>NC_084486.1:75505514-80305514 GCF_030035675.1 Rhineura floridana | reverse complement strand
TTTTTCACTTTCTCAAAATGTGCGTGCCCTAATTTTCTGTGCCATTCATGTATACAGTTTTCGTGTATGTTTTTATTTACTCCTATCCAGGCACACGTGGGTTTATCAAACTTGCTCTCTACCATAAACATTTGGTTCTGTAATTTCCCTTGCATACAGATTTCACCATCTTTTCTCACAAAACATCTATTCCCTTCAAATGTAATTTTACAACCTATTTGAGCTAGTTTTCTCACCAATAGAATGTTATATTTTAAACCAGAAACTAATAACACATCTGTCAATATAGTTCCCAAATTACTTAACCTGAGCGTGCCTCTTGCAATTGCGTCCTGAGTCGATCCGTCAGCCAGATAAATCTTCTCTTGCACTGGCTTTGATGTGTAAAATAAACTAGAGTCTGTGATCAGGCAATTAGATGCTCCGCTGTCGAGAAGCCATTTAGAGTTAATTAGTTTATTGTCCTCCTTAGTAATAAAGTTCACACTTGGTTTCCGATGTCCAAAGTCCCTGTTATTTCTCTTCTTACTTAAACAATGTCTCTGTATATGTCCCCGGGACCCACAAAAATAACATATTTTATTCTCTTGCCTGTTTCTTTGATGTTGTTGTTGTACAGCCTCAGTCTCTTTTATCTCAGTCCTCTTACTGTCTTGTCTCCTATTCCATTCTTGTTGAAGTTTCTGCTCTACAACGTCCAGAGATAAAGTTCCATCTGGTAAAGTCTCCAAACTAGAGACCAGTACATCCCATTTTCGATCAAATGAAGATAACAGTATATAGACCATCTGAATGTCACTATGATGTACTCCTCTTTCTTGAAGTTCAGCAAATAATCTACGAAATTCAGCCAGATGCTCTGTCATAGTCACTTCATCTGTAAAATGCATCTGATAAAGCTTCCGCGCTAAACACAGCCGGCTCCCTGCGGTTTGCTGCACATGACCGGCTCTTAGCTTCTCCCACATTTGATTAGCTGTTGGCTCATTACTCACCAGCAACAGTTGAGAATCAGACAACCCCAGAGTAATAAAAGCCTTCGCTTTCTCGTCTTTCTTCGTTCACGCTGCTGAAGGAGCTGCCGGAGGGGGGGGTTTCTACAACATCATTCAAATCTTCTTTAATCAGAACTGCTCTCATTCTCCATTTCCAGCTGGAGTAGTTTACAGCATTCAGTCTCTCCATCGGCATCCCGGATGACAGGTTTACAGCCATGTTGTCCACTCTTTACTTGCCTCTTTCTTGCACTTTCTTTTCTCCGCAGCAACGTCACGTAAATGACACTTGAACCCCTTACTTTGTATGATAAGCTGGGCCCATAACCCCTGTCGGCGCGTGCGTATAGATATCGTACAAGTAAGAAATTCTAGCGCCGGATAGATCCAGTAAATAAGCCAGGCCAGGGAAGTATCTTGTAAGAGTCTTTACTGACAAAAACAATTAAACACAAACGACTTTCCCCCACACCAGAGCTTCTGCGAGAGCAGCTTCTTATCTACCCGGTTCCCCTTGTCAACCACCTGCTGGCCTTGAGGAACCAGGCAACCCCTCTGCTCTGCTTAACTCTTTTGTTTCAGGTTTCCTTCTCTCCTCCGAACAAACCTCTGTCTGTGTGTCTCATAGCCTGCATTACTGATCAACAGTTGCTTGGTCAGGTTTTCCGCTTGCTCTAGTTCAAAGGCAAGATTATGCAAAAAATAGTTCTCCTCTCCCGATTGTAAAGTTCTCTTTGTATCCAAAGACCAGTCCAAGATCACACCATTTAAACAATCGGCATTTGGAGTAACATCTGTCCCTTTTGCACTCCCTCATTATCCCCTTTCTTCTCCTTCTCCTTCAAATTAGTTGAAAATAAGTGAGTAATTTTTGACTGCTTTGCTCTAGAGGAGGGTGGTATTATTTCCCCTTCAAGAGGGATTTTTTGCTCTCTGTACGTCTTTCTTGTGCAGACCATTTTGCGGTGTCTTTTTCTTTAAAGTTTGCAACTGGGAGGAGCAAAATCAAAACTGCATTCAGTATCTTCCCAATAAATATTAGGTAATTTTGTGGACTCAGTTTCTTGAGTTCTTAAATTCAACTGCTTATTGTAATTTATTGTAGGTCATCAGTTCAGCAAGCAGTTCAGCAGACAACAGTAGAAAGGAGATAAAAAATGTTCCCTACCTCTTTCGGAGCTTATCAGCAACTTGTCCGTCTCAAAGCAGTGTGTTATGAAAACAGAGGCATATAAAGTAGCACAGAAATCCTTGTGCTCACTAGAGGAATGTTTGAAGCTGTTTGTTGATCTGTAAGTGTAGCCAAGCATAGACAAGCGTAATTAATTTGTTGGTAATACAGAGTGATAGGGGAGGCGTCTTTCCCCTCAGGTGGCCATCTTCATCCTCTAGCAGCCCAGATAGTCTGTGGAGAAACAGTCATGACAGGCTGCTGCCCACCGCATCAATGCTGTCATTTCAGCTTCAGGGACAGAGGGTGAGGATGAGGGAAGTAGTGGGTGGCGTGAGAGAAGGACAGCTACTAAGGAGCTGCCCTGTCCTGTCCTGATTATTCCTGTGTGGCTTGCCTCAGCTGGCCACCTCCCTCATCTGCTGTGGGAGAAGGTCTGTAGCCTGCAGGAAGTTGGTAACATGTTATATCTATTACACAGTTCCTCATTAAAGAAGTGCATTCTGTTGTACCTTACAGTTCCTATGTGTAGTGTAGTGGTTAAGACAGAAGTCCCCATTTCACATCTCATATCTGCCACAGACTTACAAGGTGCCTTAGAAAAGCCACTTTTTATCAGCTTCAGTCCTCCAACTTAGTCATGACCCCAGCAGCCTGGAAGAGCTCACTATAGTCCAGGGCTGACTGGTGCTTCTGTTTCTCAGCACCATCAAGACTTGGACAGGCAGGGCCAGCCCAAGACATTTTGCCACCTGAAGTAGACCAGCAAATGTTGTCTGGCTGCTGCTCCCTCTGTCTCCTTCCAAACTTCTGTGATGGTGGTGACTGCTGCTTATTCCTCCTCCTCCTCCCTTCCACCAGTCCAATGATTAAATGTTAAAGATTTTTGTGGCAATACAGCAGTAGTATTCCTAGGCAGCAGCCACCAGTGGCTGCTCCCAGAGGCATAGATTTGCCAGGATATGGCTGGATTCAGGGCCAGTTCTAAAGGGCAGCCAGGTGGGGCACTGGCCAAGGGTCCCTGGGGGCCCCTTCACTCCCCTTCTGCAATCCGTGGCAGGATTGCTGCTGCAGATAGCAGAGCAGGAGCTTCAGAGCCACGTGCCATTTCCCTGCTTCACCTACTTTTCTCTCTGCTGTTTTTTTGCGGCTGTGCACACTGCGCACACAGGTTTACCATCAATCAAGATGGCAGCCGAGGTTTCCCTAAGGGGCTGAAGCCTCTGCCACCATCTTGGTTGATGGCAGCAATGCTTGTGTGTAGCACACATGACTCCCATCAACCAAGATGGCGGCTGAGGCTTCAGCCCCTTAGGGAAACCTCAGCCACCCTCCTGATTGATGGCAAACCTGCACATGCAGGTGCGCTGCTGAAAAAACAGCACAGAGAAAGGTAAGTAGAGAGGGAGAATGGAGGGCGGCTTGGGATCTCCTGCCCTGTGATCCATGGTACCAATCCTGCCGCAAATCGCAGAAGGGGAGTGCCAGGGCCTAGGGCAGGCTAGTGCCCAAGGGCCCCGGCATGCCTGGGGCTGGCCCTGGCTGGATGGTAGGCAGTGGGGAGACAGATGGGCCGGGGAGACAGACGGGCCAGGGAGACAGACAGGCTGGCAAATGTGGCCAGTGGAAGCAGCAGCCAGCCTGCTTGAAACAGGTAGCCCTGCAGATGGCCAACATGAGCAGCGGATGGACCTTTCCCAGTTGTTCACCTGAACCAAGAGGCTCACCTTGACTCATGGAAAGGGTAGACTTACAGTAGCTTATTTATTTATTTATTTATTTATATTTATTTATTTATTGTATTTCTATACCGTCCCATAGCCGAAGCTCTCTGGGCGGTTTACAGCACCTAAAAACACAAAAAACACATATACAAATTTAAAACACATCTTTTAAAAACAATTTAAAACACAATTTAAACATTTAAAACAATTTTAAGAACACATGCTAAAATGCCTGGGAGAAAATGAAAGTCTTGACCCGGCGCCGAAAAGATAACAGTGATGGCGCCAGGTGCACCTCGTCAAGAACATCATTCCATAATTTGGGGGCCACCATTGAGAACGCCCTCTCCCTTGTTGCCATCCTCCGAGCTTCCCTCGGAGTAGGCACCCGGAGGAGGGCCTTAGATGTTGAGTGTAGTGTATGGGTTGGTTCGTATTGGGAGAGGCGTTCCATCAGGTATTGTGGTCCCAAGCCATGTAAGGCTTTATAGGTTAAAACCAGCACCTTGAATCGAGCTCGGAAACATACAGGCAGCCAATGCAGAACTGACCCCTGCGGAACCCCATACTGGAGAGTCCAGCCTGCCGAGCAATGTTCCCCAAGTACCAACTTCTGGAGGCGACCTGCCAAGTAGGAACAGAACCACTGCAATGCTGTACCTCCCACTCCCAACTCAGCCAGTCTCCCCAGAAGGATACCATGGTCGATGGTATCGAAAGCTGCTGAGAGATCAAGGAGAATCAACAGAGTCACACTCCCCTGTCCTTCTCTCGACAGAGTTCATCATACAGGGCAACCAAGGCTGTTTCCGTGCCAAAACCAGGCCTGAAACCTGACTGAAATGGATCCAGATAATCGGTTTCATCCAAGAGTGTCTGGAGCTGGCCCGCAACCACTCGTTCAAGGACCTTGCCCAGGAATGGAACATTTGCCACAGGCCTATAGTTATTAAGATTTTCTGGGTCCGAGGAAGGTCTCTTCAGGAGTGGTCTCACTACCGCCTCTTTTAGGCGGCCAGGGACCACCCCCTCTTGCAGAGAGGCATTAATCACTTCCCTGGCCCAGTCAGCTGTTCCATCCCTGCTAGCTTTTATTAGCCAAGAAGGGCAAGAATCCAGCACAAAAGTGGTTGCACAAACCTGTCGAAGCACCTTGTCAGCATCCTCAAGCTGGACCAACTGAAACTCATCCAAGAAATCAGGACAAGGCTGTGTTCTGGATACCTCGCTTGATTCACCTGCTATAACACTGGAGTCTAAGTCCTGGCGGATGCTCAAGATTTTATCCTGGAAGTGCCTAGGAAATTCATTACAGTGAGCCTCAGATGGTTCCACCATGTCCCTGGGGCCAGAGTGTAATAGCCCCTGGACTATGGAATTACTGTAAGGGTTACCACAAGATAGCATATGCAATCACTCTCAAGTCATCAGAGAATGATGGTGATGCTAGGGGCAATGGCTTGAAAACTGGAATGGGAGAACTTAAGCCCCTCCATTTAAGTTGCTTTAGGACTAAAACATCCATCATCCCTGACTATTGGGCATGGTAACTGGAGCTGATGTGAGCTAATGGGAGTTCATCAACATATGGAGGGTCATAGTTTCACTGTCCTTGCTTTAAAGAGTGATCATAACCATTTTTTTCAGGCAGCATTCCTAGAATGCTTCTGTAGTGATTAGAAAATCAATATACTTTGCACAGCCTCTGTGAGATCTGAATAGAGATGTGAAGGCCCAGAAAAAAGCCAGAAAATTTCAGGAAATAAAATTGTTTGGGGTTTTTCCCCTTCTCCCTCAAAGTCATTTTGTTCTGAAAAATTGGAGGGGGGATGAACCCCTGAAAAGCAGGGGAGGTTTCTGAAGTTTTCTGTTTTTTTTCCAGGCCTTCATACCTCTGAGTCTGAGTAAATAAACCCTTCCCACTTACTCATTAGTATTACTATCCCAGGCATTTCTCTTGTTATGGCTAGAGCAGTTGCCTTCACAAGCAAACTGCTAAGGGCAGCAAACCAAGACTTTACTGCACTTCCTGCTGGGGCTAAGCAAAGCTTCAAGACCAAAGTTGTTTGGGCAGCCAGACCTTTTAATTAACTAATTACAAACTCATTTAATACTTCCCTAAGTCTTGATTAGATGCTGCATGAAATAAAATACCTTCTGCCTTGTAATCACCAACTCTCTGAAAGCTCTGCAAAGTATTAGTGAGCTGGAAAAGAGCTAGAATACACGCCAACATCTTTTTTAAAAAATGGTCACCATTTTTTGAATAAAAAACCCCCAAAAGGTATCTTAATGATAGTTAATTGTGAAAGGGGGGAACATTTGAAACTGAAAAAAACCCTTTTGGAAATTTTAGGACAGCCTTAATGTTCTGAAATTGTGGACATTAAATATAATAAATGTCACCAATGGCTGGACAATGCACAAACATTTATGTAGGTATTTAAATGGTAATGATGCATGTGGTTGTGCAGAGGCACAGAGCTGCCCTCCTGACACCGATCATTCCTACATACCTGGATGGGACTAGAGTGGGCACACCAGTGGGAGTGCCACCACTAACTGGCACTCCTGCTGGTGCAGCTAAACATCCCCAACTTCACCACTGCCCTACCGTGACCGGATAAGTAGCACTGATGCTGGTGTTAGGAGGGCAGCTCCGTCCCAGCACACATAACGCTATTGCATCTATTGTTTTATTGTATTTATATATTCCTGATTGCTTTATTTTATGTACACCGCCCAGAGAGCCCTTGGGCTTAGGGCGGTATATAAATTAAATTAAATAAATAAAATAAATAAATAAATAAAGCACCTTGAAACATCCATGAAACTGTAATCACTAACAACCAATACATAGTTGCATTTCACATATCTGATTTTTTGAGGGGAGCTTATAGTAGCTGGGAGGGTCTGATCAGGATCATGTGCTCAACTTTTCCCTATGCCATGCTCCTGACAAAAATAATCTCTCCCTTAAAATTGATCTTTGCTGTGGTTGGGAAATTACTATTGATCCCAGCCATGCCTCCTGCAGAATGTTCCATTCCATTCACACCCACACCCACACCGTTAATATCAATGCCATCAATTAGAATGATATAATCTACAATCTAGAATTTTGAACTCTACAGTGAGATTAGTGGGATTTCAAGCATATGGGAACATATCTAAAGTGTAAAGAATATATTATATGCATAATTATGTGGCACAGAATTGCATTATCAGATGTTCAAATTCAGCTACACTGAGTAAACAATTGATGGTGAATTGCGCAGCAAAACCCATTCAAATCAACAGCTTTAGCTGGGTTTTTACACATACAGTGGGCTAAATAATGCATCAGAAGTACTAATGCACAGTGCATGCAAAAATAGACTGGAGCTTAGCTTATTTTTTCCACATTCATTTTTCTTTTTTTATTATTGCTTGTGAGAGGAAAACACAAAAATGCCCTGCCCCCTCCTTCTCCCTTCCTTCCCTCCCCCTCTCCCTCCCCCTCCTCCCCTCTCCACCCATGAAAATTTCATTGAAATTTCCTTCCTTTGATAATTTTCAAAATCAGTTTTCTTTTTAATTGATGGAGAATGGTCCGAAAAACACAAGATATTTATTTACTTATTTATGTATGTAATTTAATTTAATTTAACATAATGAATACACCGCTTGAAAGTAAAGACCTCTAAGCAGTTTACAAAAACCATTAAAAATATCAATAAAACAGTTAAAAACAAATAATTAAAACATATTTAAAACAATTAAAACAGCTGTTAACTAAAAAGATTAAAGCAGATCAACACCTGTGTGTCTGGAAAGGCTTGCCTAAACAGAAAATTTATAAGCAGGTACCAAAAGGAATACAGCAAAGGTGCCTGCCTGATGTCAATAGGCAGGGAGTTCCAAAGAGTAGGTGCTGCCACTTTCAGCACAGCACACTGACAGCTTGTCATAGACATGTACCTTGCCCTTCCATGATCCAAGATGTAAAGCTGCCCACCCTACATAACCTTCATAGCTGCGGATGGAAGAATGGAATGGTAATTTTTTGAAGCCATACAAACTTAAGTGGTGTAAGAACATCACTTGGATCTCTGGGAACTGCCAGTTATGCTGATTCACACTGATTAATCTATTCTCTTTAAAATGTTCAACTGCCAATTAAAATGCTCATTCTGTTGCAAAACTAAAATTTTGCACATCTAATTGTGTGAGTGGTTTAGGAAGAACAATGAATTAAAAAGGGTTTGCATGACAGTTATTATCTTTTTAAAAATGGCACTCTTTAATTTTGGGTGGGTTTATATGGCAAAATAAAACTTGCAGTTCAGCATGCCATGTGATAATTAGTTTAATGAATGCCTCGAGGAACAATGAGGAGCCAGTTACAAGAACTTCCTTTCCCAATGAAAAGGGTAACAGTTCTTTAATAACAAATCATACATGAGATTGTGACATGGGCTTGCAATAAGGAGAGAATGAATCACACTGTAACAATACTTGAGGGTTTTTTATATGAAAATTGTCCCAAGCTTCACTGAGTTTCATGTACTTTTTTCTGTTTATTTGTCACACCAAATATTGTCATTCAACTTGAATTGTTTTCCAACTCTCCCATCAATCCCTGTGCAGTGACTTCCCAGATATGAATTCCCTGGTTTTTGAGTCTCCATGAGGCAGGAACCTTCATATTTCAGAAAACACTTAACTGAGTGGCTTTTAAACTGGAGGATTTAAAAGGGCACAGGTTCAGATGGCCTTAACAGGGGATTGGGTAAATTCACGGTCGATAGTGTTGACCCATAGGCATGACTGCCTTGTGTTTCCATCAAGACTAAAGCAAAGAAGAGCAGAGCATAAGAACATAAGAACATAAGAAGAGCCTGCTGGATCAGGCCAGTGGCCCATCTAGTCCAGCATCCTGTTCTCACAGTGGCCAACCAGGTGCCTGGGGGAAGCCCGCAAGCAGGACCCGAGTGCAAGAACACTCTCCCCTCCTGAGGCTTCCGGCAACTGGTTTTCAGAAGCATGCTGCCTCTGACTAGGGTGGCAGAGCACAGCCATCATGGCTAGTAGCCATTGATAGCCCTGTCCTCCATGAATTTGTCTAATCTTCTTTTAAAGCCATCCAAGCTGGTGGCCATTACTGCATCTTGTGGGAGCAAATTCCATAGTTTAACTATGCGCTGAGTAAAGAAGTACTTCTTTTTGTCTGTCCTGAATCTTCCAACATTCAGCTTCTTTGAATGTCCACGAGTTCTAGTATTATGAGAGAGGGAGAAGAACTTTTCTCTATCCACTTTCTCAATGCCATGCATAATTTTATACACTTCTATCATGGCTCCTCTGACCCGCCTTTTCTCTAAACTAAAAAGCCCCAAATGCTGCAACCTTTCCTCGTAAGGGAGTCGCTCCATCCCCTTGATCCTTCTGGTTGCCCTCTTCTGAACCTTTTCCAACTCTATAATATCCTTTTTGAGATGAGGCGACCAGAACTGTACACAGTATTCCAAATGCGGCCGCACCATAGATATACAACGGCATTATGATATTATTATGATATTATTATGATATTATTATTATGATATTATTATGAGCAGGGGTTAAGCTGCTTGCAGAGCCTTGCAGAGCCTTGGCGAGGCTGTCAAGGCCAGCACCTGGTGCTGCCAAGGCAACCAAGGGAGATAAAGGCTGGACAGCTCTGCCAGCCGAGTGTGGGGGAAAAGTCTATGGAGGAAAGCGGAGCTGGTGTTTTGTATCTGTCTGAGGCTTGTGTTTTATCTACAAGTAAAAGACTCTTAGAACTTTCTGCACTTGTCTCTGTTCTCTGGTTATTCTTACCGGCTAACGCCGGAACTGGGCACGCGCTTATTATGAGTCTCCATGAGGCAGGAACCTTCATATTTCAGAAAACACTTAACTGAGTGGCTTTTAAACTGGAGGATTTAAAAGGGCACAGGTTCAGATGGCCTTAACAGGGGATTGGGTAAATTCACGGTCGATAGTTCTCTTTTGCTTATCTATTTGTAAAATTGTTATGCCCCTTAATATGATAAAACAACCCTCTAAGCGGTTTACATAAAAACAATAAAAATACAACAACATTTAATAAAAGTTCCTAAAAACCAGATAAATGAGATAGAAACAAAAGTGATCTGTATAACAGAAGTAAAACCTATGTGCACAAAACAATTTTATTAACAAAATACAAATCGGAGTCCAGGAAAGGTTGGGCAAACATATACAATTTTAAAGAGGTATTTGAAGGTCACTACTGGCTCTGCCCCATGAAATACACAAGAGAGGACATTCCAGAAGGTGGGCCCTATCTAGGGTTGCCATATTCCAATTCCACAAATCTGGATAGGCTGATTTGCATATCATGCAAATTAGAAATTAGTTGCATAATTTGCATACTATGCAAATCGTGTCCTAATTAGGCAAATTAATCATATTAAAGGTTGCATTGTCCAGTTGTTTTGTTTTTGTGCCTAGCAATTACCACCAAAAACTGGAGAAAATGTGAAGATTTAAAAAAATCCTTCATTTTCAACCTTAAATACCTATTATGGAATATTTATTTATTACGAGGATTTATATCCTGCCTTTCCACTGTTAAAAACAGAGTTCAGGGCAGCTTACAAACATAGTAAAAACAATAAAAATGCACGATCAATGTAAAAACATAATAAAAACACAACAAACATAAAACAAGTCAATGAAGCAGTATAAAAATCGTACAACTTTTAACGCAGATAGAAATCAAGATTTCAATATTATCAGTTCTGTCAATCATCTTGTCTAAAGGGAGCATGTCTGAGCATGTAAGAAGTGTCTTTAGTACACTGATTCTCACATATCCGATCAGAGAGAGGGGAAATGCAGCCTTCTATGATAAAGGCTGCAACATGATGGAGACTTGGGTGCTGGCACCTGTTTTTAAAAAATAAATTAAAAATGCAGTGAATTCTAGAGACCTGGCAAGCTGTGGTAGCATTAGTGTAGCTGTTCCATTCCTATTAGTCTTAAGGGGGGAAGTTTACACCCCCCACTGCATTGAATATATACATAGATACGGAGAGGGAGCGCCTCTGTGTGTATGTATATATATATATATATATATATATATATATATATATATATACATACATGTGTGTATGCATCTGTGCACACACACACATCCATCCCTGGGGAGATGGAAGTAGGGTAATCTTTGGTGGCGAGATGCCTGCCAGTCATTCTGAAGAAGGGTATGTATCAAAAATTACATTTTAGCCTTTTCTGAATTGCTGAACATAGGCTCTGTCACGCAACAGGGTGAGTGAGGCTGCATTCCAATGCAACTTTACTTAGGAGTAAACACCATTTAACAAGGTGGGTGCAGGACTGAAAAATACAAATACTAGTATCACTGCCTTTCCTACAGAGAGGTTTGCTTTTATATGTTGTATCTGTTCAGGGGAGGGAGTGTTTGGTAGAATCAAACCCTTTTATTCCATCCTCCATGATGAGAGGCAGACCCTCCCATTGCATTCACCACTTAAGACACATATCCTGAGAAACAGGCAACTGAGATGAAAGCTGCTTCTCCTTGTTGACACAACCAGAAAGTTTATGGGTAAGGGGTGGAACAGCATCTGTTGATCAAGTGAGCATGTGCAGTTTTCTAAATTGCTAGATTCTGCATATGCAGCAGCAAGCAGTCTAAAATTCTTGATTTTTCCAGGACCACTTGGTGTCCCTCATTGGCTAAGAACAATGGAAGGCGGGAATTAGGGTTACCAGGTCAGAAGCGTTCCAAACCCTGAGATTTCCCAGTGATGTCAGGGGGTGGGCCTAAGTGATGTCACAGGGGTGGGCCTGCATGATGTCACAGGGGCGGGCCCTAGTGCTGTCATTAAGCATGATACATTAAGCATCAATCACAGTTGCTTGGAGCATACAATTTTAAAAAAGCATTTCTGGGACTTCCGGGAAGGGTTGCTTTGCCTGTGCTGCCTCTGAGCGAGCTCTCGTCTCAGAAGAAGCTTTTTCAGCTCTAAAATCAGTCACAACGTTCTTTTTGACTGATAAAGACTTTCTCCCGGGCAGGGAGAAACAGAGATCAACCCCAAAGCCTGTTTTTGTGGGGAGGACTGGATTTCATTTATTTATGAGAGAAAGTTCAAACTGCAATGCCGGACGGACTTTCATCAAGCTCTAGCTGATTATAGCGACACGTTTATCTTTTCTTTAAAGAAAACGGACTTTAACAGGCAGATAAGCATCCTTCTTTCTATCTTCTTTTTTTACTTGGCTTAAATTGGTGCAGCAAAAAGAGATTTGTCAATGAATCAGCTGTGAAGAACTCTTAGGTAAGTTTTGGCTTTTCTCTTTCACTAACGAAATTAAGGAGGAAAGAAATCAAAAAAGCTTATCTTTGTTTTTATCGCAAAAAGC
The DNA here is from genome assembly GCF_030035675.1 of Rhineura floridana. Taxonomy (NCBI): domain Eukaryota; kingdom Metazoa; phylum Chordata; class Lepidosauria; order Squamata; family Rhineuridae; genus Rhineura; species Rhineura floridana. The sequence goes on along the minus strand of NC_084486.1, from coordinate 80,293,188 downwards.
TGTCCTGGAGGTACATTCTAAAGATATCAATGGAAGAGGGATTTCTATTTCGAGGGGGGGGGGAATTCTTTTTGGTCTATTTCATTTTGACGAATCTGCTTGTTCATGACGCCACTAATTGTTTTGATGTTGGGAACTAAGTTTGTTTTGTATTCCTGAACACATAGAGATAAGGCAGGCTGTATTGTCTACACTGATACAAGCAAGCCTGAAATATTAACCCAATTGTGGCTGAAATAATTTTTGACTCTGTGGTTTTAAGAATGACAACTAGGAAAGTGAATGAGACCATGGAAGAAATTATGTTTCAGAAAATAATGGGTGAGATTGAGATAACGAAACAAACCCTGAGACAGGGTAGACAGGAGATGAAAATTGAACTTAACAAAATGACGCAGGAGCTTAAAGAAATAGTAGATTCTGTGAGAGAGGAGTTTGATGGGATAGGGAAGCTACAAGCCCTGGAGATTGGAACAAATGTGAAATTTGAAAAAGATTTGGATTTTATGGATGTTAGAAATAAAGTTGATTGTTTGGAATTCAACGTTGTCTCTGAAGAAATTAATGAAGATTTTGGTGGTAAAGTTATCAATGTCTTGGATAATTTTCTGGACTGGAATGATGTGATGGAGTTTGACATAGAAAAAATCTATGGAGTTGGCTACAGATATGTGACAGTGGAGAAACTCTTAAGAGATGAGCCAGTGCATTTTGTAAAAAAGAAGAACAGAAATATGACTTTGCAGCAATACTTCAGTAACATATTCAGAATTCTTGACTGGAATGATGTGATGGGTCCTGACATGGAAAAAAATTATGGAATTAACTACAAATATGTGACAGAGCAGAGATGCACCCAGAACAGAGATGTGACTTTACAACAATATTTCAACAACATATTCAGAATTGATGGCAAAGACGTATTTGTGATGGGGGAAATTCCCATCAGACTCTTGTTATATGACTATGGCTATGACAGCAAGATCATCATGGGATACTGATAATGGATGAATGGATACTGAAACCACTGGATTTAACAGGACTATTGAAGATGGAAGATGGAATTAATATTGATAATGGAAGAATGGTTATGGAAATTATTGGACTTAACAGATTTGACAAGATGGATTAATTGATATGTTTACTTGGACTATGGCTATGACAACAAGATTATTATGGGATATTGATAACGGAAGAATGGCTACTGAAATTACTGGACTTAACAGGATTATTGAAGATGGAAGATGGAGTTAATATAGATAATGGAAGAATGGCTATTGAAATTATTGGGCCTAACAGATTTGAATTAGATGGATTAAGCGACATGTTTATTTGGAGAAAAATTGAAAGATATATCTTTCAAGAAATTGAAACCTCTCTTTGACTTTTTGTGGAAAGAATAAAATAATGTTTATGAGATTTGATGATTAATTAAGATAATTACTGGAGGAAAGTGATTTTATAATATAATTTTAGAGATAGGATTGTTATATATTCTAGACCTATAACTGATCTGCGACAAATCGGAAGTCGACATTTTATTTTATTGTTTAATTGTTTTTGTTTTGTTTTGTTTTTTCGTCTTTGAAAATTTGAATAAAAATTAATGATTAAAAAAAAGCATTTCTCTGATTGGAAATTAAGATAGAAATCTTAGCTAAAAGATGGAGTCTGGGTAGGGAACATTTAATCTAGCCCATTTGCTTTCGGCAAGAAGGGTTTAAGTGCCCTCAGGCCAGGCCAGTCACCAGAAGGCCATTGTAGGAAGAAAGGAGCCTAGTGTTGGGAAGATGTTAGATGGGAACCCTTAGGAGTAAAGATGGATGCCCCCGAAGGCTGCAATTCTAAACACACTTACTAAGGGACTAAGCCCCATAGAACTCAACAAGACCTCAGTATAGTTTGGATTGTGCTGTTGGTAAAGCTTGACTAGGGAACCTCTGCAAAGACATCCATATCCAAGCAGGGGGCTCATTCACATGGCAGTTTACTATGAGATCAAGGCTGGCTGCATTCCCTTTTAATTTGCAGCAATCGCATGACTTTTTTGGGAAGGGAAGGCAAGCCGCTGCATTTCCCTTTAAATGCGAATCAAACCAATCCGGTGAAAATCTGAATAGTAAGGAAAAAACCGCCTCTGCTTCACTGCCTCACGCTCATGTAGTCCCTTATTCCGATATTTCCTGCTGGGGGGGGTGGATCGTAACTTGCAGGTACTCCCCTTTCTCCACTCACTAAACACCCCATCAATTCCATTTCATTTCCGCCTGCTTAGCCTGCCACATCCGCTGCTCTAGCCTTCCTTTCCGCCCCTTCACTCCCTCCCCCGTAATGTTAACACAGGTTTGTGGGTGTGCAAAAGGGCAACGTTAATGCCCCCCCAGTGCAAGCAAAATAAACATCTGGGTTGTTTCAGGCTGGGAGGAACTTATAGTGCGTGCGTGCAGTGCATGCGTGCACTCGCTCACAGAGAGAGAGAGAGACAGAGAGAGACACAGAGAGAGATCTGTCTGCCTGGAGGAAGAGAACCTGATTTCCCCTTCCTTACGTTCCCAGGTTTTTAGCTCCCCCTCCCATCCACATCAGCTGTTGGGCAGGAAAAGAGAGGCTTTTCAGCCCAAGGAAGTTCAGTTAAAAACCTCCTCTAAACTTTGTTTGTGTAATATTGCAAAATTGCCGTTGTGGAAATATTATTCATTTAACATTTGATTTTATGTTTGATTGCAAAATAGTAGATTTTTTAAAAAAAACAGATGTGAGAGGAATACCCCAGTTCACTATCAGAAGCAGGAATGAAAGGAGAAGTTTCCCTGTCTCTCTGCCGCCTGCAAAAACTGCCCTACTTTGCTTTCACTCACTCCCCCCATGTTTCATGTCAATTTCCCCCCCCCAGGCTGCCAAGAGGGGTGTAATTAACAAGAAACAATGAAACTGACAAAAAACCCTTCCCCTCTTCAATAGCAAAATCGAGAGAGAAGGGTAGTAATGACTTCGGGAGGGCCCGGAGTGCATAACAACTAACAACTTTGATGGTCTATCTGTCAGGAGGTTATTAGTGATGAGCCCTGAGTGAAGGGTAAGCACTGTTGAGGCTTACTTCTGAGTAAGTAAGGACCGGGTAGTCGCTTGAGGCTGCAGAAGGCATACACGCACTCATGTGTGCGCGCACACACACACTTCCACTAAAAATTGCATTTCAAATATACTTAGAAAAGGGGTGGTTCCTCCCCCCCACGCTCTTCCTGCTTCAGTGTCCAATTGACAAGAAACAATTAAACCCCCCCTTCTCCACTGGCAATACTCCAGAGGGAGTAAACATGCAGATTTGGGGGTGGGCCCACAAGGAAACAGCGATACTAACCCTTTCCAGAGGAACGCCATGTGAATTGAAAGTAAAAAAAAAAATGTATTGGAAGCTGGGGAGTGTAATCATCTGCTTCCACCGGTGGTACATGCCCTGATCACCACTTGCCTAGACTACTGTAATGCGCTCTACGTGGGGTTACCCCTGAAAACGGTTCGGAAGTTACAGCTGGTACAAAATGCAGTGGCGTGTCTGATTACAGGCGGCCGCCGTAGAGATCACATCACTCCTGTGCATTGGTTACCGGTTGTGTACCGAGCCCAATTCAAGTTGTTGGTCTTAACCTTTAAAACCCTATACGGTTGTGGCCCAGCTTATTTGAAGGAGCGCCTCCAGCATCGACAGGGATGCCGCTCAACAAGATCAGCCTCAGAAGACCTTCTCTGGATCCCACCTGTCAAAACAGCTAGACTGGTGAGGACTCGAGAGAGGGCCTTCTCAATTGTGGCCCCCACTTTGTGGAACTCTCTCCCAAATGATCTACGCCATGCCCCGTCTATAATGAGCTTCCGCCGGACCCTGAAGACCTGGTTTTTTAGGCAGGCTTTTGGCTTTTGGAATGGGCTTGTTTTACTGTGTTTTTAAATTTTTAACTGTTTTATATACTATTTTATCTTGTACGTCGCCCAGAGTGGCTGGTTGTCCAGCCAGATGGGCGACTAACAAATCTCATAATAAATAAAATAAATAAAATAAAAAACCTTCCAAAGCTATCGCGATGACAAAAGGTGCGTATTTACTATGAAGTTAAGCTCCCGTGTGAACCAGCCCAGGGTGGGCAATCCCCTGCCTGCAGTGCCTTGCCCCTATCTTTTAACATGGCTGCCCCAAAATTCTTAACAGATTTGACCCTTCAGAAAGAGGTCTGAGAAATGAGTAAGAGTAAGAAGATTCTCTACCCTTTCTGTCTACCCTGTGGGCTGCTATAAACCCACTTTGACAGCCAACCCAATTCGAGTAAGCAATAATGGACAGAAAGAAAGCTCACATGATTTGGTCTACTTTCATAGGCAGCAGCTTGGGAACAACAATTGCAGCCACACTTCCAAGTATGTGAATTCTCTTTTACCACTATTGGGCAAGAAACAAACCATCATGCAACTGACAAGGTGCATCATCAGTGGGTTTAAGAGGGTTCAGCTGAGCACATGGAACCACTGCTGTTGCTTCTATGGCTGTAACGGAGTGAGGTTAAAGATAAGTGAAATACAAATAGAAAAAAAACACCAAAAGACAGTGATGCTTTCCTAAATGCAATACCAACCACAACAAGATTCCTACGAGTAAGCCAGCATCCCACAACCAGTCAGGATTCATAACCAAAAACCCAAACTAAAAAAATCCTGTCAGACTGTCAGTCAAGGTCACAGAAATCCACATGCAGCACAACCTGACCTGGGGACTGCAGTTAATGCAGAGTGCTACAGCACGATTGCTTACATGAGTGGGATCATATCAGCACATAATACCTCTGCTCTGAAATCTGCATTGGTTGCTGATTTGCTACCAGGCCAAGCTCAAGCTGTGCTTTCCATGTTATGGGTGCCACATAGTACTTGTTCTGCTCTTGTAAGAAATCAGTCCTGTTAAGTGGCAGCACCTACGCTTTGGAACTCCTTGCCTATTGACATTAGGCAGATGCCTCTTTTCAGCACCTGCTAAAATCAGTTTTCTTGAGGCAAGCCTATCCAGGCATGTAGAAGCTATTGCCTTTTAACTCATAGGTTTTATTATTTTGAATGTTTTTGAACACCTATCCTAAACTGCTTTTGTCAATAATTTTATTGTTTTAATTCTTTCTGTAAACCGCTTTGAGATTTTTTTTTACAATAAAGCGGTATATAAATGTTATAAATACAAATACATAAATAAATTTTGGAGTCCCTGTGGCCCTTGAGTCTCTTCTCATTTTTAGGAACAAAGGAATCTGCCTTATACTGACTCATGCCATTTGGTACCATCTAGCTCATTGATGATGACATGTACTAGCATTGGCTCTCCAGGATTCCAGGCAATAGTCTTTTCCAGAAATTGAATTTTGGACCTTACATACAAAGCATATGCCCTACCAATGAGTTGCAACCCTCCCCCCTGTTTAAAAAAGTATCTTTTAAAATTGTTCTTTGCAATTCACTCTTGAATGCACATCATACCTAGGGCAGATCCACACCATTCATTTATAGCACATTCAACACCCATTTATAGCACATTCAACGCCTGAAGAACATGATTCCGTACGTCGTGGATACAGGAAGTGAGCCAGAGTCAGCCAGTCGCATTCCGGTCTGGTGGGATCGGTTTCAGCCTCTTCCGTCTGAGGAAGTGGACAAGGTTCTCTCTACTGTGAAGCCAACCACCTGTCTATTGGACCCTTGCCCCTCGTGGCTCATTATGAGCTGCAAAGAGAAACTGAGCGAAGAGATCAAGGCAATGGTAAATGCATCCTTGGAAGAGGGTGCAATGCCACTAGCCCTCAAGGAGGCAGTAATAAAACCTATCTTGAAAAAGTCCTCCTTGGTTCCCCAAGAGTTGAATAACTTTCACCCAGTTTCTAATTTACCATTCTTGGGCAAGGTGATTGAGCGAGTGGTGGCTAAACAGTTACAGACACACTTGGATGAAGCAGATTATCTAGATCCATTCCAATCGGGCTTCAGGACTGGACATGGAACTGAAACAGCCTTGGTCGCCCTGGTGGATGATATGAGGAGAGCGTTGGATAGGGGAGAATATACCCTCCTCGTCCTCCTGGACCTCTCAGCGGCTTTCGATACCGTCGACCACGGTATCCTTTTAGGCCGCCTGGAGGGATTAGGAATAGGGGGCACTGTTTTATGGTGGCTCCGTTCCTATCTCTCAGACAGGCACCAGCGGGTGGCATTGGGGGATGAGGTTTCAGACCCTTGGCCTCTCACTTGTGGAGTGCCACAGGGTTCTATCCTCTCCCCCATGCTATTCAACATCTATGTAAAGCCGCTGGGGGCCGTCATCAGGAGATTTGGGCTGCAGTGCCACCAATATGCGGATGACACTCAGCTCTATCTCTCATTTAAATCCTCACCAGAGTTGGCTGTGGATACCACGTCCAAGTGCCTGGACTCCGTAAGTGGATGGATGGGAAGGAATAGGCTAAAGCTAAACCCCGACAAGACCGAGGTGTTGCTAGTGGGCGACAAGGGAAGATTGGGAGATATAGACCTGGTGTTCAATGGGGTAAGCTTGCCCCTGAAAGACCAGGTCCATAGCCTTGGGGTCATTCTTGACTCCCAGCTGTCTATGGAGGCTCAGATTTTGGCAGTGAGCCGGGCAGCTTGGTATCAATTACATCTGATACGAAGGCTACAACCCTACCTTCCAGCCCTTCTGCTCCCATGGGTGATACATGCTCTGGTCTCCTCTCGCTTAGACTACTGCAATGCGCTCTACGTGGGGCTACCCTTGAAAACGGTCCGGAAATTACAACTGATACAGAATGCGGCGGCTCAGTTGCTCATGAATAGCCGTTGCCGTGATCATATTACTCCGGTGTTAGTAGATCTACACTGGCTACCAGTTATTTACCGGGCCCAATTCAAGGTGTTGGTGTTGACCTTTAAAGCCCTATACGGTTTCGGCCCAGTTTATCTGAAGGAGAACCTCCAGCATCACCAATTATGCCGCCTGACGAGATCAGCCACACAAGACCTTCTCTCAGTTCCACCAGTTAAAACAGCGAGACTGGTGCGGACCAAGGAGAGGGCATTTTCGATTGTGGCGCCCACCCTCTGGAATTCCCTTCCTTTCGATCTTCGCCATGCCCCCTCCCTAATAGGTTTCTGCCAGGCCTTGAAAACCTGGCTATTCAGGCAGGCCTATGGGATCTCTGGGGCGGGTTAGTTATTAATGTTGTTATTAATTGGTAGAGTGGTGTTTAGATGAATGATGGTCTTATTGATTGTATATTGTATTTTATTGTATTAATGTACGTCGCCTAGAGTGGCCGTTAATTCGGCCAGATAGGCGACTCATAAATAAAATTTTATTATTATTATTATTATTATTATTTGAAGCACATGAATCCCACCACAGAATCATGGGAATTGTATTTGTTAATGGTGGTGAGAACTATAACTGTGAGGGGGAAACTACACTTCCTAGGATTCTTTAGGGGAAGTCATGCACTTTAAATGTGAGTTGGATGTGTTTTAAATGTGTTGATCTACTTAATAAAGTTTGACTGCATGTAAATTGTTTTAATTAATTTTTCAAAATGGAAATGAGCTATAAAGTGTACTGGGTGACCATGGGCTACTCACCATCTCTCAGCCTGTCTGCCCTTCAGGATGAAAACAACGGAGAACCATGACCACACCAAGGAAGAAGGGCACACTTAAAATGTAGAGGGGAAAATCATCTACAACCATAGTGTGAAATCAAATACTTATTGGGACACAGTATGAAGAAATATTTATATAAGCACGACTATCAAATATGTTTATTAATTACACAATCTGTAAAAATATTTATAATGCAATCCTATGTTTTCTACTCAGAATCAAGTCCCAATGTATTCAATGGGACTTACTCAAACAGGGTAGTGTGCAGAGAACTGCAACCTCAAGTGATAAGGAACTTGTTCTTTCAACAAGCCTTTTAAGTTGAGACCTTATCCCATTCTGCGTCTGTGTTGGAATTACTTTTTAATATGTTTTTAAACTTTTTCTTTTTTAAAAAAGATGTTTTTAAAGCTTTTAAAAATGTTTTTAAAGATGTTTTAATATATTTTAAAGTCTGTTTTTATGATGTTTTAAAGTGTTTTAGTGCTTTTGTTTGCTGCCCTAGGCTCCTACTGGGAGGAAGGGCGGGATATAAATCAAATAATAAATAAATAACAAATAAATAAACTTCATTCACCCAACCCAAAATTCAGAATCATGCCTCTTTAAGCTGTTTTGCAACTGTTCATTCGTGCTTTATGGTTACTGGATTTTAAAGGGATTTATTTCTTATTGTGAGCTACCTTGGTTTTCAATAACCAACGCTACCTCACAGGGTTGTTGGAAAGACTCCATACACACACACACACTGCAGATGTAAAAATACATACAACCCATATAATAGTTTATTGTCAAGCCAGTTGGTCATTGCAGAACATTTTTTAAAAAATCAGTATTAGTTTCCTACATAATAAAAACTGTAATACCTAAGTAAGCCCTGCCTAATTGCTTTAAGAATAGGATTGGAGAGAGACAGAAAGATTTAGAACACAAACACAATTCTTTGCTATGTTCACTCCAAAGTCCCATTAATTTACAGCATATTCATAACCATGTCTACTCAAAAGTAAGTCCTATTAAATTCAATCGGATTTACTCTGGGTATATGGGATTAGCATTGCTTTTACTCCCACAAAAGCAAGCATTGGGAAGGTTTAACACTGCCCTTTTCGACAGCCCAGGATTTGACTCCTACACACAAGAGAAAAAAACCCTGAAATGTATATACTTACCCAATTTATGAGATTTTCTGATAAACAGGGAAAACCACCATTTTCTGGCATTGCAATGAGGTCTTCTAGGCACTGCCTGAAGGTCAACCAATCACAACCCTGGTTTCACTTATTGGCTGCAATCCTGAAAGGGCAGGGTTAGAGCTACAAAGTGCTATGACAAGATCTGTTAAAAAGATTTAACAGTCATGGGGGGGCTGATGTTTTGATGTATATCTCAAGAACCAGACCACCTAGAAACTTAATTTGTTAAATAATTTAAAGCTGAGAATCTGGGCCATCTAATGGGCTAAATGGGCACCGGGTGGCATGGATAGAATCCAGGTAAAACCCAGCTAACTGGGCAATATGGCAACCCTAGTCCTATCACTGAGAAGGCCCTTTTCCGTATTGTCACCACTGGTCATCAAATGACTAGTAGGTTCTTTTCAGAAGACCTTAAGGATTGCCTTGGACCAGGAGAAGGGATCTGCTAGGTATCATAGTCACAAGTTATTTAGAGCTTTAAATGTCGATGGCAAAACCTTGAACTTGCTTTGGTAAGTAATAGGCAGCCAGATCTTTCAGCAACAGTGCAATAATGTGTAAAGCTGTAGCTTCTGAACTAGCTGTAAGGGTAGCCCTACATATATTACATTAGAGTGTTGTGGAATTTTCTCCTTAATGGAGTCCTTGTCCAGGAAACGACACTGAGGCAGGTTGAAGCTCACAGCTGTTTATTATACTTACAATTGCAAGGAGTCCCTGCTAGTGTGTGCTATGGCGGGAGACTGCCTTCTTCCCCACTTCACGGCTTTTATAGGTTTGTACAAGGTACAGTCATGTGTCCCAAGGTACCCAAGGTTTCCCACACCCACCTGGCTCATGATTTGCCAGGTAATTCTCCATTGTAGGGAAGTATGAATGCACATGCCCATCCCTTATCTATCTTGTCCTGTCGCAACATCCGTCCCCAACCCTCTCATCTACATGCTAATACCAACGACCCCTGAAAATGGGTTTTTCCACTTCAGGAGTAGTCTAATTGTGAGGTTACCAATGTATGGATCACCGTGGCAAAATTATCCCATTGCAAGACTATTGTGAATGTATTATCGCTATAGCGAAGAACAGTCATAGTTGGCACACCAGTCAAATTTAATTTTAAAAAACATCATTTGGTATGAATGAAAAGAACTGGACATCTCCATGAATGAGGAGAATGGCCTTTTTCCCCCCTCAGGAGTTTTGTATTCAGAAATAATAACTTGTATCCGATAAGGCCAAAACACTGTTCTATTTTCTAGAGAACAACATACCTTTTTAAAAAAATTGTGCCTGACCTGGGAGAATTGAATTGGAAGAAGCTAGTGGTAACATTTCATATCCAACCCACCACACTAAGTCAGCATACTAAGTCGGCACACTAAAGCCCTCTCTTTAACAATTTCTTGCAATAGCAGTTTTGTAACTTACTTCTCCCACTGACCAGCTGACTGAATAGTTAGTCAGTTCTGGTTTTGCTCCCACCCACCACAAGCATTAAATCTAAATCTATTGGTACGTATTCATTTTCTTCATGTCATACATTCTTTCTTAACCATTTTTTCTCCTTTCCTGAAAGCCAATGGGGAAGGCTTGAGACTTTCATGCTAATTGCAGGAACAATATGCAGGGCCGGTGCCAAAGGGTGGCCAGGTTGGGCCCTGACTGAGGGCCCGTCCTACGGGTGGGAGAGTAGCACTCCCCTGCCATGATCCATGGCAGAGGCCCTGCCGTGGATCCCAGGAAGGGAGCTTTCAGGCCATCCACCCATTTGCTCGCTCCACCTACCTCTCTCTCCTGTCTTCTGCAGCTGCACGTGCTGTGCGTGCAGGGCTGCCATCAACCAATATGGCAGCACAGGCTTCTTTAAGGGGCTGATGACCCTACCACCATCTTGGTTGATGGCAGGCATGTACATGCACATAGTGTACTGCATATGTGTGCCATCATCCAAGATGGTGGCGGAGGCATCAGTCCCTTAGAGAAGCCTCCGCCACCATTTTGGCGGATAGACCCCTGTGCACGCAGCACGCACAGCAGTAGCAGACATGAGAGAGGTAGGTGGAACAGACGGTGCACCCAGGCGCCATGCCTGGCGCCGGCCCTGACAATATAGTTCCACTTCTGAATGCCAGGGCTCAGAGAGAGAAAGGTACAAGCTTCTAAATTTTCCCTATGAGAATTTCAAGATTACACAGAAGGTCTGGATCCATATGCAGGATTTTGGAAACTGCAGAAAACAGACTGTTCCCCATTTCTCACAATTTCTCCCTGAGAATTCTCCACAATATGTAAATACCTTTTTTTGGGTTTCTCATATAGCTATGGTTTTCATCACCACCTCCATAACTGTCTTCACTGACACCAATGAAGGTTTTCATCCTGAAGCAAACACCAGCTTCAGGGGATGACTGTTCTTAGAAATATGGCAGAGGAAAAGGCTTATACTCTCCTTTTCCATCCCTTGCAGTTCTGTTGCTGCTTGGTCCCCATGCACCTGCTATTTATTTTATTTTATTTTAAAAAAATGTAATCTGAATGATAATTGAATTAATGTCATATCTAATTTGGCCCTTAATTTGTAGCATTCAAAGAAGCGAACACCAATGCTGCAGCCTAAAGTGGTTATTACTTGTTTCATTATAGAAGCTGGCTCACTGAATATTTGAACACTGCTTTTTTCAGTCTTAGGACTAGGCCTCACCAATCTCCTAAAGTAATATATAATGTGGATGCTTCATTCATAGGTTCATATTAACAACATAAGAAAAGCCTGCTGGATCACGCCAGTGGCCCATCGAATCTAGCATCCTGTTCTCACAATGGCCAGCCAGATGCCCATGGGAAACCCACAAGCAGGACCTGTGCACAAGAGCACTCTCCACCCCTCTTGCAGTTTCTGGTATTTTAGAAGTATACTGCTTCTGACTATGGAGGCAGAGTATAGCCATTGTGGCTAGTAGCCTTTGATACTCCATAAATTTGTCTAATACTCTTTTAAAGCTGTCCAAGTTGGTGGCCATCACTGCCTCCTCTGAGAGTGAGTTCCATAGCTTCACTATGCGCTTTTAGTTGTACTGAATCTTCCAACATTCAGCTTCATTGGATGTCCACAAGTTGATGAGAGGGAGAAAACTTCTCTCTATTTACTCCCTCCATGCCATGCATAATTACACAAACTTCTGTCATGTTGCCTGTGACTCACCTTTTCTCTAAACCAAAAAGCTCCAAATGCTGCAACCTTTCCTCATAGGGAAGCCGCTCCATCTCCTTGATCATTTTGGTTGCCCTTTTCCAGCTCTACAATCAGTAGTGTAGTGGCAAATTCAGAAGTGCAGGGTCCCTTCAGAGCCACCACCTCCCTTTTTTGCTGCTGGGTTCAGAATGAGATCCTTGTTAATGCCTTCTCCCACAGCAACAGCCAATAAGCATGGAAGTGGAGAGTGTTAGCTACTGAGAAGAGGCTTCTTAGTGGCTGACTAACCTCCTTTCACTCTGATTGGCTACAAACAGCAGGAAATGACAAGGAAGCATGTTAGAAGACTCTTCTCAGTGGCTAACAAACTCTCCTTTCATGCTGATTGGCTCATAGGATGTTGCAGACATAGGGACCCTCCTGGGACCCTGCTCCCAAATCAGTAAGGGGTCTAAGACCTCCTGAGACCCTGGACAATTACACCTTTGTCTAAAATATCCTTTTTGAGGTGAGGCAACAAGAACTGTACACAGTATTCCAAATGCAGCTGCACCATAGATTTATATAACAGTGTTATGATATTGGTAGTTTTATGGACAACGACCTTTCCTAATGATCCCTAGCATGGCATTTGCCTTTTTCACAGTTGCTGCACACTGGGTCAACATCTTCATCAAGCTATCCACTATGACCCCAAGGTCTCATTCCTGGTCAGGTCTCATTCCTGGTCAGTCACTGCCAGTTCAGACCCCATGAGCATATATGTGAAATTAAGATTTTTTTTTGCTCCAATAAGCATAACTTTACTCTTGTGTACACTGAACTGCATTTGCCATTTTACCATCAATTCAGTCATTTTAGAGAGGTCCTTTTGGAGCTTTTCACAATACCATTTTGTTTGAACAACCTGAACAATTTAGTAACATTAGCAAACTTGGCCACCTCATTGCTCACCCCTAACTCTAGGTCATTTATGAACAAATTAAAAAGCATAGGTCCCAGTATTGATCCTTGTGGGACTCCACTTTCTACAGCCCTCCCTTGGGAGAACGATCCATTTATTCCTACTCTCTGCTTCCTGCTACTTAACCAATTCCTGATCTACAACAGGACCTCTCCTTTTACTCCATGACTGCTCAGCTTACTCAGAGGTCTTTGGTCTTGTCAAAAGCTTTTTGAAAGTCTAAGTACACCATGTCAGTTTATCTATATGCTTATTAATACTCTCAAAGAATAGATTAGTGAGACAGAACTTACTCTTGCAGAAGCCATGCTGGTTCTACCTCAGCAAAGCTTGCTCTTCAATATGCTTGGTTATTTTATCTTTAACAATACTTTCTACCAGTTTTCCTGGGACAGATGTTAAGCTAACCGGCCTGTAATTTCAAGGATACCCCCAGATCTCTTTTTAAAGATGGTGTTACATTGGCCACTTTTCAGTTCTCAGGTATGGAGGAGGATCTGAGGGACAAGTTACATATTTTTGTTAGAAGATCAGCAATCTCACATTTGAGTTCTTCTTGGGTGGATGCTATTTGGACCCAGCCATTTGTCAGTCTTTATTTTGTCTATTAAGGCTAGAAATTAATCTCTCATCCCTACTATCTACATCAGTTCCTCAAACTCCATTCATGCAAAAGTTAGTTCAGGTTCAGGGATCTGCCCTATATCCTTCTCTGTGAAGACAGATCCAAAGAATTCATTTGGCTTCTCTGCAATCTCCTTATCCTTCTTAAACACACATTTGACTCCCTTTTTTGTTGCTGTTTTTTATGTTTTTAGCAATGTCCTCCTCAAATTCCTTATTAACATTGCGTTTGTTTTCTTGTATTTCTTTTACCAGAGTTTGTGTTCCTTTTTATTGTCTTCATTCAGACAAGACTTCCATTTGTTGAAGGAAACCTTTTTGCCTGTAACAGCTTCTTTCACTCTGCTTGTTAACAATACTGACATCCTCTTGGCCCTGGTGGTTCCTTTCCTGATCTGTAGTATACACTCCAGATGACCTTCTATTATTGTTGTTGTTGTTGTTGTTGTTATAATAATACTGTTTTTTTAAACAATTTCCAAGCATTTTGGGGTGATTTAACCCTCTTGACACTATCTTTCAACTTTCTTTTTACCAGCCCCCTCATTTTTGGGAAGTCTCCTCTTTTGAAGTCAAATGTGACTGTGTTGGATTTTCTTGGCAATTGGTCATTTACATGTATGTTTAATTTAATAGCACTATGGTCTCTGCTCCCAATCAGTTTGACAATACTTATATCTCACCCAGGTCACGGACGTCACTTTAGATTAAGTCCAGGGTTACCACCCCTATGGTCGGCCCCATAACCAAGTGTTCTCAAGTGCAGTCAAGTGGGATATTTAGGAATTTTATCTTTTTGTCATGACTGGAACACATATGTAGCCAGTCTATGTCAGGGTAGTTGAAGCTACCCATTTACTACATTTCCTAGTTAGGATGCTTCCTGTGTTTCATTTTTCATCTCAAGATCTCCCTGAACATTTTGATCAGGGGAACAACAGAACATCTCCAGTGCTAAATTACTCTTAGGGTCTGCTATCACCATGCACAATGATTCTGTAGAGCAGTCTGCCTTTTTGGCATTTCCAGCTTGCTGGATTCAATGCCCTCCCACATATAGAGCAACACTGCCTCCAAAACATCCGATAGAGTTTATATCTAGGGATAATCATATCCCACTGGTTTTCTCCATTCCACTAGGTTTCAGTTATGCTCACTATATCAGTGCTGTCCTCTAAGACCAAACATTCCAGTTGTCCCATCTTGGCTTGGAGACTTCTAGCATTAGCTTATAAACACTGATATACAGTGTCTCTCTTGACGTGTCTTTGGCACTTTTAGTTTGGCTTATGTACTTTGGCCTCTCTAAATTGTTATCCTGTGCTGCTGCACTCACAATGCCTAGTTGAAGGCCTACCCCTTGTACATTTCCATAATATGTATGTCTTTATCCCAGGGGGGAGATTTGTTCTGAACCAGGCCCTTCTCAGCTCTTGTCGGCTTTCCCCCCTCCATCAGTTTAAAAGCTGCTCTGTCACCCTTGTGATTTTAAGTGCCAGTCTGGTTAGAACCAGTCTGGTTTTATCCCGGTTCAGGTGGAGCCCATCCCTTTTGTACAGGCCCGGCTTGTCCCAAAATGTTCCCCAGTGCCTAACAAATCCAAACTCCTCCTCCCAACACCATTGCCTCATCCACAGATTGAGACTACACAGCTGTCTAGCTGGCCCTGTACATGGAACAGGTAGCATTTCAGAGAAAGCTACTTTGTAGGTCCTGGCTTTCAGCATCCTACCTAGCAATCTAAATATTGCTTCCAGGGCCTCACAACTGCATTTCCCCTTGTCATTGGGGCCAACATGCATCATGGCCACTGACTCCTCCCCAGCACTATCTACCAAACTATCTTGACAATGGCTCCAGTCAGGCAAACTACCCTGTGGTCTGCACACCCATAACACACCCCATTACCTATGTTCCTTAACATGAAGGTCAGATTTCTGCAATCCCACTTCCCCTTTTAGAGGGAAAGAATGGTAAAAATTGGTTGACTATGATATCAGCCTCCACATGGCACACTTGGTTTATGTGCAAGGAGCAACAGTACACCTCATTGCTTCATAAATGTCTACAACTGGATCCATCATTGATTTACATGCCTGTTGCAAAATACAGCCAGACCAGTAAATATGCAAAAAATATTTTGTGGCCTTCCATATCAAATATGATGGAAATGATAATGCTCACTTACTAGCAGAGGTTCATGAGGATAGCTGTCTAAAAGCTTGTGAAGATCTCTAATGCTAAAGTGATAATGGTTGTGTTAAGAACTAGAGTAGGTAGGTCAATAACACATGTGGGGAATGACTGTCATAACATCCCCTGAAGTGTTTCCTGATGCAGTGGCTCAATCTGTGACTTTCCAAAAGTTAAAAGTAACAAAAGGCATGGGAACAAGACTATTACTACAGAATCAATGCCTCTTTCTGCAACATAAAGCCTGCAGCATTTAAGTATCAGTGGGAGACCATTATTCTGTGACAACATTCTATCCTGTTGACAAGTACACTTTTCCAGTTTATGTCTAAAATGTCAGCTATTCAGCCCCCAAATGTAGTTTATCTTCCTACTGGAGAGCAAAAGTGGGATGTGCACACTGCATTTCATCTTTCCACATCAGACATGACGATGCAACATATAACACAGCATGGATCTCAGGGCTGTTACTCCAACTTGCTTAGGGACGCACGTCTCTCTCTACATGGTTGCAAACTGTGTTTGGGGAATAAGACCTTTCTGGAACACCAATGGTTGGGGAGAATTTGGCTCAAATGTGCTAATGGAACTGTTTCTCACTGCTGTTTTGCTAGAAGACAGCCAAAAACCTTTTGAGCCAAGGGATGTATGAGGGGATGCACAAAATCATGACGCAATAGTGCTCTCCAGCAGCAAGGCAGGAGAAAATGGGAAACATCAGAGTTAACTGATATTTTGTGGATCACCTTCCCAAGGGACATATACAAGCTCCTTCTTTACCAACTTTTAAATGTAAAGGCCTTGAAAACATTTTTTGCTTCAATCTGCTTTTATCAGAGATGTCAAGCTGGGCATCTTAATAGTTTAAATGGTTGCTGCCTCTGTTTTAAATTGCTTTGTCTGTTTTATGTGATTTGTTATAGTGGGCAGAGTGCTACGGCCCTGTTTTAGATTTTGAAAATGTAGAAAACAGGCCATAAAGTGGATGCATAAGCAGCAAGAACTTTAATACAAGGTGCTTATAAGGGGGGAAATGCATCCGACTGCTCTTTCTGACACAGAACTGAAACAGAAAGCATGGAGCTGAGAGCTGACTCAGGCACTTCCAGGTATGGCAAGCCAGGAGGGTGATTGTAAACTAAAGTTTGGTAATTGTAAAAATGTGATCTGAGTTGTTCTGTTTTCTTAGATTATGTATGTGAGCTAGGGATTAGCGAATCTGTCAATCTGGGTTTCTCTCAGTTTATCTTTCTTTCCAATTGTAAGTTCAGTTCTCAATATTTCCACATCAGTTTGTGATTTTTTAAAAAAAAATAAGCCTTATGAAAATTCATCAGCAATTAGTGTGCATTTCTCCTAAAATACACATTTTTGTTAAGCGATTTCCCCTAAAACACACATTTTTGCTAAGGAATTTTCCTTAGTAACATGCGTTTTAATGTTATTTTCACTAATATATGCATCTTTATGCACACTTTATCAGACTACATGCATTTTTGTAAACCTTACTTGGCTGGAGAACTGCATTGCAAAATTCCAAGAAGTGAAAATTTCAAAGGATGGCTGTGTTTCAGATCGTTTATTGTTTCAGAAAATGTGAATCAAGTAAGTTTGCCTTTAAATGCAAACTCCCATCCTTAAGTGAGCTGTCTTAGGAGGATATACTGGAAATAAACAAGCACATAAATAAATTTCTTATCTACAGACAAGTGAGTGAAACCCCAAACATGTCTCACAGTTACAGTTTATATTCTGAAGATCCCTGTTCCTGATAAATGAGAGAAGACCAATCATGAATCTCATCAACATCAGAGCCTCAGTCATGAGGGGCTGATGAAAAACAATGTCAGTACAATTCAAGCTCTTCCAAAGCAGTAAATAAATGTGCTAAACCGAATCAGTGGCTATAACAAATTCATATCATGTATTTATGTGAACAATATACATTCACTTGACTTCCAGTTCCGGCATAGTACAGGGTGAGTCGCCGACTTTCCCTGCTCTTGTTTGTTTTTTGTTTTAATATATAACTCAGGTCTTTTAACCTTTTAACTCGCTCCCTCCCTCACCATAGTGTCTATTAGCACTGACCTTGTCAGTGATTTATTCTGGTGAGGATGTTTTAATTAAAGTTTTGCTAGTATCTTAACTCCCGGCCGCAGCCAAGAGGAAACCCCCCCACATCCTTACTTGTACACCGGACAGAAGAACACAGTGCTGTCTAAATACTCAGTTTCGGTGTGTGTTTTTATGAAAAATAAACCGGAACATTTTACAACTTTTATAGATTATAATTATCCGCATAAATGGTTTTGACTAGGAAGGCTCAGAGAATGTTAGACGTCAGCTCGCCACCTAAAGATATATCTTCCGGGAACAACAGGCAGAGAAAGAAGATGGCCTTGAGCCCCTCGCTCTCCTCTGAGAATGATGTTAGAGAAAACCAGCAAAAGATTACCAATTTTTTCCCGGTCCTTTCAAACAGCCAGCAGGAGGACCCGCCTATACAAACTTTTTCAGCAACTCCGACACCCAGTGATTGGTCTTTTACAACTAAAGACCTCATACACTGGAAAGAGGATTCGTCCTCAACCCCGAACCTGGCTTCTGAAATAGCGAGGGTAGAGATTGAGGAACTGGAAAGAGCTTTACAACTCCCTCTTGACACAGGAGTTCTGGAGAATGAGAGCTCTCTCATGGAAAGTGGCAGATCTACAGAGCCAAGAAAATCAGAGGAGAGGCCGAAGAGACACGTCACTAATATTCATAAGACATTAGAACTACAAAACTGTGGAACACAAGCAAGTGTGATAGATTGTAATCAGCATTCCCCTACATTTGAGGGTGTGTGTAAGTTGGCTGCTGAGTTAGTTCACATAAAAGCCTTTCTTGCTGAATGTAATCAGCTTTTAACGACCCTCGTGGAGTTTCGCTTTAAATCATCTGTTCAATCCCAGAGGGAAGCCTCGGCCTCTGTATGGGTGATCCCTTCAGTAAAAGCTCCTTCAGAAGTTGCCCCTTAGCCCCACCTTCTTTTACCAATGAGGCTACTAAGAAGAAAAAGGAAAAGAAAAAGATTCCACCCAAGGCAAAAAAAACTAAGAATTTGAAAAACTTAAAGACGATAAGAGGCAATAAGATGAACTTTCAGAAATTATTTGCACTTTTGGGTCAACCTCAGCCGCAGGCTAAGAGTAAAGAGGATGTCCCCACCCAAGAAATTTTAAAGAAGGACTCTCCGACACAGCTAGAGGTCGTTATATCAAAGATAGATTTTTCTGCCCTGGCCATGCCGCAACAAAAAGAATCAGCAAGGGGCCAAGAAAGAAATTTCAGTGGAGAGGTAGTGGAACATGAGGACCTATCTATGGAGGCTTTACCTATTGACCAGCCAGACCCATTATATTCTTACAAGTGGAAGTTAGTTTGGGTCCAACGTAAGATTGTCCTCGAAAACTTCCCCAAGCCACCTGGCCTATTGTCCCAACTTGATTGGAAACTACATTTATTGGAGTTTTTATCATTGTGCGTCCCAATTTCCCTCCAAATGAGGGACATAATAGAGGTGGAATATCTATATTTTAACGGAATTAATGCACGAGCAGTAGTTTCCTTCTCTTCGACGAAGCTGCCCAAAGACCTTCTCTATTTTAAACAGACTTTAATAAGGCAAGGTGTTGTCATTTGCCGATATTTTGAAAACAAAGCATCTCCTCACCTTTTGATTCCTCGAAAGACGCAACGTGACCCCCACTCGCAAGCTTCAAAACCAAATTCAAAGAGCTTGAGTGTTCAGCCCGCATTGGATCCTGCTGAACTTTACATCTCAGGTGATAAAGACATTCCACAAGTAACCGACAGTTTATTGGCCTCAGCCTTACAGGGCGTGCCACAGCCGACCATTTGGCCTTTCGATCCCCTTGACGAGGACGAAAAGGCCTTGCTACATTCGTTTTCCTCCCTCCCATCTAGAGGCAGACTGGAGATCTTATCCAGATTGGATCAAATGAAGCTCCACCTCGAGAATATCCATCTGCAGTCATCTATGCCTCTATCCTCATCGGGTGGGGAAAAAAATGGAAAGGGGTACGAACCTTCCCCCTTTACCAATGGCTGCCCAGAAGCAGGATCCAGTTTGGGGGAAAGTGGCCAAGCTGGGTGTAACTTTTGCCCGGCAGGGTCTGTGGAAACTACCCCTCCCCCTTTTTTAAAAAGAGTGCAGGTCAACTCTATTTCTCCTGATGCCTGGCAAAAGATGAGGCACTTAGAGGAAGGCGAATTGGGCAACTCCCCCCTCCGGCTGTGCCCCAGGTGGAGAGACATCACCCTGTTCCTATATCCATCAAGGCGAAGGCATTAAGCTCTGCAAAGCTGGCTGAGCCACGAGGAAGAATGGATGAGGGAGTGGAGGGATCCCTGTGCGCTGCTGGAACAAATTTGGGGGAATGTGGTACACCGAGCCAGAAACCCCCAACTTCCCATATTAAGGTGAATGGTTGAGTCTACTTTCCTGAGGATGATGACATCATCGCGTCCCAAGATTGACTTCTTTCAATTCTTTCTTGGAACATAATGGGATGGGACAATAATTTTTACGACACAGAATGGGTATCTTATTTGCAAAAATATAAGATCATTTGCCTCCAGGAAACATGGGTGTCCTCTGAGAAAGTTCTGTTCCTCCAAGGATATCGAGCTTTTTCCAGCCCTGCAATTAAATATCATTCTACAGGTCGAGCCAGTGGCGGCCTTTGTACATTTATTTCTGTTGATCTTCTGATAGAAGCGGAGGTTTTGTTCCTTGGTTGTCCTCAATATATGCAAGCTGTTAGACTGGAGGATAATCATTTTGGCCCACTTATTTGCATTAATGTTTACTTTCCTCCAGCTATAGCTAGATCTGTGATAGTGGACTCCATTTGGGACCAATTGTCTGATACATTGACGGAAGTGGGGCGCCTATTTCCCGGTACGAATATAATCTTATGTGGTGATTTTAATGCTAGATTGGGAACTAGCACCTCCTTGGTTGAGGCCTCTTCAAATCAGGGCCCATGTTTTACACCGCAGTTGGATGCTAGGATCTCTCAGGATACGCAGTCCAACAAACAGGGACGTAGATTAGCTGAGATAATCAATTTGCTCCACCTGGAGTGTCTTCATGGCTCCCAGCTGGATATATCCCATGGAGCATATACTTATTTGACCAATAGAGGAGCTAGCGTGATTGACTATATATTTGTTTCGGGGGCTTTATTTTCAGAGGTACTAAGTTTCGATGTAGGCAATAGGGTTGAAAATGATCACTTTCCTCTTTTGCTATTTCTTAAGATCCCCCATTCTCTTTTACCCTCTCACCAGTTTATCCATGAGGGTCACCTGCCAACAGAAAGAAGAATCCGCTGGTCTCCAACCACATATGCTTCAATATCACAATTATTGGTTAGTGCTCCCCTCCAATTATGTCGGCAAAACTTTATAACAGGGCAGGGAGAACCCCTAACTCAATATCAAGACATTATCAATGCTCTGAGACCCTGGTTAACCCAGTCTCCTTTACAGGGACCTATCAATCATTGGGCCAAGAGTTGGTTTGATAAAGAGTGCAAACAGGCCAGGAAATACCTAATGAATTATGCCAGGAGGGTTATTAGAGACCCACTAATTTTTTCCTGGGAGAACTTAATAGTTTTAAGATCAAACTATAAGGCTCTGCTTAAACATAAAAAGGAATCCTTTGTTAGAACTGGCTGGCAATCTTTGTCACAAGCAGTCAAGGATAAAAACGACAGACGATTTTGGGAGCTGGTTGCCAGAGGGTCTCGCTCTAATTTCCCCTTGACCCCATGTCTGATCCCTGCAAGAGTGTGGTACGATCACTTTGCTGAAAGCCATCAAACTCAGCAGTTAGCCCGGGAGCGCCTCCTCCCACGAATTGAGCACTCATCTCCATTCATCTGGCCCTACTAAACTACTGGAGGGCCAGCTCACATCCTTCATCTTCCAAGTCAACCCTAAAAATAGGTATTGAAACCGCTTTGCTGGACAAGTTTTTGTCTTCTCAACTGGCTAAGATCTGTCAGTTATACCATATTCCTCAACAGATTCTATTAGACCAAACCAGCAAGTTAATCCTCAAGGAGGCCATTTTTCATCATAGTGCTTGGCTTGATAGACTGACAATAATGAATTCTAAGTTCTCCAAGTGGTATGGCCTTTTCAAATATGATCATTGCAGAGCAAACTATCTGGACCAGATCTCAGTTTTGAAATTACAACAGGCATTTACAGCTCTCAGGTTCCAGACAATGCCAACTGCATCTTTGTCTGGCCGATATAATAGCATTCCATGGACCCTGCAGTTATGTATCTGTGGAGCCCCCGAGGTGGAAGACCTTTCTCATTATTTGTTAAAATGTCCACTTTACAAACACCCTCGGGCCAAATTTCTGGATGGGCTTTTGCCTTGTGGGGGCCCAGAGCAGTTAGTTCCTTCTATTGCGTTTCTTCTGTCAGATACTGACCCGGAGATTTCGTACTGCGTGGCTCTCTTTGCCCTAGCGGCCTCGAAGCTTCGGGTAAAGTATCTAGCCGACAAGCAGTTGGCCTGACAGCTGCTGTTATGTATATGTTTTAATCCCTGCTTTTGGTGGGTAACGATAGCGCGTTTTGTATTTATAAATTTGTATAAATTTTATGCTTATTTAAATTGCCTTCTGTACTGGCATCTTCTGCTAAGGCCTATGGCCAGGCAGTAAACAATAAACTGAAACTGAAACTTGACAATGTGTATCTTTTTAAAATGGGAGCTATTGAGGAATATCAGCACTATATGACTTGTTTCAACTACTATGCTGTTGACACAGCTGCTAAGCCTGCTAATTACATGAACTGAAGGATCTTTTAAAAATCATATGAGCTTCAAATGATCTAAAGTAGTTCTCCATATTGATGTGAAAATCCCACTCTGCTTGGGTTGTATTTCAGCCACTAATAGCAACTTTACTGCATTTATGATTTTTTTTAATGTTGCTTTTCGGGATAGTTCTACATTGTCTTGCAATGTTTTGGTGGATGGGATTGACAATGTTTTCACCCTTAGTTGATTAATGGAACATGAAGAAAAAGAGGTGGCAGCAGCCTTTTTTGCTAGGAAGGAAGCCAGACCATAAAACACATGGTCTTTGATGCCTATATACTAATGCCCAGAGTATGAAGAAACAAACAAGATGAACTTGAACTGTTAATGCAGGAGGGTAAATAGGACTTAATAGATATATATCTGAAACCTGGTGGGGTGACTCCAGTGAGTGGAATTCAGCAACTGAAGGATAAAACTTGCTCAAATAGAAGAGAAGGAATAGAAAGGGAGAAGGAGTCACACTGTATGTTAAAAATACACATCCCTGCTCAGAAGTATAGGAGGATGAGCTTGCTATCCCTGCCGAGAGTATCTGGATTAAAATTAATGGGGCAAGGAATGAAAGGAACATGGTGGCTGGAGTCTACTACCAACTATCCAATCAAGGAGAAGATGAGGATGAAACTTTTGAAAAGCAAATTGCCAATATTTCAAGGAGGCATTGATGTAGCAGTAATTGGGGACTTCCATTACCCTGATATGTGTTGGGAGACAAATTCTGCCAAACACGGCCCCTCCAAGAAATTCCTGAATTGTGTTGGAGATAACTTTCTCCTACAGAAGGTGGAGTAAGGAAATAGAAGATCAACTATCTTTGATTTGATTTTGACCAATAGAGATGACTCAATGGATGAAGTGGAAATTATGGGAACTCTGGGGGAAAGTGGCCATCTTACTGTATATGATTTTAAAGGAAGCAAAAGCTGAGTTTAGCCAAACACATACCCTGGACTTCAGAAAAGCAGATTTTCATAAACTCAGAACAATTATAAGTAGGTCACATGGCAAGTGATCCTAATGAGAAAAGGAATCAAAGATGTGTGGACATTTTTTTAAAAAGGAAATTCTAAAAGCATAATTGCAAACAGTTCTATCATGGACAAAAGTTGGCAGCAGAAGAAGCCAATGTGGCTTCACAAAAAGCTTAGAGATGACCTGAAAATAAAACAAAACAAAAAGGACACACATAGGAAGTGGAAGGAAAGCCAGGCAACACAGATAGCACAAAATTGCAGGGATAGCATCAAGAAGGCTAAAGCTGAGAATGGGGTGAGGTTAGCGAGGGATGGTAAAAGCAACAAAAAAGTTTTATTCAGGTACATCCATACTGTGCTAGTAAAAGACAGAGAAAAGAATGGTGGTTCAGCTACTCAACGAGGATGACAAAATTATAACACATGACAAAGAAAGGCCAGGAGTGCTCAATTCCTACTTTGGCTCAGTCTTCTCTCAAAAGAGGATCTGTGACCCTCCTGGCAAATGTGAAATACAGGTTGAAAGGGCAGGATCGTAGCTTGCAATTGATAGACAAATGATCAAGGAATACCTAATCACTTTGAACAAGTTCAAATCTCCACGGCCCAAAGAATTGCATCCTAGAGGATGAAGGAACTGGCTGACAAATTCTCAGAACCACTGGCTATTATGTTTGTGAAATCATGGAGAGTGGGTGAAGCAGCAGATGACTAGAGGAGGGCTAATGTTGTCCCTAACTTCAAAAAGGAGGAACCTGGGAAGAACTGACCAGCCAGTCTGACATCAATCCCTAGGAAAATTCTGGAGCAGGTTATAAAGTGGTCAAAATGTAAGCACCTTGAAAACAATACACTGATTACTAGAAGCCAACATGGATTTATCAAGAACAAATCCTGCCAGACTAATCTATTCTTATTTTTGATTGGTAACCTCCCTGGTAGACTGTAGGAATGCTGTGAACACAATATATCTTGACTTCAGCAAAGCTTTTGACAAGGTGTCCCATGATATTCTGATTAACAAGCTAGCTAAATGTGGGCTGGATGGAACAAGTTTCAGGTGGATCCACAGTTGGCTACAGAATTGTTCTCAAAGAACCATTATCAATGGTTCCTTCTCAAACTGTAGGAAGTAACGAGCATGATACCGCAGGGCTCAGTCCTGGGCCTAGTGCTCTCCAACATTTTTATTAATGACTTGGTGCAAGGAATGATTATCAGATTTTCAGATGATACAAAATTGGGAAGGATAGCTAATACCCTGGAAGACAGAAACAAAATTCAAAGGAATCTTGATAGGCTGAAGCATTGGGCTGAAAATAACAGAATTAAATTTAACAGGGATAAGTTCAAAGTTCTACACCTAGGAAAAATAAACCAAATGCACACTTATATGATGGGAGATACTTGGGTCAGCAACATGCAAGAAGGATTTTGTAATTGTTGTAGATCACAAGCTGAATATGAGCCAACAGTGTTCTGGCTGCAAAAAAAAGGTAAATGCTATTTTAGACTGCATTAACAGAAGTAAAGTTTCCAAATTGTGTGAAGCACTAATTCCCCTCTATTTGGCACTGGTTAAGATTCATCTGAAGTACTGTATCCCGTTCTGGATACCACACTTTAAGGATGCAGACAAACTGGAATAGGTTCAAAGAAGAGCGAGGATTATCATGGCTCTGGAAACAAAGTCCTATTTATTTATTTATTTATTTATTAAATTTCTATACTGCCCCATAGCCGAAGCTCTCTGGGAGGTTCACAACAAGCAAGACATCAAAAATACAATTAAAACCATTTATAGAGCAATTTAAACATACTAAAATACAAATATACTATCATACTAAGATGCTAAAAATAAGTTGAGATGTTAAAATGTTGGGAGATCATTCCATAATTCGGGGGCCACCACTGAGAAAGCCCTTTTTCTGGTTACCATCCTCCGGGCTTCCCTCTGAGTAGGCACCCGGAGGAGGGCCTTCGGTGTTGAATGAAGTGTACGGGTAGGTTTGTATCAGGAGAGACGTTGCATCAGGTATTGTGGTCCCAGGCCGTGTAAGGCTTTATAGGTTAAAACCAGCACCTTGAATTGGGCCCGGAAACATATAGGCAGCCAGTGCAAGCGGGCCAGAATCGGTGTTATATGTTCGGACCGCCTGGCCCCTGTTAACAATCTGGCCACTGCATTTTGCACGAGCTGCAGTTTCCGAACCGTCTTCAAAGGCAGCCCCACGTAGAGCGCATTACAGTAATCTAATTTAGAGGTTACCAGAGCATGAACAACTGAAGCGAGATCGTCTCTATCCAGATAGGGATGTAGCTGGGCCACCAACCGAAGTTGGTAGAAAGCATTCCGTGCCACTGAGGCTACCTGAGCCTCAAGTGACAAGGACGGTTCTAAAAGAAAGCCCAAACTATGAACCTGCTCCTTCAGGGGGAGTGCAACCCCATCCAGGACAGGATGAACATCCACTATCTGGTCAGAAGAACTACCCACTAGCAGCATCTCAGTCTTGTCTGGATCGAGCCTCAGTTTATTAGCTCTCATCCAGTACATTATCGCGATCAGGCACCGGTTCAGCACATTGAGAGCCTCACCTGAAAAGGACGAAAAGGAGAAGTAGAGCTGCGTGTCATCAGCATACTGATGACAACGCACTCCAAAACTCCTGATGACCGCACCTAGTGGCTTCATGTAGATGTTAAAAAGCATGGGGGATAGAACTGACCCCTGCGGAACTCCATACTGGAGAGCCCAGGGTGCCGAGCGATATTCCCCATGCACTACCTTCTGGAGCCGACCCGCCAAGTAGGAGCAGAACCACTGCCAAGCAGTACCTCCAACTCCCAGATCAGCGAGTCTCCCCAGAAGGATACCATGGTCGATGGTATCAAAGGCCGCAGATAAATCAAGGAGAATCAACAGAGTTACACTCCCCCTGTCTTTCTCCCGACAAAGGTCATCGTACAGGGTGACCAAGGCTGTCTCCGTGCCGAACCCGGGCCTGAAACCGGATTGAAATGGATCCAGATAATCGGTCTCATCCAAGAGTGTCTGGAGCTGGTCCGCAACCACTCGTTCCAGAACCTTGCCCAAGAATGGAACATTTGCTACTGGCCTATAATTGTTAAAGTTTTCTGGGTCCAGGGAAGATTTCTTCAGAAGCGGTCTTACTACTGCCTCTTTTAGGCAGTCAGGAACCCTTCCCTCTCGTAATGAGGCATTAATCACTTCCCTGGCCCAGCCGGCTGTTCCATCCCTGCTAGCTTTTATTAGCCAAGAGGGGCAAGGATCCAATACAGAAGTGGTTGGATGCACCTGTCCAAGCACCTTGTCAACGTCCTCAAGCTGCACCAACTGAAATTCATCCAATAAATCAGGACAAGGCTGTGTTCCGGATACCTCCTTTGATTAAACTGTTATAACATTGGAGTCCAAGTCCCGGCGGATGCAAAAGATTTTTTCCTGGAAGTGTTTAGCAAATGCATTACAGCAGGCTTCAGATGGTTCCACCATGTCCCTAGGGCCAGAATGTAATAGTCCTCGGACAATTTTAAAAAGCTCCACTGGACGGCAGATGGATGATTTAATAGTGGCAGCAAAATATTGCTTCTTTGCCACTCTCACTGCCCCTAAATACAACTTGGTATAAGCACTTACCAGTGCATGATTGCATCCGTCAGGAGTTAGTCTCCATCTGCACTCAAGCCACCTCCTATATTGCTTCATCGCTATGACGGGAGACTGAAAGAACTGGACATGTTTAGCCTTGCGAAGAGAAGACTGAGCAGAAATGATAGCACTCTTGCAGTACTTGAAAAACTGTCACACAAAGGAGGTACAGGATTTCTTCTAGATCATCACAGAGTACGGGATACAAAATAATGGGCTCAAGATTTCAACTGAACAGCAGGAAAAACTTCCTGACTGTTAGAGTGGTATGACAATGGAAGCAATGATCTAGGGAGATGGTGGGCTCTGCAACGCTGGAGGCATTCAATAAGCAGTTGGACAGCCATCTGTTGGGTATGCTTTGATTTGGATTCCTGCATTGAATCCAAGGATTCCTGAAGTCCAGCGGGTTAAACTTGATGGCCTTATAGGGAGTGGAGGCTGGTGGCTCCAGTGTCAGTGGGACAGTGAATCAACTCTGGGTTTTAGTTCAAATTTCCAAGATGTCCAAGATGCACCAACTTGGACAGCTCCTTGAAAGTTTGGACTAAAACCCATAGTGGATTCCTGCCCCACTGACATCAGAGCCACCAGCCTCCCCTGCTTATAGGCCCCTTCCAGCTCTACTATTCCATGATTCTATTCTATACTTCTAGATGATTGGTAGCTTCTTCCCTTTAGCAGGCATCTGGTATAGCAATACATAGCCTGCATCTCCCAACCCTATTCTCCTTCTCATGTTAATGCTGAACATACTGGTAGTATGTCACAGTGTGGGTTCCCATAGAAAACAGGAACAGAAGGGTAGAACTCATATATGTTTTCCTGGGGGGATGCTCTAGGATGTAGCCCTGTTACTTTTTTTTGCAGCCGCCCCCCTGCTGGAGTCCCTCTGTCTGTCTCTACACCCAATCAAGCCACCGCAATTTGCCAAGTGTATGCTTGAGTATAAAAGTTACTCCCTTTCCTCTTGCCTTAGGAGAGTTGGAGAATCCAGCAAGGTTAGGAGACACTACAGCTCGTCAGCAGTCAGTATGAATCTTCTTGCATGCTAATTGGCTCCCACCATCTATTGTTGTGGGGAGGAGAAGAACACAAGGAGGGAGAGAGTCAAGAGGAGTTAAGAGAGGGAAGTTTACTGAGAAGAGGAGGGACAGCCAAGCCTGATTTAAGATGGGGTTTGCATCAGAATTTTACTAAAATGAAGGGCTTTCAAACAGTCTCACACAGACCTACAGCAGGCAACATGGAGGGTAGGTGAAGACAGCCATCCAGGGAGGGGGAGAGAGAATGGGGCTAAGAGTGAGGCAAAGCAGTGTTTTCTCTCAGAGAAGGGGAATGAAGGAAGGAAGGCTGAAAGAAGGAAGGTTGCTTATAAAATACAAGGTGCATTCCTTGTAAAGCATTTTTCTCCCTCAGTGGTGCTTTTTGCAGATTGTCTGGGAGAAAATAAAAAGGGGGGCAGAGAGAAAGCACTAAGAAGAGTTGGGGTATTTTACAGACATCACTGCACGAGACAGAACTTCTCACCGCTGATCTACAAAAAGCAGGTTACTTCCCCTTGTAAAATGGAGGCAGCCTCATTCTTCTTAGCCCTTTGCTCTTTCTGTCTTCCCTCACCCTCCGTGAGTCTCTCTCTCTCCCCCCTCCACTTTCTCACAGACAATCTGTAAAAAACACAACTGGGGGGAAAGAACTGTTTTACAAGCAATTCTCCTTGTATTTTACAGGTAACCTTCTATCTCCCTTTCTTCACCCTTCCTTTGCCCCCTTGTCTGTGAGGAAATGCCACCTCACTTTTGGGATTGAAGGCAGTCCATTTCCATTTTCCACCCACTCTTCTTAACCCTCGTTCTCTCTCCCCCCCTCATAAATAATAATAATAAAATTTTATTTATCAGACGCCCATCTGTCCGACCGAACGGACACTCTGGGCGACGTACAATATAAAATACAATCTCAACATATACATAATCATCATAATATTAATATCATAACATCTCATCTAACAGACCATCCTACGCTAATACAGTATAAAATCTAGCCCACCCCAGAGATCCCATAGGCCTGCCTAAAGAGCCAGGTCTTCAAGGCTCGGCGAAAAGTCAACAGGGAGGGGGCATGCCGAAGGTCAAAGGGAAGTAAGTTCCAGAGGGTGGGGGCCACGATCGAAAAAGCCCTCTCCCTGGTCCGCACCAACCTAGCTGTCTTCGTCGGTGGGACCAAGAGAAGGTCCTGTGAGGCTGATCTTGTTTGGCGGCATATTTTGTGATACTGGAGGCGTTCCTTCATGCACCCTCCATGTTGGCTGCAGTGAGTCTGTGCAAGGAAAAACAAACACTTGTCAAGCAATGCTCTTTTTTTTGCTCCAATATGCATAACACTTGTTTAATTTAAATTTCATTTGCTGTTTTACTGCCCATTCACTCAGTTTGGAGAGATACTTTCGGAGCTCTTCACAATCCCTTTCTGTTTTAACCACCCTGAACAATTTAGTGTCATCAGCAAACTTGGCTACCTTACTGCTCACCCCTAACTCTGGATCATTTATGAACAAGTAATTGTTAATGGACTAAAAGTGTTATGATAATGGTGCCTGACCCATATTAAACTTTTGCATTACATTGCCATGCAATTCATATTATAAGTCCATTAATTGTGTCTCAACATTTCCAGGTCTCAACTCATATTGTTTTGTTTACAAAAAAGATGGAACCAGTTGATTTTCAAGCAATTCTTCATGAATTCGTAAAAAAAAAAAAAAGGACAGAGGCCAGATCCCCCTCAATGCTATAGTCCAAAGGATTCACATTACCACAGTAGGAATGCTTGAGGAATTTCTGTGAATTCCAATGGGAACTGACCTGATCTGTTCTTCCTGCACTTTTTGTGCAGATGAGAAGATAGGAATCCAGTGTAACAGCTGTGCTAGCAGAAACCCATTGTGGAACAGATTACATAGCCTATTGTACCACAAAGTGAACAGCAACCTGCTTTTGCAGTCTCTTGCGCAACAGTGTTCAATGGTGCAAAGATTTAGGCAATGGAACAAGTATACGGCTAAGTGACTTAACTTAGTGCTATATTGAATAACAGCCTGTGTGTGCATATTGCCCTCATATAGGAATGGGTAAATCAGTTTGTTTCCGGTCTCTGTCACTTTCACACGTTTGATCGTTCACCCATAAGTTTGTTCCATCTGATTTCTACATTAATCTGTGAAATTTCCACACATGGAAATTCTCATTTAAATATGTATTTACATATTTGGAAATATTTTCTCTCACAACATGTATTTCTTGAACTGTACATTTTTAGACGTATCTTTATGTTTTATTATCTACACATAATAAACTCAATCTAAACATTATCTAAACATATATTTTATATATGCATTTAAAACATATTTTGACACTTTTTTGAGCAGACATCTGTATTGGAACATTCAGAAAGTGCAAAAGGCAATGAATAACTAAAGTTCCTATCCACATGTTAGTCTGAGTGGGCCAATTTGTATTGGAATTTTGTAAATATCAGATTCCTCTTTAGATCCATGTTAGTTGCTTCCAGACTTGTGATAACACAACTATGAAGAGGGAATAAGACTCTTACTATAGATCTCTAGTACAATTAACTTTGGGAAATTGCCACTGCAGAGAAGCTCATGCATCAAATCACTGTCATCAAGGGACAAACAAAGCAAAATGGGGTAGTGTTTCATGCTAATAAGACAGTACAAGCACATTTGAAACCCAATATGTAACAATTTGGAAAAATAATTAACAATTCAAGAGTCTGAGGAATTATCAGTTCATGTTCCACATCCCTCTGTCTGACTAATACGAAGAATATTATGCCAGCTCAGCTGTTGTACCATTGTATTTGTCAGTCCACAGTTGTTGTGAAAGTATTATTATTATTATTGTTATTGTTATTATTCCTTAAGCATGCCAGCACAGCATGCAAGCAGGCAGCAAAAAACACTACACAGGCACAGGACCTCAGCTAGCCTATCTTAGGCTAAAGGAAATTCACTAATAGGTAAAAAACCCTGTGGTTTAAGAACATACCAATAGCCCACAGATATTTCTATCAAACTTTAAAAAGCAGGGAAATTGGGCAGCTATAGTGAATGCACCAGGGGAGCAGGAGACCCAACCTCCTCTCTGAGATATTGTACTGCCCTACAAATTTGTCAAAATGCAAACACAATTTGGGTTGGTCTTTCACAGTCCAATCCACTTGCTGTGTA
Organism: Rhineura floridana; assembly: GCF_030035675.1. Taxonomy (NCBI): domain Eukaryota; kingdom Metazoa; phylum Chordata; class Lepidosauria; order Squamata; family Rhineuridae; genus Rhineura; species Rhineura floridana. Next base: position 80,261,514 of record NC_084486.1, on the reverse strand, counting down.
GCTTGGAAGAATTTGGTAACATGTGCCTCTGAGCATATGGTGAGTGGTAGCAATACCTGCCATCTCCAAAGATGGAGAATTACATTTCTGTATGTTTGTTGATGTTCTTACTTTGCTTCTTTCCTGTGTTACTAATGTTTCTACAGAGAATCTAATCTAGAAAATTTTATTTCCCTCATTATTCATCCTAGAAACCTGTGTCAAATTTAGTTTTATTAATTTCAAAGCCTTTTTATTGGTCAGTGTCATATGATGGTGAAGACGGCCTTTTGTGTTTCAAATTGGAGGTTAGGTTCTATTTCTATTTCGGGTGCATTAACAGTTGAATCTGAAACTGCAGTTTGATGTAAAATCAGACTGATTCCAATATGTTGCTCCTTCAGGAATGACTCTAGCTGTTGGAAAAAACAATGTTAGCCTACCCAAGATGCATGTTTTCAGGCTGCTTCGTGGCTGTGTGGGGATTCGAACCCTGGTCTCCCAGGTCATAGTCCAACACTGACCTGGGGGAGTGGCAGGGAGGGTAGGAGGAGGGGAGGAGATTGGGTGGGTTCACACTGGGCAGAGGGGAACCCCTTTCCTTTCGAAAAGGAAAACATTGTGAACAATATTATTGCTTTTCAGGGTTTCCCCCACCTTTTTGTTCTACAGCAGGCACATGTAGCCTCACACCCAAATTTATACCAAAGCTGTCCCTGGCCATATCCACACCATACCTTTATTTCACTTTGGACAGTCATGGCTTCTCTCAAAGAATCCTGGGAACTGTAGTTAGTGAAAGGTGCTGAGAATTACTAGGAGACACCCTGTTCTTCTCACAGGCCTTCAGTCAGAGCAGCTGACTGTTAAACCAGTCTGGCCACTGGAGCTCTGTCAGTGGAACAGGAGTCTCCTCTCAGCACCCTTCACAAACTACACTGCCCAGGATTTTCTGAGAGAAGCCATGACTGTCACACATGAAATCAAAGTCTGGTGTGGGTGTGGCCCCCTGATTAGCCAAGCCCAGCAGCTGTGAGTCTGGCTTTTAGAACACTGACAGTTGGTTCTTACTGAGCATGCCCGACATTATCATTGAGTTCAAGCCAAAATTTATTAAATTAATTAAAAATCAGCCAGACTTTTTTTTAACTTTTAAACTGCAGAAGATGAAGGTCAGCGTACGGGGCAAGGTCACGAACAGGATTACAAGTACTCTGTGACCATGGCTGATTTTTAATGAATTTCAACAGATTATGAGAACTCTCAGGGGAAAAAGTCCAAAAGGGCTCTGGGTTTTTTCCCTCTCTCTTCAGTCTTTGAACTCTCGATTCTTTCTGACTGTTTTGTTTATTGTCATGAAAATTGATAGTGTTGTTAAGCAAGCGTTTCTGAATTCAGGACTATACATTTTGTAAGGTTTTGTTTTCAAATGAGCTTATGGGAAGCATCAGAATGGGAAGGGGGGTATTTTCAATTTAGCATTGAGGAATGTGAAAAATCCACGCTGGCTATAGTGTACAGTCACTCTCACGGCTGTATAATAAGTATCTGCCACTTCCTTCTCTTCAGTGCAAGGCCAAAGAGGGAGCACTGCTACACCTATGATCTCTCTACTGGAGTCAGGCAATTCCTGGTGACAACACTGGAGTGGTTGAGGAAGTGGGACTCCAAGAAACAAAGAAACAGAGACTGCACTAAATATGCAGTGGATATCATTTGTTTAAGGGATGTTTTTATGCTTTTTAAAAATCAGCCTGGAATGTAAGCTTTATGCATTTTCCCACATTCCATGGGGCATCAAAACTTTCACAGAAAGTGTTTCCTGTTCATCAGCATGATTTTTCCTTACTTAGTGATACACACATGCAGATGCACACACCACTGCTTTTATTCTATGTTCCTATTGCTCCTCTGTGACCCACTTGCACAATTTAGAAATCAAATCATACTTTCCAGATCATTGATCTGCTCTGAATTTTGTCCTTCCCTATTTCTCTTAACCTTAAATTTGACGACACCAAATTTCACAAACTACTTCACTCCTGATACACTTTTGAGTCCTCAAAATCATGAGGAATTTGATAGTTACTTCTTTTTGAAAGTGAAGCTCATTGGGACATTTCTGGAGTACTATTACTTGTTTTGAAGCACCATACATGAAATCAGATAATGACAACTGAGAGAATTACACAAGAGTAATAAAAATTATAGGAGTTTTTAAATGAGACTCATAAGAGATGGTGAAGGACTTTGACTAAGGAAGAGGAGGTTAAAGAGCCATTGTGGTTGGGGTTGGACTAATTACCCAGGAGACCCAGGGTCAAATCTCACCTCTGCCATGAAAGTCACTGGATGGCCTGGATCAGTCGTCCCATCCTAACCTTCCTTGCAGGGTTGTTATGAGAATAAACTGAGGGTGGGGGACTGATGCATGCTGCCTTGAGCTCCTTGGAGGAAAGACAGGATATATGGATGTACTAAAGATATGACAGCATCTATTTATTATTAATTTTGATATCAAATGTAATTTGCAAAGTGCTCTGCCCTCTTTACAATACTGTTGCAAAGTAGGTCACAAAGAACTGAGGTGGAGATATTGGGGCTTTGACAAAGGCACACACATGTTTATGGGCAATTATGGGTGTTCTGCATAGATTCAAAGGCCTAAATTCAACTCTCTGTCCATTAAAGTAGACCACACTTGCTGTAACACCTTTCTTTAATATGATCACCCTTATAAGTGGCTAGACTCTATTTATAAAGTTGGCAGCATCTGGCCTCCTTTGGGAGGAACGTCAAGATATAAATTTAACAACAACAACAACTTCCCAATTATGGAAAACATTTATTTAGAAATTCTTGTGGTATTACATACCCCCCCCCAAACAGATGTAATGTTAAAGTTTTGAAGAGAATAAATTATGGAAGCCATTGTTGTAGGCCCTATTAAAGACAATGTGACAATCATCTAGCAATATATATATAATATTGGGGGTAGCCTATTTTTCTTTCTTACAACCTGAAACTATTTAAGAAAACATTTTGTCATACTCTTGATTAAAATGTGATTGTGTCATCAAGAGCCAAATAAAATGGCACTGGAGGTAGGCGTGGGTGAGAATTTCGATTCAGTTCATTTTTCAAGCAGAATTTATCAAATTCGCAATTTCCAAAACAATATGAGAACCGAAACAGAGCCATCCTTCAAAATTCGCGTTTATTAGAATTTTGGGATGCAGTTCGCCAACTAAACAAGATTTATAAAAATACATATATTAGGGGGAAGTGTTCATAAAAATGAATACATGAATGAAAATAGCATGCAAAAGGGCATGAAATGATGAGCAATAGCTTGCAAAAATGTGTATGACAAAACTGCCTACAAAATATGTTTATTTGGAGAAATTCACACTAAAATGGTAGAGAAATTTCATGAGATTTTATTTTTTTTTAAATGCAGATTGCTGTAGAAATGTAGAGAACTGAACTTAACATTGGAAAAATGAGAAACTGAGAGAACCGAAACAGACAGATCTTTCTATCCCTACTTGGAGGCCTAATGCTAAAGGACAACAAGAGGAGCCAAAGTTCTTTTACTAGGTTGCCAAGCAGTGAGCAATCTCCTTCTCACATCCGCTTATATCTCCAGTCCACTAATTCAGTCTTGCACCTTTTGTCAAACAAGCTGAATCCCCATCTTTGTAGCTGGCTAACACTTGCTATACCAGTTCAGTGAACTCTCCTAATGAAACCCATTTATACAACTCTACTGAGTTCAACCCAAGCAGCATCTGTGTGCAGCACCCTTGAGATGTTTCTCATAGAAAACACTACAAAGAAATTCTTCTTTCAGTTGAAGACACTATCTACCTTTGTGTATTGCTTGCTGTGCATCCCTCCAGCCCAGCTTTGAGTGGGAGAAAGACTGATAAGTAGACAACGCTTCTTATGTGTCATCAAATATGGGGTATGAGTTGCAATAAAGCATTTCAAAGACTTTATTTGTTCAAGTGCAGATTTGGAAGTGGATGCCTCCCTGTAGGCTACATCTTCTGTTGCCAACAAAGCAATAGGAAATTAACGGATGTAATTAAGATTAAGTGGTTCTTTTGGTTGCAGAACTAAGTGGATAAGGCTAAAGTATGAAAAATGAGCCTTTCTTTTTTAATGGATAGAATATGACATTCCCATGCTAAGTATTCGTTCCCAGCCGTATGGATATGAATATTCAGAAGATTCACCTTTCCTGTTTGTAAAAGGAGGCATGTCTTGACTACATTTTGTGTCTTCTGTTCAGTTTTATGAATGCACTAGCATAGGAACTTGAAGATACAACCCAAAGAATCTTCCTGGTTCCTTAAGAGTTAGCAATACCGTAAGATGGGTTGGATCCTTCTCAGTGCTCCAAAAATTCCTTCATGACCTTCTGGGTCATGAGTAGTGGACTGAGCAACAAATAGAGCCAGTGGAATAGGAGGTGGCATTGCTGCATATGTTGCTGCATATGTTGCATCACATGTTGCTGCATATGTTCTTGCTGTTTCTGAAGTCATACAAATCAAATCTATTCAACATTTCCTCACAAGTAAGCCAGACTGAGTTCAGTGGGCTAACTCCCAGGTAACTGTGCATAGGACTACAGTCCCTTAGTGAAAGGCAAGGTCTCCAATTTTGTCTCTGGCAACCTTAACGAGATAAAAGCTGATACTTAGCCTTAGGCAATAGTTTAGACTGGGGATGTGCTAGAATTCTACCGAATTCAGATTTGGTGCCAAATTTTCCATTCTCTCTCTTTCTCTGTCTCTGTCTCTGTCTCTGTCTCTCTCTCTCTCTCTCTCTCTCTAAGACAGTTTTGAAAGCAACAAACAGAACTTAACTCAAGCTTGCTCTGGATCCCTATAAGGATTCCGTTAATCACCTAAAAATATATATGAACGTAATTGTGATTAACCAAACAGAGGTTTTTATTATATTAATAAAACGTTTCAGCTTCCGCCTTCATCAGCTGCTAACATACAAATGCTGTTACCAAGGTGGCAGTTATAGAGCTTTGAGGATGGAGTGCTCAGAGAAGCTTCATTTGCAGAAGCTAAGTAGTGGTGGTACTGTCCTCCAGGTTCAGGCCATGTGGTGCCAATGTGTCCAGAGAGTAAATCCAAAAGTTCTCCCTTTTAGTCAATTCTGCTGGATCTGCTGGCATCTCTGTCGCTGTAATGGAAAGGTCCAACAGGCTGTGACCCTCGATGTTAAAATGCTTTGCAACTGGTTGCTCCACTTTTTTTGTCAAAATTGCCAATTTGTGGTTCCTGAAGCGCGTGCGTAGGACAGTTGTGGTCTTTTCTACGTATTGGATATGACATCCTGGTCTTTTGCACTCGATGATGTAAACTATATTGCAGGACCTGCAGGTGATGTTCTATTTGATGTAATATGTCCTGCCTGTCCTAGTGCTTGTAAAAGTGGCTGTCTCCCTGAGGTACACACAGGTGATACAGCGTTTGGAGTGACAAGGATGAGACCCTGGATAGGTGGCTTAAGCACAGCTCTCACCAACAGTCTGCGCAAATTAGGAGGTTGGTGAAATGCTATAACAGGAGGCCTGCTGATGGCTCTAGTAAGATGTTCAGAGTTTGCCAACAATGGGTAGCTCTCCCCGATTGCTCGGTGATAGTTAGGAGATGCTGGATGGAAGTCTACCACAAACGGAATCCGTTGCTCTCTGCTCTTTGACACCTCAGTATGATGGAGGAGGTTTTTTCTGGACAGAATGTTGCAATTGATAATATGTGGAGAATATCCTCTTAGAAGAAGGTGTTCTTTAAGTTCACTGATCCTTCTCTGGGATTTATCTTCAGTGTTGCAAATAACTTTGATTCTCAGAGCTAAGCTATACACAATGTTCTTCTTTATATGCCTAGGATGGCAGGATTTCCAGTTTAAATAGATGTGGGCATGTTTTGTGTATCACCATGAAAATTGACAGGGTTGTTAAGCAAGCGTTTCTGAGTTCAGGACTATAAGTTATGTAAAGTTTTGTTTTGAAATGAGCTTATGGGAAGCATCAGAATGGCATGGGGGTGTTTTCAATTTAACATTGCGGAATATGAAAAATCCCCACTGGCTATAGTATACAGCCACTCTCGTGGCTGTATAATTTCAGTTTCGGTGTCACGATTGGGCCTGAAGCCAGACTGGAATGGATCCAAGTAATCAGCTTCCTCCAAGCATGCCTGAAGCTGGACTGCCACCACCCTTTCAAGCATCTTACCCAAAAAGGGGTTATTCGCCACCAGGCAATACTTGTTTTACACTCCTGGGGCAGGGAGGTGATGAGCTATCTTAAGGAGGGGAAGAACCATCACCTTCACCTTCTTCAAGGCAGATGGTACCTCCACCCCCTCCAGTGAAGAATTGATCTGTCCCTGGACCCACCTGGTCAACCCGTTATGGCTAGTTCTAAGACGCCAAGATGGGCAAGCGTCAAGGGTACAGGTGGACATACTTCTTCAAGCAGTTTGTCCACATCCTCAGACCACAACAACTGATTCAGTACAGATGGATCAGACAGTGCTCTGGACAGCTCCACTGGACTTGCTTTGAGTGGGGCATCCAATTCTGTCCAAATCTGAGCAACTCTGTCCTAAAGTGCTGCAAAGTTGTTGCATTGGGCTGCCAAGGGTGTCAGAGCAGCTCTCATGACCAGATGAGAAAAGCACATTCACCACTCAGAAAAGGTCTGTTACACGGCTACTTGCGACGCACTGGTGCCAGAGAAGTAAGCTTTCTTCACTGCCACCACACCAATTCAAATTGACTGGAAGTGAGTTGGTTTGAATAGCACAATTGTACTGAATAACTTGTTATTACAGATATATTTTTTTCTTCTAGAAATAAGATACTTTTTCTCTATGAAGGAGAATATGGGTGCATGCATCTGTGTAATATTTCCATGTATTTAGTTATCTCCTCCTTTATTTCATTGGCCTGTAGCATTTTGGCTTGCTGTCAGCATAACATATGAAGTATTTGGAGCAAAAAACAGTCAAATGAGGCTCTACGTCTTAGTTGGCAAACACTAGGTGTAACTTCAGTACAAGTGATAAATCACCCTAATTATGTTCTTGTAACGGTTTGGTTTGATATTTTGTGGAGTGCATCAGACAGCTGTTGATAAAGCAAGAGATGGATCTCTGTGTTTGCATTTCTGAAGCACTTCTTGTAATAGCTGGATGAATGTAAACAGATCCACATGTCTTAAGTACTTCAAATATGAAAACTACAAAAAAATGTAATTGCTATAATACACAGTGTTGATACTCCATCTTTGAGTCCTGGGCCCAAGAGTGACTGGCGAGCTGTCTCAGGGGAGCTTTCTTGGTAAGCATTCAGAAATGTCTATTTTCCAAGAGTTCTCTTCCATCTCATAATTTGGTGCATACATGCACATTATTGAGTTGTGCCCTGCAATTTATTTATTTATATATTTGGAAAAATGTATAAATGACTTTATCAACCAACCAATAAATCTCTAAGGGTACTGCACCCATCTGAACATCATTGGAGAATCACTTGGAAACTCAACTTTTAGATCTAGATTGGGGCTAGAATCACATAAAATGTTGCCAAGGAATAGTTCAGATAATTAACCTAAATAAAGGTAAGCACCTGCCTCCCCTAACAGGCTGTTTTGTCAGGAGATCTGATCATACAGTTCACAACCATCAATGAGAATTTAACTGAAAATAATAGGTTAACATTAAAGGAATTATGTGCATGTGCCAAAGTAATTGACTTTCTGTGCAAGGTCTGAAGATTCTGACTACATATACTCAGAATCTTATTTCATTTTCCATGCCACTAGTGCAGGGATAGGAAACCTCTGGCCTACAGGCCAAACTTAGACCATCAGGAGTTCAAATTTGGCTTATAAAGCTAATTTCCACAAACCACACTGACCTGTCCCACACCTGATGTCATATTTACTTATATCCTGCCCTTCCTCCCAAAGCAGCTCAGGGTGGCATATGCGACATCAGGTGTGGGGCAGGTAGAGACATGTTTGCCAATGCATAATCAAAGTGCACTTCCAGTTGTGCATTGGGAAGGGAAGGCAATCTGCCCAACTGCTTATCTACAATCAGCCACACTTCCCAAAACAATCTGCTCTGGAGGGTTTGGGGAAAACCCAGAACAGATTTGGAGAGTGCACTGGGGGAGGAGAGGGAAACGTTTCATTGCACAAGCAGAAGCCCTTGCACTAATGGGGACAACTTTGTTGGATACAACTCCAGGTAATTTCAAATATTGATGATTTCTGCTAGTGCTTGTAATATTGCATTGCACAGTTTGACACTGTTAACAGCCAGACATCAGTATTTTTTCTGCATTATAGTCTTCCAGATAGTCTTAGCAAATTAAAGAACTCTGATCTTATTATAATAAATAATAATAAATTTAATTTCTTCGTCGCCTATCTGGCCAATGGCCACTCTAGGCGACTTACAAAATTGTTAAAATAGAATTGATAAAATACAGTAATACAATATAAAAACAATACATCTGCAGCAACAATATTAAAACTGGGCAGGTGGCATTACAGTTATAACAATTAACCCTCCCCGGATACCCCGAAGGCCTGCTGAAAGAGCCAGGTCTTTAAGGCTTTCCGAAACACATTTAGGGAAGAGGCGTGCTGGAGATCTTGTGGGAGGGAGTTCCAAAGAGTGGGGGCCACCACTGAAAATGCCCTCTCTCTTGTACCCGCCAATCTGGCTGTTTTTGTTGGCGGGATTGAGAGAAGGCCCTGTGTGGCCGATCTTGTCGGGTGGCATAATTGGTGGCGTTGAAGGCGCTCCGTGAGATAAACTGGGCCGGAACCGTGTAGGGATTTAAAGGTCAATACCAACACCTTGAATTGGGCTCGGAAAACAACTGGTAGCCAGTGTAGGTCGAACAACACTGGTGTGATGTGATCTCGGCGGCGACTATTCATAAGTAGTCGAGCCGCCGCACTTTGTATCAGTTGTAATTTCCGGACCATTTTCAAGGGTAACCCCACGTAGAGCGCATTACAGTAGTCCAAACGAGAGGTGACCAGGGCGTGTACCACTAGTGGGAGCTGGTGAACAGGAAGGTAGGGTTGCAGCCTTCGTATGAGGTGTAGTTGGTACCAGGCTGCCCGGCTCACTGCCGAAATCTGAGCCTCCATGGACAGCCTGGAATCAAGCACAACCCCAAGGCTGCGGACCTGGTCCTTTAGGGGTAGACTCACCCCGTTGAACTTCAGATCAATGTCGCCCAACCTTCTCTTGTCCCCCACAAGTAGTATCTCGGTCAGGGTTCAACTTCAGCTTGTTCCTTCCCATCCATCCACTCACGGATTCCAGGCACTTGGACAAGGTCTCCACAGCCAACTCTGGTGAAGATTTAAACGAGAGATAGAGCTGAGTGTCATCCGCATATTGATGACACTGCAGCCCAAATCTCCTTATGATTGCCCCCTGCGGCTTCATATAGATGTTAAATAGCATGGGAGAGAGGATAGAGCCCTGTGGCACACCACAATTGAGAGGCCAAGGGTCTGATACCTCCTCCCCCAACGCTACCTGTTGGTACCTATCGGAGAGAAAGGAATGGAACCACTGTAATACAGTGCCTCCAATTCCCAATCCCTCCAGGCGAAGCAGAAGGATACTGTGGTCGACAGTATCAAAAGCCGCTGAGAGATCGAGGAGGACAAGAAAGGTGGATTCTCCCCTATCTAATGCCCTCCTCAAATCATCTACCAGAGCAACCAAGGCTGTTTCAGTTCCGTGACCAGTCCTGAAACCCGATTGGTATGGATCCAAATAATCCGTTTCATCCAAGTGTGCTGACAACTGGTTGGCCACCACTCGCTCAATGACCTTGCCCAGAAATGGTAGATTCGAAATTGGGCGGAAGTTATCGAATACTTGGGGATCCAAGGAGGGCTTCTTTAAGATGCCTCCTTGGATTTACAATTGCCTCCTTGAAGGCTGATGGCATCACACCCTCTTTCAAGGATGCGTTTACCACCGCTTTGATCCCCTCGCCCAATTTCTCTTTGCAGCTCACAAGGAGCCACGAAGGGCAAGGATCAGTAAGACAAGTGGTTGGCTTCACAGATGAAAGCACCTTGTCCACTTCCTCAGAAGGGAGAAGCCGAAACCGATCCCAATTTATCGGCATGCAACTGGCCAACTCTGGTTCACTTACTGTGTCCACGGCGCATGGGATCGAGCTCCGTAAGTGTTCAATTTTATCGGCGAAGTGTTTTGCTAATAAGTCACAGGAGGCCTTTGACTGTTCCAAGGGTTCCTGAGCAACTGGACCGACCAGGCTTCAGACCACCTGGAACAGCCTCCTGGGACAGCACTCCGCAGATGCAATAGAGGCAGCAAAGAAAGCCTTCTTTCCTACCTTTATTGCCACTTGGTAGGCAGCTACCTGTGTCCGGACATCTTCGGAGCGGGATTTCCGCCACCGGCGCTCTAGTCATCTCACCTCCTGTCTCAGACTACGCAACCACAGTGTATACCATGGTGCTAGCTGAGTTCTATTCAGGGGGAGAGGACGTTTCGGAGCCACCCGGTCTAATGCCCTGGTGATCCCCACGTTCCACTCCTTCACCAGGGTTTCGACCGGGCAACCTTCAGCAGGTTCCAATTCCCCAAGCGCAGTCAGGACTCCATCCGGATCCATCAGGCGTCTGGGGCAGACCATTTTAATAGGTCCTTCACCCCTGCGGAGGGGGCATGGCAACGAGAAGTCCATATTTACCAGGTAGTGGTCTGACCATGACACAGGAGTGGCAAGAATCACTCCCAACTTCAGACCACTTCTCTCCTCTCCCAGGACAAATACTAGGTCGAGAGCATGACTGGCTACATGGGTGGGCCCAGTATTACTTAGGTACAGTTCCCAGGAAGCCATGGTTTCCAGGAAATCCTGAGGGGCTCCTATTAGAGCGGCCTCGGCATGCACGTTAAAGTCACCCAGAACTAACAGCTCTGGGGACAATGCCCATACAGCCGAGACCACCTCCAGCACCTCAGTCATGGAATCTGCCATGCAGCGGGGTGGGCGGTACACCAGCAAGATCCCTAAACTGCCCTTCGGGCCCAACCTCCAGTACATACAATCAACAAATTGAGTCCTATGGAGGAGAGGTCTGGCAAAAACCAAGGACTCTCGATAGATGACTGCCATACCCCCTCCCCGCCTTCCCACCCTTGGCTGCTGTGCGTAATGGAAACAATGCCATATATAATACAGAAAGGCATTCCAGAAACACAGCAGTTAATTCTGAGCAGAAGCATTAAAGTCTCAGAAAAACCTTGGGATCAAAGGGAAACAGTCATTCTTACAGGGTCAGATGACACACAATCACAAGCATTTAAGCCAAATCCAGACATAAAGGTGGAGGGCACTTTATTAGAAGGCATACTGGAAAAAAGGGTGGTTTTTTCCTTAAAAAGAAAATAACCCTATGCCATCTATCTTACCACATCTGTCTTTCTTGTACATAGCAGTAAATTGATTCTTAAATTGCAACCTGGAGTCCAGCTATCAAAGAATGGAAGCTGAAATTATCCAGTAGAAAGGTTAAAAAGGTTTTAGCCTCTTCTGTTATCAGGAATAAATGAACACCAACTGTTCCAGTTCACAGATAGCTTGAATTTTCAGGTTTCTTTTCTTTTCTTTTTCCTTTGATGCCTGCTGCAACACACAGTCTGTTGTTCTGGAGTTCCATTTATTCCACTAAACTGTGCACTCACTAGTCATATGATTGTTTGTAGCCTGGCAGGATGGGCAGGGGGAGGGACTATCCCAGATCTAGATAGACCCTTTTTGGGAAATTAACATCCCTCCAAATTCTGCAATGAGTTCAGCCCAACTAGACTATAAAGTCTCCCACTGATACGGCATTTAACAGACTGATACAAGGAAGAGAAAAATATTCAAGAAAACGTAGCAAATCATTCTATCATTAGAAGCAACCATATTTAGAATCTATTCCCATCAGTATATATCAGTGCCTGCCAAAGCTTTCCCTGTTGGATTTCTTCATGCAATGCAGCTGCTAAAACTGGAGTATGCCTGCCAGAAAAAAAGTTACAATGCCATATATAATACAGAAAGGCATTCCAGAACTGAAAAGCCCCTGCTTCTTATGCAAGCCAAATCAGGAATTCAAACAAGATGCTATTTCAGATTATTTTAAATTTTTGGAAGGTCCCTTTGAAAGTAGGCAGTGTCTGAGTTAATCAGGTCCTAGGCTATTTAGAGATTCAGAGGTAAAAAACAGCAGCTTGAATTTGTAATAGGAAAATACACCTTGGCTCAAATCATTATTGGGTATAAATGTTGAGTATTTTGATCACATCTCTGTTGAAACAAGTTTCCTTCCCCAATGATATCTAAAATACCTGGCCCTAGGGACCACCTATACAAACCCAGATCAGATCAAATCTTTATTATTGCGGTCAGGGACCCATCAAAGAAAATTTACAGGCAATTACAGTCGATTGACTAAATTACACAGAAGAGGGAATTAACAATAAATTGGCTACGGGGGGAGATTAGAAATATATAACAAACGGATACGTTGAACTGCATCAAAAAACTTAGCAGCTGGAATCAGATAAATACTGTCATTGCCAGAAAGAAACCATGGCATCCAACGCTCTCGAGACCTGTTTGGATACTTTTGGGTGAGGGGTGTAATATACAGATCCCTTTCTTTATTATATAACGGACAGGCGAAAAGAACATGAGAGAGGGATTCTATCTGACCTTCCTTACACAGACAGAGACGTAGTGCTAGAGGTATGCCATTATATCTATCCTCTAGTAACGCTGACTGTAGACAATTAAACCGGGCCTTAGAATAGGCTAATCGGTATCTAGGATTAGTTAAAATATCTAGATAAGGGGCGTGCCTTAAAAGGTTAATATGCAAACTGTGCTGGAGGGGGGAGCATACTTTAGCTGCAGCATCTATTGAAGCTTGCCTATCGATGTCCCTAAGCCGAACCCTAATAATCTGCCTAGCCTTGCTGAAACCTTGGGAGGAAAGAAAATCTACTGATAGGCCCAAGTAGGGCAACTTGTCTAAAACGCATTTCCTCCAGGTGGAAATATGCCCATCTCCCTCAAGGAGTGACAAATATCCCGACGGGTATGCAAAAGAAACTTTGGCCCACCAATTAAAAGCAAGGGAGCAGGCTTGGCATTCAACCGAGCTTGATCCCGCCTCTATTCTTAAGACAGCATTTGGAACGCAATTTGGAACTCCAAAAATTCGGCGAAGAAAAATAGATAACACTGACTCAACCGAGGAATTGAAAGCATGTACCCAGAGCTGGACCCCATACAGAAGTTGGGATAATGTTTTAGCCCTAAACACCTGAATAGCGGCCGGGATGTATTGTCCCCCGAATTTGTAATGGTATCGTATGATACTCTTCAGCGATGTCTGGGCCGTCGCAACTGCTGCCCGAATGTGTGGCCCCCAAGATAGGGAGGAATGGAATACCATACCAAGATATTTATAGGATCTGACTTGCTCAATGGTGTGTCCTTTAATTTTCCATATGGGAGTTGAGGTAGATTTTGCAAACGCTAGGATTTTAGTTTTGGAGAAATTGATTGTGAGTAAATTCTCTGCACAATATGTCATAAAAATCCTAATCAGACGTTTGAGGCCGACTTTAGAAAAGGAAAGCAGGGCCGCATCATCAGCATATAGTAAGATGGGGCAACTGTTTCCGCTGATTTTAGGTGAGTGGAGATCAGACGAAGTGCATTTGGGGGCCAAATCATTCAGGAAAAGATTGAAGAGATAAGAGGCCAGAACACAACCTTGTCTGACCTCTTTTGTCGTGATAATTGATTTGGAGAGATCACCTTTTGGCCCACAACGGACACGGAGAGAAGTGTTCAGATGCAAATTATATATCAAGAACAACAGCCTCTTGTCAATGGTACTTTTGGCCAATTTTGCCCACAAAATATCCCTCAGAATAGAGTCAAACGCCGACTTCAAATCTATGAAGGCGACGTAAAGACCACTCCCTACCTGGTTTCTGTATTTCTCCGCTAGGTGATTTAAGAGGAGGCAGTGGTCCATGACCGATCTGCCATTCCTAAAGCCTGCCTGTTCTCGTCCCAGTACACTTTCCTCCTCAATCCAAGAGGTCAATTTCCTCTTTAGGTAATTGGCATAAAGCTTGGCAATCACCGAATGCAGGCTAATTGGCCTATAGCTGGAAGGCTCGGTTCGAAGACCTTTCTTGTAGATAGGGACCACTATGGCTTCCTTCCAGGATTGTGGAAAGTGTCCTTTAGTATTGATCAGGGTAAAAAGATTAGCCAAAATGGGTGCCCACCAGTCTGGATATGTTTTTAAAATCTCCAGAGGAAGGTTGTCACCGCCTGGGGCTTTAGCCGATCTTAGATTTTTGATCAGATCCCCGCTTCGCACCCGGGACGTACTGGTTGCGGGGCGTGTTTGCGGCCCAGGTGAAGCCTGAGCCTCCATGCCTGGAGAGGGCAAGCGCACCAGCTGGGGTGACACAGTAACGGCGCGCTGCCAGAGGGGGCGGGGCATATGAGCTTATTTAGGCTCATGCCATCCGCCCCCTCTCCCTCTTCATAATTGTGGCACCCGCCCTACCCTCCCTCTGCTGCAGTGTGATTCATTTGGTCACCTCCGGGGCCGAGTAGGAATTTTTGGCTTGCCTGCGTTTTAGCCGGCAGGTTTCTTTTGCCTACTCCATACTGTGGTTAGCAGGAAGGGCATTCAGGGTTAGTACGGGTGTTTTTTCTGTGGTTATTAGGTTGATTTGGCTGTTTGAATTTAATACTTAATGGTCGCTTTATTGAGGAAGTGCGGGAAAGGTTGAAGGTGAAGGGCAGCTAGGTGACACCTTTAGGCACCTTTGGAGGTGATAGGCGGTTCCGGAGGCCTGCAGCTCCGGGTTTTACGGCCTGAGGGCAGGATACGGGTCGCCTTTGGGGCCAACAGGTCTCATCCACCCGGAGTTTCACGGCACTGGGGGGCGGTGACGCAGGTTGGCCTCCCTACACACGATTGGAGTGTGGTCAGGGCAAGGGGTTAACAGATTGCACCCCTTTGCCCGACAGGGGTTTGGGTCACCCGAATAGCTGTAAGCAGGCTTTGCCTGACTCACCAGTTTAATCCCGCACTTACGTTCCCCTTTGCAGGTTCATTGTCATAATATGAATTTGGTTTAATAAAGTGGCCCGTTATTTAACCCATCATATTGTGTCTGCGTCTTATTTCACCCCTGGGTCGCAACAATTATTTCTGGCTGCGTGACCGGTGGCCAGATAGGGAGCATTTTATAGTCTACTAGCAGAAATTCCAGGGATAAGTGCTGTGAATCCTTTTGGAAATCCGCGAAAAATTGCTCCCACACATTTGGAAGAATATTACAAGGGGCAGGATTAAAAGGTCTAATGGAGCCATTAACTAATGACCAAAATCTTTTAGAATGTTTGGCTTTGGCTGCCTGTCTCAGGGACTCCCACCCCTTTTGTAAAGCTTGGCGTTTTTTAGTAACTATAAGAGCCTTATAGTTTCTTTTGGTCCTATAGTAAGCCTCAGGCAAGACTTTGGCATTTTGATAACGATAGCGGAGATAAATCTTTTTCAGTTGTTTCTTTAAATTTAAACATTCCTGATCGTACCATCTCTGGGAACCTAAATGTACATTTGATCGTCTAAACGCATTATTAGGTACTAATAGCGGTTGGAGTGTCTCAACTAAGGAGTCCAGTGCATTTAGTGATTGAGAAAGATTGAGGGAATTTCCTAGAGACTCTTGCAGGGTCTTGGCCAGGGGAGATGATATAAATTCTGCTATCTTGGAGGCGACTGCCAGCGTCCACATCGGGCGTTTCTGTTGGAAATACATTTGATTAGCAACCGGATTATATTCTGCCTCTAGTCGGCAGTTCACCTTTAGGCATAGTGAGAGGGATAGAGGTAGGTGATCGCTATCTAAAATCCTGCCAACTGAAAAGTTTGATATTTAGTTCAGAAGAGGGGGAGATATGATCGCATAGTCGATCACACTACTTCCTCTATTGGAGATGTATGTGTATTCCACACAAACATCCAGGGGCTTTAAGCCATTAAGAATTAGAAGATTATGACTGCCAACGGTGCGGGTCAGACATATTCCCGGATAATTAACTCTGTGATCTTTGGAGGTTCTTTCTAGTTCAGTAACTAGATGTACGTTAGCTTCACCCCTCCACAGCTTAGAGGCCAAGAGGCTCTCATTATTCTGACCAATCCTTGCATTGAAGTCTCCCAAAATAATTATTACAGCTTTGGGTAGACATGACTCCAACTCAGTGATATAATGATCAAGATCCTCCCATATTTGATCTGTAGATGCCCTTGAGTTAGCAGGCGGAATATATACATTGATTATTAGAAGGGATAATGTATCAAAAAGCAAATGGACAGCCATAGCAAGGTTACGACATGATGGAATTCTATTACAATGAACATTCAGAGCTGTCGAAATGAGGATTGCCAAACCTCCTTTAGGACGTCCCCTAGTTTTAGCTATTGGAGTGGCAGCCGGTAAGGTTATAGCATTAAAACCATCTATGTTCAAATCGCTGGTATACCAGGTCTCCTGGAGGCATATTACATCTCGGCAGGTTAGAAAGTTGGTAAAAGCTGGACTATTTTGTTTGGCAGACCATCCAGCTATATTCCAGGACAACAGGCATAATGGACAGTCAGTCCTCGATAGGGTATAGTGCTTACGTATAGAGTAAGATGCCTCACATAAGGGTAGCTCAGGTTGAAGTGGTCAATGGGACAATTCAATGTGATTCAGTAGGCCCAGTTCATTCATGTAGTCTGCCCTCATACATGGACGTGGTTTTGAGATTGGGGTCTGCGGCAGGGATAATGTAGATGAAGAGGCGGTCGTATCAAGAATAAAGGAAGAAGATCTTTCCTCGGTGGGGCCCTTATGTTGGTTTGTGTCTATGAGGCGTTGTGTTAAGCGATACAGTTTGCTTAGAACCATGTCTCTCAACAAGTCTGTTAATTGCGCGTAAAGTTCTGCAAGTTGGATTTCTTCCGGTTCTAGCTCCCCGAGTAAAGTTGGGAGTGATGTAGCCGGAACAGATGATGAACCAGTCGGAATTTGTTCTTTATATTGGGGGTAATCAGAATTCACGGTTACCACTGTCTCTGAACAAGATGGACTCACTGGGCCTTCAGAGTGAGACCATAATGATTCTGGGGCAGAAGAGTTGATATAATATCACTGTATCAATAAACCTCTATAACGTAATTCCTCCCTTACTTGGTATATCTGATTAGCTATTGCCTGTGAGTGGAAAGACACAATTAAACGCCATACTCCAGGTCTGGTGGAAACATTGATCATGGATTTGATGTAGTTGATATGTTGCCCAGGATGTAACACATGTGCAAAGCGTTTGTCCAGAAAGGTCACACTTGGGAAGGAGGGCCGGCTTCTTGCAGCCCTGGAGTTGTACGATACTACCAATTTTCCAGGCTGCAAAACAAGTTTCCAGGGTCGACGCGTTTTAACATATAATGTCTTTTTATCTAGTTGAGCAGACACTGTACTATAACTCTCTTCCCCAGATATAGAGGAAAATTCATCAGATGAATCTCCCAAAATATATGTAGGGGATGCATTCTGTTGGTTGTTTTGTTTCGGTGTCCGAAGCGGAAACTGCTCTCTCGTGGTAGGGTTCGGTCTTTGTGAATCAAGAAGTTTGAATAGTGGTTTGTAATTCATTTTTTTAACCGGTAAGGTTTCTGTATTTTTGTAGTTCTTAGACTTCTTGGCCTTCTTGCAGTTCTTTGTTTGTCTTAGCTTTTTGCTCCCACCAGAAGCGACCTTGGATTGCTGTCGTTGAGACTTCTTTTTCCTTTTTTTGTTCTTGGCTGTTTCTTTTGCAGGCAGCGACTGCAGAGAACAGCTAGAGTCCATAGTTGCAGAAGCTGGCTGCTCCGAGGGGCCGGGTACAGGCTTGGGCCCCCAAGATTTCACCAAGGTGGTAAGCAGGTTGTTAGTTTCACTAATAAAGGATTTAATTAGTCTCAATTCATGCAGGAGGATAAGTTGTCCGTCTGGGTCTATTAGTTTAGAAACGTCAGTAACATCAGCTGCTGGGGAGCATGGTTCATAGGCTTCAGAGGGCTTGTGGATGTAACAGTTTTCGCTGAGTTGCTCATGGTACGAGTCAATAGTGACAGCCTCTGAAGGGGGTGAGTCGTAAAATGCGTTAAAAGAATTAAGAGAGCAATTAAAACCAGCGTCTGAAAGCTCTTCCGCTAAACTTGGAACTGTAACTTTGGCAGCATTCTCTGTATGTTTATTAACTAAAAAGGGTTTTCCTAGGGTCCAGTCATGTGCCATTGCTGGCAAAGAGTCTTTTGCCTGAGAATTCTGGATAGTCAGAGAGGGATTTAGTGCATCCTGCATTCGTGGGAAGTAGTTTGTTATCTTAGTTTGCCATTTGTTGGAACGGTTCCCGTCCTCCATGGCCAAGCTCTTCAACTCTCCCTGTGCTAGTGAGATTCGTCTTGTTCGAGCCGTTGTTTGAAATATTATACTAAGCCACTTGCACCTTCACTCCCGGATTGTCTTATTAGAGCCATTGTTTAAAATATTATACTGAGCCGCTTGCAGCTTCACTCCCAGATCACGCTGCTTATCTGTAACTTTGCCTGAGATTAGTCTGTCTGGGTTAATGGCCCTATACAAACCCAAAGATGGTCATTAGGGATGTTGGAGGATTCTGATGGAAACCAAAATGGTTCAATTATTGTCAGGACTCGGTTTACTTCAAGCAAATTCACCAGGGTTGTAGACACCGGATTCCAAAACTGTAAATATTAAATAATAAATACCCCAAAAGGTAAGGGGTCAAAGACCCCCTGAGACCCTGGACGACTACACCCCTGGCCAGTTTTTCCACTATGTGTCCAAGGCTTACTTTTGATAAAACATTAGGGCTGTGCATCTAGCCAAATCGGGACATAGTGGGACATTCCAGGCTCCTGCCAAGTCGGGTGGTGATGGCCTGGAGCAATCCAGGGCTGCACATGTGAAACAGCACCCTGCAGGGCTGAACCCTCCTGCTTTGAGTCGGGGGCAGTTAGGAGACACAGTGTCTCCTTTCCCCTCAGCCCTCCCAGGGCCCCAGGTTGAACTAGGAGAGGGGCTGTGCACTACCCTAGTAAACATACATAGGCTAAGGCTGCAATCCTAAACCCACTTATTTGGGAGTAAGCTCCATTAATTCAACAGGACTTAACTCTGAGTAGACATAGGGTTGTGCTGTAAGGCTGCAGAAAGCCATATACATTGGGTGGTATTCAGTGCTATGCCTACTCAGAGTAGATGCATTGAAGTTAATAGACATGACTAACTTAGGGTCATTTATTTCAGTGGGTCTACTCTGAGTGAAATGGAAATGGACTGCCTTCAAGTCGATCCCGATTTATGGCGACCCTATGAATAGGCATTTCATGGTATGCGGTATTCAGAGGGGGTTTACCATTGCTTCCCTCTGAGGCTAGTCATCTCCAGATGGCTAGGGCCTGCTCAGCTTGCCATAGCTGCACAAGCCAGCCCCTTCCTTATCCGCAACTGCCAGCTGGGGGGCAACTGGACTCCTTCGGACTACACAGCTTGCCCACAGCTGCACAGGTGGCAGGGTATGTAACCCCTGAGCCACTCACTGTGAGGGTGATCTTTAGCTGGCCCTTGACACCCAAGAGACACGAGCGGGGATTTGAACTCACAGACTCTGGACTCCCAGCCAGGCTTTCCTCCCCACTGTGCTATACCAGCCACCCATTAATTAGACAATAGTTATTCACTGTGTTGAACAGTGGAATGGCAGGATATAAATGTAATTAATAAATAAAATAAATGAAAACTTTAAAGTTGTCACTTTTTATAATACTCATATCCTGTCCCACTGTACACATTCTGTCCCATTGTGCACATTTTACATACATTATACATAAAATACTTTTTTTTCACCAGTAAAATATGTATTTTTATGCATCTTTTATGACAAATGCATATTTTTATGTGCACTGAAAATGCATTACAAAATCCAGGGACAAGCATAATCCAATCGGGAGTTAGGTTCCAACCCACAAGCAAGTTTGGGACAATCAGATTGGGCCAGTCCATTGCAGAATGTGGACCCAAAGAATTCTTATCCAAGTTCAATTTGCAGTTCAATCACCACAATTTGTGATGGGAAAAGATAATGCCAGAATCACTACGCTGGCAGCATCCTTTCTTTACCAAGAGTTGGAGAGGATGAGAAGATGCCCAGTGGTCGTTTTCTATCTTTAAGGGATACCTCTGCCACTTGCTATTTTGTCATGGCCCCCAAGGTGAGTTTTTTGCTCTTTGAAGGGTGGGGAAAGGGTAGCAGTCAGCCTCAGGTAGGAAGCAGGAGCAGAAGTGAGATGGCACAGTCCTCTCACAGTAGTGGGTGCCCACCTTGATTCTGTTCACAAGAAATGAAATAGGGTTTTCCCCTATAAAAGCACCCCTGCTTGGATTCTTATGCACTAGCTAGTTATCTTATAGTGGTGCATGTTACCTGAAATGTGGGGATGCAATTGTTTGGAGAGATATTGCACAAAGCAGGGTGTTCTATTAAGAGGTCCTATTTAGGCTCCACTGAGTAATTATTTTGTATCTAAAACTGAAGAGCCAGTCTAACTCGTTATTGATTTAAAAGTGATGGGAAGAAGCCTGGTTTTTAATTCTCTCAGACTATACCTGTAACTACCTGCAAGGGCAGTTTAAGGTAGTTAAAGGTAGTTTAAGGAAGATCCTCCGTGGCGCAGAGTGGTAAGTGGCAGTAATGCAGCCAAAGCTCTGCTCATGGCAGGAGTTCGATTCCAATGGAAGGAGGAAGTCGAATCTCCGGTAAAAGGGGTCGAGGTCCACTCAGCCTTCCATCCATCCATGGTCGGTAAAATGAGTACCCGGCATATGCTGGGGTGTAAAGAAAGGCTGGGGAAGGAACTGGCAATCCCACCCCATATATACGGTCTGCCTAGTAAACGTCGCAAGATGTCACCTTAAGAGTCGGAAATGACTCGCACTATAAGTGCGGGGACACCTTTACCTTTTTGAGTAATTATTAAACTCATATCTTCACCCACCTCCCACTCTCTATCCCCAAGGAATAAATATTATAGTAGACATGCTACAACTGTTAGGAAAGATGGGATAGAAGACAGGAGCAATGGACTGGGAATGTTACCTTTTCACTTTGCATTTCTTGAATGAAGATGTTGACATTGGCAGGAAGCTAGCTGAACAAAAGAAGAGAGAAACTGAATAATTGAAACTCCTCTCATCTACCTTAAACTGCCCTTGCAGTTAGTTACAGGTATAGTCTGAGAGAATTAAAAACCAGGCTTCTTCCCATCACCTTTAAATCAATAACGAGTTAGAGTGGCTCTTCAGTTTTAGATATGAAATCTTCTTGGCCTAATTCAGTGAATAATGTTTATGAGTCTGGGCTTTTTTTCTACCAAGGATGATCATGATGCTAACAAAGGCATTCTACACAGTTCCTAACATTTACAGCCTTCATTTAGACAGAGACACAATCCCATGAAATGAACATGCTTCTGCATTGTAATTCAATATGACCTTGCACTGTGTAGTGTTCCTACTACAATCCTCATAAACAGAAAAAGCATTTTCATTTCTATTTTTAAAATTATATTTTTATATGTCAAATTTTCAAATCAACAGATTTTTTTAACAGTCTCAGTTAAATGGCTGTTTGCATATACTGAGTGCCTCATGTGCCCAAATGGACCAGACCTCACTGTGTGAGTGGCTAGGGGAAACTAAAAACTCTCATCTACATACACCTTAACAAATGTTTACCAGTAGGAGAAGAAATCTGGATCATAGAAATCCATACTGGATAGAAACCCAAAGATTCTTTAGTATATTTTGGGATTCATATATCATTCTTTTTTCCATCTGGAAGTACCTAAGTGCACAAAGGTGGATTGAACGGAGGAAGGATCAGGATCACCAGAATTATTCACGGAAGAAAAGGCTACAAATGACTGCTAGCCATGATGGATATACTCTGCTTCCACAGGTGGACACAGTATGTTTCCAGTTGCTGAAAACCACAATACAAGTTGCTGGAAACCACAGGAGGGGAGAGTGCTCTTTGCACTCAGGACCTACTTGTGTGTTTCCTATGGGCAACTGGTTGGCCACTGTGAGAACAGGATGTTGAACTAGATGGGCCATTGGCCTGATCCAGCAGACTCTATTTATTTATTTATTGTATTTATACACTGCCCCATAGCTGAAGCTCTCTGGGCGGTTTACAATAACTAAAAACATCAAAAACAAATATACAAATTTAAAAATACATCTTTTAAAAACAATTTAAAACACAATTTAAAACAATTTAAAAACACATGCTAAAATGCCGGGGAGAAAAGGAAAGTCTTGACCTGGTGCCAAAAAGATAACAGTGTTGGCACCAGATGCATCTCGTCAGAAACATCATTCCATAATTTGGGGGCCACCACTGAGAAGGCCCTCTCCCTTGTTGCCAGCCTCACAGCTTCCCTCAGAGTAGGCACCCGGAGGAGGGCCTTTGATGTTGAGCGTAGTGTGGGGGTGGGTTCGTATCGGGAGAGGCGTTCCATCAGGTATTGTGGTCCCAAGCCATGTAAGGCTTTATAGGTTAAAACTAGCACCTTGAATCGAGCTTGGAAACATACAGGCAGCCAATGCAAGGGGGCCAGAATCGGTTTTATATGTTTGGACCATTTGGTCCCTGTTACCAATCTGGTCGCTGCATTTTGCACAAGCTGCAATTTCTGAACCATCTTCAAAGGCAGCCTCACGTAGAGTGCATTGCAGTAATTTATTTATTTTATTTATTTCATTCCATTTCTATACCGCCCCTAGCCTATGGCTCTCTGGGCAGTTCACAGCAAGGAATAAAATACAATAAAGTAAAAAGAAATCAGATAAAATCCCTAAAACAGACAGCTAAAGCATTTAACAACTTGATATAAAATTAACTTAACATTAAGCAATTAAAATGCCTGGGAGAATAAAAAGGTTTTAACCTGGCGCCGAAAAGATAGAAGAGTAGGCGCCAGGTGCACCTCATCGGGGAGACTGTTCCACAATTCGGGGGCCACTACTGAAAAGGCTCTAGATCTAGTAACAGCCCTCTGAGCTTCCTATGGGACGGGACTCGGAGGAGGGCCTTAGATGTTGAACGTAGTGAGTGGGTAGGTTCATAGCGGGAGAGGCGTTCCGCAAGGTATTGTGGTCCCGCACTGTGTAAGGCTTTATAAGTCAAAACTAGCACTTTGAATCTGGCCCAGAAACAAATAGGTAGCCAGTGCAAACGCACCAGGTGTTATATGTGCCGACCGTCTGGTCCTCGTCAGCAGTCTGGCTGCTACGTTTTGCACTAGCTGTAGTTTCTGAATTGTCTTCAAAGGCAGCCCCACGTAGAGTGCATTGCAGTAGTCCAATCTCGAGGTTACCAGAGCATGGACGACTGAGGCAAGGTCAACATTATCCAGATAGGGGCACAGCTGGGCTACCAACCGAAGATGGTAGAACGCATTCTGTGCCACTGAGGCCACTTGAGCCTCAAGAGACAGGAATGGATCGAAAAGGACCCCCAAGCTACGAACCTGTTCCTTCAGGGGGAGTGTAACCCCATCCAGAACAGGTTGAACATCCACCACCTGGGTCGAGAAAGCACCCACCAACAGCGTCTCAGTCTTGTCAGGATTGAGCTTCAGTTTGTTAGCTCTCATCCAGTCCATTATCGCGGCTAGGCAATGGTTCAGCACGTTAACAGCCTCACCTGAAGAAGATGAAAAGGAGAAATAGAGTTGCGTGTCATCAGCATACTGGTGACAACGCACTCCAAAGCTCCTGATGACCGCTCCCAGCGGCTTCATATAGATGTTAAAGAGCATAGGGGACAGGACCGATCCCTGCAGGACTCCACAATGGAGAGTCCAGGGCATTGAGTAATGTTCTCCAAGCCCTACCTTCTGGAGACGATCCACCAAGTAGGAGCGGAGCCACCCCCAAGCGGTACCTCCAACTCCCAATTCCGTGAGTCTCTCCAGAAGGATACCATGGTCGATGGTATCAAAAGCAGCTGAGAGGTCAAGCAGAATCAACAGGGTTACACTCCCCCCGTCTCTGTCCCGACATAGGTCATCATACAGGGTGACCAAGGCTGTTTCGGTGCCGAAACCGAGTCTAAAACTGGATTGAAATGGATCCAGATAATCGGTTTCATCCAAGAGTACCTGGAGCTGGTTGGCAACAACACGCTCTAGAACCTTGCCCAAAAATGGGATGTTCGCGACCGGTCTATAGTTGTTCAGAGTATCTAGGTCCAGGGAAGACTTCTTCAGGAGTGGTCTCACCACCGCCTCTTTCAGACAGCAGGGGACCACTCCGTCACTCAAGGAGGCATTTGTCACTTCCCTGGCCCAGCCGGCTGTTCCAACCCTGGCAGCTTTCACTAGCCAAGAGGGGCAAGGATCCAGTATGGAAGTGGTTGCACGCACCAGTCCAAGTACCTTGTCAACGTCCTCAATCTAACTTGGAGGTTACCAGAGCATGGACAACTGAAGGCAGGTTATCCCTGTCCAGATAGGGGCATAGCTGCCACCGAGGCTACCTGAGCCTCAAGTGACAGAGATGGTTTTGGAGAACTCCCAAGCTACAAACCTGCTCCTTCAGGGGGAGTGCAACCCCATCCAGGACAGGTTGGACATCCACCATCCAGTCAGAAGAACCACCCACTAGCAGCATCTCAGTCTTGTCTGGATCGAGCCTCAGTTTATTAGCCCTCATCCAGTCCATTGTCGCAGCCAGGCACTGGTTCAGCACATTGACAGCCTCACCTGAAGAAGATGAAAAGGAGAAGTAGAGCTGCGTGTCATCAGCATACTGATGGCAACACACTCCAAAGCTCCAGATGACCGCACCCAACGGATTCATGTAGATGTTGAACAGCATGGGGGACAGAACTGACCCCTGCGGAACCCCATACTGGAGAGTCCAGGGTGCCGAGCAATGTTCCCCAAGCACCACCTTCTGGAGACGACCTACCAAGTAGGAGCGGAACCACTGCCATGCAGTACCTCCCACTCCCAACTCAGCCAGTTTTCCCAGAAGAATACCATGGTCGATGGTATCAAAAGCCACTGAGAGATCAAGAAGAATCAGGAGAGTCACACTGCCCCTGTCTCTCTCCCGACAGGGTGACAAAGGCTGTTTCCATGCCAAAACCAGGCCTGAAACCCAACTGATATGGATCCAGATAATCGGTCTCATCCAAGAGTGTCTGGAGCTGGCCTGCAACCACTTGTTCAAGGACCTTGCCCAGGAATGGAACATTTGCTACCCGTCTATAGTTATTAAGATTTTCTGGGTCCAGGGATGGTCTCTTCAGGAGTGGTCTCACTACCGCCTCTTTCAGGCAGCCAGGGACCACCCCCTCTCGCAGAGAGGCATTAATCACTTCCCTGGCCCAGCTGGCTGTTCCATCCCTGCTAGCTTTTGTTAGCCATGAAGGGCAAGGATCCAGCACAGAAGTGGTTGCATGAACCTGTCCAAGCACCTTGTCAACGTCCTCAGGCTGTACCAACTGAAACTCATCCAGGAAATGTTCTTACTTGCACTATTTTGTGCTGGAAGCGCTTGAAGCTGCAGAAATAGGGAAGTTGACTTGAATGTGTATGATACAGGCACTGCTATGGCCACAGAGCTTGATGCTTGTTGAAGTGTAAAATGACAAGTGGGATCTGCAACATAGTGTTGCAGTCTTGTTCAGGGCTCCAGCCAGCCTTGCCCTTTTCCAAGATGCTCCATTCCTCCCCATTTTTTCTCATACCCCCAACAGTCAGTCAATATTCCATACAGACTGAGCATGCTCAGTTATTGAGCTATTTTTGTACTTCTGCAAACATTTGTGTTTCCTCAAGCCTGCTGATCCTTCCCTCTTGTGTTTATATCGTGCCATTTTGGCTACTCGTATAATTTAATCCATTAACAGGGCATAAATATATTATGATATGCTGAAGATAATGGTTACAGACAAGAGACAGACTGGAACTGCAGTATGATCCTTCAAGATGACACAGCTAAAAAAGACTCTTGCACATAAAAATAATCATATTGTTGCATTCTTCATTAGTTAATCCAAAGTAATTCAAGCAGGATGATTAAAGGGTGTTAAGGGGATAATTATGTTACTGAGCAAGCATCTAAGAGAGGGCAGCATCTTAAGGGACTTCCTATCTTTTACAATTAAGTGTTAGAATGACTGTCATGAGAAATACAATGTTCAAAATGGCATAGAACTTTTTCAGGCGAGTACGTTCATAGTGTTAAATGTTAACTAAATATTTGATTGTGATAATTAAACATGTTGAGTGTGGAAATAATTTCAAAATACTTTACTTTTAAATATATAATTTCCAAAATGCCTAATATTGATGAATTTGGGCACACTGTTTTAGCAACTGCATTTTCCCCATGTTTTTTAAAAAAACCTA
The DNA here is from genome assembly GCF_030035675.1 of Rhineura floridana. Lineage (NCBI taxonomy): Eukaryota > Metazoa > Chordata > Lepidosauria > Squamata > Rhineuridae > Rhineura > Rhineura floridana. The sequence goes on along the minus strand of NC_084486.1, from coordinate 80,234,852 downwards.
CAGATCACTCTCCCCACTAATTTTAATGAATTAACAATGTTATTAAAACAGTGCTTTTCTTTCAAACATGAGATTATGAAAATAAATATAAGAAAACATTCTTTTTTCATTAAATTTGTTGGATCCTGACTTCTCCTTCCACAGACAGAAATGTTCCTTCTTTCCAAAGGTGGTTTTTGATCCAACAGGGGAATTCCACAGGTGGAGTGGGGAGGAATCTTTGGATGATCTCCCCATCCCTCTGCAGCCCTCAGCACCACCTCCCACACTGTTCTGAAGGACCCCCACCCTTCCAGAACAATATCAAGAGGTGGTGCTGAGGAATGCAGAGGGAAAGAGGAATTTGCAAAACTTGTCTCACGCTCTCCATTAGAGAAAGCATCCATTGAGTGGAACTCTGCTCAGAGGATGATGCCAACCCCTTGAGTCTATCTCATTCAACCTCTTGAGTCTATCTCATTCACAGACAAAAGAGTAGTAGCTATTATTTCCATATTTTCTCATATGGCACTAGAAGATCTAAGAACATCCATATGATGGCATTAACTTTTTTTTTTAAGTGCAGGATACACAAGATTCCTAGAAGGTGATTTTCCCAATACCCAAGTACAAAAGTTAAGGATAAGTGCAGGAACAAGAGAAATCACGACCTGAAAAAAGAGTGTGAAAGTCTATATTTGGTTTACAGGGCATGCACCAGTTAATGCATTTTATCCTCAACTATATATTCTCAAAAGATATCAATTTCACAAAGAGAATCTGCTTCCTTACATCCTTTTTGGATGTTTCTTAGGAGCTGTTCTGTCTCAGGGTAGCTACCCATTAGCAGTGGTTCTTTTGGATTCCTGGACAATTAACACAATTGTGATTGAAGAAACAGAGTTTTATTCCTTACTTAACAAACAGCAGGCAGAAAACTACACAATTGCCTATTCAGAGTTTAACAGGTAAATAATGAGCTTCTATGCAATTATACCAGTCAACTGACAGGTGGTTAGACAGTTACACAGCGTTGATGCATGATCTCATACTCATCTGTGACTTAGTTTCTGTGGGCTATAGGAAACTCCTTTAAGCATAGCCAAAACAAGTCCCCCATGTGCTCATACAGCACCACTTTTAAGTCTCAGTCTGCATCATAGTTTCTCTCTGACTTTTGTGTCCATCTTTGCTGTTATATAGCTTTCAAACAGAGTGAGTCAACAGTCTAACACATCGGTTACATTCTTTAAAGGAGAAACATGCTTGCTGAATGAATTGCCTCTCTCCCAGGCTCCTAAAGATAACAGCCTGAAAGAGCCACAGTTCCAATTCAGAAACTAAAATCATTACATTTCTCCCTGCACACAATTATCCATATCCCTCCCCTCTGTTGCAACAGAAAGGAGCTTCAATCAAGCAATAGCTCTATGGGGAGAATTCAGCCCCCTATGTCCTCAAATAAGGCATGTGATAGGGATTTTCAGGAAGGATGCCTTTTTCTCCTTACCATATAATTTCTCTTGAACATGTGTCCATACAGGAGCTAACTTTTCATTCAAAATCCCTGAGAAATACAGACAGACACTTTATAATGTGAAGATAAATTTGAACAACTTTATATGTAACAAGCTTTCTCCATAAAAAAAACATTCTGCACTCTGCACATGTCAAACAAGGTAGTGTGCAGAGATGCCTACAAAGATGTCTCCACACTTATTTCTACCACTGTATCCTTTTCCTCCCCAGATCTTTTGAGCAAGATCCTACTTATCTCCCTTGACACTGATAGTGCCCATTATGATAATAATGGCCACTTCCTATAGATGTTGAGTAGAAAATAAATGATCTCTTAAAGACATCTTTTTGCTCATGTAAGAAGACATTCCTTTCTTTGACTGCAGGAATGAATGGGTGAGACTGATGTTCCAACACATAAAGTGATGCTTTGAAAGCAAATGGAACTCAGTGAAACAGTTCCATTAACCGTTAAATACATACTTTTCAAATATGCAGACAAAGCCAGAGGTCACAAGCATAGATTAGAGATGCAACCAAGATTCATACTTCATAGTGTGAAAATAAATGGCTTTATCTCCCACAAATCAGTTTATTAACTTTACTTGGGCAATGGGTAAACTGTATATCCATTACAGATGTCCTAAGCTTAAGAGTTGCTTTCTTGTTACCACGTTCCAAAATTACTTGAAATGACTTTTCTACTTCAAGAAAGTTTCTTGTTTCTTCTTTCCAAACTGATTCAAAAAAAGTTTCATCAGACAAAGGTCTACAAAGTAAGCACCCCATGTGCTCCAATTCCTGAACAGATTTCTAGAGGTCCAACTCACTTATATGTCTGATTACAAACTTACTGGTTTCAGTGGGGCTTAATTTGAACTGAGATGAAATTTCTCAGAACGCAAATGTTTTATGAAAAGTTCTGATTTTTTTTCTTTTTCTCATCTCTGCCCCCAAGCAAAAAGCTACTTTACAGAATTTTATCCAAATATTTCCATCATTTTTCTGACAGCTGGCATTTCCCACCTACCCACCCAATGCCCAGAATGAATAAAAGTACAGTCAGATTGTTATGATGTCTGCAAAGTATCCCAGCCACGCACATTAAACACACACACAGAGAGATAGGCCAATAGGTAGGGAAGATGTGTTTGTTCAAGAATGTTCTACAATCACATGCAATGCTATTCCCTCCCTCTACTCCCTCCCTCACTGTCTCTTTCTTGTGCATTCTTTTCTTTTTTAAATACATGACTAATCCTTCTAAAAGTGCTAGAAGGATTTTTTATTTCATAAAGTTGAAAACAGATGGAATTTGAATTGAAAATATTTGCCAGAAATTTTGTCAGCCCACTCCCTCTCCAAACACCCAACACTGAAGGTGTTGTGGAGTGTGGATGGTTTCTGTTTGTGTCCCTTCCAGCTACCCATACTCCTGATCAATGGTCTACACATTTTAACAAGATCCATACTTTTAGTGCCCTGTGGTATTAAGAACAGAATGCCCAAGGCTGCAAGACATTGGTGCCTAGAAAGTTTGCAAATTACTTTGTCTTCGCATGTGCAAGAAATGGGTGTGTGTGATTTTCAGAACTAATAATATGTTACATTTTATTACTTAATTCCTTTTTGTCACAATTCACATTTATTGCACCTATTTCATTTAACTGCAAATAAAACTTGACAGGCTGCTATTCTGCTGCTAGCATTTTAACCAGCACATTGGAAACATGTTGCTCCATAAGGTTTGGTGTTTTCAGACCTTTTATATCCAAAGGGAGTATGTTTCAATTTTGTTTTCTTCTCAAAATGAATGAGATTTCTAAATGGTTTCATCAAGGGAGCAAAGCAGTGTGACCTGAAAGACAAGCTCAAGTCTTCCTACAGAAAAAAAACGGTTTCTTTTATCCTTCCCAAATTAAATTAAATATTGGATGATAGACTTAATCTGGAACATATTCTACACACCAGGATCATTGTAACATACAGTAGTTTATTGACCCTTCTTGTATTTTTCTCTCCAAATTCACTCTAAACTAAATTTCTTTTCTAAACTAAATAATCTATGCTTCCTTTTATCTCTCAAAATTTGAATTAATCGGAGCTTATCGAATTTATCTGTAGGCTTCATGGTATTTTTCTATCACATTGAAGTCAAGTATCTAAAGTAGGTGATCAAATGCAAAGGAGAACAAATATCTTTATATAGGTGTAGATCAGGGTTGGGGAATCTGTGCCCCTTGATATAATGTTGGATTACAACTCCCATGATTCCCAGCCAGCATGGGCAGTGATCAGAAATGCTGGGATTTGTAGTCCAGCATCATCTGAAAGGCTGCACATTCTCCATTCTGTTTACAGATCAAATGGAGTTGGATTCCACCTCCCATCATCCACAGCTGCCATGCAACCATGTTCAGGAATGATGGGAATTGTATTTCAACGACATCTGGAGGGCCACACGTTCCCCATTCCTGGTAGAAGCAGAATGAAGAGTTTCAGAATGAAATAGTTCTATTCTGTAACCAGTTAATGGATGTCAAACTGGGAAGTGTGAAATGTTGCAGTGTATATTGGTTTGTCAATGCAGAATACATATATTGGCAGTGTACATGATTTAATGCATGCTCCCTTAGCTGGTGCCAAGCAAACTCCTGTGATAACCATTGTTGCCTTCCTCTCTGGCATTGGTGTATTTTACTCCTTCTCATGGTCCATTCAATTTACAAAAAGGACCACAATTAAAAAATCAACAGTCCTTATCCTTGCTCTTATATACTTACTTGTATCCTTTTGCTGGAAGAATTGCTTAGAAAATGTAAGATATGTTTCCAGAACAGTTCTGACCACACAACAAATGGCAGTTTCTGTATGATGCTCAACTATAGTGGATGTACAGATCCAAAGAGATGGAGACATGCTTTATTCATAATAGGCCATAACTCAGTGAGAGTGAGAAAGCATCATTCTAATGGCATTGTAAATTTTAAACAACAGATGGATACATGCTTTGGTTATATCTTTCTCCTGAGAGTTAATATTAAATATGTTCTTCAGATCCAAAAGTTAAATCAGAAATAGCCATGCACTTAAGCTATAATGATAAAGAACTACTGTTTCAATAGCTACTCATGGCAAATTATAATTACCCAACATGTAAGTGGACAGCAGTTACCCAGCAGGACAACATGTTATTGGCTATTTGCACCCAGCAATTGATATTATTACACACTTGTTGATTCTTTTTATGACAAGAAGGAACTCTATTTTTATACCTCTGCAAAATTTGTAGTATCTGTATTTTTTAAGAAGAAAATTAGTTCACTTATTTGAGTGTTGGACTATGACCTGGGAGACCAGGGTTCAAATCCCCACACAGCCATGAAACTCACTGGGTGACTTTGGGTCATCACTGCCTCTCAGCCTCAGAGGAAGGCAATGGTAAACCACCTCTGCATACCGCTTACCATGAAAACCCTATTAATAGGGTCGCCATAAGTCGCAATTGACTTGGAGGCAGTTCATTTCATTTTCAATGATTTAAATGTTTACCATAGCTGTGGTCTGCCCACAATATACCAAAATATTCCACCTCTTTCTTGCATCCATCTGGCTTTACATAATATTTGGCATTTGGGACATTCATATTTTAGGAGTAGTTCATGCATGCAAAGTGGCTCTTGCCAGAGATTAATGACTTATCCCACACACTGGTCATGTATAGGGTTGCCAGGTGTTCGGCTTTCGGCCAGAGACTCCAGTTTTTAGGGTTCCTCTCCGGGTGACTCACCTTAATCTTCAGACTCTTAGCTTTCATTTTTTTTTAAAAAAATAAGTTTCTAGGTGGTCTGGTTCAAAAAATAAACCAAAATGCCAGCCGACCCCCACAACTTCTGTTAGTACCAGCTGCTCTAATCCCTGCCCTTTCAGGATTTTAGCCAATGAGTGGTCAGGGTTGTGATTACAATAGCAAGAGCTAAACCTCATTTCAGGTTCTGAGAACAGTGTCCTTTTCTTGCTTGTCTCACATCAGGAATTCAGTAAATATATAGCTTTCAGCAGTATAAAGAGTACTTTCTCTGTACAGGATTGGGACTAGCTTCTGAGTAAACATGCATAGGATTGCACTACAACAGAAGGTCACAGCAGGATCTTGGTAGACATAAAAGTGTACATGCAAGGTTTTTTTAGTTACTTGCAAAAATTGTATATTATACCTTTTATTTTTCAAATAATTTTTGAACAGAAGTTTTAAAAAGTATACATGCTGCAGTGTTATAATTAATTAATTAATTAAGGAGTCAAACAAGTTAAATTTTACTGGACTGTGGAAGAGGACAGTTTATTTGTCTTATGCATAAGCTGTTTTGAAAACCTTTCCAATATGAAATTTTTCAGGGAATAAAGCTGCAATGCTAATTCCACATACCTGGGAGTTAACCCCATTGCATTCAGTAGGACTTACTTTTGAGTAGACATGGTTAGGATTGTGCTGAAAATCAATGGGACTTCTGAGTGAACATAGAAAAGGATTGTGTTGTAAATCTTTCTCTCCCCCTCCAAGCGTTTTTTTAAAAGCAGTTAAGCAAGGCTTATCACTGCTTTTACCTGGCAGGAAACTAATACTTTTTTTTTTAAAAAAAAGGTCTGTAATGGCCAACTTGTTTTGACAATAAACTATTATATGAACTGTATGTATTTTTTACATCTCCAGTGTGTGGGTATATATGGAATATTTCCAACAACCCTGTGAGGTAGGGTTGGAAACCAAGGCAGCTCAACAACAAGAAATAAAGCAATTTAAAATCCAACAACCATAAAACAAATATAAAACAGTTGCAAAACAGCTTAAAGTGGCCTGATTCTGAATTTTGGATTGGGTGACTGAAGTTCCTTATCATTCAATTGCGATCCCATGCATGCTTCCCTGTCTGAGTAAGCACCATTGAATACATTGGGACTTACTTCTGAGTAAATATGCATAGGATTGCACTATAAATATCTTTACAGGTTGTGTAAATAATAAATATCTTTGACATTCATGCTTCTTTAAATATTTCTTCATACTATGTCTTGATATGTATTTGATTTCACACTATGGTTGTAAATTATTATTTACAAATGATTATTTCATCTCCATTTTAAGTGTGCCCTTCTTCCTTGCGGTGCTCATGGTCCCCCTCTGTTGTTTTCGCCCTGAGGTGCAGATTAGGCTGAGATATGGTGCATAGCCCATGGTCACCTGGTAAACTTTGTAGCTTATTTCCATTTTAAAATTTAATTAAAATGATTTATATGTAGGCAAAGTTTATGAAATAGTGCAGATCCACATAATAAATTTAAAGGACATCCGACTCACATTTAAAGCATATGATGTCCCCTGGGAAGTGTTTCCCCCTCACAGTTATAGTTCCCACCACCCTTAACAAGCTACAGTTCCCAGGATTCTGGAGTGGGATTAATGTGCTTCAAATGTATGTTGAATGTGCTTTAAATGCATGGTGTGGATCTGCCCTGGTATGCTGTGCATTCATTAGTGAATTGAAAATAACAATTTTAAAATATATGTTTTTAAACAGGACTATAGCTCATTGGTAGTGCTTTGCATTCAAAGGTCCAAAATTCAATTTCTGGAAGAGACTGTTGCCTGGAATCCTGAAGAGCCAATGGTAGTCTGTGTCATCAGTACTGAGCTAAATGGTACCAAATGTCTTGACTCAGTACAAAAGAGGAAAGAGACCCACGGGCCACAATGACTGAAATGTATTTCTTTATTTCATTTACAACATTTATATACTGCTTTATTGTAAAAAAAACCTCAAAGCGGTTTATAGCAGGAATTAGAACAATAAAATTATTAGCAACAACAGTTAAAGGCAGGTATTTAAAAACATTCAAAATAATAAAACCAACAATGAGTTCAAAACAGAAAAAACATAATAGCTTGTACCTGCCTGGGTAGGCTTGCCTAAATAAAAAACGTGTTTAGCAGGTGCCAAAATGAGTACAATGAAGGTCCCTGCCTAATGTAAATAGGCAGGGAGTTCCAAAACGTAGATACTCCCACACTCAAGGATCGATTTCTTACAAGAGCAGATGTGGCACATGTAACATGGAAAGCATACCTTGAATTTGATCTGGTAGCAAATCAACAACCAGTGCAGATTTCAGAGCAGAGGTGTCATGTGCTGATAGGATCTCACTCATGTCAGCAATTGTGTGCAGCATTCTGCACTAACTGCAGCACCCAGGTCAGGTTGTGCTGCATGGGGATTTCTGTGATCTTGACTAACTTTTTTTAGTTTTGGTTAGGAACTCTGACTGGTTGTGGGATGCTCAGTTTTCTGTCTTACTCATCTTGTTGCAGTTGGTATGGTATTGCATTTAGGAAATCATCACTGTCTTTTCTTTTTCTATTTGCATTTCAGTTACCTGTGACCTTACTCCCTTACTACCATAGAAGCAACAACAGTGGTTCCATGTGGTCAGCTCAACCCCCTTAAACCCACTGATGATGCACCTTGTTATTTCTTGCCCAATAGTGGTAAAAGAGAATTCACATACTAGGAAGTGTGGCTTTAGTTGCTGTTGTTCACAATGTACTGCCTGTGAAGGTTGACCAAATTATGTGTGTTTTCTCTCTGTCAATTATTGCTCACTGGAATTGTGTTGGCTGTCAAAGTGAGTTTATAGCAGCCCACAGAGTAGGCAGGAAAGAGTAGGGAAATTTCTTATTTCTCAAACCTCTCTCTGCAGTTGAAGAGTCAAGTCTGTAAAGAAGTTTGGAGCATCCATGTTAAAAGGCAGGCAGGGCATTCCAGGCAGGGGGTTGCCAACCCTGCTTTGATATTGATATCATTGCAGAGGATCTCTAGTCAAACCTTACCAACAGCACAATCTTAACAATATCTACTCAGAAGTAAGTCCTGTTGAGTTCTATGGGGCTTAGTCCCTTTGTAAGTGTGTTTAGTATTGCAGCCTTCAGGGGCATCCATCTTTACTCCTGAGTGCTCTCATCTGACATCTCCACAACATTAGGCTCCTTTCCTACAATGGCTTTCTGGTGACTGGCCTGGCCTGAGGGCACTTAAACCCTTCTTGCCAAAAGCAAGTAGGCTAGATTAAATGTTCTTTACCCAAGCTCTCTAGGCAGGTGAAAAGGAATGATTCCATCACTTCAGCTGGACCTGGGAACACTATCTTTCTGCTAAGATTTCTATCTTAATTTCCAATCACAGAATTTTTTTTGTTTGAATGGTATGCTCCAAGCAACTGTGGTTGATGCTTAATGTATCATGCTTAATGACATCACTAGGGCCGCCCACCATGACATCACTAGGGCCTGCCCCTGAAATCTCAAGGTTTGGGATGCTTTTGACCTGGCTACCCTAGTATATAGTGTTAAGTGGGCATTTCAGGGACATTTCAATTGTGAATGCTGAGATCACAATTGAATATTTTACAGCTATTGCAACCATGGAAATTGCAGAGGTTTTGTGGAGCTCTGGTTTATACAATCTCTTTACCCAGGGATGGTTGTCTACAAGGGTAAACAAGCAGTAAGATGGAGAGGTGAGATGCTGCAAATACCAGCTTTCCCAAGATCCTCCATCAGAAGCAGGAAATCTTTGTACCAAGCTTTTTTGAATTCGCTTTGAGTTTTCATTTTGGCATTAACTACTCAGCCTTATTAAAACTACATCTTAACTTTTCGGATTATATAATCTTCTGTTATTGTTTTACTTTATCACTGAATGTATTTTAGATTGCCAGATGTGACACAAGAAGGGATTAAGTCCATTAATTTAAATCCAGAAGAGGCAAAAGCATATATTTGTAGATTACGTGAAGGATTGGCAAATCTTTGCTAGCAAATGCCATGTTTTAGTAATATTTTCCATTGCCTTGAAAACATGTATTACAGTACAAGAATTAAAGATTTTCCTTTTTCTTAGTTTTATTGCAATATTGCATTCCTATAGTCCTATTAATTTTTAATGTCATATCTGAAAACAGTGCAGATTTAAATCCATTATCCCTTTCCTGCATGGTTATTCCACTAACATCTTCATTTTCCTCTAATTATCTTATTATCCCTTTCATCTTGCCTTTCCAAGATTAATATTTTTCTTTTGTCTGTTGACAAAGTCTTCAGCTCCTGATTATACAGCCACAAGAGTGGCTGTATATTATAGCTAGCGTGGATTTTTCACATTCCACAATGTTAAATTGAAAATACCCCCATGCCATTCTGCTGCTTCCCATAAACTCATTTTAAAACAAACTTTATAAAACTTATAGTTCTGAACTCAGAAACGCTTGCTTAACACCCCTCTTAAGTTTTCAAGGTGACACGCAAAACAGAGAGAATTGAGAGTTCAAAGTGTAAAACAAGAGAAAAAAATCCAGACCTCTGTTGCCAGGGCCGGCCCCAGGCATGCTGGGGCCCTTGGGCATCAGCTTGCCCCAGGGCCTGGCGTGTGCACCTGTGTGTGTATGCACGCAAGCTCCCCATGCCCCCACCTACCTGTCTCCGCTCCCCTTCCCCCCATGCCCCCTACCTGTTTCCGCTTCCCCTTCCCCTGGAGCTACAGGGGTCCCTGAGGGGCCCCTCTGCTCCTCTTCCACGATCCACAGCAACAGCTGTGGATTGCAGGGCAGGAGCTTCCACCTGCTCACCATTCCCTCGCCCCACCTACCTGTCTCCTGTCTTTTAGCATTGCCATTAACCAAGATGGCGGACACGGTTTCCCTAAGGGGATGAAGCCTCTGTTGCCATCTTGGTTGATGGCATGCCATCAACCAAGATGGTGGCAGGGGCTTCAGCACCATAGGGAAACCTTGGCCACCATCTTCATTAAGGGCAATGCTAAAAGGCAGGAGACAGGTAGGTGGGGCGAGGGAATGGTGGGCAGGCGGGAGCTCCTGCCCTGCGATTTGCGGCTGTTGCTGCGGATCACAGAAGGGGAGTGGAGGGGTCCCTGTAGCTCCAGAGGCCCTTGGGCCAGTGCCCCACCTGGCTGCCCTTTAGAACTGGGCCTGCCTGTTGTACTTTTTTCTGTCAGTGGTCTCATAATTTGTTGAAATTAATTAAAAATCAGCCATGTTCATAGAGTACCTGTAATCCTATTACTGACCTTGCCCCATACTCTGACCTTCATCTTCTGCAGTTTAAAAGTTTTTTTTTTAAATGCCTTTTAAACTGCAGAAGATGAAGGTCAGAGTATGGGGCAAGGTCAGTAACATGATTACAGGTACTCTGTGAATATGGCTGATTTTTAATTAATTTCAACAAATTATGAAAAAAATCCAACAAGGGTCTGGAATTTTTTTCTCTTGTTTTACACTTTTTCTCTTGTTTTATACTTTGAACTCTAGATTCTCTCTGAGTATTTTGTGTATTGCCATGAAAACTTAGAGGGTTGTTAAGCAAGTGTTTCTGAGTTCAGGACTATAAATTTTGTAAGATTTTGTTTTGAAATGAGCTTATAGAAAGCAGCAGAATGACATGGGAGGTATTATGTGAAAAATCCATACCGGTTATAGTATACAGACTCTTGTGGCTATATAATCAAGGAACTGAAAATTTATTATTATTTCATTATAAAACAGCTAACTTATTTAATGCTATTTATATTAAGGAATGGCAATACTGATTATAAGGTGCAAGTCTATAAAATCCTCCAACCTCAAAACCACAATCAATTGGATAATCTCATAGCAAATATTAGATGTTGACATCAAAATTAGTTGGTGTTGGAGTCCAAACTGATTTTGAATATAGCATTAGTTTTAACAGCAGCTGTGTTACTCTGAGGTGTTCTTTTTCTTTTTTACAAGTTACAACATTTTTGAATGAATAGTTCCTGCAGTTTCCAAAAAGCCATGCATTCTATTTTCATACTACATATTCTATATGCATATGAGTTTATTACCATAACTTGTCTCTGCTTCAAATTTTGCTCTTTTCAGAATCTGGGAAATGAAAAATAACCTCTCACTTGCTACCTGAACATATGGTGCTGTTATTCTATTCTAAGGGAGAAAGTGCTACAAACTTTCTTACTGGGAGCACAGTATACATGATTGATGAGCCCGAGGTAAGAGCTTATTGAGGGGAGGTCACAGAGTCCCAGCAATTTTATCACACTCCAGCAAGCCTCATTTGACAACACACCTAAGACTATGAACTCAGGAAGTCTAGGTTTCAAGTAGAGGCTTATGGCACAACCCAGGGAGAATATGCCAGTAATATATTCTAGCAGTGCGCTTGTTTAGTGAGGTGCAGATAAGAAGCAGCCAGAAATGTATCTGTGTATGTTGCTTGGTTACCATTTCTGAAAAGCCTTCATGGATATGAATATTAAAATGAAAGTGCTCACAGGACAGCTCTTCAGCTGGCATAATATCTGCCTAGCTCCACTGTACCCTGTAGAACCAAGTCAATCTATATTGGCCAAGAATCTGTCACATGTGCATTTAAATTGCACAATAATTAATTACTATAGTCTAATGGGCATGAAAGATTATGATGATGTTCATGACAATGAATGTCTCCATGAGGGATGGGGTTTGCTGCATGGTGCTGATCCGCATGCATTTCGATAGTCTGTCGTTTCTTTACAGGTCCGTCCTTTTTTTGTTTCCGCTTTCTCTGACACTCGCTGATTCGATCTGCTGCGTGCATTTTTGGGTGATTCAATCTGCAGGCTTTTTTCGGGGGGTTGCAAAAATTACATAATTGTTTTTGTAGATACTTATGTAAATGACAGCATTCCATGTAGTTTTTTGGTGGCAGAGAAAAACATTGTGTAATTTTTAGGTAGCTGCTGTGAATGAATGATCAGATCACAGTGTTCCACGTGGTTGTTTGGCGGCAGGAAAAAATTGCATAATTTTTAGGTCGCTGACGTGAATGAATGATCACAGTGTTCCATGTGGTTTTTTGGGTTTTTTTCAGTCACAGTGACACACACACACTTAGCACAGAGAGAGACAACCCTTGGTTAGCTCAGGACAACAGCAACGAAAGAGGGGTGAGGGTGGGGCGAGATGGGTAGCATGAGTCATTCTCATCATTGTAATGTTTCCCACACAAGAGATTCAGAATGCTCTGAGATACCTTGTTTGAAAAACATGAGCATTGCAGGATGATTTGTCAGTTGACAGTGAAGACATATATAGCCAATCTTTTTGCATTATATTGCGATAATGAATTTTTTTTGTAATATATAATGGATGAATGGAAATCCTGTGGTTGACACAACTTAATTACAAAAAAAATTACATAAAATAAGAGGAGGATTTTTTTTTGGGGGGGGGAATCTTGCCAACTGCAGTTGTGGCCACAAAATACGTGCTGATTACAGCTATGGCCCACCGCAAGAGATCGGTGTAGCTCCAAAGGGATAGCGAGCTAGCGAATTCCGTTGGCATCTGATACCAGGTTTGATTTTGTTGGATATTCTCCCCCATCCCTAGCATCCACCATGATAAACAGCTGCAAATAGTGTTATCTGTAGGGTTGCAGCTGTACAAAGCAGAGGTTGCATTGGAAGATATGGAGAACATAAAGTACAATTGGATAACTAAAGCTAATTCACGCAGTCAGTCTTTCAACTGTATAACACTACAGCTGCCTTATTTCACAATCCATGTGGATTCTGTCCTCATGTTTTAACATATATTCTAAGTCAAACTAGGCATTACCTTATTTGCATAGCAAACAACTATGCCTGTGTTTTTTCTTTTATCTAATTACAGTTGCAGGGAGATTATCACTGAAACCACAGCATGCAGGAAGTGGAAGTTTATCCCTTTTATCTGCAGCTGCAAACTAGGCAAAATACAAAACAAAAGAATGCAGCTATGATGCTGAGGGAAAAAAACCTCCCATTAGCACCATTGAGTGCCTTCCCATCCCAACTTTATTTGGTTTTATTATTTATTTATTATTTATTACATTTATATACTGCCCCATAGCCGAAGCTTTCTGGGTGGTTTATAAATTATTCTTCACCACACTGTGATCACAAAGCAGTTTTCTACATGACTGGAACAGGTTCAGAGAAGAGCAACTTGGAATAATGGGCTCAAGTCACAGGAAGCCAGATTTCAGCTGAACATTAGGAAAAACTTCCTAACTATTAGAGCAGTATGACAATGGACAAAGGAAGGTGGTTGACTCTCCAGTACTGGAGTCATTCAAGACGCAGCTGGACAGCCACCTGCTGGGTATGCTTTAACTTGGACTCCTGCATGGAACAGGGGGATGGACTCAATGGCTTTAAATGGCCCTTCCAACTCTACCATTCTATGATTCCATGAATTCACTGCATGAGTGTCTGGATACAAGGGTGTGTATGGGAAAAGGAGAAGCTGCTGCCCAGGCCTATGCCAGCATATCAGTAAAATTTCCTTAGGCAAAACAAAAATGAGAATGCAGTTCTAAACAGTGAGAATGTATTAATGCTAGGATAGCTATCACATGAGTTGCTGTAGCTAGTGCAAAACTCCCATGATTTTCTGGGTTCCCAATCTTGCAAACGGATTTTATCTGAAATCATTTATAATGGAAATGAGCACTAAACCTCCACTATATTTCACTAGCTGCCCTGGGCTCTTACTAAATAAATTAAATAAATAAATAAACAGATGTCTGGAACTAGCTTTCACGTTGTATGAAAGATCAAACAAAGTGCGCAAGTTACCAGGTAAGAAATCGTTGGAATAATGGAATAAAGTGCAGTGTGAAAGTAGCCATAGAAATGACATAAATGCAAGCTATCAGTCCAGGAACCATTGGCTAGGGTAATCTCAGTAAATGTTTAACTCGCCACTTCATTCTTCTGGGAACATTTCATTTGATGTTTCAAGCATGCTAAACTCTGACCACCATTTTGATGCTATATATTAATAAACCATTTTTAAAAAATCTGATATTACTCAGGGGTTCTTGTTAACTCCCCTAAGTCAGTGGTTTCCAAACTTTCTCCCCCCATGGACCACTTGAGAACTGCTTAAGGTCTTGATGGACTGCTTAATTATTTTTCTGCCCTTTCTTTCCCAAACTTAATCACAGTTTTGTATTTTCTTTCTCCCCCAGCCTTGCCATGCAGATGATCTTATGCACATATACTCAGACATAAGCCCCAACAAGATCAATGGTAGATGTGCATAGGACTGTAGCCTTAGAAGCTTGATCCCATGCACCTTAACTCCAAAAGAAGCCTGTGCTCTCTAGGATGCTTACTTGCAAGTAAGCATCATGGTTCACAGCCTGAAAATCTTTATTTGTTTTCTCTCTCCTTATATCCAGGCAGTTCAAAAGGAAAGGAGACTTCTGCTTCAAGAGAAGAAGGCATTATGCAGCTAATCCCATACTCATTTACTCAGACGTAAGCCCCACCAAGATCAATAGTAGATGTGCATAGAGCTGTAGCCTTATTGCAGCATAAATTGGGTTATCTTAAAGATGCTATACAGTAGTGTTAACAAGGGTTGAATAAGCTTCCAATTCTAGGGAGAAAGAGTTTCTCCATTTGCCCGCCCTGCTAGCTTGTTTACTTCTACACCTTCTTTTCAAGAATGTGGAGTAAGATGGAAGGCTATTAAGTGAGCTAGGACCTGGGAGTCAAGGGTTCAAATCCTCACTTGGCCATGAAGCTCACTGGGTGACCTTAGGCCAGTCACTCTCTCTCAGCCTAACCTACCTGCTGTAAGGATAAATTGGGGGAGGAAGAGAACCTTGAATTCCTTGAAGGAAATCTCAAAGCTAACATCATGGGTACATAACAGAAACTTAGCAGGTGAACTCCCTCTCCCAAAGAATGTGGTTGCAATCCTACGTTACCCACGAGTAGGCCTCATTGAATACAGTGGGGCTTCCTTCTGAGTAAACATGCATAGGTTTGAGCAGTGATGGGGATGTTTCAAGAGCAGTGGGAGGCAGGGAGAGAAGGAAGACAGGATAGCAAATGAATGAAAAGTAAATGAGGAGACTCCTTCTTGAGGACTCTGCAGCATAAGCCAGTATGTCCTCTCACTAGGCAGCGGAGGGTGGATGGGAGGAGAAAGAAACTGCCTGATACAAACCATGATCCTCCCTTCCTCCCTCAGCCAACCAATACTGCTCAGGACAGTCCATCCCACCTTGCTCACTCATCCATGCAAGGGAAAGGAGGAGGGAGGAGTGAAGATGGAGAAAAGATTCCATCTGACCAGTCAACTCACTGCATCATGGAGGAGAGGAGAAAGGCACTGGGGGAAAAGCTCCCACTGCCTCCACTACTGGCTTTCCTGAATGGGAGGGGTCAGCTTTTGGCATATAGGGCCCGTGGCAGTTCCTGGACCCCAACCCACAGCTGAAAGACAGGGATTTGGAGCAGCCAGGATAGGCTAGCTCATTTCCCAGAAATCACGGTGTGTGTGCATCAAGATTTACCAGTTCAATCCGTCTGTCTGCTGCCCTAGCCGCGTGCAAAGCCCAGACTTATATTCTGGTGGAGCAGGAGCTGCTATTGCTGCTGCTCTTCAAAATCACACCATGGACCACCAGCATGAAGCTCATGGACCACTGGTGGTCTGAGAACCACAGTTTGGGAACCTCTGCCCTAAGTAATTAAAAGTGATGGTGGTATAGGGCAATATCCTCCATAGTATGTAACAATTCTGGATCAAATATATAACACCTTTATGGCTACATATGATGAGACGTGTGTTAAGAGTGTAACATTTGATTAGGGGCACATGTAGATTTGATAACACAAGCTTCCCCAGGAGAATCCCATGAGGTCACAAAAAGTTCAATGAATCCATATAACTGTTGATGAAAGAAAGACAATGGTCAGAAACGTTTTGGAATATTACTCCAATTTCCCTGGCATGTTAATAATTCTATGATACAAGGTTCTCTTGGTTCCATTAGTGTGGTGAGTGACATCCAATGGGAGGGAATACAATATACCCTGACTAAAACCAGAGCTTGGAAGATTACTTTAAAAAGTAATAAACTACAGGTACAATTACATGGCCCAAAAAGTAGTAATTACCGTTACGATTACAATTGCTCTGAAAGTAACTGATTACTTTTTCTCAAAAGTAATCACTACAATTACATTTCAGTTATTTTTTTTAAAAAAATGCCTACAAGATGCTGGCCTTGGCTGCTGCACATCTAAGTAGCCTAAAATAATATTAAAAATACACAGAGAGAGAGAGAGGTAGTAGAACAATTCTTTTTATCCATAAGATAGCAATAGTGGTCTCTCCACTGGTAAGGGAGGTGGGGAGGGAGGCAGACGTCACTACTCAGATGTTTGCACGTCCAACCAAGTGCAACCCCCCCCCACTCAGCCAGCAAGCATAATCTCTCTCACTTAACCACCTCCCGGACCCTGCCCTGCCACCAACTAAGGGACACTCACTCAAGCAAACATTTTCCCTGAGATGCAAAAAAGTTAAAATACTGCAAATGCAGCACAGTAGCCAGAGAGGGTAGTGCAGGCCACTTTGTGTGCCAAGTGCAAGCACACACATGTTGTCATCTTTCACCTCCACAGTTCTTTATCTCCATTCTGCTGCTGCCTCCTTCTCCTCCTTTATCCATGTTCTTGCCCTCCGGCTCCTTGTTCCCTCTACTCCATTCTTCACCACTACCATCCATTTTTTAAAACAATTGTTTTCTCCACACCACCCTGTCTCACTCTCCATCTCCTCCCTCGTTGCCTTCTACCCACCCACAGACCATGAGGAAAGAGCGACGCTGCACAGATGCCCAGTTTGAGGCACATGATTTACATCCACAAATCAGAGGAGCTGAAGACTTCACCTGCTTCCCCCCCAAGTAATGCCCAGAAGTAATGCTGGAAACATTACAATTACTCCTCAAAAGTAGTAAAATTACTCATAGTTCTATTACAATCAAAATGTAAAGGAATTACCTACTCGTTCCTCAAAAAAGTAATGAATTACAAATAATTTGTTACTTGTAACGAATTACTCCCAAGCTCTGACTAAAACCAAGCACAAAATTATACAGTCACAAGAGTGCATGGATTTTTTGTATTCTGCAGTGTTAAATTGAAAATACCCCACATGCTATTATGCTGCTTCCCATAAGCGCATTTCAAAGCAAAAACTTACAAAACTGGACATAGAAATGCTTGCTTAACAGCCCCCTCAGTTTTCATGGTGATACACAAAACACTCACAGAGAATCAAGAGTTCAAAGTGTAAAATAAGAGAAAAAAATTCAAACCCCTGTTGGAGCTCCCGTGGCCAGAATAGTTTAACAGTCAGCCCCTCTTCTGCAGATGGTAGCTCTGTGAGGGGAATAGGGTGTCTCCTAGCAACTCTCAGCACCCTTCACAAATGATACTTCCCAGGATTCTTTGGGGGAAGCCATGACTGCCTAAAGTGAAATAAAGGTCTGGTGTGGTTGTGGCCAGTGGCAGCTTTGGTTTAAATTTGGGTGAGAGACTACATGTGCCTGCTGTAGAATGAAAAGATGGGGAAAACCCTGAAAAACAACGATATTGTTCACAATGTTTTCATTTTGGAAAGGAAAAGGGCTTTCCCTCTGCCCAGTGCCCACCCAATCTCTTTCCTCCCCCTTCCACCCTACCCCTACCCTTCCTACCCTTCTATCCACCTTTCCCCTCTTCCCCTTCCCTGTCCCTCCCCCAGGTCAGTTTCACCTATCCTAAGCATGCTTGCACAGGAATAAATCCCATTGAACTAAAAAAGCATGCAAATGATCAAACCTGCCCCCTTCCTCCTCCCTTTTATCCCCCCTCTTGCCCCTTCCTCCTCCCCTTCCAATCACCTTCCACCTCCCCTGTCTTCCTCCTTCCTTCCCTCCTTTCTCACTTCCCACCTTCTCCTCCCTCATGGTCAGTTTTACCTATCCTAAGCATGATTGCACAGGAGTAAATCCCGTTGAACTCAATAAGCGTGCAAAAAATCATTCTTACCCTTCCCTCCTCCTCCCTCTTATCCCCTTCCTCCTGCCCCTCCCCCTCCCCTTCCAATCCCCTTCTTCCTTTTTCCCCTCTTCCCCTCCCCTCTCCCCTCTTTTCCTCCTTCCCTCTCTTCTCCTTCCTCCTCCTCCTCCCCCCTGGTCAGTTTCACCTATCCTAACCATGATTGCATGGGAGTAAATCCCATTGAACTTAATAAGCATGCAAATGATCAGACCTGCTTTCCCCCTCCCCTCTCCCTCCCTTCTCCCCTCCTCCTCTCTTTTTCCTCCCCCTCATCATATGCTCAGAGGCACATGTTACCAAATTCTTCCAAGCTACACAGGAAGTGGATTGGACTGTGAGAGAGTAACCCAAATTGTGTTTGCATTTTTACAAATTTGTAGGGCAATATAGTATCTGAGACAGAAGGTCAGGTCTCCTGCTCCCATGGTATATTCACTATAGCTTCCCAATTTCCCTGCTTTTTAAAGTTTGATAGAAATATCTATCTATCTATATTGGCTATAAGGTACATTCTTAAACTGCAAGGTTTTCTTTGCCTATTAGTGAATAATAAATATGGAGGTGAGGACAGATAATTAGGGAAAGGATGGGAGAGTGAGTGGAGCTGACAAACCTGGACCAACCTTAACTGAGCTGATCACCTCTGTTCAATTCTAGTTGCTTACTTCTCTTAAGTCAGCCATACTGGGGCTGATCTGAGTTAAAGTCCAAAACATCCAGAGAACACCAGTGGATGTTGTCTTATATATTCAGTTACCTAGGGGCAGGCACAGACAGATCCATCTATTTCTGGCCCATGTCAACTTCACAATGGTTCATTCAGGAGTCTGTTCCATACCATTTATCTCTGCAAATCCACATGAAAAGTCAAATATGCATTTGATCATAAAATGTGTATTTAAATATGTATCTTATCACACTGTATATGCATTTCTAAACACATTTTCTCCAAAAATACATATTCATGCATTTTTATTCATTTTTGAGCCAAGAACAGTATAGAAAATTCTGCACATTAGTCCAAGAGGTGCAAATCAGCTCAGTTTGCATAAAGTTTCACAGAACTTGAATTCCTCAAGCATCCTTGCCTAAGTGAGAAATTTTCCTAGATCAGAGGAGGAGAAGGATGCCTGTAGAGTACTGGCTGGAACTATGTTTTTCTGCCATGGGTGATGTGCAAAGTGTGTAAGGATGAAGAGATGTTTGGGTGGAAGTTTCTTTCCAGGATGGTCAATTAGTGGTCATGTCTTAGATCCTTTGATGGCATCAGGAATCTTCCAAGTCAACATGCAGTTTCCTAGAGTCAAGATACTGGGACATACATATCATGTCAGTGATGCTGCACTCCTCAGTAGCAGTTTAGAGTTATTTCTGAAGAAATATATACTTACTTCTAAGCAAACATTCTTAGGATTGTGCTGCACCTATCTGATATATATCTGGATGGAAGTGGCTCTAGTTCCCAAAAATATATACCACAATCCATTTGTTAGTCTTTAAGGTACCAGAAAACTCTGTTTGCCACAAGTTATGCCTCTAGAGTATTTGATAGTCTGTATTAATAATTATGTACTACATGCCCAGTGAGCCACATTTTTATTAAGCTTTTGAGATATATGAACACAACCAACTCTGAAATAAATCCACAGTTTCTTGTATGACAAAGCTCCTACAAGAAGAATTATAGAGCGAAAGCTTTGTTCTCTGAACTACATATTAGCCCCTAGGCCAGATTTAAGGACAGACAGCCTAGGGGGATGCCTGTCACAGGCTATCTATTCAACTATTGTCCACCCACTAGCTGAAACAAATAGTACAAATATTTTATCATCACACGTAAAGCTTGCAGCACTGACCTGCATGGCCAACATTATGTTAACAATATTACTATTATTAAACACTTACAATATCAGTGTCTGTGATGAAGATCTGAGGATGGGAGCCTGATTTTCTTTTAAGAAAAACCCATGTCTACTGACAGTCTCCTGTTCCCAATTGAAGAGAATCGCACTAGAAAGACTGTTCCCTGAATCCACAGGAAAAGCCTTGTCCCATGTTAATTTTGTCTACCAGCATGAAGGGAAAATCCTTTCCTAAATTCTCAAATCATGCTTATTATTTATTCAATAAATTAATTAAAAGCATTTATATACTGCTCAATATTTCAGAAATCTCTAAGCTCCCCTGCTTTTGTCATTTGAGAAAAAGTGTTAATCACTTTTGTCCTGCCCAGGCATTAGACCTGACAACCTACGATGGCCCAATATATAATTGGATAAAATTGCTCCAGCTGTCAAAAAACACCCACCCAACTTGAAGGGGATAAATTGAAGCCTAGGCATTGGCTCTCATGCAGCATCTGGGAAGAGATCCTTGCTGTAGTAGAAGAGGATGCTGATACAGTATTATTATTGCCACCTTCCTCTTTCAACAAGCCTTTTAAGTTGAGACCTATCCCAGTCTGCATCTGTGTCAGAGTTAATATGTTTTTAATAATGTTTTTAACCCTTTTTAAGGTTGTTTTTTAAAATGTTTTTAATGCTGTTTTGTTTTAATGTATTTTAAGATCTGTTTTTATGAAGTTTTAAAGTGTTTTAGTGCTTTGTTTGCCGCCCTGGGCTCCTGCTGGGAGGAAGGGTGGGATACAAATTAAATAAATAATAATAATAATAAATAATTGCTTTGTTATTGTTATTATTTATTAAATTTATATGCCACCCTTCCTCCCAGTAGGATCCCAGGGTGGCAAACAAAAACACTAAAACACTCTGAAACATAACAGCAGACATTAATATATATTAAAACAAAACATCTTTAAAAACATATTTTTAAAAAAGTTTCTAAAACATCTTAAAAAGCAATTCCAATACAGATGCTGACTGGGATAAGGTGTCTACTTAAAAGGCTTGTTGAAAGAGGAACGTCTTCAGTAGGTGCTGAAAAGATAAAATGACTCAGTTATTAAAAAAAATCAGCAGTGCCTGAAAAACCTCCCCTTTTCAGTGATCTTTCCATCAGGGCCATCACTGTGTAACCAAATCTGATTGGTCATGTTATCCTGTGATGTCATTCTACTTACTGGTAATTCGTGATTATCAAATGATTGATCTGGGAAGGCGGAAGTATAAGCTGTCACAAGGAAAATATGGTGCTAAAGTCACATACACTGTTGGAAGGAACAGCACTGAAAAGGATCAAGAAGAGATGAAGATCCATATGACATAGGAGACTACCCCACACCAATTTTTTTTTAAAAAATTTTTTAATTGTGTTTCTAAATTTGTGTGTGTGTTTTAAAATTTGTATACTTGTTTTTATTGTTTTTAATTGCTGTAAACTGCCCAGAGAGCTTTGGCTATGGGGCGGTATATAAATGTAATAAATAAATAAATAAATCAAAAGTTAGCTTTTACCTGGAACTTGGGACTGAAGAGTATTTGGTGCTGCTCTAATCCAAGTAATGATTTGTCAGCAGAAGAAAGAAGAAAATTCTGAATTAAGCCAATTTCCCAGTGCAGTAAGTTTACACTGTTGCATACTTTTAGCTGATACTGATTCAGCTCTCTACATCTGTAGCTTTACTCTCACCTCCTTTTTCAAAGAAAATCTTCAGGATTTATTTCTGCTCTTTTCTACATCTGTGATTTATAATTTCCTCAGCCGAGTTTCTAAATACTGTATTTGTTTGGTGATAGTTCCTTGGAAAATGTATGACTGGTGGTCATCTTTAAGAAACTTAATGTAGCAGTTGTATTAAAAATACATGAAAATTATTACTATGTTGTGTTGAAATTACAATGCATTGATGGTTTAATGCACTGATATATAGACATTGTGTGTTGACCTCCTCACGGAAAAAGCCACTGGAAAATGGCATTAGGCTGCTAGACTAATTTACCAAATTTCAACACTGTCACCCATTCAGAGTATCACTAGTACTGACCAATTTCTTATAGGCTCATGTCTGTAATACATTAAAGTAAATTGTCACTGTGCTGACCCAGGAAGATGAGGAAGACATGTATAGGTAATTTATGAGTCATATACTGTATGTGGAAACTCTTACAACAGACAAGTGGTAAGGGCCAGAGCTCAATGGCAGAGCACATGCTTTGCATGCAAAAGGTCCCAGGTTCAGTCCCTGGTATCTCTAGGGTGAAACCATGGATTGCTACTATCAGTCAGTGTTGACAATATTGAGCTAGACGGGCCCATGGTCTGACTTAGCGTCAGACATTTCCTAAGTGGAACGGTGTCATAAAATAAGCTGAGACATCCCAGAGAGAGGGGGGGGCAAGGTCAACCATAAGGCTAATTTTAGCTCAGGTATCCCTTCTCCAAGTTCAGCCGTACACTATAATGGATCTCTGGAAAGAGTGAAAATGAAAACATTTGACAAAGGTGATAGAAAGGGGCATCTTTGAATTTGTTAGGGAATATGTACACCTTCTGATTTAGAATATCTCCTTTACTGTTTGATGTAACCCACTAGGTAGAAAAAAGGACACTCAAGGCAAAGTGCTACCCAATTTAACATTGCAACAGATGGGACAGTGGCACTCGCCTGACCTCCGATTGGTCATGTCACTGCAACTTACTGGGAGGTAGAGGGGGAGCAAGATCAGTGCAGTGCAAATGCACAGACATACCAATCCACAGCTCCCGCCAGTGCATTTACACCAGAGCTTGGAAGTAACTCATTAGGAATAACGAGTTACTTGTAATTCATTACTTTTTAAAGTAATGAGTGGGTAACTTCATTACATTTTTCTAGTAATAGAACAACTAGTAATTTCCCTACCTTTTAGCAGCAATGGTAATGTTTCTGACATTATGTTTGGATGTTACTGGGGGGGAGCAGGGGAAGGCTTCTGCTCTTATTGGTAGATGAAACACATGTGCCTCAAACTGGGCTTCTGGGCAACATCACTCTTCCTTCCCTCATGCTCTGTGTTAGGAAGCACGAGGGAGGAAATAGAGAGCCGGACCAGGCCAGAGGGCAAGGATAAAGGAGTAGAAGGCAGCAGTAGCAGAATGAAGGTGAGTGACAATGTGTGTGTGTTACCTTTTCCAGCCCACTCGTCCTGCTGCCCCCTCTGCTCATCCTGTTGCCTCCTCCGCTAGTCCCGTTGTCTCATCCACTTGTCCCACTGCCCCCCCAATCATCCTGTTGCCTCCCCTCTACTCCCGTTGCCTCCCCTGCTACTCCTGTTGTCTCCTCCGCTCGTCCCACTGCCCCCACTCATCCCGTTGCCTCCCCGCTACTCCCGTTGCCTCCCCCGCTACTCCTGTTGTCTCCTCTGCTCATCCCACTGCCCTCCACTTGTCCCGTTGCCTCCCCTGCTACTCCCGTTGCCTCCTCTGCTACTCCCATTGTCTCCTCCGCTCGTCCCACTCCCCCCCATTCATCCCGCTGCCTCCCCTGCTACTCCCTAAAAGGTGGCACCTATCAGCAGAGTATGGATCTCAATTGCAGGGGGCTTCATCATATAACCTAGGTCCTGCTTAGCCCATCTGCAAATGGAACAGGGTGGCCTCGGTTTAACACAGAGCTTTGAGTCTTGTGAAAACAGATTGGCAGTGGTGTTTGAGGGATGTGAGAAAGAAGAAAATCTTGCCACCTACTATAAAATGCCAGTGAACAAATCCTGAATAAATACTTCATCATTTCTAAGAAACTGTTTAAGAAACTTAAAAAAAAAACCTTTCCACTCAGTGAGCATCTGGAACCCCTAACAGAGTTCTAGCTGATTCCCATATGAATTCATACCAGTAATAATAACATAGCATAATGGTAATTTCCCATCAGCTGTTTGGAGTATAGCATTAACTTCAGGACAGAAAGAAAAAGGGCTCCATGGAGCCCTATGGGATAACCTACCATATAGGAGAGGCTGGAACATGCCAGACATTTGTTTCATTGTACATTTTAATAATCACTGTTTTTATGTTTTGATGACATGGCGTATTTTAATTATGTGTGGATATATTTTTTATAATTAGTTTTACACTTGCAAAATTTTGGTTGATTATGCTTGGTGGATGTGAGCATATTGATCATGTAAGGGTATCTTTGAGTGAACAGAATGATATGTATGTCCAGCTCTAGTTAGATGAAGTTGTTATATAGGGGGCTGGGAATTTAATTGTATTGGTTTGTTTAATGGTTTGATTGATTGATGTATGGCGGTTAGGAAGTGAGTTGATTTTCTCTTGCCTAATTGTCTATTATGCTATTTAAAAAGGTTGAATTTATACTATTTATCTGATTGCAATAAATTATAACACTACTTTATATTGAACTGAGGCAGTACAGCCACTGAGGGCCTTGTGACCACAGACAAGAACATATGAATTGGCCCTTTTAACTTTAACTTACTTACCAGAAAGGGTATGTCTTGGGGAAATGGGTAATGAGAACTGATGCCCCATCCCTGGGCAAAGGCAGACTCATCCAAATAATCTGTAGGTAATGCCTGCAGGAGAAGGAAAAGCTAGCTTCCCGTATGGTAATGTTACACAGGATCATAGAAAGCTGCTTTATACTATTGGATCATCTAGCCCAATATTTTTGACACTGACTGGCAGTGACTCTCCAGGGTTTCAGGCAGCAGTCCTCCTTAGGCTGCATACACACCATTAATTTAAAGCACATTATTTTCCTCAAAGAATCCTGGGAATTCTAATTTGTAAGGATGCTGGCAATTGTAGCTCTGGGAGGGGTAAACTACAGTTCCCAGGATTCTTTGGGGGAAATAAGATGTTTTAAATGTATGGTGTGTATGCAGCACTAGCCTTGCCTGGAGATGCCAAGGATTGAACCTGGGACCTTCAGTGTGCAAAGCAGCCGAGTCACAGCCCTTCCCCTATGTTTCCTCTGCCGATGTGCTTGGAAATAAATGTGGTCCTAATTAAACCCATTTACCTGAGACTCACCTTATTTCTGGTTCTGGACACAATGTCATTTCACCCTTAAAAAGCTTAGTAAATTCTACTTCATTTATTTTAGAGCGGGACCTAAGAGAGGCAATGGTCTCCAAGATGTGCAGTGACCATGCCATTTATTGTTGTTGTTATGTGCCTTCAAGTTGATTTCGACATATGGCGACCCTGTGAATCAGCGACCTCCAATAGCATCTGTTATAAACCACCCTGTTCAGATGTTGTAAGTTCAGGTCTGTGGCTTCTTTGATGGAATCATTCCATCTCTTGTTTGGTCTTCCTCTTTTTCTACTCCCTTCTGTTTTTCTCAGCATTATTGTCTTTTCTAGGGAATCATGTCTTCTCATGAAGTGTCCAAAGTATGCTAACCTCAGTTTCATCATTTTAGCTTCTAATGATAGTTCTGGTTTAATTTGTTCTAATACCCAATTATTTGTCTTTTTCATAGTCCATGGTACGTGCAAAGCTCTCCTCCAACACCACATTTCAAATGAATTGATTTTTCTCTTATCTGTTTTTTTCACTGTCCAACTTTCACATCCATACAGAGAGATCGGAAATACCATGATCTGAATGGTCCTGACTTTAGTATTCAGTGATACATCTTTGCATTTGATGACTTTTTCTAGTTCTCTTATACCTGCCCTCCCCAGTCCTAGCCGCCTTCTGATTTCTTGACTATTGTCTCCATTTGGTTTTTGCCAGACTCCCTCTCCATAGGACTCAATTTGTTGATTGTATGTACTGGAGGTTGGGCCCGAAGGGCAGTTTAGGGATCTTGCTGGTGTACCGCCCACCCCGCTGCACAGCAGACTCCCTGGCCGAGGTGCTGGAGGTGGTCTTGGCTGTACGGGCGTTGTCCCCAGAATTGTTAGTGCTGGGTGACTTCAACGTGCATGCCGAGACCACTCTCACTGGAGCCCCTCGGGATTTCCTGGAAACCATGGCTTCCTGGCAACTGCACCTTAGTAATAATGGGCCCACCCATGTAGCCGGTCATGCTCTCGACCTTGTGTTTGTCCTGGAAGAGGAGAGCAGTGCTCTGAAGTTGGGAGTGGCTTCTTCCAGTCCTGTGTCATGGTCAGACCACTACCTGGTAAACATGGACTTCTCAATGCCGCGCCCCCTCCGCAGGGGCAAAGGACCTATTAGAATGGTCCGCCCCAGGCACCTGATGGATCCGAATGGATTCCTAACTGCGCTAGGGGAATTGGAACCTGCTGAAGGTCGCCCGGTTGAAACCCTGGTGAAGGAGTGGAATGATGAGATCACCAGGGCATTAGACCGGGTGGCTCCAAAATGTCCTCTCCCCCTGAATAGAACTCAGTTAGCACCATGGTATACACCACGGTTGCGTACTCTGAGACAGGAGGTGAGACGACTAGAGCGCTGGTGGCGGAAATCCTGCTCCGAAGATGTCCGGACACAGGTTAGAGCAGCAGTAGCTGCCTACCAAGTGGCAATAAAGGCAGGAAAGAAGGCTTTCTTTGCTGCCTCTATTGCATCTGCGGAGTGCTGTCCCAGGAGGCTGTTCCAGGTGATCCGAAGCCTGGTCGGTCCAGTTGCTCAGGAACCCTTGGAACAGTCAAGGGCCTCCTGTGACCTATTGGCAAAGCACTTCGCCGATAAAATCGAACACTTACGGAGCTCGATCCCGTGCGCCATGGACACAGTAAGTGAACCAGAGTTGGCCGGTTGCATACCGGTAAGTTGGGATCGGTTTCGGCTTCTCCCTTCTGAGGATGTGGACAAGGTGCTTTCGACTGTGAAGCCTACCACTTGCCTAACTGACCCTTGCCCATCGTGGCTCCTTGTGAGCTGCAGAGAGAAACTGGGCATGGGGATTAAAGCGGTGGTAAACACATCCTTGCAAGAGGGTGTGATGCCATTAGCTTTCAAGGAGGCAATTGTAAAGCCCATCTTAAAGAAGCCCTCCTTGGATCCCCAAGTTTTTAATAACTTTCACCCAATTTCGAACCTACCATTCTTGGGCAAGGTCATTGAGCGAGTGGTGGCCAACCAGTTGACAGCACACTTGGATGAAACGGATTACTTGGATCCATACCAATCAGGTTTCAGGACTGGTCACTGAACTGAAACAGCTTTGGTCGCTCTGGTAGATGATATGAGGAGGGCATTAGATAGGGGAGAATTCACCTTTCTTGTCCTCCTCGATCTCTCAGCGGCTTTTGATACTGTTGACCACAGTATCCTTTTACATCGCCTGGATGGATTGGGAATTGGAGGCACTGTATTACAGTGGTTCCGTTCCTTTCTCTCCGATAGGTACCAACAGGTAGCACTGGGGGAGGAGGTTTCAGACCCTTGGCCTCTCAATTGTGGTGTGCCACAGGGCTCTATCCTCTCTCCCATGCTATTTAATATTTACATGAAGCTGCTGGGGACAATCATTAGGAGATTTGGGCTGCAGTGTCACCAATATGCGGACGACACTCAGCTCTATCTCTCGTTTAAATCTTCACCAGAGTTGGCTGTGGAGACCTTGTCCAAGTGCCTGGAATCCGTGAGTGGATAGATGGGAAGGAACAAGCTGAAGTTGAACCCCGATAAGACCGAGGTGCTACTCATGGGGGACAAGAGAAGGTTGGGAAATGTTGACCTGAAATTCAATGGGGTGAGTTTACCCCTGAAGGATCAGGTCCGCAGCCTTGGGGTTGTACTTGATTCCAGGCTGTCCATGGAGGCTCAAATTTCGGCAGTGAGCCGGGCAGCCTGGTACCAATTACACCTCATACATAGGCTGCAACCCTACCTTCCTGTTCATCAGCTCCCACTAGTAGTACATGCCCTGGTCACCTCTCGATTGGATTACTGTAATGCGCTCTACGTGGGGTTACCCTTGAAAACGGTCCGGAAATTACAACTTATACAAAACGTGGCGGCTCGACTACTTACGAATAGTCGCCGCCGGGATCACATCACACCAGTGTTGTTCGATCTACACTGGCTTCCAGTTGCTTTCCGGGCCCAATTCAAGGTGTTGGTATTAACCTTTAAATCCCTATACGGTCTCGGCCCAGTTTATCTAAAGGAGCGCCTTCAACGCCACCAATTATGTCGCCCGACACAGGGCCTTCTCTCAATCCCGCCGACTAAAACAGCTAGATTGGCGGGAACTAGAGAGAGGGCATTCTCAGTGGCGGCCCCCACTTTATGGAACTCCCTCCCACAAGATCTACGGCACGCCTCTTCCCTAAATGTATTCCGTAAAGCCATAAAGACCTGGCTCTTTCAACAGGCCTTTGGGATTTCCGGGGAGGGTTAACCGTTGTGACTGAAATGCCTCTAACCCTGTATTGATATTGTTCTTGCTGCTGTATTGTTTTTGCATTGCATTATTGTATTTATTGTATTCTGTTTTAATTGTTACTTGTACATCGCCTAGAGTGGCCAACGGCCAGATAGGCGACACATAAATTAAATTTTATTATTATTATTATTTTGGTTAATGACTGTGCAGAGGTATTGATAATTCTTGACAAGTTCAATGCCCTCATTGTCAACTTTAAAGTTACATAAATCTTCTGTTGTCATTATTTTAGTATTCTTGACATTCAGCTGTAGTCCTGCTTTTGTGCTTTCCTCTTTAACTTTCATTATCATCATGGTCTGTAGGTGGGTAGGAGGTGACAAGAGAGGAGGTGGAGAGAGAGATAGGGTGCAGTGGAGAAAACAATTGTTTAAAAAAATGGAGCGGAGGGAAAAAGGAGCCGGAGCGCAAGAACATGAACAAAGGAGGAGAAAGGGGCAGCAGCAGAATGGAGATAAAGAACTGTGGAGGTGAAAGATGACAACATGTGTGTGCTTGCACTTGGCACACAAAGTGGCCTCCACCACCCTCTCTGGCTACTGTGCTGCATTTGCAGTATTTTGACTTTTTTGCATCTCAGGGGAAAATGTTTGCTTGGGTGAGTGTCCCTTGGTAGCAGGGCAGGGTCCGGGAGGTGGTTAAATGAGAGAGATTATACTTGCGTGGGGGGGGGGTTGCACTTGGTTTGATGTGCAAAGATCTGCATAGTGGCCTCTGCCTCCCTCCCCACCTTCCTTACCAGAGGAGAGACCGTCATTGCTATCATGGATAAAAAGAATTTTTCTACTACATCTGTGTGTGTTTATTTTTAATGTTGTTTTAGGCTACTTAGATGTGCAGCAGCCAAGGCCAGCACCTTGTAGGCGTTTTTGTTTTTAAGTAACTGAAATGTAACTGTAACTGTAAAAAGTAAAGTAATCAGTTACTTTCAAGGCAATTATAATTATAACGTAATTACCACTTTTTGGGGCCATGTAACTGTAACTGTAATTTATTACTTTTTAAAAGTAATCTTCCAAGCTCTGTTTTACACCATACTGACATCGCCCCTCCCCCTCTGCTTCCTGATAAGCTTCAGGAACACAACCTACCATGGGTCAAGTAAGTGCCACCATCTTACCATGCCGTCTGCTACTGATACAGATTTATTTTAAGATACCCATGTTAAGCGTCTTAAGGATCTTAAGAGTGATACTCTGTTTAGCTCGTAGATGTACTATAGCACCTATCATCCCTGATCATTGGCCATGCTGGCTGGGGCTGATGGGAGTTGTAATCCAAAACATCTGGTGCCAGGACATCAGGTTGGGGATGTCTGTTCTAGATGATTCAATGTGACATTCTTAAACTAACTTTTGTAATCTAGGCACTATGCTGCTGCTATTGAGATTTCAGCAAGATAAAACAAATGTATTTGAGTAACAAAACCTGCTTTGTAGTGTTAAAAATAGATTTAATTCTGAAGAGCCAAGAAAAGTCAAATATGGAGAACTCTTTGGAAAAGGATTGATTCATCATACAGCATCACTACAGTAGGTATCTCTCTAAATAGAAATAGTAAGGAAGAAACAGTTCATTGTAAGCAAGCAAAGTCCACATGAATAAGGCTGCAATCCTAACCTCATTCACAAGGGAGTAAGTTCCACTGAGCATAATGGAACATACTTCTGAGTAAAGCCAAAGCTGACTGCAGCTTCCTAATTTCATGGATATCATTATATTAAAGAGATCTGTGTGCTACCATATGTATCTGGACCTTTAAATGGAAACATTTCTCTGACAACATTTATATCTCCTGTTGTTTCCAGTTCACAAAACTGATCATCCATATGTATGAGATGTAATTCATATCAATTCATAATTATCTGGTGTAAAATTCATTTTCTAGGTTGTTCAAGTAAGGTAAAATATTCAAAGGGAAAATGAAATGACCATAATAATAATAAAAAAAACCATAATAATCACAAAGCCCACATTGTGTTGAATAAACCATCCCGAGTTCCTCTGGCAAGCCTATATCACACTTCTTAACAATCCACAAGCATGTTTCTTTTTTAAAACATAAAATAAAATAAAAAATAATAGCTGCAATACAATGGCTGTGACTAAAAATCTGCTTACTGTACTTGATATTCCAACTAACCATGATTCTAGAGATCACTGTGGTTCTCAAAAATCAAGACTGGTTATGATACATTGCAATAATTAATTTTCTGAATGAGTTAAAATACAATCAACACTGTAATTCCCCTAACAAATTTCTCCCACTGTGATCCTAAGTCACAAATGCCTTTATAATTCATTGTGACAATTGGATCAGCTAAATACAATTGCCTCCAAATTGGTAAGCAATGGTATAACTCGGGGATCAGCAACATGGCACCTGCAGATGCCAGTGTGCCTGTCAGTAACTTCTATGGTGCCTCTGAAATGTCTCAGTAAATATCTCCTCAAAAATCCACAAAATATTAAAATATATCCACAATATATTTCCCCTTCCTTTTCAGTTCCTGCTTGCACTGACGTAGCCTACCACACTCACTTAAACTGCTTCACATTTTATTGCATGCCTGAATTGGAAATCAACCCTTTGTTCCACTGAGATCAGAGGAAAGGTGCAAAGAGCTTCTTTCTGTGAGTGAGTGGGGGGCGGGCAGATATGTATGTGCCTTTTCCCAATTGAAGGGGGATTGATGGGGGGCATACCCACACCATTTTGTGGTCCTGTTTCTTTTTCTGCCCCTTTAGATGTGGCAGCCATTATGTGTTATGCCACATGCCCATGGCAACCATTTTGTGACTAGCATTCATGGCACTTTTTTGAGAAAGTACCCCAAAAGGTTGGTGACACCTGGTGTAATAGGTTAGACCCCCCCATTTCCAAGCATCAGAAAACAGTCACCTTGCCAATTCAGCTAGCCACAAAGTGTGGTATGATTTTTTAGAGAGCCAAGGAGTTGCAGAGGGTCCTCAATGGCATTAAGTCTAACTGGTAAACCTTACTCTCAATGCTAATATTTTTAAATGTCCAAATGCTTATATTTTCAAATTTCTGAAGAGATATAATGATTTATTTATTTATTTAATGAATTTATATCCCATCTTTTAGGATGTAAACCCTCACATGGCAGCTTACAAAACAACCAATAAATACAATATATTGAACAATAACCATTAGAAACAGGCCAACAATTAAAACAATAAAAAGTCATGGCAGCTAAAACATGAAGCCAGCATAAAACCTCATGAATTTAATTAAAAATTAGGCAGAACAAAAATGTTTAAAAAGTCAATAATTAATTAACCATATGCATTTCCTGAGGCGGGGAATACCAAAGGTGTGAGGCCACCACTGAAAGGATCTGCGCTTAGTATCCACCAGTCTAATGGTTCTTAATGGTGTGCCAAGAGAGCTCTGAGGCTGAACTCAGGGTCAAACTACATGTAGCTGTATGCTATGCATTAAGAGTAGCATCTCTTGTTTTACTTAAATTAATGACAGCTACATGAGTAGACTGTTATCCAGAAGGCATCATTCAGGGAAAGGAGACTTATATTTTCTCTTCTCAGCTGCAACCACCTTGAAAATCCACCACCACCTTGTGGCTATAAGACAGGATAACAAAGAATGGTATTCAATGTTAGTCCTACTCAGAGTAGACCCATTGAAGTTAACATGACTAATTAAGGTTCATTAAGGTTCAGTACTCCAGCCTTTCCCAACCAGTGTGCCTCCAGATATTGTTGGACCACAACTCCCATCTTCCTGGCCATTGGCAATGTTGGCTGAGGCTGATGGAAGTTGTGGTCCAACAACATGTGGAGGCACACTGGTTGGGAAAGGCTGCTCTACTCTGAATAGAACTGAGCTGAATACAACTCAAAATTTCCATTGGTGCCAATCAGATTTTTGTAATTATTTTACTAAGTCTCAAGGCCATGGAGCAGGGATTTCCAGGGAGTTGCACCCAGGGAGATAAGGAATGTGCCCCCTATATAGATTATTATTGTTATTATTTATTACATTTGTATACCGCCCCATAGCCGAAGCTCTCTATAGATATTTAGATGGCTTCTAAGTGGTTGGCAAACACAAAACCAATCATAAAAATATAGCCACACATAATTAAAATACACAATAAAACTCATCAAAACATTAAAATAAATATCCATAATTAAAATATAAACATAAAACAATAAACAAGCACATTAAAAGAGCAAAACAATTACAACAAACAGCAATTAAAACAGGAGGTTAAAGTCAGGAGTTCAGGGGAATCCTTGTCTAAACAGGGGTGTCTTCAAGAGCTGGTGAAATGCCTGTACCAATGGGGCCTTTGTACTTCAGTGGAGAAAGCACTTACTAACACTGGTGTCATCAGTAAAAAAAAAAAGCCTGCCTCTGTGTTACCGCAAGCCAATAATCATTAGGCTATGGCACAACTAACCAGGTTCTATATACTGATCTTAAAGCCCTTACTGGGCAGTGGAGAGGAAGACAGTCTTTCAGGTAACTTGGTCCAGATTTGGTTAGGGCTTTATATAATGAGATCTCAACAACAACCCACCCTACATTTTTAATTACTTTTAAAAGAGAGAGATGTAGTTTTGAAGTTAGGAATGGATGAGAATTTTGATTCAATTTGCATTTCAGGCTGAATCTATCAAATTAGGATTTTCTGAAACAATATGGGAACTGAAACAGCCATTATTCAAAACTCGCACTTATTCAAATTTTGCAATGCAGTTTGCCGACCGAACAATGTTTAAAAAAATGCATATATTGGAAAGTGCATAAAAATGAATATAAAAGTGAAAATAACATGCAAAAATGATGAGAAATTACATTAATGTCAATGTGTACATTAGTCAAAACTGCCAACACTAATGCATTTATTAGGAGACATTAACACTAAAATAATGAAGTTTTTTTTGTAAAAAAATCACAAATTGCTGCAGAAATGTGGAGAACTGAAGACTAGAAAAATGAGAATCAGAGAACCGAAGTTGACAGATCATTCCATCCCTATTTGAAATTCATATTAGGTGTAACATGTGGTTTGATCCTCAGGGTCTGTGCAGGCTCATCATGTCATGTCATGATAAAGCACCATGGGAACCTGAGGGCTTTAGTTCAAATGACTGTGAAAGTCTGGCCTGAATGATGCTCTTTATTCTAAGCCTACAAGGCAGCAATTGGGAGATGACCTTTGCATAATAATATGCAAGGCCAAAACAACAGAAGGTAGGACTAGTCGACCTTCAATGTCCAATCCAACTCTAAAATGCTATAATTTTACAGTTCTAGGATCTCTAGAAAACAAGTCTTCCCAATGAAGCAAAGAACATGTAGTAAAGCAAATAACTATGGATTGTTAACCTTGTTTTCGGTTTATAAGCTGAAGGGCAAGCTAGAAGCAGTCACTAGATGAAGTCATAGTCAACCTAACAATGATGATTGTTTTTTAAAGCCTTAATCAACAGTTCCTAATTAATTGTAATATACTTTTGTTGTTGTTTCATCCATAGCCTGCTTGGGACCAATGACAAAAGTAAAGAGAAAAATAAGCTGCCACTTCAAGCTGCTACTCATTCTTTTTTCCACCTGGTTCCCAGAAGGGACATGGGAAGGTTTATAAATGTTGCCTAGTTATTATTAATTAATTGCTGTTGTCTCCTAATTAATTGGAAGCTGCCTCACAAGGTACAGTTTCTCAGTGCAGGCTCTTTAATGCTAAAGTTATCCAGAAATTCTGGGCAATGTTTGTAGTTTAAAATGTTGCACAAAAAATGTGCACGAAGAGAGAAAACATTAGTGAGAAGCCTATAGGCATCACAGTTTCAGAAAACACAGTCTTTTCATAAAGTGTCAATGTATACATGAATTATAGAAAGGCAATTAATGTTTTTAAAACAGTTCACAATAATTCACACATATCTTGGCTTATTTCTTTCAGTTATTGTACTGACTGAAAATTTGTTTCCATCCTCTTCTGGGCTTGATAACTAGATGTTTGAACTCGTAACAGAGTTCCCAGGCTTGATTCTTGAGAATGGTAGAAATTACGAGGTGGTGTCCCCAGATGTCATAAACTTTGAGAGACTGGGAGCACAGTTGAATGGACACAGGAAGGTAAAGGAAAGCTGAGAAGGCTGCTCCTATGTAGAAGGTCAGCACTGGACACCAGTGGGTGGCATCCTGCAAGGAAGAATGTTCCGGGGCAGTTCACACAGATTCTTCTAGCAACCACCAGAAAACTTAAATGAAGTCAACTTGCCTCAAGAGACTGAGCTTTGTAATCTTGCACTTCTCTGATTAGATTATAGATATATTCACTAAAAAGGGCAAAAAACCTTGCGGTTTAAGAATGTACCTATAGCCAACAGATATTTCTACCAAACTTTAAAAAGCAGGGAAATTGGGCAGCTATAGTGAATGCACCAGGGGAGCAGGAGACCTGAACTCCTCTCTGAGATATTGTACTGCCCTACAAAGTTGTCAAAATGCAAACACAATTTGGGTTGGTCTTTCACAGTCCAATCCACTTGCTGTGTAGCTTGGAAGAATTTGGTAACATGTGCCTCTGAGCATATGGTGAGTGGTGGCAACACCTGCCATCTCCAAAGATGGAGAATTATATTTTTGTATGTTTGTATGTTTGTTGGTGTTCTTCTTACTTTGCTTCTTTCCTGTGTTACTAATGTTTCTACAGAGAATCTAAACTAGACAATTTTATTTCCCTCATTATTCATCCTAGAAATCTGTGTCAAATTTAGTTTTATTATTTCAAAGCCTTTTTATTGGTCAATGTCATATGATGGTGAAGATAGCCTTTTGTGTTTCAAACTGGAGGTTATGGTCTATTTCTATTTGGGGTGCATTAACAGTTGGACCTGAAACTGCAGTTTAATGTAAAATCAGACTGATTACAATATGCTGCTACTTTAGCAATGACTCTAGTTGTTGGAAAAAAGAGGATGCATGTTTTCAGCCTGCTATGTTTAAACCACTTTATTTAAGGCAAGGTGTTCACGATCAATTAAAAACATAGAGCACACCTAGAATTTTGCTAGAATATATTTCACCTCCCACTGTTTTATCTTGTGCAAATTGAGACACTTCTGAGGTCCACTGGAGACTATTTTGCAGAAGTCAGTGCCATTATTCCACAATTATGTTTGGAGTTTTTTTAGTATAAATTTTGCAAAGTGTTGCTGTACTTCACATATTCATAGAAACAAAAGCAAAAGAAAATGATTTCCTATAGAAAACTTCACTAAAATTGCAAAGTAAATCAGACATATTTAAAGTGACCATCTGAACTATATCAACTGTCTTAATAATGTTGCTTCCTCCCGGCTAAAACAAGATCAGCACAGGACATATCTTCTTTCTGTTATTTGGGCTGATTGCAGGTGTTGCCACCACTCACATGCTCAGAGGCACACGTTACCAAATTCTTCCAAGCTACACAGCAAGTGGATTGGACTGTGAAAGACCAACCCAAATTGTGTTTGCATTTTGACAACTTTGTAGGGCAGTACAATATCTCAGAGAGGAGGTCAGGTCTCCTGCTCCCCTGGTGCATTCACTATAGCTGCCCAATTTCCCTGCTTTTTAAAGTTTGGTAGAAATATCTGTTGGCTATAGGTACATTCTTAAACCGCAAGGTTTTTTGCCTATTAGTGAATTTCCCTGCTTTTTAATCCGGGAGGTAAGAAATGGGATCATGTGCACGTTTGCTGAGAATGGATTGATCATTTGCATGCTTATTAAGTGGGATTTACACACACACACACACACACACACACGGCAATCATGCTTAGGATAGGTGAAACTGACCACAGGGGATGGGGAAGGGACGAGGGGGAGGAAGGAGGGGTGGAAAGGCAGAGGGAAGGACTGGGATGGGAGCAGGCAGGAGGGGGAGGGGAGAAGAAGGACAGATGTGGTCGTTTGCATGTTTATTGAGTTCAGTGGGATTTACTCCCGTGCAATCATGCTTAGGATAGGTAAAACTGGCTGGGGGGGAGGGATGGAGGGCTGGAGTGGGCAGAGAAGGTGGAAGAAGAAAGAGGGGAGGAGAAAGGGAGAGGAAAAGGGAAGGAGGGAAAAGGCAGGTCTGATCATTTGTATGATAATTGTGTTGAATCGGATATACTCCTATGCAATCATAATTAGGATAGGTAAAACTGACCAGGCTGGGCCTGCCAACCAAGACGTCTTCTGTATCTTTCGCAGTTGTGCTGGGGGAAGGGAGAATTCCACCTTGTGGTTTTTCACATTACAATGTTGCAAGAACACCTGCACTTGGCTGACTTTCTCTTCTCCTAAAGATACAGGATCAGTCTCAGGACCTGAACCTGGCAACCCTACCTCCCACCCAAATTTAAAACAAAGCTGTCCCTGGCCACATCCACACCAGGCCTCTATTACACTTTGGACAATCATTATTTATTTATCTATTTATTTAGTGTATTTATATACCGCCCCATAGCCGAACCTCTCTGGGCAGTTTACAATAACTAAAAACATTAAAAACAAATATACAAATTTAAAAACACATCTTTTAAAAACAATTTAGAACAATTTATCATGGCTTCTCTCAAAGCCATGGCTGAAAGCCAATCATGGCTTCTCTCAAAGAATCCTGGGAAGTGTAGTTAGTGAAGGGTGCTGAGAGTTGCTAGGAGACGCCCTGTTTCTCTCACAGACCTTAAATCAGAGTGGCTGACTGTTAACCATTCTCTCAGGGGAATAGGAGTCTCCTCTCAGCACCTTTCACAAACTACACTTCCCAGGATTCTTTGAGGGAAGCCATGACTGTCTCAAGTGAAATCAAGTCTGGTGTGGGTGTGGCCCTCTTATTAGCCAAGCCCAGCAGCTGTGAGGCTTTTAGAACACTGACAGTTGGTCCTTACTGAGCATGCCCCATGTTATAATAGGTTTCCAGCCAAAAGTTCTTAAATTAATTAAAAATCAACCAGGCATTTTTTAAACTTTTTTGAAGGTCAGAGTATGGGGCATGGTCAGTATTAGGATTACAGGTACTCTGTGAACATGGCTGATTTTTAATGAATTTCAACAGATTATGAGAACTTGCAGAAAAAAGTCCAAAAGGGCTCTGAGTTTTTTACTCTCTTTTTAGACTTTGAACTCTCGATTCTCTCTGACTGTTTTGTGTATCGCCATGAAAATTGACAGGGTTGTTAAGCAAGCGTTTCTGAATTCAGAACTATAAGTTTTGTAAGGTTTTGTTTTGAAATTTATTTTATTTATTTATTTATTTTTATTTATTTCTTAAACTTATATACCGCCCGACTAGCAATAGCTCTCTGGGCGGTTAACATAAAATACAATAAAATTACAGAATCTGATACAACAAGCATATAAAAACTACACAATCTAAAACCAAGTTACAAACATTTAACTAAGATTAAAATGCCTCAGAGAAGAGAAAGGTTTTAACTTGGCGCCGAAAAGATGATAGTGTCGGCGCCAAGCATATCTCCTCGGGGAGACTGTTCCACAATTCGGGGGCCGCCACTGAGAAGGCCCTAGATCTCATCACCACCCTCCGGGCCTCCCTATGCGTCGGGACCCGGAGGAGGGCCTTCGTAGTAGACCATAGTGTACGAGCCGGTTCATATCGGGAGAGGCGTTCCGACAGATATCATGGTCCCATGCCGTATAAGGCTTTATAGGTTAACACCAACACTTTGAATCTGGCCCGGAAGCGTATTGGAAGCCAGTGCAGGTGAGCCAGCACAGGTGTTATATGCTCAGACCGCTTAGTTCTTGTTAGCAGTCTGGCCACCGCATTTTGCACTAGCTGTAGCTTCCGAACCGTCTTCAAAGGTAGCCCTATGTAAAGCGCGTTGCAGTAGTCCAAACGCAAGGTTACCAGAGCATGTACTACTGATGTAAGGTCCTCCTTACTCAGGTAGGGACGTAGCTGGGCTACCAACCGAAGTTGGTAGAATGCATTCCGTGCCACCAAGGCTACATGAGCCTCAAGTGAGAGGGAAGAGTCTAAAACGACTCCCAGACTACGAACCTGTTCCTTTAGGGGGAGCGTAACCCCGTCCAGGACAGGGTATATATCCACCATCTGATCGGAGAAACCATCCACCAACAGCATCTCAGTCTTATCAGGATTGAGTCTCAGCTTGTTAGTTCTCATCCAGTCCATTGTTGCGGCCAGGCAACGGTTCAGCACATCGACCGCCTCACCTGAAGAAGATGAAAAGGAGAAGTAGAGCTGCGTGTCATCAGCGTACTGATGACAACGCACTCCAAAACTCCTGATGACCGCACCCAACGGCTTCATATAGATGTTAAAGAGCATGGGAGACAAAACCGAACCCTGCGGGACCCCACATTGGAGAACCCACGGTGTCGAGCAATGTTCCCCAAGCACTATCTTTTGGAGACGGCCCGCTAAGTAGGAGCGGAACCACTGCAAAGCAGTGCCTCCAACTCCCAACTCCGCAAGCCTCTCCAGAAGGATACCATGGTCGATGGTATCAAAAGCCGCTGAGAGATCAAGGAGAATCAACAGAGTTACACTCCCTCTGTCTCTCTCCCAACATAGGTCATCAAACAGGGCGACCAAGGCTGTCTCAGTGCCAAAACCAGGCCTGAAACCCGATTGAAATGGATCTAGATAATCGGTTTCATCCAAAAGCGTCTGGAGCTGGTCCGCAACCACTTGTTCCAAGATCTTGCCCAGGAATGGAACGTTCGCTACTGGTCTGTAGCTGCTGAAATCTTCTGGGTCCAAGGAAGGTTTTTTCAGGAGTGGTCTCACAGCTGCCTCTTTCAGACAGCCGGGGACCACTCCCTCTCGCAAGGAGGCATTTATCACTTCCTTGGCCCAGCCAACTGTTCCCTCCTTGCTAGTTTTTATTAGCCAAGAGGGGCAAGGATCTAGTACCGAAGTGGTTGCACGTACCTGTCC
Source organism: Rhineura floridana (assembly GCF_030035675.1). Taxonomy (NCBI): domain Eukaryota; kingdom Metazoa; phylum Chordata; class Lepidosauria; order Squamata; family Rhineuridae; genus Rhineura; species Rhineura floridana. The sequence continues at coordinate 80,195,136 of NC_084486.1, read as the reverse complement.
AAGCACCTTGTCCATGTCCTCGAACTGAACCGACTGAAACTCATCCAACAAAACATGACAAGACTGTGCCCCAGACACCTCGCTAGGGTTAACTGCTATAAAATGGGAGTCTAGGTCCCGGCAAATGCATAAGATCTTATGCTGGAAGTGCTCAGTGAACTCATTACAGCGGGCCACCGATGTATCTACCATGTCCTGTAGGCCTAGATGGAGTAGCCCTCGGACGACTCTAAAAAGCTCCGCTGGGCGGGAGAGAGATGACTTAATAGTGGCGGCGAAATGTTGTTTTTTCGCCGCCCTCACCACTCCTACATACAGCTTAGTGGAAGCACGAACCAGCGCATAATTGCATTCATCGGGAGTTCGTCTCCATCTCCGCTCAATGAGCTTATGGGAAGCCTCAGAATGGCATGGGGGATATTTTCCATTTAACATTGCGGAATGTGGAAAATCCCCACTGACTATAGTATACAGCCACTCTTGTGGCTGTATAATACTCCACCATCTCAGGCTGGAAAAGGCACAGGAGGGGGAGTGTTTTTGTTGTTCTCATATTTGATGGGTGAGAGAAGTTCAACCCACCTGGTGTCTGAGTGACTAAGATGTCTCTCTGGTTTTGGTGGTTCATCTCCATCATTTGGGATATTTCTGGTTCCCCCTCAGATGAGATGTTAGTCTCTCTCTCCACTGACCACCTGTGTTTGGGAGTGATCTAATAGCTATGCTGGGATCAGGGTTGCCAGGTTCATGGCCTGAGACTGATCCTGTATCTTTAGGAAAAGAGAAAGTCAGCCAAGTGCCTGGCCTGGCAACCAAGAGGTCTTCTGTATCTTTAAAAGTTGTGCAGGGGGAAGGGAGAATTCCACCTTGTGGTTTTTCTCATTACAGGGTTGCAAGAACACCTGCACTTGGCTGACTTTCTCTTCTCCTAAAGATACAGGATCAGTCTCAGGCCATGAACCTGGCAACCCTAGCTGGGATATAGACATCTTTAACACTATAGTCTTCATTTGCATCAAATCTTCAAATGGAAAAGGGAGTGGAAATAAAGGAGATATGAATAAAGAACTGGGAACCAACTGCAGCCTCATTCAGTGATGCTAGGAGAAAATGTGCACACTTTTTGAAACACCTCCCCCGCCATCCTGAAACAGTGTTTTATAACAGAGTCTAGATTTATGAAGAAGGTGGAGGCTGAGTGTCCTCTAACAGAGAGCACATGCCCACCACTACCTTTATATTTAGCTGCTGTCTACTTACCATTAGAGCAGACACAGACTGACAAGCCTTTGTACTGGTTGTACTTGATGGACATTGGGGGGGGGAACTACCGATATAACCCATTTCTTTTCGTAGACTCTACTTCCTTCAAGGTCAGCACTGTCATCAAGGAAGCTATTGAGTTATTGAGAAATATTACTAGCCTAGGCCAGACAGTCCAATCAGCAATATCAAGGACTGGAGCTTTTTTTCTTTACCCATGTGAACGGTGTTACGACATGTGCTCTTGAGAACCTGAGTGTGTGAATTTGCCACCCTCATGTCCCAGAAACACACCTCCTTGAGAGGAGGGGATCTTTTGCTAGGGATAAAACAAGCGCTTTGCCCTGAAATGTGCCTAAATGGTATAGAAATGAATGGCTATCTTTCACTAAAGTAAGTGGTTTATATGTAGGTATTCCACTGGTATGGACTCACAATTCCCATTATACAGGGCAGAGGAGTCTCTGCTGCAGACATCCATAACGGAGCTCAGGGGTGTTGGTAAAGCAATGCATCTTTGGGGTCCCTGAAATCTATAGGAACTTCCTCCTCCAATCATTGCACTTCACTTGAATGCTAACTACTGTGTTGAGGTTTATCCTGCTCTGTTTTGCTTAAGCATTTTTTCTCGACTTAAAACGGTTCATAGAGATACAGTCAAAAAAGTTTCTAAAATACGGATTGACACTCCCAACTTTTAGCTAAATTTAGCAGATTATAGCTAATTTTCAGTTTGAAAGCAAAACCTTCAAACCACAGCTGTTGCTTCTGGTATCACATTGTTTATAGTATCAAAACATTCCAGATATTTCATTTTGTGACTGGAGAGTGTGTGAAGTGAATTTAAATGAGTATCAAATATACTTCAAATCAATCTTTTGTTCAACTCACCTGAATAGGTAGTGTGACTTTTCATTCATATTCACTAATAGGCAATTTAAGAATGTACCTATAGCCAACAGATATTTGTATCAAACTTTAAAAAGCAGGGAAATTGGGCAGCTATAGTGAATGCAGCAGGGGAGTGGGAGATCTGTCCTCCTCTCTGAGATATTGTACTGCCCTACAAATTTGTCAAAATGCAAACACCATTTGCATTGGTCTTTCACAGTCCAATCCACTTCCTGTGTAGCTTGGAAGAATTTGGTAATACGTGCCTCTCAGTCTTCTCAATGGCTGATTCACCTCCTTTCACTCTGATTCACTCTAATTTGCTGGAAAGAACAAGGAAGTATGTTAGAAGACTCTTCTCAGTGCTTAACACAATCTCCTTTCATGCTGATTGGCTAATAGGATGCTGGAGACATGGGGACCCTGCTGAGACCCTGCTCCCAAAAAAGTAAGGGGTCTAAGCCCCCCTGAGACACTGGATCACTATACCCCTGCACATACCTCCCAGATTAAAAAGCAGGGAAATTCACTAACAGGCAAAAAACTGTTGGGGTTTAAGAATGTATGTGTAACCAACCGACATTTCTATCAAACTTGAAAAAGCAGGGAAATTGGGCAGCTATAGTGAATGCACCAGGGGAGCAGGAGACCTGACCTCCTCTCTAAGATATTGGACTGCCCTACAAATTTATAAAAATGCAAGCACAATTTGGGTTGGTCTTTCATAGTCCAATCCACTTCCTGTGTAGCTTGGAAGAATTTGGTAACATGTGCCTCTGAGCATATGGTGAGTGGTGGCAATACCTGCAATCAGAACTGCATCTCCATAGATGGAGAATTACATTTTTGGTATGTTTGTTGGTGTTCTTCTTGCTTTGCTTCTTTCCCGTGTTACTAATGTTTCTACAGAGCATCTAACCTAGAACATTATATTTCTTTCATTATTCATCCTAGATATCTGTATCAAATTTGTTTGTGTTAATTTCAAAGCCTTTTTATTGGTCAATGTCATATGATGGTGAAGACAGCCTTTTGTGTTTCAAACTGGAGGCTATATTCTATTTTTATTTGGGTGCATTAACAGTTGAATCTGAAATTGCAGTTTGATGTAAAATTAGACTGATTACAATATGTTGCTACTGAAGCAATTAATCTAGCTGTTGGAAACAGCAAACTTGGACTGCCCAAGATGCATGTGTTCAGCCTGCTATGCTTAAACCACTTTGCTTAAAAAAGGGTGGGCATAGTCAATTAAAAACACCTTGAAATTTGGTAGAATATATTTCATCTCCCACTGTTTTATCTTGTGCAAACCTGTGCTAACCTCATGTCAGTGCCATTATTCCACAATTATTTTTAGAGGGTTTTTTTTAGCGTAAATTATGCAAAGTGTTGCATATTCACAGAAACAGAAGCAAAAGAAAATGATTTACTATAGGAAACTTCACTAAAATTGCAAAATAAATCAAACCTATTTAAAGTGACTATCTGAACTATATCAACGGTCTTAATATTGTTGCTTCCTCCCTACTAAAACAAGATCAGCACAGCACATGTCTTGTTTCTGTCGTTTGGGTTAATTGCAGGTGTTGCCACCAGTCACCATATGCTCAGAGGCACATGTCACCAAATTCTTCCAACAAATTCTTCCAATTCTACACAGGAAGTGGATTGGACTGTGAAATACCAACCGAAATGGTGTTTGCATTTTGACAAATTTGTAGGGCAGTACAATATCTCAGAAAGGAGATCTTCTGCTCCCCTGGTGTATTCACTATAGCTGCCCAATTTCTTACTTTTTAAAGTTTGATAGAAATATATGTTGGCTATAGATACATTCTTAAACCGCAAGGGTTTTTTTGCCTATTAGTGAATAACGTCTGAAGTGTCTGATTCCCCATCTTTGGGGAATGAAGCCATGGATTCAAAGGAGGCATCAGTGGGAATGTCCCCACTGCCCTGGAAGCCCCAGCCCTTGAGGGCCCCATTTGCCAGCACCCTTTCAGACTACAGAGGCCACATTGCACTCATCTGCCTTGGAGGACTCTAGCCCAGAAGCCTCAGTGGAATTTGATGGAGCAACTTAGACCCCTTTAACTGAACATTCTTCTCTTACTAGAAACGGAGAAAGACACCCACACTGAGTTGCATCTTTATTTAAGGTTTTATCTGGAGTTACCTGTTGCTAAAGCAACATTTGAGCGTAGGTCCTATTAGTCTCCAGTTTAAGCTTCCCCACAGAACTGTCAAGATACACTCTGCATCCTGAACTCTAGCTTTGTCTTACCTAGACTTACTTAACCTTCTCTTATGTTGCTTGGCCCTGCAGTGCCTCAATGAAACCTGGAATTTGTCCTCATTTGCCTTGTCCAGCTTTCCTTTGCTAGATCTTGAAGTATTGCTGTGAATAGTTCAACTGGTCCAGAATCCTCACACCACTGTGACCATCACTTGGGATAGAACAGTCAATCAGGATTCTGTCAGGATCTGTACAGTGGATTGCTTGAAGGTGGTTTTTTTACCCTCAAACATTTTCAGATCCCTCATTTAGGCCACAGCTGCATCATGGTTTCCCCCAAAGAATCCTGGCAATTGAAGACTGTTAAGAGTGCTGAGAGTTGTTAGATGACTCCCTGTTCCCCTCACAGAATCACAATTCTCAGACTGGTTTAACAGTCAATTTCTCTTCCCAGGGAACTCTGAGAATTGTCACTCTGTGAGGGGAATAGGGGTCTCTTAACAACTTTCAGTACTGTTAACAAACTACAGTTCCCAGGATTCTTTAAGGGAAGGTGTGACTGTTTAAAGTGGCATGATACTGCTTTAAATGTATAGTGTAGATGGGGCCTTAGAGGCTACACTCTTTGGAATTACTATTATTTTTCTCTTCATTAAGTTTAAATGTAAGAAGATTTTGTGGTCTGGCTAAAGGCAAAATTACATGGGCTAGACGAGCCTTTTTCATTCTGGTGCCTTCTAGATATTTTGGGCTACAATGCCTATCAGCCCTAGCTTGCATGGTCAATGACATTTGGGATCATCATCAGGGATAATGAGACTTGTAACCAAAAATATCTGGAGGGCACCATGTTGCGGAAGATTGGGCTAGATTGTTACTGAGAACAGAATTTCTGCTCAGAATAGTGGGAGAAAACAAAACACAAGTTGTTGGCCAATTCTTAGTCATAAGCCAAAGAGCTGTCTGTGGAGAACAAGGTAGGAAGCAGATAAATTGGGGCAAGCAAGCCAACTTTGAAAGCAAGAGCTTAAGCAAAGGGCAGTGATCACAAGCAGGTGGAAGCAAACAGCAGGAAAGACTAATTTTATCTGACAGTTATCACTGACCTCTAACCCAATCCACTTTGGGCTAGGTGACTTTGCAAGAAAGCCCCTCCTTTGGATCACACAGCTACAAAACCTCCCTCGATGGCACCCAGAGGAACCATTTCTTGTTTTATTTTTGAGCCAGGAACTCATTAGTCCAGACCACCTCTCACCCTAAGTGCAGAAGCTCCGAGATGACAGCTGTTTCACCAAGGTTTGGAAGCCTGCCCTTAACGAAGCCATTTGGAATTCACAATGTATATCCTTCTCTTGGCTCCTATATTCACACCGTCTGCTAGTATGGCAGAATTCCTCCTCAAGAGATGGAAATGCCACGTTGGTAGCACAAGTGCCAAACAAGGAATGGCTTGGATGAGTGAAATGTCATTATGTCAATGCCTTCCTTCTGTAACATATTTAAGCTGGGACAGTTTGTCTGCTCACACCTAACAAGGTAAGAAGTATGAGTGAGGCTGTGCCAAATGTTCATTCGTTTTGATTTTTTAAATTTAAATGGTGTTTGTAGGGGGCAGATATATTTTCCCCAAGTCCTTAAATGCAACAAACTTCACTTTTTTTGGCAGGTTGGAGGAAGGTATACACTACCATGGTTTTCCCAGTTAGCTCATTAGCTCTATAACCCCCACCTGCACATTTATTTGCCACAAAAAATAAATAAATAGAAATACGATTCCTTCTGACTTTACTGTTCAATTTCTGCAGGATCCTCCAGACAACATATTCATCGAGCATTCATCCTGATTTCCCTGCCCAGTGCTTACGCAGAGGTTAGATTATATCTGGTCTTTATTGAACATTTGTTCTTATTTGTTTGTGGGGAGGTTATATGACAATGAGACTTCATCCCCGTTTGCTTGTGGGATGTTTATGTGTCCTCTTATTGATCATTCATAATTCCACACTTTTCAATGCATTTCTTCATCACTTTCCTAACCATACAAAGTCCATTTCTTTTTCTCTTTTTTTAAAAAAAGTGGATTAAGTGTTGTACCGGGGGACAGAACTCTTTCATCTACTTTAATTGTACAAACCTAAATTTCCTGGTATGATCTTGAATCCCTTCTGCAAAATATAAACTGTCTGGAGGTGTCCTGCATCTCAATATAATTTACATCCAAATTAAACAAATGGCAAACTATTGACATGAAACCAATTGCAAAGCTTCCATGGATTAGCGTGGCTTTGGATTTCACCCTAAGACTGGTTTTTTTCTTCTAATTGCACTACCAAAAGCAGTCAAGCACTGTATATTGCCGTGTATCTGACAAGCATCTTGTTGTTTGTATATTTTTTCATGTTTTAATCAACAGAACATTAGCAAAACAACAACAGGCAGGGCACAGCAGTGTATGACTTGTGCATGGCTGAATATACAATAAGATGACAACTGCCACTTACCTACACACCAAAGCACCCCAAACTTTTACCCTCTTCCCATACTGTTCACTTCAGTAAGTCTTTCCAGAAAGGAAATACCCATTATGGGAGGCTAAAGTTTTTGTTTACACCCATTATAAATGAAACCATGTCAATAAAATTATCATGGTTCACTATTCCTCTCCTACGGTGAGATATCAGCTGTTCCAAGTTTCCCACACACTACTTGTGCAGAGCACTTGAGATGTCTTGTGGCGGTGAGCCACCTGCATTTCAGTTGCCACTAGTAAAAACAATGCTGATGCTTTGTGAAGGAGAGGGCCATGTAAACTAGAATCTCCCCTCTTGTTTTGCATTCTCAGGCAGGCACCAAGGTTTGGAAGCCGACTGAGCTCCTGGTGGACCACTATGCAGGGTAGTAGACAGTGGTTGTGCTCCATTTGCTGGGTCCCAAATTGAACATGCGTGCTCTAGACCAGTACTAACCTGCAGTGAGCCTTCATGAGCTCAAGATGTCTTTCTCAGAACTATCTGAAACACATTCATTGTAGATGCTGAGATTTGAGGGCCATAGCACAGTGGTAGAGCACACGTTTGGCATGCAAAAAGTCCTAGGTTTAATACCTGGCATCTCCAGGTAGCACCCCTTGTCTGAAGGCCTGGGGAGCCCCAGCTAGTCAGTGTAGTCAGTGAGCTTTATGGCCCAATGGTCTGTCTCAGTATAAGGCAGCTTCCTATGTTCCAACTATACCACTATGCCTAATCATAGTGAATCTCCAGATGTATGGAGCTACATTAGGTCAGCCTTCCCCAATCTTGTGGCCTCCAGATGTTGTTGGACTACAACTTCTGTCAGCCCTGACCCTTGGCCATGCTAGCTGGGGCTGATAGGAGTGGTAGTCTAAAACAGCTGGAGGGCACCAGGTTGGGGCAGGCTGCCCTAGATGAAGCCACATAATCACTTCCAGCATTTCAGATCAATAATATACCTCTCATATCCATATAATTCTGATCCAAAATGTATACATGTGCTATGTGCTATTGAAAACAAATTAATGTAAAATAACTTCCTACAGTGACTTGTGCTAAGGGAAGTAAATAAAGAAAAAATATTGTTACAGTGACAGTAATACTAGCTGCCACAAACAAAATCAGTCAATAAAAGCACTTCGGAAAGTTAAAAAGCCAAATGAAACAATAAGTCTTTTCTTAAATTCAATATTCTCTTGTATAAAATATTAGAGCTCAAGCTCAAATTGCCTCCTCCTAAGTATAGTATTTTTTCTGTTCTATTAGCAGTCTTGCTCTCTTACTCCCAGTAAATTCATTTATTTGCTCTAAACTGCAGTTGGTTGCCAGTGCTTTCCAACCTTTTATCAACCCTAAAGCTGTTGTTTCATAGATTATTGATTTCTCTCTACATCTTTAAACACATATAACCTAATCCTGCCCTTATGTGTTGTGGGAGTGGCACCATGGGCAGCTGAGCAGAGCTCATCCTTAATTCTGATTGGCTGAAGCCAACTGTTAGGCAAAGAGTGCTGAAGGCAGTGTGGCACCACTGAAATTTCCTGTTACTGACATGTAGGGATTAATTCCTCCTATTTTGTAGATACAGAAAAAACACAATGGGATAGTGGCAAGTCTCACAATTCTCATTATTGTTATGCCAGAGTAGGGGAAGGGCTGCAGCTCAGTGGCAGAGCATCTGCTTTGCTTACAGAAGGTTTTACGTTCAATCTCTGGCATCTCCAGGTAGAGCTGGGGAGAACCCTTCCTGAAACCATGCAGAGCCGCTGCCAGTCAGTGTAGCAAATACTGAGCTAGATGGACCAACTGTCTGACTCAGAACAAGGCAGCTTGCTATGTTCCTGTGTTGATGCCCCATAAGAAAATGAATGTGTTTATAAGGCCCACTGATTATACAATGTTACCATTGTTGTCACTTCCTGATTCAGAGATTGATTCCACTTAACCCTTCATGTCACATCGATCCAACACACTAGAAGGATCAAGATTGTCAGATTTAAATGCGGGTTTATACTCTCTATATGAGTAGAATATAAGCCAGGGCAGAGATTGATAGGAGAATTAGGAATCCATCCACTGTTCAATATAAGGAGATGATGAAGCAAGATGCACACCAATCAAGGTCAAGGTGACAAAGTGCTCAAGGTGCTCAAAGTGGTCAAGGTGACAAAGAGTTGATGACCAAGGTGCAAAGCAGTACAAAGATTTGTCTTGGGTATATGAATAGGCCAGGAATAGGTAAAAAGGAGGTACTACGGACAGAAGATCCACAGAAATAGTAGAACACAAAGGAAAGTAAGAGAAAATGTGCAGTCTTGCCTGATGCAGTGTGTTCTCCTGGCTTCCCAATAGACCTAAAGGCAGCATGCAATCCACTGTCATCACCACCACGACCCCCAAACTGAGAAGCTCAGTGACCAAAGAAGAATTAGGTGGGTGGTTTTCTGGATTGCAAAATAAAACTGGTAATTTTAGGACAAACCTAGATGTGATTGGGCACTGCTGTCACCGGTATTGATGTATAAGCCCGCTTCATTGAAATTATAAAGTATAGATTGGGGACTTGGCCACCACTCTACTCACTCCTAACTCTAGATTGTTTATGAACAAGTTAAAAAGCACAGGTTCCAATACTGATCCTTGGGGGCTCCACTTTCTACAGCCCTCCATTGGGAGAACTGTCCATTTATTCCTGCTTCCTGCTTCCTGCTACTTAACCAGTTCCTGATCCACAAGAGGCCCTCTCCTCTTATTCCATGACTGCTAAGCTTACATAGGGTGCTTTCACACTGCACTTTATTCTGTTATTCTGACGATTTATTTCCTGTTAATTTGTGCATAAAATTTGAGCTTTCACACGACATAATGGGTAGCTCCGGAATTCTGGTGGAATGTAGTACAAGTAGAGCGCTAAATTCCGCAATAAAAGATACCTGAAATAATCCGATAGCAAGGCCGGGGACACGGAAGATCGCGGGAGTTTTGCACTAGCTGCTGCTGCTCACGTGACAGGCATCCCAGCATGCAGTGCATTCCCGCCCTTACAAACAGCCATCCCAGCATGCAGTGCATTTCTGCCCCTACCACTGCCTCTGCTGCTGTGCTGCCGCGCCTCTCAGCTAATCGCGATTGCGCCTCTCAGCTGATCGCGATTGCAATCACGCCTCTCAGCTGATTGTGATAGCGATCGCACCTCTTTCAACCCCCCCCATGCACCAAAAGAACAGGCCTCAAACCAAAGGTAGGTAAAGACCTGCTCATCGGGTGTCACCTGAGGCCAAATGAAGGGGGGAGAGAAAAACTCTGCTCTCTGTTCATTGTAGTGTGGCTGCTTTCACACATGGGGCTAATAGCGCCTCGAAAAGTTGTGGGGGAAATACACCAGTGTGAAAGACTGTTGCGCAAAATGCCGGTATAACAGGTACTGCAGTGTGAAAGGGATTTTTGAAATCCGGAATGAAGCATTACCTTTTTAATCGGTTAAACTAGCTCTATTAGCCCCATGTGTGAAAGCAGCCTCAATGGTCTTTGGTGAGGTACCTTATTGGAAGCTTTTTGAACGGCTAAGTACACGGTGTCCACTGGATCACCTCTATCTATATGCTTATTGACACTCTCAAAGAGTTCTAATAGGTTAGTGAGACAGGACTTTCCCTTGCAGAAGCCATGCTGATTCTGCTTCAGCAAGACTTGTTCTTCTATATGCTTGGTTAATTTGTCTTTAATAATACTTTCTACCAGTTTTCCTGGGACAGACATTAAGCTAACTGGCCTATAATTGCTGGAATCCCCCTGTATCTCTTTTTTAAGATTGGCATTACATTGGCAACTTTCCAGTCCTCAGATATGGAGGTGGATCTGAGGGACAAGTTACAGCAATTTCACATTTGCGTTCTTTGAGAACTCTTGGATGGATGCCATCTGGACCCAGTGATTTCTCAGTTTTTATTTTGCCTATTAAGCCTAGAACTTCATCTCTCATCACCACTATTTGCCTCAGTTTCTCAGACTCCCTTCCTGAAAATGTTAGTTCAGGTTCAGGGATCTGCCCTATATCCTTTACTGTAAAGACAGATGCAAAAAAAAATGGTTTAGCTTCTCTGCAATCTCCTTATTCTTCTTGAGCACACCTTTGACTACCTTGTCATCCAAGGGTCCAATCGCCTCCCTAGACGGTTTCCTGCTTTGTACGTATTTAAAGAAATTTTTGTTGGTGGTGTTTATGTTCTTAGCAATGTGCTCCTCAAATTCTTTTTTAGTATCTCTTATTGTCTTCTTGCATTTGTTTTGCCAGGGTTTGTATTCCTTTTTATTTTCCTCATTTGCACAAGACATCCATATTTTGAAGGAAGCCTTCTTGCCTCTAATAGCTGCTTTGACTCTGCTCGTTAACCATACTGCCATCCTTTTGGCCCTGGTGGTACCTTTCCTGATCTGCGGTATACACTCCAGGTGAGCTTCTATTATTGTGTTTTTATACAACTCCCCAGTATTTTGGAGTGATTTGACCCTGTGGACTTTGTCCTTCAACTTTCTTTTTACCAATACTCTCATTTTTGGGAAGTTTTCTTTTTTGAAGTCAAATGTGACCGTGTGACCATAAATAGCAATTGGCCATTTACATGTATGTTTCATTTAATATCACTATGGTCACTGTTCCCAATCAGTTCAACAACACTTACATCTAGCACTAGGATCTGGATGCCGCTTAAGATTAAGTCCAGGGTCACCATCCCTCTGGCTGGTTCCATGACTAATTATGCTAGGGCCCCGTCTTTTAGGGTATCTAAAACTTTTGCTTCTTTGTCGTAACTGGAACACATATGTAACCAGTCTATGTCAGGGTAGCTGAAGTCACCCATTATTACAACATGGAATGCATGTTGTTATTATTTTATTACTATTTATTAGATTTATATCCCACCCTTTCTCCCAGGAGGAGCCCAGGGCAGCATCATATTACATGATACTGCATCATGATGAAGACCTCTCTCTTTGAAAAGAGAGACAAAGAGGTCTGCGGCCAGAGGTCTCTCTGGTGTTCCACCAATGGTGTGGCAGGGAACAGGGTGCTTTGGGGAAGGTGTCAGGGGCATGTCGGGTGGAGGAGGGGCATGTCGGGTGGGGCATAGATCTGCAGGATTCTCAGTGTCCTAGCTCCCCTGAATCATCTCTAAAAGGGCCCTGGAATAACACTGGCCCTGGAGCTGGCATAGCAAATTCCTTCTCTTTGGAATCAGTGGAATAGGGGGGAAATGCTTAAAGGGGTAAAGACACCACCACAATCAGCAGGGCTTAAGAAGTGGTGGCTCTTCTGCCAAAGAACCTCCCCCCTGCTACAACCTTAGGATTGCTCAGCTAGTCTCTCTTTTATTGGACTATTTTCTACTACCTCTGTTCTCTCTCATTGGATTTCATAATTGTTTGTTACATCGTACTTTACTGCTGTAACAGATTGGATTGATTGTTGTAAGCTGCTGTAAGCACTTAGTGGCAGAAAGGTAGGGTATCAATCTTTATAGAAATAAAGCACAATAAAATAAATGCTGAATATAGTCAGTTATGACTTTCAGCTGTTGTTTTCTACAGCTGCCTTTAAAGCAATTTTGTCACATTGAGCTTTAAATTTCATAAGCACTCCCACGAGTTTCCAGGCCCTGCTTCAGAGAAAAATAGCTCTTAATATTAACAATCTTCCTCTGCTGGAAATGTTTGCCACCACCTTAATTTTATTTGCATGCAAAACATTGTTATGCTTTTAAAAATGGGGTCATCATGAGGCCTACTATATGTAACCCTTTTTTTTCCTTGCAAAAATACTAGACTTTCAGGTTGGAGGTGAAACTCCACTCTCTTTTCACCAACAAACTTTATTTTCTTTCTTTAAGCTCAGGCAATCTGATTTGGGAACACCACCCTTTCATGTTTTATGCCTATATGACTGTTTATTTAGTTGTGAACTGATTGATTGGTAAGTAAGTGCTTTTCTAGTTGGCAGTGTAAATAATGAAACTTTATTAGTGATATATGTGACACGTTTAACAATGCTAATTTTCCAAACTGCTATGTCTAATTCACTTGGCTTTTCTGGCAGGCTATAAACAACGGGGGTTTGTGGGGAAGTCTCTAATTTGATGGCTTTGAACGAAAAAGAAAATAGAAGCAATTTAGAAGCATCTACAGAGTGCCACCTAGTGGAGAAGAATAGAATTAAATGGGAAATAAGCAAAGATGTGGTTTTGTCTCCTTGGATATGCCTTCACTTATTTATATATAAAAAAACATTTTTATAAGGTCATTTTTTAAAATTCATTCACCCCAAAATTTTGCCCAGCTACCTGAGAATGTTAGTCACTTAGCTGCTTGCACTGCAGAGACAGTATGACAGTGTATCTCCTGGCCCCATTAGTCCACAAACATACAAACTAGACACAAGAGGTGTAAGGGAATTATAAATTATAAATTTAAAATGCTATCAAATGTTTAATTTATATATTGCTCTTGCTAGTTAATATCAGCAAAATATATCTTGCAAGAGCTCAAATGGTGGATCAAAGCAGAGCTCTGTGAGAGAACTCAGCTGCCTGTATGGTAGGCTTTACCTGCAGAACTGATGTGTAGATGTAGGATTAGATTTTGCAGTCTGGGGGGGGAATTAAGTGACAGGTTTGAGAGAGCAAAATAAAGCATTCATTGTTTTCCCTGTAACACATATTTTAAAACATGGTCCAGTTCAGCAGTAGCCAACATGGTGTCATCCAGATGTTGTTGGACTAAAACTCCCATCATCACTAACCATTGGTCATGGATGAGACTGACTGTTATTATTTATTAGTCGCTTGATCCCCAAAGATCCCCAAGTGACTTACACAATGTTAAATTAAAACAAATAAAACAGACTATAAAAACATAAGAATAAGATATTGCATATATGCTTTTAGTGTAACATTCATGGAAATTTTTAGATATATTTTTATAATTGTTACATTCTTTCTTTTTGTTTTGTATATGATTCATTTTGTTCTCATGTTATGTATATTGTTTAGAGATTTATTGTTTAGTTATGTTTACTTAAAATGTGAACTATTGTTTTTTATTATGTAGAATTTATATTGATTTTTTATGTTGTAAACTGCCCAGAGAGCTTTCGTTATGGGGCGGTATACAAATGTAGTAAATAAATAAATAATAACAATATACAACAACAAAATAATAGCAATACCACCCCCACACAGCCATAGGAAGAGTTGGCAGCATATTAAAAACAAAATATCATCTCAGTCTATCAAATGCCTAGAAGAAAATATAAGTCTTCACCTGGTGCCGAAAAGATGTCAATGACAGCACCAGGTGGACCTCACTGGGAAGCATATTCCACAGATAGGGAGCCACAACTGAAAAGGCCCTCTCCCTTGTCACCACCCTCCAAGCTTCCTTCAAAGGGGGGACCTGGAGAAGGGTCCAAGGGTTTGGGTAGGTTTATATTGGGAGAGGCATTCTTCAAGATATTGGGGTCCTGAGTCGTAAAGAGCTTTATAGCTCAAAACCAGCACTTTGAATTGGGCTCAGAAGCATATAGGCAGCCAATGCAACTGGAACAGGATAGGTGTTATATGCTCTGTTTGCTTTGAACCTGTCAACAGTCAGGCAGCTGCATTCTGCACTAATTGAAGCTTCCAAACTATTTTCAGAGGCAGCCCCACATAAAGAGCATTGCAATAACCCAACCTTGAGGTTACTTTGAGCATAGATAACTGTAGCCAGGTTATCCCTGTCCAGATAGGGTCACAGTTGGTCCACCAGCCTAAGCTTATGGAAGGCACTCCATGCCACTGAGGCCACCTGTGCCTCAAGCCGACAGCAATGGATCCAGGAGAACCCCCAAAGTATGAACCTGCTCCTTCAGAGGGAGTGTGACCCTAGCTAGAGCAGGCCACACACCATTCACCCAGTCAGAGGAACCACCAACAACAGCATATCAGTCTTGTCTGGATTAAGCTTCAGTTTATTGGCCCTTATCCAATTCATTATTGCAACCAAGCACTGATTCTGCTCATCTGCAGAAGATGAAAAGAAGAAACAGAGCTGTGTGTCATCAGCATACTGATGACACTGCACTCCAAAACTCTGTATGACCCCATCCAGCAGTTTCATGTAAATGTTAAACAACATTGAGGACAGAACTGACCCATGTGGAATCCCATACTGGAGAGCCCATGGAGCCAAGCAATGCTCCAAGAACCACCTTCTGGAGCCAGCCATCCAAGTAAGAATGGAACCACCACAATTTGGTGCCCCCAATACTCAACTTGGACTGTCGCCCCAGAAGGATACCATGATTGATGGTATCAAAAGCTGCTGAAACATCAAGGAGAACCAACAGAGTGACATTCCCCGTCTCTCTCCTGACGCAGGTCATCATACAGGGCAACCAAGGCAGTTTCCATACCAAACCCAGGGCTGAATCCTGATTGAAATGGATCTAGAAAATCTTTCTCCCCCAAGAGTACCTGGATCTAGTTGGCAACCACCCTCTTGAGAACCTTGCCCAGAAAGGGGACATTTGCTATTGGTCTAAAAATATTAGGATCTTCCAAGAGACTGATGGAAGTTGGAGTCTGACAACATCTGCAGGGCACCACATTGGTTACTTCTGGCCTCACTGTATGCAAATTTTGAAATCACTGACCAAGTTTGCTTTATTTTCCTTTTAATATGAGCTATATGTTTGTGTGTGTGTAGGGTAATTTCTGAAGCATAGAATCACTGAATTGGAGGAAGCCTTCTAGATCACCCAATCTACCTTACTGCTTGATGCAGGATATTCATCCCTGAAAGAAGACTACTCAGACTCTACTTGAAGACCTCTAGCAAAGGACAGCCCGCCCATCCTATAAACACTTGGGTCCATTTTGAACTACTGTACTCATGCAGTCAATAAAAATGAAAGACTTCAGGACAAATATATACTTGCATCATCTGGGTTCCCGGAAGGAAGGGTGGGATATAAATTTATTAAATAAATAAATAAACATTTCAATCTCAGATAGAGAATGTACCAGCTCGGTGTCACATGTGAAGGCATCTGTTTGGAATTTCCCAGCTCATGGAAGTAAGCAAACTTATCATACCTTAGAAGAGCTCTGAAACTTACTCTTCATTTTGATGCACATTTTTTTCAAGCTTCACCAGCTGGCAGGGGAACAAACTCATTGGCTCCAGAAATGAAAATCTTGGATGCTGTTGTAATATTGTTTATTTTTATTTTAATCATGCTGTGTTCTTGTGTATTTTTAATTGCTTATACACTGCTTTGGGAGCCTTTGGCCAAAAATTAGCATAGAAACAAATATTAACATTACATAACAACAAAATAACACACTGGAGAATAATGCTCACATCTTGTTTGAGTTTTGAGTATTCATGAAACTCTTTTCTAACAAGTCTGACAAATTATAAAGGCAGGTGGGAAACACTTGAGAAAAAAACAGTATGAGGCAGCACAATACTAATCTCAGTTTGTAGATGAAAGTGTATGAAGGAGGCAGTAGAGGGGACTTGATCCCCTTTGTGTGTTTGTGACATCCCCCCAGCTCTTGTTTTCAAAAGACTACTGGGGTACAATTTGGCTAAAATTGGGGGGAATTAGGGATCTGGGCTTGTGGATGTCATTAAAGTACTCCCTCCCTCCCCCCACATAGTATGAACATGGCCTGAAGTTGTTAATCTGGGTCCTCCTAGGCCTGCTAGACCCAGCAGTTATGATGAGTTAAAGCACAGTAGGGCAGCCATGATGGATTACGATGGATAACACTGTATTGTCTTTTTGACATTTCTGTGCAAACTGCTTGGAACTTCATGCTTTTGATGTTTGCGAAGACCTTGGCATCTTGATAGGAGTAGCAGAAAAACAGCCATGAAGAGTTCCCTGGGAAGAGGTTCTGACTGTAAAACAACTCTGGGAATTGTATCTCTGTGAGGAGAAGAGGCGGGTCTTCTAACTACTTTCAGCCTCTTAACAAACTATGGTTCCTAGGATTCCTAGGAAGCCATAATTATTAAAGTTGTATGATATTGCTTTAAATGTATAGTGCAGATCGGGCCTTAAAAGGCAACAGGCTGTTAATAAAGAAGTTAATGGTGTAACACATAAATAATATCCAACTTTGGTAGAAAAGATGAAGCAACAATTCTGTGTTCAGAAAAACAATTTGTTCAGAGGTTGGACTGTTATCAGTCACTCAAATAACAGAGTCCAGAGAGAAGAATCCTGATAACGCTTTACTGAGCAAACTGAACAAAGCTGTGTATAATCTGTATACTCTGATGAGAAATGAACAGCAAGGTTTCATTTTTCAGTTCAGGCCTTGTACATAGCAGGGAGACATATAACCAAACATACAGAGGTAAACTCTGTCAGATCTACACATGTACTGTCCAGTCAGAGGACATGCTACCTTAGTGAAGATGATGCCACTCTGCCAGGTTGCTAAGCGACACCTCCACCTGTCCTCCTTTTGACTAATTGAGTTTAACACTAACAGAATTAACCCTTAAGCTACAAAATGAATGATCCCTGCTGTTGCACTTCCAACATGGAGGAGCTTCTTTGGATAATGATGATGGTGATGTTTGAGAATAGGAATGGAAAGTTGTTCCCTCAGTTCCACCTGAGGTGAAGGATCTCAAACAGACCGTGTAGCGGAACTAGATGGGAACAGGATTCTCCAGTACTGTTATCACTACTAAGGATGCCACACCTTATAAGAAAAATGTAAAGTGGAGACAGACTTTTCACTCCTTCTGAGGTTGGGGAAGGAGAAGAACCAAGAAAAATAGAGGAACAGAAGGTCCCAGGTTGCCATACTGTGATCTGCCATGCTGTAATGCATGTTCAGAACTTCAGTGGTCTCTGTATGCTCCACTGTGTGTAACAGATTAAGAAAATAGGGAAATTCTTGGGCATGTGTGAATGGAGCAAAAGGCAGCCACCAGACTCAAATGTGCAACAAACAGTAAGTGAGAAATATGAGTGCATGCAAAGCATGGCTCTAGATGACAAAAGCAGTAAGGCAAGCAACAGGGTGCCAACAAGTCAACTACACATATATACACTACTGTGTTGCATTTGTTATTAATTATTCTGCTGTATGCTGAAGACGCATCTGTTTATTCTGGCCTTCAACACCTAAGATATGTGTTTTCAGGACCCACTCTACTCCAGTGATTGTAATTTGTTGTAACTGTTTTTAATACTGCATTTTAAATTATTGTAACCCGCTCTGGAACATGATGGATGATGATGATGATGATGATGATGAATTGCTTAATACAGAAGAAAAAAAGCCTCCAAGCAACTTACCAAAAAAAAGAGAGCCAAAGGCAGAGCAGAAAAAAGATACATTAAATAAAACCATTACAAACCCCATAAAACAGACCCAGCAAAGAGCAGGAAAGGTTTATACCATTTCAAGGGCACTGGTATCATTTGACAGCTGAGGGACACTAAATGATGAGTCCATGATCAGCCCGTGACTCCACAGCATATAACTCTTAAGACAAAATAATGTTGTTAGCTGGCTTCTGTTCTTTTGGGAGAAAGGAGTGGGGAATATAAAACTGATGAAATAAGTATATGTATTAAAAGAAGAGATGGAAGCTTGAAAGAGTGACCCTTCTGCTCTCGATTACTCAGCTTTGCATACTTCCATGGCAGCTCCACTAATATTAGTGGACAGGGAGAAGCAGATTGCTATCCAATGATAAAAGAATTTAATTTGAAGGTAACACTGGGAAGGAAAATTAGCATATGCTTTTAAACAAATACCTTATATGACATGATTTTTATTTTTATTTTTGCTTGCCTCATCAACAACTATAATTTTGGAATCTCCATAACTTACAGGGTTTCAAACATACATATATATACCATGTTCCTGGCTTCAGGTTTATATCCATAATGCAAAACAAAGTGAGGCAGACAGGGAGAGAGAGAGCGCACAAGAGAGGAGCAAATGTACTACTTCCTAAAAATTGGGCCAGTCAGATTGTGCGGTTTTCCATCGATAGGGCTCTGCAAAATGTGACAGTCTTGGATATTAACAGCTGGAGCAGTCCATTCCCTTCTGCTGTTCTATTTTATACTTCAGAGGACAATGTCAACATACTATGCCGCAACATTCCATAGTCCTAGAAGTCACTGAAGACGGGTCCTTTGGGCTGCTTTGTTTTGCTTTTTTATATTTTCCTCTTCTTTTAATTTATAAACTAATATACTTCATGGTATTCAAGAATCCCCTCAAGAATGCAGAAACAACTCCCTTATTTTTGGCTGGCCTCATTTATCTTCCATCTAGATAGGAATGACAACTGAAGTCTGGTTTTAAAGTGAGTGATGATATGCTGCTGATAGTTATCAAAAATGCTTCCAAATTGGTGATGGTTTATCCCCTTTCTAGCTCAAAAAGGACATAACATGCAGAAACAGCCCACTGAAAGAGTAGTGGGGTAGTGCCACGCAGTGACCCTTCCAACACTGGCGTTACTGCAGCTGACTTAGATGGTGAGGGAATGGCGTAGGGCAGCAGCAAGGTTAGGCTGTGTGGGTGAACCAATGGGAGCACTGGATTGGCTCCACCAGTACTCCCATGCAACCCCAAACTTCCTGCCACCCTGGCCTGCCTGTGTATTGTCCAGATAATCAACAGCGATGCCTTTGTCAGAAGAGAAGCATTGCCGCAAGCCCCCTCAACACTGACAGCTCCTTCATGATGGACATCTTCACTGACCAATGGAACTCTTCTCCTAACCAGGAAGTGGCTTCTGAAGGGTTTCAGTGGTTTCTGATTCATGCCTCCGGGCCTTCTAGAAGAATTGTTGCTAATTATTAACTACGCAACCTAAGCCCATTTTTTCTGAAGGCAATTTGCTTTTCATTTAGTTTAATTTCTATAGAAATGATGTGTTATCTCCAGTGTTTATATGTCAGAGGGAGAAATTATGCACAAAATTAAATAATAAATCATCCAATTATCCCTTGCAGAGTTGCAGGTTCTCTTCTCTTCTCTTCTTTTTTTTTTTTTTTTGCATGAAAGGAAAAGAAAGAGGACATCCTAATCTCTTCACACAGAGGCTGTAGGTTTGCTGCCACCCACACATAAGAGAGGGATATCAGTTAAACTGAAAGAAAAGAAAATAACAATCTCTCTGCAAAAGTCAGTGTTATTTTCTAAGCAGGTGTAAGCTTCTGTTCTTCCAAACTCTGCTAGAAAATGTGGTTTGTCAGAATCATTGATACAGTAATGAGAAGCCATATCACATTTTGCAAAGCATAGTCATTTTTTTCTGCCATATTTTCAAAGGGGTATCCCAAATAAGGATATAAGAAGGGATCATTCTTCATTCCACCCTGTATTCATTGCATGCAGCACTGTTTCAAGTTCTGCCACAGTTCATCTTCTGCTAAAACCTGTTACTTGTTTCACTGCACGCTTTGGTGAATTTACATAACTTATATAATTCACATAATTACATTGTTGTTGTTATGTGCATTCAAGTCGATCACAGCCTATGGCGACCCTTTGAATCAGCGACCTCCAATAGCATCTGTTATAAACTGCCCTGTTCAGATCTTGCAAGTTCAGGTCTGTGGCTTCCTTTATGGAATCAAGCCATCTCTTGTTTGGTCTTCCTCATTTTCTACTCCCTTCTGTTTTTCCCAGCATTATTGTCTTTTCTAGTGAATCATGTCTTCTCATTATGTGTCCAAAGTATGA
This sequence comes from Rhineura floridana, assembly GCF_030035675.1. Taxonomy (NCBI): domain Eukaryota; kingdom Metazoa; phylum Chordata; class Lepidosauria; order Squamata; family Rhineuridae; genus Rhineura; species Rhineura floridana. The sequence goes on along the minus strand of NC_084486.1, from coordinate 80,174,455 downwards.
TAACCTCCGTTTCATCATTTTAGCTTCTAGTGATAGTTCTGGTTTAATTTGTTCTAACACCCAGTTATTTGTCTTTTTCACGGTCCATGGTATCTGCAAAGTGCTCCTCCAACACCACATTTCAAATGAGTTGATTTTTCTATTATCCACTTTTATCACTGTCCAACTTTTACATCCATACATAGAGATTGGGAATACCATGGTCTGAATGATTCTGACTTTAGTGTTCAGTGATACATCTTTGCATTTGAGGACCTTTTCTAGTTCTCTCACAGCAGCCTTCCCCAGTCCTAGCCTTCTTCTAATTTCTTGACTATTGTCCCCAGTTTGGTTAATGACTGGGCCAAGGTATTGATAATCCTTGACAAGTTCAATATGCTCATTGTTAACTGTAAAGTTACATAAATCTTCTGTTGTCATTACTTTAGTCTTCTTGATGTTCAGCTGTAGTCCTGCTTTTGTGCTTTTCTCTTTAACTTTAACTCTTTTCCTCTTTAACTAACAACAACCACCATGACTAAACTCACAAGTCCTTTCACACAAAAATCCATTCCTGGTATTCCCCAAAGTTTTTTTTCCAGGTACCTAACTGAAAGAGAGCCAGTGTGGTGTAGTGGTCAAGGTGTTGGACTACAACCTGGGAGACCAGGATTCGAATCCCCACACAGCCGTGAAGCTCACTGGGTGACCTTGGGCCAGTCACTGCCTCTCAGCCTCGGAGGAAGGGAATGGTAAACCCCCTCTGAATACAGATTACCATGAAAACCCTATTCATAGGGTCGCCATAAGTTGGGATCGACTTAAAGGCAGTCCATTTCCATTTTCAACTTGGGTGAGCTTTTTAGTTTTGCTGACTGTTAGGCAAGTGGAAGTCTGAAAACCTTGTTAATATACCCAGAGATCAACTGTGAGATCCTGATCTACCTTCTGCCCACCCCTGCATTAAGTTTTGCTCAGCCTTTCAAGCTTTGTCTCCAAAGGTTCCATATATATATATATATATATATATATATATATGAAGTATTACCTCCAGTTCTGAAAACACTGTCACACAATAGAATCTATGGATACTCACCCACAGAAACTTTTCAAGTTGTCTTTCTACTTTCTCTGAGATGCCTGTACTGTCATACACATACTGTCAAATTTATATGACTAAGAATGAAAGGTTTTAGAAATAGTCTCTCTTCCAGCCTGCCTGCCCGATTTTGAATTGAGGGAGGAGACGTAGGTTTGTAATCATGAAAAAAAGCCTAACCTAAAAATAGAAAGTAAAAAGAATCTGGGACACAACCAGGATATTCAGGCCTACAAACACTGGTCTTTACATATAGATCTTCAGCAAATCCAATGACGGTCCTGCCCATTTGGTAGGGGCGGGTTTGCCTACACCCTATTTCTAGGAAGGCTCGGGAAGGTTCCAGAAATTGTGTAAGAGGTCAGGTGGGGTATCTTGACCAATGGGGTAAGGGTTTTTGAGCGACTATATATAGCCTGCTCCGCTTTAAGAGCGCGCCTTTTTTGCCTTGCGGCACGCTTGCATTTAGCTCTTTTGTTGGATTGGTTCAGCTTCCCTCGCTGGATTTCTTCGTTCCTATGTCTCCTTCCTCCCATTGCAGCGACGCAGCTGGGCTGTTGCAGCTGGGCTGAGTCGGTGTTGGTTTGTGGAGGTTTTCCCGCCTTCCTTGCTGCGTGTTCCCCTTCACTTGCTCCCTCACAGATGCCACCCCAGTGTGTTAGAGAGTGTGTGTGTGTGTGGTGTCTTTCTCCTCATTCCAGCTTCAGCTGTGCTGCGGGTGAATAAATTCCCTGTGCTCCGGCGTTATTTAGAGCCTGGGGGGTCGTTTCCTTCCCCTTTTATCCCCGCCCGTCAGCTGGTCAGTGGGTAGATACCAGCCGGCCGTTTCAAAAAACTGCGGGCAAGCGTTTCTTTTTTGTTTTGTTTTTAAAATCTTGCTGCTTGCTCTGCAACAGTTGGTGAGTTGTAGTGATTCCCCCACCCCATTTTTTTTAGGGGCCTTTTGAGCGGCATGTTTTGTGTTGGTCTTGTTGGAGAGGGCCTTTTGATAGTGTGTTCCAGCACAATTCCTCCCCCCCATTTGTTTTAGGGGCCTTCCTTGCACCCTTCTGGGGCCTTCCTGGACTGGGATTTGTCAAGGCGTTTTGCACGAGCACCCCCCACTTGTTGGTATCCTCTGTCAAGCCCCCCCTTCCATTCAGCCTGCTCTGTAATTCTCCCACCCCTTATTGGGTGTTGTGGGAAGTTGGGTCGTTTACCACCTCCCCTTGCACCCCCTCTTGTTCCTTTTGCCGCTTTCATGGGGGAGGTGTGAGTTGCTTCAAAGGGTGGTGGGGTGTTTGTTTTGTCTTATTAATTTATTATATATCATACAATTTTATGATTATTAAATCAATGGATAATTGCATAATTTAATTTTAGGATAATTATAGATATATATTTTTTATTAAATAAATAAATAGATAAATACATGAATTCATTTTAATATATTTATAGATATATATGTAAATTTAACACACACCCCGTTCCTTTTGTTTAATGCTTTTCCCTATATCAATTTATTTTATATTTAGTTCTGTTTGTACTCCTACATTCATGTTTTGGTTTTTAAAATGCTGTTCTTGATTATTTAGCTTCATAATTTTGTTGCATTTATTGCACATGGAGAAAAAGTATAGATGCTTATGTAATATCATCTAAAGGGCAATAGATAATTTATTTTAAGGTGAGTTCATTGGAATCCCACATCTCAGACTTCTTATGTGGCTTCAACATATGTATAAGTGTGATTCAGAGAAAGGTAATTTATGCTATGCAAGCATAAAGGAAATGCTCTATAGCCAGGTGAACTCATTGTTGTGGCTTTCTGAGAGCCAATACGTTAAGGTTAATGGAAAAATAAATAAATAAGTAAATAATTATTTATATATATATAAGTTTGCTAAATCAGTGTTTGTTGGCTTTTTGAGTGATTAAGTTTTAACTGTAATTTTCTTTATGGATCTCTAGTAGTTAATAAGCTTATAACAATAGTTTTTCTATAGCTGGAGTGTAGCAGGAATGTTTTAATACGTTGGTTGCTTAAGGCATTCTATTGCCTGTATTTTTAAATGCTTTGTTTTATCCCTGAAATAGCTAAATGAAATATAAAATATGTCTATTTTAGGAATGATAGCTTATTGGTTCTTGCTTAAACTGTTCCTCTAGCATTTGGTAAATCTATATCATGAAGCTTTTCCAAGGCATTTTTAATTCAATTTAACTTTATTCCAAAAATATGAATAGTATACTGCTTGTTTCACAAGATACAGGTACCCTCTTCAATCACATCTATTTCATGGCAGTCTTGTGCATACTAGGCGCTGCTACCTGTTAGATTCACATTCATTCATACGTCGGGATGGCAGCACTTGTTTACATCATATGAAGAAGAACCTTCTGTGGGAAACCTGCATAGGTTGTGTGAGCTTTTGCATTATGGCCAGGTTGTCGCCTAGATCCTGATCACTTCTACTGGGTTGTGCAAGTGCTGCTGGCCAGATGTGACTTCAACGGCCATTCTTTCTTCAAGAACAAAGGACTTGCTCCTGTAGCTTGAACTGTAGGTAAGCTTTGATGCAGTCGGTGGTTGGTATTTTGGTGTCAATTTAGGATCTTGGGTGTGCCGAATAGTGTCACGAGTCTTCCTTGGTGTGTTGGCAATAATATATTTGCTAGTCTCTAAAGTGCTACTTGACTGTTGTTTTATTTCTGTTGTAAGCCACAGCTAGTTGACTATCCCTTTGACTGAAAGGATACCAGAGTGATGTATCCTACCCCACACAATGAGCCAGTGACAGAGAAGCAGATTTTTAACATAAGTCTCCAGATTATCTGGCTTGCTTGTTTTTTAGAAGATATAAAGACAAGAAACTTCTTGCCAATTGACTTACTGAGAAGGAAAAGATGCAGACAATATTCTGCCCAATCAAAGTATGATGTAGCCTAAAGGATTTAATAATTAGCACCACCTCACAAACCACAGCCTCCTCTCATAGACTTGAGCAGAGGAGATAGGATTAGGAACTATAAACCTCAGAAATAAATGGCATGATCATGCACAGATTACACTTGCCTAACCAATGAGGAGCCTCTGTTTGTCTTTAATAGTGTGATTCTACAATTGGTATCATTTGTATAAATACTACATCTTGTAAGCACCACAGTAGAAAAGCCTGCCAGCCCATCTAGTCCATCACCCTGTTCTCACAGTAGTCAAACAAACAAGCAGCATGTTTAAACTTAAAGAAAAACAGGAATGCAAAACCTCTATACTTCTCCCAAATCTAAAAGACACCCACATTTCTGCCTGTAGTTCCAAATGCAAATACAAGGCACAGGCACACAGAGCATTGTTTAAACCTAAAGAAAAACAGATATGCAAAACCTCCATACTTCTCTCAAACCCTGAGACACATGCATATCTAAAATAGATATGATAGACTAGGGGCTGTGCCCTTGCTCGCTTCACTCAGGACCTCCCCTCACCACCCCCATTCCCCACCACCCAGCAGGCACCCCCACTCCCCAGGCCTAGCTTGGAAAAGTTACTTTTTTGAACTACAACTCCCATCATCCCCAGCCAGCATGGCCACTGGATTGGGCTGATGGGAGTTGTAGTTCAAAAAAGTAACTTTTCCAAGCTCTGCCCCAGGCACCCCCACTCCCCTCCTCAATCTGCTTGCCTCACCTGTTACACCACCACTCCCCTGGATAAACTCTGTGGGCATCTCTGCTGGCCTCCCACCCTCCCACACACCTGCCCAGGCTGCAGCCTCCACAATGTAGCCTACTCACTCACCAACCCCTCTGTCAATATCCCCCTACTCCTCTCACCACTGCCACCACCCAATGGTGGGGGCCCCCACCAGGCACCCACACTTTCCTTCCCAAGCCACTTGCCTTGTCTGTTGTGCTGCAGCTGCTGCCCCAGACAAATTCCTTGGGTGTCACCACTAGCCTCTCACCCTCCCATGCACCTATCCAGATTGCAGCCACTGCTACATAGCCCATTCACTCACCAACTTCTCTATCAACCACCCCATTCCCCTCTCCACTGCCTCCCACCAGGCACTCACACTACCCTTCCCCAACCCACTTGCCTTGCCTGTTGTGCTGCCGCCACCCCGTACAAACTGTGTGGGTGCTGCCACTGCCCTCACACCCTCCCACGCATCTGCCTGGCTTTAACCTCTGCCCTGTAGCCCACTTGTTCAATTGCTCGCTGACCCCTCTGCCACCTCCCCACTCCCCTTGCCCCCTCCAAGGCACCCACACTCCCCACCCCAACCTGCTTGCCTCACCTGGTTAGCTATGTTTTTGTCTTGCCACCCTGCCATTAAGCTCCACATTACGCTGAATGACATAAACATGATATGACGACGCAACATCCTACATTTTTATTATATGTATAGAAAGATACTCATAAGCTCTGTCTGCTATTGCTCTCTCTTAACAAATGTTAATTTAAACAGCAATGAAACAATGAATGTGTTTTGCGGTGCAGCCTTTGAGGAAACCGTTCTGATTGTGCTTGGACTGCCCTTCAAGGCAGCCCTGCTAGGCTTATACTGGGGCCGTATGGGCCCTACTGAGCTCATAACAACCGGGGGGAAGGGCAACCTTCACAACTGGGATGGAAAGCTGACATTCTATGACTCAATTTTCACTTCTTTTTTTGCCCAGAGACACATAGCTATACTTTTGGATTAGGACTGGCTGAGTGCTATAGAGACCTGATAGGCCAGAGAACAGCAGATTGACAGAAATGTTTTCAGAGGTTCTCTGAGTTCAAATAGAAGAATAAAATGTGTGTGGGATAGGAAATTGAGATTTTTTTATTTTTATTTTTTAAAAATGCTTCACATTCTCCTTGGAGGGCTGTGCCCCAGTAGCTCTAGTGGACTAGTCTCCACTGCCCGGGTCTCTTATTTTGTATGATATGTTACTCAGTGGTGTCATGGATTCCACTGCCCCACTGACATGGAGCCACCAGCCATCACTGAAACTACTAGTTGCAGGCAATGATACGTCAACATCTTTAAGGTTGCTGGCTCCCCCAGAAGCCCCCCTTCCCCCCATTATTCCAAATGTCTTCCCTAAGCTCATAGTCTTAATGCTTGGGGAGGAGTCAAATAGAACATAAAATATCTCGGAATTTGGTGAGATTCTGGGTCTTCAAGATTGTGGATTTTTTTAGTCATTCTTACCAAAAAAGTTTGGCTTATTCCAAATATCCCTGACTAATTAAGGCCCCAATCCTTGGCAGCATATATACTAAGGGTGGTCGTTGGTTCTGTGTACTTCCCAAATAGGGATGGGGCTCGCTACCTAGTTCCGATCTGCTAGTATTCCAATAATCTGTCATTCAATCCCGATCCACCTTTGTTTGTTGGTTTGTTTCCGCTTGCTTTGGCACTTGCCAATTCAATCTGCTGGTTTGTTTGATTTTGGTAGTGAAAATATTGCGTAATTTGTAACATAAATGCCTATGGAAATGATCACAGTGTTCCATGTAGTTTATTTTTTCCTATTTATCACACCTACACACTGTTACGAATGCATCAACTAAGAGGAAATTACCAAGATACTTACATAAAACTGAGGGTTTTTTTTAAAAAAAATCTGTGCTGATTACAGTCATGGCCCACTGCAAAAAATCCATGCCGATTACAGTTGCAGCCCGCCGCAAAAAATCAGTGCGGGTCTGAAAAAATAGCAGACTGTCAAACTCAGTTGGAATCAGGTACTAACTTTGATTTAATGGATATTCTCCCCCATCCCTATTCCCAAATAATGAGCCTTTCCTGTGGATTCATGGCCTTTCACCCACCATTGCCCCATTCCTATATGCTTCCTATTGTACCCACCCCAAAATGTCCTTGCAAGAGTATCACTGCAGCTATCATTCTGAAATTTTATGGGCTTCATCCCCTCAGAAGGGAAGCTCATGCCTGCAAATTGTGTCCAGCTCTGGCAGAAAATAAAAGAGCCATTTAAATAAATAAATAAATAAACATAAAGGTGTTTCTCCAGTAATGCATTATATCTGTCTACAAGTTGGCAGCCTTGATCCCCTTTGGAAGGCTCCTATGCCTGTAGAATTCATCTACTTCAGTTAAAAGGGAAAAAAGTTGTACTAGTTTTTAGATTCCCAATGATTGTGAATAGGGGCAGAGCTTCATTTTTGACAGATCAAATTTAGTCCTGAATAATAAGTGAAATTGGAAGGACTAAGTGGCCTTGAAACAGATCAGACCAGGTTGCTTCCCGAATTACAGATACAAGGTGAACCATGTGGCTAGTGCAACACTCAATATACACAGTAGATCACTTTGGGTGATTTAAAACGTACAGTGAACATCTATTATTTGTTTATTTACATGCAAATATATAAATCCCTTCAAAATTAAAAGCAACCAAAGCTATGTACAATAAGATACAATACAAAAGACTACAGACTCCATGAGAACAGGGAGCACCCCAGTTCATATCTTCACCTCTGACTCATGGGTAAGGATACAAAGGGTGATGGAGGGGTTCACCATTCCCACAGGTTCCCCTTGCATGTTAAGTGAACTCACTTTTGGAATGCCTGAAGAAGGCTGGTAGGTGTGGATGTGAAGCACATAGGCAGCTAGAGATATCTTGGAAGTTGCTATGGCAAGTGATTAAAGTACCCTGATTGTCCCCAGAATATTTAGACATGCATTCTTCTGGCACATTCGGGGTGGGATGGTGCCCACTGTGAAAGCTCTATTGCTAACAGTAAAACAAACAAAGAACACAACACAACACAACACTACTGCCTCAGTAAATAGTTAGGCTCCAGTTTTTGATCCACCTGATAATCTCTGGCTAGCCCAGCCAAAATCGTTGCCTGTGGTTGGGATAGCATTTGAGGGTTGGGGTGAGGATTGTTTCCATCCACCATTTTCCTTCTTTACTTGGTGCAGGCTGTGGTGGCCTAAAAAGGTTTATGTCACAGTACACCAGAGAATTTTTAATCTTAATAATGTGTTTCCTCTCTGCTAACTGCCTCTTCTGATTTGTCTGGTGAGTTCATTGCAATTTCCTTCTTATCTTTTCCCATTGTGTTACATTAATTATCACCCTGCAGAAAAAGGCTGGTATTTATCATTAATAATCTATAGAAAGGATGGAAAGAATATGTATTTGTCAGGTAGCTGGGGACTTTGAATATCACTATAAGGCTACACTTCTAGGCACGCTTACAAGGGAGTCAGTCTCAACAAATTCAGCATGGCTTACTACTAGGTAAGCTAAACACACAGGGGTTTGGACTGTGGGACTTTGCTTGTCATCCATCTGTAAACTCTGACATTTTATAAGCTCTGTGGGGGGGTGCAGATATCAATATGCAGACAGTTTTTAAAACATTAAACTGAACTTCACCTAATCTTGCTCTGGATCCCTATAAGGATTCCATTTAATTGCTTAAAAATATACATATAATTGACTTCAAAAGAGGAAACTTCACAAAAATGAGGGGATTGGTAAAAAGAAAGCTGAAAAACAAAGTCCAGAGGGTCACATCACTCGAAAATGCTTGGAAGTTGTTTAAAAACACTATATTAGAAGCTCAACTGGGGTGCATACCGCAGATCAGAAAAGGTACCGCCAGGGCCAAGAAGATGCCAGCATGGTTAACGAGCAAAGTCAAGGAAGCTCTTAGAGGCAAAAAGTCTTCCTTCAGAAAATGGAAGTCTTGTCCGAATGAAGAAAATAAAAAAGAACACAAACTCTGGCAAAAGAAATGCAAGAAGACAATAAGGGATACTAAAAAAGAATTTGAGGAGCACATTGCTAAGAACATAAAAACCAACAACAAACAATTCTATAAATACATTCAAAGCAGGAGACCATCTAGGGAGACAATTGGACCCTTGGATGATAAGGGAGTCAAAGGTGTCCTAAAGAACGATAAGGAGATTGCAGAGAAGCTAAATGAATTCTTTGCATCTGTCTTCACAGTGGAAGATATAGGGCAGATCCCTGAACCTGAACTAACATTTGCAGGAAGGGATTCTGAGGAACTAAGACAAATAGTGGTAACGAGAGAGGAAGTTCTAAGCTTAATGGACAATATAAAAACTGACAAATCACCGGGCCCGGATGGCATCCACCCGAGAGTTCTCAAAGAACTCAAAGGTGAAATTGCTGATCTGCTAACTAAAATATGTAATTTGTCCCTCGGGTCCTCCTCCGTGCCTGAGGACTGGAAAGTGGCAAATGTAACGCCAATCTTCAAAAAGGGATCCAGAGGGGATCCCGGAAATTACAGGCCAGTTAGCTTAACTTCTGTCCCTGGAAAACTGGTAGAAAGTATTATTAAAGCTAGATTAACTAAGCACATAGAAGAACAAGCCTTGCTGAAGCAGAGCCAGCATGGCTTCTGCAAGGGAAAGTCCTGTCTCAGTAACCTATTAGAATTCTTTGAGAGTGTCAACAAGCATATAGATAGAGGTGATCCAGTGGACATAGTGTACTTAGACTTTCAAAAAGCGTTTGACAAGGTACCTCACCAAAGGCTTCTGAGGAAGCTTAGCAGTCATGGAATAAGAGGAGAGGTCCTCTTGTGGATAAGGAATTGGTTAAGAAGCAGAAAGCAGAGAGTAGGAATAAACGGACAGTTCTCCCAATGGAGGGCTGTAGAAAGTGGAGTCCCTCAAGGATCGGTATTGGGACCTGTACTTTTCAACTTGTTCATTAATGACCTAGAATTAGGAGTGAGCAGTGAAGTGGCCAAGTTTGCTGACGACACTAAATTGTTCAAGGTTGTTAAAACAAAAAGGGATTGCGAAGAGCTCCAAAAAGACCTCTCCAAACTGAGTGAATGGGCGGAAAAATGGCAAATGCAATTCAATATAAACAAGTGTAAAATTATGCATATTGGAGCAAAAAATCTGAATTTCACATATACGCTCATGGGGTCTGAACTGGCGGTGACCGACCAGGAGAGAGACCTCGGGGTTGTAGTGGACAGCACGATGAAAATGTCGACCCAGTGTGCGGCAGCTGTGAAAAAGGCAAATTCCATGCTAGCGATAATTAGGAAAGGTATTGAAAATAAAACAGCCGATATCATCATGCCGTTGTATAAATCTATGGTGCGGCTGCATTTGGAATACTGTGTACAGTTCTGGTCGCCTCATCTCAAAAAGGATATTATAGAGTTGGAAAAGGTTCGGAAGAGGGCAACCAGAAGGATCAAGGGGATGGAGCGACTCCCTTACGAGGAAAGGTTGCAGCATTTGGGGCTTTTTAGTTTAGAGAAAAGGCAGGTCAGAGGAGACATGATAGAAGTGTATAAAATTATGCATGACATTGAGAAAGTGGATAGAGAAAAGTTCTTCTCCCTCTCTCATAATACTAGAACTCGTGGACATTCAAAGAAGCTGAATGTTGGAGGATTCAGGACAGACAAAAGGAAGTACTTCTTTACTCAGCGCATAGTTAAACTATGGAATTTGCTCCCACAAGATGCAGTAATGGCCACCAGCTTGGATGGCTTTAAAAGAAGATTAGACAAATTCATGGAGGACAGGGCTATCAATGGCTACTAGCCATGATGGCTGTGCTGTGCCACCCTAGTCAGAGGCAGCATGCTTCTGAAAACCAGTTGCTGGAAGCCTCAGGAGGGGAGAGTGTTCTTGCACTCGGGTCCTGCTAGCGGGGTTCCCCCAGGCACCTGGTTGGCCACTGTGAGAACAGGATGCTGGACTAGATGGGCCACTGGCCTGAGCCAGCAGGCTCTTCTTATGTTCTTATGTTCTTATGTGATTAACAAAATAGAGTTTTTTTTATTTTTCCAACAAAACATTTCGGCTTCTGCCTTCATCAGCTGCTAACATACAGCTGGGCCAAGTTCAAAGATCTGCTTTTGGTGCACAAAGCCATATGCAGCTTGGGACTAAGATACCTGAAAGTTCATCTTTCCCCTTTATATACCCAGTTGATCACTGCCTTCTGCAGGTGAGGGCCTCCTGTAGATACCATCTTATCAGGAGGTCCGTTCTGCACAACATAGGATGCAGACCTTTAGTGTCGTGGCACCTACCCTTTGGAATTCCCTCCCCTTAAATATTAGACAGGCACCATCTCTGCTATCTTTATAAGTAGAGTCCTTATCCCAGACTGTGGTCTGTGTTTGAATTACTTGTTAAAGATGTTTTTAAAGCTTTTAAAACATGTTTTTAAAGCTGCTTTGTTTTAATAACTTTTTAAAGATGTTTTGTTTTAATATGTTTTAAAGTCTTTTGTTTTTAGAGTGTTTTTAATGTTTTTGTTTGCTGCCCTGGGCTTCTTCTAGATGGCAGGGCAGGATATGAATTTAATAAAATAAATAAATAATACAGCCTGCTAGACCTAAGTAATAGGTGTAGATATGCCAATAGATCCAACAATGTCAACTAAGAGGGAGCACTTCTGTATATGCACACTGGGTGCATTGGCACTACATGGCCTTAACCAGGAGGACAGTACAAACATTACTTAGCTTCTGCAAATGAAGCCCCTCTGAACATTCCATCCTCAAAACTCTATAACTGCCGCCTTGATAACATCATTACATTTGTATGTTAGTAGCTGATGAAGGTGGAAGCCAAAACGTTTGTTGGAAAATTAAAAACCTCAGTTTTGTTAATTGTGTGTGTGCATGTGTGTTATATCATATACACACACAGATTTCAAATAACTGTTCATAAGTAGCAATGTATCTCCAACAATGTACTCCTGATAACAGTCAATACAATTTACAGTTCCAGTTACGGGTCCCAGCATATTCTTGATTCAAGGAAGTAAAAATTACGAAAGACCAACATTTTGAAAGAACTGAACTCCAAAAGATCTACAAAAAATCCACAAGAGCTACAAGAAAAAAATCCATATTAGCAACATGGTATGAAAACATCTATTCCCAATTGGACTGGTTTGCTTTAACTCATTTCGTTCATAAAAATGGCCATGTGAAATGACATTAACCTGGAGGTTATATCTTCTTAATTACTCTATCGTGCCTGGTAAATATTTCATGAGCAGCTATAATAAAATATTGATTCTGATTTTGCAATTAATCTATATTGTGCAAAAATATTCTTCTAGTTTTCAATAATTTAGCTCATTCAGTCTGCAGTCCTTTCCTTTCTACATGGTGAAGGCAAAATTCACATTTCTTAATATATAATAAAATGTTTCATTTCTGCCATCAGTTTTAAGTCAGTTAATTACACATCATGGCAGACAATTCATGGTGTTGTTACTCCTCTCTTTCCCCAAATATTTGGAAGGAAATATCTCAAACCATGAAAATTTTTAACTACTCTTCAAACAAGAACTAGTTAGTATGATTCATCCTAAATGTTTAAAGATATTAAAGTATACAAAAATGTATTTAAAAAGGTATGTTCCAATCCATTTATGAAACTAAAATGTGTGTCTGTGTAAGAAATGGGTAGAATAAAGCAGTTTGCATGGAAGGCATACAAGTACCATGTTTCAGATCTTCCATGTCACCAGACATCTAGTTCTTAGGCACCTCCTTCTTAACTCCTGATGCTGCCTCTCTTAACAGTATTGTTGTGTGCAAACCCCTCTCCTAGCTTCAGCATTGACACTGATATCCTGATAAATGTAATTTTACAAGGAAGCAGTCAGTTTCTGACAGTGTGCTGGATAGCCTGTTGTCATACTTTCACTCTCAGATATTAATTCATACCTTTATGCTGATTTGAATATTTCACAGTTCACATGAGCGGTCCATTTGTGTGAACAGTGTCATGAGTTCCCAGTTTCAAGGATCTCAGTCAATCCCAAGATCATGTTGCATTAACATCTTTGAGCATTCAAATTAGCAGGTCAAGAAGTGCGACATTCTTCTGCCAGAGTAGCCAGTGTGTTTCCTCAAGATGCTGTTGGACTACGTCTCCCATCTTTTCTGACCATTGGCCATGCTGGCTGTAGCAGATGGAAGTAATAGTCCAATAACATGTGGAGGCCACTATGTCGGCTACCCGTTCTCTAGTGTCTTTTTTATTGCTTTAATATTATTAAGAAGGTAAGAAAAGCATTATATTTCTCAAGATTCTGCCCTGAACAGAAGGGAGCTTTCTAAAAATAAGGATGTGAGCAGAAAGAAATAAGGGCTGTGTGGGAGCACAAGATGGAAAAGGAATTAGAATTTTCAATTTCATTGATGGAAAATAATTTTGACCTCCATATACTGAGCAGCAATTGTACTGAATACCTATTGCTCATGAAAACGACGACATTGCTCTGTATATAAGGGTAACTAATAATGGGGCACTGATTTGTGTCACTGACCTCAAGTCTTCCATCAAGTAGTTGAGTAGATTGCCTGTTAACACCATAAATTATAGGCCACAGGTACATAAATGCTTTAATTGTATTGTAATAACTATGAAATGGCTGTTGGCATGTTACATCCTTTGGCATGACTGGTCACAGCCTAATGATTGTTCTGGCTGTCTAAAGGTCCAAACAGATGACATGCCAATTAGCCTAAGCCTGCCTTTTGTTTCTGCACCAACATTTTTCATGTGAATTGAACAGCAGCCAGGACAGATTGCTGTTCACAGTGTCCCCAGAAAAAGCAAGTCAGCAGAGACTTTTACATACTGTATATTCACTTACAATGAACTTGTATATCAGCACTGCTGAATGCATGCCTAAATTCAAATTCACATTTGTATGTATTTCACATCATGACTGCCATTATCATTCAGTTCAGAACACAATTGATGCTGATTCTTCTGAAGATGGGGATTCCCAGGATAAAATGTTTAGTCAATAAATCTGAGACAAGATGATAGAATAGATGGAAATGAGTTGGCATTAATGCACTCACAGATCCATTGCCACCACACCAAAGAAGACTCGTGACACAAATGTGGAATAATTTTATATTTATTAAAATATAACAAATATTAAACCTTAGCCATTTCCAACCAATTAACCAGATTGAACTGCTTCGGGCAGGTGAGGATCAACCTAACTAGGAGGGAGTATTCCCTCCATTCCTCTGGGCATGTCAGTCACCACAGACTATAACTCACCAGTCAAGGATGTGGGAAAACTTGTCCCTCCTTGCTAGTAGAGCCAGGTATGTGGTTCCAACCTCTGCAGCCTGGTCCTGCTGTACAGGCGTTCACCATGATACACAAGCTGGTCCCACAAGTACACGCCCCAGATCGCCATCAGACATGCAGCACTGATGGTTCCCTAGCGAGTGCCCTTTGCCAAAATGACTCAGTCTGTTTTTACCCCCTGCTTCCTCACCTGCCCAAATTCCATGCCAGCCAAAGCCAGACAACCACAATCCTCCCAGAGGCCAATCAAATCAACCCATACAGTATGGAGTAGGTGAAACCAAAGGGATTCTGAAATCAGGATCCTCCCCCAAAAATTCCTACTCAGTGCCAACAGGTGACTAGCAAAGCCCATACTGACAGGGAGGGACGGCGGGTGTCACAAGGCGAAAAGAGGCAAGATTCAAGGGAGGAGCAGGCTTTTATACCTGCTGATCCCTTCTTCCTATTGGTCCAAAGAGCACACCTGACCCCACTCAAAACCTTCGGGAACATTCCCGAGCCTTCTGCATAATGGGGGGGGGAGGGGTGGCGGCAAACACGCCCCCGCTCAAAGTGGGAACACCATTCACATGAATCCATATACCATTCTCCATATGAGTTTGTGGCTTATGAAAATAATGATTATTGCAATGTGTTCTATGTGGGGCTACCCTTGCACCTGGTCCAGAAGTTCCAGCTAGTGCATCATGCTGCAGCTAGACTGTTGTTAGGGATAGAATACTGCCAGCACATAACTCCATATGTTACTGAGCCACATTCAAGGTTCTTCTATTGATTTACAAGTCCCTTAACAACTTGGGTCCAGGATATCTTAAGGACCACCTGATCCCTTATATCCCAGCTCAAACACTGAGATCTTTGGGGAGTCTCTTTTGGTGGTTCTCCATGGCTCAGGTGCACAGGTTGTAATAACAAGAAGTCATGTTGAAGCCTGTGGGATGTCCTCCTGGCTTAGATCAGACAGGCAACCTCCTTGCTGAACTTCAGGTGCATGACTTAGGCTGCAATCCAATACACACTTACCTTGGAACATAAAGGGGCTTACTTCTGAGTAGACAAGTATTTGATTGCAGCCTAAGACTTTCTTGTTTCAGCAGGCATTTTAAAGTAGTGTTTGGTTTTATGATGACTTTATTATTTATTTTATGTATAACTTGTTTTTATGGACACTGCTTAGAAATGCAAATGATTAAATGGTATAAAATGTTTTAAATAAATGCAATAATACATAAATCTCCACAAATCAAGTTTTGTCAGATTGGTGTCTTGGTTTCCCTCATTTTCACTTTGATATTTCAGGTTTCCCTTAGATATGCTAGAATAATTAAAGACTAATTAGGAAAAATAGTGGCATAGCCTAGGATAATTAACGCATCAACATATAATTTTTCTCCCTTGCATTTTGCAAAGAAAAAGTGAAATGACTGATAATGAACTGGACACATACACATTGTGCTGCATCAGAACTAATGAAATACCAAGGTAGTTTAC
This sequence comes from Rhineura floridana, assembly GCF_030035675.1. Taxonomy (NCBI): domain Eukaryota; kingdom Metazoa; phylum Chordata; class Lepidosauria; order Squamata; family Rhineuridae; genus Rhineura; species Rhineura floridana. Next base: position 80,158,777 of record NC_084486.1, on the reverse strand, counting down.
TTAATACCCAAATACAAATGAACAGACATCTTTATATATGTTTCTTCAAAGTCTTTCTCCCCCTGATAGTTTGCATAAAATCTGCCATTTGTATCAAACTCAGCAGTGTTTGCATAAATGCTCTGCTTTCAGGGTCTATTCTATGTTTCTTGTGCTTTGGGCCTCAGAAAGAGCTTGAGCTGTTGCTTAGCAACAGCCAACTGCCAGCTAGGGAAGACTTGCCTCCATCATGGGCTAACTGAGATCCAGCTACTCAGTCCCTCTCCCTTGCCTCAGAAGATTTTGGTGCTGGTGCCTGGTATGATAGGAAAGAACCTTAATAATCCTAGTTCCATATGGACATCATGAAAATTTTGTCCCTGTACCAGATTTGAATGAGATTTTATTATGAGAACCTTTTGTAAGCCACTTTGAGAGCCTCTTGGGGTTATAAATCATAGTCTAAATAAATAAACACATAAATGTTTTTGGATAGGATTAACACTATTTCCTGTTAAAGACCAGTAGTAGTAGTAATAGTAGTAGTAGTAAGCAATTTTATTAATTAGGCAATAGATCACAGTCAATCTAATCATTTATTAGATGTGGTCCATATGTGGTAGATACAACTGGCAACTGTGTTACCATAGAAAAAGAATCCATAACCAGGCCACTGGCAGAGAGAAGGATAAGATGGAGTATTTAAAAACAAGTAGCCTAGCTATTAGACCACACTTCCAAGTCGCTAGGAGGAGACAGCTGTTTTCACAAACAAAACATTGCAAGTTGTGTATAGAAATTGTTTGAGGTGTAAAATAAGTTCACAAACTATTCAAACACAGCTAGCAACAAGGTAATTTTAAAATAGCACATATAGCAGATGCACATCTGTGTTGGCTTTGGACCAACAATCATTTATGATGGTCAGCTTTAGTGATGGGTGAACTCCCATCCCACCCAATCATCTGATTGGTTTGGATCTTCCTCCCAACTCCTCAATTTCAAAAATAGCTCTGCTTTCTCTGAGCCAACCCAAATTAAATTGGGACTCATTGTGGTTCTCTCCCCCAAGCCATCTATAAGATGCAAAGTCCTCCATCCACCTGCAACCCTGCCTTCCACACACCACGCTGCAGGTCCCACATCCACATACTTCCCACTTATATTATATTACTTATTAAATTCATATCCCCACCTTCCACCCAGAGTGCAGTGATTGACTGGGTATATAAGGGATAAGCCAATCTTTCAGGTATCCTGGTCCCAAGGTGCGCAGGACTTTGTACACCAAAACTAGAACCTTGAACTTGGCCTGGTAGCTAATAGGCAGCTAATGCTGCAGCTTATGTTGATAACCCTGAAACCAGAGAAAGATTAAATTCAATCTTGCCGCCTCTTGCATCAGTTCCTGGCCGGCTCAGGGGGCATAAAAGCTCGGCAGCTCCTGGGTGGTGGGTCTGCCACTGGCGGGGTCACCACAGAAGGGGTGACATCAAAGAGGCTTGTCCCTTGGGGAGGCACTTAGGGAGTGCCAAGAGCGAGGGCACTACCTCTTCTATTTTTCCTCTGTTTTAAACCAATCTAGAGGAGATTGGTAGTGGGGAGGGTGTAAGGTGCATGTGTGGTTCCTGTGTAGGGTGAGAGCCTGTGCAATGAACTGTATGATAGGAGAAAGTCACCAGATGGCTTCAAAGTGAGAGTCTGCAAATGTCATGGGTCCAGCAGAACAGGGATGGTGTGGTGAGATGGCAGAGGCGGAGGAAGACTTTGCATGGACTGATGCTTCCCATGTTGAGCCGCCGGGTGCACAGGACTCTGAGAACTCTCTCATTTTGGATAATGATAGTTCCATCCCTGAAGCTCTGGTTACCTATGAGGAGGCTCAACTCTGTCAGGCAGTTGCCACCCCACCTGATGCACCTCCTCCATACACGCCTGCTCTGCTGCCTCTCCAGTGCATCACCCCTCCGACAAGGAGGGTCCTGCTGATGCAGAGCAGCCACCCTTGCCTTGCTCATGGAGGTGCCAGTGCTGGCAAGAACACGCCCCAATGGCTCCCCTGAGGTGGAGGTCTCGGGTGCACTCCCACAGTGACACTCATTTCACGTAAGTAGGGTGCCTACCCAACCTTACTTAAGCTGAGTGAGGGGGCGAATCTAGTGGCTGCATCTTAGTGCAGTGTAGTCATGTCTAGTATAGCCCAGTAATGATGATGAATCCTGTGTAACCTGTAAGTTGATTCATGAAGGTCTCTGAACCAAAATCTCTTAATAAACCTATTAAAGAAAAACACAGGTCCTCATTTGCTGTCCTGCCTGCTGTTCAGGCAGGACAGCAGATAGCAGAAGGCTGCCTCCCCTGGGTGTGAGATGGGGGGGAGTAGATATGCCTTGGGTAAAAGCAATTATGTGGGTCTGGTGTAAACACAAGAATACTTTCCCAGTTCTCTCAGAGGCATACTGGTTCTGGGAAGTTTAATTGGTGGCCTCTTGTTTATATCATGAGTTTAGGAGGAGTCCTGGGAAGGAGGGACATGGGTGATGACACACCAGTTTCAGTGACCATGGGTAGAGGGAGGTAAAGCCATGGGGAGGTGATGAGCTACCATGGAAAATGAGGGCAAGACTATCTACACCTTATTCCTTATTTCCATTCCCCCCATGGACAGGTCCCTGGTTGCTTATCTGCTGTGGGCACTTGCCTGTGTGTACTGTTGTTTTCACACCAGATCGATAAACATAAGACCACTCTCATCCATGATTTGATCATGGATGAAGATGCCAATTTGGTGTGTATTACTAAGACCTGTGTGGGTGAGTTGAGAGGAGTTGATCTGACCCAGTTTTGCCCACCTGGATACTCAGGAGAACACCAACATAGACTGCAGGGATAGGGGGCGGGGAAGGGATGCTGTGGTCCAGAGAACTTCCATTTCTGTCACTAGGTAAACACTCTGTCTGGGAGCTGGCTATGAGGGCCTGCACCTGGTGTCAGGCCAAGGAAACAGTAAACTAGGGCTGCACCCTAGTTCTGCATTGAGGGTGTTCTGTCCACCCTGCTGCACAGCAGCTTCTCTGATGGAGCTAGCAGAGGCCATCTCAGCTGTTGTATTGGAAGAGCCCAGAACAATAGACTTGGGTGATTTCAGTGTCCATGCTGAGGCTGCCTTGAGTGTTCCAGCTTGGGACTTCATGGACTCCATGACAATCATGGGGCTGTCTCAAGTTGTCCAACATATACGGCAGGGCACAATCTCAACTTGGCTTTTGTTCTACGTGAAGGAAGGTGTGGTCTGGAGATGGGGGTGGACGTCACCCCATTGCCATGGTCAGACCACTTCCTGGTGAAGTTTAGAGTTACGGCTACAATCCTCCATTGCAGGGGTGGTGGACAGATGAAGATAGGCAAACCTCGGAGACTAATGGAATCCACTGGATTACTGAACCCCTTGGGGGAGTTTCCAGTAGATAAAGCAGGTGACCCTGTTGAAGCCCTTGTCACTCTGTGAAACAAGATGCATCGGGTTCTTGACAGGGTTGTGACTGAGGTTCCTCTCTGGCATTGTGGGGCCCAGTTTGTGCCTTGGTACACCAGTGAACTAAGAGCAATGAAACAGGCTGGATGACAGCTAGAGCGGAAGTGGCAAAAGACATGCTGCAAGGTTGATTGGGCAAAAGTAAAAAAAGATAACTGTGCCTACTGTGTGGCAGTGAGGACAGCTAAGAATGCACACTTCTCTGCTTCCATTGCATCCTCAAGTAGACATCTAGTTGAGCTTTTTCATATTGTCAGGGGTCTGTTGACATCAACTCCAGGAAATGGAGTTTTAGACCCTTCGAAGGCCCACTGTGAATTGTTTGCAAGGCACTTTGAGGATAAAGTTGCTTGCCTCTGTAGCAATCTTGAAGCCCCATCCATATCTACTGCAGTTCCCAGTGAGGAATCCAGTGCAATGTCTGTTGCAACTTCTTGGGATGAGTTCAGTTGATGCAGCTTGATGACATAGACAAGTTGCTTGCAATGATACAGCCCGCAACATGTCCTCTTGACCGTTGCCTTTCTTGGCTTATTAAAAGTTGCCAAGGAGGCACAACTAAGTGGATCTAGGATGTAGCCAACATGTCTCTGTGGGAGGGAATGGTCACAGTTGCCCTGAAAGAGGCAGTGATCTGACCACTCCTGAGAAAGCCCACCTTGTACCCATTGGTTTGTGACATCTACCACCCGTTCTCAAATACCCTCTTTTTAGGGAATGTGATTGGGAGGGTTGTGGTGCAGCAATTGCAAGTACTCTTGGATGAAACAGATTATCTTGACCCATTGCAATTTGGATTCAGGCCTGGTTATGAATCAGCCTTGGTCGCCCTGATGGATGACCTTTATCAGGAGAAGGAGAGGGGGAGTACAACCCTATTATTCTTACTTGATCTCTTGGCAGCTTTTGTTACCATTGACCATGATATCCTTCTCAGCCTACTTGGTGAAATGGGTATTGTAGGCACTGTTTTACTGTTCTTCCAATCCTATCTACAGGGTCATTTTCAAAGAATAGCATTAGGTGATTGTCTTTCAGTCCCCTGGCAGTTGTACTGTTGTGCTGCAGGATACCATCTTGTCCCCAATGTTGTTTAACATCTATATGAAGCCCTTGGGAGCAGTCATCAGGAGATTTGGGGTGAGAAGTCAGTAGTACGCTGATGATACCCACCTCTATTTCTGGATCTGAATCAGGAGAGGCCTTGTAAACCCTGGACTGGATGAAGGCCAATAAATTGACTCTGAATCCTAGCAAGATGGAGGTACTGTGGGTTGGTGGTTCCCGAGTTTGGATAACCGGTCAATTGCTTGCTTTAGATGGGGTTGTACTCCCTCTGAAAGAGCAGGTTCATAGTCTGGGGGTGTTCCTGGATCCATCTTTGTCACTAGAGGTCCAGGTGACCTCACTGGCTAGGAGTGCCTTTTACCAGCTTCAGCTGGTAAGACAGCTGGGGCCATTTCTGGTCCAGAATAGCCTGACCACTGTTGTCCATCAACTGGTAACCTCCAGGCTGAAATACTGTAATGTACTCTATATGGGGCTGGTGGGGAATTTTGTAGTTTGTTGGACTGGGAGTCTTTGAGTAAAATTGAAGAACACAGGCTTGCAGCAAAAAGGTATGCCTTTATTAGATGACAAGCGTACTCTTGGTCAGTCTCCCTCTTAGTGAGTGGTGAACTGCAACATGGCACTGTTTGCCTGGAGTTTTTATACATTTCAGGACAAAGACTTTAACATCTACCAAGCAGGAGGTTACACATCAGTATGACATAGGCATTACAGTATTGTTACACCAGAATTAAGGTTCGTTCCTGCTGGTTGAGGTCCAATATCAAACAACGGAGACTCAGAATTGCCAACCAAGGCCTTTTATTAACTATACGTTTGCAAAGCGGAGAGCTCACAGTAGACTCGTGTCAGTCTGTGAGGTCTGAAGCATTCATGTTTCTTACAGGCAATTATACACTCTGAGTTTCAAGCAGTTGGCAATACATGGACATTCCAAAGGTGGGAGGGAGTTCTACTCAGTTCCACTGTGCTTCACAGTAAAGATAAGGAACACTCCCTTACTCCCTGAATTATACTGTGTTCTGCTTACTGACTGTTTTGTGCTTACTATACAAGGTCGCTTTTAAACAATGAACAAAACTGAGAACTGAGCGTCTCTTCTTAAAGCAGGCAGGAAACTAAAATCCATTCTTTCTATAAATCAATAATCTATATTTTTATAACAATTCCTCCCTCAAAAGCATGAAGAAAATTAATTTTAGGCATATTCATTTGCTTATGGATTATACTTTGCAGACCTGCGACTTTCTTTGGAATTTATCCTCCTTGCAATCATGGTAAGTCTAATTAGTTTATTACAACAATATATCCAGGCAACTATAAAATTATCTGTATTTCTAGAACACTAGGAACTCTAACAGAAAGTTTCTGTTTGAGTCCAACACATTTAGATAAAGCTTTGTTCTGTATAACAAGTGCATTTAGAATTATTAATGTGTGTATCATTAAATGAATACTGGTTACATTGAATTTCATCAAGCTAGATGGAAACACAAACCATTTTGAGTGTTTATGCAGGATAAATATCTTACTCATGTTTGTTTGGTTCAACTGCTAATTCTGGAGCTGTGACTGGGAGGGGGTAATAAGGAATTTCATCTCCTTTCACCTATAGTGTGACACATATTCAGCAGTTTATTAAATTAAATGTTTTGAACTTGTATTAAAATACTGTTTTCATGTGTTTGAAGGCATAGGGAAAGCAATACGATACACGTACCCTACAAATGTGCTTGTATAATAAAATTACTACTGCCTACAATTACTGTTCAGCAAAAATGCTGCTTCTATCATGTAAAGCTTAATAGAGTTCTAAGTTCTAATTCTGAAATAAAAAGTCACTGGATGCGGTGTAGTCTTATCTTTAAACCTAAACCGGGCACTGTTTCTGATAGCCATTTTGCTTCAGGGGTCTTGTCACTCCCCTCACCAGGTGGGAGGTCCTTCGCTACCTCCTTGGGTTCCATCGGCTCCTTTGACTCCACTGGTTGGGCAGAAGACTTTACACGATCTGTATGAATCCACTTTGGGTTGCCACTGACTTTGATTGCGGTGTGGGCAATTAAAAGAACCTGCTGTGGTGGTCCCCAGTTGTTACCTAAGGGATCTTTCTGCCAACTTTTCACGCGAACCCAGTCACCAGGCTGAAATTGATGGATTGGTCCTTCCAGGGGTAGTCTTTGGAACTCTCTGACGTACCTATGGAGATCACAGAGAACAGACTGCAGGGCAATTACATATTCTTGCACTTGTGCTTCTCCCACCACAAAATGTCTGTCCTGTCTTTTACCTAACCCCAACTCCGGTGGACTGCCATACAGAACCTCATAAGGTGTCAATTTAGTCTCCCCCCTTGGAGTAGACAGAAGTCTGGTTAGTGCCAAAGGTACAGCTTGTGGCCATTTTAAATTGGTTTCTTTACAGATTTTCACTATGGTGGTCTTAAGTGACCTGTTAAGTCTCTCGATCTGAATCTATAGTCTCTGGCAACATAAAACGTGGAATAATTTCCTTTAGTAAAATCTTTGCCACTGTCTGTGCAGTGTTGTTTCGACATGGGTATGCTTCAGGCCAACCTGTAAGTTGATCAACAATCACTAGCAAATATTTATAGCCATTTGTTCTTGGTAACTCTGCAGTCAATCTGAAGTCATTGGAAGGGGTAAAAAGCCCATGCCTTGCCTCCCATTGGGTGTGGAGGTTTTGGTCCTGCTGGATTTAATGCTGCACAAACTGGGCATTGGGAAGCTGCTCTCTGGGTTTCAACATATAATCCAGGGGCAATTATCTGTTGAACCAAAAGATCTCCCAAAGCGCTTCCCCCTAGGTGCGTGGCTTTGTGAGCTGCAATTACTGCATGTCTCAGTAAAGGCCGAGGAATTATGATTTGTCCTCCTGGTGTTTGCCACCACCCATCAGGTCTTTTTAATGCATTTGCCTCTATGGCTCTTTCTTCTTCCTTTGGGGAATAGACTGGTTTTAACTGTTCTAGTGATAAATTTGGTATTAAAGCTCCCTGTACATAACACAGCAGTGGATCTGTTTCTCCTGACAACGCTGCTTCCTTGGAAGCTTTATCAGCCAAATTATTTCCTTGCTTCAAAAATGGATCTTTGCAACATCCATGAGCTGACACATGTATTATGGAAACTTCTTGTGGCAATAACAAAGACATAAGGAAACTTCGAATCTGTTCCCCATTCTGTATAGGCCTGCCATCACTTCCCATAAAGCCTCGCTCTTTCCACAGAATGCCAAATGCATGAGCTGTTCCATACACATATTTGGAGTCTGTGTACAGATTTATTCTCCTCCCTGTCCATAATTTCAGTGCTTTTATAGCTGCATATAGTTCTGCTTGCTGGGCTGACCAATGTCCAGGTAACCTGCCTGTCCAGATTACTGAATCCTTTTTAACAACTGCTGCTCCTGTGTGATGTTTGCCTTCATAGATGTGGCTTGAGCCATCCACAAAAACATGTTCTGCCTCTGGGAGGGGGACATCTGACAATCCTGGACGTATGGATGTATCTCTTTCTAATACTTTCAAACAGTTGTGCAAAAGTTCCCCCTGTTCTGGCATGAGGGTGGCTGGATTTAAAGTGTTACAAACTGTTAGAGTCAAATTCTGTCTTCCTGTTAAAGCTTGCTCATACTCTGTATGGCGGGAGGGATTGAGGATTTTATCTGCTTTTGAGCCCAAGATTTTAGCAACATCATGGGGGCCTTGTATATCCAGAGGGGCTCCCATCACAATTTTCTCAGCCTTTTTCAACAATAAGGCCGCTGCTGCCACTGCGCGCATACATGATGGCCACCCTTTGGCCACGGAGTCCAGAATTTTAGAGTAAAAACCTATGGGTCTCCATGTTTCACCCCATTTCTGAGTCAGTACTCCTGACTTCAGATCCCTGAACCTGAACTAACATTTGCAGGAAGGGATTCTGAGGAACTGAGACAAACAGTGGTAACGAGAGAGGAAGTTCTAAGCTTAATGGACAATATAAAAACTGACAAATCACCGGGCCCGGATGGCATCCACCCGAGAGTTCTCAAAGAACTCAAAGGTGAAATTGCTGAACTGCTAACTAAAATATGTAACTTGTCCCTTGGGTCCTCCTCCGTGCCTGAGGACTGGAAAGTGGCAAATGTAACGCCAATCTTCAAAAAGGGATCCAGAGGGGATTGTGATGTTCCTATATATTAGTGTATATATGGTAAGTGCTGGTTGTTTAGAGTATACATGGTAAGTAGTGAAAGAGGAGGGGGAGTGAATGGGTAATAGAATGCTTGATGATTGGCTGAATGTTTAAAATGGCTGACAGTATAAATGAAAGGATGACTGGTAAATCTGGGTGAATGTGAGGTGGTGAATTGTGGAATCTGGGGGGAGAAGAGAAAGAGTGGATTGCTTGGTGGGGTTTAGAGAGTTGTTTACCAGGAGGGAGGTGGAGTTCGGATTAGTATTGAGTAAAACCGTATGCTTATGTGCCTTAAGAAGAAATCTTTTAATCTTGTTAGCTTTGTTATCTGTAATAAATACTTAATTTGGTTTACCAAAGGCCTGATCCTTGGCTGGGGTTTCACAGACCAGAAGGGAGGGTAAGGTAATGACCAAGGCTGAAGGGGAACTGTAACAAATGGTGGCAGTGGTGAAGAGAATAACAATACCAGTATTCAGAGTCTCTGGGAATACTAGTATTGGGACGTTACTGGTGGTTGCCTAGCAGGGGGATCTGTTGAGATCTGTGCTAGAGCGGATAGGTAAACCATAAGAGAGTGCGGTCCGAACTGGTGGAGTCCCTGGTGGTGCCTAGAGACAGGCAGTAACCACGAGCAGGTAGGAACCTGACAGGGAGAGCCAGGGAAGGACGCATCACATGTGGTGTCAGTAGCGGTGGGATACGAACAACAGAGAATCCAGATACGAATACTAGAGAATCCAGAACAGTGGTGTGGCAAACAGAAATAACAAAACAAGATTTCTTGTGAGAGTGACTGGCAAAGAGTGTGTGGCAAAGAGTGAGTGAACTCAAACACAATGGCTGAATACATAAAAATGAAAAGAGAGGAGCTGGTGGAGAAGTGCATAACATTCAATTTACCTCACGAGGGTAAAGGGGTAGATGAATTGAGGGTAGCACTTATAGGATTTGCTACTGCCCAGCAAAAACAACCTGTCAGGGAAGAGACCCCAGAAGGATATTTAAGCAATCCCGCTTATATAGAGTACTTGAGAGAGAAGTTAAGATGGGAGGCTGAGGAAAAAGACAAGCAGAGGGAGTTGGAAGCTGAGAGATTGAAGATGGAAGCTGAGAGATTGAGGATGGAAGGTGCAGAGAAGGAAAAACAGAGGGAGTTGGAAATTGAGAGAATGAGATTGGGGTTTGAGGAGAGGGAGAAGCAACGAGCATTGGATGCTGAATTACAAGTAGCAAAGTTAAAATTTGATAGAGAGAAATTTCACTCTGAGGAGACAAGGAAAGACAGAGATGGAGCAAAAATAAAAATTACTCCAAAGGACTTTGCTGTCTATGAGCCTGGTCAAGATCCTCAAATTTACCTCAGCACCTTTGAAAAAGCAGGTCAGTTGTGGGGGCTACCTGAAGATAAATACATGCAGTATTTATCAAATCTGATTAAAGGGGAATTGGCTGAGGTATACCAATATTTCCCCTCAGACAGGCCCGTCACCTATGCTGAATTCAAAGAAGCAGTGTTTAAAAGATTCAGACTGGGCCTGATTATTTTAGAAAGCTTTTCAGAAACTGCCAGATACAGACAGGGAGGTCTTTTGTGGAACTGGGAGCAAAGTTGATGGATATATTTGGAAAGTGGATGAGTAATGCCAAAGCTCAGTCAGTGGAAGAGGTGAAAAGCCTCATGATACTGGATCAATTATACCATCAGTTACCACCAGAAATAAGGCTCCTGGTCAAAGACTGTTCCCCTACATCTGTGCAGGAGGCCACAGAGTTGGCGGATCACTTCGCCTCCAATAGAACTGGCTGGGTGGGGAAAACATCAAGAGAGTTTAAACCCAGACCATATAGTGCTGGCAGAAGGGATGTGGTACCACAGCGAGTGAGTCCTCCAGTAAAATCTGAAGGGCACAGGACACCCCAGAGTGGATCTGTGTACCCTAAAAGTGAGGAGAAATTATGCTACAAATGTGGTAGACCGGGGCACCTACGTTTTCAATGTGAGGTTGCCAACCCCATTAGTAATCCTGCTCAGACAAGGGCAGTGAAAACAGAGCCCAAGGCTTTAGAAGCAGCGAAAAAGGTTCAGTTTTGCCAGATAAACTGGACAGAAGTAACAGACCTGGATTCAAGTCTGAGAGAGGAAGTGAGTGTACAAGGGGCAACTTATTGGGCATTGCTTGACACTGGTGCCGCTCAGACATTACTGAGGCCAGATTTAATAAAATCTGAAGAAATATTACCTCAGGAAACAGTGACTATCCAAGGAGTGAGGGGTCAACCAGAGAGTTTGCCTGTGGCCCTAGTGAAAATGGAATGGAGAGGCTGAAAGGGCCAATATAAAGTTGGTATTAATGCCCAGCAACAAGAACCAGTAATACTGGGAAGAGATGTTATGGGGGCACAGGGGAAAATATATGTAGTGACCAGACAGCAAATTGGCAGAGAAAAAGAAGCCATATTAAGGGCTGCTGAAACAAACAGGGTGGAATCTGTTAACCAGCCTCAGGTCACCATAGCAACCACTAGCAGGCCTGCTGAAGAAGACAAACTGTATCAAGTGGTCTCTGGGGAAGAAGCAGATCAATTCAGGGAAGAGCTGCATAAAGATATAAGTCTGAAGCAGATAAAGGAACAAGCGCTGACCCAACAGATTCCTTTCACTGACAAACTGAGGAATCAAGTTGTGTGTGAGAATGGGATTTTATGTGGACTGTGGATGCCTGCTGAGAGAAAGGATGAATGTGAACCAGTGAAACAAATGATGGAGGTGGTGAAAAAGAATCTCAGTCAAGCACAGCAGAAGCAAAGTTACTGGTATGACAGAACAGCCAGGGAACGTGTGTATGATGTGGGAGATATGGTTATGGCGTTCATACCCAGGAAACATGACAAATTACAGGCTAACTGGGAAGGACCATATACCATCAGAGAAAGGCTTGACACAGTGACATATGTAATCACCACAGACCAATTAAACAAAAGCAAAGTGGTTCATGTAAATATGTTGAAGCCTTACCATACCAGGGATGCACAGGTGTTGCAAGTTACCTTATTCCCTGAGGGAAGTGGGCCTGAACTTCCAGATTTGGTACAGGAAAGCAAAGACAAAGGAGGGGTAGATCAAGTGGAATGGTCAGAGGAGGTAGAGGAGGAAGTAAAAGAAGAGATTCTGAGAGTTTTGAAAACCTATAGGAATCTCTTTAGCAACAAACCTGGCCGAACCAGTATAGTTATACATTCCATTGATACTGGAGATCATGCCCCAATCAGATCTGTTCCGTACCGTGCGAATGGGAAAGTTTTGAATGAGATCAAAAAGGAGGTGGAAGATATGCTGGAATTAGGAGTGATCAGGGAATCCATCAGTCCCTGGGCCTCAAGTATTGTCCTGGTTCCGAAAAAAGATGGAACGACCAGGTTTTGCATTGATTATCGGCTAATCAATAAAATTACTGTCCCAGATGCGTATCCTATGCCTAGGGTAGACGCTATGTTAGAGTTATTGGGGGCAGCAACCATTATCTCTACACTAGATCTCTGTAAAGGATTTTGGCAAATGGAACTAGACGAGCAATCCAGAGCCAAAACTGCCTTCAGTACACCAGATGGGTTATATGAGTTTGTGACCTTACCCATGGGACTAAGGAACTCACCAAGTTCATTTCAGAGGCTAATCAATACTGTGTTGTGAGGCATGTCAGATTTTGCAGTGGCCTATATCAATGACGTGGCCATTTTTAGCAAGTCGGTGCCTGAGCATGTCCAACACCTGACAACAGTATTGGAGGCCTTAAGAAAAGCAGGCCTCACAATAAAAGCTAAGAAATGCCAGTTTGGACTAAAGGAAGTAATCTATTTAGGACATAAGGTGGGGAGTGGGAAAATCACCCCCTTATGGAGCAAGGTGGAGGCAATACAAGCGTGGCCGATCCCCTTAACCAAAAAACAAGTAAGGGCATTTCTGGGTGTGGCTGGTTTTTATAGGAAGTTTGTGAGAAATTTTGGGGAAATAGCAACCCCCTTGCATGAATTGACCAAGAAGAAGTGTTCTGAGCGTGTGGTATGGACGGATGAATGTCAGAAGGCTTTTGATCTACTGAAGCAAGCCTTGTGCCAAGGACCCATATTAATAGCACCAGACTATGAGAAACCATTCATCGTGGCTACAGATGCGTCGGACCTCGCGCTGGGAGTCGTCTTGCTGCAGGAGAGAGAAGGCACCAGACATCCAGTGGCGTACCTGAGTCGCAAGCTGACGCAGAGGGAGAAAAACTATTCGTCGGTCCAGAAGGAGTGCCTAGCGGTCGTGTGGGGACTGAACAAGTTGCGTGTGGGGACGAAGATTCACAGTGACTATGGATCATCGGGCCTTGTTATGGTTGCAGACTATGAAAAACCATAACACTATGCTGCAGAGGTGGTCCTGGGCCCTACAGGACTATCAAGTGGACTTCCAGTTCATCAAAGGCAAGGACAATGTACTGGCCGATGGACTTTCCAGGCAAGTGGCTGGGACTGCAGTGATGTGACCAGACAGAGGAACAAAGAAAGACATTTTCCCCATAGAGACTTTTATTTGTTAACGCGACGTATAAATCCTGGAACAGGAATAATACTCTGCCGTTGTTTAAGGGGGGGGAAATGTGATGTTCCTATATATTAGTGTATATATGGTAAGTGCTGGTTGTTTAGAGTATACATGGTAAGTAGTGAAAGAGGAGGGGGAGTGAATGGGTAATAGAATGCTTGATGATTGGCTGGATGTTTAAAATGGCTGACAGTATAAATGAAAGGATGACTGGTAAATCTGGGTGAATGTGAGGTGGTGAATTGTGGAATCTGGGGGGAGAAGAGAAAGAGTGGATTGCTTGGTGGGGTTTAGAGAGTTGTTTACCAGGAGGGAGGTGGAGTTCGGATTAGTATTGTGTAAAACCATATGCTTATGTGCCTTAAGAAGAAATCTTGTTAATCTTGTTAGCTTTGTTATCTGTAATAAATACTTAATTTGGTTTACCAAAGGCCTGATCCTTGGCTGGGGTTTCACAGACCAGAAGGGAGGGTAAGGTAATGACCAAGGCTGAAGGGGAACTGTAACAAATGGTGGCAGTGGTGAAGAGTATAACAATACCAGTATTCAGAGTCTCTGGGAATACTAGTATTGGGACGTTACTGGTGGTTGCCTAGCAGGGGGATCTGTTGAGATCTGTGCTAGAGCGGATAGGTAAACCATAAGAGAGTGCGGTCCGGACTGGTGGAGTCCCTGGAGGTGCCTAGAGACAGGCAGTAACCACGAGCAGGTAGGAACCTGACAGGGAGAGCCAGGGAAGGACGCATCACAGGGATCCCGGAAATTACAGGCCAGTTAGCTTAACTTCTGTCCCTGGAAAACTGGTAGAAAGTATGATTAAAGCTAGATTAACTAAGCACATAGAAGAACAAGCCTTGCTGAAGCAGAGCCAGCATGGCTTCTGCAAGGGAAAGTCCTGTCTCAGTAACCTATTAGAATTCTTTGAGAGTGTCAACAAGCATATAGATAGAGGTGATCCAGTGGACATAGTGTACTTAGACTTTCAAAAAGCGTTTGACAAGGTACCTCACCAAAGGCTTCTGAGGAAGCTTAGCAGTCATGGAATAAGAGGAGAGGTCCTCTTGTGGATAAGGAATTGGTTAAGAAGCAGAAAGCAGAGAGTAGGAATAAACGGACAGTTCTCCCAATGGAGGGCTGTAGAAAGTGGAGTCCCTCAAGGATCGGTATTGGGACCTGTACTTTTCAACTTGTTCATTAATGACCTAGAATTAGGAGTGAGCAGTGAAGTGGCCAAGTTTGCTGATGACACTAAATTGTTCAGGGTTGTTAAAACAAAAAGGGATTGCGAAGAGCTCCAAAAAGACCTCTCCAAACTGAGTGAATGGGCAGAAAAATGGCAAATGCAATTCAATATAAACAAGTGTAAAATTATGCATATTGGAGCAAAAAATCTGAATTTCACATATATGCTCATGGGGTCTGAACTGGCGGTGACCGACCAGGAGAGAGACCTCGGGGTTGTAGTGGACAGCACGATGAAAATGTCGACCCAGTGTGCGGCAGCTGTGAAAAAGGCAAATTCCATGCTAGCGATAATTAGGAAAGGTATTGAAAATAAAACAGCCGATATCATCATGCCGTTGTATAAATCTATGGTGCGGCTGCATTTGGAATACTGTGTACAGTTCTGGTCGCCTCATCTCAAAAAGGATATTATAGAGTTGGAAAAGGTTCAGAAGAGGGCAACCAGAAGGATCAAGGGGATGGAGCGACTCCCTTACGAGGAAAGGTTGCAGCATTTGGGGCTTTTTAGTTTAGAGAAAAGGCGGGTCAGAGGAGACATGATAGAAGTGTATAAAATTATGCATGGCATTGAGAAAGTGGATAGAGAAAAGTTCTTCTCCCTCTCTCATAATACTAGAACTCGTGGACATTCAAAGAAGCTGAATGTTGGAAGATTCAGGACAGACAAAAGGAAGTACTTCTTTACTCAGCGCATAGTTAAACTATGGAATTTGCTCCCACAAGATGCAGTAATGGCCACCAGCTTGGATGGCTTTAAAAGAAGATTGGACAAATTCATGGAGGACAGGGCTATCAATGGCTACTAGCCATGATGGCTGTGCTCTGCCACCCTAGTCAGAGGCACCATGCTTCTGAAAACCAGTTGCTGGAAGCCTCAGGAGGGGAGAGTGTTCTTGCACTCGGGTCCTGCTTGCGGGCTTCCCCCAGGCACCTGGTTGGCCACTGTGAGAACAGGATGCTGGACTAGATGGGCTACTGGCCTGATCCAGCAGGCTCTTCTTATGTTCTTATGTTCTTAAGCTACGCCACCCTTTTCAGTAATATACAGTCTATAGGGTTTCTGATCATTGGGCAAGGCGAGCACTGGAGGCTGGCTTAGGGCCAATTTTAATTTTCTGAATGCTTTTTCCATATCACCATTCCACTTCCAATCTTTTAAGCCTGTCTTTGTCAAGGATTCATAAAGTGCTTTGGCTTTCACTCCATATTCAGGGATCCATTGTCGGCAAAAGCCTGTCAGCCCCAAGAAGGCTCTTAGCTCCTTAGGATTCTTTGGCTGGGGCACTCTCATGATTGCCTCTCTTCTCTCATTACTAAGGGCACGAGATCCATACTTGATCTGATACCCCAAGAAAGTTACTTCAGGAAGGCACCATTGCACCTTTTCCTTGGAAACTTTATATCCCTTTTCTCCCAGCTCTTTGAGCAAAGATACTGAACTTGCTTCACACTGTTCACGTGTATCACTGCATATCAGAATATCATCCACGTAAACCAGTAGGGGGCAGTGCTGAGGCCGAGCTCTCCAACTTTCCAAGTCTTTTAAAAGGGCCTTAGTAAATTCGGATGGGGATCCGAGGAATCCTTGGGGCAAAACGGTCTAACTCATTTGGCATACCCTGCCTGTTTGGGAGTTCTCCCATTGAAATGCAAACAGATTTTGACTGTCTGGATGGAGAGTAATAGAGAAGAAGGCATCTTTTAAGTCCAAAACAGTGAAGTACTTGGACGTTGGGGGTATTTGAGTCAAAATGGTATGGGGGTTGGGCACCACAGGGTGGTCTCCTTCAGCTATGCTGTTTACAAGTCTCAAGTCTTGCACTAGGCGATACTGCCCTGGTCGATTGGCTTTAGGTACTCCCATTATTGGCGTGTTATAGGGAGATGTAGTTTCTTTCAGCCACCCATCTCGCAGAAACTGCTGTATTAAAGGCTGTAATCCTTGCCTAACTTCCTTCCTCAGCGGATACTGTCGAGTAGCCTGAGGTAAGCTTCCATACTTTAACCTTACTTTCACTGGCTCAGCATATTTAGCTCGAGCAGGATTCCCTTGAGCTGCCCATACATGGGAAGGGATCTCCTTTGGCAATGCTACCTGACCTCCATTACTTCCAGTTGGGCTGCTAAGTAGCATCTGATACGTGGAAGTATAACACTTGGGAATGCGTACTTTCATTTTGTCCTTTTCAAAGCTTATTTCAGCTTGCAGCTTGGTGAGAATGTCTCGCCCCAATGACCTCTGCGATGACATTTTGCACATTCGTCCTTTTCTAACCTTCTCCTTGGCCTATCTCCTACTTGCCTGTTCCTTTCTTTAGATTGTGTTCCCATGGCAACGACTAGCATGGTACACTCCTTTTTCCATCTCTTCTCCCCCTCCTTTTTCTCCACTTGGTCCCTGTTCACATACACCTTGTATGCCACTTCCATTAATTGGGCTATTGGCATTGCCTGGGCGCCTGGCAACTTCTGAAGCTTTCTTCTAATATCTGGGGCTGCTTGGCCAATAAACATCGTGGCTACTAGCCGGGTGTTTTCAGGAAGCATGGGATCCATTTCACTATATTGCCGAAAGGCTGTGTAAAGCCTATTCAAAAAGGAAGGAGGGTCTTCTGTAAGTCCCTGACGAACTTCATATAACTTATTAACATTCACTCTTCTTGGGACTGCATGGGTCAAGCCATGCATAATCAGGCGCTTATAAGTCTGTAAGGCCGGGGGTGAACCATTATGACTATTCCATCTTGGGTCCTGATCAGGGAATGTATTAGCTACAGGCAATCCCCCTTGTTGGCCTGCTTCCACCTCTGCTTGCCTTCTTGCCTGGCTTAATACCATGGACCTTTCTTCTGGCCCTATCAAGGTTTGTAGCAAAGTCTGTATATCTCCCCAAGTTGGATTATGGCTTGAGAAAATGGATTGGAATAAGGCAGTCATTTTTATAGGGTCCTCCCTCAGGGTGGGGGTCTGATTCTTCCAGTTAAATAGATCAGAAGTGGTAAAAGGTGCATATACATATGTCTGGGGTGCACCAACAGGTGCAGCAGGATCCACCACTTCTCTCATAGGACATTCCAAGGTACCAAAACTTCTTTCCTGTTCCTTTTGCCGGGTGCGGGACCTAGTCTGTGGGCCCTGAAGTGTACGTTCACTTTCTTCATTAAGAAGGCTTTGCTCAAATTGGAGCTGCATCCTGTCTATTTGTTCTTGTATGGCACTTAGTCTCAATGGAGTAGCCAAAGTCTGTTCACCCTCTCTTATTGATCTCCTATATCCCAACAAAGCTGCAGGTGGGATAAACTGAGAGGTTGGCTTTAATACTTGAGGAGTAGGTGTTGGTGTAGTGGATGAAACAGGTACTGAGAGAACAAGTGTTGGTTGTGGCAATCGGGAAGCAGGAACTGCCTGGGGGGCAGAAACTGCTGGAACAGGCACTGCTTGATTGTAGGGTGGGGGACGGACTTGAAGAGTGTCCAATAATGGGTCCTCCTCAACAGGGAGGATAGGACAGGGTTTATTGGGCTTCTGACCACCTGATTTGGATATTAACATTACTTTGAAATTTTTATTCTTATGTTTGCATTCATACTCGAGCAACCACTGTGGCCTTGCTTCCACCATGTTTAACCAGATCCCAGCATACGCAGCTGAATCCACATAGCCACTTTCTCGAGTCTGTTTGCAAACGGCTTTCACTATATCTATTTTGAATGTTCCTTCTTTAGGCCAGCCTATGTCCCAGCTGGGCCATAACTTTTCACAACACAGTCTCATTCCTTTGTCAGACACCATACCTTCCCCGTATCTTCCCATGAACCGGTTCTTATGTTGCAACACTAAACCTAAAGGGGTCCCCCTGTTGGATGTTCCCACGCCCATTCTCGGGGTTTTCACCTGGTTGCTTCACAACCCTGACCCAGCAAGCACACACCACTTTTCTCGCTTCGTCTTTCTCCAGCCGCTTCCCTCGCGGTAGGCGGAAACGTGAATCCAGACTCCATACTCACTTCACAAGCACTTTTGCGTCTCAGTCACACACACACACCAGGTCAGATGGGGATTCCACGTCCCACAGGATCCCTGGGCAGTGGCCTTTCCCTTACCTCCCTCTCCCACACGTAGGTAATGCTTACCAAAGTCCGTTGTGAGGGGCAATCCGCGTCCGGATGAGAGGCGTTGGTTCATCTGAGTCTTTAATGGGAGCCCTCAATTAATACTCACGTGGTGTTAGCTCTCCGTCCGCCAGCCCTGGGGTCAGGCCAAAAGTGGCCTGGAGCGCTCTAACCCTCAGCTCTCCGGCGCGGCCCTAACACCAGCAAGGTTAACCAGAGGACTCCTGGCTGCTAAGCTCGCCAGAACTGTTACACCAGAATTAAGGTTTGTTCCCGCTGGTTGAGGTCCAATATCAAACAACGGAGACTCAGAATTGCCAACCAAGGCCTTTTATTAACTATACGTTTGCAAAGCGGAGAGCTCACAGTAGACTCGTGTCAGTCTGTGAGGTCTGAAGCATTCATGTTTCTTACAGGCAATTATACACTCTGAGTTTCAAGCAGTTGGCAATACATGGACATTCCAAAGGTGGGAGGGAGTTCTACTCAGTTCCACTGTGCTTCACAGTAAAGATAAGGAACACTCCCTTACTCCCTGAATTATACTGTGTTCTGCTTACTGACTGTTTTGTGCTTACTATACAAGGTCGCTTTTAAACAATGAACAAAACTGAGAACTGAGCGCCTCTTCTTAAAGTAGGCAGGAAACTAAAATCCATTCTTTCTATTAATCAATAATCTATATTTTTATAACAGTATTGCATAGGCATTGCTCAGGTACTTTCTGCATCATGTTCTGGTGAATTTGTCAATGTTCAGTACTTCACATAAAAGTACATATTCATTGTGAGCTAAGCATTCCAGCTAATGCAATCCTTCCTACGTCTTGGAGAGCACAAGGATGTTCACAGATATTCAGTGTCTATCAATGTTATCATAATTGTTTAGAGTTCTAGCTGTTCCATACAAACCAAAACAGTCAAGGAAGACAGCTCCAAAAAGAAAAGGGTTCTGGCTGGCTACTAAACGTGTTAGATGTTAAATTAAATGATTAAAATGTTATAAACCTTTATAAACCTGTATAGCTTTATAAAATAATATATTTTGCTTATTTTTTGTATATAAGAATTTCCCCAACAATTCCCCGCTTTGAAGCTAGCTATAACACTAGCTTCACACATTCTATTTTATTGTTGTTGTTGTTGTTGTTCATCCTTGCCCATTCAGTCTGTAAAGTCTTCACCTTAGCATATTCCTCTGTAAAAAAAAAATGGGGGTGTGAGGTGATCCATGTTGTGTGTATGTATTTTGCTGACCTTGAGGTTGGTCCAGAACCTGCAGCTGGTGCAGAATGCAGCAGCGTGATTGCTCACTGGCGCAGGGTATCACCAACCTGTTACACCACTGCTGCAAGATTTGCACTGGCTGCCCATTAGCTACAGGGCCAAGTTCAAGGTTCTGGTGTACAAAGCGCTATAGAGGTTGGGGCCAGGATACCTGAAAGGTCATCATCTTACCCTTTATATACCCAGTTGATCACTGCGCTCTGCAGGTGAGGGCCTCCTGCAGATACCATCTTATCAGGAGGTCTGTTCCGCACAACATAGGAAGTGGACCTTTAGTGTAGTGGCACCTACCCTTTGGAATTCCCTCCTCTTAAATATTAGAAAGGCTCCATCTCTGTTATCTTTTCAGCACCTAGAGAAGACCTTCCTCTTTCAACAAGCCTTTCAAGTAGAGATCTTATCCCCGTTTGCATCTGTGTTGGAATTGCTTTTTAAGATGTTTTCAAAGCTTTTTCTGTTTTTTTTTAAATGTTTTAAAAGATCTCTTGTTTTAATATGTTTTAAAGTCCTTTGTTTTTAAGATGTATTAGAGTGTTTTTAGTGTTTTTGTTTGCTGGCCTGGGCTCCTTCTGGGAAGGACGGGATACAAATAAAATAAAATAAAATAAAATAAAATACATAAATACATAAATACATAAATACATAAATACATACATAAATAAAGCTATTGCTGAAGTTTTAACAGCAGTGGCATAAGTCTCTCTTATTCCTCTACTCCCTGGTCCCAGATACAGCAGCCACCTGGGTGCCAGGAGTCATGGGAAGAAAAAATAATTCTCAGTGCTCCTGATAGATGGATGACAAGCTCTGGAAAGGGAGAGAGAAAGGGAGAGATCTCTTCCTCCCTTATACTATTATTAGAACTACAGCAGCAAATAGTTCAGTGAGAGGGTTGGTTGGTTGCTTGCTTGCTTGCTTGGAAAGGGTTGCTGTGATGCCCTTCCCTGGCTCTCCCTGTCAGGTTCCTACCTGCTCGTGGTTACTACCTGTCTCTAGGCACCACCAGGGACTCCACCAGTCCGGACTGTCCTTTTATATGGTTTCTCTCCCCGCTCTAGCACAGATCTCAACAGATCCCCCTGCTAGGCAGCACCACCAGTCACGTCCTATAACCAGTAGTCCCAGAGACTCTGCCTGAGTCTCTCTATCTGGTTACCTCTGTGACTGAGTGCTAAAGCTGTCCCAATCCCTTTGATTTACTCAGACTGCTTATAATTCTGGTTTGCTCTGAATACTTGTGGTGTTATTCTTCCCTTCCCCGCTGCCACCATTTGTCACTCTTCAGCCTTGGTATTTACCTCACCCTCCCTTCTGGTCTGTGAAACCCCAGCCAAGGATCAGGCCTTTGGTAAACCAAATAAGTATTTTATTATATAACAGAGATAACAAGATTTCTTTAAAAGGCACTTAAGCATATGGTTACATCTATTCCTGAGGTACTGGTCTTAGTATTAATCCGAACTCCACCCTCTCCTCTCAAAACCCACCAAAACAACCCTCTCAAGTCCACCAACGTCCACACACGTCCACACCACATCCACCCAGATTTACCTGACATTCTTCCTTTTATACTGTCAGCCATTTTAAACATTCAGCCAATCATCCAGCATTCTACTGCCCATTCACTCCCCCTCCTCTTTCACTCCACTTACCATGTATCTTCTAAACAAACAGCACTTACCCTATTTACACTAATACAGGATCATCACAGTTGCTGACTTGTGAGAGTAGAAGGTTGGAGTCTTGCTGGGAAATTAGGGTTAGAGGCAAGTGAATGGGTTGGAGGGAAGAGCTGGATTCTTCTTTGGCTTGGATTAATAGCTGAGCAAGAATCTGAAAGGGCATGATGTTTATCATGCATTTGAGTTGAGAAATGTGTGTTGCTGAAATTTGTATTCTAAGCCAAGGAATGACAAAGCTTAGCAACATATCTGGTCAATTTAGATGTGTGCAGCAGCATGCAGTGCTGACCTGTGTCTCTATAAATTGAGTATTATAAAAAAAACCTTGTAGGTTTTCTTGCAAAGAGCAGATTCCATGTATGCAAATGTCATGACTCATGGCAAAACACCTTCATGGACTGGGGCAAGCGTGTTTAGCTTCAGCGAGCAAATAAAATAACAATTACATGTTTCTGTTGAATGGACACTGAAATGATAAATGAAGAAAATGAATGTGTATGTGAACATATGCAACGACACAGATACCAAACCTGATTGACTATGTGTGTCTCTACTCATTACTATAATCTCATCTTTTTCATTTTTGTTATCCTTGAATGAGGCAATAATTATCAGTTTGAGAGAGACCAAACCACCAAAACGTGATCGAATTTCAATTATTTATCTTACCGTGCTCTTCTTCTCTCACACATATATACACGTGTGTTCTTGTATAGTTGCATCAGATCCTCTTAATGAATGCAGAGTTTTAATATACTGCTATAATTACTTTTATTTAAATGTCTAAAAACAGAGCTAGTCTGCCTTGTACAGGGTTTAAATGTAGCCAAAGCACTTAGTTCTCCAGTAAATCTTCACCCTGTCTAAGGAAAACAGCTTTTAAAATAGCAAGTAGGGAGAAAAGGTCAGCGCTATTCTTACAATCTTGTCTGCGAAGTAGTATTATAAAAATAATTGCATTTCTAGCTAATCAAAGGTGTGTTTAGTAGAGCTAGGAATGTAAGCATAACATATTAGGTATTAGTCAGGTGTTCAAGTCTTATCATTTACTAAAAATAGGATTTTGAAATAGTTGGTTTTCTTATTCTAATTCGATCCATGAATCATAGGAAACTGACTTATGGTGAGTCATGCTATTGGTCCATGTAGTTCAGTACTGCCTACACTGACTGGTAGCGGCTTTTTGGGATATCAGACAGGGTCTTTTCCAGCCATACCTGGAGATGCTGAGGATTAAATCTGGGACTTTACTTCTGGATGCAAAGTAGATGCTCTACCACTGAGCCATGACCCTTCCCATGTAGGTAGGGCACACCATCGACTTGGTTTTTGCTCTAGATGGAGAAAGGGGTGGTCTGGAAATAGGGGGTGGAGGTCACCCCATTGACATGGTCAGACCACTTCTTGGTGACATTTAGACTTATGGCTCCAATCCTGCCCTGCAGGGCAGTGGACAGATAAGATAAGATAAGATAAATTTAATTTTTGTGTCGCCTATCTGGCCGATGGCCACTCTAGGCGACTTACAATTAAAATACAGTAAAATAAAATAATCACAATAAAATCATAATGTAATAACAGCAGTCAACAAGACATTAACAGTACACTGTTTAACCCACCCCAGGGATCTCAAAGGCCTGTCTGAACAGCCAAGTTTTTAGGGCCTGGCGGAATATATCAGACAGATTAAGATGGTCCACCCGCAGAGACAAATGGAATCCACAGGATTCCTGAATGCTCTGGGGGAGTTCCCAGTAGATAGAGCAGGTGACTCTGTTGAAACCCTTGTCATGCTGTGGAACAATGAGGTGCATTGAGCTCTGAACACAGTTGCCCCTGAGTGCCCTTTTCAGCATTGTGGAGCCTGGTTTGCACCTTGGTACACCAGTGAACTAAGGGCAATGAAACAGGCTGGATGATGGCTAAAGTGCAAGTGGTGAAAGATGTGCTGTGAGGCTGCTGAGGCATGAGTACAACATCATAATTGTGTGTACTGTGTGGCAGTGAGGACAGCTAAGAAGGCCACTCCTCTGCCTCCATTGCATTCTCAAGTAGCCATCCAAGAGCTTTTTCATATTATCACGAGTCTGCTGACATCAACTCCAGAAATTAAGTTTTAGACCCTTCAGAGGCCCACTGTGAATTGTTTACAAGGCACTTTGAGGATAAAGTTGTTTGTCTGTGTAGCATTCTCAATGCCCGATCCATATGTACTATAGTCCCCAATGAGGTGTCCAGTGCAACGTCCACTGCAATTTCTTGGGATCAGTTTCAATTGATCCAGCTGGATGATGATGACAAAGTGCTTGTGAATATGCAACCAGCAACATGTCCTCTCGACCCTTGTCCTTCTTGGCTTATTAAAGCTTGCCAAGGGGGTATGACCTAGTGGATCCAGGGTGGTCAACATGTCTTTGCGGGAGGGAGTAGTCCCAGTTGCCCTGAAAGAGGCAGTGATCCAACCACTTCTGAGAAAGCCCACCTTGGATCCATTGGTTTGTGACAACTACTGCCTGGTTGCAAATACCCCCCTTTTAGGGAAGGTGATCAAGTGGGTTGTGGTGCAGCAATTGCAAGTGTTCTTGGATGAAACAGATTATCTTAACCCATTGCAATTGAGGTTCAGGCCTGTTTATGAGTATGAATTAGCCTTGGTCACCCTGATGGACAGGGCCGGTTCTAAAGGGTGGCCAGGTTGGGCACTGGCCCGAGGTCCCTGGAGCTAGAGGAGCCCCTGAGGGGTCCCCCGCTCCCCTTCTGCGATCCACGCCCCCACGCCCCCCACTTACCTGTCAGCTGGCTTTTTAGCATTGCCCTTAATGAAGATGGCGGCCGCAGCTTCCCTAAGGTGCTGAAGTCGCTGCCGCCATCTTAGTTGATTGCAGAGATGTGCGTGCATAGCATGCACTTGTGCCATCAACAAAGATGGCGGCAGAGGCTTAATTCCCCTTAGGGAAACCGCAGCCGCCATCTTCATTAACGGCAATGTTAAAGACTAGACAGGTAGGGGGCTGTGGGGGGGCCGCACGCATGTGCGTACATGCACATGCACACCCACCCACCAGGGGGTCAGGGCAAGCTGATGCCCAAGGGCCCCCGCATGCCTGGAGCTGGCCCTGCTGATGGATGACCCTTATTGGGAGAAGAAGAGGGGGAGTGTGACCCTGTTATTATTGATCTCTCTGCAGCTTTTGATACTATTGTTCATGGTATCCTTCTGAGCCAACTTAGTGAGATGGTTATCAGAGGCACTGTTTTGCAGTAGTTTTGATCCTGTCTACAGGGTCCTTTTCAAATAATAGCATTGGGTGATTGTCTTTTGGCCCTCTGACAGTTGTGCTGTGAGGTGCTGTAGAGTACCATCTTGTCTGTTTAATATTTATATGAAGCCCTTGGGAGCAGTCATCAGGAGATTTGGGGCAAGGGGTCAGCAGTATGCTGATGATACCCAGCTCTATTTCTCTGTAATATCTGAATCAGGAGAGCCTGTGCAAGCCCTGGATTGGTGCCTTGACTCAGTGGTGGGCTGGATGAGGGCAGGTAAACTGAGTCTGAATCCTAGCAAGATGGAGGCACTGTGGGTTGGTGGCTCCCAAATTCAGATAATTGGTCAATTGCCTGCTTTCGATGGGGTTGTACTCCCTCTGAAAGAGCAGATTCATAGTCTGGGGGTGTTCTTGGATCCATCTTTGTCTAGATGACCTCAGTGCCTTTTACCAGCTTCAGCAGGTAAGACAGCTGCTGCCATTTTTGGACTGGGATAGCCTAACCACTGTCCATCAACTGGTAACCTCCAGGCTGGATTACTGTAATGTACTCTTTTGGGGCTGCCCGTGAGGTTGGTCTGGAAGCTGCAACTGGTGCAAAAAGCAGTGACGCAACTGCTTACTGGGGCAGGGTATTGTCTACACATCACCCTGCAGCTGATAAAATCGCACTGGCTGTCCTTTAGCTACCGGGCCAAGTTCAAGGTTCTGGTCTTGCTGTACAAAGCCTTATACAGCCTGGGAGCAGGATACCTGAAATATTGTCTTACCCCTTATATACCCAGTCCATTGCTACTCTCTGCTTGTAGGGCCTCCTGCAGATATCATCTTATCAGGAGGTCCATTCCACACATCATAGGCAGCGGACCTTTAGTGTAGTGGCACCTACTCTTTGGAATTCCCTCCCCTTAAATATTAGACAGATGCCATCTGTGTTATCTTTTCAGTGCCTACTGGAGACCTTCCTCTTTAAATAAGCCTTTTAATTAGAGACCTTACCCATGTTGCATCTGTGCTGAAATGGTTTTTTAAGATGTTTTTAAAGCTTTTTTTAAAAAAAATGTTTTTAAATATGTTCTATTTTAATATGTTTTAAAGTGTTTTGTTTTTAAGATGTTTTGGGCTCCTACTGGGAGGAAGGACAGGATACAAATAAAATAAATAGATAAATAAATAAAAGCTATTGCTGCAGTTCTAACAGCAGTGACATAAGCTTTTAAAGATGTTTGCTTTTTTAAATGATATTGTCTTTTTGGTGCCCAGTGAAGACCTTCCTCTTCCAACAAGCCTTTTAAGTCAAGATCTTTCCCAGTCCACATCTGCATTGGAATTGTTTTTAATGTTTTATCATTTATGTGTTTGGTGCCCTAGGCTCCTTTAGGAGGAAGAGCAGGATATAGATTTAGTATCCACCCAAGCCTTCCAGTGTTGGATAGGAAAATATGAAGGAGGCTTCTAAGCAGGTTCAGATGAATGTGCTTATAAGCCTCTGCACAGTTGCGAACCCTGATAATTCAAGATTCCTGATCACGTGGAAGATTCTGTGTTCAGCCGAGCACAATTAGAAGCCCCTTCAAGGTCTTCAAGCTCAGTGTGTAAAGGTCTCCTGTGGAGATGTTGAGGGCAGAGGTTACACACATGACCCTGCTTCCTTTTTTATGCATTTACCTTGAAAGCCAGAAGAGGGCTGATGTGTCAGTATCAGGGAAGTGCAGGCTTGGGTGGATACTAAATCTATATTCTGCTCTTCCTCCTAAAGGAGCCTAGGGCACCAAACACTTTTTCAGGAGTGGTCGAATCACTGCCTCTTTCAAGGCGGCTGGAACCACTCCCTCCCGCAATGATGCGTTGACCACACCCTGGATCCACTCAGTCAGACCCCCTTGGCAAGCTTTAATAAGCCAAGAAGGGCAAGGGCCGATGTCAGGCCCAGGATGTGACTCAGGAACCAGACCAACGGCTGTAGTTAATTCGTGTTTTATTAGGGTAATGTCCAAACAAAGACTGCGTTTTCTCATGAAGCAATACAGGGATACAGGTCCTGTGGCATTGGGAGAAAGTTGACAGAGCAAGGGACTTCTTCCCGCCTGTTCTTTAAGAAGGGGCCAAATGGGCGTGCAATCTTTCGCTCCTCCTTAACTGCCCCTCAGGTACTGCCCGCCTTCCCCCCCTTCTCTCCTGTCTTTTCAGCTGTCTGCGTGTGCGCGGTGAGGAGGGAAGCATCACCCCTTCCTCTTCTGAAGTTTCCGATTCCAGGATGGGGGATAGGGGAGGGGCTGATGGTAAACTGCCTCCCCGCTTTTCGGCTGTGAGCAGCCCTCCCTCTTTCCCCTCTTGCTCTGAGCCTGAAAGAGGGGGAGGCGTGAGAATGTCCAGGGAGGGCTCAGGCTCCCCGTTGCTAAGCGACCTTATCACTGGCAGTTCCTCTGTTTCGTCTTCGCTCCAAAGGGGGGAAGTTCCTCCCCCTTCCCTCTGCCATCCATCCGAATACTCTTCTCCCAACTCTCCGGGATCCAGCTCCCCGGGATTGGGACCCCAGCTCTGCCTTCCGACACCATCCCCCCTCCCAGGCTGTGCCCCCCTCCCCTTGTCTGGCTTGGGACGGTGGGGAAAACATTGATGGAAAAGTTTTACCAATTCTGGAGCATGCACATCAGCTGCATCTTCCCATGATCTGTCAGCCACCCCATAGCCTTTCCAGTGAATCAAGTACTGCAGCTTGTGGCGTCTGATCCTGGAATCTAAGATCTCCTCAACTTCAAACTCAAGCTGCTCATTTACCAGGAGTGGAGCTCCGGGAGGTTCCTCCGGCCGTAACTCACTGGGAGGGGCGGCTTTCGTTAAGAGGGATCGATGGAACACAGGATGTATTTTAAACGTGTCAGGCAGCTTCAGTCGGTACGCCACGGGATTAATTTGAGTTTCTATTTCGAAAGGACCCACCCTCTTGTCTTGTAATTTTCTACATTTGCCCGGCATCTGGAGGAAGCGGGTGGACAGCCATACCTGGTCTCCCGGTTGAAGGGGGGGGGGCTCCTTCCTGTGCAGGTCAGCAACTCGCTTGTACTCCGTTTTGGCTTCGTTTAACTGCTGTTTCAGTGTCTGTTGCGCCGCTTGCAATTCCTTAAGGAAGTTCTCAGCTGCCGGTACCAGCATTCCTTCTGAGCTGCTTGGAAAGACTTTAGGATGGAATCCATAATTAGCGAAGAACAGGGTTTGTTGAGTGCTGGAGTGCAGAGAATTGTTGTAGGCGAACTCTGCAAAATGCAAATATGATACCCAGTCAGTCTGTTGATAGGACACATAACTTCGTAAATATCTTTCCAAAACGGCGTTCAAGCGTTCCGTCTGCCCATCTGTCTGGGGGTGATGGGCGGAGGAGAGTTTTAATTCCGTCTGCAACTGTTTCCACATTGCTCTCCAAAATTTGGCTGTGAACTGAGTTCCTCAGTCTGAGACTACGCTGTTTGGCAATCCATGCAGCCGGTAGACTTCTTTTATGAATAACTTGGCCGTTTCTTTAGCCTCTAAGGCCCCTGCACAAGGAAGAAAGTGTGCCATTTTGGTAAGTAGATCCACCACTACTAAGATGGCTGTCATTCCTTGGGACTTGGGTAGATCAGTTATAAAATCCATGGAGAGGTCCTTCCAGGGTTCATGTGGGACAGGCAACGGTTGTAACAGTCCTGCTGGTGCCCCTGTTTGTGTTTTTGTCCGCAGACAGACAGAGCAGGACTTTACATAACTCTCAATATCTCGACGCATTTTAGGCCACCAGAAGTCCTTGGCCACGTTCTGAATGGTCTTGTAAATCCCAAAGTGTCCCGCTGTGATGGAATCATGACACTGGCGTAGGATTCTGAGCCTTAATTCCCCTTCTGGCACATATCTGGCGGTTTTGAACCATAACAGTCCATTTCTCCAGTGAAAGGTTACTTCTGAGTCTTGACCTTGTCCCGTCTCCTGCTGATATTTTAGCATGTCTGCATCTTCTTGTTGTGCCTTTTTGAATTCCTCTTCCCATGAAGGCTGGCATACTTTTCTTTTCTTCTTCCGACAGTCTTGGCCTAGCCCCTCCCTGTCCCTCAGTTGCATTACCTGCCATCCCTGCAGTGGGAAGGGTCTTGTTGCGGGATGCCGAGGCTGAGTATCTCGGGACCTCCTGCTTCCTTTCCAGGCGCCTTCCTTCCATCCGGTGATCTATCTGTAGGCATAGCCGGATGAGCCCTGGTAGGTCAGCGGGGGGGGAGGTCCTGGCCAACTCATCCAGGATTTCAGCATTTAATCCACTCCGGTACATAAACATCAGGGCGGCGTCATTGTAACCAGTTTCCTGGGACAGAATTTTAAAAGCGTTAGTGTACTCGGAAACAGTCCCTTTAGCTTGCTTCAGAGCGCCTAGTTGCCGCGCTACTGTTTCAGCCCTTTGCGGGTCTTGAAACATCTCGGTCATCTCCTGTATAAATCCTCTGTACCTTCCTAAGACAGTATCCTTTCTCACGAGATACGGAGTCACCCATTTTGCAGCTTCTCCCTCCAGGAGGCTAATCACGAAAGCTACTTTAGTCCTCAAGAGTTCCACTTCTTCCGTCTCAGAAGTGGGGTTCGTCCCCCCCGCTTCTCCCTTTGACATCTTGTCCCAGTCAAGTGAAGAGAGTGTTGAGGGTGATTTAGGTGGCTCTGTCAAGCTGTCAGGCCCAGGATGTGACTCAGGAACCAGACCAACGGCTGTAGTTAATTCGTGTTTTATTAGGGTAATGTCCAAACAAAGACTGCGTTTTCTCATGAAGCAATACAGGGATACAGGTCCTGCGGCATTGGGAGAAAGTTGACAGAGCAAGGGACTTCTTCCCGCCTGTTCTTTAAGAAGGGGCCAAACGGGCGTGCAATCTTTCGCTCCTCCTTAACTGCCCCTCAGGTACTGCCCGCCTTCCCCCCCTTCTCTCCTGTCTTTTCAGCTGTCTGCGTGTGCACGGTGAGGGGGGAAGCATCACCCCCTCCTCTTCTGAAGTTTCCGATTCCAGGATGGGGGATAGGGGAGGGGCTGATGGTAAACTGCCTCCCCGTTTTTCGGCTGTGAGCAGCCCTCCCTCTTTCCCCTCTTGCTCTGAGCCTGAAAGAGGGGGAGGCGTGAGAATGTCCAGGGAGGGCTCAGGCTCCCCGTTGCTAAGTGACCTTATCACTGGCAGTTCCTCTGTTTCGTCTTCGCTCCAAAGGGGGGAAGTTCCTCCCCCTTCCCTCTGCCATCCATCCGAATACTCTTCTCCCAACTCTCCGGGATCCAGCTCCCCGGGATTGGGACCCCAGCTCTGCCTTCCGACAGCCGAGAAGAGTTCAATGGGCCTTTCTCTAAATTAAGTGTGCGAAGGACTGTAGCTTTAGTCTACACTACTAGTACTCTACTATTACTATTACAATATCAAAATTCAGTGTTTGTTCTTGCATATATTTCCAAAACCAATTCTATAGTAAAAAAAATAAATAACATAGAATTTTTTAATACCTTTGGGAGTCAGATACTAGTAAATTGAGAATGCAATATACAACTTAATAATAGGGGGATGCTGTGGAAATAAATGTATTTACTTCAGCAAAGTTTTGCTGATATTCATGATTTGATATTCTGATTAGCATGCTAGATAAAAATGGGCTGGATGGAACAACTATCAGGTGGATCCACAGTTGGCTACAGAATTGTACGCAAAGAGTGCTTATCAATGGTTCCTTCTCAAACTGGGGGGGGAGGTAATGAGCAGGGAACCACAGGGCTCAGTCCTGGGTCCAGTGCTCTTCAACATTTTTATTAATGCAGGGGATGTTTAGCAAATTTGCAGATGATATAAAATTGGGAGGGAGAGCTAATACCCTGGAAGATAGAAACAAAATTGAAAGTGATGTTGATAGGCTGGAGCACTGTGCTGAAAGCAACAAAATGGTATTTAATAGGGATAACTGCCAAATTCTACACCTAGGAAAAAGAAAACAAATGCACAGTTATAAGATGGGGGATGCTTGGCTCAGCAATACGACATGTGAGAAGGATCTTGAAATTGTTGTGGATCACAAGCTGAACAAAAGCCAACAGTGCAATGTGGCTGCAAAAAAGGCAAATACTATTTTAGACTGCTTTAACATAAGTATAGTTTTAAAATTGCATGAAGTACTAGTTCCTCTCTATTCAACACTGGTTATGCCTCATCTTGAGTACTGTGTCCAGTTCTAGACACCACACTTTAAGAAGGATGCAGACAAACTGGAATGGGTTCAGAGGAGGGCAATAAGGATGATCAGGGAACTGGAAACAAAGGCCTATGAGGACAGACTAAAAGAAATGGGCATGTTTAGCTGTGAGAAGAGAAGACTGAGGGGGTTACGATAGCATTGTTCAAGTACTTGAAAGGTTGTCACACAGAGGAGGGCCAGGATCTCTTCTAGATCATCACAAAGTAGGAGTTTGGACAATAAAAACTCGAAATGGCTCTTCCTAGCAAGAGATGCAGGCACTAGGAGAAGCTTCCTACCTAGGCTAACTTTCTGTGCATGACCGGTTTGGAAAGAAAGAAGAGGCAACCCTTCAAGTTTCTGAGTGTCTTTTGTCATTCATCCAGCCTAAACAGAGGAGATCTTGGAAAATAAAGAGAGGCTGCTAGACTGGTGTCTTTTGGGGATGTTCTAGCAATAGCAACAGCCCTGCCTCAGTGAAAGGCGAGCTGCCACCCCGCCTGACACTGCTGCCGTCAAGTACATCTCCCCCAAGCACCGGCTTATCAAAATCGAAAGCAATGAAGGCTGCAAGGGAGGCAGCGGCATCCCCATCACCTGGAGTCCTTCAGCAAGCGCCGGGCCCGGCCAGAAGAAGTTCAATAAGTGTGTGGAGCAAGCAGAAGGCGGTGGCGTCTCCAGCACCAAGAAGGAGAAATGGACGCAGGAAGGCCGCAGCGAGGAAAGGCCTCCGGCGGCTTCTCGCTCTTCCTCCCTCCCCCCATCGGACTCCACCTTTGGGACCCTCACAAGGTGAACCGGCGGTTCCAGGGCCAGAACTGCCATCCCGCCGCCATCGTAAGCGGGAGCCCCAGCTTCCACGGGCTGAGAGGGCTGCGCCACTCCCAGAAATATGGGGATAGGACTATGACTGAGAGAGTGTGGCTAGCCTTGCAAAGTAGCCCAATGCCTATAATACCTATTTAGCCAAGGTGAGGGGGGGTAGTTTGTGCTAACTTTGAAATGTATTACCAATTGTATTGTTTTTATTGTTTATTGTTTTATTTATGTATTATTGATGCTTTATTGATATATTAGTGTTTTATTGGTGCATTTTTATACGGGTGCCCTTTTGTAAGCCGCCTTGAGGACCTTTTGGCCGGAAGGCAGGGTAGACATATTAAAATCAAATCAAATCAAATCTTAAATACAGGACACAGAATAATGGGCTCAAGTTATAGGAAGCCAAATTTCAACTGAACATCTGGAAAAACTTCCTAGCTGTTAGGGCGGTATGACAGCGGAACCAATTACCTAGGGAGGTGGTGGGCTGTCTAACACTGGAGGCATTTCAGAGGCAGCTGGACAGCCACCTGTCAGGTATGCTTTAATTTGGATTCCTGCACTGAGTAGGGGGTTGGACTTGATGGACTTATAGCCATCTTCCAAATCTACTATTCTATGATTCTGATTCTAAGTGGATGAGCGGGATCTGCAACAACATGTGCCCTGCTGAAGTTTCAGCCAGCTATTTCCTCAAAGCAGGGCATTTTGCTCCCCCCCCAGGTTTCTGTCCCCCTCCTACAAGTTACATTCAACATTCCTTGGCTAGTGAATATGTACTCATTGTTCTATTTTTGAGGAACCCCACCTTCTGAAAATATAAGAGTTCGCCCAGCATGCTGATACTTCCCTCTTGTTTCTCCAAGGCCTA
The DNA here is from genome assembly GCF_030035675.1 of Rhineura floridana. Taxonomy (NCBI): domain Eukaryota; kingdom Metazoa; phylum Chordata; class Lepidosauria; order Squamata; family Rhineuridae; genus Rhineura; species Rhineura floridana. The sequence continues at coordinate 80,125,893 of NC_084486.1, read as the reverse complement.
CTTTTTATTCCATTTATATTGGCATTCACCACTTGAGTTTGCTCTTGGAGGGACTGGGATGTATCCAACTAAGTTCAACTCAGAGTAGACCCATTGGGATTAATGGACAATTTAGCTATGTCCATTAATTTCAATTAATCTCCTCTGAATACCACTAAAATTGGATACAGCCCACTGATTTTACAAAAATTCTCAGCGGGACTAAATTATGAAGCATACCCTTGAATAAAAACTATAACTGAAGAAGCTATCAAGTCTCTCTCTCTCTCTCTCTCTCTCTCTCTCACACACACACACACACACACACACACACACACACACACACACACACACAAACTTTTACTCTTTTCAGTATTATTTTCTAACACTAATCCCACACAGAAAAGATTTGTTGCCAGTTTCAATGGGAATTGGCTGCAATTCTGAAAGGCTTGAGTAAAACCCCCCGAAATCAATACAATTGCAATCAATACATTTTTTCTGTTTTTTTTAAATTGGCATAAAGGTTGGTTCACAAAGCTTTAATTCAAAACTCTCATTGCACGTGCTGTCTCTGTATCTAAATGTTGATTACCTAGAGAATAAAGACTATGATACACTACTCAGCAGTTTATTTTCCTGTTGTTTGCACTGTGACAGGATAACTTGAACAGTGCCAGTAATCTCAGATATTCATTACTATGGAAATCTTTTGATCTATCTATAATATCCCCATGGGACAGCAAACCTATTTCCTCCTATAATGAAAGCAATGTTTAGCATGTATATGTGTATATAAGCAATTGCTGGCATTTCTCATGCAAAGTTCCTTGCCTGAATGCTAATTTGAAGTGTTCTGCATTTTGCCATCTAAACCTTCATTCCTTCCCTAGGAATTCTCCAAGAATATTTGTTTGCACACAGGGAACATTTTGATGTGCTATATTTGATGGACTGGGCAAGTGTATTCATTAATAGGTATTTCTTCCTTTCAGTGTGAGAATGACACTAGAACTCATGGACATCCAATGAAGATTAATGTTGGAAGATTCAGGACAGACAAAAGAAAGTACTTCTTCACACAATACACAGTTAAATTATGGAATTCACTCCGAGGCTGTGATGGTCACCAACTGGGAAGGATTTAAAGACAGATTTAGACAAATTCATGGAGGAAAAGGCTACCAGTGGCTACTAGCCATGAAGACTGTGCTCTGCCTCCATAGTTGGAAACAGCATGCTTCAAAATACCAGTTGCTGGAAATAGCAGAAGGGGAGAGTGGTCTTGTGCTACTTGTAGGCTTCCCATGGGCAACTGGTTGGCCACTGTGATAACAGGATGCTGGAGTAGATGGGCCATTGTTCTTATGTAATGAGTGCGGAAATAAATTTGTGCCCCAAAATATATCTGCCACTTTTTTGCACATATTTTCTGAATATTCTCTGTGTCAGCAAATGTTCAGTGAACATTTTAAAGTTTTATGTAATGCTTTTCCAGGAGCCGTCAACATTTTTACAATATTATGTTCATGCAGTGGTATGTAATGTGCATTAGCAGTCAGCACTTCACTTTAATTATTTCACCATATCTCAAGGCTGATATTTAAATATTTAACTAGATAAATAAATTGTTAACTGTTACCCTTTATTTTATATATATTTATTTTATCTCTCTCTATATATATATATACACACATACATATAAGGTGGCATTGACAAAGCATTAAAACAACAGTACATGAAAATACAGCAGTTATACCAATCCACATAGCTGATAGTACCTTAAGTGTATAACAAATCATCAGATGGCATTTTATATGTATCAGGATTGTCTAGAATCATACAAGAAGGGTATGATTAGGATGAAATTGCCTGACACGAATCTAATTTTTCTTTCCAGAATTTTGAAGTTAATGATTCTGAAGTGATTCACAACAAATTAATTTAGCAAGTCATAAAGATGGTGGTGTGGTTTATACTTCATGGTAAACCGAACCATAACTTAACAGCAGAGCTTGGAAAAGTTACTTTTTTGAACTACAACTCCCATCAGCCCAATCCAGTGGCCATACTGGCTGGGGCTGATGGGAGTTGTAGTTCAAAAAAGTAACTTTTCCAAGCTCTGCTTAACAGGTCCATGTGAACTCCTGAAGAGATGTTTGTAACCACTTTGCTCCATCCTGGCCTTTTCTACTCTCATGCCATGCTGAACTAAGGCTAGTTTGGCTTAGTGCAGCCTTTCCCAACCAGTGTCCCTCCAGATGTTGTTGGACCACAACTCCCATCAGCCTCAGCCAGCATTGCCAATGGTCAGGAAAGATAGGAAGTGTGGTCCAACATCTGGAGGCACACTGGTTGGGAAAGGCTGTCTTAGTGTGTTGTCTTAATCTGGGTTAAGCTCACTCCTCACAAACCATAAACTGAGGTTTATTCACAGTGAGCTCTTCTTCAGGAGACCACATGAGCCCAGTAAGCCATAAATTAGCTTACTGTGATGTGCAAACCGCTTTAGAGTAGCAGATAGGGATGGGGCAAAAATTCAATTCAGTTCACATTTAAAGGTACACATACCTAATTTGCACTTTCTGAAACAATATATGAACCAAAACAGAGCTATCCTTTGAAATTCACACTTCTCAAAATTTTGCAATGCAGTTCTCCAGCCAAATAATATGTACAAAAATGCATATACGAGGGTGAAGTGTGCATATAAATTCATATACCAATGAAAATAACACACACAAATGCACTATATTCGAGAACAAATTGCAGTGCAGAAAGGTGTATATTAGGCAATATTGCTTGCAAAAATGTGTACATTACGATAAATTCATAGTAAAATGCTGATGAATTTTCATTTGGACTTTTTTAAAGAAAATATTGCAAACTGATATGGAAATGTGGAGAAACAAACTTAAAACTGGAAAGAAGAAAAACTGAAATATATGGAAGATTCACCCATCCGTAGTGACAAAGAGTTCGTTCACACGGCGACTTACTGTGGAATTGGTGCTACTTGCATCCCTGTTTAATTCGCATGGTTCACATGCCATTGCAGGCAAGCCAAAGTTATGACAGTTTTCCCCTTTAAATCTATATTAACCCAATCTGCTGATAATGCAAAAAGTGAAGGAAAAAACATCTCCGCTTTCACTGTGTTCCTCCATGTAAGAGCTTTGCTCCAATGTTTTTTTTGCTGGGCGGGTGGATCGTCCCTTTCAGATACTCCCCTTTCTCCACCCACTAAACTCTCCTTGAATTCCATTTTGTTTCCGGCAGCTTAACCAGCCACTTCTGACTCGCTCTGTCTTCCCATATCGGAGTTTGCTATAGCCTTCCTTTTTTCCCCTTCCCCCCATTAAGTCCCCTCTCTCCTTGAAACCAGTGATGTGCTCCATTTCAATATTATTTAATGATGCGCTCCATTTCCATGGTATTTAGAATTCCTCTCAACATTCTTTCTGACATCCCATTCTCCCTCTCCACGCCTGTATCACATTTTATCCCCCCCACACAAACCCTGTCTCCCACTCAGATATAAAAATTGCATTTAATACCTTCTTTAAAAAGGGGGGTTACTATAAATATGTGAGAAGGAAATGAAACTGACAGAAAAAAGGAGAGGTGAATGACTACTTTGCCTTTCACTCAGTTCATATATAGCTTCATGTCGATTGCACCCCAACGCTATCCTGGTTTCAGCGTGCAACTGACAAAAAACAATGAAATTGACCAAAAAAACCCTGTCCTGCCCAGAGTGTGAGGCACGAGACAGAGACGAGGGTGAAAGAAATTCTTCTTTTATTAGGGTAATTGAAACATCAAAGGCAGCACGCCTCATTAATTCGACTAACTAACTCACTGCAAGCCCTATCTAAGCTACTAAGCATACTCTGCAGCATATGAAGGAAGTTGACTCAGCACCCCAGTCAGGGGGGTGCAAGCTTAAATAGGAAAGGTCTTCGCTCGTAATCTTTCACTCCTTCGAAGAACCTCCCTCTGACCGGCGTGCTTCTCACAATGTGTGGCGCGGGGTGAGAGAGGGCACGCCTCTGATGGCTCATCTGCCAATACCGACTGGATAGGTGCAGGCTGGAGGTCAGGAGGTGGGGAAGCATTTGAAGTGTCAAGAGGGGGATCCAGGGTGGTTGGAATTGGCACATGCACCAGCGATTCTCCCAACGGTTCTGTTGGTGCGTCTTCTTCAGCAGGAGGACTGTCCATGGGAACTGGCGCAGTGTCAATTACACTCCCTCCCCCAGTGTCCTCGAAAGTCTCAGGCTCTGCCCCTTGCTGCTATAGCTGAAGGGGCTGAAGCTCCTCCAGCCCCCTTCCTTGATTCCCTTGAAAGACCTGGGGCTCGACAAAACCCTTCCATTCTCCATTAGCAATATCAACACTCCGGAGGGAGTAAACATGTAAAATTGGGAGCGGCACCAAAATGAAACAGCGATACTAAACCTTTCCAGAGGAATGTCAACTAGTGTGAATAGAAAACAGTGGATTGGAAGGTAGGAAGTGTGCAAATCTATCGCAATGGCAAAAGCTGCATCTTTAATACAAAGTTTAGCTTCTGTGTGAATGAGCCCAAAGGCAAATAAAATACCTGAGTAGTTTGTATTTGCAATTTTCATATTTGGTAGGCACAATTTTCCTATCCTAACCTGCACACTTCTGTTCTTTTTGCTTTCCCAGTGTTTATTCTAGCAACAATGTACCGTGTGATTATTCCCGTGGTAAATTCTCTCCTTAGAATCCTTCCAGCTTAGTTTGGTTAAACCTGGTGGCCTTAAAGACGCTCTGTCATTCCACATTTCATATAGCATTCAACAGAATTTACATTTAACATTCTAAACAAGAAAACTTTGTATTAATTCTTTTTATTTCAAAAGCCATTTGGCACATTTAAAATCTAATTTCTTAAACTACACAATGGAATTATTATGCAGCTCCAATTATAATTTACTAGCTGTTCTGAAAAAAAAATGGCTCACAGATAATTTCTTTATTTTAATAGATTTTTCTAACAGCAAGAATGAGCTTGAATAACCTAGTGTTATATTTTGCTGATATAGAGTTCCTTAGAGTTCCTTCTAGGAATAATGTGCCATCATCTAATGGCTTTGCTCCATTGTGGATTGTGTTTGTTTTCCCCTCCCATTTACTTATTTTTTTTTTTGGGGGGGGGTTCTATGATCCCTGAGCCATAGCATACACCATAGCTCCTTCTTTGACACTGGAGAGTTCCAGTGTTAAAAAGGGAAATATTATGTTGCATCCACCAACCCCATTTAATTTATTTATTTATTCAATTTATATTCTGCCCTTCCTCCAAGAAGGAGCCCAGGGCAACCCCATTCCTAGGAAAATATCCAATACTACCTATGTCAGAACTCCAATGTTGGCACAGCCAAAAGGAGGCATGTTGGTGTGGTTTGGGGTATATGTGTCAGGGATGACCAGGAAACAGAGGGTGGTATCCAATGCACTTGTTTCATTACCACAAGGATTTACATGTGCACAATGGAACTTCCCCCCTTCCACCTCCCATAGACACTCCATACCCTCCCCAAATCTGCTCTGGAGTGTTGAAGGAACCCCAGAACAGGTTTAAGGAGTGTGCAGGAGTACAAGGGGAGCAGTTCCATCACACAAACGTAAATACTCTTGCTAACAGAATGAGTTACCTAGGGCTACATTGGATTCAACCCAAAGGATCCAAATGAATAATTGCACATGGAACGGTGTCTTTTACAATGTCCATAACATACTGACCTCCACTATTTTGTATAGGGCTAAAAAACTTATATTTTTGTTTATTTTTTTTTTATTTATTTATTAAATTTATTAGTCGCCCATCTGGCTGGCTGTCCAGTCACTCTGGGCAACGTACAAAATAAAAACATACAAATACATTAAAACATTAAAAATCTCAACAATAATAATAAAACCTAACCCACCCCAAAAGCCTGTCTGAAGAGCCAGGTCTTCAAGGCCTGGCAGAAGCTCATCATAGAGTGGGCATAGCAGAGATCATTTGGAAGGGAATTCCACAAAGTGGGGGCCACAATTGAAAAAGCCCTCTCCCTAGTTCTCACCAGTCTAGCTGTTTTAACTGGTGGGATAGAGAGAAGGCCTTTTGAGGCTGATCTTGTTGAGTGGGATCTCTGATGATGTTGGAGATAGACTGGGCTGAAACTGTATAGGGTTTTAAAGGTCAGAGCCAACATCTTGAATTGGGCCCAGAAAACAACCGGTAACCAGTGCAACTCCTTCAGCACTGGAGTGATGTGATCTCACCGGTGGCTGCCCATCAGGCGAGCAGCCACATTCTGTACCAGTTGCAGCTTCCGGTCCATTTTCAAGGGTAACCCCACGTAGAGCGCGTTACAGTAGTCTAGGCGAGAGGAGACCAGGGCATGTACCACGGATGGGAGCAGATGGTTGGGAAGGTAGGGGTGCAGCCTCCGTATCAGATGGAGTTGATACAGCGCCGCCCGGCTCACAGCCAAGACCTGAGCCTCCATGGACAGCTGGGAGTCAAGAATGACCCCCAGGCTGCAGACCTGGACTTTCAGGGGCAATTGTACCCCATTGAGCACCAGGTCAACATCCCCCAACCTTCCCTTGTCTCCCACAAACAGTACCTTGGTTTTGTCAGGGTTATTTCTTATTATTTCTTAAGATTTTTTGGAGACTCTGGGTTGGAGCTGTCATTTCTTTTATTTCCTTATATATTAGGGTTGTATCTGATGGCCCTGAGAGCTGTGGCATGGTAGAAGATGGGTGAAATGTGGAGGCAGGAGGATGCTGGGGATATTAGGCAGTGAAAGAGGAATGGATCTCTCTCTCTCTCTCTCTCTCTCTCTCTCTCTCTCTCTCTCACACACACACACACACACACAGGATAAGGGTATGCAGAATATCCTGATTGCAGGATATGGATCATATTGTGAGCCCATTCGACATTTAAGTGGGAGGGATCAATAGTTCAAACTAATTACATGACTGTGGGAAGCAGCAACATCTAAACCAAGTGGTTTAATTCCCCTGGCCCCCATCACTGGTGTAGTGATTAATATATAATCTGAAAACTCTCATTTATGCATTGGTTGGCTAATTTATGTAACACAGGTGTGGCAAAATGCATATGGGGGGGAGGTGGCCTGAAAAATCATCTATGCTCATGCTTAACTGATTTCTCTGAAACTATACAAGAGAGACTGTAAAATATAAATTATCTCAGGAAGATTTACAATGTTCTGCTGTAATGTCTTATTATGTGCCATGGAGCTTAAATGTGCTGAGAGACACAGCAAATGAGGGGCAAGCAGAATTCACTGTAATTGAATCAGAGAGTTTGAGGCTCAATCAGTTTTCAGTTCAAATATTACAATGATATGAATTCTTAAACATGGAGAGATAGTTGACCCATACATCAAGTTTAAGAAATCCTTCTGAGACACAATAGGGAAAAGTACTAAAAAAAGAACGTCTTCATCCACATTCAGGCCTGCTAAAGAGAGGGAAATGATAAATCAGAGGCTTTGCCATGCACAGACACACCCCCTCTGCCTGATGGGTCTAATCCAGAGGAGGGGCATCAGGCCGACCTGTCTTGGCTCACTTCGGGCACCACTCACCCCATCTTGGAGCCACTCCTGAGTAAGTTTGGGAGGCAGGGATCATGTTTAATTAGGGTAACCCCCCTAATTAAACACATGGTGGGTCAGAAACACATCTTCCTATCCCTCTCCTGACTGAGAGCAGGGTCAATTGTTCTATGCAATGCTGTTTTGCTTGTTCTTGCTGCCCTGGGTTCCTTCTAGGAGGAAGGGTGCAATATAAATTTAATTGATGATGATGGTGATGATGATGATGATGATGATTAGAAATGGAATAACTTATGATCTGATGATATGGGATTCCTTTTATAAGACTACTTCGCTACATGAAAACTGAGCACTTGTATGAGTTAGGGCTTAGATGACAGACCATGGTGCTAAAACTTTGTTACAATGCTGTCACAAGGGTAACTTTTTTAAAACTGTAAGATCTATATTAACTATAAGATCTATTTTCCTCAATGTGAAACATTTCCATTGGTGATAGTGGATTTGTGGAATCATGCCATAAAGCACGGATGAAGAATGTGTGCCCCCCAAGATGTTGCTGGACTACAACTTCCATAATTCCTGGCCATTGACTACGTTGACTGGGGCTGGTGGGAATTGTAGTCCAACAGCATCTGGAGGACCTCAGATTCCCTATCCTTGAGTTAAGGTCTGATGGAATGCTAAGAAGCTAGCATCCAAATTGATTGTGTTTCAGGCCATTTTAATTTTAAACCATCTTGCTTGTTGAAAAACAGGGTGTTAAGAATTTCCTCCCAGTTCTGTCTCATTACCTGTAAGAGCTATTGCTTATGTGAATCTACAATTTCATTATTCAATGAACTTTATATCTAGATGACATTGTGGTTCAGCTTCTGTTTGTTCATAATTGGGAATTAATCACATTGCATTAAACTGTTCACTAAACAACCACTTCATCATATCTTTCCAATCTGTCATAACAGTACTCCAGGCAACAGTTATTACTTACATTTGTGGATTATTTTTCCACATTTATACATCACATAAAAAACCCTACATATTGAAAACTAAGTACCCATGTCATGATTTTGACATCATCTAACAATAAAGCACATTATGTTAATTAATAGTTATTTACAATTAATAGTTTTAGGGTGGTTGTTGTTGCATCGTTTTCTCCCAGAGAAGCAGAAACTCACAGGAATGGCAAAAATCACCTATACAGGAATGTGGAGAGTGTGTGTGGAGAGTGGGATAGAACACTTTTTTTTTTAGTACCCATCCAATTTGTGCCCTCCTTTCAGATACCAATGGCACATGAAGATATCCCAGAATGGGTAAACAGAAGTTGACTGCTCCACAACCTTCTGTTAATAAAACTTTGAAAAAGGATTGGTTCAAAATACATGATTGATTTTTCCCAGCCGATATTTATTTTGCAGCAGATTTGTTTGCTGAAATTACTTCAACGCTAGATCTATTGTTTGCATACTCCATTATGGTTCAATACAAACACTAGACAAACCATATACACTGTTATCATAGATTAGAGGCAAAGTCAGTTTGCTTGCACCATCTAGCTAATGAGATTGGATTCTTATGTCCTTGTAGCTACTACAAAAATCAGTGTCCCAAGATACTAAATATATTTCAGTAAATTAAAGATTTTGCACACCTGTCACTTGGAACACTATCTATCAGTACAAGTTCTACTGAAGTTAAAAATTAATGGGTGTGTACCCCTTTTACTTTTGGGCTGGATAAAGATCACCAATGCCCAAATGACCAACATGCCTACTAGGGATGGAGGAGAATATTCGCTAAATTGGACTTAGTACTGGATTCTGACTGAATTCGACAGTCCATTATCTTTTGGACCTGACGGATTTCTTGCAGCAGGCTGTGGCTGTAATCGGCACAGATTTTGCGGCCACGGCTGCAATCGGTAAGATTTTTTTTTATCCCCCCCCCATTTTACATATTTATCTTCGTAATCAAAGCTGCTGCATTCGTAACTGCAGGTGTGATAATGATTGCCATTTATCCGTTATATATTACCAAAAATATTATGTTATTATCGCCATACAATGCAAAACATATTGGCTGCCTGGCCTGCTCTAGGCTATACATGTTCTCAGTTATAATTGTCAGATCATCCTGCAATTTCGTGTTTTTAAAATAAGACAGCTCAGAGCATTCTGAATCTCCATCCTCTTGCATGGGAAACATGATGATGATGAGACTGATCCACACTACCTGCCCCAGCCCTGCCCTGCCCTGCCTGGCCCTGCCCTACTTTTTTTCATTCTCCTGCCATTTCACTGTGACTGTAGACAGCACACCAGCCACACTTGGACAGGATCGTCTCCCCCCCCCCAGGCTTTTGAATCTGTACTACTGATGTGTGTGTGTGTGTGAACAAAAATACAAGGTAGTACTAGTGGTGGTGGTAATGATGCTGTAGTGCTGCTGACAAACTAATTCAAGAATAGCAAAAAGAAGGGGAAGCAAGAGACAGACTCAAAGGCAATTATCTGCCTCATTAATATGTAAATAGGGAAAAAAGTCATTCACATAAGCATTTACACTAAAAATTATGCAATATTTCCCACCACTGGAGATCGTTTATATAAGTATTTATGTTAACAATTATGCAATTTTTGCCATCACTGAAAAAACACACACAACATGCATTGAATCACAACCCCCCCCCCCGAGAATCAAATTGGCAAGTGCAGATTGTGATCAAACAAGACTGTTGGAATACAAGTGGGTTGGAATTAGGCAGCGAACCCTATCCCTAATGTCTACATGTTATTACAGGCTAGATGACTACTAGTTGCTTGCCAGTGCACAATAAGAACAAGGGTTTGAATTAGTGTCCTGCCAAAATTTGTCCTCCAATTTCTCAAAGCTTTTTTCCTTTCCATTTTCCTGTCTAGTTCCCAGGATACTTTAAAACTTCGATAGAATTTCAGTACATGGGGAGTTGAACTTACTTTATTGCAGCAAGGCAGTTGTGGATAATGTGTATTTTTATTACCATTAAATATTTTGTCAGCATTTCTGCAGCCTCTTTGGCTATCTCACTTTCTGATCTGAAAAAGGCCCAGTGAGAAGAGTTACCTCTAGATGTCTTGTCTTGCTTTAATTAAAATCCATGGCCAGTGAGGTTAGTTTCCAAATGCCTGAATCTGTGTGCTCACCTATTTTGCTTTCAAGTTCTTTCTCTTACATTTTTTAAAAAATTGACACTGATTTCATTAAAAATAAAAAAGACTACACTTAAAACCCCCAACATAACTCAACAGCTTTGAAGTACACAGCAGGCAGCCTCCTCACATTTCTCTGCTTACAGAAAAGCCCACCCAAGAGTGTCATGAGGTTTTCAGGAAGTGCGGGCACACAGGAAGTCTGCAGAGTGAAGACTATTAGAGAGATGATTTGCAAAATGAAAGACAAGGCACTTACAAGCACCTCTCTGCTACTTCACAAACAGTATAAATACAACAAAAAGCCTGTACTACAGCCATGAAAAGTGTGTATAATATAATATAATATAATCATAAAATGTCTTCACTCAGTCCCCACTGGAGGATTTGTAGCGCTGCAGCACAATCCTGTATTTGCATGAAGCCAGGGCACAGCCCCCATTGGAGGGGTTGGAGTGCCTCATTACAACCCTGGGATTTCCATCAAGTCAGGGTAGAGTAGGGGAGCAAAAGAGAAGGCAGGTTGCACAACAACAGTGGGTGCGGCAAGAAGGGAGGGACAGTGACAAAGGGAAAGTGGTGGTTTAAAACAACAAGAGAGGTCTGAATAGATTGACAAAGGAGGAACCTTAAGGTTTTTAAAAAAAAAATAACAAGGAGAAATAGCAGAGATGGGTACAACACAGAAGCTAACACAACAGAGCCTTTCCCAACTCTCTGCTCACTGTACTGAAAGCTCTGCCATCCTGTAAAACTGCCATTTTTCTCTCAATGTCTCTCAATTCTTGCTTCAATCAAACCTCTGGCATTGTTTAAAACAGACACATTTCCCCTTTTAGTGTCCTCCTTTTCTCACACATCTCCCTCAGTTGCTTCATGTGAGAAAGATAAAGGATGTGGAGTCCTCATATATTTCATAGGACATTCACACAATGTATTTCACTCTCGGCACAATGTGTTGTCAACATGACATTCCAGATTCACTCTAGTACTTTAGAACAGATATTTTATGAACAAGCAAACACTCATATACGAACAACATCCAACAATTGAACTTCACCTTCTCTAATTGAACAAGCTAAATGCCTGGCTTGCTCTTAAGATTCTATTCATCTTGAAGATACATTTTCATCACAGGGTGTTGTGTGTGTGCAAAGAGGGTTGCAGAGTAAAAGAGAGGGGAGGAGGCATGGAAGTTGGGATGGTCTATGTGCAAGGGAGAGCTAAGAAGAGGAGGGGAAGAGGCAGGGAAAGGTGTGGAAAGTGAAAATTGGTGGGTGTGCAAAGAAGATGCAGAATCGGAGAGAGAAGAGGCATGGAAATGGGGGGTGATCTGTGTGCAAGGAAGAGTTGAGAAAAGGGGGAGAAAGAACAGAGGGCAAAGGGGGTAAAGATGAAAATGTGGGTGAAGATATTTGTTGTTGTTATGTGGCTTCAAGTTGATCATGACTTATGGCAACCCTATGAATCAGCGACCTCCAATAGCATCTGTTATAAACCACCCTATTCAAAAAAATTTAAGTTCAGGTCTGTGGCGTCCTTTATGGAATCATTCTATCTCTTATTTATTTATTTATTTTATTATTTATTTTATTATTTATTATTTTATTTATATCCCGCCCTTCCTCCCAGCAGGAACCCAGGGCGACAAACAAAAGCACTAAAAACACTTTAAAACATCATAAAAACAAACTTTACATTAAAACAAAACATCTTTAAAAACATTTTGTAAGAAAGAGCTTTGAAGACATCTTTTTAAAAAGGTTAAAAACATATTATTTTTTTAAAAAAAGTTTAAAAACATGTTAAAAAGCAATTCCAACACAGACACAGACTGAGATAAGGTCTCAACTTAAAAGGGTTGTTGAAAGAGGAAGGTCTTCAATAGGTGCTGAAAAGTTAACCTATTGACAGATGGCACCTGTCTAACATTTAAGGGTAGGGAATTCGACAGGGTAGGTGCCACCACACTAAAGGTCCTTTTCCTATGTTGTGCAAAACAGACCTTCTGATAAGATGGTATCTGCAGGAGGCCCTACCCGCAGAGCGCAGTGATCGACTGGGTATATAAGGGGTAAGACAGTCTTTCAGGTATCCTGGTCCCAAGCTCTATAGGGCTTTGTACACCAATACTAGAACCTTGAACTTAGTCTGGTAGGAAATGGGCAGCCAGTGCAATCCTTTCAGCAGCAGGGTAACATGTTGGTGATACCCTGCCCCAGTCAACAGTCTCGCCACCACATTTTGCAGTAGCTGCAGCTTCCGGACCAACCTCCAGGGCAGCCCCACATAGAAAGCATTACAGTAATCCAGCCTGGAGGTTACCAGGCTATCCTGGTCCAGAAACGGCTGCAGCTGTCTTACCAGCCAAAGCAGGTAAAAGACATTCTAGCCACGGAGGTCACCTGGGCCTCCAGCGACAAAGATGGATCCAGGAGCACTCCCAGACTACGGACCTCCTCTTTCAGAGGGAGTACAACACCATCCAAAGCAGGCAACTGACCAATTATCCAAAATCGGGAACCACCAACCCACAGTGCCTCCATCTTCCTAGGATTCAGACTCAATTTACTGGCCCTCATCCAGCACACCACCGAATCCAGGCACCAGTCAAGGGCTTGCACGCCCTCTCCCGATTCAAATATTACCGAGAAATAGAGGTGGGTATCATCAGAGTACTGTGACACCTCACCCCAAATCTCCTGATGACCACTCCCAAGGGTTCATATAGATGTTAAACAGCATGGGGGACAAGATGGTACCCTGTGGCACCCCACAGCACAACTGACAGGGGGGCGAAAGACAATCACCCAATGCTATTCTCTGAAAACGACCTTGGAGATAGGATTGGAATCACTGTAAAACAGTGCCTCCAATACCCATCTTACCAAGTTGGCCCAGAAGGATACCATGGTCAATGGTATCAAAAGCCATTGAGAGATCAAGTAAGAGTAACAGGGTCACACTCCCCCTGTTCTTCTCCCGATAAAAGATCATCCATAAGGGTGACCAAGGCTGATAGAATCCCATAACCAGGCCTGAACCCAGACTGGAACGTGTGAAGATAATCTGTCTCATGCAAGAGCACTTGCAATTGCTGTCCCACAACCCTCTCAATCACCTTCGCTAAGAAGGGGTATTTGCGACTGGTCGGTAATTGTCGCAGACCAGTGGGTCCAGGGTGGGCTTTTTCAGGAGCGGTCAAAAGTAGTTTGGCCTTCCTCTTTTTCTACTCCCTTCTGTTTTCCCCAGCATTATTGTCTTTTCTAGTGAATCATGTATTCTCATTATGTATGATAACCTCAGTTTCATCTTTTTAGATTCTAATGATAGTTCTGGTTTTATTTGTTCTAACACCCAATTATTATTTTTTTATTTATCACAGTCCATTATATCCACAAAGCTCTCCTCCAACACCACATTTCAAATGAGTTTATTTTTCTCTTATTCACTGTCCAACTTTCACATCCATACATAGAGATCAGGAATACCATTGTCTGAATGATCCTGACTTTAGTGTTCAGTAATACATCTTTGCATTTGAGGACCTTTTCTAGTTCTCTCATAGCTGCTTTCTCCAGCCCTAGCCTTCTTCTGATTTCTTGACTATTGTCTCCATTTTGGTTAAGGACCGTGCCAAGGTATTGATATAATCCTTGACAAGTTCAGTGTCCACATTGTCAATGTTAAAGTTACATAAATCTTCTGTTGTCATTTCTTTAGTCTTCTTGATGTTCAGCTATAGTCCTGCTCTTGTGCTTTTCTCTTTAACTGTGAACAGCATTCATTTCAAATCATTATTGGTTTCTGCTAATAGTATGGTATTGTCTGCATATCTTAAATTATTGATATTTCTCCCTCCAGTTTTCACACCTCATTCAACTTGGTCCAATCCCACTTTTGTATGATATGTTCTACATATATATTAAACAAATAGGGTGATAAAATACACCTCTGTCTCACACCTTTTCCAGTTGGGAACCAATTGGTTTCTCCGTATTCTGTTCGTACAGTAGCCTCTTGTCCAGAATATAGGTTGCGCATCAGAACAATCAGATGCTGTAGCACCCCCATTTCTTTTAAAGCATTCCATAGCATAGGTTTTCATGATCTACACAATTAAAGGCTTTGCTGTATTCCATAAAGCACAGGGTGAATTTTTTCTGAAATTCCTGGGTCCATTCCATTATTCAACATATGTTTGCGATATGATCTCTGGTACCTCTTCCTTTTCTAAATCCAGCTTGGACATCTGGCATTTCTCGCTCCATATACGGTAAGAGCCTTTGTGTAGAATCTTGAGCAATACTTTACTTGCGTGGGATATTAAGGCAATAGTTCCATAATTAATGCGTTCCCTGGGCTCCCCTTTCTTTGCAATTGGGATATATATTGAATGCTTCCAGTCTGTGGGCCATTGCTTAGTTTTCCATATTTGTTGATATTTTTTTGTCAAAATTTGGACAGATTCAGTCTCAGTAACTTGCAACAACTCTATTGGTATGCCATCTGTTCCTGGTGATTTGTTTCTTCCAAGTATTTTAAGAGCAGCTTTTACGTCACATTCTAAAATTTCTAGTTCTTCATCATACGGTTCCTCTGTGAATGAATCTGTCATCCTTGCATCTCTTTTACATAGTTAGAGGTTGCAAAAAAGGAGGAAGTAGGAGGCATAGACATAAGGGTGAAGGTGAAAACAGGGGTGCAAAGCAGGGCTGTAGAAAAAAGATGTGGCTTCAGAAATGGGGTTGTGAAGGTGTAAAGGGAGCTTAGTAGTTGCATGGGGTAGGGAGGAGAAGCTCTGGGCAGTTAATCTGGAGAGAGTCATGGGGGAGGAAGGGGAAGCTCTACGGGGTTGATGTGGAGGGGACTAGAGTGAGCAAGGGTGCAGCCCTGTGTGTGTGTGTAATTTGAATTCAATTTCTTTTCTCAGTAACTGATGGAGAATGGGGAGCACTAGTCTAACTCACAGACAAGCATATCACCAGAAATTGTCTTGATTCTGGGATCCGTGTTGGTGTCAGGAAGGGGGAGGAGAAGAGATTGGGTGGGTGGGCACTTGGTTAGAAATGAAGCCCCTTTCCTTTCCAAAAGAAAACATTGTGAACAGTATCATGACTACACAAAAGGCTGTCTTCACCATCATATGACATTGACCAATAAAAAGGCTTTGAAATTAATAAAAATAAATTTGACACAAAATTTCTAGGATGAATAATGAGAGAAATATAATTTTCTAAGTTAGATCCTCTGTAGAAACAGTAGTAACACAGAAAAGAAGCAAAGTAAGAAGAATACCAACAAACATACAACAATATAATTCTTAATCTTTGGAGATGGCAGGTATTGCCACCACTCACCATATGCCCAGATGCACATGTTAACAAATTCTTCCAAGCTACACAGTTAATGGATTGGAGTGTGAAAGACCAACGCAAATGGTGTTTGCATTTTGACCAATTTGTAGGGCAGTACAATATCTTAGAGAGGAGGTCAGGTCTCCTGCTCCCCTGGTACATTCACTATAGCTGCCCAATTCCCCTGCTTTTTCAAGTTTGATAGAAATATTTGTGGGCTATAGGTACATTCTTAAACTGCAAGTCTTTTTGCCTATTAGTGAATTACATATACAAGTATTTGTTATAACAGAATGTGAAAACTAATTTTCCAGTTATCTGTCTCATATTTAGGTTTGTTAATTTGTAGCAATGCAAATACTTTTTTAAAAAAACAGAAAATATTTTTTTAAATTTTAAGTCTTTATAAACAAAATCTGATTTGAGTTTTGAGAGGATACATAAGAACAAAAGAACATAAGAAGAGCCTGCTGGATCAGGCCACTGGCCCATCTAGTCCAGCATCCTGTTCTCACAGTGGCCAACCAGGTGCCTGGGGGAAGCCCGCAAGCAGGACCCGAGTGCAAGAACACTCTCCCCTCCTGAGGCTTCCAGCAACTGGTTTTCAATCCTGTTCTTGTGAATATTTATGCTCTTGTGAATATTTAGATGGAAGAAAGTCCTATTGAGTTCATTCGGACTCACTCCTAACAATGTGTGCATAGAATCACAGCATTAAGTAGTCAGTTCATGTAGGTCACTTTGTTCATTGCAGTACTGGAACACCAGCATGAGCTACTACTCGAAAGCCTATCAATATATTGCTCCGAATATTACTGAGAACTAGAAGAAAAAATATTTGATATTGACATTTTAATGAATATCCTATCATTTTTTTTAAAAAAACCAATTTTTGTCTGGCACTCTGTGCTTGTAATTGACACTTGACACTTAAATCCTAGTGCCAGCTCCAGTACTGACAAGATATGATGATATGACTGATAGGAAATATCCACAAGAGGCATGAGCTCTTCTCCTTATTGCCTACCAAGCATTTTACACTTACCTGTGGTTCAACATTAGGAGCCAATAAGGTGACTTATCACATGCTGGGCAAACATGCTTTTTATAGCAGAGCTATAAAAAATGAAATCATATTTAAAGTGTGGTCATAAGGTATAATTTCAAAAGACTGAATAATAAAATGTTTTAATTAAAGTGATAATGGCACACTTAAAAATGAGAAGTGCTTTATTTGTGTATCATTTCAGAGAATTCACTTGCTTCCTCGCTCCTCTGTCTCAACTCTCTGCCAATGAAAGTGTTGATTTTGACTCCTTTTGGATATAATTATCTGAAGAAGCAAATGCCTTTGCCCATGTAAATCTGCCCAGCTATTAAGATCTTGGGATGAGGCCCTTCTGGTTGTACCATAGCCTGCCAGAGTACATCTGGCAGCAACCAGGAGGTGGGCTTTCTCTTGTGGTGCCTAGCCTGCAGAACCATTTGCCACTAAAATAGGCTGGGCACCAACTCTGACAAGCTTTTGTGCTTCCTAAAATTGCATTGATTCATCCATATATTTGTGGGTTACTAATTCCTTGATATACTGTCTGGCTACTGTGGTTATTGGTTGTATTTCAGACTGTTTCTTTATTGTGGTGTGCTTTTACTTACCTTGTTTTAATGCACTGTTTTGTTTTACTGTCATGAATCGCCTTGGGATTTGTATGAAGGGCAGTATAAAAATACATTAGTACATAAATAAATTAGTAGAAGTGAAATAGATTTGTGCCCTTGCTCTTTAGTTGTGGCAGCAAGTTGCTTTTGCAACTAGCAACATAGAGAAGAAGGAAATTGTTTCAAAGGTTCAAATTCAGTTGCAGGATTTCACATTAATGAATGATGTGATATTTGGTAGTATAGAGTTTTACTGGGAGAAATTCTAAAAAAAATAGATGTTTTTTTAAAAAAATTGTAGTAGTAGTAGTAGTAGTAGTTGTTGTAACAACATATTAAACTGTCTGATATCGAACCACACCAGTGGGATCTTGGGAAGTTTGAGAAAGTGAAGAGAAATAAAACTAAAATCATGTTTGACACTGCCAAGAACAAATATATTGCCCTTCCTTTTTAGTGATGTTGGGGTTGATAAGGCCTGAAAGGAGATGGAGTTGGTAGCATCAGCACAATTTGTTGCATACCTGGGGAGCAAAGATGAAGCGGAGGAAGAGAATTTTGACTGTAATCACAGCAGTCCAACGAAAATTGAGAAATGAAGGGTATGTTGGGTGGTTGATGGGAACATAAAAGCAGAAGCAATGAGGACTGAACTTCCTGTGGGCTTTGTTTGTTTGATTGGGTATGTTGCCCCACTCCCAGAAAGAAGACTCAGGACACAAACTTTGGAATAATGTTATATTTATTTAAATATAACACATTTTGGAGATCTTGCAGGCCAGATCAACCAAATTAACCAAATTCAAACCATCCGAGAAGGTGAGGTTTAGACTAACTCGGGGGGAGCCTGTTCCCCAGCCCCCTGGGCATGTAACCAGCTGCAGGCTGAGGCGCCTCAGCCAAGGATGAGGATGCAAACCTCCCTCTTTGCTAGGCAATCCTTGGGTGTGCATCCAACCTGTGCATCCAGGCCCCACTGAAATGGCCTTCACCCCAATGCGCAAGCCAGGCCACTAGGGGCACCCAGGTCCAACCCAGGCATTAAGTACCAGGAGATTCCCAGAGGGTGCCCCTAAACCCAAAATGCCTCAGTACAGCTAATTTTACCCACCCCAACCTTGTCACCTGCCCAGACTCCACACCAATAGGCAAGCAGCCATGCCCCTCCTACAGCCTATTGAATTAAATCCCGCAGTATGGAATAGGTAAAACAAAAGGGATCAAAATGTCAATCCATCCCTAAAATCCTACTCAGGCCCTAAATGGTGACTAGACAAGCTCATACTGGGAGGGTGGGTGCAGCAAAAAAGGCAGAGAGGGGAATTGGGGGCAGGGCTGACTTCTAAGCATTGTCCCTTGCCCCCTCCAGGTTGGCCATCAGGTCCACATGACCTCCCCCCTCTCCTTGGGACTAATCCACCCAAGTCTTCTTTGAAAGGAGAAGGATGGAGGAAAACACATCCCTGCATAAAGTGAGACCGATATTGTCATTTGCTATTTCCAGTATCGCTATTTCCAAGTGAGTTCAATCACATATTGGCAAATTCAGGTTGCACAATTGAACTATATTTGGATCTCTTGCACAAGGACTTTTGTGGTAAGGAATGTGAAAGGGAAATGCAGTGGAAAGTATGGGATAGCAATTGCTTGACACATTGTCATACAATCTCCCCAAAACAAATCAGGACAAATTCTCAATAACCAGCTGATGCTGTAAAAACTCCCCATAAACCTTGTACAAACAAATCAGGATGAGCGCTCAATGAACAGGTCATCTGGAAATGACTACATAAACTTTTTGATGTGTGGCTTTCAGGATTAAGAGTTTACAGGGAAAAAATAATCCATTACCAAAAAAAAAAAAGAAATAGAAAGAAAAGATGTTTGGGCAGCCTTCTATGTGCTAGCACTGAATCAGACAGATATTTATGTTCCACAATATTTACATCTCAACAGGAGCAACTTATTAGGAAAGTAAGACTCTTCTGTTAAAATAAATAACATTAAGTATGCATGCAGATCTTGGTTAAATCTCTGAACCATAATATAGAAAGACATTTTAATGGTTATAGTTGAGCTTGCACATAAAATCCAATTAATAAACTAGCACCTTTAATCTCTTGTTTAAAAGAAAATTAAAACAAACTGTTAATAAAATGAAACACACATTAGCAGACTTTTTACTAGTGGTCATCACATTTTTATGTGAATTCCATGTATTCAGGAGTACATTTTGCTTTCTCACCTAGACATATTCGGGTGGTGTTACTTCCAAATCATTTCCATTTTTTAATGGGCCTGGCACGATTCACATTCATATTCTACAAAAAGGGAAGGCAGAATGACAAGACATACCCACAAATAGAATTAGTAGTGGCTGTCACCCCTGCTCGTTTCATTTGCCAACCCTGCCTACACCCCACCCAACAGCAACCCCAAGACCTCCCCCACCCCATATGCCAGGTGCCCCTAGCCATCCCTCCATCACCAATTCTGTGTGCACTTCCCCCACCCCTCATCAACCCCAGACCAACCCCACCCCACATGGAAGGCCAGAGCCCCCCAACCCCCATGGGTTGCCACAGCCGCCCATGGGTTGCCAAAGATCTCCTATTATTTATTTATTTATTTATTTATTTATTTATTTCATTAAACTTATAGACCGCCCCATAGCCAAAGCTCTCTGGGAGGTTAACAAGAACAAAAACAACATAAAAAACACAATAGCATATAACACATTAAAACACAATTAAAATACAGAATATTAAATTAAAACAGTTCCAATACATACATACAAACATGATTAAGATGGTTAAAATGATTAAAATGCCTGGGCGAAAAGGAAAGTTTTAACCTGGCACCGAAAAGATAGTAACGTTGGCGCCAGGCGTATCTGCTCTGGGAGGTTGTTCCACAATTCGGGGGCCACCACTGAAAAGGCCCTTTTCCATGTTGCCGCCCTCCAAGCTTCCCTATAAGTAGGGACTCGGAGGAGGGTCTTCGATGATGAGCGTAGTGTACGGGTAGGTTCATATCGGGAGAGGCGTTCCAACAGGTATTGTGGTCCTGTGCCGTGTAAGGCTTTATAGGTTAAAACCAGCACTTTGAACTGGGCCCGGAAACATATAGGCAGCCAATGCAGGCGGGCCAGAACCAGTGTAATGTGGTTGAACCATCTAGTCCCTGTTAACAATCTGGCCACTGAATTCTGCACAAGCTGCAGTTTCCGAACCGTCTTCAAAGGCAGCCCCACGTAGAGTGCATTGCAGTAATCTAATTTTGAGGTTACCAGCGCATGAACTACGGAGGCAAGGTTCTCTCTGTCCATATAGGGGCATAGCTGGGCCACCAGCTGAAGTTGGTAAAAAGCACCCCGTGCCACCGAGGAGATCTGAGCCTCAAGCGACAGGGATGGTTCTAAAAGAACTCCCACTACGAATCTGATCATTCAGGGGGAGTGCAACCCCATCCAGAACAGGTCAAACATCCCCCATCCTGTCAGGAGAACCACCCACCAGCAGCATCTCAGTCTTGTCTGGATTAAGCCTCAGTTTGTTAGCTCTCATCCAGTCCATTGTCACGGCAAGACATCGGTTCAGCACGTTGACAGACTCACCTGAAGAAGATGAAAAGGAGAAGTAGAGCTGCGTGTCATCAGCGTACTGATGGCAACGCACCCCAAAACTCCTGATGACTGCACCCAGTGGCTTCATATAGATATTAAACAGCATGGGGGACAGGACTGACCCCTGTGGAACCCCATACCGGAGGTCCCAAGGTGCCGAGCAATGCTCCCCAAGCACTACCCTCTGGGGACGGCTCGCCAAATAGGAGCAGAACCACTGCCACACAGTACCGCTCACTCCTAAATCAGCGAGTCGCCCCAGAAGGATACCATGGTCGATGGTATCAAAAGCTGCTGAGAGATCAAGGAGAATCAGAAGGGTCACACTCCCCCTATCTGTCTCCCGACAAAGGTCATCATACAGGGCGACCAAGGCTGTCTCTGTGCCAAAACTGGGCCTAAAGCCGGACTGAAATGGATCCAGATAATCGGTTTCATCCAAGGACCTCTAAGCCTCCCCTGCCCCCCACAGGTCACCAAAACTGCCCCCACTCCCCACTTACCTTATGGCCTTGTTGTTGCTGCTGCTGCTGCTTGCTCATGTGCTAACTAGGCCCCACCTGTTAGGCCTGCTATATCTTCGTCCTTTTTCATGTCCCAAGACCACTAAAATAAATTTGCTTGGACCAAGGAGAGGACAATTTCAGTAGCTGTACCAGGGTTTGGAATTCCCTCCCAAGGGAAGTCCACCTGTCTCTCTTGTTAGTGGCCTTTCATCTTATTTTAAATTCCTCCCTTAAGAACATAAGAACATAAGAAGAGCCTGCTGGATCAGGCCAGTGGCCCATCTAGTCCAGCATCCTGTTCTCACAGTGGCCAACCAGGTGCCTGGGGAAGCCTGCAAGCAGGACCCGAGTGCAAGAACACTCTCCCCTCCTGAGGCTTCCAGCAACTGGTTTTCAGAAGCATGCTGCCTCTGACTAGGGTGGCACAGCACAGCCATCATGGCTAGTAGCCATTGATAGCCCTGTCCTCCATGAATTTGTCTAATCTTCTTTTAAAGCCATCCAAGCTGGTGGCCATTACTGCATCTTGTGGGAGCAAATTCCATAGTTTAACTATGCGCTGAGAAAAGAAGTACTTCCTTTTCTCT
The DNA here is from genome assembly GCF_030035675.1 of Rhineura floridana. Classification (NCBI taxonomy): domain Eukaryota; kingdom Metazoa; phylum Chordata; class Lepidosauria; order Squamata; family Rhineuridae; genus Rhineura; species Rhineura floridana. Next base: position 80,103,373 of record NC_084486.1, on the reverse strand, counting down.
GTCCTGAATCTTCCAACATTCAGCTTCTTTGAATGTCCACGAGTTCTAGTATTATGAGAGAGGAAGAAGAGCTTTTCTCTATCCACTTTCTCAATGCCATGCATAATTTTATACACTTCTATCATGTCTCCTCTGACCCGCCTTTTCTCTAATCTAAAAAGCCCCAAATGCTGCAACCTTTCCTCGTAAGGGAGTCGCTCCATCCCCTTGATCCTTCTGGTTGCCCTCTTCTGAACCTTTTCCAACTCTATAATATCCTTCTTGAGATGAGGCGACCAGCACTGTGCACAGTATTCCAAATGTGGCCGCACCATAGATTTATACAACGGCATGATGATATCGGCTGTTTTATTTTCAATACCTTTCCTAATTATTGCTAGCATGGAATTTGCCTTTTTCACAGCTGCTGCACACTGGGTCAACATTTTCATCGTGCTGTCCACTACAACCCTGAGGTCTCTCTCCTGGTCGGTCACCGCCAGTTCAGACCCCATGAGCATATATGTGAAATTAAGATTTTTTGCTCCAATATGCATAATTTTATACTTGTTTATATTGAATTGCATTTGCCATTTTTCCGCCCATTCACTCAGTTTGGAGAGGTCTTTTCGGAGCTCTTCGCAATCCTTTTTTGTTTTAACAACCCTGAACAATTTAGTGTCGTCAGCAAACTTGGCCACTTCACTGCTCACTCCTAATTCTAGGTCATTAATGAACAAGTTGAAAAGTACAGGTCCCAATACCGATCCTTGAGGGACTCCACTTTCTACAGCCCTCCATTGGGAGAACTGTCCGTTTATTCCTACTCTCTGCTTTCTGCTTCTTAACCAATTCCTTATCCACAAGAGGACCTCTTATTCCATGACTGCTAAGCTTCCTCAGAAGTCTTTGGTGAGGTACCTTGTCAAACGCTTTTTGAAAGTCTAAGTACACTATGTCCACTGGATCACCTCTATCTATATGCTTGTTGACACTCTCAAAGAATTCTAATAGGTTACTGAGACAGGACTTTCCCTTGCAGAAGCCATGCTGGCTCTGCTTCAGCAAGGTTTGTTCTTCTATGTGCTTAGTTAATCTAGCTTTAATCATACTTTCTACCAGTTTTCCAGGGACAGAAGTTAAGGTAACTGGCCTGTAATTTCCGGGATCCCCTCTGGATCCCTTTTTGAAGATTGGTGTTACATTTGCCACTTTCCAGTCCTCAGGCACGGAGGAGGACCAGAGGGACAAGTTACATATTTTAGTTAGCAGATCAGCAATTTCACATTTGAGTTCTTTGAGAACTCTTGGGTGGATGCCATCTGGGTCTGGTGATTTGTCAGTTTTTATATTGTCCATTAAGCCTAGAACTTCCTCTTTCGTTACCACAATTTGTCTCAGTTCCTCAGAATCCCTTCCTACAAATGTTAGTTCAGGTTCAGGGATCTGCCCTATATCTTCCGCTGTGAAGACAGATGCAAAGAATTCATTTAGCTTCTCTGCAATCTCCTTATCGTTCTTTAGTACACCTTTGACTCCCTTATCATCCAAGGGTCCAATCGCCTCCCTAGATGGTCTCCTGCTTTGAATGTATTTATAGAATTTTTTGTTGTTGGTTTTTATGTTCTTAGCAATGTGCTCCTCAAATTCTTTTTTAGCATCCCTTATTGTCTTCTTGCATTTCTTTTGCCAGAGTTTGTGTTCTTTTTTATTTTCTTCATTCGGACAAGACTTCCATTTTCTGAAGGAAGACTTTTTGCCTCTAAGAGCTTCCTTGACTTTGCTCGTTAACCATGCTGGCATCTTCTTGGCCCTGGCAGTACCTTTTCTGATCTGCGGTATGCACTCCAGTTGCGCTTCTAATATAGTGTTTTTAAACAACTTCCAAGCATTTTCGAGTGATGTGACCCTCTGGACTTTGTTTTTCAGCTTTCTTTTTACCAATCCCCTCATTTTTGTGAAGTTTCCTCTTTTGAAGTCAAATGTGACCGTGTTGGGTTTTCTTGGCAATTGGCCATTTACATGTATGTTTAATTTAATAGCACTATGGTCACTGCTCCCAATCAGTTCAACAACACTTACATCTCGCACCAGGTCCTGGTCCCCACTGAGGATTAAGTCCAGGGTTGCCGTCCCTCTGGTCGGTTCCATGACCAACTGGTCTAGGGAATAGTCATTTAGAATATCTAGAAATTTTGCTTCTTTGTCATGACTGGAACACATATGCAGCCAGTCTATGTCTGGGTAGTTAAAGTCACCCATTACTACCACACTTCCTAGTTTGGATGCTTCCTCAATTTCATATCTCATCTCCAGGTCTCCCTGAGCATTTTGATCAGGGGGACGATAGATTGTTCCCAGTATTAAATCTCTCCTGGGGCATGGTATCACCACCCACAACGATTCTGTGGAGGAGTCCGCCTCTTTTGGGGTTTCGAGCTTGCTGGATTCAATGCCTTCTTTCACGTATAGAGCGATAACACCACCAATACGTCCTTCTCTGTCCTTCCGATATAGTTTATATCCAGGGATAACCGTATCCCACTGGTTTTCTCCATTCCACCAGGTCTCCGTTATGCTCACTTTATCAATGCTCTCCTCTAAGACCAAGCACTCCAGTTCTCCCATCTTGGTTTGCAGGCTCCTAGCATTAGCGTACAGGAACTTGTAAGCAGTGTCTCTCTTCAAGTGTCTTTGGCACTTGTGGTTAGGCCTGTGGTAATTTTGCTCTTCTGAATTTATATCCTGTGCCCCTGCTCTCACAATGCCTACTTCTAGGCCTACCCCTTTTAAAAGTTCATCATTTCTTTGGTCTTAATCCAAGGGGGTGGTTTACTCCGAACCGGACCTTCCTCAAATCCTGTCGGGTTTCCCCCTCAGTCAGTTTAAAAGCTGCTCTGCCACCTTTTTAATTTTAACCGTTCTTAGGAAGGGTTTTGGTTAAGTGTTTTAAAGATGATTATTGTTTTACTCCCACCATAGGGAACCTGTGGCCCTCCAGATGTTGCTGGACTAGAATGCCCATCATCCCCGACTATTGGCCATGGTGGCTGCAGCTGATGGGAGTTGGAATTCAACAACATCTGGAGGGCCACAAGTTTCCTGCCTACTTTTAATCTTTGCTTCTTTTAGTTTTATGTAGTTTTTAATTGTATTCTTTTATTTTAATTTATTATTAGCTGCTTTGATACCTTTTATTGGGTATAAAAACCATTTCAGATACAGTAAATAAAACATTTGAATATGCACTCTTACTGCTGTTTATGCTCACTAGTCGACTCCCATTTACCCCAACATACATACTATTTCTTTTCAAAAACAAACCAAGTGAAGGAACAGAATTGCACTGAAGCAATGCGCTGAGAGCATATTATTTTTCAGATTGATTTTTCATGTTTGCTCAGCTTCTCTTCACAAGCCACCATTCCAGTCCAGACTCCAGACAAATAAGAGCAGCTCACAAAACAAACGGACAGGAAGATGGAAATAATACGTGTTTAAATATGAGTGACCAGATTCTTCGCTGCCAGCCCTAAAGTATGGAAGGCTTGTTATAGAGTACCTCCTTTAATCATTTCTGACAGATTCTTTCCTCCACTCTTATCTGTCTATCCAGTGGGAGGATGGAAGAGCTCTCCTCTGATTGTTAGTCAGAATGATGGACAGTTGAATTATTTAGATTGTTTCCACTGGCTCCCTAATCCTTATTTGTAATCCTTATTTGTAAAGTGTGAAAGTGAGAAGAGACTTGTTCCCACCCTGATGCTCCACTTAAAGTTCAGATTGCTGGTACTTAAGTTCAGCAGGTGCTTAAATGCCTGATATTCCATTTATAGCTAGTCACATTTGCAAATGGCTGTATGTGAACATTCTCATAAGAATGCAACACTTGAAGCATTTCTACATTTGAACCCCACAAGGCTTGGCAAAACTAAAAACAAGGGGCATCCTGGAGTTCGATACAGCACTCACTGTGCAATGTGCTTTGTAGGGTGAAGAAGTCTATGTTGAAGAGCTTATATCCTGAATTCAAAATGGGGGAGGGGCAGCCATGTATATCTTTCTATAACAGGAAAGGATAGAAAGATCTGTTAATTTTGGTTCTCTCAGTTCCTCATTTTTCCAATCTTCAATTCAGTTCTCCACATTTCTGCAGTAATTTGTAATGTTTTTTTAAAAAAACCTCTTGTGGAAATTCTCCAGCAAGTTAGTGCTAAGTTTTCCTAATAAACACATTTCTATAGGCAGTTTTGACTAATGGCCACATTTGTGCAAGCCATTTCTTGTCATATAATGCATTTTGTATAGTTATTTTCATTTTATTTTCATTATATTCATTTTATGCATACTTTCCTCTAAATATGCATTTTTGTAAACATGGCTTGGTTGGTGAACTGCATTGCAAAATTCGAATATGTGCAAATTTCAAAGGTTATTATTGATAGTGTTTTGGAAAGTGCCACTTTGATAGATTCAGCTTGAAATGCGAACTGAATTGAATTTTTCACCCATCCCCAATAACAGGGATGGTGGACCTGTAACCCTCCTAATTTTGTTGGACTACAACTCCCATCATCTATGTTCTTACATTCATTAAATTTGTATTTTTGTGAACAGGAACATTGACCATGCTGGCTAGAGATGATGGACCTGGAATCCAACAACATTTGGAGACTGACAGGTTGCCCATCCCTGCCCTACAACAGAAGCATGCAGAAAGTTTAGTCCTCATCCCAGTGATGCCCCTTAATGTACCCTCTGTTTCTCTTCTATAAATGAATGCCTGTCATTCCTATAAAGTAAAAAGATACACATGAGGCTAATAATTTGGTGAGGGCAAAAGAGCGGAAGGCATAATCCATTGTAGTGTGTGCCCTAGCTTCCAGGAACTGGTTCTCTATGGCTTTGCAATATATAGTTCCTTGCTTCACATATATCCCACTTTTCATAACAAGTATTTGACTAATATTTTGTATTAGCCATCTTACGGATCATTGTTGTAAAGGGCAGGGTTTAGGCCAGAACCTCCAGTGGTGGGTATGCTGTTTGGTGAGTGAGGAACTGGAAGTCACTATCCCTCTTCTATCTCCCACCCATCCAACATGATGTCTTTAATTAATAGCATAATTGTGAGTACATGCAGTTTCCTATGTGCTTAGATATATTACACTTTTGTGTAAAGCAGCCTTGAGGAGGGATCAGAGGGAAAAGAGGCCAGTATATGGCCTGGTTCACATATAATGCTAAGCCACACTATGGCTTAGTGTGAACAAGTAAGCATGCTGATGCACATTGAGAAAATAATGGCCACTCTGCTCCTTCCTCACCCCTGCTGCTGCCATGCTACTAGGAGCTAAGCCATGGTTTAGCTTAGTGTTACATGTGAACCTGGGGTCATGGTCTGTCTCACTCCAAAGAGACTTATAACCAAGGTTTGTTCTTGGCTTCCCAAACAAGCCATAAGCCCAGGTTTGCATGCAACAGTAAGCCAAACTATGCCAGTAGCACTGTGGCAGCAGGAGTAGGGGAGGAGTGAAATGGCCATGATTTTCTCAGCATGCACCAGCATGCTTTCTTGGTCATGCTAAGCTGTTGTTTGGCTTAGTATCTTGTGCAAACTGAGCCGATATGATTAGGAATAAGGGAAAACTGGGGAAAATTGACTAACTCCTTTGTGATGGTACATAAAAGCAAACGTTTTGGCTGGAAATATCAATAATTATATACAGTTGGTCATAAGAATCTAAGAAGAGCTGTGCTGGGTCAGAACCAAGGCCCACCTAATCCAGAATTCTGTTCCCACAGTGGCTAACCAGATGCCTCTGGGGAGCTCAAAGCAACGCACAACTGGAATAGCACTCTCCTGCTCATGATGTCCAGCAACTGCTATTCAGACGCATAGCTTGTGTGAAAGCCTGCAAGGCAGTGTTCAGGGACTGGGTGCATTAAAAATAGCAGGCAAATATAATTCATTTAGTAAATGTCTTGGACAAGGTTAAGGGAGAAGTTTTAAGAAGTTGTAAGAAAATAATACCTATGAAGAAAACTCTTACCTACATAGATGAAATGATTACAGTAAGAATATTCTTCTTACATTTTATTCCACTGCCTTCCTCCAAATTGTCTCTAAATCTGTGTATTTTAAAGGAACAAGTGGTGATTAAATCAGGCATATCTTTTCATAATTTCCATGGGATACACATGTTTAGTATTCTAGTATCTCCACTTGGGTACAAACTGTTACATGTGAAAACATCCATAGAATCAACAGAATTCACTTAGTAATGTAATACTGAAATGTATCTATCTACCAAACAGAGAATTTATTTCAAAATTCTGCTTGCCTATGCATAGTGTCTCTGAAAATTATGTTCTTTTCTTCTTCAATTCACTGCACAAATTTTGCTTGAACTTAAACACTACCCTTTGGAGATCAGTAACAGACTGATCAAGAAAAATAAGCCAAAGTTCGTATCCCTGCCTCTATGGAATAATTTATTCTGATCCACAGAAGAACAAACTTGGAAAAAAGATATTATATTTTCTATAAACATGAATTTCAGATAGCAGCCATTAGGACCAGCATTTAATTAAACACTTAAGAAATTTTCAGGGGGGAAATTAATACTGGCAGTTTTCAGTACATAGTCTCAACAGGCGTTTTAGGAAAGAAGAACTGATCCAGATGGGTATGATGGTGCCAGTAATGTTGCTGTTACAACTGTCTTCACTGGTATTGTACACATGAATTGAGGGATTACAGGCAGACTTGCATTAATTTCAATTGTGATTTTACAATACAAAGCTGCCCAAAGGAAAAAAAGGGAGGCTGACCAGGATGAAGATGAGGGGAGTGAAAGTTAGATCTATAGATTGTGCCCAATCCTTTGTTTCAAAGACCTTGTTCATACAGTATAACCAGCTGAAGGAAAGTCAGGAATTGCTAAAGCTGGATAGAATGCATCTGTGACTGGGTTGGCACTCTCCCAAGATGGAACAGTCTACAACAGAATCCATACGTTTAAAGAACAATAAGGCATGGTACAACCTTCTTTCTTTCATTCCTTCTTTCTTGGATGTAAAGTAAACAGGCACTCCCCACCTTTTATTGGAACAAAGCAACAGGGAAAAGTCTTACCATTTGCTTTTACCAGACCTATGAGACAAACTGGACATCCCCCTGACAACCCTTTGACAGACCTCTGGGACTGGTGCAAAGAAGTGAAAAGTTCATACAATATATCAACTTTCATATATGTGGGTATAGGATATACATGTTTGGTCTCTCTTCCCCCATCATCCCTCCATAGCCCTATGGTATTATATTAATCCTAGAGATGTTACTCTCACTTTCAGAAAATGCTTGTCTGCAGCATTTTTAAATGCGGGGATCAGCAAGGTGCCATGAAGCGCTTCAGGGATTCCTGCTTCATCTCATTCCACTCTTAAATCCCATGTTGCTTTTGACAAGCCCAAAATACTTTCATGGAATCTCTGCACTTTGTGAGTCATTTGAACCTGATGCACACTCCTACTGTATATTAATTTTGCAATATAAATATTTTGGATAAAGTGTGTACTAATAGCAGGTCCTGATGCTGAACCAGCGAGATAAACTTAAGCTATGCAAATTCGACTGTAATGACATTGTCCCCAAAAGAGAAATGACAGGCCTGCTAATCAGAAGGTATGTTGCAAACTATGCAATCATTAATTGCATTTGAGCCCAGGTTCCCTTTGGCAGGAGAAATAACAAAAATAGAACACAGAGACCTCTATACAAAGAAAAAACCCCACAGCCTTCCTTTTACAATATGCTTTTAGCCTGAATGGAGCACAATTTCCTTAACATATTAAATTAATTAATCAGATCCATCCCTGGAAGCCAAGCTTCCGTTGCTGTATTTAACCATCAGTGATTTCACGGAATACTAAATAGCCCTTCAATTCTGTTACTTTAACGGCCATTAAATAACAAAAGTGGAAGAAAGGCGATCATGGCCATCTAACTATTTTTAATTAAAATAAAATGAAGAAGTAGTTGTAATTTACTCTCCACCTTTGACGGGAAACAAATAGTAAAGTTTATAGCAGGCACTACTGAAAATGTTTCAGCTTTTAATTAAAACTTTAGTAGTTTGAGTTAGAGATGAGCACACAGAGCAGCAAAGAAGTTTCTGAACATACAGATCAGCTGTTATCTAGAAAAAAGGTTATTTACTGTAACCTAAAGGGATGTAATTTATCTCTGTTTCTCTGTCGTGAATATAATATGAACACTGAGTTCTGGCCATACATGGGCCGACTTGGGATGGGACTAGACTCATTCTGGCTGGTACAGCTACAGACAATATCCATACTGATTTCATATTGCCAAAGTACTACTAAATGGATGTTACTTTATATAAATATATATGTTATTTTAGATTTTAGAATTTTGGTTTGTCAGGACCTAACCTATCTTCTTGCATTTAAAGTTATGAGATGGATACTAATCTCTGGTACTGCACCTAAGTTCAGAAATGAATGCATACACCATTTCTATGTATACACATACATAAAATATGCCTCTAGATATGTTGAATTAATCAAATGAAAGTTTCTATAGACATCCCTGTCATTTGGTGGGCATTTCACTTTTTAAAATGCACCTAGTCTACAGCACATGGCAGGTTTCAATGAGCAAATAACTCATAAACGGCATCTACATGGACCACACATATTTAAGTGTTGATTTTTCTGAACAGTGAATACAATAGTGTATCTGCATTTAATGAATTGAAATCAGGCAAACATACATATACACACTTGGAAAAAGTTATCAAATTCACCTTCACCTGCCATCTTTTTGCAATTCAAGATGGCAGAGGGCAAAGTCACATGGTTAACTTAGTTGATTCATTTCCCCCTACTTTGATTTTTAGCCTCTACCTTTCAGCTGTGATGTTTATAATCAGAGACAACTTATTTGCTTGGGTTTCAAATCACTGTCATTCTTGGTAATGGGACTAAAACCTCATAATGATTCGTGAGTATTGTTAACTCCCTCTGCTGATCTGCCTCTTGTGAATCTTACTCTAATTAGGGGTTGGCTTCATAACGTCTGTCAGTGTAATGAGATGGGCTGGCAAAGTTCAGTCACTGCTGACTTTTATTATTTATACTGCTTCCAACATAGTAGAACAGTATACTGTAGTCAGAATGTGGCTTATATATTATCTTCATTGTGCTTATTTCTCTGTCATTAATGCGTTATGCAATCTGTCAGATTCATTTTATTAGAGACCACTTTCCCGCATATGCTTCGCACAAGGAAGTCCGAAAGCTCCATTAGATATCAATTGTTAAAAATATAAGAAAAGCCTGCTAGATCAGGCCAGTGGCCCATCTAGTCCAGCATCCTGTTCTTAGAGTGGCCAGCCAGATGCCTATGGGACACCCACAAGCAGGACCTAAGCGTAAGACCACTCTCTCCTCATGCAGTTTCCAGCAACTGGTATTCAGAAACCTCTGACTATGGAGGTTGTTTAACTTTGGGACTTCAAGAAATACTCTTAATTAAGTCTATCACAGGCAGATCTTCCTTGACTGTGCACTGGGGGAGTCATGTTGGAGGTATGATAGATATGCATAGACCACCCATTTCTCCTAACTAGGTATTAAGGAGGAATCTGCTTTAAATGAATTTGACATTTCTGACCAAATTGTGCTATGTTTGCATTGGCTTCTTGTTTCGAGTGCCTGCTGATGTCTGAACCACTTGTAAATTGTTGTGTTTTTTTAAAAAAAGCTGAATTTATGCAAAATTATATGCAAAATTCACATAATGTATTGTTATATGCATTATATATATTATATGTATAATTAATTCTATAGCATGAAGCTAGGGATGCAAAGATCTATCAGTTTTGGTTCTCTACATTTCTCATTTTTCCAATCTGAAATTTACTTCTGTACATTTCTGTAGCAATTTGTGATTTTTTTAAAAAAAATCCTTATGAAAATTCTCCAACATTTTAGTAGAAATTTCTCCTAATAACATATTTTTGTATGGAATTTTGACTAATGTACACATTTTTGGAAGCAATTTCTCCTAATACATTGCATGTGGTATACTATTTTCACCAATATATTGATGTTACACACATTTTAATACAAGCATTTCTGTAAACATTATTTGATTGGAGAGCTGCATTGCAAAATTCAGATAAGTGTGAATTTCAAAGAATGGCTGTGCTTCAGTTCTCATATTGTTTCTGAAAGTGTGAATTTGATGGATTTGGCTTTAAATGCTGCCATCCTGGACCTACTGGGAGGAAGGGTGGGACATAAACAAACAAACAAACAAATAAATAAATGCAAGCTGACTCAAAATTCTTCCCCATCCTTACATTATCATCATCTTCATCATCATCATCATTTATTAGATTTGTTAGTCGCTTGATACCTAAAGGTCCCCAAGCGACTGACATGTTAAAATCAAACAAATCAAATGCACTATAAAAACATAACAATAAATAACTCAAAACAATAGCACTACCATCCCCACACAGCCACAGGAAGGTTTGGCAGCATATTAGAAACAAAACATCTCAATCTATCAAATGCCTGGGAGAAAATGTACATCTTTACCTGGTGCCGAAAAGATGTCAATGACAGCGCCAGGCAGACCTCACCGGGGAGCATGTCCCACAGATGGGGAGCCACAACTGAAAAGGCTCTCTCACTTGTCCCCATGCTCCAAGCTTCCCTCAAAGGGGGGACCTGGAGAAGGGCCTCAAAGGAAGATCTAAGGGTCGAGGTAGGTTCATACTGGGAGAGGCATTTCAGAAGATATTGGGGTCCTGAGCCGTAAAGAGCTTTATAGGTCAAAACCAGCACTTTGAATTGGGCTCGGAAGTGTATAGACAGCCAATGCAATTGGAACAGGATAGGTGTTATATGCTCTGTTTGCGTTGAACATGTCAACAATTGGGCAGCTGCATTCTGGATTAATTGAAGTTTCTGAACCATTTTCAAAGGCAGCCCTATGTATAGCGCATTGCTTGAAGTTATCAGAGCATAGATTAGTGTAGCCAGGTTATCCCTGTACAAATAGGTTGCAATTGGGCCACCATCCTAAGTTGATGTAAGGCACTCTGCACCACTGAGGCCTCCTGCGTCTCAAGCAACCGAAGTATAAACCCACTTCTTTAGAGAGCGTGTGGCCCCATCTAGAGCAGGCTGCACACCACTCAGCCAATCGGAGGAACCACCACCAACAGAATATCAGTCTTGTCTGGAATAAGCTTCAGTTTATTGCCCCTCATCCAGTCCATTATCGCAACCAAGCACTGATTCAGCACGTCCATAGCCTCACCTGCAGAAGATGAAAAGGAGAAATAGAGCTGTGTGTCATCAGCATACTGATGACAATGCACTCCAAAACTCTGTATGACCCCATTCAACAGTTTCATGTAAATGTTAAACAACTTTGGGGACAGAACAGGCCCCTGCAGGACCCCATACTGGAGAGCCCATGGAGTTGACCAATGGTCCCCAAGAACCACCTTCTGGATTGGGGCATCCAAGTAAGAATGGAACCATTGCAATGTGGTGGCCCCAATACCCAACTTGGACAGAAGGATACCATGATCAAAGGTATCGAAAGTCATTGAAAGATTAAGGAGGATCAACAGGGTCATATTCCCTAGTGTCTCTCTCGACACAGGTCATCCTACAGGGTGACCCCATACTAAACCCAGGCCTGAATCCTGATTGAAATGGGTCCAGAATATCTGTCTCTTCCAAGAATACCTGGATCTGGTTGGCAATCACCCTCTCGAGAACCTTGCCCATGTATGTATGTGTGTGTGTGTGTGTGTGTGTGTGTGTATGCATGTATAATATATATAATAATATATATAATATATATAATATATAACAGGGGCACCTGTGGGGGAAGTGAAGGGGAGGAGAAGGGATAAATCTCCTTTTGCTAGTTGACATCATTACACTAGTGCAAGAAAATAGTTGAATACCATCCATTGTCTTGTAAATTGCTTCAGTACTCCATAATAAACCAAACTTAACAAATTAACTAAACTATATAGTTCCCTGGACCTTTGAAGCCTTTGCTGGGGGCAGGGGGAATGTACAGCTTTGTCCACAAAAATGAGTCTGCTTGGTTGGGTAGTCTTGTTTGGTCATGTAATTCTCAGCAATCAGCTAGACCAGGGACAGACAACATGGCTCCCTCCAGATGCTATTGAACTACAACTTCCATCATCTCAGATGATGGACCATGCTGGCTGGGGCTTATGGGAATTTGGAAGACACTATGTGAGGTTTTCCTGAGAGTTTTATCAAGAGGGAGCACATAACATTAAAGAACATTTGTGTGTGTTCCTATAAAGCAGCTGACTGAACCTGAAAGTACATGGACAGGATTTCATTTTATATTTCATGACAGTGAAGAACGTGTAGGGGAAAGATGCTCAATTTGTAGTACATCTGTACTGTATGAGATGAACAAAGTTGCATTCCAAGCCAGGCAATTAGTTATAATATTTTGTAACATCACTCATCACCCTTTTACCTCTGTATAGCCAAACTACATTGTACAATCCCCTTCTCCACCAGAAGCTTAATTCTATCAGCTGGTAAGTCTATGAAGAGTTCTTTTGTGAGCCATCTTCAGACTGCTTGCAGTAGGATTTAATTTTTTGTCATGCTTGTTACATGCTAGGTGTAAATACTAGGGGTGTGCACCAGCCACAAGATTTATTCTGTATCTGTAGTTTTGAGGAGCAACCTGGTCTGTTGCAGAACCATCCAATATCTTTTCAATTCAACTCAATATTCAAAGCCAAATAAAATCTGTAAAAATGGAAGCGCTGGCCCCTCCCCCAATTTTATTATAATGGGGAATCTAAGGCTGCATAATACGGCATTTTATTCTAGAATTGTTAGAGACCGAGTTCTTGGTATTTTTCTATCTAGCCCACACACAATCTAGACCTATTGCAATTTCTTTTTGACCCTGAAAAGTGCTTCATAACAAACTTGCTTCATTCCAAAAATAAAAAGCTCATTGCAGGTGGTGATGGTGATGAAAAAAAGAGAATGGATCCTCAAGAAAAATTAAGTTGGATGAAATTCCATCCAGCAAGGACCCTGTTACCCCCATGGTCATTGATGTGTGTATGTGGACTTTCATGAACCCAGGAATTTCCCCCCCCCCAGATATTTTCTCTGGGAGAGAGAGATCTCTCCATTGATTTGCCTAAGGGAAGAGGGTGAGAAAACATCATGTATCTCCAGGAAAGACTGCAGTGGAGAAAATATCAGCTTCCCAGCAAAGATCATGTTACCAGGATGGTGATGATGGACTTCTGCCCCCACTAGGGATTTTAGGGACAAACCCTGGAAGAGAGGAGTTGACCTGAACATCAGAAGGGGAGGTGGAGGAAAACATAGCATAGATCCATGTGAAAAGCAAACACTTTTAATATTTATTTCAGCATCCTTTCCCCAAAACACTATGACTAAAGTGCACTGGCAAAAATAATTAACTGTAATTAAAACCTAGATATGTCCATCAATATAAAAGATCTCCCACCTCTCCACCACATCCCCACTTGAGCTTTGACAGTTTCCCTAGTCAGGTTGGTTTCACTTTTTTAAAAAAGTACAGTGGTCACTTTGTAAGTGTGGTGTTTTGGGGGCACTTGACTCAAGAGAACAACTCGTGACTTTAGGGAGTACCTGATCCAACTGGAAACATCTTAATGGTACAATTCAATGTGGGCATGCAAAAAAAAAACCTCATCTGAAGATTCCCTGTTTGCCTCATAATTCAGGAAGTACACAAAGTTGATGCACAGTTGATGCCTAGAAAATGCACATGAAGGCCTGAACTCTGTCTTTTTTTACCAAAGAAAAGCAGATTCTGGATGGGAAAAGTTGTGGGGGAAAGGAATGGGGTGATGGAGTGTTACAGAGTATCTACTGTTTTTTCCATTCTAAAACATTCCTCCAACCTCCTTTTCCTCTGCAGGGTTCAGTGATAGGGTTAGAGGTTAAATCCCACTGATTTCTGGGGAGCTTAACTTTGCTTATCTTCCCTTTGATTTTATGTATTGATTGCTTGTAATGCCATTTTCATAGATGTAGCAAGTGCTGAATGCAGTGATAATGAAAATTAAATCAAATCTGTGTAACTTGCTTAACTTGCAATAGTTGCAGAATTTGACACATTTAATATGGATTTTGTTTTAAAATGCAGAATTCAAATATATGTGTTAGTTATTCCATACTAGCCTTAATAACAAGTATTTCACTCTATCATAGATCAAGACAATAGCGAAGTGGCAACAATATTAATTTCCCAATAAGTAGGTCAGGGAAAATCATTTCCAGACTTACTGCAATAACCCAACTTTCCATTTGTTTTTAATGTCTTTGCATATACTCTAATTGGATTTTTAAGAAACACATTGTATAGTAACAAATACAGAGGCTATAAATATAAACTGCACTGGAAAAGCAATTTGTTTTCTGTAAAGTCCTTTAGTCCTTATCAATCATCCAAACAATACTTAGCTACCCACCTGAATTTCTATGAACTTAAAATCATTCCATGCTTTCTTAATCTGTCATAAAGTTGACACAAAACATGCAGAAAAGGTGAGGCATCCTGTGCTTTTGGTACACAAATGAATCTGTATAGTTAATTATATACAAATCAGCTTCACTAACAAGTACCTAAATAATTTAGCCTTGGATTCATTACCTAGGGAGTTATGACACATTTCTCAGGGGATTAGACAAAGGATATTAATCAAAACACTTTGTAAACCCAAATGAGCTTACTTGATAGTTGACCTTTGTACTTTCAAAGTGTGATACAAATATAACAGACATAAAAGTATTTTATTGGAAAAGGAATTTTGAACAATATATTTACCTAGCATTTGAAGTTGGCTTCTCCCTCTCTCCATAAATGTAGAGGTTTTAAGTATGTTGAAAATAAAGTAATGCATGACAAATCCTAATCGAACAGCATGTTAGCCTATTGTAATGAAGAATCAGACATCATCTTCAAGACAGTCAGAATTATGGTTGCTTTCGTGGGTTGGGCTGTAGCCCACTTTGTCATCAGATATATGAAATGTGTAGGTACACACACAAAAACAGAATGGGTCACTGCTATTGTATTCATTTGGTGACAATACCTTAGAATTGAGTAAAGCACATCACGCATTTGATGTAGTGGGGTCTACACCATATAATTTATGAAGTTGTGATCTAATAGGTGCTCAGCATCCCACCTTCTCTTAGTTTGTTTAATCCCAGGCATGTAGCAAAAACAAAAGTTGCATCTAGTCCAAGACAGGATACCAAATGTGACTGATGATCTATATTCACAACTTCTACAGCCCTGGAATATACATTTGAGGAAGGCTCTCCTAAGGCCACACGGACTCAGGCTTGTGGCAAATAAAGAAAGCACTGACTGTTCAAATTGGCCAGGCCTTCAGTGTGCATGTCTGAAAATGTTCTTTGCTAGGTGTTTGGATGACACCTAGGGATGGGATCTGTTGCTGGTGCCAGTTTGAAAGCATTCCATTGACCTAACAGGCTGGTATTGATTCGAGTCTGGTCTTTGTCCACAAGCTGCTGCTTATACTGATGCATTTTTCCCTCAGAAAAAATATTAATATCGACATTTTGAAAGGAAATGTCAATAAATTAAAGGAAATATTGATAAATTGAGGGAAATGTCAATAAAATATTGATATTAATATCAATATTTTATATGCTATTTTTTTAAAAAAAATCTGTTTCTGAAAATAAGCACGGAAAATTACTACATAAAAATCCAATCGGCATCAATAGAAAATTAATGGAAAATTTGGTACCAAATCTGAATTAGACAGAATTCTAGCGTATCCCTAGATATCACTCAGAAGATGAAGCCATCTCTCCTTCTCCCAAGTCATACTGGAGAACGAATAGTACTAACAGTAATAATTATCCATGAGAGTGGACATGAGAAGATAGTAACTGAGGTCACTTATGTGTAAGGATTTTATAAAATAAGGAACCATAAGGCATCTTATTTTTGTCTCCGACAGTTGGTCTTCCTTTTACAGTTTCCTGGTGAACATTGTTTATTTTTTTAGTTAACAAAATTTTATATCACTTGAATGTAAAGATCTAAGCCATTTAGAAAAAACACAAAAATTATCAATAAAATAGTTAAAAACATTAAAACATATTTAAAACAATTAAAACAGCTACTAACTGAATAAAATTAAAACAGATCAACAGCTATGTGTCTGGAAAGGCTTGCCTAAGCAAAAAAAGTTTTAAGCAGGTGTGAAAAGCAGAGCTTGGAAAAGTTACTTTTTTGAACTACAACTCCCATCAGCGCAATCCAGTGGCCATGCTGGCTGGGGCTGATGGGAGTTGTAGTTCAAAAAAGTAACTTTTCCAAGCTCTGGTGAAAAGGGATACAGTGTGATAGTCTTTGGCAGGGAGTTCCAAAGAGTAGGTGCCACCACACGATAAGAATAATTTCTTGCAAATGTAGAACAAGTATTTTGTGGCACCTGTAACAATGCCTGTTCCACAGATCGAAGTGTTCGAGTGGGCACATACGGGGTAAGGCGATCTCGCAAGTAAACTGGTCCCGAGCTGTTAAGACCTTAAATATCTTGAATTTAACCCAGTAACAAATTGGCAACCAGTACAGATCTCTGAGCAGAGGTTTTATATTCTGACAGTATCTCATTCCTGTCAGCAATCTGGCTGCAGCAATCTGCACTAATTGCAGTTTCTGGGTCAAGTGCAAGGGACACCCCACATAGAGTACATTGTTGCAATACAACTATAGGAAATCCCAAATTCATTGCAGCTTTTTGTAATGTTGAATTTTGAGATTTTAGGAAAAATACACTCCTCTTTCTCTTGCACTGCACAGGAACACTGGGAAAATGACAAAAAAAGAAGAGAGTTGATTGGTATGGTAGTTTTCTTCCCATGATAAAACATTCTGTTCGTGGTCTATTTGAAACATTTCAGAGTGCAATTCAGCCTGTTGTTTTCCATTTCGAACCTCTTCAATCAGCCTCTCTTTCTAGCTTCCTCTTTGTCATTGATTTATTTCAATTAAGGATCACATGTTCAAGTACCATAATTACCCCTTGTCACTATTAATTCCCATCCCGTCAAATTTATAAATGGATCCAGAATCCATGATGAGAAGTTAGAAGCACTTGCTCCTCTCCAAATGAGCCAAATGACAGTGGAGAATTTTGGACGCAGAAGACTCAACAAGCTTAAAAGAAGCAGGAGAGACAGCAAGGAATGCAAAAATATTGCCTCGGATACTGGGGTAGAATTGTTGATGAAGTGAATGGTAAAGTGAAGACAGCATCAGTATCAGGAGGAACTTTTGAATGTTTGTCTGTGCTCCAGGAGCAGGCTGAACCAGGCGACACTTGTCATGTTGCAAATAGCTGTAAAACTCCAGCCTAGAGTTTATAATGGTTTTTTTTAGCCTGCCCAGTCTTGGGCAAGTAAGAGTATCTGAATCCTGCTCCATTAAATTATGTTTGCCCTATTTATGCCATAAATATAAGCAATCAGTTTTACTGTTACTTATATATAAATTATTAACCTTGTAGCCTTCTGATTAGCAGGTATTTTACAGCACATCAAGGCATGATTTACTGTAGAGCAAATGCCCTCTTGAAATTCTCCACGCTATTTGTGGGCTGAGAAACTGGGAGCACCATTTTACTGAATTTCTCCAGAGTTTGTGGAAATTCTCCAACAGTTTCTCAGGGATGAGGCTCATCACTACGTAATGCACTTCTTTCTTTTTTCCTTTTTTTCTCTCTGTCACTTTAAGTGGCAACATTAGCAACTGTTTTAGCAGCCTGGCCACCATTTTTCATCTTCCACAATGCCCTGTACCTAAGTACCTCATTCTAGGGCATTGTGGGTAGGTAGGTGGGGGCAACAGAAAAATTGTGAAGTTTATTTGAAGAAAATTCCACAAAGTGGTCTTCTTTTTTTAAGGAGATTAAAAAAAATCTCAGAAATTTTCTCAGAAAAATATCCTCTGATAAATGTTGGGGCTGTTCTAATATGGTACAAGTGTTGCTTGTCTTGTCTTATCTTACCATCTTATCATCTTGGTTTATCGTCATCTTGTAAAAAAGGAAACCATTTTGCTTTAGATTCAAGGAACAACTCAAGCAAGGTAATCCACATCTTGTTGCGCAAAAATGCCTGCGTGAATCAGCATGAAAGCATGTGTTTTTTTTAAATGAACTTTTAAAAAATAATAATGAAGGATGAACTTCAGACTTTAGGCAGCACACAAACAATAATCACTGTACAATCTGTAGCTTAGCAAAGGAGATTGGGTGTATCTGACTGAACTGGATCAACTGTTGTCCAGTCATAATTTTGGAAAGTTCTTTGAGGCAGTATAGAAAATAGAAATGGACTGCTTTCAAGTCGATCCCTATTTATGGCGACCCTATGAATACGGTTTTCATGGTAAGTGGTATTCAGAGGGGGTTTACCATTGCCTTCCTCTGAGGCTGAGAGGCAGTGACTGGCCCAAGGTCACCCAGTGAGCTTCATGGCTGTGTGGGGATTTGAGCCCTGGTCTCCCAGGTTGTAGTCCAACACTCCAACCACTACAGCACACTGGCTCTCGAGGCAGTGTAAAAAGGATACTATTTCAGGTTTCACTGGATAAGTGTATATGTAATTTTGTTAACTGCATTCATTTCCAACAAGTGCACACTTCTATTTTCTTAACTGTGAACATTTTTATTCATACTCGTATATTTTAATGTAAGGTCTTTTGTATGCAGTGAATGCTCAGTTATTCCTTTCGACCTGCTTATTTCTTCTCTTAGAATCCAGCACACGTTATCACTAAGGTCTCTTGCCTGTTTTCTTACAAAACCCTTGCTATGGTTCTGAAATTCTCTCCAGTTTTCTAGTTGCAACTTTGATATGAGTCCAGTTCAAGAGTTTGCCAGAACATGTGAAGAGTTAAAGTGGGGGCAGGGGCAAGAACACAAGCCCCACCGTCAATGTCCTTGGGCATGCTGGCTGCTCTTGAGATCTTCACATGATTAGCACAAAGGTATGAAGAGAGTTTTTAAGCAAGGTTGATTAATTGTGGGAAGAGTTTCTAAGAGCATTCACTCACAATATGTACCCTGTCCCCATCCTGTTTGAACCTTTTGCTTCATCAGGTAAATGCCTGAACATGGCTATGAGCTTTGGAATTCCCACTTCTGCAATGTCAGTCTTATTTCTCTGTCCCAATGTAATCATCCCTGTTTCCAGTGAACATTTGTGTGTATGTGCTAGGGATGGAATGATTATGTCAATTTTCTCCCAGTTTCTCATTTTTTGAATCTTGAATTTGGTTCTCCATATTTCTGCAGCTATTTGTGATTTTTTAAAAAAAATTCTCATGAAAATTCTTAATTGTTTTAGTGCTAATTTCTTCTAATAAATACATTTCTGAATGCAGTTTTGACTAATGTACACATTTTGCAAGCAATTTATCCTAATATAATGCATTTTTATGTTATTTTCATCAATATATTCATTTTGTACACACATTTTCCCCAATATATGCATTTTTGTAATCATTGGTTGGTTGGAGAACTGCATTGCAAAATTTGAATAAGTGCGAATTTCAAAGGATGGCTGTGTTCCAATTCTTATATCGTTTCAGAAAGTGCAAATTTGATAAATTTGGCTTTAAATGTGAACTGAAATGAATTTCTCACCCATCCCTAGTATACACATGTGTGTTAACAGAAACATAATCTGATTGTACATTTACCAAACAGTCAATATTGTCATGGTGGAAAACTGGCAATGTTTCTAAATGTTAACAGAATGATTCCACAGATTGATATCATATCCAAGTCAATGTTCAGGCATGGATTTGACAGTGACTGGGTCTTCTGTTGTGCAATGTGCCACCAAATTCCTATTCTTTCTCACTTAATTAGTCCTCATAAGCAGATGTTTGCACTGAAGGAGCAGATCAGCTTACCTCATACATCCTTGCATTACCCTAGTTCAGGGATAGCCAACATGGAGCCCTTCAGATGTTGTTGGAGTACAGCTCCCATTATCCCTGATCATTGACCATGTTGGCTGGCACTGATGGGAGCTGGAGTCCAACCATATCTGGAGAGCACCATGTTGACTACCCCTGCCATAGCTATTATTGTTGTTATTGTTATTACCAGATTACCAAATATGATAGTATCAGTTACAACTAGGTGGTTTCCCTTACAAACATCTTACAAAAGAACTGGAGTAAAACAGGGAGCAAATGTTGTGAACATCTCTCTCTCTCTTACAGAAACACACACACAGCACATTTTAGCGGTGTGCCACAAAAGGAGTCAAATATGTTCACAAAGCTGAAGCATCACCTGGCAGATAATCAGATGACATCCTCCCTCCAACGTCCTGACCATTTAGTAGCACATCTAGGTAGCCAGTATTCACATGGTGATGGCATGAGTTCCTCACAGCCTCAACCTGCTTCTTCTTTAGCTCTCATAGATATTTACAAATCAGTCTAGTTCCTAGTATATCGCACCAGTAGTGTAGTGCCCAATTCAGAAGTGCAGGGTGCCTTCATGATAGTCACACTACACCCCTTTACAGCCAATCCCCCTTCTAAGATTATACTATAAAATGAGCTTTCAGTCTGTTACTGTATTTTGAGTACTTTCCCTTAGTGATGCATTGCAACACTCAATGCAGATCTCCATGTTGTCTTTCAGCTAAATCTATTATTTTCTTTGCACGTACATGGGTAAATTCACTGATATGCAGAAAATATTGCGGTTTAAGAATGTACCTATAGTCCACAGATATTTCTGTCAAACTTTAAAAAGCAGGGAAATTGGGCCGCTATAGTGAATGCATCAGAGGAGTAGGAGACCTGACCTCCTTTCTGAGATATTGTACTGCCCTACAAAGTTGTCAAAATGCAAACACCATTTGGGTTGGTCTTTCACAGTCCAATTCACTTCCTGTGTAGCTTGGAAGAATTTTGTAACATGTCCCTCTGAGCATATGGTGAGTGGTGGCAACACCTGCAATCAGCCCAAATAATAGAAACAAGACATGTGCTGTGCTGATCTAGTTTTAGCAGGGAGGAAGCAACGTTAGTAAGACAGTTGACATAATTCAGATAGTCACTTTAAATATGTCTGATTTACTTTGCAATTTTAGTGAAGTTTCCTATAGGAAATCATTTTGTTTTGCTTCTATTTCTGTGAATATGTGTACAGCAACACTGCAAAATTTACACTAAAAAAACTCAAAAAATAATTGTGGAATAATGGCACTGACTATTCTATTTTTAAACAGCAGAAGATGAAGGTCAGAGTATGGGGCAAGGTCAGTAATAGCATTACAGGTGCTCAGTGAACATGGCTGATTTTTAATGAATTTCAACAGATTATGAGAACTCTGACAGTAAAAAGTCCAAAAGGGCTCTGGAGATTTTTTCTCTCTTGTTAGACTTTGAACTCTTGATTCTCTCTGACTGTTTTGTGTATCACCATGAAAATTTAGATGGTTGTTAAGCAAGCATTTCTGGGTTCAGGACTATACATTTTGTAAGGTTTTGTTTTGAAATGAGCTCATGGGAAGCATCAGAATGGCATGGGGTGTATTTTCAATTTAACATTGCAGAATGTGAAAAATCCACACTGGCTATAGTATACAACCACTCTTGTGGCTGTATAATGTACTAAGATGCTGTCAGGTAAGGAACTTCCTTTGCTGAGTTTCAGTTGTTGTTGGCCATACTAAGACTAACGGAGAGCATGTTAACCACTGAGAAGATTCTTCCAGTGGCTGACTTGTCTCTTTTCACAGTTCACAAAGTCAGCAGGAACGGACACTGATGATATACAGGCCCTGCTCCAAAAAATGTAAAGGATCAAAGCCCCCCTGGGACCCTGGAGGACTACACCCCCATGTAGCAGTAATAATGACATGTTGCCAATTATATTTGGCTGCATGATGGCATCACTATTCCTAGGATGAATAAGGGCAATTTTAAAACAAAAATGCCGCTGAAACTGACAGTAGCCAAGCAGCAGCAAATGACGTTCAAAAGGTACGTTTTTAGAGGTCTTTAGGGAAATACTGACACCCAGTCAATCCCCCTTCTTTGCATCAGAATTATTGCCCTTAAACACTACACTTAAAATGCATTGGGCATACAGTCATAGCAACTGCCATAAATCTCTTTCTACTTATACTGCTGAAATAAGTTTGTAGTATATAAAGTTGTCATGCCATTGTTCAGGCCCCATGTAGTTCTCTGACATTTAGAGCTTTCTTCCTGTAGGGTTTTTTTTAGGAACCTCTAGCCAAACGTGAAGCATTCTTGTGAACACTTCTCCATAAATACTTAAGCAAGGTTTGATGTGCTGTATCTCATCATTTTCTGCATCTGCCAAAAAACAATCAGCTCCAAAATTCACTCCAAGTTTGGATAATTTTAAGAATTTTCCTTTATATCTGCTTGGACCATATTACACATCTTTTCTTCTTGACAAGCAAATTGCTTTCTCTATGTAATTGCAGAAAACCATGGGGTGTCCTAGTATTGGCAGGGTCTTGGTACATGTGTACTGTATATCACCAGTGGGCCAGATGGTTATCTTCCCTGCTCCTGCTGGGCAAATTTTGACAATGAGGTGGGGCTGCCCACCTGTCAGTCATCTGATATCATAATGGCAGGTGACCTGTTTTTGTGGACATGGTTTGAAATCAAACCATGTGGGCAAGGAGCACAGCCCAAAATGTGCTGATTATCCAAAGTGCTATGCACAGGGTTTGCAAGCACCAATGATCAGCTGATTGTTCATCTTACAAAGACCAGTGCATAGTGCCTCACAAGTCCTGGCAATAAGCTGATCGTTGGAACTTGGCAAAGCCAGGTGCACAGGGCTTCACAAGACCCAACAATCAGTTGACCATTAGGTCTTGCAGAGAGCTGTATAGAAGGCTTTGCAGGAGTTCTGCTTGTAGGTGTCTGAAAATCCCCTTTCAGCTCAGCTGCATGCTCCACACCTTTATGTGCCTGACCCCTAATGTCATATATGATGTCAGGTGTTGGGTGTGGCTTAGCCAAAATGGCTTGGCAGTCCAAATGGGAGGCCTGGTGGGCCTTTTGTCCTGTGGCCTTGAGGTACTCCAACACTGTTCTAACCATTGGGCAGAAGAGATGGAGAGAAAGTTTCCTTCCTATTGCCATTAGGTACTGAGATTTAAAAAACCCCACTTCACAGCATGTTTCAAGCTCCAAACTTGTGACACATCTTTGTTTTGTGTCCATGTGACATGAAGCACTGAAACCCACTGCTGCCTTTGAATGCAAATCAAGGTCTACTAATACAACACCTTGAATTAGCAAGCACTGGCAGTCCTTGATACCGGGTTCTTGGGAACTGCTTTGGTAGATTCAGCTAATTGAATCTATTGTCCTTGGCAGCAGTCCACCTTGGTTTATCCATCCATTGCCTTTGTCATCACTGCTAATTATACAGTAGCATCCTGCTTGTGTCTGTTTCTATAAATATACACCCACGAGTATGTGAGTTCTTCTTTCATGGTTGGCATTAATAATCTTTATGAGGCAGAAGTGAGCATAGTATATTTCATACATAGTGAGTTTTGGAAGTTGTGTCACTCACTGTGGATATTGGAGTGTATGTTTTTTAATCAAATGGTCTCATTTTGACACAGAAAATGTAAGTGCAAGGTTAGATGAACATTCTTTAAACACAAATACAAATTAAATTGATATTACTATGTGGCTGACACTGTTATGAAGGCATATTTTTTGGGGGGTGCAACTGCTCTGTGGCCAAACAAAGAGGGAAATTGAATGATTCAGGGTGATTTCACCTTTCCCAAGTGAACTGTAATGTCAACAAAAGTCTAAATCGGATCAAGGCCCCTACAAAGGCTTGTGTTGCTCTGTCACTCTCTACTTAGCTGTGCATGATATATCTATATTCACTAATAGGCAAAAAAACCTTGCAGTTTAAGAACATACCTATAGCCAACAGATATTTGTATCAAACTTTAAAAAGCAGGGAAATTGGGGAGCTATAATAAATGCACCAGGGGAGCAGGAGACCTGACCTCCTCTCCAAGATATTGTAATACCCTACAAATTTCTGAGTTCAGGACTATAAGTTTTGTAAGGTTTTGTTTTGAAATGAGCTATGGGAAGCATGGAGGATATTTTCAATTTAACATTGCAGAATGTGAAAAATCCATGCTGGCTGTAATATACAACCACTTTCGTGGCGGTATAATTGTTGCTATCGTTATGTTTCTCTACTCTAGGTCCACAGACTTCACTAGAAGTGTGGCTGTCTAGTTTTCTCTTTTTTCTTCTCTTTGCATTTAATAATGCTGCTATTGTAACAGCCTTTTGACTTCCATTTTCTTTCATTCATATGCTTTGGTTTTTAATAATGACAGGCAGTAAAATAAATCTTTGACTATCTACATTAGATGCCGCCAGCCAGCAAATATCTTTAGAGTTCCTTGACCTTCTGAATCACTGAAAAAGCTACATGATTTTGTAGCCCACAATCCACTATGCTATCCCCTACCTTACCAAGACACAACAAATTAAACAGAGACAAGGAAAATCATTCAAACTACAGGAAAGGAAATATCACTGAAAATTAGTACCCTCCCATACTCTCCAAACACAGTGCTAGCTTTCTTCACAAAATTTGACTTCTCAGATCATATGCTCTTCATTCAATTCCAGTTTCTTTATTACTCCAGCTGTGCTATTTTTATTGTTAATGTTTTAAAACAAATGAGTTACATATGAGTTACATTATATCCAATCTATATAACAAAGCACTGTTGGCATTAGGCCGTACTGCCTAAGGATGTTTTCATCAGGTCTGAAAGAGTTACAAGCATGTGTCTGAAGGAGCAGCGTTATCAGCTAAGACTGGCCTGGGAAACAGACACGTTGCCATGGCACTGGGTGATAACAGCTTGGGAATAGTTCTAACAGCTATCTGTACAAGTGAGTGCTGTCTGTGTCTTGTCTCTGAACTGAGAACTTCTCCTAAAGGGGGGGAGTAACTCTAGATGTATCTATTCTAAGCCTTTGGCCTTAATGTCTAAGTAAAGACTCTTAAACTTTCTCAAGCCTCTGTGATGTTTCTTTACCATCTTACATCCAAACGTAACGTGTTGTTTCACGCAAGAACCGCCAAGCTTCAACAGGGTTATGGGCCCAGATCCACAGCGCGTTACACAGGAGTAAGTGGCTGGTCTGAACGGCAGATGGAGATCCAGAGGGCAGCTTGATTGATTGTACCAGACAGAGGTGAGCAGAGATGGCTGCTGTAAACATGTCTGGAGGCTTGCCAATGGAGAGGCTTACAGAAAAGAATTATGGCAGTTGGAGGCCGAGAATGCGTGCTTTCCTGATAAAAGAGGATTTATGGGAAGCTATTGATGGAACACCCCCTGCACCCCTTACAGCGGCCTGGATATGGAATGATGAGAGGGTGCAGGCTTTTATTACTCTGGCTCTATCCGACTCTCAACTGCTACACGTGAGAGATGTTACAAACGCCAAACAGATGTGGGACGTGTTGGAGGCCCTTCATGTGCAACAGACCACGGGATCTAGATTGTGTTTGGCACGGAAACTGTACCAGATGCGCTTCACAGGAGAGTGCGACATGAGTGAGCATCTCACGGAATTCAGACGTTTGTTTGCTGAGCTGACGGACTGAGGCGTCGAACACAGTGAACTTCAAAAGACTTATTTGATCCTGGCTTCGCTCGATGGGAGTTGGAATACTTTTGTCATGGCCATGGAAGCCATGCCCGACGGGGGGCTCAACGTCGCGTTTATTGAGGAAAAGCTGAGCCAGGAATGGCAGCGGAGACAAGAGGCGAAGAAAAGTGCCGAGCCAAAGGAGGCAGTCGGAAGCAAGCAGGATTACAAGCAGGAGCAGCAGTGGCTAAAGGCTTGTTATGTCTGCGGAGCTCGTGGGCATCTCCAGAAAGACTGTGCAGTCAAGTGAAACTCCAGGGACAGAGACTGGAAACAGGGAAGTGTGAACTTTGTTTGTAAACAGAAGCCTCACAATTTGGGACAAATTGACTGGATTCTTGACAGTGGTGCGTCCCATGTATTAATCAAAGACAGGAGTTTGTTTTACACGTCTACAGATGAGCAGGACTCTGTTCTTTTGGCGGATGGATCGCGGAAAAATGTGGAAGCCCGAGGACTGGTGAGATTTGATAAGCTTGGAATACTGTCAGAGTGTTTATTGGTACCAGAACTGTCTCATAACATATTGTCTGTGAGTAAACTGACCAGTTGTGGGTATTCAGTGTTGTTTGACAGAGACAAATGTTATGTAATAAGGGGAGATGAAGTGTGTCTGCAGGGAAGTCTGAATGATGCACAGTTTGTAATAAAGAGCAGTCAAGCAGGGTGTGCTGTGTTAAATGCTGAGGCACAGGCACATCACGGCTGCGTCCATGATTGGCATCAGAGGCTGGGGCATGCAAACTTTGACACGATTAAGAAAGCCCCAATGCATAGTGAAAACATGCGGTTAAAAGACTGTGGGCAGCTAATGGATTGTGATGCTTGCCATAAAGCGAAAATGACAATTGCACCAATAAACCAGGAGGCTGAAAGCACCACAACAGCTCCCTACCAGCTAGTTCATGTTGATTTATCAGGGCCAATAAACAGTTCACGTGGAGGTGCGAGATTCTTTATGGTGGTGGTTGATGATTTTACGAGATTTTGTCATGTTTATTTGCTCAAGCAGAAAAGTGAAGCTGAGCAGAAGCTGAAACTGTTCATTAAGAGAATCGAAACTCAACATGGCACCACGGTGGGGGCTATACGCTCAGACCAGGGAGGGGAATTCACGAGCAAAGCATTGAGTGACTTCCTTGAGAGTAAGGGAATACGCCAAACTTTCACAGCTCCATATTCTCCGTTTTCTAACGGGACCACAGAGAGAAAAAACAGAGTGCTTCAGGAAGCAATGAGAGCCATGCTAATGGATTCCAGTTTAGGGAACTCCTTCTGGGCAGAGGCAATAATGTATGCGAATTACATTCACAATAGGGTGTTACATAGTGCAATTAAAATGTCACCCTACGAGAAGCTCACTGGGAGAAAGCCGAAAGTGCAACACATTCAGAAATTCAGGGCACGTTGTTGGGTACACATACCGCAAAACAAGAGGAGTGGCAAACTTGCACCCAGAGCACAACAGGGTTTTGTTCTGGGGTTTCAGAATGCATATTTCAGAGTTTGGATACCGGAAACACAGCAATTAGTTCTGAGCAGAAGCATTAAAGTCTCAGAAAAGCCTTGGGATCAAAGGCAAACAGTCATTCTCACAGGGTCAGATGATACACAAGCACCGGCACAGACATTTAAACCAAACCTAGATATAAAAGTGGAAGGCACACAAATTCCACTCAGGGACGCATTAAATGAACTCATTTGTGGGAAACGAAGAACAAAGAAACACAAGGCTGAGGAAATGGAATATCCTGAGCAAGCTGTGCCAAGCACCAGCTCAAATGGGGGGGGGGGGCTGGGAGAGCAGAAGCTCTAGTGCCTTTGAGACGTTCTGAGAGATCCAACATTGGGAAACCTCCTGAAAGATTTACTGTGGGATTAATAACCAGTCCAGGGATGCACAAAGCAGTGGAGATGGATGCAGAGACTCTATATCTGACTTGTGTGCAACCAAAATTTGATTAATAAAGTTTTGACAATGTACTGAACTGTAAACTGGAAATGTATGATGCAATGTATTGAAATGCATTACTTTGTATTGTAGAATTGTATTACTGTAATGGATATACAGACATGATGAAAAAGGGGGAAATGTTGGCATTAGGCCGTACTGCCTAAGGATGTTTCCATCAGGTCTGAAAGAGTTACAAGCATGTGTCTGAAGGAGCAGCATTATCAGCTAAGACTGGCCTGGGAAACAGACACGTTGCCATGGCACTGGGTGATAACAGCTTGGGAATAGTTCTAACAGCTATCTGTACAAGTGAGTGCTGTCTGTGTCTTGTCTCTGAACTGAGAACTTCTCCTAGAGGGGGGGAGTAACTCTAGATGTATCTATTCTAAGCCTTTGGCCTTAATGTCTAAGTAAAGACTCTTAAACTTTCTCAAGCCTCTGTGATGTTTCTTTACCATCTTACATCCAAACGTAACGTGTTGTTTCACGCAAGAACCGCCAAGCTTCAACAAGCACAAACTTTATAAAATCAGAAATGTGTTACCAGAATTCCATTTTGCATTTACTCCTCTGTTCAACATCCTCCCCTCCCCCAGTGATGTCCTATTTATCAAACGTCAATATAAATAATTTTTCAGCTGCAGTTGTGCATAAAAAACAGAGCTTCACCAATAACACCTACGTTTGTGTGCATGAAGATGGAAGAGGGCAGACACAAAAGAATGGAAGATTTAATTTTCAAATCACATGAATTTCTGCTGCTTCCAAGGGACAAAACTAGGCACAATCTGTAATTTGTATCTGCTGTGCTTATTTCAGATTCCTGTAACAAAGCTGGGTTAAAAAAATAAGTGAAAAGACTGGAGCAAACTCCAGGGTATCCTTACAAGAGGTGTATTTTTTTCTGCAGAGTCAATTTCAGACATAAAACCAAGAGATATTGATCATCTTCAATTAAATAAACTTTCAGATTTATTCAGAGCCATAAACGATGCTGTGATAAACAGAAAAATGATATATGGATTGACCTTGCATAAAGAATTGTGTGAGGCATGAAAATTCTTTTTCTGCCATAAGGGAAAACAAGGCTGCCCATTGATATCTTGGATCCTATAGTTATGGCATAATGAAATATGAAAACCTCCTGGTATGTGCCAAGTGGCAAATCTCAGCAAAGTCACTGGCAAAACTCCCTTTGAGCACAATCCACTAGGAAGTTTTTCTTGCAACTCCTATTTAAAAATGGAGTTCTTCAAAGCTTATTTACACACTACATTGAACACAGGTAGAAGCTATACCTACATATGCACAAGCGTTTGCAAGAAAGAATGTACATTTGCCTGTTCAACTATTGTGTACATAAGTACACAGATTCTACAGTCACTGAACATTACATGTAGGGTTATAAAGCTCAATTATTGTATACATAAGCACACAGGCTGTATACTCGTCGATTGTAACTTATAAACACCCTTTGAGTAGTGTAGGATTGCATGTAATGTAACCATACCTAGCAATTAACTATGGGCATAAGGAATGGTATGTTGCACGCACATATATTAAACCCACAACACTGTCCTAATCACTTTAATGGAGGCAGCAGATAGAAACATATGAAGTTGCTTTATACTGGGCCAGACCACTTAGCTCCAAATTATCTTCAGTGTAGCCACACCAACTGGCAGTGATTCTCCAGGGCTTCAGACAGGGGATTTTCGTAGCCCTTCTTGAAGATGCCATGGATTGAACCTGGGACCTTCTGCACATGAAGCATGTGTTCTGCTACTGTGCTATCATCCTCCACAAGGTTAATTCTAACATGCAGCTAGACAAATTTTGTGTAGTGTCAAAAAAAAAGTGCAGTGTGAAATAAGTTTTGGTGTAGTTGAGCATATGGGATTTAATGAGGACCTAAGTAATTTCTAAAGAAGAAATAGATGACAAAAGGTGAAAAGAAATAGAAAATGAAGATAAATACTGGTTCCTTTCAAATCTTCATAACCTTATACTACTAGTCAGTGTTTTTTTTGGTAAATAATGAGGTGCTGGTACTCATATCTTGATAAAAGTACTGTGGGTGCCAGCACAAAATGGTTGCATGGGAAGCAACAAAAAAGAGGTGCTGGTACTCCATACTGGTGAGTACTGTCACAAAAAAGCCCTCCTAATGGTATATTATGTAAATGTAAATTTAATTTTTAGGTCGCCTATCTGGCCGAAGCCACTCTAGGCGACGTACATATTAAATTCCAATAAAATACAATAAAATACAGTAAATACAATAAAATATGATATACTCAGCAATAACAAAAATAACAACATAGGCAGTACATAACAACAGGCATTCAATATATAAATTAGCCCACCCCGGCGGTCCCAAAGGCCTGTCCAAACAGCCAAGTTTTTAAGGCTTGGCGGAAAGTATCCAGGGAAGGGGCATGCCGAAGATCAAATGGGAGGGAATTCCAGAGAGTGGGGGCCATCACTGAAAAAGCCCTCTCTCTAGTCCCCACCAACCTAGCTACTGTTGTTGGTGGGATTGAGAGAAGGCCCTGCGTGGCTGATTTTGTCGGGCGGCATAATTGGTGACGCTGGAGGTGCTCCTTCAGATAAACTGGGCCGAAACCGTATAGGGGTTTAAAGGTTAACACCAACACCTTGAATTGGGCCCGGAAAACCACTGGAAGCCAGTGTAGATTGAATAATACTGGCGTAATATGATCACGGCGATGACTGTTTGTAAGTAAACGAGCCGCCGCATTCTGTACCAGTTGAAGTTTCCGGACCGTTTTCAAGGGTAACCCCAAGTAGAGCGCATTGCAGTAGTCTAATCGAGAGGTGACCAGGTCATGTACTACCAGTGGGAGCTGATGAACAGGGAGGTAGGGTTGCAGCCTATGTATGAGGTGTAATTGGTACCAGGCTGCCCGGCTCACTGCCGAAATTTGAGCCTCCATGGACAGCCTGGAATCAAGAACAACCCCAAGGCTGCGGACCTGGTCCTTCAGGGGTAATTGTACCCCATTAAGCCTCAGGTCAACAGGGCCCAACCTTCCTCTGTCTCCCACAAGCAGCACCTCGGTCTTGTCAGGATTTAGCTTCAGCCTGTTCCTTCCCATCCATCCACTCACGGATTCCAGGCACTTGGACATGGTCTCCACAGCCAACTCTGGTGAGGACTTAAACGAGAGATAGAGCTGAGTGTCATCTGCATATTGGTGACACCGCAGCCCAAATCTCCTGATGATGGATCCCAGCGGCTTCATGTAGATGTTAAATAGCATGGGAGAGAGGATAGAACCCTGTGGCACTCCACAAGTGAGAAGCCAAGGGTCTGAAACCTCATTGCCCAGTGCTACCTGTTGATGCCTGTCAGAGAGAAAGGAACGGAACCACCGTAGAACAGTGCCTCCTATTCCCAGTCCTTCCAGGCGATCCGATTATGGGACTAGTTGCTTGAATAGCTTGGGGGCGGGCAGTATACTGGCTGCTAGTGCTGTAAAAAGAAAACTTCGAATAAACCCTGATCCTCCACCAAAGCATTCCTGTGTCCATTCCTTTATATGCCCTGGCCTACTATTTATTTTCAGTGCAATAAGTGGTGAAGCTTGCGTCCTCAAACTCCATGTGCAGATCACAGGACCCATGAAACAACAGAATTAACCCAAGCAGTCTTGGTGAACTGGGAAAGCATTCTAAGAGAACAATGACATATCTTAAATTTTATTTATTTATTTGTTTCATTTTATTTATATCCCGCCCTTTCTCCCAGTAGGAGCCCTTTCCCTCTCAGCTTCCAGTAGTACCTTTTCCACCTATACAGACAAAGCAGTTTAGAAGCAGAAGATGGGCAGGCAAGCAGCAAGACTTGGAAAGGTGTGGTCCATTATTATAGGTGATATTATTAGTTTCCTCTGCTATGAAATGATACTCCTCAAGGTTCTCTCCTTTGCCACTCGGTGCAATGAGCTCCTGGCTCTCCAGGAACGACTTCATTTCCTTGAGGCCAAGGTGGCTGACCTGGAAAAGCTCAGAGAGGCAGAGAGGTGTGTGGATGAGGCCTTCAAGGATATTATAGCTGTGTCCCACTCCAAGGATGATAGCTCTCTTGCTATCATGGAGAACGATGGTCTCGGGGAAGGAGAACATCCAGCCAAGGAAGAGGGAAATGATCCCTTAGAAGGGACCCATTCCTTGGGGGATGAACAGCTATCCTCTCGTGCCGAGGATATATCTCCGGGGGGTGGAGGGATCCTTGTAGTGGGCGATTCGATCATTAGGAACATAGACAATGGGATGTGTGATGGGCGTGCAGACCGCAAGGTGATTTGCCTACCTGGTGCAAAGGTTGTGGATATTGCCCGTCTTTTAGATAGTTTGGTAGACAGTGCTGGGGAGGAGTCAGTGGTCGTGGTGCATGTTGGCACCAATGACATGGGGAAATGCAGCCGTGAGGTCCTGGAAGCAAAATTTAGGTTGCTAGGTAGGATGCTGAAAGCCAGGACCTCCAAGGTAGCTTTCTCTGAAATGCTACTGGTTCCACATGCAGGACCAGCCAGACAGGCACAGCTTTGTAGTCTCAATGCATGGATGAGACGATGGTGCCGGGAGGAGGGGTTTGGATTTGTTAGGCACTGGGGAACATTTTGGGACAAGCCGGGCCTGTACAAAAGGGACGGGCTCCACTTGAACCAGAATGGAACCAGACTGCTGGCACTTAAAATTAAAAAGGTGGCAGAGCAGCTTTTAAACTGACTGAGGGGGAAAACCCGACAGGAGATGAGGAAGGTCCGGTTTGGAATAAACCTCCCCCCGGGATAAAGACCAAAGAAATGATGAACTTTTAAAAGGGGTAGGCCTAGAAGTAGGCATTGTGAGAGCAGGGGCACAGGATATCAATTCAGAAGGGCAAAATTACCACAGGCCAAACCAAAAGTGCCAAAGACACTTGAAGAGAGACACTGCTTACAAGTGCCTGTACGCTAATGCTAGAAGCCTCCGAACCAAGATGGGAGAACTGGAGTGCTTGGTCTTAGAGGAGAGCATTGATATAGTGAGCATAACGGAGACCTGGTGGAATGGAGAAAAACAGTGGGATACGGTTATCCCTGGATATAAACTATACGGAAGGCAGGGAAGGATGTATTGGTGGTGTTATCGCTCTATACGTGAAAGAAGGCATTGAATCCAGCAAGCTCGAAACCCCAAAAGAGGCGGACTCCTCCACAGAATCGTTGTGGGTGGTGATACCATGCCCCAGGAGGGATTTAATACTGGGAACAATCTATCGTCCCCCTGATCAAAATGCTCAGGGAGACCTGGAGATAAGATATGAAATTGAGGAAGCATCCAGACTAGGAAATGTGGTAGTAATGGGTGACTTCAACTACCCAGACATAGACTGGCGCATATGTGTTCCAGTCATGACAAAGAAGTAAAATTTCTAGATATTCTAAATGACTATTCCCTAGACCAGTTGGTCATGGAACCGACCAGAGGGACGGCAACCCTGGACTTAGTCCTCAGTGGGGACCAGGACCTGGTGCGAGATGTAAGTGTTGTTGAACCGATTGGGAGCAGTGACCATAGTCCTATTAAATTAAACATACAAAATCAAGATTTTATATTTTTATATTTTTATATTAATTGTAAAATGCTCTTGGATATGCTGGTCATGTGACCGTAATAAGTTCATTCATTCATTCATTCGTTCATTCAACATACATGTAAATGGCCAATTGCCAAGAAAATCCAACACGGTCACATTTGACTTCGAAAGAGGAAACTTCACAAAAATGAGGGGATTGGTAAAAAGAAAGCTGAAAAACAAAGTCCAGAGGGTCACATCACTCGAAAATGTTTGGAAGTTGTTTAAAAACACTATATTAGAAGCTCAACTGGAGTGCAAACCGCAGATCAGAAAAGGTACCGCCAGGGTCAAGAAGATGCCAGCATGGTTAACGAGCAAAGTCAAGGAAGCTCTTAGAGGGAAAAAGTCTTCCTTCAGAAAATGGAAGTCTTGTCCGAATGAAGAAAATAAAAAGGAACACAAACTCTGGCAAAAGAAATGCAAAAGAAATGCAAGAAGACAATAAGGGATGCTAAAAAAGAATTTGAGGGGCACATTGCTAAGAACATAAAAACCAACAACAAAAAATTCTATAAATACATTCAAAGCAGGAGACCATCTAGGGAGGCGATTGGACCCTTGGATGATAAGGGAGTCAAAGGTGTACTAAAGAACGATAAGGAGATTGCAGAGAAGTTAAATGAATTCTTTGCATCTGTCTTCACAGTGAAAGATATAGGGCAGATCCCTGAACCTGAACTAACATTTGCAGGAAGGGATTCTGAGGAACTGAGACAAATTGTGGTAATGAGAGAGGAAGTACTAGGCTTAATGGACAATATAAAAACTGACAAATCACCGGGCCCAGATGGCATCCACCCAAGAGTTCTCAAAGAACTCAAATGTGAAATTGCTGATCTGCTAACTAAAATATGTAATTTGTCCCTCTGGTCCTCCTCCGTGCCTGAGGACTGGAAAGTGGTAAATGTAACGCTAATATTCAAAAAAGGATCCATAGAAGAACAAGCCTTGCTGAAGCAGAGCCAGCATGGCTTCTGCAAGGGAAAGTCCTGTCTCAGTAACCTATTAGAATTCTTTGAGAGTGTCAACAAGCATATAGATAGAGGTGATCCAGTGGACATAGACTTTCCAAAAGCGTTTGACAAGGTACCTCAGCAAAGACTTCTGAGGAAGCTTAGCAGTCATGGAATAAGAGAAGAGGTCCTCTTGTGGATAAGGAATTGGTTAAAAAGCAGAAAGCAGAGAGTAGGAATAAACAGACAATTCTCCCAATGGAGGGCTGTAGAAAGTGGAGTCCCTCAAGGATCGGTATTGGGACCTGTACTTTCAACTTGTTCATTAATGACCTAGAATTA
Organism: Rhineura floridana; assembly: GCF_030035675.1. NCBI lineage: Eukaryota > Metazoa > Chordata > Lepidosauria > Squamata > Rhineuridae > Rhineura > Rhineura floridana. Next base: position 80,068,598 of record NC_084486.1, on the reverse strand, counting down.
GGAGTGAGCAGTGAAGTGGCCAAGTTTGCTGACAATACTAAATTGTTCAGGGTTGTTAAAACAAAAAGGGATTGCGAAGAGCTCCAAAAAGACCTCTCCAAACTGAGTGAATGGACGGAAAAATGGCAAATGCAATTCAATATAAACAAGTGTAAAATTATGCATATTGGAGCAAAAAATCTGAATTTCACATATATGCTCATGGGGTCTGAACTGGCGGTGACCGACCAGGAGAGAGACCTCGGGGTTGTAGTGGACAGCACGATGAAAATGTCGACCCAGTGTGCGGCAGCTGTGAAAAAGGCAAATTCCATGCTAGCGATAATTAGGAAAGGTATTGAAAATAAAACATCCAATATCATAATGCCGTATAAATCTATGGTGCGGCCGCATTTGGAATACTGTGTACAGTTCTGGTTGCCTCAACTCAAAAAGGATATTATAGAGTTGGAAAAGGTTCAGAAGAGGGCAACCAGAATGATCAAGTGGATGGAGCAACAGGACAGGACCACCTTGCTCAGGGGATAATCCATCCAAAAGGCTGAGTCATGTCTTCCATCACTTGCTCATGAAGAATGAGCCAAGGGGGCATCATGAACCACCCTACACTCATTGACCAGCATTTGGTGGGGTAGGCCCATTGGAGCTGTTCCTTGCCATCTTCCCTCAAACTGACTGGTAAAGCAATAGGTTGGAAGCTGCAGATGCCTCAAGATGCTTGTCACTGAGCATATCCATTATTTTCCAGCTCCACGTCCCACCAGCTATGACCTGTTATGTGCTGACCCCATGTTCAATGTAAATTACCCCTTTAAGAGTCCTGAAAAAAATGCATGCTATAGTTCTTATGTGTGGAATATTGTATGTCCAGGTATGTAGAGCTCTTCATACAAGAGTATACAGCCATAGTATACAGTCATACAAGAGTATACAGTCAAGCCCTGGTGTTAAAAGGAGACTTTTTTGCCTTATTTGGAGAGTTGGAAACTGCACCTGCCTCTCAGCTAGTTTAGTTAAGTATGTCATCAGAGATGTTGCTCAGAAATGGAGGTCAGGGATGGAGCTCAAACAGCTGTGATACCAAAAGATAACTTTGGCACACCTCTATAAAAGGAAGAGAGTTCGAACAGTAATTAACAGTGCTTCTTTTGCACTTGTCAAAGCAAGAAGCATGTGTCCCATCTATACCATCCGATAGTAAAAAGTATTATTGTATATTTCTGTATGTCCAACTACTTTTCAACACTCTCTTAGTAAGACTTTGAGCTTGGACTCAGTCTTGTACAACAGTGTAGTGTAATAGATGCTGTACCTTGAAGGTTTCATACTTTAAAGTTTAAAGTTTCTATACTACATATATATATTGATTGTATACTGCAATTAACCTGTTTCTGGTATGTATTTCTGATTCTGATATGTTGGCCAAGGCTGACTAGAGTGTATTTAATAGTGGTAGTGTGCAAGTCATGAATAAATAGACCATTATAAGGATATTCCTCTGTCAGCTTCCCATTATTTTCCTGTTATCCCCCAAGACTCACAGATATGTGGGTGGGAATTCTCACCATTAACCTACCTGTACAGATGACTGCTGTTATGAAACTGTGTAAGCTTAGGTGAACATGACTTCTGACATATAAGGACTCTGAATAGCCAATGGGCAAAGGGGAGAAAGCAAGAACCCTCAATCTTGTACATTCACTAGAAACAGACTGTCTTGCCAGTTTCAGACCAATAGTAACAAATTACCCAAATCAGGCAAATCTTAATAAAGACAGTTTGGACTTCGCAAAAAAAAAAAAAAAGTGAACCACAAAGCCAACTAGGGTCCTCTCCCCAAAATTCCTACTGAGCCTTCCAAAGGAACAGCTAGCCAAAGCCCATACTTATTGAGTACACAATTTTGATCTATAGAATATGCTCCTGCAGGTATTGTGAGCATATGCCACCTCAAAAATGGATTTGTCCCATTTTTTGTGACAGTGTGGAAGGCAATGGCAAGACAGCAGCCACGCTGACAAAAAGCCTTCTTTGGTGATGGGGCAAGAATGGGAAAGATGAATTTTCCCTCACAGAGGGGAAGTAAGTACATAATTGTGGGCTTTATCTTGAAAATATTAAGATCTAGCAGCTACATAACAAGAACCTTGCCCTGACTCTTCCTTTCCTTTCATTGTTGCCAATCAGGAAAACATTCTTTTGAAGTCCATTGATGCACACCAGAATCCAGCAGGTATAAGCGAGAAAAGACTAGCTCATGGGAGTGAAACAGTTACTTGCGATACAGATCTGTCATTTAGGGTAGATGAAAGGTTGCTGCTCAGTAAGGGCTCCTTTTAAGGATTTCAAAGACCTGATTGATCTATAGCCTTCTCCTCACCAGCTGTGCCTAGCAACATTAGAAATTTCTCTTCACTTTTAGGAATTGGATATAAATATCCTAATTTCTTTCCAACATCGGGCAGTGTGCATCCCAGCAGGAGCTGTAAGTTAGTTAAGGCCATCTCAGTAAAGAATTATTCAAGCTTTACTTAGTGGCATGTGAGTTGTCTCTATGCTTTTCATGGAAGAAACCCATCTTTGGAATTGTAGACCGCCCTCCAGTTATTCCAGTCAGGTTCTACTCCTGACATGCAGCCCATCTATCAGTTCCTTAGGTTGACTTTCAATCTATTAGCCACCATCATTAAATTGAATTGGAGTGCTACTGGCTATCATAGAGGGGGGGGAAGTGGAAGTAGAGTAAATCACTATAAAATCACCATAAATCTGGCATAACATCTACGAGGTACTGTGCTAGGCATTCTGTTCAGTATTGGTTGATTATTTTTGCAAGAAGGATCATCCAGTATCTCAACCTGTGGAAGCATTGGATTACAGCATAATCTTTACACCATGGAAAGTCTGGCTTGGCTCTTAATAAGTGAATTATGGTCCACTGGATAACAAAATTCTACAACAGTTTCTGGTCATGCACAGTGAGGCCCAAGGATGTGCCTAGCTCCTAGTAAATTTTGCTGCAGAGGACACTAGCCATGTGAAGCAAGTCCTAGCATAACCTAGAGAAACCCCAGGCTATAGTTGCATGATGACTCAAGGCACCAAGAGGGAGCCAATCATATTATCCAAACACTGTTATGTCTTCTGGAGAGATGTTTGAAGTGTGCACAGACTTACACTAGGACTTTCCCCAATTTCCAAGTGTTTAGGAGGAGTCTTAGTAGGGAGGCATATGGGTGATGCCACCCCAATTTCAGTTATCATGTGTAAAGGGAGGTATGGCGATGGGGAGGTGGTGAACTATCATAGAAGGTGAGGACAAGGCTATCTACCCCTTGTTCCTCACTCCCACTCCTCTCATGGATGGGCTCCTCTTTGTTCATCTGCTATGTCCACTGGTCTGTGTGTGCTGTTTAACGCCAGATCGGTACACAATAAGACCACACTCGTCCATGATTTGATAATGGATGGTGCCTTTTTGGTGTGCATTACTGAGACCTGGGTACATGAGCTGGGAAGAGCTGACCTGGGTGATTTCACCCCGAGACATGTGTAGGTAAGCTGACCCAGCTTTGCCGACCTGGATACTCGGTGCAACACCAGCACAGGCTGCAAGGACAGGGGGAGGAGTTACTGTGGTCTACAGAACTTCCATCTCTGTCACCAGGAAACCACACTGTCTTGGAGCTGGCTGTGAGGGCCTGCACCTGGTGTCGGGCCAAGGAGACAGGAAACTAGGGTTGCTGCTGGTGTACCATCCACCATGCTGCCCAGCAGCTTTTCTGACTGAGCTGGCAGAGGCCATCTCGGCTGTGGTATTGGAAGAGCCCAAAATGATAGCGCCTGGTGATTTCAATGTCCATGCTGAGGCTGCCTCTAGTGTTCTGACTCAGGTCTTAATGGCCTCCATGATGACCATGGGGCAGTCTCAAGTTGTCACCAGCCTGACACATAGGGCATGGCACATCCTCAACTCGGGTTTTGCTCCAGATGGAGGAAGGGGTGATCTGGAGATGTGGGGGTGGATGTCACCCTATTGCCATGGTCAGACCACTTACTGGTGAAGCTTAGACTTATGGTTCCGATCCTCACCTGCAGGGGTGGTGGACAGATTAAGATGGTCCTCCCCTGGGGACTAATGGAATCCACAGGATTCCTGAATGTGATGGGGGAGCTCCCAGTAGATAGATCAGGTGGCCCTGTTGAAGCCCTTGTCATGCTGTGGAACAGCAAGGCGCGTCGGGCTCTTGACACGGTTGCCCCCGAGCTCCGACTTCGGCATTGTGGAGCCCGGTGTGCACCTTGGTACACCAGTGAGCTAAGGACAATGAAACAGGCTGGATGATGGCTAGAATGCAAGTGGCAAAAGGCATGCTGTGAGGCTGATCAGGCACACATAGAATATCATGACTGTGCCTACAGTGCAGCAATGAGGGCAGCTAAGAGGGCCCACTTCTCTGCCACCATCGAATCCTCAAGTAGTCACCCAATGGAGCTTTTCCATATTGTCAGGGTTCTGTTGACATCAACTCCAGGAAATCAAGTTTTAGACCCTTCAGAGGCCCATTGTGAATTGTTTGCAAGGCACTTTGAGGGTAAAGTTGCTCGCCTCCATAGCAATCTTGATGCCCCAATCACATCTACTGTAGTCCTCAGTGAGGTGTCCAGTGCAACATCTGCTGCAACTTCTTGGAAACGGTTTCAGTTGATGTGGCCTGATGACATGGACAAGGTGCTTGCGACGATGTGGCCAGCAACTTGTCCCCTCGACCCTTGCCTTTCTTGACTTATTAAAGCTTGCTGAGGGGGTTTTGTCGGTGCGTGCGTATAGAGATCATACAAGGAAGAAATCCAAGTGTCGCATAGAACAGTAAATAAGCCAGGCCAGGCAAGTTTCTTGTAAGAGTCTTTACTAGGCAAAGACATTAGACACAGTTCTCTCCACAAACGACTTTTCCCCCACACAGAGCTTCTGCAAGAGTCCCTTCTTATCTGCTTGCCAGCCAGCTGCTGACCTTGGCAAACCTGGCGCTCTGTTCTTCCAACTTAACCCTTCTGCTTCAGGTTTCACTCTCTCTGCTAAAAACCCTGTCTGTGAGTCTCACAGCATGCCTCACTGACCAACAGCCCCCACCTGAGACTCACAGATTACAAAACTTCATTGTAACATTTATACACTATTAACTTTTCAATACAATACACATCAGTACATGGTTTGTTTCCTTACAGTTTCTATTTACATTTTTTTTCAGTTCAGTTTTTGTTTCTTTATTTCTTTATTCACACAGGTTTCACAATGTTTTGTTCACTTTTATTTGATAACACATTTATATTTCATTCCTCAATACAAAACTTCCACATGAGATCCATTGTTTCTTTATCTATTGGCCCTTCTTTTTCCCATTCTACAGGATATTCATCTGTCTCATCATTCTGTTGTGTAACATTAAATGTGAATCTCTGAAGTGGTTGTCCTTTCGTTTTTCTTTCTGATCTCCTAACATTATCTATTTCCATTTCTTCCTCACTCTCTATTTTACTTGGACCTGCACCTGTGTCTGCACTTGTTCCTGCACTAGTACCTGGCACTTCTGTATCTTGCATTGCCATGTCTTCATTTCTCAGTCTTTTTACAGTACGTTTGCCACTGTGTATTAGATCAGTCAATGCAGTTCTTAATGGAATTTGATGCCCAAAAGGAACATCTGCTGCTTCCTGCTTGCTTGCACCTTCAAGGATAACTGTTTGACTGTCTCTCCAAGGTTTATCTATCACCTTTATACTTCTGCTTAACACTAATTGTTGTTTCTCAGGCAACCAAATTCTATAATATGAATTCTGAAATCCCAAAATGCGTCCTGCCTGAGCTCTTGAGCCTAATTTACCATGCCTTTTCTGTTTTGCAACACGTACCCAGCATTTTGCCCCGAAACGCTCTATGTGTTTCACCCTGGGCTTTCTTCCAGTCAACTTCTCATATGGAGACATGCCTATTACTCTGTGCAGAAGGCGGTTCTGAATGTATGTAGTGTACAGAATACATTCACCCCAATAAGTGTTATTCATATCAGCATCTGCTAGCATGGCTCTCATTGAATCCTGCAATGACCGGTTCCTCCTCTCTGCAGTTCCATTGGAGGATGGGCTGAAGGGAGCAGTGAGACTCTGTATTATTCCCTTCTTTTCCAAATATGTTTCAAATGAATTACTGGTAAATTCCCCACCTTGATCTGATTTGATATTCCTGATAACAACCCCATATTGTGTCTCTGTCCTCTGTATAAATGCCTTTAATTTCTCTTCTGCTTCACTTTTCTTTTTCAATAAGAATACATGTGTAAATCTGGAGAAATCATCCACAATCACTAAATAAAACCTTGCTCCACCTTTTGAACACTGGAAAGGTCCAGCCAAATCCACATGTATGAGCTGATAGGGTTTAGTGGTCGTGCTTTCACAGCTCTTATTTACCGGAGTTACAGTCATTTTTGTTTTATAACATACCTCACATTCATCTACATGCTCACAATGTGTCAACTTCAAATCTTGACTATGCTTTGGAGTATTTTTCACTTTTTCAAAATGTGATGTCCCAATTTTCTGTGCCATTCATGTATACAATTTTCATGTTTATTTTTATTTACTCCTATCCAGGCACACGTGGGTTTATCAAGAGTGCACTCAACCATAAACATTTGATTCTGTAATTTCCCTTGCATACAGATTTCACCCTCTTTTCTCACAAAACATCTATCCCCTTCAAATGTAATTTTACAACCTATTTGAGCCAATTTTCTTACTGATAGAATGTTATATTTTAAACCAGAAACTAATAACACATCTGTTAATATAGTTCCCAAATTACTCAACCTGAGCGTGCCTCTTGCAATTGCGTCCTGAGTCGATCCGTCAGCCAGATAAATCTTCTCCTGCACTGGCTTTGAAGTGTAAAATAAACTAGAGTCTGTGATCAGGCAATTAGACGCTCCGCTGTCGAGAAGCCACTTAGAGTTAATGAGTTTATTGTCCTCCTTAGTAACAAAGTTCACGCTTGTTCTCTGACTTCCAAAGTCCCTGTTATTTCTCTTCTTACTTAAACAATGTCTCTGTATATGTCCACGGGACCCACAAAAATAACATATTTTATTCTCTTGCCTGTTTCTTTGATATTGTTGTTGTTGTACAGCCACAGTCTCTTTTAACTCTGTTTTCTTATTCTCTTGTCTCCGATTCCACTCTTGTTGAAGTTTCTGTTCCACAAAGTCCAAATTTAGATTTCCGTCTGGTAAACTTTCCAAGCTCGAGACCATGACATCCCATTTTTGATCAAATGAAGATAACAGTATATAGACCATCTGAATGTCACTATGATGCACTCCTCTATCTTGCAGCTCAGCATTTAATCTACGAAATTCAGCCAGATGCTCTGTCATAGTCACTTCATCTGTAAAATGCATCTGATAAAGTTTCCGTGCTAAACACAGCCGGCTCCCTGCGATTTGCTGCACATGAGCGGCTCTTAGCTTCTCCCACATCTGATTAGCTGTCGGCTCATTACTCACCAGCAACAGTTGTGAATCAGACAGCCCCAGAGTAATAAAAGCCTTCGCTTTCTCATCTTTCTTCAACCACGCTGCTGAAGGAGCTGCCGGAGGGGGGTTTTCTACAACATCATTCAACTCTTCTTTAATCAGAACTGCTCTCATTCTCCATTTCCAGCTGGAGTAGTTTACAGCATTCAGTCTCTCCATCGGCATCCCGGATAACAGGTTTACAGCCATGTTGCCCACTCTTACTTGCCTCTTTCTTGCACTTTCGTTTCTCTCTGCAACAACGTCACGTCAACGACTCTCGAACCCGTCACCTTGTATGATAAGCTGGGCCCATAACCCCTGTCAGTGCGTGCATATAGAGATCATACAAGGAAGAAATCCAAGTGTCGCATAAAACAGTAAATAAGCCAGGCCAGGCAAGTTTCTTGTAAGAGTCTTTACTAGGCAAAGACATTAGACACAGTTCTCTCCACAAATGACTTTTCCCCCACACAGAGCTTCTGCAAGAGTCCCTTCTTATCTGCTTGCCAGCCAGCTGCTGACCTTGGCAAACCTGGCGCTCTGTTCTTCCAGCTTAACCCTTCTGCTTCAGGTTTCACTCTCTCTGCTAAAAACCCTGTCTGTGAGTCTCACAGCATGCCTCACTGACCAACAGGTTTAACTGAGTTGATCCAGGCTGTGGTCAGTGGATCACTGTGGGAGGAACTGGTTCAAACTACCCTGAAAGAGGTGGTGATCTGACAGCTCCTGAAAAAGCCCACCCTGGACCCATTGGTTTGTGACAACTACCTCCCGGTCACAAATACCTCCTTCTTAGGGAAGGTGATTGAGAGGGTTGTGGGACAGCAATTTCAAGTACTCTTGGATGAAACAGATTATATTGATCCATTCCAATCTGGGTTCAGACTGAATCAGCCTTGGTTGCCCTGATGAATGACCTTTATCGGGAGAAGGACAGAGGGCGTGCGACCTTGTTACACTTACTTGTTCTTTTGGTGGCTTTTGATACCATTGACCGTGGTATTCTTCTGGGCTGACTTGGTGAGGTGGGTATCAGAGGCACTGTTTACAGAGAATAGCACTGGGTGATTGTCTTTTGGGCCCCTGGAAGTTGTGCTGTGGAGTGCCGCAGGGTACTATCCTGTCCCCCATGCTGTTTAACATGTATATGAAGCCCTTGGGAGAGGTCATCAGGAGATTTGGGGTGAGGTGTCAGCAGTATGCTGACCATACCCAGCTCTATTTCTCTATGACATCTGAATCAAGAGAGGCTGTGCAAGCCCTGAACTGCTGCCTGGACTCGGTGGTGGGCTGGATGAGGGCAAATAAACTGAGTTTGAATCCTAGCAAGATTGAGATGCTGTGGGTTGATGGTTTCCAAGTTTGGATAATTGGTCAGTTGCCTGGTTTGGATGGGGTCATACTCCCTCTGAACAAGCAGATCAGTAGTCTGGGGGTGCTCCTCAATTTATCTTTGTCGCTGGAGGCCCAGGTGACCTCAGTGGCTCTTTCACTAGCTTTGGCTGGTAAGACAGCTGCGGCCATTTTTGGATTGGGATAGCCTGACCACTGTTGCCAACACACTGGTAACCTCCAGGCTGGATTACTGTAATGCACTGAATGTGGAGCTACCCTTGAGGTTGGTCCAGAAGTTGCAGCTGGTGCAAAATGCGGCAGCAAGACTGCTCACTGGGGCAGGGTATCACCAACATGTCACCCTGCTTCTGAAAGAATTGCACTGCCTACATATTAGCTACCAGGCTAAGTTAAAGGTTCTAGTTTTGGTGTACATAGCTCTAAAAAGTTTGGGACTGGGGTACCTGAAAGACTCTTATCCCTTATATACCCAGTCGATCACTGTGCTCTGTGGGTGAGGGCCTCCTGCATATACCATCTTATCAGGAGGTCCATTCTGCACAACTTAGGAAATGGACCTTTAGTGTAGTGGCACCTACCCTTTGGAATTCCCTCCCCTTAAATATTAGGCACCATCTCTGTTATCTTTTTGGCACCTACTGAAGAATTTCCTCTTTCAACAAGCCTTTTAAGTTGAGACCTTATCCCAGTCTTCATCTTTGTTGGAATTGCCTTTTTAATATGTTTTTAAATCTTTTCTTCTTTTGAAAAGATTTTTAAGCTTTTTTTAAAAAATGTTTTTAAATATGTTTTATTTTAATGTATTTTAAATTCTGTTTGTATGATGCTTTAAAGTGTTTTTAGTGCTTTTGTTTGCCGCCCTGGGCTCCTACTGGATGGAAGGGTGGTATATAAATAAATAAATAAATAAATACATTCCAGACCTATCAGTTTTTAACTGTCTGCTAAGACTGCAAGCAGCCATTAAAGCAGCAGCATCAAGTTCTGAGAGCGAGGATCCTGTACTGGTATTTCAAAGGGGGAGGAGGACAGAATAATGAAGAGTTTGTGTGCTGGAGAGACTCCCTGTGCCAGCAACACTACCAGGACAGAAACAAAATGTGAGAAAGAGCTCTACTGACTGGCTTCACACCTGGCAGCATGGCTTTGGCTGCAATCTAAGCAAATGTGGTCAGAAGGGAGAATATGTCCAGTAAGCTTACGATGGGAGGAAATTCATTAGTCTGGGCATGGAGACGCTCAACAGGATGGTTGGCAATGTCAGGACTCAGATGATCAAGAAGAGATGGGAGGCCAATCTTGTCGTTATCCAGGGTCAGAATCACTCCCTGGAGGAGGACTGCACTGAGTGGCTGCAGAAAATAAGAGAGCATAGGAAGGAGGTCTACAACAGCTTGGGAAACCTTGTCTGCCAGGCTGCTAACTTCTACTCTAGGGAGATTGATGCTGTCTGGATGAAAGATGGGAAGGCCTGAGGGTAAGACCCATTCTGTGGAGTTGTTGCACCTAACTCAGATGGTACCTGTTACACCTGGCTCAGTTTTGAGATCTACTCTGAAGACATTGGTACCACGTGGAGCATAATAACCTGCCAGACTACCTGAACTTGGCCAGGGAGGAGCCTTTCTCAATGTAGTCCGTTGTGGAGAAAATCACAAGGGCCATGTCTGCTGCTGCCATTCTGCTGGGGACAGGGGTCCACGTCAGGGATCTACCAAAACAAGCCACAAGAAATCTGAAAGCTCTGTTAGTGCATTGCATCTTGGGGGAATGTGAGAAGAGAGCAGAGGGAGTACACTGAAGGCTTGCTGCCGAACTTATGCCAGGATTGTAACAGTGTTTGCTACCCTGCCCAGTGTTGGCGCCAACTGTCAGCCCCAGTTGACAGTATGGCTTGGACTTTGAGGAATGCCTTTCCAAGGGCTTTGGACTGCTTTTTGTTTTTCAGCTAATTCTTCTGAAGCACTTCTACTGATCAGAAATGTACCAAATATCCAGTATATGTGCAAGAGAATATTGGTCCACCCATCACTGATTTTTTTGAGAATTTGGAGTGTTACTGTATCTTTAATTTGATATGTTTGTACACTCTCTTGAGTTTATTAAAAAAAAATAAAAATGGGGATCTTAGAGAGCAAAACTGAAGTCTTAACTAGGGAAATGGAAAAAGATTTACACAATGTGGCATTGTTAGAACTCAGAGAAAAAGAACATTGTTTGAGATTGAGGGCGATTCCTGAGGATTCGGATGAAGATATTAGAGAAAAAGTGGTCAAGGTTATAGCAAACTTTTTGAAATGGGAGGAAGAAATGACTGAATTGGAGATAGATAAAGTCTATAGGATAAACACACGATATGCCAGACTGAGAAGTGTTCCAAGAGATGTGTTAGTGCATTTTGTTGGAAAAAGGACTAGAAATATTGTTCTATAGCAACACTTTACTGTTAAAATGCAAGTGGATGATAAAGAAATAATTGTGCTCAAAGAAATTCCCATTAGGATCTTGCATAAGAGAAAAGACTATATGTTTTTGACAGATAAACTCAAACAAAGTAATATCCAATTTCGATGGGACAAACTGGAAGGTGTTATTTTTATATACAAACACCAGCGATTCAGATTGAATACTGTACAGAAAGCAAGAGAATTTTTGGAAAAATTTAAAGATAATATGGAGAGACAACAAATGAAGGATATTGAGTCAGCAGAGGCGAAAGTAGGACAGCAACAATTTATCCCTGAAATGGAGGAAGATAACTTGGTATTGGGAGATACAGGAATATACACTTTTAAACTGCAAGCTTAATAATGGCTTACAAATACTTAACTTGGAATATAAATGGAGCCAATGCTCCACAAAATAGGAAAAAATATTTCATTATTTGAAAAAGTTAAAATTGGATGTAATTTGTTTACAGGAAACTCATATCAGAAAAAAGGATACAAAGTATCTGATTTATAAGAGTTTAGGGGAAGAGTTTGCTTCTGCAGGATTGAAGAAAACAAATGGAGTTGTCCTGTATATAAATTCTGTACTATGTCCAAAGCTGATATTAACTGATGAACAGGGTAGATATATAGGAGTGGAAATAACTATACAAGGTCTTAAGACTTTAATTTTGGGTATTTATGCACCAAATGTCGACAAAACAAGATTTTATAAAGGACTTATGAATAAGTTGATAGAGCTCTCATATGAAATTGGTGTATTATGGGAGATTGGAATGGTGTGGTATCTCCACAAAGAGATAGAAAGTCTGGAAGAAAAATTAAAGTGGCACAGGGTAAGTTGCCAAAGATTTGTTTTGATTTGCTGAACAACTTAGAGTTATTGGACGTATGAAGACACATTAATGGTGATTTAAAAGAATATACGTATTTCTCTGAGAGACACAGCAAATAAGTTTGTCATCAAGTGACAATCTGCTGGTCAAGGAATAACCAGTAGAGTCTCCTCAGAAGATATTAAAGCTCAGTTTGGTCTGTACTGGCAGATACAATCTAATAGATACCTCAGGTGGAATTCAAATAAATTATACCAGTAGTGCAAGGTTTAGAGCCAGTACAGTTGGACTTTTCTCCTTCTTCTCCCTGTGTGCCGCATGTCATCCCTAAATCTGCTCTGGAGGGTTAGAGGAAAACCCAGAACAGATTTAGGGAGTGCACTGGGGGGGAGTCCTATTATGCTAGCACTAACCCTTGCACTAGAACCATTTTAGTTGAATAACTCCCCCTCTATCCACTTCTGTAACAGAACAAATAATTTGGAAATACTCATGCACATGAGAAAATTCTAGCTTGGGGGAGCAGGGAGAGAAATTCTCCCTAACCACAGATTTGTCATACCCTTTGTGGTATCACTGGAGTTCTTTACAATTATATACTTCATGATGTGTTTCCTCCATTTTTGAATTCCAAAATCGGCATTAAGAAGATGGCATCCACTGAGACACAAACTGGAAGTCTCTCTGACTCATGTATTGCTTTGGCCAAACACAGCAGCAAGCTTATTAACAGCATAATTTTGCTTGTTCATGACTTGCCTATCAACATCCGTCTTCAAATTCAGTACTAAATCATCAGCTTGCAGATGCTATGTAACATCTCTCTCTCTCTCTCTCTCTTTCTCTCTCTCTCTCTCTCTCTCTCTCATTTCCCCTCCCTAGTTTCTATGCATGTGTACTGTAACTCAGTGTCCGTGTCTGTTATCAGTGTCATCCTAAAGCAAAATTGCTCTCTTAACTTGTGGAGATGTGACAGATGTTGCCAATCAGTCACCAGGAAGAGATAACAGGAGTGCCTGGGATCATTGTAGGACATGAATCTTTAGAAGTAATTATAGGTGGTAACAACTGAGATGACTATCAGGTCCCTCCGGTCTGCAGCTCACTGCTGAAAACAACTGCTAGTGATATTTCCCTACAGGAAAGTGCCACCAGCTTCAGGATCCTGCTGTTGTTTAGTATGATGTTCTAATATGCATGTTAAGTAGGAGACATTTTGTCATTACCTTTTCCTAAATTAGCATAGCAGAACTTATAGGGATCTGTGGAAATACACAAAATTATTAGGTGGAAATATGCATTTTTCTCACAACAAAAAAGTCACCTCTTTGCTGAAACATTCATTGACACATTTAGGGTTTCATTCTCAGATAGTGTTAGAAAATGAACATTACTTTTAGTAGATATGAAATTGCTTTAAGCTTTCCTAGGCACTTCATGTTAAAAGTCTCTGGTTGTTTTGTTCAGAGAAAACATGCGTTCTGGGCCATCTCCAAGTTTGTCTCTTCTCAAGCTGCAGAGCAGGGATAATTATATGCAGCCTTGGTTTTACTGAAAATATATAAATATGTGGGATGTACTGATGAAGGGGAAGCCATATTTATCATTGTAGGTATGATACACTCCATTTTTAGTGATTCCAACAACTTGCATCTATATGGTCCCATACAGTTGTTGGATACAATAATAGGAACTATTTCCTGGACAGGGTAGGAAGCAGAACCATGGCAAAATCAGGAAGAAGTGAGCAAGACAATAGAAAACAAGCTTAGGTTAGACGTAGATCATAGGTCCAAATTTTGCTGGATGTTACCCATTTGTTAGCCCAAACAACTCAAGGACAAAAGTGATGTTCATATTCACTTACCACTCATGAACCTTTTGAACAATGTCCATTTCTCCTACAGTTCACCTTGTTCAGGTGAGAACTAACAGAAGAAAATTCAGGGTTGGGGTGAACGACACAGTTGCTTTGGACCAAGTAGGACTATTTACCTTTATCCCACCCTGGCTTTTGAGACTGATTGTTTTTCATTTACTCTGCACCAATGGGTTAGTTGTCTGGTGTACCCAAGCAGGATGAGTGCTAAGCAGATGCATTTGACCTAGTCATGGCTGGCAGAAATAGTTCAGGTAGGAGGTGAGTAAGAGGTAGAGGATGTTGCTGAACACCCTGAGACATCAATCTGAGGATGATGTTTCTTTAGATCAGCATCTTAGAGTTAGGGGGCATGGGGGAATAGAGCCTACTGAGCACATGACTAAAACTGAGCTAACAAGTCCAGGGAGTGGCAACTGAGGCAGGCATCCTTCAACATATCACAAGTGATGCTGAAGTGAGGAGCTCAGAGCAGTTATAGCAACTGTTCTTAGACTCTGAGTCTGGGTTGAGCTTGCCCATACATGTGTGAGGCAGTAGAGAATTTACATATGCAATCTCAGCCCAGACGTGTTAATTGAAATTTGTTAATTATTATTCTGTTGCAGAACCTTTAAAAAGTTATGCCCTTGTTTAATCCAATTGATGTTGTCTCCCCTCATTCATAGATCTAATTGCAAACTATAATTCAGAAAATATTACCCTCTTGAATGTTCAAAAATGAGGCAAAAATGATTGGGGAGTATTGTCACATCCCTACTTTGTGTGTGGATTTTCCTCCCCCCATTGGTGTTCTCCTGACTGTTTGTTGTTACGGTAAATAACAACAACAACAACTTAGATTTACTACAGTCTTAAAATATGGCAATATAAGAAGTCGTGTTGTTTTTTTGACACACCTTTAGGAGACATTCTGAAGGGGTGGAAATGCTTAGAATGCTTCATCAAATTTTATCAGCAGTACTTTCAGAGTGTGACACTGAAAGGGTATTTTTAAGATTGGAACCTAAATTTGCCTGTTATAAATTTTCACACATGGACAGGTTTTTTAGAATAAATATACCTTTCAGATTCTTGTAGACCTTGAACAAATGCTTTTGTTGTTGATTTGTGCTTTATCTGAGGAATCTAACATTAAGCAAAAAGTATGCTACAAGTTTTTAAGTTATGGTGAACCTCTTTTCAGTAAGGAAGGGAGATAGCTGAATTGTTTAACTATCAACCACCACTCCAAGAGGGACCAGGCTCGAAGACAGCATAGGCAACACTGGAAGTGGTATCACTTGAAGAAGAATAAAGGGAAAGAGGAAGTACCCTAATGAAAAGCCGAATGGGAAGATTTTATAAAAAGCAAAAAGAACTCAGTCTGTTTACTGAAGAGATGATGCACAATAGGTACATAGATACAGTGACAGCTTAAGTGACAACAAACTACATAAGCAAGAAAGAAGGGCAGAGCAATTGTGGATACAGGCCTAACTTGTATTTTGTAAATGAGCAAAAGATTCCTTGTATATCCTGTGTAGGTGTTTGTCCAGTGTGCTTGGCTGCAGAATGATGGGTAGAGGGAATGAGTATCCCACTTCAAAAATGGAAGTGGTAAAGATGAAATGCTTGAGTCTAGAAAGGAATAAGTAAAGTATTAACAAGGCTGGAAAAAATCCATAAAGGGAGGGTATTGATAATTTTGCAGATCTGCACATGCTTGCTGAAGTCAGTAGCCCAAGACAGACTTGGCCATGCAGAAGGCGAAGTTACATGTTTGAAGAAGTACTTCAAATGATGAAGGCAGGAATTGATGGTAGCAAGCAAGACTATAGTGGTAGTGATGGGGATATGGCCTCCATTTCAGGCAGCAAAATCTCTTACAATAGGCTACTACCATAGGCCATGACCTCTGGCTGGCACAATGGCACTGGCTTGGGGGTTAGAGTTCAGGTTAACAAAGCCAGAGGAAATGCATTTACTTATGGTCTGCCTTTTGAGGACGTAAGGAGGTGTGCAGCCCCATCTGGGACATTAGTCAGATGCTTCATGGAGAGAGCAGGGATGAGCACACTGCCCCCACCACCACCTTTTGAAGTGGGAAACCTTATGTAGGCTGCCTACTGCAAATAATTGCCTAGGCTTCATGGATGGCAACAAGGGCAATGATGGGGAGTGAACACTTGTCCCTGTTCTTCTTCAACACACAAGAGTAGGAATTGGAGAGCAATTTGATTCAGTTCACATTTAAAATAGAACTTTTCAAATCTCCACTTTCCAAAACAATATGAGAAATGAAACACAGCTGCCTGTCAAACTTCACACTTATCTGAACTTTGTGATACAAATCTCCAACTAATGTTTACAAGAATGCATATATTAGAGGAAAATGTGCATACAAAAATTATATTAGGAGAAATTGCTCACAAAATGTGAACATTAATCAAAATTACAAACAAAATTGTGTTTATTAGGAGAAATTTGCATTGATATGTTGGAGAATTTTCACGTATTTAAAAAAAATAGCAAATTGCTGCAGAAATGTATGGAATTGAATTTCAGATTGGAAAAATGAAAAATTGAGAGAACCAAAATTGACTTATCTTTCCATCCCTATACAAGGGATTTAGAAACAATGCCTGAACAGGGTTACTGAGAGCCTTCTTCCTTATAGGGACAGCAGAGGAAATTCCAGGGAAGAAGTGCAACCTGGAGGCATGGACACCTTCCATATTATTGGGCTTCCAGCCAAATGTATCTGATAATGATTAAATTTATTACCTGCCCTTCACTATCACGTCCCAGGGCAGGACACAACAATATAAAATACACTGTTAAAAACAGTTGAAACCAAATTATCCAGACATTTAGAGTTTGGAATGGAGTCGAAATTTGCTTTGGTTCACATTTAAAGGTAACCCTACCAAATTCAATTTCCAAAACAATATGCAAACTGAAACACAGCTATCTCTCAAAATTCACACTTTTTGCAGTGCAGTTCTCCAGGCAAGTACAATGAATAAAAATGCACATTTTAGTGAAAACAACATGCAAAAATGCAGTATACTGGAGAATTGCTTTGGAAAATGTGTATATTAGATGAAATTAGCACTAAAATGCTATAACTCTTCATGACAACTTTTTTTTCCTGATGAGGAAATGCAGAGAACTGAATTTAAGATTAGAAAAATGAGAAATTGAGAGAAATCAAAATTGACAGATTCACTCATTTCTATTTTGAGAAAATTGACTGGTCGGGGCAGTATTATATTCATATTGTATAGTATCTAATACTTTTTTTAAAAAAAGATTATTTACTTTTTTAAAAAAATCTTACTTTGAATTTTATTGTATTTATTATGTTTTAAATAGCATTTGTAAACTGCCATGGGATCTTTTTTTGGATGAAGAATGGTCTAAAAGTTCAGTAAACACTAAGAAGAACAATAGTGAGGAATGTCAGCAGCAGCAATCTTTGGTGGTCATAGAAGAGAGGCATGGAAGACAATGAAAGTGGCTCTTGTGAGCCCTTATGCTTGCAAAGATACTTCAGGGTTGGAAGGATCAACACGCACCATCCATTATGCAGTGGTCTGAAGATCCCCTTTCTATATTTGATCATATAATAATCAATCTTGTTTGGATATCTAGTTTGACATATGGACTGTTATATCAATATACATTTAAATTAGGATTGTTGGATTGTTCGTATTGTTAATGTGAGTTAATGTTTCTTTTTTCTTTCTGTTTTATTTGCATTAAAATATATTTTTGAAAAATATTCTGCACAATTTGGATTTGGTACCGAATTTTTCATTAATTCGCTGATTCTCTGTCATCATGGGTTGGATTTTTATGTAGCCATTTTCCATGACTATTTTTGAAAACTGTTTTTTTTAATCCACCTCTAAAATATTGATATTAAGAACAATAATTTTATCAATATTTCCTTTCATTTATCAATATTTCCTTTCATTTATCAATATTTCCTTTTAAAATATTGATACTGATATCAGTATTTTTTGCAAGGGAATTTTTTTGCTAAAAGCAGTGGCTAACGGACAAAAAAACAAACTCAAATTGATACTGGCCTAATAGATCAATGAAATGATTTCAAATCAACACTGGCCAACAGATCCCATCCCCAGAGAGGCATTGAGCAGCAGGGATTTGTATTGCATATTTATAGGAGGAAAGGGACAGCTGACATTACTGCAGGTCCTAAATCTGTGTGCTCCTGCTCCTTGCTGCTTTCTATCAGTAGGTTTTAATTCTACTTTTGTTGTTGTTGCACAAACAAGATCAGATGTTATTTTAGGGGTCTCTGTCTCTTTTTATCTTGGGGGTAGGAATATATGGTTGAGGCCATTCAGTCATACTCAGTTATACACTGAGTGAGACACCATACCCAGTTCAGTTAGCTCAGTCTTCACCAATCTGGGATAGTCCAGATGTTTTGGGCTACAACTCCCATCAGCTCCAGCCAGCCCAGCCGTTTGGAGGACGCCAGTCTAGCTAGTCTCTCCCCTTTAATTTGGATATGTTTGTAGGTGCCACACCAGTCTGGTAGGTTTCATTGTCTGGTAGTACATGTTTGTGAAATAAGACTCTACCTCTCTGACAAGGGACATATAGGTTACTGTATACTATACAGTGAATACCACTGGTCTTTTTTTTTTTTTTACTCTCAACTTAGACATTTGTTACTTGAGCTTTTGCATGCTAGTTTTCCCCAAACTTCAGGAATGCAGAGGTTATGTGTTACTTCACAACCATGCCATCCATCTTCTGCTACACTGGGGTGGTGGTAAAAGCAGGCCTGGTGCCAGCAGGTGGCCAAGTAGGGAACTGGCCAAGGGCCCCTGCCACCGAGAGGGCCCCTGCTGCTGGGGCTGGGTGGATGTAGCTCCTGCGCCACAATCTGCACTAGCATCGGGTTGTGGAGCATACATCCTGTGACCCGATGTTGGTGCAGATCAAACAGCAGCAACCACCCTCCCAGGCAACAGCCCCCGCTGCCTGTGGCACAGGCTGGCTGCAAAATGTTCTGTGGCACCATGGCACTATGTCAGTGTGCTGCATGTGTATGCTTGCCATCACCCAAGATGGCAGGCATGCACGTGCAGTGTGCTAATATGCTGACACAGCCAGTCCTGTTTAAACCTGTTACTGACACAGGGCCCCTGCAGTCTGGTGACCAAGGGTGTGCTGCAGTCTGGTGCTGGCCCTGCATAAAAGATACTGCAAATTCCCTAAAAGCCACATGATCTGTTCCTGCTGTGAGATTAATACAGGATCCATTTGCCTTGTGATTATGCCATTTTATGTACAGGGCTATTTCCTTCTTTTGTAACAGGTTGTGGTGTTCTGTCTGTCAATTTCAGGGCATGATGCTGTAACTATCTATGCTCAGCCCTTGAAAACAGCCCACCTTCTTGCATTGCAAATCAGCTTCAGGCTTCCATTTTGTCTTAGCAGAGCCCCTTGGACTGCAAGTCATAAATAATTCCACCATTCCGAAACATCAGAATGCCATGAATTATGAGCTTTTCATCAAGGATCAATAGAAACAGAGGGTGTCTAGATAAGCACATTTCATAATTACTGCTTAGAACTGCATAAATCAATTTGGTGACGCACTTCGGAAAAGTTTTTCAAAATCTTCTCTTTTTTGGTGTAAGATTTATAAGAGTAATGGTGTCTCAGTGGAACATTCCATCCCATCTCCTTTTTAATATACCCTTTTAAGGAAATTTAATTTCAGCTTCAAAAGGAGTTACATTAAAGATCAATCCTGTAGAATCATATCTGACACATTTATGTTTCATTATGATGTTTTTTTACCAAAGGAAATGAATCAATCATCTGGTATACTCTTTGATTCATCATCTTCTTGATCTGTAGCATCTCCTTGAAATAACCAGAAGTCTCTGGCAGTAAGTTAATGAACAGGCACTTAAGGATTCCTTTCTTTCAGTCAAATACTCCAGGTAATGAGGTTGAAATGGATTGCACAATATGAGTTACATAGGATCCTTCTCTAGCATTAATCTAATAAACTCTCAAGCTTTGTATCAAAAATGCATTTGAACTTTCTGGTGATGCGATTACAAAAAGGATATGAAAGATGTAGCATTTTATATGTAAAGTATATTTGCTGAAGTCTTCTAATTTTTTATTTTTTTGCAGAAAAATCCTAAGGGCTGGGGATATACTGATGGCTTGATATAATGATTTAAAGCAGCAGTAGCCTTGTAATAAAACTGAAGTGCCCTTGCAGCTTTGCCTTCTTTTTCCATGTGTTGGCTTTTGCTAATTCACTTCCTCCGGTTCTAGTGTTCCCTCTTAAGAAGTAGTTGTTTTACCATAAGAATTACAAGATAACACATATCTCTACTCTAGAATTGTTTTTAAACAGCCACAAAAGTGGCTGTATACTATAGCCAGCATGGGGTTTTTTTGCATTCCACAATGTTAAATTGAAAATATCCCCATGTCATCCTGATGCTTCCCAGAAGCTCATTTCAAAACAAAACCTTACAAAAATTATAGTCCTGAACTCAGAATGCAGTTCCTGAATGCATTGAGTAAGATAGCTGCTTGTTATTTTCCACCTTTTCTTACGCTGCACCAAGTTCTTTTAAGGGACAAACCATATATAACTGGGTCATCTCATATGTCCATACCATTTACATATAAAAGAGGAAGTAACAGAGTCTTGTTTTTCTTCCTCGCTGGTTTGGATGCCAAGAGTGAATCAAGAACAGAGAAAAGTACTTGGAGCAAGAAGTGGGAAGGACAAAGATCTTCTTCCATATAATACTTTTCCCATTAAAGGAAGACCCCCATATTCACTGTAATGGGAGGGACACATGTACAGAAACATGCCTCTGCCACTGTCATGTCTACTTTGGTACTCTCGTGGCTGTATACTATAGCCAGCATGGAGTTTTTACATTCCGCAATGATAAATTGAAAATACCCCCCTTCCCATTCTGATGCATCCTATAAGCTCATTTGAAGACAAAACCTTACAAAACTTATAGTCCTGAACTCAGAAATGCTTGTTTAACAACCCTCTCAATTTTCATGGCGATACACAAAACGGTCAGAGAGAACTGAGAGTTCAAAGTCTAAAGAGAGAGAGAGAGAAACCAGATCCCTTTTGGACTTTTTTCTGTCAGAGTTCTCATAATCTGTTGAAATTCATTAAAAATCAGCCATGTTCACAGAGTACCTGTAATCCTGATACTGACCTTGCCCCATACTCTGACCTTCTGCAGTTTAAAAGTTTAAAAAATGCCTGGCTGATTTTTAATTAATTTAAGAAATTTAATATAGGAGTCAATGATAAGCGTGGGCATGCTCAGTAAGAACCAACTGTCAGTGTTCTAAAAGCCAGACTCACAGCTGTTTGGCTTGCCTAATCAGGGGGCCACACCCACACCAGACCTTTATTTCACTTGAGACAGTCAAGGCTTCCCCCAAAGAATCCTGGGAAGTGTAGCTTGTGAAGGGTGCTGAAAGTTGTTAGGAGACTCATATTCCCCTGGCTCCAGTGGCCAGAGTGGTTTAACAGTCAGCCCCTCTTCTGGGGAGTGAAGTTCTGTGAGGGGAAGAGGGCATCTCCTAGCAACTCTCAGTACGCATCACAAACTACACTTCCCAGGATTCTTTGGGAGAAGCCATGACTGAAATAAAGGTCTGGTGTGGATATGGCAAGGGACAGCTTTGGTTTAAATTTGGGTGTGAGACTACATGTGCCTGCTGTAGAATAAAAAGGTGGGGAAAACCCTGAAAAACAATGGTACTGCTCACAATGATTTCATTTTGGAAAGGAAAGGGGCTTTCCCTCTGCCCAGTGCCAACCCACCCAATCTCCTCCTCCCCCTCCCCCTTTCTCCCCTTCCCCCTCCTCCCCCCTCCCCAGGTCAGTTTCACCTATCGAAAGGATGATTGTACAGACGTAAATCCCAATGAACTCAAAAAACACACAAATGATCAGAACTGCCTTTCCCCTCCCCTCCCTCCTCTCCTTCCCCTCTCCTTCTTCCCTTCTCCTCTCCCCTTCTTCCCTTCTCCCCTCCCCTCCCCTCCCTTCTGCTTCACTTCTTCCTTCTTCCTCCTCCCCTGCCCTCCATCTTTCTTCTCCTCCCCCATGGTTAGTTTCACCTATCATAAGAATGGTTGCACAGGAGTAAATCCCACTGAACTCAATAAGCATGCAAATGATCAAACCTGCCCTCGTCCCCTCCCACCTGCTCCTATCCCCCTCCTTCCCTCTGCCCTTCCTCCGCCCCTCTCTCCCCCCCACCTCTGCCCTTCCTCCTTCTCACCTCTCCCGTGGTCAGTTTCACCTATCCTAAGCATGGTTGCAGGACTCAGGCTCAGGGGCACATGTTACCAAATTCTTCCAAGCTACGCAGGAAGTGGATTGGACTGTGAAAACCAACCCAAATTTTGTTTGCATTTTTACAGATTTGTAGGGCAGTACAATATCTCAGAAAGGAGGTCTCCCACTCCCTTGGTGCATTCAGTATAGCTGCCCAATTTCCCTACTTTTTAAAGTTTAATAGTAATATATGTTGGCTGTAGGTACATTCTTAAACCACAAGCCTTTTTTTTTTGCCTATTAGTGATCAATATTATTTATGGGCAGTTGTCTAGTATACCATGTTAAGTAATGCTACTAGTAATTAACAAAGACTCTGCTTTAGCAGCCATAATAATCGGACTGCCTGGCTTCTCTATTCTTAAATCTGCCTTGATTTACAGAAGGCAGAAAACTAAAGGTTCCTCTACAATGTAACATCAAACTAACCTTTTTTTTTTAAGTGAATCTGGTGTAAAACTTGCCTTTTGCTTTCTTCATAGCATGGTTGGACTTGGTGCTTCAAATTTTTACTCCTGATATAACAATAATGAAGAACCTGTGACCCTCCAGACGTTTTTGGATAACTCCCATCATCCCCAGCCAGCATGGCCAATGATCAGGGATAATGGGAGTTGTGGTCCAGCAACATCTGGAGGGACACAGGTTCCCCACCCCATGGTATAACATGACATAATTTTCCAGCTATTTTCTCATTTCGTTCCTGGCTTATTCAAATGCATTGTGTTCCATTTTTAATCATTACTTGGCTCTTGGTTCAAGTTATTCAATTCTACTTGCCCTGAAAGTGAAGTGTCAAACATCTTTCCTATTCCCAGGTCATTATTTTAAAATATCAAATCCACAGGGTCTATGTTCTATGCTAGATAGATGTCACCTATTCCTGAACCACAAAATGATGTAAGGAGGCACCCATGTGGTCCTGCCTCTGAAGTACTGCAGATCCTAGGAATGTCTTCTTTAGAAATTTTTATATTCTAGTGAAGTAAGGAAAATGGTGTCTATCAGTGTTTGACTACCGATAACTTCAGTATAAACAATTATAATTAATTCAGCTACAGTGAGGCATAGTAGGATATGAATGTTTCTTCAGAATTATTTGGGGACGGGAAAGTAAGCACAGAGATGGGAAGACAACATTTCTTAGAAGACTGCTTAGAACATTCTCTTACAAAATGCCACAACATTGTATGACACATAGGAAGTCCATGGAATACTAAGTGTGAATCGGCACAAAAATAAAAAAAAAAGTTTTCCTTGGCCTGCTAAAGACCTGAAGGTGTAATAAAACACATTTTCTTTTTTAAAGAGATAAGTAGATATAATTTTTGATCAAAATGTTGTCATTGGTTATTGTTATTTCTTAGACAGTGCTGAACGTTACAAGTAATTACTAAAATAAAAAAATGTTGGTTTTGGTAAAGCAGTCATTGTAGGCCTCACAATTATTAATTGAATTGTTTAGCTGCTAGCCAGAGTCCCCCCCCATCATCTGTGACATTGTCCTCTATGGAAAACTTCTCCCCAATATAAAGACTCAGAATACAAAAATTCAAGGCATGTGTCACCACTTCTCATATCTGATCAAGGACAACTGAGACCTTGGAAAACTTCTTTATCAAAACAATAAAATATGTTAGTGAGGCTGCAAGTGAAGAAATAAATAAAAATTTGCATAAATAGCCTTATATGTCTGGCAATGTGAGTTATTCATAGTAAGAATTTTTTAAAAAATGGGAAAGTGATTGATGCCATGTTTCAGTGATCTCTTGCTGGTGCAGGGGCAGACGCATCTATGAATAGAAAAAGATTACCCATAATTTGGGCAATATGAGGACATTGAGAAGACAAATAAGATGAGTTTTGAAAATATGTTTTATTGTTCCAAAACAAACATAACCAACAAGTAGATCAAGTGTGAGTCTTCTTACACTTACCCCAAATTTCCTTCACACATCTCATTACATCAAGCATCAGAACATTATAATGCCACCTCTTTGAAGCTGTTCTAGTGAGGATGTACTGTGATATTATTATTATTATGTTTTGGGGGGAGGCTGTGTTGCCCTGTTAATAAGCTCTAGAAATGCTTTTCTGGTGTGCTGGTTTCTAAATAATAGACTTTTCATTTCTTGTTTTGACAGGCAAGAAGGTGGGGTGGTGATTGAACAAATGTTCCAACTATGGCAGCTTGGCTTTTATTTCTAGCAAATTCAGTAGCGTCAATTTCAGAAGAATCTGAAGATTTGTGTTAAACCTTGACCACTAAATCAATGTTTGCCACTTGCAATATCCCTCAAACCTACAATAAACTGTCTTCTGAGGAAAAACTGATGCTAGCTGATTTGTTTCTTGTTGGCCAGATTGCATTTCAACTTTATTGATCCATCCATCTATGGCTGGTTTCTTTCATCTGGGACCATTAGTTTAACTCTCTCACAGTAGCTGGTGCCACACCTGTTTCAGGAATAAATATTAAAAGGCCTTTACCCAATAAATAGGGCACAATCCAGCCAAAGTTAAGCACAATTAAGCCCTATTGGTTTTAAAGAGGTTGCTTCCAGACAATCTGTTTATTGAACATTCATCCTGATTAGTTTGCACAAAGTTTGCAGGGAGGTTTGATGATGTTAAGCATTCATTATTGAGCATTCATTCTGATTTGTTTGAAGGGACAACATTGTATCAAACAAATGTTTTCCCACACTTTCCAGAGCATTTTCCTCTCACTTTCCTTACCGATTTTGGGGGGAAGCAGGTTTGTTGTGCAAGAGCTTCAAAGAAACTTTAGTTGCAGAACCTGAATTTGTGCAATTGAATCCCATCCAAAATCTGTAAGTACCCTGACTATAGATGGTGGAGAAATTAGATTTAGTTCACATTTGAAGTCGAATCTATTAAATTTACACTTTCTGTAACTATATGAGAACTGAAACACAGCTAACCTTTGAAATTCACACTTATCTGAATTTTTCATTCTCCAACTAATATTTACAAAAATGCATGTTAGGGGAATGTGTGCATAAAAATGAATATATGAATTAAAAATAGCATACCAAATTGCATTATACAATGAGAAATCGCTTGCAAAATGTGTACATTTGTCAAAACCGCTTACAAAATGTGTTTTATTAGGTGAAATTTGTACCAAAATGCTAGAGAATTTCCATGAGTTTTTTTAAAAAAAGAAAAAATCACAAATTTCTGAAGAAGTGTGGAGAACCAAATTTAAGATCGGAAAAATGAGAAACTGAGAGAACCAAAAATGACAGATCTTTCCATCCCTCGACCTGACAACCATCCTCTTCCTTTCTACCAATCCTTATGTCAAATATATTCCCCCCACATGAACACAACATTCTCACTCTGTTGCCCAACCCCAGAAACCATAGGCCAAACCCTATGCTTTGCCTGAAAAATCCTGCAACTATGAATCTGGCCTTTTAGCCTCCCACAGAGTTTGGAAATTAATCCAGCATTCAACCTCTTCCACAAACAGAGGCAGAAACTGGAAACCAAAACTAAATAACTTGCCTGCAGCTGCATCTAATTCACCCTGCTGTTCTTTGAACATTTTAACCATCCTTATTGTGTCCTACCAGTGTTTCCATATTTAGCAGTGCTGATGGGTCTTTGGGAAAACTGCTGGTTGGAAAAGAGCCCAGGAAAGTACTGAGAATGTTCCCACTTTCCCAAAACTTTCCTCAATAGCATGAGGGGAAAGGCCCTAGCTCAATGGCATCTGCAAGTCAAAGGTTTAATCCCCAGAATCTCCAGCTAGAGCTGGGAGAAGCCCTCGTCTGAAACCCTGGAGAGCCACTGCCAGTCTCATCTAGGCTGCTTTCACACGGGGCCGAATGCATTAGTTTAATGGGTTAAAATGGTAGCGCATCCGTCCCAATTTCTAAAATTCCTTTCACATTGCAGTACCTGTTATACCAGCATGTTGCGCAAGACTTGAAAAACAACTTCAGCAACTATAAGCCTCGTCTGAAAGCAGCCAGGGGAAAATAGCTGGAGTAAAGTGAACACAGAGAAGAGAAAAAAGGTGGGTAAGATCTTTTAGCAGCCGCCTGGCTCCATGGGGGAGGAGGGGGGAAGAGGCAGGAAAGAATGGGACTTCCAAGGCACAGACCAGAGGTAACAGAAAAATAATGTAAGGAGGACTCAGGCAAACCAAAGCAAATAGGGAGCAGGCACAGGCAGGAATGACTTTAAAAATGCAGAAATATAGCAAGGCTACTGAGAGGAAGTTTAGATGCTTGTCACGTGACAGGCTGCTAGCACAAATCTACAATCTTCCGGGTTCCCAGCCTTGCAAATGGATTATTTCTGGTATTTATCATGGAAATTAGTGCTAAACTTGCGCTTTATTCCACTAGAATTCCAGAACTAGCTTATACATTGTGTGAAAGGTCAAATATAATGTGCAAATTACAAGGTAAGAAATTGTCAGAAAACCAGAATAAAGTGTGAAAGCAGCCCTAGACAGATCAATGATGGGACTCAATACACGGCAGCTTCCTAACAATTTTTTTTTTAGGTTACCCTTTGCTTTCCTTTCACCATCTAGCAATTAGAGAGAAAACAATATATTGCATGCACCAATATAATGACAGCTATACTGGACCCTTGTAAGGGATGAGACTACTGTCAAGGGGCAAATATTTCCACATGCCTTGTCCCCTCACCCCTGCTCTTTCTGACATCTTTATGGGGACTGCCCTTTACCAAAAAGATGAATTTATCTGGCTTTTAGTTGTTGCTTTTTAAAAATGTTAAGATTTTGTTGTGGGTCTTTTTGGAAAATTGAATTGTTCTTTTCTTATATTTTTCATTTGTGTGCATTCTTAGTGAGCCACCTTGGGGGCCTTTTTGGCCAAAAGGCAGCATAGAAATAAACCATGAAATAACATCCTGTGCTGATTTATTTTGGTGAGAATGGTCACCACAAAGCAGTCTGAGGAGGTCTTGAATTTCAAAGGTATAGGCAGGCATGTTTAAGGAAGTAAACATGAGTTGATGGATTTCTCCTGGACAGTTTTCTACAGCTTTTTGGTTTAGGCACTCCAAGATGAAGAGTGAGATTCAAAATGGAACCTAAGCAGGTCCAGCACTACTATTAGTGGTCACCTCAGATGCCAGGTACTAGAGTGCTGGAGCAGCAAGGTGTTGAAAGAGTGGTGTGTGTCACACTGCCTGCTCTGAGCCCCTTAAGATAACCAGGAACTCACACAAAGGCAGCAGACTATCAGCAACAATCAACCATCAGTCCAGTTGATATCTGTAGTGTGTGTGTGTGTGTGCAGAGAGAGAGAGAGAGAGAGAGAGAGAGAGAGAGAGAGTTGTCCTTTACCTCAGGCAACAAAATATCTTGGCCAGCCCTTAACTGAAAAAAGAAACCACTTGTTCCTAGTAAGCCATGTTGGCAGTTCCTCACATACACCTATACAATATTTCTCCCTTCCGCTCCTTAAAACTATCTTCATGTGGAGAATGGGAGTGACCTCATCTGTAGCTAGTTTTCAGAACATAAAGAGGTCAGTTACTTGCATAGTTTTAGGCATAACTTTGGAAAGAAATGTCTACAAAATCTGTTTTGAGGGACATTTGCATCACTAAATGTTATAGCATGACTAAAAGCCATTTTCTAAACTTCCAAGTTCATTCCAGGCTGACAAATGTAAATACTCTAAATATTATAGTCATGGAGAAAAAAGAAAAAGAAAGCATAAGGCACATTGACAAAACTGGCAAAAGCAATGCAGAATGCATTTAATATTGGCTTACTGAATTTTGGGGGACTATTCACCACTTCTGCAATAAGGAGCAGGGGATTTTAGCTGCCTTGGGGGTGGGCAATAAATTTTCCTAACGTTTTTGGCCTGGGGTTGGCTTACCTAAGTTTCAGGTGTGGAAGAAACAGGGCTTCACATTGTGTTTGAATCAGACCTGCCAGAGGCACTTAATTAAAATAAAGCAAGCAGCTGCTTGGAGAGAAATTAAGACATGCATGGAAATAACATGCAAGTCCAAAAGTTCTCTCTGCCTCAACCATTTTTCAGCACATACTTATAGGGATTTTCAAAAGCACACAGGCAGCAGTGTCCTACCTCTCAGAAAACAAAACGTCCTATCATTACACAAGCAGTTTTCCTTATCATTGCACAAACATCTTTGTCTGCTTGCAGTTAGAAGGCTGAGCGTCAGCAGTTTCTTGGAATGTTCTCTGACATATCCTTTCAGAACTTTTGCAGTGGCAACATCCTGTAAAACACTTTCCAGTATGCTTCAATGTCACTCTTTTTCAAGACCACCTTTGTACTTACAAAGTCTGAACCAAAGTTTGAGGCCTACAATTTTTTATTCCACACAGATGATGAGTAAGGTGTTTTTCTTTTTGATTATCCACATTTTTAAAAAGTGTAATCTCTGCATGGCAACGTCTGCAGCCTTCCTCCTGTCTTCCCTTCCTTTTGGCTGATCCTGATAGACAAATACTTGCTAACTAACATATTTATCTGATTGGCTATTATGGTTTGATATGTGCATTGGACTCTTCTTGTATTATCATTAGGACGAACCTTTTGACTCAAGCATCCCTTTTTCCTCTGCTAAAGTGAGATTCACACTGTTTGTTCTCAAAGCAGAAACAAGTCTCTAAAAGATACAAAAAATATTCTCCTTTGATGCTTGAAGCAGCTAACACAATTTGAAATACTTGAAATAACAACTCAAATTAAATGTAATGCTAAAGGATTTCCCAATTACTTTACTGTATAAACAACATAAATAAGCAAATCATATTAGCCTTTAACATAATTAATTGAACACGTGAGTGTCTAAATAAAAACCCATTCCTTTCCCCCCCTTTGTGTGTGTGTTTTTGTGTGTATATGATCTAAGAAGATTTGAATGTTGAGCTATTTGCATGAATTTCAAAGAATCAAAAGAACTGTCACTTTTCTTAAATAATCTGAGTAAGTACCAGTGAGGAAGAATGGGACAATACTTCCATACAAGGAAGAAAAACTCTGAGGCAGAAATATAAGCTCATTAGAATTAACTTGACAAGGGTTTCAAAGAACAGTACTCCCCACTCCGCACGGTACTTACTGGCTGCGGGGCGAGATTTGCGGCCTGGGGTGAAGCCCTAGCCGCCATTTAGAGGAAGGGCAGGCGCGCCAGGACTGGCCCAACGTCATCAAGGTGCGCCGCGGGCGGTGATCGGCCGAGCCTATTTAAGCTCGCGCTGGCCCCTCACCCTCCTCTTCTTCTTCGGCACCTGCCCTACCCTCCCTCTGCTGCAGTGTGATTAATTTGGTCGCTTCGGGACCGACTAGGAATTTTTGGCTTGCCTGCGCTTTAGCCGGTGGGTTTCTTTTGCCTACTCCATACTGTGGTTAGCAGTGAGGGTGCTCAGGGTTAGCACGGGTGCATTTCTGGTTATTAGGTTGATTTGGCTGTTTGATCTTAATATCTTAATTGGTCGCTTTATGGCAAGGAAGTGCGGGAAAGTGTAAAGGTGAAGGGCAGCTAGGTGACACCTTTAGGCATCTTTGGAGGTGATTGGCGGTTCCGGAGGCCTGCAGCTCCGGGTTATACGGCCCGAGGGCAGGATACGGGTCGCCTTTGGGGCCAACATGTCTCATCCACTCAGAGTTTCAGGGCACCGGGTGCAGGCGGTGATGCAGGTTGGCCTTCCTACACACCCTATGGGTGTGGTCAGGCCAAGGGGTTGGCAGATTGACAGCCCCTTGACTGGCAGGGGTTGAATCGCCCCAATAGCTGCAAGCAGGCCTTGCCTGACTCACCAGGAGAATCTCGCACTTATGTTCCCCTCTGTAGGTTCGTTATGCAATGTGAATTTGGTTAATAAAGTGGCCCGTTATTTAACCCAAATATATATTGTGTCTGTGTCTTATTTCACCCCTGGGCCGCAAATGCATCTCAGATCATATTAAATCCTTACTCATGCATCCTTCAAATCCCAAATGAATTGGTGTAAATCATCTCAGACTAAAGCCAGGCAGGAGCTAGTTGCATTGTATATAGTATGAGCAGATATTCTGCGACAGAGTTGATCAGTGTTTGTCAAGGACACATTAGAAAACTGAAGGGAACCTTGAGAAGTTCCTAAGAAAAAGGGTAATATTAGGCCCAGCAAAAACAGAATAAAAGCATAGGACAAAGGCCAGGGGGTGGGAAGTCTGTGGCTTTCCCGATGTCACTAGACTCCATTTCCCATCATCCCTGAGCATTGGCCATGCTGTCTGGGGCTGAAGGGAGTTGGAGGGCAAGAACATCTGGAAGCCACAGGTTCTCAATTCCTGTGATACAATAAGAACCTAATGGTTTCTTAATGGAGCTAAGGGCTAGAAAATAGCTGGCAATTTCTCTGGAATCTTCTGAATGGAGAAAGCCATTAGGATGTGAATTCATCTAACCCACTCCAGCTAACAGTGGGTCTTCATGTATTTCTCTCTGTCTCTCTCTCTGTGTGTGTGTGTGTGTGTACATGTGAGTGCGTGTGAATAAGATAATCACTTTCAGCACAGAGGTACACAAGATGAGTGAGAAACAGAAGGAAGGTGAAGGCACCTAGTGATACACAAGTATCACTCTCTGCAGAATCTGGTATATGGCAATGGATGTGTTGCCTGCTAGGACCGTGCTGTGTAGTTTACTTCCATCTATGTTCTACTTGTATATTTGTGAATAAAGCAAATATTAAAGAAATGTCCAGTGATGATCTCTCCTCCAAAAGGAAGATAAATCCTGGTTTCAATGCTGGCCCTGGAATAGTAGGCAACAATCTCTTGGGTGGGAGACCTTTTTTTCTTTACCTAATGTGTATAAATTGCTGGTTCAGTGGAACTACTGTTTGGTATTATTAACTGCATAGCTTTTCATTGCTGGTTATGAATTCTAGGGTTTTTTGGTGTTTTTTAAAAAATAAATTTATTGTTTCTAGTTGATATTGCATTTTTGAATTTTTTAAGATACAAGCTACCTTGGAAAAGTACACTTGGAAAGGCAGCATACAAATGTCTTAAAATAAACTTACAAAAAGAAAAAAATAAACTTCTCGCTGTTCAGGGAAGTGAGAAGTGCATTAACAGTTATACTTGTTTTCATGTATTACAACAATATCGTAATCCTGGGAACATCAACCTTATTGGACCAATGGGCCCATCAAGAATTTTAAGAGAGTGCCATGGGCACCAGTCACAAAAGGCTGCTCTGGAGGGTGTAGCATAACATAAAATGGGTACCATATCTAAAAGAGCAGAAAAAGAGGCAGGATCACAAAATAGTGCTGTAATGCTCCGCCCATCCACCACCTCATCAAAGAAAACTAATGCAACTATATTACTGCACTCACAGAGAGAATCACTTTACACAATGGCAGCTGGTAATATTTTCACTAGGTAGGGTTGCAATTTTTAACCTTGCTTTTTTATAACAATATTCATTTTACAGCACTTACTGAAGAAATTGTGCCATTACACATTTGCAGAGTGCCATTGTCTCTTCACTAAAA
The DNA here is from genome assembly GCF_030035675.1 of Rhineura floridana. NCBI lineage: Eukaryota > Metazoa > Chordata > Lepidosauria > Squamata > Rhineuridae > Rhineura > Rhineura floridana. The sequence goes on along the minus strand of NC_084486.1, from coordinate 80,036,582 downwards.
ATGTATCAATTATTTGCACATCTATGGACAATAGAAGAGCTTCCATGTACAAGGACCTAGTATGATTTTCAGATAAGATCAGCTCCATAGCTAATGTAGACACTAAGCCACACCACATGACATATGTTTTTGAATTCATGTACTGATTACACCTTCATTTATTTTATTTATTTAAAATATTTCTATCCCGTCCTTCTACCTTATAATAGGGCACTCAGAGCGGCTTACAATAAAATCGAGCCCGTGCATAATAAAGTTGTACACAATAAAAATCACAAAAACATTAAAATAAATTAAAATACATAAAATGCAATTAAAATACATAAAATTATATATATATATATACACACACATAGACACATATATGCCTATATAGGGAGTGGTACTGAAGGGACTACTGAGGTAAAAATTAACATAGAAGGCATAAAATCAGTGTCAAGCTCTACCTTCAGTCCTCCCAAAGGCTCTCCGGAACAAGATCATTTTCAAAAGTCTCCAGAGAACCATTAGGGAGGGAGCAGAGCGGGCTTCTTGGGGTAGGGTATTCCAAAGCTTGGGGGCCACACCTGAAAAGCCTCTCTCCTGCGTGCCTGTCAATGTAACATCTTTCACTCCAGGCATGCAGAGGACACCCGAGGCAGATGATCTTAAATCCCGGGCAGGTACATATGGGCATAAGTGATCCCTCAGGTACATTGATCCAAGGGCTTTAAAGGTCAGAACCAGCACTTTGAATTGGACCCAGAAACAACTTGGGAGCCAGTGGAGTCGATAAAGCACAGGGGTGATATGCTCCCTGAGCCTTGCTCCAGTTAACATTCTGGCTGCTGCTTTTTGAACCAACTATAATTTCTGAACTGTTTTCAAAGGCGGCACCACATAGAGTGTGTTACAGTAATCAAGCCTCGATGTCACCAATGCATGTGTCACTGTGGCCAAGTCAACTGCTTCCAGGAACGGACACAGCTGGTAGACCAGTTTGAGTTGGCCAAAAGCACTCCTGGCTACCGCAGCCACCTACGAATCACAGAAGGGGAGTGCTGGGGCCTGGGGCAGGCTGGTGTCCAAGGCATTCCCCCAAGAGCACAGGGCCCCCACTAAGTGCAGGGTCCAATTGAGCCTAATTAGTTCTATCTGTATTTTGCCTGCCCTGGAGCCAAAAATAATTGCACCAGCATTTCCCTCCATTCCACTGCAATGAAAATATATTGAACTTAAGCTAGGGGAGGAGTTTGTTCAAAACCAGATCCCCACATTTTTTTTCTGGAAGTACTTTGAAAAATACTCTGGAATTGCAACTGGTTCAGATTAATCTGTCCTGCTCCACTCACCTGTTAAAAGGAATGTTTAATACAAAGTTTGCTGCAACACATACATAAGCCATCCACTATTTCTCCTCCCAAGTCCCAATTTCATAAAAACAAATGCAAAATGATTAAGTATATATATCGGTTCTAAAGGGCGGCCAGGTGAGGCACTGGCCTAACGGCCCCTGGAGCCACAGGGGGCCCCTCAGCCACCCCTCCGCTCCCCTCCCGCGATCCGCAGCCCCCCACGCCCTCTACCTACCTGTCTGCTGTCTTATACCATTGCCCTTAACGAAGATGGCTGCCACGGTTTCCCTAAGCTACTGAAGCCCCTGCTGCCATCTTAGTTGATGGCAGAGATGTGCGCACGTGCCATCAACAAAGATGGCGGTGGAGCCATCATCCCCTTAGGGAAACCACGGCCACCATCTTCATTAAGGGCAATGGTAAATGACAGCAAACAGGTAGGTGGGGGGGCTGTATGCGTGCGTGCATGTGTGTGTGCGCGCGCACACACACACACGCCGGTGCCCAGGGCAAGCTGATGCCCAAGGGCCCCGGCATTCCTGGAGCCGGCCCTGCCTGCTTGCCTGCTTTCTTGCTTGTTCTCTCTCTCCCTGTCTAGAAAGGTCACACACAAAAATACTAAACTAAATTTTTAAAATCTCCTCAAAGTAGGAAACATTTCATGTTTCTTCTCTGGTTACCAATGAGGAGATCTGGCTTTCAGGGAAAGAGCTTTGAGCATGCTCAGAACTAGACTTCAAGAACATTGGGCTGTTCTTGAAGCAAGCCTAATTTCTCCCTAATCTGCCGCACTGACTGTGCTGGATAAGCCGTATACCAATAGATGGAGTAGGAGCTTTCCTGGTAAGCAAACAGGCAGCCACTCCAGGAAGGAACTTCTTTGTCATAGCTACACTTTTGGATTAGGACTGACTGAGTGGTGCAGAGAGCTGACTGGCCAGAGAACATAAGCCTCTGTAAGTTCAAGAAATGATAAAATTGTGTATGAGACAGGAAAGAATGTGCAGCTTTGAACTTTTTGGGGGGCTGTATATATATGTATGTATTTAAAAAGCTTGACATTCTAATTGGGAGGGCTGTGCCCCAATAATCCTAGTGAGCCAGCCTCCACTGACTTTACATCCTTCTTTTCACAATTGAAGGAAGAGGGTGTCCAATCCTGGCATCCACTGCAGTGTGGGTTTGTTTAAAGGGGGGGGAGTTCAAGCCAGTGCAAATAGGAACTGAACAGAAACAGCAAACAGTCTCCCATGCAGTGTGGATATTTAAGGGGATCAATATTGAAATCTTTTGCAGGCGTCAAATTAGTGCTGGCACCCACAGGCGTCATGTTGGTGACCCCATCTTAAACTTTTCTGCGAGCACACAGCTCCCACTTCCTTTCTGTTTCACCAATAGCAAGGACCTTCAGATATATTGTTTACTACCTATTGGTATATGAACAGGTAAGGATATGCATGAAAATTAAAACCTCATTATCTGCATTTTTAAATTTAAAAATTATAATTCCAGGAAGCATATCGCTGTTTGCACTCAGAAAAGGCTATGGGCAACCCTCTGAGGGGTGTTCACTTTGTTGATTGTACATGAATATTACTAAGATTTATAATATGCTGCCATATCTACTGATAGCTGCTGCTCCTGCATGTATCATTTTTTATATTTACCAAAGAAAGCAGGTTTATTTCCTCCCCCTCTTTCTTTCCACAGTTTTGTACCTTATTTCCAGGTCTCTCATTTGAATGGTTACTGATGAGAACATTTGCCCGTGTCATTTCAGTTGGAGAGATTCCTACATACAAAACAATTTTCCCCTATATTTGAATTAAATTTTGTACAATGCTTTTCACAAACCATGAAATTGCCTTAACAGCAAGCATTACTGATTGAAATTACACACTTGTCAAAATGCTCCTAATTAGTCATTACTCGCTGAAACTGGCAGTTTATTCTTGTCTGTGATGAGAATAATTTTTCATTAGGGGCTGAGGGCTGGAATGTGATGTGAGGTCATACTTTTTTCTGATAGCCCTGCGTTTTTTAAAAGACATACCACAAAATGATCTAAAGGCTGATTAAAAATCATCCTCAGGCTATAGCCCTCAAACCGCTTATCCTAGGGCAAAACCAATTAAGTAAAAATTAAGTTAAAAAATTAATAGAGTAAGCCTGGTCAAAGGTTTAATCAGCAGCAACTTTAGTTTTGCATTAGCCTATGCAAAATACAGTGCAGCATGATCCTCAGCATGCTTATGCAGAAATAAGTTACACTGAGTTTAATTGAATGCAATCTCTAGTCCAGGGGAAGGCAACCTGGACGCCCACTCGCGGTTGCTGAACTACAATTCCCATTACCCCTGAATCTTAACAATTGGCCATACTGTCTGGCACTAAAGGGAGTCCAAGAATATCTGGAGGACCACAGGTTCTTCAACCTTGCTGTAGTTACTGTAGTTTGTAGCCTATAACAAGAAGATACAATAGTAGTTACTCTGATCCTGGTTCTGCTCTGACTTCAATTCTGATTCTGAATCTGATTTGCCATGTTTTATTTTATTTATTTATTAGTTGATTTATATCCCACCCTTCCTCCCAGCAGGAGAGGTGAACAAGCTTATTTTATCCTCACTGCATGTGATCTGATACTTAGCATCACACCTTGTGATCTTTCTTCATAGAGATAATTAGTGTTGAAGGAGAGGCAAGCAGCAGCAGCTGTAAGGTTTCCACCCCATACTCCATCATGATCTCGTCATGGTTCTTTGAGGCCAGGGGAGGAGGACACTGACTGAGACATCAACAGCCCACATAGTTATCACCACTTTTGTTCCAGCAAATCATGAAATGTGTCCATGTGAAATTGTAGAGATAAAAGTGTGCTGTTAATGCAACATGATTCATGATAACCTGTCCTTATGGGAATCGGTGGGTTTTTCTTGTTATTAGTATTTTATTTAGACAATAAAGCAAAACAGTGTGATAAGCACCAGTAACCCAGATTTTACTTTGGTTGTCCCAGTGTTTTATCATCCATATATACCATATATATATATATACACACACACCATATATAGGCTGCTTTCACACTGCACTTTATTCCATTATTCTGATGATTTCTTACCTCCTAATTGACACATTATATTTCCCATACACACCCCTGTGTTGATACAACTAAAACCATTTTAAAAGTCAGATCCTAAAGGGAGAGGGCTTGCATAGCAACAGGACGAGATCTTAGACCTCCTGCACAGTGGAGAACAGTGTGCATGGGTGAGGGACGAAAACAAGCTGTGTGAAAGACAGTTGCACAAAGTGCTGGTATATCAGCTGAAAAAGCTGCTGTTCCTTAACGCAACTGGTACTGCAGTGTGAAAGGGATTTTAGAAATTGGGACAGAAGTGCTACCTTTTTAATCTGTTAAACTAATGCAATCAAAGCAGCCATAGTCAAGTATACTATCTATACATATCATCAATATGTAAACATAGGGAAAAACAACTGAGATTTGTTATTTTTAGCCATTGCAGCGGCTCCTTCTAGACCTGACAAAGATCTTACAAAAGATCAACCTCTTTGGTTCCGCCAGTTATATCTGGTAAAAATTTTCATTCATCAAGTTTAAGGGGAAGGGTCTTAACTAAGGTTGTGCACCAGATTCAATGGAGAGAGCTAGGCCCATTTGGAGGGCATCCAGGCTTTGACTGGGTCAGATGGAGACAGCCTTGGATTACTATGGGTTGGGCTCACCAGAGCGATCCAGGGCTGTCAGGGAGAAGAGGGTCAGGTGGGAAAGAGGAGAGGTTGGGCTAGAAGAAGGGGAAGCAGTGAAAGAAAAGGCCTAGGGAAGTAGGAGGGACCTATCAGGTCAGCTGTATCTCAGCTGTATGCTGTATCTGCTTCCTCTCCTCTCCCAATTGTTTAATTAGTTTTCTTAAATTAATAATTAAACATTAGCCCCATCCCCAAATTGATTCTATGCCAGATCTAGGATGTGGTGGGTGGCCTGGATCAGGGCCCCAGGTCAGAAAACAGGGGCTGTGGAGAGCCCTAGTCTTAACCATTTCCTCCCCTGCTCTGGCCCTGAGGAAAACCCCTCTTCTGAAGCCAGTAGTTGTCTTGTGGGGAAATCCCTCACTGACACAAAATGCAAAAAAAAAGAAAAGCATTTAACATAGTTTGGCCCTGAGAAGATGACTCTATGGTTTTGATAGAGTGACTCTTGCTGATCATACTCATGTACTCTGTTTTAATCCTATTCAATCTCTGCTGGCCCCCAGAAGAAGCACTATCATGATATTGTCTATAAATCCACAAGGATTATCTAATGCCTTTGAGCATGAAGTAAATCTTTCAACATCTCGTCACTGTCATGTAGGGTTGCCAGGTCGGAACCATCCAAAAACCTGAGAAAATGGGGGCGGGCCCTAGTGACGTCACGGGGCGGGCCCTAGTGACATCATTAAACATGATACATTGTATCAACCACAGTTGCTTGGAGCATACCATTCAAAAAAAATTCTCTGATTGGAGATTAAAATAGAAATCTTTCCTAAAATAGGGTGTTCCTAGGTCCATCTGAAGTGACAAGGTCATTCTTTCTCACAAGCTGAGGGTGATGCAAAATGGAAATGGACTGCCTTCAAGTTGATCCCAGATAGGGTCTTCATGGTAAGCAGTATTCAGACAGATGTGGTTTACTATTGCCTTCCTCTGAGTCTGGAGCAGTATTGCTGTTGCGATCTAAAATTTCAGACACAGTTCTTAGTGCAGGCTTCTCCAGCTTGATGCCCTCCATATGTTTTAGACTGCAATTCCATCAGCTCCAGCCAGCATAGCCAATGGTCAGCAATAATGGGAGTTGTACTTGTAGTATCAGGTTGTGGAAGCTGGCTTAATGCAACACACTTAAAGCCTATTGTTTCAAAAAGCAATGTTACATTTCTAACATACACATTAGAAGGCTTACAAAACAAGCAGTAAGTTGCAAATAACAACTATGGCTTATTGCAGCTGAAATCTCCCCAAATGATGCAAGTGTTCTGAGAATCCTTAAGACATATCAAACTTGCAAGAACTGCTTTGTGTATTATCAGTAGTCATGACAATAAAGTAATAATACTGATGCAATTAGTACAGGTGTGACTAATGTTTAGTCATCCATATAATGCTGTACTACAGCTCCCATCATGCTGGCTGAGGCTGATGGGAGTTAGAGTCCAACAACATTTGGAGGGCCACATGGGTTTCAGCTATAGCTATTCCTGGACCTCAGTAACTTGGTCACAGACAGTAACACATGCACTGGTAGCCTCCCAATTGTAATGTGTTGTAGTGGGGCTACCCTTGAAGAAGGTCTGCCAGAGTGAATGTAGTTGCCAGAATGCTGAGCAATATGACTTATTGTAGCCTTATAACACGAGCCCCATTCAAGGTATTGTTGACATGTAAAGCCTTTAACAGTCTGCCCACTCCCTGTGACCTGCAGGAAAGGCTCTTTTGGAGGTCCTGCAAGTGACTGGTACATGAGATGGTGACTTAGGGTAGGGCCTTTTCTGTTGTGACACTCCAACTATGGAACTCCCATCTACTAGAAATACAGCAGTGCCTACATTGTATGGATGTCAATGTCAGCTGAAGATACATGTCTTCACCAAGGGAATGGTTGACTAGTGCCACCTGTTTGTAATTGAGTACTGCCTTCTGCTATAAGTTTGGCCTGGATTTTAGTTTTGGTTTTACTTTGCTGTGCTGTGCTTTATTGTTTCAAGGAAAGGTTTTGTGTATAAACTTCATCATGAATGAATTCAGGACAGTTTATACACAAAACTGTAAATAAATTGAATGAATGGATGAATAAAAGAAACACTCTTGGTTTTGCTTCCATAATAAACTCCTTGAGTTATCACATTGATAGTAGATGTTAAAATCGGCTTTTTCTTTAACTTTCAAGAAAATTAAGTTCTCTCAGATTCCTTCTCTGTAAAGTCTGAAACTTCTGCACTCTCCTCTGTGTGGGACCCTGAAAATCTTAACCACCACAGATGCAGCCAGTCTTTAAAATAATTTATTTTTTAATTTTTAATTCTTCACTGTATAGCATCCCTCTCTCTCTCTCTCTAGCCTCTCTCTTCCTCTCCCTCCCTCCAGAGTCCAGCCTCTCTTTCTCTCTCTCTCCAGCCAGCCTCTGTCTTTCTCTCCAGCCAGCCTCTCTCTCTTTCTCTCTTTCTCTCCTGCTCAGGGCCAGGCAGCGGTTGCTAGGAGATGGCGTGCGCCTGCCAGCCTCAGGCCGGCCAGGGCCGGCTCCTTCTTAGGCCCACTGGAGCCGGTTCCCCTGCTCCGGAAAGGGCGGCCAGCGTCTTCACCCCTCCTGCTGTGGGTGCCACTGGGCAGCAGCGGCCGCGATGGGGCTCAGGCTGGGGGCCTGATTCACGGCCGCTGCCGGCCAGCCACGGCGCCCACAGCAGGAGGGGTGAAGATGCCGGCCGCCCTTTCCGGAGCAGGGGAACTGGCTCCGGGGCCAGGCGCCTAAGAAGGAGCCGGCCCAGCCTCGCTGCCACCGCCTCTTCACGGCTCAGGGGCTGCCAGGCCGGCCGGCTCGCTGTCTTCTAGCAACCGCTCCGTCCCGACTCCTGAGACTCCCGACTCCCGCAGGGGCTGCTGCTGGGGGGGGATCCCAGGGACAGCGGCTGGACGGATCCCATGTCAGGACGCTCAGCCAGGCGGCTGCAGATGGGGGCTCCACATCCAGCACCCCCCTCACCTGTAGTTGTGTGTGGGCACTGGCTGGTGGTGGGTGGTGTGGCTGCAGCTGCGGCTGCCTGTGTACCGCTCGCTAGCGGGCAGGGGCTGCTGCTGGGGGGTTCCCTGGGGCGGCGGCTGCTCAAGTTGGAAGTCCTCCTTGTGCAGTCCCTGCGGTGGCGGCCTGCCTGTGTGTGACTGACAAAGGGCGGGAACGCCGGGAAGGTGGCCCTCCACAGCCCAACGTATGCGTGCGTCAATCACGCATGCGTGGCTGAGGGGGCCAATGAAAAACCGGAGATCCACCTTTTTAAATAAAGTATTGCCGGAGGCCGGAGATGGCCCCCTTTTCCCTGAGACTCCGGCAGAAAACCGGAGACCTGGCAACCCTATTGTCATGCCAGCTTGCCAGCCTTACCCTGGCCTGCAGTTAAAATGGCTAACTCCCAAAGCCTTATGGGGAATTCTGCCCCTTGACATCTTCCTTGGTAGCTTGCTAGCAAGCAATTAAATCTTTGATGTTCTTTCATCACTGTGACTTGGTAATTTTTATAACACAGCTGTACCCGCTTACAGTAATTTTGCACCTTCTTATCAGTGGAAGGGGCCTGGTTCTGTCAAGGCTGTAAAACTCCTTGCTTTGTTATGGGAAACCAAGAGGAGGCGCCAGGTGCTGTGGGAACATCATTTTTTCATCCCTTTGATGAAAATGTTAATTGGTTAATTGTCTCCAGCTGGGAGGGAATTTTCCTCCATAAGAGGAGGCTCAGAACTCTGGGTTTGTGTCCCACTTCGGAGCATCACCTTGCCTATGGTGATGTTCTGTTGTGGCTCCATTTACATCTTGTCTTGCAACTCCCTGAGGGGAAGAAGGCTATTCATTGAGAGATCCTATGCTCTTGTAAGTATAGCTAGGCAAACAGCTTTGTTATTTTGATTTGTGCCAAGAAACTTTCCTTTACCTTTGTTACTAAGCACCTTACCCGTTTGGGTGTATGGTTTTAGGATTCAATTTGCTGCTACAAATTATTTGTGTGTACCTTTTTGTTTTTTGTAACCTTTTTATGCTTTTCTTATTTTTTTAATAAACTTTAATTACTTTAAACCAATGTGTGTTTATTCCAGAGAGAGGGGTCAGTTCCTAAATTCAGTCCTTGCCATTTGACCACAACTACCGTGTAACAGAGAAACGTTTTTACCTAAGACTTCAGAAGAGGCCAGGAGTGTATCTAGATTCTGGTCCTGAGACATTCAGGGGTTTAAGTGGGCTCTGGGGTTCCCTTTCCCTGGGGATTGACTCCTAGGACAGTGAGAGCAGACAGGGAAGAGCTCCCCGCTTTCACTACAGTCACCATTTAGTCTGTTAAAAGTTTTGCAAATGATCAAACTCATTAGTGTGACATTTTATTATGTATGAATTAGTTTTGTTTTTTAAAAACACACACACGCATACACATCTCCTTTGTCCTGAACTCTATAAATGAATGCCTGCAAGTGAGAGAGAAATTCTTCACTGAACTGCAAGGCTTGCTGTTATGGAATTGATAAAATTAATTAATGCATTGTGTGTCAAGCAGCTTGCACAAGTGAAAGTGATTTCAGCTGCAGTTCAGGTGTGTATGGTTTTATACTCAAACTGCCTATGTGCACCCTATGCGTATGCCAGGAGTGAAACAGAGAGTGTGTGTTTATGTTTACTGAAGATCTCACCAGCTTCAGTACCATCCATGATATCCTTCTGGATTGTGTGTGAATGGTACTTTTGGTGAAGCTGCTGATACCTGGAGAGTAATTTCTAGAAGATGGTGCTAGTGGATTGCAGCTTGGCTTTCTGACATTTGTGCTTTGGAGTCTACAGGGTTTCACCTTTCCCCCCCAGCCTGCCCAACATCTACATGAAACCACTAAGTCAGATTATCAGGAGTTTTTTAGTGCAGTGTCACAAGTGCCCTTATGTTACGCAACTCTATTTTTCCTTGTCAGCAAACCTAGGTGAAGCAGTGGATGTAGTAAACTGGTGCCTTGCTATGGTAATGGACTGAATGAGGGCCAATAAACTGAAACTCAAACCAGATCATTTGGAAGTAGTGTTAGTGGGAAAGAAAGTTAGTGGTTCATCTTTCCAGATATGTGTGTGTGTGTGTGTGTGTTATGTGCCTTCAAGTTGATTATGACTTATGGTGACCCTATGAATCATTGACCTCCGGTAGCATCTGTTGTATACCACCCTGATCAGATCTTTGGGTCTGTGGCTTCCTTTTTGGAATCAATCCATCTCTTGTTTGGTCTTCCTCTTTTTCTACTCCCTTCTGTTTTTCCCAGCATTATTGCCTTTTCTAGTGAATCGTGTCTTCTCATGTGTCCAAAGTATGATAATCTCAGTTTCATCATTCTAGCTTCTAGTGATAGTTCTGGTTTAATTTATTCTGACACCCAATTGTTGTCTTTTTCGCAGTCCATGGTATCTGCAAAACTCTCCTCCAACACCACGTTTCAAATGAGTTGATTTTTCTCTTATTCGCTTTTTTCACTGTCCAACTTTCACATCCATACATAGAGATTGGGAATACCATGGTCCGAATGATCCTGACTATAGTGTTCAGTGATACATCTTTGCATCTGAGGACCTTTTCTAGTTCTCTTGTAGCTGCCCTCCCCAGTCCTAGCCTTCTTCTGATTTCTTGACTATTGTCTCCATTTTGGTTAATGACTGTGCTGAGATATTGATAATCCTTGACAAGTTCAATGTCCTCATTATCAGCTTTGAAGTTACATAAATCTTCTGTCGTCATTCCTTTAGTCTTCTTGATGTTCAGCTGCAGTCCTGCTTTTGTGCTTTCCTCTTTAACTTTTATCAGCATTCATTTCAGATCATTACTGTTTTCTGCTAGTAGTATGGTATCATCTGCATATCTTAAATTTTTGATATTTCTCCCTCCAATTTTCACACCTCCTTCATCTTGGTCCAATCCCGCTTTCCATATGGTATGTTCTGCATACAGATTAAACAAATAGGGTGATAAAATACACCCTTGTCTCACACCCTTTCCAATGGGGAACCAATCAGTTTCTCCATATTCTGTCCTTACAGTAGCCTCTTGTCCATAGTAAAGGTTGAGCATCAGAACAATCAGATGCTGTGGCACCCCCATTTCTTTTAAAGCATTCCATTGTTTTTCATGATCTACACAATCAAAGGCTCTGCTGTAATCTATAAAACACTAGGTGATTTTCTTCTGAAATTCCTGGGTCTGTTACATTATCCAACGTTTGTTTGCAATATGATCTCTGGTGCCTCTGCCCTTTCTAAATCCATCTTGGACATCTGGCATTGCTCGCTCCATATATGGTAAGAGCCTTTCCAGATGAGTGGTGTTAAAATATTCTGGAGAGAGACTATCCTCCCCCTTAATGATCATATCTGTAGTTTGAGGGTGCTTTTGCATCTGTCTTTGTCACAAAGGTACAAGTATCATCACTGGCCCAAAGTACCATTTTCCACACATGATGACACATCAACTACAGCCCTACTTGGTTGGATATAACCTGGCTATGTAGTCCATGTCCTTTGTAATCCATGACTCTGATTCATTGCACCTGGGACTGCCTTTGAAGTCCAAGTCCAGAAACTGTGGTTGGTACAGTATATGTCTGCAAGAGTATTAACTGGGACTGGAAGTTAGCAGAGCTTGGAAAAGTTACTTTTTTGAACTATAACTCCCATCAGCCCAATCCAGTGGCCATGCTGGCTGGGGCTGATGGGACTTGTAGTTCAAAAAAGTAACTTTTCCAAGCTCTGGAAGTTAGGAATATATTATGCCAGCATTTCACCATCTTCACTCTCAGTCTGTTTCTGGGACCAGTGCAAAGAGCTGATTTTGACCTTTAAAGCCCTTCATGGCTTGGGGGCTGCAATATATGAAGGACTGGCTCTTCCCATACATACCAGTCATCTCTGTGTGCCTCCTCAAGCTATGGCATATGGCTCTACAAGAAAGGGTCTTCTCAGCAGTGGTCTCCCACATCAAAATGAGAGGCTCACCCAGCATCTGTTTTAATATCATGTCAGTGCCAGGCAAAGCCTTTTATCATAGTCGTTATAAAACTGGGTTTTGCCCCTAGAATGTTTAGGCTATGATTTTAGTTTTCTCTCTGTTTTATATTGATGGTTTTAATGCTTCTTTTTAAAAGTGTATTTTGCATTTTATGATTGTACTGCTTTTATTAAATGCTGTACATTACCTAGAGAACATTAGTTACAGAGCGAGTAATAAAGACAGTAAAAGATAAACAATAAACATTTATTGCACATAGAGGGGTTTTGAACTTGTGAATATATGCAATTTAGGAAACTGACTTTTTAAAAATCTGAATTGTCATGGAACTGTGCCCAGGCCTTTGGTTCACTAGAGGCCTCTGCACAAGTTCAGTGTACTTGATTATACACTGTGCAAAACAGACTTTTCCAGCTTCCATCATTGCCACCCACTGGTGCAAGATAATAGAAGTGTAAGCCGTTCCCCCATAAAAGTTCTCCACTGGCCCAGTAATGTTCATGAGTACACAAAAGTGAGACACAATTTGTGGCAGTTTTCCTATCATTCCTTATCAATAATAATCACTTATAAAAACAGGAGTGTACAGGAATACCCTCTGAAGTATACACGTAAACAGAAGCCCAAGAATATGTATCATCAACTAGCACTGGAACTTATACTGCACTTATACTACAGATTTTGTAAACTGCTCAGAGTATAAATTAGGTTATATTAATTTTGAAATCCCTGTACGTTTCCAGAATTGGACAAGACAACTTTATTATGCTTAGAAATTAGCCTCTAATATATCTGCTGATTATACTGGAGAAGAGGAAACCAATAATATGGTTAACTGTGGTAGAAGAAATAGTAATGGGACATTTATTGTCAGAGAGGGAGGGCATAGACATTTCATTAATTGAAAACGTTTATATCCCTTTCCATCAAATATAATCTACAAGGTGGCTTAAACTGAAATAAAAAGCAAAACACAAGCAACATTAATGCACATCACAGAACAACAGCAACATTAAAACTAATAAGAAAGACAAGAACATCAGCTACCTACCCACCTCCTACATTTCCCCAAACCTATCAGTAAGGCAGGTTGGAAAAGCTCTCATGAAAGGGCCTTCAACAGGCTAGGCACCATCACTCAGAAGCTGCCCAACAGTGACCCATTATTGATCTACAATATTACCCCTTTTCATGCTGTCTTCCATTCATTCAGTCAACATTTGCGGAGAGGGAAGTATCAGTCCCCCTGGCCCCATTCTGATCTTCATGTGAGAAAAGGTTCTATTGGTGTAAAACTATACATTTAGTGCAACTGCCCTTGTGATAGAGAAACCCGGTCTTGTGCATAAGTCTTGGTCCTTATAAGCCTTGGGGAATTGAGGACTAGGGTTCATATTGTGCTTGATTGACTGGAGGACTGCCAGCCACTGGGGTGAATAAAAGGCTTTATTTGGTTCAGACATATTGTTCCTTTGCTCAGTCGTCTGGGAAGAGCACATGGCCTATGTGAAGAAGTATCTTTCCCACTAATGGGGAATGAGCTCATTCTTACACTTGTGCTATCTGGTACAAGCTATACTTCAAGGCCACCATGGCAGTTCTGCTAATTGGATTGGATCCCTCTCTGGTGAGATCTCACATATGCTCCAGTTCTGGAAAGTTATAGCCAGCTAGCTCTCTGAATGGCCAGGAGAGTTGGTTCCCTGTCACTTGGCCTTTCCCTGTAAAAGTAATCTTGCCCCTTTGTTCTAAGCCTCACATATTGGATCCCGACACCTGTGGACATCCCTGTGCTACTTGCTGGTTTCTGTGGAGTCAATTGATCTATCTGGTTTGTATTTAGAGTTAGGCAAGTTAGCTTTGTTATTTTCATTCTTGTCTTATAATTCCCTAAATGTACTCTTAATAGTCTTTTATAATCCAATTTTTCACTGGTATATGAATTCTGCTTTTATGTTGTTATATTTTGGTGTAGTTTATTGGAACTGAGCTTTGGGTACTAAACCAGTTAATTTGCTTCTTGGTCAAATTGCTACAAAGTAACTTTTGAGGCTTAGGGCTCAAGGGACAGAGAGATTGATTTTTAGCTCTTGTCTTTATTGAATCTCAAGGACATCAGGCGTAAGGCTTGGGAATCTCATGACCTAAATTGGTTGGACTTAAGGTGTTGGTTTTTATCCTGGAAATTTGGCACCTGCTGCCCCAACAAGACTCTGGGGCCCAAGTTTTGGGGCCAGTGGTTCTTGACAACTAGTATTTCTTAAATGTTCTTAGAGAAAGGGTAGGGAACATTTTTCAGCCCAAGGACCAGATTCCCTCATGGACAACTTTTACATGCTTAGTGGAAGGTGACACCATAGCCAACAGTGTGTGTGGCCAGAGGCAGAAGTAGGTATAGCCATTTCTGTTTCTCTTACTTTTGTATAGTGGACTATAATCCATTCATGTAAAAGTCAGAGGTTACTGCAAACACATATTTTCATCTAGGCAAGCAAGAGGCATCACAGCCAAGGATGCACTCCTGCCAGGCAAAAGCACAGCGAGGGCATGGAGGTCACTGACAGATGAGGTCTGGAGAGAGGCGGGTGGCTTGGGAAAAATCATGAGGGCTAGATAGATAGCCTAGAGGGCTGCATTCACCCCCAGGGCCTGAGATTTCTCATCCTACCTATCTCTTAGAACCTACCCTATCCTTATCTCATCCAATACTTCCAGCCCTTTTCAGAAAACGGTCACTCTCCACTCCATCCCTTCTATTTTCCTTCAAAATTCCACCCCTTTCCCTTTGCTAAGCTCTAAATCCCTCCTCCATTTAGCAGATAACATCCTGCTCAGTCTCTTCCATTTAACAGTCCATGTAAGCAAGGGATTCTTTGGAGGATCTTTTGTTGCTATCCCTGGAAGGTTTCTAGTGCACCATTACAAGATGGAGATGCAAGAGTGATACATTAGTTTGCTTTATGTTAATTCCAATAAATTATTGTCCATTTTATTTTATTTTGACAATTTACATACCACTTAATTACAGTCACCTCTAAGTGGCATACCAGAGACTCAGTACAAGGAAGCTAAAAAGCTACCATCTTTATTTTGTATACAAGTGGCTCAGTGATTCATCACAATGGGAAGGTAACATAAATTATTTATTTACCATTGGTACTTTGACATTATTACCTCTCAAGCTGTAAGAATTTTCCTGTAACATCTTTAAAAAGTATGGCAGTTCCTCTGTCCCAGACTTGAAGCATAATGGATTACTGCGGGAGAAACGATTTCCAGGGGCAAAAAGGAATATAGCTGTGTTTACAGAATGCAGGCTGAATTTATTTAGAAAGTACATTTTCTGCTTTTACTTGAATCCCAAATGGATAAAAGCACCATCATAAAATAGGGCTGTCCTTTTTTGCAGCAACCCATGCACAAACCTATGCCTAGTTAATGATGTTTCCATTTATACAACATGACTTACTAAGATTTTGAATTTGTTTGCTTTCATCTGCAGTCTTTGTATTTCAGTCCTTCCCAGCCCCTATTTCCCTCTCTGAAGTGTTTCCATGGGAAATCAGTGGAGTCCCTTTCAAATGGGTTTTCTCTTGCTTCAGGGTCAGATTTTAATGGACGAAGTCATTAAATTAAATAAAAACAGCATTAATTAAAGTCATGTATGTGCCTGCTGTTTTCTCAAGAGCTGCTCACTATAGAGCTTAAGAGGTGCCATTGTCGCTGTCATTCTCAATCATGAGAAATTGTGTGTTTATAGGGTCTCCTTCTGATTTCTTTCACTTGATAAAGATACTGTTACATGAGGCAGGACAGTGCATCTGTGTTTTGGATGAAGGGCAGGATAAAAAAATATAGAAGTCTTCAACCTTTTCAGACTTGGGATCCATCTTTATTTCAAACATATATTTGGGGACCCACTTCTTAATTTATTGTACCATATATTTGTATAGTGATAAAGTTGCTGTTGTGACTACCTTAGGTCAGTAGTAGGTCATGTTCTATCAGATGAAGACTCATGCAATAGAAGCCAAAATGAAATGTTTTTAAATCCTATTTGATTTCAGTGGGATGGTGTTTTCCTCTTATACTAGATAAAATTAGTACCAAAGTAGACATGACAGTGGCAGAGGCATGTTTCTGTACATGTGTCCCTCCCATTACAGTGAATATGGGGGTCTTCCTTTAATGGGAAAAGTATTATATGGAAGAAGATCTTTGCCCTTCCCACTTCTTGCTCCAAGCACTTTTCTTTGTTCTTGATTCACTCTTGGCATCCAAACCAGGGAGGAAGAAAAACAAGACTCTGTTACTTCCTTTTTTATATGTAAATGGTATGGACATATGAATGATGACCCAGTTATATATGGTTTGTCCCTTAAAAGAACTTGGTGCAGCATAAGAAAAGGTGGAAAATAACAAGCAGCTATCTTACTCAATGCATTCAGGTAAATTACTGCTGAGAAGGGCATGGTTAATTGGGCAGTATATAAATGCCAAAAAGAAGGGAATAGATTACAAATAATAGTCCACTTTCTTTGATATGTATACCTATCTACAGCTTATAAAATCCAGGCAAAGTACACTGTACTGTGTATTCCTATGCAAATAGTGTGACATTACTTCAGCAATGCTTGATCCAGGCCACTAACTTATAACTAACTTACAAACACTGTAAATATGTGAAAAGTAACACTTCCACTTTGCTGGATGGAGGCTCAGTTTGTAATGATCAGTTTTACTTTGAATGTGTTTGATTTTTCAATGAAGTACTTGCAAAGTATGTTCCGTTTGACTTTTGCTTCTGCAAGGTATTGCAAGAAAACGACTTGAGATCCCTGAAGACTAAAAATGAAATGGTCACAATCCTATGCAAGTTTATTCAGCAGTAAGCCATGCTATGTTCATAGGGGCTAAATCTCTGGTCAATGTGCTTAGGAATGCAGCCTGGTGTCACTCCTTTGTTGTGTCTCTTGTTCTTGTATTGTAATGTGACTCATGGATCATGCTACCATACTGTTTTCCTATCTTGTTTTGTTTTTAGAGATTTGTGATGGCATAAAAAAAAATACTGTGATCTGTGAGCCACTACATACAAATGTCTTGCCACATGGAAACAGCTGCCATGGGAAGCAATCTAATTCATTCTTAATGGTAACTACTGGTATTCTCATTTTCATGAATACAAATTATACATGTCAGCCCCTTCATGTGTTGAGCATAGGGACAACTTGTTTAGAGCCAATTATGTAATACAGAAGATATGTCCTATGAAAAGTAACAGGCCATGTTATTAAAGTGGTGGTTGAGCAGGAAGGAGAATAGCTCTGGTAGAGTGGCCTGAGCCTGCTCACTCCCCTCATAATATCTGGGGAGGAGAAACTGAGATTTTGGTTTCTTGACCAAGGATTAATCCTCCCTATTTTCTTAGGACAACCTTTTATCTCTTACTAAGGGCCAAACAACACATTGCATTGATTATATTGTTCACCCTGAATCCATCACAAGACTCTCATCTGGATCGGTACCCCAGCATGCATGGGGAGCAAAGAGGCAATTCTTTGTGCCCTTGCTGTGATCTTGAACTGGGTTACCTGTTACTTGCATGGGGAGAAGCTCCCGTTTGCTCCAGTGGAAATTTGCCACCAATTCAAATAGCAGGTACAAGAGTCCCTGATCTAAAGCGGGATTACAGTGGGGGGCATATTTTCTTCAGGGTAAACCACGTAATTAACATAATATGTCACCTATATTAAGGTATCCTGGAAGGATTTACAATATCCTTTCACATCAGCCATTCATTATATATTCTCCTCGATGTGTCATTAATTCTTTTCTTACCTTCCTTCTTTTAGCTCATCTACTACTTTAGCTTTTTTTGCTTCTTCCCTGAGCATTGGTCTTTGCCACACTGCTGCCTGTTCTTCAGGGTCTGCTCCCACCCAACTAGCTATATTTTTCTCTCTTGTAATCTCACTTTAAAACTCACTTCTTAAAAAAAAAAAAATTCCCCTTGAACCACCATAATCCCACATTATCCTGTGTTGTCTGCTGCCATTTTAGGTTTCATATGTTATGAACACAATTCTCTAGTCGTCTCTGTCTTCATTCTTCATGTTTCTCCTTCCTGACTTGGTGAGTAATAGACTTGGAGACTGGATGAACTGAGCAATCTTTTCCCATTTTGTGCACATTCCTTTCTTTGGTTACTTTGCTATCTCTGACACACAGCTATGACGGGTTTTGAAGCGCTAAGGCTGCATTCGGACATAGGGTTTATTTTTCCTGATTATAATGCTAGCAGTTCTGTTCCAATTTCTAATGTTCCTTTCAGACTGCAGTACCTGTTGTGTTATGGAACTGTGTTTTTTTTCATCAGTGTATTGCCATGTTTCACAGTAGTTGCATTCAGACAGCACTTTATTCCATTTGATGTTTTGTTACCTCTTAATTTTTATGTTTTTATGTGCTCTTTCACACAATCCTAAAAAACACTTATGGAAATCTAGTGGAATCAAGTGGAACTTTAGTCCTCATTTCCATGATAATTGCTTAAAAAATATCCATGTGCAACCTCATTAACCTGGGAAATCATGGGAATTTGGCATTGTATTTTCCTTGTAGGTTTCATGGAAATGCACCACCGCCACTCACATAATGAAATTTGGTGCGGTATTCCAGCATACAGAAGCACGCATACACATAAAGGGTGGAGGAGTTGACATGTTTGATGATATCCGCTGTTGTTGTATCACACCACACCGAGTGAAATTTCATGCAACATGGTGGTAGATTGGTGAAAAAACCACAGTTCCATAACACAACAGGTACAGCAGTGTGAAAGGAACATTAGAAATCAGGTCAGAAGGGCTAGCATTATAATCTAGAAAAATAACACAATAAAACCCCATGTCTGAATGCAGTCTAAATTTTATTCACACCTTTGGGTGTGGTATGACACAATTATAGCGGATGTCATTGAATATGTCGTCCTCCACCCTTTATGTGCATGCACATTTCTGAATGCCAGAATACTGCCCCAAATGTTGTTGCATGAATGATGGTGGCTCCCAAGAAAACCAAAATAAAATGCCAAACCTCCACTATTTTCCAGATTGCAAACAGTTTTTTTATGTAAGCAATTAACATGGAATCAACTTCCATTTGATTGTGCTAGATTTTCAGAAGTGGCTTTTATGTTATGTGAAAGATCACATAAAATATAAAAATTAACAGGAAAGGAAACTTTGGGAAAATAGAGTAAGTGCTGTCTGAATGCAGCCTAAATGTGCAAAACTGTTGTGACTGACCAGAGATAATGATGGAAAAAAAGAAACCAGTGTACACACCCATCGCAGTACTGGCTCTATCATAGTGCCTCAAGATCTCTGAAATATATACATTCCATTTTGAGTCAATGTCTACTAAATTTGTGTTTCAACTAGCCAGTCATTCGCATGCTGCTATGTTGTCATGCAACTGCATCCCTCAAAATGTCCATAGGGAGGAATTACAATTAGCACCTAGCACACTGCAGATAGTGTTAAAGATGAATAATTGTTATGAGTCATAAAAGTATGAATGCCGATGAAGCGGGTGTTCAATGCTCATCGTGAATAATTAATAGAAGACCTCAAATTGGCCCAGTTCTCTGGAATGCTCTGCCAACAGAGATTCAGCAAGCACCTTCTGTTTTAACCTTTAAATGCCTGCTGAAAACCTTTCTGTTCCACCAGGCTTATGCAGGCAGTTACGAACATGTCTCTTTGCAATACTTGACTTTGTCTTTACTTTATTTTAATGTTTCTTATTATACATTTTTATTTATCGTAAACCACTTTGATGTTTTTTGAAATGAAATAATGGTATACAAATAAGTTTATAAATAAATAAAATAAATTTATCAATAGATAATTGTGGTATGTGTGTGAATGTATAGATGATAGCTAGATTAGGGATGGATGGATCAACCTATTTCTATTCTGTGTTAGCCTATTGTGTGCTCAAGCATAGGCTTGTTCATCCTGATTTTTTTTCAAATTTAGAAAAGGCACAAACATTTGCCTGTAAATTGCATGGATTTCGTACACAGTTTATATGTATGTAAGACCTATATGTATGTAATACATATAATACAGTTTAAATGCAATAATATGCATTTTCTCCCTAAAATAAATATTTTGTATGATTTTCAATTCATTTCCCTATTAAATATGTACTTTGTATGCATTTTTAAAACCAAAACTCCATTGCAAAATTTGGACAAATGCAATTGGGGGGGTGCATGTCAATGTGTTTATAGATGACAGATACATATAGGTGTGCTGTGTCATGCATGTCTCATGTTTCTTTTTCTGTAGACTTCCTGTTTTCTTTATATTTGAATAGAAAAGATAGAAGCACAAGCACTCATCAGATAGAAATATAATTCAAGTTGTGAAGAAAAGCAAATTCTAGGAGACAGAAGAATCCTCATTCACTCTCCTTTCATATCTATGACACAAAGCAGTAACTAATGCAGTACTGCAGCAGGGATTTTAACAGACAAGAAAATGAACATCATTAAGATGCATTTTCAAATGGGGATGGGAAGAAAGGATTAATTTACATTTGAGCACTATATGTGTGAGATTCATTTCTGCAAAAGAGGCATTGAATAGTAAATTTTCAAGAAACCCCCCCCCAAAAAAACCCGACCACTGAGTTCCATAGTGATCCTGCAGCCTTACTTACTACCTGGTTGTGGTACCTTCCTCTTCAGTAGACTTACCTGAACTTCTCAGAAATGGGCCTACAAATGCCTCAGTAGTTTCCAGCAGCCCACCTCATTGGGCCATTGTTGGAGGCAGGACTATAAGAGAGACTCCATCCTGGGTGACACCAAAGGGAAGTACTCTTTTGGGCCAGACCAGGGATGAAGGTCAGGACTCTTGGCAGCTGGGTTCAACTGGATGTATAATATTTGGGCTGGACAGGACAAGGATTCTGTTGGTGTACTGACCACCTCACTGTCTAACAGTCTCCCTGTCTTTGCTGACAGAGGTGGTTTCAAGTATAATGTTGAGAACCCCAATGCTTTTGTTGTTGAGAACATTAACATCCATGCCAAGACTGCCTTGTCAGGAACAGCTCCAGAAATCATAGCTGCCATGTCAAACACGGGCCTGTCTCAAATAATATCTGGTCCAACACATATGGTGCGACATATATTGGATCTGGTATTTTCTACAGATTTGGGGGGTAATGATTTGTGGATGGGGAAGTCAAAAACTGACTCTATTGGCATGGACAGATCATTAGGACTTCTCAAAGTTTCTGTAGGGGTGGTGGACTGCTTGTTATGGTCTGCCCCAAGGAAACAGATGAACCACCTGCTTGATCGATCCCTGCCCATCCAGGCTGGTTAAAACAGCAAGTTTTATAGGTAAATCATAGCTAAAATCCCTAAACAAAGAGAAAATCAATAAAACATTTAAAACAAATATAGGTAACTAAATCATGTATCTGGATTTGAACGAAGGTTTAGCCCAGAATTCTGTTTATCACTTTATATAACTACCAGAAGACCTGGTTCCCATGTCAGTTTTGACACATCATTGCCTATGTCTACATAAAAATAGACATAAACATGAGAGAGAATATCTATATGTCTGGAACACCAACAGAAATCCTTGAGCATAGCTTCCAGCTTCAGACTAATGTGCTGGTAGGGAATATGCCTATACAGCTGTATACAACAGTAAATCATTTGTAATGCTACTCTTCACTACAGCAGAAATATTTAATTGTTGGTATATATGCTTAATTATAACCACAAACAATGAGGAAACAGAATGGCCTGCCACTTCCTGGACAACAGCAAAGGAAATTACATAGCAGGGAAGATGTTTCAAGAGTAGATTGCAGTCCTTTAACTAGACTGATCTTGCATAGACCATTTAATACAGTGAATGATTGTGAGAGGAAGTTAGAGAATTATACAAGACCCTTGTTTTCTTTTCCTTGAAGAACCATCATTTTGCATTTTAGAAATAATTGAACAGTTTTATGATGGTAAAATCTGATGGCAGTACTTGGGAATTATTATTGTTGTTATTATTATTATTATTGATGATGATGAAAATAATAATAATAATAACTTTATTTATATACTGCATTTTACACAAATACACATATGCTCAAAGCGGTTCACACAAGCAGTCCAAATGCTGTA
This sequence comes from Rhineura floridana, assembly GCF_030035675.1. Lineage (NCBI taxonomy): Eukaryota > Metazoa > Chordata > Lepidosauria > Squamata > Rhineuridae > Rhineura > Rhineura floridana. The sequence continues at coordinate 80,014,242 of NC_084486.1, read as the reverse complement.
GCAGCAACACATAATAAAAAGTATAATTACTACAACATTAAGAAAAAATATATATACATCAAAGTATAAATGAACATAAAGCTCAACAACAAAGCCAAGGCAAAAATATTTAAAAATTAACTTCCAAGCTGATACAAAAATCTCTTCCATCCCCCCAATTCCAAATCACAATATACGGCATGGAGGGAACATCCAAAGTAAGTTGCAAACTGAGAATGCAATGAAGGTGAATAAGCTAGGGACGGAGGTGTGAGGGTGAAATTTGCAAGAAATTTGCCAGTTGTGTAGGGGAGGCAGAAGAGGAAGAAAGAGAGTGAGAAATGTTATTTGCCTATTTTTGTCTCCTGTTTGCAGAGAACATGAATGGCAAATAGATAGTTTCAGCAATCTGTACAGTATATGTCAAGTATGCCTTCTTTCCTAGGAAAACACACATACACACACACAAACACACACACACACACACAAACACACACACACACACACACACACACACACACACACACACACACACAACGGTTAACAAACTGGAGGCCTCAGAGGGAATGGGCAGGAGTTGGGAATCCGTCATTAGGAACAAAAATGTGAAGGAATCAGTGATGAAATGATTCAATAGAGAAGGTACAACCAGTCTTAAGTCAGATGACATTAATTGGTGGGGAGGCCAAGCATAAGCATCTTATTAGGGATGGGGACAAATTCAATTCAGTTTGCATTTAAAGCTGAATTTATCAGATTCACACTTTCCAAAACAATATGAGAAGCGAAACACAGCCATCCTTCGAAATTTGCCCTTATCTGAATTTTGCAATGTAGTTCTCCAACCAAAGAATGTTTACAAAAATGCATATATTAGTGGAAAATGTGCATAACAATGAACATATTAGTAAAAATAACTTACAGGATGCTTTATATTAGGAGAAATTGCTTGCAGAAATGTGTACATTCATCAAAACTGTATTCACATTATGTGTTTATTAGTAGAAATCCATGCTTTTTCATGAGGATTTTTTAAAAAAATGTGAACTGAATTTAAGGTTGAAAAAATGAGAAACTGAGAGAACCAAAATTGGCAGATCCTTCTATCCCTATTGTTACTCATAAGATGTTTTGCTTTATTTTTGAGAATATGCAAAGAACTGTGTTTGGTACAGAGAAATATAATAAACTGAGGAAATTATTACCTGAAAAATCAGGCTGAAAGTCTGTTCATATGTGCATTAGAGACAATTAACAAATCATGGTGACTTGTCAGATCCAATTATTGAACCAGATGGGTATGGCAAAATCCAGAATCCAAAAGCCGTAGTATTACAGCATTGGAGGTAACTTTGAGGTCATCTGTTCTCCCCCACCCTACCCACTCATGGCTCAGTTCAGGAATTCCAGAGCTAAAGCTGCCTAATATGCAAAAACTTTACCTCAACTAATTTAATAAAAGTCAGCATTGGTCATAAAACAAAGTTGTTTAAGTCAGTTTGGCAGGGCAAATAAGCCAAATAACTGGAAGATATAATCCAATGGCTATGTGTAAGTTTGACTTGCTTCTTTAAATTCTTCTCAGAGAACTAATTTTATCAGCTTGCCCTTTACAGCAATGACAGTGTAGAATAACTGATTAGACTGCAGCAATCTGTTCGGGATGGAAGTTTGACTGCATTTCTCTTAGGTCTCCCTCTTAACAACAGAATCAAAGCAGTATGTCCTCAGAGTATAAAATTGTTTTCTGGTATCCTCCCTCTGATCTCTCCCAGCTAGGACTGAACATTTTCAAGTAGTCTCCTCCTAGATACAGAAGTAAAATAAGGGCCAGGGGCTTGGGGAGGATTCATGGGCCTTCAGGATCTAAGAATAATGGTTTTACTATTATCGGAAATAACATACTGTATGTTTTGGAAAAGGTCCTCATATATCTTCCATCCTTTGGTCTGTTTTTTATAAAGATGCTACAAATAATACAGGGATGGGTTAGGGTTACTGGACTACAACTCCCATCATCCCTGACCATTGGCCATACTGGCTAAGGCTGATGGGAACTGCAGCCTAACAACATCTGAAAGGCCAAGATTACTCATCCCTGTCATAATATCTGAGATCATTTATCCCATGAAGGTGGTCCTGAATTGAAGTGAACCAAAGAGCTCTATTCTCACTGCTTTCTATCAACTGACTGCAGACAGTCCTGAGATTGACTAGGATGGTAACAGAGAAACAACTTGCCCATCCCCTTTGCTCCATTTGTCTACATAGTTTCTCACACTCCCTACTTCATGATGTGGTTGGAAAAGGCATGAAGTTGGAAGTTCACCTTTTTCCATTGTTAAGATATAGCTATCCCATCCTGACATATTCTTTTACAGTCTCCTTTTACAAGCATCCAGAGAAGGAGTTCACAGAACTTGCACAGGAGGCAATTGGTTGATTGTTCAACTGTTATTCCAGCTGGAAAGTATTTACTGCTCTCCAAACTAGATGTTTAGTAAAAATGTATACCTGCTGTTTGTTTTCCCAAACCTTGATGCTCCTGAAGAAACATTTCAGGAGTTATGACACTGCAGGGTTAAACTTCATAACCAGAAGAATTGTATTTTCCATGTTTTAAGGTCATCATTTAAAACCAATTTATTTTAAAGAGCTTTACACGAGATACTAATATCCAAATCAAGATAAATCTAGAGTAGTCAACTCATGCTCGTATAAGTCATGAACCGTTAGCTTCCTAGATATGTAATTTGGTTGTTTCATGTTTCTTGGAAGTGATGGTCTACAGTGACTTCTAGCTATTTTTGCTGTGTGCACTCCATCACCTATAAACAAATATGAAACCTTTACAAAAATCCCTCCTTTCAGGAAATTTAATTACTAGATAGAATCTTGTATAGAACCTGGTGAATCAATAGTCTTAGTGGCAATGTTTCAGAGATGCTACATCACCTTCTCATTTAAGAAATGTCTCCCATCTTGCCAGCTTTCACAGTATCATCAATTATACATAATTGACTTGAAATTTATTTCCATTTATAAGGTTGGATGTGCAGTACTTGGCGCTTTACTAAACAAACCCCTCCCCACATCTTCTAATTTTTACATTGCTTTTATACTACTCTGAACTTATGCACTTTCACAGTACTCTGTACATAGTACTCTGAACATGAACCTCATGTTAAGTGGTACCATGGCAATTTACAACTTAACAGGTTAAAAAAAATTAAATTGTCAACTGATCAACTAAGAAAAGGGAACAAATAGAAAACTGAACTGAAATTTAAATTCAATGCGAACTTACTTCTGTCTAACTAAGAAGTGCCATTTGACCTTTGCTAACAGTGCTTCTTATCAAATATTAAAATTACATCACATCACACAAAATTCAGTGAGAGGTATATCAAGGGTGGAGGAATACCTGAAGGCAGGGGAAGAGAAGATAATCTTACATAGAATCTCTAAGCAGTTTTCAGTGCCATCAACCATACTGTTACTCTATACAGTGTGGGCTACTGTTTTACAGTGGCTTTGCTCTTACCTGGCTGAGTTAAGATCCATAGGAAAAAAACTGTTTTGGAACAACTTAAGATTCATCTCATACCTTTTTCTATGGTGGTCCCTGTGTTATGGAACTTCCTCTCCAAGAACATTTGCTACCAGACTTTCACAGAACTAGGTTTTATTCTGTTTTTAATCATGAGATGAAGTGTTGCTAGGGTTTGCCATATTCTGTATTTTCTTTTATCACTGAATATTTTATGATGTTTGACTATGATTTCTTTTTTGGTAAGGTGCTTTGAGGACCCTTGTGGGTAAAATCTAAATGGAGGCCAATGAAACAAATAATATCAAATATCATTTCCCCTATGAGAATGGAAATGTCTTAAAATATTCAAATGTGCAAGTATTGTTTATGAAATAAATGGCCCTATATTTCAGGTATAGAGAAACTCAGCTATGGACCATCACATAGAGCAGATAATGGCTAGATATTCATTGAAAAGATTGGCTTCATCTTGCTTTTTACAAGATGCACAATGTCTGGCCACTAGCATGAGAGAGAGAGAGCATGAAGAGAAATTGTGTTGCAATTTTCCTGCAACTAAGGCATTCCACAAAGTTACTCCTAAAGCCATAAGCATTACAGCTATGTTTTGTAGTCCTGACATCCTTTCTAGGAGCTAATGACACTTTCCCTTTGTAACAGGTGAACCTGGTTATTTCTGCCAGGTCCCAGAACTTGTACCTATTGTTTTCAACAGTATTATTGATCCCAGGGTTTTCTACAGCTGTATAATGCATTCTTCAGAAATCATTTTGGAAAGATAGAGGTTTGATTAGGGTGATGCATTTGAAATGGCAAAGGTCCCTCTACCTCATCTAAAATAAATGGACAGAGTTGACAGATGTGCATGACGATAATGAGAAAAAGCTCCACTCTTACAAGGCCTTTATAAACTTCTGGTTTATCCCTCTCCCTCCTTTCCCTGCTCTCTTTGGGTACAAACAAGAGGGTTGTTACAAATAAGTAAATATAGAAATAAATTTGGCCCTGGTTGACTAACTTCAGTTACCAATTAGTTCTCCTTTACTTATTATCCTCTTCCTTGAACTTTTAACACTTGTCACAGTGATTGCACAATATGAAGTTAAATTCTTAAGCCTAAATTTCAGGTATCCTTTGCAAACTGCCTTCCCCAACCGGGTGCCCTCCTAATGTTGTTGGACTCAGCTCCCATCAACCCCAGTCAGCATGGCCAGTGGTTAAGGATGATACAAGTGTCAGTCAGTCAAAGTTTATTGCCAGGCCATAAGCCAACGCAATCTTAAAAACATGCATTTACATATAATATACAAATATAACATTAAAATTAAAACCGTATTAAAATTCACATAATAATAAAACATGAGTTAAGCAACCAGGAGCCTAGGCAGTCACTAAAATCTCTAAAATTCAGTAACAATCAAGTATTTAGCCCTCAATTTCTGAGCAGCAAAACCAAAATGGGCCACCATGTTGGTAATTTGAGGATCATTATCAGAAAGAAGAAAAGCTATAATTTGAGAAACGTCAGAAGTACCCAAATTATTAATCACGGGGTCCAGTAGATAGCTCTTGGTTGTTTATATAAGAGACAGACAAGTAGGTAATGTGGCAAATCTTCTACCTGAGCAGAGGGACAGATACATAAACGTTGTTCCCATGGGATTTGTTGGTAACGACCTGAAATTATAGCAGAGGGCATAGTTTGGAATCTAAGGGCTGTGAATGCATATCTTAAATGTACATTCTGAAGGCTTAGCAAATAGTCAGCCCTTGAGTGTTCACATTTATATGTACAGAACCACTTTGAAAACTTGCAGTTAAGAATGGTTATTTTATCTATCCAGTTGGAATATTGTGTTATCTGAGCACAAATTTTGGATTTATCAAGAAGATGAGGAGATTGCAAATTAAAGTGGTAATGTTTATAAATGTTCAAGGATCTCTGTTTCCAAAATCTAGACACCATGGACTGATCAAAGCAAGCCTTCGCTAGGATCTTAGTAACTGTATTGCTTAGATAGGACCAGTATGTTAATAAGCTCTTATGGATGTGGGCGCTAATTGGCAGAAGACCGCATTCGGAGCACAAGAGGGCAGCAGAGGAGCCAGAAGGTAATCGTAGTAGCTGTTTAAGAAAGTTATTTTGGATAGTTTCAAGAGATGGGAATGAAATAGCATCCCATCCCCATACAGCCGCTCCGTATAAAATCTGGGATAATACCTTACACTGATAAATTTTCAGTGTAGCGGTCGCTTGGTAACCCCCCACCGTCCTGTAAAATCTAAGTAATGCTCCCACTGCCCGATTTGCAGATTGTTTGATAGTATTAAGATGCCTTTTCCAGGATAAATTGTCTTGAAACCATATCCCCAGATAGTTAAAATGACGGCATTGTTCTATAGGACGATTTCCCATAGACCATTTGTGCTGTTTGTATCTGTTTCCAAACACCATAATTTTAGTTTTCTGGCAGTTAACTTGCAAATTTTCCTTTTTGCAATAAAGGTCCAGATTTGTCAATAGTCTCCTTAGTCCAACTGGAGTAAGGGATAATAAAATCATATCGTCCGCATATAAAAGAATTGTTACTTTTCTATTTCCTATAGAAGGGGCAAAGAAGGATGGATCTTGGAGCTCAGATACAATGTCATTTAAATAGAAATTAAACAGGAAAGGAGCTAATAGACAGCCCTGTTTAACACCTTTATTCACCTTTATGGAGTCAGTATAGGTGTTCTCTGCTCTTATTCTTGTAGTATTATTAGAATATAAAACCCTAATTAAATGTAGAAGGCGTTTGTCAATGTTGGTACTCGCCAGTTTGGACCATAAATGCTCTCTATCAATCGAATCAAAGGCTGCCGCCAGATCGATGAAGGCGGCATAAAGATGTTTTGTGGGTCCGTTTATCGATTGTCTGGCAAGAAAATATAGGGTATAGCAATGATCTATAGTGCTTTGTCCTTTTCTAAACCCCGCTTGTTCCGGGTGAATAATCATGCTCTCAGTTTCCCATTCCTGTAATTTATTTAGAAGGAATTTGCTATAAAGCTTCGCTCCTACATCTATAAGACTGATTGGGCGATAATTCGCTGGGTCTTGTTTCTGTCCCTTTTTTAAAATAGGAATAACTATGTTCTGTCTCCATCCCTCTGGTATTATACCTGTGTTATTTATCCAGGTAAAAAGTTTAGCAAATATTGGCGCCCACCAATCCGGAAATTCGATATATAATTCAGGCGGACACATATCCTCCCCGGGGGCCTTGCCCTTTCTCAAGGAAGAAATTAGCATTTGGATTTGTGTTACAGTAACCGGAGGCCAGCAACGAAAATTTGCCTCATTAAAAACTGGTAATGTAGCATCCGAAATTGTCGAGGAAAAGTAAAGTTTGTTAAAATGGTCTCTCCAATCTTGGGCGGAAATTTGGTCAATCGTGACTTGTCTACCGGATCTATAACCACCCGTGACTAGTTCCCAGAAAAAATGGTCATTCCCATCTCGTTGGGCTTGGATGAGATACTGCCATTGTTTGTTTGCAAATAGGGCCTTTTTTTTTCTTAAAAGTATTTTATAGGAAGAGCGTAAATAGACTAGGTGTTCCCTGGTATAAATAGATGGTTCCCTTATGAACCTACGTGCATAGTATGTTAGATTACGTTTGGCCATTTTACAGTCCTTATCAAACCATCTCTTTTCCAAAGGGCATGAAGTTTTAAAGCGACCTGATGTTATCAAGAGAGGTTTAAGTTGGAAAATGATATTTTGATAGAAAGCAAGTATATCAACCTCTGTATTCACAATTTCATCTCTAAGAGAAAACAAAGAATCACTATACAAAGATTGGGTGATAGAAAAATTTAGGGTTGGAGACCATCGCAATCTTCGTTCAACTATTTGTGCATCCTCCAAATTTGAAGGGATAACAAATGGTGGATGATATCTTAAGCTAAGTGTCGTCAGGGAGGGGAAATGGTCGCTTTCTGTTCTATCCAAAATTTGGAACATATATATCTCTGGGAGCAAAGATCTTGAAACAAAGACATAGTCTATTACAGAGGCCCCTACCGAGGAGACATATGTATAGGCTCCGTTAGTCAAATCTAATGGGGAACCATGTAGACATTTAAGCTGATGAAATTGAGTAATTTCTGCCAATTTTTCTCCTTGTTTGTTTATGAACTGATCTTTCGAATGTCTGGGAAAAATAGGGAAATCGAAATCTGGGCCCTGGTTCATAGACTTCCCTTCAATGTCCACTGGCCCTAACCTAGCATTAAAATCTCCTGTAAGTAATATCCTTGAAGCAGGAAATTGGTGTACCACAGAGGATAAGAATTCAGAAAAGTGAATCCACATGCAGCCGGGAGTAAAAATTCTAGCCACATCTGGGGGTATATAAGCATTTATAATTATGAGATCACCTATAGGAGGGCCCATTATTCTTATACTCTGCACAAACTGGTCACAGTTAGGGGAAATAATTTGCGTGGACACTACCGGATCATCTGATATAAAAATACAAAGACCCCCACTACCCCTGCCTTTATTATTAAATCTTTTCGCTGGTATAGTAAATGCTTGGTAACCATTTAACTGCATTGGAACGTCTGGGAGCATCCAGGTTTCCTGGAGGCATATAATTTTAAAATTATTTTTAAAAGTTGATAAATTTTCCCCTCTGCATTTATTTAACCAACCCCTTATGTTCCAAGAAAGAATCGAATAATATCACATTGAACCCCTCATGATCGGGGGAAAGGCTTGGACATTATTTGGTGTAGAGGTTGGTATTCTAGAGGTTGAATTCTCTCGATGTGGTGTCGGCTGTAGAATTGTCTTCAAAGTTGACCTAGATTGATTTTGCACCTGTGGTGATTGGTCTTTGGACTTGAAATTCGTCTCCATATTATCTTCAACCGGGATGGACGTGTCCTTCTCTGAGCGATCATGGATCGTTGAAAGGCGTAAAATTAAATGAACAAATCTATCTAGAATTTCATCCCTTTCAGTCTTAGGTAGATTACCAAAGGAGTGGAGCAGCTCTTGTTCCTCTGGTTCTATAAAAGCCTCCGTAAGTGATAATGAGAAAAAGCTCCACTCTTACAAGGCCTTTATAAACTTCTGGTCTATCCCTCTCCCTCCTTTCCCTGCTCTCTTTGGGTACAAACAAGAGGGTTGTTACAAATAAGTAAATATAGAAATAAATTTGGCCCTGGTTGACTAACTTCAGTTACCAATTAGTTCTCCTTTACTTATTATCCTCTTCCTTGAACTTTTAACACTTGTCACAGTGATTGCACAATATGAAGTTAAATTCTTAAGCCTAAATTTCAGGTATCCTTTGCAAACTGCCTTCCCCAACCGGGTGCCCTCCTAATGTTGTTGGACTCAGCTCCCATCAACCCCAGTCAGCATGGCCAGTGGTTAAGGATGATACGAGTGGTAGTCCAAAACATCTGGAGGTATGGATGGAAAAATCTTTCAATTCTGATACTCTGTTTCTCATTTTTCCAACCTTAAATTCAGTTTTCCACATTTCTGCAGCAATTTGCAAAAAAATTTTTTAAATACTCATGAAAATTCTTAAGCATTTGAGTGCAAATTTCTCCTAATAAACACATTTTGTATGCAGTTTTGATTAATGTACACATTTTTTCAAGCAATTTCTTCTAATGTAATGCCTTTTTGTATGCTATTTTCATAAATATATTCTTTTTTAAATATTGTTTGGTTGGAGAACTGTATCGCAAAATTTGGATAAGTGCAGATTTCAAGGGATGACTATTTCTGTTCTCATAATGTTTTGGAAAGTGTGAATTTGATAGTTTCAACTTTAAATGCGAACTTAATCAAATTTCTCCCTCAAATAGAAAGCATCTCATTGTGGAAGGCTATTTTAGAGTCACAGCATCAACTGCTAAGAAAGCAGGAATGAGTTCTCCAAAAGTAATTAGATTATAAACTTGAATAAGATGGAGGCACTGTGGGTGAGTGGTTCCCATGTCTGAGAAGTTAGACAGCTGCTTGCCCTGCATGGACAGGAGCAGGTACACAGTCTGGGTGCTTCTGGATCTAGCTCTGTCACTGGATGCCCAGGTAGTCTCACTGGCTAGAAGTGCTTATTATTAGCTGCATTTGGTAAGACAACTACGACCATTCCTGGACCAGGAGAGCTAGGCCACATGTGACTTCATGACTGGATTACTACAATGCACTCTAGGCAGGGCTTCCCTTTCACTTGACCCAGAAACTACAATTAGTGCAGAATGCTGCAGGCAGATTGCTGTCAGAAGTGACACCCTGTCAGCATATAACATCTCTGCCCAGAGATCTGCACTAGATTCCAATTCATTACCAGGCCAATTTCAATGTGTTACTACTGGTATATAAAGCCCGTAACAGCTGTGCCCATTTGAACACTTCAATCTGTAGAACAGGCACTATTACAGGTGTCACATAATACTCATTCCGCACTTGCAAGAAATCATTCTTTTAGTGTGGCAGCACCTATTCTTTGGAACTCCCTGCCTATTGACATCAGGCAGGCATCTTCATTGTATTCCTTTTGGCACCTGCTTGAATAAGATGGAAGCATTGGATGAGTGGTTCCCATGCCCAAGAAATTGGACAATTGCCTGCCCTCTATGGGGTTGCATTCCCCCAAAGGAGCAGGTACACAGTGATTTTTGTTTAGGCAAGTCTATCCAGACATATAAATGCTGATATGTTTTAATCTTTTTAGTTGCTGTTTTAATTGTGTTAAAAAGTTTTCTAAATGCTTGTTTTTAATTGTTCTATTGATAATTGTTAATTTTTTTGTAAACCACTTAGAAGTTTTTTTTACAATCAAGCAGTATATAAATTTTGTTAAGTAAAATAAAAAATTGAATACCATTCCCTAGGATCACTATTAAACTCTGCATAAATCAGATACAAATTCCTATGGAAGAGGGTAGAGAATACTGTCCCATTTTTGTAGTCCCATCCATAGTCTGTGGAGGTGGAAGGGCATTTGGGGGCATTTTCTCTGCAAGTAAGAAAAATTCAGATAATTTTCCAGGTGTGGGGACTGACTGGAAAGCATCTGTGGATGATAGGAAGATAGAACCTTGCAGAACTTCATAGTCCACCAGCCATGAAGAAGAAGAACAGTCCTGCAGCACCACCTTCTGGGTCCCAGCTCCCAGGGATGAGCACAGACTCTTCTGTTCTGCATCTGTAATTCCCATTCCTTCACGGCAACCCAGAAGGATACCATGGTCAATGACACAGAACACCACCATGTGGTCCAGGAAAACCAACAAAGTCACACTTCCACTATCCATCCCCCAGTAGAGATTATTGACTAGGACTGTCAAGAATGCTTCTGTAGCAAAACCAGACCAAAATCCAAAAAACCCAGTGGACGAATATATACAGTTTTGGAGAAGGATTCGTGCATCTCAGAACAAATAATACCAGTTCTTCACATTTTGGGAAGGGGAGAAAAAATATGTGAAAGACATCCAGTTTTGTTGCTGATGGTAGAAAAGCATAGTCCTAGCAGTGAGACACCCTCCTGGATACATAGTATTTGGTGCCATGAAAAATAAAAATACTGAAAGAAACAAAGTCTCTTAACATTTATTAATAAGTTCCAGGAGGAAAGCAAGTGGCAGGCTATCTGGCTAATTCTTCTGTCATATGTGCCATGATCAATCTGTGGTTCATCTAAGTGACATCAAAAGAATTATTTCTCTTCTCACTACAGAGATTTGGGGAAATTTTGCATGGCATGGTTTAATGTTCTTTACCTAGCCTGCAGTTGTGCTGGATCTTTCACTTCATACTTGTTGCATATCGAACTGTATATTCTACGATATGTTCTCTCCCACTAGTCTGGAAAATATTTCTCACTCAATATCTCTTTTAATAGCCTTGGCTACAGGGCATAAATATAAGGTAATCACTATGCAGTTCATGTTTACAAGATAACTTCCTAGTAAATTGCCACAGAGGAGGAGGAGATGTCTATTTACATATTAAAAGGGCAGGTTTATGACAATATCATTCTCCCAGACTCTGTCCGATACAACCTTGTAATTGCTTTTGGACTATAAACTCCTCCAAGGCATTTGCCTGTTGTGTGTTTACTTACTATAGGGGAAAGGGAGGAGAGATGATACATTTACAGAAGAAGAAAAGAGCAATTTCATAGAATAAGCTTCCTATCCCCAACTGCCCCAGCTGTATCGCATCTGCCAATTAAAATTCAGGCATGCAATGTTATTGGGAAGCTACAGAGGAACATTGTTCCAAAAAAGAAATGGGGTGATATTCACTTGTCATTCTCTTCTGAACATAGAGGGAAGATTTTGTAGAATGTTTCCAATCTGGACAGCCATGATTTTAATGTAAGCTCAAGCAGAAAAAATAATAACCACTACCACCACCATTGTTGTTGTTGCTGTGGTTGATGATGATATATCCCACCCTTCCTCCCATGATGATGATGATGATGATATATCCCACCCTTCCTCCCATGATGATGATGATGATGATGATATATCCCACGGTTTCTCCCAGAAAGAGCCCAGGGTGGTAAACAAAACACTAAAAACATTCTAAAACATCTTGAAAATAGAATCATAGAATCATAAAATTGGAAGGGGCCTATAACACCATTGGGTCCAACCCCCTGCTCAATGCAGGAATCCAAATTAAAGCATACCCGACAGGTGGCTGTACAGCTGCCTCTTGAAGGCCTCCAGTGTTGGAGAGCCCACCATCTCCCTAGGTAATTGGTTCCATTGTCAGTTAGGAAGTTTTCCTGATGTTCAGTTGAAATCTGACTTCCTGCAACTTGAGCCCATTATTCTGCATCCTACACTCTGGAACAATTGAAAAGAGATCCTGGCCCTCCTCTATGTGACAACCTTTGAAGTACTTGAAGAGTGCTATCATATCTCCCCTCAGTCTTCTCTTCTCAAGGCTGAAATGCCCAGTTCTTTCAGTTTCTCTTCGTAGGGCTTTGTTTCCTCTGAACCTGTTCCAGTTTGTCTGCATCTTTCTTAAAGTCTGGTGTCCAGAACTGGACGCAGTATTCAAGATGAGGCCTGACCAGTGCCCAATAGAGGGGAAGTAATACTTCATGCGATTTAAAAACTATACTTCTGTTAATGCAGCCTAAAATAGCATTTACCCTTTTCTGCAGCCACATCACACTGTTGGTTCATATTCAGCTTGTGATCAGTAACAATCCCAAGATCCTTATTGCATGTAGTATTGCTGAGCCAAGTATCCCCCATCTTATAACTGTGCATTTGGTTTCTTCTTCCTAAGTGTAGAACTTTGCACTTATCCTTGTTAAATTTAACTCTGTTGTTTTCAGCCCAATGCTCTAGCCTTTCATGATCACTTTGAATTTTGTTTCTGTCTTCCAGGGTATTAGCTATCCCAATTTTGTATCATCTGCAAATTTGATAAGCATTCCTGCACCTCCTCATCCAAGTCATTAATAAAAATGTTGAAGAGCACTGGGCCCAGGACCGAGTTCTGCAGTACCATGCTCATTACCACCCACCAGTTTGAGAAGGAGCCATTAATAACCACTCTTTGAGTAGCATTCTGTAGCCAACTGGATCCACCTGATAGTTGTTCCATCCAGCCCACATTTAGCTAGCTTGCTAATAGAATATCATGGGGCACTTTGTCAAAAGCTTTTCTGAAGTCGAGGTATTCCCACAGTCTATGAGGGAGGTTACCTGAACAAGGACCAAGTTCAAGGTTCTAGTTTTGGTGTACAAAGCCCTATACAGCTCAGGACCAGGATACCTGAAAGATCATCTTACCCCTTATATACCCAGTCAATCACTGCACTCTGCAGGTGAGGGCCTCCTGCCGATACCATCTTATCAGGAGGTTCATTCTGCACAATATAGGAAACGGATCTTTACTGTGGAGGCACCTACCCTGTGGAATTCCCTCCCCTTAAATATTAGGCAGGCGCCATCTCTGCTATCTTTTCGGCACCTTTTGAAGACTTTCCTCTTCCAACAAGCCTTTTAAGTTGAGACCTATCCCAGTCTGCGTCTGTGTTAGAATTGCTTTTAATATGTCTTTTAATGTCTTTAACCTTTTGTTAAAAAAAGATTTTTAAAGTTTTTTTAAATGTTTTTAACGTTGTTCTGTTTTAATGTATTTTAAGGTTTTTTATGATGTTTTAAAGTGTTTTTAATGTTTCTGCTTGCCACCCTGGGCTCCTGCTGGAAGGAAGGGTGGGGTATAAATAAAATAAATAAATAAATGAGATAAGACAAGTATGGAATGATTTGTTCTTGACAAATCCATGTTGGCTTTTAGTAATCACTGCATTGTTTTCAATATGCTTACAGACTGACCACTGTATAATCTGCTCCAGAATTTCCCCAGGGTTCGATGTCAGGCTGTCTGGTTTGTAGTTCCCATGTTCCTCTTTTTTGCCTTTTTTGAAGACGGGGACAACAAATGCATGTTATTGCAATAGTTCTTAAGGCAATCTAATCATTTCTAGAATGGAAAAAGAAGGAAAGCAGGTAGTGAAGTCCTACACCCAGCCTTCTCCGGTGCCCTCCAGGTGTTTTCAACTACAACTCAATCACCCCAGTTTAAAATACAGCTGCTGCAATCAGCAGCCAGGAGGGCTGCCAGATTCCCCCAAAAGCCTCTTAAGCAACACTGTCATGATGTACCATCTTTCTGGTTGCATTTGGGGGAACATGATACCTAGCACAAAAACCCTTGCATAAATTTGTGTGAAAGTTGGCAGGCTTCGTATACTGCAAAGGGGCTGCTATACCTACAAATGTCATACAATTATGTCAAAATGTTTTTAAAAATGTTGTTGCTGTTCGTTCATTTCCCCATGTAAATCAATGTGGAAACATACTAAGTCTCAGATTTTCCAAAGTGAGGTTCTGATTTGGATCCAAGGAAAAGCAGGTCATGCTTTAAGAAGTCCAAGTAAAATTGGCCCACTTTCTAAAGCACTGGAGTGGACTGCTAATCATTTCTGATCTTCAGTAACACCCTTAATAAATATTATTATAGCGGTTTATAAAGTTTTTCAAGAAGGTGTGGGTGGGTGGGTGTATTTGCGTATGTGTGTGTGTGTTCAGTATGTGTCCAGTGTAATAGTCTATGACTAAGATAGAATTTTAATAAACGCAGCAAGACATTTGCTTTTCCATAACACTTACAGCAGATTGAGTTCATGACTTCTGGGCAATCCATGAAAACAGACTTGGAAACAGATGAGTGTGGAAATAGCTCTGTATCTCAAGAAAATAGATATGCAGTTAATAAAAAACAAAAGGCCAAGTATCTTGTAATATAAAGAAGCAACAGAATGCATGACATTGGATGCAAATGTTATTGAATCACAAGGGATGTTTTGTAAAGCATTCTTTATAATAACAGATTTTGGGGAAATGTAGAAGATTGGATAAAAAAAATAACAAGCATGGAACTGAATAATATGAAGGCCATCCAGCCCAACCTTTTGCATTAAGGCAGAAAATCTCTTCATATCCAGTCATTTCTAGCAGACTAGTCCATACGATATATATTATATTGCTCTACAAAGATAAAGCTGGGTATTATGTCTAAGCAAAAAGTCTTACCCCCTCTAGGATGCACACTTTAACATGGTGAGGGGGTTTGAGAGTGCTGAAGAAGCTGAGAGCAATGCCATCAGGAGTCTAGACCAAGAGGCTAGACTTCTAATAGGGGTACCTGAATAGTCAAAACTGAGACACCAGACTAAGAGGCATCCATATTCAGAGGAAGACAATGGTAAACCACCTCTGAATACCTCTTACCATGAAAACCCTATGAACAGAGTATCTACAATGCAACACGAGATAGTGCTGGAAGATGAGACCCCCAGGTCAGAAGGCACTCACCGAGCTATGGGGGAAGAACAAAGGACAAGTATGAGTAGTGCTGTGACTAATGACGTAGCTGGGTCAAAGTCGAAAGGAAGCCCAGAGGCTGATACGCACAGATGCGAAAGGAATGTCCAGAGTTGTACGACGTACACAATAGGAACATGGAATGCAAGGAGCATGAACCATGGAAAGTTAGAAATAGTTTAAAAAGAAATGGAACATATCAACATTACAATACTTGATGTGAGTGAATTAAAATGGTTGGGAATGGGACATTTTCAATTACGCAACTACAAAATATTTTATGCAGAAGAAGAAAGAAACGGGGTTGCTTTAATAGTAGGAAGTGATGTAGCAGTTACAGTAGGGCCCCATTTTTTGGAGTTCCGCTAATATGGCGGTGCCAGCAGGGTGATCAGCTGTAGTGCGGGAAGCTCCAGCTGCCACGCTCCAGCTGACAGCGATCAGGGCCCCACTTTCTGGCACTTTCCCCTTTTTGGCGGGGGCCTGGAATGTAACCTGCCGTATGAGTGGGGCCCTACTGTATATCAGTGAGATTTAACAGGAAACCTATTAACATAACCATCATCCCAGTTTACGCTCCAACAGCAAATGCAGAAGAGGAGGAATTGGAGAGATTTTATGCAGAAGTACAGGAAGAAATTGTACACACACCAAAACAAGATGTGATGATAATCATGGGGGACTGGAATGCAAAAGTAGGGAACAGAGAAGAACTAGGAACTGTGGGAAAATGGGTTTAGGAGATAGAAATGAAGCAGGAGAAAGACTTTCAACAATTTAACATATGCAGATGATACCATACTACTAGCAGAAACCAGTAATGATTTGAAATGAATGCTGATGAAAGTTAAAGAGGAAAGCACAAAAGCAGGACTACAGGCCAAACAAGAGATGGATTGATTCCATAAAGGAAGCCACAGACCTGAACTTACAAGATCTGAACAGGGTGGTTCATGACAGATGCTACTGGAGGTCACTGATTCATAGGGTTGCCATAAGTCATAATCAACTTCAAGGCACATAACAACAACAACAACAAGGCTTAATGATAAGGGAATATGCACGTAGATAAAGACATAGTTCCAGATGGCTCAAATAAGAGAGTAAGAAGTAGTAGTAGTAGTAGTAGTAGTAGTAGTAGAAGTAGAAGTAGAAGTAGAAGTAGAAGTAGCAGTAGCAGTAGCAGTAGCAGTAGCAGTGATTACTGTGATATGTACATTTGCATCTATCTACCTATCTGCCTGCCTGCCTGCCTGCCTGCCTATTATTGACAGAACCGAAATAATGGAAGTTCTTAGGCTCAGCATACTTCCTTCTCATGAACATGAAGTAAGTCATGCACATCACAGACTTGACCTTTGTGTGTACAGAGTATCATCACTGAATTGGAATGTAAGGGAGGAGGTGGCAAGTTGCATCATAATGGAGGTACCTGCCATGCCAGGATAACAACTTTCTCACTGTAAAGTGGGGGCAATTTTGTCCTTACCCTCTCCCCGGGAAGAAGACAGGGCTGGTCTGTCCCAAAGGGAGGGGTCAGTGGAGGGGACACGTGACATGTTCCACTGCAAAAGAGGATGGGGCAGTGCAGGGCTTAAATACCTACCTCACCTTACCTTCACATCCACTGACATTTGTTTGTGCCTGCCCTCCCTCCCTGCATGCAGTATGGGTTATGACTGGTCGCCTTGTTTTTGGGCCCAAGGCTCACCCAGCAAGGAGGGAAGTTATTCCATAGCCTTGCCTGGTGGGTCACAGCTATGAGCTGGATGACATGCCCAGGGGACTGGGGGGAGTCTTCCCTACCAGAAGTATTTGAATTCCTCACCTGCCCAGAAGTTCTAATTGGTTAGTTGGAGATATTAAAACCTTATTTCAATACTGTTATATTTTAATAAATATAACATTTAATCCAATGCCTTGTCTCTGTGTCATCTTCTTGGGTGTGGGGGCAATGAATGTTTGCCATTGCTATCTGCCACTTCCACTGATGGAACCATGCAGCTACTACCTCCTTCAGTTCTATTATAACTTGGAGTACAGTATTCAACTCTCCCACCATGTTGCACATAACTTCACACACCTTAAACTTGTGTATACTTTTTTAGGCCATGGACAATTGTTAAGAAATGTAAGAAAATAATGGCTATTGAAAAACAATTACTTTTTGGAACAGATGATCTGTCTAAAATGAAATCTTCAATAGAGTAGGATGATCATTTTAAAAAGGGCATCTGGATGAACTGAATGCCATTATATGCTATTCCAGTAGGCAAATAAAGTAGCCTAGGCAAATTTTAGATGCTTCAATGTAATAGAATATAGAAGTCAATCGATTCATTTCCACCTACACAGTGTAGAAAGGGCAAATCATTCAGGAAAGACACCTATGATTTCTCATTGAAGGGCTCGCATTTGGCAGCTTAAGAAGCCAAATAGGAATAAATTTTGCTCTTTTCCTGAACTGCCACAATATTGGCCCTATGCTTAAGTTGAATTTAGCACCTCAATCATAAATAGAGTTCTGGTGGACTTCCCGGAAGGATTGCTCCACCTGTGGCTGCCTCTGAGATGAGCTCTGTCTCAGAGGAAGCTTTTTTTAGTTTAAAATCAGTCAAAAGGGAACTTTGACTGGTATAAATGTTCTCCCAGGCAAGGGTGAACCGAAGATTATCCACAGAAACTTCGTTGGGCTGTTGGTGGCTGGAATTGATCAGGAATTCCCTGAGATAAGAAGGCATACCTAGCAGCCGAGGACGGAGTTAGGACTTCCAACAAGCTGGGCTGAAAAAAAGTGAGATGTTTTTTCTTTTAAACAATCCACAACGGGCGAGCTTTCTTCTGTCTAATCTTATCATTTGGCTTAAATTACTACAATAAAAGAGATTTGTTTAAGAATCAGCAATTAAGATACCTGGGTGAGTTAAACTTCTCTCTTTTATACAAGGAATTAAGGAGGAGGAAAGAAAATTTAAAAAGCTTATCTTATTTTTTATGGCAAAAAGCTGGCCTGAATTTGGAATTATAAAGATTAAAATGGATGAGGGGCAACTTACCCAAAGAGAAAATCTGATTTAGATGATTATTTGATTGATATATGTCTGGGACTACTTTTTCTTGGACTATTTTCTTTAGATGAATCTGCTGTTCGTGTATGTTACTAATTGTTCGGCGCTGTGAACCAAATTTGTTTTGCATTCTTGGACGTGCGGGAGATAAGAACTGTGCTGGCCAGATGATGTCAACAGGCCTGGAATATTAACTCCCTTATTGCTGGAAAAAGAAGCAAATTACTCTTTGCTTGGGAATTGTGGCTATATTGGAAATTTGAAGGGTTTTTTTTCAGCTTTAAGAATGATAATCAAAGAAGTGGCAGACACCCTGCATATACCCCTGGAAGGGTTTTCCCCTCTGGATATGTTTCAGAAGATAATGGATGAGATTAAGATAACGAAACAAGAACTGGGAGAGAGTAGACAAGAGATGGCAACTGAATTTGGTAAAGTGAAACAGGAGCTGAAAGAAATAAAGGATTATATGAGAAAAAAAGCAGATGGACAAGCAATAGAAGATGAAAAAGAAATTAAAGGGAAGGAGCAAATTCTGGAGATTGGATCAGATATATCAAATGTGGAATTGGAAAAAGATTTGGACTTTATGGCAGAAATTGAAGGGAGGATGCAAGTCCTGGAGATTGGAACAGATATATCAAGTGTGGAACTGGAAAAATATTTGGAGTTTGTGGATCCTGGAGATAAAGATTACTGTTTGGAATTCGGCGTTGTCTCTGGAGAAATTGATGAAGATATCAGAGATAAAGCTATCAATGTTTCGATGGAATTTCTGGACTGGAATGATTTGATGGAACTTGAAATAGAGAAAATTTATAGAATTAATTCCAGATATGTGACAATGGAAAAACTCTCAAGAGATGTGCTAGTGCATTTCGTAAAAAAGAGGAACAGAGATATGACCTTACAACAATATTTCAGTAACACATTCATAATTGATGGCAAGGAAATATTTGTGATGAAGGAAATTCCCATCAGACTCTTACTATATGACTATGACTATGACAGCAAGATTATTATGGGTGCAAGGATGGAAGTTGGAAGATGGAATTAACACTGATAATGGAAAAATGGCTATTGAAATTATTGGACCTAGCAGACTTGATGAGATGGATTAATTGACATGTTTATTTGAAGAAAAATCAATGGATATAGTTCTCAAGGAGTGGAAACCTCTCTTTGACTTTTTGCGGAAAGAATAAAGCGATGTTAATAAGATTTGATGATTAATTAACATAACTACTGGAGGAAAGTGATTTTGTAATATGTTAAGAGACAGGTTTGTTATATATCATAGACCTATGGCTGATCTGCGACAAATCGGAAGTCAACATTTTATTTTATTGTTTGATTTGTTTCTTTTTTGTTTTGTTTTGTTTTGTGTTTGAAAATTTGAATAAAATTAATGATAAAAAAATGAATAGAGTTCTGGTGCGCATTGATACTGTGTATTTATGTCTGTGGCTTTCTTTAATGTACATGTACATTCAAAGTTATAGTGAGGCTCACAATACAATTCCTTCAGTCTCTTGCAGTTTAGGCATCTTTATATGTGTCATCTCACCACCTTCTTTGAAACACAAACTACACGAGGGAAAAAACACAAACTCATTCTGGAAAGTCTAGTGATAAACATTGCTGTCCTTCCGGTGCCAGATAAAACCCTTTTTGTTCTCCCAGGCTTTTTAACAACATTTTAACAACATTTTTAACATCTGTTGTAACACCTACATTTGCACTTACGCTCTTAATATTTTAGTAATTTTAATTACTTAACATCTTAACATCTTAATACTTTTAACTGATTTAATACGTTTTTAATATTTTTTAGGCTTGTGTTGTAGTTGTTTATATGTTTAATTATGTTCTACTACTTTTGGTATATTGTTTTTAAGTTGTTGATATCTGTTTTTACTTGTATATTGGATGTTTTCATGTTGTGCACCGCCCAGAGAGCTACGGCTTATTATAGAAATATAATAAATAAATAAATAAATAAAAACAAATATACAAATTTAAAACACATCTTTTCAAAACAATTTGAAACACAATTTTAAAATTTTAAACAATTTAAAACACATGCTAAGATGCCTGGGAGAAGAGGAAAGTCTTGACCTGGCGGCGAAAAGATAACAGTGTTGGCTCCAGGCACACCTCATCAAGAAAATCATTCCATAATTTGGGGGCCACCTCTGAGAAGGCTCTCCCTTGTTGCCAGCCTCACAGCTTCCCTCCAAATAGGGACCCGGAGGAGGGCCCTGGATGTTGAGTGTAGTGTATGGGTGGGTTCATATCGGGAGAGGCATTCCATCAGGTATTGTGGTCCCAAGCCGTGTAAGGCTTTATAGGTTAAAACCAGCACCATGAATCAAGCTCAGAAACACATAGGCAACCAATGCAAACAGGCCAGAATTGGTTTTATCTGTTCAGACCATCTGGTCCCTGTTACCAATCTGGTCGCTGCATTTTGCACAAGCTGCAGTTTCCGAACCATCTTGAAAGGCAGCCCCACGTAGAGTGCATTGCAGTAATCTAACTTGGAGGTTACCAGAGCATGGGCAACTGAAGCCAGGTTATCCCTGTCCAGATAGCTGGGCCACCAAACGAAGTTGGTGGAAGGCACTCCGTGCCACCGAGGCTACCTGAGCCTCAAGTGAAAGAGATGGTTCTAGGAGAATCCCCAAGCTATGAACCTGCTCCTTCAGGGGGGAGCGCAACCCCATCCAGGACAGGTCGGACATCCACCATCTGGTCAGAAGAACCACCCACTAGCAACATCTCAGTCTTGTCTTGATTGAGCCTCAGTTTATTAGCCCTCATCCAGTCCATTGTCACAGTCAGGCACCAGTTCAGCACATTGACAGCCTCACCTGACGAAGATGAAAAGGAGAAATAGAGCTGCGTGTCATCAGCATACTGATGGCAATGCACTCCAAAGCTCCAGATGACTGCACCCAAGGATTTCATGTAGATGTTGAACAGCATGGGGGACAGAACTGACCCCTGTGGAACCCCATATTGGAGACTCCAGGGTGCTGAGGAATGCTCCCCAAGCACCACCTTCTGGAGCCGACCCGCCAAGTAGGAGCGGAACCACTGCCATGCAGTCCCTCCCACTCCCAACTCAGCCAGTCTTCCCAGAAGGATACCATGGTCGATGGTATTGAAAGCCGCTGAGAGATCAAGAAGAATCAAGAGAGTCACACTCCCCCTGTCCCTCTCCCGACAAAGGTCATCATACAGGGCAACCAAGGCTGTTTCCATGCCAAAACCAGGCCTGAAACCCAACTGAAATGGATCCGGATAATCGGACTCATCCAAGAGTGTCTGCAGCTGGCCCGCAACCACTCATTCAAGGACCTTGCCCAGGAATGGAACATTTGCCACCGGCCTATAGTTATTATGATTTTCTGGGTCCAGGGAGGGTCTCTTCAGGAGTGGTCTCACTACTGCCTCTTTCAGGCAGCCAGGGACCACCCCCTCTCGCAGAGAAACCTTAATCACTTCCCCGGCCCAGCCGGCTGTTCCATCCCTGCTAGCTTTTACTAGCCAAGAAGGGCAAGGATCCAGCACAGAAGTGGTTGCACGAACCTGTCCAAGCACCTTGTCAACATCCTCAAGCTGTACCAGCTGAAACTCATCCAAGAAATCAGGACAAGGCTGTGCTCTGAAAACTCGCTTGATTCACCTGCTATAACACTGGAGTCTAAGTCCTGGCGAATGCTAAAAAATTTATCCTTGAAGTGCCCAGCAAATTCATTACAGCGGGCCTCAGATGGTTCTACTATGTCCCTGGGGCCAGCATGCAATCGCCCCCAGACAATTCTGAAGAGCTCTGCTGGGCGGCAGATTGATGATTTGATAGTGGCAGCAAAATATTGTTTTATTGCTGCCCTCACTGCCCCTAAATACAGCTTACCATAGGCACTTACCAGTGTATAATTGCATCCACTAGGAGTTTGTCTCCATCTGCACTCAAGCAGTCTCCTATATTGTTTCATTGCTCTCAGCTCTGGGGCATACCATGGAGCTGTACAAGTTCTACACAGGAGAGGGCGCTCAGGAGCAATCATGTCAACCACTGGGGTCATTTCTGTATTCCACAGTTCAACCAGGGTTTCGACAGGAGCGCCAGCCCTATCAGCTGGAAAACTCCCCAGAGCCCTTTGGAAACCACCCGGATCCATTAGTCTCTGGAGGCAGACCAACTTAATAGGCCCCCCACCCTTGCAGAGGGGAAAAGCCACTGTAAGTCTAAACTTCAGCAAGCAGTGATCTGTCCATGACAGAGGAACTGATGTAAGTCCCCCACATTCAGATCACCATCTCCCTGTCCAGTTGCAAAAACCAAATCTAGAGTATGCCCTGCTACATGTGTTGGGCCAATGGCATATTGGGACAGTCCCATGGTTGTCATGGAGACCATGAAATCCTGAGCCGCCCCAGATAATGTGGCCTCAGCATGGATGTTGACATCCCCCAGAACCAACAGTCCCCCAGAACCAACAGACTAGAGAGTTCTGTACACTTCCTCACCTGTTCAATTTAAATGGAAAATGAAGGGTGAGCACCATGAGGTGCACCTTCTTTTCAGAATTCAGAGGCATGCATATCCCAGCACCAAAGGCTGATTACCTCCCCCTCTCCCTATCAAGCTGGATGGGCAATAAGGGGGAACTTGGGTAAACATCCCTTCACCGTGATGGCACTCTTGAGCACTCACCAGGGCAACTAATCTAAGCCCCCATCCGGCCCAAGCTGTGAGCTAGTTCTGATGACAACAAACAACATACAAATCAAATTACTCCCCAGTCCCATCTATGGAGTAGGCAGGAAAAAAGTGCAGTTGCTGCCAATTACAGAACACCCAAGAAGTTCCTACCAAGTCCCAAAAGGTAACTGGATGTTCCTATATTGCATAAAGGTATAGATTGCTAGCTGCTAAAGAGACTGAACAGGTAGTATGGCTGACATTTAAAATCCAGCTGAACATTTCCCCTATACACATGCAGGTTCATCTACCTTTAGCAGCTGTGTGGGAAGAATCCCAGGAGGGGGGAGGCAAAGATCATCTCCAGGTGTCCTCTCTCTGGACTCCCCCCTCCTCACACACACACAGAGGGTGATCTACCATCAACTGCCTTGTGGGAAGGACCCTGATGTGTTTTTAATATAGTTTAAATTGCTTTTAAACTATTTAATAAAAATGTTACTTGTAAGCTGCCTTATATTTGAAAAGGTGGGATATTTTGTTGTTATGTGCCTTCGACTCAAATATAACTTATGGCAACCCTATGAATCATTGATCTCCAAGAGCATGTGTCATGAACCACCCTGTTCAGATCTTGTAAGTTCAGGTCTGTGGCTTCCTTTATGGAATCAATCCATCTCTTGTTTGGCCTTCCTCTTTTTCTACTCCCTTCTGTTTTTCCCAGCATTATTGTCTTTTCTAGTGAATCATGTCTTCTCATTATGTGTCCAAAGTATGATAACCTCAGTTTCATCATTTTAGCTTCTAGTGACAGCTCTGGTTTAATTTGTTCTAACACCCAATTATTTGTCTTTTTTGCAGTCCATGGTATGTGCAAAGCTCTCCTCCAACACCACATTTCAAATGAGTTGATTTTTCTCTTATCGGCTTTTTCACTGTCCAACTTTCCCATCCATAGACATTGGGAATACCATGGTCTGAATGATCCTGACTTTAGCGTTCTGTGATACATCTTTGCATCTGAGGACCTTTTCTAGTTCTCTTGTAGCTGCCCTCCCCAGTCCTAGCCTTCTTCTGATTTCTTGACTATTGTCTCCATTTTGGTTAATGACTGTTCCAAGGTATTGAAAATCCTTAACAAGTTCAATGTCCTCATTGTCAACTTTAAAGTTACATAAATCTTCTGTTGTCATTACTTTAGTCTTCTTGATGTTCAGCTGTAGTCCTGCTTTTGTGCTTTCCTCTTTAACTTTCATCAGCATTCATTTCAAATCATTACTGGTTTCTGCTAGTAGTACGGCATTGTCCGCATATCTTAAATTATTGATATTTCTCCCTCCAATTTTCACACCTCCTTCATCTTGGTCCAATCCTGCTTTCCATATGATATGTTCTGCGTATAGATTAAACAAACAGGGTGATAAAATACACCCCTGCCTCACATCCTTTTCTATGGGGAACCAATCAGTTTCTCCATATTCTGTCCTTACAGTAGCCTCTTGACCAGAGTATAGGTTGCGCATCAGGACAATCAGATGCTGTGGCACCCCCATTTCTTTTAAAGCATTCCATAGTTTTTCATGATCTACACCAGCCTTTCCCAACCAGTGTGCCTCCAGATGTTGTTGGACCACAACTCCCATCAGCCTCAGCCAGCATTGCCAATGGCTGAGGCTGATGGGAGTTGTGGTCCAACAACATCTGGAGGCACACTGGTTGGGAAAGGCTTATCTACACAGTCAAATTAAATAGATAAATAAAACAGAGGTGATCTACACAGTCAAATTAAATAGATAAATAAAACAGAGGTGGGGACTCGTTCTAGCCAGCAGGGCAGTTTGTTATCTCCCCACCCCAACCCTAGGCCAAAAAAGGTGACTCTTTTTGCCCACATTGTTGGAAATAAAGTGCTCCACTCGATTTGGCCATCAGCTGTCAGGGCCATTACAAAATGCTCCCACTGCAGAGCCTTTGTGGAGCTGATTGTCGGGTCTTGTGAAGCCTATTGCAAACTGCTTTGCAAGACCCCATTGCAGAACACTTTGCAGTGGGCTTCTAAAATCCAACAATCAGCTGATTGTTGGGGTTTATAAAGTCCATTCCAAAGTGTTCCATGAGACCTGACAATCAGCTGGCAGTCAGGTCTTGTGGAGTGGTTTGAAAGGGGCTTCACAAGACCCAACATTCAACTGCTCCTCAAGTTTTGCGAAGCCCTGTCCCAAGGCTTTACAAGGGTTGGCTATCAACTGATTGGCAAGCTGAGCCAGGTATTTTCAAGTGTAGGACAGATAGGCATGGCTTCACCAAAATAACCTTCAGGCTGGAGGTTCCTTATCCCAGGAATAAAGCATTTATGTGGGCATGTACTTTTATGACTGCACAAACTCTTATATTGCTCACTCTGACAGTCAATGAGGCAAAGCAGCCCCTACATTAGCTTTGGAACTAAATCTTAGCAAAACTCTTGTCCCTTGATGCATTATGGCCTTCCTTTTAAGTTTCACAGTTTGCTAACTTCAGTGATTAAGCTGCAAAACTGACACCGAAGACATCCAATGTCACTTAAGGCAAAACCAGAAGATATCTCAAAAAAGGTGGTGGCAGGCAAGGCTAATCTCTTCTTTTTGGCTCAAATTCAGGTGTAGTTCAAAGAGGTAGCACTGAACTGACTACAGTACTTCCTATTGTGGAAGCAACATATATTTACAGAAATGAAAGCCAATTGCAGCATTATTTGAATCATGTTGAAGTGCCCCACATGAACCAGAAGAGCCTCTCTTGATTTACTCTTCACTGTTACTACAGGTTATTTATTTTTCCCTCTGCTAATGGCAAGCCATCAGTCATAAGAGCTGTAATCAGGTTTTGCAGAAGGCCATGGGCATCATTTCCAATCATTTACCATGTGCCAACTTGCCTTGTCTTCCTTATCAATTGCCAAGAATATTGCTAAGGGATATTATTTGCCCCACCGTTCTCTCTCCATGTTTTTTTTTAAATCAAGCTATAATTGTTACCCTTTTGTTCCTATGGGAGTGCTTTATATATCTGGGCTATCTTATTAATGTTAGGTTTATTTATGTTTAGAGGAAACACATTTTTTTCCTGATCACATTAACTTAATCTTAAATGTTCATGGGTTTTATGTCCATTGAAAAGTACTGTGTGCACACTGCACAATCAGGGTGCTGAAGCGAAAACAAGTAATAACAGTTTGCTTGCTTACATAGGAAGATAGAATGCTGCCTAATACCAAGTCAGATGAATAATCTAGTGTATTGGCTATACTGACTGGCAGCTGTTCTCCAGGTCTTCAGAGAGAGCATTCTCAGCCCTAACTGGTGATGCCAGGGATTGAATCTGGTACCTTCTGCATGCAAAATATGCTCTACCATGTGAGCTACAGGTCTTCCCTGCATCTGCTTGTTTTACCCTCAAAAAATAAAGCTAGCCCTGTTGCAGCTGGCCCAGGTTGGCAAGTCCTCTTTGCCAACTGAGTTATTAATACAAATGCCATAAAGGAGTAGAACTGGGTGATCAGTCAAAAGAAGTCATTGCACTGCTTCTCAGGGCATTGAATTTATATCAAAAAGTCATTACCAGCAGAGCTGGCTGCTCCAGGTTCCTCGCAAGTCTTTTCAATACTAGTTAGATACAGGCACAAGATAACAGCCATTCTACACTCCACACACACACAAACACACACTCCAAATTTACAGTAGACTTCATGTCATTGATACATTTGCTCTACAATTATATTCAGTGCATGTCTTTTTCTTCTTCAGCATGCAGTAATGCTATAAATTTAGACCAAATATTATTGTCCCAGAGGCCTTTTAGTAGATGTGGGCTTAGAGTGTGCAATGAATAAACACACATTGTGCCATTGCAGGTGGAACGGCAGATATTTTGCTGGCATGTGTAGAATATCGAGTGTAAGGTTGAGAGTGTATAGTTACAGAAATGTCTCGTAATGTATGAGCTACTCCTATAAATGTGTTCAAGGAAATAAGTCAAAATGGACTTGGCTTTCAACAGAACACCATGCTGAGTTCCATTCATAACAAATCAGATGACAAATCATGTTGTTAGTATTATTCATAGAATTCTCAGTCCCATCCAGCCAAGAAATAAATACATAGTTTAGATAATCATGTTTCTATTTTGTGCTGTAGAATCCTCACTCATAACCTAACAAGTTCAAATCACTCTGCTATGAAATACCTATAACCACAATGTCATATTTATTTATTTACTGCATTTGTATCCGACCTTTTCTCTAAGGAGCTTCATGTGATGTACATAGTTCTATCCTCACAGCAACCCTGTGAGGTATGTTAGGTTGAGAGACAGTGACTGCCTAGTCCCACGTCACCCAGTGATTTCTTAGCTGCATGGAGACTTAAACCTGGGTCTTCCTGGTCCTAGTCTGACACTTTAACTACCTCACAAACTGGCTGCCCTATAGACCATTCCTTTGATTTGATGATAATAGAACACAGATGCAGATAGGTTTAAACAGGAGGAAGTTGGAATTCACCTAAGAATGTGAGGCAAGCAAATACATTATGGAGTGAAAGCACGGTGTCATAGACAGAAACTATGGGGAGAAATTGAGATCCATGCAGAAAACTATAAATACGACTCAGATAATCTGGTGTGGGCAGTGTTCAAGCTCAGAGAAGATGTGTTGTTGTTATTTATTTATTTATTTATTTATTTATTTATACATACATACCCTGCCTTCCAGTCAAAGGCCTTCAAGGTGGCTTACAAAAAACACAAATATAAAAATACAATATAAAAAAATAAATTAATTGATACAATTTACAAAATACAATTTACAAAAGTTAAATAACTGCTCTTAGGCTAATAATGTAAGATGCACAACACATGAGGGGAAAGGGACAGGGAAGAACAAGGAGAAAAGCACGCTCAGGCACCAGTTCTGAAATTACAGTTCTTATCATGACCAGCTAGAATGGAAGCAGGTAACCTGATAGCTTGGTGGCTACTGGGGAGGGCAAGGACAGTTAGTTGCTCAGCAGAGGCGATGAAACAGCTCATGGATGGATCAGCTTTGGCACGGAAACAAAACACATCTTTGCTGCTGAAGCCACGATGCATCCTGGCAAGCACGTTGCATGGCACCCTCCACCCCCACACTCTGCCCCTCTCGTTCACCTCTCACTCGGGTTCCTTAGCCGCCATGAGGCTACGGAGACGCTGGATATGCTCAGGGTCAGCGGAGACCGGCCAGCTCGACTCTGGGTACACATCCTGGCAGAGCGGCTGCTGCACCCAGGGGTCCCTCGCTGATGGCCCGAAGAGTTTTTACTAGAACCCTGAGATCCACCAAGTGAGGCCGGGTGCACAAAGACATTACACTTAGGATTAAAGAATTCTGAGCCCAGGAATGTGTTGTGAGTACCAGAACTGAATGGACCTCACAATTCTCCAATACACAGGAACGTAGGAATCTGCCTCACATTGAATCAGACCCATTGGTCCGTTTAGCTTAATATTTTCTGCTGCGGCTGTCCAGAGGTTTCAGGCAGCAATCAGCCCCAGCCCTACCTGGAGATGTTGGGGATTATATTGCAATCTTCAGCATGCAAGGTAGATGTCTACCACTGAGCTACAACTGATTTTAAAAAATTCAGTCCTTTTTATGCTCCCAAGCTTTCTTCATTTCAGGAGTATAATTTAGGGCAGGTAAGAGTCATTTCATTTGCTGCTATTGTTAAACAATCAGGAGCCAGAAATCCTTGCTGATCAGCTAAAAATAATCCAGAGATCTATTGTAAGAGTCCAATCAACATTTTCTCCACCCTTGATGTATACCATGCAAGTGTTCAGCCAAGGTTCCCCAAACATTTACAAAAAAAGAAACATAAAGTATAATCATAGATTGGTTCACAGCATTTCTTTCTTGCATCAATGTGAAATGGCCTCAAACCAACTCTTTCCTGTACATGCACAGGATGGAGGGTTCTTGTGTACTCCCCTAGTTCGTATCTACACAGACAACTTATATGACATATGTTGTGATCACCTGAGCTTCCACCGTTTTTGCCAGCAGTTAGGTCTGTCTAAGCGAACTGTAGTCAAAGGTTCCATCAAAGAACATACCAAGGTTTAGGGCTATCTCAGGGAAAATAATGTGAATTCCACAGCAGGAATAAATTATATTTTTTATTGACTACACATTTCTTTATACAGTATACACAAGTCACGTATAAGTCTCTGGCCGCAGCAAGTAAATCAGAACCATATAGGCAGTCTTGATAAATGTAAGGTGAAACCTGAATTACCATAAGGGAAGTCTACCACAATTTCCCATGATTCTGTCAGCTCTTTTGCTACTTACCACGATCAGGAAAATTGCTGTAGACAAGAATGCATTATGTTTCTCCACATGAATGTGACCCTGGGAAAAGTTTGGACAAACATGTCAACCTACTAAAAATATTTTGTGAATGAGAGTGCTAGGCAGGTATCTGCTCTTAAAATGAAACTGAGGGTCAAAAGATTTTGTGAGGTGGGCATATGCAACAAAATTTTCCTACTTACTTCAAATTGGGGGGGATGTCAAAGGGTTTTCTCTTTCTTTTTTTCTTTTAATTCTTTTAAAAATAAAAGGGCTTGTTCAAGTCCTGCTTCAAGTGGTGATTCAGATGCTTGCAGAAGCCATGTTTCTTGACCCAAATGCCCCTAGGAATGATGCTATCTCATGATGAAACATCATCCCCAGATGCATTTTTAGGGGGAAATGGGTTCCACCATTGTGGAAAGGAAATGAGCAGAAGAACGGGTAGGGGAGTCCAACTCAAATGGTCATCAGGAACCACAGGAGGATGGGATTCCGAGGGCCCCTTCCAGACATCCTTTCATTATGCATTCATGATGATATGTGCTCATGATGGTAACAGGGCAGTTATATGTGATCCCACTTTCAATACTGTTTGTGCCTGCATAGTTCTGAGGCAGACATACTGCCTCATTTCCAATTAGTGCATATTTCACAACTTCCTGCTGAAATCCTGTAACTTTTTAAACCACAAATCTCCCAGGGTTTCAGGGAGGGGGTTGTCCTGCTTTTATTGTGCTATATTTATTTAAGTCATAATTTCTATACCATTAAAAAAAAAAAAACCTTCAAAGTACAAAAATCAATAGCAAAATAGTGCCCCTTCAGAGAGCAATAAGGAGGTAACACTGGAGAAGCATTGCAGAACAAATAATAAAGTGGATGATGTGTAGCTGGTCCACTATAAATTAATCACAAATGCATCACAAATGCATTATTATTGCATCAATGATGTGTTGCCAAATACACTCACAGGAAGGGGGAGCAACGGAATAAACACCACAAGTCTGAAGGGTCCCTGATTCTTCGGCTGAAGCCCCTGCTACAATACTCAAATCATGGGGGGGGCAGGCAGAGAGGGCTGGTCCCCTTATCTTTTGTGACTCCTTTCTTAGCTACTATGTTTAAAAGGCTGTAGAAGGCTACAGAGGGCATGAGTGGAAAATACTGGGGCAAATCAGGCAATTGGGCTTTTAGATTTTATTATGGGCTTCCTACATTATCGTGCTTGTTGTCTATCAGATATGAACCGAAGCGGTCATAAAAGTTAGACCAGATTATACCAGTAGTCTATCTAGCCCAGCACTAACTTCTCTGAGGAGGAGGAGCTCTCGAGATTCCCAGATTTCTCTCTCTCTCATTGCTATTGGAGCAATGATGTCACACACAAAAATCATTTGTGTATGGTCCCTCCATATGGAGACATTTTGTGTGTGCATTATCCTTATGCGTGCAATTAATAATGAAGTGAACTGGGGTGATTTGGGGTTTCTCCTCATCCTGAGCAGAAGTGCAATGTCAATAAACCCCCCAAAGCATATTAGGGGCCCTATAAAGCCTTATGTCATACTGTCGCTCTGATTTTGTACATTTCTGTGCCATATACCGCTCTGTTTTCCTATATATCTCTGTTTCTCAAGGTCCATGTACTATGCAAAAATTGAGGCTGGCCAAATTTTGTTTGTTTGTTTTGTTAAAGCACAGCCATGGAGGTGGGTTTTTTTTAAAAAAAAGTTAAAAGCTTCATTTAATATTTTTTTAAATCCTACGTTGCTCTGCTTTAACGAAGACGAAAAGAAACCCAGAGGTCTTCAGACACAGTGTTCTAAACAATCTCATCTAGTAAGGTCAATTGGAGACCTAACAAAGCCCGTTTGGAGACCTGTAAGGCTTATCAGAGGACACAAACAACCACCAGAAAGAAAGGCTGGTGTGAAGCTGCAAAGTTTTAAAAAATGCACAAGCAAGAATAGACAGCACTTGGCCACTTCTTCATTATTTTAATGTAGGAAAGAGACAAGCCCCCAGGACTGAAAGGAAGTGAACCCCTTTTACTCCCCCCCCCAAAAAAACCAACCTTGGACCTATTTGCCTACAATTTGGCAGGCTTAATCGACTTTGGAAGGGTTCCTGTGCCTGTAAATTTAATCCACTTTGGTAAAAGGCAAAGAAAGTTATAGCCATTTTTATATTCCATATTTAGTAAATGGGGGGACACAGAAATTCATTTTCTAAAGAGGCAGCTTACCAAGAGAGGAGGAGGAGCTCTGGTGAGGCTCGGCGGCGCTCTCTGTGAGGGAGAAAGGACTCGGGATTCCTGACCCTGAAAGACCTGAGAGACTTGGGAGGCAGCTGACCAAGAGAGGAGGAGGAGCTCTGGTGAGGTAAGCAGCTCATCTGCATACTTTCTTTCTCATCAGACTCGGCGGCGCTCTCTGCAAAACTACAATCCGTTCAACTAATTCCTGGCACTCACAAGAGAAACATCAAGACTGCCACTGACAACAGAAATAGGAAACAACAAACATAAAATAGAGGGGGATCAAGCAGTTATTGTCACCTGCAACGTGTGCGCTATGTTCATCTTCTTAACGGAAAACAGACGCGATTACACTTGCAGCAAGTGCAGATTGGTGGCGCTCCTAGAAGAAAAGGTTAGGGGGCTGCCGCAACGCATAGAACCCTGCGACTTATCAGAGAAGATGAGGACTTCCTCGATAGAACACAAGAGGAATTAAGGGAGCGACACAAAGTACAGGAAGAAAGTGACAAGGAAGAACAGGACTGCAACAGCAACAAATCCCCGTGGAGGACTGTCACTGTAAGGGCAAGGAAAAACAGGAGGGATTCAGAACTGATGCAACTAACAAATCGCTTTCAGTGTCTCTCGGCAGACAGCACCTCTGAAGAGCCTCAACAAACTCACCTACATCAAGAGACACTGACTGCAAAGGAAGACTCCACACCCCAGAAGAAGGAAGCTGATGCAACCACTGCTCGCGGCAAAAAGAGGAGGGTGCTGGTGGTTGGAGACTCGTTGCTCAGGGGGGTAGAGGCACCGGTATGCCAGCCAGACAAAATGAATCGGGAAGTCTGTTGTCTCCCTGGGGCGCGCATCCAGGACGTCGCTGACAACCTGCCGAGGCTCATTGGGAAACAAGATAGGTACCCCTTTCTCCTCATCCATGTGGGCACGAATGACACGGCCAGAAACACCTTGCAACAGATCACCTCAGACTATGAGGCTCTGGGTAGGAAGGTCAAGCATTTGGGGGCGCAGGTGGTCTTCTCGTCAATTCTTCCCATGAAGGATAGAGGACTACAAAGGGAAAGGAAGATACTGCAGGTCAACGACTGGTTACGCAAATGGTGTCGACGGGAGAGGTTTGGATTCTGGGACCATGGTCTAAGCTTGTTGGAGGGGGGACTGTTGGCAAGAGATGGGCTGCACCTCACGAGGACTGGGAAGAATCTCTTTGGCAGAAGTATGGCAAAACTCATCAAGAGGGCTTTAAACTAAAGCCTCTGCGGGATGGAGATGATAGCTTAAAGACCGATCTAAAGTCAGCGGGTTGTAAACGCAATGATTTGAAGGGTACAGGAGACACTGGGAGAGAGAAAGGGATGCACGGCAAAGCTCACGGTATATTAATGGAGGAATCCAATCGGGACAAAAGAGACTTCTGGTGTCTATATACCAATGCGCGGAGCTTGGGAAACAAGCAAGGGGAGCTTGAAGTCTTAGTGCATCAAGGCAAATATGACTTCATAGGGATAACAGAAACTTGGTGGGATGACTCCCATGATTGGAATATAGCCATTCAAGGATATAAACTCTACAGAAAGAATAGAAGCAACAGAAAAGGAGGGGGAGTAGCGTTATACATCAAAGATAAATACACCTCTATGGAAATCCAAGAGAGCGAACAAAGTGGTCCGATAGAGACCATTTGGGTAAAAATAAATGGAGAAACAAATAAAACCGACATGGTAGTAGGTGTCTACTACAGACCCCCTGGCCAAGAAGAGGTGGTAGACGAGGCCTTTCTCAAACAAATCTCTGAAATCTCAAGGAGGCAAGAAGTAGTTGTGATGGGGAACTTCAACTACCCGGATATCTGCTGGGAGACAAACTCTGTGAAGCACAAAGCCTCCAACGAATTCCTGATGGGCCTTGATGATAATTTCCTCTTTCAAAAAGTAGAAGAAGGAACAAGGGGATCAGCAATCCTGGACCTGATCTTAACTGACACGGACAAATTGGTCACGGGAATTAAAGTGGTCGGTACCTTGGGGGAAAGTGACCACGTAATGCTGGAATTCGGGATTCTGGGGAAAGCCAAAGAAGAAAATAGTCAAACATGGACCTTGGATTTCAGGAAAGCCGATTTTAGCAAGCTCAGGGAAATGATGGGTAGGACCCCGTGGCTAGATATACTAAAGAAAAAAGGAGCCCAAGAAGCGTGGGAGTTCATGAAGAACGTATTACAAAAAGCGCAATCGCAAACAATTCCAAAGAGGAAGAAAAATGGAAGACATCGGGAAAAGCCAATGTGGCTACACGGAAGACTGGTGGAGGAGGTAAAAGTAAAAAAGAGCATGTATAAAGAATGGAAGGAAGGACGCATCACCAAGGAAGAGTACCAACGAGTGGCTCGGGCTTGCAGGAATAGCGTAAGGAAAGCTAAAACCCAGAATGAGCTGAGGCTGGCGAGGGAAGCGAGGAAAAACAAAAAGGGTTTTTCAGATATGTTCGAAGCAAGAGAAAGACCAAGCAAATGATGGGACTGCTGCTCAATGAGGATGGCAAAATGTTGACAGATAACGAGGAAAAAGCAGAACTGCTCAACACCTATTTTGCCTCCGTTTTCTCCCAAAAAGGGAACAGTGTGCAACCTTGCATCGGTACCAATCTCAGTAAGGGGTCGGGACTGCAGTTTGAGATTGATAAGGAGATAGTCAGGAAATACCTAGTTAACCTAAATGAGTTCAAATCTCCAGGGCCTGATGAACTGCATCCCAGAGTATTGAAGGAACTTGCGGATGTACTCTCGGAACCTCTTGCCATCATCTTTGAGAAATCCTGGAGAACGGGAGAGGTGCCGGAGGATTGGAGACAGGCAAACGTCGTCCCACTCTTTAAAAAGGGTAAAAAAGAAGATCCGGGGAATTACAGGCCGGTCAGTCTGACTTCAATACTGGGAAAGATATTAGAACGGATAATAAAAGAATCCATTGGCAACTATCTAGATGACAATGCTGTGATTAGAAGGAGCCAGCATGGGTTTGTCAAGAAAAAATCCTGTCAAACTAATCTCATCTCTTTTTTTGATCGGGTCACTAGCTTAGTAGATGGTGGAAATGCTGTAGATGTCATCTATCTAGATTTCAGCAAGGCGTTTGACAAAGTCCCCCACGACCTTTTGATTAGCAAACTAGTCAAATGCGGACTACATGGAAATACTGTATAAAGCATACAGCCCTGGGTTACTCTGGATACTTGACAATGTTACAATATCTCTCTTCACCGCTGCCACCATTTGATACTGTTTCTCCACTTTGGTAATTACCCTGCCCACCCTTCTGGTCTGTGTAAACCCCAGCCAAGGATCAGGCTTTTGGTAAACCAATAAAATATTTATTTATAAACACCAGGAAATAACAAGATTACTTAAGGTATATTTAGCAAGCGTATGGTTTCATATAGTGTCACTCTTTATGTTTCCAGTCATATATAAACTGCCTTAATACCAGCCAAATATAATCCAACCCACAACCAACTCCAACCCACAACAACTGACCCAACCAACAGAACTCTTTCTCAACTGTCATCCTCTCATTTATACCTTCAGCCACTCAACCGCTCAGCCAGTCACAATACAGCATTCTCCAGCATTCTAGCCCATGTACTCCCCCCTCTCACTCACTCTACTTACCACATTCACCCTACAAAACCTGCACTTATCTTATTTACAGTAATATCTACATACAGGGACATCACACCCACGCACACCCCTAGAAAATATTTTGTAAAACAATAATGTAAAGTGTCAGTGGAAGCTGCTGGGATCAGCATTCCATTCCATTCCCATGTTGTGTTTGCAGCCACCAGACAGTACCTTCTTATCCACAAAAGTCCTGTTCTTCCCCATCACAATCTTTCTATGCTTTGCAAAGGATTGCTTTGAACTGCAACAATAGAATTCATTACTCAGTCTCAGTTTCTGGGAACATCATTCATGTCCCCCTTGTTACTTGCTCTTCAGTCACAAGAGCTAAACGAAGGTGCCTTGAACTCAAAAGAAGGACAATGGTGTAATACATTTCCCATCAGCTGCAGGAAGAAAGGTTGCAACCTGCTTTGTGCTGAATTCAATTAGGCATCAGAGAGAGAGAGTCAGTATCTGTATTAACTCCTAGAGATACTGCAGCCTTTCAAGTTCCAGTTGAACCTATCTCTGACTGAAAGGATTTTTAATAATCATGAACTTGATATATATCAAGCATCTTCCTCTAAATGATGGGAGATCTATTCTCCTTTAACATGCTGAGCAGGGCCTTAAAAGATTTGGTGGGTTTTTTGTGGAAACCTCTGAAAGATTCAATTTGAGAAATAATTTGTGATTTTATATAATTTACACCCCACACACCAGCATGGAATCCACACCACTTTGTACTCTGCAGGAGGCTTTCTGTGTTGTTTATTGACATGCAAAGAAGCTCTCTAAAGCCAAGGAACTCTTCTTCAGACTTATTTAGGCATGAAATTGAGGGAAGCTAAGCCAAACCCTCTATGTCCATAGTAAATAAGTCACACAGCACAGGCAGGAGAATCTGAGGGTTATTTGAAATGCTAAATTTCTGTTTTCTCCTATGATTTTGCAGCACAAGCTAGAAGAGGATTTTCAGTTTGTCCTTAAAGAAAACAGGACGAGGCCATATTAGTCATGGATGTATATTTGACTTCAAATAGACCTTCAAGAATCATGAAACATTGTGCAAGGAGGAGGCTGTTGAGAACTAACATTGAAGAAGATGCCAAGTTGGAATTGGGTGTGCACGATTAAAATCCATCTGGACAGCCTTATGGCGCTGTTGCATTCTACCCTGGCAGGTGTACATTAGTCAACCAAGCCATGTAGTACTTCTCTGAAGATTTTTAATGGGGTATTAAATGCATCAAAATGGTAACGCACTGCAAACATTGCTGGTGGCAAGGAAACATTTCCACTCCTTATAACACAGCATAGTATATCCAAGAAGAAAAAGAAGAGAGACAACAGGAGGATGCCTAAGGATGTTGGATTTGGTTTTAATTATTGGAATTCTTTACCTAAAAAGTTGTCTCCAAAGCACTGTGAGTGGATGAAAAATAGCTCCTAGTACTCTACTGCAATTGTTTAGACAAGTGTTCATATAGCACTATAACTGATAGGTACTCTACAGTTCCCATGCCTTCTTTAAATTTCTTTCCATTTTCTAGCACAACAGCTTTCCTGTGAGCAGAAGATGACTTTCACATGCCTATATTTAGATATAGATACAGATACTGATACACACACACATAATTGAAGATTTATGTTTAAAGATAGCAAAACCTGAATAGGTAATCCTGAGTGTTTTACCTCTGAATAGAAAGTAAGGGTGTGCACTGGATTTGGATGAAACCTGAATCCTGAGATGAAACAGGATGACTCAGAGGTATTTTGGGCTTGTCAGATGTGAAGCAGGACCTCTACAAGGTGGCATTGTTGGGTGAGATTCAACATCAATCTCACTGTGCCTCCTTCCCCAGGTAAGGCACGAGCTGGATTGGACCCTGAACCAGGCTTAGGAAGGAAAACACATTCACACACAAGTGATCTTTGGCCAAAGGTTCCACCCGCACAAAGCAGCCCTCAGTCCAACCGAGCGACAGCCTTGGTCAGATGGACGAGTTTATTTAGGAAGCATCAACACTTTATAGATCACCAAGGCATGGTGAACAGTAAACAGATGAAAGACAGAGTCATCAAACAAAGTCGTAATACAGACGTAATAAAAGAACAAAAGGTGCGGTTTCATCCTTCCTGTCTTCCTGTTCTTCTGACAGATCCTATCTTAAAGTTAATCCCCCCCTATGACGCAGACCCTTCATGACTTATTGGAAAAGAACAAACATGTTTGTTCTTTTCAGGGTTAAATGCGTCTCTGCAGGGAACACGTTCTTTGTCTATGTCCTGGATACACAAGGCAATTTCAGCAGATTCTAAATGCCAGAACTTTATAAAGAATTAACATATACTTAGCACAAGCCTGAAGGAAAGGCTAAGGAGAGATGCATTTTAGAACACTCATAAGCCTACAAGGGGATAGTTTAGATCCATTTGGGGTTGCTACTTGAGGCACTCATATTTTCCACGCCAACAGCATAATTTAAAGTAGAGACCCCTGAAATGCTTTGTGGTAGAGGATTGGACATTTTTTAAAAATGATGCAGATAAGCATCTGCTGAATGTGAAAGTAATGTCACTAAGCTTACCATAACACCATAAACCAGGGTGGGATGATGGTGAAAGGGAGAACAAACACAGTCATGAGTTTGCCAAAGAAGGAAGAGCTCCACTGTGACTGACAGGTCTAGCATGTAATCAGAGTTAATATTTTATCAGTGTTCTCCAACTAAAGTGCTTTGCATGCCACATCAGCTTTGCAAAAGTGAAATCATGTGTACAAAAATAAGGAAGATGCTGAGAAGGGGAAGGGAGATGGTTGAGAGAGAGCATGACTGACAAATAATTTGTAATCAGAGGGAATGGCTTTACCTGGAAATTGAATCCATTGTAATTCTTCCCAGCCCAAAATCAACTTTAAAGATGCCTAGCATAAAAGCCCTGGACCTATTTGTCTTCAGTTTGGCAGGTTTGTATCCCAGGGTCACCTCTCTCATATCTGCACATTGCAGACCAAATGCCCACTAAATACCACCCCCAAAACTGTGATGGCTGCCCTTGCAGGAAAATTACTATAGCATTTGCCACACTGGGCTCCTTTTGAGAGGAAGGGCAGGATATAATTTAATAATAAATAAATAAAATAAATCCTAAAATTTGACAAATTCATGCTCTCAGAATGGGCAAAACTGGCTGCAAATTTCATTCAATCCTGCTTGAAAATAAAAAATTGAGAGAAGGTTCTTTTTGGGGGGTTACTTTTAGAAGTACCCAGTACAAAAGACCCTGGACCTATTTACCTGTAGTTTGTCAGGTGTTATCTACTGTCTAGGGAGAGTGAATAACACCTGCTACTATGCCTGCAAATATCATCCACTTATGTCAAAAGCAAAAAAAGTTTATATGTCTGGTGTAATTTCTTTTTAAAAAACTATCAATAGTGAATGAGAATAAGGGGAAGGAAAGTGGGATAAAACCTATGAGCCAAATTGGGCAGCTTTCAAATTGTTCCAATCCAAACTGGGCTGTTTTACAAAGCCCCAAATTTAAGTCTAAACTGAATCTTGTAATTAGTACACACCCCTATATAATTATCATAAACTGCAGCATGAGCTGATTAGAATGCCTTATGCCACAAAACCCAGAGGGCTGAGGAACATAGAATGCTGTATATGTATGTACTGCCTTCAAGTCGATTCTGACTTATGGCGACCCTATGAATAGGGTTTTCATGAGGCTGAGAGGCAGTGACTGGCCCAACGTCACCCAGTGAGGTTCATGGCCATATGGGGATTCGAACCCTGGACTCCCAGGTCGTAGTCCAACACCTTAACCACTACACCACACTGGCTCTCATATAGGATGCTATCTTAGGTCATATTATTGGTCCATCTAGCCCACTATTGTTTTTAGTTCTCCAACAGAGGCATTTCCCATTGCATGTTCCCTGATCCATTTAACAAGAGATACCAAGGACTGAACGTGAACCCTTTATAAGGAGGAGTTGCTAACTGAGAGATACTGCTGCAGAGGTGAGACTGTGCTGGGACCATCAAGGAACCAGCTTTTCTACCTGCCTGACCCTTCATCCCTGCTCTTTCTGACATACTTCTGGGCATTACGCTTTACCAGGAAGATAAATGCATTTAGTTTTTATTTGTTGCTTTTTAAAATGTTAAGACTTTGCTATCTTAATTTTTTGTAAATGTTTTTTTTTTCTTGCTTGGATTTTGTATCTGTGTGTATTCTTTGTAAGCCACTTTAGGGGCTTTTTTGGCCAAAAAAGTGGCCTAGAAATAAACTATAACATAACATAATATAGGACCTTCTGCATGCAAAGCATGCACCTTACCACTGAGCAGTGGTTTCCATAGGCTTAAACACAGTTCTACAATGGTAGCAGATACTGAGACTGCCATCTGCTCCTGTGAATGAACAATGTTGGCACTCTCCATGTTCCTAATATACCAGATTGTACCCATCAGTCAAAATCAAAAGGGCAAATATTTTTAAGAAAAAATAATATTTCAGGGCTTAAAAGTGCTGCTTGCTCATTTGTGGAAGCATCACTCCATCTGTTCCATTTGTGCAACATTGTGCTGAAATTTCTGTCACAAGATAAGCCAGCTATTTGGAGTGTGAACTTGAGGTAGTTCATTACTAGAGGAAAACACCATATAAAGCTGATGGCATGGATATGTATCTTGAGCTATAAATGCACCACATTTTAAATGTTCAGTTCTAATCCAGCAAATATTCCCCATGTTGGTTTACCACTTTCCAAAAAAACTATTAAAACAATGTTTTCTCACTCTCACTATGTGGAGTCATAAAATATATTAGAAATGTTCACCATATGAGCATTACCTCAATAAGCTTATCCTGGTCTTTTGCATTTGATGACATAAATTATAATGCAGGACCTGCAGGTGATGTTCTGTTTGATGTAACATGTCCTGCCTATTCTGATACAATTTATGTCATTGAATGCAAAAGACCAGGATATCATATCCAATACGTAAAAAAACCCACAACTGACCTATGCACACACTTCAGGAACCACAAATCAGCAATCTTAACAAAAAAAGTGGAGCAACCAGTTGCAAAACATTTTAACATCGAGGGTCACAGCCTGTTGGACTTTTCCATAACAGCAATAGAGATACTAGCAGATCCAGCAGCACTGACCAAAAGGGAGAACTTTTGGATATACTCTCTGGACACATTGGCACCACATGGCCTGAACCTTGGAGGACACTACCATCACTACTTAGCTTCTGCAAATGAAGCCCCTCTGAGCATTCCATCCTCAAAGCTCTATAACTGCCACTTTGGTAACAGCATTTGTATGTTAGCAGCTGATGAAGGCAGAAACCGAAACGTTTTGATAATACAATAAAAACTTCTGTTTTGTTAATCACAATTATGTGCATATATTTTTAGGTGATTAAAGGAATCCTTATAGGGATCCAGAGCAAACTATGTATGAGAGAGATATGATTTTAGCACATCCTAAATGAATGACTAAAAATACATAAACTACTGAAATGCCTTCACACTCTGATTATTAATATTTCAGATTACATATTCAGATAATCTTAGGTGTTAATTTGTTATTTGGGATCATTTTCTTGCTGCAACAGAAAAAAATAAAAGTTAAAAAGGAAAGAACTTGAAGACTTGTTTATTTTCCAGCTGCCGTTGGCTCCCATTCATGTCTACTCAGAAGTAATCCCCATTGAATTTAATGGGACGTACTCATAGGTAGAGGTTTGTGAAGAGGTTTGCAGCTTTAGGCCACTTTCAGATTGCTGCTATTTTGCAGGTGAGATTCATTTACATCAGGGAGGATTCAGGTAGTACAATTAAAGTTGATTTGGTGCTCTAGCACAATAAACCTGCTTCCAAAATCAGACCTGTTTCAAAAATCAGATTTTTTAAATAGTTTTTTTATAGTTAGGAAAATGATGGGAAAAAGCACTGCAAAGCGTGGAAAGTGTGGAATTGCTTGATGTGACATCATATAACATTCCCACAAACAAATCCAAATGAATGCCCAATAAACAGTGGGTAACATATTACCGCCCTGTAACCTTTGTGCAAACAAAAGGGAATGAATATTCAATGAGTAGATCATCTGGAAGTTGTAGTGAAATGTGTCTAAGTTAGATGCACAGCAAAGAAAGAGTTAACTTTCTCTAGCGTGTATTACACACCCTAGGGGGAGCTAGACTGATTTAAATACTGGAGTTAGTCAGTATTCTGTGTGCTGGGTGAGGCCTGGCACAGAACAAGCTCAGATGTTTTACTGTTTGAGAATTATTAAATAAAGAAGCTCTGTTTTATCCTTGGTCTCATCCTGATCAATATAACATGGTGTCAGAAGTTAAGAAATCCTCATAGTGTCTCCAGAGTCAATATAACATAAGTGACCAGAGTGTGACCTTTCCTTCATCTCCTCCAAGTCCCTTTTTTAATGTGTTTTAAATAGATATGGCATCAGGTCATTTTATTGTACCATTTTATAATATTCTGAGCAGAAATGTGTGGGGTGCTATCTAATAAAATAGGCAATATTTTCAGCAGCTTTAAGAATGTTAGTTATTTTGTCTCAAGAATGAAATGTGAGAACTAGGTCAAAATTGGCAATGAAGGCCATGCAAAACTTATACAATGCTGACACCTTCTTGGCTTTCACCACTCAAGGTTTCCTATCTCTAATATTTATTCATTCCATGTATTGTATATCTCACATTTCTTCCATAGAACTCAAGGCAATGTACTAAAGAATTCACAAGCAGTATCCCAGCCAGGTACTGGACGGACACAGGCTTATTTAGCTTTAGCAAGCTTGCTGCATTATGTGTTTTCAGTTTTGTGCCAGATACAAACAATAACTTTCTTAGTGTGACATTGAGCAGACTGTTTAGTCACTATTCAGATGTAACCACAAGTGAAATGAGACACAGCCATTGCTAAAGGACATAAACATAATAAATTAAGCTCAGTATTGTTTTCTGTAACTAGCAGTAGCTGTCCATGGTCCCTGAAGATCTGTCCATGGTCTGGAAAGTGGTCTTTCCCCAGCCTTTGTTAACTTGTGTACATGTTACTGCTTACGCTGACTCCACCACATTCCCACTGCTGGTTTTTGAATCCATGTACATGTCATTATCCACACTCCAGAGATATCCTGTCATTTCAGATGATGATCTTTCCTTCTGGGGAGTGGTCCCACATATCTGCTTTTCCTAAAGAACTCAGAATGCACAAGCATCCCCATCCTTTTCTGTCCCCCACCTCTCTTGCCAACAACACCCCCTTCCTTTCCACACAAGAGTGCACCTGCTGCTGCTGCTCTCACACATGCATGCACACACATACACAGGCACACACAGTTTACACCTTAAAGAAAAATCAAGGGGAAGAGGGTAGGTGCAGAACTCAGGATATATTATATCTCCAGGGTTGCTGTCTGAGAATAGCCTTGGATAATTGTCTTTCTGTGCCCTGGCATTTGTGCTGTGGGTGCTGCAGGGTGCCATCTTGTCCCCAATGCCTTTTATCATTCTTTATGAAGCCACTGGGAGCTGTTAGTAGGGGATTTGGGGCAAGGTATCCGCAGTATGCTGATGATACCCAGATCTATTTCTCAATAACATCTGAATTGTGCCAGTGCTGGACCAGTTCCTGGACTTGGTGGTGGGCTGGATGATGGCCAACAAACTGACTCCTTGCAAGACAGAGTTGCTGTCGGTAGGTGGTTCCCAAGTCCAGATAATTGGTCAATTGTCTAGTTTGGATGGGTCATACTCCCCCTAAAAGAGCAGGTTTGTAGTCTGGGACCTCAGTGACTAGAAGGGCCTTTTACCAGCTTCGGCTGGTTAGACAGCTGCAGCCATTTCTGGACCAGGATCGCCTGACCACTGTTATCCATGTGCTGGTAATATCCAGGCTGGATTACTGCATTGCACTCTGTGGGATCCAGAAGCTGCAGCTGGTGCAAAATGCAGTGGCTCGGCTGCTCACTAGGGCAGGATATTGCTCCCCTGGACTCCTGGGAGGAAGGGTGGGATATAAATATAATAAATATCACCAACTTGTTACCCCGCTGCTGAAAGAATTGCATTAGCTGTCCATTAGCCACCAGGCTAAGGTGAAGATGGGCTGTCTCTATGGATTTTGGCCCTCACAAGCTCTCTAGTGCCTCATAAAGTATGTAATAATAATTGATGTAAATTTCTCCATAGTAAAACACAAACCATTTTTAAAGAACATCTTGCCTTTCACTCCTCTTTTCTCCCCCATTTCTAGGAGGCTAGCCAGCATGTTCTCTGTTAATGTAAACACCAGATAAACAACCAGAAAACCTGCCAATTATGATGGTAGCTGTTCTTGCTGGCTGAAGCCATGTCTTTAGCAACACACAGATTTTACTGCCTGATCCAAACAACAGGAGTATCCAAACAGGTGCACTGACCTTGAGCTAGCTGGCCTTGAGTTAGTGAAATCCAGTATCTC
This sequence comes from Rhineura floridana, assembly GCF_030035675.1. Lineage (NCBI taxonomy): Eukaryota > Metazoa > Chordata > Lepidosauria > Squamata > Rhineuridae > Rhineura > Rhineura floridana. Next base: position 79,970,171 of record NC_084486.1, on the reverse strand, counting down.
ACTGAGGCTCTTGCATAAAGTAGCATCCAGAAGAATACACAGTCAGCATATACAATCCCTAGATCTACAGATAGGATCTACAGCTGAGATCTACAGATGGGATCTTTAGATAATAAGGAGCTATATAAGGCAGATAGCTCAAGATAGGTTACCAGTGCTTTATGCATGTTCAGAAGAATGCTGCTCTGTGTGTTTTATTATCGGGGAAAGTGCCAGAGGGCAAACAGGTTGGGCCCTGGATGAGGGCCTCTGAGGTCCAGAGGGGCCCTGTTTATGATCCACACACACACAACTAGAGTGAGATAAGTCCAATACTTACTGTATTTAAGAATAATGTAATGTGATATGTGACATTTATTTATTTATTTATTATTTGATTTATATCCCACCCGTCCTCCCAGCAGGAGCCCAAGGCGGCAAACAGAAGTGCTAACAACACTTTAAAACATCATAAAAACAGACCTTAAAATACATTAAAACAAGATGTTAAAAACATTTTTTTAAAAAGCTTTAAAAACATCTTTTTAAAAAGGGTTAAAAACATTTTAAAAAACATATTAACAAGCAATTCTGACACAGATGCAGATTGGGATAGGTCTCAACTTAAAAGGCTTGTTGAAAGAGGAAAGTCTCCAAAAGGCACCAAAAAGATAGCAGAGATGGCGCCTGCCTAATATTCAAGGGGAGGGAATTCCACAGGGTAGGTGCTGCCACACTAAATGTCACTTCCTATATTGTGCAGAATGAACCTCCTGATAAGATGGTATCTGCAGGAGGCCCTCACCTGGGTATATAAAGGATAAGACTGCTGTGATGCGTCCTTCTCTGGCTCTCCCTGTCAGGTTCCTACCTGCCCGTGGCTACTGCCTGTCACTAGGCACCACCAGGGACTCCACCAGTCCGGACCGCTCTCTCTTATGATTTCTCTCCCCGCTCTAGCACAGATCTCAACAGATCCCCCTGCTAGGCAACCACCAGTAACGTCCCAATACTAGTATTCCCAGAGACTCTGAATACTGGTATTGTTATTCTCTTCACCGCTGCCACCATTTGTTACAGTTCCCCTTCAGCCTTGGTCATTACCTTACCCTCCCTTCTGGTCTGTGAAACCCCAGCCAAGGATCAGGCCTTTGGTAAACCAAATTAAGTATTTATTACAGATAACAAAGCTAACAAGATTAACAAGATTTCTTCTTAAGGCACATAAGCATATGGTTTTACTCAATACTAATCCGAACTCCACCTCCCTCCTTCTTCACTCTCTCCTGGCAAACAACTCTCTAAAACCCCACCAAGCAATCCACTCTTTCTCTTCTCCCCCCAGATTCCACAATTCACCTCCTCACATTCATCCAGATTTACCTGTCATCCTTTCATTTATACTGTCAGCCATTTTAAACATTCAGCCAATCATCAAGCATTCTATTGCCCATTCACTCCCCCTCCTCTTTCACTACTTACCATGTATACTCTAAACAACCAGCACTTACCATATATACACTAATATATAGGAACATCACAACTGCCTTTCAGGTATCCTGAAAGCTGCATAGGACTTTGTACACCAAAACTAGGACCTTGAACTTGGCCCAGTAGCAAATGGGCAGCCAGTGCAATTCTTTCAGCAGCGGGGAGACATGTTGGCGATACCCTGTTCCAGTCAGCATTCCCGCCACCACATTTTGCATCAGCTGCAGCTTCTGGACCAATCTCAAGGGCAGCTCCACATACAGCGCATTACAGTAATCCAGCCTGGAGGTTACCAGTGTGTGGACAACAGTGGTCAGGCTATCCTGGTCCAGAAACAACCGCAGCTGTCTTACCAGCCAAAGCAGGTAAAAGGCACTCCTAGCCATGGAGGTCACCTAGGCCTCTAGCGACAAAGATTGATCCAGGAGCACCCCCATACTACGGACCTGCTATTTCAGAGGGAGTATGACCCCATCCAAAGCAGGTAACTGACCAATTATCCTAACTCGGGAACCACCAACCCACAGGGGCTCCGTCTTGCTAGGATTTAGACTCAGTTTATTGGCCCTCATCTAGCCCACCACCAAGTCCAGGCAGCGGTCCAGGGTTTGCATGGCCTCTCCTGATTTAGACGTTATGAAGAAATAGAGCTGGGTATCATCAGCATACTGCTGACACCTCGCCCCAAAGCCCCTGATGACCGCTCCCAAGGGCTTCATATCGATGTTAAACAGCATGGGGGACAAGATGGTACCCTGCGGCACCTCACAGCAAGACTGCCAGGGGGCTGAAAGACAATCACCCAATGCTATTCTTTGAAAATGACCTTGGAGATAGGATCGCAACCACTGTAAAACAGTGCCTCCAAGACCCATCTCACCAAGTTGGCCCAGAAGAATACAATGGTCAATGGTATCAAAAGCCTCTGAGAGATCAAGTAAGAATAACAGAGTCGCACTCCCCCTTTCCTTCTCCCAATAAAGGTCATCCATCAGGGCAACCAAGGCTGATTCAGTCCCATAACCAGGCCTGAACCCAGACTGGGATGGGTCAAGATAATCTGTTTCATCCAAGAGTACTTGCAATTGCTGCACCATGAACTTCTCAATCACCTTCCCTAAAAAGGGGGTATTTGCGACTGAGCAGTAGTTGTCACAAATCAATGGGTGCAGGGTGGGCTTTTTCAGGAGTGGGCAGATCACCATCTCTTTCAAGGTGGCTGGAACCACCCCTCCCATAATTATGCATTGACCACACCCTGTGTCCACTCGGTCAGACCTCCTTGGCAAGCTTTAATAAGCCAAGAAGGGCAAGGGTTGAGAGGACACATTGCTGGCCACATCATCGCAAGCATCTTGTCCACGTCATCAGGCCGCATCAACTGAAACCGTTCCCAAGAAGTTGCAGCAGACATTGCACTGGACACCTCATTGGGGACTACAGTAGATGTGGATGGGGCATCAAGACTGCTACAGAGGTGAGCAACTTTACCCTCAAAGTGCCTTGTAATCAATTCACAGTGGGCCTCTGAAGGGTCTAAAACTCCATTTCATGCAGTTGATGTCAACAGACCCCTGACAACACGGAAAAGCTCTACTGGACGGCTACTTGAGGATGCAATAGAAGCAGAGAAGTGGGCCTTCCTCGGCGCCCTCACCACCACACAATAGGCACGGTTATGATGTTTTACTCATGCCCGATCAGCCTCACAGCACGTCTTTCGTCACTTGCGCTCTAGCCATTGTCCAGCCTGTTTCATTGCCCTTAGTTCACTGGTGTACTAAGGTGCAAGCCGGGCTTCACAATGCTGGAGAGGGTGCTCAGGGGCAACCGTGTCAAGAGCCTGACACGCCTCACTAGTGTGACAAGGGCTTCAACAGCGTCACCTGCTCTATCTACTGGGAACTCCCCCAGAGCATTCAGGAATCCTGTGGATTCCATTAGGTTTCAGGGGTGGACCATCTTAATCTGTCCACCACCCCTGCAGGGAAGGATCAGAGCCATAAGTCTAAAATGTACATGTACTGTTATAAATTGTAGCATGATTGGTGTACATCCCCTGCAATGTGATGTGTATGATCTGAGATTCTGATTCTCCGGCAATGGCCACCAATTGCATTATTTGTAATGAAGGGATTTACAAGTAAGAAATAAATAGAACATTGTAAGGATTCTGCTGTTGACCTTCCATTTATTTTTCTGGTACATCCAAGATCTAAGGATACTTGGGTGGGGTCTCCAACCAACTGCCTGCCTGTCTCTAACTGCTGTTAGTGATGGTGCAAGCTTAGGCAAATGCAACAACTGACATATAAGTAATCTAGATAGCCATAAGGTAAATGGGGAGACAGTAAGAACTCTTGGTCCTGTGCATTCACAAAAAAGGGGGCCGATCTTGCTGGTTTCAGTTGGTCTTGCTTTGTAAACCCTATACAGCTTGGGACTAGGACACCTGACATGATGTCTCACCCATCGTATGCCAAGTTGATCAATGCACTCTGCAGATGAGGGCCTCCTGCAGATACCAACTCATCAGGAAGTCTATTCTGCATAAACATAGGAATTGGGCCTTTTGTGTTGTGGCATAGCAACAACAATGCCTTTTAGAAGGCAACATGGGGGGAAACTACATGTCTGTAAATGTATGTATGAGAGACAGAGAGACCAAAAGCAAGACTGTGGGAGAGAAATAGATGTGAGTGGGTGCAGATTAAATCTGGCTAGATTAAGATCTTGCAGTAACGAATGTTAATTTATTTTGACTGCCAAATGAAGGGTTAGAAATTGTAAGAATGAGGTTAAACTTTGAGTGTGTGGTGTGTTCACTCAGTTTCTGTAAATCTCATTGCATCTGGAAGATGCATAGGACAGTGGCTCAGATTGCAGCCACACAAAGATGGCTTCTGGTGCATGTCTGTGTCTGTATCTCTCTGTGTGTGTTTGTGTGTTGGGGGAACGGGGAAACCAACCATGTAAGGTGCATCAGGCAAATACACCCTTGCCCCCTCTCTACCCACTGGTGTATACATACAGCAGATGACATGAAAACACACCAGATTGTACTGTTGTGTACAACAAGGTCAATCAAAAAGAGAAGGTCAAAGACCAAGATGCTGGAGAGTGGGAACTTTTATTTTTGATAAAACCCAACGCGTTTCAGCCTGTTATCTACAGGCCTTCATCAGGGGCTATGGTAAACCAAACACAGAGGACAAATTAGTTCTACACACATATAAAATAATATACACATACATAGTACATATAAATCTTTTGAACAGTCTTGTACTCACATAATAGCTTGTGAGATTAAAAGACGAGCAAATCGCTTTCTGTAATGTACCAATATCAAACGTCTCAATGAGTAATACAATGGATTGTCTGTATATATACACAAGCAACCCAAAGCAAGGTGCAGGTGAATGCAATTATGTTCCCTTTTGCATTAGGAACAGCTAACACCTGGATGCAAGAAACAGATGAGGGACTAAGGGAAATTTTTAAAATTTACAATAGGGGAAGAAGCTCAAAATCTTCATTTAAACCACTAGGGGTCATTGTTTTTAAAATTAATATCCAAGATAACTCTTTCCTCAATAGAATATCTTCATTCTCTCCATGCACTTTCTCCAAAACCCAAAATCTTAGATCGGCTGTGGAATGTGGACATTGGCTATAGTGGCCCACTAGAGGGGCTCCCATCCTTTTATTCCTTAAGTTGCTAAGGTGCTCTCCTATGCGTTTTTTAATCATTCTTGAAGTCTGACCCACATACATTTTTGAGCAGCCACATTGTATCAATTAAATGACTCTTGCAGTGTTACAAGTCAAAAAGTGATTCAAAGTGTGTCTTTTGTGATTGACTGGATTCGTAAATTCCGTCATTTTGCAAGTGTATCTGCAAAAAACACAATGACCACAGGGGTGGTGACCCCTAGGTACAGTAGTACCTGGAAGGACCTTTGTGCTCGGATGTGAATTTTACTTGAAATCACTTCTGACTAAAATGTCTTTCAAATTCCTGGTTCTCTTGAAAGAGATCAAAGTTGGCTCTTGACAACCAGGGATGTGACGTACAATGTACCAGTGTCTTTTTATGCTGCTCTGCAACATACTAGTGATATGGTCAAAAGTTAGGTTGCAGTTTAGGCGAACAGAATTTTTTGATACTGTCTTCTGCAAAATGTCAATTTCAAAAATTTCCCTTAGTCCCTCATCTGTTTCTTGCATCCAGGTGTTAGCTGTTCCTAATGCAAAAGGGAACATAATTGCATTCACCTGCACCTTGCTTTGGGTTGCTTGTGTATAAATACAGACAATCCATTGTATTACTCATTGAGACGTTTGATATTGGTACAGTACAGAAAGCGATTTGCTCGTCTTTTAATCTCACAAGTTATTATGTGAGTACAAGACTGTTCAAAAGATTTATATGTACTATGTATATTATTTTATATACGTGTAGAACTAATTTGTCCTCTGTGTTTGGTTTACCATAGCCCCTGATGAAGGCCTGTAGATAACAGGCTGAAACGTGTTGGGTTTTATCAAAAATAAAAGTTCCCACTCTCCAGCATCTTGGTCTTTGACCTTCTCTTTTTGATTGCCCATTTGGATGCTAGCCACTCTCTGTGTACACCAAGGTGCAATTTTGATTTGAAACACAGTGGGGGGAAATGACTTTGCTGCATTTTAAGCATTTAATATGTACACATATAATGTGTATGCAGCCTGAGATCTTTTTAAACAAACACCAGGGACCAAACCTGGGAGGGACCTTCTGCATGCAAACCTTCTGCATGCCACCAGTGCGCTATAGGCGTCTCTTGTAGAAGCAGGTAGCAACTCCATATGAGCTGGTTGCAACAGAAAGATTATTACTGGCACCTATTTAGCATTGTGGAGAAGAGGAATTCAGTTCTCCAAATGGGTTTTATATTTCCTGGGTCCTTTGGTTGAACAAAAGTCAGCTTCGAAAGAGATGGGGAAAGTATTTTTGTTGCTTTTGTGTTTCATTGATGTTTCAGAGGTTATCCTCAGTAATGTCTGTAAAAGCAAGCTTTTTTTCTGTTTCCTAGGCAGTGTCAGTGAAAGGTTCACTCCAAGACACTGAAATCTTTTAACAGGAAAGTACCAGTGAGAAGAACTAATGGGTCTTCTAGCAATTGTCATCTTCAAGTTGATCCTCCAACCTTTTGACCCTTTTCCAAGAGTTTCACTTTTGTCTCCCAGGAGACCTGGTAGATGAAGGATCTTCAGGTTTGTCCTCCTCTTCTTTGATACAGCAAGGGTCTAATCGCCATGTAAAAGCAGCCACTGTGATCCTCTCCATTCTCCATTTGTTCCTACTCCATCAGAAAGGAACTAATTCCAAACACTGGCAGATTCAGTGTCAACTGGCAAACTCACTCTGCTGCAATTCCAACATCTTACCTCTGGTAGTAAAGGAGACAAGAGCCCAGCACTCTTTCAACAGTCTCAGTGTGAAAAGGAGAATAGTTTAATCAAAATGACACTGTTGCCGCACTAGCATTCTTTCTTAGCATAGCTCTTTCTTCATTGCCAGGCAGTAAGTTTTGACTTGGTGTGTGGCAAACATCTGGAGTCCTGAGTGTAGAAGGAACTGGCTGAACTGAAGAAAAGGAAAATGGCTGGGATGGTCCTGCACAGCCATGTAGGGCAGTGGCAGTGATTTTTAAGGTCTTCACTGAAACTAAACTGAAGCCTAGCAAAATCATTTTCCTGACTTAAAAGGAATGATTAATCTTGTTAATCTGGGGAAGTTGGCCTCCATTCCCTTAATCGGGGATACCTGTATTTTTCAGTAGTAGAGTGTCTCAGGCAGCAAATGCTGGTTGGTGTTGGAGGATAGAGCTATGTGTGCCACACATGGGTTGCCTTGTGCCCCCTAAGCTAACCTGCTGCCCCCAAATGCAGTGGAAGATGTTGTCCTGTTGCTGAAATAAGATACAAGCACCAATCCAGCTGGCTTCTGTGCATTGAACTGCAGGGAGCTGCCATCTTATCCTACATCACAAGCAGCAAAACATCTTGGGGAAACCCTGTCCTTAGTCAAGGAAGATGACACAATGCTGGCCATCCAAAATATGGTAAGTCCCAGTCAATCAGTTGTCAGTCTAAAGCTGCTCCCACCACATCAAAAACAAAGCCTTTCTCTGAGTGGCAACTAAGGATGTCAGAGAATCCCAATGGAAACAGAAGTGGAAACTGCTGATGTTCACTTATTCATTCCATGTCTGGAATGGAAATCAATCTATCAAATACAATCAATAATCATTGGTGTTGTTTTCAGTCTGCAAATGATATGTAACTGATGACTCCTTCCCTCATTTGCATTGTGTTTCCCCTGCATTGAAATGAATGGCCTTTGCATTGAAATGAATTGTGTGGAATAACATAATGATAATATAATGAATCATGTAATTAAAATTCTGCCACAGCAGACAGGGAGATTAATAATGTAGATTTGGTCAGAAGTTTAGGTCAGAATGGAAATCAATGCCTTCTAACATTTCTAGTGGCAACCCACCTAAACTTCCCTCATTGGTTCTCAGCACAAAATTAGCTAGTTGCCAGTTCAGAGATTGAGCAAGGTTGTCCTTCAACTGGCAGCATGAGGTTGTTTGTTTTTTGCCTACATGATGAGCCAACTTTTGGGAAAATATTGTAACTTGGCTGGTTGTTATTCAATTGTTTGGCACAGCTGGCAAGTACAGTGTGGGCAAAGAAGGAGAGAAGGTGAGACTATGTTGAGCACCAAGAAGCATCTGAAGGGTTCTTTTCTAACCAACCCTTCATAGCCAGATGCTGAGACAAGATACAAAAGGGTAGCTAACCATTGGCTCTGGGTGTCTAAGCACATTAAGGGGCCATCCATCCATGGTGTCATGGGACTGTCAGGGGCCTCCTCTGCCTGCATCTTGTTGAGCAGGCAAGAGCAATCACAAATTGGTAAGCTGACTAGCTTGGAGGCAGGATGCATACTGACACTAGCAGAAGACTTCTTCCAGCTGTCACCTGTTCAGGGGGTTTAGGTGGTAGTTAACTTGTTCTATTGCACTGCAGAATGAGTTAATAACAACATTGCCCATTCATCCCAGTTTATACCTAGTGTCTTCATTCCTGTGGAGGGGAGAAACCATTCTTTAGCCAACTAAGTGTGCGTGCAGGGCGGGGTGGTTTCCTACTGCAAGCTCAGTTGCTTACTTATCTTGGTAGTTATATCTAGATGCTGTTTGCAGCCTTCTACTCCCAGCTGAAGCATAAACTATTCTATCCACCGAGATTACCATTGTCCCTTAATAGCAAACCCATATAGATTACCCTTTCACCAGAGATCTGTAAAATTCTCCTTACCACTTACCATCTCTGTGATGATACAAATGACAGCCAAGCTTCTCTGGATTGATAGAACATAAGAAGAGCCTGCTGGATCAGGCCAGTGGCCCATCTAGTCCAGCATCCTGTTCTCACAGTGGCCAACCAGGTGCCTGGGGGAAGCCCGCAAGCAGGACCCGAGAATTCACCCCTGCAACTCATTTGACTCCTGTTGCTTTTTGTTACCCTGATTTCCATAGCTCATGGCATTTTATTTATTATTTGCTTCATTTGTATCCCAAGAAGCAGTGTGGCATAGTGGTTAGTGTATTGAACTACGACCTGGGAGACCAGGGTTCGAATCCCCACACAGCCATGAAGCTCACTGGGAGACCTTGGGCCAGTCACTGTCTCTCATCCTCAGAGGAAGGCAACGGTAAACTACCTCTGAATACCACTTACCATGAAAACCCTTTTCATAGGGTCGCCATAAGTTGGAATCGACTTGAAGGCAGTCCATTTCCATTTTTTTCATTTGTATATAGCTCAATAACATATGTTCTGAATTTAAAATGCAAAACAATTTTTAAAAACATTTAAAAGGCCTGGGACAATAAAAATGTTTTTCCCTCACACCAAAAACACCATAAGGATGGCACCAAGTAAGCTTCTCTGTGGAGGCTGTTTCCATAACTAGGGTGCCACCACTGAGTAGGCCATCTCCCAAGTAATCACTCACCTCACTTCATATGGGAAGTGATCTTCCAGAAAGACTGATGCAAGCCATTAAAAGCTTTACAGTACAAAGGTATGGTCACAGCTGATTTGTCCTACAATGATTAGGCAGGCAACAGGTTCAGACCTCGTGTGAACCACATCCCTCTATTACCATTGTGCAGAGCTTCCACTGGAACGTCAGATGTGTATGGACCTGTTCCTCCTTCCTCCTCCAGCATGGCCACAAGTGGGAATAGCATCTACCTCTCTTTTTAGCTAACAACAGATTGTTGTGTTATCCAAACCAGGAACTGCAATTAGTTTTAACTATGGCTTATCTGAACAAGTTGGGATGAGAAACTGCAGGCTGAAGGTGATTTATTTGGACAAACAGTAGTTTACGTTAACCCACAGTTTATCCTACTTCAGACAAAATGTCAAACTGTAGTTAGATGAAAACAAAAGTGAATGCTTCTGATCTCTTTCTGGTAGTCGAGCCAGAGGCATTGGTGTTATGTCCAAATGCAGCCATTGCGTCCTGCCATATTACAGAGAAAGAAAAGCTAGGAGGTCGTGTGCACAGCTGTCTCATTGTGAGAAAGCCATTCACTTATTTTTTGTTTGTTTTTGAGTTCTGAACTAATGAACTGGAAAGTGAAGTTTCATTTTAATATATTTCTCATTATCTTTATAACAGTGCAAACAATAATAGAGTTAACCGATAAATTGATTCATGACAGCAACATAATCAAATAGATAAATGTGAGAGGTTGTGGGGGTTGCTTTTGCAAATTTACAGGCTGTTTTGTGAGTAATATGTGAGGACTCTCAAGTCTCTTGTAGCAATAAAAGTAGAGATGGAATGGTGAAAAAGTGTGTGTGTGTGTCAGTCAGAGAGGGAGAGAGGGAGGATGGGAGAAATTCAACAGTGGAAGGCACCTTAGTCATCCTATGCTCCCAAAGTAGCAAATATTATGGGGTATATTGTTATCCATTGGTTACCTATGTGCACTGAAGAAAGAAAGTGCATGCAGTTTGCTGAGACACTCAGCCCGCTAACATCTGAGTGATGTAGCTGACTTTGTCTGTGTAATAAACAGCAACACAGTGAATAATGTTTCATTCAGCCATGGCTCCAAGGGCTGCCAGTGATTACTCTTGGCATCCTTCATGCTTTCTTTGATTACAGCAATTCCACAAAGTCACCTCAGACTAGAAGCGCAGTATGGAGGTGAGAGCAATGCTATGGTGGTAATTCACAGGACCTTCTTGACCTTCCATGGGGCAAAGAGATTTTTTCAAATCATTGTTCCATATTGTTTAAATAACTATAGCTGTGCCTGGGTTTTGTTTCATCCACATCTTGCTAATATTGCATTGGTTTGCTTGCAGGCTTAATTTTCATCAAACTGCCAAAGAAGGTGATAAGCGTCCTTGCTTGTTGTCTCGGTCATGTTTTTAGCTGTCATGAAATGAGCCACACTCACTTCACATATTATTTTAACCAACTGGAAATAAACACTCATGCAATGCTTTATACATGGTGAAGTACATGTTTTCCTCCCTGGAAATGAAATATGGAACTACACAATATGGCACGGTCACCTGAATCTTCTCTTCATCTTCTGAATACAAGTACTGTGAACTTTACCAATGGAGCTTTCACTAACGATGGGGGAAGGGAAGTTTGGGCCATAATAAGTTTTTGTAGTTGTGAGAATGATTGATGTATTGTTTAATGAAGTGACCAGACATGTATCATTAAAGGATGGCTCCTAGACTTGTAGCAATTGCTTCTGAAGGGTTTGGCAGAAGGATATTTTCACTTGTTTTTATGTACACTTTTCGGTCAGCTTTCACAGGATATTTTGTGCTGGGCTACAGAGCATTACAGATTTGAGGGGACCCTGGCAAAGTATGCTCTGGTGGCCCCTCTTACTAGGGTAGGCCCCCAGCTGCAGGCCCTCAACTGTGGGAAGCCATTTTAAGTTCCTGCTGTAACAGAAGGGGGATGAAGATCATCCCACTCCCTTCCTTCCATAACTGCCAGTATGGGTAGGCCAGTCGTGCCAGAGGCTATCAAGGAGGCTGCCACTACACCCCTTAAACTCCCTCTAACCCTGGAAAGGAGTACTTTCTGTGGATCCAAGACAAATACTCAGGGATCAGGAATCAGGGATCAGAATATAGCAGGCCCTTGGGAACCAGACCGCAGGGGCCCTTGAAGGTGCTGGCACTATCACCACTGCTGGGGGTTTAAATAGGCCTGGCTGTGTCAGTGGATTAGTGCACTGTGCATGCACACCTACCATCAACCAAGCTGGTGGGGTTGTATTGATGCCCACGCCACCATCTTGGGTGATAGCAAGCATGCATGCACAGCTTGCTGATGCAGTGTCATGGTGCTGCAGGAAGTTGCATGGCCAGCCCATGCTGGCATCAAGGAGTGTAGCCTGGGAGGATGGCTACCACTCCATGATCTGCATCAGCATCAGGTCATGGGGTGCATGCTCCATGACCCAATACTAGTGCGGATCATGGAGCGGGAGCTACACCCAGCCAGCCCCAGCAGCAGGGGCCCCTCTCAGCACTGGGGCCCTTGACTAGTGCCTAACCTGGCCACCCACTGGCACTGGGCCTACAAATACTTACAAAGGGGAAACAGAGATGTCATCCAGCTGCATGTTCCTTTCTAAAGATCAAAGTAGCTTGCTCTTTTTCTGTCAAATTTCACTCTCACACACAGCTAGCACGAACCAAGTGACCAGACCAGTGAGAGGTTGAAATAACCCTGAGAGTTTTGGCACAAATGCATCCAAGACCCTATCAGCTAAACTTTAGGAAGTTTATTAAGAATAAAAAAAGAAAGGAAGAGGACAAACGGAAGAGGCAGGATGTTGTTTCGAGAAAATAACATTTTAGTTCAAGTCTGTCTGTCCTGTATATAGCTACTTACAAAGAGGCTTCTGGTCTCCTCACATGGAGCAGTATGGATGCTCTATTGAGGGACTTTGAGAGACAAAGGATTGTTTGGCAACAGTCATCTATTCAAGTGTTTCTGACCCTGGTGGGTCTTGATTGACAGGTGGCTGGCAATTTAGTCACATTCATCAGGAAGACAGTTCGATACAGTTTGTAAGTTGGGGGATGGGATATCACAGAATTAACTACTGTCAGATTTCTGCATCTCCCTGCCAGACAGAACTTATTCTGCCTGATGCTTATTCAAGGGAAGATCACACCTTTTTGCTAAGGCGGAATGGAGAACAAGATATTCTGGGCCCTTGCTACAGCCCCAATGTAATGTCACTATGGGGCATTGTGGGAAATTAAACAGATTGCCTGTCACAGCCACTACCAGGCTGCTCAGCTACTCCTAAACATTCCTGGGACATAATGCCCTGGAAACCATGATACATTGTGACATACCATCATTCCTGGGGCATTTGTGGGGGGGAGGATGTAGAATTATATATCTTGGACTGAAATGTAAATATTACATGAAGAATGCATTGTGCCTTCAATTAAGTCCATTCTTTTAAAATTAGGGTACTTCTACAGTGAAAGTTTAGTGCATAGGTTTTGCTGGTTTTATTGCTATCAAGTTTTAATGAACATTTTACACTGCCCACCTGATATCCTGCATCTTTCAGCTATTTTGTTGTTCAAACTAGTGGGAGGGGTATGACAGGACATGGACTGTTGACTTTCCCATTCCCGCAAAAATCTCTGTCCATGCCCTCTTTTATCAACAAGAAGTGCAGGAAGGGGACAAGGCAATTTTAGTTCTTCCCCCCACTGCCACTTTCCCACTTATGGATTCCCCCCCTTCCCCTCTTGCAACATCAGCCCCCCAGTCTCCTTCGCAATATGACTGAGCAGATCAGACCTTCAGTGAATGGATTGAACGTACAGCTTGCTAAAAAAAAACCATGTCCCCTGCAAACACAACATGTCAGGTGGGCAGTGACAGCAGCCTGATATCTGAAATATCAGGCAATTTACATAAGAAAGCTCTCACAAAAGTTGCACTTCCTAGGGCTGAAAACGATTTTTTTCTGGAAGCAGAAAACATGGAAACAATCACTAAACTTGCACTAAAATTCTGGGACTGGGTGTTACGTCATCTGAAAACTCCAGAAAAAAAAAGGGGGGGAGAGATAAAATAAGAAAGACATAAATGAACTGTCTAGAACAGCCTTTCCCAACCAGTGGGCCACCAGATGTTGTTAGACCACAACTACCATCAGCCTCAGCCAGCATTGCCAATGGTCAGGAAAGATGGGAATTGTGGTCCAACAACATCTGGTGGCCCACTAGTTGGGAAAGGCTGGTCTAGAAGCACCCTTCATGTTCAGGTTTCAATTCAAATGTTTGAATAATGACGTTGGAATCTATTCTGGTCCCTCTAACAGCATTCAATTCTACTCAAACATTTTAGAACAAAAACAGTTATGCAGCATGTAGGCTTGGTCAGTGTGTGCATGTATATGTGACTAAAGGACATTTCTTTTGAATACATTCTCCTACATTTTTTTTTAAAATGTCAAAAGTACCATTAAAATTTGGGATTTGAAATTTCATTTCTCTCATATAAAACCCAAATCCCGTTGTGGGAGTGTCCCAAATATTTTCCACTATGAATGACATAACCATAATCTTCCTAATCTATGTTAGTAGTAACAATAGTAATCATAGCAGTAATTTTGAGAATTCTTGCATACATTAGTGACAGTTCCTTGCATATATTTCATCTACGTCAGCATTGTCCCAGGGTATGGCCTGAAAGCACATGGGGTGACCACCTTATTACCTGCTTTGGGTGAGGTTATATTCCCTCTGAAGAACAGGTTTGTGGTCTGGAGGTGCTTCTGGATCCATTTTTGTCACAGGTGACCTCAGTGGCTAGGATTGACTGTTGCAGCTGTTTCTTGACTGAGATAGCCTGACCATTGTCATCCATGACCTAGTAACCTCCAGAGTGGATTACTCTAAGATGCTCTATATGAGGCTATCCTTGAGGTTGGTCTGGAAGCTGCAGCTGGTGCTAAATGTGGTGGGGTGACTGATCACTGGCTCAGGATATTGCCAATAAGTTACTCCACTAATGAAAGAATTGCACTGGCTGCCCATTAGCTACCAAGATCAAGGTGCTGTTTTTAGTGTATAAAGTCCTATACAGCTTAGGACCAGGATACATGAAAGATTGTCTCACCCCTCATATACCCAACCAATCACTGCGCTCTGCAGATGAGAGCCTCCTGCAGATACCATCTCATCAGGAGCATTGTTCTGCAGCAATTCTCAACATAGGAATTGAGTCTTTAATGTTGTGGCACCTATCTTTTTGAATTCCCTCCCCTTAAATATTAGACAGGCACTGTCTCTGTTGTCTTTCTGAAACCTACTGAAGACCCTTCTCTTTCAACATGACTTTTAAGTTGATACCTTATACCAGTCTGCATCTGAATTGTAATTGTTTTTAAGGATTTTTTCAAAGATGTTTTGTTTTAAAGATTTTTTAAAGGTTTTTTTTTACTGTTTTGTCACTGTTGTTTGCCACCTTTTCGGAGGAATGGTGGGATATAAATAAATAAATAGGTCTTCTTGGTTCTCGTGCTTCCTCACCAGTAACTCACTGGATTGGTCCCTTGGTTCTGACACCTGCCTATGACACTTGTGGTTTAAAAGGTGAATGGGACTGGAATGGACTTTGCTTCAGCTAATCATTCAATTCTCAAAGACAACAGCAGAATGGACTTTGCTTCAACTAACCATTCCATTCTCAGAGACAAGAGCAGTAAGTGATAAAGTATGGACTGTTTAAACACCTAGAAGAAAGGGAATGCAAAAACAATTCTCAGTGGCCCATATGATAGCTATGTGCTAAAAGAATGTTTATGATTTGCTACTTGGCTGCAGTGGGAGATTGTACTGGGGTAATTGATCCCAACTCCACAACTCTGAAACAGAAACTGGGAATACTCTCGAGTGCCCATTAGATTCACCAACTTTAGCACACTGTAGCTCTCCTAAATGTAAACATTACACTGACCATGTGAGAGGCCCAGAGCTTTTATCTCAGCAAACTGAAGATAAAGAATAAAAGATCCTCAAATCCATTCCCAAGTGGACTGGCCAAGAGCCAGTTCCTTGCACATATGTTTTAATATACTTTAGCTTTACTGCCTCCTAGAAATCTCTCTTCAGAGCTAAGTTATGTTTTGCTTTCTTGAAAAAGGGAGTGGGGAGGAGAGACAGTTATCCTAGAAAGAATAACTCTTAGGCTGCATAGCACAGGAATTATTCTTCTGTCATGAAGCATTTTATATTTTGGCAGCTGTTAAGCTGATTCATTTTGTTCTTGCCATTCTTGTTGATAGTCAAACAATTTTTCATGGTTTCCCTGCAAATATAATTCTCTTTTGTGTGGGTTTTTCAAAAAAGCAATTTACTTTTTCTAATTGGTTTATCAAAAAAGAGAGCCATCTACCTGAACTGAACAGGTTCATTATGAAATTAAAACATTTAGTAGCTTTCCAACATGGTTTATATGGTTTTCAATTAACTCTTTTTGTTTCTTTCCCAGTCAAAATCTTTGTCTCATTGTGGAGACAGGGAATAAAGACAAGTTGTGGCTCTCCCCAGAGTAATGGATTAGGGATGCTGTGCTCTTTTTGCAGCCTCTTTTCACAAAGATGTACCAAGGGGATGAAGTTAAAATTTATGTGACATGTTTCAAAAAAGACTGATGGAAACTGTGTGTCCTTTCCTGTCTGTTTTCCCAGTCTGTTGATGGAGGTCAAGACAAAAAACTGATAAGGAAAACCTGCTAGTGCAATTTGTAGCATTTTAGTGGAAAGCCTCCTAGTATATCTAATCAAAGAATCATAAAGAAATTGATGGACAGCAGAGGGTCACAACACACTTAGGTTGTCAGCACATTTGACACAAGGGGTCATACTGAAAATATATGTTCCAGAGAAGGTCATATATTAGCATATTTTATTTCTATCCAGCTAACAGTCTTTGCGTGTGCATAATCATTTTCATTTCAGGAGTGCAGGGGAGAGATGACAAATTCCCCTTTACTCTTTGTTTTCCAGCAATAAGAGAAAACAAAAGTGGTTTCCCCAGTCCCAATCAAGAAGCAAACATCAGAAGACAAACAGATCGATGTTCTCAGTTGCTCACTATTTAGAAAATTATAGTGATTTTGTAAGCTTCCTCTCAGAAAGTGCTGTAAGAATGAAAAAAAAATCAACAAGTTTGTAACAATGGCTGTGCACACTCCCCCTATTCACCCCATAGCTCCAATCTGAAGGGGGGAGCATCAACCTGGAGACCACCCACCTGGCTCAGTGATGCTCCTGGTTAATTGGGGTTAAAAAAGCAATCAAACGTGATAAACGTTGAGTGATCCTGGGGGGATGCTGGTTTGCAAGGAGTTTTCCTGCAGGAAAGCCCTTTGCAAAACAGCATCACACTGGATAAATTGACCTAGCTGTCAGTGGGGGTGGGAGGAGACCTCAGGCCACACCTCCACTGACCTTTCTTCAACACTGAGTGTTTTTGGGCTGGCTAGAATGCATCCTTGAACTTGGATCATGCTTCTTGCTTGTCCAGATGGAAGAACTATCCTACTATACAAATGTAAAATTTATATGTGTTGCTCCACCCACTTTCCCTTAACTTCACCCACCAGTGGCATGTGGCTGTCAGAAGGTTGCCCAGAAGGAATGCGGCCCTCAGGGTGAAATGTCTTCCCACCTCTGCTCTAAGAAATGTGGAGAGGTTCCTCTATTTCTCCGTTGCATGGGACTTGTCTGAGAACTGAAATCAGAACCACTTGCACTCCAAGTGAGAATCATGCTCTTAGACCTAAGCGGGGAGATGCTGGCCTTTGTGTACATGAGGCCCATGGCTAAATTTTATCTAGCCCTACAGCACTGCTCTGATGGTTCTGCCTCTTTCCCTTTGTGTGCGTGTGCACAGAAGCTAAGGGTCTACCATGGCACACCTGGTAGATGTTAAGAGTCTACCATGGCACATCTGGGCTGACATGGGGATAGCCACCTTTTTTTCTCCAAAAAGTCCTAAAAAATGATACTACACTGTTTCTATGAAAGATATAGTCCCATATTTCAAAGGGAATGCCACACACTGCTGCCAAGTGGTTATTTGGAGTGGCAAGAAAGCCCCCCTTCCTTTTTTTTTTTTAAAGGGGTGTTGTCTTCTTCAAGCACAGAAAACACTATTCATTTTGGAGTTTTCACAATAATTTGTCCTACAATTTTAGACATTCCTTATAAACGAATAGAAATATTCTATTTCAAAACCTCTCTGCCTGCAGACATTCTCAACAAAGATGCATGTAAGTCCCCTTTCCCCATTCTTTCCAACAGTTTAAGTAGTCATTTCTCTGCACGTGTATTACTTGCACAGAAGTATAGTACCATCTATTAAACATTTTCACAGAATTCACTCAAATGTACGCCAACACAAATTTCATTGGCTTTGCTACCCACAGGTTTCTTCTGACTGTTCAGTGGCAGCTGGTGAAGGTACCTTGGACAGCTCCTTAAAAGTTTGGACTAAAACCCATCAGCTGCCACTGTGACTATTTGAATTCTGACTATTCAAAGCTGGATGCTACATTGTTTAATTTATCAAATATCAATTGAAAAATTAATTTAATTTAATATTATTTAATAACATTCATGCTTTGACAAAGGAAATAATATAGTATATAAAAACAAAGCATCACTCATAGTATAAAAAGTAGATTTTTACAGTGCAGTTGTTTAATCCTTGAGTACCTATACCCACTTTCCTGTGAGTAAATCCCATTGTAATCAATAGGATTTACTTCTGAGTAGACATGCATAGGATTGTGGTGCCAAGGTGGCTTTGAAACAGGAATGGCTAGGTAGTTAATCTCCAGTCCATGTCACTTTTGCATATATTTAATAAAAAATCTATTTCATCCTGTATAACCCATATCCATATGTATTACCCCACACTAAAATTTGCATTTAAATTTTATGCATTTCTCCCTTAAATCTGCATTTTCCTATACATTCCCCATAAAATACACATTTTGTATGCAGTCACCTGAAATGCATGTTTTGTTTGCATTTTTCCCTACAAACTTTTGTATGCATTTTTAAGCTATAAACTACATCAGATAACTGTGGAATCCTAAGGATAACAGAATTCCAATCTGTGTATTAGTCTGGGAAGTATGAATTAGGTTGGCTTGCTTTGAAATGTAGACCAAACAAAAATCTCCTCTGCCCTTTCTTTAAAATGCATTTAATACCAAAGGAGCTACATAAATCAACACCTTTCTATTCTTTTCTGTGTGGGTTCTTTTATAGGATAAATGTCATGGATTTTTAAAGTATGATAACATCAAGAGTATGCTAATACTGAGTTTGAAGCTGTCTCATTAAAAATATATATTGATTCCTTCAGTAATCCCCTTTGTTTAGTATTCAAAGGGAGTATTCTCATTGTTTCCAATGATAAATCAATTAGGCCTCATCTGGGTAAAAGAATATAACAGGAAACACCACAGGCAGCTGAGGTGTGAATTGGATGTTTCCCCCCTCCCAAAATGATGTAATTGCAAAGGAGTCTATAAACTCTATGTGCTGTTATGCAGTGATTAAAAGGCATCCTGAATATTAGTAATTTGTAAGAGGGCAGAACAGAACCACACAGGAAATGTCATCTTGTGCTAATCCATGCACAGTCTCAGTCTTTGCCTTTACTGGGTTAGGGTGATCAAACATTTACAATTTCTGTTCACCGGATGAAAATAGCATATTTGCAGCTGTGGATGTGTCATAAATATAGTACAGGCTTCTGACTAGCTATCACAAATCAATACACTAAAAAAGCCATGTCTTGTTACAAAAAAGTTCAGAATTAAACATGCTTCACATAAAGGGAGAAGGAAATGAAATAAACATCAAAATCATTCTGTGCTGTGATCTTCATGCATCAGGGCTCCTATGCCTGATCCCTGGATCAGGGTAAATTGCCAGGCAATCTATGAAAATCTCTTAAGTAAGCATGCAACTAAGCTTGTTTAAAAGGGGGGAGGGACACGACACACATATAGAAAAAGGGATTGGATACAATTAAGTTTTACTCAGAGTAGACCTACTGAAATTTAAGTTAATGTTCATTAATTTCAGTGGGTCTACGCTGAATAGGACTAGTACTGGATACAACCCTATATATCAGTAGCAAGTAGCTAAGAACATTTGACAGAAGGATGCTCCTTGAACTGCAACAAGGGGTTTGCAACAAGTGAAGGGTAGAGTATTGCATTAGTACAACTTATACTGCTGCCCAATTCTGCAAACACCCAGAACTACAAAGACAAGATATTCAAGCAGCTGGACCATTGCCCCCACACCTCTGAATGAAACCAAAGAACAGTTGAGATTAAAGGGTCATGCTATATTATAATTAAGGATCTTGTCCTGTGGGACCTCAATCTCTTCTAGAACATCCCTCCTGATATGAACCTTCATCTGAGACTCTTCTCTGGGTCCTTCCTCTGAGGGAGGCTCAGGGAGCAATGATGAGGAAGAGGGCTTTTTCAGTTACAGCTCTCCATCTGTGGAATGCTCTCGCTAATGAGGTCCCCCTGGTGCCTTCACTGCCATCTTTTCAGGCCAGGTCAAGACTTGCCTTTCCCCCCTTCCCAGCCTTTGATGAACTGAGTCGATTTTGTTTTAGTCAGTATGCTGTCAAAGCTTTCTGTGGCTGTTATTTGGACCTTTTAGTTAACAAATAACTAATACGTAGTAGTAGTAGTAGTAGTAGTAGTAGTAGTAGTAGTAGCTGGAGAAACTCCATTCTTCCTCTGCTAGCCAGCATTTGGAAAGAAGGAGCCTCTCAGAACTCCAACCAGCTGGCAATGAGGAGTAGGTTGGGAAGGCATCACTTCACCCAGGGGTTGCCTCTGAGTGTTCACCAATACCTGTCCTAACCTTTCTCCCTGCCTGCTGTTGTGACCAAGGCTTGTAAAATTGGGCCAAATCACACCACCATATCTGGGTCAACCATGCATTGTGAAGCCGGGGGCAGGGGGAGATGATCCCAGTGGCCAACTGTGGATTTTCCCTCCAAATTCCTACTCAGCTCCCTATGGGTGACCGGCTAATCCCACAGTGATACAGTGATGGGTGGGTTGCCATGCCAAGCAAAGAGGATGGATGGAAAGGAGGGGCCACCTTCTATCAGCAAACCTCTTCCCCTCTTTAATTGCCTAGCCTGGCCCCTTCCACATGATAGGGGCAAGCTGAAATTCCCCAGAGTGCTTCATTCTGGCTCCGAGGTGGATGGGAAGGACAACATTTATGCTCAGTATGGCAAGGCCAGGAGTGGAGGATGAGATGATGAACCTTCAGCATGGTGTGCTTTTACAGTATTTGAATATGGCTTATATATTCAGGCAGATGGACCATTGTTTCACCTAGTACTAATGGATATTTCTTGTGTATTTGTGATTTTATCTCCAAAATAATCTGAGACAAATTGAACAAAGTAGTAGGTTCAGATCCTATTAGGTTTTTGAACACTGGTTTTGGAAAAATGTCAGGAGTTATTTCATAGGACATCCTTTATATGATTAGTCTAGATGAAATGGAAAGCAACTGACCTTCCACTTCAGATGTAAGATTAAAGTTAGAAATATAGAGATGCACTTACACCTACACATCAGCAGTAAATCATTTTCTGCAAGCTCACTGTTCTCTTGATTAACTCCCATGCCTTGGATTAACTCACATGCCTAATTGTGCCTTGGAATAGCATATTACCCATCTATTAAGAAGGCAACTAAATGATAGCAAGCTTGGTGCCAGCCAAATTTCACAGGGGAGGAAATTCCATAACTGGGATGCCACCACAAATAAGGCCATCTGTCACATCAGCACATAGTGTATAACACTTGGGGGGGGGTACTAAGAACACCAAGGCAGGACTACATAAGATGAGATGCTACTTTAAGCAGTTAAATCCCAAGTCATTCAGGGCTTTTTATTAAATGACAATGCCTTGAATTTGGATTGGAATGTATTGGCAGCAAGTCCAATTCTTTAAAAACCAGTGTTATATGGTTCTGTCTAGCTGCCCCACACAATAGCTAATCAGCTGCATTTTGCACTAGCTGAAGTTTCCACATCATCTTCCACATTACTGCAAGTCCCTCCCAAGGAAACTTACTAAAGAGCATTAAAATTTATTTATTTATTTTATTTTATTGCATTTTTAAACCGCCCTATAGCAACAAGCTCTCAGGGCGGTGTACAACAAGATAAAACCACATTTTAAAATACGAACAAGTGTGGATTACACTATACAATTATAAAACATATTTAAGAACAAAATTAGAATAAAATTAAAATTAAAATTAAAAATTAAGCTTAAAATGCCTGGGCAAAGAGGTAGGTTTTTAGCTGGCACCGAAAGGATAATAAAGAAGGCGCCAGGCGTATCTCATCTGGGAGGGCATTCCATAATTCGGGGGCCACCACTGAAAAGGCCCTAGATCTAGTTACTGTTCTCTGGGCCTCCCTATGAGTTGGGACCCGGAGAAGGGCCTTAGACGTCGAGCACAGTGAATGGGTAGGTACATAGCGAGAGAGGCGTTCCATCAGATATTGCGGTCCGATGCCGTTAAGGGCTTTATAGGTAAGAACCAACACTTTGAATCTGGCCCGGAAACATATTGGTAGCCAGTGCAGTTGGGCCAGAATAGGTGTTATGTGGTCAAATTTCTTCGTCCCAGTAAGAACTCTGGCCGCAGCATTCTGCACTAGCTGAAGTTTCTGAATCGTCTTCAAAGGTAACCCTACGTAGAGTGCATTACAGTAGTCCAATCTAGAGGTTACCAGAGCGTGAATAACTGAGACGAGGTTCTCCCTGTCCAGATAGGGTCATAGTTGGGCTACCAGCCGAAGCTGGTAGAACGCATTCCGTGCCACCGAGGCTACCTGGGCCTCAAGTGACAGGAGCGGATCTAATAAGACCCCCAAACTACGGACCTGCTCCTTTAGGGGGAGTGTAACCCCATCTAGGGCAGGTCTGACATCAACCATCTGGACAGAGAGCCCCCCCACCAACAGCATCTCAGTCTTGTCAAGATTGAGTTTCAGTTTATTAGCTCTCATCCAGTCCATTATCGCGGCCAGGCAGCGGTTCAGTACATTGACAGCCTCACCTGAAGAAGATTAAAAGGAGAAATAGAGCTGCGTATCATCAGCATATTGCTGGAAACGCACTCCAAAACTCCTGATGACCTCACCCAGCGGCTTCATATAGATATTAAAGAGCATGGGGGACAGAACTGAACCCTGCGGGACCCCATATTGGAGTACCCAGGGACTCGAGTAATGCTCCCCAAGCACCACCTTCTGGAGATGATTCCCAAGATAGGAGCACAGCCACTGCCAAGCAGTGCCTCCAACTCCTAAATCCGTGAGTCGCCCCAGAAGGATACCATGGTCGATGGTATCAAAAGCCGCCGAGAGATCAAGGAGAACCAACAGAGTTACACTCCCTCTGTCTTTCTCCCGACAGAGGTCATCATACAGGGCGACCAAGGCCGTTTCTGTACCAAACCCCGGCCGAAAGCCTGATTGAAATGGATCCAGATAATCAGTTTCATCCAAAAGAGCCTGGAGTTGGCGAGCGACCACGCGCTCTAGAACCTTGCCCAGAAATGGAACATTTGCTACCGGCCTATAGTTGTTGAAATTATCGGGGTCCAAGGAGGGCTTTTTTAGGAGCGGTCTCACCACCGCCTGTTTCAGGCAAAGTGGGACCACTCCCTCTCGTAAGGAGGCATTGATCACCTCCTTGGCCCAGCCGGCTGTTCCATTTCTGCTAGCTTTTATTAGCCACAAGGGGCAAGGATCCAGAGCAGAAGTGGTCGCCCGTACCTGTCCAAGCACCTTGTCCACATCCTCGAGCTGTACCAACTGAAACTCATCCAATAAAACAGGACAAGGCTGTGTTCTGGACACCTCATTAGGTTCAACTGCTACAATATTGGAGTCAAGGTCCCGGCGGATGTTCATGATCTTATCTTGGAAGTGCCTCGCAAACTCATTACAGCGGGCTATTGATGGTGATATTGCGTCCGGAGGACCAGAATGTAAAAGTCCCCTGACAACTTTATAAAGTTCCATTGGGCAGTTACAAGATGACTGAATAGAGGCAGCAAAGTACTGCTTCTTTTCTGCCCTCACCGCCCTCACATAGCGTTTGGTAGAGGCCTTCACAAGTGCATAGTTACAGCCGTCGGGAGTTCACCTCCATTTGCACTCAAGCCGTCTCCTTTCTTGCTTCATCACTCTTAGCTCCGAGGTAAACCAAGGAGCCGATTGAGCTCTGCAAAGGAGAGGGCGCACCTGGGCAATTGTGTCAACTGCCCGGGTCATTTCCGTATTCCACAGAGTGACCAGGGTTTCAACAGAATCGTCAGTTTTATCAGCCGGAAAATTCCCTAGAGCCCTTTGAAATCCCTCAGGATTCATTAGTCTCCAGGGATGGACCATCTTAATTGGTCCTCCACCCTTGCAGAGGGGAGAAGACAATGTGAGTCTAAATCTCAATAGGTGGTGATCTGTCCATGACAAAGGAATAGATGTAAAATTCCTCACTCCCAGATCACCTTCCCCTAGCCCAGTGGCAAAAATCAAGTCTAGAGTATGTCCCGACACATGTGTAGGGCCAGTAACAAATTGAGACAGCCCCATGGCTGTCATGGAGGTCATGAAGTCCTGAGCCACTCCAGATAAAGCGGCCTCGGCATGAATGTTGAGATCCCCCAATACTAGAAGTTTGGGGGGTTGCAACACCAAATCCAAGACCACCTCTGTCAGCTCAGTTAGGGAGGCTGTTGGGCAGCAGGGTGGACGGTACACCAACAGTATTCCCAGTCTGTCTTGCTGACCCAACGCAATGTGCAGACACTCCAGGCCATTAGCCACCTGGATAGGGTGCCTAACAAGAGGGATGGAACTTCTATAGACCACAGCGATTCCCCCTCCCCGACCGTTGGATCTACCCAGATGCTGGACCAAATACCCAGGTGGGCACAACTGGGAGAGATTAATACCTCCCAGATCGCTCACCCAGGTTTCGGTAATACATGCCAGATATACCAATAAAACAATCCATTTTAAAAAACCTATTGCAGTTCAAAGTAGTTTGCAACCCAACTCCAACACTTCTAAAAGAATGCAATTCTATTAAATAGCTCCAAAGATATGGGACCACTGCTGAAAAGGCTTGCCAGAACCCGTTATTGAAACTGAAGGGCATTAGTTTGGAATGTTTCAGAATTCCTCAAACTCCCCTACTAAAAACACTAAAGACAACACATTCCTGTTAGCTCTGCAACCACCAATCACAACACTAAGTAACAACAACATTCCCATGTAGCCAAAGTAGTCACCAATCAACAAGTCCCTATCATGCAAAATAGTACACAAATATTTATTTATTTATTTTATTTGCAGATTTATATCCCGCTCTAGTTCGGAAAAATCCAAATTCAGAGCGGTAAACAATAGATATAACCAATACAACCATACAAAAATTATAACAAATTAAAACAAAGTTACTACTAGAAAATCAGGGCAGTTCCATTTAAATATCTACACACACAACACACAAGAAGGTAGCCAGAAAGAGACTTGGGATGGAGTGGGATTTTGGTAAAAGCAGAGAGTGCATCAATATGACCAATGTACATATTGGATTAGGTTCCACTCCTGAATCCACACAATGCCAGATTGCCCACTTACCTTACAGATCTCATACAAGGTGGTCTGAGAGGCTGTCTCTATGTCTTTCTCTTTGTTGGTTTCGAAAGGAATTACTAAGAGTGGCTAGCTGATGCACACAGCTTCTGCCACAACAGATGCTGAAATCAAAGCAAGTCCCCCTGAGGAATGATGGGTCGATGATGTGCCATTGCTTTCAGGGGGGAATTGTACAGGAAAAAATGGCTGCCCCCGGGGGAATAAATTAAGAGTAAAGAGTGCTTCTCCCCCCCAAAAAACAATTTATGTGAAGTTTTCTTTTTATTACTAAATTCATTTCCTGGCAAAAGGTTAATTATGAATTGCGGTAGTAATCTATGGTGGGGCAGAGCCAGAGAGCCACCCTCCCATCAGCATTGCTATTGCAGTTTATCTGGGTGGAGATGGGATGGGGCAGGGAGGTCATCAGGTCAGGGCTCTATGGGTCCATCAACAAAGCAAATGTGGTTCTTCCACCAATGGGATTATGCAATGACACCCTCACGACTGCCCCATCCCCAGACCAGTAAGCAGCAGTGATTCCAGCATCAGGAGGGAAGCTCTGTGGTTCTACCCCATCTGATGCTGTGTTTCTGGACCATTCTCCACCCACTTCCCCTCTTGTATTGGTGCTCCCCTTACATAAGAGTTCCATTGGCAGCAGGTGCAACTCGTGTTAACAGTAGCATTACATGGCACGTCTTCATCCTCTTTCAGCACAGGACCAATTAAATCAATCCATTCTCCTCTGAAGGAAGGAGAAGCTAAAAGTGTTCAACTTTGACTGGATTGTACTCTCTATTTGCAGACTTGCTGTTAAAGTTGTATCCAAATTCTAGACATTCAAATGAGTGTTTGAACATAGGTAGGGATGGAGGGATCCCTCCATTTCAGTTCTCTCAATTTTCTCCCCCCCCCCAATCTTAAATTTGGTTCTCCCCATTTCTGTAGCAATCTATTTTTTTTAAAAAAAAAAATCCTCATGGACATTATTCAGCATTTCAGTGTGAAATTCTCCTAATAAACACATTTTGTATTCCACTTCGACTAATGCACAATTTTTGCAAGCAATTTATCCCAATGTAATGCATTTTGTATGTTATTTTCACTAATACATACATTTTTAGGTATGTAGTCCCCTAACAGCCTATGACACTACCCTGAACAAGCCCGATCTCGTCTGATCTTGGAAGCTAAGCAGAGTCAGGCCTGGTTAGTACTCGGATGGGAGACCGCCTGGGAATACCGGGTGCCATAGGCTTAGAGAAAGGCAATGGTAAACCACCTCTGAATACCTTTTACCGTGAAAACCCTATGAATATATCCAAAAAGATTCATAGGGCCACAATAAGTCATAATCAACTTGAAGGCATATAATAACAACAAAGTCTCCTAATATATATATATTTGTAAACACTGGTTGGAGAACTGCACTGCAGAACTCTGATAAGCATGAATTTTGAAGGATGACTGTTTTGGTTTTCATATTATTGTGGAAAGTGCAAATTTGATAGATTCGACTTTAAATATGAACAGAATCAAATTTCTCCACCATCCCTCAGTATAGGTGACTGATCCTTGCTGGGATGAACTTTTTCTTATTTGCAACCAGGTTGAGGACTCTTTTGTGCTATACTCCAAAACTCACTCTCTTTCTTTCTTGCCCTTGAAATAACTGCAAAGTACTGGTGAACAAAAGACAGCATGGAAAAGGAGGTTACAGTCAACACATTATCCTAACCTCAGTGTGTTTATTGACAATGGCAAATTAGTTCCTGGTGATAAGTTAGATTACGCAGACCGCAATAAAGCACAAATCAATAGCTTTATGAGTTAAGTATTCTGGGTCAGCAACAACACATAAGACAATGCATCCAGCCGCTCGGCACTCTTTGATAACATAACACACATAATTTGAATCTATCCTTGGTGCATCATTGCGTTGAAGCAATTTCTCCTATATACTTCTTGGCCTGAAATCTGCATCTTGTCTGATATTTTTGTTTATTAGTTTGTTTCTTTATTTTTCAAATTTAATTTCTTTTTTACTTTTTGTTGTATGTATTACTGTCTTTTGTGTTTGAACTGTGTAAGCTGTTTTTTTAATGCTGTGTAGCAACGTATATTTTTCTTTGATTTGGAAAGTCTTAATTTTTTTATAATAAAAAACTGCATTTACTGTTTTTATACTCTTTTTTCCCCATCCCACCCCTCCATATTTTATTTCATTTAGTGGAAATACTACTCTTCCCCTGACTTCCAGAGTGACTGGTAAGGTGGTTGCATTGAGTCCAGCCATCGGAGCAGAGATAGAATGCTCAAGTCAATGTACAGCCACACACAGCCTTGTGCAATATGGCCAATGAGTGGGACGCATGCTAGAGGCTGCATGTGGCTTCGCCTACCCCAAACAGGCACACTTTAAAATCATTTGGGCACCACCCCAGTCTTGATGCTTGAAGCTGTGTTTTGGGGCTCAATATTATTATTATTATTATTATTATTAATTAAATTTCTATACCACCCCATAGCCGAAGCTCTCTGGGCAGTTCACAACAAATAAGCATCTGAAGTACAATTAAAAAGCCATATATAACACAAGTTAAAAAATGAATTAATTAAGCAAAAAATGTAAACATAATGAAACACATAACTAACTGCAAAACTCAATACTAAATATGAAAATGGTAAAGATGTGAAATTGGTAAGAATGTTAAAACGTTAAGATAATTAAAAAATCAACATATTAAATAATTTAGATGTTTAAATGTTTGAGATGTTTAAAATGTTTAAAATGCCTGGGAGAAGAGGAAGGTTTTTACCTGACGTCAAAAAGATAGTAGTGTTGGCACCAGGCGTACCTCATCAGGAAGGGTATTCCAGAGTTCGGGGGCCACCACTGAAAAGGCCCTTTTTCTCGTTGTCACCCTCCGGGTTTCTCTCTGAGTAGGCACCCGGAGGAGGGCCTTTGATGTTGAGCGCAGCGTACGGGTAGGTTCATATCGGGAGAGACGTTCCATCAAGTATTGTGGTCCCAGGCCGTGTAAGGCTTTATAAGTTAAAACCAGCACCTTGAATCGGGCCTGGAAACATATAGGCAGCCAGTGCAAGCGGGCCAGAATCGGTGCTATATGTTCAGACCGCCTGGTCCCTGTTAACAGTCTGGCCGCCGCATTTTGCACAAGCTGTAGTTTCCGAACCATCTTCAAAGGCAGCCCCACGTAGAGTGCATTGCAGTAGTCCAATTTAGAGGTTACCAGTGCATGGACAACTGAAGCAAGGTTTTCCCTGTCCAGATAAGGGCGTAGTTGGGCCACCAGCCGAAGTTGGTAAAAAGCGCTCCGTACCACCGAGGCTACCTGTGCCTCTAGTGACAGGGATGGTTCTAGAAGAACTCCCAAACTACGAACCTGTTCCTTCAGGGGGAGTGCAACCCCATCCAGGACAGGGTGAACATCCACCATCTGATCAGGAGAACCACCTACTAACAGCGTCTCAGTCTTGTCTGGACTGAGCCTCAATTTATTCGCTCTCGTCCAGTCCATTATCGCAGCCAGCCATCGGTTCAGCACCTTGACAGCCTCACCTGAAAAAGATGAACAGGAGAAGTAGAGCTGCGTGTCATCAGCATACTGATGGCATCGCACTCCAAAACTCCTGATGATGGCACCCAGCGGCTTCATGTAGATGTTAAAAAGCATGGAGGATACCACTGACCCCTGCGGAACTCCATATTGGAGAGCCCAGGGTGTCGAGCAAAATTCCCCAAGCACTACCTTCTGGAGACGACCCGTCAAGTAGGAGCAGAACCACTGCCAAGCAGTACCTCCAACTCCCAGATCAGCGAGTCTCCCCAGAAGGATACCATGGTCGATGGTATCAAAAGCCGCTGAGAGATCAAGGAGAATCAACAGAGTTACACTCCCCCTGTCTTTCTCCCAACAAAGGTCATCATACAGGGCGACCAAGGCCGTCTCCGTGCCAAAACTGGCCCTGAAACCCGATTGAAATGGATCCAGATAATCGGTTTCATCCAAGAGCGTCTGGAGCTGGTCCGCAACCACTCTTTCTAGGACCTTGCTCAGGAATGGGATATTTGCTACCGGCCTGTAATTGTTAAAATTTTCTGGTTCCAGGGAAGATTTCTTCAGAAGTGGTCTCACCACTGCCGCTTAATGAGGCATTAATCACTTCCCTAGCCCAGCCGGCAGTTCCAACCCTGCTAGCTTTTATTAGCCAGGAGGGGCAAGGGTCCAACATAGAAGTGGTTGCACGCACCTGTCCAAGCACCTTGTCAACGTCCTCAAGCTTGCACCAATTGAAACTCATCCAAAAAATCATGACCAGACTGTGCACCGGATACCTCATTTGATCCCACTGCTGTAACATTGGAGTCCAAGTCCTGACGGATGCAAGAGATTTTATCCTGGAAGGATGATGATTGATGATGATGATGATGATGATGATGATGGTGATGATGGTGATGGTGATGGTGATGATTGCCATTGACTCTGACTGGCTGCAGAGAGGGGACTGTTGCATTTGGGACAGTGTTTCACAGTTTGGGGCAGTTCCAGTCTGGTAGTGTAAGCTTTCTGATTACAACAAACAAGGCAATGTAGATAAGCAAGGAGGGAAAAGAAGAGATTAGTGAACACTCTAAGGCATCAAGAAGGTGAAGGTTGATTTCCATAGACTGGCCACTCAGGGCTTTGGAACTCAGGGGAACAGGCAACAGAACTCCTTTGGAGCTTGGAGGAGACCAGTACAATGACATTTCCTTTTGACTTAGTAACTTGCAGATTGATCTCATTCTGATCCCGCTGGTGAAGCTGGTTCTGGGATGTATTTCTGTGCCCTCAGAGTGTTGGTTAGAGTGTTGGACTACAATCTGGGAGACCAGGGTTCGAATCCCCACACAGCCATGAAGCTCACTGGGTGACCTTGGGCCAGTCACTGCCTCTCAGCCTCAGAGGGAGGCAATGGTAAACCCCCTCTGAATACCGCTTACCATGAAAACCCTACTCATAGGGCTGCCCTAAGTCGGAATTGACTTGAAGACAGTCCATTTTTCATTTTTGCTGTGCCAAGCAGCACAATCCTGGAAATGGTTTTAACAAAGACTTAGCATGTCAGGACACCTCCTGTGGTCACCACTCTGTCACAGTCCCACCTCAGGGTCTGGTCTCTTAACTGTTCTCTCACAGGCCCTAGCACAGATCTCTCAAGATCCCACTGCTAGGCACCACAACCTGACACTCTCTGTAAACAATATTGCCTTGAGACTGTGCCTTAGTGTCCTCCTGGCCTATTGCTACTTTGTGTCTGGGTGCACCTGCAGGCCACAACCCCCCTATATCTTTGTGCCTATAAAGACTACAGCCCTGGGCTGTTTTGGATACAATGATGTTATACAGTAGGGCCCCGCTTATACGGCGGGTTCCGTTCGGGACCCCCTTCATAAAGCAGAAATTGCCGTAAGGTGGAACCCCATTGATTTTAATGGGGCGCATTGTGCAAAAATGCCGCAAAATGCCCCAAAAGCAGCAAAATCGGCTTTTAAAGAGGGGAGGAAAGCCGTCGCATTAGCAGAACACCGGTAAGCGGAGCCCCGGTAAGCGGGGCCCTACTGTACTATCTCTTCATCGCTGCCACCATTGATACTGTTTCCCGGCCTTGGTATATATCCTGCCCACCCTTCTGGTCTGTCAAACCCAGCCAAGGATCAGGCATTTTGGTAAACCAAGAACTATTAATTTATTTACACAGGGAATAACAAGATTACTTAAAGGTTCAGTCAACAAGCATGTGGTTTCATAAGATGCGTTACTCTTTATATTTCTTAGTCAGATAACCTGCCTCACTACCCACCTAAATCCAATCCACCCAACAACCCTCTCCAAAAACCCCTCTCAGAACTCCAACCCAGAACAACTGTCATCCTCTCATTTATACTTTCAGACACCCAGACGCTCAGCCAATAATCACACAACATTCTTCAACATCCCAACCCATGTACTCCCCCCTCTCACTCAGTCTACTTACCACATATACTCTAATAAACCTGCACTTATCATATTTACAGTATTATATTTACAGTATTATATTTACAGGGGCATCACATAGCATTCTTGGATTTATCTGCTTTTTTTTTTTTTTGGCCATTCAGTTTGATCATCCCACTTTCTTATTCCACAGCTGGCTTTTGATGTGAAAAAACTGGGGGATTTGGAGCAAGGTGTCATCAGTATGCCAATGATACCCATCTCTCTCTCCCTCTCTCTCCCTCTCTCTCTCCTATCTGAATCAGAAGAAATGGTAGCTATGCTGATCGATGCTTGGAGGCAGTGACAGTCTGGCTGAGAGCCAATAAAATACAACTGAATCCTGATAAAATCTAGGTATGGTGGGTGATAGGCAGTAGTTTGGTCCAAGAATTGGAAATATGGCTAGTTTTGGATGGTGTAGTACTCCACCTGGTGGAGCAAGTATGTAACTTGGAAGTATGTTTTGATCCACAGATGTCACTGAAAGGAAACTACAGCTAAATCCAACTACAGCTAAATCACCAGATATGGCCATTCCTGGACTGGGATATCATTAACCCATGTTCTAGTGGTCTTGCTTTTGGATTATTGCAATGTGCTCTATTCAGGTTGATGTTGAAAGTGATCTGGAAGCTGCAGCTAATGCACAATGTGGCTGCCATGTCAATAACTGGAGCAGTGAAATGGGATCATGAAACACCTCTCCTAAAGGCTCTGGATTAATTGTCTATATGCTACCAGGCTCAAATCAAGGTGTGCTCAACTGAAGATGTTAATGATGGTTTACAAGGGCCTATATGACCTGGAGTCCAAATATCTACAGAAGTGGCTCCTCCAATACCAAATTCAATCCTAATGGCCCCATCTCCTCCTTAGAGGTGTGTCTGTATCTCACATTCTTGGGTTTCAGGTGCTAATTGAAAATATTGTTATTTGCTCAGGCTTTTGTGGTTTGATAAATAAAAGGTGCACTTCTAATCAACAATGTGTATATTTCTGTTTTAATTGACCCACTACACATTTTTTGTGTGTATATACTGTTTTAGTGCTATTTTATTGTATTTTGTTGCCATGATTGATGTACATTGCCCATGGCTCTTTCTGAGTAAGGCCAATTTATAAACATATGATTGATT
Source organism: Rhineura floridana (assembly GCF_030035675.1). Classification (NCBI taxonomy): domain Eukaryota; kingdom Metazoa; phylum Chordata; class Lepidosauria; order Squamata; family Rhineuridae; genus Rhineura; species Rhineura floridana. Next base: position 79,937,633 of record NC_084486.1, on the reverse strand, counting down.
GATTGAATATCATAATCACCTGGAGTTATGCACCGAGTTCATGCTTGTTTTCAATATTTCACAGAGAACATCTTGTTCCTGGTACAATATGTCTCTAGTTTGGACAATTGTATTAGTGATACCCTCTCTTGTTTGCAATGCAATGCTTTCAGGAGTTGGCCCCAGCTGTCAAGGCAAAGAAGTACAGTATGGCATAGGTCACATAGAATCTTGTCAAATAGAGGTGAGAAGTGGTATTAGAGCAGCTCTGTCCCCAAGCACACAGACACACACAACAGTTTACTGGGTAGATCAGGAAATCTTTTGGATTTTAGAGCCAAGGAAAGTTTAGTTCTATCTTGGTCCACTGCAGTGAAACACCTTATACCATTTGCCATTCAGCAGAGGGGGTTGTCACTGAAGACTACAGTGGCTATGTGTTCTGTGTTGGACTTTAAAGCCAAGCAGAGAGCTGGCCCAACAAATCCAAGGAATTTCAGGGTTCCTAAAATGTTGGAAGGGTAGACCAGTTGTCCCCTTTGGTTTCCAATAAGCATTGTCCTTTCACTCCTGATATCTTGTATTTCTTAATTTTGCAGTTTGAACAGAAGTGTCTTCTTCTCCTTTTGAGGTTTGTTTCTTCACAGCCTTGTGGCTTTTTTGTTTTGTTTTGTGGCCCTTCACTTTGGTAAGCTTCTAGATAAATCATACAGTGACACACAAGCAAGGTCCTGGCCCCAGGGGATGTTCAGCACTCCCTGGAGTGGTTAAGATTCATAATTTATTATGTGCTGTCAGAATATTGCTAGCCTCTAAATGGTATCCATCTAAAATGCCAACAGTAAAAGAACAGATTATGAAAATCTGATATGTCACCATAGTGGTGAAATTAACTAAATTAGTTAGGATGAGAGAAAGGAAATAGAAACAAGGACAATTTGAAATATTATGGTCTCCTTTTGAGACATATATAGAGTAGAATTATAAGATATAACCATTTTTCGCAGCTGAAATGAAATGTAACAAAATGTTGAGAGAATACTAGTGAACTATAGCACTGACAATTATATTAGTCATTTATAAAGAATGAAAATGTAATACTGAATAGGATATGTTCTAAAAGAATAATATGTTTTTACTGTATAGATTTACATACATATTTATTTATGTTTTTGTATAAAAATAAATAAATAAATCACATCTGAACACCCAAAACTGATCAGAGGCCTTGGAGTGACTAAGCGCAGTTCAGGGGGTGTTATACACTCAGTCTTTGCCCTGTGTGAGTGGATGGTCATTATTGTGATGCTATATGGCAATGCCAGAGACCCCTTTTTCTATCAGCTTATGGTGTGTGTATTCTGAAGTCAGATATTTTAGTCCCCAGTTATATGATGATGGGGTCCATCTTTCTCAAGAGGGTGGGGTTTGTTTATTCAAGATGTGCAGAGGGGGGTGCATGCCCTCAGTGTTGGCAGGTGGGGGAGTTTACCAGGAGTAACCGGTGTGGGTTCTCCCACTGGTGCACCAGGGACACTGTCTCCAGAATCTTCAGTATTGCATGGTGCCCACATGCATCTCTTGGGTTATTGCCTTGCTGCAGATTCTTGTTTTGGATTAATAAAAGACTTATTCACACATTGTACAGCTACAAGCTATGTACATATGTACAACTGCTTGCGTGAAAGAGTGTACACTTGATGATGGTGGTGATTTCTTATCCACCCTTCACCATAAAGTCCAAATATGGGTTATAGCAATTGCCCCCAAAGGGGATATTTGCCACTCGGCAATAATTGTGTACCAGTTCTGGCTCCAAGGAGGTCTTCATAAGGAGGAGACACACTACCACCTCCTCCAAGGTTCAGCTATTGTGCACATAGGTACACAGTTTGTACACTCACTGAATGTAATGTGTGTTCACACTGCTAGTGTGACCCTTTTATCCACATTTTTGTGTCATGCCATTATTCTGGTGGGGAACAAAGAAGTAGTAGAGAAAGTGGAACCCCAAGAACATTCATTTCCTGTGCATTTTCCTTACTAATTATGTATGGAGTCAAGAAAAAGTTTGAGGAGCTAGAGAAAGATGGAGACAAAACTTGATGATGAAGAATGATCTACTTTATGAGGACAAATATGTTTTGTGAAATTCTGTTCTCTTGCCTCAATCCCCTGATGTGCTTTTTATATAAAATGCAGATGAAGCTGGCAACTTTATCTGTTTTAATTTTGTTCAGGCACACTGAGACCTCCTGACCCTTCCTGTTCCGCCACAGGAAGAGTGACTGTGAATGTGATAGAACATATTATACAAACCAAGCAGCATTAATTCTGATGGGATGATTAAATGCACCAAGGTGTGCTAATGAGCTCTGTTCAACAAGAACAGAAAGGAGAAAGTATAAGATAGAAAAGTTTCACTTTGCCACCAACCCATCATGTTTTACAGTTTTCTCAAGGGTTGCCCTAAGCATTCTCTACTTTTGACAGTCACTCTGAATGTAACAAACTCAATATAGCAGAACAGATTGACCATCCCTCCAAAAATTAATACTTATTGTGCTATTGTGCCCTTTCGTCTCCAACCTGCTGCTTGCCACATCTTGTTTTCATCTTTGCCTTCTTAGTCTGTGGCTTCATTTGCTGCACCTGAATCTGCTTGGCTGTTGCAAGTCATATGCTTTTATTTTGTGAACATTAATGATAATTAGGGGAGAAATTTGATTCAGCTTGCATTTGAAGATGAATTGATTAAATCCACACTTCCTGAAACAATATGAGAACCAAAACACAGCCAGCCTTCAAAATTCACACTCATCCAAATTTTGTTTTTAAATTGTTTTTAGATTGTTTTTAAATTGTTTTTGTATTTTAAAATTTGTATATTTGTTTTTAATGTTTTGAATTGCTGTAAACTGCCCAGAGAGCTGCGGCAATGGGGTGGTATATAAATGTAATAAAAAAATTAATAAATGCAGTTCTTCAACCAAACAATGTTTACAAAATTGCATATATTAGGGGAAAATGTGCATTAAAATCATCATATTACTCTGTTACTGAAAATAACATACAAAATGTATTATATTGGAGAAATTGCTTGCAAAAATGTGTAAATTAGACAAAATTGCATAGAAAAATGTGTTTATTAGGAGAAATGCATTAAAATGGTTAAGAATTTTCATGAGGAATTTTTAAAAAAATTGCAAACTGATACGGAACGGTGGAGAACCGAATTTAGGATTGGAAAAATGAAAAATGGATAGAACCAAAATTGATATTGAGGGAGACTGCAAAGGCAAAAATGTTGCCTAGAGCAACAATGAATCATCATTAATGTGTTTCCTATAACTGTGGGGTGGGGTGTCAAAAATGGAATCTTCAATGCTTGAGGAAAAGAGTAAAAAGTGTGTTAAGTATTTGGGGGTATACATCAATTTTCTCAAATTCTACCAGGGATTAATTTGAGCCACAGATCACCAGGAATTATAGTCCTGAATATATTGCAACCATTTCCTCCAAGAAGTTCCAAAAGCAGTGCTACTCAAGCTTTGATTTCCTTTGGAGGAGAGAACACTGAAAACATTTTGTGGAGCATTGTAAACCATAGCTGGAGACAAGCAGCTTATGCACTTTTGCCAGGAAGCTACTTCACATCCCATCTCCAAGGAGAAGTACCTTGCACCCTGATATTGCCAGCCTACAGCTAACTCTCAGTTATCTCTGCATCTGTCTGTTTCTCTCTGCCCCCCCAAGCTACATAAGATACATAACATTGTCTCAAAGAAGTGTTATCCCGTACTTTCCAGCACATTTTCCTGTCACTTTCCTTATCGCAAGAAGTCTGGTTGGGTAGGGAGAGAACTCCAGATCGCCTTTAATTGCACAACCTGAATTTCTCAGTATATGACTGAATTCCATCCCAAACTAGCGACAGTCTGAAAGTGCCCACATTCCTTATATCAGACCTCTCCTCTTAGCAGAAGTGGAAACGGTGTATCACCTTCCTGTTATTATCTTTATTTGTACATTGGTGTATATTCAAAAGTCTCAAGGCAGTTTACAGAGTAAACAAATATTAAAACGTACAATAATAACAAAAATGTTTCACTAGAACATCCCCCCAAGTACACATTTTCTGCCATAAAATTATCACAAGCAACCACCATAAAAGAGCAACCAACACCTAAAAACCATCCACCATGCAAGCGGCAGATCTCTCTTCTTATTCAAAACATTCATGAGGGATCTCCAACTAGTTCCTAATGGGGAAAAAATGCATCACTCATCCTGGGCTTTTAAAAATAATAAATAGCTGAATGGCTTTGAGCATATGTACAATGGTTTTCCTTGTTTCTCAAAGATTATAGCCAGTCCTACACAAGTGGATTTAATACAGGATGTTTGGGTTGGAAGGTGTTGTTTGCAGGCAGTCTCACCTTATCTCTTTCTTTCCTGAATACATTCTCAGTACAAGAATGCTCATCCTTTAAAAGTGAAGCTCATGCACCCTTCTGTTGCTCACAAATGAAGAATCACTGGATTGCTGGGTCTGATGTAAGATTTTGCAGCTTTTGGGACTGTGGAAAGCATTACTTATCACTGTTCTCATCAGTTATGCCCATTTGGACATGATACTTTAGTTTTCCTAAACAAATGGTTGAACTGACACATTGTCCAAGTTTAGCTTTTGTTTGCTTTTTCAATTTAGCAAAAGCCAATGAATGCGACAAGCATTCAGTATAGATGGAAGGACCGCAGATGGTGGAAAACTCACTCTGAAGCTGACTAAATGCTTGTCAGGTCACACAGTGCTGCTTACCAATTGCTTACTTAATTGCTGTAAACTGCCCAGAGAGCTTCGGCTATGGGGCGGTATATAAATGTAATAAATAAATAAATAAATACGAAGTGGTGGTGAAGGCAGCAAAGAAGAACTACTTGGCTGCCAGCATTGAATCCTCCATGAGCTATCTAACAGAGTTATTTCAGATGATCCGGAGGCTAACTGTGGCAGAAGTGGTGGATGGCCCTCTGGAGTACTTAGTAGCATGCTGTGAGCACTTTGCATGGCACTTTGAGGATAACTCAGCAGTTTATGTAAGTCTATTTGAGATGTCCAATGCAACATCTTCCCGTATTTTATAGGAACAATTTCAGTTTGTGTGCCCTGATGATGTTGACAGAATTCTTGCAGTGATGAGACCAACTTCTTGTTCTCTTGACTCCTGCTTATCCTGGCTGATGAAAGCCAGGTGGGGACGACTGAGCGGGTGGGTCCAGGGTGTGGTGAAAGTTTCTCTACATGATGCACTGGTGCCTGCTGCCCTTAAACAAGCAGTAGTGTGTCCACTCCTGGAGAAACCCATACTGGACCCTGTAACAACTATTGTCTGGTCACAAATATCCTCTTCTTGGGCTAGATGGTGAAGAAGTTGCTGACAAGGAGCTCCGGGAGGATAAAGACTATCTGGACCCATTTCGGTCTGGGTTCAGGCACAGTTCTGGAATGGAATCAGCTTTGGTAACCCTGACAGATAATTTGTATCAAAAGTGGGGCAGGGGGGATGCAGCTCTGCTCCTGCTTCACAATTTGTATGTGGCTTTTGATACCATTGACCACGGTATCCTCCTAGACTGGCTCTATGAAATGGGTTGGGGGGGACTATTTTACAGTGTTCTGTAAAACACTTGCAGGGCCATGTCCAGAAAGCAGAATTGGGAGATTGTGTTTTGGCCCCATAGTCCTTGTGCTATGACATGCCATACAGCACAATCCTGTTGCCAATGCTGCTTAACATCTCGATGAAGCTGTTGGGAGTGGCCATAAGGAGTTTGGGAACAAAGTGTCATTTAGTACGCTGATGATGCATAGCTCTATTTATCCATAATTGAGTCAGGAGAGGCTGAGTATGGTCTAAAATGTTGTCTGGATGCCGTTGTGGAATGGATGAGGTTTAATGAACTGAGCTGAACCCTGGGAAGATAGAGGCACTATGGATGAGTGGTTCCAGTGTCCCAGGGATTGACCATTTGCCTGTCCTGGATGGAGTTACTCTCTCACTGTGAAAGCAAGGTGCATAGATTGGGGTGTTTCTTCTTTGTCACTTGAGGTTGAGGTGGCCTCAGTGGCTAGGACTGCTTTTACCACCTATGGCTGGTGCACCAACTGTGGTCATTCTTGGATAGGGAAAACCTAGGTACAGTGATTCATGCATTGGTAACCTCAAGACTTGTTGCAATGCACTCTGTTGTGGGGCTACCCTTGCACCTGACCCAGAAGCTCCAGATGGTACAAAATGTTGCATCTACAGTGTTGATGGGGATAGACTACTGCCATCATATAACTCTGGTGCTTAAAAGCTTGCATTAACTGCCCATATGCTACCACACCAAGTTCAAGGTTCTTGTATTAATTTACAAGGCCCTTACATGATTCCAGGATATCTTAAGAACTGCCTGATCCCTGATATCCTGGCCCAGGCACTGAAATCTTTGGGGAAGTCTTGTTTGGTGGTCCCCCATGGCTCAGATACAGAAGTCATAACTACTAGAAACCATGAATTCAGTGTAGTGGGCCCAAGCCTGTGGAGTTCTCTCCCAGCTGAGATTAAACAGACACCCTCCTTGCTGAATGTCAGGCCCATGACTAAGACTTTCTTGTTCAGGAGGCATTTTAAGGTAGTGTCTAGTTTTATGATAAATTTATATTGTTTTATTTTCTGTATGGTTCATTTTCATGTACACTGCTTGGAAATGCTAATGATTAAGCAGTATATAAATGTCTTAAATAAAATAACTAATATTATAAAACTGAACGTTGTTAGCCTCTACACATTTACCTGAGAGTAAGTCTGATGGAGCTCATTCGGGCTTGATTCTGATTAGACATGCATAGGATTGCACTATAAGACACTGTGATACCAATGCAGCTAAAAGAATTTCACTAGGAGAGGAATGATATCAGATTTCTATATTCATAAATACATTGGAGGCATCATTTACTGTATGGAAAATGGAATCAGTCATAGAATTCTTAACTGGTCTTCAAGCTGTGCAGGTCGACTGATAATTAGTAACAGGATATTTTGCTTTTAGCTAAACAGTCAGTTAACTGTTTGCTTTCGTTAGGTTTTGAAGCTGCTGTCTGGTGGTTGAACATGTTATTCCAGCCACTGTGAGACTCTCTACATGACAGCAGAGACAATTTATGTGGAAAGGTGATGGGGCCTGCCCCTCACTGGAGTTTGGCATATATTGCAGCAGGATGCATAAATAATCTGGCAAGACTGTTGGTTGAAAGAATAAAGAAACAAGGTTTTTCGCTACTGGGAAATAAAGTCATTCTGACTACAGACATACATGTGGCCATTGTAGAGCCAAGAGGTTCAAATTCAGACACTATTATTATTATTATTTATTACATTTATATACCACCCCATAGCCGAAGCTCTCTGGGTGGTTTACAGCAGTTAAAACAATAAAAACAAAAATACAAATTTTAAAACACAAAAAACAATTTAAAAACACAATTTAAAAAAATTAAAAACAATTTAACAACACATGCTAAAACGCCTGGAAGAAGAGGAAAGTCTTGACCTGGCGCTGAAAAGATAACAGTGTTGGTGCCAGGCGCACCTCGTCTGTCAGATCATTCCATAGTTTGGGGGCTACCACTGAGAAGGCCCTATCTCTGATGAAAGGAAGAGGAAGGAAGTAAAACCTGAGAAAAACAAACAAGTAGTTACTAAAGGAATCAGTGAGGGAAGAATAGGTTGCTTTTCTGTTTATCGCTCCACAATGGTTCAGGTTACTTGTTACAAGCATCGGTGCTTTGCTCCCAACAGATATCATGTGCCCGCTCACCCCACTCCAAGACACTGAATGGGATTGCTACAAAGGGGCAACTATGCAATTGGAACTCCCAGTAACACAGGGGGCCTGGCTGCACCAAGTGCCAACTAACATGCATAGGCAGCCACTCTGTTCTAGATGTTCCACTCAGTGCACAAACATCTGACAACAAACAGGCAAAGAAATAATGTGTGTCACAATCATATGGAAGGAAGGAGAAGCCACTGGCCAGCTTTCCCTGTCCATTGTTTATCTACAATTATTTCTCCCTCTGCCTAATTTTCACTAGCAATTGAGAGTGGAAGGAACAATGAAAATTAGCCACTGTGAAAAGAGAGAGCTGGAGATAAACAACAGATGGATAAAGGCAGTTAGTGGCTCCTTCTACTATGTGTTTGTCTGTGATCCCCTCCAGCTTTCTTTGTCTGTTGTCTGAGCACCTTCCAAGTTCTTAACAGGCACAGCCTGGCCACTCCTCATGTGGTGAGCATAATCAGTATTCCAGCATTAAGATATACACACTGGTATTTCAGTAAAGCATTCCAATCAAGTAGTGGAAAAAAAAGTAAGTTTGTCCCAGATACAGCAACAAAATAATTGGAGTCATCAGGCACACAGTGCTACTGTTGATTTTTTAGGACTTAAAAAAGAAAAAAGAGATCACCACCACACTTTGGCAAAGCATGAAAGAGGCTGAACTTGCAGCAGCCAGCCTAGAATGTGGGATGAACTTCTGCAGGACTTGCTTCTGTTTTTGAATGCACCTGTTTCTCAGTCCTCATGTAGGGAGGGTAGTGACATGAGTAGTGGGTGCAGGAGCTCTTCTCTTCTTCTCCAAATCCCCATTCACATTATAGTAGTGTGTTGTATTCAGCATATTAACATCAAATCTAGGCTACCAAGTACTGATACCGAACATCAGACTCTACATTTTCTATTGAAAATCTAGTGGGTACCTACTGTTACCAGCCAAATATTGATGTCAAATCTTGGATATTTAATATTAAGTACTCTGAAGATTTGCATACAAATCCATAAAATATAATTTTGATCATGTGTTACCAGTTATGGGTAAAAATTCATTTCAGTTCTGCACGTGTTCAGGGCCTACACATGGGGGTGGGGATGGGATGCTTTACCCAAACCTGGACATTCAGAGGAGCCCAGTCTGGGCTGAAAAGCTATTAGAATAAGGAAACAAAATGAGGCTTAAATGTAGATCATGCTTGAGGATATCTAGGCAAATTGATTGCGCTTCATCTATATGGGGTATCCAGATCTTGTATGATCTTATGAGCAAAAGTCTAAACAGTGAGCTGCTGGTCCAGGCTGTCATCTAGAACACAAAAGGAATGTTTGCATGGGAACAGAGAGAAGTGAGCTGTATAACATGACATGCTTTCTCAGGCACTACAAAACCCAGGGTTCCTTAGTTTCTGCTGGCATTTCCTAGGTCAGGGGAGCCACTGGGGACTGGCAGCAGGAGGGAGAACCGATGTGGGATACAAAGGACAATGGAAGCCATTGCTACAATAGAATGTACACAGCTCCTTTGGGAGGAAGGACAGGATATAAATTTAATAATAGAACAGAATAATAGAAATAGAACACAGGATCAGGAGTGCCAGATTAGTTCCACTGGTAGGCCTGTGCAGCCCTGATCTTGGCACTGCCCATCCCCATCCCAGTAAGGGAGGGTGGTTATGTAGCACTGCCGCACTGTGCCCACTATTCCTACCATAATATATGTGAGTAAATCAGTTTGGCTTCTAGTCCTCTGAGTATACAGAAGAACTGACATTACATCCCAGGGACAGGCAGCAGTGTCAAAAGGGCATATGTCAGAAAGAAAAAGACCGACTGCAGGCGTATAGATAGGGACCTCTCTCTGGGGGTGAGACAGGGTGGGCACGATAGAAATTTGCACCAGAGAAACTATGGACAGGCACTGTAGAATTGTAGTGTATGCAGCTTTTATATCTCTTCTCAGTATGTTGTTGTTATGTGCCTTCAAGTCAATTACGGCTTATGGCGACCCTATGAATCATCAACCTCCAAGAGCATGTGTCATGAACCACCCTGTTCAGATCTTGTAAGTTCAGGTCTGTGGCTTCTTTATGGAATCAATCCATCTCTTGTTTGGTCTTCCTCTTTTTCTACTCTCTTCTATTTTTCCCAGCATTATTGTCTTTTCTAGTGAATTATGTCTTCTCATTATGTGTCCAAAGTATGATAACCTCAGTTTCATCATTTTAGCTTCTAGTGATAGTTCTGGTGTAATTTGTTCTAACACCCAATTATTGGTCTTTTTCGCGGTCCATGGTATGAGCAAAGCTCTCCTCCAACACCACATTTCAAATGAGTTGATTTTTCTCTTATCTGCTTTTTTCACTGTCCAACTTTCACATCCATACATAGAGATCGGGAATATCATGGTTTGAACGATCCTGACTTTAGTGTTCAGTGATACATCTTTGCATTTGAGGACCTTTTCTAGTTCTCTCACAGCTGCCCTCCCCAGTCCTAGCCTTCTTTTGATTTCTTGACTATTGTCTCCATTTTGGTTAGTGACTGTGCCAAGGTATTGATAATCCTTGACAAGTTTAATGTCCTCACTGTCAACTTTAAAGCTACATATTCATTCACTGGCGATCACTCATGGCCGAGTAAGATTGTCTTCCAAGGTAAGGTCTTTAACAGTGGGTCCGTAAGTGACTATGGAGGCCAATTCTGGATCCACACAGCCTTCCACAGTGAGGACATAGGTTTCCAGATGGAAGGTGGTTGCACTGAGGATTTGTTTGATGTGTGTTCTGCTTAGCTCATTTGTCCTGTTCGCTCTGGATTCATGCTTGTTCAAAGTCCACAGCACCTTTGATAATAGCCGACCTCCATTTGCGACATTCATGGGCCAAGACTTCCCAGTTGTCGATGTTCATGTTACATTTGTTCAGATTTGCTTTAAGAACATCTTTAAACCTCTTTTGCTCTCCACCTATGTTGCCTTTTCCATCAAGTTGGGAGTAAAGTAGCTGCTTTGGAAGATGGTGATTAGGCATTTGAACAACATGGCCAGTCCAGCCAAGTTGATGTTGAAGGATCATTGTTTCAACACTGGTAGTCTTTGCTTCTTCCAAAATGCTAACATTAGTCTGTCTGTCTTCCCAAGTTATTTGCAGAATTTTCTGGAGTCAGCATTGGTGGAATCTTTCAAGAAGCTGGGTGGTGTTTATAAATGGTCCATGTTTCACAGGTGTACACTAAGGTCGGTAGTACAATGGCTTTATAAATAAGCATTTTGGTCTCCCTGCGAATATCCCAATCCTCGAACACTCTACGCTTCATTTGGGAGAATGCGGCACTTGCAGAGCTCAGACAATGTTGAATTTCAGCATCGATGTCAGCTTTTACAGAGAAATGGCTGCTGAGATAGGGGAAGTGATCAGCGTTCTCCAACATCACACCATTAAGGTGGATTGATGGTGCTACAGAGGGACTAGTTCGCACCTGTTGATGAAGCACTTTGGGTTTTTTAATATTAAGTGAGAGCCCAAGCTTTCCATATGCTTCTGCAAAGACATTTAGGATAGTTTGAAGATCTTTCTCTGAATGTGTGGAGACTACATTATCATCGGCATATTGAAGTTCTATGACAGAGGTTGACATTACTTTACTTTTTGCTTTCAGCCTACTGAGATTAAAAAACTTTCCATCTGTTCGATATATGATTTCCACACCAGTAGGAAGTTTCCCCTCAATAAGGTGTAGAATCATAGCAATGAAGATAGCAAATAAGGTAGGAGCAATGATGCATCCCTGTTTTATGCCTGATCCGACTCTGAATGGATTGCTCTGAAAGCCATTGTTGTCCAAAATTGTTGCTGTCATGTTGTTATGAATGAGTCGCAAAATATTCACAAATTTATCAAGGCATGCAGTTTTTAGAAGGATGGTCCATAGAGCGGTTCAATTCACAGTGTCAAAGGCCTTAGTCAGATCAATAAAAGGCATATATAAAGGTTGATTCTGCTCCCGGCATTTTTCTTGAAGCTTTTGTGCACTGAAGATCAAGTCCACTGTCCCCCTGGAAGGGTAGAAACCATGCTGAGATTTGGGGAGGACATCCTCTAAGATTGGCAGGAGGCAATTTGCAAGGATCCTTGCAAGGATTTTACCTGGAGTAGCAAGAAGGGAGATACCTCGATAGTTTCCGCAATCTGTTCTATCACCCTTCTTAAAAAGGGTGATAATTATGGCATCCCTAAAGTCTTCCGGGATCTCCTCCCTCATCCAGATTTTTTCTTATAATAATTTTTTATTATTATTCAAATTTTTATAAAACAAATACAAATACAACAAAACAATACAACAACAAAAAATAAAAGAAAAAGAAGAACTTGACTTCCGATTTGTCACAGATCAGCTATAAGTATATAATATATATCAAACCTGTCTCCTAAAACATACGAAATTCACTTTTTTCCAAAGTCTATCTTAATTAATCGTCAAATCCCATTATCATCATTTCATTTTTTTCTTTCAACAAAAAGTCCAAAAGAGGCTTCCATTCCTTAAGAAATGTATCTGTCGTTTTTTCTCTAATAAGACATGTCAATTTGTCCATCTCAACGAAGTCCAATAATTTCAATAGCCATTCTTCCATTGTTGGTATCGATTCCATTTTCCACTTTTGCGCATATAGTAATCTTGCTGCCGTGATCATATATAATATTATTCTTCCATATTTCTTTTCCTTTTGTTTATCCATAAAACCCAATAAAAAAAATTCTGGTTTTGACTGAATATTTATCTTTAAAATTTTTTGCATCATCCTACCTATCTGTGCCCAAAATAATTTTCCCTGTTTACACAACCACCACATATGATAAAAAGATCCTTCTTGTTGTTTACATTTCCAACATACATTAGAAACATTACTATACATTTTTGACAACTTTTCTGGAGTCATATACCAATGATACATCATTTTATAAAAATTTTCTTTAAGATTATAGCATAATGTAAATTTCAAACCTTTTTTCCACATATTTTCCCATTGATCCATTTGTATATTATAACCAAAACTTTTTGCCCACTTAACCATACACTCTTTTACTTGTTCTTCTTCCATGTCCATTTTTAATAAAAATTTATACATTTTTGCAATTATACATTCATCATTTGTACACAAACCTATTTCAAAATCAGATTTATTTATTTCAAACCCATACATTTTCTTGTCCATTTTAAATCTTTCTAACAATTGTAAATAGGCAAACCATTGTGAACTATATCCTTCCTTTATTAGTTGTTCTCTCTCTTTCATTATATATTCACCATGCACATTTTCTAATAGTTCTTGGTAAGTTAACCATTTCTCTTTTCCAGCCATTTCTCTTCTATAAAACGCTTCTTGACTTGAAACACATAGTGGTATTTTCGAAAAAAACCTTGTTTTGTATTTATTCCATATACTCAACAAAGGACGTCTTATAAAATGATTATTAAAATCCACATTAACTTTTACTGTATCATACCATAGATATCCATGCCATCCCCACTTCAAGTTGTGACCCTCCAAATCCAATAATCTTTTATTCCTCAATAGAATCCATTCCTTTATCCAAACTAAGCAACAAGCAGCAAAATAAAGTCTCAAATTTGGTAATCCCAGCCCTCCTCTTTCTTTGGCATCTTGTAATCCTCATCCAGATTTTTTCAATGAGTTTATGAAGTTGTTGTGTAAGTTCAGACCCACCTTCTTTAAAGACTTAAGCAGGAATCCCATCAGGTCCACTAGCTTTGTTATTCTTCATTTGATTGATGGCATTACTGACTTCATCCAAATTAGGGGATAATGCAAGCTCGTCTCTGGTTTGTTGTTGTGGAATTTGTGAGAAGACCTGACCCCCTCACACGATAGAGTTACGATTAAGGAGGTTGTGGTAATGCTCTTTCCAGCGCAGTGCAATAGACTCTTTATCCTTAAGAAGTTTGCTACCATCCATTGAACGTAAGGGATTTGCACCATAATTTGTTGGTCCATAGATGGCCTTTGTGGCATTAAAAAAGCCCTGTGCATCGTGAGCATCTGCAAAGTGCTGGATTTCTTGAGCTTTCTTTATCCACCAGGCATTTTTAAGTTCTCTAGTTCTTTGGACATCAGCCTTTGCACTGGCATAGATTTTTTTCTTAGCAGCACAGTTAATGTCTTTCTGCCATATCTGGAAGGCTTTCCTTTTCTTGTCGATGATATGTTCAATCTCGCTATCATTCTTATCAAACCAATCCTGATGTTTCTTAGTTTGGTATCCAATAGTTTCTTCACATGCTGCAATAATGGATGTCTTCAGTTTAATCCAGTGTTCCTCAACATTTTCAGGGAGTTCCATTGGTAGATGTTTCTTGAGAGATTGAAAGCAGGCTCGCTTAATAGGATCTTGAAGGGCATGGATGTTCATTTTATGCCTTGGTTTTCTTCCTTGGAGCCTACGTTGAGGAACAATATTAATGGCCATAGTGGATTGAATTAATCGGTGATCTGTCCAGCAGTCGTTGGCACTCGTCATGGAGTACATCACAACGATCTCTGGCACAGACAATTACGTAAGCTAGGAGATGCCAGTGTTTTGACCGAGGGTGCTTCCATGATGTTTTAAATTTATTTTTCTGATGAAAGAGTGTGTTTGTAATAACAAGATTATGCTCTGCACATTTAGTCAGAAGTAGAATGCCATTCAGGTTGCTATTGCCAACTCCTTCTTTCCCAACGGTTTCTGGCCATAAATAGAAATCACGCCCAACTCTTGCATTAAAATCACCCAAGAGGATAATTTTATCCTCATTAGGTATCTCTGATAAGATGGTGTCCAGCTGGGTATAAAAAATTTCTGTGATATCTTCATCAGCATCTAATGTTGGTGCATAAGCACTTAGAATAGTTGCCTGCTGGTTTTTGGCAAGTTTTAACCAGAGGGTTGAGAGTCATTCATTAATGCCAATAAGAACTTCTGACAAGAGCTTCACAAGATTATTTTTAATAGCAAAGCCTACTCTATGTATTTGTCATTCTTGTTCAGGCAGTCCTTTCCAGAAGAAGATATAACTTCCTTTTTCTTCATTCAGGTGTCCTCCTCCTGCTCTTGGAGTTTCTTGGAGTGCTGCTATGTCAATATTAAAACGTCTCAACTCATTCACAATGATGGCAGTCCTGAGTTCAGGATGTTCACTATCTGTATTGTCCAGCAATGTCCACATATTCCATGTTCCAAAATTCAATAGTCTTTTGGGACCGCTAAGTGGTGATCCCACTGGACATGGTAATCCAGTCAGGGAGAGATTATGAGGCAGACTATGTTTAGGGCACCTTTTCTAGCCCCCTCACCATATGGGGTGAGCAGAGCGGATCCTGAATAGGACTACTCAGTCATGGATATAGCTGCCGAACTACTCAACTGTCTCGGTCCTTAAGTCAGGACGACTGAGTCTGTATCCACTGCCCATGTGCTGGTCCATGACTAGGGGCTTCCAGATTGCACAGTCCTGCCCCCGTCACCATTTGCCAATCGTCATGGGACTTTTGTTTTGTTTTGTTTTGCTTGGAAGTTGCCTGTGTGTGAATTTGTTTTATGTGGGGAGATCGGCGCACAACAATCAACACACAATCTTGACAGAAAAAGGCTTTGATCCAATGCCATGGATACCATGACGATTGGAAGTCTTTTATCTGCTGCAGTTTTCATCTGCCTTCACAGCCGTTGTAACATATACATAGTTATCCTCCGCCTGTTCTGCCGTTGAGGACTTTCTTGGATCATTCTTTGTCTGGTTCCTTTCCCTTGACCTTACCGCCATGGGTGACCCTGCTGGGAGTATGTGACTCCAGACAGCATTGCTCACAGGGTTCATTGGAACACGCAAGCCCACTCACCACTACAAGGTGACGATCCAGAGAGGGGTACGTACGTTTACGTACGTATGTTTAAAGCTACATAAATCTTCTGTTGTCATTACTTTAGTCATTTTGATGTTCAGCTGTCATCCTGTTTTTGTGCTTTCCTCTTTAACTTTCATCAGCATTCGTTTCAAATCATTACTAGTTTCTGCTAGTAGTATGGTATTGTCTGCATATCTTAAACTATTGATATTTCTCCCTTCAGTTTTCACACCTCCTTCATCTTGGTCCAATCCCGCTTTCCATATGATATGTTCTGCATATAAACAAATATGGTGATATAATACACCCCTGTCCACACCCTTTCCTATTGGGAACCAATAGGTTTCTCCATATTCTGTCCTTACAGTAGCCTCTTGTCCAGAGTATAGGTTGCGCATCAGGACAATCAGATGCTGTGGCACCCCCATTTCTTTTAAAGCATACCATAGTTTTCCATGATCTACACAGTGAAAGGCTTTGCTGTAATCTATAAAGCACAGGGTGATTTTCTTCTGAAATTCCTTTGTGCGTTCCATCATCCAACGTATGCTTGCGATATGATCTCTGGTGCCTCTTCCCTTTCTAAATCCAGCTTGGACATCTGGTATTTCTTGCTCCCTATATGGTAAGAGCCTTTGTTGTAGAATCTTGAGCATTACTTTACTTGCATGAGATATTAAGGCAATAGTTCAATAATTACTGCATTCCCTGGGATCCCCTTTCTTTGGAATTGGGATGTATATTGAACACTTCCAGTCTGTGGGCCATTGTTTAGTTTTCCATATTTCTTGACAATTTTTTGACAAAATTTGGACAGATTCAGTCTCAGTAGCTTGTAGCAACTCTATTGGCATTCCTGGAGATTTGTTTCTTCCAAGTATTTTAAGAGCAGTTCTAGTTATTCATCATACTGTTCCTCTATCAATGAATCTGTCATCCTGGCATCTCTTTTATAGAGTTCTTCAGTGTATTGCTTCCATCTTCCTTTTATTTCATCTCAGTCAGTCATTGTGTTCCCATTGATTATTCAACAGCCGTACTCTTGGTTTAAATTTCCCTTTCATTTCTTTAATCTTTTGGAATAGGGCTCTTGTTCTTCCCTTTTTGTTGTTCTATACAGTATTGTAGTAGTTCTCTGTTGGGGAACCTTGTTCAGCTCAAGGGCCTCATGCCAGTGGTGAATGTGGCCAAAGAAAAAAATATGGGTGGAGCAACATTTAAACATTCCAACCACGCAAAGGTCAGAGGTTTCTATATACACATTATTCCATCATCCAGAGCAACCAAAAGGCATCATCATAGGTCAAAGACACATTCCAGCTGGGCAAAAGCACTTAAGGAGGGTGCAGAGCAGGGCCAATGAGGAGCATGGCCTGGGAGGGGGCATGGCCTGGGAGAATCCTGAGGGCCAGATATGCCCCCTGGACCTGTGGTTCCCCACTCCAGCATTAATCAATGTAGAGGATTCAAAGTGGATTCAAATTCCTTTTCATGTATGCTTCCGACCACCTTGAGACAAGGTTCGGCTTGTGAATCAGTGTCTTGACCAAGTAAAAACAAAGGTTTTCATGGACAAGGATGGCTTTGAACTTTCATGTTCCTTACTGAAACTCAGACTAAGGAGTATTGTACCCTCCTGTCCCTGTTTAATTGATCAGTGTGCTTCTTGCCAGCAGTACCCATTTCCATGAGATTATCCCTAATACATCTTCCCTTACTGTGCATAATTTTTAGATTATGTCTTTTAATTTTGTCACTGATGGCTAGCAGGTAGGACTAAATCAATTTTAACAAGAACCTACTTAATTTTAAAAGCCACAATTATACAACCATGAACTCATTTCTTTTCCAGTAAGGAGTTCCTCAGTCTTACCTTTTTGTCTCCAATCTTCTTATAGTGTCACAATTACAGCTATAATTTACTCTTCTTCAAGAATAATTGTTTCTCTCCACCACCACCCCAATCTATCAGCCCATGTTGCCTGCAATTTGTAAAGGATGGTGGAATTATCATGAAGTCATTTTGTATGCGTGGCTAAATGATAGGCTTTCTTGCTGAGAATTGCCTTCCATTCTGGATCAGTATCTAACATGCTAAGGTTGCATTTCGATGCAAGTGTGACTAGGCACAAATCTGATGGCAGGGAAGGTTTGTGGGAGCCCTGCCCTCTAGTTGGCCCTTCCTCTTCAGTGGGCCCTGCTAGGTTTACCTGGCAGCAGCAACAGAGGGAAGCTGCAGCAATAGCAGCAGCACTCACAGTATTGCCCTGAAACACTGTAGGATGTTAAGATAGTGGCTAGACCAAGTCACTTGGTAGTACTCAGAATGCTGGGTTGGAAAATGATATTTAAAGATGTGTTCCAGGCAGGCATCTTCAGTGAGCTCTGCCAGGATGCTAGGACCCTGGCAGCTGTCCAAGGATGCCAAGCGCTCACATTGGCCATGGTTAGAAGGGGATGTTGCATGTGTTTGGGTAGTTTCTTCTTCCTTCTATCTCCTTCATGGAATAGTAGAGTTGGAAGGGGCCTACAAGGCCATCGAGTCCAACCCCCTGCTCAATGCAGGAATCCAAATCAAAGCATTCCCGACAGATGGCTGTCCAGCTGTCTCTTGAATGCCACCAGTGTCTAGAGCCCACTACTATTGTCGTATGGCTCTAACAGTTAGGATGTTTTTCCTGATGTCCAGTCGAAATCTGGCTTCCTGCAACTTGAGCCCATTATTCCATGTCCTGCACTCTGGGACGATCAAGAAGATCCTGTATGTGACAACCTTTCATGTACTTGAAAAGTGCTATCATATCTCCCCTCAGTCTTCTCTTCTCCAGGCTAAACATGCCCAGTTCTTTCAGTCTCTCCTCATAGGGCTTGGTTTCCAGTCCCCTGATCATCCTTGTTGCCCTCCTCTGAACCTGTTCCAGTTTGTCTGCATCCTTCTTGTAGTGCGGAGACCAGAACTGGATGCAGTATTCAAGATGAGGCCTAACCAGTGCTGAATAGAGGGGAACTAATACTTCACGCGATTTGGAAACTATACTTCTGTTAATCCAGCCTCATATAGCATTTGCCTTTTTTGCAGCCACATCACACTGTTGGCTCATATTCAGCTTGTGATCAATGACAATTCCAAGATCCTTCCCACATGTCGTACTGCTGAGCCAAGTATCCCCCATCTTATAACTGTGCATTTGGTTTCTTTTTCCTAAGTGTAGAACTTTGCATGTATCCCTGTTGAATTTCATTCTGTTGTTTTCAGCCCAATGCTCCAGCCTATCAAGGTCCCTTTGAATTTTCTTTCTGTCTTCCATGGTATTAGCTATGCCCCTCACTTCACTCTGATCTCTCTTGCTCCTATCTGCTGGCCTCTGAATCCAGTGCAGTCAAGAGGAGCTTCTAGAAAAGGCAAGGTTGCCTTGAGGATCATTCATTTTCCCCACCTCACTCATTTATGCTCACCTTGGAGGGACAGTGGCAAGAGGAAGCAACTGGCAAAATTGAGCCACCTCTTCCTTCTTCACTTTCTTCACTTCCACGTCTCCAAAGCTTACCTTAACAAAAGGAGAAGAACCTGATATGAAAGTTCAAGATTGGCTAACCTTGCATTGACTGTAGCATGTGGTCTGCTTAATGTCTGAAATGGTGCTCCACCTTGATGCAAATGGTTTCATTTTCTTAGTGGGGATGCTGGAACTTATAGTGCCAGTCCCCTCCCCAGTAGGAAATGGCATTTTGCTGGGGAACTGGAATGCCTCCTCTGTTTCTATCACTTCTCACTTCTCCTGCCCCAAGAAATAGTTGTAAGCTCTTGGATGGAAGAAGAGATGGCAGTGGATCCTTCAGGCACTGCAAGTGTTTTGCAAATACTTGCACAGAGCATGGGAAAAGCATCTATCTTTCACTTGATCTCTCTCAGTTCCTTCATAAGGGTGGTGACTTGTAATGGAAGAGAAAAATACGTTTCTGGGTATAAACTGATAGCAATGGTCAGTCTGATGTTTCATAGGTGAATCAGGTCACTTGCTGATTAGCCATCAACTCTGATGAGTATTTCACCCAGAGAGTTCTGGAAATGGGTATTTGATTATCATGGTGCAAGGCAATATTATTTATTACATTAATGCTGAGATCAATCTAGGTGGTCTTCCACTCTGAGCAGCACTGGGATCTGAGCATTCAAAATGAAAACAACCCAACCATAACAACATAAGAACCATAAGAAGCTGCCTTATATTGAGTCAGACCAATGGGCCATCTAGTGCAACACTGTCTATACTGATGGGCAGCAGTTCTCCATGGTTTCAGATGGGACATTCCCAGTCCTACCTTGAGATGTTGGAGATTGAACCTGGGACCTTCTACATGCAAAGCAGATGCTTTACTAAGATACTGAGATACAGTTCTTCCCCAACAATGTCAACAACATAACTATCATTTCTATCATCCATTTCTAAGCCATTGCAAAATATAAAAAACAGTGTGTACCCTGCTGTAGACATGGGATCAATTATTATGGTTGTCATGGAGGTCAAGAATCCTGAATCAGCTGAAAAGAGTCCTGGGTCCTGATTAGCTTTAAAAAAAATCCCTCCAAATAACAACATTATTAGTTCAGACTCAGGAGTTCTTGTTGATTTCAGCAAAACTTACTTCCAGATAGTAACTGATCCCAAAGAACTTGTGGACTAGGCACTGGTTCCTTGATTCTTCCACTTCTGCAGGATGAAAGAGGGAACAAAAGTCTGTACAACTTACAGAATACATCCCAGAATCTGGAGAAGCAAGTGGTACCAGACTGCCAATCCTATCCCAATAAAGCTCCTAGATTTGTTGCTATCATAAAGTCTGGTGACTAATTGTTGCTGAAGGAGCCTGTTTTCAGCATGACTAACTTCCAGCAGGAGCTTTCTAGGACCTGAGCAACTAGAAGTAGGATTTGGATTGAAGTCTAAATCTGGTTGATTTAAACATCACAGATCACACCAGCAATTTTAGTCAGTTTTGCAGGAAATCAGTATTTATTTATTTATTATTTGATTTATATTCCACCCTTCTTCCCAGCAGAGCCCAGGGCGGCAAACAAAAGCACAAAAACCACAGTTTAAAACATCATAAAAACAGACCTTAAAATACATTAAAACAAAACAACTTTAAAAACATTTTTTTAAAAGCTTTAAAAACAGCTTAAATAAAAAGGGTTAAAAACATATTGTTTAGGGAAGAAAAGGATTTTTAAAAAAATATTAAAAAGCAATTCCAACACAGACACAGACTGGGATAGGTCTCAACTTAAAAAGCTTGTTAAAAGTATATTAACAAACCCATTAGACTAAGAACATAAGAAGAGCCTGCTGGATCAGGCCACTGGCCCATCTAGTCCAGCATCCTGTTCTCACAGTGGCCAACTAGGTGCCTGGGGGAAGCCCGCAAGCAGGACCCGAGTGCAAGAACACTCTCCCCTCCTGAGGCTTCCGGCAACTGGTTTTCAAAAGCATGCTGCCTCTGACTAGGGTGGCACAGCACAGCCATCACGGCTAGTAGCCATTGATAGCCCTGTCCTCCATCAATTTGTCTAATCTTCTTTTAAAGCCATCCAAGCTGGTGGCCATTACTGCATCTTGTGGGAGCAAATTCCATAGTTTAACTATGCGCTGAGTAAAGAAGTACTTCCTTTTGTCTGTCCTGAATCTTCCAACATTCAGCTTCTTTGAATGTCCACAAGTTCTAGTATTATGAGAGAGAGAGAAGAACTTTTCTCTATCCACTTTCTCAATGCCATGCATAATTTTATACACTTCTATCATGTCTCCTCTGACCCGCCTTTTCTCTAAACTAAAAAGCCCCAAATGCTGCAACCTTTCCTCGTAAGGGAGTCGCTCCATCCCCTTGCTCATTCTGGTTGCCCTCTTCTGAACCTTTTCCAACTCTATAATATCCTTTTTGAGATGAGGCGACCAGAACTGTACACAGTATTCCAAATGCGGTCGCACCATAGATTTATACAATGGCATGATGATATTGGCTGTTTTATTTTCAAAACCTTTCCTAATTATCCCTAGCATGGAATTTGCCTTTTTCACAGCTGCTGCACACTGGGTCGACATTTTCATCGTGCTGTCCACTACAACCCCGAGGTCTCTCTTCTGGTCGGTCACCGCCAGTTCAGACCCCATGAGCATATATGTGAAATTCAGATTTTTTGCTCCAATATGCATAATTTTACACTTGTTTATATTGAATTGCATTTGCCATTTTTCCGCCCGTTCACTCAGTTTGCAGAGGTCTTTTTGGAGCTCTTCGTAATCCCTTTTTGTTTTAACAACCCTGAACAATTTAGTGTCGTCAGCAAACTTGGCCACTTCACTGCTCACTCCTAATTCTAGGTCATTAATGAACAAGTTGAAAAGTACAGGTCCCAATACCGATCCTTGAGGGACTCCACTTTCTACAGCCCTCCATTGGGAGAACTGTCTGTTTATTCCTACTCTCTGTTTTCTGCTTCTTAACCAATTCCTTATCCACAAGAGGACCTCTCCTCTTATTCCATGACTGCTAAGCTTCCTCAGAAGTCTTTGGTGAGGTACCTTGTCAAACGCTTTTTGAAAGTCTAAGTACACTATGTCCACTGGATCACCTCTATCTATATGCTTGTTGACACTCTCAAAGAATTCTAATAGGTTACTGAGACAGGACTTTCCCTTGCAGAAGCCATGCTGGCTCTGCTTCAGCAAGGCTTGTTCTTCTATGTGCTTAGTTAATCTAGCTTTAATCATACTTTCTACCAGTTTTCCAGGGACAGAAGTTAAGCTAACTGGCCTGTAATTTCCGGGATCCCCTCTGGATCCCTTTTTGAAGATTGGTGTTACATTTGCCACTTTCCAGTCCTCAGGCACGGAGGAGGACCTGAGGGACAAGTTACATATTTTAGTTAGCAGATCAGCAATTTCACATTTGAGTTCTTTGAGAACTCTCGGGTGGATGCCATCTGGGCCTGGTGATTTGTCAGTTTTTATATTGTCCATTAAGCCTAGTACTTCCTCTCTCATTACCACAATTGTCTCAGTTCCTCAGAATCCCTTCCTGCAAATGTTAGTTCAGGTTCAGGGATCTGCCCTATATCTTCCACTGTGAAGACAGATGCAAAGAATTCATTTAGCTTCTCTGCAATCTCCTTATCATTCTTTAGTACACCTTTGACTCCCTTATCATCCAAGGGTCCAATCGCCTCCCTAGATGGTCTCCTGCTTTGAATGTATTTATAGAATTTTTTGTTGTTGGTTTTTATGTTCTTAGCAATGTGCTCCTCAAATTCTTTTTTAGCATCCCTTATTGTCTTCTTGCATTTCTTTTGCCAGAGTTTGTGTTCCTTTTTATTTTCTTCATTCGGACAAGACTTCCATTTTCTGAAAGAAGACTTTTTGCCTGTAAGAGCTTCTTTGACTTTGCTTGTTAACCATGCTGGCATCTTCTTGGCCCTGGCGGTACCTTTTCTGACTATTGCAGGCTTCCATCAAGGGCACATATATTTTAGCTTAGGTTAGTGAAGCACTCTGTATCTTTGAAGATTCCCCAAGAATCACTGGAAACAGGGAAGAATCCATCAGTTCTGCTCACATAAAGATACTGAGGTAGTAGCAGAAACAGTACAACGCTGCAGATGCAATGCAAACCTCCAATCTGCTGGTCTGGGAGGGTGTTGATGGGGTGGCCCCCCTGTCCACCCACCAAAAATGGGTATTCTGGGGCTGAGGAGGCTGAGCCAGACTAGGATCTGATGGATTCAGAGCCATCCCCACTGCTGTCATTTGATAGCATCAGGTACAATCCAGACCTGATTATTATGCCACCATTGGGCTGGTATAGTCCAGAGGAGGCTTTTGCCTGTCATCCACTGCCTTCCACCCTGACCAGCAAGCTGACTGAGCTGCGGATATGGTTGTGGCAAAAGCTTTTGTGAAAAGCACTTTCATGCTTTGCTACTGCTTGCTTGGGGTTTGGATTACTCTGTAAGCTACCATGGCTTAATAGGAGTGGGCTGTCAGTGTGTTAAAAGAACTTTCTGCTGTATGGGGTGGTGGTGTTTCACTTGCCTTCAAAGCATGTAATGCCTAATGACATGAGCAAAATTCTTCATGGCCAGGCTAGGCTCTGATTGACTTCCCTGGCAAATAAACCATGTCTCCTACATCCATGTGGCTGTACTATAAGAGCTGCCATTGATTTTAATAGGTCATTGAGTGGTTTACACCTCTGAAAACTGGCTGAATCAAATATCCAGTCATTGTGGTAGAGCTATTTGCATAAGACAAATGTCCCTAAGCCTTTGTGTCTGGTCATTAAGGGCTTTTCTGTGCCACACAACTAGCATCCGTCTTTCAGCTACACTGAAATTAGCACTTAGACTATCTTCTAGACTTTCACACCACTCTCATTATATTATGCTAATCTGAGCCTTGCTATATCTTTTGTCTTCCAGACCACATGCTGAAAATAATCAAAATCTCTGTGTCCCCAAACCTTTACCACCTTTACCATCCTATATCTACGAATGCATTGTCTGTATGTTTACGTGTCCAACATTAGCAACAACTGGCAATCTAAAACAGCAATATTCATTCCTGAACAAAGCGGCATGAAATTACTGAATTTCACTTCTCATGCGTTTGTGATTCAAAGGATTATTATTGTACAAGGTTTCATGGAGCTGAGAGAGAATAAATAGTCTCTGTTGCTTTTTCCTCTTATGTCTAAAGCTTTTTTAAAATTTTTGAGCAAAAGTATGGCTTGTAATGAATCTGATTCAGAATTTTAAAATGGTGTTTGTCTTTTTACAAAATATAATATTTCCAGAGAGGTAGAGTCTTGTAGCACTTTAAATACTAACAAATTTATTAAGACATAAACTTTCATGGACTACAGTTCACTTCATCAGATGCAACTACTCTCAAAATTCTCTGCAAATCCATTGAGGAGCTTGTGTTCTGCAGAGACTGATTTGTTCCCTGAAATCACAGGGCAAAAACTGAAGCTGCCTTTCAATGTCACATATCCATTCAGGTCAGTATTGCCCATTCTATGAGCAATTTTCTGTGGTCATGGTCAAGGTCTCTCCCAGCACCTATCTGGCATCTGCATATTTTGTACTGAGCTCTTTTGCTGGAGATGCTGGGTATTAAATCTGTGACTTTATACTTGCAAAGTATGTGGTCCACCAATTCAATGACATCTCTCCATCACTTAAGTAATACCTGATGTCTTGGGGGCAGCTTCCTATCTTAGGACCAATTTTTTGGGGGGGTTGCTTTGGAACTGACTGGAAGAACCTGCTTCTCATGCTGTCTTCTAGCACAGTCAGGATATGCTGGGATGAGAAGAGGCCATCCCAGCCATTCAATGAGAGTTGTGTATTTTATTGGTTTAGGAAGGAGAATACGGGAAGGATGGACTGAGAGGTTACTATGGCCTGTAATGACAGCAGGGCCGGTTTTAAAGGGCAGCCTGGTGGGGCTCTGACCCGAGGGCCCCTGGAGCTACAGGGGCCCCTGAGGGGCCCCTCCACTCACCTTCTGCAATCCACAGCAGCAGCCACAGATCGCAGGGCAGGAGCTTCCACCTGCCTGCCATTCCCTTGCCCCATCTACCTGTCTCCTGCCTTTTAGCATTGCCCTTAATGAAGATGGTGGCCAAGGTTTCCCTAAGGTGCTGAAGCACCTGCCGCCATCTTGGTTGATGGCAGAGATGCACGCGCATAGCATGCACATGTGCCATCAACCAAGATAGCAGCGGAGGCTTCATCCCCTTAGGGAAACTGTGGCCACCATCTTGGTTAATGGCAATGCTAAAAGACAGGCGACAGGTAGGTGGGGGCAGGGGGCCCGCACGCGTATGCACATGTGCGCGCATACACACACACCAGAGCCTGGGAGAAACTGATGCCCAAGGGCCCTGGCATGCCTGGGGCTAGCCCTGAATGACAGTGTCAAGAGACTAAAACAAAGTGCAGTTGCAATGCAAATTCAGTGAAGTTGCACTTAATTTTTTTTTTAGTGGGTTATGTTGTTGGACTATGACCTGGGAGACCAGGGTTCAAATCCCCACGTAGCCATGAAGCTCATTGGGTGACCTTGGGCCAGTCACTGCCTCTCAGCCTCATGAAAACCCTATTCATAGGGTCGCCATAAGTCGGAATCAACTTGAAGGCAGTACATTTACATTTAAGTCAATAATTTTGCAGCAAGGTTTCAGTCTACAAACTGACACACTTTCTGTCCAACCTCACACTATGTAAGCTTGCTTTGCATACTATTTTCATTTGCACTCTGTTGATTCTTTTACACTATTACATGCGATTGTTTTCCCTCATTAAATATGCTCAGTTCATCTCTAATGTAACACTTGATTTCCTATACATTATATACTGAGATCATGATCTTTCCTGTATTAACATTTTAGCCATCTTCAGGTGTTCGTAAAAGCTATGAAAAGCATTTGCCTGAACATGTGATGTTTAAAAGTTGGGATGATGGAGGTAGGGACAGTCATGCAGGCCCAACCCCCAAAGTCCCCATGTGCATTGGCCCCACTCATTCAGTCCCATGTTGAGTAAGGAAGGTCTGCAGGGGGCTTTCACTTCTGTTCACTTGAAAGAGGGTAAAACCCTCAATGCAAGTTCATTCCTGCTCAACGCAGGAAGATCAGGGCCCATTTCCTGTTCAACATAGAGACAGAAACACATGGGGGCATGGGGCTGAGGCTTGTATGCACATCCCTGCCACCACCCATGGTTTTAAACATCACACGTTGTATTCAGAATCCTGACTGAGCTATTTTAGGTATGCTCCTCTTAAACGTAATATGCCTTCTATGTTGAGGGGAGAAAAGAAATATCTAGAAAATTCAAGACAATTTGGAAAAACAATGCAAAGACATAAAGTATTTATATAGTATGAAGCCTAAAGCGAGTCTGAGACTTTCATTATAAAAGTGCTGAAGTTTCTTGAGATTACCTAAACTACTCGATTGCTCATGAATTTTTTTGCTTTAGTTAACACTTCTCAGAACCAGTGAGTTTTGGAAAGACCTCATGTAGCTATTGTTTCCTATTTTCTCATTTCATGGTTGATGTGCTGATTTTCTACAGTTACTATTTTTTTAAAAAAAATTTTTTTGAAAAAGACAGTCATGACATTATTTTATATTAAAATGAGGAAATGACAATATAGGCTACGAAAAGAGCTACAAAAATAACAAATAGTATAGGATAATACCAACACTGTGTTTTGGCAAGGGAAGGAACAACATTGGAATTCTCTTGTTGCTCAGAGTCAGACCGGAGTTTGACCTATACGCTTTTTTGGGATCAGAGTGTACCACATGATAACTTTCTCTTTGTTAGTCTGATTTTCTCTCTCTCTTTAGCCAGAGTTTGGTGATGGCAGGGAGACTGAATCCTACCTGCCAACTCTCCAATTCAAGGTGCTTACATTAGTGTTTAAAGTGCTAACTGACTTGGCTCCAAATGTCTGAAAGACCACCTCCTTCCATACAGACTCTCTTGGGTATTAAGATCAGCAGCGGGGTGGGGGTGGTACTTCTACTGCTCTCAGAAGCTTGGTGAGTGGTCCGGGAGAGAGGATTATCTGTGGAAGCCCCTAAGTTGTGGAATTCCATCCCCACAGAGGACTTCACTATATAGTTTTTGTCATATGCTGAAGACAAACCTCTTTACCCTGACACTTGAGATGTATATTTTTAGGACACATTTTATTCTTGTGATTGTAATTTGTTTTAAACTGTTTTAAAGTTGTATTTTAAATTGTCGTGACCTTCCCTAGGACCTTAGCATGAAGGAAGGAAGGAAGGAAGGAAGGAAGGAAGGAAGGAAGGAAGGAAGGAAGGAAGGAAGGAAGGAAGGAAGGAAGGAAGGAAGGAAGGAAGGAAGATGACAATGACAACAATGATAATAACATCAACAACAGGTTGACAACACACTCAGGCATTGAATTTGCTTATGTGAGTACAGATCTGGGAAAGGCTAGAACTACTTGTGTAAACAAGCAATATATGGTATGAATGGATCATTATCTTTTGGGTTTTTGTTTTTTGCTTACTGAAAGGGTGATGAAAAGCCTGTAATATTACTTACTGCTAAGAATAAAAATTAGCAAGAATTCCTCCAAAAAGTATACATTAGAAAAAACTTGATGAAAAAACTTGATGAGGTTTTTAGTTGCCTTTTGACTTTTTTAAAGTGCTTGAGGTACAGACAAGATTTTTTTTTTACAACGAGCAACACAAGCCTATAAATATCTACTCAGAAGTAAGCCCCACAGTGTTCTATAGAACTTACTCCTGGCAACTGTACACAGGCTGCAGCTTAAGATGGCTAAAATGATACTGCATACTTCTCCACTGTAGTAACTTCAGAGTAAGTAGATTGTGCAGGAATGTGTGAGCTATGGATTGCCCACTCCTGCCTTCATGTAGCATAAGGTTTAGTCAGAAAATAATGAATACTTTTTCAGTGGTCAATTCAAAGCTTAAAGAATGTTGACTTTTAGCTCATGCCATATTGAAGTACAAAGCAAACAATTTTCCCACTAAAGGCTAGAGGGTCAAATTTAACCAGGCTCCGTCAGTCACAGTGACACTTAACTGATAGCTCCCATTCATTCAGGGAAGGGAGAAAAATCATCAGTGTTGCGCCTTCAGGGTGAAAAAAAAATCTTTCCCACTGTGAAGTGGTAGGCAGCAATTAGGGGGAGACTGTGCAGCATGCTCACCCTTGGAGAGGTTTGGTTCACTGTCTATAAGACAGAGTTAATGTCTTCAATACTAGAAGGCAAAATTGGGGTTGGGGAAAGAGAACAGATTAGTTTGGGTTGAGCAGCATCCCAGACACTGAAATAATTCCTCAAACACATAACAATGCTTTGTTCAAAGGAAAAGGGCGATGGCAGTTTTGTGTTTGCTACGAAGCAAAATGTCACAGCCAGGGTGAGGAACCTGTGGCCTTCCACATGTTGCTGGAATACAACTCTCATCATCTCTGGCCACTGACTATAGTAGGAGGGGCTGAGCGGAGCTGGGAGTCAGAGAACATCTGGAGGGCCACAGGCTCCTCAACTCCTTTGTTACAGGGTGGCTGTGGCCTGTGACTCAATTCACAGAAACTAGAAAGCAGCAAGAGGTGAACTAGGTTTGCTCTTGGGATAAGGCTTTTAGAAGCACTGCTAAGCGCTCTTAAGCCTTTACTCTGCAGAAAGAAGATTACCTTTTGATGTCCAATGGGGAGCAAAAAGAGGGAAGAGAAGGAGGAAGGGAGAAAAAGGAAAGGAAACTACAGTGGAGACAGAAACAAAGACAGTTCTTTAGTCTCTTTTCCTCTGTTCTGCTTTTTGGTGTTAGGCATCACTGAACCTGGGATCTAAATATGGTGTAGGAGTTAAGAGTATCAGATGAGGTCTGGAGAAGCCTTGGTTCAAATTCCTACTCAGCTATAAAGTTTACTAGATGGCCTTGGGTCAGGGCCGGATTACGCTGAGGAGGGCCCCTAGGCTGATTGGTGTTTGGGGGCCCTTTCTCCTCTTAGGCAGATCTGCGGAAACAGCCGCAGGAGGGATCGCAGGACAAGAGCTTCTGAGCTGCCCGCCGTCCCATCCCATCCCCCCGCTTCACCTACCTTTCCACTCTTTTGAGGCTGCGCGCACTGCGCACACAGGTTTGCCATCAATCAAGATAGCAGCTGAGGTTTCCCTAAGGGGCTGAACCCTCTGCCGCCATCTTGGTTGATGGCAGCAATATGCATGTGTAGCACGCATGCATGCCATCAACCAAGATTGTGGAAGAGGCTTCAGCCCCTTAGGAAAACCTCGGCTGCCATCTTGATTGATGGCAAACCGCAAAAACAGCGGAGAAAAAGGTAAGTGAAGCAGGGGGATGGCAGGTGGTTTGGTAGCTCTTGCATGGGCCCCCAAGAGCTCCAGGCCCCTAGGCTTCAGCCTACTAAGCCTAATGGATAATCCGGCCCTGCCTTGGGTCAGTAACTCTACCTTAGTCTAATCTACCTCACAGAACTAATGGGAGGGTAGAATGAGGAAGGAAGAACAACATACGCTGCCTTGAGAAAGGCTGATAGAAATGTTACAAAGAAACTTTGGTGTTATTTTTTGTTTTTAAGCTACAAGGCTACCCTGGGAGAGAGGCACTATCTGTCACTATTTTATCAATTTAATTATTTATTTATTGCATTTATATACCCCCTTTCCTCCAAGAAGCTCAAGATGGTATACATGGTTCTCTCCTCCCTATTTTATCATCACAACAACCCTGAACGTTAGACTGTGTTGTAAGAGAAAATATTCCCTTTCGGATCTTTTTCTAGGTACTGCAAATAACAGCCATTCGACAGAGAGTAAAGTAGCAGCAGTCTATTAGTTCAGAACTAAGACCCCAGTCTCTGAAATGAGACTGCAGTCTTGAAGAGAAGAGGCAAGTCACTTTTATACCTTTTACATTATAAACTTTGCATAGTGGTCCCTGCCTCATAGACACGTCACATGGTATCCATGGAGACAGTTCTTTGCATAGATAAGAACTTAGCACTTTGCTAACCACACAGGCTATATGGTACAAAACAAACATGGCAGATATACTTTGCATATGTTCTGTGTACCGTTGGTAACCACAGAGGCACACTGTCTAGGACAAAGCAGGCTAAAACAGACTGGAACAAACTTTGTGGTTAATAACATGATGCTATATAAAATAAGCTGAAAAAACAGGATGTGGTGCTCTGCTACTCCTGAAGTCACTGGGCAGATTTCACTGTGTATGTGTCTTGCTCGCCTCGAGCCTATGTCTATCAATCACATGGTCTCAGAAATATGGGGTAACTTTGGCTCTTCTCACAGTCCCCCCATTGTTCATAACCAGTTCACTGGTTCAGGAACACTTTATTATAAGGAAGACGTTGCATCCTAATGGCATCTCTACATCCCTTCGGATCCTTGGCCTTTGGTGCATACTCCAATCTTCCCCTGGATCTAACCAATGAATTTTGACCATGTGAGGGTTTCAAGATTTTAGAAAACACATTCTAAAACATTCCACAGAGACATTATTCACAACACAGAAATGTTATTAACCCAATTAGACAAGTTATTGCACCTATTGCCAATCATCTTAACCATCCTGAACTAGGCAATCAAGAGAATAATAAGTCCTATACAAGGGACTACTAGCGTTTCCACCTTCCATTACATTCATCCAAAGGTTTTCCATTTCCAACAAGTTCTTGATCCTGGGTCTGAAGTCACCCTGGACAAGAGAGCCCATGCTGACAAACCCACATTTTCTCTGCAGAGACATTAGTTAATTGTTGATAAAGGATTAAAGGGAAAGGGATGGATGGCACCTAGAAAGCAAATCAGGTAAATTATCATAAATATCAGCTTTATAATTATTTCTACAGGAATTCAATTGCCCAAAAAGCAAGCAATATAATATCACCAATAAATTAAAAAAAGCACAATATATGTGACGCACAGGTTCAAAAGCATTTAGAGAATAGAGTATTACTGGTTGTTCTAAGTTTGTTTCTTTACTAAGTCTAGGGAGACGGCCAAATGGGTAACAATGCATGAGTCTATTTCTTAGTATGCTGCCTTGTCAGCTTTAGTTTTATTTTAGACTAAGGACTGGGAAGCCATACGTCTACTTCTGGACCTTCCTTTTCATGGTCAGAAGGTCGTGCGTTGCTCCCACAAAGTCCGCCGTCATCTACTTCTGGGGACACAGTCCCTGCGATGTCCACCGGAGTTGAGGCCTTCTTGGTCCTAGTATAATGTATTCAGGAATTCTTCTCTTTTACTCTTATGTCTGGCTTATACGGATGTACAGGGACATCAAGGGGAAGGGCCTAGAACTGAGCCGCATATCTGCAGAGAGAGTGTTACTGATACTGCAATGACAGAACAAATCAGATTAGATCTTCATCGCCTGCCAAAAGACTAGTGTGAGCGGGACCTAAGGGCATAATAGTGGATACAGGATGGCCAAACAAATACTCAAAAGGAGACAATCTTCCCGAACTTCTGGCCACCCAGTCAATTGATCTACAAAAACAAGCATATGGTGAAACCCTTTGTATTTAGGCATATCAACATAATCAATTTGCAACCTTATAAAAGGTAAATGGACCCATAGCCTCCCTCCTGGAACATTCCTAGGTAGACCCTTTGGGTTCATTTCTTGACAAATGGGACAGTTTACCGCCACCCGCTTCACTTCCTGATGTACTCCTGGAGCAAACCACTGTCTGGAAATGATATCAGCCATAACATTAGCTCCAGCATGTGTTGTTCGGTGTAATTCCTGCAATAAAGTTCTGAGTAAAAATTTGGGGGCCACTGGCCTTCCATCACCTGGAATTCTCCAAACCCCATCCAAATCTCTGTCTGCACACTCTTTTGTCCATAGATGTTTTTCTTCTTCCAAAACTATTGTATATAGTTTTTCAAGACTATAAGTAGTTAAATTTCCTGGTAAAATGAAATGCAGTTCATATTGAATCAGTCTCTGAGGGATAAAATGTTGAGTTTTCTTTTGCAAAAAGGAGAACTGTTACCACATGAGGAACTCTCAGAATTAATAAATGTCCTAACACAATGTCCTGAGCACATTTGACCAATATCGCTGCAGCCGCTACCGCCCGCAAACAGACTAGTTCCCCCACTTTTCAACCTGATCCAATTGAACAGAGTAATAGGCAACAGGTTGCATAATATTTCCAAAGGTTTGGCACAACACATCCGAGTCCACACCCTTATTCTTGTGAACATACAAACAAAGATTTCTCATAGTTGGGGAGCCCCATCGTTGGGGTGGTGGACAATGCGCATTTGAACTACATATACATCAATTTGGGGTCGAAGGCCTTCGATAACTTCACGGGAGAGTGAGTACTGTGGCTCACTAGGAAATGTCATGTGTGGCTTAATAGTAATTTTTACTGGGGAAGTAGACTTTAGCATCCAATTCAGGGGCAGTTTGGAAGGGACAAGTGGGACAGTCAATTGGGACATCTTAGGTGCTGGCAGTACAATTCTCAACCCGTCAGGTGAATAGTAAATGGTTGCATTTAACTTACATAAGAGATCTCACCCCAACAAATTGACAGGGGAACCTTGCATCAACAAAAAACTATGTTCAGTTGTTAAAGGACCAATTGAAACTCTAGTAGTTTTTGATTTCTTCACAGTCTGAGGCCGGCCTTGTATTCCCATAATTTGTACATCTGTAGGGCTTGATGTTACTGAGCCCTGTTGCAACGTTGAATAAGTGGTACTGGTATCAACCAGACATTCATACACACATCCATCAACAATCAAAGACACCATTGGTTCAGACGACAAACATGACATAGAATACATAGAGGGAGACAAATCTGACACTAGGGAAGCAAGAATATATGTTGAGTCACCCACCTCATCCTATTCCGATTCTTATAAAATAAGCTGAAAAAACAGGATGTGGTACTCTGCTACTCCTGAAGTCACTGGGCAGATTCCACTGTGTACGTGTCTTGCTCACCTCGAGCCTATGTCTATCAATCACATGGTCTCAGAAATATGGGGTAACTTTGGCTCTTCTCACAACTGAGAGACAGTGACTGCCCAAGGTCACCCAGTGAGCTTCATGGTTGAGTGGGGATTCAAACTCTGGTCTCCATGGTCCTAGTCCAACATCCAAACTATTTCACCACACTGGTGTAATGGTCTTATGTCACAGATGCTGAGATTGTGTTTTACACAACCTCCCAGCTTGAAGCTTTCAGGAGTATTTTACCCCAGGAATTTTACCTCAATAGAGAGATGATGGACTATTTCACTGTAGTCCCATCAGGTGTAAATGTTGCTGCATGATAATTAGTTACATGGGTCAAACCTCTAAGTGGTCTGAACAATTTGTTTCCCATGAGTGATATGTTAACATATTTTCTACTCTGCATCTTGCATTATCCAGAGATGGCTAATCTATTCCAGTAATGTTGAGAGCTTTTAATCTTTTAAAGTACTTAGACATTATAGTCCTACATTGTCAACTGGAAGAGTGCACAAATCAGTTGGGGGTCTGTACCTTTAAATGTGTCCTGATATTGAGCCGGAATGACTCCTCTAGTTGCTTCACCCCATCAGCAGGTAGAAGAATTTGTAGGATATGGGAGGGGGAAAGAAGGGGATGAATTTGAGTTGTTCCTCCTGAGCTGGATTGCCAAAAGAAGATTTCACTTGAAGCAACATGGCAAAACACTCAGAGAGAATTGAGAGTTCAAAGTCTAAAACAAGAGAAAAACATTCCAGACCCTTGTTAAACTTTTTTCTGTCAGTGGTCTCATAAATTGTTGAATTAATTAAAAAATCAGCCATGTTCACAGAGTATCTGTAATCCTATTACTGACCTTGCCCCATACTCTGACCTTCATCTTCTGCAGTTTAAAAGTTAAAAAAAATGCCTGGCTGAATTTTAATTAATTAATTAAAAGAAATTTAACATTGAAGTCAATGATAAGCATGGGCATGCTCAGTAAAAACCAGCTCTCAGTGTTCTAAAAGCCAGACTCACTGCTGTTTGGCTTGCTAATCAGGCAGCCACACCCATACCAGAAATTCATACCACTTTAGACAATCATGGCTTCCCCAGAGAATCCTGGAAAGTGTAGTTTGTAAAGGGTGCTTAGAGTTGTTAGCAGACTCCTATTCCCCTGACAGCGCTCCAGTAGCCAGAGTGGGTTAACAGTCAGCCCCTCTTCCCAGAGAATTCTGGGGACTGTAGCTCTATGCAGGAACTCTCCTAGCAACTCTCAGCACCGTTCACAAATGACACTTCCCAGGATTCTTTGGAGGAAGCCATGACTCACCATATGCTCAGAGGCACATTACCAAATTCTTCCAAGCTACACAGGAAGTGGATTGGACTGTGAAAGACCAACCAAATTGTGTTTGCATTTTTACAAATTTGTAGGGCAGTACAATATCTCAGAAAGGAAGTCAGGTCTCCTACTCCCCTGGTGCATTCATTATAGCTGCCCAATTTCCCTGCTTTTTAAAGTTTGATAGAAATATCTCTTTGCTATCGGTATGTTCTTAAACTGCAAGGGTTTTTTGCCTATTATGTTTGTTTGTTCATTGCGGTCAAAGACCCATCACACAAAGGAATAAAATACAAAATACAAGGGTAGCATAAAATAGGATACAATAAAATACAAATACTGTGTATCTAGATAGGATCAACGTGCTAAAGTCATGTAGTAGGTCATTCAGGACAAAGATTTTGACCGTTTAAGTTGGGCAGCATGAACAAATTTAGCAACAGACATAGTAAAAGTCCTGTTTGAGCCTGTCAAAAGATAGAGTAACAAAACGATCAGAAGACTCATTAGGAAGCGTTTTTATGATAGGAGATAAATATTTAAAACGTTCAGAGGAATATAATGGGCAGACAAAAAAAACATGTAAGAGCATTTCGGTACCACCCTCCTTACAGGGGCAGAGGCGTTGGTCATAAGCTATACCCCGGTATCTCCCTTCCAATAATGCTGAGGTTAAGCAATTAAATCTGGCCTTGGTGAATGCAAGTCGATATTTGGGAACAATAAGAAAATCCAAGTATGAGGCACAATTCAGAGGGTCAAAACTCAGGTTGAAGTGAATGGGAGAGCATATTTTGGATGCTGCAGCGGTTGAACTTTGGAGATCTATATCCCTAAGTCGGGCTCGAATGGTAGATTTAACCATTGCTAGAGCTTGGGAGGATAAGTATTCTATGGAAAAGCCTAACCTGGAAAGTTTAGCATGAAATGTTTTCATCCGTGTGGAAAGATAAGGATCTTTCCAAAGGGATGCTAGATAGCCAGGAGAGCATTCATAGGATAATTTGATCCAGTAATTGAATGCAAGAGACCATGCTTGACATTCAATCGAGGCTAGGCTGGATTCTAACCTGAGAGCTGCGTTCGGGACGCACCTTGGGACACCAAAAATTTGTCGTAAAAAATTAGAGAGTACTGATTCTACAGAGGAGTTATAAGCACGGATCCACAGTGGGGCACCGTATAAAAGTTGGGGAATAATCTTGGTTCTAAAAACCTGGATAGCAGCGGGAATATACTGCCCCCCTTTGGTGTAAAAATATCGAAGAATACCCTTTACTGTGTTCCGGGCAGTCAAGACAGCCGCATGAATATGGGGAGCCCAGGAGAGAGAAGAATGAAACATAATGCCAAGGTATTTATAATGCGTAACCTGGGCATTTTGTTGGGCATTAATTGTCCACTCAGAAACAGAGGTGCGCTTTAAGAAAACTAGAATTTTGGTTTTAGAAAAATTTATAGTTAACTGATTATCAGAGCAGTAGGACATAAAAGCTCGAAATAGGTGTTTAAGGCCAACTTTGGAGATTGATAGGAGGGCAGCGTCATCTGCATATAGCAGAATGGGACATCTGTGTTCACTAAGTTTGGGGGGATGGAAGTCTGGGGAATGACACCTTATTTTCAAATCATTCAAGAAAATGTTAAATAAAAGGGGAGCCAGGATACAACCCTGCCTAACCCCTTTTGTTGTGGAGATCGAATTTGTTAGGCCACCATCACGCCCACAACGAACACGGAGAGAAGTATGCAGATGCAGGCTAAAAATTAGGAAAAGAAGCCTTTCATCAATTGCTGTTTTTGCAAGCTTAGCCCATAATTTGCCCCTTGGGATAGAATCGAAAGCAGATTTTATAATAATAATAATAATAATAATAATAATTTTATTTCTGAGTCGCCTATCTGGCTGAATTAACGGCCACTCTAAGCGACGTACATTAATACAATAAAATACAATATAAAATAGATAAGACCATCAATCATCTAACCCACTCTCCCAGTTAATAACATGTTAACAACTAACCCATCCCAGAAATCCCATAGGCCTGCCTGAATAGCCAGGTCTTCAAGGCCCAGCGGAAACCAGTTAAGGAGGGGGCATGACGAAGATCAAACGGGAGGGAATTCCAGAGGGTGGGGGCCACAATTGAAAATGCCCTCTCTCTGGTCCTTACCAACCTTGCTGTTTTAGTTGGTGGAACCGAGAGAAGGTCTTGTGTGGCTGATCTCGTCAGGCAGCATAATTGGTGATGCTGGAGGCACTCCTTCAGATAAACTGGGCCGAAACCGTATAGGGCTTTAAAGGTCAAGACCAACACCTTGAATTGGGCCCGGTAAACAATTGGCAACCAGTGTAGATCCACTAGCACCGGAGTGATGTGATCACGACGACGGCTGTTCTTAATCAGCCGTGCTGCCGCATTTTGTACCAATTGTAATTTCCGGACCGTTTTCAAGGGTAGCCCCACGTAGAGCGCATTACAGTAGTCTAAGCGAGAGGAGACCAGGGCATGTATCACCCATGGGAGCAGATGAACAGGAAGGTAGGGTTACAGCCTTCGTATCAGATGTAGTTGGTACCAAGCCGCCCGGCTCACTGCTGAAATCTGAGCCTCCATGGACAGCTGGGAGTCTAAAATGACCCCAAGGCTGCAGACCTGGTCTTTCAGGGGTAATCTTACACCATCAAACACCAGGTCTATATCTCCTAATCTTCTCTTGTCTCCCACGAGCAACACCTCGGTCTTACCGGGGTTAAGTCAATAAAGGCGACGTATAGGCCATTTCCCATTCGGTTCCTATATTTTTCTGCCAGATGGTTTAAAAGTACACAATGATCCAGCACAGATCTACCCCTCCTAAATCCTGCCTGTTCCCAACCCAGAATGTTATCCTCCTCTAACCAAGTGGACAATTTCCCCTTCAGGAAGCTAGCATAAAGTTTTCCTACTACCAAGAGAAGGCTGATAGGCCTGTAATTTGTGGGATCATCTCTTGGACCTTTTTTATATATAGGAATAACTATGGCTTTGAGCCACGCCTCAGGGAAATGGCCGGTATTCTTTATCAGAGTGAATAGGTTAGCTAGTATGGGAGCCCACCAGTCTTGGTGACATTTCAGGAGCTCCGGGGGTATATTGTCACAACCTGGGGCCTTAGCAGATTTTAAGCCACCAATCAAATCAATTATTTGACTCTGGGAAACAGATGGCCAAACAGGGAGATTTTCAAAATCAAAAGAAAAGGGATGCTTTGAGGGAGTATATCGGGTATCCTCATACATATCTGTGAAGTATTGTTCCCATATGTGGGAGGGAATATTGCATGGAGCGGGATTAGTGGACCTCAAGATTCCAGAAACAAGAGACCAGAATGTTTTTGAATTTTTGGTCCTGGATGCATAAATTAAGGCCTTCCAGCCATCGTGTACTGCTTGCCTCTTTTTAATGGCTATTAATGCCTTATATTTTCTTTTAATGGTAAAGTACTCGGAAGGAAGGGTACTAGCATTTTGTTGGCGATATTGTAGATAGGTCTGTCTTAATTGTCTCTTAACAGCTAGACAGTCTTTATCAAACCATCTAGGAGGACATAATCTTAAGTTTGTTCTAGAAGAGGAGGAATTGGGGACTAAGAAGGAATTTAGAGTCACAGTCAGGGTATCGTAGACATTTAGGGCCGTTTGGAGGTTGGAAGCCTTCACTAATTGTTCTTGAATGGCCAAAGCAGAAGGGGAGGAGATAAAGGCTGCAACCATAGAAGCTACACTTGGAGACCAAATGGATCTCTTATATATGAAATACGCTGAATTGGCTGCCGGATTGTACTCCATATCTAGGCGGCTCTTCTCTTTTAATTGAATTGAAAGGGTTAGAGGGAGATGATCACTATCTTGTCTCTTGCCCACAAGGAAATTAATTGTTGAATTTAATAGCTGATGGGAAATTAGCGCATAATCGATTACACTACTTCCTCTACTAGAGATGTAAGTGTATTCGGCGCAGGTATCCAGTGGATTAAGACCATTAAGGATAATAAGATTACGGCTTCCAGCTAGGCGGGTTAGACAGATTCCCGGATAATTAACCCTAAGGTCCTTAGAGGACCTATCATGGGCAGGGACATAGTGTTCATTATCCTCACCCCCCCACAGTTTTGATGCAAAAAGTGTAGCATTATTAGGTCCAATCCTGGCGTTAAAATCTCCCATGATGATTAATAGGGCTTTGGGAAACCAGGACTCAAGTTCTGTTATATAGCTGTCTAGATCATCCCATAATTGATCGGTGTATTCCCTTGACGAACATGGAGGCATATAAACATTAATTAAGAGAAGAGATAATGTATGAAACATCAACAGGACAGCCATAGCATCATTATTGCACGGATGGAGGCTTCTGAAATGAGCAGTCAATGTAGTAGAGAGTAGTATTGCCATACCTCCTTTTTCTCTACCTTTCCGTTTACCCAGGGATGGAACTGCTGGTAAATCAATAGAGGAAAAGCCATCCAGGAATAAGTTATGGGTAGACCAGGTCTCCTGGAAGAAAATTATATCGTGTTCATTCAGGTAAGTGCTCAGTTCTAGATTGTTTTGCTTGGCATTCCAGCCTGCTATGTTCCACGATAGGAGATGTAGTGCAGGCTTTGACAACAAGGTGTTCCGACGTATGCAGAAGGATGTTGCGGAAAAGGCTGTTATAGATCCATGTGTAGAGTTTATTAAAGAAGGAGAATGTCAATGTAACTCGCTGATCCGATTTAAGGAGCCTGTAACATCCGCAAAGATTGCACCAGATATCTTAGTGGGAACTACATATGTATTCACCGGTTGTATTGGCTTAACTGGAGAAAGGTCAGATTCAGATGGGGAAGTAAAAGAATATTTTTCCGACGGAGTCGCATCAGGTTTCATAGCAGCTAGTCGTCGTATTAGCTGGTATAGCTTATTGATAATCATCGATCGCTCAGTATCAGGTAAATGGGAATATAGTTCCGTAAATTGGAGCTCCTCAGGCTCCAATTCCTGCATTAAAGCTGACAGGGCTTGTGTCCCAATAGGGAGAACAGAGGATCGAGTTGACGTTGCAGGACTGAGCTGTAGAGGATTCCGTTGGGGGACATGAGTTAGAGTCATCCCTAGCTCAGAAGTAGTTGATCTGGGGGATTGTGAAGTGTAGAACACCAACGGTGAGAGAGGGGCAGTATTAATGTAATAACGCTGTATTACTAAGCCCCTTTTCTTAAGATTCTCCCTTACATGATAGATCTGACTGGCGATAGATGAAGAGTGAAAGGTGACGATCAGACGCCAGTAGTCAGGATTGATGGATATGTTAGCCATAGACTTGATATAGTTTGTGCGATGTAGTGCAGAGAGAGATTGGCCAAAACAGTTATCCAAAAATGGAATACTCGGGAAGGAGGGCCGACGTCCAGGGGTCCTCCGATGATATAAAACTACCAATTTTTCAGATTGTAGCACAGGGTTCCAGGGGAGAAATTCAGTTTTAGCAAAGGATGGCCTTGTATCCGGTGGAGTCGTCAGTGATAAAAGGCTTTCTTCCAAAGCCCTATTTATAGAGTCATTTCTGGAAGTTTGGCTCTCTGATTTAGAGACATACCCTTTTTTTGTAAGGGACTGTTATTAGGTTTTATAGGGCATTGCCCCCTCAGGGTGTCACTCGACGTCTGGGTATCCAGCAGCTTAAACAGAGGCTTAAAGTTCATTTTCCTATCAGGACTAGGTTTAGAGTTCTTAATATTCTTTGATTTGTTTGATTTCTTTGTTTGCTTCTGCCTCCCAATGCCTGAGGAGTTTTTCTTCGAAGGCTTATTCTTATTCTTGCCAGCTCCTCCTAAGGTCAACTTCTGTTGAACACAAGTAGGTGGAGAAGTTATCAAGGTTCCATGATCAAAAGTACTCTTAAGAAGGTGAGGCCCGAGCGCCTGCACCAGCGTGGTAAGTAAGTTATTAGTTTCTGTGAT
The DNA here is from genome assembly GCF_030035675.1 of Rhineura floridana. Taxonomy (NCBI): domain Eukaryota; kingdom Metazoa; phylum Chordata; class Lepidosauria; order Squamata; family Rhineuridae; genus Rhineura; species Rhineura floridana. The sequence continues at coordinate 79,896,948 of NC_084486.1, read as the reverse complement.
ATACGTTTTAGCTAGGCTCAGTTCTTCGAACAAGAGAGCTTGCCAGCCCGGACTGGGAGTCCTAGGAGTGGTGGAAGATGGAGAGGTTGAGAAATTTGCCTCTAATCTCGTCTCAGGTAGGGACGTTGGTTGCCTCTGGGGTTCATGATATGAGTCGATAGTAATTACCTCCGAAGGAATTTAAGGTACAGTTGAAGCCAGCATCTAACAGCTCCTCAGCCAGACTTTTAGCAGCTGTATTAGCAGCATATGCTTTTATTGAGAAGGGTTGATCTAAAGTCCATTCATGTGACATTTCTGGCAGAGGATTCACTTCCTGCGCACTTTGGGGCTGTGATGGAGGTTGTGATGAGTCATAAATGTATGGAAAGAAGCTCATGATTTTGAATTGAAGGTTACTTGTCAAAACATCACCCTCAGTATCTATTCCCAGCTCCTGATATCGCCTCCTTGTTAGAACCATTTAGATACACAAATTAAAAATAAAATATAAAAGGTAGGTTTCGTTTTCAATTCCAAGGAGTGTCTCAGAAGCTTTGCACTTGAAGTTTATTTCACACAGACTATATAGTGCATTTATTTAAGTTCTGCACTCGGGTCGTTTTCGCCTTGCATTTAAAGTTGTAAACTGGAGTGATTAATGGCTGAGTCTACAGCCGGAGATTAATGGCGTTCGACTCCTTCAGTTTGCAGCCATCTTTAATAAGCAGCGTCCCGTATATAAAATGTTCTAGTGCTGTACAGGCTTATGGCTTGCAGTCGAGTACTCAAGGGAGTTAAATTTTCAAAAACGAAGGCTAATTACAAGTCGTTAAAAGCAAAAAACCGAGATCACATATAAGCGTGTCTTACCAGAACAGAGGTAGCTGGAAGTCTTTTTGCCTATTAGTGAATAATCGAAGTGAAGAATGTCTTGTGATATATCTGAGCTGGAGTTGTCTGGACCTTTTTGCACCTTGGTAGACTTAACCTCTTTCTCATGCTTTGCATCTGAAAGTGAAAGCATTTACATCTATTCCTCTCACATGATCTGCTAGCCTGAAGTCTTCTGGCCTTTCCTCTTAAAGACACAGTTCAAATCACACTTCTTCATCCAGTTCATGGTTGGATTATAATGCTGCAATTAGAGCAATCAAAAATACAAGCACTAAGTCCCCTTTGTAGCTGTTTTAAACCTCCTTCCATATCTTAATAACAGCCATGTGAGGTAGGTTAGGCTGAGAATTGGTGACTGGCCCAAAGCAGGATGTGAGCAAAACTAATGATAATAAGTTAAGTGAGTTGAACATGTTGAATTGCAAATGCTCAATGCATTTTTTTCATTCATTTAACCAAGGCTGGCCAAAAATAAAATTATTTGTGTTTTGCCAAGAGGTGTGAAACTGCACATACATTTTTGTAGTTCATAAAAGCTTATGCCATAATACATTTGTTAGTGCTTAAGACACTAGAAGACTTATTTTGTGGTATTTCATGTTCTTTTTTAGGAACTGCATCAGGTCCCACAACCTCCTTAATGTGGCCTTGATCTAGTTGGAACTGATGAAGAACATTAGATGAACCTTGAAGGATCAGGCCAAAGGTCCATCTAGTCCAACATCTTATTCTAATAGTGGCCAACCTGATAGTGGTATTCAGAAGCATACTGTCTCCAATATAGTGAAGGTAGTACACATTCATCAATAGCTAGCAGCCATTGATAGCCTTATGCTCTATTAATTTGTCTAAACCCCTTTTAAAGCCATTCAAGCTGGAGGCCATTGCTAGTTCTTCTGATAGTATCCATAATGAGAATATTGAACATCAAAAAGATTTTGTGGAACCTCTCTCTGATGTTAACCCATCTTCAGTTAACTGCATACCATCCTGCTGTAATTTCTTTTGGAGGGAAAAAGATCAGTCATGCTGTCTAGTGATAAATACATCTGTTTTCTCACTCACAACAACAATTTTGTAAGACCATTTTAATGAGTAATTTCCTGACTTCAGAAATATGACAGTTGAGGAGGAAGAAGAGGTACCAAGTAGACACTAGGCCAATTTGAATGCCTGCTAAACATAACTTCATTTTAGTCCGGGGAATCAGGCAAAGACAAGTCATTAGAAAATCACTTAAGATTTGATTAGCAACTCTGCTTGCCTAAAACACACCACACCACTTGTTCTTGTATAGATGAAACAAATGGAATGTAACATGAGTACACTTGTGTTGTCAATTATCTACCTAATAGGCTTATAATTGAAACCACCATAATCATGTTGATTTCCTAATAAGCAACGGATGAGATAAAGTAACACAGATTGTCCTTGTGGATTTATCCCAGAGCTTTTATTCTAAATAACCAAAGTTCCCTCTTTAGACTTCCTGAGATCCTGAAAAAAATAACCTAAAAATAAGCCTCTGCATCTAAATACATCTGAGCTTTGAGGAGGATTTGATTATTTGTTCAAGAAAGACAGAAGTTACAGGAGATACCTTTGAGGCTCACTACAATAACATAATAGATGAGACCATGCTTTTGAGAGTAAGCCAAACATTCACAATGATTTCACATTGGCTTAAAAATAAAATAAGAATTTAAATTTAAAAAGTCACACAAATTATAAAGTGTTATATAAAAAAGGCTTCAGTGTTAAGATACGATGTAGTAGTTCTGATCTAAGAATAATTTGGAGGTTATCTATGTGTTTATTATTTATTTTATTATTTATCTGTTGCTTTTTTGTCTTTCACCCAAGAATTATTAGTCACAAACAAATTAAATCTATAATGATGTAAAGTTGCTGGACAAAAAACAATGCCATCTTTAAGGCTACATTAACAAAAGTATTTCACCCCAAGCTCAAAAAATAACAACCACCTTTTGATCACCATTAGTTAGATCCCATTTGGCATTTTTTAATCTGTTCAAGAATGATCTTGACAAATTGAAAACAATTTTTTTAAAAAAACCTTAATAGGAAGGGGTTGGCAAAACTAGCATTGAACCAACAGGAAGAAGCTTTTCATGGGCTTTTTTTGATAACGCTGATTGTCTCTTTGACAATTTTTAAGAACATAAGAACATAAGAAGAGCCTGCTGGATCAGGCCAGTGGCCCATCTAGTCCAGCATCCTGTTCTCACAGTGGCCAACCAGGTGCCTGGGGGAAGCCCGCAAGCAGGACCCGAGTGCAAGAACACTCTCCCCACCTGAGGCTTCCGGCAACTGGCTTTCAGAAGCATGCTGCCTCTGACTAGGGTGGCACAGCACAGCCATCACGGCTAGTAGCCATTGATAGCCCTGTCCTCCATGAATTTGTCTAATCTTCTTTCAAAGCCGTCCAAGCTGGTGGCCATTACCGCATCTTGTGGGAGCAAATTCCATAGTTTAACTATGCGCTGAGTAAAGAAGTACTTCCTTTTGTCTGTCCTGAATCTTCCAACATTCAGCTTCTTTGAATGTCCACGAGTTCTAGTATTATGAGAGAGGGAGAAGAACTTTTCTCTATCCACTTTCTCAATGTCATGCATAATTTTATACACTTCTATCATGTCTCCTCTGACCCGCCTTTTCTCTAAACTAAAAAGCCCCAAATGCTGCAACCTTTCCTCGTAAGGGAGTCGCTCCATCCCCTTGATCATTCTGGTTGCCCTCTTCTGAACCTTTTCCAACTCTATAATATCCTTTTTGAGATGAGGCGACCAGAACTGTACACAGTATTCCAAATGCGGCCGCACCATAGATTTATACAACGGCATCATGATATCGGCTGTTTTATTTTCAATACCTTTCCTAATTATCGCTAGCATGGAATTTGCCTTTTTCACAGCTGCCGCACACTGGGTCAACATTTTCATCGTGCTGTCCACTACAACCCCGAGGTCTCTCTCCTGGTCGGTCACCGCCAGTTCAGACCCCATGAGCGTATATGTGAAATTAAGATTTTTTGCTCCAATATGCTCAAGTAAGGCTGCCTAATCAGGACTACATAGCATCATAATGTTACCTGGTTCACTATGTGATCACTGATTGGATGGGATTACTATATGACAATTTAAAGAGGAAGTAGACACATTAATTTCTCCTTTTCATTTCAGCTCTATTTCTCCTTTTCATCTTCTTCAGGTGAGGCTGTCAATATGCTGAACCAGTGCCTGGCTGCAACAATGGACTGGATGAGGGCTAATAAACTGAGGCTCAATCCAGACAAGTCTGAGATGCTGCTAGTGGGTGGTTCTTCTGACCGGATGGTGGATATCCAACCTGTCCTGGATGGGGTTGCACTCCCCCTGAAGGAACAGGTTTGTACCTTGGGGGTTCTCCTAGAACCATTTCTGTCACTTGAGGCTCAGGTAGCCTCTGTGGCACGGAGTGCCTTCTACCAACTTTGGTTGGTGGCCCAGCTACGCCCCTATCTGGACAGGGATAACCTGGCTTCAGTTGTCCATGCTCTGGTAACCTCCAAGTTAGATTACTGCAATGCGCTCTACGTGGGGCTGCGTTTAAAGACGGTTTGGAAGCTGCAGCTTGTGCAAAATGCAGCAGCCAGATTGGTAACAGGGATCAGACAGTTCGAACACATAAAATCGATTCTGGCCCACTTGCATTGGCTGCCTGTATGTTTCTGAGCTCGATTCAAGGTGCTGGTTTTAACCTATAAAGCCTTACACGGCTTTGGACCACAATACCTGATGGACCGCCTCTCCCGACATGAACCCACCCGTACACTACGCTCAACATCTAAGGCCCTCCTCCTGGTGCCTACTCCGCGGGAAGCTGGGAGTTTGGCAACAAGGGAGAGGGCCTTCTTAGTGGTGGCCCCCAAATTGTGCAATGATTTTGTTGACGAGGTGTGCCTGGTGCCAACACTGTTATCTTTTCGGCGCCAGGTCAAGACTTTCCTCTTCTCCCAGGCATTTTAGCATGTGTTTTTAAATTGTCTTTAATTTTTTTTAAAAAATGTCAATTTAAATTATTTTTTGTGTTTTAAAATTTGTATATTTGTTTTTATTGTTTTTAATTGCTGTAAACCGCCCAGAGAGCTTTGGCTATGGGGTGGTACATAAATGTAATAAATAAATAAATGAAAAGGGGAAAACATGGAAGAAGCAGTAGTTAGGGATCATAACATTTCTGTTGAAGGGAAGTCGGTTTATTTGTTAGGGAAATATTTTTCTAACAAGTACTCTTTCCATCTTGAACACAGAAACAGAAGAACATTCAACTGTATATTAAAAAATCCCTTGATAAATTTCACTAATCTTATATAAATTGTTTACATTTCTCACAATATTTCTAATATCTATTGGTTGCTGTGCATGATGTTCCTTCCAATCTTGTTTTAGGCTGAATTCAGTGATAATTTCAGAGGGTGCCAAAGTTTCCTGAGGAATTTCATAAGTATTATCAAAATACGTGGCGCAGAGTGGTAAGCGGCTGTAACGCAGCCGAAGCTCTGCTCACAGCCGGAGTTCGATTCCAACAGAAGGAGGAAGTCGAATCTCCGGTAAAAGGGGTCGAGGTCCCCTCAGCCTTCCATCCATCCGTGGTCGGTAAAATGAGTACCTGACATATGCTGGGGGGTAAAGAAAGGCCGGGGAAGGAACTGGCAATCCCACCCCATATATACGGTCTGCCTAGTAAACGTCACAAGACGTCACCCTAAGAGTCGGAAACGACTCACACAATAAGTGCGGGGACACCTTTACCTTTATCAAAATCTAAGAATTATCAAAGAAGTATTACAGTCTCTTTTGAACTTCCTAAGACATGGTTCTGGTAAGAGAGTTGCTACTAGTGTAGAATGGGGGGAAAGACTTGAAAACTCACATGAGGAAAAATTGAAGCTGGACAAAACCTGTCAGGAGAAATGTGCTGACAGCTTTCAGTTAAAATGCTGTCAAGAAGTCAGAATAATAGCTGTTCTTATCCACTGGGCAAAGATTACATAGCAAAAGTTTCACAATGGATGGACGGGTGTTCAGTTTATATTAAAACCTGAGATAGTAAGATGGGGGCAGTAATGGAATGAAGAAGAGATCTCACAGCTTGGAGGTCACATAAGACTTCTACATCCAAGAAAGGAGAGCTCTCCATAATATAAATAATATATTTATTCACAGGAATTTGTATACCACTCAACATCCAAAAGGCCAGAGTGGTAAATATTTTAAGACTTGAAATCATGTATATATAGCATCCTGTTCTGACAGTAGTCAACAACAGTAAAGCGTATAAACAACTAGGAGCACTGTGCTTGCTTTCATCACCAACCTCACCTACTGTCACCAAAGTCCCTCCTTCCCCCCTTGCTCCCACAGGTCACCAAAGCTCTTCCCTTCTCTCATGGGCCGCCTAAGCTCCACTCTTTTCCCCACCCATGGGCCACTGAAGCCGGCACCCAGCTTCCACGCTGTTGCTGCTATTACAGGCCTTCCACCAGGCCTCTCACCTGGCCTCCTGCCCAGGCTGCAGCTGCTGCTGGCCTCTCACCCAGCTTCCTGCTTAGGTCACAGCCACCAAGGCGTAGGCCACAGCCACCCAGTGCCAGACCGCATAGCTTGCTGGCGCATCCCATGCCTGCCATCATGCTGTGTCATCACGATGGCATGAGGGCTTACATTTTTAAAGCAAGAGACATGGCTGGATTACAGTATAGGAAAAGCCTGTTATGAATAAGAAAGCTTTAAGCAAAAATCTAAAGAAGAGGTGAGGAACCTAAGGCCTGGGAGGCCAAATATGGCCCTCCAAGCCTCTCTATCTGACCCTTGGCCCTCCCCAGGGAACATCCCCTCCCCAGCCACACCCTCTTTGCCCAGGCCACACTCCTCACCAGCCTTCCTTCACATCTTCCTGTAGTTTTTTTGTGGGTTTTTTTGTTTTATTTTGTTTTTGGCCTGAGTGGAATGTGTCCTTGAACTCATTGGAAGCAGGATAGAGTAGTGTGTCTGTGTAGAAGCTAACCTACTGTACAAAGATAAAATTTATATTAACTGCTTCACCTAATTTTGTCACTGGCCCTGCCAACCACTGGCATAGGCCCCTCAGAAAAATCTCCAGAAGTAGGGTTGCCAGATGTCCGGTTTTTGGCTGGATACTCTGGTTTTGGGGGGGGGGGGTCCTCTCAGGGTCTCTGGGTGACTCACCTTAATCTCCAGACTTTCAGCTTTCATTTTTTAAAAAATAAGTTTCTAGGTTGTCTGGTTCCCAAGATATACACCAAAATGTCAGCCCCCCCCCCCACAACTCCCCGCTCCGCACGGTACTTACCGGCTGCAGGGTGAGATTTGTGGCCTGGTCAGGGCAAGGGGTTGGCAGATTGGCAGCCCCTTGCCTGGCAGGGGTTGAATCGCCCCAATAGCTGCAAGCAGGCATTGCCTGACTCACCAGGAGAATCCCGCACTTATGTTCCCCTCTGTAGGTTCGTTATGCAATGTGAATTTGGTTAATAAAGTGACCCATTATTTAACCCAAATATATATTGTGTCTGTGTCTTATTTCACCCCTGGGCCGCAACTTCAGTTAAATCACTCATAGCTGGTTGTTCTAATTCCACCCTTTCAGGTTTATAGCCAATAAGTGAAGTGGGACTGCTCACCCTAAACCAGTGCCTGAAGGCTGTGAAGGGCTGGATGTGGGTGAACAAACTGAAACTTAATCCAGACAAGATGGAAGTGTTGCTGGTCAAGGGGAAAACTATGCCAGGGATAGGGTTGCAACCTGTTCTGGATGGAGTTACACTCCCCTTCAAAGAGCAGGTCCACAGTCTGGGAGTTCTTCTGGATCCTGCCCTGCTGCTTGAGTATCAGGTAGCTGCGGTGGCCAGGGGTGCTTTTGGCCAACTCAAAATGGTCTACCAGCTACGTCCGTTCCTGGAAGCAGCTGACTTGGCCACAGTGACACATGCATTAGTGGCATCGAGGCTTGATTACTGTAACGCTCTCTACGTGTGGCTGCCTTTGAAAACGATTCGAAATTACAATTGGTCCAAAATGCAGCAACCAGAATGTTAACTGGAGCACAGCGCAGGGAGCATACCACCCCTGCGCTTTATTGACTCCACTGGCTCCCAATTTGTTTCTGAGCCCAATTCAAAATGCTGGTTTTGACCTTTAAAGCCCTAAATGGCCTTGGACCAGTGTACTTAAGGGACCGCTTACATCCATATGTTCCTAGCCTGGATTTAAGATCATCTACCTTTGGTCTCCTCTGCGTGCCTGGAATGAAAGGAGTTAGATTGACAGGCACGCAGGAGAGAGCCTTTTCAATTGTGGCTCCCAGACTTTGGAATTCCCTGCCCCAAGAAACCCGCTTTGCTCCCTCCCTGATGGTCTTCCGGAAACTTGTAAAAACTATTTTGTTCTGGAGAGCCTTTGGTTGGGACTGATGGGTCCGCCTGACACTGTTTTAAGTTTTTTATCTTTTATTTTTATCTTTTAAGTTCTTTTATTCTCACTTTCTTTTATGTGTATGCACATATATACATGTATGTATGTTTGTATGTGTATGCAAAATACATAAGAACATAAGAAGAGCCTGCTGGATCAGGCCACTGGCCCATCTAGTCCAGCATCCTGTTCTCACAGTGGCCAACCAGGTGCCTGGGGGAAGCCCGCAAGCAGGACCCGAGTGCAAGAACACTCTCCCCACCTGAGGCTTCCGGCAACTGGTTTTCAGAAGCATGCTGCCTCTGACTAGGGTGGCAGAGCACAGCCATCATGGCTAGTAGCCGTTGATAGCCCTGTCCTCCATGAATTTGTCTAATCTTCTTTTAAAGCCATCCAAGCTGGTGGCCATTACTGCATCTTGTGGGAGCAAATTCCATAGTTTAACTATGCGCTGAGTAAAGAAGTACTTTATGTATGTATGTGCATAATGCATTTTATGTATTTTAACAACATTTTATGCGTCTTAATTTACTGTAATGTTTTGTGCTTTTATTGTGTATTTTATTATATATGTGTGCAATTTTATTGTAGCCACCCTGAGTGCCCTATTGTAGGATAGAAGGGCGGGATAGAAATATTTTAAATAAATAAATTGATGGGACTTTTGAGTGAACATAGCAAAGAATTGTATATCTTTCTCTTCCTCTCCAATCCTATTTTTAAAACAATTAGTCAGGGCTTACTTAGGTGTCACTGCTTTTATTATGTAGGAATCTAATACTGATTTTTTTTTTTTTAATGTTCTGCAATGATCAACTGGTTTTGACAATAAACTATTATATGGGGTGTATGTATTTTTACATCTCCAGTGTGTGTGTATGGGAATCTTTCTAACAACCCTGTGAAGTAGGGTTGCAGTCTTGAAATCAAGGCAGCTCACAATAAAAAATAAATCCCTTTAAAATCCAATAACCATAAAAACAAGTATAAACAGTTTCAAAACTGCTTAAAGTGGCATGATTCTGAATTTTGGGTTGCGTGAATGAAGTTGCTTATCACTTGAGGTTGCAGTTCTGTCCCTGATTGAGTGAGCCCAACTGAATACATTGGGACTTGCTTCTGAGTAAATAAACATAAGATTGCACTATAAATATCTTTACAGTTTGTGTAAATAATAAACATATTTGATAGTCATGCTTATATAAATATTTCTTCATACTATGTCCCAATAAGTATCTGATCTCACACTATGGTTGTACAATACTTCCTCCTACATTTTAAGTGTGCTCTTCTTCCTTGGGGTGTTCATGGTTCCCCTCTGTTGTTTTCATCCTGGGGGGCAGATTAAGCTGAGAGATGGTGAATAGCTCATGGTCACCCAGTAAACTTTATAGCTCATTTCCATTTTAAAAAAATAATTAAAACAATTTACATGCAGTCAAAGTTTATTAAGTAGATCCACATAATACGTTTAAAGCACATCCAACATGAATTTAAAGCACATGACTTCCCCTAAAGAATCCTGGGAAGTGTAGTTTCCCCCTCACAGTTATAGTTCCCACCACCCTTAACAAACTACAGCTCCCATGATTCTGTAGTGTGATTCATGTGCTTCTCCCAGGCATTTTAGCATGTGTTTTTTTTAAAAAAAATTAAAGTGTTTTTAAATTAGTATATTTGTGTATTTGTTTTTGTTGTAACCTGCCCAGAGAGCTTCGGCTATGGGGCGGTATACAAATGTAATAAATAAATATGTGTTGAATGTGCTTTAAATGAATGGTGTGGATCTGCACTAGGTATGATGTGCATTCATTTAGTGAATTGAAAAGAACAATTTTAAAAGATTTTTTTAAAATGGGAAGGGTTGTAGCTCTGTGGTAGGGCATATGCCTTGCATGCAAAGGTCTAAAATTCAATTTCTGGAAAAGACTATTGCCTGGAATGGTGGCCCATGTCATCAGCACTGAGCTAGATGGCACCAAATGGCCTGCACTGTATAAGGCAGATTCCTTTGTTCCTAAAAGTGGAAAGAGACCTAATGGTCACAGTGACTCTAAAGTTTATTTATGTATTTTAATTACAACATTTATATACCACTTTATTGTAAAATAAATCTCAAAGCAGTTTACAGAAGGAATTCAAACCAAAAAATTATTGGCAAAACAGTTAAAGACAGGTATTTAAAAATATTCAAAATAATAAAACCCGCAATGAGTTAAAAACAGATAAAAGGCATAATTGTTTCTACATGCCTGGGTAGGTTTGCCTAAACAAAAAATGTTTTTAGCAGGCACTGAAAACAGTTCAATGAAGGCATCTGTGTAATGTCAATAGGCAGAGAGTTCCAAAGTGTAGGTTCTGCCATGCTAAAGGACCGATTTCTTACAAGAGCAGAACAAGTACTATATGGCACCCATAAAATGTAAAGCACACCTTGAACTTGGCCTGGTAGCAAATCGACAACCAGTGCAGATTTCTGAGCAGAGGTATTATGTACTGATAGGGTCTCACTCACTCAAACATGCCACAGCTTTCTGCACTAACTTTAGTCCCAGGGTCAGGTTGTGCTGCATGGGGATTTCTGTGACCTTAGCTAACTGGCTGCCAGATGTTTTTTAGTTTTTGTTTTGTTTTTGGTTAGGAATCCTGACTGGCTGTGAGATACTGAGTTTTCTGCCTTACTCATAGGAATCTTGTGGTTGGTATGGTATTGCATTTACAAAATCATCACTGTCTTTTGTTTTTCTTTTTCTATTTGCATTTCCTTTACCTTTATCCTCACTCCCTTTCATCCGTAGAAGCAACAACAGTGGTTCCATGCACTCCACTCAACCCTCTTAAACCCACTGATGATGCACCTTGTTGTTTGTTTCTTGCCCAACAGCGGTAAAAGAGAATTCACATACTGGACAATGTGGTTGCAATAGTTGTTGTTCCCAAGCTGCTGCCTATGAAAGTAGACCAAATCATGTGTGCTTTCTGTCAATTATATTAACTGGAATTGGGTTGGCTGATGAAGTGAGTTTGTATCAGCCCAGAGGGGAGACAGAAAAGGGTAAAGAATCTTCTTATTCATTTTTCAGGGTCAAATCTGTAAAGAAATTTGGACATGAAAAGGTAGGAGCAGGGCATTCCATGCAGGGGGTTGCCAACCCTACTTGGATATGGATAACTTTGCAGAGGATCCCTAGTCAAGCTTTACCAACAACAAAATCCAAACCATATCTACTCAGAAGTAAGTCCTATTGAGTTCTATGGGGCTTAGTCTCTTAGTAAGTGTGTTTAGAATTGTAGCCCTTCAGGGGCATCCATCTTTACTCTTGAGTGCTCCCATCTAACATCTCCACAACACTAGGCTCCTTTCTTCCTACAATGGCCTTCTGGTGACTGGTCTGGCCTGAGGGCATTTAAACCCTTTTTTCCAGAAGCAAGTTGGCTAGGTTCAATGTTTCCTACCCAGGCTCCATCTTTTAGCTAAGATTTCTGTCTTAATTTCCAATCGGAAAAATGTTTTTGTTTGAATTGTGTGCGCCAAGCAACTGTGGTTGATACTTAATGTATCATGCTTAATGACATTACTCGGGCCCACCCTGTGATATCACTCAGACCCACCCCGTGACATCACTGAGGCCTGCCCCATGGCATCACTGAGGCACACCCCTATGACATCACTCAGGCCCACCTCAAAATCTCAGGGTTTGGGATGCTTCTGACCTGGCAACCCTACAGAAGTAAATGTGCCCCTGGGACTAAAAAAGGTTGCCATCCCATGGCCTAAAGCATACCACTGTAGATGCTAGCTAGGTGTCCAAAGGGAGGGAATTCCATAAAATAAGTGCAACAGTGCTAAAGGTTCTTCTCTTCAGCTACTATAGCTGGAGAATGCAATGACCAAGCAGGCACGTATGGATAAGGTGGTATCTCAAATAGGATGGTCCCAAGTCATTCATGTTAGTAAAGCAGGTATGCCTGCAGATGTGCCAGCCACAGAAAGAAGAACCATTACATGGTGGGGAGGGGGGGGGGAGGAAGATATCTTTTCAAAGTTTAAACAGCATTGGCCTTAAAATACATTTTTCCTTTGGGAGCAATCCCCAATCAAGTACAACATTTTTCACAGGTCTTAAACTGGATGAAATTATCACTAGGGAGTAGAGTTATTCTGCACTCAAGATAGATCACGTGTGAGGAACCTTTGACCTTTCAGATGTTGCTAAACTAAACTACAACTCCCATCAGCTCCAGCAAGCATAGCCAATGGCCAGAGAAGATGGGAATTGTAGTTAGGAATATCTGGAGGGCCAAAGGTTCCCCATGGCTGGGCTAGATGAATATGGCTCAAGGATTGACTCATTGGTGTTGTGGTTATTTTTAACCCCAACTTTCAATAGTGGGCCTACTTTTAATTTGTTTATTTCTCTCTCTCTTTCTGTCCCTTCTTTCCCCTCCTCTTTAAGAAAGAAAGAAGCAATGAAAGAAAGAAAATGAAGAAATACACGGTGTTGTTACTAGAGTACAAAACCATAATCCCACCTACCAACCATGGTCCATACTAGTTCAGCTGTCTGTCACAGCTGCATTTTCTTTTCTTTTTTTGGCCTAGCAGTGTTGCAATGTCCATAAAACTGAAGAGTGTTTTCCTACAATTGCTCTTAGGCCTATATAGTGCAGAATTCTCCCTCACTGCCTTTTCACAGTCTTGCTGATGACTCACCAGAAGGCAGCTCTTTGCCAAGAGATATTAAAGTAGTTGGAGCAGAAGTTCATGATTTAAATGAGCTTTTTTTAAAAAAAAAAGTTTTAATAATCAAATAGTTCTTATTTTTGCCATGAGATCTTTTCCTGTGACACCACATTTTGGAGGCCAAATGCCCTCATCAGAATAATGTTATATTTAGGGAACTGAAGAATACTTTTTTTTCTCAACAAGAATAAAAATGAAGTCAACTGTAGAGATTTTTAAAAGGCCAGAAGCATTATAAAGTTGAAATTAACTATTTTTGGATCACCCAGCCTTCTCCCAACTATTTCATCTGTCCTTACCTCATATCCATAATTACTAATTAAATGGGCCTTTTTGATGCCAGATATTCACAGGTCAGATTTAAAGACCTGTGACAGGAAGTTCCAAATCCAGCCTCTCTACTTTGGTCTACCAGTGGTCTGATGCCACACCAGTAGCAGCCGGCAGGGAAGCACACGTGAGGTAGCTTTGCTCACCTGGCTACCCAATGCCACACATCATTGTGTGAGGGGGAGAAGCAAGGCGGTATGGAGCTCAGTGCAATGTGGGTACAGCAGCAGAGCCAATATGACACTCCCAAAGCTGTGCCTGGTGCCTGGTTCCCCACTTCCTTGCCTTTTTTCCTCTCTTTAACTGGCAGCAATGCATGGCACTGGGAAGCCAGGTGAGCTACGCTGCCCTGCCTGTGCCACCCCACTTACCACCATTGTGTTACACATATACACACACACATCCTTGCAGCAATATGGATCCATTATAAAATTAAGCAATTGTGCATAAGGTATTAGAAAGAATGGACTGCAACAACCAAGCCAGGAAGAAAAAATACTAGATTTGTACAATTTACTGGAGATTATTTTTTAAAAGTTCCAGCAGCTATAATTTCCTTTCCCAAATACTTGTGTTTAATTATATTATGAGATCAAAGTCAATATTAAAATTTCTTCTTTTTGGGGGGCTCCAATGGAACTTTAGAACCAGGAGTGGCTGGTGTGGTAGGGCAGTGCCACAGAGCCAGCCTCCTGGCACTAGCATCACTGTAGCTTGCCTGGATAATATAGGGCAGGGCAGGGCAAGGGTGCAGTGATGCTGGGGCTGTGTGGATGCACTGGCAGGAGTGCTGGATTGGCTTCACCAGTGCACCCACACAGCCTTGACCTTTCTGCTACTCTGCCTTAATCCCCCACACCATCCAAGTAAGCTGCAATGATGCTAGTTTGGGGAGGCTAGCTCTATGGCACTGTCCCACCATAGTGTCTGCTCCTGTTTAAATCATTTGAAACTTGGCCATTATTTCCAGTATCAATAAGTATCATTAAATCGGTCAGCTTTTTTGAAAGTCTGTTCTCATATCTCCCTGCCCATTTGAAATCTTAGATTAGTGTGGTATATTATAAGAGATTTTTAAAAATCCTAAATACATAAGTGTTTCCACAAATCTAAACTCAAAGCCTATTTATAATAGGGTTACCAGATCTTGGAGGTCAGCCTGAAGAGCCAAGTTTAGCATCAGGAGTTCCTGAGACCACAGTGAAACCCTTAGTTATTCTTCTTGGCTCGATGAAAGCTCTTTTTCGGTCTCGTTTTGGTTAGAATCAACCTTTGAGACACCAGGACAAATTTATTAAGGCAGCTATTCTTCCTTCTACTCTTTTGTGGCATCACAAATGGCCTTTGAAACACCAAATGCTCAAGTTTCCAATAGAGCTTTCAAGGAGCAACAAATCCCATAAAATTAACCAGTGGGACAGGGGCCTTAGCTCACTGGTAGCACAACCACTTTACATGCAGAAGGTCCCAGATTCAATCCCCAGCATCTCCAGGTAGGGCTGGGACAGACCCGTCTGAAACCCTGGAGAGCTACTGACAGTCAGTGCAGACAGTGCTGAGCTAGATGGAACAATGGTCTGACCTGGTATAAGGCAGCTTCCTATGGTTCTATGTACAGTGCAATGTCTGCTCAGAAGTACCTGCCATTGAGTCCCATGGAATTTACTCCTAGGGTGTATAGGAACAGCAATATAACTATGGAGTACAGCAGTTGGTTCTGACTCTGTGTTATTGTTCCCAATAGCTAATGACATTAGTGTGGTGACTCCGCTGGCAAAGTTCACAGAAGCACTATAGTAAGTATCTTCCTGTTGCATGGGAACCACTGATTTTAAAGGAAACAGGCAAAAACATAAATGTATCTATTTTTTCCATGCAATTTTAATCCATGGCTTGTATCCAGTTAAGCTCTGCTCAGAGTAGACTTACTGAAATTAATGGACATGGCTAATTTGGATCCATTAATTTTAATGTGTCTACTACTCTGAATAAAATTTAGTTGAATAAAGTCCCATGACTATGTTGTGTAAATTTGTGTAAATGTTAGCTGAGATTGTCAACGGTCTGAGATGCGTGTGTGCCAGTGTGTGTGTTTACCTAAGAAAGCAAGCTTTTACCCTGCATTGAGATCACTGAGACTTAAGACTTAGTAAAATAAGGAAAGCTACATTATTTATAGAAATACATAGTAGATAGGAAGGCATACCTAGTTCTAATTAACTAAGTTGGAGGCACAACGCCCAGGTTTGGGAGTTGCCCTCATGGCTCAGGAGAGAGAGAGAGCAGAGACAAAGGTGTCTCCTCTCTCTTGGACAGTTGAAGAAGAGAGGAAAGGGCAGAAGGAGGAGGGGCAGATAAGCTTTCCTAAGCATATCAGTCTAATGATGGAAGGAAGTCAGTCAGAGCATCACAGGTAAAGGTAGTCAAGCCCAGCCATCTGGAGGACCCTAACTCTATCTTCCTTCTGGAACATAAACAAAAAAACAAAACAGGAGTTGCTCTTGCCCCACTTCCAACAGACTAGATGTCATGGTAAGTATGATTGCATCTCAAAGCTGAAAGTTAAGTCAGCAGTTTTGTCATGTGATGAATAGCATATTGATAAACATAGCTGTTGCATCTGTTGTATCATGGAAATGTCATAGCTCCATGACAGAGCTCATACTTGTCATTTGCAAGGTCCCAGGTTCAAGCTCTGGGTGCAGGGTAGGGCTGGGAAAGATTCCTGTCTGAAATCCTAGAGAGCAACTGCCAGCCTGCACGGACAATACTGAGCTGTATGGGCAAATGGTGTGACTCTGTATAAGGCTGCTTTCAGTGTTTCTGTGTTTCACTTGGTTAGCAGCAGTTTGTGCGATGGGGGCTTCTGAAGGGCACCAGTGCCCCAAACCTGGTGCTCTACCCTCCTCATGGGTCTCTGCTTCTCCTGGTTTCTTCTTTGATGATGAAAAGACCTCTGGTTCTGGGATAGCAGGAGGAAAGAATGAAGATCTGGGAACATGCAACTATGGACAGGTGAATCCTATTTCCAGTTTGTGTTGCTACAGCATATGTGCATCCATTTGTCATGTTTTCACATTAATCTTTGGCTTTCTTTTTTTAAAAAAGTATGAAAATGCTATTTAAATATGCACTTTATATTAAGAAATATAGCCCTCCCAATACACATTCTTAAATTTATTTTCCCTCAAAATACACATTTTAAAATGTGTTTTAATGCCTTTTTTACAAAGTCAAACACAGCATTGGAACATTTAGGAAGTATGAAAGCCAGTGGAGAACTAAGTCCAAATCTCCACATTAGCCCGTGTGGTGTACATTAAGTCAGTTTGTATCAAATTTCACAAAGATTGAATTCCTCAAGCATTCCTACATGCAGCCAGGCAACTGACCACCCAATGAGATGGAATGAAAGGCAATGAGAACAGCCACAATGATCTATAAAAACCAGAGTTTGGGGAGGGGAGGTAAGGTCTCTTCAAAGTGATGCTGTATGTCAGACAGGATAGAATCAGCCCCAGTGTAATAATATTTTATCATTTAATGTAAGCCACCTTTCTGGATTGGAACAGACATCAAATAGATAAAGTGGTTTCATGTTGTTATTTATTTCCATAATAGCCCATGAGGTAGTTCAGACTAGCTCCCCTTGGCTCTTCCTAGTGAGCTTTGTGGTAATTTTATAGTGAGCTTTCCAAGCTCAGCACCTTCCCATTGCAATTTGTTGCGCTATTCTGAATTCTGATAAGACCTTTGCCAATTGGTGCTTCACACATTGCTGTTAGAAAATTAGCCAAAAGGGGAGGGGGGAAGCCAGATTCCCATCTGGATTTGTGTGAGGTACTCTTCAGATATGATGACAGAACATCGTAGACATCATCAAAACATTAGGAAAGTACTGATTATTGCATTGTTACTGAAAGATGTTGCTGTTGCTTTTTTAACAATGTTAGTATTTTGTTATTTAAATTTTTGTACACTGTATTGTTCTTTTCTGATGTGTATTTTGTATTTGTGTTTATTTTTTGTGAGCCACATTGAGGGTCTTTTTGGCCAAAAGGCAGCATAGAAATAAACCGTAACATAACATAACATAACATAAAACATAACATAATGGGAACCCAGATTCCTAGCCTTTTGGGACTATGAACCAACTATGTGCACCCATGGGCAAACAACTGTCTGTCAGCATAATTTATCTTATTGGACTGTTGTGAGGAGAACGTAAGAATATTTGGTAACACTTCAGTCCTTGGAATAGGGCAGGAAACACAAATCTAAATAAACCACATAAATACCAGGGGTGATATTCAACACTGGTCCAACTCAGAACCACTGAAGTTAATGAACATGACTAACTTAGGTTCATTTATTTCAATGGGTCTACACTGAAAAGCTCTTGATTGAATACCACCCCATACAGAATCAAACTCAGGCTGTATCCATCTATACTTGCTGAAGTCTATTTAAGAAAGAGTGTTGCAAGTTCTCATCAATGACTTCTCTGTTGATACAATATTTTCTGGAAGGCACTAAAGTTCTTGTTCAGCCTTAGATCAAATGCAGCAACAACATTTTACATTTCTTCCTTGACACTTCAGATCTTTTCTCTAAATAATGGATCTGAGTGAGCAAATATGGCTTACACCAGGCTACTGAAATTGGAGGAGGTCCCTTCTGATTAACATTCTAAAAACATTTTAATAGCATGTAAAAATACTGAAATAGGCCTATATGGTGTTAGAGAGATAAGTGTCACACAGGACTGGGCTGAAGATCTCATGCATATTGCTAGGTAACACATTCTTCTCTATCTCTCTCTTTCACCTTAATATTCAGAAGTCAATATGTACTGTTGCAAGTTGGATATGTATAATTGCTGTGGATTTCAGAAGCTTAAGACACTAGAACTAGATAACAAAAATAGATTTTAATGAACAATTCAACAGGAGCCATTTATGAAGTGGTGTCTGGAGGATATCATAATGATTGAGAAAGAAGGCAAATTAGATGAGTCCAAAAAATGAGAGGGTGGGGAGCAGAAGAAGGAGTTGGCAGCAGGGAGAATGGTAAGATTGAGAGGAGATTAAAATAACTTCAAACATAAGCATAATGGGAGAAATAAGACTTTGAAATTAGTTTTAAAATCTTAATATGCCTTTTAATACTGCAAAATATGTTTGAATGGCATTGTTAGCAAATCTGCTTTGCGGACAGAACCAAGGATTCCAACAACAAAGACATGTGGGAAGAAAAAGAAAAGAACTGTCTCTATGAGACTGCTGTATATTGCTGCTTTATTATATAGCCACAAGAGTGGCTGTATACTATAGCCAGCATGGATTTTTCACAGCCCGCCATGCTAAATTGGAAATACCCCCCATGCCATTCTGATGCTTCCCATAAGCTCATTTCAAAACAAAACCTTACAAAACTTATAGTCCTGAACTCAAAAATGCTTGCTTAAAACCCTCTACATTTTCATGGAGATACACAAACACTCAGAGAGAATTTAGAGTTCAAAATCTAAAACAAGAGAAAAAAATCTAGACCCCTGTTGGACTTTTTTCTGTCAGTGGTCTCATAATTTGTTGAAATTAATTAAAAATCAGCCATGTTCACAGAGTACTTGTAATCCTATTACTGACCTTGCCCCATACTCTGACCTTCATCTTCTGCAGTTTAAAAGTTTTTTAAAAAATGCATGGCTGATTTTTAATTAAGTTAAGAAACTTAGCATTTAAGTCTATTATATAACATTGGGCATACTCAGTAAAAACCAACTGTCAGTGTCCTAAAAGCCAGACTCACAGTTGTTTGGCTTGGCTAATCAGGTGGCCACACCCATGCCAGACATTTCTTTCACTTTCAGCAGTCATGGTTTCCCCAGAGAATCTTGGGAAGCGTAGCTTGTGAAGGGTGCAGAGAGTTGTTAGAAGACTCCTATTTCTGCGACAGAGCTCCAGTGGCCAGAGTGGTTTAACAGTCAGCCCCTCTTCTGGAGATTGCAGCCTATCGCCAAAATGAAGCATAGACACCATTTGTTGGGTTGAATCATGGACCACTTTATTAAACAGAATCCAATTAGCATAATGAACTGGCAGAGGGGAAATTAAGTGCGGGAGCATCCTGATGAGCCAGGCAAAGCCTGCTTGCAGCTATAGGGCAACCAACCCTGTCAGAGTCAGGGGCTGCCCTATGCCAGACCCCAACTCAGGCCACACCCAGAGGATGTGTAGGGGGTCCAACCCACATCACTGCCCCTCGGGGCCCTGAAACCCTGAGCAGATGAGGCACGTTGGCCCCAAAAGTGGTCTGTATTCTGCCCCTGGGCTATATAGCCCTGAGCTGCAGGCCTCCATACCGCCTATCACCCCGAAAGGTGCCTAAAGGTGTCACCTAGCTGCCCTTCCCTTTTAATCTTTTCTCGCACTTCTTTGCCATGGAAAGGGGGACAAGCCTCTGCTTAGTCTTCCTTCACGCCACACCCCATAAGAATCTCGTGTAGGCCCCTCTGCAGGTCCATTAAGAGGATATCATTGCCCATGTCTGTCAGATGCACCCCGTTTGGCTGAAACAACTCTACCCTGTCGTGTCCAATCTCCGGGTGGTGAATGACAGAACCACCAGAGTCCAACAGAGCCCTCAGGATTTGCCTGTTCACCTTTTTGCGGGCCCTGTCCATCCCCCATGGATCACCACTGCAGTTCCATTTCCTGTGTGGCAGGATGTCAGACCACATCAAATGCACCCCCGGCCAACAACGTGCAATGGCCCGGAGGTCACTACATGCCTGCTCAATCAGGGCCTTGCCCTTCAATAGGCCCAAGTCATTAACCCCCAGGTGGATGACAAGAAACTTGGGTTCTGCCCGCTCCACAGCCAGCTGGAACAATGCGGGAAGGAGCCCGTCCCAATGCATCCCACGGCAGTCAAGCCAGTGCACTGAGGCCCATTGACTGAGCCCCAGCTGCGTACCAAAGCGAGACTTCACCACTCTGCGGCCTGCCCAGAAAACCATGCTGTGGCCACAGAGTAGGATGCATGCCTGCTCCATTCCTTTCCAGCGGCCTGCCAAAATAATAACAATCAGCATCAGAGAAGGGTAATAATTAGGAGCCGGCCTTCTGCGATTCCGCCAATGGTCTAATGTAAGTTTTGTACACGTTTGTATGCCACCTGCCCATTGCCTGTAGCCTTTCCTTTGAGAAACCCAAGTGGGCAGCAGGGGAGGCCACTCCTATCCTGAAGGAGTGTGTCCCGAACTTATGAGGGTCCACACCTAAGTTGCACAACACGGCCTTGGCCACTGTCCAGAACTGGTACTTGGTGAGGGGGTGAGTGTCCCTGTGTGTGAATAGATACCCCGAGTGCAGCCCCCGAACTGCCACAAAGTGCCACAAGGCTGTTACCGGCCAGAGTTCCTTCTGCTGACAGGGGGCCAACACAATCAGGCGTCCCTTACCATGTTGGTCAGTCTTTGTCATTGCCCCGTCAGAGGACTCATCAGACGAGGATGATTCAAGAGTAACAGCAGCAGACCCAGAAGCAGCAGACCCAGAAGCAGCAGACCCAGAAGGAGAAATGGAGGAAACTCCTGAGAACCCAGCTCCTTCTCCCCCTCAGCTGCAGAGCACCCCAGACACAGCTGAAGTCCTTCAGCCAGACGCAGACAGTGAACAGGATACTCCCCCCTCACCTGCAGAACATAGACAGCAGAAGGTCAGGCAGAAGAGGGGCAGGCCTGTCCACTTAAGGCCAAAACGCTGATGGCTCACACCTGCTGACAAACCTGCTCCTTAAAAGTCAAACCTTGGTTTCAGCTTGTTGCTGACTACAACGTCAGGCGTGACCACTGTGTGTCTTCTTATCCCCTGAACCTTGACTTGGACTGATCTCTCGGCAAACTAGACCCGGACCTTCACTGAAGTCTCTTCTGGATTTCTGGCTCGGCACGTAAGCTTTGAACGGCCTCTGCCCTTATCTTGCTTCCTCCTTGCTAGCCTGGCAGATTTACAACCAAGCTGCTGGCTGAGGACTTACGGCCTGGGAATTACCAAGGAATCTCCAGCCCTGCCTGTACCCCCACCGACACTGCTGTCTCAGTGAAGCGCTGACAGTCTTGGACCGTCTAAGTCGCAGGAGGGCACACTCCGCCTCCCAACTGAGGTCTGACACCATGAGGGCCCGAAGGAAGTTGTCTGTTTTAGACCCCACCACCACCTCCCCGATTCTAAAAGCCCCCAAAAATAGGGTGAGGGCGGCTGCATGAAATAGCAGTGCCTCAAAAGGGGAAGAACATAAATCCCTCCACTGCCCTTGCAAGCCAAACAGTAGTTCTGGGGAAAGGGGGAGGCGGGCATCTGCGGTGCCTGGACACCTGTGGGACCAGCCTTCTAGCATGTGGCGGACCCTAAAGTCACCCGTGTGGTCCTGGAAGTCCTGGGTCTTTGCCAGGAAAGAAAGCCCCGACAGCTTACCTCTGATGGTCCTAACTGAGAGGCCCCTCCGTTTGCCCTCCACGCAGAACTCCATAAGATGCTCCATGGGGATGGGCTACTCCTGTGCATAGCCTCCCGCACAACAGCCTGTCGGCGAGGGCAGAAGAGCCCCCCTGCGCAAGATGGTGCCACGCACTAGCCTCCCGCCAAAATCCTCACAAATTCCTGGCCAGAAAGGCTGCTTAGCAGTTGATGTGAACTGCTGCTGCCGTGCCGCCGCTGCACTGCTGCTGCCTCACCACCACAACTGCTGCTGCACTGCCACCCCAATTCCGCCACTTATGCTGCCACGCCGCCATGCTGCCGGCCGAATTCCGCAGCCACCGCTGCCTCACTGCCACTGATCACAAACGACACTTCCCAGGATTCTTTGGGGGAAGCCATGACTGTCTAAAGTGAAGTAAAGGTCAGGTGTGGATGTGGCCAGTGACAGTTTTGGTTTAAATTTGGGTGGGGGACTACATGTGTCTGCTGCAGAATAAAAAGATAGAAATCCTGAATAAAAAGATACTGTTCACAATGATTTCCTTTTGGAAAGGAAAAGGGCTTTCCATCTGCCCAGTGCCCACTCCATCTTCTCAGAGCTTGGAAAAGTTACTTTTCCAAGCTCTGCAATCTTCTCCCCTCCCTCCCCCGTCCCTCCCCCTACACTTCTTACCCACCTTCTCCCCCGCCCTCCCCTTCCCCAGGTCTGTTTTACCTACCCTAAGCATGATTGCACAGGAGTAAATCCCATTCAACTCAATAAGCATGCAAATGATTAAATCTGCCCTCCACCTCCTCCTCCCTCCTATCTCTTCCCTTCCTTCTCTCCCCTTGGTTCCCCACTTTCTTGCCACCACTCACCATACACTCAGAGACGCGTAACCAAATTCTTCCAAGCTATACAGGAACTGGATTGGACTGTGAAAGACCAACCCAAATTGTGTTTGCATTTTGACAAATGTGTAGGGCAGTCCAATATCTCAGAGAAGAGGTCAGGTCTCCTGCTCCCCTGGTGAACTCACTATAGCTGCCCAATTTCCCTGCTTTTAACAGTTTGATAGAAATATTTGTTGGCTATAGGTATGTTCTTAAACTGCAAGAGTTCCCCCCCCCCATTTGTGTATTTATTTGATACTACGGTTACGTCTTTCGGTTATAACTGCCACGAAACAATTAGAGTTGGACATAGAAAGTGGGTTGTATTTGGACCTTTCTGCCCTTCTCCTGAAAGTATGGCTGCTTTCACACATGGGGCTGATTGTGTTTGTTTAATGGATTAAAAAGGTAGCACTTCTGTCCCAATTTCTAAAATCCCTTTCACACTGCAGTACCTGTTGCATTAAGGAACAGCAGTTTTTTCAGCTGATAAACCGGCATTTCGCACAACTGTCTTTCAGATGGCTTGTTTTCATCCCTCACCCATGCACACTGTTCCCCATTGTGTAGGAGGTCTAAGATCTCATCCCCTCTGCCTTTAGGATCTGACTTTTTAAATTATTTTAGTTGTATCAAGACTGGGGTGCGTCTGGGAAATGCTGCTGCTATCTGCACCGATGCCGGAATACCGATACGACGTTCATCAGGCAAAAACAAAACAAAACCCCTGCATGACTAAAGGGCGGGAAAGCACTGCATGCTGGGATGCCTGTCATGTGAGCAGCTGCAGCTAGCAAAAAACTCATACAATCTTCCAGGTTCCCAGCCTTGCTAACGGATTATTTCTGGTATCATTTATCACAGAAATTAGCACTAAACTTCCACTACATTCCACTAGAATTCTGGAGCTAGCTTGTGCATTCTGTGAAAAATCAAATATAATGCACAAATTACCAGGTAAGAAATTGTCAGAATAATGGAATAAAGTGCAGTGTGAAAGTAGCCCAAATTGTTTTCTGTCTCTTTGTCCACTCCCTTTCCCCTTATTCCATTTCCTTGGATCTCTCCCTGCCAACTGTTGTTCCCTCTGGCATATGATATTTTATCACTTCAGTCCTAGTTCAGTCATTGTGTCACTCTAGGGATAGTTTCAAGTGATAACAGTCTCATGCATTGGCTACTTACGATCTCATTATCCAAGCAAAATGTCTGACGGATTTTCAAGCAGCAGTTATCAAAATGATTTTGATAGGATTAGGAAAAATTCTCCAGAGGTGGAAAGTTGTTCTACATCACCCCTAATCCTTAACACTATTCACTGTAGGAAGCCAGTAGATAAGAGGTGGAGCATGTGTTCCAGGTTCAATCCCTGATATCTTGCTAAGATGCCTGTCGGAAAGCCTAGGCAAAAAAAAAAATAACACAAAACCCGAAGAGAACTGGAAACCATATATTACTACCATGTCACAAGAACGAGCGGTGGGAAAGGCATGAAGAACTACGTTGCCACTTGCATTGCATCCTCAATTAGACATCGTGTAGAGTTGTTTCGGGTGAAACCAGACTTGATGGTTGGTCGTCTGGATCATTCAGCAGGATGCTGTGAGCAGTTTGCTCTGCACTTTGAGCATAAGTTGATCAGTTTCATAGTGCTGTGAGTGCCACAATTCTTGCAAATCCAGTCGAGGTATCCAATGCAATGCCTTCCCATACTTTCTGGGATCATTTTCAGTTTATGCAGCCTGATAACATGAACAGGATTCTTACAATGATGCAACCAGCTTCTTGCTCTTTCGGATGGTAAAAACCAGGGGTTTTTTTGTGGGGGGACATTGACTGGGTGAATCCAAGTGTGGTGAAAGTATCCCTATGCAGTGGAGTAACTCCTGCTGCTCTTAAACAGGCAGTAATGTTTCCACTCCTGAAGAAGCCCACACTGGACTCTGTGGTTTCTAACAACTACTGCCCAGTTATGAATACCCCCTTCTTGGGCAAGCTGGTGGAGAGCAGTTTCTGAAGATACAGATTATCTGGATCCATTTCACTTTGGGTTCAGGTATAGTTTCAGGATTGAATCAGGCTTTTTTGTGCTGATGGCTAGAGTGGGACAAGGGGAGTGCAATTCTGCTTCTGCTTCTAAATCATTCAGCAGCTTGGTATCATTAACCACAGTATCCTGGACTGGCTCTGTGGTGTGGGTATTGGAGGCATTGTTTTACAGTGGTACCATTCCTACTTTCAGGTTCATGTTCAGAGAACAGCATTGGGGGATTGTGTCTTGGCCCATGGTCCTTGCCATAGGCACAACCTTCTCTCCAATGCTGTTCAACATCAATACGAAGTCATTGGGAGTGGTTATTGGGAATTATGAGACAAAGGGTAGTCAGTATGTTGATGACACACAGCTCTATTTCTACATAACATCTGGACCATTGTCTGGGAGCAGTGGTGGACTGGATGAGCTTGCACCCTGGGAAGACACAGGTACAGTAGGTGGTTAGTTTCTGTATCTAGGAGATTGACCAGTTGCCTGTTCTGGATGGAATTGTTCTTCATTTGTTTTAAATAGTGTATTATTTAATTGTTGAATTATTATATTTATTGTTCTGTAAACCACTTTGTGACCATCTATGATGAAAAATGGTCTATAAATATTGAACATAAGTTAATCAATAAATCTTTGCAGGATCAGACCAAAATCTATCTAGTCCAACATCTTTCCCACATTGGCCAACCCGATGCCTATGGCAAGCCCACAAACAGGACATGAGGGTGATAGCTCTCTCCCACCATTGTTTCCCAGCAACTGATCATCAGAGGCATGCTGTCCCTGATCTTGAGAGCATTCATTCTCAAACATATTGCATGAATATAAATCCCACTGACTTCTATGGGACTTACTGTCAAGTGAATGCAATAGAGACTTCTATAGAACCATTCAGTGTGGCTTTCTTGGAGCTGACAGCTATTTTGACATCTGCTTTTCTAAGCCTTTTAGCAAAATATATAGCTGTGGAAGTCAACCAGATGATAGTTAATGACACCTTCTCGGCAACATGACTATTATATAAACCCAGAAATTAAAGAAAGGCTTAAAAATATCTCTGGCTATTTTATGCTGATGTTTATGCCAAAGTACTTCACTCTGGAGCCCTACACCATTACAATTACACTGGGATCAATTAACTGCATATATTGACTGACGTAATATACAGTGCAGAAATCTTCTCATTAGAGCTACAAGGGAATATAAACATGGAAACAAGGCAACGTTCCAGAACTCACTCTATGTTTATGTGCTGCCTGCCATATTTTCTACCCAGAATGGTGGTGTTGTTTTTTGTGAGATCATATCCTGCCATACTAAGGTCACCTGAGAATGACCAAGCCCTTTTGTTCTGACCCTCACTCTTTCCCCCTGCATGTGTCTAGTCCTTTTCTGTGTCCTCTTGGGGAATATAGATAAGAACTCTGCGAAGTGAATCCAAGTAAATCCCTTTGTTGCTTTCTGATGTTAGGTTTCTTTGCCTTAGGAGATTTCCTCTGCTAGATGCAGGGAGACTACATGGGCCTAGATTCCCTGGGATGCCCTCCTACACTTACTAATTTTGAAGCACTTGGCTAGTAGGGGTGTGCATCAGCTCTGTGTGTATCCCAAACTATTAGGTGAATAGGGGTGATTCAAGGAACGTTCTCATATTTCCAAATCAGATCATGTCATTAATATGGCATCCTGAGTCAGATCAGGGAATCTCTAAGCTTCCAAGTAGCTCTGGGGCCTCAGCTCTTCAAAAATGCATGGCTGTTGTTGGTTTTTCACTGATAAATAAAATCAAGCTGACTGAGTTGGGCGGGTGGAATGAGAGGAAAGGATGCATGTGTATGTGTATATGTGTGTGTGATCTTTAATTTTGATTGACAGGTCCAGTTTTATTCACAATGAGTTATTTTCTACTACCATGCCAGTCACAATGATTTGGGGGAGGGATGTTGAAATAAATAAACAGTTCTTCATGTGGTTGTCATTCTCCAGTTTTGGCTGTGACAACAGGGTATAAATGGTGTAGTTAGACTATTGGGTTGGCCTGCTTCTTTCCCATTTGTTCTTTTTCCTAACAAACAATTGCAAATCAAAGCTCTCTGTCTTTTTTCTTTATGGAGAGTATCTCTAGGAAAGGTGGGGAAATCTGACTTTTATAATGAAGGTAAAGTCACTGAGCACAATAGTGCTAAATCTTACCCAGGGCACTTCCCTCGTGTCTTCATCAATTTCTATTTTCCCATTCCAAAACATGATTTCTATTTTCCTATTTCAAAACAGTAAAAATATTCTGTTGTGGAAGAACTACTGTATCTATCTTTGTTAAAGTTGGCAGCCCTCATCTCCTCAGAAAGGGTAATCATGTCTACAGTTTGCATTGAATTCTGGCAGAAAATAAAAAGAGACTTTTGCTTTTTTGGGAAAAAAAACTTTAAATTTTCCCTGCACAAAACTGCTTGAATGGCTCTGCCTGAAATTTAGTAAACTTGATAGAGAGACTCCGTTACCTGCAAATTTTATTCACTTATGTGAAAATGAAAAAAGTTATAGCTGTTTTAGATTCCCCATTATAATCAAGGGGGGCAAAAGAGAGATTTTGGATTTAACAGATCAGATTTGGAGTCAAATAATTAATCAAAATGGAATGACACAGACCAAATCCAAATAGTGTGAGTGACAAGTACAAGATTCAGCATGCCTGTCATCCCAAATCTATGTAAGTATGTGCCAAATAGCAAGCACTGATAATCCAAATCATAGTTAGCTTTTACATTATGTAGTTGCTTCAGACAGCAGATTCTAGAAAGGCACTCTTTTCTTCCCTTCAATCTCCATCCTGGTTTGGTTTGGTTTTAAGTCCAGAATATGGGACTGTCATTTTGATTTGTGCCTCAGATGTGAAAAGGGCCAAGGCCAGCACTGAAGGGTATAAGTGCAGGTGGCAGTGAAAAAATCAATGATTCTCCCACCCCGTCCTGCAGTAAATTATAAGAATGTGGAAACCTCTCCATGGGAAAACACCCTTTATATAAAAAGATTAGACTTCTAGAGATGACATAAAGAGGAAGGCTCGGATCTATTGCTGGACATTACATGGGTGAAAATCAGTGTACTGGTGGAGTAATTACAAAACAATTCTATTGACAAGTATAATGCCATTCATATATACATTCATGGATTCATAGGAAATTGAGTACAAAATCACAAGTGTTGACAATAGAAATATGAAAGCACATCAGTTCATAAATATAACATTGCTTTGTCCAGATTAAATTCAATTACTGTTCGTAACTGAATAGTATTCTATCTGGTGGGATAACAGTCTGATACTCATTTTGGTTAAAACCTTATTTATTAACTTCCATATACTGACAATCAATGAACTGTTAGATCTCATGTATAAAGAGATGGTATGCTCAAATGTGCTTCAGGTAATTCTGTGATTTTTTAAAAAATTAAGTTTCCATTTACTCTGTTAAAATATATTTAAAAGTGTGTATATAAAGCTATAAGCTTTTAATGGAAATATGGGATATTAGGGGCTGCGCCCCTGCTCATTCCACTCGCCAACCCCTGCCACTCCCACCACTCCCACTATGGTGACTCCATAGAGATTTTTCTTCCCACCCCTTGCAACTATTAAGTTCTTTTCTTTCATTTTTACCTTGTTTTATTTTATTTTTATTAAAGAAATTCCAAATTTTAACATTACTGCCTGAAATATTAAGCATAAATATACCAAGCTCTTTTTTTACCTTTCAAAACCCCATTTCTGAAGCCACTTTTTCTTCTAATCTGCAGCCCCACTTTGTACACCTATTTTCACTTTCACCCCCATGACTATGCCTACTCACCCCCTCCTTTTCTGCAATACTGCCTTGCACACAGACCATCCACATGGTAATCTCTGCCTCCTCCCACACACTGCAACTACTAAGCACCATTTTCACCTTCTGCCCAATTATGAATCCACCACTATTCTTCAGCCCTTTTTGTCCCCTTTTTTGTCCCCATTTCCATGCCTCTTATTCCATCCTGGTTTTGCAACCCCATTTGTCCCATATTCACCTTCACCCCTTTTTCTTCTCTCCTCCTCCCTCATTTGTCAACTTCCCCTTGCACATAAACCACCCACCATTTCCATGCTTCTTCCTCTTCCTCTTCTGCAAGCCTCTCTGAGCACCCCCCACATTTTAAACAACAGGAGAGGTATAAGTAAAGCAAGGATGGAGGAACATGATGGAGAAAGTGTTGGCTTTAACCAATGGGAAGGCTTTGAGTAAAACAGGAATGGGGGAAAATGTTGGTTTTAAACAATAGGAGAGATTTGAATACAAGAAGAAAGGAGTTGGGAAAGGCTGTTGTACCCATGTTAACTTTTTGTGTTAGCTTCCTCCAGAACAGTTCCAGGAGTCAGAAGTGCCTGCTCCCTTCCACTCTGATTGGCTGTGAAGTAATCCTCGCCCTTTCTTTTTGGAGACGATGCTAAGAGTTTGTGCTAAAGGTGATTGCTGTCAAAGCTAGGTCTAGCTGCCTTTTTTTTCAAAGGCTGTTTGGAGACAAGAAACAGTGATGGGAGCATATTTTTGGTGCCTAGAAGGGCTTTCAAACAAAGGGAGAGAAGATAAGCAGTAACAGAGTTCACTTCCTCCCTTGCTTCATCTCTCGTGCTGATGGTGGCTTGAATATTTGCTGTGGACAAAAAGGAGGGGGAAGCAGCAACAGGGTGTTTTCCTCCTTCACCCCACCTCACCTTGTTCCCACCTGAGTATGTGTTAGTGATGTCAGGTAGGTAGCAGATCTCCTGCTTTGCCAAGAAGGGCAGCGGGAAGAAAAAAGTGTGAAATAGTGATTTCCATCATTGTGATTTGCTGCTTTGCCCTTTTGAAAAAGGGGAGCGTGAGGAAGGTGGCTGCTTCCCTCCTTGTGAATCTGCTACTTTTGCCCAGAAGGGGAGAGAAAAAGGCAAGAGGCATGGTTGTTTCCCTCAAAGGTTGTTATTGTTTTGACCTTTGAAGAATGGGGGAGTCAAGGAGGTGTCTTCTCACCCCAAATCTGCTATGTGTGCAAGCTCTGACTGTACAATCTTAGCCATGCATGTGAAGAACTGTTACTCTGTTTTTTAAAAAAATCTTCCATCTTCCTCACCAATTCCCCCACAAATATTTTAAAAATACCATTTGTGCAGCAATTTATAGTGCAGTTGTAACCATGACTACTCAGAGATAAGTCCCATTGAATGGAGTAGAGCTTAACTCCCATGTAAGTGTGGTTGGGATTGCAGCCTAAATATTTGAGAATGTGAGGAGTTAATACTGTGCAAGTTTTCCCCTTTCAGTTTGTGTGTTTAGTTCTCAGACTTGCTCTCACATGGGTCATTTTTATTTCTGGGTCTGAAGGAAGCAAGCAACCTTTTGGTTGTTGAAGGCGGCGACTGAAGCACTGAGGATCATAACATGTGCTTGCTTGCCCACCTGCCTTCCCACATGACCTGCCTCTTGCTGTTGTGGAAAGGAGGGGGGTCTGCACTGTTTGTCAATATCCTGTATGAGATCTCTGTGTGTGACTGAGAGTGAGAGATAATGACTGTGCCAGAATGCCTAGCAAAACTCATTGCTAAATGTGGGCCGTAAATTTTCTTTGACTGGGATGCCTTTGATTAAGCATGTTTATTTCCAGTACAGAACACTGGAAAGTGGGAGGAGATGTTACCCCAATACACACTGGGACGTATGGATCTAAAATTTAGAATAATCAGGCCAGTTTAACATTGGCTGAAGCCTTAGAGATATAGTAATTTGCAGGAGGAGGGGAATGACCCTTTACCATACAAAGATGCATAACTCTGGTTAAAGGAACTGACATTTGTTTATGATACAAGTACGAATTCCCCCTTTTCAGCCATTTTATACCTCCTATATTTACACAATAGCCATGTGAGATAAATTATGCTAAAAGCTGGTAACTGGCCAAAGGTAGGAAGTGAGGAAAAACAACAATGGGTTATTCATGCTCAATACTGTTATTTTCTTTTTGTTTATCAGCGATGGCAAATTGTAGTTTGTTTGCAGTCTGCTGAAAATTGTGAAACTATATTCTCGGGGGGGGGTTGTACTCCATGGAAGCTTATCCCATAATAAATATGTTGGTCTTTAAAATACCACAAGACTTTTTTGTGGTATCTTATTTCAGGTGTTTCTTCTGGGGGAGGGGGGTTGCCCCCTATTCTATGGAGATTGATTGAATACATTCTAATGGGACTGATGCTCAATAAAGACTCAATAAAAATTATCAATCCTAAACTGTAGAGGCTTTTGCCTTATCACAAAACAATAATTACAAATTCCTGGACAAAAAACTCCCATATGAAATCATCACAAGTTTGAAAGGAATGGGATCAATCAATGTGTTGAATCAGAATTAGCAGGGAATAATCCTACATCATAGAGTTCCAGACTCTCTGGTCCAAGTCTTAGAGCTATACCAATATCCAACTCATAAAATACCTACATAACTAATATAGCAGCAACATCATACTTAAACTGACTTCATCCATCACACATCTCCACCTCGAAAAGCTTGACAAAACAGAGACACTGTACGTGCAATGCACACCTTAGTGGGAAGATAATTCTATAACCATGGAGCTACCACTAAAAAAAACTCTATAGCCTTGGAGCCACCACTAAAAAGACTCTTCCACAGGCCCCTATACTGTGCACCTCTGTCAGAGCAGAGACTACCAAGATGTCTAATTGCTGATTGTTATGTATGGGTAGACTGAAATGGGACAAGATACTCTCTTAGATATTTGGGCCACGGAGCATTCAGGGCTTTAAATGTCAACATAAGTCCCTTGAATTGGGCAAAGGAAACAATAGGCAATCAGTGTTAACAGCAGTTTCAAGGTTTAATCATCTTGACAACAGTAACAGGCCAAGTGGTTTACTTTTACACGGAGCAGTACCTTCCATTTTCTCCTTTCATATGGCCCTTGAGAGACCTTGAAGGTGTGTAGTAATGCATTGCTGGATCTCTTCCAACCCTTTGCATGCATACATCTTGATTGGGGCTCCATCGGAAATCCTCCCACAGCCTCCAATTCCTGGCTTGCACCCTCCTTGCTGTGCCATTTTCACTCCTCCATCGGGAATCCCATTCTTTAGCCCATGGCCTGTACCTCTCCATCTCTAATTCCTCTTCCTCTTGTACCCATGACTCCTCATTCTTCTTCTCTTTACTCTCCTTCATCCCCTTCCCTTCTCAGAGCTTGGAGCTACCAGCTCCCCCTTCCCCATCCACTTCTTCCTTGTTTAACTGCCTGTTGCATCCTTATTTATTTATTTTATTTATTTTATTTGTTAGATTTTTATACCGCCCGACTAGCATAGCTTTGTGGGTGGTGTACAGCAAAAATACAGATACATACAGTAAAACCCATCATAATAAAACAAGAACACATATAAAAAAAATGAAAATCTAAAATCAGTTATAACAAGTTTAAAACTAGATTAGATCCTTGCATATCTAAGGCCACAAACACTTGGCCAATGTCTCCCCTTGCCCTTCTCCTGCCACCCAAACGTTGACTGTCCTTTCCCATTCCCAGCCAGACCCTGAAGACAAAGGGGTGAATGTGATTCCTGAGGAGGAAGGGGGCTTAAGCCAAAACTTATATCACCTGGAAGCCAGATGCCCACCCCCCGCGCACCCGCGCACCCACCCACCCACCGGCAGCCAGTGAATCAGAACTTTTATTTATTTCAGAATGCATTGGTGATATAATTATGTTAATCTGTTGTATTTATTATTCGTTATTTACAGCTGGTTTTCCCCCCCACCCATTGGATTCTGTGTTGCTCATAATTATAGAATGCTAGCTGCTTTCAATGTTATCTTGGCAAGCAGTGACCTTGCAAGCAAGGTCATTAATCATTAGCTGTTAGTAATGATTAGGACCCAAGTGTAATGAGTTGCAAGCCAAGGAGGGTTGGAAAGCAGATGTAGGACTGTGCTCTGCTAAGCAAAAAGAAACCTAAAAGGTGGTTTTCCACTTTAGGAGAAAGCAGACTGAAAGCCTGTGTAATTAAATTCATTGTGAGCTGTGTCCATCCGGCGTAACATAATAGGACTAAACCAGAAATTGTATCTGATAGCCTAACTTCCTGTTGCCATGTTAATTGTCATGCTGCAGAGCTACCCAGCAACCAAATTACATTCATGCAGGATTAATTAGTAACATTCTCCACAAAGTTAATATTCAATGTAAATGAAGCAGATTAGCATGGAGTTATGTGATGGCTTATGAGAATGGAAACAGTTGTTTTTTTTAATGTTGGGACTGTTATAAAGTCAAATTTAATAAAAGGAAAACAAAACTTTCAGATAGTCAAATGCAAGTCTTGTCATTGGGTTTCTCAATAGTATAGAAAGGACATGGATTTACAGAAACAGGAACAGCATTCTGTCTGGATGGATATATGTCCACTCCATGTCTCATTTGGTGCTGCTGACATCACAGCAAGGACAAATTGGAGTGATCTGAGGTGATTTGAGGGGGAGGGGGATATAAACAAGCTTCCATTCTTAAATAGGGAAATGTCCCCTCTAGCCAGATTTGGGGACACCTCTAAGCTTGTTTACTATGATGTAACTTTCTGCTGATCAGGTGTTCTCCCTTTTCTTTCTCTTCTTTGTTAAGAGCTGCTGTTCTCTTTTTGGATAAACATAGATGTACTGCCTTCAAGTCGATTCTGACTTATGGCAACCCTATGAATAGGGTTTTCATGAGGCTGAGAGGCAGTGACTGGCCCAAGGACACCCAGTGAGCTTCATGGCTATGTGGGGATTCAAACTCTGGTCGTACTCCAACACTTTAACCACTATACCACACTGGCTCTCTCCTCTTTTTGCATATCCCCTGTCAATCTACAGGAGAGAGAAGCCTTGGTTGACATCACAGATCAACCTGGGGAGTAAAAATTAATGGACTCAAATGAGATAGAACTACTCAACTGTTTCTATCTCTCAGCAAATTATACTTGGCAAAGCAGAATAGAGAATTATCCAGCCCAACTTCCCCTTATACAGACTAGTTGAATAAAAGCAACAGAGATAGTATTCTTTAGTAAAAAGTATAAAAATGTTTACTCATGACCTTTCATATCTTCAGAAAACATGGGGTTTAGCTTGGAGGAAACTGAATCCTTTTCCTCCCCACAAAACTCCCTGCCTCTGCAATTTGGCTGTCTTAATCCACTCTGTAGAGGCTCTGTCCTCCAGCAATGTGCTGCCATTCCCTCAATCCCCAGCATCTGCCACCTCAGGTTGCTTTTCATTCAGCCAAATGGTAGAGCCAGCCCTTTATGACTGATGGACAGACCCTCCATGAGTTTTTCATAGTTTGTATACAAGGACCAACATGTATACATACAACAGCATTTGACACTATAGATATACTCTGGATTTTTAAAGATAAGGATTGTGCATAGTCTGTGTGCACTGGATATATGTGCACTGGACCTCAAACACAAGAAAAACATAAGCAGAGGGTTCAGTCAGGTAGCTGACTGCCAGCACCCTCCACACATTGATCTGAACAAAGGTTAAATATTTGTTCAGGGTTGTGTTGTGATTGTTCCCCTTAATGTATATTTTACCAATGCCTCTCCTCTCTCTCTTCCTCAACCCCCAATTATGTCTGCAACAAATTAGTCTGTTTTCATGTTTAATGCAGGCTATCAATAATCCTTTCATGAGTAAATTGTTTCATATTAAGGGACAAATGTTAACTTTCAATGTATTTGTGTTATTATTGTTCTCTGGAAAAGATCCAGGGCTGCAATAAACCAGTGACTGGAAATGCTGAAAATATTTTAATATCCTTTCCTAATTATTTTTACTTAACTGCCCCTAATAGTTTAAATTGATTTGGATTTTTTATATATATTTTATGTTTTTTGAGAAGAAGGATTCTACACCTCCCTCTTCAAGAGTCATAAACACTACAGAAATGTAATTAGCCACAAATGAACTTTATGGGGAGGGGGAGATAACAGACACTGACAAATAGGCCCACACCCTTCATTTAATTATCTTTTTTTATTTTGGTCCTCCTTGACGGAAATAATTAGGAAGGCAATCTTGATTTTGTTTGCAGATCGTAATCAAACACCCACCAGCTTCCTACATGGTAGGCATGTAATAACGTTTGACAAAGTGCAAAAATGTAGTAAAATAGTATATATTTCTTCCTAACTTTGTTATCAAGTCTTGCTTGTATTGTTTCCATAGATCTTGTCTTCATAAGCAACATGCGGCCTTCTGATTGTATTTAATTGTATTAGCATAGCAGAAGGTAAATTGTATTGATTCCTGCTATCTCACAATCTTTTATTTACTGTCTCCTCATATCATGTTTATATGCAAGAAAAGCAAGCAGAGGCCTCAGTTCTGTACTTTGTGTACATGGAGACCAGGGTGGAGGGTGGTTCCTGTAGCCTTAGTACACTTTTTTTTTTTAAAAAAATGATATAGGCATCAATCAACAAATTTTTCTGGGCAGCTTATCCCACCCCCAAATACAATCATTAAAATCAACAATAAGCAATAAAAGAAAGCCAAAGAAGAACAATCCACCTTTCCTTGTAATAGAAACAGCATACATAGTTTACAGGCTGGATTTAAACTGCACTAGGCCACAATAGCCCAAGGTGAGTTTATTTATTTATTTATTTATTTATTGTATTTATGTACCGCCCCATAGCCGAAGCTCTCTGGGCGGTTTACAGTAACTAAAAACATTAAAACAAATATACAAATTTAAAAACACATCTTTTAAAAACAATTTAAAACACAATTTAAAAATTTAAAACAATTTAAAAAACACGCTAAAAAGCCTGGGAGAAGAGGAAAGTCTTGACCTGGCGCCGAAAAGATAACAGTGTTGGCGCCAGGTGCACCTCATCAGGGAGATCATTCCATAATTTGGGGGCCACCACTGAGAAGGCCCTCTGCCTTGTTGCCATCCTCTGAGTTTCCCTCGGAGTAGGCACCCAGAGAAGGGCCTTTGATCTTGAACGTAGTGTATGGGTGGGTTTGTATCGGGAGAGGCGTTCCATCACGTATTGTGGTCCCAAGCCATGTAAGGCTTTATAGGTCAAAACCAGCACCTTGAATCGAGCTCAGAAACATACAGGCAATAACAAAATTTTAAAAATGCTGGGCAAATATAAAGGTCTTCACCTGGTATTGAAAAGACCACAGAGAAGGCACCAAGTGAACCTTTCTGGGGAGGCTATTCCATAGCCAGGGTGTAACTACCAAAAATATCCTCTCCTTGGTAGCTACCCATCTCATTTCACTTGGCAGGGACAGACAAAGAAGAGCCTCCAAAGATTAAAGAACATAAGAACATAAGAAGAGCCTGCTGGATCAGGCCAGTGGCCCATCTAGTCCAGCATCCTGTTCTCACGGTGGCCAACCAGGTGCCTGGGGGAAGCCCGCAAGCAGGACCCGAGTGCAAGAACACTCTCCCCTCCTGAGGCTTCCGGCAACTGGCTTTCAGAAGCATGCTGCCTCTGACTAGGGTGGCACAGCACAGTCATCACGGCTAGTAGCCATTGATAGCCCTGTCCTCCATCAATTTGTCTAATCTTCTTTTAAAGCCATCCAAGCTGGTGGCCATTACTGCATCTTGTGGGAGCAAATTCCATAGTTTAACTATGCGCTGAGTAAAGAAGTACTTCCTTTTGTCTGTCCTGAATCTTCCAACATTCAGCTTCTTTGAATGTCCACGAGTTCTAGTATTATGAGAGAGGGAGAAGAACTTTTCTCTATCCACTTTCTCAATGCCATGCATAATTTTATACACTTCTATCATGTCTCCTCTGACCCGCCTTTTCTCTAAACTAAAAAGCCCCAAATGCTGCAACCTTTCCTCGTAAGGGAGTCGCTCCATCCCCTTGATCATTCTGGTTGCCCTCTTCTGAACCTTTTCCAACTCTATAATATCCTTTTTGAGATGAGGTGACCAGAACTGTACACAGTATTCCAAATGCGGCCGCACCATAGATTTATACAACGGCATCATGATATCGGCTGTTTTATTTTCAATACCTTTCCTAATTATTGCTAGCATGGAATTTGCCTTTTTCACAGCTGCCGCACACTGGGTCGACATTTTCATCGTGCTGTCCACTACAACCCCGAGGTCTCTCTCCTGGTCGGTCACCGCCAGTTCAGACCCCATGAGCGTATATGTGAAATTAAGATTTTTTGCTCCAATATGCATAATTTTACACTTGTTTATATTGAATTGCATTTGCCATTTTTCCACCCATCCACTCAGTTTGGACAGATCTTTTTGGAGCTCTTCGCAATCCCTTTTTGTTTTAACAACCCTGAACAATTTAGTGTCGTCAGCAAACTTGGCCACCTCACTGCTCACTCCTAATTCTAGGTCATTAATGAACAAGTTGAAAAGTACAGGTCCCAATACCGATCCTTGAGGGACTCCACTTTCTACAGCCCTCCATTGGGAGAACTGTCAGTTGATTCCTACTCTCTGCTTTCTGCTTCTTAACCAATTCCTTATCCACAAGAGGACCTCTCCTCTTATTCCATGACTGCTAAGCTTCCTCAGAAGCCTTTGGTGAGGTACCTTGTCAAACGCTTTTTGAAAGTCTAAGTACACTATGTCCACTGGATCACCTCTATCTATATGCTTGTTGACACTCTCAAAGAATTCTAATAGGTTACTGAGACAGGACTTTCCCTTGCAGAAGCCATGCTGGCTCTGCTTCAGCAAGGCTTGCTCTTCTATATGCTTAGTTAATCTAGCTTTAAGAATACTTTCTACCAGTTTTCCAGGGACAGAAGTTAAGCTAACTGGCCTGTAATTTCCGGGATCCCCTCTGGATCCCTTTTTGAAGATTGGCGTTACATTTGCCACTTTCCAGTCCTCAGGCATGGAGGAGGACCCGAGGGACAAGTTACATATTTTAGTTAGCAGATCAGCAATTTCACCTTTGAGTTCTTTGAGAACTCTCGGGTGGATGCCATCCGGGCCCGGTGATTTGTCAGTTTTTATATTGTCCATTAAGCTTAGAACTTCCTCTCTCGTTACCACTATTTGTCTTAGTTCCTCAGAATCCCTTCCTGCAAATGTTAGTTCAGGTTCAGGGATCTGCCCTATATCTTCCACTGTGAAGACAGATGCAAAGAATTCATTTAGCTTCTCTGCAATCTCCTTATCGTTCTTTAGTACACCTTTGACTCCCTTATCATCCAAGAGTCCAATCGTCTCCCTAGATGGTCTCCTGCTTTGAATGTATTTATAGAATTTTTTGTTGTTGGTTTTTATGTTCTTAGCAATGTGCTCCTCAAATTCTTTTTTAGCATCCCTTATTGTCTTCTTGCATTTCTTTTGCCAGAGTTTGTGTTCCTTTTTATTTTCTTCATTCGGACAAGACTTCCATTTTCTGAAGGAAGACTTTTTCCCTCTAAGAGCTTCCTTGACTTTGCTCGTTAACCATGCTGGCATCTTTTTGGCCCTGGCGGTACCTTTTCTGATCTGCGGTATGCACTCCAGTTGAGCTTCTAATATAGTGTTTTTAAACAACTTCCAAGCATTTTCGAGTGATGTGACCCTCTGGACTTTGTTTTTCAGCTTTCTTTTTACCAATCCCCTCATTTTTGTGAAGTTTCCTCTTTTGAAGTCAAATGTGACCGTGTTGGATTTTCTTGGCAATTGGCCAGTTACATGTATGTTTAATTTAATAGCACTGTGGTCACTGCTCCCAATCGGTTCAACAACACTTACATCTCGCACCAGGTCCCGGTCCCCACTGAGGATTAAGTCCAGGGTTGCCGTCCCTCTGGTCAGTTCCATGACCAACTGATCTAGGGAATAGTCATTTAGAATATCTAGAAACTTTGCTTCTTTGTCATGACTGGAACACATATGCAGCCAGTCTATGTCCGGGTAGTTGAAGTCACCCATTACTACCACATTTCCTAGTTTGAATGCTTCCTCAATTTCATATCTCATCTCAAGGTCTCCCTGAGCATTTTGATCAGGGGGACGATAGATCGTTCCCAGTATTAAGTCCCTCCTGGGGCACGGTATCACCACCCACAATGATTCTGTGGAGGAGTCTGCCTCTTTTGGGGTTTTGAGCTTGCTGGATTCAATGCCTTCTTTCACGTATAGAGCGACTCCGCCACCAATACGTCCTTCCCTGTCCTTCCGATATAGTTTATATCCAGGGATAACCGTATCCCACTGGTTTTCTCCATTCCACCAGGTCTCGGTTATGCTCACTATATCAATGCTCTTCTCTAAGACCAAGCACTCCAGTTCTCCCATCTTGGTTCGGAGGCTCCTAGCATTAGCGTACAGGCACTTGTAAGCAGTGTCTCTCTTCAAGTGTCTTTGGCACTTGTGGTTAGGCCTGTGGTAATTTTGCTCTTCTGAATTTATATCCTGTGCCCCTGCTCTCACAATGCCTACTTCTAGGCCTACCCCTTTTAAAATTTCATCATTTCTTTGGTTTTTATCCCAGGGGGGAGGTTTATTCCGAACCGGACCTTTCGCAGCTCCTGTCGGGTTTCCCCCCTCAGTCAGTTTAAAAGCTGCTCTGCTACCTTTTTAATTTTAAGTGCCAGCAGTCTGGTTCCATTCTGGTTCAAGTGGAGCCCGTCCCTTTTGTACAGGCCCGGCTTGTCCCAAAATGTTCCCCAGTGCCTAACAAATCCGAACCCTTCCACCCGACACCATCGTCTCATCCACGCATTGAGACTGTGAAGCTGGGCCTGTCTGTCTGGTCCTGCGCGTGGAACTGGTAGCATTTCAGAGAAAGCCACCTTGGAGGTCCTGGCTTTCAGCATCCTACCTAGCAACCTAAATTTTGCTTCCAGGACCTCACGGCTGCAAGATTACCTTAATATTAAGGTATGTAAATGCAGGAGTCTTTTAGGTCTTTCTACCATCATGCTGGCTCCATGCCCAACAAATTGCTTCTCAAAGTGTCTGCAACTAGGCCAGTAAGTTCTATGCAGTAAGTTGGCAGGCCAATAAGTTCTACACAAAGGCCTCCTGTGCCTCTAGGCACATTTGGCATTCAGTACTTGCTCTTTCCTAGGCTTCTGCAAAATGGCTCTACTCTTTGAGCGGAAAGTAACTTCTGCACCGGATGAATAGGAGCTGAATACAGAATGATCAGGCACAGGAGACCTCCTTAAATATGCAATGATTGGTCAAGTGTGCCCTTAGAAGTTGCAGATTGCCTGGAAAAGTAAAAGTCTTCTGTAATAATGTTCCAGATTTCACTAGGCCACCAACTCCTCATTTTTGTGGTGAAATTGGAAGAGGTACCACCAGAAAGTTGAAATGGAGCGTATGGTAAGGAACTTGCAAACTTTTAGTTGAGACAATCCCCTGACCAAAATGGCTCTGAAACCTTAGGTCAGAAGCAGGGAAGAGAAGAATACTTGGGAAGGATTCTAGTGGTGCTGCTAGAACTCATACCTAGAGCAGATGAAAATATTCAATTTACCAATATAAATCTACTTGTGCTTATGGGCAAGCTCTTCTTTAAAAAAAAGAGAAATAATTTCCTTTCAGTCCTTGCTCCTTTGAAGACCCATTGTTTGTTTATTTATTTGTACACATTTATTTAACTTAATCATAATGAAAATATCAATGCAGTGAATTTGTTGTTGTTATATGCCTTCAAGTCGATTACAACTTATAGCGACCCTATGAACCAGTGAGTTCCAATAGCATATGTCATGAACCACTCTGTTCAGATCTTGTAAGTTCAGGTCTGTGGCTTCCTTTATGGAATCAATCCATCTCTTGTTTGGCCTTCCTCTTTTTCTGCTCCCTTCTGTTTTCCCAGCATTATTGTCTTTTCTAGTGAATCATGTCTTCTCATGATGTGTCCAAAGTATGAAAACCTCAGTTTCATCATTTTAGCTTCTAGTGATAGTTCTGGTTTAATTTGTTGAGTTCTCTCATAGCTGCCCTCCCCAGTCCTATCCTTCTTCTGATTTCTGGACTATTGTCTCCATTTTGGTTGATGACTGTGCCAAGGTATTGATAATACTTGACAAGTTCAATGCCCTTGTTGTGAACTTTAAAGTTACATAAATCTTCTGTTGTCATTGCTATAGTCTTCTTGATGTTCAGCTGTAGTCCTGCTTCTGTGCTTTTCTCTTTAACTTTCATCAGCATTCGTTTCAAATCATTACTGATTTCTGCTAGTAGTATGGTATCATCTGCATATCTTAAATTGATATTTCTCCCTCCAATTTTCATACCTCCTTCAACTTGGTCCAATCCCGCTTTCCATATGATATGTTCTGCATATAAACAAATATGGCGATATAATACACCCCTGTCTCACACCCTTTCCGATTGGGAACCAGTCGGTTTCTCCATATTCTGTCCTTACAGTAGCCTCTTGTCCAGAGTATAGGTTGAGCATCAGGACAATCAGATGCTGTGGCACCCCCATTTCTTTTAAAGCATTCCATAGTTTTTCATGATCTACACAGTCAAAAGGCTTTGCTGTAATCTATAAAACACATGGTGATTTCCTTCTGAAATTCCTCGGTTCATTCCATTATCCAACGTATGTTTGCGATATGATCTCTGGTACCTCTTCCCTTCCTAAATCCAGCTTGGACATCTGACATTTCTCACTCCATATATGATAATAGCATTCATTGTAGAATCTTGAGCATTACTTTACTTGCATGAGGTATTAAGGCAATAGTTCAATAATTACTGCATTCTCTGGGATCCCCTTTCTTTGGAATTGGGATATATATTGAGCGCTTCCAGTCTGTGGGCCATTGTTTAGTTTCCCATATTTCTTGACAAATTTTTGTCAAAATTTAGACAGATTCAGTCTCAGTAACTAGTAGCAACTCTACTGGTATGCCATCTGTTCCTGGTGATTTGATTCTTCCAAGTATTTTAAGAGCAGCTTTCACCACACATTCTAAAATTTCTGGTTCTTCCTCATACAGTTCCTCTGGGAATGAATCTTTCATCCGTGCATCTCTTTTATATAGTTCTTCAGTGTATTGCTTCCATCTTCCTTTTATTGTATGTCCATCAGTCAGTATGTTCCCCTGTTGATTATTCAACATCTCTACTCTTGGTTTAAATTTCCCTTTAATTTCTCTAATCTTTTAGAATAAGGCTGTTATTCTACCTTTTTTGTTGTCCTCTTCTATTTCTATACAATAACTATTGTAATAGTTATCTTTGTTCCTATGTACTAGTCGCTATATAGTTGCATTTAGGGTTCTAGCCATGTTTCTATCTCCTTTTGCTTTTGCTTTCCTTCTATTTTTAACCATTTTAAGAGTTTCTTCAGTCATCCATTGAAGTCTTTCTCTCTTTTTAACTAGAGGTATTGTCTTTTTGCATTCTTCCTAGATAATGTCTCTGACTTCATTCCATAGTTCTTCTGGTTCTCTATCAACTAAGTTGAAAGCCTCAAACCTGTTCCTTATTTGATCTTTATATTCTTCTGGGATGTTATTTAAATTGTATTTTGGCATTATAATTGCTTTGTTGTTCTTCTTTAGCTTTACTCTGATTTTTGATATGACCAGTTCATGATCTGTACCGCAGTCTGCTCCTGGTCTTGTTTTCGCAGAAAGTATGGAACTTCTCCATCTTCTATTACCAATTATATAATCAATTTGATTCCTATATTGACCATTTGGTGATGTCCATGTGTACAGTTGTCTTTTCGGTTGCTCAAAAAATGTGTTTGCAAGAAACAAATTATTGGCTTCACAGAAGTCAATAAGTCTTTCTCCTGATTCATTTCTATCTCTTAAGACCCATTTCCCAGAATTCCTAGTTCTTCTCTGTTCCCTACTTTTGCATTCCAGTCCCCCATGATTATCAGCACATCTTATTTTGGTGTGTGATCCATTTCTTCCTGTACTTCTGTGTAAAATCTCTCCAATTCCTCTTCTTTTGCATTTGCCATTGGAGGGTAGACTTGGATGATGGTTATGTGAATTGGTTTCCCATTTCATCTCATTGATATAACTCGGTCAGACTTGCGTTATAGCTCCTAATTGCTTTTGCTACATCATTTCTTACAATTAAAGCAACCTTGTTTCTTCTTAATTTCTCATTTCCTGCATAAAATATTTTGTTGGTGCCTGATTGAAAATGTCCCATTCCCATCCATTTTAATTCACTCATGCCAAGTATTGTAATGTTGACATGTTCCATTTCTTTCTTGACAATTTCTAACTTTCCCTGGTTCATGCATCTCAGATTCCATGTTCCTATTGTGTGCATCGTACAACTCTGGACTCTCCTTTCACATTTGTGCGCATCAGCCTCTGGGCTTCCTTTTGGCTTTGACCCAGCTGCATCATTAGTCACAGCGCTATTTGTACTTGTCCTTTGTTTTTTCCCAGTAGCTCGGTGAGTGCCTTCTGACCTGGGGGTCTCATCTTCCAGCACTACCTTGTATTGCATTTTGGATACTCTGTTCATAGGGTTTTCATGGTAAGAGGTTTACCATTGCCTTCCTCTGAGTTGGATGCATCTTAGTCTGGCGTCTCAGCTTTGACCATTCCACCTTGGTGCCTCTGCTAGGAGTCTATCTTCTTGATTTAGGCTCCTGACAACATTGCTCTCAGCTTCTTTGACAATCTCAAACCCCCTTACCATGTTAAGGTGTGCATACTAGAAGGGGAATGCAGTGAATAAGAAATATAAATACATGAAATGAGCATCAGAATAAAATTTCACAAAGCAATCAAAGAAAATGCAGGCACGGGAGCTCTTCCAGAGTGTATAGTCTGACACGTTCCAGACAAATAGGTCCAGAGGTTGTTTGTGGGACAAATAAAAGGGATTTACTTCCTTCCATAATCCCTTATGAGTGGAGACGGCAAGCAGAGGTTTGAATCTTGCTTTCTCTTATCTTCAGATAATTAAGAGGTGGCCAAGTGGTGTGTAATATTGCTTATAGGGTTTTTTCCCCTCACCAGCCTTAGTTTCCAGTGTCCTCCAATGGGGCTCACAGGCTTACAGTAGGGCCCCACTCATATGGCAGGTTAGGTTCCAGACCCCTGCCAAAAAGTGGAACACAGACAATAAAATGGCACCGACGCCCAAAAAACGCCAAAAAAGTGGAACAAGCACCGTATGAGTGGGACCCTACTGTAACTGAAAACTGACATATTAGTGGAACACCAAGAAGCAGAACGCCAAAAAGCGAGGCCCTACTGTATTTGTGTTCTCTCTTACACCACAGGCCTCCAGTACAGGCATTACAATATGACGCTGTCTGAAATGCTGCCTGTGGAGTTACAAAGAGCTCTGGAGGTCTTTTTCTTAAAGTAGAGCAATGTAGGATTAAAAATAAAGAAATGAAGCTTTTAACTTTTAAAAATATCTTCCATTGCTCTGATTAACAAAAAAAAATCCAGGACCCTTCAGTGCTCCACATGCACTGTTTTGGACAGCCTCACCTGAAACAACATACAATTAAAATATTAAAAAAACAATTGAATCGAAATATTTAAAACATTAAAGATCAGT
Source organism: Rhineura floridana (assembly GCF_030035675.1). Classification (NCBI taxonomy): domain Eukaryota; kingdom Metazoa; phylum Chordata; class Lepidosauria; order Squamata; family Rhineuridae; genus Rhineura; species Rhineura floridana. The sequence goes on along the minus strand of NC_084486.1, from coordinate 79,852,511 downwards.
CACCAAGTTTAGGTATTTGACACTCACAATTATGGAATTCTATTGATGCCCCTCTCTCCCCCTTACTCTTCATATCTAGGCTCGTATACACAAATAGAAGAGCTACATAAAGACCTACTAACATTGAAAACAAGGTGGGCATTGTTTAAAGGGGTGGTTCTCTCTCTGTCTCTGTATATATTGTTAAATCTTCACTTTTATTAAATCTTTCTGAACGTGTCATTCTTTTCTTCAGCTGCAGCAGTCTGTGCTCCCACAGGCAGTGCCTTAACATTAACACTGCTATCTTGACATTTTAATATGAATAGGGAATAAATGAAAAAGGAGGGGGAAACAGTGTAATGAAACATTTTTGCCTCCCAAAATGAAATGCTCTCCAATAAAATGCTGCCCCTTTTGAGTTCCACTAGGCCCCCAATAGTACCTTTTGGATAGAGGTCTTCAATGGTCACTTCACAAAATACAATCCATATCTGCTTTCCATTTTCTCTACATTCATTCCTTTCCTCTTTTTTTTGACATGCTTAGTCACTGTGTTCTGACCCAAATCTACCCCACACCAGCCCATCCATCCAAATAAACCCAATTATTTCCCAGATACCCTGCTGTCTTGCTAAGCAGAGCTGTGTCATTCTTCCACCACCGTGTTCCCCTGGAGCTGAAATGTGTTTTTTTGTGCCCTGAAACTGCATCACAAAATCTGGGAATGTCATTCCTGCCTTTAGCAGAGCCGAGTTTGCTTCCACCGTCCCCTCCTTATCAAAGGAGGCTTGGGAGTTGCTCTCCCAGAGGAGGGGATTGGAGCTAGGTCATGTGGAGGTATACAGGGGAGGATCAGGGCTTTTATGCCAGCTCCACATCAACCCTTCCTCTTTTGCGCTTTGCTGCTCCCTTCCTATATTCAGTATGGGCTTTCACCAGTCACTGCTTATGGGCTGAGTAGGATTTTTCTGGCTAGATTCTGCTTTTTGGGGTCCTTCTTATTTTGCCTACTTCATACTGCTGGAATTCAAATTCATTTTTCTCTGGAGTAGTTTATTTATTTATTTAATTAAATTTTTATACCGCCCCATAGCCGAAGCTCTCTGGGCGGTGTACATCAAGATAGTTGGGTGCTTGCTGGTTGGCATGGAGTTCAGGCAGGTGAGGAAATTTTAGGGGGTAATTAGGAGGTATACTGAGACATTGTGGGGTTAAGGGGATCCTTTAGGGAACCCCCAGTGCTTTATGCCTGGGAGGAACTAGGGATTGACCTAGTGGCTTGACCTGTGCACTTGGGTGAACACCAGTGCAGCAGGGCTCTGGTGTGCAAATTGGGTGCCTAGCAATGAGCTCCATTTCTACCGTAATCAGATTTGCTATTGGATTAATTATTATTTCTGATATTCTCTATCTTTGCAGAGAGAATTTTGAAGTAGAAACTGTCCATACCTGGTTTCAGATTCATTCTTATTTTTTAATTTTTTAAAAAATTTTCTTTTAAATCATCAATGTATGAGTGATACTTTTATCAATCTACTTTATATGTGAGCTCTTCACATGTGTATTCCCTTTCACTGATGTCAGTGAGATGTTGATGGTAACTGACAGACAGAAAGCAGTGGTGGGACCTGAAGGATGCTTTCCTACCAGATTATACAACCCCACATACCCATATCATTTGAATTCAGTTAATTTAGTTTATTTGGTCTGCAGGTTCTCCAAGTTTGTTATATTTTAATAAATATAACATTATTCCAACTTGTCTCACAAGTTTTCTTTGGGGTTGTGGTGGCAAAGAGGTTAATCCAACTGAGAGTTGTGTTCTGATCTTCAAGCAAGTTCGGGAGCATTAGATTGGATCATTGTTAAACATGTACCAAACAAATTGCTTCTCCATCCCTAGTTCCACCTGCAGTGGGAGCTTTCTCAATCTCTCTGTCTGGTGTAGTGAGTGAATTTAAGAAGATGAAAGAGCTGAACTCACCTTACCAAAGGCAGCTGGTCTCTCTGAAATGGTGATGGGATAGCTTCTTTTCTGTCTCCTTTGTTCTTCAACTTGATGGAGTGGCTGCCACTAGGTGATTGTTATATTCAGATCTAGTTTATATATTTTTGTAAATGGCTGTAAGACTAGTAGAGTATAGGTATTGCTATACATTACCAAAAGCATGCACAAGCAGTTTGACGCTTAACCAGAATGGCAAATGCACAGCTGATGAGTCTTAAGTGTATTTACTATGGCTGAACACATAACCATAATTGGTTTAAAACATGAACAAGAAAGCTATTTCCAGTGCCAGCACTTTGTTTTGGATATCCGTTTTCCTCCTTCACAATAGGGACATACACTTGATTCAAACCTGAAAGATTTAGTAGACAAAGCCAGCAGCTGCCCATCTCAAGACTTCCTGTATTTCTTGCTAAAATATCAGTGGAGAAGCTAGGTCCCTCCGGATGCTGCTGGGCTACAGCTCCCACCATCCATGACTATTGGCCATGCTGGCTGGAGCTGATGGGAGCTGGAGCCCAGCAATATCTGGAGGGACCCAGGTTCCCCACCCCTGTTCTAAAGTGCACATTTCATTCACAAGGTCAGGATATAGATAAAACTTGTTGAGGGTCACCAGCCATTCATGGTGACTGATAGCAAAGCCCAGAACACCCTGCCCCCAAATCCCTTGACATCTACACATTGAAGCAGGAAACCAGTAATGAGGACAAGCTGTCTTCAAGAGAAGCTTATGTTCCACTATTGGCCTTTTGAGTGAGGAATCTCTGTTAAGCTTTCAAGATCCCAGGTTTCCAAGGTACAATGTTGAAAACTACTAATTTATTCATTTGAACACTGTACATTTTATTGACCATTGGTCAATTCCTCACAGAACTTTCTACTCCAATATGTAGCAACTCTCCAGAGTGTTAAGATGTCTGTTACCTGAGAACTTTGGGGGTTCTGTCCAGTTATTCAGCATAATTGTTACCTTTCTACATAGCTCTGGTGCTGCTCAGTAAATATCATGTATGACTATGATTCATTACTCCTGAGTCCATGGATATGTCTTCTATGCTATCATGACTAAATATAGCTTAATTAGATGCATAAATATGGACTACATCTTCCTTAGCATTGTTTTGCTTCACTGTTTTTCACTGTTCAGCTACACCTATGACAATTTGGTGTAGTTATAATCTCACAGACTATGAAGTAATTAAAACAATATGACCCTGTCATAACTAACTCCTTGGCAAGGCTGTGTTGTAGTGAAAGGCTGGCAACCCCCCCACCCACCACAAAAAAGTGATTGATTCTGGGTCATGTTTTGAAAATTCCTTTTTGGGAAGATGCTGACTTACATTCTGGCAAATGAGAGAGAAAATACAAATTCTGTTCTATTAGAGAATAAACTATCCCTAAAACTATTCAGTGAATTTGGCTTATAATAGAAATACTGACTTTGTTCTGGGGGGTGGGGGTATTCCCCATTTTGCATTATGCCTTAATTTACTTCATCACCATTCCATAATTCCTCTCTTTCTACCTTCCCTTCAAGTCATCTCTATCTCTATGTCATCTGCCTCATGTCTTTTTGCATTACCTGCCTCTAATAGCAGGTGCCCATCTGAGCAGTTTGGTTCCTTGTAGAAACAGCACCCAGGGACAAATGTTTTATCCAGGGGTGGTCAACATCATGTTCTCCAGATGTTGAACTCCAACTCCCATCATCCTTAGCCAGGATGATCAGGGCTCATGGAAGCTGTAGTTTAGCAACATCTGGAAGGCACTATGTTGGCTATCATTGGTTCTATCAATCCAGTGGGACAGTCACCCCCTGTTTTGTTAGGGTGTAAAAAAAATACTGCAGTGATTGGAGTGGTATAGATGGTGCATACATTCTGGAGGAAAGTTTTGAAAACAAAGAGGTTCCATCTATAGTTCATGTAACAATGGATGCACTGATCCTTGATATGCTAATGAAATCATGACTAGCAAATAATCTTATTTTGTACCAATGTAGCTCAAGGTTAGCAGTCAATTCTATTCAGGGTATGGAATCATAGAACTCAATGATGTCAATTTTATTTCATTGTTTAATCTTATACCTGCATTTCCACAACTAGGCACCCAAATTTTCCCCTAAGCATAGAAGTATCTACTGACCTTATTTTTCCTGAAGACTTATGCTAATGTAATAGCTCTCCAGAAATTGCTTGGGACTTGCTCACCAATAGCAGTGTGGGAATACAGAGAGAAGTAGGGAAATTCAACAATGAGCATCTATACACACATTACATATTTTAGGTCTAAAAATGTTATGAGACATGAACGAGACAGACAGAAATCAAATCAGAGAACCAGTATTGGGTGCAAGTCTGTCAGGTCTACAGTTGGTTAAAAAACTGAGTTTGTTGCCATATAAGGTGGGAAAACCTCAGGATTTTCTATTTCAAAGATTATAGACAAGTAAAAGCTGCTTTACTTATTCAGCCCAAAATAGATTTTCAACCCAATCTTAATCATATTTTCTGAGAAGTAAGTCACATTGATTTCATTAAATATGTCCAATGAATGTGCTTAGGATTGCTGCCTTTCATTTAAAATAAGGTTGGCACAATTTTTGATTTGTTACTAGAATAAACACAAAGAGTCCTTTAATTTCAAAACATTATTTGGAGAGATGTGATTTCTGACTAACTGGGGATGCCTTTCCAAGATGACACTGCAATAGCATTCTGCTAACACAGCTCTCTGTGGATGAAAGGTCATTTCCAATCCTGAATAAGATACTCAATTTGAAATTAGGAAAGTGGTTGTTTGACTGAAAGATGCTTGACAAACACAATCCTCTTATGGAGCTTCAGGTGAAAGAAATAGTCAGTGGAATTTAATTAGCAATGGTATTCTATGCTGGCTTGCTTCCAGTTGAAGCCTGCAGGTATCTGTAATGGTAATTAAAATGTCTGGCAGTTTATAAGTATAATCACCATAGTGTAAGAAAAATGCAAAATTCTAGGAAGTGATCCAGTATCACTATATATTTTTCTTAGCACCTTGAAGCAAAATTCAGTCTGTGGGGTCATAATGTTTAATTACTAGTGGTAGTGTCATTTTGAAATCTAAGAATATGGTGTTTTTGAAAAGCTTCTGAAGCTGATAATTTTAAGGTAATCATGTTTATTGGATGAAATTTTCTCTGATATGCAGGTATGCAAATCAGATCTGGTTTACAATGATTTATTCTAGATTTACGCCCTGTTCAGAAATGACATGATTTTGTATAAATTTAAAAGCAGTAGCTCAAATGACAACTTTGCCTGTTGTCTGTAAGAAAGAGAATAGATTTTGACAATATTACCATCATCATCATCATCATCATCATCATCATCATCATCATCATCATTATTATTATTATTATTATTATTATTATTATTATTATTATTATTATTATTATTATTATTATTATTACATTTGTATACCGCCCCATAGCCGAAGCTCTCTGCGCAGTTTACAACAATTAAAAACATTAAAAACAAATATACAAATTTAAAAACACTTTAAAAAAAAAATTGAAAACATCCTAAAATGCCTGGGAGAAGAGGAAAGTCTTGACCTGGTGCCAAAAAGTGTTGGCGCCAGGCACACCTCATCAGGGAGATCATTCCATAATTTGGGGGCCACCACTGAGAAAGCCCCCTCCCTTGTTGCCATCTTCCAAGCTTCCCTTGAAGTAGGCACCCAGAGGAGGGCTTTGGATGTTGAGCGTAGTGTACGGGTGGGTTCATGTCGGGAGAGGCATTCCATCATGTATTGTGGTCCCAAGCCATGTAAGCACTTTGAATCGAGCTTGGAAACATACAGGCAGCCAATGCAAGCGGGCCAGAATTGGTTTTATATGTTCGAACTGTCTGGTTCCTGTTACCATTCTGGCTGCTGCATTTTGCACAAGCTGCAGTTTCTGAACCATCTTCAAAGGCAGCCCCACGTAGAGTGCATTGCAGTAATCTAACTTGGAGGTTACCAGGGCATGGACAACTGAAGCCAGGTTATCCCTGTCCAGATAGGGGCATAGCTGGGCCACCAACCAGAGTTGGTAGAAGTCACTCCATGCCACCGAGGCTACCTGAGCCTCAAGTGACAAAGATAGTTCTAGGAGAACCCCTAAGCTATGAACCTGCTCCTTCGGAGGGAGTGCAACCCCATCCAGAACAGGGTGAACATCCAACATCCGGTCAGAAGAACCACCCACTAGTAGCATCTCAGTCTTGTCTGGATTGAGCCTCAGTTTATTAGCCCTCATCCAGTCCATTGTCGCAGCCAGGCACTGGTTCAGCACATTGACAGCCTCACCTGACGAAGATGAAAAGGAGAAATAGAGCTGCATGTCATTAGCATACTGATGGCAATGCACTCCAAAGCTCCAGATGACTGCACCCAAGGGTTTCATGTAGATGTTGAACAGCATGGGGGACTGAACTGACCCCTGTGGAACCCCATACTGGAGAGTCCAGGGTGCCGAGCAATGCTCCCCAAGCACCACCTTCTGGAGCCGACCCGCGAAGTAGGAGTGGAACCACTGCCATGCAGTTCCTCCCACTCCCAACTCAGCCAGTCATCCCAGAAGGATACCATGGTCAATGGTATCAAAAGCTGCTGAGAGATCAAGGAGAATTAAGAGAGTCACACTCCCCCTGTCTCTCTCCCGACAGAGGTCATCATACAGGGCGACCAAGGCTGTTTCCGTGCCAAAACCAGGCCTGAAACCCAACTGAAATGGATCCAGATAATCGGTCTCATCCAAGAGTGTCTGCAGCTGCCATGCCACCACCCAGGACCTTGCCCAGGAATGGAACATTTGCCACCATCCTATAATTATTCAGATTTTCTGGATCCAGGGAGGGTCTCTTCAGGAGTGGTCTCACTACTGCTTCTTTCAGGCAGCCAGGGACCACCCCCTCTCACAGAAAGGGATTAATCGCTTCCCTGGCCCAGCTAGCTGTTCCATCCCTGCTAGCTTTTATTAGCCAAGAAGGGCAAGGATCCAGCACAGAAGTGGTTGCACGAACCTGTCCAAGCACCTTGTCAACATCCTCAAGCTGTCATCCAAGAAATCAGGACAAGGTTGTGCTCTGGATACCTTGCTTGATTCACCTGCTATAACACTGGAGTCTAAGTCCTGGCGAATGCTAAAGATTTTATCCTGGAAGTGCCTAGCAAATTAATTACAGCAGGCCTCAGATGGATCTACCATGTCCTTGGGGCCAGTGTGTAATAGTCCGCGGACAATTCTGAAGCGCTCCACTGGGTGGCAGATGGATGATTTGACAGTGGCAGCAAAATATTGTTTTTTTGCTGCCCTCACTGCCCCTGAATACAGCTTACCATAGGCACTTATCAGTGTGTAATTGCATCCACTAGGAGTTCGTCTGTATCTGCACTCAAGCTGTCTCCTATATTGTTTCATCGCTCTCAGCTCTGGGGTATACCATGGAGCCATATGAGCTCTACACAGGAGAGGGCACTCAGGATCAATCATGTCAACTGCCCGGGTCATTTCTGTATTCCACAGTTCGACCAAGGTTTCAACAGGAGCGCTAGCCCTATCAGCTGGAAAACTTTAGAAACCATCCGGATCCATTAGTCTCTGGGGGCACACCAACTTAATAGGTCCCCCACCCTTGCAGAGGGGAAAAGCTGCTGTAAGTCTAAACTTCAGCAAGCAGTGATCTGTCCATGACAGAGGGACTAGTGTAAGGCCCCCCACATTCAAATCACCACCTCCATGTCCAGTTGCAAAAACCAAGTCTAGAGTATGACCTGCTACATGTGTTGGGCCAATGGCATATTGGGACAGTCCCATGGTGGTCATGGGGATAATGAAATCCTGAGCTGCCCCGGATAAGGTGGCCTTGGCATGGATGTTGACATCCCCCAGAACCAACAGTCTAGGGGATCTCAACAGTACATCTGAGACCACCTCCGTCAGCTCAGCTAGGGAGTCTGTTGGGCAGCGGGGTGGGCAGTATACCAACAGAATCCCCAGTCTGTCCCGCTGACCCAACACAAGGTGCAAACACTCCAGACCAGTAGTCACATGGACAGAGTGCTTGCAGAGGGAGATGGAACTCCTATAGACCACAGCAACCCCCCTCCCCAACCCTCAGGTCTATCCTGATGCTGAACCAGGTACCCTGGCGGGCATAGCTGGGAGAGACTGACTCCTCCCTGCTCACCCACCCAGGTCTTGGTTATACATGCCAGATCGGCTGCCTCATCCACAATTAAATTGTGAATGAGGGATACCTTATTGTGCACCGATCTGGCATTTAGGAGCAGCATCTGAAGGTCTGAGAGCTGGCTGATAGGGCCTGTGGGTGGGTGGAGGACTAGAAGAAGGCATATTCCTTAACTGCCTGGGCCGCGTTTCCCTTACCTGGTAAGTCCTCCTCACAATGCCATATCTCCCTCTATCCATCACTACACTAATTGGGGGCCCCTCAAGTCTCCCTATTGGCTCCAAGTCCTCTCTTCCAGGCACAACTCAAGACCCAAAAAAGCCAGGTAATCTGCAAAGCAGGAGCCACCTCAGCCAGCCGGGAATGGACAGGTGAATGATATCAGCAACAGCTGGCTGAGTACCTGGGGGCCTGGTCCTGCAAGGCGTGACCCCTGCAGAGCAGAAGTCCAACAGGGAGAGGGTGGTGGTGGTAGCCGAACAGCAGCAAGCAAACAAGCAGGCAGGCAGGCAGCAGCAGCAACAGCAAATGGCTCTCCTTCTTCCCTGGGCGGTGGTGGTCCCCTTCCTCCTGCAAGCACTGGGTTGACAAAAACCAACCATGTGGGGCTTTGTCCCTTTTCCAGTCAGATGTCTTTGTAGTGGAGAGTATGTTGTGCGCAGTCCAATATCTGAGTGGTGCGAGACTTCCATGGGTTCCTGTGCTTACCCACGATTTGGTTTCATTGGAATGAAGGTCAGAAGAGACTGTGGTGTCTTAGAATCATAGAATAGTATGGTTGGAAGGGGCCTATAAGGCTATGGAGTCCAACCCCCTGCTCAATGCAGGAATCCAAGTTAAAGTATACCTGACATCTTAGGATGTATTGTTTACTTATACATATATACAACCTGAGTGTAAGATGGAGGGATTCTCAGCATTAACAGTCCAACAGTGTCCCATCAGGTTTCTAGGGGAATCCTCCAAGCCATAGCTTGGAGTTCAGCACAGAGAGCAGGGCAATGATCTGGCCAGTAGTCCAGCTTTCTTCCCCTGCAGATCCCAACTTCCAGATACAGGATTACAGAAAGGGACCCACAGAAATCATTCATCCCAACCCCACAATCCTATAACAACTATTTCTGAAAACAGTGGTATTTATTATATTTGTGTCCCACCTTTCGTTGAGTTTCCAGGTGACCTGCCAACCAGACATTGTCTAGACTTAGTTTCAGCAGCTTTGCTGCATCATCCAGCTTTGGCTCATGATATTGGACCTAGCATATGGTAGTACATAGACCCAAAGCTTGGAAAAGTTACTTTTTTTGAACTACAACTCCCATCAGCCCCAGCAAGCATGGCCACTGGATTGGGCTGATGGGAGTTGTAGTTCAAAAAAGTAACTTGTCCAAGCTCTGCATAGACCTCACATATCATAGGGAGCACACACTTCCTTATATTGTATTATGATGTTTGAGGTCAGTCCTCCAGGAATCATATCTTAACAGCAGGAGAGGAATTTACCCCTCCCAAAGATTCACTTAAACATTTTCATGAAACATTTTTAATCCTACTAGTTTCAGTGACCTTTTGGAGAATAGAATTAAATAGCTATGGTGATTTTTCTTTTTTTTTTCTTTTTTAAAAAAGCAGTATATATATATTGTATTTGAGTTGATTTTTATATATTTTGTTGTTTCTGGGTTTGGAAGCTTTACAGTATAATGTTATGCATGTTTACTCAAAAGTAAATCATGTATCTGTGTTCAATAGTGCTTCTTCCAGTTTTCACCAACCTGGTGCTCTCCAGCTGTTACAACTGTCATCTATCACAGTGATGGATGGGTCTGATGAGAATTGTAGCACAAAACATCTGGAGGCACCAGGTTGGTAAAGGCTGGTACATAGGACTCCAGCATTTAACAATTAATTTGTGCAGTTAATTACAGCTGTGAGGAGATGGACTCCTAAAATTCTCCAATCTACTGTATTAATGGACAAAAAATGGGGGGGGGCAGAGTGTGAGAGAGAGACAGAGGAACATTCTACCCAATTTCTCCAGGGGGCTGATAAAGTTTCTTGCAGGTGGGGCTCACCAGCAGAGCATCCTCCTTTCCCCCCCTTGTTGCCACTCTAACTGGCATTAGCCCTGTTGGCAGCCTAGCCACTATTTTGCATTTTCCACAGTTCCCTGGACACAGAGTAATCATGGGACATAGTGTGTGCGCATGTGGGGGAATGGCGACCATAATAAAAAAAATAGTGGAAATATTTGGTGTAAGTTCTGCACAGTGTTCTTCTTTTCTGGTGGTAGGTAGTGGTGAGAAAAAGGATGAAACGAGGCCATATGTGGGGCATTCTGGCTCTATAGTAGCACATGTGCTCCCTCCTGATTGCCCATGCTGGCAAAGTGAGGTATCCTTTTTCTGTTGAAGTTGTTTGTTGAAATGGCATAATCTCAGACTTAAGAGAGGCCCTCTTTCTCCAGGATCCTTTAAAAGAATACATGCATCAAAGCTGTACAATACTTAAATGTATATACATTTCTTAATTAATCTGCTGGAAGCTGAGTTGGCAGACGATTAGATCATCTTTCTTCAGTTGACAGCCAGAGTCATTAGCATTTTGATAGGATGGGCTAAACAGGAACAGCAAATGGTACCCAGAACATGCACTGGGAACTCCAAGCAACAGGTGACTAAAGAGAGGTGTGGTGTAAGCAAGATGAGGCCAAATCACATCCCAGCAAAACAAGGGCAACTGTGAAGCAGGTGTGCATTCCAGCAAAGCTTGGATTTCTTGCAACATCCATAGGATATTTACAAGGTTTTTTCTCTGTGGAATCCTTGCTGATTCCTTGTCCGTTGAGCTCCATGTCCCTGAGAAAAAGAGAACCCTTTGATTTCTTCGCAGGCAAGATTTGAAATTATACAGATCTCCTCAGGGCACCTTGTACCAGAAGAAAGCATGCTTTCTGCACAATTTTCTGTCCAGCATGAAAGCAGAAAGACGTTCAAAGATGCCAAAGTCAAAGGCTGGAGAGAGGCCTTTTAATCCCACCACCAGGTATCTGAAGAGCTGCAGAGTTCCGTGTGTAGGCTGGAAGGTAATGACATTTCATGCATCATCTGCTTAAAAAAATAAATCTACTGCTGCTGAAGTCCTAACTTCTCTGTCACCTCTTCTTGCAGATGATTTTCAGGCATATATATATATAACGACTTTAGAATGAAATCTAATTCCAAAACTTAAAATATTCACTGCTTGACTTCTCCTGTTCTATATTTGCTTGTGAGGAGCAGAATCCTTAAAAAAAAAAAATCCTTGCCCCCTGCACAAAAAAATTACCTCACTATCTTGCATGATTTGCAGTGTCAAAAACCGCATTTTCAAGGAATAGACAATGTGATTGGTTCTGGTTTTCTAATCTGTCAGATGTACAAAGTACCTAACAAAACTAGTCTCTCTGCCTAGTTGATAAAACTGCTTGCAGGCACTTGTGGGTTTCTAAAGATTAGCAATGGTGGGAAGATCATACACTTAAATATTTATCAGGGTAAAGTAGCTACATTTATTTTGAATTAGGTAAGAAACTAGTTATTCAAGATGTCGTTACTGTCATAAGTAAATCCCTTCCAGTGGGCCTGATAACCAACAATATGCAACAATATATATTTTGAGAAACTTACTTTCATAAATCATTGCTTTTTTAAAAAAACCTCTTTTCTGTTATTTATATGGTTTCCCCCAAGTGAATCGTAGAAATACAAATTCACACAATCCCCTTTGCCCCCCTAACAGGCTGATTTCTTTGCTTTGAATGACCATATTTAAATGCACTGGTCGCATTCTGATGATCATAGTTAAATGCATAGGCTGTGTTTGGGCTTAACACTAAATGATGGTTTAGCATTACATGAATGGACCTAGCCCCTTCCCAGTCTTTCACACTGCTTCATTCCTCTTTCTTTCACCCCTAGGGCAAAAAGGAGACGTTCAGAAATTTTGCTTCTGCTTTTATTTAACCTCGGCCTGTTACTTTATCTATACGCACTCTGCACATTTAACTGTGGTCACCAGATGAAGATTCAAAGAGCCTGTTGGAGGGGGGGGGAGAAGAGATGGGCAAATCAAAATTTAAGAAGTGGATTTCTGTGATTCACTGGTAAGCTACTTCAAAACACAGCCATAGCTTCACTCTGCAAGGCGGCTCCAAAGCACCTGCACTGCAGTATCCCAGAGGTCACTACCATGGTGCCTGTGGGTGCAATGGCACCCTTGAAGTCTTCCTCTGAGTGCCTCTCCCTCATTCACTATCCCCTATGGTCACTGGGTAGTGAAGATAATAACCTTGAAAAGTACACAGAGCTGAGGAAGTTGGAAAAGTGACATTCTTTCCCACTTTCTTTGTCAGCTCCAAGAGCTTTTTAAAAGCTCAGATTAATTCTACTGAATCTGACTTTTATCCAAATACTATGGAAAAGTGAAGTGTGCACACTTTCTTTCTTTCTGACTCTCTGGGAGGGAGACTGATATGGGAATGAGGGAGAAATTGAAACTGAAATTGTGTGGCACCCATGGCACTCGCTCAAGATTCCAACTGTGTTCCTGGGCCTAAAAGGTTGGCGAGCCCTGCAATAGCCTTGTCTGAAAAAAGCAATCACTTACAATCACATGCTTTCTGGCACCAGCTACCCTGCACCACTTGACCAGTTTTACACAATCCTTTGAACTGAACCAAGGCAACAATTTGGTGGTGATGGTGGGGACTCAGAAAAGAGCCCTGCATAGGATCTTTTCTCTATTGAAGCCAGAAACACTGGTTTCCCCACCATAATTTTGTTGCCAAGTATAGTGCTTTGGGTTTTTCCCTCATAATAACAGCAGGTATCTGTGAAAATCAGAGGAGTTCAAGAGAAACCTTTGTGATGGGAGGAAAGCTTGCCTTTATCCCCGAGATACATTGAATTGGTGCAGAGTGGTAAGCAGCGGTAACACAGACGAAGCTCTGCTCACGGCCAGAGTTCGATTCCAACGGAAGGAGGAAGTCAAATCTCCGGTAGAAGGGGTCAAGGTCCATTCAGCTTTCCATCCATCCGTGGTCAGTAAAATGAGTACCCGGCATATGCTGGGGGGTAAAAAAAGGTCGGGGATGGAACTGGCAATCCCACCCCATATATGTGGTCTGCCTAGTAAACGTTGCAAGACATCACCCTAAGAGTTGGAAATGACTCGCACTACAAGTGCGGGGACACCTTTTTTACATTGAATTACAAACAAAATGAAAATCCATGGAAGTGAAATGAAGGCCTTTTCTTGCACACCAATAACTGGTTGTCTTTATGTTGGGAATTCCAAGGGTAGACACTATTCCAGTGACTGAGAAACAATTCCACAGACAGAAATATATAGAGATGCATGCTTTTATAAGCACGTGTGTTTAAACAACTTGTCTGCAAAAATGTTACCTCATATAGATATGAAACTGATGTTTGCTGTAGGTAGAGACATCCATTCATCCACCCTATCCAGGAACACCAGGAATATAAAGGGGGGGTATTGACAACCAAAATTGACAGTCATGGTGGATTTATATGAAATCAGACATGGACAACTTATGCTATTGATGCTCCTGCATACATTGCATATGAAAACAGAGTATTTAATATGCTCAGAGCTCTTCAAACCATTAATTCTTTCTGGTATCAGATGAATCATCTAACATTCTCTCCCAAAGTGATATAAGCAGTATTATGGATGGATATCCTGAGTGCATTATTCACCTATATTCAGGTAGCAAAATACAGGAACATTGCTGACAATATGATTCATGTATTTCACTGCTCTTTCCTATAGTAAGCTGATAAGCGTAACAAAAGGCCGTAGCCAAGTCTGACAACATGCAGGAACAATTGCAGTGACTACTTCTGAAGACAAATTACTATATGTCAGTTCAGCCACAGCCAACCATTGAAACAACTGGAGATGGGCATATAATATGGAAAGGATCTGCTAATTACCTCACTAAGATAAGGCCTTAGGTCTCAGGTAAGATAGTGAGAGTGGCAGGGAGACAATAAGAGGGAGAACTTAGGTGCTTTGATCACCTTCCATAGAACATAGAACAAAGATCAGACCAGAGATCCTCATCTAGTCCAGCATCTTGTTCTCAGAGTAGCCAACCAAATACCTACAGGAAGCCCACAAGCAGGACATGATTGCAAGAGCACTCCCTCTTTTGTTATTTATTTATTTAACAAAATTTATATACCGCTTAATTATAGAAAATCTCTAAGCAGTTTACAAAAAACATTACAAGTATCAATAAAAACAATTAATTAAAAATTTAAAACAATTAAGACAGCAATAGACTGAACAGATTACAATACACCAATATTATGTGTCTGGATAGGCTTACCTAAACAAAATTCCCTTTTTCACAACTGCCGCACACTGGGTCAATGACTTCATTTTGCTCTCCACTACCACCCCAAGGTTTTGGTCCTGGTTAGTCACCACCACTTCAGACCCCATGAATGTATATGTGAAATTAAGACTTTTTGCTCCAATAGGCAGATAGTTGTACATATAACAGAGAGTGCAAAACACTGGAAAGCCCACACGCCTCTGCTGGCTTCCTATCTGCATAACTGTTTTTGTTGGTTATTGAGTTACTTTATAGAAAGCTTAGAACAGTCAAGTCAAGGAACAGATGGGCACACTAGTGTGTCCTGGCCTTCCCACCCTGCCACCAAACTCACTCTGCTGCTAAACTAGCCTTGATACTTTGTCACCAAAGCAGAGACACTTCATTGGCTACCTCCTAGGCAGTCCTAAATTTATATCCTTGGCTGGTTCCTCCCAGCTGCTACTACAGCCAATGAGGTGTGGGTGTGTGGCTCAAATGCCTGACTGGAGGAATTTAAATGGGGTTGGAGTCAGGGCAGTTTGGCTCTTGGCAATGGGGAGTAAACAGAAAGTGTTGATTAAGCAGATAATGTGTGGTAAGTTGACTGGAGATTAACTCCTTGGAGAGGTTTTCCTTGTTTCCTTTCTTTCTTTCACCTATGAAAACTGCTTTATCTTCTTAGTCTAGGAAAATTGAAGGCTTGCACTGAGCTTGCTTTTAAAGGCTAAGGCTACCCTTTTATACTCTACATTGATTCTCTCACTAGCTAAATCTGTATTATGTGGAACTATAGATGTTTGTGGAGGGTTTCCTTTTTACCCCTTCTCCAAAACTGGAATTTGGTCTAGTTTACTGTGGCCTCTCAAGCTTCTCTGCTGAGATAGCGCTGCAAACAAGGTTTCTTTTTTTTTATAATTTTTATTCAAATTTTTCCAAAAACATACAAAACAAAGTCAAAAAAACATAACAATACAACAACAAAAAATGAAAATAAAATAGTTGACTTCCGATTTGTCACAGATCAGCTATAAGTATATAATATACATCAAACCTGTCCCTTAATATATACATACAGAATCCCTTTTCTCCATAGGCTGTCTTAATTAATCGTCAAATCCCAGTATCATCATTTTATTTTGATCTTTCAACAAAAAGTCTAAGAGAGGCTTCCATTCCTTAAGAAATGTATCTGTCGATTTTTCTCTAAGTAAACATGTCAATTTATCCATTTCTACTAAGTCCATTAATTTCAATAGCCATTCTTCCATTGTTGGTGTTGATTCCATTTTCCACTTTTGTGCATATAATAATCTTGCTGCCGTAATCATATATAATATTATTCTTCCATATTTCTTTTCTATTTGTTTATCCATAAAACCCAATAAAAAAAATTCTGGTTTTGACTGAATATTTATCTTTAGAATTTTTTGCATCTTCCTACCTATCTGTGCCCAAAATGATTTTGCCTTTTTACATAACCACCACATATGATAAAATGATCCTTCTTGTTGTTTACATTTCCAACAAACATTAGAAACATTACTATACATTTTTGACAACTTTTCTGGAGTCATGTACCAACGGTACATCATTTTATAAAAATTTTCTTTAAGATTATAGCATAGTGTAAATTTCAAACCTTTTTTCCACATATTTTCCCATTGATCCATTTGTATATTATAACCAAAATTTTTTGCCCACTTTACCATACACTCTTTTACTTGTTCTTCCTCCATATCCATTTTCAATAAGAATTTATACATTTTCGCAATTATATTTTCATCATTTGTACACAGTCCTATTTCAAAATCAGATTTACTTATTTCAAACCCATACATTTTCTTGTCCATTTTATATCTTTCTAACAATTGTAAATAGGCAAACCATTGAAAACTATATCCTTCCTTTGTCAGTTGTTCTCTCTCTTTCATTGTATATTCTCCATGTACATTTTCTAATAGTTCTTGGTAAGTTAACCATTTCTCTTTTCCAGCCATTTCTCTTCTATAAAACGCTTCTTGACTTGAGACACATAATGGTATTTTCGAATAAAACCTTGGTTTATATCTATTCCATATTTTCAACAGAGGACGTCTTATAAAATGATTATTAAAGTCTACATTTACTTTTACTTTGTCATACCATAGATATCCATGCCATCCCCACTTCAAATTATGGCCCTCCAAATCCAATAGTCTTTTATTCCTCAATAAGATCCATTCCTTTATCCAGACTAGACAGCAGGCAGCAAAATAAAGTCTCAGATTTGGTAATCCCAGTCCTCCTCTTTCTTTGGCATCTTGTAGTAATTTAAATTTGACTCTTGGTTTTTTTCCTTGCCATACAAATTTAGAGATATCTTTTTGCCATTGTTTAAAAGGTAAATCAGAGGATATTACAGGTATTGTTTGAAACAAAAACATCATTCTCGGTAATACATTCATTTTTATCACAGATATTCTACCCATTAATGACAGTTGTAGTTTATCCCATTTTAGCAAGTCTTTCTTAATCTCTGTCCATAATTTTTCATAATTATTATGAAACAACTTTGAATTTTTATTTGTCATAATGATACCTAAATATTTCAACTTTTTCTCTATTGTAAAATCTGTCTTGTCCATTAACTCTTTCTGTTCCCTTAAAGTTAAATTTTTCACCAACATCTTTGTTTTTTGATTGTTGATCTTAAATCCTGCTAACGGTCCAAATTCTTTTAATTTGTCCATCAATACATTAATTCCTTCCAAAGGATTTTCTAGTACAATTATCAAATCATCAGCAAATGCTCTCAATTTATATTCTTCTTTTTTTATCTTTAATCCCGAAATTCTTTTATCTTGCCTTATATCTCTAAGCAGCACTTCTAAGACCAGAATAAATAAAAGAGGAGATAAAGGACATCCCTGTCTTGTACCCTTTTGTATTTCACATGAATCCGTTAAATCTCCGTTAACAATTATCTGAGCCTTCTGAGATGTATAAATCGATCTAATCCATTTTATAAAATTGTCTCCAAAATCCATTTGCTCCAAAACCTGAAACATAAATTTCCAATTCAAATTATCAAATGCTTTTTCAGCATCTAAAAAAATCAAAGCTGCTTGTTTATCATTTCGTTGTTCTAAATATTCCAAGACATTCAAGACATTCCTGACGTAATTGTCACGTAATTGTCTTTTAGGTAAAAACCCTGATTGATCTTCCTGAATAAATTGTTGCAATATTATTTTCAATCTTTCTGCCAAGATCATTGTAAAAATTTTATAGTCATTATTCAATAGAGATATTGGTCGATAATTTTTTGTTTTAGTTAAATCTTGCTCCTCTTTAGGTATTAATGTTATATTAGCATTTTTCCAACTATCCGGTATCTTTCCCTCTTGCAGAATAAGATTCATTGTAGACTGTAAAGGTAGTAAGAGTTCTTCCTCCAAACATTTATAATACATTGCAGATAACCCATCTGGTCCTGGTGCCTTTCCTAATTTGATTTTGTTTATAGCTTCAGATATCTCTCTTAACGTAATAGGGCCATTAATAGCTTGTCTCTGAAAGTCTGTAATTTTAGGCAAATTCTGTTTAGATATATATTCTTCTATTTTTTCAGATGGAATTTCCTGACATTTGTACAATGTTGAATAATATTGATGAAAAATCTTTTTAATTTTTACATTATCTGTCAACGTCTCATCTCCTTCTTGTATCTTTAAAATGATATTTTTTTGACGTTCTTTTCTTAATTTATATGCTAACCATTTCCCAGGTTTATTTGCAAATTCAAAAGTCCTTTGTTCAGCAAAATTTAGTTTTCTTTCAATTTCTCTAACTGTCAGCATTGATACTTGCTTCTGTAACATTTTGATTTGATTTACAATAGAAACTTTAGTTGGATTCTTTTTCAATTCTTCCTCTTTTTGTTTTATTTCTTCCAAAATTAATTGCATTTTCTGTTGTTTCTTTTTTTTTAATTCAGAGTTACATGCAAACAAGGTTTCTACAGGTTTCCTTCCCCTCAAATTTAGCTCCTGAATCTGGCTGCTAAGCACACTGTGCCCTTACTAGTCTGAGCTGTTGCTTTAATTAAATAAATGGGTGTTACCCTCTCATTACTCTGTTGCTAAACATTTGTCACGGGGACAGGGATACTTTGTTGGCTGGGGCTTCCTCCAACTCAGCCTTTCCCAACCAGTGTGCCTCCAGATGCTGTTGGACCACAACTCCTATCAGCCTCAGCCAGCATTGCCAATGGTCAGGAAAGACAACAACATCTGGAGGCACACTGGATGGGAAAGGCTGCTCCAGCTCATGGAGCTTGTATGTGAAAGGAAGAGGTTTCTTCCCCTGAAGATGTCAGTGGGGTGAAACCTTATCCCACGTTTTAGAGTGCCATTGAAACTCCTGGGGGACATGGGATTTAGGAAGCCAAGAATATGATTGTGAATATGGTCCCAATATACAGCCCCACTTACACTTGAATCACTAACCACAGCCATGTTGCAGTCCATCATTTTTAGAATCTAACAGTGTAAACGTGCTCTTTCCTCCAGTTCACGTTTTCAGTCTGGTGAGTGTCAGTAGGTGGCTCCATTCCCCAACAGAAAAAAGTAACGTGTGGGGGTATGTGTTTTTTTATATATTAAAAAATTGGTAGACTGTTCTGTGATAATTTTTTTATCTGATCCAGAAGAAAACACTTGTGACTTACTATTTCTAATGCAACATTCTTCTGCACTTTCTAACCTCAAGCATTAGTCATTTCTGCACTTTATTATTTCATTTCATAGTGAAACTCTGTGACAATATCTCATTACCTGAAGTGGGGAAAATAGACTTTAAAAATGAACCCTGTGCCCAATGAAGCTCCCAATTTACTACCTCAAGTTGTGCCATTCTGATCAATGAGCGTTTGGAGAGATGCAAGCAGCAAATGAGACACAGTTCTTTACATTCAATTAGAGATCCTTGTGCAAAGATGCGCACTGGTTGTTATGATTTATGACTATGAGAACTAATGCCATTGTCATAAATACAAATGGGAAACCATGGTACAATTAAAAAGAAAAAGTCAAACAGTTCTGACTTCCATCTAGCATTGTGCGAACTTTTAGAAGCAGTGCTATTTAAGAACATGAAAGCACTGGTGTCCTCATCTCTGCATACGAAAAAGAAAAAAAGAGCCATATAGCTACAGTATATTATGTAATGTAATAATGGAACTATGGCACCATTTAGTATGAACTGCATCATTCAAAATAAAGTTAAGATAGCTCATTCCCTGTGGATAAAGGAAATATATCTTAAAAACCTCAGCATCTATCTTATGTCTTTTATTTATCTGCCTTTCACTGCCTATTTGGACATGTCTATAAATATTGAGGGATACAGAATAGTGGATTCAGTGTTGCAAAGAAATGAAAAACAGATGAAAGACAATGGAGAACAGAGAGTTTTCCAATCCTTGCTGTCCCTTCCCTTCCCTTCCCTCCCTCCCCCCCCCCCGGTACAGATTATGGTTTGATATCCTAAGGTTCCTTCTAGGGCAGCCTTTCCCAACTAGTGGGCCACCAGATGTTGATGGACCACAACTCCCATCAGCCTCAGCCAGCATTGCCAATGGTCAGGAAAGATGGGAATTGTGGTCCAACAACATCTGGTGGCCCTCTAGTTGGGAAACGCTGTTCTAGGGGCTCACTGAGATGACCTTTCAGTGTATGTAATGGTGTAAAAAAATGTAAGCCTATGCTGCCTCCAGCCACTGGCAAGCCATTCATATAAAGCTTAACAGGAAGTCCTTAACATGGATAAGATTTTAGCACTCAGAACCACAAATTTTTAAGTTGCTGCAATTATCAAACACCTGCATTAGTGCAGTCCTCACCACTATTTTATTTACAAAATTCTACCTGCTTCTGAACATTCTCCAATGCAGCATCAGGGCCATGGGGTACTGAGCAGGCCCACATTCTGCAACCTTACACCATGTGGAATGAAGGAGAAGGAAAAAGTGAAGATACTACTTAATATGTGATATTCCTAAGTGGGTCACATAAAACACAATAAGATCATTTTAAAAAACCTGTATCACAGTATTATAACTGAAAATACAAAGAAATACACCAACAAAAACAGAATCCATAAGTAAAACATCAATATAGGAAATGGACCTTTACTGTGGTGGCACCTACCCTGTGAAATTCCCTCCCTTTGAACATTAAGCAGGCGCCATCTCTGCTATCTTTTCGGTGCCTTTTAAAGACTTTCCTCTTTCAATAAGCCTTTTAAGCTGAGACCTATCCCAGTCTGTGTCTGTGTTAGAATTGCTTGTTAATATGTGTTTTTTTAATAATAAATTTTAACCCTTTTGAAAATATGTTTTTAAAGCTATTAAAAAAATGTTTTTAACGTTTTGTTTTAATGTATTTTAAGGTCTGTTTTTATGATGTTTTAAAGTGTTTTTAGCATTTCTGTTTGCCGCCCTGGGCTCCTGCTGGGAGGAATGGCAGGATATAAATAAAAAAATAAAAAAATAAATAGCGATGTGATGGATTTTATGAACCAGGAAAACAAATGGATCTTCCGGAAGCATTGAATGCTTGCCACAGTTTCCACCTCACAAACAATATGGGGAGGGTGTTCCAGAAAGTGAGTCCCACAATCGACAAGGCCTGCTCTTGCCATATTATAAGATGGCATTTTGGCAGTTGTGGTATGATCAGCAGGGCCTTCTCAAAAGATCTGCGAGATAATGGAGAAATAATTCTGATCCCAAGTTGTTTGGGGGTTCACATGTCAGCAATAAAACCTTGAACATGGCTTGGTAGTTATTAGGCAGCCAGTGCAGTCCTTTTAGCATGTATAAATGTGTATTGCTAGGGGCCCTTCTGACCACCCTGTCTGCTGCATTTTACACTAGCTGCAGATTCTGAAACAAGCACAGCACAGTGCAGCGCAGCATGCAATGCATTATAGTACCATGAGGTTACACTGTGGGAACCACAGTAGACAGGTTATACCCATCCAGGAATGTGCAAATTTGTCATACCAACTGAAGTTGGTAGTGGATGCTCTATGCCATGGAAGTCACTTGGGCCTCCTGTGACAATGAAAACTCCAGGAGCACTCAAAGACTACATATTTGTTCCTTCAAAGGGAAAGCAATCCTATTCAGAACAGCCCAAATCCTGGACCCCGGAACTCACAGGATCTCACCTGGATTCAGTTTCAGTTTATAAGCCCGCATCCAGCCTATGACAGCATCCAGGCATCTGTTAAAAACATCCATGGCCTCTCCTGATTCAGATGTTAGGGAGAAACAGAGCTTGATGTCATCAGCATACTTATGACACCTTGCCCCAAATGTCCTAATAATCACTACAAATGGCTTCCAATAGATAGCATTGGGGACAACACAATAATACCTTGTGGCACCCAGAGTGGACCCACCATAAAACAGTGCCCCCAACCCATGTGGACAGTACGGAGGATAGCTTGTTCAGAGGTATCAAAGGCCACTGAGAGATTAAACAGAAGCAACAGGACTGCATGCCCTGTGTCCATATTCTGCAAAAGGTCATCCATCACAGAGACCAAGGCCAATTCTGTCCCAAAACCAGATCTGAACTCAAACTGAAATGAGTTAAGCCATTATGTTCTGTTCTATTCCATTTTGTTCTTTCTTTCGGCTTGTACTCATACAATATCACAGCAACAGTCATAAAGGGAGGGATGGAGGTTTTCACCTATCCTCTTGCCACATTGCAATGCTCAACAAGTCTATACCTTGTATTAGGGAAGCTACCAGAATTTACCTTTTCCCAAATATGGGCAGCATCCTTCATTTAATGTCAAAGAAACAATGACTTGTTTAAAGTAGTCCAGAACAGGGTCTGGAAGACCCTACTTTTACTAATGCAGAGGGACACCTATTAGATCATTGAACAGCTGAGACCAGAGTTCTGTTTTGCTTAGCCAAAAGATGAATCTGGGTCTCTTTCATCTTCCCTATTTTGCTCCACAGATATGGAACACATCCTGCATCATAAAAGGCCCTGGCCATCCTGCAAAAGTCTCCCCTCCCCCAAGGCTAACGTGTAGCAGCAACTGCAGTGAGAAAGGACGTTTGTAGGGCAGGAAGAGACAATTAACTAGTCTCATTTATTGGCACAGCTATATGGGGTCTTACAATGACTGGAGGGCTTTGAGTCATCCCAACAGCTCATGGATCCAAAAGATCTCACAAGAACCAGGATCTACACCTCTCACAATATTTGGTTGCACAAGATTGTAGGTGGGTGGGTGTTGTACAGGGCCCATCACACATGGCATTTAATGGCTTTGATTTCTTTGGAGAAAAATAACCAAGAAATGTTTGTTGAATACATTGCTTTGTTTTATGCCCTGTATAGATAGAACTGATGGAATATGCATCAAATCTCTCATTTGGTATCTCCCCAAATAAGAGCTTGACCCAGTAAAAATTTTGCCTGTCACCTTAAGAACATAAGAAGAGCCTGCTGGATCAGGCCAGTGGCCCATCTAGTCCAGCATCCTGTTCTCACAGTGGCCAACCAGGTGCCTGGGGGAAGCCCGCAAGCAGGACCCGAGTGCAAGAACACTCTCCCCTCCTGAGGCTTCTAGCAACTGGTTTTCAGAAGCATGCTGCCTCTGACTAGGGTGGCAGAGCACAGCCATCACAGCTAGTAGCCATTGATAGCCCTGTCCTCCATGAATTTGTCTAATCTTCTTTTAAAGCCATCCAAGCTGGTGGCCATTACTGCATCTTGTGGGAGCAAATTCCATAGTTTAACTATGCGCTGAGTAAAGAAGTACTTCCTTTTGTTTGTCCTGAATCTTCCAACATTCAGCTTCTTTGAATGTCCACGAGTTCTAGTATTATGAGAGAGGGAGAAGAACTTTTCTCTATCCACTTTCTCAATGCCATGCATAATTTTATACACTTCTATCATGTCTCCTCTGACCCGCCTTTTCTCTAAACTAAAAAGCCCCAAATGCTGCAACCTTTCCTCGTAAGGGAGTCGCTCCATCCCCTTGATCATTCTGGTTGCCCTCTTCTGAACCTTTTCCAACTCTATAATATCCTTTTTGAGATGAGGCGACCAGAACTGTACACAGTATTCCAAATGCAGCCGCACCATAGATTTATACAACGGCATTATGATATCGGCTGTTTTATTTTCAATACCTTTCCTAATTATCGCTAGCATGGAATTTGCCTTTTTCACAGCTGCCGCACACTGGGTCGACATTTTCATCGTGCTGTCCACTACAACCCCGAGGTCTCTCTCCTGGTCAGTCACCACCAGTTCAGACCCCATGAGCGTATATGTGAAATTCAGATTTTTTGCTCCAATATGCATAATTTTACACTTGTTTATATTGAATTGCATTTGCCATTTTTCTGCCCATTCACTCAGTTTGGAGAGGTCTTTTTGGAGCTCTTCGCAATCCCTTTTTGTTTTAACAACCCTGAACAATTTAGTGTCATCAGCAAACATGGCCACTTCACTGCCAAGTAAGTAGCATGTTTTATGCTCATGAAGAGGCCCAGCTGGAGCAAAATTGCTAACAGGAATGAAATTTACAAAGCAGAAGTAAAATTAAGTAAAACTTAAGCACTGTCTATCAGTCGGAGAAGCTAGGGAACTGATTACTCTTTCTCAGTGGAAACTGATGGATGGTTAATCATGCTGCATGTAAGAGTAGCTGAGTAAACTGGAAAGTGCAAAAATGCACCATCTCAAATTCTACCTTATTGCACACAGAAAAACATGCCTTTATGATACAACAGTGACCCAAAGTGGACATTGGATTCTCTCTTCTGCCCTGTGACCCCTTTACTAATACATTTCACTTATTCCTGGCATACATGATGTCACTCATGCAGCCCAGAAAACACCACCTTCCATAGCAACAAGTCATGATGTGAATCTGCCATCATACAAAACCCCATTAAAATGTCTTTCATTATATCTGTCTCCTTAAAGCACTCAGTTCCTGTGTAGAAAAGCTCATCACACAGATTTGAATTAGATCTATGTTGCAGTGGCAGCTTTTTCATGTGTACTATGACACCAGTTGGAAAGGAAATGGATGTTGACCAAAGAGCTGCTTGTAACACAAGGAGGCAGTGATAAGACCTATTTTGAAAAAGCCCTCCTTGGACCCCCAAGATTTAAACAACTTTCGCCCAGTCTCCAATTTACCATTTTTGGGCAAGGTGATAGAGCGTGTGGTGGCTAAACAGTTACAGACACACTTGGAGGAAGCAGATTATTTAGATCCTTTCCAATCGGGCTTCAGGACTGGACATGGAACTGAAACAGCCTTGTTCGCTCTGGTGGATGATATGAGGAGGGCGTTGGATAGGGGAGAACATACTTTCCTCGTCCTCCTGGATCTCTCAGCGGCTTTCGATACCGTTGACCACGGTATCTTGTTAAATCGCTTGGAGGGATTGGGAAAGGGAGGCACTGTTTTACGGTGGTTCCGTTCCTATCTCTCCAACAGATATCAACGAGTAGTGTTGGGGGATGAGGTTTCAGACCCTTGGCCCCTTAATTGTGGTGTGCCACAGGGCTCTATCCTCGCCCCCATGCTATTCAACATTTATATGAAACCATTGGGAGCTATCATCAGGAGTTTTGGGCTGCACTGTCACCAGTATGCAGATGACACGCAGCTCTATCTCTCGTTTAAATCCTCACCAGAGTTGGCTGTGGAAACCTTGTCCAATTGCCTGGAGTCCGTAAGTGGATGGATGGGAGAGAACAGGCTGAGGCTGAACCCCGACAAGACTGAGGTGTTACTGGTGGGGGATAAGGGAAGGTTGGGAAACTTTGACCTGGTGCTTAATGGGGTGAGACTGCCCCTAAAGGACCAGGTCCGCAGCCTGGGGGTCATTTTGGACTCTCAACTGTCCATGGAGCCCCAGGTAGCTGCAGTAAGTCGGGCAGCCTGGTACCAACTTCATCTGGTACAGAGGCTGCGACCTTACCTTCCTATACATCTGCTTCCACGAGTGATACATGCCCTGGTCTCCTCTCGATTAGACTACTGTAATGCGCTCTACGTGGGGTTACCCTTGAAGACGGTCTGGAAATTGCAGCTGGTACAGAATGCGGCGGCACGCTTAATAAAGCAAAGCCGTCGCTGGGATCATGTCACCCCAGTGTTGATGGAGCTACACTGGTTGCCAGTTGTATACCGGGCCCAATTCAAGGTGTTGGTATTAACCTTTAAATCCCTAAATGGTTTCGGCCCAGTTTATCTGAAGGAACGCCTCCAGTATCACCAAATATGCCGCCAAACAAGATCGGCCTCACAAGACCTTCTCTCGGTCCCACCAGTGAAAACAGCTAGGCTGGTGCGGACCAGAGAGAGGGCCTTCTCGGTCGTGGCCCCCACCCTCTGGAACTTGCTTCCTTTTGACCTTTGACATGCCTCCTCCCTGATGGCTTTTCGTCGAGCCTTAAAGACCTTGTTATTCAGGCAGCCCTATGGGATTTCTGAGGTGGGTTAGGCTATTACTAACAGGTGGTTTACTGTTGTATGAATATGTTTTAAATTGTGTTTTATATTGTGTAAGTCGCCCAGAGTGTCTGTTAAGTCAGACAGATGGGCGACTAACAAATAAAATTTTATTATTATTATTATACACATTGGCTTATTTTAATCACTGATTCTCAGTACTACTACTGTACTATGAATGGCCATTTACAGTATATCTACTTATGGAATATCATATAGGCTTTTTTCAAATGAGGCGTTAATCAAGGAACATGTGACTATTATTCAGTGATTGTATCAAACATCCTGCTCTCATTCAGTGTTGATTTGCAGGGCAAACCAAAATTTTTATAGCATTCAAGTTGCAATTTTGCTATTAGTGGAAACTGTTATCCCCACCCACCTAGCAGTAGTGCCATGCTGAAAATTCACCCTGCCTTTCTTTTGTTCATTCTCCATCAATTAATAATAATAATAAAAGAAATAGTATTTGAAAATTATCAAAGGGGAGAGAAAATTTCAGTGGAATTTTCATGGATGGCGTTTGGGTTTTTTGTTGCACTTAGCTTATTTTTGAGATGGCCAAGGACAATTTCTGAGCCTCCTTTCATTCTACAAATCATCCCTCCAGTGGTCTACACTCTGCAGCCTTCCAAGGTGCCTGCACTTCCTAAAATCGCCATGAAGTCCTCAGCCTGTCTTTCCTGTAAGCATGGGATGTGTGGAGGCTGCCTATCATCTGACAACTTTCTTTATAGTAATGTCTATTAGTTTTTAAAGAAAGTGTGGATTTATTTGAAAAGGTAAATAAAAAACATAAAAAACAATATCAGCAATTGCACTCGTCGTTGTTTCCCATAAAAAACAATATCATTGTATGTTGTAATTGTATGTTGTTTCCCATAAAAAACAATATCAGCAATTTCACTAATCTCAGGCACATAGTAGACAGGTTCCCCAGCTTCATTTAAAGGCCAGGAGAAAAAGTCATGAGGTAACTTTTCATCTGAGGTATATTTAGATCAGATAATGCAGGCAGGAGAGACTGCAGAATGCTGGAGAAATGCTTAATGGAAACAAAAAAATGCACATGCACACTCTTCTTGGAAACTTTGTGACAATATGGCAAGCTCAACCTTGTATCTATTAAAATTCTATAGAAATTCTCCAGCGCCTTGAGAATGAAGCAAAATAAATGAAATGGAAATGTTTTGCAGGAGAGATTCCATTTTTGAGAAATTGGAGGAGAGGTTTTGGCATAGCTCTAGCCAGCACATCCATTCCAGTCCTGAATTCTGTGCAGACTATGGCTGTGATTGCTTGAACGTCACCAGCAGCTAACAGACAACAATGGTGGCCCACAGTGCACTTCTTTCCAGTGTGCCTGATCTGCCAGTACCATTTTTTAAAATTGCTTTTAAAAAGTCCTTGGGAGGATGTCCTGGAGCTGTAAGATTTTGTGGATCTCCACTCCATGGGTGAAGAAAGAGATCTGTGAGCACAGTGGGAGATTCAACCATGGAGACCTCCTCACTGCAGTTGCAGAAACTTGTGACTGTCATCCTCCACTAGGAGAGGGCAAAAAGGAGGTATTCAGGGTGTGTGGGTGTGTGCTTTTGGGTGGATCAGGGGAGGCAGAATGGGGAGGAGGGTGCACACCAGCCCTGGGGCTGACATACTTATTTTCCCTCTCATTGTGACCAATGGAAGACAAATTCTTAAAGAAAATCGGCAATGGAAACTTGGAGTAGGGCATGCATACCATGCCAATCACATTTTGCCCTGCAACATGAGTCCAGCAAGGATTTGGCAGTTCATCAGCCTTCAATTTTCCCTCCCCTGACCAAGTAGGATTGTTTCCCCCTTCTTTTATTAGACTGCACACTTGTGCTTGAGTGCTACTCTCATCTTTTTAAAGCATAAAAGAGGGGAAATACTACTCATCATTAGCGGATCCTCCCCTTTCCCCCTAAAAAATTGATTACAAGATGTATGCTCCATGACTCCATGGAACATTCATGCTTTTTTTTTTTTTGAAGAAAAAATGGAGATAAGATGATCCTGTCAAATTATTTATTGTCACCTAAAATCAAGGCTACCAGCACCCACCTCACACCCCTTGTGCAGACTGCACTTCTGTACTAGGCTAGTGTTGCTTGAGCACTGTTCCAAGCATTAATTTGCAGTCTTTATATGTCCCATGGCTTGAAATGGATTTGATTTCTCAAACTGCTTATGTATCAGAGTAATTAATGCCTGATAATTAAGGGCACAATGCAGTTAAACTTAAGCATTTTAAGACCCATTGATTTCAGTGGGAGTAATTTAAGCATGTGTGAACTCTGCAATGGAAATCAATGGGACTTCAGAGCTTTGCCTAGATTCTGCCCTTAACACTGAAGACACAGTTATTACTCCCTTACGACATAGCAGAAGTAAAACTTTATGTATATTTCAAAAGCATTCTTCTGTTTTCAGTCATGCACTGAGATAAACGAGCAACAAACACATCTACACCTTCCTTTAGAGACAGAATCTGTTTAATAAATATGACTGTAAAAGCAAAAACAATAGCAATTATACATTACACTACATTGTATCCAACAAAAAAGGGGGGATCACATCAAAAAGTCTTTTTAAAATTTGCAGTAGAACCAATGGGGGAAAAATCCAAATTTACCTCCTGTAAAAAATAACTCGGCTAATATTGGACTTCCATGGCCTATTAGAATTGTGAGGTTACTAAACAGGGATTGTGTTGACTACTTTCCAGTCAACCCAAGGGTTACAGCTATGGACATATGCGTGATGCCAAATCTTGTAGCAAAAAGTGCAGAGGAATTTGAGAGACCATCAGCATACATAAATCATTTAAAATGTCCCCATTTTCTTGAAATGTATTCATTTGGGACTAAAATACAACTTATGAAGCGAGGGTAACAAAATGGAGGCCACTGCTCAGTCACCTCGACATTTCTTTCTCTTAGTCACACCCCTGACTAAAATCACATTTCAAAGGTTTTCAAGAGGAACAACTGCTACTGTTTACAAATATATTTTGTAACTGTGTGGGGAGATGGTCATATGGAGGCTCTGACCATGCACTTAAGGCCAACATTACCATCTCTCATATTCCTGGATTTCCACATAGTAGTTGTGAGGAGTACTACCACTGGACTTCTTGTTAAGAAGCTACAGATGAGAAGGTGAGTAAAGTACACTTATATTACCACTTCCCTGTAGCAAGTTCCCACATGGCTCAGCTGCAGTAACCATGTGGGCATGATCAGTCAAACTTGTCATGGCGTGTTTCCATGGAGCCAATCTGGTCTGAATCTACTCTTAAGAGGTGGTGACTTGTACACCTGTCAAAGCATTTATATGACCAGAAGCCACATGTGCATAAGTGTAGAAAAATGGCTCACTTTTTTTCATTCTCCCATGCCAAAATGGTTATGTGGATTGGCCAGCCCGTGGTCCACAATCTAAACCAGGGTACTGGGATTCAAGCTGATTTGGTACCACTAAATCAAAGAGAACTGACACTCTGACCCCAAATATATGTATAACGGTTACACACATGGTGGCTTGTGCTGCAATAGCTGTATCACTGTCCCGTGTGGGACCACATTCAATCCCATTATAACAGGATATTTATAGCATGGTTTACCCATATGCAAAGTATTCAAAAAGCTCCATAGAAGACAAAAGGTGAGCCATATTTTAGGACGATGCACAGGTAAAACCATGGCCATGCTTGCTGCCCTAACCAAAACAATTCTCTCTGTGTGTGTGAGTGTGTGCACAACACCACTGCAACAATACTGATCACAGCAACGTATCGACATAGTGGCTTTTGTACTTTATTTCCCCATCCCCTTCCTTTGCTGGAATTAAAGGTTTGTCCTTTAAAACTTGCATCAGGATTGTCGGAGTTAATGATATTCAGATTTCATTTTTAAAGTCCTGCCATGTAACAAAGCATTTATTTCTTATGAATCAGTGTGATGTCCTTATATGTTAAAACCTGTAAATATGGTAAGTGCAGGTTTATTAAGGGATATATGGTAAGGGAATTGAATGAGAGGGGGGAGAGCATGGGTTGGAAGGCTGGAGAATGCTGGATGATGATTGGCTGAGTGTTTGAATGGCTGAAGGTATAAATGGGAGGATGACAGTTGAGAGAGGTCAGTTGGTGAGAGTTGTTGGAGAGACGTTAGTGGAGAGTTATTTGGATGGGTAACCTGGTGGGAACCTGACAGGGAGCCAAAGGTGGGATCAGAAGGAACCCAGATTTCTTGATGGAAATACAATTAAGCAGGGTGAAATTCCAGCCTGAGGTATATCCATCCAGCAAATCAGAGTGTGAGGTCAACTTGTTACAGCAACCAGTTTCTCATCAAGTGTTGGTGGTTCAAGATCTTGAGATCAGAGATCGCTTGGCTACATCTCAGATGAATAAATTTCTCTACCTTTACTGCAGTAAGGAAATGCCACATGTGACGATCCCACCGTTGGCTCCCAGTCAGGTTCCCACCTGCTTGTGGCTACCACCTTTCACTAGGCACCACCTCAGGACACCACCAGTCAGGATCGTCATTTTTATTTTTTTCTCACTCGGCTCTAGCACAGATCTCAGAAGATCCCACTGCTAGGCAGCACCACCAGTCACTCCCTGTAAACAATACTGCTAGAGACTTTGCCTCAGTCTCTCTATAGCTTGTTACTTTGTGTCTGGGTGCCCTCACTGTCCACAACCCCCTTGTATCTTTGTCTATAAAGCATACAATCCTGGGTTGCTCTGGATACTTGACGTTGTTACAATATCTCCCTTCACCGCTGCCACCATATGATACAGTTTCCCTTCAGCCTTGGTAATTACCCCGCCCTCCCTTCTGGTCTGTGTATTCCCAGCCAAGGCTCGGGCTTTTGGTAAACCAATAAAAGTATTTATTTGATAACACCAGGAAACAACAAGATTACTTTAGGAATGTTTAACAAGCGTATGGTTTCATATAGTGTCACTCTTTATGTTTCCGGTCATATATATACTGTCTAAATATCAGCCAAATATAATCCAACCCTCCCTCAGAACTCTGCCAACCAACCCATCCAAATAACTCTCCACTAACGACTCTCCAACAACTCTCACCAACCGACCTCTCTCAACTGTCATCCTCCCATTTATACCTTCAGCCATTCAAACACTCAGCCAATCATCATCCAGCATTCTCCAGCCTTCCAACCCATGTTCTCCCCCCCTCATTCAATTCACTTACCATATATCCCTTAATAAACCTGCACTTACCATATTTACAGGTTTTAACATATAAGAACATCACAATCAGCCTATTAGTTTTTTTGCTATATACAAGGAATATGTGTGTGAGAGTTTAAAAATAGCAGATATACTGTTTTTGTCATTATTAAGACATCCAAATTTTCACTATTCATTTTGAAATCCATAATAATTCCACACATCCATAATTCACATTTAAAAATGTAAGAGTTCAGACATTTGAACTGTTGCATTTCTAATATAGTCTGAAGAACCTTAACACACAAATCAAATCCATTATTTAATTCGATTTACAAGTAGAGTCCTAAATTAGCTTCAGTTTGAATAAAGCTCACTGAGATGAAAAATGAACCAGTACTATTATGATCTACAGCAGCCTTCCCCAACCTTGTGCCCTCCAAAGTTTCAGATCACAACTCCTATCATCCTTGACCATTAGCTGGAGTTGATGCAAGTTGTATTCCAAAACATTTTGCTAGTACCAGCTCAGGGAAGGCTGACTTACATAAATCAGTATGCATCTGATTTCAAAGTAGTTTTGAATGGACTGGTTGATCTGGATATTTGCTGTAGGTCAAACTGGTTTCAGATGTCTGAAAAATGTCCCATCTCTCCATACAATCACTTAGAAGCCTTTGAATCCTAGCACTGGGTACCATGACTTGAAGACCTCAGACCTGCAATGAATGGGCCAGTCTCCATTACCCCCACTTTGCTTACTAGAGGGAATAGCTACAAGAGGATCAAATTCACCATTTGAATATGGAACATCCAGGATTATTTTGATTTCTCCTACATGTGTATGGTGCATTCCGGCGAACTGTCCTGCATGCTGTAAATTGCCATAGGCCTTTGGGGAGGCCTAACTAATCTACAGCTATTGGGTTGTATTCAGCGACAGAGCTTGAAAAAGTTACTTTTTTGAACTACAGCTCCCATCAGCCCCAGCCAGCGCCATGCTGGCTGGGGCTGATGGGAGTTGTAGTTCAAAAAAGTAACTCTTCCAAGCTCTGCCACTGCACAGTGTTCCACTCACGCAATGGGACTTCTCTTTCCTCTCATGTATTCCCAAAATCTGCTCCAGTGTCCCCAAACTCTCTGGTGCAGATTTTGAGGGTGCACGGGGGGGGGGTTGCAGGGAAGAGGAGAGGAGGAGGAAATTCCATTGCACAAATGGAAGTTGGTGAGTGAATGGAATAGTATTAATACAACCCATTGGTATGGAATCTGATCAACAGGTCATTTTTGCTAAAATAAATTCAGCTTAATGTTTAGTGTTTGTAGCTTGCCGCGATGAGTTGGTGATAATGTGATCAGATCAGAATGACAATGATTAATCTGTGCTCTAAAATCTTTTAAATTGATAGGAGGACATGTATTTTGCATTTAACTGAAGAATGAAGCATGTAGCATGAAGATAAGTAATGTACACTGTGGGAGGGAGTGGGTTAGTCATGGATGTACCATTTTCCAGCCACGGGATGGGGCAAAATGTTTTGTGAATGGATCATCTATACACCTTGGTTTAGCATGTTTCTCTTACCTCCTCACCTTGTGGGATTGTCTATGAGCAGACTGTGTGAACTTCGTGCACAATGTGCAGTTGTGGCATTCACACCAGGAGCTGCAAAATTATTATTCTGGAGCAAGTCTTCTGATAGTTGAAAGTGGTTTGAAAGAGGAATTTGCTGTTCATGGGTTTTTTTGCCCAATTTGTTAGGTCAGAGAGAACAGTGGAGCAAAAAAAATGTCTGTGTACAGAATGGCAAAATACTGCATGCCTGCCTCAAACCACTCTCAGCATTCTTCAAAATGATTACTGTCAGAATAGAATAGTCAGGATCTTGGGAAGAGGCTGTGAAGTAATTGATATAGATGCTAAGCAGGACTAAATCCATTTGGACTGGATAGCACCATCACACTCTTTCTTGACTGCAGTAGGTATGTGTAGGAGGTGCCGAATAATAATCAGAGAGTGAAATGTCTTTTATGGATAGACCCTTCAAAGGGCAGGCTTGGACTTTAAGTAGCTTCATCCCATCTTACAGGGATAAGGAATCTGTGGCTATTCAGATGTGGTTGAACGGCAATCATCCCTGATCACTGGCTGTGCTGGCTGGAGCTGATGCCCAACAATGTCTGGAAAGTCACAGGACCTCCATCCCTGTATGACTAGATGTGATCAACAAGGGGAGCTATTTCTTAATTGTACTAGATAAGCATGAATAAAGGGGCAACACCTGTATTAGGAAATAATTGGATTTTGTCAGTGAGAGGAACCTGAGCTGCTTCTGGACTTTGAACTTTATCTGAACAAGCTAAAAACAGCCCTAGAGAAATGAATAACACAAGACACAATTTAAAAAGCCCAACAAAGACACCTGAATAACAAAAACAACCTCCCCCCCATAAGAACATTGTGATACCTTTAAACACTAGTGCAGTTTTGTGAGTACATTCCTATGCATGTCTACTCAGTAGGAAGCCTCACTGAGTTCAATAGGGCTTACTCCCAGGTAAGTGGGTATAGGATTGCAGCTGTAGAAATGTAGGTTGGAGTGGCAAATCCACCGTCAATCCTGCAGTGCTAAAAGTGTAAAAGTTTTACCGAAGTCAGGAACTTTCCCCCCACCTCATCCCTTCTT
Source organism: Rhineura floridana (assembly GCF_030035675.1). Classification (NCBI taxonomy): domain Eukaryota; kingdom Metazoa; phylum Chordata; class Lepidosauria; order Squamata; family Rhineuridae; genus Rhineura; species Rhineura floridana. Next base: position 79,818,436 of record NC_084486.1, on the reverse strand, counting down.
ACAAAGACCCCATGCACATTCTTGGCCTATATTCATTATGAATCACCTACAAATTAAACCTTGATTAGAAAAGAAGAGAGAAGAGGCTTAAGAGGAATGATTTCCCCCCCCTTTACCCCATTAAAACAGAGCACCTGTACACTGCAGTTCCAAATATGTTATCCAAATGACATCCACATGCACAGGCTTAAAGCTAAAAACCCTTTTGTCTTCAGAGGAATCAAAACGTCCAAAAGCAGTGATTGGTTTCTTTTTCTTTTTATACATATATATATATATAGAAGGGTGAAGGGGACAGAGATAGACCGGTGTCCTTGTTTCAAACATTTATACAGGTAGGGATTTCTTTTGTGCTTTGAGTCTCAGCAACTGTGGAAATACTTCCTGCAGCAGAGAAAAACAACAACAAAAGGAGAGTTAGCAAAGTTAGTGGGAACAGAAAGTCTCTCAGTATCATGTCATTTGTCTTTGGATTTAATTGTTCCTCCCTAACACGCCATGCACCCAGAAGGTCTGCTTGTCATTTAGACACGAATGTAACATCTTGTTCCTATATTCATAAATATGACTTAACCCTGTCAAATTATGGCACAGCAGGTGAGGGAACGGAGGAACAGAACTCTCTGTGTTCCTCTGCGAAACAGGGCAATGTTTTTAACGGCATTTGAAATAAACTACAAGGTGTCAGAGGTTTGACAATCTGCTGAGGAATTTGTGTGAGCACAAAGAGTGTATTCTCAAACAATGAGTGCCAAATGCGGACAGAATCAGCTTTTACATCCAGTGGTTAATTTTTAAAGAAAGGCAGCCGGAGGCTCTGATTCTGTGTGTAAGCAGTGTCTTCTGCCCTAAAAACCCGTATCTCAGGGAATATATAACCCCCTCCAGCAGAATTCACTACGAGTTCCAATTACCTTGGTGACAGGTTGTGGAATTTAGCAGAAAATCTGCCTGGCCCATTGAATTTGTGCTGCCATTCTTACTATTATCTAGGTCAGGGATAGGAAACTGTGGCCATCCAGATGCTGTGGGTATACAACTCCCATCAATCATGACTATTGGGCATGCTGGCTAGGGTTGATTAACCTTGGAGTCCAACAGCATTTGGAAGGCCACAGATTCCCCATCTCTGATCTGGATCTTGAATGCTTTCACTCATATACACATTGCTCTGTCACAAGCATTATAGGCTTTGTAGTCTACAGCATCTGCAAGCCCAGTTGATGGTTGTCATGAAAGAGGAATGGGCATATGAATTATGAATACTTCTGAATTTCTGTCATTCTAAATGGAGGAAATCAATCCATCCTTCATAATGATGTGTCAAAACTTTGTTAGCAGCACAGCACCTGTAGACTTTATTTATGTGACAAATTTGTATTCCACCTAATCTGCCCACAAAAGGCCTTTGAGTGAAACCTTATATAAACCAAGCAACTGTCAAAGTATTAAGATGACCACCTGGAATCCTATTGAAGCCATGTTTACTCCATGATGCCCTTTCCCCCCAAATTCAGAAAATGGTTCTTTTCTCTGAGTGGAAATCCTCATTTAGTTCTAATTATTCTTTAAGAAACAACATTAATCCCAGATATGTTGAAACTGGCTGTGATAACTCAATATGGAGGGAAAAACAAACCTCACATGCTGAAGAGACACACACTCTTTTCATTCAGTGTCCAAGGCTGAGCCCTGGCATCACAAAACACTTTCAGGATGAGCCCTGGTAAGCACTGGCTCAGATTAAGCCAAGGCTAGATCCAAAATAGGGTTGCCAGATATCCGTGATTGATTTGGGCATGTAAAAACGGCTTGCTTTGTGCAGTGTCCAGGGCAACATTCACAGTCAAGCCTTGTGACTGGCAGCACTGAAAAGACTCCATCTGCCCACTCACTTTTCCATGCAGATGCTTTGGTTTTTGCCCCCTGCAGACAGCAGCCCCAGCCCCCAGCCCTTCCACTCTGCTGACCGCTAGTCCACTAATCAGCAGGTCAGCAACCCAGCGCACCTGCGCCTGACGAGCGTTCCTCATGCATCTGACCGCCAGCATGCTCATCAGCAGGGCAACAGTCTATGCACTGTCTGGTCCTGGACTCTGGGCAGTCCTTGGCTGTCTGCTCACGCTCGTTGGTTGGCGTCCAAGATGTCCAGGAAATTTTCCTCCCAATAGCCTCTTGTGTACAAGAATTGGTCTTTGGAAATCTGGCAACCCTACAAATAACCCCAGCTAGAATCAGATTCATTAAATGCACAGTTCTTGGATACTTTTCCACAAGTGCAAGGAAACAGGGGAGGAAGGGAAGTTATTAAGAATAAAAACCACACAATGGTAACAAGAGAACACATATTCACATGCATTTGATCACCAAGAACATATTTAGAATTAATATTTCATTTACTGAATTGTCAAGTTGTGCCCCGTTCCTTACTACTGGCAGGTCCTGCTCTGTTCTGTACTCCTTGACATCCATTTAACAAGTCATTTTTTACAGAGAAGATTCCACCCAAGCCTTCTCATGACTTAATTCAGTGTTTTCTCCCTGAATGTGGGTGCTGGAGGCAAAGAAAGCCAAACCTACTATGCAAGGGGTATGTCAGCCCAAACCTAAACTAGTATTTTCAGTCCCTTTTTGAACAATGCAGATTTAGTTGTTAGATTTAGTTGTTATAAGATAACAGAACTCATGTGATTTGTGCTTCCAGATGGAGGTGATGGAATGTAACCAAACATTCAGTCTTACTGGATTACTGCTTGTTTGCTTGATACTCATTGTCTGTCGAGCATGTTTTCTTTCTCTCTGTCCACACATTTTCTTTTTTTAGGCTTCTCTCGGGTTTACTTTGCTTCTTCTCAGGGATGGGGAGCTTTAAGCCCTCCAGATGTTGTGCAACACTGGCTCCCATAAACCCCAGCTAGCATTACCAGTGATCAGGGAAGAGGGGAAATGTAGTCCAAGAACACATGGAGCGTCACACGTGTTCCCCATCCCTATATCAGATCCTTCATCTATGCTCAATGGTCATATGCTTTGTTAGCTAGGTATACCAGCTAGAAACCTGCCCAGTTGCATCTGAAGTCCTTGCTGTTCTTCTCTTTCTCATTTCCTTTTGTACAGTCTCTTGAGTTGCAGCTTTGTGCATAATAAGACTGTTGTTATTCATGTGCTTTTCCTCTTTCAATCCTTCCATTTGTTGGCTGAAATGCAACACACATTCTCTCTCTCTCCGTCGGAGACTTCTGCTGCTATTTCTTTTAGTAGCTTCACATTTTTCATTTAATTAGCCATGAAGACTGTGGCAGCAAAGTTGGTTTTATGCCTCCCCCCACATCTCCTTGCCTTCTCATTCCTTTCCTTCATTTAATATTCATGCTGTTCACCTTTTCTTTCTTATGAATTGTTGTTTGGCTGTTGTCCATCTGCTAGTCAATTCTTCTTTTCTGCCTCATCTGGACTAACGGTTAAGTTTTCTCCTTTTTTCTTGGATCCCATTTTAGCATTCACAATTATTCCTCCCTCTCATCCAGCTGTTTCATATTTCCCCTGCTTCTCACCAGAACATTTCTGCCCACTCTCTTTGGTTGAATGTTCCTAACATTCTGCCCTACACATCCTGATCTTCAGTGCCCAAAATCTGACTTTGTCTCTCTCATTGTTTTTGCCTATCACCTTATTAATTTTATTCTCCACAGTCCTCATTTCAAGATTTTTTGTGATGTTCATTCCATGAATCCCAGAGCTTAAAAAGCAGTTTATGAATCAACAAACACCAGGAAGGGACTTTGGTAAGGACAGGGAGGGGGAAAATGCCCCACAGCCAATGTGAATATGTACGTATTCATGCTTTTGTCAAAATAAGTTTCACTGAGTTACAGCCAGAATTTTCTAAAAGTCCCCCCCCCCCATGAAAGGGGCTAATATAAAAAGGATAAGATAGCTCTGGTATATATTAGTACTAAGGATGGGCAAGAATTTTGAGTCAGTTTGCATTTCAAGCCAAATCCATCAAATTCACACTTTCTGAAACAATATGAGAACCTAGCCAAAGCCATCCTTCGAAATTCGCACTTGTTCAAATTTTATGATGCAGTTTGCCAACCAAACAATGTTTATAAAATGCATATATTAGGGGTGTGCATAAAATAAATATATGGGTGAAAATAACATGCAAAAATGCATTATGTGACAAGAAACGGCTTGCAGAAATGTGTACATTAGTCAAAACTGCCTACAAAAATGTGTTTCTTAGGAGAGATTCATACTAAAATGCTGGAGAATTTTCATGATGGATTTTTTTAAAAACAAACTCAAGCAAATTTTTCTAGAAATGTGGAGAACTGAATTTAAGATTGGAAAAATGAGAAACCGCAAGAATCAAAATCTTTCCATCCCTAATTAACACTGGCATTAATAGCATGACCTTATACATGTCTTCACAGGAGGACACCCAGTTAACCAATGAGACTTATTCCCAGGAAAGTGGGTACAGAACTGTGATTAAGAATAACAAAGATTTGTTAAATAGCTTCAAACCCTAGTTAAAAAGGGAGCTTTTGTAAATACCATTGACATATTCTGAATACCTTGACATATACTGGAATTGTGGTTGTAGCCTAGGGGCGGGTGCTTCACAGAGGAAATACTCAATCCCTTTCTCTCCCCTTTATTAGTCTTATAAACCGCCTCCCCCCGTGGTTAAAATAACTCCATGCTCCTTTTGCACATGGTTGTAAAAATATCAAAACTGCAGTGGTATCAAAATTAAGTGGGTTGTATAACAGTGTGGTGTAGTGGTTAAGGTGTTGGACTACAACCTGGGAGACAAGGTTAGAATCCTCACATAGCCATGAAGCTCACTGGGTGACCTTGGGCCAGTCACTGCCTCTCAGCCTCATGAAAACCCTATTCATAGGATTGCCATAAGTTGGAATCGACTTGAAGGCAGTACATACATACATACATACATACATAACTTCCCTGATGGAACATATGTAAATGAAAGTTAACAAGAAATTCTGCTATTTTAATAGGATTTTTTTCCAAAAAAAATATTGTTTTAATGCAGTTATGTTGATATGCTTGTGCCATAATTTTAAACTATTAACTGAACTTTGTGCTCTTTACATTTGTAGCAATGAACATGTTGCCAAGTTTTCCTCAACTTTCTCTTGTGTCTTTCACAGCAGCCTAAACATATAGGGCTGTATCCAATGCTGCATGAGCAGTGTTCCACTTGCGCAAGGGGACTCCCCCTTCCTGTCTTCTCCCTGTGTGCCCCCAACATCTGTTCAAGGGGGATCTCCCAATCCTCTGGAGCAAATTTTTGACAGTTCACGGGAAGATGGGAAAGTTCCATTGTGCAGATAGAGGTCTATTGTGCAAGCAGAATGCCAGCATTGGATACAACCTGAAGAAATGAAGCAGGCAAAGCATTATATCTCAGCATGGACATAAAGCACTGAGAAAAGCTTAACCTGCATTATCTCCAATTATTAAAGCACAAGACTGGGATCAGTTGAAAATGTGGTAACCTTAGGATCCAGTGATTTTGTTGTCATCATATAGACAGATAAGGTTTTATGGGCATCCTCCCCCAACTGCAACACTCATGTCCCCCCCCCCATGGTTCAGTACTATGAAGAATTTATAGTTCATTGCATATAATACAGTGCTTCAATTTAAAACAGCATACGCTCGTTGAAAGCAATGGGATTATGCCATTCAGTTCAGCCACTGATTTTTAAATGTTTTCTGGGTCATAAAAAATTGCATTTAGAGTATGCCTCTTTTTTTTGTATATATCCAAAACAAGTATATACTCAGATAATAGTAAAATTGGGCAGAAATGAACTTTGCATAGGGGAACACATTTTAATTATGAAGATTTTCAGGCAACCAATATTTCTGGACTATAGGATTTTCAGCTGTTCATAGAATTTTTGACTGAAAAAAGAAATAAAGGTTATCAAATTTAAATCCCTTCACCAAGACAGACAATCTTACATATTTAACATCACCCAACAGAATAGATATAAGCTAGATTATAGTGTGGGAGGGAGAGGGAGAGGGAGAGGGGGAGAGGGAGAGGGGGAGAGGGAGAGGGAGAGGGAGAGGGAGGGAGAGAGAGAGAGAGAGAGAGAGAGAGAGAGAGAGAGAGAGAGAGAGAGAGAGAGAGAGAGATGCTCAATCAAGAAAGCCATATGAAATTCTCTTAAGGAGAAAAAAAAGTCACCAGATGGGAACTGCCAACAATGACTAATCCAATGACAACGTACAGTCACTTGAGAAGGGACTGTAGCACATGTTTTGGTTACAGAAGCTTCCAGGTTCAATCCCTGGCATCTCTGGGTATTTTTGTTTGCTTTTAAGGATCAGAGAGAAGATGATGGGAAAGATCTCTTCCTGAGATCCTGAAGAGCCACTGCCAGTATGAGTAAATAATACCGGGTTAAATAACCCAGTGTTCTTACTAGGGTTGGGATCTGTTGGCCAGTGCCAGTTCAAAAACATTCTGTCGACCTAACAGGGATGCATCAAACTGAGTTCGTTCTGTACCCCCAGCCACTGCTTCTACCAATCTGTGGGTTTTTCCTCAGAAAAAATATTGTTATTAATTTTGATATTTTGAAGGAAATACCATTATTTCCTTTAACAGTATTGGTATCAATATATTGGTATCAATTGGTATCAATATTTTAAAAGGAAATGTCAATAAATTATCATTCTTACAATCAATGTTTTAGAAGTGGACTTTTTAAAAAAAAGCCTTTTTCAAAAATAGTCATGGAAATTCACTACATTAAAATCTGATCCTCAGCAATTGAGAATAAGCGAATAAGTAGAAAATTCGGTACCAAATCCGAATTGGGCAGACTTCTAGTACATTCCTAGTCCTGACTCAGTACAAGGCAATGTCTTATATTCCTATGAGCATACAACCATACATGGAGGCATTCATCAGTTGTCTGTGCCCAGTTGGTGAAAAGAACTTCCTCCTGCACTGGCTCCCCTAGATTTTTGATCAGGTGCAAGACTCTCCTTACCATGTGGGCAAATGTTAGGAAAATTTGCTCCTCACATGTTTGCATGTGCCCTGCAGTAATTTAATGTTTTATGAGCATCACCCAGTTCACCTGTAAAACTTCACACACATGCATATTGTTTGGTTTCCATTTGTCTTTTGGCTGCAGTCCTCAAGCTGTTATCTTTGAAGAAATTCCACTGAGATCCTGCCTAAATCAACTGAATTAATTGATGACTACTACTGAGAGAATGGTCAGCAGTCTGTAGTCTTAAACCAAGCCACATAACACCAACTCTGTGGCACCAAAACAATTTTCAGACTGCTTCAGGGCTACTCTGGAGAACACTGCTAGCAGAATACAGCGTAGATCTTTTTTCCCCCTTTTCCAGTTTCTTAAAAGCAGACTGCACTGATGGGAGATGCTACAAAGTAAAATTGAAAGTGAGATGTCTCTATACATCCTTTGCAAGACTACTTGTAGGTAGGACATGTTGGAGTGGCTATTTATGAGAGGGTGTTTTGAAAGCACAATGTTTTACCTGATGCTATTTTACTATATGTTATTTACTCAGTGTTTGTATTGTTTTTAATATTTTAATGCAATATTTTTGTGGGAGCTTGCCTTAAAAATAAATCAGTCTATGATTCAGTGACAAGGGACTCGGCAATTTGTTGGGAGGCTAGCAAGTTTTCACTTTCCCTCTTACGTACCATAACTTCATGGGTATAGTTGAACTTCATGGCACCAGAAGATAGAAAACATTTTCCTGAAAATACAGCGTTCATGTTTTCATAACCCTAGGCAGCTGCAAAGGGAGTTACTGTAGTGAAGGCAAAGCTTCACTGTTGATTTTCATATCATTAAATAGGAGACAAGGAGGAAAGATCTTGGAGTTAGTTTAGACCAATTTATAGAGAGATTGACAGGACAGTGGGAATAGTGAGTGTTTTAACAGAGGAGGCTGGAAGACTCAGAATAGATTTAGCCAATGAGAATGCAGACTTTGACTAATTATTGGCTGCTGTAGTTTATTTACCTATGGGCCGGGTATCCAACTTCTCATCTACTAGTTGTTCTGGGGTCATCAGCTCCCTTTGAGGGACATTAGGCATGCTTTCACTTTGACTGCCTGGACTGACCATCTCTTGATCTTTCTCATTCTGCATCTGTGCATAAACATTAATGCCCGGAATCTTCCTAAAACATTAACAGAAATCATAATTGGTGTGTACGCTAAGGTGCTCTTTGCATTATGTTTTCACACCTGACAGGAGAATGGCAGGGAAAGAAGGGATGAATCATACCTTTTGAATTTGTAGATTACAAATACTGCCAATCCGACAAATACCACGGAGAGCAGCATCAGCATGGCTGAACCACTGTGGCTAGGTGTGACATCTATGAGTGGGGCTGTAAAAAATTAAAGAAAAGTTTAAAATGCTTGGCCCCATATACTGTAATAAGGTTTTCTAACTACAGGATGGTGGTTATTATTTTGGTTTGGGTTTTGATTTAGAAATCTGTCCTCCTTTGTTATTTTGTATCTGACAGTCAACCCACACACCTTTCCCAACAGACAGTTGTTCTTGGTCTTCAGATTGGAAACTGGCTTTTCAGGGATCAGTAAATGAAGACATTAAAGATGCACACATCACATAAGTCTACACAGAAACTGCAGAGTGATCATCACCTTTTTATGAATAGCCATCTTTGATACTTATGAATTTCTCATCGAAAGGGCTGTACTTTTTTCAGCAGAAATGTACAATGCCTTGTAATCTGCAAATTACAGAACCTCTGCCATGCTTCTAAGACCTGTACTTGCACAATTCTGATCAAAACCATAGCAGCATATATGGACTAATCCACATAGTGGTGTGTGGCCTCAAAGGCTGACTCAGGACTGGCCCTGCCCGAAAAGCAGTTGTACTTGTTCCAAGTATGTATGTATGTATATATGTATTTATTACATTTATATACCGCCCCATAGCCAAACCTCTCTGGGTGGTTTACAAAAATTAAGAACGTTGAACATTAAAAACAAATATACAATTTTAAAAACCATACAAAGTTTAAAACCATGAAGCACAAATGAACAAGGTAAAAGACTTGGGGTCAGAACTCAGGACATGCTGTTAGAATGCCTGGGACAAAAGGAAAGTCTTGATCTGGCACCGCAAAGATAACAATGTTGGCACCAGGCGAACTTCATCGGGGAGATCATTCCATAATTTGGGAGCCACCTTGTTGCCATCATCCGAGCTTCCCTTGGAGCAGGCACCCGGAGGAGGACCTTTGATGTTGAGCATAGTGTATGGGTGGGTTCGTGTCGGGAGAGGCGTTCCATCAGGTATTGTGGTCCTAAGCCATGAAAGGCTTTATAGGTTAAAACCAGCACCTGGAATCAGGCTTGGAAACATACAGGCAGCCAGTGCAAGCGGGCCAGAATTGGTTTTATATGTTTGAACCGTCTGGTCCCTGTTACCAATCTGGCAGCTGCATTTTGCACAAGCTGCAGTTTCTGAACTGTCTTCAAGGGCAGCCCCATGTAGAGCGCATTACAGTAATCTAATTTGGAGTTTACCAGAGCATGGACAACTGAAGCCAGGCTATCCCTGTCCAGATAGGGCATAGCTGGGCCACCAACTGAAGTTGATAGAAGGCACTCTGTGCTACCAAAGCTACCTGAGCCTCAAGTGACAAAGATGGTTCTAGGAGAACCCCCAAACTACAAACCTGCTCCATCAGGGAGAGTACAACCCCATCCAGAACAGGTTGGACATCCACCATTCGGTCAGAAGAACCTCCCCCTAGCAGCATCTCAGTCTTGTCTGCATTGAGCCTCAGTTTATCCAGTCCATTGTCACAGCCAGGCACCGGTTCAGCACATTGACAGCCTCACCTGAAGAAGATGAAAAGGAGAAGCAGAGCTGCATGTCATCAGCATACTGATGGCAACGCACTCCAAAACTCCAGATGACCGCACCCAACAGTTTCATGTAGATGTTGAACAGCATGGGGGACTGAGCTGACCCCTGTGGAACCCCATACTGGACAATCCACAGGGCTGAGCAGTGTTCCCCAAGCACCACCTTCTGGAATTGATCTGCCAAGTAGGAGCGGAACCAATGCCATGCAGTACCTCCCATTTCCAACTCAGCCAGTCGTCCCAGAAGGATACCATGGTCGATGGTATCAAAAGCTGCTGAAAAATCAAGGAGAATCAATAGAGTCACACTCCCCTGTCCTTCTCTCAATAAAGGTCATCATACAGGGCAATCAAGGCTGTTTCTGTGCCAAAACCAGGCCTAAAACCCAACTGAAATGGATCCAGATAATCGGTCTCATCCAAGAGTGTCTGGAACTGGCCTGCAACTACTCGTTCCAGGACCTTGCCCAGGAATGGAACATTTGCCACCGGCCTATAGTTATTAAGATTTTCTGGGTCCAGGGAAGATTTCTTCAGGAGTGGTCTCACTACTGCCTCTTTCCGGGAGCCCAGCACCACTCCCTCTCATAGAAAGGCATTAGAGAGGCATTAGAGAGGCATTAATCACTTCCCTGGCCCAGCCGGCTGTTCCATCCCTGCTAGCTTTTATTAGCCAAGAAGGGCAAGGATCCAGTACAGAAGTGATTGCACGAACCTGTCCAAGCACCTTGTCAACGTCCTCAAGCTGTACCAACTGAAACTTATCCAAAAAATAAGGACAAGGCTGTGCTCTGGATACCTCACTTGATTCACCTGCTATAACACTGGAGTCTAAGTCCTGGCGGATGCCTAAACTTTTATCCTGGAAGTGCCTAGCAAATTCATTACAGCGGGCCTCAGAGGATTCTACCATGTCCCTGGGGCCAACATGTAATAGTCCCCGGACAACTCTGAAGAGCTCCGCTGAGTAGCAAATTGATGATTTAATGTTTGACAACCTTTGCTACACTGCTCTCCACATGAGGCACAAACAACAGTTATTCTTCACTAATTGCCTGAGTTCCCCCATGACCAAGAACAAAAGGCAACATAGTCTGCTCCAACTGTGACAATTCTGAATTTGACCTAGATTTGGACACTGTAACAAACATACTAGCCCACCAGTGCTTTTTACCAATCCTAAATGTCTTATAGAAACTGAGAATAAACTGGGGGAAAAGATGCTGCTACATCCTAGGTTAAACTTTACTGTATCTTTGCCCTGATGTTGCATACCAAAGCCAAGAACATGGCCTTTTCTCAATGCAGTATACAGGTTTCATGTAAAATCCAAAGGTGGAAATATGTTGCCACTCACGATAAAGTTCCCTGCTAAACACGAGGTGGTAGATCATTTTATTTACAGATAGTTCCACTTAATTTTCTACTTAGTATTTATTTGAATTGGATTTCCATTGACCTCAATGTGTTTTTGTTGGAACATAGAGAAACAAAAAGGAAATCCCCCAAATTCTCCCTGTTCCTTCTGCCCCATCTTAATGTGCTGGTGCACTGATGGAGAAAGGGAGGGAGGGAAAGAGCTCCACTTTCTGACACCTGGCACAAAGCATATCAAGACCCACAGGAAATATAGCTTTCTCAAGGGCTATGTGAATTGGTGTTTGGGAGGAAAGGGTTTTGGGGTAGGCTAGGTGGGAGGGGATAAAAGGGCAATTCTTTCTGAGCTCAGAGTAATATTCCAAGCCAGAGAAAAATTTGAAGGTCATAATGCTCACCTTGTTTTTGAGACAAACATTACAAGCCTTGAGGCATGTCCTTCATCTCTTCCTGCTTTTGAATATACATGCTTAGGATCACACTGGTAATTTTGAATAAATGGTCTTTGAATTTTGCTGGGTTTCGGGGATAAGGTGGTGGGGTGGAGAGTGGAATGCCTATATAAATCCCCGGTCCCTTGCCTTATCTGGGTAATTTAGGCAACTGGAACTAAAAACCCAAGATTTCATTTGTATTTAGCAGCATTTGACTAAATGTGTGGGGATTTTATTTTTTAAAGAAAAAAGTAGTCCATTTAAAAAGTGATAGCTGCTTACTTAGAGGATGCTTTTAGTTCGGTTGTGACAGAAATTAGATGGCACCTCCTGTAGTTTTTCAGTGTTATAAAGAGGACATGCAGATATTTGCTGAGCTGCTAATTGGATAGTACACAGCTCTGATCCCAAGAGAAGCTATTAGTAAATCTGGCTTAAAAATTGCTTTAAACAGTGACTCGTTCTTTATGCCCTTTAAAAGTATGTTGCTACTCTCTGCATATGCTCTTCCCAGAGCTCTATGCAGAGTCCTTTTTCCACATAGGCAATTGAACATTTACTCAAAAGAGATCCTCGCAGGAATAGCAGGAGACCACTGCCTTGTGGTTAAGAGCAGCCTTCATCTCCAACTTCCATCAGCCATGAATAGCATGGCCAATGGTCAAGAACGATGGGAGTTGTAGTCCAACAACAACTGGAGCGGGCCAGGTTGGGAAAGACTAGATAAAAGTATGGAAATTCTTAAATGCCCACCTATTGTGAAAGTATTTTGATCTAGCTGTAGACGAATCAAGATTAAAATTGTGAGATTTAGGATTAATTTGGATTTATTTGGGTTTTTTTTTAAAAAAAACCTAGACTAACAAGATCCAATTATTGCTAAAGCTCTTAATTATACATCTCTTAAATGCCACCAAGGAAGTGTTAGCCAGATACTGAGAAAGTGCAACTCTACCCGCTATTATGGAATGGCTGATTAAGGGATTAGAAATTATGGGGGAAAGGGCAAAATGACAGACAGTGTGCACAGAAGAAAATAATTTATTTCATCCATTCCAATGTCAGATAAATGGAAACTCTTTTTTACTTCTTGCTATATACAAAATAATGTTATTTCATTGAAGATAATTTCTTTTTAAAATTTCTGGAACCCCCCCTTTGCAAAAAAAAATAAATCTGAAAATTATACCACTAAATGAGCTTTTCAGGTTAATTTACTGGATCTGTCTTTGAGCCAGATTCCTTGGGAAAGTGATGTCTCTGTGTGCAAGGGCTTTCTCTCTCTTTTTGCTTCTTAGAAGGGAGCAGGCTGATCCAAGGAGGTGGGAGAAAAGTGGCCAAAGGGGGTTAACTGTGATTTTTAGGCAAAAAAGCCAGGACTGTGATTTGAAGTTGGTTTGTTTCTCTGAATTACGGTAAATACTGCTCATGCTTTGGACATAATGAGACACCACAATTAGTTGAAAATGAAAGCGAAAGCTTCTGTTCTCACAGCTGTGCCAGATGGAGAGAGGTGGGAGCACACAAGCCCAATGTTCATTGCTGCTCAAGCTAAGTGGCAGATAGTAACGTAGTGGTAAATTCAGAAGTGCAGGGTCCCTTCATGGTAGTCACAGCTTCCCCTTTTTTGCTGCTGGGTTGAGAATGAGATCCTTGTTAATGCCTTCTCTCACAACATCCCCAGGAACCAATAAAAATGAAAGGGGAGAGTGTTAGCTACTGAAAAAATCTTCTCAGTGGCTGACTTACCTTCTTTCATTCTGATTAGCTCCAATCAGCAGGAAAGGACCAGGAAGCATGTTAGAAGACTCATCTGGGTGGCTAACACATTCCTCTTTCATGCTGATTGGCTTGTAGGATGCAGGAGACATAGAGACCCTGCTGGGACCTTACTTACAAAAAAGTAAGAGTTCTAAGACCACCACCCCGAGACCCTGGACGACTACACCTCTGGTAGTAGAGTACATGCTTCCCATGCAGAAGGTTCCAGGTTCAATCCCCAATTTCTCCAGGTAGGGCTTGAGGTATCCCTTGTCTGAAATTCTGGAGAACTGGTGCCGCTCAGAGAGGGTGGAAACATATGCAACAGGTCTAACAAATGTAAATTATGGCATGAACGTCTTTCCAATATAGTGGAATACATTTCTGCTGAACTGGCTAGGTGACAGCTAGTAAAGATATCATTTTTATTAACATGGTAAGTTCATATTTCATAAACAGCGCTCTGGATGAAATGTGAATCTTAGAGGACCCACAGCAGCAAAAGGAATCCTGAAATAATGAAGAGACAGAGTGAACACTGAATTACTTAACGATAATGCTGCCATGGATACTGCTAATAAAAGCTGACAAAGTAAAGAGTATATAGTCCTATTCATAGTTTTTCATGCATATTTCCCATTGTAAATGATGACAAACTTTGTAAACAAAGCACTGAAGATCATGGAGTTTGCAAATGACATTTAAAATACAACTTACACACGTTATGATACCCCAATAAATCTAATATTTCAGATGATTACATAATTACATGTAATGGGCTTGTGCTGATGGATTTTAAAAGGTGCCTTGAGAAAACTGGCATCAAATTTGCAGCAGTTTATTAAATAAAAATGTCATTATCCTGCAAATGGGGCACATCTGATTTATACTCACTCTATGATAACCAGAGATTTTACTAATTAGCCAGCAAGGAATGGGAAATGAGAAAAGGGGGAAGCTCTGCATCACCATCATTATCATTAAGGTTAAAATGAAAAGTGTTCGAATTCAGAATTTCACAAATTATTTTTCCACATTCAAAGCATTCAAATTCCAAGCTACTAAGCAGCATTAAAATGTCATTGATTTTAGATATTGACAACTAGGGATGGTCAGATTGGTCTGCATTCTGTCTGTTTCAGTTTCGCACATGACAGGTACAAAGACTGTACTGTCCCATCTAAAAAACAAATGCACAACATTCTCTTTTAAAATGTTTTTCAAGTACTTATATTCTACAAGCTGCTCCAAGGGCTGCCTTTAAACTTTTCCCTTTTACAAAACAGGTTATACCTGCTCAGTACTGCTAGAAAGCACAACAGCTGCTATGTGCCTTGCACATGAGGTCACAAGAGCCCCTGGGAGGACAGGACATGATGACATGGCATCCCTACACTTTTTATGTTAAAAGACCTCGCTGCCTCCATGCCTCTGAGTACCAATTTCTGAGTATCACAAGTGGGAAGAGTGTTGTGCTTATGCCCTGCTTGCAGGATTCACATAGGCACTTGGATGGCCACTGTGAAAACAGGATGCTGGACTAGATGGGCCTTTGGCCTGATCCAGCAGGGCTCTTCTTATATTTATGTACCCATAGTAGCAACCAGTTTTTCCCTATACAATGCCACACTCAGGGTGCAGGGACATTGGAGGTGGGGGCAATGTGCACAGCACCACACAACCTATGTGCTTTATTTCCCCTCTCCCACAATGTGCTATTGAAACACCCAAATAGGACTAGTGAGATAGCCATTCCTACATTTATAACACACATAGGCTGCAATCCTAAGCACAATTAGTAGGAGCAAGCTTGGTTGTGCACAATAAGGCTTACATCTGATGTTCCCAGTAAAGATGCATAAAATTGATTATCTTGAGCTATTTTCAATACGTTATAATAACAACTGCAAAGTATTCTGAATATGAAAAAATAGGAAGCGTTCACAATGCTGCCACTGGAGAATTCATAATAAAATCTGTGCTAATCATACTGGCTGAGGTTTTAAGGAATCTACACCAACCTGCTGTTAAATGAGCAGCATGTACAAGGATTCGAACTCCAGGCTTCAGGTCAAATTGGATGGAGTTTTGGTTCAATTTCTGGACCAATATTTCTGAAATCTGGAATAAAAAAGTAAAGACAACCCAGCTGAAAAAAATACTTGCACAATCACAGAGGGCAAGAACAATATTTCATCTGGCCTAGTCTCCTGCCCTAAACAGTGGCTGTTATTGGATACTGCAGACAAAATGGTGTAAGAAGTATTGGTGCAGTTATGAAATGACACTATTACAGACATCCTTATTCAAACAAGTAGATGTTTATGAATGCTTTATGAATGACATTACTTTCCCCAACAATGTAATCTACCAGTTGGTAGAATGATGCTGTCATGAACAGTGGTGGAAGCCGCCAGCTAAATTGAGGGCCTATACAAAAGTCTTGGGTTCCCTGTGTATACAGAGGTTTTACACAATAAACATCATGTGGCCTGCAACAGGTCACTGGGAATTACAATGCTCTGAATCAGGGTGGCCACTATAGATATGGAAATAGCTTGCTCACACTTGCTCACTGTTTTGAGTTCAGTAAATTGTCCTTGGATCTGGCTCAAGCTATATCAAAAATTTGCATTACAACAGACTGAGCTGCAAAGAAGGTTATGATAATGCCAAAAGTGCTCTGACTTTTTCATAGGTATGTATGGATTTGTGATGATGCTTACATTCTTTAAAACATGTACACTCAAGAAGTATGAATAGGTTATGGAGTCAAAATAGATTATAATCTATATCCGCATGAAAATTACTAGTGCACATTTGGGGATGGTACCAAGGCACAACAGATGGGCTGGTGACTTCTGATTGTTTATTCAGGGCTACCCTTTCCTCTAGGAGGAATCAATATACATCTGTCTGATGATATGACTAATGGAACAATCCTAATTTCCAAATAGAAGCAGCAGTGCTGAATGGAGCAGCAAAGGTGCCACCACATCCAAAGCCCTGACATCTATGCCAGTGGAAGCACAGAAGCTGGGGGGGGTGTAAAGCTAATATTTGGGGGACTTATGTTAGTTACCACTGGAAGATACACTAGTGGTGGCTTCCACTTGTGCTTTTCACAGGCACAGTGAGACCTCCATGGTGACAACGCTCACTGCCGGTAGAGTCCAGCACAACCACTTCCTAACCCTTTCCAGTATGGTGGATTGGGGGTTAGATTGCTCTGCTCTGCCCACCAATCTAGAACCTAGTTCATTTTCTGCTCTTCCATATCTTGAGAATGCTATTGCAAGATAACTCAACCCAGTGGCATTAGCTTTCATTTTTAGCTGATTTGTTTCTTTCAACAGGTTCTTCTGGAGCAAGTGGGCTGTCCTAAAAGTATGAAAATATTTTGTATTCCATCATATTTATAAAGGCCAAACTAGATGCCGCCACATCTGCTGAAATCCTGATAATTAGCAGCCATTCCAGCTGATGCTATTTGCATTTTTAAAACCTTAACATTAAATATAAAGATGCATTGAAGATTATGTCTAGTTGAAAAGTTCTTCCAAGTTTTTTTTAAAAAATGTATTTCATGTAACAATTGGATATGATTTTATATAGTATATTTTGCATCTCCCGTTATTTCTCATCATGAGGATGTTAAGCTAATTTAGATAAGTTTAATAATTTAAAATGAAAAATTTCAAACCTCATATTTTGAAGAAGGAAAAGGAGACAGAAAAGTGTAGGAGCTGGGAGGGGAGACAACAGGCACTCTTTAGAGAAAACAGACACAGTGTCAGACATATGGAATGTCCATCTGTACTCATTTTTTAAAAATCCAACATGTGCAAGAAATTTGCTCCTCTTCAAGGTTAGTTCAATTTTCAGCATGTAAACAGATTTCCTAATTAATGCCGAGCTACAGATAGAGTTCCAAGCAATCAGTGGCCAACATGAAATGCAAGAGCCAAAAGTATTTAAAAAATTCAACAAAGATAATAAAAGCTGCTGATAAATCACTCGCAGTGAAGAATAGAAGTCAGCAAACTGCTTCCCATCTAAGCAGCGTTACAGAATTAAACTAGATCAACAAAATGATGGGGATGTCCTTTTACGCTTGATAATTTTTCATTAATCTTTGACCATGTATGGAGGCTTATTTAAAACAAATTACATTAGGTGACTACATTATGTGGTGAGCCTATTCATGGAAGTAGATTCTTCATAGATCTCTGTCACAAGATTCCTGCGCTCAGGTCAACTTTTGGTTGTTTTTTAAAAGAAAAGTAATTGTGTGAAGCACACTGGGTTACATGGAAACATTTTGGTTAAAAGGGAAGGACTGCTGGTTTTTTAAAAAGATAACTTCCCAGTCATTAAGCCTGTGATATGAGCCCTGTGTGTGCTGCAGCTAAGCAGAGGGTTGTAAGTCTGGCTCATTATGCTTGTTAACTACAATTGCCATATAGTTGAAGGCAGTCTTGACCCATTTATTTTATTTAACATTTATATATAGCTAGATTGTACATAACTTATCTGAGCGGTTCACAAACATAAAGAAAGCAAACATTAAAATTGTCAATAAGAATTTTTAAAAAATGTAATTAAAATTAACTATAGCTAAAAACAGACAATTTTTTTTGTCAACATCAACATGGTAAGATGGGCTTGTGTGAACAAAAATATTTTTAGCAGGTGCCAAACAGAGTACACTGAAGGTGCATGCCTGGTATCAGTAGACAGGAATTTCTAAAGTGTAAGTGCTGCCACACGAAAAGTTTGATTTCTTACGAGTTCAGAACCAATATTATATTGCATCTGTTACAGTGCCAGTTCCTGAGATCGAAGTGGTAGAGTAGGCACATGCGGATTAAGGCAGCCACTCAGGTAAACTGGTCCCAAGTTGTTCAGGGATTTATATACTAATAGTAACACTTTGAACTTGACCCAGTAATAAATCAGCAACTAGTACAAATCTCTGAGCAGAGGTGTTACATGCTAACAGGGTCTCTCTTATATAAGAATCTGTGCTGCACAATTCTGCAATAACTGCAGTTTCTGGATCAAGCACAAGTTCCGCACAGAGCACGTTGCAATATTCCAGTCCTGAAGTCACCAATGCCTGAGTTACTGTGGTCAAGCTCTCCCGGTCCAGGAATGGCCACAGCTGGTAAAAGGTGCTTCTAGCTATAGAGGCTGCCTGGACCTCCAGTGACGAAACTGGGTCCGAGAAGCACCCCCAGACTGTATACCTGTT
Organism: Rhineura floridana; assembly: GCF_030035675.1. Lineage (NCBI taxonomy): Eukaryota > Metazoa > Chordata > Lepidosauria > Squamata > Rhineuridae > Rhineura > Rhineura floridana. The sequence goes on along the minus strand of NC_084486.1, from coordinate 79,799,656 downwards.
CCTTAAGGGGGAGTGCAGCCCCATCCAGGGCAGGCAATTGACCTATTTCTCAGAGATGAGAACCATTTACCTACAGGGCCTATTTCTTTCTGGGATTCAAACACAGCTAATTTCCCCTCATCCATTCCATCACTGTGTCCACACACCAGTCCAGGGCCATATGGCCTCCCCTGATTCAGATGTTATGGAGAAATTGCTGAGTGTCATCAGAATACTGTGGCATCTTGCCCCCAAACTCCTAATGATAGCTTCCAGCGGCTTCATTATAGATATTAAATAGCATTGGGGAGTGCCCTGCAACACCCCATTCGAGGGGACCAAAAATCACTTTTCCAAAGTTACCCTGGAGTCGGTCCTGTAAGTAGGACTGGAACCACTGTAACACAGTGCCCTGAACTGCTATTCTACAGAGCCAGCCTAGGATGATACCATGGTCAATGGTATTTAAAACCACAGACAGACTGAGAAGCAGGTGGCACTCCTCTTGTCTTGCTCTCTGTAAAGGTAATCCATCAGGGCGACATGGAGTCTCTATGAGTAAAATTTGTGTCTAGTCTAGTAGACTAACTGTGCCAGTTTTGAAACTTGCCTACTTGTACACAGTTTAGACTTATATACAGTCTAAAGTACTCTACAGTGAAGGTTTGCAATGAGAGATATCCAAAAGCATTACAGCTGCAACAGTCCAAGAAGGAATTTGTAGCCAGGACAAGTAACGTTCCACAGCATCAGCTCAGTGTAAAAATGTGCCAACTCTTCCAGAAGGACAGGTGGCCTTTTATGGTTTCATGGCTGCAGCTCCAGCTTGGACACATAGAAACAAAACATGAAATGATGACTTGGATGACAGCCACAACAATATAAACTGCTCTAGAGGACTAACCAAGAAATTTGAGGTCACTGCATAAGAAGCATGAGCAATGCCCCCAAATTTAAAGGGCTGTAGTGGTAAGAACAAAAATCAGTGAAATGTTTGAAGGATACCCAATCCTCTGGAGGTAAAAATACACTGCTGGTGCAATTTTCATTTCAGAATTTACACAGAAGTAGGCATACATAGTCCTTCTAGGGCATTGTTACCTGCACAGCAGTAGACAATGCTCCCAAATTTTAGCCATTTACCATTTACAGGGTACACAAAAATATCCCAAGAAAACCAAGTGAATTTTACTTGTAGGGTCGTTTCTTGTCCCAGCCATTGTAATGTGTTGAGAAAGGGGCTGCTGACTGCCGATGCAGATGTAAGTGCCCAGGACGTTTTCTTTTTGGGAACCAAAAAAGCAACTGCATATGGAATTGGAAGCATATGTATTGCTTGTGCTCAAGAAAATGGGGAAAACTCCTAGGGTATGAACAAACCCATTTTTCTTTCCTGAGCACATCCACCTACAAGCATCCAGCTGACAGCTTTGAGAACAAAGCCTGTAAGAGAGGCACAGTGCTGCATAAAACAGGACTGCCAAGGTGTCACTTTCTTTTCATTTTTAAAAATTATATTTAATTTGATCTTTTAAAAAGTGAAATGATATTACATAGTACTCAGTTTCATATTAAATTACATATTAAAGAAAAATGAATACATAAAACATTTCACTTCACAGTTGTACTATTATATTAAATATTATAGTTGTACCTAATCCTAAAGTGCCACATCAAATAAGGGTTGTATTTAACTAAGTTATACTCAGAGTAGACCCATTAAAATGAATGGAACCCAAGTTAACCATGTCCATTCATTTCAATGGGTCTACTCTGAGTAGAGCTAACATTTGATACAACCACAAGTACACTTTACGAATACAATAGTAATGAATAAATCCCAGTTCTGTGCAAATCTATTAAGTTTCTGTCTGTCTTATTTTTCTTTTGTATAGCTTGTAAACATAGTTATTACTGCATATTCAAATATTTTTGCCTCCCGTTTTGTTGTTGCTGGGATTTGGACCTTTCCCAAGTATTTTATTTAACACATTCTTGCGTTTACAATAATATAAGATATAATTATCTTTGCTGTGAAGGAATTTATGTGTGTTTAGCTGTCAAAAATAAAGCAGAGTCTAAATCTAATTGCACTTCTTTTATTTTCTGTAATATATTCTTAATCTACTTGTTGTCATACAACTCTCAGATATAGAAGTGGCTTCCAAAACTTCACATTACCAGCTTTTATTGTTTAAGTTCCTATTTGTTTCATGTAGCCTTTCCGGTGTTGTGTACCACCTGGGCATAACTTTGTAATAATTTTGATGTCTTTGTACATAAAAAATCAATGCCCAGTTTCCTTTATATATTCCCAACCACACATTATTTGATTTCCCATATACTGCTCAAGGTGTCATCTTTGAAAGAAGTTATTAGAAAATTATTTGCTTTTCATTAAATGAGGGTTAGACATCACCTAAGCAAGTGTATGTATTCAAACAATTTTATATTGCTTACCACTTTAACAGCACATCAGCAAAATCTTTATGCAGGGATAAATGTAGTGCTGGATAAACAGTTATTTTTAATTTTCTGTAGATGGCAATATATAAATAAAAATGCATATCAAAGCTTGGACTTCACAATAGATAAGACCCAGAATGAAAAGCTAAGGAAGAAGAGCTAAAAGAGGACTAGGAAGACAGGAAAAATGAAAAACATGGAGAAGAAATAGCAAGGTTGACATGGCAAGACCAGGGAATGAGGAAAAAACAGTATTAAGATTGTTCTCCTACACAAGCCTCATTGAAGTGAATGGGAACTGTATGAGTGGCCCATTTGTTTCAACGGAGCTTGTATACATGAACTTTCTATCAATAAGGAAAAGGAAATTAAAATCTGCACACAAAGACAGATTTTAACATGTAGTTAATACATTTTATTATTTATTTTATTTTCTTAAAAGCATTTCTGTCCAGTTCTTCATTGCAAACAATTTCAGAGCAGGTGATGAGTTAAAAGAGACATTTGGTCTTACCGTGAAATCGGTCTTCTCTGTGCATGTCAAAGATGATATCAGGTGAGTAATTAGCTCCACCTAGTGGTTGAAGGCAAAAGAGTACTGCTGACATTTTATTGTAGATCCGTTCCTGGTCTGCGCCTGCTCCGTGCTCAGTTTTCAATGACAAGCCCATCCGAATAAGACCAATAAACACCACAAAGACAAGACAACAGTACTCATACACTCTCTGCTCAAGGTCTAATAGTGCTTGTAAAGGCAGCCCAGCCCTCATAGGGAGCGGCCCTGATATCATCTTTGACATACACAGAGAAGACCGATTTCACAGTAAGACCAAGTGTCTCTTCTCCTGTGCATGGAAAGATGATAGCAGGTGGGATATACCAAAGCTGACCCATGTAGGGTGGGAATACTGCTGGGCTGAAGCTACTATTGATCTGTGAGGACGTACTGTAGCACCCTCCTCCCGAAGGCTGCCTCAGCTGAAGCATAGGAGTCTATTTTATAATGTTTAATGAAAGTATTGGGAGTGGACCAAGTGGCTGCCCTACAAATCTCCTCTAGAGGGGCATTATGGGAAAAGGCCGCTGATGTGGCTACTGCACTGGTCGAGTGAGCTACTATTCCAGTAGGACGGGCTAATCTTAGAGAGGCATATGCCAATGATATGCACGCCTTGATCCACCTGGCTAGCGTAGACGTGGTCACCTTATTCCCCAGGGATGTTGGGTGAAAGGAGACAAACAAATTATCTGTTTTCCGAATTGGCTTTGTCTTGGAAATATAAACTTTAAGGGCTCTTCTCATGTCAAGAGAGTGCCAGGCTTTCTCTAAAGGGTGGACAGGATTCGGACAGAAGGATGGCAATACCAGCTCTTGCTGGCAATGGAAGGTAGACAACACTTTGGGATGAAAGGAAGGGACAGTACATAGGACTACTCTATCCTTATGAAATACACAAAAATTCTTATGGACAGACAGGGCATTCAATTCAGACACTCTATGGGCTGAAGTAATGGCCACCAGAAACAAGAACTTAAAGGACAGAAGACGGAGGGAAACTTGACTCAGAGGTTCAAATGGAGGTCTTTGAAGGGCTGACAAAACTTTATGTAGGTCCCAAGTTGGGTAGAGATGCACCGTAGATGGCGCTGTTATCGTTGCTCCCCTGAGGAAACGTTTGACAAAAGGGTGAGACCCGATTGGATTATCTGGGGATCTGGAGAGAATTGCAGATAAGGCTGAAACTTGGCGCCTCAGGGTGTTAGGTCTGAGACCCAAAGATAAGCCGTCTTGCAGAAAAGACAGGATCTCATTGACCCCCGCTTTCCGAGGAAGAATTCCTTTTTTCCTTGACCAGGATGAGAAGGTCTTCCATGTGCTTTCATATATTCTGAGTGTGGATGGGCGCCTAGAAGCCATCATGGTTTCTAATACTTGGGGAGAGATGCCTTGTTTCAAGAGTCTCTTCCGTTCAAGTTCCATATATGAAGCGCCAACCACTCTGGGTCCGAGTGGAGGAGCTGTCCCTGAGATAGCAGGTCCCTTCTTGCTGGAATTTTGCATGGTGGTTCCACCGACAGGCGAGGAGTTCTGGAAACCAAGGTCTCCTTGGCCACCATGGAGCAACCAACAGAACCGCTGACCTCTCAGCATGAAGTTTTTTGATCACCCTGGGGATAACTGGAATTGGAGGAAAGGCATATAGTCTGCCCGGAGGCCATCGGGAAGTTAACGCATCTATCCCCTGCGCCTGGTGTCGCATACCAGGAGAAGAACCTCTTCACCTGCAGATTGTGACAGGTGGCAAACAGGTCTACCTGAATGTGGCCAAAACATTCCACTATTTGACGAAAGACCTCTGGGTGAAGTCTCCATTCTCCTTGAATCAGCTTCTCCCGACTGAGCCAGTCGGCTTGGCTGTTGTCCTCCCCCTTGAGATATTCTGCCGCTATTGAGTCGACATTGTTTTCCGCCCATTGGAAGAGGAGAAAGGCTTCCTTCTGAAGAAGGAGGGAGCATGTGCCCCCCTGACGGTTTAAATAAGATTTGGCTGACACGTTGTCTGTTCTGATAAGCACCGCCCCTAACCGTCTGGTGCTCGCGAAGTGTCTGAGGGCCAGACAAACTGCACGCAGTTCAAGCAAGTTGATTGGCAGTGTGGATTCCTGAGACGACCACATGCCTTGAATCATCTGCCCATCACATATGGCTCCCCATCCTGATAGGCTGGCATCCAATGTTATCAGGGTGTGCAGTGGATCCTGGAAAGGGATGCCTCACTCCAGGTTGGGCTCGTGGGTCCACCAGAACAGCGACTGCCGAACCTGTGGTGACAGAGTTACCCTGCGGTGGTGTCTGGATGCTATGTCATTTTGGAAGGGCAGGAGCACCCACTGAAGTGTGCAGGAATGATGATGTGCCCATGGTGTTGTTTGGAAGGTGGACACCATCAAACCCAGAAGTGCTGCCAACTCCATCAGGTCCGTTGAGGGGGAGGATAGGACATCCAACACTACTTTGCGAATCTTGCTGATCCTTTCTTGGGACAATGTGATGAGGCCGTGTTGTGAGTCTATAGTCACTCCCAAATGTGTAATGCGTCTGGACAGAAAGAGATGGCTCTTGGCCTCGTTGATCAGGAAGCCATGGTCCTTTAGACAGGTCAGGGTGACATGGAGGTCCTCCCATGCCTTGTTCAACGATGGTGAGTGGATCAGAAAATCGTCCAGATAAGGAAAGATATGAATCCCCAGTGTCCTGAGGTGTGCCACCAGGGCAACCACAATCTGGGAGCAGACGACAGGCCAAAGGGCATAGCCCTGAATTGATAATGGTCTTGTCCCACATGAAGCGAAGGTACCTTCTGTGAGGGGGAAAGATTGGTATGTGAAGGTAGGCCTCCCTCAGGTCGATAGAAGAGAGGAAGTCCCCTAGTCTCAGCGCTTCTTTGATTGAAAGTAAGGTGTCCATACGAAACTTGTGGTATTTTATGAAGCAATTTAGACCCTTGAGGTCTAGCACCGGCCTGGACAAACCGTCTTTTTTCTCGACGGTGAAGAACAGAGAGTAATTTCCCAGGAATCTCTCTCCTGGTGGGACCTTCTCAATGGCTGCCATGTGTAGGAGATGGGAAACTGACTGTAAAACCTTGCCCCTCTTGTGTGGATTCACTGATAGAGGGGATGGAATGAATCTCGCCGAGGGGGTGGAAGAAAATTCCAGGTGAAGGCCGTAACGAAGGGTGCGTAGGACCCACTGTTCGGAGTATAAGTCCTTCCATCGGTGAGCAAAATGTTGGAGACAGCCTCCCACCAGCGAGGCGGAGGTGTCAGAACTGACCCGTTTCCACGCAACTGGGATGCAAAGCCCGATCGACCCAGAAGGTGTTGCTGGAACTTAAGCTGGCTGCTCTGTCTGTTCCAGAAGGGATGGCTGGAGTGAGCGTCCTTCTGTCTTCGAAAGGGACGTGAGCCCCAAAAGGACTGCGACAAATGATAAGGATGGAATGAGCGACGAAAGGTTCTTCCGTCATCCCTTTTTCTGGTGGATGGCATGGACTTTTTCTTTACCTTAGTTTCCAAGACATTAGCGAGGGAAGTGTCCCCAAATAATTTGCCTCCTATGTAGGGTTCTGAGGCAAGATTTGAATGAGCTGCCGGGTCTGCCTCCCAATGTTGAAGCCAAAGGGTTCTTCGCGTGAAGATCCCTGCTGTCAGTGACCTTGCTGCAAACTGCATGGCATCCATAGACGCATCTGCCATGAAGGTAACTGCTCGAGAGACCTTCAGCAGAGATTTGTGCACCCGGGCTGCATCTTGCTGTAGGCCATCCAGCAGATATTCCAGCCAAAGAAGTGAGGCTCGAGCAAACACCGAGGAGGCTGCTGCTGCCCTGATTGATAGCGCACTAGCCTCGTGCACCCTTCTAAGCCCCTGGTCCATCTTGCACTCAGTGGTATCCTTAAGGTGCGCATCTGAGTCTTTCAGATTCAATTATGGGTTTAGCAGATTGACTATAGGCGCGTCTATGAGTGGGACCTTCAGCTGATCCATGATCGGTTGTTCCAGCGTATAATATTTGTTGGCTAAGGAAACTGATTTTTTGAATTGCAAAGGAATGTCGAATTCTGATTTGAGCACCTTCGGGAGAAGAGAAGGAAGCTTCAACACTCTAGACCTAGGTTTTGGATCTGGACATACCGCTGAGACTCTCGAGGTGGATGGAGTAGGAGAATCCTCTCCAGAGGTGAGGGTAAGGGCTTCCATCGCCCTGAATAGCAGAGGAAGGAAATGAGGCTCTTGAAATATCCTAGCAGATAAAATCTCCTCAGATTCCGACTCCCCACTCCATTCCTCTTCATCCAAAACAATCAAGTCGTGTTCTGTGTCTATAAGCTCCTGCTCTGGGGGCTGAAGGTGCCTGCCTTGAGATGTCGCATAGGGATCTGGAGATGTGCGGCTCGGGGAAGGGCGTGGGTTTGCCCTCAAGTGATCTGTGGGTGGGTTCCGTGAGGGCTGTGGGCCCGATGTAGCTTGAGAAGACAAATCTCTAGCCAGATCCATTAAGAGGACATCCCTAAGCTGCTCCTTCAGTTGTTGAATTGAATGTGCTGGTAGGTGCAACTGTACAGGGTGAGCCTGAGTGTGAGATGAGTGGAGCCTGTGCCCTTCAGCATCTTGGATCTGCTGGACAGGGATTGGCTCCTCCAAAAACCCTGTAAAAGCCTCAGGAGAGGAAGTGGTAGAAAAAATAGCGCCCAAGGAAGGGTGAGACTGGCTGCCTTCCTCATCAGACAGGGGTTCCAGGTCCCTCTGATCCCTTGTATGGTGGACAGGACCTTAATTGTCTCTACAGGTTCCCTTATATGGGACAGGCAACCTGCCTTCCATAGGAACCCTGCCCGCCAGAACCTGAGGCTCAGCCACCTCGTGCCTGACGGTAGAGGGGTGGGCCACAGCCATATCTGCATGATCCCCCGAAGAATGCGACTTTCCTGATCCCAGGGTGGGAAGGGGTTCTGATGCTGCACCTATTGCAGGCACGCGGGGGAGCAGTTTCAACCCCTTTGAGAGGTGTTTAGTCTTGTGTGTGGCTTCCCCCATCGCGGGCACACACTGTGGGACTTATAGGGTTAATGAAGGAAAGACTCTCGCTGGCGGTGACTAACCATGCTGTCTTGGTAAAAGGCTGGGCGAAGCAGAAAAAACCAGCAGCAGCTGCAGCTGTCTTCCCCACTGCGTTTGTGTGTCTGCCCCCCCCCACTGCTATAGAGCGGGGAAAACAAAAGAGCTCACCAAAGGAGTGTGAAAAATCTAGGTGCCGGCTTGGACGCTGAGCCCCAGGGAAGCCGTCTCCAAGCTAAAGCTGCCGACGCTGTTGCTAGCTCTCCAAGGAGAAACGGCAGCGAATTTGGCTGGAGAGGGAGCCTGAAGAGGCCGACGGCCCCAGGAGCCGCGGGGAGGGGCTAGTTGCTCTTCGCCATGGAGAAAGGCTTCCAGGGAAGGACACAAGGAACTTTTTTTAAAAAAACTTTTTATTTTTTAGAAGGGAGAGGAATAAAACACACGGAGGGAAAGAACAAGAATAAAATGACACACAAAAACTCAACAAACAAACAATACAAGCCTAAACCAATGGAGACAGAGAGGATCCAACCACTTTCGGTGAAGGCAAAAGAGAAAACTGAGCATGGAGCAGGTGCAGACCAGGAGCGGATCTACAATAAGACGTCAGCAGTACTCTTTTGCCTTCAACCACTAGGTGGAGCTAATTACCCACCTGATATCATCTTTCCATGCACAGGAGAACAGTGCACCGCATGCCAGTGGGACTCTCAAGTATACCCTGAAGTAGGACAGGACAAAGCACAGGCCACTCCAAAAACAAGTAGTTAGAAAGAAACAAAAGGTAGAAGAGAGTATGAATGGGAAGGATACTCCAGTGGTTGTGACCTGCAAGCTGTGTGCCATGTTTGTTTTCTTGCCTGAGAACAACATGGCATACACGTGCAACAAGTGCAAGCTCATGGCACTGTTGGAAGAAAAAGTGACCGGCCTGGAACGGCAGGTGGCCATGCTGAGAACTATAAGAGAATATGAAGAGTTCTTAGATAGGACACTGGAACAACAGCAGCAAAGAGAAGTGGAGGTGGAAGAGCAACAGCATGTGGTAGCAGAAGAGGAGACTGCTTTGGAGAGGAACAACGAAGTGGAGGAAACTCCGTGGGAAATGGTGACAGTTAGGAGCAGAAGAGCTAGAAGACACCCTTCACCAGTGGAGCTATGGAACCGCTTTCAACCACTCGAGGAGGAGATTGGAGGACAGCCTGTGGAGGAAGAGTTACAGGAGACCCCGTGCGACAAAAACCAAGAGGCTGAAGCTCAATCAAGCAGGGACAATGAAACCACACCTCACAACAAGAAGAGAAGAGTACTAGTAGTGGGGGACTCCCTACTGCGTGGGATCGAAACCCAAGTATGCTGAGAAGATCTGTGGACTCGCCAGGTATGCTGTCTACCAGGAGGACGGATTAAAGATGTGACGGAAAGGTTGCCATCACTCATCAAGTCCACTGACAGGTATCCCTTTCTCCTTATCCATGTGGGAACAAATGATACTGCCAAACGGAGCTATGAAGAAATCACATCAGACTTTGAAGCTCTGGGAAGCAAACTCAAGGACTTTGGGGCCCAGATAGTTTTTTCATCCATCCTTCCAGTACTTAGAAGAGGAGTAGAAAGGGAAAGAAAAATACTCTGTGTGAATGAATGGCTACGAAGGTGGTGCCGACGTGAGATTTGGATTCTGGGACGATGGGCTATGGTTCCTGGAAGATGGACTGCTGGCAAGTGATGGGTTGCATCTCACAAGGACTGGGGAGAATGTGTTTGGCCACAGCATGGAGAAGTTCATCAGGAGGGCTTTAAACTGAATCTTAAAAGGGAGGGAAACGTAAACTTGGTGGTAACGACTGATGAAGGCTTATGTACAGTAGTGGGACCAGAGAGATCGGCTCTAATAGGACCCAGTAACAGCCCTCAGAAAAATGTAGTAAGGAAGCCAAGCCATAAATCACATGGTCTTCGATGTTTGTATACTAATGCAAAGAGCATGGGAAACAAGCAGGACGAACTTGAACTCTTAATACAGGAGGGCAATTACGACTTGATAGGTATAACTGAAACTCGGTGGGATGACTCCCATGACTGGAATACAACAATTGAAGGATATAACTTGTTCAAAAAGAACAGAAGGAATAAAAAGGAAGGCAGAGTCACACTACATGTTAAAAATATATATCCCTGCACAGAAATACAGGAAGATGAGCTTGGTAGTTCCACCGAGAGTATCTGGATTAAAATTAATGGGGCAAGTAATAAAAGGAATGTGATGCTTGGAGTCTATTACCGACCACCCAATCAAGGAGAAGACAAGAATGTAACTTTTGAAAAGCAAATTGCCAATGTTTCGAGGAGGCATGATGTAATAGTAATGGGGGATTTCAATTATCCCAATATCTGTTGGGAGACAAATTCTGCCAAACATGGCCCTTCCAAGAAATTTCTGACTAGTGTTGGAGAGAACTTTCTCCTACAGAAACTGGAGGAAGCAACCAGAGGATCAGCTATCCTGGACTTGATTCTAACCAACAGAGATGATTTGGTGGATGAAGTGGCAGTTACGGGAACTTTGGGGGAAAGTGACCACACCATACTTAAATTCTTGATTTTAACAGAAGCAAAAGCTGAGAGTAGCCATACGCGCACCCTGGACTTCAGGAAAGCTGATTTTAATAAACTCAGAACAATTGTAATTACCATTCCATGGCAAGCGACCCTAATGAGAAAAGGAGTCCAAGATGGGTGGGAGTTTCTAAAAAAGGAAATTATAAAAGCACAATGGCAAGCAATTCTAACAAGGAAAAAAGGGGGGAAACAGCAGAAGAAGCCAATGTGGCTTCACAAAAAGCTTAGAGATGACCTGAAAACAAAAAAAGACACATACTGGAAGTAGAAAGAGGTCCAGGCCACAAAGGAAGAGTACAGGCAGGTATCATGGAATTGCAGGGATGTTGTCAGGAAGGCTAAAGCTGAAAATGAGCTGAGGCTAGCGACGGATGCTAAAAGCAACAAAAAAGCTTTCTTCAGGTATGTCCATAGTAAAAGACAGAGAAAAGAAATGGTGGCACAGCTACTCAATGAGGATGGCAAAATGATAACAGATGACAAACAAAAGGCAGAAGTGCCTACTTTGGCTCAGTCTTCTCCCAAAAAAAGGGTCTATGACCCTACCAGGAAACATGAAGTAGAAGGGGCAGGATTGGAGCTTGAGATTGATAGACAAATGGTCAAGGAATACCTAATCACTTTGAACGAGTTCAAATCTCCAGGGCCCAATAAACTGTATCCTAGAGTATTTAAGGAATTGGCTGAAGAACTCTCAGAACCGCTCTCTATTATCTTTGCGAAATCATGGAGGACCGGTGAAGTGCCGGATGACTGGAGGAGAGCTAATGTTGTCCCTATCTTCAAAAAGGGCAAGAAGGAGGAACCGGGAAACTACAGACCAGTCAGCCTAACATCAATCCCTGGAAAAACTCTGGAGCAGATGATAAAGCAGTCAATCTGTAAGTACCTTGCAAGCAATGCAGTGATTACTAGGAGCCAACATGGATTTATGAAGAACAAATCCTGCCAAACTAATCTCATCTCATTTTTTGATTGGGTAACCTCCCTTGTAGACTGTGGGAATGCTGTGGACATAATATATCTCGACTTCAGCAAAGCTTTTGACAAAGTGCCCCGTGATATTCTGATTAGCAAGCTAGCTACATGTGGGCTGGATGGAACAACTATCAGATGGATCCTCAGTTGGCTCTAGAATCATACTCAAAGAGTGCTTATCAATGGTTCCTTCTCAAACTGGGTGGAAGCAACGAGTGGGGTATGACAGGGCTCACTCCTGGGCCCAGTGCTCTTTAACATTTTTATTAACGACTTGGATGAGGAGGTACAAAGCATGCTTATCAAATTTGCAGATGATACAAAGTTGGGGGGCATAGCTTATACCTTGGAAGACAGAAACAAAATTCAAAGGGACCTTGATAGGCTGGAGCATTGGGCTGAAAACAGCAGAATGAAATTCAACACGGAAAAATGCAAAGTTCTACTCTTAGGAAAAGAAACCAAATGCACAGTTATAAGATGGGGGATACTTGGCTCAGCAGTACGACATGTGAGAAGGATCTTGGAATTGCCGTTGATCACAAGCTGAATATAAGCCAACAGTGTGATGTGGCTGCAAAAAAGGCAAATGCTATTTTAGGCTGCATTAACACAAGTATAGTTTCCAAATCGCGTGAAGTACTAGTTCCCCTCTATTCAGCACTGGTTAGGCCTCATCTTGAATACTGCATCCAGTTCTGGTCTCTGCACTACAAGAAGGATGCAGACAAACTGGAATGGGTTAAGAGGAGGGCAACAAAGATGATCAGGGGACTGGAAACAAAGCCCTATGAGGAGAGACTGAAAGAACTGGGCATGTTTAGCCTGGAGAAGAGAAGACTGAGGGGAGATATGATAGCACTCTTCAAGTACATGAAAGGTTGTCACATAGAGGAGGGCCGGGATCTCTTCTCGATCGTCCCAGAGTGCAGGACACGGAATAATGGGCTCAAGTTGCAGGAAGCCAGATTTCGACTGGACATCAGGAAAAACATCCTGTTAGAGCCATATGACAATGGAACCAATTACCTAGAGAGGTAGTGGGCTCTCCGACACTGGAGGCATTCAAGAGGCAGCTGGACAGCCATCTGTCGGGAATGCTTTGATTTGGATTCCTGTATTGTGCAGGGGGTTGGACTCAATGGCCTAATAGGCCCCTTCCAACTCTACTATTCTATGATTCTATGAAAACATAAGACAACAACGCAAAAGGAACTGGGCTAAGTTCAAGGTTCTAGTTTTGGTGTACAAAGCCCTATCCAGCTTGGAATTAGGATACCTGAAAGACCGTCTTATCCCTTATATACCCAGTTGATCACTGCGCTCTGCAGGTGAGGGCCTCCTGCAGATATCATCTTATCAGGACGTCTGTTCCGCACAACATAGGAAATGGACCTTTAGTGTGGCAACACCTACCCTGTGGAATTCCCTCCCATTAAATATTAGACAGGCGTCATCTTTGTTATCTTTTCGGCGCCTACTGAAGACTTTCCTCTTTCAACAAGCCTTTTAAGTAGAGACCTTATCCCAGTTTGAATCTGTGTTGGAATTGATTTTTAATATACCTTCTTTTAAAAATGTTTTTAAAGCTTTTTTAAAAAAGTTTTTAAAGATGTTTTATTTTAATGTTTTTAATGGTTGTTGTGTTTTAATATACTGTTTTTTAAAGTCTTTTTTAAATGATGTTTTAAAGTGATTTTAGTGCTTTTGTTTGCTGCCCTGGGCTCCTACTGGGAGAAAGGGCGGGATATAAATCAAATAAATAAATAAAAATGGAAAATAAAATACAATAAAATAATAGCTGGCATCAATCTGACATTTATTTTATTGAAAGCATTTTATCTTCACATGTAAACCAAATTATACTTATATTTATTTCCTTCAATTCTAAGTGTGGCTAACATGATGGACACGTGTGGGACCAAACTGCCCTATATCTATGCCACCCTATATTATTCTTTTGCTTCTATGCTGAAAATGAATCTTCTCGCCATTGCAAAACACCTAATTTAGAGTCATCAAGAGTTCTCCCCTGTGAAAATAATTAGGTCTCTGAATTAGTTTTGGTCCTTCACATAGCTTCATTGACTTTATCTGCTTCATTTGCAGAATTAGACGCAATGTGCAAAAATGTTTTTGGTAATAGAAGCCATTCTTTGTCTATCATTCTCTCATCAATGGACATACAATGAATAATAACAACAAATAATTTGAAAAAGAAAGAGAGGGGAATTTAATTTACAAAGAGAACAAAACAAAATTAATTCGGCTTCTGCTATAGTTCTGCCTGAATAAGGTCCGACTTTGTCTTGCTATGTGTGCCAGCAATCTGAATTAGACATGAACAACTCCCTCTGCCTTCATCTAAGTTGATTCAGGAGTTAAACATGTGGGCTAAAGGAATACAGGAAGCTGCCTATGGTCCCTCTAGCTCAGTGTTGTCTACACTGACTGGTTGTAGCTCTCAAGGATTCCCAGACAGGGGTCTCTCACAGCCCTGTCTGAAGATTCCAGGAGTTGAGCAAAGGAGATGCTCAATCACTGAACCACAGATTCCTTCCACTACAGATTTCTTTACCCAGCGCTGGCTTGACATATGTCAATTAGCAACCCTCTCCTGCCCATACTGCTTTTAAAATGGGGTTTTATATCCTTGAAAAATTGAGTTTTATATCCTTTATGTTTATTTAAACTCATTTTGGAGATCTGCTATCAGAGCCGGCACCAGGCATGACTAGGCCTTTGGGCACCAGCTTGCCCCTGGCCCACAGAACCTGTCTGCCTGTGCCACTTACCTCTCCTGCTGCAGTGAATGCTGACCCCGCTGCACGTGCATGCCTACCATCAACCAAGATGGTGGCAGGGGCGTCCCTAAGGGGCTGATGCCTCTGCTACCATCTTAGTTGATGGCACCCATGTGTGGCCAGCATGCATCACAATGGGAGAGGTAGGTGGGGCATGCAGGCGGGCGTTGTGGGCCTATGAAGTTGTAGGGGGGTACCTGGGAGCTACCTCTCTGTGATCCGTGGCAGGGTCTGGAGCCAACGTTGCCATGGATTGCAGAACAGGAATGCTACCCTCCCACCCTAAGGAGGGCCCCTTTAAGGGCCCCAGGGGCCTTCAGCCAGGGCCCGACCTGGCCGCCCTCTGGTGCTGACCCTGTCTGCTATATATTTTGGAAATCAGATAGTCTCTTTGTCTGTTCTCTGTGCAATTGGACACATCTTAAGATAGCATAACCAATTTTTGCTGAGATAAAGAAGTGGGTTTTTTTGTCTATGTTTGAATAGAGTTGGATGCCAATTTGAATCAAGATGGTAGACTGGACCTTTCAAAATGGCACTGATTTCAACCACTAATTTCAAAACCACACTGATCTTTTTATTTGCTTGTTTGTTTCTTAGAATTCTCAAGCAATGCTGGTGAGATAGTGAGATTACAATATTCAAGTATTTAGGGCTGACCCTGGCAGATGACAGCACGAAAGGAGAGGAGGAATAGATGAAGGCAGAAACTGATGTATGGTGCAGCAAGACATTTTCATATGTCGGCCCTAATGGGGGAGGACACATCTGGGCAGCAAAATGCCTGGGGCCAGCACTGCAAGTATGATGATTCATAATTCAGTTCTCATATTCAAAATATAACCATATGATTGCCCACTTTACTTTTCTTGTTCTTATTTCTTATATTGGTGAACATAGTAGTTATAACTCAAAATCTCCACAAACGTCTCCTCAAAGAGTATGTACTAAAACAGGCCTGCAGGAGACAAAGCTTTGTGTGTGTGTGTGTGTGTGTGCGCGCGCGCACATGCACACCCACACTGTCTAAAGCCTCACTGAATGAAATGAAATCCATGGCAGCTTGTTTCACTGGGACTTCCACAAGAATTTCCCAGTGGAGTATGTCCAACTTAATGCTGGTTCCATATGGCAATATTATTGAAATAAATGTTGCTATTGCAGTATTCTGAAGTACTGCAGTGCTAAATTCTAGGGGGAAGGGAATCTTCCAATTCAGTATTGATGTCACAATACCCATATAGTTAAGATGATTTATGCTATATATTTTTCATCTAGCAAAGAGACCAAACTGCTTCAGGCCCCTGTCAGTGAGTTAGCTTAATGTATAAACCTGGTTGCCGTGTATGCAGCTTCATGAACTGGGAAGTAAAGCCCAGAGAAACACAGAACAAATAGGCAGCCATCTTAAGTTTCTTGGTCAAAATAGGAAACAGGAAGCAAATATTTACAGGTACAGGACTCTACAATGCTGATTGTGAATATAGTCAACAGCAATTATATAAATCTGTATCTAACATAGGCTTGTCCATAGATAATATAATGTTAATTAGGGAATAAGTTTATATTTTGCTGTAATTCTTTGCTCACTTATTGGGAAATAAGTCCCATTGAACACAGTGGGTTTTACTTCTGTGTAAACAGGCATAGGAATGCACAATTAATCATCTGTAAGCCACCTTGAGTACCAATTAGACAGAGGGATGGCCTAGAAATTATAAAAATTAATAAATATACATAGTGTATATCAGCCCTCCAATATCTGTACTTCATATTTTGTTTGCATGTGAAAATTTCAACAGATACTGAAATAAAATGTCAGCATCACATTTGATACAAACAGCTTTTGGTTTCAATGTGGAATTTCATTTCATTATAAAGTTTTAACCCCAAAAATTAATGGTATGAATTAACCAGATAACATGTGGGTATAAAGGAGTTTAAATGCATATAAACATGTATGTGTGTGCAGGTATAATGCTGCCCTCTAGTGGCATGCTGAAAATTGCTTGCCCTGTGTGTGTCAGAACAGAACTTTCAATACATCCTACTATATTTAAGGGTGATCAAGATGTGTTACTATGAACCTTGACATCACAAGAATCTATTGTGATGCTCTATTCCTTATTTGCAGTTTAGCTTCATTTTCCCCATGATTTCCTTTACTACTGTCTCTCCCTCACACACACAGATAACTACAGATCAAATAATTTCTCTTGTTTAGTTTCATTGTTGTTCTTCCAGCTTCTTTTGTCTTGCATACCAATCCTCCTGCACTACAAATTTAACTAGTAGAATTTGCAATATTAAATCTGTAATTGAATCATGCACAGTTTGCTGTAGTTTTCAATTCTTTTCATTCACTGAAATCTCCCCCCCCCGTTGAAAATTGGTTTGAATATGTGTATGGATAAAAAAGGCTGCAGAAAGCCATCAATGGGATCATATGTATGATTGCATATAGGCATTTTTTTTGTCCTGTATTATATTAATGCACAGTTGCAGTCTTGCAGACTGGTTGAACAATAACAACAAAAAAGGACATAAAAGAAAATCTAGCAGACATTCACATCAGAGGATTTGAATTGTCTCCATGCATTATTTGCATCTAGAGCCAGCATGTTGAAATGGGCACTGGGAGCATACATTTAGCTTCACAACAAAGTTCTAAATTGTGTGGGGAGCGTCAACACATAGAGAAGGCTCCTTGCTGCGGATATTATTTTCAACATGAGGATGGTAGCCCCGGGACAAGAGGAGCAGCAAGAGTTTGGAAGCGGGACTAAATGCAAGTTCCAAGACCCCTTTCAACATCCTTGCCCTCTACAAATAAGTAACACTTGAAGAGAGCTTTGGTTTTTTCAGACGTCACATCATCCTGGTCACCGTGGTCACCCTCCTATGTTCACCCTCCATTTTGTCAATGTCAAATGGACACAGTGCCTTCTAACTGTACTGTTTTAGACACCTGCTAAAAACCTGTTTGTTTCAGAAAGCCTACCCTGACATATAATTTAGCTTCCAATATTTGTGTTAAAAGTTTTACTGATTTTTATCTGTGTGTTTAATGATCGTGGTTTTATGTGTATGTGTTTTTTAATTGTTCTGTGGATTTTACCTGTGTCTTATGTACAATTTTATTGTACGCTGCTTGGAGGGCTCTTTAATTAAGCAGCTTATAAATCTTCTAAATAAATAAATACTGCAGTCCAGATGCAGCCTGATCAATGCAGAACAGAATGGAATTATAGCCCTATCCATTTGTTCTATACACACACAGAGCTCCCCACATGATTAAGAATGCTGATATCATGCAGAAAGCCTTCTTGAATAGACTGCCTGCTGCAGGCATTCAGCTCCCACCATGTGTGTGTGTGTGTAGAGGGGGCTGCTAAAGGCTGGCTGTGGTGAAAAATAAACCGATCAACAAACAAACAAATAAATCCTCCTCCACCCAAGCCCCTAAGCAGTCCTTATTTTGGCAGCAGAGTCCATCTCCCTGTTCACAAGAGAATTAGTTAGCTGTTCTCCTCCCCAGTACTCCCTGCCACCTCAAATAATTCAAGGAGTCATTATCACTGTCATGTCATGTAAGCTACAGAAATGACATCACTGGCAAGCATCAAAGCATCCACCTCTTCACAACTATTTCAGAGCTTCAAGAGACAGCAGACAGAGGTGCAGCTAAGACTGAAAAGTGGTTGGTAGGTGGGAGGGCATTTCATTAGACGGGTTATATGTAGGCTGCCACCCAGATCACTTGATCTGACAGGTCTCTCTAGTGCTGGGGTGCAGGCATGGGGAACCTCTCTCCCATGAGCCAAATATAGCCTGCTAGGCTTCCACATTTGGCCTGCAAGGCCATTTCCCCCCCAAACACACCAGCCTGCTCCACGCTTGATGTCAAGTGTGGGGCAGGTAGAGAGGTGGCTGGACCCTGCAGCTGGAAACCAGGACTGAATTGATGCACAGGGAGTTCAGTACTGCTTGGTGACTATCTCCCCCCCATTCCTGGCAGTCATCTTTGACAGGTGCGCCATCTTATGATGTCAGATGATTGACAGATGAGTGGTCCCTCCACCTGTCAAGGTTGGCCCACTGGATGGGGGGAGATAAAAGATCTGGCCCAACAGGCCAAATGAGTGCTTCACCCCTGCTCCAGTGCATAGCAATCTGATGATCACAAAACATGCGTGTCATCAAACAGCACTGGAGCTCTCCAAGTTTGATTTCTTTTACCATCTGCTCCTTCTCCTAGAGGTGCTATTATATGTCGGCAGCAACAGTTAATGTGGGAGCTTGTTGAAGGGTTTCCAGTCCCTACTGAAGAGTGCTTCTGTGTGGAGTGTCATGGCACCCATATCAAAAGGTGTTGTGAGGCAGTTGCCAGTAGCGGCTGATGTGGGGCATGTGTCACTGCAACTTACCTGGATAGGGTTAGGGGGGTGGTTCTGGGCCTGCTATTGCATCTGTGCAGCACCGCCCTCTGTGTGCCATCTCAGCCCTGACCAGGTAATCTGCAGAGATGCTGGTGTCAGGAGGGCAGCTCCAACTCATCACTCTTGCAGCTATTGGTAGTGGCAGGGCAACAGGGTCTGCTAACAGATGGAGCTTTAACTGATAGCACAGGAGCTTACAGAAAATAATTAGAATCAGCTGCATGAAGACCTGACTTCCACTGGAATAACTGAAACAAAAACCTGACATCCATATTTCAGCCTGTAAAGAACTAACAGCCTGTGCTTCTGATGCCAGGACCTTACAAATATATTATATTGTTGCATGGCAACCAACAAGCTACCCAGCTATAAACAACACTAGAGCTGGCAGCTAATTAAAGATTTTTTATTTTGGTTAGTGTGGTTTTTAACCGATTAACCAATTACTAATAATCATCTGTCAATGGAATGATGTTTAGTCGATAGCCACCTGCCTTTTAATCACTTAAACAATTGGTTGATCAGTAAAATGAAAATACTGGAGTTTGATTGCTGGATGGTAGAATGTAGAATGGCAATTTTGTTTTTAAGATTTTTTAAAAGTTTTTTTAGTGTTTTATCACTGTTGTGTCTAATTCTTGCTGAACCAAAAATCTATCATGGGTGGCAGAGCAGACTGTGCATCCTATGATACAAAATCTCTGTTCTAGTGAGTAGTAGATAAAAATACAATATCTTAAGAGAGACCTTTAGGATGCAAGTGGAGAGTGTGCCACAGATTGGGTCTATTCCAGGCTTCACATGATGCAAAGCTCCAAGGCAAGCAGGGGAAGATAGAACAACCTTTATGGTGTCATCCCAAATTTGCTGGAAATAGTCAGTCCTGCTCAATAAATGCTTCTGTCCACCTTAAATATGTAATTCTAGCCTAAACACTAGTAAAGGTGAAGCTATTCAAAAAGGCGGTGTTTCTGAGATCCTGAAGGAAGGGAGGATTGGTCATACATGACATAGTAGACCCCAGCTGATACATTTGGTGCCCATCAGTTTCCCTGAATTACCTACTAGATAAGGTGGAAAACCTGGGGCAACATATGTTTAGTCTAGGATATCTCATGAGAAAGATGTAAAAGCATTATCTGCTGATTGACCCTTAATAAAACCGGTGATTTCAATTAACTGATGAAAAACGAACAACAACAGTATTTGAGCCACACCCAAAAAGTGCACATGTGCCCTTATGAGTTGGTTTGGTGTTCACAACTCTGAAATAAACTGTATGCAAGTTTAATTATTTTCTAAAACTATAATGTCCAATATAATAGAGACGTTCTTCATTATGCTGCATTTCTGGAGTGACTCTTAAGTGCTAAAGATATTGTCAAGAGCACTAGTGCTAAAGGATTGTAATTTAATGCTCTTTTAAATGGAAATGCACTTGTGGAAGTACAGAACAGAGGTGAAATTTGACATGTAGAACAACTGCAGAAACAATTTGGATGACCACAGTACAACACCTGCAGTATATGTTGACTATTAGCCCAGCACAGTATAAAGAAAAAAAATGCATGGGCATGAATGAGAAGATGGCAGAGTACTTCTACATAATTGCTGCTGAAGAAACAGAGAATGCCTGCTTCTGTCACTGGGAATCAGCAATCTGAGAACGCAGTACCAACTTCTGGATGTAGTTGGTGGATGTAGTTTCAATTTTGCATTATAAAATGCATGCAGTGCTATATTGTTCCACAGGCAATGCCTAGCAATAAATAAAGAGTAATTCCAGTAAAGTAGCAGATTACAATCCTGTCCCTTCTGGAAGAACAGTGGAGGATGGTAGAGCCCGTTTAAAATTGTATTATTCTTGTCTCCCTATAAAGGCTTATGATGACAATGTGCCAGTGTTACAATACTTTATGTCCACAGAGAGTCTGGGAATGCAAGGGGGAAAGTATCTGTATAATAATTTGTGGAAGGCAATAAGCAGCCAAGTGCTGGAGGCGAGTTGGGTCAGTAGTAAATCTGAGATTCTACGTACTGCCTTCATTTCCAATTTATGTTGGGGGAGGGGATCTGCAAGTCAGTAAATTTTCTTTCCTGATGTTCATTACTAGCATGGGGAGAAAATTACAAAGATGCATAGTTTGTCAAGCAGGACAAAAGCTAAACAGGCAAAACAAAGATAAACAGGGAGTGACTTCTGCATGGCCATTGGACAGTAGGTAAAGCAAAGCTTCCACAAACTGAAATAAATCTGAAAGAAAATTGAAATATGGGGAAATTTCAGAATTCTTATTTTACTTTTAGAATTCTGAACCACTCCAAATGTCGCTTTTAAAATCTGATTTGCAAGTATACTTAAAAAAAATACTTTAATTGAAAAAAAAATGGAAATGGACTGCCTTCAAGTCGATCCCGACTTATGGCGACCCTACGAATAGGGATTTCATGGTAAGTGGTATTCAGAGGGGGTTTACCATTGCATCCCTCTGAGGAGAGTCCTCCCCAGCTGGCTAGGGCCTGCTCAGCTTGCCACAGCTGCACAAGCTAGCCCCTTCCTTGTCCGCAACTGCCAGCTGGGGGGCAACTGGGCTCCTTGGGACTATGCAGCTTGCCCACAGCTGCACAGGTGGCAGGGCATGTAACCCCAGAGCCACTCACTGTGGGGGTGATCTTTAGCTAATTTTAGTATTCTTGATCAGTGATTCAGCTTAATGAGAGAAGGTGTCAGCTTGCTAAATTTAAGAGTTTTGTACTTTATTCTTTCTAACATTCCTAAAACTAACGGTATCTATAACTGGTAGTACTGAGAGAAAAATATAAGAACCCCATCCAGAAGTTGGATTAATTTGGTGGCAGCTAGCACATGTCAAACAAATTAATCCATTTACTTCCAATGATTTCTAGAACAGATTTGAGCAGGTTTCGCCCATTGCTACTGTACTCTAAAATCTATACATGAACTAGTGGATCAGGTCGGAAGTCTTTAGAAAACATGCACTTTTATCTGGATTCATCCAGGAGAAAGGCAATCAAATAGTACAGTGACGGTTAACTGCTCAATTTCCTAAATCTCTGTCCTCGTCTAAACCACTCAGTTATCATCTTGACATGAACTTGCTGTGGTGGGTGAATATGTGCGCCATGCTATGGGTCTGAGGTCTATTCTTTGGGTCAAGGTGCATATAACCTTGATTTCATGAAACAATATATCCAATGCTATTAATGCCATATTTGTACACATCATTTATAAACATTATTAATTGGCTTTATTTCTGACATCTTTAAGAATCACATCACAGGTGTGAGGATTTCCCTCCCTAGAGGGAAATAATCCCAGTGTGAAAAATGGTGTGTATGACATAACCCTATGAAAAACCCAAGTGAAGTTCATCTTAAGGGGTTACGATCTGTTTTCTGGGAATCACTCTTTATTCCTGCACTCTTTCCCTACTCACGATGGTGCTCTTAAAAAAGATTCTTGGGATTGGCATAAACACACTTAGTTGTCTGACTCACAAGCAAACATGGACACCAATATTTCCAGTTTTGGATGTTTATCACACAGCTGACAATAAATATTGCTATGGATAAAAATGGTTAATATGAAAGTGCATGAATGTGGAAGTCCACTTCCCAATACAACCTGCCTGAACTTTCCAGTGTATGTTTGCCAACACTGTTTTTCAAAAAATATATATAGTTAAAATACAAGCTCTCCCCTGTGCACACCCATTGTGTATAATGAAAGGAAATCGTACCTGTTGCAGGTCTTCTGCTGTTTGTTTGTCTTCTCCTGTGACATCCTCATAGGGCAAAATAAAGAGTTCAGCAGATGTAGGTATACCTGGGAGGACTGCCACCAAAATATGCTTGCTGGAAATACCTGTTACCTAGTATGTGGAAACAATGAATAACAATAAACAGATGTGGCATCTCAAACTTTGTCTGTGTGGCTAAAACAGCCTTGAAATTAAGAGGAATAAAACCACTCAACTAGCCAAAAATGCCATAATATAAATATTGTGGGTGGAATTCAACATTAGCTACTGGCCCAAGTTTAAGGTTCTGGTTTTGGTGTTCAGAGCCCTATACAGTTTGAGACCAGGATACCTGAAAGACCGTCTTATCCCTTATATACTCAGTCGATCACTGTGCACTGCAGGTGAGGGCCTCCTGGAGATACCATCTTATCAGGATGTCTGTTCTACACAACATAGGAAATGGACCTTTAGTGTAGTGGCACCTACCCTTTGGAAATCCCTCCGCTTAAATATTAGACAGGCACCTTCTCTGTTACCTTTTCGGCACCTACTGAGGACCTTCCTCTTTCAACAAGCCTTTAATTAGAGACCTTATCCCAGTTTGCATCTGTGTTGGAATTGCTTTTTAAGATGTTTTTAAAGCCTTTTTAAAAAGATGTTTTCAAAGATGTTTTGTTTTAATATGGTTTTAAAGATATTTTGTTTGAATGTACTAAGTCTGTTTTTAAGATGTTTTTAGAGTGTTTTTAGTGTTTTGTTCGCCACCCTGGGCTCCTTCTGGGAGGAAGGGCAGGATATAAATTTAATAAATAAATAAAATACTTTTTCACCTTCTTCCCCTCCCCCCTGCAGTTCCTGTGCCCCCGCCCCATGTTCTGGAGCAGATTTTTTAGGGCATAAGGGGATTGCATGGGGGAGCAGAAGTCTGTTCGTCATGGACAGTATTGGATACAACCTCATATATGCAATATGTGAACTGATGCGTGTTTCAAATAGCATACTTCTCATTATTGTATCAGAGCTACAACAAATCTGAAGAAAAAAGTTTTAATTTCTATCCAGATTGGAAGTGTAAAGTTGTTTTTTAAAAAGTGTGTCTGTGGGCGATCATGCCTTGAAACCTGGTCCTTGCAACTCCCTTTTTGTATCTGATGTTCATATATTGGCCATTAGAATCCGTATCTTGCTCCTGCCAAACAGCCCACTTTCTATAGCCACTCTTGGATAAGCAATTTCTCTATATGAGTTTCTCAGCAGGGAATGTTAAAGAGTTGTAATGGAGTTTAAATTTAACAAAGCTTTCCATTGGCTAATAATAATAAAAAAGAAACAGAGTTTAATTAGCATAGTCACTTATGAACATGGCACTGGCTTACCTGCAAAGAAAAAGAATGAATGCAATTGAATGTTAGGAAGAAAAGATGCATCAAGGGCAAACTGTGCCTGCACAATGCTGTTCATAAAATGTAGATATCAAAATAAATAGAACGGTAACCTATCACACTGGTGCCACTACAGTAATAACCAACTAATTCAAAACACCAAATTCTGAAATTTGGAGTAAGGGAATTTCAGAAACTCACACATAGACAAACTATGGAAATCATCCTAACAATTCTGTTTAGATATTAGTGTAAACTAGCCCCAGCACTGGGTGATTGAGGGTTCTGCCTACATGGGACCTTGTTGTAGACAAAGGACCCAACATGAGCCTTCCCAGATGTGCTACGCATGTTTTCCCCCAGCGGCGTCACTAGCAGGAGTGTGTGGGGGGTGCAGACCTCCAGCGCGCGCCCTACCAGGGGTATGGACAGGGGTGGCTGGTCTCGCACACGCGCGCACTGCACGCTCCAGGCTGGCGGTGGAAGGCCCGTCCAGGCTTCACCACCAGTGAGCGGGCGCCTGCTTTTGGCACGCACCAGACCGGGTGCCAGGGGGCAGCGGCGTCACTAGCAGAAGTGCGGGGGGGGTGCGGCTCTAGGTGTCACCTCCTTCATGGTGTCACCCGGGTGTGATCCGCACCTCCCCCACCCAAGTAGTGACGCCGCTGTTTCCCCCTTCATCTGCTTGCCACCAGCTGGCCCTCACTAATGTCAAGATCATTTTAAAATCTCTCCCAGGAATGTGGAGCAGAAGCAGTAGGGGGAAATGCACTTCTTTGAACTTAGCATGGTGGTACACAGTTATGACACATCTACTGCTGTGGGAACTGTGTTTTCCAATCAGGCTGGGGAACTGCTCTGTGGCACGTGAAGTGTGGGAGTGAGTCCTGGGAGCTGTCTCTCTTTTTGATGAAGGCCTGCACCTAGGGATGGAAGAATCTGTCAGTTTCGATTGTCAGTTTCTCATTTTTCCCATCTTAAACTCGGTTCCGTGTTTAAAAAAAAAAAAAAATCCTCATGAAAATTCTTCAGCATTTTAGTGCAAATTTCTCATAATAAACACATTTTGTGTGCAGTTGTGAGCAATGTACGCATTGTTGTAAGCAATTTCCCTAATATAATGCATTTTGTATGTTATTTTCACCAATACAGGTATATTCATTTTGATGCACACTTTCCCCTAATATATGCATGTTTGTAAACACTGTTTGTTTGGAGAACTGCATTGCTAAATTTGGATCTGTTTGGATTTTGAAGGATGGCTGTGTTGTGGTTCTCATATTGTTTCAGGAAGTGTGAATTTTTGATGGATTC
This sequence comes from Rhineura floridana, assembly GCF_030035675.1. Classification (NCBI taxonomy): domain Eukaryota; kingdom Metazoa; phylum Chordata; class Lepidosauria; order Squamata; family Rhineuridae; genus Rhineura; species Rhineura floridana. Next base: position 79,774,286 of record NC_084486.1, on the reverse strand, counting down.
TGCTTCAAATGTGAACTGGATCTAATTCCTCCCCCATCCTTAGCTGTAGCTAAGTCACAGAGCACATGCTTTGCTCAGGTTAAATCCCAGCATCTCCAGGCAGGGCTGGGAAAGATCCATGGCACCTCCTTGAGAGCTGCTGCCAGTCAATATAGGCAACATACAGCTAGATGGTATAAGGCAGATTCTTAGGTCCCTAGAATCGTATATATAGAAAACACACACACACATGTTATATATGGTTGTACTGTATATAAGAATTGCATTGACTGTTTTAATGTGCAATGATTCATGCTGCTTTTTATTACTGCATTTTAAATATGCAACTAGCCACTCTGGGTCTGGTTTGAAGGAAAAGTGGGCTACAAGTAACTAACAATAATACTGACATATACAGCACTTTCTGCAAGTATGGGTACACTAGAGGCTGCTGCCCCTGCTTGGTTCGCTTGCCAACCTTACCTAGAATCACCAAAGTTCCCTTGCCCCTCTATAGATCACCAAATCTCCCCTGCCCCCACAGGTCACTAAAACTCCTTCCCCCTTGGTCACCAAAGCTTCCCCCTTCTCTCATCCACAGGTCGCCAAAACTGCCTCCTTTCCTCCATGGGTCTCCAGATCCCACTCTTCTGCCCCCCCATGGGTCACCAGAGCCTGCTCCCCATGGGTCACCACAGATCCCCCTGCCCCACACGGAATGCCAGAACTCCTGCCACCCCTGCAGGAGTCATCAGAGCTCCCCCCAGCCCTTCATTTTGATGCACACTTTCCCCTAATATATGCATGTTTGTAAACACTGTTTGTTTGGAGAACTGCATTGCTAAATTTGGATCTGTTTGGATTTTGAAGGATGGCTGTGTTGTGGTTCTCATATTGTTTCAGGAAGTGTGAATTTTTGATGGATTCTGCTTCAAATGTGAACTGGATCTAATTCCTCCCCCATCCTTAGCTGTAGCTAAGTCACAGAGCACATGCTTTGCTCAGGTTAAATCCCAGCATCTCCAGGCAGGGCTGGAAAAGATCCATGGCACCTCCTTGAGAGCTGCTGCCAGTCAATATAGGCAACATACAGCTAGATGGTATAAGGCAGATTCTTAGGTCCCTAGAATCGTATATATAGAAAACACACACACACATGTTATATATGGTTGTACTGTATATAAGAATTGCATTGACTGTTTTAATGTGCAATGATTCATGCTGCTTTTTATTACTGCATTTTAAATATGCAACTAGCCACTCTGGGTCTGGTTTGAAGGAAAAGTGGGCTACAAGTAACTAACAATAATACTGACTTATACAGCACTTTCTGCAAGTATGGGTACACTAGAGGCTGCTGCCCCTGCTTGGTTCGCTTGCCAACCTTACCTAGAATCACCAAAGTTCCCTTGCCCCTCTATAGATCACCAAATCTCCCCTGCCCCCACAGGTCACTAAAACTCCTTCCCCCTTGGTCACCAAAGCTTCCCCCTTCTCTCATCCACAGGTCGCCAAAACTGCCTCCTTTCCTCCATGGGTCTCCAGATCCCACTCTTCTGCCCCCCCATGGGTCACCAGAGCCTGCTCCCCATGGGTCACCACAGATCCCCCTGCCCCACACGGAATGCCAGAACGCCTGCCACCCCTGCAGGAGTCATCAGAGCTCCCCCCAGCCCTCCATGGGTAACTAGAGCTCTCCCTGCCCCACACAGAGCTCCCTCTTCCCCCATGGATCTCCAGAGCTTCTCATCCCCCTACAGATCTCCAGAGTTCTCCCATCCCCCTGCAGGTTGCCAGAGCTCCCTCCTCCCCCCACAGGTCACCAGAGCTCCTCTGCCCCCTCACAGGTCATTGAAGCTCTCCTGACCCCCCGTGCACATGCCACCAGGTCTTCTGGCAGGGGTTCTTCTTCTTTTTTAAGAAAAGGATTTTCTCTCTACTGCCTAATTTGTTTTTATTAAGTACCAGGATCTATGTGATGACATTACTGATTTGCCAAAACCTAGTGGGACCCACAAAAGGTGCAATCCAACCCCCAAACCCCACTAGCAGAGCTTTGCGGAGCAGCAAGGCCACAACTTCATCTACAACCTGGCTGCTCATGGCTGGTGCAACAATCCGGTGCAGATTGGGCCCAATGCCATTGCCTAATCGCAGCAGGACCATTTGGGGATCCAGCAGATCTCGGGCTTGCTAAGCCATGCCCCCTTCCCACCCTAGGAACACCTTATTTCAGGGCTTTCTGCTGGCCACTACTAGCAGGGATCTGCCCATATGTCCTGCAGGTGGAAGGGGAAGATGTTGACAGCAGGAGGATGGCTCAGCTGGCAGAGCTGAGCAAAGGGACATTCCAATTAATCCAAGTCTTCCCCCAGCACTGTCATGAACTTGTAAATTTGTTAACCTGGTTTTCTTGTAACATGGCTCAGATACAGGGAATTGTGGGAGTTACATCTTGGAAGGAGACAGGCCTCTGTGAGAGGAAAATGTTAAGTTTCGTTTCCAGCTGCAAGCACTTGGGAGGCCTGAACAGAAACACCTGTTTATCTCTGCTAATCTGCTGGGAGCCTGGTACTCAAGGCCATGCGGGCCTGAGAAGGTTGAGATCAGAGATGGGAGGGGGGCCTGCAAGGCGCGAAAAAGCGAAGACACTTTGGGAATAGGATTGCATCAGACAGCCCCCTGATTGGTTAATCCATCTTGAACCATTGTGTGCCTTTTTCCTTAAGTATAGGGGCTGTGACCCATAGCCTTTGTTCCCCTCTGGACATTCTACTGGACGTTCCCCTGGGGCGTTCTTGGGATACCTCTATGGGGTTCCACTGCTTCTTACCAAGCTGATGCTATTCTCTCTGAGGGGAGATGAGATTTATCAACAACTACCTCTTCAGTAAGTAGAACAGGCTAGTTAGTTTATTATTTTCTGTTGTGTGTTGAACTCTCTGATGTTATACCTAAACCCCTGGTTGGGTGTGGTTTTGAGGAATTGTTTTGCTGCTATGTCTATATTAAATGTGCACATATTTTTAATAAAGCTACTTCTTATTAACCTGGTGTATTCATTGAGTGAGATAAGTTGGTTCTGAATCCAGCACCTTGACCACTGACCACAAACTACCAAGAGTAAAAGCAGGGAATGTACTTTGGTTTTACCAGAGGTTTCTGGACAAGGAGTGTTTGGCTCTTGTCTTTTTGAACCTTGGTTTACCTATTTCTGGGATCTGAGTTCCCCTAGCTCAGAGTGGAACCAGTGAAGGGGTGGTGGCAGCCTATCTTCTACCTTGCAGGGTTGGTGTTGGTTTGCACAGCCTTGGCAAGGGGAATTTGGTGATTGGGTTCCAGATCAATTACCCAAGGTGAGGAAACTGGGTCTGAAGCCTGCTCCCCGTGGCTCTTGGGGGCCCGAGGGCACGACAAGCACAGCATAAGGGGAGTTGGTTTGCTCTGACGTATGTCCCCTACCTCACATCCAATTCAGAGTGTGATTTGCTCAGGCAGAAATGCATGGTGGGTCCATGATATTCCATATCTACCACTGTCTCTCCTCTAAACTTGTGATGATGTTTGCATGCCATTTAGAAATATTACTTGAATAATGGGAGAAAAGAATTTTTTCTGTATTTCAAAGATGCTCTGAAAAATAATGTGAAGGGTGACTTCAAAATCTATCCTAACATATATTCAGTCATACTCTTGCTCTGCCCTCACAAGTATTATGTTAATCACAGTGACTTCTATGGAATGCACTAGTACCACAGACTGGTGAATTACTTCCCCAAGAATGTTATTTTGCAGAATGGGTGCCAGTACTCCCTTGATCTCTGTTCTGGAACATCTACTCCACAGAGAAAATGTGGCAAAGCAATGTACATTTCAATTTTATATTGCTAAGCAAAGGCAGCAGGGATGATTAATTAACTGCATTATCGCAGCTCAGGCACAGAGCAGCATGCAGTGACCTGGAAAGTCTTGGTACTACTGTTTGAATACCACCACAGACATGGACAAAATGAAGCATCATAAACTGAAGGGAAAATAAAATGAAGATCCCAAATTGAACATTTACACTACTTTTCTTTCTCTGGGAGCCATGAGAAGAAAAGACAACTATTTATTTTTCCTAAATTAAACTAATGCTATTTCCCATAATAACCTTGCAAAATCACCAGAGAGTGCCTGCAAGTTGTATCATAGAGGTATTCTTGCAGGCATCTCCTTCCAAAGCAAGTGTTGGAGACAGAAAGAAATGCATCCATCAGAAGTGACAACTTATTTCCATGCTTACCTCAACCAGAGCAGCCTTGATGACTCGACCAATGTCTCGTCTCCATTCAGGAATGCTTGGATTGTATTCATCCAGATTTGGAGAGAATGATAACCTTAGCGATTGAAATTGCTCTGGGGCAGAAAGAGCAACAGGGCTATTATGAGTGAAAACTCCTGAGACATAGCTCCTGAATTTTTAAAACGTGCTTGGTTTGCATTAAAGAGAACTCTTGCTTTCTCCCAGGGCTGGGGAGGGAAGGATCCAATACAATTCAGGGAGAGGGTGGGTGCTGGATGCTGAGTAGACACCTTTTAAAACCCCTATTGAAGATGCTCCCATCATCTATGAGTGGGTATAAGAACCAATCCCATGTTATTCCTATCTCTGGTACCAAAGTTTCTCTTAAAGAAGTAATGTCCAGGAACACATCCACTTTGTTAACTGAGGTATTACTGTATTGTGTATTCCCTTTTTAACCAAATTGAGATCCATTGTGTTGTGAGACAACTATTACACTTCTCTAAATATAGTAAGGTATAGGCAGATGACCACAGGTGCAATGAAAATTGGAGTAGTTTATTCACTAATAGGCAAAAACCTTGTGGTTTAAGAATGTACCTATAGCCCACAGATATTTCTACCAAACTTTAAAAAGCAGGAAATTGGGCAGCTATAGTGAATGCACTAGGGGAGCAGGAGACCTGACCTCCTCTCTGAGATACTGTACTGCCCTACATATTTGTCAAAATGCAAACACAATTTGGGTTGGTTTTTTACAGTCCAATCCACTTCCTGTGTAGCTTGGAAGAATTTGGTAACATGTGCCTACATGTGTAGTCTCCCACCCAAATTTAAACCAGAGCTGTCCTGGCCACATCCACACCAGACTGTTATTTCACTTTAGGCAGTCATGGCTTCTCCCAAAAATCCTGGGAAGTGTAGTTAGTGAAAGGTGCTGAGAGTTGGTAGGAGATGCTCTGTTCCCCTCACAGAGCTTCAGTAAGAGTGGCTGACTGTTAAACCACTCTGGCCACTGGAGCTCTGTCAGGGGAATAGGAGTCTCCTCTCAGCATGCTTCACAAACTACAGTTCCCAGGATTCTTTGGGGGAAGCCATGACTTTCTAAAGTGAAAGAAAGGTCTGGCATGGGTGCGGCCCCCTGATTAGCTAAGCCAAACAACTGTGAGTCTGGCTTTTAGAACACTGACAGTTGTTTCTTAATGAGCATGCCCAACATTATCACTGAATTCAAGCCAAAATTTCTTAAATCGGTTAAAAATCAGCCAGGCAATTTTTAAAAACGTTTAAACTGCAGAAGATGAAGGTCAGAGTATGCGGCAAGGTCAGTAAGAGGATTACAGGTACTCTGTGAACATGGCTGATTTTTAATTAATTTCAACACATTATGAGAACACTGACAGAAAAAAATCCAAAAGGGGTCTGGTTTCTCTCTCTCTTTTCACACTTTGAACTCTCAATTCTCTCTGACTGTTTTGTGTATCACCACGAAAATTTAGAGGGTTGTTAAGCAAGCGTTTATGAGTTCAGAACTATAAGTTTTGTAAGGTTTTGTTTTGAAATGAGCTTTTGGGAAGGATCAGAATGGCATGGGGGTATTTTCAATTTAACATTGCGGAATGTGAAAAATCCATGCTGACTACAGTATACAGCCACTCTCATGGCTGTATAATGCATTGACATTGCAGCTGTACTAATTTTCAGTCACTACAGATATAGAATGAAGAGAGGCTTGGGAGATGCATTTTCTACAATCAAGATTTTTCATGAGGATGAATTTATTTTGAGGTGGGTGAGAGTTTAAAATATCCATTTTTGACATGCAATCTTAAACATGAAGTATGTTCTTTAGTTCAGGTCCTTGCAACTCCACAGAACTCCATAGAACATAACCATGCAAGAACTTTGCGGCTGCCCTTGATCTTGAAAATTTTATTTCACAGATATACATTTTACCTTGCATGGTTGTATATTGTTTGTGTCATCTTAGTGCCTTCTTCTCTGAATAGCAGAGGAAAACACCCAGGCTAGTCTGAGAAATGAATCAATACCTGTGAAAAAGATAGGGCTCACCATACACTGCAATCGTCTTGGTGTCTTGCAGAATGGCATTTCCTGCAGAAACCTGCACTGTGATAGTGCTCATCCCTTCAGTGGAGAATGTAAACGTGATGCTCCCTTCCAGGGTGATCAGTGGCTGCAAAGGCAAAAGAAGGGAAGGGGAACGTACTTAATGATGTTGCTTGCCTTATTTCCAGTTGCACAGAAAGCCAGGCTAAGGTTCCTTCTCCTAAAGTTGTTGTTGTTGCTGAAAATAGACCTGGATGAAGGATGCCCAGTATGGTGGGTCTGGAGAACGGAACAATGGAGGTTTTAAAAAAAATCCAGCCTGCCACCAGAATTCCTAGAAGCACTGGTTTGGAAGGGGAAGGGGAAAATGTAACATCTATTGGCAGGACTATTGATTTAAAAAGCTTCAGAGAAGAACTAATATAATCCAGACTACCGGGTATAACAAGCAGAAAAAAGAAAGAAGACTCTGTACAGAAGTTAACTCTAACTGACTCAAGATAGCATAGAAGTGGACAAAGCCCTCTCAAAATTGGCCAAACTGAGGCAGGGCAAAATTCCAAAATATGATAAAGAAGCTCTCCCACTGAATCTTGCAAAAGAAAATATTATATGGCAGGGATGAGGTACGTATGCCCCTTCTGATGTTGATGGACCCCACCTCCCATCAGCACTAGCTAGCATAGCCAATGGTCAGGGATGATGGGAGTTGTAGTCCATCAACACCTGGAGTGCCACAGTCCCCCGTTTCTGCCATATGGAACAACTCGACACAACTCAGCATCTTTGTCTTTCAGTACAGCAGTCCCTAATATTTCAGAAGAAGATAAAAGACTATGATTATTAACAGAGCACCATGTTAGATATTAGTGATTATGGCAAGGACAGATTTGTAGACATATATGGAGTTATTTTACATGAGGATCCTTTTCTACTTATCCTCACAGTAATCTAGAGACAAACATCATTTGCATTTCCATTTTATCAAAGGATAATGTAGGTCAAAATTATCACTGGCTGCAAACTGATATATAAAAATATGGGTGAATTCTCTGCAAAAGTGCTTAAGAACAATCAGCTCAAACAGTGGTAAAGCACTGCAGATCCCCAGCTTTCAATCAGGGACACCTATTTTAATGTTTATGCAGTCAGATCCTTGACACAAGCATAAAGAATGTCTCCCCGCCGGTGGCATGAACAGAGGTAAAAAAATAAAAGAGCAGAAACGTTGGAAGATAAAAGAGGGAAAACTGCAAAGAAGAGAAAAATGAAACGAAACGCAAAAGAAAAAAAGAAAAAACTGACAATCCTTTCATAAGTCACTCTAAGTCATAGTGGGAAACCTTTTTCAGCCTGAACAGTGCATCCCCTTCAGGGCAACCTTATTTATTACTATTATTTATTTATTTATTACATTTATACCCCACCTTTCTTTTCATGATAGAAACCCAAGGCAGTTTCCATATGGTTCCCAGGTGGTCTCCCAGCCAGGCACTGACCAGACCTGACCCTACGTAGCTTCAGCAGGGTGCTGGCCTAATGTGCCTTCAGACCACAGCCTGGGACCTAGGGCACATATCAGAGGCAAAAGTGGGCAGAGCAACAAATGCAAATTTTACCTTTGTATAGTCAGCTGGTTTGTGTACACATACTCTCACATACCTCTCCACTATCCATACAGACAAGCAAGAGGCATTATCAGAGTTTAAGGACACATTCCAGCAAGGCAAAAACATGGAGTGCAAAGTTCTGAGGGCCCGACAGAGAGGCCTGGAGGGCTGCATTTGGCCCCCAAGCCTGAGGTTACCTACCTCTGCCCTAAGTAATAACAATAAATCATAAATTATATTCCATAAGTAAATACATGAAAACCATGTATTACATTTATCGCCTAACAACTTTACCTAGAGCTCCAATGAGGGCTGCCATGTTTGTTTGTTTTCAACAATGCCCCTGGAATTATGCTACATCATAAAGTAGCATCATTCCAAATGAAGCCCTGTGGGAAAACTGAGCAGATTTGCCCAGGGAGAAATATATGTTAAAGAGAGAAATGTTACAAACAACAACACTGTCACCACTTTTCCCAATAAGCACTATCCTTCCAATTCTTTGATTGCCTACCCATTCCTAGAAAACTAACAATTTTTCCTCCCTTTTTGTTCAAACCCAATTTCCTGTTTCACCAAAAAGTTCTTTAGTGAACCTTTCAACACAGCCCAAGCTAATTCAGAGTGAGGGCAATGGTTTTGACAAAGTGCCCCATGATATTCTGATTAGCAAGCTAGCTAAATGTGTGCTGGACAGAACAACTGTGGATCCGCAGTTGGCTATAGAATCATACTCAAAGAGTGCTTATCAATGGTTCCTTCTGAAACTGGGGGAGGTAACGAGCAGGATACCACAGGGCTCAATCCTGGGCCTCATGCTCTTCAACATTTTTATTAATTACTTGGATGAGGAGGTGCAGGAATGCTTATTAAATTGGCAGATGATACAAAATTGGGAGGGATAGCTAATACCTTGGAAGACAGAAACAAAATTCAAAGGGATCTTCATAGGCTAGAGCATTGGGCTTAAAACATCAGAATGAAATTTAACAGGGATAAGTGCAAAGCTCTACACCTAGGAAAAAGGAACCAAATGCACACTTATATGATGGGGGATACTTGGCCCAGCAATACTACATACAAGAAGGATCTTGGGATTGTTGTTGATCACAAGCTGAATATCAACCAACAGCATGATGTGGCTGCAAAAAAGGCAAATGCTATCTTAGCCTGTATTAGCAGAAGTAGAGTTTCCAAATCATGTGAAGTATTGGTTCCCCTCTATTCAGCACTTGTTAGGCCTCATCTTGAGTACTGTGTCCAGTTCTGGACACCACACTTTAAGAAGGATGCAGACAAAGTGGAATGGATTCAGAGGAGGGCAACAAGGATGCTCAAGGGACTGGAAACAAAGCTCTATAAGGAGAGACTGAAAGAACTGGGCATGTTTAGCCTTGAGAAGACTGAAGGGAGATGTGATAGTACTGTTCAAGTACTTGAAAAGTCACACTTAGGAGGGCCAAGATCTCTTCTTGATCATCCCAGAGTGCAGGACACAAATTAATGGGTTCAAGTTACAGGAAGCTAGTTTTCAACGGAACATCAGGAAAAACTTTCAAACTGATAGAGCAGTACAACAATGAAACCAATTACCTCAAGAAGTGGTGGGCTCTCCAACACTGAATGCATTCAAGAGGCAGCTGGACAGCCACCTGTCGGGTATGCTTTAATTTGGATTCCTACATTGAGCAGGGGGTTGGACTCAATAGCCTTATAGGCCCCTCCCAACTCTATGATTCTATGGTTCCTATGCTACACTGCCCTTACTCTAGGAAGGTAGGACATGTTGGATGTTGGGCAGAGTGGGAAGCAATGCATAGCTGCCATTGCAGCTATTTATCTCTGTTGCTAAGCTGTTTGAAATGTCACAGTCCTGTTTGAACTCCACTCCTCACATTACTGTAGGTGGAATTTCCTTTTCATTGCCACCAAACAGGCTGTGAGAACTGGGAGGCAGTTTTACCCCACCAACAAGTGAAACTAAACATCATCTTCTTTAAATCCAACATTGTTCTATGGTTTATAGCAGTAAAGTGGCTTTAGTGCCCTTCCTGTCTGTGGCTTTTCTAAACTTTCACAAACTTAAAAAAAAAAAAGTCCTTGAAATGCACGTTGATTTAATGACACTAAGAATTAACCATTTTCACAACAGCCAACTGAGGGAATAAGCAATAATATATAACCAATGGAACCCCACTTATACTACAAAAATTCTTAGGCTTATGAGACACTGCATGAGCAATGCCACACCAATGTGTCACAGCTTGATATGCTACAGCAGGTGTGGGAAATCTCTGGCCCTCCAGATATTGCTCAGCTACAACTCCCATTATCATGATATATTGGCCATGCTTGCTGGGGCTGATGGGAGTTGTAGTTCATCTGGAGGGCCAAATGTTCCCCACTCCTCTGCTACAGACTGGATATTACATGGCTTTTATGATACTATTGTGCTAGCAACAGCCATCACTACAATATGTCACTTGGTTGCACCAACATAGGGGTCTCTCCAGTGGCCACCCCCTCTAAAACTGCATTTACTTTTTCCTCTACCCATTCTATCATCTCATCCCTGCCACTCCTGGTTTCGACACCATTTTAGCACCACCACCACCACCAAGTGCCATCTTTTGGTAGTGTCTATTGATAACACAATAGTGTCAGAATTAAAGCAATGCAATGCCCACTGTGCAGCACTCTGAGCTATGAGAGTTCTAAACCCATTGCTAACAGCTTTTCCTCTACAGATGCCTCATTTGTGCCAATAGATCTCAGCTGCATCAGAGACAAGGCATCTGATACACAGTAATAAGCAATGGGATTGGGACTAGTAGGCAATTTTATAGACTGGTCTAATCTCACAAAGGCTGCTGCTGTAATTCTCATCAGTGTCAGTCTCATGGTTCTCACCATTATTTATTTATTTATAAGTATATATTTAGCCTATCCATCATGTGAGCCTAGAGGGCAGGTTACATTATTATTTAAAGCAATATACAATCCAACAAGAAGGGCGGGCAAAAATAATACAGATTAACTACTTATACTGTACATAGTTATGCATATTAGTATTTATCAGATATCACACTGGCTATGGACACTGTTTCCACCTTTTATCAAGCAAGAAGTGTTTTACAGCTAGAAACCTGAGATAAGGGAAGCACCATGCACGTTTGCGTAACTCCTGAACAAACTCCTTCAGTCATGCTAGCAGTAGCAGTTGGTGTCTGCACTGCACCAACCTCCCCACTACCTCCCCTCTCTCCTTCTTGGTAAGCAGCAGTGACTCAGCTCTCAGGAGGTCAGGTGAGCATCACCACTCCAGCATGCTGTCTGCTAGTGCATGCCAGTGTCAGTTCTCCCAACTCCCTGCTGAAATGTAAAGCCTGAGAAGAGTCTTAACAACACACATAAAAAACAATTTATTAGATTAAAGATTTTTCCAACACACAAATGAGGCAGCAGAAAGGGTGGGTAGTGGGTTATTTTGGCATATCTTTTATGCTAACTACCATCCGTAGGCAGGGAAATGTACTACATGTCATTTCACTTCTCCTAGAGTGTGGTAATGAGGCATTCTTACAACTTAACAGCGCCAATGAGAAATTCGTTTAGGTTTAGGATTACGAAAGAGTAGGTGTTGGGACTCATCGCAAACATTCTTTTTTTGTTAGTGCTACCAAGCACCATGGACTATAAAAATACAGTTTCAAACCCTGGAGCAGTTCAGAGAGATCATCAGCCAAACTCAAAACTTTATCTCTGAAGTCTGAGTCTGTAACATGATTTTTGGGTTGTTTTTTTAAACCTTCCTGCATTTTACATAAGGGGGGGAAAGCCCCAGATCTATATTTGATAATCTGTCACTGTGCAGTGTTCTCAGTTTGATCTCTTCAGCCATGTACATTGGGGGATTAGCGATTTGCATAAGATGCAAATTAGGCCTAAACAGAGACAGTTAAGCAAGTTTTTTAAAAAGCTGATTTGCAACATAAAAGTGCAGAGAGTTCTTCTCTGTGATTCGCAGGGTCCTGTAATGTTCCTCAAGAGAACTCCCAAAGCCCATGATAATGCTATTATGTCATGATTTAACTATTAATTTAGCTCCATGAAATACAAACCTCAGTATTGTTTCCAAACCACCAGATGTAAGTTAGTGTTCCAACTTGACTGGGCCACAGGACTGCTGTGGCGTTAACTTCTTTGTTTTTCGTTGTTACAAATGGCAGCGATAAATGGACATGTTCCAAAGGGCCTGGAAACAAGGAACAATGGGGAGAATGTGCGCATAAGTCCAGTTTTATGCACTAATATTCTAAACTTGTTGCTGTTCCAATCTTCCTGTCCCCCTCCCCCATTTTCAATAAGGGCTGTGGACTATTTCCCACAGAATCTTATTATCATTGGCTGCAATCCTATGTGTACTTAGTTGGGAGTAAGTCCCAATGAACTCACTTACTTCTGAGTAGGGATGGGGAAGAAATTCAATTCAGTTCACATTTAAAGCCAAATCTATCAAATATGCACTTTCCAAAACAATATGAGAACCAAAACATAGCCATCCTTCAAAATTTGCACTTATCTCACTTTTGTGATGCAAATCTCCAGCCAAACAATGCTTACAAAAATGCAAATATTAGGAAAGAGTGTGTATAAAAATAACATACAGAAATGCATTATATTAAGAGAAATTGCTTTCAAAAATGTTTGTGTTAGTCAAAGCCGTATATAAAATGTGTTTATTGGAGAAATTTGCACTAAAATACTGAAGAATTTTCACATGGAGTTTTTTAAAAAAATGCAAATTGCTGCAGAAATGTAAAATGAATTTAAGACTGGAAAAATGAGGAACTGGGGGAATTGAAATTGACAGATCCTTCCATCCCTACTGTTGAGTAAACAAGCACAGGACTCAGGTATAAATGGGTTCCATATCCTCCATATTCTGCATTTACACTGGGAAGCCATGGCCAACCACAGCATCCTAGTGTACGCCCTTCAAGTATTCACAGAAGATCATTATACATAATGATGTACAGATGGGATTCCTACTCTTACACAGAAGTGACTTTCATGCAGAAATGTTATGATATGTGAAACAGCCCTAAACAGTATAGCTATTTTTAGGATAAGCTGAAGAATGCTGAGAATATTATTTGTGTTTTATCTTGTCAGGCCATGTAATTGAGCCCATGCTAAAGGTTTTCAGCACATTCACCAAATTACAGCTGGTCCATCAATGCATATTAGAAGGTTTTGTTATGGTGTGCTGAAGTACAGTCTGTGATTAGGGTGGAAATATCAACTCAGTTTGCAATGTTATGGTTTGCTAGATGAATATAAATCCCCCCCTCTCAAAAATGAGCATAGTTCTCCTTATTGTTCTTTTCCTAACAATACATTGCATGGGCAACTGATAAGTGCAAAGGATGCATTATCAGATGTCAATAACAAAGAATATACTTTTTTTTCTACACCCAGATTACTCCCAGATTGTGACAATCCAAAGCATATTAGTACAGCACATACTGTTTTTCAGAGGATCACAAATTTCTACATATCCAGTTACAGGATACTGAGCAGCAGGGTTTGAAAAGACCTTAGCATTAGACCTCGGATAGGTGCTACCAAATCAGAGACATCTATGGGCTATATGAACCATTGGTCTGACTGAGGATAAAATAGCTTAATACGAGACCTGGAACCTTTGTCTCACTGTACCAAATTGATCATCATTTCACTCAATCCTAAATGCTTTAGCAGGAATAGTCTCCTGGTTTTAAAGCATATTCAGCCTCCAAACTCTGAAAGCAACTTAGACAAAATATCATTCCACATTTATCTGGTATTCTGACTTATGAAAAACTCAATATATGTGTTGCTTGGGACAGTGACACTAGCTCATTGAACCATTTGGATCTGGAGAATTAAATTTAATTATTTGATTCTAATTCTAAATCAATTGCTGTTGGGAGAAGTGGCACCATGACAACTCTGGATAAGGATTTAAGAACTACAGCAGGTGTGGGGAACCTTTGGCCCTCCAGATGTTGCCGAACTACAACCCCCATCAGCCTCAGCAAGCATGACCAATGTCCAGGGATGATGGGAATTGTAATTCAGCAAGATCTGGAGGCCTTCAGGTTCCTCACACCAGGACTACAGGCTTTAAATTGTACATTTAATGAAGTTAACAAAATCTTTACTATGCAGAAGCCTACCAAAAAGCTATACACAGCCAGATCCTCAGCAGACACAGAGTGGTAGCCTGCCTTAATACAAGGGTGTTGCATTGTCTTGGGAACAGACAATGTATGAATAGAAAAAGCCCTTAATATCTGTTAGGAATATTGCCATAGGTCAATAGCAAAGTATCTATTTCCAACAAGGATCAGTTCCAAAGCACTTATTAACTTCTTCACACATCTTGTCTCCTATTTTTTTTATGCATAGAGAAGTTACAAAATATCAGGAAAAAAATATTTATATTTGTCCCTATTGCCCTCTGCCTCTCATTTGGAAAAATGTCCTTTTGAAAATAAGGGGGGGAGGGTGAGACACACAGCAGTACAGGGTCACCATAAGTCGGAATCGACTTGAAGGCAGTACTAACAGAAAAATAAAATCCAAAAGGGACAGAACATTTTGCATTCAGAAGGTCCCAGGTTCAATTCTCAGCATCTCTAGGTAGGCTGGGAATGTCCCTGGAAGGTCACTGCTAGTCAGTGTCAGCAATACTAATGTAGATGGACCAATGGTCTGACTCAGTATAAGGTAGCTTCCTATCCTGATGAAATTTTATTATTTATTCAGTTTGTATCCTGCCCTTCCTCCCTCTTGGCTTCTGTTTATGTCAGGCCTAAACTAGACAAGATACTTAGGCTGTAAACATGCTAGTTGCCAGATCAAAGCGTTTCCATTAGCCACACCTGGAGGGGGAACAGGTTGATCTCCTAATCAGCTGTGAAATCTCTTTGAAGCTACTCAAGCTGCGCCCACGAGGTTTTACAGTAAAAGGGGGCAGGGTTTGACTAGCATTGTGTGCCCCCATTTTCAGACGGAAGAGATGGAGACACACTGGAACCAGCATAACAGTGAATGTGTTTCTTCCCTTAATGCATCATTAGGAAACTAATCACTGTGTGTGTGTGTGTGTGTGTGTGTGTGTGTGTGTGTGTTTAATAAATATGGAGAGGTGTGGGACTGCAACAGAACAGCTGCATATGGGGAGGTGAGAGTCAATCCTTTAGAGCAAGGGTTAAACTTCCTGCATGTTTCAGTTCAGATGCTAATAATAATAATAATAATAATAATAATAATAATATCTGCCCTTGCACCTATGATAATGATGATTTTAACTTGACAGCATTACATCTAGTTTGACTCTGTTTAGGAGTTTATGGGTAGCTACTGTTTTCTCCTATCTTTAGAAATGCTACTGCGTATAAGTGTGCACACTATACAGTGAGGAGAAAATAACCACAAACTACTCGTGACTACCCCCTTTTTTAACTTCCCAGGTTCTGCATTATACTTAAAAATGCATGATAGAGGAGATAAAAAAGAAGCCAGTTCACTATTCTAAACATTTATGAGCTGAATGAAACCAAGCAGGAACTTCCTACCCTCAAATATACCATTTTACTAAAGATGTAATGTATAAAATGGCCATGTTGGAAAAACATTCAAGACCCATTCAGAATGTTGGCTATTCAGGGTTACATCCAACTAAGTCATGCTCACCCACTGAAATCAATGAAGTTAGCCATATCCATTCATTTTAATATGTCTCCTTTAGTATGTCTTAGTTGTATCCACGTGAGGCCAGATTCCCTGCCATAAGTGCATGTAACTAGAAATTGGTATGCCAGTTTGAATTTTGAAAAACTATTCACCAGATGTAAAATGTGTTAAACCACTTGGTACAGATAAACACTGTTCTGGCCCCATCAAGAGACATTTTCCCCTGCATGCAGCCTGTATGATCTGTAAGTGCTTGCAAGGGAATCTAATACTGATTTAGAAATTCTCAATTAAATATCTAAACTAGGCTTTCAGTACTCTGGTTAATGTCCAGTATTTTAATTTTAGCTCATGTAAAAGGCTACACAAACTCAAACTTAGTTCTCACTGAGGCAGGCACATTGTTAATACTGTTATGAAGAGGTATGTTTCTTCTTTGAGAGCTGAACTGTTTCTCATAAATATATCACCAAAGCAGGTAATTCTGATTAACTACTACAATCAGTGTGCTAGAAAACAAAAATGCAGTTTTGAAAATGCAGCATTGGAACAGTAGGTGGTGTTGTATCACTATCTACACGACACAGAGCAATAAAACTATACATTACTTTTTCTGGCGGAGTTGGGTGACCTTTTGTGATCTTTGAGTCAATTATTATTATAGGGTTTGCCTCCACAAGAGCTATTCAGGTGAATGGGATTGGTATATACTGATTTGCTCACTCTGAGATATTAACATTCCTTTCTCATGCAATGAGGAGAGCAGGCACATGCTAGCAAAGCTCTGCCCTCTCCCGCATGTCCCTATCCTGACTAGCCCCACTGCTATCCAACTTTTGGAGGGCAAACATCTGCAGTGGGAGCCTGCAGTCATCATGGAGGCTCCCCACTCCAATGAGACCTGTGCACAATCAGGAGCCTCCATGAGTAAGCAGACGTCTCACTGCAGATGTTTGCTTTCCAGCACATAGAGGGCAGTGGGGCAGATGATAGGGATGTGACAGAGAGAATGAAGCTAGCTGGCACTTCCCTATCGAGTGTGATTCTAATTGTGTGAGTACTAAAATGTCCGCATAGGGTTCTTCTTCTGTCCCAAATGTGCAAGAATTCTACAATATTGATATTAAGCAGACAGCTTCACTGTACTGTTTTCAGCACCTGCTAAAAATGTTTTAGTTCCAGCAAGCCTACTCAGGCATGTAATGGTAGCATGTAATTATGACATGGGATTTTGGTAAGTATAAGTTTTTTTAAAAAAAATCTTACTGATTTTATTTTATTTTTAAAACATATAACTTGTTTTGAATATTTGTTTTTCACTGGTATTTTAATGAATATTTAGACTGTGTATTGTAAACTGCTTAGAGATTTTTTGTTCTAGTAAGCAGTATATAAAATTTGGTTAAGTAAAACAAACATAGTTTCCAAATGAACTTATCTGGCTGCTAACATACCAGTTTTCTTAGTTTGGTGTGTTTGAAAGCTTTGCTAGTAAACATTAAGCTTTGACATTCTGAAAAAGTTCTTATGTCAAACAGGACAATATGGGGAGTGATCAATGCTAATCCTACTCAAAACAGACCAACTGACTTTAAGAAATGGCCAACTTAGGTTTATTAATTTCAATGGGTCTATCTCTGAATAGCAATCCAGCATACACTTACCTGGAAGTAAGTCCCATTAAACCCAATGGGCCTTACTTCTGCGTAGACATGTACTGAATTGCAGCCTTAGTTGACTACAACCCAGTGTGAGGTATTTGAATATTCAAATAATATATTTCTAGAATATAGGGAAATGCATCCTTGGCAATAATGTTTGACAGACGGATTGGTAGATGCACGTTTCCAGTCTTCCCAGGTAGAGAGTTGATGAGGGAGCACTTGGCTCCTTGTGCATCTGCTGGTTCGTCCCTAATGGGGCTCTTCCTGGCAGAGGGGAAATGGGAGCTGGATTCTGGAAGAACTGCAGCTCAGAGAGGGAGTGTATGTCTTGTATGTATGTATGTATTGAATACATACATTCATCTTTCAACAAGCCTTTTAAGTTGAGACCTTGTCCCAGTCTGTGTCTGTGTTGAAATTGCTTTTTAATGTTTTTAAACCTTTTTTTAACCTTTTTTTTTAAAAAAAGATGTTTTGAACGTTTTTTTTAAATGTTTTTAAAGATATTTTGTTTTAATGTATTTTAAAGTCTGTTTGTATGCTGTCTTAAAGTGTTTTTAGTGCTTTTGTTTGCTGCCCTGGGCTTCTGTTAGGAGGAAGGGTGGGATATATATATATATATATATATATATATATATACATATACACACACACACACACACACACATTCTGCCCTGGGCTCCTTTTGGGAGGAAGAGTGGGATAGGGCAGAAGATTGCATATCTCCAGTTACAAGGAACAGGTACCAGGTGATAGGAAAGGCTTCTGCCTAAGACCCTTCAGAGACAACACTTAGCTAAATGAAGGCAGCACTTTATATGTGCTATAAAGTGTCCAATGTCAATGGCTCATGGTGCCAACAGAAAATCTCCCCACGTACACAGTACTCTCTGTTTAAATCTATTTATTAGATTCATCTGGACAAATTTTATATGAGAACACTGGTTTGCTGTAATTTTATTTTATTTGAATTAATCCTTTGTTTTATATATCTATATATAAAAGTTCTTATTATAGGCATCAAGTTTAAAACCAGAAACAAAACCCTTTCTTGACCTTTAAACTATATGCAATTGATCACGTGAACCAGCTATCATGAATATCCGTTGTGAGCTTCTACACAAAAATCTAGACTAGCTCCCTCCACAGTAAAACTGAACACCTCCCAAGAACTGCACCTGCACCTCTCATTCCTCAGCCCTGTGGGATCTACAATTACTAAGGATGCTTGTGCATTTGATTCCAGAAACAGTTAAGAGAAAACATTAACAGCTATGCTGCTTGTGACTCTATTTTCATTCTGCTCCAGTGTTATACAGTGCTGATCAAATTCTATGGCGGGGAAACCTGTTACAAGAGAGGATTGACCCAGACAATGAATTTTCCTTTGCAGCTTGTGGCTTGCGTAGGCAAACAGGTCTTCCATCAAGTGGCCTCATTAGCTTGCAAACAAAGTAGTGCACGATGAAGATGGGCCCCTGCAGAACCATATTATGTCAAATTGCAGCAGATTGCATAGCCCTGCATTATCTGAGACCCTCAGAGCCTCTCTGGGGATATTACCACTGCTCAGTGTGTTTGCAGTGACCTTTACAAACAAGGCCTGGCCTTTGTTTTGCTGGCATTTTCATAAAATGGGAAGGGATAAGAGGCACATAATCAAATTTTATTTCTTTCTTATTGATTTTGGTTATTTTGCTTGTTGCTATTTAAATATTGATTTTAATTGTTTCTATATAGTCATTTAGCTGTACACTGTTTGGTAGCATAATGCCAACAATTGGTGTATAAATACAAAGTCATACATAAATAAATACCTCCCCCCAAATTATTTAAATAAAGATTGTCTGGCACTGGGGGTATTCACTGTTAGTCCTACTCTGAGTTGACTTAATTTAGGTTCATTAATTTCTAAGGATCTACTCTAAGAACACAACCCATAACACTGAATATTTTGTTCCTGGATTCGATGGGATGATTATTTTGTCAATGGAATGCTTACTTTATATAAGCTTATATTGTTTTACATTTAAAATATCTCTCATACTTGGGAGCTTTCAATATCTTTAAACCAAAACTTGATGTTGTGATATAGGCCTCGTGTTCCAGTATAAATGTAGGCCTGCTCACACTCTCTACCACAAGAAAAAGAGTAGACAGATTACACGGGCAGGGATGCCCTGTGTTCACTGCCCTTGGGCCAACACTTTGAATAGTCTTGTTGCAACTTTCAGCCTGCTAATCCAACTCCTGCTTTCATCTATTCCACATTCTGTCCTATGCACACTAACTTGGAAATAAATCCCATTGAACTCAGTAGGATTTACTTCCAAGTAGACCTACTTAGGGTGGTATTCAACTAATGTTTTATGCTAGTGCTAGAGATACCGCTAGCATGATGTTCCCACCGCCTCCCCCATGTGTGCCCCTTATGGATGGGATTCATTGGTCAGTGCTGGTTCAAAAGCATTCCATCAACCTAACAGGGCGGTAGTGATTCCACTTCATTCTTTGTCCACTAGCCACTGCTTTTATGATCCTTTTTTTTACTCACAATAATATTGATATTAATACCAATATTTTTAAAGGAAATGCCAATAATTGAAAAGGAATTATTGCTGTTTTGAAATATTGATAAATGAAAGGAAATATTGATAAAATTATTGTTCTTAGTATCCGTATTTTCCTTTGAAATGATCAATATTTCATTTAAAAATACTGATATTAATATCTTTGCAGGGAAACAATGGATCGATAAAAGCTGTGGCTAGTGCACAAAGAATGAAGTTGAATCAATACTGGCCTGTTAGGTCAATGGAATGCTTTCGAACCGGCACCAGCTAACAGATCCCATCCCTATTTATCAATAATCAAAATGGAGAACACACAGCTACCATTTTTGTCCTACAATGCTAAAGAACCATGCTAGGTCTGGGGCATTGTGGAGGTTGCAGTATGGTGACCAGGCTGCTAGCACAGTTGCTGCTGCCACCCCTTGCAGCAGCAGCAACAACAAAAATGAAACAACAAAATCCAAGGGGAAAGAAAGAAACTGTGCTACTACTAATGGTGAGCCCCACCTGAGAAAGAGTCAGGGAATTTTCACCCTCTTGGAGAAATTCAGTGAAATGGTCACCCCCACAATTTCTCTACCCACAGATAGGGTGGGGAATTTTGAGAGGCTATTTTCTTACAGCTCTATGGTCTCCTGTTTAACTTTTGGGGGGCGCTCATTCCTCTTTCATTTCCATCTTCCCCAAGGATAAATATTAAGATAAAAGTGAAATATTCCTTCTATTGGCGTGTCTCAAAGTATAAAAGTGTAGCCCTAAGAAGAAAAATGTATCTTTAAAATATTTCATATACCAACATAATAACATACAATTTACATGCAAGTACAGGACAGCACTGTCTGCCCCCAGGCTGTTTTCCACCTGCGCTGTTACTCGGAAAATCCCCACATTCTGGTAGATGTGCTTGATCCCATCTTCTGTTGAGCTGATATTGGCATATGACACAGCACTGCCATCTCCAAAATCCACACGGATTATTGATCTTTGAATATCGCCCTAAAACAGAGAAGTAAGGAGGATGCTCAGTTAATAAAACAGATATAAAATCTAGGACAATGTGAATATTTGCAATGGTTGAAGGGATTCAAGTGTATAAGTAGGAGTCTACAATTTATAGGGATAGGAAGAATCGAAGGCAGGTTTGGCCAAATTGATGTGGGGGGGCAAATCACTGAGGCAAAAATAAAGAAAAAGGATGAAATGATTTTGGGCTGGGCAAAATTATTCAAGGGAGGAAGCTTACAATTGCAGGGGGCTTCTTGCCTTTTTGTTTCTTTTCTCTCTTTTAAAAAGTGCTTGGCAAAACTGGCAGTTAAGAACAAAAACGTAGGAACTGCCAGTCCTGTCGCTATTATTCACCATTCCTCCCCACAAGGCCATTTCAAGGGTCACTACAAGGGTTGAATCACATCATCCAAAATGGCTGCTCCCAATTTTTCACCTGTGAATGGAGTAGCAAATTGGAGGCAGCTGTTTTGGCCTATCCCCATCACTGGCTTTTGGTGAACCACAGAAGAACTTAATGCTAATCTGCTCAAACGTCCCAGTGGATTGCAGAATCTGAAATATATTCTGCAATCCATTAAGATCTCAAAAATGGAGCCTGGAATGACCTAGAATAGCCTCCAAGCATTCATTTGTAGGAAGTCTGTTTCAGGTGCTACTCTGCCCAAAATAGAGCCACTTAAATCTAGTCCAAATTTTGGGTGCCACAGAATTCAGAGCCACCCTTTAAAATGTAAAATCTCATTTAGGAATTTCACAACAAAGTGACTGTCTCCAGACAGGGTGGGAAATACTCCTGCCTGAAACCTTGGAGAGCTGCTGCCACTGAGAGTCAACAACAATGAGCTAAACAGACCAATGGTCTGACTTAGTATAAGGCAGTTTCCTATGTTCCTGTGTTGTTCCTCATATTTTCTTTCTGTCTACAAGGAATTGCTAAGAACAGTTTTCTAACTGTTGGATAGGAAATGCATTATTTCATAACTGCTGGTATCACATGTAGCATAAACTTGAGAACACTCCAGTAATCGGATGTTTGGCTAAATCATAGTGCAGGGTCTCTAGGAAATTACTGATACAAAGCTGGTACAAAGAGAAACCTGGTAAATATAGATTGTCAGAAGGTATGTGTAACAGACACCCATTATGAGGATTTCTACAGTACATGAAATTACAAGAGACAGATGTGTCTGTCATTTTTCCCTATCCTTCATTCATCACAATGACAAATGTAATGATAGACTGAATGGTTTCCTGACTTTACTGAGCTCAAAGAATAAGGTAGGCAGTAAAGTGAATATATTTCTCCCACAGGTTTTATATTAACGCATCAAGGCTACAATCCTAAATGTATCAACTTAGAACTTAATCATTCATTCCCCAAACTCTCTTTAAATTGGTCCTTTATGACAATGGTTCCTAAACTTTTTTTCCCATGGACCACTTTAAAATTGCCGAGGCTCTTGGTGGACCACTTAAATGATTTTCCCCCCTGCCTGTTGTAGCAATTGTGCCAGATGCTGGATGATTTTTGAAAGTATTTTTATTGTTTTTATTGTTTCTTTTTTTCTTATATCATACATTATTGATTAGAATTTAAATTCTGTAGAATTCTGTTGAATTCAAATTGTACATGATCTTCACAGACATACCACAGACCACCTGAATGATATTACGGGTGACAGTTTGGGAACACCTGCTTTATGACATCAAATAGTATTCAAATATTCTCTGAGTACTTGAATATTTATCAAAAATTCTCCAAAAAGTGAATACTGAGACAAAGCTCGGTGGTAGAACACAGGCTTTGTGCAAAAAGCCACAGGTTCAATCCCATGCATCTTCCGCCTGATGGAAATATCCCTGTCTGAAATCTTGGATTGCAGCAGCCTGTATAGACAATACTGAGCTAGAAAGATCAATTTATAATACAGCTTCTAATGGAGCAATTATAACTATGGGAAGCCAGCATAATTTATGCTGGCTTAAGTTTAAACAGCATAAAGTATGCCAGATCCAAACCCCATTGAAAAGCGAAGCTGCTGTCAGCTGAACTGGCCCAAGCCTAGCAAAGGGAAAACAAGTCTGTAAAATAAGTTTAATTTACACCACCCTTTTTGCTGGTTTTAAGTTTCACTGAGTTGCCAGGTCATGGGACTGAACTGTACAGAGTTAGGATCCAGTGTAACCCCGCTGTGTGATCCCACCCATCATAACCCTGAAACACCGCTTTTGGGGATTCATACTGGCCTCAGCTGAGCTGGGCTAAGACCCTGCTGAACCAGGATGAGGGACTGACACTGGCGCATCTCCAGCTCAGCCAGGGTTGGAAACTTCACCAGTGTAACTGGCTGAGCTCGAGATCTGTCAAATCCTAACTCTGTCATCCCAGCAGATCTTGGCTTTGAATTGTTCCCTCTGTTAACTATCACAGACAAAGGTTTGATTATTCTAACTTTTACTCCCAAATCCTTGTGAAAATTGATTTCGGTAGTTGGAGGGCACAATTTTACCAAACCGTTACATTATTTTGATGCCAAAATCAAAATCATCAAGAGATGTCAACAAGTCTAAAATACTTGAATTCAGAGATAAGACTTAGCATTGAAAATATGAAAGCAAATCGCAAATTAAAAGTTTTGAATATGTCATATGAATGTGAACATTGGAAAGACTGGTGAATTTCAAATATTGTAAATATTTGCTTAAGTAGTTTTCACTGAAATAAGCACAACCTAAAAGTGATTCATGTATTACTGGTTGCAATTTTCATGTGCAGATCATGCAAATGGCCAGACCCCTCTAATAATGTGAGAAAAGCTGTCATGAAAGATCCATTGGCAACTTCTGTGAGCAGGGATTAGTTAGTCATGAATTGTTAAGTCATGGTATGGAGCAAAGGAGAAGTGATCCTTCACTTAATACTGAGTGGTGTCAGGAGCTGACAACAAATGCAATCACTGACAAACTGCTTGGGGATGAATGGCATCTACAAATACAGAATGTGTACAGAATGTGAATTTCCCCCAAATAGTTCTCTTTTTTTTGCCTAGAGCTTGGATTGTAAACTGAGTCAGGAAAAAAAACCCTCCTTCCTACCCCTACAACTGCAGCTGTGTAGTGATGGCAAGAATGTAAGTCTTCCTCCTCCTTGCTCCACCTCTCCCTCATGTGTAAAACACTGCAGGCCTCATCTCCAGAGTCATTCTGGTGGGCAATTTGCTCAGCCAGAATACTCAGAGCAGAGACACCATTAACAAGGCAAAGTACCTAACCAAGAAGACTCAGGCTTCCAACATGGAGGCTGTGAAAATGCTGGATGAAATCCTGCTGCAATTGAGCATGTCTGTGCCTGTAGATGTGATGCCTGGTGAGTTTGATCTCACCAACTACACTTTGCCCCAGCAGCCGCTACATCGCTGCATGTTTCCCCTGTCGAGTGCCTACTCCACACTGCAGCTGGTTACCAACCCTTACCAGGCTAACATTAATGGTGCCAGGTAAAGGCGGCTTTTCTAGCTTCTTAAGATGCAGCAGCAGCACTGCCCTATCATTTCCAGAGCGCTTTTAGGGGTTCAAAGCAGACCATGGAAGGGATGTTTCCAGCCTCTCCACTGCCCCCTGCCTTTGAAAGCTTTAGAAGAAGTTGCTACCAGACTGGGACTCTGAGCAACATCATGGGATTTCTAGTGGATTACTAGGAGCCAAGTGAAACTGTCAAAATTCTCTTCTTATTTTTGCTATTGCTAGAAAGTGTAACATTGCCTGCCAAGAAATATAATGTTGCTGTGTTCATGATATTGAAAAGTTGTTTTTGTTTGCTGTTATATTTACTGTTACATTACTGTTTTATTATTTTTTGTTATTAGGAAATTGTTTTTGCAATTGTTGTTTTCGAGATATACTTCTGTTCACCTCATTGTAAGCCACTTTGAGCACAATTTTTTTTGTGGAAAGGTGGCATACAAATAAAATGATGAATGAATGAATGAATGCTGTGGCACCATCACAAATGCTGAGGATGCTGTGACTAGGGATGTGCCAGAATTCCACCCAAATTGCATTTGGTACCAAATTTTCCATTAATTCACTTATTCTGTATTGTTGTGGATTGGATATTTATGTAGCAATTTTCTGTGGCTTTTTGAAAGGATGAAAATGTCTCACCTTTTCTGCTTAGCTATAAAAATGTAGATGTGAAAGATGCTGTTCCTAAAACAATCCTAGGCTGGGCTCTTTTTGCTCCATTTCATAGTTTACCAGAGGTGGAGAGCACTTCACTATTTGCACTTTTTTTTGCGAGGGAGGGAGACTTACCATGGTGCTAGCCAAGTCTCACTTTCCTTGTATTTTTGTTTTTTAGGCAGTTTGGAAGACAGATGCAGTAACAGTAATGACACTATGGCCTTCTATCTGTTTCCCATTACTCCCCCTGTAATGATGCCACTGTGGACACAATAGCATCATTCATTTGAGGTGCAGTCTAGGGAAAAGGTGCACACCTGGAAGAAGGAAGCAACATGGCAGTGGCCCAAGCTTCACTCCAACTATCACCACAATATAAAGTATTTTAACTAGACTAACTAAAGAAAAAAACTAAAGGAAAGGAATCCATAGCCACCAAAGCAACAACCAACTTCCTCTCCCAATGGTTTTGCGAGTCAATTTATGTATCCTGAAAAGTTGTCACTGAAACAGTTTCCACAATTTGCCACCTGTAAATTGGGAGGGGTGAATGTCTGTTTTGGTTCAACCCCATATTAGTCCCATACTTTTTAAAAAGTGTAAGAAAAGTCAAACACTAGGAGAAGAGGCTAGATCACGGGTGGAGACCCTCAGCCCCAGTGGCTGCATGCGGCCCTCAACCTACTTTCCTTTGGCCTTGGCCTAATTTCACATGGGTGGCAAGGAGGAAAAAAATGGGTAAGGGGGTGGCAGAGAGAGATAGAGAAAAGGGATGGCAGAAAGAAAGAAAAGGGGGCTTTAGCTTTGCCAAATTTGGCTCTAGCCCTGCCTGCAACCTGATCTGGCCCCTGGCATGTCACCTGTGATAGATTTTCCTGAGGAGATGCAAAAAGGGAAAAAAATGCTCTCCATTCTTGGCCTAGATACTGCGTCTCTCTAGCAAAAGTAGCAACTGGAATGGATAATAAGACCCATTTTTCAGTAAGAGAAATGTTCATACTATTTTAAATTAGCAGCCAAAGCAGTTCCACAGGAATAATCAAACTAATAATGTTCAAAGCATGTAACAATATTAGTCAGTGTTAAGAGACAAAATGGAATTATGAGCCTATCTAAGGCTGTTCAAGGACAGTATGCTGACTAGGCAACCAATTTAAATTCTAAATTTCTCTGCATTCGAAGTCTCAATTTCCAGGATGTGCAACCAAGACATACAGTTCTGATTTTCACTAGAAAGAACAAAATGGAAAGGGAAATACTCAAATAACTTCCATTTTTTTTAAAAAAAAGTACTTTCTTCATAGAGAAGTAAAAAAATAACGCTTTTAGGTTTTGACTATCCACCTGATAGTTTCAAGTATCCATAGATAAATCCTTCCCATAATGAAGGCTGCTTAGAATATGAATCAGTTTGTTGCTGAATGAATCAGGACGACGAAGAGAAGGGGGAGGGGGAGGTTGGGGAAAAGGGATATTATCCTGGCTGTGTGCCTCTGGATGCTTCCAGACTGTCACTATTTTAAGATGGGTTTGAATTGCACACCAGCAAATTCAGGTTGCTCAGTTGAAGTTGATTGGGCGAGGTCTTGCACAACAAACCTGCTTCCCCCAAAGACTGGATATTTTTGCAATTAGGAAAGTGAGTTAGAAAGTGAGTGCAGTTAGGAAATGCACTGGAAAGTGTTGGATAACGCTTGATGCAACATCCTCTAATGTGCCCACAAAAAGATCAGGTTAAAAGCTCAACAAATAGCTGGTGGCATCTAATCTCCTTGCAAACAAATGAGGATGAATGTTCAATAAACA
Organism: Rhineura floridana; assembly: GCF_030035675.1. Taxonomy (NCBI): domain Eukaryota; kingdom Metazoa; phylum Chordata; class Lepidosauria; order Squamata; family Rhineuridae; genus Rhineura; species Rhineura floridana. The sequence goes on along the minus strand of NC_084486.1, from coordinate 79,747,366 downwards.
GGTCATCTGGAAGCGACATCTAAGAGAAAGAACAGGCTCTTCTACTTGTCAGGTCATGGCTTTGTTTTACACTGCAGATTTTGGCAGGGTGTTCCTGAGTGAGAATACTTTTCCCAGTTCTGCCCTATGGATATATGGAAGAAGTGTAACAATGGCCCCTAGATTCACCTTGTACCTGAATGTTTTTAAAATTCTGCTCTGCTTCTGAATTATTCTGTGCTCTCTTTGCTTCAATCTTTGCTCCAGGTTCCCAGCTGTTCTGTTGAAAAAAAAGCTCTGTGTTCCCCATACACTGTAATGGCAAGCTTTACAGGCACAGGAGCACCTTCTGTGGATTAAATCTGCCAAATCGAAGGCAGATACATGCAGGGGTTTTGTGTAGGGCACCTTTAAATTTGATTTTTTGAAAAAGTCTATAACTTTTTGATTTTCTGCCAGAATTTGATAAATTTAGACATGATCACTCCCTCTGAAGGAATGAAACCTGCCAGATGTCAGATTGATAGCTGCAGTGGTTCTCCCACAAGGGCAGACTTTACCATTTTGGGATGGGTAGAATAGGAATCCTAGGGTGTGAGGAGTGTTGGTGAGGGGAAAAATAGCATGGATCCCTAGGAAAGGCTGGGGTGAAGGAACTGCCATTCATCAGCAATTTCTCTTTTACCCCAAGGATCATTCAAGGGTGGGAAGGACTTCTGATTCCCCATGGAACTCTGAGGATGCAATGGAGATCTCTCCATGAACTTAGACATAGGTCTGTATAAAAACAAATACAGTTTTTATTCCCTCCTCCCTCAAGTCACTGGAGTGATCTGGGGAAATAATTCACTGTGAATATAAGCTAGAACTGTCCATCAAAACAAAAGACACCTCCCCGCTTGAAGTCGGGGTATTTCCCATTCAGCTTGGTTTAATTTGGTGTGTTTGTGGGAGACGACTGTGTGTATTTTGGAGAGCAGAGTCCTCACAGAGCCACTTGGGAACTTAAGAATTTTCTGATCTGCCTCTAGACTCTTTGTTAATGCTGTTATCTGACTTGGAAATATGAAAACTTTTCCCAAATCACCCCAATTCAGGGGTACATGCATTGTAATTCAGGGTACAAATAGAGTCGATGCACATGCCTAGTATATACACATATAAACAAGACAGTGGTTGATGTTTAGCTGTATCTTATACCTAAATCCTTCTCACAGTCTCCCTGATTATTCACACCTAAAGATTCAGAAGTAACAGCCTGAGCTGCTTGCAGAATATTATTATGCCTTGATTACTATAAGCTGTCCATAGAGTTTTGATGTGTGAGAGATGATATTGCTAATTTTAATCATCCTAATGAGAATGACACCTTCAAACATTCAATTCCAATCTCACCCAAGTGGCTGTAAGCATGAATTTATTCTATAAAGTGCTGGGCTTTACATGTAAATTAACTATTAAACAATGAGATGCAAACTCAAAGTTTCTAAATCTAGTCCCAAGACTCACATTTTATTTTGGAAGTTTTCATTTAAGAAATGATTTGTTATCTCATCTCTTTATCCACACATATGTTTAACATTGATTTTAATTTAGCCTTTGCAACAAGCAAATGTGGCTTCTCCTTTGTTTTCTTCCAGAATGGAATTCTCAGAAAGTTGTTTTATGTAGCCTTTATGCAGATTAACCCAATTTTTCACTCCATAGTCCAGTGCAGGGATGGTATTTAACTGGTTTCTAAAACACCTAGCACATAGGAATATGATTCCCCCCAGGGTCTCAAGGGAAATTTGGATTAGATTTGGCTTAAGAAAATTGGTAACAAAATATTTCCATGTCTCAACACAAAAACACCCATGTTCCCTCTATCCTTGTTTCTCTGTGTGTTATCCTGTCATGTAGACAACTCTGATTCAGATGTGACAGTCAGTTTTGTAGCTTGTATTTCTTAAATATATGAAAAGATGGCAACTGTATGGGGTAAGGTTTCCTCTAGATTTCTACACAGTGGATACAATATTATTACTCTTTGAAAATGCTCACATAATAAAACTGTTTAAAAAATACCTGCAATTTGTACATACTGCACTAATGGTGAGTTCAATAGTTGACTGAATAGATGATAGGATTGTTATTATCCCTTGATTGTCTTCTTATAGATCAAGACACCAAAGCTGAATACCCACAACATTTTATTCTAGAATCAATGGAGACTGAATTCTTGTTTTTTTCTACCTACCCCACAAACAGTCTAAACTTACTGCACATTTTTTGCCCCTGAAAAACATTTCTTGACAAACTGGTATCATTCAGAAAATACAAGCTCATTGTAGATGGATTCTGTATTACTTTGCAATGTGTGTCCATTTGGAAATAGATGTAGGCATGTATCCACAGCTGCCCAATGACATGGGTAGACGACATATACCAAAATTGCAAGGGGAGGCTTTTCAAATGTGTAATCTAATCAAGGGGAGGGTTTTCCTAAAACATATCAAGCAACTACTCCCACCTTTCTGGATGGCAGGATCTACAATCAATCCAGATTGAAAGCAGCATGTTGAGGATGGGCATGGATGAGTCCGTATTGAGAAAAAATACATTTTTGCGCTACAAATGGGAAAGTGCATACACAGCCTAAGCCATGAAATCCAAGAGGAATAAAATTGCCAGTTTCCACGGACAAACAAATCCACATTCACCACTTGATTATACAAGTCAGACACATTGAACAAGTAACAATGCATTGTTTCAGAAATGTGCATTTTCCATGTCCCTGGCATCATTTGTTTGGCAGTACTAGCCAAAGTAGCTTCACTCTCTGGTGTACTCTTTAAGGAATCAGGGAGGGCAGATATGGAAGTAGGCAAAGGTTACATGAATAAGTGTATCAGGCCTTGCTCAAATCTGTGAAGCTATTGATCAGTTAAATTACACGGGGTTCACTTCTATCCATTTTCTTCTAAACAATTCTGACTCAAAAACCCCAGTGGGGAATGTGTGAAATAGACCATACCTCCTCCAGCTGTACCATGAAGGTAACATTGTGCCCTTGTTCTGATGTCAATGTGCCATCTGAAGTGACAACTCGAAGTCCTCGTGGGGCTTTGCCAGGACACTGCTGAGGCTTGGCTGTGTACTGTTCACGCACACCATCTGTGCAATTATTAGAAACAACCTTTCTATACCTGTTGAAAGGGAGAAGCAGACACAACAGAGTAAGGAAAGGCTACAAGATGCTCAGTAAGGATTATTTCCTAATTTTCCAGATCATCTCTGTCACATGGCATTTAGTTTAAGCAAATTAATAATAATATCACCACCACCACCACTTTTTAGAAAAAAAGGTCTCATAGAGACTTACAACAAGCTAAGAATGCAAAGAAACCATAAAATAGCCAAAAACAATAAAACCATGCATAGCATTAAGTGCTCATCCAACAGCAATCAATAACAAGGACATTAATCAAGAACCAGCTCAAACTGCCCAACATTAGGAACTAAAATGGGAAGGGAGCAGCTGAGCCACCATCTCATCTGAAAGACCAGCTGCTCACACCAGCCAGGGTGGAAAGAAAGATCAACAAGCATATAGATAGAGGTGATCCAGTGGACATAGTGTACTTAGACTTTCAAAAAGTGTTTGACAAGGTACCTCACCAAAGGCTTCTGAGGAAGCTTAGCAGTCATGGAATACGAGGAGAGGTCCTCTTGTGGATAAGAAATTGGTTAAGAAGCAGAAAGCAGAGAGTAGGAATAAACGGACAGTTCTCCCAATGGAGGGCTGTAGAAAGTGGAGTCCCTCAAGGATCGGTATTGGGACCTGTACTTTTCAACTTGTTCATTAATGACCTAGAATTAGGAGTGAGCAGTGAAGTGGCCAAGTTTGCTGACGACACTAAATTGTTCAGGGTTGTTAAAACAAAAAGGGATTGCGAAGAGCTCCAAAAAGATCTCTCCAAACTGAGTGTATGGGCGGAAAAATGGCAAATGCAATTCAATATAAACAAGTGTAAAATTATGCATATTGGAGCAAAAAATCTTCATTTCACATATACGCTCATGGGGTCTGAACTGGCGGTGACCGACCAGGAGAGAGACCTCGGGGTTGTAGTGGACAGCACGATGAAAGAAAATGTCAACCCAGTGTGCGGCAGCTGTGAAAAAGACAAATTCCATGCTAGCGATAATTAGGAAAGGTATTGAAAATAAAACAGCCGATATCATCATGCCGTTGTATAAATCTATGGTGCGACCGCATTTGGAATACTGTGTACAGTTCTGGTCGCCTCATCTCAAAAAGGATATTATAGAGTTGGAAAAGGTTCAGAAGAGGGCAACCAGAATGATCAAGGGGATGGAGCGACTCCCTTACGAGGAAAGGTTGCAGCATTTGGGGCTTTTTAGTTTAGAGAAAAGGCGGGTCAGAGGAGACATGATAGAAGTGTATAAAATTATGCATGGCATTGAGAAAGTGGATAGAGAAAAGTTCTTCTCCCTCTCTCATAATACTAGAACTCGTGGACATTCAAAGAAGCTGAATGTTGGAAGATTCAGGACAGACAAAAGGAAGTACTTCTTTACTCAGCGCATAGTTAAACTATGGAATTTGCTCCCACAAGATGCAGTAATGGCCACCAGCTTGGACGGCTTTAAAAGAAGATTAGACAAATTCATGGAGGACAGGGCTATCAATGGCTACTAGCCATGATGGCTGTGCTGTGCCACCCTAGTCAGAGGCAGCATGCTTCTGAAAACCAGTTGCTAGAAGCCTCAGGAGGGGAGAGTGTTCTTGCACTTGGGTCCTGCTTGCGGGCTTCCCCCAGGCACCTGGTTGGCCACTGTGAGAACAGGATGCTGGACTAGATGGGCCACTGGCCTGATCCAGCAGGCTCTTCTTATGTTCTTATGTTGTTCTTAAAGATACGGTTTTCTGCTGCACCAGCTCTAGGCTGCACAAGAGGGAGGCCTGGATCATATCCATCACCAGTAGGTAAACTGACTTAGGATCTAGTAGGTGTTTGGCAAGACCTGATTTGCTCCTCCCCCAAAACCCAATGTTGGGAGTTTACACTGGCTACCACTGGTGGTAGTTTCTGCCCACCCATGCTTTTGGCGGGGGCAGTAGGGACCTCCATGGCAGCAGAATGCCCTCCCTGCAGGTAGAGACAGGTGAAGCTCCTTTGCATCCTAACACCCTTCAGTGCAGCAGATCAGAGGTCGGAGGCAGTATGCTTCTGAATACCAGTTTCTCAACAGCAAAGGAGAGGAGAGTGCTCTTGAGTTCATATCCTCCTTGTGGGCTTCCCATAGGCCTCTGGTTGGCCACTGTGAGAACAGGATGATGGACTAGATGAATCACTGGCCTGATCCAGCAGGCTTTTCTTATGTCCTTATGTTGGGGTTAAGACTGCTTTGTTTGACACATGTGGTGCTCTGGTGTTCAAAGCAGGAGATCAAACATCCCTGCACTGGTAAAAGTGGCTGGTGCTGTCCCAGAACTTGAGCAGGAGCAAACATGAATCCTGCTGTGCTAGCCAGAAAATGACGCAAAGGTAATGCGGAAGTCCATGGGACTTACCTAATTTTTTCCTTCTTGATGTAAGCTTGTTTCTGCAAAAAAGCTATAATAAGACGTTGGAAGGGGCAGAAATGGCAAGGCTAATCCAAATGTCTCTTCCCTATTTATCTGTCATAGGCCTCTGCTTTAGCTGCTGCATCAGATACCTCAGCTACAAGCTAGCTATATCAGGCTGTGTGTTACCTTATGCAAGGTAGTTAGGTGTTGATTGCCTCTTTCCCTACTGTCATGTTTGTCATTCACCTGTGTTATATTTCTTCATTTCTTCCTCTTGAAACAATTCTCATTAGTTTAATTCCACTTTGATCAAAGTGAAAAAAAAGAGTCAGTACACTTAAGGTACACTTAATGTACCTTAAGAATCTGTACCACCTTGCATAAAGATTTCAGGGTGGGGGGCATGTTGAATGCAGCCCCATCTCAAAATTTCTCTGCTTGTGCTAAGTTAACAAGGATGAGGCTTCTAGTCTAGTCTTCTCCCTGCTCTGCTAATTTTGCAGGCACAAAGAGATTTTTAAGCAACAGTGCCTTCAAACTTACTCCAGCTGTCAGCCCACACTATTTGGACTGTTCATGTGTTTCTGTTGCATATGTGAAAAGACAGTCAAACGGGTGAAGCATAACTCCATTCCCAGACACTTCCCTGCTTCCTCAAGTAAGCAAAAACAAACCCAGCTTTAGGGTAACAGACAGTGGGGAGGAGGACTAGTCCCTTCCAGCCAGAAGAAGCAGGGCTTCCCATTAGCCTTGAGCATCATTTCCTGCCAGGGACTATGAGGCTTATAGGCCTGTGTAATAAGGGAGACCTGCCACCTATTACCGTCTTCCTTCAGCTATCACCACCCTTTTTTTTAGCTTTGACAAAGAGTGTCTGTGTGCGTGTGGGGTTGTGACTGGCAGAGAGGCCAAGTACCAAATGAGGTAGGTTGTGAACCCTAATTCAAGATGGGGGCAGACCTTTTGAGCAGTGTGACTTTTGCATATTGAGCTCTCTCCATCTGAAGTCTTGCTCTGTAATAAACCTGGTGAGCAGCACAAGGAAAGTTTGATATCCGTTCACAAACAATATTATGAATGAGTGATATTTGAATAACTCTGAAGATCACTCACCCAGTGCTATTGAGATAACTCTGACCAAGACTGCAGTCTTTTGATAAGGAGGAGGGGTTGTACCAAAAGGCAGGCAAACACTGGCCATTGCTGTGACGTTCAAATCCATAGTCGCTGGTTTGAATAAAGGAGAGGTCATTTCAATAACATGCAAATCACACATTGCAATGGAAGCATATATTTCAGAGAGATAATGTTACAGTGAATCCTGTAGAAATCCCATTCACACAAATAAAGCCTTCTAGGCTTAATTTGTCTTCTACACATATGTTGATATCACAAAGGTTCTATAGCTCTACAGCTTTTTTTCTGCATTTGCATCAATAATTATACAACATTTGACTGCTTTGGCGGTGGGGGGGCCTGTCATCGTGGATGCACTCCTTGGAGCAGGCGCTGGAAGAGGCGGTGGCCAATGGTGCTCTCAACCTGAGCGGCAGGAAGCTGAGGGATTATCCGTGGGGCAACGCTGCTAGCCACGACCTTAGCGGTACCATCCAGGCTGTACAATATTTCTTTGCTGCCGCCTCCTGGTCCCAGTCCCGGTCCTGCTTCACAGGCTGGCTGGCCATGAACTTCCAGGGCGGGCTTGTACAGAGTGCCAGGCAACAGCAGCAGCAGAGCCTGCCGGCGCCGGAGGGCCCGTTGCTGGGCGGTGCACCACAGCTGCAGTTTGGCCTCTCTAACTCAGCGGCCACCCGTGTCAAGATTGAGTGCTTCGAGTCAGTGCATCCTAACATCTACACCCCAACATCTATGCCATCTACAACCTTATTGAGCATGTCGACGATCTCACGCTCTAGAGCTGGATTCGCGAGCACGTCATCTCCACCGAGGGCAACAGAAATACAGCTAGAAGAGCTGGATAAAAACCATGCAGGAAACGAAGCTGTGACAACTCAAGCCAGAATTTCCAACAAGATCCGAAGGATCCAGTATGATTCCTACTATTGGAAGCTTGTAATTGCTGTTTTCTTTTCTTTTTTTAATAATGTTATTTGTTATTTAATTTTGAGAATTGTATTATTTTATTGATGTATTATGTTCTATTGATGTATTGCTATATTCGTGTTTTTTGTAAGCCGCCTTGAGGGCCTTTTGGCCATAAGGCGGGGTATAAATTTAATAAATAAATAAATAAACATTTGACCTTGACTGATTCTGGATTATATTCATTGTTTTCAATACAAAAATTTGAGCAGAAGCCTCTTCAACACCGAATGAATGGGTAGGTCAAAGCACATTGAGTATGTGCTGGATTTTGTCCCCTTCATTTCTCTGTGTTGCTGTGTGAGGCTGGAAGTTACGCAGAATATGGCTATGGCCAATTATGAGCAAATGAAGCTGCCTTATACTAAGTCTGACCATTGGTCAGTCTAGCTCAGTACTGTCTACTCCCCCTGCTGGTCTCTGAGCTCATCTCCAGCTCTGATATCTGATATCCTTTTACTGGAAATGTTAAGAGAGTGAATTTGGTATCATTTGCATGCAGAATGTGTGCTCCACAACTGAGCTGAGGGTCGTCCCAGGAGCTGCTCCTTTGGTTTTGAAAACCAGTGATCCACAAGGAGAGGGAAATGAGGCACTTCCTTTTTTTTAACCGCACACTTGATCCAACATTTTCACTTCCCTCTTTGCTTAACATTCCTGAGTCTTTTCTGTAACATGCTCAACATTGGTTAATTGCTTTATAAATAGGTGCTTGGTTATCCAAATGATGCAAAATAGATTTATAAGCAACCTTACTAGAGGGGTGGCATAAAGGCTACTGAAATTATCATTCAACAAATAGCAAAGCTCAGTTTCATTTATTTATGAATAAGACTTGTTTCCTCTGTGATCTGATTGTCAACAAGCTGAAATGCTTGTATTGCTGAGCTCTCATGTATCAATATAATTAAAAAGCCGTAACAACACACACACTCAGCATGTTCAATAATCGAGTGAAAAGCATAGCAGCAAAATATGCAGAGAAGAGAACACACATTCAAAGCCTGATTTAATCTAACAATATTAGATTGCATTTCTATGCTACATGCACCCTTTCTTCTAGGTGAAGGATCCTAGATATTAGCTCTCAGTGCTAGATATGGATTACACAAGCAGTGCTTAGTTTTTTTAAAAGAGCAGGTTAAGCATTGGAAGCACTGTCCCAATCAAGATTCTTTAGAGCTGGATGTGAGTAAGAAAAAAACACTCAGCATATACTCAGATGTGCTGTCTTAGCATTTCCTCATATATTCCAGGACTGAGCTCTGTCACTGAAACTAGAATTGAGACCTCAAATTAAGAGTCTATGATATATCAGTGATTAATCTGATTTAATATACAAATTACTATACTACACTATACAGTGGTGGATATGAGTAATGTCCCTTGGTTGAGGCAACTATACTCCATCAACACTGTATCAGTATTACCAGAACCACTTTATGAGTATATATATATTTGCACGTACATGATACTATTCTGATGCTTTCTTCACTGCTTTCTTTCTTGCTCAAAATTGGTCAGAGGGCACTTCCAGATGGGCTGTTTATTCACACAAAATTTGGTTGGTGTTCCATACTTTCCAGCGCAATTATGTCATCCCTTTTCTAACTGCAAATGTCCAATAAGAAAAAATGAGGGAAAATTGCATTGGAAAGGGTGGGATAACAACTACTAGTTGGCAGTGTTGTATAACCTCCATGTGAAGATATCAGGATGAAGGCTCAATAGAGAGGCAACAGAATATAACCTCTATGGAAGATTTGTGTGAACATGTCAGCAATGCATGTTCAGTTAATAGCCAGTCTGAAAGTTCCCAGAAACTCCTTTAGCACAGACACTGGGGGAAGATACATGGAGATTCAAAGTAAAGATGAGCCATATTCTAGAATGGAGAGATCACATGCATCCTTTCTTGTTATACTCATGTTAATCTGCTCCCCAGTGAAGTCCTCCTGATGCTGTCATTGACATTCTTTCAGCGCCAGGTAAAGACATACCATTTCTCCCAGGCATTTGATAGATTGAGATGATGTTTTGTTTTTAATATGCTGCCAAACCTTCCTGTGGCTATGTAGGAGTGGTATTATAGTTTTGTTGTTTTTTATTGTTATGTTTTTATAGTATATTTTATTTGTTTTGTTTTAACATTGTGTAAGTCACTTGGGGACCTTCTGGTATCAAGTGAACAACAACAACAACAGCAACAAGGGTTACTAATAATCTTTAACTTCATCAGAGCCTTCTAGTTCTGGATCTCAAAGTCACAATACCTGGCATTCCCAATAAAGGGCAATTCCATTTTTTATTAGTCTTCAGTCTGGAGAGAAGATGGACTTAGCATAGTTGGAAGCCCTGTCTAAGCCAAGAGAGATAGGGGAAGGGAACCAAGGAAGTTTGAACCAAGCAAAAGTAAGGGTTCTTGATGGACTGTAACATATGTCCTGGGAGCCTTGGATGTGCAGTTTCCAGGACTCCTCCATCCATACTAAAGATTCAGTTGCCCTGAGAAAACAAAGCATTCCTGCAGGCACAAGACAGAGAAGTAGGGAGGACTTCCATTTTCAGCTTTATCATCACCCTATTAAAGATGATTGGGAGGGAAATTAGAGATTGACAGACAACGTACAGTGGCCTGCTTGAGGTCATCTATTGAGTTTATTGGGATTTATTTGAGCAGGGGATGTCCTGGTTCACAGCCTTGTGTCTTATGCTTGATCTAAAAGTGACAGTGGGAAAATTGTGTGTTTTAAGTCCAGATTTGCCAAAGTCATATAGAAAGTATGTCTTGGGATCCAATATTAAGAGACGAATGGGTGCGTGGGCATGGAGTGCTGAACTTTCCTCCTGTCTGAACTTCACCACAGTCTGTTTCCCAATATCATTTTTCTCTCAGCTGGGCTCTGAAGCAATCCTAGCTGGAAGAAGAATCATTGGTGAAAGGGGATTTATGAAGGTGAGATATGGGTGGAAGGAAGAGAAGATTCCACACTTCTTACCTGTGTACCCCTTTTCTTTATTACATTATAACTTTCACCACAACTCCTACTTTATATGCAACTGGGCAGATCTGGGTTTAAGATACACAGCTATGTTTCTGCCTCTAAACTGGCTCTACAGACAGATTTAGAATTTTGATTGCAATGTTTGATTTGGTTTTGTCAACTTCTCTCTCTCTCTCTCTCTCTCTCTCTGCATCTCACTAGAGAGGCATTAGTATCTCTTCTTCACCTTGCAGACCTGTAAACTAATGAATTCCTTGTCTTCTCTCTGATGCACACAGAGCACTGATGATAACAACAAATTGCTGCCTAACTGTAGGCACAACAGGCTGCTTTGCAATCAACAAGCATTAGCATCAACTGGAGCCGCCGAGGATGCACCTGACTACTGAAATCCAAACAGAGGAGTGAACTGAGATCAACAGTATTACAGCCAGACATCTAGTGTTTGAAGCTAGTGTTTACCTATATTCTCTGGCCGATTGAGGCTTAATGCTGCAATCCTAACCCATTTACCTGGGAAGAAGCCCTACTGAATTCAATAGGACTTCCTTCTGAGTAGACACAGTGAGAATTATGCTGCTGCATGTTACATATTACTGGCATATGACTGTAACAGTTGCCCAACCATCAGCCCCAGATAGCCTGGTCAATATTTAGGGGTGATGAAAGCTGTAGTCCAGCACAATCTGGAGAGCCACAGATTAGCCAGCCCTGCTCTCTAAGGCAAAGGCCTTTCCAGTAAGAACAAGAGGGAGCATAAAGGCGGCAGGGGATGAAGAGAATGCTTAACTCATTCCTATCTATCACTTCTTCCTCCAGCAGCTTTTCCATGCTCTGAGATTTTTAATTTATGTTTTTCCAGATTTAAAATCCCACGGGGGGGGGAAGCCACTTAAGGGTGTAGATGGTTGTGGAGTAGGGATGGGTGAATGTCATTTTAGATTCTTCTCAGTTACTGATTTTTCTGATAAGTTTGGTTCTCCACATTTCCACATCATTTCGCCATTTCTTTTAAAGTCCTCATGAAAATTCATCAGAATTTTAGTGTGAATTTTTCCAAATATACACATTTTTGCAAAGCAATTTCTGGTAATGTAATGGATGTTGTTGTTTTCACTAATGTATACATTTCGAAGCACACTTTAGCCTAGTGTGTGCATTTTTGTACACATTACTTGGCTGAAGAACTGCATTGCAAAAATGTGAGAAGTGCAAATTTCAACGGAAGGTTGTGCTTCAGTGCATATATTGTTTCGGAAAGTGCCAATGAGGTAAGTTCACCTATAAATGCAAACCAAATCAAATTTCTCCCTCATCCCTAGTGTGCAGCAGGGGTACAACTCTTCCCCTAAAGAAAAGATAAAGTCAACCTACTTCCTACTTCCAATTGCCCCACTGGAAATGGCTTTTCCTCATTTCTTCATTTCAAGCACCACTTTCCATGTAACACTGAGTTTGGCCTCAGCAGAATGCAAGTGCCCGGCATTCATTTAAAAGGCTTTATTTCACAAAGCTGTTTTGTTGCAAAAAGAAAAGTAAATTCGGGGCTCTGGAGAACAGATTTTTTTTTTTTGCAGGTGATTATTGGAAACACAGTACAAACATCTTTAAAAACACCTCTCTGTGGACTGGAGTTTTAGCAGCAATTTAAGGATAAAACAATGATAGGCAATAAGCAGACAACAGGGATTCTACAAGACAAGATGTACAGACTTGATGAGACTCACCTTGGGGAGAACAAATGAATCATAAAGAGTGTTTAGCTGAAGGAAAAGGGAGCTGAAGGAAGGTGGCTCTGGCAAGCAACAGGCTACTGTAGCCCTCCATGGTTAAAGTTGACAAACCTGCACGTCTGTGGTGTGGCCACAGTTGGAATATTGCGTAAAGTTCTGGTCACCGCAGCTCAAAAAAGATATTCTAGGTTTGGAAAAGGGCAACTAAAATGATCAGGGGACTGGTGCAATTCTCTATGAGGAAAGGTTATAATATTTGGGGCTTCTTCAGTTTAGAATGAAGAAGGCATGTAAGAAGGATGCGATAGACATATATAAAATGACACATGGTGCAAAGAAAGTAGAAAGGGAAGCGTTTCTCCTTCTCTCATAATACTAGAACCAGGGATCATATAATTAAGCACATTGTTAGAAGATTCAGGACAAAAGAAAATACTTGTATACATACCATGTTGTTAAACTATGGCATTTGCTACCACAAGATATAATAATAGTCACCAACTTGGATGGATTTAAAAGGAATTGGACAAACTCACAATGGATAAGGCTATCACTTGTTACTAGTCGTGATGGTTCTATATGCCTCCAAATAGTTTCTGGGATTCATAAGCGAGACACAACTATTCTTATTATTTATTTAGTACATTTATACCCTGCATTTCTTTTCATGAAACCCAAGGCGGCTTACATATGGTTCCCAGGCGGTCTCCCATCCAGACACTGATGAGACCTGACCTTGCTTAGCTTCAGCGGAGAGCTGGCCTTATGTGCCTTCAGACCACAGCCTGGGACCTGCATTACTATTGCATTAATGTGCTGCTTGTAGGCTACCCAGAGGCATCTCACTGGCCAATGTGAGAACAGAATGTTGGATGAAGTGTGCCTTTGGTCTGATTCAGCAGGGCCCTTTTACATTCACAACCACTTGTGTTCTGCCAGTTTGTGTGGAATCTCTCTTTTTCAGATGATGGTGGTGGTAGTGTGGAGGTAGTAGAAATGGTGCAATCTCTGCACATTCAGGAATTTATGTGGAGGCCCCATCTCTTACTCCATCATCTGCATGGTGGAGGGAAGGGGACATGCCAGTTTCCCACTACATGACTTCCATATGTGACTATTGAAGAAGGGCTTTAACTAAAGAAGAGTACAGAAACCCCATTGACAGAATATGAAGTGTGGAAGGCTTTTCAACAATTGCATAAATATAAGGTATTCTAATTTATGGTACTTTAGCAAAACAAGTGAAGGTGTTAATCAAATCAAACAAGACCACTGTTATGGCCAACCTAGCAGAAGAACTGAATGATCTATTTAAAAAAAAAAAGCCTAGAATTGTATAGAATTTGTATAGAATGAAAAACCTGGATCTGTTGCTGGAGTGATCCTATGCATGCTGTGGTAAAACACAGGGAAACCTCCTAAATAAATGCTTTAATAACACATGTGTCACCGTGTAATCCATTTACTACTTAAATAAATACAATCTGGTTCTAGGCAGTTGCTAGGTAATATTGTCCTTAGGGCTATGCACACCATTTTCATTGTGATAATCATTCCTGAAACACTATTGCCCCCTGGTAGTGAGAAGTGGGCAATGCATGCAAATCTAATCTCTGCTACATTAACTCCTTTCCTAACAGTTTTCTAACTCGCCCATTTTTCCAACCATAATTCAGGCAAGACTTAAGTTTCTGTCTCTAGAAATAAGCATAAGTTTTTCAAACCTGTTTGGTGACAGGGATGGAAGCAGATCAAATTTTAGTTATGCATTACATCTTTTCAGAGCTTTTTTACTTTTTTAAACTACAACTCCCATCAGCCCCAGCCAGCATGGCCGCTGGATTGGGCTGATGGGAGTTGTAGTTCGAAAAAGTAACTTTTCCAAGCTCTGCATCTTTTTAAAAAACATTATTCCTGAGTAAATATAGATTTTCTTTGTGTGCCTGCCCAAAAAAGGGCATTTAAAAGTATTAATCTTTCAAAACATAAAATTAACTTTAAAACACATTTCTATCAATACCCTGAACTATGGAAGAGAGAATGTGAGATGAGTTATCTTATAATGGACTCAGGAGGCTTTGAATGTGAATATAGGAAACTAGTGAAGCTTGTAGCAACAATTAGGTATCAGGAAAGAGGATTCTCCCCAACCTGTTAATTAGGGTTTTTCTCAGTTTCTCATTTTTCTAAACTTAAATTCAGTTCTTCACATTCTGCAGCAATTTGCATTTTAAAAAAACCTCAGCATTTTAGTGTGAATTTCTTCTAATATACATATTTTTGTATGCAGTTTTGACTAATATGCACATTTATGAAATTTTCAATAATTATTGCATTTTGCAATGTTATTTTCACTAATTATGCATTTGCATGCGCACTTTCCCCTAATGCATACATTTTGTACACATTGGTTTGCTGGAGAACTGCATCACAACATTTAGAGAAGGGTGAACTTCAAATGATAATTGTGTTACAGTTCACAGATTGGATCAAGAAGTATGGATTAGGCAGTTTCCATTAAAATACAAACAAAATTGAATTCCTCCCCATCCCTAGTTCTGTTATTGTTCTTTTGGTCTGTATCTATTTTACATCCTTGTATCCATTCTTCTGTTTTCTGTTTTTTAACTAGTAAAATTTCTAAAATTAATTCTGGAATTGGCTCATACACAGTTTCCCACAACTTTCCATTCCTTCAGTTCATGTTTTCTTGTGCCTCTCTTTGTTACTGATGCTATATAATGACGGAACAGTGCAGAGAAGCAACCTTGATGTAATCAGTATGTAGGTTTGCATCAAGATTATTTTTGTGTAGTACTCTACTGCTGTACAGATGTATTCCTGCATAAAGGCGAAACACCCCACAAAAAGAAACTTGATCAGGGATGTCAGAGGAATCTCTTGAAAGTGGACTATTAAGCAGATTTCCTTCCATCCACCCATTTGACCTCCATAATGGCACAGACTCTTGCTATAAATGCTTTTTGCCTTTATACCAATTATGCATATTATACATAAATTGTCTGCCAATGTAGATTTTTTTACATATTGTTTCACTTATAATTGTCATTGTCCTGGCAGGTGCCTTATTTTTTCCCCTGAAGTGTTGTTTGTTGATTTTGTATAAGTTGTTTCATCGCCAGAGAGGCAGCCTATATGATTGTCTACTCAGAAGAAAATGCAAATGAACAGCCTTCAAGTCGATTCCGACTTATGGTGACCCTACGAATAGGATTTTCATGGTAAGGGGTATTCAGAGGGGGTTACCATTGCCTTCCTCTAAGGCTGAGAGGCAGTGACTGGCCCAAGGTCATCCAGTGAACTTCATGGCTATGTGGGGATTTGAATCCTAGTCTCCCAGGTTGTAGTCAAACACTTTAACCACTACGCCACAGTGGCTCTCACTCAGAAGAAAGGCCTGCTGAATTCAGTTATGCTTACCCCAGGTAAATGGGGTTAAGATTGCAGCATTCCACTTCCTACTGTGATTTTTTTTAAAAAAACAATGGAATGCATCATTCATTATTGTCCTTTTCATATGGAAAGAAGTGACATCTTTTGTTACCTGTAGACTTTATTTGAGCTCCTCAGTTAAACTCTGAGCCTCTTTGTCAAAATGGGGAGAAAATTCTGGATTAGCACCCATCTCCTAACTCTTTGTTTTAAACTCTTGTCTTGCAGCCAAATGCCAAATTAGCTTGAGCGTTATGTTTCAGCAGTCACACATATGGCTATTTTCTGAATAAAATGCACATTTGTGAAATAAATATTGCAATAAACAATGTGGTTAAATAGCATTACAGCTGAGTGAAGGCATACATTCATATAATCCAGGACGCAAAGAGCAAAATATCAACAGGGTGCTAAATTATCCCTCCCTGAGGCCCAAGTTATGGAAAGGAAACAGAATGGCAAGTTTTCTACTCCCTTCTGTTTTCTCCAGCATTATGGTCTTTTCTACATTGAATACAACTCTAAATTATTTGTAAATATCTGTTGATGGCTAAGATATGTACGTCTATTGTACACTATGAGATAAGTTAAAAATCCATATATTTCCACATCAGCAGTGGACAAAATGGAAGAAAGACTTGTACAAAATAAACTAACTGCAGTGGAAGGTTAATGAAGTTTCTTCCTATCAAACATTGCCCAGCTGGAGAGAGATGGAACAATCAGGTGCATCTTATTATTTATTTATTTATTAAATTTATATCCTGCCCTTCCTCCCAGAAGGAGCTCAGGGTGGCAAACATAAACACTAAAAGCATTTTAAAACATCTTTCTAGTCTTTCTTTCAGTTTTATCTCCTATATTTTCTATATCAACCATATTTTTTCAGAACTTTCCTCCAATTTCCTTTTCTCAATTCTTATAAAAAAGCCCTCTGAATATTTATCTCTTCTGTTTTCTCAGCTCCTGCTAGATTGTTTTTCTCCCACAGTGGACACTAAAAGATGGTAGTAAGAAGAGTTCTAACCATCTGCAGAAGGAGAAATATGGTGATTGTGACTCTGGGCCGAAAAAGGATCCCCTTCTATTTAATTGACAGCAAACTTTGAGAAAAGACTTGTCTAGGATAACATAACAATATATTTCCTGTAGGAATGGGCAGATCAGTCTGTTCCCATTCTATGTCATTTTTCCACTCTGTCCCATTTGTATCTTAATCTTTGCATTTTTAAAAATACAAAATCTGTCTCAAAATTATATTTAACTATGTATTTCATTACAAAATACAAATGCATCTTAATGCTTTTTTTTGTTAATCCTAGAATTATATCACAAAATTTGAAATCGAAGGAAAATTACTTTCTGATCCACACATTTGTCTGGGAGGTGGCTCAAGTGAGTTCTCATCAGAATTCACAGAAACCAAATTCCTCAAGCATCCTTAGTTCTCAGTGCACTTGCCAACATTATGTTTATTATCAGGCCATATAAGCTATAGCCTTGCTAAAGCTCTGCAACGACTACTCACCAATCAAAGTCGGCCTCTGTGCAAACACATGGTTCAGATGCCATGGCTCCAGCGTACTTGCCCTGCATACATTTCTTTTCTGACTTACGCTTCTTGTAGATCCTTTTTGCTCCCATGATGCATGCTTCTCCCTGGGGTAAGAGAAAAACATTCTCTCTACATACCACAATGATCAGATTTATCCCTGCAGTTTAATAAAAAAGGAAATGGAACAAAAATATTTGTGGCTCTTGTCTGACTAAATTAGAAAGAGCAAGTGGTTTTATTACTTTTTCTACTTTCAAAGCAAATAGACCAAACCTTTCTTAATTCTACAAAGACCACAGCTAGGAATGCAAAAAAAACCCACGGGCAAAAAAATAGGTGTGAGTCACAACTGAAGGAATCCAGATAAACCTGTTACCCTGTTATCCATTAGCAGCCATTGAGGTGGCGCAGGTAGAACACATTGCTCTTCCAGCTTCTGAACATGGTGGGTCTCTGCTGCTGACCAAGTGGGAGAGGTGTGCAAAGCTTGCTGCATGGTGGCATGGATGGTGCCATGCAGTGGAGGAGCCAATGCTACAACATGCCACACCACACCGACCTCCCCATGCCTTGCCCTTCCCCATCTTGATCACTGGCAGCAACCTGTCATGTGCAGAAGCCGGGAAAACTATGCTGCCCTGGCTGCACCACTTCACCAGCTGCTACTGCAATTAGCTCTAAGGACCACCTTCCACCAAAAGTGCTCACTAGCTGCAGCTGCGATTTGCATATATCAGATCCCTAAAAGAGGTGAATTCATTCATTCTGAACAACTAAAGTAGGCTGAGCAGAACTTTGTATCTTTAATCAGAAATCAATGGCACAACTCAAATCCAACTCTTGAATTTTTTACCTGGCTATGAAGCTGCCAGGGCCGGTAGTCACCTTCAGCACACCGTCTATCAAAGATTGACTTGTAGTCCACTTTCACCAGCTGCCATTCAGAGCGATGGCTGAAGTGCCCAAAAACTCTGCACAATATATATATTAACAGAATGTTATCATTTTGAGATCAGAACATGCCTGTTTGCCTAAATTTAACATTCTAAAACAACTTTTGAATCAAGCTAAAGAAAATGCATAAAAGTCCAGATGGCTCATATGAAACGGAATGTCAGGCTGCATCACACAGCTAGAAAGAAAGGATGCTAATGTGCCTGTGTGGCAATACCAGAGGCTAGTTTCTAGTCTCTCAAAACTTGAGGTATCTGATCATTAATTCTGCACAACAAGCCTAGAATCAACATTTACTGTATATGTGGTGTTACAGTGGGATAGATTTTTCATGTGTTATAAATGTATACTTGCAAATAAAATTTTAAAATAATAATGTAATAGGAATTTATTCAAAATATATTCTTCAGTACTCATCATTGTTTGATTTACAATGTACCAAACAACTATTAGTGGACTAAATACCAATGAATGCCCATGTGGATGGTAATTCAAACAGCAATATTAAAGATACACTTAGAAGCAAGTTATTCTGAAATAAAGCAAGTTAAATGCTTTCAAACGTGTTTGTTCTACCAATTACATTTTTACAATTGGTTTAGTATCTGGCTTCAATTAAACTAACTAGTTAAAATATAAATAAATGATCATATTACCAACCCCCCCAAATGTATGCATTTTATGAAATGTAAGAAATATGACATAATTTATAATATAATTAACTGAAATGTACCACACTGTTGAAATCATTTTCACTGCTACATTTCTCTCTTGTATTCCAAGGTTACATAGGATATCTAATCTGATCATTAGATTTTATACACTTAATTCTGTAATCCAATACATGTCTACTCAGAAGTAAACTCCATTGGGTTTAATGGAACTTACTCCCAGGTAAGTGTGTATTGGACTGCAGCCTTAGTTAACCATATATTCTCTACTTACGTCATTATTAAGGTCTCTTCTCCAGGCTCACCCAAAACTCCATCAACAAAAAGTGGGATGGAAGTAAAGCTGTATTTGCTCCAGGATCTTCCTTCATCAAAACTTAACCTGATGGAAACAAAAGCAATGGGACTCCCAAAAATATGATTTTTTCTACCATGCAAGTCTCTTAAATATCAGAGTAGTGACAATGCAGAGAGATAACTACAGGATTTCCCAAAGGATCAGCATTGATATCTATGTTTTCAGGCCACATATTAAATGCCCTGTGGAAACAGCATGGCTCAAGAAATGGCAAATATTTGCAAAGTGTGAGTCTTTAAGAGAATCTCATGACACTGGAAGAATGTGAAAGAAATGGTAGATGAAATTCAGTGTTGATAGATGCAAAACACTGGGGCAAAAGTTGCAGTTTTCTATATATCCTGTAGGATTCTTAAACATACATTTATCATGTACATAAAAATAATATATCACAGTTTGTCACATTAGGAGATGGAATGATTTATGACTACTATTATAAATTATTTTTTTATTTGAGGTTCCTGAACCTTGGGGGGGGGGATGAGAGGGACCAGTTCAGCTACTTGATATTAGCCCAAATGACAATTTGGCCATTAAAGGGTTCTTTCTGTAGCAGATCTTGTGTGTGAAACTGAAATCATTGCTTTAGTATGATCAAGAGAAGAAGCGTGTAATTTTTTTAATTGGCATTTCCTGGCACTTAGTTAAAATATTTAGTCATGGCCCAATTTTGTCAGGGGCGTGTAATATATAATGAAGGACTTCATGACTAATGAGATCAGAGAAGTCACAGTAATTACCAGAGATGTCGTATAGGCAGCGAGGTATGTTTCATGGCAACTAAAACCCCACCTTGATCCAGATAAAGAACGCTGTGTTCTTCTTCAAAGATCTGGAGAAATACATTAAAAAAAGGTATTAAGTTTAACTTCCCTCAGTGTGGGTCACAGTTCTAAAACCAGGTAGTGACAGGCTTCTTCTGCAAGATATACTGATGAGAATATAAAATGGCGAGAAAAATATTGTCACTCAGTTGGATCTAGCTTTTAATGTTGTCATATTCCCCACAAACCAAGCCTATTCTTGGAAATGAGAATGAACAAGGTGTCATTTCATTGATCAGGGAGGTTTGCTGAAGTTAAATTAACAAACACCCCTTTACTTTGCAGATGCAAGCTGAACAAATACAGAAATATTCATTTCCTGAAATGTTGGTTCAAATATTTAAATAGTTTCTATTTGTGGTTCTTTTTCAGTATCTGCCCATGCAGTGAAACTAGTAAAAATACTTACGAAAAATGAAAAAAACACATACTAAATGTCTCCTCCCCCACCCTGAAGAAATAATAGCATCTCTACAATGAGGATAGCCTGT
Source organism: Rhineura floridana (assembly GCF_030035675.1). Lineage (NCBI taxonomy): Eukaryota > Metazoa > Chordata > Lepidosauria > Squamata > Rhineuridae > Rhineura > Rhineura floridana. Next base: position 79,726,662 of record NC_084486.1, on the reverse strand, counting down.
CTATTTACATAGGGGGAACAACTGCAAGTCACCAAACAAGAACAAAAGTGGACACTGATTTGCATAAAGTTTGCATATGTGAATATATAAATGATGTTGTTGTTGTTGTTATGTGCCTTCAAGTCGACTACGACTTATGGCGACCCTATGAATCAGTGACCTCCAACAGCATCTGTCGTGAACCACCCTGTTCAGATCTTGTAAGTTCAGGTCTATGGCTTCCTTTATAGAATCAATCCATCTCTTGTTTGGCCTTCCTCTTTTTCTACTCCCTTCTGGTTTTTCCCAGCATTATTGTCTTTTCTAGTGAATCATGTCTTCTCATGATGTGTCCAAAGTATGATAACCTTGGTTTCATCATTTTAGCTTCTAATGGTAGTTCTGTTATAATTTGTTCTAACACCCAATTATTTGTCTTTTTCGCAGTCCATGGTATGCGCAAAGCTCTCTTCCAACACCACATTTCAAATGAGTTGATTTTTCTTTTATCCACTTTTTTCACTGTCCAACTTTCACATCCATATATAGAGATCGGGAATACCATGGTCTGGATGATCCTGACTTTAGTGTTCAGTGATACATCTTTGCAGTTGAGGACCTTTTCTAGTTCTCTCATAGCTGCCCTCCCCAGTCCTAGCCTTCTTCTGATTTCTTGACTATTGTCTCCATTTTGGTTAATGACTGTGCCAAGGTATTGATAATCCTTGACAAGTTCATTGTCCTCATTGCCAACTTTAAAGTTGCATAAATCTTCTGTTGACATTACTTTAGTCTTTTTGACATTCAGCTGTAGTCCTGCTTTTGTGCTGTCCTCTTTAACTTTCATCAGCATTCATTTCAAATCATTACTGGTTTCTGCTAGTAGTATGGTATCTTCTGCATATCTTAAATTATTGATATTTCTCCCTCCAATTTTCACACTTCCTTCTTCTTGGTCCAATCCTGCTTTCTGTATGATATGTTCTGCGTATAGATTAAATAAATAGGGTGACAAAATACACCCCTGTCTCACACCCTTTCCGATGGGGAACCAATCAGTTTCTCCTCTGTCCTTACAGTAGCCTCTTGTCCAGAGTATAGGTTGCGCATCAGGACAATCAGATGCTGTGGCACCCCCATTTCTTTTAAAGCATCCATAGTTTTCCTTAATCTACACAGTCAAAGACTTTGCTGTAATCTATCAAGCACAGGGTGATTTTCTTCTGAAATTCCTTGGTCTCTTCCATTATCCAACATATGTTTGTGATATGATCTCTGGTGCCTCTTCCCTTTCTAAATCCAGCTTGGACATCTGGCATTTCTCGCTCCATATATGGTAAGAGCCTTTGTTGTAGAAACTTGAACATTACTTTACTTGAATGAGATATTAAGGCAATAGTTCAATAATTACTGCATTCTCTGGGATCCCCTTTCTTTGGAATTGGAATGTATATTGAACACTTCCAGTCTGTGGCCCATTGTTTATTTTTCCATATTTCTTGACAGATTTTTGTCAAAATTTGGACAGATTCAGTCTCAGTAGCTTGTAGCAACTCTATTGGTATGCCATCTGTTCCTGGTGAATTGTTTCTTCCAAGTATTTTAAGAGCAGCTTTCCCCTCACATTCTAAAATTTCTGGTTCTTCATCATACGGTTCCTCTGTGAATGAATCTGTCATCCTTGCATCTCTTTTATATAGTTCTTCAGTGTATTGCTTCCATCTTCCTTTTATTTCATCTCGGTCAGTCAGTGTGTTCCCCTGTTGATTATTCAACATCCCTACTCTTGGTTTAGATTTCCCTTTCATTTCTCTAATCATTTGGAATAGGGCTCTTGTTGTTGTTTTGTTGTCCTCTTCTATTTCTATACAATAACTATGGTAATAGTTCTCTTTGTCCCTATGTACTAGTCGCTGTATTGTTGCAGTTAGGGTTCTGACCGTGTTTCTATCTCCTTTTGCTTTTGCTTTCCTTCTCTTTAACCATTTTAAGAGTTTCTTCTGTCATCCATTGAGGTCCTTCTCTCTTTTTAACTACAGGTATTGTCTTTTTGAATTCTTCTGATAATGTTTCTGACTTCATTCCATAGTTCTTCTGGTTCTCTGTCAACTAAGTTTAAAGCCTCAAACCTGTTCCTTATTTGATCGTTATATTCTTCTGGAATGTTATTTAAATTGTATTTTGGCATTATGATTGCTTTGTTGTTCTCCTTTAGCTTTACTCTAATTTTCGATACGACCAGTTCATGATCTGTACCGCTCCTGGTCTTGTTTTTGCAGAAAGTCTGGAACTTCTCCATCTTCTGCTACCAATTATATCATCAATTTGATTTCTATATTGACCATTTGGTGATGTCCACGTGTACAGTCGTCTTTTCGGTTGCTTGAAAAATGTGTTCACAAGAAACAAATTATTGACTTCACAGAATTCAATAAGTCTTTCTCCTGATTCATTTCTGTCTCCTAAGTTCTTCTCTGTTCCCTACTTTCGCATTCCAGACTCCCATGATTATTGGCACATCTTGTTTTGGTGTGTGATCAATTTCTTCCTGTACTTCTGTGTAAAATCTCTCCAATTCCTCTTCTACTGTGTTTGCTGTTGGAGCATAGACTTGGATAATGGTTATGTTAATAGGTTTCTTGTTTAATCTCATTGATATCACTTGCTCAGACCTTTCATTGTAGCTCCTAATTGCTTTTGCTACATCACTTCTCACTATTAAAGCAACCCTGTTTCTTCTTAATTTCTCATTTCCTGCATAAAATATTTTGTAGTTGCCTGATTGAAAATGTCCCATTCCAGTCCATTTTAATTCACTCACGTCAAGTATTGTAATGTTGATATGTTCAATTTCTTTCTTGACAATTTCTAAGTTTCCCTCGTTTATGGTTTTCACATTCAATGTTCCTATTGTGTGCATCATACAACTCCGGACTCTTCTTTTGCATCTGTGCGCATCAGCCTCTGCGCTTCCTTTCGGCTTTGACCCAGCTGCGTCATTAATCACAGCACTACTCGTACTTGTCCGTTGTTCTTCCCCAGTAGCTCAGTGAGTGCCCTCTGACCTGGGGGTCTCATCTTCCAGCACTATCTTGTGTTGCATTTTGGATACTCTGTTCATAGGGTTTTCGTGGTAAGAGATATTCAGAGGTGGTCTACCATTGCCTTCCTCTGAGTTTGGATGCATCTTAGTCTGGTGTCTCAGCTTTGACCTTTCCGCCTTGGGTGACCCTGCTAGGAGTCTAGCCTCTTGGTCTAGACTCCTGATAGCATTACTCTCAGCTTCTTCAACACTCTCAAACCTCCTCACCACATTTAGGATGCACACCTTAACGGGGGATATAAATGATATGCTAATTTATATCAAGAGATATAAATTTAGAAACAAGGGGTTGTATCCAATGCTACTGTTCTATGTGTGTAGCAAACTTCCACTCATGCAATGGGACTTCCCCTCTCTTTTCTTTCCTCTTCTCTCCCTGCCCCCCCAAATCTGCTCCCGAGGGTCTCCCAATCTGAATCAGAGGGTGTGTGCGGGACTTAAGGGGAAAGGAGAGGAGAGAAGAGGGGACTTTTGTTGTGCAAGTGGAAGTGTGCTGAATGAAAGGAACAGTAATGTTGGATAAAACCCAATGACTAAAATTCAAACTAAAATGTGATATGTCTCACTATCGTTGGGAAGACTGTGATTATGTCCAGGTGCTAACTGTTGATGGGCAACTTCAAGGCCCCTGCTTTCCGCTCCAATGGTTCTTTATCTTTGAACTGGAATTAGACTGGACAGTCTTTCAAATAGAGGACTGTCACCTGTAAAGGAGGACACGTAACCACCTTATACACAACCTGTACGGGTGCCTTGCAAATATGAGGCAAAGGCACCAATCCATCATCCAACCTGCTATTGCCACTTATGTAGTGGTGCTTGTCTGTGTCTTTCCAAACCAAGAGCAAGCAGAGAAACAGACATATGTGCATTCTTCGCATGTAATAATAAACACATCTTTTCTTAAGTGAAAGTTCTAGCTTTGTAAAACAAATTGTGAAGTGGCACTAGCTGGAACTCAGATGCAGAATTAAGAGATTGCGGCATTAAAAACCGAAGGAGTTGGGAGGAGAGCTCATCCATCACAGAGGTCCTGTGAGGGATGGCCTCTGTCCACCCTGGGGTTTGCCTCTGGAGCCTCTGCATCTAATCAAGGTTACTCCATTATATTGCAGAAGGGAAAAACAGTAAGAGGCAGCAGAAGCAAAAACCAAAGGAAGAACTTCTCAAAAGTACTCTTTGTGGGATATGCTCACTCCTTAATATTTACCCTCTTAATTTTTCTTAATGCAATGTAAGGATGTATTATAGTGTATATAGGAAGCTTTTCTATTACATTGTATTGAATTTCAAGCTTGCAGTAAGCTTACAGTGCTTTCTAGGCAAAACTGAGACATGTCGCAGCCTAATATTTGAAGAAGTAGTAAGCAGTTCACAGTTCTACAATCACATCTGTGAAGTACTTCCTAGATAAGCAAATGACCTTGATCTGCTATGTGATTCAACTCAGGTGCATTATATCAAATACAGAAGCATTGAGCATGAAATCATTCTTCAGGATTTTGCTGCTATCTAAGTCCCTCTTCACATGTTTCTAGATGGAGCATTATTCAGCCCTGGTAACTCCCATTGCTTCAGGCCCCTCTTTTACTTTCCATGCATGTGACGTCTGACTCCTTGGGAGGTATTTGCTTGTGTGTTATATAAACATTTTGTAAAGTTGAACCTCATGTAGTGAAGTTCTGAAATGTCATGAAAGCAATCACAGAGGTGATGGCAGCCACCGCACTCCAGGTTTGTGCATAGGTGTACTAAATCACTGGTAGCAAACCTGACATTACATTCACCAAAAATATTGCCTTCAGTTTAACAAACATACTTCAAAGTCCTTAGCACACTTTAATTCTGTACTGTTTGCAACAGGAATGCCACTCCCACTATTGGAGGAGGGGCAGAGGTTGGAAAAGTTACTTTTTTGAACTACAACTCCCATCAGCCCCAGCCAGCATGGCCATTGGATTGGGCTGATGGGAGTTGTAGTTCAAAAAAGTAACTTTTCCAAGCTCTGAGGAGGGGATATTTGTTCCCCATACACCCCTGCTTGAAAAGTCTCAAGCGGTGTTAGGCCAATTAGGAGAGGGCTCCTTAAGCCAGTTCCACCCCCAGATCTTCCTTCTTCTTTGTGGTGCTTTCCCTTTACAATGTGAACTTTGCTAGTTGCTTTTTGGGGGCTGAGTAGGAATTCTGGGGGGAGACTCTGTTTGGCCTTTGGGGCTCCAATTTTTCATCTACTTTACACCACTGGGTGAATTTAATTGGCTTTTGGAGTGGCATGGGTGAGGATTTGTTTATTTGGCATTTAGTTTGGACAGGTGATGAAATGTTTAAGAACTGGTTGGTTTAACACCTGAGGCATTATTGGCTGAAGGACAAGCTTTTGTCACCTTCTACTGTCTCTGCCTTGGGGGGGTCATTGGGGGTTCTCTTTAGGCTTGGCAAATGCACCTTGGTGAATGTGGACAGCAAGGCCATGGTGCACATGTCTGGTTTGCATATCCAAGGCTTTTGTACCAAGGAGGGGAAATTTACTTCCAATTCTTTACTGTGTGGCCATAGTTTGCAGCTATAAACATGCTCAGGAAATGGACATGTTTCCTTGTTACATAAACCCACCTGCTTGGATTTGTATGATTCGGTTAATTGGTTGTGCAGATCCTCTAATTTTGTTGTTTTTAATAAATATAACTGTTTTACCATTTAATTTTGCTTCTTGAGTATTCCTTATGGTTGTTCTGGCAAATACGGACTCTTAAAAGAGGAACAGCACGCAATAGTTGTGCATATTTTCCTTTTGTTGCTGTTGTTATTATCATTATTTATTAGGGCAATTTGCAAAAAATATAAGAAATGCAGTCCATTCCTTCCCAGCCTAGTGTATCTTGATCATCACAGATAGCACTTTGGTTATCAGAAACTATTCCCCTTAATAAATATCCATATATTGGATATGTTTTAATTAGTAACCAGAAATGCATTTAAGTGTATATTTAAAGTCAAGTACACAAGCAGTGAGCCTCAATGTTTTATGTATAGAAGGCAAAGTAATTGTCAGTTCAGCACTGACTCTTTGCTTTGTTAATTCCACTTAAGTATGTACTTGACTCCACTTTATGAGGAAAGTTATTGCACATTAATTAAATGCCAACTACTTACAAAAAACATATTTACTGATGTGCAACAACCATGCATTGTTGTCCATCTTATTACCTGATTGTGAAAGTTCATTACATATTTATAGTCAGTGTAATGAATATGCAATTAACAGGCAGGGAAACAAAGAGCAGTGAGAGGACAATTTTTGTTTGGAAATCATAATTTCTAATTTTGTGTGAAATGAATGTAAAGATGTTCTTATGAATAATAACTGATAGGCAGATATTTTAAAGCTGAAATTCACAAATCACTTAATCCAGAAATCTCATCCTATGGAAATGCATGTGAATTCTTAAGGATTGTGCCAGAGTAAGATATTTATTTCAATTAAAATATCCCACATTTCAGGATATAAATCTTTCCAAGGTAGCTTGGAGTATCAACCATCATTAATATAATAGCTATTTTTATATTTCACAGTATAAAAATGTATATAACAAGCCATCTGGATTCTCAGAGGGAAGCTAGTCGTAGATGGCACTATGATAGGCCAGTCCAGCTGGAACAGGCTTTGAAATGGTTTTGCCTGCCTCACAAGCAGGAGAGCGCAACTGGGCTCATGTCCTGCTTGTGGGCTTCTGAGAAGCATCTGGATGGCCACAGTGAGAACAGAAGGTTGTACTAGAGAAGGCTTTGGTCTAATCCAGCAGGGCTTTTCTTATGTAGTTACTCTCTCTCTTTCTGGACTGATGCCATTGTTATTTTTATCATTTTTATCATACCTATTATTCATATAAAAAAGTAACAAAAGACAGGAGAGGATGACAGGACTCCTGCCAGTGGGCTCGTTTAATGCTGCTTCAGTGTTATTTTGCTACCTGCATATCTTTCAAGTCAACAGACTGTCAGAGCCTTTCAAAATGGTGACTGCTATGCTTTCTTTTCACTCAGTGATGTTAATGATTAGAGGTTGCATCTGAATGCATTCCTGCTACCTCTCAATCACTAGTTGGATGCACTGGCAGTGTTGGATGCTGTGGAGAGAGACATATTCTAAAGATGTTAGGCTTACAGATGCCAGAAACAGTAAACCACTACATTACCCACCATGCCCAAGTGCTGTGGAACACACCTTGCATGGATTAGTATCTACAACCTCTGTGGATCTGATACTTTCAGGACATTATAAGTGTTCCTTTTGCCATTCTCACTGCCTCTGATACATCTGACGGATCATCTAGACAGGACAGGGGTGATTTGGCAGGGCCTGATTCAAATTCTGAATGCCGTAGCCTCTAGACTCTCTTTTTGGCAAGGTGCTTGAGAAGGTGGTGGTGGTCCAGATTCAAACTTGCTTGGAGGAAACTGATTACTTGTATCTATTCCAGTCTGGGTTCAGGCCTTTTCATGGCACTGAAACCACTTTAGATGCCCTGGTTGATGACATCTGTCAGGAAAGAGATGGTGGGAATGTGACCCTGCTCATTCTCCTTTTAATACTATTGACCACGGTCTCCTTCTGGAGCATCTCAGGGAGGTGGGTGTTGGAAGCACTGTGCTTCAGTGGTTCTGCTCATACCTTCAGGACTGTTTCCAAAACATTATGGGAGACTATTGCCTGGCATCATGGAAACTGTCCTGTGGTGTTCCTCAAGGTTCCATCTTGTTCCCCATACTATCTAACATCCATATGAAGCCACTGGTAGCTCTCATCAGGAGATTTGGAGTGAAGTGCTATCAATATGCCAATGACATCCAACTCTACCTCTCTGTTTCTTCTGAATCAGGAGAGGCGGTTGAGGTGGTGAACGGGTGCTTGGCGGCAGTGATGGGCTTGATGAGGGCCAATAAACTGAGGCTGAATACTGAAAAGACAGAGGTGTTACGTGTCCAGAGTTCTCACATTCAGGAACTAGGGAGATGTCCTATTCTGGATAGGGTTGAGAGAGGGTCCACAACCTAGAGGTACACCTGGATCCAACATTGTCACTGGAGACTCAGGTAGCCTCAGTGGCTAGGAGTGCCTTTTTTTTTATAGCTCTGGCTGGTTTGCTAGCTCCAGCCTCTTCTGTACAGAGATGACTTGGCCACAGTACTCCATGCTCTGGTAACTTCCAGACTGGATTATTGCAATGGGCTCTATACGGGGCTGCCCTTAAAGATGACTCAGAAACTTCAACTGGTTCAAAGTGCAGCAGCCAGATTACTGGCTGGGATTCCCTTTAGAACTCATATAACCCCTGTTTGAAAACAGCTGCACTGGTTGCCAATTTGTTTCCGGGCCCAATTCAAGGTGCTCACATGAGTGTTCAAAGCCCTAAATGATTTAGGTCCCAAATATCTGAAAGACCACCTCCTTCCTTACAGACCCTTTCAGGTGCTGAGATCAGCAGAGGGGGCCTTTGGGTAGTTCTGCCACCTTTGGAAGCTCGGGGGTGGTGGTCTAGGAGAGGGCATTCTCTGTGGAGGCTTCTAAGTTGTGGAACTCCCTCTCCACAGAGGTGTGTTTGGCAAGTTCATTGTACAGTTTTCAGTGAATACTGAAGAGGCACCTTTTTACCCTGGCTTTGACACCTGAGATGTGTATTTTTAGGTTAGGATCCACCCTTTTGTACAATTTTAGGTTGTTTTTAACTGTTAATTATGTATTTTAAAACTATTGTGACTTGCCCTGGGACCTTTGGGCAACATCCAGACAATAAATCATCATCATCATCATCATCAGAAGTAAAATAACACTGAGCTCAATGAGACTTACTTCCCAGTAAATGGGCTTAGGATTCTAAAGCCGTAGGCTGCGAGTAAGTCTCACTGAATTTTATAGGATTTACTTCTAAGTAGGCATGCATAGGATTTCACTGGTAATCTTAATTTCTAATATTTATGTGGCATTTTAGGAAATGTTTCTATTTGCAGTGATTTTACTGAGGTCTTGGGATGGTGCTAGAATATGTAAAATTTTCTGAAGTTTCTGACAACAAAGGAGTAAAGTTAGTATAACTTTCATTATATTTAACCATGAGTAATAGCATGTAAATAATGAATTGCATATTCCAGTTCTCATAAAATAATAAAAAGAACAAGGATCAATAAGGGAAACAGAAAGGCAATGAATTTAAATAGAACAGAGGTAAGTATTTAAGAACTTAGATTTCATAGTTCCTACTGTAGGCTGACTGTTATAAAGTATAAGGAAGTGGTAGTGTTATAAAAGGATTTGATATAACATTTAGAACAACAATATTTAGAATTGTATCAGATTAGGGGCAGAATGCCCCAGGTTGAGATTATTTTATTTATTTGATTTGATTTCATTTGTATCCCACCCTTCCTCCCAGCAGGAGCCCAGGGCGGCAAATTATGGTTTGGCTTTGTGAAAAAACTTTGATTTTTCAACTATTGCAAAACCATGAAATCTCATGGGGGGGGAGATGGTTGCTGCTAGATAATTTCAATTCAGCTCTTATTATTAAAACCATCTTTTTATGGGAAAAATTGAATGTAAGACGTACAAACCAAAGGAGTTGAGACTTTGCATATATTCCAAGCAAATGAAATCAAAGCCCTCAAATATGCTCAAAAAGTGCCTGTTTGCTCTGCTGCCTGATTGCACTCATGAACATTTGAGAAGGGGTGGACATCTATGCAAGCACCTCTCCTTGAAAGCTCACAATACCCCTAATCAAATGCTCTTAACAGAGAGTTACACAGGTGTTCTGTTGATAGAGAAGTCTTATAATAATAATAATAATAATAATAATAATAATAATATTTTATTTATTGGTCGCCTATCTGTCCAGGTTAGTGGACACTCTAGGCAACTTACAATAACAAAAAGCTATACATAATATACATATACAAAAACAAACCACAGTCCTAAACAATTTAAAACCAATTTCCAATTAAAACATCATAAAATTAATCCTCCTTAATCCCACAAAAAAAAAAAGCAGCACACAAAAAACAAACAAAAAACAAACAAACACCCAGGCCACCCCAGCCAGCCGGCTTATGTATCCCTCCAGAGAGGGACAGGTGGTAGCAATCAGTCCCAGCTGGCTGGGTACCTGGGGCCTGGTTCTGCAGGATGCAGGTCTGCCAGGCAGAAGTCCCACAGGGAAGGGTGGTGGAGGTGGTGATCCCACAGCAGCAGCAGCAGCAGACTCTCCTTCCCTGGGCGGCGATGTTCTCTTCCTGCAGGCCCTGGGTCTCCCAGGCCACCCCAGCCAGCCGGCTTATGTATCCCTCCAGAGAGGGACAGGTGGTAGCAATCAGTCCCAGCTGGCTGGGTACCTGGGGCCTGGTTCTGCAGGATGCAGGTCTGCCAGGCAGAAGTCCCACAGGGAAGGGTGGTGGAGGTGGTGATCCCACAGCAGCAGCAGCAGCAGACTCTCCTTCCCTGGGCGGCGATGTTCTCTTCCTGCAGGCCCTGGGTCTCCCAGGCCACCCCAGCCAGCCGGCTTATGTATCCCTCCAGAGAGGGACAGGTGGTAGCAATCAGTCCCAGCTGGCTGGGTACCTGGGGCCTGGTTCTGCAGGATGCAGGTCTGCCAGGCAGAAGTCCCACAGGGAAGGCTGGTGGAGGTGGTGATCCCACAGCAGCAGCAGCAGCAGCAGCAGACTCTCCTTCCCTGGGCGGCGATGTTCTCTTCCTGCAGGCCCTGGGTCTCCCAGGCCACCCCAGCCAGCCGGCTTATGTATCCCTCCAAAGAGGGACAGGTGGTAGCAATCAGTCCCAGCTGGCTGGGTACCTGGGGCCTGGTTCTGCAGGATGCAGGTCTGCCAGGCAGAAGTCCCACAGGGAAGGGTGGTGGAGGTGGTGATCCCACAGCAGCAGCAGCAGCAGACTCTCCTTCCCTGGGCGGCGATGTTCTCTTCCTGCAAGCCCTGGGTCTCCCAGGCCACCCCAGCCAGCCGGCTTATGTATCCCTCCAGAGAGGGACAGGTGGTAGCAATCAGTCCCAGCTGGCTGGGTACCTGGGGCCTGGTTCTGCAGGATGCAGGTCTGCCAGGCAGAAGTCCCACAGGGAAGGGTGGTGGAGGTGGTGATCCCACAGCAGCAGCAGCAGCAGACTCTCCTTCCCTGGGCGGCGATGTTCTCTTCCTGCAGGCCCTGGGTCTCCCAGGCCACCCCAGCCAGCCGGCTTATGTATCCCTCCAGAGAGGGACAGGTGGTAGCAATCAGTCCCAGCTGGCTGGGTACCTGGGGCCTGGTTCTGCAGGATGCAGGTCTGCCAGGCAGAAGTCCCACAGGGAAGGGTGGTGGAGGTGGTGATCCCACAGCAGCAGCAGCAGCAGACTCTCCTTCCCTGGGCGGCGATGTTCTCTTCCTGCAGGCCCTGGGTCTCCCAGGCCACCCCAGCCAGCCGGCTTATGTATCCCTCCAGAGAGGGACAGGTGGTAGCAATCAGTCCCAGCTGGCTGGGTACCTGGGGCCTGGTTCTGCAGGATGCAGGTCTGCCAGGCAGAAGTCCCACAGGGAAGGGTGGTGGAGGTGGTGATCCCACAGCAGCAGCAGCAGCAGACTCTCCTTCCCTGGGCGGCGATGTTCTCTTCCTGCAGGCCCTGGGTCTCCCAGGCCACCCCAGCCAGCCGGCTTATGTATCCCTCCAAAGAGGGACAGGTGGTAGCAATCAGTCCCAGCTGGCTGGGTACCTGGGGCCTGGTTCTGCAGGATGCAGGTCTGCCAGGCAGAAGTCCCACAGGGAAGGGTGGTGGAGGTGGTGATCCCACAGCAGCAGCAGCAGCAGACTCTCCTTCCCTGGGCGGCGATGTTCTCTTCCTGCAGGCCCTGGGTCTCCCAGGCCACCCCAGCCAGCCGGCTTATGTATCCCTCCAGAGAGGGACAGGTGGTAGCAATCAGTCCCAGCTGGCTGGGTACCTGGGGCCTGGTTCTGCAGGATGCAGGTCTGCCAGGCAGAAGTCCCACAGGGAAGGGTGGTGGAGGTGGTGATCCCACAGCAGCAGCAGCAGCAGCAGACTCTCCTTCCCTGGGCAGCGATGTTCTCTTCCTGCAGGCCCTGGGTCTCCCAGGCCACCCCAGCCAGCCGGCTTATGTATCCCTCCAGAGAGGGACAGGTGGTAGCAATCAGTCCCAGCTGGCTGGGTACCTGGGGCCTGGTTCTGCAGGATGCAGGTCTGCCAGGCAGAAGTCCCACAGGGAAGGGTGGTGGAGGTGGTGATCCCACAGCAGCAGCAGCAGCAGACTCTCCTTCCCTGGGCGGCGATGTTCTCTTCCTGCAGGCCCTGGGTCTCCCAGGCCACCCCAGCCAGCCGGCTTATGTATCCCTCCAGAGAGGGACAGGTGGTAGCAATCAGTCCCAGCTGGCTGGGTACCGGGGGCCTGGTTCTGCAGGATGCAGGTCTGCCAGGCAGAAGTCCCACAGGGAAGGGTGGTGGAGGTGGTGATCCCACAGCAGCAGCAGCAGCAGACTCTCCTTCCCTGGGCGGCGATGTTCTCTTCCTGCAGGCCCTGGGTCTCCCAGGCCACCCCAGCCAGCCGGCTTATGTATCCCTCCAGAGAGGGACAGGTGGTAGCAATCAGTCCCAGCTGGCTGGGTACCGGGGGCCTGGTTCTGCAGGATGCAGGTCTGCCAGGCAGAAGTCCCACAGGGAAGGGTGGTGGAGGTGGTGATCCCACAGCAGCAGCAGCAGCAGACTCTCCTTCCCTGGGCGGCGATGTTCTCTTCCTGCAGGCCCTGGGTCTCCCAGGCCACCCCAGCCAGCCGGCTTATGTATCCCTCCAGAGAGGGACAGGTGGTAGCAATCAGTCCCAGCTGGCTGGGTACCGGGGGCCTGGTTCTGCAGGATGCAGGTCTGCCAGGCAGAAGTCCCACAGGGAAGGGTGGTGGAGGTGGTGATCCCACAGCAGCAGCAGCAGCAGCAGACTCTCCTTCCCTGGGCGGTGATGTTCTCTTCCTGCAGGCCCTGGGTCTCCCAGGCCACCCCAGCCAGCCGGCTTATGTATCCCTCCAAAGAGGGACAGGTGGTAGCAATCAGTCCCAGCTGGCTGGGTACCTGGGGCCTGGTCCTGCAGGATGCAGGTCTGCCAGGCAGAAGTCCCACAGGGAAGGCTGGTGGAGGTGGTGATCCCACAGCAGCAGCAGCAGCAGCAGCAGACTCTCCTTCCCTGGGCGGCGATGTTCTCTTCCTGCAGGCCCTGGGTCTCCCAGGCCACCCCAGCCAGCCGGCTTATGTATCCCTCCAAAGAGGGACAGGTGGTAGCAATCAGTCCCAGCTGGCTGGGTACCTGGGGCCTGGTCCTGCAGGATGCAGGTCTGCCAGGCAGAAGTCCCACAGGGAAGGGTGGTGGAGGTGGTGATCCCACAGCAGCAGCAGCAGCAGCAGCAGCAGACTCTCCTTCCCTGGGCGGCGATGTTCTCTTCCTGCAGGCCCTGGGTCTCCCAGGCCACCCCAGCCAGCCGGCTTATGTATCCCTCCAAAGAGGGACAGGTGGTAGCAATCAGTCCCAGCTGGCTGGGTACCTGGGGCCTGGTCCTGCAGGATGCAGGTCTGCCAGGCAGAAGTCCCACAGGGAAGGGTGGTGGAGGTGGTGATCCCACAGCAGCAGCAGCAGACTCTCCTTCCCTGGGCGGCGATGTTCTCTTCCTGCAGGCCCTGGGTCTGCATTATTCTTAATGCTGTTCATGTTTTTATTAAAGTGCCTAAAACATACTTGCTAAATGTTACTCATTTTGTGCATCATCAAGGATATATAAGCCAGCCAAGCATTGTGTGGTTGTGGGACTGATTCTTATAGGAACTGAAGCAAAGTAATATCCTTCAGGTTAGTTAATTTCAATGGTGCCAAAAAGGCCCACTATAGCAGGCTTTCAGAAGCATGGCAAGCAGCAGTCATTACTAGAAGCATAACCCTATACAAAAACATTTTCAAGAGAGAATCACATTATTTTGGAGACCAATTTTCCCTCTCTGTCAACAAGGTAATAGCTAACTGAATTTATACCATACATGGTATTTATGTTATTTGTGTTATTTTTCCAACCAACATGTTCATTTGTTATTATAATTCTGCTCCCTCAGTAATGGGGTCATAATCACCTGAACTTAGATCCCCCTTCCCCTCCCCACCACACACAAATGCTTTCTTTGAGCTCTGGATTGTGTGGATTGAGCTGTTGATGGATGGTGTTCTGTTTCTGTAGCAGTGGCTTCAATTCAATGGCCTTTGACAGGGCTGTACATATTCTGGGTTCTACACAGTAAGTATGAGAGCCAGTGTGGTGTAGTGGTTAAGGTGTTGGACTAGGACCTGGGAGACCGGGGTTCGAATGCCCATACAGCCATGAAGCTCACTGGGTGACCTTGGGCAAGTCACTGCCTCTCAGCCTCAGAGGAAGGCAATGGTAAACCCCCTCTGAATACTGCTTACCATGAAAACCCTAGTCATAGGGTTGCCATAAGTCGGAATCAACTTGAAGGCAGTACATTTACATTACACAGTAACTATGCAAGCAGAGAATTGCTACCGGACAAGAGTTCAGCATCAGCTTTCATTTGAAGAGGAAAAGAAGGAGCAAGTTTCTAGTTCTTATGACTTCATTTAAAAAAGAAAAAAGAAAATGCCACAATGACACATATATCCTGGGGATATAATTGCAATGTTTTCTTCTAAAGAAAAACATCATGAGAATACAGATATGAAATAAATACTGAATGAGTGCTGCAGAATAAGTGCTACAGACTGAAAGAACTTGCAGAATGGGTCCGCAAAGACTGTGGGTCTCAGTCAGGATGCCAGAATTTTGAGAACAATATTCAACAATAACTTCTGTCTTTATCCTACATGTGGCTGTTTGTGAATTTTGGCTGAAACACTGCCAGAAACAGTGATATTAATCAGCCATTGTGCAACAAGATAGCTTAGATTCCCCAGTTCCACAGCTCACTGTGTAGCAACCACATCTCCTACTCTACCTCTTCCTCATGATGTAGAACAGGAAATGCTTCCTGGAGGGGTGCTCCAAAGAGCAAGAGGGGGCCTGCAACATCCAGAGGGCCACATGAAATTAGGCTGGGGACTGCATGCACTCCTGGGTATAGCATGATGAATGGGAAAAATCAGCCAAGGTTATTCATCTCACTGTATTTGATGAACTGCACAACTCTAATAGTTTTCATTAAATTGAAGCTAATAATGTCTGCTGTCTTTGAGAAATTCTTGCTCAGTTCCACAGCTCTCATCATAATGGGGGACCCGAGCAGTAGCTGTGGAACTGAGCAAAAATTTCCCAAAGGTAGCAGAAATATCAGCTTTAATTTAATGAAAACCACTATAACTGTACAGTTCATCAAATCTAGTGAGTCATTAAACACAACAGCTAAATGGGGAAATTAATCTGGTACCAATTTACATTCAGTTAAAATGCCCAATTCTGTTAAGAAGTCATACATGGTCCTTACCTACTGTTCAACAGGAAACTATAAACAGAGTGTATGTTATTATGTTTTATCTTTACCTGGCATAGTAGATTAATCCCTTGTGCCATCCAGAAGACAAACTACTTTTTGGGCATTGTTTTCCTTTGCTACTTACTTGTCTCCAAGTGTTGCCAGCATCAGATGAAACAAACATGCTGATATCATTGTCTGACAACTCATTCCCGATATTACCTGTAAAGAAAGCACCACTGAATGAAATGATATCTTAAAGCAAAAGGGAAAAAAAAGAAAATTCAATCCAAAGGCAGGAAAAAAGCCTCCTCCTTTTACTGATCTCAAAATGTCAGTCACTTGGTGACTTAAAACTGTGGTTTTTTGTTTTGGAAATAACCACATGTGGCCAATTTAGTACTTTAAATGAATAATGATGACAAGCACTTATACAACACTTTCAAATGCTATGCTTCATTTACACTATCTGCTTGCAATTGTTACAACAACCGTGTAAGATAAGTCAGTATTATTATCATCCACATACTGATGATGGCGGGGAGGCAGCTGGTGAGAGACAGTGGCTTGCCTCAGGTCCTCTAATGAATACATGACAGAGGTGAGATTTGAAGTAGGGACTTCCTGATTCCCAGCTCAGTCTCTTAGCCATGATTCCACCTTAGCCCTTATTTACAATTTGAAGATTTCAGCTCTCAGGCTCATTTTAAAAAATAATAGGTCATTGCAGACATCTGTATATAGAATTGGAACATTTCCTACCAGAGGCCACAATGATGCCTGGAGCAGTATCCCGACTGGCAATGTTGCCGGAAGTGTACGGATTTTCTGAAACCTTCAGGTGTAGGTGCAGGGAACAGTAGGGCTTGGAAGAAAAAGAGATATTGCATATAAGTTGTAGAGAGAGTAAGACACACTTTCAAGAAACTTCAGAGGAAAACTACATTTTGAAACTGCTGAACTGCAGCTTATCAAAAAGTTGATTTTTATTCATTTGGGTCTGAATAGAGAAATGGTTTTCCATTTAACTACTCAACAAATTACTTAATTTACTCAGCAATCCTAGACTGATTTTGTTACTACCAATTACTGACCCCATGAGAAGTAATTTTGCATAGATTTAACCTCTCATTGAAGTGTCACAAATTATACATTTTTTCTTTTGATTGCCATTTCGCTTCAACCTCTACGTTTTGTTCTCGTTTACACCAATGTGTGTATAGGTACTGAACAACAACTGAGGCTCACAGCCCATGCATCTGATGAAGTGGGATCTAGTTCGCAACAATGTCAATCAGGTGTCAGGCAAAGAGGAAATATGTTCTGACAATGTCCTGCCTGAACAGGTACAACTTTTTTTTTTAATGTGGGCTCTGTGTGAGTAAACCCTGGCAGCTGGATCAGGCAAAAGAGCCACATGATCAACAACCATTAGGTACATCTCCTCATCTACCTGCATCCACTCACTTTTAGGTGGATTGGTACAAAATGGGGAAGGGCTGTAGCTGACAGGTAGATCATCCATTTGCATGCAGAAGGTCCCAGGTTCAATCCCTGGCATCTCCAGGAAGAGCTGGAAATGTCCCCATTCTGAAACCCTGGAGAGCTGCTGCCAGTCAGTGTAGACAATACTGAGCTAGATGGACTAATGGTCTGACTCGCTATAAGGCAGTTTTCAAAATTCTCACTATATTGAAATTAACAGCAAAAAAAACCCCTTTATCTCATGAGTGTTAGACATTGTTTTAAAATTATATGTAAGTTTTGAACAGAAAGAGGTATACAACTCTACGAGTTTTTATCAGTGCCAGCACAAGACTGAAGCAAAAGACGTGATACCTCCCCGCTCAGCATTTTGTGTACAGAAGCTGACCAGACTGGGTTGTCCACCACACCTGAAGGCAGCAGGCTAGCTTATGGGGTGCAGGGCAGCCCACATGGCACACACAGCTTTCTCCTCAAACACCTAACACTGCTCACTGACCATGCCACCTGGCACTGCTTGCTGCCCGCTTAAACAAAAGCAGAGTAATGGATGCATGGTGCCCGCTGAACTGCTTGACCTGATCTGGCTGCCTTTCTGCTTGCTGGCTTAGTCGGGATCTTTCTCAATGGCACTGTCTGTGGTATGTTGGGAGAAGGCGACTAGGTGAATCAACCAGTCAGCTAGCCAAGCTCAACAACAAACAACAAACCTTTATTGTCACCACCAGAAAGTAGGCTCAGGAGACAGGAACAACTCAAAAAAGGAGGCTGCTGCTACTGCTCTCTGCTTCTGCCACCTACAGTGCTGTCTCACTCTGCCAGACAGAACGGTCTGCCTTAGGTTTCATTAAAAGATGCTTTCAAGATTCATAAAGAAAACCCCTCAAACATTGGTATATTCTTCCTTTTTGCAGGGATGTGATTTAAAAAAAAGTAGCAGGCAACACTGATCTTTCTCCCAGCACCATAGCACACAGAAATCTACGTAACTAAATATAATCTGTAGCATGTTAATGCGTGGATGCTGGCAGCGGGTGGTAGGGTGAGGAGAACAGTCAAAGTAAACAATGAAAATAAGGACATTTCCCCTTCACTCTCAAATCCTGGGTTGTAACAGTTTCCAAAGGCTAGCATAATCCTTCAAAGATCAAAACAATCGCAGTGGTTACACATGGAAAAGGCCTACCAATGATACTCCTTAACCTATTATTTACTCAGCTAATGAATACCTGCAAAACTGCTGGAAAGCAGATTACTGTTAAATGCCAATGAGCTTTGTATCAGACGATTCATTCCCCTGCCTGCCCAGTCCAAGGTAAGCCTTCTGGGAGCAAAAGTGTTCTCTGCACTCTTCAGAGTTCATGCCTCTTCAGAGAGGCTGTCAGCCCTGAAAGTCAGTATGTGTGTGGTATCAAAAGGTGAGTGGGATACCAAGTGCTGGGTGGTAGGATGTGAATTCTGTGCTGATGTGACAAAAGGCAAAAAGAAATGGAAAAAAAGAAAAGAAAAGGCAGAAGTGAATGAATGGGCACGTCACTACACAAGAACAATATACCAAACACCATAACAGAAACTGACAGTCTTGGAAGGGTTACACTCTGTAGCAATCCAACTGAGGATGATACAAAGCAATCACAATGGACCTGAAGTGCATCTGCAAACTGAGAAAGTGAGTTTGTGTTCCTTTAATGTGTTATCTATTCTGAAGGGCGAGCTGAGGAACACATTCTCTAAAAACCCAACTAATACTAATCACCACCACCCTGGTATGTTTAGACCATTTGTAAACTAAAGTAATTTACCCAGCCTTGCAATCCAGTGGGATTCTCTCTCTCTCTCTCTCTCAAAACTTTCAGATTATGCTGTTTCAAGATTCCTTTTGTATTTTATCTTTCAAGCACTCAGTGAGATCACTAAGAGATGGAGTACAAGTTCATGCAATTCACCCCTAATTTGCTTTGGTGGTCGCATCACAAACTGGTGAGCTTTTACTGATGTGTTTTGTTCCCTTCCTTCTCTCTGAAGCCTATGGGAATTCTCTGCCCTATCTTCCATGCAATATGATGACCCTGTATGTTGGAGGAAAGCAAGACAGACCATTTCCCCCATATCCTATCCTTTAGAAAGTTAAATTGTGCAAAAGAGAGGTGGTGGGCATCATGGAATTATACCCACCTGCACTGCAATCACAACCCTGTTTAAAGAACTGGATTGTGCTAAGAAAAAGGAAGAAAAGTTCAGTCTACCCTCTCCTTCATAAGTACTCTTGAGGACCACAAGATGGCAGACAAATCCTTATAGGGTGAGGAGAAAAGAAGTGCAGACTAACCACGAAACTTCAGGAGAGATGAAAAGTGGATATGTCAAGGCCGACACATCTCTACAGAATTCATCTTCATCTTACTGATACTACCGTGCTAGGCATTCTGCCATTGATACAATACTCGCAACGTCTGCTGAAAGTAGAGATGCAATGTTACAACACTTGCTCAAGTCATGTATTGTTGTGACCTGTTTAGACTAAAACAGTCCAGTTGTATTTGCCCTTCCTTTCCAGGGTTCGGTGAAATTGTCTAAACCTGTCAACCTAAGGAAGTGCTCTGATAATGCTCCTTTGCTATCGGGTTTGACAGGGAGATTAGAAGTCCAGAGTCGTATGTGTGCATGTGGGTGTGCAAGAGAGCGAGAGTGAGTGAGTAAGCAAGCGAGAGAGAGAAATGGAAAGAAGACTGACTGGTGTGTGCTTGAGTGAGTAGCAATGAATGGATCAGTCTATTTCTGGTCCATGCCAATTTCAGATGTGTTCATAAATCCATTCCACCTTGTTTCCATAATCTTCTATGGAACTGAAATCTATAGAATAAATGTGCCTGACAAGTTTGTATTTAAACACTATTTTATCCCAAAATACATATTTACACACATATTTTATCTCAATGTATTAACTTCTCAGTTCATTTTATTGCAAAAAATGTGCATTTTGTAACTCTTTTGAGCTGAAAACTGTTGCACAAAATTCAAAGGGTGCAGACCAAATAATCGCCTTCCAGTAATTCACAGTGCAAGAGGTGTAAATTAGGTTGGTCCATTTAAACATATGGACCCAATGAAATTCTCCTCCATCCCATGAGTTAGTGAGAGTGGTGGGGGTTTTTGGAGAAAAGGGAAACAGGCATGCAACCTTTTGCGAACTTCATGGACTTCCAGTGTTTCCCTTCCATTTTAAATAGAGGTCTTACAAATCCTCTCTAAAGAAATTCAGATTATGGGATGAGAAACCACACATTTGGCCATAAGATAATTGTGTGAATTTCCACAGATCTGATTAATTGAAGTAAATTATCCTGGGAATATTATTTGCACCCAACACTGGGGTTACCCCCAGGATTTGCTGCCAAAAATAGCTCACTCTCTCAACAGACCTGGCACAAAGTCCAGCCTGTATGGCCAAAAATGAATGCATCAGTGAAAAGATTCATGAAGAGGCATGCTTTTTCCTTTGAGAACCACAAGAATTGGATTCCCTTACCAGAGATGGTCGAAACTTACATAATGAAATTTTCACATAGTAGGTACTATATCGGGGGAGGGACTCTGGTGGAAGATACATTTATTTTTAACAGGCCGTGTCACAAACCACTTTCCTGCTCCAAGCTGTTCCAGAAACCATCACTTACCAGGAGGCAATGAACTGGATTTCCTCTCAGATCCGTGTCTGGGGCCTGTAGCAAGTGCCAGTCTCTGCCTTTATTGTAGGTGATGAAAGTTTTCACTTGGTTGTCAATCTTCTTGTTAGCCAAGAACATTCCCTTTATCCCTGCTACCTAGGAAAAATTGGCATGGCTGAAAAACAGATAAATTTGACACAGATTGTGTGTACATTGTTACCTGTCAAATCCAGTGTTGGGATATGGCATATAGTCTGAGCATGCTCTAAGGTGAAAAATACATCAAAGGCCCCCTTACTAACCACAGGCTGGAAAAGGAGTAAAATGAAACTCCACAGTGGATTCAAAGTTAAGATACTCGAGGGAAGGGTGGGCTTTGATAGTGAAAGTCACAAAACAAATATATATAATGGCTTGGATCCTAAGGTAAGTTAACTTAAGGAAGCCCATGGAATGGAAGTTTCCCATCCTCTTCTGAGGCAGCCTCTGATGTCTCTCTGGATTGTGTAGAGGCTGCTGGCAGAGGCAGAAATTACCCAGTTGAACATGGAACCAAAGAGAAGTAAACTTAAGGCAGGTCACAGTAGAAATGTTTCCCGTAACTTCCACCTCCAGCAGCCCCTGCACCCAATCCCACATTGGTACCCCTGACCCTCTGGAGTGGCTTTTTGGGGGATACAGGTGGCTGCAGGAGGAAGAGAAGATGGAGAATTTGCCTTCCATGAACTTCCTGAAGTTTACTTATCCAAGTCAGTGCAGATTTTAGGATGTAGCCTCTAAAATATAGTAATGATGCAGAAAAAGGAACAGTAGTAATTAACATAGCTCCCTTTCACAGTTGCTACTGTAGTGCAAATCTAGAAATTCCTGTGTGGAAAAAATATGAAGGATTTGAAAGACCAAAAGTTTCAAAAATTGTATTTTTTGGGGGGGCGGGAGGGTTGCACATTCATAATAACTATTTTGCCAGATAAGACTGAAGTTCCAATCTAGTCCACCATATTGTCTTGCAAGGTGGCCAATCAGATGCTTCTAGGAAGTCCACAAGAAGAAAATGAAAGACCTTCCCCTGTGGTTGTTCCCTTCCCTAGCAAAGGAGGCAT
Source organism: Rhineura floridana (assembly GCF_030035675.1). Classification (NCBI taxonomy): domain Eukaryota; kingdom Metazoa; phylum Chordata; class Lepidosauria; order Squamata; family Rhineuridae; genus Rhineura; species Rhineura floridana. The sequence goes on along the minus strand of NC_084486.1, from coordinate 79,704,820 downwards.
ATTGCCTCTGAACATTTCACCATCGTGAACATGTCACCATCATACTTAATAGCCTTTGATAGACTTGTCCTCCATGAATTTGTGTAACTCCCATTTAAAGCTATAGTTGCCTCCTGCATTGCAGATTCTGTATTGAGCAGGGAGCTGAATTAGATGACCTGCAAGGTACCTTCTAACTCAATGATTCTATGAGGCCAGTGGCAAGGAACACGTGTTGTTCCTATTCTCTCATGTTTCTGTAGAAACAGTCATATCAGCATCTCTCTTAGGTCTAAACTTCAAATTAATGAAATGGAAAGAAAAATAAGTTAAACACCTTCAGAAGAGACACGAAGATGGTTTACAAATTTGAAAAGGACAATTTATTCAGCTCTAAATAAAACTGAACAGGATGCAAGGAGCAACATGAAAAACAGCTTTGCTTTGTTAAACAGGGTGAGCTTTCTCCAAGAGCTGGAAATCAATAGCACAATATCTACAGCAGCATGAGAGACAATCTGTCACTGTGCCAATTGATAGTTTTGCAGTGGGATGAGAGGGGAGGGGAAAAAAACTTTTGTCTTTGAGCAGCGTGTTTCTGATTCCTGCAATATGAACAGCTCCCTAGGCAGGGGAGTACAAGAATTGATACATAATATCACCCATGGGGCCTTTTTCATATCAGTTGTTATTGTTTAATTGGCACCCAGCTGCAAAGTACTATAGCAGCAGGAAAACTTACCTGTATTTCAACTTAGATTGTTAACAACTAGCTCAAGAAGAAACACAAACAGAAGCTGAATGAGAGCACTTCTTGTCTTAACATGTGAAGCAAGCTATGGAGAGACAAAAGATGTACAGTGCAACTGGGATCCCACTGATGTTATAATTTGGAGTGTATTCATGAATGCACAATGGCAGCTGAAAGTTGGGGACCTTTTTTAAAAGTAGGAATGCAAGCTGTAGTTGAAACTAGGGATATGCTAGAATACCCCCCCATTCATATTTGGTACCAAATTTTCCATTAATTCACTTATTCTCTATCGTTGCAGATCAGATATTTATCTAGCAATTTTCCATGGCTATTTTTGGTTGTTGTTTTTTTTAAAAAAACCTGCCTCTAAAATATTGATAAAAGGAAAGATGATTTTATTGATATTTCCTTTCATTTATTGATATTTCCTTTAAAAGAAATATTGGTATTTTTGGAAGGGAAAGAATGGATTGGTAAAAGCAGCAGCTAGTGGACAAAGAACAAACTCAAATCAATACTGGCCTGTTAGGTCGATGGAATGCTTTTGAACCAGCACCAGCAGACGGATTCCATCCCTAGCAGAAACTATCACATGCAAATTACAGTGGTCTGGTGTGTCATTCATTGCTGCTTTAAGAAACTCATGAAACACCAGCATCAGGAGATTCCAAAAGAGAGCAGACACTTTGAGCTTTGCCATAACACATCCAAATTGTTGGTGTTCTAGAATTCATTTATCCATTTATAAGCAAGGGTTACATTAACCGGGCTTCCTTTCACCAACCTCAAAGTTGTTTTCATCAGCAGAGAAGGAAACTAAAATACCAAGCAATATCTGAGTCTTCCACAAGCCCCATTGAAATCAAAGGTGCTCTCTGAATTGTTTGCTATATTCTTGGAAAAAAATCAAAATGTAATGTATAAAAATCTAGCAGGGTGTGGGTTTAAAAGGAAAACCATGTCTCTTCGTTCACACACTAAACCCCTCAAAACTCTGTAACTTTCATTCCTATTATCTTAAGGAAATTGTGCTTTGCTCTCCCCCTCTACCCTCTCTCTGTAGGAGATGTTAGTCATAAAAGACTCAAGAATATTTTATATATAAGGTGAAAAAAGTGTTCTGTATGTATATCACCCTATGAGATACTGTTTGCCATTATGGGATCTGAAAACTATATCTATAATATTTAACATTAACGGTGGATGTGGTTAACTCTGGTAACTGGAATGCACTGGATGAGGTCATAACTAAAGACCAAAAATAAAAGGCCTGAATGACTTGAACATGAATAAAATCATACCAATATTATTATATATAGACAACAGATACAATGGTAGGTTCAGTGATCTTTAACAACAAAATGAAATTCATAACAGTAGCTAAATGACCACCATCCTCAACGTACATAGAATAATGAAACAGCTCAACACTACATTAGCTAGTTGCAAAGAAGGTAGAGCTAATTATAACCCAGGACTGCCATGGTCATCAAAGAGAAGCAGAGAAAGTGTGGTCAAGGGCAGAAAGCCTCATTATACAGAATGACCAGTGTGATTTTCGCATGGCTTGGGGAAGGAGCTCCTCAAATATTGGCAGCAGTCCCATATCCTCCATTATCTCCAACACTTTTTTTTAAAAAAAAAGTGAGGGTTTTTCTGGGGGTTTATCAATTTTATTAGTGCAAATATAACAGAAAAAATATTCAATCGATCGTGAATTAAACATATAAATTAATATAGGTAGTCCATATGTCCAAATAGGTATCCATTCACTTGTTATAAGGAGAAAGTTACCATGTTCGGAACTAGCAGGATTCAGAGAGCAGATCTGAAAACAATGTAATCATGGTCATATTTCCATAGTGGAAAAACCTTAGATAATAAAATCCGAGCAAGAAGCACAATTTCACCCTCGCTCTACAGTTGTTGGCACAGTGTGGTCATAGAGCAGCCTTCCTCAATGTGGCACCATCCAGAAGTTGTTGGACTATAACTTCTATCAGCCCAGCCAGCATGGCTGATGGCTAAGGATGATGGACATTGTAGTTCAACAACTTCTGGGGAGCACCAGGTTGAGAAAGGGTGCTTTAGAGGAACAAAAAGATTTTTTTTAATAACTGTCTTTATTGGATTTTTCATATATACTACAAGATAACACAAACCCCAAAGAACAAAAAACAAATCAAGAAGAACAAAGGGGGCAGATGGGCCAATATGGTATCATACAAATCAATAAAGAATCAAATCAACAGTTCCAAATTTCTGGGGTTGAAGTTGCTGTTGAAGCTGATATTCAGAACACATGAAATAAAAAGATTTTTGACAAACACCCATGCATATTAATGGAACTGTCTCCCCCCGCCACCCCCCTGGCAGTTCAATTACTATTACCTTTTCCCACCCACGCAGGCTCTCATCCCCTCCCTATTTTCTACTTTTTTAAGGAGTAGATTTCCTCCCTCCTGTCTGTCATTTATCTTCATTTACCCTTCAGAACTCATCAGTTACAGCAACCCTGTTGGGAGACTTGCACTGAATGGCTTTCAGCTCACTCCCAGCCAGAACAATCAGACTGAAGGGAACACTTTGTTCCAGCCTTGGTGTCAGCCAATATTCTTTCTATCTCGGCAATCAGCAGATACGACATGACCAGTCTGATCACATCAATTTCAATCCAGACTGCTATGAACTGTCAGCCTAATAATACAGAAGCTTTTCGTTCGATCCATCCTCCTTTCCCCTCTTGGGATGTAGGACACCTTTACATAATGCAGTGAAACCACTCCTCATCCTGATGGTAATAAGAGGCAACAGCCTTTTCAACAACCTGCCAAAGCTGAGAAGGGATTAATAGTGGGTTTCTTTTTGAAGAAAAAAAAAAGAAACCATTCTCAGTGTGATCAGGAAATGGAATGCCTATTCTTCCTCAACCTTGTATGCTTTTAATCATTGGCCATTCAGCTTTCTGGATGGTGGCCTCAAGGTTCTTACCAGTTGAAGATGTTCAGAGTCAAGAGCAAAAATCAAAGTCAATCCACCTAGTGACTTTCACATTCAGAGAGACAGCCCAAGGGCTTCTACGTTTCAAAGGAACTCAACATCTCTACCACATTTTGTTATAGATGGCCAAATGGAAACCTGCATGGTGTCTTACTCCCCCTACACAATTTTATCTGGCTCCTGGTAATTCTAATCAAAGATTGGCAATAGGTTTGCACACAGTCTCACTCCTAAGCAAACATATTTTCAAATTGTAACAGATGGAGAGAGTACATACTTGAACGTTACATTCCCTTTGAATTTTTTATGCAGTTTTTGGGTGCATGTTCTCAGTAACTGAACATTCCTTACTGTTAGGGATGGAAGGATTGTTTTTTGTCTTAAATTCAGTTCTCTACATTTCTGCAGTAATTTGCATTTAAAAAATCCTCTAGAAAATTCTTCACCATTTTAGTGCAAATTACTGCTAATAGTTCAGACTAATGCATACATTTTTTCAAGCAATTTATTTAAATATAATAATAATAATAATAATAATAATAATATTTTATTTATGAGTCGCCTATCTGGCCGAATTAACGGTCACTCTAGGCGACGTACATTTACATATTAAAATACAATAAAAACCAATGAAAACCAAAACAGTAATTAATGTACCTGTATTAAAAACAACCTACCCCAGAGATCCCATAGGCCTGCCTGAACAGCCAGGTCTTCAAGGCCCGGCAGAAACCTATCAGGGAAGGGGCATGGCGAAGATCAAAAGGAAGGGAATTCCAGAGGGTAGGGGCCACAATCGAAAATGCCCTCTCTCTGGTCTGTACCAGCTTCGCTATCTTAACTGGTGGGACCGAGAGAAGGTCTTGTGTGGCTGATCTCGTCAGGTGGCATAATTGGTGCTGCTGGAGGCGCTCCTTCAGATAAACTGGGCCGAAACCGTATAGGGCTTTGAAGGTCAACACCAACACCTTGAATTGGGCCCGGTAAGCAACTGGTAACCAGTGTAGATCTACTAACACCGGAGTGATATGATCACGGCGACGGCTGTTCTTAATCAAATGTGCCACCGCATTCTGTATCAGTTGTAATTTCCGGACCGTTTCCAGGGGTAACCCCACGTAGAGCACATTACAGTAGTCTAAGCAGGAGAAGACCAGGGCATGTATCATCCGTGGGAGCAGATGGGCAGAAAGGTAGGGTTGCAGTCTCCTTATCAGATGTAATTGATACCAAGCTGCCCCGCTCACTGCCGAGACCTGAGCCTCCATGGACAGCCGGGAGTCAAGAATGACCCCGAGGCTGCGGACCTGGTCTTTTAGGGGCAATTTTACCCCATTGAACACCAGGTTTATATCCCCCAACCTGCCCCTGTCTCCCACGGGCAACACCTCGGTCTTGTCGGGATTTAGCTTCAGCCTATTCCTTCCCATCCAATCACTTACGGATTCCAGGCACTTGGAAATGGTGTCCACTGCCAACTCTGGTGAGGACTTAAACGAGAGATAGAGCTGAGTGTCATCTGCATATTGGTGGCACCGCAGCCCAAATCTCCTGATGATGGCCCCCAACGGCTTTACATAGATGTTGAATAGCATGGGGGAGAGGATAGAACCATGTGGCACTCCACAATTGAGAGGCCAAGGGTCTGAAACTTCATACCCCAATGCCACCCGTTGGTGCCTGTCTGAGAGATAGGAACGGAGCCACCATAAAACAGTGCCCCCATCCCTAATCCCTCCAGGCGATCTAAAAGGGTACCGTGGTCAACGGTATCGAAAGCCGCTGAGAGATCCAGGAGGACGAGGAAGGTGAATTCTCCCCTATCCAACGCCCTCCTCATATCATCCACCAGGGCGACCAAGGCTGTTTCCTTTCCATGTCCAGTCCTGAAACCCGATTGGAATGGATCTAAATAATCTGCTTCATCCAAGTGTGTCTGTAACTGTTTAGCCACCACTCGCTCAATCACCTTGCCCAGAAGTGGTAAATTAGAGACAGGGCGAAAGTTATTCAACTCTTGGGGATCCAAGGAGGACTTTTTCAGGATGGGCTTTATAACTGCCTCCTTGAAGGCTAATGGCATTGCACCATCTTCCAAGGATGCATTTACTATTGTCTTGATCCCTTCGCTCAGTCTCTCTTTGCAGCTCATAATGAGCCACGAGGGGCAAGGATCCAACAGACAGGTGGTTGGCTTCACAGTAGAGAGCACCTTGTCCACTTCCTCAGAGGGAAGAGGCTGAAACCGATCTCACCGTACCGGAATGCAACTGGCCGGCTCTGGCTCACTGCCTGTATCCACGGCGCACAGAATCATGCTCTTCAGGCGCTCGATTTTATCGGCAAAGTGTTTAGCAAATGTGTCACAGGAGGCTTTAGAATGCTCCATGGGTTCCTGAACAACTGGACCGACGAGATTTCGGACCACTTGGAACAACCTCCTGGGACAGCACTCTGCGGACGCAATAGAGACAGCAAAGAATTCCTTCTTTGTTGCCCTTGTTGCCACCTGGTAGGCAGCTATTGCTGCTCTAACCAGTGTCCGATCGTCTTCAGAGCTAGATTTCTGCCACCGGCGCTCTACTCGTCTCACCTCCTGTCTCAGACCCCGGAGCCGTGGTGTATACCAGGGTGCTATCTGAGCTCTGTTCAGGGGGACAGGATGTTTTGGAGCCACCCGGTCTACTGCCCTCGTGATCTCCTTATTCCACTCCATCACCAGGGTTTCGACTGGGTGGCCTTCAGCCGGCTCCAAATCTCCCAGCGCATTCAGGAATCCTTTAGGATCCATCAGGCGTCTGGGGCGGACCATCTGAATAGGTCCTTGTCCCCTGCAGAGGGTGTGTGGCATTGAGAGGTCCATATTCACCAGGTAGTGATCTGACTATGACAGGGGGTTAGAAGAAACAGCCCCCATTTTCAGAGCACTTCCCTCCCCTCCCGAGACAAACACAAGGTCAAGAGCATGACCGGTTACATGGGTGGGCCCCATATTACTAAGGTGCAGTTCCCAGGAAGTCATGGTTTCCATGAAATCCCAAGGGGCTCCAGTGAGGACGGTCTCAGCGTGCACGTTGAAGTCCCCCAAAACCAATAGGTTGGGGGAGAGCATTCGTACACCCGAGACCACCTCGAGCACCTCGGTCAAGGAGTCTGCTGTGCTGTGGGGTGGGCGGTACACAAGTAGAACCCCTAAACTGCCCTTTGGGCCCAACCTCCAGTACACGCAGTCAACAAACTTGGTCTTATGGAGGGGAGGCCTGGCAAAGACCAAGGACCCTCGATAGATGACTGCCACTCCCCCTCCCTGCCTACCAGCCCTCGGCTGCTGCGCGCATTGGAAACCGGCTGGACACATGGCCTCAAGCTTGGGAGCTGAGGCCTCATCCAGCCAGGTCTCCATAATACACACCAGTTCTGCGTTCTCATCCAGGATCATATCATGGATGAGCGTTGTTTTCTGTACCACAGACCTGGCATTACACAACAGCAGTCGAAGGTCGGATGGAGTCCTGCGTCCCCCAGTTGTCTTCTGGTGATGGACAGGCCCGGAACAGGGGATAGATATTATGCATCTATCCCATGTTCCCCTAAACTGGCGTGGCCCGCCACCCGCACCTTTCCAGGAACTGCCGCCTAGCCTTTTAATATAAAACAATTTTGTATGTTATTTTTATTAATTTATTCATTTTATGCACACTTCCCCTAATATATGTATGTTCATAGAATTGTTTGTTTGGAGAACTGCATTGCAAAATTCAGAAAAGTGCAAATTTCAATTAATGGCTGTGTTTCGTTTCTCATATTGTTTCAGAAAGTGTGAATTGGATAGATTCAGCAATTTGAATTGGTTCACATTTAGCTTCCCCATCTCTGCTTACTTCTAGGTGGCTTGGCTGTCCACATAAAGGTCAATCGTCTGTGGAAAAATGCAGGCAAGCCCACAACTGTTGTCTAAAGAAGGGAGTGTTCAGCTAGAATTCTGCGCATGGCCTGGGGTTATGTGCTTATTTTGGCATTGCTCTAAGCAATGAGTGTGGCATCACTGCAGGGAATAGAGGAAGCTTCAGTAGTTCAGTGTAAGCATGCTCCCATCAGGGGAATCCCCTGTTTTTACCACCAAATGTCCTCTCCATAGTAGATGACATACAGAGGAATTTCCTTGCAATACCCGGTATGCATAATGGATTGTGAAAGTGCAAGCCTAATTAGTCCTCAGAATTTTTATCACATGTAATGTAAGTAGACACCTTTATTTAGCTTTTATTAACCCAGGACAGTAATGGAGGCAGCCTTCAGCATGCACCATCCAACAGTAATTTGATTCAGTCTAGGCATCTCAGACACCTAGTGGTTAGTTCTGATTGGGAGACCCTTTGTGACCTCCTGGCCATTCCCCAGGGGAAAAATTCCATTGTTGTGTTGACTGACAGACCTATGGTCTTATCATATAATGACCTTCTTCTGTGCAGCCCCATCCTTAACAAAATCACTCTTTGTTTTGGAGCTACCGCCCATCAGCAAGTGTCTTTTCTATAACTGGGTATCTCTCAGTCCCTATTTTGTTCAGTCTTCTGCCCGAGAGACTGCTCTACTTTGTCCACCTTTTTGGAATCCTCCAAGGGGATGCTCAAAGCTGTCCCCCCCCCCCAAGCCTGCTCTAATCCCGAAGATGCCTGCAGGAGCCAGACTTCTTCTTCAGCCTATCCTGACCCTTAGCCTTGTCTCCTCTTCTTTCTGGAATTGCTGCCAGAGAGATCCCTGAACCGAGCTGTGATCATGCAACTCAGGTCATGGTGAAACTCTGGACACTGCTTCTCTTTACTGCCCCTTCCTTGGAGCATGCAGTTCTTAGTGTTTCATATCTCCTTCAGACCTTGGGTCAGTCACTACCTCTCAGCCTCAGAGGAAGGCAATGGTAAACCTCCTCTGAATACCGCTTACCATGAAAACCCTATTCATAGGGTCGCCATAAGTTGGAATCGACTTGAAAGCAGTCCATTTCCATTTCTCCCCCTACTCTACCTTTCTCGTTTCCTTAATCTTGATATCTGCAAAGCCCAGTCATTTGCATTCAAGCTTTCTCTCCAGTTCATTTAGGCCTTCACTACACTCTGCCTGGTTCCCCAGCACCCCGCCCCCCTACTCCATATAAGGCCATCTCTCCATCTAGCTATATTTGCAATAGGAGCTGTTTAAGCTTACAGTCCAAGCAACATGGGTTTGGCCAGCCTGTGTAACTTGTAACAGCTAACCATTTACTAATTTATTCTTTTTGTACTGACATTTTGCTCACTGCCTGCCATTTCGAGTAAATAAACGCTAACCACAATAATTGTGTGGTTTTTGTTAAATTTACCTAAGTAAACCAAGCAATATTGACATTTCTAAAATAATTGTGTCTTTCTCAATAACCAACAGTTCTCTCCAGTAAAAGATCCCTAAAGTTATAGTTCCATGAATATGTGTATAAGATACAGGTGGTCTTCCACAAAAGAGTTCAAACAAAAGCCCTCCACGGATGACATTTTTCTATGCTTTGTGGTGGGCATTGTGAGAATTGGCCTTGCACCCTTGGTGGACTCAGTTTCTATGTGTTGGAATAAATATAAGCTCATGAGCCTATGTGAATAGATGTAGGTGTGTATAGATGTATGAGCAGACCTGGTGACAACCTATTATAGAGGATCCTGGTTCAGTAAACAGGCTTTGAGACAGGCACAGCAGAAAACATGCTTTGCGGGCAAGAGCTTCCACATTCAGTTTCTGGCATCTTCAATTAAAAGAACAGATAACAGATGACATAAAAGACCCCTCTTCTCCTAAGCTCTTACAGAGTTGCTGCCAGTTTGAGTAAACTGCATTGAGCAAGACAGTTTGACTGAGTGCAAAGGGAGCTTGGTGTGTTCAAAGATCAGCCTACATGCATTGCTTCCCACCTCCCCATGCTACTAGAAGCCAGCAGTTTCTGGTTCACTTTCATAATGCTTTAACCTTCCAACAACATGAAAGTGGACTCAGTGTGGGTATTCTGTTTTTTGTTTAATTTGCACATTAAAATCCTAATAAAATCGCTATCAAAACAGCCTAACTCCTCAAAGTGACCCCCACCCAGGTCATTCAATGCTTCCAAAAGTGCTCAGCTTCATACTTTGATGAACTTTTATAGGGAATAAGTTTTATGAATGAACTGTAGAACAGGCATTGAGAACTTAGATTGGTAAGAACACACTCTTTTTCAGTGTTAAAGATTTCAACAGGATATGGTTGCTATTCAGCCCAAGTTGTTTAGGGTTTTGTAAATCAAAATCAGCATCTTAGGTTATGCAATGAAGACAATGGTTAACCATTCACTGAAGGTGAGTGTATCCCTTGTATGATATGCTCCTGATGTGTCTACCTCTTGTGAGAGAGATATCACATTCTACACTCACAGAGACTCCCTTCTACAGATCAAGGGCATCCCAGCTTTTGTTAGGAATTTTCTTGTCTGAAAAAACATGAGATGAGAAGATGCCCTATTGTCACATACCTCATAGAGGTCTATCATCACATTGCCCTCCAGGTCTCGGCTGCTCTTGACATTTTCCAAAGCCAGGGTAAAGTAGATCCCTCGGGTATCAGAGATGTAAAGATTGTATGTATCATTCTGGTTCCATTCCTGGACTGCAGCAAATACCTGATTCTCATCAGTGCTGATGACATGCATGTCCTGGGGGAGAAAGCACAAAGAAGCATTATTGTTGGGAGTCTCATTTGTCCCTGCTCCAAGGACAAGGCAGGGTAAGTCTTTTGGAGAAAGACAAGAGATTCATTATGGAGTCTAATCAGAAACCAAAGCCAATCTACTTGCATGTGCACACACATATTTTACACATTCTCTCTTCTGCAAATATATGCAGAGCAATAATGAATGGAAGACATTAAATGAACATTTACACTGGTGACAGTATGTACAGTAGCAATGGAGGATGAGTATGTTTGTTATAGGAAATGTAGAATATTAATTCCTTTTTGTGTTTGACATGGTGAGAAAATTCTACAGTTAGGACTCACTGGGTAATATGGAAAAGGAAATGCCATAGGGCAGGGGTTCTCAAACTTTCTATTCCCAGGGCCCACTTGAGAAGGGGTACAGTCACAAATTGGTGGTGCAGGAGCAGATCCAGTAACAAAATGGTGGCAGATGGAAGTAGAAACTGGTATAATCAGCTGGCAATTACTGACATTATTTTCTTTTGGCATCTAATGCCTTTCTGGAGACGGCTAACGTTGATGACACAGTGATTTTCCTGTAGAAAGGAGTTCCATACTTCAACTTTCCAAAAGTTAAAAAGGAGACATTGCCCCTGGAGGTATTCTAACAAATCCTCCTAAGATTAGGTAGAATTTGTTGATCCAGAGGCTCTAAAGTGCATAAGTCTTTTTAAAATTATTTTAAACACACACCCCATGCCTCTTAAAGTATTATTACTAATCTCGTCTGTTTACTTCTCTCCTTCCCCTTTCACAGTTGATATGAACTTATCCCCACCTGCAAATTGCCAGTTTTCTCCATCCCTCCTCTCTGATCCTTTTACTTTCACCTGCTCTTCCTATAATGGGTTCCCTTTTTTTATCCCTGTCTTCTCTAGTCCCAGTTTATTAATACAGCTTTTGAAATAGATGGACCTTGTATCTTTCTCTGTCCTCCGCCCACCCCCATTTCCTGCAATGCCCACTCTGGCTCTTTCCCCTCAGTGGAGTGAGGAGAGGCTTCCTGGCTCAGCAGGAGACTGCTCAGAAAGAAAGGATGACTGGGGTGTGGGAATGTGAGTGTGAGAAATGGAGGAGCCAGAAGATTCTATAGCAGCCCTGGAAGCTTCTTCTTTTCCTTTCCCTCAGTAGAGCTATCCCTTCTGCTTCCCTTTTTCCTGCTCTCTCTTTTTCTTCTCACACACTCGGCTGACTGCATTGTTCATGTCCCATTCTTTCCTTTCTCCCACTCCAACTTTGCATGCTACAGCTTCACTCTCTAGCCACACCCTGGTCCCATGCATGCCCATGTACTGTGCACGTGAGGATCTGCTGCCACTAGTGTCCATTCATCCAAAAGGCTACTACATAACCAAGGCTGCAGTGCTAAGGCCCATCTGAAAATGGTCTGAGGCTCACTGATCGTCCCCAGCCCACAGTTTGAGAAATGCTGCAGTCTAGTAGACCATGTGCTTGCCCCTGTAATATTCCACACTCAAACTTAGTTTTGTAGGGAAAGGGACCCTATGCATCATTCAAGGTAAATTCATTCAAGGTAGGGTTTAAAAAATAAATAAATCTGACACTGAGACATCCACTTTCCAAATTGGACACAATGAAGCTTCCTTCTGAATACAATATAGGATTGGGTTTCACATGACCAAGTCGCTATGAAATCTGTAAATCCTGCATTGTTAATATTTGATGTACTTGAGGTTTCCTTAAATGTTTGTGTTTCCAAGCTCCTTGTAAAAAAATTTATATTTGCTGTTAAAATCTAAGCAACTGTTTTGCTGCTTCAGTCTGCTATTGGTTATGCTGATACTTGTAAATAATATTTTTCTTCTGCTATTGCATCTCATAAAGATTCATGCAAAAAAGCCTGAAAACTAATCCCATGGTATATTTTGCTATATTCCAAGACATAAACTTGTGTCCTCATTGTCTAATTCAGTAGTTCCCAACCTGAATGAGTATGGGACCCCCTTTGTAAGCTCAAAAATGTTCATGATTGAAAAAATGGCGTAGGGCAAAATCACATTTCCAAATATCCCTTTCCATACAAAGCTCCCTACAGACAGGGAGGTGTTGCTTTCTTTCTGCAAAGGTCCAATCAAATTGGGATCCCCCTCTACCCAACAGTCTGAAGATGTACAGTCCTGTCTCTTAACACTAGTGGGTTACAGTGTTGGGCTAAGATCCAGATTCAAATCCCCACCCAGCCATGAAGCCCACTGGGTGACCGTGGGCCAGACACAGCCTCTCAGCCTGACTTATCTCACAGGGTTGGTGTAAGGATAAAATGGAAGGTGGGGAGAACCATGTGCACCACCTTGAGCAACCTCGAGAAAAGGTGGGATATAAATGCAATAATAAATAAATAAATTTACAATTCAGCTGCAGCTCCAGCCTCAGACAACCTGCTGAGCTTTTTTAAAATCATCATCATCATCATCATGAAGCAGCAGTGGGGTAGTGGTGGGGATGCTAGATTGTGAAAAGGGTGGACAGATTGAGGTAAGGGGGAGTTAGTGCTTTTAGGCCTTGGGATGATCATCAGAACTGGTGACTTGGTTAGCGTACAGTTGGGGAATGAGAATGGAGCAGACGACAGATCAGCGCATGCACGCACACCAACACACCTGCCCCTCGTGCAAGCATCTGCAGCCATGCATGCTTTTGGGTATGTGGGAGGGAGGAAGACCTCAACTGCTGCAGCATCTTGGAGGAAGAGGTTGGGAGGGGTGGAATGTAGGTGGAAGAAAGGAGGGACACTGGCACACACACTTAGCCTTAGAGATGGGGGGCAAGCAAGTCCTGAGCTTCCTCACTGCTCCTTGGCTCCATCTGGGCTGAAGGTAAGACATGGGTGGCCTCGCAAATAAGAATAATTTTTAAAAGTGTCAGCAAAGCAGGAGTCAAGAAAGGCAGGCAGGCTGTCAGGAAGAAAGGGGGAAAGCAGCCTTTCTTTGCTGCCTTGTTTCTTTTTGCTTCACAAAAAGCCCTCTCCTCTCATTCTGAGTTAGGGCGTCATCAGCAGCAGCAGTGCAAGGAGAGGGGAGTCAGGATAGTAATCTCCTCTTCTTCCTGGTAGCACCTCCCTGAGCCTCCTTTGGGATCTGCCATGTGTGGTATAGGCAGATGCCTGCCCTTAGTGTGCCTGAAAGATGCTCTGGTACTTCAGCGAAGTCCTCCCCTCTCGTTTGGAGCAAGGGGGAGGTGTCATCTGCAGTGGCAATGGAGAGCAGACAGCTTCCAAGTAGTGAAGACGTTTTAAAAAATAACAAATAATTCATTTCTTTACTGTTCACGGCCCCCTCTGGATTACTTTGCAGCCCTCAGGTTGGGAATCACTGGTCTAATTAATACATATCTGTGTTTTAATACAGGTAATCTTAACCCATTTTTCTAGCACTTAAAGAATTAGCAAATAAATGATGACTAAAAATTGTAATTAAAATCTTGTTATAGAACAATGAATGTTCTATAACACTGGGGGGGAAAAGACTTGTACTGGTGAACTAGATCCCACAAAGCTGTTTATCTACATTTACTGATATCCAAACGTCTATCAGATACATCAAAGACCCCACAAAGCTGTTTATCTACATTTACTGATTTCCAAATGTCTATCAGATATATCAATTAGTTACGCAGTCATCTATTCCAGCTATAGGATTAAGACAGCAGAGTTCTCAGGTGAGTGGGCATCGCTTCCAGGCAGGCACCTCTTGTTAGAAATTCCCTGCTAGACTTTGCCTCCACAATCTACTTTTCACTGATAGCCTTCCACTTGGAATCCAGCTTGGCTTGAGCAGATGCCATTGTCTGGCCCAGGAATAGCCAATCTGCTGTTTTCAAAATAGTTATCTGTTTATACAAAGTATGGAGACTGCAATGAAAAAGGCAGAGGCAGACAGCTTCATAGGAATTACAGTTCAGTACTCGCAACTTGCAGATAACTGGACTGTTCCTTTCACTCTATATTTAGACAGGGAATACTTTCTCCCCATTCTTTATTCAGTCTATATATTACTAGGCTGAGGAATTGTCAGCAAACTTGTCATCTGCAACAAATACCACTCAGATGCACCACATAATGTGGCCCTTATTCTTTCTGTCAGACGCAGTAATTCACCTGTTATTTCTGCTGGGTAAATCATACCATGAAACAATATTCCCACTGACACGAAGAAGCTCGATACAGCGGGATGGAGAGGGAAGCTCTATCACCATTTTTTCCCAAGGAAAATAACACACATCTTGCCTTGTGAAAGAAGAGCAGGGAACGGTCTCTTCCAATTAGTAAATGCCTCCCTGACATTGGCTGTGACGCCGTTCCTATATATCTGCCTACAAAAACATCACAAGACAAGTCTTCATAATTCCCCAGTCTACAGCATTGCAGGACAGACAGCATTAACATGCAGTCCATCTGCCTGGCCTTTATGCCTTTGCAAAAAGCAATATTATGCATGCGTGTTTGATTGGGTGACTGCAGAGGGCTAAAGGTCAATGATTTCTGAATTGCCAACATGCTGAAAGTGCCCTTTTCTCAGTTGATCAGGGGATCCTTGCCTTTTGGCAGAAATGCAATATCTGATTTATAATTTTGATTGTAGATACTGTCACCTAATTTTAAGAGCCTATATCTTTTTGAATGTGTGGGTTTTCCTCCCAGTTCTATAGGATGCTTGGTTCTGTTTTCCTGATAACTCATTGGTTAAAAATGAATGAGGAGCACAGATTCTTTCTGTCATCACAGAACCTGGAACCCTATAAATGATTGGCCAGGATAACAAAGGTCAGACAGATAAGATATGGCACAGGCTGAAGACTAAAATTGCAAAATTATCCAACAAGGATGAATGGGCATGGATGATAGTAAAGAAAGAAAAGTGTTAAGAATGAAATTGTGTCTTATTGTACTTTGTTTTAAGAACATACTCTGTCTCAATCTTTCACATCACTACCTAGGTAGAGCTAATTATATCTGGGTGAGTGGGAGGCTCTGTAAACAATGCGTAACTTTAAAAAAAAATCCTGTAAATGAAAACAATTTTTTCACATCATTTTCAGATGAATGCCTACATTTTCAATTTCAAGCTATAGTTTCATGTTATGATTTTACAGTAGTTATGATTTTACAACATCCTACCAAGATTTCCACTCCAAGCAGAATGGCAATGGAGGACCAGTTATCTATCTATCATTACAAAGCAGTTTCTGAATTTTGTAGCTGCAGGAGAATGTTGGCCACACTGATACCCAGCACAAGCTGAGAAAACACACTTGAATGCACCCCACAGTCTTGTGCAATATGCAAGAGTTTCACAGCAGCTACACTTATATAGAAGGGTTCTCTGAGATTAGGAAGAGTGGACATCACTTGTCCTCAGGAATAGCTTGTGAGGGAGCAAATACTTCACACACTACTCTAATAAGTGTGCTTAATCAATGTGCCAGAAGATATCTCTCTCTCTCTATAAAGAAGCTGCATCCAAAGACAATGATAGATTCCAACCCCTGGTTGATCGTCCTTTCACCCAGCTAAAGTGCCTAATGTTACATCAACCCTGGAAAAAGAGGCATGCGAATTGCCTTATAACCAGCCATTAACAACAGCAGCAGCAATCTATAAAGTGCCCAAAAAGCAAAGCACTGCACACTAGGCCATCCTAGATCCTGGATTTACCTTTTGTACACCGCCCTGAGAGCTAGAAAGCTATAGGGCAGTTTAGAAATCTAATAAAATAAAAATAAAATAAATAAAAAATAAAGTTCCATGTGTAAGGCAGTGCAGTCACTAGTAAACATTTTCAAACTTACTAACATCCATCAAAGTTTATGGGAAGAGGCTCACCTCAGACATTAAAATTAGAGCTCAGAGTTAAAATTAAGTATCTTATATTTTTCATCTACCCATCTCCCATCTACTCATTTTGCATCTCTAAAATTCATGATTAAATTGTGTACTTGGTGGTTGGTGGCAACAGAACCATAACTATAAGGCCACCTTAGCAAATGCTGCGCTGCAGAAGGACAATGTCAAACATACAATGTTTGGAAATTATACAGATGACTGCTTTAATGATGGACCACTGGTCCACACAGGTCTACTGGATTTATTCATTTTTCTTTTAAACTTCTCTTGAATTGTGCTTGTGCTATTTGTATTATTTGTCGTAAGTATGGTTTGACAGTAAATTGATTTGTCTGATCAATGTTCCTTGACAAATTCCAGATGCTAGCTTTCTCCAGTGGTCACAGTGCTTTTGAAGGTGTCAGGAACACTCACAAAGCAATATGCCAGAGACTAAAAATGCCAATCCTTATCCTGATCAGTATTAGTTCAAATATATTAGCAGAAAATTAGTAACAATATTGAAAAACCATGTATAATAGCTCCAAATTGATAAATCCTAGACCTGTGCTTGCAAGCACAGGGCACTGTTGTGGGGCGGTGCATGGCCCCAGGCAGCAACAGGTGGGGAGATTCAACCTCCTGCCCATGGTCCAGCTTTTGCTGGACTGCCTGTAGTCGCGGGTGATCCCACAAGACCTCTAGGAAGGGCAGAGTCAGGCCTTTAAGAGGCTTTGGCCATGCTGCTGCCAACCTGTTTCTTTGCATGCCACCTTCCCCACCCACCTGCCCTCAGTTTTAGTGGATCACTGAGCTTTTCTTTAAAGGGTCACTGGTTGACAGGGCTGAACAGGAATTTTCCTCTGAATCAAGTTGGTTTTTTGCCTGTCCCTCAGTGATTGGTTCACAATTGTTAGGTGTCCATATGCTTCTGTCCCAACTTAAGGAGGAAATGGCATTGGGCAGGATCAAACATAAGGGGAAACCCTATAAGGGGTCTATTGAGGATATAGGTTGGGCAGTATTCCTAGCTTGGGAGAGACTGGGCCTCATCTAGCTTGCACCCACCCCCAATGGTTGACCAATGGGATTACAAGTGCATTGGCTTGCACCATACTTGGGGTCTAACACAGGCCAACACTCAAGGGTGATTCCCCAACTGCTAGTTGGGTGGACAAACATTCCTTTAGCATGGGCGGTTGTAATAAAGCCAATCTTTGCCCTAGTGGCATGCCAAACCCACTTACTGTGATCCAATAAGGTTCTGGTCCATTTTCACCCATACGTCATTGTTGGCTGTTTTATTCCTGTTGCTGATGAGGGGACGCATAAAGCATCTCCCTCACATCCTGCTCCTCTTCTGTGAGATTTGGAGATTACTTCAATGCCTATATTGGCTGTTGCTCAGAACCTGTTGCCTACAATCATTCTTGCTACTGCTGCATCAAAGGCACAGAATTTCACCACTTCCTTTCATCTAAAGAAGTAGAAACATCAATGTGGGGATCTAGTGATCAAGCTACTTTGTCTGGGTACAAGAATTCCACAAGATACTATGGTCTTTAAGAAAGCTTTACACACCATTGATTTTATTTGGGCAAAGTAATTGAGTTGAAAGATTAAAGACTCTCTAGTCATAAAGGACCTTGCTCGTTTCATTTCCTTTTGACTGTGCCACACTTTGTTCATTTTTAATAAAGGCATCCACCTGCTTTGATAACAGCATCCTGAACATGCCTTCCCCACGGTAGCTCTCTGCATACAGATTTAACTGTTCATCCTTTGAAGATGCTGCAGGATTGTAATGAAGCACCTTGTTGCCTTAAATATCACCCTGTAGGTGGATTCAACAACATCTGCTTCTTGTGCCGGGTGACAGAGAAGGCCTCTTGGGGCTTGTTAAGGCAAGTGACATCCTACATCAGAGGAAGTTTCTTGGGAAATATTTAATATGAGCTATTTCTACAAGGAATGAGAGAAGTTAATACATGCTCTGTCCAATAAGTGGGAATACATCCTTAAAGATATATCCAGGCCACATTCCACAATTTGTTCCACAATTATAAATGGTCATGGTTGCCCCCAAAGAATCCTGGGTAGTTTGTGAAGGGTACTGAATATTGTTAGGAGATTCCTATTCCCCTGACAGTTCTAACGGCCAGAGCAGTTTAACAGTCAGCCCCTCTTCCCAGAGAATTCTTCTAAAGCACTCCCAGACAAACATTTACAATAGGGCACTGAGTACCAAAATAAAGGGAGCTGAAACTGACTCATAGAGATACTATGCATGTACATGTTGCAGGCTGGCATGAAAGAATACAGCTGGTGCATGCCTTCTGCCACTAGTATGCTCAAGTTATATTAGGACAGGGATGGTAAACCGCTGGTCACAGGCCAGATCCTTGCCCCCAAGAATATTGTTTTGTCCCTGAGTCTCTGAGAAAATGGTGACTGCTCCATGCCCCACAGAAAAGGCAAGCAGATAGGCACAGCAATGTTCCTCCAATGTCTTCTTAAGTGATGTGAATGTGTGTGTGTGTGTATGCATGGGTGTCAGGGATTGTGATTTTTGATTTGTTATTCATTCAATGCAGTATTTTAATGCCATGCAAAATGCTATTTTGTTCTGGGGTGTGTGTGTGTGTGTGCTCGTGTTCTGAAGCATGGTATGTTTGTGTGAAATTGTGGAGTGGCCATGTCTGCTGGTGGGATTGCACTGGGGCAATGTGATCCTTGGATCAAAAAACACGAGGCATTTCCTTGTCTTAAAACCAAGACAGTGGAGATAAAATGTGGTTGGTGTCTGATGATGGTGGGAGATCTATCAAAGCAGAGGTATCAACAACAGCTCCTGGGAGATTTGCTTCCCAGTCATTGTCTACTGTCATGCCACAGTTCTCCTGTGACTTTAGCTAGCTGGCATTAGAGCTCCCAAAGCTCTATTTCCTGCTTACCTGTTCAGTTACATAAATGTGTTTTAGCTTATATACTGCTTAATATGAACTCTAAGCAGTTTACAAAAGAAGTATATAACTCCCCCCCAACAAACACATACATCAAAGTACGATATATTTGTTTTTAAAAAAATTAAAATATCAAAGTAATACAGTAAAATAGCAAGAAAATATACATACTGAGCAATGTGATTTGAAAATTCCCCCAAGAGTCAGGGAAAAGCTGTCTAAACAGAACGGTTTTCAGTTGCCTCTTTAAACCCACCACAGTGGATATCTCCCAAATTTCCCAAGAGGCTATTCCAGAGGAGAGTTGTCATAATAGAAAAGGCCTACCTCCATGATGACACAAGTTGACAGAACACTGATTGCGATAAGGTCAGCAGGACCTCCCCTGAACATCATAGGGCTCAACTGATCTATAAAGGGGAAGCCTGTCTGCCAAGTATCCTGGTCCCAAGATGTTAAGGGGCTTCTATGCAACCTTGAACATGATCCAGTAGCTAATAGCACAGGTGAAATGTGTGCATAGCTAGGTGCCCTATTCAACATCCTATCTGCTGAATTCTAGACTAACTGCAGCCCCACATACAACACTGAGCTATGAGCTATAGGCTGGCAGAGAGCACATAAAAGTAAGTGGCAACCAGTTTCTGTGAACCAGACAAGCAATAGTGGTAGAAAGAACAGTGAGTGGTGTTCCTCACCATGTGAATACAGAGGAGTACAGATGTGTAGAAAAAGAAGCCCTGGAGCTAGAAAAGAAAGATTACTGCTATTATTATTGTTGGTGTTGTTATTCTGTTGTTGAAGTTTTCACAAGCTCTTTTAATACAATATAACAAGGATGGGGAACCTCAGGCCTGGAGGCTGAACACAGTGTCCAAGCCTCTGTATATGACTCTCAGTGGGCTTCTCCTCACACACACCCCCTCCCCAACCATACCACTCTCCCCAGGCCACACCCCTCACTGGCCCAGCTTTACACCCTCCTTTAGAATTTGTGCCTGGCTGAATGTATCCCTGAACTCTGATAATGAGTTTTGCTGCCTGGCTGCCATCCTGGGCTCCTCTGAGAGGAAGGATGAGATGTAAATTTAATAAATAAATCAGGGTGTGTGAGTCTGTGTAGAACTACCCTACTGTACAATGTGATGTGGTATCTAAAAGGTTGTCCAGAAGAGAATGTGGCCTTCAGGCTAAAAAAGATTCCCTACTCCTGCAATATAACAATTCATCCTCAATCACTCCTTTGGTTCTCTTCCCCCCACCAATCCATTAGCCTGTTTTATAATGCTAGTGTTATGCCTGCCCTTCAGTCATTGTCAAGCCATGTAAATGAGTTAAGTATATGATAGTTGAGTAAGGATATAAATAAATAGATAACTATAAGAAATCACAAAATCAAATGCATAGAAGGTAAGTTTGAAAGGTTCCAATTTCCACATTGTGTGCAGTATCCTTTGGCCTTAGATGTCACTCAGCACAGTTCAAAGAAACCACTCCAAATCTCCTGGAGACATATTTCTTATTGTAGTTTGGTGAACAGAACTTTCTCATAGACTGCCGACTGCAGAATGTTATGTATCTAACATTTCATGCCTGGTGTGTCTTGGGATTTCAAATGTTAAAAGATTATTCATCCTGCTGCTAGTATAGCCTGTATGACTAGTATGACCAGGGCCGGTTCCAAAGGGTGGCCAGGTTGGGCACTGGCCCGAGGGCCCCGCAGCTCTAGGAGCCCCTGGGGGGCCTCTGAGGGGCCCTCTGCTCCCCTTCCGTGATCCCGCAGATCGCAAGATGAGCTTCCGAGCCTCCCGCCATCCCCCGCGCTTCACCTACCTTTCTCTGCTGTTCGTGCAGGGTTGGCATCAATAAAGATGGCGGCTGAGTTTTCCGTAAGGGACTGAAGCCTCTGCCACCATCCTGGTTGATGGCAGCAATGCGTGCACGGGACCAAGATGGCGGCAAAGGCTTCAGTCCCTTACGGAAACCTCAGCCGCCATCTTTATTGATGGCAACCCTGCGCAAACAGCACTGAAAGGTAGGTGAAGCGCTGGGGGTGGCGGGGGATGGCAGGCAGTTCGGAAGCTCGTCTTGCAATCCATGGGATCGCGGAAGGGAAGCAGAGGGGCCCGGGGCAGGCTAATGCCCAAGGGCCCCTGCATTCCTGGAGCTGGCCCTGAGTATGACCATCTTTTCTACTCTTCTGACAGGCCTCATTTTCTGGGTATGTGGCTTATTATAGTGTTAATGTCTTACATCTTTCTTCCAAGATTCTATGATTGGGCATCTCCAAAGGAGGTTTGTCAAGTCTTCCTGAGCATGCAGGCTTTGGGATTTGCAGTTGATGGAGTTTTGTTTGAGGTAGGTAGGTAGGTAGATAGATAGATTAGATAGGAATTCTTACCCCACCTTTCAAACATGAATTATTCGAGGAGGCTGACCATGGTTAAAATCACAGCATCATAATAAAACAGTAACATCAAACAAAACACAACAAATGTAGGCACAGCAGAAGGAACACAATCTTCAGATAAAACTATCTACCTCACAAGCTAAAAGTCTATCGGAATGATAACATCATCATCACCATCAGTATAGAATCATAGGCTGGTGTTCAACTAAGGTTTACTAAGAGCAGATCCACTGAAACTAATGAACATGATTAAATTAGATCCATTCTTTTCAATGGACATACTGTGAGCAAAACCTAGTTGAATACCACCCACTGAATCAATTCAGAATGATAACAATAGAATCTTCACTAACCAGTGCAAGACAACGAAAGTGGGGGAGGCCACCTGAGGTTTCTGAGCAAGGTGTTCGATAACATCATGCAGCCACAGAGAAGGCTCTACCCCTTGTCCAAACCAACTGTGCTTCAACCATGGGTGGGGCATAGAGAAGCCCCTCCACCCAAACTTGATTTTAATCAGCAGGACATTGTCTAAATTGGTGCCACCTCTCTCTTTTCAGAGTTTGCCACAAACCCAACTCTTCTGTAGGCTCAGTCATTAATAATACTATTATTATTTTATTAATTTCTTAATCAATTTTCACCATGAGGTCCCAGGGCAAGTTACAAAAATTTTAAAATACAATGACTTAACTAATAGATTGTCTTATATAAAATAAAATAGCAATCAGTTAAAACAAATTACATTACATTACACTGCAAAGCAGAAAGCACTTCCCTTCCATCCAAGGAGCTCAAGGTGTCACACACAATTCTCCTTCTACCTCCATTTTGTCCTCACAGCAACCCCATGTGGCAGATTAGGCAGAAAGACAGTAACTACCCAAAATCACCCAGTGAATTTGTGACTAAATGGATTTTGAAATGTGGTGTACCCATCCTAGTCCAACACGCTGGCCACTATACTACACAGGCTCTTAGACAGCCTTGAAGCCAGTGGAGTTCTGTGATATCAGATATTGCAACCTTTTCAGGCTTTGCTATCTTGGAGTGATAGTGTTTGGGGCCACTTCCAAGAGAAGGCAAGAGCACAGAGCTTGGCAAATTTATCTTCACAGTTCTTTCACTTTGACTAAACTAAAGTCAATTAGCAAGTTACCTTCCTCAGTTTTCTATAAAAATTAGAGAAGATCTGCTTATGGAGAGAAAGCATTTTGGAAAGCCCGACCATCTCAGTGTACAACCTCATCCCAATGGTCCATGTGAGCAGCAGCTTGGTATTTCCAAGTGACCTTTTAGCACAACCTTCACAATAACTGGCTAGGGAAAGGCTCTGATGAGTTTTTAAGCATCGTTCGCAAATAAACACTCATCTGACTATGATGTGATTTGATAAGAAACACCCTCCCAGGGCATTTCAAATCCCTGAGGATCATCTTTGTTCAGATCCCATCAGGACAATGATTTTGCAAAACCTATCACTGGATTTCAAATGAGGGTTTACATTTTTAAAAGATAACTGCATAAATAAATACCTCTATTTCTCAAGGCCATATTTCCAAATCATGGCATAATGAAACAAGCATCTTCATTATACTGAGAGACAGCAACTATCCAGAGTTTACCCAATGAGTGGTTTGTATGGGGAACAACAGTCCTTAATAATAATTTTTCCCTTCCCTCTTGTTTTCCTCCTGACTGACATATTTTACATAGTGTTTTTTAAAAAAAACAATTTATAGCTCCAGAAGGCAATGATAGCCTTTTAGGCTCCATTGCTAATTCTTAATTGTTCTTAATTAGGGAAGATGTGAAGCAGACAAATAAAGGCATTTTGTTCTTTAATCCCCATTAAATTCCATTAATAAAGCAAAATATGGAAGCCACTGGCACAAAGAGAAGGGAAAACATTTTAAAGAGTCCCAAATATCACTAATGATAAAAATGAAACACTAATTAGTTATTTCCACCAACTCAAAAATCAATCTGCATTTTGAACAAATGTCTGTAGCTAGCTGTAATATTGACCTTAAAAAATGGAAATGGACTGCTTTCAAGCCGATTCCCTATGAATAGGGCTTTCATGGTAAACTGTATTCAGAGGTGGTTTTCCATTGTCTTCCTCTGAGGCTGAGAGGCAGTGACTGGCCCAAGGTCACCCAGTGACCTTCATTCAAACCCTGGTCTTCCAGGTCATAGTCCAACACTCTAACCGCTACGTCACACTGGCTCCCTATTGACCTTAAAGGATGGGGATATTTTTTTTTTCTAATTGAACATTTTCTTTAGTAGGAATTTGGTATGCGTCTAAATTAAACCAACTCTGAAATTACTGCTGAAAAGTAGTAATGCTGATTGCTGGTCTGACTGTGAGCTGAAAGTATGTGTGTGAATATCCTAGACTTAAGAGTTTACCTTTGGCAAAGCGTACTTAGGAAGCCTCATCTGCGCAAATGCATTTCTCCGATAGGACACGTAGTAATGAGGCCGGCCTCCTGATGTCAGCTGCAACATATAACAGTTTTCTTTTATTATCAAGGTTATTATCATCAATGTTTCAATTTTTTTTAAGGCATGGAGAAAATAATAGGCATGCTGGAAAGGGGAATGCAATTGCAGCAGTGACAGCTCAAAAATGGGACTGCAGTTACAGCAGGAGACAAAATAGCCATCATTCAGATTGTCTGCAGTGAAAACTGACAGTGTTAAGTGGCCTAACCTATTCAGATTGCTTGTACAGAAAGACAAAAGGGCTCAGAAAAACCTGCAAATATAAGCGTCTAGAAGCAGCCTTCTGAAACCTCATCTGAGCATGCAGCAATTGTAATACTTGTGTCAGTGGTAGTTGTTCTTTATATCTAACAATCAGGACTTAAGAGTATAATGACAGAACCGTTTATGTTCATGTCACCTTTGGGAAAACTTTTTTTTCTTCAAACACAAGGCTATATCTAAAGTTTTGGCCAGATCTCAAGTCTACCAGGGCCACTGAATTTTACAGTGTTTAACACTTACTGTTATATGTTTCAAGGAAATCTATGTTTACACTACAGACAAAAGCTAACTGCAAGCAAACCAATGAAATAGACTATCTTCCTCAAATTTGCTTAAGGAAAAACAAAAGTGAATCTCAGTAGCTTATATTGAATGCCAGAATAAAAACAAGTATCATTTATTACAAGCGACAGGAGATGGCTGCCATATTAGATATTATAACAGTAGTCTAAGCTTAACAGTTTGGTCTTTATTAACAATTATGTATTATATATTTCCTTTTCATTTAATCATTTGAACACAATAAAACCAGTCTCTGTTAACACACAATTCTACTTCAGAATCCTGCCCTCAACCAAGTATATTTAAGTCCATAGCACTAACGGTACAAAACTGCATAGGATTTCAGCTCAGTCTGCATGACTAAACACTTCATGCATCTGATGAAGTGCCCATAATAAAGTCTTAATGGTGAAACAAGACTCTTTGTCATTTTTGCTGTAACAGACTAACATGGCTACCAGTCTGCAAATTGTCTTTTTAAGCCACACAACAGACTTATCTATGCAATATAGTGTATACTTTTGTTTGGCTATGTGTATAGTGGATTACACTTGGTAAAAGTAAGGCAATGCGTATGTGCTCTTTACCACACAAGAGGGCTGGCAAAAGTTTTATTTGAGTGGGCAGTTATAACAGGGAGGGGGGTTGTTAGGCCAGATTCTGCATACCATTATGACTGGGGAGGATGGGTAAGATAGTTCAGCACTATATCCAAGATAGCCAGTATAATCCCAGTTCAAAAATCAGGATCATTTACAACCTAGACAGGAAAGTGATCCTTCATGTATGCACTGAAACAAGCCAGAGGCCTCAGAATCTCACGCAATAGTTTGAAGCTATATAATTTACAGCTCGTCTCCACTCTGCTTGCACTTTATTTCCTTTCTCTTTGTTATGAAATGGACAGCAGCAGGAGGATAATGAAACCTGAAACCATTCAGATATATTATCTGGCTTTCACCTGGAACACAGCTCAGCTGAATATGTATCATCTCCATCCTTTTCCGAATAATCATAGCCCATGCATGACAATCATGCCTGATTACTCTTCTCAAGGACTCCCTTTCCATCTCTTTCCCTTACCCCTTCTTCCCTATCACAAACTGATAGAGAAAAGCTTGATTGGTCTGTTGCAATTGTGATATCAGAACCTGGCATACAAACTTAAAAACCTGGTGAGATGGAAGGATGCTCTTGGAATATAAAATGAGATGGGCTGATTAGCAAGGAATATTATTTCTGTACACATTGCACATACTCCAGGCAAAACGCTTCATGACCCCTGTGTTGATAAGGTACTTGAGATAGAGGCAGAAGGAAACAATTAGCATCCCGATGGGACCAATGCTTGGAGTCGATGCACTGAAATGGAGCATTCATGCAAGCTGTTTTGTTGCAAGTGTGAGGGAAGGGAGATTAAAATTCAGGGAAGGAGGACAAATGATTTGCAATCAATCAGTGAAAAAGCTGTTCAGACCTGAACAAACACATAATCATCCTGGACGATGAGGGAGTCAGAGTCGATGTATCCTGGAAAAGGTTTACTTCTTATAGCTTCAGAGCAGTTCTGCATCCTGCAGGTGATGTACTGTGCATCTGAAATCACAAAAACAACAACAATGCCTTTAGCTGTCAAATGCTCTTAAACCATCCCATGAAATTAATTTCAGATCTTCTTTCATACTTGCAATAAATTGATGACTTTAACTAAGATTAGTCAATGTAGAACAGAAGATAGAAATAAGGGAACAAATTGTTCCCTGCTCATTTGCCACTTTTAACTGGTGGTAGTGGAGGAAAGACTGGAGAGCAAAGGATGACTTTTCTGAGAATGGAAGAGATATTGGAAAAAGAAAAACCAAACAATAAAGTGGGCAGTGTCAAGAACACCTGAGTTTTACAATGGCTATGTGGCAAAGAATTGTGGGTATTTCATCTTGTCTGAAATGGCCTCTGGGAAGAGCAATGACTTGCATTTTTTCATAGCTGAAGCTACTTAATTAGGCCTAAGCAGGAACACCTACTTATCAGCAGTGACTGGTACAATC
Organism: Rhineura floridana; assembly: GCF_030035675.1. NCBI lineage: Eukaryota > Metazoa > Chordata > Lepidosauria > Squamata > Rhineuridae > Rhineura > Rhineura floridana. The sequence continues at coordinate 79,678,011 of NC_084486.1, read as the reverse complement.
AAGGCTACAGGCCTGGGAAGGATTGGGGAGTACATGCCAGTTAGGTGCAAAAAATCCACCAGCATTCCATCATCTGCAAGCCCTATAGCTGTTGCTAGGAACTTTCTCATAAGTATAGGATTCAGAGTTTAGCCTTTGTTCTCCTGGGTTCCATCATGCTTATTGGTGTTACCTGTGTGGGGTTCCGTTTTCCATCTGCTATCCAGGCTATGCATCTCTAGGGAGATGTGGAATCATGGAGCTATACAAGAGTTATCTCTTTGTAAGTATAGAATAGGTTAGACAGTTTTGTTATTTTGTTTTATGACTGTAACTCTCTATATTTTACCTTGCCCTCTGGGTGTGGGTTTTAAGGAACCATTTTGCTGCTATTTGGGGGCACTTATATTTTATTTAATAAAGCTACGTCTTATTTCCCAGTGTGTGTTCATTTCAGGAGGAATGTGTATGTTTTTATTATATGTATCCACTTTTATCTGTAAGCCGCCTTGAGTTCCAACTTTGGAAAAAGGGCGGGGTAAAAATAAATAAAATAAATAAATAATACATGTGGCTCTGAATCTGGTACCTTGTCCATTTGTCCATGGAGTACTGTGTATTTGGTTCTTTGCTCAGGGCTCCAAGACAAGGAATGCATTTTTGACTCTTGTCTGCTGGAATCCATGGCAGGTCTATTTCTAGCACTTTGGATTTCCCCTTGGCCCAGAGTGGTTGACCAGTTTAAGGGGTGGGGGCAGTCTACCTACCTTGCAGGTCTGTTGTGACTTGCTCAGCCCTGGTAAGGGAGGCGTGGGTTGTGCCTTGTCAGGATCAATTGCCCTGGATTTGGGAATTGAGTCCTGGGACTAACAGGGTCAGGTTTATGACAGGGTCATGACAGGCAGAACAGCCTGTGTAGGAAACTAGAATGTCTACAATTGTTCTCCACCACCACCCCTTCCTACTTCAAATACATTTTCACCATCACTGGACTGATTCTTGATTTCCTCAAAATTATTCTGATGTTTTGTCACAACAGGAAATTTGAAATTCACCATGAAATTCACTGTGTGTGTTTCTAGAAATTTCCCCTCCCTGTTAAGCCAACTCTAAGGGTTTGGCAGGAAGTGGGTAAGTGGTGGACCAACTTGTAGCCATCATTGGCTGCTTTCCCTTTACTATAAAGAAAAGTATGTATTTGTGTGTAGGTGATTCTGAAAATGGATTGATGTTCTTCCAGTGCCCATCCAGCTCCTTATACACTTTAGCCTACACAAAGAGCCAATACGGCACCCCATACCTCAGTAGTTCCCTATCCTTTCATATTGCAGGTAGCAACTGAGTAGCATTACCACTAGTTGTATTCAATGTAGGGCTAAGTAAATAGTTCCATTAGTGCAAGGATTTCTGTCTGCACAACAGAATTTCCCCCTCTCTCCTTCCTCCCTGCCACCTAAAACTGTTCTAGGGGTTGGGAGGGAGGAGGAGGAAAGCTCCTTTGCACTAGTTATAATCCTTGCATTGAAGGGACAGGTTTGTTGAAGACTTCTCCATGAGTCCTACTTTACAGTAGGCATCCTCTAGTTTAAAGATAAAGTTAAAGAATCATAAGAAGGGAGAACAGGAGCCTTAGACAGTTAGCACCTGGACAGCAGACTAAGAAGTCATAGAGGTCACCTGGTTACAATCTTCCCCACTATGGTGAGATGTGCCGTATAGTATTTCTATCTCCTGCTGGGAGGAAGGGCGGGATATAAATCAAATAATAAATAAATAATATCTAAAGTATAGCCATTATTTCTAAATGTGCATCTATCTATCTACACACACACATATATTAGCATATGAAAATGTTATGCAAATCTGTGTCCTTGTTTTATTTATGTGTGTGTGTTGTGTGATACATTTCCTTTGTTTTTGGCAGTACAAAAGTGGCTACCCTACAATGGAGGAACAAGTAGAGCCTCCATTGCAAATACCATTATCTCAGCTTGCAAAAAAGAAAAGAGAACCTTCTTTTTCAAAATGTACACTTTTTCCGTTCACAGGACTTCTGGTTTAGTAAACAGCCAGCAAAAGAGAACAGTTAGAGAACATTTCTTGCATGATCTTAAGAAAGATCTGAAAATATTGACCCTCAAATCAATACATACAATTTCATAACAACCATGTACAACTACCAGTACTTGAATGGAAAGAATTAGTACAGTCATATCCAATGCTAACAGTGCAGAATGTAAAATGTCTGAGCTGGGGAATACAGCTACACACCCCATAGTCAGAACATCACAGTGAGTTCTTGAGTGCTGTGTTTTGATGCCAATGAAGGTTTTCTTGAAGGAAAGAAAATGGTAACGGAAACGGAAAGGGAAATTAATCTCAAAAACACTGTCATTTTGCACTGCAACAATTGGCAACTGATTATGTAAACAATAAATCCCTCTGCTGCATTATTTTCTCCTTTCATAACTGCGTAATATCCCTAGGGATGCAGTAGCATTTGAAATCACAATATTTAGATCCCTTTGCATATAAAAAATAGTAGCAATAACTCATTAGGGATGGGGGAGAATTTTTGGTTTGGTTTGCATATTAATGCTAACCTGTCTAATTTGAACTTCCCAAAAGAATATGTGAACTTTCAAAGCTGTCCTTCTCTGAATTGTACAAATTCTCTAACCAAATGATCTATACAAAAATGCATATATTAGGAGAAAATGTACATTAAAATGTACATATTAGTGAAAATATACCAAACTGCATTGTACTGGGGGACATTGCTTGCAAAAAGGGGTGTATTAGGGAAAAATACAAGTATAAATGTATATTAGGAGAAATGTTCACTGAAATATTGTTGAATTTTTGTAAGGATCTTTTTAAAAATGCAAACTGATGCAGAAAATGTGGCAAACTAATTTAAGATTGGAAAAAAAGAGAAACTGGGAGAAACCGAAATCGACAGCTTTGTCTATCCCCAGCCATTCCTAATTCTGTTATTTCTTTCCCATGGTAAAAGATTGCTCATGGCATGGCAGCTTGGGTAGAAAAATACTCTACTCTATTTCATGTCCAGCACCCCGCTTTCCCAAATTCCCATATCATGACTTCCAATGAGGATTGCTTCATATAGCAGTTTAGCTGTTATATTACCTCAACCTATAATGTCCACTAATGTGTGAGATAGATATACATTTTTTCACTGCATATACACCATGTGAACATGCTGGTGGGAGCCTCAACTGGCCCTGGTTCCTTGCTGTGTGTATACCATGTCCATGAAATCAAATAAAACAGCATTATCCGTCTCACTCATTATGAGGCACAGAGTACACTCATGCAGAGTGCATCTTCATTTTTTAATGCATGAGGAAATCTGTGCACGTGCATGTTTACTGAAAATAAACTCATTATGTTCAATAAAGCCTACTTGCACGCATCTGTGCATAGGATTGCAGCTTCTACTGCTATTTGGCCTCAAAGATGCTGTTTACAACAAAGACATGTAAACATTGAGACAGTTCTTCTGGATCAGACCGAAAGACTTTAATTCAGGGGGGTTTCATCTCCAAGCACTTTTTACTCACCCCCCAAGACCCCACCAGTTTTGACAGTGGAAGCAAAAGGGGGGAAATCAAGAAGACATGGCAGTGGGGTGGCCAAAGAACTTTTAACCTCTCTGCAGGCATCACATTGATCCTCCACAGGCATTACTTTGAACATTTGATGAGTGGTGAGGCAGCAACACCTCCATTCTCAGCTGATCTGCACAGAGGAGTTGAGGGTGGCTGTGTGAGAGGACGGGTTGGTCACAACCAATTTTGGCTACATCCACTACTGGCATACAGACCTGGAGAGTTGACCAAGGATGAATGTGACCCTTGGGCCATAAAACGTTAGCCATCCCTGTCTCTAATTGTGGGAGTAGCATATATCCATCATGATTAGCAACCAGCCATGGACAGCTTTAAAAGCCATCTAATTTTGTGGCCATCACAAAGAGGAAAGTGAGATAGCAAAAAAGGTTCAGTATAAGGATTTTCATATAAAGCAAACATTTTGACAGCTCTGTTCACAATAGTTACTTTTTCTTGAGCTAAGGGGGGTTAAAATAGGATTCAACAACAGTTGCTCTCTTGGTATTTAATCCAAGAGGACTCTTTATTTACCCGGTTACACAGGAAGCACCTCATCATTTACACTTAATTCATGTCAATTAATATATTCCATTGCTAAACGCTGGAATTAATTTCATTCCTTCTCTAGCGCAGATGTTTCCCTCCCACCAATAATTGGGATGTTATGCTTCTCATTTCCAGCACTCGCATATCCAACAACAGCTGCTGTTTTGATTGTTACAGTAACACTGAAAACATACCGGATCTAGCAAAAATAAATTAAGAATTGCTACCCTAGATCTGGTCCATATGGACTGAATAGCTTAGTTGATGTTCCCCTTGGTTTTTTAACCGCCTAAAATGAGGACATCTTATCATAAGCAATGTAAATGTATCCACTGAGTCAGTGAGATTTACATTCAAGTTATATGTTCAGGATTATGGTGGAAGAGGGGCTTATCTTCCTCAGTCTCAACCAAACTGGGCAGCTAGAGTGGGAAAGGGGGTAGCAATAAAGATATCAAAAGAACATGCATATTGAAGCAAATCTGACATATTTTTAATTACAACAATTGTGGCTAACATAGCCAACCTAAACTATTGTTATAATTACTAATATGAATGAATGAATGAATGAATGAATGAATGAATGAATTTATTTCGGTCATGGACCAGCCAAAATTTATTATTAATATGATTTATTACCTTCACCTTAACATCCCAGGGTGGCTCGCAACAATTCAAAATACAGCATTAAAAACATTTAAAACAAATTACAATCACAAGAATAGAGTGGGTCCTAAAAATATACATTTCAAACGTCAAAGGCTAGGGAAAAGAGGCGTGTCTTCTACATATGAAAAAAAAATCTATATAGTGATGGTGTCAGATGCATTTCTGTGGGGAGAGAGTTCCATAACTTAGGGGCTGCCATAGAGAATGCCCTCTCCTGAGTTATTTCCCCCCACTTATGAGGGCAGTGGAACTAGCAAGAGGCCCCCTCTGCTGATTAACATGTGAGAGGGTCTGTAGGGAAGGAGGTAGTCTTTCTGACATTTGGAGTTTAAGTCATTTAGGGCTTTAAACACAAGTGTGAGCATCTTGAATTCATCCTGGAAATGAACTGACAACCAATGCCAAAACAGAGGTTATATGGAATCTAAATGGGACTCCAACCAGTTATTTGGCTGCTGCGTTTTGGATCAACTGAAGTTCCCAAGTTGCCTTCAAGGGCTGCCCTATGTAGATCACATTGCAATAATCTAGTTTGGACACTACCAGAGCATGAAGTGCAATAGCAAGTCATTTCTGTGCAAAAGGGACAACAGCTGACAAATCAGCAAAGGCACTCCTAGCCACCGAAGCCACTGAGCCTCCAGTGCCAGTATTGAATCCAGGAGTATTCCCAAACTATGTACGTGCTCCTTCCAGGGGAGTGGAATCCCATTTAGAACAGGGGACCCTGTACTCTTGCCATTGGAGCAAGGAAAGACTATTTGTATTTCTTATTATTATGATTATGATTACTACTACTACTACAAAGTCACCTCATAACCAAAGGTCTCTAGGTGACTTACAACAAATTTCAATATACATACAAATTTAAACCCCTAACCCATCACATTGCAGTTTGCTTGGCTACAGACAGATGGCACTGTGAACTGCAGCCTGACTGAGCTGTGCTGGGCTCAAGGGCAGGGGGGAAGGAAGGAATAAATCCAATCAATGAGTGATCGAGCCACTCTAGGGTTAAGGCTGAGAGAGTGGAAGGAAGGAAGGAAGCTAAGGGGAGAGAAGGAAGATGGCATAGGTGGTGGTGGCAGCCTTGGTGCCCGGATGGGAAAGCCAGTAATCCACCTGGATACAGCAGTAGCCTAGGTGTGCTGCACGGTGGCACCACTTCTCGAGGGGGCCAGTAGCAGGGTCCTGCAGTGGTGCACAAACAAGCATGGCAAGACAGCCCAGAGCGCAAGTGGGCACATTCCAGCCAATGCCTGCAGACATCGGATATTGCAGGGGGAATGGGGCTGCTTGGAGGGGTGCCTGAGGTGGAGGAGTAGGGGTACCTGAGAGAGTAGGGCTGCCTGGGGGCATCTGGGGGTGCAGTGCCTGGGGGTCATAGGGCTGCCTGGGGAAGTGTCTGGAGGAAGGGCTGCCTGGTTGTGTGTGGGAGTGCTGGTGGTCGTATGTGAAGAATGCAGGGGCAAAGCCACGAGTAATAAAATACAATATAAAAGAATGTTTTTAAAAATACAATATAAAACAGATTTTAAAACATACAATATAAAAACTTAAAACCCGGGGGTGTGGCCAGCGGTGCTTCGAAATGGCTGCATAACTTCACTGCTCTGTTCCCTCTGGATGGCAAACACTGTCTTACTCACAGATAAAAGCTATTTCAAGGGGGGAATGCTCCCCGGCATATTTAAAGGAAAAGACAATTTGGAGGACTATTTTAAATTGCAAAACACAGAAGGCCCAAGCACAGCAAAGTGACAACTACTAGACAAGATGGCTCCTGGATCTCAGAAAAGCTCTAAAACTGCACCTGCGGATGTGAATTTTACGGCTGCTTCATCGAAGGAAGAGCTAGCTAAGCAATTTCAGCCTTTTAAATTGGACATAGCAAGTACCTAGGATGCCACTTTTCAGCGCTAGGAGGTTAAACTGACGGACCTCACTGCACGTTTGGATGATGTAGTACAATCATCATCAGAATAACTGGATCTGAGCCTAACTAATTCAGAGGAACTATTGCTACTCCAATATGAGAATAAGATTATAAAAAATAAGCTGGAGGACATTGAGAATCGGGTACGTAAATGGAATATTTATTTTTGTAGGATTAAAGAAGGGGCTGAAGAACACTTTGCATCAATGGCCACCTTTTTGGCAGCATGGTTAAATTCTGTATTCCTGGGCCTAGCAATATTGAAAAACGACTTCAAACAAGCTCACCGGGCACTAGCTGCAAAACCCAATGATAAAGCACCCCCATGGGATATTATTGCTTGCTTCACAAGGTTCACAAAGAAAGAAAAATTAATGCAAGTCCTGAGGAAGATTAAAGATTTGCAGTTTGTTGGCAAGCCTGTTATGGCATTACAAGATTTATGCCCTGATATGCTGCAAAAGCAAAGCAATTTTAAACCAGTCACCACCCTCTTGCAGGTACAGTAGGGCCCCGCTTTCTGGCTTTCCACTGATGCCGCGGCTTTCATCAGGGGAAATTCCCCATTTTAAAGCTGATTTTGCCGTTTTGCGGCATTTTGGCATCATTTTTGCGCGACGCGACCCATTAAAGTCAATGGGTTCTGCTTTACGGCGATTTCCGCTTCATGGCAGGGGCCTGGTCCCTAACCCGCCGTATAAGCGGGGCCCTATTGTACCACTGGAGATTCTCATTTCGACTGATTGTGCCTAAGAATGGAGGGCTGCTGACAGCGAGCACCATGAAGGAGGCTCTCCTTCCCTCCTGGTGGCATGCAACACAGAACACCCTGAAGGGATCTGAAAGGAAGACCTAAAAGCTGACAGAAATGACACACATCACAGACACAATGGGAGCTGGAAAAGCAGCAAGAAAAATCTTCACCCTTGCAAACACACTCCTACAGAATCAATAGCTTATACCAATGTGGAAGCTCGATCTCTCACACCAAGTCCCTCTAGTGCAAGATGAAGAGACTGTGCATCAATGCTCACATACTTCCAGTGGCATCACTAGGGGGATGCGGGGGAAGCGGACTGCACCAGGTGACACCATCAGAGGGGGGTGACTCTCAGCTTTAATTTTTTAAAAATTAAGTTCCTAGGTGGTCCGGTTCTCGAGATATACATAAAAACGTCAGCCGCCCTCCAGTGGTGTCACTAGGGGGTGCAGGGGGTGCAGACCACACCAGGTGACACCATCAGAGGGGGGTGATTCTCAGCTTTAATTTAAAAAAAAATTTAAATTTCTAGGTGGTCTGGTTCTCGAGATATACATAAAAACGTCAGCTGCCCCCGTTAAATCTTTTTTTAAACTACTGTATAGCACTTCGTAGCTTTAACCCCGCCCGTTCAGGATTGCAGCCAATCAGTGAAGTGTTTGTTTGACCTGTGGCAGTGTCTAGTGAACCTCATTGCAAGGCCAGAAAATGGTGGTTTCCCCCCAGTTTATCTGAAAATCTCATAAATTGGGTAAGTATATATATTTCAGTTTTTTCCCCTCTTGTGTGTAGGAGTCAGATCCTGCGCAGTGTTTTCAAAACCTTCCCAATACTTGCTTTTGTGGGGGTAAAAGCATTGCTAATCCCATATCTCCAGAGTAAATCCCATTGAATTCAATAGGATTTACTTTTGAGTAGACATGGTTATGAATGTGCTGAAAATCAATGGGACTTTGGAGTGAATGTAAAAAAGAATTGTGTTTGTGTTGTCTTTCTGTCCCCCCCTCCTCCAGTCCTATTTTAAAGCAAGTAGGCAGGGCTTACTTAGGTATTACAGTTTTTATTCTGTAGGAAACGAATACTGATTTTTTTTAAAACTAATACTGTTTTTCTGGAATGACCAACTGGTTTGACAATAAACTATTATATGGGCTGTATGTATTTATACATCTGCAGTGTGTGTGTGTGTAGTCTTTCCAACAACCCTGTGAGGTATGGTTGGAAACCAAGGCAGCTCACAACAAGAAATAAAGCCATTTAAAATCCAATAATCATGAAGCAAGAATAAACAGTTGGAAAACAGCCTAAAGAGGCATGCTTCTGAATTTTGGGTTGGGTGAATGAAGTTTATTTATTTATTATTTGATTTATATCCCCCCCTTCCTCCCAGTAGGAGCCCAGGGTGGCAAATAAAAGCACTAAAAGCACTTTAAAACATCATAAAAACAGACTTTAAAATATATTAAAACATCTTTGAAATAAAAAACATTTTTTTTAAAAAAAGAAAAGGCTTAAAAACATATTAAAAAGCAATTCCAACACAGACTCAGACTTGGATAAGGTCTCAACTTAAAAGAACAAGTTGAAAGAACAAGTTCCTTATCACTTGAGGCTGTAGTTCTCTGCACACTTCCCAGTTTGAGTACGCCCCATTGAATACATTGGGACTTGCTTCTGAGTAAACAAACATCGGATTGCACTATAAATATATTTAAAGATTGTGTAATTCATAAACATATTTGATAGTCATGTTTATATAAATATTTCTTCATACTGTGTCCCAATAAGTATTTGATTTCACACTATGGTTGTAGATGATTTTTTCCTCTACGTTTTAAGTGTGCCCTTTTTCCTGGGGGTGGTCATGGTTCTCCGTTGTTTTCATCCTGAGGGGAGGACAGGCTGAGAGATGGTGAGTAGCACATTTAAGGTCTTTTCACCTCCCCCCCCCTTTTTTGTTTGTATTTATTTTATATTTCTCCAATATCTTCCCCTGGCTGTTTTTATGTATTTTAAATATTTTTAGATTAAATAAATAGGAAATCATAATTGTGAACCTCCCTAAAAGCAATTTACCTATCCTTATGTTTTGGCAAAGTGATGGTGTGAAGTCATGCTGGTAGAACAAGAGACCATGTTTGAGGCATGTTATAAGGTGTTTGAGGAATTTGTCACACGTTACTTTTTGAGACCTGTAGATTCATGTTGGAAAGAACACGTGCACGTATTGAATGGAGGCTTGGGTGCTGTTTTTTCAGTCTACGTTGCATGCGTAGCGAAGGTGATACATCATCTGGCAGCTAGCTTCATAACATGAGAATGAAAAACATTTGGATCACCATTCACTTGTTTACTTTTCTCACCATTGAGACCACTTCATATATTACTTTTTCATACACAGAAATTTAATCTTTGTATAGGAAAAAGTATTTTGTAAAATGTGAAGGACAGTGGCTGCCCAGTCAGTATAACCACTGTACAAGATCTACTCAGCCACTGTAATTACCTTTTTGTTTTGAGTGCCCTTTTGTCTGGGTCTTGGTTCAGGTGTGTATCCAACTTTGATGTGCTTATGGAAGGGGTGTGCAAGTAGTGCCCCCCCCAAGTGTGGAGGCTTGGACAAACATTGTGTTATGGAAAACCAAAGTCTGTGCGAAAGTACATATTTGGGAATGCCATCAGTGTAATCCTAAACACACTTAATAAATAATATCGAACTTGCACGTCACAAAATATATTACGGTCATGTCCATAAGCACCAGGAGGGTAGTCGCCCAGGAGATCTTAGTCCCTCTGCTTATTTGGGAGCAGGGTCCCTATGTCTCCAAGCATCCTACAGTCAGCATGAAAAGGGGTGTGTTAGTCACTGAGAAGAGTCTTCTAATATGCTTCCTTGCCTTTTCTGCAGATTGGAGCCAATCAGAGTGAAAGGAGGTGAGTCAGCCACTGAGAAGACTCTTCTCAGTTGCTAATGCTCTCCACTTGCATGCTGATTGGCTCCTAGAGATGTTTGTTGTTGTGACAGAATGCATTAACAAAGATCTCATTCTTAATCCAGGAGCAAAAAAGGGTGTACGTGGCTGTAACTATCATGAAGGGACCCTGAGCTCTGAATTTTCTACTGAACAACTGATAAATACTTATGTAACTTTGTGTCTGGAGACTTATTATTAAGAATCACTTTCCATAATTGTAAGGAGGTGTGTCCACACGCATGCATCCCAGGCACCTAAATGAGGGGAGAGAGCAGCATAGGGACATAAGCAGGTGTCTTATTCCAGGGGTTCCCAAACCTTTCTTCTACATAGACCACTTGAAAATTGCTGAGGGTCTGAAAGTATCTGAAAATTTACTATGGGCATATGCAAGTGTTGCGCTGCAGCCAACTCAGAAGGGACAGGAAGGGGGGAGGCATGAGTTTCAGGCACCTCCACAGCCAGAAGAAGCAGAGTTGGGGATTGTTGTGTCTGAGCAGGATCGTGCGGGAGGGGGCAGCCTGCTCTCCAGCCAGTTCCCACGAGTAACGCCCTTTCCGAGGAGCCGAGTGCACCGCCCCCAGTTGATGCAGAGGACTTGTGGGGGGAAGCTTCAGAGTCAGTGCCAGCTCCTCCTTTACCAAGCAGTTCCCAGGAGGATTCCAGTGTGGCACCGCCCCCTGACCTCGAGCCCGTTGCTCGGGTGCAGGTGTCTTCAGATGAGCCGTTGGATGCGTGTCCCCTGTCTCCTCGTTCCCATCGCCATGAGAAATGGACAGGGCAAAGACAGGAATTATGAAGGAGTCAGAGATTACATTTGAAAACATTTCCTATATAAGCCTGCTGCTCCCAGTGGGGGGTCGTTGAGTCAACTTCCTTCGCACGCTGCAGATCATGTCTAGAGTATAGTTAGGGACTCTAGTGAGTTAGTGTAGGGTTTCCTATGAAGTGCAATGCCTTTGATGTATCCATTACTCTAATAAAACGAGATTTACTTGCACACACACTCCAGCCTCATTCTTTCGGCTCTGGACGGGACAGCAAGATAATTAACTCCCATTAGTAATAAGAGCAAGAATTTGAGCTGTGCGTATGATATTGTAATTTATAGGTGTAATTTTAATTTTGCTAGTTGTTTATGTCACTACTATTGCCATTACATTCAGTGATATATGGGAATTACAATTTACGAGTAACATTAGTACAAAAAACATTACTAAGGATTCTGTATGGTCTGATACGGGAGGAGGTCCATGGGGGTGACACCATGAGTTACCGCACCGGGTGACACCAACCCTAGTGACGCCACTGCATACTTCTGACAAATTCTCCAGCGTTTAAACCTCCAAAATGATGTTGTTTGAGAAACAGCACGCAAGTCACCCATATGTTAATCTTGGTTGCTTCTAATATTAAGGGGAGGGGGTGCATGGGGAGGGAAGGAGGGGGAATGATAGTTCTTTTTTCTCCCCTCCTTCCTTATTCCTTCCCATGTGTTCCCAAGTCTTTTTTCTTCTTTTTTTTTACCTCATGTTCCATCACGGGGGGGAGGGGACAAAGGGGATGGCGGCTCTTTGCAGCAGTCTTTTCCTTTCCATATTCTTTTTTGCCTTTTGGCCTTTCCCCCTAAAATAATTGCGTTTATCACAAGGGCCTAAACCCTGGATATATGCATTTTTGCATAGACGTGGACTCAGTATTTTCAACCAAGTCCACAAGGTCAGGCCTCTAATGGCACCACTCAGTGACTTTACGTTTTTCCCTGTAAGGAAGGTGCTGGTATGTTGTTCAAGTTTAGCATTTGTTCCCTCATTTAGACCCCATTGAGTAAGGTTTGGGTGGGAAGGGGCCCACGGGGAAGGAAAGGTGGCTTATTTTGGTTGCTATTATTAAACCCTCGATTGATGTATTCCAAGTTAAATTGGTGGTTGTATATGGTGGATGTTAAGGGGGGAGGGGAGAAAGGGGGGAAGAAGGCAGAACCCCCCCCAAAAAAAACATCATGACTAATGTAAAATTTCTAACCCTCAATGTGAAGGGGCTATGTGACAACATAAAGAAGCACAGAATAACTCGTTATATAAAAGGTATAGCCCCTGCTATGTCGGGATGCAGGATTGGGAACCTGATGTTTCTGAGGACGAAGAGAGGGAGGGGGTCATTTGGCCAGGGCCGTGTGAAGAAAATGAAGAGGAGGGGGAGGGAGTCTCAGAGATAGAACTGTCTGGCAGAGAAGACCTTGAAGTTCCCACAGACACATATCCTTCCCAGGAGCTTCCCACACCCCTCCCCCTTCGAGCTCAGAGCAGTTAGAGAAAGAGGGAGGGCAAGGGGGAATCCAGCCTCCTCCTGACTCAGAGAAAAGCAAAGAGAAAGAGCCCGACGATTCAGGCCTGGTCCCCCCTCTTTCCCCAATACCTGAATCAGAGCCCTCAGAAGGGGAGGGGGCACCTCCTTCACCACGTACCAGGAGACAGCAAAAGAGACAACAAAAGAAGAGGGAAAGGAGGGGAGTGGATGAGAGCACTTTGAGGCGGAGTGAGAGAATTCGCGCCCGATTGCCCCCTTCTTAAGGGGCAGCGGGAATAGTGATTCCTTGTTCTGTCAACTCTCTTTAAAGTTGCAGGTTATGTTTCATAGTGAAACTTCATGAAAAGGCATAGTTTTGTCTGGATATTACGTTAATAAAAACTGAATTGCTTTCACCAGCTGGTCTGGTTCCTGAGTCCCAACCTGGATACGACAGTTTGACAGAACCACCTACCCAACCCTCAACGCTTTCACCACTTGAACGTAACAAGATGGAAAAGGGAGCAGCAGGGGGGACAAATCCCACTTCCGAGGCGGAGGAAGTGCGACGGCTGAGGACTACTGTTGCAGATTTACAGACAGATGTCCAAACCTTGATAGCGTCAGTTAGGACATTGAAAACTGACAATCAGACCTTGAAAGCCACGATAGATCAAATGCGGACAGCCCCTTCAGCTGCTGTGGTTAAGGTCCCTATTGGATTACCACCTAAATATGCAGGACAGAGTGACCAATTCTCCACCTTCGTGGCTCAATGTGAAATGTATCTGGACATTAGGAATGCAGAATTTCCTGGTGATGTGGCCAAAGTGGCCTTCGTGATCAGTCTATTGGAAGGGGAAGCGGCCAAGTGGGTCACTCCCTATCTGGTAAGAAAGTATGCCATTCTAGGAAGATATCAAGAATTTATGCAAGCCATGACGGAGATGTTTCAGGACCCTCAAAGAGCTGAGACTGTGGCGAGGCAATTGGGCGCTTTGAAGCAAGGGAAAGGAACTGTTTCAGAGTATACCAATGCCTTTAAAATTCTGGCTCAGGAAACTGGTTATAATGACTTAGCTCTGATGTTCGTGTACTAAAGTGGACTGAATGCTGAGATCTTGGATGACCTGGCCAGAACTACACCCCCAACAACTCTGCCTGGACTGATCCGGCTGTGCCTACAAATCGACAACCGGTTGGAAGGAAGGCACCTGGAGAGGAAACAGGACATACAGAGGTACCCAGTTTCAGCCTCTCGCAGTAAAATCCCTCTGACTCCCGGGGTGACAGGCAACACAGGAGAAGGGTCGGGAGGGGCTCGTTCAAAGATCTCGGAAGAGGAAAAAGAAAGGCGTCGTCGGGAGCGTCTCTGCTTTTATTGTTCCAAGCCGGGACACGTCGCTAGGGAATGCGGACTTAAAGCAGAGAAAACAGGGCCGTCGGGAAACTAAAATACCCAGCTCTCATGCAGGCCGGAGGGCTGGGTGCCGCGGTGTACAAAGGGCCTCAGGTGGTTCAGCCCCCTTCAAAAGGGGTACTGGTACTACCGATTCGGATTACAACTTCCACAGGAGAAATGTTCAGCTCTACGGCACTGATTGACAGTGGAGCTTCCACCAATTTCATTGATGCAAAGTTGGCAAAACGTCACCGAGTCTCCCAATGGAAATTAGAAACCCCCTTACCAGTTGAAACCATTGATGGCAGGCCATTGAAGTCGGGCGGAGTGACTCGAGCCACAGAGGAATTGAAGCTACAAATTCCTGGGCACGAAGAGCACATTTCGTTGTATGTGTCAGATCTCTCGAACTTTGATGTGATTTTGGGAATGCCCTGGTTAGCAAAGCATGACCCAAAAATAGCTTGGAAGGATGCGGTCGTCTGGTTCACTTCTCAGTACTGTCAAGAGAACTGCCAGCCAGAGAAAACCATAAAAGCCCTGGCGGGAGCGGTACAGGAAGCCAAAGAAGTGGTACTTCCCTTGAAATATGTAGATTTTGAAGATGAATTTAACGAAAAGGAAGCCGAGGCATTACCCCCCCATCGCCCTTATGACTGCGCTATTGATTTAGTGCCAGGAGCAAGCATTCCAGCTGGGAAAATTTACTCCCTCACAGGGCCAGAGAGAGCCACTCTGAGAGAGTTTTGGGACAAAAACCTGAAGCGAGGATTTATCCGTCCCTCACAATCCCCCACAGGGGCCCCCTTGCTGTTTGTGAAGAAGAAAGGAGGTGAACTCAGACCCTGTAATGATTACAGCGCCTTAAATCAAATCACCATACCTAACAGTTACCCCTTGCCCTTAATTCCGGAGTTGTTAGACCGACTGCGTTCTGCAACAATCTTCACAAAATTGGACTTAAGAGGGGCATATAATCTAATTCGAATGAAGGAGGGGGATGAATGAAAAAACGGGTTCAACACCTCTTATGGTCAATTCGAATACCTAGTGATGCCTTTCAGGCTACGTGGAAGCTCAGGAGTGTTTCAGAAGTTTATGAACGAAGTGTTTAGAGACCTCTTGGATCAATACGTGATTTGTTATCTGGATGATATTCTGGTGTTTTCAAAGAATCAGGAAGAGCATGATCAACACGTGAAAACTGTGTTGAAAAGACTGAGAGAGAATCACTTGTATACCAAGTTGGAGAAATGTGGATTTGACTTGTCAACTTTGGACTTCCTTGGGTACAGAATCTCGGCAGGAGGAGTAGAGATGGATCCAGGAAAAGTAAGTTGTGTATTGGAGTGGGGCCAACCGACCACCAAGAAGGATGTACAGCATTTTTTGGGGATTTGCCAATTACTACAGAAAATTCATCCCAGGCTTTTCCAAGCTAACAGCCCCCCTTACTGACTGTTTAAGGGGAAAAGGAAAGTTTCAATGGACAGAGGAGGCAACAAGAGCTTTCGAGGAACTGAAAAGGAAATTCGCATCTGAGCCTATTCTGCGTTTTGCTGACCCTACCCGCCCTTTTGTCGTGGAAGCGGATGCTTCGGACCTAGCCATGGGGGGGGGGATTTCTTTTGCAGACAGGCATGGACAGAAAAGAATTGTATCTCTGTGCGTATTTCTCCAGAAAATTAAAGGACGCCGCAAGAAATTATACAGTGTGGGGAAAAGAGCTGCTAGCCATCAAGGACTCATTTGAGAACTGGAGACAGTATTTGGAGGGAGCCCAGCAGCAGATAGAAGTACGTTCTGATCATAAGAACTTGGAAAGTCTACAAACAGCAAGGAAACTGAACCAAAGACAGATACGTTGGTCGCAGTTTTTCGCCAGGTTTAACTTCAGGATTACTTACCATGCCCATGCAAAAAACCAGAGAGCAGATGCTCTATCTAGACAACCACAATACAAAGGCGATGAAGGTGGCAGCTCTCCCCAGTACATTGTTCCGCCGGAGAAGCTGATGTTGGGTTTATGCCAGCCTTCGTGGGAAGAGGAGCTCAGGAAGGCACAGCAGGGGGATCCATGCATGCAACAATATATCCAGGAAAGTGAACAGGACCAGGAAGAATAAGTAAGTTTCCATTGGAAGGATGGACTGTTGTGGTTTAAAGCTGCCAGGTACGTGCCAAAGGGGGACCTAAGACCAGAGCTTGGAAAAGTTACTTTTTTGAACTACAACTCCCATCAGCCCAATCCAGTGGCCATGCTGGTTGGGGCTGATGGGAGTTGTAGTTCAAAAAAGTAACTTTTCCAAGCTCTGCCTAAGACTTAGAATTTTGCATCAATGTCATGACTCTGTCACGGCTGGGCACTTTGGGATCTTTAAGACCATTCAGAATGTGGCTAAGGATTTTTGGTGGCCTCAAATGCGCCGAGACATTGAGAACTATGTAAAATCCTGCTCTGTCTGTATGCGCGCGAAAACAGACACGGGAAAACCGACAGGTTTGCTCAACCCTCTACCTACGCCGACCGAACCCTGGAAGGACTTTTTCATGGATTTTATAACTGATCTACCGAAGTCACAAGGAATGACGGCGATATTGGTGATCGTGGATTCCTTGACCAAAATGGCACATTTCCTTCCTTGCTCAGGGGCCTTAGAAGCTAGAGAAACAGCAAAGCTGTTTATAAAGGAAATCTATCGATTGCATGGATTGCCAAATAGCCTAGTCTCGGATCGGGGAACTCAGTTTACAGCTAAATTTTGGAGAGCTGTTTGGAAACAGCTGCAGACGGAGTTAAAACTTTCTTCAGTGCATCACCCCCAGACAGACGGGCAGACTGAGATACTTAATGCAGTTCTGGAAAGGTATTTACGTTGTTATGTGTCTTACCAACAGACTGATTGGGTCTCATATTTGCATTTTGCAGAATTTGCTTATAATAACTCTTTATTATTATTATTATTATTATTATTATTATTATTATTATTATTATTATTATTATTATTATTATTATTATTATTATTATTTGCATACCAGTACTGGGCAGACACCTTTTTTTGCTAATTATGGATTCCACCCCAAAGCTTTCCCTAGCAGTACAGGGAGCATGCCTGTACCGGCTGCAGGGGAATTTCTGCAGGAACTTCAGGTGGTGCAGCAAGTCCTGAAAAAACAACTAGATGAGGCTAAAACGGAGTATAAACGAATTGCTGATCAACATCGACGGGAGCCCCCCCCTTCAAATAGGAGACAAAGAGGGAGGGCAAGGGGGAATCCAGCCTCCTCCTGACTCAGAGAAAATACATCAGAGCAGATGCCGGGCAAATGCAGGAAGCTACAGGACAAGAGAGTAGGGCCCTTTGAAATAGAGGTGCAAATCAATCCAGTGGCGTATCGTCTGAAATTGCCAGATACTTTTAAAATACACCCTGTGTTCCATCGCTCTTTGTTAACGAAAGCAGCCCCTCCCAGTGAGTTAAGGCCAGTGGAATCTCCAGGAGCGCCGTTAATAGTGAATGAACAATCTGAGTTTGAAGTAGCAGAAATCCTGGACTCCAGGAGAAGGCAGAATAAACTACAATATTTGATTCACTGGAAGGGTTATGGACCAGCCGACAGGTCATGGGAAAATGAGAGCGATGTCCATGCCCCAGACTTAGTAAAAAACTTTCATCAACGGTTCCCTCTGCATCCCAAGCCGACAATCTGGGTGTCATGGCCCCGTCAGAGGACTCCTCAGATGAGGACAACTCGGGAGTAACAGCAGAAGACCCAGGAGCAGCAGACTCAGAAGGACACACGGAGGAGCCTCCTGAGAATCCAGCTCCTTCTCCCCCTCAGCTGCAGAGCACCCCAGATACAGCAGAGGCCCTGCAGCCAGACACAGACAGTGAACAGGATACTCCCCCCTGACCTGCAGAACGTAGACAGCAGAAGGTCAGGCAGAAGAGAGGCAGGCCTGTCTCCTTAAGGCCCAAATGCTGAGGGCTCACACCTGCTGTCAACCTTGCTCTTTATAAGGCACACCTTGGCTGCAGCTTGTTGCTGACTGCAACATCAGGCATGGCTTGTGTGTTCCTAGTTTCCTGGCACCCTCTTTCGGACTGACCCCTTGGCACTTGATTCCGGACCTCTACTGACCTCACTTCTGGACTCCTGACTCGGCAAGTACGCTTCGGACAAGCCTGGCCCTTATCAGCTCCCCTCCTCCTAGACCTGGCAGATTTATGACCAGACTGCCGGCTAAGGACTTTGCTTCCCTGCCAACCACCCAGGAATTTCCAGCCCCCCACCGGCACTGCTGACGCAGTGTAGAGCTGACACTGGGGGGAAGCACAGCATGGGAGGGGGATGGTGTCGGGATGCAGGATTGGGACCCTGATGTTTCTGAGGATGAAGAGAGGGAGGGGGTCATTTGGCCAGGGCCGTCTGAAGAAAACGAAGAGGAGGGGGAGGGAGTCTCAGAGATAGAACTGTCTGGCAGAGAAGACCTTGAAGTTCCCACAGACACATATCCTTCCCAGGAGCTTCCCACACCCCCTCCCCCTTCGAGCTCAGAGCAGTTAGAGAAAGAGGGAGGGCAAGGGGGAATCCAGCCTCCTCCTGACTCAGAGAAAAGCAAAGAGAAAGAGTCCGACGATTCAGGCCTGGTCCCCCCGCTTTCCCCAATACCTGAATCAGAGCCCTCAGAAGGGGAGGGGGCACCTCCTTCACCACGTACCAGGAGACAGCAAAAGAGACAACAAAAGAAGAGGGAAAGGAGGGGAGTGGATGAGAGCATTTTGAGGCGGAGTGAGAGAATTCACGCCCGATTGCCCCCTTCTTAAGGGACAGGGGAATAGTGATTCCTTGTTCTGTCAACTCTCTTTAAAGTCGCAGGTTATGTTTCGTAGTGAAACTTCATGAGAAGGCGTAGTTTTGTCTGGATATTACGTTAATAAAAACTGAATTGCTTTCACCAACTGGTCTGGTTCCTGAGTCCCAACCTGGATACGACATGCTATTACCTTCTTACAAGAAATTCACTCACCTCATATCTCTTGAAGTATAGCTATTTTGACAAGCAATATTTAGCAGTGGGCTCTGCCAAGGCCCATGGTACAGCAATTGTATTCAAGAGAAATTTCTCTTTTGAAGTGTAAATGTAAAAGGGCTAGATCCGGAATTGCTTGTTAAATCCAAACTGCAAAAATCAATTCTTAAAGGCAAACATAATACATTAAAAAAAAACCTACAAATTCTACAAATACTGCATAAATTTGGACTAAAAGATGTTTGGGCGGATATGCACCCAGGGAACCATAGTTTCATTCCCCCCCCGAGGACCCATCAAACTCAGACACACCTGAATAGCATCCTAGTATCAGAGACATTACTGACACGGGTGGCAAGCACCACTGTAGGGGCTATTAGAATCACTGATCATGCCCCTGTCATAGCATCTTTTTTTAACCTGAGCATTCAATGAAACTCCCCAGTTTGGAGGTTTAGACCAATCCTTCTTACCATCCTAGGCAGCACAAATACTATAAAATACACTTAAAAAAAAATTTCACAGTAAATGAAACCCCAGACACCTCTATCACTACCCAATGGGAGGCCATGAAGGTGGTGGTGCGCAGCATCTGTAAAAACAATTAGCAAACATTAAAAAATAAGCAGGTTACAGACAGATGCTATAGCAAGAGAGTTGGAAATATTGACAGCTGAATATGGGAGAATGGGATCTAGAAAAAATACTAGAAAAATACTACGTTCCATGGAAATAAAAAGACAGGAATTGGATTTACAAAAGGTAAACAAAACAATGGTCAGTCTGCTATATACGAAGCAACATTTTTATGAATATGGAAATAAAGAATCTAGACTATTGGCGAATTGGATCAAGAAAAAACGGTGGTACACAAACTACAAAAAAAGAGGGGGCAAATATGGGAAGCTAAGGCAATTAATAGAGAATTTATTGATTTTTTATAGCGAACTATACAAGGATAGAGGTAGCTCAATGAGCGCAATCCAGGACTAGTTATTGAATTGTGCAATTGGCAGCTCTAACAGGAGAGGAGAAAGCAGCTCTGATAGCCCCTATTCACTCTGAAGAAACTGATGAAATCATAAGCAACTTAAAGACCAATAAATCTCCAGGCCTGGATGGGTACACCAATGAGTTTTATAAACACTATAAGGAGCTTCTCACTCCAAGGTTGGTGCATTTATTTAATGGAATATTAGCTGGTGACACCTTTCCGGAAACCTGGAGATATTCCAAGATAGTGGTTTTACCAAAACCTTTTAAAAGTCCTCTATACTTGGAATCATACAGACCAATTTCGTTATTGAACTCTGATTATAATTTTTTTACCATTATATTAACCAAACAAATGAATTTAATTATCACAAAATTAATCCATCCTGACCAATCAGGCTTCATTCCAATGAAACAAATTGCTGACCCTATTAGACACATTTTAAATTTGATTAAACATTGTAAAGATAAATCACCCCTTGTTTTTGATTGTGTAAATTGGACTTTTAAAAAAGAAACTGCACGTAGAATGAATTTTGACCCCACGTTATCAATCATAGACAAAATATATAATACCTCATTTGCATCTGTCAGAGTAAATGGAATTGATTCAAATTTAATTTCTCTTCGTAGGGGTACAAAACAAGGGTGTCCCCTCTCTCCTCTCCTGTTTTTAATAGCCATAGAACTTCTGGCACAGTGTCTCAGGAGCAACAATGCCATTTCTGGGATCACCATAAGAGGCGACATGCACATACTAACCCTTCACTCAGATGACATGGCATTGCTGATCACCAACCCGGCAAAAGCAGCCTCTCACATTAAAAAGGAGCTTGATCAATTTGCTCAGGTATAGAGATTGACAGTCAATTGCCAAAAATCAGAGGCATTATGTTTTCATTTACTCCCTAGAAATCAACATATATTTGGAAGAATTTTAGGTATAAAACTCTGTCCAAAACAAGTACATTATCTGGGAGTACAGATACATAACAATTTTAACAAACTATTTCAAGCAAATTTCAGACCTATTTGGATGTCGATTAACGCGGACATGAAAATATGGAGCAAACTAAATCTCTCTTTAACAGCAAGAATAGCAACACTTAAAATTTCCCCGACTCACCTTCCTCTTTCACTCACTCCCAATATGGATTTCTGACAAACTGTTTAAGATATGGCAAAAAGAGAGGGAGTTCTTTGTATTTAAATCCAAGAGGCCCAGAAACAGGAAAAAAGTTAATATACCGACAGGTAAAAGCAGGAGGGTGGGGTATGCCCAACCTAAAATTATATTTGGAAGCCAATCAACTCTACCGTTTTACTTTCCTGATCCTGGGTAGCACTAGAAAGCGATGGATCCAAATTGAGAATGTATTGGTGGATGGCATACCTCTGAACACATTATTTTTTTCAAAAAATTACTAAAATAACATTACAACACATTATGGGAAACTTGTTTACAGCTACATTGATTAAATGCTGGAAGAAGAATTAAAAAACTCTGGTTGGTTTAAATTCCCCTTTGACTCCTCTCCATCCCAATTTTTACAATAAAAATAGATATATAGCCTGGCAGGAATGGAGGTTGAGGGGACTCTTCCATATTCAAGACTTTTTCACTAACCACCAACTAATAACAGAGCAATCTTTTAGAGATACACTGGGTGACATGAATTTTACTTGGATCCAATGGTGTCAGATGCATGATTTTTTTTATCAAGGACACGAATTAAAGAACAGGGCTGTCGCCAATTAAAAGCTTTTGATTAACTTATTGTAGCTGCAAATAATGGTGAGAGAGGCATTGTTTCTCAAATATACTCAATCTTGCTATCACTTGAAGACTCTGATTTATCCAGTCTCAAGATGCAATCGGAGAACGACTGTAGTATTTTCATAGATGAGGGGGTGTGGCATACTTACTGGCAAAAACCTATAATAAAATCAGCCTCCAACCAACTACATGAACATATGCTAAAATTGGTGCATAGATGGTATGTCACTCTGGTGTGGCTGTCCCAAATAAATCCAGCAACATCTGGACTTTGTTGGAGGGGCTGCGGGGAACGGGGTACGTGTTTTCACATGTGGTGGTCCTGCCCTTGAGCCCAGTCATTTTGGAATCTGGTATTTGAAGAAATCCAATTGATTGTGCCTGGGTCCTTGGGCAGGACTCCACAGGTGGCATTCCATAATCTCCTCACTGATGTAGATGTGGATAAGAGGGACAAACCATTAATTGGACATCTACTTATGGTGGCCCATCTAACAATAGCAAAACATTGGAAAGACCTAAAAGGTGCGACAATACAATATTGGTACCACAAGATCTGGTTCATTGCCTTTATGGAAAAACTAACATACAAACTAAGGGCTGCCCGTGGTATTTCTAAAACTGATAACTTTACCTCAATATGGTTTTCTTTTATTCAATATGTCAACAATAAATAGCATAATCAAAACCTACCATCTTATTATGCTAAAATTTGGAGCGACTAAATTAAACAAATTTAGAAATGTTTGTTTTGCTCACCTGCTTCATCCACCATTGTTTCTCCCCCTTTCCCCCCTTTCTGTTCCCCCCTTCCCCCCCACATCCCCTTATTCCTTAAGTAATGCCACCTGGTTGGGGGGATGTGGGTTTGTTTGAGGGGCTTGTAATTAGTTGTATTGAAGTTGACATTTGTGTAAAAGATGTATGTTCTCAATTAACTACAATGTGTGTATTACCATTAGAAGAAACAACAAAAACTTCTGTTACATCACATTGTAAATTTTATTTGGAAAATCAATAAAACATAATATACAAAAAAAAATAAAAACTTAAAACCCAAATAGACAGGAATAACTAAAACACCCCACATCAAGGCCAAAGGTCTGAGTAAAAAGGAAGATCTTTGCCGGACACCTAAAAGTGAAAAAAGAAAGCCCCAGGCATGCCTCCCTGGAGAGAGCATTCCACAGCCAGGGGGACACCACTGAAAAGGCCCATTCTTGTGTTGCCACTCTCCAGACCTCCTGTGGAGGGGGGGTACATGTAGAAGGGCCTTGGATGATTAATGCAGAATCCGGGTTGGTTCATATGGGGAGAGGTGGTCCTTGAGAGGACATTTTTGGAGAACATGGTGATCTAACTCTTTGAAGATACACACAATGAAGAAAGATTCTTAAGCAGGTGTTTCTTTGGAAGAGTTAGGTTCCATTGTTACCTAAATACGATACATACTCACTATATGATTCCCCAGTTCCTAGTATGTGCAATGGCTTTATTCCAAGGATGTCATTATAAACATCAATATATGGCATAATTAGCCACCTGTCAGGGTCAAATAAAACTCTCCAGGGACCATATTTTAACTGTCCTGTAATTGTAGAGCAGTGTTCCTCTGTCTACCAAATCTATCACTGTATGTGTGAATTTGCGTCTGTACCTTAGAAGAGTGAGCACATGGATTGGACTGGCAAGCTTCCTCGTATTGGCCGCACACTCAATAAGAGACAAGCATAATCACATCTGTTTTAAGCAACTTCCCTCAGATCCACCACAAACTTTTGGTAGTACAGGATGAGCCCACTGTCAGTGGGGCCACACAGAATTGTTTGGATTCCCGTTGTACTCTGCACTGTCAGACTGATGGGGTTAAGAATTAGCTTCATGTCACATTAGGTTTTCCCTATATAAATATGTGCAACTGGCAGGTTCAGAGTGGGTTCAAGGAGTGGAGATATGCAGAGGACATTGACAATAAGCCTAAGGCATCTGAGTTGTGAATGGACTTGTGGTTTACTAGCCCAGGGGACCGAGAGTTCAGATCCATTACTGATAGTCTCATTGACTTTTTGGAAAGATTTCCCAGCTCAGGGGCTGATGATGATGACAGAGCCCCCTCAGCACATTTTTCAAGTGTGTGGGCAGTGAAGAAGAAAGACCAGCCATAACACTGATCCAGTGCTCAGAGCCAGGGTGGTGTTGTCCATCCAATATGAATGCTGGGAATCACACTGCTGAGCCTTCATTTTGGCTGCACGTATACCTGTACTGAGATTGGGTTGGTTGACTTTAACTATTTAAGATGTTGCAGATCATATATTTAAATTAATAATTCTGTAGCCCACAATTCAAACCATTTACTGTCTGGTATCATCAGTCTGGTGGTTTAGGAGCAAAGTCTCTGCCAAGTAAACTATGAAAGCATCTGCGTTTTTCTTCTTCTAACAATAATTTCTGGTACAGTTTTAAGCTTACTGCAGACTCACAGTGATACCCAAGCGACACAAAATGAAAGCTTGAGATAACCTTCAGATGAGTGTCATCCAACAGAAAATGCAGAAATTGATACCGCTTTCCGGCTTTTTTATATAGAGCCTATTTATGGCTGAGAGTGTTCAGAACCTCACAGAACTCCCCAAATCTGAGTAACAGCCTGATCCTGACTCTGAGTAACAGCCTGTATATTTCTACTGAGTTCAATTGCACTAACTCTGGTTTGTTTGTTTGTTTGTTTGTTTATTGCATTTGTATACTGCCCCATAGCTGAAGCTCTCTGGGCGGTTTACAATTAAAAACATTGAAAACAAATATACAAATTTAAAAACACATCTTTTTTTTAAAAAAGCAATTTAAAAACACATGCTAAAATGCCTGGGAGAAGAGGACAGTCTTGACCTGGTGCCGAAAAGATAACAGTGTTGGCGCCAGGCATGCCTCGTCAAGAAGATCATTCAATAATTTGGGGGCCACCGCTAAGAAGGCCCTCTCCCTTGTTGCCAGACTCCCAGCTTCCCTCCGAGTAGGCACCCGGAGGAGGACCTTTGATGTGGAGCATAGTGTACGGGTGGGTTTGTGTCGGGAGAGGCGTTCCATCACGTACTGTGGTCCTAAGCCATGTAAGGCTTTATAGGTTAAAACCAGCACTTTGAATCGAGCTCGGAAACATACAGGCAGCCAATGCATGCAGGCCAAAATCGGTTTTATATGTTCCAACCGTCTGGTCCCTGTTACCAATCTGGCTGCTGCATTTTGCACAAGCTGCAGCTTCCAAAC
Organism: Rhineura floridana; assembly: GCF_030035675.1. Taxonomy (NCBI): domain Eukaryota; kingdom Metazoa; phylum Chordata; class Lepidosauria; order Squamata; family Rhineuridae; genus Rhineura; species Rhineura floridana. The sequence goes on along the minus strand of NC_084486.1, from coordinate 79,652,745 downwards.
CATCTTCAAAGGCAGCCCCACGTAGAATGCATTGCAGTAATCTAACTTGGAGATTACCAGAGCACGAACAACTGAAGCCAGGTTATCCCTGTCCAGATAGGGGCATAGCTGGGCCACCAACCGAAGTTGGTAGAAGGCACTCCCCACCGAGGCTACCTGAGCCTCAAATGACAGAGATGGTTCTAGGAGAACCCCCAAGCTATGAACCTGTTCCTTCAGGGGGAGTGCAACCCCATCCAGGACAGGTTGGACATCCACCATCCGGTCAGAAGAACCACCCACTAGCAGCATCTCAGTCTTGTCTGGATTGAGCCTCAGTTGATTAGCCCTCATCCAGTCCATTGTCGCAGCCAGGCACTGGTTCAGCACATTGACAGCCTCACCTGAAGAAGATGAAAAGGAGAAATAGAGCTGCGTGTCATCAGCATACTGATGGCAAACTACTCCAAAGCTCTGGATGACCACATCCAACAGTTTCATGTAGATGTTGAACAGCATGGGGGACAGAACTGACCCCTGCAGAACCCCATACTGGAGAGTCCAGGATGCCGAGCAATGTTCCCCAAGCACCACCTTCTGGAGACGACCACCCAAGTAGGAACGGAACCACCACTATGCAGTCCCTCCCACTCCCAACTCAGCCAGTCTTCCCAGAAGGATACCATGGTTGATGGTATCGAAAGCCGCTGAGAGATCAAGGAGAATCAAGAGAGTCACACTCCCCCTGTCTCTCTCCCGACAGAGGTCATCATACAGGGCAACCAAGGCTGTTTCTGTGCCAAAACCAGGCCTGAAACCCGACTGAAATGGATCCAGTTAATTGGTCTCATCCAAGAGTGTCTGGAGCTGGCCTGCCACCACTTGTTCAAGGACCTTGCCCAGAAATTGAACATTTGCTATCGGCCTATAGTCGTTATTAAGATTTTCTGGGTCCAGGGAGGGCATCTTCAAGAGTGCCTTATGTTTATTATGTTTATTGACAGTCCATCATCAAAATGGTTCCAGGCCAGCATGCAAATGCTGTGATCACATATAACATACAATCAGCTGTAATTATATTAAAAAACCCCACAACAATAACATCAGAACATTAAAACACACTTGTATGATGTTACAGGAATTGAAGAGACCCAAAACTGGAAAGAAGGTCTATTAGAAGCAAAACCAACAGATCACCTTCTAACTCTTCCTAAAATTTAGGAAGGATGGAATGTTACCATTCCAAAATTATTCCTAAGTCTGCAAGGCAGTTTGTGGGAAACCAAACCAAGAATGAAACCTCAAATACTCCACATTTCTACTGCATCTCTAGAAAATGAAGCAGCCCACAAGGGGGGGAAATGCTTGTTGTCTGTTCCATTTTATGCTTTCCCCTTGCAGATTCTCCATGACTTACAAATCTTTTCTATTTCTATATAAACTGTATTTAGCTCCAGAATATCATGAATTGCAACCTACTTGAGAATAGCTTCAGCCACACCAAACCAGATAGAAATGTGCAGCTGCCATTAGATCTCTCTAATGATATCCTAGATTTGGATGCACCCTGTATGGCTAAGCATTTACACTTGCAATAAAATGACAACAAAGAAGCAAAAGAACTTACGGCCATCCACTGTCTTTGCCTCCAAATGGACTATGTCTGGATCTTTACCAGTGCCCATTCTAGACCTGCAAAGGGAGAAACCAAAGCTGTAGTATTTGTATGAAGAGATATATGGAAGATTTCATAAAACATTGTGTCTATTTGCATAACTGACATACTTAATGAGAAAAAAATTATAATTCGTTTTACAAAATAGAAAACAAAGTCCCCATTAATTTTCAGGCAGGTTATTACTACACATATTAAATGAATAAGAGATGCAGGAATGGCTAGGAAATAAAATATAATGTGCTCATAGAATTAGCAAAAGCAAAATATAATACACTCAGCATAATATGTGAATGGAATAAAATGCTTGGTTGGATACATTTAAATAGGTTCATATAGATCTACTTTTAAACAATTCTCTTAGAGAAGCTTTGTGGCCATTTGCACAATGTCATATATTATTTATGGCTCATCTCTGGATACTAAAAGAGCTGAATCCCAGTATTAGGCAGCAGCATCTGTGGAAAGGGTGGGGAACCCGTGGCCTTATAGGCTAGACCTCCCAACATCATTGGCCATTAGGGTTGCCAGGTCAGAAGTATCCCAAAGCCTGAGATTTCAGAGGCGGGCCCTAGTGATGTCAAGGGGCAGGTTGTAGTGATGTCACAGGGATGGGCATTAGTAATGTCACATGAGTGGGCCTTAGTGATGTCACAGAGGTGGGCCCTAGTGATGTCATTAAGCATGATACATGAAGCATCAACCACAGTTGCTTGGAGTATACAATTCAAACAAAAACATTTCTCTGATTGGAAATTAAGATAGAAATCTTAGCTAAAAGATAGAGCCTTGGTAGGCAACATTTAATCTAGCCTACTTGATTCTGGCAAGAAGGACTGAAGTGCCCTTAGGCCAGCCCAGTCACCAGAAGGGCATTGTAGGAATAAAGGAGCCTAGTGTTATGGAGATGTTAGATAGGAGCACTCAGGAGTAAAGATGGATGCCCCTGAAGGCTGCAATTCTAAATACACTTACTAAGACCCATAGAACTCAATAGGACTTACTTCTGAGTAGATATGGTTTGGATTGTGCTGTTGGTAAAGCTTGACTAGGGTTTCTCTGCAAAGATATCCACATCCAAGCAGGGTTGGCAACCCCTGCCTGGAATGCCTACCTCTACCTTTTAACATGGCTGCTGCAAACTTCTTTACAGATTGGACCCTTCACATCCAAAAGAGGCCTGAGAAATGAGGAAGAGTAAGAAGATTCTCTACCCTTTTCTGTCTACCTTGTGGGCCGCTATAAACTCACTTTGACAGCCAACACAATTCCAGTGAGTAATAACTGACAGAGAAAACACACAAGGTTTGATCTACCTTCATAGACAGCAGCTTGGGAACAGCCACACTTCCCAGTATGTGAATTCTCTTTTACTACTATTGGGCAAGAAATAAACCGTCATGTAACCAACAAGGTGTATCATCAGTGGGTTTAAGGGGACTGATCTGAGCGCATGGAACCACTGTTGTTGCATCTATGGATGTAAGGGAGTGAGGTTAAAGGTAAATGAAATGCAAACAAAAAAAGAAAAACAGAAGACAGTGATGATTTCCTAAATGCAATACCATACCAACAACAACAAAATCCCTATGAGTAATACAGAAAACTCAGCATCCCACAACCAGTCAGGATTCCTAACCAAAAACCAAAACTAAAAATATCCTGGCAGGCAATCAACCAAGGTCACAGAAATCCCCATGCAGCACAACCTGATCCAGGGGCTGCAGTTAGTGCAGAATGCTATGGCACAATTGCTGACAAGAATGAGACTATCAGCACATAATACCTCTGCTCTGAAATCTGCACTTGTTGCCGATTTGCTACCAGGCCAAGTTCAAGGTGTGCATTCCATGCTGCAGGTGCCACATAGTACTTGTTCTGCTCTTGAAAAAAAATCAGTCCTTTAGTGTGGCAGCACCTACGCTTTGAACTCCCTGCCTATTGACATTAGGCAGACACCTTCATTGTATTCTTTTCAGCACCTGCTAGGCAAGTCTACCCAGGCAGGTAGAAGCTATTGTGTTTTTTATCTGTTTTTAACTCATTGTTGGTTTTATTATTTTGAATGCTTTTAAATACCTGTCTTTAACTGTTTTATTTTGTTTTAATTCCTTCTGTAAGCCACTTTGAGATTTTTTACAATAAAGAGGTAAATAAATGTTGTAATTAAAATACATAAATAAATGTTGGAGTCACTGTGGCCCTTGGGTCTCTTTCCACTTTTAGGAACAAAGGAATCTACCTTATACTGAGTCAGGCCATTTGATACCATCTAGCTCAGTACGGATCACATGGTCTAGCATTGGCTCTCCAGGATTCCAGGAATAGTCTTTTCCAGAAATTGAATTTTGGACCTTTGCATGCAATGCATATGCCCAGCCACTGAGCTACAACAATTCCCCTGTTCAAAAACATATCTTTTAAAATTGTTCTTTTCAATTCACTAATGAATGCACAACATACCTAGGGCAGATCCACACCATTTATTTAAAGCATATTCAACACACATTTGAAGCATATGAATCTCACCACAGAATCATGGGAACTGTAGTTTGTTAAGGGTGGTGGGAACAATAACTATGAGGGGGAAACTGCACTTCCCAGGATTCTTTAGGGGAAGTCATGCACTTTCAATGAGAGTTGGATGTGCCTTAAATGTATTGTGTAGATCTACTTAATAAACTTTGCCTGCTTTGTAAATCATTTTAATTATTATTTTTTAAATGGAAATCAGCTATAAGGTTTACTGGGTGACCATGGGCTACTCACCATCTCTCAGCCTAATCTGCCCCTCATGAGGAAAACAACAGAGGGGAACCCTGAATACCCCAAGGAAGAAGGACACACTTAAAACGTAGAGGAAGTAATAAAGAAGTAAAGTACAAGCATAGTGTGAAATCAAATAGTTACCAGGATCTGGTATGAAGAAATATTTATATAAGCATGACTGTCAAAGATGTTTATTATTTACACAACCTGTAAAGATATGTGCAGTGTATTCCTATGACTGTTTACTCAGAAGCAAATCCCAATGTATTCAATGGGGCTTACTCAAACAGGGAAGTGTGCACAGAACTACAGCCTCAAGCGATAAGGAACACTCACCCAACCCAAAATTCAGAATCATGTCACTTTAAGCTGTTTTGCAACTGTATGTACTTTTTATGCTTATTGGGTTTAAAAGGGATTTACTTCTTGTTATGAGCTGCCTTGGTTTCCAATCAGCAATCCTACCTCACAAAGTTGTTGGGAAGACTCCATACACACACACACACACACACTGGAAATGTAAAAATACATACACCCCATATAAAAGTTTATTGTCAAAATTGCAGAACATTTTTTTAAAAAAATCAGTATTAGTTTCCTACATAATAAAAGCAGTGATATCTATGTAAGCCCTGCCTAATTGCTTTAAGAATAGGATTGGAGGGAGAGAGAAAGATTTACAACACAAACACAATCCTTTGCTATGTTCATTCAAAAGTCCCATTAATTTACAGCACAATCCTAATCATGTCTACTCAAAAGTGAGTCCTATTGAATTCAACGGGGTTTACTCTGGGTATGTGGGGATAGCATTGCAGCTTTACTCCCAGAAAAGCAAGTATTGGATTAAAGCTTCATATTGGGAAGGTTTTCAAAACACTGACCTCTTCAACAGCTCAGGAAAATTTAAACTTGTTTGACTCCTACACGCAGGAGAAAAAGACTTTTGGTACTGCTGAAAGCTATCGTTTATGAGATTTTCAGATAAACAGGAAAAAACAATAGTTTTCTACCTTTGCAATGGAGTCTAGGTATTACCTGGATGCCCAGAAATCCCTTGTCAATCACAACCCTGACTTCACTTATTGGCTACAAACTTGAAAGGGAGGGGTTAGAGCAGCCAGATAAGAGATGATTTCACTGATGTTGCGGGGGGGAAGTGGCTGATGTTTTGGTGTATATCTCATGAACCAGACCACCCAGAAAGTTTTTTTTTTTAAAAAAAGAAAGCTGAGATTCCAGAGATTAAACTTACTCACCAGGAGACTCAGAGAGGACCCCAAAAATCCAGAGTGTCTGAGCAAAAACTGGACACCTGGCAACCCTATTGGCCATGCTAGTTGAGGCTGATGGCAGTTGGGGTCCAATAAATCCAGAGGGCATAGGTTTCCCAGCCCTGATCTATAAGACACATATCCAGAATTTCATGCTACTTATGAAGAAGCTTCTAAGTTGCCACCTTTCCAGAAATACAAAGAATCCCTATGATCTTCCGATCACTTAAGGAAACATTATGTGACAGCAGAACTTTGGTTGTTAGGGTTTCTCCAGATGACCCATTTATTCAGCATCCATTCTGATTTGCTTGCACAAAACTTACACAGTGATTAAACTATGACTAGTCTTTCTTGAGCTTCTTCCGCCTGCCCATTCACTGCCTACATCTCTCCTGTCTTTTGCGGCTGCATGGGCTGCTACGCATACCCATCGCTGCCATCAACCAAGATGGAGTTGGAGGCTTCAGCCCCTTAGGGAAACCTTGGCCGCCATCTTGGTTAATGGCAGTCCTGCGCATGCAGCCCACGCAGCCTCAAAATACAGGACAGATGGGTAGGGGGAGCCAGCGAGCGGGCGGGCAGAAGAAGCTCCCTCCCTGCAATCCGCAGCAGCTACTCTGCTGCAGATTGCAGAAAAGGAGCACTACTCCTCCCCCACCCTATTGAGAGGCCCCTCAGGGGCCTCTGTGGCTCCAGGGGCCCTTGGCCAGGGCCCGACCTGGCCACCCTTTGGGACTGGACCTGGCAAGGGTGCTCAGAATTGTTGAGATGTTTCATTTTTAATGAAGAAGCTAGAGTCATTTCTGTAGTTCATTGATACTTTAACAAAATCTAAATTGTGGTTAAAGAAAAAGACTTAATCCCTTCAATTACTTTTGTTCAACAAACACATCTGGAAGGCCCTAGCCTATGAGCAGAATTTTATGTGGAAGAACAAATACTGATCATCATTTCTTACTAGATTTAAGTGAATAAAAAAAATGATTAATGTTGACAGCACTATATTTGCCAAAGCCTAACTAAATTAGGTATTCTATGGGAAGAAACCCTGAAGCTTTTGAATAATTACCTATTGTCAGTATTTGCATTAGAAGACTCTTTGCTTTGGGCATAATTCTGTTCGGAAAAGAAAAAAAAGATATTTATTAAACTTATATGGAAACATATACAGGATACTGACCCTGAGCTAAAAGAAAGTAGAAAGGCCAAAGGCTGATTCCAGCAACCTCAAATAGGCACTAATGAGAGTTTTCACCATGACTAATTGTGTATGTGTATGATTTTTGCTGCAATTCCATGTGGGAAGGGAACGGAAAAGAAAAACTTGACTTCCCTCTGTGCTGCTGTTGTCATCAAAAACACATCTGCCTTTACAATTAAGTAAGCAAGCAAACAAACAAAACACTTATGTGACTGGCAGCAAAGCATTTAGCATCTCATAGAGTTAGGCCCACACTCACTATGCTAGCCAAGCACAAATGGCTTGGTTCCAGGATGCTAAAGGACCACCTCCTCCCATAGCAGCTTGTCCAATGTCTAAGATCTGTGGAGAGGCTCTCCTTTGTGTCTTGACTCCCACCTATGGTAGAAGCACAGTTGACTGTGAGAAGAGACAGGGCTTTATCAAACAGTGGAATGCCCCAAGTTTGGATGTTTTTTATCTGAAGTGTAAAAGATGTGTTTTACCAATAGTTTGTTTTCAGTCTGTTCTGCCTGCTTCCATCATATTTGCTTTGATCACATGGTTTTATGATATTGTGATTTCAGTTCTTGGTATGCTGTTGCAAGATCACAGCTCTGATCCTTCTCCATGCTTGCTCAGGTCATGTGCACTGAAAGTTGCTGAATCTATTTTCCATGCTCAGGGAGTAAGCCCCTTTGGAATGATGGAGTAATTGGGGGATTTAGTCTGGTGCTAGAGAAACTTCCTTCTGCAGTCCCGATTCTGTTTCTGCTAAAGGATAGTTACAGACATAAAAGCCATAAAATATGTCACCTGAGAGACAAAATGGCTGAATTTGGGCAACACATGTATAATCTTTGTGCAATATTACTCTGGCTCCAATGTAGCAGTTCAGACCTACAGCACACTTGCCATAGCCAGGCATTTCATGCATAACATCAATTGTCCATCAGAGCTACGTATTTGGCTCATTTGTTCCATTTGTCTCATCTTTTCATTTTCTAAAGCATTCTGATTCCTTTTGCCTTGATGGCCAAATCAGGTAGGCTATATGAAAAAGCCACTGTTTGCTGGATCTGGACACCATGACAAATTATGCTTTACTCAAACCAGGAAGGAAGAGGTAGAACTGGACTGTGGCAGGCAAGAAGGGAGCGTGTTTGCCCCAAACCTGTCTGCCATGGTTTGTCTGTCACGTGAACCAATTCAATGAATTATGACACTTAGCTGTTGATATTGTGTGTCCCACATGAGTTGTTCTTCAGGAAATCCAACAATAGCAGTCAGCAGAGCAGTGGCATCCCCCAGTCTCCTGTTGCCCATGTTGCTGTTGCTTACCTGGAGGTAGAGGGGCAGGTATGAGACAGCGGCGAGATCAGTGTGGTTCAAATGCACCAGTGGAAACAATCTGGTGCTCCTGCTAATGTATTTGCACTGTGCCGATCTCACAGTTGCTTCCTCCCATCCCTTTTAACTCTTGGTAGACAGCACTGACACAGGCAATCAGAGGTCAAGTGAGCACCACTGCCTCACCCTGCCAGCCACTACTGCAACCCAGTCTTATTACAACCTGTTGAGCTGTAGCGAGCTAGCAGTAAACAGGCTTGTGCCATTGCAAGTATTGATTGATTGATTGACATCCCACCCTTCCTCCCCGTAGGAGCTAAGTGGCAAAACATGCAAGCCAACTTAGGAATATGGTTGTGTCCTACTTGCCATAGCCTTTTCGTTGTTTTGTTTTTGTAATATCTAGTTGTGGCAGGAGGAAAAGCAATGGGGCCAGTCTGCCAATCTTTAGGATTCAGCACTGAAAGCCATTAGAACTATTGTAAAAAGTTGGCTCATGATTTCCAAAACTTTACAGTACATTTGAGTTATAAACCAGTGAGGGCTTTGGACTAATTCAGAGATTTTAGTTCAGTTCATCATCTTGCCATTATACCATTATCAGAGCTTGGAAGTAATTAGTTACAAAAAAACAAATTACTTGTAATTCATTACTTTTTTGAGGAATGAGTGGGTATTTTCTTTATATTTTGATTGTAACAGAACGAGGAGTAATGTTATTATTTTTGAGGAGTAACTGTAATGTTTCCAGCATTACTTTGGGGCATTACTTGGGGGGGGGAGTAGGGGAAGTCTTCTGCTCTTCTGATTTGTGGATGAAAATCATGTGCCTCAAACTGAGCTTCTGTGCAGCATTTTTCTTTTTCCCTCATGCTCTGTGGATGGGTAGGAGGCGACGAGGGAGGAGGTGAAGAGTGAGATGGGGTGGAGTAGAGAAAACAAAACAATTGTTTAAAAAATGGATGGTGGAAAAGAATGGAGTGGAGGGAGAAAGGAGCCTGAGGACAAGAACATGGATAAAGGAGGAGAAGGGGGCAGCAGCAGAATGGAGATAAAGAACTGAGGAGATGAAAGATGACAACATCTCTCTCTTTCTGTGTGTGTGTGTGTGTGTGTGTGTTTGTGTGTGTGTGTGTGAATACTGTGCACTTGGCACACAAAGTGGCCTCCACTGCCCTTCTGGCTAATTTGCTGCATTTGCAGTGTTTTAACTTTTTTGCATCTCAGGGAAAATGTTTGCTTGGGTGAGTGTCCCTTAGTTGGTGGCAGGGCAGGGTCTGGGAGGTGGTTAAGTGAGAGAGATGCTTGCTGGTTGAGAGTGTGTGTGTGTGTGGGGGGGTTGCACTTGGTTTGATGTGCAAAGATCTGAGTGGTAACCTCTGCCTCCCTTCCCAGCTGAGAGACCACCATTGCTATATTATGGATAAAAAGAATTATTCTACTACCTCTGTATGTATGTGTTTATTTTTAATGTTGTTTTAGGCAACTTAGGTGTGCAGCAGCCAAGACCAGCACTTTGTAGGCACTCTAGGGTGTGTTTTTTAAGTAACTTAGTTGTAATTGTAGTGATTTCTTTTGAGAAACGGTAAAGTAATCAATTCCTTTCAGAACAATTGTAATTGTAATGTATTCCTTTTTGGGACCATGTAACAGTAATTGTAATTTATTCCTTTTAAACAGTAATCTTCCAAGCTCTAACCATTATTTAACAGACTCATTAAAATACATGTTAGACCATACGAATGCAGGTGATATTATGAGGATATTAAGGATAATAACTATTTTGCTTAAACAATTTGCACACACAAGTCATTTACTGTTTGGAAAGTGATTTGAGGCCTTTTTATATCAGCCACATTTCATTCAAATTCACTTTTAAAAATGCAATGCATGACTTGACTAAACAAGCTGATTCATTTAGTGCTTTCATGGCTAACCCAAAGTCTAAAAATCATTCAGTTTTGTCCAACACTTGAAGACAGGGTACATTTTCTTACAAATTAGTGCTACCCTTTCTTTCGCTACATAAATGTTTATTTTTATGGTACAAACTATGTATTTCAGGACCATACTATTCTGAAAGTACTAGAAAGTAGATGCTCTTCTATACTAGATTTTTCAATTCACATTTTTGGAGTTGGTACAAGTAGTAGGTCACAACTCATTATCATTGTCATTTCCACCTCTGATACTCTGAGTTTGTCCATCATAAGTGGCTCCAATCCAATGTAAGACTGTTACACAACTGCAATAGAGTGGTTGCCAAGGTGCACTTATATTAAGCCAGATCTTACTAACTACACTGAGTCCCTATCCAGGTCTAACTGGAATGCATTGTGCAAGCATCACCTGTAAAGCCCTACACTGCTTTGGCCAGTGTGCTTGAAGGAATACACTGGAACACAGGAAGCTGCCTTACTGAGTCAGACCATTGGTACATCTAGCTCAGTATTGTCTACACTAACTGGTAGTGGTTCTCCAGGATTCAGACAGGATTCCCTTCTACCCTACCTGGAGATACCGGGGATTGAATCTGGGACCTTCTGCATGAAAGGTGGTTGCTCTACACTGAGCTATGACCCTCCCCAGGCACTATGGTCAGTAAATGGGGATCTGTTCTAGATTCTGTCTTTCTGGGAAGTGAGATCACGCAGTAAATAGAGTAGGGTCTTTTTTAGAAATGGCAATTTTGTTATGGAACAGCTCCTCCAAGGTGCCCATCAGGAGCCTTGCATGTGCAATTTGAGATGCCAAGCCAAAACAAAACAAAATCTTTGGCTTTTCAGCATGTTTTAATAGTTAATCTTTCTTTTATATTGTTCCTTTTTATTGACAGCATCTTCTTCATCTGTTTCATCATTTTAAACATTTCATTTAGGGTTTCTGAATAGTAAGGTAGTTTCTAACAACCATTATGAATGACTAAACAATGGGAAAAAGGGTGTCAGGGATTTACTTGAAACTTTAGGCTTCATTTTAGACATGGAAGAATGCAAAAGAACTTCAGTGAGGAGAGTTTTAGGCATAGGAAAGGCAAAAAACAGATTCTACATTCCAAACAAAGCATTTGCCTCCCACTTTGTTTTAAATGGGCTGTGAAGCACCCTTGATTTGTTCTGGATCTGAACTGGATCAAAAACAATTGTACATAAGAGTGTATATGTGGGCTTATCTCAAACACTCATGTTGGCAGTGAAGTCTGACACAGTGATGCCTTTCCTCTCATCTACACACATTTGACATAGCAGAATGACTAAAAAGGGCTTTCATCACCTGTGCATACATGCAAATTCACTCTTGCTCACAGTTAACTCTGTCTGAGGGCTCATCCAGACGACTGTAAAATGTGTGACATGATCGCTTTGTATTTTCATTATTTTTCGGTCGTCCATATGACGTCACGCGCTTTTGCGCATTTTCGCATGGTTAAATCCGCTCCTGCAATACCGCAAATCATGCGATTTGCTTTTTTAAACGGGGAATCATCCACTGTACCTTCAGGCGCTCGGATGCAATACCGCAGACTTTACAGCTGTGGGTGTTTGATGGGCGGTTCTTGGGCAGTTCCCCATATCCCTTCCCTCATTCTCACCCAATCACGTACTTCCACTGTTGCACATGTGCGCGAATGTCCGGGGAAAGCCCGGGAAAAAGGAACCTATCAGAGCAATGGTGTGGTGTTGGGGGAGCCCCCCTGCAACTTCTACTGCACAGATGCAAAAAAGTGCATTTGCGCAGAAGCAGCAACTGCGGTTAATGTTGAGCCAGCCTGCAAACTGGGCAGCTGTTCAGGGTGAGATCTGCAATTGTGGTTGTTTGTAAACTTTTTCAAGGGAGAAGATATTTATCTTTGCCTAACCTCCACCTCCCACCCCTCACCCCCTGCATCAAATGCCCTTCTTGAACGTATTGGTCTTTGCTTCCAGGCATCCAGAGTCGAGGGGGGGGAGAAGAAATAGAGGCTTTCCTATTGGATTACAGACACTCACGCACCCTTAGTCAATTTCGCTTTCCTGCCTGCAAGGCTACTCTCTTTGAGTCTTGTCAATTTCAACCACAGCCTGCAGGTTCTCCCAGCCCAGCTGAGCTGAAAAGCATACAGTGGCTTTTGTGAAATATTGCAAATACAAGCAAAAAACCCACAGGAATTATTGGCATATAAGTGGTATGCTAGAGTGTCTCAGCCACCCGCAACCATAGAGACTGGTGGTCTACCTTCCTAGACATGACACATCGTTACTTGCTGTTCTGGAGAAATAAGTGGAATTGCAATCATGTGTATCTCCGGAAACATTAATATGTGTAAAGGTAGAAAAGCATACAGTCGGTTTTGCAAAATATCGCAAATACAAACAAACAAAAATACAGGAATTATAGGCATATAAGTGGTTTGCATGTTTCTTTTATCAGAGGGAACACCGCAAAGCCTGTGCTGGTTGCTTCAGCGCAAATTGACACAGCAGCACGTGGGGCTGTTTGCTCACATTCCCTGCCCGAGCCAAGAGTGGCCACCCGTGGGGGGGCTGTTTGCTTCCCTCAGGGGCAGCGTTCCTGCCACCCAGCCACATAACAGTCTGGGGCTGAACTCTGCAGTGAATGAACCCAAGGGTTACGGGGGGATTCACCCGGCGATTACAAGCACTGATCCCTTGCACTGCCCACAATCCCTCTGGATGGTCAGGGGCACCTGGAGACACACCCCTGGCCAGCACTGCTCCAGAGTGGTGAGTTACAAGGAACGCCATTACAGCCACTACTACCAAACCATCAGGAAATTCAAACTTTCGTGCTCATATGTTCAAGCGCATGCACCTTGTAGTGCTTTGCTGCAAAGGGGGAGAGGAGCATACGTCATATTTTTGCGGACCAATTGGTTGATGGGGGGAGTGCTATGGGCGGAGCTGGGAAAAAGCGAGAAGAAGTACGGGTCCTCTCGCTGCGTGTGTGGGCGCAAAAAAACCATTTTTTATTGGGAAAGAGAGAACAAACAGGCAAAGTGAGGACTGTCAGATGACGAACCGGATATGGAAAACATGGATTATCCCGCTCCATTTGGATGAGCCCTGAGAGTTGGCCATTTGGAACTTCCTTTTAACTCATACCAGAATATGGCTCACACATATCAGGGTCAAAATGAATATAAAATTCACTATTCAAAGAAAAGGTGTTAAATCAGCAATGGATTTAATGTGAAGCTTTAATGTTATATGGTTGTGTGCATGGTTTTTTTTAAAGGACTATCAAATCGTGGTGGAATAACAGATTAATAATCAATTTACATGCAAGGTATATCTGTTAAGTAAAGCTGGAAATGGAATCACAAGACATAAACCAAATCCTGTCTCTTTAGATGTTTCCCTTTTCAGAGACTTTGAAATGTCACTGGTTTATCTTTCGGGTGGCATTTTGTCTCTTTTTAGAGCAGTTGACAGTATTACTTAATAAATGCTGTAAAGTCCCATAATGTTCTGATGCAGATAACAGACAAAGCACTGAGGAAATAAAGAAGCATGACAGAGGAGGACGTGATTTGTATTCAAATCTAGCAAGGCAATACAGTGCCAAGTTGTGAACTGACAAAGATTCTTTCAAATGGAAGCAAAGCAAGCTATTCTCTCCCACAACTGAGAAAGACTTTGGATAACATATTATCCATAACCTATGATAGTTGCACCTTGAAGTTTAGTCTCACAAAAACAGTTTTCCTACAGACTTGTAGTCGTCCTTGGACAGTCTTATGCAAAGAAGTCATACGGCATTCCAAAATGGCAACAATGTGGATCCTTCTGTTAATTAATTAAAAATACTTGCATTCCATCTTTCCATTATAAAAATACCCAAGGCGGCTAACAGCAGAGCAGAACACAGTAAAACAAAACACCAATAAAAAGTATTATGTCAAAACATCACATATTTGTGATGGGCTCCTGCTGGGAGGAAGGGTGGGATATAAATCAAATAATCAAACACCACCACCAACAACAATAATAACAATAATAATTAAAAGCAGCAGGTAAAATGTTTTGGAAAATTACCATCACGGCATTAGTCTGACAGATGGTGATTTAACTGAAGTCAACAGTGTTTGGGCAAAGTGAACTAACTGAGCACTATATCCTTAAATACACCCCACTTTCAGACTCCCTACTTTGTCTTTCCATTGGAATATGAGAAGCCCTGTTGCAGGCTGGTGTTTTAGAGCGCTGCCAGTGAGCAATATATAAACCTGTTTAATAAATACTTTTGTGGACCCTCAAAGTATGTAAGATTCAAACAATAGAATGGCCAAGAGGGGAATGAACACAGTTCTCCCTGGTCCATGTCAAGCACTCTTGACCTAAGGAATGGTCTGAAGGCCCACAACACTGTTCAGCCATAGAAGCTAAGCAGGTTTGGCCTTGTAAACTGTCTGATAGATGAGTGTCTGGGAAGTACATATATGCAGGCCAGTAAAATTATTTAAAGAAAGAGTGGATATAAGAGGAAAGAAATGCAATACAATAGTGGTTTCCTTTAATGGGGAGGTGAGACACTTTCCTTCCCTGAGGAAACTGTGGCCCTACTGATTGTTGGACTCCCTACTACCATCAGTCTCAGCCAGCATGGCCAATGGTCAGGGATGCTAGAGTTGTAGTTCGACAAGATCTGGAGGGCTACTGTAAAGTATGCAACTAAATAACTGTATTTGCTTCCTAGGGTTTGTACACTGGATAATACCGTATTTAGAGAAGCTTGAGAGATTGGGAGTTCTGTTTATAAGAACTTGACTCTATCCTCTTGTCCTCAACCCAGCCAATCTTGTGCGTGCTCAGTTAGCCCACCCAGTTTTTGCAAACCATGTAAACACTAGTCACTATCTGGTTTTGTGTAGAAGACATAGGTGTGACGATCCCACCTTTGGCTCCACCTGTCAGGTTCCCACCTGCTTGTGGCTACCGCCTTTCACTAGGCACCGCCTCAGGACACCACCAGTCAGGATCGTTTTTATTTTTTCTCACTCCGCTCTAGCATAGATCTCTCAAGATCCCACTGCTAGGCAGCACCACTAGTCACTCCCTGTAAACAATACTGCTAGAGACTTCACCTTAGTCTCCCTATGGCTTGTTACTTTGTGTCTGGGTGTCCTTGCTGTCCACAACCCCCCCCCATATCTTTGTCTATAAAGCATACAATCCTGGGTTGCTCTGGATACTTGACGATGTTACAATTTCTTCCTTCACCGCTGCCACCATTAGATACAGTTTCCCTTCAGCCTTGGTAATTACCCTGCCCTCCCTTCTGGTCTGTATATCCCCAGCCAAGGATCAGGCTTTTGGTAAACCAATAAAAGTATTTATTTGATAACACAAGGAAATAACAAGATTACTTTAGGAATGTTTAACAAGCGTACGGTTTCATATAGTGTCACTCTTATGTTTCTAGTTATATATATTCTGTCCAAATATCAGCCTAATACAATTCAAACCTCCCTCAGAACTCTGCCAACCAACCCATCCAAATAACTCTCCACTAACGACTCTCCAACAACTCTCACCAACCGACCCCCTCTCAATTGTCATCCTCCCATTTATACCTTCAGCCATTCAAACACTCGGCCAATCATCATCCAGCATTCTCCAGCCTTTCAACCCATGCTCTCCCCCCTCTCATTCAATTCACTTACCATATATCCCTTAATAAACCCGCACTTACCATATTTACAGGTTTTAACATATAAGGACATCACAATAGGCTACACAGCAATACCACATTTTACCTTTTCTCTGTTTCCCACATTTCTGGCTTTGCATTACAGCACTGAGCTGCCTTTGCAAAAGCTTCTGTCTGGATATATCTAAGGCAGGAAACTGGAACAAAGAACACGGTGCCAACAGGAAATAAACTAGTCCAGTGGTTCCCTAACTTTTTCCCTCATGGACCACTTGAAAATTGCTGAGTCTTGGTGGACTACCTAATGATTGTTCTGCCTGCTGTAGCAACTGTAATGTGTTGTGCTAGATGGTGTATGATTTTAATCATTTTTTTAAGACAAGCTACTGATCACCTAAATGATGCTTGGGGGACCCCAGTTTAGGAACCCCTAAACTAGTGATTTCTAGTCATCTCATCTGAGCTAAAATGCAAAGCCTGTAGCTCAAATAAATTATAAATAAAAATGTGGGCTTAATAAAAAAAATGAATCAAAGTACTTCTCTTTTAAAATACATATATTCAAATTTACTTATATTACTTATACTTTTCTGGAAACACTCATGCCCCTCTCTCCGAGATTGTTATATACTCCATTGGGGGGCACACACCATTGCCTGAGAAACACTGGTGTAGACCATTTCATTGGGGGATCTCATTAGCAAAGACCTAATATCAGACAAGAAGCTGCCATTCCTATTGCATTGTTCTATCACTTCCTCTGTCAAAGCCACCAACAGCAATTCTGAGAGGCAGTCCAGGATCAATTATCAGTATTACTTGACATCTTCAATCAGGGAACCAAAATATATTCCCACCACTAACCAGAGCCTACCAGTGAAACCAAACCTGTCAGGTGGTGGCAAGTAGGAATAGCAGCAGGAACCACCATAGACTGCCTCTGAGACCTGTTCTGCCTCCAAGCTTAGCCCTTACTGCCTTTTACTCCTGGCTCCTCCTACAAGCCCCACTTTCTTACCAGGAACTAGTACTGCAGAGTCCTGAGAGGCATAAGAAAGGGCAAGAATCAGAAATGGTCTGCTGGTAGGGCGGAGCCTCTATCAGGGCCAGCACCAGAGGGCAGCCAGGTTGGGCCCTAGCCGAGGACCCATTTATTTATTTATTTATTTTCATTTATAAACTGCCCATAACCAATGGCTCCCTGGGCGGTGTACAACATACAATAATACAATAAATCAACAAAAATCACTAGATATAAAATACAGATACATAATAACACTAAACAGTATTGAGATAACTAAAACATTAAAACATTAAAATATATAAAATGCATTAAAATGCCTGGGAGAATAGGAAGGTTTTAGCCTGGCGCCGAAAGGATAACAATGTAGGCGCCAGGCGTACCTCCTCGGGGAGACTGTTCCACAATTCGGGGGCTACCACAGAAAAGGCCCTGGATCTTGTCATTACCCTCCGAGCTTCTCGATGAGTCGGTACTCGGAGGAGGGCCTTAGATGTCGAACGAAGTGCACGGGTAGGTTCATAGCGGGAGAGGCGTTCCATCAGGTATTGCGGGCCCACACCGTGTAAGGCTTTATAGGTCAATACCAGCACCTTGAATCTGGCCCGGAAACAAATCGGCAACCAGTGCAAGCGGACCAGAACAGGTGTAATATGTGAGGACCGATTGGTCCTCATCAACAGTCTGGCTGCTGCATTTTGCACTAGCTGCAGCTTCCGAACCGTCTTCAAGGGCAGCCCCATGTAGAGTGCATTACAGTAATCCAGTCTAGAGGTCACTAGAGCATGAACAACTGAGGCGAGGTCGTCACCGCACAGATAGGGGCGTAGTTGGGCTACCAATCGAAGATGGTAGAATGCATTCCGAGCCACCGAGGCTACCTGAGCCTCAAGTGACAAGGAAGGATTGAAAAGAACCCCCAAACTACGAACCTGTTCCTTCAGGGGGAGTGTAACCCCATCCAGAACCGGATGAACATCCTTCATCTGTGCGGAAAAGGCACTCACCAACAGCGTCTCAGTCTTGTCTGGATTGAGTTTCAGTTTATTAGCTCCCATCCAGTCCATTATCGCGGCCAGGCAATGGTTCAGCACATCAACAGCCTCACCTGAAGAAGATGAAAAGGAGTAATAGAGCTGTGTGTCATCAGCATACTGATGGCAACGCACTCCAAAACTCCAGATGACCGCACCCAGAGGCTTCATGTAGATGTTGAAAAGCATGGGGGACAGAACCAATCCCTGAGGGACTCCACAATGGAGAGTCCAGGGTATCGAGCAATGCTCCCCAAGCACTACCTTCTGGAGACGATCCGCCAAGTAGGAGCGGAGCCACTGCCAAGCAGTACCCCCGACTCCCAACTCCGTGAGTCTCTCCAGAAGGATACCATGGTCGATGGTATCAAAAGCAGCTGAGAGATCAAGGAGAATCAACAGAGTTACACTCCCCCTGTCCCTCTCCCGACAAAGGTCATCGTACAGGGCAACCAAGGCTGTTTCTGTGCCAAAACCGGGCCTAAAACCGGATTGAAACAGATCTAGATAATCGGTTTCATCCAAGAGTGCCTGGAGCTGGCTGGCAACCACCCGTTCCAAGACCTTGCCCAGAAATGGGACATTCGCTAATGGTTGATAGTTGTTCAAATTATCTGGATCCAAGGACGACCTCTTCAAAAGAGGTCTCACTACAGCCTCCTTGAGACAGCGAGGGACAACTCCCTCTCTCAAGGAGGCATTGATCACTTCCTTGGCCCAGCTGGCAGTTCCAGCCCGGCTAGCTTTTACTAGCCAAGAGGGGCAAGGGTCCAGTACCGACGTGGTTGCACGCACCAGTCCAAGCATCTTGTCAGCTTCCTCAAGCTGCACCAACTGAAACTCATCCAATAATTGAGGACAAGACCGTGATCCAGGTACCTCAATGGATTCAACTGTCCTAACATTAGAGTCGAGATCCCTACGGACGCATGCGATTTTATTTTGGAAGTGCCCCGCAAACTCGTTGCAGCGGGCTTCAGATGACTCTGTGGTGTCCTGAGGGCCAGAGTGTAAAAGCCCTCGTACTATCTTAAAAAGCTCCGCTGGGCGGCATAAAGATGATCTAATAGTGGCAGCAAAATAACACTTTTTTGCTGCCCTTACCGCTTCTATATACAACTTAGTGGAGGCACTTACCAAAGCATAATTGCATCCGTCAGGAGTTCGCCTCCATCTGCACTCAAGCCTCCTCCTCTCTTGTTTCATCACTCTCAGCTCCGGGGTATACCACGGAGCTGTATGAGCTCTACATCGAAGGGGGCGCGCAGGAGCGATCGTGTCAACAGCCCGGGTCATTTCCGTATTCCACAGTTCGACCAGGGCCTCGACAGGAGCACTAGTCTTATCAGCCGGAAAGTCTCCCAGAGCCTTCTGAAAACCCAGAGGATCCATTAGTCTCCGGGAGCGGACCAACTTAATGGGTCCCCCATCTTTGCAGAGGGAAAGGGATGCCGTAAGCCTAAATCTCAGCAGGCGGTGATCTGTCCATGACAATGGGGTAGATGAAAAGCACCCCACCTGCAAATCACCATCTCCATGTCCAGTGGCGAAGATCAAATCAAGAGTATGTCCCGACACATGCGTTGGGCCAGTAGAAAATTGAGACAGCCCCATTGTTGTCATGGCGGCAATGAAGTCCTGAGCTGCCCCAGATAAGACAGCCTCGGCATGGATGTTGAAATCCCCCAGTACCAAAAGTCTAGGGGATCCCAACAACACCTCCGAGACTATCTCAGTCAGCTCAGCTAGGGAAGCTGTTGGGCAGCAAGGTGGGCGGTACACCAACAGAATTCCCAATCTGTCTCGCTGGTCCAACACAAGGTGGAGACACTCCAGGCCAGTCACCGCCTGGACAGGGTGCCTGGTGAGAAGAAAAGAGCTCTTATAGACCACGGCGACCCCCCCTCCCCGGCCCTCGGATCTACCACAGTGCTGGACCATGTACCCGGGTAGGCAAAGCTGGGAGAGGGCAACTCCTCCCTGCTCCCCCACCCAGGTCTCGGTTATGCATGCCAGGTCGGCGCCCTCATCCACAATCATATCATGGACTAGGGAGGTTTTATTATATACCGACCTGGCATTTGAAAGCAGCACTTGGAGATCCGAGAGCTGGCTGATAGGACAACCCGAAATCCTGTGGATATGAGGAGAACCGGAACAGGGTACAGACACGACTTGTCTGGGACGAGTTCCCCTTACCTGGCATGTTCTCCTCCTAACACCATTCCTCCCATTACCCGTCACTACGTTAATCGGGGCCCCCGAAAGTCCCCCCGCTACACATAAAATCCTCTCTCCCAGGCACATATTAAAAACACAGAAAATTAATACACACACACACACTGACATACACACAACACAATCCTCACTCGTACAACACAACAACATAAGACGACAAATAACAATGATGATGATGGCGGCGTCCACACTCGGGTCAATGACAAAGCAATCAAAGGCTGTAGCAGCAGCAGCAACAACGCCCACAACCAAAGCACCGACGGCAATTCAGTTCCAGGCAAGCGACAGATGATAACAGATGACAGATGGCTCTCCCTCCCTGGGCGGTGATGGTCCTCTTCCCCCTGCAGGCACTGGATCTCCCAAGCCCCCTCAGCCAGCCGGCTTATATATCCCTTCCAAAGAAGGGACAGATGGAACAGTATCAGGCACAGCTGGCTGAGTACCTGGGGCCTGGTCCTGCAAGGTGCCCACGTGCAAAGCAGGAGCCCAAGAAGGAGAGAGCAGAGATGTTAGCCAAGCAGCAGCAGCAAAGCAGGCAGATGGCTCTCCCTTCCTGGGCGATGATGGTCCTCTTCCCCTTGCAGGCACTGAATCTCCATGGAGCCTGAGGGGCCCCTGAAGGGTCTCTCCTTAGGGTGGGTGGGTAGCACTCCACTCCACGATCTGCTGCAGCATCAGCTCCCGACCCTGCCACAGATTGCAGAGAGGGAGCTCCCAGGCACCCCCCTACGACTGCACAGGCCTGCAACACCCACCCGCATGTCTCACTGACCTTTCTCTTGAAGTAAATGCTGGCCGCGCTGCGGGCACTTGCCTGCCATCAACCAAGATGGAGGCTGAGGCTTCCCTAAGGGGCTGATGTCCCTGCCACCATCTTGGTTGATGGCAGACATGTGCACACAGCACGGCCAGCATTCACTTCAAGGGAAAGGTAGGTGGGATGTACCGGGGCAGGTGCTGGTGCCCAGGGCAGGCTGGTGCCCAATGGCCCTGGTATGCTTGGCGCTGGCCCTGGCCTCTATGCTAGCTTTCTGGCAGTTGGGTCTCTGTTGCTTACTGGGAGGGAGAAACAAGGCAGTGGGGAGAGTGGTGTGATGCAAACAGTCAGGACCCTGCTCAACCTATGCTTTGAGTGCCCTCCACTGGGACACTGCTTTCCCCAGTCCACTACAATTTATCCACAGCAAGAAAGAAGAGAGGAAGCAGCTAGGAAACATCCAGGAATGTCTTAGTTACGGATTCACGATCACGGTAGAGGTCTTTTGACATGCCCCTCCATATTCATTTAGTGAACACTGAGAGAGTGTTGAGCAGAACTGTTCCATTGTCCCTGCCTCCTGACACCATATAACCACATGTTCCCTAGATCCATCCACCCCAATTGTCCATGTGTTCAGTCAAACATACAGGCATTAGGTGGTGATAGCCTGGGTGTCAGTTCAGCTTCCTCTTTCACTTAAAGAGATACATAGAAAGGTAATGTCTGTCTATACAGGTCTACAGTTTGCATATAATTAAGAACTCCACGGATCTTTAATGCCTGTTTTCTATATTTGTACAGATAATATTTTAGGCATACATCTAGAATACAAGTGTAACTGTGACATACACATATTTAAAAATACATGCATCATACAGGTACACATAACAGAAATCTGGAACTGGCTGTGCCTCCCTTCTGAATGTACACTTGGTGGCAACCCAGACTTTGTTATTGGGTAATGTAACAAATGGCCCTGTCATGAAAATCCAAGAAGACATCTCCCAAGAAGGGAAGGCAGTGTTGCTGCTCCTTTCACCCAGATGCCTTATTCAAAGGTCTGAGCCAACTCCCTTAAGTCCATCAAAGGTTAGCACCTGGATAGTGCTGAGCAGTCACACAGGTCACCTGGTCATAGTCTTTCCCACTATTAGGAGGCATATTGTATTTCAATTTAAATTATAGTAATTATTTCTAAATTTGCATATATACATTTAAATTAGCATTTACAAGTTTTCTGCAAATCGGTCACCACTTTCGTCTACTTTTTTGGTAATGCATTTCCTTTTTTTTTGGTGGCAATTTGTAAGTGGCTACCGTCTTCACAGCTCCCATCAGTTTGTGTTTGAGGGAAGGTACAGCAAATGTAATTGTTTTTTACAAGTTGGTCAGTTCGTGCACCATAAATATTTTGTCATTGTCCCATAACTGTGCCTTGAAAGAAACAGTATCACATTGAAGGGAGAGAAAGGCCATGACTACATTTGTTTCAGAAACATATGCAACAGCAAGGTACATTTTGCCCATTAGAAACTCAAAGAAAATGATGATCGAAAGGCCCTACCTTCCCCTTCAGTGTGTATACTCTTTAGTCCTGAAGCTGGAAATAAGGTATTATTTAAAATATATAGAACAGAAATTTTGGTTGTTTTAACCTTAGTTATTGTAATTTTAGTTGTTTTGTACTTTTTTACTGTATTGTATGCTAAGCTGGAAAGGTCATGAAGGGTGGGCATAATTAGAATATAGTAATGTCATTTAGCTCTACAAATAAGTGCCAAATAATAGCTCTGTCTGTAATGTACAAGTTTAATTCTAATATCCAAACTTCACTTTTCCTTCAGTGATCTCAAGATGGCATGCATGGTATCTCTCACATTTTTTATCCTCAAAACAACCCTGTGAGGTAGGTTATGCTGAGAGATGGTGGGTGGACCAAGAATATCCCAGTGTGCTTCATGGCTGAGCAGGGGTTTGAATCTGGATCTCTCCTGTGTTAGTCTGAAACTCTCACTACTCACTACACTGTACTGACTGATTAGGGGATCAGGAAACTATGACTAATGAACATTCAAAACTCAGCTGTGCGCCCAAGTATCTTAATGTTGCCGGAATATGATGGATCAAAATGAGTGATAAAGCTGTGTATAACATGTTTTGCCTACTCTAGACAAAACAGTAGCAGTGGACTTCCTCCAAGCAGAGAAACATGGCTAAGAAAGTAAAAAGCTCAAGGTCTACTTTGTGGGATTATGGGGAACTGTTTTCTTGAACCAAACTAGTAATTCACATTATGATTAGTGACTTAATAGAACCAGGATGAGCTCCAGTAAATTCTTATGGGCAAGATCACAGTTATCCAAGATATCTGAAATTCTGCTCACTAAAACTTCATGACCTGGGTCTGAAGCTCTTTGTGTATGATTTATAGTTTAAACATAGCCATAATTCACCTTTTCTTCTGCAGGTCTTTACACACACCAAAGCTCCTCTAGTTTTCAGTCCAGTAGGGAAAAGAGCTGATGTGGATTCTCATAGTGACATCTACTGTGTGTCTGACTTACGACTTTCATGTTTTAGTTATGGAATTGTCTGGGTGGAATTTGAAAGCAAATGGTGGAAGAGCTAGAGACCGGTGGGGGCGAGGGGAGGCTCTTAAGACATAGTCATTCCAATGGGAATCGCAAACTGATGTTTCTGGCTGCCTTTGCAGAAAATGGTTATGAAAAATGTAAGACCCCCTCTAAAGCTTCTATTACAAAGCTGCTTCCTAAAATTTTAATCAGCTTCAAACCTTCCAAGTCACAACGAGAGATTCAAAGCTTCAAAAGAATGTATATTGAGGCCCAGTTATTTTGTTTTGTATGGGTGTGTAATGAAGACCGGCTTCAAAAACAGATTCATTCCCCTTTCTTCCTTTATTTCAGAAATCAAAATGTCAACAGCATCTAGTGTGATGTGTTGAACTGGTAAGCTTTATCACAGAATCACAGTCTAGAGAGTAATACAGTCCAGAGAGTGAGCTGCTACAACCCTTCTAGTCCAACCTCCAGCAGTGAGGCACAGCCTTCTGTGTCCATACACAGAACACCACAGCCACAGAATAACACCGGAGAATATAATACCTGAGTTTAAGACAATTTACTGCCTGAAAACCACAATTCTGGTAGCTAAGTTTTAATGAATATACTGTATACAATTCAGCTCCTCCTCTGTCCACTGAATTCAGCGGGGCTTACTCCCAAGTACAAGGTTAGGAATTCAGCCTTAATTCACCTCCTACTGTGAATTTTAAAAACCAATGGAATGCATTATTTCATTACTGTTCTTTTCACATGGAAATAAGTTAGCTCTTCTTTACCTGTAGACTTCATCTGTGCTCCTCAGTTAAATCCTGAGCCTCTTTGTCAAAGTGGGGAGAAACTTCTGGATTAGCATCCATCCCATAATTTTTGTTTTAAAATCTTACCCTACTCCCAGCCAAATACCAATCTTTTAATACATAAATTAAAGTGCTATGTTTCAGCATGCACACAAACATAACTCCTTTTTTGAATAAAATATGCATTTATGAAATAAAATGTTGCAATAAACAAGAACATATATGTAGTTAAGCAGCATTACAACTGAGTGAAGGAGTAATCCATACAACCCATGGATGCAAAGAACAAAATACAAACAGGAAGCTAAATTATCCCTCCCTGATGCCTGAGTCAGGAGAAAGGAGACAGGATGACAGTTATACTGAACTGTGAAATCAAGGTAGTGAGATAGACTGAAATCCTAAGCCCATTTCAGGTAAAAGTTAGTCCCACTGAAGTCAGTGGAATTTACTTTTGAGCAGATGTGGTTAGAATTGCAGCCATAGATGCCTTTGTGATAGGCCATTAGCCACTTCGTAAACTTTGTCTTCACAGTGCAATAGCGCAGTGGCAAATTCAGAAGTGCAAGGTCCCTTCATGATAGTCATGTCACATCCCTCACAGCCATGCCCTTTTCCAGTTTTCTTTGTCTACCTTGCTCTCCCTGTCATCTCGCGAGTACACACTCTACTACAACAGACACCCCTGGGAGTCAATCAACATGAAAGGGGAGGCTGTGTGTTAACTCCTGAGAAAAGTCTTCAGAAAAGACTCACCTCTTTTTACTCTGATTGGCTCCAAGAAGTATGAAAGGACAAGGACTCTTTTCAGTGGCTAATACACTCCCTTCTCATGCTGATTGGCTCATACATAAGGACAATGCTGGGACCCTGCTCACCAACAAGTAATGAGTCCATGACCCCTTGTGATCTTGGTTGACCACACCCCTAGTCTCAAGACTCTTGCAGTTTTTGCTATAAAAGACTAACAGGGTTATCCTTCTGGAAATTTATTAACATTGAAAGAGAACACAAATGGAAGGTAATTGATTTGTAAATATCTACTGGTGGCTGAAATATGTATTTCTGTGGTGAACGATGAGATACATAAGAAGTACACATATTTCCACATCAGCAGAGGATGAAATGGAAGGACTTGTGTAAAATAAACCAATTACAACCGACAGGAAATACCAGATGAAAGCATGAATAAATGATGAAACAGACTGAGGTACATTCATACACAGTAGTGTAGTGGCAAATTCAGAAGTGCAGGGTCCCTTCATGATAGTCACACCACACCTCATAGCCACGCCCCTAGAATTTACCATCTCTTCAGCAATTACAGAATTACAGAACCAGAATAAAATTGTGTGCTTAGGCTCCCCCCCCGCCTGCTCAATTTTGCTCTCTCTGGGGGCTAAACTTTGCCAAAAATGTTTAGATTTTAAGAATTCTGAAAAGAAGCCAAGTGTGGGACTAGGATTTGAGAAGCCAAGGTACTTTGCCATAAAGCTCACTTCTCACTCACCCTAGGCACCAATCAGCATGAAAGGGGAGGTATGTGTTAGCTACTGAGAAGAGAGTTCACAGTGACTGACTCAGCTCCTTTCACTCTGATTGGCTCCAATCAGCACAAAAGGACAAGGAAGCATGTTGTTAGCCAATTGAGAAGACTCTTCTCAATGGCTAACACACTCACCATTAATGCTGATTGGCTTGTACATAGGGACCCTGCTGGAACTCTGCTCCCAAAAAAGTAAGGAGTATACAACCCCCCGTAACTCCAGACAACCCCTGCTCATACAGTCCTACTTACAGAACATAGGACATGGCTCCACCTCCTTTGCCAGCATAATGTGTAATCAGAGAACTAGTTGTCCTTCAGAAGAATTACACTCTTGGTTTATTTAACACATTTGTGTTAAAACCCATTTGTTTTCCCATAATAAAATAAATACCATGACAAATTCTAAATTATAAAAAAATATAATTATAAAATATTTCAATCCCATGATAAAATATCTCTCTATTCTTTTCCTCAATAATAAGTTCTATTTTCTTTGCGCCACTTAGGACTATTTTGTGCCCGGCCTTAGCCTAGGAATCTGTTTTTAATATCAGGACTGAAATCAAATCCCTTCATAACTCTCTACAAAATAAATAAATAAATTCCATACCAGATTTCCCCACCATCTCTCATCCTTGCAGCCATCTCTCTTTTCTCTCCCTCTGAAAACTGCTCTGTTCCTGGGAATTTTCACTGCCAGAAGCTTATTGCAACTGTTGACAAAATGCCTCCATATCTAGATGCTAAACAATCATTGTAAATAAAGGTACTTGAGAATCAGGGCACACATATGCCACCCACAATAACAGAAATAATTTTTAATAGCACTCCAGCAGCAAATTGGGGTAAAATCTGTCCAGTAGTCTCTGACTCTTCTTTATCAGACCCCTTAAGAACAAACAATAGTGTTACAACAGGAGGTTGGTTGGTTTGGATGAGTCTGTGTGTACCCTCCAAGCCTTTACAACAAAGCAACATAAACAACACAGAGGTAAGCGCTGAACATAATTACACATCATAGCTGCTTGGTCACAGTAAATAAAATACACTGCATTAATACAACTACTCCTGGAGGAAAAAACAAAACCAAAGCAACAATAACCGAGAAGCCCAGGTCACAGCCTGTAGGTTAGCTTTTACATTCTGAGCAGGCCACATTAAAAAACCTTCATGTACTACTGCTCAAATGTATCAAGCTCTTGTTTTAAAACCAATAAAGTTTTTTTTTTTTTACTGCCACTGGCATTCTGGAAAGGCTATTTCAAGACTGTAGTCCTAACATTTAGACACTCCCCTCCCCGAAACTCCAGTGTAACATTATTAATGGGCAGCTTAAAACTATTTCTTCTTTTAGACCTACTCTAATCAAAATTCTGCTCTTCATTTCTAAGCACATTTGCAGTTGCTTCTCTCCTTCTCCTTCTTCTACCACTCTGGCTATATTTCTCAAAAACTGGGTTCCTTTTTCATATCACTTATTTGCTTTGCCCAAGAAATTCAATAGACCCTGTCAGGTAGAGTCTTTCACCTATTATATTTACTTTATGAGTGTGAAAAAGTCTATAACTCATGGACAGCAATGGAAGGGAAGTGTCAGTGAGTCAAGCTTTTCTTTGCTGTAAAGATACGTAATCAAATCGGCAATAAAGATCATCCATATCTGGTATTTCATCATGACAACCATTTTCCAGCAAGATAATTATTCACTGAAAGTGCAGATCAATAAGAGGCTCATTTAATTCCTAAGTAGTTGTGGGAGCAAAATTTTAAAATTTACATATAGCTGGGGGCTGCAATTTATTATTGGTTTTGGTTGCTTCATGTTTGGAAGCTGAAAGGTGGAAGGCTGACATTCTGCAAGCACTCTAAGAAGACATCTTGTTTGAGCAACACCTCACTCTTTTTAATCAAATCCCTATGCAGAATTCAGGATAGATGAACAGAAATTGAGGCACTCAAATTAAAGACAATTCTGGAAACATTCTTAGCGTCTTATGTGAAGCATTTTGGTTTAGAACTACTAAAAAGTGTTTTCTTTTGTAATCAACATGCCATGCTTCACTTATTTCCATGCATTCAGCAGTCCCAGAGGTCAGTGTTTAAACCGGACTTGAAACTACTCCTCATGTTTGCTGAGTTAATTAAATCTTCAGCAATTCTTGGCATACATGCTGTATTTTGCTAGGGGTGCCCATCTGTATTTAAAACAATGGCAACAGCAACAATAATACCTAGCACTACCTATATAGCACTTTTATGAAAGTAGTCAACTCATTTTATATACATTATGTCCATAATTCTTACAGCAACCTTGTAAAGTAGGCAAGAGTTACTTTCACATATTAGAGATGGGATGGAGCTAAGGCTGAGAGGTATTAGCTTGCCCTCAGCATCCCCATGAGTCAAAGGCTGACTTGAAAGATACAAATGTAACATCCTTTCTCATACTTTTAATATTCATACACAGCTGTGTATGAATTGTGCAACTACATTGGTAGGACAGATTGCAAGAATCTTTCCCACAAAATCAGTATAAATTGCATAGGAAAAATCTACACAATTGTAACCGCTCACTTGGTTGCAACATTCATATGCAACCTCAATCTTCTAGAATCCACTCATGGAAAAGCAATGAATGTATGTCTGGGCCTATGTTGAAAGGGTACCACAGTTAAGTGTCCGGTACTCACCGCAGAGGGGCACATATCCCAGATATTACCAACCATCTGATCATACTTTGTGGGGGACTCATGGCCTCATCTCCACTCATTTTACAACTAGCACTCCACATTTCCTTTAGGTTTCTTTTTTCAAACCTTGGGATGCCAGCCATCATCAACCCACAACCACTATTTAATCACAGGGCCTAATCCTACTCAGACCAATTAATCCCAGCGTACAGCCACCAGTATCTTTCTGGCCCTTCCCCAGGGCCTCCACTAGTTGATGAAGTATTTTTGAAGGTTCTAGGATTGAATATAGCCCCTGGTGTGGTGTCACCCCAAAATAATTTCAGCTTGATTAAGCCACAGATGGTGAAAAGTGGTGAGCTCTGGGAAAACACAACACAGAGCCAGGTCTTTCTCAAGGGATGTGTTAGCAGTGGGATTTTTTATATTATCTGCTGAGGCCCACAGTACCTTTTCTAAACAGAAGGAATCTAAAAGTGGAATGCAGTTTTTAACAAAACGAAGAGGAAAAGAATCTTAGTGTATTCTGCTAATGCCACATGACAATAATAGATGGATTCTCCTTATTTAACTTCTTGATCCATTAATAATATATCCTGGGATATTCTGTCCAATTATTCTCACTGGAATGACTGCTAAGAAACTAGAGATTTGGATTTAATCAGGAATCAAGGTGTGTGCTTGTTTTTTTGGTTATGGGATGCTTCAGGTTTGAAATGGAAATGGACTGCCTTCAAGTCGATCCTGACTTATGGCAACCCTATGAATAGGGTTTTCATGGTAAGTGGTGTTCAGAGGGGGTTTACCATTGCCTTGCTCTGAGGCTAGTCCTCCCCAGCTGGCTAGGGCCTGCTCAGCTTGCCACAGCTGCACAAGCTAGCCCCTTCCTTGTCCACAACTGCCAGCTGGGGGGCAACTGGGCTCCTTGGGACTATGCAGCTTGCCCACGGCTGCACCGGTGGCAGGGCACGTAACCCTTGAGCCACTCACTGTGGGGGTGATCTTTAGCTGGCCCATGACACCCAGGGGACACGAGCGGGGATTTGAACTCACAGACTCTGGACTCCCAGCCAGGCTCTCCTCCCCACTGTACTATACCAGCTGCTTCAGGTTTAGTGATGTTTAATTTCAAATGGTTGAGTTTGTCATCCACTCCACATCCTTTTATGTTTGCAACACCATCTAGAAGAATGGATTATTGGTGTCACGCTTGATGATTTGGAACACCAGCTGACCTTAGTTCTGGTCCCTGCTGGTCCAATAGCAAAATGAAGCAGATCAGCCAGCTCATTTTGTTGTGCAATCCATACATCTGTTTTTGACAAGCATAGATACAGATATTTTACGCACCATACATTTAAAGCACATTCAAAGCACATACTACCTTCCCAAAGAATCCTGGGAACTGTAGTTCACCCCACACAGATCTACAATTCCCAGTATCCTTAAAGGAATTACAGTTCCCATGATTCTTTTGGGGGAAGGTGCTTTGAATGTTCTTTAAAGGTATGGTTTATACACAGCCACAGCTTAAGCCAGGAGTGGGGAACCTGTGGCCCTCCAGATGTTGGACTAAGACTCCTCTCACAGTTGGCTATGCTGGCTGGGGTTTGTGGGAGTTTAGAGTCCAATAGCATCTGGAGAATCACAGGTTTGCCAGCCCTAGACTAAGCCATCTCCATTTTCTTCTCACATACCATCACCTCAGAAGGCTAATTGGCCACATCAGACTGCAGGGATAGAAAGCTTGCTTCCCCACAGTTATGTTACTAAAATTATCTTCAAGAGCATAAACATTTTAACAAGTTTTTCCTTGTCACAACAGAATGAGAAAGTGGCTCAGTTCACCACGTTATCATGTAAAAATGGCTTTGCAGCTAAGGACCAAACCAGACAAAACACCAATCACAAAATTAGCAATTCTACGATGGCTTTAAAAAAAGTAAATTACAGGCACTGGACCCTTGATATGGATTGGGATTCTGGTATGGACTGTGGGGAGGGTTTAACCCTTTGTCCTTCCCCAGTGCTGCGGTCCTGATCCAGATAGGGCTCTTGCCCCTGCAATCTGTATTGAGGAGAAGCTTTCATTCACTCCAAATAGTAGTAGTAGTTGTTTAACAATGCAAAGGCAGAATACCCAATCCACTTCAGTGGAGGGAAATGGCTAAAGTCCCTCTACCCTCCATGCCAAGGTCTCAATCCAGATTAGGTCCCCTACTTCTAAAATGTACTTAAAAAACAACAACCAATCATGCAATTGATAAACGGGGGCCAAACTAGATGAGATGGTAATCATGCAAATGACAATTTGGCCTCCTCAGTTATCAGAGTTTGGTAAGTCAGAATTTAGTAAGAGTTTCAAAATGGCACCCTGAAGTAGAATGAGTTTGGAAGTATAGTAAAGATCCCAAAGACAAAAGAAGTGAAGGGGATTTTAGCAAGAACTTTTTGCTAAATATAATGCAATAACTTTGGGATCCCAATGGAGAACAACATGCCAAATGGAGCATATGCTGCTCTGGTCACATCAGGAGGCAAAGATGTTACATAAACAGTTCTGGCTTGCTCACACAAGATGTTGGAGGCCTGGACTGCTGCCTTGGTTCATTTAGGTATAAAGTCCCCTTCGGTTCTGCTGGCAGCATCATCTTTTAATTGTAGAAAACTCAAACATTTTGTTGTGCAGGCACTCTGGCACCGAGAAGCGCCATTCACCCTTTTCTGTATGGCAGTGAACCATCTATCCCAAAGACCTCAGAGACCAGCCTCTTCAAAGATATCCACAGTAGGACATCAGCCCTTACCCCCTAAGGCTCTAACCTTGCCCCAGACTTCCTTCCAAATCCAAAATCCATTTGACAATAAAAATGCTTGATTAACTTCCAGTTGCACAGAGCTCCATAGAAGCTGCCAGAAAGCACATCCTTGCTCTATGGATAAGCTATGAAATGTATCCATTTTTAATCATTACTTTTTCCATGCTGTTCCATTCCTCCGCCATGATTTTTGTGTCTTCTCAACCAGAAGATTTTCCCAGATGTGCTCTTGTAGTGTCACTCTGATTGGCACATTCTACATCAATCTCCAGCAGATGCCCATAGGGATGAAAAGGTTTGCATTGCTGATAAATACTATGCTGGACTCCACACCATCTCAGTTGGCTCCTTCCACTTAAATACACACATCAAAGCCCAGTCCATCAAATGTGATCAAGGTTTTAAAGGTACTCAGTCTCAGATTTACTCATGCTGCCAGTGCCTTGCAAATAAAAATAAATTTATCTGTTTTTTAACCAGCTCCCCTGCCCACACTTCCCAAAATTAGTTAACTGTGGCATACTGATGGCCTAAATGGGCGGCGGGGGGCGGCGGGGGGCGGCGGGGGGGGTTAATGTCATTTCAAAAGCTTTGTTGCCTTGTTGCTTAGAGGCTATTTTTAATAACCGAGAATGATAGAGAAATGAGTATTTATAAAGCTCTTTGTGAGGATTTTCATTTGCTTCTGTGGGCTGTGTCACATAGCAGCAGCCCTCACGCAATCACACAGGGAGGATTCACTGCATGAACTAGGGATGCTTCTTTGCATCATGTCATCTGTTTCCTCAACCCCACCAGTGGTAACCAATAATGTGGAACAGGGGCAGGGAAGCACATGTGATGAAGGGCATAGGATAAGTAACTTCCTACAATACAGAAGAGAGAAAGAAGTTGACACAGGGATGCCATTTGTATTTGCCATTTGTATCTGCGGTCTCTACCCCTATGATAAATATTAATCAAAATAACTTTGTTCAATATAGTCATTTCAAATACATTGCAAATAGTTAACATAAATAGCATAAACTGAGCTCAGTTCTGGAATGGAAAACACATGTTTAGGCTGAACATGTAGTCAGATGTTCAAGTGTGTTTGTCCCCGAGTCACTGGGCTTATCCACATGGGAGCATAACTTGGTGCTAAAGACGCTGCTTTTACCTCCATTTTCTGTTTGCACCATCTATAATAAGAGATCAATGCCAATGGCACACACGTTTTCTAGTCACACTTGAGGGGAAGCATTAACCAGGCAGTTTCCTAAAGACCATGCCCTCTAATTTAATATTCCTACTCCCTCTCATTATCTGGCAACTGAGAGTACTCAGTTTGTTCTACCAGTAAGTTTCATTTAAAAAACAACCACCCGGAAGTACGATTATTTGTATTTTTCCTGGTACAATACAGCTGAAATACAAATCTTTGTTTCGGCAGTGTTATGTTTTTGTGCACGAGTTAGGAGGAAAAAGAAGATAAAGGCACTGTTTAAAGCAACATAAAAAAAAATACAGAACAGGGGAGAGCAGCTGTAGGCTGCAGGAAATAAAATGAACGAAGGGGAGGGAGTGGGCGTGGAGAAGGGAACGACTGACACACCCACCTAAAAACATCAGAGCAAAGTGTTTGCAAGTCCTACAGATACGAAGTGAAGAAGTTTTTTCCTTCCCTTTTTGGATTATCAGAGGATTGGGTTAGTATGAATTTATAGGGGGGAAACTGTGTGATAGCTTCTGTTTGCCAGTAACGTCATGTGAACCATGCAAATTAAAAGGGCATGAAAGTAGCACCAGACACACAATAAATCACTGTGTGGATAATCCCATAGTTTTGCACCTGGCTGCTGCTGTTGACTTGCGTGGCTCTGTGAAAAACAAAGTAGATCCCACAAAGCTTGCAATAATAATATAAATCTCTTAGATTGTGTGAGGATTCTGTATTACAATGCCAGAATTTCTAGCCTCAGGAAGCATGGTCATATCAAGCTTATCGCCCCCCCCCAAACACCCAATCACTCTACCGGCCTCACATTCACTTCTGTATGCCACCTGCCATGTCTCAGTGGATTCAGCACTTCCTTGCACTGACCTCATAGCCATTTGCTTTCCCATCCATCTCCCTGTCTCTCCCCATTTACAGAATGTTCCTGCACTCACTGCACTGACATGAAAGATGACATTCAAGGTTTGTCATTTTTATAGTATTGCACCATCTGGACCACAAACTGTCTCCCTTCCCTGAATCCCTAAGCAAATGACTTCTTTTCTTGCTTAGGCAATCTGGCCTTATGGTGATTTTCTCTTTTTCCCAATGACTGAATCTCCCCATGAACATTTATGGCATAATCTGTTAAACAGAAATTGTCTGAAAGATCAGATACAAACAAAAAGTGATTGGGTTTCAAATGGGCCAATATGGTGGAAACAAGAGTTCCAGCCAATTCATAAGAATAACTGTAGGTAAAATTCAGATATTGGGTCAAAGTTGGAGACTCAGGGTATGATACTGGATAGTCTATTGCTTTTATTTGCATTTTACGTTTATTTCTAATGAAAACCAGTTTCAGTTACTATTGTGCATATTCATACTTTACTTTTCAATCTGCATCTAGTACAGTAGATGGCACTTGATTCTTGGGGGCAATAGTGGCTACTGCAGATGTAGGGTGCTATTTTGCCTAGAACAGGGTTGGACACAAAGAAACTCTGAATCTACTGGTATATCGCTAGATGTTTTTGCAGTACATCCACAAGGGTTTCTGGCTCCCAATTGTTATAACAATAACAATTAAAAAAGTTCTCTCCTCCCACCCTTCGTTTACTGAAATGAAGCTGGGGGTGAGGTGGGAGCTAGAAATGGACTTTTGGGTGAAAGGACTGTGAGCTCTGGAACTGAAAACAAATGTTTAGGCTGCACAT
Source organism: Rhineura floridana (assembly GCF_030035675.1). NCBI lineage: Eukaryota > Metazoa > Chordata > Lepidosauria > Squamata > Rhineuridae > Rhineura > Rhineura floridana. The sequence continues at coordinate 79,618,456 of NC_084486.1, read as the reverse complement.
GTGGTCAGATGTTCAAGTGTGTTTGTCCCCAAGTCACTGTTTTTAACCTGGCTCCTGCTGTTGACTTGCTGGACCCCCAGCCTAGAACTCTATGGGTTAGATTCAGACTTGCTCCTGCATGACAGAAGGGCTACTTTTAACTACACAGCAAACTGGACCCAGCAAAGTCTCCCCACTGGAGGAAGGGGACACAGCAGCTATTTAGGATGATATGTCATTCCCCCTGCAGCCCCAGTGCCATCTTCCCAAGTTTTCAGGCTACGGGGGGGGGGGGAGAGAAGCAATTAGAAATAAAAATGTTGTGCCTCCACCTTTCTCCAGCAGAACTCTGTTGTGCGCCAGTCAAGACGAAACAGCATAGCAACATAAAGGGAAGAGGAAAGAGAATCAAGAGAAGGAAATGTTGATTGGATGGGCTATCAAGATTCACACACCATACCAAAGGCCTGGTACGGTAAAAACTAGAGGTCCTTGGTCTCTGAAGATGCAACAATTGCACAGTTGCCACATACAGCTGTCAGTACAGCTGGCACACCTGCCAGAGCTCCCCTAGCATTATGTTTAAGATCCACAAAGTAGGGCTGCTATGTATCAAACAGTTGTTACTTGGTAGCTACATTAAATTCCTCCCAGTGGCATATGTCTCCCACATGTCAAGCCATTTGTGTGCACAATTTACTCTATTGCAGTGAAACAGAATGTTCCCCATGCCAACACAATTCTTGCAAAACAAGGACAGCAACAATAAGGCAAAGACAGCTACTTAGGTAGCAGTTTGTTCCAGCCCAAAGCCAGGAGAAGTAGGTGAAGAGGGAGAAAAATACATTCAGTGATTGGAGGAGAAAGTGTGTATGTGTGCGTGAATGAATGAGAGACAGAGAGAAAGAGGTGGTGTTTCAACTTTTAAAGATTTATATATCTGTGGTTTGTACGGTAAGGTGAAATGTGTGTGTGTGTGTGTTGCAGCCAACACCAAAGGTTAGGATCAGGAATATCCATGCTTAAGTTTCTTCCTAAAACTCATAAATTCTGCCCAAATGCAGTTACTCTGAGTCTTAGTATGGCAGCCAAGAAGGGAAACTCAGCAAAGGAAGTTCCACACCTTACAGCATGATGATGATGAAAAACTGTGTGAATGTGCTAAAACCTGTGTCTTTCTAAAACTCTAGGTATGTGAGGAAGGAGGAGGGGGTGACACAGGAAGACAGGAGAAGGGGGTGGAAAAATCCCTTCCTGTCTTCTAGAAGATGGAAAGGTTCAAAAAGTTACAAATTCCTTTGCAAAATGAGTGGCCTGCTTAGAGAATGTGATTTCCTTCATTCAGGAAAAAAATAGGCTTTGTCTTAACCCAACAGCAAAAAAGCCCCCAGAGGAAGAGTGGGGAGCATTTATTGCTATAGGGCTTACTGAGTCAGTTATGCAGACCCAATGAGTACTAGTTGCAATCAAGCCTTTATTAGTTCCTACTTCAAAAAGCCAAAGTCCGTAATTGCAGAAGAAGAGACAGTGAATACTGATGATAGCACCCCATCCACATCATCGAGCAGTTTGGTAGCAGCAGGGGATTCATGCAATATCTCTGACAGAGAAACAGAAAGCAGTATTCAAGCCTGGGCCGATTATTCTATAATCTTACAAGGTTGTATAATCTTAGAAGGGCACACAGCTGTGACTATTATGAAGGGACTCTTTACTTCTGAATTTGCCACTACACTATCGGCACCAGCAGTGGTACCATCCCACAGTGTGTTGGGCTGCTGCTTTAAACAATTTACCAGATGTGGGAGCACAGATCATCACTAGCCTTTAAACAGGACCTATATAGGACCTATAATTACTCTTTAAAGCAATGGCACCTGCTTGCTTGCTTGCTTATTTATTTAATTAATTTATATCCCACCCTTTCTCCCAGTAGTCTAGGGTGGCAATTTTGTACATTCTGTACCACACATTTTGCACAGAATGTGTTGCCTCTACTGACAGTGCAACTGAACAAGGTTGGCACCAGACTGCAGCAGGCTCTTAAATAGGCCTGGTAGTGTCACCTAAGATGTTGGGGGGGCACATTGACCCTCTGCCACCATCTTGGTTGATAGCAAGCATGCTCACACAGATGTGGCACCACAGATAGTGGTGCAGCAGTGGCCAGTCTGCACCAGCAGCAGGGAAGGTGTTGTCTGGGAGGGTGGCTTTCACTTCATGATCCACACCAGCATTGGGTCACAGGGCACACACTCTGTGACTTGATGCTAGTATGGATTGCAGAGGGGGAGCTACACATGCCCAGCCCCAGCAGCAGGGGCTCCTTTCAGCCACAGGGGCCCTTGGCCAGCACCGAAGCTGGCTGCCTCTTGGTGCCAGGCCTGAACTGTACCTCCCTGTTCTAAAAGCAAATAGAAGGTGGACACAAGGCTCAGTACAGAAGGTGGCCTGGAGTTCATCCAGTGCAGATCTGAATTTGTGCCAGTGTGCAGACATGCTTCAGGCAACACACAGGGTAGTGTCCAACATATTTGTCCCACTAGTGAAAGGATTTACACTTGCACAATTGATTTATCCTCCTGTCTTTCCCCCACATGCACCAGACTTGCTCCTCAAATCTGCTGCAGAAGGTTGGGAACAAACCCAGAACAGATTTTTGGGGGGAGAGAGGTGGGAGTTCGACTGTACAAGTGTAAATTCTTGTGCTAACGGAACAAGTGACTTAGCACTACTTTGGATACAAGACAGTGTGAACAATGACCAAAACCTCATAAAAGGTCAATGCGATGCACAAGACCTTCTCAGACAGTTAAAAATAGCATAAACATCAGCTTTCCAAATGTATGCAGTCTAATTCTCTCCTGGATGCTTGATGGAAGATGTTTTTGCCCATCCATCTAAGCTCATAAATGATAAAATGTCCTTAAGCCAGGGACAGGAAATCTGTGGCCCTCCAGATATTGCTGTACTCCAACTCCTATCAGCTCCAGCCAGAATGGCCAAGGGCCAGGGGTTGATCGGGGTTGTAGGTCCACAATATCTGGGGAGCCAAAGGTTTCCTGTCCCTGGCTTAAGGACATTTTCCCTATTCCTGCTGCACAGTGCTAATATATAATAATGCAGGTGTTGGATTATGACCTGGGAGACCAGGGTTCGAATCCCTACACAGCCATGAAGCTCACTGGGTGACCTTGGGCCAGTCAATGCCTCTCAGCCTCAGAGGAAGGCAATGGTAAACCCCCTCTGAATACCATTTACCATGAAAACCCTATTCATAGCGTTGCCATAAGTTGAGATCGACTTGAAGGCAGTCCATTTCATTTTCATTTCCAAAGGCACCTCATCACGGGGTCATTTTATCCCCTCCATTGTGGAAAAGAACTATGAGACCCCACCCCAGAGCTTAACGTAATAAAATTCTTATGTCTGTTTCCTCTGAAGTTTTGTATTTGCTAATTCTCCTTGTTCTGTCTCTTCTTCTTGAGTAACATTACTATTCCTTCCAAATGACTTACAGCTGCAGATGCACGATAAACCCTTTAAAAGAAAATTAAAGGATCCTGGTTTCAAGCAAATGACTCATTTCTAATGAAACAGAAGACACAGGAGCACAGAATGTCTGTCATATATTGTCCTGCCCAGAGTAAGAAGCATGAAACAGAGGCGAGACTGGAATCAATTCTTGTTTTATTAAAGTAACATCAAAGGCAAGAGGTCACTAACTAGCTCACTGTAATCCCTAACTCACTACTCAGGCTTACTCTGCAGCATGTAAGGGAAGTTGACTCAGCACCCACAACAGGGGGATGCGGGCTTATATAGGAAAGGTTTTCACTCACAACCTCTGACTCCTGCACGGTGCCTCCTTCTGATCAAGTGCATGGGGTGACAGAGGGCGCGCATGTGATGTTCCTATATTAATGTAAATATGGTAAGTGTTGGTTGTTTAGAAGATACATGGTAAGTGGAGTGAAAGAGGAGGGGGAGTGAATGGGCAGTAGAATACTAGATGATTGGCTGAGTGTTTAAAATGGCTGAACGTATAAAAGGAAGAGTGAGAGTGGAATCTGGGGGGAGAAGAGAAAGAGTGGGTTGTTTGGTGGGTTTGAGAGAGTGGTTTGCCAGGAGAGAGTGGAGAAGGAGGGGGGTGGAGTTCGGATTAGTATTGAGTAAAACCATATGCTTATGTGCCTTAAGAAGAAATCTTGTTAATCTTGTTAGCTTTGTTATCTTTAATAAATACTTAATTTGGTTTACCAAAGGCCTGATCCTTGGCTGGGGTTTCACAGACCAGAAGGGAGGGTAAGGTAATGACCAAGGCTGAAGGGAAACTGTAACAAATGGTGGCAGCGGTGAAGAGAATAACAATACCAGTATTCAGAGTCTCTGGGAATACTAGTATTAGGACGTGACTGGTGGTTGCCTAGCAGGGGGATCTGTTGAGATCTGTGCTAGAGCGGGAAGAGAAACCATATAAAAGGACAGTCCGGACTGGTGGAGTCCCTGGTGGTGCCTAGAGACAGGCAGTAACCACGAGCAGGTAGGAACCTGACAGGGAGAGCCAGGGAAGGGCGACACAGCGCACACGTCTGTTCATCAGACATTCTAGACTCCTCAGGTGCCGGCTCCATTGAAGGGGGAGGAGATGTTTCTGGCGGGGAGGCGTTTGAAGGGCCAGCCAGGGACTCCTGGGGGGTAGAGTTGCCACACGCGAGAGGTCTTGCTCCAACGGCTCTCCTGGGATGCTCGGCAAAGGAGGGTGAGCGGGCAACATTCCCATGGGAATCGGAGAGCGGTTGGGCATGTCTCCTCCCCCCAGATCTTCAGAAGCATCCTCCTCATCTGACATCTCTCCCATCTGCGGAGATGGGGTGTGCACTCCCCACCCGAGTCACTCTGCGCTCCCCCAGCCCTGGATCCAGGCCCCCCTGGGTCCCCTGGGTCTCAACATATATTGGCATCCAAATTATCTCCAGATGGGATGTTCTAAAGTTTTGCAGGAAACACGAGCAGATCACTTTAGTGGATTTTTTTATCCTGCAGATTCCTTGGGAGATTATAGGGAAGCAACTGAAAATGGCAGAGAAACACCATTGAATCACAACTTAAATAAGTACCCGAGGGGGAAAAACAGCAAGACTATGACAATAGCTTCCATAGCAGTAGCATTTGCAGATTTCTCTACAGATGCTTTGAGGCATACATGTATTCATAAGACACAAAGTGCCAAGGGGATAATTAAGTGAGGGCAATGGCTGGGTCAAATGGCAGTTAAACTATACAGCTTGATATTCAAGAAATATAGCTTTGATCTTGCCAGCCATCTACAGTAATTCTAAGAAGTACACAAAGCTCTTCTGAAGATGCCTCTCCTTTGTTCTCAGGTATATGAAATCTAATTTTAGCAACTTGTAAGTAAATTCTTATCTTTTTAAGCTTCTACTTTGGAAGGTCTTGCCCTTCTGCCTTACCAAAGGGACTTTTCAAGCTAGCTATGATCTTCATCGGAAGAGCTTCTGAAAGACCCAATACAATTTATAGTAGGGCTATAAGCCACCTGAGGAAATCTGAGTTTGAATAATGGCATGGATAGATTGAATTTATCAATAAAGTTAGAGAAAAATGTGCATATGAATATGAACCGCCCTGGGCTCCTCCTGGGAGAAAGAGCGGGATATAAAATAAATAAATAAATAAGAATAATCAATAATTCTGAAGAAACAGGCATTGTGTAGCTAATGCCAACATTTGTTGAGTCAGGTCCAATCTTAGAAGAAATATACCCTTCTGTGGGAGATGAGAAATGATGTCCCTTCTAAGGTGTCACCACCCAGCCTTTAACTATACTTACTAACCAGTGAGAGCTAATCTGATGTAGTGGCAAATGTATCATACTAGGACTAGGAGGTTTCAAATCCCATTCTGCTATGTAGCCACTATCTCTCAGCCTAACCAACTTTACAGGGTTGTTGTAGGAATAAGATGTATAGGATCCACGTATACCACCCTGAATTCCTTGGAGGAAGAGCAAGATAAAATTATTAATAATTAATGATAATTTACTCAGACGTTAATGTTACTGAGTTCAATGAGACCAACTTTTATGTGTGTGTGTGATAGGATACAAAGTAAAATTGGCTATGGGACTTTAAAAACACATTAGCATATAGCAAATTACACAGATGGTAATCTAAACATGGTATTTATTTTTAAGAATATTTTGAGATCATACCACAAGAACTAATAACTCACAAATCAAACTGATCAGATGTTGCTGCACATTCTCAAAAAAGATCACCTAACACCAAAGAAGTGGTTATCAGTAAACTGTGTGATATGAAATTGCTTGCCTCTTACCAGTAGAATCTGTTTGGTGTTACGTTTTCTTGGAGAAGTAGCCATCTTCTTCCAAATTCAACTGAACTGTATAACTAAAGAAAAACATCAAGAAAAAATCAATCTCTTAATCTTCCGCCAGTAATTTTATTTTCTTTGGCTTTCTTAAATGCTGATAATTCAACAATAAATGTAAGTATAGAGAAAAATACAACCCACCAGGTTAGTTTTGTGAGCTATCTTCTTTAAACAATAACAACAAAAACTATAATGCCAGAAGCCTTATAGATAACCCACGGAAGTGTCCTACAGTATTTAATTTCTTTATTTTCTACCTTTTCAATTTTGCCCCATAACAAAGTTCTGTGGGTGGCTTACAATATAAAACCCCAAATCTAAATATAAAGCAAAGCATAATAGCATAAAATCAAAACTAAATATATATGTTGAAAATAGAGCACACAACAACCCCAAGATTAAAAATATAGATTAAAAAATGAAGGGTCCAGACCTACATAAATTGTTTAGAAGGCATGGGTAAACAGAAAGGTCTTTACATGGTGCAGAAAAGACCACAAAGATGGCACCAGGCAAGCCTGCCTGGGAAAGCTGTTCCATAACTGGAGTATCATTACTGAAAAGGTCTTCTCTCTGGTGGTTACCCACCTTACTTCATTAGGCATGGGCATTTGGAGGTAATCCAAAGCAGATTGTAAGGTTGAGGTAGGTAAATGTGGGAGAAGGTGGTCTTTCATGTAACCTGGTCTGAAGATGTTTTAAGTCTTTAAAAGTTCAAACCAGCATTTTAAATTGGACCTGGAAATAGACTGGGAGCCAGTAGAGCTGATAAAGCACAGACAATACGGTTATACCTCCCAATCCCAGTTAATAAGTCTTTTTTTAGACTAAATGCAGTTCTAGACCATTTGTGGCAGCTCTAGATCTATACCCGTTAGCTGTCACTCTTTAATGTTTGCATTGTTCTATTGCAACAAATATGTCCATTCTAGAAGAGATTTCTCATAACATGAGCTGACTGTGGCATATTGCATGAGGCTACAGCTATTCAACAGGCTGTTGTAGAGTGGCAAACAAATTCAAACAGGTGCAAGGGTTGATGGGTACTTTTGGAAGGTGGGGTCTAGCTATTCTGTCCAATCCCTTGCTCAATCCCTTCCCACCTCCTTTGCTTCCCCACCCCCTTACTCTCCAATTTTGCCCTTTTCACCACTCTAAATCTACCTGCGCCCTATATATTCCAACAATTTTATCAAGCTTCCTTTACTCTTGATTAAGAGAGCATATTGCAGCTGGTTGCTGTCACTCCTCATTGACTTCTCAGATGTGACAGCTGTTAATGACAGTACTGAATACTTTGCTGTCATAGTTGAGAAAATGTAGCCAGAGAGGGCAAGGCAAAGAAATGTGAAGATTAATCTCACTGAAGTTAAGCCCAAGTCGTGAACTTTATTAGAGACTATTTATCCAGGGAATGCCCTTGCTATATTTGCAATGAGACAGTTTTTTTGTTTTAAGAATGTATTCCAGGCTTCAGCAGAAAGTTAACATGTTCACTTGTCACATCTGCTAAGTATGTAACCTAAGGAGAAGAAATCTCAAGATCTCCTTCACCTGAAAAGAAGAATGCAGAAAAGCCGGTGGGCAATGGCAACAAAAGTGTACTTTCTGCACACTAATTGACAGTGTTGTTAGAATGGCAAGTCTACAACCTTGTCAGTTTCATAGGTGCAAAGCCCTAACTCTGGAAATACTGATCTTAGTCTGTGTCAGGTAAAAGTGGCAGATAATGCATGCTGGAAAGAAATACTGAAAACTTCTCTTCATTAGAGTGCCTGGAAGAAACTAAGATGTTGCAAAACACATTTCTCCCTGAATGTTCACCCATAAATAATAGAGGTGTTTCTGGTTGGATTAGGCTGACATTGAAGATAAAGAGCTAGCTTTGTACAGAGAAAGGTATATGCACTTGTACACAGTTTCTGCACTTAATATCCTGTTGCTGATTTTCCCCTCCCTCCCTTCCTCATTTTTCAGGAAGCTGCTGTTGTTAGATATATATTATGTTTTATAGTTGCATCTGAGACAAGTAATAACATGTTATGAGACTATGACCACCTGAACTATACATTTAGAACAGCATCATGCCACTTTACATAGTCAGAGCTTCCTCCAAAGAATCCTGGGACCTGTTGCTAAGTGTGCTGAGAAGTGCTAAAAAGCAGGGAAATTGGGCAGCTATAATGAATGCACCAGGGGAGCAGGAGACCTGACCTCCTCTCTGAGATATTGGACTGCCCTACAAATTTGTCAAAACGCAAACACAATTTGGGTTGGTCTTTCACAGTCCAGTCCACTTCCTGTGTAGCCTGGAAAAATTTGGTAACATGTGCCTCTGAGCATATAATGAATGGTGGCAATACCTGTCATCTCCAAAGATGGAGAATTACATTTTTGTATGTTTGTTGGTGTTCTTCTTACTTTGCTTCATTCCTACAGATTGTTTCTACAAATATTCTAATCTAGAAAATTTTATTTCTCTCATTATTCATCCCACAACCCTGTGTCGAATTTATGTTTATTAATTTCAAAGCCTTTTTATCAGTCAGTGTCACATGATGAAGACAGCCTTTTATGTTTCAAATTAGAGGTTATGTTCTATTTCTATTTTGGGTGCATTAACAGTTGAATCTGAAACTGCAGTTTGATGGAAAATCAGACTGATTACAATATGTTGCTACTTCAGGAATGACTCTAGCTGTTGGAAAAACAAACATAGCCTGCCCAAGATGCATGTTTTCAGCCTGCTCTGTTTAATTTAAGGCAAGGTGGGCACGATCAATTAAAAACATAGAGCACACCTAGAATTTTGTTAGTATATATTTCACCACCCACTGTTTTATCTTGTGCAAATTGAGACACCCCTGAGGTCCACTGGAGACTATTCTGCATAATAGTCAGTGCTATTATTCCACAAACATTTTTGGAGGTTTTTTAGTGTAATTTTTGCAAAGAGTTGCTGTACTTCACATATTCACAGAAATAGAAGCAAAAGAAAACTATTTCCTACAGGAAACTTCACTAAAATTGCAAAGGAAATCAGACATATTTAAAGTGACCATCTGAACTATATCAACTGTCTTAATGATGTTACTTCCTCCCTGCTAAAACAAAATCAGCACAGCACATGTCTTGTTTCTATTATTTGGGCTGATTGCAGGTGTTGCCACCACTCACCATATGCTCAAAGGCACGTTACCAAATTCTTCCAAGCTACACAGCCAGTGGATTGGACTTTGAAAGACCAACCCAAATTGTGTTTGCATTGTGACAAATTTGTAGGGCAGTCCAATATCTCAGAGTTATCCCCTGGTGCATTCACTATAGCTGCCCAATTTCCCTGCTTTTTAAAGTTTGATAGAAATATCTGTGGACTATAGGTGCATTCTTAAACCGCAAGTTTTTGCCTATTAGTGAATTTCTCTGCTTTTTAATCTGGGAGGTAAGAAATGGGATCCTATGCAAGGTTGCCGAGAATGGATTGATCATTTGCATCCTTATTGAGTTCAGTGGGATTTACTCCCCTGCAATCATGCTTAGGATAGGTGAAACTGACCACAGGGGATGGGGAGGGGAGGAGGGAGGGAAGGGAGGGCAGAGGGGAGGAGGGGGATGGGAGCAGGAAGGAGGGGGAGGGGAGGAGAAGGACAGGTTTGATCATTTGCATGTTTATTGAGTTCAGTGGGATTTACTCCTGTGCAATCATGCTTAGCAGAGCTTGGAAAAGTTACTTTTTTGAACTACAGCTCCCATCAGCCCCAGGCAGCATGGCCACTGGATTGGGCTGATGGGAGTTGTAGTTCAAAAAAGTAACTTTTCCAAGCTCTGATGCTTAGGATACGTAAAAGTGACTGGGGGGGAGGGAGGGATGGCTGGAGTGGGCAGGGAAGCAGGAATGAGGAAGAGGGGAGGGGAGGAGGAAGGAAGGAAGAAGAGAGGGGAAGGAGGAGAAAGCCAGGTCTGATCATTTGCATGCTTATTATTTCAGTGGGATTTACTCTTATGTAATCATGGTTAGCAGAGGTAAAACTGACCATGGGGGAGGAGCGGGGGGAGGGGAGAGGCGAGGGAAGGAGAAAGGGAGGGGAGAGGGGAGCAGAAGGTGGGGGAGGGGGAAGCAGGGGATTGAGGGGGAGGGGCAAAGTAAGGGACAGGGGAAGGCAGGTTTATTTGCATGCTTGAGTTCAATGGTATTTACTCCTGTGCAATCATGCTTAAGATAGGTAAAACTGACCATGGGGAGGGGGAGGGGAAAAGAGGGGATTGGAGGGGGAGAGAAGGGGCAAGAGGGAGGGGATAGGAGGGAGGAGAGGGGAGGGTGGTTTTGATCAGTTGCATCCTTTTTGAGTTCAATGGGATTTATTTCTGTGCAATCATGTTTGGAAATGGAAATGGACTGCCGTCAAGTAAATTCCGACTTATGGCGACCCTATGAATAGGGTTTTAATGGTAAACGGTATTCAGAGGTGGTTTTACCATTGCCTTCCTCTGAGGCTGAGAGGCAGTGACTGGCCCAAGGTCACCCTGTGAGCTTCATGGCTGCATGGGAATTTGAACCCTAGTCTCCCAGGTCATAGTCCAACACTGACCTGTGGCAAGGAGGGGAGGAGGGAGGGGAGGAGATTGGATGGGTGGGCACTGGGCAGAGGTGAAGCCCCTTTCCTTTCCAAAAGGAAAACATTGTGAACAGTATCATTGCTTTTCAGGGTTTCCCCCACCTTTTTATTCTACAGCAGGCACATGTAGCCTCCCACCCAAATTTAACCAAAGCTGTCCCTGTGTCCTGCCCAGAGTCCGAGAGACGAGACAGAGACGAGACTGGAATTAATTCTTGTTTTATTAGAGTAACAGTTACATTAAAAGCAGTGCGCCTCATAGACCTATCTATGCTGACTCACAACTGACCCTAACTAGGCTACCTAAGTTTGCTCTGCAGCATGTGTAGTAAGTTGACTCAGCACCCCAATCAGAGGGGTGCTGCCTTAAACAGGAAAGGTCTTTGCCCATAATCTCTGGCTCCTTCGAAGTTTCACATTCTGACCAACCCGTGTCTCGCGCAGAACGAGGGGGGGCAAGCCTCCGCTTGCTCATGACAGTGCAGGCCAGGTGCCAGCTCGACTTCAGGGGGCAGGGAACCCACTGGTGGGGAAGTGTTTGAAGTGCCAGGCGGGGAGTCCTGGGGGTGGTGGAGTTGGTGCATGAGAGAGGTTGTTCCCCAACATCTCTGTTGGGGCGCTTGTAGGTGAAGCGAGCTCTGGGTTGACGGGAGGACTGTCTGTGGGAACTAGCTGGCTGTCGACTTCACCCCCTCCCTCAATGCCCTCATCCACCTCTGGCTTCTCTCCCTGATCTATCTGGGGAAGCCAGGGCTCAACCAATTCCCCTCCCTGCTCCTCCTGGGGGAGTTGGGGCCCAACACCCTGGCAACATCCACATCAATCCTTTATTTCTCTTTAGATAGTCATGGCTTCTCCCAAAGACTCCTGGGAAGTATAGTTAGTGAAGGGTGCTGAGAGTTGCTAGGAGACACCTTGTTCCCTTCACAGAGCTACAATCAGAGCGGCTGACTATTAAACCACTCTGGCCACTGGACCTCTGTCAGGAGAATAGCAGTCTCCTCTCAGCACCCTTCACAAACTACACTTCCCAGGATTCTCTGAGGGAAGGCATGACTGTCTCCTGTGAAATCAAAGTCTGGTGTGGCCCCGATTAGCCAAGCCAAGCAGCTGGGAGTCTGGCTTTTAGAACACTGACAGCTGGTTCTTACTTAACATGCCTGACACTATCATTCAGTTCAATGCAAAATTTATTAAATTAATTAAAAATCAGCCAGGCATTTTGTTTTAACTTTTAAACTGTAGAAGATGAAGTTCAGCGTATGGGGCAAGGGCAGTAACAGGATTACAGGTCCTCTGTGAACATGGCTGATTTTTAATGAATTTCAACAGATTATGAGAACTCACGAGAAAAAAGTCCAAAAGGGGTCTGGTTTTTCTCTCTCTCTTTTTACACTTTGAACTCTGAATTCTCTCTGACTGTTTTGTGTATCACCATGAAAATTGAGAAGGTTGTTAAGCAAGCATTTCTGAGTTCAGGACTATAAGTTTTAAGGCTTTGTTTTGAAATGAGCTTATGGGAAGCATCAGAATGGCATGGGGTATTTTCAATTTAACATTGCAGAATGTGAAAAATCTACGCTGGCTATAGTATACAGCCACTCTTGTGGCTGTATAATTATGTTATATATTGACATTTAATTGCTGTAAACCGCCTAGAGAGCTTCGGCTATGGGGTTGTATATAAATGTAATAAATAAATAAAATATATTGTTGATTTTGTTCTGTGTTTTAAAATTTCCTGTGGTCTTTTGACAAAGGGTGGTATATTAATTTTAAAATAATAACTTAAAATGAACTACTTTTTCATTTGCTGGTTGGAAGACAAGATGAAAATCTGCTGCAATTAGACAGGAAGGAGAAGAGGTTTATTATTAGCTTTTATCCTGTAAAATCACACAGTGAAGATAAACTTGGCAGAGGGAAAGCATAGTCTGGCAGTCTTTGGGTTATAGCACTTTATTCAACTTATTCTATCTCACTTTTAATGAAGCATCAAATATAAATAAACTAAAATAAAACATGCTAGAAATATAACAAATAAGAATACGGCAACATTAAAACAAGCATAATATTCCAGTTGCCCATCACAATCACCACCAAAAATAAAGTCACAAGATAGTGACGGGGTGGACAAACGGTAGATTGAGATCTACTGATAGATTTCTGGATAAACTGGGATAAATTGGAAAGGATTTCTGACTCCCATTTGTTTAACAATAACAACAACAAAGTTATTCCATAGCCTAAATTATACTGATGAAAGAAGACCAGTGGATCTCAACAACCCTTCAGTGTGGGTCCCTGAACTTCAAGTCAGAACTGGGAGCATGAATATTTCATTATATACCTACCACTCATCTTGTCCATGCTCACTTATCTTAAAGATATGATGAGGAAGTACCTCATCACACATACCACAGTGGCTGGACAACTTTAGATGGAATGAGACTTCAAGGGCCAGACTCTTTAAATCTCCTTCTGTAGCCACTCACACCAGTAAACTATGAGACTGAATAATTGAATAAGCACCCCTTCACCATAAAGATGTTTCAGGATGCTTACCGGCATAGCTTCATCTAAATTCCCTCACCACTTACAGTGAACTGAACAGTTGTACAAAATTAATATTGTCACTAATCCAGCCAAATTACCCTCATACCCACAAGATTACTACAGCATGAAGTAGGTGAAAAAATATGCTTCCTGACAATTATGAGACACACCCAAAGCATTCCTATTCAACTGCACAACAAATTTAATTTGGTTTGCATTTTAATGTGCACCTACCTAATTCACATTTGAAACAATACGCAAACTGAAATACAGCTATTCTTTGAAATTTCCACTTCTCCAAGTTTTGCAAAGCAGTTTACCTACCCAAGAATATTTCCAAAATGTGTGCATTAGGAGGTGTGCATGAACATGCATATATTAGTGAAAATAACATAATGCATTATATGTTCTCCACAGTGAAGTGTTGCCTGGCACCTTCTTTATCTATCTTTAGGCACCAGGCAAAGACCTTCCTTTTCACTTTTTTTTTTTTTACCGAAAAACAGACTCTTTATTATGTATTGAGACAATATTTTTCTACATAAATATTTAACCTCACATTTATTTCTCTTTGATGTAATATATATTTTTACTTAAAAATATACTAAAAATAATAATTTATTTTTTTCAATTAATTTTTATTCAAATTTTCAAAACCAAAACAATACAAAAAGAAAAAACACAAATCAATAACTAATACAATAAAAAAAGAAACAAATATAAAAATATTGACTTCCAATTTGTCGTAGTTCAGCTATAAATCTATAATATATAACAAGCCTGTCTCTTAATAGATTATAAAATCACCTTCCTCCAGCGGTTATCTTAATTGGTTTCAAATCTCATTAACATCATATCATTTTATTCTTCCACAAAAAGTCAAAGAGAAGTTTCCAATCCTTGAGATATATGTCCATCAATTTTTTTTCTAGATAAACATGTCAATTAATCCAACTCATCAAGTCTACTAAGTCCAGTAATTTCAAATCGCTCTTCTTCCATTATCTGTATTGGTTCCATCTTCCATCTTCCATCTTTACGCACCCAATAATCTTGCTGTCATAGTCATATAATAAGAGTCTGATAGGAATTTCCTTTATCACAGATATTTTCTTGCCATCAATTCTGAACGTATCACTGAAGTATTGTTGCAAAGCCGCATCTCTGTTCCTCTTTTTTACATGATACACTAGCACATCTCTTGAAGATTTTTCCATTGACACAAAACAGGGATTAATTCTGTTAACTTTCTCCATTTCAAGTTCCATCAAATCCTTCCAGTCCAGGAATTTTTTTGAACCGATAATATCTTTATCTCCAATCTCTTCAATTCCTTCAGGGACAGCGCTGAGTTCCAAACCGTAATATTTGTCTCCAGGATCCATCACAGCCAGGAAATCCAAATCTTTTTCCATGTCCATATTTAATCCAATCTCCATAGTTTGAACCTTGCCTTTAATTTCTCTTTCATCCTTTTTTGGTTTTCCAGATCTATCTTTATTCTCCTTTCTCATAGAATCCTGAATTTCTTTCAGCTCCTGTCTCTTTTCATCAAATTCAATTCTCAACGCTTGACTATTATTTCTCAGTTCTTGTTTTATTGACTTAATCCCATTCATTATTTTCTGAAACATGTCTAAAGATAAAGTCCCTTCTTGTACATCCATGATCTTCTTAATTGTCATTCTTAAAGCCAAAAGAACAAAACTCCTTCAATTTTCAATGTCCCAAGCAAAGAGCAGTTTATTTCTTTATCCAGTTACAAAGGAGTTAATCTTTCAAACCAACTGGCGTCACACTCTAGACAGCCCTTATCTCTTATAAGTCCAGAAGTGCAAAAACAGCTTTAGTTCACAGCGTCCAAATAACTAGTAGCAGAAAGAATGAGCAGATTCGTCAAAAAAAAAGTAGATCAGAAAAAATAGTCCCAGACATATATTACACAAAAGTCTTATAAATCAAAAAGATTTTTCTTTTCTCTTCCAATCAGAAACCCCTCATCCATTGTAATCTTTATAATGCTATTTTCCATGTCAGCTTTTTGCAATAAAAAAAGATAGGCTATTTTTATTTTCTTCCCCCTTAGTTCCGTGAGTAAAAGAGAAGGAAAGTTTTGACTCACCCAGGTTTTCTTAATTGCTGGTTCTTTGACAAATCTCTTTAGCTGTATAGATAAGAAAGTAATAAGCGTAGACAGGAGAATGCTTGCCTGTTAGTCCGTTTTTCTTTAAAGAAAAAAAAATGGGTCACTTATTCAGCTGAGCTAGCTAGAAATCCTCGCTCCATCCGAGCTGCTGGAAGACCTTCTTTCACAGACAATTCTGACGAATTCCAGTCTCCAACAATCACAACAAAGCTGTGTGGGAAATCTCACATTTCTTCCTTATCCGGAAGAAATTATCCCCAGTCAAAAAAGATCCTTCTGACTGGATTTAAAACTGAAAAAGTTTCATCCAAGACGGGAGCCCGTCTCAGAGGCTGCACTGGCGGAGGGATCCTCCTGGGAAGTCCCTTTTCACTCTTTTGAAAGCCTTTGGCTCTTGATGTGTACTGTCTTAATTATTCCCTTTTGTTTGGGTTTTAAGTTGTTATACTGTGTTTTTAAAATCTACTTTATATTGTATGTTTTTAAATCTGTTGTAAATTGCCCAGAAACTGTTGGGTTACTAACTATTTGAAAATAATAATAATAATAATAATAATAATAATAATAATAATAATAATAATAATAATAATAATAATAATAATAAGCTTGAAGAAATGTGTACATTAGGTAAAACTGCATGCAAAATTATATAAGGAAAAATGTCTGAAAATGCTAACACATGTTCATTTTGTTTTAACCAAACTACAGACTGATACAGAAATGTGACTCGAATTGCAGATTAGAAAAATAAAGACATTAACAGAAACCAAAACTGACAGATTTGTCCTTCTCTAATGCAACCCCATCTAGGACAGGTTACACACCTCAACCCAGACCAGCAAAAACCACCTCCATCTTGACTGGATTAACTTTCAGTTTGTCCACCCACATTTTAAGGCTGTATCAGCCATAGTTATCAAAGACAAAGGAAGGTGTAGCTGTAAAATAAAATATTCAGTTTAATTTACATGGATGACTCTCTCTCTCTCTCTCTCTCTCATATACTATCCAATACATAGAGCCAAACACTAACAACATGTCCCTCTCCCTCCTCTGGAACAGTTGCTGTGGGCTGAATCTAACTCATTCACCATTTTCTTTTCCTCTTTTTTTAGTGGCAGTAACATTGGGAAGGCAAAGGTTTGCAGTGGATATGATTCTAAACTTCAACTTGGCCAAAGGATTTGCCTGCCATTTTCCTTGTGCCTATTGGTAGGAGATTTACTTGATAACAAAATATAAATGACATTCAAACTAATTCTGGCTTTTTAAAAGCCAATAGCTCACCTAAACAGATTGGCCATGAAACAAAATGTGGTATGTCAAGTTAAATCTAGTAAGTACTGAAGCATCACAAATATAGCTTGAACTAACAATCCAGACAAATGAAATATAATGTTCTCAACTGGGAGCCTTTGTCAAATGCTCGCTATGTGGGTAGTACCATTATGGATTGGGAGAGAACAGGTGGACTGGAAGTAAGAGACAGTGATGTCGATCAGCCTTTTGTCCTGCCAAAAAGAACACTGACATTTCCCCCCCTTCCCACTCCATTCTATTGCTCTTTGAAAAGGAAAAGTGCTGCTTTGTGTTAGAAGATTTTCCCTAATACAACAGATTTGTTCATGTGACTTCTCCCCAACATACCTTTCCCTCCACACAGAATCTAAAGACTGCTAACTCTTCATTATTGTATCAAACTATATAATGTATTTACCAGATGCTAAGAACATTTACAATTTGGTGAGATTTTTTTTTGTTGGTAGAGAGCAACAATTTGATATCATCAATTTATTTTCACTCTTACAAGGACAGAAAATAATTTTCAGGTACAGCAGAAACCAAATAATCAGGGTCATATGTTGTTACTCCTCAGGGAATACTCTATATTCCTTTCTACCTCTTTCCTCTATTATGGGAAAACTTGTATTTCAAGCACCTCTTTTGCATGGCCCAGATTCCCAGCAACTGTAAATTGTGTTCCAACTTGGCATGCAGCAGACACTGCTCTCCATGAGCACCTTATACTGCTATTATTTAACATTTACTATTCATGAGTTGTATAAAATGAAGACATGATGGGATCTGAGAAAGTTTTCAGTCAAAGCACACAATCCACCACTACATTTTCTACATAACAAACATTTATTGAAATGAATGGGAGCTTTCTGAGAACTTGCACAGCCCCCATTCATTTCCATGGGATTTATGCATGAGTTATTGGTGGGTGGTACCCAAACTAAGACGGTGAAAGGAGAAGGTAGGGTCTGAAAAAGATGTACATTTCCTGTGCTGTGGATGAGTATAGAAGTATAATGCATAGAACAGTCAGGTAAATGTCCAATCTATAAGTCTGTCTGGAAACAGGTTACTTAAGTGAAGAAGCAAGTACAGGCAGGGAATTCCTAAATAAGAGGCGGGGGGGGGTTGCTTTGTTTTTAGTATCAAACAAATTTTATTACAGTCAACAGACCATTAAACCATCATTTAAAAATCCAGATATTATTACAACCTCATTTTAAAAAATATAAATGGAATATACTGTATATAAATAGGTGAGATAATACTTTAAAAAATTACAAAGGACCAAAAGCACACAGTTGGTTTGGAGACTATCAAACAATCATTAATGGTCTAATATTAATAGCCAAGTTCAAGAATTTGGCCACTTGCTCTGTAATTGACTTGTCAGTACCTTGCGGTAATATAATCATAAGAGATTCGCTAGGATGATCAGGGAAAGACTGGATAATAGGGTATATTAAGTTCTTCCTGGCCCCTTGATAGAAACTGCAATTAAAAAGAACATGCAGGATGGACTCAACCTCTGCATTGTTGCAGGGGCAACACCTAGAATTCACAGGAGGGAACTCTATGGAGCTCTTGATGGTCTATATCTAGTAGTCTCTGCTTGACTATCATTTCAGGACTCACCAAATGCATAGATGTCAAATAGGAGGCAGAAAGACCTGCTGTAGTAACTTTATGCTCTATAGTCTTTCTCCAGGGAGATTCACAGGCACCTGTCAGTATTTTATAGACCAGAGAATTAGAGGTAAGCACATAACTGCAGCGAAGTCAGAAGTGAACAGAATGGATCCAAGCCAAACATTTCAAGGAATTCAACCTTGCTTCCAGACAAAGGGGGGCTCCAGCAACACATTTGAGAACTCCAAAAATTAACTTGAGGAAATGAGATTGAATTCCTTCAAAAAAACTTTTAGAGTATGGAAACCAAATTGGACCTCTAAAAAGAATTTGTGGCACAATTTTAGCTTTAAAGACCCAATGGCTGTTGGTAAGAATTTTCCACCCTTTGTAAAGAAAAATCAGGATATCACACCCACATTCTGTTCGGGTTTTGACCAAGCATATTCTTTTTGTGTTCTCCAACTTATGGCCTTATGAAACCATATACCCAAAGTATTTGTATGAATCAACTTGTTTAATTCTATTCATTCTGATGGCCCAGAGAAATCTGAGCTTCCTTTTGGGGAAAAAACACACACAATACTTTAGTCTTTGTCAGAGCTTGGAAAAGTTACTTTTTTGAACTACAACTCCCATCAGCCCCAGCCAGCATGGCCACTGGATTGGGCTGATGGGAATTGTAGTTCAAAAAAGTAACTTTTCCAAGCTCTGGTCTTTGTGTAGTTAATTGTTAAAAGGTTTTTCACAATACTCATTAAACCTTTCCAATAATCTCTTGAGACCCACACGGGTGTGCGATAACAGAACTGTATCATCAGCATAAAGAAGAATGGAAATTTTTGTTCAGCCTAGCCTGGGTGGATGAGATGGTAACAGTGCCAACATAAGAGGAAGGTCAGCCAAATACAAATTAAATAAAATGGGGGCAAGAACACATCCTTGTTTTACACGAGTGGACACAATCTCATTGGTGAATTGACCTTGATTGCTGCAACGGACCTGGGCAGTTGTATTGTTATATGAAGACTGAATCAAAAACAGAAACCTTATTTCAATAGAGAACTGTTCCAATTTACTCTACAGGCATTCACAAGACTCAGAATCAATTGTGGGTTTCAAATCAATAAAGGTGGTAAAAATTTGCCGCCTTTTGGCAGGGAGTACTTATGTACTAAATGAGCCAATACCAGGCAATGATCTAACACAGAGTAGCCCTCTTTATAGCCGATCTGCTCTTCTCCCACAATATTATTATTGTTGATCCACGTCTTTAATTTGAGGCTTAAGAAGGTGACATAAATCTTGCCAACAACAGATAGTAGACTGATAGGCTGCTAATTATATGGATCATCTTTCGGGCCTTTCTTATAAATTGGAACAATAAAAACCTTCAGGCTGGCTACTGGGATTATACTAGACTTATTAATTAAGGAAAAAAGAGAAGTCAGCTTTAAATCCACCAACTTGTGCTAGATTTCAGCAGCTCTGGAGAAATACCATCTGGTCCGAGAGCCTTACCCTTCTTTAGCTGTAGTAATAGTTCCTCAACAATGTCAGGGTCGACATTTGGCTATTCAGGAGTGTCAGAAGGCAGACAAGGAGAGGAATTAGTTGTATGAGAGTCATTAAAAACAGCATGGAAAGGATCTTCCCATATGTTAACCAGAAAGTGTCATTCCGGACTACCACTTCTATTGCTTAAGGCTTCTGAAACTGTCTGCCAGAAGGTTTTACTATTATGGGTAACCACTACAGCAGTTGGCATGACTCTCTAACAACCTCACTTTTTGTGTTGTAAAAGCTTCTTGTACTCTTTCCTTAGCACATAGTACAAATGAGGTATTTCATGCTCATTATTCACTCTGCAGGAGCGATAGACAGACTGAATTCTGCACCTGAGTCTGGCACACTCCTGATCGAACCACTTATTAGAGGGAACTTTCTGGGAATTTGTGATATTAACAGCATTTTGAAGTGAGGAGTACAAATCCTGTGTAACCTCCTCATAAGCAAATATACCCAACTTGGGAGAAGCACCAGCAGTAATCTACTTAGTAATATTTATATATTTAGGAGAATTCACAAGCTATTAAAAACCTGCCCAGTTTCATTTATCTATTTGATCATTTATAAATGTGAAGTAGATGTTAAATTAAAGAATGGGCAGTGATATACACTCAACCTTGAGAACCCTGGGAGTGCAAGAGAAAGCTGCAGAAGCATATGGTCACTGTCAGAAAGCACTACAACTCTGAATTTGCATTCCAGGGTTTTCAGGAACCTGTGTGTTAAGATGTAATCAATCACGCTTGACCCCTTAGAGGACACAATAGTATATTCACCCCACTCATCACCAGGGGAAGACCCATTCAAAAAGCATAAGTCATTGAAAAAACAAATTGGAGCAAACATGTACCCGAGGGGTTAACATATCTTTAGAATGACATAAACTGACTTTAAGTTGATCCTTACCCCATGGTTGGTGAGTGCAATGAGTGGAACAATTCACCAGATAAGTTCCAGACATTGCATTAAAGTCACCCACAATTATAGGGAATGCAAGGGGGAACTTAGCCATCTGCTCCAAATAAGAGCATTCAATTTTAAGCCAATTTGACACAACATCCTCCTTGCAAGCTGAAAGAACAAGACAGATGTTAAACACAAGTAAGCCCACGTCTGAAGCCCTCAGTTCCAGGGCCAGCACCAACACAGGGGAGTCACATTTGGGCAGCTCTGTAACGTTAGCATCTAAGGCTGAAGAAACCAGAAAATACTCTAAAATAAGCTCTACCCTTACTCCTATTGGGAAGGGCAGGGAGGCAATGGATATAAACCTATTTACATAAATATGGTCACTACACCAGGTCTCTTGACACAATAATATATCAAACCCTTTCAGGTAAGCTAGAAAGTCTTGATTCATACTTTTCGCATTCCAGCCAGCAATGTTCCATGATAAAAATTTTAGAGGCATATTGCCCTTCACTGATCTTGGTGAGTCCAGTTCTTTAGTCATGTCTAAGCAAGCCCCCGAATTTCCCATTATGCAGCAATTTGGCAATGGTGTTTGGGGGCTAAAAAAACCTGAAGCAGACCTACAGGGGAGCTTGGAATTTTGAGGACCAATCTCATCCAGTTCTATCTGTCGCAAAGCAAACAAATCTACATTTATTAAACTCTAAGCTTTATGATTAACAGTAGAGACATCTGTTGGCTCAGGATCACATTTGATGGAATCAAATAGATCAGTCTGTTTTTAGTAGAGAAATAGTATTTTGGATTGTCATAAATCCTATTCACATGTTACCCACATGTAGAACATGCCTGTGTTGTTGGAGCAGGACCATGGTTTTGCCCTTGCTCCTGCCATCTTCTTCCTGCAACAATCACGAGCGTACACAGTTGTCTGAAGAGAAATTCAAATACACAAGCACCCAACTGAGTGTAGAGGTTGCAGAGGTATCCTTATCATGTAGAGCTCCAACATTTACATAGCTGCTCATGCATTGGAACTGCTCTGCAGACAACTGCACACAGCTTGACAGTTGTTGCAGGAAGGAGACCTGGTGATAGAGCTAAAAGTATTGCCCCACACAGCTATCTACACAAATATGCCCTACACATACACGTGAAAACAGGGCTACACAATATTTGTAATCTGACAGGAATATTTCATATTTCATTTATTCAATATTCATATTGAATATTCAATATGAATATTTATTCATATTTCATTGTTCAACTCATATTTCAAATATTTCATTTAGGGCAGGAGTGGGGAACCTGTGGCCCTCCAGATATTGTTGGACTCCAAATTTCATCAGCCCCAGCCAGCATTGCTAATGATCAGAAATTATGGGAGTTGTAGTCCAGAAACATCTGGAGGGGCACATGTTCCCCACTCCTTATTTAGGGCAACATAACAGAAGTTCATAGAAATCAAGTCTCCCATCTTTTCCTTCCCCTGCAGCTGCCTGTACCCCTCAAACAGTTTCTCCAGGGGTTTTCTTTTGAGAAGGGGTTGCTGTCTGATTTTGGAAAGTTCTGCCCTCCTACAGCTGTCTCTATGTGTACCATCCCACATTTTTAGGAGGGCCCCCTGGTTCTCTACAGAGGCCTTCTGGGGCGCACAGGTGACTGATGGTGGCGGGGACAGGACAGAGAACAGCCTTCCATGAACTTCCTTCCATTCACTTATCCCAGCCATGCACTGTTAATGCCTCCCCTTTCCTGCCCTAATTGCCAATTCCTCCAAACTGAACTCCAATACTACAACAGTTTAAAGATTTATTAATGTATAAAATCAAATGCAAATAGGGGAAAATCCAAGTACTTAAACTGCTACCAAGAAATCAGTCACACTATGATCAATATAAAGCTATCAATATGCTTCACTGGCTACCTGGGTACTTATTTATTTATTCCTGATGGAGGCCACTGATAGTGATAAAACCTTTAGATATCCATCTAGAGGAGAAACAGTCATTTAAAACGTACTGAGATTAACATCCCAGCAATTAGTTTTCCTGTGGTGTCCCTTTAGGATTCTTTACAATCATCGTTAAACATCTTCAGGTAAAAGTATCTTCAATCAATGCTCTTTTCTCAAATGCTTCTCTTTTCTTAAATATAGTGGCAGTTTGATTCTTCTTTCTCAATGCATCCTCGTCTTAAATTCTGTGTTTCTCACCATGTTCAAATTAAAAAGAGCATCATTTAACATTCTAATTTCACCCATAGGCACATCAGTCTCTGATTCGTTTATCAGCCCAGCTACCACCAGCAGCCCCGAACATGAAAACAACTGGGTGGAATCAGACCATCTAACTTAACAGTGGTCAGTAAGACAATCCTAGTAAATTGACAAGCATGATATACTGGAGATAGCATCTCTTGTTATTTATCCCCATTATTAAATACCCAGAGGCTGCCTCTAAACAAGGAGGCTCCATTATAAGCTATCGTGGCTCTTATGCATCCATAGATCTGCCCTCCAGGAATTTGTCTCATCCTTTTTTCACAGCTAAAAACCAATGCACATGCTATGGTTCCTGCCAAATGGAAAATGCTTTAATAGCACATTCCTATGCATGCCTACTCACAAGTAAGTCCCACTGTGTTCAATTAACCTTATTTTCTAAGGCCCCATCTGCAGTATACATTTAAAGTGATATGTTACTTTAAACAGCCATGGCTTCCTTCAAAGCATCCTGGCAACTGTGGTTTGTTGTAGAGAGTTGTTAGGAGTCCCCTATTCCCCTCACAGAGCTACAATTCAAAGAGTGGTTTAACAAACAATCCTTCCCAGGGAATTCTGGGTATTGTAGCTCTGCGACTGGAATAAGAGTACTCTAACAATTTTCAGCACCCTTAAAAAAACTAGTTCCCAGGATGCTTTGTGGAAAGTCATGACTGTTTAAAGTGGTATGATACTGCTTTAAATGAGCACTGCAGATGGGCCCTAAGTGTATGCAGGATTGCAACCTTAATCACTTAGCCACATGAGAGTTGTCATGAAATAACAAGGTGAGCCATGCAGTGGCTTACTAAGTGGAAGAAGCAATTTCCTCCACACAAACACAAATGTTCTTTAGTGGCATGGAAGCAATTGTGTGGCGGTGAGTCACTGAACACAACAAACACTGTCACATGGTACAGCTTTTCTAAAGAGAAGCCATTCACAACTTGGTACCCTGTTTTGGGCCATCATCCTGGACCAGCGGCGTCACTTGCGGGAGTGTTGGGGGGTGCGGACCTCCGGTGCGCACCCTCCCAGGGGCATGGACAGGGGTGGCTGGTCTTGCGCGCGCTTGCACGTGCGTGCACTCACCACATGCTCCCGGCTGACGGTGGAAGGCCCGTCCAGGCTTCACCGCCAGCGAGTGGGCGCCTGCTTTCGGCACGCACCAGACTGGGTGCCGGGGGGGCCTTGGCGAGCCCCCAAATCTTGTGCTGAGCACACGCGGCCAGCCACCCCCGTCCATGCCCCTGGGAAGGGCGCACCAGAGGGGTACCCAGCCAGAGAAGCAGGCCTGGGAACACTGGCGCGCCTCCCTCACCTCGCCGATGCTGCTCCCAGTCTCGCCCGCCCGCCTGCGTGCCTCTGAGGAGTTGGCTGCTCTGACTGACCCAGAGTGCTTCTCGGCTCCTTTGCCAGGCAACGGCGTGGGGCGACTCTGGGTGTCACCCCCTTCATGGTGTCACCCAGGTGCGATCTGCACCCCCTGCACCCCGGTAGTGATGCCCCTGTCCTTGACCACAGGCCACACTGGCTGGGGTTGACAGGAGTTGTAATCCAAAAAGTCTGGAAGACTCCAGATTTGAAAAGGCTGCTATAGAGTCATTGGAAGTAGGTTTTCAGGAACAGTTATTAAGTTGTACAGCAACCCTAAGATGGCTTTTTAAGCAAGCCTGGCTCTATCATGAGGCCAAATTAGACAATTGTCTCAAGTGTTTGTGCAGGGAGTGACAAATTTGCAGCTCCAAGATCCCGTACTTGTTTGTCTTGCTGTCCCACTCAGCTATACAGGTGCTATCATCCACCTATCCATATTATATATAGCCCTTCAGAGTAGGCATAACTTTTTGATCCGCCCTGTATTTGTTGCATGCAGCACTATTTGCATTTCACTGCAATTCATATTAAAGTTCATACTTTATTCATCTTACTGTCCACTGTGGTAAAGTTACATTACTCCACCCCATTCATTTCAATGCAAAAGAAATGCAATGCAAATGAGAAACAAACTGTAATCAATTGCATAATGTTTGCAGACTGAAAGCAGTAACAACAGTGAATACCTATTGTATTCACAGGATTGATTTCCATTCTGCAAATGAGAAAAATGAGCAAATATTGGCAATATTTGTTCCTGTTTCCATTGGAATTCTCTGCCACCTCTACACCAGACCTATCTCCTGCTCTCCTCATATCCACTGCTACATTCATGGCCCCCTCTTACTCATCCCCTCTTGTTAATTTGTTGTACACCGCCCTGAGAACTTGTCGCTAAAGGGCGGTCTAAAAGTGCAATAAATAATAATAATAATAATAATAAATGCTTTGCCACTGCTAATGTTGAACTTAAGGTGTATAACTAAGGCTGCTTTCAGATAGCAGTTATTCCATTTTCCTGATGTTTCCTTATGTGATAATTTCCCCATTTTATTTGATCTTTCACATCTAGCAGAATCTAGTGGAAGTTAAGCACTCATTTCCATGTTAATTGCTTCTAGAAAAATCAATTTCCAACCACATTAATCCAGAAAATTGCAGTGAAATGACAAAATTTGGAACAGTATACCTGCATACAGTTTTTTCCTGTCATTTTCATGGGGAACAGAAGTGAACATGTGTGGAAAGGCCAGGGGAGTAGCAACGTGTTCAGTGATGTTCATTGTTGTGTCACACCACACACACTGATGTGAATGAAATTTAGTGCAACATTGATTATTGCTGTTGTTGTCGTTATATCCTGCCCTTCCTCTCAGTAGGAGCCCAGGGCAGCAAACAAAAACACTAAAAACACTATAAAACATAATCAAAACAGACTTTAAAAAATATTAAACCAAAACATATTTAAAAACTTATTAAACCAAAACATCTTTTTTTAAAAAACAGCTTTAAAAACACCTTAAAAAGCAAGTCCAGCACAGACACAGACTTAAAGCTTTGTTGAAAGAGGAAGGTCTTCAATAGGTGCTGAAAAGGTAACAGTGCCTGTCTGATATTTAAGGGAAGGGAATTCCAAAGTGTTGGTGCTACAACACTAAAGGTCCACTTCCTATGTTGTGCAGAACGGACCTCCTGATAAGATGGAGTGCAGTGATCGGCTGGGTATATAAGGAGTAAGGCCATGTTTCAGGTATCCTGGTCCCAAGT
The DNA here is from genome assembly GCF_030035675.1 of Rhineura floridana. Lineage (NCBI taxonomy): Eukaryota > Metazoa > Chordata > Lepidosauria > Squamata > Rhineuridae > Rhineura > Rhineura floridana. Next base: position 79,591,926 of record NC_084486.1, on the reverse strand, counting down.
TGCATAGGGCTTTGTACAGTACACCAAAAGCAGAACCTTGAACTTGACCTGGTAGTTAACGGGCAGCCAGTGCAATTCCTGCAGCAGCAGAGTAACATGTTGGCAATACCCTGCCCCAGCAAGCAGTCACATTGCTGCATTTTGTAGCAGCTTCAGCTTCTGGACCACCCTCCAGAGCAGCTCCACACAGAGCACATTACAGTAGTCCAGCCTGGAAGTTACCAATGCATGGACAACCATGATCAAGCTATCCCGGTCCAGAAATTGCCACAGCTGTCTTATCAGCTGAATCTGGTAAAAGGCCCTCCTAGCCACTTAGGTCACCTGGGCCTCTAGCGACAAAGATGGATCCAGGAGCACCCCCAGGCTATGAACCTGCTCTTTCAAAGAGAGCACGACCCCATCCAAAGCAGACCAATTAACTCAGAAACCACTCAGGAATTAACTGACCAAAATGAACTCAGGAACCACCAACCCACAGCACCTCCACCTTTCTAGGATTCAGACTCAGTTTATTGGCCCTCATCCAGCCCACCATCGAGTCCAGGCAGTGGTCCAGAGCTTGCACAGACTCTCCCGATCCAGATGTTACAGAGCAATAGAGCTGGGTATCATCAGTGTACTGCTGACACCTTGCCCCAAATCTCCTGATGACCAGTCCCAAGGGTTTCATATAGATGTTAAACAGCATCAGGGACAAGATGGCACCCTGTAGCATCCCACAGCACAACTGCCAAAAAAGGGGGCCAAAACACAATAACTCAGCCTTTCCCAACCAGTGTGCCTCCAGATGTTGTTGGACCACAACTCCCATCAGCCTCAGCCAGCATTGCCAATGATCAGGAAAGATGGGAGTTGTGGTCCAACAACATCTAGAGGAACACTGGTTGGGAAATCCTTTAATAACCCAATGCTATTCTCTGAAAACGACCCTGGAGGTAGGATCAGAATCACTGTAAAATAGTGCCTTCAATGCCCATCTCACTAAGTCAGTTGAGAAGGATACCATCATCAACAGTGTCAAAAGACGCCAAGAGATCAAGTAAGAATAACAGAGTCACACTCCCCCTGTCCTTCTCCTGATAAAGGTCATCCATCAGCATGACCAAGGCTGATTCAGTCCCATGACCAGGCCTGAACCCAGACTGGAATGGGTCAAGATAAATTGTTTCATCCAAGAGCACTTGCAATTGCTACCATAACCCTAAGAAGGGGGTATTTGTGACTAGTTCAGAGTGGGCTTTTTCAGGAGCAGTCAGATCACTGCCTCTTTCAGGGTGGCTGGAACCACTCCCTTCTGCAACAATGCATTGACCACACCCTGGATCCACTCAATCTAACTCACTTGGCTTGACTTAATAAGACAAGAAGGGCAAGGTTCAAGAGGACATGTTGCTGGCCGCATCATTCCAAGTACCTTGTCCGTGTCATCAGGCCGCATCAACTGAAACCGTTCCCAAGAAGTTGCAGTAGATGTTGCACTGGACATCTTACTGGGGACTACACTAGATGTGGATAGGGCATCAAGACTGCTATGGAGGTGAGCAACTTTACCCTCAAAGTGCCTTGCAAACAATTCACAGTGGGGCTCCAAAGGGTCTAAAACTCCATTTCCTGGAGTTGATGTCAACAGACTCCTGACAATATAGAAAAGCTCCGCTGGATGGCTACTTGGGGATGTGATGGTGGCAGTGGGCCTTTGCCGCCCTCACTGCCACACAGTAGGCATGGTTATGTTTTACTTGTGCCCAATCAGCCTCATAGCACACCTTTTGCCATTTGTACTCTAGCTGTCATCCAGGCTGTTTCATTGCCCTTAGCTAATTGGTGTACCAAAGTGCAAACTGGGCTCCACAATGCTGGAGATGCGCTCAGGAACAACAAGCCTGACGTGCTTCATTTTTCCACAGCATGACAAGGGCTTCAACGGGGTCACCTGATCTATCTACTAGGAACTCCCCCAGGACATTCAGGAATCCAGTGGATTCCATTAGTCTCTAGCACAGACCATCTTAATCTGTCCACCATCCCTGCAGGGGAGGAGCCATAAGTCTAAACTTCACCAGGAAGTTGTCTAACCATGACAATGGGGTGACATCCACCCCGCTATCTCCAGACCGCCCCTTCCTCTATCTGGAGCAAAAACCAAGTTGAGGCTGTGCCCTCCCCCATGCATCAGGCCAGTGACAACTTGAGACAGCCCCATGGTCGTCATGGAGGCCATGAAGTCCCAAGCTGGAACACCAGAAGCAGCCTCAGCATGGACATTGAAATCACTCAGGACTATCATTCTGGGCTCTTCCAACACCACAACTGAGACAATTTCCACCAGCTCAGTCAGAAAAGCTGCCAGGCAGCAGGGTGGATGACACACTAACAGCAACCCTAATTAACTGTCTCCTTGGCCAGACACCAGGTGCAGGCCCTCACAGCCAGCTCCAAGACAGAGTGGTTTCCTGGTGATAGAGATGGAAGTTCTGTAGACCACGGCAACTCCTCCCCCCCCCATCCCTGCAGCCTGTGCTGTTGTTGCACCAAGTATCCAGGTAGGTAAAGCTGGGTCAAATCAAATCCTCCCAGCTCATCCACTCAGGCTTTGGTAACACACACCAAATCAGCACCCTCATCCATGACTAAAACATGGATGAGTGTGGTCTTATAGTGTACTGATCTGGCGTTAAACAACAACACACACAGGCCAGTGGGCACAGCAGATGAGCAACGAGGAACATGTCCATGGAAGGAGTAGGAATGAGGAACAAGGCATATATAGCCTTCTATTGTAGCTCACTACCTCCCCACAGCTATACCTCCCTCTACCCGTGAAATTGGGGTGGCATTAACCATGTTCCTCCTTACTAAGACTCCTCTTAAACACCTGAAGTGGACCCAACAAGAGCCCACCAACAAAACCTACCTGAGCCAATTATCCCAGTAGGCCTCTGCAAGAATTGGGAATAGTCAGACCCACTCAATATTTTTCACACAGGGCACATATACGCCCTCCCTGTCTCACACCCAGGAAGGACCAGCCTTCTGCCAGTTACAGATTCTCACTCTGAAGGCATCTGGCGACTTTCTCCTATCATTTGGCTCACTGCAGAGGCTCTCACCCTGCACAAGAACTACACAATCACCTTACACCCTCACCACCAATCTCCTTTGCGTTTTTTTTTTTAAAAACAGAAAGGTATAGCACCCTCTCCCACAGGACTCCCTAAGGGGCTCCTCAAAGGATGACCCCCTTCAGTAGCAACCCCACTGGTGGCAGACCTGCCATCCAAGGGCAGCCAGGCTTTTATGCCCCCTGACCCAGCCAGGAGCTGATGCAAGAGGCTGCAAGAGGCAGCCTCTCTCTGGAGTCAGGGTCAGGCAGGGGGTCCCAGTCCTTGCAGCACTCACCAGGGACCAGCTGTCTCAAGAGACAGCAACCCAGAGGAGCCAGTAAGCAAGCACCCAGATGCTCAGATACTCACTCCCAGGGCAGGTGTTTTCCAGTCCCCCAGTGCTGCAGCTGTTCCCAAGGACCCAAAGGGCAGCCAGACTTTTATGGTGGTATATCACTCAAAAAGCCATAGTTCCATAATGCAACAGGTACTGCAGTGTGAAAAGAATGTTAGAAATTCGGACAGAAGCACTACCATTAGAATCAGTAAAACTAAAGCAATAAACCCCATGTCTGAATGCAGCCTAAAACCTTCTTGTTCCAGCAGGCATTTTAAGGTAGAGTTTGGTTTTATGATGATTCTATCAGAGGAAGGCCAACAAGAGATAGATTGATTCTATAAAGGAAGCGACAGACGTGAACTTACAAAATCTGAACAGGGTGGTTCATGACAGATGCTGATTCATAGGGTCGCTATAAGTCAAAATTGACTTGAAGACACATAACAACAACAACAAATTGTTTATGTCTGGCTTGTTTTTGTGTACACCACTTAGAAATGCAAATGATTAAGTGTCATATAAACAGATTAAATAAATGAACAAACAAATGTGATGGCAACTCTGTCCATGCCTCAGTCTCCAGCTCCCATTCACCTCTGTCTCACTCTGAAGAAGGGATGGGTTTTTTTTCAGAGCAAAGCATTCTAGGCAATGTGGCCCAGAAGATTACCTGAAGAAGCACGGCTTTGTTGCCATGGGTAGAAATTCTCTTTTAAATTTAATTAAAAATTGAAAGGTGCTAAAATGACTTTTGACTTTTAACTATTTTTTTAAAAAAAAGAGAGACAAGAAGAATCACTAGCCATTCTCTTGGGCCACTTGCCCAGGATGCCTTTCTCATAGTTAGATAGAGGAGGGGGAGACCCAGCAGCTGAGGCACAACCAGCACTGTTGCTACATTAAAGTATCAAAGCAATTAACATGTAAGCCAGGAAAAGAGAACAGTGGCTCCCACTTCAGGCGGTACAATGCCTTACGAAAGCCAAAGGATCAGCTGTCAGTGGCTCATAATGATGAACGCTAATAATAGTTCTAGGCTAGCTATCATCACGTTTTGCAGCAACTCTATTGAAATATATGTGTTTCCCTTGATGGTAAGTAAATATCCTCCACAATTAAATGACTTTAATTCTGACATTTTTATTTCACTTGTTCCTTTGGAATCTTAATGGACTACACCAGCCTTTCCCAACTAGTGGGCCACCAGATGTTGTTGGACCACAACTCCCATTAGCCTCAGCCAGCATTGCCAATGGTCAGGAAAGATGGGAATTGTGGTCCAACAACATCTGGTGGCCCACTAGTGGGGAAACGCTGGACTACACCCTCTAGTTTAGACTGTGCCATCAGGTTGTCTAGCACTGCCTCATCTGTTTGTTTTTTCATCTCTTCTTTTCCTCACTGCAATTTAGTTTATTTCTTTCATTTCTTTAAGGTGTGTCCCAAAACATAATGTTTAGTGAGGTGTATTAAGAAAATAACTGATGGATGGACTCTGAGGGCATGCTTTATGGCCTAGTTTGTACACTAGTTTAGGGACAAATTAAAATAAAACGCATTCTAGCAGTTGAACCTTTTGCAGAATCTCAGCTAAAGATTCTGAAGAACAAGACAGCCAAAGACAAAAATAAATTCTGTGTTTTCCAGCTGGCCAGCTTCAAGCTTAATGACATGGAGGCAATTTCTCAGCTGAATTCACTCTCCCATTGAAGATTAGCAATGGGCAGACCATCTGGATCGAATCCCAAATTAATGAAAAAGGGATTAATTTTGCAACAACAACTGATAAATATCTAATAAATCACAACAACAACAACACAATTGATATATAGTCAATCAATCACTGAGATCTTCTGGAGAGGATTCTGTTCCATGCAATATAGGAATCAGCCTTCACTCAGGATTTCTTCCCTATTAAATATTAGACTGGTGCTGTCTCTTTGTCTTTTCACTACCTATTGAAGACAATCCACTTATAACAAGCCTTTTAAGCAGTGATCTTTCCAGTCTGCATTTGTGCTGGAAATGTTATTAGATGTTTTATTATTTGTGTTTTTGTTGACCTGGGCTCCTCTGGGAAGAAGGTCAGGATATAAATTTAATAAATAAAATAATAAAGAATAATTTTATTTTTATTTATTTTTATTTATTGCACTTTTAAACCGCCCTTTAGCAACAGGCTCTCAGGGCAGTGTACAACAGAATAAAACCACATTTAAAAACCAGCGAATGTGGATTACAACATATAGGTATAAAAATACAATTAAAAACAGATTAAGACAAAATTAATAGAGATTACAATTAATTAACTATAAAATAGAATTAAAACTAGAATTAAAATGCCTGGGCAAAGAGGTAGGTCTTTACCTGGCGCCGAAAAGATATCAAGGAAGGCGCCAGGCGTATCTCGTCAGGGAGGGCATTCCATAATTCGGGGGCCACCACCAAGAGGGCCCTAGATCTCGTTATAGCTCTCCGGGCCTCCTTGTGAGTTGGAACCCGGAGAAGGGCCTTCGACGTCGAGCGCAGCGAACGGGTAGGTTCATAGTGGGAGAGGCGTTCCATCAGGTATTGCAGTCCAGTGCCGTTAAGGGCTTTATAGGTAAGAACCAACACTTTGAATCTGGCCCGGAAACGTATTGGTAGCGTGCAGTTGGGCCAGGACAGGTGTTATATGATCAGATCTTTTAGTCCAAGTGAGAACTCTGGCCGCAGCATTCTGCACCAGCTGAAGTTTCCAAACCATCTTCAAAGGTAACCCTGCGTAGAGTGCATTACAGTAGTCCAATCTAGAGGTTACCAGAGCATGGATAACTGAGGCAAGGTTCTCCCTGTCCAGATAGGGTCGTAGTTGGGCTACCAGCCGAAGCTGGTAGAACGCATTCCGTGCCACTGAGGCTACCTGAGCCTCCAGAGACAGGAGCGGATCTAATAAGACCCCCAAACTACAGACCTGCTCCTTTAGGGGGAGTGTAACCCCATCTAGGGTAGGTCAGACATCAACCATCTGGGCAGAGGGCCCCCCCACCAACAGCATCTCAGTCTTGTCAGGACTGAGTCTCAGTTTATTAGCTCTCATCCAGACCATTATCGCGACCAGGCAGCGGTTTAGTACATTAACAGCCTCACCTGAAGAAGATGAAAAGGAGAAATAGAGCTGCGTATCATCAGCATATTGCTGAAAACGCACTCCAAAACTCCTAATGACCTCGCCCAGCGGCTTCATATAGATATTAAAGAGCATGGGGGACAGAACTGAGCCCTGCGGGACCCCATATTGGAGTACCCAGGGCCTCGAGTAATGCTCCCCAAGCACCACCTTCTGGAGACGGTTCTTGAGGTAGGAGCACAGCCACTGCCAAGCAGTGCCTACAACTCCTAAATCCGCAAGTTGCCCCAGAAGGATACCATGGTCGATGGTATCAAAAGCCGCCGAGAGATCAAGGAGAACCAACAGAGTTACACTCCCTCTGTCCTTCTCCCGACAGAGGTCATCATACAGGGCGACCAAGGCCGTTTCTGTACCAAACCCCAGCCTAAAGCCCGATTGAAAAGGATCCAGATAATCAGTTTCATCCAAAAGAGCCTGGAGCTGGCGAGCGACCACACGCTCTAGGACCTTGCCCAGAAAAGGAACATTTGCTACCGGTCTATAGTTGTCAAGATTATCGGGGTCCAAGGAGGGTTTTTTTAGGAGCGGTCTCACCACCGCCTGCTTTAGGCAGAGTGGGACCACTCCCTCTCGTAAAGAGGCATTAATCACCTCCTTGGCCCAGCCGGCTGTTCCATTTCTGCTAGCTTTTATTAGCCACGAGGGGCAAGGATCCAGTACCGAAGTGGTCGCATGTACCTGTCCAAGCACCTTATCCACATCCTCGAGCTGTACCAACTGAAATTCATCCAATAAAACAGGACAGGACTGTGCTCCGGACACCTCATTGGATTCAACTGCAACAATATTGGAGTCAAGGTCCCGGCGGATGTTCATGATCTTGTCTTGGAAGTGTCTCGCAAACTCGTTACAGCGGGCTATTGATGGTATCATTGCGTCCTGAGGACCAGAATGTAAAAGTCCCCGGACAATTTTATAAAGTTCCGCTGGGCGGTTAGAAGATGACTGAATGGAGGCAGCAAAGTACTGCTTCTTTGCTGCTCTCACCGCCTTCACATAGAGTTTGGTAGAGGCCTTCACAAGTGCATGATTACAGGCATCGGGAGTTCGTCTCCATTTGCACTCAAGCCGTCTCCTTTCTTGCTTCATCACTCTTAGCTCCGAGGTATACCAGACGGTTAGAACAGGCCATAACCTCTTCAGGCCAGATTCCCTCCTTACAGGGGCCATCTGCCAGTGGTGGTTATGTCAGAAGGTGTGACTTCTGCCTGGTGCCTTCACCGCACACCAGGAGGCAATTAAAAGCGAAGAGAACGGAGGGGGGAGAGAAGGGTGGTGGATGAGAGCACTTTGAGGCGGAGTGAGAGAATTCGCACCCGTTTTCCCCCTTCTTAAGGGACGGGAGAGATAGTGACCCCTTGTTCTGTCAACTCTCTTGTATGTCGCAGGATATGTTTTTGTAGTGCAACTTCATGAGAAGACGTAGTTTGTTTCTGGATATTACTTTAATAAAGACTGAATTGCTTTCATCAACTGGTCTGGTTCCTGAGTCCTATCCTGGATACAACACCTTACAGGGGCCATCTGCCAGTGGCGGTTATGTCAGAAGGTGTGACTTCTGCCTTTGAGTGCAGGAGGTTATATGCCAAATACGCAAAAGAAAAAGGTTTCTACGCACGTCTCCAACTACCATCCAAGCATGCAAGAGGAATTATCACAGTTCAGGGACACATTCCAGCCAAGCAAAAGCACTTCAGTAGGACATGAAGCACAGACAGAGTTATGCCCTGAGAAGAGGAGATGTGGCCTGGAGAGAAGGTCTGAGAAGAGTCCCAAAGACTGGATCAACAGGTTTGGAGGGCAACAATTAGATCTGATTTTCTACATTTCTGTTCTAGGTCACATTGTGTGCTAGGGATGGGTTCTGTTGGCTGGTGCCAGTTTGAAATCATTCCATTGACCTGACAGGCTGGCATTGGTTCAAGTTTGTTTGTCCACTAGCTGCTGGTTTTACTTATGCATTTTTCCCCTCACACACACACACACACACACAAGATATTAATATTGATATTTTGAAAGGAAGTATTGATAAATAAAAATATTTATAAAAGAAATATCAATAAAATATCAATATTATCAATATTTTAGAGGCCGATTTTTGTTTGAAAAATCTATTCTCATAAATAGCTACAGAAAATCCAATCCACAATGATAGAGAATAAGCAAATTAACAGAAAATTTAGTACCAAATATGAATTGGGCGGAATTCAAGCACATCCCTATTGTGTGCCTAATGATGTCTTAGAAGCACCTAAACTCTGCCTGACAGGAAAGGAGCTCTTTGCACTCTCCACCATACCATACATCACTTACCAGCACAACTGGTGAGGGTTCATTTCCTGATGGGAAAAGCACACATTGTCTTGGCCCAGATATTTCCACGTATGTATATGAATTAAGAGCAACTGAGATCCATGAGAACCATTTCCCATTGTCCTTGATGTACCACGCACTAAGGCTGTGCACCCCCCCCATCTGATCTGGTTTAGTGATCTAGATCCAGTCCTGATTTGGTTTGGCTCAATTTGGACCTGGATCCAGATATTCAAATCTTGTACTTCCATTTACTTGCACTGAGAAAACAAAACAACTTTTTTCTTCCACATAGGTGCATGAAATTTGGAGACATGATAGCCCCTCAGGAGGGATTAGCCCTAATTTCAATTTTAAATTAAATTAAATTTCAGATAGGTAGCTCCAGGGTTTTTCATGCTAACCACCTCTAAAGTTTTTTTGCCCCCAAATTAAAATATTTAAGTATTTTAAAAGACTAAATTGCACTGATGTATGTAATATTACACTGTATGTGTGCTGCTTGTGAACTGACTGTGTACAATGTACTCACAAGACATACTGGCACATGCGTGCACACACACACACACAATACAGTGATAATAAAGACAGTCACAGAAAACAGAACATAACTATAAAAAATGCAGACTTAACCCAAAACAGTAGGACTAAAATTGGGGATGGAGGTGGGGAATGAGGAAAGTAACACTGTCTAAGTAACTAAGGCAGACTAAGTCAGACAACAAACTCATTTTTTATTTTTTGTGTAAGGATGGAACTGGGATTGTTTGGGAAAGGATGGAAAACAGGTATAAGAGTGGGTAGGATACTGTGAAAGAAACAAAATGCAAGCTTAAACAAATGCCACAAACTTCACCAAATTCTTTCTAAGAGGTAGAACTTACAAAAGAGTGAAGGCAGTTTGTGCTTGCTGCATTTTAAGACTTCTTTTCCTCCCTCCAAGCACTGTGATTGGAGAGGGCTTGATGAGATTCTAAGCCTGGATTGCAACACTTTTACAACACTTTGGAAATAGTCCATCTGGCTTTAGAGAGACTGTTTTTTAGTTCTGGATAGGCACGTATAGCTACAAATCACTTTGTATACAGCTGCCTCAACCTGATCAGGAATTGACACAAATCAGTTTGTCATTCTGGATTCAGACATATCAGTTGCACAACACCACATACATCCATGGGAGCTTCCACAACTTCACCTAAAATTTGGTGTGATGACCCCACACTGCATAATCTGGCAAGTTTGTTGCACTTTGAAAATCCCAGCACTATGTATATTCATTAACCTCACTTAGAATATTAGAATGACCTGGTTCTGTTTAATATTGCTATATTTTGTGCAGTCAATTGCATATTGAGATTAATGCTAGCCCCCTACAACACCCAATACTTTGTTTAACGATTACATTTTAAGTTATGTGTTTATGTCATGATTCAGCAGTCTGTATAATGTGCAGTTTATGTTGTTCAAATGATTATTGTCTCTGCAGCTAAGAAGCTACAGTAGGGCCCCACTTCTCGGTGTCCCGCTTTTTGGCGTTCCGCTAATATGGTGCCAGCAGGGCGATCAGCTGGAGGGGGGGCTGGAGCTCCCCACACTCCAGCTGATCATGCCGGAGGAGAGGAAGATCAGCTGTAGCATGCTACAGCTGATCTTCTCGGGGATAGTCAGACTCCTGCACTCCAGCTGATTGCGCCGGAAGAGGGGAAGATCAGCTGTAGTGTGCTACAGCTGATCTTCTCCTCAGGGGTGGTCAGACTCCTGCACTCCAGCTGATTGCGCCGGAAGAGGGGAAGATCAGCTGTAGTGTGCTACAGCTGATCTTCTCCTCAGGGGTGGTCAGACTCCTGCACTCCAGCTGATTGCGCCGGAAGAGGGGAAGATCAGCTGTAGTGTGCTACAGCTGATCTTCTCCTCAGGGGTGGTCAGACTCCTGCACTCCAGCTGATTGCGCCGGAAGAGGGGAAGATCAGCTGTAGTGTGCTACAGCTGATCTTCTCCTCAGGGGTGGTCAGACTCCTGCACTCCAGCTGATCGCACTGGAGGAGATCAGCTGTAGCTGTCGAGCCCCAGTTTCCTCAGGGGGATCAAGGAAGGGGGCTAGATGAGCTTCAGCTCCCTCAGAGCAAAGGGAAGAATCAGAGGATGTTGACACTTTTGAGGACCAAGGGGGAGGGGGTGTGGTTGACTCTGTGCCAGTTCCCATGGACAGTTCTCCCACCGAAGAAGACTTTGCGCCACCTCCAGATGCCTCAACAGAGCAGTTGGAGAATGTCCTGGTGCACGTGCCAACTCCAACCCCCCTGAGCTCCCATCCCTAAACTTCAAATGCATCCCCACCCCCTGAAGCCGAGCTGGCACCTATTGAGCCTGTATTGTCAGATGAGCCGGCGGAGACTCACCCCCTTTCGCCCCGTGTGAGACACCGCGAGAAACGCCTTCTTTATGATTGGTAAGCATTTAGTGAATTGTGCCCTAACGTAGCAGTTCAGCCACTACTAAAGTGATTAAAACAAATTAATTCTGGTTCCCAGTTGACGGCCTGTTTTATTTTAGTTGACACATAGATTTTTCAGTCTGTTCACCACTCTTGCCCCACATATGGAAAATTCTACAAACAACCAGGAACAGAAAGTACTGTTTCAAATCCACTGAACTGTAGCACTATGGCCCCTGCATATATTAGGAGTGTGCATCAGCCACACCAGATACAATTTGCCTTGTATCTGCATCTATAGCACTGAAAAGTACCCCAATCTGTTGCGGAGCCATTCTGTGTCTTTCTGATTTGACTTGTCCAAATCAGATCTGTCAAACCTTAAACTCTGTTTCCCCCCCCATCCCATTGACTATAATGAGGGATCTAAAAACAAATATTACTTTTATATCTTATATAACTGGCATTTGCAGTCAAAAGAGCCCCTCCAGAGTGGATTAAGCCTGACAAATTATTCATTATTTATTTAATTAATTTGTATCCTGCCCTTCCTCCCAGCATGAGCCCAGGGCAGCAAACAAAGTACCAAAAAACTTTAAAACTTCATAAAAACGGATCTTAAAATACATTAATACATTAGAATACAGGCAGATCCATTCAGAGATTGTCATGCAAGAAACCTTTAAAGTTTCTTTTTGAAAAAAAGGGGGGAAAGTCTTTACTTAAATATAAGTAAATGTAATTTGCAAGCATGGTTGCCTGTTCTGAGGGGATGATGCCTGCCAATTTTCAGAACGATAAGTGCAGTGTTTCCCCCACAGTGGCCAACTTTTAGAAATCACTGAACCTCCCCTTGTGTTTTGTGGGCAATCAGTCTGACAACTGGTGGAATGAGAAAGGTTCCTTTTGGTAAGTGGATAATAATAGTGTGAGAATTACCAGCACAACTGGGAGCTTATTTAAGGAACAAGCAGACTTAGCTGAGAGGAGGAAAAAAGTACCAGGTCTAGAGGGGGAAGGAAGAGAAAAAAGTAATCAAAACTATATTTAATAATACCAGACAGCAAGAATTTGACATAATGAAATCACAGGTACCCTAAAACTGAAGAGAAGAGAATGAACAAGGAAACTAAAACCAGGAGGAGAAGAAAACCTGGACATGAATACAAAGCCACAAACCTACACATGTGCAGCAGCAAGGAGTTGCGCAAATTTAAGAAAAAAATAAGATAAAATAAAGAGAATGAAAAACAAATAATGTTCAACAAGCTGGTAGTCATACATATGATAGTATAAAACGCTGGAAAGCCCCCATACTCCTGCTGGCTTCCTACCTACGTAACTTTTTTTGTAGTTCTTTGAGTCGCTTTATTGAGAGCTTAAGTTTTCTTTAGGTCAAGGAAAGGATGGGCAGTGTGGTGTGTTATGGCCTCCTTGCCCTTCTGCCAAATTTGTTCTGCTGCTTAACTCATCTTGACACTTTGCTGGAACAGAGATGCTTCATCAGCTGGGGCTCCTTGTATCTTCTGGCATGCCCTCACTAGATTGCTCTAAATGTATATGCCAGGCTAGTTCCTCATAGCTTCTGCAGCAGCCAATGAGATCAGGTCTCATTGCCTGAGTACAGGAATTTGACAAGACAAATGGAGCCACATCAATTTAGCCTCCTGGGAATGGGTTGTGAACTGTGGGAGTTGATTAAGTGGGGAATGGATAATGGAAAATGGCTGGTGAGTACACAGAGGATTAACTTCTTTTGGAAAAGGCCTACATTCCTTAATGTGTGAGACAGTCATTTTTTAAAACTTTTAATAATAATCATTTTTAAAAGCTAGCTAGGTTTTACTTATTTCTGAATTGAACAGAGCACAGTTTTAAAAGTGTAAATTGCCCTGTAATTTTAAATTGTTCCTATCCCTCTGACTTTGATATACTAGAAAGTTTCAACTTTCAATTTAGATTAAAATCAGCTGAAAACTTTCAGCTGATTCTTTTTTCATCTACAACCTGTGGCTCCATATACAGATACTAAAGATGTGCAAGATACTAAAAATGTGCAAACAGGTTACAATAGCAACAAGATGCTGGATTATGATGCACTGTAACTGCAACATTTGGAATTATTGCTGCCTATATGCAATCCTTGGGACAAGGAGAGTGGGAAAACATGAAGGCATTGCCCTGGTTGTAACTGCATATGCAGGGATTTTGAACTTTATGGAATATGTAGATTTTTTAATGTGCAGAATCATCAGATCCACTGCCCATGCTCAACATAATCCAGGCTTCTAAGCAGGCTGTGATCCCTTACTCACAACATGCACAATATACACAGAGGGGATCAGGCCCTACTATTCCACCTCTGCCCCCTCCAATGTATTTTCTAGAGATGCTTGAGGAATTTGATGTTTGTAAATTCTAGTAAAATGGACCTCATCCGCACCTCTTGGTCTAAACTGAACACCAGGTTTTACATTTCCTTAATGTTCCAACACCTTGTATTGCACCAGTGGTGAAACTGACCATCTACCAACAGAGATAAATGGATCAATCTATTTCCAGTCTGTGTCAATTCTGCATGTGTACAGTCATAATTCCATTCCATTCTGTTTCTTCATTAACTTCAGATTTTTTAAAAATGAAATACATATTTAAATTTATTTTGTTACAAAATACATATGCAAATACATATTTTATCTAAATTTAGCTTATCCTAAGATATTAATTTTTAATGTATTTGGGTATAGTTTTTAGTCAAGAACTGTACTGTCTAATTCGGAGAAGTACAAAATCTAAAGATAATTGTGTTCTGATTTGTGGAAGGGCAAGTATACTTGTGAAGCAAATTAAGTTCTCTTCTGTCTTAATATACCAATAAAATGATTGGTTACTTCATAACTTGAGGTAAAATGCCAGTTTTACACAGTTAGCACCTTAAACTTTAACCCAAATACCTATAATTATCTGCAGGACTATGCACCATGCTTCAGCATTTAACCTGGGGAAAAGGAAGACTTGTGGCAGAAAACATGTCCTTAAATGACTTTATGCATTTGGCAGATGGAAGTACCAAGTTACTGACAAAGAAAACTGCAGATACTAACCTTCTGATCCTGACTATAGGCCAGAATCCAATCCTCCTGCTTGGGATGGAAGAGCATGCTGTGGATGTAGAAGTTCAGACGGTATTTTTGATAGGTAGCACCTTCATCAGAACTGATCAACAGGCTGCTCTCAATCTCAGGGTCAGTAAGCAACATAATCTGTAAGGATCAAACAGATGAATAGTGGAGTTTAGGATGAGGGTAGGCGAAGAAATAGCTAAAACCTCTAAATCTCCAAGAACTATGTTGTTGTTTTTGTTAAAAGAGTATTAGTTTTATTGGGCTCCATGACTGTGCAAAGCAATCCAAGTGAAACAAACAAGCTGAAACAAAACAATGGTGACCTTCTCAAAGGCAAAGGCATTTTATAACTTAACATCCTATTTATCAAAATGTCTCCCAATACTTCTGTAATCCAGTTTATTCTACGTCCTTTGCTGCATTCACTATTGCTATCGTGCACTACATTTGTGATAATGAAGGACCTAGGACAGATGGCCCATAAAACTATCTTCAGTTTGAGCAGAAGCTTAAAGAGTTTTGCATTACATAAAATCCATCTCAGTTTATCTTGGTTTTTACTGAAGCCCCCTATTCTTTCTGTAAGTGAATTCACTAACCTAGTGTTGCTAATTTGGATACAAAGCATCACTGAGTGGAAAAGCAAAGGTTAACCTCTCTTCCACTATGATTTCACTTGTCCACTAATATATGAGCAGCATAAAACAAGGGAAGGAGAGAACTGTCAGTGTGATGGCAAACACATTGCTTACAACTCCATAGTGAGGGCAAAAGCAGTGGTGCCCATAGGGACTAGCGGGGCAGTAAGTAAGAAGGACAAACAATAAGTGGGGCCAAACTCAAGGCAGAGCCAACTAATTCCAGTTTTGTCCCCATTTTCTTCCCTGCTGAGTTCTACGAAGGTACCGAGACTAAGGAGGGGGAATCTGACAGGCAGGGCCACCTGGACTGGCTGTAAGCAGGAAGGCAGGCAGTTGGGGGCTGGCTGAAAAGAGAATGAGATTAGTAGGGCAGCTCACCTCTTTCCTAATGGACCAACCTCTACTGTGTAAATGCGAGAGCTGGGAGGTGTCTTCAAGTGGCTAAGATCATTAAAAAACTGCTAGCAGAGATTAAACAACCCCAATGCATGCATTAAGATTTTGTGCAATTTCATGGCACACACATCATCTGTTATCACTGCAGATGGCTGCTTGTGCTTCCACAGAAATCACTAATGATAACACTGGATATTATTTGTGTTCTCATCAACCACTTCACACATGTGCACGCCCACTATCTTTCTCTCATACAAAAACAGTTACATTCTCACACAGATCTGGACTTGATTTTGAAAGACCTGTGTCAGCAGTGGACCTGAAGAGTGAAAAGCACCTCTCTCTCAGTGTTTGAAACACCAGAACCCACACAACAGCTTGTGTCTTCACTGTAGCAGATTGACATTGTATTTCTTCTCCTCATCCCCCAGCCAAGTATTGCTAATGTACCCCCAAATCCCACTCCTCACTCACAGAAATGAGACAGGCTTCATACTAAAAGCAAGATTGGATTGTATGAATCATGTTGATGAGGAAGCTGTAACTGGCCATGTTAAAATGAAAAAAGGGCCTGATTTGTTCTACAGGCCTGAGGGTAAGCATGTAACAGATATTGGACACTCACTCTTACACACAATGAATCTCCAGTAGGGTTACCAGACCTCCAGCTATCAGCCAGAGACTCTGGTTTTTGGGGTTCTGCTCCGGGTCTCTGGGTGACTCACCTTAATCTCAGGACTTTCAGCTTTCATTTTTTTAAAAAAATAAGTTTCTAGGTTGTCTGGTTCCAGTGATATACACCAACATGTCAGCTGCCCCCCCACAACTTCTGTTAGTTGCTCTAAATTCTGCTGTAATCACCAACCTTTCAGGTTTTTAGCCAATAAGAAGTCAGGGTTGTGACTGACAATAGCAAGAGCTAAACCTCATTTCAGGTTCTGAGAACAGTTTAATGTCCTGTTTCCTTTCACATCAGGAATTCAGTAAATATATAGCTTTCAGCAGCATAAAGTACTTTCTCTGTACAGGATTGGGACTTGTTTCTGAGAAAATATGCATAGGATTGCACTACAACAGAAGATCACAGAATGATCTTGGTAGGCATAAAAGTGTACGTGTAAGGTTTTTTAAATTATTTGCAAAAATGGTATACTATACTTTTTATTTTTCAAATAATTTTTGAACAGAAGTTTTAAAAAGTGTACATTCTTCAGTTATATTTTTTCTAATTAAGGAGTCAAACAAAGTTTAAATTTTACAGGACTGTGGAAGAGGGCAGCTTACTTGTCTTATTCATAACCTGTTTTGAAAACCTTCCCAATATGATTTTTTTCTGGGAGTAAAACTTCAGTGCTAATTCCACATATCTGGGAGTTAACCCCATCGAATTCAGTAGGACTTACTTTTGAGTAGACATGGTTAGGATTGTGCTGAAAATCGATGGGACTTTTGAGTGAACATTGAAAAGAATTGTGTTGTAAATCTTTCTCTTCCCCTCCAATCCTTTTTTTTAAGCAGTAAGGCAGGGCTTACTTAGGTGTCACTGCTTTTATTTGGTAGGAAACGAATCGTTATTTTTTTTTTTAAAAAAAATCTGCAATAGCCAACTAGTTCTGACAATACACTATTTTTACATCTCCAGTGTGTACACATATGGAATATTTCCAAAAACCCTGTGAGAGAGCTCACAACAAGAAATAAAGCCATTTAAAATCCAATAACTGTAAAACAAATATAAAACAGTTGCAAAACAGCTTAATGTGGCCTGAATTCTGGATTAGGTGAGTAAAGTTCCTTATCATTCAATTGCAGTCCCGTGCATGCTCCCCTGTCTGAGTAAGCCCAACTGAATACATTGGAACTTGCTTCTGAGTAAACATGCACAGGATTGCACTATAAATATCTTTACAGGGTGTGTAAATAATAAACTTCTTTGACATTCATGCTTATATAAATATTTTTTCAAAATATGTCTTGATATGTATCTGATTTCACGCTATGGTTGTAAATTATTATTTACAAATGATTATTTCGTCTACATTTTAAGTGTGTGCTTCTTCCTTGGGGTGGTCATGGTCCCCCTCTGTTGTTTTCACCCTGAGGGGCAGGTTAGGCTGAGAGATGCTGTGTAGCCCATTTTAACCAAGTAAACTTTATAGCTTATTTCCATTTCAAAATTTAATTAAAATGATTTATACGTAGGCAAAGTTTATGAAGTAATGGAGATCCACATAATACAAGTAGAGCACAACCAACTTTCAATTTAAAGCAAATTACTTCTCCGAAAGAATCCTGGGAAGTGTAGTTTCCCCCTCACAGTTATAGTTCCCACCACCCTTAACAAACCACAGTTCCCATGATGCTGTGGTGGGATTCATGTTCTTCAAATGTATGTTGAATGTGCTTTAAATGCATGGCGTGAATCTACCCTAGTATGCTGTGCATTCATTAGTGAATTGAAAAGAACAATTTTAAAAGATACATTTTTAAAAAGGCCTGTAGCTCTGTGGTAGGGCACATGCAAAGGTCTAAAATTCAATCTCTGGAAGAGACTATTTCCTGGAATCCTGGACTGTCAGTGCTAGCCCATGTCATCAGTACTGAGCTAGATGGTACCAAATGGTCTGACTTGGTACAAAAGAGGAAAGAGACCCATGGGCCACAGTGACTTTGAAATTTATTTATTTTATTTACAACATGTATATACTGCTTTATTGTAAAAAAAACTCAAAGTGGTTTATAGCAGGAATTAAACAATAAAATTATTGGCAAAAACAGTTAAAGACAGGTATTAAAACATTCAAAATAATAAAACCAACAATGAGTTAAAATAGATAAAACATAATAGCTTCTAAATGTCTGGGTAAGCTTCCCTAAACAAAAATATTTTAGAATGTGCCAAAAAGAGTACAATGAAGGCACCTGCTAATGTCAATAGGCAGGGAGTTTCAAAGTATAGGTGCTGCCACACTAAAGGATCGGTTTCTTACAAGAACAGAACAAGCACTATGTGGAACCTGTAACATGGAAGGCAGACCTTGAACTTGGCCTGGTAGCAAATCAGCAACCAGTACAGATTTCAGAGCAGAGATATTATGTACTGATAGGATCTCACTCGTGTCAACAATCGTGCCACATCATTCTGCACTAACTGCGGCCCCTGGGTCAGGTTGTGCTGCATGGGGATTTCTGTGTGACCTTGGCTGACTGGCTGCCAGAAGTTTTTTAGTTTTGGTTTTTAGTTAGGAATCCTGACTAGTTGTGGGATGCTTAGTTTTCTGCCTTACACATAGGAATCTTGTTGTGGTTGGTATGGTATTGCATTTAAGAAATCATCACTGTCTTTTGTTTTTGTTTTTCTATTTGCATTTCATTTATCTTTATCCTCACTCCCTTTCATCCACAGAAGCAACAACAGTGGTTCCATGCACTCCGCTCAACCCTCTTAAACCCACTGATGATGCACCTTGTTGTTTGTTTCTTGCCCAACAGCGGTAAAAGATAATTCACATACTGGGCAGCTTGGCTGCAAATGCTGTTGTTCCCAAGCTGTTGCCTATGAAGGTAGACCAGATCATGCGTGCTTTCTCTGTGTCAATTATATTCATTGGAATTGGGTTGGCTGACAAAGTGAGTTTATAGCAGCCCACAGGGGAGACAGAAAAGGGTAGAGAATCTTCTTACTCATTTCTCGGACCTCTTTATGAAGTGAAGGTGAAATTTGTAAAAAAAATTCAATGTTAAAAGGTAGGGGCAGGGTATTCTAGGCAGGGGGTTGCCAACTCTACTTGGATATGGATATCTTTGCAGAGGATCCTTTGTCAAGCTTTACAAACATCACAATCCAAACCATATCTACTGAAAAGTAAGTGCTATTGAGTTCTATGGGGCTTAGTCCCTTAGTAAGTGTGTTTAGAATTTCAGCATTTGGGGGCATCCATCTTTACTCCTGAGTGCTCCCATCTAACATCTCCACAACAGTAGGGTTCTTTCTTCCTACAATGGCCTTCTGGTGACTGGCCTGGCCTGAGGGTATTTAAACCCTTTTTGGCAGAAGTGAGTTGGCTAGATTAAATGTTCCCAACCAGGCTCCATCTTTTAGTTATGATTTCTATCTTAATTTCCAATCGGAGAAATGTTTTTATATGAATTGTATGTGCCAAGCAACTGTGGTTGATGCTTAATGTATCATGCTTAATGATGTCACTCAGGCCCGCCCAATGATGTCACTTGGGCCCACCCCACGACGCCACCTGGACCCACCCCGTGACATCACTAAGGCCCACCCCCAAAATGTCAGGGTTTGGGATGCTTCTGACCTGGCAACCGTAATCTCCAGGGATGTGTACACATCAGGGTCTTAACATGCACATGGGTTAGAAACATAAAACAGTAGAGTTGGAAGGGGCCTATAAAGCCATCAAGTCCAACCCCCTGCACAGATCTGATTTTTCCATGCCTGCTTTTGAGCACTTTCGTCCACATATGAGTACGTTCAGTTTAAATCTATCTTGATGCTTCCCATACACACTAGTGGGAGGTGCAGGATGGGACATATTTGTGCTGTGTGTTGTCGTTCCATCCCTTCAATTACTACTTCTCTGCCCTCTGGAAGTTCCAGAAATCTGAAAATCATTGTGGGCATGTACACATGTATATTTGCTTATCTGTGTGCAATCACATATATATATATATATATATATATATATATATATATATATATATATATATTGTCCATGGATTAGCACAATAACAAACTTTCACTAGTTCAAGTATGCTTTAGAGTGGACTAAACAGCCATTAAAAATAAACGTTTTTCAATTTACCAGATTTGCACAAAACAGCAGTTTCAAAAATAAGTATGTGCGTGTAATGCCCAGCCCCACCAGGTAGACAGCCAGCAGCCCACTGAGGAGTGCCCCATCAGGAAAAAGAACACCCAGGCAGGTGGAGGCATCGGTGCATCCAATCTCCAGACCCCTCCCCAAAACAAAAAGCTGCAGTGCGGCTTGGAGAAGAACATAAACAGTATGTTTCACACACAAGCACACACAGCCAAGGCACAGCAGGGAGGGCAATTTGGGGGAAGGGATTTAGAGACTGTGTTTTGCTTTTTCTTTACACTTTTCCTTTCCCACCTGCAAGGGCCAATTTTATTTTTAATACAGCTTATTTATTTATTATTTATTAAATTTCTATTTCCAGAGGCCCAGGGTGGCAAACAAAAACGCTAAAAGCATTCTAAAACATCTTAAAAACAAAAGACGTTAAAACATATCTAAACAGAACACCTTTAAAAACATATTTTAAAAAGCATATTTTTTTAAAAAAAAGCTTTAAAAACATCTTAAAAAGCAAAAGCATGAAAAGGAGGACGTCTTAATAGCCCATAACATCCCCTCAATGCATGTGGGGTTTTTTTGTACTCTGTATTAATAAATCCAAAGTAACAAACACACAACTTTCTGAATTCAAAGAACCAAAGCTGGGGCACTGCCAGGTGCTTAAAGGACTCAGGGCAAGGGCCCATGACATGGCATACATTTTCTTTGTTGTTGCTTTGCTTATGGTACTTCCTGTGCAGCCTCATAGATCTGCACCCAAAGGACACAGTGCAAGGAGGAGAAGGAGCTGCTTTGCACAAGAGCAGTTCTACACAAAACAGCTGTTTTTAAAAAAAATCTAATACTGCAAACATGCCTTCAGAAATACCTAGCAGAAACAGGTATACTGCAGCCTTTCCTTTTGACTGATGAAGAGAAAAAGGCTAGTTTGCCCTATGGAAATGAGCAAAGGGGAGTGTGACAACAGAAGGCACTTAGCAAAATGTCATTACACATATAAAAATAAAACCTGCTCACACAATGTATTTCAGCGCATCCAGACTTGAGTACCATGTGAGTTTATATTGGATTCCCACTCTTACTTCACTATCCACAGATTGGGAAAATCCAAATTAAATTGGGTGGGGGAAGTGTGGATGAAGATGGCATCGTGTGGATAACATGACAAAGTATGTGTACATGGGATGTATCAAATCCACCTTAAAATGCTGTGTGTACAGGTCTCAGGTCCTTTCTGGACACATTCACACCAAACATTTATTCCACTATTATTCCACTTTCAACAGTAATGACTTCCCCCAAAGCACCCTGGAAAGTGTAATTTGTGAAGGGTGCTGAGAGTACTTAGGAGATCCCTATTCCCCCCATATAACTACAATTCCCAGAGTTATCTGGGAAGATGGACTGCTCTGTGAGGGGGACAGGAGTTTCCTAACAACTATCAGTACCATTCACAAACTACAATTCCAAGGATGCTGTGGGAGAAGCCATGACTGTTTAAAGTGGAATAATAGTGGAATAAATGTTTGGTGTGAATGCAGCTTCTGTGTTTCCTCCAGACTCCTATTCAATTTTCATACCTACTTTGAACCTGGTTACTTCATCTCATCTCATCACTTAATTCTGGTCCCAAGAATCCAGATAAATGGATGATAAGAATGGAATCTGACTGGAGCAATATCATACAGTTAGCAAAATAAAGACATGTACCAGGATCCCCAAAAGTGAGATGCATTTGCGGGGCAGAAATACATATACAGCCAGCGCTACAGTACTTCTCACTGGCAAAGAAGGAATTGTTTTTCCAAATGAACAACAGATTGTCTCTTTGGCAATGGGAACTACTGTGCCACCAACATAAAGCCCTAACTATGGATGGGCTCTGTTCTCCTGCATGTTCTTTGGATTCTGGCCATAGCTAATTGTGACAGCATACATGCCTGCAAATATGCAATACATTGAAGAAACTCGGCATATCTGGCTTTGCTAGGCAGAAACAGTATGAATGGAGCAAAAAAGCTCCATAATCAAGATACACCATTGGCATGGATACTAAATAGACATATATCAGCATGACTTCATTCTGGATGACATATAAACAATGCCAGTATTCCAGAAATGAATAGACAGATGGTTGAGTAATTCCATTACCCAAAATGAAATTAAAACTGATGTATATTAGCTCTTCAGTCATCCCACCCTCCTAAGTAATTAGCATATTAATCAACCTATTTATCACTCCTCTCTGTGTATGTATGTATGCCTGCATGCGTGTGTGCAGGCATGCATATAGATACACTGACATGTACAGGTACATGTGTTATAAATATATTTATCAAGCAACATGAATGTTCTAGATTTGGTTTTCCATTTATATTATTTGATGATGCCTCCAAGTAGAATCTATTGGCTGGAAATTCTGTAGTAGGGGGGAAATGCAAACTCTTTCAGATATAATTTAATCTAAACTGAAAGCCACCCACTGCAGCAGTCACAGTGCTCACAGTATGAAAGTCTGCGAGACCTGGTAAAATGAGTTGAGGTATATAGTTCATGGCATCGTAATCATAGAATTTGCAGAAACGTGCAGTCAAGTAAAAACTACTCAGGCTTGTGATGCCTTAAAGACTAACAAGTTATGATGACATAAGCTTTTTTTGGACTAGAGTCCATTTCATTAGATGCACAAAGTGTTATGCGAAGTTGTCAGGTTATGCACATGGTTGTGAAAGGGATATGGTTGTAAATGGTGAGGTCAGAGGAAAATGAAATGCCAAAAAGAGTAGACTGTAACAATTAGATTAAAGCGTAAATGTATGCAAAATCATTTTAGTGAACATTCACAAAGCAGTGTTAATGATGTACTGATGATGTACTGCCCTCAAGTCGATTCTGACTTATGGCGACCCTATGAATAGGGTTTTCATGAGGCCAAGAGGCAGTGACTGGCCCAAGGTCACCCAGTGAGCTTCATGGCTATGTGGGGATTCGAACCCTGGTCTCCCAGGTTGTAGTCCAAAACAAATGATCCTGGCTTTGGTAAATTAATTAATATCTATAGTGGTGGTGGAAGTCACAGGTCAAGAAGGGGTTTCCCCTTTCTTACTTTTTAGTACAAGGATTGTGTACCCTTGCTCATTCTACTAAACATTAAAAGGCATCCCTGAAACACTAAAATGTATAATTGGACCTAACAGTTATCACTGTCACTAAATCAACTGTTTGTAGCCACTCAGGATGCTTTGGATCCCCAGAATTATTTTTTTGGGGGGAGGGGTGTTAAAAAGAAGTATCACTAGCATGTAGTTTAAACAAAAGGAAGCCTAAGTAGGCTTAAAAATATGGATTGCATTCAACTAAGAGTAGACCCACTAATATTAATGAACCTAAGTTACGTTATTAACTTCAGTGGGTCTACTCTTAGAAGGACTAGCATTGAGCACTACCCTATACAACCCAGATGGACAGTGTTCTAATTAAAACTGAATATATTTATTGAGATCACAGACATTCAGTCATAAAAGGAAAGAGGACAATTAAATATATAAGTAAAAAGGCAAGCTTTTGTTGCTTCCTATATGGTGAGACAGACAAGGCATTATTATCAGGTTTAAGGCTGCAGTCCTAACACCACTTACCTGGAAATAAGCCCCACTAAATTCAGTTGGAGTTACTTCTGAGTAGACATGGCTAGGATGGCATTGTTAGTTACCTAGTTTCTCAAAGTGCATTTCCAAGCTGCATCCAAGCAGTGAAGGCACAGACTGGTTCCCCTCCTGGCCTGGCACAAATAGTTCAAAGGAGAACAAAGAAACAAGGAATGTTTATTTATTTATTGCATTTATACTCCACCTTTTCTCCAAGCAGTTCAAGGTGGCATAATTATGGTTGCCAGGCTCAGGGCCTGAGAATGATTCTGTATCTTTAAGAGAAGATGTCACCAATGCGTGTGTCACTGTGGCCAAGTCAACTGCTTCCAGGAATGGATGCAGCTGGTAGACCAGTTTGAGCTGGCCAAAAGCACTCCTAATACAACAACTTACAAAAAATATGCAGGCACCACTTTGCAAAAAGCATTCCTCCTTTCCTAAATCAGGAGAGGATATGCCTCTTCTTTGATGAAGCCAAACGTAATGCATGCAAGCATCATCTAAAAATTATGTAGGCTTTTTTCTTCAGAACTATTTGCAAGTAAATTTACACAAATATAACTGATCAATTAATTGATTAAAAATCTTATGATGAATCAACTAAGATCTTTAATCATCCAATGGCTTTACAACATATCTGGACTACATGGGCATTTTTTCAAATATCCTTATTTTTATATACTATATTTCTAATTTAATCCAATAAATTCATTGTACGCATGAAGGCTGAAAAGACTGAAAACCTTTTTGGTAAAAATGAACAGAAACAAAAAAGAAGAAAGATTTTGCTTCAACAATGCAAATTACTCTATGAAGCATTTTGCTGTGGCTTCTACTGAGCCACATTTGCTGGATAGTGGTCGAAAAAGTAATTTCTGAGTAATACATTGCCATGCTAATTGATAGTAAGCACTTCCCAAAGAGAGTATAAAGCAACGTGACTGGCATCTGTCACTTTAATGATCTAATTTTATGTACGCTCATTCTGTAATAGATGAAGCAAGTGATGGGGGATTTGTTTTTTGGCTTTGCTTCTGTATTTTGAAATTCTGCCTATTGTGACAATCTCTGGCTGCCATTCTATGCACACTTGGGCTGCAAACCAATGCACACTTTCCTGGCAGTAACTCTAACTGAACATAGTTCTACTTACTGGTAAGTATGTACAGAATCAGATTGTTAAGTATATACTGTATTTTTGTGTATACTCTCTTGAGTTTACTCAGGGTTATTATTCTGTGTGAATATGATAGCAGCACAAAATCTATGCTTGCATCTAGAGCATGGATGTCTCCAGTTACGTAAGTAGTAAGAACATTCAGAATTACATTTAAACACATACAGAGAGAATCAAAATAGTTGGTGCCTATAATAAACTGAAGCTCAATCCAGATAAGACATATATCATCATAGTGGTAGGTAGTCTAGTTTTTTGCTGCCCAAGTCAACCATTTTGTGCTGGTACCCATTGTACTTTTATCAAAGTATGTGTACTGACACATCATTTTTTTTACCAGAAAAAGTACTGTATGTGTATAAACAGAACGAAACAAACAAATAAATAATAGAAAAGACCATTATGTGGGTAGGCTGGTGAGTCTATTGAAGAAGTTGCATAATCAGGCTACTTCCCAGTAATCACCTACCACATCTCATTGAGATGAGCACATGAAGAAGGGCCTCTAAAGACAACCACAGGATCTGGGTAGTATTACTATAGAGTATTCAGAAGTTACAGGCTGATCCAAAATGAAGCCTCAATAGGATTCTCAACAGGAGCAAATTGCAGAGACCATTAAACATGTCTTGCTAGAGCTGTACAAGCTACCAATTCACTAATGGGCAAAAAAGCCTCACAGTTTAAGCATGTACCTATAGCCAAAAGATATTTCTATCAAACTTTAAAAAGCAGGGAAATTGGGCAGCTCTAGTGAATGCACCAGGGGAGCAGGAGTCCTGACCTCCTCTCTGAGATATTGTATTGCCCTACAAATTTGTCAAAATGCAAACACAATTAGGGTTCATTTTTCACAGTCCAATCCACTTCCTGTGTACCTTGGAAGAATTTGGTAACATGTGCCTCTGAGCATATGGCGAGTTTTCACAACACCTGCAATCAGGACTGCATCTCCAAAGATGGAGAATTACATTTTTTGTATTTTTGTTGGTGTTCTTTGCTTCTTCCCTGTGTTACTACTGTTTCTACAGAGAATCTAACCTAGAAGATTATATGTCTCTCATTATTCATCCTAGAAATCTGTGTCAAATTTGTTTTTATTAATTCCAAAGCCTTTTTATTGGTCAGTGTTATATGATAGTGAAGACAGCCTTTTGTGTTTCAAACTGGAGGTTATATTCTATTTCTTTTTTTGTGATAGGGAGGAGCGGGGAAAGGGCTGACTGTTAAGCCACTCCAGCCACTGAAGCACTGTCAGAGGAATAGGAATATCCTACAAACTGTCAGCACCCTTCCCAAACTACACTTCCCAGGATTCTTTGGGGGAAGTCATGAGTGTTTAAAGTGGAATAAGTGTCTGGTGTGGGTGTAGGCCCTTAATAGCCAAGCCAAACAGCCATGAGTCTGGATTTTAGAACACTGACAGTTGGTTCTTACTGAGCATGCCTGAGCTATCATAGACTCCAATGTTAATTTTCTTAAATTAATTAAAATCAGCTATGCATTTTTTAAACCTTTAAACTGCAGAAGATGATGATGGGGCAAGGTCAGTAACAGGATTATGTGTACTCTGTGAACATGGCTGATTTTTAATTAATTTCAACAAATTATGAGACCACTGACAGAAAAAATCCAACAGGGGTCTGGATTATTTTACTCTTGTTTTAGATTTTGAACTCTGGATTCTTTCTGCATGTTTTGTGTATTGCCATGAAAACCTAGAGTGTTATTAAGCAAGCATTTCTGAGTTCAGGTCTGTAAGTTTTGTAAGATTTTGTTTTGAAATGAGCTTATGGGAAGCAGCAGAATGGCATGGGAGATGCTTTCAATTTAACATGGTGGAATGTAAAAAATCCATGCTGGCTATAGTATACAGTCACTCTCATGGCTTTATAATATAGTTCTAGGCTCAGTTTCCTAGTTTTGGCCCTTAAACTTCCTCTCCCATACATCTACTTAGGTGCCATAAAATCTGCAGAGGAGGCCTTGTACTATGTTTCTTCCCCCCCCCTTTTTTGGAGTTATCATTGATAACAAGAGTGGTAGTACAGTAGCACCACACTTTAGGAATGCCCTCCTCAGACGGGCTGACCTGATCCCCAATCATTAGATTAGTTAAAAGTTTGTATTTAGGATGACTTTGGGGTTCTTTGCTTAGTGCAGGGATGGGGAATTTATGGATCTTCAGATGTTGTTAGACTACAGCTTCCATCACCCATTACTTTTGGCCATGCTGTCTCGGGCTAATGGGAGTTGGAGTCCAACAATATCTGGAGGGCCACAGATTCTCCATCACTGGCTTAGTGATAGCTAGCCTATTTTAAAGGTGTTCTTTTAAAGGTATTGTTATTTAGATTAATTTAATTGTAGAATGCTACAACAGACATAATTCATTAGAACATTTTAAAATAAGCAATATATAAGCATGTAAATATATTAAGGATATTGTGATTAATGTTATATGCATATATCTTGAGATACTGAGTTTGTGACATGTCATCAAACCAAGGATCAACTTTGCAAAATGTTCAAAATGGAATCTTTCTTTTGGCATAACTAAAGAGTTTCAAAAAAGCATTGATGCACTAGTGTATTTAGCATAGGTTGCTATACATTCCTTTTATTTTAGTAGCCTGCATATGTAGCTCCACAATCTATTGATCCCAATTCACCAACATATATCTCTGCTTGATTTTTACCCTCCCTCGCTCCCTCCCAAGCACAACACATTTATTCCCAGATCACAAAATTCATTTAAAATAAACTAAAAGAAAATATACAAAGTAGGCTACAATCCTGGGCATACTAGGCATACATAGGGCAGTGGCAGAGCATCTGATTTGCATGCAGAAGGTCCCAGGCTCAGTTCCCAGCACCTCCACATACAACTGGAAATGGCACCTGAACAGCTGCTGCCAGTCCATGTAGACAGTACTGTGGACCAATAGTGTAACTCATATGAGAAAGCTTCCTGTGATATCTATCTGGAAGAAAGGATGTCACATTGAAATAAATAAGGCTTGCTTCAATTAATCAAGTAAAAGTTGAGTGAGGAAATACAGGGATTCAATATTGTTTGCCTATACAAGTATGTTTTTCCTTTACAGAATTTGTATGTTCTGTTCTGAGGTTTAGGATCATTCCATGTTTGTAGTATTCTATTTTCCTTTGCCTTATAATGGAAAGGAATCTCTAAGTGCATTTGGGGTATAGATCTGGTGAGGAGAAAAGCCATGGGACAGATTAAGAACACATAGCTAGGAGGAACGGGTTCTTATTAAGAACAAGGGCATTTGAGATGAATATTGTGAAATATGTTATAATAAGCCATATTAAGTCTATGAACTAGTCTCCCAGTGGATGTGGATATATGATTCAGTGTTTATGAGGGTTAATAAAATTAAATGGAGTAGAAATTCCTGCTGCTATGGATCTCCCTGTCTGTGTAAATCCTTCATTCCCCATGGGTTAAAACCTACTCAGCAGCTGTCTTGCCATCAGTTCACCCATCCTCACAGTGTTCTACAGACAATGAACTCTGTGTCACCCTGGGCAAATCTCTTGTTAATAATCTTGGCACCGTGCGTGCATACTCCAGCCAGGTCTGGTCATTTTTATGTTCACTTTGTAATGTTGTGATGCATCCAGACTTCTTGCTACAGGGAAGGCTACACTGATACAAGAAGTGGGGATGAATTCTTAGACTATTAGTAACTCAAAGAAAAAGAAAGGACAACTATTCATTAAACATTTGAAATAGTTCAATGACAAAGGAAAGGGGTGCTTGCCCTGGGAAATCCCATAGTTCCATAAATTATTTGTCTGAACTCTTTATAAGCAAAAGCTGGTTTTTTTTCCAGATGATAAATCCAGGAATAACTGCACAGGGGAAAAGGGAGATAAAGTAGGATCATAGCAGGCCTCATCCCATTTCACACACATTTAGTGGACTGTCAGAAGCGGCCATATGTGTATACAAACAAGCAAGTTTCCCGACTTTTTGGACAAGTCTATGTGCAACATACAGTTTGTATGTGTATACAGTCTGATCCAACAGTGGCCCATGGACTAGAAGTACACTTGATGTTAACGAGGAATCATGCCTTCAGTAGAACTCCCTGCCATTAGAAAGCAGGCGGGCACCGTCCTTGCTAAGTGTTGCGCCCCAGATGCAGGGAGAGTTAGATCAGGGAGAGGAGTCAGATGAGGACGAAGTTCCTGGGGCCGTTGGAGGAAGGAAGGGCTCTGACAGCCTGCAGACTCCCATGCCCGGCACCCCCCATCGAGGCAGTTCCAGACCTGCCTGCGAGTCCCCTGCCTGGACCACTGGGAAGCAACCCTTCGCTTGTGCCAACCCTGCCCATGTAGGAATCCCCTGGTTGGCACTTCAAACACTTCCCTGCCAATCAGCATCCCATTTTCAGAGCCCATGTTGTCACCTAGCAAAGCCCCATTCTCAGATGGGCTGTCTGAGGTTGCACCTCCTCGCCCCATGTGAGGAGGTGCAAGAAGAGAGACTTTCAGAGGGTGGAACTCCGTCAGAGCCATCATTTACGCTCAAAGCAGATGCCTCCTAAGACTAGTGCTGAGTCAACTCTCCCCACACGCTGCAGAGACTGCTTAGGTAGAATAGCTAGGGAAAGTAGAGTGAGTCAAGGTAGATAGGTTTATGAAGCTCACAGCTTTGGATGTGACCATCAAATTAATAAAACAAGAAACAGATCATACCTCATCTCAGTCTGGTTCCTTTGTCTCTGGGTTGGACACTAAGTTTCAGAATCCAGGTTAAAACGGAATCATTTCAGGAAGCCTTTGCACTATGAATGGTTTTCTAATATTTCTATTTTATAACTTTTTAATCTAAGTTTTACATTTTGTATATAGTATGTTTATTTATTTTTTCCTGTAAGACACTTTGGGACATAGAGAAAAGTGGGGTATAAATTCCTTACATAAATAAATACTTAATGAACATAGGGCAGTGTGCACCACAGTCCTGCTCCCCTCCCAAACAGATTTCAGTATTCCTAGATGATTTGTCTTTAAAAAGACTAAATGACTTTTTGTTGGCGAGGGGAACAACAACTGGACTTTGGGGTTTATTATTTTGTTTTAATTAAATGCATTTCTAAACTTTACTATTTAAAATCTCTAACCTGTGCACAAAAATGCAAACATAAAAATAGAAAATAGTATCATAAAAAAAGAAAGCTATTTCATGGAACAGGGAAAAGATGTGCATTTAGTATGCTACCAGAATCTATATGAGGTTCTCCATTGGGAACCCAGTCTTGGCCTGTCTAATTGTAAGGTTATGTCTTCCTGCTTTGCTTTTACTTTAACACCATGAATGATAATGAAGTGCAAGAAAACGGTCTCAAAGAAAAATTGAGTAATCTGATATCTAGGTACTATTTCTTTCTATGCTTGATAAATAGTAGGTAAGTAGAATTATACTTCCTCTGGATTTATGGCCAAGTCAGCACTGGTAGATTATGATGGCTTTTCTGTCCCTTAAATACAAAGAACACAGTTCTTTGTTAAATAGGCAAGTTTAGAGGTTTTTTAATCTCTTGACTGTCCTAGCAAGAGAATTAATGGTCTATGTAGGAAGACATTTAAATGAACTCCTTTCTTTATGAGAGATCAAGCAAGACAGAGTATGTTAAATCCATTTTTTTGCTAGTTTAGGGGAGTATATAATAAGTGTCCCATATCACATAAAGTGTTTTTATTATTATTATTATTATTATTATTATTATTTAAAAAAATTTTATATTCTGGCATAAATGGAATTATTAGTTTATTTAGCACAGGGTGTGAGAATGACCATGTTAAATAAAATGTATTTGTAGTTCCTCGATAATATTAAAAACTGAAGGTGCTCTTCATTTAAAACAAACATAGAACAAATGTAAAGGGGCCACACAACTTGTTCTTCCTATTTTAAAGGGCTGTTTTAACAAGACTGCCCAACCAGAGGAAGCGGCAGCACCTTGTCAGGCAGGGTGATGTTACCCACACTGTTGAGAGTTCATTGGACCACAGACAATAAGCTTATTATTAAATATGACAATCAATATAAAGGAAATCTTGAAAAAGAGCAAACTGGGGAAGATTTTGTGTGTGTGTGTGTGTGTGCGTGCGTGTGCGAGAGAGAGAGAGAGAGAGACTTGAATGAATCTATTGGCCTAAGGGCTTGGTAAATTCCAGACAAGAGCATTTGTGATGGGTGGAACAAATATTTTGAGAGGGGGGCAGGGGAGTCATGTAATAATTGTATTATTATTATTATTATTATTATTATTAATATTATTATTGTTATTGTTATTATTATTATTATAGTTTATTTATACCCTGCCTTATGGCCAAAAGGCCCTCAAGGCGGCTTACAAGAAAAACACAAATATAGAAATACATCAATAGAACAATACAATTTACAAAAATTAAATAATAACATCATAAAAAAAAGTGATTACAACTTCCAATAATAGTGTGGAAAACTAGCAAACAACAAGAACTGACTTCTTAAGATACATGTACCTGCTGTATTTGCCTGATTACCTCTTCCCATGTTTATATTAGACTCTGGCAGCCATAGGAAAATGGCAGTTTGGTGATGTCTTCCAGCTGGGATTCAAGTTTTGCCTTGCTATCACATAATGTAAGTGTTTATAAACCCTTGAATCTGCTTCAGTCCTGAGTTTGGTGCAGGCTACTCATGACTTACTCTAATAAAATTCACTGCCACAAGATGTGGTGATGGAACAATCTTAGAACCCTTCAAAGACAATTAGACGCGTCCCTGAGGGAAGGTGTTTCAATGGTATTAGTAGTGATAGCTGAAAGGAATCTTCATGTCCAGAGGCAATATGCTTATGAGACATACCTTGAATATTTGCTAGAAAGGAAGAAAAGACTTATAAATGCTAGTTGCTGGGGGAAACGAATGGAGAAAGGCTTTCATGCCCTGCTTGTGAGCTTCTCTGATACATCTGACTAGCCACTACTGGAAAGGTGCTGCTGGGTTAGATGAATCCAGTTCTGATCTGTTTTACAGAAAAGGGTCATAGCTCAGTAGTAAAGTTTGTATGTAAACTTGCTTTACATACAAAGATATCAGGTTCAATCTAGGAAAGCCTCTTGTATAAAACGCTGGGGAGCTCCTGCTTGTCAGTGTAGACCAAGAATGTGAATTTTTTTCCAGTCCCTAGAAGACTGTCTTGAGGGGAATCTTCTGGGACTACATGCCAGAGTTGGTCGGACCAGACGCAAAAGTAGGCAGAGCAATGAATGTGCTTCTTACCTTTGTACAGCAGGCTACGTTCTAGACACAGACACCCCTCCATCCTTCATCCAGGAAGCAAGATGCATTATCACAGTTCAACGACATATTTCAGCTAGGCAAAATAACTCAAGTAGGGTCTAGAGGAGGGCCAGTGAGTAGTTTGGCTTGGCGTGGGGTGGGGCATGGCCAAGAGAGAGTCCTGACAGCCAGATAGAGGCCTGAAAGATAGCATTTCTCCCACGTGCCTGAGATCCCCCACTTCTAGTTTAGACAGTAATGAGCTGGATAGATCAGTAGTCTGAATAGTCAGATTCTTATGATCCAGCAGAGCTTTTCTTATGATATCAATATGAGATTATGTAGCCTGAAGTCTGCATAAACTGATGCTTTGTTCACCAACTGACATAACTGTGTGAATTTAACTGATGGTACATAAATATTGTCAAGTTTGAAATGCTTGAAATGAATGTGAACAATTTACCACAAATTCAGCTCAGTCAAGAGATACTGCTCAATCCAGATTCTCATAACACCGATATTGTTGTGTGAACTGGGCCTAAACATCAATCCAATTAAACAGGCATAGTGTATAGTAATAATAATATTTCATGAGGATCTTGCTGAGCACCCTTGATAAAAATTCAAAGAGCTTTTTTAGTCCCTTATCATAAATGCTTACAATGTATGACAGTCATAAACAATAGCATACATGAACAATTTTTTTTTGCTGACTCTGTATAGCTTCTTTAACAAGAGACAATTAATGTGAGAGCAACATCGTTCCAAAATAACATGAATGTCCTCAGCTCTCCTTCCATAAATTGGAGACATTTTGCAAAATTTATGTCTTTAAAAGAAACGTCAGACTTTTTTTATAACTGCCCCTCATCAAATAGGGTTCAGCTAAGAACAGATGGTCTTGACGACAATCTGAACATCAGATCATTCATGTCCACCAAGGAAATGGATGTCAACCTATTGCAATTTCATAATCTTGTCTCATAACTGCTAGCATTTTGAGGAAGTAGAAACCTTCTAGTATTTTCAGATTTCATGGATTCTAAAAAAACTTTCTCAGAATTAAGTCAAAGCTAAAACAAGCCATATTTCCCCATTGTTAATCGGCTTACAACTCCACAGAAATGGCACCCCCTGGAAAATTTCAACCAAACCTACTAGTGATATGGTAGATATAAAACTGTGGGCCTGTTTTTAGACAATCAGAAGTTAAACTTTCCCAACTGAAGGAAAGGTGGTTCACTCTATGAAAATGATGAGACACTTCATAATTATACACAGTTGAAGGCAGCATGCTTCTGAATACCAGTTTCTGGAAACCACAGGAGGGGACAGTGCTGTTTGTACTTTAGTCCTGCTTGCAGGCTTCCCATAGGCATCAGGGTGGCCACTGTGAGAACAAGATACCTGTCGGAAGGCAGAGCTGGGGTCCCAATCCCGGGGAGCTGGATCCCGGAGAGTTGGGAGAAGAGTATTCGGATGGATGGCAGAGGGAAGGGGGAGGAACTTCCCCCCTTTGGAGCAAAGACGAAACAGAGGAACTGCCAGTGATAAGGTCGCTTAGCAACGGGGAGCCTGAGCCCTCCCTGGACATTCTCACGCCTCCCCCTCTTTCAGGCTCAGAGCAAGAGGGGGAAGAGGGAGGGCTGCTCACAGCCGAAAAGCGGGGAGGCAGTTTACCATCAGCCCCTCCCCTATCCCCCATCCTGGAATCGGAAACTTCAGAAGAGGAGGGGGTGATGCTTCCCCCCTCACCGCGCACACGCAGACAGCTGAAAAGACAGGAGAGAAGGGGGGAAGGCGGGCAGTACCTGAGGGGCAGTTAAGGAGGAGCGAAAGATTGAGCGCCCATTTGGCCCCTTCTTAAAGAACAGGCGGGAAGAAGTCCCTTGCTCTGTCAACTTTCTCCCAATGCCGCAGGACCTGTATCCCTGTATTGCTTCATGAGAAAACGCAGTCTTTGTTTGGACATTACCCTAATAAAACACGAATTAACTACAACCGCTGGTCTGGTTCCTGAGTCACATCCTGGGCCTGACAGCTTGACAGAGCCACCTAAATCACCCTCAACGCTCTCTTCACTTGACTGGGACAAGATGTCAAAGGGAGCAGCGGGGGGGACGAACCCCACTTCTGAGACGGAAGAAGTGGAACTCTTGAGGACTAAGGTAGCTGATTTGCAGACGGATGTTCAAGCCCTGCTAGCAGCAGTCAAGGCGCTGAAGATGGATAATCAAACCTTGAAGGCCACGATAGACCAGATGCGAACAGCCCCTCCAGCTGCCATAGTAAAGGTTCCCATTGGATTGCCCCCAAAATACGCGGGACAAAGTGATCAGTTGGCAACTTTCGTGGCTCAATGTGAGTTATATCTGGATGTCAGGCACACGGAATTTCCAGACGATGGGGCTAAAGTGGCCTTCGTGATTAGCCTCCTGGAGGGAGAAGCTGCAAAATGGGTGACTCCATATCTCGTGAGAAAGGATACTGTCTTAAGAAGGTACAGAGAATTTATACAGGAGATGGCCGAGATGTTCCAAGACCCGCAAAGAGCTGAAACAGTAGCGCGGCAACTAGGCGCTCTGAAGCAAGCTAAAGGGACTGTTTCCGAGTACACTAACGCTTTTAAAATTCTGTCCCAGGAAACTGGTTACAATGACGCCACCCTGATGTTTATGTACCGGAGTGGATTAAATGCTGAAATCCTGGATGAGTTGGCCAGGACCTCCCCCCCCGCTGACCTACCAGGGCTCATCCGGCTATGCCTACCGATAGATCACCGGATGGAAGGAAGGCACCTGGAAAGGAAGCAGGAGATCCCGAGATACTCAGCCTCGGCATCCCGCAGCAAGTCCCTTCCCTCTGCAGGGATGGCAGGTAATGCAACTGAGGGACAGGGAGGGGCTAGGCCAAGACTGTCGGAAGAAGAAAAGGAAAGACGCTGTCGGGAACGTTTATGCTTTTATTGTTCAAAGCCGGGCCACGTGGCCAGAGACTGTGGACTGAAAGGGGGGAAAGCTGAGCCGTCAGGAAACTAGAACACCCAATCCACGTGCAGGCCGGTGGACTGGGGGCAGCGTTGTATAAAGGCCCCCCAATGATCCAACCTCCCTCAAAGGGGGTGTTGGTCTTGCCTATTTGGATTACAACTTCCAGAGGAGTGGTGTTTAATTCCACTGCCTTAATTGACAGTGGAGCCTCCACAAATTTTATTGATGCAAAGTTAGTCAAGCGTCATGGAATTTCCCAGTGGAAACTGGACGCTCCCCTAGCTGTGGAGACTATCGATGGGAGACCCCTGAAGTCAGGAGGGGTGACACAAGCCACGGAGGAAGTGAAACTTCAAATCCCTGGGCACGAAGAGTTCATTTCGCTATACGTGTCAGATCTCTCGAACTTTGAGGTGATTCTGGGAATGCCCTGGCTAGCAAAGCATGAACCCAAAATAAGTTGGAAGGAGGCGGTGGTGTGGTTCACCTCACAGTATTGCCAGGAGAACTGTCAACCTGAAGGAATCAAGAACACCTTAGCGGGGGCAGTGCAAGAGATCGAGCAGGTGACCCTGCCGCCAAAGTATGAAGAATTCAAAGAGGTGTTTGATGAAAAAGAGGCAGAGACTTTACCCCCCCACCGCCCTTACGACTGTGCGATTGATCTAGTGCCAGGAGCCAGCATCCCATCAGGGAAAATCTACTCTCTCACAGAAAATGAGAGGGAGGCCCTGAAGGAATTCCTGGATAAAAACCTGAGGCGAGGATTCATACGCCCCTCACAATCCCCTGCTGGAGCACCACTATTGTTTGTGAAAAAGAAGGGGGGGAACTCAGACCCTGTAACGACTATCGCGCATTGAACCAGATCACCATCCCCAACAGCTACCCGCTGCCCCTGATCTCAGAGTTGCTGGACCGACTGCGCTCTGCAAAAATCTTCACGAAGTTGGATTTGAGAGGAGCGTACAATCTGATCAGAATGAAGGAGGGAGATGAATGGAAAACAGGATTCTTGACCGCTTACGGACAGTATGAATACCTGGTCATGCCGTTTGGGCTTTGTGGAAGTCCAGGAATTTTTCAAAAATTCATGAACGACGTGTTTAGAGACTTGTTGGACACGTATGTAATCTGTTACTTAGATGATATCCTGGTGTTCTCAAAGAACCAGGAAGACCACGACCAGCATGTGAAGACGGTGTTGAAGAGACTGAGAGAAAATCACCTGTATGCTAAATTAGAGAAATGTGGATTTGACCTCAAGTCTCTAGACTTCCTTGGATATCGAATCTCAGCGGAAGGCGTGGAGATGGACCCAGGGAAAGTAAGCTGCATATTGGACTGGGGCCAACCTGTCACCAAAAAGGATGTACAATGGTTTTTGGGGTTTGCCAATTATTACAGAAAGTTCATTCCAGGGTTTTCCAAATTAACAGCTCCTCTGACTGACTGTTTAAGGGGGAAGAAGAAGTTTCAATGGACAGAGAACGCCACCGAGGCCTTTGAGGAGCTGAAGAGAAGGTTTGCTACTGAGCCCATTCTGCGCTTTGCTGATCCGAACCGCCCTTTCGTAGTGGAAGCAGATGCTTCAGATTTTGTCATCGGGGGGGTCCTGCTACAATTAGACCAAGAAGGGAAGGAGCTGCACCCCTGTGCGTACTTCTCTCGGAAGTTAAAGCCTGCAGAGAAGAACTACACAGTTTGGGAGAAGGAGCTGCTGGCCATCAAGGACTCTTTTGAAAACTGTAGACAATACCTAGAGGGGGCCTCTCATCGAATTGAAGTGCGCTCCGACCACAAGAATCTTGAAAGCCTCCAAACAGCCAGAAAGCTGAACCAGAGACAGATAAGATGGTCCCAGTTCTTCACTAGGTTTAACTTCCAGATTACTTACCATGCCCAAGCCAAAAACCAGAGAGCGGATGCCTTATCCAGACAGCCACAATACAAAGAAAGTGAATCCGAGGACCAGCCTCAGTACGTAATCCCGCCAGAGAAATTAACGTTGGGAGTATGCCAGCCTTCATGGGAAGAGGAACTCAAAAAGGCACAACAAGAAGATGCAGACATGCTAAAATATCAGCAGGAGACGGGACAAGGTCAAGACTCAGAAGTAACCTTTCACTGGAGAAATGGACTGTTATGGTTCAAAACCGCCAGATATGTGCCAGAAGGGGAATTAAGGCTCAGAATCCTACGCCAGTGTCATGATTCCATCACAGCGGGACACTTTGGGATTTACAAGACCATTCAGAACGTGGCCAAGGACTTCTGGTGGCCTAAAATGCGTCGGGATATTGAGAGTTATGTAAAGTCCTGCTCTGTCTGTCTGCGGACAAAACCACAAACAGGGACACCAGCAGGACTGTTACAACCGTTGCCTGTCCCACACGAACCCTGGAAGGACCTCTCCATGGATTTTATAACTGATCTACCCAAGTCCCAAGGAATGACAGCCATCTTAGTAGTGGTGGATCTACTTACCAAAATGGCACACTTTCTTCCTTGTGCAGGGGCCTTAGAGGCTAAAGAAACGGCCAAGTTATTCATAAAAGAAGTCTACCGGCTGCATGGATTGCCAAACAGCGTAGTCTCAGACCGAGGAACTCAGTTCACAGCCAAATTTTGGAGAGCAATGTGGAAACAGTTGCAGACGGAATTAAAACTCTCCTCCGCCCATCACCCCCAGACAGATGGGCAGACGGAACGCTTGAACGCCGTTTTGGAAAGATATTTACGAAGTTATGTGTCCTATCAACAGACTGACTGGGTATCATATTTGCATTTTGCAGAGTTCGCCTACAACAATTCTCTGCACTCCAGCACTCAACAAACCCCATTCTTCGCTAATTATGGATTCCATCCTAAAGTCTTTCCAAGCAGCTCAGAAGGAATGCTGGTACCGGCAGCTGAGAACTTCCTTAAGGAATTGCAAGCGGCGCAACAGACACTGAAACAGCAGTTAAACGAAGCCAAAACGGAGTACAAGCGAGTTGCTGACCTGCACAGGAAGGAGGCCCCCCCCCTTCAACCGGGAGACCAGGTATGGCTGTCCACCCGCTTCCTCCAGATGCCGGGCAAATGTAGAAAATTACAAGACAAGAGGGTGGGTCCTTTCGAAATAGAAACTCAAATTAATCCCGTGGCGTACCGACTGAAGCTGCCTGACACGTTTAAAATACATCCTGTGTTCCATCGATCCCTCTTAACGAAAGCCGCCCCTCCCAGTGAGTTACGGCCGGAGGAACCTCCCGGAGCTCCACTCCTGGTAAATGAGCAGCTTGAGTTTGAAGTTGAGGAGATCTTAGATTCCAGGATCAGACGCCACAAGCTGCAGTACTTGATTCACTGGAAAGGCTATGGGGTGGCTGACAGATCATGGGAAGATGCAGCTGATGTGCATGCTCCAGAATTGGTAAAACTTTTCCATCAACGTTTTCCCCACCGTCCCAAGCCAGACAAGGGGAGGGGGGCACAGCCTGGGAGGGGGGATGGTGTCGGAAGGCAGAGCTGGGGTCCCAATCCCAGGGAGCTGGATCCCGGAGAGTTGGGAGAAGAGTATTCGGATGGATGGCAGAGGGAAGGGGGAGGAACTTCCCCCCTTTGGAGCGAAGACGAAACAGAGGAACTGCCAGTGATAAGGTTGCTTAGCAATGGGGAGCCTGAGCCCTCCCTGGACATTCTCACGCCTCCCCCTCTTTCAGGCTCAGAGCAAGAGGGGGAAGAGGGAGGGCTGCTCACAGCCGAAAAGCGGAGAGGCAGTTTACCATCAGCCCCTTCTCTATCCCCCATCCTGGAATCGGAAACTTCAGAAGAGGAGGGGGTGATGCTTCCCCCCTCACCGCGCACACGCAGACAGCTGAAAAGACAGGAGAGAAGGGGGGAAGGCGGGCAGTACCTGAGGGGCAGTTAAGGAGGAGCGAAAGATTGCGCGCCCGTTTGGCCCCTTCTTAAAGAACAGG
Source organism: Rhineura floridana (assembly GCF_030035675.1). Lineage (NCBI taxonomy): Eukaryota > Metazoa > Chordata > Lepidosauria > Squamata > Rhineuridae > Rhineura > Rhineura floridana. The sequence continues at coordinate 79,552,466 of NC_084486.1, read as the reverse complement.
CGGGAAGAAGTCCCTTGCTCTGTCAACTTTCTCCCAATGCCGCAGGACCTGTATCCCTGTATTGCTTCATGAGAAAACGCAGTCTTTGTTTGGACATTACCCTAATAAAACACGAATTAACTACAACCGCTGGTCTGGTTCCTGAGTCACATCCTGGGCCTGACAATACCGGACTAGATGGGTCAAAGACATAGGCTCTTCTTATGTTCTTATACATTTTTCCCAGTATGCATTGTGTTATCCTGGCTTGGTGCTTGAAGTATCCAGGGCTCAAACCAGGTGTCTTACAGTTCAGGTACTAATTCCCAACTACTGGCTGGAAGAAGAAACTGGAGTTCAAGCCAGAAAATAAATTTCATAGACTGGAATTCTCCTATTCCAGAGAGTAGGGATCTTAGAGAGCTAATCCTATATTCAGAAGTGTAGTGGAGCAGGAATGGGGATAGGAAACACAGCTCTGGGTTGTTGTTTTTCAGAACAGGAGCAATGATTTCAACTGCCATCATGCCAGAGCAATTGCTAGACTTGGTTTAGCAAGCGAATGAGGTGATAACAAGGTTCTCAAGTGTTGCTATTGTTTGAGACCTTAGTGCAAAAGAAGTCTGAGAAAGAAAAAATAATCAAGCAGAGGATGGATACTAATTTTCTTTGATAAAATGTTCTTACTTCATGACAGCAATGGAAACAAACAATGTGTTGAGTGCACTTGCTTACATCTGGCCACATTAAGCTTCAATGGATAACCCTGTCTTTTTTGTTCTAGGATTATCCATTTTATCCACACTATGCATAATTTTGTACTCACCTTTGTTTTTCTAAACTAAAAAGCTCCAAATGTTGAAGCCCCTCATAGTAGAGGTGTTGGTCTATCAAGTTTTGCACGAGTATCTGTCTACAGTAAAGACATAGAATATTACAAAGAAGCTGACATCTATTTACTTCACTAATTTACAGACAATACACTAATATGCAAAAAACCTTGCGGTTTAAGAACGCACCTATAGCCCACAGATATTTCTATCAAACTTTAAAAAGCAGGGAAATTGGGCAGCTATAGTGAATGCACCAGGGGAACAGGAGACCTGACCTCCTCTCTGAGATGTTGGACTGCCCTACAAATTGGTCAAAATGCAAACACAATTAGGGTTCATTTTTCACAGTCCAATCCACTTCCTGTGTAGCTTGGAAAAATTTGGTAACATTTGCTTCTGACCATACGGTGAGTGGTAGCAATACCTGCCATCTCCAAAGATGGAGAATTACATTTTTGTATGTTTGTTGCTGTTCTTCTAACTTTGCTTGATTCCTGTGTTGCTATTGTTTCTACAGATATTCTAATCTAGGAAATTTTGTTTCTCTCATTATTCATCCCACAACCCTGTGTCGAATTTATTTTTATTAATTTCAAAGCCTTTTTATTGGTCAGTGTCATATGATGGTGAAGACAACCTTTTGTGTTTCAAATTGGATGTTATGTTCTATTTCTATTTTGGGTGCATTTACAGTTGAATCTAAAACTACAGATGTAAAATCAGACTGATTACAATATGTTGCTACTTCAAGAATGACTCCAGCTGTTGGGGAAAAAAACTTAGCCTGCATGTTTTCAGCCTGCGATGTTTAAACCACTTCATTTAAGGCAAGGTGGGCACAGTCAATTAAAAACATAGAGCACACCTAGAATATATTTTACCACCTACTGTTTTATCTTGTGCAAACTGAGACACTACTGATGTCCACTGGAGACTATGAATAGTCAGTGCCATTATTCCACAATTATTTTTGGAGGTTTTTTTAGTGTAAATTTTGTAGAGTGTTCCTGTACTTCACATATTCACAGAAATAGAAGCAAAAGAAAATGATTTCCTATAGGAAACTTCACTAAAATTGCAAAGGAAATCAGAGATATTTGAAGTGACCATCGGAACTATGTCAACTATCTTGATAATGTTACTTCCTCCCTGCTAAAACAAGATCAGCACAGCACATGAATTGTTTCTGTTATTTGGGCTGATTGCAGGTGTTGCCACTACTCACCATATGCTCAGAGGAATATATAACCAAATTCTTCCAAGCTACACAGGAAGTTGATTGGACTGTGAAAGACGAACCCAAATTGTGTTTGCATTTTGACAAATTTGTAGGGCAGTCCAATATCTCAGAGATAAGGTCAGGTGTCCTGCTCCCCTGGTGCATTCACTATAGCTGCCCATTTCCCTGCTTTTTAATGATAGAAAGATCTGTGGGCTATACGTACATTCTTAAACCACAAGGTTTTTTGCTTATTCGTTAACTGCTTTTTAATCCGGGAGGTAAGAAATGGGATCCTGTGCAAGTTTGCTGAGACTGGATTGATCATTTGCATGCTTATTGAGTTCATTGGGATTTACTCCCCTGCGATCATGCTAAGGATAGATGAAACTGACCACAGGGCATGGGGAGGGGAGGAACCGTGGAGGGGAGGATGGGGAGGGGAGGAACCGTGGAGGGGAGGATGGGGAGGGGAGCAGGAAGGAGGGGGAGGGGAGGAGAAGGACAGGTTTGATCATTTGCATGTTTTAGTTCAGTGGGATTTACTCCAGTGTAATCATGCTTAGGGTAGGTAAAACTGACCGGGGAGGGGAAGGAGGGACAGCTGGAGTGGGCAGGGAAGGAGGAAGAAGGAAGAGGGGAGGGGAGGAGGAAGGGAGAGTGGTAGGAGATGAAAGCCAGGTCTGATCATTTGCATGCTTGTTGAGTTCAATGGGATTTACTCCTATGTAATCATGGTTAGGATAGGTAAAAGTGCATGAGGAGGAGCAGGAGGAGAGGGAAGGAGAAAGGAAGGGGAGAGGGGAGCAGAAGGAGGGGGAGAGGCAAAGGAAGGGGCAGGGGAGGGCAGGTTTGACCATTTGCATGCTTATAGAGTTCAATGGTATTTACTCCCGTCCAATCATGCTTAAGATAGGTAAAACTGACCATGAGGAGGAAGAGGAAAAGGGGGAAAGAGGGGATGGGGGGGGAGGCAGAGGGAAGGGGCAAGAGGGAGGGGATAGGAGGGAAGAGAAGGGAGGGTGGGTTTGATCAGTTGCATACTTTTTGAGTGCAATATGATTTATTTCTGTGCAATCATGTTTGAAAATGGACATGGACTGCCTTCAAGTTGATCCTGACTTATGGCGACCCTATGAATAGGGTTTTCATGGTAGATGGTATTCAGAGTTCGTTTTACCATTTATTTATTACATTTATATACCGCCCCATAGCCGAAGCTCTCTGGGCGGTTTACAACAATTAAAAACAAATATACAAATTTAAAAACAATTTAAAAACACATGCTAAAATGCCTCAGAGAAGAGGAAAGTCTTGACCTGGCACTGAAAATATAACAGTGTTGGCAGCAGACGCACCTCGCCAAGGAGATCATTCCAGAATTTGGGGACCACCACTGACAAGGCCCTCTCCCTTGTTGCCAGACTCCCAGATTCCCTCTGAGTAGGCACCCGCAAGAGGACCTTCAATGTTGAGTGTAGTCTACAGGTGGGTTCATGTCGGGAGAGGCGTTCCATCAGGTATTGTGGTCCTAAGCCATGTAAGGCTTTATAGGTCAAAACCAGCACCTTGAATCAAGCTCAGAAACATACAGGCAGCCAATGCAAGCGGGCCAGAATTGATTTTATATGTTTGAACCGTCTGGTCCCTGTTACCAATCTGACTGCTGCATTTTGCACAAGCTGCAGCTTCCGAACTGTCTTCAAAGGCAGCCCCACGTAGAGCGCATTGCAGTAATCTAACTTGGAGGTTACCAGAGCATGGACAACTGAAGCCAGGTTATCCCTGTCCAGGTAGGTGAGTAGCTGGGCCACCAACCAAAGTTGGTAGAAGGCACTCCGTGCCACCGAGGCTACCTGAGCCTCAAGTGACAAAGATGGTTCTAGGAGAACACCCAAGCTATGAACCTGCTCCTTCAGGGGGAGTGCAACCCCATCCAGGACAGGTTGGACATCCACCATCCGGTCAGAAGAACCACCCCCTAGCAGCATCTCAGTCTTGTCTGGATTGAGCCTCAGTTTATTAGCCCTCATCCAGTCCATTGTCGCAGCCAGGCACTAGTTCAGCACATTGACAGCCTCACCTGAAGAAGATGAAAAGGAGAAATAGAGCTGCATGTCATCAGCATACTGATGGCAAAGCACTCCAAAGCTCCGGATGACCGCACTCTACTGTTTCATGTAGATTTTGAACAGCATGGGGGACAGAACTGACCACTGTGGAACCCCATACAGTAGGGTCCTGCTTATACGGCGGGTTAGGGACCAGGCGCCCGCCGTAAAGTAGAAATCACCGTAAAGCGGAACCCATTGACTATAATGGGTCGCGTCGCACAAAAATGCCGCAAAATTGGCTTTAAAACGGGGAATTTCCCCTAATTGAAAGCTGCCGCATCAGCGGAACGCCAGAAAATGGAACGCCGTAAAGCGGGGCCCTACTGTACTGGAGAGTCCAGGATGTCGAGCAGTGTTCCCCAAGCACCACCTTCTGGAGCTGACCTGCCAAGTAGGAGCAGACCCACCGCCATGCAGTCCCTCCCACTCCCAACTTAGCCAGTCTTCCCAGAAGGATACCATGGTCGATGGTATCGAAAGCCGCTGAGAGATCAAGGAGAATCAACACAGTTGCACTCCCCATCTCTCTCCTGACAGAGGTCATCATACAGGGCGACCAAAGCTGTTTGTGTGCCAAAACCAGGCCTGAAACCCGACTGAAATGGATCCAGATAATTGGTCTCATCCAAGAGTGTCGGCAGCTGGCCTCCTCTGAGGCTGAAAGGCAGTGACTGGCCCAAGGTCACCCTGTGAGCTTCATGGCTGTGCGGGGATTCGAACCCTGGTCTCCCAGGTCGTAGTCCAACACTGACCAGGGGGAGGGGCAGGGAGGGGAGGAGGAGGGGAGGAGATTGGGTGCATGGGAACTGGGCAGAAGGGAAGCCCCTTTCCTTTCCAAAAGGAAACCATTGTGAACAGTATCATTGCTTTTCAGGGTTTCCCCCACCTTTTTATTCTACAACAGGCCCATGTAGTCTCCCACCCAAATTTAAACCAAATTTGTCCCTGGCCACATCCACACCAGACCTTCATTTCACTTTGGACAGTCATTGCTTCTCTCAAAGAATCCTGGGAAGTGTAGTTAGTGAAGGGTGCTGAGAGTTGATAGGAGATGCTCTGTTCCCTTCACAGAGCTTCAGTCAGAGTAGCTGACTGTTAAACCATTCTGGCTACTGGAGCTCTGTCAGTGGAATAGGAGTCTTCTCTCAGCACCCTTCACTAACTACACTTCCCAGGACTCTCTGGGGGAAGCCATGACTGTCTCATGTGAAATCAAAGTCTGGTGTGGGTGTGGCCCCCTGATTAGGCAAGCCAAGCAGCTGTGAGTCTGGCTTTTAGAACACTGACAGTTGCTTCCTACTGAGCATGCCTGACACTATCATTGAGTTCAACCCAAAATTTCTTAAATTAATTAAAAATCAGCCAGGTATTTTTTTTAACTTTTAAACTGCAGAAGATGAAGGTCAGAGTATGGGGCAATGTCAGTAATAGGATTACAGGTACTCTGTGAACATGGCTGATTTTTAATTAATTTCAACAAATTATGAGAACTCAGAGAAAAAAGTCCAAAAGGGCTCTGGGATTTTTTTCTCTCTTTTTACACTTTGAACTCTCTATTCTCTCTGACTGTTTTGTGTATTGGCATGAAAATTTAGAGGGTTGTTAAGCAAGCATTTCTGCGTTCAGGACTATAAATCTGGTAAGGTTTTGTTTTGAAATGAGCTTATGGGAAGCATCAGAACGGCATGGGGGTATAACATTGCGGAATGTGAAAAATCCATGCTGGCTATAGTATACAGCCACTCTCATGGCTGTATAATCATTTATTACACTTGCTTATTGATTTTGACTCCTTTGGCTACTCATTCAGCTAGCTGATATTGTTTCATACAAAATGTCTATAGGGGACATAACAGAGAACCTGGAGCTGCAAAGTTAGTGAACTTCTATATATTTCTTTTTAGAAGAAATCACTGTCAGCCTAGTCAATAAAGTACTTGCACAAATACTTGGAAACTTACAAATGTTGACTCATGTTCATGTGTTATTTCTAAGAAAAGCAAAACCAAGTTTCTTCAGTTTTGGGGATGGATGATAAATGGGTACATTTGGTTTGGTTGCAGGAGCTGGTGTCAATGTTATTGACTTTCTACCAAGAGAAAAAAGAAAAGAAAAACCCTTAAACAATTTGTTGAAGCATCTGTAAAGGCAACCTGCATCTGCTGTGAGTAAATGGATTCTGATCACTTCCAGGCAACAGCCTGAGAAGAGAATAATTACCTTTGCTGGGGGTGATGGCTAAAATCTTGATTTATCTACACTTTTCATTCTGACTGAATATAAACCAGCAAATAGTGGTTTGGGCAGAAGAACTGGTTAGGCATGGACTTAGTGCGAAACTTCTAAAAGTGGCTTCAATATTTTACTCCCACCCTCTTCCACATACAAACTAATCAACTTATCCAGAATTGTGAAGAATGGAGGCAATTAAAAAAGACCCTTCTTTGCTCAAATGAAAAAAACAATATTTTTGACTAAGTGATTGAAATAATCCTTGAGAAACTCCAAACCAAAACAGCAATACCCTTTGGGTTTAGGACATAAGTGAAGGAGTCATTCGTTATTTAGGTGATGTTTTAGGGCTACTGTTGTGACAGCATGGCTCTGTATCATCAGAGGCAAGGCAAGGAAACCAGCTAACTTAGCCCCACTTTCCTCACTGTTGCCGCCAAGTGAACATGGTTGGCTTTCCTGGATAAAAAAATAAATGAACTGCCTTCAAGTCAATTCTGACTTATGGTGACCCTATGACTAGGGTTTTCATGGTAAGCGGTATTCAGAGGGGGTTTACCATTGCCTTCCTCTGAAGCAGAGAGGCAGTGACTGGCCCAAGGGCACCCAGTGAGCTTCATGGCTGTGTGGGGATTTGAACCCTGGTCTCCCAGGTTGTAGTCCAACACTCTAACCACTATGCCACACTGGATCTCATTTCCTGGCTATCTTCACTAAAAAAAACTTTTATCGGATCTGATTTTGTTGCCTTCTTTGGACAGATCCAGGCAACTGCCTATATAGAACAGCAAGGGAATAAGGTTTGGGGAAAAGATCAAGACATAAGACCAAGGTTAAACCAGCAACAAATTTAGTCTTTACTATTAAGGTTTTGAAAAGCAAAAAATAGTTATTGTCATAATGTTTCAGTGTGTGTGTATGGGAGAGAGATTTTTCAATTGTTTTAGCGGTTAACCCTAAGAGCAATCAGGATATGAACATCAGTAGCAGTCAGCGTGGTGGAACAGAGCTGCCCTCTTGACAGCAACATTGCTGCTGCTTACCTGGATGGTGCAGGGGCAGGGCATTGGCAAGTCAGAGCTGTGTGGGAACACTGGTCCACATGTGCAACCCCAACCTCATCTCTGTCCCACACCATTCCAGTATGAGCCACAGTTGGTGCTGCTGCTGTAGAAAATAACCCAGGAGAAAAATGCATCCATCTACATCATGTCTAGACTATTTCTCTATAGCCAAGACCTAGCAATAAAGCGAATTTGTGAAGCTCATCCTAGTCCATTGGAAGTTATGCTCTTAGCTTTTTTGCTTTCACCTCAGTTTTGTTTGTCTCTGGAGTCTGGATCCTCTGCATTACCATCCATCATGACTATCTTTATTTCTTGTAGAATACCATTTCTATCTCTTTTTATTTTTCTGCCTGCTTTATTTATATACACAATTGCAATTCCTCTTCCCAATACCTTAGTCAAACGAAATGCCTTCTGGTTCCTGTAATAATTTGGTTTCTTCTCCCCACTCTTGGGTTTCAATTTCCTAGGCTGACATTTTGAAGCCCTGGCATAACTAAAGTATCTTAAATGGTTAATGTATTAATATGTTAACTTAGGTTTCTGTCCTTTCCATTGAATTTAGTAGCTTGCACACAACAACAACAACAACAACAACAACAACAACAAATGCTGTATAGCCTGAGTCCATCACAGAGGTATACAACAAGATAAAGACAACATAAAATACAAACTTGAAAAACAATAAAATCATTCCTATAATCTCTAACAACACCTCAGGGAACATCTTAAACAAACATGCCTTCAGTAGGAACTTAAACATCATAATTTCAGCTGGCAATTGATTCCAGAGGGCTGAAGCTGCAATACCAAGGGTACATGGGTCAAGGCAGTCCCTTAGGTAACCTGATCGCAAGATATTTAGAACTTTAAATGCTAAAAGCAAGACCTTGTACTGCACCCAGTAGCATATTGGCAGCCAGTGCAGCTCCCTCAGGGGAGATGTTGTATGGTGCTGACTGGATACCCCTGTCAACAACCTAGCTACTGCATTCTGCACCAGGTGCAGCTTCCAGGCTAAATCCAAGGAAAACCCCACACAGAATGTGTTGCAGTAATCCAGCCTTAAGGCTATCAGTGCCAAGACTACAGTAGCCAAGCTATCCTGGTCCAGGAACACCACAGCTGCCTTCGAAATCAAGCTGGTAAAAGGCATTCCTAGCCACTTGTGCCTCAAGTGACAAAGGTGGGTCCAGGAGCACCCCCAGACAACATACCTGTTGCTTCTGAGGAACAGATAAATGATCTATCTCCTGGAGTGCAGATCAGAACTTAGTTACACACACCAGATTTCACACTTCCCAAATGATCTGAGGCAGTTCTCAGCTCAGAAATGTAGCAAAACATGTTTTAAAATATGTATTGAAATTTGCAGATTAATGCAGAAATGGAATCGAGAACACATGTGAAAGTTACATGGATCAGAAATTGACTGATTTTTCCATCCCTATCATGCCAACCTAATCACAGTGTTATGTCTGTAGTCCAGCAGCTTTGATGCATTTTAAATATTCCACACTTGCGAAGTCTTTTTATTTCCCTTCACTGTGTGTGCAGTGAGGAATCCCATCACACAAAAGAAAGGGAGGGCCATGCAGATGTGAGACCTTTGCATCACACCCCATCCCAAAAATCAAGTTGGAAATGCTGGCTTTTATAGTTACTGGGGTGGTTTTTTTTGTATTTGGGAAACAAGAAAGCTTTTAGGAGTCAGGGAAGTGTGGTGTTTAAAGTATAAGACTAGGGCTGGGGAGCCTCAAATTGAAATCTCCACTCAACTATCAAGTTTGCTAAGTGGCCTTGGACCAATAGCTATCTTTCAGCCTAACTTATCTCAGGGGTTGTTGTGATGTGAAGATAATAATGCAGGACTGGTGGTAGAAACAGAACCTTATTAACCACTATGAAATCCTTGGAAGAAGGGTAGAATAAAAAATAAGTAATAAATATCTAAATATGAGTGGTGGAGGGAGAATCTAATGAAACTATCGCCAATTTCAAATTTTGGCCAAAAGCTTTTTGATTTACAAAGTATGTCTTGCTGCCCTTAAAAGGCTGATCTAATGAAGATATCTGCTTAGCTACTTTAAGACCAAAGTAGTAAACATCTTCTATGCAAGGTGTGTGTGTATAATCCTGAATTTTTTTTGTCCATATTTGGGAACAGCTGTTGCATTATTTTGTGGGATCACATAAGAATGAATCACGGCAGATTCCAGACTGCATTCTCCTTCTGTAGTGTTAAGAATTTCATTGAATTGGTAGACAGACGGCAAAGGGTTTTCATACAATAGCAGAATAACACAATGTAATTTGATTTTGTGCAACATCTCCCACAAGCAAGTATCAAAAGGACTACAATCAGAGCTCATAATTAATGTGTGCTGTCTTTAGTTTCTGTGTCTTTGACAGTTAGATAAAAGATATATTTTATTATAAAAAGAAGGGTGTAACTATGTCAACAGAGTGACAGAGCCGTTGAGTAATTATAAAGGATATGGTATTTGAGTGCTTTAATAGAACAGAGGTTAGAAAGGTGAGGTAGCAAGGAGAATGGACAAATCAGAAAATGGGATTTCAAGACAGCAATTTATGCAGGACATATTAGAACTACATAGAGTGAAAACACTTTCCTAGTAGATACTCTTAATTTTGAAAGAGGGATGGAAATTCAACAACAGGCAGTGAAACAAAGAAAGACAGTTCCCAACTTTAAAGACCTTTGGCTGATAGGATGGATGGAACCACCGAGTTTCCCTCTACAGAGTTTTGGTGTAGAATGAAAAGAAATCATGAAATCATTTGCTGTGTTAGTTCAATGGATTAAAATGGTAGCAATTCTGTCCTAATTTGTAAAATTCCTTTCACACTGCAGTACCTGTTGTGTGGCTTTTTCAGCTGATATAGCAGCATTTCGTACAACTGTCTTTCACATTGCAGCAACAAACAGTACCTTGTTTTTGTCCCTCACTAGTTATACATATGCACACTGTAGTTCCCCCATAATTCACTGTTTGAGTTAGTGTCTGGACACAGAGGTGTACGTGGGAAAAGGAGGAAGGGAATGCCACTACCTGCACCTACGCAGGAATAGCAGTACAATTTTCATCAGGAAAAAAAAATGTTGTATGCCTGAAGGGTGGGAACGCATTGCATGACTGGATGCCTTTCATGTGAGTAGCTACAGCTAGTGTAAAGCTCCCACAATCTTCCATGTTCCCAAGCTTGCATGATATTAGTTATCATGAAAAACAATGCAAAACATCCACTATATTCCACCTGATTTCTCAAACTAGCTTTTACGTTATGTCAAATATAATGCCCAAACTACTAGGTAAGAAATCATTGGAATAACGGAATAAAGTGCAGCATGAAAGGAGCTCAAGTTGCTGGCTGAGCATCTTCAGAGACCTTCCCTGAAGGTCTCTGATGCAGCAAGGAGTCAATAAAAACAGCATCACCCCCCCCAATTGTTCTGGGTGAGAATTTCAATTCAGTTCATATTTCAAGCAGAATTTATCAAATTTGCAATTTCTGAAACAATATGATAACCAAAACACAGCTATCCTGCGAAATTCACATTTATTAGAATTTTGGGGTGCAGTTGGCCAACTGAACAACATTTACAAAAATACATATATTAGGGGAAATGCGTAAAAATGAGTACATCAGTGAAAATAACATACAAAAAGGCATAAAATGATGAGAAATGCCTTGCAAAAATGTGTACTTTTGCCAAAACTTCCTACAAAAATGTGTTTATTTGGAGAAATTCACACTAAAATGGTGGAGAATTTTCATGACGATTTTTTTAAAAAACATTGCAGATTTCTGCAGAAATGTAGAGAACTGTATTTAACATTGGAAAAATCAGAAACTGAGAGAACTGAAACAGACAGATCCTTCCATCCCTAAGCTGGAGTATTGTTATACGGGACAGCTCAGCAGCTTTTTAGGTCCTACTAGACCCACATTGTGATGGTTCAGAGATACAATGAAGGGATGGTCCTCATGCCAGCTCTTTTCTACTTTGGAGACCTTTGAGCATGAAATTCAAATTGTAGCATGTCTCAAGGATGTCACTGGGCCCTACCAGAATACTCATATCCCATGCCTGCACTCTGATGATGAAAGGAGGTTGTGTTTAAAAACAAACAGATAAAATAACTTAAAGGTTAAGAATAATGAGACCCATATTCCTCTCAAAGAGTTCCCGAGTTCCCTGGGAAGAGGTAAACCACCCTGAATGAATGAATGAATGAATATCCTGCCCTTATATCCCAGGATTTATACAGAGCTTGGAAGATTACTTTTAAAAAGCAATAAATTACAGTTACAATTACATGGCCCCCAAAAGTAGTAATTACCGTTACAATTGCAATTGCTCTGAAAGTAACCGATTACTTTGCTTTTCCTTCAAAGTAATCACTACAATTACATTTCAGTTACTTTTTAAAAAACCGCCTACAAGGTGCTGTCCTTGGCTGCTGCACATCTAAGTAGCCTAAAACAACATTAAAAATAAACACACACATACAGAGGTAGTAGAATAATTCTTTTTATTCATAAGATAGCAATGGTGGTCTCTCCGCTAGTAAGGGTGATAGTGAGGGAGGCTGAGGCCACTACTCAGATCTTTGCACGTCAAACCAAGTGCAACCTCCCCCCCCACTCAGAGAGACAGCATAATATATCTCACTTAACCACCTCTCGGACCCTGCGCTGCCACCAACTAAAGGACACTCACTCAAGCAAACATTTTCACCTGAGATGCAAAAAAGTTAAAATACTGCAAATGCAGCACAGTAGCCAGAGAGGGTGGTGGAGGCCACTTTGTGTGCCAAGTGCAAACACAGTATTCACACAGTATTCACACACACAGTATTCACACACACACACACACACTTTGTCATCTTTCATCTCCACAGTTCTTTATCTCCATTCTGCTGCTGCCTCCTTCTCCTCCTTTATCCATGTTCTTGACCTCCAGATCCTTTTCCCCTCCACTCCATTCTTCACCACTTCCGGTTTTTTAAATAATTGTTTTCTCCACTCCACTCCATCTCACTCTCCACCTCGTCTCCTCCTGCCCATCCACAGAGCACGAGGAAAGAGCGACACTGCACAGAAGCCTAGTTTGAGGCACATGTTTTTCATCCACAAATCAGAGGAGCAGAAGACTTCCCCTGCTCCCCCCCCAAGTAATGCCCAAAAGTAATTCTGGAAACGTTACAATTACTCCACAAAAGTAATAAAATTACTCCTAGTTCTATTACAATCAAAATGTAAAGGAATTTCCCACTCGTTACTCAAAAAAGTAATGAATTACAAGTAATTCATTACTTGTAACTAGTTACTTCCAAGCTCTGGATTTATATCCCAGAATTGTAGTTCCGGGAGAGGAAAAGGGGTCTCCTAACAACTCTCTGCACCCGTAATGGACTACAGTTCCCAAGATTCTTTGGAGGAAGCCATGGCTGTTTAAAATTGTATGATACTGCTTTAGATAGGGCCACACACACATATGCCCACATGTGTTTGTGCAAATACACACACAAATACACAAAAATTGATCTGGAAGCCAAACTGATTCTTCAGGTGTGCCTCCTCTTTTTCTTCCCTGCGAGGAACTGAAAACAAACAGTGTATGTTTGTGTCTCTTGCATCTCTGATTTCACAATACACATCTGATGGGTTGCATTTGGCTTGGTAGGCAACATGTTAACCTGGCCTGAATTAGTCTGTTTTGCCCTCTGCTTTACAAGTGTCCTGTGAGGCCTGATGGTAATGGAGATGAAGGGATGCCTTGCAATGAAGGTTATTTATTTATTCATTTATGGTTGACTTACCTCTTTACATTTTTTGGCTAATAAAAGGATTCACTTGCCTTCCTTGCTTTGTTTCCTGCCAAACATGTCTACTAATACATAAACACAAAGAGTAAAAATGAGGGATGAGACATATTGTTGGAATGAATGCAATTGCAATAAATAAATAAATAAATTGCAACTATATTCAAAGTATATGATCCTCTGTGGCGCAGAGTGCTAAGCGGCAGTAATGCAGGCGAAGCTCTGCTCACGGCCGCAGTTCGATTCCAACGGAAGGAGGAAGTCGAATCAACGGTAAAAGGGGTCGAGGTCCACTCAGTCTTCCATCCATCCATGGTCGGTAAAATGAGTACCCGGCATATGCTGGGGGGTAAAGAAAGGCCGGGGAAGGAACTGGCAATCCCACCCCATATATACAGTCTGCCTAGTAAATGTCGCAAGACATCACCCTAAGAGTCAGAAACGACTCGCACTACAAGTGCGGGGACACCTTTACCTTTTTTTATAGTCAAAGTATAGACAACACTTGCACAATCACACTTCACAAAACACCCAAAACATGCAGGTGGGGGGAGGGGGAGAACTGCAATTTCCTACTTATTGTTCTATTGTAGTTTGAAAGGTGATGAAATGCTATATCCCGGCTACTTAAGGGAAATATGCCTGGATCCCCAACTGAATATCAACAACTACATTTATACAGAACTAACTTACAAAAGGCCCTGAGCGTAGTATCCATCCTTGGTCTCAAGAGGTAGCACAGTAAATAGGGTTTCTGCTGGACAAGAATGCTAATGAAAGTTCGGATTTGGTGGAAGCAAATACCAAGAGATGCAGGGTCAATGATGGGAGCAGATGTGATTCTGGGAAAAGCCCAAAGTCAGGTTGCCTTTGATTTTTGGTAGCCATAGTTATATCTCTCCAACCTAAACACTGATGACTTTGAGAACAAGTTCAAAATTCATATTTGAATTAAAAAAATGCATTCAGTGTTCCACATTTTTTTCCAAATGTGAATTGCTGCAGCAGCTCTACAAACACTGTTTCCAGTTCCAGCTGGAACTAATTTATGTCCTACACAGAACATGTGCCTAGCTATCCCTAGTCATTTTTGTCAAATAGAGATACAATCTCCTTTCTTTTTCTAACATTATTTCCCAGACTCATCAGCTGCATTGTTAATTTCAATAATTAGAGTTACTTGCCTGCTATTCAAAGAAAACACCATTCAGCAAACATGGATGTATCTTAATTGAATAATTTATTTGATGAGGGCTTTTATTTTTCCTTCCCGATATTTAGTCAGCTGTGACAATAATGGAATATTGTACTGAATGCCAAGTGATAACAGAACTGTACTTTTAATTTTTCATGTCCTTAATAATGAAATGATGTTCCATTTCTTAAAAGCATATAAATGATGAACTAATCAAGTGTGGAGCCTTTTTTTGAAAAGTGTGGCATCTTATTGTAATGTTTAAAGGAAGTACACATTCAAAACATTTGTGTTTAAATTCCCTGAACATTCAATTGTTTGGAAAATTCAAAACTTTTGAAAGTTTTAATAAGTTAAAATGGTGATGTATAAAGAAGAACGCAACCAAGTTGGTCAGGAAGGGCAACTACTGGCATAGCTCTTGTTCCCCAGGAATACTGCTTGAGAGAGGAGAGGAAACTGAAGAATGTAGCTGAAACTACTAGATGAGGAAGACAAGCCACTTACAAAGTATAAATATATATTGAGGACTATCATATCTTTTGCTCTAAGTTGGGAGGTCAAGTAAAAGCTAAGCCACCTACCAGAATACCTTCTGTGTTGGCAGTTGTCCCTCATTTTGCCACTTCAAGATTCCCAGGCTTGAATCCAGAAACCAACTACCATCAAAACACTTTTCCATCGGAGACTTCTCCCACCTCAGTAGATTTGGAGTTTTATGTGTTTTTATACTCCAAATAAATAAGTCCAATTGAACTTGCTTATTTCCATATTTAGAATGGCAGACTTTATAGTTTACAACCTTACAGTATGGCCTTAACAATGTTTACTCAGAAGTAAGTATCACTAAAACACAAACAGACCGAAGTTTTCACTCTCATTGAACTTTATGGGACTAAAGTGGGTCAAGTAGTTTGTGGATCAAACCAATTAATCAAGCTTAACAAATATAGCAGGGTTTAGCCAAGTACCCACTAAAGGAAATAATTTATGACTCAAATGACAATATTTCAGTTTTGGTTACCGTTGGATTTATGGGTCATGACTCACCTACCATTTGCAAATCTGTTCTGACAAGAAAGCCAGTCTCCTCCAGAACTAAAATTGGCAATTCACCAGATATTTTAAACTCCACTGGAACATGAACATTTACATGAGTTCAGTAAGAGGGAGCATTTACGTCAGTGCTTGCCTAGTTTGAAAAGCCACTCTTTCCCTTGACCACAGATATTAATGTTGAAAGAGTGTTGTAACAGCAACAGTTTAAAGCTATCCAGTTTCATGAAAACTTTGAAGCTTCATTTCTATTTTTTAAAATAATCATAATCATAAATTGGTTTTGTTTTAAAAGACCACTATGCTTTATAACATAAATGTATAACCAAATGCAGTAACTTGTCTCACTTCCCTCCTTTTCGTTTATTGAATTGATCCATTGCTATTCCACTGTCAAGCAATAGAACACATAGCTTCCTTCTAACCAGGTTTCAAAGGCTTGCATCACAGGATACAGTAGGGATGGGGGAGAATATCTAACAAAATTGAACCTGGTACCCGATCCTGACTGAATTTGCTAGTTTGCTATCCCTTTGGAGCCGCAGTGATCTCTTGCAGCGGGCGGCGGCTGTAATTGGCATGGATTTTGCAGCCGCTACTGCAACCAGTAAGAATTTTTTTCAAAATCCTCCCCCTATTTTACTTTTTTTTTTCATAATTAAGATGCTGTGTCAACTACAGGATTTCCATTTGTCCATTATATATTATGAAAAAAATAATTATTATCGCAATATAATACAAAACAATGGCTATATATGTCTTCAGTGTTAATTGTCAAATCATCCTGCAATGTCATGTTTTTCAAACAAGATATCTCACAGCATTCTGAATATCTTGTGTGGGAAACATTATGATGATGAGACTGACCCACACTACCTGCCTCACCCTGCCCCCACCCCTCTTTCATTGCTGCTGTCCTGAGCTAAACAAGGGCGCTCTCTCTCTCTCTCTCTCTGACTGTGCTTTTTAACTTTCTATTGCCGCCCCTCGCAAGACCCTTGTTGATGTTCAATCATTGGTGCAGCTCCTGATGCCCTGTCTAAGTGTGAGAGTTTTTAAATTATTTAAATAACCCGGGAATCCATTGCTTAAACCAGATTGTAAAGCCACTTAAAAATTACACCATGTTTTTCTCCAACACCAAAAAACTACATGGAATGCTGTCATTTAAATAAGTATCTACAAAAACAATTACTTAATTTTTGCCAAAAAAATCTGCAGATAGAACATCCAAAAACGCATGCAGCAGATTGAATCGGCAAGTGCCAGAGAAAGCGGAAACAAAAAAAGGATGGACTGGTAAAGAAATGACAGACTATCGAAATGCATGTGGATCGGCACCATGCAGCAAACCCCATCCCTAGGATACAGTCTCAAAAATGTTAGTTGGGTTTTACTGATCTGGCAAAGACATCTCTTTGTAGCTGTTTATTATTTGAATGTTCTAATGTGTTAGAGAAACATAGAGTCACTGTGGTGCTTAAACTGAAAATGGCAGTCACAATATCACCCATGTGTCTGTAACA
The DNA here is from genome assembly GCF_030035675.1 of Rhineura floridana. Classification (NCBI taxonomy): domain Eukaryota; kingdom Metazoa; phylum Chordata; class Lepidosauria; order Squamata; family Rhineuridae; genus Rhineura; species Rhineura floridana. The sequence goes on along the minus strand of NC_084486.1, from coordinate 79,535,393 downwards.
CATCAACGAATCACATTGGAAAAGTGAACCTTAGAACTATACCATTCACTAGGGACCATCATACCGATTCTTGTGACATTTTAAAGATTAACAGCTTTATTATAGCCCATGCTTTGGTGGGTCAGAATGCTCTTCATCAGATATATTAATATTTTATATAAGTGCTATGTCTAAATAATATTTTAGCATTTGTCCAAAAACATTGTAACAGTAGAGCTATCCCTTCATGCTTGAGTGGGTACAGATTTGCCTGTCCCCCACTGAGGCCAGAATGGGGACATGTGACAGGCCAATTGGCCAGATGGTGGCGCTTGGCTATTTAAGGCTGCACCACTTACCTCCTGACCTCTTTGGACTTCCATGCTGCTACCTTCCCGCTTGTCCCTCAGTAGCAGTTTGGGATTAGTGGGTCACTATTTTAAGGTATTCCCCTCAAAGAGCTTTGGGATTTCTTGTTAAACCACTCTGGGAACTGTAGCTCTCTGAGGGGAATATAGGTCCCCTAACAACTCTCAACACCTCTAACAAACTATGATTCCCAGGATTCTTTGGGGGAACCATGCCTGTTTAAAGTGGTAAAATGCTGTTTTAAATGTATAGTGAAGATGGGGCCATACTGAGCACACACTGGTGACATTTCCCATGCTATCTCACACAGTTGCAATACTGTATGTTTGTGCATGTGAAAAAATAGCTTGTGTGTACACATGTGCACACATGCATGAGTATCACAGCAATGCAGGAAGGGCTGATTACATCTAGATGGGGTGCTAATCAGGGAGAAGACTCATATGTTTGATCCCACCCACATGGTTTATACAAACTCATTGTGGCCAAATGGGATGGGATGATGGAAAACTAACCCAACCACACAAGTTATATTACTAGACAAGTTATATCATTGTTGCTGTTGCTTTTATTTGTTAGTCGCCTCATATTCCACAGTCTCTAAGCAACTTACAAGAATTTAATAACATACTATATAAAACAGATTTAAAAACATACAAAATAAAAACCTACGACACAAATAAAAAAGGAATAACTAAAACAGTCCACATGAAGGGCCCAAAGGCCTGTGTGAAAAGTAAGGTCTTTGGCGTCTAAAGATCATTAAATAAGTTATATGTGTACTGTATAATGCCAGAATGAGCTCTGAGGTACTTAGGAAATCAGCTCTCCATTTCTCATCAGGAATTCAATTTTAAATTCAGTATAAGAACTTTTACTGCAGCTTCCTAATTTTTCTTGTAATTACATTTCCTATTTCTTGAATCATGCATTAACTCTCTAAGCCTTTTGTAGCAAATATCACACTTATTTAAGATCACAGACTGCCATCAATAAACCTCTCTTGAGTTTTGGGTACTTAGACAAACATCTGCTTGGTAACAAATTTCAGAATTAAACCCAAAGAAGCTGCATTTAATTTTGTTGTCAACAGAGCATCTTACTTAATTGTAGAATCTGTGGATGATTAAAATGGAGGGGAAAACAAATGAGAAATGGTTTTGTGATTCAAATATAGGTTTGGCATGACCATTTATTGTTCCAGTTCTTTTAACATGATTAGGCTTACCTTAAAAATGATAATTCTATGCTAATTACCTTACAGAAATAACAATCGTTTGTTCTCTTATCCTGGTGTTAAAAATGATATTTTCAATTCAATAAGTAGTTTCTGTCGCCAAGCATTCAGAAGAAAGGGATATATTGTTCCAGGCCAGAGGAAGGAAACCAGGAGCTGAATGTGGCCCTCAGGAATGCTCTGTCATGCCCTTGTGACTCTCTCCAGACCACACAAGCTCCCTAGCCACCCCTGTAACCAGCCCTGCTTCTCACCCTCCGTGAGTGTTTTCCCCTGGCTGTAATGAGTCCTTGAACTCTGATAAAATCTCTTGCTTGCCTGGATGGAGGACGGAGAGGTGTGAGAGAGTGTGTGTAGAAACTAGACTACTGTACAAAGGTGAAATGGGCATTCCTGTCCACTTTTGCATCTGGCCCTGCTCACTACTGGTATGTGGTCCTTGGAACTAAAGGGAATCCAGCCCTTTAGCTGAAAATGGTTCCTCCTCCCTGCTCCAGACATACATTGACAAGACCCTGTATCAGTGATTGCCTGTATAACAAATATTCTCTGCATCTGCTACTCCATCAATTATTCCTTTCCCCCCTAAAACCCCTCTAAATATCCCTTTTTGATAAAGAGGTGGGGGGAGGATTTCTGATGGATTGATTCTAGATGGTTGAAAACATTGGGCCTATAAAATCTTCTATTTCATCTGTACAATATTTTTCCAAGCAGTAAAGTCTCTGCTTACCTCACATTTCTAACATACTAAAAATATAAAATATATATTAGAAGTGGCCTGACAACCAAAGTTCTAGCTGATGAGTTAAATATCAATATGGAAAATTCAGTGTTCCCCCACCCTGGATTTCTGGCCAACTCTTTGGCTTCTCTGTTTCACTGCCTTCATGATTTCATTTCCACATACCCACTACTCAACTGATGCCAAATCCTGTTTGTAGGTTTCTAAGCTGTATGGCATATTTTCATTCAACTCCATTATCACACTGGCCATCAACATTGCCTATGTTCCTCTTCCTTTCAAGCTGCATTCTTCCCCTTCTCAGGAATCAGGAGACTTACAGATGTTCATCAATTTCTTGTGCACAAAAAAACTAAAGATAAAACAAAACACAAAAGCTAGCCCAAACCATGGTAAAATGGGTCCCTGTTCAGGACTTCATTTGTGCTCACCAGTATGGATTCTGGAATCCATTCAGTGCTAGTGCTTTAATATCAAGCCTGGGTCCTGGAACAAGCACAAGGTGCATTTCCCCCTTATTATTAAACACAGCTGATTTATATGCCCCCCCACTCTCTCTCTGAGGGATGCAAGCATTCAAAGCATACAGGTTGATGGTCACACAGACTTAAGCCCCATCACCTTTCTTTTACAATAATAAAAAATAAGTACTGCCTTCACCTCTTTTGCCAGCATAACAATCAATCAGTCTCCACAACAATCCACTCTTGGTTTTCCCCTTATCCACTTTTCTGTAGCTCCTTACTAGAATACTTTTCACATAATATTCCAACTTGGGAACTTACTTAAGGATAGGGCATTTAAAAAGCCTTTAAATAAATAAATAAATTTCCAATAGGTTTGGAGATCCCATAGGCAACAGGTTTTTTTTATCAGCTGTTAAGAATGTTTCACATCGATTAGGCAATTAATAGCTGCTGGCCAGCACTAAAAACCTTTAGTTCCTCCTTAAGATGGCACAAGAAGCTATTACAACATGATCTTAGACTACTGGGAAGGATTTGGGGAGGGGGTTGTTTTTGTGTTACAGACTGCAAAATCAGCTCTTTCTCCCTGGCATCCCATAACTGAAGCAATGCAGGGATGAACTGTAGCAGAGAATCATACTGATAGCTGCCCTCCTGGAAGATCTGGGGAAAACAATGACAAAACAGGGATATTCTTAAGTTGTGTGAGGTTGATGCATAGAATTGCACTGGGGCTTGGATTTCAGACAGCTTCTTTTTCTTCTTCTTTTTTTTACTTTTGCCAAAGAGCTTTGTTCTGGCATGCTGACAGTGCATTTTGCTCAAGGAAGGTAAAACACAGCAGACACAACTACATCCTGAGGATGGGAGAAGGCATTGTGCCAGAGGGATAACACACCATGGTTTCTTGTTCCTCTCATTAAACATGCTGGGCTCTAATAGAGAAGTGAGCCTAAACTTTTAACAAACGTGGAGAAGCAATGGTTTCTCATAATTGTTGACTATTTAAGTATAACTTGATTAAAGGATTGCATCACTGTTAGGTATGTCAAAATAGGTTCAGCATCTCTAATGGCAAATAACACAAAGGCACTAAAATGGTTGTTGGGTCAAATGAAAGAACTATCTAAAAATATAAGAAGAGCCTGCTGCATGAGGCCAATGGTCCATCTAGTCCAGCATCTTGTTCTCACAGTGGCCAACCAGAGGTCTATGGGAAGCCCACAAGAAGGACATGACCTTAAGAGCATTCTCCCTGTGATTTCCAGAAACTTCCTAGCCTAGGACTGTGCCAATAGGAAGCTTTGAGACTGCTAGATGTACAGTCAATGACTACTTTGCTTGCTTGGCTTATTGAAGGAATGCAGTGCAACAGCTACCATTTTTGTTCACAGCAATCCCATGTCTGTCTGCACTTCAGACAGGAGTAACTTCAGGATCAACAGGGAACATCACGTATTATGATCTGAACTATGGTGGTAGCGTAGGTGCCATATTGGACCTACTTTTTGTGTTTGTTTAGCACTGTAGCACCTAGTGGTATCCTATTTTTTCTAGTCATGAAGCATGCATGTTAGGTGTGCTGCAAGTCAGACTGATCAGTCATTGGATGTGGGAAAGTATCATGTCATCCTGCAGACAGAAATTCAGTGCTACTTATTTCTAGGTTTAAACCAATCTCATGTTTTTGGGGGGATGAAGTGTTGTTTTTGGACACTGAGAGCTGGTTACAGATCTTACTTTTTTTAAAAAAAAATTGCATGCTTAAAGGATCACATGCGCCACCAAATGTGTTATGTAAATTAATTGGTTTCTTTGGTAGCAACACATGCAACTCCAAACAGGCTCTGGAGTACACAGAAATCAGCTCTTTTTCCTGATAAGACACACCATACAGTATCTTTTCATGAATATGCAGTACTTCCATGGGAAATAGTTATGATAAAGCCTGAGTGCTCTCTACTGTACACATGTATATTGTCATTGTAGTACTATGTAGCTAAACCTGCTCTTCCCTGGTGTCCGGAAGGGATATGTGGGGTGGGGATGGTTCTGCATCTATCCTAGATAGAAGCAGGATGTTCTCAACATGTATGCAAATGCATGCTGAGCTGGTATGCAAACCAGTGAGGCGGGGCCAGAAGGGCTGTGTTGCTCTGTAGCCCAGTCTTAGCCAGAGCATCTGTATTGTATGAAGAAGATCCCAAGTTCAATCCACAACATTTCCGGGTAGGATTCAGAGAGAACCCTGTCTGAAACGTTGGACAGCAATCAGTGTGAACAGTATTGAGCTAGATGGAGCAATGGTCTGACTGAGTATATATCAGCTTCCTAAATTCTTAAAGCCTATGCCGCCCTTTGAAGTCCCTCTTTCTGATCTCCTTGGCACAAGAGCAGCTGAGAGAACAACAGGGAGCAGAGCCATTCTTGGCCTAGTGGTCAACTGTCTGGGTCCTAGCAGGCCAGACGGTAATGGCCATTGGGTTCAGCTAAGGAGACCACTGTTTTCTGGCTCAGTGAACCTGAGCAATGATATTCCAGTAGTAGCCCTTTCACAGGAGTCCCCTTACAATCTACTCCAAGGATTTTATACCTATGTTGGGAAATACAAGTGTCTCATAATAAATGAATAACACTTTCTTTCTTTTTTGCTCTGGGATCATGCATTAGGGAGACATGTATATCAGATTTCTGATACATGTATCGGGGGTGAAAAAGACGGTCTGGACTTCATGCCTGATGAGATATGCACTTTTTCTGATGTAGAGATTCATAACTATGTCAGAAAATATACCAAACGAAATCACTCTCAGAGAAAACATTTCTGTTTTAGACCATGGAAATCAGATATTTATAGACTTTGTTGAGAATATGTTGTTTACCACTATAACTCATCTCTAAATATCAGATATATTTTTGTCTGAGAACTTTGGGTTCACTGTGATGATCAATTCTTTGTTCACAGATAAGCCCTAGACCATTTAGCACTGTTTATTGTCTGACAGCAGATCAATTGAACATCATCAGTTTGAAAGCTCCTGTTTCCCTTGACATGAATATCTAGAAACTGATGCAAAATTGGACAGTTTGTTTACTGGGGGCTTGTGACAAACAGAGGGACTTTTTTTTTAGTTGTATGCATTCAGCATCAGTGCTTTATATGTCAATAGTTTCATTTTAATAAGTGAACTCCCCTTGGTTCAATTTGATATTGGCTTAGCATTTATGAGTTTTCTGGGATAATTTTTCTGAAAAAAGCTCAGGGGCAGACGTCTTTGTATGCATAAGATTTGAGGTCCAATCTCTGCATCCATGTTAAAGGATCTCAAGTACCAGAGTCAGAAAAGACCTCTATCTGAAACTTGGGAGAGTTGTTGCCAGTCAAAGTAGGTAATATTGAGCTCAATGGACCATATCCCTCTTCAAACATTCTATTCATGTGTAAACCAACACTCAGGCAGAGAAAGCAGGTACAAATATGCTAAGCTCCACCCTGTCACCTCTGCCCTCCACAAGTTGGAGGGTAAATTTGTGAGGAACCTCCTAGATTCATAGAGGTTTCGTATATAAATTTAGAACCCTCCTGCAGTGAGCTTCCATGACTACAGGAGGATTCCCATTTCAGATGTGACAGAGATAGCCGTGGGAGGCGGAGCTTAGCACATTTGTTCCTGCTCATGTGTTGGTTTTAAATGCAAGCAGAACACCTGAATAAAGCTTTTATCTAAAACAGGTGTGGCTAACCTGTGACCCTCCAAATGTAGCTCAACTCCCCATCATGCTTGACCATTGGCCATGTTGCTTGAGGTTGAAGGAAGCTGGAGCCCAACAGTGGGCCTCACTCTGGTCTAAAACCAGTTTCATTTGTTCAGTGTCTGAGTAAGTTCTACATGAACCCAAGAAGCTCTGTCACCTGGCTAAACAAGTTGTCCTGCCCGCAGTGAGCCATAAACCCAAAGAACCTAGCTCATCTGTTTTTTAGTATTTATTTATTTTTCAATAGAACAATAGTAAAATTAAACCAGATTAAACCTCATTTAGAGTACAGACATTTTTTTTACATAAATGAATATTTTGCCCACAAGCACAGCAACTAAATACCAAGTCTTTTAAGCTGTCTCCATACAATTGCAAATTGTTCCAGAACATCTTTGAAGAAGGAATTGTTCAATTTTTAAGCTAGCCTCAAAGTACCAAGGCTGGAGAAATTCCTACTTCTTGAGCCAAGACAGCTATGCAATTCTGGACCAAGACCCAAAAACACTCAGGTCAGAGAAGCTTCTTAGCTCAACAAAGCAAGAGTTTGACATCAGCCTTTCTCAATCTACTCATGCAAGCCCACCCCTAACCCATGTCAATTTCAGCAGCCTTGCTCTTGCGGATGAAGAGTAACATGGAAACTACTCCAACAGAACAGGTGATGCAATGAAGATGGAGCCTTATTATATCACCTTGATGTCTACTGCATGCATACAGAATTTGAGCTCCAGACTGTAGAAATTCAGGAACTTATCAGGGCTTGATATAACATATATTAATTTCTGGAATAATAACACCCTTAACAACATGACTTCCTCAAAATATTGAGTCTCATAATTTCCTTTTATGCTAAGGCAGAATAGTCTGCACGTGTGAGGCTGTTACTAAAGATTAGAATATTTGTGATGTATGATTCACACATGGAAGGCACCGTTTGATGTAGTCACTGAATTATGAAGGTGCATATGTGAAATCAGTCACCCTCAACCTCCTCCCTGTTTCCTCCTGCATGTCTTCTCTCAACTTCAGATCTGTACAAGTTCATATCCAATGTCAGTCCCTTTTTCCTCCTCCTGTCAGTCTCATCTTCATATCTTGTTATGCTATATCAAGAGCACACATGGACCTCATGTGACACATATAGCAGGAGTTTATGACAGACTGGGCCAGAAGCATGGTTATGACATAAAACGAGGCCTACATTTGCACCACTGCACTGCTCCCTCCCCTTGGCTTTGTACCTCTGACAAAACCATCCTAGAGTCATTGGTGGGTTGCAGATGTGGTTTTATGTGCATTATAGCACTTGCTCATACATTAGACTTAAGGCACATTTTCCATAGACATTGGCCACTCCTCTAAGAAGAGCTTCACCCTCTTCATTTGCTAAGCTGCTTCTTTCTCCTTTATGTCCCTCCTGAAGACCCACTTCCTCTTTAGAAAAGCCTTTACTGAAATCCCTTAGCCTCCCTTTACCTTCTGTTTTGTGATCACGCTATACTCCCCCACCCCCATTGTGTTTACCATTGTTAATTCCTGGATTCCACAATCCTTGCAGTCTTGCCTAACTTTTGTACATTTTAAGCTCTCTGGAAAGACAACATGCCACATACACACATGTTCTGCACAGTACCTAGGTAAATGCTGGAGGAAATTAAAAACAACATTGTAAGTGAAAAATCACTTACTTATCCATAGAATGGGTTAGCTATTAGAATACCTTCTATTTCCCACATTTTCTAGTCCTGCTCTCTACTTCCTTAACAGGTACTTGCAACCCTCACTTAGCCCAGTACAGCACAGTTTTATGATAAAAATAATGACAAGGTTCAGTAAAGCAAAACAGAAGCTTTTGGAATAAAACATAGTTATGACAGTCTCAGGTTCATAATGCTGAGGCTGTGACGGATGAGATATCATCTTCCTTCTGTTCCCAAATCTGGACTGTGATCGAAATGGCATAATAACTTAATGTAGTCTCACTCACATATGCAAAGTTTTATTCAAATGAAGCTTTTAGGGCTTGATATAATACATTGTTTAGTTGACTGAGCACAGAAGTGCAAGCCAATGTGCCTCTGAGTGACTGTTCATTCTCTGTGGGTTTCCTTACTGGAGACTGCATATTCATGAATTAGAAGAATCTTCATTTGTCCTGTTCTTTCTGCCCAGAAATAGGCTTTTGCACTTTCAAAGAGAAACATAAAACCAATGCTGTGGTTGTTGCTTACAGCCTTAGGCTGCAGTTCTACACTTACCTTGTAGTAAATTCCTTGAACTCAGTGGGGCTTACTTCTGAGCAGATACATTCAGGACTGCATTGTTAATTCCCCCCCCAAAAAAAATAAGTATGAGAAGCATTTTCAGCATAATAAAATAAAAAATCAAACTTGAGCATCCATAGTAAGCCCATCTACACACTCTCTGCTGCTTCTGGTTTTTACTATTTTTCTTTCTTTTTCAATCTCTTTTTTCATAAATAGCCATATATTGTTGATTCATGTACTGAAACAGCCCCTTATTTTAGTATATACCAGTTTGTCTGTCCACTCTGATAGGCAAATAAGACATAGCTGACAAAGCAAAGTGGGATTCAGTCAATCAAAACATATGCCACAATCATTTTGTTAGTCTTTAAGGTGCCACAGAACTCTTGTTTGTTTGTTTTGCTTCAACAGACTAACAGTTACCCCACTGGGAACGCAAATCACAAGAGTGGCAGTGTGCAGAGGAAAAATACTAGGACCCTCCTTAGCCGCCCACTGTATGGTTTTGTACAGTGACCCAATTGAGCCCAGCTCCCAATTATTCAACCCTTTTGCATGCATTCATAGGAGAGAAGGGGTGGGAAAGGCTTGAACAGATAGATCCCTTGCAGTGAGCTAGAATGCTCAGCTACTCTGTATAATCCACATTATTCTATGTATCAAGCAAAAAAGGCTAAAAGAGGTACTACTCTGAAGAAGTATATTTTAGGGCAAGAAAAGCTATCCGTAAAACAAGCTCAGATGGCTGAAAGGCCTTGTTTCATATTTAGATCAAGATCACACAGTGAATTTGAGGAATTAAGCCAAGCTCATTTCAAATACACAAAACGCATCTATATTTCCTGAATAATAGGGTATTTATTCATTCATTTTCTGGATTTATTAGATGCCTAATAGCTATCTAATCAAAGACTCCTCACCAAGACTCATGAGTAAGTTTAATAGTTATGGAATAAGAGGAAAGGTCCTATTGTGCCTCAATAATTAAGACACAGGATCCAGAGAATAGGGAAAAAATGGCCAATTATCCCAAAGAAGGGATGTAGAAGGTGGAGTAGTCCCCAAGGATTGGTATTTGTATCTGTGCATTTTAACTTGTTCATAAATGGTCTAGAGCTGGGGTGAACAGTGAGGTAGCCAGGTTTGCTGATTATACCAAATTGTTCAACATAGTTTAAGCAAGAAGGGATTGTGAAGTAAAATGGTAAATGAAATTCAATGTAAATTCATGGGTTCTCACCTGGCAGTGACCAGGAAAGAGACTTCAAGGTCATAGTGGATAGCTCAGTAAAGATGTTGATCTAGCGTATGGCAGCTGTGAAAAAGATGAATGTCATGCCAAGTATTATGAGGAAAGGGACTGAAAATAAAACTGCCAATATAATAATGTCATTAGACATATCTAAGGTGAGACTGCACTTAACATACTGTGTATGGTTCTGGTTCACCTCACCTCAAAAAGGATATTGTAGAGCTGGAAAATGTTAAGGGCAACCAGAATGATCAAGGGGGTGGAGCAACTCCCCTATGAGGAAATGTTGCAACATTTGGGGATTTTTAGTTTCGAGAAAAGTCGAGAAAAGGAGGACATGATAGAACTGTATAAAATAAAGTATGGTGTAGAGACAATGAACAGATAAATTTTTCTTCCTCTCTCATAATAGTAGAACGCTGGGGGCATCCAATGAAGCTGAATATTGGAAGGTTCAGGACAGACAAAAGAAAGTACTTCGTTACACAGCACATAGTTCAGCTATGGAATTTGTTCCCATAAGAGGTAGGGATGGCCACCAACTTGGATCGTTTTAAAAGAGGATTAGAAAAATTCATGGAGGGTACGGCTCTCAATGGTTGCTGGTCATGGTGGCTATGACATACCTCGACTGTCAGAGGCAGTATACCTCTGAATGCCAATTGCTGGGAATCAGAAGTTGGAAAATGCTGTTGCGCTCAGGTCCTGGTTGCAGGTACCTAAAGACATCTGGGTGGCCATGGGGAGAACAGGATTCTAGATTAGATGGGCCTTTGGCCTGATCCAGCAGGACTCTTCTTACATTCTTAACCACAATATGAAAAACTGCACACAAATTATGTACCACAGGGAAGCAACCACCCTGGAACCTTTTATTTTTCAAAGTATCAGTTCTTCACCCTGTTAGCCTCCATTCTTGAATACACGCCTGTTGCTTGGGTGGGTGGCATGTTCTCCATTATGTACTAATTATGCCAGCTTTGCTTTGCCAAATCACATTTAATTTTGCTTGTTATTTGGAGGCTTTTAGAGTTTGACAACTGAATAATTAAACAGAGATAATCTACAGCTTGGCCATTTATTCTTTTTCTTTCTTTTTTGGCAATGTCCTGAAAAAAGAAGCAATTAGCCATTGAGGAATGAGGGAAGTCTGTCAACTATACATGAACTCAGCCATTTGCACTCCTGTTCTATAAAACAGATACGGATTTTCTTTCACTAATGGGAGAAAATGGTCCTTGATTGCCATGTGAGAACAATAGGTGCCCAAATGGGTGGCAACCCCCATGAAAGCATATTGTCTGTGAGTGGAAAATAACAGGTGTAGAACTTGAAATGACATAATTGATGGCACTTGTTGCAACCTACAAACCCTTTCATTGAGCCTTTACTAAATCAGATGCTATTTCTTTCTCATTATGACTTCTATAATCCAGCAAAGTTGGCTGTCAGTTGCCTATTCTGAGGCAAGCACAAACAGCAATGTCAGGGGGAAAATTGCCCTCAGTGTTCAGTATTTATTTATTTATTTATTTAATTTGTATCCCACCCTTTCCTCCCAGCAGGAGCCCAGGGCGGCAAACAAAGCACTAAAACACTTTAAAACATCATAAAAACAGATCATAAAATACATTAAAACAAATCAGCATTAAAAACATTTTTAAAACAACCTTAAAAAAGGGTTAAAAATATTATTAACTGAAGCTCAATCCTCAGGCACCTTGAAAAAACCTTGCATCATTTTAGGTCTTTGGTATCAGGCAATAACAGTACTGTGAGGCTATTTAGTTGCCATATTTGGCTTTGGTGCTAACAGCCTTCTGAGCCATACACTGCAGCAAGTTCATACAAGTGCTTGGAGAAAGCTCCTGTATGCCCTCTAATAAACTGTATGCTACATTTCCTCTCCATGAATGTGCAATGGGGCCATGCCTTGGTCCCTTAAACCTATAATGGAATCCATTGTTAACTTCTCAATGGCAGAGCACATGTGTTGCTTGCAAAAAGGTCCCAGGTTCAATCCCCAGTATCTTCAGGTAGGGTTGGAAAAGACTCTTTTCAGAAATGCTGAAGAGCCGCTACCAATCATTACAGCCATTACTGAATTAAAAGGAGCATGATTTTACTTGATATAAGAAAGCTTCCTATAGTGTTCTGAAGCCTCTTGCCTTTAATTTTTACATGGCGGTTCTCAGAAATGTGTTATTTGGGAACCTAATGCAGCTTACTAAAATCTGAAGACCCAGTTAATACATGGAGATCAGAATCTGGTTTCCTTTTCTATGCATTGATTATCCTCAATTTTAGCCTTTAAAGATTAAGTCTTCCTGATTCAACCAGTTTCAACATTGACAGTACAAGTGAACAGTTTCATTCTTTTGGTGACTAATGCAGGGCCTTTTCCTGTATTGAAGTGCTTCATTTTTTTCACACACACACACCCATGTTGTTCCCAGGTAACTTTCCACTCTCCATGTCATCTCTCACAACCACTCCATACACATTAATCAGCGCACATTACTAGCCTATTTACTGCACACACTTGTGTGTGTGTTGTCATTTTGTGTCTACCACAGAGCCATGCTGCAAGGAGCTATGATTGTCCTCAGCTCATGTTTCTGCAGTATACATGAGATTCAAAAGTGTGTATATGCTTCAGTTAATACTGTCTTAGTGCAATCTCATGAACTGTTTGATAGCAGCTACTGGAGGCATCTGGATTGCATTATGATGTGGAAGGAGAGAGGATTTAACCCTACATTTTATGTGCTTACTTTGTCTCACCCCTAAATTTGGCCATATTTTGAAAGTTTAGTTTAACGTCTCCTATTGACCTTTATCACTCTGCTCTGGCAAAAGCAAACAATGAATGGAACAGGTTTCCACTTCCAAATTGCTGTTGCTGCCATTGCAAAAGGGTATTGTGGAGAGGAAAAATAACAACCACTACCATGAACTGAGAACTTGTGGTGCTACTATACTATGTCTTTCCCACCTTACAGATTATCAGCTTTGATATAGTCAACTTCTAGTTAGGTGGGGACAAGGGTCAGGCATTGCCCCTAGCAACCTGTACCTTGACAACAGTTTTGCACATCAAACAGGTTGAATGTTTTCTCTGCTGTGCTTTCAGCTTCCTGGATTGGGGCCCCATGCAAAGTGCTGTAGCATTGTGAAGTCAATGGATTGCACTAAGGAGCATTTTATGATATACTTTGGGAAGAATTCATCAAAGGATGATGACACACATTTATCTTTTTGAAGGTTTTGCATTTCAATCAAATGACAGCCTTCTGACTGCTTAGAATTTCAAAGCACCTTCCTATAGAGGGTTGCCACTTGGGGGTGCATCACCTAAGGGATGAGGGAAATCACCTAAAGAGGATTATTTGCTCATTATTCTGGTGATGAATCTAAGTTTTGTTGCTGTTGTTTTTAAAAAAGCATTCATTCTTAAAGTGTAGTTGTGCCTACCTCTCACAGATATCTTTAAACTATAAAAAATGTTTTCCATCTCAAGTATGCCAGTAACATTATTACTCTTACAAAGCAATAATACAGCAAATTATATACAGCAGTGTGATCTCTATTTATATAATTCTTACAAGAATCTATATGTAGTGCTTTATGATGGCTGTAATTTTGATATATTTCATAATATCTCGTTTATAGTATATAACTAGTTTTTTAAAAAAATATGCACATGCATTGCCTATTTAGTAATAATAAAAAATTATGTTTATACTTCACCTATCCACAAGCTGCTGTTGCTTTCTCCACAACACCATTTTTAAGTCTACCAATTTTATGTGCATAGTCCTTTTTAAAATGGTAGTGCTATGGGCAGGATAATGGAAAAAATGGCATTGTAAAGAGGAGCTTTCCCAATATGTCTTCAGCCTTAATGTGATACCATTTAAAACATACTACAGAAGAACACATAGTGAACAACCTGACAAGATTCTAGATGTGACAGAGTGAAACTAAATGGGCCTAGTGAAGGCTACTTCACAATCTCTACATTTTGTAAATCATAAATCACATCAAAAAGACTATTAAACTCTATAGAATCTTATCTACTTGATCATTTTCTCACTAGCAGCAGTCCACATGGAGATTGCCCATCACTGGTACTATAGGATTGGTGGGCTAAAGTATAGGCACTGGCACTAGCTGAGAAATTGACAGAACGAAACAGGGCAATTCAGAGGGCAAAATCAAACCACTCATTTGCAGGAACTTGGAATCCCCTCACTGTATATGTAACCAGTAAGCATGCCAAATCTCAGTTTTTGGCCAGAGAGTCCGGTTTCTGGGGGTACCCTCCGGCTCTCCAGCTGACCCACCTTAATCTCTGGACTTTCAGCTTCAATTAAAAAAAAAAGTTTCTAGGTGGTCTGGTTCCCGAGATATACACCAACACATCAGCCGCCCCCCGCGACTGTTAAATCTGTTTAACGGATCTGTTACAGCACCTCCTAGCAGAGCTTGGAAAAGTTACTTTTTTAAAACTACAACACCCATCAGCCCCAGCCAGGATGGCCACTGGATAGGGCTGATGGGAGTTGTAGTTAAAAAAAATAACTTTCCCAAGCTCTGGCTCTAACCCCGCCCTTTCAGGATTGTAGCCAATAAGTGAAGCCAGGATTGTGATTTGTTGACCCAGGCAGTGCCTACACTTAATTACAACATCAGGAAAAGTGAGTTTATAGCAGCCCACAGTGTAGACAGAAAGGGTAGAGAATCTTCTTACTCTTACTCATTTCTCAGACCTTCTGAAGTGAAGGGTCAAATCTGTAAAGAGTTTGGAGCAGCCACATTAAAAGATAAGGGCAGGGCATTCCAGACAGGGGGTTGCCAACCCTGCTTGGATATGGATGTCTTTGCAGAGGATCCCTAGTCAAGTTTTACCAACAGCACAATCCAAACTATATCTACTCAGAAGTAAGTCCTGTTGAGTTCTATGGGGCTTAGTCCCTTAGTAAGTATGTTTAGAATTGAAGCCTTCAGGGGCATCCATCTTTACTCCCGAATGCTCCCATATAACATCTCCACAACACTAGGCTCCTTTGTCCCTAAAGTGGCCTTCTGGTGACTGGTCTGGCCTGAAGGCACTTAAACCCTTCTTGCCAAAAGCAAGTAGGCTAGATTAAATGTTCCCTACCCAGGCTCCATCTTTTAGCTAAGATTTCTAGCTCGATTTCCAATCAGATATTTTTTTAATTGTATGCTCCAAGCAACTGTGATTGATGCTTAATGTATCATGCTTAATGACATCACTTGGGCCCGCCCCATGACATCACTTGGGTCCGCCCCCATGACATCACTTGGGCCCGCCCCTAAAATCTCAGGTTTTGGGATGCTTCTGACCTGGCAACCCTAGTAACCAGGCAAAGTGGGTCTATTTTGCCACAACCTCCCAGAAATCATTTTGGATTGATTCAGTACTGAAACCCTACTGGTCTTTAATTTAATGGTACTGTTCTGCTCCCTCCAAGAGTCCCTTACTGACACGACTCTCTCTGGTGCTTCTACATGGATTCTAACAGTATGTGCTCAATGTACATTGTTTAATGTTGCTATAATTGTTTGTTAAGTGATTTGTTTCCTGTATTACCTTGTTTGTAATGCTCCTGAGAAGTAAAAAAAAAAAAAGACTTAAAAAATATGTTAAACCATAGGTAAAAATTTTTTTTGTTTTTTGTTTTTTTGAAAACAGAACGTATGGCCTGGCAGTCAGAGTTTTTGACTGATGTTAAAAAAAGCAGTCTCTCTTCTGACTCCGGGTTTCTTTGATTCACAGCCTCCAAAGTTTACCTTGCAGGTCCACCCCACTCTCCTTGATGTTGACATCACACCATTCTTCTTGGCCTGCATGTGGAATATTTCCCTTTAGTCTCGTTTTCCTACTGACCATCAACTTGTCCCTCTTCCATTCAAAGTATACATTCCCCTTAGGCTTTTCTTTCTCCTGATTAAACTTTATCACTCTGACCTCCCTCGCATGTTTCACCCTCACAGGTTTCTGCATCCAAACTGGGCCTGCCACCATAGCAAAAGGGTATGTTGCAGTGAGCACTTGGTGTACTATTGCCACATCAGGCATTTCCATCCTTAACTCATTTCCAACCTTCCTCTGCAGCCCATGTGTCTACGTGTATGTTTGTACTACAGGAACACAAATTTGGGGGTCACAGCAGCATAAATTACATTTACAGTACACTTATACCAGGGGGATTGACAATCAGGCAAGAGACCAAACCTTAGAATCAAAAACATTTACTAAGTATTGCAATAGATAGATACTATGTGTTCCAGAAATTGAAAGGAGAGAGCCAGTGTGGTGTAGTGGTTAGAGTGTTGGACTATGACCTGGGAGACAGGGTTCGAATCCCCACACAGCCATGAAGCTCTCTGGGTGACCTTGGGCCAGTCACTGCCTCTCAGCCTCAGAGGAAGTCAATGGTAAACCCCCTCCGAATACCACTTACCATGAAAACCCTATTTATAGGGTCGCCATAAGTTGGGATCGACTTGAAGGTAGTCCATTTCCATTTTGGTGAAATTCAAATTGGACCAGCAACATTGGAGTTAAATCCAAGAGGCAGCAGAGATAGGGAATATTGAATAAGATATACCCAAATACAAAATAGTAATATCACCTGTCACTTAGAAGAAAGCATGTGAGTATAATTTGATTCATTTCAAAATACTCACAACCAGTGATTAGGAAAGGATTAGAAGACTTTTGCAAATATTCTGAAGGGGAAAACTGCAGTTTATACATGGACTCTTTATAATTGGTGTGATATGCACTTATTTTGTACTTGGGAATTGGACATTGAGTACTAAATATATTGTAAGAAGCGGGTGAAGGGTCTGCTTTGGTTTAGCAATGTATGAAAGATTAGGAAGGCAGCACCTTTTCAGGAAGGAAGGAAATCAAATTACTGAGCACTCTGTCACATTGATTCAATAATTATTTTAACACCCTTTTGAAAGGAAATGTCATTATTAGTACACACAACATAATCACAATTTGTAGTTAAC
Source organism: Rhineura floridana (assembly GCF_030035675.1). Taxonomy (NCBI): domain Eukaryota; kingdom Metazoa; phylum Chordata; class Lepidosauria; order Squamata; family Rhineuridae; genus Rhineura; species Rhineura floridana. The sequence goes on along the minus strand of NC_084486.1, from coordinate 79,518,268 downwards.
CCTTGGGTTAATTAAAGTCAGCCTACTAATTTGCTATACAATGTGTAATATGTTGTGTGACATTTAGACTATATCTAGTATTCAAGCCTTTCAAAAATGAAAACAGGCTTAGCAACTGTTCTAACATCAGTTGTTTGTATCTCTTAAAGGTATGTCAGATCAGCAAGAGACAGAGTATAATCCTGCATGGCTATTCTACCCTTCCCCCCAATAATTAATTAATATGCAAATACTGAAAACACAAGTAATAGCTATTGCATACACTGGGGTCCAGGCCTCTGGGGACCTGGACCATGAAAAAAATAAACAACATATTACAAAATAAATTTCAGTATCTCAACAGACCAGAGAGTGACTATAATGTCATTTGCTAAATTTCTGTATATCCAAATTTTCTTGGATAACTTTTACCAAGAGTGAGACAGGGAGTGCAACCTTGCTCCTGCTTCTTGATCTCTCAGCAGCTTTTGTTGTAAACTGACCACAGAATCCTCCTGGACTGGCTCCGTGGAATGGGAATTGGGGGCACCATGTTATGGTGGTTTCAGTCCTACCTACAGGATTGAGTCCAGAAAGCAGTGATGGGTGATTGTCTTTTGGCCCCTGGCAGTTGTGCTGTGGGGTGCCGCAGGGCACCATCTTATCCCCAATGCTATTTAATATTTATATGAAGCTGCTGGGAGTTTAGGGGCAAGGTGTCATCAGCATGCCAATGACACTTAGCCCTATTTCTCTGAATCAACAGAAGCTGTGCAGGTCCTCCCTCTGAAGGAGTAGGTACACAATCTGGTGGTGCTTCTAGATCCAGCTCTGTGCCTAGTAAGACAACTACAACTGTGTTGTAAGACAACTGTGCCTAGTAAGACAACTTACTAGCAGTGCCTAGTAAGAGAGCTACAACTGTTCCTGGACTGGGAGAACCTGACTACAGGCATTGGTGACTTCAAGACTGCATTACTGAAATGCACTCTATGTGAGGCTTCCATTGCACTTGACCTGGAAACTGCAATTAGTGAAGAATTCTGTAGCCAGATTGATGACAGGAGTGAGGCCCTGTCAGCATATAATGCTCTGCCCAGGGATCTGCACTGGTTACCAATTTTTAACCAGACAAATTCAAGGTTTTACTATTTGTATATAAAACCCTTAATAGCTAAGGACCAATGTACTTGTGGGACCGCCTTACATCATATGTACCCACTTGAGCGCTTTGATTTGTAGAACTAGCACTGCGACAGTTGCTGCATAATACTCATTCCACACTTGTAAGAAATTTTCTTTTAGTGTGGTAGCATCTACTCTTTGGAACTTCCTGCTCACTGACATCAGGCAGGCGTCTTCACTGTATCCTTTTCAGCGCCAGCTTAATACTTTCTTTAGGCAAGCCTCTCCAGACACATAGATGCTGATGTGTTTTAAACATTTTAGTCTGTTGCATGGTTTCAAAAACGTTTTAAATTGCTTGTTCTTAATGGTTTTATTGATAATTTTAAAGTTTTTTATGTAAACCACTTGACTGCATATACATTTTGTTAAATAAATTTTAAAAAGCATCAACATTTATTACTGTGATTCAGACATAGCAAAACACAGCATATACCTTGAGACCAGAACTATTGGTAATAGGTCTCAGTTCACAGTTCTGCATTAACACTACTAATTAAATAGTTTAGTAATGCAATAGTACTAAAATTATTTTAACTTGGGTTTGTGAACAGTGTTATTTGCAGCCCAAGGGTGAAATAAGACACAGACACAATATATATTTGGGTTAAATAACGGGCCACTTTATTAACCAAATTCACATTGTATAATGAACCTGCAAAGGGGAACACAAGTACGGGATTCTCTGGTGAGTCAGGCAAAGCCTGCTTGCAGCTATTGGGGCGATTCAACCCCTGCCAGGCAAGGGGCTGCCAATCTGCCAACCACTTGCCCTGACCACACCCGTAGGGTGTGTAGGAAGGCCAACCTGCGTCATCGCCTGCCCTCGGTGCCCTGAAACTCCGAGTGGATGAGACACGTTGGCCCCAAAGGCGGCCCGTATCCTGCCCTCAGGCCGTGAAACCCGGAGCTGCAGGCCTCCGGGACCGCCAATCACCTCCAAAGGTGCCTAAAGGTGTCACCTAGCTGCCCTTCACCTTTAACCTTTCCCGTACTTCCCTGCCATAAAGCGACCTTTTAAAGTATTAAGATCAAACAGCCAAATCAACCTAATAACCATAATGCACCCGTACTAACCTTGATCACCCTCACCCTTAACCACAGTATGGAGTAGGCAAAAGAAACCTGCCGGCTAAATTGCGCAGGCAAGCCAAAAATTCCTAGTCGGCCCTGAAGCGACCAAATTAATCACACTGCAGCAGAGGGAGGGTAGGGCGGGTGCCAAAGAAAGAAGAGGTGGCTGAGGGGCCGGCGCGGGCTTAAATAAGCTCGGCCGCCCGTCATCCGTGGCACGCCTTGATGCCGTCATGTCATCCTTGGCGCGCCTTGTTGGCATGAGGCCTGGTAGTTTTCCATCAAGTCTGAAAGTTAAGAGGAGTTATGTCTTTGCCCTGTCTGGGAACGGACAGTGAAGGCCGTTGTTATGGTAACCATCAAGATATAGACTGGGAAAGTTCTAACAGAGTCTGTGAGTTGTTGTTTCTTCTGCAACATGCCTCTGACCTGAGAGGCTGTCTTACTTTTGCTTTCGGAGAGAAATGTGCTGTAGAGCTAGAGGGGGGTGAATCTGCTGAAAAGCCTTAATGTCTTAATAAAGACTCTTAACATGCTCTAATGCTCTGAAGAAGTTTCTTGCTCAACTTAACTCCAACGTAATGTATGCTGTTTCATGCAACAACGCACACACGACAACACGCCTGCCCTTCTTCACCATGGCGGCTAGGGCTTCACTCCTGGGCCGTGAATCTCACACCGCTACGGTAAGTACCTTGCGGAGCGGGAGTTCTAATAAACATATTAACCATCCCATTCTGATAAATTTATTTCATTTATTTTCAGTCGTTCTCACCCTAAGTTAAACTTAAGCACTTAAAAACTTGTTTAAAGAAACAAGTTTAAAAACTTGTTTAAAGAAAGTAGTAACATTTGGTTTGTAGGAAGATTTAGGGAGGACCCAGGCCCAATGCTAGCTCTCAGAGGCCCTGCTTCCCACATTATGATTTTAAGCCCCATGTGTACTGTGTTGTTGTTGCCTAACAGGGCTGCCTTTATTAGAAACAACTCTAAGCACTTCAGGTAAACTCAAACTAGACAAGCTTTATTTAAGTCTCAGTACACAGGAAGCCAAGCTGACTCATTCCCCTCTAGGCCTCCCTTTTCTCCCTTGCTCCTCCTCCCCTCCTCTCAAGTACTTCCCCTTGATCCAGGATCTAACTATACATACTTCCTCAAAGCATCCCATGTCTCAAATGGTAAGACAAAAACCCATAGGCCACCACATTCTTAGCATCTCACTTTCTGGAGAATCATCAAATACCTTCTCAGGTAGTCACGGTGAACACTGGTGTTATAGGGTGCTTCCAGATGACCTGTTCATTGAGCATTCATCCTGATTTGTTTGAGGGGAGGCTAGACAACACTCTGTCAAAGCAGGTGCTACCCCACACCTTGCAGTGCATTTTCCTACTACTTTCCTTCTCGCAAAAAGTCAGATCTTTTGATGAAGTAGATTTGTTGTATGTCCTCCCAATCTACTATAATTATGAGACCTAAATTTGCTAATATATGATTGTCAATATTTTTGAATGAGATTCAGTCTGGAAGTGCCCATACTCTCATGATTTCAATACACATTATGATGTAGCTTTTAAAAACTGATCTAGTCAAAGACATACACATAAAGCCTTTCCACATTTTGGGATGACAAGAAATTTAATATCCCCTTAGGAGTCACCTAATGCTATGTTTGTTTTCTGGAAGTAAATCTTGAGCTGATTTATACTCCAGTTCTGTGCATGGTTACTCAGAACCAGTGAGTTCAATGGGACTTACTCTCAACTAAGTGTGCATAGATAGGTTTGCTGTCACATGCTCTGTGTTCTGTGCTGGATTCACCACAGGACTATTCCGAAATGCAGATACTCAGGATACATTTTCTCAGTAAAGCTTGACTTTTCAGAGGAGTTTACCCTCTGGAACATAGTGTTCAATTAGAATTAATTAGTTGCAGGGTTCTCTCATGACCACTTTCCACCACTTAAATAACATTATTTTAAAATTTTGATGAGTGAGGTATAGCAGGTGGTTTCTACTCCCTTCAGCTGAAAGGAAAGGCTCCAAGTTTCCTGACTACTTTACAGTACCCATGAGTCAGGGGGTCTTTTTCCACATGAAAGGAACTTTAAAAATCAGTGACTATTGCACTAGATTTCTAATATCAAAGCATGCAACTATACAGATGATAAAAACCCCTCTTTTTGTCATGCAAAGTGAGCTAGCTCTGCTAGGTTCTCATGATGGAAGGCTTTCACTGATTCCTGGAGGATGTCTTTAACTGAGCCTTTTTGCTTAGCTTTTCCAAGAAAAGAGAAATATGTTGATATTTTCATTTTCCTCTAGGGAAATTCAAATCTTCATATAGAAACCTCTCCTCCCATTTCATCCCTCCCACTGCTACTCCCCATCTCCTTGAATTATGAAATCTTGTCTATCAGAGTTTCAGAAATGCATTGAGCAATGAGGAATATATTCCTATTGCTAGGGAGTACCTGGATTAGAAAAATGAGGATAGATGTTTTACTTTTTAAATAAAGCACAGAATCTGAATCTCACTAACTTGAAGGCATGTTTTATGTGCCATTTTGGTTCAAAATTGAGTATTCCAACCAACGTGAACATTTTTTTTTACACATTTTACTTAGTATTTTCACAAATATGTTGATGGTTACATTGTATTTCTTGTGATTAGGTTTTTGAATTATCCCAGTGTGAAACAATATGTAGTAATGCTTAATTCCTGGGAGGGTGTATTGATCCAGCAGTCAAAATATGAGATCTCTGAGGCAAGTATAATCAAACCCTCGTGCTGTGTTGTGATGCACCAACTCTCAGCAGCTGATCCCTTGGCCACTGTAGTCCATTGCTTGGTAACCTCGACACTGGATAACTGCATTACGCTCTATGTGGGACTGCCCTTAGACCTTGTCTGGAAGCTTCAGCTGGTGCAGAATGCAGTGACTAGACTGCTGATGGGAACAGACAGCCTACAGCATTTGACATCTCCACTACAACGTCTGCACTGGCTGCCCATATCCTACCGGGCCAGGATTAAGGCTCTTGTGATGATTGACAAAGCCCTGAACAACTTGGCCAACAAAGCCCAAGTTGTTCAGGGCTCTGTTAATCAACAAAAGAGCCTTAAGGACAATGGTGTGCTGGTAAATGTTTAACAACAGGCTCTCCGGGAACAAAATGTATGCATATATATACGTACATAAGTTTATCATAAATTTTACTGATATAAAGGATGTGTAGTACACTATTTACAAATAGCACAACACAAAACCCTTTCATTTTACAGACTACTCAGCGCTCTCCCTGCAACGCTGGATTTTTATATGCAGGGGTGTCTTTTTCTGCTTTCCTTTCTGCTTTCCAAAGTAGCTAGCATTCAGTTGCGTGACCAGACCCCCGCTCCAGCTGATCACGCAGGAGGAGGGGAAGGTCAGCTGGAGCGCGTTACAACTGATCTTCTCCTCCTCTGGCACGATCAGCGGGTTAGGTTCCAGTATGAATGGGGCCCTACTGTAATTCATTCATTCATTCACCTACACTTATATACTGCCTTTTTACCATGGCACCCAAGGCAGTTTACAATTTTAAGATACTAAAACAAGTAAGTAGAATAAAATATAAAGCAACAAAGACTTCTCAGGCCAACTGGTGATCTCTTCAGCAGCTGATGGCACAAGCTGCCTGGGCTGGGCTTCCTTGCTTCTGCCTTCCTTCAGCACACGCAGGTCTTAAACAGTCGCAGGGAAGATGAAGGAGGGGCTGGGCCAACAGTTCTCTCAGGCCACTGATGGAGCTGGTGGTATGTGCTCCCTGGCCAGGGCTTTCTTGATTCATACAGAAGCATGTTGTTTTGAACAGAAGAGACTTAATGATCCCTAAATCTGGAGTTCTCTTTCAAATATATAGCCGCCTCCTGAAGAGAAAGACCTTTCTTGATAGAGTTGCCGCATTCATAATCACCTGCTATTTGTGCCAGTTTATCATGAAGTTTATATAAGCTACTCATTAGAGTTGTTTCATTTGCGTGTATATTAAGCTTCCCAGTGAACAGATTTTTATTGTCAACTCCTACATCCTCAGTTATTCATTTCTCCTGGCATTCTTCTTTGAAATTTGATTCTTTTTTCTATGTAAATGTCCATTTCCTTACATTTTGTTGTTGCATAGTTAATGGCCTTCTCTACAAATAAATAAATGAATAAGAACTGTCTGGCACATCACTATTCCTACTGGCAGCAGCTTCAGGAATGAAAAAAGGAAGGATTTCTTCACACACGGTGTAATTCATTTGTGGAACTCATTGCCACAAGATGTAGTGATGGCCAGTAGCTTAGAAGGCTCTAAAAGGGGAACAAGGCAAATTTGCTAATGGCTATTAGTTATGCTAACTATGTGGAACCTCCAGCTCTTAGCAGTTTTGCTTCTGAATACCCGCTGCTGTGGGAGCAAGAACAAAAGAAGGCTATGCCTGCATGCCCTGCCGTGGGCTTCCCAAAAGCATCCAGATGGCCGCTGCTGTGGGGAAACAATATACTAGACTAGATGGAACTTGGGTTTGGTTGCTCTGGGTTCTTCTTATGCACACACCATACATTTAAACCACATCTCCCCCAGGAATCCTGGGGACTGTAGTTCTGTGAGGGATAATTCCCAGGATTCTTGGAGAATGCTTTAAATGTATGGTGTGTAAGCAACTTAGGAAACACTCAGGTATGAACGGATGCCAATCTGGGAACAGCTATTGCGCTTGAGGAAAACACATCTTGACCAGATTTTGGGGGTGGGGGGAGATATACAAGAGGCAGTCCTGTTTCTGCAAACTCAGCCTTTTGCCACCCACCCCCATCTTTTTAATTCATTCCCTTGGGCCAGCCATCTACCTAGCTTAGAGAGCAGGGTGGACATGAACCAGACGAAGAAGAGGAACACACAGATTAAACCGAGCTGGTGCAAGAGCATCTCCCACCTCTTGCAAACTTTCCTCAGCTTGAAAAGAGGAGGCTTCAGGGGGACGCTCGGTGGCACTTCCAGCCGCATCGTGATCCGGGGCTTGCTGGGCGGGATCTAGAGGTCCTGCGGTGAAGAGGAGGCAGCCTCGTTCCCTCTGCGTCTTTGCAAGGAGGCTCACTTTGAAGGGATTCCTGTGGAGGGCTTCATCCTCACGGCCAAGGGCGAGACACCCACCAAAAGGGAACCAGCAGCCCTTGGAGTCACAGGACAGGAAAGTGGGAGAACACACACACACGTAGATGGGCAAAGGGGAGCTGGTGGGGCACCAATGTGCAGCCAAAGTAGCCGCCTTTGCAGAAGTGGCGATTTGCAGTGCCCCCAATCTCTTCTCAGGCACCCATTGCACCCGATCAGCTTGAGGAAGATTCCCCCCTGCAGGCCTGGTGCCAGAGGCAAAGGGAGGGGGAAGCCAGGCAAGAAATCACCACCAGTGATGGCGAAGCAGCTGCAACAGCAGCATCTAAGAGCTTTCCTCCACACACACGAGGGGAGGGGAGGGGAGGGGGGAGAAAGTGCCCTTAAAAATCTCAAGCAAAGCACCATTTCAGGACAGAGTGTGAGGGAGTGAGAGCTGGAGGCAATCAGGACAAGAGCCGCAGCCACTCAGCTCGGCACAGCAGCCCACTTGAAAGTTTGTGTTTTTTGCACCCGCACATGCAGCGGGAAGATCCGTACATCCTTTTTGCTTTTTCCAAGCCCAGCCTGTAAAACCATCCCCATCAGCCAATTGGTTCACAAAAAAAAAGACGCGTGCTCCTCCCCCCCTTTGCAATGCATAATATCGTGCATGCGCTTGAACATTAGAGCGCAAAAGTTTGAATTTCCCTGTGGCTGTAAAGGAGTTCCTTGCTGCTTGCTACTTACAGGTCTCTCTGTGGTGCAATCAGTTAGCGCCTTCGGCTGTTAACTGAAAGGTTGGCGGTTCGAGCCCACACAAGGACAATTCATATTTTCTTCTGTTATTACCCATCACAATTATAACTCATTTTATCTGGGTTAGAACCAATCGGGGAGCAGGAGAGGGGACGTGAAGGGACAAAACTGCTGGCTCCATTCTTTTTGTGCTGGAAAGCTGGGACTCAGCTGCCTTCCAAAAGCAGCTCCTCCAGGAGGGCCCCCCCAAGGGGGGTTCCTGCTCCCTGCCCTTCCATTTTTGAGAACGCCTTGTAACAACCACTACCACCCCTCCCTCCCATTTACCTGCATTTCTGGAGAAATAAGTGGAATTGTCAGCCCTGTGTATCTCCAGAAACGTTAATATGTATAAAGGTAGAAAAGCATACAGCCGCTTTTGCGCTATACCGCAAATGCAAGCTAACAAAAATACAGGAAGGGACTACACTGCTCGAGGAGGGGGTTCCTGCTCCCTGCCCTTCCATTTTCGTTTCTTTTATTAGACGGAACACCAGAAAGCCTGGCTGCCTTTCAAAAGCAGCTCCTCGAGGTCTACCTTTATACATATTAAGAGCATCTGCCTCACATGCAAATGGTCCCAAATTCAGTCTACGGCATATCCAGGATGGGCTTCAGCACAGCGGGGCTGTTTGCCCACATTCCCTGCCCAATCCAAGAGCCGCTCCCTGCACCAGCCAGCCACACTTCAGTGAGACCAGCCAGGAAAAGGGGGGCTTTACACACAACCACAATTGCAGATCTCACCCAGAGCGACCGCCCAGTTCGCAGGCTGGCTAAAAATAAACTTGGAATTTTGCATCTGCGCAGTAGTTGCAGAGCCCCCCCCAACACCCCACCATTGTGATGATCGGTTCAATTTTCCCGGGCTTCCCCCCGATATTCGCGCACATGTGCAAAAGTGCAGATACGTGATTGGCTGGAATGAGGAGAAGGGGCATGGGGAAACGCCCAAGCACTGCCCATCAGCTGTAAAGTCCACCGTATTGCATCCTAGCTCCTGAAGGTACAGCAGATGATTCCTGATTTTAAAAGGCAAATTGCATTTTTTGCGGTATTGCCAGGAGCAGATTTAACCCGTAAAAAAGCTCAACAGCGCGCAATGTCATATGGATGACCAAAAAATAATGAAAACACAAAGCGATTGTGTATCACATTTTGCAGTCATCTGGATGAGCCCCAAGTCAGTGAGCAGTGGGGAAAGAAACAGCTGGTGGACTTTTTTAGCAGAGCTGCTGAGGTATCTGGGGATGAGTGGACTTGAGTCAACATATTCACCACTTTTTGTCACAGCTGCTTCCTCCTCCTCCTCCCGACTTCTCCCCCTGTAACTGTTCCCAGCAGTAGGGGCTGACACCCTGACATTCACTGAAAGGCCACCAGCAGCAGCAACACTTTGCCCCTGGCCAGTCTCCATCAAGCCATCACCGGCTGCAGGACATGCATGGGCCAAGAATGGGGTAATGTGTTTGGCGCTGCTGTAGGAAACGAACCTATTCCCATTCACTGCCCGATTTTTACAGAGTTCCTGCTGCGGATCTTCCTCAACTGCCTCCTCCTCTTCACCACCATCCCCGAACTCTCTTCCGCCTTCGGTCTGCTCCCCAGCCCCAGCTGCGACTGTCGCCCATCTAGCAGTCACCACCCACCAGGCATTGGGCTTCTTCCGAGCCGGCACCTCCACCAAGGTGCTGTTATTGAGGCAGGCAGCATCCAAGACGGCTGCAGGCCTTGCGTCCCAGCATTTCGTTCCCTCCGGCTGCCAGTGGTGCCAGAATGGCCCCTGGGACTGGCCTCCACATCTGATTCATCAGAGTTAAAGCCCAGTAGGACTTTGCCGCCGCCACCTCCACTGAGGGGAGCTCCACAAACCCAGCCGCTCCTGCCACCAGCCGCCCCAGACAGGGAGGAAGGTCGGCATTGGCCAGCCTAGTCCCCAAGCCACCACCGCCACATCCTCCTCCACCTGCCCCCGGGTTATTGTTGTTACTGTTCTGGGTCTTGTTGGCGGGGCGGACCCCACCAACCCATTTTTCCTCTCGGAGCTTCTTGAGCTTCTTCAGGTAGACTGGTCGGGTGCTCTCCGTCACCAGCCCCGGGGAGAAGCAGAGTCGCCTCAGCTCGGAGAAAAGCTCCTCAGCAGTGAGCTGCACAGCGGCCGCCACCATTTTCCTCCCTTTAATTTCTAATAATGGCTGTGTTTAACAACTGGCTTGCAAAATTCCCAAAAATTTAACCATCGGCTCTCGCGAGCCGGTACAAGCCGGCTCCAGCACACCACTGCTTAAGGACCACCTGAGCCCTTATATCCCAGCTCAGTCACTAAGATCATCAGGAGGAGCACTGTTAGTTGTTTCCCATGTTATAGAGACCTGACTGGCCTCAACCAGGAGTCAGGCATATAGTATAATTGGTCCCATGCTATGGTACAGTCTTCCAGCAGAGATTGGGCAGGCATTCTTGCTTTTGACTTTCAGGCCCCTCTTGAAGACTTTTGTGTGCCAACAGGCCTATGCAGCTTTTTTTTTTAGCCAGTCATTTGAATGATTGTTTTGTATTGCTTTTACTGTTTTTATGTTGTTGTACACTGCCCTGATGTTATTTAAAAAATACATTTATAAATAAATACAAAATAAATACACTTCAGAAACCTAAAGTGAGTGCATATCTTTGTTGCTGGTAAGCCCAAATGCTGAAAAGCAAAGTATTCCTGGCATTATTTCATGGCTTTTAAAACTGAAAATCCATAGTAAGCAATACTTTTTTACCAGCCAAAAGCTTTCAAGAACTCTTAATCAGGCAAGATGTGACACAAAGCAGGGGATGAAGGAACAAGGAGAACAAAATAAAGTACAAAAATTAGGTCAGATGTTGTAGTCACAAGGTAAGCTTTCAGTCTCAGTTCCAAGAAGGAACAGGTATCAGGTTCCAGACCTAGGATTCTGCTCCCCATTTTTGAAAACACAAAGCCTAGTTGTAACCTACATCTGCCCCACGCATTAAATGAAGAACATAGGTTCCAGGTTAGGCACTGAGCAGAAACATCACAGTCTTAACATTAGCAAAGCCAGATATTAATGTTGGGTATTGTATTAGGTAAAATTGTGGTAAACTGACTATCCTTTAAATTGCTACGTTTTCAGCTCCCCATGTTTCCTTGGAATTCTCTAATATTCTATGACTAAGATTGCAGTCCTATGCACACTTACCTGGGAGTAAGCCCCACTGAACTCAATGATGCTTATTTCTGAGCAAATACAAATGGAAGTGCATTGCACAAGACATTAATGGTGATAAAGTTCCTTCTTAGCTTTTCTACTTTCTCTCATGCCCATCCTATGTTTATGATGGATAATAATGTACCATTCATAATATACCTATGAATCAGCTTATCCTCACAAATCTATAGTGGGCTACAAGATACTAACCTGTGCAAAGTCGCTCAGTAAAATTTCATGGTTGAGCAAGTATATGAAAATGTGTCTCCTCCACTGAACTGTACCAGAGGAGATACATATGAATTCAAAGGAGATACAGCTGAATTTGTTTCTATATTTTATTGCCATTTCTTGGTAGTTTATCCCTTGACTTCCCTAAACAGACTCAACAATCAAGGAGAGGAACAAGATCCTCTAATATGATCCAGGAGTCACCTGGGATTTCCATGACTTACCAATAAAATATATAGGCTAGAGTTTTCAAGCTGGAGGCAGGAGGGAAAACCAGGTTCAAACTCTCTGTCCAAAGCTTACTGTCACTGGGCAAGTCCCAAGATGAGGCTAAGCATCCCAAGAAACACAACACTGCCACAGAATATAGCAGTTCTGGGTCGAGATTCCCTTCCTCCACAAAATCTTACCCCACTCCTTGTTGCCATTACACTGCACACTTCCTGTTCTCACTTCATGTCATTGGCTTGCAGGAAACACAGAGTACTGATATCAGGATGTGGGACAGGTTGCATTAGAAGAAAGTGCCATTTTTGGTGGCAACTTCATCTTGTTCCTAATGTTAAATTCTTACCTATATTTTGGCCCAGCAGTATAGGAAGCAGTTTGCTAGTGGGACGTGCCAACCACATCTGTGGAGCAACTAAGGAGAAGGAGAACTTTCACTTTACCGTTAATCAGGAGGGGGTGGTGAAGGAAAGACAGCATCATAACAGCACATGGTTGCTGATTGGCTAGGTGATATCAGCAGGCCACACCCACAGCAGAAGTGGCTAGGTGACACTTGTGTAGCGCTGACTGAGCTGAGACATACTTGCAGTGTGCACCACTATCTCTCAACACTTACCATTAAGGAAAAAAATAGCCTCCCCACCACCACCACAATTGTTCCACAGGTGGTTCCTGTAGTGAACTTTACCAGCCATTCCTGCAGCTTAACATAACCTACACAATTTTTGTGAGGTTAAAATGCTGTCCTGAGCTCATTGGAGGTACAAATGAGCAAAACAGAATCATCTAACATCTTGGAAGATCAGTGGGCTGGCCTGGATATTCACCCAAAAGCATTCTGACTACTCACTGAAGTCTAATGCTTTGAAGGGAATGTCTTGTCCTATTAATATATGCCAGCTGATTAAAATGAATAAATCAAAATGAATGAATCAAACAGTATCTTTGGACATAATCCATTTGACTGTGGAGATAATTGTTCTTGATATTCTCTATATTCTCATTTTAATTTGATATGTTATAAAACTCTGTATGGGTGACAGTAATAAATTAATTCTTGCCAATTTCAATAATTTCAGGAACTTCCTGCATTCAAAAGGTTAATTTATTTGTTTCTTAAAACAGAATAAAACTCTCAGTTATGAAAAATGTATTTCATCCCTCAAATGGAAGTGTCAATATATTATAAGCTTTCATATTTCAAGTATGGACATTTTGCAAGTGCCATTTGGATTTCAGGAGTTCAAATTTATGTCTGTACAAATATCAAAGCCTACTCAAAAGGTATGCCTGACAAATGAAGATCATCGAAGCCAAATAAAACAAAAGTCATGAATGTGATCAAAATCAAAACAAAGAGTTTAAGGGATGCATCATGTATCTGAGACATCCAGTATGATGAGCAGTGATATTATTATATAAATTAGGGTTGCCAGATCTCCGGTTTTCTATGTGCCATCTCCGGTCTCCGGCCATAGTTTCGTTAAAGACGTTGATCTCCGGCTTTTCAGCGGCCCCCTCAGCCACGCATGCGTGATTGACACATGCATGCGTGAAGGCTGTGGCTGGCCGCCTTCCTGCCCTTTCTCAGTGAGGCAGGGACTGGAGAAACAGGAGGACTTGAGGCACCGCCGTAGTTGTTCCTGTGGTTGAGCAAGGCCCAGCATGTCTAGCCGCCACCCCTGCAGGGCCCCTCCCAGCAGCAGCCCCTGCCCGCTCCCGCCGCCCACACAAGTGCAGGTGAGGGTGCTGGAGTAGAGGCCGTAGCTTCCTGTCCGAGCGAGGGCAGCCTCCTGGCCCGTGTCTGCCACGACGTGGGCGCCTTCATCCAGCCGCCGCCCCTGCAGGGACCCCCCTCCAGCAGCAGCCCCCGCGGGAGCGGTTGCTAGAAGATGGCATCCGAGCGGCCTGGCAGCCTCAGCAGGAGCCATGAAGAGGCGGTGGCAGTGGAGGCCAGGCTGGGCCGGCTCCTTCTTAGCCCCGGCCCGGAGCCAGTTCCCGTGCTCCGGAAAGGACGGCCGGCCGCTTCACCCCTCATGCTGTGGGCGCCGCTGGGTGGGAGCGGCCACGATGGGGCTGAGCAGTCGCTGCCTGGGGGGCCCCATCGCGGCCACTGCTGGCCAGCGGCATCCACAGCATGGGGGGTGGCCGTCCTTTCCGGAGCAGGAGAATCGGCTCCGGGGCTACGAAGGAGCCAGCCGTGGGCGGCCTCCACTCCTGTTGAGGATGGGAGGCCTGTCGGACGCAGGAGCCGTGGAGGCGGTCGCAGGCTGGCTTGTTGTTTGGCCGGGAGCCAGGTCCGCTTGCTCGGAAGCCGTTGCGCAGAGAGAGAGAGAGAGAGAGAGAGAAAGAGAGAGATGTATATGGGGGGCTATATATGTATATGGGGGGTCAGTGGGCTGAATAACCTCAGAGAGAGGGGGAGCTATGGGCTGAATAATTCTCAGAGCTGATGTGCCTGTCCCCCCACCTTTATCTTGCTGTAGAGAGCCGGGACGAGGTCCAGAACATCCAAGAAGCACGCACAGCAGGATCTTGGTAGGCATGCCTTTATGGAATCATATGGCTTCCTTTATGGAATCAATCCATGTCTTGTTTGGCCTTCCTCTTTTTCTACTCCCTGCTATTTTCCCAAGCATTATTATCTTTTATAAAAGATTATTATTATTTTGTATAATCTTTTATAAGACGTTTCATCTTGATGCAATTAAAAACCATTCAGCATCTAGCACAGTGCATTACAATTGCTTCAGCAGGCAAAAAAGTCATTAAGTGGTCTGCCAAGACCCTCAGTAATGTTCAAGTAGTGGTGGTGGTGAGTTTGGAAATCCTTGGTCTATCGCCTTGCTGTCTGGTTGTGGGCTTACAGGATGCGTTTGACTGACCAGGGTTGGATGCTGGGTTTGAAGAATATAAGGAGAGCCCTGCTGGATCAGCCAAAGGCCCATTTAGTCCAGCGTCTTGTTTGCACAGTGACCACCTAGATGCCTGTGGGAAGCCCACAAGCAGGACCCGAGTGCAGCAGCGCTGTCCCCACTTGTGATTCCCAGCAAATGGTACACAGAGCCATATAGCTTCTGATATGAACGGCCTTTACTCTGATCCAACAGGGCTCCTCCAGCAGCATTGTGGCATACTTGTGTGCAGGGCTGGATTACCCACTAGGCCCCTGCATTAATGCCTATGAAACTCCTACAGGCCTACAAGAAAGTTTGGGTTCTACAAAATAAGTTAATTAATGCAAATTATTGTCTGATGTAGCAGTTTACTCAGCCTTGACCGAATGAACAACAAACATATGTCTTAAGTAAATGTAGATTAAAAACTCACTTTGCAGCTGTTGTTAGCAAAATCACAGATTACAATAGAGGAGCACAAGCCAAGATAGCCATGAAGCATTCTCAGTACATGATCTCTTCTCGGTTATCCCAGAGTACAGGACACGGAATAATGGGCTCAAGTTACAGCAACATAGGAGACCCCTGTTCTCACAGAGCTACAGTTTGCCATAGTGATTCAACAGACAGCCTCTCTTCCCAGAGATTTCTGTGATTGTAGCTCTGTTAGGGCAACAGGAGTCCTCTAACAGCTTTCAGCACCCTTTGCAAACTACACTTCCCAGGATTTGTTGAGGGAAGCCATGGCTGTTTAAAGTGGAATAATAGTGGATTAAATGTCTGGTGTGAATGTGGCCTGAGTCTTAGCAATAGTAAACCACCTCTGTCTGAATACTGCTTACCATGAAGACCCTATCTGGGATCAACTTGAAGGCAGTCCATTTCCATTTTGCATCACCCTAAGCTTGTGAGAAAGAATGACCTTGTCACTTCAGATGGACCTAGGAACACCCTATTTAAGGTAAGATTTCTATTTTAATCTCCAATCAGAGAATTTCTTTTTTAATGGTATGCTCCAAGCAAATGTGGTTGATACTTAATGTATCATGCTTAATGACATCACTAGGGCCCGCCCCGTGACATCACTAGGGCCCACCCTGTGATGTCACTAGGGCCCACCCCGTGACATCACTAGGGCCCGCCCCCATTTTCCCAGGTTTTTGGATGGTTCCAAACTGGCAACCCTAATATAAATTGACAAAATTTAGTGGGCCCAGATTTACAAGTCTGCAAACATGGCTCAAGGGAGTATTACTACTTGCTCCCCTACCTCAAAAGGAAACCAATTTTCAGGGTTCTTAAAAACATACAGGAATACTACCCTATAAAAATAACATTTCCACAGCTCTGGGATATTTGAATCAGTGAGAAAAGGAAAGCAGGGATTGCAAAGCCAGCAACCAATTCTGCTCTCCAATTATCAACAAATGGCAGCTGTAGATTAATGGGGACATCATAGCAAAGAGTAGGGAAAGCAAAAGCAAACAAACCATATTGCCATGCACACCCAGAAAATTATTTTCTCTGCTTCTCCACTTTGATTTGTGCTGACAAGCAATTTTTGTTTAATTAAACATTTTCATTAAAAACCACATCAGCGCCCCTCCAAAATAATTTACATTTTGTCCTCAATATTGCATTTTCAAAAATAACAGGGGGGGTAGGAGGAATAGTTCCCCCCCTGGAATAGGGCCAAGATTGCAATTATAGTCTATACTAAGCAGGAAAGTGAAATGGATTTTAATTGGGGGCCCAAGGGTAAAGGTCAGTTTGCTTGGAACAAAGGGTGTCTTTTGTGGTAATTGACTGAATCATCCTGTAGAAATTTGTAAATGTCAGTACTGTTCTTAAAATGAGAGGAAAGAGAGAGGCCTGATACCAAGGAACGACAAAAAAGCTTCAGCAACAGGGGAAAAATGTTATGATTGCTTAAACAACACCTTCACTAGGCATAAGATGAGAAAGCTGCAGAATGTAAAGTGGAATTCAGCACAGTTAACAAATAAGAGTCATATGATAGGGATAAGATGGCAAAAAAAATCAAAATGTTGACCTCATGTGTCCTTTGTCTCAAAACCCATTACCAAGACCACATGAACAAATAGGTTATTCTTAGCTCTTTAGCTCTATTCAGATCTGCAACGAAGAAATTTCCCACCATCGTCAGCCCCAAAGGCTCTGGCTCTGAGCCTTTGCAGTCATGCTGGGGAAGACCTGACATGGCTTCAAAAAACCCCATACCTTCAGCGCGACGTGACCACGCACGACTGTCATGTAAGGGGTGGAGCAGGGTGGCTATTTAAGCCCTGCTCCATCTCCCCTCGGCCTCTTTTCGGCCTCATGTGACACCAGAGGAGCAGGTCCTCACTTACCTTTTGCTGGAGGCAGGGCCAGATTATCCATTAGGCTTAGTAGGCTGAAGCCTAGGGGCCCGGAGCTCTTGGGGGCCCGTGCATAAGCTAAAAAAATTATCGCGGGACAAGAGCTTCTGAACTGCCTGCCATCCCCCTGTTTCACTTACCTTCTTCTCCAATGTTTTTTGAGGTTTCCCATCAATCAAGATGGTGGCCGAGGTTTCCCTAAGGGGCTGAAACCTCTGCTCCCATCTTAGTTGATGGCACGCATGTGTGCTACACACGCACATTGCTGCCATCAACCAAGATAGCGGCAGAGGCTTCAGCCCCTTAGGGAACTCTCGGCCGCCATCTTGATTGATGGGAAACCTAAGCGAAAAAAAAGTGGAAAGGTAGTGAGAAGAGGGCCCCAAACACCAATCAGCCTAGGGGCCCTCCTCAGCTTAATCCAGCCCTGGCTGGAGGCCTGTTCTTTTGGTGCATGGGGGGGCGGAAAGACGCTGATTGTGATCAGCTGTAGCATGGTGAAGCACAATCAGCTGAGCGGTGGTGGCGGCGCAGCACCAGCACAGGCTGCAATTTGAAGAGCCCAGCGGCAGCTTGCAGGGTCAGCTGGGTGTTGGTGCAGCAGCAGCGCAGGCTGCGTTTTGTGGAGCGCAGCGGCAATCATGAGCTGAAGCAGCAAGGGAGGCTGAGCGGCGTCGGCAACAGCACAAGATCAGTTGGCGGGGGACTTCTTGAGGTTTGGTGACAGTGGTTGGGCCTGGCCCCGGGGTTGCTAAAGGCGGTTGGGGCCTGGCCGCATTCCTGGAGGAGATGGGGTGGCTTTTGGCCCCTGTTAAGCAGGCTTTTGCTTGTCTTCTGCTCCTGGGGGGCGTAGCAGGTGGCTATTTAGACCATTCAGCTATTTCCTGCCAATTTGCCTTTTCCTTGGGGGTGGCAGCCATTTTGGAGCACATTTTGCTCCTCCATGTGTGCAGCCATTTTGAACACATTTTTTGTGGCAGCCATTTTGGAGCACATTTTGCTCCTTCGTGTGGGCCGCCATTTTGAACACATTTTCTGTGGTGGCCATTTTGGATCACATTGTGCTCCTTCTTGTGGGCAGCCATTTTTGAGCACATTTTGTGTGGTGGCCATTTTGGAGCACATTTGCTCCTTCTTGGGGGGGCAGCATTTTGAATAATTGTCTGCCTTGTCTGAGACAGGCATTTTGGGGTGCATTTGTTTAACCATTATTTAACCATTATGCCTCCCAAGAAAGGCGCCGGGGGTTCTAAAGGGAAGGGGAAGGCCGTGAACCGGCCTGCGCTGAGACCGCCCACGCCACCTCAGGAATCCTCATCCTCAGAGGAGGAGGGCCCTGATATGGCTTCTGTATTGGCTCGCATTGAGTCGTTGGAGAGGTGAAATAGGCAGTCTCAGGAAGTTAGTGGGGCAAGAGTTAAAACAGCTAAGGGGCCGCAGAATAAAAAAAAGTCAGTATGGCACTGATTGGGATTCTGTTTTAGGCAAATTGGCAGCTTTGGAGGGCTCCTCAGGTCGGTTTGCACCTCCTTGTTCAACGCTTGAGATGGAGGTGGTGGCTCCTAAGAGTCCTGCAGTGGAGAAGGCTGTGGTTCATCCAGGTTATGGTGAGTCTACACCTGGAGGTAATGTGTGGGGAATGCCCGTGTGCCCTGGGATGGGGCCTGGGGGCACACCTTGGGGATCGCATCAGGGTTTGCCTTATTCTCCTTCTGCAGGTGCACATCAGGGGTGGTCTCATTCTTCTTCTGCAGGTGCAGTACCTTCTGGATATAGAAGGGGGATGTCTCATCCAGTAGAACAGCAGCCTGTAAGTGAGGCTTGTAGGCAGGTCTGGACTTCTGTGGGCGGCCCTACCATGGGGCTGCCTCAGGTGCCTGCTGATCCTTTGGTTTATGTTCAGGCTGGCACTTTGCCTTTTGGGGAGACATCCTCTCCCCTGGGGGCTCATTTGTTGCTTGCAATGAAGGAGCATATATGGAGAGGGGAATACGTGGACGTGTTCTCCTTATTATATTGAGAGCCTGAACAGAAGGAAAAGGATAGGCAGGAAGAGAGGGAAAATGAGAAATTTAAAAGGAAGAAGGTAGATAGGACTTGGGGCAATTGGTTGGCAGGATTTTTTATCTATATGGGGTAGTGATCCAGCACCAGCCCATGGGGGCTACGGCCTTGATGAAGTACCTTGATATAGTTTTTAGAGCGCATACGGAATTCATGGGGTCAGCATTTCTGGCCTATGATGAAATCTTTAGGATGAGGGCAGCAGTGGATCATTACCTGCCGTGGGACAGAAAGGACCCTGAGTTGTGGTTGCAGTTTATGCCTGCAGCTTGACCCATGCAGGGTGATAGGGCAGATAGCGGGCATTTGCTTGGTAAGTCTGCCAGTGTGGCCCCTACCATGGGTTCACGGGGCAGGGGGTTCAACACCACCTGCTCTGTTGGGAGTTTAGAGCCAAGGGCTTTTGCAATAGGAACCCATGTAAATTTAGGCCTGAGTGTTCCATTTGCTCTGGCTTCCACCCCTTCACCAGTTGCCCTACGGCTTGAGGATATAAGGGTTTGCAAAGGGGGAAAAACCAGGGGCTGGAGGATAGCCTTCAGGAAAGGGGTCCCACACTGATTAAAATTCCCCAGCTTATGTGTTTGCTCTGGTATTACCCTAGAATGGTAGATGCAGCTTATTTGGGGGAAGGTTTTCATTGTGGTTTTAGAATTCCGGTTGTTGGGGAGTATAGGCCTTATATGTCAGGGAATCAAAGGTCTCTAGTGGGTATGGAGTTAGTGGCGCAGGAGAAAATTAATAAGGAAGTGGCTGAGGGATGGGTCTTGGGCCCATTTGATCACCCTCCCATGCCCACACTAAGGGTTTCCCCCTTGGGCATCGTTCCTAAAAAAGATCCTGGACAGTTTAGACTCTTATTATTATTATTATTATTATTATTATTATTTATTACATTTGTATACCGCCCCATAGCCGAAGCTCTCTGGGTGGTTTACAACAATTAAAAACATTAAAAACAAATATACAAATATACAAATTTAAAAACACTAAAAAAAAAAAACAATTTGGGGGAGCTTCATCACCCGTCTTACCCGAGAGGGCAGTCAGTGAGTGATTGTTATTCCCGAACATTTGTGTTTGGTGCGTTACACTTTCTTTGACAGTGCAGTTTTGATGGTTCGGTGTTTTGGCCCGGGCACTCTCATGGGTAAGTGTGATATTAAGTCAGCGTTTCACCTCTTACCAGTCCACTCTTTAGACTTTGTTCTGTTGGAATTTTCCTTTAAGGGTTTGTTTTATGTGGATCGAGCTTTGCCCATGGGGTGTTCTATTTTGTGTTCAGCTTTTTAGCTCTTTAGTACATTCCTTGAGTGGGCTCTTAGGAGGTGAGCTGGCTGTGATGCAGTAGTGCATTATTTAGATGATTTTCTGTTTGCTAGTCCTGCTGCTTCACAGCAGTGCATCCAGCTGATGGGGACGTTTGGGCAGTTGGCAAAGGAGTTAGGTGTGCCTTTGGCCAAGGAGAAAACCAAGGGGCCGTCTCCTGTGCTCACCTTTTTGGGCATTGAGCTTGACTCAGTCATACAGGCTTCTTGTTTACTGGCAGTCAAGCTGTGGGATTTGAAGCGCAATACCATGCAGGAAGCAAGGAAGGTTACACTTAGGGAGCTTCAGGAGTTGGTGGGGCATTTGAACTTTGCGTGCAGAGTCATAGCACCTGGCAGAGCATTTTTGCACAGGATTTGTGACCTGATGAAGGGCCTCACCAAGCCTCATCATCAGGTCAGAGTGACTAGGGACATGAGGGAGGATTTGCTAGTTTGGTTGCTTTTTTTGGAGCATTTTAATGGGGTTTCATTTTGGCGTAGGGATTTACTGCTGGAGGCAGAGTTGCAAGTTCACTCTGATGCCTCTGGGGCTTTAGGCTTTGCGGTTATTTTCAGGGATAGGTGGTGTGCTGAGGCATGGGCAGAGGCATGGGCAGAGGCTGGCATCACTAGGGATTTGACTTTCTTGGAGTTTTTCCCAATAGTGGTTGCAGTGCACCTATGGGCGGCTGAGTTGGCTAACTCTGTGGTGCATTTCTGGTGCGATAACCAGGCCACAGTACAAATTATCAACTCTCTTACTTCTAGGAATGCTAGAGTGATGGTTTTGGTATGTGCCTTTCTAACTCAGTGCCTTACATTTAATAGTCTTTTTCTTGCTCGCCATGTTCCTGGCCTGGACAATGGCATGACGTGTTTTTGGGAGTTGGCCCCTTTGGCCAAGCTTCAACCGGAGCCAATGCCAGTGGCATTGTGGGAACTTGGCAGCTTGAAGCTGAGGAGGACATAATGTGGTCCCTTGCCACCAGCACAAGAAACTCCTATTTGAGAGCGGGTAGGGAGTTCGATAGTTTTTGTCGTAGCAGGGGGTATTCTCTTCCCTGGCCCATACCTGTGGACCGGTTGATGGAATTTTGCGTGGCTGTGCATCGCCAGGGACTTTCAATGAAGACCATTAGGGGTAAGTTAGCGGGAATTGTATTCCTGGCTAAACTAAGGGGTGTGACTGATTCCTCCAGGGACTTTAGGATAAGGAAGGTGTTGGAGGGGTGGTCCAGGGCCCATCCTCCTGCACCAGACACTTGTAGCCCCATTACACCTGAGATTCTGTTGGGTTTTCATGGGCTTTGGCTGTCCTTATGTAGTTCCAGTTATGAGGCAGCCTTATTTCATGCAGTTGCTATTTTAGTGGGGGGGTTGGGGGGGCTTTTCGCATGGGAGAGTTGCTTGCTTCTTTGAGGACTGACAGGTCCGGTCAGACGATGGAGATAGGTGATGTGATGGTAGAAGATAGAGGCGTGCAAATTTATCTGCGCAGGTCAAAGACTGACCAGAGGGGGCGAGGAGCTGTTATTATGTTGGCCTCTTCCTCAGTAGGTGGACTGTGTCCAGTTCAGACCTTGAGTTTGTTTTTGCAAGTCAGGGGTGAGGCTGGGGGCTTCCTATTTTGTCATCAGGATGGTCAGCCTTTGACTAAGTTCCAGTTCTGGTCCATAACCAGATGGGCTTTGTCGTGTTTGGGTTTGGACCCAGGGCTGTTTGGTATGCATTATTTTAGGATAGGTGCAGCTTCCACAGCAGCTGTTTTGGGATTTGGAAGCACAGCAATTCAGGCAGTGGGGCGCTGGAGATCAGGTGCTTTCCATGCTTATGTTAGGCCAATTAAGGGCCCACGTTGATTGTTGCACTAATGGGCATATTGTTAATTGTTGTTTCTATTTTAACAGGTTGGAGGGTGCTGGAGAGAGTCAAGGTACTCGTTTGTGGCAACAGCATGGTGTTCTGGGCCAAGAGGAGGGTATCGCAGACCAGGCATGGAACCCAGTTGGGGCTCAGCCATTGCGCTTTGGTCCAGTGGCTGGGTAGACATGGCATGCTGTGGGAACGCCTCCTGCCAATGCTGTTTGATGCTTCATTGGTGCAGCACCCTCCACAGGTTGTGGTTATACATTTGGGTGGCAATGACCTGGGAATGCTGAAGGGGAAAGCTCTTGTCATTCAGGCTTGCCATACGCAGGAGGTGGCCTGGGACTGTGATTGTTTGGTCCGATATCTCCAGAGGAGGACTTGGAGGGGTGGGAATGATCCCAGAGGCCTGAATAAGGCTAGTCGAAAGGTAAATAGGGAAGTCTGGCTCACTCTTGCTGATCAGCAGGGCAAGGTAATACATCACCCGGACGTGAGGTGTGAGAGGGCCGATCTTTACGGCCAGACGATGTGCATATGTCTGACCTGGGTAACAATCTGTTTCTTTCTGCTCTGCAGAGTGCCCTGCATGAAATAATTTGTTGCAGGTGGGGGAAGAGGGAGTAAGCTGAGGCTTGTCCTCTTCTGTGGCGGATATGTACGGAATTTCACAAGGTAGGGTTTGGTGACCACCCTTAGGCACCCTTTAAGGTGATAGGTGGGTTCTTCTAGGTTGTGCGGCCGGTTGGCAAGATAAGGCTCACCTTTGGGGCTAACCTGTAACACCCACTCAGAGTTGTGCAGCCCTGAGGGGGGGGTGGAGCAGGAAGGCCTCCCTAACCACCCTGCTGGGTTGGAGCTCAGAAGAGGGGATTGGGCTTGGCCCACCCCCTTTTCCCATAGCAGGGTGCCCTCACCCGACTGGGGATGAGATAGGTTCCGCACTTGTCTCTGCAGATCATTTTATTATGCAATCAAGCATGTAATTGGCTTTATTCCAATAAACATGGCCCTTGATTTACCCACACATCATCTTGTCTTGCCTCTTCATTTCCCGGCTATGCGCTGCAATACTATTTTCCCAAACTACATGTTCATTTGTTACATTAGCCTTACAGAGGGTTTTTTCTTCTTAATATTCATGCTACATCAGAAAACTCATCCTGACTTTCCCTCAGAGAACAACAGCTGTTCCACATTCTCTATATGGTACTCTTTCATCATGAAGATTTGATCACCTATTATGTTCTTTAGTAGATGATACTGAACATTAAGCAAAATGAGGTGGTAGTTTTGAGATGGAAGAATGCAGCCATTGCAGACTGCAGGTGGGAAAATGTCATTGTTCAATTCTCCCCCATGTAATGAAAATTCTCTTTGAGTAGGAAATAGTACATCAGGAGGGAAAATCCTAGAATAGACCCCTCTCTCTGCTGTGCCAGCATTCTTCCTGTTAGACAAGAATGTAAACAAAATGTTTTGCACACAGAAGTTGCCAGAGAAATTGCAGTTAGCAGAAGCCCGGAACCGAACATGGGAACTTGTGTGTATAAAATTTACTTTACTGCTGAATTAAGAACTAGTAAAATGCTAGCACAGCAGGGATTGAGTTAGGCTGCATTCAGACAGCAGTTTATTTTGTTTTCCCAATCTTTCCTTACCTGACAATTTCCGCATTTTATTTTATCTTTCACATGACATAAAATCCACTTCTGGAAATCTAGTGGATTATAGTGGAAGTTCAGTGCTCATTTCCATGTTTTTTGCTTCCAGAAAAAAACCATTTGCAACCTCATTAATCTAGAAAATCACAGGAGTGAAGTTATGAAATTTGGGGCATTATACCGGCATACAGTTATTTCCTGCCATTTTCATGGGAGAATCATGGGGGAACAGAAGTACACATGTACAGAAAGGTTGGGGGAGTAGCAACATGTCCAAAGAAGTTCATTGTTCTGTCACACCATGCCCACTGGTGCAAATGAAATTTAGTGTCATGTGCTATATCGGTCAAAAAGTCACAGTACCAAAATGCTGCAGAGTGAAAGGAATGTTTCAAATTGGGACAGAAGTGCTATCATTATAATTAGTAAAACGAATGCAATAAACCCCATAGGTGAATGCAGCTGTAGTCTAAAAATCTCAACAGTGCTAGAAATGACGTTTACACATTTAAGAGCTGCTTCCAGTTCAAGTAAGTAATACAGGTTAGATGGATCAACACTGACTCCATGGAAGTCTACATTGTACATGCAGCATTGTGGCTTTATTACCTAAGGTACATTCAAAATGGTTCTCCACACCAATAGTATCCAAAGTGTGACTTGAGCATGCAGTAAAGGAGATAGACAAACTATTTGACACAAGCAGGAAGCTATCTTGTGAAATTGTTTTTAAAACTTTTGATATGAGATGATAAAAATATAGCTCAGCTATAGCAAAACTGATGCTATTATACACTGAGCATAGAATCAAAAGAGTTCAACCCTCAACAAAGTCAATTGTTCCTCATAAACCACATCACTGACTTTTAACCAGGTATCTCTGCCTTCACTGCTAGAGAAATCAGATCATGTTCCTTGGATTTTAGTTGTTATTATGGGGGGGGGACAAAAAGAAAAAAAGTAGAGGCATAAAACTCTTTTGTGCAAACTGATGAAACTCTACAGGTTTTATTGACTGCATTTGTTTTTGGAATGGCATCCAAGGTTATAAGTCTCAGCCGATTCAAAGAGTTTCGACCAGCCAAATAATATTGCTTCAGTGGTTTCAGCTATGCAGTGTCATCCATCGTAAAATAAAATATATTGACATCTTAATATTGCACTCATATTTATAAATATTTTCAACTTTAGGGATCCAGCAACATCAATAAAACACCAAGGCAGATTTGTTAAAACCATAGAAAAATATACTTAATATGAAAAAGGAAGGACAGAAGAAATTTGACATGTAAATTTGATGTCTTCTAGTTAGGATATTCATGCAGGTAGAAACAGTCATTCTGGACTGACTATAGCTGAAACAATATTCCGACCTCTACATTAAAATAATGGATTTTCTAGAAGTCAATAATAAAAACCAGACATCTCATCTGGCTTTTGAAATCTTATCCCAGCAGGAAGCTATATGCTGCATAACATGCCAAGAGCAGCACACCACACACCCTTCCGCCCATTTGCCAACACTGCTGTATCACCAGCAGCTGCCAGGGAAAAAAAGGAAGAAGCTTGGTTGATTAATGAAGGGAGTCAGTTTGAGGGGATGTGAAGCCTGACTAGGGGTGGGCGCTGAGTGGCGGTGATGTTTGGGAAGGCAGGTTCAATCTGAATTCAGAATGCCATGGAAATTACTCAAGATAATCCCCATTTTTTTTCTTTTTGCAAACTGTTTACCTTATTTCTGAGTCATTCCTATTTGTACTAGGCTGAATTTGTCCATCACTAGCATAGCATGGTCTCCTCCTGCATGGTCCAGGCTTCTTGTGTTACTCTGACATCATGGGAATGAGTTGTGCTCATCCTACATCACTGAGATTATACAAGAACCCAGTCCCAGAATCATAGGATTTGAATGCTCCACAGTCTATTCCAATTTGTTGCCCAAAAGTCAGGGAAATCATTTATGTAACCAAGGTTGGAGTGTGATCCCCAAACCTAGAGATGGTTTGCTGGAAGAAAGGATCAGCAAAACAAGTAGCTCCAGGCAAGTGCAACCACATATCGAACCATAAACTACTGGTGAAAGCATCCCTTCTACCTTGACCCATTCTCATTACTGGGTGGCTTGACCTGGGGGAAAATGTTACTGCTGGGTGAAGAATGTCCTCCCACTTTCACAGCACCATCCACAAGCAGTGCTGTTTGATGACATCTGGGAAGGCAGGCAAAAAAATTGGGAGGAGGTTTAGTTGTTGCAGCATCTGTTTATAACATACTCTTTCCCCATAAATGTTTCTAGTCTGTGGTTAGCTGAGCCACTATGCCCCCTTGAAATGCAACATGTGAATGATACTATGTCACAACAAGCATAGTGTCAGATGCACTGTATGTGTTGGAGATGGTGCTCATCCCTTTTGGGAGGTGGACAGACGGTTGCCCAATCACAGCTAAAATCTTGGATTTCTGCATTGATTTCTGTGGTCAGCTCTCACTTTTGTCCTTGGGGACATTAAAAAATAGCTTCTCAATGTAAACCAGTAAGTAAGTGTGTGTGTGTGTGTGTGTGTGTGTGTGTATTTCTCTCCTCCATCGTCTTTTGCTTCATTTCTCTTAGAGGAAGAAAGAGAAGAAAATAACTGGAGCAAAAAACAACAAAGAAAGAGACAGACGTATTATCCATCTTTCACTCTCCTCACCTCATCTGCACTCCTTATTTCTATGTCAGTTAACCTCTTCTGTCCACCTGTCAGCTGATATTCAGGACTTTTCTTTCCACCTTCCTTTTCACTCTTCCCCCCAGGCAAAGATCCACAACAGGAGGGATGGAAGAAAAAAGGGGAAATGTTGGTGTTTCTGGTCAGCTGTTTAACCCCTCCTTCTCAGTCGCTCCATTTCCACCCAGCCATTCCCTTTTCCAGGATATATTTAATCCCCATGGTTTTCTTTTCCAACTGAGCTACTGAGCATAAGCAGTTTTTTTTGGGGGGGGGGCATTTCTATAGAATTGATTCTAAAACTTCTACAAACTTCTACAAATGTTTGTACTTCTACAAACATACAGGTTCCTCCAAGCAGGCTGATACCTCCCTCTTGTTGTGAAGTGAGCATTAGTAGGAGAGTTACACAGAGGTACACATGACTCTGTATACATATGTCTGTAAATTGCAACACAGGAATGCTTTTGCAAGTACTGTATATATTTCACTCATTTATGTCACTCTCCACTGCCATGTACACTGTATTCATACACGAACATGTCCTATATCCTATGTTGAAAAGATAATGCTGCAATTCTTCCTCAGACAGCTTGAAATTCTGTACAAGAAAATATTCAGCTATATATCTTTTTACTCTCTGTTATGAATTATCATCTCCTCCTTCTCCTTTCTATCAATTCACTAGTCTCCTTTTTGTGAGACTGCAGTTTTGGTGTGATACTTCACAAGTATGTTTGTGTAGATGTTTTTTAAAAAGAAATTGTATACAGGGAAAAAACCAACTGTGATAACTTCCATGAAAAGAATCTTATTTGTCTTTAAAATAAGCTATGTATACCTATTAAGGTCAGGCTTTGCCACTTATTTTCTTTCAAGTGAATCAGCAGAGATTAGCAGAGATAGCCACAACTGGAGATGGAGTATCAGATGAAACAAGTTGGACCTAGAACTGAAGACTACACCATTTTATTGGGAAGATATGACACATTTTAAGTCTATGAACAGTATTCAACAACATTATTGTGCTAGTGCAAAGCTGTGCACTACCACAACAGGTTTTTCCCCCTTTATCTCCCCCCACACCTGTCCCATGCCATCCCAAAATCTGTTCCAGAGGGCTGGGGGAAACCTCAGAACGTATTTAGGGAATGGGCAAGGGGAGGAGAGGGAGAGAACATTCCATTACGCAAGGAAAAATCCCTGTGCTGATGGAATGTTCACCTTAGCACTACACTGATTACAACACTATGATTTTAGGATATTTTCCCATGTTTTGCTGAAGACTCCTAGCCCAAAACAGTTAAATCTTATACATCTTTATGCCATAATTGCATTGTCTGCAAAGCATTTCCTAAACCACAATAGCATCAGAGTTTCTGACCTGTCTGTGCACCTTCTCAGCTATCACTATCTTCTTGTTTTCCTGCTTCCATTACCGTATCTATTATGCTTGATACAGCCTCCTCTCTATCTACTAAGCCAACTTCACTAGCATTAAAGCTGCAAAGCCACTGTAGGAGTTGATGACCTCCAAATTCATCAATTTTTCCTCAGAAGGGAGAAGAAGAAAGCTGTATCTGAGCTCATCACCATGGACTGGCCTCTAACCTGAGGGTTCAACAACATACCTTCTACTTATCACGTGCTGTGAGCAAACTGACTTTAATTTGACACACAAGTTTAGCTTAGTGCTAAATCCAAGCAGTGTGCAGTTGTGCTTTGCTCTCTCAATAACCTGGTTTTGCAAAGATATACAGCTTTACAAGAGGATGAATATACTATTTTTCTGTTGCTTTTAAAATCAGGCAACACCTCTCCTACTCAGAAGCCAATAACACCTTGTCTTGAAAACACATTGAGCAATACTATACATATTAATCATGTCCTCTAAGTGTAAAAAAGGAAAAGACTGAAGGATTAAGGCATCTGCAGCCCATTCATTTTACACATTCAGCAGCACAGCAATTAAAAATGAAAGGTTTGGAAGATATGAAAGCAAAATTTAATACAGGCATGCAGGACAAGAGAAAACAAAACCTAGGCCCACAGGAAATAATCAATATCTGATGAGAAGACACGGTGCTATTAATAGTATGAAAGTGCTGGCAGATATTATCAACTGGAGTTTTATTAATTAACTGGAGATGCAAAGATACAATGGTGCTAGGAAGCACAAAGAACAAGTGTACTGATTCCTTGGAAAGAACACTGTGCAATTTATGAGGACACAACATCTAAATTAGCCAGCAGCTCAGTGACTCAAGCAAAAATATTTTCCCAACCAACATAATTCTTTTCTTCCCTTCCATTTTCATATCCATCAGGATTTCTACTTGTCCCATGCAGTTCTAAAATCAAATACTTGGAAACCTTTAACTTCAAAACCCATATAGAATAATAAAAAAATGTTTCCTGCAAACCAATTGCAAGAAGGCTTTTTGAGAACTTGCTGTGTAATCCTATGTATGCTTATTCAAAAGGAAGGTTCATTGTACTCAGTGAGGTTTACTACCTAGTGACTGTTTTTAGGATTGCAGCCTTATTTAAAATAGGCCAGGGGCTAAATGTGGCCTTCCACGCCTCTCCAAATAGCTTGCAAAACTCTTATTAGGCTATGCCCCTTCCCAATCCATGCCGCATCCCCTGGCTACGCCCTTTGATAATCCTGCTCTGTACCCTCATTGAGTGTTTTTGCCTGGCCGGCATGTATCATTGAATCGTGATAATGCCTCTTTCGTTCCTGGATAGAGGATGAAGAGATGTGTGTAGGGTGTGGGTCTCTATAGAACCCTTGACGTTTACTGTACAAAGCCATACTTATTGCTCTATCCACTTTTGCTTCAAGTGCTGCCCGCAACCAGAATGTAGCCCTCAGGTTGAAAAAGTTTCCCCACAGCAGCTTGAAAACACACAAACTCAGCCACATTTCTCCCAAAAACTTCACACTCCTTCCAGGGGATAACTATCCATTTTTTCCTATCCCATTGCAACAGTGTGCTATAACAAGACCAGACCAGATAAGAAATTTATTGGACATTTGGGATTCTCTCTTCTGGAAACTTGTTGACAATTAACTATGCAGGCAGAATCCTTAGGCAGAATTGAGGAGCTGAGATTTACCTCCTCCCCTCCCCCTTTCTCCACTGTCATAAATCACAGGACCAGGTGGCACCATATTTCAGCAAGATGAGAGTTATTTGCCTGTAAACAGGTTTTCTGTGGCTATTATATCTCCAAGGTTTATACTCCTCGGTATTATTAGATTATTGTTTTCTATTATTATAGATTGATCCAAAGAAGATGTTGTAATTTACCCAAATAAAACCCCAATAGTGACTGATCAGCAGCTTAAATGGTAAATAATGTTTTCTTCTTTATGTCTCATAAAACCCTCTGGGAACAACAGATTCATTTATTGTTGGGAACATCTTGTTTTAAAAAACCCACAACCTGTACTTAAATAAAATGAGAGACAAAAGGTGGAATATAGCAGCATTAAAGAGAAAATTGACATTCACAGACCACGACAGACAGTTTTCAAAATATGTCTATGTGCATTCAGATGTAGCACATTACTTAAGGAATGCTGGTAAAATAGATATTAGAATCACAGAATTGGAATACTGTAGAACTGACAAAGATCTGACAATTTTCTCATTTAGCTGTTAAACTGAAGCAAGTTGTGTACACCAAAGCACCCCCAACAGATTAGTGTAAACGAAACAAAATATAAAACTTAAGTTAAAAACACTTTAGGTCCATGGCTTTCAATAAGACTACCAGTCATCTTTGCTGGAACTTACAAGTAAATCTGGTTAGTATCGAGCTGTAGTTCAACTTATGTACCTTGTATTTAAATACTTTGTAGGTTGGTTTCCCTGACTTTATTCACATATCACTTAGCAGAGGGGAGTCTTACGTTTGCAGCAAACAAAGATGTCCAGGCATAAAGTACAACTTGCATGTCTTCCTACTAGAACTTACTCACCACACAATTAACTCACATTTTTGCTCATTATAATCATAAGATGACTGAAAGACTCAAGGAAGAATCTTCTGAGGAGAAAGTCAAAACAAAACACCAGTATCACTATCATCATTACTGTTGACAATCTACACGTGCATTCTCAAGTTGCTTTTTAAAAATTAGAACTTCCAACACTTCCTCTTTCTGTCCATCTTCTTTATTTAATTTTTGGAATGCTATTGGTTCTGTTGTATCATTTAACTCTTAAGTCTCCCTTACCATAGACTTCCATAGAATGCATCCACAAATATGCCAGCCAAGTACCTTACAGAGCAATTAATGCAGCTAGTTTATTACTTAGGCTACTGTGACTAAAAATTAGCTATTACTGGGGGGGAGGCGTAATTAATATGTCCATGTTTCCCAAAATAAATTTCAAGTGTGCACAAGTGATTATAATAGTCATTAGTGATGGTGAAACTGGTCTGGAGCTCAAGGTGGTATACATGGCTCCCCCCTCCACATTGTATCCTGATAACAACCCTATGAGACAGGTTAGGCTAAGACCCTGTGACTTGCCCAAGGTCACCCAGTGAGCTTCATAGCTGATCAAGGACTTAAACTTCGGTCTTCCACATCCTGGTCTACCACTCTAACAACTGCACCCATCCTGAATACTCCACTTCACAATTCCCTCCTCTTCCTCCTTCATCCAGTTTTCTACTTTTCATGGAACATGTTCCAACTTCATTGTGCTATGTTTGTACCTCCCTCCCTTAAATTATTTTTTCATAAAGGTGTTTTTTGTCTTTTGTTTGGTACTTGTGCAAACTTTTTAGTTTCAACAAGCCGGCTGATACCTTCCCCTTCTGCACGGATGGTATCACTATGCCTTCATAAGAAATGGGTTTGCTATCAGTATATAGGATATATGTGGGTGCAAATAAAAATGTTTGTGTGTGCCATAGGAAGTGAACAGGGCCAGCCCAAGTAATTTTGCTGCCTGAGGCAAAGAACAAAATATATAAATTACCTCAACAGTGGCAATAGGATAGTGTCCTCCATGGCACTTGAACATAGCAAGCTAGCTGAAGGGGTGCAAGGCAGGCTATGTGTAACACACAGCTTTGCCCTCCAACAGAGAGCAATGCTGCTCCCAGCAAATGGTAGGACTGGCCCTGGAAGTGAAGCCTCTCCCAAATCATTTTTACCTCTCTCAAAAATTATTGTCTGTCCCTAGTCCACATTTGTTTTCTACAATTAATGGTTTGTTCATATGTACATGGGGAGGAAAAAAATAACCACCCGCTTTTTATGAGTATTTCCACATTACAAATCCTTTGCAAATTATTGCTCAGTGGGGTGTTCATACGATTAAAACCTTCCACGCTTTGGGATGTATTTTCTTTGCAGGATTTTGTCAAATCCTTTTCAGTTAGCTATTGGAGTACTTAAAAGGCAAGCAACTTTAAATACAATCTGGCCTCTATAGTTGTCGTTCTAACATCTTAATGAGCTGCTTTCCTTTCTCAGCAATGAGTTTATTCTCATTCAAGAAGAATAAAAATGACTTCAGGATTCGTACCATTTATCCACACCTTGTGTATTTTCAATATGGCTGAATCAAACTTCTTTCCAAACTTCTTGCATTCAGCACAGTTAAAGAGTATGCAAATCTGAAAACAACCAGTTCCCATGTCTGAAATGTTGCCATTTTTAGAAAGAACAAAAATTTGGCAATGTTTTAAGATAACTTGTTATCACCTAATAATAGTGTCACATGCACAGGTAATAATTGCACTGCTAATTTCCTGACTTTCTATGGACATGTTTCATCAAACATCCTGTAGTTTTTTATTCTCCTGGATCCAGGCACTCCTAGATTTAATTCAGTATGTGTATTGTTTGTGAATGGGCCTGATTTTATTTTTAATGAAGGGTTGTATAGAGATGTTTTAACCAATCAACCATGTCCACCCCATAATATTGCAATGTAAAATAGGCAAGAGGGTGAAAACATTTTCAAAGGGCAATTCAGGAAAGGAGCCAAAAGGCAAGCAGCAAATTGTAGAAAGTTGGAATGGAGAGTGGTCTACTGCTTCCTCATCTGAGTGAGGGCACAAGGATGACACAGGGTTTCCCTTTGCAACCCTGTTGGCTGGGCCCATGGGATCACTGCCCCTCCTGTAGCGTCGCTGAGATTTTCCTCATGCCATTTCAGCAGACCACAGAGACCAAAGCTTTAGATTGGGGGAAAGTATGGCAATGTTTACACCATTTCCACATACACACTGAATTTGTAAGGAGGGAAAGAAGCAGGGTTGCAATGGCACGCTATTTCCCCACCATCTGTGTGTTCATCTGAAGTTGTTCATACAGCTCTATGCAGTACAACCTTACACACATAGACTCTGTACTTATGATCAGGGACCTGGCCATTTGCATTGTTCCCAAATGTGCATAAATTGTACATCTGTGGATGTCTATACACACCGTCATCTGGAGATGGAATACATGGAGATGGGAGTGAAGACAGGGATAGCACTCTCCATACCCATTCACTGAATGAATGATAAGCTCTATAGTATTATCACTGTGTACATGACAGATTGGCATTGGTCTAAAAGTAGGATGAGAATCAGAATATTAAATTCTGTGAACATTAAAAAAGAAGGTTCAAGACATTCTAAATTGTAAACTGCTTGTTTTTGTTTGTTTGTGAATTATTAACATTGGTAACACTGTGTATATTATAAGTAACCAATCAAGAAAAATGTTGTGTCAGGATTAAACCAAACACATGTTTTCACTTACCTTGCGCTTATTAGTTGGACAGACATAGAGGTAACTAAGAATGGTCTTCAGACCCACTTTGTCATTCAGCTTTTCATATGTTGTCCCATAATCCGTTGACCTGTAATTGCAGAGAAGTTTAGTAAGTAAGCAAAAGTAAGATGTAAACTATTTGGCTGCTTTCCAACTTTAGACTCGCAGCAAAACAGCTCTCTGGAGCTTTCTGAATGATTCGTGTAGTATATAATGACACTTAATTATGTACACATGCCATCATGTGAGTGGTTAACATTTGCATTTAAATTGGATTAGGAAAAATTAAAATTGCATCCTCCC
The DNA here is from genome assembly GCF_030035675.1 of Rhineura floridana. NCBI lineage: Eukaryota > Metazoa > Chordata > Lepidosauria > Squamata > Rhineuridae > Rhineura > Rhineura floridana. The sequence continues at coordinate 79,484,436 of NC_084486.1, read as the reverse complement.
GATGTCATTGCAAAGTAAACGCCTACAATAAGAAATGTTAATCTAGTTCTAAGAGGTGGTGGTAATGTTTATCGTAAATGCCAAGTGTCATGACAACAAGAGAATGAGTAACTTCTTTGCCAGATATCAATCTCTGCCTTAGGATCATGTTGAGATAACATAATGCATTCATCCCTGGCAAGCCAAGTAGTACAGTTCAAGATGTTTGTTCAGAAAAGAAAAAGCTTCCTCATATTGGGAAAAAAATGACAGCTTAGCAACAACTTCATTGTCCTATTTTTGTGGGCCATTTAGCTGTCTGTTCATACAACTATGGTTATTACAGAGGTGGCTACCCAATAAAATGGATATCTTGCTAAGTGTCAAAGGGCTGGTATACATGACTTGATTCCTCTTCCTGTGTTTATTTAAATATGGTGATGGAGGGCGAGTATCTGGATAAAAGAACCATGCTTTTCCAATAGAAATCTGCTTAGTTTAATACTATATATCTTACAGTCCCTGATAATGAGGGTTCTCCCTCAAAATGCAGTGGCCACATGGAATTGTTGTAAATGACCCTGGTTTTGCTCTTCATAATATGCTGGATGTGGGATTATTGACTTTATTTCTGTTCAGCCTATTTTTGTGCAACTTAGGCATTTGGATACTACACTTGTACTGCAAAGTTAAGACATCACTAATTAACCACACCAGTTTCTACACATCTGAGATAGAAATGGCTCCTGGGATGAGAACATAACATCTAGCCACACTTGAACCCTATTACCACCTCTGTTTAGATATTAAACACTGGGAATAAGTCATGTACATCCCCTTCTTGTCAGCTTCCAGTGGATTAGCTAAGCATTCACTTGCAGCTTGACATTTCCCAGCATATCTGAGTGAACAGTGGCATACATTAAATTTAGAAGTGATATTTGTCTGCACAAAATCAGATATTTGAAAAAGGCACAAGGTCATCTGATTAACTGAGACCAGAGGCACCCTGGATTTTTAGCAATGCTGCAGGACAACAGTTAAGCACAGACAACACAGTATTCAAGAAGTTGGGTCAAAAGCTCACAGGCAAATGTATTCATGGGTAATAATGACTCAAGCTACCAGTTCACTGCAGCAGTTTGTGCATCAATAAACCATACAATCATTTTGGCTTCTTCAGTAGGTCAAGACGTGATGACCGCTTTGTGTAGCTTATATCTTGTTTTCCAGCAATGATTACACTGAATAGATTGTCTGAATTGTTCATTACAGGAATAAATAATTATTTGGCATGTGAAACCATGATTGCACAGATTAAGCAGAAATATACCAAATAGTAATTTGTGCTCATGACAAAAGGGTTCAGACAACTAGACAATCAAAGACATAATTCAATCTTAGCTGAGGGACAACCAGCTTGTCAGTGCAGAGAGTAGCTATGTGAACTAGCTACCATGTGAGTTGAACAGGGTTTTTTCTCTTTCTCTAAAAGACATATTTCATGATAATCTTATGCATTTGCCAAATTGCCACCAATTGATTTCAGTGTATGACATCTAATATATATATATTTCTCCAAATCCTTTTTTAGTTTGTTCAGAATCATCAATAGTTTCTCTCCAACCAATTTCCAAGGCAACTGGATTAAATTATTTTAAATGTTTAAATAGGTTTTTATTTTATTTTTACTTGTTTTGTTTTAACTTTTTTCTATTTGTTGCCCTGGACTTCTTTGGGAAGAAGGGTGAGATATAAATTTAATTAATTAATTAATTAGTAATCTATCCTCACCCTTATCTAAAACATCACGATTATAGAAGAATGACGTTTCAATAGAGATCACTGAGGTGTTTTACAAAGATATATTTTGAAAATGAATTCATTAGCAGTCATAAGATCAGGAATCCTTCTTAATGGCTTTCAATAATTTCAATATTTTTATCCTAAATACCTAAAAGATGCTTACCCATACACATTATGCTTTTAATAATTTTATTCCAACTGCCTAATAATCACACACCTGCACTCATACCCCCTGCAACTCCATTTCCCTCTTTACTTATTATTCAAGAAGCCACAAGAACATTCTTCATTTTAATATGTATACAAGTTAGTTATAACCACCACAAATGAAAAGAGGAACCCAGATCATCCAACGCAAAGACCTTACAAACTACCCTGAAATCATCGGATCATGACAAAATCACTCAAACTGCTCCTTCCAAGTTTTAAAGCCTCACAATTCCATAAAGGTCTTAGACTTGTGTACATTTTACAGTGAAGGGGAAGTGTTTATAGAAGGCAAAGGGGCACTAGTCTTCCTCTTACTATAGGAATACTTCCCAAGATGAAGACTATCAATCACAATAATGAGAGAGAGGCTCTTGTGTAAGCAATTAGCAGACTGAGGGCCCAGTGTGGCCCCAGAGTTCCCCTCTGCCCTCCAGCATAATCACTGATCTCAAGAATGCCTCTTATTGTGCAACCCTCTACCATTTTCTAAGAGCTTTTTGGTTGTGTCACGGAGCATGGCAAAGAAAGGTTCCTATCAAAATCTCTGTTGCTGATCATGCTAGTAAATAATTATTTGCTTCTGTCATGACAAACATGGGAGCAATTTGCTCATGGGTGGCTGGTGGCTCTTTGTTCAATTCAGAATATGGTCCCACTTAAATACCAACAATGATTATAGCAAAGACAATTTCAAATTATCAATTGTTTGAAATTCAGAATATTCAAATCACAGGGTTTTTTTAACTATACTATCCTAAACCATTTGAAAAATCCATATTATTATTGTTTAAAGTAAAGGTTATTGCTAATTTTTCATCACATTGGTGACTATGCTATCTACCTTCATCTTTGAAGTCATGCCTAGACTGTTAAATGTGAATGAAGGCAAGCATCTGTGCACCTGGCAGAGAGATGTAGTCTGACTGCTTAAGATCCAAGGGCAGGCTGAAAGGTAATGGTCTGGGGGCATGGAGGGGAAATCTGATTGCATCTGCTAGCAACAAATTGCCTATAGAGCTGGACTAGACCCCCCACACACACACACACAAGGAGAGGGGGGTAGTGGCTGGTGCCCATTGAAGGCAAGGAGCCAAATACAGTAGCAGACAGAGCCAGATCCAATGACAGGCAAAGCCAGCTCATGCTAGCTTTGCCCCCCACCGTCCTCCTCCCTGCTGTGTTCTGTGATGGCAACAATGACACTACAGAGGAGGAAGTTGACAGGTAGTGCCACCCCTTTGTTGGTTGTAAATAAAAAGATGGGCTTGTGGGGGCTGGCTGAGGGCACTTACCCTAATAGACCAGCCTCCACTGCACACACACTTTCTCTCACCCCCTTCCTGCCCCCCAGCTCAGCTTAGCTGGAACACATCACACATATATGCTCATTCCCTCCCCCCCCCAACTGTCTCTGAGTTGATTGGCTCATATTGAGTTGTGAGAAGCAGAGAGTCTCGTGGATGAGATGGCATTGTTTTTGGGGTACTATGGTACCTGGAAACACCATGCTGGAGGATGCTGTTGTACATGCTTACTAGATAAGAAACTCCATTGAACCCTGTGGAATTTGGTTTTGAATAAACAGGCATAGAATTGGGCTGTGTTGGGAATTTAAGATAAATAATTTAAAATCCTGTCTTTCATGGTTCCCGTCCTTTTGTTCCCTAAACTCATGTGTCTATTGAGGGACATACAATCCATCTGTTTTATTTAAAACTCTGTGCACGGAGCAACAAATAAATCTAAGAATGTGTGCATGTGTAACACTCACACACTCACACACACACACACACACACCAAGATTTAAGCCACAGATTTAACATGTCTACTTAACATTGTTTGGGTGATGTATCTAAAGCAACTAAAGAAAATAACACAGTGAAAATAATGACTTAATATTTATTTGTTTGTTTGTTTATTATTTGATTTATATCCCGCCTTTCCTCCCAGCAGGAGCCCAGGGCGACTTCCTAATCTTCCATCACTCGTGCTTTGTGTAACTATAGAAAGCCTGCACTAACCTTTCTATCCACCCACACAGCTCCTGCCTGAAAAAAATTAGCTCAAACGTGGTTACACATCCCTAGAATAATTTTTATTTTGTAAAATGTTTTCACAAAAAAGATCTTGGCATTTAAATAACTTCATTATTATTCATTGACACTCTTCCCCCCCTCCTTTTTTCCTGTCAGGCAAATGACATTACTATTATGGTATTATAACAAAATACTTGCAAACTTTATTTAAAGTCACCAAATTCCATTAGTCCACCCACTGTCAGGACTATATCTCAATTTGCTCCTCAAAGTATTTTGGAATGATAATACAAAATCTGCATCCACTGAATATATGAGCCCTAAGGAAATTGTCATCTACTTTCTTAAGCATTGTACACAAGAATATTTGAGGCTGTCAGCTAGAATGCAAAATTTCACTACATTGTTTAAGGACATGTTATTTATTTCCTTGATCCAAAATATAGGACTCATGAGAAATACTTGTTTTACTTGAGTTCTTGCACACTTGAAACTCATTTTTCCCTGAAAACTCCCAAATGGGAGGCATCTAAGTACAGAAAATATATTTGTGCTATGGATATACAGAGGATATGCAGTGTCTGCTAGTACAAAATGTTTACGGAAAATGTCCATGGTTCCAGTATATTGTTGAAGGTCTCCACAGATGCACCTGTGAACAGGTGTGAGAAGTGCACTACCTGTTCAGAGAGACAATGTGAAAACTATTACACTTTTTTCTACTTTAGCGACTAATGAAATTACATTTTTCAAACTATTTGTTCTCTAGTTTGCTCTCTGGTGTGTTGTCTGCTAATGGTACTCTTTCAACTATAAATTGGGGTGTGCAGCAACTACAGAATTTAGTTCAGATTCAGCATTTTGGAAAACAGCTATGTCCTTGGAGCACTTCAGTGGCTGGAGCCTCCAAGTTCAGAAAAATAAAGCTTGGTATCTCCCCGCCCCCATTCACCGTGATGGGGAACTCAGAATGCCTACAAATCCCCTTCTTTTGACAGAGGTGGATAAAATTTGAAAACTTGGTAGCTCCTCCTGAGGGGATGAATACTGCCATATTTCAGACAGACAGCTGCAGTGATTTTCCTGCAAGGGCAACCTTTACAGTTTGGTGAATAAAAGAGAATTTGTGAGCAACTGGTCTGAAAATAGCTGACATGAAAGAGGTCCCCCTGGTTAAGAAACCTGCCAAATTCCAGACAAATAGGTCCAGGGGTTTTCTGCTAGGCACCTTGAAAGAGTTTTACTTTTGTTTTGTAAGGTGGAGATCTAAAAGGACTTTCTTTCCCTGTGGTAACTTTTGTTAACAGGACACAGAGTCCTGTCCCTCTCCTCTGCTGCCTCATACTGTTTCTTCTGCCAGCCTGGGGATTGTGGGTGGTTTAATACTGTAGTTCCTGCACTCATCCCTGCTTCTACCTGCAACAATGAAGGTGAGTGTTAGCTTGTGGGAGAGGGGGACTCAAATGGCACAGTTCTGCTGCCCCATTGCGCCCACCTGTGGCCTGGGAGCTCCATGTGGTTTGCTGTCTGCACCATGTATGAATTCTGTATTGAATGAATTCTTTATTATACAATCATAGATCCATAGTGCAAACAAAGCAAAATTAAAAAACAACAACCATGTACAATTTACAAAATTTAAAATAATTTACTTTCTAAAATCCAAGGAAAGAACCTGTTTATTGCGAATAGACTGGGCTATATAAAAATTTTTTGCTACATGTTCAGTAATAGCCTTATCATTATCTCATAGTAAATATTGTGTTAACCACCTTTGGGGTTTATCAGAAAAGATTATTATTAATGGGTGAATAATTTTTATCCTTGCGTCACAATAAAATTCACATACAAAAAGAACATGTTCAATAGTTTCAACCTCTTTTAACTTACAACTACATAAACGATTTTGGAGAGGAATGCCTTGGAAGCGACCTGATAGAAGTGAAGAGGGTAAGCAATTAAATCTCACTCTGGAAAACAAAAATCTATAATTTGGAAAGGTTAGCTCTTCTAAGTATTGTGCTGGGAGCGGAAAACGAAAATTTAAACCAAAGTGAGAAGGTGAGCAAGATGTATGTGCCTTTGAGAGTAGGTACTGACAATCCAAATCCTTTATTCTTTGACTTATAGTACTGTTGGCTATCACTAAGTCCCAGGATGCCAAAAGGTCCAAAGACAGCCCTATATAATTTAGTTTTTCATTAAATAGCTTGGACCAGGACCAGGAGCTCACAAAAGGGTCCTTCCAAATTAAATGGAGATATCCCAAAGAGGGTCCAGTACAGACCATCCTGGCCCAGAATCTAAAGGCAATCAGCCAAGCTGTACATTCGATTGAGGAAATTCCTGCCTCAAGTTGAAGACCTGTTGAAGAAACACAGCTTGGGAGGCCAAATATAGTCTGTAAAAAACTTGATGCCACTAGTTCAACATTTCTATTAAAATTTGTTATCCATATCGGAATGCCATAAAGAAGTTGTGAAAGTATTTTGGCTTTAAATTTTTTTAAAGCAGCTGGAATGTAACGTCCTCCTTTAGTGTAAAAAAATCTGGAGGTGGCTTTTGAAGTGTTATGCGCTACAAGAATTGCAGACTGCATATGGGGCGACCAAGATAAGGATGAACAGAATGTTACACCAAGATATTTAAATTTTTTAACCTGCTCATATATTTGGCCTTTTACTTTCCAATATTTGTTAGATGTTTCCGGGAAAAAACCATTATCTTAGACTTTGTGTAATTAATGCTAAGGAGGTTTCTTTCACAATACGTCATAAAGATACTTAGTAAGCGTTTAAGTCCAATTTCCGAAAAGGATAGCAATACCGTATCATCCGCATAAAGTAGCAGAGGACATCTCTCCTCTGCAATTTTTGGGGAGTGTAAATTTTCAGCACCACAGGATATATATCAACTATAGGAAATCAGGAACAAATATCCTCCCTCCTGAATATTATCTGGCAAAAAAATCTTATAAAAACTTAATTGTCCAGAAAAAGAAACTAGCATTACAAGAAAATTGGAACCTCCTGATAAATGCTTCCTTAAATAACGACTCTAAACTTTTTTGGGCCTTAGTTACAAATGCTTTGGGATCCGCTGCGCCTTCAAGTTGCATTATTCCTCCAGATCTATGGGAACATTATTTCTCCCTCCAATTTACAAAACATAACAATAGCAGTTGCTTTTCGTCTTTGACAGATTTCACCATACTCTCTAAATGGTCCCCAATAGAGCAAGCAAAGGTTGCTCTTTTGATTAAAAATCTTAAAAATGGAAAGGCCCCTGGAATAGATCAAATTCTACCTGAAATGTTAAAAGCAAATATAAATTGGTGGACGCCATTGCTCTCATCTCTGTTTACACAGATAAATTTGACTGGGAACATTCCTAAAGTCTGGTTAGAGGCGATAGTAATACCAATTCATAAAAAAGGCGACAGAAGCGATCCAGCAAACTATAGGCCCATTAGTCTTTTATCGGTTGTAGGTAAAGTTTATGCGAGCCTTCTTAATGTTAGGCTACAATGTTGGTTAGAGGAGGAAGAAATATTAGGCCAAGAACAGGCAGGCTTCAGAAAAAATAAATCTACCAATGACCACTGCCTAGTATTAAGATACCTGGCAGAAAAGTATACTAATGGTATTAACAGAAGCCTTTATGTTGCCTTTATGGATCTAAAGACAGCGTTTGATTCAGTACCTCGTGAATTACTATGGGCTAAACTGAATAAGTCATTGATTGATAAGCGCCTTCTATTTCTAATCTCTCGACTCTACCAAAATACCTCCCTTCGGGTGCAATATGGATTAGACGGTAGCATGACTAAACCGATTTTAGCAAACATTGGAGTGCGCCAAGGATGTGTATTGGCCCCTGCTTTATTTAACTTTTTTCTTAATGATCTGAGTAATAAATGTGGTGCTGCACCATGTACTTACCTCATGATCACTCACAGAAGCAGATTGCTAACAATAGGGGGTGACTGTGTGATGCTGATGTCTGGGACAATAAATGACAAAATGTGTATTGTGTGATGCTCTGCTGCTCATAAATTAGTACTTATGCAAACAACAGCACTGTAGTTTAGTAACAGACAGTAGTGTGTGCAAACACAGGGACATAAGAAGCTGCCTCATATCAAGTCAAACCATTGGTCCATCTAGCTCAGTACCATCTACACTGACTGGCAGCGGCTCTCCAGGGTTTCAGGCAGGGTTCTCTCCCAGCCCTACCTGCAGATGCCTGGGATTGAATGCGGGATCTTCTGCATGCAAAGCAGATGCTCTGCTGTTAAACCATCACTTTTCGTAAACATCCCACCTCTCAATCGCAAGAGTCTCTAAGGTTCTACTGATAAAAACGAACATGAAATGCCCATTCACAGAAAGGCACTAAGAAAAATAAAACACCTAATCACTTAATAAGGCAGACTATGGCTTGATAATGAAATTAATAAAAAGAATCACTTGAGACAGACTAAAGTGTGTGTTAAAAAGCCACAGACACTAAGGGCACAATCCCACTGCCATTTATGACAACTTGAGAAGAGCTGGATATGATGGACCCCTGGCTAAGCTGGCTGGATACTGACTCAGCCAGCTATGCTAGCAGAAGGCCCTCATCCCAGCTCAGTGGAAGTGAAACTGGGAGAAGGCCCCAAAAGAGGCGTTCTGGGGGGTGTTAGAGGAGGGCCCGGGGGGGGGAATTTAGCCCACATCCAACTCATGTTCAATGTGCTTCTGTAGGCCCCAATTCAGGCCAAAGTTATGCTGGGAAAAATGTCAGTCTAAGAAAATAATTTTAATGAAAGTCAATGGAGAGCCCTTACTAGCTGGCTTTTACTTTCCAGTCCCTGCATGCAGTTCCTAGCTGAGTCAGTGCTCAGCCGACCCGGAAACTTGCAAACATCAATTGGATGGCATGGACCTTCCCTTCCAGCTCCTCTCACACCGGCCCCCCTTCTGCTGGCTTCCCTGAGTTGGATTACTCTGTGCAAATAATATAAGGCAGACAATGGGCGAATCAAATCATGACAAATTAAATATATAACAGAACAATTAATTTAAGGAAACTCATCCAGAACTAAGGGGAAGGAGTGCGGGGTGGGGGGGAAGGATGTCCACTGACTCTAAGAACAAGCATGCAACAAAAGATTCAAATGCAAACAGATTTTTTTTTAAAAAAAAAAGAATAATGAAAAGGAAGTATTTGTAGAGGAGGGAGGGCAGTTGAATTTAATGAAGCAAAAGGAAAAGCCTCACTCCAACTTTGAGAGAAGTCTTAATAACATTCCGCGCTCAGAGACAGAACTAGGAAACTGCAATAATTATGTCAACATCCCTCCACAAAAATACTAGGATTGGAGAGTCCAGGTAAATTCATTCCCTCTGATTACAAGCCTGACCTATCAGGCCCCAAAGAGCTCTACCTCCTCCCTCTCCCTCCTGACCCTGGTGTTTGCTCTCCCTCCCTGCCTCCCTCCAACCTGGCATTTTCCATATATAGGTATCTTAGAGGCATTCGTTTTGCTCTTTGAAGACATTTGTCTGCAGGGTTGTATCAGAGGTGCCATGAGGCGCTTCAGAGGGTCCACACTTAGACTTGTGGCACCATCTCCTATGTATCACAGTTCACCTTAGACAAGCCCAGAACTCCTTTGAAGCACTCCACTTCTGCTCAGGCTTCATTCAAAGCCTCTGCACACCCTTACTAAAAGCAGAGCTACTTCATGTAGTTCTGTAATATACCAAAGGGGAAAAAAAAGAAAAATAGAAAGCTAATGACGAACCCGATTGGAACTTCCCAATCTCATAAGCAATCATTCAGGATGATGAACTCAACACTTCTGTGCATTTATACAATTTCAGAACTCAGGACCTGGTTATTAGTGGCTTGTTTTGATTGTCAGGTACTGTTAGTAATGGCTTGTGTGCAACAGGATTGGCAGTTTTCTCCCCTACTCAACAATTGTCTTGTTCCCCTTTTCCCTTTCCGGTCACAGGGTCACATATCCCTCTTCCAAAGCTGCCTGAATGATGCTGCATATTTGCAACAATTTAGAAAGAAAGATCTGGAAATGAGAAAGCAGCAACATCCAGCGTCCAGTCAGGTCATCACCTAACTCTCCACATGGGAAAATGGTTAGTTGGCAAGCCTTTTATTGGGAGGGTGGGGGGAAAGGGAACAGGTTTTGGGCACAGGGACCAAGTGATTGTTATTCCGTGAATAAAGACCTAAGAGTATACATGTACAAAGTTGATTTTCCATGTGAAGGGAAGGGGAAATATTACACCATTCAACTCAAAACTAAGCTCTGATGACTTGCCTCTTGCCAAAACAAAATATAAATTAATTCCTGATCAAGCAAAGTCCCTATTCCAGTGGTTCCCAAAAATTTTCCCCCATGAACCACTTGAAAAATGCTTAATGATTTTTCTGCCTGTTGTGGGTGCTGTAGGATTTTTAAATTGTATTTTATTGCTACTTTTATTTCTTGTATTGTATTATGTTGTATTACAATTTGCATTCTGTAGAACTCAAATTGTAATACAGTAAAATATGATATAAGAAATAAAAGAAGCAATAAAATGCAATTAAAAAATCAATACAAATGCTTCATGCAGATATGCTGTAGACCGCCTGAATGAAGCACTTTGGGAACGCCTGCTCTGTTCCATTTATTCCAGGCTTCTTGAAAAGGTGTGCAGGAATTGTGCTCAGTTTCATCATGACATTTATAATTTTGTCCTGAACATACATACCAACTTTCATTCTGGTATCTCAGCCTTCAAAGTATACATCACATTTATGATATATTTTGAATTTTCCCACCCCTTCCCCTTGAGAAAAAAATGTGGGGCTGAATAGGCATTTGACCAAAAAATGGAAAACTATATGACATATAAAACTATTGTTGTGCCCCCCAAAATCTGCATTTTTAACCATTTCCCATCAATGTATGAGAACAGGAATTGAATTTAAAAACTATGAAACTTCTCCAATGGTGCTTTTTTACATCAGTAAACATGGGTAGCTGAGGAGGACGCAGAGTTTTGCAGAAATGTTTAATGGAAAGAAAAATACCCAAACCTCCCACAGCCATTTCCCTCAACCCCATACCTACCAAAATTATGAAGATATCCTATAGTGCACTGAGGAAAAGGCAGAAAAATAAAAGTATTTTTCCAGGAGAAGAAAACTTTCAAGAAATTGGAAGGACAGATTTTAGCACATAGAACAGGCTTCACTGTGATCTTTCAATTTTCAGAGACAGAGATCTCACTGCAGCATGTTTTACATTTTGTTTCCCCTTGAAAAACATTTTGTGGCTTGATGTGAGGTTTTGAACTTGAGGGGCCATTGGGGAAGGGCCATAGCTCAGTGGTAGAGCATCTGCCTTGAAAGCAGAAGGTCCCAAGTTCAGTCCCCAGCATCTCCACGTAGGGCTGGGAGAGACTCCTGCCTGAAACCCTGGAGAGCTGCTGCCAGTCAGTATAGACAATACTGAGCTAGATGGACCAACAGTCTGACTCGGGATAAGGCAGCTTCCTCTGTTCTCATGTTCCTAAATGTGGAATGCTGTTCCCAACATACACACCAACTTTCATTCAGCAATCATAGTTTTCAAAGGTCTTTCCTGCCACCCATGAGTGTGGGGATCAGGCACAGTTTTCAAGTGCAGAATGTTGTGCTCAATGAGCACATCAACTGTCACTCCATTATTTCAGTCTTCAAGGACATAATCCCAGGGAAGTAGGTCAGGAAGTGGTCTGGAACAGATAGCCAGATAGCTTGGTATCTCTATCTACTTGAAGGTCAAGAGTCAGAAGCAGTCAGCAAGAGAGATCAGGAACAGGTTCTTCAGAACACTGGACAGATCTCAAGGAAGAATCAACATGTTCTGACAAGTGCTGGGACTTGACAAAGCCCTTATATAGATTCTCAGCCTCCATACTTCTCCAAGATCTGGCACCTTGCTAAAGAGCTAAGACCCTTAAAGGGACCAGCAGTGTAGTGGCAAATTCAGGCTCCCTTCATGATAGTCATGCCACACTCTCTCACAGCCATACCCCCTTTCCACTTTCCCTCATCTCCCTGTCATCTCACGAGTCCACATTCTAGTACAACAGACATCCCTAGGAGCCAATCAGCATTAAAGAGGAAGCTGTGTGTTAGCTACTGAGAAGAGTCTTCTCATTGGCTGACTCACCTCCTTTCATGCTGATTGGCTCCAATCAGCAGGAAAGGACAAGGACTCTTCTTAGTGGGTAACGCTAAGTCACTAAGTGGCTAAGTCCCTTTTCATGCTGATTGGCTCATACATAGGGACCTGGCTGGTGCTTGCTCCCAAAAAGCTATGACCCCCCGTGGCCCTAGATAAGTACACCCCTGAAAGGGACAGTTTTTTCTGGTATAGAGTTTTGCACTCTATTGATTCTTCATCCCTTTTGCAGCATAGTACCTATGGTGGTGAACAGATACAGTACATGAGAGCCTTGGGGCAAGGATGATGTTTTATTCATAGGATTCAGCTTGGGGGCTGCAATTCCAGGGGGTCTTGCATCAAATATGTCTGGGTTGCTAGACTGAGTCTCAGAATGTCAAGGTATAGATCTGGTCATTCTGTGGGTGATGCTAGTGACTCAGTTGATCCCTCTCCTTCCAAATCAGTGTCCAAGTCACTGCTGGTAGTCTGGGTTATGGCAGTGTTGTATTTTACATCTTTCCTAACCACCTTTAAAGAAGTTGGACTGAGGGTTCAGTGTTGAAACACAGAACGTTATCCTGAACATACACTCAAACTTTCACTCTGACATCTCAGCCTTCTGTTCTTTGTCTTTTACACTGTCTTTTACATTTTCCTACCTCTTTTAAAAGTGCATGTGGGAATCAATCTGGACATTGAATTTAAAATGTAGATTTGTGTCTTAAATGGGCATGCCAGATTTCATTCTGATATCTTAATGCTCAACATAGTCATCATTAGTAGTGGACAGTGTGGCAGGGCAGCAGCACTCATCTCTGGTCAGTCATGTTGCTGCTGCTTACCCAGAGGCAAAGGTTAGCACAGTGCAAATGCACTAGTAGAGCCAATCCGCTGTTCCTGGTGGTATATTTTCACCATGTCCATCTCACTGCCGCCTCGCCCCTCCCTCTCCACCCCCTGGTGAGCAACAAAGGCAAAACTGAACAGAGGTCAGATAAGTGCCACTGCCCCATCACACCTTCCACTACTGGCCATCATGTTACCAAAAAAAAGGTGACAGACTGACAAACAAATGTAATGCCAAGTGAACAAATTAAAATGGTCTTTTCTCACTTAAATGTGAGAGAATAACTCAGAGCAGACATCCCCAACCTGATGCCCTCCAGATGTTTTGGACAACAACATCCATCATACCATACCTGTGCTCACTGAGTCTGATGAACGTTGTAGTCTAAAACATTTGGAAAGCTTCAGCTTGAGGTAGGCTGCTCTAGAGCTATATTGATTTTCTTACATTTGTAGTGGCTTTAATAATCGCCTAGGTTCATATTCTGAGCCAAGGAAACAAAAACAGTGTATCCTTCAAGAGAAAGGGCAAGATATACATTGAATAAATAAAGAATAATAATCTCTAGCTAAAATACATGTCTAGTTTTCACAGGCCCTTTTCAGCCAATAGTGTTCTGATCATTAACTGGCTATTTTTACATTTCTAACTTGGACTTTTCCCTTTACATGTACTATCCCCTGTCTGTCTTAACATGCATAACATGCGCTTCAAAGACAGGCTGGCTCTGAGACTTCAGAAAACCTATTTCAGAATGTTCAAAGAGAATGTTCAAGGGTGCTGCTTTGTTAGCTGGCCTTACAACATCTACAGCCCTCACAATTAGTACTGTAAAGAGAGACTGGCTTATAGACCTTATCTTCACCAACCTCACAACTAAACCATTTTTTCGGTTTAAAAACTGAAACTCATATGAAGATGGATTATTACATACAGCCTAGTAAACTACCTGTGCAGATCAAAACATATGTTGAATCTATGAATAAAACAAAACTTGTGTTGTCGACTGTTGATATGAGGGAAGTTCGTAAGGTCACTTTCCGGTGCACAAAGCCATCAGCTGAAACCTTAATAATATCATTTCTAAAGCAAGAGCTCATTTACTCCCTCTGCAGATAGGGATTAGCTATTTCCTAATTTCTATCTGTAAACTTATGCTTCCATTAAAATTAGCCTTTATGTTTGGCCCTATGCTGCATTGTACAGGGCAAAAAGGAGATACTATAGTTTTCATGGTAAGGTCCAGTAGTGGCAGGTGTGTTGGGGCAGAGCCAGGGAGTATTCCTCCCAGCACCACTATCACTACTGTTTATCTAGACAGAAGTGGGATGGGGGACCCTGTTCAAGCCACCTCCATGCCCCGTGTCAGCCCTGACTGAGCAACACTGACACTGGTGTTGCGAAGGTGGCTCAGTGGCTCCACTCTACCACAAGTGGTGCTATTGGCAAAGTCTCTTGCACTAGTGCAACATTTTAAGTCACCACCTTGAAAAAACTTGCAGAAATATGGCCTATATATATTTTGAAATAAAATAAAATGACATTTTTGGGGTGGTAAGAAGCTTTGTTTCATATTAGAATTCTGAAAGAGAAATAACAGTGTATTTTACATGAATGTTCGCAGCCTAGAACTCCTCCAGACAACCTATTTAGTTAGCATTCATTCTGATTTGCTTGCACAAAATTTATGTGGTGGTTGGGCTATGCCCAATCCTTTTTGAGCATTCATTCTGATTTGTTTATGGGGCAGTTATATGACAATGAGCATTCATCCTAATTTGCTGGTGAGGTGTTCCCATGAATCATTAATTCATCCCTCACTTGTCAGTGCATTTCCCCATCACCTTTCTAACCATCACTTTTCTAAGGTCTGTTTCCTTTGTAGGCTTCTTGTCCAGGGGCAAAATACCTTTCACCTAGGCATGCTCCTCATACTTATACCACAGTTGCAATTAGCCATTTTGCCACTGAGAGCCACATGCACTGATGGCAGTGGTGGCTGTGTGCCAATGCCCGTCGCTGGAGCCAGCTGTTTGGTAAGGTTAGCAGGGGCATCACACACACATATTCACACTCATTCTCACACATACACTCATTCATATCACACATATGTGTTCACACATTCAAACACACTCATGGTTGACCCTCTTCAGGCAATGTTCTTTCCATGACAATTGTGCTGCCCCCAGCCCATCACATAGCTGTGTGGTAGGCTGAAGGAAGGAAGTGCAATTTACTTGGACAAGACAGTGCATTGGCTTGTGGGAGTGTCAGGGATGCAGCAAAATTCATTGATGGGGGTATATTTTGGGTCATCATGCAGGCTTCACTGAAGCTCACCGGGGGCCACATGAAGCTCACGGGCTGTAGGTTGTCCACATGTGTTATACCATAGTTTTGAATGTCTGTCAATCTCAAACATCTCTTCACAGCTATTGCCTTATGTTTGTTTACTGCTTCCTTAGCTGAAAATTAAACAAGCTTCTAGGAACCCATAAATGCTACCCTTCCAGAAAAGTACAGCTTAAAATCATTTGTTACAACCATACGGCTTATCTTAGAATGTGAAAAGTAATGTCATCAATTCAATCCATTCCCTAAGCGCTTGTGCATTAAAGAGTTCATTTTCTTGTTTTGCCTCTGTCACCAACTTTTGCTATATATCACATTAATAGCTACATTTGGTTCCTCAAAATGATAGAATAATCAGCAAACTATTAGATTTCCAATTGATGTAAATAGCCAAAATATCATGCAGGCTTGGTGGGTGGCTAATGAATTTTGCATTTGGGAGCAAACGGCAGGTGGCTGTTCACCATCACCATCTATCAGAGGGGTTTGACATAATCTGATCCTTCCAATCACCCACACAGATCACAACTTTGTGTCAGAAAAATTATAGTGGAAGTTTGACTTGAGAGGAGTTTTTAAAAAATCATAGTGCTTTGAGCCTCAAGAAAACATCTGCTATGAGAGTTGAAACTAATTTTGTCCAGGTCTAACATAAAGACAGATCAGGAAAGTGGATACATTTTATCAGACCAATTACTACTGGTAAAGAATTTGGAAGCTATGAGTTTTCTTATCCACACTAATATCCTTGATCCACTGTAAAGTGATTACATTTATTTGACAAGAGCTAAGTTTCAGTTGTTAAGGGTTCAGACCAGGCAAGCAGGGCACTTGTGTGTCAACACGGAATTATATCCCATAGGTTTTGAAATGAGTTGTTCCATGCTTCTGAAATGTTCTTGGCTACAGCTGGTGATTAGTGAGGAGAAGAGCTTAACCATGAATCCTGGGACAGATGACGTACTACATCAAACCTTGGCTTAGCTTAGTGCAACACAGCAGCAAAAAAGGACCAGGGAGGAGCAAAGTGGCTGTGAGTTTCTCTCTGGGAGTCCACACATTTGTACAATCTTGCTAAGCCAAATTTGACTTATTGTGTCATGTGAACCTGATTGATAAATCATGGAAGAGTCAGATTTTGTTCTGAACTGACCTGGCATACAGAAACAACACCAGTAGGCCCAAGGACAGGCTGGTAAGATAACTGTGGACCTGCTGGTTGTGGGGAAAGACCAGAACAGGACAAATGTTGGATGTCTACCTTGTCTTTCCCTTATCAGGCATATATGAAAAACAGTGCATGAAAATTAGTGCATTAAAACATATCCTGACTCTTCTGTGTCTCTAAAATTTAGCACATCAAATAAAGAAGCATCTGAGCCCTTTGTGTCATTAGCAGTTTATTATGATATATCTGGGGGATCAACTGGGTTATAAAGCCGTCTATTTATAGCTTCTCCTGGGATATGGAGTGGTAATTTGTTCCCTTGACACCTAACCTGAGGTCAATGCCAGCAGTGGAAGATGTATTTTTACAGGAAATGAAATGAAAGCATACAACAGAAGATTAATATATTTTCTGAGGCCTGAAGAAAAAATGTGGTAGAGAAAAATGGTCAAGAGCACACATTATGTATCAAAAATACAACAATGTGCTATGGCCAAGGTGAAGTGTTATATCAGTCTATTAATGAATTGATACACTGGTGTTTGTGTGTCATGGAGTTATAGCCTGATGTTTTTGAAATGAGCTGTTCCATGTTTCAAAAAAAAAATTTGTAGTTGAATGCCTACAACAGATCAAATGGTGTCTTATTTTTAGGTCGTCATAACATAACGGAGCACAAGCAAAATTGGGCATAGATTCCGTGGTAGAAATAAATGTTATATGACAAGATCTATTTACCATTTGGTCATAATTTACAATAGAGTTTTCAGTGCTCTAAGGCACTGGAACTACACGGGCGGTGGGAACCCTAGAATTCTTATACTTTAATTAAAAGGAACATTCCAGTGTTTTGTTCCTGCTCACTTCCTAGAACATGCAATCAAACATATTGACCCTACATATGAGCTATTAATTTTTCATACAAATACAAAATGCATGTATGCCCTATCACACTTATGTCCTCCACAGAGAGGCTCACCTGATGCCCAAACAATGGTCTTTTAGGTGCTAAGCAAAGATACTATTGTTCAATTATAATGGGTATTTTAATGGTCTTAGAGCTTTATTTATTTATTTATTTATTTATTTATTTATTTATTTTATTGTGTTTGTATACCGCCCCATAGCCAAAGCTCTCTGGGCGGTTTGCACTAACTTATTTTCCTTGATGCATTTATGCTATTTTTAAATTGTTGTAACTGCTTTGTTTGTGCTAGTTTTGGCTGCTTATAGCTGGTTTTAGTATTTTTATCATTTAATTGGAAGGTGGGGGTGGATGTATTTTCAGTGGTCTGTAAACTGCCTAGAAAACTATGGGTGGTATGCAAATGTAATAGATAAATAATTGTGGGAAGGTAAGTGTGATGGGCAGGGCTAGGATCCATCCTTTTCCATCTTCAGCCAGATGTTTTCCATCTTCAGATGTTGAGAGAGTTCAGCTCACAGTTAGTTGGGGAGTGGGAGCCATATAGTTGGCTGGAGCTTGGAAAGGGAATAGGGTAGAAATAAGAGATGTTATAAGTTGCCCTGGGCTCCTGCTGGGAGGAAGGGCGGGATATAAATCAAATAATAAATAAATAAATAAGTTGTTGGTAAAGGATAAGGTTAAGCAAGAGATACCAAGGGGGAGGAGGAAGACAGAAGGAGAGCGGTCAGGGAAAGTTTAAAGTTGTAAACAATGTATCACTCATGCCTATGAGCCAGCTATAAATGCTTGGGTGTGAAATTATTTTGGTTTAAAATAAAAGCTTTTCCTTTTTGTTACCCTACTGCCTGGACTTCCTGAATGCTGTGGAATTACAAATTAAAGTAGTTCTGGAACCCTCTGCTACTTCTCACACACCTAAAGACATATTGGGACACATCCTGAACATTTATTTTACTGTTCCTTTTGGGCAATCACCTCAGGAACCTGGCTGAGGTTACAAAAGGCAGGGGAAGTGGGACAGTTCACTCCAGTGAAGGGAAATAAAACCAGGAGAGTGTGCCTGGTTTTACTCATTTGAAGCAGGTTAAAAAGGGCTGACAGCAAGTGCATGTTGAATCAATCTCTTTAGTTTTAATCCTTTCTCACCCAAGTAAGGATTAGGCGATTACTACTATTGGGATTATATGCCCATGGAAACCTTTCATATTTGGTTGGGATTTGTGCATGTAATACTGTATATGCTTAAGTATGCATACCCAGGTATAGAAAATAAAGTCAGACCCTTACTATCTTATTCCTACAATCTCCCTGATCAATTGCACATAGAAAGAGTGGGTTGTATGCACTAAGGCTAAGGTTCCATCAGTACAAGGATTTCTCCTTCTGTGACAGAATGATTTTTCCCCTCCTCTGCATCCCCTAAATCTGTTATGGGGATTCCCCCAACCTCTGGAGCAGGTTGGGGGATGATGTGGGATGTGCACAGGGGGAGGAGGAGGAATGAAACTCTGTTGCACTAGTGCAAAAAGTTAGATGAATTCCGACCAGTGTTTTTTTTTCCCCTTAAAGAAAACTGACACTTTCCCAAATAATACTACTTGTACTCATCATTGTTCTCGAAATCATGGAACTTGCATGTGGTTCTTTGGTGGATCTGTAAAAAAGAAGGGGGTAATGTAAATTCAATGAAGAGAGGCTGTGCTGTTCCCTGCCTTTGTAGCAATGTTTTCAGTGCATTGTGATGAATCCTAGGGTATCTAAGGCACCTTAACTTTCACATCATCCTTCCCTCCCCCCCACCTTTTGAAATTTATGGTTACCATTTAGGCCAATTTCAATTTCCATTAATAATATGTGCAACTGCTGTACATTTAAGGGAATTTAATCATGTCTTGGTGACAGGTTTAGCTTAAAGCTGGGGCTTCACTTGGAACTATCAAGTAAATTTCTCTTGAAAAGGTCAGTTTAACATTTCACAGTGGAGTCCATTCCAGACAAATTAGATTTTGCTCCACTTGTCTTGAGTGAAAACACACTCCTTGCGTCAGATAAAACAGTGCTGTCAATCAAAAGGCAGAGGCAGTCTGTGATTGCACAGGTGCTTTGCCAGCACCTGGAGAAATGTGCTCCCTCTTGCATAACATCCTGGGCTCATTTTAAGAGCTAAAATATAGCTGCTTGATGACAAAATTATTATTATTCCTGGGAAAAGAGCAGCAGTAGTTGCAACAGCTCAAGATTAAAGCTGGATGTCTTCTGGAATTTCTCCTTATCATTACCAAAGAGACAGAGGATACCCAACGTCAAGCTTATGTGACAGAATCTGAGCAGCTACTAAGCCCTGGAGCTGAAGGTTTGAGGCTGTGGGTCACACTTACAGGAAATTAACAAATATAAATATTTATAGTGTTGTATATCTAACAAATAAGATGATTCAGACTTAATCATACTGCAAGTATATTTTAGGTCCTTTTCAGTAAGACCTAACAGCACTTTTTAATTGGAAAAATATAGACATAATTTTCGGGTTTTACAAAGTTTGAGTAAGCTCATGCTTTTATTTTGAGAATGATATATATTTACTCTATATTAATATAGATTAATATATAATTAATTAACTATAATTAATATAGTGAATATTACTAAACTGGTTAATATAGACTTGCGTTACAAGCAACACTTTAATTTCTCAGAATTCTAGGTATATAACCTGATATACACTATGCAGCATCTGGCAGGTGCTTATTCAGCATCCATTCTCCATCTTGGAACTGAGTCTACAGACTGACATCATGAATACAACGTCAGCCTGATTTTTGTTTTCCCTTGTTTTCCTCATGCCCTGCTTCAAGCAACATCTTCCCTGATGAAGAATTCTGGAGAGCTTAAATGCTTGTCACACTTTTGTGGCATTTGGTTAGTCCGACTAAAGGTACTGCCCAACTGAGGATATAGACAATTTAGCCTTATTTGTGGACTTGGTGAGGCAGTTGTACCTGAAAGCACTGAAATGATAAAGTTATTTTTATGAGAGACACCAATCTGCTTCAGAAAAGCCATATCTTGGTTTTACAAGCTGAGATATGAATGAGCCTTTTACCTGTGGAAGCAACCCCTTTTCACCAGCAGTGATCAATCTCTATGTAACCATAATCTCCTGCTTCTTCTGAATTGGGAAACAATTATTATCAGGTTCAAAACAAGCCAAAATTGCTATAGACTACATAAGCAGACCCAATCTTTTGTTTGGGTCCATCAATTCTCTTGAAAATTTATTGCAAACGTTTTATGTGGTTATATTCTCATCCAGATCTGAATGTAAGTGAACTAAAATTGAAGTGGGAAGATCTGAAGGGAATTTCAATCTCATAAGGATGAGTACACTTAGAACAGTGTTTCTTAACCTGGGGTGCGTCCCAGGGGTGTGAGACACTTTTTCTAGGGGTGCGAGGCATTGTTCAAGATATTTTGGAAAACTGTCATTTATCTTAGCTAAGTTAAACTAAAACACATATTAAAAGAAAAGAAAAGAAAGATATTTTTTCAGGGGATACAAGAGAATATTTTGGAAATCCAAGGGGTGCTAGCAGTGGAAAAGGTTAAGAACCACTGACCTAGAATGAACCATGAGTCCTGAATCCTCAGGAACTATCAGGAACCCTAATTAAGGTTGTGTGCATACCATGATCACCACTATTAGACCATAATCATTCAGGCAAACACCTGAGTATTCTTCTCACCTGAATAAACCTATAAATGATCTTGCATCCTTATCCATCAAGTCTCTGTATGTGACTCACATAAACAGATGTCTTTAATTAATTAAATAATTGATTGATTGATTGATTGATTAATTAATTACAATTTTATACCACCCCATAGCCGAAGCTCTCTGAGCGGTTTACAACATAAAAGCAATATACCATCACATTTGGTACAATTGATAGTAAAAGAAAAATGAATATATCACATTTTAAATAAACATAACTTAACAATAAATCACAGCAATATGCATATCTTCAAAAACAAACTATAACAATTATAAAAATATCTAGACAAAAATAAAAGAAAACCATATATCACATAAAACAGAAACCGAACAATAAATCTCAAACAATATACATTTCATCAAAAGCAGAACAAACAAAAAAGAATAACAGTTGTAAAATATGTCTAATAACAGTTATAAAATATGTCTCAAACAAAGTTCTCTGCTGTCCTGTTGTGCTTCTCCCCACCTAACCACCATCTTCTATAACCAGTAGGACTAT
The DNA here is from genome assembly GCF_030035675.1 of Rhineura floridana. NCBI lineage: Eukaryota > Metazoa > Chordata > Lepidosauria > Squamata > Rhineuridae > Rhineura > Rhineura floridana. The sequence goes on along the minus strand of NC_084486.1, from coordinate 79,462,630 downwards.
AAACCCCTAAAGGTTTCGGATATATCCCAGTCTGAACTACACTTAAGACTTATTTTTTTTCTTATTTGGCATGTCTGTGTGTGGTGGGTGTGGGGACAGGGAGCTATACTACAGAGATCTAGAAAGTATTTTTAGGCACTTGCATTATAATGATTATAAATATATGACAAATGTATACATAAATTATGCCTCTAATTTCATTTTGGGATAGTGACGATCTGTGCATCACTCGTCAGTTCCCACGATGAAAATTCAGGCTTATTAATGGTCACTCAAGGGAATATTATAATTCCTAGTGTGCCAGATGCTGTTGCCAAAGCAAGTGCAGAATTATCCATCCAGTTTTAAATGCTGAAGACCCAATTGCTTCCCTTACATTTATTTCAGCCACTGTTGTGGGTTATTTCCCTCCCCCCCCCAAATAGCATCTTGATAAAACATAAAGCAACAAAGGGTCCTGTGGCATCTTAAAAATTAACAATTTTGTGAAGGTACAAACTTCCATGGTTTAGAGCCTATTTCATTATATGCATGAAGTGTGCAGGAGTGTTATTACATGCATACACAAACACTTAGAGGTACCAAGAAGAAAAATGGGGAAACAGTGGGGCCAACAGTCCAGGAAATGAAAAGATCAGCAGTATGTCCTTAACATTTCTATGCACAGCCCAAACGTATACTGTACTAGACTAGAATAGGACAAGCCATTCACAACAGTAGTCACTGGTGATTCTACTGGTGATAATAGGTTACTAGGCTTACATTGAGGAATCCCTAGCAAGCTTTCAAAACACTCCAGCTTCCTGTAAATAAATATTTGATGAATTTCTGACTTCAGTGTTATTATGGCACAATGCTGGAATACTGCCATGTTGGATGTGACCAAAAAGTGATCTGTTCCCCAAGGGTGCTAATAGGATTATCTTGGCCCAGTACACTGCATGTAGATTGGGAGTCCCCACCCCATTTGCAAACAAGGACACATATTCACATAACATTTGCATACACTTTGTGTCATCATATGTATCCTCTTTTGCAGATGGGGTGGAGAGCCTAAAAATAAACCAGGGGCTACACATAACTACTAAGATGTTAGACAGACAGAATGTCAACAGGTGAAGCTTTTCCCATAACTGTGTTTCCATACTTGAAAAGACTTAATCTGTTACATTTCAGCCTATCACACGTCTGTTAAAGGTACAGGAGACCTGATCTCCCGCAATGCCAATACTAAACCATGCAAACTGGGGAACAGAGGTTAAAAGATATTTAAGATTTTCATAAACCCAGGTTCACATGCACCTGAAGACTATTGTTTGTGGTTACTTATTATTTATAGCTTGAAATAACAACAATGTTATCAGCACAGATCAAGAATCCATTCTTTTCTCATCTTTGAACAAAAAGGATTTGAGCCTTTCCCATAAATATACCCATTCAAGTGTTTATACCAGCAGCACCAACTCATCCTAAGAATTTGCCTATTTTTCACTGTGGTTGGGAAAAAAATTAATCACCTCCTCCCACCTCAGTACAAACATCATTGTGCTGCTTGGGAATTCAAATAGATGTAAGTTGCAATCCAATACAAGTCTACTCAGAAGTAAGCTCCTTTGTATTCAGTGAGATTGACTGCCAGGGAAGTGTACATTTGGATGCTACTCCCTTCCCCTATAATGCCAAGCTTCTCTTTTATTATTTTTCTTCACAGGGTATGCAGCTATATGCTAGCATCTCTCATTTTAAGCTTTTTGCAGATAGACCCCTGCTCCCATCTCTTTTATTTAAGCAATTATCCAATCCCTCGTGTGAGATCAGACCTTGAGTAATGGGAAGGAAGTCCCATTTTTCCTACAAAATTATCATCTGCACAGCTTTGGGTTTGTACCATGAGAACTGTTCTGGTTCTGACCTCTCCCACCTTTCCATTCTTTGATACGTCATATCTTTCATATTGGCCTCTTGAGCTTAGCTCTCTAACTAAATTGGGACTGAAATATCCTCCCACAACTGAATTAATTCACTCAACAACAAGGGAGGAAAGCAACTGCTAACTCTCCTTATGACCTTAATGCTAATTAATGAGCAAACTAGGCCCTACTGCAGGTCTATGTGCATAGAATTAAATAATGCAGAGGTCACTATGAAGCCAAGGCCCCCAGGCATCCAAGGTCTTTCATCTAAGCCCTCCAGATGTAAATGCTGATAAAGAGATTTAGTTATGCCTTGCTGAAAATGGCTCTGAAAGAGTGTTTAGAAAGAAAAAGCAGTGGCATCACCCATAATGGAATTTAGTGTAGCTTCATCCCAATTAAAAGTGGCAACATGAACAGAGTAAGGCGCCAGTAAATTCAGGTTTATATGGAGGCTCTTGTCAAAAATGCTTCACAACAATGGCTGTCATAATCAATGCTCTTCAAAACTATGCAACTGTCTTTAGTACCACCAGCCATATCTTTGGGCAATTACAAAACAGAGGGCAAGAGCATCTGCCCTGGGTGTATATAAGTGGGGGATGTCTTAAGAGGATGGGACTATTTTAGGTTAGAAAAAAAGGATGTCTAACTGGGGTGGGATGTGACAAGGTTTTATAGAGTTCTGAACAGTCTTACAGAACAAGCAGAAAGAAATTATGTCCCCTCAAAAGATTATAAATTGGGCATCCTCTGAAATTGACTGGAATAGCTTCAAGACAAATAAATGGAGCATTATAAAACTGATTGCCACAGCATTTCATGATGCCCATTAGCTTAGATGTATTTTAAAAGTATTAGACAACTTAATGGAGGCTATGTCTATCATTGGCTATTAGCCATGATAGCTAAAACAAAAACTGTCTTATACAGAGACAGTATAATTCTAGTTGCCAAATGCTGAAAACAGAGGGGAGGGAAAGGTTTTGGATATCTATATAATGCCCTGTTTGTGACCTTCCCAAAAGCATCTGGCTCCTAGAGACAGAGTAGTGGCCTAACTGGATTTTTGGTGGGATTTAGCATGGGACGTTCTTAGACATGTTCTCTTGATTAGCGGCATGGTTTGTTTTAAAATGTTAATGTGTGTCACATTTTTCTAGCTAAAGAGGATTTTTTATTATTATACAAATCAAGAATTGTTTTAAAAAATAGGCAAAATTTTGTCTCCAGGCAATACTAGCATAGCCAGTGGTACATGCTGCTTGACCTCATTTCTACTCACACTCACATTTAAATTTCGTTTTATTTTATTTTGAGGGGAGGTGGCTATATCAGCTCTTGTCCCAGTTGTTTTGCTGCCCAAAGCAAAGCAGTGCCATGGGAGGTCCAGGGGCTATGCATGAACTTTTTTAGGTCCAGGTTTTTATACCTTCTAACACAATAAAATATCTGGCTACTTAAAATGAGATTGGCTCTAAAAAGAAGGACCTTTTTATTAGCAAAATCAATTACTCAGCACAAAGCAGTCTTCTGAAAAAAAAGTCAAACTCTAACGATTTCAAACTATGCTGCTATAAAGACCTGGAAAAACATAAAGATTTATTTGCTGCTCAGCAGAGTTTATTTTATTTTTCCAAGAGAAGCAGTTATTTGAGTCAACACAGCCTGGGTGATACATCTGGTGAGAAAATGTATCCCAGAGTAGTAGCTGCCAATTGTGTATTGGCATCTCAAGAGGCATTGTATACCCAGCATGTAATTAGAGAACATAACATGCTGCCTGGTTATTACATTCCTGTTAATGTTGCTGTATAGCCATTTGGTGGGGGGAGATCCTTCAAATTAGCAATCATTTGTTTTTATTTTAGTTTTCCAAGATCAAATTGTCTCAGCGGCACTTTGGGGAACAATATAGGAGAATTCAAATGGCTTTTTAATTCTTTGCCAAATTCATTAATAGAGAGTTTGTGGCATGCAATTTTGCATCTTAGACCCGTGTTATCTTGTAATAGAACCCTTAGCAAAAGGATCTTGATGATTGTAATATTTCTTTTCCTCCGTTTTGTTACATTGCAAATTTCAATTAAGCAGGAACCTAAATATATAGCTACAAACACCCTATATGTCACATAGAAGCAGGAATTATGAAGCACACATGGAATAATTTAAAAGGGTTTCCAACAGATTTCAATGCAGTACTGGGTGGCAGTACTGTGTTTCCATTCTTTTGCATGCATTATGCTGCATGTGCCACTGAAACAGAGGGATCAAAGTGTACAAGTGAGTAGTATAAGTAGACCACATCCTGTCAAACTAATAAGCCCCGCCCCTTTTGAGTTTCATTTATGACCTGTTTGAGTTTGATTGATGACATCACTGGATATCCCATCCTGGAAATCCCATGCTGGAAGTTCCAGTCCCCCCGATAACATCACCGGATATCCTGCCCCAACCCCAGATTTCCCACCCTGGAAATGGAAGCATGTGATCTCCCACTGGACCAAAGGGTGCATTTTTTACTCAAAATAAGGTCCTGGATTGGTCTTATAGAGGCATGTGACCCCTCTACAAACACATGGTCTCCAGGGGACCAATCTGAATAGATTTAAGCCCCTCAAGTGAAATTAGAGGGTGCCCCTCTCCAGATTGGCACAATAGGGACATGTGACCCCTCTACAGCTACATCACCCAATCATGAACCAATAGGGTGAGGTTTTGAAGCCCTAACCATTCAGGAAAGGGGACGGTCAGACTTGGCACAGGAGTCCATTTTGCATGCCCAGACACATTCTTAGGATTGAACATGGAAGCAGTCAGCACCCCTTTGTCCTACTGAATTAACCACACTGCCATCGGTAGAGAGGCCTAACCCTCAAAAGTGCTATACTAGCACGAGTTCTGATGAAGATGAATGTTTTTCACCAATTAAACTGCTAAAAGAGGAAGAAAATGAGATCAGCCAAATGTGGACCCAGTGCTCTTCAACATTTTTTATGAACAACTGACCAGGCATATGTAAACCACATTGTAAGTGTTATTAAAAACAGACGTTTTTAATTATAAAAGTGTTCTTACATCTCTCAATGAAACCTCTGAATAAAATGCTCTATCTGGAAACATGGTGGGTTTTTAAAAAAAATAAAGTTCTAAATACTTGACTCCTCCTGATTAAATTAGGATTGGTCTTGGGTAGGGTCACCAGATCTCCGTTTTTCAGCCAGAGACTCCAGTTTTTTGGACTCACCTTGATCTCCGGACTTACAGCTTTCATGTTAAAAAAAAGTTTCTTGGTGGTCTGGTTCCAGAGATATACACCAAAACGTCACCCCCCCCACACACACAACTGCTTAGTCGCTCTAAATTCTGCTCTAATCCCTGCCCTTTCAGGTTTTTAGCCAATAAGAAGTCAGGGTTGTGATTGAAAAGGAATTATAGAGCCAAAAAACTATAGAATCAAATTGAATTGTCTGCCTTCAAGTCAATTCTGACTTATGGTGACCCTATGAACAGGGTTTTCGTGGTAAGTGGTATTCAGATGGGGTTTAACATTGCCTCACTCTGAGGCTGCAAGGCAGTGACTGGCCCAAGGCTCAGAAAATGTGCTTTTTCCTGCTTTTCTGAACAACTCACAGATTAAATATGTAAGCTTTCAGTCTTTTGTTATCTTGTGTGTAGGAGTCAGACAGGTTTAAATTTTGAAGAGGGCAGTGTTTTGCAAACTTCCCAATATGAAGCTTTAATCCACTACTTGCTTTTCCAGAGTAAACATACCCAGAATAAACCCCACTGAATTCAATGGGATTTCCTTTTGAGTAGACATGGTGATGTAAATTGATGGGACTGTTGAGTAAACATAGGAAAGAATTGTATGTGTGTTGTATATATTTCTCTCCCCCTCCAATCCTATTTTTAAAGCAATTAGGCAGGGCTAACTTAGGTATCACTGTTTTTATTATGTAGGAAACTAATACTGGTTTTTTTTTAATGTTCTGCAATGATCAATTGGTTTTGACAATAAACTATTATATGGGGTATATGTATTTTTATGTCTCGTGTGTGTATGTGTGTGTGTGTGTGAATCTTTCCAGGTAGGGTTGCAGTCTGGAAACCAAGGCAGCTCACAATAAGAAATAAAATCCAATAACCATAAAAACAAGTATAAACAGTTGCAAAACAGCTTAAAGTGGCATGATTCTGAATTTTGGGTTGCATGAAGTTGCTTATCACTTGAGGTTGCAGTTCTGTCCCTGTTTGGGTAAGCCCCACTGAATACATTGGGACATGTTTCTGAATAAATAAACATAGGATTGCACTATAAATATATTTACAGGTTGTGTAAATAATAAACATATTTGATAGTCATGCTTATACAAATATTGCTTCATACTATGTCCCGATAAGTATCTGATTTCACACTATGGTTTACAATACTTTTCCTACATTTTAAGTGTGCCCTTCTTCCTTGGGGTGTTCATGGTTCCCCTCTGTTGTTTTCATCATGAGGGGCAGATTAAGCTGAGAGATGGTGAGTAGCCCATGGTCACTCACTACACTTTATAGCTCATTTCCATTTAAAAAATATTAATTAAAACGATTTACATGCAGGCAAAGTTGATTAGGTAGATCCACACAATATGTTTAAAGCACATCCAACTTGTATTTAAAGCATATGACTTCCCCTAAAGAATCCTGGGAAGTGTAGTTTTCCCCTCACAGTTATAGTTCCCACCACCCTTAACAAACTACAGTTCCCATGATACTGTGGTGTGATTCATATGCTTCAAATATGTGTTGAATGTGTTTTAAATAAATAGTGTGGATCTGCACTAGGTATGATGTGCATTCATTAGTGAATTGAAAAGAACAATTGTAAAAGTTGTTGTTGTTTAACGGGAAGGGTTGTAGCTCAGTGGTAGGGCATACACTTTGCATGCAAAGGTCCAAAATTCAATTTCTGGAAAAGACTATTGTCTGGAATCCTGGAGAGCCCATACTAGTCCATGTCATCAGTACTCAGCTACACGGCACCAAATGGCTTCAGCAGTATAAGGCAGATTCCTTTGTTCTTAAAAATGGAAAGAGACCCAATGGCCACAGTGACTCTAAAATTTATTGATATATTTTAATTACAACATTTATATACCACTTTATTGTAAAAAAATCTTAAAGCAGCATTACTCAGACCTCTTTCTGAAGTGAAGGGTCAAATCTGTAAAGAAATTTGGATGTTAAAAGGTAGGGGCAGGGCATTCCAGGCAGGGGGTTGCCAACCCTGCTTGGATATGGTTATCTTTGTGGAGGATCCCTAGTCAAGCTTTACCAACAACACAATCCAAACTATATCTACTCAGAAGTAAGTCCTGTTGAGTTCTATGGGGCTTAGTCCCTTAGTAAGTGTGTTTAGAATTGCAGCTCTTCAGGGGCATCCATCTTTACTCTTGAGTGCTCCCATCTAACATCAACACAACACTAGGCTCCTTTCTTCCTAAAATGGCCATCTGGTGACTGCCCTGGCCTGAGAACACTTGAATTCTTTTTGCCAGAAGCAAATTGGCTAGATTAAATATTCCCTACCCAGGCTCCATCTTTTACCTAAGATTTCTGTCTTAATTTCCAATCAGATAAATGTTTTTGTATGAATTGTATGTGCCAAGCAACTGTGGTTGATGCTTAATGTATCATGCTTAATGACATCACTTGGGCCCACTCTGTGACATCACTTGGGCCCACCCCATGATGTCACTTGGACCTGCCCCATGATTTTACTAGGACCCGCCCCATGACATCACTTGGACCTGCCCCCCAAATCTCAGGGTTTGGGATACTTCTGACCTGGCAACCCTAGTCTTGGGGGGGGGGAGCTAGTCATTCTTGCTGGACTAGCTTTAATGCCAAAAGTGAAAAAAATAATGATGCTGATCTTGATCTCTTTATTTTAATTCTCATTGGGGAAATCTTTGTAAAAATAAAATACACGGTTTTAGGGAACTTCCAGACTGGGATTTAAACAGAACTCTATATTAGGTTAACATACGTGAAAACTTTACCACAGACTGAGCCCCACATTCACTAATTCATCTATAGTGTAGCAAAAGACAGAGCATAACAGAGTTGTACCCACAAGCTGACAAGACTTATGGGCAGAAAAGGTCTATTCAGACTGGGGGCCCTGCATTTCAAAAACAAGCTTAATGGTAACTTTGAGCAATAAAATATGAAAAGAGGGATGAAATAACTGCATATGTACTTTGAAATAAGTCCCACTGAGTTTAGTGGGGTTTACTACTTTGGAATAAGGCCCCAGCTGCACGATACATTTAAAGCAGTATCATACCACTTTAAAAATCATGGTTTCCCCCAAATAATCCTGGGAATTGTCATTTTGAAGGGTGCAGAAAGTTGTTAGAAGACCCACATTCTCCTCAGAATGGTTTAACAATCAATCCTTCTTACCAGGGAACTCCAGGAATTGCAGCTGTGAGGGGAACAGAGGCCTTCTAACAACTCTCAGTGCCCTTAACAAACAAACTATAGTTCCCAGGATTCTCTGGGGGAATCCATTACTATTATTTTTGAAGTACAACAGCAAGGATCATTCCGTTTGTAACATAAGAGTTAATTCTGTTAATGTTAAAGTCAGCTAGCCAAGAGGAAGACTGGTGGAAGCAGAGCAACAAGGCAGAGTAGCATGATCTTCAGTAATGCAGCATGTGCTCTGATTGGCTATGCAGTTCTGAAAGACTTTTCCTACGTATATTTGGCTGTGTGTCTCCCTACAATACAAAGCCTGAACTGAAAGACAAAATCTCTGTTCCTTTCTCCTCAAATTATACACAATTTTTGTTCAGTTTGCTCAGTGAAGTGTTATTCAGGGCGTAAGAGCCAGCTCAACACAGACTCCACCACCACCAGAGGCTTGTTGGATGACGGGAGGCAGCAGCTGGAACCACTCAGCTGGGCAAGTTAAGCTTTTGCTCAGCCCTGCCTGTGTGTTGCTGCTCTCCTGGAATCCTCCTTCCCTGCCTGATAACACCAACCTTTATGCTGAGGGAGGAGAGAAAATATTTTACTTTAGGCTTGAAGAAATCTGCTTGCAGTGTCCAGCATTCAGCATTTTTGAAGAACTGGCTGCCTCTTATAGCTTTGTTGATATTTTATTCTACCAAAAATATTGTTTGTGTCTGACTCTAGCTTATATTTTGATAGTTTATTTTATAATGTATTTTAAATGTTATAAGATTTATATTACCAAAATGAATTCTTCATTTGGATTGTTATATTGTGGTTGAATAGACACTGGATTGTTACTATTATGTTATATTGGTATGCATTTTTTTCTGCTGTGTTATGAGCCACTTTGGGCATATTTGTGCAAAAAAGCAGCATACAAATTAAATAAATAAAAATAATAATTATCAGGGCTTTTCTCTCTGGACCATCCCTGTTATTTGAGTGACTTTGCTAACATGTTTAAAGTGATATTATACTGCTTTAAATGTATAATGCAGATGGTGCCTAAGTCTCACTGATCTCAGTGGGAAATACTTAGATACATGTATCTCGGCTAAGCAAAGATTTCAGTGGGATGCAGTCTTATATAACTTTGCGTACAGTTGAAGACTGCATGTACTGTATTTACTATACATAGTGTGCGGGGTGTATTCAATATATTATGGGATATATAAAGAAGAAGCACAATGCTTCCTAGTCAAAGGTATCCTGGTCTTATATGCCATATACATACATATATTAAGTATTTAGAGGCAGGTCTAATGATTTACTTATTAAGTCTCATTCTTATCACACATCTGCTTCATCAGAAATATTGGTAGGGATTTTCAGGCTCATGTGAGTCAGTGCCAGTACAGCCTTCTTGGCAAAACTGCCCAGTTATCCCATAGTAATTGTTTGTGGCTGCTTCATTTCTGTTTGGATCAAGTTTTCTTTTGTTTTGCTTTTTGCAGTTACAACACACAAGCAGCATCAACACAGACAAAAAAATATGAAAGGATGTGATTCATTCAGGTCCCCTCCACCCCATGCACAGAAATTATTAGAGAGAAAACACATTGGAAGGCTAATGACTAGAATAAGTGTCTCCCAAGCTTGGAACTGGCTTCAAAATGTTGTCATCAATCATCCTAATAAGCACTTAGGAAAGTAAATCAAAGGCTATTAAAACACTTCTGACATCAAACTCACATCCCTGAGTAATGCACAAACTCTTACAATTTATGGTCCTCTGCATGAGGACTGTGGGACTGAACTTGTGGGGGGAGGTATGCTGGGTTTTTACACAAAACATGCCACTTCTGTTGTTTTCTGTACCTAGATATGAAATATGGAACACTGTTCTACCCTGCCCCTCCAAACACCAAAATATTGAACATACAGATAAGATATGCATCACAAAAGGCTACAAAGAATTAGGTTACTTACTCTGGAAAAACAAATAATTAGATGGGAGTTTTAAAAATTTAAAATCAATTAGTGCAAAACTAATCTTCTATCAGTTGTATAAGGATTGGTTTGTACTACATGGTCACTAAGAGCATGCTAACTAACATGAGATAATGTGTGTATGTATTCTGACCCACTCCATTGCTGCTGCTGCTGGTGCTGGTGGTGTTTTTCAAGAAATTAAAAGTTGCATATTGTTATCGCTTTTCAAAGGAAAGGACAGATACTTTTCACAAGCTCCTGAATCTATTCCTAGTGTATAAATCTGGGGTCAGGAACCATATATATATTGAGGGCTATATTCCCTTGGAGACCACATACCACCAGTTAATGGGGCCTGAGCCAGTGACTGATGGGGCCAAAGCGAAAAACAAAAGTTTGGCAGAGCCACCCTCTCTCTCTCTTCCCCCATCCCCCCTTCCCTTTTCTTTCAGTTTCCATATTACACAAGGGGAGAGAAAGGAAATACCAGAGTTTGGAAGATTACTTTTAAAAAGTAATAAATTACAGTTACAATTACTTGGCCCAAAAAAGTAGTAATTACAGTTACAATTACAATTGCTCTGAAAGTAACTGATTACTTTACTTTTTCTCAAAAGTAATCGCTACAATTATATTTCAGTTACTTTTTTAAAAAAATGCCTACAAGGTGCTGGCCTTGGCTGCTTCACATCTAAGTAGCCTAAAACAATATTAAAACTAAACACACACACACACAGGGGGTAGTAGAAGGGTTCGAATCCCCACATAGCCATGAAGCTCACTGGGTGACCTTGGGCCAGTCACTGCCTCCCATGAAAACCCTATTCATAGGGTCACCATAAGTCGGAATCAACTTGAAGGCAGTACATTTATTTTTTTTATTTTGAAGAAGATGATTATGATAATGCAGCATTTCAAATTAATTCTGTATGACAAGCATTCCATGCCAAGCTTGGAAAACCAAGGAGGAGGTATAAAATGTAGGCAAAAATACTTTTGACAAAATGCCATTTATCCTTTATATCTATATCTATAATTAACAATACAGCTGAATGATGTATGTAAAGTATTTTTTCTCTTTCCCTTTTTTATTAGTATTTTAGTACTACTGCTAAAGTTCTGATGAAAGAATAAAGCATTCATTAGCCACATTCAAATGGTTAGAACACATCACATAAATTCCACTGAAGTTGGAGTTTTTGCCATAGAAAAGGCAAAAAATATGTACCCTATGATAGCCCAATAGACAATCAGAACTAATATAAAACCCTATTGCTTCTCATTTGCAAATGTTGCAAGATCTAAGGTAACTCTAGATCATGTGAGTTCAGGTGATGCATGTTATGTAAATTTGTATAGATATTAGCAGAGATTGTCAACAGTCTGAGATGTGTGTGCGCCAATGTGTGCGTTTACCTAAGTGGCAGGCTTTTACCCTGCACTGAGATCACTGAGACTTAAGACTTAGTAAAATAAGAAAAGCTATTTTATTTATAGAAATACATACTAGATAGGAAAGGCATACCTAGTTCTAACTAACTTGGAGGTGCAACACTCAGGTTTGGGAGTTGCCCTCCTGGCTCAGGAGGGAGAGAGCAGAGACAAAGGTGTCTCCTCTCTCTTGGATTACTTTATTGCTTAACTGCATTCTGTGTTTGCCTCCGTAATTTAAATAGATTTAAATACTAACCACTTAAACTGGTCAGAGTGTCATTCCCTCTATTTCTGAAGCTCAGGCTGGAAGTGTTGTTGCTTATGTAGCCATGGTATCACCATCCATACCACACATAATAAGGAGTATTAGTGGGCAAGAGGGAACCCCAAGTGTTGCAGAATACAAAAAAGTGAGAGAGAAAACAGAAAGGGGATGACTCCCAAAACAGCCCAAATGAGTACTGAGCATGCTCTGTTATGAAATGCTCAGTGGCTGTGTGAGTGAGTGAGTGTGTGTGTGTGAGAGAGAGAGATGTCTCAGCTAAAGGAAATTATAGAATAGTAGAGTTGGAAGGAACCTTTAAGGTCATCGAGTCCACACCCCTGCTCAATGCAGGAATCCAAGTTAAAGCACACCTGACAGGCCAATTCCCCCCACAGAACTCCAGCCACAGAATTGTCTGAGAAGAGGGGCTGACTGTTAAACCACTCTGGACATTGGAGCTCTGTCGGGAGAATAGGAGTCTCCTAATAACACTCAGCACCCGTCACAAACTACACTTGCCAGGATTCTTTGGGGGAAGTCATGACTGTTTAAAGTGGCCTAAATGTCTGGCGTGGGTGTGGCCAGAAGGTCATCCAGCGAGTTCATGGCTGTGGTAAGATATGAACTCAGAACGTCCCAGCTGCACCCAGCATGGAACTACACTTTCAGCAGCAAATACCAGAAAACCAACTAAATGTGTGCTGTCAATGTGCAAAGCATTTGCTGGGGTGCATTTGGGTAGGTGAAGCAGGAGATAGATACAAGGGGCTGTTTTCCATGCTTGCTACTTTACCAGTGCAATGCCCCATGTTTTTCCTTATTGACCTCCATCAGCTAGGGAAAAGTGGCCAGGGAAGGGGTTGCAGATAAAAAGTTTCAGCAGCAAATTACCCCCTCTCATCACTTCTCCCTAACAAAATGCCCCCCACATCAGTAGCAGACACTAGCAGGGAAGTTCTTTTTTGAGTTGTAATTCAGCTCTCGTTCTGTTAATTCCCAAACTACACCAGTTGTTATTTTGACCTACAAGCATAGGGAGAAAGACAGTGTAAAGGGTGTGCACAAGGGGGAGGGGATGACAAAGGATTTAGGACTTAAAGATTTAATATTCCATGAGTAGAAAAAAATACCCTATGCAAATGTCTATATTATTGCAGAAAAGTTCAGTTCTACATATGTTTGCCATCTTTTCCTCAAGCACAACTGTTTTTGACATAACAGTCTTATTCTCTCTCGCCCTTCACCAAAAAGCCATGTTAGTTGTCCAGTATGTGAAATGACTGCAAGCAGGTGCAGCCCAAGACATTTTGCTACTTGAAGCAGAAGAGCAAATGGTGCCCTGCCCCCAAGTCAAGGTCATAGTACCATAGCTTGAAAAGTTATGTTGGCATTTGAGGCAGAAAATCTCACAAGTACCTCTTCCTGACAGTAAATATACAACAACCAAAAATTAAAATAGCTAATAATTTGTTGTATGGTGCCCCAAATTAGTTGCTTGGGGTAGTCATCTCTTGCTGCCTAGTGAGAGTCGCTCTATGAGAGGCACATAACTGAAGCAAAACACACAAACAGAAGTATGAGACTGCACCTACCTCCTAGTCTCTTGCCAGTTCCCAATTTTCACCCTCTCTGGAGGGGTGCAAGGACAAGCGGAGGGGGTGCAAAGAGGGTGCCAGGACGAGCGGAGGGGGTGCAAAGAGGGTGCCAGGACGAGCGGAGGGGGTGCAAAGAGGGTGCCAGGACGAGCGGAGGGGGTGCAAAGAGGGTGCCAGGACGAGCGGAGGCGGGTGCAAAGAGGGTGCCAGGACGAGCGGAGGCGGGTGCAAAGAGGGTGCCAGGACGAGCGGAGGCGGGTGCAAAGAGGGTGCCAGGACGAGCGGAGGCGGGTGCAAAGAGGGTGCCAGGACGAGCGGAGGCGGGTGCAAAGAGGGTGCCAGGACGAGCGGAGGCGGGTGCAAAGAGGGTGCCAGGACGAGCGGAGGCGGGTGCAAAGAGGGTGCCAGGACGAGCGGAGGCGGGTGCAAAGAGGGTGCCAGGACGAGCGGAGGCGGGTGCAAAGAGGGTGCCAGGACGAGCGGAGGCGGGTGCAAAGAGGGTGCCAGGACAAGCGGAGGCGGGTGCCAGGACGAGCGGAGGCGGGTGCCAGGACGAGCGGAGGGGGGTGCCAGGACGAGCGGAGGGGGGTGCCAGGACGAGCGGAGGGGGGTGCCAGGACGAGCGGAGGGGGGTGCCAGGACGAGCGGAGGGGGGTGCCAGGACGAGCGGAGGGGGGTGCCAGGACGAGCGGAGGGGGGTGCCAGGACGAGCAGAGGGGGGTGCCAGGACGAGCAGAGGGGGGTGCCAGGACGAGCAGAGGGGGGTGCCAGGACGAGCAGAGGGGGGTGCCAGGACGAGCAGAGGGGGGTGCCAGGACGAGCAGAGGGGGGTGCCAGGACGAGCAGAGGGGGGTGCCAGGACGAGCAGAGGGGGGTGCCAGGACGAGCAGAGGGGGGTGCCAGGACGAGCAGAGGGGGGTGCCAGGACGAGCAGAGGGGGGTGCCAGGACGAGCAGAGGGGGTGCCAGGACGAGCAGAGGGGGTGCCAGGACGAGCAGAGGGGGTGCCAGGACGAGCAGAGGGGGTGCCAGGACGAGCAGAGGGGGTGCCAGGACGAGCAGAGGGGGTGCCAGGACGAGCAGAGGGGGTGCCAGGACGAGCAGAGGGGGTGCCAGGACGAGCAGAGGGTGCCAGGAAGAGCAGAGGGTGCCAGGAAGAGCAGAGGGTGCCAGGAAGAGCAGAGGGTGCCAGGAAGAGCAGAGGGTGCCAGGAAGAGCAGAGGGGGCGGGCGAGCAGGCTGAGGGAGGCAGGATGAGTAGGGGGGGCAGGGAGAGTAGGCTGGAAAGGGTAACACATACACTCACCTCCACAGCTCTTCACTTCAATTCTGCTGCTTCTGCCTTCTACTCCTCCTTGCCCTCCAGCTCTGTCTGACTCTCCACTTCCTCCCTCATGCCTCCATAGAGCACAAGGGAAGAGCTAAACAGCGCAGAAGCCCAGTTTGAGGCACATATCTTTCCTCCACCATTCCACCAATCACAGCAGCAGATGATTTCCCCTGCTTTCCCCCCCAGTAACGTCCAAATGTAACGCAAAAAAGTTACAGTTGCAGCTCAAAAGTAATGAAATTACCACTCGTTCTGTTACATACAAAATGTAACGAAGTTACCCACTCATTATGCAAAATTGTAACGAGTTACTTCCAAGCTCTGGGAAATACAACCCAGCAAGGACAGGTGGGTCCAGGGATGAGCAGATGTTCTGTTCTGGCCCTAACAACTTACTTGGCTTCTGTGTTGGGCAAGGAGAAAGCTTATCTTCTTCCCAACCAGCAAGGAAATGCAGGAGAAGTGGAGGTTGGTCCACTAAGGCTACTGGGGCACAGCCCTCCCAGTGAGAATGTCAAGCAATTTTTAAAAAAACAATCCCCCAAATCTCAAAACTATACACTCTTTCCTGTCTTACCCACATTTATAATTTACTGAACTCACAGAGGCTCGTAAAGGCATTTCTATCAAACTCTTGTTCTGTGGCCAATCAGCTTCCTGTTCTCTGGCCAATCAGCTCTCTGCACCACTCAGCTATGCCTAATCCAAAAGTATAGCTGTGGCAAAAAGGTCCCTCCCACGCCTGCCTCATTGTCATCTCTACTAGGAAGGCTCCCACTCTATCTGTTGTTAGGAGGCATATCCAGCACAGCCAGGGTAGCAAATTAGGGAGAAGTCTAGCAAATTAGGAAGTAGTCAGTATTGTTTCAAGAACAGTCCTATGTCATAGTCTCAGCCTATATCTGAATAATATATTGGTTCTAAGCATGCTCAGAACTGTTTCCCTGAAGGCCAGATCTCCTCATTGGTAACCAGAGAAACAACAGGAAGTGTTTCTACTTTAAGAAACTTTTTTGATTGGTTGCTTTTGTTTAGTATTTCTGGTGATTTTGCTCAAGAAAGAGAGAGCAACCAACAATGAGTGTCTTGCTATAATAAATATATCTATTTTTTACTTAATCATTTTGTGGTTATTTTTGTGAATTGGGAAATCGGGAAGAGAAATAGTGGATGGTTTGTGTATGTGTTATAACAAACACTGTATTAACCATTTCCCTTCATTCACTCATTAAAACCTGAGTGGAACAGGGCAGGTTGATCTGAGCCACTTGCAATTCCAGAATATTTTCTAGAGTGTTTCCAGAAAAGGTGTGTGGATATGCTTCCAACGAGCCCCTCCCCTAGCTTAAGTTCAAAATGTTTGCAATCCAAAGGAATGGATGGTAATGTTGGTGTTATTATTTCTAACTTGCTTTTTTGTGAGTTTTGTCAGTGATTTCTAAAATGAAAAGTTTGGGTTCTCTGCCTGCCTGGATATGACTCCACATCCTGCCCCAAACCTGGAAGATATTCTCTAATATCAGACATAACAGTGACCGATCCTGATTAGTCTGATGTGACTGATTGATTGATTTAACAAAATTCATATACAGCTTGATTATTTAAATAAAGCCTTCTAAGCAGTTTAAAGAAACATTTAAATTATCAATAAAAACAGTTCAAAACAAGTAATTTGAAACATTTTTAAAACAATCAAAACAGCAATAGACTAAAAAGATTAAAACATTTCAATATCTATGTGTCTAGATAGGCTTGCCTAAACAAAACAGTTTTAAGCAGATGCTGAAAATAATATAGCGAAGATGCCTGACTGATGTCAATAGAGCTTTTAGAGCTTTGCACTCCCTTATTCCCCTTGATGGGTTTGTGCTGGTTTTCAGTTGCTTTTCGCTGTTCTGTTTATACTACGTAGTTTTTTTTCAAACCTAGATAGATAGATAGATAGATAGATAGATAGATAGATAGATAGATAGATAGATAGATAGATAGATAGATAGATAGATAGATAGATAGATAGATAGATAGATAGATAGAGTAAGTAAGTAAGTAAGTAAGTAAGTAAGTAAGTAAGTAAGTAGTATGTTAAAAGGTGTGGAATCAATCCTTTTTGAAAATCATACTTGGCCCTCTTACATGGAAGTTCTTACACTGTCCATAGATGTGAAGAGAACTGATATAGTTTGATTTGAGGAGACAGTGGCACTCTGCACATGTGTAATGGCACATTTTCCTCAGTAAGTGTTGTACAAGTCCTATTGCAATTAAAACAGCAAGGTTAAAAATTGAACCCTACCAAGTGAAAATGTTACCAGCCACCACTGTGCAGCGGACTATAGACTCACAGCTGGGAAAGGAAGTAGGGCTGAGGAAGAGAGTCTCTAGAACAGATAGGAACATGTTACAGGATGGATCCAGCCCAGATGCTGGCAGTTCCCTACCCCAGTGTAATGTTCTCATAGGTTAAGGTATGATTCATTTCCCAGAAGGGCCAGGAAATGAATGTACCCAGTAACTATGCTACAGGAATTAGTGGTTCACAATTAAGCAATGGATGCTGGTTAGCATTAAATTTGTGAGAATACAGTAGCTTCTGAAACTTCCATTTGTGGCCGGATGAACCAGCTCTGGAAACAGAAGAAGTTATGAGAAACCCGATTCATTTTGGGTGTTGCTTTTGACCTCTGAATATTACAGTAATCATGCTAAAAATACCTCCAAAGAATGAAAGCAGCACAGTAAAATGGAAGATTTACTTAGTGTTATATCAGCACCAAATCATTTGTGCTCTTCAAGCATCAAATAAAGTCAAACAAGACAGTTCTCCAACGTTCATCTTTAGTTCTCATAGGGTACATGCCAGCTTTTCTTTGCTTGCTACCCCTTTCTGTGCTCCAAAGGGGGAAAATAACTTGATGAAGGGGAGAAGGTTAGCAGATGGAGAAGGGCTCCAACAATGATAAGTGATGCCCAATGGGGTTCCACAGAGTGAGAAATGATGCAATCATTTCTCCTTTATTTGCTTCCCATTCCACTTTCTGCAAAGTGAGAATTTTGTCCCTTGGAGGAGGGAGAGAAGGCAACAAGCACAGAAGGGCAGAATGCCTATGAACAGAATGAAAACAGGGTACCTACCCAAGCTGGGCTGTGAGAGAGAGATGAGTTGCTAGTGAGCCCAGACTAACTGCACAGTGATGCTTCAGTATATGGGGGAAAGAGAGGGGGAGCACTGGAAAGCTGGAGTGTAAGGAAGGGAGGAGATATGAAATCAGGAAGTGGGGGTGAGTGAAGAGTGAGCTATTGTGATCATGTCCTTAAGTTTTGACAAAAAAACAAGTCAAAGGGAGCGGGAAAGCAGTTATGATGAGCAGGCATTCCCTGGCCACAGGAAAGGCTTTACTAGACAAGGGGCTCATCCAGATGACTGCAAAATGTGTGACACGCCCGCTATGTGTGTTCATTATTTTTCGGTCATCCAAATGACGTCTCGCGCTGTTACGCATTTTCGTGGGTTAAATCCGCTCCTTGCAATACCGGCAAAAATGCGATTTGCTGTTTAAAATTGGGAATCATCTGCTGTGCCTTCAGGAGTTAGGATGCAATACCGCGGACTTTACAGCTGATGGGCGGTTCTTGGGCATTTCCCCTTGCCCCTTCTCCTCATTCCAGGCAATCACGTATCTGCACTTTTGCACATGTGTGAAAATAAGCCCGGGAAAATTGAACCAATCATCGCAATAGTGGGGTGTTGGGGGGGGTCTGCAACTACTGCGCAGATGCATTTTATTTTTTGCCAGCCTGCGAACTGGGCGGCCACTCTGGGTGAGATCTGCAATGCACAGCAAGCAAGAAAGAGGGGATGGTCGGTTTCAGCCTGCCTCCGAAAGCCTTGTCTATTTCATTCTACTTGCTGGGGTTTTTGCTTCAAATCAGAAAAGCATACATTGGTTTAAGTGTAATATCACAAATACAAACTTAGAAAAGGGCTTCTGGTCAGTTTCAAGCCAGCTCCTGAAAGCTTTGTCAATTTCATTCTCCTGGGAAGGAAAGGGAGAAGGAGGGTGTGTGTGACAGTTTCTTGCTTTTTTGGAGAAATAAGTGCAATTGCCAGCGTGTGTATCTCCTTAAATATCAATAAAGGCAGAAAAGCATACATTCGTTAAAGTGTAATATCGCAAATACAAACAAGGCAGGCGTGAAACCGACCAGCAGCCTTTCCTTCCGAGGCAAGAACTCCTTTACAGCCATATTGTGCTTCGTTGCAAAGGGGGACAGGAGCATACGTAATTTTTTGGCTGACCAATTGGTTGATAGGGGGAGGTTTTAGAGGCGGAGCTTGGAAAAAGCGAAAAGAATGTAGGGGTCTTACCACTGCATGTGCAGGTGCAAAAAAGTGTTTTTTTTTAATTGGGAAAGAGCGAACTAAAAGACAAAGTGAGGACTATCAGATGACAAACCGAATATGGAAACCGTGGATTATCCCGCTCCGTTTGGATAAGCCCAAGGACTGAGCAATGAGGAATCATAGCACACAAAGCCAAGAATTCCAAGAGTCAGTCAGACTCTGTGTATAGTCTTAGAAAGACAAAAACGAGGTTGGCAATTATAAGGAAGTACAAAAGGAGAGGATGATTGTCTGTGCTTTTCAGAATAGAGGGCTGCTTGACAAACTGGCACAAAAGCTCCCAGGTCTCAAAAGCCAATTGACAAATGGTACCATGTTAGCCCTATTTGGTGTTCTACAACATGTGACAATACTTGCATAAGAGAGGAGAGCAGGACCACACCCTATAGCCCTGCCCCCACCATCATACTCTGCAATGGCCCATCCCCAATACTGTCAATAATGGGGAATTTTATGTATCCACACATATATAATCATAGATATTAAGAAGGCACATTTCTTTTATAATCATAAGGAGTTAAGGATTGAACTTCAGGCCTATTGGGGCCTTGAGATTCATGCATATAGGGAACCCTGAATCAGCATTTAATTCAGATCTGAAAGAAAGAAAACCTGTTGCAAAACAGCAGCGGTCATAGAGACATTCTGTTTCTTTGCCAAGACCCGATGCAGAAAATTAATTACTTTATTGTTTGGAATCAAGGAGCGTTTCAATTTGTGAGAAGAAGCTGTGATTAGTAGGAATTTCCAATGTTTGATTCTTGAATACCATCTAAAGAAGAAAAGTTTTATAAATGTTTTAATGAAGAGAAATAGTGAGATTTTAATAATGATTTTAAAACAATCCAGTGTATTAAATTTACAACTTTATAAGTGTGTTTCAATAAAGAAAAAGGGTACATCTGGGGTGGCCTGCTTGCCTGCCTCTAGATTTCTGAGGCTGAAGGATACTAGTTAGCCAGAGTCACCCAAGTTTCTTTTGTCTGTGGAGTTTCACAATGTAGCCCAGGGGTTTAAACAAAATCCTCTCTCTTGAGCTATGTAGTTTATAAGTAAGGAAATGGGATTTCTGAGAACGTATAAGGACATAAGAACCCCTGTGGCAAAGAACTGGGGGTGCTCATAATTCACAAACACCGAGTTAAGTGCCCAAACTTAACTCAAGGAACTTGTCCAAAATATTTCCAGATGTACCTGGGTCAGCCTGACTGATCAGAAACAATGCAACAATGGCATATGGAATGTACTGGGTATGCTACTACATATTCACAGTAGTAACTGTTCCAACTAGTCCCAAAATTAATTAGTCTTTTAAGACAGTAGGATAATGGAGACATTAATGTATTTGATAGAATCTTGGAATCACCACTGGAGTTAGCTAATACTTTCTGATTGGTTTGGAATGATTGTAGAGAGTAGGAACTGTGATTTGGGTGGGCAGGAACTCATGTGATTGGTGAATCACTGTCACATGCTGCAACTGTACTCTATAAAAGAGTGTCTCAGTCCCTGGGAGGCTGGCCCTGCATATGCTTGTAAGAATAAAGGCCTACCGTTTTGCTCCAAGCCTGTGTCTTCCAACTTTATTCAAGGACCCCCAGCAAAAGATCCCAAGGAGAAGAATTCTCCAACATCCATGCATTTGGAGCACCCTGCAGTAGTACAGCCTGCTGAATGCATGTAGGCTGTCCCTGAGAGTTGGAACCCTGAGCACCCAGCAGGCTGTCTTACTGCAGACAGTCCTCTGAACGTGCAGACAGCATTGAAGAGGGGCTGGTGCAGCACATAGGCACAAGGTGAACATGCATGGTCCACTCTACCTCACACAAGTATTGTCACCTGTTTCAGAATGCCCAAATAGGGCATCTGTTTGTCTTGATTAACAATACAAAGTGGAAGAAATTTAGCTTAGTTCTTCCAGCTTCCAAAAGTTCCAGCTCAGTATAGAGAGGCCAGCAGCACTCCCTTTTCCTTATCAATAGAAGCTGTCAACAGGAACTTCAAATGTGCCCTGTCATAATATGTTGGCCATTGCCAGCTAACATTTACAGACAAAGTGGATACTTTCATCCAAGATGACAGCATGGCAACACAACAGGGATGACCTGGTTCTCGATGGAAAGACAGGAGTGCTTGAATAGTTGAGTATCACTGCTTAAAATGCTCATCCCATTCCTCAGTTTAATAAACAGGATCACCATGGTAGACTCAGGACTGGCCATTTCAGCTGGATGCACCAGTTAGCATAGTAGCTCCACTAACCCATTTCATGAGTACTTATATTTTTTTTATTATTTATTTATTTATTTATATCCCACCTTTCCTCTAAGGAGCTCAAGCTGGTGTACATAATTCTCTCCTCCCTATGTTATCCTCATAACAACCCTGTGAGATTGGTTAGGCTCAGAGACAGTGACTGGCTCAAGGTCACCCAGAGAGCTTCATGGCTAAGTGGGGATAAATGGCACACTATAGCAGACCCCATTTTCAACAACTGTGGCAAGCAGGGGCTCTTCAAATACTGCTATATGCCATGTTTTTACTGGTTGCCAGTGCCATACAAAATCCAAGGTAGATTAACAGTAGCTTATTTTATGTGGTGCAGGTGCTTCAGAAACAAATAGCCAATCCATTCCCACTCTTCTGTCCCTAACTCAAACATCACATATATACACCCATATTACACCAGTCTCCCAGCTCAAACTTCCTTTTTTCTATACACTCTGATTTGGGGAGAAGTGTAGAATGAAGCACAGCATACTTTAAAACCAATGAATCCACATAACATTTTGTCCACTTTGCCTTCTAACATAACTATTCCCTTGATCACTCACGGCTATGCCACTCAAAAGATTTGTCAGAGGAATGAAACCATTTGAAAAGCCTGTAACTTACTAAAGGAACAAAAATCTCTCAAAATGGAGTTAAGAGCTAGAAATGGTTCAAAGATTTTTAATTACTGGGGAGCGGGGTTGCTGTAATAATAATATGAAACAGTAATACCAGTTTGTCCTGTTCATCAGACTGCACTTCACTCAGTATGGGAGAGAAAGAATGGCAGGATAATCACTCACTATCTGTTTCATTCACACTTTTGTATAGTATATGAGACTAAATCATGCAATGAAAGAACGGCAGCACTGTCAACCCCCATGCGCTCAACACCACAGTATAATTTGACAGGGAAGAAATGGAGAGTTCATCATAAGGCAGTTTAGAAGGTCTTTTATTTGCTACCTAGTATTCCAGGATGAGAGCCAGTGTGGCGTAATGGTTAGAGTGCTGAACTACAACCTAGGAGACCAGGGTTCGAATCCCCACACAGCCATGAAGCTCACTAGGTGACCTTGGGCCAGTCACTGCCTTTTAGCCTCAGAGGAAGGCAATGGTAAACCCCCTCTGAATACAGCTTACCATGAAAACCCTATTCATAGGATCGCCATAAGTTGGAATCAACTTGAAGGCAGTCCATTTCCATTCCAGGATGCTTATATATTGTATAATACTTTTGTGGTATTTTACAAGACACAAATGGAAGATCTTAGACACCAACTAATGCACCAATTTCAGCTAGAGAAGCTGGATTCCATTGCACAATAAGGGTTACAAGCCTAACATGTTCTACTTGAACAAAAATAAATCATTCTTTCCTGCAGATATCCACTGAAAAGAGCTGGGAAATGCCAGCACATTGTATGCATATGAAATCCACTATAGTCCATGTCTTCCTGGGAATACCATAAAGGTAAAGGTGTCCCTGCACTTGTAGTGCGAGTCATTTCCGACTCTTAGGGTGACATCTTGCGATGTTTACTAGGCATGCCGTATATATGGGGTGGGATTGCCAGTTCCTTCCCCGGCCTTTCTTTACCCCCCCAATGCCCCATATTAAAAGTGAGGATGGAACAAAAGCATAAAGGCTGACACTATATAGAGTGTTCCTGTGTCTAATTCCCCCTTAATGTGTAGTAATGGAACAAGTGGCATGATATCACAACATCAAGCCTCTTACACCACAACCAGTGAAGTTTAGGAAACACACCATGTGATGATGTCAGATGATATACTTCATTACTTTAAACGGTCATGGCTTCCTCCAAAGAATCCTGCGAACTGTAATTTGTTATGGGTGCTGAGTAGGGTTGCCAGGTTCAGGGCCTGAGACTGATCCTGTATCTTTAGGAGAAGAGAAAGTCAGCCAAGTGTAGGTGTTCTTGCAACATTGTAATGGGAAAAACCACAAGGTGGAATTCTCCCTTCCCCCTGCACAACTTTTAAAGATACAGAAAACCTCTTGGTTGCCAGGCCCAGCCTCCAAAAGGTCTTCTGTACTTTTAAAAGTTATGCAGGGGGAAGGGAGAATTCCACCTTGTGGTTTTTTCCCATTACAATGTTGCAAGAACACCTGCACTTGGCTGACTTTTTCTTCTCCTAAAGATACAGGATCAGTCTCAGGCCCTGAACCTGGCAACCCTAGTGCTGAGTGTTGTCTGGAGACTGCTATTCCCCCTCACGGAGTTAAAATTCCAAGAATTCTCTGGGAAAATGGATTGATTATTAAACCACTCTGGGGGGAATGGGGGTCTCTTAACAAACTACAATTCCCAGGATTCTTTGGGGGAAGCCATGATTATTTAAGGTGCTATTCCACTTTAAATGTATAATGCAGATAGGGCCAAATTGTCACAAGGGAGGGGAGAGTGAACTAATCAGAGGACCACTGTTTTCAGCACAATGATTTTGGTAGCATCTAAGCCCTATTCAGGCATTTTCCTTCACTTGTTTGTAGGTGTATGGGGAGGGAGAACTGAGATACACTTCTGCCCCTGCCCCACCTGTTGTGTCCTCGTCACCTAGTCCATGCATCTCTCACACATTGTAAAGGTCTCACATGTCTGCAGTGAGGAGCCTACTGTAAAGATTAGGGTTCTAAATCGAGCAGGGATCCTTCATGATTACAGCAGGCTTGTCACCTCAGAAGTTAATTTTACGACACATGGACCAGGCGATGAAATTGCAACAGAGGGGTTGTAATTGCATGAGGGGAAACACCCAAATAGGGCTCTAGTTTTGCTGAATCATAGATTTTACAGTACTATTTTTGAATGCATAAAATGTTAGGAAAATGTTATAAGGGGTGGACACCTTTCCAACTGGTCCCACTGGGCCCAATCTAATCATTTTGTAAATATGGAGTAAGATATTCAGGAGATGTTGATCAGTTGCTTCAAATACACTAACAATAATCAGTCAACTCAATCTTCTCTTGAGCACAAGCTTGCCATCCTAAGCAAATGTGCCTAAACGAATAGCGTTCCACAGGGACATTTTTTTTAAACTCCTTGGAGACCTCTAGTGACAAAACACTGCCTATATAATCTGACTTTGAAGTTTGATCAACTTAACCTGACAAACTCCAAAACAATTTTATTCTAAGAGCCCCTGTCCCATGCAGTGTTCGTGTGGGGTGTGGAAGCTCTATTTATTTATTTTTTACATTTTATTTCTTCTTTGTCATACAAATATCAGAACAGTATAAAACAATACATAACACACAACAAAAAAAGAAAGAAAAAGGAACATTAATCACATTGTTGCATATAAAGACAATTTTGTGTTAATTGTCCTTTTTTAGTAATTGTTCTCTTTTCCACTTTGAGTTTTCCTATAAAGTCTTTTTAGAGTGGTCCGGGTGTGTATGTGTGCGTGCACACACACACACACACACACACACATACACACATTCACATAACCCCATATGCAATAAAACTTAACTAAGATGCTCAAAATTTGTCTACTGCGTTCCTTGAATTCCTTCTTTTTTCCTTAAATCAACTTAAGTGTAAAAATCAAATCTTCGTAGAAATTTAAATGCCTGTTACAATGTACTGACATATAGCTTATACAATCAAAACATATATACATAGATAAATTAAAAAAGGAAAAATAAAATAAAATAAAATATTAAGCCCTATTTTAAAGAGCGAGCCTGCTGGTATGATTGCTCGATTTCTGGTGTCTTTTTCCCTAGTCAAAATCACTCACTCATTCCTAAACAGTGGCGTCACTAAGGTTGGTGTCACCCGGTGTGGCCCGCAGCGCCTTCTCTCTCAGACTCCGAGCAATCGCATGTGCAGCGGAGCGCGCACGCGGCCTCTAAGAGCATGCGGCTGAACGACAGGGCCCAGGAGCACGCCGCCACCTCGTTGTCTGCCGCCGCTTCCACCTTCTAACAGCCGAGGAAGGCAGCCAGCCATCTGGTGGTGTCACCCGATGCAGCCCGCACCTGCCACACCGCCCTAGTGATGCCCCTGTTCCTAAATGAACCACATAGTTTATCTTTTACTTCCCAAAGCACAGAAAACGTGGCAAAAACCTTGGAAATTACATGAAACAAAGGGGCTCTTGCGACAATCTAAGCTTTGGGGTATCCTATTTTTGCCAGGGAGCGCAGAAATTAAAAGACAGAAATGCTCTCTGCCTCCTTGATTGGTCAGGGGCATTTCCAAAGTTCTCAACATCATTGGGAGTAAGGGGACTAGATGAGACGAAGAGATAGCCCAGGCCATCAACAAGCAAGCATTGTGGCTGCCAGGAACTGGCTCAGAAGGATGGGAATAACTCAAAACTTCATTACTGTAATTTACTTTATAGAGTTCCCCTTTGATGACAGCAAAAAATTATATGGTATTCCAGTCTGCCCTGACAGACCTCCACCTTCATTCCATTCAATATTCTTGTCATAACTTATAAAACACTTTACAGCATCCCCCTCACATTTTAGAGTCTATCCCTTCTCATACACACCTGTGTTCCCTTTATCTCAATCAAATGCACCCCCTTTAACAAGATTATTCATTTAACCTAATCAAACTTTGAACAGATAAGAACTAGCAGGGAGACACTGATTGGCTGGGTCAGGGAGTAGTGAATGCCTCATTTTGTCAGATGCCTCATTTTATCTAGGCCAAGGGTAGTTATTCTTTGATCCAAGACCCTGATCTGTCCCCAAACATTTTTTCAGCCCCTCCAACACTGCCATGAATGTTAGTGGCAGCAAAAGAAACAAATTGAGAGTGGG
The DNA here is from genome assembly GCF_030035675.1 of Rhineura floridana. Classification (NCBI taxonomy): domain Eukaryota; kingdom Metazoa; phylum Chordata; class Lepidosauria; order Squamata; family Rhineuridae; genus Rhineura; species Rhineura floridana. The sequence continues at coordinate 79,436,167 of NC_084486.1, read as the reverse complement.
TCCTACAGTGGGTGAAAGAGTTTTAAGCCTTGATGAGGATGCAGATCAATCATCTGATTAACAGGGAGGCAACATGCCCCCTCATCAACTGATTGGCATTTATTTATCAAATTTTATTTAACAAAATTTGTATACCACTTAACTGTAAAACTTCAAAGCATGGATCAGCTAAACAGGGAGGGTGTATGCACACACGTGTATGAGAGAGACATGCCACTCAGGGCTCCTCTGGGAGGAAGGATGGGATATAAATTTAATAAATAATAAAATGTAGCCTTCTGATAGTTTGGCAAAGAACCCTGAACAGTTTTTATGTGATCTGAAGGGCAGGGTTGCAAGATCCCCAGTTTTTGTCCAGAGACTCTGGATTTTTGGAGTCCTCTCCAGGTGAGTAACCCCAATCTCCGGACTCTCAGCTTTCATTTTTTAAAAGAATAATTTCTAGGTGGTCTGGTTCAAGAGATATACACCAAAATGTCAGCTGCCATCCCCCCAACTTCTGTTAAATGAGATCATAGCTGGCTGCTCTAATGCCACCCTTTCATGTTTTTAGCCAATATGTGAAGTCAGGGTTGTGACTGACAAGGGATTTATTGACCTCCAGGCAATAGCTAGAACCCATTGCAAGGACAGAAAACTGTTGTCTTTTTCTGCTTGTCTGAAAATCTCATAAATTCTGTGGAGGTCAGGAGATGTAGAACAAAAAATCACAGCAGGATTTTGGTAGGCAATTGTTTACTGTAAACATTTTCATTTCTGATAATAATAAAAGTGTACATGCAGGGTTTTTGAAAAAAATTACTTGCAAAAATAGCATACTCTACATTTTATCTTTCAAATAATTTTTGAACAGAAATTTAAAAGAATGCAATTTATGATTACAATGTGTTAAATTTTTCTAATTATGAGGAGTCCAACAAGTTTAAATGTTTGTGGGCTGTTGAAGAGGGCAGTTTATTTGTCTAATTCATAGCCTGTTTTGAAAACCTTCCCAATATGAAGCTTAATCCTATACTTGCATTTCTGGGAGTAAAGTTGCAATCCTAATCCCACATACTGGGAGTAAATCCCATTGAATTCAATAGGATTTACTTTTGAGTAGACATGGTTAGGATTGTGCAGTAAATCAATTAGACTTTTTAGTGGACATAGCAAAGGATTGTATCTGTGTTGTAAATCTTTCTCTCCTCCTCCAATCCTATTTCTTCCAAGCCTTCTGGTGACTGGTCTGTCTTAAAGGCACTTAAACCCTTCTTTCCAGAAGCAAGTAGGCTAGATTAAATGTTCCCTACCCAGGCTCCCTAAGCAGGTGAGAAGAAATGATCCCATCAGCTGGACCTGGGAACACCCTCATTTAGCTAAAATTTATGTCTTAATTTCCAATCAGAGATTTTTTTTTGTTTGAGTGGTATTCTCTGAGCAACTGTGGTTGATGCTTAATGACATCATTAGGGCCCACCCCATGACATCACTAGGGCCCACCCCTGATGTCAGGGTTTGGGATGCTGCTGACCTGGCAACCTTACTGAAGAGGGATGTCTCATGTATGAAGAGGCCTATTAATTGAAATATCTTTTCAATACTCATTGCACATCTTTCACAGGTAATTTCACCAGAGCCCCATGCTAAGAATGGAAACTGAAACTGAAAAAGATCTCTCTTTTTGGACAGGTATTTAATGTCCAGAATTAAACAAGCAATGAGTTCGTTACAATGGAAGTATATTACAAAAAATACAATTATATTGTATGTTATTTTAATAGTGCATTGATACTATCTCTGAACCTCTGGGACTTAGCAAGATATAAGCTCAAACACAAACTGAGCATGTTAAATCAATTAATATTCACTAAAAACTACTATTATTGTCCATTGGGAAGAAATAACATTCTGTGGCTGGTATAATATAAAAGGAATATAGTATTGCACTTTATCATAGATGATCCTAGCACATTTTATGAGACAAATGTATGTTTAATTCTCTGGACCACTAGGGTAAACACAGTGACTTTATGCATTTTCTATCTATCTATCATCTACCTATCTTCATCATCATTTAAGAATAAAATGTTGTCAAGGATTTCCTTATTTAACTTTTCCTAGGGGAAGAATATGAAGAGTAATACTAACATAGTCCACAATGTCTCGCAGTTCTCCCATGTCACAAATACATAAGCTACAACTTATAAGGACTTTGACATATCTTCCCTTGAAATGGTCTGAAGGCATCATTCAAAATTGCAGAAAGCTACAACCAAGCAATTTTAGTGCTCTTGCATCCTTTGGTATGTATGACCTTCAGAAATCCAAGCTGAAACACTAACAGCAATACTATCCCAAACTGAACAGAAACAAGCTAATGCTATTATTCTGCCAAGAAAAATGTTGGTCATTTGGAAAGAGGCCATCGCTCAAGGATAGAGCTACGGCATTTGTTTTAAGTTTTTTTTTGTAGGGGGATTAGAGTTGATGTTTTTGTCATTTTGGACACAGAAGCTTTTAATATTTATTTATTATTTGATTTATATCCCGCCCTTCCTCCCAGCAGGAGTCCAGGGCGGCAAACAAAAGCGCTAAAAACACATCAAAACATCATAAAAACAGACCTTAAATATACATTAAAACAAAACGACTTTAAAAACATTTTTTAAAAATATATTTAAAATGGGTTAAAAAACATATTGTTTTTTAAAAAACATATTAAAAGCAATTCCAACACAGATTCAAACTGGCATAGGTCTCAACTTAAATGGCTTGTTGAAAGGGAAAGTTATATACAGTATAGTTTTGCATAATAGAGGAGTGAGCTAATGATTTTATGTAATTGTTAGGCCAATGCTTGGAAGCAATGATGAGCTGGATGTGGGCCAATAAATTGAGGCTGAATCCTGGAAAGTAAGATGTGTTATATGTCACAAGTTCTCATGTCCAGGAGGTAGGAGAGAAGGCCTGTTCTACAAGGAGTTGTGCTCCCCTGGAAGGAGCAGGTCTGCAGCTTGGGGTGTTCCTGGATTCAACACTGTCACTGAAGGCTCTGGTGGCCTTGGTGGGGTGCCTTTTTCCAGCTCCAGCTGGTTTGCCAGCTATACCCCTTTTGGACATAGATGACTTGGCCACTGTGTTCCATGCTCTAGTAACTTTCAGAATGGATTATTGCAATGCACTTTACATGGGACTGTTCTTGAAGACAGAAACTTCAACTGGTCTAAAATGAAGTAGCCAGATTACTGGTTGGGGTTCCATTTAGCTCTCATATAACCCCCATTTTAAAGCAGCAGCAATGATTGCCAATTAGTTTCCAGGCTCAATTCAAGGTGCTCACATTGGGGTTTAAACCCATAAATTAGTTAAGCCTCAAATATATGAAAGACCACTGCCTTCTCTGCAGACCCTCTTGGGTGTTAAGATCAACAGAGGGGCCCCTCTTGATTGTTCTACTGCCCTCAGAAGTTCGGGATGATGGTAGTGGTGGCCTGGGAGAGGGCGTTTTCTGTGGTGGGCCCTAAATTGTTGAACTCCTTCCTCACAGAGATGCACCTGGCAACTTCACCGTACAGGTTTTTTTTGGTGAATGCTTTGGTGAATGGTTCTCATATTGTTATAGAAAGTGTGAATTTCATAATTCTGCTTAAAACCTGAACTGAATCTGATTTCTTCCCCATCCTTAGTTCCATCTACATATGTAATGAGTACTGGAAAATCATTGGCTTCATTTTTTTCTACTAGCTACTGTAGGAGTAATAACACCCCATACATGTAAAAATCATTACTATCCTATATATAGTAAAATACCAAAATGGATACATAAGCAGGATTCCTCATGAATATTAAATTCTACCCTAACAATTTTTTAAATGTATTCTGTGGATAAAAACGTAACACTGAACAACACCGGAGTATTCTTTCCAGCTACATCTACAATTTGATCTGCACACATTCAAATTATTTGGGAGTGAGAATAGGGATCTAGGGAGCCAATGAATAATTGGAAAAGTTGTGAATCATACAGTTGCAATTCAAAGCATGGAACAAGTAGCTATGCAACTGAAGTTCACCATGTTCACAAATGAGGATTTCAGTGTACAAAGTTTCCTAGTTCAGAAGATCTGGTCTAATTATGAGTTGAGCTCAAACCTCTCCAAAGTTTGGGTTCAGTCTGTATCTAGATCAGCTCCAGAACAAGTCATACAGCTACAGCTACTCCTTTCCCATTCCTGCTAAAGCGTATCTGGTCAAAAAGAATGTTCCTGAGGCCTATCTTCAGGAGCAGCTTCATATCCACCAAGACTTCTCAGAAATGTTTTCCCTGGCTACTGGATCCTTACTGAGGACTCATTAGTCATGGGAAGCTACAATTTGAAGGAATTCTGGCATCCAGAATATGAGTGCCAAAAATCCAAATAGAAAAAGTAACTTCATTGTATAGCAGCATTGTGGGTAATTAATTGATTTGGGCTCAACTGAAATTTAGTCAAAAGTAGGTCATTTAGGTGAGCCCATTCAAAGTAAGCCCAGGTAAACTCACCTATTGCTAGCAGCAAGTCTACACACTGAAACTTCAATAGACTTTGACACAAGTTACATGTATTTGCAAATCACACTGCAACCTAGAATCCCTGCTTCCATATCCAACATCTGTGAGAGCTAGCTATGGTTGTCCATTGGTTGGGGGGGGGATCATCTTAGTATCAGCAGCGTAGTGGCAAATTCAGAAGTGCAGGGTCCCTTCATGATAGTCACATCCACACATACCCTTTTTTGCTGCTGGGTTGAGAATGAGTTCATTGTTAATGCCTTCTCCAACAACAACATAGGTGTCTAGGAGCCAATCAGCATGAAAGAGGGGATATTAGATACTGAAAAGAGTCTTCTCAGTGGCTGACTCACCTTCTTTCACTGATCGGCTCCAATCAACAGCAAAGGACAGGGAAGCATGTTAGAAGGCTCTTGTAAGTGACCAACACATCACCTGTCATGCTGATTGGCTTGTAGGATGCTTGAAACATAGGGAACCTGTTAGGACCCTGCTCCCAAAAAACTATGGGGCCTAAGACCCCCCGAGACTCTGCACGACTATAGCCCTGCTTAGTATATGTGTGATCTATTTGTCAAGAGTTAAACTGGGACTGGAACCAAATTCTAGGTCTGAGCCATAGCTCAAATTAAACCTTACTTCTTTTAGCTGTGAAGCTTGACAACTTCTGCCATTTCAGTATCCACACTTAAGTGTAGCACCTATTTCCTTAACAGCTAAGCTAGATCTGTGTCATTTGCCAGATTCCTCTGCAAAAGGAAAGGTGTTTGAAATCAATCTCTCACTATGCACAGGCTTTCTAGTACAGCCTTCCCCAGTCTTTGGCTCCTCAGATGTTGCTGGACTGCAATTTCCATCAGCCGCAGTCATCATGGCCAATGGTCAGGAATTATGGGAACTGTAGTCCAGCAACATGTGGGGATCCAAAGGTTGGGAAAGGCTATCCTAGTAGAAATACCTATTGACCCAGCACCCACCCCCAATTATACATTGTACTTTTTGTACCTTGCACATGTCGGTGTTCTTCTGAGCAGTAGAATATGTGAAAATGATTAAACTTCAGTTTTGCCTAGTGATCCTGACTTCTTCTGAAGCACAACATTTACATGAAATTGTACCGCTTATCAGCAGAGCTGTTAGCTGCAACAACTTTCAGATAAGCCTAAATTTACTATTAAGTTTTAAGCCTTGCAGAGTTCTGCATGACAAGCCTTTCATAAGGATATTGGATGGTGATCTGCTTTGTACTGATGAGTTCCTAGGGTTGACAAACATCCTGCCAAGAAAACATTTTATGTTCTGATCCCATAGATGGCTGGCAGAACCACATTCCATGTCTCTCACTATCTCATTAACACTGAGAGTTTAATCCAATTTATCATGGTTTCATTATTGTTATTAACATTATTTCACTCTGTCCAAATTTCTCTTCGTGTGTTAGGGCAAAGTGAAGACAGACAAATCACTGGGACTGTCATCTCACTGCAAGGTTATGATCACAGAGACAGAACTATTTGTATAAGATTAAGTAACAGACCAGCATAATGTCTAATGTGTCCTCTAACAGAAGACAGCAATCTGGTAAGATGGACATAGGAACATCATATATCTTCTTCATCTTTGACACCCATCAGCTGTGAGTTTTGGCTGTAAATCATTGTCATCATCAGGAAAACTTATGAATGAGAGGAGGCAAATAGATGATGGATGGGCTTCTTGTCATAGTGGGCACTAGCCTAGATTTTATGGAATGGTACAGCTGGGTTATATGTGAATATAGCCTAAGATATGTACATATAAGACCATTACACCATCTTTTGTGACTGTAGGTGTGGATAGTGGAAGCCTAGTGTGTTCTGATACATGTGGTCCCTATTAGCAGTTCTTATGTCTTCCTTTGTTAATTCCATTGTCTTCAGAAAACAAATAACTGACTTGTACGCTCTGAACTTCAGCAACAACATTTATTCTCCTTTACTGGACTGCTGGTGAAAGTAAACACTAGACTTTCAAAAGGCCTATCTGGTAATTTGTTCTTACACATAGGAGAGATCAACGAAGACAGATTCAATGATTGCAGGTCTGTGACATTCCTATCTGCAGGATGGAGTAGTGAGAACACGGCAGTGAACATTACATTTGAAATCTGTCTTGAAATCCCTGATGTAGATATTTGAAGTTGTATTGTTCTGTAGCCACAATTCAAGCATGAATTTCAGTCGCCGTTTGGCCCTCGAAATTAACTTTTGCCCCTTAAACACAGAATGAGATTTGGAATAATCTAGGCCAGTGGTGGGGAACCTTTTTCAGCCCGAGGGCCACAATCCCTTCTGAACAAGCTTCTGAGGATGACATTCCAGTAATATGTGTGAGTAGAGGCAAAAGTGGACAGAACAAAAAATGTAAATTTTGCCTTTGTGCAGTAGGCTGGTTTCTACAGACACTCACCCCCCCTCTCATTCATTCATTCACTAGATTTATATCCCACCCTTCCTCCCAGTAGGAGACCAGGGAGGCAAACAAAAGCACTAAAAACACTTTAAAACATTATAAAAACAGACTTTAAAATATATTTAAACAAAACATCTTTAAAAACATTTTTAAAAAAGCTTTAAAAACATCTTTATAAAAAAAACCACAAAGGTTATCCTCCATCCAGACAAGCAAGAGGCATTATCAGGGTTCACGGACACGTTCCAGCCAAGCAAAAACACTCAGGGTGTGACACAGACCCAGCGATAGGTGTGGTCTGGGAAGAGTTCCAAGGGCTAAATTTCTATTTAGAAATTTGGAGAGTCTGGAGAGTCACATTTGGTCTCGTGGCCTGAGGTTCTCCACCCCTGATCTCAGAGCTTGGAAAAGTTACTTTTTTGAACTACAACTCCCATCAGCCCAATCCAGTGGCCATGCTGGCTGGGGCTGATGGGAGTTGTAGTTCAAAAAAGTAACTGTTCCAAGCTCTGCCTGATCTAGACTACTCCTTGGCTACAAGAGGATTTCCTTATGGACTTGTATTAGAACATCTCCAGGTAAGTGCAGTCCTTGACTTAGCTGGGGAAGCAAAGACCCCTGTCTGAAACCCTGGACAGCTGCTGATAGTCAATGTCAACAATACCAAACAGGCTAGATGGAGCAATGGTCTGATTCAGCATAAGGCAGCTTCCTGAGTTCCTAGAAATTTGTTCAACTGGATCTTACAGTTATAAAGCATTTCTGCATTCCCAGCCCAATTCTGATTTGCCACCCATTGCAAAACCCATTGCGTCTGGATCTTTCCTTGGATGCCTTGATAAAACAGTTGCTGTTTATGACATTGTTTTGGGTATTTGAAAACTGCAATGTTATCATGTTTTTTAACATGCCGGTTCCGTCTGCGATCATCTCTCACAAGTTCCAAACACTTCATAATAATTGCTGCTCTTACAATACATAATGATTATATCAATTGCAACATTGAAAGAAAATATCTATGTAGACAATGCACAACCAGCAATGAGAACAATAAATTCTATGCATACAACAACAACCATAACAGCAGAGACCAATTCAATACGCCTGGAGAAATGTATCTGTAACATCTTTCATCAAAACATGGTCTGTGTGGGGAAAAGAGATTAACAGTAATCTGACACCAATTGTGTTTCCTTGGAAGTAAATGCCACTTAACGCAGTATGACATAATCTAAATAAATGAGTTTATGACTGGGCTTTAGAAATAAAAATATAATACTAATATGGATTGGCGCTTTTTTTGCCACAGTACAACAAAACTATTGTTTGTGCTACAGCAGCTCAAGCACTCCATAAATGGCAAATGAGGCCATCTAGTCCTATTTGTAATATGCCCCCTGATTTGGGCTGAGTTGTGCCACTATTCTCAGCTCCAGTGGCAATTATTTTGCTACTCCCCCACCCTGCCTGCCCCTGCTATGCCTCTAGCATACCCCAGATTCCCTCCTTGTCTGTGTCTGTGTTAGAATTGCTTTTAATATGTCTTTTAATATCTTTAACCCTTTTTAAAAAGATGTTTTTAAAGTTTTTTTAATGTTTTTAATGTTGTTTTGTTTTAATGTATTTTGGGGTCTTTTATGATGTTTTAAAGTGTTTTTGGTGTTTCTGTTTGCCGCTCTGAGCTGCTTCTGGAAGGATGGAAGGGGTATAAATAAAATAAAATAAATAAATAAATAAATAAATATAGTTGACCTCACATACCAGAACTGGGATTCATGCACTTGTTTATACAAGAAGATACTTCAGCATCTGGCTTCAAACATAAAGCCCACATAAACAATTCAATTAGACCTGAGATTTAATTGAAAGGTATCGCCTAAATTATGTCTATGTAATCCTATTACACCATCTTCTATGACTGTGAGTATGGATAGCAGAAGTCTAGTATGTTCTGATACAACTGATCCCTACTGGCCACCACTGTTCATTTTACAGGCAACAGAAAATACCTAAAAGGTAGATTAAAATAAAGAATTGGAGTGGAGTAAAAAGTTAAGACAGGCTAGTGGATTTTTTTTAAAAAAAGCAGGATACAATCACAGTGTAGCTACGTACACAATTTATAACTAATCAGCACATATAATTATGCATGTCACCTGCCTAGTATTAATTATACAGAGTTTTCCTGTAGGCATTATAGACAAGATGAGTTTTCAAAAAGGAAATGAAAGATTATATTTTACTAGATTTTGAATGGGAGTTTCCCCCATATGAAAAGTGATAGATTGGTGTAAAATATCCTATGTAGAACCCTGAAGCACAACAGATTTCAGCATGACTAATGTCAGGCAGTCAATCTTCTATCTACTTATGCAGTCTTGCAGCCTCAGCTTTCAACAGTGTTTGCAATCCAGTTAGCAAGTTTGCCTTGCATGCCAAAGCAGTAATCCAGAACCATAGCTTAAACACAGCAGGAAGCAGGAGGTAAGTCAAAATGCACCTGCTTGTGACTTTTAAATCAGAAACAGCATGAGAAGAGACAAGCCGGTGAGACACCACTTCTTCTGACATCATACAGACAATAATTCTGTCACTGCACTAGTGATTATATCCATCTCGGCTATACACTGCATGGCCCAGTGTCAAAAAATGCAGAGGTAAGGGTTGGCAATGAATCTGTAGTAGGGTTGCCAGGTTCAGGGCCCAAGACTGATCCTCTATCTTTAGGAGAAGAGAAAGTCAGCCAAGTGCAAGTGTTCTTACAACTCTGTAATGGGAAAAACCACAAGGTAAAATTCTCCCTTCCCCCTGCACAACTTTTAAAGATACAGAAGACCTCTTGGTTGCCAGGCCTGGCCTCCAAGAGGTCTTCTGTATCTTTAAAAGTTGTGCAGGGGGAAGGGAGAATTCCACCTTGTGGTTTTTCTCATTACAGGGTTGTAAGAACACCTGCACTTGGCTGACTTTCTCTTCTCCTAAAGATAGAGGATCAGTCTTGGGCCCTGAACCTGGAAACCCTAATCTGTAGTGCTGTCAAAATGTTAGGATACCATAACAGACTGTGGACTTACCAACATTTAATTTAGTTCCAATAGGGTTTGGAGGCTTCTGCAGCATTGTATCTGCATGTCTAGCAGTACACCACAAAGGTGTCTGTAGTCAAGGGAAATGCAACTGGCCCTCCATTTTCCAGTAAAGGTTTATGGTAAAAACTGTTGACTGAAGAACATGAAATAGATTCACTAGGAGTTGGGTTCAGTAGACATTTGGATGAAAGATCCACATACACTGAACTTTTACAGAGTGGATAAAACAATGGCTCTGCTCAGTCTCTGTATGATCCACACAACAATGAGATGGTACAGTCTTCTAACACATAAATTGTTCCAAATCAGTTTTCACTAAAATGTCCCCAGGTATAAATCACACCTAGCATGAAAAACATGCTGTGGCAGAGAAAAGGGTAATGTTGACATTCTAGAGTTTTCTACTTAGAGCACTGACTGCATGAAAATGGACATATACCCACAAATGTATATAAGAGTCAGTTATCAGATTATAGCAATGTGCATCTAATATACGAACATCCTATGGCAAAGGACAGGTTGCAAGGGTCAGTTGCACTTGATCATGCATCAGATCTAAAACTGACCCTCTGATTATTATATTTGTATTGCAGACAAAATCTATGCAAAGACAAGACAATAGCAAGTTGGATGTCAATAAACTGTACATCAGCCTTTGGGTCCCCAGATGTTGCTGGACTACAGTTCCCATAATTCCTGACCATTGGCCATGTTGGCTGGGGCTGATGAGAGATGTAGTCTTGCAACATCTGGGGACCCAAAGGTTGGGAAAGTCTGCTGTACATATTCTTTGCCACTTTCAAAGTTTCAGCAAGAAATGTTAGGGGGACTCATTAATGAAGAATCTCTGCTACTTTAAGAAAATAAAATGCTTATGGTTGAAAAAAGATCATTCCTAACCTAAACAATTATACTTTAGCAAGAAAAATAATTGCCAAACTGAGAAACAAGTGACACATATTGGAACTGAAAGGCTAAATACTAATTGTTTGGAAGGCTTGATGTTTAACTGTCTTGTCATCTAATCATAGAAAAACAGTGAAGATACACATATTAAAGGCATTAAGTCTTAGTAATAAGGACTATGTTGCTGTTTCATTCTAGAAAAAAATAGTCTATGAACAGAACAATGCAGAATGCTCTGTTGGACACAAACTGGGACCAATTTATTGGTATCTTGCCGCACAAGGCCCATGCGCAGTAACAGCTTCACATGGTTTGTGAAATTCCCTTTCATTGCAATATGACATGCACCATAAACATTACTCATGGATTGTGTCCAGTGTTCATACATTCTTCTAAATCACAGTTGCATTTGGGTTTCACTAAGAAAAAGGAATGAATACCACAACACTCAGCTATAGAAAGCCCTAGAAAATGGATCCATACTTTCAGTCCCCAGCTAAGTTAATCATGCATAACTGACTTCTGATGTATAAGTGTTTCTAACTTTATGCTGGAGTACAGCTGGTTTATTCATTTTTTTATTTCTGATTTTCACTCCATCACCAAACTAAAAGGAACCTAACTTGAGACTGGCAGAGTATGTGCCATACAATAAGGGGCCAATCCAATTCCTCCCTTCGGGGCTGGCCCCAGACATGCCAGGGGCCTTGGGCACAAGCCTGCCCCAGGCCCCGGCACTCCCCTTCCGTGAGTCGTGGCAGGATCACTGCCGCGGATAGCACACCCCACCATTCCCTTGCTTAACCTACCTTTCTCAGTTGTTCTGCGGTTGCACACACAGTGCTGCCCTTAACAAAGATGGTGGCCGAGGTTTCCCTAAGGGGCTGAATCCTCTGCCGCCATCTTGGCTCATGGCAGGGATGCGCGTGCACAGCACACATGTGTACCATCAGCCAAGATGCCAGCAGAGGCTTCAGCCCCTTAGGAAAACCTCAGCCGCCATCTTTGTTAAGGGCAGCACTGTGTGCGCAACAGCAGAACAAGGTAGGTTAAGCAAGAAAATGGCAGAGCTCCAAAGCTCTCGCCATGCGATCCGCGACAGTGATCCTGTAGCGAATTGTGGAAGGGGAGTAGAGGGGCCCCCCAGGGACCCCTGTAGCCCCAGGGGCCATGGGGCAGTGCCCCACCTGACCGCCCTTTGGAACCGGTCATGTCTCCCTTACACATGCCAAAAGCTCTATGAAGCCCTCCTGAGAGTGTAGCTAACCATTCATGGGGGAAGGAGGCTCTAACACAGGGAGCTCCCAGGGATGGATGGGCCAATCATTATCAATCAGGTCTGTGTTCCTTGCACATGAATAGACTGGCAACTCTGTTCCATCCCAATCCTGTGCTGATTTTTTTTTAGGTGAAGTCTTGTAAAATCCTTTAAAAAATCTGCATGGTTTCAACATATTTAAATTGATTTGGAAGTACTTAGGAAAAGGTGCTCTGAGGGTTTCCCTGGCTCTTTCTTCCATGCTTTTAAATTGTTTCTATCTGCTCATATTGATACTTCCAGGGGCCTTTTACTCAAATGTTTTGAATAAGCACTGCAAGCAGTTAGGAAAATGTAGCAGGTAAGTCCTCAGACTATTTAGTAAAAAAGAAAAGTAAGTTGGAGGAAATCCTGCTTGGAATTTTGAAAGGTTTGTAAGCATGCAGTCAGTGTGGAGTAATGGTTAGCATGTTGGACTAGGATCTGGGAGACCAGAGTTCAAATCTTCACTCAGCCATGAAGCTTCCTGCGCCAGTCACACTCGCAGCCTAACCTACTCCACAGGGTTGTTGCAAGGAAAAAATGGAGAGGGAGAAGAACCATGCATGCCACCTTGAGCTCCTTGGAGGAAAGATGGGATGGAAATGTAATAAATAAATAAATAAAGGTCTACATTCCCGCCTGAGCACAGTCCATCAAATGTGGGAGGTTAACTCCAAATTCTGGAGTGAACTGAAATTATCCCCCATCCCTGTTCCCAGGCACAAAAAAACACATCCTGAAGGGGAACAAGGGATGTGGTGGATGACTGGATCATGCTCCAAAAGGCAGAAAAGGGGAAATTTGAAAACTTGAGTTCTGTGCCAACAACACTGATGGCATTGCTGGATTGGTCTTAGACTGGCATTTTCTCAATACAGCAGCTCATTGGATAATGCTATAAAACTGCTGCTTTAATCTTTAATACTTCATTATAAGCTAGTTTAGTTCTACTGTTTAGCCTGTTGTTTAGTTCAAGTCAAGTCAACGTCATCTGTGCCATTTGTCTTAATTTAATTTTAAAAATTACCATTATGAAAAATGTAGTTATATTCAGTTTTGCTTATCCTTCCAAATAAATAGCCCCTTCAGCACTAGGTACATAAATAAATAACTAAATAGATTATTTTATTTATTTTAGGGGAGGGGAAGTTTTTTTTTTTTACATGCTCAAAGCCTCAAACCCATTTTGATTACTTGCTTGTTGACATTTCAGGTACTGAGAACCTTACCAAAAAAAACTTTGACCTCCATTGTTATGCAAAGTTTACAAACAAAAATGTGTACAATTTTGCTGTTCATTTCACTTTGTCAGGGTCATTGAATATTAAAATATTGGTTTAAGTGCTACGTATATATTTTGTACATTTTTGGTTCAAATATAGTTGCTTCCTATCAAATCTAAAAATATGCACATCTAAATTTATGTCAGAATATATGCACACAATAGACAATAAAGGAGGAGAAATGTGTTTTAAGTTCAATAAGAATCATGCAGGCAGGGCTGGGAGGGTAGGGAGGTACACAGTTAAGTAAGTCAGTTTCATGGTAACTATTAGGTTTAACTGTGCTACACTCTAATCTTGATCATGCCCTATGTATGTATGTGGTGCCAGCAGGGTGTATATTATGGTTCCAATACATACATCTAGCTCAATGGAAGCAGAGGATGACTAAGTATCCTATTTCAGGAAATGCTCTATTCACAGGTTGAGAAAAAAATATGCTCAGTGAGAGCAAAGTACATAAAGAGGAGTCTAGATTATGGTGCCAGACAGTCTTTGAGTGTAACCCTGTGGGTAGTGGTGAATGCTTTAGGGACTGCACATATGTTTAAGACAGGACTTCCAGAGGTATCCCGTATTGTTTTACTGTTTGATTACATTATTCTTAAATTAGTTTTAGGTATTTTTAGGTGATGTTTAATTGTTTTAATGCTGTAATGAGTTTAATTATATTTTAAATGTAGATTTTTTATATGTCCAAATTATATGTACCCATTTTTAGTTGTAAGCCGCCCTGAGTTCCAGTTTTGGAAAAAGGGTGGGGTATAAATAATAATAATAATAATAATAATAATAATAATAATAATAATAATAATAATAATGTCCATGTGTGTTCAATTAACAGCAGGATTACAGCCTGAATTTAAGGAAGACAAGAGATTAGGAAAACAAATAAAAATATGAGATGCCCTACCACTCTAATCTAGTGGTCACAAGAGGTATGTTGGGCCTCCAATGCACTGCAGAGCTCTATGTAAGCAAGTGCCAACTCATTTTTTTTTATATTAAGGAATGTTCTGTGCATGGGTGTTGTTCGAAGGTGAAAAGAACAGGCTTAATAAGAGCTCTAGTACACATTTTTAATTAAAATAAACATTCACATTTCTGCATTTCCATAAAAGGCACCAAACGCATATTGGTGCATTTAGTAAAAAGATGGATATCGTGCTGCAAGTGAAGAGAAAAAAAATTACATATAACTTGGTGTTTTCCAGACTTTTCTTAGCTGGAGCAAACTCCCCACGCCTAGGTTATAAATGGAGGTACACTTAGTCCTTATACCCAATGTATGAATAAAGATTCATTCATTCTTTTGGTATAGGAGGTATTTAAAATAGGACTCTATAAGGTTGGTTGTATTGTCCCATGGTTTTACCTGTATTTTTTTTTTTAAAAAAAATGTATTTTAGGTGTATGCTTCATGGTTTTAATGTCGTGAATAGTTTAATTGTATTTTAATTGTATATTTTTGTATGCTTTTAACCATATGTAGTTTTTATCTGTAAGCCGCCCTGAGTTCCAGCTTTGGAAAAAGGTCGGGGTAAAAAATAAAATAAAAGATTCATTCAGTGTAGTTTACTTTTAAAGCATGGAGACAGAGATATTAAGTTCCTTCAGAGGAGTCCATCCTTGTGTTTCTGCTAAAGACGTATTGAAAGGGGGATAGGCTAATGCTCATGCAGAGACACCAAAGCATAGGAAAAAGGAGTGACTGAATGATGCAAAACAAGAATATGGTAAATTACAAGGAGCTGCACCCTGCTTACTCCACTTGCCAACTCTCCCTACTCCCCCACATTAACCCCCTAGAGCTTTCCCTTCCTATCCCATGCAACTACTAAATTCCCTTTTCACCTTCCCAATCCCATTTTCCCTCTTGCACACAGATCACCCCCATGGAAACCTTCTGCATCTCCCTCCTCCCACACATTCTAACTACTAAGCATCCTTTTCACCTTCCACCCAGTTATGAAGCCACTATCTCCTCCTGTTCTGCAGCTGCTTCCATACCCGATTTCATCTTCACTCCCATTTCTATGCCTCCTACTCCCTCCTTTTTTAAGTCCCCATTTGTACCATCATTTTCACCTTGACCCCCTTTTCCCTCCTTCCCTTTTTTTCCTCAACTCTCACTTTCACACAGGCCACCCCATTTTCATGTCTCCTTTTCTCCTATTCTGCAGTGCCCACTTTGCATGCCCACTCTATTTTCACCTTCAACCTCTTTCCCTACCTATCCCCTTCCTCCCTTGCACACAGACCACCCCTATTTCCATGCCTCCTCCCCTCTCTCCTATTCTGCAGTCCCCTTGGCGCACGCACACACACACACACACTGATATATGTTGCTGTATCTTTAAGATGACTAGAATCGTAGGTGCAAGCATGCCATTTAGCTTGTTCGTTTAGAAAAGGTTAAATTAAGTTGGTGAGCATTGTACATATATGGGTGTTTGCTTTTTAATAAAAAGTCTGTTCTAAATTACTAAATTACGTACCCTGAATCTGGAACTTCATGCTGAAGACAACACAGGTTACCAGGAGTGAAATACATTGGATGAAGGTACTATGGAATATTTGAGGGCTCTCTCACATGGAGCAACTGAGGAATAGAAAAGGGAGATGTTTGAGCACAGCAAGAAGGGATGGGCATTAATAGGGGGAAATGGCTGTTTCAAACAATGGCAGAGGTTTGAGCAAAGCAGAAATTGAGACACAGAAAAACGGCAATTTTAAAGAATGGCAGAAATTTGAAGAAAGCAGGGATTTACAGACACAGAGAAAAAATGGTTTTAAAGGATGGCAGAGATTTGAGTAGACCGAGTAAGGGTTTGAGTACAATGAGAAGGGAGTTGGAAAAAGCTCTGTTGTGTTAGCTTCTGGGTTGTATCCATCTCTGCTATGTATTTTTTAAAAAACAAGCAAACAAATAACCCCTCAATGTTCCTGCCTTGCCAATCTATTCAGACTAGGGTTGCCAGGTTCAATCCCTGAGACTGATCCTGTATCTTTAGTAGAAGAGAAAGTCAGCCAAGTGCAGGTGTTCTTGCAACCCTGTAATAGGAAAAACCACAAGGTGGAATTCTCCCT
The DNA here is from genome assembly GCF_030035675.1 of Rhineura floridana. Classification (NCBI taxonomy): domain Eukaryota; kingdom Metazoa; phylum Chordata; class Lepidosauria; order Squamata; family Rhineuridae; genus Rhineura; species Rhineura floridana. Next base: position 79,419,517 of record NC_084486.1, on the reverse strand, counting down.
TCCACCTGCACAACTTTTAAAGATACAGACCTCTGTTGTTTTAAACCACCACTTGTCCCCTGTCAGTATCCTTCCCTTCTTGCTCCCATGCCACACCACTGCTGTTATGCAACCTGCCTGCTCTTTTAGTCCCCTATCCTGCCCTGACTTCATGCAAATCCAGGACTGTGATAAGGCACTACAAATTCTGCAAAGGGGCTGTGCTCTGGCTTCACGCAATCCATGGTTGACATGCAGCACTACACATCCTCTGTGGGGGCTGAGTGATAATATTTTATGCTATTATTATATGTAAGGCATGGACCTAGAAAAGCCAGCTGAAAAGAGGCATATGAAGACAGGAAATCATGAAGAGAAACAGTGAGCAGTTTCGTCTGTGGATGGATGCTTTGAGCTCACAAACCTTTATCTTTCATGTCCCACTAGTGGGCCGTAGTATACAGTTTGAAAATTACTGGACTAATTTAACATGATTCCTTTTACTTGTTTGGACAGTAGTACTAGTGGATTCTGGAAACATTACCATTCAAATATTCTCAACATTTTTTTTCTGCCAACAGAAATTGGAAGGCACAGGAAAAATAAAATAGGCTTCAGGCTGTCACCAGCTGTTATGCAATTGTTTGCTTATCTGGAAATAAGTGAAGCCATTTGGCCTATGCTGCTCTAAGAGTTTTTGAAAGATGTGAATCTATTCAGTGGTCACATAGTGCTCAGGTTCAGAACAGTTGTAGGGCTGCGCCTTCTCATGACTTTGTATGCCTGTTCATGGGTTTTGAAAGAACCCCTCCTTTGTTAATTGTTCAGGGGGCTGCAAACAGGCAAATTTCACACACTATGAACAGGAAGAGACTATACCCACTCCCAATTACCTAAGTGAGGCTCCTAGGTGAGGCATTGCAAGGGTAAGTAATGAAAGCACCCCACTGCAGAACAGGAAGAAAGACAGACACACACTGTTGCTTAGACTACTATGGATGTCAGGGTCGGCGCCAAAGGGCAGCTAGGTAGGGCCCTGGCCAAGGGTCCCTGCAGCCCAGAGGGGTCCCTGAAGGGCCTCTCATTAGGGTGGGAGAGTAGCACTCACCTTCTGCAATGCCACGGATCACAGGGAGGGAGCTTCCAGGCCACTCGCCTGTTCGCTTGCTCCAACTACCTCTCTCCTGTCTGTGCTGCGCACACAGGGCTGCCATCAATCAAGAGGGCAGTGAAGGCTCCTTTAAGGGGCTGATGTCCCTACTGCCATCTTGGTTGATGACAGGCTTGTGCACGCACATAGCTTATGGTGCATGTGTGCCATCAACCAAGATGGCAGCAGGGGCATCAGCCCCTTAAAGAAGCCTCCACCGCCATCTTGGTTGATGGTAGCCCTGTGTGCGCACAGCAGCTAAGACAAGAGAGAGGTAGGTGGAACAGGCAGGAGCTGCACGCCTGGGGCGGGCTAATGCCCAGGGCCCAGTTGTTCCTGGCGCCAGCCCTGATGGATGTGCTCCCTCTCTTCCCTTCTTGTGGCAACTTTTTTCACTGTCCTACCCTCACAGAGCAATGCTGGAAGAGAGACAGTGTTGCTTGATATCTTAGGCTACTGGGTAGCACTGTCTTTCATACCGCTACATAACCAGTCGAGCCAGTGTGGTGTAGTGGTTTAGGTGTTGGACTATGACCTGGGAGACCAGGGTTTGAATCCCCACATAGCCATGAAGCGCACTGGGTGACCTTGGGCCAGTCACTGCCTCTCAGCCTCATGAAAACCCTATTCATAGGGTCGCCATACGTCGGAATCGACTTGAAGGCAGTACATTTACATTTTACATAACCATCTAGTGCACTATGTGATTGTTGCTTGGCTAGGATCATGCAGTAAGAGTAAAACAAAATGGTGCAGAAAGAGTCAGGCCTGGTGCCAGAGGGTGGCCAGGTTGGGCACTGGCTGAGGGTCCCTGGTGCTGAGAGGTGCCCCTGGTACTGGGTCTGAGAGGTGTAGCTCCTACTCTGTGATCCATGCAAGCATTGGGTCACAGAGCACGTACCCAACAACCCAATGCTGATGTAATCATGGAGCGAAAGCCACCCTCCCAGGCATCCCCCTGCCACCAACAGGGGCTGGCCATGCAGCTTCCTGTACGTGCATGCTTTCCATCACCCAAGATGGGAGGGGAGTCAACACACACCCCATCTTGGGTGACAGCAGGCATGCACATGACACAGCCAGGCCTATTTAAGCCCCGGCAGCAGCACCGCTACCATGGGCCCTTGCAGGCTGGTGTCCAAGAGCCCATCTTGCTATGATGCAAATTTCAATGGGGTTACAATTCACATACATAGCTTTGTGTGAGCAAGAACTGGCCATATCTTTTGGATGGCATGAAATGCTCTTTCCACACAATGTGGATATTTTCAGGTAGTAGAAAGAATGAGGCAGGCCATGCTCCACACACCTTAAATGACCACTTATGTTTTCGTCTAGCAAACTTTAATGAAAAACCTCATGGCAATACCCTATTTATTAGCTCCATTTTGAAAACAGAACTGACAAACTTTTAAAACATTATATAACTGAGAAGCACTGTGAGCATTACATATCTGTAATTTACAGTATCTGACTAATAAATGTCAATATTAATATTCATATTTCTGATTTACATGCTAACTCCTCTGCTGCAAATGGATCAAGGTTCTCTCTCTTTCCATGGCAGCGTTACTACATTTCATGACTGGATGCAAGAGAGAATGCAATTTTAATGCATATAATAAATTTGCATTCTAATTAATGTGGAATATTTTATAAAGACCAGCACACCAATGGAGAATGTACTGAAGTGAACTCTGAGTCAAGCCACATTCTTTGGGATTTAGAATCTGGTTCTTGCCATACTCAACAGCACTGATATGGTACAAGTGCAGAATAAGTAAATGTTTCTAAAATAAGGGTCTCTGTTGGCTGTGAGAAAAGCTGTATTTTAGCTATCATGAGCCTGTTTGGGGTGAGGGAGAGAGGGAAAGTGGGATACTAATTTAATGAAGAAATGCAATTTTTTACTTATGGATATGCTGACACTTTTTCAGGCATGGAAGTTCTTTAATTTTGAGATTTAGGCTTTAATAGGTTCCAGATCTTTATTAAACAGGTGATGGAAAGTCTTGGAGTATGATTCATCACTGACAGGTGGATGTGAAATAACTTTAAAGTCAGTTCAACCAAGTTTTGATGGCTGCAGGAAATGCTTTGCACATTAATGTCCCTAGAGCAAGCATTCAATGTGTTAACATAACACATGAGTATATACACATTTTTAAACTCCAGTATACACATATCTGAGAAGCCAGGCCCAATTAGGATTCTCAGGCATGCATATACTCCTGTTTAAATATGCACAGATTCATGTTTAAATATGAATGTATATGTGTGATGGCTACACTTGCACATTTATATAGGAAACATCAGTATAACACCAGTGTTTCCTGCAGCAATCAAAACGTGCAGAACTGGCTTAAGAGAAATTGGTTTCCTGTATTTATCTACTTTTCAGTGTTTTTTTCATAGGCCTGGAATATAGCATTGTTAGGCTTCATTTCTCTTTGTAAATCTACTCTAAGGTGCCTTGCTCCAGAGTCATAGATAGTTCTGGGACCAGTACAGGGCAAAAATGTGTCTCTAGCCTTCCCGAAAGCTATTTTTGCATCCAGTGTGACTGTTAAAGGGATAATTCTGCTATAGAGATGGATTGATCAGCCTATTTCTGTCAGGTTTGCATCTGTTTATTCATAAATTTGTTCTGCCCCATTTCCACATTAAACTGTTATTTTTCCTCACAAAAATGTGTATTTAAATACATACCCACTTACATATGTAATCATAAAATATGTAATTAAATAGTATTTTATTCAATGTATGCATTTCTAAACATATTTCATCTTAAAATACACATTTTCAAAATGCATTTTGTACTTCATTGAGCTCAGAACTATATTGCAAAATTTGGAGAAGTGTGAAATCCAAAGGATAATTATGTCCTGATCTGTATATTACTCGAGGAGATGCAAATTAAGTCAGCTCACTTAAAAATGCAGGCTAAACTAAATTCTCCTCATCTCTATTCTAAGGCAAGGTGGGAGGGAGAGCAGAGCACAGAGCTGAGCTCCAGAATTGTCACAACTTGTTGCTCCTTCTTTCTTCAACAAGCGAAACATGTTATATTTGATTATTTCCCAATAATTTCCTTCTAAGACTGCACTACCCTCTCCTCAGATTGTTGCCCCTGGGGTTGGGGCACTGCTTGCACTACAGAAGCAGAAGCAGCTCATGGGAGTTGGGTGGAGCCACTAACTAGCTTTCTGGCAGTTGAATCACTGTTGCTTGCTGGGAGTAAGTGTGAGAAAGGCAAGGCAATGGAGAGATCTGCACTATGCAAAAGCTCTTTCAGGAGCCCTGAACTGGCTCTGCCAGTGTGCTTGCACCACACTGACCTCCACAACTCCTTGCTTCTCTTCTAGTTTGGTTAGGTGCTTGGTTTGGTGCGTGCAACCACTTCTAGGTTGGATCCTTGCCCCTCTTGGCTAATAAAAGATAGCAGGGATGTAACAGCCGGCTGGGCCAGGGAAGTGATTAATGCCTCATTACGAGAGGGAGTGGTCCCTGACTGCCTGAAAGAGGAGGTGGTGAGACCACTTCTGAAGAAATCGTCCTTGGACCCAGAAAATCTTCATAATTACAGGCTGGTAGCAAACGTCCCATTTTTGGGCAAGGTCCTCGAACGAGTGGTTGCCAGCCAGCTCCAGACACTCTTGGATGAAACCGATTATCTAGATCCATTTCAGTCAGGTTTCAGGTCTGGTTTTGGCACAGAGACAGCCTTGGTCGCCCTGTATGATGACCTTTGTTGGGAAAAAGACAGGGGGAGTGTGACTCTGTTGATTCTCCTTGATCTGTCAGCGGCTTTTGATACCATCGACCATGGTATCCTTCTGGGGAGACTCGCTGATTTGGGAGTGGGCAGCACTGCTTGGCAGTGGTTCCGCTCCTACCTGGCGGGCCGTCTCCAGAAGGTAATGCTTGGGGAGCACTGCTCGGCACCCTGGGTCCTCCAGTATGGAGTTCTGCAGGGGTCAGTTTTGTCCCCCATGCTTTTTAACATCTATATGAAGCCCCTGGGTGCGGTCATCAGGAGTTTTGGAGTGCGTTGCCATCAGTATGCTGATGACACGCAGCTCTACTTCTCCTTTTCATCTTATTCAGGTGAGGCTGTCAATGTGCTGAACCGATGCCTGGCCACGACAATGGACTGGATGAGAGCTAATAAACTGAGGCTTAATCCAGACAAGACCGAGATGCTGTTAGTGGGTGGTTCTCCCGACCAGATAGTGGATATCCAACCTGTTCTGGATGGGGTTACACTCCCCCTGAAGGAACGGGTTTGAAGTTTGGGAGTTCTTTTAGAACCATCCCTGTCACTTGAGGATCAGGTAGCCTCGGTGGCACGGAGTGCTTTTTATCAACTCCGTCTGGTGGCCCAACTTTGCCCCTATCTGGATAGGGACAACCTCGCCTCAGTTGTCCATGCTCTGGTAACCTCTAAATTAGATTACTGCAATGCGCTCTATGTTGGGCTGCCTTTGAAGATGGTTTGGAAACTGCAGCTCGTGCAAAATGCAGCGGCCAGATTGATAACGGGGACCAAGCGGTCCAAACATATAACACCGATTCTGGCCAGCTTGCATTGGCTGCCTGTAGGTTTCCGGGCCCAATTCAAGGTGCTGGTTTTAACCTATAAAGCCTTACACGGTGCGGGACCACGATACCTGATAGAACGTCTCTCCCGATATGAACCTACCCGTACACTACGCTCATCATCGAAGACCCTCCTCCGAGTGCCTACTCAGAGGGAGGCTCGGAGGGTGGCGACAAGAAAAAGGGCCTTCTCAGTGGTGGCCCCCGAACTATGGAATAGTCTTCCAGATGAGGTACGCCTGGCGCCAACATTACTATCTTTTCGGCACCAGGTTAAAACTTTGCTCTTCTCCCAGGCATTTTAGTATTTTAGTATTTTCGTATTTTAGTATTGTGTAAAAAGGTTTACATTTTAAATTTAACTTTTAAGCTTTTAATACTGTTTTAAATATGTGTTTATTGTATTTTTGCTGATTGTTGTGAACCGCCCAGGAAGCTTTGGCTATGGGCGGTATATAAATTTAATAAAATGAAAATGATAATGAAAGAATGACCCACCTGCCAAGTAGCTAGCATAGTGGCTCTGTCCCACCCTGTGAGACATTTCTGCCTAGTTAGTTACCACCCTTCCCCACACATCACTAGCATGAAATAAAAGTTTAATAATAGAAATGGTGGTGGTGTCTGTCTGCTCCACAAAAACAAATGGATCCTCCTGGGTTTTTTTACATCTTTGTTAATCTTCCTTCCATTCCTTTTGCTAATAAAAGTTTTTGGAGATGCAGGGAGAAAAGCACCACACCAAGGTGCAAACTTTCAGTAGTGTGGGTATATTAAAAGAATGTTTCTTCATTTTTGTCCTTTTTTAAAAAATGCTAACATTATTTTAAAATATGTGAGCCCAGGGTATCAAAACGTTATTTTTCAATAGAGTGATTTGCTGCGAGACAAAAAATACAATCAAATCAAGGAAAATTCTTATTGAGTTATATGAAAGGTATTTCTGCCTTTAAGCCATATTCTGAATAATATCAGAGCATCTACAGAGAGAATAGCCCAATTCCCATTACTAAATGCATTTGCATTGAATATGTACATTCTCTGATCTTTCAGACTCATGGCTGAAAGTCTGATAAACAGATAGCACCACCTAAATTTGTATTTCAATTTGTTTTGAAAGACAAAGGCAACTGCTGAATATACAAATTTGAATATCCAGCTTTAGAATTCATCTTAAGATCCTCAAGGAGAATTTTTAAGTATTAAATTGATTTCAACTCCTGTTTTACGATGCCAATAAATTGGTTAATCACTGATTCCATTCTCATTAAATTCAGTGTTACTGATAAAAGGTAGTAAGGTCTGAAAAAGGTGGATTTTTGGAAGGATTTGCCCGTAGGCTTTCCAGTGATCAGAAGTGATGCACACAACTAAGCATTAGAGACTAGGGCTGTAATCATAAACACAGTAAGCCTCATTGACCACAGTAGTACTTATTTCTAAGTAATCATGTATAGGATTACATTGGGGTGTTTTTTGTTTCCACATTCAGACATCCACTCTTAGTCTGACAATGTTCCTAGCAAGATTGAACATAGCCAATATGCCAGACTATGATCCTATGGCTAAATATTAGGGAGTTATACTTTCCGCCGAGCCGTAAAAACTTGGCTGTTTGGTCAGGCCTTTGGGACTATTGGGATGGGCTAATTATATACTCAATGCCCATTACTGTGTACTGAATATGCTGCTATTTTGTTACTGTTGATTATCTGTATTTTATTGTATTTACTGTATTTACTGTATTACTGTATTTTATTCAATTTAATATGTACGTCGCCTAGAGTGGCTTCGGCCAGATAGGCGACCTAAAAATTAAATTAAATTTACTTACTTACATTGCACCCAATGTGACTTACTTCTCAGTGTACATATTTATGATTCCCCTGCAAGTGACCTAATATGGGGCAAAGAGCAATGATGCCACCAGGTAAGGACACTGGGGACAGAATGTCTTGGCCTCAATCAGCCAAATAATCAGGAGGGTTCTCAAGCACGGCTGGCTTACCACTGAAGTAAATGAAGTAATACACAAGACCATTCAGACCAAAGTCTACAATTATCTAACTCCCCCACAAACAGGGAGTGTACTGACAATGAGTCATTGGGGGAAAAGCACCTGCCAAAGTTATATCTGTCAAAATTCCTTCTTCTGTTACAGGCAGAAGAACCCTTTCCTTTCCTGCATCTAGTCAACCTAGCTGCCGTACAGGACCTAAGACAGAAGGGCCTACTGAGCTGACACAACAACTGCATTGAATCCAAGTAGAAAGTATAATTTCCAATCCCACTTATCACCTAATTTATGGATGGTCACTCATCATAAACCATAATCAATAGCAAGCCAGTACACCGTCAGTGATGCTGCACATACCCGGTACACTCCCCAACCAGGTTGATTGGGGTTTCTGTTTCATCTTGGAAACCCTATTCATCAGACTAACGCCAATCATGTATCGGCTAGGGAGTGCACACAGCACACATAGTTACTGAGGTGGTGGGGCTCACCCTGCACATTCCTACTCCCCTTTGGACATGCAGACTGAATGCCCTCTCCTCTTTTCTAGCGACAAATTTTGAGCCAGTTTCCTCACCCTCAGCAGCTGTTTAGAAAGTGAGAAATGTAAATGCCTTTCTTCTTGCCTTTCCTGTTTGCACCTGCAAACTGTCATCCACAGCACCCAGGTCACTAAACCCATATCAGTAAAACAAAGGTTACAGCTTCATTAATGAAGATCAGCAGGTGTCACCCCCCGAGTCACTGAGGGAAATCTTTCTGTAAACACAGGCCAGGAGGCTGATTGACATTCAAGACCCCTGTGAGACCCCACACTATATATGCGAGATACACACTCTGTATGTAAGGGCAAATGTCATAAAAACATTTCACTGTAATTTAAGACAGGTTTTTTTTCCTAAACAGAAAAATTATTTTAGAGAAACTTTACCCGGGCTACGAGGTAAATGTGAATGGACAGTCAGCCATCAACTGCTTGTTAATCGTCTTTTGCTTTGGTTTCACAGAAGCAAAGTCATTGTGGCAGATGCAGATACACTCACTTCAGAAACAGAGAAACCCCGACATTTTGCAATTTGCTTAATACTTTACTTCTTTATTTTTTTTTTTAAAAAAGCTCAATAAAATTGTCTAAGTAGCTGTGAAAGGTGCTCACAAGAGTACAGCACTCTCAACAGAGAGAGAAAACGGAAGCAACAAAAGTTCTAAGAATGTTAGAGCATTTCAACATTTATCTTAAATAAAGAAAATTCCTGAACACAATCCACTGGGAACTGAGTATTTCATTTTAGTGGGGTTTGTGCATGAAAACTTTCTGGAAGATTGTGCCCCTTGTTACCAGCCAACTTTATACACACAACAAAGCACTTTCCCAAATTGATTTCATTCATAACAGCAGCAAACTTTCATGTTAGGCTAGTTTAGTTACAACAAACATAAGCTCCCACTGAATTGACTTTGGGCTTACCCACACATTAAAGGCTTACCACTTCAACCCTCAACTAGAATGAATTTGAGTTTGTTTGGGAGATGTGATACACACACGTTCTGCTTGAATATATCAATTTCAGTTCAAGTTGGGTTCAATTTCCCAATTCAAAATGGGTATCACCTGTCTCACAATGTCCTGTCTCACCCATTCCTCTGTATTACCCTTCTATCAGTCCACCCATGCTTCCCAAAGAAGGGGGAAAAAACCTTGGGGAAGAGGGTTACATGCAGTGGAGAGCAGAAGAGAGGGCCAGGGAAGCCTCCAAGCGGCATTTATTCAGAGTCAAATGCCATGCTCTGTGGATAATTCCCCACTGGATCATGTAGCTTGACTGGGTCATGGGATGCTGAGTGTGTCATTTACCACCTAGAAGAGGCTTTGTCATGCCCTTCCTGCCCTACACTGCTGTTTCCTTTCCCAAGGGAAAGAGGAGCCTGGGAGGAAGGTGGGGAGTTGGAGTAGCAAGGCTGGTTAACTGGGGAGAATTGGGTTGGTCAAGTTGAATTCTTGAAAAACCCTACAAAAGTTCTTTCTTGGTGAAAAAAAAAATCCTTCCTTTGACCTGTGATACCTGTTTCATATAAGTCGTTCCTTGAACTGCAGCCATCAAGTGAGGAACAGGCATGCATCAACTTACCCTTTGCTACAAAATGTCAAGGTGAATTTAAGTTAGAACTTGCTCACACTTTAAAGGAAGAGAATGGGCAACGTAAAAATATCATTCTAGCCACTTGCAGCAGCATCTCTTCCCTTGGAGAGCACATCACTGGTTGGCATTCAAAGCCTTGAAGGATAAGGTTAATCACAGTTCTTTAATGTTTGTCCTCACACAGCTCCAATCACATTACAAATGTGGAGATTATTTCCTCCCTCCATCTTCCTGCCACCACCACCCATTCCCTATAGATATGGTATCTCTTATTCTGACATTTTATTTATCTTAAACTTAAGCTTATCTTTCTTTAGTAGTAGAAGCCACTGTTTTCTCCATAGTTCCCAAGCTTAATCTGTTGCGATCTAGGAGATATCTAGGACAGTGTTGGAAGACAAAAATATAAACAAATCCAACTTGACTAATTGTTCTGTGTCACATAATCTCTTTCTTACTCTTACTCCCTTCTTGGAGAAAAATAAATATTTATTTTAAAAAAAAAGAAAAATCAAGAACACAAGGAAGGTAAAGTCTGCCTAGAGGATTATAGTGTAATTAATGCCAACTCTAGCTGGAGAGAAATCTCAATAACTCATTTCAAAAGTAGAATCACCCTTGCAACTTAAAGGCTATTGATCTACTGAGACTTGGCACATGAAACACTCAGCGGCCTATCCACTTCTCTGCCTCTTAGACACTGTGTATTAGCACCTAACAGTTGTTTGATTACTAAGACTTTGAGTGGATCATTTTATTAATTTTACAGTAGGGACCCGCTTTACAGCGCTTCGCTTTACGTTGCTTCACTAATGCAGCAGTCTCAGACGCAATTAGACTAAAGCCCCACTCATACAGCACTTGTTCCGTTTTTACAGCAGTTTTCGGGAGTCGCGCACCATTCTATTCAATGAGTTCTGCTTTTCAGCGGTTTTTGCTTTTCAGCGGGGATCCGGAACGTAAGCAGCCATATGAGCGGGGCCCTACTGTATTACAACTACAAAAATAACTTTAGATAAATTTCTGGAGTGAGGTGATTGAAGTCAGGCTCCAAACATGGCTAGTAATCACACTGATGAAAATACATGTTCCCACATTTCCCCATTTCTGCCTGCAAAGGTCAGCAAAGGTTTAGCTTTACATGAATGAGTCTGCTTGACCTTTGTGCTCATGTGGTCCCACTCGTCCTTGTGGTACAGCCATGAGGATAAGATCAGAAGCATTCACTTTGATTCTAAGCTAACCACAGTTCCCTATTACATCCAAACTCAAGGGAACTGTGTTTAGTTTAAATTATGGCTAGTAGAAACAAGCCAGGATCAGACCATGGTTTATGATCCTGGCCTGTTCACTAACCACAGTTTAAACTACAGTTCCAAAGTTCAAATATAATAGGAAGCTCTGATTAGTTTAAATCTGGAAGTGGATGTTTCTAATTTTGTTCTTGTGGTTGTTTCACAGGAGAAGTGAGGAGGGGAGAGGAGCATGTAAATAACTGTGTTACATCTTACCTGGCCTTTAGATTGCTTCTGCTGTATACATACTCATTCAGCATACCTGATTATCTGAAGATACAAAGTACCTATGTAAAGCTTGCTCAGATTCCCACCTACCCACACTGCAAATAGGGAAAACTATGCATGGGCCGAGTAAGGATGTCAGCGCGCAGCCCTGCTATTTAGTGAACCCCATACTTTCAATTGTTCAAGCATCAGCTCAGGAGCCTGGGCCATATCCAGTGGACAGATGACCCTAGAATGTTTTTGTACTATGTGCAGTTAGCTAAATAAGCATTAAGCACAAAGCAAAATGGAAACTATCTGTTTTATAACTGAAACATACAAAGAAGCCACTGCCAAGTGATGGGAACGGATAGGAGTGAAGTAGTGAAGTGCCTGCATTCCCAGATTTATATGATTGCATGAGCCTGGCAGACAGGCAAGAGAGCAGAGTACATATTTTCTTACATCAGAACTGGGACAATGCACTTAGAAATGGCTAAATCTTTTTCTTTAAAAAACAGCGAGAGAAGGGCCATATCTCAATGGAAGAGCATCTGCTTTGCATGATGAAGGTTCCAGGTTCAATCCCTGGCATCTCCAGATAGGCTAGGAATATTCCCAGTCTGAATCCCTGGAGAGCCACTAGCAGTCAAGGCATATAACACTGAGCTAGGTGGACCCATGGCTTGATTCAGTATAAGGAATTGGGACCAATGTGCAGGTAGAGAGGAGTTTAGCTCTTTTTCTTGCGCTTTTCTTCCTTCTAAAAATAACATCCAAAACTGCTACTTGCACTGATTTTTTAAAAATCAATGTAATATGTTAAAATATCAATATGACTAATCATATTAAAGTTCCCTTCAACTAAATAGATTCTGCCAAACTATTATGAATGACATCCAAAATAAATATAAGAAGGCATGTTCACATATGATAAATTTTATGAATTAAAGGAAACATTCCGTTTGCAAATATCACCTGACCATTTGGGCATAGGTGTTAGTAATTGCTTTATAACCTACAATACGCTGTTCTAAAGGTTCAAGGACAATGACAAGATATCACTGTACTGAACCTAAGAGGAGGAAAAGTCCTTGCTCTCTTCAGCCTTCAGAAACAGGTTGCCATTTGTAAACAAACAAGATCAAAACACTCAAACGCAGGATAATATGTTTTCATTCATTGACATCAGACCTCAACAAGCTCAGCACATCAAAGACTTGCAGAAGGTCACTCTTTTCATATTATTTCTATGTGGTCTTTGATGTCTTTAATGTACAAATACCAAGATTTACACTTAGGTCACAAGGCAAATGGGAATAGCAGCCAATATCCTATTGTTAAACACTCTCAAAACTTCTCCTTACATCACTTTCTGCCATCTCATAGAAAAAACTTATGCAGCAGTTCTGTTGGTAGTCTCTGGTGAAACTAAAGAAGATTATAAAGAGCAGAGAGCAGCAATCAGTGCAACGATTTGATGCCCCATCCCAACCCCACCTGCACTGTTCTCCCATAGGAGTAGCTGGCCTCTTAGTAGTGGAGGTACGTCTGCTTACAGATGGGAGATGGAAAAGGAGGCAGGGAGAAGGGTGCTGTGCCAAGCAATTATATTCTAATATCTATTTACATTATAGATGTAGATATGTTTATTAGTAATAATATTGTTATGATGTAGTAATTTATGTGTAAAAAAGAAAAATACAGCATTGTCTTCTTGACAAAAATAGCAGAGTTTGTTTTCAAGGTGGTATCCTTCAGATTCCTTTACTCGATGCAAGATAGTATAGGATGACCAGTATTTTTCTTCTCAGCACAGGAGAATACAGAGAAGGAAAAACAGTATTTTCATCTGAATTATCTTGGAACACCAAATGCTACATTGTTGTTGGTTAAGCAACTATGGAGCTGATGAGTGTCTGGACAGGAATCCATTAAGAGCTCCATGTAAGTTTTCTAAGCAAGGAGTGAGATATAAGTTAGACAGATAAAACAGTATAAATCATCTGCTATAGCAGCATGAACAAAAGGGAAATATCACTGCTAAACTTCATATGAAAATTAACTCATACTATTGGAAAATGGGCTGTTAATGCACCACTCCCATTGTATTGTGGGAAATAAATTATTGCAAATTAGAACAGCAGGATTAGGTTTTGCATTTGCCTTTTAAATAAAAGTTATTTTTAATTAGCAGATACATGACAGAAGAAATACATCATGCAGTTGAATAGGATGGCTCAATCCTACCATTGCCATGTGTGAAGAATGAGACGAGCCCCAAATGACCACACTGAGAGACCTACAAACCTTCCATCATGTACAAAATCCAATTAAGTCTAATGAAAGGACTGTACCACAGTGTCCAAATTGTAAGTAAGCCGGTAATTATTAGCTCATCTTATCTACTCACCTCCAGAGTGAGCTCTCTGTGATACTCCCCAGGTTGTAGTCATACAGCTTTGTCAGAATTAAAATCACCTGCAGGCACAAGAAGGAAATCATGGTTATTCTCTAACAATTAGAATCTCATAGAACTGATATCACCCAGGGGAGGACTTAGACAGCTGTTAATGGGTGCTTAACATAATTAAATGAATTGCTCAAGCATTTGCTTAACTGATATGGAAGTCTCTGCAGAGATGTCCGCAGAAGTCAGAATTTTCCTCACCAGTGTCAGCTGCATATGGAAATTCCTCACAGAAAAAAAGGGGGGGCATTTGCTTTACCAGTCTTCTTGGGGAGGAAGGATGGGATATAACTTTAATAAATAAATTACTTTACCATAGCATAAGGCATTTTAATACTATTTTTCTAGGCCTGCTGTTCCATATGGGTTAATGATCAAGAACCTCTATACTGGTGGTTAGCCTTCCCTAGAAACAACCTCTCCATTTTACTATGGCACTGATAGATATAAAATAACAGAATGTAGCAGAGAATCATAGTATATATGATTCTAAGTAGTATAGGATCATAGAGTCAGGGCCTTGTAGGCCATCTTATCAAACACCCTGCATGATGCAAGAAATCCAAAGATAGAGTATCCCCAATAGATGGCTGTCTAGCCTCTGTTTGAAGACCTTCATCAAGGGAATCCATAATCTCCATATGTGATTGGTTCTGTTATCAAACTGCTCTTATGGCTAAGAAATATCTCCTGCTTGTTCAACCAATATCTACTCTCCTGTAATTCAAGTCCATTAGATCTAGCTAAACTCTCTGGGACAACCTAGAACAATTTGTTGTCCTCTTCTATGTGATAGCCCTTAAGGTATCTTAAGAGTACAACCATCCAGCTAAGTATACTTAGTCTCTTCAGCATTTCTTCTTAGGATTTGTTTTCCATACTTGGGACTATCTTTGTTGCCCTCCTTTGAATCTGTTTCAGTTAGTCTGCATTGAAACCTAGCATTCCAGGAGAAGGCCAGCATCAAATCTTTCTTCCCAAAATAACAATTGGCTATGTGCAGGCAGGTCTCTGTCTTCTTTTTAAGGGAAGCATTTATACATGTGAGGGATGGGGAACCTGTGGCTTTCCAGATGTTGTATTACAACTCATCTTCCTTGACCATTGAGCACACTGGATGACAATGAAGGGAGTTGGTCCAATGACACCTGAAGGTCCACAGAATCCCCATCCCTGATTTATGTGGTTAGCACCTGCAGTCTAAAACAGAAATTTCAGGAAAAGCTGTATTGCATAGGTTTTCAGTGCAGATCTGCTCTTAGCATTACTTAATCAAAGTGTGCTTTCTGCTGCCAGGTGAGACATTTTAAACCCATTCATTGATTGTGCTGGGCCTGTTTTCTCCCCCCCCCCTCACCCATACACATCATAGTGGTATTATGGCCATGTATAGCAAGGATATATAACATGTAGCTCTCCATATGTTGTTGAACTGCAACTATCATAATTCCAGACTATTGATCATGCTGGCTGGGACTGACGGAGTTGAAGTCCAAAGACGTCTGGAGGCCACAGGTTAGCCATCCCTGGTATAGATTATGCTCCATGGAAAACCATTCATGTGGGGTAGTTTGCTACATTCTCTGGTGGTTTTAATCATGCCACTCTAAAACCACCCCCCAAAATAAGAAAAATAGTGGTGCCCCTATGGACACTACAGACATGCTTTAGGTTATATCTTTGTTGGAGGTCTTGCTAAGCTGCTTTTTGGGTTAACAGGTTCAGTTGCTGACAGTGCCCTTAATTCCTGTTACAGATGGATGTGAGACCTGGCACACTGCTAGCTTGACTTCATTATTTAGTTTACTGCTGCCTTGTATCAGGAGAGCAACTACCAGAAATGTTTTATGTGCAAACGCCTCTCCCTTCCCCATTTTTGTAGTGGGGGATTTATAGGCCTATTCAGGGAGCAGAGCGGCAACATAATTCTGTATCTTCAACAAACAGCCACCCTGCTGCCACTGATAAGCTTTCCTGGGAGGGTGGTGATTGAAATTTAGCACTTTCCAAGTCTTAATTGTCACATGTCTTTGTCAGGCATATGCACCCGCTGTGGGAATGCCATCTGACAGGGTAGTAGGCAGCCTGACACCTAGTTCATGTTCTCTTTAAAGAAGTGAAATTAAAATGAAAGTAAGCCATCAACTTTTTGTAGATTCGAGTTTGGCAAATGGAGGAGAGAATGATTAGGAATCTCCAGCTGCAATTAGCTGTTCATCTCTGCTGTGCTCGACCACATGCTTGGCACCATATTGTTTCAGATGCATTGTGCCAATAACCCCATATGAACCAATCATTTGTTATGATTTATTTACCCACCACATGGCTCCATCAAGCCCCAAGGGCAGCATACAGACAAAAGCAAAAACGGTACTCAGTTTGTAATAAAACAAGTAACAACTGTAACTACATCAATGTAACTAATTCAAAATTAACATCCAAGTACCATTTTATTGAGCAGCTAAGACACCAATTTATGTGTAAATAAAAAAAGTCAGGCCATGCTTCCTAAAAATTTAGCAGAGAAAGTCTCTTCTTGAAGACTCAGGTTCACAGTTTGGATATAGTCATTGAATGGATGCTCAGATTTTGGCAGCGACAAGGAACACTTCTGCTCAAACAAGTATGCAAACTGTCATTCATGAAAATAAAAAAGATCTGGCCATGATGACACATGCCTTAGTTCAGAGATTTATTTATTATTTATTTTATTATAGTTGTATACCGCCCCATAGCCGAAACTCTCTGGGCAGTTTACAGTAACTAAAAACATTAAAACAAATACAATTTAAAACAGATCTTATAAAAACAATTTAAAACACAATTTAAAAACTTAAACAGTATAAAAAGATGTGGAACCATTCTAGCCTGGCAAGATTCTTATCTTCCTCATCTCTTGTAAGCAAATTTGAAAGACAGGAAGATTGCCCATCTGTTGATCACCTGATGTCACAATGATGTCAGGTGATGTTATTTATTTATTTGCTTGCTTGCCAGTAGGGATCTTCATAAGCCCTTTCAAAGCACTATTTTGCACTTAGTTACCTCTCATTTGGACTGCTGTAACATCCAGCATTAAATCCGAGGATGCCTTTGTTTGGAAAGTTCGGCTGGTTCAGAATATTGCATCCAGACTACTAAGATTTTCCTCTTCTCCCAGGTATTTTAGCATGCATTTTAGCATGTGTTTTAAATTGTGTTTTAGATTAGATTGTTTTTAAAAGATGTGTTTTTAAACTTGTATATTTGTTTTTAATGCTTTTAGTTATTGTAAACCGCCCAGAGAGCTTCGGCTATGGGGCGGTATCTAAATACAATAAGTAAATAAATAAATAAACTGCAACAACTTATATGTGAGAGTGAGAGTCTGGGTTGTCATGTTTTGTATGCTTCAGAGATGCCCAATACCACTCTGGTATTGAGTATGGCCCAACCTGGGTGAGAGATAGGGAGGGAGTGGTTGCATTTTTTTTTGTACGACACTGTGTTGCCCTAGATGGAAGTGGGTGAATGAATTGTAAATTATATTTGATGCTGCTATGTATTTTTGTAGGCTAAGCATTTGCTCCTTAATGGTGGTTCAGCTGGAGATAAGTTATCTGTATGGTTTGTGGGAATGAATCAGAGTGGGATTTAGACAAGGAGAACATATTTGGGAGGGATTACTAGTGTGTGCGTGCAGCTCCTAGTATAGTTGTTTTAATTAATTACTAATGATGCTGTTTCGGGAGTTTGTATTTTTGTATTTGATTTTTGACTCATAATGTTTTTGAGAATACTTTTATTTTTCTGTTAATTATGCTGTTTTGAATGTGTCTTTCATATTTGGCCTGAATTTGTAATGTTTTCTTTTAATATTTTGTGATGTTTTGCTTAATGTTCTAATCTAGGTTGTAAACCGCTTTGAAATTTCTCTCAAATAATAAAGTGGTATAGAAATGACTTCAATAACTAAATAAATAAATATGTGACTTCCGTGTCACAATAGCTTCACTGTCTACCAGTCATGATTTAGAGTGCTGCTTATGACCTAAAAAGGGCCACACAACTTGGGACTAGGTTATCTGAGTGACCATGTTCTCCCATCTGAACTGCCCCAGATTTTAAGATCTTCAGGGAAAGCTATTAGTTATGCCCCACCAATATCTGCAGCACTTTTGACAGGAATTCAAGAAAGGGCCTTCTCCGTAGCTGCTCTCAGGCTCTGGAGGCAAATATGTGTTTATTCAGACGGGCCTCATAAATTGACTGTTGTGGCCAATTTGTTCAACAGGCTGTTGCTTTTATAGATTTTATTGATGTATTACCTATTCATTTTTAAATTTTGATATATATTTTTTACTGTTCTTAGCTGCCTTGAGCACCACTAGCACAACTGCTATAAGAAATAAAAGCTCATCAATTTGTATTAGTTTTTAATATTATCTTAAAATAAAAGATGTAGCTACCCTCACAAATTATTCCGGAGAGGAAGTTTCATAAGGAGGACTCCACCACTGAGAAGACCCTGCTACTGGCTAATATATTGGTGATACATGCAATTTATCACACAACATTTAAGACAGTACATCACATTGTGTTTACCCTGAAAAAGCAAAAGGGCTGTGTGATTTAACTAGTAAGCTCACTTACAGCTAACTAGTAACTGCACATCAAAGCTGAGGATGGTATTCAATGCTAGTCCTGAGTAGACCCATTGAAATTAATGGACATGACTAAGTTAGGTTCATTAATTTAAGTGGGTCTACACTGAGCAGGATTTAGCTGAATACAACCCAGGAGTGTAGCCGGGGGGGGGGGAGGCAAGTGGAGTCATTGCTTCCCAATTTTGGGGAAATTGACTTTTTAATTTATAACATGATAGTTCTCATTTTGTATGGATTTTTTGGGGGGAACCTATGAAAACCCATCTTTTTTAATATTTATTCTTTCATTCTTGCCTTCATTTCATTGTTGTGTAGACTGTAAAAGGTTAGTTTACATTTGACACCTCCCGCCCCGGACTGTCGCTATCCTGATCTGAAAACCCTAATGAACAAAGCATGCATACTATGTTGTTCTAAATGTCAAAATATGGGTGTAATGGCATTCTGCAATGAAATGAAAAATAATGCATTGCCTTTCTTTCTCTTTGTTTCCATCCCTCCGATTCCCGATAATTTCACCAATCAGCACAACTAGCTACGGGGGGGGGGGAATAACAGAATGAAGAAGAAAGGATTAAGGGGAGTCCCTGATAAAGGAGCTGACAATTTTGTTTCCTGTAGTGAAACTTTTCACAAATTAAGACAAGATGTGACTCAAAGCTTCTCGAGGGCTACCCATTTTGGCTACTTCAGCTTTGCTTACGTATCCCGCAGTCTTGCAGGGGGTTCTGTGGTCATGCTGCTGAAGTGAAAAAAAAAACATGCAACTAACAGACATAGTTGCCATTTGCTATTTTTGCCCCCCGTGCAATGTTTTCCATTCAAACACTACGGTAACTTGTTCATAAATGATCTAGAGTTGGAGTGAGCAGTGAGGTGGCCAAATTTGCTGATGATACTAAATTGTTAAAACGAAAAGGGAATGCGAAGAGCTCCAAAAGGGCTTCTCCAAATTGAGTGAATAGGCAGTAAAATGGCAAATCCAATTCAATGTAAACAAGTTATGCATATTGGAGCAAAAAATCTTAATTTCACATACATGCTCCTGAGGTCTGAATTGGCAGTGAGTGACCAGGAATGAAACCTTGGCAGTATAGTGGACAGCTCAATGAAGATGTCAACCCAGTGTGTGGCAGCTGTGAAAAAGGCTAATTCCATGCTAGGGATCATTAGGAAAAGTACTGAAAATGAAACTGCCGATATCATAATGCCGTTACATAAATCTGTGGTGCAGTTTGTTTGTTTGCTTGTTTGTTTATATCCTGCCCTTCCTCCCAGCAGGAGCCCAGGGCGGTAAACAAAAGCACTAAAAACATTTTAAACATCATAAAAACAGACTTTAAAATACATTAAAACAAAACATCTTTAAAAAAAAATTTTAAGCGTTCAAGACTTTTTTTAAAAAAAAGTTAAAAACACTGGTTTTTTTTTTAAAAGAAAGCTTTAAAAATATATTAAAAAGCATTCCAACACAGAAGCAGACTGGGATAAGGTCGCTACTTAAAAGGCTTGTTGAAAGAGGAAGGTCTTCAATAGGCACCAAAAAGATAACAGAGGGGGTACCTGTCTAATATTTAAGGGTAGGGAGTTCCACAGAGTAGGAGCTGAAGGTCCGTTTCCTATGTTGCGCAGAACGGACCTCCTGATAAGGTGATATCTGCAGGAGGCCCTCACCTGCAGAGTGCAGTGATCGACTGGGTATATATGGGATAAAACTGTCTTTCAGGTCCCAAGCTGTACAGGGCTTTGTACACCAAAGCTAGAACCTTGAACTTGGCCCTGTAGCAAATGCGCAGCCAGTGCAATTCTTTCAGCAGTGGGGTGACATGTTGGTGATTCCCTGCCTCAGTGAGCAGTCTTGCCGCCACATTTTGCACCAGCTGCAGCTTCTGGATCAACCTCAAGGGCAGCCCCACATAGAGTGCATTACAGTAATCCAGCCTGGAGGTTACCAATGCATGGACAACAGTGGTCAGGCTATCCCGGTCCAGAAACATCCGCAGCCTCTGACATTGCCTCTGATACCCATCTCACCAAGTCAGCCCAGAAGGATACCATGCTCAATGGTGTCAAAAGCCGCTGAGAGATCAAGTGAGAGTAACTGGATCACACTCCACCTGTCCTTCTCCTGATAAAGGTCATCCATCAGTGCGACCAAGGCCAATTCAGTCCCATAACCAGGTCTGAATCCAGACTGGAATGGGTCAAGATAATCTGTTTCATCTAAGAGTACTTGCAATCGCTGCACCACAACCCTCACAATCACCTTCCCTAAAAAGGGGGCATTTGTGACCATTTGGTAATTGTCGCAGACCAATGGGTCCAGGAGTGATCAGATCACCGCCTCTTTCAGGGTGGCTGGAACCACTCCCTCCTGCAATGATGCATTGACTACACCCTGGATCCACTCAGTCAATCCCCCTCAGCAACTTTTAATAAGCCAAGAAGGGCAAGGGCTGAGAGGACATGTTGCTGGCCGCATCAACTGAAACCGTTCCCAAGAAGTTGCAGTAGACGTTGCACTGGAGACCTCATTGGGGACTACAGTAGATGTGGATGGGCCATCAAGACTGCTATGGTGAGCAACTTTGCCCTCAAAGTGCCTTGCAAACAAACAGTTGCATTTAGAACGCTGTGTACAGTGTCACCTCACCTCAAAAAAGGATATTGTAGAGCTGGAAAAAGTTCAGAAAAAGGCAACTAAAATGATGATGGGGATGGAGCAACTCACCTGTGTGGAAAGATTGAAGCATTTGGGGCTTTTTGATTTAGAGAAAAGGCATGTAAGAGGCAATGTGATAGAAGTGTATAAACTTTATGCATAGCATAGAGAATGGAAATACAGAAAAAGTTTTTCTCCCTCTCAATGCTAGAACTTGTGGAAATCCAATGAAGCTGAATTTTGGAAGATTCAGGACAGACAAAAGAAAGTACTTCTTCACACAGCACGTAGTTCAACTATAGAGTTCACTCCCACAAGAGACTGATGGGCACCAACTTGGATGGCTTTAAAAGAGGATTAGACAAATTCAAGGTCTGAAGGCACATGAGGTCAGCACCTTGCGGAAGCAAAGCAGGGCTAGGTCTGGTCAGTGCCTGGGTGAGAGACCGCCTGGGAACCATACGTAAGCCACCTTGGGTTTCTATGATGAAAAGAAGGCCAGGGTATGTTGTTGTTGTTATGTGCCTTCAAGTCGACTACAACTTATGGCGACGCTATGAATCAGTGACCTCCAACAGCATCTGTCATGAACCATCCTGTTCAGGTCTGTGGCTTCCTTTATGGAATCAATCCATCTCTTGTTTGGCCTTCCTCTTTTTCTACTCCCTTCGGTTTTTCCCACCATTATTGTCTTTTCTAGTGAATCAGGTCTTCTCATTATGTGTCCAAAGTATGATAACCTCCATTTCATCATTTTAGCTTCTAGTGACAGTTCTGGTTTAATTTGTTCTAACACCCAACTATTGGTCTTTTTCGCAGTCCATGGTACATGCAAAGCTCTCCTCCAACACCACATTTCAAATGAGTTGATTTTTCTCTTATCTGCTTTTTTCACTGTCCAACTTTCACACCCATACATAGAAATCGGGAATACCATGGTCTGAATGATCCTGACTTTGGTGTTCAGTGATACATCTTTGCATTTGAGGACCTTTTCTAGTTTTCTCATAGCTGCCTTCCCCAGTCCTAGCCTTCTTCTGATTTCTTGACTATTGTCTCCATTTTGGTTAATGACTGTGCCAAGGTATTGATAATCCTTGACAAGTTCAATCTCCTCATTGTCAACTTTAAAGTTACATAAATCTTCTGTTGTCATTACTTTAGTCTTTTTGACGTTCAGCTGTAGTCCTGCTTTTGTGCTTTCCTCTTTAACTTTCATCAGCATTCGTTTCAAATCATTACTGGTTTCTGCTAAGAGTATGGTATTGTCTGCATATCTTAAATTATTGATGTTTCTCCCTCCCATTTTCACACCTCCTTCATCTTGGTCCAATCCCGCTTTCCGTATGATATCTTCTGCATACAGATTAAACAAATAGGGTGATAAAATACACCCCTGTCTTACACCCTTTCCAGTTGGGAACCAATCGGTTTCTCCGTATTCTGTCCTTACAGTAGCCTCTTGTCCAGGGTATAGGTTGCGCATCTGGACAATCAGATGCTGTGGCACCCCCATTTCTTTTAAAGCATTCCATAGTTTTTCATGATCTATACAGTCAAAGGCTTTGCTGTAATCTATAAAGCACAGGGTGATTTTCTTCTGGAATTCCTTACTCGGTTCCATTATCCAATGTATGTTTGCGATACGATCTCTGGTGCCTCTTCCCTTTCTAAATCCAGCTTGGATGTCTGGCATTTCTCGCTCCATATATGGCAAGAGCCTTTGTTGTAGAATCTTGAGCATTACTTTACTTGCATGGGATATTAAGGCAATTGTTCAATAATTACTGCATTCCCTGGGATCCCCTTTCTTTGGAATTGGGATGTACATTGAACGCTTCCAGTCTGTGGGCCATTGTTTAGTTTTCCATATTTCTTGACAATTTTTGTCAAAATTTGGACAGATTCAGTCTCAGTAGCTTGTACCAACTCTATTGGTATGCCATCTGTTCCTGGGGATTTGTTTCTTCCAAGTATTTTAAGAGCAGCTTTTACCTCACATTCTAAAATTTCTGGTTCTTCATACGGTTTCTCCGTGAATAAATCTGTCATCCTGGCATCTCTTTTATAGAGTTCTTTAATGTATTGCTTCCATCTTCCTGTTATTTCATCTTGGTCAGTCAGTGTGTTCCCCTGTGGATTATTCAACATCCCTACTCGTGGTTTAAATTTCCCTTTCATTTCTCTAATGTTTTAGAATAGGGCTCTTGTTCTTCCCTTTTTGTTGTCCTCTTCTATTTCTACACAATAACTATTGTAATAGTTTTCTTTGTCTCTACGTACTAGTCGCTGCATTGTTGCATTTAGGGTTCTAACTGTGTTTCTATCTCCTTTTGCTTTTGCTTTCCTTCTCTCTTTAACCATTTGAAGAGTTTCTTCAGTCATCCATTGAGGTCTTTCTCTCTTTTTAACTAGAGGTATTGTCTTTTTGCATTCTTCCCTCATAATGTCTCTAACTTCACTCCATAGCTCTTCTGGTTCTCTGTCAACTAAGTTTAAAGCCTCAAATCTGTTCCTTATTTGATCTTTATATTCTTCTGGGATGTTATTTAAATTGTATTTTGGCATTATGATTGCTTTGTTGTTCTTCTTTAGCTTTACTCTGATTTTCGATACAACCAGTTGATGATCTGTACCACAGTCTGCTCCTGGTCTTGTTTTTGCAGAAAGTATGGAACTTCTCCATCTTCTGTTTCCAATTATATAATCAATTTGTTTCCTATATTGACCATCTGGTGACGTCCACGTGTACAGTCGTCTTTTTGGTTGCTCAAAACATGTGTTTGCAAGAAACAAATTATTGGCTTCACAGAATTCAATAAGTCTTTCTCCTGCTTCATTTCTGTCTCCTAAGCCCCATTTTCCCACAATTCCTAGTTCTTCTCTGTTCCCTACTTTTGCATTCCAGTCCCCCATGATTATCATCATATCTTGTTTTGGTGTGTGATCAATTTCTTCCTGTACTTCTGCGTAAAATCTCTCCAATTCTTCTTCTTCTGCGTTTGATGTTGGAGCGTAAACTTGGATGATGGTTATGCGGATGATGGTTATGTTAATAGGTTTCCCATTTAATCTCATTGATATCACTCGCTCAGACCTTGCATTGTAGCTCCTAATTGCTTTTGCTACATCACTTCTCACTATTAAAGCAACCCCGTTTCTTCTTGATTTCTCATTTCCTGCATAAAGTATTTTGTAGTTGCCTGATTAAAAATGTCCCGTTCCCATCCATTTTAATTCGCTCACGCCAAGTATTCTAATGTTGATACGTTCCATTTCTTGCTTGACAATTTCTAGCTTTCCCTGGTTCATGCTTCTCACATTTCATGTTCCTATTGTGTGCGTCATACAACTCTGGACTCTCCTTTTTCATTTGTGCACATCAGCCTCTGGGCTTCCATCCGGCTTTGACCCAGTTGCGTCATTAGTCACAGCACTACTCGTACTTGTCCTTTGTTCTTCCTCAGCAGCTTGGTGAGTGCCTTCTGACCTGGAGATATGTAAGCCACCTTGGGTTTCTATGATGAAAAGAATGCAGGGGTATAAATGTAATAAATAAATAAAATAATGCTATCAATGGTTGCCAGATATGATGGCTGTGCTCTGCCTCCATTGTAGGAGGCAGAATGCTTCTGAATGACACTTGCTGGAAACTGTGGGAGAGAAGAGTGCTCTTGCACACAGGTCCTGCTTGTGGGCTTTCCACAGGCATCTGATTGGCCACTGTGTGCTGGACTAGATGGGTCACCTGCCTGATCCAGCAAACTCTTCTTATGTTCTTTTATTATGTTTCCCTCCATGTTTTAAGTTTTATCAGAAAGCATCCTATAGCGACTGTAGTCCAACATACTATATAGAATGCTTCCTTCCTTATACACTATCTTGGTCTCCCAGATCAATCGAAAGTACTCTTTTGAGAATGCCATATCTGTGTTATGGAGCAAACTCTCACATCAAAGTAATCTTACTGCACAACCCTCAGAAACAAGCCCTACTAAGTTCAATCGTACTAAATCCCACATAAATGTGTATAAAACAGTAATGTCAGAAATGTGCTAAAATTCAGGCGTAAGAAGCATTCAGAAGTGTTTCCATATTTATCAGTGTGGCAACCCCAAAACAGCCTTGTTCTTACACTGCTCTTGAAGATGCTCATGTTCAAGTTATGATGAGTCTCTGAGGAAAAGAACCACAAGAACTGTGCTTGAAGCAGAGCAGATTACATGTTTTAACTCTGGCAACAACTACATTTGGTAGGCCTCAATGGGGGGCGAAGAGGGGGGCTTCCCATCAGACCAAGAAAGAATGGACACTATAAGAACCTCAACTTGTAGCTGCAACAACTGATCTAGGAAGTGAAAGCTACAAACCTTCATGAACAGCCATTGTCATCTTTTGATGCCAAGTTTCCCAGGCATCACAAAGGCAGATGTCAACATGGGTGCTATCCAGTTGTTTCCTCAAGTCTTCAAGGACTGGGAATCTGTGCTTTTGGGAAAATATGATCTCAGGACTTGTGCATTTCTGTTCCAATGCAAGACATAACATCTAATAACATCTAATAAGTGTCTTCAGCCAGGGGACCAAGGACCACTGGAAGGTTGCACCCTTGTCTTCCAGAAAGAACACAATGAAAGAAATACTACAGCTGTACATTATGAATTACAGGGATGCAGTTTGACGTGATATTCCTAGAAGACTCATTTATTTCTGCTAGACATGCAAAGGATCCAACTGTTTCAGACAACTTTCCAAAATGTGGATATCATATCAAGCCAATAAAGTGTCCCTGTATTGAACCAAAAACTTATCACTTGGCTAAGCTTCCTTGACACTAATGCTCTTTTCCCCTGGCAGCTACTGTGGCAATTTTTACACAATGGCATTCACTTAGAAAGATTAGTCACTATAACCCTATTCATTTTACAAAGAGACTGTAATTGTGCCAAGGAATAGAATGAGCAACCTTTTAAGATAGAGTTGGGATAGTTTAATGTATAAAAGACAATGGGCCCACAGAAGCCTCCCAGCAGCAGTATGCACAGCAAGAACCACTTCTGATGTAGCCTTTTAATACCCATGTTCTGAAAAAGACAGGACATGTTTAGTGTAACGCAGCTTTGTGATGCTGAAATGTTTGCATGTGATTCTGAAATGTATTAAATATCACAGGGATCTGTGAGCTACGCTAGATAAGACATCAAACTCACAGCTGATCTTTCCCACAATACAAAAAAATGTGCTTTGTATTTTGAGGAAGGAAATGGGGTCGTTTTCTTTTGTAAATACATTAAAGGGAGCAATTTCTGATTATGTGGCTATATCAAATATCCTAATGCAAAAAAACAACAACCTGTCTGTATGAACAAATAACTCAGTCCTTCCACCTAAAATATATATTGGCATGTTTTGAATCACCCTGCTCCCTAACGATAAATTATTTCCACTTTTTCCCCAGTACAATAAGATGCTCAAGTCAAGCAAATAGGTTTTATTGCCCCGTCGGAGAAGTTCTTCAAAGAAAGGCAAATAAATCAATCTAGTAAAACATGCTTCTGTTATAATTTCAGGACTGGATCCAGAATGTTGCAAGCCTCCAGGCAAGACATCTGCAATGGTCCCCCACAAGCAAGAAACCTCCATTCCTCAGTGAATGTGCACTGCTTGCTCATTTCTATCATCCTTCCATCACTCCTAGGCCAGAGGACCAAAAGTCTAATTTATAGAGTTTACCTCTGCCTGCCTTTCCATGTAGTGTTGCTGCCCATTGTCCACTTCACTGGACTAGAAGAAAAAACCACTCAACGGTTGGAGAGAAGATGAAATGCTGCAGATGAACTATGGTACACACTAGAACAACAACATTCAGTACTTTGGACTTTTCGCACACATGTCAGAAAGACTGGCTACCTCTGATTCTTCATCATTAGATGATAGACCAGGGAGCATAACTTTCTTTTTTTTTTTTTTTTTCAATAATTTTTATTCAGATTTTCATAAAACATACAAGACAAAATCATAAAACATTCAAAGACAAAAAACAAAATCAAAAATAGTTAAACAAAAAGAAAAAAAGAAAAGAAGAAAAAAAAAAAACAAAAATAAAAAATAAAGAGTAAAATATTGACTTCCCATTTGTCAAAGATCAAATCAGTTATAAGTCTATAATATATAGCAATCCTGTCTCTTAAGTCATATTATAAAATCACTTTCCTCCAGTAGTTATCTTACTTAATCATCAAATCTCATAAACATTACTTTATTCTTTCCACAAAAAGTCAAAGAGAGGTTTCAATTCTTTAAGAAATATATCTATCAATTTTTTTTTCCAGATAAGCATATCGATTAATCCATCTCATTACTAATTATGATAATCTTATTGTCATAACCATAGTCAAAATAAACATTTCAATTAATCCATCACATCAGAATCTGTTAGGTTCAGTAATTTCAGTAGCCATTGTTCTATTATCTCTATTAGTTCCATTTTCCATCTTCCATCTTCAGTAGTCTTGTTAAGTCCAGTAATTTCAATATCCAATCTTCCATTATCAGTATTCCATAATAATCTTGCTGTCAAAGCCATAGTCATATAATAAGAGTCTGATGGGAATTACCTCTATCCCAAATATTTTCTTGCCATCCATTCTGAATAAGTTGCTGAAATACTGCTGTAAAATCATATCTCTGTTCTTTTTTTCAAAATACACTGGGTCATCTCTTAAAAGTTTTTCCATTGTCACATGGCTGCAGTTAATTCCATAGATTTTCTCTATATTGGGCTCCATCACATCATTCCAGTCCAGAAGATAATAATCCATGCCATTGATAACTTTATCTCTAGAATCTTCATTAATTTCTTCAGAGATAACATTAAGTTCCAAACAATAGATTTTATTTCTAAAGTCCATAGACTCCAAATCTTGTTCCTGTTCCACGTTTGTTCCAATCTCCGGGATCTCCTCTCTCACAGGGACCCCTATTCCAGTCTCCAGGGTCTCCTCTCTCACAGGGACCCCTATTCCAATCTCCGGGGTCTCCTCTCTCACAGGGACCCCTTCCAGGGTCACCTCTCTCACAGGGACCCTTATATCTTTAATCTCCTGCTTCATTTTACTCAATTCAATTTTCGTTATCTCAATCTCATTCATTATTCTCTGAAACATAGTTATTTCCAGATTCTCAGCCACTTTCTTAATTGCCATTTTAAAAGAAAAATATAGGAAAACCACTTCTTATTTCAGCAACAATTGGGTTAATACTCCAAACTTGGTGACATCACAGTATAAACAGAGCAGACAGCCTTATCTCTCCAATAGTTAAGTAAACAAAATGCAGTTCCCAGGATCGAAGCAATTAATGGCAATCGTCAAGAAACAGATTCGTCAAAATAAAATAGACCAAAAAGAGAGTAGTCTCAAAACAGTATAATATTTTTCAAAATAAAAATCTGGAATAGAAATCCCTCTTCTGTGTGTATCTTTAGAATGCAAATCCAGGACAGCTTTTTGCAACAAAAACAGAGATAAGCTATTAATTAGTGCGTAGCAGAGAGAAGTTACGGCTCAGGGAGCATAACTTTCAATTCAAAATGAATGACAAGGTGGTGAGGATTTCTTTCTGTCTTTTATAAGAAGCCAAGCATGGGTAGCCAGTGCAGCTGGCTGTTGTGCACTTTGAGAATATGGGCACTAGTGCCCCTAGGAACTCAGTATGTGATGATGCTGTGTCTTCCCAGGTGCATTCCTGGAACAAAATGATGGTTGCCCCCCTGGAGGAATGTCATTGTCCCAGGAATGTAGGGTCATTAGCCCTTCCATTTTTAAAGTATGCTCAGTTGACCTCGGCTTGGTTTATTTATTTTATTGTATTTCTTACATTTATATCACACCTTTCCTCCAAGGAACTCACGGTAGCGTACATGGTTCTCCTCCTTCTCAATGTTATCCTCACAACAACCCTGTGAAGTAGGTTAGGCTGAGGGGCAGTGGCTGGCTCAAGGTTATCCAATGAGTTTCATGGCCAAGTGGCGATTTGAACCCTGGTCTCCCAGGTCCCAGTCCAACAACATAACCACTACACCACACTGGCTGTTTTAAAGTATAAAAGAAAGTAGGACAGAAGTACTTGCCACTTCAGAATCCCACACCTCAAAATCAATCATCTCCCCACCCCACCCCAAAAAGATCCCTAGAAGTCCTCTCTCTTCACAATGGAACAAAACTCTGATGACACGAGGAGGGGGGCTCTGTCCCAGCCCTACTATTTACACCCAAACTGGTAACTGGCTTGGTTCATTGCCAAACAAATCCAAAATTCATTTGGGATTCTCTTCAGAGCAGAGATTATCCGCTGAAAAACTGCACACATGGACACTAGGAGTGATAGGCAAAGGTGCATACCCCACTGGGGTCCTTGCACTCCCAATTATTCCTGTCCTGGTACAATCCGGGTTAAGATACTACAATTTGTTATATGCGAGGCTACAATTTCAGATGGTTAGTTCTAAATGTAGCTGAAAGGCTAGACTGGGCATTATTAATCTTGATCACATTATTGTCATACCCTGCCAAGTTCATTGGCTTCCAGTTTATTTCTAGGTTCAATTCAAAACACTGTTTTTGGCCTTTAACACCCTCCATGGCTTGGGACAAGCACCCCTGAAGGACTGCTTGTCTCCCTGCATCTGTCTGCTCCTACATTAAGATCTTCAACTGAGGCTCTTCCCTGGATGCCCCTGGTATACAATGGATGGCTACAGGGAACAAAGGTTACACAATGTGGGCACCCCAACAGTAGAATGCTCTCCCCAGGGAGACTTTTCTAGTGCCTACTTTGATTTCATTTTTGCAGCAGGCAGACATTTTTATTTTTCCATACATTTTAATCTTCTTTTTTTCAATTAATTTTTATTCCAATTTTCAAAACCAAAACAATACAAAAAGAAAACAACACAAATCAATAACTAGTACAATACAAAAAGAAGAAATATATATATATATATATATAAAAGAAAAAATATTGACTTCCGATTTGTCACAGTTCAGCTATAAATCTATAATATATAACAAACCTATCTCTTAATAGATTATAAAATCACCTTCCTCCAGCGGTTATCTTAGTTGGTTTCAAATCTCATTAACATCCTATCATTTTAATCTTCCACAAAAAGTCAAAGAGAAGTTTCCAATCCTTGAGATATATATCAATCAATTTTTTTACTAAATAAACATATCAATTAATCCAACTCTTCAAATCTACTAAGTCCAGTAATTTTAAATCTTCTGTACATTGCTTTTGTGCTGCTTGGTGTTTGCTTTTTATTTCCACTTATTGCTGTCATATAGTAAATATAACTCCTTGTACGTTGCCTTGGGGAGATGATGAAGCATGGAGTATACCTCCCATAAAGAAAGAAATAAGAAATATTTTTGTTTTCTTTTGAGTTCCATTTTTCCATTATATTTTCCCACAATCAGCAATATTAGCCTTAAAAAGCAATGGTTTAAGCAAAAGTCATGACGATGGTGAACAGTTCAGTTAGGGGAAAACACCTGCTTAAAATGTTTTACTATTCAGTTAAACTATTAATAATAGCATCTGGTTTATATGCATTATGGCCCATGGGTAAAGTACTTACCTATTTAAAAAAATTATATGTGCTCTGTCACATTTAAATGTGTGTACTGGCCAGTAGTGTAGTGGCAAATTTAGAAGTCCAGGGTCCCTTCATCAGTCATCAGGATCGGCCTCACAGACCAAATTTGACAGGTGACTGGGGACACCCACCTGTCAATAACATGACATCATTATCCAAGCCACTTATCAAAAACCCCTTTGCAGGGGGTTCCAAGCCACAACATCCTGCTGGCAATCAGGTGCTTGGAATCCCGTTCTGCGCCCGGTACATGCCGGGCAAAGGGGTGAGTTTGCGGCCGCAGCCGAAGCCCAGGCTGCCATCGTGGGGGATGTGTGTGTGCACGCAGCGTGCTGGTGCGCCTGTGTGACACGCAATAGAGGGCGGGGCTGCTGAAGGCCATTTAAGGCCCGCTCCGCCAGCCTCCGCCCTCCTTTGAATTTTGGCGGTGAGGCTTTTGGCACGGCAAGGCCTGCCGCGCGGTGAGGCCTTGCAGCGTCGGCGCTTCCAGCTCGGCAGCCTTGCAATGGTGAGACTTCGGCCGAGAGAGGCCTTACAACGGTGGCGGGGCTTCTGGCCATGGGAGGCCTAATGGTGGTGGTGGCGGCGGCAGCAGCGAGGCCTTCTAAGGGCATGTTGTGGCGCATTCAGCGCACATGGAGCTCTCTGGCGCACGTGGCTTCGCTTGCCTTGTCTTGGGCGATGTTGAGCAGTGTTGAGGTGGTGAGCCCTTGGCCTGGGAGGCCCTACAGCGGCGGCAGCGAGGCCTTCTGGCGGCGGCGGCGGCGAGGCCCTCCCATAGTGGGAGCAGCGTCGGCAGTGGGGCTCCTGGCCGGGGAGGCCTTCTGGAGACATTGAGGCTCGTGGCTCTTGGCCCAGTGGGGCCTGGTGGTGGCGGCAACTCCCCACGGCAGTGGCAAGGCCTAGAGGCGGCGGCAGATCCAAGGCATTACGGGCGGCTCAAGAGCACAGGCGAGGCGGCCTTTGGCTGCGTTCTTTCCTCGAGGGTTCCTCAAGGGGATCCCCGTGGGGGTGGGTGGGAAAGATCATCACCCCCTCACCTCACCACATAGTAGGGGAAATGGGTGCTGGGCACCAGCTCCATCACACCCCCTATTTGGTCACTTGGTGGCCCAGGAGGCCTGGATTGTCTGGGGCTGGACAAGGGAGCCAGTGGGTCGGTGACTGGAGTGTGCAGGATGACAAGAGGGCACAGTCTGGCCAGGCTGTGAAGGTGCTAGGCCCCCCTTTAGTGCTTCCTCACACTTACCACCTTTCCTTTCTGAAGGATGCACGCCCCTTGCTTCTGCAATGGGGCATAGGCTGGGGGGGGATTTGCAGAAAAGAATAGATCCAGCTACACGCTCAATGCCACCCAAAAAGGGCAAAGTGGGCCGAAAGGGAAGGGCAGGGCCCCCAGGGCGGAGGGTAGATGCCCACCCCCAGCTGTGGAGTGGAACATAGCCAATGCACTTCATGTGTTTTCTTGCTAGGATTATTCTACCATTTACAGGGATCTCGAACCCTGGAGATGAAGGATTGTAGCTCAGTAACAGAACACTTGCTTTGCATGCTGAGGGTCCTCAGGTTCAGCCCTCAGCACCTCCAGTTAGGGTCAGGAGATACTTCTATGGGGGCCCCCTCGCCCACTACAGAAAGTGAAATAGGAATAGACTCCTTT
This sequence comes from Rhineura floridana, assembly GCF_030035675.1. NCBI lineage: Eukaryota > Metazoa > Chordata > Lepidosauria > Squamata > Rhineuridae > Rhineura > Rhineura floridana. The sequence continues at coordinate 79,387,033 of NC_084486.1, read as the reverse complement.
TCTTCATAGTGAAGTGTATTTTTAGTTTAAACCGAATGTTCCTTTTCACTTACCAATTACCTAGAGAGGCAGCTGGACAGCCATGTGTGGGAATGCTTTTATTAAGGGATGTACTGAAAAGGCCATTCCACTTCCACACTGTCTTTGCAAACCAGGAAAGTTTGGAGAGGGGGTTAGTCAATTAGGGAGAACTTAGGATGAGAGGGGCAAAATTTGCCTGTACCTTAGAAAGATGCTCTGTTACAACGTGGCAATATTCTGAGATATATTCTAAAAGATAATGGGGGTGTTGTTTCATCCCAGAGCATTTGGGGAGAGACATATGGTGGCCATCAGTTGGAGGCCATTTGGATTGGAACAATGCAATGTGATTACGAAGAGCAGAGGCTTTTTGGGGAGGGCAGGTGGCAGCTGGAGACAGAAAGGAGGCTGCAGGGGCCAGTAGGGATCCCAGTTGGTGCTGCAACCTCACCTCCAAAACTACCTCAACTCCGCAAATGCAAAGGGAGCTCATCCCCTCTTTTCACTGTCAAGCTTCCCCTCCCCAAATACTTTCTTCAAAACCCAGGTAAGAATATACAAACCTTTCCATTAGTTAAGTCCTATAAACCTCAGTCCAGAGACCCATTTAACCTGTGATATTCTGAGTAAACATACTTAGGATTCTGCTGTATGGGTGCAATCATGTGCACCCTTCCGTGGGGAAGAAGTAACAATACACTCGGTGGGATTTTCTCATAAGTAAGTATGCATAGAATTGGTCCAAGTCTTTTTCTCTGAGTAAATTATTTAAACATAATGGAATTCTTTTCAGTGATCATGTACAGGCTGCACATTTGCTTGCATCTTCTCTTTAGCTAGTTTGCAAACTGGCTGTAGATAAGGTAGCCACCTTTTTACAGGCCACTAGTCCTGTGCTTTTAAGAGTCATTTGATCAGCAGACATTAGAAGATGACATTGCTCAACTCCATGCCATCTAATAACTGCTGAATATGAACCCACAATTAAAGTCACAACAACAAGCCAGAAGGATAGCAGAGGCTGCTCAAGGAAAGTGTCCCTTTCCAGCTAAGCTCGAGGTGCTACGGACCTTACTGGCAGACTGCCCAGTTTATGGGGAGACTCATTTATGATGCGGTTTTCTTTATTAGGCTTTTTTTCTGGATCCTATACAGTGGCCCCCAGCTTGCCCTTATCCCCTCTTTTCACTGTCAAGCTTCCCCTCCCCAAATACTTTCTTCAAAACCCAGGTAAGAATATACAAACCTTTCCATTAGTTAAGTCCTATAAACCTCAGTCCAGAGACCCATTTAACCTGTGATATTCTGAGTAAACATACTTAGGATTCTGCTGTATGGGTGCAATCATGTGCACCCTTCCGTGGGGAAGGCAATCTTAAATCAGTCTTAGGTACAGACGCACTGGTCCAGGGGATGATTGATAAAGACATACAGTTGGGCAGGGTTATTGGCCCCTTCCCATCATCCCCTATGTCTGCTCTCACAATGCCCCCCCATAGTGCCCAATGTGGCAGTGGGCGGAGTCTACCTGATTCATCATCCGTCATACAAGTGGGGTCAGTCAGTAATGGCTTCATACCAGATAGACTATGCACAGTGCACTACACTGCATTCAATATGGTGCGCGCCTGTGGCAGAGGTGCCTTATGGGCAAGGGTGGCAGCTAATCTGCCTGCATTGCCGGATGTTGAGTTTTGTCTTTTAGGTCGACTATGCAGCAGAGCATTACCTATGGGCTGCTGTATTCTTGTATGGAGCACTTCAGCTCCTTCTTGGAAGGGACAGTCAGGAGACGAGAGGGCTCAGAAGCAGTGGGGCACTATGTTCATGATTTACGGTTCACGGGTAGGGCAGACTTTGGGTGCATGTTAGCACCTGATGGCACCGTTTATGGCGTGGCTATGAACCGGGGGGTTCCTTTGGCAGCTGGGAAAATGGAGGATCCTGCCCTAGGGTTCACCTTCCAGGGTATTAAGATTGTCTCTTGGACCCAGGGCTGCAGGCTGCCCGAGAAAAGGGCTTGAACCGTTGCAGATCAAGATCCTGGAGTTTTCAGGGGCTGGGAAAGTGTTTGCTTTCTGCCCTTCAGGTGTTGGGGGCCTTCGACGGTGGGGTTTATGGTGCCATAACAGGGATGTCACAGCCTTACCACAGCTTCAGGGTTTGTTTTGTTTTTGGCTGCCTTATGCGCCAACCTGAGGCGTGCCCCCCCTTTCCGACAGTGTGTCAATGGTATTTTTAGTTAGAGGAGGGAACGACTCTGGGGGGGAGAACTGCTAGTCCCATACCACACACTGGGAGATGGGGGAGGGGAGTCAGAGATGGCCATATGCCTATCTGTTGCCCCAGCATGCTCACCAGCTATCAGAGGGCAGGAGGGGATTTCTGGGAGTTAGGGGCCGGCAGGGGCTATGCAAAGTGTGGCCTATTCCTATGAATCACACGCAGGAATTCATCATGGATTGTAGGAGTAAAGCCTGTCCGTCAGTGTGTTGCAAGGTAGGCTGGCAGGGGGCCTTTGGGACCATTCAGATGGCTTGGGATATGTCATGTGCTGGCTGGCTGGCCCATGCACACCACCGTACCCCTTATCCTCATCCTCCGTGTTCACCTAACCCGCCAGGGATTGTTGTTCAGGGAGGTGCCCTGTGACCAGCAGTTGCGGGCAGCGGCCCTCACACTTAATTTTGGAGCCTTCTGGATGGAGGGCGGGAGTGTTTGGGTCCAGGGCAGACTTCCCTACGAGCCATCCTGCTGTCCGAAATTTGCTTCCAGGCAGACCAGGGGCACAAGAGGCACACCATTATTTATCCTGCCCCGGGACTGGACACTTGTCCCGTGAGGGCGTCACAGTGTTTTTTGGCCTGTAGCTACAGGCCCGGTTGCCTGATACTCAGCGGGAGGGATCTTACCTCATAAAGTTTCGGCCTAGCGTCACAGAGACTGGGAGCAGACACATGGGGTTTTGGGGGACATGCTCCTATGGAATTGGGGCTGCATACCAGGCAGGGGAATTGCCTACCTGAGCAATTGGTTTGGTATATGCAGGTGTAGGCCGTCGGAAGGTGGAATTATGGGGCACCTGGAGTGCATTCACCCCTGGGCCGAGTCTGAAGGTCCAGGACCCAACTGTTCACGATTGTTTCTGTTTTTGGCAGGTTGCTGGATGGGGATGGAGCAGATGCGCAGCCTACTCTGCAGCCATGGCATGATCTTATAGGCTGACCTTGGGGCCGCAAATGCACATTGGTTCACGGCTGGGCCTCTGATGGTGGGCCACAGATTGGTGGCTGGGTCAACAGAGTATGCACTGGGATGGTCTCCTACCCATGTTGTTCCAGCAGGGTTGAGTGTGGAAGGTCCCGCAGGTGGTGGTCATTCCCCTGGGTGGGAATGACCTTGGTTACTCAAGGGCAAGGCCCTCAATGGCAGGGATGTGAGGACATGCGGTTGAGGCAATGATAGCCTCTGGTTGTCTGCCGTGGTCAGACATGGAGGGCAAGGCCCTCAGTGGCAGGCATGTGAGGACATGCAGTTGAGGCTACGATAGCCTCTGGTCATCTGCTGGAGGGCAAGGCCCTCAGTGGCAGGCACACAAGGACATGCAGTTTGTGAGGCAACGATGGCATCTTCTTGACAGACCTGCAGAGGGGTCTGCACAAGATTCTTATCGGGTGTGGGGTAAAGGGAGACTAAGCAGAGGCTTGTCCCCCTTTTGTGGCAAGGAAGTGCGGGGGAAAGGTTAAAAGGGAAAGGGCAGCTAGGTGACACCTTTAGGCACCTTTGGGGGTGATTGGCGGTCCGGGGGCCTGCAGCTCAGGGCTATACGGCCCGGGGGCAGAATACAGGCTGCCTTTGGGGCCAACGTGCCTCATCCACTCGGAGTTTCAGGGCTCCGGGGGGCAGTGATGTGGGTTGGACCCCCTACACATCTTCAGGGCGTGGCCTGAGCTGGGGTCTGGCACAGGGCAGCCCCGGGCTCAGGCAAGGGTTTGGTTGCCCTATGGCTGCAAGCAGGCTTTGCCTGGATCATCAGAATGCTCCCGCACTTGATTTCCCCTCTGCAGGTTCATTATTATAATTGATTCCGTTTAATAAGGTGGCCCATGATTTACCCCAATGAATGGTGTTTGTGTTTTATTTCGGCAATAGGCCGCAAATTGCTGTACATGGAGTGTTGCTAGCCCTGTGCTCGACACTTTCCAAAGCACCAAACACAGAGCTAGCAAAGTGGTTGTTTCTCTCCTCCCCATGAGGGATGGGGACAAAGAAGCCGATATTTTACAGGCATTGCTGCCTGCAAGAAAGGTACCTTTATTTTCTTTTATTTATTTATTGCATTTGTATACCATCCCATAGCCGAAGCTCTCTGGATGGTTTACAACAGCTGATCTGCAAAAAGCAGGTTTCTTCCCCCTGCATTTTGCATATCAGCTGAGAGATGGACTTATCTCTTGCACATGATGGATGTAAAATACAAGGGGCATTGTTTGACACGTTTTTCTTTCTCCTTGCACAGACTCACTGCAGCCAAAACAGAGGGTGCAAAGGGAGAGAGAAAGAGGGCTAAGAAGTGTGATGGAGAATAAGGTGAGGTGGCATTTCCTCACAGACAAGGGGGCAAAGGAAGGCTGAAGAAAGGGAGATGGAAAGCTGCCTGTAAAATACAAGAATTGTTTGTAAAGCAGTTCCCCCTCCCCCCATTGTGCTTTTTGCAGATTGTCTGTGAAAAAGTGGAAGGAGGAAAGAGCGAGCGTCACGGAGGATGGGGGAAGACTGAAAGAGCAAAGGGCTAAGAAGAATTAAACTGCCTGTATTTTACAAGGAAAATAAACCTGCTTTTTGTAGATCAGCTGTGAGAAGGAGTTCTGTCTCACACAGTGATGTCTGTAAAATATCCCCACTCTTCTTAGCCTTTTTTCTCCCCCCCCCCTCTATTTTCTCCCAGACAATCTGCAAAAAGAATAACTGAGGGAGAAAAATGCTTTACAAGCAATGCAACTTGTATTTTACAAGCCGCCTTCCTTCTTTCATCCCCCTTCTCTGAAAGAAACCGCTGCTTTGCCTCACTCTTAGCTCCATTCTCCCACCTCCCTGGGTGGCTGTCTTCACCTACCTTCTGCATTGGCTACTATGGGTCTGTGTGGAACTGTTTGAAAGCCCTTCATTATAGTAAAATTCTGATGCAAATCCCCTCTCAAATTGAGCTTGACTGTCCCTCCTCTTCTCAGTAAACGTCCCTCTCTTAACTCTCCTTCCTCATGCTTCTCTCCTCCCCACAACAATAGATAGTGGGAGTCAATTAACATGCAAGGAGATTCACACAGACTGCTGATGAGCTGTAGTGACCTTGCTGGATTCTCTGGCTCTCCTAAGGCAAGAGGAAAGCAAACACAAGCATACACTCAGTGTCTGGGAACTGTGGCGGCATGATTGGCTGTAGAGACCGACAGAGGGACTCTGGCAAAGGCCCAGCTGTAAAAAAAAGTAATGGGGCTGTGTCCTGGAGCATCCTCCCAGGAAAACATACCTGGTGCTGGCCCATTCAAAGGCTTCTCTGTGTTGTGCCCTGTGAGCTAATGCAGAGATTGTACAGTTCCCTGTAGTTTTAAAAAGCTTTGTGGACTTTTGCACACTTCTCTCCAACGTCAGATTAGTATCTAGGACTTGCACAACAAGTAAAATGCTTTGTAATTTTGCATGATTTCTTAAGTGTCAAAAGTTTTCCTTCATCAAATGTGTGCACTGGAGAACAAAAGTAAATATTCATAAAAATTCAGTTCAGATGTAGTGTCCTGCTTTCAGGGACTAATGGCCCTAGACTTGTTTACAAGGGGCCAGAAGTGTATAGGCCTTGAAACATTGTTCTATATTAGTTTTAATATGGCTCATTTTCCCTCCCTCATTCCTCCATACATCCAACCATTGTTTATCTCTGTTCAGTGACCTTGTCTCCAGGGAACTAGAGCACTGAGAGTGTTATCCAACACAATGCTCTCTGTCGGTACTTACATGGGATTGTCTGGGTCAAATTTTATGCCTGGTAGATTCACTCATATCATGTATTGGTAAGAGAAGGCATGTGCACACAAACTGTCACGTCAGAAGTATCAGCCAGCTAATTGGCTATGACTTACTTGGTTTAATAAGTAAAACTGCTTCTAAAGCAGCTTCTCTAATGGTAACCATAGTGCTCATCCCCCATCCAGATAATCCAGAAGTGAGCTTTTCCACACTGTACAGGGGGATGAAAAGGGCAAGAACAAGTCCCTTTTGCAAATATCCCAGGCCAATACACACAATTATTTTGCACACAACAAATGTGCCAGAGGAATTGGATTGAATAGTTTGAATTTACCACAGTTTGAAAAATTATCAAATATGGAAGTGGTATATGTTGCTGTATTCCCAAGTCCAATCATCTTGCCAAAAAGCCTAACACATGGTGGATTTACTACACAAGTACTATATAAAAATATCTGGTAGTTGATTTGTGGATGAAAGCAAACCATGGAAGAAGAAAATGAAGATAGTTTTTAGCCTTCTAACACCCAAACATTCTCTGATATTCCACCTCTAGCTGTGACAGTCCTAGAGAAGTCTGAAGATGAAAAAAATCACACACACACACACAATCTGACCTCTCAGTGGGTATTCACTCCAACAAGATCCCATTTGTGGTAAACAGAATACTGTTTCTAGCCCTATTAGCACTCTTCTTTCACACTCAGACACAAATGACAACCACTCTGTCAGCATATTTCTAAAAACAGAAAGAAACTGCCCGGGGACAGTAGGGCAAAAATAAAGCATTGGTCTATAGCAGAAATAGGAAGCCTGGGGCAATCCAACTGTTATTGGACTCCAGCTCCCATCAGCTGCAGACAACTTAGCCAATAGTCAGTGATGATGGAAGATGGAGTCCAGAAACACCTAGAGGACCACTGATTTCCCATCCCTCATCTATGGCATTGCTAGATTTTTTTTAATGATCAAGTTCAGGAAGTGCATTCTTCATGCTAAGCCAATAATGCCCAGTAGTGGGCAGCATGTTGAGAAAGCAGTGCTCACCTGACCTCCGGTTGGTTGTGTTGCTACTGTTTATAAGCAGATAGAGGGGGAAGGGTGACGTTGGTGTGGTGCAAACACACTGGTGGAATCCCTGGGTTGGCTCTGCCGATGAGTTTTCACCATGCCAACCTCACTGCCAGCACACCCCGCACCTTCTACTTCTCAGGAAGCAGCAGTGACATAACTGACCGAAGGTCAGGTGAGTGTTGCCATCCCACCACCACTGTCTGTTACTAGTACTGCCACTGTTTTCTGCTGGAGAGTGGTTGATTAGATTAAGTCCTCATGTGACTGTTTCTCTCTATGTGAAACAATAACATAGGGAAGAAAGTTCCAGGTTTTGCAGTTATAAATTGGGTTGCAAACTTAGACAATTGCAAACTTCTGTACACATACATACACACACACACACACACACACCATACATATCTAAATTAGGGGCTGAACTCACACTATTTGGAAGCATTCTACAAACCTGACTTTAGTTCACATTTATCAGATGATGTTCTGCAGGATGGATGGATGCTTATGGCTCACAGTATTTTCTAGACTATTTCTAATAATTATAATAATGTCTATAAACCCAGACACAGAATCTTTCTAGCTAGAGGTTGTAGCAATATGAATTTACCCATTGTTTTCAGCCACTTTCTAAAGGAGAATGAGAAAATGTTGCAAAGAGAGCAGAAAAGGTTAGTATGGAAGGCCTTCCTTGGAAATAGAATCACTAGGTTGTAGGGAGGGAAATAATTAAAAAACAAAATGGCAAGACTCTTAAATCACTAGCTAGGAATATATTATACAGCCACAAGAATGGCTGTATACTATAGCCAGCATGGCGTTTTCGCATTCTGCAATGTTAAACTGAAAATACCCCCCATGCCATTCTGATGCCTCCCACTAGCTCATTTCAAAACAAAACCTTACAAAAATTATAGTCCTGAACTCAGAAATGCTTGCTTAACAACCTCTAAATTTTCATGGTGATACACAAAACAGTCACAGAGAATCCAGAGTTCAAAGTGTAAAAACAGAGAAAAAAGACCCAGACCTCTGTTGGACTTTTTTCTGTCGGTGTTCTCATAATTTGTTGAAATTCATTAAAAATCAGCCATGTTCACAGAGTACCTGTAATCCTATTACTGACTTTGCCCCATACTCTGACTTTCATCTTCTACAGTTTAAAAGTTAAAAAAATGCCTGGCCAATCTTTAATTAATTTTAAAAACTTACCATTGGAGTCAATTATAAGTCCGGGCATGCTCAGTAAGAACCAACTGTCACTGTTCTAAAAGCCAGACTCACAGCTGTTGGGCTTGGCTAATCAGGGGGCCACACCAGACTTTGATTTCACTTTAGACTGTCATGGCTTCCCCCAAAGAATCCTGGAAAGTATAATTTGTGAAGGGTGCTGAGAGGAGACTCCTATTCCCTGACAGAGCTCCATTGGCCAGAGTGGTTTAACAATCAGCTGCTCTGATTTAAGCTCTGTGAGGGGAACATGGCATCTCCTAGCAACTCTCAGCACCCTTCACTAACTACACTTCCCAGGATTCTTTGGGAGAATCCATGACTGTCTAAAGTGAAATTTAGCCTTCACTTTGCCCACCCACTCCAGTATCCATTCCATCCGCACCCAAGCGCCTCCGGATTCTTTGAGGAGAGCCTCCCCTCCCTGGACTCTGCCCTGGGGGGCCTGCTAACCACACCCTCCTCCTTGCTGGAGCTGCTGGAAGCCAAGCCCAAGAGGGGACGCTGCTTCTGGCCTCCCAAATGGACAGCTATCTACACCTGTTCTTACACCGGCTGTGAGAAGATCTACATCAAGAGCTCCCACCTGAAGCCGCACCTCTGGACCCACACAGGTGGAGGCAGCCTGCTGGGTTGCCCCATGGCCTTTCTGCATCTGCAGAGACCCCGTTTGGCACGCAGAGAGGCCCTGCCTCCATCTCCAATGTGGCAGTGCCCTGGTTTTTTTTTTGTTTCCGAGGTGGCTTCTGCCACCAAACATACCTGAAGTGGGGCTCCCTGTAGCCTGAGCCTGGGGGGGAGGTTTCTTGGCTATGATGGTTGAACTAGTAGGTTCTGAGTTTTGGGGACAGGAGGGGGGTAGCAGAAAATATATATTTGAGTTGTATTGTGTGTTGCGATTTTTATCGTATTCTATTTATTGTATTGAGTTTTGCTTGGTATGCTTTTGTACTGTTATCTTTTTTCTGTATATGTTTTTAAGATTTTTTTTCTTTTTTGTAAGTCACTTTGAGTTCCATTTTGGGGGGAAAGCAACTAATAAATATCATTAATAAATACATAAAAGTGAAATAAAGGTTTGGTGTAGATGTGGCTAATGACAGCTTTGGTTTAAATTTGGGTGGGAAGACTACATATGCTTGCTGTAGAATAAAAAGGTGGGGGAAACCCAGAAAAGCAATGATACTGTTCACAATGGTTTCCTTTTGAAAAGGAAAGGGGCTTCTCTGCCCAGTGTCTGTCCACCCAATCTTCTCCCCTCCCTCCCTGCCCTCCCCCTCCCTGCCCTCCCCCTCCCCTCCCCTCCCTGCCCCTCCCCCAGGTCCCTTTCACCTATCTTAAGTATGATTGCACAGGAGTAAATCCCACTAAACTCAAAAAGCATGCAGATGATCACACTTTCCCTCCCCTCCTCCTCCCTCCTATCCCATCCCTCTTGCCCCTCCCTCCTCTCCTCCATCCCCTCCAATCCCCTCCTAATTTGTCTCTTGACTGCCCTGACCAGGCATTTGGCATAATACAAATGAGGACAAAGATGGGATTTCAGAAGGACATGCCCTGGTGGTGTAAGAAAGGGAAAGCTAATGAGCAGTAAATTAAACACAGAATTCCTGGTTGGCCCAGCACCAAGGTCTGGGGGGCAGTGGCTCAAGTGTTAAACAGGCTAGTCCCGCCTACTGATTGGGAGCCTGACTTGGCAGAAAAAGGGGGGCCTATGCCCAGTGCTGTGTTGAAGTGTTTGGAGGCACTGGGGTGGGGAAGAAATGCAAGACAAAGGCAGTGGCAGGGATGGGATGGGTCCTGCTGAGTGCATTGTGCTTTGTGTCAGAGAGTTTGGAAGCCAGCCAGCAGAGGGTTCAAGAGCAAGTTGAGGAAGTTGCTGCACTAAAGGCTCAGCAAACTCTCCTGAGGGGAGCTTTGGTGGCTGCCCAGGGGCAGGGGGAGGAAGCTGTGGGGAGAGCTGCAGTAATGGCTGTTCGGTTTGCTAAACCTAAACACAGAAAGCAGGCAAGGCGTGGGCATATACCTAACCCACACAAAGTTCGAGCCCTTATCACATCCCAGGGGTGGGACCCAGAAACCTGGGATGGTGATATGGAATCTGAGGAAGTTGAGGGGGAGGATGAAGGAGAACACCCAGTAGAAGTAAGTCCCTTGGTGACTAATAAATCCAAGGGGCCTTCTGGAAATCCTCTAGCTGCTCAGGTGACTAGAACACTGAGGGATTACACCCAGCACAAACTGGCAGAGATAGCTAAATCTGCCAGACAGCACCAGGGACAGAGGCTAAGCCAGTGGCTGGTGAGGCTATGGGATCAAGGTTCTGGCAACATTCATATGACAGCAGAAGAGTTAACTAGATTGGGAGCTTTATCAAAGGACACTCTAATTAACCAGTTCCCTAGAAATCCAACTCCTGGGACTATAGGTACACTTTTAGAGTGGTCTATTGCTTCCATTCAGGTGAGATATCCGGCCCCAATGGACTGGGAAGTACAATTGCCCCCATGGCACAATATTGATGAGGCTACAGAGCATCTGAGAGCCATGGCCATGCAGGCAGGAATTTATCAGCCAGGGTTCCAGGGTCCTGATGCCCAGCTGTTTACTGATGGCATGAAGGGCTCCAGCCCACATGTGTGGGGCCCTGCTAGCTTTACTGGGGCCTGCGCGAGGGTCCAGTGTAGGGGAGGTGGTTGTCCTGATTGGACAGCTGGGAGACAACGAAAGGGAGAATGAACACAAGCCTCAGGCTAAAGCAGCAAAGGAGGGGGGGAAGACACGGGATAGCCAACACCCTCAGAAGGAAAGAGTGAACTGGAGACAGATGTTTGCAGATTTGCAGGAGGCTGCGGTGTTACAAGCTGACATTGATGGGCTTACCACAGCTGATCTGTATCAGATGTGGAAAGGAAAGTGTGCTAATAAAAAGAGGATGAGGGAAGGTGTGCAGCAAGACAAGGGTGCTACCCCAACAGCCCCACCTGCAGAATATTTGTATCCCCCACTGCCTATGGATACAGGGGGATGGGAGATACCCCAACCCTTAGATTAGGGCTGTGGCAAGGCTCCAGAGGTAAGGCTAATAAAGACAGCTATCCCTGGAGACCTGAGCCCACACCTACCCTTAACCATTTATTGGTCTAAGAGCAATACACAACAAGTGATGACTTTGCTAGATGCAGGGGCAGAAATGACTTTAATTCATCGCAGTCCAGACAAACATAAGGGGCCTACAGCTTACATCAATGCTTATGGAGATGGAGAGGAGTGCACTACCCAAGTGCACTTGCATTTGGCAGTAGGGCAATTGCCCCCAAGGTGGACCACTGTCCTGATTGCACAGGTCCCAAAAGATATTATGGAAATGAATTTGCTAAAGGGGCCTGTCCAACAGGTGTAACTCCAAGGGGTGGTCTGGGCAGAACCTGTGGGACATATACCTGGAAAAGCACTCAATGTAATTGTTACCTTGCAGGCTCCAACATCAAAGGTAGAAGCCCAGAGCTTGGTGGGCCTGTCCAACAGGTGCAACTCCAAGGGGTGGTCTGGGCAGAACCTGTGGGACATATGCCTGGAAAAGCACTCAGTGTAATTGTTACCTTGCAGAATCCAACATCAAAGGTAGAAGCCCAGAGCTTGGTCGGCCTGATGGGCTTCTGGCAACAGCATATTCCGCATGTAGCCCAGGTTCTGCAGCTCATTTGCCAAGTGACACATAAGAGGGCTCTATTTGAGGGGGGAGCTGTTGTGGAGCAGGCTGAGAGGGAGCTTAATGGTCATCATTTGAGCATGGGTCTGACACCCTTACAGCATATGACTGGGTTAACAGCACCTACACCAGTTGAACATCTGAAGGTGTGGCAGAGTCAACCATGTGAAGTGCTTTCACTCCAGGTGTTACCAGGAGCTGACCTCACCAGGCTAGAAGGAGTGGTGATACCGGCTGGAGGACAGACCCAATACCCTTAGGCGTAAAGATCACAACCCTCCATGGAACCTATCGGCAAGGTGTGCCAAGATCTGGTGTAACCCTTAAAGGAATACAGTGTTAGGAGGGGTGGTGGATGCTGCTTTCAAAGGGGATGTGAAGGTGCTGTTACCTGCTACCAGCTCAGACAGCATAGTACTCAAGCTGACCAGGGGATGGCACAGCTACCCTGTGAGAAACTAAGCGTGCCTATGCTCCATGAAATAACAGACCTGGGACTCCCAACCAGCAGAGGGGAGAAAGGCTTTGGTCCCTGGACAAAAGGTCTGGGCTATCTACCCAAATCAGTCAAACAGAACAGGTGAGGTCCTTAGCAAAGGGCCAGAGGTCACCTATTGGGTGATGGTAGCCAATGATGGTGGCCACAGTTCCAGTATGTTTGGATATTGGGAAACTGAGGCAAAGAGAGTAATTTACATGTATCTATCTACAGGTGGTGTGAAATAGATGAAGATGCCATTGGGAAGCATTAGCTTTGGTGTAGGGGCACCTAGAGTGCCCTGCTTAGATTGTGGTATGTTCCAGATTGGGCAGGATATGAGTGAAGGGGGGCAGGAAAGTTAAAGCAGAGGTTGAGTGGAGCAGCAGACTCTTTCAAGTAAGGATTGGATGTGATCCATTCCGTACCTTCTTTGTACTATGTTTTTTGCTAATGTAATTTGGCTTTTCCTTTTATGTCTGGAGAGCAATTGGAATGAAGTGAAGTTGCACACTAATCGTGATGCCTGTCTGGGTTCCCTTCGGCGTTACCTGCCAGAGACTGTGCCAAGGACACCAATCTCATGCTGTCTGCAGTGTTACAGCTGTCTCAGGAGGAAAGAGATGCAACAATTTCAGCTGTATAATGTGTTTTGATGTACTGTGTTTTGGGGACCCAAGGCAATTGTATGAATGTAACCAGAAAAGGGGAGGAAAATGTGTAAAGGAATGCTTATAGTTTCCTCTACTATTGTAAGAGATGCAGATGTTAATTGAATTGTATTTCTGATTGCTGTTATAATCCTGTTAGTGATAAATTGCTTTTTGTATATCAAGACACTGCCTGTGTATAAGAAGTGCAACCTTCAATGGAGGGGGGAGGGGAATTGAGGCACGAGGACAAGAGGAATGGCGCATGCCATAGGGATGGAGTGGAGTGCTAATTTCTGGAAAGCATCTTGATGTACAACTGAGGAGGTTTAGTATGGCATGCCTATTCCCCGTCCCATAATTCTTGCCCCAAACCCCTTCTTTATGGGGTGCTTATTGCTTTTGCACACTGTCATTGCATAGTATTGGAGTCTGGAGAGCTGAAAGCACAGGCTTTCTGACATTGTTTATAATAAGCTGAGAAAGAAGTTTTCACTCTGCCTATGTTCAAAAACAGGGCTTGGGGAAAGTTGTTCAGTTAACTAAAACGATCAAGATGAACTCACCTCACACCTGCTTGCCCAGGTAGATTTCTTTATGGCTTTCCCAAGCTGAGAAGGGACAGTGAGCTTAATTGGTTTGCAAATGTTCTCACCCTCCTTATGTAAACAAGAGTCAGACAGACTCTTGTTAGTCAAAATACAGGCGTTATGCCCATGGAGGGAGGGGCATGGGCAAAAGTTGGGAATGGGTATCATAGCTGTATACCCAGCCCAGGTTGTAGCAAACTCAGGGTTTCCATTTGCTCAGCTCAACCTCCTTAAACGCACTGATGATAGTGCTTGCATGGTTTGTTTCTTGCCCAATAGTGGTAAAAGAGAATTCACATACTGTGAAGTGTGGCTTCAATTGCTGTTGTTCCTAATCTACTGCCTGTGAAGGTAGACGAAACCATGTTTGTTTTCTTTCTGTCAATTATTACTCACTGGAATTGGGCTGCCTGTCAAAATGAGTTTATAGCAGCCCACATGGTAGGTAGGAAAGGGGAGAGAATCTTCTTAACTCTTATTCATTTCTCAAACCTCTTTCTGAAGTGAAGGGTCAAATCTGTAAAGAAGTTTGGAGCAGCCACGTTAAAAGGCAGGCAGGGCATTCCAGGCAGGGGCTTGGCAACCCTGCTTTGATATTAATATATTTGCAAAGGATCCATAGTCAAGCCTTACAAACATCAAAATCCTAACCAAGTAAGTCCTGTTGAGTTCTATGGGGCTTAGTCCCTCAGCAAGTGTGCTTAAAACTGCAGCCTTCAGGTGGCACCCAACTTTACTCCTGAGTACTCCCAACCAACATCTCCACAACATAGGCTCTCTTCTTCCTTCAATGGCCTTCTGGTGACTGGCCTGGCCTGAGGGCACTTAAACTCTTCTTGCCAGAAGCAAGTAGGCTAGATTAAATATTCCCCAACCAGGCTTCCTAAGCAGGTGAGAAGGAATGACCCCGTCACTTCAGCTTGGCCTGGAAACACCTTCATTTATCTAAGATATCTATCAATTTCCAATCAGATCTTTTTTGTTTGTTTGAGTGGTATGCTCCAAACAACTGTAGTTGATCCTTAATGTATCATATTTATTTATACCCTGCCTTTTGGCCAAAGGCCCTCAAGGTGGCTTACAAAAAACATAAATATAAAAATACAATATAATGACATCACTAGTCCCTGCAACTTCTCTAGGGCCCATCCCTGAAATCTCAGGGTTTGGGATGCTTCTGACCTGGCATCCCTATTGGTGTTTTGTATTTAAGTTTGGAACTGCAGATATAAATGTGTGGTGTGTGGTGTGTGTGTTTTAAATCTAAGAGAAATGTGGAGATTTTGCATTCCTGGTTTTTTCCCCCGGTTTAAATATGCTCTGTGTGTGTGTTCGTTTGGTTGGCTACTCTGAGGACAGGATGTTGGACTTAAATGGACCTTTGGCCTGATCCAGGAGGCTCTTCCTGTGATGATTATAAGATGTAATGTTCATACAAAGGGTACCTGTTGTGGAATCACCTTATTAAATACAAATAAATGTTTCTCATTGGTGAGACACTTGCACTCCGTGCATGCTCATACAATTTATTTCTGAGGCTTGTAGTTCCTATCATCATGCCTCCTCTGTTTAAGTCTCTGGGAGCTAGCTGTGTTTTGTGAGGAGAAGATGGTGATGCTTAGGCTGCATCACACTTTGGGCTTATTCACATGGGAGCATAACTTCGTGCTAAAGACTCTGTTTTTACCTCCAATTTCTGTTTGCACCGTCTACAGTAAGAGATCAATGCCAGCTGCAAACACGGTGTTTTCTAGTCACACTTGAGGGGAAGCATCAGTCACACAGTTTCCTAAAGACCATGCCCTCTAATTTAACATTCCCACTCCCTCTCATTACCTGGCAACCGAGCATGCTCAGTTTGTTCTACCAGTAATTTTCATTTAAAAAAACAACAACCTGGAAGAGTGGTTATTTGTATTTTCACTGGTACAATACACTAAAATACAAATCTTTGTTTGAGCAGTGTTATGATTTTGTGCACAAGTTAGGGGGGGGAAAGAAAATAAAGACACTGTCTGCAGCAACATAAAAAAGCATTGCAAAATGGGGGAGAGCACCTGGAAGTTGCAGAAAATAAAATGAATAAAGGGAGGAGCAGAGAGTGGACGTGGAGAAGGGATCAGTCAGCACACCCACCTAAAGCATCAGAGCAAAGCATCTGCAAACCCTAGAGATACTGAGTGAAGACTTTTTTCCTTCCCTTTTTGGATTATCAGAGGATTGGGTTAGTACGGATTTACAGGGGGGAAACTGTGTGATAGCTTCTGTTTGCTAGTAACATCATGTGAACCATGCAAATTAAAAGGGAATGCAAGTAGCACTAGATACCAGGGCTGTGGAGTCGGAGTCGGAAGCAATTTTGGGTGGAGTTGGAGTTGGAGTTGGAAGCAATTTTGAGTCGGAGTCGGAAGAAATGTACCAACTCTGGCTTCAAGATAAGATTAATATTTTAATATTAATATTTTAACATAAATCAATATACATTTGCCATTTATGAAGCAGTCAGAGTTGGACAGTAGAAAAATAGAGGAGTCGGAGTCGGAGTCGAAGGTTTGACATACTGACTCCACAGCCCTGCTAGATACTTCAATGAGATTGAAGTATTTGTAAAAACCACCAGATTATCACTATAAAATGTTCAACATCCACTAGATTTTCCACTAGCCAGGAAAATTTGCCACCAGATGCATGCCTAACAACACTAGATTTAGTGGGGAAATCACTAAATTGGCAACAGTGACTGTCAGGAAAGATTTTTTTTTTAAAGCTGCAAGAAAAAAATAGTAAGAAACATCCAGAAGAAGCAAAAGAAGGAGTCGCCAGGGACAAGGAGCACAGAGGATGAAAAAATGAAATGTAACAAACTGAAAAATAGGGTATATAGTATTTTACTTGGGGAATATGGTCATAGCTGTTGCATATCCACTTCCACAGTACAGTGAGACATATTATATTGAGCTTCCATTGTACCCTGTTCTGTTTCAGTGGCCTGTCTTAATTGTTCTCCTGATGTGGAAAGATGCTTATCTTGATGCAGAACCCTCTTTCCACATCAGAAGAATAGTTAAGACCAGTAGCCAAGTATTATTTCTCTGGGCCCGGTTCAAATTTGTAATGCACCCCCACCATTTTAGCAGAGAGGTGTGTGGAGGAGGCCTTCAGGGACGTTATAGCTGTGTCCCACTCCAACGATGATAGCTCTCCTGCTATCATGGACAATGATGGTCTCGGAGAAGGAGAGCATCCAGCTGAGGAAGAGGGAAACGATCCCTTAGAAGGGACCCATTCCTTGGGGGATGAGCAGCTATCCTCTCGTGCCGAGGATATATCTCCAGGGGGTGGAGGGATCCTTGTAGTGGGTAATTCGATCATTAGGAACATAGACAGTGGGGTGTGTGATGGGCGTGTAGACCGCAAGGTGTTTTGCCTGCCTGGTGCGAAGGTTGCGGATATCGCCCGTCGTTTAGATAGTTTGGTAGACAGTGCTGGGAAGGAGTCAGTGGTCGTGGTGCACGTTGGCACCAACGACATGGGGAAATGCAGCCGTGAGGTCCTGGAAGCAAAATTTAGGTTGCTAGGTAGGATGCTGAAAGCCAGGACCTCCAAGGTGGCTTTCTCTGAAATGCTACCGGTTCCACGCGCAGGACCAGCCAGACAGGCCCAGCTTCGCAGTCTCAATGCGTGGATGAGACGATGGTGTCGGGTGGAAGGGTTTGGATTTGTTAGGCACTGGGGAACATTTTGGGACAAGCCGGGCCTGTACAAAAGGGACGGGCTCCACTTAACCAGAATGGAACCAGACTGCTGGCACTTAAAATTAAAAAGGTGGCAGAGCAGCTTTTAAACTGACTGAGGGGGGAAACCCGACAGGAGCTGAGAAAGGTCCGATTCGGAATAAACCTCCCCCCTGGGATAAAAACCAAAGAAATGATGAAATTTTAAAAGGGGTAGGCCTAGAAGTAGGCATTGTGAGAGCAGGGGCACAGGATATAAATTCAGAAGAGCAAAATTACCACAGGCCAAACCACAAGTGCCAAAGACACTTGAAGAGAGACACTGCTTACAAGTGCCTGTACGCTAATGCTAGGAGCCTCCGAACCAAGATGGGAGAACTGGAGTGCTTGGTCTTAGAGGAGAGCATTGATATAGTGAGCATAACCGAGACCTGGTGGAATGGAGAAAACCAGTGGGATACGGTTATCTCTGGATATAAACTATATCAGAAGGACAGGGAAGGACGTATTGGTGGCGGAGTCGCTCTATACGTGACAGAAGGCATTGAATCCAGCAAGCTTGAAACCCCAAAAGAGGCAGACTCCTCCACAGAATCGTTGTGGGTGGTGATACCATGCCCCAGGAGGGACTTAATACTGGGAACGATCTATCGTCCCCCTGATCAAAATGCTCAGGGAGACCTTGAGATGAGATATGAAATTGAGGAAGCATCCAAACTAGGAAATGTGGTAGTAATGGGTGACTTCAACTACCCGGACATAGACTGTCCACATATGTGTTCCAGTCATGACAAAGAAGCAAAGTTTCTAGATATTCTAAATGACTATTCCCTAGACCAGTTGGTCATGGAACCGACCAGAGGGATGGCAACCCTGGACTTAATCCTCAGTGGGGACCGGGACCTGGTGCGAGATGTAAGTGTTGTTGAACCAATTGGGAGCAGTGACCACAGTGCTATTAAATTAAACATACATGTAAATGGCCAATTGCCAAGAAAATCCAACATGGTCACATTTGACTTCAAAAGAGGAAACTTCACAAAAATGAGGGGATTGGTAAAAAGAAAGCTGAAAAACAAAGTCCAGAGGGTCACATCACTTGAAAATGCTTGGAAGTTGTTTAAAAACACTATATTAGAAGCTCAACTGGAGTGCATACCGCAGATCAGAAAAGGTACCGCCAGGGCCAAGAAGATGCCAGCATGGTTAACGAGCAAAGTCAAGGAAGCTCTTAGAGGCAAAAAGTCTTCCTTCAGAAAATGGAAGTCTTGTCCAAATGGAGAAAATAAAAAAGAACACAAACTCTGGCGAAAGAAATGCAAGAAGACAATAAGGGATGCTAAAAAAGAATCTGAGGAGCACATTGCTAAGAACATAAAAACCAACAACAAAAAATTCTATAAATACATTCAAAGCAGGAGACCATCTAGGGAGACAATTGGACCCTTGGATGATAAGGGAGTCAAAGGTGTACTAAAGAACGATAAGGAGATTGCAGAGAAGCTAAATGAATTCTTTGCATCTGTCTTCACAGTGGAAGATATAGGGCAGATCCCTGAACCTGAACTAACATTTGCAGGAAGGGATTCTGAGGAACTGAGACAAATAGTGGTAACGAGAGAGGAAGTTCTAAGCTTAATGGACAATATAAAAACTGACAAATCACCGGGCCCGGATGGCATCCACCCGAGAGGTCTCTAAGAACTCAAATGTGAAATTGCTGATCTGCTAACTAAAATATGTAACTTGTCCCTTGGGTCTTCCTCCGTGCCTGAGGACTGGAAAGTGGCAAATGTAACGCCAATCTTCAAAAAGGGATCCAGAGGGGATCCCGGAAATTACAGGCCAGTTAGCTTAACTTCTGTCCCTGGAAAACTGGTAGAAAGTATGATTAAAGCTAGATTAACTAAGCACATAGAAGAACAAGCCTTGCTGAAGCAGAGCCAGCATGGCTTCTGCAAGGGAAAGTCCTGTCTCAGTAACCTATTAGAATTCTTTGAGAGTGTCAACAAGCATATAGATAGAGGTGATCCAGTGGACATAGTGTACTTAGACTTTCAAAAAGCGTTTGACAAGGTACCTCACCAAAGGCTTCTGAGGAAGCTTAGCAGTCATGGAATAAGAGGAGAGGTCCTCTTGTGGATAAGAAATTGGTTAAGAAGCAGAAAGCAGAGAGTAGGAATAAACGGACAGTTCTCCCAATGGAGGGCTGTAGAAAGTGGAGTCCCT
Organism: Rhineura floridana; assembly: GCF_030035675.1. NCBI lineage: Eukaryota > Metazoa > Chordata > Lepidosauria > Squamata > Rhineuridae > Rhineura > Rhineura floridana. Next base: position 79,367,297 of record NC_084486.1, on the reverse strand, counting down.
CAAGGATCGGTATTGGGACCTGTACTTTTCAACTTGTTCATTAATGACCTAGAATTAGGAGTGAGCAGTGAAGTGGCCAAGTTTGCTGATGACACTAAATTGTTCAGGGTTGTTAAAACAAAAAGGGATTGCGAAGAGCTCCAAAAAGACCTCTCCAAACTGAGTGAATGGGCAGAAAAATGGTAAATGCAATTCAATATAAACAAGTGTAAAATTATGCATATTGGAGCAAAAAATCTGAATTTCACATATACGCTCATGGGGTCTGAACTGGCAGTGACCGACCAGGAGAGAGACCTCGGGGTTGTAGTGGACAGCACGATGAAAATGTCAACCCAGTGTGCGGCAGCTGTGAAAAAGGCAAATTCCATGCTAGCGATAATTAGGAAAGGTATTGAAAATAAAACAGCCGATATCATCATGCCGTTGTATAAATCTATGGTGCGGCCGCATTTGGAATACTGTGTACAGTTCTGGTCGCCTCATCTGAAAAAGGATATTATAGAGTTGGAAAAGGTTCAGAAGAGGGCAAACAGAATGATCAAGGGGATGGAGCGACTCCTTTACGAGGAAAGGTTGCAGCATTTGGGGCTTTTTAGTTTAGAGAAAAGGCGGGTCAGAGGAGACATGATAGAAGTGTATAAAATTATGCATGGCATTGAGAAAGTGGATAGAGAAAAGTTCTTCTCCCTCTCTCATAATACTAGAACTCGTGGACATTCAAAGAAGCTGAATGTTGGAAGATTCAGGACAGACAAAAGGAAGTACTTCTTTACTCAGCGCATAGTTAAACTATGGAATTTGCTCCCACAAGATGCAGTAATGGCCACCAGCTTGGACGGCTTTAAAAGAAGATTAGACAAATTCATGGAGGACAGGGCTATCAATGGCTACTAGCCATGATGGCTGTGCTCTGCCACCCTAGTCAGAGGCAGCATGCTTCTGAAAACCAGTTGCCGGAAGCCTCAGGAGGGGAGAGTGTTCTTGCACTCGGGTCCTGCTTGCGGGCTTCCCCCAGGCACCTGGTTGGCCACTGTGAGAACAGGATGCTGGACTAGATGGGCCACTGGCCTGATCCAGCAGGCTCTTCTTATGTTCTTATGTTCTTATGTTCTTACCATCACCACATACATACACAGAAAAAATTATCTGTTTTGAAAAACTGGATGATTAATTAATATTTCTGGCTGCTTTATATGCATTTTACTGCCAGACACAGAAATATGGTATATGTGTATGAATGTCTGTTAATTATACATAGATGGACCCATAATTGTGAGTTTACCATAGCTATCTTGTTGGACACTGAGAAGAAGATACTGGACCAGGTAGGCCTTTGCCCTGATGCAGCAGTGCTCTTCTTATATTCTTATGTTCTTATCATATGATTACCACAGTGAGGCTGCACTGTCAAGGTTATGTATTATGAAGTCTTTCCCACCCCGCAACATCCACAAATTAGGCTTCCTTGGGAGATGAAATCTTGAGGAATGTTATGCATAGATTTCCCCCATCAAACACCCGCACCAAATTCACGGATGACACAGAGCAGATAGGAAAGTCATGAGACCATGGCGATGGAGCTACACTCCCCAGTAATCACATGAAGACTCTTTCAGACATATAACATGAAGAAACAAGTGTTCCCTGCCTCTGGGAATCTAATGTAAGTTTGCTCACAGCCTTGTCATTTCAAAGTGCTATCTGTGCTGTGGAATCTCTGCAGAGCAGTTTCATGAAGGCTGCAACAGGGAATAAGCTGCTCTGCAGAGATTCCAACTAAGCAGCACAGACAGTACTTGGAGAGGCCAGGGTTGTAGTGAGTCAATGTGCATGTGTTCTGCCCACACATTCACATGTGCACCACCCCGGAGCAGCTCCCGGGCTTGCCGGATGCCATACCAGCAGCGATGCGGAGAGCTTCTGATGGAGGTTGGGACTCCCATCCTTACCAAGTCCTTCCAGGAACACTACAGTCTCAGCCCAAGCTGTGAACTCAGCAGGATGCGGCCGTTGCTGCTGAGCGAGGCACCGGGACAAGGAGGGCGGCTGCGGGAAAAGGAGCACCCCGGGCAGGTGGGCAGATTCCCCGAGAGGCAGCAGACTTAAGATGGCTACCATTCTGGAACCTGAGAATCTGGGGACATCTGAAGGTCATAGCAATTGTGCTTTCTTCAGAACCAGCAGAAAACCTCAGGATGACTTGCTGTTTAGCTGAGTCTTAAACTGTAAAAAGATGCTCGCAAGGCTGCTTTTTTAAGGCTGGCATGTGCTATTTGTATGATTTCCACCATCAATATCTAATGAAGGTTAACTATTTAATTTGCAATTTGCACATTGTATTGTTTTTATTGTTTTATTGATGTATTACTGATGTTTTATTGATGTATCTTTATATTGGTGCTCTTTTGTAAGCCGCCTTGAGGGCCTTTTGGCCAAAAGGCAGGGTAGAAATATTAAAATCAAATCAATGTGTATATACTTGAGTGAAAGAGGATATGAGTTTGCATACAGTAGGCAAAGGTTGAACAAAACAAATTGCTATTTTATTCCCATACTCTTTCTTATTGTTTTGTCTCCTTCCGTCCTCCTTTCCCACTCCTTTTTTATTCCACTCTTTAACCATAAGCTTCTGGAAAAACAAATTCTGAATGGGCTACAGCTATAGGGGTACAACTATGTGTTTTACAAATAAATGCCTGTGTGTTCTTGATATTGAAGCATGTGCATTGTAGCATGAGATAGGAAGCACATTTCAGGGTGAGCCCTGAATCTGACACTTTGTGGAGTTCTCTCAAAAAGCAGAGTATGAATTTCTTAAATAAACAATTATCTTTACCTTAATGATCCACAATTTCTGATGTCAAATTTAACATCAGTCCCAACTTTAAATTACCAAATCAGTAATTACTGCATTAGTATTAAATGTATTTTTCTTCCCAATGTTAAATTTCACTGAGTATCATGATCAATTTATTTTACACCAGGGATGAGGAACCTCAGGCCTGGAGGCCAAATGTGGCCCTCTGGCCCTCTCTGTCTGGCCCTTGGGACTCTCCCCAGGTGACCTGCCTCAGCCACACCTCTCACCAACCCTGTTTTGCACCCTCCTTGAGTAGGTGTACCTGGCTGGAATGTGCCTTTGAATTCTGATAAAGCTTCCTCTTTGTCTGCATAGAGGATAGAGAGGGGTGTGAGAGTGTCGGTAGAAACTAACCTACTGTAAAAATGGAAATGGACTGCCTTCAAGTCGATCCTGACTCGTGGCGACCCTATGGATAGGGTTTTCATGGTAAGCGGTATTCAGACAGGGTTTACCATTGCCTCCCTCTGAGGCTGAGAGGCAATGGCTGGCCCAAGGTCACCCAGTGAGCTTCACAGTACAAAGGTAAAATTCACATTTATTGCTCTGCCCATTTTTGCTTATGGTCCCATCCATCACTGGCATGTATCCACCAGAAGGTTGCACAGAAGGGAATGTAGTCTTGTTAACTACAATAGTAGCTAAAACAGCGATTCCCAACGTGGGCGGTAGTGCCCCCCTGGGGGGCGTTACAGCCTTTCAGGGGGGCATTGGCATGACTACAAACTTTAGGAGGGCATTTCAGTTCATTAGGGGGCATTGACATTTGGTGGTCTGATGCGACAGTTGAAGCATTTAAGTTTAATTTTATTTAATACACAAATCATTAATTTTTAAACTGTTTTATCCCTAGTTAGAATGTATTTAATAGTCTCAGTTCATGGAAATAACACTATAAATCGTGTGTGCTCTTTAGTAAAGAAATTCTGAATAGCAGCCAGTGTCATACCAAGGAATGGGGATATTAGCCACGCCCCAGCACTAGGTAACATTCCGATGCTAACTTGAGGGATGTTGGAACCAATCACAAGAGTGTTTGATAAGCTGGGTGTAATGGTGGAGGGCGCATTTTTCCAACGGATGAGTGCTATGTGCAAACGAGTGACGCAGACAGTTATTCGCTGGTTTTCTTCAGGAATGGGACACACTCGCTACCCGTTGTTTCTGTGATGTTTAAATGAACTTGTTTAACGAAACAATGCCGGTAAACTGAATGAGTTTGTTGTTAAGTAACACAGTGTATTCTATTGGTTCATACTGTGTGGACTTAATTAGTTTTTGCTTATGTATGTATATTAATAAATCATACTAATAATTCAGTGTGTAATCTAAGTGCAATAAAAAGGCATGATAAAAACAATCAGTAATAATAATTGAAAATACCTTTTATGCATTACTCATATTTTAAGGGAAGAATAGGAAGCATTGGCATATACTTAATCTGAGGGGAGCGTTGGGCACAAAAAGATTTTGCAATGGGGCGTTGGGTCAAAAAAGGTTAGGTAACGCTGAGCTAAAACAAAGATATAGGGTTGTATGCAATGCATCCAATGTTAATCCATACTGCAGAGGTAGACCCTTTGAAATTAACAGACGTGATTAATTCTGGTCTATTAATTTCAATGGGTTTACTCTGAGTATAACTTAATTTGATACAATGTATATATTATATTGTAGGGTAAATCCATTATCATCTATGGAAGTGTGCCAACAATTTATAGAGGTCATAATTAAATCTGACAAGCTACCATGGCTAAAACTGTCCTTAAATTTGGGCAAACGAATTGTCTAAACAGGCTCTTGGCAACATAAGTGAATTCCTCCCAGTTGCTTGTGGGTAAAGCTAAAAACCCAGCATTCTTGTACTGTCTCATAAGCTGTGACCTTTTGTGGGACAAATGCCAAAAGGAGGGCTGGAATGTAAGCTCATTTATTTCGGCAGAAACAATGGCTTCCAATCTGCCCACTCATTCATGAGACAGAGGAATTAGAGGAATAATTTTTCCTTTTAAAAAATACACATTTATGAATGCACTCTATTTTTCACCTTTCCTTTTTTAAAAAAGTGCTAACTCAATAAACTCCAACTAATTAGTTCTATTTATTCCATGACTGCTAATCAATTACTGCCAAAAAATTCTAATGACTTTCACTTCCCTCATCCTCAACTTTTAAAAAAAGTCATGCCATCCATAATCCCTCAGGTTTTCAAGTTTTCCTGGAGACAGACAGAGAGAAACTATGGTCTGCTTGAGTGTATAATAAAGTCCTTCACTTACTTGCATTCTCTCACCTATTCAGTCTCAATGAAAATAACCCTGTGCCAGCTGCTTGAAAGTAAGCTCAGAGGCATCTGGAGACCAATTGCAATGCAAAGGTCATATTTTCCAAGCTGTTTATAGATTGTAATTTGTAAGGGTGTAATGTCACGGGTTGTCAATAATTCAGGGTGGAAAATTACAAGTCGTAATAGGCTATCAATTCTTCATTCTTCCCCACTTAACTCTTTATCCCCAAAGAGTGGTTAAATTGCATTTCATTTGAGTTTATTCCTTGAACTTGGATTCCCAAGTTTCATTTGTTTATAGTAAAGACATTTAGGGTGGTAAAATGTAACTAATGCCTTAACAAGTCCTCAGGGAATATAACCAATAAAAAGTGCATGTTTCAGAGTACAGATATGAATTCCTGCAAAAGGTCTATTCCTGCTGGGCCCTTATATTCTGTACAGCCTGTTGGTAATGCTGTCAGCACAAAAAAAAATGATTTTTTTCCCCGCAGACTGAACAAAGATTGAAATGAAAAGCTCTGTGTGAGAGAGACTACTTCAAGCCACTAGATTTAAGATTTATCTCTTTGGATGCAATCCTATCCCTAGTTAATCAGGGAAAAGTCCCAATAAAGTCAATGGAAGCTGTTACACATAACAGATGGCAGGATTATACCTTTTGTGTAATGAAGCAGGAAATAAATTGCCTAGTTTGTGATCAAAAATGGGTTCCCCCCTCCCTTTGGGGAATCTAATTAGGACCTGGTTGAAATGTTTTATTACCTCCAGTTCTGCAAGCTGAGGAAAAGCAGATCTCTATTTTTTTAATCAGCAAAGCCACGTTTGTTGATCTGCCTCCATTCCCTCTATCCATTGCCCAACCCAAGGGCAAAGGTTGGTAAATATGAATTATTCACATCTAACACACAATTGTATTGTTTTGTTTACAACTAAAGAGACTTCATCTGATTCTATGAACCTCAGTACCACTAAATGAACATTAGGGGCTCATCTACATGGTGATTTACTCTGTTTGGTGCTACTCACATCTCTTTTTAATTCACATAGTTCACATGACTTTACTGGCAAATAGAAGCTATTATGTAATTTCCCCCTGTAAATCCATAGTAAGTCAATACACTAATAATACAAAAATTTAGAACAATACAGCTCCACTCCACTCCACATGTCTTTGAAGACGGTTTGCTTCTATGGTTTTTAGTGGGTGGGTGAATCATCACTTTCAGCTATTCACCTTTTTCTGCCCACTAACTCTCCCATGAATTCCATTTTGTTTCTGGTAGTTTATCCAGCAACTTCTGACTGCTCTGTCTTCCCCCCTTCACAGTTTGCTGCAGCCCTCCCTTCTTTCTTCTCTTTCTCCCTGAGTAAACTTCCTTGATTCCTTGTAACAAGCGATGGGAATTGCCATTGGATTTTATAATTCTTTCTCATATTCTCAATATTTGCAGAGATAATTTTGAAGTAACATCTCTCCATGCCTGGTTTCTGATTATTATTTTTAAAAGTCACCTCAAAAAATATTGGTATATTGATATTTTGAGAAAATATTGATATTGATATTTTCTTTAAAATATTGATATAATTGGTTTTCCAGAAGGGAAAATATAACTGAGAAAAAGCAAGTGACAGCAGAGAAAGGGGGGAGCAGATGACCCCATTTCTTTCAACTGCCAAACTCCAGGAAGTGGTGGGAGGAGGAGGGAGTGAAAATATTGCGCAGGTCAAAAATATTTGCACATGCCCTGTAACTGAGCAACTGGAGGGAGTAAAAATATAAAATTAGAGGGCAGGGCCATAAGGAAACAGTGACGCTAATTCTTCTCAGAGGAAAGCCTACATGTATGAATGGAAAACAACAGATTTGAAGCTATAATTGAGCACAAAATGTGGACCTTGCAAATCTATTATGATGGTAAAAGCAGTGTATTTGCTATAAAGAAATGCTCCCATGTGGATAAACCCTACGATGGAAAACACAACAATGACTGCTCAAGTATCATTCCATTGGCTCTGTGACCAAATTCCCCTTCATTGTAATGCTGGCAAAGCAATTTGGGTTGGTGGCTGGTACTGCTACACCAACAGCAACCAGCATTGTAAACTGTGGTGTAGCAATGCTATGGAAAGTACGGTATAGAATTTGGCAAACAGACTGTGTGGTGGGATTGTCATGGGGATTACCCTGTTGTGGATGGCATTCAATTGATGAAAAGTTGTTTTCCTGCGACCAATGTCCTGCAAGGCATTTCCACATTATCCCAGATGTGCAGATCTGGTTGAAACAAGTCAAAAACGTATTTTGGTTACTCAAAGTCATTCACTTTGATTATTTTATGTGTCCTGAGCACCTTGATTCTGAAGCAGTTTACAGCCTGAATCCTATTAAACCCTGACTCAAATTAAGTCTGGCACTAAAAAGACATTTTAACTGAGCATATAGGCTGTATGTTGGCATGTAATATTTAACATAAACCTTTTCATATTTTAATGGACACACAAGCAAAACAAGAGGAATTACGAAATAAAAAAGGCAAGATACAACTGTGGTGGGGTTTTTGTTTTTGTTTAATTGCAAATATAGCAGAAAGAAAAAAGCAAGTTACACCTGTAACCACATTGGCAGAAGCTACTTTCTCTGTGTTATCATAGTTACACATGCCTGTGAGATCAGGTTGCCCAGATGGGATCCATTGGCCAGTGCTGCTTTGAAAGCATTCCATTGACCTAACGCAGTATCGATTTGAGTTCATTCTTCGTCTACTATCTGCTACTTTTACCGGGCCAGTTTTTTCCTCCCAAAAATATTGATGTTAATATTGATATTTTTGGAAAGGAAATATCAATGTATTAAAGGAAATATCAATCATTTAAAAGGAAATATTGATCTCTTGAAAGGAAACATTTTAAACGTATTTATCAGCACTTCGGTATCAGGCAATAAGTCCTCAGTGGGATATATGTCTGAGTATGCCTTGCGTAAATATTGGGTTAAACTGCAGGGGGCACCAACCTTTCGGGGCCTGTGGGCACATTGGCAAGCCAGATAAACTGTTGTGGGAACACACATGTGGCACAACTCTAACCTCTGCAGCTGTAGCCCTCCTCTCTAAAAGTCACCCCATACACTGTAATTAAGCTTGGGAATAAAGCCTTCGATTTGCTAAAGAAGGATTATTTCAACAGAGGGAGAATTAGGGGGACAGGACTCTGAATGCACAAGGGAATGCCTATGAGGGTCAGATGCCACACTGGCAACCCTTGGGTTAAAGGTTTCAATGGATACATTTCTGTGCTTACACAAAAATGAGTTTTAGTATAGGTAGAGTAACCCGCTCGCCTCATTAATGAGCATCGCAAGAGTAACAGATTCCTAAGAAATAAGAATGTTTTGTCTAAAGTAATGATGTAGTTATCATTACTTAGACCCTAAAATCAAAACAGTTCTAAACAATGTTTTCCCTAATAGGCAAAATGCCCACGTTTAAAGTATCTGAACCCAAAAAGGCTCCAATATAAGCACATATCTGGGATATCTTCCTTCCTTAGTACAGATACAGGACAGACAAAGCACTTTCGATATTAAGGTTGAAAAGACATAAAATTCAAGGATTTACTGCACAAACAGGTAAAATATAAAAAGATTTGAACCAGAAATGCCAGAGAGGCAAAAACAGAGGAAGGGGGAGGGGGGTACACCTTAAACTGATGCCTAATGGAAAAATTATCTATTCAGTAAATTGTAGATTCAACTCCAGTTTGCAGTTTGTTTTCTACTATAGAAGTAGCATGTCTTCAGTTCATTGTCCTTCTCTATCTTTTTGGCTTTTTGTCAGTTTGTTTTTTTCTCAGTTTCTCATTATTCCAATCATAAGTTCAATATTCCACATTTCTGCATCAGTTTGCAATTAAAAAAAAAGTTCCCATGAAAATTCCTCAGCATTTTAAGGTGAATTTCTCCTACTATGTATAATTGTATGCATTTCTTCAAAAATATACACATTTTTGTAAGCAATGTCCCCTAATATAATGCATTGCTGCATGTTATTTCCACAACCATAGGCATTTTTATGCACACTTTCCCCTAATATACCCATTTTGCGAACAGCATTTGTTTTTTTAAAAAAATGCCTTGCAAAATTAGCAAAAGTGTGATTTCAAAGTCTAGTTGTGTTTCAGTTGATGTATTGTTTCAGAAAGTGCAAATTAGGTAGTTTCACATTAAAATGGAAATCGAACTGAATTTCTCCCACATCCCTACTTTTGGAATTTGTATTGTGGAAAATTCCAACCAATAGTATCAAAATCTCAATGAATATCCTGAGAATCCAAGGACTTCGCAAACCTCAAGGTCAATGATGACCAAGGTGACATTTATTTATTTTATTTATTTATTTTATTTTATTACATTTCTAGACCGCCCTATAGCAGAAAGCTCTCAGGGCGGTGTACAACAAATAAAATCACAATTAAAATATGAGCAAGTGTGAAAAATATAATACAATTATAAAAACATTAAACATGATAAAAATCCGAAATAGAATTGCCATTGAGTTTATAAATTAAAATCCATATTAGGTTTAAAATTAAATTTAAAATGTTTAAAAAGCCTGGGCGAAAAGGTAGGTTTTTACCTGGCGCCGAAAAGATAACAAAGAAGGCGCCAGGCGTATCTCGTCTGGGAGGGCATTCCATAGTTCGGGGGCCACCACCGAGAAGGCCCTAGATCTAGTTGTTGATCTCCGGGCCTCTTTATGAGTTGGGACCCGGAGAAGGGCCTTCGACGTCGAGCGTAGTGAACGGGTAGGTACATAGCGAGAGAGGCGCTCCACCAGGTATTGCGGTCCGATGCCGTTTAGGGCTTTATAGGTAAGAACCAACACTTTGAATCTGGCCCGGAAACATATCGGTAGCCAGTGCAGCTGCGCCAGGACAGGTGTTATATGGTCAAATTTCTTTGTCCCAGTGAGAACTCTGGCCGCAGCATTTTGCACTAGCTGAAGTTTCCGAACCGTCTTCATAGGTAGCCCCACGTAGAGTGCATTACAGTAGTCCAATCTAGAGGTTACCATAGCATGGATAACTGAGGCGAGATTCTCCCTGTCCAGATAGGGTCGTAGTTGGGCTACCAGCCGAAGCTGGTAGAATGCATTCCGTGCCACCGAGGCAAGTTGGGCCCCTAGCACACATACACCCAGCCCCGTTTGAGTTGCTGTTCATATTCCCATAGTTTTCTTTCTTTTTGTGAAAGAAAATACAGAAACTGATAACTTAACTGAAGAGTGAAGCAACGATCTCCAGCACCGATGACCTTGTTCTCTGGAGATTGACAAAAACCAGCTAGCAGCATCTGTAACCACAGTATGTAATGGCCTCACTTTCTCCATATCTCATGCACTCAGATAGAGTTGCCAGATGGCTCTTATTCTAAAGGGTTGTCACTTTTCTCTTTTTATCATACCCCCAACAAAACATTACAACTTCTTCGGGGGGATTTGGTAGATTTAATCTGGCAACCATACATGAGGGCATCTAACACAGAGAGAACAGCATGAAACAAGTGCATGCAAATCTGATGCTATTTTACACTCAGAACAGTAACATGAGCCCCACTTCAACAGCATTGTCTATTTCCCCTTGGCACACTTCTGAGACACAAATTGCTTAATGCAAGCAGAGGGGCAAGGCCAAGCATATTATAACACAGTGCATAATATTTCAGATCTTATTAGCCCCATATGATAGTGCCAACCAGATCCGAATATCTGAAGGACAACAGATCTGTGTTGGCTTTTGCTTATCAGCTGGAGGATTCTTCTGAATTTGCACAGACAAGAAAGTTGTTCTATCAGACTGGTGACCTTTGTATGAAGATTAAGCTAGTATTTGTCCTCTAAAATTCCCATTTGCAATTTTCTTTTTTAACCTCCTCAAAGACCAGGTAAATATTCAGCCATGTTTATACAAGTCCCTTTAAACCCCTACACAAAGAACTAAAATGCTAAATGAGTAAAAAAAATGAAAGAAGGGGGTCAAAGCATCCTTAGCAGCCATAACATTGCCATATTACAATACAATCTTGACCCTGCTGCTCAGTGCTGTTCAGGAAGGCTTCAAGCCGCCTTGCTTCTCTGAGTATGAGCAGTTATCAGATTGTGTTCATGCTGCAATGGAAGGGTTAACATTGCTGCAACTGTGTTCATATATAATGGAACAGAGGCCTTTTGAATTATTTCTCAGGGAAACCTGCTGCCTTGTCACCAGTTCAGTGAGCCATGTACTAGACTAATTTGACTTACACTTATGGTCAGCTATTTGTCAAAGAGCAGGTATGGAAAAGAGCTTTATATTCCATTCCCTTTGACTTATGGCTAACTTTTGACATATGTGCCTCCAGGGAAACACATACGTATTTTCCCTGCCTTCCCTGATGCTTGTCCAGCACCTGTTCCTAGAAAGAGAGGAATTGTGAGTCATTTGTGTGTGTGTTTTCCCAGGCAAAATAGAAGGAGAAAATAAATATCTCTCAGCAAATGAAACTCTTATTTTGTGAATGGCTATCATTCTTCTTGGGGTTTTTTTCTCTTCTGCCTGTCCCCCAGCTTTCTGTCCTTGTGGCTCTCTCATATTGTGAGGACTATAATCTCTTCATAGGATGCTTCTCCCAAGGGCCAATTGCACTTATCCACAGAATGGGTTTCACCACTAGTACTCATCAAGCTTACAATTTAAACCATTTGTCACAATCCAGAGAATCAGGCATGCCTAAATTCCATTGAACTCATTGTAACCAACAAATCTCATTGTACCATTAAGTTTGTCAAGTCCCAGAACCGGTAAAAGACTTAAGCGAGTCCGTACATTCTTTGGTGTACGTCCATTGTTCTTTTCTTAATTTTTTTTTAAATACAAAATGAAGTTTTTATATCCATATAAGATAAAATGTGTTTAATTTTAAGATATTTAAAGAGATGGGAAATTGGATATGCAAAACTATCTGGCAAAAGGTCACCCAGTAAGATTATAGCTGAACAAAAATTTGAACTCAAGTCCAAGCTCATTTTGTCTACTAAATTATAACGGTTCATGCCGAGCCAACTATATATCATAATTTCTGTGATGAATTGTTTTTAAAAAAAGAAAAGAAAGAAAATTAAGACATTTTTCATCCAGTGTGTATCATGTAAGTTAATGGTAAAGCAAAATGGAGGGGGGAAATGGAAATTTCCTTACAGTGTAACTTCTTAGTCTCCTCTCCAGGGGGAAGAGTCATCCCTCTCTCCAGACCGAGCTGACAGAGCAAGAACTCCTCCTCAACCCCTTAACACCAACCGTGCAGACATTCTTTTAGCAAAAGCCTGTACAAGGTAATAACTAGAGAAAAGGTAATAGACAGAAACAGAAACAGACACCTGGAGATAGCATCACATGGGAACAGAGACACACATTACTAAACTTTGTGTGAGAATGTAAGGCGCTGGCAGAATCCCTAAGCCCCCAACCCCTCGCTCCAGAAAGTCATAGCAGAGGAATGAGAGGTGGGTGGGATGTCCTCCAGACCTATCTACAAATAGAAATTTACAGTAAGGAAATTTCCATTTTTGCTAGATAGGGCTGGAAGACATTCCTGGTTAAGAATATAACAGAGCAGTATACTAGTACACAGGGTGGGATTCGTCTGTCTAGTGAGGCAACATATTCTGGAGCACCTTCCTATCAAATGCAGCGTCCACTGAGGAAAATGAATCTATTTTGTAGTGCCTGATGAAGGTGTGTGGGGAGGCCCAAGTGGCCGCCCTACAGATATCCACAATAGAGGAACCCCCTTTACATGCTGCTGATACTGCCGGCCCCTGAATTGAATGTGCTGTGGTACCCAAAGGGGGTTCCTTGCCCAATGCCTCATATGCTTGTGCTATAGCAGTTCTTAACCAGCGGGAAATAGATGAGGTTGTCACCTTATACCCTCTCAATTTTCCAGAGAAAGACATGAAGAGGGCCTCTGACCTCCTAAACTCTAATGTGCGGTCTAAGTAGAAACAAAGTGCCCTCTTCACATCTAGGAAATGCCACCTACGTTCCTGAGCACAAGATGGTGCAGGACAAAAGGAAGGCAGAACCTGTGGAAAACCGAGTTGACCTTGGGTAGAAAGGATGGGTCTGGTCGAAGGACCAACTTGTTCTGATGGAATATACACAATTGGGGTCTGAGGATAAGGCCCCTAATTCAAAAACTCTGTGTGCAGAAGTAATGGATATCAGAAAAAACTGTTTTGGAGGTCAGCAAATTCAGAGGACAGGTAGCCATCGGTTCGAATGGTGGACCCGTTAACGCTATCAACACCCAGTTAAGATTCCAAGTTGGGAACCTATGGACTGTCTGAGGGGAAACAACTGCAACCCCCTTCAGAAAATGTTTGATTAAGGGGTTGGACGAGAATGAAGGACCAAACAGAATGTTACTGAGGGCAGCCGCTTGATGCCTAATGGTGTCTGCACTCAGTCCCTTATCCAGACCCGACTGAAGGAACCCCAAGAGGACCCTGATGTCCCTGGACAGTGGTTCAGCCTCATTCACGGAACATCAGGACAGGAAGACCTTCCAAGTGGAGGAGTATACTCTGTTCGTGGATTCTCTACAGGAAGCCAGCAGAGTGTCTAACTCCCAGTGAATCCCATGTCACTCAGCCAGAGCAGCTCAGCCTCCAAGCTGTTAGCCGGAATAGTTCTGGCCAAGGATGGCATACCGGACCCTGTAACAAGAGATCCAGTTGTGTTGGCAGCTGCCATAGGATCCTGACTGACAGATTCAACAGGTCTGGAAACCAAGGGAGTCTTGGCCAATAAGGAGCCGCAAGGATCAGTTCCACCCTGAAGGTCTGAACCCACTGAATTGTGTGCTGTATCAACCCAAAAGGGGGAAAGGCATATAGAAGGCTTTGCAGCCACTGCACCTCAACAGTGTCTGTGCCTTGGGCCTGAAGAACCCGTCCAGCTGCACATTTTCAGTGGTGGAGAAGAGGTCCACTATTAGTTCGCCCAACCATCGCCCCACCTGGTGAAAAATTGCTGGGTTCAGCTGCCACGCCGCCTCCTTGATCGATGTCCTGCTGAGCCAGTCAGTTACAAAGTTGTTTGTGCCCACCAGGTGTTCGACCTTCAGGGAGGACTGCTGTCTCTCCACTCATTTGAACAGACGCTTCGCTTAGAGCATCATACCTCTCAATCAAGTGCCCCCTTGTTTGTTGACATAAGCTTTCACAGATGAGTTCTTGGTGCATATAAGGAGATGTTTCCCATTGATCTCTGATGTAAAAGCCCTCAGGCCTAGCCTGATGGCCCGTAACTCCAGTACGTTTATGCTGAGCTCTGATTCGGACACTGACCAAGTGCCCTGTGCCACCTTGTGATCCAGGTGAGCCCCCCCATCCATAGAGACTAGCATCTGAGGTCATGATTATTCATGGTGGGTCTTCCAGGTGGACCCTTTGGATCAACCACTGGGGTTTCAACCACCACCTGAGCTCTGCCCTCAGTGCCAGGGGGATCATTACCGTGTATCTGCGCTGAAGTAGAATGGCTTCCTGTTGGAGTAGCAGGAGCTGTTGTAGTGTCCTCGAGTGGAATTGGGCCCATGTGACCATGTTGAATGATGAGACCATGAGCCCTTGGAGTTGAGCTAGGAGCATCAGGTCCATTTCGGGAGATAAGACTATTTCCAGAAGCAGTTGATTTGAGTTTTAGCACCCTTTCTTTGGAGTGTCTCATCTGGAAGAGGTGCATGTCCAACGGTATCCCCAAGTGTAAAATCACTTGGGATGGGATCAGCATGCTCTTCTCGGTGATTACCACAAAACCCAGCCCTTGGAGCCAGGCTAGTGCGACCTGGGTATTCATCCGGGACTGGCTCTCTGATGGTGTTCTCACCAGTATGTTGTCCAGGTAGGGATGAACACAGATCCCCATTGTTTGAAGATGGGCCAACAGCGCTACTAGCACCTTGGTGAAGACCCTGGGTGCTGAGGAGTCCGAAGGGCAACACCCGGTACTGGAAGTGTCTGTTGTCATATGAGAACCGGAGACATCTCCTGTGGTGCCTGTGAACTGGAATGTGCAGGTACACCTTGCAGAGGTCCACAGAGGTCAACCAATCCCCTTTTCTTAGAACTGCTGTTATGGATCGAAGAGTTTCCATTTTGAAATGTCTTTTGGCCACCCACCTGTTGAGCCATTTTAGATCTAAGATGGCCCTGGTATCGCCATTCTACTTGTCTACTAAGAAAAAAATTGTATAGATCCCTGATTTCCTCTCCAAGGGGACCACTGGCTCTATTGCCTGAATGCTCAGCAGATGCTGAATGGCCTCCATTGGTGCTTCTTCAGTTTTCAGGACCATGAGGTGGGCAAGAACAGATCATGTGGAGTTTGGACAAACTCTACTGCATGGATACTGTCTCCAGTACTCAATTGTCCAAAGTGATGTCTCTTTGGAGGCGAACTCCAGCAGCCTTGCTCCCACCCTGCAAGAGACCTCTGGAGGCTGCCAGTCAGGAGGAGGGGCCCTTTGGGGTGCCCTTCTGGGGTCTCCCTGAGGAGAAAGATGTGCCTCCTGATTTTGTTGAGGAGGTGTGGCCACCACCTCTCTCCTGTCTGTCCCAGTGAAACCTGCTGGAAGATTGGTTTCTGAATCTGGAGGGCTGTCTTGGGGAACGAAAGAACTGGTTCTGTCTGTTTTTCTGTACCTCTCATTTAGCCATCGGAAGTGCTTTCTTTTTGTCTCTAGTTTCCACCAGGTAAGCCTCCAGAGATTCACCAAACAACTTAGAGCCTGAAAGGGGAAGTGCAGAGAGGCGAGTGTGTGACCCTGTATCCACTGCCCATTACCTGAGCCAAATGTTGCATCATGCCACAGTAGATGCTGCCATGGACCGTGCTGCAAATTGTAAGGTGCCCATAGACACATCAGCAGACAGAGCTGAGGCATACGCCATTTTCTTTAAACTGTCCTTCACAAACTTGGGAACATGGTCCGTTCCTCCCAGCTCTTCTGCCCACATGAATACTGTCCTGGAGAAAATTGAGGAAGTGGCCACAGTCCTGAAGGCCACAGCATCTACCTCAAAACCATAAGAGAGGCCCTTCATGCCCCTTTGACCCGCTTATCATAGTGGTCCTCACACCACCTCCCCTTTGGCGGGATCACTGCAGAGCAAGCAAGGGCAGTGACAGGCGGGTCCACTGTGGGAAAACACAACCATGCCATGATCCTTTCAGCAAAGACATAGTGCTTCTTTGACCACTTAGCAGGCGGCTTTGAATTGCACAGTGATGCCCATTCTGCATCCCACGCATCATCAAAAGCCTGAGGAAAAGGAACAATAACCGGCTTCGCGTCAGTCGAAGGAAAGGCCTTTTAGCTCCTGCCAAATCCAACTGGGCGGGTGCGTCACCTCTCCCCTCAGTCTCTGACAACTGTAGCACTCTATGCACCTTCAAGATAAGGGGTTGAAAAGCCGTTGGGGCGAAGAGCCTAGGTCATCTCAAGTTCCTCTCCTGACAACTCCCCCTCTTCCCTGTCAGGTTCAGGGGAATCATATGAATCAGATAATGCCCCCTGCTGGCCAGTGGCCTGCTTGGGCAGTTGTCCTTCTAGCTGCAACCAGTTCTTTTGACTCGTAACACCCCCTACCAGTCCACTGCATCCAGTAAGATCCTTGTCCCCTGTAGCGGCTGCTGGGAACTTCCCCCCCACACTGCATGATGTGACAGGGTGGGGTTTGCCCCCAATATGGTGGCAGTAGGTGTGCTACCCCGGCTGGTAGCTGGAGTAGAGGAAGGACGAGATGTGGAAAAGCTGTGGTGCAATGGCGAACTGCTATATCTCCCCTCCCTGCTAGAGCCGCTAGAGTGAGATCTGCGCCTCCACTTCCCCTTATGGGAGCGCCTGCTTGAGTGTCTGCCCCATTTACGTTTAAGGGAATGACGAAAGGAGCCACTGATTTCAGAGGCTAAAAGTGCTTAACCCATGACATAAACTCGAAAAGCTGGGAGGGGGGGAGGAAGCTTCCATACCTTCATTATTAATACACACACACACACTGCCCCCGCTTGGGGATGGAGAGAGCACAGGCTGAAAACTCATTGAGCCTTGCTCTTGCAGCTCCTTAGTGTCCATCGTGTCTCCCGTGTGGCAGGAGTCTTGGCAGGAAATCGAGGAGGGAGCAGACAGAGCCATCCAAATGGCGGCCGTGGCTGTTCTGTGCATGGGAGAAAAGTGTGGGAAGCTGTCATGATGGCAAGCCACCTTAGTGGGCACTGCTCAACCCCCTGCTGCCTTTTACATCCTGAATCTGGGGCTAGATACCCCCAGGCAGCCCGTTGCGCTAGTTCTCAGGAGGGGGAGAGCTGGAGACTGGGATCCCACTCATATGGGTGTGACAAGAAATGCAGCTCTGTGGAGCAGGGAGTCAGTCTGCCTTCCTAAGTGGCTGCTGCTGTAGCTGGGAAGCTGCAGCCAGCCATGCTCCGCTGATGTTTGAAGTGCCACATGTGGCGCCAAAAAGCCCAGCCGGGCTCGACAAGCCTCCCAAACCACGAACCTACAAAGTGAAGGCGGGGGGGTGGAAGATAAAAAGACAGATGGTAAGGGATGAGAGGGAAGAGAAAAAGAGTTATCTAAGTAAGGAGAGGAGAATGACTGAGAGAAGAGTAATAGGAAAAGGTAGCAAAAAACAGACAAAAGGAAGTTCTGGCCAGAGGGAAGAAAAGACCCAACCTTCACTGACTGCAGGCAGGGCCAGTCTGGAGAGACAACTCCTTGCCCTGGAGAGGAGACTAAGAAGCTTAGAGACCCTGCCTGTTATGATCAGTAGGAGGAGTCATCCCTAACCAGGAATGTCTCCAGCCCTGTCTAGCAAATAGCCTATTTGGTTATATGATAGCGACCATTGTTAAAATGATGAAATAGAACTGAAATTATCATAGCTACAAAATGTGGCAGAAAGAAGGAAAGTAAGTCTGAGTTTTGTTACTATAAAAACTCTATCAAGATGAAATAGAGAATGGAAGCACCAAAAGGCAGACTCACTCTTAAAACTCTGCTTGTGGCAAAGTTGTTCCTTATTCTACTCAACCCAAGTTTCTGTTCAGCAGAGATGGTCCGAAATGAAATTGCCTATGTTGGCTGATGTGAACAAGATACCTATTTCAAAACCAGCTCAAAAATAAAATTCAGCTAAGCGCGATATCACGATAACCTTCTAGAAGGATTCTGCTACATAAATGACAACTGAAGATTAAGCTGACTAACATATTGTTAAGCCAATAAATGGATCAACTGAAAACTTTCTCCAAGCTATCCAGTTCTGAGAAAAGAATGGCCTAGAATTTTAACAGATCTGGCTGGAAAAAAAATAATATATTACATTATTCAGTCCCCAGTCAGAGAGCAAGCCCTGTGGCTTTAATAGTAGCTTTGGAAGAAAACTTATTATTTGGTGTTACTTCCATGGTGAAATTCTACGCAAAGTGTCAAACAGACAAAAAAAAATCTTGCTATGAAATGTAGCAGGTATTTTTTTCTAGAAGATCTAGACAGAAAATTGTTCTATCTCCACCTTTTTAGTAGCCTTGGTAAGAAGAAACGAAGTCAAGCATGCAGCAGGGGATCCCTCCTCTTCCCAAGCACCACATCCCCACCTCTCTCTTTCTGTGTGTGTGTGTGTGTGTGTGAGTGTGTAAAGCAAGGTGCTCATGTCCAATTAGTAACTGACAAAGGATTCTATGCCAGAAGGAATGAAAAACCATACAAGAGATAATTGTGAGGAACATGTTATGTTATTGTTCTTGGTCCATGTGAACAGTGCTTGAAAGAACAAGTATGTAAGTTGCATGAACAATTATCACATTGCCAGCACTAGGTTAATGAGGCTGGGGTCAAGATGATGGCTGGGGCTTTTCCCTTTTATTGAGCTGGTTTCCACATAACATTAAGCTGTCGACACGATCGCTCCTGTGCGCCCTCTCCCATGTCGAGCTCATGCAGCTCCGTGGTATACCCCGGAGCTGAGAGTGATGAAACAAGAGAGGAGGAGGCTTGAGTGCAGATGGAGGCGAACTCCTGACGGATGCAATCATGCCTTGGTAAGTGCCTCTACGAAACTATATACAGAAGCGGTGAGGGCAGCAAAAAAGCAATATTTCGCTGCCATTATTAAATCATCCCTCAACCGCCCTGCGGAGCTCTTTAGAACTGTCCGAGGGCTCTTACATCACAGCCCTCAGGATATCAGAGAATCATTGGTAACCTGCTGTAATGAGTTCGCTGGGCACTTCCAAGATAAAATCTTATGCATCCGCCAGGACTTAGACTCCAATATTATGGCAGTTGAACCTAGTGAGGTATCCGGAGCACGGTCTTGTCCTCATTTGTTGGATGAGTTTCAGTTGGTACAGCTTGAGGAAGTTGACAAGGTACTTGGACTGGTGCATGCAACCACCTCTGTACTAGATCCTTGCCCCTCTTGGTTAGTGAAAGCTGCCAGGGTTGAAACAGCCGGCTGGGCCAGGGAAGTGATAAATGCCTCCTTGAGAGAGGGAGTGGTCCCTAGCCGTTTGAAAGAAGCGGTGGTGAGACCACTCCTGAAGAAACCTTCCTTGGACCCAGATAATTTGAACAACTTCAGACCGGTAGCGAACATTCCATTCTTGGGCAAGGTCTTGGAACGGGTGGTTGCCAGACAGCTCCAGGTGCTCTTGGATGAAACCGATTATCTAGATCCATTTCAATCCGGTTTTAGGCCCGGTTTCAGCACTGAAACGGCCTTGGTCGCCCTGTATGATGACCTATGTCGGGAGAGAGACAGGGGGAGTGTAACCCTGTTGATTCTCCTTGATCTCTCAGCGGCTTTTGATACCATCGACCATGGCATCCTTCTGGGGAGACTCACGGAGTTGGGAGTTGGAGGTACTGCTTGGCAGTGGCTCCGCTCCTACTTGGTGGGCCGCCTCCAGAAGGTAGGGCTTGGGGAGCACTGCTCGATACCCTGGACTCTCCATTGTGGAGTCCCACAGGGATCGGTTCTGTCCCCCATGCTTTTTAACATCTACATGAAGCCACTGGGCGCGGTCATCAGGAGTTTTGGAGTGCGTTGTCATCAGTATGCTGATGACACGCAACTCTATTTCTCCTTTTCATCTTCCTCAGGTGAGGCTGTTGATGTGCTGAACCGTTGCCTGGCCGCGATAATGGACTGGATGAGAGCTAACAAACTGAGGCTCAATCCTGACAAGACTGAGACGCTGTTGGTGAGTGCCTTCTCGGCCCAGACGGTGGATGTTCAACCTGTTCTGGATGGGGTTACACACCCCTTGAAGGAACAGGTGCGTAGCTTGGGGGTTTTGTTTGATCCATTCCTGTCTCTTGAGGCTCAGGTAGCCTCGGTGTCACGGAATGCGTTCTACCACCTTCGGTTGGTAGCCCAGCTACGTCCCTATCTGGACAGCGACGACCTCGCCTCAGTTGTGCATGCTCTGGTAACCTCTAGATTGGACTACTGCAATGCACTCTATGTGGGGCTGCCTTTGAAAACAGTTCAGAAACTACAGCTAGTGCAAAACGCAGCAGCCAGACTGTTGACGAGGACCAGACGGTCTGCACATATAACACCTGTTCTGGTGCGTTTGCACTGGTTACCGATCGGTTTCCGGGCCAAATTCAAAGTGCTAGTTTTGACTTATAAAGCCTTACACGGTGCGGGACCACAATACCTAGTGGAACGCCTCTCCTGATATGAACCTACCCGTTCACTACGTTCAACATCAAAGGCCCTCCTCTGAGTTCCGACTCACAGAGAGGCTCGGAGGGTTGTAACGAGATCTAGGGCCTTTTCAGTGGTGGCCCCCGAACTATGGAATAGTCTCCCCGATGAGGTTCGCCTGGCGCCTACACTTTTATCTTTTCGGCGCCAGGTTAAACCCTTTTTATTTTCCCAGGCTTTTTAAAAATTTTACATTTTATTGTTGTTATACAGACCAGGCTGTTAATTGTTTAAAATATATGCTCAGTGTTACTATTGTCATTTTAATGTATTTTTTATTGTATTGTATTTATTGTGCACTGCCCAGAGAGCCTCTGGCTTCGGATGGTATAAAAATTGAACAAAATAAAATAAATAATAATAATAAGCCAGACTATGTCTTAGGACACAATCCAACTTGCATTTATGCTGGGCTGAGGGGATTTGGATGTGGTAGATCTCCAGCTGAGCTGGCTGGGTCCTCAGCCAGGCTTCAGCCTGCCTCAGTGAGGGCTGAGCTGGGCCAACCCAGCTGAGCTGGGACCCAGCCAGCTCAGCCAAGACCTGTGCAGGGTCTGAAAAAGGGGCATTCTGGGGGCAAGTCAAGGGAGGGGCTGAAGTGAGGGGTCTTAGATCACATCCACCTCATGGTCAGAGCGCTCCTGCAGATCCCACTCTAGGCAAAAGTTATGGTGGGAAAAAGTTACGCTGGGGAAAAGGTCAGTCTAAGAAAATTAAAAAATGGAAATGGACTGCCTTCAAGTTGATCCCGACTTATGGCGACCCTATGAATAGGGTTTTCATGGTAAACTGTATTCAGAGGGGATTTACCATTGCCTCCCTCTGAGGTTCAGAGGCAGTGACTGGCCCAAGGTCACCCAGTGAACTTCATGGCTGTGTGGGGATTCGGACCCTGGTTTCCCAGGTCGTAGTACAGCACCTTAACTGCTACAAAATTGCAATATAAATCAATGGAGAGGGCTTACTCTCCAGTAGGGGTATTTGGGAGAGCAGGCTATTACTTTCTGGTTCCTGAGCACAACTCCTGGCTGAGCCGGCATTCAACCAACCCAGAGGCTCCTGAATGGCAATTGGATGCGGTGGAAATTTACGTCTGCTTCTCTTCCTCCAGCACAACTTATGCCAGCTTCTCCTGAGTTGGATTGCTCTGCCCTTGTGAATTAGGGATGGAAAGATCTGTCAATTTCAGATCTCCCAATTCCTCATTTTTCCAATTCAGTTCTCCACATTTCTGCAGCAATCTGCATTTTTTTTTTAAAAAAAATCCTCATGAAAATTCTCCAGCATTTTAGTGCAAATTTCTCCTAATAAACACATATGCATAGGCATTTTTGACTAATGTAAACATTTTTGCAAGCAATTTTTCATCACATAATGCATTTTTGTATGTTATTTTCATATTCATATGCTCATTTTTATGCATATGTTCATTTACCCTTACATAGGCATTTTTGTAAACATTAGTTGGTTGACGAACTGCATTGCAAAATTAGATTGTGCATTTCGAAGGATGGCTGTATTTCGGTTCTCATATTGTTTCAAAAAGTGCAAATTGTTAGATTCAGCAAATTTGATAGATAGAAACGCAAACTGAATCAAATTTCTTGCCCATCCTTAGTGTGAATGCATAAGCATGAGAGTGTCTGGGAAGGAGTGCCATGAGCTAAGCCATGGCTTGGCTTAGCATGTTATCCAAACATGGACTCATGGTTTATCTCCTCCAGATAAACCATGACCTGTAAACTGAGGAGCATTCCTGTGTTTACATCTTGTGGTTTCCCTGGTGTGAGACAAACCACAAGCCCAGTTTGGATGACATGGTAAGCTAAACCATAGCTTAACTCACAGCAGCACAGCAACAGGAGGACTGGAGAAGGAGGAAAGTGGCTGTGAAAGTGTTTGGTATTTTAAAAATATAAAATGAAATCGGAACTAAGTTTCGTGCTCCTATTTCTTAGCAGAGATATAAAATTGCAAGCAGCAGAATGAGATAAAACCAGTCCACACCTTTCCCTAGGCACAAATAACAACAGACACAATCTTCTTAGGTAAAAGATAAAGAATATTTATTCACAACCTTTCATATGTTCAGAAACAGACTCTAGCTTAGATGAAAGAAAAGTAGAAGTCTTAGTCCATCTTAGTCTTTAGTAGTGATTCTCTCAGAGGAGAGCATTTGCCATGCGGCCTCTTCCAGAGGTAAAAAGATCAGCAATGGAGATTATTCAAGAAATCTCCAGGACAAAGGAGGAGGAAGCCAGGTAACTAATCCCACCCATTAGGAAGTTACATCATGGTAAACAGGTACATGGGATATTTCCCCAAATATCCCTTAAAGTGAACATGCAAGTTTGCCTATCCCAACAGAAAGCTTGCTTAGTTTGGCTTAGCATGACCTAACATTTGAACCAGCTCGTTGTCAGTGTTTGATTTTATTTACACAGTGCCATTTACATGGATCTTTACAGGATGTCATATATTTTTAAAAAGCTGCCTGGCTGAACGAGCTCATACTTGGGAACCATTCAATAGTCAAGTTTTATCTGCTCATACTTTCTTTCCAGATCAGTTCATATCTAGGTTATCATCCTCAGATACGAGCATGACAGGCTAATGGGTGGGATATTAAAAAAATATGTGCTTGATATTTCAAGGCAGATTACTATGGAAGCAGCAATACAAAATATTTGCTGTAAACCGCCCACAGAGCTTCAGCTATGGGGGGATATATAAATGTAATAAATAAATAAATTTCCTGTTTTATGAGTGGGGTCATGCTGGTGTGCATTTACTTTCTTATTCAGCGTAGCCAGCATAAGAGAACAAAACTGCTTAAAATGCATGAAAATAAGAGTGTTTGCTCTATGTTTCCACTGTGCAAAATACTTTACAATTCCATCTATTCATTCTAATAATGATCCTGGTACTACCATTTTGTTCAGGAGAGAACCAACTCTCTAATACAGCAACTTACCTAAAGTTACACAGGAGTCCTTTCGAGAGCTAAGATTAGAACACTCTGCGAATAATATACCCCTCAATCACTCTTAATTGTGCACCCACAAAGATGGAGGCCACTGATTCATCGTGAAAAATTATTCCAAAAAGGGTACAGACTTGCATAAAATTTCCATGTTACCAAATTCTTCCAAGCTACACAGGAAGTGGATTGGACTGTGAAAGGCCAACCCAAATTGTGTTTGCATTTTGACAAATTTGTAGGGCAGTCCAATATCTCAGAGAGGAGGTCAGGACTCCTGCTCCCCTGGTGCATTCACTATAGCTGCCTTATTTCCCTGCTTTTTAAAGTTCGAAAGAAATATCTATTGGCTATAGGTACATCCTTAAACTGCAAAGTTTTTTGCCTATTAGTGAATCTCCCTGCTTTTTAGTCCAGGAGGTAAGGAATGGGATCCTGTGAAAGTTTGCTGAGAATGGATTGATCATTTGCATGCTTATTGAGTTCAGTGGGACTTACTCCCCTGTAATCATGCTTACGATAGATGAAACTGACCACAAGGGATGGGGCAGGGAGGGGGATGGGAGCAGGCAGGAGGGGGCGGGGAGGGTAGATTTGATCATTTGCATGTTTATTGAGTTCAGTGGGATTTACTCCCATGCAATCATGCTTAGGATAGGTAAAACTAACCGTGGGGAGGGAAGCCTGGAGTGGGCAGGGGAGAAGAAAGAGGGGAGGGGAGGAAGAGAGAACAAGGGGAGAGGAGAGGGGAAGGAGGGAAAAGACAGCTCTGATCATTTGCATGCTTATTGAGTTCAATGGGATTTACTCCTGTGCAATCATGGCTAGGATAGGTAAAATTGACAATGGGGGAGGAGAAGGGGGAGGGGAAAGGAAGAAGGTGGAGAGGGGAACAGGAGTGGGGGAAGGAGGGGATTGGAAGAGGAGGGGGAGGGGGGAAGGAAGGGAGAGGGAAGGGGCAAAAGGGAGGTGATGGGAGGGAGGGAGGGAGCGCAGGTTTGATCATTTGCATACTTTTTGAGTTCAGTGGGATTTGCTCCTGTGCAGTCATGCTTAAGATAGATGAACGTGACCTGGGGGAGGGGCAGGGGGAGGAGGGCAGGTAGGGGAGGGGATTGGGCATGTGGGCACTGGGCAGAGGGGAATCCCTTTTCCTTTCCAAAAGGAAAACATTGTGAACAGTATCATTCTTTTCTCCTACTTTTTTATTCTATAGCAGGCACATGTAGCCTCCCACCCAAATTTAAACCAAAGCTGTCCCTGGCCACATCCACACCAGACTGTTATTTCACTTTAAGCAGTCATGGCTTCTCCCAAAGAATCCTGCGAAGTATAGTTAGTGAAGGGTGCTGAGAGTCTCTAGGAGATGCCCTGTTCCCCTCACAGAACTTCAATCAGAGTGGCTGACTGTTAAACCAGTCTGGCCACTGGACCTCTGTCAGTGGAATAGGAGTCTCCTCTCAGCACCCTTCACAACCTACACTTCCCAGGATTTGTTGGGGGAAGCCATGACTGTCTCACGTAAAATCAAGGTGTGGCCCTCTCACTAGGCAAGCCGAGCAGCTGGGAGTCTGGCTTTTAGAACACTGGCAGTTGGTTGTTACTGAGTATGCCTGACATTATTATTGAGTTCAAGCTAACATTTCTTAATGGAATTAAAAATCAGCCAGTCATTTTTTAAACTTTTAAACTGTAGAAGATGAAGGTCAGAGTTTGGGGCAAGGTCAGTAATAGGATGCAGGGTCCGCCCCAGACATGCCAGGGCCCTTGGGCACAAGCCTGCCCCGGACCCCTACGTTCCCCTTCCTCAATTCGCAGCAGGATTGCTGCCACGGATCACATGCCGAGAGCTCCAGAGCCCCTGCCATTCCCTTGCTGCAACCTACTTTTCTCGGCTGTTGTGCAGTTGTGCACACAGCGCTGCCCTTAACCAAGATGGCGGCCGAGGTTTCCCTAAGGGACTGTGTATAGCCATGAAAATTTAGAGGGTTGTTAAGCAAGCGCTTCTGAGTTCAGCACTATAAGTTTTGTAAGGTTTTGTTTTGAAATGAGCTTATGAGATGCAGCAGAATGGCATGGGGGGTATTTTCAATTTAACATTGCGGAATGAAAAAAATCCATGCTGACTATAGTATACCGCCACTCTCGTGGCTGTATAATATTGAATGTGTACACACCATACATTTAAAATGCATCCCCGCCCCCCCAAGAATCCTTGGAACTGTGGTTTACCCCACACAGAGCTACAATTCCCAGCACTCTTAACAAAGTGCAGTTCCCAGGATTAATTTGGGGAGGGCAATGTGCTTCAAATGTATGGGGAGAAATAATATATTGTTAAAATTAGTTTTACAGGTTTAGCACCATTCCACAAAATGCTCGTCCAAACACGAAGGACTTTTACTGTTTGCGGCCTATTGCCGAAGTAAAACACAAACACCATTCATTGGGTTAAATCATGGGCCACTTTATTAAACGGAATCAATTAGAATAATGAACCTGCAGAGGGGAAATCAAGTGCAGGAGCATTCTGATGATCCAGGCAAAGCCTGCTTGCAGCCATAGGGCGACCAAACCTTGCCTGAGCCCGGGGCTGCCCTGTGCCAGACCCCAGCTCAGGCCACACCCTGAAGATGAGCGGATGAGGCACGTTGGCCCCAAAGGCCCCCAGACCGCCAATCGCCCCCAAAGGTGCCTAAAGGTGTCACCTAGCTGCCCTTTCCCTTTAAACCTTTTCCTGCACTTCTTTGCCACAAAAGGGGGACAAGCCTCTGCTTAGTCTCCCTTTACCCCACGCCCGATAAGAATCTTGTGCAGACCCCTCTGCAGGTCCATCAGGAAGATGCCATCGTTACCCCACGAACTGCATGTCCACGCATGCCTGCCACTGAGGGCCTTGCCCTCCATGTCTGACCACAGCAGACGACCCAAGGCTACCGAGGCCTCAACTGCATGTCCTCACATGCCTGCCACTGAGGGCCTTGCCCTCCATGTCTGACCACCGCAGACGACCCGAGGCTACCGAGGCCTCAACTGCATGTCCTCACATGCCTGCCACTGAGGGCCTTGCCCTTCCTGTCTGACCACAGCAGACGATCAGAGGCTATTGTGGCCTCAACTGCATGTCCTCACGTGTCTTGCCCTTCAGTAACCAAGGTAATTCCCACCCAGGGGAATGACCACCACCTGCAGAACCTTCCACCCTGAACCCTGCTGGAACAACATGGGTAGGAGACCATTCCAACGCATACTCTGTCGACTCAGCCACCAAACCATGGCCCACCATCAGAGGCCCAGCTGTGAACCAATGTGCGTTTGCGGCCCCAAGGCCACCCTATGAGATCATGCCATGGCTGCAGAGTAGGCTGCGCATCTGCTCCATCCATGTCCAGCAACCTGCCAAAACAGAAACAATCGTGAACAGTTGGGTCCCGGACCTTCAGACTCGCCCCCGGGGTGAATGTATTCCATGCGCCCCCTACTTCCACCTCCCGACGGCCTGCACCTGCATATACCAAAACCAAATAGACCGTCCCAGGTAGGCAATTCCACTGCCGGGTAGGCAACCCCAATTCCGGAGGAGCATGTCCCTCAAACCCCCATGGGTCCGCTCCCAGGCACTGCGACACTAGACCGAAACTTTATGAGGGAAGATCTCTCCCCCTGAATATCAGGCAACCAGGCCTGTAGCTTCGGGCCAAAAACACTATGACGCCATCATGGGGAAGTGTCCAGTTCAGGGGAGGGTAAAATAATGTGGAGTGACTCTTGTACCCCTGGTCTGCCTGGAAACAAACCTTGGACCCCAGGATGGCTCGAAGGGAAGTCTGACCTGGCCCCAAACACCCCCACCCCCCATCCGGAAGGCTCCAAAAGTAAGTGTGAGGGCCGCTACATGCAACTGCTGAGCTTTGAAGCATGATGGTCACAGGGCACCTCCCTGCTCAACAATCCCTGGTGGGTCAGGTGGACCTGGAGGATGAGGATAAGGGGTATGGGGGTGGGCATGGGCCAGCTGGCCAGCACATGACATATCCCAAGACATCTGAATGGTCCTAAAGGCCCCCTGCCAGCCTACCTTGCGACACACTGACAGACAAGCTTTACTCCTACCATCTGTGATGAATTCCAGCACGTGATTCATAGGAATAGGCCACACTTTGCATAGCCCCTGCCAGCCCCTAACTCCCAGGAATCCCCTCCTGCCCTCTGATAGCTGGTGAGCATGCTGGGGCAGCAGATAGGCCTATGGCCATCTCTGACTCCCCTCCCCCATCTCCCAGTATGCGGTATGGGACTAGCAGAGTCGGTCCTTCCTCTAACTGAAACACCATTGACACGCCGCAGGAAAGGAGGGGGCCACACCACAGGTTGGCGCATAAGGCAGCCAAAAACTTTGAACTTGTGGTAAGGCTGTGAAATCCCTGTTATGGCATCATAACCCCCACCGTAGAAGGCCCCCAACACCTGAAGGGCAGAAAGCAAACACCTTCCCCAGCCCCTGAAAACTCCAGGATCTTGATCTGCGACAGTTCAAGCTTTTCCAGGGCAGCCTGCAGCCCTGGGTCCAAAAGTCAGTCTTAATACACTGGAAGGTGAACACTGGGGCAGGATCCTCCATTTCCCCAGCTGCCAAAGGAACCCCCCAGTTCATAGCTATGCTATAAACTGTGCCATCAGGTGCTAACATGCACCCAAAGTCTGCCCTACCCGTGAACTGTAAATCATGAAAGTAGTGCCCCACTGCTTCTGAGCCCTCTCGTCTCCTGACTGTCCCTTCCAAGAAGGGGCTGAAGTGCTCCATGCAAGAATACAGCAGCCCATAGGTAATGCTCTGCTGCATAGTTGACTTAAAGGGCAAAACTCAGCAGCTCAAAATCCACCGTGTGTAACAGCCGGCAATGCAGGCAGATTAGCTGCCACACTTGCCCATAAGGCATCACTGACTGACCCCACTTGTATGACGGATGGTGAATCAGGTACACTTTGCCCACTGCCACTTTGGGCACTATATGGGGGGGCACTGAGAGAGCAGAGGTAGGGGATGATGGGAAGGGGCCAATAACCCTGCCCAACTGTATGTCTTCATCAATTGTCCTCTGGACCAGTGCGTCCATAGGATCCGGAAAACCGCATAATAAAGAAAAACCACATCATAAAATGAGTCTCCCCATAACTGGGCAGTCTGCAAGCAAGGTCCATAGCCCTCGAGCGTAGCTGGGAAGGGACACTTTTCTCGAGCAGCATCTGCTGGGGGCTGCTTCCCACTCCTTTGAGGGGCCCTGGCCCCACATATCCTTCTGGCTTGTTGTTGTGCCTTTAATAGCAGGTTCGTATTCAGCAGTTATTAGATGGCATGGAGTTAAGCAATGTCATCTTCTAATGTCTGCAGATCAAATGACTCTTAAAAGCACAGGACTAGAGGCCTGTAAAAAAGGTGGGCACCTTATCTACAGACCAGTTTGTAAACTAGCTAAAGAGAAGATGTAAGCAAATGTGCAGCCTGCTTGTGATTACTGAAAAGAATTCCATTATGTTTAAATAATTTACTCAGAGAAATATGAATTGGACCAATTCTATGCATACTTACTTATGAGAAAATCCCCCTGAGTGTATTGTTACTTCTTCCCCTGGAAGGGTGCATGTGGTTGCACACATACAGCAGAATCCTATGTATGTTTACTCAGAATATCACAGATTAAATGGGTCTTAGGACTGAGGTTTATGGGACTTAACTGATGGAAAGGTTCATATATTTTTACCTGGGTTTTGAAGAACGTATTTGGGGGGGGGAAGCTTGACAGTGAAAAAGAGGGGATGAGTTCCCTTTGCATTTTGGAGTTGAGGTAGTTTTGGAGGTGAGGTTGCAGCACTAACTGGGATCCCCACTGGCTCCTGCAGCCTCCTTTCTGTCTCCGGCTGCCCCCCACCCTCCTCAAAAAGCCTCTGCTCTTTGTAATTACATTGCATTGCTCCAATCCAAATGGCCGCTACGTTATGACAGAGCATCTTTCTAGGTTATTCTGCAAAAACAAGTGGCGGCCCATTACCTCTCTAGGTTATTGGTAACTGAAAAGTAACATTTAGTTTAAACTAAAAATACATTTCAGTATCAAGAAAAGGAGTCTATTCCTATTTTGCTTTCTGTAATGGGAAGGGGACCCCAATAGAAGTATCTCCTGGCCCTGACTGGAGGCGCTGAGGGCTACACCTGGGGACCCTCTACATGCACAGCAAGTGATCTGTTACTGAGCTACAATCCTCCCTCTCCGGGATCCCTGTAAATGCCCTGTTGGGCATCTGCAAACAGGTACGAGGTACATCCTTGAGGCATACACAAGGGACATTTAGGTAGGATAAAATTCCACTTCCTGTAGCTGCCCCACTCAGTGCACCAAACACACACACACTGCTAGAGTCGGCAGTGGGGGCCTGAGACCCGCTTGATCATCCCTTGGCGCTAGCCTCCCCCCCAGCAAGAGCTCACAAAAACAATTTTAAATGTCCTGGCCTGAGTGCCTGCTGCACCACTCCCCGGGTCGCTGCCGTGCCTCACTGCCGCCGCTACTGCGCCTCTCCTGAGAAGATGAGGGATCGCCGCCGCTGCACGCAAAGGCCTGGCCGCCCAATGGGGTCCCGCGCTGCTTCCGCTAGCCAGGATTGCGGCTGCTTCTGCTGTCGCCGCCTGACCTCACTGAGCCACTGGCTTCAGCCTCGGAGTCGCTTCTCCCGCCTGTGCCGCAAGGCCTCCTTGAAGCCTCGCATCCACTGCTGGCCCAGAAAGGCCCTGCCGCCCTAGGGCTCCTCAGCCAGGCCTTGCTGTTAATCAACAAGGCCTTATACTTGTATAATATGGCATAGTTTCTTCCACCCAGTGTCAGAAAGAAGGGAAATGACCAATGAGGTAACCTTCCAACACATCTGCTTTTTTACAGCACACTATTCTGTACATAGAATTCACATCTCAAATATCAAAAGGACTTCCTCAAACACAATTATGAGGAAAACCTTGCCTGGAAAAAATAAATAAATATATATTTCTTTCCTTACCTAAGATTTGAACTACTCCTAGAAAACCACTCTTTCTGTTTGTGAAATTTGAACTGACCACATTCAAAGAGCTGATTAAGTGTTCATTAATTAGTTAGCATTTATTGCCACAACAAGGCCTCCTGTTAATGCTGCCGCCGCCGCAAGACCAGCGCATCAAAGGCTCAGAAGTAAGCTGGGGAGTGTGATTTCATTTTTTAAAAAACTTGCCAGCACTGGTCATCTGTTCAGGGCAGCACACACACACAAAAAGGCAAGATGCAACAGATGTGCCCTTTAAGAAAGGAAACTAATGCACCACCTTTTAGAAGCCACCAATACTTTTATTCCACCAAACAAAACAACTACACCAACAACATCACCTGAGCAGTTACAGGCCGGCACATCAAAGGCCTCGCCGCGGCTGGAAGGCCTCCCGTGCCTCGCCGCGGCTGGAAGGCCTCCCGCGCCTCGCCGCCGCCACCCCCGCAAGGCCGGCGCATCAAAGGCCTCGCCGCGGCTGGAAGGCCTCCCGCGCCTCACTCGCGCCGGAAGGCTCCCCACGTCACGCCGCCGCTGCAAGGCCTCACTCGCCACCAAAATTCAAAGGAGGGTGGGAGGCTGGTGGAGTGGCCTTAAATGGCCTTCAGCCGCCCCGCCTCCTTACTGTGTGTCACGATGGCGCGCCGGCGTGCCGCATGCACACACACACACTCCTGATAGCGGCCTGGGCTTCGGCTGCGGCCGCAAACTCGCCCCTTTGCCTGGCAAGTACCGGGCACGGAATGGGATTCTGGATAATGGCAAAAGTATTAGACTTTAACAACTACTCAAGATGATTTTTCTAGAGATGCCACTGGAAACATCATTTTACATATGTCTTGCCATTTCAATCATGGTGCATACTTTTAAGAAGAGAGTTCTTTTTCTCCTTAATGGTTTCAATGTGAAGCCAAAGATAAGCAGGAAAGTTCTATTTGCATTTGTCTACGCTACAAAGTTATAGGAGTTATACCAACCTGATGGGACTTTTAAAATCATGTATGTGTGGATGTGTATTCACTGGAGCAATCAGAAGAGATATGACTTGACCTGAGATAATCAAAGATGTTGGACAAGAAGGATTTCCCAGACAGAAGGGAGCATAATGCCGTGGTAAGGTCACAGAAGTGTTCACATAAGCACCATGAACAGTTCCAACTATTACCAGTAATTACTGGGGAACTTTGATCTGTATATACGGAATACATTTGTGTAGCTGTTTCTGGTTTGGAAATACTTGGGCGCTGTCCACTGATGAAAGTCAAAATGGAAAAGTGACATACACAGACTTAGAAGAAGTGCAAAGAATTGAACTGTTCAACCGTATAAGGTCTGTGTCTGAGGATGACTTAAAACATAAAAGATCTGGGAGGAGGAAAAGGAGCACAGGAAACATTTTGTGCTGATTCAATTGGATTTATTTGTTAAAATGAAAGAGAATAGCACCTTGTTGTTTTGTTTGCAATGTAGATAAACATAAAGACAGTTTAGCTTCTTCCATACCTTTGAAAATAGTTCAAACTGCTTATATTTTGTAAGTCAATCTATCAAATACAAGCTACTCTATGAAAAGTACTTTTTCAAAGATCGATATAGTTTTACCTGTTGCATTCCATGATTATTAAACAAAGCGACACAAAATATTTTGCCTAATTACAAACAGAAACTTTGCTTGCTCTTTCTTGTTTATTGTATGGGAAAGCAAATCAAAATGAAACATATGGAATGCATCCACAATCCTGTCAAATGTTATGAAACATTGCATGTTTGCAATTTCAGCAAGAAGGATAGATCAGCCCCCTTATTTCCCCCACTCAAAGAGAGAGGAAAATACAGGATATTCGGATGCTTGATGCATTGCAGGAATACAAGGCAGAGATAGGCATGACAGAGCACTACTTTGCCAAAAGTGATTAGTGCTGAGTATCTGGAAGATGTATATTACCAGTCTTGGATCTGTGATTACTTTTGGGTAGACTAATGGAAGCTTTGTGCTTATCCATATTCCAATTCATTTCCATTCTTTCCTACCCTACCTTATCAGCTCTAGGATTAACACCAGTAATAGGGTTGTATGCATATTTACACATTGTAATTAAGTGGTGGGTGAGGAAGGAAAGAAGCTTAAGAATAATTACTGAAGCTTGGAAAGTATTTTCTTCACAATCTAAAATGGTTATTTAAAAAATAAAGTCCATACCAAGATTAGAGTACTATTTATTTCTGGGACCTCTTGGAAAACCAAATAAGTTACATCAGGTTTGTATTCTGGGAGCCACCAGCAGACTATAAAAACTGCTTGCGTGCCTATGTTTGTCATTTTTAAGAAGCCCTCTGAAAGCATATTTGCACATGAAATTTGGAGAGTACTCCAAACATCTGTGTAAGATTTCTCCCTCTTTTCTACCCCCCATGTTTTAGGCATACATGTATTATACCTGAATCAAAGACTATAGGATTATAGACATGGAAGAGACCAAAGGGCACATAACTAGTCCAATCACCAGCTACTAGGCTGAGCTACCCATGTACTAGCCTATCACAGATCACTTTATGCAATCAAAGACCAGAATGCCACAAGCAAGCAGCAGGAAGTGCTTGCCTGTCAGATAACTCCAGGTGGCACAAGTAAACTTGCAAATACTACGAAGGGGCACTCTCTTGCAATCCTACCTGTGTTTAGATCAAGATTATTCTGTGCAATCTTTCACTGGTGAGAATGTGTTACACTACAAAAATCAATCTTGCTATGATCATAATAATATTCGCAGTGTGCACTGATTTTCCCAGGATGCTCAAGTGCATATTATATCAGTAAAACAATGCACAAAAATCTTGATGCATCATATGGTCACATAAAGTATGCTTTTTTGTTGTGCATTATCAATGCTCATGTATGCATCAGTAATACATGTGGCCGGGGATGACACAAGTGGAGTGAAGAAATTAAAAATTATATTCTGGGTTTAATTTTAGAAATGTCAAACTAATCTAGAATTCAGGAGGAAAGCAATGCAGGATGGCGTAATCCATGGATTAGTAAAAGAATGTATCTGGGGAAACTGCTCATCTCAAAATGATATGACAGTTGTGTTCTTAGAAATGCCCCCTTCACATGTCAGTTTATGTGCATAGTGTAAAGTCTAACATACAAAACAATATATTTTGACCATGTTGAATTTACTAGGAGGATAGTTGACTGTATGACTAATCTGGTGCTGTCTATTGTTGTTGTTATGTGCCTTCAAGTCGATTTTGATTTATGGCGACCCTCTGAATCAGCAACCTCCAACAGTATCTGTTATAAACCACCCTGTTCAGATCTTGTAAGTTCAGGTCTGTGGCTTCCTTTATGGAATCAATCCATCTCGTTTGCCCTTCCACTTTTTCTACTCCCTTCTGTTTTTCCCAGCATTATTGTCTATCCTAGTGAAATGTCTTCTCATTATGTGTCTAAAGTATGATAAGCTCAGTTTCATCATTTTAGCTTCTAGTGATAAGATCATTTAAAAGCTGTATTGGAACAGCTTGATGGATCAGCATTATTGCTTTCTGTCTGGGGAGAAGTGGTAAGACCATTAACATACATGCATAGTTCAACTTTTGCTTCTGCATAGATCAACTTTTGCTTCTGGCCTTTATCATAAAAAGGGTGGAAGGAAAGTCAGGTTACTCTACCAAAATCTGAACCCAGGGAGGATTTATGTAGTTAAATTTGGCAGAATTTAGGAGACAGCTGTAACATAGCTCAGCATTGATGCCACAAATAATCAAGGTTTTCCCTTTGTTTTCTTTAGCATTAAATCATTTTCTACCCATTAATGCCTGTTAGCATTAATCACTTCACAACTTATTTATTGAATTGATTTATAATACAACTAGCCCTGAAGCAGCTACTGTAAAGTGGATACAGTCTGAGCTTCATTCTGATTTCAATCACTGCAGCTTTTTTACCCTTCACATTACCACTTTTCAGCCTGCAGTCACAAAGAGAACTTTGCAAAAAGAGTGCAACAATAGGTTACAGGTGGGAGGATTATGGTTTGCCTACATATAGAAAGTACAATGTAAACAAGCAGAATGAATATACTCTTGTTACTGTCATTTCTGTTCACATAGATATGGTACCAATTGTATCATGATGGGGGTAGAAATAAGTATGAGAGGAAAAAAGAAATATAACTCTGCCTTCTCCTAGAGCAGAAATGTGCTGGATGTGGGATGCATAACATATGAATGGTTTTAATACTGTAAATAGTTTAATTCGATTTTAATCTAGACTTTTGTATGTTTTTAATTATATGTGTGCTTTTATCTGGAAGCCGCTGTGAGTTCCAGTTTTGGAAAAAGGGCGGGGTAAAAATAATGACAATAAATAAATAAATAAACATATGGTGCCTTGCAAAATTACTCTAACACCTGACCAATGCTCTCATATTTCTGAATTATAAATGGTGCATTGTAATTTCGTTCTGTATGATATTTTATTCTGAAACACTGAAACTCAAAATCAATTATTGTAAGGTGGCATTGGTTTTATGTTGGGTAATCTTTGTAAGAAACATAAAAAACTGAAACCTGTTGCTGTAGTACATTGTAGTACATTGTGGGAAGGCAGCACTAAATTTTTTGAAGAGGTTTTTTCCACCCTCCAGATAAAAAAGTTAATGCTTCTCAAGAGCCAAGAAAATCAGTCACTCAGGACTAAACATTTTCAGATCTGGATTTAATAAATCTAATTATTGAAATGTTAAAATGATAGGCAAAATATGTTGATGGAAGGTAGTATGCTGATGTAAGAAAGTATACATGGATAAGTTTCCATACACAGAGATCTAGTACACTCAGATGCATTATTGCTTCATTTTTATTGGTTTTCATCTAAATACAAGAAAATAAAATTGAACAACCATAATAAATTAATGGAAATTTTCTTAAACAGCTTCATTAACTTTTCTCCCCACACAACCCAGAATTATATCACCAAAGTCTAATTCTAGAACACAGGTTAGATGGTGGTCCAATTTTATATGTTTTATATAAATTTTATATAATTTTATATAGTTTGTTTGCATAATTTGGGGAACAGTCACAGAATTTGAAATTGTATGTACATGTATATTTTTTTGCCAAGGGCACACTTCACTCACATACATACACACCAGGTGGCTGGAAGAAAATTCCCCATTCCCTGTTGCTGGAAAGTGTGTGTGAATATTCCAAACATGCAAACATCTACTGTAATTGAAATAGTAATACAATATATCTCACCATAGTGGAAACCAATAACTAGGTGATCTGTGAGTCTGCCCGCGGTCCAGGTGCTGTCTACCTATTCTCCCTACTTAGGGTTCTTTCTTTTTAACCAGACTTGGACCAGACAGCCCTTCAAACGGAGCACTCTTTCAAATAGAGGACTGTACTTTCAAAGCCCTATAAAGTAGGACACATGACCACCCTACTGATTACATGGATTTCCCCCACCAGACTGGCACTGTACCAAGTGTTAAGTGAGAAAGACCCACTCAATCTTACACATGCACAGAATACTGGTTCCCAAACATTTTCCCCCATTGACAACTTTTGCTGAGGGTCTTGGTGAACTGCTTCATGATATTTCTCACAGTTATAGCAGTTGTAATGCTCTGTGCTAGATAGTATATTATTTTAACTTAATTTTTACAGATATGCAGCATACCTCCTGAATGAAGCTTGTGGATCACTGGTGGTCCACGGACCACAGTTTGGAAAGCCCTGGCATAGAACAGTCACACATACTCCTCAGCAATGTGTGTGTCTTTATGTGTTTGTGGAGAGGGGGAGGTTCCACATCAGAGAAGCAGTCTCCATGTCACTAGGCAGTGTGTGAAGGGAGCTTGAAACACAAATAGAAGAGTTGTTTCCCTTGAAGAAGGCGCTGGGGGGGGGAAATGGAGGACAGGGAAATCCATACCTGATTGGCTTGGAGGAAGAATGGGATAAATGAAACAAAACTACACAGTCACCATTAGTAGAAAGCAGCTTCAGTAATATGTATGAAATTAGTCTCAGAGCCCTTACCTTGAGAATATGCAGTTGATAGCCTGAAATTCAATTGGACTTCCATGGACTTATTATTTATTTATTTATTTATTATTGCACTTAGATCCCACTTTTCCTCCAAGGAGCTCAAAGTGGCATACATGATTCTCTCCCTCCTAATTTCGTCCCCACAACAACCCTGTGAGGTAGGTTAGGTTGAGAGGCAGTGACTAGCCTAAGGTCATCCAGTGTGCTTCATGGCTGAATGGGGATTTGAACTCTGGTCTCCCTGGTTCTAGTCCAACACTCTAACCACTAATTCTAACCATATGGTTCCTAGCATAGCCTCTTTTCCTAAGACCCTCTGTTTATTTTGCACTTAAACCAGATGTTATGGTACATCAGAAACAAAATACAGATGAATAAATTACTCTTAAAACACACACACAAGAAAAACAACAAAAGCTTTGTCAGATTAAAACTGTCTCAAATTATAGAAGGTATACATGTATTTAAAAGTAAAACAGATTTGGTAGTTTCTGTATTCACTTGAAATGTGCCTAAGGTAGGGATGCTTGAGGAATTCAGTCTTTACAAACTGATCTGATCTGCAATTACCAAACTGATATGGATTGGAATATAGCTAACTATTTGATTTCGCATTTCTCCTAATGATGTGATGCAGTTCACAGCTCAAAAATGTGTTTAAAATGTTCCATTATGAGATACAGTCCATATGGCATTGTGTCTTTTGAAAGAAAATGGGTTCAAAATATGTATTGAAATGTGTATTTAATTTTTTTGTGGATTTTTAAAAAAATAAGTCACAGATTAATGCAAATACAAGGTGGAATGGACTTCTGGATGAGCATATGCAAAATGGAAACAGACTGATTCAGCCACCCCCACCACAAGCTCATGTTGTACAACCCATCATGTCTCCACTTCTTCTGTCTGATGTATTTTCTTTGCCCTATTAAGAACTTACTGAAGACACCTTCATTTTTTTTTTTAAAAAAAGCTGAAATTATTAAACAAAATACTGCTTTTTAGGCAATGGTAAGTGAAATGAAACACAAATGAGAATAATGCTTCTGTTACTTAGGGCAACAAAAGCAGTCAGCTTAAATAGGCTGCTGATTCTTCTGACTTCACTAATGCAAGTTTTAATGCTATTTCATATGCCCTACTCCCACTTCTCCACAATTATAATAATAAAAAAGATGGAACAAAGAATCATCATTAAATAAGTTCACTAAGGGTCAGTTTCTGATTTCAGTCATAAAACTGCAACTTCTGAAGACATTCAAAAAGAAAGATGTGATAGATCTAACTAGGGAAAGCTTACAATAGGATAGACGCAGGAAGAAAGAAAGGAAAACTGGAGGGCTTCCCCAGTTCTCTTGGGGAACTAGGCTGGTAGTGAAAATCTGAGAAGAATGGAAATAGGAAAATGCAGACCAGTGTCTTGAAAGACTGTAAAAATCTCATGCACCTTCACATCCAGTATTCTCTCTCTCTCTCTCTCTCCTCTTGCTATTCAATCAAAAACAGCCCAGCTTTCATTGGCAAAAATATTCCCAGGAACAGCTTTACATTTGCTGGGATTTTCCTTGATAAATATCAGAGTCCTATACGCATTTCAGGTCGCAGTAACAAAACAGATGCTGAAAGAAGAGTCACTCTAATTATCCTGCAAGGTGGCCTTTTTTAGAATCTCCACTATCAGAACTCTCAACTTTTTCTTCGAGTTTTTTAGGTAAAATAACGAGAGCTGTATCAATAGTGCCAAAGAATGGGATCAGAACAAACAAGAAGAAAAACCAATAGCAGGAGAGGGAAGAAGGCCTAGGTTACCTTGTTTTGACACAATAATTGTCACAAAGCCCAAAGGCAGTTACCTGGGTCACTCCCTATGCCCTCCAAATACTCAGATCTATAAAACACTTTACACTTCATGTAGTTCCTTGGCCACAGTTGTTTGAACACTGTTTGCTGCAGTGTACATAAAATGTGACATGAATAAATGAATATCCAAAAATGAAGTTGTCAGATGCCCAAAGGCTGCAGCCAACTGTGGCTCTCTGCTGCATATCTCTCCACTGACTCCCTCGTTATTAACACTCAAGAGGAATGTTTTTAAAAAGCATTCCTATTTACCATGGCATTTGGTGGCTGAAATATACTGTTCCTGGCAATGTTT
The DNA here is from genome assembly GCF_030035675.1 of Rhineura floridana. Classification (NCBI taxonomy): domain Eukaryota; kingdom Metazoa; phylum Chordata; class Lepidosauria; order Squamata; family Rhineuridae; genus Rhineura; species Rhineura floridana. The sequence continues at coordinate 79,328,051 of NC_084486.1, read as the reverse complement.
GCTATTTTGTTATTTGCCAAGCAGGGTTCCTTTGGGAGGAAGGGTAAGACAGAAATTTAATTAATTAATTAACATCCATCATGTGTCCATGAGTATTTGGTACTCTGAAAACTATTGTTCCATAAGTATAAGGGTACTTCCTTTTTAACCTTTTAAACTATTGGGGCACAGTCCACTAGTAAAAATTGATGCAGTACAAACCTGTACATCTGTTCTTCTGATTGTAAGTTGTTTTAACAGATTTTAATATTGCATTTTTATATTGTTGCTATCCACCCTGGGACCTTATAGTAAACAATTGGTAAGAAATTCAATAAATCATCCTCACTGTCGTCATTGTCATCGTCATCACACTGTGGGTGTAAAAGGCTCCAAATCTCATATTTTGCCTGGTTTGTTCACTTTACAGTGGCCCTAGCAAAATCTTTGTTAGTGAGACCTAACCCAGAGACACTTCTGAAGGTTACTGCTATCACCTCTATTAGACATCCCTGAAGCATCAACAGAGTACACAGAGATCTGCTTGTGCAACACAACTTCGCCTTCCTCTTCCTGTGTAAACCAAAATATTCTCCAGAAGATTCCCCCAATCCTCTTAGGCAGATTTTGAGGGCGCACAGGGGGCTTCTGGGAAGAGTTCTGTTACACAGGCAGAAGTGTGTTGTACAAGCAGAATAAGAGTGTTGGATACAACCCTGAATCCATAAACCATCATTTATGTTGCATTGTTTCCTGTGTTTGGAAGCCTGGAAATCAATTCCATCAGTCAGTTGTGACCACCTACTGTCCTATCATCTGAACCTATCATCAGAAAGCCAATGTCTTACATACTGGAGCAAAAGTAATTATAATCTATATACATCCTAGACTCCACATAACGTTTTTAAAACATTGTGTTTCTCATCATTTATTTACAAAAGCATGTTGACTCACACCTTTTCAGCAGGTAAATGTCCCACAAAATGTGGTGATCACCAGCTTTGACAGGAGCTGCATTTGTTGTCGTGCCTTGAGATGAACACCTGTGTGAAATCAACTAAGAGCTTAATCCAACCTTGAGATCAATGGGAAATACATTAATTTTAATGAAGGGGATTTCTACACATCCTGATGCTTCAACAGGAAAGTCTAGCATTGTATATTACAATTGTTATTCAGTGTGGCTGAAGGACACAACTGCATCATACTGCTCTATCCATTTTTATTTGCAATATCCTTGGCTTCATTTCTATTTACATCGAATCAGAATTAATCAGCCAGACATTCATGGTAGCCAAAATAAAACAATCCATGTAACTCAGCGTGGCAGTATGACATTATGACTAGCTAAGTAATATTAGGTTTGTATGATTATCATCTCCGGGGAGCTCATGGTATGATAGAACTTCAGGTGCTGGAATGATAAACTATTATATCCATTCTTCAAGCATCTGCATGACACCCCTTCTCAAGGACAGGATCAGAAAGTGGAACAGTGGCTCAGACTTGATGTATTAAACATGTGCACCAAGGGCATTAGAGTTTTAAAATCACAATTTTTCCACTTTGATCCAAGTTAACCCTTCGCTTTGCTTTCTTACTAGAGTTGAACATAAGTTTGTATATAGAAGACCAAAATATTGTATCATTTAATAAAAATATCTCAGAATCTGTAGACAATAAAATACTCTATTTACTTGTTGACATTTATTCTGCTTTCCAGAACAGCATATGCTTGCTTTACAAGGGCTGGGTTGAATGTTTGTTAGCTAGGTGATTACTAAACATCAAATGTCATATGCGGGGTTCAAACCTAAAACTTATTTTAGACTAGTCACTTCAGGTCAAACTCAGAAAATTATACTGGGCTATAAATAGGAAAGCCAAATTTAGCCCTGCATAATCATTGGCCTATACTTGAGATTTCTGTTTAGGTAGAATGCTTATATTTAGCATTATTCAAGCCATATATCCAACTTGGGAGAGGATGATGTAGGGAAAAAACCCAATGTATATTTATGGCAATGTGGACAGGTTCACAGTATCAGATCATACTTTCCTTTAACTGACACATGGCCTGTTCATACTTCTAAACAGGATATAATTTTACAATTTATTATCTTCAATTTGGTTTTGAATGGGTCCTGGATGGAGGCTGATATAAAGAAATCAGAAGCCATCTTCAGCTTTTGGCAAAGACCACCTTTACTCATGTCCCATATCCATGCACCTTGCTTGTGGTGAATGAGTTACTCACTTACTCACTAGGTGGAAATTAAAATGTTATACACAGGTAACCTTGGATTGCAAAATTGCAGGTCTTGTCTGAGACGAATAAGTTACATGAACCATGGTCAAGGAATAGTCACTACAGTTACAAGAAAAAAATGGTTCCATTTATTATTATTATTATTATTATTATTGGAGAGCCAGCGTGGTGTAGTGGTTAAGGTGTTGGACTATGACCTGGGAGACCAGGGTTCAAATCCCCACACAGCCATGAAGCTCACTGGGCGACCTTGGGCCAGTCACTGCCTCAGAGGGAGGCAATGGTACAATTCCTCTGAATACCACTTACCATGAAAACCCTATTCATAGGGTCTCCATAAGTCGGGATCAACTTGAAGGCAGTCCATTTTTATTGTTGTTGCTGCTGCTGCTGCTGCTGCTGCTGTTTACCCTCCCTTCATCAGCAGGTCCCAAGAAGGGTTACAATTTAAACTTCAATATTAAAAATAGCTAAAACAAATTTGTTTTAACTATTTTTAATACCGAATTTTAAATTGTTGTAATCCTCTTTGGGACCTGCTTGTGAAGGGCGGGTAATTTATTTACCATTGGCACTGTCTTGAATGATGCATGTCTCCCCCTCTCTACCTAATGAGTACTATTAAACTAAGGGTATGTAAACACCATACTTTAAAAGCACACTCAAAGCACATCCCCCCCCAAGGATCCTAGGCAATGTAGTTAACCCCTCACAGAGCTACTAGCACTCTTAACAAACTACAATTGCAGGAATCTTGGGAGAGGAAATGTGCTTTGAATGTGCTTTAAAGTTTTAGTGTGTATGCTGTCCAAGTGAAAGAGGTAAGAATGTTTGTCTGATTACTCAGGATTTGGAGAGGAGCAAAGGATAATATCTCTGTGGACCTCACCTGCACGTTGGCTCTTTCTAGGCCTCTGCATTCAATTTGGACCAGGTGTTGTTGCTTTTCACTTTGAGTTAATTCTTTACAATTTCTCATATGGTTTCTGTGAAGATGATCAGCCCTGTTTTCTCTATTCATTTCAGCTACCAGAGGAAGTAACTGAGTCAGCAGGGTATGTGCCTCTAAGATAATGATTTACAGAGGGAAGCAAGCAAAGCAAAGGCAGAGCATAAATCACTTGGTTTGTCTGGGAGAAGCATGATACACAATTATAAAACAATTAACTCGCCCTTCTCTCAACTCAGCAAGCCCCGAAGAAGGGTAAAATATAATAAAAAAAAGATCCAAAGGGCACTTGGAAGAGCTGAGACACAGCAATGAACCAAGATGATATTTTTTCAATCTTAATCATTCAGAAAAGCATCAGTGTTCATGTAAATGTGTACCTTTTGCCATCTATAACTAAAAATTTGGGACATAAAAAGATCCTTGCTGGATCAGGCCAATGGTCCATGTAGTCCAGATCCTGTTCTCATAGTGGCCTACAAGATGCCTATGGGAAGCCCACCAGCAGGATCTGTGCACAAGAGCACTCTTCCCAACTAGTGATTTCCAGTAACTGGTGTTCAGAGGCATACTCTGCCTCCATTAGTGTAAGAGAAAGATGTTAGAACTGTATTCCTGCATGTCAATAAGAAGCTTATCATTATACTGAATCTTACTAGATGACATTTAACTACTACCTGCAAGAAAGGTAATCACTGAGAGGATCCCCACCCCTTATTCCATAAACAGTGTGTTTCATCATCCCAATCTCCATATTAAAAAGATTTCTGAGCTGATGCAGGGTTTATGCTGATTGACTGAAAGTATCATCTGCTGTTTGGACCCCCTTTACTTGGCAGGGAAAAGCTAATTAGATATTTATTTATTGCACTGAGTGGCTTTACTGAAGCTTTGAGGTGTTGTAAAGCCAGCTAATCATGGTGTAACATTTAAATTCGGACTTAGGAATTATCAAATGAATTGATCTAGAGTTGAGAGAGCTTTTGGTTTCAAGTGCTTTGCTGCATTTTTTTTAGAGTGGCCAAGTTTCTCGTATGATTTTGTTATAAATGTAGATCTTAAATGCAAACTATTCATTAAAAAGATGTCTGGCCTCATCAAAGCCAAGAAAGATATAATTTTCCCAGTGCTCATAATCCTGAATTGTGCATGATTATCAAAACATTGTGGGAAAAGAAAAAGAAAACTGTAAATTATGCAACAAAACTGCACAAGTTTCTAAAAGGCAACATGATGCAGCCCAAGTTTAGCTATTTTAAATACCACTGATTTCAATTGGAGAAATTTAGGCATACCTTTTCTACAAAATGAGTGGGATGCCGCTTTAGTTGCATCACTGACCAAAAAAAAAAAAAACAGGCTTCAAAATTTTGAGTGTAGGAATAGCATAATCAGCAGTGTTCTGTTTCCCCCCCCCCACAATACAATCAAAAGGCAGACGTTTCCGCATACTGTCATACTAGAGTGCAGGCATCCCCATTGTGGAGCCTGCAAGGTGCCATGACATCTGCACAGCCATGCCCCACTGTCTGCAAGTCTCATTTTATCCTGTCTGGATGACCTCACTCAGGTGGACAATGGCAGTTCTGTATGGGAGCCACTCAGCTCCCATTCTTCTGAGGCAGCAGCCATTTTAGAATCTCCCAAAATGCACTGTCCAACATTGATGCTGGGCAATGCATTTTGAGGATTCTAAAATGGTTGCTGCCTCAGGAGGGCAGAAACTGAGCAGCCAGAAGTGCCAAAACAAAACAGAAGATGTTGAGCAATGTGGGGAGGGAGAAATTGGAGCAATATGCAGGGAAGAAGAGAAGGCTGGATGAAGAGAAAGGAAAGTGGAGCAACTTGGGAGGAGAACAACTGGGAGAGGTGTCAGGGAGGAGAAAGCAGGATGAGCATGGGTAAGGAGAGAGAAAGGGCACAGAGTGTGTCAGAAAAAAATGGGGTGCCAAAAAGAGAAAGAGGAAGGAGCCCTTCATCTCTCATAGGGAAAACAGCACAAAGCAGGAAGCAAGAGTCATTGCAGCTTTGAAACACAAGCCAGAACATTCAACAATCAAGTGTGTATATTATTTAATTTCTTAAAAGGATTCCATGCTGTTTCCCAAGCTGCCATGTTAATGTACTCATTATGTCTGTACACAAATCACAGGAGCAATTTCTTGTTTTATTCAACATTTAAATATGCCAGATACTGTCAGTGTACTTACTACATGGATAGTGAGGGGCAGATGGGGAAGATAGTTTGCCTACCATGATAGCCAGAAGGCAGTTGGCATTCATTCATGCTTTCATTCAAAGCAAAGGCTCAGGATTATTACTTTTTCCTCTTGCATAGATGGAATAGATAGAGACTTCAACCTCCTCACTTTCTGTTTCTCAAAAAAACAAAAGAAAGGTGCTAAAAACTTTCAGTTTCCTGGCAGGAGCTGCATCTTTTCTTTTGGAACTGATCTTCAGGTTTTGAATCTTTAACAAAATACATAATTTCTATGTTAATCTTGTACTATAATGTCTCTTCAGAGAAATGTGCATGATCTTTAAACAAGTTCAATGTGCAGAAACAAGTCAAGTTGGCTGCTCCATTTCATTATATTCATTGCAACACCAGACACTCTTGAGAGTAGAGACTATCAGATATATTCCCCTCCTTTGTTTGTCAGTCACAATGATAAATTCTACTCTGCAGGTTTCTGACTGCAATTTTCCCCATTGTTTTTCATTCCATCTCAGACCATTTGATCTTTCTGTTCATCATTGCAAAACAAAATAACCTTTCATATAACTGATAGGAATGATCACAGCATGTAACTGTCAGATCCCCAACGTAAAATATTCAGCAACCAAAATGGCATATTAGCAAGAGACAAAAGAACGTGTACACATTAGAAAAGAAATACCCAAGGGTGCCACTAAAGTTAACAGACATGTCAACATGTCTAGTTAACTACCTGCTAGGTCTTTGGTTTAAGATTTGGAATCTGACCATTAATGCTTCCCTTGGGCTAAAGCACAGAAGAGGTGTACTCCCTGCATAATGCATGAGGGTGACCTAGCTAGTCAGTATTAATGAGTAATAATGTATCCTTAATTATATGGTGTACTATCTGTCACTATAGGAATCACAAAGCACATTCCAAATGGTATATAATGCAGGACTCAGTTACTACCTAGAGAAATCCAGGTCCAGGTAGAATGCAAGGTATCTGCCATAACTTCTGTAGGATGGGAAGTAACTAATTTCTCCAGAGGGCATTTGTTCACAATTATGCTGTCAAGCAGCCATATTTCTGATTATCCAGATTCTGGGGCTCCCATCCCCCACACATCCCTTATACACACACCTCAAGTAATTCCAGCATTATGTTGTCAAAGTTTTGTACATGAAATATTTGAAATAAAACTTAATGCCACCATAGGAACAGGATGATGTGTAATTTAATTTCACCCATGGGAATCTTACATTTACAAAAGTAAACCGAGTATGCAGATCATGCACAGGGTTGATGTTCAGAGAAATCTGCACAATAATCTCACTAAAATTCTGAACAATTTTGATCAGGATTTTAAAAACAAAAGGTAACAAATTGCAGCAGACACCTGGAGAACTGAATTTAAAATTGGGAAAATGAGAAACTGAGAGAATCAAATCTTACAAATCCTTCAATACCTCATATATTATTTATTTATTTATTTTATATATATCCCACCCTTCCTCCCAGAAGGGGCCCAGGACAGCAAACAAAAACATTAAAAGCACTTTAAAACATCTTAAAAACAAAACATGCTTAAAAACATATTAAAACAAAACATCTTAAAAACATCTTTAAAAAACAACTTTTTTTATTGTTATATCCCTTCAAGACGATTACAACTTGTGGCAACCCTATGAATCAGCGACCTCCAATAGCATCTGTTATAACCACCCTGTTCAATTCCAGCACAGTCGCAGACTGGGATAAAGTCTCTACTTAAAAGGCTTGTTGAAAGATGAAGGTATTCAATAAGCGCCAAAAAGGTAACAGAGATGGTGCCTGTCTTAAGGGGAGGAAATTCCCAAGTGTCAGTGCCACAACACTAAAAGTCCACTTCCTATGTTGTGCGGAACAGACCTCCTGATAAGTTGGTATCTGCAGGATGCCCTCATGTGCAGTGATTGACTGGGTATATAAGGGGTAAGACGATTTTTCAGGTATCCTGGTCCTAAGCTGTGTAGGGCTTTGTACACCAAAACCAAAACCAGAAACCTTGAACTTGGCCCGTGAACTTGGCCCATTAGCTAATGGGCAACCAGTGCAATTCTTTCAGCAGCAGTATATCCCTAGTATAGTGTCAGAATAGGACCAGGAAGACTGGGTTCAAATCCCCAGTTGTAGAGTTCAGTGGGTGACCTTGGGCCAGCCGCTATTGCTCAGTCTAACCTTCCTCACAAAGTTGTTGTAATGATAACATGGAAGGAGAGAACTATGTATATCCCCCTGAGCTCCTTGGAGTACAGGTGGGAGAGAGATTCAATAAATAAATAGCATGGAAAGAAGTTACTGGAACAACAGTCAAGTAACTTGGTGCAACATTTTTGTAAGGGCAGAAACCAATCAGCAGCTAATTGAGATATGTCTGAACATCATTTAGCATGTCCTCAGACAGACTCTTACCTTTGGGACACAAATGAAGATTTTATCCTTCATTGCTTCCTAGGCTACAAACTTACTTTTTTTTTAAAAAAAATGTAATTTTATTTGCAATAAAAAAGCTTATACAAAACTTACTTGATGGCATAATGAACAGAGGAACTGCATAGTAAGCCTCCAGTTTAGGGTGGAAATATCCAATTCCCTATGCAGGCATGTGTTTATAATTTTTAAGTCTGCCTCCCATTTCTTCCAGAAACCTGTATATTCTAGAGTCATTCCTCCTTTACTAACAAATATTAAGCAACCCCACCAATCCACCCAGACCAGCACTGGATGGAGGCTTTCTTTGACAGTCCTAAGAATGTAACTTCTTTGCTCCTCACCTTCATAGGCAGCATATGGCTGTCTGTCGTGCTGCAACCGTATTGCCTGACAGGTGTCACCATCACATGGCTCTGCTCTACAGAATTCTAGTTATTTCACACACTCTCAATTTATAGTTTGCCTTTTTATAACCTAACAATTTGACACTGGATCACCAAGCAAACAACTATCCAGTCTTGCAGTGCCTCATGTTCCATATCGTACATCGTCTGGCCTTACAGATAAAATTATACATGAACGTAGCCTCAGAATACAAATCTTTTGAAGGAGAGAGACCGATGAGCTCCTACATTCTCTCAGCAGGAAAGAAAACAGAGGCTCCTCGTTCCCAGCAAAGAGCATTGGTGGATCTCCTCAGCGGCTCTCCACTTGTATGTCATTACCTGAACCAATGCTTCATTGTAACTGACGTGTGGGCAATGAGGGCCTCCAGCTGTCAGTGTTTACAAAACTGTAAAAGGTCAGAGAAGTGAAGCTGACCTTTTCCACTGGCCTGCTGTGTAAGCATGAGGTGTTGCAAGCCTTGGGAATGGAAAAGGGGGGGAGGGGAGCTGACAATAACATCTTGACAATTAACATCAGACTTGTCTCTAAAGAAAGAGGTGGATTGGTGCAAAAAGCCCACATAGTGGTTAGGCATTAAGTATGTTGTAAGGCACTTGAAAATATGTAAAATAATGGATTTCACAGTGAAAGGGAACAAAACTTTTGAAAAAGTTAAGAGGACACATTCCTAAATGACTACGAAAAACTTGAAAAAGTCAAAATGATGCATGCCTTGAAAAAGTCAAAAATGATGTATGTATCCACGCATTTCATATAACTTTTGGAGATCCTGAATTAATAATAAATAAATGTACATTTGGAAATTAAGAACCAACTTTCAGTTAATGAATGGTTTATATATGTATTTGTTACATTTCTATGTTGTCAGGTCTGGGGAGTTCAGGCAGCATATCCCAGTCCTGCCCCCATTGTTTTATCTCCACAACTACCAGTAGGGCAAATTTCATGGATAGTGACTCTCCCATGATTAAACAGGGATCATGAATGATGGGGATTTGAAGCTGGGTCTTCCCAGCCCTAGTTCAACACTCTAACCACTATACCACACTGGCTCTTCATAGAACCTTCATTACTAAGTCTTGCTGCAGCACCACGTTTCAAAAGTACCAAACTAGCAGTTCAGGGCAACAAAAGTGCTTATTAGGTTCTCAAATTCAAGGGATGGCAAAAGGAGGATCAGTAAGTACTTGGAGTAGAGCGGGCAACAGACAATCAATCAAGTAGCAGGCAGGCAGTAAGGCAGGAAAGTGGTGCCAGATGGTAGTCTGGAAGTACGTAAGGATAGCCTGATGGCTTTCCTTATCACCAAAATGTCCAGACTGAGAGATATAGAACATCTTGGATCGATATAGGAGGTAATAAAAGGGGACTGATTTTACAGGATCACCCAATTCACAAAACCAAGAGGGTACTTTTCCATTATATGAGTGTCTCATCCTGAACTACCTGCAGTTTTATCTCCAACTTAGGTTTGTAGTGGTATAGGGAGAACACAATAGATGCCTGATACTCAGGGTCTTTGGTTTGAACTCATTAGCAATGCTTTTGGATGCAAATTTGCCCTCACTTTAAGCTTTACTCTACACCAGTATTCCCAATCCCCCCTCCCCACAAACTGCTTGAAAATTGCTGAGGATCTTGGTGGACCAATCTTTTTTTCCTGCCTATTGTACCAATTGTAATGAACTGTGCTAGATGCCGTATGATTTTAATTGTAATTTATTGCTTCTTTTGTTTCTTATGTTGTATTTTATTGTATTAGAGTTTGAAGTCCATAGAATTCAGTTTGTAAGTGTTCTTTGTAGACATGCCACAGACCACCTGAATGATGCTTGCAGACCACTGGTGGTCCACAGACCACAGTTTCAGAACCCCCGCTCTAAACTTAATAGAACATTTTGCAATCAAATTGTTACTGGCCTAAGCAGTGAACTGAGGTTCTGTCAGAAAATGATAACTGCGGAGTGAAAAGCCAGTATTCACAGTACCCATCATCAACCAAATTTAGTCAGGGTCTTCCCATAAACCACCAGGGTTATGGGTCTATCATAACTTACCCATAACCAACCAGATTCTCCCTAGGATTCTTGCCTGCTGTACCTAATTCCTCCAGGCTCTTGTCCTTGTTGAGTGGGTCTTCCATGATCCTGCCCCATATAGGCTTGTCTACAAGCCCTTTATCAAGCCACTAGTTTTGAAATAAAAAGTTGGAAAGCCCAATTATTTCAACAAACATCTCATATAAACTTCTCTTGCAGATGGTAAGCAGTATATGAATATATGCATGCAGTAAGCATATATGCATATGTGCATATGTAAGCAGTAAGCAATATATGAATTGGCTGGAATTAGTCTGACTTCCCCAACTGATTTGCTATGTCCCCAGTCTCTCATATAGAAACTGTCCCAGTTTTGCTCAGGATTGCTACCACTTAGTGTCACTCTTAAAATGATAGGGGACTTATGTAGCCATGTATGAAGGAGCAGGTCCGCAGTTTAGGAGTCCTCCTGGATCCTGTCCTGCTGCTTGAACATCAGGTGGCTGTGGTAGCCAGAAGTGCTTTTGGCCAACTCAAACTGGTCTACCAGCTGTGCCTATTCCTGGAAGCAGTTGACCTGGCCACAGTGACACATGCATTGGTGACATCAAGGCTTGATTACTGTAACACATTCTGGGGCTGCCTTTGAAAATGGTTCGGAAATTGCAATTGGTTCAAAATGCAGCAGCCAGAATGTTAACTGGAGCATGACACAGGGAGCATATCACCACTGTGTTTATCGACTCCACTGGCTCCCAAGTTGTTTCCGGGCCCAATTCAAAGTGCTGGTTCTGATCTTTAAAGCCCTAAATGGCCTTGGACCAATGTACCTGAGGGACCGCTTACGCCCATATGTACCTGACCGGGATTTAAGATCATCTGCCTCGGGTCTCCTCCGCGTGCCTGGAATGAAAGATGTTAGACTGACAGGCACACAGGAGACAGCCTTTTCAGCTGTGGCCCCAAGCTTTGGAATACCCTACCCCAAGAAGCCCATTCTGCTCCCTCCCTAATGGTTTTCCGGAGACTTCTGAAAGCCATCTTGTTCCAGAGAGCCTTTGGGAGGGAGTGAAGGTAAAGCCTGAACTGATTTTAGCCTTCTATTTTAATTTTACCTCTTTACTCTCTTCAGTACCACTCCCTATATACATATATATATATATACATATACATATATATATACATACATACATATATATATATACATACATACATACATACATATATACATATGTATATATATATATGTATATATATATATATATATGTATATATATATATATATATATATATATATATATATAATGTATTCTAATTGTCTGTTATGTATTTTAATTTATTTTAATGTTTTTGTGATCTTTATTGTGTACAATTTTATTATGTATGTGTTCGATTTTATTGTAAGCCACCCAGAGTGCCCTATTATAGGGTAGAAGGGTGGGATAGAAATATTTTAAATAAATAAATAAAATGTAAAGGCTAACAGAAAGTAGTTTGCATGAGCTCATGGCAAGTTCCAATCTCCCTGTTTCTGAACAGTGAAAACAGCTCCTTACTCTCAATAAGTATTCAGGACTATACCATGGTATTTCACTAATAGTGGGTTTCATATGTTTTCCCACCCTCCAGTCCAGAAAACATTTGTGGCATGTGGCATTCATGTCAATGACACTTCTGAGTGACTTTAGAATCCTAATTAATTGAAAAGCTTCCAAGCAATATAAACACTAAACAATAGGATTGTTAATACTGATTAGGACCCAAGGCAGCATGCCACACCGGGTTATGCTTGTAAACCTCCAAATTAGCTATTAGAAGCCTTCCACTACATTGCTTCCCCCCCCAATGTGTCAACTATTAAAAATCTCAAAGAAAGCACCCACACACACAACTACATAGTTGCTACTGGGTATTTAGAAACAGATACTGTAACAGAGAAAACTGAGATCCAGGGAAGCAATATAGGTTTCTAAAGCTTACGTTTATGAGTTTAGGAATCCCAACACTGAAAGGGAAACACAGCAGTAGAGCTAAAATAATAATAATAATAATAACCAGTAACCCTGATTCACAACCTTTCTATCCAGCGCTATGTTTCTTATTGGCTGTATACTATAGCCAGCATGGACTTTTCACATTCCGCAATGTTAAATTGAAAATACCCCCATGCTGATGCTTCCCATAAGCTCATTTCAAAACAAAACCTTACAAAACTTATAGTCTTCAACTTAGAAACGCTTGCTTAACAACGCTGTAAATTTTCATGGTGATACACAAAACAGTCAGAGAGAATAGAGTTCAAAGTCTAAAAAGAGAAGGAAAAAACCCAGAGCCCTTTTGGACTTTTTTCTGTCAGAGTTCTCATAATCTATTGAAATTCATTAAAAATCAGCCATGTTCACAGAGTACCTGTAATCCTATTACTGACCTTGCCCCATACTCTGACCTTCATCTTCTGCAGTTTAAAAGTTACAAAAATGCCTGGCTGATTTCTAATTAATTTAATAAATTTTGCATTGAACTGAATGATAGTGTCAGGCATGCTCAGTAAGAAACAACTGTCACTGTTCTAAAAGCCAGACTCCCAGCTGCTTGGTTTGGCTAATCAGGGGGTCACACCTACACCCACTTTGATTTCACTTGAGACAGTCATGGCTTCCCCCAAAGAATCCTGGGAAGTGTAGTTTGTGGAGGGTGCTGAGAGGAGACTCCTATTCCCCTGACAGGGCTCCAGTGGCCAGAGTGGTTTAACAGTCAGCCCCTCTGATTGAAGCTCTGTGAAGCGAACAAGGTGTCTCCTAGCAACCCTTAGAACCCTTCACTAACTACACTTCCCAGGATTCTTTGAGAGAAGCCATGACTGTCCAAAGTGAAATAAAGACCTGGTGTGGATGTGGCCAGAGACAGCTTTAGTTTAAATTTGGATGAGAGGCTACATGTGCCTGCTGTAGCATAAAAAGCAATGATACTGTTCACAATGCTTTCCTTTTGGAAAGGAAAGGGGCTTCCCCTCTGCCCAATGCCCACCCACCCAATCTCCTCCCCTCCCCCTCCTCCTACCCTCCCTGTGTTCAACTATGACCTGGGAGACCAGGGTTCGAATTTCCACACAGCCATTAGGCTCACTGGGTGGCCTTGGGCCAGTCACTGGCTCTCAGCCTCAGAGGAAGACGATGGTAAAACCACCTCTGAATACCGTTTACCATTAAAACCCTATTCATAGGGTCGCTATAAGTCAGGATCGACTTGAAAGCAGTCCATCTCCATTTTCAAACATGACTGCACAGAAATAAATTCCAAAGAACACAAAAAGTATGCAAATGATCAAACCCACCCTCCCTTCTTGTCCCTCCTATACCCTCCCTCTTGCCCCTTCCCTCCCCCTTCCTTTGCCCCTCCCTACCCATTTCCATCTCCTTCCAATCTCCTCCTTCCCCTTCCCATGGTCAGTTTTACCTGTCAAGTATGATTACACGGGAGTAAACACCATTGAACTATATAAGCATGCAAATGATCAAACCTGCCGTCCCATCCCCCTTCCTTTGCCCCCTCCATCCATTCCTTCCCCTCCCCCTCCTCTTCCCTCATGGTCAGTTTTACCTATCCTAACCATGATTGCACAGGAGTAAATCCCATTGAACTCAATAAGCATGCAGATGATCAGACCTGTCTTTCCCCTCCTTCCCCTCTCCTCTCCCTTCCTCTTCCCTTCCCCTCTTCCTTCTTTCTCCTCCCCTGCAACACTTCAGCCCTCCCTCCCCCGCGGTCATTTTTACTTGTCCTAAGCATGATTGCACAGGAGTAAATCCCATTGAACTCAATAAACATGCAAATGATCAAACCTGTCCTTCTGCTCCCCACCCCCTCCTCCCATCCCCCTCCTTCCCTCTGCCCTTTCTCCCCTCCCTCCTCCTCCCCACCCTATCCCCTCTGGTCAGTTTCACCTATCCTATGTATGATTGCAGGGGAGTAAATCCCACTGAACTCAATACATTGTGGTTTAAGAATGTACCCATAGCCCACAGATATTTCTATCAAACTTTAAAAAGCAGGGAAATTGGGCAGCTATAGTGAATGCACCAGGAGAGCAGGAGACCTGACCTCCTCTTTGAGATACTGGATTGCCCTACAAATTTGCCCAAATGCAAACAATTTCGGTTGGTCTTTCACAGTCCAATCCACTTCCTGTGTAGCTTGCAAGAATTTGGTAACATGTTCCTCTGAGCATATGGTGAGTGGTGGCAACACCTGAAATCAGCCTAATTAATAGAAAGAAGACATGTGCTGTGCTGATCTTATTTTAGCAGGGAGGAAGCAACATTATTAAGACAGTTGATATAGTTCAGATGGTCACTTTAAATATGTCTCATTTACTTTGCAATTTTAGTGAAGTTTCCTATAGGAAATCATTTTCTTTTGTTTCTATTTCTGTGAATATGTGTACAGCAACACTTTGCAAAATTTATACTAAAAAAACTCCAAACATAATTGTGGAATAATGGCACTGACTATTCTGCAGAATAGTCTCCAGTGGACATCAGGAGTGTCTCAATTTGCACAAGATAAAAGAGTGGGAGGTGAAATATATTGTAGCAAAATTCTAGGTGTGCTCTATGTTTTTAATTGACCGTGTCCACCTTACCTTAAATGAAATGGTCTAAACATAGCAGGCTGAAAACATAGATTCTTTTTTTTCCAACAGCTAGACTCATTGCTTAAGTAGCAACATATTGTAAACAGTCTGATTTTACATCAAACTGCAGTTTCAGATTCAACTGTTAATGCACCCAAAATAGAAATAGAACATAACCTCCAATTTGAAACACTAAAAGGCTGTCTTCACCATCATATGACATTGACCAATGAAAAGGATTTGAAATTAATAAAAATAAATTTGACACAGATTTCTAGGATGAAAAATGAGAGACATATAATTTTCTAGGTTAAATGCTCTGTAGAAACATTAGTAACACAGGAAAGAAGCAAAGAAAGAACACCAACAAACATACAAAAATATAATTCTCACCATGCTCAGAGGCACATGTTACCAAATTCTTGCAAGCTACACAGGAAGTGGATTGAACTGTGAAAGACCAACTCAAATTGTGTTTGCATTTTGACAAATTTGTAGGGCAGTATATTTGAGAGAGGAGGTCAGGTCTCCTGCTCCCCTGGTGCATTCACTATAGCTGCCAATTTCCCTGCTTTTTAAAGTTTGACAGAAATATCTGTGGGCTATAGGTACGTTCTTAAACCGCAAGGCTTTTTGCCTATTAGTTATTCCCATCTACCTTTCTTCATATTTGTTGACTCAAAGATTCATTATCAACCGCTGCACTGGCGTTGCTCTTCATTTCATCTTCCCCAAAAATCATAGCCTTGAGTAGTTTGACAGCTGGCTTTGGTGGAAATTATTCTGTCATGAAGCTGAATACAGGTTTTTGTTGCTGTGCAAACAAGGAGCACTAGACTGTATTTACCTTTGCATCTTGCTGGCAGTTTAGGGACCACATATTTTTCTATAACAAGAGCAATATTTTCTCTTTTGTTTTTTCCCCCCACCAAGCATTGAAGTTTATCTTTAATGTATTATTCAAAGACTCACAATGATTAATTAATCAGAACGCTGCTGCATGGGGAGAACGGAACTGGGTTCCATGTATCACCCCATCCAGATGCTCCAAGTTAACGGGAGTCAGGAGGGAGAGCATGTCAGCAAGAGCTGTTAATTATGCAATAAAATGTTACAGGATTTCAGAGACAGCTTTCATATTTTAAGGCATATCTGTTCATTGTTTCTTTCTCCACTGTATATAGGCTGTGCATCTTCCTTCCCACCTTGTCTGTCAAAGCTACTGCACACAGGAAAGTAGCAACAGTCTCCAAACTCACTGAAATTAGTTTAGAAAGGACCATCATAATTTGGACTGACTGCTGGCTGTGAAATGTTCAACTGTCTTATTGCATGTTGGCAGTCCCAGCAGAGTACAGGCCAAGGGTTTGCTATAGCAGCCAACGGACACAGATTCCAAATCTAATTCTACCACTGACCTTTGACTTCACTTTCCTGCTCTCTTCTAGCCCACTGCTTTACTTTTCCATTTGGATTCTAATCTATTTTGTTCACAAGCTGTTGGCTCACTATTGGTAAATTTCTCCTAGCCAAAAAGTGTTCAAAACCTGTAACAAAGTGAAGATGGTGTCTAGCGACAAAGATGGATCCAGGAGCACCCCCAGACTATGGACCTGCTCTTTCAGAGGGAGTACAACCCCATCCAAAGCAGGCAACTGACCAGTTATCTGAACTCGGGAACCACCAACCCATAGCGCCTCTGTCTTGCTACAATTCAGACTCAGTTTATTGGCCCTCATCCAGCCCACCACCAAGTCCAGGCAGCGGTCCAGGACTTGTACCGCCTCTCCCGATTCAAATTACAGAGAAATAGAGCTGGGTATCATCAGTGTACTGCTGACACCTTGTCCCAAAGCTCCTGATGACTGCTCCGAAGAGCTTCATATAGATGTTAAACAGCATGGGGGACAAAATGGTACCCTGCGGCACCCTACAGCACAACTGCCAGGGGGCCAAAAGACAATCACCCAATGCTGTTCTCTGAAAACGATCTTGGAGATAGGATCAGAACCACTGTAAAACAGTGAATCCAATACCCATCTCACCAAGTCAGCCCAGAAGGATACCATGGTCAATGGTATCAAAAGCTGCTGAGAGATCAAGTAAGAGTAACAGGGATGCACACCCCCTGTCCTTCTCCTGGTAAAGGTCATCTATCACGGTGACCAAGGCCGATTCAGTCCCATAACCAGACCTGAACCCAGACTGGGATGGGTCAAGATAATCTGTTTCATCCAAGAGTACTTGCAATTGCTGCGCCACAACCCTCTCAATCACCTTCCCTAAGAAGGGGGTATGTGCAACTGGTCGGTAATTGTCGCAGACCAATGGGTCCAGGGTGCACTTTTTCAGGAGTGGTCAGATCACCGTCTCTTTAAGGGTGGCTGGAACCACTTCCTCCCACAATGATGTGTTGACCACACCTTGGATCCAGTCGGTAATACTCCCTTGGCAAGCTTTAATAAGTCAAGAAGGGCAAGGGTCGAGAGGACACATTGCTGGCCACATTATCGCAAGCACCTTGTCCATGACATCAAGTCACATCAACTGAAACCATTCCTACAAAGTTTACTGGGTGACCATGGGTTCCTCACCATCTGTCAGCCTAATCTGCCCCTCATAGTGAGTGAAAACAACAGAGGGGAACCATGACCACCCCAAGGAGGAAGGGCACACTTAAAATGTAGAGGAAATAATAATGTACAACCATAGTGTGAAATCAGATACTTGTCAGAACACAGAAATATGAAGAAATGTTTATATAAGCATGACTGTCAAAGATATTTATTATTTACACAACCTGTAAATACATGTATAGTGCAATTCTATGCATGTTTACTCAGACGCAAGTCCCAATGTATTCAGTGGGACTTACTGAAACAGGGAAGTGTGCACAGAACCAACCTCAAGTGATAACGAATTTCATTCACCCAACCCAAAATTCAGAATCATGCCATTTTTATCTGTTTTGCAACTGTTTTATACTTGTTTTTATGGTTATTGGATTTTACATGGATTTATTTCTTGTTGTCAGCTGCCTTGGTTTCCAATTGGCAACCTTACATCACAGGGATGTTGGAAGGACTCCATACACACACACATAGGAGATGCAAAATACATACACCCCATATAATAGTTTATTGTCAAAACCAGTTGGTCATCGCATTGCAGATTTTTTAAAAAATAAAATAAAATCAGTATTAGTTTCCTACAAAATAAAAGCAGTGACACCTAGGTAAGCCCTCCCTAATTGCTTTAAAAATAGGATTGGAGAGGGAAAGAAAGATTTACAACACAAACACAATCTTCTGCTATGTTCACTCAAAAGTCCCATTGATTTACAGCACAATCCTAACCATGTCTACTCAAAAATAAATCCTATTGAATTCAATTAGGTTTAATCCCGGTATGCGGGATTAGCATTGCAGCTCTACTGTTGGAAAAGTGACTATAGGATTAAAGTTTCATATTGGGAAGGTTTTCAAAACAGCTTATGAATTAGACAAATAAACTGCCCTCTTCAACAGCCCAGGAAAATTTAAACTTGTTTGACTCCTCAGTCTTGTTGGGCTCCTACTGGGAGAAAGGGTGGGATATAAATCTAATAAATAAAATAATGAATAAATAAATAAAATAATTAGAAAAGCATCACACATTGTAATGGCATTTAGATCTCCTGCACGCAAGAGAGAGAGAAACTTTAGCTTACTCCATTCATGACATATTCAAACAAGTAGGGGGAAAAACACTTTTCTGGCCTTGCAATGGGTTCTAGCTATTGCCTGGAGGTCAACAAGTCCCTTGTCAATCACAACTGTGACTTCACTTACTAGCTACAATCCTTAAAGTGTGGGGTTAGAGCAGCCAGCTACAAGCCCATTTAACAGACGTTGCAGGGGGGTGGCTGACATTTTGAACCAGACCACCTAGAAACTTAATTTTTAAAAAAATGAAAGCTGAGAGTCTGGAGATTGAGGTGATTCACCCGGAGATCCAGAGTGGACCCCAAAAATCCAGAGTCTCCAGGTGAAAACCGGAGACCTGGAAACCCTAGTTCCCAGGTGTCATTCTTCTGGGCCTTGACAAAATACATACCTGCTTAAATTAAATAAGGTGGTGGCCTCATGTACCTTCAGACCATACCATGGGATTCATGATCCGACACACTCTGATCACCAAAGCAACAAATTACAACAAATCAGTAAATTTAGCTCCCAGTTAGCTAAACTATTAAAAGGGAAAAGTGCCATACTTCAAAAGCAAACATACATCCAAATAGATTTGCCAGCCTTTTTTAAAAAAAATATTGCCCTGCTCTTGTGCTTTTAATAGCAGCCTAATACTGCAAAATTAAGCAAATGAAGCTTTCCCTATCACCTTATATCCATGCCAGGAAAATCTCTGACTGCTAAATTTCTGCATGTCAAAGGACAGCTTCAGTGAACCAACTGGCAACTCTGCCTGCAAAATGCAATAGTCTTCAGGGTTGTTTTAATTATGGCGTTTAACTTTCAGAGAGGATCTCTATGTCAGAAAACTGTATATGCCATTGCAAGTAAAGTGCAGTGCAAGCATTTATTTTATCATGAGTATGCATTTGACCTATGCTCATTTATCAGGATTCCAGAAGGGTACCGTTGAGATTCTAATGCGTGTTGGGGAAAATGTTCTCAAAGTGCCTCCAGACTGTCACTCTTCTGTGGAAGGGATTCAAGTGTATACCGGGAAATGTAGGTTTGTGAAGGTAAAGTGGAGTAAAAAGCTCTGTTGCCCTAGTGCAACAAATTCATTTTTTAAAAGAAACTGATGTTTTGCCATTTGTAAAATGATGGGGAAATTCATTGAAAAGTGTGGGATGAATGAATCACTAATGGGGAGACCTATAAATTCCCTGCAAGCAAATCAGGATGAATGCAGGACAAATGTTGATTGTTGTAGACCTGCCCCGCAAACAAATCAGGATGAATGCTCAAGAAAGACTGGATATAATCTAATCTCCATGTTAGCTTTGCACAAGCAAATCAGGATGAATGCTCAAGAAACAGGATGTCTGGAAGGACCATCAGTTGCTGAATGTTAAAAATGAAAACAGAATTAAGACCCACAGTTCCAAACACTGAATCCTTCATGATTGATAGGTATGAGTTGCACAGGTTGTGAATGTGTATTTTGATACACACCACTACAGAATTACAATGGTATATTTGTACCCCATTCTTTCCCACCTACTTTGGTTAACATAACTTGAGAACTTTCTAGAAGACAAGGACAAACCTACAACTAAATACAGAAGCTTTTTCCACCAAGGAGATCCTTTAGAGACCAGTGATCAGCCCAGCTTCTAAGACCTTTTGTAAGATACACTTTTCTAAAGTTATTTTAGCATTGTCCAAATTTGATTGCAGTGGAAAGGGGAGAATGTGAAAAGAGCAGAGCTTGGAAGATTACTTTTAAAAAGTAATAAATTACAGTTACAATTACTTGGCCCAAAAAGTAGTAATTGCAGTTACAATTACAATTGATCTGAAAGTAACTGATTACTTTACTTTTTCTCAAAAGTAATCACTACAATTACATTTCAGTTACTTTTTTAGAAAAATGACTACAAGGTGCTGGCCTTGGCTGCTTCACATCTAAGTAGCCTAAAACAATATTAAAACTAAACACACACACACAGCGGGTAGTAGAAGGATTCGAATCCCCACATAGCCATGAAGCTCACTGGGTGACCTTGGGCCAGTCACTGCCTCTCATGAAAACCCAATTCATAGGGTCACCATAAGTCGGAATCAACTTGAAGGCAGTACATTTATTTTTTTATTTTGAAGAAGATGATTATGATAATGCAGCATTTCAAATTAATTCTGTATGACAAGCATTCCATGCCAAGCTTGGAAAACCAAGGAGGAGGTATAAAATGTAGGCAAAAATACTTTTGACAAAATGCCATTTATCCTTTATATCTATATCTATAATTAACAATACAGCTGAATGATGTATGTAAAGT
Organism: Rhineura floridana; assembly: GCF_030035675.1. Taxonomy (NCBI): domain Eukaryota; kingdom Metazoa; phylum Chordata; class Lepidosauria; order Squamata; family Rhineuridae; genus Rhineura; species Rhineura floridana. The sequence continues at coordinate 79,307,091 of NC_084486.1, read as the reverse complement.
ATTTTTTCTCTTTCCCTTTTTTATTAGTATTTTAGTACTACTGCTAAAGTTCTGATGAAGGAATAAAGCATTCATTAGCCACATTCAAATGGTTAGAACACATCACATAAATTCCACTGAAGTTGGAGTTTTTGCCATAGAAAAGGCAAAAAATACATACCCTATGATAGCCCAATAGACAATCAGAACTAATATAAAACCCTATTGCTTCTCATTTGCAAATGTTGCAAGATCTAAGGTAACTCTAGATCATGTGAGTTCAGGTGATGCATGTTATGTAAATTTGTATAGATATTAGCAGAGATTGTCAACAGTCTGAGATGTGTGTATGCCAATGTGTGCGTTTACCTAAGTGGCAGGCTTTTACCCTGCACTGAGATTACTGAGACTTAAGACTTAGTAAAATAAGAAAAGCTATTTTATTTATAGAAATAAATAGTAGATAGGAAAGGCATACCTAGTTCTAACTAACTTGGGGGTGCAACACTCAGGTTTGGGAGTTGCCCTCCTGGCTCAGGAGGGAGAGAGCAGAGACAAAGGTGTCTCCTCTCTCTTGGATTACTTTATTGCTTAACTGCATTCTGTGTTTGCCTGCGTAATTCTCACTTTTTTTTACCCACTGTTTGAATGTCTTTTGGGAATGCCTACTGATTATTTGTTATCATTTTGGGCTGATTACCTTCAGCTATTATCTCACCAAAGTTGCATACACATGACAGATTTAAAGCACATTTCCACCACCACCCCAAAAAAGAATCCTGGGAACTGTAGTTTGTTACGGGTGCTGGGAATTGTAGCTCTGTGAGGAGTAAACTACAGTCCCCAAGATTCTTGGGGAAAAGCCATGTGCTTACATGTATGGTGTCTACTGGGAGACTCTTACGGATTGATTCTATACTCCCAGAAGTAAATCCTATTTACTGCTATGGAAATTACTTCCAAGTAAGTATGCCTGGAATTGCAGCTTTTAGGTCATGCTTAATAGCCACCTTGTATCAAATTGAACAGTTTCCAATCAGATTTAAATACTAACCACTTAAACTGGTCAGAGTGTCATTCCCTCTATTTCTGAAGCTCAGGCTGGAAGTGTTGTTGCTTATGTAGCCATGGTATCACCATCCATACCACACATAATAAGGAGTATTAGTGGGCAAGAGGGAACCCCAAGTGTTGCAGAATACAAAAAAGTGAGAGAGAAAACAGAAAGGGGATGACTCCCAAAACAGCCCAAATGAGTATTGAGCATGCTCTGTTATGGAATGCTCAGTGGCTGAGTGAGTGAGTGAGTGAGTGGCTGAGTGGCTGAGTGGGTGGCTGAGTGAGTGAGAGAGTGAGTGAGAGAGTGAGTGAGAGAGAGAGTGAGAGAGAGAGTGAGAGAGAGAGTGAGAGAGAGAGTGAGAGAGAGAGTGAGAGAGAGAGTGAGAGAGAGAGAGAGAGTGAGAGAGTGAGTGAGAGTGAGAGTGAGAGAGTGAGAGAGTGAGAGAGTGAGAGAGAGAGTGAGAGTGAGAGAGTGAGAGAGAGAGAGAGAGAGAGAGAGAGAGAGAGAGAGAGAGAGAGAGAGAGAGAGAGATGTCTCAGCTAACAGAAAATTATAGAACAGTAGAGTTCGAAGGAACCTTTAAGGTCATTGAGTCCACACCCCTGCTCAATGCAGGAATCCAGGTTAAAGCACACCTGACAGGTGGCTGTCCAGCTGCCTCTTGAATGCTTCCAATGTTGGAGAGCCCACCACTTCCCTAGGTAATTGGTTCCATTGTCATACTGCTCTAATGACTGACAGTCCTTTTTTGAGTGTTGAAAGGCGTTTCAAATAAAATTCTAACTTTTATAATAGTCCAGATTTTTTTAATGTCCATATGATTGATGGGCAGGCTGGAAAGAAAAATGACTCACTAAGGCTACATCCACACCAGACATTTATTCCACTTTAAACAGTCATGATCTCAGAATCCTGGGAAGTGTAATTTGTGAAGGCTCCTGAGAGTTGTTAGGAGACCCCAATTCCCCCCACAGAACTCCAGTCACAGAATTGTCTGAGAAGAGGGGCTGACTGTTAAACCACTCTGGACATTGGAGCTCTGTCGGGAGAATAGGAGTCTCCTAATAACACTCAGCACCCGTCACAAACTACACTTGCCAGGATTCTTTGGGGGAAGTCATGACTGTTTAAAGTGGCCTAAATGTCTGGTGTGGGTGTGGCCAGAAGGTCCTCCAGCGAGTTCATGGCTGTGGTAAGATATGGACTCAGAACGTCCCAGCTGCACCCAGCATGGAACTACACTTTCAGCAGCAAATACCAGAAAACCAACTAAATGTGTGCTGTCAATGTGCAAAGCATTTGCTGGGGTGCATTTCGGTAGGTGAAGCAGGAGATAGATGGAAGGGGCTGTTTTCCATGCCTGCCACTTTACCAGTGCAATGCCCCATGTTTTTCCTTATTGACCTCCATCAGCTAGGTGAAAGTGGCTAGGGAAGGGGTTGCAGATAAAAAGTTTCAGCAGCAAATTACCCCCTCTCATCACTTCTCCCTAACAAAATGCCCCCCACATCAGTAGCAGACACCAACAGGGAAGTTCTTTTTTGAGTTGTAATTCAGCTCTCATTCTGTTAATTCCCAAACTACACCAGTTGTCATTTTGACCTACATGCATAGGGAGAAAGACAGTGTAAAGGGTGTGCACAAAGGGGAGGGGATGACAAAGGATTTAGGACTTAAAGATTTAATATTCCATGAGTAGAAAAAATACCCTATGCAAATGTCTATATTATTGCAGAAAAGTTCAGTTCTACATATGTTTGCCATCTTTTCCTCAAGCACAACTGTTTTTGAGATAACAGTCTTATTCTCTCTCGCCCTTCACCAAAAAGCCATGTTAGTTGTCCAGTATGTGAAATGACTGCAAGCAGGTGCAGCCCAAGGCATTTTGCTACTTGAAGCAGAAGAGCAAATGGTGCCCTGCCCCCAAGTCAAGGTCATAGTACCATAGCTTGAAAAGTTATGTTGGCATTTGAGGCAGAAAATCTCACAAGTACCTCTTCCTGACAGTAAATATACAGCAACCAAAAATTAAAATAGCTAATAATTTGTTGTATGGTGCCCCAAATTAGTTGCTTGGGGTAGTCATCTCTTGCTGCCTAGTGAGAGTCGCTCTATGAGAGGCACATAACTGAAGCAAAACACACAAACAGAAGTATGAGACTGCACCTACCTCCTAGTCTCTTGGCAGTTCCCAATTTTCACCCTCTCTGGAAGGGTGCAAGGACAAGCGGAGGGGATGCAGAGAGGGTGCCAGGACAAGCGGCGGGGGTGCAGAGAGGGTGCCAGGACAAGCGGCGGGGGTGCAGAGAGGGTGCCAGGACAAGCGGCGGGGGTGCAGAGAGGGTGCCAGGACAAGCGGCGGGGGTGCAGAGAGGGTGCCAGGACAAGCGGCGGGGGTGCAGAGAGGGTGCCAGGACAAGCGGCGGGGGTGCAGAGAGGGTGCCAGGACAAGCGGCGGGGGTGCAGAGAGGGTGCCAGGACAAGCGGCGGGGGTGCAGAGAGGGTGCCAGGACAAGCGGCGGGGGTGCAGAGAGGGTGCCAGGACAAGCGGCGGGGGTGCAGAGAGGGTGCCAGGACAAGCGGCGGGGGTGCAGAGAGGGTGCCAGGACAAGCGGCGGGGGTGCAGAGAGGGTGCCAGGACAAGCGGCGGGGGTGCAGAGAGGGTGCCAGGACAAGCGGCGGGGGTGCAGAGAGGGTGCCAGGACAAGCGGCGGGGGTGCAGAGAGGGTGCCAGGACAAGCGGCGGGGGTGCAGAGAGGGTGCCAGGACAAGCGGCGGGGGTGCAGAGAGGGTGCCAGGACAAGCGGCGGGGGTGCAGAGAGGGTGCCAGGACAAGCGGCGGGGGTGCAGAGAGGGTGCCAGGACAAGCGGCGGGGGTGCAGAGAGGGTGCCAGGACAAGCGGCGGGGGTGCAGAGAGGGTGCCAGGACAAGCGGCGGGGGTGCAAAGAGGGTGCCAGGACAAGCGGCGGGGGTGCAAAGAGGGTGCGAGGACGAGCAGAGGAGTTGCGAGGACGAGCAGAGGAGATGCGAGGACGAGCAGAGGAGATGCGAGGACGAGCAGAGGAGATGCGAGGACGAGCAGAGGAGATGCGAGGACGAGCAGAGGAGATGCGAGGACGAGCAGAGGAGATGCGAGGACGAGCAGAGGAGATGCGAGGACGAGCAGAGGAGATGCGAGGACGAGCAGAGGAGATGCGAGGACGAGCAGAGGAGATGCGAGGACGAGCAGAGGAGATGCGAGGACGAGCAGAGGAGATGCGAGGACGAGCAGAGGAGATGCGAGGACGAGCAGGGGGTGCCAGGAAGAGCAGAGGGGGCGGGTGAGCAGGCTGAGCGAGGCAGGACGAGCGGGGGGGCAGGGAGAGTAGGCTGGAAAGGGTAATACATACACTCACCTCCACAGCTCTTCACTTCCATTCTGCTGCTTCTGCCTTCTACTACTCCTTGCCCTCCAGCGCTGTCTGACTCTCCACTTCCTCCCTCGTGCCTCCATAGAGCACGAGGGAAGAGCTAAACAGTGCAGAAGCCCAGTTTGAGGCACATATCTTTCCTCCACCATTCCACCAATCACAGCAGCAGATGATTTCCCCTACTTCCCCCCCAGTAACGTCCAAATGTAATGCAAAAAAGTTACATTTGCAGCTCAAAAGTAATGAAATTACCTCTCGTTCTATTACAAAATGTAACGAAGTTACCCACTCATTATGCAAAATAGTAACAAATTACAAGTAACTCGTTATTTCTAACGAGTTACTTCCAAGCTCTGGAAAAGAGAAAATGCTCATCCAGCCCAATAAAAACAAGATATATTTTTACTCTTTCTAAGTGTTATGCTTTCAAACACATCTGATTCTTTGCCTTTTCTAGTTCATAGCAATGTCTCTCCATTTTTTTAAGCATGCTTCCTTTTGTTCCCTCACTTACTTCTATTTCTTGGTTTTTCTTTTCATGCTGAACATGTGTTTTCTCCTGGTTGGGTGCCTGTTCAGAGCCTGTGAGCTGATACTCCTTCTATTATTTAAACACATTATTAATTTTTAATGTTCTCCAGCATTTTCATTTCAATCAAATAAGGGATTTGTCTATAACAAAGGAACTACTTTGAGGTCCCAAAACGTCTAATCAACTCCTTAATTCTAGAACCGAAGTGTTATTCTGAATCTCCTTACATAATGGTTTTACTCTTTCAGACCACTAACCAAATACTCATTTCATCCAGCGTTGAACCGCAGCTCATCTCTGGCAACTTCCATTACAACTTTTTTTAAATGTACATTTCCGGAATGTCATTAGCATCCAGCAGCCTCTCTACCTACATGACCAGCAGTTTTATGATACCACTGCCATTCTCACTGTTGTATGATGCCATTAGAATAGATATCTGAAAGAGACATTTGTATTAATTTATTTACAATATTTATACACTTCCCAATAACAAAGTTTCTCTGGCGGTTTCCTGCAAAAATTAAAGCCATCCAAAGAAATAAGACACAGTTATGAAAATGAAAACAGCTAGAGAATAAAACCAGAGCAGAATGAACAACAGCAAATAATATTAGTACAACGTATTGAAAAACCTGGGGGGGAAACCTGAAAAGCCCACAAAATTTAAAAAGGTATTCATCTGGTGCCTAAAACACCGCAGCTGGGGTGCCACCTCTTAAAAGACTCTCTCTGTCTAGCAGCCACTGCGTGCACGCGCGCACACTCACACCTTATTTGGTGGGAGCACACAGCAAAGGGCTTCAGAAGATTACTTCAAGATTGGGATACTGTAAGGAGAGTTGGAAGTGAAATCAGCTGCTGCTGGTTGCCTGGCCTCTCCCCCTTGCAGTTAGCCCATTTGTAAACATGGACAGGAAGTGGAATGCTAAGGGGAGAGCAAGTCCAGGCAGATGCTCTAGCGTGCACAAAGGCTACATAAAAGGCAGCAGTTGGAGCAACAGTGGCAATTGTTGTTTCAGAATGTTGTAGGAATGACTGATGAGGGATGTAGGTATAAAGAAAGTAAGGAGGAATTCTGTTCAGATAACTTTAGGGATATGCTAGAATTCTGCCCAATTTGGATTTGGTACTGAATTTTTCATTAATTTGCTTATTCATTATAGTTTTGAATTGGATTTTTTGTAGCAATCTTCCACATCTATTTTCAAAAATGGATTTTTTAAAAAAAGTCAGCCCCTAAAATACCAATATTAATAATAATTTTATCAATGTTTCCTTTCATTTATTGATATTTCCTTTCAAATTATCAATATCTCCTTTCAAAATGTCAATATTTCCTTTGAAATTATCAATATTAATATCAATATTTTTTGTGAGGGAAAAAACAGACCAGTAAAAAAAGCAGCTAGTGGGCAAAGAATGAACATGAATCGATACCAGCCTTATTAGGCCAACGGAATGCTTTCAAACTGGCACCGGCCAATGGAACCCATCCCTAAATAAGATAAAAGATCAGAGAAAACCAGGAGGAAGCTGAAGGGAGTAGAATTACAGAGGGGAAGAAGACTAGGCAAGAAATTATCTATATAGCTGGGGATTTACATAAATGCTTTGGAAAGAGCTAGCAAGAGGGAACCTGGCCTTCTCTAGGGACCCACTAGGCAGACCCTGAACTAAGGGCATGCTCTGGAGTTCTGAGGACTATCATTATAAGAGAAAACTTTACAGGTAGATATATATGGAAGGAGATAATTCTTCAAGTAACCTGGTCCCAAACTGGTTAGAGTTTTAAAGCTTAATGCCTTTGAATTGAGCCAGAAACAGTCTGGAAGCCAGTGCAAATGGCTAAGCACTGGTGTAAAATGATCATATCAGTCAGTCCCAGTTAGCAGTCTTTCTGCCATGATTTTGACCAACAAATTTCTAGAAAGTTTTGAAAGGCAACCTCATGCATAACACACTGAAGTAAACAATTGTTACAGGTGTCACATGACACTTGTTCCACACTTGTAAGAAAACATTATTTTAATGTGGAAGAACCTACTCTTTGGAACTCCCTGCCTGTTGACATCAGGCAGGTCCCTTTTCCTGCTGCTGCTGTTGTCGTTATATGCCTTCAAGTCGATTATGACTTCTGGTGACCCCATGAATCTTTTTTGGACATATTCATAGGGATTTCATGGTAAGGTATTCAGAGGTGGTTTACCATTGCCTTCCTCTGCCAGCACCCGGTATTCCCAGGAGGTGTTCCATCAAAGTACTAACCAGGCCTGACCTTGCTTAGCTTCCAAGATCAGACAAGATCGGGTGTGTTCAGGGTAGTATGGCTGTAGATGCTTCACCTTCATTTCAAGGTGTGAACATCAGCACTTCCCATCCTTTCTGCGGCTGAGGGTTTGTTTATGTATGATACTTCTGGTTAGATATCACTGTCATACATGAAATGGCAGGCCAGTTCTTAACTACAGTGTTAACACATTACCAAAGCACTTGCTTTTCCCCCAAAACAGCTGTAATGCTCTTGCTTTGATTTATTGCCAGTACATATGGGGAGAAATTCAATTCAATTTGCATTAAAGGTGAATCTATCAAATTTGCACTTTCTGAAACAACATGAGAAATAAAACACAGCCATCCTTCAAAATTCACACTTACTCAAATTTTCCGATGGTTCTCCAATGAAACTGTTTACAAAAATGCATGTATTCGGGGAAGGTATGCATAAAAATGAAGATATTAATGAAGATAATATACAAAAATGCATTACATTAAGAGGCATTTCACAAATGTGTACATTAGTCAAAACTGCATATAAAAATGTGTTTATTAGATGAACTTTGCCATAAAATGCTGGCAAATTTTCATGAGGATTTTTTAAAGAAAATTTGTAAATTGCTCAGAAATGTGGAGAACTGAATTTAAGACTGGAAAAATGAGAAACTGAGAGTACCAAAACTTACAGATCTTTCCATCTCTACTTTGCCAGTCAGATATGTTTTTTTAACAATTAACTTGAATTTTATTTCAGGATAAAAATGTGGACTATGAATCTGATCTCACCTGATCTGCCTCTGCAATTTTTGTGGTGTGTGTGTATGTATGTGTATGAATCAATCAGACAATGTTTGTTAAGATACATTTCAAAATGATTCATGAATTTGTCCATTTTATGTCAGAAAAATACTTATTTTTATTAAATATATAAAAATATCATTGGTACTAGAATATATTAATGTTTGTTTAAATTTGTTACAACACAATCTTATGCATGTCTACTCAGAAGTAAGCCATTGAGTTTAATAGGATTTACTCACAAGTTAGCATGCATATGATTGCAGTCTTAACAAATTAAGAAACTAGCTACAAGTAAATTAGTTGATACTGCTGTCACCCTCTTCAAAATGTGTAGTTTTATGTGGGGAGTTCTGGTGATGATACTTGTAGGATCTCTTCTCCAAACACTTAACCTTTTAATTGTTGTCTATGAGTGCTCAGTAGAGGAGGCAGTGGGAAAGGAGGAAAAGATGACAAAATTGAATCACTTTTTTTTTCTAATAGCAAATATTAAGCAAAAGGGGAAATGGCAATATCTGAACAGGTTCAAATGCAGCTAAGGAGTAGCCAGGATGTTCACAACTGCAGATTGAATTTTATCATAGAGCATAGTCATGGCATGACCTACACTCTCGCTGTGCCACATATTACTGTTAGCCTGAGTGTCTAAGTTTCCGCCGTCTGCTGAGTTGAAGTTTAAACTTGAATGGCAATTTTGGCTCAGTGTTTGAACCCTCAAAAGTAAATGGCCATCTGCTACCTTGTCCCCAGGCTTATCTTAAAGAGAAAAATGTCTAGTATCTCGAAAGAAAGAAAGAAAGAAAGAAAGAAAGAAAGAAAGAAAGAAAGAAAGAAAGAAAGAAAGAAAAGGCTCATAAAATAAAAATTTGCTCTGTTGAGCCCCCCTGTGGTAAATCAGAATTTACTACAGAATTTACTAGTCAAATGCCCTTATACCTAACAGACTATAATATTTGCATAAAGGAGCATTAATTTAGTAATTAGTTTGACTTGGTATTGGCTAAGTGTTTCAGTTTATTCCATCTTGGCTTATAATGCTGGTATGAGTGTGGTGATAGTGCTGTGTGCATGTGATCTCCTTCCACCTGGAAACAGGAATTTGGCTTTTGTTACCACAGGCATATTTGTAATCGTTGTGACTGCAGATCCAACAGAGCTATGGATTTGGTCTTATTTGCTCACACTTCACTTTGTTCTGTAAATGGCATGCCCATTTAAAAAGTTCATATTGTTTCAGACCAATCCAACTATTCTTCCTGTTTCTGGAAGCACCCCCAAGTATTGTTTTTGCTGTTGCTGTTTGTTTTCCAAGACACACACATCAGGAAACTAGGAGAAGTCCAATGACAGAATTGCCAGTGCTGTATTCTGCTTTTAGGGTGGTTTATATTGTTTACAAGGATCAGCAATTATGAGATGACAGTATCTAGCCATGCTATATTTTTCAATCATCCAGTATAATTGCATCATATAACAGTCAGAACAGATGTGATAGCATAAAACCACTGATGGAAGTAGGTTGCTGTGAACCTATTAAATTCAGGAAAGGTTAAAGTGAATTTTGACTCAATGTCTGGATGTCACAGTTTTTAGGGAACACTTGTAGAATTGGGTGACCCCTCCTTCTATTGAAACTTTCTTCCAAACACAGTTCAAGGGAAAAGTTAGGTGACTTAGCAGGGTGCAAGACAGTCATATGACTGCATGTAGATATTAGTGCATTTATACATGAAACCTACCTATGTCATCAAATAAAAATATTGGTCCAATGTCTCACAGTAGTCTGGAAGTATAATTTTAATAACTGTTACTATCTTCTACCCTGTGTGTGTGTGGGAAACAGAACCATGCGAAATCAACCAATATAACATAGTGCCATCATGAAGTCACATATATAATCATCAATATATCCTAGTTGAATTTAATGAAACATGACAAGATACCATACTGGGGAACACTCAGCTATTCATATACCGTGGCTTCCTGGGACTTGTCAATGGCATTCCTGATAACTTCAAAGAAATAAACAAACGCTATAGATGGCAGCAATTAGAAGGCAATTAAATTACACCCCATTACTTACTGCAGAACTTCCCAAACTTTTTTTCCAATGGGCCACTTGAAAACTGCTGAGGGTCTTAGCAGACCACTTAATGATTTTTCTGCCTATTGTAGAATTGTAATGTGCTGTGCTAGATGCTGTATGACTTTTAATTGTATTTTTACAGACATGCTGCTGACCACCTGAATGAAGCTTGCAGGCCACTTGTGGTCCACAGACCATAGTTTGGGTATCACTGTCCTACTGCCTTTTCTCTAGTTAACAGTAAAAATTTCCATTGTATTGAGCACAATGATCAAATTAGACTTTAGGAGAAAAAAATGGTGTGGCTATCACTTTTTGATGCAGTTCAGTGGGATATTAGGGTGTGATCCCAACTACCAGTTTTTGCTTTTTAATAATGATTTTTAACTCAGCTTGAAAATGCCTGTTTAATTTGAAATGGCCACACCTGGAACATTTTTCTGCACATGTCACTTTCTCCACTCTCCTAAACCTTTTTGTTGACCTGTTACAATTCTTTATCTTTGCTGAGTTAATAAAACCCATCCATGCCAAGTAATATCATAAAAGGAACCTTGAATATAAAGAGTACTTCTGGATACCATTTTTCTCTCACTGAATTGTGTATTCTAGAAAGTAAAAATAAAGTACTGCACCCGTCACAAAGTTGTACTAACTGAAGCTCACAGCATAAACAAATGCTACCCAAGGAGATATTAATGTAGCTCCCACATGCAGAGAGTGTATTATTTTAGAGCTCCATTGTTATCTATCGATAAAGGAAGATAATCATGGCTTATCTCCCAGTCCCACTGTCTTAGAGCACAGAAGAAACTATTCTGTATTTGAGACCATGTATCCCAAAAGCATAGGAATGAAATTAAACTCATATGGCTTTAACACCCCCCTCCCCCAAGATGATCTACCTCCCCAATTTTGAAATGAAAAAGCCGTATTTCATGATGTTAATTTTTATAGCACAGGCTCTTGTTTGGTCCATCAGAAATCCCATGAGTTACAGGCAGAGAAAATTGGAGGCTTGGATGTAATCTTGCTGCTGTTTTATAGTACATTCTACTAGATCAATGGAGTGTAGAAATATTGATTGAGAAACCTTGCCGAGCTGAAAAGCAGTTCCAGCTGCCAGGAGTGTCATCTAGAAGAAGGGCTTATCAAAGTTTCCTCACTTTGTCATTTGCTCTTTTGCCCTTATATTGCAAGGGCTCTTGCAGCTATCTCCCATTGGTGTTTAATTATCCTGCCTCCCATCTCATTTGAAAACCAAGAACTGACCTAGACCTTTCCTCTTCGTGTCCCAACTGATTTAAAAGTCTATGTTTAGTAAATGTTGAGAAAGGAGAAAAACTCTAAAAAGGATGTGCAACCCAGTCCTATGTCTGTTTCTTCAGACAGAAGCTCAAGTGAGTTCAATGGTATCTACTCTGAAATTAACCCCAAAACATTTTCTTTTCCTGTCTCAAAGGAAAACATGAGCCTATGCAATTGCAACATCCTCCACTCTGTTGCATGCTGGATTGTGTTTCATTTCATAGCAGCTCCTTAGAAGTGCTCCTGCAAATGCCAGCACTGATATCATCACCAGAAAATCTGTCTTATAAAGATTTTCCTCTCCTTTTTCTTCATGTTGTTATCAATAAACAATAACGCCTCAATATTTTGGAATATTGAAAGGCTTAGGCACGCTCCCAGATCACAAGGTTCCAATAAACCCAGGAACTACGAAACAAGTAAGGTAAAATATGCCAAGTTTATTAGTACTCTTGCAAGAGGAGAATAGCCAGGCCAATTCTGCTTGGGCTGGGCGCAGCCAGCCTTTTTACTCCCAGGAAAGTTACGTATAGAAAGTACAGCATAAGCCCCTGCCCATTTCCCAGAAATCAGCCCATTTACAAGAAATCCCATACGTGTACTTTCGTTCTCCCCTCATGGAAGACCCCTGTTAAGTTTCCACTTTCCTTATATGGTGTTGTTTTTCTCTCCTTTCAGGTTAGGGCGTTGGTGGGGGTGTAAGCGCCATTACTCTAACATAGGAATGCGATGTCTAAGCAAGTTAAGCGACCTTGACACACATCTTCCCTGATGCTACAGGCTTTTCTACAAGAGCTACTTCAAGACATTTCTCTCAGGGTGATGTGGGCATCTATTTCTTTTTAACATTCTAACAAACAACTTATAACAAAATTAAAATCATTTTCCACAATTCCCCCCTCAGAAGCCTTTGAAAGTTTACTTTCACATGGCTTCTTCTTCTTGATGTACTTGTTGATACATTATCTTTCCATAGGCCTGAATGGCCTTCTTTTCTGCGAGCATGGATAAACTGTTGTTTACAGTTCTCATGAGTATTGGTATTACACATGGTAAAATAATACAGCCTGCTGCTATTAACCCAATCATAGCAACTATGGCTTGCAACCCTGGTAATTTAGGAAACCAGCTACTGAACCAATTATTGATGTTGAATCCTTTCCATTCTTGGTCTGGGTTATGGGTCAATTGCCGCATTTCTGTTGTTAGTTGTTTGATTACATGTCCAGTTTCATCTATTTGAAGACAACAGTTTGACAAATTGAACTTCCCACAGACTCCGCCTTCTTGTGCTAAAAGATAATCCAAGGCCAATCTATTTTGATAAACTGCAGTGCGTATTTTGTCTGTGGTTTCTGCAAGGATATTTAAAGCCTTATCAATTCTTTGTCCGGCCAAATCTAATACCGCTTGTAATCGGATGATGCGGTTTAACATATAGATGGGGGTTCTATATCCATAGGCCCCGTCCTCAGCCCATGTGGCAAGACCATAAACACATACAATGCGTTCTGAACTCCAAACAGAACCCTGTTTTTCATACCAGTCAGCTTCCTTGCAGGGAAAACCAGAAAAGGTCGTATCTACCTCTCGTCGGCGTCATTGGGTTCCCACTGGCTGGTACACAGGAACCCCTAACACCTGGCGAGACCGGATAGGTAACAGGAAGAACGAGGGTTTTATCCATCCTAACACACAGCTTCCTGACCAATTGACTGGTAATTCCTCATAGGCAAAGGTGCCACATATCCAATACATTCCTTCAGGGGCATGCCATGGGAGGTTGTTTGCCTCTTTTATATATGGCAGGAGGGTTAAGTTGAATTTATGAGGAATGGTAAGATTACTTGGAGATTCCCACTGGGAATATTGTATGTCCCAGGTTCCTAAACAGATGAGATGACCAACTTGTATTGTTCCGTTTCGGGTGAAACAAGTATGGCTGACTAAATTTGTGGTCAGTGTCCAAATTAAATTATTTTTCTTTGCTCGCTTGGTAATGTTTCCAGCTGAAGACATGTTATTATATATTTCTGGGCTTGCCTCTAAGGCTTCCCATGGCCATTGTTCACCCATTTTCGTTTCTCCACACACAAAACAACTTTTAACCATGAGGGTCTCAGCAATCTCCTCAGCCATAGCTATAAACATATTTTCTGCCTTAGGCGAGATGTCAAATTTGTCATTTGCTTGGGCTATACGCTGCAGAGTATTGTAAACTGACCACCCAAGGTTTCTAATTTGACCATCACGTACTTTCTCCACCTTTATTGTTATGTATGTCATAGGATCTGCTCCCTCTCCATCAATTCCAATTCCATAACTATTTGAGGGTGGGTGATTGTGGGCACCCTCAGGGAGACTGCATTTGTCCAGGGTATTCTTTGGAATTTAGTCAAATATGTACATCCTTTATACCTTCCATCAGTATGATCACACATGCCCCGCCATCCTCCTTCTCCCCATCCTACACATGGTGACAAGAATGGGTGTCCTTTTGGTTCAGGTGGGGCCTTATTACACAGATATTTATGTCTTTCAGCATATTGTTTTCTCCATGCCTGGGATCCACAAGATCTATAGGCTATTTTATCCATGGCTGCACAAACATTAAAAATGATTGTGAGGGGCTGTGTTCCTTTTAAAAGGCCAATGGTGTAATTTAGAAAATATAGATCCGGTCGCTCTGGGCCCTTGTTAAATCCAAGTCCTGCCCATACAGTGACATTTAGACGTACAGGGGTAGCGGGATCATAACATTGAACCTTAGAATCTTTCTTACAGATAGAATACATAGTACCAATATGAACACATGTCCCATCTGGCATACAATCTTCAGGGGGTTGTGTATGATACACTAAAGTAAAAATCATTCTTGTATCTTGAATTGCCTGAACAATGCATTCAGAACAACTTTCTGTTAACCCCGGACCCTTCCCCCAAGTCTCATAGAACGATACAGCCAACAACAGGTAAAAAACAAGCAAATTGCTAAAGCTAGTCCAAAAAATGCACCCCCAGCTGCCCATCCCAGTTCGCTTCCTAAGATGGCAGTCAGGTTTTGCGTAGACGTAGCTTCAGGCCGAGACCCGGTACTGTCTCCGAGAGCCACTTTGCTTCAGGCGTCTGATCCTTCGCCCCTCCAGGTGGGGAGTCCTTGGCTACTCCCTTCTCTGGTTCCTTGGTTTCTACTGGAGCCGATGTCTTTTTCACACGACAGACATGCGTCCACTTGTGGCTGCCAAAGGTCTTTACAGCTGTCTCGGTAACCAGGACGATCTGCTCTGGAGGCCCCCACGATGGCTGTAGTGGTTCCTTTTTCCACTTCTTAATGCGTACCCAATCGCCTGGTTGGAAGTTGTGGATTGCCACATCCAATGGAAGTCTCTGGAACTTCCGATTGTGCCTATGAATGGAAGACAAAACAGACTGCAAAGCCACAACATATTCCTTTAACTGTATGTCCCCTACTATCTGATTCAATTCTACGGATTCTGTCCGTGGCCATGGCCCAACAGGGGGTCGTCCGAAAAGGGACTCAAAGGGGGTCAATTTAGTTTTCCCTCTAGGTGTACTCCGCATGACTGTGAGGGCCAAGGGTAGGGCTGTAATCCAGTTTAGTTTAGTCTCTCGACAGATCTTAGTGAGTAAAGTCTTCAGGGTCCGGTTAGCGCGTTCAACCTGACCAGATGACTGGGGATGCCATGGAGTGTGCAATGTCCATTTGATACCGAGGGCTTGTTCCAGTCCTTCTATGATTTTGCTTACAAAGTGCGTCCCTTGGTCCGACTCAATCACTTCCGGGAGTGAATATCGAGGAAACACTTCCTTCAGCAGGGTCTTTGCAACCATAAGGGCTGTGGCCCGTCTACATGGAAAAGCCTCCGGCCATCCTGTAAGTTGGTCTGTGATTACAAGCAGATATTTGTAACCCTGTTTCGGAGGTAATTCTGCAAAGTCTATCTGTAGTCTTTGAAAGGGATAATAGGCCCAAGGTCTTCCTCCCATTGGAGCGGGTGGTCGCGGACTGGGGTTCACCTGGGCACAAACTTCACAACTGACTACCGCCCTTCGTGTTTCCTCATATAGGCCTGGAGCGATAATTTGTCTAATTAAGAGGTCTCCCAGGGCATTGCCTCCCAAATGGGTTCGTTGGTGCATGTCATGGACAATATGTCAAAGTAGGTTTCGTGGAATCACAATCTGTCCTGTTGGGATCTGTAGCCATCCAGATGATAACATTTTGGCATTCTGATCCTTTGCCGATTGCATCTCCTTCGGGGAATATACTGGTTCCACTGTGGGAAGAGAAAATGTTAGGGCCATCACATGTCTTGGCTCGGTTCCATTGATTGCTGCATCCTTTGCTTCCATATCCGCTATTCTATTCCCTTCTCTCCACTCTGGGTTCTTTTCTCTGCCATGCGCTAGTACATGGATGATGGCCACTTTTGCAGGCAATCATATGGCTTCAAGCAAGTTCTTGATTAAGGCGTTGTTTTCTATGGGTTTTCCCCCACTTTTTACAAATCCCCTTTCTTTCCAGATCATGGCAAAGGCGTGTGCTGTTTGGAACACATACTTCGAATCTGTATAAATATTTCCTTCATCCTCTTTTAATTCTTCAAGTGCTGTTATTGCTGCTGCTAATTCTGCCATCTGGGCTGAATAATGTGCTGGGAGTTTAACCTTGTGGAGAGCCCATCTATGTTCACATACCGCATATCCTGCATACTGTTTGCCATCTATTACACGTGAGCTTCCGTCAATGTAGAGGTCTCTTCCCGGAATTGGGAGATCTGTGAGGTCAGATCATGGTCTTAGATTTAAGTCTATGGTCTGGATACAATCGTGTTGCAAAGATCCAGGCTCAGGCAGAAGCGTGGCTGGGTTAAGAACATTGCAGGGCCGAAGTTCCAGATCTGGCCTTGCTAAGAGCTGTTGTTCATATTGGGTTAGTCGACTTGGACTTAGGACTTTGGATGCTGCTCCACCTAATATCCTCTTCAAATCATGTGGTCCGAAAACTTCAACCTTTGCGCCCATCATGATCTTCTCCGCCTTCTTTAGGAGAATGGATGTTGCAGCCACAATCCGAAGGCAGGCAGGCCATCCTTGTGCCACTGGGTCTAACTTGGAGGAATAGTGCCCCACAGGTACTTGCTTTATTCCCATCTTTTGGGTTAGGACTCCTGCTGCCACTCCCTTACATTCTGAAACATAAAGGCGGTAGGGTTTCTGTCCATCTGGCAATGCTAATGCTGGTGCTTGTTGAAGGGCAATCTTTAATTTCTCAAATGCAGACTGACACTGTTTTCCCCATTTCCACAATATTACTCCCACTCTAGCTTCTGAATGTTCCTTCAACAGGCCATAGAGGGGGTCCGCCAATTCACTGTATCCGGGAATCCATTGTCTACAGAATCCTGTTAGTCCCAAAAATGTACGTAGCTCCTTCATATTCTGAGGTGGTGGGAGTGCACAGATTGCTGCCTTACGTTCAGGAGAGAGAACACGGCCTTCCTTTGAGATTAAGTATCCCAGGTACTTGACAGTATCTTGCGCCCATTGGACTTTATCCTTTGATACTCAATATCCTTTTTCATGGATGTAATTCAGCAATTCCACTCCTTCTGTCACACATCTCTCCATGTCTGGACTACATAAAAGCAAGTCATCCACATAAATCAATAAGGTGGATTGCTTCTTGGACCCGTACCAGTCGGCCATGTCTGTCTGTAGTGCCTTAGTGAACTCCGATGGTGAGCTGATGAATCCTTGGGGCAACACGGACCAGGTAAGTTGGCAACTGCGAGCTATTTCAGAATCATCCCATTGGAAAGCGAAGAGATCCTGGCAGTCTTCATGCAATGGTATTGAGAAGAATGCGTCTTTTAAGTCCAGGACTGTGAACACTGTAGCTTGGGGGGGAACACGGGCCAGTAGAGTGTGTGGATTTGGCACCACTGGCACATCCTCCAATACTTTGTCATTTATCACTCTGAGGTCTTGGACCAGCCTATACTGTCCTGGGCGACCTTCCTTGGGTACCCCGAAGACGGGGGTATTGTGTGGGCTGGTCGTTTGATGTAGCCATCCATAAATTTTAAACTGGTCAATCAATTCTTGCAGTCCCTTCCGGACCGCTGCTTTCAAGGGAAACTGCTTCACTGGGGTAGATGCAGTTCCTGGTTTTAGGGTGACTTTGACTGGTGCAGCATATCTGGCACATGCTGGGTTGTCTTTTCGTGCCCACACATCAGGGTGAATGGGGAGATGCACAGGTTCCCAATGGGCCTTTTGTTTTTCCTTGATGCCCTGGGCCACCATTTGGAAAGCACACTCTTGGCTTTTAGGCAGTATAACTTTCATGCTTTGACCATCAAATTCAATGCGGGCTTGTAATTTACTCAAGAGATCCCGCCCTATGATTGGAAGGGGGCAAGCATCGGACAATAGGAATTGATGGGTCAAGTACTTGCTGCCGGCTTGAACTGCCATTGCATTGGTTAGGGGTAATTTCTGTTGGGTCCCCTCAATTCCCATTACTGTGACTGTCTCTGAACTGGGGTTATATTGACAGGATTTTGACCGCGGCAACATTGAGAACGATGCTCCGGTATCCACTAATCCAGTGATGCATTTTCCCTTGACTTTTAATGGCAAACATGGTTCTTGTGCCGGGTCCCCCACAAATCCCGTCCACCTTCATTCGGATTCCTCTCCACTGTCTGCCCACTGGGCCATTTCCTTTTCAACCTTCTTCTTTGGTGGCTGTCCAGCCCTTTTGCCTTCCTGCCACATTTCATGATCAACATTGCGAAATTCCACTGGCCTGCTTTTGCTTGCTTGAAATTCCACTGGCCCATCTCTATTTACTCTGTCATTCTTACAATCTTTAGCCCAATGGCCTCTTCTTAAACATCGGGCACATTGATCTTTAGTCTTCTCCTTGGTCCTCTTTCCCTGTCTTCCCCTTGCCTTGTAGCAATTGCTGCTGCAATCATGCTGCATTGTTTCTTCATTAACTTCCCTTCTTCTTTCTTACTTACTTCATCTCTGTTTACATATACCTTGTATGCAATTTCCACAATTTGCCCCAGTCCCATGCCCATCACACCTTCAACCTTCTGTAATTTCTTGCGAATATCTGCGCAGCTCTGTCCAATGAACAGGGTGACAAGGAGGCGCTGATTGTCAGCTCCTTGTGGGTCTAGAGGGGTGTACTTCCTCATGGTGTTAGTAAGATGCTCAAGGAATGAGGAGGGAGATTCCTGCTTTTCCTGTCTCACGTCATACAATTTAGCCATATTTGTGGGTTTTGGAATGGCATCCTTAATGCCTGCCAGGATTAATCTCTTAAAACGTTCCAATTCAGGGGCGGCTCCAGGTGTGGAGGGCCAGTTAGGGTCCGCATTCATTGGAAGGACTCTGTCTAGGGCCAATCTCAGGATGCCACCCGCTGCCCTCTGTTCTCCTTCTGCCACCTTTCTTGCCTGACTCAACACTAAAGTCTTTTCCTCTTGGCTCAGAAGAGAATTCAATAAAGTCTATGTCAGCCCAGGTGGGGTGGTGACTGGCAAAAATAGAATCCCAGAGCTGATAATGTTTATCAGGATCCTCCCTTAATGATGGCATTTGATTTTTCCAATTAAACAAATCTGATGTAGTAAAGGGAACATGTACATATGCTAGTCCTGTCCCATTAATAACTTCTTTCATGGGACACATTACTGCTGGCGCTGGCAAGGTGGCGCCACTGCGTAGCGTCATTGGGGTTAAATCGATGTTGTTGGCTGGGGCTACTCTTTCCCTTCTTGCGCTTTCCACAAAGTCCAAACGTTGAGAGGTTAAACCAGGCGCGCTTTCAGGACTTTTATTCATTCTAATCAAGTCTGAATATTGATCAAGGGCATCCTGCCACTGATCGTGTGCTTGTCTAGAAATCTGTTCCATAATCTCAATAGTTTTACTGAGTTCACTTGCTGCTGAGCCTGTTTCCCTGGGTGTGCTGGAAACCGGCATTGAGGCTGTTTCTCCGAGTGGCTTGGAAGCTGACAAGGGGAGGGGGAAAGGAGGGGAGAATATGGATGATCCCACCCCTTCTGGTGTTTGGGATCCCATTGAAAATGATGCGCCTGGAAGCTGGGGGGGCTATAGGGTGGAGATTGGGAGGGGCCGTAGGGCGGCGGCGGCGCCGAGGGTACAGATGCACCAAATGCCAGACCCTCTCCCCCGCCCGCGGTGGTGGCACCAGGGGCATGGGCACAGCAAACACCAGAGGAGGTGGAGCCGGCACGGCAAACGCCCGAGGAGGCGGAGCCGGCGCGGCAAACACCCGATCCATCCCCATCTCCTCCTCTGCCTCCAAAACTGGGGGCATTTTTGGTAATTTTTGGAGAGAGCATGGGGCAACGGCCATCTGCAGCGCACAATCTGCTGGTGGATCTTGGCTGAATGTCTGCCAGGCTTGCGCGTATTGCCATGATTCTGCAGCATCAGGCAACATCCGTGCGAGCGTGGAGACTACTCTGAGTATTATTTGGCGAAATGAGCCTTGTGACGGCCATCCAACACCCAGATCCACCCAGTCAATCCTGCAAAACTTTCTCAACGTTTCTGGCTGAGGCTTTTTCCCTCCCAAAGACGAGATTGCAATTTCAAAGTCCAGAAAGTTGTTCAATACACATTCTAACGATGTCTGTCGCTCCTTTACGCGCACCCTTCCTTTCTCTTCCTTAACCATGTGCCCAGTTCCCTTGACTCCCTTCTGCTTCGAAGCACCCTTCCCCATGTTGCGGTAAACCTTTTTCCCTTCCTTACCGGGGAGATGTCTAAGACGAACACAGAACAGTCAATGATGTACGGCACGCGCTTCCCTGCGTTTGCGGCTCAGCCCCTCGCGGAGTGTGAGAAACACGCTACTGGCAGGTCCACACTCGCTTCAGAACTATGTCCCGTCTCGTGCATGCCCTTTCACACACTCTCACACCGTTTCTTCAGCCCTGAGGCGACTCACCTCTCCCGTTTCCCTCACCCGGGGTCCAAGCTCCAGACTTGTTTCGATTTTCAAAGGGAGATATCTTTAGGATGCCTCAAATGCTCCAAATCGCTCTCACAGCCTTGGACAAGCTAAAGCAGCCCGGAGCGCTCCCCCAACCATCTGTGGACCACGCTTGGAACGCAGAGGGTCACAAAAGACACTCCTGGCTTTGGCTCGCCAATTTGTTATCAATAAACAATAACACCTCAATATTTTGGAATACTGAAAGGCTTAGGCACGCTCCCAGATCACAAGGTTCCAATAAACCCAGGAACTACGAAACAAGTAAGGTAAAATATGCCAAGTTTATTAGTACTCTTGCAAGAGGAGAATAGCCAGGCCAATTCTGCTTGGGCTGGGCGCAGCCAGCCTTTTTACTCCCAGGAAAGTTACGTATAGAAAGTACAGCATAAGCCCCTGCCCATTTCCCAGAAATCAGCCCATTTACAAGAAATCCCATACGTGTACTTTCGTTCTCCCCTCATGGAAGACCCCTGTTAAGTTTCCACTTTCCTTATATGGTGTTGTTTTTCTCTCCTTTCAGGTTAGGGCGTTGGTGGGGGTGTAAGCGCCATTACTCTAACATAGGAATGCGATGTCTAAGCAAGTTAAGCGACCTTGACACACATCTTCCCTGATGCTACAGGCTTTTCTACAAGAGCTACTTCAAGACATTTCTCTCAGGGTGATGTGGGCATCTATTTCTTTTTAACATTCTAACAAACAACTTATAACAAAATTAAAATCATTTTCCACAATGTCATCCCCAAAATGGTAGCTTGGAGACAGACTCAAATCATGGTATCGAAAGATTCTGAAAAAAGCCAGCGCATATAGCATTTCCTGCTTAGCACCTTTCCAGTTTAGGGGTAGAAACACACTCATTGTTCTGCTGGTTCCAGTGCATCTCCACCTCTCTCTTCTGAAAACAGGAGCACACAACACTAGTCAAACCTGTCACTTTTTACTGTAAAACCTGGTGGGAGCTGCTTGAGAGAGAGAGAGAGAGTTTAAATCAGCTTCAAAGAGATTTTGCAACTGATCGGCAGTTCAATCCGTTCTCCCTCCAAGTGTGACTAATGGAAACACTTTGATCTGGCGACAAGTGTGTTTACAGCCTAGAACAAGTTTGGAAAACTGGGATTGCCCTTCTCAAACTGCAAAACTCGGCAGGAATAACCAAGCATTCCTTTTTGAACTTTGAAATGGGTAACAAAGCTCAGGATGAACTTATTGCTACCAAGATGGTAAGGTCAGCTACTGTTTTAAGTATTTCTTTGAGTGTCTTTGCTCCAGAATCTCCATTTTGCATGAGAAGGATATGCTAAATTGAGGCTTAGTCACCTAGGGCAAGAAAGCAGTGTAACTGGCTGTTCTCCAATAATGTAACCAAGGAAAATGTTCCTATCTCTGTTAAGTAAGTCATGTATCTCTGGAATATGCACTTGCCCTGCTCTCAGCTCACTTCCTAATGCAGTATCTGGGCACATCCATTAATTAGCAGTACTAAGGCCAGGGTGGTGAAATCAACACATATAAGGCACTGTGCAACCCACTGGTAAACACATTAACACCCACTGTGGTTAGAAGCCTTCACCCCAAAAATGCACATGAAAACTCACTATCACATTGCACACTTTTGCTCTAATTGCCTGTGCAATTAGTAAACATTTCTCTCTTACATAACCAAGCCTAAAAGAGCAATATCCAACTAGAATTGGTGTTTCAGTCCTTTTTTAGCCTTTTGTTCATGTTGTTTGCTTCCCCCAAATAATTCCTTAGATTGCCTTCCCCTTCTCCGGTTCTATTTTGTACCCTATTATTATTGTACTTGGTTTTTCTAAGAAACCCATAAGATCATAAGAAAAGCCTTGCTGGGCCGTCTAGTTCAACATCCTGTTCTCAAAAATTGTGATGGCCCCCAATTTGGTTGGCTTTAAAAGAAGATTAGCCACATTCATGGAGGATAAGGCTATCAATAGCTATGGGCTACTAGCCACAAGGGCTATGTTCTACCTCCACTGTCAGAGGCAGTATGCCTCTGAATGCCAGTGACTGGGAATCACAAGTGGGAATAGTGCTGTTGTACATGGTCCTGCTTTCAGGCTCCCATAGGCCATTGTGAGAACAGGATGCTGGACTAGATGGACTGATCCAGCAGGCTCTTCTTATGTACTTACGTTCTTTACCAGATGCCTACGGGACGCCCACAACCAGCATCGCTACACTTGTGTTCATAGCTTCACCTAGGAAAGTTCTATGCCATAGGGGACTCAAGAGGACCTACAAGAAGTCAGCTTACCCTCCGTCCCCCATCATAGCCTTTCCCCTGGATTTTTATAGATCTGTGGCTTGTTGTATAAAAACTAGAGTGAACAAGCCATCATAATGCATAAAGAACAATCTATTCAACCCTGGTGCCCTGATATAAATGATGACTTCCAGTTTCACAGAAAACCCTTGATGAAGAGTCCTTTCCCAACCCCTTTGCCTTGAAACAGGCAATAGCAGCAGTCTGGTAAAAATGGATTCCCTATAGACCATGTTCTTAAAGGAAAATAGTCACTTTGAGGTTGAAAGCAGTACTTCTAATTTTCTATAAGGTTTCAGTATTGGGATTTTCAAAAATCAGATAAAGTTTTGTTATAACCTTTAAGAAATTGTTAAACTAGTACGGGTTGAGGAGAGTTGTAGTCCAGCATCATCTGGAACCCCATAGCTGATGACCACTGAATGTGATGCCACTTTTGCTTGACAAAAGTTACTGTACAGCTCACCTAGAATGGGAAGACACCCACAGGCATGACCCACTTACTGTGCTAATTTGATCATCCCTAGAATAAGAGCACTGTGCAAGACTAGTCATGGGTCATTATCCCTCCTCCCAGCATTTGGATTGTATGATGGAGCTAGATGAAAGTGAGCCAAGATAAGCTTTGGTAGGAATTTGGGGGTCTTGAAATATAGATCTTCCTTCACTAGGCTATGCACTCTATTGGCAGTATAAAGCAGTGAGAAATTATTTGTCATTTCTGGGTATTCACCAACACAGAATAAATTTGTGTATATAAAGCCCAAATGATACATGGCACTAATCATGTCATCAGCAACTACATCAAGGTTATCATTTATTTATTTAAACACAGAGGCAATTTTCATCAGTACTGCAGTATGTCAGGAGGGGTAGGTAAACTCTTCCCTCCTCAATTGCAATCTCAACAAAAAATGACACCCCCCACCCCAAACATACACACACACACACACATATTGCTGCCCTGGGCTCCTTCTAGGAGGAAAGGCAAGATATAAATTTAATAAATAAATAAATAAAATACACACACTGCCATTAGTGAATTATGCCACTTTAATATGTTTTGCAACTGTTTTATACTTGTTTTTATGGTTATTGGATTTTACATGGATTTATTTCTTGTTGTCAGCTGCCTTGGTTTCCAGTCAGCAACCCTACCTCAGAGGGATGTTGGAAAGACTCCATATACACATACACAATGGAAATGTAAAATACATACACCCCATATAATAGTTTATTGTCAAAACCAGTTGGCCACAGCAGAACATTTTTAAAAAAAAATAAATAAAATCAGTATTAGTTTCCTACAAAATAAAAGCAGTGCCACCTAGGTATGCCCTCCCTAATTGCTTTAAAAATAGGATTGGAGGGAGAGAGAAAGATTTACAACACAATCACAGTCTTCTGCTATGGTCATTGATTTACAACCCAATCCTAACCATGTCTACTCAAAAGTAAGTCCTAATGAATTCAATTAGTTTTACTCCCAGTATGTGGGATTAGCATTGCAGCTTTACTGTCGGAAAAGTGACTATAGGATTAAAGTTTCATATTGGGAAGGTTTTCAAAACAGGCTTCGAATTAGACAAATAAACTGCCCTCTTCAACAGTCCAGGAAAATTTAAACTTGTTTGACTCTTCAAACTTGTTGGGCTCCTACTGGGAGAAAGAGATATAAATCTAATAAAATTTACTCAAAATCCCATTACTTTATACCACAATCCTAATCATGTCTACTCAATGGATTCAATAGGGCTTACTTGGGTATGTGGAATTAGCATTGCAGCTTTACTCCCAGAAAAACAAGTATTGGATTAAAGCTTCATATTGGGAAGGTTTTCAAAACACTGACCTCTTCAACAGCCCAGGAAAATTTAAACTTGTTTGACTCCTTCACACAAGACAGAAAAAGACTTGTGCTACTGCTGAAAGCTATATACTTACTCAATTCATGAGATTTTCAGATAAACAGGAAAAAACCAACCATATTCTGCCATTGCAATGGGGTCTAGCTACTGCGTGGAGGTCGACAAATCCCTTCTCAATCACAGCCCTGACTTCACTTATTGGCTACAAACCTGAAATGGCAGGGTGAGAGCAGCCAACTACAAGCTCATTTAACAGCAGTTGTGGGGGGGAGCTGATGTTTTGGTATATATCTCGTGAACCAGACCACCTAGAAACTTAATTTTTTTAAAAAAAGAAAAAAAGCTGAGAGTCTGGAGATTAATGTGACTCACCCAGAGACCCAAAGAGGACCCCAAAAATCTGGAGTCTCTGGGCAAAAACTGGAGACCTGGAAACCCTAATCAGGACCCTATTTCCTCATCCCCATGTAAGAAAAAATGAAGCACATCTATCATTCTGTTTGATCCCAGGGCAAGGAGGAGCTGCAAGCAAGAATTCTCACATGTAGTTCGTGCATGCAAGAATTCTCAGAAATAACCCCCAGCTTTGTACACACATGCATGGGTCCTCAGGGTCCCCAACATCACACTACAGCAGGTCCTTTGGGTGGTCTTGCAAAACTGACCAGGGGGAAGCACCGAAGGCACTCCTTGCCCAGGACGCTATTTATCCTAGGGCCAGCCCTATTCCTGTTCACCATGTATGTGAATGATGGGTCAGACTTCAGCCACGACAAACATCCTTCTGGACTGGGTAGAAACAAAAATTTATAGACCAACGTATGTGAGAAATATTTGGCAATGATCAGAAATAATGGACCAGTGCAAGATTTAATATGTAAGTAATACTTTTGCTTAGATGCTATTATTGTTTACTGTTCTTTCATTTTATGTATACATGTTTTATAAAAATAATATTAAAAACAGTGGTGGAGAGAAAATGGTGGCTTTAGAGATTACATCTATAAAGCAGAAAACAAATGCATTTGCAAATTATGTCTTTTCATTGACAAGCAATAAATCCAAGCTTGCCATTTTCAGTAACATCGTGAGAAAAGCAGTTGCAATTTCCCAACACAATGCCTCATTTTACAACAAAGTATTTTCCATGCAACAAAAAAGACAATTGGTTTTGGCTTATTGTCTCTTACCTAATGTTATATCTGGCCAGACAAATTTTGGCAGGAATGTTAGTAGATTTTCAAAAGACAGACAGAAGCATTCAAGAACCTAGTGAAAGAAGTTTGGAAGAAGCATTCCATGATAATCCACATGGAAAAGTATAGCTTATTTTACTAAGATTTGGGCTGAAAATAATGGTTTAGAACCCATTAGCAAAAAGGGTAAGATTTTGAAGCTTTTAATGTTATTGCAAATTATTGAAGTTCTCTTCTGTGGGACAAATGATTGAAATTGCCTCCTGCAGAACATATTTTTCCTCTTGCCGATTAGATTTTTATCTATATCTATATTTTAAGAGTCCGAATGTAGCTCCATCAAGTTCAACATGTCCCCATCCCACACACTCAAACTGGACAATTTATATTCTCTTAGCTCGTGTCTTCAGCACAAAAATGGCAACAGCACCTGTGAAAAGAGAGTAGACAGTGCAATTGTGTGTTCTCCCTGCTGACATCATTCTGTTTTCCATACACCATGGTCCAATGAGAAGGACCACTGTTCAACAACAGAGCACACATCTTGCATGCAAATGCACCATTGGTTGGAATGTAGCCAACCATACAAAGGTGTCATCTCTGTTGCTCCATCCACTTTTGCTTCTGGTTTTGCTCACCAACGTGTTGCAGCCCCCAGATAGTTGCACATGAGGGAATGTGGCCCTCAGGCTGAAAAAAATGCACTGTCCCTGCACTAAGTATTCCCATAGAAATAGCCCTGTGCAAACTTTCATACTGTATGTATGGTAGGATTGTGATCACTTTGATTGGCCCTGTCCTCTCAGTGTGCTCAGCCTCCACAGGCTGGAGGACACATCTACATTCTGGTCTATGTTCATATATCCCAGTGCACATAGGCCAGAACAGCATAATCTGTACTCCCTCAACATTGCCTCCAACACATAGAACAGGGATGGGGAACCTGTGCCCCTTGAGAGGTTGGTAGACTACAGCACTCATCATTCCTGACTATTTGCTCTGCTGGCTGGTATTGCTGGGAGCAGGAATCCAACATCTGGACAGTCACAGACTCCTCACCTCTGGCATAGAAATTGGACACAATCAGTCTTACATCTTCTCAGGGCTCATGTGCCCCCCTTTATAGGTTTGCACCCACAGTCCCACTCCTCCCCTTGTCCATTCATTCATCCCCCCTACACTTCTTGCCTGCTGTGGGGAAAACAAGAATTTCTACTTTCTTCAGCTGGTGTGAGAAAGGTGGATGAAAGGCTGGAGTAGGGGCAGACTGCAACTTGTATGGCTGCATCATTTTGCTGTTGCTTTTTTAAAAAGTCGCAAGTATCAAGGGGGGGAGGTGCAAGCTTTCACCTCTACAACTCAATGCATTTAAAAGCATTTACTTCTAATAATCCATTTAGGAGTGAGGTAGCCAGTTCCAATCCTAAATGTATTGATTTATAAGTCTGGCTGAGTTTAAGGGGAATTAACAGAACATTCTAATTAAGATATGGGGACTTAGGTATCTAATAATCAATTCCACAAGCCAATTAAGCAGGAGAGTTGATAAATTAATAGTTGCACCAGTTTGGTTCCACTGATTCCTGTGCTTTATTATGTTCAGAGGGACTTGCCCAAAAGTAAATTGGACTTAGGAATGCGGCCTGAATCAGCTTGTATCCTGATATAGTCGTACTGACAAATATGTTTGTAGAATGGGGATGTAAAGCCTATTTTCAGAAGTCATCCAGGCTCCAAAATGTATCAGTAAGACTACTTTGGAATAAGCCATTAGAAGCCAAAAAGCACCATTCTTATTCTAGATGAATCTTATTGATTTTGAAAGATCTTCAAACAAAACTATTCTGAAAGTTAATAGGAATAAGCCCTTTTTGGGGGTAGGAATAGAAGTCGACCAGCCAGCATGGGTCTGTGGATCAGAGTGTAAGCCAGCAATCCTATACAAACTTACATGATACGTCCCATTGAACTCAGGCTGTGTACACACTAATCTAGTTGTAGCAGATAAATCTAATTTTTCTCAGGCTGGAATTATTCATGCTCCTCCTCAACATGCTGCTTTCAATCTAGATTGATTCTACCTCATGCAGTCCACAAAGGTGAATGTGATTACTTGATACACATTAGAAAACTTTCGCCTTGATTAGGTTATCCATGCTTTTTCCTCCCTGCACATGTCCCAGGTGAATGAAGAAGGAAGTAGTGTTTTGATCTTGGGATCTTAGTATATGTCCACCCACAACATCATTGGGCAGGTATGGATACATCCCCCCCCCATTGCAAGGACTGCCCATATCTCTTTTCAAATGAACACACTGTGAGGCAATGCAAAATAAATCTGTAATGAGCTTTTATTTTCTGAATGAGACCAGTTCCTCAAGACATACTTTTCAGGGGCAAACGTTATGCAGTAGATCTAGATTGTGTGTTAGACCATGTAGAAAAAACAAGTACCCAGACTCCAATGATTCTAGAATAAAATACTGTGTATACTCAACTTCAGTGGCACTTATTTCTGAACAAACATGCATAAGATGTTGAAAGTCATTGGAATATAGGTATGAGAAAGTGGTTGTCCTCTCTAACTTCCCAATATATCCCAGCTGGGTCTTCCTGACTTATATGTAAGCAGAACCAGTTCATCAAAAACAAAACAAAACAGCAAATGCTCTAAATCCAAAGGTTGAGCCCATTTTTCTTCCCTCACACACACACACCCCTGCCGCCCCTTTCCAGAGGAACAGAGGCCTCTCCTAAACAGGAAAATGCTGAGGGAAGCAGAAATCACAAAAAATCAGGTAGAGAGGTCTTGCATAAAACTACAAACTATCTTCAAAAGTCTCATCATCTTCAAACCAGCAAGGGAGCCCGCTCCTAGAATGGGAAGGAAGCCTAAACCTGGTACTTTATATTTGGGCATTTGTCTGTTTATATCCATTAAGTTGTGTCAATCTACACTACTGCATGTTCAGAGAGGTGATGAATTCTTAGTTGGCAGAAGGGTAGTTAGAAATGGATAATTGTTAGGTAAACAATATCCTACCACAAGTTATGATTACATCCCAGAGTCCAAATGTAGTTTCAAATCAGCCTAAATTATCTGCCCCATCATTAGACAGAGTGAGAAGCTAATCTGAAGTGAAGTTACTGAGGCCTAAGAGGAAGATAAGTTAGGTTCACTTAAATGCATTCATATAATGTGATGTGCTAATTTTTAGCACCCCTGCAGTTTACTAGTTTCTTTTTTGTAGATGTGAAACAGGGTCAACAGTGCTTCCCTACCTGCCTCATATATGGTAACAAGGGAATGAATTATTTACTGTATGCAACACTTTGAAGATGAAATTGTTAAATAGATGCCAAGAAGATTTATCATCATGTGGTTGCAGGGAGGAGAATCTTGTTGTTGAATACTACTAGAGTTCATCAGAGCAGACTTTAAAAGAAAACTAAAAGGGGATGAGGGGGAAGAGAGAGAGAGTAATGAGGAAATAGGAAGTTTAAATAATTAAAATGGGCTGCAGTGTACATAGTTTATTAACATATCCCCCCCCCATTTTCCCATTTCTACATATAGCATTCTATATCTACATATTGAAGATGGCCTCAAGTTGAAGCTCTCCAAAGAAAGAAAGAAAGGTCTGAGATTTATGGTTCAATTCAAAACCTCTTCCTTTGTGTCTGACATCAAATAAAATGGCATGGATTCCATTCCATAGTTTTCCATTTGAATGTGGATTTTAAGCATATTAATAGCATGATCTCATAAATCCTGCTAGGTTGGCTACAAGCATAATAAAAAAGAGGATACTGATTTGCAAATGTCAATGTATATGTAGAGTTAACAAATTTAGTAATAATTACTATAATTTAAATAGAAATACATCTGACCATAGTGGAGAAGACTGTAACCAGATGACCTTTGTGACTGTTAAAACTGCTGTACAGGTGCTAACTAGCTGATGGGCAAGCACTCTCCTTTCTTATGGTTTTTTAAATCTTTATCCTGAATTTGGACTGGATAGACTTTCAAATAGAGGCTTGACCTATATAAAAAAGGACTTATGGATACCCTAAATCCTTTTATTTTCAAAGGGGTTTATTCCCAAGCATTATGAATGGCCTGAAAGTGAGGGAGAGACAAAAGTTTGGGTGGGTGGGGTCAGAGGCAAAAATTGGTTGAGCAATGAATGTAATGACTGTTTTTGTATAGTAGCCTAGTTTCACACATCCCTCTCTGTCCTCCATCCAAGCAAGCAAGAGGCTTTGCCCCCACACCCCAGAACAAGACACAGAGACAAGGCATTGGATTAAATGTTATATTTATTAAAATATAACAGTATTGAAATAAGGTTTTAATATCTCCAACTAACCAATTAGAACTTGCGGGCAGGTGAGGAATTCAACTACTTCTGGTAGGGAAAACTTCCCCCAGTCCCTTGGGCATGTTATCCAGCTCATAGCAGCGACCCACCAGGCAAGGCTATGGAATAACTTTCCCTCCTTCCTGGGTGAGCCTTGGGCATGGATCTCCCATGCGCACCCTGGCCCCACTGTACTTGTGTTTACCCTGATGCGCATGACAATCCACCAAGTGGCACCCCCCAGTTCACCCCAGACCAAAGGCCTGTTGGATCCCTGAAGGGTGACCCTTCCCAATAATGCCTCAGTATATCTAATTGGCACCCCCAAATTCCTCACCTGCCTGAACCCAATGCCATAACTGGCTATCCGCCACACCACATCAAATTAACCGAGCAGTATGAAGTAGGCAAAACCTGAAGGGCCCCAACAATGGGGGGCCCACTAAAAAATTCCTGCCTGGCCCCCAAAACAAGGTGACCGGTCATAACCCATACTGCATGTAGGGATGGAGGGCAGGCGCAAACAAATGTGAGTGGAGGTGAAGGTAAGGCAAGGCAGGTATTTAAGCCCTGCGCTGCCCCACCCTCTTTTGCGGCAGAACACATCACGTGTCTCCTCCACTCACCCACCAATCCTGTCTTCTTCCCAGGAGAGGGTGAGGGCAAAATTGCCCCCACTTTACAATGGGAACATCATCATCAGAGTTCAAGGGCACATTTCAGCCAGGCAAAAACACTCATGGAAGGTGCAAAGCAAGTCTGGTTAGAGGAGTGGCTAGGGAACTGATGTGGCCTGGAAAGAGTCCCAAGGGGCAGACAGAGAGGCCTGGAACGCCACATTCACTGATTATAGGATTGCAACCCTGGTTTATTTGGAAACATGTACATGGAAAAATAAATTTCATATAAATCTCTCTCCCTCCTCCCTCCACAGACCTTGTTGAGTGCTTTTTTATCCATAATGTACATTATTTTTGAACTTGTAAAAATTGTTAACATAGGATCCAACACAGGAAACAGCTATGTGCAATCAAATGATGCACATATACTCATTAATATGAATAATTTCACAGAGGCATATTTTCCATCTCAACAAACTTAGAAGATACACAGCATCAGCAGCCCATTACCATATTTGCCATGCAGAAATATAGTAGCCAGGTTCTCCTGGGTGTTGGCTCTCCCAAACCAAAAATCAATGATATCATAACGTAACTTTGTTAACATTTAATATAGGTTGCTGGGATGTCATCAGTAAGATGTGAGGAATTCCTATGGCATCTAAATGTATCTTGCAAAAACAGCATTTCTCTGAACAGAACAGCCCTGTTCCAGCCAACTGCATTCAACCATATAAGTGAACTAAAAGTAGTTGGCTAAATTTCTGTTAATCTCACAATGATCACAAGTTGTAGGTCATCTGGGACTGCTACATGGGCCTTCAGCATGGTATCTAAAATCAGAAGAAAAAACCCCTCAAATCAGAAGTTGGGGACTATAGAAAAGAAGCAGCTATGCTACCTACTAGGAATATCTTGAGCAGTCAAGCAGGAGCTCTTGCACATATCTGTGAACAGGATTGAGATGAATACAGCCTTGCTTGCCCTGTGTGAGCTTTGCCCACCTTGATCTTGCAAGTTGCCTCCTTCATAGTGGCACAGAATTCCATTCCTGGGAGAAAAAAGGTACTTCACTGAGGCTCTGGGAGCCCCTGCCACTACCTCCACTCTTCTCTTCCCAAACCCCAAAGCTGAATTCTTATCCTTTAAGATGGGGAAAGAGGAAGCATGAACAGACACACGATATGAGACCCTTTGAATCTTTTGAGAGCCCTCACATTGAGCATTCACAAAGCTCAAACCTTTTCCATGCTCATTCATGCCTTCTACTGCCTGTTAAAACCAAGTTTCTGTGAAACATTAACTGACTATCATAATGATAAATAACTATAAACCTGAAGACTTTTGTAGCAGATTTTAAGCTTCTCAAACCTCCCATCATATCCTATTAAACTGTGTCATTCTCCACTAGCTGAAAAAAATGCTATAAATGTAACGGCAAAGGGAAGGAGAATGACATCGCTCAAATATTAATGAAGAGACGAACTTAGTTTCCTTGCACCATCAGTCTTACTGCATATCAGTCCAAAGCCACTGTGGCTGTTTCTCATGCAAGATATTGCGCCCTCTGAAGTAATTTCTCTGGGGAACAATGATTGAAGAAGGGCTATCACCTATATTTAATTAAAGTTACAGAGCCAACTGTAATTAAAGCTAATTGAGACCTCGCTGCTGAAAAGAACTACTTGTTAACCAACCCTAAGGTAAGGGAAAGGGAACCCAATAGTGGTCCATCAAATATGACCTTGCATAATGTGCCAGTGTGGGTAGGCCTCTCCAAGTGCTGTCATAGAACAGTGTGTAGCTGTATGCTGTTGCAGCACCATACTGAACCATTGATATTGCTGATTTTTTTCTAATTGGGTGGCAATGGTCCCAGTTTCCAAACCAGCCCATATTGCAGATGTGATGACTGAGAGAATGGGCAATCCTTAGAGATATAAGAAGTGAATTCTTACCCTCTCAATTTCTGTACCATTTAGGGTCACCTTTCCAACTGCATCCTATAGTTCTGTCTTTAACAGCTGCCTAATCTGCAGGAGCATAATGGGATATTAATTACGAGGGGATGTTTATCTTCATGTCCTGAAAAGCTTCCTCTGCTAATTTCTCAGGATCAAACTGCTGCTGCAGTGACTGGTTCAAAACTGGCAACCCTACTAGCAACTTCTGCATGTACAAATGTATAGTGTATGCCATGGCTTCAATTATGTACACATTGCTAGATGCCTCTGAGAAAGCACAGAGTTCATGGTGGGAGGGAATTACTAAGCTCTCCACAGTAGCCTCTTTTTCCCCACCCTCACCTTGAGCAATGTTCTTTACTGTGGTGGGGTGGTACAGTGTGCATGGCCACAGCACTTGTGAAGCTGAAGTCTCTTGGTTGCAGCCTAAAAACCCTAGGGTTGAATGAATTCTTTCGAAAACAACTGGAAAATCCTGTCCTCTCCTGTATTCCTTTCAAATAATACTGAATCAAGCCTTTAGTGATGTTAAATCTTCAAGGGAGAACATTTACACAGCCAAAATGGAAGCACACATAAAAAAAGGAAGAAGTATCAATAGTCTCAAGAAAATGCTATAGTTAAAAAGAAGTATGAAACATCATTAGGGGGGGAATTCAAAGAGGAACCCCCCCCAAAAAAACCAGCCAATGATAATTGAGCATGCTCAGTAGGCATGGGATGCTGATTGTCTTGTTGTGGATAGTGGGAGAGAAAAACTGAATGGGAGGAAGAATGGAATGGAGTTTCTTAAGAGAGGTATTAGAACCCTGAACAGGAGCATGCCACAAGGCACCATTTTGTTGCAGGTTACACTTGTATGAAAATGGAAATGGACTGCCTTCGAGTTGATCCAGACTTATGGCGACCCTACGAATAGGGTTTTCATGGTAAGCGGTATTCAGAGGTGGTTTCCCACTGCCTTCCTGTGAGGCTGAGAGGGAGTGATTGGCCCAAGGTCACCCATTGAGCTTCATGGCTGTGTGGGGATTCAAACCCTGGTCTCCCAGGTCGTGGTCCAACACCTTAACCACTACACCACACTGGCTCTCACACTTGTATACAGTATTCTAAAAGTAAATGTAACATGGGTAGATGGCTACCTTTTCCCTAAGCAGCATTCTTATATATTTAAAAGCTGCATGGCAACATTTAGCAGTCTAAACATACACTATCGCTGATCCTTGTGGCATTAAAAAAAACTATTTTATTTTTGCCTGCCATGCAGCTGGTAAAGAGAAAACAAAAACTAGTAAAGACTATGCATAGGTGTCTACAAGGACAATATGAGACCTGCTGCATTTATCTCCTAAACCATGTGATACAAGATCTGCACTTTCTCATTGTTGGTTCACTTTCCTGCTCCATTCCAATATACTGTTAACACACAATGGGCTTTCTGTTCATTGATGTGAGTTAGTGTGATTCTCTTCTCTCATTGTTATGTTATTGGCTTGCATGACAGAATGAAAGAAAAGCTAACACTCTTTAACCACAGACAGCGAGTGATTGAACACCCAGAGAGCAGCTAGTTGGACATTTTCTTTTTTCTTCAAACAAGCTTTTTAAATTATTCACCGCACAGCAAATGCAAAAGAGATAGACAGCTGGGCTCCTACAAAATATCAGGATGGTGGGTTCAAAGCTAAAAGGTTTCATTGTGATACAGGAGATCTCAATTTTGCCTCTTTGTCCCTGTCTTCCCTCTCCCCTTCCATCCTTCGCATGTGTTGTTTGCCAACTCTCTGGGGTGAAGACTGTTTCCTCTGATGCATCTGGTACAGCGTGTTGCAAATCAGGGGCTCAACTATAGTTCTTGCCCCAATTTTCTAAATGCTTCTACAGCATTAATTAGCCAATCTGTAGAAGTAAGGAAAAGGCCAATGTGGGGGGGGGGAATTAATCACCTGAAACTCAGTTCAGATGTTCAATCTGTAGCAGCTTTTTATCTTGCAATAGCCCACTAAATTCATATCCTCAGCTGTGATTAACTAGCCCACTCCCAAAATAACAGTGCTGTGTTTTTCCCTCCCCAGCTGACAACAACTTAATGTCAGCTTATATATGAATTTCCCCAATGGGTGTTCTCAGTAGGTAGAAAGTATGATTATTAGCATACTATTAAAATCTTGATATGTTGACCTTTAGGAAATACACAAAACCTATACTTTTAAGGTAGCCTGCTGTAAGAGCTTGTAATTTTTGATAAGTGTGCCTTTGTTATTTCTTGGACTATGTTATTCTAAATATATTAAACTTGAGTCAAGCAATGCTTTGCAAAAAAATTAATAAGAAATTTCTTAGAAATGGGCACTGTTTAGGTTAAAATTGAAGTTCTTTCAGAATGTAAGTATAGTTATGTGGTTACTGTTGCTGAACAAGGAAACAACCGTTTGAACATTTGAGTCAGCTCATAGTACTGTCTATGGAACTTTCTGTTTTCTGTTGATCTATGATCTGCGTTACATAGTCTTGTGCTGGAAATTTCCTCATTCTCTATTAATTTGCAAGAAAATTAATTGCATTTGAGAATTATTATTTATTTATTATTGCACTTATATACCACCTTCTGGCAAGGAGCTCAATGTGGCATTTATGGCTCTCCCCTTATTCTTCTTGTTCTCACAGCAACCCTGTGAGTAAATTAGGCTGAGAGACTGTGATTGGCCCAAGGTCTCCCATTGACCTTCATGAGTGAGTGGGGATTGAACCTAAGTCTTTCAGGTCCCAGTCTAACACTTTAACCACTACCCCATATTGGTTCATTATTGGAACGCTATGAAAGAAGATAAATATTTAATGAAATTCTCAGGGTTTTTGTCACGCTTACATTGCTTTGGTAGTAGGCAAGGAGGGGTGTATGTCTGAATGCTCCTTCTTTCATCATTCAGATCATCTCTCCAGTGGTCTGCAGTCTGCAGCCTTCCTGGATGCCCATGTTTCCTGAAAAGGTGGGGAGGCTGCCAGCTCTGCCTGACTTGTGTTTGTTGTGGTCTTAACAGTGAAGTTTTTTACTTGTAAAGAAATCAGTGTGGAAAGACTGAGGTAAAAGGAAGGATTTTTCTCAAAAACAAAATCATTGGCCACACACAGGGCTGGCACCAGGCATGACTTGGCCCTTGGGCACCAGCCTGCCCCAGTCCCATGGCACCCGCACACATGTCCCACCTCTCTTTTGCTTCATGAGGATGCACAGGTCTGCTATCAACCAAGATGGCAGTGGGGGCTTCCTTAAGGGGCTGATATTGGTTGATGGCATGCATGGGTGCCATCTTGGTTGATGGCATGCATGGGTGCCATGTCATGTGTGCGCACATGCCTGCATCAACCAAGATGGCAGTAATCAGCTCCTTAGAGAAGCCTCCACTGCCATCTTGGTTGATGGCAGGTATGTGCGCACTGCACGCACAGCATTCATGGTAATGGGAGAAGTAAATGGGGCATGTGGACAGGTGTTGCAGGCCCATGCAGTCTGTAGGGGGGGCTGGGAGCGCCCTCTCTGTGATCTGCGGCAGGGTCAGGAGTTGATGCTGCCATGGATTGTGGCAAGGGAACGCTACCCTCCCACCCTAAGGAATGGCCCTTTAGGGGCCCCTCTGAGACACAAGGGCACTTTGCCAGGGCTCAACCTGGCCACCCTCTGGTGCCAGCCCTGGCCACACACATCTCAGATGCTTAATAATCAGCTTCCCTGGCTTCTCAGGCTTCAGTTAAAGGTCAGAGGAAAATATCATGAGGGAATTTCTTCTATGGGGCTTTTTCAGATCAAGAAGTACAGGCAGCTGGGGAAGCTGCAGACTTCTAGAGAAATGATAGTAGAAAGGGTGAAGCACAGCTACCTTGCAACGATAAGGGAAGCTCAACCTCACACCCACCCAAATTTTAAGGAAATTCTAAAGTGCCCTGAGTAAAAAGGCAGAAAAATGGAAACCTCTTTGACAGAGGAAGAAAACTGAAAATTAAAAAAGAAGAAAACTGAAAATTAAAGAAATTGGAGGACAGGTTTTGGCATAGCACTAGAGCTGCAGAACAGTTTTCATTACTATTGTATGAATATCCTTACCTTATAAGCATACTTCCTTCTTGTTCTTTCTGGGTCTTTGTGCTTTGTCATAATCTTCCTCTATACCAGGCCAGCACAGCTTATTTTAATGTTATTTATAAATAAATAATTTTATTTCTTTATATTATATGCTGGCTAAAAACATCTCCCAAGGCATTTTACAACAATAAAACATCAATGCCATTAATACAGTTTAATTTACAATTTCATTTAATCAATAGGAAGAGGGACACAGGACAGTGATAGGGCCTCTCCTGATTTGGATGAAACGGAAAGAGGTGAGTGTCATTTGCATACTGTGACACCATACCCCAGATCTCTAGATGACTCTTTCCAATAGATTCATATGGGTGTTGAATAGAATGGGGGTCAAGAGATACCTGGCAGGACCCCACAGCACAAGTGTCATCAGCCTGAACAGAAGTTACCCAGTGCTACTCTCTGATAGTGGTTCTGCAAGTAGGAAGAGAGCCAGTGTAATACAGCACCTTTCACTCCCAACCTGAAGAGCCACTCAAAGAGGATACCATGCTCCATGGTAGCAAAGGCGGCCAAGAGGTCAAGGTGGATCAACATGGTTGCACCCATGCTCCAATCCCAGTAACCAGGAATGTTTTCATGCCAAACCCTGGTCTGAAGCCAAATTGAAATGTGCCTAAATCAGGTGTGGGGAATGTTTCATCCTCCAGATGTTGATGTTTCATCATCTCTGGCTATTGGTTATGCTTGTGGGGGCTAATGGGAGTTTTCGTTCAGCAACATCTGCAGGGCCAAATGTAAACATTTTTTTCATAGGGAGCATTTTAACTTGTATAATCTCTCAGTTCTATTTTCTGATTTTTATCTGCTATATTTTACTATAGCTGCTAATGTTACGCTTTACTGTAGTGCAGTGGTTCCCAACCTGGGGGCCGGGAAGTAATCCAGAGGGGGCCGTGAACAGTAAAGAAATGAATTATTTATTAATTTTTTAAAAAAAGTCTTCACTCCCTCTACAGTCTGATTTCCACTGCCACTGCAGATGACACCTCCCCCTTGCTCCAAACGAGAGGGGAGGCCTTTTGCTGAAGCGCCAGAGCGTCTTTCAGGCGCACTAAGGGCAGGCATCTGGCTATAAAATACATGGCAGATGCCAAAGGAGGCTGAGGGTGAAGCTACCAGGAAGAAGAGGGGACTACTATCACTGATTCCTGTCTCCTTGCACTGCCGCTACTGGCAAAGCCCTTGCTTAGAATGAGAGGAGAGGGCTTTTTGTGAAGCAAAAAGAAGCAAGCCTGCAAATAAAGGCTGCTTTCCCCCTTCCTTCCTGGCAGCCAGCCTGCCTCCCTGGGAGGAGGGGGTCACAATTTTTTTCAGCTTATAAAGGGGGTCCCATGCTCATAAAGGTTGGGAACCACTGCTGTAGTGTATTAGGTTTGAATTAACTATCTGTATTGTTGTGCATCGCCCTGGAAGAGAAGTATAGAAATGTTTTCAATTAAAAAAACAAAAAACTCATCCCTATGATTTGTGAGATTCCCCCCCCCCCGTCCGAAGTGGTACAGTCTAGGAACAATTTTACTATGTGATGAGATGTTTGTCTAAAAAGAGGACAGTGTGCTCCATGTGCATGGATATGCTGATGGTGGTTATTGCTCTCCAAATATGCCACCGTCTCCCCAAATTTTTCAATCAATTGTAAAACATCAGGATTAAACCCTTGCAAGTACCAGGGTTGCCACATGCAACATCTCGTCCCTTTTTGTCACATTGAATTTGGGATACATTAAGCCTAATTTCCAGTATAGCTGTTTTGTTGGCAGTGTTTTATGAAGCAGGTCATACTTGCTGAAGGGAAATAAAAAGTTGTTTCGAATGTAAAGCCTGCACATTCGTCATTTTTGCCGACCTAAAAGAAACAGTGTGTATGTGCATTATCTGTGCTTTATCTCTGCCAACTGCACTCTGCTGTATATATAGTGCAGGATAAATTGTTTTGCTTTCCTGAATTATACATCAGGAACAACTTTTTTCCAGCATCTGAGGGTACAGCTATCCCATTAACTTTGTTACTCTTGCCATATACTGTAATTGAATTTGTATAACCCCTCTAGAACCCATCTGGGGATTAAAATACATATGTCAACTGGAGTTAGTACTACAAACCTACGTGCCCTAAACCTTTTTATGTGTGTGTGTCTGTGGTGCTAATGTGGGTGCATATGAGAGACTGCGTGTGGGCCAAAGCAGATGTGACATTAAATGTGTCTTTGCTTTTAAAGTGCAGGTTTTAAAAAATGCAAACTTCTTTAGTGGCTGGGAGGGAAGAGTTTATAATTATCAGGAACCTCACAGGCACGGCATGAGGATTTAATATTTTCCTTCCTTACTGCAGTCCTGAGGAATATCTCTCCTCTGAAGCTGATATTTTCATTGGGAAGAAATGCCCCATTAGCTCAGTGGCACATTTGTATGCACAATGTCCCAGGTTCAAGCCCTGGCAACTCCAGGGTTTGTTTTTTTTTAAGTCAGGTAGCATGTAGTAAAAACCTCTGTTGGAGAGCTGCTACCATTAGAGATTATTATTATTGTTGTTGTTGTTGTTATTGTTATTATTTCTTCTATCCCACCCTTCCTTCAAAGGAGTCTAAAGTAAACATTACTGAGGTGGATGGACTAATAGTTTGACATAGTATTAGGTAGCTTCTCATGTTCCTCTGTGCTTTAATTAAGTTCTTAGTTAGGTAGATGGCTTGGGTAATGCTGCCATATGCTCTGTATGCATGATGAGCGTATGATGGATGTGCTACAACTTTGGATATGTGTGGCAGCATTCAAGAATTTCATGGCCATGAATTAAATCATGCAGGAATCTTGCCTCTTTAGTTTAAACCAGACTCTAATTGAATAGTTGAACTGCCTCTCTGTTATTAGAGTTTTAATGAATAATCAACATGCCTTTTTATTTTTTAATCTAACTTACTGGCTTGGTTTTTAATTAGTCTGCTCCCTGAGTCCAAGAACGCCCTTTCCATTTTCAAGCATTGTTTTCCCCTCATTCTGTCAGCAAGACTTATCATTTCAATAATGCAATCCAACATTTAGCAGTGCCATCTCCCTTATGAAAATGAAATGGGCAACATTTTCCTTTTGCTGTTGCTGGAAGAACAACAAAGGCAAGAAATTAAAGGGAAATTAAGACTGGGAATTTATTTATTTATTTTTTGCCACACAATATATTATGTTGGATAAGCACAATCCAGAATTACTGAAAGCAACAAACATCGCATACTTCATTCTTTCCCAGCTGTCTTCCAAGTAGAATGAAGTTTGTTCAGCACATCTGTGATAGCTGAATGATTAGATGCCTGTACAATAGAATCTTCTTTCTCCCTAATACATGGACACCGTATTGTTGAAACTCATTCAGCTGCCTGAATTATGATATTTTTCTGTTTCTTATAAATGTCAAGAAGGATGCTAGTTACTAGTCATAAGAGGAAAAGCTGGGAGTTTCCTTCTGCTTTGCCGTCTAGTGGTGACTAGCGAGTATAGCTTAATTTCAGGTCTCTTGCTTCACAGGCCAGCTTCCACTGTGTCCCATGTTACTCTCAACAATAAGTACAGTCCCTCTGGATGCCTCCTTTCCTGGAGTCCATTGCTTTTGTGCTATTGGCCTTGGCAGGCTTAAGTCCTATGTGTTACTGTGGAGGAAGGGGGCTGAGTAAACCTAGAATGCAGCTAGTCACTCTATGGCCTCACCCAATAGGGTTGTTGATGATGATGATGAAGATGAAGAAGAAGATGAATAATAATAATAATAATAAGAAATAACATTTATATTCCTAGTCTTCATTGCTGCCCAAGGCAGCAAACAAAACACTAAGAACACTCTAAAATATCTTAAAAACAGACTTTAAAATATATTAAAACAAAACATTTTTTAAAAAGTATTTCACAAAGCTTTAAAAACATATTTAAAAGCAATTCCAGCACAGGCAAAGACTGGGATGTCTCTACTTTCCTCTTGTTAAATAAATAAATAAATAAATAAATTGTTGAAAGAGGAAGGTTTAGGGAAAGAACTTGAATATGGCCTCTGGCAGGAGAGTGAGGCCCAAGCCTCCCATCTCATTCAGCCAACTAGCTAAACCAGCCTGCTCCCTGGACTTCCATTGCCCATTTTCTCCCTCTCTTGAGGCTTTTATATTCTCCAGCTTTCCCCACCCTTAATTTTAGCTGAGGCCCTGCAACTGTGCTCCTTCCATGAATCAGGCAAATGAATGAGAGTACCCTGACCTGCTGCTCCTTAAAGCATAGATGGAGCCTCTAGGCAATGTCCAAATATGGTCTCCCAGAAGCCATTGCCTGGTTGGTGCTTCATGGTGGGGATCAGGGCCTACTAGGGTTGCCAGGTTCAGGGCCTGAGACTGATCCTGTATCTTTAGGAGAAGAGAAAGTCAGCCAAGTGCAAGTGTTCTTGCAACACTGTAGTGGGAAACACCACAAGATGGAATCCTCCCTTCCCCCTGCACAACTTTTAAAGATACAGGAGACCTCTTGGTTGCTAGGCCCAGCCTCCAAAAGAGTTGATGATGAACTAATTCATATATGTTGGTATTGAAAATTCTCATGAAAATTCTTAAACATTTTAGGGCAAATTTCTCCCAACAAATACACTTTTGTATGCAGTGTTGACTAATGAAGACATTTTTGCAAGCAGTTTCTCCTAATGTGATGCATTTATTTTCATTAATATTTTCATTTTAATGTACATTTTCCCCTAGCATATGTATTTTATCAACTTTGGTTGGAGAACTCCATTGCAAAATTTGCATAAGTGCAAATTTCAAAAGATGGTTCACATATTGTTACAGAAAGGGCAAATTAGACAGATTCAGCTTTAAATGTAAACTGTATTTAATTTCTTTCCCATTCCTAGCTCCTAGGAACAGTCAAGACACTGAGCAAATCAGAAAGCAAGTGACTGATAACTGATTAATTTTTTACAAGCCTGCTTTACAGTTCTTATATTGTTTCCCACTTAA
The DNA here is from genome assembly GCF_030035675.1 of Rhineura floridana. Taxonomy (NCBI): domain Eukaryota; kingdom Metazoa; phylum Chordata; class Lepidosauria; order Squamata; family Rhineuridae; genus Rhineura; species Rhineura floridana. Next base: position 79,265,142 of record NC_084486.1, on the reverse strand, counting down.
CAACTATACTGTAAAGTATGTCATTATCATCCCCATTTTGCAAGTGCAAAACGAGTAAAAATGAAAGTCTCAGGGAATGTCACCCACTAAATTTATGGTTGAGCAGAAATTTGAGCCCCGGGTTGATGGCTACCCACTGTATTTCATGTAATCATCTTGCACAAATTGGTTAGATGCACATTTCTCTAAAAAGTCAAGGTATTTATTTATTACATTTATATACCACCCCATGGCCAAAGCTCTCTGGGCAGTTTACAGCAATTTAAAAATATACAAATTTTAAAACAAAACAAAAAATTAAAAACACAATTTAAAAACACATGCTAAAATGCCTGGGAATATTGACTCCTTACAAGGTACATTTCTTTTAAAAGTTGTTGGTTTGCGCGGACCCAGTGATACACCTGCACTAGACCTATGTCACAATTCCCTATATGACATGAGGAAGCTATATTCTGTTCCAGGTTGCTTATTTTCTCCTCAAGAACAGAGAGAATCTGGACCCAAGTTAGTTCACTTACGTTTTTTACGCTCTATTTTAATGAGACTTTGTAATGAAAATGCTGGTTTATGATACATTATAATGGGCCTCATTTATTGCTTGTGTGTAGGGTTGCTTTAATTTTCATTACCTCTTTTACTCCCCAAGCTTGTAAAGCTAAGATATACCTAGAGCTACAGTGTCGTTTTCCAGCTGTTAGAAGTTGGAATACAAGGTCTATGAGACCTCAAACAACTGAATCGGCTAACTATAATTATTGCAGACTTATATTTTGTGAATATTGAAAAGGTACTCATGATCTCTCATTCCTCGAACATGTATAATTATGAGAAACTGCAAACCTATTCTGTGGGGACATTTAATTCAAGAGTAACTATAAAATTATAAACCTTAGCCATGAATGATCTTAACTTCCGTACAGCATTTCCTGTAACAATGGTTTTAGTGGTTAATGTTTAAAAACGTGAGACTGCATTCATATTTTAAACAGAAAGTATTGTTTATTTAAATAGCTTCTGACGTCTGCTTCACAATGACATGTTTTCTACACAGAGATATTATCTGGGCCGAACACCCTTAGATAATGTGTATTTGCTATTAATGCAAATATTGGGAAGCTGTTCTAGGCTACAGCTACTATAATTTCCCCTATGTGTCCTGGAAAAACACTCCCATAGTCAAGATTTTGGTTAAATAGATCATTTCCTTCCTTTAGATACTACTGCATGCTGTCTAATCCATTTGGGCCATTTTCCTAGCCACAGAGAGCTAGATAACAGTCTCTATAAAGTGTCAGATATGGCCTATTAACTTGTGTGTGTGTTGGACCTATGTAAACCCTATTAAAATGAACTTAAATGGATCCAGCGCCCAACACTCCATGCTACTTAGAAGCAAATTCCATGGTTTTCCATGGTGCTTACTTCTTATTAAGTGTGGCTAGGATTGTAGCCTAATCTATGTAGCCTAAATCTAAATTCCCTTGCGGTTTAAGAATGTACCTATAACCAACAGATATTTCTGTCAAACTTTTAAAAGCAGGTAACACCTTCCATTGTTTTATCTTGTGCAAACTGAGACACTCCTTGCATCCATTTGAAACTATTCTGCAGAATAGTCAGTGCCATTATTCCACAATTGTTTTTGAAGTTTATTTATTTATTTATTATTTTATTTATATCCCGCCCTTCCTCCCAGCAGGAGCACAGGGCGGCGAACAAAGTGCTAAAAACACTTTAAAACACCATAAAAACAGATCTTAAAATACATTAAAACAAAACAGCATTAAAAACATTTTAAAAAAAACAACTTTAAAAAAGGGATAAAAACATTATTAAAAACATATTAAGCAATTCTGACACAGATGCAGACTGGGATAAGGGCTTGTTGAAAGAGGAAAGTCTTCAAAAGGCGCCGAAAAGATAGCAGAAATGGCGTCTGCCTAATATTCAAAGGGAGGGAATTCCACAGAGTAGGTGCCACCATACTAAAGGTCCATTTCCTATGTTGTGCAGAACGGACCTCCTGATAAGATGGTATCTGCAGGAAGCCGTCACCTGCACAGCGCAGTGATCAACTAGGTATATAAGGGGTAAGACGATCTTTCAGGTATCCTGGTCCCGAGCTGTGTAGGGCTTTGTACACCAAAACTAGAACCTTTTTTTAGTGTTGCAAAGTGTTGCTGTACTTCACATATTCACAGAAACAGAAGCAAAAGAGAATGATTTACTATAGGAAACCACTAAAAATGCAAAGTAAATCAAACATATTTAAAGTGACTATCTGAAGTATATCAATTGTCTTCATATTGTTGCTTCCTCCTGGCTAAAACAAGATCAGCACAGCACATATCACTCACCATATGCTCAGAGGCACATGTTACCAAATTCTTCCAAGCTACACAGGAAGTGGATTGGATTGTGAAAAACCAACCCAAATTGTGCTTGCATTTTTACACATTTGTTTGTTGTTGTTATGTGCCTTCAAGTTGATTATGACTTATGGTGACCCTATGAATAGTTTGGATATATTCATAGGGTTTTAGGGCAGTACAATATCTCAGAGAAGTCAGGTCTCCTGCTTCCCTGGTGCATTCACTATAGCTGCCCAATTTCGATGCTTTTTAAAGTTTGATAGAAATATCTGTTGGCTATAGGTAAGTTCTTAAACCACAAGATTTTTTGCCTATTAGTGAATTTCTCTGCTTTTTCATCAGGGAGGTAAGAAATAGAATCCTGTGCAAGTTTGCTGATAATGTATTGATCATTTGTACACTTTTTTAGTTCAGTGGGATTCATTCCTGTGCAATCATGCTTAGGATAGGTGAAACTGATGTGGGGGAGGGGCAGGTAGAGTGGAAGAGCGAGGGAGGGGGAGGAAGGAAGGGGGAGGGGAGGAATATGGATGGGTGGGCACTGGGCAGAGGGGAAGCCACTTTGCTTTCCAAAATTAAAACATTGTGAACAGTATCATTGTTTTTCAGTTTCCCCCACCTTTCTGTTATTCTACAGAAGGCACATGTAGTCTCCCACCCAAATTTAAACCAAAGCTGTCCCTGGCCACATCCACACCAGACCTTTATTACACTTTAGACAGGCATGGCTTCTCCCAAAAAATCCTGGGAAATGTAGTTAGTGAAGGGTGCTGAGAGTTGCTAGGAGACACCCTGTTGCCCTCATAGAGCTTCAATCAGAGCGACTGACTGTTAAACCACTCTGGCCACTAGAGCTCTGTAAGGGGAATAGGAGTCTCCTCTCAGCACCCTTCACAAACTACAGTTCCCAGGATTCTTTGGGGGAAGACAGGACTGTCTAATGTGAAATAAAGGTCTGGCATGGGTGTGCCCCTTGATTAGCTAAGCCAAGCAGCTATGAGTCTGGCTTTTAGTTCTTACTAAGCATGTCCAGGCTTATCATTGACTTTAATGTTAAATTTCTTAAATTAATTAAAAATCAGCCAGGCATTTTTTTAACTTTTAAATTGCAGAAGATGAAGGTCAGAGTACGGAGCAAGAAGTACAGGTACTCTGTGAACATGGCTGATTTTTAATTAATTTCAACAAATTATGAGAACACTTACAGAAAAAAAGTTTTTTCCTCCCTTATTATTTATTTATTTATTTATTACATTTATAACCCACCTTTCTTTCACCATGGAACCCAAGGTGGCACACATGTGGTTCCCAGGCAGTCTCCCATCCAGTCAGTGACCAGACCAAGACCTGCTCAGCTTCAGCAAGGTGGTGACCTCATGTGCCTTCAGACCATAGCCTGGGACGTTTTTTACACTTTCAACTCTTGATTCTCTCTGATTGTTTTATGTATCACCATGAAAATTTAGAGGGTTGTTAAGCAAGCGTTTCTGAGTTCAGGACTATCAGTTTTGTAAGGTTTTATTTTGAAATGAGCTTATGGATAAGAACCATCAGAATGGCATGGGGGTATTTTCAATTTAACATTGTGGAATGCAAAAAATCCATGCTGGCAATCATATATAGCCATTCTTGTGGCTTTATAATCTACTTTAAACATACTGCTTCTTGTCCTAGAAATGTGGTGCTCCTCATAGATGCATTTTTTCAGCATCCACAGGAAATTGATGTCATCAAAATACAATTCTGTATTTCCCCCCATTTACTCCAGATTTACCCTTTCCAAGTAAATCCAATGTAGAGAACATAAGAAGAGCCCTGCTGGATCATGCCAAAGGCCCATATAGTCCTGTTGTCACAGTGGCCAATCCGATGCCTTTGGGAAGCTCACAAGCAGGACTTGAGTGAAACAGTACTCTTCCCTCTTGTGATTCCAGCACCTGGTGTGCAGAGGCATATTGCCTCCGACAGTAGAACATTGCCATTATGGCTAGTAGCCTTTGATAGCCATATCGTGCATGAATTGGTCTGATCCTCTTTTAAACCTATCCTAGTTGGGAGACATCACTACATCTTGTGGGAGCTAATTCCTCAACCGTGTGCTGTGTGAAGAAGTACTTTTTTTATATACTCCTGAATCTTCCAACATTCAGCATCATTCATTAAATAGCCCCATGTGCTAGTAGTATGACAGAAGGAGCAAAACATTTGTTCACTTTCTCCACAGCATGCATAATCTTGCCTTTTTTTTGCTAACCTAAGAAACACAAATGTTGTAACATTTCCTCATAGCAAGTTGCTCCAACATCTTCATCATTTTGGTTGCCATTTCGTGAACCTTTCCCAACTCTACAATATCCTCTTTGAAGTGAACAGACCAGAACTGTATACAGTATTCCAAGTGTGACCACATCACAGATATGTATAATGGCATGATATTGACAGTTTTATTTTCAGTGCCTTTCCTAGTGATCCCTAACATGGAATTTGCTTTTTCACAGCTACCACGCACTGGGTCGCCATCATCACTGAGCTATCCGCAATGACCCCAAGGTTAGTTACTGCTACTACAGACCCCATTAGCATATATATGAAATTAGGATTTTTTGCCTCAATGTACATTACCTCACACTTGCTTACACTGAACAGCATTTGATATTTTACTACTAATTCATGAATCTGTAGAGATCCTTTTGGAGCTCATCACAATCACTTTTTGTTTTAACCACCGTGAACAATTTGGTATCATCAGAAAATGTGGCTTTCTCCCTGCTCAGCCCTATCTCTTAAAAAGCACAGGTTCCAATATCAATCATTATGGAGCCCCACTTTCTACATTTCCTCAATGGGGAAACTGTCAATTTGTTCCTACTTTCTGCTTCCTGTTCTTTAACCAGTTACTAATCTGTAAGAACCTGTCCTCTTATCCCATGAGTGCTAAGCTTACTCAGGAATCTTTGATGAGAGACTTCAAATTATTTTTGAAAGGTTAAGTACACTAAACTTAAACTTAAGTACACAGAGGTGTCAACTGGATCACCTCTATCTATATGTTTGTTGACGCTCTTAAAGAATTCGAATAGGTTAGGGAGGCAGGATTTACCCTTGTAGAAGCCATGCTGGCTCTGCTTCAGCAAGATTTGTTCTTCTATAAGCTTGACAATTCTATCTATAATCATTTCTTTTTTTAAAAAAACACTGTTGCCAATGACCTTTTTGTGATGTTTCAGTGACCCATTCACAATATCAAGCCCCCATCTGGAAAAATCCCAGTGGATAAAGTGAACAATTACTTTCTCTTTCTTTCCTAACATCCATATGGAGCCAGTCCTTGTTTTCAAGTGTTGTTAAAAACATTTATATAGTCCTCAATCATTTGCTTCTAAGCGGTGTACATAAAAACAAACCATACAAATATAAACTAAAATTGTCATAAAACCAAACAACTTTAAAATTCCTGCTGGAACAAAAAAGTCTTAATCATATGCCTGAAGTTCAACAAGAAGGATCCCTGTCTAATCTAGCAATGGGCTCCGTTTCTGCAATAATTGGATTTGCCATCGGATTAATTATTATTTCTGATATTCTCTATCTTTGCGGACAGAATTTTGAAGTAGCAACTCTCCATGCCTGGTTTCCAATTCATTCTTTTCCCCCTATCTGTTTTATTTTAAAAAAAATGCTTTGAAGTCATCAATAGTGATACTTTTATCCATCTACTTTCTATGTGAGCTCTTCAAATGTGTATTCCCTTTCACTGATGTCAAAGAAGTGTTGATTGTAACTGACACACAGAAAGCAGGGGGGGAATGAGTTGTTGATTGTAAGCAGCAGGGGGGAAGACACTGACTTGATTATCTGCCTTAATCTGCCTGTTCTGCAGTGCACTTGAAAAGGAATGTAAACAGGCAATCATTACAGAGTTTAGAATAAAGATCGATACCAGTGGAGACTCATGAATAAATAGTGATTATAATATCGATAATTCTCTGCAAAGCAAAAAATAAAAAATAAAAGGACCACCAACAGAGAGTTCCCCCAAAGATCTCAGTGATGAGGACAGGATATAAGGGATCAGGCCGTCCTTAAGATATTCTGGAGCCAAGTTATTAAGAGCCTTGTAAATTAATACATGATCCTTGAACCTGGCCCAGTAACATATGGGCAGCCAGTGCAAGCTTTTAAGCACTGGAATTATGTGCTGGCAGTTATCTGTCCCCATCTACAGTCTATCCACATCATTTTACACCAATGGAAGCTTCCTCATCAGGCACAAGGGTAGCCCCACATAGAATGCATTGCAGAAATTAAGTCTTGAGGTTACCAATGCATGAATCACCACAGCCAAGCTATTCCTGTCCAAGAATCAGCAGTTTTATTTTCAGTTCATTTTCTAATGATCTCCACTAATAGAATTTGCCTTTTTCACAGCTGCCACACACTGGGTCAACATCTTCATCAAGCTATCCACAATGACCTCAAGGTCTCATTCCTGGTCAGTTGCTGCCACTTCAGATCCCATAAATTCAGATCCCATAACAAATTAAGATTTTTTGCCCCAATATGTATACACTTGTTTAGAGTGAATTGAATTTGCCATTTTACTGCCCATTCATTCACTTTGCAATCCCTTTTTGTTTTAATAACCCTGAACAATTTATCATGATCAGCAAACTTGGCTGCCTCACTGCACACCTAACTCTAGATCATTCATGAACAAGTTGAAAAGCACACATCCCAATACCGATCCTTGGGGGACTCCACTTTCTCTGTCCCTTTACTGGGAGAACTGTCCATTTATTCCTACTCTCTGTGTCCTGTTACTTAACCAGTTCCTGATCCATCCTTAATTATTCCTAAGGGTCTGCATCTTTCTTGTTTGTTCCAACTAATAATTCTCATTTGTGGTAGAAAATACAAAACCCAGCATTAAGTTTGCCTATATTACATCAGAGCTGTTTGCTCATGCCCTTGCAAAGGAACATCCATAAGTAGCTGTGTCATCAAATCTCTATCAGGCCTTGTACAGCTTAAGTTTCCTTTATTAACATTTAATAAAATATTAATTATGAAAAATAAATCCTTAATTGGACATTACAACAACAAAGCCATAATGTTTCCAGAGTGTAATTGCACAGCACACAGTTCCCATTAAAACTAAGGAAACTGTTTTTCTGTAGTTAGCATTTAACCTGTTCAATTAATTTCCAAAATGGGAGGGGGAGAAAAAATTAATCAGCAATCGTTAGTTTAAGCAGTTTCATGAATTCAAACTTTTTAGGAGAAACAGGAAGTGGGGCTCACCTTTCTGTGCCTTCAGTTCCCCCCTTCCCAAGTTTGAATGTAGTAGTGGTAGGCAGAATAGAGTGGGGTGGTACAACATTGCTTACCTGACTTCCCAATGGAGATGTCACTGCTGGTAACCAAGAAGGAGAGGGGCAAGGTGGTGTGGAGGCTGGCATGGTGTGGGTGCAGTAGTGGAATCATTCTAAAATTCCTGTGCCCACATCTCATACTTCTCCGATACCAGCAGCAACCTCTTTGTTGGAAAGCCAAGTAAACAATGCTGCTCGCCCACCCCCACCCCCCTGGCTGCTACTCCTCAAATTAGGGTTGCCAGGTAACAAGCATCCCAATCCCTGAGATTTGCCCAGTGCTCTTCAACATTTTTATTAATGACTTGAATGAGGAGATGCAGGGAATGCTTACAAAATTTGCAGATAATACAAAATTGGGAGGGATAGCTAATACCTTGGAAGAAAGAAACAAAATTCAAAGTGATCTTGATAGGCTGGAGCATTGGGCTAAAAACAACAGAATGAAATTTAACAGGGATAAGCACAAAGTTCTGCATTAACAGAAGTATAGTTTCCAAATCACCTGAAGTTCCCCTCTATTTGGCACTGGTTAGGCCTCATCTTGAGTACTGTGTCCAGTTCTGGACACCACACTTTAAGAAGGATGCAGATAAACTGGAACAGGTTCAGAGGAGGGCAACGAAGATGACCAGGGGACTAGAAACAAAGCCCTATGAGGAGAGACTGAAAGAACTGGGCATGTTTAGCCTTGAGAAGAGAAGACTGAGGGGAGATATGATAGCACTCATCAAGTACTTGAAATATTGCCACACAGAGGAGGGCCAGGATCTCTTCTTGATCATCTCAGAGTGCAGGACACGGAATAATGGGCTCAATTATTATTATGGGAATATTGCAGGAAGCCAGATTTCAACTGAACATCAGGAAAAACCTCCTAACTATTAGAGCAGTACGACAGTGGAACCAATTAGCTAGGGAGGTGGTGAGCTCTCCAAAACTGGGGGTATTCAAAAGGCAGCCGGACAGCCACCTGTTTGGTCTGCTTTAATTTGGATTTCTGCATTGAGCAGGGGGTTGGACTCGAAGGCCTTATAGGCACCTTCCAGCTCTATGATGAATGCTTCTGTCTGAACCATGCTGCCATTTTTAACCCAAGGACAGATTGTCTTATATATCAACCTAAAAAAACCCAAACAATTGGTTGTCACACTCAAGAGTGCTGATGGCATGAAAAAAGGGATACCAAAAGGAAAGGCAGATGTCTATCTCCATCTTTATTCCAGCTTTTAGTACGTCATTCATCATTCATCTCTGCATGACTATGACTACAGAGGGAAGATAACAAGATTTATACAATGTGTAATAGATGACCCAACATGGTATGTAAATAAGTTTGTAAAAGGTATGCTCCATCTACAATAGTTATATGTGAACAGCCTAAAGAACAACTAGTGTTTTTGTGGGGTTCTCTAATAAGGATGCATTCATACTGGTGTTCCACATTAGTACACTACTCTCCCCACCACAGACAAGAGTCAGCTAAAAGTAAAACAAATGTCTCTAAGCTTATCATATAAGAAAACAGCAGGGTAGGGGAGAGGTGGAGCAAAAGCCAAGGTGGAGAGATGAAGGAGGGACAACTTCAGTGTCACTGACAGCTCAAGCTTGTGATCAAAGGGGATTATTTTACCAGACCCAGTGCTTTGCGGAAAGCAGATCCCTTTTAGTTCTCCTACAAAAAAATTCCACTATACAAAAAAAAGCTGGGCCAGTTTGCCTGCTGTTTGGGAGGTTTCTTGCCTAGGGACATCTCTGTTATGTCTGCAATTTTCAGGTAACTGCCACAAAACACTAAGGGAGATATAGTGATTCATTTTACACACTCCAAAAATGTAAAGCTGTCCATGTGGCAAAACCATTGCAACTATCCTGAAATTTGGTAGCTTTCTCTTTAGAGGTGTCCCCCATGATGGCATTTTCATGAAATTCTGCCAAAGTTATGGCTCCACTTTCTTAAAAAAAGTAGAGATGCCAAACACAATATACCTGGGACCTATTTGCATGCAATTTGGCAGGCTTAATCTAGTTTGGAAGGGCTACTGTGTCTGCACATTTCATCCACTTCTGTCCAAAGGGTGGGAAGTTATAGCCCTTTTTATTTCATAATAGTGAGGGCAAAGGAATGAAGACTCATTTTTTCTTAAGTGGACTTGGCTCAAATCACAAGTGTAACCTCCAAAGAGCTTTGGACCAAGATGGACTGTTTGCAAAGCAGTAAATCAGGGTCCAAAGTGAAACTTCTGGTAAGTACACACCCCTAAATACTGTTGTATTTTTATTTTTTTATTTATAAATATATCTGTATTTCATTTTTTAAAAAACTATCAAAGTGGTTTACAACAAATAAAAAACCATACTGTAAAAACTAGAATTACAGTAAAAACAAAAGTGAACTATTTTAAAAAGACATCTTAATTGTCTGCATAAGCCTGGTGGAACAGAATGGTTTCAGCGGTGTTCAGAGATTAAAACAGAAGGTGCCAGCTAAATCTCTGTTGGCAGAGCATTCCAGAAAACTCAGCCAATGACACTGAACGCTTGATTTTGTGTTGACGTTAAATGAGCCTCACCAATGCAGGGGATGACCAATGCTGCTCCTGCACATGATCCCTGTGATCAAGCTGGGATATAAGGATTCAGATGATCTCTATGATACCATGGCCCTAAATTGTTCAGGGCTTTGTAAATTAATATAAGGTCCTTAAACCTGGCTCAGTATTGGATGGGCAGCCAGTGCAGATGTTTAAAAAGTGCTGCCACATGTTGTCAGCCATGTGCTCCCATCAAGCAGTCTGGCTGCTACATTTTGTACCAGCTGAAGCTTCTGAACCAGGGCCAAGGTCAACCCCACATAGACAGCAATGCAGTAATCCAGCCTCAAGGTTGTATTCTTCAAGACATTTGGATTATTGTGATTATAGTTTCTCTTTTTTTCTTTATTTTTTTAATTCCATCTGCTGTATACTTACACTGAGAGTTTTCTGTTTGGGATTATCAGATGTTTTAGATGATTCTTTGCACTGGTTTAAAGATTTCTATGTAAACTGCCTTGGTCATTTATTTAAATGGAAAAGCAGGATACACATTTTAAAGAAGTAGCTTAGTTCTAGCTTCTTTCCCAGGATATATCGAATATAGTGAAAACAACATTACAAGTCAATTTAGAACTCTTGGGTGTTTGTGTGTGAGGGCTGGGGCATGAAATTTTAAAAAATCCAAAGAGTTCTTTAAAAATACTTAGAATTAATTATCCATTTCTAATTGGGGAAGTTTTCCCATTACTAATTTTATGGTCATAGAAGTGAGAAAAAGAGAAAGAAATAGAGAAAAGCAAACAAAACTGGGTAAGATGCAATCGGTATATTCTGTGAGCTAGAGCAGAAGTTGTAATAAATAAATGTGACCATTCTTTCCTTTGGCTTTCATTTCATTTATCTGTTATATTTTATCTCACTAAACACTAAAGTCAGATCATTCAGACCATGGTATTCCCGATCTCTATGTATGAATGTGAAAGTTGGACAGTGAAAAAAGCAGATAAGAGAAAAATCAACTCATTTGAAATGTGGTGTTGGAGGAGAGCTTTGTGGATACCATGGACTGCGAAAAAGACAAATAATTGTGTGTCAGAACAAATTAAACCAGAACTATCACTTGAGGCTAAAATGATGAAACTGAGGTTATCATATTTTGGACAAATAATGAGAAGACATGATCCACTAGAAAAGACAATAATGATGGGAAAAACAGAAGGGAGTAGAAAAAGAGGAAGACCAAACATGAGATGGATTGATTCCAAAAAGGAAGCAACAGACCTGAACTTACAAGATCTGAACAGGGTGGTTCATGACAGATGCTGCTGGAGGTCGCTCATTCATAGGGTCACCATAAGTCATAATTGACTTGAAGGCACATAACAACAACATTTTATCTCACACTTATTTTCCCTTCTACCTGAGCCCACCCTTTTCTACAAGGTTGCATGTAAACAAAGCCCAAAACCGAGCAATTACATTATCCATAAAGAAAACACTGAGCTAAGGATCTAACATGCAAGAAGCTCAACTACTACAGAAGCTGCTGAAAAGCATGAGTAACTAGATCATATAACAAGTATTTTGCTAGTGGGAAAATTAGTTTATGTAACATGGTCTTTTAAGCATGAAGGCTTTTGGAGGAAGGTCAAAAGATGAAGACTTTGGAAGTCATTGTGCATAAGAAATGGTGGCCCCATGTTCAGGCATCCTGAACATTTTAAAGTGGGCTTTGAAGACTCTGTTGCTTCACTTGTGACTGAGCTTTGACAGCAGTGTTACTGTTTTACTTTGCTTGTAATGTACTTAGTTTTATGCTGGACCGTGGGTTGTCTTGTGCAATTTTTATGATTTTTAAAGTGTTTTGGGTGTATTAAAAGTTTTTAAAGTTTGTTTTTATATTGCTTTTGGTGGTTGTTTTTGCCCTTTTGATGCCAGTTTGTGAGGAGTTTTCACCTAAAAAGCAGGATATTAATTCATAAATTCCTAAAATAAATAGAAATATCTGTTGTAGGGTAGTTTTTCCAATATCACCATTTCATTCCCCCATTTAATCACCTATGTTATGATTGTATAAATTAACTTGAAGAAACTTATCCAAATTTATGCAATTTAAGAATGGGATTTTTTAAGTGCAGGGGTGCTTTAGTTTGAAATTAAAAAACACATGTATATAAGCATTTTTAATGTTTTGAAGATGATAAAGAGGGATGAAATCAGTATTTATACAGCAGAACCACAATGAGCACCTTGATGTGCAGCTGAAATACCCTATCTCATAAAAGGAATATTGGGCTGCAGTGTTGTGTGAATGAATCCAATGGAGGTGCCATTCAAGGAACAGTCAGGAAGCAGACAGAACTTTTAAATTAGCTCAGTCAATTGTTTATTTTTAACATGGGTGTGCTTTGGTCTTTGTTTTTTTGCTGCCACAGCAATCCCACCATGTCTTGGTGAAATGACAGAAGGCTGTCATACTCTGGAAAACACATACACAAACAAAGCACAATCACCATTTTCTTGTTAGTTGATTTTATCGGGGTGTGTATGTGTGCACAGTGCACATGCCTGTATGAGCATGGATGAATTTGACTTTGTGTGGGTACAAGAGCTGACAGCTTAAATGTTACAGCTTGCTGCATTAGAGATAATACTTATGGGCAAAAATTGAAGCAGTGTTTGTATCTTCATTTACTGAAATAGAAGAAGAGAAAGAGCTGTCTATTTCCCACAAGGATTTTTTTATTTTCTTTTTTGTCACAGGCCAAGTCCTTTGTCAGCCACATACAGGGTAGATGGACTGTCATGCTGCATGACTGCCTCAAGATATAAGTTCTAGAATTTACTACTACAGACTCATTGCAGATTTCTCTTACAAGAATCTAAAGCCCAAAGTGTTTTTCAAGGAACAGAATAAATAAGAGCAATCAATATAACACATCAAACAGCCTTTCTGCAGCATGGTAACCTATGATATCTTTATAATGGTAAACTTGTTGACACGGGGAAATATACAAATCACTACAGTTTAGCTGTACTAATGTTCATTATCAATCTTCCTGCCTTGACTAAAAAATGCTGCAAGAATCTCTTCCACCAAATTAATTGTCTACCCGCTAATCTCTCTCTTTCCTTTGCTTGGGCGTTAGTCCAAAGTCATGACAAGCTGAGAAGAGGGTGCTCAAAAATATTTTTTAAATTCTTGAATCATTACAGTTTGACACAGTTTAGTAATTGGGGTCATGGCATTCTGCTATAGCAAGATTAGGAGGAGAAACAAAAATCAGGTTTAGGTGCTATTAATAATTTTGCCATACATCTTAATAATTGCCCCTCCAAAAATCCTCACCACATGCAGTGAATTTTACAGATGGAGATGAAGGAGGTGCAGTCCAAAATCAGAAAAGAAAAATAAACAAGATGTAAGGACTGGGAGAGAGCCAGTGTGGTGTACTGGTTAAGGTGTTGGACTACGACCTGGGAGACCAGGGTTTGAATCCCCACACAGCCATGAAGCTCACTGGGTGACTTTGGGCCAGTCACTGCCTCTCAGCCTCAGAGGGAGGCAATGGTAAACCCCCTCTGAATACCACCTACCATGAAAACCCTATTCATAGGGTCGCCATAAGTCGGAAACAACTTGAAGGCATTCCATACATACATAAAGACTGGGAGAAAATACACATTATATGTTTTTAACATTGTTTTGGTTTAATGTATTTTAAGGTCTGTTTTTAGGATGTTTTAAAGTGTTTTTAGCATTTCTGTTTGCCCCCCTGGGCTCCTGCTGGGAGGAAGGGCGGGATATAAATCAAATAATAAATAAATAAATAATAAATAACAAACATTGAAGCCAGTGCTTCTTGCTGGATGGGCAGACACCTAGATGTGAGCTAGGCAATTGCTTAGAGCCATTTGACAGAATTCTTCTGGGGTCCCTACAGGCTGGTGTTTGTTTGCAAGCATATTCTGCAACATGTCATTGAAGCAATAATAGTGCCTTAGTGGTGGATTTATACTGGACTGTCCACACATCATTTCACTTTATTAGTTCCCCGATACTTCCCCAATGTTACCAGATTATTGCCATCTAAAGGGGCACTCTTGCAATACAGCACAACAAAAGCAGAACAATTCCCCCTGTCCCTGGAACATTTGGGGTATGAAAAGGTACAGGATTTCAGCAGGAAGTTACAGGATATGCATTGATTGGAAACAAAGGAATATGTCTGCCTCAAAACGTTTGCAGACGGAAACAGTATTGAAAGTGGAATTGTGTGTAACTACACAAACTATCATGAATGCACAATTAAAAAAAGACATCTAGAAGGGCCCCTAGTTTGACCTCAGAGTCATACATACATGTCTGCTTTTGTCATGGCTGCTGCTTCTTCCCCAACCCAAGTACCAAATGGCTTCTGGTGAATATGATTGCCAGATTGCATCCCATATATCCTCCCTATGTCTTCACCTTTGCTGCTGAATCAGGAGACTAAGTGGTGTAGCTATAGTAAGGACTCCAGGTATACCACAGAGCAGATGGAAGAAGGGGCAGATGAAAAGAACAACAAGGGAAGTTACTGCTCCCTCTACTCTAAATTCAGCAGCAACCATATAGGTCTGGGAGAAATGGCAACTTTTCAACCAGCCTCTGCATAGCTTGTCTTTAAGAGCGGCTTGAACATGCTGATATTAGTAGGCAACAATGTTTCTACCACTGCATTGTGAAAAAGCTTCAGCCATCGGTTCCTGCACGAACTGTCATATAGCAACAGCTATCCCATTAAATTGTAACAGAAGGAGTGAAGGGAAGCAGCGTCTCCATCAGTTCAGCTGAGAGCTCAGCAACTTTTGGCTCCTTTTCTTCTTGAACTGTCTGGATCCCAGCTGGTCATTATAATAACTTTTGAGCTAAGAACTAGTGCCCAAGTTTGCTATTTTCCTCCTCCCTCCCAACCCCTTCCCCTTTTATGTTGTGTCTTTTAGATTGTAGGCCAATTCTTTCATAAGATCATGTTACTGATCTTACGTAAGTCACTGGGAGCCTTTTGGGACTGAAGAGAGGGGTAAATATATAAAATCTTCCCATTTCTGTAGATCAAATTGCTATGGAAGACAAAAGAGCAGGCTACTGGTAATAAATGAGCTATTTAAATAATTTGCCATCAGAATCATCATGCGCTGTTGACTGAATTATCACTGGGTTGACCACAAAGGAAGTGTAGGATTGCTGCTAGGTCTCGCCACACTACATTTCTGGCAAACCCATTTGCAACATTCAGTGCTCAGTTACTGCTCCTTTAGGCCACTGCTCCCCTTGCATAGGTAGCAGAGTTCGTATATCCTAAAATACAGAGTCTGATCCCTTTGCTTTTAAATACCATGTACTGCCTAAGGCTTTAGAACTACAACTTGTGTGCAGTTGGCTCAATAGACTCACTGGGGAAAATAATGTGCTATGGGAGAGGCTGCTGCTCTAGCAAAACAGAGATAGCTTTTTCTGTCTCTCTTTACCTTTTACCTAAGGGGGGAAACTGCTGCATCGATTTTTTTCTTTATTAATGAAAACAGTCACACTGCAATTTTGTTTATATATGTTGCTTGGAGGCTAACAGCAAAATGCTGAAGAAAGGACTTTATGAGAGGACTTTCATATAGCAGGGCTCTGCCAACACAGAGCAATCATTTCTCAATTAAATCTCAGTGTGAGGTGGTTTGATATTATTATGTGCATTTGACTGATGAGCACATTGAGCCATTAGGGAAGTTTCATGCTTTCCCCCAGGATCCTACAGGCACAAAATGAACAGACACCTAAATCCATTCATAATCCTCCAACAACATTTCACAGATGAAATAGGGGCACTGTTGAGTTGGTGGGGCTGGAGGCGAAGTCTGGCAGCCCAGTAGCATTGCCTAATGGAGCTTAATGGGGCCAGCAGAACCCAGAGTTACATGTTTAATAAGGTGAAACTAGAAGAACATGCAAGCAGATGAGTTCAGATGACAAAAGCGATGAGGCAAGGCACACATACCTGGCACAGGTATGCAATACACACAGGGTTGTATTCACTGTAGTGCTAAGTCTAGGATTTTTCCTTTTGCAACAGAAGGCCCTCTCCTCCCCCCCCATCATCTAAATCAGTTCTGGGTTTTCCCCCTACCCCCCAGAGCAGATCTGGGAGTGGTGGGATATGTACTGGGAGAGGAGAGGACAGAAATCCCCTTGCATTAGTTGAAGTCATCCTGCTAGTGCAATGATTTAGTTGAGTACCACCCATAGCGCACATATGCATACCATTGTATTGTTACCATTTTGGGGACACTGGTCCCATTTTACATCTGACAGGCACTGAGGAGCAGCAATAACTAACTAATCCAGAAGTCAGCAACCTTTTGGGGGCCTGTAGACACATTTGAAAACTGGATAAATTGGTATGGGCACCACGTACGCAACCAAGTACATGCTGCAACATTCTAATTGCATAGTATTGAGCCATGTGATTAAGCCATAATAGGCATGAATGCATGAGAGGTGGTCATGTGTAACATACACCTACTTTTAAGTAGAATTTTTTAGAATAGATGTTTCAGTTGAGAACACCATGAGCTAAACTACATAGATTTGAAATAATTTCATCTCACTGACATCAGAGTACTAGAATAAAATTAGATCCAAGACTGGCTGAATTACTAAATAAAGGAATTTCACCTCTGTCTCTATAACAATAGGGCTGAGTTCATGCATGGGGGCTAATAGCCTAGATAAGCTATGAAGGGATGGTGGTGGTAAGGTCCACTCTTCCTAGGCTTGTAGGGCCATGATTTTCCAAAAAAGTCACATTTGTTCCAGCTTTCAGGCTATCTAATCCTTCCATCTTTTCATTCAGAGCAATTTTCTTCCACATGTCTTATCTATTTGATTAATAGAGTTAAAGAACAAAAATATGCAGTCTCCCAAAATAAACAATCCACAGCATATTAAAAATGGAATCTGTGTAGGCATAGTTTAATTAGGAATGATGGTAATTGTGCTTTTCAGAATTGCAGACATGACAACATTTTGCGTATGACAAAATAATCCATTTGTCTTCACCGCACAACCATTTTTCTTCCACCTGACTAGCCTAACTTGCTTCAGTAAGGACATGCAATGGGATAGTTCTATGAAGTTCAAAAGCTTTTTCCTCCTGAATGACATAAAAACCTTACCTTGTTGTAAGGTTTTTGTATAGCTATTATAAGGCAGGTTGTAGCCCCGCTCCCTGCCCACCTCATGTTATGAATCATTCACTACAACAAGAAACCACAATTTTGACTGGCACATCTCAATCTACATTTAGAAGTTTGTGCTATGTTTAACAGCAGCTGTTGTTTATGATGCATCGTGACAAAAGGAATCTCTCCTAACAGATTGATCATGTCCATTGCAACTCAGGTTATGAAGCATACTAACAGAAGCCTTGCCCTTTTTATTGGGAGAAATAAATAAATAAATAAATAAATTGTGGTAAGCTGGTGACTGGCATTTAAAAGGATCTGAACCCATCCAGGCCAAGGATGAAGAAGACTGCTTTCATGGAGAACAAACAATCCGGTGTGAAGCGGCCCTTTGCAATAGCATAATAGGTTAGATTGGGAAGGAGAGGAAAATAGTAGCTGTAGGGATCTATTTTAAAACAGGACAAAAAGAAACTGACTGTTAAAGAAGTGAAACTGACCTGATTTGATTTCATTGCCAAAGTGAAAGGAACTAATGTTTACCAGCCGCTTGAGGCACAACAAAATCAAGCTACATTTTTTTACAAAAGCATTTCTATGCCGCTAATAAGCTGCCTTGCTGTTAGGGAATCTGCTTCTTATCCTGAAAGTGTCCAATTAATTTTTAGCACTTCAGGACTCATATTTGCATTAACTCAACAAACTGCCTTCCAGTCCTAATTCAAACTGCCATCCAGTGACTGCACGATTAAACGTCCCATCTTCCATTCCCAAAGGGATGCTGTAATTTCCTCTGTTATTCCCTTTTTGGTTTCTAGGCAATAAAGGAGCATGCAGCCATTTTAGACAATGAAACCCCTAGCTGAACAAACATATGAAGGAGCCTTTTGCAAAAAGAATGACAGGGTCAACTTAGATTTAACTACTGCACAGTTTTTAGGTTGCTACTGTAGTTTCTATGTGAAGGCTGGAAAGGCATTTGCGAAGTAAGGCTGACAGCTACAGATGGACGTCAAAGGCTAGAAAGGCTCATTCTTGAAAACTTAAAGTTTTACCTGGAAAAGGTGATAGCAGAAAGAAAGAAAATTGCCCCTGAGAAGACTCTAGCAAATGGAAGTTGTATGATGAATAGGATCTGTTTTTAAAGTGATTCAGTACCATAAGCATGCTTAATATTTTTTATAAAAGGCACAAAAGCTCAGACTGTTGCTCTGGTAGCCTTGTTTTGAAACAAATATGTCTAGAAACTTGCTGTGGTAGATGCAAGGTTATTCTGTACTAGATCTGAGTTCTTCCCAGTGAAAATGTCCATTGGCAATGGATTCTTTAAGCGTATGGGTTTCCTAATATTTTCCAATTAAAAGAGTGAAAAATTCCACAATCTTCCTGCTAAATGGTGCACAGAAGATGGTTTATTGGCCCAAGTCAAGTCTGTTGACTCCCTCGTGTGCAAGTGATTTTTCTCTTTATAAACGGCCAAAATATCTTCCACATTTCAGCATTCCTGCATTTAGTGCCTTCTCATCTTCCCTTTATAAAATTGAACTGCAGGATCCATGTTCAATTCTACAGACCTGGTTCTGCTATATGAACTTACTCTGGGTTGAGAGTAAATGAGGAAGAGCATCAGAACTGTTATTGGTCATATAACATCACCATGGACTTTCTGCTCCATCATGGTGCAAAGACTAGACTGAAGTTTTCCTGACCCAAGTGCTGCCCTTTGGTGGAAGGGGCATTATAAATAGTGTTGTTGTTGTTGTTGTTGTTGTTGTTATCCAGCAAACTCTCCAGTTTTGCATGAGTTCCTTACCAGTAATGAGTCCCAGTTGTTTTTCAATTCAAATTCAATAGATTCAAAAGTTATTTCATGTATTCAAAATGTAATGCACAGCACCACATATTACCAGTGCATCCATTCCTACAAAAAAATAATGATTTTTTAAAAATCTCCAAGGTACTATTACAGCTATTATAAAGAAGACTTTGAAATTCAAAGTGGATATAAACCTGACCATAAGTGAATATTGAATGATGCAGCAGCAAAAAAGGCAGATGGTACAGTACAGTGCCAGAAGATAAATAGTATAAAATATACAAAGAAAAGGCTCAAGTCCAAAGAGAGTCATAAGCAGCTATTGGCTTGAAACAGCTAATTGGATGCACATTTGTATCTATACAGCAAGACAAATTGGAATTCTATCCCTATCCCTATCATAGGTAGGCATTTTGTTTGATGACGTGCCTCTGAATGTCTGTTCATATACCTACGCTGATCACAGTGCTGATCCAGCAAGAGAGTATGCACCCTGGCAAACACAATGTACTGTAACACAATCCTGCTCATGGATCGTCCTAGTGAAATTAGGACAAAAACTCTGTTTGTTCAATGAAAATATTTATTTAAATGCAAGGGTACTAGATTCCTTTTTAAATTCTAGACCTTCAGATAAAACTGGAGGGGACTTCAGAAGAATGGGAAAGGCCACCAAGAGTATATCGTGTGAGGAAATGTTTCAAAATGGTTAACTTTACCCTTGAGAAAAGAAGATGCGAGAGTTGATCACACTCTAATGTTCCTCTGCCAAGTTACAATACTTGCCAAGGGAGAATCCACTCCTTAGCACACTGCCCCTGCAGCTCCCATTTTATCTGCTTAGTCCTTCAGAGGTGAATAAAAACTGGCTTAAAGCCAGTCTCTTTTAACAATCTGCCTCCTTTCTTCATGAAAGTCTGTGCTTAAACATATACATACACAGTTTTGGTTTTATATCCTATCTTCCTTTTAGTTTGCTTGCCCTAATCTATGATAATATCTGTACTATCAGCGTACAAAACTAATTTATATGATCTTGTATACTAGTTTAATTGATGTCCAAGAAATCCTGGGCATTATAATTAGCATGTACATATACAGATGCACCCCAGTTCTCCCTGAATTACAATACTTGGGCAGAAAAATTACTATTAAAGAAGCTTAAACCTCTGTTGCAGAAAATTGCCCTGTGTATCAAATGATTACAGCCATCTGGAACACTATCTTGATCTATCTTGAACCAGCCCGAGTTTGGCCATTGGTGGGATGCCAAATGACAATATTCTGATGTAGAAAATCTTAGTAAAAGATGGCTAAAATGATCAACTGTATACTAAAAAGTTAGCTTGAAACTTCTAATGAGCCAGTGATGATAATAGATGCTAAGCACCATCAAATCAGAATGTCCCTGTCCTTTGAGCCCAGACAGAGATGGACCAAGCATTCAACCTGCACATAACATCTGGGAATAGTTACAGTTTTCCTGTCTCTCAGACCCTGCTTTAAAGGCTGAGCAGGGGATTCATGCAAAGCCTTCTGACACCTGTTTCTAATGGTCATTCCTTCAGTATATATTTGGGTGTCATCTGAAAAAGTTAATATGCAACAAGGGATGCCATGTCTTTTTAAATAGTTTGGCACCATTTCCACAAATCTCAACCAAATGTTTAGTTTGAGGTCTGGTTATCTTTAAGACTACCTCTACCATATGAACCAACCAATTTTTAACATTTTCATCTAAGGTCATGCTCTCTGGGCTCCTGCTGAATCAATCTCTTTGTTAAGTATCAGAGACAGGGCTTTTTCTGCAGTGACACCCAGACTATGGAATTCTCTCCTTTGGGAAACCCAGTGCACACGCACACGTGTACGCACACACAGCTCTATGAGGCTGAGCATGCTTTGGAAACACTTTTATTTAGCTTTATAATCTGTATGTGTGGACATGATTTTTAAGAAGACATTTTTACTGTGTCTTTTTGTTATGTGTGATTCCACTGTGTTTATTGATTATGCCATGTCTATTGCTTTTGAAATCTGTAGGCTGCCTTGTATGAAGTCATCCTAAAAGGTGAGGTATAAATAAGATAAAGTAAAAAATACCCCTAGAGTTACATTCTTTATAAGCTGTTTTACAAATTGATTGACACATCTGCACATTCTTGCTTATCTCATAGCAGTAATATTCATGGTGTGTTTGGCCGCTCTAAGACAGAAGCAAAAACTCACAATAGCTTTCCTTCCCCCCCACCAGAGTGTCTTCATACTCAGCCTGCCACTGTCCTTCCTAAAGCAGTGCAGCAATGCAGACAGACCACTTTTGCTATGTCCCCAGTGTGCACCTTTGCTCCTTCCTCTGCTTGGAGAAGTCATATACCAAGGGTCCGGGTGGAGCATGCAGCTGAATGCCCTAAAGGGAGGCACGGTTGGAACTCTATTTAGATAGAATGGTCTACTGAGATACCACATGCTCAGTGTGACAGCACTGCATTAAGAGCAGAATTGCTCTGGTGTGGGAAGGAGACTACAGGTACTTCCAGAGTGTCAATATTTTGGAGGAGGAGTTCATATCGGGAAACTGAGGCTTACACAATTAAAGTGGGTTTAAGTGCCTCATTGTAACAACTCCACTTTAAAAAATGGATTTTTGCAGTGAGAAAAATGACGGGAAAATGCACTGAAAAATATGAAAGGGACAAATGATTAATGGGAAGTTATATACTGTAAATTCGCCATAAGCAAAATCAGGATGACTGCAGGATGAATGCCCATTGTCATACAACCTCCCTGCAAACAAATCAGAATAAATGTTCAGCAAAGACCAGATATAATCTAGCTTCCATATACATTTTGTGGAAGCAAAGCAGGCTGAATGCTCAATAGATTGTCTGGAGAAGCCTTGTACTCGCTACTTTTGAGGAACTGATCCACATTCTGTTCCACTTTCACAGAGTGAAGGATTTTAGCATATACTAGCAATTCTTGAGGGATTGGCTCAACTTTTACAGTCAAGTAGTAATAATTATCTTCTCACTAGAAAATTAGAGTTGTGATGTTGCAATATATATGACATAACTTTCAACACCCTGACATTTTGTAAACCAGGTGATAGATAAATCACCAAGTACTGCTTTATCTCAAACCCTCATTAAACATAACACATTTTATCTTATTGTTTCAAAGGAATTCCACATAGTTTCCTTGGACATCTGTACAGACTTTTAAACTTCCCCAGAACCCTTCCTCGCACCTCCGATTGGAACTAGTTCTATGGGGCAGGGGGAGTCAGAACAACCCCAGTTGTATTCCTGGCACTATTGTATTGGTGTTGTCTGCACAGAGGCAAAATCATGTGAGACCAGGATCATCCTCATCACATCATTCCTTCACCACAAATATCTTACAGCATCTCCCCATTGTGGTTAATTTCCAAGGTGCCAGGAGGTGTGTGCCATTGGCTGTATGGCACAGGAGGGCTTTCTTAGTTGTACATACTGATAATAACTGATTTAATCTGCAACTTACTCTTTCATATATATATTATAAGAAAGCCTGATCTGGGCTGAGTTCTAATGAGTTCTGGCTCAAATTCTTTTTCACAGTAGCAGCAAAAAGAGGTGCAGAAATCTCTGCACTTCAAAGCTGTATAACTCGCTTCCATTCAGCATCCAGAGCTGCCCCCAGAGCTCAATAGAATGGAGAGCCTCTTCCCTGCTTAGAACTCTGTACCCACATCAGAGCATGCTTTTTCGTGCCACTGGCATATATGACAGATAAATCAGTATATTTTTGTGATGTTGTCATCCACCCAGCAAGAATGGAAGTGCCATTTCCCCTCCCACTCCCTTTTCAAATAGCAGGAGAAGAACCTGATTAAACTAATAAGCGTAATTTTCTAAATTTATCCCTCGTGTATGTAACACTACCAAACTCAATGGTCCACTAGTATCTCTTTATGTAACACACACACAATGGAGGTCAAAACAGAAGATTATAATGGCCCCTTTTGGGTCTTAAAATATGTTAGTGAAAACCCTGAAACTGAATTAGCAGATAGTAATGACACAAATTATAGCTAGCTTTTTGGAGCGCAGGGAGGGAGGGAGAAGCATGAAAATGTACGTTTTTTGGTTAGGCATATTTATTTAAGAACAATCTATTTTCTGCTTAAGAAACAGGAACATAGAATTTTTAATGAAATCTTCCTTAGAAATAAATGCTTAAATTAAGTGCCCTTCAGACATCACAGAATTGGCTCAAGTGAGCTCCTTATTCTATCCAGCAGAGACAGATATGGGCTGCTTTTGGAAATAGTTGCTCCTGGAGGAGCAATTGGACTCCACCCACAAGAACTTCTTCTTTAGTAATCCACTAAACCCTAATTGGGTCATTGATCTAATTGATCTCCATGAGCTGGAGGCAAATGAAGGAAGCAGGGAGCCTTCTGTATTCATGCAGACTTCCTGCACAATTTAGATCCCTGCAAGATCAGGGTTTGAAATCATGTGGGGACTAGCCTACATGAGTAAAAAAAGGCCCATACTTCAGAAGCCATCCCTTCAACTTGTGGACAGCAACAGGATCAACAACTGGGTAAATAGGGGAGCTACGTGATCCAAGCTCTCCCTAATCACGAGGGATTAAAATGCCTTAACAGGACATAACCTGGGCTGGTTTTGCAACATCTGGCCTTTGAATTCAACTAATCTGAATATATAGCTTCTGCTGCGATCCTAAACTGATAAACAGGATAATCTTGTGCATGTTGACTCAGACAAAAGTCTTATAAAGTTCAATGAGATACTCTCTAGTACAATGCTTTTGCACAATTGCCTAGGAGTACAGATGGAGAAGAAATTTGATTCAGTTTGTATTTAAATGTGAACTTTCCTAACTTGCATTTTCTGAAACAGTATGCAAACTGAAACACAGCTATCCTTCAAATTTCGCACTTCTCTGAATTTTTCAATTTTTCCAACCAAGTGATGTGTATAAAAACACATATACTGGAGTAAAGTGTGCATAGAAATGTATATACAGTAAAACCTCATTATGCCCCAGGGGTCAGGGGACAAAGGATGCACCCGCACAATAAGGCTTCTGTGTTATAATGAAAACTGCACGGAAAGGCACTTAGAACGATTTTTTTAAAAAAATAAAACAGATGAGAGGATCAGGGCAGAAGCAGAAGATGCAAACAAAATGAATGAAACAGTGACTGGGAGCAGAAAGAGGAAACCAGGAACAGATATAGGGCAGCGGAGGAAAAAAGAGAGAAAGAAAAGAAGAGGGAAGAGTAATGCTGAGGGAAGAATAAGTTAACAAGTTAAACTCTGCAGACAATAACAAAAGGGCTTGAGAACTAACCAAAACTGAGGAGGTTTGAGTGATAGACCCCTAGAAAAAAGCCGCCAGGAAGGAAAAAGGGTGGGAAATGGAGGGTTGGGGCAGAATGTCAGGAGAAAAACTAAAAGAACGCTAACAGGAAAAAAATGGCTCAAAAACACCCATTAAATTAAAGCCAGTGAATACAGTACAGATTCCTAGACAGGAACTGAAGTGAAGAAAGTTATTTAGAAAGATGGGAGCCTACAGCGTTTTTCAATCTTGTGAGTTAAAAGGTGTGTGAACTGCTTACTGTATATTTTACTCTGGGGACACTGTCATAACTAGGATATATCAGGTACATTGAAATGTGTTTTATCAAGGTTCTACTATGTTAGTGAAAATAACATATGCAACCACATTCTGATAGGGGAAAGTTGCTTTGTAAAAATGTTTATATTAGACAAAATTGATTTCAAAATATGAGTATTGGGATGAATTTGCACTAAAAGCTGATGAATGTTCATGAGGATTTTTTTTAAAAAAAAAAAAGACTGATGTGGAAATGTGGAACACTGAGAAAGTGAGGGAAACCAAAATTGACAGATTATCCCATCTCTACCTTGGAGTAAGCCTTATTGAGGTCAGTGTGGCTTACTTCCAAGTCACATACTTAGGTTGCACAGCTAAAATACTAAAATATGTTTATCATCTTTTTTTAAGTGTTAAATTAGGCTTGGGTTCAGACTAGATGAACAAAAGAAGACTGCATCCGTAATTGGTTTTTCAAGGATTCTGTATTAAGATCTCCCAGTAGGATGGATTGAACTCCCAAAGTGCTGGATTCACTCAACATTTATTTTAACTCCTTACTTTTGGGGCCAGGTGTCCTCATCTTTTGTAATTTCATGTGGCTGCTATGTTTGATTGCTGCACTCTTATCTGTAAAGAAACAAGTCCTTTTCTTGTCCTCTCCAGCCAAGACAATAGCTCTCCAGCGGCTCTTCAACAGAAAGCCAATCCCTGCCAAATTCAAGAGGGTAAACAAAATTCATCTTGTCTGGCACAGTTTCTCCAATCTAATGCATGTAATTACCGGGTCCCTTATGATGTCCATGTTTATCCCTTATGATGTCCATGTTTACAGATTAAAGCTACAAATCTAAATACAGTAATACAATTAAAACAGATGATTCAAAAATGCACAGTTGTTTTTAGTAGCTCTATTGACACTTGTAAAATGACTTGGGTTGCCTTTGAATTTCAAGACTGGGCCAACGAAGCAAACAGATCACAACATGAAGAACTAATCTACATCTCTTTATGGTCTGCTACATTTGTGACCTTATCCACCCACATGGTATCAGCTCAGAAGCAGTGAGTCACCATCCCACATCTCCACTTTAGAGACATTACTAGCACAGCTTACTTTTTTGTTGTTGTGCCATTTGTAGAGTTACCATGGGGACTGAATCCATTTTTGATGTGTGAAAAGTAATACAATAACAAAGCTACAAATTTATCCTACTTTCTTTTAAGGTAAAGACCTAAATGGAGGACGTTTAGCTTTTAACAGAGGCATTAAAGAGTGATGCTTTTAAAAATTAATCTCAACATCCAATCAAGTCTTTATTTTGCTCCCTCTAGGCAGCAATCAATTACAATATTTTAAGTCTATATAACTCATTGTTAAGTCTAAGTAACAGTCAAATATTCAAAGACATCTTTCCTTTGTACAGTAACTGTATCATGGCATATAGCAATGCCGGTTGCTTAAACTACCCATTAAGAACCTGATCTGCAACCTGGAGGCAAAAGCATAGGATCCCACCACTGTTGCAAAGAAAAGCTTCATTTCATCCCCCTAGTCCTCCACACCAAAGTAACAGCCAGCTGTCGTTTTTCCTTAAAATGCTGCACAAATGCTGAGCAAGGGGTAACACAGACTGTCATGGGGCCATTTTTTTTCCTAAACACCCAATACCAGTCTATTATATCAATACATAATCCTAACTAGTATGATGATCATGAGTGGCAGAAAGGGGATATATCTTTACATCTGGGACTTCTGGCTCTGCTCACCTGCCTTAGAGAGAATATTAAGTTGATATGTTGTCAACACTAGCTGCTGCTGGTCAAACTCCCACTACTGGGCCATATTCACAAATGCCTCAACAAAGCTATGGCACATCATGCTGGACTGCAAAACATATGACTAGGCTGGGCAGGAGAAGTATTTGCTGCTTTACCAAGAACAATGTTTTTGCTCAGTTTCTAATTTATTCCATTTTTATAAAACAGTATGGGTGGAATCCAGTGCTGGTCCTCTTCAGAGTAGACCCACTGAAGTTAATGAGCATGACTTACTTAGGTTCATTAACTTCAAAGGGTCTACTCTTAGTTGAATAGTTGCAAACAGAGTGATGTATAGTGTTGTATCCAAAGTAGTGCTAAAGAAGCATCCTGTCAATGCAATGATTTTCATTTTTGCAATAGGACTTTTTCCCCTCCTTTCCACATGCCTTAAATCTGCTCTAGGTGTCGCCCAACTCTCCAGAGCAGGTTTGAGAGGGTGTGGGACATGGAAAGAGAGGAAAATCCCATTGTTCAAGTGGAAATCTTTGTTTGCATTGATGGGATTCATTAGTTAGATACCACCCATAGTATAAGATATAAGAACAAAACTTAAGAACGCCTGGTGGATAAAGAAAGCTCAAGAAATCCAGCACTTTGCAGATGCTCACAATGCATGGGGCTTTTTTAATGCCACAAAGGCCATCTATGGACCAACAAATTACAGTACAAATCCCTTATGTTCAATGGATGGTAGCAAACTTCTTAAGGATAAAGAGTCTATTGCACTGCGCTGGAAAGAGCATTACCACGACCTCCTCAATCATAACTCTACTATGGCTGATGAGGTCTTCTCACAAATTCCACAACAACAAACTAAAGAAGAGCTTGCAGTATCCCCTAATTTGGATGAAGTCAGTAAAGCCATCAATCAAATGAAGAACAACAAAGCTAGTAGACCTGATGGGATTCCTGCTGAAGTCTTTAAAAGAAGGTGGGCCTGAACTCACACAACAACTTCATAAGTTCATCAAAAAAATCTGGATGAGGGAGGAGATCCCGGAAGACTTTAGGGACGCCATAATTATCACCCTTTTTAAAAAGGGTGATAGAACAGATTTCAGGAACTATCAAGGTAGCTCTCTTCTTGCTACCGCAGGTAAAATCCTTGCAAGGATCTTCACAAATTGCCTCCTGCCGATCTCAGAGGATGTCCTCCCTGAATCTCAAAATGGTTTTCACCCTTCCAGGGGGACAGTGGACATGGTCTTCACTGCACGACAGCTTCAAGAAAAATGCTGGGAGCAGAATCGACCTTTATATATGGCGTTTATTGATCTGACTAAGGCCTTTGACACTGTGAATAGAACCACTCTCTGGACCACCCTTCCGAAAACTGGATGCCCTGATAAATTTGTGAATATTTTGCGACTCCTTCATGACAACATGACAGCAACAATTTTGGACAACAATGGCTTTCAGAGCGATCCATTCAGAGTCGGATCAGGTGTAAAACAGGGATGCATCATTACCTTATTTGCTATCTTCATTGCTATGATTCTATACCTTATTGAGGGGAAACTTCCTACTGGTGTGGAAATCATGTATCGAACAGATGGAAAGCTTTTTAATCTCAGCAGGCTGAAAGCAAAAAGTAAGGTAATGTCAACCTCTGTCGTAGGACTTCAGTATGCCAGTGATAATGTAGTCTCCACACATTCAGAGAAAGATCTTCAAACTATCCTAAATGTCTTCACAGAAGCATATGGAAACCTTAGGCTCTCACTTAATATTAAAAAAACCAAAGTGCTTCATCAACAGGTGCAAACTAGTCCCTCTGTAGCACCATCGATCCAGCTTAATGGTGTGACGTTGGAGAACGTTGATCACTTCCCCTATCTCAGCAGCCATCTCTCTGTAAATGCTGACATTGATGCTGAAATTCAACACTGTCTGAGCTCTGCGAGTGCCGCATTCTCCCAAATGAAGCATAGAGTGTTCAAGGATTGGGACATTCGCAGGGAGACCAAAATGCTTATTTACAAAGCCATTGTACTACCAACCCTACTGTATGCCTGTGAAACATGGACCATTTATAAACACCACTCCCAACTTCTTGAAAGATTCCACCAATGCTGCCTCTGCAAATTACTTGGGAAGACAGACGGACTAATGTTAGCATTTTGGAAGAAGCAAAGACTACCAGTGTTGAAACAATGATCCTTCAACATCAACTTCGCTGGACCAGCCATGTTGTTCGAATGCCCAATCACCGTCTTCCAAAGCAGCTACTTTACTCCCAACTTAAGGATGGAAAATGGAACATCGGTTGACAGCAAAAGAGGTTTAAAGATATTCTTAAAGCAAATCTAAAAAAATGTAACATGAACATCGACAACTGGGAAGTCTTGGCCCCTTAACGTCCCAAATGGAGATTGGCTATTATCAAAGGTGCTGGGACTTCCCTCCCCGTTTTATCTTTGTAACAACCCTGTGAGGTAGTTACAAAGATACTTGCATTGCTCAACAGCTCCTGGCAAATGTGTCTATCTCAAATGTATTTTGTATATTCTCCAGGCAGTATACATAATCCCTAGTGGCCCTGGTGAATGTGCATATCATGGAATGAGGGGAAGTTTAACTTTTCCTCTCTCCACAATTCTGATAAATCGCCCATAGGCTCAAGCTTATTGACAGCGAAGAGGTGATCTTCACTGAGATTGTAGGAAAGGAAAGGGTTAAACCATCCTCCCTTGATGCTGATTAGCAGGCAACAGCTGAACAGTGGGGAAAGGGGCTCTGGGCATAAGATATTTCCCACCAATCAGTTCAACAATGAGGCTCTGCAGCCATGCCCACTCTTCCCCACTGCTCAGCTGTGTGAATTCAACTCACATAATCCTAATATATATTCACTAATAGGCAAAAGAGAGCCAGTGTGATGTAGTGGTTAAGGTGTTGGACTACGACCTGGGAGACCAGGGTTCGAATCCCCACATCGCCATGAAGCTGGGTGACCTTGGGCCAGGCACTGCCTCTCAACCTCATGAAAAACCTATTCATAGGGTCGCCATAAGTCGGAATTGACTTGAAGGCAGTACATTTACATTTAATAGGCAAAAAACCTTGGGTTTTAAGAATGTTCCTATAGCCAACTGACATTTCTATCAAACTTTAAAAAGCAGGGAAATTGGGCAGCTATAGTGAATGCAC
This sequence comes from Rhineura floridana, assembly GCF_030035675.1. NCBI lineage: Eukaryota > Metazoa > Chordata > Lepidosauria > Squamata > Rhineuridae > Rhineura > Rhineura floridana. The sequence continues at coordinate 79,235,210 of NC_084486.1, read as the reverse complement.
CAGGGGAGCAGGAGACATTACCTCCTCTCTGAGATATTGGACTGCCCTACAAATTTCCCCCATCTCCTCCCCCTAAGCTACCCATACATCAATTCAATTAAATTGGTTTTTTCAAGTGTTTTTAAATTTGTATATTTGTATATTTGTTGTTAATGTTTTTAATTGTTGTAAACCACCCAGAGAGCTTCAGCTATGGGGCGGTATACAAAAGTAACAACAACAACAATAATAATAATAATTCTGGAGTTTCTCCCAACCCTCCAGAGCAGAGTTGAATGTATATTTGTATTGTATTTCTTATATTGATTCTTCTGTTGGTGTATGTAAACAGCTTACAGATTTCTGTTGAAATATAAGCAGTATATAAAGCAAATAAATGATAAATAAAATTTGGGGGTGGCACAGGGTGTGTACAGGGAGGGAGTTTCACTGCACTAGTGCTAATCCTTGCACTAGCAAAACTAGGTGAATATCACCCAAAGATTATTTTTGAAGATAAGGTTTTAACCCATGTGAGGACAGCTTTTCAGCGTTCAACATATTGCTAAGTTGCTGGTTCCATCATATATGGTTGGGGACTGCACCTCAGTGATGCTTAAGGGTGGGGATCCTCCAGTCTGCAGGCCTAATCCAGCACACCAAGTCTCCCCATTTACCCACAATGCCATTTTGGGTAAGCCACAACTACATGTCCTACACCTGACATAATATATAACATCGGGTGAGGGGACAGGTAAAAGGCGGTGCTTGTCTAGAATGGGCTTTGCGTCCACCACCAGTCAGCAGTTCTTCCAAAGCCCCTTCTCCAGCCCTTCCTAAGCATCCAACAATCAGGTGGCTATCAAGTGCTTTGGAAGCACTGCACAAAGTGCTTTCGAAGCCTTGTGCTCAGTGCTTCCCAAGTGCTGCACACAGGGCTTGGATCATCCCTTGCCTAATGCTTCCTATATCAGGTATTGGGAAGCTCTGCGAGCTCTTGTGGAAAGAAAAAAAACACTCTGCCTTTAAAAGGAGTTTTTGTTTCTTTCCAAGGGACAGCAGTTTTGAAATTACCTAACAAGCAGTAACTCTAACCCACAGGATCGGCTATGCAACCAAGTTCAATCCCTGCAGAAGGCAGATTTGGATCACATCAATCTTTGCTGTGGAATTGGCACCAATCACAATACTCTCCAAATATGGATATTTAAATGCAATTATCACAAAGAATCTCCCACTTTCCCACCCTCTCCTGCACAGCTCACACAATGCATTTCGAACTTATTTAGGTTAGGGCAGGTTTAATCATTTGCATATTTATTAAGCTCAGTGGGGAGGAGGAAGAGAGAGGGAGGGCTGGAGTGGGCAGGGGAGGAGGAAGAAGGAAGACAGGAGGAGAGGAAGAAGGGAGGAGGAAGGGAGAGGAGAGGGAAAGGAGGGGAAGGTCTGATCATTTGCATGCTTATTCAGTTCAATGGCATTTACTCCTGTGCAATCATGCTTAGGATAGGTAAAACTGACCGGGGGGGGGAGGGACAGCTGGAGTTGGCAGGGAAGGAGGAAGAAGGAACAGGGGAGGGGAGGAGGAAGGGAGAGGAGGGGAAAGCCAGGTCTGATCATTTGCATGCTTATTGATTTCAGTGGGATTTACTCCTATGTAATCATGGTTAGGATAGGTAAAACTGTCCATGGGGGAGGAGGAGGGGAGCGGAGAGGAGAGGGAAGGACAAAGGGAGGGGGAGGTGGGGGAGGGGGGAAGGAGGAGATTGGAAGGGGAGGGGGAGGGGTTAAGGAAGGGGAAGGGAAGGGGCAAAAGGGAGGTGATGGGAGGGAGGAGGGGAGGGCAGGTTTGATCATTTGCATGCTTATTGAGTTCCATGGGATTTACTCCCATGCAATCATGCTTAAGATAAAGTAAAACTGACCATGGGGGAGGAGTAGGGGAGGGGGGAGAAGGTGGAGGGGGAAGGAGGGGATTTGAAAGGAATGGGGAAGGGGAGGGATGGGCAAAGGAAGAGGGAGGGAAGGAGCAAGAAAGAGGAGATAGGAGGAAGGAGGAGGGAAGGGCAGGTTTGATCATTTGAATGCTTTTTGAGTTCAGTGGGAATTACTCCTGTGCAATCATGCGTAGGATTGGTGAAACTGACCTGGGGGAGGGGGAGGAAGGGGAAAGGGGGAGGAGAGGAGATTGGATGGGTGGGCACTGGGCAGAGGGGAAGCCACTTTGCTTTCCAAAAGGAAAACATTGTGAACAGTATCATTCTTTTTCAGGGTTTCCCCCACTTTGTTTATTCCACAGCAGATACATGTAGCCTCCCACCCAAAATTAAACCAAAGCTGTCCCTGGCCACATCCACACCAGACCTTTATTTCACTTGAGACAATCCTGGCTTCCCCAAAGAATCCTGGCAAGTGTAGTTAGTGAAGGGTGCTGAGAGTTGCTAGGAGATGCCCTGTTCCCCTCACAGAGCTGCAATCAGAGCAGCTGTGATAAATCACTCTGGCTGCTGGAGCTCGTCAGAAAATAGGAGTTTACTCTCAGCACCCTTCACAAACTACACTTCCCAGGATTCTTTGGGGAAGCCAGGACTATCTCAAGTGAAATAAAGGTCTGGCATGGGTGTGGCCCTGATTAGCCAAGCCAAACACCCGTGACTCTGGCTTTTAGAACACTGACATTTGGTTCTTACTGAGCATGCCCATGCTTATCATTGAGTTCAATGCTAAATTTCTTAAATTAATTAAAAATCAGCCAGGCATTTCTTTTAACTTTTAAACTGCAGAAAATGAAGGTCAGAGTATGGGGCAAGGTCAGTAATAGGACTGCAGGTACTCTGTGAACATGGCTGATTTTTCATTAATTTCAACAAATTATGAGAACTCTGACAGAAAAAAATCCAACAGAGGTTTGGATTTTTTCCCCTCATTTTACACTTTGAGTTCTCGATTCTCTCTGACCGTTTTGTGTAGCACCAAAAGCATTTCTGAGTTCAGAGCCATACATTTTGTAAGGTTTTGGTTTTAAATGAGCTTATGGGAAGCAGCAGAATGGCATGGGGGGTATATTCAATTTAACACTGTGGAATGCGAAAAAGCCATGCTGGCTATAGTATACAGACACTCTTGTGGCTGTATAATAAATCCTTAACAGCCCACTTAAGAGATCACCTTGCCCCATATATGTCCACTTGATCACTTTGATCTGTACAACTCACATGTTTACAATGTCCATTCTGCACTTATAAGGAACCAATCTTTCATTGTGGCAGCACCTACACTTTGGAACTCCCTGTCCATTGATATTAAGCAGGTGCCTTTGTTGTATTGTTTCTAGAACCTGCTAAAAACATTTTTGTTTACACAAGCCTACTCATACATGTAAAGCTGGTGTGCATTTCAATAGGTAATTTTCTTTTTTTACTATTTTTATCAGTATTTTTAAATACTGATTTGGTTCATATTTAGAATTGTTTTCAGGTCAACTTGTTTTTAACTTCTGACTTGTATAGATAATTGCAATGTATACTTTATATTTTATGTAAACGGCTCAGAGGTTTTGATGGCTGAGTGGTATACAAATTGTATTATAAAACAAAATAAATATTTATGGGCAGAGAAACTGCACAGACTGTTTCACCAAATTGGGAAGTAGAAATTCTTGTAAGTTTCTCATGAGTGAGACTCATCAATTGCAGTGGCAATAGCACCCTTCGCTTTTATTCCTAGGGGGCTTTGCCATTGTTATGTTTTGTTTTTGTGCTGCTGCACCTGTTGCTGCCAGGGGCTACAACAGCAACTGTGTTGGCTGCTTAGCAACCATATTGCATCTGCCACAATGTACCAGACCTAGCATCTTTCTGAAGCAATATGTGTGTGTGGCAAGGGTGCTGGACAGTTGTTGATAACAGATACGAAATTGCATTTAATAACTTCAAGTCATATATTCAACCAATTGATCAAATATTTATTACAGTCAACCAAACATTAAAGAAAGTACAAATATATATACACACAAAGAAAATCAGACTCTGGGTTGTAATCTGAGTCTTCTGGGGACAGTGCTGTCCGTTTCCACCTGTGGCTCCTCATTGAGGGCATGCCTGGGGAGAAGGAGTTGTGGGTGGAATCTGCATCGGCTGGGGAGAATGCAGTATTAGATTAATAGCATTAATCTAATTTAATTTTTTTTACACTTGACAATAATTGGCAGATGACAACATAACAATTCATATCTCAGACGCGTCTACCAAAACCATGAGGTGCCAAGAAATCTATTTGGCTACCCCATTAAAAATTGAGGTTAAATTTCACATTCTAAACTCAAATTTGCATTTCTAATCCAAGTTTTCACAGTAAAAGAACAAATGGCAACATTTTAAATTTGAAAGGTGTTCTTTTTGTTTCAAAAATGACTGGTAAATTCAAAGATTCAAAGATTGGATGTTCTTAAATCCAGTCATTCTACTGCTAAGGCACAAGTCAACTCTCATTACACGTCTTGATTAATCCATTCATTTCTGAATGCTCATATGCCTGTTGTCTGGCTCATCAGAAATAGACCTAGAAATGCTGAACTATTTCATTGTTTATTCTTTACATTTCAGTGAAATACTTTTGGAAATGCTAGAGAGGCAGTCATGGCCCAATGAGGACTACAGTGTGCTTCAGTAGTTATAGATGTCAATGAGTTAGCAGTAGAACCAGCAAATCTGAAAGTCAACACTCAATGACAGATATTCTGGTCACTTGCCAATTTAGTATGAATGAGTCCTTTGACACAGATAATGTAGATTAATTCTGTTGACAATCAAGGCCTACTTCCACAGTTCTATACCAGGATGAACAATTAGATGTCTATCATACATGTAGGCTAATCTACTTGTTTGCCAGATTTTCATCTGATAGGAACTCTATGAGGATTCCTCCACTGGAATGTGCTCAGCACATTGATCCCCATCACACACACACACCCTGCTGAACACTGAGCACTAAAGAATATCAAACAAATAGTAGCACAAAATCTTTCATAGGATGGATTAGATGCACAAATTGGTAGTTCCTCATTTTCTGCAAAGCTTGCTTCCTCTAGAACCCCATAGCAAATTCCAATGTGTTATGAGGGCAAAAGGCAGCTGGAAAAAGATGCCTGCCTTGCATGTTACAAGGATTATTAGTGGGGCAGGGAAAATGTTCCTTGAGATTTATGTGCTTTAGGGCAGCACTCTAACTATTTATGAGAGATTGTATACAGCTATTTACTATGCAATAAAAAGAAAGTAATTATCATCTGCATCATTTACTGCACTTGCTTCAGCTGAAATACTGAACACTAAGACTTAGCAGTGACCTCTTGTGTATTTTGTGATAAGCATCAGTCTTCTCACACTTTCGTGCTGTTTTCAGCTAAATTAGCATTTATTTATGCCATATGCTCCGTGCCTTCATTTTTTTTTACCAACAGATGATGAAATGCTGAGCACCAAGATCTAGCAGTGTCCTCTTGTATATTTTGTGACAGGGAGGTGGGATTCTACTTTCAGGAGGGGGGACATTTATACTAACTATAACATTCTACAGTTGAGGTGTTCTCAGCTCCAGGCACTCTTGAATGAGACTGATTTTCTAGATCCATTTCAATTGAGATCCAGGTCTGGTTTTTGCACCGATACAAACTTGATCTCCTGTACCGGGAGAGAGGTGAGTGAGTGGTACCCTGTCAATTCTTTTGATATCTCAGCAGCTTTCGATACCATTGCCCATAACATCTGTCCAGAAATAATGCATGAGTCCAGTCCATCCCAGTTCTGCATAGGGATGGGACTAAGTACATCCCATCTAGTTTCTGACCCATTTCTTTTGAAACGGAAATCCTTAAAAATCCATGCAGAAACACCAAGGTACAATTTTTTTTTAAAAAAAGTACTTACGAGATGGTCCAAGGGCTTCTAAAAGAGACTTCTTTAAACTTGTATAAATGTTTAAAACAGCTGCCCACAACATGGAGAAACTTCAGTGTGACGATCCTTTCCTCTGCATATTCTGAGTGTAGCTGAGCAAGTCCCCTGACAGGACTTGATGACATTTGGTCCCTCTCAAGGAAAATTATATGGAGAAAAACATGGCTGCCCCCAGTATTTACAAACTCCATCTGAGAAGCACCCAGCTTGGCTATGCCTTTTACCTGAAATGATTACCAGCCTAGGGCTTTTGATTACTGGGCAACTTGTTTTAAAATACAGATTACCAATCACCAAATGCAGAATGGGTGAAAAGTGACAACACTTTTCTACCTATACTTATCCGGTGAATGGACTTTTTTTTTTTAACAAATCAAGAAACTAATAGCACATCATGTTGTATCAAGCTGTTGCTGCCTGCCATCTTCTAGTAATGATCTCACCATTCTGCCTGCAATTTGGGTTGCTTAAATCATCGTTTCTGTTGCAATGTGTCCATCACAAAGAAGCATCCCAGCAACAGTGTCAACTCTCTTTGGGATGCACAGAAAGGAGACAGAAAGAGCTGGTGAGACAAGTAAGTTCTTTATATATATATATAATAAAGGAGGGAAGAAAAAGAGCAAACAGTAATCCAGTGGGGGAAATGAACAGAGCCTAGCTGCAAAATCTAGTGGAGGAAATTGCTGGATTTATTATGAAGAACATCATGGAGAAATCTACTGTATTGTCTTAAATAAATTGGGACCAAAACAAGAGCAAGAAGAAAAAGATGCTATAGCCAAGGACTTGGGTATGTACTATCCATGGGTTGTAACCAACTAAGTTCTACTCAGAGTAAACCCAGTGAAATTAATGGACTTCAGTTAGTCATGTCTATTAATTTCAATAGGTCAACTCTATGACTTAACACTGGGTGCAACCCCATATTTTCAAAAGAAGCCTCCAATGGAAAATGCATGGGGTGAGATAGATGACTGAAAGAACTAAAGTTTAACATGATTTAACATGATTATGTTAAACTAGCAGTTTATAGTACAGTAGGGCCCCACTCATATGGCAGGTTAGGTTCCAGACCCCCGCCGGAAAGCAAAAACCGCCAAAAAGCAGATCAGCTGTAGCGCGGGGGTCTGGAACCTAACCCGCTAATTGCACCAGAGGAGCAGATCAGATCTTCCCTCCTTGGGAGCAGTCAGCTGGAGCAGGAGTCTGATCTCACCAGAAGTTAATTTATTTTATTAACTTTGGCATCAATATTTTTTTATATCTAGATACCCAAGCCCAATTCTGTATTGCTGTCTAGCACTTTATAGTACTTCCAGGCAGGGCCTGCCCCAGACATGCCGGGGCACTTGGACACCAGCTTGCCCTGGGCCCTGGCACATGCACGTGGAGGAGCGGGAGGTCGGGCAAGTGAGTGGGGAGGAAGGGCAAGCAAGGGAGCCAGCGGGGGCAGAGGGCGAGCGAGGGAGCTGGTACGTGTGGAGGGTGAGCAAGGGAGGAATCGGGCTGGCTAGCCGGTGAGCTTATGGGCAGCACACTCCCTGAAATCCGCAGCAGCCTGCTGTGGAAGGGGAGTGCTACTCCCCCACCATAACGAGGGACCCTCGGGATAGCAGGTGAGCAAGCGAGCGGGGGGAGGGCAAGCGAGGCAGGCCCTTGGGATAGTGGGTAAGTGAGCAGGCATGGGTGGGCTGGCAAGTGGGTGGGCAGCTCCCTCCCTGTGATCCGCGGCATCCTGCCACGGAAGAGGATTGCTACTCCCCCACCATAACGAGGGACCCCCGGGATAGCAGGTGAGCAAGCGAGCGGGGGGAGGGCAAGCGAGGCAGGGGGTGGGGGAGAGTGAGCGGGCCAGCTGGTAGCTCCCTCCCTGCAATCCACGGCAAGGTGCTGCGGAAGGGAAGAGGTACTCGCCCACCATAATGAGGGGCCCTTCAGGGAGGGCCCTCGGCCACGGCCTCACGTGGCTGCCCTTTAGAGCCGGCCCTGCTTCCTGGCACAGCAGTGTAACACATTCTTTGGAGGTTAGGACTTCCCACTGGCTGTAGGAGCACAATGAGTATTCCATGAAAGCTTGTTGTTTGACAATTAACATATATCATAGATCAGGAAGATGAGCCAATTGACATGGTAGAATTGCTATGGGGTCATTGAATAGTATTAGAGTTGGCATACTGTGAGCGTACCATGGTTGTACAAATGTAACATTACGGCCAAGTTTACAACTAATGCAAAGTTTAAGCCAATTTCATGTGACCCAAATGACATTTTAAGAATGTGGGCTGAGTAGATCTATACAGAGGCCACTTAAGTCCAGTGACAATGATGAAACAATATTGAAATGAATATAGGGAAACAACAGAATCATGTCTGCTAACCTACACCATTAATTGATTTTCCCACACACACAGGGGCATATATGCACAGCCCCACTATGCACAATCTGTTCACAAAAATAAAGAGTGTGTTGCACATTCAGAGCTTCCACATGCTGGTGTGTATGGTCAAAGGCACATGGGGAATGTGAGGAGGTCACCACCAGGTTCTGCAAATGGAATTCTGTTTCCCTTCCCGGTAATAACTTCTAAGATGTTTGACCATTTGCACATGTCTTTCATCTCTACTCCATAATCCTTCAGTCATTCAGGACACCTCTGTGCAATCAATGAATGGTACTTAGTGCAGAGAGGTGGCATTGTAGTACCTAAACACGTACAAGCATACACACAAGGTCACACTGCAGATGTGCAAAGGAATGCATAAACAGTGGAGTACAGGGCCTAGTGCCCCCCCCATTGGATACTCATTCAACAAATGCATGGAAGGGTGTCAATAACATATAAAGAAGACTCTGTTTCCAGGCCACCATCAGCCAGGGCTTTAATTTCTCTGTATAATAAATGAGTCTTTTTCTACACACACTTGAAGATTTTATTCATCATTAAGAAATGTTCTGTGTTTGTCAATTAAAAAAATCTTCACAATTAATAAACCGACTTAGAATTTAAAACGTGAGCTGGATGTGTGTACATGCATTATAAGCTTTCTTCAGACAGATAATGCACAAAGAGTAAATGGGGAGAGTAACAGCATGGTCCCATGGTGCCCACCCACAATCTATGAGTATAAACTAGACTCTATGCACAGACTGAGTGAGACTGTACACATAATCTAATGCACACATGGATAGGTCAGAACAGGCCTGCTGTCCACATGCACATTCACTTTTCACATATTAACTGAAGACCTCTGCAACATGTGTCACACTTTTGTAGCATCTGTACTAGATTAAAGAAATGTGACAAGTAAGGAGAAAGTGGGCTTAAAGGCTTTTTAATCTGTGGCATGCCTAGTGAACAGACCTGGGGCTGCATTTGACATGGATTCTATCATATTTGTACCACAGCAGACACTGAATTTAAAATGCACAATTTAAATATAAAATGCACCTAAAATGTACAGGGTCTAACCTCTCATAATAACCTTCCACCTTGTCTTCAAGACACAGACCACAATCCTAGGCATATTTACTAGATATTCATTTCTTTTAAATAAAGTTTTAATTTTCTTTTAATACTAAATGAATGTAACAGGTCTGATATTTATCTCAAATGATTAAATGCATTTTTGCAATTTGAAGTCCTAATATTTATTTTCTTATTTATGACAAATGAGAGAATGAGATTAATAAATATTTTGCAAAAAAAAGTTTCAAAATGGGATTTATTCCAGTATAAAAATGTTTAGGATAGGGGTATCAGGTATCCAAATTTCAGGACACTGCAGACATCCAGTTACCTGTATACTATAGCCAGCATGGCTTTTTCGCATTCTGCAATGTTAAATTGAAAATATCCCCCATGCCATTGTGATGCTCCCCATAAGCTCATTTCAAAACAAGACCTTACAAAACTTATAGTCCTCAACTCAGAACAGCTTGCTTAACAACCCTCTACGTTTTCATGGCGATACACAAAACACTCAGAGAGAATCCAGAGTTCCAAGTGTAAAACAAGAGGGGGGAATCTAGACCCCTGTTGGACTTTTTCTATCAGTGGTCTCATAATTTGCTGAAATTAATTAAAGATCAGCCATGTTCACAGAGTACCTGTAATCCTATTACTGACCTTGTCCATACTCTGACTTTCATCTTCTGCAGTTTAAAAGTTAAAAAAATGCCTGGCTGATTTTTAATTAATTTAAGAAATTTAACATTGGAGTGAATGATAAGCATAGGCATGCTCAGTAAGAACCAACTGTCAGTGTTCTAAAAACCAAACTCACAGCTTGGGAATCAGGGGGCCATACCCATGCCAGACATTTATTCCACTTTAGACAGTCCTGTCTTCCCCCAAAGAATCCAAGGAAGTGTAGTTTGTGAAGGGTGCCGAGAGTTGTTAGGAGACTCCTATTCCCCTGACAGAGCTCCAGTGGCCAGAATGGTTTAACCGTCAGCCCCTCTTCTGGGAATTGTAAGAAGAACACCAACAAACATACAAAAATATAATTCTCTATCTTTGGAGATGGCAGGTGTTGCCACCACTCACCATATGCCCAGAGGCACATGTTACCAAATTCTTCCAAGGTACACAGCAAGTGGATTCGATTGTGAAAGACCAACCCAAATTGTGTTTGCATTTTGACAAATTTGTAGGACAGTACAATATCTCAGAGAGGAGGTCAGGTTTCCTGCTCCCCTGGTGTATTCACTGTAGCTGCCCAATTTCCCTGCTTTTTAATGTTTGATAGAAATATCTGTTGGCTATTGGTACACTCTTAAACCACAAAGGTTTTTTGTGTCAAAGTGAATATACTTTGCATGCAGAAGTTCACTTCCCAAACTACCATGTTAAAAGGATCTAAAGTAGCAGGGCTGAGAAAAGAACTTGGATAGTTGCTGTTACTGGTATTTATAGAACTATGGTCCAACTCTGTATAATGCATAAATAGATAGAATCAGAGAGGGGGAGGCAAAGAGAGGTTACTTGTTAAAGGTCACTTGCTGAATCTAAGTCTTGAATCCATGTTAAAAAATTCAGTTTAAAGTTTAAAAAATGCCTGGCTAATTTTTAATTAATTTAAGAAATTTAACATTGGAGACAATGACAAGCGTAGGCATGCTCAGTAACAACCAACTGTAAGTGTTCTAAAAGCCAGACTCACACCTGTTTGGCTTCGCTAATCAGGGGCCACACTCACTCCAGACCTTTATTTCACTTTAGAGTCATGGCTTCACCCAAAGAATCCCGGGAAGTGTAATTTGTGAAGGGTGACGAGAGTTGTTAGGAGACTCCTTTTCTCCTCACAGAGCTACAATGGCCAGAGTGGTTGAACAGACTTCCCCTCTTCTGGAGATTGTAGCTCTTTGAAGAGAACAGGGCATCTCCGAGCAACTCTCAGCACCCTTCCCAGGATTATTTGGGGGAAGCTATGACTGTCTAATGTGAAATAAAGGTATGGTGTGGATGTGGCCAGTTTTGGTTTAAATTTGGGTGGCAGACTACATGTGCCTACTGTAGAAAAAAAAGGGTGGGGGAAATGCTGAAAAAGATTCTGTCCACAATATTTTCCTTTTGGAAAGGAAAGGGGCTTTCCTTATACCCAGTGCCTGCCCAACCCATTCCCTCCCCTCCCCCTCACCTCACCTCCCCCTTCCCTCTCGCTACCCATCCTCCCCTTCTCTCCTCCTTCCACCTCCTCCCTCCTTCCTGCCGCTCCCCCAGTTCAGTTTCACCTATCCTAAGCATGATTGATTATGCAGGAGTACATCCCATTGAACTCAAAAAGCATGCCAATGATCAAACCTGCCCTCCCCTCCGCCCCCTCCTATCTGCTCCTTCTTGCCCATTCCCTCCCCCTTCTTTTGACCTCCTGCTCCCTTCCCACTCCTCTTCCAATCCCTTCTCCCTACTTCCCCTCCCTTCCTCCTTCCCTCTCCCCCCCTCCCCTTTGTCCTCCTCCCCATGGTCAGTTTCACCTCTCGTAAGCATGATTGCATGGGAGTATATTCCATTGAACTCAATAAACATGCAAATAATCAGACCTGCCTTTCCTCTCACCATCCCTCTCTCTCCTCTCTGTCCCCCTCTCCCCTTCCCCACCCCTTCTCCCCCTCTTATCTCCCCTCCTCATCCCTTTGTCCTCCCCTCCCCTCTTCCTTTTTCTTCCTCTCCTACCCACTCCAGCCCTCCCTCCCTCCTCCTCCTCCTCCTCCCCCATGGTCAGTTTTACCTATCCTAACCATGATTGCACAGCAGTAAATCCCACTGAACTCAATAGGCATGCAAATTATCAAACCTGCCCTCCTACTCCCCTCCCCCTCCCATCTGCTCCCATCCCCCTCCTCCTTTCTGCCCTTCCTCCTCTTCTCCCCCTCCTCCATGGTCACTTTCACCTATCCTAAGCATGATTGTACAGCAGTAAATCCCATTGAACTAAAAAAGCATGCAAATGATCAATCCATTCTCAGCAAACTTGCACAGGATCCCATTTCTTACATCCCGGATTAAAAAGCAGAGAAATTAACTAATAGGCATAAAACTTGTGTGGGTTAAGAACGTACCTATAGCCAACAGACAAAAAGTTTCTATCAACGTTTAAAAAGTGGGGAAATTAGGAAGCTATAGTGAATGCACCAGGGGAGCAGGAGACCTGACCTCCTCTCTGAGATACTGTACTGTATTACAATTTTGTCAAAATGCAAACACAATTTGGGTTGGTCTTTCACAGTCCAATCCACTTCCTGTGTAGCTTGGAAGAATTTGGTAACATGTGCCTCTGAGCATACCTGCAATCAGCCCAAATCACAGAAATAAGACATGTGCTGTGCTGCTTTTGTTTTAGCAGGGAGTAAGCAACAATATTAAGACAGTTGATATAGTTCAGATAGTACCTGTAAATATGTTTGATTTACAATGCCTTGCAAAAGTAATCAGACCCCTGACCAATGCTCTCATATTACTGAATTACAAATGGTACCTTGTCATTTCGTTGTGTATTGCGTTTTATTTTGAAACACTGGAACTCAAAATCAATTATTGTAAGGTGACATTGGTTTTATGTTGGGAAATGTTTGTAACAAAGATAAAAACCTGGAACATGTTGCCTGCATAAGTATTAAACCCCCCACATTAATGTTTGGTAGAGCCACCTTTCGCTGCAATAAAGGGTAGGTATGTACCAGCTTTGCACATAGTGTCGGAGGGATTTTGGCCCATTCTTCTTGGTAGATTCACTCCCGGTGGTTCAGGTTAGTTAGACATCGTGTGTGGACCACAATTTTCAAAGAGCACCACAGATTCTCAATAGGATTGAGATCAGGACTTTGACTGGGCCACTGTAGGACATTCATCTTTTTGTTCTTGAGCCACTGCAGTGTTGCTTTGGCCTTGTGTTTGAGATCAATATCCTGCTGAAAAGTGAATTTCCTCCCAAGTTTCTTTTTTTTTAGTGGACTAAAGCAGGTCTTTTTACAGTATTTCCCTGTATTTTGCTCCATCCATTCTTCCTTCAATTTTAACAAGATGCCCATTCCCTGCTGATGAGAAGCATCCCCACAGCATGATGCTGCCACCACCATACTTCACTGTAGGGATGCTGTGTCTTTAGGCATGGGCAGTGTTAGGTTTGCGCCACACATAGAGCTTTGAGTTTTGGCCAAAAAACTCTGTCTGACCACAAAACCTTTTTCCACATTGTAGCTAGGGCACTCTCATGCTTCTTGGCAAACTCCAGACGTGTTTTCAGATGGTACTTTTTGAGTAATGGCTTCTTTCTTGCCACCCTCCCATATAGGCCAGTGTTATGCAGAGCTCTTGATATGGCTGACTAGTGCACCATTATTCCACTCCCAGCAACTGAACTCTGTAGCTCCTTCATAGCGATTGTTGGCCTTTCTGTGGCTTCTCTCACAAGTCTCCTCCTTGTTCGAGCACTGAGTTTTTAGGGATGGCCTTTCCTTGGCAGTGCCTGGGTGGTATGATGCAGCTTCCACTTCCTGATTATTTATCCAACTGTGCTCACTGGGATATCCCAACATTGGGATATTATTTTGTACCCTTTTCCTAATCTATGTATTTGTATTACATTATCTCTCACTTCTGTAGAATTATCTTTGGTCTTCATTTTCCTTCAGATCCACAGCCTGACCAATGATCCTTCAACAGTGGAGTCTTTATCCTAACAATGTGACAGCAACTTTACTGGTTCACAGGTGGGGGCCAACGGTAAGGTAATTGTGTCCTCAATAGGGCAATATTTTTCATCTGTGTAAACTGGAAGCTTCCGCAGCACAGAGGTTGAATACTTACGCAAGCAACATGTTTCAGTTTTTTATGTTTCTTACAAACATTTCCCAACATAAAAACAATGCCACCTTACAATAATGGATTTTGAGTTTCAGTGATTCAAAATAAAATATCATACAGAACAAAATTACAGTGCACTATTTATAATTCAGAAATGTGACAGCATTGGTCAGGGGTCTGAGTACTTTTGCAAGGCACTGTACTTTGCAATGTTAGTGAAGGTTCCTACAGTAAATCATTTTCTTTTGCTTCTGTTTCTGTGAATATATGAAGTACAGCAACACTTTGCATAATTTACACTAAAAAACCCTCCAAAAACAATTGTGTAATAATGGCACTGACTATCCTGCAGAATAGTCTCCAGTGGACATGAGGAGTGTCTCAGTTTGCATAAGATAAAACAGTGGGAGGTGAAATATATTCAAGCAAAATTCTAGGTGTGCTCTATGTTTTTAATTGACCATGCCCACCTTTCCTTAAGTGGGGTGATTTAAGCATAGCAGGCTGAACACATGCATCTTGGGCAGGCCAAGTTTGTTTTTTCCAACCACTAGAGTCATTGCTTAAGTAGCAACATATTGTAATCAGTCTGATTTTACATCAAACTGTAGTTTCAGATTCAACTGTTAAGGTACCCAAAATAGAAATAGAATATAACCTCCAATTTGAAACACAAAAGGCAGTCTTCACCATCATATGACACAGACCAATAAAAAGGCTGTGAAATTAATAAAAATAAATTTGACACAGATTTCTAGGATGAATAATGAGAGAAATATAATTTTCTAGGTTAGATTCTCTGTAGAAACATTAGTAACACAGGAAAGAAGCAAAGTAAGAACACCAACAAACAAACAAAAATGTAATTCTCTACCTTTGGAGATGTAGTCCTGATTGCATGTGTTGTCACCACTCACCATATGCTCAGAGGCACATGTTGTCAAATTCTTCCAAGCTACATAGGAAGTGGATTGGATTGTGAAAGACCACCCAAAATTGTGTTTGCATTTTTACACAACTGTAGGGCGGTCCAATATCTCAGAGTGGAGATCAGGTTTCCCGCTCCCCTGGTGCATTCATTATAGCTGCCCAATTTCCCTGGTTTTTAAAGTTTGATAGAAGTATCTGTTGGCTATCGGTACATTCCTAACCCGCAAGGGTTTTTTGAGTATTAGTTAATATAGCTCTGATTTATTGGACTAGAAACAGGCAGGGCAGCCTATTGCTCTGCCTTCTGCTGCTATGCAAGCCAAGAGGTAAGCACATTCAAGTGGACTTTCTACTGGTCATCTATCTAAATTTGCTAGCAGAAACACAGATGAGCTCCATGGATGAATAACTCAGAAGCGGCAGAACAGCGCTGGCTTCATCCCCACTGGGTGAGCCTCATGGTTGTTTCAGTCTAGTCTTTATGCAGTTCACTAGCTGGCTTCTGTGTCACTATGCAATCTTCACTCAAACACTTCTATCTTGATTCTCTAGCCTGAGTGCAACCAGGACAACTTTGCCATCCTGGCACTGCAGGCAGGTAAAAACAGGAAGGTTTTTAAGTACTAAGACCTGAGTAGCAACAATCCCTGGCAGAACTCAGTGTTGCTAGTCAAAGAGACTATATTCTTGCTCCCAACAGCACTTTGATTATACTACCAACAGTGAATCTATCAATTTTGGTTTCTCTCAGTTTCTTATTTTTCCAATCTTAAATTCCGTCTTACTCATTTACAAAACAATTTGCTATTTTTTTAAAGTCATAAAAAAAATCAGCATTTTAGTGTGTGTTTATCCTATTATATACATATTTTGTATACAATTTTGCCTAATATACACATTATTGCAAAACAATTTCCCCTAATTTTTTTGTTATTTTCAGTAATATATGCACTTTTATGCACACTTTAGCCACTACTTTTTATACTCAGTACTTGGCTGAAGAACTGCATTGCAAAATGCAGAGGAGTGTGAATTTTGAAGGACTGTTGTGTTTTGGTTCACATATTATTTCGGAAAGTGTGGGTTTGGTAGGTTCACCTTTGAATGCAATGAATGAATGAATGAATGAAATTTCTCCTCCATCCCTAACTACCAGTGAACTCGTGCTATGCCATCTGCAATCTGGCATGGCCTTTTCCCCATGCATCTCTTCAGTTCATACCAGTCTCTGCTCCAACCCTTCTCTATGAGGGATCACCAACAAGGCTTATCAATCTGTACTGGTGGACACAGGTAGTAAAGAGCAACCTCTTTGTTACACCTAAGATTTCTTTTGTGCATGTTTCTATCAGTGCACTGTGCCAGTAAAAATTTCACTAGTGCTGAAATCAAACGTGGCACAACAAGTGCTGATGTGGCACAACTAGTGCTCAGCACTAGGTAGACCAAGCAGATTTCATTTTAAAAATTTAGTATAGTCATATGTTTGGGAAAGGGCCCTACATCAGTCATAGTGCATCTGCATTGCATGCATATTCAGTCCCCAGCACTTCCATGTAGGGCCAGCAGAGACCATTATCTGAAAACCGAGAGAGTGATTGCCAGTCAGTGTAGACAATACTGAGTCAGATGGGCCAATGATCTGACTCAGTATAAGGCAGCTTGCTGTTGTCCTATGTTCTCTGGGTGACTAGCAAAATTAAAAGAATAAAATATTAAAAATACAATGCAAACAAGGAAACCAACAGGATTTCCTGGGCCCTGTACACTGTATGTATATTGGGGGCCCTAAATTCCATCCCCTCTCCACCTCCCGGCAATCTATGGGCAAGATCTGCTGCTCATATGCATATGTTACCAATGAATGGTTATTTTGAATCCATAATCTTGGTTTAAAATGTATTTATTTAACAGATATTTAGCCTTCCTTTCAGAGTTCCTGCTTTCACAAGGCGTTTTACAAGTTATAAATAGTTCCAAAACATAATCATATAGTTATTAAATAACATTTAAAGATTAAAATAACATTTAAAAGATAGCAGCAGCTTGACAGAACCAGCTCTCAACCTAACCAACCTGTCAGGGTTCTTGCAAAGATAGAAGGAAGAGGGAGGACCCTGGAAGAAAAGCAAGGTGCAAATATGACATATTCACAAACCATGCAGTAAAGGGGGGCATGCACAAGGCAGTCCTACAAATTTCTTTAAGAGCAACGTTGTATAGGCCTGATATTTTACAGCAAAATACCAACAACAAAAACGCTTGCCAACCCTGATAAATAACACTCACTCACACACATTAAGCATGTGCAGGTTGACTGAACCAATTCTCAGCCCACCCTACCTCACAGGGTTGTTACAAAGATAAAATGGGGAGGGAAGACCCAGGAAGAAACATGTGGTACAAATATATCATCACATATTCACAAACCATGCAGTGGGGGGGACATGCACAGAAGCAGACCCCCAAATTGCTTTAAGTGCAACATTCCACAGATTTTACTGCTAATTGCCAAGAAAGAAACCACTTGCTCACACACACACACACACAGAGACAAATATTCTAAGCATGTGCAACTTGTCTGAACCAACTCTCACCCTAACCTACTTCACAGGGTTGTTGTAAAGATTCCATACACACACACACTGGAGATGTAAAAATACACCCCATATAATAGTTTATTGTCAAAACTAGCTGGTCATTGCAAAACTTTTTTTTAAAAAAATCAGTATTAGGTTCCTGCCAAATAACAGT
Organism: Rhineura floridana; assembly: GCF_030035675.1. Lineage (NCBI taxonomy): Eukaryota > Metazoa > Chordata > Lepidosauria > Squamata > Rhineuridae > Rhineura > Rhineura floridana. Next base: position 79,217,281 of record NC_084486.1, on the reverse strand, counting down.
AGTGACACTTGCCTAATTGCCTTAAAAATAGGATAGGGGATGAGAGAAAGAGAGAGAAGGATTAGCAACACAATCCTATGCTATGTCTACTCAAACGTCCCATTGATTTACAGCACAATCCTAAACATGTCTCTGAAAAGTCCTATTGAATTCAATGTTTACTCCCAGATATGTGGGATTAGGATTGCAGCTTTACACCCAGAAAAATGAGTATAGGATTAAAGCCTCATGTTGGGAAGGTTTTCAAAACAAGTTATGAATCAGACATATAAACTACCCTGTTCAGCAGCCCAGGAAAATGTAAACTTATATGACTCCTTATATTTAGAAAAACTACAACATATTGTAATGGCATCATTAGCTGTGTGTACACTTTTGTATTTCTGTTCAAAAATTATTTGATAGATAAAATGTGTAATATGTTGTATCTTATATTTTTTTTAAAAAAAACTGCATGTACACTTTTATTATCATCATCACTGAAACGGTTTACCATCCATGCCTACTAAAATGCTACTGTGTGTATTTCTTTAATAGCCTGGATGTCATGTTAGATATGCACAGAGAGAAAAGTGGGCAGCTAGGGACACGTGCTGCTGCTGAAAGCTATAAGCTTACTCAACTCATGTGATGTGCATATGCACACCATTAACCAATATGCAGAGATAAGCATAGAAGGACAAAGCTTTTCAGCATTTGCAAGCGTTTCTAGCTATTGCCCAGTGTTCAACAAATCCGTTGTCATTCACAGCTCTGACTTCAATCATTGGTTAAAAACCTGAAAGGACAAGGATTGGAGCAGCAGGCTAGCTCATTTCACAGAAATTGCAGGAGGGCAGCTCACCTTTTGGCACTTAGAAATTTACTGCTTTTTAAATGAAAGCTAAGAGTCTGGGCCCCCTCCTGGCCCTGGGCCCAGCAGAAATAGACTCTTTCTAGCTGTTTGTCGGCAAAACAATTAAAAGCTGCATACAATTTGTTCTTTCTAGAAGATAAAATATTGCAATAAAATATGAAGCACAAGACTGAGAATCCCAGATTAAAAATACTAGTTGTAGGCCTTGGTAAATAAAAAGGTTTTCATTTGACACCAAAAAGACCATAAGGATGGTACAGGCAAGCCTCTCTGGGAAGGGTGTTCCATAACCAGAACAGAGAAGATTCTGTGTAGATCAATTCAAATCTATAGTTTTATACCTTTCTGGGGTACTGCTTTTGTAAAAATAAAATCTATTAACATTCACTTTATCAGGACAACGTGCCTTTGGTTTGGAAACAACATGTCATGCTATCCTGCTTATTTTTCATGTAATGATATATTTCAGCCTCTTTTTAGTTTTGCGAGCCTGAGAAAAGACCCTGCTGAAAGCAAATTGCATTTCCAGGTCAAATCCCGCAGTCAAACCCCTCTGTAATAATAGTACAATCTTGACAATAAATGTTATCATTATCACTACCAAAAGACACCTATGTATAAATTAGACCAAAATAGGCCTCCCACTCACCACTCTTCTATTTAAAAAATACTCCTTTGTCACTCACTTGAGCATAAAATTGAATTAGAGTCACCTGTCTCCATGTCCTTTTATATAGATTGAGAAATAACGGGTATTTTGCCAAATATGTTTACTGGTAAGACTGAATAGGAAACTGAGGGGAAGGGTTTCTTAAACTAGGGTAGTTAGAATCTGATCCCCCAAATTAGTATTTCTTGCTCTCTAAAATGCAGACCTATAAACAGGTAGAAGTTGAACTAAATAAAGTGAGACTTTCTCACAAGTAAGCATGTAGGAGTTGACCATCAGTCAGTGAGTAGACAGTGTAAAAATAAACATAACCTAAACCTATATAGACAGTTCTGGTTCAGAATGGAATTGAAACTGTGTTCAAGAGACTGTCATGATAGCTCCAATGATACTCCATGGCCCATTTCAACATTGTCATAGCTGGGTCCAAAAGTGGAAGGCTGAGTCTCTGGTCCCATTTTTTAGTGTGACACCATTAAAATGTTGATTCCCTAGAGTAGCCCCAACCTGGTGCCCCCCAGACAACCTGCATCATCCGTGACCATTGGTCTTGCCAGCTGGGGATGATGAGAATTGTACTCCAAAACATCTGGAGGGCACCAGATTGGGGGAGCCTGCACTACAGTGACAGAAATGTAACTATTCCACACCCAGCGTTGTATCATAACATTTACCAGGAATTTCAAGATGGTCCTGGATTATATGTCGCAACATTCAGAATAGTAGATTCCATTTCACTCATTTCAGGTGATGATGGCCAGAATTTTGGCAGGAAGATTTAAATCAAGGTGAGAATTTTGGGAAGCATGTAGAAGGACCTGGTAGGGAACTGGTTGAGAGAGAAAGAACTGCTTTGCTAATCAAATGTGGAAATAAGTCTGTTTTTAAACTTCTTATTTTGAAAAACTGTATACTTGAGAAGGGAAACTTGCATAGATACAGGTAGAATCAGAATACCTAGAATGGTTTAAAAAAGAGTTTTCAATGGCTATCCCAACAAGTGAAATTATTATAGTTTGTAGAAAGTTCTTTTCCAATTCCCTGTATCATGATTAATTAGAGCATGAGCAAGTCAGTTCCAATGAGAAAGCTAATAAAAAGCTTATTAGCACCAATGCACTCATTCTGATTTTAGTGTTTCTATTAAATATTTCTTTAGTACCAACTATGTGCTGAGATAGAAGATATATCATCACCACCTCTGCTCAGTAGAAAAAAAATCAAACTGGAGATTTTAGTGCAGAAAAGTTCCAAAACTGCCTTTCTTTTTCATACCAATTTATTTTCAAACTACTGAAATAGTAATAAAAAACTTGCCTTATATTCATTACATCTGGTAGATTCAACTCCCTAGCTTATAACTACAACAAATGTGGCACAGTCATCTCACACTACAAGAACTCCTAATTTCATTAGGAAGGGTTATTAATTTGTAAGCGCTTGTATGTTGTACCAGCTATATGAAAAGAAGCTGAGATTATCAGTTATCTAGAACTTTTTCATGTTGGGTAACAGTTTGATGTGAGGCACTCCCAAGAAGTAAGTCAAATGAACACACGAAGTCTATGGCGATATGTTTACATGGAGGATCAACACCAGAGAAGGTCCCGTGCACTTATAATTTCAAAACAAATGAATGTATTTCCTTTTAATAATTGTTCAGTTTGACTTGTCTGGAATAGTTGCCACGTGTAGGAATTCCACACTGCATGGAAATATCTGATACATATTGGATCTAATATACCTAGTATAACTAAAATGTGATTGACTTTTATCCACTCTCCTCTCCCCCTTACCCAGTCATTCACTCCAGACAGATCAGGTCTTTGCACAACATGAAATTAGCTATAATTGAGATTCAAATTTTAAGGGATATTAAGAAGCAATTTGTCAGATACTAGCTGCTAAGCATTCAAGTACATAGCCCTGGTGGCTGTTGGCAAATCTACTTGATGAATGGGTTTGGGCTCTACTCTCCAAACACTGCAAATTCTCTATGCATTATAGCCACCCCTGGTATTTATGTCAGCCCAGCCAGCCCATCAGTATGTCTTCCTGCTGCTTTGACATTAGAGAACACAATGGAGAAAGCAGTTTGCTTTATATACTTTGCCTATTCAGAGCCAAAACACAGCAGGTTGCTTCACCTTCATGCACTGTAATGTTTCTTGATACTGAGAGAGGTTCATTGCCCTTGAGGCTTATGGGACTTTGAAATCCAGCCATTTTAATTCACCTCCTGCTGATTAAACAGCAAGAACCAAGCAGTTGAAGTGCCCAGTCAAGACATTTTTATCCTCTGGTTATTTCAGGCTATATACATACATACATATAATTTCTAAACTTTAGAAAATAATAAAAGTAGTTGCAAGCATTTGACAGAGGCTGGTGGAGAAATCAGTGCAAGATGATATAGCTGTTAGGGATAGGGTAGAATTTCAGTTTGATTCAGATTTTAAGACAAATTTATCAAATTCTCACTTTCTGAAACAATATGCAGAAAGTATGCTTTAACCTGGATTCCTGCAGTAAGCAGGGGGTTGGACTCGATGGCCTTATAGGTCCCTTGCAACTTGACTATTCTATGGAAACCGAAACATAGCTATCCTTCAAAAGTCACAGTTCTCTAAATGTTGTGATACAGTTCTTCAGTCTACAAAAATGCATATATTAGGGGAAAATGTGAATAAATTATTATTCAGGACATTGTTTGCAAGAAATGTTTCTATCAGGCAAAGATGCATACAAAAATGTGTATATTATGAGAAATTTCCTCTACAATGTGGATGAATTTTCATGAGGCCCAATGCAGAAATGTGGAGAACCGAACTTAAGACTGGAAATGAGCCCTGTTATGAGCCCTGCGGAGAAATCTTGGTAGAACTGGTCTGAGGAAGAGATCCAGGGAAGGGTCCTAGTGGTCTGGGAGTGATGGATGAGGATGTCAGGGAGGGGCCAAGGTAGCAGCCTGTCAACGGCCCCTCCCCCAAGGTACTGGCTGAGGGGTTGAGTTGTCAGCCCGTCCCCTTAACCCGCCTCCAGTAGTCATTCCCCCTCCCAGACAGCTTCTTGTTGCTGACCCGCCTCTGGCAGAGGCAAAAGTGCCAGAGGCACAGCTAGGGGGAAACCTGGCTGAGTCATCTCCATCTCTGTCAGACTGAGCCCATTAACTAGCCTACTCATAGGAGTGCCTGCTTGCTTGCCCAGTCCTGAGCCAAGAAACAAGTCCTGCACACATAGTTGTGCCCACACCGTCCTTCAAAAGAGGGATTCAGGAGGCATGTTCAGTGTTGTGACAACATCTTTCCTTGTGTAGCTATATCGAGTAGTGCCTTGCTGTGATCTGAACTCTGTGTTATCTGTAATATGATCTATGTTTCAATTGTGTGCTAATCTACGGGTTTCCTTCAGAAAATGGAAGTCTTGTCCGAATGAAGAAAATAAAAAAGAACACAAACTCTGGCAAAAGAAATGCAATAAGACAATAAGGGATGCTAAAAAAGAATTTGAGGAGCACATTGCTAAGAACATAAAAACCAACAACAAAAAATTCTATAAATACATTCAAAGCAGGAGACCATCTAGGGAGGCGATTGGACCCTTGGATGATAAGGGAGTCAAAGGTGTACTAAAGAACGATAAGGAGATTGCAGAGAAGCTAAATGAATTCTTTGCATCTGTCTTCACAGTGGAAGATATAGGGCAGATCCCTGAACCTGAACTAACATTTGCAGGAAGGGATTCTGAGGAACTGAGACAAATAGTGGTAACGAGAGAGGAAGTTCTAAGCTTAATGGACAATATAAAAACTGACAAATCATCGGGCCCGGATGGCATCCACCCAAGAGTTCTCAAAAAACTCAAAGGTGAAATTGCTGATCTGCTAACTAAAATATGTAACTTGTCCCTCGGGTCCTCCTCCGTGCCTGAGGACTGGAAAATGGCAAATGTAACGCCAATATTCAAAACGGGATCCAGAGGGGATCCCGGAAATTACAGGCCAGTTAACTTAACTTCTGTCCCTGGAAAACTGGTAGAAAGTATGATTAAAGCTAGATTAACTAAGCACATAGAAGAACAAGCTTTACTGAAGCAGAGCCAGCATGGCTTCTACAAGGGAAAGTCCTGTCTCAGTAACCTATTAGAATTCTTTGAGAGTGTCAACAAGCATATAGATAGAGGTGATCCAGTGGACATAGTGTACTTAGACTTTCAAAAAGTGTTTGACAAGGTACCTCACCAAAGACTTCTGAGGAAGCTTAGCAGTCATGGAATAAGAGGCGAGGTCCTCTTGTGGATAAGGAATTGGTTAAGAAGCAGAAAGCAGAGAGTAGGAATAAACGGACAGTTCTCCCAATGGAGGGCTGTAGAAAGTGGAGTCCCTCAAGGATCGGTATTGGGACCTGTACTTTTCAACTTGTTCATTAATGACCTAGAATTAGGAGTGAGCAATGAAGTAGCCAAGTTTGCTGACGACACTAAATTGTTCAGGGTTGTTAAAACAAAAAGGGATTGTGAAGAGCTCCAAAAAGACCTCTCCAAACTGAGTGAATGGGCGGAAAAATGGCAAATGCAATTCAATATAAACAAGTGTAAAATTATGCATATTGGAGCAAAAAATCTGAATTTCACATATACGCTCATGGGGTCTGAACTGGCGGTGACCGACCAGGAGAGAGACCTCGGGGTTGTAGTGGACAGCACAATGAAAATGTCGACCCAGTGTGCGGCAGCTGTGAAAAAGGCAAATTCCATGCTAGCGATAATTAGGAAAGGTATTGAAAATAAAACAGCCGATATCATAATGCCGTTGTATAAATCTATGGTGCGGCCGTATTTGGAATACTGTGTACAGTTCTGGTCGCCTCATCTCAAAAAGGATATTATAGAGTTGGAAAAGGTTCAGAAGAGGGCAACCAGAATGATCAAGGGGATGAAGCGACTCCCTTACGAGGAAAGGTTGCAGCTTTTGGGGCTTTTTAGTTTAGAGAAAAGACGGGTCAGAGGAGACATGATAGAAGTATATAAAATTATGCATGGCACTGAGAAAGTGGATAGAGAAAAGTTCTTCTCCCTCTCTCATAATACTAGAACTCGTGGACATTCAAAGAAGCTGAATGTTGGAAGATTCAGGACAGACAAAAGGAAGTACTTCTTTACTCAGCACATAGTTAAACTATGGAATTTGCTCCCACAAGATGCAGTAATGGCCACCAGCTTGGATGGCTTTAAAAGAAGATTAGACAAATTCATGGAGGACAGGGCTATCAATGGCTACTAGCTGTGATGGCTGTGCTCTGCCACCCTAGTCAGAGGTAGCATGCTTCTGAAAACCAGTTGCCGGTAGCCTCAGGAGGGGAGAGTGTTCTTGCACTCGGGTCCTGCTTGCGGGCTTCCCCCGGGCACCTGGTTGGCCACTGTGAGAACAGGATGCTGGACTAGATGGGCCACTGGCCTGATCCAGCAGGCTCTTCTTATGTTCTTATGTTCTTAAAGCCATTGGCAATAACCAAGCCAAGAGTCCCAAATCTGAATATGTTGATGGGTACTAGGACAATACATACTTTTCAAGTTAATGCCAGTTACTTATTTGACAAAAAAAATCTATATTTATATTATGATGACAAATCATAATTTATAGTGTTGTAGTAGCAGTAGCAGCCCCTTCCAGCAGTCTTCCAGAAACAGAAAGATTTTTTTCCCTGTAAGAGTTGAACACCTCCTACTGAGGCTGCAATGTTCTGTTATACATACTTATTGAAATCAACTGCCTTTTACTTGGATTCCTGCACTGAGCAGGGGGTTATAGATAAAGTTGCCATATTCCAGTTCCACAAATCTGAGCAGGCTAATTTGCATATTATGTAAATTATTTGCATATTAATATTTGGATTGTCCAGTTGTTTTGTTTTTGTGCCTAGGAATTACCACCAAAAACTGGGGAAAGATGTGAGAAATCTTTTTTTTTTAAGCAACATTTTCAGCCTTAAATGCCTAGACTCTAGTTTCCAACACTATGGAATATTTATTGATTGATTAAGAGGATTTATATCCTGCCCTTCTGCTGTTAAAAACAGAGCTCAGCACAGCTTACAAATATAATAAAAACAATAAAAATACACAATCAAAAAAACATAATAAAAACACAAAATAGCAACAAACATAAAGTAAGTCAGGGCAGCAGTATGGTTAACCTTTGCTGGTCATTGACCAAAATAAACTTATCTACATTTTTTAGTATGGTTAACCATTACATATACAATATATTTCAGAGATGTGGTGGGACAGAAATGCAACCTCAAGTGATAAGCAACTTCATTCACACAAACCAAAATTCCGAACCATAAGACTCCATACACGCACACGCACACACTGCAGATGTATAAATACATACAGCCCATATAACAGTTTATTGTCAAACCAGTTGGTCATTGCAGAAAAATCAGTATTAGTTTTTAAAAAATCAGTATTAGTTTCCTACAGAATAAAAACTGTAATACCTAAGTAAACCCTGCCTACTTGCTTTAAAATAGGACTGGAGGGGAAGGGACAGAAAGAGTTAGAACACAAACACAATTCTTTTTTACATTCACTCCAAAGTCCCATTGATTTTCAGCACATTCATAACCATGTCTACTCAAAAGTAAGTCCTATTGAATTCAATGGGATTTACTCTGGGCATATGGGATTAGCATTGCTTTTACAAAAGCAAGTATTGGGAAGGTTTTCAAAACACTGCCCAGGATCTGACTCCTGCACACAAGAGGAAAAAAAACTGAAATGTATATACTTACCCAATTTATGAAATTTTCAGATAAATGGGGGGGGGGACCAATATTTTCTGGCATTGCAATGAGGTTTTCTAGAGTGACACTGCCTCAGGTCAACCAAATGCAACCCTGGCTTCACTGATTGGCTGCAATCCTGAACGGGCGGGATTAAAGATACGAAGTGCTATACAGTACTGTTTAAAGAAAGATTTAACAGTCGGGGGTGGCTGATGTTTTTATGTATATCTCGAGAACCGGACCACCTAGAAACTTAATTTTTGTTTTAAATTAAAGCTGAGAATCCGGGCCACCTAAGGGGCTAAACGGGCTCCAGGTGGCATGCAAAGAATCCGGGTAAAACCCGGCTGACCGGGCAATATGGCAACCTTAGTTATAGAAGTCTTATAGGCCCCTTCCTACTCTACTAGTCTATGATTCTATGAGTGTTACATAAAGACAAACTAACTACAGTTGAAAAATACAGAACAGAAATCCAGCACGCTGCTCAAATTCTGAAACAGTCAATAAAAACAACAATGTGTAATCTAATTCAGATATATCAGCACACAAAAAGGGTACATTTAGGTTAAATGGCATCATGAACAGAAGACATGACTTGCTGGATCAGATCAAAGTCCATCTGGTCTTAGAAATTTGTTTCCAAAAACCACCAGGAAGATACCACCAGAAATTGACAAGCAAGGCATGAAAATTATGAACTGTATCCTAGAGTATTGAAGGAACTGGCTGAAGAACTCTCGGAACCACTTCTAATACCTTTGCAAAATCCTGGAGGATGGATAAAGTGCCAGATGACTGGAGGAGGGGTAATGTTGTCCCTATAAAAATGTAAATGTACTGCCTTCAAGTCAATTCCGACTTATGGTGACCCTATGAATAGGGTTTTCATGAGGCTGAGAGGCAGTGACTGGCCCAAGGTCAAGCCAAGCTTCATGGCTATGTGGGGATTCAAACCCTGGTCTCCCAGGTTGTAGTTCAACACCTTAACCACTACACCACACTGGCTCAATAACCACCATGAAAAAAATGCAGTAATTGCTAGAAGCCAACATGGATTCATCAAGAACAAAGCCTGCCGGACTAATCTTATCACATGTTTTGATCAGGTAACCTCCCTGATAGACTGTGGGAATGCTGTGGACATAATACATCTCAACTTCAGCAAAGCTTTTGACAAACTGCCTCATTATTTTCTTATTAGCAAGCTAGCCAGATGTGAGCTGCATAGAACAGCTATTAGATGGATCCACAGTTGGCTACAGAATCATACTCAAAGAGTGTTTATCAATGGTTCATTCTCAAACTGGGAGGAGCTAATAAGAGGAGTACCACAGTGTTTGGTCCTGGGCCTAGTCTACTTCAACATTTTTGTTAAAGACTTGGATGAGGGGATGCAGGGAATGCTTATCAAATTTGTAGATAATACAGGCATACCCCGCTTTAACGTTCACAATGGGACCGGAGAGTATACTTAAAGCGAAAATAAATGTTAAGAGAAGCAATTGTCTTCACTTGTAGTGCACGCAATCACCACTAGATGGCAGCAGCATCATGCCAATAAAGTATACATTATTGCGACGGGCATGAACGTTAAGCGGGGTATGGGGATGAATGGAGCATGTACGTTATAGCAAGGCAACGTTAAGCGGGGCAACGTTAAGCAGGGTATGCCTGTAAAAAATTGGGAAGGATAGCTAAAACCCTGGAGGACAGAAACAAAATTCAAAGTGATTTTGATAGGCTGGAGCATTGGACTGAAACAACAGAATGAAATTTAACAGGGATAAGTGCAAAGTTCTACACCTAGGAAAAAGAAACCAAATGCACAGTTATAAGATGGAGGATACTTGGCTCAGCAATACTATATGCAAGAACCATCTTGGAATTGTTGCTGATCTCAAGCTGAATATGAGCCAACAGTGTGATGTGGCTGCAAAAAAGACAAATGCTATTTTAGGCTGTATTAACAGAAGTATAGTTTCCAAATCGCATGACATACTAGTTCCCCCTCTATTCAGGACTGGTTAGCCCTCATACTGAGCACTGCATCCAGTTCTGGACACCACGTCTTAAGAAAGATGAAGACAAACTGAAATAGGTTCAGAGGAGGGCACCAAGGATGATCAGGGAACTGGAAACAAAGCCCTATAAGGAGAGGCTGAAAGAACTTGGCATGTTTAGCCTTGAGAAAAGAAAACTGAGGGGGAGATATGATAGCACTTGATAAGTACTTGAAAGGTCACACATAGGAGGCTCAGGATCTCTTCTCGATCATCCCAGAGTGCAGGACATGGAATAATGGGGAAGTTAGAGAAGATCAGATTTCAACTGAACATCAGGAAAAGCTTCCTAACTGTTAGAACAGTACAACAATGGAACCAATTACCTAGGTAGGTGGTGGGCTCTCCAACACTGGAAGCATTCAAGAGGAAGCTGGACAGCCACCTGTTAGGTACTCTTTAAGTTGGATTTCAGTATTGAGCAGAGGGTTGGGCTGGATGTCCTTATAGGCCCCTTCCAACTCTACTATTCTATGATTCTATAATCTCTTTCTCATGTTGTCTGTCCCCAGCAGATGGTATTCAGATGCATATTGCCTCTGACTATGTAGGTTCTTAAGAACATAAGAACATAAGAAGACCCTGCTGGATCAGGCCACTGGCCCATCTAGTCCAGCATCCTGTTCTCACAGTGGCCAACCAGGTGCCTGGGGGAAGCCCGCAAGCAGGACCCGAGTGCAAGAACACTCTCCCCTCCTGAGGCTTCCGGCAACTGGTTTTCAGAAGCATGCTGCCTCTGACTAGGGTAGCAGAGCACAGCCATCACGGCTAGTAGCCATTGATAGCCCTGTCCTCCATGAATTTGTCTAATCTTCTTTTAAAGCCGTCCAAGCTGGTGGCCATTACTGCATCTTGTGGGAGCAAATTCCATAGTTTAACTATGCGCTGAGTAAAGAAGTACTTCCTTTTGTCTGTCCTGAATCTTCCAACATTCAGCTTCTTTGAATGTCCACGAGTTCTAGTATTATGAGAGAGGGAGAAGAACTTTTCTCTATCCACTTTCTCAATGCCATGCATAATTTTATACACTTCTATCATGTCTCCTCTGACCCGCCTTTTCTCTAAACTAAAAAGCCCCAAATGCTGCAACCTTTCCTCGTAAGGGAGTCGCTCCATCCCCTTGATCATTCTGGTTGCCCTCTTCTGAACCTTTTCCAACTCTATAATATCCTTTTTGAGATGAGGCGACCAGAACTGTACACAGTATTCCAAATACGGCCGCACCATAGATTTATACAACGGCATTATGATATCGGCTGTTTTATTTTCAATACCTTTCCTAATTATCGCTAGCATGGAATTTGCCTTTTTCACAGCTGCCGCACACTGGGTCGACATTTTCATCGTGCTGTCCACTACAACCCCGAGGTCTCTCTCCTGGTCGGTCACCGCCAGTTCAGACCCCATGAGCGTATATGTGAAATTCAGATTTTTTGCTCCAATATGCATAATTTTACACTTGTTTATATTGAATTGCATTTGCCATTTTTCTGCCCATTCACTCAGTTTGGAGAGGTCTTTTTGGAGCTCTTCGCAATCCCTTTTTGTTTTAACAACCCTGAACAATTTAGTGTCATCAGCAAACTTGGCCACTTCACTGCTCACTCCTAATTCTAGGTCATTAATGACCAAGTTGAAAAGTACAGGTCCCAATACCGATCCTTGAGGGACTCCACTTTCTACAGCCCTCCATTGGGAGAACTGTCCATTTATTCCTACTCTCTGCTTTCTGCTTCTTAACCAATTTCTTATCCACAAGAGGACCTCTCCTCTTATTCCATGACTGCTAAGCTTCCTCAGAAGCCTTTGGTGAGGTACCTTGTCAAACGCTTTTTGGAAGTCTAAGTACATTATGTCCACTGGATCACCTCTATCTATATGCTTGTTGACACTCTCAAAGAATTCTAATAGGTTACTCAGACAGGACTTTCCCTTGCAGAAGCCATGCTGGCTCTGCTTCAGCAAGGCTTGTTCTTCTATGTGCTTAGTTAATCTAGCTTTAATCATACTTTCTACCAGTTTTCCAGGGACAGAAGTTAAGCTAACTGGCCTGTAATTTCCGGGATCCCCTCTGGATCCCTTTTTGAAGATTGGCGTTACATTTGCCACTTTCCAGTCCTCAGGCACGGAGGAGGACCCAAGGGACAAATTACATATTTTAGTTAGCAGATCAGCAATTTCACATTTGAGTTCTTTGAGAACTCTCGGGTGGATGCCATCCGGGCTCGGTGATTTGTCAGTTTTTATATTGTCCATTAAGCTTAGAACTTCCTCTCTCGTTACCACTATTTGTCTCAGTTCCTCAGAATCCCTTCCTGCAAATGTTAGTTCAGGTTCAGGGATCTGCCCTATATCTTCCACTGTGAAGACAGATGCAAAGAATTCATTTAGCTTCTCTGCAACCTCCTTATCGTTCTTTAGTACACCTTTGACTCCCTTATCATCCAAGGGTCCAATTGTCTCCCTAGATGGTCTCCTGCTTTGAATGTATTTATAGAATTTTTTGTTGTTGGTTTTTATGTTCTTAGCAATGTGCTCCTCAAATTCTTTTTTAGCATCCCTTATTGTCTTCTTGCATTTCTTTTGCCAGAGTTTGTGTTCTTTTTTATTTTCTTCATTTGGACAAGACTTCCATTTTTTGAAGGAAGACTTTTTGCCTCTAAGAGCTTCCTTGACTTTGCTCGTTAACCATGCTGGCATCTTCTTGGCCCTGGTGGTACCTTTTCTGATCTGCGGTATGCACTCCAGTTGAGCTTCTAATATAGTGTTTTTAAACAACTTCCAAGCATTTTCGAGTGATGTGACCCTCTGGACTTTGTTTTTCAGCTTTCTTTTTACCAATCCCCTCATTTTTGTGAAGTTTCCTCTTTTGAAGTCAAATGTGACCGTGTTGGATTTTCTTGGCAATTGGCCAGTTACATGTATGTTTAATTTAATAGCACTGTGGTCACTGCTCCCAATCGGTTCAACAACACTTACATCTCGCACCAGGTCCCGGTCTCCACTGAGGATTAAGTCCAGGGTTGCTGTCCCTCTGGTCGGTTCCATGACCAACTGGTCTAGGGAATAGTCATTTAGAATATCTAGTCATGACTGGAACACATATGCAGCCAGTCTATGTCCGGGTAGTTGAAGTCACCCATTACTACCACATTTCCTAGTTTGGATGCTTCCTCAATTTCATATCTCATCTCAAGGTCTCCCTGAGCATTTTGATCAGGGGGACGATAGATCGTTCCCAGTATTAAGTCCCTCCTGGGGAACGGTATCACCACCCACAACGATTCTGTGGAGGAGTCTGCCTCTTTCGGGGTTTCGAGCTTGCTGGATTCAATGACTTCTTTCACGTATAGAGCGACTCCGCCACCAATACGTCCTTCCCTGTCCTTCCGATATAGTTTATATCCAGGGATAACCGTATCCCACTGGTTTTCTCCATTCCACCAGGTCTCCGTTATGCTCACTATATCAATGCTCTCCTCTAAGACCAAGCACTCCAGTTCTCCCATCTTGGTTCGGAGGCTCCTAGCATTAGCGTACAGGCACTTGTAAGCAGTGTCTCTCTTCAAGTGTCTTTGGCACTTGTGGTTAGGCCTGTGGTAATTTTGCTCTTCTGAATTGATATCCTGTGCCCCTGCTCTCACAATGCCTACTTCTAGGCCTACCCCTTTTAAAATTTCATCATTTCTTTGGTTTTTATCCCAGGGGGGAGGTTTATTCCGAACCGGACCTTTCTCAGCTCCTGTCGGGTTTCCCCCCTCAGTCAGTTTAAAAGCTGCTCTGCCACCTTTTTAATTTTAAGTGCCAGCAGTCTGGTTCCATTCTGGTTCAAGTGGAGCCCGTCCCTTTTGTACAGGCCCGGCTTGTCCCAAAATGTCCCCAGTGCCTAACAAATCCAAACCCTTCCACCCGACACCATCGTCTCATCCACGCATTGAGACTGCAAAGCTGGGCCTGTCTGGCTGGTCCTGCGCGTGGAACCGGTAGCATTTCAGAGCATTTCTTAGCAGTTTTGACTAAAAGCATTGATTTTATTTATTATTTTTTTATTATTACATTTATGTCCCACCTTTCCTCCAAGGAGTTAAAGATGGTGTACATGGTTCCCCTCCCTCTCCATTCTATCCTCACAACAACCCTGTGAGGTAGGTTAGGCTGAGAAACTGTGACTGGCCCAAGATGACCCAATGAGCTTCATGGCTGAATGGGGATTTGAACCCTGGTCTCCCACGTCCTTGTCTAACACTTTAACCAATACACCACACTGGCTCTCTTTACAGACCTACCTTCCATCTGCACTAGGTATGGGGAACCTGTGACCTTCCAGATGTTGTTTGCCATGGCGCTTCAGGCTCATGGAAGTTTGAGATCAAGAGCATCTGGAGAGCCACAGGTTCTCCATTCCTCATCTAAGCTTAAAAAAAAATACTGGGCAAACACAGTGGATTTAATTCTGCAAATATGCAGAATGTGCAGCAAATATGCAATTCTGAAAAATTAGAATTTCTCATCACCTACCGATACTGGTGTCACTACCTCTGCTGCATGAATTGGTCCAAGAGATGCCCATTCCCATTCAAGTTCAATGGTTCCATGCATACCCAGCATAGGCTCAGCACTCCATTGGTAAAAGCCACAATAGTGGCTGTTTACTACAGCCAGCATGGATCTTTCACATTCTACAAAGTTAAATTGAAAATACCCCTCGTGCCATTCTGCTGCTTCCCATTAGCTCGTTTCAAAACAAAACCTTACAAAACATAGTCCTCAACTCAAGAAAAATCTTGCTTAACAAACCTCTAAGTTTTCATGGCGATACACAAAACACTCCGAGAGAATCCAGAGTTCCAAGTGTAAAACAAGAGGGGGGGAAATCTAGACCCCTGTTGGGTTTTTTTCTGTCAGTGATCTCATATTTGTTGAAATGAATTTAAAATCAGCCATGTTCACACAGTAGCTGTAATCTTATTACTGACCTTGCCTCATACTCTGACCTTCATCTTCTGCAGTTTAAAAGTTTAAAAATTGCCTAGCTGATTTTTAATTAATTTAAGAAATTTAACATTGGAGTGAATGGTAAGCAAAGGCATGCTCAGTAAGAACCAACTGTCAGTGTTCTAAAAGCCAGACTCACAGCTATTTGGCTTGTCTAATCAGGGGGCCACACCCACACGAGACAATTATACCATTTTAGACCATCCTGGCTTCCCCCAAAGAATCCTAGGAAGTGTAGTTTGTGAAGGGTGCCGAGAGTTGTTAGGAGACTCCTGTTCCCCTGACAGAGATCCAGTGGCCAGAATCATTTAACATTCAGCCCCTCTTCTGGGGATTGTAGCTCTGTGAGAGAAATAGGTTTGTTACCAAATTCTTCCAACCTGCACAGGAAGTGGATTAGACTGTGAAAGACTAGCCCAAATTGTGTTTGCATTTTTACACATTTGCTTGTTGTTATGTGCCGTCAAGTTGATTACGACTTATGGCGACCCTATGAATCTTTTGGATATATTCATAGGGTTTTAGGGCAGTACAATATCTCAGAGAAGTCAGGTCTCCTGGTGCATTCACTATAGCTGTCCAATTTCCCTGCTTTTTAACGTTTGATAGAAATATCTGTTGGCTATAGGTACATTCTTAAATTACAAGATTTCCTTTGCCTATTAGTGAATTTCTCTACTTTTTAATCCGGGAGGTAAGAAATAGGATCCTGTGCAAGTTTGTTGAGAATGTATTGATCATTTGCACACTTTTTTAGTTCAATGGAATTCATTCATGTGCAATCATGCTTAGGATAGGACTGACCTGGGGGAGGGGCAGGGAGGGTGGAAGAGCGAGGGAGGGGGAGGAAGGAAGTGGGAGGGGAGGAGTTTGGGTAGGTGGGCACTGGGCAGAAGGGAAGCCCCTTTGCTTTTCAAAATTAAAACATTGTGAACAGTATCATCTTAAACCGCAAGATTTTTTGCCTATTAGTGAATTTCTCTACTTTTTAAACCAAGAGGTAAGAAATAGGATCCTGTGCAAGTTTGCTGAGAATGGATTGATCATTTGCATGCTTATTGAGTTCAGTGGAATTTACTTTCCTGCAATCATGCTTAGGATACGTGAAACTGACAACAGGGGATGGGGAGGGGAAGAGGGGGAGGAGAGCAGGCAGGAGGGGGAGGAGGGGGCAGGTTTGATCATTTGCATGCCTACTGAGTTCAGTGGGAACTTGCAATGATCGCTAGGATAGGTAAAACTGACCATGGGGGAGGAGGGGGGATGGGAGAGGAGAGGGAAGGAGGAAGGGGGGAAAGAGGGGGTCGGAAGGGGAGGGTGAAGGGATTGGAAGGGGAGGGGAGGGAAGGGGCAAGAAGGAGGTGATGGGAGGGAGGAGGAGGAGGGGAGGGCAGGTTTGATCATTTGCATGCTTATTGAGTTCCATGGGATTTACTCCCATGCAATCATACTTAAGATACATGCTTAAGTAAAACTGACTATGGGGAGGAGTAAAGGAGAGGGAGGGGGATGAGGAGGGGGGAAGGAGGGGACTGGAAGGGAATGAGAAAGGGAATGGATGGGCAAAGGAAGGGGAAGGGAAGGGGCAAGAGAGAGGGGATAGGTGGAGGGGAGGGCAGGTTTGATCATTTGAATGCTTTTTGAGTTCAGTGGGATTTACTTTCCTGCAATCATGCTTAGGATACGTGAAACTGACAACAGGGGATGGGGAGGGGAAGAGGGGGAGGAGAGCAGGCAGGAGGGGGAGGAGGGGGCAGGTTTGATCATTTGCATGCCTACTGAGTTCAGTGGGAACTTGCAATGATCGCTAGGATAGGTAAAACTGACCATGGGGGAGGAGGGGGGATGGGAGAGGAGAGGGAAGGAGGAAGGGGGGAAAGAGGGGGTCAGAAGGGGCGGGTGAAGGGATTGGAAGGGGAGGGGGAGGGAAGGGGCAAGAAGGAGGTGATGGGAGGGAGGAGGAGGAGGGGAGGGCAGGTTTGATCATTTGCATGCTTATTGAGTTCCATGGGATTTACTCCCATGCAATCATACTTAAGATACATGCTTAAGTAAAACTGACTATGGGGGAGGAGTAAAGGAGAGGGAGGAGGATGAGGAGGGGGGAAGGAGGGGACTGGAAGGGAATGAGAAAGGGAATGGATGGGCAAAGGAAGGGGAAGGGAAGGGGCAAGAGAGAGGGGATAGGTGGAGGGGAGGGCAGGTTTGATCATTTGAATGCTTTTTGAGTTCAGTGGAATTTACTCCTGTGCAATCATGCTTAGGATTGGTGAAACTCTCCATGGGGGAGGAGGAGGGTGGAGGTGAGGAGAAGGAGGAGGGGAAAGGAAGGGACTGCAAGGGGATGGGGGAGGGGAGGGGCAAGAGGGAGAGGATAGGAGGGAGAAGGAGGGGAGGTTTGATCATTTTAATGTTTTTTGAGTTCAGGGGGATTTACCCCTGTGCAATCATGGTTAGGATAGGTGAAACTGACCTGGGGGAGGGGGAGGAAGGGGAAAGGGGGAGGAGAGGAGATTGGATGGGTGGGCACTGGGCAGAGGGGAAGCCACTTTGCTTTCCAAAAGGAAAACATTGTGAACAGTATCATTCTTTTTCAGGGTTTCCCCCACCTTTTTATTCTACAGCAGGCACACGTAGCCTCCCACCCAAATTTAAACCAAAGCTATCCCTGGCCACATCCACACCAGATCTTTATTTCACTTTAGACAGTCATGGCTTCCCCCAAAGAATCCTGGCAAGTGTAGTTAGTGAAGGGTGCTGAGAGTTGCTAGGAGATGCCCTGTTCCCCTCACAGAGCTTCAATCAGAGCGGCTGACTGTTAAACCACTCTGGCCACTGGAGTTCTCTGAAGGGAATAGGAGCCTCCTCTCAGCACCCTTCACAAACTACACTTCCCAGGATTCTTTGGGGGAAGCCATGATTGTCTCACATGAAATCAAAGTCTGGTGTGGGTGTGGCCCCCTGATTAGGCAAGCCCAGCAACTGCGAGTCTGGCTTTTAGAACACTGAAAGTTGGTTCTTACTGAGCATGCCCAGACTTATCATTGAGTTCCATGCTAAAAATTTTAAATTAATTAAAAATCAGCCAGGCATTTTTTTAACTTTTAAACTGCAGAAGATGAAGGTCAGAGTATAAAGCAAGGTCAAGATTACAGGAACTCTGCAAACATGGATGATTTTTAATTAATTTCAACAGATTATGAGAACTCTGACAGAAAGACGTCCAACACGTGTCTGTTTTTTCTCTCTCTCTTTTTAGACTTTGAACTCTCAATTCTCTCTGACTGTTTTATGTATCACCATGAAAATTTAGGGGGTTGTTAAGCAAGCGTTTCTGAGTTCAGGACTATAAGTTTTGTAAGGTTTTATTTTGAAATGAGCTTATGGGAAGCATCAGAATGGCATGGTGGTATTTTCAATTTAACATTGCGGAATGCAAAAAATCAATGCTGACTATAGTATTCAGCCACTCTTGTGGCTGTGTAATAGAATCAGAGAGGGGGAGAGGCAGAGAGAGGTTACTTGTTGAAGGTCACTTGCTGAATCTAAGTCTTGAATCCATGTTCCCCAGTTAAAAGATTCAACATTTCTATAAAGAACCATAGGTTTATGTTCTTCATTCAGCACAAACCAAAGCTTGTGAATCATCTTTTCTTTCATTGCTTTCCATCATAATGAAATTATTCTTGAGGAAACTATTCTCTGTGTATCTTGTTACAGAAATTGTATTAAAAAAAGCTAGCTGGGCAACACAGTGGAAAATATAGCTAGAGATGAATCACGACAAAGGCAGAGGAATTATGGCAGCCATTTGGTTTGGTTCTGAAACATAAAAAGCTGCTTTGTTTGTCGGGGAAACCATTTTCCATTTCAAGGACTGACTGCCGTTTGTGTTGGCTTATCTTTACTGAATGCTTTCTCACTGAGGATTTTGTTTCATATCAGGAGGGCATAGGAGAGATTTGTGAAGTGTACAAAACAGAAGAGTGTGTGAATGTAATGTGAGAAAGGTGAAAGATGAACTTTTTGGGACATTTGCTATGGCAATCGTTCCATCAGCACAAGGATTTCTCCTTGCATAGCAGAACAATGTCCCCCTCTTCCCCCTACACTCCCCCTAAATCTGTGCTGAGGGTTCGCCAAACCCTCCAGAACAGAATTGGAGGGGAGAAGAAGAGGGGAGGGAACCTGTTGTGCTAAAGCAACAAGTTAGTTCAGTCTCGCCCATTCTTTGATGTTTGATGGCACTTTATATGTTACTTTACTCAAAAGTGGCAATATCACATTTGTTTTGATAAGCACTTTGTAATAACAGAAACAGTACCATAGCATGGGCTGATGAGATTGAAAAACTCAGAAAAAGCACCGGACACACTTCACTTCAGGCCACTGTTTCTCCCACACTCCCACATGCTTTCTTGTTCCACTCTTGTTCCAGTGCTAAATTTCATTCGTATAAACTCATGCTAAACTCCAGTGCCCTTTGAGCTTTTTTATGACATTATCAACAGAAGAATCAAACACCTTTCTTCCCCTCCTCACAGATTTACATTATTCAATCTGATTCACATACACATGTTCATTATTTGATGACTGCATCAAAGAGATACCTGGCATGTGTGAATAAGTCATTACTAGTCACTTGAACACCATCACAGAGAGAACTTTCATAACCTCAAATAAATTCATTCCTGAGCAAGTTTACATCTACTATCACTGCATAAAGTGAAATACATTGCTTTGCAAAATATAATAGCCTATGATATTGGAGGTGTTATCTTGAATGCAGCAAACACAGGACAACACAAATTTAAGAACTCATGTTCTTATGCATCCAGGTCTGAGCTATTATACTTGAAAAACTTTATAGTTCTGCAGGTATAAATTCCCAGGTACGAACTGCACAATTGTTCTATACAGAGGATTCTTACAACAAGGAATAAAGTTGCATTATCATGCTGCCTTTCTGTTGTTCAAGCCTTACCTTTCCAATAATAACAACAAAGAATCTCATTATACCATCTTATCACCAAACTGCCTTATAATGAGTTTTTTTCTTCTAAATTTCTTGCTTGATTATTTAGAGAAATAACTAAACTTAGTTTTTAAATTGCTTTTTAAAATATGTTTTAAATTTGTATATTTGTTTTTAATGTTTTAATTGTTGTAAACCACCCAGAGAGCTTCGGCTATGGGGCGGTATATAAATGCAATAAACAATAATAATAATAACTACAGGTTTCTTTAAAAGAAGCAACCTTTATGTGAGTCTCTCTTGCTTTTCAGGCAAAGAGGTGTGAAGCAAGAAGTAAGAAAATCAACTTTGGCAGACATGCTGCATTTGCTTTGTATTCTATATGAAAGCTTTTGAGTATGATGGGTCTTTCTGTGTGAAAGAACGTATGTTTCCACCCATCCACCCCCAAGAAGCTGTTAAAGAGTTTTGATGACATAGGCTGCAATCCTATGCACATTTAACTAGAAGTAAGCCCCACTGAACATATTAAGACTTACTTCCAAATAAATATGCATATGATTGTGTTGATACAAATACTGTTACTAGAAATTAATGGAAATGTGTAATAGAAATGCATGGTGTAGACCAACACACATATTAGACACTAAAATACTCCTCTAGAGAAAAGCTCATTTAGATTCTATTTCTCTTTTCTCCCCTATAAAAACGGGGGGGGGGGGAGGAAAGCAGCCATGAGTGTTTTGTGTGTCATGGCTTGGAGTAAACATAAAAGACTGAGGCCCTTTCAGGGGAATGGAGTGTGTGTGTTTGTGCATCTCTGGAAAGCATACACCCAACTTCCCAAATAATAAATTTTAGGCTTGTGCTCCCATGCACAGCAGGATGTGTGGTATAGGAGCAATGATTGCTCAGAGACTGATGAGGATTTAACATGGCCACAACTTTATTGGTTACAGCTCATGGAGTTTAGTGTGGCATTGGACAAGGATCCAGTATCAGGAAACCTAACTGCTGGCCACTGTCACCAGCTGTGTACACATTAGGCATTTAAAGCACATGATTTCACCCAAATAATCCCGGGAACTGTAGTTTACCCCTCTCAGAGTTGCAATTCCCAGTGCCCTTAACAAACTACAGTTTCTACGATTCCCTGAAGAACGCCTTGTACTTTTAATGTGCTTTAACACATATAGTATGTAGTCACCAGCCTAGTCTGATTTCGAGTCTGTATGCCAAAATTCAGGGAGTTGTATGACTATCATGTTCACTAACATGGGATGAGCCACTCCCGTGGACTCCTCAATCAACCTATGTGTATACTGGCCATGCCAGCCTCCTGAGCTAGCACTGAGGCCGTAATGTGACACCCCAAGATCCCTTATTGGGATCCTCCAGTGAGAAGCAGTGTGCCTACTACTCCACTTACCCAACTATGGATATGGCCCAATGCCTCCCTCACCTTCAACAAAAAGTTATGATAAATTTTTGGTTTTGTTAATTCCCAACCATAATGGGGGTGGCAAAACCACACAGTGTCAAGGCCCAGGTGTGCATATGGGTAAAATTCATTCCCAGACCCACCCCCCAGCCAGCCACTAAACTCTATCACCACAATGTAAGGAGGGTGGGCAAGAAGTCAGCAACAATAATGCCAAACCCAAGGCGTGGGCCCTCTATTTATTGCCCAGGAGCAGACCAGAGGGAGAACATTCTCCCTCCAATCTGTTCCCAAGCCCCATCCCCCTGGAGTCCACCAGCACTGCAGATTAGCTCCCGTGAGCAAGGTGTGCCCAGCCAATGCCACCACTTGGGTGTCAGTGGTTGCACATCCGAGAAGCTGAACCTGCTCCCTTCCCCCATGCCTATGCAGGAGCACAAAATGGGCTTCCTGTGCAATGTGGAGGCCTGTGCAGCTTGTTCATTTCTTAAATGTATGCTCAAGTGCAACCATACAAACAACAGAATAAAAATAGGAGCTGTTGTATTCTGTGGTTGCAGTTGTTGTTATTGTCTTGGGCCCCATCTGCACTATACAATGAAAGCAGCAGTGCTTTTTTGTGATGGGACTCACTGGTATAGAGGACTGGCATCTCTTTTTTTTAATGCCCATGGTAACCATTTTGTGCTGGCACTCACAGCACTTTTATCAAGGTATGAGTACCAGCATCTCATTTTCTTTTTTTTACCAAAAAAGCACTGGAAAGCAATATCATACCATTTTAAACAGTCATGGCATTCCCCAAAGAATCCTGGGAACTGCAGTTTGTTAAAGGTGATGAGAGTTGTTAGGAGATCCCTATTCCTCTCACATAGCTACAGTTCCTAGAATTCCCTGAGAAAGGGAATTGATTGTTAAACTGCTCTGAGTGAAAACTTATCCCTACATGCATCACTGCAGTGTTTTGTCACTATTTTCTGTGTGTTTGTTTACTGACTCTTAATACGTTCTCACATACTTAAAAGTTTACTGTTCATAATAATGTTGTTGTTTCAAAGAGGTCAATAAAATGTTCTTCCTCTCACTGAGGCTATTCTCTTCTCTTAGGAAAAAATTATAGGGTCGCCATAAGTTGGAATCGACTTGAAGGCAGTACATTACATCTCAAGAAATTTTTTACACTCAAGTTTAATGATAAAAAAGCAAAGGCAGCCACACTGGCCCATAATCAAGCAAGCAAACAAGCAAAACTCCAAAATCCAGAGTAGGGCAATATCTTTATTAGGACCAACTAAAATGTCACAAAATATTTAGCAAGCTTTCAAGTTCTCTTCTTGAGGCCAGATGTTATACAAATCAGAGGTTGGGAGAGATGGGGGGACACAAATATCCATATTAACCTTACATACCTTGTTGCCCTCCAGATGTTTCGGACTACAACAGGACTTCACTTTCAAGCTCCCATCATCCTGACCATTGACCATACTCTTTGGGGCTAATGGGAGTTGTAGTTCAAAACATCTGGAAGGCACAGGGTTTAGGAAAATTCATCTATATCTATAATACTCCACCCAGTCCACTTATCACACAACACACACACACAACTGTGATTCAGAGATATTATTACAGTTTTTTACTTAAACAAACAAACACACTGTCGTAATAAGGTTGCACTGCAGCCTTTTACCAGCTTCAGGTGGTGAGACAACTATGGCCATTCTGGACCGGGATATCCTGACCACCATTGTTCATGCACTGGTAACCTCCAGGTTGGATTACTGCTCTTTGGAGGATTGCCTTTGAGGTTGATCCAGAAGCTGCAGCTAGTGTATAAAGTGCTGACTCGACTGCTCACTGGGGCAGAATATCAGCATCATATTATGTTACTGCTGAAAGAATTGCACTGGCTGCCAATTAGCTACAAGGCTAAGTTCAAGCTGCTAGTACTGGTGTATAAAGTTCGGGAGCAGAACACCTAAAAGATTGCCCCAGTCCTTATGCACCCTGCAAAGATAACCTTATCAGAAGATCCATTCTGCATGTTGTCAGAACCGGGCCTTTAGAGCGGTGGCACCAACCCTTTAGAATTCACTCCCTTTACATATCAATCATCATCTTTATTGTCTTTTCAGCACGTGCTGAAGACTTTCCTCTTTCAACAAGCCTTCTAACTGGAGATTTTTATCCCAATCAGCATCGACATTTATCTGAAATTGTTTACTATTTGCAATTTTATATATATATATATATAATTAATTTAATTGGTTTTTATTTATGCAATTGTTCTGTATATGGTTTTATTGTATTATGAAATCATTTCCAGATTCTTCATAGGAAAGTTCAAAAATAAATGAATAATCCAACAATTATGGGATTACATTTAGAACTTTTATTATAATAGGATAGAACAAGATTCCATTATTATTATTATTATTATTATTATTTCTAAACTGCTCCTTCTCCAAAGAAAACAGGGTGGTGTACAACCTATCATAAACTATTCCACAGAAATACAAAAGCCTAAACGCTATAAAAATTAAAATCCTTACATTCTGTTAAACTATGGAATGTACACCATTAGACTTTTCTCCCCATCCTTTTTCATTTCTGCCCAGCAAATTACCATTATTATTGTTGTTGTTGTTAATTAAATTTATATCCCGCCCCTCCTCCCAGCAGGAGCCCAGGGCTGCAAACAAAAACACCAAAAGCACTTTAAAATATCTTAAAAACAAACTTCAATATATATAAAAACAAAACATCTTTATAAAAAAAAAAGCTTTAAAAACATCTTTAAAAGCAATTCCAACACAGACGCAGACTGGGATAAGGTCTCTACTTAAATGGCTTGTTGAAAGAGGAAGGTCTTCAATAGGGGCCAAAAAGATAACAGATGGCTTGAAATACAGTGCTTGAACTGTAAGGAAAAAGAGGAAGCCTTCAGGAAATCCACTGGACCCACTCCCCAACTTCTGTCAGTTTTAGCTACTTTTAACAATAGTAGCTGAGAGGACCGCCACAAAGGAGAGAGAGCCAGAGTCCCTCTAGCCCACCCTTACATAATTCTAGCACTGGATAAGCAGCCAGTTTTCTGAGTCTGCAATAAAGTGAGCTGGGGTTTTAGTAACATATTAAAAAAGTAACACACCAACTGTCTGGCCCAGGGGTGGCTAACCTTTAGCCCAGGGACCTGACCTGCCCCCCAAGTAAATTTTTCTGACACCCTCGAACACCTGAACAATTTTAAAAGCAGCAGCAGCAAAAAAGGGAAAGAAAAGGATAGACATAGTCCTGGGATAGACAAAAAGGTTCGAACATCTCTGCTCACTTCAGAAGTCTGATAGAAACATAAATTGCCCCCTCTCAGACACCAAATCAATAATCCCATGAGTAAGGAGGGGGCAAACCCCCTCTTCAGTGGATATCTACAGATCATCTAAAGGGGGCCTGTGTGCCCAGTGTGTGAGGGGGTGGCCACACTCACTTTTTGGTTACATCCAATGGTGGCATGTGGCCCCTGGCGGATTGGCCAAGGCCTTGGACCAAGAAAGGTGAGCCACCCCTGGTCTAGCCCTATCCAGACATTCAAAATGAGACTGAAGTAAGCATGTGAGGAGGAGAGAACATACACGGGCATGCTAGCTCTGTCTTCCCATCTCTGTCATCCTCCATGTGTTCAAGCATTACTATCTGTGGTTGGAAAGCCTCCTGTACTTGTGTAGGCTCCCACACTTTCCTTTGTATGTTTAGTTAAGCTCCATAATGAAGTCCCACTATGAACATCTGAATAGGGCTTCAGTATTGGGCCAAGCACACAACATATACAACCACACATATGAACATGGTGAGAAATGCACTTGTTGGTGAGAAATTCAGATAATTATTGTTTATATTAATGTAATGTTGTTTATACTGACACAGTTCAGATATAGACACAAGCCTAGATCATATGGGCCTCACCGTTGGGGATTTAGATGACTATAATGGTGGTTGTCAGGGATGGACAGCTGGTAGAAAGGGGTCTGGGAAAGCCCATGTGAGACAAAAAAAACATGTGAGGCAAAGAAAACTTGTGTGCTCTGCAAGATAACCAGATTCCAGACTGCACCACTGCTGGTGCTGCCATAGACTTTTCTGCTTCTTTATAGTGATGCTTACTTTGCTTGCTTGCATAGGGATGATATTACCACTCTACATAAACTACTGGAAATATTGGTTCAGATACATTTCAAAGTCCATGTTTTTTATGTACAGAATTAACTCTTCCAGTTCCAGGTTGTCTTAATTATCCAGAACCAGACAATAAATTCAACAGAAAACTCTGGGCAAGATGCCACTGACTTGTACTTTAGAAACAACATGCAAGGTCATAGGTATCTCACTGGATCATAAAGAGGTCTTGCTTCCACCAAAGACAATGATTCAGCATCAAGTTCATTTTGGCAAAAGAATTGTGATTTCTCTAGATTCTGTAGATATAAAGCAAACCACTACATCCATTTGCTGTCATCAGATTGTAATGTGATGAATGTGTTGTGAACACATGCAGCACCCAACTGGCCTGGGAAAGCCCTATATCTGCCATGTGCCTTAAAACACAAAACGTTCAAAAGAATATGACCAGTTAACAAAATAACTTTTCTCCACTCACTTTGAAAATAGACCTACCACAAAGGTAAATTAGAATGTAGCATTTTATAATTCACAGTACAATAATGATCAGAATTATATATTGTTTTAAAGTCTGCACCTTAGGTCTTCTGTAGTACAGCATCATAGGAGACTTTTAAGCCTATTTTTAAGTTGTAAGCTTTTCTGAGGACATGAATCATGTTAAAGCTGTGACAAACTTGTTCAATCAATTTTAAAAGTCCAAAGTGGAGGATTTTAGTGGCACTGTATCAGAGATAGCCAAAATGAGCAGAAAGGGAAAGGTTCCAACAAAAAGTGCAAGAGGGTTTTTTTCTCTTTCATTATTTGATTAAAGTTCCTGAAAAAACTATAAAATTATGGTCTGGTCAATAAAGTCTGAATTCTTGAGATGTACTGAAGACATCCTCCTGAACACTAAATGAGCATCCTGTGATTTATATTCATCCATACCAAAAGGAATTTGCAATGGTCAAATCACTATTTTAAACAAAAAATAAACACTGATGACAGGTAGCAGGAACTGGATGTGACATCCAATAATGCCTTGAGAAAAGTATGAAAGAGTAAATTTACTAATCTGCATACATGGTCTACCCTATAAATAAGGGGGGACTTGCTCTTCTTGTATTTTGATGCATTTCCTTGGCTCCCTTTAACTTTTCACTCTAAAGTAGCTCCCAGGGATCTGCATTATACAGAACCCCAGACTGTATTGTCCTACTTCTCTGAAAACTGAGATCCAGTTTATACCAGGCAGTGTTGTGAAAGAAAGGAGCTCTGTTTATTTGAATAAATCTTCAGCACTGAAACACGAGATACGGGTTAAAATGAAGAGGGATTGAATTAGAAGATACAGAGATTGAAAAACTCTCATTTTAACATATTTAAAGCAAAGAACAACAGGTGAGCAGAACTCATCTTGCAACTTTAGTTTCTCTTTTACATAAATGGGCACCTAACCATCTCTAGGGAACTGATGGTACATGGTGAGTTAATCTTCAGTTGCAAAAACTGAGCTTGGTTAATATGCTTGAGGGAAAGGAATTCAGGGCAGTCTTGAAGGAGATTCCAACACATGCATGCATTTAATCAAAACTGAACCTTGATTGCTCATGATGTGATCTATTAAATTAAATATAAGGGGCAACAAACTAGTGACTCAGTAGAGATTGAGATACACTTTCTATTCCAGTTCGATAATCCAGAAACACAGTTCTAGAAATTCGGCAAAATCATTCAGTACTACACAGCGAAAGAGGAAAAGAAAGAAAATGGCCTTGTCCATGAGAAAGAAGATAGAAAAGGCAAAGCCATGTGTGCTTAGATACACGTCATCAAATCAGCAATGGAAAGCCAGAGATAAAATGGACACACAGGAGATCAGATAGGATCCAATGAAGAAATCTGGCCTCACAGAGGGTTTTTGCCTTGAAAGCATCATCATAATTCCACCATTCATCCTTTAAATCTGGCAATGTTTTGTGCTGCTTGTCATACCAATAAAGCATCTCCAAATTGGAATGTTTAACACTTTTCATTCTGCTTTGAAACAGTTGATCAACATCCTTTTTTATCCCACACACAATGAAACATATTTTATCCCAGTAATCTCTGTGTACCATTCTCAGAACACAAAACCCAGGGGTTTCCTCATAAATTTTTGTGTGTGCATGTGTTTAAAGATGCAATTCAAGGCAGTGCCACTGCCAAGCTGAGCAGGAAACTTTCTGCTCCAGAGAGGAACAGCTACAGGGAAGCTTCAGACACAACAAACAGAACCCCCCCCCAAAAAAAAAACGGGGGGAGAAAAGAAAAGAGGCAGAGGAAAACAAATTATCCAGTGTTGTGCTGTAGGAAGGCTATGCTATATCCTGCTCCCTGGATCTTTTATAGAAAACATAGCTGGGGTGTGATGCTCACTGGGCCAGCTCCTCCCGCCCCTCACCCTGTGGCTGTAGTTATCATGAGGATGGTTACTCACGCTGCTGTTGTGGCCTGACCAATGCACCATGGCTTGATTATGCGCCGAATCCCCAGTAAGGGCAAAGGTCGTGCTAGTCAATTTCAGTTCCTCCAGTCTGAAGCGCGTGGCTTTTCCCTGCAGCTGCTCCGCGGATGCCTGTTCTCGGCTCTCCAGTTGGGGGTCTCTTTCAGCCGGAGCTCCTCTGGGCTTCCGGCTCTGCTGCCCCCTCCGAGCCGCACTGTGCTTTCTTTGCCGGCCGAGGATCGCCGATCTGGCAGCACGGCTAGCCTCAGAGTTTGCTAGCGAGCGCCCTTCGGTTCCTCCAGGGAACGGAATAGGCTCCAAGGGAAACTTCAAGCGGCTGGGCTGATGAACATCCAAGGGCGCCGGTCGGCGGCTGATCCGAGCCTCTGGAGGCTCGCCGGTCAGTTTCCTCGATCCCCTCAGTTTCTTTGCTCCCAGTCGGGCATCACTCTCCCCAGCGGGAGCAGAAGCACAGAGGGCTTGATGCCCGGCATCAGCCAACTCCTCCCCATGACTCGGGTGCCCCTCACCTCTTTTCTCCACAGGTAGCCTCCTCGCTTCTTCGCCTCTTCGTCCCGTCCTCAAGTGCATTAATAATCCTTCCTGGGGTTGCTGCTGCTGCCGTTGCTGCTGCTGTAGCTGCACCTGCCAGTGGCACGATCTGCAAGTGATTTCTGCTCCGATAAAGCCAAAAGTGAGGATCAAAAGCCATGTCCGGGTGGCTAGCAGAGCAACGTGCCAGCCTGGGTACCAGCCAGTAACTTTTCCCATCGCCTCTGATGCTGATGGGGGGTGGGGAAAGCCCGTGTGTGTGAGAGAGAGAGAGACTGAGTGAATGAGTGAGTGAGAAACAAAATGGGAGGGAAGCCGGCAGTTCTTATTTTATTTTTATTTTTTTATTTTACCCAGAGGAAAACAGCAGTAACTCCACAGAAGTTTCAGACCCTGCCGTGGCAGAGGAAAGTCAGAGGAGAAAAGGGGGGTAAACCACCCAGCGTTCTCAGCTTTATTTTCTTTCGGATTTCCCACCCCCACCACCCCCACCCCCACCAAAAGCTGGCGTCGCTGACAGGGCTTTTGATGGAAGGGAAAGCCACAACCACAAGAGGGAGGAGCCAAATAAAGACGAGCGAGCGAGAGCGCGCACAAGCAAACCCTGGTTGATTTCGCCTGGTTGCTTTGCTACAAGTCAGAAAACCGCACGCCCACCCGCACAGCCCGCCGCCTTCCCGCCCCCCTCTCGCCGATCGCATCTCCTCGCGGGGTTTTTCTCTCGTCAGTGTGTGTTTAGAGCATGGATGACCCACTCCTTCTCAGTCATCCGGCCGCGCCAACTTCTTCCATTCTCTCTCTGCGCCGGCTTTAGGCTGCCACCACCAGCCTTGCATCGCTTTACCGCGCTTTCCCCACGACGCTGAAGTTGGTTCCTAGTTCCCAGTTCCTTATTTGCGTGAAAGTTCAATCACTAACAAAGAAAAGTTGACAGCTACAGCAACGTCAAGCCAAATTTAACATGCCCCTGAACCCCAAAATATATAATGGGGTACCCTGTATGATATATCGCTGTAATTAGGAGACTCTCCCCATCAAGACTGACAATAAATTTATACAATCAAAATCATCAGGATTCTGATATTATCATAAATACATAATGATGTCATAAAATCATAAAAAATAAGTAACTGGGGTACACGCCCCAAAATCTGCTTTGGGCAGGACAAATCATATACCCCAGGAAAGGGGAGGGTGTCCCCTATGAGATGCCACTGCGTCCCGTCTGGCCCAGAGCTTCTGCTGGGCGCAGGGCACATTAGAGGGCATCTATGCAAAATCAAACTGGACAAAAACATGCAGAAAAAAATAAGTATCTGGGGGTACACCCCAAAATCTGCTGTCATCAGGACAAATCATATACCCCAGGAAAGGGGAGGGTGTCCCCCACGAGATGCCACTGTGTCCTGCCTGGCCCAGAGCTTCTGCTGGGCGCAGGGCACATGGGAGGGCATTTATGCAAAATCAAAATGGACAAAAACACACTGGAAAAAATAAGTAACTGGGGGTTCATGCCCCAAAATCTGCTCTGGGCCAGGACAAATCATATACCCCAGGAAAGGGGAGGGTGTCCCCTATGAGATGCCAGTGCATCCCGCTTGGCCCAGAGCTTCTGCTGGGCACCGGGCACTCATGAGGGCATCTATGCAAAATCAAACTGGACAAAACACGCAGGAAAAAATAAGGAACTTGGGGTGCCCACCCCAAAATCTGCTCTGGGCTCGGACAAATCATGCACTCCAGGAAAGGGGAGGGTGTCCTCTATAGCATACCAGTGTGTCCTGCCTGGCCCAGAGGCTGTGCAGGGCGCAGGGTGCGTATGAGGGCATATACTCACAACCAAAATGGACAGAAATCCTCTACGAGAATCCATGGCTTCCTGACTGGCCCAGAATTTCTTGTGTGCATCTGAGCAACTATACACATCCAAATGTTTAAATTAGGTAGGGGAAAAAAGGATCTGGTGGTGCCCACCCCAAAACTTTATTCGAAGTATTATATATCATTCATTCATTCATTTCATTCATTCATTGGCGATCACTCGTGGCCACGTAAGATTGTAAGGTCTTTAGCAGTGGGTCCGTAAGTGACTGTGGAGGCCAATTCTGGATCCACACAGCCTCCCACAGTGAGGACATAGGTTTCCAGATGGAAGATGGTCACGATGAGGATTTGGCTGCTGGTTTTTGGCAAGGTTTATTTGGAGAGTTGAGAGAGCTTCACAAGATCATTTTTAATAGCAAAGCCTACTCCATGTATTCGTCGTTCTTGTTCAGGCAGTCCTTTCCAGAAGAAGGTGTAACCACCTTTTTCTTCCTTCAATTGTCCCTCTCCTGCTCTTCGAGTTTCTTGGAGTGCTGCTATGTCAATATCAAAACGTCTCAACTCCCTTGTAATGATGGCAGTCCTGCGTTCAGGACGTTCACTATCTGTATTGTCCAGCAATGTCTGTATATTCCACGTTCCAAAGTTCATTTGTCTTTTGCGACCGCTAAGTGGTGACCCCACTGGACGCGGTGATCCAGTCAGGGAGAGAGATGAGGCAGACTGTGTTTAGGGCACCTTTTCTAGCCCCCTCTCCATACGTGGTGAGCAGAGTGGATCCTGAATAGGACTGCTCTGTCGTGGATACAGCTGCCAAACAACTCAACTGCCTCGGTCCTTGAGCCAGGATGACTGAGTCTGTATCCACTGCCCATGTGCCGGTCCATGACTAGCGGCTTCCGGATTTCAAAGTCCTGCCCCCGTTGCCATCTGCCGATCGCCATGGGACTTTTGGTTTGGTTTGGTTGGAAGAAGCCTGTGTGTGAATTTGTTTTATGTGAGGAGATCGGTGCACGACGACCAACACACAATCTTGACAGAAAGAGGCTTTGATCCAATGGCATGGATACCATGACGATTGGAAGTATTTTATCTGCTGCAGCCTTCATCCACCTTCACAGCCGTTGTAACATACACATTGTTATCCTCCGCCTGTTCTGCCGTTGAGGACTTTCTTGGATTGTTCTTTGTCTGGTTCCTCTCCCTTGACCTTACCGCCATGGGTGACCCTGCTGGGAGTACATGACTCCCGATGGCATCGCTCACTGTGTTCATGGGAACACGCAAGCCCACTTACCACTGCAAGGTGATGATCCATACACATATTCATACAGGACAGGGTCCTCTGCAAGATGGCATTGGTTCCAACCCAGGTCAGAGCTTTTTGTTCAGTTATGGCTCAGACAACGTCATTTATCATTTCTGATTTTAGAGTATTTTTTAACTGTATTTAATTATGCATTTTATAACTTTTGTGATCCGCCTGAAACGTTTTAGTTAACTGCAGGAAATAAATCTAAACAACACCAACAACATTAATTTATGTATCAGAAGAATAGCCAAAATATATAGGAAAGAGTATATGAAACTTGGATGCCCATTCCAAAATATGATTTGGGGCACCACAAATCATAGTTCCACACATCAGGGATACTGTCTTCTATTAGATGCCGTCCATGCATAGTTTAGAGTCTCATCTATGAAATTACATCTTTATGCTTCTTGAGTGAATCGTTGTCTGGTGATCCAGCCAAGTTTCCATCTGCCATGGCACCAGATAACATAGAGTCATACTTTGAGAAGAATTGTTGTGCATTTGATTTATTATATCTCTAAATAAATTACTACACATATATATTATATTTCTCCAACAGGTAACAACCAAATATACAAATTAACATATAAACAAGTGCAGACTTAATTTTTTTTAAAAAATAAGGAAGTCATATTTATAAGAACTGGTAAAACAGTAAAAAACATTTTGCTTAGAAATATATTAGAACATTTTTGCAGTTTACAAAATCAACACCATTTCACATGGGCTGGAATTAAACAATTTCACCCATTCGAAATAATCTCCTGGTTTTCAAACATCTCTGAAATAGTAGTAGATTTAGAAGAGCACCTTCTAAACTGCTCATTGCACATCATCGTTATTGTTTGGTCCTTTATAGCCTCATTGCTACAATATGACTTGGAGTACTATTTTTCTTTGTGAAGTCTTGGAACAACTCATCTGTTGCACAAACATCACCACATTTGCCCAGGGTGGCAAAAAAGTGATACCCCCCAAGTCTTTTAAAAACATCTTAAAAACAAAAGATCTTTACAAAATCAAATACAAAACATTGAAAAACACCTTTTGAAAATTACAAAACATTGTTGAAACATCTTAAATATAATTCTAATACAGATGCACACTGGGACAAGGTCTCTCCTTAAAAGGGTTGTTGAAAGATGGGATTTTTTTATGTTTAATTTTTGTATCGGTCTTCCCTCTTACCTTGTTACAGCTCAAATATTATTATTTTACAAAGCCATTGGTATTGGCGACAGAAGGAAACGTGGCAGGTTAAACAACAATGATTTCTTGAAGATGTAATTTCATAGTTGACACTCAAAAGCATTCATGGGTGGCATCTCAGAGAAGACACTCTCCCAGGTGCAATGAAGTATGTTTTATGGTGCCCCAAACCATCTTTTGTGATGGGCACCTCATTTCCTTATTCTTTTCCTGTACATATTCGCTATATTTTCTAATACATATATACCCTTGTCTGTGCCATACAGATACAAGAAATTCTGAATTGTGTGGGAACCCTCTCCAGAATGCATGGGTGTATGACCTGCAGTGCCCAAAGCATGTTTGATGGTGGAATCCCACAGTTCCTTATGTATTTTCTACATAGCTTGATTATTGTTGTTGTGCATAGATGTCGATACCTGTTCCATATGACCACAAACCATGCCAGGCAGGATGCAGTGGCATCTCGCGGAGGACGCTATTCACTTTGCTCAAGTGAATGATTTTTCATAGCCCACAGAAGATTTTGTAGTGGTCACCCCAAATTATATCTTTTCCCATATTTACTCTTCATTATTTTAGCTGGGAAAGACATGCATCTCATAGAGTACACCATCTTTTTTCCTGGGGTGTATGATTTGTCCTGGCCCAGAGCAGATTTTGGTATGGGCACCCCCAGTTCCACACACGCATATTTTCCTGGAAGTATGCCCCATAAAACAATTACTTTTTGAGAAACATGGCTAGGATTGTGCAGCAAAAGTGCTAAAGACTTCAGTCTAGCTTTGTAGATACCTTCTGTTGTTCACTAGGATAAGTGACTGCAGAACCACATGCATGGCCTTCAAGGAGCACCTTTGTCCATTTAAACTTGGGAAGCCAATTGCCAGTGCCAGTTGCATTACCCTGTGACTTAAGTGGTAGCTGTCACACAGAATTGAGATAAATAAATCACTCAAACTTTGCCAAGATCTGTTGGATTAAAACTGTCAAGAATGGAAATACGATTTAGAGGAATATAAAAGCAACAAGAGGAATTCAAAGAAATTCCTATTTTCTAAGGTGCATGCCCTCTAGCTCTAAGTGGCCAATAATTTATAGCCAAGGGACAATGGCTTGCTCCTCATTGATCACTTTATACCACCACCATCCCAGTGCATTTCATTTCTGCTTGTCAAATTTTCCAAACCATATCGAACATTTGAGGGTCTTTTTGGGCTTCTCTTCCACCCATATTCAGGTTTAAGAATGCCACTTAGTGTTTAAAGTAGTCACTAATGAAACATATGCAGCTGCACATGTGCATAAAGTGCTTCCATTAAAATACTGGATGAAGCCCTATTAGTGTCACTGAAATCATTGGGAGATATATAGCTGGCCTGATGGTGTTTTTATAGATGTGACACTAAGGTTATGGATTGTATATACCAGACCTTGGAAAAGTTACTTTTTTGAACTACAACTCCCATCAGCCCAATCCAGTGGCCATGCTGGCTGGGGCTGATGGGAGCTGTAGTTTAAAAAAGTAACTTTTCCAAGCTCTGGTATATACACTATTTCTGGTGAAATAACTGTATGCATCTATTTAATGGTATGCACAAATATTGTATACCTAATTTTATCCAGATGTACATGGTCTGATCTACACATGAAGCAGAATGGGATGATAGTATGCTGAGCTGGTAGAATGGACTGTATTACTTCCTTATCCTTATGTTATATATCCTTAAGTTAACAGCCATGAGGAATAACCACCCTTCACCCTAATATCCCAGGGCAGGTTACAACATTTTCAAATACATAATTTAAAAAAACTTAAAATCACAAAAAACAAACTGGGTCCTAAAAATATACATCTCGGGTGTCAGAAGCTGGGGTAAAGAGGTACATCTTCAGCACTCACCGAAAACTGTACAGTGAAGTTGCAAATGCACCTCTGTGGGGAGGGAGTTCCACAACTTAGGGGCTGTCACTAGTTTTCTGTTTGCAGTGTGTTTATTGTTACATAGACAAACATCCAGATGTGACATCCCTGAAAAAAAATCCAAAGTAGTATAATCCATTGTACCACCTCAGCATTCTTCCATTTACTTCTGCTGCACAGATAGATCTAGCCACCATGGTGCAATAGACACATACGAACTTAAGACCAAAAATAAACAATGAAAGGGTCCCTCCAGACTGTCACTATTTGCATACCAGAAGTTTAAGTTTGTGAAATAAAAGTGGATTAAAGCACTATGTTGCCACTGTGGAAAAAAAACCCAGCTGTTGCATTTCTGCCTTTCATTCAACCACTAAAGAAACAAAAACATGGCCCTAGTGTGTGGTCTGAAGCATACTGTAGTAAGCTTCTCATGTTCTTTTTCTTTTAGGAACCTTTTTAAGGACGTGTCTGTTCTAGATATTTATGATGGTTTTATATCAGTTTAACTGCCATGGCTTTTCCAATGAATCCTTGGAATTGCAGTTTGGTAGCAGGCTTCCTAAAACTAAGCAGGTTTGGTCAATGTGTGTATGGGAGACCTTGTGAGAACCACATATATGCCACCTTGGGTACCACTGGTGATAGAAGAAAGGTACTATAAAAATGTAAGACCATAAGTAAATGAGAAGGTGATAACTCTACATGGATGAATAGCCCTTGGATCCTAGGTGAACGAGGACATTCTTTTTATCAAACCTTTTCTTAAATCTGTAACAACAGTGTCAAGCCTACATCAGGCTGCAACAGAAGGGATATAGGAAGCAAGTGTCTTCCCTTCACTGGCTCTACTGAGAGACCAGCTCCATCAGGCTCCTTCCTCCATTAATTGTCATCTAACAGCTGCCATTCCATCAGGCTGCAGCAGAGGTAGAGATGGGAAGCAGGGCCATTTTATCAGCTCTCCTGAGAGACCAGCTCTATTTGGCTCTATGAACAGTTGCCATTCCAGCTAGTTATTATACAAACTATTAAGTCACATCAACAACTGGTACCCAAAATTGCTTGTTTTCCTGTTCCTCACTTTTTCCTTTTGTACTGTATCTTTTAGGGCTGTAAGCCTGCAGAAAGGGGTTATCTTGAGAGCATAAGAAGAGCCTGCTGGATCAGGCCAGTGACCCATCTGGTCCAGCAGCCTGTGGCCAACCAGATGCCTATGGGAAGCCTGCAAGGAGAACCCAAGCACAACAGTACTCTTTCCACCTGTGATTTCCAGCAACTGGAATTCAGAAGCATACTGCTTCTGACAGTGGAGGTAGAACACAGACATCAGGATTAGTAGCCATTGATAGCCATATCCTTCATGAATTTGTGTGAGATCCTCTTTTAAAACCATCCAAGATGGTAGCCATCACTGCCTCTTATGGGAGTAAATTCATGCTTTTACTGATCTTATGTAAGTCACTCTGGGAGCCTTTTTGGCTGAAGATAATGTGACAAGATGCAAAAAAGGATGGGACTCCTACATATTTAATAATTGTGTGGAAAGGAAATGCCAGCAGGTGCAGCTGGCATGACAACTCCTAAAGGTGTAGAATCCTTGCCATTTTTTACATCTAGCCAGTTAGCTGAAAAGTGGGGTAACTAAAAATGCTTTAAACAAATAAGTGAAAATGCATATTGGATTTGTCTTCCCAATCATTTCCCACATTAACAATATTCAAAGATGGCACATAATAGCAAGCAATACTTCATCAATCACCAGCCTTGCCTTTGTTGCACATAATGAGGCCTCTTGAAATTGCTTCTCCCAGAACACAATTGAGGACGTGATACATAACACATCGATCCCATCAGCAGCTCCCATCCAAAGACTGTCACTTACTATGCTTTCATTTTAAGATCACTTATTTATTTTTAAACATATCCATTCTTGTCCTACAGACTTGTTGCAGTATGTTTCAGTCAGACATTTAAGTTTTTCCCTCATAATTATTTTACTACTCTCAAATATTCTCTGGCTGGCAGCCTTGAGAATGTAAGCAAGTGGTAACAAGGAAGTGAGTGGTGGGATTAATTGAGGTTTCACAATACTTTCTGCGAAAGTTGAAACAAAGATGAATTATCTGTAATCTGACCATCAGACCCCAGTTTAGTCAACTGTAAACCAATTATCTTCATAACGGCTTGAACTTTCTTCAGATAAATGATCACTATTACTTGCATAATCTGTGGACAATTAATAACAAATGCTTTGAAACTATGCTGCTTTTTCAATCTGTAGGTTGCATATGATTTGTTATCCCTGTTTTATGAGTGGGAAACTTTGAGGGAGAAAAATGAGAGTTTAAGCTTCATGATTTGCTCCAAAGTCACCTTCAAGCCAGATCTAGCATTTAGGACAAGGTCAAGATGCTTTACTGTCAAACTAACCTCAAATGTCTCAAACACAGCAGTCCTAGAGACTGCTAACAACCATTGGTACTCATAGTACAAAAACAGGCCCAGTCTCAGAAACTCCTGCCTCACATCTGCTCAAGGAATATGAGTAAGTTTGGGGCTTTCTTACTGACTTTCATGGTAGCCTTCAAAATGGCCTACAAGACCTATATAGGTTTTCTATCTCTGCAAAGCTCTCAGTCTTATCAGGGTGTGACATTTGTCAAGGAAATCTCTCCTGCAACTCTTTGCACAGCTCACCTTCTCCCTCATTTGGGGTTTTTCTTATGTTCAGACTGTGTTTTCTTCAACTTTTGCTTCTGTTCTACAGCATACTCATAGTCACATCAATTAATGGTAAGTAGTCATCCTTGATAGTCAAAAACTTCATACTAGCCTTGGGCCAGCATCTGGGTGTTCCTGCCTGATGGCTAAAATCAGGACAAAAAATATACAATTTAAATTCAGAAATGAAGAATCTGATATGACAAATGCCTAATTCTGTGTATGTTGGAGTTTTTGGAGGATCTAGCATTTGGGGACTCAGATCAGATCGTCAACATGCATGTTTCAGCACTAACATCCGGACTGTGTGAAATGTTGTGAAGTTTACTAACAAATTTGGCATCCTGGGTTGATTAAAAAAAAAGAATGCACTGCATTTTAATATTGGTGAAATTTCAGTGCAGCTGCAATATGTTTCTCAAAACATTTTTCCCCAAAAGGGTCACATAATACAAGCTGAAAAAGAAAAGAGAATTGACAGTACAAAGCCAATTGTTTCTTTTAATGTAGTTGTAATAATATTCCTTTGGATGTCTGTTACCAATAGGAGAAATCAAGATTGACTGTTTGAAGGCTCTTTAAACATCTCAAAAGGTTTGTGGCTTCTCAGTACATGAAGACTCAGCAAAACAGCTGCATGTGCTTAACATACATGATCATGTATATGTGTTTTTGTTCTTTTTCCTACACCAAAAAATAATTTCTTAAAGTTGAGATAAAATAGCTTATGGATTTATACACACATACACCACACAATAAATAAGCTATAACTTTGCAAAGAGTTAGTCCTTCAGTGATGCTATAGGGGTCCTATGAAGCTTCTTCCCATTCATGTGATTAACCACTAAATGCACCACATATCTAAAGTGACATCAATTTCAGTTAGTTAATGCAGCAAAGTTGAAGTAAGATTGAAAGGCTCTGCATCTGGAGTCACATTTATCCAGTGTAGTACATTTTTACACCTCCATCACAGTTATTTCAAATAATCTCTGGCTAAACTACAGAGCTTGGACATTTCCAGACTGTCACTATTTTTGGGAGGGATTCAATCACATATCATCAAATTCAGGTTGTGCAATAAAATGTGATTCGGTGTTCTTGCACAAAAATCCATCTTCCACAATTGAACTATTTGTGGTAAGGAAAGTGATGGGAAAAGGCAATGGGAAGTGTGGAATAGGGATTGCTTGATGCAATATTGTATAACCTCCCTACAAACAAAATAAATGCTCAATAAATAACTAATGGTGTCTAACCTCCCTGCAAACTTTGTGCAAACAAATCAGAATAAATGCTGAATAAACAGGCTGTCTGGAAGTGACCCTTTTATGGCATCCAGAGCTAATATGCATAGGATCTTTCTTTTTTGTGGATATTATTAATTATTTTAAAGTCAACTTTCAAGTTCTTTCTGATATCACTTGGGAAGTTCTTCATGAGTTTTTTGATGGGCAAGATCTCAATGGCTATCTCGCTGTGCCACCTTCCTCAGGTAAGATACGAGCTGCAATTGGACCCTGAATCGAGTGAGGAAGGAAAACATGATCCAAACACAATAGAACTTTGATCAAAGGTTCTAACTGCCCCAGAGAAACTCCCAGTCCAACTGAGAGTGCAACCTTGGTCAGAAAGACAACTTTATTCAGGAAACAGCAACAATTTATAGATCAACATGGCATGGCAAGCTGTAAACATTGCAAAAGACAGAGTCATCAAACGAGGATGTAAACAGACGTAATATAGGGAACATACGTATTCAAAAGAAACAGAAGGTGAAGTCTCATCCTTTCTGTCTTCCTGTTCTTGTTAGATCTTACCCTAATGTTATCACCCCTTCAAACAGACACTTTGTGACCAGTGGTTAAATGCATCACTGAAATCGTCTCTAAAAGGAACATTCTCTGTCTTTGTTCTAGATAAAGTAAGGCAGTTACAACAAATTATAGATGTCATTGCTTTGCCAAGAATTAACACATACTTAGCACAAGACTAAAAGGTTAGGGAGAGATACATTTTTTTATAACAGACATAAACCTCAGAAGAGGGAGAATTTTCCATGCCAACATTTTGTTCTACATTCCCTCAACTGTTTCCTAGAAGAATTGGGGGGACGGTTCCATACATGGTAAGATCAAATGGCATATGAAACTAATGAACAATGGAGTGATTTGGCATGACTGTTAGTTATTTTTAGAGATGTGAAAGCACCACTTGGATTGGAAATGAGATGAGCTATTTTTCCCCAAATTCATAATTAGCTCTGCACATTAAAGATCAAATCCAGGCAGGTCTCCTACACAGCCTCAGCAAAGCAGGAGACATGTCTCTTTTACTAGGAGGCTACTTTGATTATTTATCCCTAGGAAAACGGGGTGGAGGCCAAAATCCATCCCCCCCAGTGATCATACCTGAAGAGTCACCCATAGGGAGGAGGTGTTTGACCCACTGCCATATTTACCAGGGTTTCTAAATTGGGGGGGGGAGCTGCATGAGCAGAGAATGCTCCCCACTGCAGAGGTCTGGAGCACAATGGTTGGAAGGTTGTGGGACTAGCAACAGCAATGAGACAGGGAGTTTGTCCCCCCTCCCCCCTCAGAACATTGCAATTGTGGGGGGGGGAAACACTTGAACAGGGTTATTGCATGTGTGCAATGTGTATTACAAGCAGCTGAGTTGAACATCTTGCTTCAGCTTGCTGGCACATTGTCCCACAGGAGTACAGAAAAAGAAAAATAGATCTGTAGTCTATTTTCTTTAATCAGAAAAAGCATCCCTAATGGGCATTTTGATTTGATTTTGTTTTTTTACTTCGAACGGTGGAATTCCATGCCACATCACAAAACATAAGGTGCTGGTCAACATCACATGCTCCACTGCTACATATCCTGGCACCTAATCCTATTCTTATGCTATTTTGTCAAATGAAAAATGCCATTTGTTTCAAATATTAAACTAGCAGCTTTACTGGGTCACATTTATGGCACATTTGGAGTGAGCTTCTCATCTCTAATCCTGGCTAGTGTTCGCTGTGTTCAGAATACTTTCAGTGAAATCCTAGACATGATTGCTCAGAAGTTAAGTTCTACCCATGTTCAGTGGAGCTTGCTTCCAGGAAAGTGTGCAAAGGACTATGCTGGGTGTTCCAGTTCTTTGCAATCAGTTTGGGGCTGGGAATCAAATATCCTTTTTTTTTAAGGCACACTGAAGACTTAGGATACCAAGTGGAAATGTCCTTTTTTTCTTCTTTGAATGGCAGACTTCCATGTCGTATATTTTTTTTGAAAGCCCCCTTGTTGTTAAAAGTAGCTTGTTGTACAGGTTCTGTTTGAAAAGTCAAAGCCCAAGGTGGCTTGGATGTGCAGAACAAGTTTCATAGGGGGTTGGGATCCCATCTAAGGCAATGCATGTTTTTCTTTTTCTTTTCTTTGGCCTAAATTGGCCATTCTAAGATCTAGATAGCAAGTATAAATTTCCTTCTAGAACAGTTTTTGGCATTTCAACTATTAAAACAAAAATGCTAATATTAGATCAGCAGAGTGTACAACAACAAATGTCAAGTTCACACCATCTGACAAAAACATAGCTGTGTTCAAATGTATAGAGACAATGTAGTTAATGCTTCGTAATAACCACATACAAAATAGTTTTTTAAAGCCCTAAAGAGAGGGCCTTACTTTGATGTAATATTGATAGTTTGTTTTGATAATGTTGGGCATTAGCTTTTCAAATCATAGCATTTATTGTCATAATATCTAATATTGTCATAGTATCTGATTGATACCCTAATTTTCTGAAAATTCAGAAAGAAAAATGTTTTGAGCCATCTCTGATACTACATGTCAAAAATTCTCTGGAATGAATACTGAATACCATGAAGCTTATTTATCATAAATCAAAACATGTGTGACTCATATCCATGCACAAATAAAATAAATATATTTGTCTACAAAGTTTGCTTTGCAAAGGATTAAGTTCTTTGGTACACAAGGACAGTCTGCAAGTAACTTCCAGAGCTGCAGGAGTAAGACCTTTTGTATACAGAAATTATCACAAACAAGTCATCAGCTCTTAGCTTTATACATCAGTATTGCATATCTGCAGGACCTTATTTACTTAACTCTTGTTCTTTTCAGAAGAGGGAGGGGGAAAGACTTTCTAAAAATATTTACTCAGTGGTGGCTGGTGCCCACAGGGACTGGGAGGGCAAAAACCATGGAGGCCAATGATAGGCAGAACCAGTTATAGATTTGTTCCTGTCCTTTTCCCCGATGAATTTTGCAAAGGCAACACAGATTAAGGAAGAAGAAGCTAACACACAAGGCCACCACTTGAACTGATTGTAACTAAGGTAGGCAGGTGGGGAGGGGCTAAGGATAGGTTAAGGTTGGTGGGGCAATGCCCTGTTCCCCTAATGAACCAGTCTCCACTGCGTTTACACAAGTTCTTTACTCACTATGCTTGTGGTATTTTAGGATTGCACTCAAAGGTGCAGCTCAACTGACAGCCTTCTGTCAATGGAACATCAAGGGAAGGAATTTTCAGCAATTCTGGGTCCTCCCTGT
The DNA here is from genome assembly GCF_030035675.1 of Rhineura floridana. NCBI lineage: Eukaryota > Metazoa > Chordata > Lepidosauria > Squamata > Rhineuridae > Rhineura > Rhineura floridana. The sequence continues at coordinate 79,174,740 of NC_084486.1, read as the reverse complement.
TTTTGTTATGAATAGTAGGTTCCCCTCCCCCCCCCCCCGTGCTCTCTGTAGACATATAGCACCAGCCACATTAAATCACTGAGCACAGGAACACCGGAAGATAACATACTGAATCATACCATTGGCCTGTCTAGCTCAATATTGTGTATGCACTTACTGGCAGTGACTCTTTGAGGCAGTGACTCTCTAGGTGCCCTCCAGATGTTGTTGGACTCCAACTCCCATCAGCTCCAGCCAGCATGGCCAGTGGTTATGGGAGTTGGAGTCCCAATAGCAACTGGAGGGCACCATGTTGGCTACTCCTGTTGAGACCGGAGAAATTCCCAGTCCTACCCAGAGAGGAGAGGGACTAAACTGAAACCTTCTGTATGCAAAGTAAGTGCCCTACTACCGCATTATGGCCCTTCCTCAGTGGACATGCCTGGGTCCTTCTGCATGCAAAGCATGAGCTCTATCACTAAGGATGGCCCTTTTGCGAAAGATAAAGGTCTTTTGGTTAAGAACACCTCTCCCTCCTCTGCTATGCACACAATTCTTTTCCATAGGGAAGGCAGACATCTGAGACTGAAACTTGAGTACACAGTTCTAGTATCTTATAGAATCCTCCCAATATAACTCAGTCCAATAAACCAGAGTGGTCCTCTTAGCAGCTGGCTGGCTTGAGAAGAGATATCTAGTGGGAAACAAACTGAAATTCAAAGCTAAAATGTGCAGAAATTGAACCAAGTGCCATAACAATTTCCCACCACTCCTTTATTGGCGATGTACAATATGCTCAGCTATGATTTTCCTAGCACGAGTGCCAGTTGTTTTTATACTCCAGCAAGATTTTATCTGGTAGTATTTTTTTAAAAAACCCAGAAGGGCAATAATTTCCCTTCTATTTCCATTATTGTTTTCAACTACGGTTGCCTTTTCTCGTTTCTCACAAGGACCATTCACGAAGCTGCCATAGCTGCTATGCAATTCAAATGGAGGCAAACTATAAATACCATTTAAGCTACCTTTCCCGGTGACAGAGTACCAGGATAGCATAAATCTTCAACAGATCCCAAGAGATGACAAGAATTCATTTGGATTTCACTCTCGCTGTCCCTCACCTCTTCAGAGATCATTGAATTCCAGCCATTGCTGAAGAAGTAGTCTGGTATTTTTTCAGCTCCGGGTTTATTTGTATTGACAAGACAATAAAAATTCTTGTCTATCACTGTCACCTTTAGCTTTTCACTTGGTTCTAAAAGAGTTTAACAGAGGCACATAGATAATGAAGAAGAAGAAAAGAATATAAATGTAATGATCTGTGAATGCTGTCTAGAGTTTGTCATAATTGTTGAAGACATATCGGCAAGAAGATCTTTGCATTTATCTATCTATTTATTTTGCTCTTACATTTTTATTACACTTTTCTGCCACAACATGGCTCCCAAAGCAGCTAAGTATGCATTTTTTAAAAACAATTCTAGCCCACCCTTCATCCTGGATGATCTCATGATAGGGTAGAGTAAACAATGTAAAACTATAATAAAACATTAATACAATCACACAATAAAATGAGGGCAAATAAAACAGATCAGTAGAGCAACAGTCACTAAACCACAGCCCACCATACCTTAGTACCTGTAAATGGCTGCAGGAGCAAAAAGAGACATTGCCAGCCATACCTCAGAGGGGAAAACTTTCCATAGATGGGGCATCACCCAGAGAATATTCTTTCCCATGTTGTTGCATAATGGATCCCACCTGGTGACAGAGCACCAAGAAGATCCTCCCTTGCTGATCTTAACACATGAGCAAGTTGATATAAATGGGGAATCTATTTTTGGACACTCACAAAATTTATGTGAGATTATTTGACATTCATACATGAATATCAATGTTCACCAAATTTTGGACCAATTTTTTAAAGATAAAGGGGAATTGTTGGTTAAAGAAACTTCTTTTTACTTTCTCTCCCAAAGAGGAAGGTACACTCGTATAAACCTTTTTATCCCCTAAACATACATTATTCTAAAGCCAAACCGATATATTGGTAAGGAACAATCACTTAGTATTCTTTGGTGTGCTCTTTTCTATATCAATTACCTCAGGGTAGTTCAGCTTTGGGATTTAAAGACCCAGAGATACTCCATGCACTTGACCTGGCGCCGAAAAGATAACAGTGTTGGCGCCAGGAGCACCTTGTCAAACAAATCATTTCATAATTTGGGGGCCATCACGGAGAAGGCCCTCTCCCTTGTTGCCACCCTCCAAGCTTCCCTCGGAGTAGGCACCCAGAGGAGGGCCTTTGATCTTGAACGTAGTGTAAGGATGGGTTCATGTCGGGAGAGCTGTTCCATCAGGTATTGTGGTCCTAAGCCATGTAAGGCTTTATAGGTCAAAATTAGCACCTTGCATCGAGCTCGGAAACATACAGGCAGCCAATGCAAGTGGGCCAGAATCAGTTTTATATGTTCTGACCATCTAGTCCCTGTTACCAATCTGGCCGCTGCATTTTGCACAAGCTGCAGTTTCCGAACCGTCTTCAAAGGCAGCCCCACGTAGAGCGCATTGCAGTAATCTAATTTGGAGGTTACCAGAGCATGGACAATTGAAGCCAGGTTATCCCTGTCCAGATACAGATGTAGTTGGGCCACCAACCAGACTTGGTAGAAGGCACTCCGTGCCACCGAGGCTACCTGAGCCTCAAGTGACAGAGATGGTTCTAGGAGAACCCCCAAGCTACGAACCTGCTCCTTCAGGGGGAATAAACCCCATCCAGGACAGGTTGGACATCCACCATCTGGTCAGAAGAACCACCCACTAGCAGCATCTCAGTCTTGTCTGGATTGAGCCTCAGTTTATTAGCCCTCATCCAGTCCATTGTCGCAGTCAGGCACCGGTTCAGCACATTGACAGCCTCACCTGAAGAAGATGAAAAGGAGAAATAGAGTTGGCAATGCATCCAAAGCTCCGGATCACCGCACCCAACGGTTTCATGTAGATGTTGAACAGCATGGGGGACAAAACTGACCCCTATGGAACCCCATGCTGGAGAATCCAGGGTGCCGAGCAATGATCCCCAAGCACCACCTTCTGGAGCTGACCTGCCAAGTAGGAGTGGAACCACTGCAATGCAGTACCTCCCACTCCCAACTCAGCCAGTCTCCCCAGAAGGATACCATGGTCAATGGTATCGAAAGCTGCTGAGAGATCAAGGAGAATCAACAGAGTCACACTCCCCTGTCCTTCTCTCGACAGAGTTCATCATACAGGGCAACCAAGGCTGTTTCCGTGCCAAAACCAGGCCTGAAACCTGATGGAAATGGATCCAGATAATCAGTCTCATCCAAGAGTGTCTGGAGCTGGCCCGCAACCACTCATTCAAGGACCTTGCCCAGGAATGGAACATTTGCTACCGGCCTATAGTTATTAAGATTTTCTGGGTCCAGGGTGGGTCTCTTCAGGAGTGGTCTCACTACCGCCTCTTTCAGGCAGCCAGGGACCACCCCCTCTCACAGAGAGGGATTAATCGCTTCCCTGGCCCAGCCGGCTAGACTTTTGTATGTTTTTAATTATATGTGTTCTTTTATCTGGAAGCCGCCATGAGTTCCAGTTTTGGAAAAAGGGCCGGGTAAAAATAATGATAATAAATAAATAAATAAACAGATAAAATCCCTGCTAGCTTTTATTAGCCTAGAAGGGCAAGGATCCAGCACAAAAGTGGTTGCATGAACCTCTCCAATGACCTTGTCAATGTCCTCAAGCTGCACCAACTGAAGCTCATCCAAGAAATTGGGACAAGGCTGTGCTCTGGATACCTCGCTTGATTCACCTGCTATAACACTGGAGTCTAAGTCCTGGCGGATGCTAAAGATTTTATCCTGGAAGTGCCTAGCAAATTCATTACAGGAGGCCTCAAATGGTTCTACCATTTCCCTGGGGCCAGAGTGTAATAGCCCCCGGACAATTCTGAAGAGCTCTGCTGGGAAGCAGATTGATGATTTGATAGTGGCAGCAAAATATTGTTTTTTTGCTGCGCTTACTGCCCCTAAATACAGCTTACCATATGCACTTACCAGTGTATAATTGCATCCACCAGGAGTTCGTCTCCATCTGCACTCAAGCCATCTCCTATATTGTTTCATCGCTCTCAGCTCTGGGGTATACCATGGAGCTGTACGAGCTCTACACAGGAGAGGGCGCTCAGGAGGAATCATGTCAACCTCCTGGGTCATTTCTGTATTCTACAGTTCGACCAGGGTTTCGACAGGAGCGCCAGCCCTATCAGCTGGAAAACTCCCCAGAGCCCTTTGGAAACCATCTGGATCCATTAGTCTCTGGGGGTGGACCAGCTTAATAGGTCCCCCACCCTTGCAGAGGGGAAAAGCCACTGTAAGTCTAAACTTCAGCAAGCAGTTATCTGTCCATGACAGAGGGACTGATGTAAGGCCCCCCACATTCAGATCACCATCTCCCTGTCCAGTTGCAAAAACCAAATCTAGGGTATGCCCTGCTTGGGCCAATGGCATATTGGGACAGTTCCATTGTTGTCATGGAGACCATGAAATCCTGAGCTGCCCTGGATAAGGTGGCCTCAGCATGGATGTTGACATCCCCCAGAACCAACAGTCTGGAGGATCTCAACAGTACACCCGAGACCACCTCCGTCAGCTCAGCTAGGGAGTCTGTAGGGCAGTGGGGTGGGTGGTACACCAACAGAATCCCCAGTCAGTCCCACTGACCCAACATAAGGTGCAAACACTCCAGACATGGCAGGCATGTGCCCACAGTGCAGCCCGCATTTACTTCAAGGGTAAGGTAGGTGGGGCATGCGTACGAGCCTCACGGTCCTGAGCAGTTGGGGGTGCCTGGGAGCTCCCTGTCTGTGATCCATGGCAGTGTCGGGAGCCGATGCTGCTGTTGATCGTGGAAGGTAGCGCTACCCTCCCACCCTAAGGAGGGCCCTACCTGGCCACCCTCTGGCATTGGCCCTGCTGATGCCCTCCAAATGCTTTGCATCACAGCTCCCATCAGCCCTAGACAGTACAGCCATAGTTATAGTACAAAATATCTGCAAAAGCTGATGTTGACAGTGCTTCAATGATGATTCCAAAATGTCCATTACAGTGAACTAATCAATTAGAAATGCTCTCATAACTTCTAGAGTTTAGTTCACCTCTCAGTTTCTGGATTCCTTTCACTCTTTTGGAACACCAAGGAACATTTCAGGACAGGGAACATTGTTTTAGTTCAGAATGCTTCAATGCTGGTTTGTACCAATCATCCAGATTGTTAAAGAACAGCAGCAGAGGGTTAAAAAAAAAGTTAACAGTATCTTTTAAGTTTTCTTAAAAGCCTACATTTCTCTGCTTTAATAAAACAACAGCAACAACAGTCAGAGCTCCTCAGAACTCTGCAGGCAGCATTTTAGACAGCCTCACATCGTAAGGCATATTGGAGGTCTGTAGAGAAAGGATGGTGTGAAGCTACAAAGTTTTTAAAAACATACAAGCCAGAATACACACCACTCAGCCACCTCCTGTGCTTGTAAATTTCATTAACTTTGGCCAAAATGGGAAAAAGCTATAGCTGTTTTTAGATTCCTTATTACAGCAAATGGGAAAACACAGAGCTTTGTCTTATAAAGAGCATCTAGGAACTCAAAACAGACTGAAGTAGAAAGAGCACAGAGTGACTCGAACAGGTCAGAACTTTGTAAAATGCACAGACACAGATACAAAGCAAATCCTGGAACAGTGCACACCCAAGATTCTAGGAGCAAGGAAAACAGCCCTCCAGTGTCTTGGGCTATATTGCTGTATATGAATATTCTGCACTTAAAATATTAGAGGAAAGTGGAAGGTAGGTTTCTGAGCTACATAAGTAACTTCTCTCAATATATTCATAGGATGTATGAATATCTAGGATTGTACGGGCATGATGTTATACTGTTTACTCCTAAAAGATGTTGTTGTTATGTGCCTTCAAGTCAACTATGATTTATGGCAACCCTATGAATCGGCAACCTCCAACAGCATCTGTCATGAACCACCCTGTTCAGGTCTGTGGCTTCCTTTATGGAATCAATCCATCTCTTGTTTGGCCTTCTTCTTTTTCTACTCCCTTCTGTTTTTCCCACCATTATTGTCTTTTCAAGTGAATCATGTCTTCTCATTATGTGTCCAAAGTATGATAACCTCAGTTTCATCATTTTAGCTTCTAATGGTAGTTCTGTTTTAATTTGTGCTAACACCCAATTATTTGTCTTTTTCACAGTCCATGGTATGCGCAAAGGTCTCCTCCAACACCACATTTCAAATGAGCTGATTTTTCTCTTATCTGCTTTTTTCACTGTCCAACTTTCACATCCATACATAGAGATTGGGAATACCATGGTCTGATTTCTTGACTATTGTCTCCATTTTGGTTAATGACTGTGCCAAGGTATTGATAATCCTTGACAAGTTCAAGGTCCTCATTGTCAACTTTGAAGTTACATAAATCTTATGTTGTCATTACTTTTGTCTGTTTGACTTTCAGCTGTAGTCCTACTTTTGTGCTTTCCTCTTTAACTTTCATCATAATTCATTTTAAATCATTACTGGTTTCTGCTAGTAGTATGGTGTCATCAGCATATCTTGATATTTCTCCCTCCAATATTCACACCTCCTTCATCTTGGGCCAATCCTGCTTTCCATATTATATGTTTTGTGTGATGCCCCTGTATTTTGATAACTGTAAATATAGTAAGTGCGGGTTTATTAAAGTATACATGGTAAGTGGATTGAGTGAGAGGGGGGAGTACATGGGCTAGAATGCTGGAGAGTGCTGTATGATGATTGGCTAAGCATTTTAGTGGCTGAAGGTATAAATGAGAGGATGACAGTTGAGAGAGGGAGGTCGGTTGGTTGTGGAGTTTGGGTTGATTGGAGTTGGTTGTGGGCTGGATGGTATTAGGCTGATATTGAGGCAGATTATATTTGACTAGAAACATAAAGAGTAACACAATATATGAAACCATACGCTTGTTAAATATACCTAAAGTAATCTTGTTATTTCCTGGTGTTTATAAATAAATATTTTATTGGTTTACCAAAAACCTGATCCTTGGCTGGGGCTTTCACAGACCAGAAGGGTGGGCAGGGTAATTACCAAGGTTGGGAAACAGTATCAATGGTGGCAGCGGTGAAGAGATAGTGTATCATCAAGTATCCAGGGCAACCCAGGACTGTATGCTTTATAGGCACAAAGATACAGGGAGTTGTGGCCTGCTAGTGCACCCAGACACAAATTAACAATAAGCCAGAAGGGGACTAAGGCAAAGTCCTAAGGCAATATTGTGAAACAGGGAGTGGCTGGTGGTGCTGCCTAGCAGTGGGATCTTGCGAGATCTGTGCTAGAGCCGGTGAGAGAACAAATAAAACCCGGGATCCTGACTGGAGGGACCTGACTGGGGAGGGATCCTCACATTCTGCTTATTGATTAAATAAATAGGGTGATAAAATACACCCCTGTCTCATACCCTTTATGATTGGGAACCAATCAGTTTCTACATATTCTGTCCTTACAGTAGCCTCTTGTCCAGAGTATAGGTTGCACATCAGGACAATCAGATGCTGTGGCACCCCCATTTCTTTTAAAGCATACCATAGTTTTTCATGATCTACACAGTCAGAGGCTTTGCTGTAATCTATAAAGCACAGGATGATTTTCTACTGAAATTACTTTGTCCGTTCCATTATCCAACGTATGTTTGTGATATGATCTCTGGTGCCTCTTCCTTTTCTGAATCCAGCTTGGACGTGTGGCATTTCTCATTCCATATATCAGCCTTTTCCAATCAGTGTGCCTCCAGATGTTGTTGGACCACAACTCCCATCTTCCTGACCATTTGCAATGCTGGCTGAGGCTGATGGGAGTTGTGGTCCAACAACATCTGGAGGCACACTGGTTGGGAAAGGCTGCCATATATGGTAAGAGCCTTTGTTGTAGAATCTTGGGCATTACTTTACTTGCATGGGATATTAAGACAATAGTTCAATAATTACTGCATTCACTGGGATACGTTTTCTTTGGAATTGGGATGTATATGGAACTCTTCCAGTCTGTGGGCCACTATTTAGTTTTCCATATTTCTTGACAGATTTTTGTCAAAATTTGAACAGATTCAGTCTCAGTAGCTTGTAGCAACTCTATTGGTATGCCATCTGTTCCTGGTGATTTGTTTCTTCCAAGTATTTTAAGAGCAGCTTTTACCTCACATTCTAAAATTTCTGGTTTTTCATCATACGGTTCCTCCATGAATGAATCTGTCATCTTGGCATCTCTTTTATAGAGTTCTTCAGTGTATTGCTTCCATCTTCCTTTTATTTCATCTTGCTCATTCAGTGTGTTCCCCTGTTGATTATTCAACATCCTACTCTAGGTTTAAATTTCCCTTTCATTTCTCTAATCTTTTGGAATAGGGCTCTTATTCTTCCCTTTTTGTTGTCCTCTTCTATTTCTATACAATAACTATTATAATAGTTCTCTTTGTCCCTACGTACTAGTTGCTGTATTATTGCATTTAGGATTCTGACCGTGTTTCCATCTCCTTTTGCTTTTGCTTTCCTTCTCTCTTTAACCATTTTAAGAGTTTCTAAGGTCATCCACTGAGGTCTTTCTCTCTTTTTAACTAGAGGTGTTGTCTTTTTGCATTCTGCCTTTATAATCTCTCTGACTTCACTCCATAGTTCTTCTGGTTCTCTGTCAACTAAGTTTAAAGCCTCAAGCCTGTTCCTTATTTGATCTTTATATTCTTCTGGGATGTTATTTACCATTGTATTTTGGCATTATAATTGCTTTGTTCCTCTTCTTTAGCTTTACTCTGATTCTCGATATGACCAGTTCATGATCTGTACTGCAGTCTGCTCCTGGTCTTGTTTTTGCAGAAAGTCTGGAACTTCTCCATCTTCTGTTACCAATTATATGATCAATTTGATTCCTAGTTTGACCATCTAGTGATGTCTACGTCTACAGTCATCTTTTCAGTTGCTCAAAAAATGTGTTTGCAAGAAACAAATTATTGGCTTCACAGAATTTGTGATTGACATTATCCTTCTTTAGCCATTCAAAAAAAATACAAGCTTTCAAATTGTGCAAGGGGTATGGTTGTTCATACATTTGCCTCTTCCCAATGGCCCTGTGTGTGCCACGTCCAAATCCAGTGCTGCGCTTGAAGGTCTGCATAGAGATAGAATCTTCCCTTCAGTTAGGAACCCTTTTTATGCAGGCTCCCAATCACAGATGAGTGTGGCCATTTATGCATCACAAAAAAAGGACAAAAGGGGAAGTAAATTTGTATAAAGTTTGCATATGCTAATTTATACAGAGAGATGCAAATTTAGAAACAATTACTACAATTTGAATAGATATACAGTACATCTTACTATAGTGGGAAAGACTGTAATCAGATGACTTTTGTGCAGGGCTGTTGATGGGCAATTTTAAGCCTTCCACTTTCTCTTCTTTAAGGCCTCTGTGCATCCTTCTTATGATTCTTTATCTTTAAAATGGACTTAGACTGGACAGTCTTTCAAATGGAGGACTCCTTCAGATAGAAGGACGCATGGCCATCCTATCACAGTGAGAATTCAGAAGCCCTCTTCAGACCTTTGCAGGTCAGATGGGGAGCTGGTGCATGCAGGGACATTGGAGGCAGGGCTTATTGTCTCACCACTTTAAATTGGCATGTGTCTTTTGAACACCTGAAGGGAGCTATCCAATTACTAAGAATTTTCATAATGATCACGATATATTTTACTCTCCTTTTATTGTTGTGGAGACACAGAAAGAGTGGGAAGAGTTTATAATGTACTGAAAAGTACTGTCTCTGAGAGGTGAAGAAATAGCAATTCTATATAGCTAACCTAAAGTCTTGCCTGGATATCCTAGATAAATATCAGGCTATTCCAGAGTTGATTTGACTGGTTTGTGAGAGTAGGGAAAACCTTTGATTCATGTTATCAACACACATTTTTAGGTGAGCAAATAATAATGTATCTTGGCTTTTGACTGATCTGGACTACAGACTACTCTATGGTCTAAGAGAATGATTCTGACATTGTCACAGCACAATGTTATGATCCTGTTTTTATTTCTATGAAACTAGAAAACAGAAAGGAAAGGAGGAATAATGTTTGTGGATGTGGTTCCAGTTCTTGTGAATTTTAAAAAGTAAATTTGTATAATTATTTATTTAATATGATGTAATATTTAACTTAGGGCAATAAAATAGTTCATTCACGCTCTACGTGGGGCTGCCTCTGAAGACTGTTCGGAAACTTCAGTTGGTGCAACGTGCTGCAGCCAGAATGTTAACTGGGGCTGGTTACAGGGACCATACAGGGTCCTGTTACAAAAGCTCCACTGGTTGCCATTCTGTTTCCGGACACAATTCAAAGTGCTGGTGATGACCTATAAAGCCCTATATGGCTTAGGTCCAGGCTATCTGTCAGACCGTATCTCCCTATATGAGCCTGCCCGGGCCCTGAGATCCTCAGGAGAGGCCCTTCTCTCAATACCTACGTCCTCACAAGCACGACTATTGGGGACGCGAGATAGGGCCTTTTCGGTGGCTGCCCCGAGGCTTTGGAACTCCCTTGCTAGGGAAACAAGAATGGCCCCCTCCTTGCAGTCCTTCCATCGGCAAGCAAAGACTTTTTTATTTCAACAAGCCTTTGGAACTGAAAGCTGTTAAGGACAGGTCTTGAAGGGTGCTGCATTGCTGTTGCCTAATTGTATTATTTTAAACTGAGTTTGAATTATTTTAACTGTATGTATAAATGGTTTTAATACTGTAAATTGTTTAATTTGATTTTAATCTAGACTTGTGTATGTTTTTAATTATATGTGTGCTTTTATCTGGAAGCCGCCGTGAGTTCCAGTTTTGGAAAAAGGGCAGGGTAAAAATAATGATAATAATAATAATAAAAAAAATTACTACAGGAGGAATAATTCTGTTACCACTAACAGCAACAATACACTACTACCACATTTTCACTAGTAAAAAAATATTGATGGACAGAAATATGCTGCTGAATGCATAAAAGAAAGATATATCAAAACAATCTGGCCAGAAAGTATTGCTAAAAAGTGATTTTTGGATATTCATTATTACCAAGAATCAAGCCTGACAAAAACTACAGTATCTTCACATGTTTGAAAGTTAATATAAAATAAATAAGTTGTCTATTTCTTAATATTTAAGATGTTCTGGAGCTGAGCCAAATCTACAAGTTCCAATGCCAGGTCTTTGTTCAAAATGGGTTCTGACAATAGAAGACTAAAAACAACAACAACACAGTAGTTGAATTACTCATACCAAAAGGAAGAGTCTAGGGGGTTATATCTGTACACAGTGCCCCCAAGTGCCACTGACTTTTAGTCAGAAATACAATGATAAAGATAGATGTAAGGAAATAGTTGCAGAAAAGGTAGTAGGTAACACTCTCCTTGGTGGGTCATCCATACTTTTAACAAATACCTGCGGGGTTCAATCACAGCACCTTAACAACTTTTACATTGCCTGGATGGCCTATAAAATATTGTGAACATTTAACTTTGTCAGTTATTTCCTGTTCTAATTATAGGAGCAGGAAGCACTTGTTCCCAGATAGCACAACCCTTGTCAAACACTGTTTTTTAATGGTGACCACTGTGTGTAACTTGTCTTGAGTGTGTCTCTCTTTTCATCACAGCAAGAGCTGCTTTTCAGATTCAAATCTTCTCTTGCAGCCAGTCATTTAAATGTTTTATAGGGCTCTATATACTCCCCTTATCAGAACTTCAAATCCATACTATTACTCTGCAGAGTACTTAACACACAAGGGATGTCTACTTTCCCCTAACATCTGTGCACACAACACTTTCAGCCAATAAACCATCATGGTTTCTTACCTAATTTTTCTTCAGCAGATTCTAAAAAGACACACCACCCTTAAAAAAACACAGTAAATAAAGATAGCAGATAGTTTTTCCCTGTTTTTACGATGGAGGTCAAATCTCTAAACAATTTAGTGTATGTGTCCCTCATTTTTGTGGGATGGTTATGGTGGATCAACTAGAATAATCATTTTGATTGGTTGATGGTCAACAAAGATTTAATTAGGTCCTGGGGGGATCTGAAATGAATTTGTCTAATGCAACACTGCTGGAATTAGTTTTTGTTTTACTATGGTGTCTTTGGTAAAATATTATGTTATTTATTTGTGTTCCTAGTATCTTGCTTTCTTCTCCCTCCTTCTTTTCTCTTTTATCTGAGTTTCATGGATCTTGGTCTGCAGTGACATCTGTTCGCAAGAGCAATGTGCCCAATGTCACATTGAAATATCTGGGAAAAACATATGTAGTTTCTCCCATGGTGAATTATCGATCCATATTTCCTTCTGCCAGCAGAAACACATGTTATTTATTCCATTACCTCTAGAGGGCAGTTTCTTTAGAAGCTGTTTCTGGCACAAAAAGCCCAGTATAAACTAAAGCAGAAAAGAACAATTACATACAAAACACCTTGTCTACTTGTTATGATTATTTTCAACAGGAAAGGTAGTGTTGCTAGGCTCTACATTTATCCACAAGTCCAAAAATATCTCAGTAATAGATTCAACCTTAAGAAGACAAGAGAAAAAGAGAAAAAAGGAGAGCAAGAATGAATATCGATTTTCTAAAAGATGTCTGGAATGCTGTTATTTTCCAATTAACACTCAGCATTAGAGAACAATCCAGTGAAAAGAAACAGCCAAGCATAAGCAGTCTTCAGTTCCACTTTTGGCATTTTTTGAAAAGCATGACTTGCTATTCTTGCTAACTTCTGTTTCTCTCTCTCTCTAAAAAAAAGAGTAATCTGGGTTTTATGCTAGATATTTATTTGATGTAAACTGAAATTATATTGACTTTTCTGACTCATGATTATCTCTGTAAAGACAAACTGATCTGCACCAGGGAAGGAGTTGTTTCTGAATGGCTATAGGACAAGTAATATATTGATATAATATACATAGCTGGTTTTTTTTCATATTGCTAACATGATGACTGGCTAACAGAGCAATCCAACTCAGGGGAAGCCAGCATAAGTGGTATCGGTGCAAGAGAAACCAGAGTAAAGTTCCGCCATATCCAATTGCCGTTCAGGAGTCTGAATGCCAGCTCAGCCAGGAGCTGTATGTTGGGACCAGAAAGGAAATGTCTGCTCTCCCAAATACGCTGTTGGGGAGTAAGGCCTCTCCATTGACTTCTATTGTGTTTATTTTCTCAGAATGACCTTTTCCCCAGTGTAACTTCTGCCTGAACACACCCCCAGAGTACCCCTTTTTGGGGACTTTCAATGGCTTATGCTGGCTTCACCTACGCTGGTCTTGGCTGAACTGGCTGAGCTCTGGCTAAGCTAGGCTGAGGGACTTACATCAGTGTAGCCAGCTCAGCCACATCTAACTCTCCTCAGCCCAGCAAAATGCAATTTGGATTACACCCTAACTCTGTCTTCACTATCCCTTGCCTTGAATAGAGCAAACGCTCTCTGTCCTGGTACTGTATGGCATATAACTTGGAACCTTCCTCCCCTGCAATATATGAATTACCCCAGCTAATACAGCAGTTTTATAGAAGCAGGTCTAACCAGTTGTTTGCATGTCTCCAACCACACTGTCTGTATGCTGGAGTCAATCATGACTGAACCTCCCTCTCCTAAAAAATTATAAGGACAACCCTTGGTCTCCATGACTCAAACTTTGATCTGATGTAATCTTGGTAAGGTAACACAGCAGACCATGTATAAATGACAAGGGTCTTTCAGAGTTTTACTCTGTCTCTAGATAAATATGAACAGGATCCAGAAGACCTTCATCACCTTAAACAGCCCTGCCAGATGGTACTTGGTGGATGCAATGACAGCTACCATAACCACAGATTACTCTTTGGGGAAAAAAATCCTCTGTACTCTTTATTGCTTTTCAAGCAAGACAGATGCCACATAACTAGGGATGGGGGAGAAATTTGATTGAGTTGCATTTAAAGCCAAAATTATCAAATCTGCACTTTCTGAAATAATATGAGAACTGAAATTAAACCATCCTTCAAAATATGCACTTATCCAAAATTTGCGATGCAGTTCTCCAAGCAAAATATATTTACAAAAATGCATATATTAGGGGAAAGTGTGCATATAAATGAATATATTTGTGAAATACACAAATGCATTATATTAGGAGAAATTGCTTGCAAGCTATGTATATTAATCAAAACTGCATACTAAAATGTGTTTATTCGAGAAATTTGCCCTAAAATGTTGACGAATATTCATGAGGATTTAAAAAAATGTGCAGAAATGTGAATTTAAGATTGGAAAAATGAGAAATGGAGAGACCTGAAATGAACAGATCCTTCCATTCCTACACCTTATAGCTGCTCATCCTCCTGCTTCAGAGATCCTACAGAGCCATTGAAATAGGTTACAGAATGCTTTGTTGCATCTGTGTCAACTACACCTTATTTTTCCAAGTTTAAATGAGTATTGATTTACTAACCATCAGAGCCAGTGTGTCACTTCTGTGTTATATACAGTACCTATCTAGGATTATCCATAATGAATAGAAAGCAGTAATGAAAACCTTCATTAGGCAATTATGAGAACTAAGTCTGGCTATGCTATTTGAACTTAAGATTTCATTTATATTCAAAATGGGTGCTTTGAAATGAATGCATTTCTTAAGTGTTTGTCACTTTAGATCTGACAGTTTCAGGATTTTTTTTAATATTTGGAAATGTTCTATTTATTTTTATTGCAGCATCCTTTCTATGAATGTTTTGAAGTTGTTTTTGTGTTTGTTTTAATGTTCCCATTCAGGAATGATTAATTATTCTTCTTCAAAGATATAGATGATGATGATGGTGATGATGATCCCACTCTTCCTCCAGCAGGAGCTCAGGGCGGCAAACAAAAGCACTAAAAACACTATAAAACATCATAAAAACAGACTTTAAAACACATTAAAACAAAACATCTTTAAAAACATTTTTTTAAAAAAGCTTTCAAGACATCTTTTATTTAAAAAAGATTAAAAATATTGTTTCTTTAAAAAAAGGTTTCAAAATATCTTTTCAAAAAGGTTAAAAACATTTTTAAAAAGGTTTAAAAACATATTAAAAAGCAATTCTAACACACACTTTCTTCTCTTCCCCCTCCTTGCCTTACAGTGGCATTACAGGTTTCACTGCTGCCACTGACTGACAAGTGAAAGGAGATTAGTGGTGTGAGTTCCTGGGAGGGCTTTATTTATTTATTTTTTATTATTTGATTTATATCCCACCCTTCCTCCCAGCAGGAGCCCAGGGGGGCAAACAAAACCACCAGAAACACTTTTAAACAGACTTTAAAATGCATTAAAACAAAACATCTTTAAAAAAATTTTTTTAAAAGCTTTGAAGAAATCTTAAAAAAGAAAAAAGTTAAAAACATATTTTTTTAAAAAAAAGGTTTAAAAAACATATTAAAAAGCAATTCCATCACAGATGCAGCCTGGATAAGGTCTCAACTTAAAAGGCTTGCTGAAAGAGGAAGGTTTTGAATAGGTGCCGAAAAGATAATAGAGATGGCGCCTATCTAATACTAAAAGGTAGGAAATTCCACAGGGTAGGTGCCGCCATGCTAAAGGTTTGTTTCCTATATTGTACAGAATGGACCTCTTGATAAGAAGGTATCTGCAGGAGGCCCTCACCTAGATATAGATGTAGATATATAGATATAGATATACTGTATATGTAGACAAATCAAATTAAAGTACAACATGATCATAAACCATGTAATTTCTAGTGCATGTGTTAATGGGTTTTTTTCAAAGTTTCTCAAAATATATGTTATGAAAGGCAGCTAGTCACTACTAATAGATTATTCTGGGGCTTCAGTATATTCCAAATCTTAAATACTGATCCATTCTATGGTGGTGCAAATACCCAATATTGAATTATTGTCATTCCAGATTAGTTCATTTTATTTTAGACATCAATAATCTAATCACATCTGTTTTCTGATATGTGATGAAAATAATGCTGGTTGACCTACAACTTACTTATGAAACTGCCTTATTCCATGTCAGACTTTGGGCTTTAGCACAGTATTGTCTCCTCTTACTTGGTGGGGATCTCCAGGGTTCAAGATGGAGGTTTTCCCAATATCTACTGCCTGATCCTCTTTTTAAATGAAGATGCCACAGACTGACCTTATACATACAAGCCTATTCTCTGCCTCAGAGTCATGATTTGTCCCTCTAATGTGAGTTCACTAGCTTGATAACTTATTCTTTAACCAGTACTATCAAAACGGCCATGCTGTCATTTCAATAGGAGAAATCCCTTCTTGATCTCATTTGTGCAAAAAGGTATCCTTGATTTCTGCTCTTCTCCCAGGTACAGTCCACCTATGCCCCATACAGTGTTTTTAGCGCTTTGTTTGCCGCCCTGGGCTCCTGTTGGAAGGAAGGGCGGGATACAAATTAAATAATATAAAATATATAAATAAAACAGAGAGTTCCTGATACTCAGAAATGACTTTGGGGTGCAGCAAGAGGGAGGAAAGGCCTGTTATACTAACAGAATTCTGCTTGTGGTTCATAGGTTCCACCCCAATTTTCTTAGCTTTTTAACTCAAATCATGTTTTTGATATCTCAACATTTTCAAGACCACAAACATTACGGAGAAAATCTTCCCAAATCAAAGGATTCACAACTGAGTGAGCTTTCACAATTATCATTATTATTTTATATTATTATTATTACTACTACTACTATTGTTTCCATTTAAAGACTGCTTACTATCTGTAGATCAGGAAGTGGTTTACAATATCTATATCTATACACACACAAACACAATAAAGCAATATTAAATGATTTATATTAAAAACACATAATATCCATATCCATAAAAACTATATAAATAGAAATAAATTCAAAGAACATTACAAGGAAGCAAAATGTAGAATCCCAATCAGCATATAACACACTATTCATGCAGCTACTCACCCATTCTCACTCTCACCATCCATTCCCGCAATCACTACCATCATTCACCACCTCATACATTATCTCTTTCAACCAGCCACTCATATGCAGCAGGGCTGTGGAGTCAGAGTCGTGGAGTCGGAGTTGGGAGCAATTCTGGGTGGAGTCGGTAGAAATGTACCGACTCCGACTCCAACACCGTCATAAATGGCAAATGTATATTAACTAGTAATAACAAATTTACTGTAGTAAAATGGTAGCACAAGGGATTTCATCACCACCACGTGAATCCAGAGCTTGCAAAAGTTACTTTTTTGAACTACAACTCCCACAATCCCTGGGGCTGATGGGAATTGTAGTTTAAAAAAGTAACTTTTCCAAGCTCTGGATTCATGTGGTGGTGATGAAATGCCTTGTGCTACCATTTTACTACAGTAAATTTGTTATTACTAGTTAATATACATTTGCCATTTATGAAGGAGTCGGAGTCAGACAGTAGAAAAATAGAGTCGGAGTCGGAGTACTGACTCCACAGCCCTGATATGTAGTCAATAATATTACAACCCACATACAATGGATCACTGCCAAGCACACTCTTCCTATCTCTACAATAATGGTATCATGCCCCAAATCCACTGGAACATAAAGTACTCCTTTTGCATCTCTCACCTGAGAGGAGCCCAGTTCTATGCCAGAGCAGGCTCTTACCCTGGAGTGAGGTATAAAACTACCTCCATTCACTGACTCCCAATTGCATAAT
This sequence comes from Rhineura floridana, assembly GCF_030035675.1. NCBI lineage: Eukaryota > Metazoa > Chordata > Lepidosauria > Squamata > Rhineuridae > Rhineura > Rhineura floridana. The sequence continues at coordinate 79,156,970 of NC_084486.1, read as the reverse complement.
CATATCATATATGGTACTGTACAACCCTAACTCCTCACAAAAAACTGGTAGCAGACAGAAACATCAACTTCACATCCAAAGTAGCACTGAAGGTGACAGTAAACTCAGTTGTTGCTGCAAATCAGTGGCTCAGCTCTCCTCCACTTCAGCATATTTGCTGGGGCTGTTGTAACAACAGGCTTGGCTTCTAACATACTGTGAGTTGGCCTGCTCCATCTCATGTTCTATTGGTATCTTGTTGGACAGCATCTCATGCTCTGGCTGCTCATCCTTAACTGAGAGGTCTTACCTTTCAGCTCATGTCAAAGGCTTGCACCCTTGCCAGGCCCAAGATTTAAGAAGTGCAGTACATGGGGAAGGGAGCTGGGAGAGAGGGAGGACAAAGCAGTCACAGGTCAGGAGCCCCAGGTTCCTCTTCTTCCACAAAACAATCCAGCTCCACCCTTTAGATATGTAAACACTCTTAAGACATGCACTATTCAGAACCTCTCATAAATGTATCCAGTTCAGTTTCAATATGGGGAATGAATCTCAGTGGCTGATGACCCCTGAATTGCATTTGTCCAGTGTTTATTAATATTTAGAAATCTTCTGGATGATCTAGTGAATGTAGTGCTCTCAGTGGGGAAAAAATCAGCACTTCTTTAAGTTTCCAAATGAAATCAATGTCCTTGACATTGGGGCTGAATCAGTCCAGTTGTTTAGATCTTCACCCAAAATGTATTAAAGGACAGCTTGTTTAACTTTCATTTGTTTCATTTAGTGGATTAATTTAAATGGAAAAGCCCAAAGTGAATATTTGTTTGAACTCTAATAAGTATTGACAGATATGAACTTTGAGCAAATAGCTTTATTGCATTGGACAGATTCATGAAACTGGTTATCATGATAAAAACCCATCATTACCTGTGCTGCAGTGAAGAAGAGGCAAGCTTGCAGACCATGTAATATTAAGCAAATTGTTTTACTTCTGAACCTGACCTCTCTTCCAATACTTATACTCGTTGCCTGGTATAATTAAAATATTTTATAGACAAGGATCATATTTCCTTCTCAGTATCCATGCCAAATGACAGAGCCCCAATCTCAGCTTGCACCTCAGGGCACAACTTACATATAACAATCTTAAAAAAAATAGTCAGGTCACTGAACTCATGTCATGCATAGATGAATAAGCAGCTCAAACGACAGAAAGTGGCAAGTGCTAGCAATTTGTTCTTGATTCTAACTGGTGAATTGTGAAAACAAATGCATGTCAAAGAAGTGATTATCCAGTGAATTGTGTGACTTCTGCATATTTTTCAAATGCAATTCCTTTCTCTGTCCTTCAAGTTGCATCTGATTATTAGATGCCATTTGTGATTTTTGTGTAGTGAAAAACTGTTGGGCTCTCAGGTTATGTGTGTGTTCCTCACAGAGAGGAAAGCAACGGACAAACCTGCTCTTATGGGGTTAAGTCGGTTGGGAAGAGTGCCAAGGCCGTCGATGGCAGCTGTGCCATCACAAGGGCACTCTTATTTACATAAGGCTGGAGAGAAACTGAAAGGGCGTGGGAGTGTAGCGTGATGTGGAAGAAGCTGATTGTAATTCTGAATGTCTCAGTAAAAGGACTCTTAACGAAACCATTGCCTGTGACTGGATCTTTTCCTATACCGAACCTGCTTTTGGTGTTGTATTGGACCACACGCACTATAGCAGCGCAACAAGGGTTATGGGCCCAGGATTCTGGTCTGGTATACAGCGCTAGAGCTGGTTCTGGTCCGAAACCTCGGAGCTGAGACGCGAGCTTGGTCGGAGGCCATGTGAGAAAGAGGTGAGCAGAAAGCAGAGCACTGAGAATGGCAATAAATATGTCTGCTGGAATGCCTATGGAACGGCTCACTGAAACAGATTATGCCAGCTGGAAGCTACGGATGAGGGCTTTTCTGATCAAAGAGGATCTGTTTGAAGTCATTGACACCACCCCACCGGCGGCCCCTCAAGTGGCATGGACACGTAAGGATGAACAGGCGAAGGCTTTTATCACATTAGCACTGTCCGACTCTCAACTGCTATATGTGAGAGATGAACCCACAGCAAAACGTATGTGGACTGTTTTGAATACTGTACACGTGCAACAGACCGCAGGGAGCAAACTTTGTTTGGTGAGAAGGTTATATCAGATGCGTCTAACTGAGGAGAGCACCATGATTGAGCACTTAATGGAATTTTGATGTCTGTTTGCAGAGTTGGAGGACAGAGGGGTCGAGCATAGCAATCTACAAAAGGTGTACATCATTTTGTCTTCCCTTGACGAGAAATGGAACAATTTCGTGACGTCTATGGAGGCGATGCCTGATGGAGGATTGAGTCTGGATTTTGTAGAAGAGAAACTCAATCAAGAATGGCAAAGAAGACAGGAGGCTAGGAGGACTGAGCCGAAAGAAGCAGTCAAAACTAAGCAGTCTACCTTCAAAGAGCAGCATGGACTAAAATCCTGTTATTTTTGTGGAGCAAGGGGACATATACAGCGAAACTGTGCAGCCAAGCAAAGAGACAGAGGCTGGAAGCAATCTAGCGTGAACTTTGTTAGTACAAAGCAGCATAAAACAACTCTCACTGGGTAATTGATAGTGGAGCATCTCATTGCCTCATAAAAGATGCAAGCCTATTTCACTCATTGAAACCAGTGCAGGAAACTGTTTTATTGGCTGACGGATCCAAACGTGATGTCCTGGCGTGTGGAACTTTGAAACTGAGTAAGCTCCAGATGATTTTGACAGATGTATTGTTAGTCCCGCAATTGGCAAGTAATATTTTGTCTGTAAAGAAACTAACAGATATAGGTTATTCTGTAACGTTTGAGCAAGGGAGATGTGTTGTTAAACGAGGCAATGAGATATGCATGCAGGGGTGTCTGCAAGATTCACTGTTCACATTGCAAAGCGCTCACGCTAAGCCGGAATGTGCTGTATTAAATGCCAATAAGCTGTTGCACGAAAGCTGTGTGCATCAGTGGCACAGAAGATTGGGTCATGCTAATTATGACACAATTAAGAAAACCCCGACTCATAGCGAGGATATGAAATTAAAGGGGTGTGAGCAAGCATATGAGTGCGATGTGTGTTACAGAACTAAAGCCACAGTGGCACCCATAAATCAAACAGCAGAATGCACGACAACTGCACCATTTCAGTTAATACATGTCGACTTATCTGGACCATTGCAGTGTTCAAAGGGGGGTGCTAAGTATTTCATGGTTGTGGTAGATGATTTCACAAGGTATTGTGATGTGTACTTGCTGAAGAGAAAGGATGAGGCAGATACAAAATTACGCTTGTTCATAAAGAGAGTGGAAACACAACATGGGGTCACAATAAAACGCATATGCTCAGATCAGGGGGATGAATTCACGAGCCAAGCTTTGCAGGAATTCATGGAAAGCAAGGGAATAGCCCAAAACTTCACGGCTCCGTTTTCTCCGTTTTCTAATGGGGTTGCAGAGAGGAAAAACAGGTCTCTTCAGGAATCCATTAGAGCCATGTTGGGAGATTCAAACCTAGATAACACGTTTTGGGGAGCATGTATCCTGTATGCTGTATATATTCAGAATAGGTTGTTACACAGAGTTCTGGGAATGTCTCCCTATGAAAAACTGATGGGGAAGAAACCACGGATAAGGCACATTGAGCGTTTTGGGGCTAAATGTTGGGTTCACGTGCCCAAGAGTAAAAGGCGTGGTAAGTTAGCACCGAGAGCCCAGGAGGGACATGTGCTGGGCTTTCAGAACGCCTATTACAGGGTCTGGGTGCCTGAGCTGCAACAAGTGATTCTTAGTCGAAGCATAAAAGTGTCAGATCAAGAGTGGGATCAAAGTCAGACTATACATCTAAATGGGTCACACGATATACATGCAGTAAAAGAAGAAGACATACAGCCAGGTCCTAGCGCAGAAGAAGAAGTACTGCAAATGCCATTAAAGGATGCATTAAACGAACTCATTTGGGGGAAACATAAAACAAAGAAAAGAAAGGCTGATGATGTGTCATTACAAGATAGAGAAGTACCAGGAGCTAGTGCAGGCAACAGTAGCACAAGGGAAACTGAGTCTCAATTGCCCTTAAGACGCTCTGAGAGAGAGAACAAAGGGAAGCCACCTGATAGATTCACAATAGGCCTTATCACAGGCCAAGGGGCATACACTGAACAAGAAGTGGATGCAGATACATTGTACATGACTTGTGTAAAACCAAGATGTAATGAATAAAGTAAGCCTAGAATCTGAAAATGTAAACATGTAAAAACAAAGGATGCAATGTAAAACTGTAATCTATGTAAAAGGGAATTGAAACGTCTGTGAGAAACAGGTGGGGGCTGTTGGGCTCTCAGGTTATGTGTGTGTTCCTCACAGAGAGGAAAGCAACGGACAAACCTGTTCTTATGGGGTTAAGTTGGTTGGGAAGAGTGCCAAGGCCGTTGATGGCAGCTGTGCCATCACAAGGGCACTCTTATCTACATAAGGCTGGAGAGAAACCGAAAGGACGTGGGGGTGTAGCGTGATGTGGAAGAAGCTGATTGTAATTCTGAATGTCTCAGTAAAAGGACTCTTAACGAAACCATTGCATGTGACTGGATCTTTTCCTATACCGAACCTGCTTTTGGTGTTGTATTGGACCACACGCACTATAGCAGCGCAACATCTAGACTCCAAGAGTGAAATACCTTAGTAAACTAACATTCATGAATGGCTCACTCTGGTTCAGTGTTCTCTGTGAAGATTCCCTCATGTGCAGAGCGATGGATCATATTTTCATATGATTAGCCTTTACAATGCAATCCTATGCATGTTTACTCATGTTCATTGGGACTTACTCCACAGTAAGTATGTTTAGGATTGCAGCCTAGAAATATCTTTTAATAGCCCTTCTTACAAATTAATTCCGATCCTTTTTAATATGAAAGGGGAATCTCACAACCACAGCGTCACAAGCAAATTACAGAATTTATGGAATTAATTAGATTAGCAAATATCAGGAAGAAATTGCCCAGCTAAAGTGCATACCCCAATGAATATAATTTTTGCAAAGTTAAATTTCAATAGCAAAATCTAAAACCCAACATCTGGTCCTCAGACCTGTACTCCAGTATGCCTAATAAAGGTGTAGATTCCATTGTCTCTATATATTAGGATGGGGTGTCTCTGGTCCTCCACATGTTGTTGGACTCCAATTCTCATTAACACCAACCAGCATGGCCAATAGTCAGGGATGGTGGGAGTTGTACTCCAGCAACATCTGGAGAGCCCCAGGCTAGCCACCTCTAACTTAGGTAATTGGTTTAATGGTTATGAGACATTTAATCCAGGCTACCCATAACTGATTCTTCTTTCCTAAACACTGAAGATATTACCTTCACCTGATTATCTATTTATCTTCTCCCCCTGCCAATGTCTTCTGTTGTCATACTTTCCCTGCCCCCTTAATGGGTTCCATTTATTCTTGTTAATAATGCATCTTGTTAATAAGTTAGGTAAATCAGTGGAACCAGGATACTTAAATGGAAAGGGTGGGGGACCTATTAAGTTGGTCTGCCCCCAGAGACTAATGGATCCAGATGGTTTCTAAAGGGCTCTGGGGAGTTTTCCAGCTGATAGGGCTGGCACTCCTGTCAAAACCCTGGTTGAACTGTGGAATACAGAAATGACCCGGGCAGTTGACATGATTGCTCCTGAGCGCCCCCTCCTGTGTAGAGCTCGTACGGCTCCATGGTATACCCCAGAGCTGAGAGCGATGAAACAATATAGGAGACGGCTTGAGTGCAGATGCAGACGAACTCCTGGTAGATGCAATTATACACTGGTAAGTGTCTATGGTAAGCTGTATTTAGGGGCAGTGAGGGAAGCAAAAAAACAATATTTTGCTGCCACTATCAAATCATCAATCTGCTTCCCAGCGGAGCTCTTCAGAATTGTCGGGGGCTGTTACACTCTGGCCCCAGGGAAATTGTAGAACCATCTGAGGCCTGCTGTAATTAATTTGCTAGGCACTTCCAGGATAAAATCTTTAGCATCCGCCAGGACTTAGACTCCAGTGTTATAGCAGGTGAATCAAGCGACGTATCCAGAGCACAGCCTTGTCCTGATTTCTTGGATGAGTTTCAGTTGGTACAGCTTGAGGACGTTGACAAAGTGCTTGGAGAGGTTCGTGGAACCACTTCTGTGCTGGATCCTTGCCCTTCTTGGCTAATAAAAGCTAGCAGGGATGAAACAGCTGGCTGGGCCAGGGAAGTGATTAATGCCTCTCTGCGAGAGGGGGTGGTCCCTGGCTGCCTGAAAGAGGAGGTAGTGAGACCACTCCTGAAGAGACCTTCCTCGGACCCAGAAAATCTTAATAACTATAGGCCTGTGGCAAATGTTCCATTCCTGGGCAAGGTCCTTGAACGAGTGGTTGCGGGCCAGCTCCAGACATTCATTCATTCATTAGATTTATTACGGTCAATTGACCAGCCAGAGAAATTCAGTACAAAAAATACACTAAAACACTAAAACATATTCAAAAACAGTATAAAATAGTACAGGTAAGTTAATTATTTCATGATGCAATGGATCGATTGGGTCAAAGGTTCCTTGCTCATCAGGTCTCTACGTGTATCAATGGCTGCTGCGAAAAAAATTGCGACTTTGCGGGTTATGGGGGAATTAATATCCACTAATAGATATTGTGCAAAAATTTTTTATCTCTGCCTGGAAATTTCTGGAAGAGAGGAGTAATAAAATGACTGCGAAGGCTGGTATAAAACCTGCACTCCAGTAATACATGTTCTGCTGTCTCAATGGCACCACTGTCACAAGGACAGTAACGTTCGGTCCGAGGGATTCTATTGAACCTTCCCTCTAGTAGAGCTGAGGGCAAAAGGTCAAATTTGGCCATCGTAAAGGCCTTCCTTAACCTAGGAATAGTTAGGTGATAAAGAAATTGAGCAGAAGTGAATGGTTTTAGGGATGGCGAGCTTGCGAACCTAGGGCCGAGACAGGATAGTACATTTTGGAAATCCACATCCAGAATCTTCTGGGTGATGGCTAACAGTGCTTTCGAGCGCCCCAATGATATAACATAAGGGATAGAAAAGCCAAGAGAAGTAAGCTGCAAGGAAAGGGATTTTTTCCATTTGGATTGAAAGTTGTCAATTAATATAAGGGGGGTAAAGACCAACTGGCTCAAAAATCAGTTTCATCCAGTAGCGAAATTTAAGAATCCAGATCCGCGATTCTATGGAGGGCATACCTGTTATATATCTCAGTTTGGCATTTGAAACTCAAGGGGGGACAGCTAAAATACTTCTAAGAAATTTAGTTTGAATAATCTCAAAAGGTAAGTGTGAATTGTAGTCACTCACTTGGGCACCATACAATAATTTTGAGATTACCTTGGCAGTGAAAACCCTAATCGCAGATGGTACATAGTGGCCACCTTTTGAGCAAAAAAAGGATAGAAGGGCTTTTGATGATCTTAAAGCGATTGCTCTGGCACTCTCCACCTGCGAGCGCCAGAGACCTGACTTATGGAATAGTATTCCCAAGTATCTGTAGGATGGAACTTGGTCGATGGGGGTGCCATTAACTTGCCAACGATACTTCCTTCTCTTTCTAGAAAACACTATAACCTTAGATTTGCTGTGGTTAATCACTAACTGGTCTTCTATACAGTTGCAAGCAAGGGCTCTTAACAGACGTTTCAATCCAACGGGCGATAGCGATAGCAAGACCATGTCATTGGCGTATAATAATACTGATATAGGTTTATTGGCTAAGGTAGGAGGGTGAGCAGGGCATTGTCTCAGCTTCTGAGTCAAGGAGTTGATATATAGGTTAAATAGGGATGGGGCTAATATGACTCCCTTATACGTGGGGATGGATTTAGTAAGGATCCCCTCGCGGTTGCATCTAATTTGAACATACGTGTTATGGTGCAACCCATGGATCAGGGCAAGCAGACGTCTATCAATAGTGGAAGCCTCCAACTTAGACCAAAGGATATCTCTTGAAATTGAATCAAAAGCTGCCTTGAAGTTGATGAAGGCGGCAAAAAAAGCACCACCCGGCCTAACCATGTATTTATCTACTAGATGTTGAAGTACAACAATATGATCCAAAGAGGAATGCGATGCCCTAAATCCAGCCTGTTCCTCTTCTAGGATAGACTCCTGTTCCATCCAATCTTGTAGCCTGGACAATAAGTGCCCTGCATATAATTTGCTTATAATGTTTAAAAGAGAAATAGGCCTGTAATTAGTGGGATCCTTTCGCGAGCCCTTTTTAAAGATCGGAATAATGATGGCACAACCCCAATCTTCCGGGATGCATAGGAATTGATCTATACTAGTAAATAAGGCTGCCAGGACTGGGGCCCACCATTCTGGATTAGCTTTAAGAACTTCGGGAATAATGTTATCCGGCCCGGGAGCTTTATGCGGTTTCAATCCAGCTATAAGGGATTTTATCTCCTTTACAGGTACAGGCGGCCAAGGAGGGAGGTTTTCTATAGGAGGGTGAATCCTAATTAAATTGGTTTGCCCTAAATTAAAAATATTATGGAAATAAGTTTCCCATGTATGGACCGGAATATGATGATCCACTACATTTGGAGTAGTTGGCCAACCCCCAGCCACAAGCTTCCAAAAGGCAGATACGTCATTTGACTTAGAGGCAACTATCAATGCGTGCCAGAGTTGGGTCTGAGCAATTCTTTTTTTTTTTTTAATCAGTTGCTTGTAATTTCTTTTTAATGTGAGGCATTCGGAAAGCAAAGCTGGTAGATCTTGTCCTCTATATTCCTTATATTTCTGGATTAGCTTTTTTTTAAGGTGACACACTCCTTGTCATACCAAGTTTTTGATAAGTTCGGTCGGGCAAATTGCTTTACCGGTAGATGGGACACTAGGCATGACTGGACTTCATAGATCAGATTTTGAAAAGCTACCAACATAGGTTCAGCCTGTACTGACTCTAAAAGGAGATCATGGTGGCTAAGAAGCCGTTTGGAACAGAGAGATATCTTCAAATCTGTTTCTAATTTAAGTGACCACCTAATACGAGTACTACTGGAGCCAGGAACTAATTGCATTAAAACAGGACGTTCCAGATAAAAAGAGTGGTCACAATTCAGAAGAAGCAGCAGCGGCAAATGGTCGCTATCAAGGCAATGATCTACCGAACAGGAAACAAGGTTGCTAATTTGGTCAGGAGAGATGATAAAGAAATCAATTGTGGATGCACCTATCCCAGAGAGATAAGTATATTCACCTTTAAGATCTCCATTAGCAGAACCATTCAGTAAAGTAAGATTCAATTTAAAAAGGGATTGCATAAGGCATAAACCAGCAAAATTAATACCAATATCTTTAGAGCAACGGGAGGGAAGATCTAGAGATGCTTCTAAGAGAGGAGGAGCTTCATGAAAATGGGCATATAGGGCATTATCATTTGATCCAAGTCTTGCATTAAAATCCCCTGCTATAACAACTTTTGCCTCAGGGTATAGCAGGGTTTGTTTATCTATGTATTCCTCTAGCTCGCCAAACATTTTGCCTATGAGCTTTTTTTGTCGTAGAGGGGGGAGATACACATTTATTAGTATCATAGAAAATCTCGGGAACTTAAGGGCGAGGGACATAGCTAAACCAGGAAGAATGGCCAAAGCAGTGGTACAAATTCCTAGGTTTAGAGCAATCATTATCGCCAGGCCTCCCTTAGGGCGCCCCCCTTTAGCACTTGGGATAGCGGCCATCGAATGGGCTGAAAATCCGTCTAATTCCAAATTATCCCGACTCCAGGTTTCCTGGAGGAGAATAATATCGTAATTGTTCAAATATTTCTTAAATGAAGGGTCTGATTCCTTTGCTCTCCAACCAGCAATGTTCCAGGAAAGGATCTTGGTCAAGATGGCGGCTGAGGTCAGTAAGCAACTCGAGCCGCTCCATAACATTTTCTTTTTTCCCCTTTTTTAGACTTCTATAGACTATTTTAAATCATTTTAATTATACTATCTGAGCCTGTTTCAGATGGTATTTCCTAACGCGCAGCCTGGTAAAAATCAAAGGCTGCCTTGTCCTGTAACAGCCCTTATCTCGGATATTTCCCTTGCAAGGACCTGGCGAGCTGCCCAGAAGGTTGTTTGAGTGAGCCGGCAGTGAATCCAACCTTGGCTGGGCTCTCCGTGCTTGTTTTTAAGCTGCCTCAGTTTATCTTATGCCATTTTTTTATGTGTTTCTCTACTCACCCCTAAGCTGGTATTTGCCGCTTTGTCGTACGATTTATCTGAACAGCTCCAGACACTCTTGGATGAGACTGATTATCTGGATCCATTTCAATCAGGTTTCAGGTCTGGTTTTGGCACGGAAACAGCCTTGGTCGCCCTGTATGATGACCTTTGTCGGGAGAGAGACAGGGGGAGTGTGACTCTGTTGATTCTCCTTGATCTCTCAGCGGCTTTCAATACCATTGACCATGGTATCCTTCTGGGGAGACTGGCTGAGTTGGGAGTGGGAGGTACTGCATTGCAGTGGTTCTGCTCCTACTTGGCAGGTCGCCTCCAGAAGGTGGTGCTTGGGGAACATTGCTCGGCATCCTGGACTCTCCAGTATGGGGTTCCACAGGGGTCAGTTGTGTCCCCCATGCTGTTCAACATCTACATGAAACCGTTAGGTTTGGTCATCTGGAGTTTTGGAGTGCATTACCATCAGTACGCTGATGACACGAAGCTCTATTTCTCCTTTTCATCTTCTTCAGGTGAGGCTGTCAATGTGCTGAACCAGTGCCTGACTGCGACAATGGACTGGATGAGGGCTAATAAACTGGGACTCAATCCAGACAAGACTGAGATGCTGCTAGCGGGTGGTTCTTCTGACTGGATGGTGGATGTCCAACCTGTCCTGGATGGGGTTGCACTCCCCCTGAAATAGCAGGTTCATAGCTTGGAGGTTCTCCTAGAACCATCTCTGTCACTTGAGGCTCAGGTAGCCTCAGTGGCACGGAGTGTCTTCTACCAACTTTGGTTGGTGGCCCAGCTGCTCCCCATCTGGACAGGGATAACCTGGCTTCAGTTGTCCATGCTCTGGTAGCCTCCAAGTTAGATTACTGCAATGCACTCTATGTGGGGCTGCCTTTGAAGACAGTTCAGAAACTGCAGCTTGTGCAAAATGCAGCGGCCAGATTGGTAACAGGGACCAGACGGTCCGAACATATAAAACCAATTCTGGCCCGCTTGCATTGGCTGCCTGTATGTTTCCGAGCTCAATTCAAGGTGCTGGTTTTGACCTCTAAAGCCTTACACGGCTTGGGACCACAATATCTGATGGAACGCCTCTCCCGATACGAACCTACCCATACACTACGCTCAACATCTAAGGCCCTCCTCTGGGTGCCTACTCCGAGGGAAGCTCGGAGGGTGGCAACAAGTGAGAGGGCCTTCTCAGTGGTGGCCCCAAATTATGGAATGATCTTTCTGACGAGGTGCTCCTGGCGCCATCACTGTTATCTTTTCAACGCCAGGTCAATACTTTCCTTTTCTCCCAGGCATTTTAGCATGTGTTTTTAAAATTGTTTTAAATGTTTAAATTGTGTTTTAAATTGTTTTTAAAAGATGTGTTTTAAATTTGTATATTTGTTTTTTGTGTTTTTAGGTACTGTAAACCACCCAGAGAGCTTCAGCTATGGGGCGGTATAGAAATACAATAAATAAAATAATAAATAAATAAATAAAAATAAAATAATATCCTGGCACATTTTAGTTTAAAAATGACACCAGAAACATTTCTGCACAAATACCAAACTGTCTGATGTTTCTATGATATTTTTGCACTCATTCTTATTAGAATGAATATTCTTATTTAGCAAATATTTATATAGCTATCATGGCAACTTTTCTTTCAATGGCTGTGAGGGTCCTTGTGACAATGAAAGATAATACTCAATGGTGCAGAGAAATTATATGGCCAAAATTCATATTTAGAGTCAGATGAGGCAATGGCAGCAGGGTGGAGAGGAGAAGTCAATTTATTTATGGTATATTATAGGTGCTTGTAATAATTATGGATGTGGGAACAAAAACAATTTTTCCAGATTAAAAAGTGTACCGAAAGCTTGTTTGGATTAACATGATATGCTGAAAATATTCATTTGACTCCTCATCTATCTATAATTTACTGAGCAACAGAATAAACATACTGTGCCATTCTGCTGCTGAGGGCTCCGAGTCGTAAATATTTCATTACTTTAAAAATGAATCACTATTAGGTAGATGTTCTGGTATTCAGGAAAATAAAGTTTTAAGTTGTCAAATAAAATTGCTTCTTTTACCTTCCGGCTGATTTGTTTGTTTTTAACGGATTGGAATGGTGAGCAATACAGTGGCACCTCTTGGATTCTAATGGAACTACATGTCAGACAACTGTTTATTTCACCACCTTCTCTTTGGTACCTCTGCTATGGAGAGATGATCAAATGAGGAACAATGTGGAGCCACAGAAAGCCTATAATCTTCAAGGTGGAAGCAGCTGGTCTCACATCCACTTCAACAGCTTTGCCCATAGTGTATCTTGCAGATATTTATCCTGCTCTTTAAAGACTTAAAACACTTTAACATTTAGGAAACTCTGCAGCTTCCCTCAACAACCTACTCTAATGCACAGCTTTTTTATTGCTTGCATCTAACTAAATGGATAGCAGCTTGTCTACAAATTGAATCTACTTGGTGGCAATGAATAAAAATATATCCTGTGTACTGACTTTCCTTTTACATAATTTTAAGATGTCCCCTTTTCATTTCTTCTTACGAGTGTTAGTAAATTTATTTCTTCTAGTTTTTTGTTATGTGTTGCCTGTTAAATTCTAGCTGGTAATTTTTTTAATATATTTTCTAAACATTATCCAGTTTCTTAGCACTTTCCTTACAGCGTAGTGGTGACCCATACTGTATGCAGCAGGTTGTTTCCAATTCTATGAAAAGAAGGAGCTTTCCATTCATGGAAGGACAGTTGCGCATGCAGAAGGTTCTTCCATTAAAGGTTCCAATGCAAATTGCCAGTATTTAACTATGGATTCTACTAATTGCCTTGCGTATTTGTCTGTGAATGCTCCATGGAATGCCACCACCTCTCATTGATTACTTATGTTCAATTTGTTGTTTTAAAAATTGTATTCAAACTTTTCAAAATACAAAAACAAATAATAAAGACATCAAGGAGAAGAGGGGAGGGAGCTAACAGAGGGGCATAATATGTATGATTAAGTTTTGAAAAACCCAATAAAATAAAGAGCCCTTAAGAGGAAAAGGAAAGAGGAATTACACTTAAAGGCAAAAAAGAAAAAGAAAAAAGCAAAACAGATGGGGGGAAAGTAGAGAAAAGAAAACCATCTGTGGAGCAGGGAGACATGAACTGTTGTTCATTCACATGGGTCACAAATGTCCACCATATAGCCACAAAGTCCACTGGTTTAGCATCCCTTTGGAGCACTTTCAAGTAATGAGTAAGTTTCTCAGCAATGGCAATATATGAAGGCTTTTTAAACCACCTATCCAACATAACAACTGTGGCATCTTTGAAGCCCTGCATGATGGTCAAACAGGTGGCCACCAAAAGGTACATGATGAGATCCTTGGCCCCAGCTAACAATGAAGTAAGCATGGCTTTGGAACAGGTACCACTACACAACCAATAATAGTACTAATTTCATTCAGAACTGTAATCCAAAAAGAGTGCATGTGAGGGCAGGACCACCATATATGCCAGTAGGTGCCTAGGGAATGGCATTGCCACCAGCAAAGGTGGTTATTTGAGTTCTGTATCTATGATATCCAAACTGGCATGTAATGCCATCTAGGGATAGTTTTTAGTGAGTTCTCCCTAATGTTGGCAAAAACAGAAGAAAAGGGCTTGGTGGCCCAAATCAAATTCTAAGATCCTGTGTCTAATTCCTCACCCAAACCCATCTCCCACATTGCTTGTAGACTTGTAAAAGGGGGGAACACACCTCCAACCAGTATAGTATAAGGCCAAGACATTAGCCCCTTGGGACAAGAGTCCTGTAACAGACAAAGAGCTTCTAGGAAGGACAAAGTTCTGATAGCTTGAGCACATACTGAGTCATTCTCAAGGAAACCAGAAATCTGTATTAGTTGAAGCCAATGAAGCCTAGAATGGATCGATTTAGTACTCAAGTCTTGGAGCAAAAGAGAACCATGGTCACAGAAATCCCTTAGAAAGTGATCAACCAGGTTCATCCAGGGAACCAAATGAAGGGTGATAGGGCTGGAACAATAGGGGAAACAGAGTGGGGAGGAACTTTATGAACCATTTGTGCCATTCTGTGAGAGTACATTTTAGGGTTGTGATCCATATGTGGCCGAGGCCTGAGCTGAATCGTGCCTCTTTGGAGGCATTTGGGCTCCAGCCGAGTTGGGCTGAGATAGCCCTGGATCACTATGGATCAGATATGGTGGCCCAGAGTGATTGGGGGCTATCAGGAGGTGGGGCATACAGCAGGAAGAAGCAGGCTTGGGCTAGAAGGAGAAGGTAGGGCAGGACAGGCACCTTTTTGCGGGAGAAGAAAGGTGCCTGTTTTTTCCACCCAATCTTGCCTCCTTCCTGCCAGACCTCTCCAAGCTCCACACACCAAATCCTCTTTGTGAGTGGCTTCCCTGCATGCAGGGAAATTTCTTGCAAAGAAGCAACACCCCACAGTAGGGAACCCTCTTGCTTATGAGCTGATAAGTGGGAGGATTCATTCTGCATGGTGCCAGTTGCTGCACATTTGCTGGGGACTTCCCTACATGCAGAGGAGCTGCCTTGCAAAGCAGCAGCAACTGGCAATGCTCAGGATGGAATTGTCCTACTTACCAGCTGATAAGCAAAATGATTCCATCTTGTACTGGTTGGATGGAATTGATGGGGGGGGGAGAAGGAGATGTAGCAGCTCCTTCTTCCCCCTCACTAGATTTCTAATTTTAAAACCCTTAGCCCTGTCCCAAAATAACTTTGGGGATGGATCTGGGGTGGAGTGGGTGGTCCCATCTTCAGATTGGCTCTCCTCAGAACTCACAGATAGGGGCCAAAAGGTGGATAGGCCGCGCACAGCCCTAGTACATTTAGTAAAAGTGTTTGTCACTGTTAACCATCGCCTGTGCAAGGAAGGTACAAGCAAACCAGCACGTAGAGGTATGCCTTCTATATTGCATTTCTCCATCAAGACCCTAATGGGAGGGGTGTCTCGCTTCAAAAGAAGGAGCAGCTGGTGTGGCTGGAAGGCATCAAAATATGTCTGGTGGTGAGGAATACCCCATCCTCCCATTTTGGATCTAGTATAAATAGAGGTAGCTGCTAATTGTGAGATCTTAGTCAAGAAAGTGAATTTATTAAAAAGCAATTGCCATGCCTTCATTGTTTCGATAAGGAAAGGGATTCATTATTCATCCTCCTTTCTTCTCCAGAGACACCAGACACTGAGAGCAGGACATAAGATAATGGGCAGAATGAGAAGGAAAGCATGTTTATATTGGGTATCTGGAAAGACCTTCTAACTGTATGAGCAGTTGGGCAAAGGGGGAGACAGAAAACTGTCCCAATTGAAATGTGGAATGAAGTTATGTTAAAATAGAAGACAATATGTTATCTTCTGTGGTGGCTCTCTTGTATGTCCCGACAGAAATGCATTTGGATGGGACTAGGATGATGGGCATCTTTGTGGCTAAGAACATAAGAAGAGCCTGCTGGATCAGGCCAATGACCCATCGAACCAGCATCTTGTTCTGACAGTGGCCAATAAAATGCCTGTGAGAAGCCGGCAAGCAGAACCCAAGTGCACACTCTTCTGTGGTTTCCAGCAGCTAGTATTCAGAAGCATATTGCCTCCAACAGTGGACGTAGAACATAGCCATAATAGTTAGTAGCCATTGATCTTATCCATGAAAATCCAGAGCCCGCACTTAGACCCAAATTTCCCACCCAAAGATGGTTTGCCATGCTGTGAAGATCTACCTTTTTAGGAAGGCTTTTGGGCATGAGATCAGCTGGTATAGCATAGTGAGGAGGAGCCTGGCTGGGAGTCCAGAGTCTGTGAGTTCAAATCCCCACTCTTGTCTCCTGGGTGTCAAGGGCCAGCTAAAGATCACCCTCACAGTGAGTGGCTCAGGGGTTACATACCCTGCCACCTGTGCAGCCGTGGGCAAGATGTGTAGTCCCAAGGAGTCCAGTTGCCCCCCAGCTGGCAGTTGTGGACAAGGAAGGGGCTGGCTTGTGCAGCTGTGGCAAGCTTATCAGGTCCTAGCCAGCCGGGGAGGACTAGCCTCAGAGGGAGGCAATGGTAAACCCCCTCTGAATACTGCTTACCATGAAAACCCTATTCATAGGGTAGCCATAAATCAGGATCGACTTGAAGGCAGTCCATTTCATGATGATGATTTCTATCCCACTCTTCCTTCCAGAAGGAGCTCAGGGTGGTAAACAAAGCACAAAACACATCTTAAAATCATAAAGAAAATTAAAACATCTTAATAATAATAATAAATAAATAACACTTCTAAGTATTGTAGCCAACAGGAAGATACATGTAGAGCATCTAGACGTTAAGACAGCCTCTTTGCATGGTGAGATAAAAGCATTTATGGACCAAAACAGGCAGCAAGAGCATGGAATGAGAAGCTGGACCAGATATTCTTAAAGTAGAACCTTGCCTGTACAGCAGATTCAGAAGCAACAGATGGACCTACATCTTGACCATCTTGACCTGCCCCAGGGGGCAGACAAGCAAGCAGACAGCTCCTGCAACAGCTTCTGCAGCTGAAATGTCCCAGGCCAGAGGTGACTCCCAGCAGCAGTGTCCACCTCTTCCTCAGGAAGGCTCTAGCTCCTCTTTCAGTGGGATGCCAGATAGCATGAGCCATTTGTCCTCCAACTCCAGCACTTTCAGCTCCTTGGGTACGCTTCCCATGCAGGATCGGTCCATCATCCCTGAGGTTCAGGAGCCTGAGGAGAAGCCTTCCTTGCAGCCATATGGCACCTCTTCAGCTTGGCCCAATTGTGACTGCATGAAAAATGTGTAATGGGTTTGGCAGAGACCCAAGCTGCGACTTCAGCTTTACTAAGCTGAATATGGTGGAGACTGAGCTCTACAAACAGTACAGCAAGAAGCACTTTTACATCTTCAGAAAACCAGGACCAAGGCACTGCAGTCTTAAAATTACAGGTATCAGCTAACAAAAATACCAAAGATTCTTTCTCATCTCAGTAAATAAGGAACACACTGGAGCTTTGTGAGGCTCTCTGAACAAAGACTCAGCTGCTACTTGAGCAAGCCATTTAAGACGGGTGAGAAACTCGCAAATGTGGCTTCTCTGTCTGTGGCTTCAGGCTTCTCTGTCTGACCCTCACAACTTTCTCCAGGCCACACCCCTTCACAAAAAAATTCAGCTTTGAGGAATCTGACATGGGGTACATTTGATGCCCAGATTCTCAAAATCACCCCTATGCAGCACATGTTTCTTTTTCTCTGCTTGTTTCATATGTGAGCTTGTTTCATATGCTGTGCCAGGCATTTCATCTGTAGCTTTCATGCTCTTATCCTTTGGAAGCAGGGCTTATGGATCACAAAAACAATCACATTCTGCATCAGACCAGGGCTCACAAGATTTGCTGGAATTTGATAGGAATGTGGTTTCAGGGTCCAGATCTGCTACAGGTAAGTTCAGTATTGAAACTGAGCCTTTTCCCACTTAAATTTACAGGCTTTCTCTTTCCAGGGATATTTTTCATACCATATTATGGATATGATAAACTCTAAGGTGTCATCTGCCTTCTCTCTTCCCTTCTTAAGTTCATGTTCAAACATGCTGGAGGGATAGGAAAAACCCACTGGCCTCAGTGATGCTCCTGGTGCCTCCATGTTCACTCTCCAGAACATGTCTGGGCATTCAAAATGCACTCCTGTCCCATGTCTGGCCATCCCCTTTCCTGATTGGATAGGTCTTCAAAACATCATCCTATCAGTCTGCTGTAGATGGGTCATATATCCCTATTGGACAAATCTGAAGAGCGGGTGCTGGAAGTGGAGCCCTTCGGTCCATTTTTACTTAGGGGTCTAAAACCTCTTCTGATTGGCTTGCTGTGGGATCATGTGCTCATAGAGATGTCACATGAGTCTATAGGGCAAATCTAGCACCCTATTTTGACTTAGAGGACTGAATCCATATCTGATTGGTCCACTGGGAATCATGTGCTCATACAGAGGACATATGACTTCCATTCCCAGTGTGGGTCATCCAGGATAGACCTGCTATGGCTGGCCAGCTGGTGATGTCATTGAGGATTGGAACTTCTGGGGTGGACTTCTGGTAATGTTATCAATCAAACTAAAAAGGGGTGGAGCTTAGTGATCAGACAGAAGGTAGGCCAGCTAGGTTACTTCTGAAAGCCAGTATGCTGTAGTGGTTAGAACATGGACAGCCAATGTGGTGGCCTCCAGATGTTATTGGACTATAACTCCCATCAACCCCATGTCAGCATGGCCAATGGTCAGGGATGATGGGAATTGTAAACATCTGAAGAGAACCACATTGGTTTGGGTGTGGGGCTAGGAATCATAAGAGACAAGTCCAATCCTCATTCAATCATGAAGGCCAGACACTATCTCTCAGACTAACCTACCTCACTGGGTTGCTCTGAGGATAGAAGGGGGAAGGAAGAGCATTGCCTGTTGACTTGAGCTCCTTGGAGGAAAGGCAGACTGCAAATACAATGAATGATTTTAAAAAATGAATTTGGGATATGGCTTGGTGTTACACTGTTTTTTGCACACAATCTTGGTGAGGGGTTTTTAAATAGAGAATGTTGCTGATAAATGCTTAATTAAAGTGTGGCAAAATTCATAGTTTTCAAATTATTCAGGCTTAAGCATATAGGTTTTATAAAACACCTTTCATCCCTGCATTTACTATTCTGGTCAAGCACTGCAAGGAGATAAAGGTCAGTTGAGAAATGGTTAATTTATGATCAGGAGACACGACATAGGAATAAGTTCTGAAATTTAAACCCAGAATCTCCCTGGATGTGATCAAACGTTTGACCACATACTACTGGAAGGTATCATTTGCTTAGTGGAATATCTCAACTCTTAATTTGCTGCAATAATCACTCCAGTCTATATGTCTCAATTCTCTTCTAAAGGTATGCAGCCTTCATACAGCAAAGCTGCTCCAGGGTTTTACATCTCTTTAACTACTTTGTTGCCATTTGTCTAATCTCAGCACATCATCCCTTTCACAGCAGCACATATTAAAAGTGAGCTTGCACAGACTTCGTGGCAGATTGTCCAATTAACTCCTCAGCACCTTGATTACTTTATCAAGCAACCACTTACGCAGGTGCCACCTTTCCAAATGAGACATTCAATTCAAGGAAAAGTGGGTGGGTGGGTGGGAGAGTTGCCCCCTTGCCCTAAGCAAATTCCAACTTGGGTAATTACATTCCACCTACATGTTCCTCAATCAATTTCATTTGGATACAATGTTTCCTTGAATTCAAAATACCTTCCTGCTTTCATCTGTATGGGATATTGCCAAAGGGGTTCTTTTTTCTTTTTTTTTTAAAGTGTCTGCTCTTATGTTTATTGATTATGGAAGTATACAGGGAAAGTTATAGGGAAAGGGTCAGAGATCTGGGTGGGGGAACTGTGCAGCCCAGATCTGGTTCAGATCTGCCCACCTGGCTACTTGGTGCTGATACTGGCAAGGCAGGCCCTCTTTCCTATGAATGCACAGGGTCAAGGGTTCTTGCTTTCTCCCTTTCTCCATATCTACTCAGAGTCCTATGTTGAACGTTAGTTCACCTAAGCTCACAGTTTTCCAATAGCAGTCGTCAAAAAGTAGGCGGATTTTAGATAGAGACCTCACCCAAGGATTATTGGGTCTTGGGAGGTACCAGAATTTTTCTAATTGGGAGTCAGACTTCAGACAGCAGAATATTCTTCTAATATTTGTATTTATTCATATCTTGCACACCACAACTTTTAAAATGCACTCTAAGTGGCCTCAGCCACCGTAGTAGAAACAGAAAATAAGGACACAAATTCACTAATAGGGAAAAAACCTTGCAGTTTAAGAATGTACCTATAGCACACAAATATTTCAATCAAACTTTAAAAAGCAGGGAAATTGGGCAGCTATAGTGAATGCACCAGGGGAGCAGGAGACCTGACCTCCTCTCTGAGATATTGGACTGCTGTACAAATTTGTCAAAATGCAAACACAATTTGGGTTGGTCTTTCACAGTCCAATCCACTTCCTGTGTAGCTTGGAAAAATTTCGTAACGTGCCTCTGAGTATATGGTGAGTGATGGCAACACCTGCAGTCAGCCCAAATAACAAAAACAAGAGGTGCTGTGCTGATCTTGTTTTAGCAGGGAGGAAGTAACAATCTTAAGATACAATTGATATAGTTCAGATAGTCACTTTAACTGTATTTGATTTACTTTGCAATTTTAGTGAAGTTTCCTATAGTAAATAACTTTCTTTTGCTTCTGTTTCTGTGAATATCTGATAAGCTACATTTCCCAGGATTCTTTGAGCAAGCCATGACTGCCTCAAGTGAAATAAAGGTCTGGCGTGGGTGTGGCCCCCTGATTAGCCAAGCCAAGCAGCTGTTACTGACTTTTAGAACACACTGACAGTTTGGTCTTACTGATCATGCCTGACGTTATCATTGAGTTCAATGTAAATTTTCTTAAATTAATTAAAAATCAGCCATGCATATTTTAAAACTGCAGACTAGATTGATTTGAGATTTCATCCTGTTTTATGATATTTTGTGGTGTTATTTATTGATACTGTTTATTATTATTATTATGTTCTGAATTGTTTTTATCATATTATTTTGTTCTTGCTATGGAAGCCGCTTTGAGGTCACCTGGCGATGAAAAGTGGCATATAAATATGCTAAATAAATAAAGATGAAGGTCAGCATATGGGGCAAGGTCAGCAACAGGATTACAAGTACTCAGTGAACACAGCTGATTTTTAATTAATTTCACCAAATTATGAGAACTCTGACAGAAAAATGTCCCAAAGGGGTCTAGGTTCTCTCTCTCTCTTCTTACACTTTGAACTCTTGATTTTCTCTGACTGCTTTGAGTATCACCATGAAAATTTAGAGGGTTGTTAAGCAAGCATTTCTGAGTTGAGGACTATAAGTTTTGTAAGGTTTTGTTTTGAAATGAGCTTCTGGAAAGCATCAGAATGGCATGGGGGTATTTTTTATTGAACATTGTGGAATGCGAAAAATCCATGCTGGCTATAGTATACAGCCATTCTTGTGGCTGTATAATCAGCAGGAAAGAAGTTGCTGTATATACTCATTTAATATCAAAGTATAAGACCTTGAAGATACAACTTACTTAGTTAGGTTACAGGAGGTGAAAGGACTGTGTTAAACTCAAAGTATATGGAAACACTTGTCAAGATACATCTCATCCATCAGATAACATAGATGGAATCATTATTCCTGAAGACCTTCTTCGACCCATCTCCAGCTGAAGATGGGTCCTGAGCCTAAATGGCTTGGCTTTTTTACACTTTCTTATCAGACAGCATGTGTTTTCCCATGGTGTTATCAGCTACCGTCTCTCCATGCTGTCTCGCCATGCCACCTGCTAGAGACAGCAAGTGTGACCAGCTAACCCTTTTGTCAACAACTAGTTGTCTTAACTAGTCAACTTAATCAGGTGTGCTCCCTTTGTGGTTTTGGTGGTAATGTCTCTCCCAGACTTACAAATAAATGGAATGCTTTAAATGGTGTTGGAAGCTGCTTAACATGTTATCAATGTTGATGATTCTCTCTGAACATTTGCCTATCTTCCCAGACATCTTATCTCCCTGCACTTTGTTGCTAAACTCTCATAGAGATTCATTGCTTTACACTGGAAGGGGGGCAGAGAAATCCTTTTACAAGAACTTTTTTCAATCTTGCAATATGCATACTATAAAATAAACAGACTATGTAAGTGCTTACAGCAATAATAAGCACACTTTAAGCCTATATGGGGCTGGGCTCATTACAGGGTGACATCACCAAGTACTTGGCTCTGCAATACTACATGTGAGAAGGATCTTAGAATTGTTGTTGATCACAAGCTAAATGTGAGCCAACAGTGCAATGTGGCTACAAAAAAGGCAAATGCTGTTTTAGGCTGCATTCACAGAAGTATAATTTCCAAATCGTGTGAAGTACTAGTTTCCCTCTATTTCACAATAGTTAGGCCTCATCTTGTGTACTGAGTCCAGTTCTGGACACCATACTTTAAGAATGCAGACAAATTGGAATGGGTTCAGAGGAGGACAACAAAGATGATCAGGGGACTAGAAATAAAGCCCTATGAGGAGAGACTAAGAGAACTGGGGAGGTTTAGCCTTGAGATGAGAAGACTGAGGGAAGATATGATAGCACTCTTCAAGTACATGAAAGGTTAACTCAGACGTGGGGTAAGACCTCTTCTCGATCATCCCAGAGTGCAGGACATAGAATAATGGGCTCAAGTTACAGGAAGCCAGATTTCAACTGAACATTAGGGGAAAAATCCTAATTGTTATAGCAATACAACAATGGAACCAATTACATAGGGAAGTGGTCGGCTCTCCTACACTGGAGGCATTCAAGAGGCAGCTGTCCGGTATGTTTAAGCTGGATTCCTGCATTGGGGAAGGGGCTGGACTTGATGGCCTTACTCCAACTCTAGTATTCTATGATTCTATCAGTCCAGTCTGGAGGGGGAGTTACTGTAGTCCATAGGAGTTCACTCCCTGTCCGCAGAAAGCCCCTCACTCTTAGAGTGGGCCTGCAGGGCCTGCAGCTGGTGCTGAACCAAAGAGACATATCAGGGATGCTATTGATATATTGCCCATCCTGCTGATCAACAGACTCCCTATCTGAGCTGGCTGACACTGTCTTGGGTGTAGTGTTGGAGGAACCCAGAGCAGTGGTTTTTGGTGACTTTAACATCTATGCTGAGGCCGCCTCAGGTCCAGCTCAGGAGTTCATGGCCTCCATGGCAACTATGGGCCTATCTCAAATGGTTATCAGTCCAACATACAGAGCAGAGCATACCCTTGATCTAGTCTTTGCTCCATGTCTCATGTCCATGTGGGGGTCTGGAAATTGGTGGGATGGATATCACCCCATTGCCATGGTCATAAGAACATAAGAACATAAGAAGAGCCTGCTGGATCAGGCCAGTGGCCCATCTAGTCCAGCATCCTGTTCTCACAGTGGCCAACCAGGTGCCTGGGGGAAGCCCGCAAGCAGGACCCGAGTGCAAGAACACTCTCCCCTCCTGAGGCTTCTGGCAACTGGTTTTCAGAAGCATGCTGCCTCTGACTAGGGTGGCAGAGCACAGCCATCACAGCTAGTAGCCATTGATAGCCCTGTCCTCCATCAATTTGTCTAATCTTCTTTTAAAGCCATCCAAGCTGGTGGCCATTACTGCATCTTGTGGGAGCAAATTCCATAGTTTACCTATGCGCTGAGTAAAGAAGTACTTCCTTTTGTCTGTCCTGAATCTTCCAACATTCAGCTTCTTTGAATGTCCACAAGTTCTAGTATTATGAGAGAGGGAGAAGAACTTTTCTCTATCCACTTTCTCAGTGCCATGCATAATTTTATACACTTCTATCATGTCTCCTCTGACCCGCCTTTTCTCTAAACTAAAAAGCCCCAAATGCTGCAACCTTTCCTCGTAAGAGAGTCGCTCCATCCCCTTGATCATTCTGGTTGCCACTTCCCAGCGAGGTTTGGTCCTACAGCAACAATTTTACCCTGCAGGGGTGGGGGACCAGTTAGGATGGTTAGTCATTGAAGACTGATGGAATCTGATATACTGTATGCCTGACTGCTCTGGGGCATTTTCCAGTGGATGGAGCAGGTGATCCTTTTGAGGCCCTATGGAATGGTGAGACTTGTAGGGCTATAGACATGATCGCTTCTGAGGGCCCTATCCAGCGCCATGGAGCCTGCTTTGCTCCTTGGTATACTGACTGGGTATAAGTATAAGTGGCATAAACCTTGCTCCAGAGCCAACCAAGCACATGTCCACGCTCATAATTGGTCTTACCGTGTGACGGTGTGGGAAGCAAAGAGATCTTGCTTTGCTGCCTCCATTGCATCCTCAAGGAGCTGTCTGTCTTAGTTGTTCTGTGTGGTCCAAAGATTGGTCACTCTTGATCATGGGGTGGACCTTTGGAGCACACAGCAACCAGCTGTAACTGGCTGGCTAAATACTTCAAGAATAAAGGTGCTTGGCTTCACAGTGATTTAAACGCTGCTGTTGTGGCAGTTCCAGCTGAGGTTTCCAATGCAATGTCAAACCCAGTGTTGTGGGATCAGTTCCAGTTAATGCAGCCTGATGATGTGGTCAAGATGCTTGCACTGATGTGCCCAACCATGTGCTAATTAGATCCTTGTCCAGCCTGGCTTGTTAAAGCTAGTCGGAGTGGGGTGACTGAATGGGTCACAGGTGTGGTAAATGCAACTTTGTGTGATGATGTGATGCCCATTGCCCTTATAGAGGTAGTGATACATCCACTTCTTAAAAGTCCACACTGGACCCAATGGAGTGTAACAACTATAGATCAGTTGCCAACACCGTTGTAGAGCAACTGCAGGTTGAGTCCTGGATGAGACTGATTATCTAGATCCATTACAGTCTGTATTCAGACCCAGTTTCAGAACAGAATCAGCCTCAGTTACTCTGATGAATCACTTTTAATATGACAGAGACAGAGGGAATGCGACCCTGTCACTTCTGCTTGATCACTCAGCAGCATTTGATACCATTGACCATGGCATCTGTGATGTTCCACAATTGTAGGTTAAAACATTGTATGTGTTTGTATTGTGTTATATATGGTTGGTTAGTGTATTAGAATGATTAAGGTAAGTGGTGAGCGTTGGGAGGGGAACAAGTGAGATAGAATGTTGGTGTAGGCTGGTTTGTGATTGGCTGAGTGTCTGAGGGTTGAATGTTTATATGGGAGTGCTAGACTGTTGACAATTAGGGAAGAATTTGTGAAGAGTTAGAGTTTAGTAAGATAGGGCTGGATTTTTCAAGAGAGAGGGTGGGAAGAGTGGTTGTAGTGTGGATAGGTAGGCATTATGTTATTACTGGTGTTAATTGAGCAATTTAATGAGTGTACTTCATTCAGAAGTAAAGAACATATATTTGTAACCACACACTTAAGAACCTGAACACAAAGTATTCTTGTTCATGTTCAAATCTGTTATTTAATAAATCACTTTGGTTCAAAACATACCTGGTTAATTGGCCAGCTACTATAATACGTGTAAGGATTGGTAAATATAAACAAGGGTTGTGGAAAAGGTGGCATGTCTAGGAAATAGGCAAGTTACCTATTCTGGATGGGGCTGCTATCCCTCTGAAGTACCAGGTCCATAGTTTAAGAGTACTCCTGGATTCATCTTTGTCACTAAAGGCCCAAGTATCTTCTGTGGCTAGGAATGCCTTTTACCAGCTTTGTCTGGTTTGTCAGCTACAGCCATTCCTGGACAGGGTTGCCCTGACCATTGTAATCCATGTGTTGGTAACCTCGAGGGTGGATTGCTGCAATGCTCTCTTTATGGGGCTACCCTTGTCCCTGCTCTGGAAGCTTCAGCTCATGCAAAATGTGGTGACCAGACTGCTCATGGGGGCACATGGCCGACAACATGTGACACCACTCTTAAAACATCTGCACTGGCTTCCCATCCATTACCAAGCCAGGTTCAAGGTCCTTGTATTAATTTACCAAGCCCTGAACAACTTAGGTTCAAGGTATCTTAGGGACTACATGAGTCCTTATAGACCATTGCAATCACTAAAATCATCAACAGGAAAAGCACTGGTCATCCCCTGAGCTGGCAAGGATCATTTAACATTGACACAAAATTGAGCCTTGAGGGTCATTGGCCCAGTTGTCTGGAATGTTCTGCCAACACAGATTCAGCAGATGCTTTCTGTTTTAATCTTTAAACACCTGCTGAAAACCTCTCTGTTCCATCAGCCTTATGCAGGTAATTAAGAAGATGTCTTTTTACAACAGCTGACCTTTGTTTTTACTGTATTTTTAATGCTTTTTACTGTATGGTTTTTTATATGTAAGTGCTTTACCTAAAAAAAAATAGCAGTATACAAACATATTTATAAATAAATAAATAGTCTAGGTATGTCTTTCTGCGGCTACAAGGTAGCATGTTTATTATTATCCTCACAGTCTTGGTCCATTCTCCATTCTCTCTTCCTCGTTCCTATGCTGTTGTCCTTTGTACTTCATCAAGCACAATTTTCTAAAATTCCAAACTTTGGCAATAGCCCCAAACAGGGATGGGGGAGAAATTCAGCATGGTCTACTTTTTAATGCAAAACCATCTAATTAATTCTTCTTGAAGCAATATGTGAAGTGAAACGCAGCTCTCCTTTGAAATTGTCACTTCTCTGAATTTTCAACTGAATAAAGTGTACAAAAATGTATGTGCATATTCATGAAAACAGTATGCAGAAAACATCCAAAAAGAGTTAAAAACCACCTTCTAAAAACAATTAAAAACTCCTAAAAGTAATCACCTACTCTCAAGCTAATAATTTCAAGATTGTCAGGGCAGGACTTTCAGTCATCTCAGTATCAAGAAACTATATTTTAAAAATAAGCTCCCATAGAGATATTTACTGATGTTCCCATAAAGGAACATCAGCTAGTCATTCTGGTTCATAACATTTTTTGTTCGAACCCCAAACTGTGATCCAGAATTACTTCTTGGAGGCAAACCCACAGGGATGGCCTTATTTACATTAATCAGGTAGCAATTCTATAACAATATAGTGGAATGTTTATGGCACATTTTACAGACCAAGGGCCGCATTCCATCACGGGCAACATTCCAGGAGCCACATGGCAGTGGTGGGTGAGGAGGTTAGAAGCAAAAGTAGGCTAAGAAACAGCTGTGACTTTTACAGTAGGATACATTTCAGCCATGCATAAGTCAGAATTTTCTACATAGTTTCACTCTCCCACATCTCTTCATCCTCTATCCAGCATTATCTGGTTTACATTCCTCAAGGCAAAGGCACTTGAGAAGAGCACATGTGGTGAGGGGTGTGGCCTTGGGAGGGTCTCAAGGGCCAAACACCATTTTGGAGGGCCACATTTGGCCCTTCTGCCTTTAGTTCCTCACCCATGGTTTGTGGTGTGTGTCAGCCCAAGCAGGGCAATACTGGAGCATCCAAATAATGGTTAACATCAGTGTAGTTAACTGGGTCTCATTTCAGCTGTTCAAAGGTGTTCACTGACCAAGACTTATCTCAAAGCCCTTACATTTGTTGCTACCTATAAAGGTGGGGATTCCATGTTTGCAGAGTGGTGGTCGCCAAACTTTCTGAGCCTATGGGCACATTTGCAAACTGGAAAAACTATTGTGGGTGTGATGCCCACCTGTGGAAGTGGCACCTCAAATGCTTCTGGCTCCATTAGCTCCATGGGGGGGAAAGCTGAAGACCAAGCTCCAAATAAGGATCCCACAAGCCAAGTGCAGCTACTCAAAGTTTATTGAGGTATAGCATTAAGTACAGGATCAGGTCCCCAACACCACATGCCCTTCTTAGGCAGTACAATCATAGCTTTTTGGGTGGTGCATCCCAAAATCTCTAATAGCCCTTTTCCCCAGGCTTTGCAGTTTGGGAAGTGAAAAGTCCAGGGGCAATGCTGCTGGCTCCTGCTGGAGATATCCAGACGACTAGGTCCTCCCAAATCCTTGTTCAGGAGGGTTACGGAAACAGTGAAGGCTTCCCCTCAGGGCTCCCTGAGCCTCTTTCCCTCCTCTCTTCCCGTCCCTCTTTCTCTATTATATTGGCTACCACAGAATGCATCTTTAAAGCCTAATCACAGTAGAGTGGGAGGGGAACCCTGTGGGCACCAGGGAGGGCCTCTGTGGGTGCATGCACACCTACAGATGCCACATTGGCAACCCTTATGTAGGGTTGCCATATTGCCCAGTTAGCCGGGTTTTACCCGGATTCTTTGCATGCCACCCGGTGCCCGTTTAGCCCCTCAGGTGGCCTGGATTCTCAGCTTTAATTTTTTTAAAAATTAAGTTTCTAGGTGGTCCGGTTCTCGAGATATACACAAAAATGTCAGCCACCCCGACTGTTAAATCTTTTTTAAAAACAAATCTGAACTTTATAACGCTTCGTAGCTCAGTCTAACCCTGCCCGTTAAGGATTGCAGCCGATCAGTGTGAAGCCAATTTGGTTGACCTGGCCAGTGTCTAGAAAACCTCATTGCAATGCCAGAAAATGGTGGTTCCCCCCCCTCCGTTTATCTGAAAATCTCATAAATTGGGTAAGTATATACATTTCAGGGTTTTTTTCCTCTCGTGTGCAGGAGTCAGATCCTGGGCAGCGTTTTGAAAACCTTCCCAATACTTGCTTTTGTAAAAGCAATGCTAATCCCATATGCCCAGAGTAAATCCCATTGAATTCAATAGGATTTACTTTTGGGTAGTCATGGTTATAAATGTCCTGTAAATTAATGGGACTTTTGAGTGAATGTAAAAAAGAATTGTGTTTGTGTTCTAACTATTTCTGTCCCCCCTCCAGTCCTATTTTAAAGCAAGTAGGCAGGTATTACAATTTTTATTCTGTAGGAAACTAATACTGATTTTTTTAAACTAATACAGATTTTTCTGCAATGACCAACTGGTTTGACAATAAACTATTATATGGGCTGTATGTATTTATACATCTGCAGTGTGTGTGTGTAGTCTTTCCAAGAACCTTGTGAGGTAAGGGTTGGGAAACCAAGGCAACTCACAATAAGAAATAAATCCCTTTAAAATCCAATAACCATAAAGCAAGAATAAACAGTTGGAAAACAGCCTAAAGAAGCATGATTCTGAATTTTGGGTTGGGTGAATGAAGTTTATTTATTTATTATTTGATTTATATCCCGCCCTTCCTCTCAGTAGGAGCCCAGGGCGGCAAACAAAAGCACTAAAAGCACTTTAAAACATCATAAAAAACAGACTTTAAAATATATTAAAATATATTTAAAAGCTTTAAAAAAACATCTTTTTTAAAAAAAGAAAAGGCTTAAAAACATATTAAAAAGCAATTCCAACACAGACTCAGTCTGGGATAAGGTGTCAAGTTAAAAGAACAAGTTGAAAGAACAAGTTCCTTATCACTTGAGGCTGTAGTTCTCTGCACACTTCCCAGTTTGAGTAAGCCCCATTGAATACATTGGGACTTGCTTCTGAGTAAACAAACATCGGATTGCACTATAAATATATTTACAGATTGTGCAATTCATAAACATATTTGAGAGTCATGTTTATATAAATATTTCTTCATACTGTGTCCCAATAAGTATTTGATTTCACGCTATGGTTGTGGATGATTTTTTCCTCTACATTTTAAGTGTGCCCTTCTTCCTGGGGGTGGTCATGGTTCTCCACTGTTTTCATCCTGAGGGGAGGATAGGCTGAGAGATGGTGAGTAGCACATTTAAAGTCTCTTCACCTCCCCCCCTTTTTTATTTGTATTTTATATTTCTCCAATATCTTCCCCTGGCTGTTTTTATGTATTTTAAATATTTTTAGACTAAATAAATAGGAAATCATAATTGTGAACCTCCCTAAAAGCAATTTACCTATCCATATGTTTTGGCAAAGTGATGGTGTGAAGGCATTCTGGTAGAACAAGAGACCATGTTTGAGGCATAAGGTGTTTGAGGACTTTGTCACACATTACTTTTTGAGACCTGTAGATTCATGATGGAAAGAACATGAGCACGTATTGAATGGTGGCTTGGGTGCTGTTTTTTCAGTCTACGCTGCATGCGTAGGGAAGATGATACATCATCTGGCAGCTAGCTTCATAACATGAGAATGAAAAACATTTGGATCACCATTCACTTGTTTACTTTTCTCACTATTGAGACCACTTCATATATTACTTTTTCATACACAGAAATTTAATCTTTGTATAGGAAAAAGTATTTTGTAAAATATGAAGGACAGTGGCTGCCCAGTCAGTATAACCACTGTACAAGATCTACTCAGCCACTGTAATTACCTTTTTGTTTTGAGTGCCCTGTTGTCTGGGTCTTGGTTCAGGTGTGTATCCAACTTTGATGTGCTTATGGAAGGGGTGTGCAAGTAGTGCCCCCCCCAAGTGTGGAGGCTTGGACGAACATTGTGTTATGGAAAACCAAAGTCTGTGTGAAAGTACATATTTGGGAATGCCATCAGTGTAATCCTAAGCACACTTAATAAATAATGTCATATCGAACTTGCACATCACAAAATATTTTACGGTCATGTCTATAAGCACCAGGAGGGTAGTCGCCCAGGGGGTCTTAGTCCCTCTGCTTTTTTGGGAGCAGGGTCCCTATGTCTCCAAGCGTCCTACAATCAGCATGAAAAGGGAGTGTGTTAGTCAGTGAGAAGAGTCTTCTAATATGCTTCCTTGCCTTTCCTGCTAATTGGAGCCAATCAGAGTGAAAGGAGGTGAGTCAGCCACTGAAAAGACTCTTCTCAGTTGCTAACACTCTCCACTTACATGCTGATTGGCTCCTAGAGATGTTTGTTATTGTGAGAGAATGCATTAACAAAGATCTCATTCTTAATCCAGGAGCAAAAAAGGGTGTACGTGGCTGCAACTATCATGAAGGGACTCTGCACTTCTGAATTTTCTACTAAATAACTGATAAATACCTATGTAACTTTGTGACTGGAGACTTATTATTAAGAATCACTTTCCATAACTGTAAGGAGGTATGTCCACATGCATGCATCCCAGGCACCTAAATGAAGGGTGAGAGCAGCATAGGGACATAAGCATATGTCTTATACCAGGGGTTCCCAAACTTTTCTTCTACATAGACCACTTGAAAATTGCTGAGGGTCTGAAAGTATCTGAAAATTTACTATGGGCATATGCAAGATAATTAACTCCCATTAGTGATAAGAGCAACAATTTATAATTATTATTTTAATTAAAACAAGAGGCTTATCAGTACTTTGAAGAGGTTGTTGTTATGTGCCTCCAAGTCGACTATGACTTATGGCGACCTATGAATCAGCGACCTCCAAGAGCATCTGTCATGAACCACCCTGTTCAGATCTTGTAAGTTCAGGTCTGTGGCTTCCTTTATGGAATCAATCCATCTCTTGTTTGGTCTTCCTCTTTTTCTACTCCCTTCTGTTTTTCCCATCATTATTGTCTTTTCTAGTGAATCATGTCTTCTCATTATGTGTCCAAAATATGATAACCTCAGTTTCATCATTTTAGCTTCTAGTGATAGTGATAGTTTTGGTTTAATTTTCTCAGTCCATGGTATGCACAAAGCTCTCCTCCAATGCCACATTTCAAATGAGTGGATTTTTCTCTTATCCGCTTTCACTTTCACATCCAGGACTGGGTCTTTCATGATGCCCGGGGGGGGGGGAGCAGGAGAGTAGTCGATAAGACAGACATCCTGGCATTGGTAATCTAATTAGCAAGTATGCGTGGGATTGTTGCACACTTCCAGGCCCAGTTTCATTTTGAGTAGGGAGGTGGAACCTGTGTAGATGTGGTTGATCAAAGGGAGAAGAAATTTTGAGTTAAGCAAAGCTCTGCTTTTATAAAACCTAAGAAACATACAGATACTTTGAATGTCTGAGTGCCTGCACCAGTGGAATACTGGAGGAACTTGTAAAACTTGCTGCTACAGTATTTAGAACTGAGCATGTGGTGTGAAAGACTCCTTTTTCTAACATTTTGGCTTTTTGTTTTTCTCCACCCACCACATCTCTGAAATATATCGTATATGTAATGGTTAACCAGACTGGTGCCCTGACTTACTTTGTTTGTTGCTATTTTGTGTTTGTATTGTGTTTTTATATTGATTGTGTATTTTGATTGTTTTTATTATATTTGTAAGCTGTCCTGAGCTCTGTTTTTAACAGCAGAAGGGCAGGATATAAATCCTCTTAATCAATAAATAAATATTCCATAGTGTTGGAAACTAGCGTCTAGGCATTTAAGGCTGAAAATGTAAATTTAAAAAAAAAGATTTCTCACATCTTTCCCCAGTTTTTGGTGGTAATTCCTAGGCACAAAACAAAACAACTGGACAATCCAAATATTAATATGCAAATATTTGCATAATATGCAAATTAGCATGCCCGGATCTGTGGAACTGGAATATGGCAACCCTACCCTTATGAGATATGGAAGACACCAACCAAGTGAACAATTCAATTTTCATTCTGGGCCATTTTTCTTAGGTTCCATTAAACATTTTAAGTGTAAAACATGAATGCTACAAAAGTGTTTGCACTCCTGTATACAATACAGGTACACTGACAGGGAACTGGCTACAGCTTTATGTCAAGGCTACAGTATAGGTTGCCTACTATGTAATGTGTAACAGCTCTAAAAGATGCATCAACAGCTTGAGCCAGCAAGAAATTAGTCCCTTTTGGATGTTACTAGGGGATTAAAAATGCCCTGGGGAGGGAGAACCACCATGGTGTTCCTTCCTCAATCTACATACACTGCAAACATTATGATATATGAGCAGGTAGACTCCATGCAATTGGTGACCCTGCAAAAGATTGCAAACATGGGGTGGGGCAGTGAGTGGGCTCTTTACTCATGTTCTAGTGAAGGCATGTATGTTTGGAGAGGTGCCTTCACCATAGTGCTGCTTTCCTCATGCATGTTCACCTCAAGTCACTATAACATCTGAAAGAGGCTTTAATCTTTTCTATTCTCCTTGTTATAAAGCTTAAATGCGGTATTGCTAGTTCAAGCCAGCAGGGGAAGTTGTCTGTAAAAGTGAACCACTACAACACCGGAGCAGGAGTCGCTCATCCACACATAACACCTTGCAACTTCAAAGCTGTTAAATTAGCAGGCACTAAGACAGAAGTTGGCAACCGCAACCCTTTTCTCCCAAAGTAACAATTTCTGGAACTCTGCACCTGTCTGCATCTTTACATTTCTCTGAAAACGAACACAGAAAGAGAGAACCCCATCGGACTATTGGATCTGATGCTCCCAAAGGCCTTTTCATTTCAGATCAACCATTCTATCTATCCCAAATTTATCACTTTGCCCTCAGCTTAGTAGGCTGGAGAACTGACGCAAGCACAGTTGAAGAAACACTTTAAAAAATATATATTATCACAGCTAGTGTGTGTCTTTCTTACCCTTGGTGATAGATCTTACATCTGACAAAACAGTAAAAGCCAATGCATTTCAGCTTTCTGCTTGGCTGCTTGCAACGAGTGGTATTTCAGGGGTTTCTTTCTTTTTCTTTTTCTTTTTTCACATGCTGGCAATTTTGCAGACTTTGCTTCACTGATGAAGTCACAAGGGGAGGGGAAAAGAAGATTTCACACTATCAAAGTCTACAGGATATTCCATAGTATTGCTAAAACATAAAGGCCTACAGTCATGTTTCAAAGCCTAGCCAAACATACATGCACATAAACAGACACACACTTAGAGAAGCAGGTGCCAAGCAGGTTAGTCAAGACTGAGCAGTATACAAATGAATGTTAACAGTCTGAAGGGGGAAAAACTCTCTAATCAATGCCCAAGTTTTTCATTTGGTTTATACTGAAACACACACTTTATTGAATGCATACTTCTGGTTAATTTACGTCTTTTATTGTGATTGTACACAAGCTTTCCCAGTCTTGATGCTGTACAGATGTTTTGTATTACAATCCCCATCAGTGTCAGCCAACTTGATTGCACTGGGTGCAGTTGGTTGGAGTTGTAGTGTGAAACATCTGGCGAGCACTAGGTTGGGAAAGACTGTTGTATATCATTGGTGACCCATACAGTTTCCAGCACCCCCTATGTAAAGGTTAGTGAATGGTATAATCTAATCTGGAATATCTATCTGCCCGTAGCATGCCATTAAGCTTTTGAAAAGCAAATAAAGTGATTCTACTGTATGTGCATGGACACATTAAATAGGCAGTATGTGACCTTGTAGAAAATGAATTATCACTCTGAATAAGGCTGTGACACTGAATTTTGTTTATTTTAGTTAAACATAAAGATTGTTCATTTTGGGAAGTGTAGCACAGTTAATTTACAGTTAATTTACTTGTGTGTGTGTTAAAAAGAAATGCTAATTTGCTGACTGGCCTTGTTTGTTTAAAGTTGTGCTTGCAGAATGAGATATTAGATTTTGTTGCAATATGCAGCTGTGTTGTAGAAAAAGGTATCAGAGATGAGTGAAACATCCAAGGTTGAAATGAGAAAAACAAGTGTGAATAACAACATCCAAATATGGAGCTAGGAAGAAGATGGGCATGGATTAAAGTGATGTAAGGAAAATGAAAGTGATGTAGTTATGATAATAATGATGCTAATGTAATTAACATATCAAAGTTAATAAGAAGGCTGACTGTGCTCAGCTTAAATCAGAACTAGCCTGGCTGCTGCTTCTCCACGTGCACGTGTTAGTAATAAATATACTCTTTCTCCATCTTTGTTTCGTTGCTTCTGAACTTTATTAGGGTGAGTATTGGGAGCGAACTCAAGCCACCAGGACTCCTAAAAGGGACTGGGGCATTTTGTTTGTAACAAACTGGCGACTTCCGCCAGGACTCATTTTCTGGCGCCCCTCTGTGTTTTGGGCGTGGTCCGCAGGAGGTCGGAAGAGCGCTCCGGGCCGCATTGAGCCCGCCCGAGCCTGTGAGAGCGATCCGAGGCACTGAGGTGGCGTCACAATGACTCCCTTTTAAAATTGAAACAAGGTTGGAGTGGAGTGGGGGATTGAACGTTCCAACGTCTCTGGTCGACAGTGGTAAGGAGCCCAGTGGGCTTAAATGTGAAGAGAGTGATGTGTGAAAGTGTGTGCATGAGACAGGGCGTATCCCCAGGTGGACTACCCTGAAGTGAGTGCTGACCTGCAGTAGTGCGTTTCCCACACCTCGCGAGAAGCTGGGCCACGAAAACAGGGAAGCGAGTGTTGTACATCATTTGTCCGTCGTTTCGTCTCAGACATCTCCCCTGGTAGAAGGCAGGTAGGCTACCCGAGTGTCGTACATCATCTGCAGAGGGCAGAGGGGACTGGACACGGGAAAGATGGGGAAGGGTGCATCGAAACAGGAGGGGGCAGAGGGGACAAGACACAGGAAAGTTAAGACAGGGTCCAGAAAAAGTCAAAAGAAAAAGGGCGATTGGAAAATGACCCCCCCCTTGAATGTGTTTTGCAAAACTTTCTTAGATTTAAAACAAATGTTATTTCTTCCGGAGGGCCAGTCCCAAACAAAGAACAATTGTTAATGTTTTGTGATGAAGAGTGGGAGGGGCTGTGAATTGGTTGACCACTGGGTGGGACATTCAATCTCACTAAGGCTAGACAGTTGGAAGCCACCTTCTATGAGTTGCTACCAGATGAGGCAACCTCATGGTGGTATGCACGGGGTTGGAGAGCCATCTGCCTAGACCCACCACAAGAATGTGCGCTGACTATGGCGCTGGCTCAATGTAAAATTAATAAGGGGAAGAAATTGAAACCTAAGTCCCCAGTCCTTCAGGCAGAAGAAGAGGAATGTTTAGTTTCACCTACGGCCCCACCCGTGATTCCTTTACCGCCGCCTCAGGGTCCGGTGATTCCCCTACCAGCACCAGCACTACCAGTGCTACCATAGGCGGTCCAACAGCCACCAGCCCAGATTCAGCCACCAGCCCAGATTCAGCCGCCACCTCAAATCCAGCCCCCAATGTATCAACAGTCGACTGCCCCGCAGACCCAGTCCACTAGCTTTGGAACTCCGTCTGGAACTCCAGTAACGTCCCAAGATTTAAGTCAATCTTTAGGGCGGCTGAGACAAGAATATGATATTTTGGATCGTTACACACATTCTGTACTACAAAGCCAGGGCTTGGGAGCTTCGCCCCAAATGATACAGCCACGTCTCCAGATGATTGAGGAAGTTAGGAGGGAGAATCAAGGAGTGAGCGGACATACCTTGCGGAGTGGGCGGACATATAGTTCCACTCCCATAGGCAATGGCGCAGGTAGAAATAACCCTGAACTGGAAGATGTTTTGGCTGATGGCTCCTTTATGGGACCAATGCGACAAATGTTGGATGGCCATGGAGGAGTTGCCTATGTACATGTGCCTTTTACTACTTCTGATTTGTTTAATTGGAAAAATCAAATGCCAGGCCTGAGGGAGGACCAAGACAAACACTGCCAACTGTGGGAGACTATTTTCACTAGTCATCACCCCACTTGGGCAGATATACAGACATTAATGAATACTCTCCTCAGTCCGGAGGAGAAGTCACTGGTACTTTCTCAAGCCAATGCCCTCGCTTTAGAAGAGCAGAGACAAGGTGGCAACGCGCCCGGTTTAGCCCCAGATCGTGTTTTACCAACAGTGGAGCCTCATAGGTGGATCCAAACCCCAGGAGCAGTGGCCCCTGAGATAACCACATATAAACGGCTGATTTTATATGGACTTAGGCATGCCATCCCTAAACCAATGAATATGGCAAAATTATATGAAATTCATCAGGAAAAAGAGGAAACTCCCTCTGCTTTCCTTAACCGCCTTACTACAGCTATGCGGAGATTTACTACCCTCAATCCCGAGGCTGCTGAAAATCAAAGGCTTTTAATTTCCTTGTTTATTGGCCAAAGTCCTACAGACATTCGAAAGAAATTGCGGAAGGTGGAAGGAGTGATGGGTATGGGACTTGGACAAATAATAGACATTGCGTTCAAAGTCTATGTAAATAGGGATGAAGCAAGTAAGAAGAAAGAGGGAAAGCTGATGAAAAAGCAATATAGTATGATTGAAAAGCAATGCGACATGATTGTGGCAGTGGTTGGTGTAAATCAAAGAGACAGAGAAAGAGGGCCAAGGAGGAAACTGGAAAAGGATCAGTGTGCCAAGTGCCTGAAGAAAGGCCATTGGGCAAAGGATTGTAGAAATGAGAGGGTATCTAGGCCCCGCCAAGACGGACATCGTGATTACAGAGAGGTCCCTGGCTCTCGGGACAACTATAGGGAGCCGAGGACAGTCTCGAGCTCTGACCCGAACCCACCCTATGTTCGGATCGCGGCCGCCAGAGGGCAGGAGGAGGAATCAGAATGAAGCTGGACGGGATATGAGGGCGGCTCGTGGGAAGAACCATATGTGTCCCTTACCTTGAATAATTTGGCGATCCAAGGACTAGTGGATACAGGAGCGGCCTTCTCTATGATCCCACGAGCAATGTCCCGTCTACCCATGACCCTCAGTAAAGAAACTAAGGATGTAATGGGAATAGAAGGACAGCGTCGTCGAATCCCTTTGTCCCAACCCATACAGGTACACCTTCCAGGAAGAGAAGATAAACAACAATATTTTACACATCAGTTTTTGGTCTCGGATGGTTGCCCCATTGCAATATTTGGAAGGGATCTTCTAGCAAAGCTCCAGGCCCAAATTACTTTTAGAGGAAATACCTTGGAAGTGATGATACTAAAGCGGCAAGAATGCACTTTCCAAATGATCTTAAGGGGGGAGCCAGAAGTCAAAGAGAAACAACAGTGGGAACCTCCGAAAGGAATTCACCCTTATGTTTGGGCTAGAAAAGAATAATCCTGCTCGTGTGGTCAACGCTGAACCAGTGAAGGTCAGATTGAAGCTTGGGGCAGGCCTGACTCCAGTACGTCAATTGAAGAAGGAAACTGATTGGAAATGGACTAAAGAATGTCATCAAGCGTTTGAAGATATTAAACGAGCTTTACAAAAGGCACCAGCGTTGGCTCTGCCAGATGGACTTAAACCATACAGATTATATGTTTCAGAAAACAAGGGAACTGCTAGTGGAGTCTTGACACAACAGTGGGGTCCTGATTACCTACCTGTAGGTTATTATTCTTCCCAATTGGATCCTGTGGCAAGAGGATGGCCAGCTTGTTTACGAATTGTGGCAGCCACAGGAATCCTTCTGAAGAAAGCAGAGAAAATCAGGATGGGAGTCCCTGTGGAAGTATTGGGACCGCATGATTTGAAAAGGATCCTGGGAGAGAAGGCAGCTAAGGTTCTCAGTCCGAGCCGGCTTACCCAGTATGAACAACAGATGCTGGGACGGCAAGGCTTACGCCTGAGAACTTGTAATACTTTGAATCCAGTGACATTACTGCCTCAACCTGGAGAGTTGGTGCATGATTGCATCCAGACACTGGAATGCTCATTGAAACCCCGAGTGGACTTGACTGATCAGCCAATATCAGGGCGACATTTATATGTGGATGGAAGCTCGAAGGTGATAGATGGACAGCGGTATGCAGGCTACGCCGTGTGTGAGGACCTGAAGGCTATAAAGAGCGTTAAGTTGCCAATTACTTATTCAGCCCAGATGGCAGAACTGGCTGCAGCCATAGATGCCCTGCGAGAACTGGACCAGCAAGAGGGGAATATATACACTGATTCCAAGTATGTATTCCAAACTGCACATGCTTTCGCTATGCTGTGGAAGGAAAGAGGTTTTATTAACAGTGATGGACACAGAATTGAGCATCAACAAATGATAATGGAATTCCTGGAATGTGTTCAACTACCAAAGGAAGCAGCGTTGAGTGGACGACCATTGGAGAGGAATTTAATAAATATTATGATTCCATGAAAGGAGTTGACTCCTCAATATTTTAAGAAAGAGGAAGATGTTGCAGTACAGTATGGGGCTCAGAAATTGATTAATGGTTGGTGGCAGTTACCTACAGGACTAATTTTTGTCCCAAGGGCAGTGCTTCGGGCCCTTGTAAAGGAGACTTATAGACAGACTCATCTTGGAGGCAACGCTTTAGGGGATCTTTTGATCAGACAAGTAGTTGCACCAGGATTATATGAAGAAACAAAGCGAGCGGTATATGGATGTACTATCTGTGCAGCAACTAACCCTGCTCCAAAGCCACCACCGGCCATGGGAGGAAGACCATGGACCTATTATCCTTTCCAGAGACTACAGAGACTTTGCAGAATTACCAAGATGTGTGAGGTACAAGTATTTGTTTTTCATAATAGATCAATTGACAGGATGGATAGAGGCCTTCCCCACGCGAACGGCAACAGCAATAACAGTAGCAAAGATACTGTTGAAGGAATTTTTTCCAAGATACTTCATGCCAGAGACGTTTAAGTCAGACCTAGGTCTGCACTTTGTGAGTAAGATAATTTGCGCTGTAAGTGTGGCCTTGGGATTTAAGTGGAACCTCCATACTCCTTGGAGACCACAATCATCCGGTCAAGTTGAACGCGCTAACCGGACAGTTAAGACTTTGTTGACCAAATGGTGCCAAGAAACCAAGTTGAATTGGGTGACAGCACTGCCATTGGCTTTGACCATTATGAGAAATACTCCAAGGGGAAAAACAAAATTGACTCCTTTTGAGTCACTGTTTGGCAGACCTCCCATTGAGCCTGGGCCCCAGACAGGGATTAATGGGGAAATAGGGAATAGACAGTTATTGGAATATGTTTCTGCCTTGCAGGGTGTTTTGTCCTCTATTCACAGGCACAATCATGAGTTTCAGAGGCTACCCTTGGATGTGGCGATCCACCAATACCAACCTGGTGATTGGGTACGAGTCCGGAAGTGGAAGCAAGAACCTTTGCAGCCCACGTGGGGACCTCCGGAGCAGATCATTTTAATTACCGAATCGGCAGTAAAGCTTGTAGGCCACAAGCGATGGGTCCATGCTAGTCGTATAAAGAGAGCCAAGCCTATAACTATCCAGGAACCTGAGCAGGGAGTAGCCAAGGACTCCCCACCTGGAGAGGTGAAGGATCGGACACCTGAAGTCAAGTGGCTGTCGGAAACCGTACCGGGTTTCAGCCTGAAGCTAAAGCTCAAGAAACAATAAACTTGAATGGGCGGGTCTCTTCCTCCTCGCCCAATGCTAGTTTTGCCCACTGGACCACCAGTAGCTCATAGGTTTAGAGTCACAATCCCAGTAGCAGTCGGTCAAAAGAGACCTCTGCTGGGCTATTGTAGACGTGACGAATCTGTTTATAGACATGACCGATATAGTTGGCATCCAGTTACCAATACTCAAATTACAGTTAAGATAACTATTTGAGAGATTGGCTTACAGGGAAATTATTAAAAGGTAGATGGGTGGAGCGCTGGTTCCCACCCCAGCCTTCCAAGTAACGCCTATTCAGCTACCTTTTGATCCAAGACCACATATGAAAGTCTTGGTTTGTGCAAGTATTTTGATACGAGGTAGACGGTGTCTCCTTCCCATAGTTGAAACGTGGGTTACCCCTCGGGAATTGACACCTGTGCTACTGAGACGGATTCGTTGGTATTAAAGTAGCGAATGGGTGGCTCCAATAAGCCCCAACCGCTTAAGGTTACCCTTTTATCTTCAGAGAGAAGTCATCGCCCTTGTGTCTTTGTTAATGTGACTCGTAAAACCCATTATGGGGAACGAGTTGTGACTCGAGCTAAATTGTACTGTCAGGCTCCCTCCAATTGTTACATGAGAGATTGGCCAACTGAAGAATTTTACAAAGGTATTTGGATAGAACATTGGGCCCCGATCATATAAGAGTACAAAAATACATGTCAAAATGGGTTGAACCCACCCAAGTACCAACTCCTTTGGCTTTAAGCCTATGCTTGGTACTATCTTGTGTCTTGCTTCTTTATATATGGTATATGTCTACTTCTCAGCTTCTTTTCTCGCGCAAGAAATGAGAATATACAGTTGTCAAAGGCGCTCATTCCAGGAGAAAAGGGAAAATGTGTTTATTGAACTTGCCCAGGAGATAGCTAAAGGGTTCAATCTTACGAATTGTTGGATTTGTGGAAGTCCAAAAGGATTCCCAAAATGGCCATGGATGGCTGTTCCTTTAAGCCTTAAATGGTTAATCAGCAATCAAAGTGATGTCCATAATGGCAGCGAGTTGTGGACCACAAATCATACTTGGGACCTTCAGTGGGCTCCCACTGGCCAATATTGTATACATCAGAATGAATCTGTAGGTCCTTTGGTAGGAAATAGTAAATGTAATTGGACTCTCCAGTGGCACCCGCATTGTCATACAAAGGGATGTCCTGTGGTACCCTGTGCCAACTATGCATCCCAATGGAATAGCACTGGAGTACAACTTGAGAATGGCACATGGGTATCCTGTAAAGCTCGGAATGGACCACATGAAAATTTAATTGAAAATAGTTGTGATGTAAAGGTAGGATCTAACCAGAAAGATAAACAAAAGGTGGAGTGTCAGGTGTTTAATCGCACCACAAATGGGAGTCTAACCTTTCACACTTGGCAATGGAAGCATTTAAATGGTACCATAGTCCATGGATTTCGAACTTATTGGAGTATGAGAAATAATACCAACCAGAAAAACAAGGAAATGTGTGAATACAGAAAGAATGTATACTTATGGCACTGTAGTCTCATTCAAAGTGCAGGTAGCACATATCTTACAGGACCTCTGGGCAATCAGGATACGAAGTATTTCCCATACATGCATAACACATCCCAGTTGCCTGATTATGTTCGCCCAGCTCTACAGGGTCATTATTGGATATGTGGTAAGATGGCATATGCAATTCTCCCAGTACATTGGTGTGGAAGTTGTTATATTGGAGTTATACAACCAATGTATACCATCAAAGGAGGAAATTTGAATCCTTTAATTCCGGTATTTGATGAAACACAACACAAAAGGAGGAAAACAATGATTGTATTGGTTGTTCTGATTTTATTGGGATGTATGCTTTTACCTTGCTTATTACCGATCATCATGAATGGTATTCGCAGTATAGCAGATAATGCAGCAGCTAAAAGTAGTATGCAAATGTATGGCAAAATTATGTATCAACAAGTTATTCAGAATGAAGAAGCTATATGATATAAATATCAAAAAGCTTCTAAGGGGGGAATTGTGACACTGAATTTTGTTTATTTTAGTTAAACATAAAGATTGTTCATTTTGGGAAGTGTAGCACAGTTAATTTACAGTTAATTTACTTGTGTGTGTGTTAAAAAGAAATGCTAATTTGCTGACTGGCCTTGTTTGTTTAAAGCTGTGCTTGCAGAATGAGATATTAGATTTTGCTGCAATATGCAGCTGTGTTGTAGAAAAAGGTATCAGAGATGAGTGAAACATCCAAGGTTGAAATGAGAAAAACAAGTGTGAATAACAACATCCAAATATGGAGCTAGGAAGAAGATGGGCATGGATTAAAGTGATGTAAGGAAAATGAAAGTGATGTAGTTATGATAATAATGATGCTAATGTAATTAACATATCAAAGTTAATAAGAAGGCTGACTGTGCTCAGCTTAAATCAGAACTAGCCTGGCTGCTGCTTCTCCACGTGCACGTGTTAGTAATAAATATACTCTTTCTCCATCTTTGTTTAGTTGCTTCTGAACTTTATTGGGGTGAGTATTGGGAGTGAACTCAAGCCACCAGGACTCCTAAAAGGGACTGGAGCGTTTTGTTTGTAACAAGGCCATCAGAATTAATACATTATTCTGCTGGAAACAAGAGTGGGACAGTTAAGAAAATTACCTGTGGAAAAACTGTGAACATGAATGAGGACTGTAAGGAGTGGAATAAAAATACAATGCCAAAATACACCAAGTAGACCTCGCCACAAGGAATATAGGCCCCCAGTCATCTTGTCCTGCATTTCAGTAAGTGGAATAAATGTTCCAGTGTATAATAATATCATTGCCTTATATCAGTGGTGAGGACTCTTTGGCTGTCCAAACTTTATTGGACTACAACTCCCAACTTCCCTGACCATTGGCAATGCTGGCTATGGCTGATGGGAAATGGAGATTAACAATACTTGGAGGGTCACAGGTTCTCACTGAGACCACTAAGATGACCTAGTGCTGTTCAGGGATCTAATGTGGATCCATTTTGGACCATGCCCTCTGAAATTCTGAGGTGCAATCCAAAATGGATGTGTAGACATCAGATCCCTCACCTAATACTAGTTTCTGGCTTTTTATGGACTTCAGTGGCAAATCTGATCAAACTATTTAGCCATTAATGAAAAGTCAAAGGAAAGCCTACATGTTGCAAATTCTCAACTTCACATAAGAAGCGTTTGTTTGTGTATTACATTAGTAATAGATTTTGTAGTGATTTACTTGCTAGTTTATTCATACGTTAGAGATCTAAATTCCTTATTGGATCAGTTACATTATTTTTAAGAAAGAGTTTAAAGAATGCCAAGCAGCAGTATTCTAAGTATGCATGCCCTTTGTTATGTATCAGTTTTTGGTGGAATATGTCAGACCCCCACATACTTGAATTTTTGTTTGTCTGCATCTCCCATCTGTATTCCTTCAGATCTGTAGCGATACACTAGTTCTTTGAGTCCTGAGTACAAGTCCCAAGTGCAGAAAAATCAAACACTATGTGAAACCTTAGGCCTCCACACCTGAAATACCTCCCCACCCATCTTCTGGCATCTCCCACCATCTTGTTTCATTGTGTGTATATTCCATGATGTAATTTTGCACTGTATTTTTTACTCCATTCCATGCAGTCCTTGCTGAGAGGAAAAAAATACCATACTAGAGATGATTAGGAAACAAATGGAAAACTAAACTACCAGTATTATTATGCCTTTATACAAATCTATGGTACAACTACATTTAGAATATTTTATATACAGTTTTGATCATTCCATCTCAAGAAGAATATTGTGAAGTGTGACATGTTGCAGAAAAATTAACAGCGGGTTGCTGTTCTAAGTGCCAGCCTTAGCAATACGGCGATTCTGGCCAAAAGCAAATGTTCAGGTTGGGGCAAGCAGACCAATTTGGAGCAAAGTAGGAGCATGTCTAAGTTCTTGCAAGATAAAAGAGTCCAGGTCTTAATAGTACCATTGATAGCTCAATGCAGATCTCCAGCTGAGGACTCCAGTGCCTGCAACGGAGGAGGACCATCGCCGCCCAGGGAGGGAGAGCCATCTGCCTGCTTTGCTGCTGCTGCTGCTTGGCCGGCGTCTCTGCTCTCTCCTTCTTGGGCTCCTGCTCTGCACTTGGGCACCTTGCAGGACCAGGCTCCAGGTACTCAGCCATTTGTGCCTGATACTGTTCCACCTGTCCCTTCTTTGGAGGGGATATATAAGCCGGCTGGCTGAGGGGGCTTGGGAGATCCAGTGCCTGCAAGGGAGGAGGACCATCACCGCCCAGGGAGGGAGAGCCATCTGCCTGCGTTGCTGCTGCTGCTTGGTCAACATCTCTGCTCTCTCCTTCTTGGGCTCCTGCTCTGCATGTGGGCACCTTGCAGGACCAGGCTCCAGGTACTCAGCCAGCTGTGCCTGATACTGTTCCACCTGTCCCTTCTCTGGAGGGGATATATAAGCTGGCTGGCTGAGGGGGCTTGGGAGATCCAGTGCCTGCAAGGGAAGAGGACCATCACCGCCCAGGGAGGGAGAGCCATCTGCCTGCTTTGCTGGCGTCTCTGCTCTCTCCTTCTTGGGCTCCTGCTCTGCACTTGGGCACCTTGCAGGACCAGGCCCCAGGTGGCGTTTACGTGGGAAGAAGAACAGTCTTAGAGCTGGCGTTTGGGCGCACAGAATACGGGACTGTGTCTTCTGTGTAGGTTTGAAGTGGATGAATGGGTGTTATATGAGTGTATCTTGTGAGTGAATGTGTATTTTTATGTATATGAGTTTTTTGTATTTATAGTTTATCATGTGCCTTGGGAAGAGATTTTATCATCAAGAGGGGAGACCTGAGGGGGCCCCAATTGCCATAGTGACGGGTAGAGGGAGGTATGGTGATATGAGAGGGACGTGCCAGGTAAGGAGAACGCGGCCCAGACATGTAGTGGCTGTGCCGCGTTCTGGTCCTTCTCATACCTGCAGGGTTGTTGGTTGTCCTATCAGCCAACTCTCA
The DNA here is from genome assembly GCF_030035675.1 of Rhineura floridana. Classification (NCBI taxonomy): domain Eukaryota; kingdom Metazoa; phylum Chordata; class Lepidosauria; order Squamata; family Rhineuridae; genus Rhineura; species Rhineura floridana. The sequence continues at coordinate 79,112,008 of NC_084486.1, read as the reverse complement.
GATCTCCAGTTGCTGCTTTTTAATGCCAGATCGGTACATAATAAAACCTCCCTCGTCCATGATTTGATTGTGGACAAGGTGGCTGATCTGGCATGTATAACCGAGACCTGGGTGGGCGAACAGGGAGGAGTTAGTCTGTCCCAGCTCTGCCCACCGGGGTATCTGGTTCAGCATCATGGTAGATCTGAGGGTCGGGGAGGGGGGGTCGCTGTGGTCTATAAGAGTTCCATCTCACTCACCAAGCACCATGTCCATGCAATCACTGGTCTGGAGTGTTTGCACCTTGTGCTGGGCCAGAGGGACAGACTGGGAATCCTTTTGGTGTACCGCCCACCTTGCTGCCCAATGGCTTCCCTAACTGAGCTGACGGAAGTGGTCTCGGAGATACTGTTGAGATCCCCCAGACTATTAGTACTGGGAGATCTCAACATTCATGCTGAGGCTACTTTGTCTGGGGCAGCTCAGGACTTCATGGCCGCCATGACAACCATGGTGCTGTCTCAATATGTTAGTGGCCCAACACATACATCGGGGCATACTCTTGACCTGGTCTTTGCTACTGGACATGGGGATAGTGATCTGGATGTGGGGAGTTTTACATCTCTCCCATTGTCATGGACAGATCATTGCTTGCTGAAGTTTAGACTTTCAGTAGCCTTTTCCCTCTGCAAGGGTGGGGGACCTATTAAATTGGTCCGCCCCGGAGACTAATGAATTCTGAAGGTTTTCAAAAGGCTCTGGGGTTTTTTCCGGCTGATAAGACTGGCGCTCCTGTCGAAGCCCTGGTCGATCTGTGGAATACAGAGATGACCCGGGCTGTTGACACGATCGCTCCTGCGCGCCCTCTCCTATGTAGAGCTCATACAGCTCCTTGGTATACTCCGGAGCTGAGAGCGATGAAACAAGACAGGAGGCGGCTTGAGCAGAGATGGAGACGAACTCCCGACAAATGCAATTATGAGCTGGTTCGTGCTTCTACTAAGCTCTATGTAGGAGCGGTGAGGGCGGCAAAAAAACAACATTTTGCCGCCACTATTCAGTCATCTCTCTCACGCCCACGGGAGCTTTTTAAAGTGGTTCGTGGCCTACTTCATCCAGGCCTACAAGATATGGCAGATACATCGGTAGCTCGATGTAATAAATTTGCTGAACACTTCCAGCATAAGATCTCATGCATTCGCCGGGACTTAGACTCCTATTTAATAGCAGTTAATCCTACTGAGGTGTCCAGAGCACAGTCTTGTCATGTTTTGTTGGATGAGTTTCAGTTGGTTCAGCTCGAGGACGTGGACAAGGTGCTTGGACAGGTTCGTGCGACCACTTCGGTACTGGATCCTTGCCCCTCTTGGCTAATTAAAACTAGCAAGGAAGGAACAGTTGGCTGGGCCAAGGAAGTGATTAATGCCTCTTTACGAGAGGGAGTGGTCCCTGGCTGTCTGAAAGAGGTGGCAGTGAGACCACTCCTGAAAAAACCTTCCTTGGACCCAGAGGATGTCAGCAGCTACAGACCAGTAGCCAATGTTCCGTTCCTGGGCAAGATCCTGGAACGTGTGGTTGCTGACCAGCTCCAGGCACTATTGGATGAAACCGATTATCTAGATCCATTTCAATCGGGGTTCAGGCCTGGTTTTGGCATTGAGACTGCCTTGGTCGCCCTGTTTGATGACCTATGTCGGGAGAGAGACAGAGGGAGTGTAACTCCTTGACCTCTCAGCGGCTTTTGATACCATTGACCATGGTATCCTTCTGGAGAGGCTTGAGGAATTGGGAGTTGGAGGCACTACTTGGCAGTGGTTCCGCTCCTACTTAGCGGGTCGTCTCCAGAAGATAGTGCTTGGGGAACATTGCTCGACACCGTGGGTTCTCCAATGTGGGGTCCCGCAGGGTTCGGTTCTGTCTCCCATGCTTTTTAACATTTATATGAAGCCGCTGGGGGCGGTCATCAGGAGTTTTGGAGTGCGTTGTCATCAGTATGCTGATGACACGCAGCTCTACTTCTCCTTTACATCTTCTTCAGGTGAGGCAGTCGACGTGCTGAACCGTTGCCTGGCTGCGACAATGGACTGGATGAGAACTAACAAACTGAGACTCAATCCTGACAAGACTGAGATGCTGTTGGTGGATGGTTTCTCTGATCGGATGGTGGATATATACCCTGTCCTGGATGGGGTTACACTCCCCCTAAAGGAACAGGTGCATAGTCTGGGAGTCATCTTAGACTCTTCCCTCACACTTGAGGCTCATGTAGCCTCGGTGGCCCGGAATGCGTTCTACCAACTTCGGTTGGTAGCCCAGCTACGTCCCTATCTGAGTAAGGAGGACCTCTCATCAGTGGTACATGCTATGGTAACCTCGCGTCTGGACTACTGCAATGCGCTTTACGTAGGGCTACCTTTGAAGACGATTCGGAAGCTACAGCTAGTGCAAAATGCGGCAGCCAGACTGCTGACAAGAACTAAGCGGTCTGAGCATATAACACCTGTGCTAGCCCGTTTGCACTGGCTTCCAATATGCTTCTGGGCCAGATTCAAAGTGTTGGTACTTACCTATAAAGCCTTATACAGCGCGGGACCACGATATCTGTCGGAACGCCTCTCCCGATATTAACCGGCCTGTACACTACGGTCTACTACAAAGGCCCTCCTCCGGGTTCCGACTCATAGGGAAGCCCGGAGAGTGGTGACAAGATCTAGGGCCTTCTCAGTGGTGGCCCCTGAACTATGGAATGGTCTCCCCGAGGAGGTGCGCCTGGCGCCGACACTATCATCTTTTCGGCGCCAGGTTAAAACCTTTCTCTTCTCTGAGGCATTTTAATTCCTGTTAATTGTAAATTATTATATTTTGATTTTAGACTGTACAGTTTTGTGTACAGTTTTGTGTTATTTTTATTGTATTTTTAATGTTCACCGCCCAGAGAGCTGTTGCTAGTCGGGCGGTATATAAGCTTAATTAAATAAATAAAATAAATAAATAAATGACCAGAGATCAAATGTGTCAGCACCCACCATCCTCAGACTAAGCTTTAAATAGGAGCTGATATTCTGAGTAGAGCCTCCTCCTTTAAACCACAGCCTGCTTTATCAGTCATCTGCTTCAACAGAGCAAGGGAAACTGGTTTCATTAGTGGTTTGAGATGGAGTCCTCAGAAACAACACAAACCCTTGAGCTGAAGCGGTTGTGACTTAAAAGGCTCCTCTTGCAGCCGTGCTTCTGAGTTAGTAGGGACATCTGGGTATTAGGCTTTTCCACTCTGAATTCTTGGCACCTTTCCCCAAAGATGAGGAGTTTGACACCACAGGCCATTGGCTCGTGTGGTTTTAAAAGGGCAGTGGACAAATTCATGAAAGAGAGACCTATCAATAGCTATTACTATGATGGCTAAATAGAACCTCAGTTGCTGGGGAAGGGCAGGTGAGAAACATAGATGGACTATTGTCTTCACACTTTGTTTGTTGGCTACAGACATCTAGTTTGCCACTGTTGTAAACAGACTCTTCTTATGTTTTATAAGCCTCTTTTTATTCCACAAAAAAAAAATTGTCTAGTGTGGCCTTCACTGCCTATGCACAAATGCAGTAGTTGCTAACCTGAATGTTTCTGCAGAACAGCCATCCACATTCACAGGTGTTTGGTGAACCTGCCTTGCCTAAAACACATGGTTCTGTTACATTCTGCTTAATCAGAGGTCATTCACTGACATGCTAAGCAACTACATTTCCCACAGAACATAATGTCTTGGTTGCTGTCCAAAATCCTTACCACAAGTTTGCATGCTAAGGGATCACAGATGAGGCCCCTGAGGCATATGGAACCTCCTCTAAATGTGATCAGCAAGAGCTACTTCCTTTGCTTCAGGATCTGATTTACCATGATGAATGGTTGGGTTGCTAATGCCAATTCAACTGATATTTCCAAGATTGATGTACTAATTTCTTATGCTGCAAATTGATTCACTGACATGAGATGTAATAGTTTCACTCCAGTTGGCACTGGTTAGGCCACAGCTGGAGTATTGTGCTCTTGTTTACATGCAGATAAAAAAGATGTAGATAAATTGGAGGCAATTCAGAATAACAAAAATAACAAGGGACTGAGAAAGTGATTTCTATAAGGAAGAGAGATGGAATGAGTGCAGAAAGCATGAGAAAATAAAGGAGTGTGGGAAAGAAAGACTATATTTAGTTACACATAAAAGTTGTTATGAGAAGATCTGTTATCTAACTTGTCCTTGACCACTGGGGAGAGGAGAAAATGAATTTTGAATGTAATGAATAAAAGTTGGAGAATGAAGAATTTAATTCATTTATTTTTCAACTTTTATCCATTTAGGTATTTTAGTTATATTTATAATTTCCAAGAACAGCTGTACACAAAGGGAAGTCAAGAGAGGGTATTCTCAAGGACACTAACAAAAGGCATAGATCAAGACTTGCAAAATACACACAGAATCCCTACAATGCTCTAACTTAAAAGACTTTACGTTGTAATCCTAATTAATGAATAGGGAGTAAGATCCATTGATGGGTCTTACTCAGTGGGACTTACTGCTGAGTAACCATGCATAAGACTGGACTGCTAGTGGAGCAGTTGTCTGTGTTGAGAAAAAGTAGGATGGCTCTACAGTTCTGGTTCCTGAAATGGCTTGAAAACAGGATGGATGACCATACAGAGTGAAACATTATATCTTTCATTTATTTCTGTTAAACTTGACCCACTAGGATCCCCAAATACCAACCCCATGCTTCTTTTTTTTATTAAAGAAATACAAAATGCCAATAGGATTTATGGGACATCCTAGGGTTTTGTTTTTTGTTTTTTAAAAAGAACAAATTAAAATGCTGTAATATAAGAGCAGTTTTACCAGATAAGGCAAATGGTTCATCAAAGCTAATATGTTGTGCCTGATAACGGCCGGTTCCAGCAGTTCCTGCTGACATTTTAACTATGGAGGGCTGCAATTTTTAACCTTGCTATTTTCATCACAACAGAACTTTTCTAGCACTTATTTAGGAAAGTATGCCATTACACCTGTGCAGAGTGCCACTGTCTCCTCACTAAAAATATATATATCAGTTTTTTACTCACCTATGGACAATGTAAGAACTTCCATGGAAGAGGGCCAAGTATGATTTTCAGATATGATTGACTCTGTGGCTGTTATTTAGAAATAAAGCCATGCCACATGACTTAAATTTTTGAATTCATGTATTGATTACACCTGCACATGCATTGCCAAAAAGCAAAACACACACAAACCTTTAAAAATGTGAGGAACATTTGCCTCCAGTTACATGCAGTTTTCCTCCCCCCAAAAAATCAATGTAACTTTTCATTATCCAAAACACCTCTTCCTTAAACTTAAACAAAAGTATTCCAACCAATGTACAAAAATGCTTCATTTGAGCCAGAGTACATCACATCACAGCAGAACATATTTGCAATGCATGGCTCAATCCTGAAAATGTGAAGTAATAATCTCTGCTCTTGTACAGACTACATCACACCAGACTAATCATAATCAGCCTATGTTATTTCTGAGATTAGGGACAATATCTTCCAGGTATGGGAAAGGATGTGGAGTCATATCCAGACAGGCTTAGAGCCCACACTTTTCATTTTAAAAATTGCTGACAAAACACATAAATCTAGAAATAATGGCACCAGCATTTCCCTCCATTCCTTTGCACTGAAGATATTCTGAACTGAAGCTAGGGAAGGGGCTTGTTGGAACCAGATCCACAAAATTTTACTGGAAATGCTCTGAAAAATACTCTGGAATTGCACCTGGCTCAGATTAACCTGCCCTGCTCCGCCCAGCTTTTAAGGGAAATGATTAATACAGAGTTTGTTGCAACACATACACAAGCCACCCACTATTTCTACTCCCAAATCCCCAGTTCACAATTTGCTCAGAGAAACATTACCAAATTCTTCCAAACTACACAGGAAGTGGATTGGACTGTGAAAGACCAACCCAAATTGTGTTTGCATTTTGACAGATTTGTAGGGCAGTTCAATATCACAGAAAGGAGGTGAGGTGTCCTGCTCCCCTGGTGCATTCACTATAGCTGCCCAATTTCCCTGCTTTTTAAAGTTTGATAGAAATATCTGTTGGCTATAAGTACATTCTTAAACCGCATGGGTTGTTTTTTTGCCTATTAGTGAATTTCTGTGTTATTTAATCCTGGAGGTAAGAAATGGGATCTTGTGAAAGTTTGCTGAGAATGGATTGATCATTTGCATGCTTATTGAGTTCAGTGGAATTTACTCCCCTGCAATCATGCTTAGGATAGGTGAAATTGACCACAGGGGATGGAGAGGGGAGGAGGAGGAAGGGAAGGAGGAGGGAGGGGAGGAGGGGGATGGCAGGTTCGATCATTTGCATGCTTATTAAGTGGGATTTACTCCCCTGCAATCATGCTTAGGATAGGTGAAACTGACCATGGGGGAGGAGAAGAAGACAGAAGGAGGGCAGGAGGGCTGAAGTGGGCAGGACAGGGGAGGGAAGGGAGAAGGGAGAAGGTGGGGAGGGGAGAGGGGGAGAGGAGGGAAAAGGCAGGTCTGATCATTTGGATGCTTATTGGGTTCAATGGGATTTATTTTTGTGCATTCATGCTTAGGATAGGAAAATTGAACGTGGGGTAGAAGAGAAGGGGAGGGTAGAGGAGAGGGAAGAACAGAGGGAAGGGAGGAGGGGGAGGGGCAGGAGAGGGGAGGGGATTGGAAGGGGAGGGGGCAGGAGAAGTGAAGGAAGGGGGAGGAGATAGGGAGGAGGGGGAGGAGGAGGGGAGGGCAGGTGTGATCATTTGCATGCTTTTTGAGTTCAGTGGGATTTATTCTTGTACAATCATGCTTAGGATAGGTGAAACTGACCTGGGGGAGGGGCAGGGAGTGGGGAGGAGGAGAAGGAGAGAGAAGGTGAAGAAGGGGCAGAGAGGAAGACAGAGGGGAGGGGAGATTGTGTGGGTGGGCACTGGGGAGAGATAAAGTCCCTTTCTTTCTAAAAGGAAAACATTGTGAACAGTATCATTGTTTTTCAAGGTTTCCCCCATCTTTTTATTCCACAGCAGGCACATGTAGTCTCCCACCCAAATTTAAACCAAAACTTTCACTAGCCACATCTACACCAGACCTTTATTTCACTTTAAACAAGTCATAGCTCCCCCCAAAGAATCCTGGGAAGTGTAGTTTGTGAAGCATGCTGAGAGTTGTTAGAGGAGGCCCTATTCCCCTCACAGAGCTGCAATACCCAGAAGAGAGTTTGACAGTTAAACAACTCTGGTCACTGGAGCTCTTTCAGTGGAACAGGAGTCTTTGAGCAACTCTCAGCACCCTTCACAACCTACACTTCTCAGGATTCTTTGAGGGAAGCCATGTCTGTCTAAAGTGAAATAAAGGTCTGGTGTGGGTGTGGCCAGATGATTAGCCAAACCAAACAGCTATGAATTAGCCAAACAGCTGGATTTTAGAACACTGATTGTTGGTTCTTACTGAGCATGCTTATGCTTACCATTGACTCCAATGTTAAATTTCTTAAATTAATTAAAAATCAGCCAGGCTTTTTTTTTTTAACTTTTAAATTGCAGAAGATGAAGGTCAGAGTTTGGGGCAGGGTCAGTAATAGGATTGCAGATACTCTGTGAACATGGCTGGTTTTTAATTAATTTCAACAAATTATGAGATCACTGACAGAAAAAAAAACAGATGTTTGGTTTTTTCTCTCTTGTTTTACACTTGGAACTCTCAATTCTCTCTAAGTGTTTTGTGTATCACCATGAAAACTTAGTTTGCTTTCACACATGGGGCTGATTGTATTAGTTTAACGGATTAAAAAGGTAGCGCTTCTGTCCCGATTTCTAAAATCCCTTTCACACTGCAGTACCTATTGTGTTAAGGAACAGCAGCTTTTTCAGCTGATATATCGGCATTTTGCGCAACTGTCTTTCACACAGCTTGTTTTCATCCCTCACTCATGCACACTGTTCCCCACTGTGTAGGAGGTCTTAGATCTCATCTTGTCGCCTCTGCCTTTAGGATCTGACTGTTAAAATTGTTTTTGTTGTATCAAGCAGAGCTTGGAAAAGTTACTTTTTGAACTACAACTCCCATCAGCCCTAGGCAACATGGCCACTGGATTAGGCTGATGGGAGCTGTAGTTCAAAAAAGTAACTTTTCCAAGCTCTGGACTATCAACACAGGGGTGTGTGTGGGAAATGCTGCTGCTATCTGCGCCAATACCGGAATGCTGGTACAACATTCATCAGGAAAAAAAAAACCCGCATGACTAAAGGGCAGGAATGCACTGCATGCTGGGATGCCTGTCACGTGAGTGGCTGCAGCTAGCAAAAAACTCCTGCAATCTTCCGGGTTCCTAGTCTTGCTAACAGATTATTTCTAGTATCATTTATCATGGAAAGTAGAGCTAAACTTCCATTGCATTCCACCAGAATTCTGGAGCTAGCTTGTGCGTCGTGTGAAAGATCAAATATAATGTGCAAATTACCAGGTAAGAAAATGTCAGAATAACAGCATAAAGTGCAGTGTGAAAGCAGCCTTAGAGGGTTGTTAAGCAAGTGTTTCTGAGTTAAGATCTATAGGTTTTGTAAGGCTTTGTTTTGAAACGAGCTTATGGGAAGCAGTAAAATGGCATGGGGGTATTTTCAATTTAACATTGCGGAATGTGAAAAATTCATGTGGCTATAGTGTACATCCACTCTCATGGCTGTATAATATAGGCCCGGTACCCTGCAGCTGATGGAGGTTAAGGGATGTCATAAAGTAGGGTTGCCAGGACAGAAGCATCCCAAGCCCTGAGATTTCAAGGGCGGACCTGAGTGATGTTACAGGGTGGGCCTGAGTGATATCACAGGGGCAGGCCTGAGTGTTGTCACAGGGGTGGGCCTGAGTGATGTCATTATGCATGATACATTAAGAATCAACCATTGTTGCTTGGAGCATACAATTCAAAGAAAAACATTTCTCTGATTGGAATTTAAGATAGAAATCATAGTTTAAAGATGGAGCCTGGGTAGGGAACATTTAATCTGGCCTACTTGCTTCTGGCAAGAAGGGTTTAAGTGCCCTCAGGCCAGACCAGTCACCAAAAGGCCATTGTAGGAAGAAAGGAGCCTAGTGTTGTGGAGGCTGTAATTCCAAACACACTTACTAACAGACTAAGCCCCATAGAACTCAATAGGACTTACTTCTGAGTAGCTAAGGTTTAGATTGTGATGTTAGTAAAGCTTGACTAGGGATCCTCTACAAAGATATCCATATCCAAGCACGGTTGGCAACTGCTTGCTGATTTGCTACCAGAACAAGTTCAAGGTGTGATTTCCATGTTACGGGTTCCACGTAGTACTTGCTCTGCTGTTGTAAGAAATCAGTCCTTTAGTGTGGCAGCACCTACACTTTGGAACTCCCTGCCTATTGACATTAGTCAGGTGCTTCACTGTATTCTTTTACAGTACCTGCTAAAAACATTTTTGTTTAGGCAAGCCTACCCAGACATGTAAAAGCTATTGTGGGTTTTTTGTTTTTTTTAACTCATTGTTGGTTTTATTATTTTGAATGTTTCAAATACCTATCTTTAACTGTTTTTGCCAATAGTTCTATTGTTTTAATCCCTTCTGAAAACAACTTTACAATAAAGTGGTATATAAATGCTGTGTATAAAATACATAAATATATTTTGGAGTCACTGTGGCCCTTGGGTCTCTTTCTACTTTTAGGTACAAAGGAATCTGCCATATACCGACTCAGGCCATTTGGTACCATCTTGCTCAGTAGTGATTAAATGGACTATCATTGGCTCACCAGGATTCCAGACAATAATCTTTTCCAGAAATTGAATTTTGGACCTTTGCATGCAAACCTTATGCCCTATCATTGAGCTACAGTCCATCCTCTGTTTAATTCACTAATGAATGCACATCATACCTTGGGCAGATCCACACCATTCATTTAAAGCACATTAAACACACATTTGAAGGACATGAATCCTACCACAGAATCATGGGAACTGTAGTTTGTCAAGGATGGTGGGAACTGTAACTGTGAGGGGGAAACTATACTTCTCAGGATTCTTTAGGGGAAGTCATGCGCTTTAAATGCAAGTTGGGTGTGCTTTAAATGTATTGTGTGGATCTACTTAATAAACTTTGCCTGTATGTAAATTGTTTTAATTAATGTTTTAAAAGGAAATGTGCTATAAAGTTTACTCGGTGACCTTGGGTTCTTCACCATCTCTCAACCTAATCTGCCCCTCAGGTGAAAATAACAGAGGGGGACCATGACCACCCCAAGGAAGAAGGGCACACTTAAAATGCAGAGGAAATAATAATGTACAACAATAGTGTGAAATCAGATACTTATCGGGACATAGTATGAAGAAATATTGATATAAGCATGACTGTCAAATATTTTATTATTTACACAACCTGTAAAGATATTAATAGTGCAATCCTATGTTTCTTTACTCAGAAGCAAGTCCCAATGTATTTAGTGGGGCTTACTCAAACAGGGAAGCATGCACAGAACTGCAACCTCAAGTGATAAGGAACTTCACTCACCCACCCAAAATTCAGAATCATGCCACTTTAAGCTATTTTTCAACTGTTTATACTTGTTTTTATGGTTATTGGATTTTATTTCTTGTTGTGAGCTGCCTTGGTTTCCAGTCACCAACCCTACCTCACAGGGTTGTTGTGAAGCTTCCATATATACACACACACCCTGGAGATATAAAATTAGATACACCCCATATAACAGCTTACTGCCAAAATGAGTTGGTCATTGCAGCACATTTTAAAAAATATATAAAATCAGTATTAGTTTCCTACATAATAAAATCAGTGATACCTATGAAAGCCCTGCCTAACTGCTTTAAAAATATGATTGGAGGAGGAGAAAAGATTTACAACACAAACACAATTCTTTGTTATGTTCACTCAAACGTCCCATGAATTTACAGCACAATCCTAACCCTGTCTACTCAAAAGTAAGTCCTATTTAATTCAGTGGGGTTTACTCCTGGGTATGTGGGATTAGCATTGCAGCTTTACTCCCAGAAAAGGGAGTATTGGATTAAAGCTTCATATTGGGAAGGTTTTCAAAACACTACCCTCTCCAACAGTCTTGGAAAATTTAAACTTGTTTCGCTCCTGCACACAACAGGGAAAAAGACTGAAAGCTATATGCTTACTCAATTTATGAGATTTTCAGAAAAGTAGGAAAAAATGACTGTTTTCTGGCCTTGCGATGGGGTCTAGCTATGTCTTTTCAATCACAACCCTGACTTCACTTATTGGCTACAAACCTGAAAGGGCGGGGTTAGAGCAGCCAGCTACAAGCTCATTTAATAGAAGTTGCAGGGGGCAGTGGCTGACATTTTGGTGTATATCTCTTGAACCAGACCACCTAGAAACTTAATTTGTTTTCCAATGAAAGCTGAGGGTCCAGAGATTAAGGTGACTCACCCGGAGACCTGAAAAGGACCCCAAAAATCCAGAGACTTTTCAACCCAATCATAAACACAATTCAGGATAAGCAGATATTGCCCTATAGGGTGTCGGAAGGCAGAGGACTTGGCTCACTTTCCTTTAGAATATCCATCATATTCAGATTTAAGAACTTGATATCTGGACCCTCTTATTGCTGATATTGGAGATAATACTTTTTAAAATTTTTAGGTGTCATATTGGGTTGCTAAATATTAGGATGCACACTTTAACGTGGTGAGGGGGTTTGAGAGTGTTGAAGAAGCTGAGAGCAATGCCATCAGGAGTCTAGACCAAGAGGCTAGACTCCTAGCAGGGGCACCCAAGGCAGAATGGTCAAAGCTGAGACACCAGACTAAGATGCATCCAAACTCAGAGGAAGGCAATGGTAAACCACCTTTGAATACCTCTTACCATGAAAACTCTATGAACAGAGTATCCAAAATGCAACACGAGATAGTGCTGGAAGATGAGACCCCCCAGGTCAGAAGGCACTCAACGAGCTATGGGGGAAGAACAAAGGACAAGTACGAGTAGCACTGTGACTAATGACGCAGCTGGGTCAAAGCCGAAAGGAAGCCCAGAGGCTGATGCGCACAGATGCAAAAGGAGAGTCCAGAGTCGTATGACGCACACAATAGGAACATGGAATGTGAGAAACATGAAGCAGGGTGTCAGGCCCAGGATGTGACTCAGGAACCAGACCAACGGCTGTAGTTAATTCGTGTTTTATTAGGGTAATGTCCAAACAAAGACTGCGTTTTCTCATGAAGCAATACAGGGATACAGGTCCTGCGGCATTGGGAGAAAGTTGACAGAGCAAGGGACTTCTTCCCGCCTGTTCTTTAAGAAGGGGCCAAACGGGTGCGCAATCTTTCGCTCCTCCTTACCTGCCCCTCAGGTACTGCCCGCCTTCCCCCCCTTCTCTCCTGTCTTTTCAGCTGTCTGCGTGTGCGCGGTGAGGAGGGAAGCATCACCCCCTCCTCTTCTGAAGTTTCCGATTCCAGGATGGGGGATAGGGGAGGGGCTGATGGTAAACTGCCTCCCCGCTTTTCGGCTGTGAGCAGCCCTCCCTCTTTCCCCTCTTGCTCTGAGCCTGAAAGAGGGGGAGGCGTGAGAATGTCCAGGGAGGGCTCAGGCTCCCCGTTGCTAAGCGACCTTATCACTGGCAGTTCCTCTGTTTCGTCTTCGCTCCAAAGGGGGGAAGTTCCTCCCCCTTCCCTCTGCCATCCATCCGAATACTCTTCTCCCAACTCTCCGGGATCCAGCTCCCCGGGATTGGGACCCCAGCTCTGCCTTCCGACACAGGGAAAGTTAGAAATTATCAAGCAAGAAATGGAATGTATAAACATTACAATACTTGGCATGAGTGAATTAAAATGGATGGGAATGGGACATTTTCAGTCAGGCAACTACAAAATATTATATGCAGGAAATGAGAAATTAAGAAGAAACAGGGTTGCTTTAATAGCGAGAAGTGATGTAGCAAAAGCAATTAGGAGCTACAATGTAAAGTCTGAGTGACTGATATCAATGACACTAAACAGGAAACCTATTAACATAACCATCATCCAAGTCTACGCTTGAACGGCAAGCAGAGAAGAAGAGGAATTGGAGAGATTCTACACAGAAGTACAGGAGGAAATTGATCACACACCAAAACAAGATAATCATGGGGGACTGGAATGCAAAAGTAGAGAACAGAGAACAATGAGGAATTGTGGGGAAATGGAGCTTAGGAGACAGAAAGAAGCAGGAGAAAGACTTATTGAATTCTGTGAAGCCAATAATTTGTTTCTTGCAAACACATGTTTTGAGTAACCAAAAAGACGACTGTACACGTGGACATCACCAGATGGTCAATATAGGAATCAAATTGATTATATAATTGGTAACAGAAGATGGAGAAGTACCATACTTTCTGTGAAAGCAAGACCAGGAGCAGATTGTGGTACAGATCATGAACTGGCCGTATCGAAAATCATAGTAAAGCTAAAGAAGAACAACAAAGCAATCATAACGCCAAAATACAATTTAAATAACATCCCAGAAGCATATAAAGATCAAATAAGGAACAGGTTTGAGGCTTTAAACTTAGCTGACAGAGAACCAGAAGAACTATGGATTGAAGTCAGAGACATGATCAGGGAAGAATGCAAAAAGACAATACCTCTAGTTAAAAAAAGAGAAGGACCTCAATGGATGACCGAAGAAACTCTTAAAATGGTTAAAGAGAGAAGAAAAGCAAAAGGAGATAGAAACACGGTCAGAACCCTAAATGCAACAATACAGCAACTAGTACGTAGGGAGAAAAAGAACTATTACAATAGTTATTGTATAGAAATAGGAAAACAAAAAGGGAAGAACAAGAGCCCTATTCCAAACGATTAGAGAAATTAAAGGGAAATTTAAACCAAGAGTAGGGATGTTGAATAATCAACAAGGAAACACACTGACTGACCGAGATGAAATAAAAGGAAGATGGAAGCAATACACTGAAGAACTCTATAAAAGTGATGCAAAGATGACAGATTCATTCATGGAGGAACCTTATGATAAAGACCCAGAAATTTTAGGAGGTAAAAGCTGCTCTTAAAATAGTTGGAAGAAACAAATCACCAGGAACAGATGGCATACCAATAGAGTTGCTACAAGCTACTGAGACTGAATCTGTCCAAATTTTGACAAAAATTGTCAAGAAATATGGAAAACTAAACAATGGCCCTCAGACTGGAAGGGTTCGATATTTATCTCAATTCCAAAGAAAGGGGATATCAGGGAATGCAGTAATTATTGAACAATTGCCTTTATATCCCATGCAAGTAAAGTAAAGTGCTCAAGATTCTACAACAAAGGCTCTTACCATATATGGAGCGAGAAATGCCAAATGTCCAAGCTGGATTTAGAAAGGGAAGAGGCAACAGAGATCATATTGCAAACATACGTTGAATATAGACCAAGGAATTTCAGAAGGAAATCACCCTGTGCTTTATAGATTACAGCAAAGCCTTTGACTGTGTAGATCATAAAAAACTATGGAATGGTTTAAAAGAAATGGGGGTGCCATAGCATCTGATTGTCCTGATGCGCAACCTATACTCTGGACAAGAGGCTACTGTAGGGACAGAATATGGAGACACCAATTGGTTTCCCATCAGAAAGGGTGTGAGACAGGGGTGTCTTTTATCACCCTATTTGTTTAATCTGTACACAGAACATATAATACAGAAAGAGGGATTGGACCAAGATGAAGGAGGTGTGAAAATTGGAGGAATATCAATAATTTAAGATATGCAGACGATACCATACTACTAGCAGAAACCAGTAATGACTTGAAACGAATGCTGATGAAAGTTAAAGAAGAAAGCACAAAAGCAGGATTACAGCTGAACGTCATGTTACGAATGGACCTTGAACTTCCTCATGAGCAGAGCTCACTAGAAATGCAAGTTCCCCTATTGAGAGCAGCAGGATCTTTGGCTGGAGTTACCCGCACGTCACCCCCAGAGCATGTATAAATTTACCCTTAACCTAATGACACACACACTGAAAGTAAAATAAAGAGTTGTTTTATTAAAAAGAAGAAACAAATATTGCAGTTTACAATTACAGTTAGCAATGAGCAGCTTTCTAACTATTATTGATTCATTCAGCAACACTGGATAGACTAAAGCAAAGAGACTAACCCTATGAACACTTTCACATTAAGCTCATTGACACAGAAAGAAAAAGGAAAGGAAAGGCCTAGAAGTTGCATATACCTTTCCTGGAGGTTGCTGAAAGACTAAGGCTGAGAGAGACTTTCGTATCTAGCCCAATGAGCCAAAAGCTCTGCCCTTGTGTAACCAGCGCTAGTTTTGAAAGAGCTCACTCAAAATCCTTAGCTCTGAAATTGTCCCAAAGATGCTAGGGTGCGCTGATAAGAAAAATGGCTGTTGAGCCCTCCAGAAGGAGGAACTCCTGACCCCTCCCCGCCCCTCAAGTGTATACTTTTTTCTAACTAAAACTGACCCAAATGTAAACCCAATGTAAATGTCCCCAGGAAGATGTGGACGTGACAGAGAACAATGAAAGAATTTAGGATCATCAGTCAAGGAATTTGTTGTTTTTCCAGAAACCATTCCTTGAGGAATTCCCAGATAATGACTGCAATCTCCTACCTGTGAACTCCTAATGTTCTGTCTCTTCCTTTAAGATTATCATAACTGTTATGCAGAACATTTCCTAGTTTGAAAGGAGTTCCTGTTCTTACTGGGTGACATCCCCAAATTTCCATAGGAGTCCGGAAGTCTATACCTTCAGGCTTTCAAGATATGTCCTCAGGGGTCACAAAGGGGCTGTCTCCCAGGAATCTTTGCTGTTGCAGGTTTTCCAAACTTTGGTTCACTGAGGTGAATCAAAGAGTAAAAATTCCCAATATTTGATTCCTCATTACAGTCAAAAAGACTAAAGTAATGACAACAGAAGATTTATGTAACTTTAAAGTTGACAATGAGGACAATGAACTTGTCAACATTATCAATACCTTGGCACAGTCATGAATGAAAATGGAGGCAATAGTCAAGAAATCAGAAGAAGGCTAGGACTGGGGAAGGCAGCTATGAGAGAACTAGAAAAGGTCCTCAAATGCAAAGATGTATCACTGAACACTAAACTCAGGATCATTCAGACCATGGTATTCCCATCTGTATGTATGGATGTGAAGTTTGGACAGTGAAAAAAGCGGATAAGAGAAAAATCAACTCATTTGAAATGTGGTGTTGGAGGAGAGCTTTGTGCATAGCATGGACAGCGAAAAAGACAGATAATTGAGTGTTACAATGAATTAAACCAGAACTATCACTAGAAACTAAAATGATGAAACTGAGGTTATCATACTTTTAATTAATATATTATTATTAATAACAACAACAACAATAATAATAATAATAATAAAGATAAAAATATCCCATCCTTCCTCCCAGAAGGAGCCCTGGGCAATTAAATAATGAATTATTTAGTGTTTATATATTTGATTTATTTTATTCTTTTTAATTATTGTTTCTAATTTGTTCTTTGTCTTTCTTACGGTGTATCTGCAGGAAGCCTGGTTGGCCATCATGCAATAAACTGAACTGAAGTAATAGAAAAAGTAGTTCCTAATTTAGAACACAAGTCTTTGAATAGCACACTGCATGCAGTGACTGAACTTTTATACTTTGATGCTATGTTTTAGTGCACAAAGGGGAAAATATAGGTAATAATGATTAACGGCTTTAGCAGTAAAGCAGCTCACACACATCCATTACCTTCCTCTTGTTGGATACTTATCCAAAATGGCAGATATATATATATTGGGGCATAGGGATATTAAAATGTCTCTCTTCATTTGAATTAATGCTTTCATCATGATGTTTTAGAGGATCTGATTTCCAAGTAAAAACATTTCTTGTTTTAGCTGGAAACTTCTGATGGGAGCTGTCCTACCGGGTGTATAAGATCTAGGCAAACACACAATAAGACCTTTTTGCCTCCTGTCCATTAAATTATTCTGTTCAAAACCCTGGAAATCATCCAGAAGCAAAAGCTCTGTTTCATTATTAATGAAAGAAAGTAGAGTGGGGAAAGAGAAGCAACATCTCAAGGAGAAAACATTAGCCAAAATCACAGGGTTGGGAGAAGAATGAACCACACAAAATACAGATAGTATGTTTTTTTTATTATTGTCAGTTCACAGGTTTGTCCCCTAAAGAGGTGCAAATAGAAACACAGACATACAAATATAAATATAGAGCTTAGCAGTTCAATCAAAGGCAGCAAGGACTGTACTGATACAGTGAGCAGTGAGTTAATTTATATAGCATCCATGTGTGTCATTTTTAGGTACAGAAGGTTCTGTCAATTTCAGGTCTCTCCCTTTCTTATTTTTCCAATCTCAGATTGACTTTTCTGTATTTCTGCAGAAATTTGTGAATATGTTTTTTAAAACTCATGAAAATTCTGCATTTTAGTGTGAATTTCTCTTATTAAAGACATTTCTGTATGCAGCTTTGACTTATGTACACATTTTCAAGCAATTTTTCCGTATAGACTGGATTTTTGTGTGTTATTTTCACTAATATATTTATTTTTATGTACACTTTCCCCTATTATATGCATTTTTGTAAACATTGTTCAGTAGGAGAACTATATCGCAAAATGTGGATATGTGCACTACGTGTCTGTGTTTTGATTCTCATATTGTTTTGGAAAGACTCCCTTTGGGTCCTTGTGATTCAGGCTGATTTAGGGAACAGTCTATTAGAATTATTTCCTTGCTACAGTTGATTTTAATGGCATTGATATGTTAGTTTTTGGTTTGTGTATTGCATTTTATATTTTATATTTTTTGTGAATTGCTCTGAGATGTTATTATGAAGAGTGGTATATGAATTAGATATTAAATAAATACATAAACAAATAAATAATGAAAATAAAGCATTTGCAAGGAAAAGTCAAGCTCATATAGTTGCAGTTGTGCTGGCTTCAGTGCACTTCCACCTCTGTTTTCTTAACATGGGGACACACAACACTAGTAAAACTCCACCCCCTTTTACTCCAAAACCTCAGAATTTGCAGCTTCAATGCCTTTTACCTTGAAATCAGCTTCACACAGACTTCAGAACTGATTGGTTATCATCCCCATTGCCTCTCCAAGTGTGTCCAATGAAAATGCTTTGCTGTGGGCTCACGCAGACAGTGATTGGCCCGACACTTTGCTATGGGTAGTCCCAATTAGTGTGTTTGATTTCATTTCATTGAACTGGCAGATGGTTATGATTTGGGTTCATTATTTTTCTACTACTCTTTGCTTTTACATTCCATTTTCCCTCTCTACAATGTTTTCAATGTTAACAATGTTTTCCTTTTTCAAAGGAAAGGAAAGCAGCTTTCCCTGTCTCCAGTGCCCACCTATGCACCCAATACCCTTTCTCTCCTCTTCCCCTCCCAAATGGTATTAGATCCTCCCCCTCTCAGCCCTGGGATAAAGCAAGATATGTCTTTAATGCAAACCAAATATGCAGGCCAGTCAGTTTCACCTTAGCCTAGCAATGGCACATGCTTGTCAGTATTTTCTTCCCAAAGAAAATATGCAGGTTGGTCAGTTTCACCTCAGGAAAGCCAAGGCACAGACATCAGTTTAAGGTTAGCAAAGCAAACACACAGGCTGCAAAGCAAAAAGCAAGCTGAGCAAAGCAAACTCACAGGCTTGTAAGTTTCACATTAGCAAGGCAAAGTTCAATGCCTGTTTTTTTTAATCCAGTGTCAGGAAAAGATGGGGAAGCTCACAGCATTCAGGATCGATCCACAAAGACAGCAAACCTGTGGACTATCAGGAAGGCCAGTGCCAAGTTCAATTTTAGTGAAATTTGGGGCATTCCTATTACTGGATTCCAGCCTGTCACTGGAATACAGAGTGGATTCTATTGTTAGAAATGTTTATGGCCAGCTTAGATTGGTTTACTGGCTGCCATTGAAATATCGGGCTCAATTCATGGTATTAGTACTAGAGTATATAACACTAAATGGCTGGGATCCAAGTACCTAAAAGAGAGCCCTCTCCAATATCAACCATTTCAGGCCCTACAATCAGGGAAGGTCCAGTGCTCCCACTGGTGCATCTTCCCAGTCCTGACCACCCCACCCGTTTGCCTCCCCCCCAGTAAGCAACAGCATCTCCTCTGCCCCTCCCCATTGGCCGCTACTGCAAACAATTATGAGATGGGAAAAAATGTACAATGAACTAGATAATTACTTACAACTATGGAGGCATCATTACTCTTTTGTCCCAAAATATGACTGCGAAATATCAAACTTTCATTGTAACAGCATCCTCTCAGTCATGTATTGAGATCTTGCAGTTCTGCCTGTCTTGTTAGACTTGTTTGTGGAATCGGTACCTTGGCAGATCTGGACTTCAGCATTCTACACTTTTCTGTCAGGACCACACAATGACATTTCCCAATGTTGGGCAGTATCCAGCTAATGCATACTGGCAGCACAAGGATTTATGCTTGCACAACGGAACTCTCCCCCCCCCACTAACATAAATAATAAATATATAATGCATGGAAATGAAACGGTAATGAAATACAAAGGGAAAAATCAAAACAAGGCAGATAAAACATCAATAACATCAGCTTTAAAAATGGTTAAAACCAATTAGCACATATTAACAATTCAGTTTATGAATCAAAGGCCTATCATGAATCAAAAAATGTCTTTGCCTGCCAGTGGGAGGTCACCAGAGATTGGCATAGCCAGACCTCTGTTGGCAAAGAATTCCATAAACTTGGGAGCAGCCTTTGAGAAAGTCTCTTAAGTTCCTGCCAAATGTGTTGACGGAACAGAACAAAAAGCCTTTTCTGAGGTTCTTAAAACCCTCTCAGATATGCTTCCAACACTCTGCACAATGGAACATATCAGCAGTTTCAGAATAAGCTAAAAAGTTAGACTCTGTCTTGAATAAAAAGTCAACCAGCATCTGATACTTAACACATGATGCATAGAATATATATGTTAGTTAAAGACTTCCTGTTTTACTCATTCAGCTTTGTCCATTATCCCTAGTCACAGTCAGACACCTTGAAAGCCTACATCATGTGTTGATATTACAGACGACTGAGAGCACTGCTTGGAAGACAGTATTTCTTTCTAGAAATCAACCAAATATCTGAAGTGTAAGGATTGTATCAGCATAGCTTGTGGTGTAACTGCTAGTGCTATTCATCAGATTCATATAAAATTGTCCAATATTTCTTTTGACTTATGTGCCTCATCCTCAGCTCATGGGTTTATTTCAGATAAACCCCAGCATTGGCAGGTGTTCTTTAAGATGATTCAGTCCATCAGTTTTCCCCTGAATAGTTATCTGTGACCCATGAACCCTGTAAACTCTACAAATCTGAGCTACAAAATTTGAACTGGGGTTATATCTCTGAATATTTTCCACCTGACTTCTCCACCGTGCAACAATATGCAATCTCCAGCAATCTTTAGGTCGGGAAGCAGCTTCTCCCAGGAAGGATCAAGGTGAGTGAACTTGGAGGCACTTGTCTTCTTTCTTGGAAATAATTATACAGAGGGTAACATTTTCTAGCAGCTTGGAAAGGAAAAAGGCAAATGCCTTGAGAGAGTCTCTCCTTTCAGTATTGTAACCTTCCTCTTCTGCTGGATGAACCACTGATGGAATCTGGTGATGGGGATGTGAGATGCAACACATGCTCCCAGAGACTTTCCCTACTAAAAGGTACCTTTTGGTAGATTTCAAACTTACCATCCTAACTTGAAAGATGCTTATGGCTACAACAACCCTGATTGGATAAAGAGCAACTGTGCCACTGCTGCCTATGCTTTAAGGGCTATCTTTCTTATATTGCACATACTGCCTCTGCATCAGACTGTAAACATTTTGCTTGTGAATCACTAGCATGTCCACCAGCATGTAACAGATTAGGAAGAATGCATACAATGCACATGCTGGGGGGAATGCAGTCTTGGAGGTGCCTCCCCACCGATGTCAGAAGAGAATTGTACAGATAGAACCATGTGCGTGCACACAGGGGTACAGTTGGTTTATTCTCCTGTGTGCACGCACATGGTTCTATCTGTACAATTCTCTTCTGACATCAGTGGGGAGGCACCTCCAAGACTGCAATGTGCATTGTATGCATTCTTTGATGCATTCTTTGACTTGGGCAGCTTGCTTGCAATCACTGTCAGAATCTTGTTCATGCAATGTTTCCCCTCATGTATAGAGAAGAGAGAGAATTGAGCTTGGAAGTTGCTTGGTAGAAGAGTGAGATATGAAGCAATTTAAAGAGCTCAGGAAAGCAATAAAGAAGTGGCATGGGAGTTGACACAGGCTTCTGTCTATACTAATTGCCACCAATAAAAAAAATATGGTTATTTATGAATTAATTTACACTAACCCAAACCATGGCACCTTGCATGTTCATAAATTGTTCTTGGCTTGTTTGCAAAGCCACGGTACAGAGATTTCATATGATCCAATTAAGGATGCACAGTTGTGCTGTATATTTCTCCTCACCAAATGCAGGAAAGCAAAACAGGGCAACGAAGTGTGATTCCACATCTCTGTGAAGCCACTGAGCAGAGCTGACAGTGAACAATAAAAAGGAATTAATCTTAATAGATATTAAATTAGACTCTTTCAAGTACAGATTTAATTTGTACCATTTATGAAATGCATCTGATCTGGCATTTCCTGATTGTTCCCACAAGTGATTTCATAGATCATTTAAATATATTTATCCTAAATGGTTCCATGCTTACTTTTATCGCATTAGGAAAGGCTATCAAAGGGAATCTGAGATTTAATGACTAGGTCAGGCCCTTGACATTCTTTTACACAATTACCTCAAAATCTGACAGAGTCCCAGTTCATTTCTATGGTGCCTACATTTATAGCCCCCAAACAGATGCATCATTTCTCACAAATGGTATCTCTATGTGAGTGCTTCTCATCTGCAAGCCCAGAAGCATCTTTAATACACTTCCAACATGCACAAATAGGTAGCTTCTATAAATATGAACTAGCACAAAATCAGAACATTTTGGAAATCTGGGAATCAGACGTTGTTGAACAGAGAGCCTCAATTATGCCAACAGACTAGAATACTCTAAAGACTGCTTCTCATTCAGCAAAAATGAGTCCAGACCTGTGGGACACCTCAATGGTTTTATCATAAATTCTTAATCTTGTATCTGAAGTGTTGGTGTGCAGAGCCTGTAATTTTCCTCCACTGGCACCACCTGTCAGGCTCCCACCCGTGGCTCCCACCAGGAAGAAATGTAGTTTTTATTTTTCTTTAGCTCACCCTAGCTCTATCTATCTATCTATCTATCTATCTATCTATCCATCTATCCATCTATCCATCTATCCATCTATCCATCTATCCATCTATCCATCTATCCATCTATCCATCTATCCATCTATCCATCTATCCATCTATCTATCCATCTATCTATCCATCTATCTATCCATCCATCCATCCATCCATCCATCCATCCATCCATCCATCCATCCATCCATCCATCCATCCATCCATCCATCCATCCATCCATCCATCCATCCATCCATCCATCCATCTATCTATCTATCTATCTATCTATCTATCTATCTATCTATCTATCTATCTATCTATCTATCTATCTATCTATCTATCTATCTATCTATCTATCTATCTATCTATCTATCTATCTATCTATCTGTCTGTCTGTCTGTCTGTCTGTCTGTCTGTCTGTCTGTCTGTCTGTCATGACTGTGCAGTACTGACAGACTAGAGGTGATATATAAGGGACCTGTCTGCAGGATATCCTAGATTATTTCACCTCTTAATCCCTCTAATAACAGGGAACACCTAAATCTCTGAAAAGTCATTTCAAAGATAAAAGACATTTGATATAAACTTTAGTAGCTGTATTCAAAATGAATACCATTTAATTCAACAGTTCATCTATGAACTATAACAGTTAAAAAGGTGCACACCATTAATCTTAAAGAATGCCTTAGAACATCAAAAAGGAAGTGTTCTCTTCCATATGTTGAATGCAACTAATTTAAGGTTCTGTAGGTCAAAGCAGTAACTGGAATTGTTCCAGAAGACAATAGGGTGTTTGTGCAGAAAAAGAAGCACTTCTGTAATATACTCAAGGCTCCTCCCATTAAAAGATTGGTTTATATTTGTACATCTTGAAATTTCTGGACAGCCATCATGGGCAGCCCCACACAGATTGCATTAGAATAGGACAGAAAGGCATGGACGACAGTTGCTAGATAATTTAAGGCTGGGGTGGATTTCTATCCACACTAGATCTGAGGCCAGAGTCAAGTTTCTGGTGGGAATGGAAGCATTTCTAGAGCAGACTGAAGACTACCACTTTCTATCAGGTTCTAGAAATAAACTGAAGTTTCAAGCACAGGGCAGGGAAAATGTTTTTGCCACCATCTCACTACCTGCAGGGAGGCAAAGTGGGGTCCACCAAAGTCTTCTCATGGGCCAAGATGTCTGATCCAATGAAAGTACATATCTGTTTGTTTTCCTGATTCTGGAAGCTGGATGGCCATGAAAGGAGTTAGGAATCTGTCGCTTCAGTGATGGTCTCGCTCAGATAAAGAACCTGTATTGCAGCTGGAGGCTCCACCCCTTTCTGGATCTCAACCTGTTCTAATCTACACAGGTGCCTACATGGGCCTCCTCTTGAAAGTTTACTCCTAGTGCCTTTGAAGAGTCTACTGAGATTGCCATCTTATGCTCCTGTTGCCCTAGGTATGATCAGGCAGTCTGAGTTCTGGTTGGGATCACAGGCAGCCAGTATGGAGTCCTTCACTACAGTGGCTGGAATGGCACTATAGGGATGGTGGATCCCTTAGGATCTCTAGCAATGCTGTGCCTCACTGAGGAGTCCTGTTCCCCCTACTCATCTTCTGAAGAGACTTCAGATTCAAGGTCTAGGCATGGCAGGACCCTGACAACATCGTATGATGGAAGATCTCCAATATAGTGACAGTTCACTAAAAAGCACCACTAATTCACTGCATTGGATGCCTACTACTGTACTACTCTCCTCTGTACCTGACCATATTCAACTGTTGCTCTTGCAGCCCACCATTCAATTTTGGTAGAAAGCTCCATGGAGTGGAACTAGGTCATTCTACCTTCTCTTTCATAGAGAATGAGGCAGAATGTAAGTAACTTGATATTTTATTATTCCCCCAACTTGCATACACATCTTTAGGCTTCACAGATCTGTGTATCTGTATTCCAGAACCTAACTATTATCAAAAAAGACAATGGCTTAGCCCTTTTCTATGTCTGGTTTCCATTATCTAATTTATCTCTCTGGGGTCTTTTATAATAGTGAGGTTAGGACAAACACTGCCCTAAAAATCTGATGTAGCTAAACAGAGGACATTTTCTCCAACTATAGTTCTATTATTTACAATGTCTGGCTGAAACGCAGTTATTAGCAGGAGACCTATAATTCTGCACTAAGAAAAGCAAAAGCGTTGTGACCCACAAGACCCAACTAATGCAGTTGAACAAAATTATTTAAATGAGAATGGATTTACTTAATATGCTTTATTTTGGTTTTGTAATTTGCAGGTGGTTTCATAAAAGGACTGTTTCCCTCTTTTAAATATGCTTGTATAAATATTGGAAATAAAAGGCTGGGAATCGAGACATTTCGATGGGTATGCTGGGGAACAAAGGTAAGATCAAGGACACTGGGGGTGAAGTGCCAAACTAAACCAAGCACAATAATCTGAATGCCAGATGCTCACAGAGACATCTTTTAGTTTCTTAACTTTTTGAAGAAATAATGCACATATTTTTGTGGTTTCTTTACAATCAATGGAGAATGGTGGCTCCGAGCTCCGTGGGTTCAGTCTAAAACCTGGACTGAATTCACTGCCCCACTGACATCAGAGCTACCAGCACCCCCTGTTTACAACAATGAGGGCTGGAAACATGTTCAGTTAAAAGAATAAAAGCCAATGTACTAGGGACTCTCGGATTACTTCCTGTACATGGAGAGAATACATGAAGGGGTTGCCACACTGTACAGGCTAGTCCTGCCCCCTACGACACCTATGTCCCCAACCATCTACACTTTCAGCAGACCACATCAGACTCTGCTTGCATATCAATGAATGTGCCTCCACACAAAGAGGAACCTGATTAGGTCACGATTCCTCTGACATGGTGGAAGTCTATACATGTACCTCAGTATGTGCAGAGAACCTCTTCTGACACACTCCAAATACATGGATGGCAGTGGGTTGGTAGGTGGCCACTGTGAAGCACATAGAGCTAGCCCACACAGCCTTGTACCCCCACCCCAATATCTCCTTTCAGTTTGTGGGTAGAAAGTATAACACCTCCCTACTGTTTAGAAGCTTTCAAGTTTTAGACTGGATGAGGGGCCAGATAGCTCAGTTAGAGTCAATAGTGGATAACTCTCAGATACAGAGGACAATGGTCAGGCTCAGTATAAGGCAGGGTTATGTCTTAACATGACATATTTTGCATTGTAGGCATTATTCTGTTCTTTGTGAAACATTAGCAGAGATGGACATTTCTAGAGGAAATCGCCAATGCTCGTAACAGCAACACACAAATACACACATAAACCATTTGGATATAAATTACAAGGTAGTTCAGAAGCAATATTTGCTGCTAATTATTCTTATTTTTTATTTTGGTAATTAGTTTTATAATTGGGAAGGAGATGACAGTGAGCAACCACTGTCTCCAGTCCTGTCTTAACATGACAGTGGTGTGTAATTACAGGTGGCTGCATCATGTTGGATTATATATTTGTACCACTGCTCATCTCTTCTGTTTGTTTTTTGCCATTGTTGTTTTCAAAACACATACACAAACTGGATTATTTGGTCATCCTTCCTGCTCAGCACTGCAAAACCTTTACTAAGAAAAACACAACAAAAGGCCGAGAGGAGCTTCTGCTTGATTGCAGCATTTGGAAGTGTGTCATCGGGATGACAGCTAAAGACATTATAGCTGTTGTTCACTTGGAGCTTCCTTCGGGAAAGCGGGGGGGGGGGTGCAGCAACAATCCCAGAGAAGAATCATCTGGTGTGTGCGTGTTTCTCAAGGTCACAATCAGAGGTTTGACTGCACATTTTAAGGAGACATTCCTCAGGGCTGACAAGAATATCTCTCATTAAGGGGCTCATCTGCTATTCCGGATTCCTTCAGGCAGTGGTACAAGGAAGTACAATTACATTCCAGATTTCTTAGGCCTTTCTTCACCTTTTCAGTGTGCTTAGGCAAATAGGTGTGACACTCAGCAGGGTTAACTTCATTCGTTTATTTAGCTTTATTGCCCAGACCCATCCTGAAGGCTTGTAGGAGGTACCAATTTAAAACAGTAAACATAATCAATGGTATCTGTGGCCAGCCTAAGATCTGAGGAAGCTGCCTGTTACTGAAATAGAAAATTGGTCCATCCAGTTCAGTAAAGTCTACACTGATGAGCAGCAGCTCTCTAGGGTTTCAATCAGAGGTTCTTCCCAGTCCTACTTGGAAATGCCAAGGATTGAACCTGGGCCATTTTGCATGCTGAGCATGTGCTCTCCAGCACTTCTCTACATCTGGCACCCATCTCAGCAAGGGTGGGGACTTCATTGCCCTGAAGTGGAACTGGGCACTATTTTCAGGAGGTGTAAGGAGAGCTGTGGAGAGAACCCTGTCCATGCCAGTTAGGGTTCTGGGGGTAAGAAAGCCTTTTGAACCACTCTTCAATGTCTGTAACCCAAAAATGGACACACACACATATATACATTTTACAGAAAGCGGGATTGGACCAAGATGAAGGAGGTGTGAAAATTGGGGGGAGAAATATCAATAATTTAAGATATGCAGATGATACCATACTACTAGCAGGAACCAGTAATGATTTGAAACGAATGCTGATGAAAGTTCAAGAGGAAAACACAAAAGCAGGACTACAGCTGAGTGCCAAAAAGACTAAAGTAATGACAACAGAAGATTTATGTAACTTTAAAGTTGACGAGGACATTGAACTTGTCAAGGATTATCAATACCTTGGCAAAGTCATTAACCAAAATGGGGACAATCGTCAAGAAATGAGAAGAAGGCTAGGACTGGGGAGGGGAGTGTGGAGGAAAAAGTAACAATTAGAATCCATTTTGTCCTTAGCATCCACTTAGCATCCATTTTGCTCTGTCATATCGCCTTGGCCTGACATGAAATTTATTTCTGAGAAGTCAGCTGCAAGACACTGGCTACTTATGAAAGTAGCTAAGAATAAGGACTGTTTGTGGTCGGCCCGTTGGGGAAGATTCTGATAAAACCAAGAAACACACCTGGACCTGATATGTCAAAATAACTTGTCTGTTGAACTCTTGAAAGTCCCTTTATGAAATTCAGTAAATACTAGGCATCATGCTCATGGAGGACAGAGAGAGCTTTTCCAATCTTGCTGTTGGGGAATCTCTCATTGTTAGCAATTGTGTGTGTGTGTGTGTGTGTGTGTGTGTGTGTGTGTGTGTGTGTGTGTGTGTGAATGGGTTTTTCAGACCATGGTATTCCCAATCTCTACGTGTGGATGTGAAAGTTGAGACCTATCCCAGTCTGCGTCTGTGTTAGAATTGCTTTTAATATGTCTTTTAATATCTTTAACGCTTTTTTAAAAAAAGATGTTTTTAAAGTTTTTTTTAATGTTTTAACATTGTTTTGTTTTAATGTATTTAAGGTCTTTTTATGATGTTTTAAAGTGTTTTTAGTGTTTCTGTTTGCCGCCCTGGGCTCCTGCTGGAAGGAAGGGTGGGGTATAAATAAAATAATAAATAAATAAATAAAATAAAGTTGGACAGTGAAAAAAGCTGATAAGAGAAAAATCAACTCATTTGAAATGTGGCGTTGGGGGAGAGCTTTGTGCATACCATGGACTGAGAAAATTAAACCAGAACTATCACTATCACTAGAAGCTAAAATGATGAAACTGAGGTTATCATACTTTGGACACATCATGAGAAGACATGATTCATTAGAAAAGACAATAATGCTGGGAAAAACAGAAGGGAGTAGAAAAAGGGGAAGACCAAACAAGAGATGGATTGATTCCATTAAGGAAGCCACAGACCTGAACTTACAAGATCTGAACAGGGTGGTTCATGACAGATGCTATTGGAGGTCACTGATTCATAGGGTCGCCATAAGTCGTAACCGACTTGAAGGCATATAACAACAACAACACATATATACACACACCTCACATCTAATGGATAGTTCTAAACATATTCCAGATCTCTCCCATCCATAGTCAGGACTCCATAGTCTGGAACAACATCTGGCTCTCTTTGTTGAGTTGTAGCTGTTGTGTGTGTGTGTCTAAGCTGATAGCTGTTTCTTACAAATCCATAAATAGAAACAGGCACATGATGAGATCTGAGTCTTCCTACCCTTTCTGTCTTCTAAAAAAAAAAAAAAATACAATGTTCACAACAGCCTGGTGGGAGTCTATGTAGATCTGACATATGGAGAGCTTCATTTTAGATCAGCTGCTTAGTGCCCAGATTTGGCACAGCCTTCTATTTTATGTTGTTTCAGGACTTCTCTGTGTATGTCATTAGGTGTACATTTTATTAAACCTAAAAATGTACACAGCTATGTGCTCGCATATACATATACCACAGGGTGTTTTTAAATATATATATATTAAATTATTTTGATACCGCTTAACAATTAAAAATCTCAACGTGATGTAAAAGAGAATAAAAGGCATACAATGCCAACAGCCAAAATAAAAGAGCATAAAATCCAGTTTGATCTTCACAGTGACCAATAAGATACAATAAACCTGAAAGCATAATATTGTCAGTGTATGTTTTATTTTAGGGGAAAGAGTGCTCCACATGGCAGGTTTACTATCAGGAAGCCAGAATGGATTATGTGGCAGACCCACGTTTACCCTGAGTAATGTCTGAAATGACCTTCAGTTTCTCTCACCTTACATGAATTGCTGTGGTTCAGAAAACTGGACTAGGATGATATAGATGGGTTATCCAGGAAGGTGATCCCAATGACTAAATCACTCATGTAAAAGCTGTGCTCTTTTTCCTGCCATCAGCTAAGAAGAGCAAAGTAATTCTCATTTCCTTATTAGTGTCTGATGCCAAAGTGTTTTTGTTCGCAGTTCCATTTGTTCTCCTTTACTCCTTTCAATTGTTTTCATTTCCTGCTTAGCTCCTCCTGAGTACCTCTGGCTGCCAAAATGAAAAGATATGCTACTTCCTACTTCATCACTTCCTTCCTCATTATTACATCATCAAACAACAATACTTCAGCTTTTGAAACAGTATATTTGTGTATGCTTATTCCCTACCTTTTCCTTTCAGACTCTCTGGGCTGTTTAGTTTTGACAGAATGAATCTACAGAAGAAGAGTAGCCAAGATGATATCATCCCCTTCAGGGCTGGTTCTAAAGGGCGGCCAGGTGGGGCACTGGCCCAAGGGCCCCTGGATCTACAGGGGCCCCTGAGGGGCCTCTTCACTCACCTTCTGCGATCTGCAGTAGCAGCCACGGATCGCAGGGCAGGAGCTTCCACGGGCCCGCCATTCCCTCGCTCCACCTACCTGTCTCCTGCCTTTTAGCATTGCCCTTAATGAAGATGGCGGCCGAGGTTTCCCTAAGGTGCTGAAGCCCCTACCACCATCTTGGTTGATGGCAGAGATGCACGCGTGTAGCACGCACACGTGCTATCAACCAAGATGGCGGTGGAGGCTTCATCCCCTTAGGGAAACCGTGGCCACCATCTTAGTTAATGGCAATGGTAAAAGATAAGTGACAGGTAGGTGGGGGGCCGTAGGGGAGGCCTACGTGCACGCATGCGTGCACACACACACACATCAGGCCCAGGGAAAGCTGATGCCCAAGGGCCCTGGCATGCCTGGCCAGCCCTGATCCCCTTGTTCATATGATGATCAGTTATTGGAGCTCTGTAACTATACAGGGCAAATTCATATGAATACAATGAAAGTTTATGTGTTACACTGCAAATACAACAAAACAAACAGAAACCAATTGCTGCATTTGGGCTCTTCTCCGAAGCATGGTTTGGAGGCTGAAGAATGAGCCTTGCACTCATGTGCTTCCACCTTCCTTTGCTCAGGATCTTCAACACCATGACCTGGAGAATCAAGAACAAGCCTTGTGCTTACATACTCCTTCTTTCACCCTTCCTTCCTTCCTTCCTTCCTCATGTGCATTGATTAATGTATGACTTCAGACTGTATTGCCAGCAAACTAGCACCAAACCCTGGTTTGTGATCTTGGTTTACATGCAAGCTATGGTTTGATCAAACCAGGAAGACATTCATCAAGCCACATGCATGAAGGAGGGAAAAGAGGAAGGTGAAAGTGCAGAGCTTTTTCCTGATTCTTCAAACCATTGTACTGAGGATCATCTGAATACATCCAGTGTGCAGGAGCACATCGGTTTTACAGGCTCTGTGCTTACCAGAGCATACAAACACTCAATGGAACTGTGGGATGTTCCCATATGAGGTTTCATGTTCAACTCTTTCGGAAGTTTCTCTTTTAACAAAAAGGATAGAAGTTACTTGTTATCCTTTCACAGTTAGTATTGTGATTCCATGTTCTGGATATGACTGTCATCTTTTCCTAGCAAGGCTTTTGTGCTTTAACAACTGTGTGTCAGTCTGCTGAAACTTTTCTTATGGGCAAAAGCTGTGCCTGTTGAATTTCAGTCCCTCATGAATTTGTTAAAAGCACAGGAGCCCTGCCAGCAGGAGACAGTGATCCTGACACTGAAATAGTGGCACATAAAAGTTTCAGTTATTGAAAATGTTCAAGTGCCTGAAACTGGTGTTGTGCTTTCCTTTCACCCCAAACATTCCAGAAGAATTACACAGATATCTGTCCTTATAGTTAGAAGTCCACTACAAGGAAATGCTTAAATTGGCCCCCAGTTTGCTCATACATTTATGGGCCCTGCTTTTTTCCCCTGCCAAATAAATATTTCAGTGAAAGGGAAAATGGTGACATCCCACTTGTGACTCTAGAATACTGCATTATACTTTTGTAGGGGAACAAATAATTTAGATATAACCTTTTCATAAAGAAAATCACTAATGTGTGGCTCTTCACCAGGAAATATCTATATTGTAAGACATCAGTGCCAGTGTACTGAAATATATATTAGATCAATACAGGGATAACTGAGACACCAATTAATTTCTCTCTCTCTAATATTAGAGTTGCACAAAGCAATAACTGAAATATATTTGCTGTCCATGTTGGTGAGAGATTAAGGATTTTTAATAAAATAAGTCACAAAAGGATTTTAGCTGCTGCTAATTAATCGAGCAGCAGGATTATTAGTTTCTTAAGGGACTTTTTCAACTTTCTAAATACTTTCTAGATAAAAAGAGACACATATACAGCTATGAAGACTGAAGCCACTTTCTCAACTATCACCTGGCGGCAGCTATTTCCATCAAGCATCAGAGGCAAGGGAGAGACAGGAAGCAGAGCTGTTGCATTGCCACTGCTGAGAGACCAGTTGTCTCAGGCCCTTCCTCCTATGCCACCTAGTGGCAGCCATTCAATCAAGCTACCTGAACCATTTCCAACCCAGTTAATCATCATAAGAACTCGCTGTTTGCTTCCTCCCTTTGTATTCCTTTTTTCTCTTAGGGTGCTATTTTCAGCGGGATTCAATCACATCCTGGCAAACTCTGGTTGCACAATGATAGTTGATTGGGAGATCTTGGGCAACAAATCTGCTCCCCCAAATATTGGACTTGTTGCAATAAGGAAAGTGATGGGAAAATACACTGGAATGTGTGAGATAACACTTGCTTTGACACAACGTCATTTAACCTCCTCACAAACAAATCAGAATGAATGCTCATTAAATAGCCATCATACTCTATCATAGAATCATAAAATAATAGAACAGTAGTGTTGGAAGGGGCCTATAAGGTCTAGTCCAGCCCCTACTCAATGCAGGAATCCAAATTAAAGCATACCCAACAGGTGGCTGTCCAGCTGCCTCTTGAATGTCTCCAGTTTTGGAGAGCCCATCATCTCCCTAGGTCAGCCTTTCCCAACTAGTGGGCCAACAGATGTTGTTGGACCACAACTCCCATCAGCCTCAGCCAGCATTGCCAATGGTGAAGAAAGATGGGAATTGTGGTCCAACAACATCTGGTGGCCCACTAGTTGGGAAAGGCTGCCCTAGGTAGTTGGTTCCATTGTTGTACTGCTCTAACAGTTAGGAAGTTTTTCCTGATGTCAAGTCAAAATCTGGCTTACTGTAACTTGAGCCCATTATCCATCTCCTGCACTCTGGGATGACTGAGAAGAGATCCTGGCCCTCCTTTGTGTGGCAACCTTTCATGTACTTGAAGAGTGCTATCATATCTCCCCCTCAGTCTTCTCTTCCCAAGGCTAAACATACCCAGTTCATTTAGACTCTCATCATAGGGCTTTGTTTCCACCCCCCTGATCATCCTTATGGCCCTCCTCTGAACCTGTTTCAGTTTGTTTGCATCCTTCTTAAAGTGGTGTCCAGAGCTGGACTCAGTACTCAGGATGAGGCCTAACTAGTGCCAAATAGAGGGGAACTAGTACTTCATGCAATTTGGTTAATGCTGCCAAAAAAAACCCCAAAAAACATTTCCCTTTTTTTGCAACCAGATTGCTCGTTCACTCTAATATGATGATGGATTTTCATGAAGACTTTTAAAAAAATCACAAACTGGTGTGGAAATCTGGAGAACTGAATCGAAGGGTGGAAAAATGAGAAATAGAGAGAAACCAAATTTGACAGATTCCCCTATCCCTATCTGGCAGCAAAAGAGGCTTGGTGGTGGAGATTTTTTGGAGGTTTGTGAAAGATGTAAGGCTTTATAAAAGGCTGTGAGGGAAGTGTGATAATCCTGTTGCTGGTAGATTGTGGTAATAGGGCCTTTCAACACCATTTAATCTGAAAAGGAGGAGGCGGTACTAGGTGAGCTTTTCAAGAAAGGATAGTCCATGCCAGAGAATCACAATGTTCAAGAAGGGCCTCTTTCTGGTCACCATCCACCTAACTTCAAGTTGTGTGAATCTTCCTTTCTCCACTGGATCCGAGCCTTCAGCAAATCCTGAAATGGCACAGCTGCTATATCCATTTCCATCATAGTGTTTAATTCTAAAATAGCAATCCTACATTAAATTCTGCAATGTTGATGTCTACCTGCTATTGAATAGAGGCAACTTGTGGGTGATGTGGGTGGGGTGGAAGGGGAATTGCTTATGTTTCCCAAACTGCTCACAAAGTAAGCCGTAGCTTCCAAATTGAGCAGCTAATATATTAGAATTCTACTTATATTGCATAGCTGTTGCACTGTATTGCATAGTGAGTGCAAAGCTGCTAAACAGTGCCTAGCTAACAAGCACTGTAGGGATGGGACAATGTAGTTATCCTTTCACTGTGCTTTACAAGGCCCAAGCAGACAATTCCTGGTGTACATTGATTCAGCTTCCTGATATATAAGCCTCATATTACTGTATCCCTTCTAGATTTTACTCCATCACTGGCACAGATGTTCCCTCTGTCTCTATTGCAGCCTCAGTTAGGCCGGGATCTGTTAGAGCGCTTGTGGGGAACCTTTGGCCTTCCAGATGTTGCTGAAGTACAACTACAACAGCCCCAGCAAGCACGGCCAATGACCAGGGGTGAAGGGAGCTATAGTTCAGCAACATCTGGAAGCCAAAGGTTCTCTAAATTGGTTTTAGAAGGAATATGGGAGGGACATCTGTGGTCCAAATTAGATCACATGATCACTCTGTCTAGTCCACTGTCCCATCACAATTTCCTTGATCTCTGTTTATTGCCCACCATTATCTAAATGCTGTTATTCTGATGTAAAATAAATTGCAGATTGTTGATAATCTTTTGAGATAGATCTCTAATGTTTACAATAAGAGGCTGGGAGTGAGGACACTTTAGACATCATCAGCATAATTACACTATTACCCTGCTGTGAGAGAGTTTCACCTCTGCGTGCCTTTGTTTATCCCCTTCAAAATGCATATAATGATATGTACCCCAGGGAGGTCAGAAGGTTTTAAAGATCCAGGTAATTAATGTTTGTAAAGAGCTTTGAGGTCTGACTTGAATGGTGCTCCAGAATAACCAGATGCTATTAAAACCTCAAACGTTAATCATGCCCGTAACTTTCTTTAAATAAAAAAGAATATTGACAGGCATCAAAATGGCTGTGTTTTACTTTATGACAAGAAAATTTTCCCCAGTGCAAGCCAGAAATCAGAAATAAAGTGCCCAGATGAAAGAATGTACTTCATTGCGTTAAGGATACTAACACAGTCTTTGCATACTCACCTTGGCAGGCTGCAGAAACACAAAGCAGCCAAAGTGATGAGATGCAAAGAACTGAAAGGGATTTATCTTGACCTAAAGAAGACTAAGGAAATTCCTAATATTTTTGTAGGGGTGGGTGAATATGTCTATTAACAGTCTTTTAAATGTTTTTACCCATAGTTCCATTTTGTTATATTTCTGTGTTAAAAGTTTTAGAGTGTGTATTTGTATTTACGTGAATATTTTCTCTCAAAATACTATTTAAATATATGTCTTCTCTAAACACACATTTAAAAGTATATTTTGATCCATTTAGAGTGCAATCTTATACCTATCTTTTAGTGTAATGGCTGAATGGCTAACAAAATTAAAATAAAATATTACATAAGTGCATACCACAAAGCAACACAAAACTGACACAAGTATTGGACATATGGCTGACTAGTTCTCTGGGACAAACATGGGCTGAACTGCGATGCAATGCATCACTCATTATGTCCGCCCCTGACAGATGCTAGGATGCTGAGCTCAGGTGGTTAAACAAATACCTAACAATGCATTTAAGGAGTGTATGAATTAGCCCTCATAGTATGACGTGTATGAGTTGAACAGGGTTTGGGACTTGGGTAAAGAATTCATATGATTGCTGCACTCTGACTCTAAAGTAAATCTAATCATATGCATTTTACTTGGGAGTAACACTTATTTCTGAGTAAAAATACATAGCCTTACATTGCACACATCCTGTTTTGTTTTTTAATGTGCTCCATCATATTAGCACACCATCAACGACCACCTATCAGAAACCTTTCTGGCAGCATGATATGAAATGTCAGCCAATGAAAAACCAGGACCTAGACATGCAGTGAAGCAACTATATACTATCTTCACTGCTTGCCCAAATTTAACTTACATTCAGGTTAGGGTTGCCAGGTTCCTGGCCTGAGACTGATCGGGTATCTTTAGAAGAGAAAGTCAGCCAAGTGCAGGTGTTCTTGCAACACTGTAATGAGAAAAACCACAAGGTGGAATTCTCCCTTCCCCTTGCACAACTTTTAAAGATACAGAAGACCTCTTGGAGGCCAGGCCTAGCAACCAACAGGTCTTCTGTGTCTTTAAAAGTTGTGTAGGGGGAAGGGAGAATTCCACCTTGTGGCTTTTCTCATTACAATTTTGCAAGAACACCTGCACTTGGCTGACTTTCTCTTCTCCTAAAGAGACAGGATCAGTCTTAGGCCATGAACCTGGCAACCCTAATTCAGGTCCTCTATAAATCACAGTAGCACCATGTGTTCATTCCACAGATATGATGTGATGTATTTTCATCTGTTATTGTGTAAGCTGCCTTGGGTAAGGTTTATTCTTAAAGGTGGCCTATAAATATTTTAAATAAATGTTTAAGTGGCTGCAACCATATGGGTAGGGCCAATCACTCATGCCTTAGTCTATTCATAAGTTTACATTTAAGTTAGCTAATAGCACCGGGGCAGTGCTTGCTTAGTTTGTGGGGTTGTTGCCATCTTGGATCCACAAAATAAGACCCATGGAAGTTACATTTATCACTTTAGAGAACTCTAATGGAAAACAACAACACAACCAAACTGAATTTTCCATCTTTAAACCACACTTTTCTATTAACAATAAGAGATAATTTTAACCAATGTTTTGCAGCCAGTCTAATCACCAGCATGTTCTTCTTTTAAGCTCAGTCACTTATCAGCAGCAAAACCAAAATGCTGCTTAGGAATTCACATGGAGCTCTCAAAAACCAAGGTTCCCATTATAACTTGAAAGATCAAAGCTTGAGACTTAGTTAAATATTACTTGTTGTATTGGTAGCAATTCAAGCATTTTAAACTTCCTCACCGTTCGTTGTCTGAAGAAACAAAGGTATCTCTGAAATGCTGCTAAGGAAAAATTAACGCAAAATATATTCTGTGGGGGTTTTGTTCATGCCCTAAATCTCTCCATAACATGTGGAAAAGTTCACATTGGAAGGGGTTTGAAAATGTGGGGAGTTCCTGTTTTCAGGGGCTTTTCTTTCATAATCTTTACTCCTGGGAGCATAGGATAGGTACACTGCATATAGGGGAGGCCCTTAATGTTCGTGCCCCTCCACCACGTAATAAGAAAGTCCTGTGGCTTCTGTATGAGAACAGAAGAGGTGGCTGTAAGAATCCTTTCATGTCAGAGTAGAATGGGAGTAAGTTGCCCTGAGTTTTGACAAATGTGAAGTGCCAAAAAATATCAGCCTTTTGACAATTTATGTGTCTCCAGCGTCATATTTGGATGCTCTCAGTTTCTGAATGGACAGCAATATTGAAAGGAGATATCGATTTGCACATTATTGAAGGCACTAAAGGCAGCAGCATCCTAGACTATAGAATTTTGAAAACTGCATCAACATTTTTCATTTAAAAGTGGGCTTTTGTTTGTAACTCCGTTGTAAAATGGCACCATTAAAAATACTGTATATAAAGAACTCTTCATACCCTTTCTCCTTTCCCATGTCTCCTCTCTTCATGACTGAGTTTTCACTCATAATAACTCACTCTATTCATCCCTGTTAGATGGTAAGTATATGCAGAATGAGTTTCTCATTGAGTACCACACAAATTAAGTTAAACTGGAGAGGCATTATTGCCTTTGCTCACCAAAAGGGGGAAGAATAACAATTTGACCTTTTTTTTACAACATTTATTCCAATTTTGTTTTAATATATCTATATTTAAACTCTTTGAGTCATGGATATATCTGAGCCTCAGCTAACGAAATGCCATTTTGAGTGTGTAGTCTTTAGAAGATTTTGCCACGATATAGAGCAGGAAAATAGTCCTAGATCATATCCCTCTTGGTCTAAAGCACTGCCTTCCAATCCAGAACCCCAGATTTTTCAAACCTTTCTCCAAACATCATTGCCTCAGCCACTGTCATAAGGGAGAAAAAATGAATGTACTGCTGGAAGTCACACACACACACCTGCACTGCACTTCATTGCACTTTCACTTGATATTCAGTTTAATATCTCTTAGCTAAATTTCATCCAGTGAAGTAGGTGATAGGGATGAAAAGAAAAGAGAGAAGCAATGGGAAGAGAGAATCATGGTGATGTTGTATGCAAGAGGAGAGCAATATGAGACACTCAGATGTTGAGCAATAATGGATTTGCCGCCACCACAGCAGCCCAAAATCAATAGCAAATTCCCCTCTTAATTCCTCACACTCTCCAAACTGAAATGGTCTTTTGATGTTTGTTTCAGTAATCTCCATGGATTTGGTCAGTTCTGAAGTTGTTAGCTTCAAATTGATATTTAATCCATTTTAAGATCCATTTCTACCCATGTTAACAGATGCAGTAACAATCTGGTTTCCAGCAACTCTCTCTCTCTCTCTCTCTCTCTCTGTGTGTGTGTGTGTGTGTGTGTGTGTGTGTGTGTTTTGTTTTTAAGAGGGGTGGTTACAACAATTATTAACATTGCTACCAAGCCTGCTCTTATGCTTTCTTTCTGGTAGTTTGGCTTATTTATTTTTAATATCCCCTTTTACTGAAGATTCCAAAGTACTCAAGACTTCCCAGCATATAACTTCAAACAATAGTATAGTCTATGATTTATTGCTGCTTTTTCATCATAAGAACGTAAGAGGAGTCTTGCTGGATTATACCAGTGGCCCATCTAGTCCAGCATCCTGTTGTCACAGTAGCCAACCAGATGCCTATGGGAAACCTCCAACAGCACTCTCTCCTCCTGTGCGTTCCAGCAACTGGTATTCAGAAGCATGCTGCCCTTAATAGTGGAGGGAGAACTTCACCATTGTGGCTAGTAGCCATTGATAGCCTTATCCTCCATGAATTTGTCTAATCTGTTTAAACTGTTCCTGGC
The DNA here is from genome assembly GCF_030035675.1 of Rhineura floridana. Lineage (NCBI taxonomy): Eukaryota > Metazoa > Chordata > Lepidosauria > Squamata > Rhineuridae > Rhineura > Rhineura floridana. The sequence goes on along the minus strand of NC_084486.1, from coordinate 79,073,705 downwards.
AACCCAAATTGTGGTTGTTATGCGCCTTCAAGTCAATTATGACTTATGGCGACCCTATGAATCAGCGACCTCCAATGGCATATATTATGAACCACACTGTTCATATCTTGGAAGTTCAGGTCTTTGACTTCCTTTATTTATTTATTTATTATACTTTTATACCTCCCCATAGCCAAAGCTGTTATGGAATCAATGTCTCTCTTGTTTGGCCTTCCTCCTTTTCTACTCCCTTCTCAGCATTATTTGTTTTTCTCAGCATTATTGTCTTTTGCGGCCTATTGCCGAAATAAACACAGACACCGTTCATTGGGTTAAATCATGGGCCACTTTATTAAAAACAGAGTCAATTATAACCAATGAACCTGCAGAGGGACAATACAGTGCGGGGGAATTCAGCTGATCCAGGCGAAGCCTGCTTGCAGCTATAGGGCAACCAAACCTTGCCAGAGCCTGGGGCTGCCCTGTGCCAGGCCCCAGCTCTGGCCACACCCTGAAGATGTGTAGGGGGTCCAACCCGCATCACCGCCCCCCGGAGCCGTGAAACTCCGAGCGGATGAGGCACGTTGGCCCCAAAAGCGGCCCGTGTTCTGCTCCCCCGGGCCGTATAGCCCAGAGCTGCAGGCCCCCAGACCGCCAATCACCCCCAAAGGTGCCTAAAGGTGTCACCTAGCTGCCCTTTCCCTTTTAACCTTTCCCCCGCGCTTCCTTGCCACAAAAGGGGGACAAGCCTCTGCTTAGTCTCCCTTTGCCCCACACCCGATAAGAATCCGGTGCACACCCCTCTGCAGGTCCATTAGGAAGACGTCATTGCCCTCGTCAGTCAAGTGCACACCATCTGGCCTAAACAACTCCAGCCTATCTTGCTTGATCTCTGGGTGGTGTATGACAGAACCCCCCAGGCCCTTAATGGCCCTCTGAATCTGTCTATTAACCTTTTTCTGAGCCCTGTCCATTCCCCGTGGGTCATCAGCCCAATTCCACGTCCTGCGCGGCAGGATGTCAGACCATACCAAGTGCACCCCAGGCCAGCGCAGCACAATGGCCTGGAGGTCACTACATGCCTGTTCGATTAGGGCCTTGCCCCTCAACAGACCCAAACCATTACCTCCCAGGTGGATGACCAGTACCTGGGGCACTGCCCAGTCCACAGCCGACCGGAACAAGGTAGGCAGGAGGCCGTCCCAACGCATCCCCCGTCATCCCAGCCACCGCACTGAGGCCCACTGACTGAGCCCCAGCTGCGTTCCAATGCGGGACTTCGCCGCCCTGCGGCCTGCCCAGAAAATCATGCTGTGGCCGCAGAGGAGGATGCTCACTTGTTCCGATCTTTCCCAGCGGCCTGCCAAAAACGACAACATCGCCGTTAGCTGCTGGCCTCATGCATCTCCGTTAGTGGTCTAACATACGTCTTATATGCGTCCGAGGACCACCTGCCCACTGCCTGCAGCTGCCCTTTGGAAAAACCCAGGTGAGCAGCGGTGGAAGCTGCACCTATTCGGAAGGAGTGTGTCCTGAACTTGCGGGCATCCACACCTAGCCGCTGGAGTGCTGTCTTTGCCACCGACCAAAATTGGTACTTGGTAAGGGGCTGGAGGTCCCTGTGCCTGAACAGGTACCCTGGCTGCAGCCTGCGGGCTGCCAGAAAAATGCGTAGGGCCTTGACCGGGCAGAGCTCCTCCTGTTGGCATGGGGATAACACAATCAGGCGACCCTTGTGGCGTTGGTCCGTCTTTGACTGCCTGAGTTGCAGGCGGGCCCCCCCTGCCTCCCAGCTGAGATCAGAAACCTGGAGGGCCCGGAGGGAGCTATCCATCTTAGAACCTGCCACCACCTCCCCTATTCGGAAGGCCCCGAAGAACAAGGTGAGGGCCGCCGCATGGTATAGCAGTGCCTCAATATGGGAAGAACATAGCACCCTCCACTGTCCCCGCAGACCCAACAGTAGCTCTGGGGAAAAGGGGGAGCGTGCATCAGGTGTGTGCGGGCACTCACGGGACCACCCTTCCAGCATCCGGCATACCCTAAAGTCACCGGAGTAGTCCTGAAAGCCCCGTGCTTTCCCTAGGAAGGATAGACCTGAGAGCTTACCTCTGATGGTCCTGACTGAAAGCCCCCTCCGCTTCCCTTCCACGCAGAACTCCATAAAATGCTCCACGGGGATGGGCCACTCCTGGGTGTAGCCTCTGGAATCCCTGAAGGTTGCCAGGTCCCTAACTGCCCCCTGGTAGCTGGCCAAAGTGCTGGGTGCCACAGAAAGGCTTATGGCCTGTTCTGATTCGGTCCTCCAATCTCCCACAGCGCTGGGGGTACCACATCCGGCTGAGCCCTTGCCCACGGCGCCAGCTGGTGAAATCTCTCCATCTGGTTCCGTGATAGAGCATCAGCAATGCTATTATCAATACCCGGGACATGGCGCGCAAGGAACTGTATATTATAGCGGAGACATTGGAGCACAAACACTCGAACCAAACACATAACATCGGGGTTTCTAGAGGACAGGGTGTTGATGACATGTACCGTGGGGAGGTTGTCGCACCAAAAATGGACTGAGGAATTGCCCAGCTTGTCGGGCCAAAGGTCAGGTCTCTGGTCAGGCCAGCCTGCGCCCAGTTCTGTGGCCAGCTGCCATGACACCATGAGTCATGGAAAATGACCCCAAAACCGCAGGAACCTGAGGCGTCGGAGCTCACCTGTAGCTCCGCTTCCAACAGGCGATCCTTTCTCCATAAGGAGACCCCATTGAATTCCCGCAGGAAGGTGGACCAAACTGCCAGGTCCTCCCGGAGAGTGGCTGTAACACGTGTGTGGTGGTGGGTGCGTGATAGGCCCGCCATGGCATCGTACACGCGCCGCAAGAATGCGCGCCCGGGTGCTACCACCCTGCATGCAAAGTTCATATGTCCTGCCAGCTGTTGAAGTGTGGCCAATGTCACCTTCTTCGCCCCAACCACCTCTGAGATTTCCCCCTTAAGGGCCCCCAGCTTATCCCGCGGGAGCCTACAGCATTGGGCCACTGTATCGATCTCTATGCCCAGTAAAGTGAGGGTAGTGGATGGGCCCTCAGTTTTCTCAGCCGTGAGGGGAACACTCAGTTCCCCCACCATTCCCGCGAACTGCTCCATAAATGCCTGACAGGCGCCAGAGTCTGCAGGGCCCGCAAACAAGAAGTCGTCCAAATAGTGCATCACTGATTGCCGGCCTGCCCGTCTCCTGACTGCCCACTCCAAGAAAGAACTGAAGCGCTCAAAAAACCGAGCATGAGATGGAGCAGCCCATAGGCAATGCCCTATCCACATAGTATTTGCCCCTGAAGGCAGAGCCTAACAGCTCAAAATCCCCTGGGTGCACAGGGAGGAGACGGAAGGCTGATTTGATGTCACACTTTCCCATGAGGGCGCCAATCCTGCAGTCCCTAACCATACGAACCGCACAGTCAAATGATGTGTAGCGGACAGAGCAGAGATCTGATGGATGAAGTCATTTACTGACCCACCCTTGGGAAAGGACAGGTGGTGTATAAGGTGAAATTCGCCTAGTGCCTTCTTGGGAACAAGGCCCAGCGGGGAAACTCTGAGTGAAGGGATGGGTGGTGCCGCAAAGGGGCCCAGCACGCGGCCTGCCATGACCTCCTTTCCAATTTCCCCCCCCATGACCGATTCCATGCCCGCCACTGATTTTAGGTTGCGGGACATGAAGGGGTGCCTGGGACCCAAATAGGGAATCCGGAAACCCTCTGTAAAGCCCTGTAGCAAAAAGTGGGCGTCTTGGACTCGGGGGTAACAGCAGAGCAAGCGCTGGAGTTCGGAGAGTTTAACTGGACTGGGGCCCCTTTCCTTGAGCTGCGCTAGCAGCTCCCAGTCTCCTTGTGCCAGGTGAGTCCCTGTTCCTACCTCTGAAGGGGCGGCCCCTGGGGCAGGCAGCGCAGGAATGCGGGCCCCCCGCATATTGCGCACTCATGTCGGAACCTGCAGGGGTTACGACCACAGCGGCCTCAGGAGCTGAACTCCCAGCAGAGCAGGCGGGGTTGAACCCCCTGCCCCGCAGGCCCACGGGAAGGAACTGCTGCTGCCTGGCGGGCCAGGAGGTGGCCGCTGTCCATTCTATCCCCGGCTATGGGCTTGGAGTGTGACATACACTGTAGCCACAGGTCCGCTTCCTTTTTGTCCCAGGGGAGGGAGGTATCAAAGGCCGCCCTCATACGAAACGATTCATCATAGGCGAGCCATGCTGCCCCCTGGAACTTGGAGTAGCCCCGATATACGATATTGAGGTATTTAATAAGAATGGGGCCCCTCTGTGGCTGTTTCTGCATCACCACCCCCATGTATGTGAGAAATGCAGGCAACCAATTTGCCCAAGTGCGTTCAATGCGCTGCCTCTTGGGCTTGTCAGGTTCTGCCTCTTCGCCCTTATCCTTCTCCCTCCTCACTGGTTCCCTGTACAGAAGTGAGAATAAGTCGACGTACTCCCCCTTCCAAATTTTTTCTTTTGTAGCGGGCAGCAGGTGAAAGCCCAGTGGGGCTGATGTCTCCCCGAAAGGTATAGCCCCTTCCCTCACTGAGCCCAGAGGGTCAGTGTCCTCTGCTGGGGGGGGTACCGACCAGGAGGGCTGAGCCTCCACTCCCATCCCTGTTCCGGCAGTGGCCTGCCAGACCTGCTCACAGGCCACCCCTAGGGGAGTCAGCTGTTGTGGTGTGCCATGCCCCGCCCCCATGGTGATCCCCGCTTGCCCATACCGCTCAGTTTCAGCTGGTGGGGAAAAGGGCCAGTATGGAAACCCGCACGGGGGCCAGCCCCACTGGGGCTGCCCCTGTTGTTGTGCTGCCCAGGGAGACTCACCCCCTATGTTGTCCGCTGAAGGCCCATGCATGGGCTGTGGTCCTGGGGCTGCATGCGAAGACAACGCTGTTCCTGCTTCTGCTCCGGGTGGTCTTGCTGCGGCCCCACTAGGCCCTGCCTCCAGCGTGTCCAGTCGCGCTAAGATAGAAGTAATAGCCGCAGCGTTAGCCCCGCCAACTAGATGCTGCACTTTCTCCCGGGGCCGCTTGGGGGGTGGTTCCCTTGTCCTCCCCGTAGCCGGCTGGGCATGGCCCCTCTCCAGGGCTTCTAACCTAGCCAGTATAGTGGTCCATGGTATGCCTGCCCCCTGTCCCCCATCCTCCGCAGCAGGGGGTGGGCGTCTACCCTCTGCCCTGGGGGCCCTTCCCTTCCCTTTTGGCCCACCTTGACCTTTTTTGGGTGGCATCCTGAGCTAGCTTGTAGGGGGACGATGCCTTCTGCAATAATGAGAGGTGGTCAGCCTGGGGATACCTAAGGGGGGACCCCGCACCCTCACTGTCCAGCTGGACCGTGTCCCCTACTCAAACCAGTCCCTTTATCTCACCCCCACAATCCTGGCCCCTGGGCTGCTAAGCGACCAATGGGGTGGTGTGCAAGATGGGTCTGGGAACCACTCCCTTGCTATGGGCTGAGAACCTTCCCACAGGGGTCCCCTGGATAGTAATTTAAAGTAATTTAAAGATAGTAATTTAAAGATAGTAATTTAAAGAGTAATTTAAAGATAAAAGAACGCAGCCACAAGGCCGCCTTGCCTGAATTCCGCCGCTGCCGCTAGGCCGTGCTGCCGTCGCTGTCGCTGGAAGGCATCCCGGGGCCTAGGGCTCTCTCCGCTGCTGGATGGCCACTGCCACCACACCTCCGCCGCTGGATGGCCTAGGGCTCCCTCCGCTGCCCCACCAGGCCCGCCAATGCCTCCTGCAGGCCGCACCTCTGCAGCTGGATGGCCGCTGGATGGCCGCTGCCGCCACACCTCAGCCGCTGGGTGACCTAGAGCTGTCCCCGCTGCCCCACCGGGTCTGCTCCTGCAGGCCGCTCCTCCGTAGCTGGAAGGCCTCCCAAGGCCTAGGGTCACCACTGCCTCAGCCCGGAGCCCGGGGCTCTTCGCCACGCCGCAGCCGCGCCTCTCCGCGATCGAGCCGTGCCGACCGCTCCTCACTGCCGGCCCCGCACCAAGGCCTGGCCTGGAGAAGCCGCGTGCGTCGGCGGGCGATCTGAGCTGTGTCGCGCCGCCGATGCAAGAGGGCCTCCTGGCCGTTTAAATTTGCCGCCAAAAATTTGCAGTGAGGGTGGGCGGCTGGCGGTACGGCCTTAAATGGCCGTCTGCCGCCCCGCCCCCTTGCTGCGTGCTACGTCAGCGCACAAGCGCGCTGCGAGCACGCCTCCCTCACCAAGATGGTGGCTCGGCTGCGGCTGCAAAACTCGTCCCTTCACCGGTAAGTCCCAGCGTGGAACGGGGGTTCTAGTGAATTTATTTATTTATTTATTACATTAATATACCGCCTCATAGCTGAAGCTCTCTGGGCGGTTTACAGCAATTAAAAACATTAAAAACAAATATACAAATTTTAAAATACAAAAAACAATTTAAAAACACAATTTAAAAAATTTAAAAACAATTCAAAAAACATGCTAAAATGCCTGGGAGAAGAGGAAAGTCTTGACCGTGCGCCGAAAAGATAACAGTGTTGACGCCAGGTGCACCTCGTCAAGCAAATCATTCCATAATTTGGGGGCCACCACTGAGAAGGCCCTCTCCCTTGTTGCCAGACTCAGAGCTTCCCTCAGAGTAGGCACCCGGAGGAGGGCCTTGGATGTTGAGCGTAATGTATGGGTGGGTTCATACTGGGAGAGGCATTCCATCAGGTATTGTGGTCCCAATTATTATTATTATTATTATTATTATTGTTGTTGTTGTTGTTGTTGTTGTTGTTGTTGTTGTTGTTGTTGTTGTTGTTATTGTTGTTGTTGTTATTATTATTATTATTATCTTTATTTATACCCCACCCTTTTTCCAAACTGGAACTCAAGGCAGCTTCCAGATAAAAATAAGTACATATCATTAAGAACCTATAAAAATATAAAACATATAAACATATAAAATCAGCATTAAAACAGGATAAAACTATTAAGATGTTAAAACCAATTACTCTTAAAATACTGCAACCCAGTTTAGGAGCATACAAGTAAAACAGTAACATACAGCATCCTCTTCAGTCACTACCCTTAAAACTTTCAGTTCCAAAGGCCTGCCGGAAGAAAAAAGTCTTTAGCTGTCGGCAGAAAGACTGCACAGAGGAGGCCATTCTTGCCTCCCTAGGGAGGGAGTTCCAGAGCCTAAGGGCAGCCACCGAAAAGGCCCTATCTCGTGTCCCCACCAGTCGCACTTGTGAAGGTGTTGGGATCATGAGAAGGGACTCTCCTGAGGATCTCAGGGCCCGGGCAGGTTCATATAGGGAGATACAGTCTGACAAATAGCCTGGACCTAAGCCGTATAGGGCTTTATAGGTCATAACCAGCACTTTGAATTGTGTCCGGAAACAGACTGGCAGCCAGTGGAGCTGTTGCAGCTGGGGAGCTGTATGGTCCCTGTAACCAGCCCCAGTTAACATTCTGGCTGCAGCTCGTTGCACCAACTGAAGTTTCCGAACAGTCTTCAAAGGCAGGCCCATGTAGAGCGTGTTACAGTAGTCTAAGCGGGATGTAACTAAGGCATGTGTCACCATAGCCAGATCAGATGACTCCAGGAACGGGCGCAGTTGGCGCACTAGTCTTAACTGTGCAAAAGCATTCCTGGCCACCGCAGAAACCTGGGCCTCCAGGTTTAAGGCTGAGTCCAGGAGCACACCCAAACTGCAAACCTGTGTCTTCAGGGGGAGTGTAACACCATCCAGCACAGGCTGAACCCCTATTCCCTGATCCGCCTTTCGACTGACTAGGAGCACCTCTGTCTTGTCTGGATTAAGCTTCAGCTTGTTCACCCTCATCCAGTCCACCACTGCTATCAGACACTGGTTTAGAACAGAGACAGTTTCCTTGGAATTAGGTGGAAAGGAGAAGTAGAGTTGGGTGTCATCTGCATACTGATGGCACCGAACCCCAAATCTCCAGACAACCTCTCCCAGCGGTTTCATGTAGATATTAAATAGCATGGGGGACAAAACTGAACCCTGAGGGACCCCACAGGCCAACGGCCAAGGAGTCAAACAGGAATCCCCCAGCACCACCTTCTGGGTTTGACCCTCCAGGAAGGAACGGAGCCATCATAAAACGGTGCCCCCAAGTCCCATCCCGGTAAGGCGACCCAGAAGGATACCATGGTTAATGGTATCGAAAGCCGCTGAGAGGTCCAACAGAACCAACAGGGACATACTCCCCCTGTCCAGTTCTCTGCGTAGGTCATCTACCAAGGTGACCAAAGCCATCTCCATCCCGTAACCAGGTCTGAAACCAGACTGAAATGGATCTAGATAATCCGTTTCATCCAGGAATCCCTGTAGTTGGGAGGCCACCACACGCTCTATTACCTTGCCCAGGAATGGGATATTAGACACTGGCCAATTATTATCCATAATAGAGGGGTCCAGGGAGGGCTTTTTCAACAAAGGCCTTACAACTACCTCCTTTAGGCACATTGGAACTCTGCCTTGTTGTAGGGAGGCATTGACCACTTCCTTCACCCACTCGGCTAGGCCCCCTCTGGCACTTTTAATAAGCCAGAAAGGGCAAGGGTCTAACAGACATGTGGTGGGCCTCACCTCTCCAAGGATCCTGTCCACATCGTCGGGTTGAAAAGAATCCATTATTATTGGACAAGCAGGAGCCAAAGTTACATCCACTGAGCCTGTATCAACTATAGCATCCAAGTCAGAACGAATCTGAACGATTTTGTCTGCGAAGTGCCGTGCAAATTCTTGACAGCGGGCTGATGAGTGGTCTATATTACCCTCTCGGGGGCCAGAATGTAGGAGACCCCTGACCACTCAAAACAGCTCTGCTGGTCGGCTCCCCGCAGACACAATGGTGGCTGAAAAGAATAATTTCTTTGCTGCCCGCACTGCCATGGAGGTCTTCAGATAGGCTCTAGCCCGTGTTCAGTCAGACTCGCTCCGAGTCTTCTGCCAATGTCGCTCTAGTCTCCGTCTCATTTGTTTCATCACCATCAGCTCCCTGGTAAACCAGGGGGCTGGTTTGGCTCCATTCCGTGAGATGGGGCGCTCAGGAGCGATCATGTCCGCCGCCCTGGCCATTTCCCCTTTCCAGAGATCAGCCAGAGCTTCAACAGAATCACCTGCCGAGGTGACAGGAAAAACCCCAAGAGCTCTCAGGAAACCATCCGGATCCATCAGCCTCCTGGGGTGGACCATCCTAATTGGTCTCCCACCCCTGCAGAGCTGTGTCCCAAGCTGTGTAAGGCTTTATAGGTTAAAACCAGCACCTTGAATCGAGCTTGGAAACATACAGCCAGCCAATGCAAGCAGGCCAGAATCGGTTTTATATGTTTGAACCATCTGGTCCCTGTTACCAATCTAGCTGCTGCATTTTTCACAAGCTGCAGCTTCTGAACTGTCTTCAAAGGCAGCCCCACGTAGAGCGCATAGCAGTAATCTAACTTGGAGGTTACCAGAGCATGGATAACTGAAGCCAGGTTATCCCTGTCCAGATAGGGGCGTACCTGGGCCACCAACCAAAGTGAATAATGTCTTCTCATTGTGGGTCCAAAGTATGATAACTTCCGTTTCATCATTTCAGCTTCTAGTGATAGTTCTGGTTTAATTTGTTCTAACACCCAGTTATTCATCTTTTTCGCAGTCCATGGTATGCACAAAACTCTCCTCCAACGACATATTCCAAACAAGTTGATTTTTCTCTTATACACTTTTTTCACTGTCCAACTTTCACATCGGAAATACCGTGGTCTGAATGATCCTGATGTTAGTGTTCAGTGATACATCTTTGCATTTGAGGACCTTTTCTCGTTCTCTCATAGTTGCCCTCCCCAGCCCCAGCATTCTTCTGATTTCTTGACTATTGTCTCCATTTTGGTTAATGACTGTGCCACGGTATTGATAATCCTTGACAAGTTCAAGATCCTCATTGTCAACTTTAAAGTTACATAAATCTTCTGTTGTCATTACTTTAGTCTTCTTGACATTCAGCTGTAGTCCTGCTTTTGTGCTTTCCTCTTTAATTTTTATCAGCATTCGTTCCAAGTCATTACTGGTTTCTGCTAATAGTATGGTATCGTCTGCGTATCTTACATTTTTGCTATTTCTCACTCCAATTTTCACACCTCTTTCATCTTGGTCCAATCCCGCTTTTCGTATGATATGTTCTGTGTATAGATTAAACAAATAGGGTGATAAAATACACCCGGTCTCACACCCTTTACAATGGGGAACCCATCGGTTTCTCCATATTCTGTCCTTACAGTAGCCTCTTGTCCAGAGTATAGGTTGCGCATCAGGACAATCAGATGCTGTGGCACCCCCATTTCTTTTAAAGCATTACATAGTTTTTCATGATCTACATCAGTGTTTCCCAAACTTTATTTATTTTTTTGTTGCTGGACTACAACTCCTATCAGCCCCAGCCAGCATGGCCAATGGTCAGGAATTATGGGAACTGTAGTCCAGCAACAAAAAAATAAAAACAGTTTGAGAAACACTGATCTACATGATCAAAGGCCTTTCTGTAATTTATAAAGCACAGGGTGATTTCCTTCTGAAATTCCTTGCTCCGTTCCATTATCCAACGTATGCTTGAAATATAATCTCTGTTGCCTCTTCCCTTCCTAAATCCAGCTTGGACATCTGGCATTTTTCGCCCCATATATGGTAACCCAAATATCACTGATGAAAGAATGTTTTTAAACTGTGTTTTAGAATGTTTTTAATTGTAATTGCGTTTTGGAATGTTTTAACTGTTTTTAGTATTCTTTTTCTTGTTAATTTGTTTTGTTTATGTTTGCCACCCTGGGCTCATTCAGGAGGAAGGGTGGGATATAAATTTAATAAATAAGAATAATCCTCTTTTAAAGCCATGAAGTAATCCAAGACAGCTGAGGTAGCTTACATTAAAAATAATCATAATGTAAGAAAGAATAAACAAGGTTTAAACAATAGATTCATTTTACATATACACAGCACAAATCAGGAACACCTAAAATATTTTGAAGATAGCAGCACTAACTAAACTTTCCAATAGATCATACATTAAAGCTGATTGGAATAAGGAGATCTTTATTATTTATCTAAAGATGGTTGAATAATAAGACAAGTGGGTCTCTACCAGTGAGGAGCTTAAACACCAGCTCTACCACCACGAAGGCTCAGTCAATGTCTGTTGAATAACTATGTCATCTTTTATGCAAGTAGCAAGCTTTGAGGCATAGGCTGTGTACACATTAACCCACTTGTAGTTGATAAATGTAGTTATTATCCTCAACATGCTGCTTTCAGTCTAGATGGATTCTAGATCCTGGTGTCCAGAAGGGTTGGTGTGGTTACTGGATATGCATTTGAAAACCCTCCCCTTGATTGGGTTATCCATGCCTTTTCCTCCCTGCACATGCCCCAGGTGAATGAAGAAGAACATGGTGATTGCAATCTTGGTATATGCCCCACCATGTCATTGGGCAGTTGTGGACACACACCCATCGCTAGGACCACCTACATCTGCTTTCATCTATTTTCAAGTGAACACACTGCAGGGCAATGCAGAATCAATATGCAATGAGCTTTTATTTTTGGAATGAAACCTTTTTCTCAAGAAGTGCTTGTCAGGGGCAAAAAGTATGTAATAGATTGAGACTGTGTGTTAGACTACATAGGGGGGGAAAGTACTTGGTCTCCATTGATTCTAGAATAATATGTTGTATGTACGCAGCCATAGATCTACTGCAGTGATGGACCTAAATGTGCATCGCATAGCTTTGCATGCTAAGTAACAGTGTCACTGCACCACTCCCAAGAGGTTAGTGGGGAAGAAGTATGGGAAAGAGGGAGAATGGACTGAATCCTCTCCAGTTGAAGAGGCTTCTGTTTTCTAGTCATGATGGATCAGCCTGAAACACAGGCACAGCCCATATCCCACAGCCCTTGCTCTGTTTCTAAAAAGAGAAATGTGAATGTTGTAATAGTGCTTCTGCTTTAGTTTAGATATAACAATCTATATGTCAATAATATCAAGCCAGGTATATATAATTTATTATAAAAATTCCACAACAGGGACAGCTTGCTCTTTCTCAGCCGTGCCCCAAAATGTTGCCAGTCTGCTTTGTCTCATATAACCTGGCTTGATATTATTGACGTATAGATTGTTATATGTGTGTGTGTGTGTGTGTGTGTGTATATATATATATATATGTATATGTATATATATATATATATATATATGTATATATATATATATGTATGTGTATATATATATATATGTATGTGTATATATATATGTATGTATGTGTATATATATATATATAAAAGACAGTTTTTGTAATTGTGATGTATATATATAGGAATATTGATGAATATTGAATATTGACTTTAACTCAAATAGTGAATCAAAGTCTAAAATCTCTTCTTCCCTGTTATTCTGTAATTTTGTTTCTCTAATGTCACTTGCAAGGTCTCTTCTTGGAATGTTCAGTATGCTAGGACAGAAAGGCCCTGAAGATTAGATTTTGATGTACAGGACCTTGTTTAAGCAGACTAAGTGTCTCCATTAGGTCAGGAAGGCCTAGTTTTGGAATGTATTATGTCAAAGAAGTGATGGGCTGGTATTAGAGTTTCTATCTATTATCTGGTTGCCTAGTTTTAATGTAAGCAGTATCATAACTATGTATTGATGATGTATAACTTTTGGATTGGAAGATGCTAATTTCTTTGTACTGGAGGGTATACATTTGTGAACATCGGTGCCATGGCAAAGAGCTCCATAAAACATCATGGGAAGCTGACCACCTGTAAGTTTCCTTACTAAATAAAGGCCTACCTTTTTGCTACAAGATTGTCTCCTCAATTTCTTTAGGACCTCCGGTCCATTGGACCCTAAACTTCCCCATCATCCCTTGCCCCAGAGGCTGGGATCACCTGTAAATGCACTTCTTTATTTTCTCATATGCTGCTCCTATGTAGGGAAGTAAAGCACTGGACTTGGAAAACACATTTCCCCCCTGGCACTGGACAGCCTGGTTCCCTCCAACAGGGACCTTGCATGGGAGGTGCAAAGAGTGTAGTGCACTGCACCTTCTGGAAACCCCTTTAAGAGTATGAAATATGTAATGTAAAACTTTTTTGTTGCACACATGTTGATCATAAAGATTGGCACTTCACTGCTTAAAATAAAGATAATTAAAAAATAATGACTAGTAGTTCAAAAATATCATTATTGTTCTTTGAATGTAATACAGTGAGCTCCTCTTATACAGGGTATATTTATCTTTCTTTTGGAGATACTGCATTTGTATTGAGTTGCCAGACTGCAATATACTGTTGCTGCAAATATGTGCTTTTTCTTCAGTTTAGCAGGGAGAACTGTGATTCAGAATGCTGCCTGAGATATGGTTGCACAAATGTTACGGACTCTTATTGAATAGTGCCTGTGACTTGCACTCATACCTGCAGCACATGCACACCAGAAGAGCACCTTTCCCTACCCACTGTGTCCAAAGTCCTGAGTGGCAAGTCTAGGAAATATCCATTCACTGTACTGGCTCCTACAACCACAACCCTGACTTTGATTTTAACCTAATTTCCCCACACTGCCCTGCTGTTGGGACCAATCTGTTTAATTGTTAGATTAATAAAAGCCTACCAGAGAACCAGTGTAGCAAAGGTAAAAAATGCCAATCTGATTCACAGGCAAAAAATACCTACTCAGTCCCTAAGGGTGGTATTCAACAAATGTGTCTTGTCACCACAAGGATTACTGCAAGTGCAATGGGACTTTCCCCCTCTCCTCCCCCCACACATGCCCTGTGCCCTCTCCAAAACTGCTCCGGAGGGTTGGGAGAACCCCTAGAACAGATTTAGGTGGCATCCCGACAGAGGAGAGAGGGAAACCTCCATTGCACTAGTGGTAATCCTTGCACTGATGGGACACTTAGTGTTACATTAGATCCAACCCTATGTGACAAGCTACACCTACATTGTGATCCTTAGGGATGGGCAGGTGGGTGCCGAATCTGGGACAAAAGGACAGTGAGGGTGGATGTAGGCTTTTAAATGTTTCCTTGTCTCCCCCATCACATGGATACAAAGTGCTTCTTGTTCTGTGTCCTGTGTCCCACCCAAGGGGGATGCAGTACTACTACCACCGCCCCAGCCGCCATCCATCCACTTTTGGGAGAAGAGAGCAGGCTTCTCTGATTATGAGCAGTCAGTAAGAACATATGTTTTAATTCTTCAGTACCTTTACAAAATGATAAATTATAGTACACATTCTTAATGGGTGATTATGTCTAAAGCACCGATTGGGTGATATTAATACAGGGAAGCATGGCACTCAGTGGAAGTTTCCATATGTTCTGTTCCTGAAATGCCTTGTTGTAGTAGTCAATGATGGGGGTCTGCAGTCTTGATCAAAATCAGGCAAATTAAAACATACTTGAACTTTGCAGGAGATGATTTCCTATTAAGATAGTATGTAGAGAAATCTCCGTAGGCTGTTACAATCTTTTGCCTTAATCTCGAATGCAAAGTTTTACAAAATTGTAAATTTGAATTTTGAAAAGATCATCTTCACAAGCAGCTCCAACATTTGGGTGAATTTGCTCTCATTCTTCTGAATGATTTCTCAGCCCCTTTCTATACACTCTACAAACATTTTCCTATATTTCTACGCCAATCGCTGATACAGTTCTAGTTAAAACAAACAAAAATCTAGGATCTACAATTTGAAAAATGATTTTTTTTACACATATGCACATTTTCACATAATTTCGAGGAGATATTTGTAAAATCAAATTATTTTAGTGCAGAAATCTAAAGCATTTCAATGTTACCACACCTACTATCTCTCTGCCCTTTTAATGTTGTTCATCTTATTATTTCTGTTTTATAGCTATCAAAGTAGCAAGAAATGTGAATTTCACCATGAAGAAATAGCAAACATTTTCCTCTAAGGCACTTAACAAATGTTCTTTTGGAAGAATAATGTTTTTTTCTGTGCTGCAAACCTCAGCTTGGAATGACTAGCAATCCCTAAAGAATCTATGCCAGCTTTTATTTAGTCCAGGATCCCTTTGCCGAGACTACAAGTTCACTTTTCAAGATTCTTTGTGTTATTTATTTTTCATATAAATGAAAACGCATCCGGCACAGACATACCCCAAGCATAGGCACAAGAGTAATAAAATATCATTTAACAAGATACATAGCAGCTGACATAGTCTTGGAAAAATGGTACCTGCAACAAAATGTTGCACTGTGGAGTACGGTTCAGGATTCTAGCTTGCCAGCCATGCTCTTCCAGGATACAACATTCCATTTTCTATTCACCCCATTTCCTTCTTTCTTCATCCAAGCAGTCCATGCTCAGGCAATTGAGTTTGCTGTTAGTTACTCTATATGATGGGGGGAAATCCCAACAACTGTCGATAACACCCTGCCAATACAAGCTATAGACCTCAAGCAAAAATATGGACCGAACAAATACATTTGTGACATTCCTTGCAAACTGAAGAATACTTGGGAGTATCTGACATTTGTTATACAGATAAAAGGAATTCTACATATTCTAAATGCAAGAGGTAATATTCTTAATAGAAATATTACAAAGGAAAGTGCCTATTATTTGTAAAGAGAGTGCAACTTGGAACATGATTTCTGATCCTGGTTCTGTCATTGAATTCCATTGGGGTGACAAGGTAAGCCATGTCAACTAACAGCATCTCACTTCAATATACCTCTGGGTTGCTTTTTCAATATAAAAGAAAACAACATTTTGATGTATCATAATATATATCATGACTTTTAAAAAGAATTCTTCACAGCTTCCTTCACCTTATACCCAGAATATACATAGACAAAGAAAAAAGCTGCACAAATTAAACACATGCACACGCTTTAATATTTTATTTTATTTGCAGATTTATAAACCACAGCAAAAAGCTACCAAAGTGGTGTAAAATAAGATAAAATAAGATAAAATGCAAAAGATTACACTCAGTAAAATAAAAGCAACAAAACAATGTCTTCAATTGTACAATTAATATTTTATAAAATGACTGGTTCACACTTCAGGGGAATCCTTCTTAAACAAAGATGTCTCCAATAGCTGTCTAAATAAGAAATTTGGCAGCAGCTATACTCAAGACACAATTTTGATTGTCAAAGTATACATTTAGGTTTTTTGGGAGGGGGAATCAAACATGCATAGATCATTCAGTTCTTCTCTGCCATCATTTTAAAACTGTGCACATGTATTTCTCTCCAGAGTATCTGTGGATTTGGATTAAATATTCTATATATGCCATTTGAGAGATCCACGACCACAGAAATACAGACATTTCATAATAATATTATCCTGTTTTTTAAAAATGATTGAGATCAGTGTTAAGATAAAATGACTGCATTGAGCAGAGGGTTTGACTTGATGGCCTTATAGGCCCCTTCCAACTCTATTATTCTATGATGATTCTATGATTCTATGACTAAAACGGTAATTTAAAGATCAAATTAATGAAGGACGGCTACAGAATGGATGAGCATCTTTCATGGAAAATCTGTAAATCATAACTACTTAACCCATATTTAACAAATGGTGGCCAACTAGTCTTCAAAACAACATTGTTATGTCGGTCCTTTGTAACATAACTCATAAACTTTCTCAGTGCTTTATGTGACTATTTGTCAGCTCACTGAGATTCTTGTTTTTGGCTAGAACTGTTTCAGTGGCTGTTACCCAATTCATTAGTAGCTCCAGTGTGAGGTCCAATTGGGCATTGTGGTTAGAGAATTGGATGATTGACTCAGAAGTTCCAGGTTCAGAACCCGGATGCTTGCCATGATGCTTATGGGGCAAGGACTTAAAGGTTTACTTTAATGCATGGGACACAGATGTTCCTCAGTGAACAACGGCTTCCTCAATAAATTAGAGCAATACCTCTCCAGTGACACCGGTGATTTACTGAGAAGCCCTTAAAACAATAAATTGAGTTCCTCGTCATATTCTGGACAGTAATAACATTACTGCCAGAGACTCTAAAAAATATGGGACTGCCCTTTTGCAAAGATGACAGAAAGGAGAGTTACAGTTGCTAAATACCAAGTGGGAAGTAAGAATGTAGAGCATACCTATGGACCAGGAACATCTATCTTTAAACCAAAAAAAAGCATATTAAAAAACACTCTGGGCAAGGTTCTTTCTTTCTTTCTTTCTTTCTTTCTTTCTTTCTTTCTTTCTTTCTTTCTTTCTTTCTTTCTTTCTTTCTTTCTTTCTTTCTTTCTTTCTTTCTTTCTTTCTTTCTCTTCCCATCCCACCCTTGCAGGAAAGTGCAGTGATTGGGAAACCTTCCTTGTCGAACACCTGCTTTTTCACTATTAGCCCCATGCCTGTCATTGCATAGGATACTAAATGTTGTAGAAACTTCTTTTGATCACAGATGTGCTTGTGGCTAAATAAGAGATGCTCTACATATAGTCCCCTGCTAAGAGTGGTACCACTCCAGCAGTAGTGCAATGGCAAATTCAGAAGTGCAGGGTCCCTTCATGATAGTCACAGCTACCACTACCTCCCCTTTTGATGCTGTGATGAGAATGAGATCCTTGTTAATTCCTTGTCCCACAATGACAGGTGTCCCCAGGAGCCAATAAGCATGAAAGGGGAGTGTGTTAGTTGCTGAAGAGAGACTTCTCAGTGGCTGACTCACCTCCTTTCACTCAGATTCACTCCAATCAGCAAGAAAAGTCAAGGAATCATGTAAGGACTCTCAAGGCAGCTTACAAAAAAATAAACACAAGCATAAAAATACATCAATGAAGGCAATACAATTTACAAAAAAATTTTTATTTATTTATTTTATTTAGACTATTTCTATACCGCTTTGTTGTTGTTATGTGCCCCCAAGTCGACTACAACTTATGGCGACCCTATGAATCAGCGAACTCCAAGAGCACCTGTCATGAACCACCCTGTTCAGATCTTGCAAGTTCAGGTCTGTGGTTTCCTTTATGGAATCAATCCATCTCTTGTTTGGCCTTCCTCTTTTTCTACTCCCTTCTGTTTTCCCCAGCATTATTATATTTTCTAATGAATCATGTCTTCTCATTATGTGTCCAAAGTATGATAACCTCAGTTTCATCATTTTAGCTTCTAGTGATAGTTCTGATTTAATTTGTTCTAACACCCAATTATTCCTCTTTTTTGCAGTCCATGGTATACACAAAGCTCTCCTCCAACACCTGTATATTAAGTTCTAATTTACTAACTGGCTGGTTACCCTCAGCCAGGGGGCCCAAGCCTTGCCGCTTGTAGCCCTCCCTGGTGAGGACCATTGCACTTGATGTGAAAAAGTTCCTCAGCGCTAACTACTTAGGAGCCAGGCGTATGGTAATAAGTGATAGTTCTGGTTTAATTTGTTTTAACACCCAATTATTTGTCTTTTTCGCAGTCCATGGTATGTGCAAAGCTCTCCTCCAACACCACATTTCAAATGAGTTGATTTTTCTCTGATCCACCTTTTTCACTGTCCAACTTTCACATCCATACATAGAGATCGGGAACACCATGGTCTGAATGATCCTGATTTTGGTGTTCAGTGATACATCTTTGCATTTGAGGACCTTTTTCATTCTCTCATAGCTGCCTTCCCCAGTCCTAGCCTTCTTCTGATTTCTTGACTATTGTCTCCATATTGGTTAATGACTGATAATTCTCGACAAGTTCAAGGTCCTCGTTATCAACTTTAAAGTTACATATAGCTTCTGTTGTCATTACTTTAGTCTTCTTGACGTTCAGCTGTAGTCCTGCTTTTGTGCTTTCCTCTTTAAATTTCATCAGCATTCGTTTCAAATCATTACTGGTTTCTGCTAGTAGTATGGTATCGTCTGCATATCTTAAATTATTGATATTTCACCCTCCAATTTTCACACCTCCTTCATCTTGGTCCAATCATGCTTTTTGTATTATATATTTTGCATATAGATTAAACAAATAGGGTGATAAAATACACACCTGTCTCACACCCATTTCTATTGGGAACCAATTGGTTTCTCCATATTCTGTCCTTACTGTAGCCTCTTGTCCAGAATATAGGTTGAGCATCAAGACAATCAGATGCTGTGGCACCCCCATTTCTTTTAAAGCATTCCATTGTTTTTCATGATCAAAACAATTAAAGGCTTTGCTGTAATCCGTAAAGCACAGGCTGATTTTCTTCTGAAATTCCTTGGACAATTCCATTATCAAATGTCTGTTTGCAATATGATCTCTGGTGCCTTTTCTCTTTCTAAATCCAACTTGGATGTCTGGCATTTCTCGCTCCATATATGGTAAGAGCTTTTGTTGTAGAATCTTGAGCATTGCTTTACTTGGATGGGATATTAAGGCAATAATTCAATGATTACTGCATTCTCTGGGATCCCCTTTCTTTGGCATTGGGATGTATGTTGAACCCTTCCAGTCTGTGGGCCATTGTTTAGTTTTCCACGTTTCTTGACAAATTTTTGTCAAAACGTGGACAGATTCAGTCTCAGTAGTTTGTAACAACTCTATTGGTATGCCATCTGTTCCTGGTGATTTGTTTCTTCCAAGTATTTTACGAGCAGCTTTTACCTCACATTCTAAAATTTCTGGTTCTTCATCATATGGTTCCTCCATGAACAAATCTGTTATTCTTGCATCTCTCTTGTAGAGTTCTTCAGTGTATTGCTTCCATCTTCCTTTTATTTCATCTTGGTCATTCAGTTTGTTCCCCTGTTGATTATTCAACATCCCTAGTCTTCGTGTAGATTTCCCTTTAATTTCTCTATTTTTTTGTAATAGAGCTCTGTTCTACCCTTTTTGTTGTCCTCTTCTATTTATTTACAATAATTAATAGTTCTCTTTGTCTCCACATATTAGTCACTGTATTGTTGTATTTAGGGTTTGAACTGTGTTTCTATCTCCTTTTGCTCCTTCTCTCTTTAACCATTTAAAGAGTTTCTTCAGTCATCCATTGAGGTCTTTCTCTCTTTTTAACTAGAGGTATTGTCTTTTTGCATTCTTCCCTGATCATGTCTCTGATTTCAATCCATAGTTCTTCTGGTTCTCTGTCAACTGAGCCTCAAATCTGTTCCTTATTTGATGTTTATATTCTTCTGGGATGTTATTTAAATTGTATTTTGGCATTATGATTGCTTTGTTCTTCTTTAGCTTTACTCCGATTTTTGATATTACCCGTTCATGATCTGTACCACAAGCTGCTCCTGGTCTTGCTTTCACAGAAAGTATGGCACTTCTTCTGTTACCAATTATATAATCAATTTGATTCCTATATTGACCATCTGGTGATGTCCACATTTACAGTCGTCTTTTTGGTTGATCAAAAAGGTGTTGGCAAGAAACAAATGGTTGGCTTCACAGAATTCAATAAATCTTTCTCCTGCTTCATTTCTGTCTCCTAAGCCCCATTTCCCCACAATTCCTAGGTCTTCTCTGTTCCCTACTTTTGCATTCCAGTCCCCCATGATTATCAGCGCATCTTGTTTTGGTTTGTGATCAATTTCTTCCTGTACTTCTGCATAAAATCTCTCCAATTCCTCTTCTTCTGTGTTTGCCATTGGAGCGTAGACTTGGATGATGGTTATGGTAATAGGTTTCCCATTTAATCTCATTGATATCACTGTCTCAGACCTTGTGTTGTAGCTCCTAATTGCTTTTGCTACATCACTTCTCACTATTAAAGCAACCCCGTTTCTTCTTAATTTCTCATTTCCTACATAAAATATTTTGCAGTTGCTTCATTGAAAATGTCCCATTGCCGTCACATTTTAATTCAAATATTGTAATAGCAGGGAAGAAGAGATTTTAGACTTTGATTCACAATTTGAGTTAAAGTCAATATTCAATATTCATCAATATTCATATATATATATATATATATATATATATATATATATATATATATATATATACACACATCACAATTACATTCATATATATATATTAGGTGATTAACAGAATCCTTATAGGGATCCAGAGCAAGCTTGAAGTTCTGTTTGTTGTTTTCAAAACTGTCTTACAGTTTTGAAAGCAAGAAACAGAACTTCAAGCTTGCTCTGGATCCCTATAAGGATTCCGTTAATCACCTAAAAATATATATGAATGCCAGACCAGGCCCCCAAGAGGTCTTCCGTATCTTTAAAAGTTGTGGAGGGGGGAGGGAGAATTCCACCGTGTGGTTTTTCCCATTACAGAGTTGCAAGAACACCTGCACGTGGCTGACCTTCTCTTCTCCTAAAGATACAGGATCAGTCTCAGGCCATGGACCTGGCAACCCTATGTGCTAGTGGCATGACTTCAACTAGTGCAAGGGGAATTTCCCCTCTCCTCCCCCCCATATGCCCCATGCCATCCCCAAATCTACTATGGAGGGTTGGGGAAAATCAGAGCAGATGGGGGCACACGTAGGGGGGGAGGGAAATCCCCTTGTGCTAGTTGAAGTCATGCCACTAGCACAAGAGTTTAGCTGAATTCCACCCTTACTAAGTGCATTGAGAGGATATGGGAAACACATAGAAAAATAATAGAATCATAGAGTTGGAAGGGGCCTATAAGGCCATCCAGTCCAACTCCCTGCTCATTGAAGGAAACTGATAAGACTTACCCCTGATTTTGTCAGTTTCACCAGAAACAAAAGAGAGAACAGAAATGGAAATGGCTGTTCTTCAGGCACCCTAATTAATGGGAAAGAAGGTTAAAGAGAGCAACACTTGTTAATAGTAACCAAAGAGATACTTACATACAAGAAAGAAAGTTAAAATTAAAAACAACTCAAATGTGTCTATGGAAAAAGTACTATATGCATATTGGATAGATTGTGTGTGTTCAGAGGTGATACAAAGAATGTAGGAATGCAATTCTTAATGAAATGTGATTATAAATCCACCTTGGCCATCACTTGATTTTTAATTCTTGATACAAGCATGTTTAAAACTGTGCTTGTGTCTTTCATTCAAGTATCCTCAAAGCAGGAAAGAGGCTCAAAGGTGCTTTAAATGTCATATGTTAAATCCATTTTAGAGCTGCTTCACGTTACAAAGTTAACAGGTACATTGTGTGTATATTATGGTGTGACTGATTCACAAGAAAACTTTCCAGTTATAAAAGATCATTTTGACCGTAAGGGTTGGTGGTTAGGATCTGCCAAAAATGCAAAGTGTCAGCATGTTTCATTAGGGTCAAGGATACTAGAATATTTCATGTTGACATTTTCCTGTCTTTAATTTATTGGAACTCTTCATTCTGTACAAATTGTCAGTGCTGATGTGTTAGAATCTTGTATATATGAAGCTCCATTTTCCTCAGTTTAAAACATCACCTTTTTCATTTGCATATTCTCTCCTCTGCTAAATGAAAGCAGGCATTTGTGAATTGATATAACATCCAAGGCACCAACATTTTAAAGAAATGTGTGCTGTATCTCAGCTATCACTAACACTCATTCTATTTCTGTGCATTTTATCCTCCCTTTCCTAGTATTTCCTTAGATGTTTCTGAAGATAGTTGGTACACATCTGGTAGAATCATCAATTGTACTGTGCTCTGTAAATACATGTCCAAGTAACTTCTCATAATAACATGAGCTTTTATGGAAGGAAGACCATCTAATATGTTGTAAAATTCTAAGCACTGAAAAAATATGATTCCATGATGTCATGCTGCAAACTGTGTCATAGACCCAATGGTCCAGACAGGTTTTATAACATATTTTAAAGTAACCATTTGACATTCTTGCTGTATTTATGTTGGTGTCAATCCAGAGTCACATGAAAAAGTGTGCTGTGCATGACTATGAATGCAAAAGAAAATTCTGGGTGCAAGACAGCATATGGAGACACACACTGCAGAATGTCTGGATATTTTTAAGCTAATTATTTCATATCTTTAAGTAATCCCTGATATATTTTGTGACCTACTTTCTAAGGACAAAGAGTGGTATCCAACAAAGTTGTCCCATTTGCAGAAGGGCTTCCACTCAGGCAATGGAATTTTCCCTTCCTCTTGTCATACACACCCTGTACCCCCCAGTCTGCTCCAGAGAGTTGGGGGACCCACATAACAGTTTTGGGGGTATCCAGGGGGAAAAGAGTGAAGGGAAGTTTCATGATGCATGATATGAACATAGGATTTCCCAGCCTACATGCTTCAGTATTACATTAAACCAGCTCTCATTATGGTCTCAATGATGAGAGCTGGATTGCAGGGCTTTGGTTGATAGATTTTTGCTACATGTTTTATATGGAAATTATTGTTCCCCTACATGTTTTATATGGAAATTATGTACTATAACTTTATGATACATAAAGTACCATAAAGGGCTCCTACTGGAAGGAAGGGCAGGATATTATCATTATTATCATTATTATCATTATTAACAACAACAACAACTTTTAGACTACAGACAATCAGGTGTTCACAAAGCATAAGTTATTCATTAATCATGCATTAAGTGTCTTCTCTGAGACATTTGTAGAGAATGTTCTTGGAATATCCAATCTGCTCAAAAGTCTTACTCAATAATTTAGATAAATAGTTTTCATTCAAATGGTCTCTCTTCTGTAGATTCAGTTTATCAGTATTCCCCTTTCCCAATGTGGAGCAGTGTCAGTTTCTCTGATCTGTGAGTACAGTACTCAGATAAAATTAAGTCTCTGGAAGCATGGCAGAGATGGTGGATATAATGTATCAATTCATTTTCTCTGGCTAACACTTTGTAGAATCAAAAGGCAGGCATTTTTATTCCAGGTTATGTACTTGCTTTTCAAACACACTCTTTTTGAAAGATATATTTATACTACGCACCTCTGGGGAATTTCTTTGTAGGCTCTTCTCTATCACAGTGCATTTCTTCAAAGGAACAGGTTATTCTAGGTGAGTCCAGCTTCAGTCTGAGACCAATGCTGATAAATCAGGTATAAAAGTGGCATTAGGAAGGAAAATGAAACAGATTTTTACATTTCTTCTTTTTAACTATGGGTAAAAGTGATAGGTCTTGAGACATCCATAGTTACCCCAAATTTATACTTTGCAATTTGGCTTTTGGGAAATCTTGGGGGGGGCAGAATGAGGTATCGCTATACTAAGGCCACATTCTTTTATTCCAGATAACCAGATAATGGGCAGCATCCATAGCAACACTGTGACAACACTGCCCACAGACAAATTTATATTCACTAATAGGCAAAAAAACCCTTGCAGTTTAAGAAAGTACCTATAGCCACAGATATTTCTATCAAACTTTAAAAAGCAGGGAAATTGGACAACTATAGTGAATGCACCAGGGGAGCAGGAGACCTGACCT
This sequence comes from Rhineura floridana, assembly GCF_030035675.1. Classification (NCBI taxonomy): domain Eukaryota; kingdom Metazoa; phylum Chordata; class Lepidosauria; order Squamata; family Rhineuridae; genus Rhineura; species Rhineura floridana. Next base: position 79,049,365 of record NC_084486.1, on the reverse strand, counting down.
CCTCTCTGAGATATTGTACTGCCCTATAAAGTTGTCAAAATGCAAAGACAATTTGGGTTGGTCTTTCACAGTCCAATCCACTTCCTGTGTAGCTTGGAAGAATTTGGTAACATGTGCTTCTGAGCGTATGGTGAGTGGTGGCAACACCTGCAATCCGGATTACATCTCCAAAGATGGAGAATTACATTTTTGTATGTTTGTTGGTGTTCTTCTTACTTTGCTTCTTTTCTCTTTTATTACTGTTTCTACAGAGCATCTAACCTAGAAAATTATATTTCTCTCAACATTCATCCTAGAAATCTGTGTCAAATATATTTAATTTCTCTGCTTTGTAATCCGGGAGGCAAGAAATGAGATCCTGTGCAAATTTATTGAGAATGAATTGATCATTTGCATGCTTATTGAGTTCAATGAGATTTACTCCCCTGCAATCATGCTTAGGATAACTGAAACTGGCCTGGGGGGGGGGGAGGAAGGGCAGAGGAGAGGAGGCAGGAGGGACAGGGAAAGAGGAGCAGGTTTGATCATTTGCCTGCTTATTGAGTTGAATCAATTCACGTCTTCCTGAGGTCAGCAAGCTAGTTCTGACCATCCTGAAACTGGGGTCAATAAGAGGGCTGCATTACAGGGGTCACCAAACTAGGTTCTTATGCTCTGATCCACTGAGATAAATCAGAGAATAAAACCCCAAAATATGTGTACCCATTTACATCCATGACATCCAAGCAGTTTCAAGATAGAGAAATGAGAGAACTCAAAGCTTACATGTTTGTTTGCAGCTTCCTCACAGTAACTAAAGTGCACTCACCAATTATAATCTCTTTGGAAAATAATATGCACCTTTTCTTTAAGTCTGGAGACATTTTATAGCTTTCTGCTCTCCATAGAGCATGTCTTATAGTGTGGTGGGCATATAAAAGATAACAATGGTGCCCTTTGTCTTATTCATTTGACCTTTAGATATCTGTCTTCCACACCAAACATATTAATGATTCTTCTGTGAGAAAGGGCTTATTTGCAACTTTTGCTGTTCTCTTGTAGCTGTGCAGTGTTTTATCTACTCTCTGATAAAGGGTGGGAGATTGGGGAAGCAGCCAGAACTTGAAAGCTCTGTTTACTGACAAATGCAGTAATGAGGTTTGGGGCTATTCTTGCTAAGTGAATGAAACTCCCACTGTGTTGGATTACTCTAATTACTTATAGTTGTAATTAAGGGGGGTGGGAGTCTAACTTGCTTTGAAACAAAGACAGATTAACAGCCAGAAGACTTGAAACTCTCACAGGTTCTTGCGAAGAGAAATGAGCATATATGCTCAAGACAGGATGGCTATGTTACCTAAGTCTTACACAGATCAGCTATAGGAAGGAAATGCATTAGATACTAAATGACGAATAAGGGTAGGTTTAGGCTGCAATCCAATACATGCTTACCTGAGAGTAAATACCAATGAACCCAGTGGAGATCACTTCTGAGTAGACATGTATTGGATTGCAGCCTTAGACAGTCCTACTATTGTTATAATGACAGCAATTATCACCTGATAGCTTTGTGACTCTCAATATGGCTCATCACATATAACCAGTAGCCATCAATGGAAGAAAAGTTCACGCAGGAAGGCACTATCACCACAAGAATGGATTATTATCTCATTATCAGAATGCATCCTTCGTTGCATATTTAGCTGAAAATAAACTTTGATTTTTCATTAGGAAATTTCCTTAGGATAATAACAGATTAACAATGTTTTCAAATCTTATCATCCATGTTCATTCACACTAGAGATATGTCACATACTAGTTCATAGCATGTTTTTTTAAAAAGATTTTAAAAATCTAATGATGTTATGGAATTATATTGGTGGGAATAATTGCCTATGTTGTATTCAGATCTAAGTCCTTGAAACTTGTTTCAAATACAGTTTGATTTGAAAGATTAGTATTCCACTGGCTTTTATTAACAATATATCCAGCTGACCATTTCCCCAATATTCCATGTTCTTTCTCATAATCAGGGGATCTAAACAGAACTCACAGGATGCCTTCTGTATCAGCCTGCCTGCTTACTGAGGGCATAGACAGAGGCTCCCTTGTTTGTTACATATATCTGAGACAAGGGAGAGGGCTATATCTGTAGTTGCGCTTAGGATGCACTTGTGGAACTCCCTCCTCAGAGAGGTTTATCCTGAGACCCAGAGTCAGCAGCACCCAACATGGTGGGACAAATTCTGGGGCCCATGGATCCTAGAGGGCCCATATAGCTCACACCTATCACCATTTTTTAAAAAATAAGAAGAGTAAAACATGTTTAGGAAGTGGTAGTGCTTTCAGCCAAGTGTTATGAAGAGAAGTGCCCAATGAGATTCCGACATAAGGAGGCACAGAGTATGGGGAAATGAAGCACCGGATGATGGCAGCTGCTTCTCTCCACAGTGCCAAGAGGAGTGTTACCACCCTTAACTATCTGGAATGAAACAAAGGGGGAGGGTAAAGAGCATCTTGCCGAAGACCCCATCATACCTGACATCTGCCCTAATCAACCTGCCTTTGGATTTCAACCAATAGCTAGGTGACCCCCCTTGAGGGTGACTGCAAAGACCTGCAGTTCAGGGCTGTAGGACCTGAGGGCAGGATATGGGCTGCTTTTGGGGCCAACCTGCCTCATTTGACCAGAGTTTTGCTGGTCCAGGGATTGGTGACTCAGGACAGCCTTCCAAGCACTTTCAAGGTATGGCTTGGGTGAGGGGTAGGCAGAAAGGCTTGCCCTTCACCCAGCAGGTGTTTGGTCACCCTAATAGCTTCAGGCATTGCTAGAGTTTCATAGCTAGCTCCTGCCGCTATAGTTTTCCCTCTGCAGGTTTTGTTTAATGTTGAAGTTAAGTGACCCTAGTTCAACCCAGCATTTGTTCATTTCATCCATTTCAGATCCTGGCCACAAACAGCAGCTGGTAAACAAAACCTAAAACTCCTAATTTTCTGCAAAGGAATCTGCCTCCTCCTTTGGAGGATTCATGAAAGAAAGACTGTGAGAGATGAAGACATGGGGGTGGATGCCTGGAGGAAAAACTTCACACAATGTATTGCTTTATTGTTTCTTCAGCAAAGTCTTCTTTGTTCCTTCCCCCCTCCCGCCACCCACAACACCCACTGAAGTTTGGCCATTTTGTTATTTAGCCTGTTTAATATTTAGATATATCTAAGCAGCATTCAAAAATACAACATAAAACCAACAAAACAGTATTATAAAAACAGAGATACAACATATAAATCAATGAAACAGTATCAGAAAAAAACAGAAATTCAGTAATAACAGGGTCCGATCTTACAGGCCAAGGAAAGCCTGGGCAAATAGATATACTTTTACAAGCTGTCTGAAGCAACTGATGGATGGTGTTTCATGTCTGGCAGAGGGACAGGCATTCCATAGTGCAAGGGCAATCACAGAAAATGCCTGTTTTCAGGTCACCATCCTGTGATATTCTGTAGGGTGCTGTGCCACAAGTAAAATATCCCCAGCTGATCTAAATGATCATCCAGGTTATACAGTTGGTATTTCAAGTAACATGGTCCCAAGTTGTCCAGGGCATGATATGTTAGTAACAAGGCCTTGAACATGGCCCAGTAGCTGACAGGCAGCCAGTGTAGTTGCCTCATCACATGTGCCCATACAGGTACTTCACTTAATTTGCAATTATTTTGTTCAATAACACAATCCCTTTTTTCCCAAGTGTACTGGGCATATTTACAAACTCCACCATTCATAGAACCAGAGAGGTCAGCCTAGAAGCATTCCAAGGGATGCTTTTTTTCTTCTTCTTCAGAAATCTGATAAACAGAAACACACCCTCCCTTTGTTTCTGGTTGCAGCCCAGATCTCCTGGATTTTCTGAGAAATAGACTGGCTTTTACAGAAGGAAACCATGGAAAAAGAATGGTGTTATTTTGGGGGGGAGGAATCACTCTTGCCTCAGTGCTTTTGTGTTGTCTCAAGCACTGTATACATCAGTATATATCAGAATGCTTCAATAAACCACTTAGAGGTCTTTAAATTCAAGCAGTTTATAAATTTTGTTAAATTAATTAATTAATTAATTAAAACCGTAGTAGATCGTTACTTCACTACCACCTGTTTATATTTGAAAAGGGGGAAGGTAAGAAAAAGTGCCGCTTGTCAGTCTTTGCCGGCTGCACAGTGGTGATTAGGGTGCTGTAAAACAATTAGCTAGCAGCTGGTCAGGCAGTGGTGGGGCGGTAAATCTGCCAAGGCCTGGGAATAATGAGGGGAAGCTGGGGGTTTGTTCCAAGCACCAAATACCTGTTTGGTTTCAGAAAGCAAGGTTAGTAGGCAATCCAAGGATTAAATACTCCAGAATGCAGTCCAGGCTTCAAAGACACAAAAGGGTACAGGTCTAGGGTACGACTGGTGAAGGGCTGATGCTGGTGTCCGACATTACTTCCAGGGAAGGGCAAAAGGCCTCTCAAGGCCTTTTAAATTCCACACCCTGGTTCAGGTCAATAAGCCCTCCAGCTCCCAGGAGCTTGCAACCTCAAACAGCCAGAAATGCCTTCATTGCTCTGTTATGTGTTGATGTTTTCACTCTGCGGGTGGTAGAGGGATCTCGTGTTCACTCCCTAAATCTGACTGAGGGGCTCCAGCTGCCTCCTGAACACTTTCTAGTGGTGAGAGGTCTGGAGCTGCGTGTCTGGAGATTCTGCTTGTTCCGTCCTGGGTCTGCTGTGGCACTCCACTCCTCCTCCTCTGAGGACTCATCTGATGGAGGCATGACACCAACAACACATGTCCTTACACTAGGATAAAATACTGGCTGAGGTATATGAGACCATATCTTGGCTCACCCAGGTGCTCTAGCCCAGTGAGTGAGTGCTTAGACTATCCTATTTTATACTATATTCTATTTTGTGGCGTTTGGATGGCCAGATCCCCATCTGTTTGCTGGTAAGAGTCATATCCATTGCTCCATCCACTCTCACCTCAGACTACTCCACCTATCACCTGCATGCAGCCCCTGGAAGCTGCCCACAAGGGAATGTAGTCCTCAACCTGACTGTTTTAGGGCATTGTCTTATTTGGCGCTGTGGTTCCCAAGCTTTTTTCCCCATGGGCCACTTGAAAATTGATGATGGTCTTGGCAGACCACTTAATGAATTTTCTGCCTGTAGTAGCAATTGTAGTGTGCTTGCCATGTGGTGTATGATTTTTAAAACTGTATTTTTATGGCTTCTTTTATTTCTTATATTGTACTTTATTGTATTACAATTGATATTCAGTGGAATTCAAATAGTAATCCAATAAAATACAATATAAGAAGCAGTAAAAATACAATTAAAAACCAGTATGAATATTTAATGTGGACATGCCATGGACCATCTGACTGAAGCTTGCAGACCACAATTTGGGAACCTCTGACTAAGGCTGCACTCTAATACATACTTACCTGTCCCATCGAACCCCATGGAGTTTACTTCTGAGTAGGCACGTATTGGATTGTAGCCTTAGTGTATTAGTCCGACACTGTTTGGGAGTGTTGTTTTATTCAGTGACTGCTTTTATTTTAAGATAAGATGCTTTTTGGATAAACTTACCTCGAGTCACTGCTTTGGATGCTTCCCCTATTGTGTCCCAAGAAAAGGTCAGGTAATTTATTCGTTTGGGAAATGTTTTCTGTGGCTAGCTTTTAATGATGACATTTACTTATTTTATTTAGTTGTTCATAGTTGCCTTTATTATATCTTCTGCACTTGATGGGGTGTTTTAGGTGAAGGAGTGGCACTCTGAATGCCCCATGCCACTTAGGGAGTGACAGGTACATTGGTTCTCTGGCTGGTTCCTTTGTAAGACACCCTAGGGTCACCACAAGTAGGCCAACCCCACAGTATCCTCTCCCCAGATGGTTGGAGTGATAGGGGAAGCCCCTTCTACCTCCATGCTAGTAGGGGAAGAAACTACAAGACAGCAGTCTCTCCAGCCTTCTCTAGAACTCCCCCTCAACTACTTACTATTTAAGCTCATGTCCCAGGTGGTAGCAGCTGCTTCCTGCGTCCATCTCTTGGCTTGACTGACTGAGTTGAAGTCCTGGCTCCTGAAGAAATGTATTGGGTCCTTCTTAGAGGGTCAGTCATGGTAGAAGCCATTTTGCCTGAGGTGATCCCCTGCATATCTTTACCAGGAAAGGGGGTATTTCCTTTTATTGTCAGCCACTATGAAGGATCAGGAAAGACTTGGTATAAATTGGTTAAATGAATAAAGCTGATATGCTACTGAAGACAAATTACTCATTTGCAGAAGTAGCTTCATGTAAACTGGTTGGATAGAGAAATCATTTATTTATTTATTTATTTATTTTATTACATTTTTAGACCGCCCTATAGCAATAAGCTCCCAGGGCGGTGTACAGCATGATAAAACAGGTTAAAATACAAAAACACAATAAAACATAATTAAAAATTTTCAATTTTAAATTCAAATTTTAAAATTTTTAAAATGCCTGGGCGAAGAGGTAGGTCTTTACCTGGCGCCGAAAAGATAGCAAAGAAGGCGCCAGGCGTATCTCATCAGGGAGGGCGTTCCATAGTTCGGGGGCCACCACTGAGAAGGCCCTAGCTCTAGTTATCGTTCTCCGTGCCTCCCTATGCGTTGGGACACGGAGAAGGGCCTTCAACGTCGAGCGCAGTGACCGGGTAGGTACATAGCGGGAGAGGCATTCATCACACACAGCTACAGTCAGGATGATTTCTTTTAACCACTTTGTTCTCAACCACATCCATAGAACTGGCTGTTACAAATGAAGGGGAAAATATTGCTTGAAATCCCAATTCTAACAATAGGGACAGAGAGAAACCTTTTCAAATGTTTTTTCAACTGATACACTTGTGTGGTTCAAAATTATCCTGACAGGGGAAAGGGGGAGAGAAAAAAACAACTGCAGAAGCTTTTAAACTAATGATACAATCCCATGGATAATTTCCCCTAAATAGCTCAGAGATGTGAGTGAATGAATCATATATCAATCCAGGAAGCAATTTCCCTCAATGAGTTCTACCTGCTGGATATCACAATGCATTGCAGATTGAGTAAAAGCTTTCATTTGAAATAAGTCTCTAAAACTGATTTTGGTGCAAAACCTAAAGCCTGAGGGTAAGAGAACTAAGAATTTATATAGAACTTTCCTGTAGCACTTGCCTTACAAATGTGCCTTTGTACAACAGGCAACTTGCTTGGAGAAATAATCCAATGGCACAAGTGGTTTCCGACAATTCTTCACAGGTGCTGCTCTCAGACAAATGGAGGGCTTGATCTTCCCTTTGTATTAGAAATGCCTTAACTGTATATTTAGGGGAAAGGACTGACTCCACATGTTTACAGGAGGAAAAAAATGAATCTATTTAAAAGCCATGCCTCAGCTATTAGGGGATAGTTGTGGGATGTACAGCACATGCATGTAGTAACCCAAATATTATAGGCTGCTTTCAAAGTTACATTTAAGTTACAAGGGCTTCTTTTTAAGATAAGATGCTTTTTGGATAAACCTACCTCGAGTCACTGCTTTGGATGCTTCCCCTATTGTGTCCCAAGAAAAGATCGGGTGACATATTAGCTTGAGATAATTCATTAAAACTAATATATTCTGAATGACTTCTTACTTCTGTAATAACAAGTTACCTACATGCCAATGGGTCCAATATGAGTTGCTTTTCTCCACAACCCATTTCTTATATTTATGTTAACAGGATTTCAGACATGCAAATGAAGCATGGGAGGCAGCATTCCCATGCTTTCCCAGGGAAAGACCCCTATTTCTATATATTAAGGTCCTTATTGTTATAACTGTGACCACAGTTCAGAGGACTGAGGGAGCACAGACATCTTTGCCTTCCATCACAGCATCTAGTCTAGGATGGGAGCCAGTCAAGGCCCAGGAGATCCTAAGATGGTATAGAATGCCTTTAGCATCTCAAATGAATTAATATATACAGTATATGAAGCTGACAGACAGTGAATCAGATCAGTCCATCTAGCTTACTCAGTATTGTCTAGTATGTTACTGATGTCAAAATTTCAATCAGTGGTCTATCCCAATCATGCAACCTGAATTCTTTTTAACTGGAGATGCTGTAATTGAATCTAGAACATCCTATGTTCAAAACATGTGCTCTACCACTGAATTATATCTCTGTCACCTACATATGGCCCTTTTCTGTTTCATGCTAACTACTTGAGGTCTGTGTTTCCAAAAATTCAGGACCCAGACCCTGATACTTTAGGGATCTGCACACAACACAGAGGGATATCATTGTCTAAATGCCACAGACATGGGCAACTGGTGACTCTCCAAGCTGAACATCACCAACAAGCCACACATTGTGGCCAGCTGGGTGATTGGCATCCCTCCCAATTTTGTCATCCTGGGAAGCCAGCAAAAATGGGTTTATTAAGTCCTGGTGGGCACCACATTTGGCCTGAGAAACACAAGTTATATAGGCCTACTATATGGCTTTGGGACATTTCCTGAATATCTTTTCTGCTCTTTGAACTCTTCTCTAGCCTCAAGAAGCCAATATGGGTGCAATGCAATCTATCCCACAATCAAAGACCAAAGCAATTTGTGGGGAAGATAGATTCCAGTAGACTCTCACAATCAACGTTATTGGCAAACTCCTCTGTGGATGTGTAGATCATCTTCCCAAATACCTTGCCATGTATGGTTGAGACTGGTAGGAGACAGAGGGGTCAGCAAGCTGACACTCAGGCTCAGGAATCCTATTTTGTAGAAAGGCTTCATTTATTTTCCTTTTGGTGTCTGGTTTCTTTCAGGATGCTATCAGAATGAATGCATTATTAAAAGTCACCTCTAGATTTTTCCTTCTGGAAACAAATTCTAGCTAGTTTTGTACTGGTAGAAGGATTAAATTGAGACAACAGAGGATGCAAAGTCTTTGACTCATAACAAAGTGGACCAAGGACAGCAACACAATTCAGTCTGGCAAGCGACACACCATCCATTGTACTTTTCTTTCAGAGATTAGTGCTGTACATTGCCTACACCCATCCAAACCTTCTACTTCCTGTTTGTAGGAACAGGCTATTTGCTGGCTGGCTGGAGTTTTGAAGCTAACCTGCTCACTTCAGCTTAGACAGAGCTTCACAAAACAATGAATTACCACTTTGTTCATCATGTTTTATAGCAAACTCACTGCTGAATTTAGATAGATCTGAAATTTAGATTGATTCAGGTGCCATTATTTCCAGAAACACCAGTGTTTTCCACAGCAAATGCATCTCTTTTTAATACTGATGCTAATATTCCCATGGCATCTATGAAAGGAGCTAATGTGTATCTGATGTAGAGATGCATCCCTTATCCATGGAGGCTTCCAGAGGCATTGGTGGGGTTCTGAGATGTGAGAAGATGGAAGCAGGGCCCATTCCATTGGTTCTAACAGCAGTTCAGCTCTGTGTAGCTCTTCCTCAACTGTTACCTTTCACCTACCATTCCACCTATTTGCAGCAGAGGAAGAAAGCAGGTTCAGCCCATAGAGAGATCAGCTGCGTTTGGCTGTTCCTTTCCCTAAACTGTTTCCATTCAAGCTGATCATTATAAGAACTCTGTAACTTTAAGAACTGAGGCCTGGCTTCACGTGTTTTCTTCTTCCTTTCCCATCCCTTTTTCCTTTTGTGTCGTGTCTTTTAGATTGTAAGCCTGTAGGCAGGGACAAGCTTCTTTGTTACTGATCTTATAATAAGTTGCTCTGGGAACCTTTTTTGGATAAAGAGCAGAGTAAAAGTGTTTTGAATGAATGAATGAAATATGCTCTGCAGCTCCAACACTTGATTTCAGGACAACACAAAAGCAGACCAAAGCGATAATCAACTTAACTCTTTCCAGATTGTTCCCCACATTGCTAAAGTTTGGTCATATCTAAACTAATGATAAAAGCTCGTTTAATAGTTGTTCCCTCTTCTCTGAGAACTCTAATCAGTGCATTTTGATAGTGTAGTTCTGTGAGGCAAGGCTATGGATCTCTATTACAAAGGATTCCTAGCATTTCCTAGCATGCTGCTTTGGGCTCCTGCTGGAAGGGTGGGATATAAATCAAATAATAAATAAATAAAATTTCACCAAACTACAGGATTCCCAGGATTCTTTGGGAGCAGTCATGTTTCTTAAATTGGTATAAAAGTAATATAATCCTTTAAGGTTGTTACAAAATGGAAAGTTTTGCAAGGCAGCTCCTACAGTGAATTTTTCCCCAAACATGCTGAAATATTGCAGTACGAATTTGCACACCATGTTTGGCTTTTTGTTAAAATAGGCAGTGAAAGCAGCTGGACCAAAATGAGGAAAAGCCCTTCCAACTGGATTATTGATAGAAGTTGGTTAGAAAATGCTACACAAGCCATTGTTATATTATTTGCATTTTGATGTTGCAGCTCATTCTGATAGTGACAGTCAAACCACCATTCCTTTGCAGAGATTTGGCAGCATTCGAGAAGCACTTTGAGATAAAGAAGCAGGTATTAATTTAAAATGCATTGCTAAGCAGAGTTTTCTTCTTCTCTTCATGCATCTCACCAACTCTTATTTCTGTACAAGGTAATAGAAAATGAGATGAAACTCAATCAACTGATTTTTTTATTTAAAAACAGTTTCACAGTGTGATTGGAGGAGCTGAGAATGGATGGCTAGAAAGAGAGATTGATTAAGCAGAAGGGCTAGGGAGTAACTCCTCCTCTGGAGGGTTAGAACCTTTCTTCTTGCTTGGCACTGAAGTGAGCCCTTTTTTATTATTATTGACTCATTTCCCAGGAGGACACTATGCCATCCTGAGACGGTGAGGTTTGTACAGTTTACAAATGCAACCTGATGCTAAATCCTTCTCCAGCTTCCCTTGAGCCACATTTGTTCTCCTTGAAACAACTCTGCTGTGGCGGGGAATTACTCTGAAGCAAAGAAGAGATGAAGTATGAAGTAAAGAAATCAAGGAAAGTGCCACTGTTTGTTTCCCAGTTCCCATGCAGCGAGGCAAAGCAAACACCTTCCAAGACAAGTGCAAAAGAACAACTGCTGGCTGGTCTACCTTCCAGGCTTAAAGGGGATTGGGAGGCTGCTCAGACTTTGTGTTATGTAAATTATCATTTCACCAGCTGTGGAAATGTACCCAAAGCAAGAGTGGCCAAACTCTTGAGTTGTAAATAAATAGCCCATCTTTTAGGCAATGTGTTCAAAACTTTTATTCATTTTGTTGTGATGGTTTGTGTTAGTATTTATTTTAGATGACACCCAAGTTATAGGCTATTTTTTTTAAAAAAAATGAAGTGACAGGAGATATTGCTTAACGTTCAGGCTCAGCATCACCACATGGCATCCTTGGGCATCTCCAAGGCAACAGCACCTACAGTGAGACATGCCTTGGACCCTTCACACCTAATGTCTTCGAGCACCATTTAACATTTCCCCCAGTGCCCTGGAGTGATGCTCCATTGGTCACAGTGCTGCTGCCTGGTAACTCCACCAGGTCCCACCCACAAAGGATGGGAGCCATCAAAGGACACTGTGCCAAGGGCCCCACAAACCAAGACCCAGCCCTGCTTGTGTTGCCAATCTGCTATGAGCAACATTTTAAAACTTTCCAATCCCAAATGACAGACAGCAGGAGGTTCACTGTCAGTAAATGACCATAGATCATAGGAGCATGTGTGAGAAGAAGCGTCAGATAAGAAGCCTCGATCCCTACCCCTCCCCTTTTCAGAAACCCACAACGATGCTCAATGTTTGGAAGGCAGGTAAGCAATGCGACGCTGTCTGTGCTACCCCACTGACCACTGCTGAGGAACAGGTGTGACCTGGGGAGAGGACCAGTGGCATTTTTCCAGTCTTAAATTCAGTTCTCCCAATCTCCACATTTGTTTGTGAATTTTTTTAAGAAGTCCTCATGAAAATTCATTAGCATTTTAGTGTAAATTTCTCTTGCTTCGCACATTTTTGTATGCAGTTTTGCCTAATATAAAAATATTTGCAGAACACTTTCCCTATCACAATACATTTTTGTATGTTATTTCCACAGATACCTGCATTTTTGTGTATACCTTACCCTACTATATGATTTTTTTGTACACATTACTTGGCTGGAGAACTGCGCCAAGAAATTCAAAGTGCAAATTTTGAAGGATGTCTGTGTTTTGGTTCATGTAATGTTTCAGAAAGCGTGAATTAGGCAGGTTTGCCTTTAAATGTGAATTGAATCAAATTTCTCCCCCATCCCTTCTCATGGGTAGGGTTTCCAACACAAGAATGGGAACCCTGCTCAACCAGGTTTCTATTCTGTATTGGTGAGCCAGTGGGGAGGGGCACAGACACCACAAAAAATTTGGGCAGCCACAGAAGGGGCAAAGTATATTTCTGGGTGGGTAAAATATACTAGGTTGGGATGAACTCCTGGTTTGGGCGGACACTTGTCCCCTTTGCCCCCCTTTGGCAATGCCCTTGAGTGGGTGCCAGAATATGAGAGGTGTGGTCAACAGGCCCTTTCCCACTAGCTCCTTATGGATGAATGGTCTGTAGGTCGATGGGATGTGACCAACAGCTACATTCCCACTGCCCTCCTCTTCACACGGCTCCCAGACTAATCATCCATGCCTGGACAACAAAGAAAAACAGTAAAACCTGACAGACAAAGTAACAAATTATTAAGGTTTATTTATGTTAATGGATACAAGAGAGATTTGCTGTTAAATCTTTACAAGTCTGTTCAGTTCTTATTGATTTGCATGTTGTTTATGGACATAGTTTCTACTCAGTCAGTTAAATTAGATTCCATATATTAAGTTGCAAGTTGCACCTATTCTTTGATAAAAGTAGAGGAATGCAACTGGAAAATAGGATCCAGAAAAAGGAAGGCATATCTACATGCATAGATCTTTATCAATAACCCTACATGAAATTGTTCTTTTTAGTTTCTCTCATTTTTCCTATTTTAAGTTCAGTTCATCATCTATATCAGCTTGTGAATTTTTAAAAACACTGTCAACATTTTAGTGCACATTTCTTCTCATATACACATTTTGCAAACATTTTCCCCAACTGTAATGCATTTTTGCATGTAATATTTTCATTAAAATATGCCTTTTTATTATATGCCTTTGTCCTCTAATGCACACTTGTTTTGGCTGGAGAATTGCATCACAAAATGTGGAGAAGTGCAAATTTGAAGGAATAGCTATATTTTGGTTTGTGTATTACTTCAGGATCTATGAATTAAAATGTAAACTGAACCAAATTTATTCCCTGCCCCTACTCAGAACACTGGAATCAGCAAGGAAAAAGAGATATACCACACCTCAAAGACTAGAACAAATATTGAAACAATGTGCTTTAACTGAATTACTGAAATAAGTGGAATAAGAACTTCTTGCCTCTGAAGAAAGTGACACTCTGGAATTCTAAGAGCTTTGTTTAAGGCTTTATCTCCATCCCTGCACCCTCAGCGGTAGAGTACATTTGTGGAACATTCCTTGTATCCTTTCTGTATTGTCCCTCAACCCAAGAACTGGGTTACCATCATTTTGGGTAGTTGAATCCCATTTCATTTATATACCTTTCTTACATCCAAGTCTTATATTAAATATTCACAAGCGCATGAGCATGGCCACCACTGTAGGTACACTGCTACCCACTACAAGGAAAGGGGGGGATTCTAGGTACAGGTTCCTGTTGCAAACCTACTGAAACAGTTTGTCACACCAGTTTGCACCATGGGAGAGAAATAGTCTTCTGTGGATAAGTCCTCTTCAAGCCATTTCCTACATGGTTTCAGTAAACATATCTGATGAGCCTGAATTTGACCTCTAGCTGTTGCTTTCCTTTCTTTAAAATTATGGGATTGTCGAACTGGCAGTCTCAGGTTTGATCGAGTCACAAAAATACATTTTTGTGTCATTAGCCCCTGTAAAAATTTAATCAATGTGTAATAAAAAAGCTCACATTTTCATTTCTATGTAAAAGAAGTGATGCACCATTTACTTTATATAAAAGTATATTGTGTTTCTATCTCATGCACAACGTGGAAATACAAAGGATATTTGAAGGGTTAGGGAAGCATCAAGGAAACACATTCAGTGTATGATCAAACAGCAACTAAGTGCATGTGCTGCATACCTATGAAGCTCTTACTGCCATGAGATGCTGACGATAGTACGGAACCTGACCTTTCCTGATTCAGAATGCCCTGGATCTGGACAGTATAGCAGTTCTCAATACCAAGGTTGGCTATTCCTGATTTAGACCATACTCTCACCATGAGTTTTGTGAATCTGAGCAAAACAAAAACAAACAGTAATGTGTGTCTCCTCACTTATCTCATTTCCAGGCATGGCTGCATTCGGAGAGATTGTGCAGTGAATTTAAGTAGAAAGGTACTAGATATTTAGTACAGCTGCTGCATCTTTAAACTTACAAATCAGCGTTCTCTGCTTGATTTAAATGAAGCAGCATTGATTTACACCTGATGCTCAGTTGCAGTTGCAATTTCAGTGTAGAATTCTAGTGTGCCTTCACATTGATGTATGCATCGTGTATCTTTTCCCATGATTGTGCTATGCTCCCTGGATAATACAGTTTGAAATATTTTAAAACTTAATAAGCACACAGTGATGAGTGATGGTTATTTTAGTATACATGATCAAGTTCGCTGCAATAAGAACTGCATGCTTAGGTTTTAATGCATCTCATAAGAAAAAAGATAGTTGAAACCCTTTGCTGATGTCTCAAAAGTCTCAATGGTTTTGTTGTTAAGCAATGGAAGTATTATCATTTAGTACAAAATCCAGGATATTAAATGTGTCAGGATGCAGGAAGAGCTAAGAGTCTATGAATAAGATAGCAATCAGTCTTGTTAACACTGGAAACTGTTTTGATACCCACATCCCATCATTTGCTTTAGCAGACAGCAGTCAATTAAACAGAAAGCAGGGCTGATCTGGAAAGCAACCCATGTAGAAGTATAATTATCTGGAGCATTTTAGCGTTGTATCAAGTTTGTTGAGCAGGATTGTGTCCAGTAAGGCACAGGAAAGGTTAGAGGTCAAGGAAGTATAAACAGAAAGGAGAGAACGGGAAGGGACAAATTGACTGAGCGGTTTTCTGTGTTGGGTTGCTTTAGTGACACTGGATAGTGATAGGAGAAAGAACTTTTTGCAACCTAGTATGATGCTCTTAAATATAAATCCCATTAGAAAGTCTTTTCCGCTATATGTGCTTACTGTTTGCAGCAATGGCAGGCTAGATAAAATCAACACTGATGGACAAGGGGAATAATCCAATGGATGTGAAGGGAAGATTACTTCCATGTCTGTTTGATGTTGCTGCTGCTACTACTACTACTACTCCTCTTAATAATAATTCATTTGGCATTATTATTATTATTATTATTATTATTATTTACCTGCCCTTCACCCAGAGATTTTAGGGCAGGTTACAGTTTTAAAACACATAATTTAAACAGTTAAAAACAACCTAAACTACATCATAGAAAATAGGGTGGGTCCTCAAAATATACAACTCAGGCGTCGAAGGCCAGAATAAAGAGGTGTGTTTTCAGCATTCACTGAAAGTTGTACAATGAAGTTGCCAGATGCACCTTGATGGGGAGGGAGTTCCACAGCTTAGAGGCTGCCACAGAGAATGCCGTCTCCCAGGCCACCCCCCTGAGTTCCCGAGGGTGGTGGTACTACCAAAAGGGCCCCTCTAACAATCTCAACACCTGGGAGGGTCTATAGGGAACAAGGCAGTCTTTCAGATATTTGGGACCTAAGTCATTTAGGTCTTTAAACACTAACATGAGCACCTTGAACTGGGCCTGGAAATGAACTGGCAACCAATGCAGCTATTTAAAACATGGGTTACTTGAGTTCTAAAAGGAACGCCCGCCAGTAATCTGGATGCTGCATTTTGGACCAGTTGAAGTTTCTTAGTCATCTTCAACAGCAGCCCCACATAGACTGCATTGCAATAATTCAGTCTGGAAGTTACCAGAGCATGGAGCACTGTGGACAATGTCCAACAGGGGCCAAACCTGAAGAACCAGCTGGAGCTTGAAAAAGGCACTCCTAGCCACTGAGGCCACCTGAACCTCCAGTAGCAGTGTTGGATTAAGGAGTACCCCCAGACTGTGGATCTGCTCCTTCAAGGAAAGAGCAATCACATCCAGAACAGGCCGTCTTCCCACCTCCTGGACATGAGAACTCTGGACACATAACAAATCTGTCTTTTCAGGATTCAGCCTCAATTTATTGGTCCACATGCAGTCCGTCACTGCCTCCAAGCACTGATTCAACACCTCAACTGTCTCTCCTGATTCAGATGGTATGACATACTAAGTAATAAATTCAGACCCATCCCCTTGCAACAAATATTGTTTTCATCCTCTTTTTGAGAATAATTATACAATAATTAGAAAACAATATATTACAATAAGTCAGAAATCATTTGAGTGAACAAGAAACCTAACATACATATAACACTGAAAAAACTGAAAATCAATAAATATATGAATATTACTGTCAAAATCTAGATTTGGAAATAAAAGTCTGCATGGAAGTCAAGATCATTCAGAAAGTAATTATCTCCTTATCAACTACATAAATTATTCTAAAATTATTCTATTTTGCTCAGAAGCAAAATACTGAGACAACGTATGTGCCATCATTCCCACTAAGCACAATGGAAATAGCTTTCAGTTTCCAGACTTGTCATATATCCAGGGCATTTCTACACAATGGGCCTGTCCACACCTGAATTTAATGTGTGTTCGCAGCTGTTTGTGTTCCTATTTAATGTGTGTAGTCCACACACCAATCTTGATGCTTTCCCCCTGTAAATTCAGGTTTACCCAATAAGGGCATAATCCAATAAATTGGGGAAAATTGAGCTCCAAACTACTCCACTCAGGGACACAGATGATTTGTTTTTGTGTTTTTGGGTGGGTGGACCAATTGTAACTTTCTGCTACTCCCCTTTCCATGCCCACTACTTTCTTTTCAAGCTGTGCTTGTAACTATTTCTGGTGAGCTCCCAAATGGAGGACTTTTTTTTTCTTTTGATCCCTCAGATTTGCACAAAACAGAAAACCACAAGCAAACCACATTAAAACTTTCTACAACAGATGTATTGGGCAGCAATCTGAAAAGTGTGTGCTGAGAATTTACAATTGCTTTCATTTATTTTCCAGCCTGCTCGAAGGGCACATCAGGATCTTAGGCTTTTACAATTGCCTGACTGTATTCTTTTGCACACTTCATGGGTGGGGAATTTGTGCACAGCTATCTATGGGCATGCCCTGTCAGTACTTAATTAGCAAAACAGAACCAACAAATTAGAAGGCAAGTTCAAACACAAAAGGGAACGCCTCCTGGTATGAAGGGGAAAGACCAAAGTTGCTCCTCATATACAAATTCAAATACATGGCAGGTGTGAACTACGACAGTCGAATTTGAGTGGGGAAAACATGGATTAACAAATAAATAATCCTCACATGTAGACAAACCTAATGACTTGGAATATTGGCTCCCCACCTGAGTAAGCATTGATATTACTAAGAAGAAAAAGGAAAATAACAGTTCTAAAGTACATGTAATCTGAACAGCATTTTATTGTATGTAGCAACTTGTGAGCTAAATCAATTTTAAAGAAAAAGAAGATTGAGACTGAGGCCAAGTTTATTGCCCCAAGCTATCAAATGAATTAGTGGTTTGAGGTTTTTCCCAAACCTAGTTGGGATACAAGCACTGAGCTTTAAAGCCCACAGATTCTTCTCTACGTCACATCAAAATCTGAGCTAGACAAGAATTCCCAGCTTTCTCTTATCTGTCCCTGCCCAGCTGTCACCAATCCCCAAAGGTTTCAGCAGTACTCTGACAAAACCCACCTCTATTTCTCTGTAACATCTGAATCAGGAGAGGGCGTGCAAGGCCTAGACCACTGTCTGGACTCGGTGGTGGGCTGGATGAGGGCCAATAAACTAAGTTTGAATCCTAGCAAGACAGAGGTGCTGTGGGTTGGTGGTTCCCGAGTTCAAATAATTGGTCAGTTACCTGCTTTGGATGGGGTTGTACTCCCTCTGAAAGAGCAGGTCCATAGTCTGGGGGTGCTCCTGGATCCATCTTTGTTGCTAGAGGCCCAGGTGACCTCAGTGTCGAGGAGTGCTTTTCAGCTTCATCTGGTAAAACAGCTGCAGCCTTTTCTGGACTGGAATAACCTGTCCACTGTTGTCCATGCACTGGTAACCTGCAGGCTGGATTGCAGAGCTTGGAAAAGTTACTTTTTTGAACTACAGCTCCCATCAGCCTAATCCAGTGGCCATGTTGCCTAGGGCTGATGGGAGTTGTAGTTCAAAAAAGTAACTTTTCCAAGCTCTGGATTATGGTAATGCACTTTATATGGGGCTGCCCTTGAGGTTGGTCCGGAAGCTGCAGCTGGTGCAAAATACAGCAGCGAGACTGCTCACTGGGACAGGGCATCACCAACTTGTCACCCCACTGCTGAAAGAACTGCACTGGCTGCCCATTTGCTACCGGGCCAAGTTCAAGGTTCTAGTTTTGGTGTACAAAGCTCTGTACAGCTTGGGACCAGGATACCTGAAAGACGGTCTTATCCCTTATATACCCCGTTGATCACTGTGTTCTGCAGGTGAGGACCTTCTGTGGATACCATCTTATCAGGAGGTCCGTTCTGCACAACATAGGAAATGGACCTTTAATGTGATGGCACCTACCCTTTGGAATTCCCTCCCCTTGAATATTAGACAGGTATCATCTCTGTTATCTTTTCAGCGCCTATTGAAGACCTTTCTCTTTTATCAAGCCTGTAAGTTGAGACCTTATCCCAGTCTGCATCTGTGTTGGAATTGCTTTTTAATATGTTTTTAAACCTTTATATATACAAAGGGCCAGTCGCTGTTTCTCAGTCTCAGAGGAAGGCAATGGTAAACCCCCTCTGAATACTGCTTACCATGAAAACCCTATTCGTAGGGTCGCCATAAGTCATAGTCGACTTGGAGGTAGTCCATTTCCATTTCATTTTGTTTTAATATATTTTAAAGTCTGTTTTTATGATGTTTTAAAGTTTTCTTGGTGCTTTTGTTTGCTGCCCTGGGCTCCTGCTGGGAGGAAGGGTGGGATATAAATCAAATAATAAATAAATAAATAAAGCCCTCCCAGCTAGCTCTGACTCGCCAAACACACCACTAACCTCCTTTCCTTTGTCAATCAGTGGCAGCAGTGAAACCTGCACTAATGTAAGGGAAGGAGGGGGAAGAAAATAAAGTATTCCATTCTCTCCTCCTCTGTACCTCTGACATGCTGGGTATTAGCATGCTAGAGTACAAGCCCCAAGGAATCATGGGAGGACTCCTAAGCTTTGTATCCCAGCACACTGCTACCCAAGCCACCAAGGACAAAAAGAGAGAAGGAGTAAAGGAGCAAGCCTCCTTCGTCTTCGCGTCCAGTGTGTTTACTGCTGCGGCTCCTGCTGCCACTTGTCAGATATGCAAAATGCAGAGGATGTTGCTTTTGGGGGCTGGAGGGGAGAGCTTTTGGGGCTGATGAGGGGTGTTGACGGTGGAGATGTTTTTCTGATAGGTTTGGAAAAATGATCAAAGTACTTAAATCGTTTCCAAGTTAACATGAGAAGGGCCTTGGAGTGCTCATTCATGTCTATTGTAAACTGAGGAAATATTGGACTACGTTTCTGAACAGCCTTTCGCTATTATTCTATCCCCGCTTTCAGCCTCTTATAAAAAAATCCCATCAATAGTAAATCACTGCAGTTTTCTAGGTAGCTGTCACTCGATGTCTTCCTTGCTCTCAGTCACTTCTTGAGAACACCATAAACTGAATTATGGTCTATGGGATCAATTCATTGTTTTGCTGCAAGTGTGAATAATCTACTACTTGTTAATACACAGACATATTTTTGCTAAAACGAAATGCCTTGTAATGTTGACAAAACTATTCTCACCAGTTAAAATAAATAGGGAGCATATTATTTCACGTATTTGCATGTGTGTCAATTTGAAAACTGTCTGTCATCATTAAACTATCTCACAAGGCTAGATGGCAGCAATAATATCTCTACTGAGTTACATACATATTAGCCATCTGGAAAACCACAGCAACCTTTCATTGGCACTAATGTATGGCCATATAATCACCTAGATGCTGATTTAAGGTTGATGCTTATCACATTCTGAAAACTCAGTTGTGAATTCCCACAAACTCTCTCTCTCTCTCTCTCTCTCTCTCTCTCTCTCTCTCTCTCTCTCTCTCTCTCTCTCTCTCTCTCGTGTGTGTGTGTGTGTGTGTGTGTGTGTGTGTGTGAGTGAGTGTGTGTGTGTGTGTGTGTGTGTGTGTGTGAGTGTGAGTGAGTGAGTGAGAATATGAATATGAATATGTCTGGACAGTGTCCCCCCCAAACTAACAAAGGCAGCTTCTTCTGTTAGAGATTTACAGAAAGTCTGGGAACTGCTGCATGTATCAATTGTTCTATATCTAACCTTTTTGAAAAAGTTGTTTTCCAATACTGAGGGTTTTTTTTTAAGTGGTTCTAATAAACAAACCGAATGTAAGACCATTGTCTTACATGTAATAAAGCCATTTAGGATAGGGTAATATCATATTACAGCTGTTCATTACAGATTGCCAGAATGGACCAGGAGCTATTCTGAACATGGAAGTGACATGGGTGCCCTTAGGATTTCCACTCTAAATTAGGCAGACTGAACAAAGGTGAGTAGTGGATTGTTATTATCAGAGCCACATGTGACGGTCCTTCCCTGGCTCTCCATGTCAGGTTACTACCTGCTCGTGGCTACTGCCTGTCACTAGGCACCACCAGGGACTCCACCAGTCCAGACTGTCCTTTTTTATGGTTTCTGTCCCTGCTCTAGCACAGATCTCAACAGATCCCCCTGCTAGGCAGCACCACCAGTCATGTCCTATAACCAGTATTCCCAGAGACTCTGCCTGAGTCTCTCTATCAGGTTACCTCTGTGACTGAGTGCTTAAGCTGTCCCACTCCCTTTGTATCAATGCAGATAATTCTGGTTTGCTCTGAATACTTGTGGTGTTATTCTTCCCTTCACCGCTGCCACCATTTGTTACCCTTCAGCCTTGGTATTTACCTTACCCTCCCTTCTGGTCTGTGAAACCCCAGCCAAGGATCAGGCCTTTGGTAAACCAAAAGTATTTATTAAATAACAAAGATAACAAAGATTACTTTATAAAGGCACTTAAACATATGGTTACATCTATTCCTGAGGTACTGGTCTTAGTATTAATCCGAACTCCACACTCTCCTCCCATAAACCCACCAAACAACCCTCTAACGTCCACACTCCACCTCACATCCACCTTCCACCTCACATCCACCCAGATTTACCTGACATCCTTCCATTTATACTGTCAGCCATTTTAAACATTCAGCCAATCATCCAGCATTCTACTGCCCATTCACTCCCCCCTCCTCTTTCATTCCACTTACCATGTATCTCCTATACAAACAGCACTTACCATATATACACTAATAGAGGAACATCACATCCCCCCCCCCTTAAAACAACGGCAGAGTATTATTCCTGTTCCAGGATTTATACGTCGCGTTAACAATATAACAGGTCTCTATGGGGAAAATGTCTTTTTTTTTGTTCCTTCGTCTGGGTCACGTCACTGCAGTCCCGGCCACTTGCCTGGAAAGTCCATCGGCCAGTACATTGTCCTTGCCTTTTATGAACTGGAAGTCCACTTGATAGTCTTGTAGGGCCCAGGACCACCTCTGCAGCATAGTGTTATGGTTTTTCATAGTCTGCAACCATAACAAGGCCCGATGATCCGTTGTTACTGTGAATCTTCGTCCCCACACGTATGGGTGCAACTTGTTCAGTCTCCACACGACCGCTAGGCACTCCTTTTGGACCGACTAATAGTTTTTCTCCCTTGGCGTCAGCTTGCGACTCAGATACGCCACTGGATGTCTGGTGCCTTCTCTCTCCTGCAGCAAGACGACTCCCAGCGCGAGGTCTGACGCATCTGTAGCCACGATGAATGGTTGCTCATAGTCTGGTGCTATTAATATGGGTCCTTGGCACAAGGCTTGCTTCAGCAGATCAAAAGCCTTCTGACATTCATTCGTCCATACCACACGCTCAGAACACTTTTTCTTTGTCAATTCATGCAAGGGGGTTGCTATTTCCCCAAAATTTTTCACAAACTTCCTATAAAAACCAGCCACACCTAGAAATGCCCTAACTTGTTTTTTGGTTAAGGGGATAGGCCACGCTTGTATTGCCTCCACCTTGCTCCATAAGGGGGTGATTTTCCCACTCCCCACCTTATGTCCTAAATAGATTACTTCCTTTAGCCCAAACTGGCATTTCTTAGCTTTTATTGTGAGGCCTGCTTTTCTTAAGGCCTCTAATACTGTGGTGATTACATACGTCACTGTGTCAAGCCTTTCTCTGATGGTATATGGTCCTTCCCAGTTAGCCTGTAATTTGTCATGTTTCCTGGGTATGAATGCCATAACCATATCTCCCACATCATACACACGTTCCCTGGCTGTTCTGTCATACCAGTAACTTTGCTTCTCCTGTGCTTGACCCAAATTCTTTTTCACTACTTCCATCATTGATGTTAATTTATTGTGGAATTCCAATACAAAATCTACTACAGATGTTTTGTACTCTCCCAGGGTTCCTTCCCATGAATTTTTTAACAGCTCCAAAGGTCCCCTCACTTTTCTAGTGAACATCAGTTCAAAGGGTGAGAAGCCTGTTGACTCCTGAGGGACTTCTCTGTATGCAAATAAGAAGCATCCCAAACGTTCATCCCAGTCTTGTGGGTGATCTTGTACATAGCTTCTTATCATGCCCTTCAAAACTCCATTGAATCTCTCAGTTAGCCCATTAGTGGAGGGATGGTAAGTAGTGGTCTTTAGATGTTTTAGACCACAACATTTCCACATACATTGCATCACTTCTCCCATGAATACACTGCCTTGATCCATCAGCACTTCATGAGGGAAACCCAGCCTCATAAAGATTTTTAATAAAGCCTCTGCCACCACAGGGGCTTCTACAGATCTCAGTGCTTCTGCGTCTGGGTACCTGGTGGCAAAATCCACCACCACCACTAGATATTTCTTGCCATGCCTTGTGGGTTTGGAAAAAGGGCCCACCAAATCTATTCCCACTCTATAAAAGGGTTGTCCAATTATAGGAAGGGGCTTTAAGGGTGCCTTAGTCTTTACTCCACTTTTTCCCACCTTTTGGCATATACCACAAGATAATGTTGTTTTACATCTTTGGAGATGTTTGACCAATAATAGTGTGCAGCCAATCTCCTCTTGGTCTTTTTTATTCCCAGATGTCCTGCACATGGGACATCGTGGGCTACCTCTAGCAATCTGGTTCTGTTTTTGCTAGGTACTATCAATTGCTTCACTGGTTCAAATTCATCCTTTCTCTCAGCAGGCATCCACAGTCTATATAAAATCCCATTCTCACACACAACTTGATTCCTCAGTTTGTCAGTGAAAGGAATCTGTTGGGTCAGGGCTTGTTCCTTTATTTGATTCAAACTGGTATCTTTATTCAGTTCTTCTCTGAAATGCTGTGTCTCTTCCCCAGAGACCAGTTGATACAGTTTGTCTCCTTCAGCAGGCCTGCCAAGGGTTGCTATGGGGACCTGAGGCTTGCAAACAGATTCCACCCTGTTTCCTTCAGCCCCCCTTAACATGGCTTCTGTTTCTCTGCCAAGTTGCTGTCTGGTCACCACATATATTTTCCCTTGTGCCCCCATAACATCTCTGCCCAGTATCACTGGTTCTTGTTGTTGGGCATTAATGCCTACTTTATATCTGCCCTCTCGGCCTCTCCACGCCATTTTCACCAGGGCCACAGGCAAGCTTTCTGGTTGACCCCTCACTCCTTGGATATTCACCGTTTCCTGAGGTAATATTTCTTCAGATTTTATTAAATCTGGCCTCAGTAATGTCTGAGAGGCACCAGTGTCAAGCAATGCCCAATAATTTCCCCCTTGTACACTCACTTCCTCTCTCAGACTTGAATCAAGGTCTGTTACTTCTGTCCAGTTTATCTGGCAGAACTGAACCTTTTTTGTGGTTAAATCTTTTGGTTCTATTTTTACTGCCCTTGCCTGAGCAGGATTACTAATGGGGTTGGCAACCTCACATTAAAAACGTAGGTGCCCCGGTCTACCACATTTGTAGCATAATTTCTCCTCTGTTTTAGGGTGCACAGATCCACTCTGGGGTGTCCTGTGCCCTTCAGATTTTACTGGAGGACTCACTCACTGTGGCACCACATCCTTTCTGCCACCATTATATGGTCTGGGTTTAAACTCTCTTGATGTTTTCCCCATCCAGCCAGTTCTGTTGGAGGCAAAGTGATCCGCCATCTCTGCGGCCTCCTGCACCGATGTAGGGGAACGGTCTTTGACAAGGAGCCTTATTTCTGGTGGTAACTGATGGTATAATTGATCCAGTATCATGAGGCTTTTCACCTCTTCCACTGACTGAGCTTTGGCACTACTCATCCACTTTCCAAATATATCCATCAACTTAGCTCCCAGTCCAACAAAAGACCTCCCTGCTTGGATCTGACAATTTCGGAATAATTTTCTAAAGTAGTCAGGTCCCAGTCTGAACCTTTTGTATACTGCCTCTTTAAACTCAGCATAGGTGACCGGCTTGTCTGAGGGGAAATATTGGTATACCTCAGCCAATTCCCCTTTGATCAGGTTTGATAAATATTGCATATATTTATCCTCTGGTAGCCCCCACAATTGAGCTGCTTTTTCAAAAGTGCTGAGGTAAATCTGTGGATGTTGTCCAGGCTCAAACACTGCAAAGTCTTTTGGTGTAACTTTTATTTTTGTTTCAATTCTGTCCTTTCTTGTTTCATCAGAATGAAACCTCTCCCTTTCAAACTTTAACTTTTCCACCTGTAATTCAGCATCCACTCTCATTCTCTCAAATTCCAACTCCCTCTGTTTTTCCTTCTCTTCCATTTCAAAGACCCTCTGCTTGTCTTTTTCCTCAGCCTCCCTCCTCAACTTCTCAGTTTCTAACTCTCGCTGTTTATCTTTCTCATCAGCCTCCCTCCTCAATCTCTCAGTTTCCAACTCATGCTCCCATCTTAACTTCTCTCTCAAGTACTCTATATAAGCAGGATTGCTTGAGTATCATTCTGGGGTCTCTTCCCTGACAGGTTGTTTTTGCTGGGCAGTTGCAAATCCTATAAGTGCTACCCTCAATTCATCTACCCCTTTACCCTTGTGAGGTAAATTGAATGTTATGCACTTCTCCACCAGCTCCTCTCTTTTCATTTTTATATATTCAGCCATGGTCACTCACTCTTTGCCACACACTCTTTGCCAGTCACTCTCACAAGTAATCTTGTTTTGTTATTTCTGTTTGCCACACCACTGTTAGGGATTCTCTAGTATTCGTATCTCACTGCTACAGCCAACACCTGTGACGTATTCTCCTGTGTTCGTATCCCACCTCTACCACCACATGTGACGGTCCTTCCCTGGCTCTCCCTGTCAGGTTACTACCTGCTCGTGGCTACTGCCTGTCACTAGGCACCACCAGGGACTCCACCAGTCCGGACTGTCCTTTTTATGGTTTCTCTCCCCGCTCTAGCACAGATCTCAACAGATCCCCCTGCTAGGCAGCACCACCAGTCACGTCCTATAACCAGTATTCCCAGAGACTCTGCCTGAGTCTCTCTGTCAGGTTACCTCTGTGACTGAGTGCTTAAGCTGTCCCACTCCCTTTGTATCAATGCAGATAATTCTGGTTTGCTCTGAATACTTGTGGTGTTATTCTTCCCTTCACCGCTGCCACCATTTGTTACCCTTCAGCCTTGGTATTTACCTTACCCTCCCTTCTGGTCTGTGAAACCCCAGCCAAGGATCAGGCCTTTGGTAAACCAAAAGTATTTATTAAATAACAAAGATAACAAAGATTACTTTATAAAGGCACTTAAGCATATGGTTACATCTATTCCTGAGGTACTGGTCTTAGTATTAATCCGAACTCCACACTCTCCTCTCATAAACCCACCAAACAACCCTCTAACGTCCACACTCCACCTCACATCCACCTTCCACCTCACATCCACCTTCCACCTCACATCCACCTTCCACCTCACATCCACCCAGATTTACCTGACATCCTTCCATTTATACTGTCAGCCATTTTAAACATTCAGCCAATCATCCAGCATTCTACTGCCCATTCACTCCCCCCTCCTCTTTCATTCCACTTACCATGTATCTCCTATACAAACAGCACTTACCATATATACACTAATAGAGGAACATCACACCACACACTTCCCCTTTTGACAAATGCCTAATCTTCCCATCACTCCATATTCATGGTCATCATTGTGCAGTTTGGAAAACAAAATGGACTGCCTTCAAGTTGATTCTGACTTATGGTGACCCTATGAATAGGGATTTTATGGTAAGCGGTATTCAGAGGTGGTTTACCATTGCCTTCCTCTGAGGCTGAGAGTCAGTGAGTGGCCCAAGGTCACCCAGTGAGCTTCATGGCTCTGTGGGGATTTGAACCCTGGTCTCCCAGGTCGTAGTCAATTTACTGAAAGGTTTCACCCTTATATGTATTTCTCCATTAATTAACAGCTTTTGCAATGAGATCAAATCTTTCAAGAGTATGTAGTGCTCTGATGGTCTGTCAAGGAAATTCATCACTAGCTGGTTTATTGCTATCCTTGTTACAGAATGAACAAAGCTCAGAGTCATGCAGATGCTGTATGCCGCTTGCCATTCACTTCCTAGAATATATGCTGACTATACTGCACAATGGTAAGTGAATTTAACCAGAGAATGGGCTGGTCCACATAGCGATTTAATGTGCGATTGGTGCTACTTGCATCCCCGTTTAATCTGCATGGTTCACATGACGTTGCAGGTAAAGAGAAGCTAGGACGCAGTTTTTCCCTTTAAATCCACAGTAAACCAATCTGGGGATAATGCAAAAAGTGAAGGAAAAACTGTCTCCACTTTGCAGTGTTACTGTATGTTACTTTGCTCTGATGTGTTTTGCTGGGGGATGGATCTTCACTTTCAGATACTCCCCTTTCTCCACCCACTAAATTCTCCATGAATTCCATTTTCTTTCCAGTAGCTCAAACAGCCTCTTCCAACTTGCTCTTTCCTCCCACATCAGGAGGAAGTGATTTGTTACTGGTGCTTACTACCACTATCACTCACGCACAGTTCAAACTCTTTCCACCCTAACTCCCTCAGGCTTTGCAAAAGCGAAGCTGAACTACCCCCATGACTTTCCCAGACAGTGCCACTGATCTGCAGGAAGGAAATGAATGTTGGGCTGCGAAGTGTGTGGCAGTGGCAGCAATGCCCTGGCGCCATAGAAATGGGGCAGCCCAGAGTGCATAACAACTAACAATTTAGGCAGCTGCACACAAGCATGCACACATGCATAACCCATGCTGATCTCTCTCTCTCTTGCCTCCCCATCACCTGTTCTTTTACCAGAGATTTGCAATAACCTAAAGAGAAAAGGGAAACTTCAGGGTGGGACCCACAGTTAAGACTTTGCTTTCCAGGCAAGGCTGATGGGAAAGGAGGGGGGAGAGAGTGGGGAGAACAGGAGGAGGAGGGGAATAATCATTGGCTTTACACAGCGAAAGAGAAAGACAAGTTCTGGCTCCACATGGAGCAATTGTCCCAAGATAATTAGAAAATAATCCTATGCACTGTGTGAGTGATGTGACAGAAGGCGTGCGTGCACGCACACACACACTTCCACTAAAAATTGCATTTCATGCATACTTAATTTAAAAAGGGGATTGCTATAAATATGTCAGGAGGAAATGAAACTGACATAATTTTTTTTCATGTCAATTGCACTCCCCACTCTCTCCTGGCTTCAGCATGCAATTGACAAGAAACAATGAAACAAAAAAACCCTCCTCTCACCCATTAGCAATACTCTGGAAAGGGTAAACATGTATTTGGGGGTGGGGCCACAAGGAAGCAGCGATACTAAACCTTTCCATATGTGAATAGAAAACAGTGGGTTGGAAGATACTGTGCAAATCTATAATGATGGATAACGCTGCGTCTTTAATCCAAAGTTTACCTTCCGTGTGAATACATGGAACTCGACGCAATGGAGATTTTTCTCCCCCTGATTTTCAAAGAATGAAACAGCTGCCTCAGTTAAACAGGAGTTGTCCTCTGCAGCTCTTTATGCCCTATATCTCCAGATGGAAGCATCTGTAACCTGGGCTGTAACACTCACAGTCAAGCTCCAGAACAGACTACCCCCCACTCCAATCCACTAACCTATCCTGAACTGTATTGCATTAATTTTGTGTGGATTTTTATTGACAACTGTTTTGGCTGAAAAGTGGGATATGTATGTATATCTAAAATAGTAAATGGAGTTCACTGTACTTCCACACAGATCATGTTTCACAGTCCTTTTGTAGTAGGGTGTTTCCACTGTATAAGTAACATCAATAATCGAAAGAAATATTAAAAGGAGGGGGTATTGAAGTAAACTTGAGCCTTCCTAAATCAAAGCCAAGACAGTGAGTACAGAAAAACATCTGGTCCAGTTCAGTTTATTTTTCTAAAGAAATATCTGTGTCTGCACTTTCCATGGCACTTAAGCCATCAATCTCTGCCTCTACTGCTTCCCACTTTTCCAGTCACCTTACCTGGTTTCTTACTAAACCAGGGATCGCCAGTGTGGTATCCGTTAGGTGCTATCATTAGACCACAACTTCCAACAGCCCCAACCAGCATGGCCAATCATTAGGATGATGGGAGTTGTAGTCCATCGACATCAGGAGGGCAACATTTAGCTATCCCATGTTAAACTTTTCTGAGTACAGTTGGTATAGCACAGTGGGAAGGAGAGCCTGGCTGGGAGTCCAGAGTCTGAGAGTTCAATTTCCTGCTCGTGTCTCCTGGGTGTAAAGGGCCAGCTAAAGATCACCCCCACAGTGAGTGGCTCAGGGGTTACGTGCCCTGCCACCTGTGCAGCCGTGGGCAAGCTGCATAGTCCCAAGGAGCCCAGTTGCCCCCCAGCTGGCAGTTGCAGACAAGGAAGGGGCTGGCTTGTGCAGCTGTGGCAAGCTGAGCAGGTCCTAGCCAGCTGGGGAGGACTAGCCTCAGAGGGAGGCAATGGTAAACCCCCTCTGAATACAGCTTACCATGAAAACCCTCTTCATAGGGTAGCCATAAGTCAGGATCAACTTGAAGGCAGTCCATTTCCATTTCAAACTTTTCTGACTGTTGTCAAAACCAGTTAGAATTATTTTTTTTTTTAAAAAAAGTACATTTATGCAAATATACACAATTTGAGTTTGGAGGTGGGTTGGGTTGATGGAAGAGTCTGATTGTGTTGAAATGTAATGAGTGCCCATGTGTGAGGGCCTTGAGGTATCAACGTTTCTGTGTATATTCTGTTTTGGATTGAAAGAGAATTTGTAT
Source organism: Rhineura floridana (assembly GCF_030035675.1). Taxonomy (NCBI): domain Eukaryota; kingdom Metazoa; phylum Chordata; class Lepidosauria; order Squamata; family Rhineuridae; genus Rhineura; species Rhineura floridana. Next base: position 79,019,784 of record NC_084486.1, on the reverse strand, counting down.
GATCAGGGACTGATCCCAAATGGAAGAACACCTAAAATTTTGGTGTCTAAAGCAGTTTTGCTTTCACAGGTAACAATCACTACCAACTGCCTTGAGTGGTAGATAGATATTTTCTCTTTGAATATCATCACAGTATTAATCTATTATATTTATTTAAAAAACAAAAACATGTGGCATAGAACCATCTCATTCCAAAAAACAAAGGCACTTTCTAACCCAGCACTGTTACCAGCTTATAAGCAGGTGGTCCAATTGCCAAAACTGACTAATTGTGTGTGTGTGTTCATTGTCCTCCTCCTTTTCAAAAAACAATATTAATGATAATGATAAAAAGCCAAAATATTCATGCTAATTGCAGCAGGAAATGGATCCGTAATGTTGGTCAATGGAACAGGAAAGAGTTCTGCCACACTGTTAAGATGTGATTCAACTTCCCATACAAAGCCAACAAGAACAGTTGTTCTCCTCCCACTTAAACAAATCCATCTCTCCGCCTCAAGCTGAATGCTGGAATCATAATCCACATGCCATAATGGTTTACAGCCTGCCACTTAGAAAATAACAAGGATGATTGTTCTCCTAGCAAAGACATCCTGTGGATTTTCACTAGGAAAATAGTTCAAAATGCCTATCAAGATGCAGGTTTTAGATGTTATACCACTTCTCTCTCTACCCTCCTCCCATCGTACTTTAGGCCAGTCTGATTTTGCTAGCAGCAAGTACAAAATGCCAGTGAAAAGCTGACCCTTGCAGATTAGACCACAATCAGAAGAATGTAGCAAATTTTTGTCCCAAGAGCAACAGTACAATTTGTATTGCATACCTGTGATAGCGCTGCTGGGACTAGAGGACAATTCATACTACAAGAAACTTGACCCTAAGGACCTTTTTATTTTTGCAGAAAGAGGAAATCTTGGATAAGAAGATTAATTAGAAAAATATACAAATCTCTAGAGATCGCTTCACTTTTTAAAGAATAATTTTTCATTTTATTTATAAGCATACAAAGCATACAAAAAGATACAATGGTGATCAGAATCAAAATTACAAGATGATCAGATATAATTAAGAATAGAACTCTAGATAATTAGAAAACCACTACACTTTTTTCTATTCTCTAGCAAAATAGTTCACAAAGTAAAGCATATTTTAAAACAGAAACAGTGCAGCACAGTAAAACAAACTGCTATGAAATATAGTGATGAATGATATCCTAACAGCCACCTCCTGTGCGAAGATGGTGTTTGGAGACTCTTTTGCAGAGAATCTTACCCTCTAGTTGTCTGTCTTGCTCTGCACTGTGCACAATATATTGTGGAAAAGTATTGTCACAACATTTTTGGTTGTGACACCCCATCTTTGGATCTCTCCCCAGGAAGGCTTATGCAGCACCAAACCTGATCTTTTTATATTGCCAGGTGAAGACTCTACTACTTAGTCTCTCTTAGTTGAACTATAGCAAAACCTTGGCTACAGCTTGCTGTTTGTAAGGATAGAACTCAACCATTGCTCCCAGTTTGGATGACATGCTAAATCAATCCTTGCCTTAGATCAGTGCAGTGTGGCAATAAAAAGGATCAGGAAGGAACAAAGCCGCTGGGAACTCCTCTCTGGCAGCCCACATATTCATTTGGTCTCAGTCAACCATAGCTTGGCTTTCTGTGCTGTTTGGACCAGGTTTCACTAGGGATGGGTGAATCTGTCAATTTCAGTTTCACCTTTGTATTTTTGTTCTGGTTTGGGCCACTTAGAGCACATGCATATGTAAAACCGGCATACAAATTGTAACAATAACAACAATAAAAATTGCAATTTTGCATAAGGTTCTCTGGGAGCCTTGTTAGATGAAGAGAAGGGTAATAAGTACATCAAGTAAATAAATACATGTATGTCAGAACACAAGCCCTCAATGTGTCCTGACCCTTTGAGTTAGCAGGCAAGGATTCAGTCTGTATATTATCACCACTCCTCATCAGCCAAAGGGGGAACTATAAGAAAATCCCCAAGACCAGAAAACAAGTCACTTAATGACATTAAGCTAGAATTGGTTTTGTGGTACTCCCCTGATATCTAAAAAGGCTTCCAAGTTAATCTACTTCATTAATCTAAGCAACAAGCAGACTATACTGATATGTTTCCTGTGATAAACAGCTGCTTTCACTTTTACCCTGCCTCAGTTTGACAGGAGCTGCCCCAGTCAAGCAGACAGCATACAGGGTAGCTCCAAGGGGCCCTGCTCAGGTGGCAGCCTGAGATGCTGTCTCTCTGGGGAGGTAGAGCGAACTGAAGCTCTACGTAGACTGGCCAGACTTGGAGTGTGGTAGATTCTAACTCCCTGGAGGAACTGTCTGGCTAAAAGGCCCTTGCTTTATTTTCTTGTATTTGGCTTCTGCAAGGATGAGGAGACAGAGGTACTACAGGGGCCTCATCCTCTGAGTCAAAGGATGGTGTCAGGGCAGTGTCCTTCAGCTGGTAGGGCCCTGAATGGGGTAATGGTAGTCCACCACCCACCCATACACCCCCATCCTTCATCCTCATCTGAATCCGCTTCCAGGCACTGCAAAATCCCTAGGTTGTGGGTCATGACAAAAAAGAAGGAAATTCCCTTGCTACCTGCCTTAAAGAGCCCAAAGGTACCTGACTGCTAGCAGCCTAAAGGCTTCTCTGTGGGCCTTAGGAAAAAGTCCAGTAGTAGCCCCTCTCTGACTTTGTCTTACCTTTAAGACCATGGTCCTCTGGCATCACAAACATTGCCCTTCTTGGCTTATTAAAGCTTGCCTAGGGGGGTTGACCGAGGGTCCAGGGTGTGGTCAATGCATCATTGCGGGAGGGAGTGGTTCCAGCCGCCTTGAAAGAGGTGGTGATCCGACCACTCCTGAAAAAGCCCACCCTGGACCCATTGGTCTGTGACAATTACCAACCAGTCTCAAATACTCCCTTCTTAGGGAAGGTGATTGAGAGGGTTGTGGCGCAGCAATTGCAAGTACTCTTGGATGAAACAGGTTATCTTGACCCATCCCAGTCTGGGTTCAGGCCTGGTTATGGGACTGAATCAGCCTTGGTCACCCTGATGGATGACCTTTATCAGGAGAATGACAGGGGGAGTGCAACTCTGTTATTCTTACTTGATCTCTCAGCGGCTTTTTATACCATTGACCATGGTATCCTTCTGGGCCGACTTGGTGAGATGGGTATTGGAGGCACTGTTTTACAGTGGTTCCGATCCTATCTCCAGGGTTGTTCACAGAGAATAGCATTGGGTGACTGTCTTTTGGCCCCCTGGCAGTTGCCGTGGGGTGCCACAGGGTACCATTTTGTCCCCCATGCTGTTTAACATCTATATGAAGCCTGTGGGAGTGATCATCAGGAGCTTTGGGGCAAGGTGTCAGCAGTATGCTGACGATACCCAGCTCTATTTCTCCGTAACATCTGAATTGGGAGAGGCCGTGCAAGCCCTTGGCCACTATCCGGACTTGGTGGTGGGCTGGATGAGGGCCAATAAACTAAGTCTGAATCCTAGCAAGACGGAGGTGCTGTGGGTTGGTGGTTCCCGAGTTCAGATAATTGGTCAGTTACCTGCTTTGGATGGGGTCGTACTCCTTCTGAAAGAACAGGTCCATAGTCTGGGGGTTCTCCTGGATCCATCTTTGTCACTAGAGACTCAGGTGACCTCTGTGGCTAGAAGTGACTTTTACCAGCTTCATCTGGTAAGACAGCTACGGCCATCTCTGCACAGGGATAGACTGGCCACTTTTGTCCTCGCACTGGTAACCTCCAGGCTGGATTACTGTAATGTGCTCTATGTGGGGGAAAGTGCTCACTGGGGCAGGGTATCGCCAACATGTCACCCCACTGCTGAAAGAATTGCACTGGCTGCCCATTTACTACTGGGCCAAGTTCAAGGATCTAGTTTTGGTGTACAAAGCTCTATACAGCTTGGGACCAGGATACCTAAAAGACCGTTTTACCCCTTATATACCCAGTCGATCACTGTGCTCTGCAAGTGAGGGCCTCCTGCAGACACCATCTTATCAGGAGGTCCGTTCTGCACAACATAGGAAATGGACCTTTAGTGTGGTGGCACCTACCCTGTGGAATTCCCTCCCCTTGAATATTAGGTAGGCGCCATCTCTGTTAACTTTTCGGTGCCTTTTGAAGACTTTCCTCTTTCAACAAGCTTTTTAAGTTGAAACCTATCCCAGTCTGCGTCTGTGTTGGAATTGCTTCTTAATATGTTTTTTTTAAAACAATATGTTTTTTAACCCTTTTAAAAAAGATGTCTTTAAAGTGTTTTAAAAATGTTTTTAAAGTTGTTTGTTTTTAATGATGTTTTAAAGTGTTTTTAGCGCTTTTGTTTGCCGCCCTGGGCTCCTACTGGGAGGAAGGGCGGGATATAAGTCAAATAATAAACAAACAAACATGTGTCTCTCTCAGAACTGAATGGGCAGTGCCAAAAATGACTGCTGCATCAGAATTAGAGAAGGTAGAACATACTGCTGCATCAGAATTAGAGAAGGTAGAACATAGGTTGAAAAGTTCCCTCAGATCTACATAAGCTATCATTTATAATATAAATCAATTTTTGAATTGGGATTGCAACTGCTACTGTTTTGAAGTATTTGTTCTAGCTGGAAATTAAGTTCTTGAGCGAGTGCACAGATAGTCCATTAAGAGTTTCACTGATTCAGAGATGAGATTTCCATTTTATTGCCGAGAGAAATAAAGGGGTCTGAACCGGAAATGTGTAGATGTGGATGTAAAACCAGCCAGGTGTACAGTTTCAGAGGAAAAGAGTGAAACTTGAAAAGGAAAGCTAAAAAGAAAAGGAAAGTTAAAAAAGAAAGGGTATCAAATGCCTTCATTGGTTTGTGGGACAGAGTTCATGTCTCTTTGGTTTACAAGCATAGAGTTCTGCTTGGTCAGCCAAAGTTCCCAAAAGCTGAGTCTTAAGGTAATATCTATAATCAAAGGTAGGAAATACATTGAATGATAAGCTGTTACCCCCAATAGTTACAAGATAACAAGCCACCACAGTGCTATTTCCTCCAGGATCTTCACCTGGCCCTAATCACCATTTAATAGCTTGTTACTTGCATGAATATACATCACAGTGACACTTCCACATGCGCATCTAGAGTGGCAAAATGGGAAATGAAAGACCCATTCATTACTTTATTAACAAGAAAGACATGACCCTCCTTTATTCACATGGAACTCCTGCCCTAGAATTGAAAGGATGCCTAAGATTTTGCACAATCAAGCTGAGAGGGGAAGAGCTTGTTTCCTTCTCTCTAAGGCAGTGTTGGCATAGGCCTTGCCTCAGGGATTAAGATGTGTTCACTCAGAGATATTTATTATTTACTGGACTTCCCGGAAGGAGTGCTGGCTGGTGGTTGTCTCTGATGGAGTTCTGCCTCAGAGGAAGCTTTTTTCAGTTAAAAGTCAGTCAAGAGGAATCTCTGACTGGCGTAAATGTTCTCCAAGATAAAGGAGAACCGAAGAGATTATCCACATCAACTTCGTTGAGCTGTAGATAGCTGGATTTGATCAGGAATCCCCTGAGATAAGAAGGCATATCTAGCAGCGGAAGACGGAGTCCGGATTTACAACAAGCTGTGCTGAAAATAAGCGAGACTTTTTTTTTCTTTCAAAAAAACGTTTTTAACGAGCGAGCCTCCTTCTGTCTATATCTTATCATTTGACTTAAATTACTACCGTAAAAGAGACTTGTTTACAAATCAGCAATTCAGAAATCTGGGTGAGTCACACTTTTTTCTTTTATATAAAGTTAAGGAAGAAGGGAGCAACTTAAAGAACTTGTTTTATTTTTTTATGACAAAAAGCTGGCTTAAATTTGGAATTACAAGATTACAACGGATAAGAGGCAACTTATTAGATAAGTTGATTTGATTATTTGAAGGAAATATATCTGAGACAATTTATTTATTCCTTTTTTTATTATTATTTTTTGAACGAATCTGCTGTTCGTGTATGTTACTAACTGCTGGATGCTGAGAGCTGGATTTGTTTTACATTCCTGAACGTGCTGAAGATAAGAACCGTGCTGGTTAGATCATATTAACAGGCCTGGAATATTAACTCTTTTGTTGTTGGGGGAAAAAAGAAACAGTTTGCCTCTAAGTTTGGGAACATTGACTAGATAATAGAAAAGGTTTTTTCAAGAATGACAACCAGGAAAGCAGCCAAAGTTTTAGAGTGAAGAAGTTCAACTGATACACAGGAAGGGATAGATATGTTCCAGAAAATTATGGAGGGGATTAATGATCTTAAACAAGAGATGAAACAAGAGATGAAACAGGACAGACAAGAATTTAAAGGTGAATTTCGCAATATGAAAAAGGATTTAAAAGATTTAAAAGATCATATCACAACAGAAGTGGATCAGATTAAAGTCACAATTGGGCAGCTAACACAAGATGTAAAAAATGTTAAAGACAAGGTGCAAACCTTAGAGAATAGAACAGATATTTTAAATATAGAATTGGAAAAAAATTTGGACTATATTGCTGTCATGGAACTCAGAGACAAAGAACATTGCTTGAGATTCCATGCAATTCCTGAGGAAACAGGTGAAGATATCAGAGAGAAAATTGTTAATGCCTTGGTAATCAATCAATCAATCAATCTTTATTGATACGGTCATAGACCAAAAGACATTTATAAATAAAACTACATACGTTTATAATAAAAGGTTACAAAGTTGCAGTCATGTTAAAACAGTAAAACAATAAAACAACAAGGAAAACAGTTACAGTTGGGTGGCGGAAGCTTCTGAAAGGATAGATGCCTTCCGAATTGATTGAGCCGCAAAAATAAATTTAGCAACTGACAAGATAGTATCCTTATTAGCTGCTGACAAAAGATGTAAAAGTAAACAGTTAAGCGGTTTGTAGGGGTATTTATTTATGATGGGGGTTATGAATTTGGTGCGAATATCGTCATATAGGGTGCACTCAAAGATGACATGAGAGAGAGTTTCTATGGCGCTGACACCACAAAGGCATAATCGGTTTGCATACGGGATACATTTAAATCTCCCTTCAAGTAAGGCAGAGATAAGACAGTTAAATCTAGCCTTTGTAAAGGCTAGACGATATTTGGGGATCGTAAGAGTTTCCAGATAAGGGGCACTGAGCATAGGCACAAAGCTCAGACCAAAGTGAATAGGAGAGCAGGTCGAGGTGGCTGCAGTTATGGAACGTTGGAAGTCCATATCGTTGATACGAGTCCGGATAGAATGTTTAACTGTCTCTGGAGCGAGGGACATCAGATGTTCAATTGAGAGGCCAATACTTGCAAGGTAATTTGTAAACGTACGGGCCCATTTCGAGGTAAAAGAGTCTTCCCAGAGTAAAGGGAGATAGCCAGTAGATTTTTCATAAGACATTTTAAACCAGAAATTTAGGGCGGCCAACCACGCTTGAGACTCAAGTGAGACTAGGCCAGATTCTAACCTAAGGACCGCCGCAGGAACGCACCTGGGAACGCCAAAAATTTGTCTGAGAAACAAGGAGAGAACTGCCTCCGCAGAAGAGTTGAAGGCGCCAATCCATAAAGGTACCCCGTAGAGAAGTTGAGAAATAGTTTTGGATCTAAAAACCTTTAGGGCTGCCGGAATGTATTGTCCTCCTTTAGTGAAGAAGAACCTTCGAATACCACTGGCTGAGTTGCGAGCAGTAGAAATAGCCCCTCGGACATGGGGATTCCAGGACAGAGAGGAATGAAAAAGTATACCAAGGTATTTGAAATGAGAAACCTGTTCTATTTTATGGGTATTAATTGTCCATGCGTGAGCAGGAGAGTGCTTGGCAAAAGCTAAGATCTTAGTTTTGGAAAAGTTTATAGATAGTTTGTTATCATGACAGAAACTCATAAAAGCTTTAGTTAGGCGTTTGAGTCCTACTTTGGAAACAGAAAGGAGAACAGCGTCATCTGCATACAATAACAAGGGACAATGCAGGTTTGCTAACTTAGGGGGGTGGAAGTCCGGGGATTGACAATAAAGGGACAGATCATTCATGAAAAAATTAAATAAAAGTGGGGCTAGTATGCAGCCTTGTCTAACTCCTTTTGTTGTAGTAATGGGGTTTGTGAGATGACCTTCACAACTACATCTAACACGAAAGGATGTGTGGTGGTGCAGACGGCTAATTAAGAAGAGGAGTCTCTTGTCGATCGTAGATTTTGCGAGTTTCGCCCATAGTATCTCCCTAGGGATGGAATCAAAAGCCGATTTCAAGTCGACAAAGGCAACAAACAGGCCGTTACCCCAGCGGTTCTTGTATTTTTCAGCTAAGTGATTTAAAATCACACAGTGTTCTATCCCAGACCTACCTTTCCGGAAAGCTGCCTGCTCCCTCCCAAGGATATTATCCTCCTCCAACCAAGATGAGAGTCTCTCTTTTAAGTAGCAGGCATATAGTTTGCCAATAATGGAAAGGAGGCTAATTGGGCGGTAATTTGCTGGGTCCTCTTTGTTCCCTTTTTTAAATATAGGGATAACTATGGATTCAAGCCAAGACTCAGGGAAGCATCCGGAATTATTGATCAGAGTAAAGAAATTTGCTAGAAGAGGGGCCCACCAAGCTTGGTGCGCCTTCAACATTTCAGAAAGTATGTTATCAGGTCCAGGAGCTTTGCCGGATTTCAAACTAGCAATCAAATCAATAATTTCTTTTCGGGTTACAGGTGGCCAAGTGGGAAGATTTGTTAAATTATCAATAAAGGAAACAGCATTTACAGTCTCGTTGTTTGCAGAAAAATATTTCTCCCAGAGGTATGGGGAAATGTGGCAAGGGGCCGGATTTAGTGGGCTCATAGAACCAGAAATCAGCTCCCAAAAACACTTCGAATTATTTGATCTGGAGGCTTGAATTAAGGCTTCCCAATCTTCGTGCATCACCTGCCTTTTTTTGATGACTATCATATGCTTGTAGTATTTTTTGATAATAAAATACTCAGGGGGGAGGGTGGTTAAATTTTGGTGTCGATATTGAAGGTATAGCCGTCTCAGCTGTTTCTTAGCATCAAGACAGTCCTTATCAAACCATCTGGGAAAACCAGTGGTAGGAGGAGCCCTGAAGGAAGAAGATGGTGGGATAATAGAGGCTTTAAGTTTGGTAATTAAGGAGTTATACGCTATTGACGCTAAATATGAATCAGAAGCATGCATGATCTCCCTCTGTAAGGACAGGGCAGAGGGGGAAGTGAGAAATAAGGCCACATTAGCGGCTACTGTGGGAGTCCAAAATGTCCTTTTATGGGTAGGGTGGATTAGATTTGCCATTGGTTTATGGGTAAGGAGCAAGTGACCGCGTTCTGGTAGGTAAAAGGAAAAGGTAAGGGGAAGGTGATCACTATCCTGTCTGGAGCCGACAGAAAAGTCCAAAATAAACCTGAACAGGGAATGCGAGATCAAGGCGTAATCGATGACACTGCACCTGAGGCCAGAGATGTAGGTAAATTCCGCACATGAATCTATCTGCTTATGACCGTTCAACATTATTAGGCTGTGTCTAGCAAGGAATCGGTATAAACATATTCCACCATAATTTATCTTGGGGTCCTTGGAAGTCCTAGCATAGCCTGGGAGGTATGGGGCGGTGTCCTCGCCCCCCCAGAGGTTTGAAGCAAATAGCGCATCATTGTGGGGGCCAGACCTGGCGTTGAAATCACCCATAACAATGAGAGGCGCTTTGGGGAATTTAGCCTCGAGTGATGTTAGATAATTGGTAAGAACGTCCCAGTCACAGTCAATTTGTGCCCGAGAGGCATGAGGGGGAATATAAACATTTACTAACAGAAGAGAAAATGTGCTAAAAGATAATAAAACAGCCTGTGCAATGTTTTTACAAGGGGTTAAACTTATAGAGCGAGCTGTTACAGAAGTAGAAATGAGTATGGCTAGGCCTCCTTTGGGTCTGCCTTTGGAACTGGGTTGGGAATAGGTCGCTGGTAAACATGAACAAGAGAAACCATCCACTATTAATTTAAGGGTACACCACATCTCCTGTAAGAAAATTAAGTCAAATTTGTTCAGAAAAGTAATAAAGTCAGGAATTTTTTGTTTGGCATTCCACCCTGCAATGTTCCAGGAGAGAAGGTGGAATGTAAAATTAGGTGAGAGAACAGAAACCTGGCATGCATTAATAATTGGATTCGTAGGATGAGAGATTTCCTTTGCTGTATAAGATTTGCATAGTGAGTGCTGTGATGTCCTGAAATGAGGGTTTACCATTTTTTCAGGAGATTCACAGGATAGAATCGGGTTTTTAGAATTTAATAAGGGTTGTCAAGTCAGTTCAGGAACCTCATGTACAATCACATCACATATTGTGCTAGGTCTACAGACATTTGAGTAACAATGTGGCAGTACCTTTAAGGGAACTTTCAGAGGAGAAACTTGAATGCTGGATGGTGAGTTCAGTTCATAGTCCTCCAAGTATCTGGAACATGTCCTTTTTGCCCTTAGATTGTTTAACAGATTCTGCATTTTGTTTATAACCTCACTTTGTTCATTCTCAGTGAATGTATGGAAACTATTTAATAGTTCCTCCTCTCCCTCACAAGCAAAGTCAAATGCAAGATCTTGATTTTCCTTACTGTTTACCAGAGAAGGAGGTGACTGTAACGGAACGAAAATGGGAGCTGGTGGTGGGGAGGAGCTTACTTCATCCAAAATAATAAGATCAGAGTTTATGGAGTTAAGTGTTTCAAAGTTTAATGTTTCTTGTGCTGGGGGAGTCAAAGGGGATAAATTCTTTTCCAGCATAGTTGGTCCTAATGATAGAGAAGAGCAGTTCATGTTTAATGTGCTTTTAAGAGGAAGCTGTTCCAGGAATGGATCCAAGTTTCCAGAGTTTGATATATTTTTGCTGCTGTTCGAGGAAAACTTCCTCCTCTCATGTGAAGAGATAAGGTTTGTTGTTGGAGTTCTCTTTGTGAACAAGGAAATTGGACTGGCCAGGTTTGTGAAATGTCTCTGAACGGATATTCCATGGTAGCTGAGAAGGGATTTATTTGCAATTATCCGTGCTGTTGTCTCAGCCGATTTAAAGGTAAGTAAAGCAGACGTTTTTGTTGAGGGGTTGTAAAGGAATTCCACATACGAGATATCGTCAGGCCGTAAATCCATTACACCTAACGACTGGAGGGCGTAACACACTCTTTGCTTCCTGATGTTTACTTTTTCTTTGATGTTAAGAAGAGGAAGATTCAGCAGTGCAAGTTTGTTTGAATTATATTTGAGAAGCCAATTCCCATTTGTATTCTCTCGTCGTGAAATCTTGTTATTGGTAGAGCATATTCCGCTATAGGACCTCGGGTTGGGGTGAGTAAGTAGCTCTGGGAGATTTGGACTTTTTTTGCTTTCTGGTAAGGCTTTGCAATAAGATCTAGGGGGTGTTCTCGCTGTAGATGAAGCAGATAAATTCTTTGTTTGCGAAGCTGTTTGCTGTTGAGCTTTAAGTACTTTAAAAAGTTTCTGAAAGTTCATCTTCTTACTCCTTGGCGGTTTGTAATTTTTTATGTTTTTGGATTTTTTCTCCTTAGGTGCAATACGAGGTTTCTTTATGTTTGCACACTTCAGTGTTGTTGTTGTTTTGTGGGGGGGAAGAGTGTAGTTTAGGCTCAAATATAGTTTGGATAGTTCTTCCATAAATGATTTTAGAAGGTTGTTTGTTTCTTCCAAAAAAACTTTGATGTTTTCAGTCTCTTTTGCCACAATGGCTAATTGTAGCTGCAGACATTTTTGGCCAGTTAGAAGTAGTTTTTGGCCAATTTGTGCCAGTTCCGTGGTTTCAGTAACTTCTGTAGAGCAGGCAGAAGAAGGCTGTGATTGAGTAAAAACGGGAGTCTGGCTGTCGATGTCTGTAGCATGCACAGTAGACAGAATGTCTAAGGGGGAATGTAAGTCAGTGTCCTTGTACAGAGAGGAAGATGGCGTCTCCTTGCTTTCAGGTACCTGCAGCAGAGAGTTGATCAGACTAGGTGTATGCGTCTGCCCCAAAAGGGGATCTGTGGATGTTCCATACACCAGGCTTTGTATAATTTCTGGGTCATCCCTTGCCTGGAATTCCTCACTCAAGCAGGAACAGAAATGTTCTGTTTCGATTTGGGAAGGGGTTTTCTCAATAGATCGTGACGCATTTCTCTTTGTCTTATCCGCTTTGGTTGGTAAAAAGAAGTTTGTAATTTTAAGCTGTTGATCCCCATTCCCAGATTCTTCCAAAACCTGGTCTGATTTATGGTCATGTTCATAACATCTTTTCCTTGTTTGAACCATTTTAAAAACGATAAGGTTTGCCTTTTAAACTCTAAGATGAACGGAGGTATAATTATAAATTGTCGACTCCAAGGCTAAGTAGTTTAATCTTAGGAATCCTTAGATTTTGTTATGGTAAATTATATTCCTTGAGTTAGTAATGTGAAGCAGAGTTGTGACTCACCGGCTGATAAAGAGTCTGTTTTCTTGCTGATAAAATGGTTCCATAGCCTTCAAAAAATAGGTGTTGTTGATGCTGTTAGGTTCCAGAATAAAAATTTCCAAAGAATATCTCTAAAGATAGCAAAAAAAGAGGCAAGGTGGGTATGAGCTCCAGAGCTCGCTAGTGGACCAGCCTGCCAGCAGCCATCTTCCCCCTTTCCATTAATGCCTTGGTAAAATTCTTGGACTGGGATGATGATCAGATGGAACTTGAAATAGATAAAGTTTATAGAATTAATTCCAGATACGCAACATTGAAAAAAATCCCAAGAGATGTGCTTGTTTACTTTCTAAAAAAGAGGACCAGAGATATGGTTTTGCAACATCATTTTAATAATGTCTTCAAAATTGACGGTAAAGAAATATTGGTGATGAAGGAAATTCCTATTAGACTTCTACGTAAGAGAAAAGAATACGCTTTCTTTACAGAAAAACTCAAACAATGTAAAATTCAATTTAGATGGGATGTTCCAGAGGGAGTGATTTTTACATTTAGACAACAGAAGTATCGATTGAATACTGTTCAAAAAGCAAGGGATTTCTTGAGAAAAGCTTCAAAAGACATGGAAGAAGACAAACTTAAAGACATGGATATAATTCCTGGGAAACAAAGTCAACAGAAACAGGTAGAGGAAGAAAAGGATGATGATGAATTAAAGGGAGCAACAGGTACAGACTTTTCTAAAATACATGCCTAAAAATGGATTACAAATATCTAACTTGGAATATAAATGGAGCTAATACGTCGCAGAAGAGAAAGAAAGTATTTCATTATTTGAAAAAATTAAAATTGGATATAATTTGTTTACAAGAAACTCATATTAAGAAGAAAGATTCTAAATATTTGATCTGTAAAAATTTGGGTGACGAATTTATTTCAGCAGGATCCAAGAAAAGAAATGGTGTTGTTCTTTATATTAACTCACAACTGTCTCCTAAATTGATATTATTGGATGATAGTGGCAGATTTGTGGGAGTTGAAATCACCATACAGGGTACAAAAATTTTGATAGTGGGCATTTATGCCCCCAATGAAGATAAAACAAGGTTTTATACAGGACTTATGGAAAAATTATCAGAGTTTGCATATGATCATTGGTGTGTCATGGGTGATTGGAATGGGGTAATCTCACCAAAAATGGATAGACTTTCTGAGAAAAATATTAAAGAGACACAGGGCAAATTGCCGAAGATCTGCTTCGAATTGATGGAAAATTTAGAATTGGTGGATGCTTGGAGATATATAAATGACAATGCAAAGGAATTTACTTACTTTTCAGAAAGACATAAAACATTTTCGAGGATTGATATGATTTGGATGTCTAAAAATTTAGTGAAAGACATTTCCAAGATGGATGTATTACCAAAAACTTTTTCGGATCATAACCCTGTGATGTTGACTTAAAAAAAAAAAAATCTTGGATTTAGATGGAGACTAAATGAATCTTTATTACAGAATGATAAAGTAGTGCAAGAATGTAAGAAGAAATTAAAAGAGTTTTTTGAACATAATTTATACAAAGGAACAGATGAAAATATTGTTTGGGATACAAGTAAAGCATTTATGAGGGGATATTTTATCAAATGCAATTCTGAACTAAAAAAGAAGAAACAACAGAAAATGCAATTAATTCTGGAAGAAATAAAACAAAAAGAGGAAGAATTGAAAAAGAATCCAGCTAAAGTTTTCATTATAAATCAAATTAAAATGTTACAGAAACAAGTGTCAATGTTGACAGTGAGAGAAATTGAAAGGAAATTAAATTTTGCTAAACAAAGGACTTTTGAATTTGCAAATAAAACGGGGAAATGGTTAGCATATAAATTAAGAAAAGAACGACAAAAAAATCTCATTTTAAAGATACAAGAAGGAGAAGAGATGTTGACAGACAATGTAAAAATCCAAAAAGCTTTTCATCAATATTATTCAATGTTGTACAAATGTCAGGAAATTCCTTCTGAAAAAATAGAAGAGTATATATCCAAACAGAATTTGCCTAAAATCACAGATTTTCAGAGACAAGCTATTAATGGTCCTATTACGTTAAGAGAAATATCCGATGCAATAAGTAAAATTAAACTAGGAAAGGCACCAGGACCGGATGGATTATCGGCAGCGTATTACAAATGTTTGGAGGAGGAACTCTTGTCACCTTTACAATGTACAATGAATTCAATTTTGCAAGAGGGGAAGATACCGGATAGTTGGAAAAATGCTGATATAACATTAATACCGAAAGAGGAGCAGGACTTAACTAAAACAAAAAATTATCGGCCAATATCTTTATTGAATAATGACTATAAAATTTTTACAATGATTTTGGCAGAAAGAATGAAAATAATATTGCAACAATTTATTCAGGAAGATCAAGCGGGGTTTTTACCTAAAAGACAACTACGTGATAACGTCAGGAATGTTTTGAATGTGTTGGAATATCTAGAACAACGAAATGACATACAAGCAGCTTTGATTTTTTTGGATGCTGAGAAAGCATTTGATAATTTGAATTGGAAATTTATGTTTAAGGTTCTAGAGCAAATGGATTTTGGAGATAATTTTATAAAATGGATCAGATCGATTTATACATCACAGAAGGCACAGATAATTGTCAATGGGGATTTAACGGACTCATGTGAAATACAAAAGGGTACAAGACAGGGATGTCCACTGTCCCCTCTTTTATTTATTTTGGTTCTAGAAGTGCTGCTTAGAGACATAAGGCAAGACAAAAGGATTTCGGGAATAAAGATAAAAAAAGAAGAATATAAATTGAGAGCATTTGCTGACGACTTGATAATTGTATTAGAAAATCCCTTGGAAGGAATTAAAGTATTGACGGCTAACTAAAAGAATTTGGACCATTAGCAGGATTTAAGATCAATAACCAAAAAACAAAGATGTTGGTGAAAAATTTATCGTTAAGGGATCAAAAAGAATTAATGGAGAAGACAGATTTTAAAATAGAAGAAAAGGTGAAATATTTAGGTATTATTATGACAAATAAAAATTCAAAGTTGTTTCATAATAATTATGAAAAATTATGGACAGAGATTAAGAAAGATTTGTTAAAATGGAATAAATTACAGTTGTCATTAATGGGTAGAATACCTGTAATAAAAATGAATGTATTGCCGAGAATGATGTTTCTGTTTCAAACAATACCTGTAATATCCTCTGATTTACCTTTTAAACAATGGCAAAAAGATATTTCTAAATTTGTTTGGCAGGGGAAAAAACCAAGAGTTAAATTTAAATTATTACAAGATGCCAAAGAAAGAGGAGGACTGGGATTACCAAATTTGAGACTTTATTTTGCTGCTTGTTGCTTAGTCTGGATAAAGGAATGGATTGTATTGAGGAACAAAAGACTATTGGATTTGGAGGGTCACAACCTGAAGTGGGGATGGCGTGGATATCTATGGTATGATAAAGTAAAAGTGAATGTGGATTTTAATAATCATTTTATAAGACGTCCTTTGTTGAAAATATGGAATAAATACAAAACAAGGTTTTTTTCAAAAATACCACTATATGTTTCAAGTCAAGAAGCATTTTATAGAAGAGAAATGGCTGGAAAAGAGAAATGGTTAACTTACCAAGAATTATTAGAAAATGTGCATGGAGAATATATAATGAAAGAGAGAGAACAACTAACAAAGGAAGGATATAGTTCTCAATGGTTTGCCTATTTACAATTGTTAGAAAGATACAAAATGGATAAGAAAATGTATGGGTTTGAAATAAATAAATCTGATTTTGAAATAGGTTTGTGTACAAATGATGAATGTATAATTGCAAAAATGTATAAATTTTTATTGAAAATGGACATAGAAGAAGAACAAGTAAAAGAGTGTATGGTCAAGTGGGCAAAAAATTTTGGTTATAATATACAAATAGATCAATGGGAAAATATGTGGAAAAAAGGTTTGAAATTTACATTATGCTATAATCTTAAAGAAAATTTTTATAAAATGATGTATCATTGGTACATCACTCCAGAAAAGTTGTCAAAAATGTATAGTAATGTTTCTAATGTATGTTGGAAATGTAAACAACAAGAAGGATCATTTTATCATATGTGGTGGTCGTGTAAACAGGCAAAATTATTTTGGGCACAGATAGGTAGGATGATGCAAAAAATCTTAAAGATAAATATTCAGTCAAAGCCAGAATTTTTTTTATTGGGTTTTATGGATAAACAAAAGGAAAAGAAATATGGAAGAATAATATTATATATGATTACGGCAGCAAGATTATTATATGCACAAAAGTGGAAAATGGAATTAATACCAACAACGGAAGAATGGCTATTGAAATTAATGGACTTAGTAGAGATGGACAAATTGACATGCCTTCTTAGAGAAAAAACGACAGATACATTTCTTAAGGAATGGAAGCCTCTTTTGGACTTTTTGTTGAAAGAAAAAAATGAAATGATGATAATGGGATTTGACGATTAATTAAGATAGACTATGGAAAAAAGTGAATTTCGTATGTTTTAGGGGACAGGTTTGATATATATTATATACTTATAGCTGATCTGTGATAAATCGGAAGTCAAGTTTTTCTTTTTATTTTTGTTGTATTGTTTTTGTTGTTTGATTTTGTTGTGTTTGTTTTATGAAAATTTGAATAATAAAAATTATTATATAAAAAAGAGATATTTATTATTTACTATGTGATCTAAGTTCTGATGACTGGGTGAGCAACAGATTGCATGCTGAGGGTATAGAATATGGATGTTGTAAACCACACTGCTTCCAATTCAAATGGCCTTTGGGATTGAATAATAACAGACCATAAATTTGAAAAAGGGAAAGATGACCCTCATATACATACAAATGGAAGGCTTCCAGTAGTGGTAATGATCAATCTGTATCAGTGTCATACCTGGCTAAAGGAGGCATTCTTTGCAACATTACCACAAGATATGTAAAAGCCACTGACCTAGGTGGTTTTAAAAGGAGATTAGACAAATTCATGAAGGATATATATAGTATTTTATATACTATAGTTGTGAGATCCACAAAGTAGTCAAGTCTGTGTGCTTCAATGAAGGCTGGAGTTCAGCATGCCACTAGGCATGTTTACTAAAAAGTATGCCCCACTGAGTTCAATGAAGTGGGCTCTTAGCTAAGTATGCACATGATTACAGACTTACTTGGAAGTAAAAACCATTAAAATGAATGAGACATGCTGCACAATGGTGTCTTATAATGCATGGACCTCAAAGTGTCTTACAGTCTAAGATTGCTGCCTTCTGAATACATTTTATTCAGATCAGGATGCCCACCAACTAACTGTCCAACCTGGTGAGCATTATTTATTTGCTGAAGAGATTTCTAGCTCACCTTGTAATACTTTTATTTTGGAATTCTGGCAGATTTCCCATTCATTCTCCTCAACTGGCAGAAAAGAAGAGGGTAGTCATTTAAATAGTATAATTGGACCAAAATTTCTCATTCACCCTTTGTCATGTTATCCAACCTGGGTAGGTACCTGCAGAGATTTCCCCTTATCTTTCACAGCAAGCAATATGCTTGACTTCGTTTGCTCCTTCTTCTTCACTTACATTTCTAAAATCTGGTCTAATCTTGGGTTGCTCATCACCAATTTCCCTGCAAACACAAATTACATCTCTATTGTAGACTAGCGGCTGAGGCTCAGAACAACGCTCTCAGTGAGTAGTTCATTCCAGAGCTTTATAGCAGAGCCCACTATCTTCTTTGATTTATATTACATTTCCCTGCCAGTACATGTTAGAATTATGATGATGCCCCATAGTGCATCTGATTAGTGAGGCAACAGTTCCTTTTTCTTCTTTCCTTTAAGCCTCACTTCATGGAATGTTGTCAATCAGCAGACTGCTTTATGTCACTCCATGACATGGGAGCTGGCTTCTCTTCATGCTTCCAGTGGGAACTTTTCTTTCCACTTATTCAAGTTCCTTCCTCTTTGATAGCAAGTGGTATATGTAGTCAGAGCCATAGACACATGGTAGTGACGGCTCCATAACAGTGGTGGTTCCACATTTTTAGGTGTGATTTCAAAGAAATTAATTTAGATCTGACAAGTGTCTATGAATTTTTAGCATCAGAAACATATAAATTAATTAAGAACAATTATGAAGTTCAGAAGCTTTTACCTGGTTATAGCAAACACCTTCTTAAATAAACACCATGGGTGGAAAGATAGATTCACAGATGAGTTTATGCAGGCAAATGAAGAGAATTAAAGAAATTAACAGGGTACAATAAACAAGGTCAACTAAAGGTGTAAAATAAACAGAATAGGTCAGGCTATAACTCAGAAGTGAAAAAAATAGCTGCAGCTTATTTTCTCAAATATTCAAAAACATGTTAGGAAATAATAAGGGTTTAACCCAACCACATTAAGCACTTTCATCATTTATTATTTAGATGTCTTTCTTATCCGATGTCAGGCTTAGCTGGCTCTGACAACTCTTAACTAAAGTTGACAACTGACTAGAAAGTCAGTCTGGCCTGCTCTTACCCTTGCCATAGACTGGAAATAAGCATTGTCAATGCTGCTTATCAGCTATTAATGGTGAGCCAGTAACTAAACTGCAACCCTACTCTTAATTGGTTTCTGTTGAGGGGGTTAATCTGGTTCCAGGCTTTGACTGAAATTCTGTTAACTTTCTAGGAGGAAGGATCGCAGAATGTTTGAGTAAATATGCATAGCGTAATGCTGTTTGAAAAAATATATATGCGTGTATCACTATGCCATATCTGCTGAGGTTCATGGCTGCACCAAGCTCGCCACTGTGATTGGGGAACACTGAACTTTTCATAGCCAGCATTTGTGCCCTGCCCCTGAGGACTGAATCTGAAACAATTAGTTTTGCAGTAGTTAATTAGCCATTTATTCTTCACCTTAATATGTTGTGAAGTGAAAACAGGCAGAAAAAATAAACTGTCATACAGCTTACAACCACAAATAGCCTTGAGATGATCACAGTTGTTCCTCTTGCTATCAGTATCCTTCAGATTTGAGCTTCTTTGCTATTTTTTATTTTGCAATGTTGAGTACATCTATCATCCATTCTTCAGTTGAGAAGACACAGATGGATGGGTGTCTACCTGTTAATAGTTCCCCAAAGATACAGCAGGCAGCTCTTAATTACCTGTAATGTGGTGCAATTGGCTTGTATTACATTTTTGGAGATTAATGAAACAAAAACAAGAGTTATACTTTTTTTCCTCTGGAGAATTAGGAAAACTTGGCAGCAGAAGCAGTTGCCAACTGTTAAGGGATTCACCCTTTTTTCTTACCAGGGAGAAATATGTAATCTAATCATTCACAGACATCCCCCCCCATTTTCTTGAATTTATGCCAACTTTACTGAAATAGGATTTGTGTGGAGGCATTATGAACAAACATTTTCCACTAAAGATTAAAACCTTCTTTGGAATACCATAGTCTTTTGCCCCAGTTCAAGGCAATTAAGCAACAAAAAAGAACCTCAATTAATAGAAAAATCCCTATCTCCAATCCTACAGCCTTCAGTTTCTCATCTTCAAAGGAAAAGCAGTTACTCACCACCCGAGAGGTGGTCATGGGAGACATTGCTTGAGAACAAGACCCTGTCTGTAGAAAAGGGCTCTGTCTTACAATAAAATTGTTTAATGTTCACCTCATGAACTGAATTTGTTTTTAGGAATTATGTGCTGCATGTTTTTAATTTAATTTTCCTACTAAAGTAATTTTGCAAAATACACATCAAAAGTTTTATTTTGTGTTGTAAATACTGGGTTGCCTCTCCCCCTCTCGTTGGGCACTCCTGTCCAAATGGTCTGCCAACACCCTCCCCTTGGAATAAACCAACTCTTCCAAGGCAGAGGGGATGAGGCAGATCTATCCTTGCTAAAGGCAGGAACGTCATCCTTCGTAAGATAAGTTCTAGGCCAGGGCAATAATAAACAATACCACAGAAAGCTAGCCTATTCAGTAGGCCTAGTCCAATGGCTTAGAAGAATATCAGGGTCATTTCAAATAGTCAGCTTGATCCAGTGCTCTATGCTGTGATTGTTTCCTCACCTTCCTTTTTTGGTGGCCCTGTTCAGTGCTAGATGGACCCTATAGCATCCAAGATAACTGTCTAGATCCTCCAATTTCCTTTTAATGTTTTGGATTGCTCTTATTTGGTCCCTTTTTTTACAACAGAGGAAAGCAAATCATTACTTTCTGATAGGTTTATAAAAGCACAATGCTCTTAATCTGGATCATCAGTTATCTCAAAGCACTTCAAATGAAGCTAAATCTGGATATAGTGATGCATTGCTTAATCACAACTGTAACATGTTCTATATGGGCTTGTTTTGAGGCAGGTGCAAGAAGCTCCCCCCCCTTCAGCAACCATGGTTTACAGGTGAAAACAGGCCACAACTTTATTGATTAGAGCAAGTAAGCAGCATTGTAGTAGGGCAAGGATCTGCTTTCATTCTGGCAACCCTCGCTGAGGGACTGTTGAATCAGCCCAACAAGCAGTTGGGGAATCTCCCTTGGAGTTGGCCTTTGTTAGACGCAGGTGAGCCACCCACCTGTCCACCTGTCATCCTGTTGGTCAACCCATGGGGGGGTGGATGTGAGCTGGATGAGGCTCAGCCCCTCCCAAGCTAGGGGTGTGGCCAGAGAGTACTCCACTAGACCCCTTATGTTTGATCCTGCCCAATGCCATTTCTGTCACAAGGGGAACAGCACTTCCCAACCATCTGCCAACCCACTCACGTGTTGAAACCAAGAAACAAAGCTATCAGTGATGTCACCAAGCCAGGCATCTTTCCCCTTTGCAGAGAGATGAAATCAGGGCAATTGCACTTGATTGGTGGCTGACAGATCACAAGGCCACTCCTCGCTTGGACCAATTTTGCTATAGCTTTGCTGACAGCAGTGGGCCACTTCAATTCTCTGTGGCTCCCTCTCATTTTTTCATTGCTGCCTCTGGAGTCAAGCAAACCAATCCAACATCATACACAGGCGTTCTTCAGCCAAACAGGCAAGATAGGCTTTTGCAGGCAGCTCCAAGTCAATGCCTTTTTGCATGCAAAGGTCATTCTTCCCCAGATGTATGAGAAGCAAGTCTGGGTGGCCAAAACAATTTGTTGATCCAGCAAGAGGCATAGCTCTCTCTCTCTTATGCCATGCCTGGACAATTGAATCTGTGCCCATTGTGACAAGCTGATCAAAACACAGTGTGAACCTTGCATGGTGTTCAGCTCAATGCATGATGCTGTGTCAACGGTCCACACTTTTTTGAGGCCTACAACAAATTAGAGTCCACTGGCTGCTTGCATTTAGATTGAGGATGAATGTAACTTTGAAATGTTTGTGATGTTCAGCACCCAATGGCTTGATCTGAGAAGTAGGGAGACCCCAAACCACTGCTGAGGTGGCTGCCTGGATTCTAAAGGAATGCTGCCCTTTTAGGAAGGATGAAGAAACTGGTAGGCAGTGGTAGGCTGGGTTATCTACTCTTCTCCTACCCCATGATAAGCAAGGTTTCTCTGTTCTGATGGAAAGATAGAGAAGGGAGTGCAGCCTGTGCTCCTTAAGAAAGCAAGAAGCTGCTACCCTAGCTCTGACCAGTGTAGGATCCCGGAAATTGCAATAATGGTATTTTCTGCTCTGTTCTTAATCTGGTTTATTTTTGAAAAAATCTTTATGTGTGAGGCTGTAAACTGCCTTGGTGTCCCTTTTTAAGGCTGAAAGGTGGTTAATAAATAAAAATAAATTAAAGGCACAGATATTGCTGAGTGATGTGGTAATGAGGTGTATGTGACTGCTAAAGGGACTTCAAATTATTATTGCACAGACACTGTTACTCAGAAGTGTATGCCATCTTCCTTTCAACAGAATGAACAAGGTATTTTGCATTTCTGTGCAGTAAAAAGGAAATCACTTCCCTATGCTCAAACCAGCTGTAAGTCAATTCTGACCGACATCTGATCTCTCAGAGAAGAAAGTAATATGATTGCATTCTACATGCAATGCAGTAACTTCATGGGCACATCACTTCTCAAGAGGCCTGACTTTCAGGGCCAGCCCAAAACATATTGCTTCCTGAAGTGCAACAGTACTATGCAACTTGACACACACACATGTACGTACACGCACACACACACTTGTACACACACGTGAAGGTGCATAGTACCCAAAACATGGAGAATTATTTTGACACCTGAAATTCTACAAGCACCTCTCCCTAGGAGTAAAAATACAGTACAAATAAATAATTCTGTCTGATGGAAGGACCACTCCTACTTCAAGTGCCTAAGAAGAAAGAGAAGGTGGAATCCAGGTATGGGGGGGGCATTTCGTTTGCATTTTAATGAGAAACTACCTAATTTGCACTTCCTGAACTAATATGCGACCCAAAACACAGCTATCGTTTGAAATGTGCACTTCTGCAAATTTTGTAATGCAAAAATATGTCTCTTAAGGGAAAGTGCATATATTCATGAAAATACTGTAATCATGAAAATACTGTACAAAATGCATTTTGATAGGTAGAATTATTCATAAAGATGTCTGTATTAGTCAAAGCTGCATACAAAAATATGCTTATAAAAGAAATTCTCACTAAAATGCTAATGAATGTTCATGCAGATTTTTTTTTAAAAAATTGCAAATTGCTGCTGAAAAGTGAACTGAATTTAAGACTGGAAAAATTAAAAACTGAAAGTGACCGATTTGTCTATCCCTCAGAGAGAAAGAGAAAAAATATTCTGCCTCTATCACAACCTTTTTGTCACTACTGCTGCCGCCTTATACCAGAGTGGCTGTATACTATAGCCAGCATGGATCTTTCACATTCCACAACGTCAAATTGAAAATACCCTGCATGCCATTCTGCTGCTTCCCATAAGCTCATTTCAATACAAAATCTTACAAAATGTACAGTCCTGAACTCAGAAACGCTTGCTTAATAACCCTCTAAGTTTTCACGGTGATACACAAAACACTTAGCGAGAATCCAGAGTTCAACATCTAAAACATGAGTAAAATAATCCAGACCCTGTTGGACTTTTTTTCTGTCAGTGGTCTCATAATTCGGTGAAATTAATTAAAAATCAGCCATGTTCACAGAGTACATGTAATCCTATTACTGTCCTTGACCCATATTCTGACCTTCATCTTCTCCAGGTTGTTAAAAAAGTGCCTAGCTGATTTTTAATTAATTTAAGAAAATTAACATTGAAAACTATGATAGTACAGGAGGCCAGGTCTCTTGTTCCCCTGATGCATTCACTATAGATGCCCATTTCCCCAGCTTTTTAGTTTGATAGAAATATGTTTTGGCTATAGGTACGTTCTTTAACTCCAAGGGTTTTTTACCTATTAGTGAATTGACTCTGAGCGCCTTGGGATCCAGGCCATCACTGCTTCATTGTGGCTTGCAGAGGCAGAAGAGGAGATGACACATGAAAGGGACTTGTTTGCCATTCCCCTATGCTAGTGATTCCAGCAGGTCAGAGTCTCCATTAGGATGGGACAAGGGATACTGGATAATCTTGTAGCCTTAGTGCACATGATTTACATACAGAAGGTCCCAGGTTCAGTCTCTTGCATCTCCAGATGAAGCTGGGAAAGACTCTTGCCGAAAACCCTGCAGAGCCACTGCCTGTCAGTGTGGACAGCACTGAGCTGGATGGACCAATGGTCTGGCTCAGTATAAGGCAGCTTCCTGTGTTATGTACCCTCCCTTCTGGCAGGAAGAAAGGTCTTGCCTTGTCTGTGATAGTTTTTTCACCCTATGCCATTTGGGTAATGGGGGACAGCCAAGCATTCACAGAGGGAAAATTTGCACATCATGTAGACATTGTTCCCTCCTGCCATCCTTCACTTGGGTGAATCTGTCATATTGAGCAAAATAAGCTGTTTGCAGCACAACAAGCTTGGAGCGGTTTACTGGAAAGCTCATCTTGCCCCATACATGGCTACTCTTAGAGCTTTGATCTGTGGAACCTGCACTTTTTATGTGCTACTTTTTCATGTTTCTTCTGCATATGTGAGTAGTTGGCACCCTTGCTATCCTGCTTTAAACATCTGCTAAAAACTCTTGGGTTTAAGCAAACTTGTATGCCGCCCCCTTTGATAGGGAGATGTTCCCTATAACCAGCACTGGGATAACCTATAGGTTTGTTTACCATGATGTAACTTCCTTAAAGGGTGGGGTTATTTACTTTCTTCCTCCTTCTCCTCCTTTGTCTGGGGATATTGATCCTTTTGCATATTCTCCATTGACCTCTAGCAGAGGGAGCAGGCAGACGCTCCATCCAGGAGCATCCTCACCAATGACTGAAAATGGACTGAGACTACAGATTATTTCTGTCTAAGATAGAGCCTGTTTTCTTAAATGTATGAAGGTCGTGAGTAAATATTATTTTGTTCTTTTTACCTAAGAAGATTGTCTCTGTTTAGTTATTTGAATAACTAGTATGTCTGAGAGAAGGTGTGGGACTGATTATTCTCAAATCCACTGTTGCATTTATACTTTGCTAAGAAATAGTACTACATATTGTTCCTATTTCATTTAAAAACCAAACAGGTTACGTAGTCCAGAGTACATTGAGAATTAAACCAGATTTTTCAGGATTTTATTTTGAGTATTTTTAGCATGTTTGTTTCCCCCTTTGCTCTCTATCAGACACTTAAAACTAGTGTCTGATACAGGGCAAAGGGGAAAACAAACATTTTTTTTGCTGCTGTGTCTTCTCTGAGTTGTTTTTGCAAACCAAAGCGCTTCTCAGACCAGCAATAAAGAACGTATTTGCAAGGCAATAAAGCCTCTATCAGAAGGTTGCCAACATTAAGTGCCCTTAATTATCAACAATGGAGAAGTAGAGTAAGAATTGCTCTAGAAGCAGATGAAGTTTTTTCCTGTGTTGAGAAACCAAAGCCATAGGAAAATGCCCCAAAGATAAGGGATTGGGAAAAGAGAAATGCCATTGCAAAAGCCATTATTTTTTATTCTCTTGAAGATGATCAGCTGGTTCATGTAAGTGAATGCAGCACAGCTAAGGAAATGCTGGAAAAACTCCAGACATCATTTGGCTTTACAAGCTTCAAATCTCAGACAATGTTGATTCAGGATATGGTCAAGCTGAGACTGGAAACAAAGGAAAATTGTGAAAAGCATATAACTTCCTTGATTACTATATTTGGCAAGTTGAAGTTAACTGGGCTTGAGTTTAATGACCAACAGAAGTTGCATTCCCTTATGGGCACATCAGGAGAGAAATTTGAACCATTTATTTCTCTTTTAAACAACAAACATGAGATTAAGTTTGAACAAGCCATTGCAAGGCTAAGAGAGGAAGGTGTTGATCAGAGATCCTCACCTACAAGTGGCTCAAATTACCTGGCTAGTTGGAAGGACAAAGGAAAGGAAAAAGCCTCTCCCAAGAGTCAATCACAAAGGTGTTTTACCTGTGGGAGGCATGGTCACCTAGCCAAGCACTGTAACTCACCCAAGACCTCACCAGACAATGACAGCTGACCAAATTTCAAACAGTGAGAACAAAGAGAACAAAGACAGCATTGCTTTACCTAAGCATAACAAGAAACGTCAGAGAGAGGAATCCAAAAGAAG
This sequence comes from Rhineura floridana, assembly GCF_030035675.1. Taxonomy (NCBI): domain Eukaryota; kingdom Metazoa; phylum Chordata; class Lepidosauria; order Squamata; family Rhineuridae; genus Rhineura; species Rhineura floridana. The sequence goes on along the minus strand of NC_084486.1, from coordinate 78,993,663 downwards.
CAATTTCCTTTTAGTGCATAAAGGTCTTATGGCAAATAATTATAAGCAAAAATCACACAATTGGATTGTAGACTCTGGTTGTACAAATCACAGTTATTATTATGCCTTATTTGATGAAATAAACAGAGATACTAAAGGAAAAATTCAGACTGCTAATGGCCAACACATGGATATTCATGGAGCTGTAAGTGTTGCTCTAAAATACTCATGAAACCATAAAAAATGTAGATCATGTTTTAATTGTACCTGAATTGAGTTGCAACATGCTAACTGTTTCTGCATTAGATAAGAAAGGATTTGCAATACATTTTCAGGATGGGAAGTGTACAGTAGCCGAAGATAATACTTTGTTTGCACAAGCTTTTGAAAATGATGGTGTTTATGAACTAAGTCTTTCAGCTGAACAAGCAAATGCAGTCATAGTGGATAAGGATGAGACCAGCTTAGACCTCTGGCATTGGTGGCTGGGACATCACGATCCAAAGGCAATCCTGGAACTACAAAAACAGAACCTTGCACAGAGCTTGGAAAAGTTACTTTTTTGAACTACAACTCCCATCAGCCCCAGCCAGCATGGCCACTGGATTGGGCTGATGGGAGTTGTAGTTCAAAAAAGTAACTTTTCCAAGCTCTGACCTTGCAACAGGTATCAAGGTAAACCAAGAGTATCATGATAACACAAAAAGGTCCGTAAACTGCACTTAAGAAAAAGGAGTTAGGCCCTAATTTCCACCAAGAACAGAAAGGAGAAGAACCAAGGTGCTAGATCTCATACACAGTGACCTCTGTGAACCATTTAACGTACCCTCACTTGTGAAGAATAGATAGGTTCTAATTTTTGTGGATGATTTTTCAAGGTACTGTCACCTACCTACTAAAGGAGAAGAGTCAAACACATGAGATGCTAAAGAAAGACATCTCCATGGTGAGCACGAAGTTTGAGAGGAAACCAAAAGCTCTACAAATGGACAATGGTGGTGAGTTTATATCACACTAAACACAAAGTTTCCTGGAGGAACAAGACGTTTTGCACAGGAGGACTGTCAGTCATACTATGGAGTAGAATGGGATTTCTGAAAGGAGATCTCTTCTGGAAATGACTAAATGCATGCTTGCTGATGCTGATCTACCCAGCAGACTGTGGGGTGATGCTTTCGTGGCTGCAACTTATATCCAGAACAGATTGCCAACCAAGGGCACCACACACACACCATTCCAATTGTGGCATGACAGAATTCCAAACCTGGCACATATTAGTATGTTTAGAAGCATTGCTTTTGCCTACATGACAAAACAAAGAGGCAGAAGCTAGATGCTAGAACAGAACAGACTATTTTAATAGGCTGTGCTCCTGGTAGCAAAGGCTACAGAGTTATGAACCTAAAGACAGGTGAAGTCAGCACAAGACATGTTGTCTACTTTGATGAGCAACACAGAGCTGACAAAAGAGGGACTGTGCTAGATTTCTCAGAAGAACAGGGACACCACGTCCAATCTCTCATAGATATGCCAGTATCTACATACAGAACACCAGTGACATCACAGACTACACAACCTGAACCAAGCCTTGAGCAGGATGAAGAGGCAGAGACTGCAGAAAGTGATGATGAGGCTGAGAGCGGTACAGATGCAGGTGAGTATGATGAGATGACTATCCTGTAGCAATGCCCATGGTAACAGACTTTCTTAAAGACAATGATGTAGGTGAACCTTTACCAAACAACGACCAGTACAGAACAGCAATCAGAGTCTGGAAAAGTTACTTTTTTAAACTACAACTCCCATCAGCCCCAGCCAGCATGGCCACTGGATTGGGCTGATGGGAGTTGTAGTTCAAAAAAGTAACTTTTCCAAGCTCTGACAACAATAGCGAAGCTTCTGCACTTAACCACCAACACTAGACCTGACATAGCAAGTGCAGTAAGGATTTTATGTAGGAAAACTAGCACACCCACACAAAAGGACTGGATTGCTATCAAAAGGATAGCTAGATACTTGAAAGGAACTATGGACTTTAAGCTGAGATTGCCAGCTAATAATGATCCAAAACTTGTATGTTACACTGATGCAGACTAGGCTGGAGACAGTTCAGACTCCAAATCAACTGGTGGCTTTCTGTTTACATATGGAGATGGACCTATCTCCTGGGCTAGCCACAAGCAAGATATAATAGCATTTTCTTCCACAGAATCTGAATACGTAGCTGCTGCAGAAGCATGCAGAGAAGCCATTTGGTGTAACAGATTATTAAAGGACTTTGGAATAAGAGTGCATAGGCCAATTCAGATGATGGAAGACAATCAGAGTTATATTAGACTTTCTCAGACTGAGAGAAGCACACCACACACTAAACATATAGGGATAAAGTACCATATCGTGCATGAATCGACAGAGAAAGGATTCATCAAGATGAACTACTGTCCAACTACAGAAATGACACTGAACATCTTGACAAAACCATTGCCAAGAGACTGTTTCCAGAGACTTTGGGTCAAGATGGGACTCTTGGGTTCTTACATGCTAGCTTGAGGAGGAGTATTGGGTTTAAGCAAGCTTGCATGCCACCCCCTTTGATAGGGAGATGTTCCCTCTAACCAGTATTGGGGATATCTCTATGTGTTTCTTTACCATGATGTAACTTCCTTAAAGGGTGGGGTTATTTACCTTCTTCCTCTTCCTTTGTCTGGGGATATTGATCCTTTTGCATATTCTCCATTGACCTCTAGCAGAGGGAGCAGGCAGACACTCCATCCAGGAGCATCCTCACCAATGACTGAAAATGGACTGAGACTACAGATTATTTCTGTCTAAAATAGAGCCTATGTTTTCTTAAACGTATGAAGGTCGTGAGTAAATATTATTTTGTTCTTTTTACCTAAGAAGATTGTCTCTGTTTAGTTATTTGAATAACTAGTATGTCTGAGAGAAGGTGTGGGACTGATTATTCTCAAATCCACTGTCGCATTTATACTTTGCTAAGAAATAGGACTACATATTGTTCCTATTTCATTTTAAAATCAAACAAAAACTTGGTTATTTCAGCAAGCCGTATCATTTGATGATGTATGCTTGTTTTTAAAATGTTGCTAATTTTATCTCTCTGTGTTATTGATTATTATTTATATTATTTTATGTACAGTGCTTTGAGTTTTTTTTATTAACCTGATTAAAATATCTCTAAATAAATACATAAATGTTTTTGTTGTTGTTGCTCTTGTTTTTTATTTAAAACCCAAGTTTTGAGGCTGGGTTTGGAAATTGCTTTGGTTACTCTGACTTCTACAGCCTGGCAAGCAGCCTGTGCACTCTCCCAACCTCTGCTTGCACAGGAGGCAATACAAATGAGAGGCAGAAGCATATAGGTTGATAGGGGAAGCCCAGGCAACCTGGAATAGCCTTTCTCAAAGGCTTGCTGTTGCAGCAGCAGGGGGATGGGGGGAGAGAGAGAGAGAGAGAGAGAGAGAGAGATGTCAGGCAAGTCACAATGGATAAAACAGCAGTGGGTGAAACAGTAGCAGCTGCTAAAGACAATAGCCTGGACTTTCCTTCTGGTTTAGGAGGAACTTAAGGCCTTGCATCCTCTGCTAAGTTTCTGACAGAACTTTGGAATACTCCTGCACAAACAAGATACTCACGGTGAAGTTTTAGATAAAAATTTCAGTGCCTGCCATAATGAAAGTAGTATCTGGTGATGGCATCACATCCACTGTTTAAATTAGCCATTTTTAATATAAAAAGTTCTAAATTATTATATTTCCCCCCAAAAGTGATATTTGATGGCAAAAGTAATATCCGTGTGCAGTATTAAGTGATTCTTATGAAAAAAGCTGTAGAAATCTGACAGAGCATAATAATTACGCTGTCAAAAAATACACAGTTCCATTTTCACACAGCTGTCTAGATCACTGGGTTTCAGTTTCAGAGACTGTTCATCTGGGTAGCAAGATTCATTTTGTCTCTAATTACTGTGTGGAAGGTATTGTTATGGAAAGCAATTCAAGAAAGTTAACCTACACACATTGTTGTTTCCCACAGGAATTTGTGAACTGGTGCAGAACACCTGTGGACAAAGATATCCTAGGATAGAAAACCTGTCTGAATCTTGTGCAATAAATGCCTGCAATGAACTGCAGGTCCTCACTTAGCTGACTTGAAAATGGATGGACAGATCAGTCTGTTTCTCATCCTGTCCTGTCAGTTTCACGTGTGTGCATTGGTAAGTCCATTCCATCCTGTTTCTGCATCAACTGTGGTGGTGGTTAATGTATTTTTACATACCTTTGTGGAATGCTCTCCCTACTGAAATACAAGAGGCGCCATCAGTGTTGCCATTCTGCCAGCTCTTAAGATAAATATTCTCCTAATCTCCTGACATGAAACTCTGGTTTTAATTATTGTGCTGTTTTAATGGGCTTGCTTTATTTTATAGTTTAATTGTGCATGTTTATTTTAGTGTTTTGATGAAATTGTTTTATTGTGTATTTTAATTGTTTGTGTGTTTTTGCAATTGGTTTTACACTTGAAAACCACTGAGAAGCCACCTTTGTAATTAAGAAGTACATACATTAATAGTCATGATAAAAAATATGCATCCTGTTACTTGTTTCAACCTAAAATATGCATTTGATACACATATGAGCTAAGAACTATAACAGAATTCAGAGAAGCGCAAAAACCAAAGGATGATTGCTTTCTGATCCACATATTACTCTGAGAAGTGCAAATTAGGTTGGTTTGCTTAAAAAACTGCAAACCAAACAAAATCCTTGAGCATCCCTACCTTGAAGCCAATCTGTCCATCTCCCAGTATGACTGGCTCCTGCATGTTGTGGAAGGAGGCAGAACTCAAGCTTGTGGCTTTCTGGAGCTCCAACAATTGTTAGAACAAATCTTCCTTCCCATTGTGCTTTGGCCAGTGAGCTATATAATTAATAATTACCACAAAGACAACTTTGAAAATCCACAGTGAGTTGTTCTTCCTGGTTTTGAGTACTTTAACTGCATTTTAGTGCCTTCTTTTGCTCTCTCCCTATAGGTATGTAAAACCCTTTCCCCCAAATAGCATGTCTGTAATAGTCATTTATTTGTAAATGTCTTGAAAACAACAGGTTGGAGATTTTTAATCTCCTGCAGAGGGGTAGGTGATAACACATATTCCCGTGATGAAACATGGTTGACAGCATATACATCCTCAGATGAACATGTGGTATCTGTAGGAGTTAAACTATGCTAAAGATGGGAATACTTTTGTCAGCCTGTGCTAGCTGCTGAATTTCAAATCTGGATTTTGCTTATGTATGCATCCGAATAAAAATGTAGGAAAAGAGAATATTCAAAAAGTTCTCGACAGAGACACAGGAAAAAAGTGACACACTCAGGCTGCTTTTAGGCATCACATTTACCATATGACAAAGTATGGCTGAAAGCTCAAATCAATTAAGTTCCTAAGATTAAAACTTCTCATGTCTTCCTGAGTAAAACTAGGGTAAATCAAAGACAGCATGTGAGGCAGTCCATGAATCAGTGAAGAGCAAATTAAAGGAACAAGTATGAAACAGATCTACAGGACCTCACAGTATGTTTTAAAGTGCCAATGAGATATGTTACACGCTTACAAGCATAGATATCTGCCCCACTGCCATACAGCAGTGAAAATCAGCATAAAGGGTCTCCAAGGTTCCTCTATATTACTGATTGGGGGGGGGAGTTTGTGGATGAGACCTTGCAGATTTACCTAAGAACATAAGAAGGGCCCTACTGGATCAGGCCAATACTCCATCTAGTCCAGCATCCTGTTCTCACAGTGGTCAACTAAATGCCTATGGGAAGCCCGAAAGGAGCTGAATGCAAGAGCACTACCCAGCATTAGCATTTAGGGGCATATGCCTCTAACAGTGGAAGTAGAACATAGCCATAGTGGCTAGTGGCCATGGTGACCAGCAGTTGTATTGAAATCATTGTAAGGTGGTTTAGAACGTTTAAATCTGATGCCACAGGACATTGTGGGGGAAATAAAGAAGGTGGCTTCAAAGTACTAGGCATAGGAGCCCAGGACAGGAATCAGTTAGGGGAAGGGTTGTAGCTCAGTTGTAGAGTATCTCTGGAAAGGGCTGGGAGAAACCCCTGTCTGAAACCCTAGAGAGCTGCTGTTGGTCAGTATAGTTGGTCAGTATAAATAATACTGAGCTAGATGGATCAATTGTCTGATTCAGTATAGTGCAGATTCCTATGTTTCTAGTGCAATGGTGTGCCTTCCTAGTGCCATGGTGCACCTTCCTAGAAGTCTGGAGCCCTACACATGAGCATATGCTGATGCTGAATCTGTCTTTACTCAGTGAGGCATGAAGCAAGAGGAACCATGAAGGAACCTGAATCTCTCCTAGCATGTTTCCAGTCAGGCCACCTTTGTGCTTTTCAGAACCATTACTGGAGAAGCATCAACACAACTTTGTAATGGTTTAGCATTATGCCACAATTCTCTACCAGAATGCACAAGGGCTATGCAATCCCCCCAATCTGATTCAGGGCCTGATTCTGTGCTCTGGATCCAGCCTTGATTTGACACATATTGATCCAGATCCAATTTGGAGACATGACTGCTTCTTAAGAGGGGATTAGCCCTGCCAAATTTCACAGGTAGGCACAGGTGTGTTTGTGCTAGCTATCTTTCAAGTTTGTTTTTCAAACTTATTTTAGAAAATGTCAGCACAGTCAGTTGAGTGCTCAGTCCTACAAATTCTCGTGCTCCTGTTTGGACTGTTCTGCTGTATTTCAGTTAGTAGCTCAATTCTCCTTGCTGTTTCAGCACTGTCATATGAGGTCTGTGAGCACCAGCCTGCCAAGGGTGTTTCTCCCTTACCTGCCTCTCTGCCTCTGTCTCTGCCTCTGCCTCTGCCTGCTTGCAGCTAGTTTCTGTGAAACAGCAGGGTTGGGTGACTGCCCAAAAGTTTTGCTATGATACATTTGTCCCACAAGACTTACTGATACTACACAAGACAAGCTTAATGAAGACAGACACAAAAAAGAGAACACTCTCCCCAAGTACTTCCCTCCCCAACAAGAACTGTGATTGGAGAATGCTGGGTGAGATTCTAGTGCTGGATTGGAAGCTGGAGCTCATCCCTCTCTTGGCATTCTTCTTATATGATATTGTAATTAATAATGACAACATTTTGGAAACAGCCTGTTTGGCTTTTCTTAGAGACTGTTTTGAGCTCCATATTGGCACAAATCACTATAAATTGATTTGGTTGACCTAGCTGGCTCTGTAGCAATTTGTTGTAGCTGTCGTGACCTGTTCTGGATTAAGCACAAATTGGTCCGATACAGTTTGGGATTCAGAATTTGGTCGGATCAGTTGCACAACCCTAGAATGCTCTGTGCTTTGACTTCCATTTTAATTACAGTGAGCAAGTAAACTGATATTCTATGGGAGCATTTATGTGGTTTTTTAAACAACTATTGGTATCAGGTACATTGTACAGTATACTCTTTTATGGGAGAGCTGTTGTAGCACAGTGGCCATGAGACTAGGCTTTTAATCAAAAAGGCTTGACTCTCACCTCTGTGGTGAACTCACTAGGTAGCCTTAAACAAGCCACTCTGTTTCTCAGTATCATACATACACACACACGTCATGTGCAATATTGAGATGATAATACTTACAGGGCTGTTGTAATGATTACAACAAAATAATAAAGACTTTAAAATGCTATATCAATTTTAAGGATTATTGGGTCAGCTCCATACTAAGTTAATTGCACTTAGTTCTCACTAAAATCAGCAGGACTTTAGCTTACATATGATTCGTCCCATTGCTTTCACTCTGATTGAATATGTTAACAATATATTTAACAACATTTAACCAGTAGTAGGATATCAAATGCATCTAGAAGGCCTGGTACGTATTTTGCTTCTCTTAAACTACATTTCAAAAAATACAGCTGCCAATTCCTGCAGACACAAAATGTTAAGTATATGGCAGAAACACATCAATCAAAATCTAATTTCACTTTAAAGCCACTTCTCCCAAATTCACACTTTGTGGGGTTAAAAAGGGGTTGTATTCATCTATTTCTTGCTGAGTAAATGTGTCTAAGCACATGTGTCTCACATCAGCATTTACTGAAACCTGTCAGATTGATTTCTTGGAGCAGCTGTGACACAGAGCTGCTAATAACTTGATGGCACAGTTCACCTGTCTTGAATTGGATTGTTTCATTTCTGAGTTCCTCCAATCATGAAATTGCACCCAATTGTTCTTAAAAATAGCCCACCAAAGATCTGTACATCAGCCTCTACACCCTTTTTACGGTGAATGCCTCATCATTCCACAGGCTCATAATCAGTTATGAAAAAGATTACTACTTAGAAAGTAATTCTTGTTGAAACAGTCAGTGGACTAACTGTTTCTATTACTAATTCATGCTTTGGTTAGTTTTATGTGCTTTCTATATGACATAGCATAAGGAGGGGGCGAAAAACCCAGCCATCATGGCATAATGGCAATTTAGGAAATAAAGTCGTTGGAATGAACTCCAGAGGGAATGGTGTCACTGTCTTCCTCCCCCTGATCATGTGGCAGTTCTGAAATAACAAGAAGCTCAAACAGAGATACCACATAAGTGTTACACTACATTTTAAATATCAACTTTAAATGCCACTTTAAATTCAATGGCATCTTTCCAGAATGACTATATCTGTCTTGATTTCATATTCCAGGACTGGGGATCCTGTGGCCCTCCCAGTGTTGCTGGGTTTTCGACACTTAGCATCACAGACCACTGGACTTGCTGGCTGGGGTTGATGGGACCTGGAGTCCAACATCTGCAGGGCGACATGCTTAGTGATCCTTTGTATATCGCCATGCCCGCGTTGGAGGAATCCTCTTAGGAGGATGGCCTGCAGCTCCCAAAGGCAAACATCATGGAGCAGCAGCCCATGCCAAGGGACTATGAGGCAGAGCAGGGGGATTTGGGGTTCTCAAGGGACACAGCAACCCAATTTCCTCCTCAGCCCTTTCATGGAATCAGAAGCCAAGCAGCCAATGAATAGCAGGGAACTCAGGAGACTAAAGATGTAGGTGCAGTTAGCATCCAGAGTGCCCACCTGAGGACTCAGTAAGCTACTCCTCATGAGTAGACCAAATCCTCAGGCAAACCAGATGGCCTGCCTCTGTGCTTTGGGTGGACCTCTGAAGGCTCAGGCTTAAAGCCTTCAGTTCATAGTGTTGGAACAGTGCCTTTGTTCCAGGGAACAGCACTCTACTTGGTGTATCCCTGTCTGCCTAGCTGTTCACTGGACACTGCTGCCCCTTCCCCATTTTGACTTTGGACTGCCTTGACCTTGCTTCTTGTGCTGCCCCTGGGATCAAAGGCTGGACTGTCCCCATACTGTGATTCCAGTACTGGCCATTGTTAACTCTCTGCTGCTCTGCCTGTGTGCCATCTGCAGTAGGGCACAGATGCCTTTGTGAGGTATTTGTTAAGACCTGACACTTGGGGGGGGTGTCTGCAAAAATCTACAACAACATTTATCTGTTGCATTGGAAAGAAACATATCTATTCAACTTAACGCTGGTTGTCTGAAAACGTGACAATTCTGGATCTGGGGTCTCTAACAGCTGGTCATATGAATGTATATATACACCTTTCAGTTCAGTTTGAGGGTACTGACTCTCCACTTGGCAGTGACTACTGCTGCAGTTTGGCTGTTCTATTGTGTATTTTTTTTTATATAGTTAGAAAGTTAGTTGTTCATTCGTTTATAGTATGCATTTTCATTTGCTTCCTCGCTGAGGAAGTGGTAAGTAGTGGTAAATCCCCCAACAGAGTACAGAACACAGGGCTCATTCAATATATACGTCACTCCCTTCCTCCTTGCTCAGTCCCAGGGATCATCAGACTCCCAGGGCATCTCTTACTTCAGAGACTACCTGGTGAGCACCTTACTCCCCTTCTTCCTCCTTCCTTGCCTCTTTCTCTTGCCTCACTCTATATGCTTTCTGTCTCAGTTTGGGAGCCTCTCCTGAGATGCAACCAGTTACCTTTTTATTCTTCAGCTGTATGCGTTTCTCAGCTCTGCCTTGCATTGCCGGAAGGATTCCTCTCTTCAAGTGAGCTAATAAATCCAGCTAGCAGTGGCTCCTGAATATATATATACATATGTATATATGTATATATGAATTTATACCTCACCTTTCCTCCTGAAGGAGCCCGGGGCAGCAAACATAAACAAAACAATTTAACAAGGAAAAGAAATGTGTACTAAAAACAGTTAAAATATTGCAAAACGTAAATACAATTAAAAACATACTAAAACAGTTAAAATGTTCTAAAACACAGCAAAAACATAAAATACAGTTAAAAGCTTTGTTTCAGCCATCAGATGCCTGGGTAAACAGGAGAACAGGAGTGTTTTCAAATACCTTCTGGAAGTCAGTAGTGACAGAGACAGGTGCACCTCACTGGGGTGGGCATTCCACAAATGGGGAGCCACCACTGAAAAGGCCCCTATAAATACATGATGTTACTATAGATAGACAAAAATGGGTGGTCACTAAAACTCATCACAGTGTGGAAATCCCAGGTTCAGGTCCTCTGTCAACCATAAAGCTTTGGGCAAGTTGCTATCTTTCAACCTATCTTTCAGGATTGTTGTGAGCATTAAAATTCGTTAACCCTATGGAGGAAGAACATGATAAAAAAACCAAATACATAATGGAAAATTAATGCCAAAGTAGTGGTATGGGTCCTGATTTGGCTACTGGATTGGGGAGATCTCTCTTTTTTTTTAGTAACACTGCAGTTTTACTGAAGGTCAAGAACTCTAAATGGGGCTAAAAAGGTTTGAAAAGAAGTCTGTTAGGCTTCTACCAATAATGACATCAGGGGCCTAGAGGTTCTAGAGTGTGGCATACTGCTTCTTTTCTGCTGTCCCCTCCCCAACAGATTGTTTTGTGGTGATAAATGAAGCAGTGGGGATAAACATTGCCCAGGGAAGTGCAGTGAGCTTAGAGTCTTCCAGACCTTTTAATGTTTTTAATGACATTCGACCTGTGTTCCTTTCCCTATAATTCCTCCAACTTTGTATTATTTACTGAAGACTTGGGTAGTGGAGGTGTCTCATCCAGGTTCACACAGACTGCATGGTAGCCTCAGATGCTCATGTGTAGGAGCTATAATTTCTATGTAAACTTCACAGCAAACTATCTTCAATAAGGAAAGCATCATAGACGTTCTTTTGTGAGTCACAAAGAGCATAGAATACAAGAAGGCCTCCATATGCTCCCAAAATATCATCAGAAGTGTGCTGTCATCTAGTCAGAACCCTCACCATTTTATGACATGGCCAAATGGTCAAGGAATACCTAATCACTTTGAACGAGTTCAAATCTGCAGGGCCCGATGAAATGCATCCAAGAATATTGAAGGAACTGGCTGAAGAACTCTTGAAACCACTGTCTTTTTAGTATGCTTTTCTTTTCCTTGTTAAATTGTTTTGTTTGTGTTTGCTGCCCCGGGCTCCTTTTGGAGGAATGGTGGGGTATAAATTCATATATACATATATGAATTCATATATACATATGAATCATATATACATAAATCCACTGCTAGCTGGATTTATTAGCTCACTTGAAGGGAGGAATCCTTCCAGCAATGAAGGCAGAGCTGAAGAACAGAAAGGCAACTGGTTGCATCTCAGGAGAGGCTCCCAAACTGAGACAGAAAGCATATAGAGTGAGGCAAGAGAAAGAGGCAGGGAAGAAGGAAAAAGGGGAGTAAGGTGCTCACCAGGTAGTCTCTGAAGTAAGAGACACCCTGGGAGTCTGATGATCCCTGGGACTGACCAAGGAGGAAGGGCCTGACATATATATTGAATGAGCTCTGTGTTCTGTACTCTGTTAGCGGATTTACCACTACTTACCACTCTGTTAGGAGATTTACCACTATTTACCACTTCCTCAGTGATGAAGCAAATGAAAATGGATACTGTAAACATATGAACAACTAACTTCCTAACTGTCAAAAACCATCTTTGTGATATCATAAAGGATGGGTGAAATGCTGGATGACTGGAGGAGGGCTGATGTTCTCCCTATCTTCAAAAAGGGCAAAAAGGAGAAACTTGAGAACTACAGACCAGTCAGTTTGACATCAATCCCTTGGAAAATTCTGGAGCAGATTATAAAGTGTTCAATCTAAGCATGTTGAAAACAATGCAGTGATTACTAGAAGCCAACATATATTTATCAAGAACAAATCCTGCCAGACTAATCTTATCTCATTTTTTAATCAGGTAACCTTCCTGGTAGACTACAGGAATGCTGTGGCCATAAGATATCTTGACTTCAGCAAAGCTTTTGACAAAGTGCCCCATGATATTCTGATTAGCAAGCTAGTTAATGTGAGCTGGATGGAACAACTATCAGGTGGATCCACAGTTGGCTATAGAATCGTACTCAAAGAGTGCTTATCAACAGTTCTTTCTCAATGGTAATTTCTGCAGTGCCCCAGGAGAAGTAACAAGTGGGGTACTGCAGGGGTTGTCCAGGGCCAGTGCTCTTCAACATTTTTATTAATGATTTGGATGAGGAGGTGCAGGGAATGCTTATTAAATGATAACAAATGAATGATACAAAATTGGGAGGGATAGCTAATACCCTGGAAGACAGAGACAAAATTCAAAGGGATGTTGATAGGCTGGAACATTGGCCTGAAAACAACAGCATGAAATTTAACAGTGATAAGTGCGCAGTTCTACACCTAGGAAAAAGAAACCAAATGCACAGTTATGAGATGGGGAATACTTGACTCAGCAATACTACCTGCGAGAAGGCTCTTGGGATTGTTGTTGATCACAAACTGAATATGAGCCAACAGTGTGATGTGGCTGCAAAAAAGGCAAATGCTATTTTAGGCTGCATTAACAGAAGTATAGTTTTCAAATCATGTGAAGTATTAGTTTCCCTCCATTTGGCACTGGTTAGGCCTGATCTTGAGTACTACATCCAGTAAGAAGGATGCAGACAAACTAGAACAGGTTCAGAGGAAGGCAACAAGGATGATCAGGGAACTGGAAACAAAGCCCTATGTAGAAAGACTGAAAGAACTGGGCATATTTAGCATTGAGAAGACTGTGGGGAGATATGGTAGCACTCTTCAAGTACTTGAAAGGTTGTCACACAGAGGAGGGCCAGGATCTCTCCTCGATCATCCCAGAGTGCAAAACACAGAATAATGAGCTCAAGTTGTAGGAAGCTAGATTTCAACTGAACATCAGGAAAAACTTCCTAACTGTTAGAGCAGTATGACAATGAACCAATTACCTACGGAAGGTGGTGGGCTCTCCTACATTAGAGGCCTTCAAGAGGCAGCTGGACAACCACCTGTCAGGTTTGCTTTAATTTAGATTCCTGGCATTGAGAAGGGGGATGGACTTTATGGCCTTATATGTCCCTTCCAACTCTACAATTCTATGATTAAAAATGATTCATTTCAGACATCTGAAAGACATCCTCATAACTGATTAATCCATTTTAACAGATATGTTTAGAATACAGGGGTACCACCTGGACACGGGTTTACTTATACTGCGCAGAAGGTGTTTATTGTTTCAGAAGCTGTAACTTTAAAGGCATATTTTATGATATCATAACACAGAAACTTGGAACAAAAAAGAATTGACTGGAGTATGAACAATGAATAATGTTGTTTGTTGTTGTTATGTGCCTTCGAGTCGATTACTACTTATGGTGACCCTATGAATCAGTGACGTCCAAGAGCATCTGTCATGACCTACCCTGTTCAGATCTTGTAAGTTCAGGTCTGTGGCTTCCTTTATCCATCTCTTGATTGTCCTTCCTCTTCTTTGACTCCCTTCTGTTTTCCCCAGCATTATTGTCTTTTCTAGTGAATCATGTCTTCTCGTTATGTGTCAAAAGTATGATAACCTGTTTCATCATTTTAGCTTCTAGTGACAGTCTGGTTTAATTTGTTCTAACACCCAATTATTTGTCATTTTCACAGTCCATGGTATGCGCAAAGCATGGAGTAAAAGATCAACAAGTTCCTTCAAACACTACTCTTGTATAGCTTGTATACTCTTGTATATTATATTAATAATACGTGCTTTAACATGTAGTACTTATTTATTTTCTTGCAAGTCAAAAAACTAAAACTGCTGGTGGTGTCAGAACCTAACCAGTTTGTATCAGAAAAAACATCCCAAATATCCCACCAGAGTGAGAAACAAAATGCATATATAAGAAAAACTTTTTTACAGGTGGAAGGATGACATTAGGGACAAATATCTTGAGATAGGTTTGTAATTGCTGGCAATGAAAATGAAAAACATTACATGGTTTTCTGTAGTTTGTATAATGGCACCAGGGAATGCATCATTAACTGAAGCAGCAAGAACAGCCTATGGACAGCAATACAATGGCTAAAATATTTTGTTACATCTGCCAATCAGCCTGACAAACTGGAAGTGAACAAGTCCTCACCAGTTCAACCTGTTTCTTTGCCTCCTTCTTAATCACAGCATCAAGAAGAGATTGTACGAAGGAAAAGAAGATGACGTGAAAAAGGCTGGCTGCTAAAGAGTTACTTTGTCTTAAACTGGCTCCTTTTTCTGCATTACTGTCACCAGTGATAAGCCAGTTTCACAGTTAATGTTAAAATGATACAGTGGTGACACAGGAGAGAAAGATACATTACAACTAAAAGGATACTTTACTTTCAGCTCATGGCTGATGGAAATATGTATCCATTGGCAGAGGAGGACCTTGTCCATTATGGTTGAAATGCAAAAATAAGATCCTAATTGCAAATGGAATCCAAAGAAGTATGGAAGAGATCATATCTAGAGCATCTTGGCTAGAGCACCTTCATTACAAAGCATTTTATATCTGAAGGAGGCTTCCAAACCTGCTGTCTTCCAGATGTTTTGGACTCCCATACGCTCCAGACAGGGTTTTACATCACATAGGGAGCCTTAGTGAAAACAGGAAGCTCTCTGCTTCAGAAATAATAATAATAATAATAATAATAATAATAATAATAATAACAACAATATGTCCTGTCCTGCCTCCCAATAGGGGCTCAGGGCAGCAAACAAAAAACACTAAAACATTCTAAAACATAACAGACATTAAAATATATTAAAACAAAACATCTTTAAAAACATCTTAAAAAGCAATTCCAACACCCAAATTCCAAATTCACCCTCCAACTCATGACAGACTGAAAAAAAAAGAGAGAAAGGTGATGCACCAGATGTGAGATGTGCCAGCACATGTCCCTCACATGGTTTTTGTCATGGGAAGAAACAGAATGTCCAAGTAGGGGAAAGACACACCAGAATGCCTTATCACTTACTAAGCATTAGGCTATTTGATAGTGCGAGTGCTAAATAATACAGCAGTGAAGATAATACATCTTCGCACACACTCACACATACATCCACACACACACCTGCTGTGCACATATCCAATTCTTGATGGGTGTTTTGATTTGGTTTGCATCTTGGCAATCATGTGTACAGTAGCCATCAGTCAATATGCATATGGTTAGGTTGTGCCAGTACTTTTCTATGCTGAGGTTCCAAGTCCCCCCCCCTTTTTAGGCAAGTAAGCACAAATAATAACTGGGTAGCAAAATACCCACAAATAATGAATTGTGGCATAAATGCCCTGCAGACTGACATCATAGTTCAGAGGTGGATCTGCTCCACATGTATGCTTACACCAGTTTTCCTCTCATGTCTCTTTCAGCAGCTTTGTGTAATTCTTTCATCCACTCAAACTTTTTTTAACAGAGGTAAGAGGTTTTGCCCAAGAGGGAAGAGATTGCAATAAGAAAAATGTAAGTTATTGAGAACTGTTCCTAGCATGCACACAGACTTCCTCTAGGGAGCATAGCTGTAATCTTTTTAAAATTCTGTAAGATATCCTCCTCGGTAGAACAGGGTATAAATTTAAATAAATCATGAGCAGTTTAGCAGAGAAGTAGCAAAATCTTGTTGATATGTGTGCAGGTGTTCGCTAATGATTATTAAAATGCAGAACAGAATTGTAATATATATATATATACATATATTTAGTATACCTTTGTTATATAAGTGAGCTCTAGGGACTGTTTTACAAGCTCTCTGTGAGGCTACAGTGGGTCTTTAAGGTTATGAGGTATTCTGGTCCTGCTGTTTTAGAGGATAATAGGACAAGCAGCTTTTAGTTACAGATAAGAATACCGTGTTTTAGAATAGCTCTAGGGAAATACACCAGCTGGCCAATTATTGGTTTGCAAAGATTTCTCATAGAAAATGCAATTTCACTCAGGTCAGCTTCAGTGTGAAATGTATTATTATTTTTTCCTGAAGAAGGGAAAGTGTATAATTATGGAGAAGGACTTTTGAACCTTGCTTGTTTTTCTTGTGCTTAGAATAGACACGTATGGCTGCATCTAAACACAAACAGATAGCCGATTGCCGAGATCTGATTGTCAGAAGTGGTTCCACTGCTTGCTATTTGTGAGCCTGACAAAATTATAAGCTAACATGCTTCCATCCTTCAGCACTATAAAGGTGCATAGGACAGAAGGACTTGCAGAAATCATGTCTGTTATTCATATTCTGTCTTGTTTTTAGCACTTAGTCATACCTATAATTATGTTTTATCCCATAGCTTCTTCCATTAGTCACTAAGTAACCATAATACTCTTCAAAATTTGCACCTGTGAGTTCACCCTGACAATTTAGGATCTTCCATTAGGATCCTTTTACATGAGTCCCTAAAAAACTATAGTGTTATGGTTATCTGTATTGTTGTTATGTGCCTTCAAGTCGATTACGACTTATGGCAACCCTATAAATCAGCAACCTCCAATAGCATCTGTCATGAACCATCCTGTTCAGATCTTGTAAGTTCAGGTCTGTGGCTTCATTTATGGAATCAACCCATCTCTTGTTTGGTCTTCCTCTTTTTCTACTCCCTTCTGTTTTTCTCAGCATTATTATCTTTTCTAATGAATCATGTCTTCTCATGATGTGTCCAAAGTATGATTACCTCAGTTTCATCATTTTAGCTTCTAGTGATAGTTCTGATTTAATTTGTTCTAACACCCAATTATTCATCTTTTTTGCAGTCCATGGTATACACAAAGCTCTTCTCCAACACCTGTATATTAAGTTCTAATTTACTAACTGGCTGGTTACCCTCAGCCAGGGGGACCAAGCCTTGCCGCTTGTAGCCCTCCCTGGTGAGGACCATTGCACTTGATGTGAAAAAGTTCCTCGGCGCTAACTGCTTAGGAGCCAGGCGTATGTTAATAAGTATGGAAATTTCAACCCTGTTGCTTTAATGCTGCTGGTTCATGTTCGTCGGCGTCCAACGGACTTTAGAGTGAGTAAACAGATGAAAATACAAGCTGCAGGTTGAAGTTATAAACGGCAGCCACATTAAAGAATCAGGGAAATGATGCAAATAGTCCTAAGATCCTTTTAAGGTTACTGTTGCCAGATAGTGGAGGGGTTACTCCTTATCCATGGTTAACGATGTTTACTTATTCAGTATGGATATCGGCCAGGGCGAGCCAGAGAAGGGAAAAAGGAATGTTATCTTCGCAAAGCCGCCCTCTGGGGGTCGAAAGCCCAGGAAAAGCTGGCATGCAGCAATCAAGGGGGAAGTCGACATACGGCAGCAAGTCAGTAATGATGAATAGTAGGTTAATAAATTAAGCTCCTTTACAAACAATCAAAGGGAGCTCCCTGGGCTACATCTTTCTAAGCCGCCATCTTCGAGAGCTTTTGTCATCTGACCAAGAGAGCTTTGCTTTGACACCCTCAGCAGCTTGCTGTAACAGCCTGCTGGGGCCCTTTGGAAGTGGTAGGGCAGAAGGCAGGGAGACTCAGTGGTAGATGAAGCCAGAGCCAATAATGGGCCCCAGAGCCAATGACGGGCCTAAGTTCTAATTTAAGTTCTAGGCCTACAGACAGACGTCCCCCATTTGAGGACGTTCATGTTAGAATACTAAACTAATCTTAAGAAATCCTTGGCTACTTGATTGCCAGATACTGTTTGTAGCTTTGCAGCTGTTTGTAGCTTTGCAGCCAAGTCATAGCATAGATGAATCATCTTGAAACAGAGACTATGGAAGCTGTAACACATGGCAGTAACACAGGCAAAGCCCAGTGGTTTTGGCAAAAAGTATCCTGTAGCTACTGAAGAAAACATTGGAATGAAATGTGACTAGGAGACTTCATCTTTATTTTCCCCATTTACCACAACTTTCCCTTCCTTTGCTCAAGACCAGTAATTTAGCAGGCCCTAAATGTCTCTAAAGTACAGCTGGTATAGCACAGTGGGGAGGAAAGCCTGGCTTGGAGTCCAGAGTCTGTGAGTTCAAATACCCACTCGTGTCTCCTGGGTGTAAAGGGCCAGCTAAAAATCACCCCCACAGTGAGTGGCTCAGGGGGGTTACATGCCCTGCCACCTGTGCAGCCATGGGCAAGCTGCATAGCCCCAAGGAGCCCAGTTGCCCCCAGCTGGCAGTTGCGGACAAGGAAGGGGCTGGCTTGTGCAGCTGTGGCAAGCTGAGCAGGCCCTAGCCAGCTGGGGAGGACTAGCCTCAGAGGGAGGCAATGGTAAACCCCCTCTGAATACCGCTTACCATGAAAACCCTATTCATACGATAGCCATAAGTCGGGATCGTCTTGAAGGCAGTCCATTTCCATTTTCAAATGTCTCTAACCTCCCATGTGCCTCATGTTTCAGTTCCATAGGAACTACAACTGAAAAATTAGCTCTGCTAGTTTTATTTTGGTCCTGCTTATTGTTTGCACTATTTCCCAAAATTCACTAGAGAATTCTCAGTATTGACAATAAGAATGCAAAGATTATTCAGCTCAAAGCAAATGTAATTATAATGTGTGAATAAACAATGTCACTTATGTCTTTTAAAGAAAAAAAGAGGACAAAGATAGACACACAAACAGACCCATGTATCCAAGGTTATTTACTTAGTTATTTAGCAGAGGTTTATATCCTGCCTTCTTGTTATCTGTGCATCACTCAAGGTGGCTTACATAAATATAAATTACAATCTGACCATGAAACCACAGTAAATGAAGAGTTAGTAAAATGAAACCTGAGTAAAATACAATAGAGGCAGGTATGAGATAAAAACAATCTTCAAAGGAAAACATTCCATCCCTGGCAAAGCAAAAGCCTTCTCAAATAGAAAGGTCTTCACTAACCTGCAAAAACAGCAAAAGAGGGGGCCAGCCAAATGTCATGGGGCCAGGTGTTCCACAACTTATGTACTGCCACCCAGAAGGCCCTCTCTCATGCCACTGTCAACTGCACTTCCATCATAGGTGGGACAAAGATAAAGGCCTCTCTCCACCAGACCTTAGGTAGTGGGCAGACTGGTACAGGAGAAAGGGACTTTTAGGTATCCTAGACCCAAGCAACTGAAGGCTTTAAATCAGCAATTTGGATATCCACTTTGAACCAACACTTTCAATACCACAAATTATGCAGTTGAGTTTCCTGAGTTTGGGGAAATCAAAGGGGTTAGCACACCCAAAGTGTAATGGATGAGTCTCACCTTATCCCAGGTAATGGGCACTGGAAGCATGTGCTGTAAGCAATGCAAGCCAGCATGGCATGAGGTTTCTGCTAACTGGCAATTTGGATATGGCTTTAAAATTGTCCATTCCTTTCTTTACTACTGGCTCATGTTCATCTGAAGTTCAATTCTGGTCAAGGATAAATGGGATGTGGTAAGATCTTAAAATGCTGGTTTTTCAGGCAAATGTCATGATCCTGTCCTTTCAGATGAGATGGGAAACCTCCCACAGTGGAAAATGCATACGTTAGGGATATTTGAATTGACAAATTAGGGCCGTTATAGATATTTACACTCAGATCTGACCTGTGGGCAGGAGTCTGAGCTGAGCCAAGAGCCAGGAACCATGGGACAAGCCAGCAGCCAGGACTGAAGAATAACCAATGACACACCCGGGAGCTCAGTAAGGCCTTCTTGTTTAAGCAAGGCTCGACTGGAATATAAAACCTCCTTAAACATCTTCAAGGAGGGTCCAATGACATGTCTAGTTGAGCAGAGTCAGAACAGGGCCTGAGGGAACTTCACTGAGAAGCTGCTGCCTACAGTTCAGTGACTCACCACATGGGGCAACTGCATACAGATTAAACAGGTCTTGAAAATATCCAAGAATAGTCTGAAGATACAGGATAGTTCTACTGCTGAACCTAAGCTATGAACTGCTTGGGTGGGACACAACCTGGAAAACCTAGATATTAGCCAATCTGAGCTCATTAGTGTGACTGTAGGGCAAGGGTCACCAACCTTTTTGGGCCAGTGGGCACATTTGAAATTTTGGCAAAGTGCTATGCCTGCCAGTCACAAAATGAATAATGTAAAGTGTGTGACACAATACAGAATGGCAGCTGGGGGTTGCAGCATAACACAAAATGGCTTCCACCTCTAAAGAAAAGCAGGAAAAAGAGACAGGAACACAAAACGGTGCAGGCATCCCTCCACCCATCTTGTGCATTGTGAATTTTTGAAAGGATATTTACTGAGACCTTTCATTGGCACTATATGCACTCTCAGGGTGCCAGGTTGGCAACTCCTGCAGTACTCTAATAAAGAAATAACTTGGGGAAAGTAACCTTCCTACAATGTTCTCTCTTACATCTTTCCTGGTTGTACAGAGCAGAAAGGAGAGGATTAATGAGCTTATATGCAGTGTTAGATCTGGTCTTGGTAACAAGCTGCAAGTAGGTGGCCTTTTTAGCACCTCTGTCAAGAAATATTATCATTTTCCTTATACCTTAGTCTATACTTGTAACCATTGTCTTTGGGAACAATACAGTTAACATGAATATATTCAGAATGAATATGGGGCGTATCTTTGAAAATACACTTGAAGGATTCATTTCATATTCACAGGGAGATGGACTGTGACCTATCAGGTCTTTTCTGCTTATAATCTGTAGATTGCTGTCTTCACTTGCTCTGTAGATCTGAAGGACCCTTACATTCACTGAAGTGCAAAAGGGCAAGACATTTTAACAACCGTCCAGCAATTTAATTATACTCCCTTTTCTTTAATCTATTTCTTATACCAAGGCTTTTTGAACACCATATTTTGGAAGTTGCTAAAGATACTCTAAATGCACCTGTTCAATCCATCTTGAGGAGGTGGACTGAATGCATCCTGTGTCAAACAACACAAGCCTGGCTATTCATAGGTCATCTTTTATCTTGTAGAAGGAACAATATTTTGAACTTCTTGAAGAATAATCAGAGGGCAAGGAGAGGAAAGATTCAGATATATGTGAATTTAACCCTTTTTTAAAAGCCTTAGTATTTAAATCCATATTCTCAACTCAGATTTTGTTGAAATGTGAATGATTTGTGGATCATTTGCCTAAAGCCACTGAAATCACACAAGTAAAAGTTGTGAGTGAATTCCTTTCTAAAAAGCAGGTCACTTGTTTACCTAATGTGCTGCCATTATGCTCGGAGATGGATGAATTCCACTACGCTTTCTGAAAATGAACGTTTGTTGTTGTTGTTTTTAAAAATGGCTAATCTCTTGAGTTCATTTGAGTAGCTTCAAAAAAGAAGTACTCCCCTCCCCATAAGCCTCCAAAGTACCTTACAACCAGAGTCTTTGGGAACTCCACAGCACAGCAAGGCTGGGAAGGAAAAACAGTGGTGCTCAGGTCTCTATTGTGATTATGGTACCCATGCAAAGATTCCAAGAGCCATGGCCCACCATTGTTTCAGTCCTGATGTACTGTGAGAGCACATCAGGGCAATAGAGAGGAAAGAGGAAGAAAGGAGGGGGGAATCCTTTTCTCTGCTCTCCACTGGTGATACTGCTGCTGTCCCTACTTCCCAGTTGCACCTAGCTAAAAGGGAAGGGGTTGGCAGAGGGAAGCCAGGGACGCTTTTCTTCCCAGATATTGATCCACGTCAGAACAGTCTCCTCTCTTTTAAGAACCATACTGCAGGGTTACATTTTCCAACTGACCTTCTATGAGTGATTTTTTAATTGGTTGGACTGTGGCTATTATGAAGTTTCATTGGCTTTCTGTTTTTTTAGAAGATTGGATGGGTTTTGTTATTTTTTTGTACTGCTGATTTCTTTTTACGCTGTACTTTATTGTTGCTAGCTGCTTTGCAAGGGCATTGCCTGGAAAAGCAGCCTAGAATTTTTTAAAAAATAAAGGAAGAATAAATAAAACCCCAGAGGTTTGTTTCTTAGCAAGGCTTGAGTGATTGTCCACAGAATCTCTAATTATGCTTCTTACACATGCAGTGTCTACATATTTGAGAAGATCAGGTCACATGGTTAGAACATATACAGCGTAGATAACATGCAATCTTCCCTAACCATGTTCATGGAAGCTGTATGCCAGGAGTGAGGAACCTCAGGCCCAGAGGCCAAAGGTGGCTCACCAGACCACCTTACCTGGCCCTTGGGACTGTCCCTAGGCTATAATCCATCACTCAGCTACACCCGCTCTCTCTAAGCCACATCCCTCACTGACTGTCCTCTCCACCCTCCTCAAGTGCTATTGCGCTGCTTGAATGTGTCCTTTTAACCGTGCTGCCTCTTGCTTGCCTGGATGCAGAGATGGAAGTGTGAGTGTAGAAGCCTCTGACTTTTGTGCAGCTCAAATGTAGCCTAATGTGCAAAAGAAGAGAGCACATCTGTTGCCCCACCCACTTTTGCCTCTGGCCCCACCCACTCCTGACATGTGGCCCCCGAAAGATTGCCCATGCAGAATGGAATACAGCCCTTGGGCAGAAAAAGGTTCCACACACCCCTGTATGTGTTACCTGGAGCCATGTATGAGGAACTGTGGGATAGCAGTCCCAATGTCATTCAGGTAACAAAAACCAGGGATGTTGTTCTCCAGATGTTGTTGGACTCCAACTTCCATCAGCCGCAGCCAGCATGATCAATGGTCAGGCATAAGGAGAGTTGTAGTTCAACCACATCTGGAGGGCCACAGGTGTCCATCCTTTGTTATGGGAACCTCCCTACCTGCCTGCTATACCATTAAACCAGTCTTGATGTTGTTGACATGCATGTCAGTACCACAATAAATGTGGTAAGTCTACAGTAAATTATTTCAGGCCTGCTACCTTCTGCTTCTCTGTATTTTCTTCATGCTGCTTACCCAAAACTACATATTTATACATTATCTTAGCTTCCATTGTTCTGTTAATTGTCTCTAAATGGCTAAAAAGATGTCCATGTTTGACAAGTTCATATGTTCCTGTTTTAGCTAATTGATTATCTGTTGTGCAGCTATCCATTACTCCACCACAATATCATACTTCCATCATGTTTCCATCCATTACAATAATGTTGTCAAGCTAAACTTTGGCTCTCTTGGACATTTCATTTTTACATATAGGGCAGAAGGGAAAGAGCACAAAGGAGGAAATGAGAGGTGTTTTGACTTTCTGGACATTTTATCACAATCGGATTTGGTTCTGGAAAAAAGCAACATATACCATTTCAAGCAATCAGCTTTTTTTAATGACATCTGATTGGTATGAAACAGATGGCCCACAGATTTAAGCAGGGCAAAGTGCTTTGTGCTAACCCACACACTAGCCTCAGAGCCCAGGAAGGCAGCTCTTGTGGGAAATGGCTGAACTGTCTCCAAGCCACATTTGTTCCTTTCTGCTAATGCTGCCAGCAATGGAACCACAAAAGGCTTATTTTCAGTGTTGCACTTGTACAATGAAGTCTGTTACAACCTTTTAAAAATGTTCCATCAAGTAGTTCCTCTGCAACTGTGGCTGTGTATGTACTATACATTTACAGTGCATTTAAAGGACGCTGCTTCTCCCAAAAATTCCTGGGAACTGTAGTTTACCCCTCATGAAGCTACAGTTCCCAGCATCCTTAACACACTTGGAAAGGTGGGAAATAAATTCAGTAACAAACAGACAAACAAACATGTACAAGGATTCTTTGAGGGAAGTAATGTTCTTCAAATGTGAATGTATGTTGTGGACTGCATGCAGGCTACGTAAAATAGCAAGGAGCTCTCTTTGGTGCTGAAAGGGAAAGTTCAGCATCTATGCTCATTATTTAGGCAATCGGATAAACAATAGGGTTGACTATCTGTAGAGTTCATCATGCTCTTAACACCCTTTAAAACTTGACTTCTCCTCCTCAAAATTGATTTCCTCTAGGAAAGATCTACACCAGAAGTGTCACAAGCAGTATTATTATTTATTAAATACCTCAGACATCTAAACAGTAAATAAAAATAAAACCACATGACAGGACCTGCCTGCAACGTTACAAGCTAATGAAACAAAAAGATGGACATAAAATAACTAAAATGCAAAGGAATGTGGGAGAAAGAGATCCATCCACAATATCCCAAGTAAACATACTGTTTACACAGGCTGAGCTTATCTTGTCTAGTGCTAGGGCAGTCTAAAGAAATGGAAGTGCAAATTAAAAGGAACAGAGAAATTCAAGGCAGTTTGGAAATAGATAGTTTTGGTTCAGAAAGCAAAAAAGAACTTCCAGAAGAATATATAAAAACTGTGGAAAAGAAATAATGTGGGGCTATGTAAAATATGTAAGTATTTTAAAACAACGGATACAATAAGACTATTTCCCTTATCGAATATGGGAAGAGAAGCCAATGAAGAGAAAGTTAATAATGGAGAGCTGTAAGAAAATTGAGGTCAAAACGCAGAAGACAGACAGCAGAACTGAGCAAGGGATAGCAAATTAATATTTAACTTGGAGCAGGTGGGTGGTCTAGATGGCACTATGAAAATTTCTAAAATTCAGCAGCAAAAGCTTCCTAACTGTAAATTCATAACAAATTGTGCAATCTAGGCAAACTTTGATACACACACGCACACACAAAATGCAACCGGTCAAGCCAAACTGGTAACCAGGCAAAATGCCAAGGTTTGCCTAAATGGTAAAAAAAATGTGGAAACAATTAGTGGTCATGAGTTTTTGAGCACTGTATTTATTCTGCAGACTGGATCTAAAAAGGTACCCTAGGGGAAAATGCTTACAGAAAGTGCAATTAGTGCTGGATCATAACTGATTTTAAAACAGGATTGTGTACCGGACTCGGCTGAGTTCTGAGTCCTGAGCCAAATCAGGCCCATTTGGATCTTTTTGGGCCCCAGCTGAGATGGGTTCAGACAGTCATGGATCACTGCAGGCTGGATTGGATGACCCAAGGTGACTTGTGGCTGTGTGGAGATGAGGTATCAGGTAGGAAGAAGAGACAGCTGTAGAGCTGAGGGAGCAACCCTGGGGGTTGTGGGGTGTGTTTTGCAAGGGGCTTTCCTGCAGAAATGCCCCTTGCAAATTAGCATTGTGTAGGATCACTCCTTCTGCTCAATAGCTCATGAGTGGGAGGGAGCAATTCTGTGCAGAATGGACTCCACTCTTAGTTGGGGGGGGAAGAGATGCAACATCTTCTTTTCTTGCTGCACTCCTGACAGTATGTTTAATTAGGGTTTCCCCCCTAATTAAACATTAGCCCAGTCCCCAAACTTATTTGAAAGTGGCTCCAAGCTGAGGTAGGTGCCCTCCAGATTGACCCAGGGCAGGTGGGCCTGTTGCCCCCCTACTGGAGCAATGAGGCAGGTCAGAGCGTCTGTGCACAGACCCTATTTTAAACAAGTTACTTGATAGCTGATCCACAAACAACAAGCAAACAAGTGAGTCATACAACTGTTTTCCATATTATGAAATGTACATTGGCGATTCTTCGACCTCACCCACATTGAGAGCTGTTTGTGTCCACATCTAGAATACAGAGGCAAGACACTTGTTGGCTTAACCTGGGCTACAGCATTATTAAATGTAAGAAAGCAGGGAGATCTGCAATGATTATTTTAACTATGTTGGACATGGTCTAATGTTGAAGAACGCCCCACGCACCAGTTCCCACAAACCCCAAAATTCCAAGATACTGTTTTTGTGAAACAGGCAAGGCTCAAACGGAATTCCTTGGGTCCCCCAGTCATGAATGGAAGACACTGGGGATGTGTGCTCACCACCTTCATGCTCTTGGGCTCTCCCCAATTTATTTATTTATTTAAGTTATATCCCACCTTTCTTCCTGAAGGAGCTCAGGGTAGCAAAACTACTCAGAGGCCAAGCACTATTCCTTCACTTATTCCTCAGCACAGACCTGCCTATTGTGACTGCACTGCCTTTTCCGTTAACTGACACCTCCCACCCCTGCCTCAGCACTAATTGTGAATACTGCTGAAGCACACAGTGTCACAGTAGATGGCAGGAAATCTGGTCTCCCTCCATCAATGTTGTTCATGGACAAAGCATTCTTTCTCAGTTGTGTAGTGGCAAATTCAGAAGTGCAGGGTCCCATGATAATCACAGCCACCACCCCATTTTTTGGCTGCTGGGTTGAGGATGGGATCCATGTTAACGCCTTCTCCCACGACAAAGGATGTCCCTAGAAGCCAATCAGCATGAAAGGGGAGAGTATTAGCTACTGAAAAGAGTCTTCTTGGGGGCTGGCTGACCTCCTTTCACTCTGATT
This sequence comes from Rhineura floridana, assembly GCF_030035675.1. NCBI lineage: Eukaryota > Metazoa > Chordata > Lepidosauria > Squamata > Rhineuridae > Rhineura > Rhineura floridana. Next base: position 78,967,055 of record NC_084486.1, on the reverse strand, counting down.
GGCTCCAACAGCAGGAAAAGACAAGGAAGCATGTTAGAAGACACTTCTCTGTAGCTAACACACTTCTCTTTCATGCTGATTGTCTCATAGGATGCTGGAGACATAGGGGCCCTGTTGGGACCCTGTTCCCAAAAAAGAAAGAGGTCTAAGACTCCCCCCGACACCCTGGAAAACTACACCTCTGCACTTGGTCAATACATAGCCAGTTATTCTTGCAGTGTGACCTAGGGATTGGAGGGTGCTGAAACAAGCAGCAACAGAGACCAAAGGAGGCAGGATCCATGCTTCACAGCCTTAGAAGCTCCACTCCCATTCATCTGCGGGCCAAGTATGCGTGCCCCACCCTATCCAGAGCTGAACATAACCCCACAGTGGAAGGAAGGGGTGAAACAATTCCAGAACACAGTGGTATAATCTCATAGATATATATGGAATGCATTAAAAAAAAGGAAGTATTCAAAATATAAAGTTGATATTACTATTCTGAGCAATGGCTGAACATCTTTTTCCAGCTCTGCACAAAATATTGTAGACCTCATTTACAATATCCCCAAGTGGATTTTCAAACCCTCACTGCATGGATCTCAATGGAGTGAGGGCAAATTTCCAGGAAGCTTCAATAATCCTGGTTTAGATTTGGTATATGTAAAAAACACACATATGCATCAGAATTCAAGTGAGCAAGTAATTCAATTATAAAAGAGCAAGTAACATATAATAATATAGAATTTAAATCTAAATTGTTCCTATTAGCTAATAAATTAATTCAACATAAACATAAAATGTCCTCCTCTAGGATGTACACCTTAATGTGGTGAGGGGGTTCAAGAGTGTTGAAGAAACTGAGAGCAATGCCGTCAGGAGGCTAGACTCCTAGCAGGGGCACCCAAGGCAGAATGGTCAAAGCTGAGACACCAGACTAAGATGCATCCAAACTCAGAGGAAGGCAATGGTAAACCACCTCTGAATACCTCTTACCATGAAAACCCTATGAATAGAGTATCCAAAATGCAACACGAGATAGTGCTGGAAGATGAGACACACACACACCCCAGGTCAGATAGCACTCAGCGAGCTAATGGGGAAGAACAACTGACAAGTATGAGTAGCGCTGTGACTAATGATGCAACTGGGTCAAAGCCGAATGGAAGCCCAGAGGCTGATGCACACAGATGTGAAAAGAGAGTCCTGAGTTGTACGATGTACACAATAGGAACATGGAATGTGAGAAGCATGAAGCAGGGAAAGTTAGAAATTGTCAAGCAAGAAATTGAATGTATCAACATTACAATACTTGGCATGAGTGAATTAAAATGGATGGGATTGGGACATTTTCAATCAGGCAACTACAAAATATTTTATGCAGGAAATGAAAAATTAAGAAGAAACAGGGTTACTTTAATAGTGAGCAGTGATGTAGCAAAAGCAATTAGGAGCTATAACACAAGGTCTGAGCGAGTAATATCAATGAGATTAAATGGGAAACCTATTAACATAACCATCATCCAAGTCTATGCTCCAACAGCAAACACAGAAGAAGAGGAATTGGAGAGATTTTATGCAGAAGTACAGGAAGAAATTGATCACACACAAAAAACAAGATGTTCTGATAATCATGGGGAAATGGAATGCAAAACTAGGGAACAGAGAAGACCTAGGAATTGTGGGGAAATGGGGCTTAGGAGATAGAAATGAAGCAAGAGAAAGACTTATTGAATTCTGTAAAGCAAATAATTTCTTTCTTGTCAAAAAACACATTTTTTGAGTAACCAAAAGGACGACTGTACATGTGGACATCACCAAATAGTCAATATAGGAATCAAATTGATTATATAATTGGTAGCTGAAGATGGAGAAGTGCCGTACTTTCTGCAAAAACAAGACCAGGAGCAGACTGTGGTACAGATCATGAACTGGTAGAATCAAAAATCAGAGTAAAACTAAAGAAGAACAAAGCAATCATAAAGCCAAAATAGAATTTAAATAACATCCCAGAAGAATATAAAGATCAAATAATTTGAGGCTTTAAACTTAGTTGACAGAGAATCAGAACTATGGATTGAAGTCAGAGACATTATCGGGGAAGAATGTAAAAAGACAACACCTCTAGTTAAAAAGAAAGACCTCAATGGATGACTGAAGAAACTCTTGACATGGTTAAAGAGAGAAGGAAAGCAAAAGCAAACGGAGATAGAAACACGGTCAGAACCTTAAATGCAACTATACAGCAACTAGTACCCAGGGACAAAGAGAACTATTACAATAGTTATTGTATAGAAATAGAAGAGGACAATAAAAAAGGTAAAACAAGAGCCCTATTCCAAAAGATTAGAGAAATTAAATTTAAAGCACGAGTAGGGATGTTGAATAATCAACAGGGGAACACACTGACTGACTGAGATGAAATAAAAGGAAGATTGAAGCAATATACTGAAGAACTCTATAAAAGAGATGCCAGGATGACAGATTCATTCACGGAGGAACCGTATGATGAAGAACCAGAATTTTTGCCCACAGACTGGAAGCGTTCATTATACATCCCAGTTCCAAAGAACGGGGATCCCAGGGAATGCAGTAATTATCGAACTATTGCCTTAATATCCCATGCAAGTAAAGTAATGCTCAAGATTCTACAACAGTTTTACCATATATGGAGCAAGACATGCCAGGTGTCCAAGCTAGATTTAGAAAGCAAGAGGTACTAGAGATCATTTCATAAACATACGTTGGATAGGGTTGCCAGGTTCATGGCCTGAGACTGATCCTGTATCCTTAGGAGAAGAGAAAGTCAGCCAAGTGCAGGTGTTCTTGCAATGCTGTAATGGGAAAAACCACAAGGTGGAATTCTCCCTTCCCTCTGCACAACTTTTAAAGATACAGAAGACCTCTTGGTTGCCAGGCCCGGGCTCCAAGAGGTCTTCTGTATCTTTAAAAGTTGTGCAGGGGGGGAGGGAGATTTCCACCTTGTGGTTTTTCCCATTACGGGGTTGCAAGAACACCTGCACTTGTTTGACTTTCTCATCTCCTAAAGATACAGGATCAGTCTTAGGCCAAGAACCTGGCAACCCTAACATTAGATGATGGAACGGACCAAGCAATTTCAGGAGAATATCATCCTGTGCTTTACAGATTACAGCAAAGCCTTTGATTGTGTAGATGATGAAAAACTATGGAATTTTAAAAGAAAGGGGGGTGCCACAGCATCTGATTGTCCTGATGTGCAACCTATACTCTGGACAAGAGGCTACTGTAAGGACAGAATGTGGAGAAACCGATTGGTTCCCCATCGGAAAGGGTGTGAGACAGGGTTGCATTTTATCACCCTATTTGTTTAATCTATATGCAGAACATATAAAATGGAAAGTGGGATTAGAGCAAGATGAAGGAGTTGTGAAAATTGAAGGGAGAAATATCAATAATTTAAGATATGCAGACGATATCATACTACTAGCAGAAACCAGTAATAATTTGAAACAAATGATGAAAGTTAAAGAAGAAAGCACAAAAGGAGGACTACAGCTGAACATCAAGAAGACTAAAGTAATGACAACAGAAGATTTATGTAACTTTAAAGTTGACAATGAGGACATTGAACTTGTCAAGGATTATCAATTCCTTGGCACAGTCATTAACCAAAATGGAGCCAATAGTCAAGAAATCAGAAGAAGGCTAGGACTGGGGACAGCAGTTGTGAGAGAACTAGAAAAGGTCCTCAAATGCAAAGATGTATCACTGTACACCAAAGTCAATTCAGAACATGGTATTTCCGATCTCTATGTATGGATGTGAAAGTTGGACAGTGAAAAAAGCAGATAAGAGAAAAATCAACTCATTTGAAATGTGGTGTTGGAAGAGAGCTTTACGGATACCATGGACCGCAGAAAAACCCACAAATAATTGGGTGTTTGAACAAATTAAACCAGAACTATCACTAGATACTAAAATGATGAAACTGAGGTTAACATTCTTTGGACACATCATGAGAAGACATGAATCACTAGAAAAGACAATAATGCTCGGAAAAACAGAAGGGAGTAGAAAAAGAGGAAGAGCAAACAAGAGATGGATTGATTCCATAAAGGAAGTCACAGACCAAAACTTTCAAGATATGAACAGGGTGGTTTATAACAGATGCTCTTGGAGGTTGCTGATTCATAGGGTCACCATAAGTCAAAATTGACTTGAAGGCACATAACAACAACAAACATAAAATGTATATAGATCAGACAATAAACTCTACAATACTAGTGTTCAACAGTTTCTTTCTAACTTTTAATGAGAAAGAAAGAGAGAAAGAGAAAGAGAAAGAGAAAGAGAAAGAGAAAGAGAAAGAAAGAAAGAAAGAAAGAAAGAAAGAAAGAAAGAAAGAAAGAAAGAAAGAAAGAAAGAAAGAGAGAGAGAGAGAGAGAGAGAGAGAGAGAGAGAGAGAGAGAGAGAGAGAGAGAGAGAGAGAGAGAGAGAGAGCTGGTGCACACTGATACAGAGCCATTATTACTGAAGCTGCTGAGCTCAGCTGGCAGTCTCCTTGTCAGTCCACCCCTTTACAGCTGCTGGAGTTTAGGAGGAGCTCCTGGATTTCCCCCCCTCCTCTGTCCTACAAGATCCTGAAATCCAACCCCTGCCCACTATTCAGGCACAGCTTCCTCCTTGACTTGCAGGCAAAGATCTTAGCTTTCAGAAAAAACCTGCTCAAGTCTCATACCTCATTTTACTCTTGCTAACTTTCAGATAGTACCACTTGTTTTCTAGTATGAGTAAACAGCAAGAAAGATGATGGTTGAAGGATAACTTCATTGCAGATTTGCATCATGACTGGAAGAATTTGAAAAATCATTAGGTAAATTTCTTTAGGCTGATGCAAAGAGACTGGCTCTTCCCCTCCATCTCCCTGCCTGGCCCATCTCTCACCCTCCTGTCTGTTTTCTTCTTCTTTTTTTAATGCAGTAGCCACCACAATAGGTGTTATTTTATAAATTATAAGTCTATCACAAGGTTGTGCTGATAGCAGTGTTTCGAAGTGAACTCTCTAGATCAATTCTGCCCTATGAAAGGGAGGAAGCTTTTTACACATGGGATGAAAATTGATGATGCCAGCAGGCATAATGGATATATAGATACATGAAGATAAGGATCAATTTTCTGAAAGGAACTCACTATTGGTACCTGTACATAGCACAGTGACTGGCTGCTTTCATACTATATGCAGATCATTATACTGTACTGCAACTGTGCCCTTTACTGCTCTTAAGCGGAAACTCTAGTGATGTGTATGGACACCAGCAGCAAAACTTTAATGAATGCAAAGCACTGGCATCAGACCTTAGACATTACTGTTTCTTTTGCATTCACCAGTACTCCTTACCTCCTTGTGCCCCTATTTTGCCTCTCTTTCAGAGAAACGTCATGTGCATAGAATACAAAATATTTTTGTGTGAAATTTTGCCTAAAATACACATTTTGCAAGCAATTTCCCCTAATATGATTAATTTTGTGTGTTATTTTCACTAATACATGTATTTTATACACACTTTATATTCATTTTTGTACACTTTACTTGGCTGGAGAACTGCATTGAAAAATTCAAAGAAGTGCAAATTTTGAAGGATAGCTGTGTTTTGACATATATTGTTTCAGAAAGTGCAAATTTGGTAGGTTTGCCATTATAAGCAAAATGAATCAAATGTCTCCCTAATCTCTACTAATAAGTCACAGGACTCTGGTTGGCAAATTGAATTGGGAGCATAGAGATCTGATCTGATGACCCAGGTTGAACATTTCATAAATGAGAAGCAGGATAAGTAGGATAAGTAAAATATTTTCACCCTTGGCTTAATTCTGGCATAGGGACAGCACATGTCATCTGTTGCTGAGGCAAGGTTTGACTGCAGTGGGAAACCTCTGTGGTAGCCTCCATCTTGTATTTTTTGAAACATGACCTGAACTAACAACTGAGAATATTAGTTATCTGTCTTCAGTTCAAAATCCTGCTAGAAGAAGAAGAGGCCCAGAACTCAAGTGTGAACTTTCTTAAGCTACGTTAGCCACAGAAAGTATTTTTGAAATTACTGGTCTACCAGAAAGGCTGAGGACGGATATGTTTTGAAGCTAACTTTGATAAATTTTGTCCCACAAGGAAGAGACTGCTGTTTTCATAAAAGGTTAGCATTGAGCCCCAGGAATATGGATCCCAGAGAGCTACAGACTGAATTTACTGAAGAGAATATTTATCTATAACCAGTATACAAAGCAGAGCAATTGGAAAGCCTAAGAATGCCACATACAGAAGTATGAAATAATGCAGGCATGTTCCTCACCAGTTGTATTCCATCCTCTGGTAACCTGGTTTCTATCAGCACAGTCATAGTAAATGAAATGCATTATAATGAAAACTTTCTTGACCCTGTTGTTTCTTCTTTGTACATGGACACCCCTTCCTTTTACCCTATCTTTCCTCTTTATCTCATTCTCCTTTCTTTTTGGCATCAGCAGTTTTCAAAGCTGCACTGCCGAGCTGTGATGATATTTAATGTGCACATTGATTAGCTTCACTAGGACGAACTCCATTTTTAATCACATCTTTTTCTCTGATTTAAGGGCAGGAATTATACACACAAGCCAATCCTCCAAACAGAATCTTATTAGAGAATGTATAATTTGTCCCGGCTGACTTTTTAAAATGAATTCTAAGTTGGCAACCAATCTGAATACAGGCCATTTCAGTGAGAGCAAAAATCACTCCCAGATTGCAGCATCTCTCATCACTAGCCCAGCAAGATCAAATCTGGATAGAGCATTGCTCAGTCTGTTCCTATGCAGGCCCAGAATGCAAGCAGCCAGCTAAGTGGCACAGAGAAACTCATTTGGAATTATGAGCAACCTTTCTGCTAGACACTGGCATACCATCTAAGAATGTATTTCAAACGTACAGTCTGTCAAGGGCAAAAAGCACCAGCAGGTTGTGAACCACATATTTCACTTTTCATAGAGAGCTGAACTCTAACAAGTATTCCAGAGTGGATCATATAGCTTCTTGCTTATTTTATTTTGGATTCTGATCACAACTTCCATGCCCTCATTCATGTCTTAACATTTCATTAATTTCAGCGGCTTTTGTGGTGTGTGTGTGTGTATGCTATGTGCCTTTAAGTCGATTATGACTTAGGGTGACCCTATGAATCAGTGACCTCCAATAGCATTTGTTATAAACCACCCTGTTCAGATCTTGTAAGTTCAGGTCATACAACTCCAGACTCTCCTTTCGCATCTGTGCGCATTAGCCTCTGGGCTTCCATTTGGCATTGACCCAGTTGCATCATTAGTCACAGCACTATTTGTACTTGTCCATTGTTCTTCCCCAGTAGCTTGCTGAGCGCCATCTGACCTGGGGGTCTCATCTTCCAGCACTATCTCGTGTTGCATTTTGGATATGCTGTTCATAGGGTTTTCATGGTAACAGGTATTCAGAGGTAGTATATCATTGCCTTCCTCTGAGTCTGGATGCATCTTAGTCTGGTATCTCAGCTTTGACCATTTTGCCTTGGGTGCCCCTGCTAGGAGTCTAGTCTCTTGATTGAGCCTCCTGGAAGCATTGCTCTCAGCTTCTTTGATACTCCCAAACCTCCTCACCATGTTAAGGTGTGCATTAGTAAATTTATATACACCTTTTAACTTGATTCAAGTGTTTTTCTGTGGTTTCTGTGGTTTCTCAGTTCCACTTATCATAATCATTGTATCTGACCTTCAAGGTTTGACTTGCCCCTCCACACTGTCTTTTAGCTTCATTGGTTTGATGATCACCAAACACTTGGCAAGTGAGACTGAATAGCAGAAGAGAGGCAAAAATATACATTGTTTCAAAAAAATCATAAAGAGATGATCACGTAAGAGTAACAGGGTTGCACTCCCCCTGTCCTTCTCCCAATAAAGGTCATCCCTCAGGGCGACCAAGGCCTGAACCCAGATTGGAATATGGGTCAAGATAATCTGTTTCATCCAAGAGTACTTCTAATTGCTGTGCCACAACCCTCTCAATCATTTTTCCTAAAAAGTGAGTATTTGAGTAGTGAGTAGGAAGTGAGTAGGAAGCGTAGTTTGTGAAGGGTGCTGAGAGTTGCTAGGAGAGGCCCTATTACCCTCACAGAGCTACAGTCCCCAGAAGAGGGACTGACTGTTAAACCACTCTGGCCACTGGAGCTCTGTCAGGGGAACAGGAGTCTCTCATCACCCATCACAAACTACACTTCCCAGGATTCTTTGGGGGAAGCCATGACTGTCTAAAGTGAAATAAATGTCCGCCATGGGTGTGGCCCTCTGAATAGCCAAGCCAAGCAGCTGTGAGTCTGGCTTTTAGAACACTGACAGTTGGTTCTTCCTGAGCATGCCTATGCTATCATAGACTCCAATGTTAAATTTCTTAAATTAATTAAAAACCAGCCATGCATTTTTAAAAAACTGTTAAACTGCAGAATATGAAGGTCAGAGTATGAGGTAAGGTCAGTAATAGGATTACATGTACTCTGTGAAGATGGGTGATTTTTAATTAATTTCTTTTCTTTTTTTTAATAATTTTTTTATTCAAATTTTTCCAAAAACAAACAAAACAAAATCAAAAAAACATAACAATACAACAACAAAAAGTAAAAATAAAATAGTTGACTTCCGATTTGTCACAGATCAGCTATAAGTATATAATATACATCAAACCTGTCCCTTAATATATACATACAGAATCCCTTTTCTCCATAGGCTGTCTTAATTAATCGTCAAATCCCAGTATCATCATTTTATTTTGATCTTTCAACAAAAAGTCTAAGAGAGGCTTCCATTCCTTAAGAAATGTATCTGTCGATTTTTCTCTAAGTAAACATGTCAATTTATCCATTTCTACTAAGTCCATTAATTTCAATAGCCATTCTTCCATTGTTGGTGTTGATTCCATTTTCCACTTTTGTGCATATAATAATCTTGCTGCCGTAATCATATATAATATTATTCTTCCATATTTCTTTTCTATTTGTTTATCCATAAAACCCAATAAAAAAAATTCTGGTTTTGACTGAATATTTATCTTTAGAATTTTTTGCATCTTCCTACCTATCTGTGCCCAAAATGATTTTGCCTTTTTACACAACCACCACATATGATAAAATGATCCTTCTTGTTGTTTACATTTCCAGATTATAGCATAGTGTAAATTTCAAGCCTTTTTTCCACATATTTTCCCATTGATCCATTTGTATATTATAACCAAAAATTTTTGCCCACTTTACCATACACTCTTTTACTTGTTCTTCCTCTATATCCATTTTCAGTAAGAGTTTATACATTTTCACAATTATATTTTCATCATTTGTACACAATCCTATTTCAAAATCAGATTTACTTATTTCAAACCCATACATTTTCTTGTCCATTTTATATCTTTCTAACAATTGTAAATAGGCAAACCATTGAAAACTATATCCTTCCTTTGTCAGTTGTTCTCTCTCTTTCATTATATATTCTCCATGTACATTTTCTAATAGTTCTTGATAAGTTAACCATTTCTCTTTTCCAGCCATTTCTCTTCTATAAAACGCTTCTTGACTTGAGACACATAATGGTATTTTCAAATAAAACCTTGGTTTATATCTATTCCATATTTTCAACAGAGGACGTCTTATAAAATGATTGTTAAAGTCTACATTTACTTTTACTTTGTCATACCATAGATATCCATGCCATCCCCACTTCAAATTATGGCCCTCCAAATCCAATAGTCTTTTATTCCTCAATGAGATCCATTCCTTTATCCAGACTAGACAGCAGGCAGCAAAATAAAGTCTCAGATTTGGTAATCCCAGTCCTCCTCTTTCTTTGGCATCTTGTAGTAGTTTAAATTTAACTCTTGGTTTTTTCCCTTGCCATACAAATTTAGAGATATCTTTTTGCCATTGTTTAAAAGGTAAATCAGAGGATATTACAGGTATTGTTTGAAACAAAAACATCATTCTCGGTAATACATTCATTTTTATCACAGATATTCTACCCATTAATGACAGTTGTAGTTTATCCCATCTTAGCAAGTCTTTCTTAATCTCTGTCCATAATTTTTCATAATTATTATGAAACAACTTTGAATTTTTATTTGTCATAATGATACCTAAATATTTCAACTTTTTCTCTATTGTAAAATCTGTCTTGTCCATTAACTCTTTCTGTTCCCTTAAAGTTAAATTTTTCACCAACATCTTTGTTTTTTGATTGTTGATCTTAAATCCTGCTAGCGGTCCAAATTCTTTTAATTTGTCCATCAATACATTAATTCCTTCCAAAAGGTTTCCTAGTACAATTATCAAATCATCAGCAAATGCTCTCAATTTATATTCTTCTTTTTTTATCTTTAATCCCGAAATTCTTTTATCTTGCCTTATATCTCTAAGCAGCACTTCTAAGACCAGAATAAATAAAAGGGGAGATAAAGGACATCCCTGTCTTGTACCCTTTTGTATTTCACATGAATCCGTTAAATCTCCGTTAACAATTATCTGAGCCTTCTGAGATGTATAAATCGATCTAATCCATTTTATAAAATTGTCTCCAAAATCCATTTGCTCCAAAACCTGAAACATAAATTTCCAATTCAAATTATCAAATGCTTTTTCAGCATCTAAAAAAATCAAAGCTGCTTGTTTATCATTTCGTTGTTCTAAATATTCCAAGACATTCAAGACATTCCTGACGTTGTCACGTAATTGTCTTTTAGGTAAAAACCCTGATTGATCTTCCTGAATAAATTGTTGCAATATTATTTTCAATCTTTCTGCCAAGATCATTGTAAAAATTTTATAGTCATTATTCAATAGAGATATTGGTCGATAATTTTTTGTTTTAGTTAAATCTTGCTCCTCTTTAGGTATTAATGTTATATTAGCATTTTTCCAACTATCCGGTATCTTTCCCTCTTGCAGAATAAGATTCATTGTAGACTGTAAAGGTAGTAAGAGTTCTTCCTCCAAACATTTATAATACATTGCAGATAACCCATCTGGTCCTGGTGCCTTTCCTAATTTAATTTTGTTTATAGCTTCAGATATCTCTCTTGACGTAATAGGGCCATTAATAGCTTGTCTCTGAAAGTCTGTAATTTTAGGCAAATTCTGTTTAGATATATACTCTTCTATTTTTTCAGATGGAATTTCCTGACATTTATACAATGTTGAATAATATTGATGAAAAATCTTTTTGATTTTTACATTATCTGTCAACATCTCATCTCCTTCTTGTATCTTTAAAATAATATTTTTTTGACGTTCTTTTCTTAATTTATATGCTAACCATTTCCCAGGTTTATTTGCAAATTCAAAAGTCCTTTGTTTAGCAAAATTTAGTTTTCTTTCAATTTCTCTAACTGTCAGCATTGATACTTGCTTCTGTAGCATTTTAATTTGATTTACAATAGAAACTTTAGTTGGGTTCTTTTTCAATTCTTCCTCTTTTTGTTTTATTTCTTCCAAAATTAATTGCAGATATAAAGATATAAAATTGACAGATATAAAAGACTATATTAAAACACAAGTGGATGAGATTAAAGGGACAATTGGGCAAATAAAGGAGGATGCAAAAAACACTAAAGAAAAGGTACAAATCTTGGAGAATAGAACAGATATATTAAATCTGGAATTAGAAAAAAACTTGGACTATATGGCTGTGACTGAAATGAGAAATAAAGAACATTGTTTGAGATTCCGTGCAATTCCTGAGGAAACAGGTGAAGACATCAGAGATAAAATTGTTAATGCTCTAGTAAAATTTCTGGATTTGAATGAACATCGGATGGAATTTGAAATAGACAAAGTGTATAGAATTAATTCCAGATATGCAACGATGAATAAAATTCCAAGAGATGTGCTTGTTCATTTTATAAAGAAGACGACCAGAGATATGGTATTACAGCAACACTTTAAAAATACCTTTAAAATTGATGGTAAGGAAATACTGGTGATGAAAGAAATTCCTATTAGACTTTTACGTAAGAGAAAAGAATATGCTTTCCTTACAGAGAAACTTAAGCAACGCAAAATTCAATTTAGATGGGATGTTCCAGAAGGAGTGATCTTTACATTCAGACAACAGAAATACAGATTGAATACTGTTCAAAAAGCAAGGGACTTCTTGAGAAAAGCTTCAAAAGATATGAATGAAGATAAACTCAAAGATATGGATATAACTCCTGGGGAACAAAGTCAACAAAGATATGCAGAGGAAGGGAAGGAAGATGATGGATTAAAAGGAGCATCAGGCACATTTTAAAATACACGCTTAAAGATGGATTACAAATATCTAACTTGGAATATAAATGGAGCCAACACGGCGCAGAAGAGAAAGAAAGTGTTTCATTATTTGAAAAAATTAAAATTGGATATAATTTGTTTACAAGAAACTCATATTAAGAAGAAAGATTCCAAATATTTGATTTGTAAAAATTTGGGTGAAGAATTTATTTCGGCTGGACCAAAAAAAAAAAATGGAGTTGTTCTTTACATTAACCCACAATTGCTTCCTAAATTGGTATTACTGGATGATAGTGGTAGATTTGTGGGGGTTGAAATTACTCTACAGGGTACAAACATTTTGATAGTGGGTATCTATGCCCCCAATGAAGATAAAACAAGGTTTTACACAGGACTTATGGAAAAATTGTCAGAGTTTTCATATGACCATTGGTGTGTCATGGGTGATTGGAATGGGGTAATCTCACCAAAAATTGATAGGCTTTCTGAAAAAAATATCAAAGAGACACAGGGTAAATTACCGAAGATTTGCTTTGAATTGATGGAACATTTAGAATTGGTGGATACCTGGAGATATATAAATGATAATCCAAAGGAATTTACTTATTTTTCAGAAAGACACAAAACATTCTCGAGAATTGATATGATTTGGATGTCCAAAATTTTAGTGAAGGATACTTTTAAAATGGATATATTACCAAAACCTTTTTCGGATCATAACCCTGTGATATTAACTTTAAAAAAGAAAAATCTTGGATTTAGATGGAGACTAAATGAATCTTTATTACAGAATGACAAAGTAGTACAAGAATGTAAGAAGAAATTAAAAGAGTTTTTTGAACATAATTTACATAAAGGAACAAGTGAAAATATCGTTTGGGATACAAGTAAGGCATTTATGAGGGGATATTTTATTAAATGTAACTCTGAATTAAAAAAAAAGATTTTTAATTAATTTCAACAAATTATGAGACCACTGACAGAAAAAAGTCCAATAGGCATCTGGATTATTTTACTCTTGTTTTAGACTTTCAACTCTGTATTCTCTCTGAGTGTTTTGTGTATTGCCATGAAAACTAAAAGGTTGTTAAGCGAGCTTTTCTTAGAGATTATTAAGCAAGCTTAAGTTTTGTAAGATTTTGTTTTAAAATGAGCTTATGGGAAGCAGCAGAATGGCATTGGGAATATTTTTAATTTAATATGGCAGAATGCAAAAAAATCCATGCTGGCTATAGTATACAGCCACTCTCGTGGCTGTATAATACCACTAACATTATTTGAGAAATGAGAATCAACTTGATGGGGTTTTTAGTGTGGTGCCATGGTATTTAAACTTCCGGTGAGCAAGGAGACATCTTTCAACTACTTCTTATGACTATAGAGAAAATATCTGAAAAAGGCCATCAGCAGGGACTGTATATTACAGAACAATGTTTTGTTATACTTTCAGTGGGGCCATAGTTCAGTGGTAGAGAAACTGCTTTGCAAACAAGATTCCGGGGTCAGTCCTTGCTGTCCCCAATTTTGTTTTATTTTTAATTATTCAACAAACCTATACTGTAATTTCTATACATATAATATTTTTGTAAGCTGCCACACAGCATGACAGCAGCATTCCATAGGGCAGCGGGGCAGCGAATGCGCAGCAGGCATGAGGCAAATGAGAATGGCAGACCAGCAGGCGAGAGTGGTGGGCATGAGGTGAGCAAACAGGCAAGGTAGAGGAGTGAGGCAGCCCCAGCAAGCGATGGAGAAACAGTCAGGATGGTTTAGGGTAGCTCCTCATCACCCATCTTGCTCTGCTGTTGCTGCCCCCACCTCACCGACAGCCTCAGCAGCAGAAGGCAAGGTGGAGGAAAGTGATGGGAAAGAAGGACAGTTACTGAGGTGCTGCCCTGGCCACTCCTCACCATTCCTGTGTTGTTCGCCTCAGTTGGCTGCCTCCCTCCTCCTTGCAGGAGAAGGTCTAAAAGGGAGGAGAGGAGAAAGCTTAGCAACCTGTTTTGGGGGGGAGAGAGGATGAAGTTTGGTGACCCATTTGGGAGGGAGGGTGACCTGTTTGGAAGTGTGTGTGTGTGTGTTTGGGAGTCCCTGGGTGTGTGTGTCTCTGTGTGTGAATCTTTGGGTGTCCTGAGAGGGTTGGAAGTCTCTCTCTCTCTCTCTCTCTCTCTCTCTCTGTGTGTGTGTGTGTGTGTGTGAGAGAGAGAGAGAGAGAGAGAAAGAGAGACAGACAGACAGACAGACGGAGAGTCCCAGGGTGTGTGTGTGTGTTTGGGAGTCTCTCTCTTTCTCTACCAAACCAAATTAAAACAGTTATATCAACAACAATAGCGGGTGTAAGGGTTCAAGCAAGAATAATCTCAGGAATAAAAGGTTAATAGTGAGGCATTTCAGGTAAGCAACTGTTCTTTCGATAGAACTAACTAAATAAAATAATTATTATTTATTTTTCCATATTCCTTTGTTCTGTGTTCCACATGCTGAAACTAAGGACATGGCAGTTGACACAGTGAAAGGAGAAGACGTAATGTTCACATCAGCCAGAGGTCTGCACAGGCCAATGTCAGGCAAGAGGGATGGGAAAGGCCTCCATCTGCCTGAGCCGCTGCCCATCACAGTAGATTAGATAGACCAATTGTCAGGTTTGAAATATGGCATTTATTTATTTATTTATTTAATTTGTATCCTGCCCTTCCTCCCAGCAGGAGCCCAGAGTGCAAAGAAAGCACTAAAACACTTTAAAACATCATAAAAACAGATCTTAAAATACATTAAAACAAAACAGCATTAAAAACATTTTTTAAAAAACAACCTTAAAAAGGGTTAAAAACATTATTTAAAAAAACATATTAAACAATTCTGACACAGATGCAGATTGGGATAGGTCTCAACTTAAAAGGCTTGTTGAAAGAGGAAAGTCTTCAAAGGGCACCGAAAAAATAGCAGTGATGGCGCCTGCCTAATATTCAAAGGGAGGGAATTCCACAGGGTAGGTGCCACCACAGTAAGGGTCCATTTCCTATATTGTGCATTACAAACCTCTTAAGAACATAAGAACATAAGAAGAGCCTGCTGGATCAAGCCAGTGGCCCATCTAGTCCAGCATCCTGTTCTCACAGTGGCCAACCAGGTGCCTGGGGGAAGCCTGCAAGCAGGACCCGAGTGCAAGAACACTCTCCCCTCCTGAGGCTTCCAGCAACTGGTTTTCAGAAGCCTGCTGCCTCTGAGTAGGGTGGCAGAGCACAGCCATCACGGCTAGTAGCCATTGATAGCCCTGTCCTCCATGAATTTGTCTAATCTTCTTTTAAAGCCATCCAAGCTGGTGGCCATTACTGCATCTTGTGGGAGCAAATTCCATAGTTTAACTATGCGCTGAGTAAAGAAGTACTTCCTTTTGTCTGTCCTGAATCTTCCAACATTCAGCTTCTTTGAATGTCCACGAGTTCTAGTATTATGAGAGAGGGAGAAGAACTTTTCTCTATCCACTTTCTCAATGCCATGCATAATTTTATACACTTCTATCATGTCTCCTCTGACCCGTCTTTTCTCTAAACTAAAAAGCCCCAAATGCTGCAATCTTTCCTCGTAAGGGAGTTGCTCCATCCCCTTGATCATTCTGGTTGCCCTCTTCCGAACCTTTTCCAACTCTATAATATCCTTTTTGAGATGAGGCAACCAGAACTGTACACAGTATTCCAAATGCGGCCGCACCATAGATTTATACAACGGCATTATGTTATCGGCTGTTTTATTTTCAATACCTTTCCTAATTATCGCTAGCATGGAATTTGCCTTTTTCACAGCTGCCGCACACTGGGTCGACATTTTCATCGTGCTGTCCACTACAACCCCGAGGTCTCTCTCCTGGTCAGTCACCGCCAGTTCAGACCCCATGAGCGTATATGTGAAATTAAGATTTTTTGCTCCAATATGCATAATTTTACACTTGTTTATATTGAATTGCATTTGCCATTTTCCCGCCCATTCACTCAGTTTGGAGAGGCCTTTTTGGAGCTCTTTGCAATCCCTTTTTGTTTTAACAACCCTGAACAATTTAGTGTCGTCAGCAAACTTGGCCACTTCACTGCTCACTCCTAATTCTAGGTCATTAATGAACAAGTTGAAAAGTACAGGTCTCAATACCGATCCTTGAGGGACTCCACTTTCTACAGCCCTCCATTGGGAGAACTGTCTGTTTATTCCTACTCTCTGCTTTCTGCTTCTTAACCAATTCCTTATCCACAAGAGGACCTCTCCTCTTATTCCATGACTGCTAAGCTTCCTCAGAAGTCTTTGGTGAGGTACCTTGTCAAACGCTTTTTGAAAGTCTAAGTACATTATGTCCACTGGATCACCTCTATCTATATGCTTGTTGACACTCTCAAAGAATTCTAATAGGTTACTGAGACAGGACTTTCCCTTGCAGAAGCCATGCTGGCTCTGCTTCAGCAAGGCTTGTTCTTCTATGTGCTTAGTTAATCTAGCTTTAATCATACTTTCTACCAGTTTTCCAGGGACAGAAGATAAACTAACTGGCCTGTAATTTCCGGGATCCCCTCTGGATCCCTTTTTGAAGATTGGTGTTACATTTGCCACTTTCCAGTCCTCAGGCATGGAGGAGGACCCGAGGGACAAGTTACATATTTTAGTTAGCAGATCAGCAATTTCACCTTTGAGTTCTTTGAGAACTCTCGGGTGGATGCCATCCGGGCCCGGTGATTTGTCAGTTTTTATATTGTCCATTAAGCCTAGAACTTCCTCTCTCGTTACCACTATTTGTCTCAGTTCCTCAGAATCCCTTCCTGCAAATGTTAGTTCAGGTTCAGGGATCTGCCCTATATCTTCCACTGTGAAGACAGATGCAAAGAATTCATTTAGCTTCTCTGCAATCTCCTTATCGTTCTTTAGTACACCTTTGACTCCCTTATCATCCAAGGGTCCAATCGCCTCCCTAGATGGTCTTCTGCTTTGAATGTATTTATAGAATTTTTTGTTGTTGGTTTTTATGTTCTTAGCAATATGCTCCTCAAATTCTTTTTTAGCATCCCTTATTGTCTTCTTGCATTTCTTTTGCCAGAGTTTGTGTTCTTTTTTATTTTCTTCATTCGGACAAGACTTCCATTTTCAGAAGGAAGACTTTTTGCCTCTAAGAGCTTCCTTGACTTTGCTCGTTAACCTCTTGATAAGATGGTATCTACAGGAGGCCCTCACCTGCAGAGCACAGTGATCGACTGGGCATATAAGGAGTAAGACGGTCTTTCAGGTATCCTGGTCCCGAGCTGTATAGGGCTTTGTACGCCAAAACTAGAACCTTGAAATTGGCCCAGTAGCAAATGGGCAGCCAGTGCAATTCTTTCAGCAGCGGGGTGGCATGTTGGTGATACCCTGTCCCAGTGAGCAGTCTTGCCACCGCATTTTGACCAGCTGCAGGTTCCGGACCAACCTCAAGGGCAGCCCTGCATAGAGAGCATTACAGTAATCCAGCCTGGAGGTTACCAGTGCGTGGACAGCAGTGGTCAGGCTATCCTGGTGCAAAAACGGCTGCAGCTGTCTCACCAGCTGAAGCTGGTAAAAGGCACTCCTAGCCACTGAGGTCACCTGGGCCTCTAGCGACAAAGATGGATCCAGGAGCACCCCCAGGCTACGGACCTGCTCTTTCAGAGGGAGTACAACCCCATCCAAAGCAGGCAACCAACCAATTATCCGAACTCGAGAACCACTAATCCACAGTGCCTCCGTCTTGCTAGGATTCAGACTCAGTCTATAGGCCCTCATCCAGCCCACCCCCAAGTCCAGACACCGGTCCAGGGCTTGCACGGCCTCTCCCGATTCAGATGTTATGGAGAAAAAGAGCTGGGTATCATCAACACACTGCTGACACCTTGCCCCAAATCTTCTGATGACTGTTCCCAAGGGCTTCATATAGATGTTAAACAGCATGGGGGACAAGATGGTACCCTGCGGCACCCCATAGCACAGCTGCAAGGGGGCCGAAAGACAGTCACCCAATGCTATTCTCTGAGAACAACCCTGGAGATAGGATCGAAACCACTGTAAAACAGTGCCTCCAATACCCATCTCACCAAGTCAGCCCAGAAGGATACCATGGTCAATGGTATCAAAAGCTGCTGAGAGATCAAGTAAGAACAACAGGGTTGCACTCCCCCTGTCCTTCTCCTGATAAAGGTCATCCTTCAGGACGACCAAGGCCGATTCAGTCCCATAACCAGGCTTGAACCCAGAGTGGGATGGGTCAAGATGATCTGTTTCATTCAAGAGTACTTGCAGTTGCTGCGCCACAACCCTCTCAATCACCTTCCCTAAGAAGGGGGTATTTGCAACCGGTCAGTAGTTGTCACAAACCAATGGGTCCAGGGTGGGTTTTTTCAGGAGTGGTCGAATCACCACCTCTTTCTCAAGGTGGCTGGAACCACTGCTTCTCGCAATGATGCATTGACCACACCCTGGATCCACTCGGTCAGACCCCCTAGGCAAGCTTTAATAAGCCAAGAAGGGCAAGGGTCGAGAGGACACGTTAATATATTAATATATGTTCTTTTTATTTTTATGGAGCTTTGGGAAAGGTGAATGGGGCATACCTTGCCAAGCAGTCTAACTGACTCCAGAATTTCATTGTCCTTCACCATGAACTGGATGATAGGTCTGTACTACTAGCCAAATGGCTAGCAGCTCAATTCTATGTGTATTTGCTGAGATGCAAGTTCTACTGTGTTCAATGGGACTTACTCCCTAGTAAGTGTGTTTAGGATTGCAGCCTAAACTGGTGCAAGAGAAGTGACAGTTTTGCCACTTTCAACCCCTTAATGCTTACTCAATAAAAGCAAACAACCGAAATGTCTCACAGAGAGATGAGATTTCTTGGGTACATTATAAAAAAGAAATATATCTGCTAGAGGCACTTGGTGTTCAACCAAGTGGGAGGATGAAGTGAGTTAATCTGTGAGAAATAGACATCCCCAGCTAATGAGACAAATCATTTGGGTAAATGGAACTGTCACTGCTAGACGTTAGACTGGGTTATTTCCTTCCATCAACCTGTTACAATAATTAAAAAGGAAAACAAGCAAGGGTGCAGCCTTGATGTCTATGATATCCGTAAGAAAAAGCATTATCCATTGCCCCAAGATATCCAGGTTCAGTTCTGTGCTCCATAGATTGGCCTTTGATATCTCTCCACCATTCTGATTTCCATAAACTAGCCTCTTCCATCTACCTAATTTCCTAAAACATTTCTGCTAATCTGCTCATTGCATGTAACTCAATGCATGATGCTGCCTATTTGACATTGTTGAAAACACACCTTTAGTTAGGTGCTTCAAGGGAAGAAAAAATATTTTGGAAATCTGGGCTTGGAGTCTTGAAAATATACCTCAGGAATCTTTGATACATTTATTCTTTTAAGTGTAACCCAAGCTTTACCCCAGACTCTTTGTTTGACATTATGAGAAAAAATAATTTAGGATTCACTAAATTATTTTGATAAAGAGTTCAAGCAACACTGTACATCTCCATCCCAGCACTGTCGACTCTTATGGGTAATAGTATAGAAACATTGTATCTATGGAGACAATGGGAAAGTTGTTGAACATGGTTCCTATGCATATTCTATTTTAAATTCTGAATTATTTGATGGCTTTTCATTCTCACAGTCACAAGGCTTCAGATCCACACTATACACTGCATGTCCCAACTGATCTATATCTACATGTTATAAGAAACATTGGGTTGGGAAGGCTAGGGCCGGATTTGCAAACTACCTTTCTTTACATTTTTAAAATCTGTAATATGAGGACAAATTGTAGTTGAAATGAGGGCACTGTTTGAATGTGTCCATAGTACTCTGGATGTTATGCAACTGTAGTTTATCTGCAGGGATCTCATTTGTTAAACTTGACTTGGGCAATCAAGATGCTGATTCCTGCTGGCAGCTGAGGATCTACATTTGATTGACAAGTGGCTAACATTAAGCTCTCTGAGATACTGAGGGAGTGTGGCTATATATTTATGAGAGAGCTCATTAGTGGGGCAGCGTTTCCACCTGGGTGCCTTACTGGATTTTGACTGGCCATCTTTTCTCACTTGCAGATAGTTCACAGGCAAGACACTGGGATTGCCAAGGTATCAGTAGTTAGCTATTGAAATATTTAAGCATAGAGTAAATCCTGCTAGCAAATACAATCCATTTTGCTGAACAATCCTTTAAGCAGAATTGTGAAACCATAGCATGTCAAGATGGGCAATTTGCAACACTTAACTACTTCGATCTCATTTCCCAAATCCCTACTATCCAGAGCTTTAGAAGACCTGTATAATTGAACTTGTTGCCACAAGAGACCAAGTCAAATGCTGACTGCTGAGGAAACATCATTCCTGAATCAGATACCATTGAGCAGGTAAAACAAAATTAGGGTCCTGATGCTTACACTGCTGCTGAACATAATTAGAATAATGCATAAGACTATCAGCACCAGCAAAACTTATATGTGGGGAGAACCAGCAAAACTTATATGTGGGGAGAATGGACACCTTATGGTCAAAGGGGTCAGAAGCAGGTGTCATATCGGTCATCGTTTCTGCAGCAGACCCATTCTGTGGCACTAGGGAGGATGCAATTTATAAGACTATAGGGAGAGGGCCCATTTGAGCTGTTGTATTTTATTAATACATTACTGTCTCTAGTTGTTTTCCATGAAGCCTGCAAGTTTGAAGGCGTAACTGTGGTTAAGGGGGAGTTATGTCTATGCCCTGTCTGGGAACGGACTGCCAGGGCCGTTGCTATGGTAGCCATCTGATAGCGACTGGGAAAGTTCTAACAGAGTCTATGTGTTGTCGTCTTCTGAATTATGCCTCTGAGCTGAGAGGCTGTCGTTTGTGTTTATCTATGGAGAGAGATGTACCAGAAGGGGGGTGACTGAAGAATCTCTACATGTATTTACTCTTAAGCCTCTGGCCTTAATGTCTTTCAATAAAGACTCTTAACATGCTCTGAAGAAGTTTCTTGCTCAACTTAACTCCAACGTAATGTATGCTGTTTCACACAACAACGCACACACGCCAACATATCAGCACCAGCAAAACTTATATGTGGGGAGAATGGACACCTTATGGTCAAAGGGGTCAGAAGTAGGTGTCATATCAGTCATCGTTTCTGCAGCAGACCCATTCTGTGGCACTAGGGAGGATGCAATTTATAAGACTATAGGGAGAGGGCCCATTTGAGCTGTTGTATTTTATTAAATTTATATCCACCCTTCCTCCCAAACAATCCCACGTTCACAGTCACTAGAAAAAAATCACATCCACTCCATCCCACATTATAGTATGTTTTCACATACATGCTAAGGGGTCAAGCATTGTTACAGGTCAGTTAAAATATAGAACAATTGTTCTTAAGTTCATTCATCACAAACCTCATAGCTGTCAGACCCAGCTCCTATCCTGTAGAAAAACATAGTCTGTATAGAACAAGGACAAGTTTCCCAGTTATTCACAATAGTAAGAAAGCCCAATCAAGACATTTTTATGATCTGCTCTGGCCTTTTGGTGCCAGTAACTTCTCTGGCTATTGCAAGAGGTTTCCTTGCATTCCTCACTTTGGCCTGAGCTGGGTTATACACAAAATGAACTCCTGCTTGACAGCACTCAAACCAATTTGTTTAACATCTGCTGACATTAGCATGCGTTAAGCATCATTTTTGTCCACACGATAAATGGTTAAAACACCGAAGGAAGGTAGATTCTTGATGTGAAAATACTGAAATATTGAAGGAGTAAAACACTACATATTTATCTCGAATGAAAGACACTAATTAACACAGAGTTGTGAAAGAATTGGAATATTGGAATTTCTACCATGTTTATGTGAGCAAAAGAGTGGTCAAAGTGTAGGAAAATGGAAATGGAAATGGACTGCCTTCAAGTCGATTCTGACTTATGGTGACCCTAGGAATAGGGTTTTCATGGTAAGCGGTATTCAGAGGGGGTTTACCATTGCCTTCCTCTGAGGCTGAGAGACAGTGACTGGCCCAAGGTCACCCAGTGAGCTTCATGGCTGTGTGGAAATTCGAATCCTGGTCTCCCAGATCGTAGTCCAACACCTTAACCATTATACCACACTGGCTCTAATTTAGTGTTCTTATTTAGAGCTGAAACAAATGTGCACCCCAAATTCTTCTCAGAATTATCTTTTGCAAATGCTGATGCCAAACATTTTCTACATGTTCTGTTCCAAATATTACAGTTCTGTATTTAACTCCCAGTGAAATTTTATTTTGATAGCTGAGAGTAACAGGGGTTTCTAATATGCCATCTGTGAGGCTCCACATTATTGAGGCTCTACATTAATATTAAGCATAAAATACATTTCACAAGCTGACTGTCCAATTCAGACTTAAAACTAAGAAAAGGGAGAGATGCTGCAGGAAAAGCTTAAACATAGTTGGGGCAATAAGTAAACAATCAAACACAACCCATCACAGTTGAAAGACATAACTCATGTTCCAGAATGTGCATTGCCTTCCTAGAATGCAAAACTATAGGCCAGGAATTGGGGAATCTGTGGCCCTCCAGATATTGCTAGACTACAGCTCCTAGTATCCCTTATCATTGATCATGCTGGCTGGTGTTGTGCGAGTTGGAGCCCAGCAACATCTGGAGGACCATAGGTTCCTCATCTGTTGCCACAGGGCAACATTCATGCAACCTATGAATCAGAAATCTCACTTACGCTGCAATTTCTTATCTGCATTTAGTAGAGTACAGAATACTTAGTGCATTTAATTCAGGGCACAGTCTGATACATGACTGCCCTCCAAACATTTCTTTTTTGGGGGGGGATATAGTCAGATATTAAGGTCCATGTCTGCTCATGCAGAAATATAGTCGACTGCCAAGTAACATTGCTGAGACCAGTAAATCTTCTGCAATGCACAAACAGTAAACCCTTATCTCCATACATTGCTTGAATGAGAGATGAAAGTTAAATTGCTGCTGCCTGGTATGGTGACATTGTCCCCAGACAGCTGGGCAGTCTTTGCTCCCTCTGTCTCTTTTTCCATGGAAGATAACAAATCAAGAACAGCTGGAGGGCTGTTCCTTAAACCCATCATTCATCAGTCCTCATTCCAAGCACAGATCATTAGCTCACCTTCAGAATTAGTCAGCAACTGCCAGCAAAGAGGGAATTGCAGGCATATTTTTTCTCAAAGTCATTGGATGCAGCAATGATAATATGGCTTCTCCGCTGTTGTAGACACCACAGTGGTATCGGCAAGGCCACCCCCCTTGCCAGTGAATGCACAGGGTTGAGGGCATATATGCTTTCAAGCTGACTAGTCTGCTCTGTAGGGGCTCACACAAATGTTCTTTAGTGTAGTAGTGGATGGTGTGGGGGGGTCACTGCTGCTACTCACTTGACCTCTGGTCAGTCATGTCACTGATGCTTACTGTGAGGTAGAGGGGATGTGGCAGCTGTGAGCCAGTCTGGTGCTCTTACTGGTGTGTTTGCATTTCAGCCTTGTCATCACCTTACCCTTCTTCCTTTATCTCCTGGTGAGCAGCAGCAATGTGGCCAACTGAAGGTCAGCCTCACCACACCATCTGCTACTGCTTTAACTCTAACTCATTATTCTCAGTGAAACATCCATTGATTGCTATGCATTATATGACTAGACTGATCATCAGCACCCTTTTGATTGGTGACTACTTTCTCTCTTTGAGGGTCAATATTCTCAATTGTTTCTTGTAAATGTTTTATTGGTCCCACCCAGAGCTAAAACCTTCTGTTCTCCATTGTGTTTCAGTGGGGCGCTTCACTTCCCACATAACTTCTCTATTATGGCTTGTGCTGGTAATTACAATTTCCAATGGGCAATAAAATAAAGTACATGCACTATCAATATCAGTACACATGCACAAACAAGTCAGGAGAGAACACTTCAGAAGCAGATGATCTTACATCATCTTGATGGCAAACTCTCTGCCTATAGGAAAAGAGCATACATAGCATTTGTCTCTTAGTACATTAAGAAACTGATTATCATCAAAGCATGTCTAATTTTGATTGCTGTTATTAATTTCGTTTTAGCAACAAAATTAAGGTGGTTTATTGAACCAATTTTGACAAGTAGCAATCATATCTCCAAAGACATAAGCGTGTCTCCCGAGTCAATAGATCATATTTCCATTTGCCTGAACCACACTTTTCTTCAGGTCTGTACATATTCAGATTATGAGATGTAGCTTCATTCCATAACCAAGACAAGACAGAGCACTATTGGAGGAATCTGACCCAATGTATTTTGCTCTTATCATTCTGAGTTTGAATGCAATGAGTGAAACAGACAAGAAATAAATTTCTAAATCTCAGAGGTTCTTTATTTATGGTGGTTTCTCTATTCACAGCAAAGCTGTAAGTAAAACCTGATTTTATTGCCTTTTGATCTCATTGCAGTTAAGCAGACATTTATTTTAGCATAAATGATTACCTTATTTATGAAAGGAGTATCCAGTCCATGATAATTTAATAACCTCCCTTTATGCCTGTTTTATGTGTTATAATTCCATCTGATAGTCTTTCAGATAATGATTGGGTGTATTGGGTTGCATTATAGTTGTTCACTGCAGAACAATTTTAAAAATAGAACTACCTTATAAAGCACAGAAGTGACTGAAAGTAAACTCTGTTTTCTCTCAGACCTGCATTCATTTCTAACACTAGTTTTCCTTTAATTCTCACTGGTTCTTCATGGACGAAGCAAAATAATATCAAATCCACAAATGGTATAAATGGAACAGTAAACCACATGTATCACTTGAAGAAATGTCAAAATGAAGAAAATGTCCTTCCTCAGCAGACAGATTAATTGATGCTGAAGGAAAATTAAAGAAGATCAGAGATGATATAATACATATCCTTATATCTAAATACCCTTTATCTTCTTCATATGTAAATGGATTTCATGTCACATAACCATAAGATGATATCAACAAAGTCAACAAGGTTCCCTGTACATCGATAGCTCTATCTATAGAGAATTTCTTCAGGGAAGCTGATGTAAAATATTTTTAATACACGTAAATCAGATCTATTTTCCTGGGGAACAATCAACTTGGCAGCAAAACTAGGTAAGATTGCCAGATTTAACAAGGTTTCCTGAGAAAATATTCCAGCGCTGTTAAAAGTTGTATAGAAATAATATTTAGGGGTGTAGCTGTAGCTTCTGTTATCAGAGCAGCTCATCCTCAGCAGTGATGCCCCAGTTATGGAATTTCCTTCCCAAAGAGGCTCACCCAGTGGTGTTTTTTTCCAGTGCCAGCCAAAAATGATCTTAGTCATCCAGGTATTTTAACTTGTTGCTATTTTAATTTTTATCTGTTATTTTATTATTGTCCTTATGCTGTGAGTGATACAATTGGCTGTAATCCTAAATAAGATGAAGGGTCATACGCAAATGTTTAAAGAAAGAAATATCTGTCTCATGAAAACCTCAACAACTAGAGTATATCCGTGGCTTGTCCCACCCTCCTTTTCCACTTACTAGATACAGGTATTCTCACTTCTGTGAAATTAAGCATATTTTGGTCCACAGAAGGCAGGAAGGGAGAGTAGAGCTGGGGCTGTGGGGAAAGCATTGTCCACTGACAATTTTATTCTAATGTCCTCACTTTATGTATTTTATTTTTGTTCACTGCATTGGTATTTTTTATGATTATGTGGTATATAAGTTAGTACAAATAAAGGGCTCCTCCAGATGACCTGTTTATTGAATGTTCATCATGATTTGCCTGCACAAAGCTCATGCAGAGGTTACACAGTACCCACTCATTATTGAGCATTCATCCTAATTTGCTTGTGCAGAGGTTATACATCTTTCTGTTAATCCATCATTTATCCCACACATTTAAGTGCACTTACTCATCACTTTCCTAGCCACGTAAAGTCTGGTTTTTGTTTTTAGAAAAAGTGGATTTATTGTGCTATAGCAACAGAGTACTTTAATTCACTCTAATTGTACAAACCTAAATCCGTGGTATGCAGCTGAACGTCTCCTGCAAAATATGACTGTCTCGAGGCAACCAAAGTAATTAAATAAGAGCAAGACTGAAAAAGCCACAAAGTAAGCATGATATCTAGGTTCCACTATAACTAGCCTAAAGAAAGCTCATGATGTTGGCCAGAAATAAAGATCAACATGTTAAAGACACATTTATGCCACCTCAGATTCACAAACATAAAACAAGAGGAAATGGCAACAAAAAACCTTCTTCATAATGCTCAGCTAGACTGTCTCCATGGCTTTTCAGTGGCCCCATCACTGTAGAGGGAAGATTGTACTTCTTTCGCCCCTTTACTGTTTGGCCTTCCCTGGTGAGCTTGTCATGAAGAATGCCAATTAAATGCCAACTCTTGTGGTGCTTAGTGGGGTGTGGACACTCTTCTGTTTAAAGCTGATGAGAAGTACAACTCACTACCCTTGACAACTCAACAACTGTCACATAGTGATGACATGCGAGTGACCTCCTACAGTCTCGGCATGGATTTGAATTAGCAAGCATAGAAGTGGAAAGCTCTGAGTAGCCTTGGACATCTGACCCTTTGAAAAGCAAAGACTATTAAGAACTGTCAGCTTTTCCTGCCTGATGTATTGCATCGACACAAAAAGGAAGATTGTCTACAGGGATGAGGCTCTTCCCATTTCTCATCAGACTGCACCAAGCAAGCCCAGGAACTAGAGTAGTCCCTGCACGACACAATGACTAGGGATGGATCAGGGATCTATATAAAATGGATTTCTACACGGAATTTGGTAGTTCCCACCTGATCAGTCTTTGCATGCATTGGCCTGTCTCTTGCATCAAGTGCTCTCTTCTGTCCAAGCCACTTGTGCATCATAATGTTTAAGCCTGACTAATTATATGCAAATTTATATACAAAATTATACATATATATATATAGTTATACATATTATAGGTATAAGAGTCAAACCCCATGATGTACTATATTTCTGCTGCATAATTTTGTAAGTATAATAATACATACATTTTTATACAGTTATATGCACTGTTGCATGTGTACAGTATGTACTTTAGGAAACCTGGAGCGTCTATCTGTACAACATTATACATATAATAATGCATATAATAATGTGTATAATAATGTATATAATATACAATAATTATTTATATTTTTAGTGGAATGGGGGACCTTACTTTTTGTAGGGTGAGACAGGAATTAGAAAAAAAAACATGTGAATAAGTTCAGCAGCAAGATTTTCAGGAAATTCCATCCATATCTATGATACCCAAGCTGGTCCTAATGAAAAACAACGCATTTGCTCAGAGAA
Organism: Rhineura floridana; assembly: GCF_030035675.1. Classification (NCBI taxonomy): domain Eukaryota; kingdom Metazoa; phylum Chordata; class Lepidosauria; order Squamata; family Rhineuridae; genus Rhineura; species Rhineura floridana. Next base: position 78,939,418 of record NC_084486.1, on the reverse strand, counting down.
GTTGTAACACAAGGTTGCCAACTTCATTCATTCCATATGGTGGGGAGAAACAATTTCTGTTCTTTAGCAGTATACTGATAATACAGAATCACTTCATGGAATCAAGCAAACCTGGAAGAAAACCAAAATGCTGCTACCATGTGGAATTATAAGCTGTTATGTGCAGGGATAAAGAAGGATAGTTTCCGTTTTTCTGGAGCCAACAAGAAGCCCAGAGGTTTATCACAGCAGGATTTTCACAAAAATGACAGTATGATCATGAATTGCTTGTAAACATTCTAGAGCTTGTAAACATTCTGAGGACTGGAAAGTGGCAAATGTAACGCCAATCTTCAAAAAGGGATCCAGAGGGGATCCCGGAAATTACAGGCCAGTTAGCTTAACTTCTGTCCCTGGAAAACTGGTAGAAAGTATGATTAAAGCTAGATTAACTAAGCACATAGAAGAACAAGCCTTGCTGAAGCAGAGCCAGCATGGCTTCTGCAAGGGAAAGTCCTGTCTCAGTAACCTATTAGAATTCTTTGAGAGTGTCAACAAGCATATAGATAGAGGTGATCCAGTGGACATAGTGTACTTAGACTTTCAAAAAGCGTTTGACAAGGTACCTCACCAAAGGCTTCTGAGGAAGCTTAGCAGTCATGGAATAAGAGGAGAGGTCCTCTTATGGATAAGGAATTGGTTAAGAAGCAGAAAGCAGAGAGTAGGAATAAACAGACAGTTCTCCCAATGGAGGGCTGTAGAAAGTGGAGTCCCTCAAGGATCGGTATTGGGACCTGTACTTTTCAACTTGTTCATTAATGACCTAGAATTAGGAGTGAGCAGTGAAGTGGCCAAGTTTGCTGACGACACTAAATTGTTCAGGGTTGTTAAAACAAAAAGGGATTGTGAAGAGCTCCAAAAAGATCTCTCCAAACTGAGTGAATGGGCAGAAAAATGGCAAATGCAATTCAATATAAACAAGTGTAAAATTATGCATATTGGAGCAAAAAATCTTAATTTCACATATACGCTCATGTGGTCTGAACTGGCGGTGACCGACCAGGAGAGAGACCTCGGGGTTGTAGTGGACAGCACGATGAAAATGTCAACCCAGTGTGCGGCAGCTGTGAAAAAGGCAAATTCCATGCTAGCGATAATTAGGAAAGGTATTGAAAATAAAACAGCCGATATCATCATGCCGTTGTATAAATCTATGGTGCGGCCGCATTTGGAATACTGTGTACAGTTCTGGTTGCCTCATCTCAAAAAGGATATTATAGAGTTGGAAAAGGTTCAGAAGAGGGCAACCAGAATGATCAAGGGGATGGAGCGACTCCCTTACGAGGAAAGGTTGCAGCATTTGGGGCTTTTTATTTTAGAGAAAAGGCGGGTCAGAGGAGACATGATAGAAGTGTATAAAATTATGCATGGCATTGAGAAAGTGGATAGACAAAAGTTTTTCTCCCTCTCTCATAATACTAGAACTCGTGGACATTCAAAGAAGCTGAATGTTGGAAGATTCAGGACAGACAAAAGGAAGTACTTCTTTACTCAGCGCATAGTTAAACTATGGAATTTGCTCCCACAAGATGCAGTAATGGCCACCAGCTTGGACGGCTTTAAAAGAAGATTAGACAAATTCATGGAGGACAGGGCTATCAATGGCTACTAGCTGTGATGGCTGTGCTCTGCCACCCTAGTCAGAGGCAGCATGCTTCTGAAAACCAGTTGCCGGAAGCCTCAGGAGGGGAGAGTGTTCTTGCACTCGGGTCCTGCTTGCGGGCTTCCCCCAGGCACCTGGTTGGCCACTGTGAGAACAGGATGCTGGACTAGATGGGCCACTGGCCTGATCCAGCAGGCTCTTCTTATGTTCTTATGTTCTTATGTTCTTAGAGCTCCCCCATCCCCAGCACTTGCAGACAACTGTCACATGCCTGGGACTGGGGAATAGAGTGGGGGTCAGCCACATTAGTATGAGGACAGCCCTGGTGCCAAGCATCCTTAGGAAACAATGGGGGGTCTCCTTCACAAGCTGCCAAGAAAACATCAGCAGATGCCAGGAATATTTTAGCTGTAGTATATAATTTGTTGAGCACAGTGTTGGATTAGATCATCCATTTCCATTTTTCCAACTCTCTGTAATGTGATTTAGTTTAGCTTTGTTCAAGTCAATGGACTAAATACAATACATCCAGTTACTTTGATTTAAGCCATTGACAGATTACAGCATTAATCTATTACTTACTTTCCAGTCATCAGCATGGCTATGTTTGCTATGTTTCCATGTCATTAAACTAGCAGCAAAAGCTAAAGTCATTCCAGGGTTGATATCATGGTATACAAAGGTATTCTTACTCTGCTATCATGTCTTAATGAAACCTATTGCTTTGAAGTTTAAAATTCAAAACAACCATGCAATAAGATCTCTGGATGCTGACTTGAGCAATGTGGAAAGCCAGGGAATAAATATTTTAAATAAAGAAATTAAATATTTACCACTGCTTGATCTTATGCATGATCATGTGGAAATAATGGATTTTACTCCCACATGCATGCTCATAAAATGGCATCTTTGGGAATCTTTAGGCTGGCAGTCATAAAGTAATGGGAAGAGCTGGGAATGGAGGAATTGGTACATTTCAGCATTTCTCATTTTCTAATTTTTCCAGTCTTAAATTCAGTTCAGCACATTTCCACGTTTGCTTTTTCTTTTCATTATTTAATACAAGTACAACTTGTAACAATAACAGATTACATTCTTTACAGTTAATAATCCCCTTTATACTAAAAATAATTGCATAAATTAAAAAATAGAATAAAATTAAATAATAATTAAATTATTTATAATTTAAATTATAATAAAATGCCAAATAAAAGGGTCATTTTGAGTAAAACCATACTTTCTCATAAAACTGTAAAATGATTATAGTTAATTATCCCTTGTTTACTATTCCATAGTTCCTTAAACTTTCATCAATCTTGTTCAAATTTATCTTCTTTTCCCCATTTTAACCCACATAATCCAAGTAATTTTACTCAAATTGGTCATTTTGCACAGTTTTATATACCATTCTCTAATTTTTAAAAAAGTCTCATGAAGATTCATCAGCATTTGACTTCCGGGAAGGGTGACTTCGCTTGTGCCTGCTTTTGAGACGGGCTCCCGCCTCAGAAGAAGCTTTTTCAGATATAAATCAGTCAGAACATTTTTTTTTTGACTGATGAAATTTCTCCCGGGCAGGGAGAAACGTAGAGATCAACCTCAAAAACCTGTGTTTGTTGGGAGGACTGGATTTCATTAATTTATGAGAAAAGGTCCAGCCAGCAATGCCGGACGGACTTCCGAACAAGCTCTATCTGATTAATGCGACACGTTTATCTTTTCTTCAAAGAGAAAACGGACTAACAGGCAAGCACCCTTCTTTCTATCTTTTTTTTTAACTTGGTTTAAATTGTTGCAGCAAAAAGAGATTTGTCAAATGAATCAGCTTTAAAGAACTTCTGGGTGAGCTATAACTCTTCTCTGTTATTCACGAAATTAACAGCTTATCTCTGCTTCTATTGCAAAAAGCTGTCCTGGAAGTGCATTCTTTTTTTTCTTTTTCTTTTTTTAATAATTTTTATTCAAATTTTTCAAAAGACAAACAAAACAAAGTAAAAAAACATAACAATACAACAAAAAAAATAGTTGACTTCCGATTTGTCGCAGATCAGCTATAAGTATATAATATACATCAAACCTGTCCCTTAATGTATACATACAGGATCACTTTTCTCCATAGGCTGTCTTAGTTAATCGTCAAATCCCAATATCATCATTTTATTTTGATCTTTCAACAAAAAGTCTAAGAGAGGCTTCCATTCCTTAAGAAATGTATCTGTCGATTTTTCTCTAAGTAGACATGTCAATTTATCTATTTCTACTAAGTCCATTAATTTCAATAGCCATTCTTCCATTGTTGGTGTTGATTCCATTTTCCACTTTTGTGCATATAATAATCTTGCTGCCGTAATCATATATAATATTATTCTTCCATATTTCTTTTCTATTTGTTTATCCATAAAACCCAATAAAAAAAATTCTGGTTTTGACTGAATATTTATCTTTAGAATTTTTTGCATCTTCCTACCTATCTGTGCCCAAAATTATTTTGCCTTTTTACACAGCCACCACATATGATAAAATGATCCTTCTTGTTGTTTACATTTCCAACAAACATTAGAAACATTACTATACATTTTTGACAACTTTTCTGGAGTCATGTACCAACGGTACATCATTTTATAGAAATTTTCTTTAAGATTATAGCATAGTGTAAATCTCAAGCCTTTTTTCCACATATTTTCCCATTGATCCATTTGTATGTTATAACCAAATTTTTTTTGCCCACTTTACCATACACTCTTTTACTTGTTCTTCCTCCATATCCATTTTCAGTAAGAGTTTATACATTTTCGCAATTATATTTTCATCATTTGTACACAATCCTATTTCAAAATCAGATTTACTTATTTCAAACCCATACATTTTCTTGTCCATTTTATATCTTTCTAACAATTGTAAATAGGCAAACCATTGAAAACTATATCCTTCCTTTGTCAGTTGTTCTCTCTCTTTCATTATATATTCTCCATGTACATTTTCTAATAGTTCTTGATAAGTTAACCATTTCTCTTTTCCAGCCATTTCTCTTCTGTAAAACGCTTCTTGACTTGAGACACATAATGGTATTTTCGAATAAAACCTTGGTTTATATCTATTCCATATTTTCAACAGAGGACGTCTTATAAAATGATTGTTAAAGTCTACATTTACTTTTACTTTGTCATACCATAGATATCCATGCCATCCCCACTTCAAATTATGGCCCTCCAAATCCAATAGTCTTTTATTCCTCAATAAGATCCATTCCTTTATCCAGACTAGACAGCAGGCAGCAAAATAAAGTCTCAGATTTGGTAATCCCAGTCCTCCTCTTTCTTTGGCATCTTGTAGTAGTTTAAATTTAACTCTTGGTTTTTTTCCTTGCCATACAAATTTAGAGATATCTTTTTGCCATTGTTTAAAAGGTAAATCAGAGGATATTACAGGTATTGTTTGAAACAAAAACATCATTCTCGGTAATACATTCATTTTTATCACAGATATTCTACCCATTAATGACAATTGTAGTTTATCCCATTTTAGCAAATCTTTCTTAATCTCTGTCCATAATTTTTCATAATTATTATGAAACAACTTTGAATTTTTATTTGTCATAATGATACCTAAATATTTCAACTTTTTCTCTATTGTAAAATCTGTCTTGTCCATTAACTCTTTCTGTTCCCTTAAAGTTAAATTTTTCACCAACATCTTTGTTTTTTGATTGTTGATCTTAAATCCTGCTAACGGTCCAAATTCTTTTAATTTGTCCATCAATACATTAATTCCTTCCAAAGGGTTTTCTAGTACAATTATCAAATCATCAGCAAATGCTCTCAATTTATATTCTTCTTTTTTTATCTTTAATCCCGAAATCCTTTTATCTTGCCTTATATCTCTAAGCAGCACTTCTAAGACCAGAATAAATAAAAGGGGAGATAATGGACATCCCTGTCTTGTACACTTTTGTATTTCACATGAATCCGTTAAATCTCCGTTAACAATTATCTGAGCCTTCTGAGATGTATAAATCGATCTAATCCATTTTATAAAATTGTCTCCAAAATCCATTTGCTCCAAAACCTGAAACATAAATTTCCAATTCAAATTATCAAATGCTTTTTCAGCATCTAAAAAAATCAAAGCTGCTTGTTTATCATTTCGTTGTTCTAAATATTCCAAGACATTCAAGACATTCCTGACGTTGTCACGTAATTGTCTTTTAGGTAAAAACCCTGATTGATCTTCCTGGATAAATTGTTGCAATATTATTTTCAATCTTTCTGCCAAGATCATTGTAAAAATTTTATAGTCATTATTCAATAGAGATATTGGCCGATAATTTTTTGTTTTAGTTAAATCTTGCTCCTCTTTAGGTATTAATGTTATATTAGCATTTTTCCAACTATCCGGTATCTTTCCCTCTTGCAGAATAAAATTCATTGTAGACTGTAAAGGTAGCAAGAGTTCTTCCTCCAAACATTTATAATACATTGCAGATAACCCATCTGGTCCTGGCGCCTTTCCTAATTTAATTTTGTTTATAGCTTCAGATATCTCTCTTGACGTAATAGGGCCATTAATAGCTTGTCTCTGAAAGTCTGTAATTTTAAGCAAATTCTGTTTAGATATATACTCTTCTATTTTTTCAGATGGAATTTCCTGACACTTGTACAATGTTGAATAATATTGATGAAAAATCTTTTTGATTTTTACATTATCTGTCAGCGTCTCATCTCCTTCTTGTATCTTTAAAATAATATTTTTTGACGTTCTTTTCTTAATTTATATGCTAACCATTTCCCTGGTTTATTTGCAAATTCAAAAGTCCTTTGTTTAGCAAAATTTAGTTTCCTTTCAATTTCTCTAACTGTCAGCATTGATACTTGCTTCTGTAACATTTTAATTTGATTTACAATAGAAACTTTAGTTGGATTCTTTTTCAATTCTTCCTCTTTTTGTTTTATTTCTTCCAAAATTAATTGCATTTTCTGTTGTTTCTTTTTTTTTAATTCAGAGTTACATTTAATAAAATATCCCCTCATAAATGCCTTACTTGTATCCCAAACGATATTTTCATTTGTTCCTTTATGTAAATTATGTTAAACTCTTTTAATTAAACTCTTTTAATTTCTTCTTACATTCTTGTACTACTTTGTCATTCTGTAATAAAGATTCATTTAGTCTCCATCTAAATCCAAGATTTTTTTTTTTTAAAGTTAATATCACAGGATTGTGGTCCGAAAAAGTTTTTGGTAATATATCCATTTTAAAAATATCCTTCGCTAGAATTTTAGACATCCAAATCATATCAATTCTCGAGAATGTTTTGTGTCTTTCTGAAAAATAAGTAAATTCCTTTGCGTTATCATTTATATATCTCCAGGTATCCACCAATTCTAAATGTTCCATCAGTTCAAAGCAAATCTTCGGTAATTTACCCTGTGTCTCTTTGATATTTTTTTCAGAAAGTCTATCAATTTTTGGTGAGATTACCCCATTCCAATCACCCATGACGCACCAATGATCATATGAAAACTCTGACAATTTTTCCATAAGTCCTGTGTAAAACCTTGTTTTATCTTCATTGGGGGCATAAATACCCACTATCAAAATGTTTGTACCCTGTAGAGTAATTTCAACCCCCACAAATCTACCACTATCATCCAGTAATACCAATTTAGGAAGCAATTGTGGGTTAATGTAAAGAACAACTCCATTTTTTTTTTTTTGGTCCAGCCGAAATAAATTCTTCACCCAAATTTTTACAAATCAAATATTTGGAATCTTTCTTCTTAATATGAGTTTCTTGTAAACAAATTATATCCAATTTTAATTTTTTCAAATAATGAAACACTTTCTTTCTCTTCTGCGCCGTGTTGGCTCCATTTATATTCCAAGTTAGATATTTGTAATCCATCTTTAAGCGTGTATTTTAAAATGTGCCTGATGCTCCTTTTAATCCATCATCTTCCTTCCCCTCCTCTGCATGTTCTTGTTGACTTTGTTTCCCAGGAATTATATCCATATCTTTGAGTTTATCTTCTTCCATGTCTTTTGAAGCTTTTCTCAAGAAGTCCCTTGCTTTTTGAACAGTATTCAATCTATATTTCTGTTGTCTGAATGTAAAGATCACTCTTTCTGGAACATCCCATCTAAATTGAATTTTGCATTGCTTAAGTTTTTCTGTAAAGAAAGCATATTCTTTTCTCTTACATAAAAGTCTAATAGGAATTTCTTTCATCACCAGTATTTCCTTACCATCAATTTTAAAGGTATTTTTAAAGTGTTGCTGTAATACCATATCTCTGGTCGTCTTCTTTATAAAGTGAACAAGCACATCTCTTGGAATTTTTTTCATCGTTGCATATCTGGAATTAATTCTATACACTTTGTCTATTTCAAATTCCATCCGATCTTCATTCAAATCCAGAAATTTTACTAAAGCATTAACAATTTTATCTCTGATGTCTTCACCTGTTTCCTCAGGGATTGCACGGCATCTCAAACAATGTTCTTTATTTCTCATTTCAGTCACAGCCATATAGTCCAAGTTTTTTTCTAATTCCAGATTTAATATATCTGTTCTATTCTCCAAGATTCGTACCTTTTCTTTAGTATTTTTTGCATCCTCCTTTATTTGCCCAATTGTCCCTTTAATCTCATCCACTTGTGTTTTAATATAGTCTTTTATATCTATCAATTCAGTTTTCATTTCCTGTTTTATATCATTAATCCCTTCCATTATTTTTGAAACATATCTGGGGGTATAGCCCCTTCCTGTGGGTCAATTGAACCTCTTCGCTCCTGGGCCTTAGTTGCTTTTTTAGTTGTCATTCTCGAAAGAAGCCTTTAATTTCTGATATTAACCACTGTTCCAAAACCTAGAGGCAGTCTATTTCCTTTTTTTTTTCCTCCACCAACAAAAGAGTTAATATTCCAGGCCTGTTATTATAGTCCGGCCAGCACAGCACAGTTCTTATCTACGTCCAGGAATGCAAAACAATTCTGGTTCACAACACCAAGCGATTAGTAACATATACGAACAGCAGATTCGTCCAAAAAGAAATAGTCCAAGGAGAAAAATAGTCCAAAATATATTTCCATCAAATAATAATTACCTCTCATCCGTTTTTAAACTTTAAAACTCCAAATTCAGGCCAGCTTTTTGTCGTAAAAAAAATATATAAGTTGTTTACATTTTCTTTCTTCCTTAATTATATTTAAAAGAGAAAAAGTATGACTCACCCAGATTTCTCAGTTGCTGATTCGTAAACAAATCCCTTTTATTGTAGTAATTTAAGCCAAATGATAAGATTTAGACAGAAGTAGGCTCGCTGGTTAAGGACGTTTTTTTAAGAAGAAAAAAAAACGCTTCGCTTTTTTCCAGTACAGCTTGCTGGAAGTCCTGACTCCATCTTCAGCCAATCGGCATGCCTTCTTATCTCAGGGATTTCCTGATCAATTCCAGCAGCCGACAGCTCAACGAAGTCCTGTGGAAAATCTGATTGGTTCTCCTATACCTTGGAGAACATTTAAGCCAGTCAAAGTTTCCTCTTGGCTGGCTTTTAAACTGAAAAAAGCTTCCTCTGAGGCAGAGATCTCTCAGAGACAGTCACCAGCTGAGCACTCACTTCCGGGAAGTCCCCATTCTAAAGATATGAACAGAAGAGGGATTTCTATTCCGAGGAGAAAAAAATAAAAAATATGAACTTTGGAACATTATATTGTCTGGGACTATTCTCTTTTTGGTCTATTTTATTTTGACGAATCTGCTTCTTCACGACGTCACTAACTGTTTTGATGCTGGGAACTAAATTTGTTTTGTATTCTTGAACATAGAGAGATAAGGCAGGCTGCTCTGTTTATACTGTGATGTCATCAAGCCTGGAATATTAACCCAATTGTTCCTGAAATAAGAAGTGGTTCTTCTTTATTTTTGTTTTGTTTTGTTTTCGTGGTTTTAAAAGTGGCAATCAAGAAAGTGGCTGAGAATCTGGAAGTAATTATGTTTCAGAAAATAATGGATGAGATTGAGATAACGAAACAAACCCTGTGACAGGGCAGTAAGGAGCTGAAAATTGAACTGAGCAAAATGACGCAGGAGCTTAAAGAAACAGGGGATCCTGTGAGAGAGGAGAATGAGATCAGAGATGAGAAAAGAAAAAATAAAGGGAAGATACAAGCCCTGGAGATTGGAACAAATGTGGAATTGGAAAAAGATCTGGAGTTTATGGATATTAGAAATAAAATCTACTGTTTGGAATTTAACGTTATCTCTGAAGAAATTAATGAAGATATTAGAGATAAAGTTATCAATGGCTTGGATAATCTTCTGGACTGGAATGACGTGATGGAGCTTGATATAGAGAAAATCTATGGAATTAACTGCAGCCATGTGACAATGGAAAAACTCTCAAGAGATGAGCCAATGCATTTTGTAAAAAAGAACAGAGATATGACTTTACAACAATATTTCAGCGACTTATTCAGAATCGATGGCAAGAAAATATTTGGGATAGAGGAAATTCCCATCAGACTCTTATTATATGACTATGGCTATGACAGCAAGATTATTATGGAATACTGATAATGGAAGATTGGACACTGAAATTACTGGACTTAACAGGACTATTGAAGATGGAAGATGGAATTAATATGGATAATGGAATAATGGCTATTGAAATTATTGGACCTAACAGATTTTGATGAGATGGATTAATCGATATGTTTATTTGGACTATGGTTATGACAATAAGATTATTATTATTATTAACGAGATGGATTAATCGACATGTTTATTTGGAGAAAAATTGATAGATATATTTCTTAAAGAATTGAAACCTCTCTTTGACTTTTTGTGGAAAGAATAAAGTAATGTCTATGAGATTTGATGATTAATTAAGATAACTACTGGAGGAAAGTGATTTTATAATATAATTTAAGAGACAGGATTGTTATATATTGTAGACCTATAACTGATCTGCGACAAATGGGAAGTCAACATTTTATTTTTTTGTTTAATCATTTTTGTTTTGTTTTGTTTTTTGTCTTTGAATGTTTTATGATTTTGTTTTGTTTGTTTTATGAAAATTTGAATAAAAATTATTGTAAAAAAAAAAAAGATTCATCAGCATTTAGTCCACATTACTCCTAACAACCTTTTTGTATATAATTTTGCTTATTCATTTCTGCAAGCAATTTTCCCTAATATGGACGGGGGAAGTACAACCCTATTGTTTTTACTTGATCTCGCAGCAGCTTTCTGAGCCGACTTAATGAGATGGGTATTGGAGGCACTGTTTTACAGTGTATTTCAGAGCTTGGAAAAGTTACTTTTTTGAACTACAGCTCCCATCAGCCCCAGCCAGCGCATGCTGGCTGGGGCTGATGGGAGTTGTAGTTCAAAAAAGTAACCTTTCCAAGCTCTGGTATTGATACTATCTCCAGGGACATCTTCAGAGAATAGCATTGGATGATTGTATTTCAGTCCCCTGGCAGTTGTGCTGTGGGGTGTCACAGGATACCAACTTGTCCCCAATGCTGTTTAACATCTATATGAAGCCCTTGGGAGCAGTCATCAGGAGATTCAGGGTGAGGTATCAGCGGTATGATACCCAGCTTTATTTCTCTGTAACATCTGAATGAGGAGAGGCCTTGCAAGCCCTGGATTGGTGCCTGGACTCAGTAGTGGACTGGATGAGGGCCAATAAATTGAGTCTGAATCCTAGCAAGATGGAGGTGCTGTGGGTTGGTGGTTCCCAAGTTCAGATAATTGGTCAATTGCCTGCTTTGGATGGGTCGTACTCTCTCTGAAAGAGCAGGTTTGTAGTAAGGGGTGCTCCTGGATCCATCTTTATCACTAGAGGCTCAGGTGACCTCAGTGGCTAGGAGTACCTTTTAAGTTGAGTACTTAAAAGGGACTGGGATAGCCTCACCACTGTTGTCCATGCACCGGTAACTTCCAGGGAATTCCTTCCCATTAAATATTTAACAGGCAACATCTCTGCTATCTTTTTGGTGCCTACTAAAGACCTTCTTTTTTCAACAAGTCTTTTAAGTAGAGACCTTATCCCAGTGTTGCAATTGGTTTTTAAGATATTTTAAAGCTTTTTTTTTTAAAAAAATATGTTTTTAAAGATGTTTTGTTTTAATATATTTTAAAGTCTGTTTTAGAGTGTTTTTAGTGTTTTGTTTGCCACCCTGGGCTCCTTCTGGGGCAAAGAGCAGGATATAAATTTAAATATGATGATGATGATGATGTATTTTTGAATGTTACATTTACTAATGTATTTTTTGTGCACACTTTCCCCTAATATATGCATTTTTGTAAACATTGGTTGGATGCAGAACTGAATTGCAAAATTTAGATAAGTGTGAATTTCAAAAGATGGCTGTCTTTTTGTTCTCATATTGTTTCAGAAAGTGTGAATCTGATATATTAGAGTTTAAATGCTAATTGAATCATGTTTCTCCCCCCCCATCCCTAACAGCAGGTATGGAAAGGGAATGTAACACTTTTGTCCTCTACTTTGGTCCTTTGGTCCTAAAGGGGGACATCTTAAATGAGCATTTGCTTTGTAAAGAAATTCAGCCAGTGAGGGATTTCCACCCAATGCAAATAGCAACTTCAGAGAAGGGTTTTTGCTCAGGACTGCAGCAAGGGCAAAATGGATTAACTTTCCCCTCCCTGTTGGCTGTGATCCTAATCATGATCAAGCTTCCAGTTGACACTATTTGCATTTGAAAAAAAAACCTGCAAGTGAAATGCAAAGACACATTTTAATGTCATGTCTAGTTTGCTCCTCTGTAGCCTTTCCATTATAACAATGCAGAAAAATATATAATGAAATCTCCCAACTATCATTTCCTGTTTAGCCATTGAACAGCTAACTTCATCTGATTTTATCATGTCTGAAAGTGGTCATTGTGTCATCTTGTTTTTTAAAAAAGATTTTTTATCTGTCTGCCCCACCTCATCAGTAGCTAACCAGCTGCAGCTCCAGTCTGATGTTATTCAGCTCAGAGAACTGACTTAGCAAAGCAATTTCTTTCCATGGTAAAACTAGAGCAAACTTAAGAAGATACCATCAGGGGCCCCGGCACATTTCAACGAGGCATATAAATAAATAATTAAGGCTAACCTAAAGGCACAAGCTCTCTTGAAGGTGACATGGGAGAGTCAGAAATTGAACTCAGAATGTGCTAAACGCCTCAGATATTGCCTCTAAACAAACCAGGCAAAGAAGTACAAACTGGCATTTCATCAGGCATTTTTTATTGACTTGGCATATATAATGTGATACTTGGCTGTTCTCAACTTTAAAAAAAGAACAATGCATGGTGTTTATCTGTTCAGAACTTTGCAATTTTCACTCTGCTTTGCTGCAGATAAACAAATGGAATTATGCTCCCACCACCACCACCACCATTGATATATTTGTGTGATTATTTCTCTTATCCAGAAGTCCTTGACTAGCTGGTCTGGTATGACTGAATATGCAGACACTGTTAACAACAACAACAACAATAAATAAATAAATAAATAAATAAATAAATAAATAAATAATGTACTATCTGCCCTTCTGCAGCATGTCCTAGGGCACATTACGTTTAAAATTCAATATCAACAATAATTAAAAGAAGTTATAAATTACTTAGACCACTTACATCAGATATGGAGCATCTTCAGCCTTTGGCTCATGTTGCATTCCATCTAGGATCGTAGGAAGCTATACTGAGTCAGACTATTGGTCCATCTAGATCAGTATTGTCTACACTGACTGGCAGTGGCTTTCCAGGGTTTCAGACAAGGTTCTCTCCAAGCCCTACCTGAAGATGCTGGGAACTGAACCTGGGATCTTCTGCATACAAAACAGATGCTCTACCACTGAGCTATGGTCTTAAGGAAGTGTCATGAGCCCTGTGGAACATTCCTGGTGTGATGATGATGAAAAAAGAGGAAGATAGAGGATGGGACCCAGGAAAGGTTTCAAAAAAGTGTTGAAACAGAAGGCTTCAGCACTTTTGATGGTGACAGCACCTCCCCCTTAGCTCCAGTTACAACAAAGGGAATACTGACTGATTGAGAACCAGCCCCTTCTCCCCTCCATCCCCCTTTGCCCCCACTGCATCTATTGTATGCACCTCCTCTAGAGGAGGAGGATCTCAATGAGCTGCTACCACAGCCAGTGCCCCAGACACACAGACAACTGTGCTGGCAGGCTCAGCTGCTCCCCAGTTTTCCAACTAGGAGGAGTGTTTTCATGCATGCACATTCCCATTCTGTGATAACTTCCTCATGCAAGTAGAAAGAGCCTTCCTGAACCTACTTAAGAGTTGTAAGGGGGGGGGTGTCTAATTGCTGTGACAACATCTTAGCTTTGAGTAGTCAGATTTAGTTGAGTAGTCAGGCGTCTGTAAAGACGCAGAATCTTGTGTTACCTGTAAGCTGATCTATGAAGTGATCTAAACTGAAGTTTTTTGTTAATCATATTGAAGAAAAATACACCAGTGGGTCTGAGTCTGATTCCAACAGGCTTCACCAGGACAGGAAGAAAGTCATCTTTTTAGCAGAAAAGGCTTGTCAGAACAGTATATGGTGGAGGTGTTTGGTGTTTGGGTAGGCTTCCAAACTCCCTGCCCAGATTGCAAACATGGAGCATGGTCTCCCACCTGTCACACAGGGGGTCTTTTTGTCAGACAAGTTAAAGTACGTCCAAATTATAAAACCATGGTGATATACTATGGGGTATAACCTGTCAATGCTAGTTAGGTTTCCTTCCAAGCAATTATAATCATGTGGTGGGGAAAAAGTTGGGCCATATCCACTGGTCTCATCTCTGCAGTCCCTAATTCCACACACACAAACACACACACTGTTCATGTGGCTGGTTGAACATCTGTAAAGGGGAGCCTGTTGCATGTGCATAGACTCTTCCCATGATTGGGGAACCTGATAAATGTTCCTATGGAGTAAGCCGCAAGAAGCTGCTGCTTGTATATGTCTGTAGCTACCTATGTTATAGATTCTGGCCCCTTGGTTTGTTGACAAAAAGTCTTTTGAGGGTGCCCTACCCTGAAAGTTATGTGAATGTTGTATAATGAGGGGTCTCCTCCACCCCTTTGTGCTCAAAACAGTACTTGTGAGAAGCATATGGGCATTTGAACCCTGTCTGTAAGGATGCCTTTGAACTCGCTGTAGCAGGGTCATTGTGGTTGAGCCACTGGAACTGATGGGAACGCTGTGGTGTCACTTAGTGTGTTGCACATGCATGGGATATGGTGTGGGTGTTCCCTCTTAGTCATGCCTTCATTGGCTCCTTCCATTTGTGGGTGGGCACCAGCACAGTCCCTGACTGGTGGATTGTGTTGGTGTTTCCAGGGATGTTGTGGGTGTGTTTTAATGCTGGTTTTGTATTTTCTACTTGCGTGTTTCTCCCTTCCCCTCCTAGGCTGAGCATGCATTGGATAATGGCTGTCATTGCCCTGGCACAGCAATGGCAAAGCTCCACCTGCTCCTGCTTTCTGCATAAAATGAGTATAGCATTGCTCTGCCAAGCCTGTGGAAAGCATTTAGAGTTGCAATTAAACAGCAATATTAAATGGAGTAATAACTAGCTCTTGTCTTGGATATTTATTATCCCAGTAATATATTGCATGCATTGTTGCCTTTCTCTTATGGCATCTACAAGCTGATGCAATTGGTTAAATATTCTAGCACTGAAGTGGGGAGGAATGATTATTAGATGTTCATTCACTGCTAATGAAGAAAACAGGACCAAGGCTTAATGACCTTACATTAGCATCCTAATTTCAGTTACACATGGTTTGTTGGGGAGGAAGTGACTCATTTCCTTTTCTTCTGCATATCTAAAAACATAGTTGTCTTCTAAGAAATCTCAGCGGGTAGCTATGTCTTCAATTAGGAGGAACATTAAGGCTACAGTCCTAGGCACACTTTCCTGAGAGTAAATCCCATAAAATTCATAAGGGGCTCGCTTCTGAGTATGCATATTGTTGTGTGCACTCCAGTCTTGAGGTGATGAGAGATTCCAGGGGCTCCAGCACTTACCCAGGGTTTGGTTTCCTTGAATCCTGGTCCGTGCCCGGTACTTGCCCGGTACTTGCAGCCAAAGCCCAGGCCACCATCGTGGGTGTGTGTGTGTCAGAGCTTGGAAAAGTTACTTTTTTGAACTACAACTCCCATCAGCCCCAGCCAGCATGGCCACTGGATTGGGCTGATGGGAGTTGTAGTTCAAAAAAGTAACTTTTCCAAGCTCTGGTGTGTGCACGTGTCGCGCCATCGTGACATGCAGAAAGGAGGCGGGGCAGCTGAAGGCCATTTAAGGCCACTCCGCCACCCTCCAGCCCTCCTTTGAATTGGCGAGGCTTTTTGGTGCGGCAAGGCCTGCAGCGCGGTGAGGCCTTGCAGCGTCAGCAACAGCAGCGAGGCTCCCGGCTCAGTGGCCTTGCAGTGGCGAGGCTTCGGCCGAGAGAGGCCTTACAATGGCAGTTGGTGAGGCTTTCTGACTGCGGGAGGCCTTACGGCGGTGGCGGCAAGGCCTTCTGAGGGCATGTGTGGCACCCTCAGCACACGTGGAGCTTTTCCTGGCCTTTCCTTAGGCCAGGCCTTTGTGTGCAGTGGTGGCAGCAGCGATCCCTCATCTTCTTGGGAGAGGCACAGTAGAAGTGGCGGTGAGGCATGGCGGCGAGGCACGGCAGCGACCCTGGGAGTGGCACAGCAGACACTCAGGCCAGGACATTTAAATTTGTTTTTGTGAGCTCTTGCTGGGGGGGGGGGAGGCTAGCGCTAAGGGATGGTCAAGCTGGTCTCGGGCCCCCACCGCCGACTTTAGCAGAATAGTAGCACAGGTAAAGCTTGGGTGGTGGTAACATAAGTAAAACCTGGGTGGTAGCAGCGCAGGTAAAGCCTGGGCCGTAGGAGCACAGGTACAGCCGAGTGGTGTGTGTATGTTTGGTGCACTAAGTGGGGCAGCTACATGAGGGGGAATTTTATCCTACCTAAATGTCCCTTGTGTATGTCTCAAGGATGTACCTGTACAAGGATGTACCTTGTACCTGTTTGCAGGTGCCTCAACAGTGGAACAGAGCTAAGGCACTTCATGTGCTGTTATTGCTAGGATTATTTTACCATTTACAGGGATCTCGGACCCTGGAGTTGGAGGATTGTAGCTCAGTAACAGATCACTTGTGTTGCAGGCAGAGGGTCCCCAGGTTCAGCCCTCAGTGCCTCCAGATAGGGCCAGGAGATACTTCTATTGGGGCCCTCTTTCCCATTACAGAAAGTGAAATAGGAATAGACTCCTTTTCTTGATACTGAAGTGTATTTTTAGTTTAAACTAAATGTTACTTTTCATTTACCAATTACCTAGAGAGGTAATGGGCTATCTGACACTGGGGGCATTCCAGAGGCAGCTGGACAGCCATCTGTGGGGATGCTTTTATTAAGGGATGTACTGAGAAGGCCATTCCACTTCCACACTGTTTTTGCAAACCAGGAAAGTTCAGAGAGGGGGTTAGATGAGAGGGGCAAAATTTGCCTGCACTCCTGCACCCTCCTGCTGCCCGTGGCCACCACTTGTTTTTGCAGAATACCCTAGAAAGATGCTCTGTCATAACGTAGCAATATCCTGAGATATATTCTAAAGGATAATGGTGGCCTCTACGGCATGCACCATTAAATGGCAGCCACAAGCAGTGGAAAGCTGTGGGTGATGTTTCGTCCCGGAGCATTTGGGGAGAAACATATGGTGGCCACCAGTTGGGGGCCATTTGGATTGGAGCAATGCAATGTAATTACAAAGAGCAGAGGCTTTTTGGGGAGGGCAGGTGGCAGCCGGAGACAGAAAGGAGGCTGCAGGAGCCAGTAGGGATCCCAGTTAGTGCTGTAACCTCACCTCCAAAACTACCTCAACTCCAAAAATGCAAAGGGAACTCATCCCCTCTTTTTTCACTGTCAAGCTTCTCCTCCCCAAATACGTTCTTCAAAACCCAGGTAAAAATATACAAACCTTTCCATCAGTTAAGTCCCATAAACCTCAGTCCTAAAACCCATTTAATCTGTGATATTCTGAGTAAACATACATAGGATTCTGCTGTATGTGTGCAATCACACGCACCCTTCCGTGGGAAGAAGTAACAATACACTCAGGGGGATTTTCTCATAAGTAAGTATGCATAGAATTGGTCCAATTCATATTTCTCTGAGTAAATTATTTAAACATAATGGAATTCTTTTCAGTAATCATGTACAGGCTGCACATTTGCTTGCATCTTCTCTTTAGCTAGTTTACAAACTGGTCTGTAGATAAGGTGGCCACCTTTTTTACAGGCCACTAGTCCTGTGCTTTTAAGAGTCATTTGATCTGCAGACATTAGAAGATGACATTGCTCAACTCCATGCCATCTAATAACTGCTGAATACGAACCTGCTATTAAAGGCACAACAACAAGCCAGAAGGATATGTGGGGCCAGGGCCCCTCAAAGGAGTGGGAAGAAGCCCCCAGCAGAGGCTGCTCAAGAAAAGTGTCCCTTCCCAGCTAAGCTCGAGGGCTATGGACCTTGCTTGCAGACTGCCCAGTTATGGGGAGACTCATTTTATTATGTGTTTTTTTCTTTATTATGTGGTTTTTCCAGATCCTATACTGTGGCCCCCGGCTTGCCCTTATGGCCGGCAATCTTAAATCAGTCTTAGGTATGGACGCACTGGTCCAGAGGACAATTGATAAAGACATACAGTTGGGCAGGGTTATTGGCCCCTTCCCATCATCCCCTACCTCTGCTTTCACAATTCCCTCCCGTATAGTGCCCAAAGTGGCAGTGGGCGAAGTCTACCTGATTCACCATCCGTCATACAAGTGGGGTCAGTCAGTGATGGCTTCATACCAGATAGTCTATGCACAGTGCACTACACTTCATTCAATATAGTGCACGCCTGTGGCAGAGATGCTTTATGGGCAAGTGTGGCAGCTAATCTGCCTGCATTGCCAGCTATTACACATGGTGGATTTTGAGCTGCTGAGTTTTGCCTTTTAGGTCAACTGTGCAGCAGAGCATTACCTATGGGCTGCTGTATTCTTGCATGGAGCACTTCAGCCCCTTCTTGGAAGGGACAGTCAGGAGACGAGAGGGCTCAGAAGCAGTGGGGCACTATTTTCATGATTTACAGTTCACAGGTAGGGCAGACTTTGGGTGCATGTTAGCACCTGATGGCACAGTTTATAGCGTAGCTATGAACTGGGGGGTTCCTTTGGCAGCTGGGAAAATGGAGGATCCTGCCCCAGTGTTCACCTTCCAGGGTATTAAGATTGTCTCTTGAACCCAGGGCTGCAGGCTGCCCGAGAAAAGCTTGAACTGTTG
Source organism: Rhineura floridana (assembly GCF_030035675.1). Classification (NCBI taxonomy): domain Eukaryota; kingdom Metazoa; phylum Chordata; class Lepidosauria; order Squamata; family Rhineuridae; genus Rhineura; species Rhineura floridana. The sequence continues at coordinate 78,920,411 of NC_084486.1, read as the reverse complement.
CAGATCAAGATCCTGGAGTTTTCAGGGGCTGGGAAAGTGTTTGCTTTCTGCCCTTCAGGTGTTGGGGGCCTTCTACAGTAGGGTTTATGATGCCATCACAGGGATTTCACAGCCTTACCACAGGTTAAGGGTTTTGGCTGCCTTATGTACCAACCTGCGGTGTGTCCGCCCCTTTCCTGCGGCGTGTCAATGGTGTTTCAGTTAGAGGAAGGACCGACTCTGCTAGTCCCATACCGCACACTGGGAGATGGGGGAGGGGAGTCAGAGATGGCCATAGGCCTATCTGCTGCCCCAGCATGCTCACCAGCTATCAGAGGGCAGGAGGGGATTCCTGGGAGTTAGGGGCTGGCAGGGGCTATGCTAAGTGTGGCCTATTCCTATGAATCACGTGCTGGAATTCATCATGGATGGTAGGAGTAAAGCTCGTCTGTCAGTGTGTTGCAAGGTAGGCTGGCAGGGGGCCTTTGGGACCATTTGGACGGCCTGGGATATGTCATGTGCTGGCCGGCTGGCCCATGCACACCCTCATACCCCTTATCCTCATCCTCTGTGTTCACCTGACCCGCCAGGGATTATTGGTCAGAGAGGTGCCCTGTGACCATCATGCTTCAAAGCTCAGCAGGTGCATGCAGTGGCCCGCACACTTAATTTTGGAGCCTTCCGGATGGGGGCGGGGGTGTTTGGGTCCAGGTCATACTTCCCTACGAGCCATCCTGTGGTCTGAGGTTTGTTTCCAGGCAGACCAGGGGTGCAAGAGTTACACCATTATTTTATCCTGCCCCAGGACTGGACACTTCCCCATGAGGGTGTCATAGTGTTTTTGGGCCTGAAGCTACAGGCCTGGTTGCCTGATATTGAGGGGCAGGGATCTTCCCTCATAAAGTTTCGGTCTAGTGTCGCAGTGCCTGGGAGCAGACCCATGGGGTTTTTGGGGACATGCTCCTCCGGAATTGGGGTTGCCTACCCGGCAGTGGAATTGCCTACCTGGGACGGTCTATTCGGTTTTGGTATATGCAGGTGCAGGCCGTCAGGAGGTGAAAGTATGGGGCGCATGGAATACATTCACCCCTGGGGCGAGTCTGAAGGTCCGGGACCCAACTGTTCACAATTGTTTCTGTTTTTTGGCAGGTTGCTGGACGGGGATAGAGCAGATGCGCAGCCTACTCTGCAGCCATGGCATGATCTTATAGGCTGGCCTTGGGGCCGCAAACACACATTGGTTCACAGCTGGGCCTCTGATGGTGGGCCACGGTTTGGTGGCTGGGTCGACAGAGTATGCGCTGGGATGGTCTCCTACCCATGTTGTTCCAGCAGAGTTCAGGGTGGAAGGTTCCACAGGTGGTGGTCATTCCCCTGGGTGGGAATGACCTTGGTTACTGAAGGGCAAGGCCCTCAGTGGCAGGCATGTGAGGACATGCAGTTGAGGCCACGATAGCCTCTGGTCGTCTGCTGTGGTCAGACATGGAGGGCAAGGCCCTCAGAGGCACGCATGTGTGGACATGCAGTTTGTGAGGCAATGATGGCATCTTCCTGATGGACCTGCAGAGGGGTCTGCATGAGATTCTTATCGGGTGTGGGGTAAAAGGAGACTAAGCAGAGGCTTGTCCCCCTTTTGTGGCAAAGAAGTGTGGGAAAAGGTTAAAAGGGAAAGGGCAGCTAGGTAACACCTTTAGGCACCTTTGGGGGTGATAGGCAGTCCAGAGGCCTGCAGCTCAGGGCTATACAGCCCGGGGGCAGAATATGGGCCACCCTTGGGGCCAACGTGCCTCATCCGCTCGAAGTTTCAGGGCTCCGGGGGGCGGTGATGCGGGTTGAACCCCCTACACATCTTCAGGGTGTGGCCTGAACTGGGGTCTGGCACAGGGCAGCCCTGGGCTCAGGCAAGGTTGGGTCGCCCTATGGCTGCAAGCAGGCTTTGCCTGGATCATCAGAATGCTCCCGCACTTGATTTCCCCTCTGCAGGTTCATTATTCTAATTGATTCCGTTTAATAAAGTGGCCCATGATTTACCCCAATGAATGGTGTCTGTGTTTTATTTCGGCAATAGGCCGCAATCCCGTTCTGTGCCCGGTACTTGCTGGGCAAAGGGGCGAGTTTGCCGCCGCAGCCGAAGCCCAGGCTGCCATTGTGTGTGTGTGTGTGTGTGCACGTGTCGCACCGTTGCAACATGCAGAAAGGAGGCGGGGCAGCTGAAGGCCATTTAAGGCCACTCCACCAGCCTCCCGCCCTCCTTTGAATTGGCCGCCTTTATGATATATGGTTTTATTTACACACACACACACACACACAACCTGAGCATAAAATGAAAAGGGCTCACAACATTAACAGTCCAACAGATCTTGTTTCCCCATTAGGGACCCCCAAAGCCATAGTTTGGGATTCAGCATGCAGAGCGTCAAGCCTCCCTGTATCTTCTCAACTTCCCATCCCCAGACCAGGCTCAACACACAGGCCACCTCCTGACCCTATGATGGGGTTGGAGAGGCCTACACCCTTCCTGAAATAGCATCACCAGCCAGTTGGCAACACATCTGTTCTTGAACAAGTCTTTGGACATGTAAATTGGGTACCTGACAGACTTGGGCAGACCTATTAATTTAACAAAGAAACTGGCATCACCGGTTCAGCAGGTTCCTTCCTTACACATTCCAACTTTACAGAATCACAGGTCTTGTAGGGGACCAAAATACATTATCCACACCAACCCTCCAATCCTATAACAATAGGATAACTGGTTGTGTAATCTACCACAAACTTTTAGTGCACATCCTTCATATGAATGTCAAATAGGTTCCATTGAGTTCAGTGAGACTTACAAAGGAACCTTAACCATAGCTATGCAGAAATAATTCCCATTGAATTCAAAGGGTCTTCAGCATTACTCTCAAATAAGGGTGCTTTTTTAAAAAAAAATGCAGCCAAAATTGCATACGATAAGAAACATGATTATTTGCCATCTGTCAATTTTGAGCTTCTCTCAGTTTCTCATTTTTTTTCAGTCTTAAATTCAGTTCTCCACATTTCCACATCAGTCTGTGATTTTTTAATAGTCATAAAAAACTTTCAGCATTGCAAATTTCTCCTAATATACATGTTTTATGCAATTTTGCATAATATAAACATTTTTGCAACACAATTTCCCCTAATATAATGCCATTTTGAATGTTATTTTCACTATGACGTTTTATGCACACTTTACCCTAGTATATGCAATTTACTTGACTAGAAAGCTGCATTGCAAAATTCATAAAAATGTACATTTCAAAGGACTGCAGCATTTCAGTTCTCATATTTTTTCAGAAAGTGTGAATCAAGGAGGTTAGCCTTTAAAGCAAACTGAATTTAATTTCTCCCCATCCCTATTTCTTAATTTCTCCTGAAGAACTACGAGCCTATAGCTTCTAGGTACTCAAAGAAACTTAAATTCTGTACTCAGAATAATAAGCAAATTTGCACATATAAACTTAAAGGATATAATTGATTATGATGACATGACTTGGATTTTCATAGAAATTTAGGATTTGCATGATAGTAGGGAGGGGGTAGCAGAAGGTAAACAAGCCAACAATATAAGTAGACAAAGGTGTGAGAGAGGTGTTCTTATTTATTTATTTATGTATTTACTTAATTTGTATCCCGCCCTTCCTCCCAGCAGGAGTCCAGGGCGGCAAACAAAGCACTAAAACACTTTAAAACATCATAAAAACAGATCGTAAAATACATTAAAACAAAACAGCATTAAAAACATTTTTAAAAAACTTTAAAAAGGGTTAAAAACATTATTAAAAACATATTAAACAATTCTGACACAGATGCAGACTGAGATAGGTCTCAAATTAAAAGGCTTGTTGAAAGAGGAAAGTCTTCAAAACGCGCCAAAAAGATAACAGAGATGGTGCCTGCCTAATATTCAAAGGGAGGGAATTCCACAGGGTAGGTGCTGCCACACTAAAGGTCCATTTCCTATATTGTGCAGAATGAACCTCCTGATAAGATGGTATCTGCAGGAGGCCCTCACTTGCACAGCGCAGTGATCGACTGGGTATATAAGGGGTAAGACGGTCTTTCCAGTATCCAGGTCCCGAGCTGTATAGGACTTTGTACACCAAAACTAGAACCTTGAACTTGGCCCAGTAGCAAATGGGCAGCCAGTGCAATTCTTTCAGCAGTGGGGTGACATGTTGGCGATACCCTGCCCCAGTGAGCAGTCTCGCTGCTGCGTTTTGCACCAGCTGCTGCTTCTGGACCAACCTCAAGGGCAGCCCCACATAGAATGCATTACAGTAATCCAGCCTGGAGGTTACCAGTGCGTGGACAACAGTGGTCAGGCTATCCTGGTCCAGAAATGGCCGCAGCTGTCTCACTAGCCGAAGCTGGTAAAAGGCACTCCTAGCCACTGAGGTCACCTGGGCCTCTAGTGACAAAGATGGATCCAGGAGCACCCCCAGGCTATGGACCTGCTCTTTCAGAGGGAGTACAACCCAGTCCAAAGCAGGCAACTGACCAATTATCTGAACCCGGGAACCACCAACCCACAGCTCCTCCGTCTTGCTAGGATTCAGATTCAGTTTATTGGCCCTAATCCAGCCCGCCACCGAGTCCAGGCAGCGGTCCAGGGCTTGCACGGCCTCTCCTGATTCAGATGTTACGGAGAAATAGAGCTGGGTATCATCAGAATATATTCTGAATATAGTCTGCAGCTCATGATCAGTAGGGGCAAAATAAGGATTGACAAGATATAGTGGTAGAAATGAGAGAAATTTTGGTGTGTGAGCCTGATTTTTGTGTGGATCATCAACAGCAGCTAGGAATGGAGGAGAAATTTGATTCAGTTTACATTTAAAGCCGAATCCATCAAATTTGCATTTCTGAAACCATCCTTCAAAATTCACACATGTCCAAATTTTGCAGTGCAGTTCTCCAACCAAAGAATGCTTATGAAACTGCATTATATTCAGAGAAATTGCTTGCAGAATGTGTACATTAGTCAAAATTCAAACAAAAATGTATATATTAGGAGAAATGTGCACTAAAATGTTGAAGAATTTTCATGAGGATTTTTTTTAAAAAAAACACTAATTGCTGCAGAAATGTGGAGAACTGAATGTTAAGACTGGAAAAATGAGAATCAGAGAGAACCAAAACTGACAGATCCTTCCATCCCTAACAGCAGTTCATCCGCATAGGGGGTGAGGCTCACCAAGAAGTGTGGAAGATGGTGAATGGAATCACTAGCAAGTAGCAATCAGTGTGAGAATGGCAGTGGGAATGGGTAAGTGAGGGAAAGAGACATCATAGAGCCTGACAAATCACATGGACAGGTGTGACGTTGATGTTGACAGTGCCACATAAGTCCATGAGCTACAGATCCAATGAAGGACGTGTAAGAGGGTGTGGCCCTCAGTCCTAAGGAATCTCTTATATGATGCAACTGAGTCCTAGTGCTGCACGGGGCCATTGAGAAACAGGTTGTATGTGTGTGCATGCAAAAGGAGTTGATTTCAAGTGAACCTGTACAACTTTAAGTTGTAAAATGTTTATTTTAAGCAAATAAAGTTCAAGTTACCTTTATGATGATAGACATTTGAATGTTAACTCTCTGTGATATTTACCTTTGAATATTTGGCTTTAACGGCTCTGGCTTCCTTTCATTTCCTTTTTACTTGCCTTTAAATATTATGCCTCAAAAGCAAACACAGTGTAACTTGTTTATGATCATTTTTTACTAATATAAAGCCCCAATCAGCTATACATGGTACCTAAGTATAAATCACAAAGAGCAAAATGATGTCACAAAAGTGGGATAACACTAAATTAATGATAACTGAGAACCAAAATCACAATGGACAAATTGATAAGCCCTTCTCTGTATGATGAATGCAAAATAGTTGCAATTGGAATTCACATGTTGTAAGTTTGGAAGATTTGTCAAATTCTGACTTCACGATGAATATTCAGTTTAGCTCTCCTTTTCCGTCCACACTCCCACAGAAATCAGATAAATCCTTCAGAGACAATTTTGATCCCAGAGACAATTTCAGAGAATACAGGTCCTTTATGATGCAAGAATTTAAAAAAAGTTGGGAAAGATATGTGGAGAGAGTCAAAGGAAGCAGTGTGGAGTGGAGTAGGCTTTTCCACCTGCCTCCTCGTATCTTTACAGTCCTAACCGCAGCAGTGGTTCTCAAACTTGTTTGGTTCGCGGCGCACTGTAAAGCATATAAAACTTTTCTGGCGCACTTCGTGTACAAAATTAAATATATATTAATATATTTTAAACTATGAATAAAAATAACTATACAAATGGGTTTCTTCTCATTTTAAAAATATACTTTCATAATATTCGTGGCACACCTAATCACCTCTTGAGGCGCACCAGTGTGCCGCGGCGCACCGTTTGAGAATCACTGCCTCAGGGGTTGCCTTTCCTGCTTTCAAAATCTAAATGACACTTCAGCTGCAGTCCCTAGTGTAGTACAAGATCAACTTGGAAAGCCTATCCACATAAAGTATTGTTGGAGAAATGGGAACTGGCAGTCTCATTCATCCTAAATAAGTCTAAAGCATAGAATTACATTCTTTGTCTGCATTCCAGATTGCATTTAATAATTCTTTTACTATAGCCTGCATAGCCTTGGTGTGAGGAGCAGCAAAATTGTAGCTTTCTTTTTGCATTTTCACCACTAATAAACAGTAAATAAGTTTCCAGACTGATCACCACCCCCCACTGGGCAATCAGCCTGATGTTATAAACGAATGTCATGGCTGACCTCCTCAGCTGGCTTATGAAACTGAGATAGAAAAAGTCATGAAAAAGGCATGTGCAGAGCATGTCTTGAAAACATTTGTTTTATTCTTTAATTTTCTTTTGTTATGATCACTTCAGACAGAATCTGGAGACCCAAACTTACTCTGAGTGTTTGAATCCCCCAGTAAGACTAGAGAGTGGAAGAGTGCTGCTGGCCAAGGTCAAGGTGTCCTTAAATCCATGCTCAGTATCTTCTCTGCATGAAGGATTCTGTGGTAACAGCTACCAGCCCCTTTATTTACATGTTGAAGGCAGAAGGGTGGACAAGAAATAATGTGTATGGGATGAGGAGAAAATGAAATGTAAGATTTAAATATTAGTTCATCAGTGCAAATAATCCACAAATCATGGGCAGAGCTGTCAATTGGTCAGAGGAAGGAGGACTTACCTGACCTACTTTTTATACCTTGAGCGTGGTCTGAAGAAATCAGGTAAAGCTTTTCACAGCATGGAGGATTCACTGTCAATGTTTGTATATCAAGCTGCACAGATGCACAGTTGGCAACACTAATCAGGTTTTTAGTTTGGGTGTGATCCTCTTTTGTTGCATTCATTGAGTTACCTGTTGTTCTGTATGCTTTTGTTAACCCTTTTGAATGTATCTGGGGAGAAAAATGCTAGTTTTAATTTTATTTATTTATATAAAATAAAAAGTAAGTTTAATGGATTACTCCCAAGCAGGTGTGCAAAAGATCGTAGCCACAGAGTGCTTTTTTGGGGGGGGTGTAGTATAATATTATGGTCCTTTTATGTGCCCCCTTTCTCTCATGCAGATTATAATTAATATTGTGAGCTCTATTTGGACAAAAACAAGTCTCTAGCTTCCCACATTTAAGCATACATTGAACAATGCAGACTGGTGGTATGTAACTCTAAAGAAACAAACAGGCTGAGTATTGGATGCTGTCTGTAATTATGATCAGTTTAAGGTCAAGAGGGAATAGTCCAAATGGAGGTTGAAAATGGCTATCTCCCAACTGGGAGGCACAGTTGCAGTGCATCGATTCAAAATATTGGTTAATGAACAGAGTAAAGGGACCTATTATAGATAAGAAGCATTCCTTCAGAAAATGGAAGTCTTGTCCAAATTAGGGTAACGAAGTCTGGCAAAACAATAATGCACCAGTCAGCAAAGGATGCAAAAGGCAGGGAGGATGAAGAGAAAGGGCCATAGCTCTGTGAAAGAGTATCTGCTCTCCATGCAGAAGGTCCCAGGTTCAATCTGTGGCATCTCCAGGTAGCAAGAAATGTGACTGAAGCCCCAGAGAGTTGTTTCTAGTCACAGTGGACAATACTGAGCTATGTGGATCATTGGTCTGGCTCACAAAAGAAAAGGTCTTGAACATGTCACTAAAATAATTAAACCAACAATTTTAAAACATTCACCAGAAGAAGGGTTCCAGCTAAGGAAGGAACTCAGACCATTGGATAAGAAGAGACTTAAAGGTGTAACTGGAGAAAAGCTGAATGAGTGAATTCTTTATCTCCTGCAGAAGATGCAGGAGAAATACCCATACTGAAACAGTCTGTTTTTAGGAAGGGAGTCTGAAGAACTGACAAGATGGCAAGTTCTTGAATTTACAGACGAATTAAAAATTAACAGATCATCAGATCTGAATAGTAGTCAACAGAGTTCTTAAAAAACTCAAATGTGAAATGGCGGATCTCCTAACAAAAATATGGAATTTGTCCTTAAGATTGGCCTCCATGCCAGAGAACTGGAAAGTAGTCAATGTCACACCATTTTAAGAAACGAATCAAAAGAGGATCCAAGAAATGGCAGGTGATTAGCTTCAAGTCTGTTCTGGATAAATCGGTATGGGCAGAATGCTTTCTTAAACATCAAATTATGTATAAGGGCAAGTCTTGCATAAGAAGGATCAACATGACTTCTGGAATGATAAGTTCTGTCTCTCTAATCTATTTGAACTCTTTGTGGATAGAATCACTAGTGTAGTGCATATTCAGAAGTGCAAGGTCCCTTCATGATAGTCACAGCCAAGCCCTCCTTTTTTTGTGGCTGGGTTGAGAATGAGAATGCCTTCTCCCACACAACAGACATCCCTAGGAGCCAATAAGCATGTAAGGGGAGAGAGCTACTGAGAAGAGTCTTCTCTTTGGCTGACTCACCTCCTTTCACTCTGATTGGCTCCAGTCAGGAGGAAAAGACAAAGAAGCATTTTAGAAGACTCTTCTCAGCAGCTAAACACACTCATCTTTCATGCTGATTGGCTCATAGGATGCTGGTTACATAGGTACCCTGCTGGGACCCTGCTCCCCAAAAAGGAGTCTAAAAACCCACTAGCCCCAGAAGACTACACCCCGATAGAGATGATCCGGTTATATACATAGACCAGGAGTAAAGAGCATCTGACCCATTGAACCAGATTTGTCCTGGCACATGTCCTGATTTAGCCTATGAGGGAGTTACCAAATTCTTCCAAACTACACAGCAAGTGGATTGGACTGTGAAAGACCAACCCAAATTGTGCTTGCATTTTGACAAATTTGTAGGGCAGTACAATATCTCAGAGAGGAGGTCAGGTCTCCTGCCCCCCTGGTGCATTCACTATAGCTGTCCAATTTCCCTGCTTTTTAAAGTTTGATAGAAATATCTGTTGGCTATAGATACATTCTTAAACCGCAAGTATTTTTTTTACCTATTAGTGAATTGATATAGAGACAGAGTATTGAAATCTGGTGGCTTTAACTGGTCACCCCATCGGGCAGAGTTGTGGTCTAATCAGAGCAGAGAATTCTACTCAGATTTAAAGTAATTGCCTAGAGTAAGATCCTGTTGGAGCATAAAAAGCAAATCTTAGACCACAGTGGAGAGGGAGCCTGTGTGTGCCTGAAGACAGGTGAAGAAAAGGACAGAAGATTCAACTACTGAAGAGCTAGAAGCTTGGGCCAGATGAGGGACATTGTGGCTTAAAGAGGCCTGGGAACCCTGAAGGAAAACCAATGAACTGAAACTACTGGCTAGAGCAGAAGAAGAGCTATGAAGAAGAGAATTCCCCAGAGACAGTCTTTGAGGGGACTCAGAAGGCAAAAAATATCATGGAGTGAGGATATGGGCTGCTTTTGGGGCCAACTTACCTCATTCACCTGGAGTTGTAGGGCCCTGAGGGGTGGTGACGTGGGAAGGCCCCTCTGCTCACCCACATGGTGTGGCAGGGGTAAGGTGTAAGCAGAATGGCTTGCCCTTCGCCTGAGATCTGTATTGCAACTGCTTGTGTATAGAAAATTCCTGCACCTAGATTTCCCCTCTGCAGGTTAGTTTAAGAGATTGCTGGACTGGAGGGAGAATTCTGGCCTGAGCATCTCCACATGATAACAGAGAGAAGAAATCCTTCAGAAGCTCCAAAAGAATCTCTCCAAACTGCATGATGAGTGGGCAACACAATAGGAAATGCAGTTTTAACGTAAGTCAAATGTAAAATTATGCACATTTCCTAACTTTACATATACACTGATGGGGATCTGAGCTTTCAGTGACTGACTGGGTAAGAGATCTGGGGGCTGCTGTGAAAATATCAGCTTTGGTGCAGTAGCTATGGCAAAGGTTATTTCCATGTTAGGGATCATTAGGAAAGGAATAAAATAATAATAAAAACAATACCGTGCACTTGAAATACTGTGTACACCTCTGATAGCTGTGTCTCAAAGTACATATTGTAGAGCTAGGAAAAGTGCAGAAAAATACAACCAAAATTATCAGGCCACAGTAATTGAAACTAACCCAGCAATACTGGGCCAGGTGGTGCTCTAGGCACTTCCATCGGACCTATCCAAACTATAGTGTCTAATTCTGAATGAGTATGAGCAATTTTTAACCTCAACATGCCTAGCAACTTTGTCATAGCAGGCTACTGAGGGTACCACCAACTCTTCTCCCTGGACAGATCCCACAAACCCCTTCACCACTTGAAAAACCTCTACATGACAGCAACCTGAGAATGCAATGATGGTGGAAAAATAAGTTTGTACCTGTGTTAGGTCGATTTCATCCTGCGATTTATACTACCTCCAACCTAACCATTCTCCTAATTACCTGCCTCTCCAGAATACCAGGGGGGCCTATGGGTTCCACGGTATAAGAGAGTGCACGTAGGAATGTTCCTGTCTAGTGCCCTTTCCTTTTCCCAGTTCTACAGTGAGACCAGATCATCAAGAGGAGAACCACCCATGTCGGTCAGAAAATCCCCCAGAGCTATCACCAGGTTCAGAGGTTAGGGACATAATCTGATCCACTAGTACAGAATTACCAGTTGCTGAGGAACAATAGGCAGAGTGGGCTATTGTTCTCATGTCTGCTTCTGGGCATCCCAGAGGCAATTGGTTGGCGACCATTAGAAATTGGATAATGGACTAGATAGGCCTTTGATTTGGTCCATCTTATGCTCTTTTTTCCCCCTCAAAGGCACTAAAAATTGACAGGAACACTAAGATTCACTCTCATGAAAGAGCAGGCTTTTTTGCCCATGCACAGCTGGCAGTGGGTCCTAAACATTGTATCCTTCTTCACAAGTCATCCCAACCCCTATACTTAACTAAAACAACTTTAGTACCAAATTTGGTATTAGCACCAAAAGAAGAAGAAGAAAGATGGGGAAGCAAACCTACATTACTCCAGTGACTCATAACAAAACCACCTACTTCCACAGGAGATGTAACATATCCACAATTTGTGTTGCTGAAAATGCTTCATGCGTATGCATCCTGGGCTATTAATAAAATCCTAATTATGCACCCTGGGTGGGATGCTCTTAATCATCATAGTGATCTTAATTGTGAGAGTTCTTCCTTTGCCACAGGAGATACCTGTTTGTAGACAAGTACGACATAAAACTGAAAGGGGAAGGAGGAATTAGGTTTTGTTTCCCTTCTGCTTGTTTTTGAAAATCTTCATAACTGGTGAACTGACAAGGTGTGAGAGGTGGAATGCTTGTTATTATAAGCCATTAGGCCCAAAGGAAACCTCTTGGTATCAATTTCTCTTTTCCTCTTACAAAAATCTCTGTGTGTGCCTTTCTTCTTCACCTTATGTTTTATCCAAAATTATGTTTTCTCTTTTCTAAGCAGGTGCTCACTGAGTAGGTCACCAGTCAATTGTTAGAGCTGTGCAGTTTCAAAATGAACACAGAGGAGTTATGGAATCTTTTATATGATAACCCAATTGGTGACTAAAGATATAGAATGAAGTCCTTCCTTTGCTGAGATCAGTAGTAAAACCTATTATGTCTTCTGGGTATTCTTTCTTGGCTTACTATTACATTTCTCAAAGGGTTACATTTAGTGTGTCACCTGAGGAAAGTACCTTTGCATTTGATTTGCATGAAATCAAATTACTTGAGGTTAGCTAACTGAATTTTATTTAAATAGCATTATTTGGCACACAAAAAGAGTTAAGCACACAGTGCAATTGTATATTAGGGTTTTCTCTGTTGTGAAGTTTGAAGCAAGATTCAAAAGAAGAATCTCCTCACTGATCAGCTGAAGAACTGGATTTTGTTTCCGCATCTTGGCTTGTAGCAGCAACCTTGTGAGTTAGTCTAAGGCCTGGTGATTTGCTTCAGACCTGTTGAGCTTCACAGCAGACCTAGTTTACCACATCCAAAGCCAGCAATCAACTCATGATGCCTTACTGGCTCTCATTGATGCCGAAGGGGCAGGCTATGAGTATAACAAAGTGCTGGATCTTTAATATGATCCATCATCAGCAATTCTGATGCCATTGACTACACAACCTAAAAGAGGAAATCAGGTATTAGACATATTGCATGCAGTCTCGAAAGATCACCAGGTTTACAGCTTTGTCCATCTTCTTTATGGCTACTTATAATGTTCAGGTCATAGTGCAGATGTTTTCAGTGCAAAGAGGAGACAAGACTGTGGTGCTTTATCCCCCTCTAATGGTGACTTGCAGGTACTCATGTTATTCCACATATTCATACCTTGTTGCAGTGCAAGAATCTAGGGACCTGGGGCTAGATTTTGGCTTGTTAGGAATCTCAGCTCACTTTTAAAAAAAAAAATGCAAGCATCTGGCCCTCATTAATGTGGAGCTTTAAAATATGTGGACAGTGTCTATAAGCATTTACAGGAAAGGTGCAGGGCTTCCCTTTTCTTCAATATATCTGGGGCTCACCATGTGGGGTATTGAGGGCTCATCCACCTGGTGATTTAGTGTGTGTCTGGTGCTACTTGTATTCCCTTGTAATTCACATGGTTCATATGATGTTGCAGGCAAGGAGAAGCTATAACACAATTTTCCCCTTTAGATCTGTATTAACTCAATTCAATTATAATGAGAAAAGGAAAGGAAAAACTGTTTCAGCTGCACAGTGTTCCTCCTTTAGGAACTTTGATTCATTTTTTTTTGTGGGCGGGCTCTCTTTTAAGGCCCCATTGCCCATTCCCTCTCTCTCTGCTGCCAGCAAAAGCTGCCACAGCCGCTACCTACTTTGCCTTTCCCCCCCTCTCCCTTCCATCTAGGCTGGGTCAATGGAGAAGGTTTTTTTCATCAGTTTCATGTTTTCTTGTCAATTTCACACCAAGGTGCTCTCCTGGCTTCAGCCTTGAACCGGAGGGAGTAAACATATAAAATTAGAGGGTGGAGCAACAAGAAAACTGTGACATTGATCCTTCACAGAGGAATGCCTATCAGTTGAATGAAAAACAGCAGATTTGAAGCTACCAAGTGGGGACCTTGCAAAACTATCATGATGGTAAAAGCAGCATCTTTAGTATGATAATATGCTCCCGTGTGGATAAGCCCTTAGTGAGCATTCTATAAAGCCTTGCCCCTGAAAGCAATGTATTAATTTTATTAGAATGGATTTAATACAAAATAGAAAAAGTCATATGACAAGGAATACTGCCTATGTATTAAAGGAGAAAAATAAATGTATCTAGAGGGATGAGTGATTTTATTTTGGCTTACACTGAGCTCTTTCAATGTGTATGTTGCTGAACTGTCAACATTGTGTGTGTTAAACCTGTTTCCCATTTCTGGCACCCAGTTAGAGATTAGATCTCAGAATTATAATTGTGTACATGTAACTACAGATTACTAAATGTAAGCTGGACAGCCCATTAGCTAGAACTGCAATATCTTCACAATTGTTGGTGGTTTCCCCAAATCCAGCCTACAGATGTTCCCTCCACCCCCTCAAAAAAAACTATTCAAAGTTATTTATAACTATCCTTGGCTGTTGTTATAAGAGATACTTCCATTAGAATTCCACATCTGTGTAATGACATCATACAACACACATAATGTTCAAACACCCATCCTTATTTTAATGGAGGGGATATCTTTCTCTGCCAGAAAAGACCAGCTGCTATGTTTATCTAGGGCAAAGTGACTACCGAAAAGTAATTGTAGCAGTAGCATCTATTCATAGAAATAAGAATATTGCCCATCAGGTCTTTTAAAATACACATTTCTAGGGACTGCTGTTCAAATGGGAAATTGTGATATCTGAGGATAATGATGATGACAAAGATGATGATAATGATAAGGCATTTTTATCCCACCTTGTCAGCAGAAAAAGTTTCCAAAAGCAGTTTACAAATATCACTGAGAAGACAGTCCCTCAGGATCACAGTCTAAGAGACATGATATAGAAGGAAAAGAGACTGGGAGTGAGCTGGCAATAAGCAAGCTCAGATACTAATTCTTAGACACAGAGATTTTGTAATGATCAGCAGGAATGGGGAAAAAATTGAAGAGTAAAAAGTTGCTGGTCTTCCAGCAGGGCTGATGGAGAGTCCCTGAAATCCCATCTCTCTCCCTCTTTCACAACCTGATGGAATGATATTGTATTATAATATATTATATTAGCTATGGATGGGGTCCATTGGCTAGTGCTGCCTGAAAAACATTCTATCAACCTAAAGGGCAGTATTGATTTGAGTTTATTATTTATCTGCGATTCACTGCTTTTACCAGTCCAATTCGTTGTTTTCCTTTTGGAAAGGAAAGAAGGAAAGCAGCTTTCAGTGTCTCCCCATCCCCCACCTCCTTCTTGGCAAGCCTAGAGTCCTTAACATGGGCAAGACTCTGTAGTCTGGCTTTTTTTTCATTTAATGGGTTAATACTATAGTGATCAGAAGGGAAGGCTAGAAAGTCTCACCCACATTCAGGACTCTCTAGGATTAGGCTTACCTTTTAATCTCTATTATAGGCTTGGGTTACTTCCTCCTGGTTATATCTTATATTACTAGCAGCCTTGAATTCAGGAATTGTAAGAAACCAAAAAATTAGTGCAGTTTTAAAATCAGTGGTTAAAATTAGTGCAATTTGGAAAGTTTCAGTCTGCCATCTTGATTCAAAATGACACCCAATTTTATCCAAACACAGACAAAATCCTGCTCCTTGTTTTTGGGAACCATCATGCAAAATTTGGTTCAGATGGTGTTCAAATGCATAGCAAACAACTTTCCAAAATATATAGTATATTATCATATTATGCAAAATTATCACGTAAAGCTCAAAATGGAATGTTGCAACCGGACTCAGAAATAAAGAGGTGAGATACAAGTGATGGGTTGAACCAGGGCCACATTTAATTAACAATATCTGCAGAGGAAATGAGAAGTGTAGGAAGCTAGCTTTAACCACAACCTTGGGTGAGCCATTCCAAGGAACACGACAAGGCATAGCCTCAAAGGTTGAGCATTGTGAGTAGGCAGGCCTTCATGCCTCACCTCTTCTGAAGCCCCACAAATCTGGGCAAGTGCAGCAGATGAGAACATTTCATATCCTATCTCAGGGCCCCACAACCCAGAGCAGGTCTTGTGGAAATGCCCTTCACCTTCAAAGGTGTCAAAGGGTGCTTGTCTGTTCCCTTATCCAAAATTAACCTTTCCCAAACCTTCCTGCCAACAACATGATGAAATTAACCATGCAACCCAATTAATCAATTTACCTGCACCCACTGCTAGACCCCTATGCACCGTATTACTGGAACAGAGGGTGGGCTGGGCAGTGGAAAGAGCAGCCAAAGGGGCTAACACTCAGGATCTAAAATCCTGACACATATTGGTATGCCCTTATCATATAGATCAGTGGCTCTCCAACTCCCCCCTCCAGATTATTTGAAAATGGTCGAGGGTCTTGGTGGACCACTTAATCATTTTTCTTCCTGTTGTAGTAATTATAATGCACTGTGCTAGATGCTGTATGGTTTTTACCTGTATTTTTACAGACACTCCCCAGACCACCGGTGATCTGCAGAGCATAATTTGGAATCTTATTCATGGGCATAAATGGAACCTGCAATAAAATGCCTTCCCCAAGTGCTTGAAGGCAAACTTGCATCTTAAGTTGATGTGAAAAACACAATATTAAGAGGGACAATCATATCTCCAAAGGAAGGGAATTCCATATATTGGGCATCATTAAAAGAGAAGGCCCTATTCTGAACTGTCACACTGCAAACTACAGGTGTTGATGGAACTAAGGCATGGCTCAGCAGTTGCAGAAGAGGCTTTATATATGGCTTTATGCACCAAGGGCAGCACCTTAAATTGGGCCCAACAGCAAACAGGCAGCTAAAGTGGATCATTAAGGCTAAGTGTCACATGATATTATTTTGCAGCGCTGATCACTAATCTGGCTGCCACATTCTGCACCAGCTGCACTTTCGGGGCCAGCTTCAAAGGCAGCCCTACATGGAACACATTGTGAAAGTCTTAACAAGATGTTTTATTTGTTTGTTTGTTTGTTTGATTATTTTATTTATATCCTGCGCTTCCTCCCAGCAGGAGCCCATGTTACTACCATCTGGAAACCTATGTACTCACTGTGGAAGGCTGTGTGGATCCAGAATTGGCCTCTGCAGTCACTTAAAGACCCACTGTTAAAGACCTTACCCTGGAAGACAATCTTACTCGGCCACGAGTGATCGCCAATGAATATAAGAGAACCCCTAAGTTCTGCACCTGCTCCTTCAGGGGAGTGCCACTCCATCCAGAGCTCTCCAAGCAAGTCCCAAACCAGAGAACCACCCACAGAACCTCTGTCATATCAGAATTCAGTCTCAATGCACTGGCCCTCATCTAGCCCATTAGTGCCTGAATGGCTTCTCCTGATTCAGAATGCAAATGGAGAGATAGAGTTGAATGACATCTGCATAGTGATGATACCACACTCCAAATCCCCAGATGACAGCTCCCAGTACCTTCATATAGAAGTTTAAAAGCACTTAAGACAGAATGGAACCCTGCAAAAACCCATAGCACAAATGCCAGGTGGCTGGGCGGAGAACGTCTTATTCTGCTGCCTAGTACCAGTACTGCAGGCAAGATTGGAACCACCACAATATTGTGCCCCCAATTCCCAAACTACAGAGCCAATCCAGGAGGATACTGTGATCAATGGTATCAGAACCACATAGAGATTGGGTAGAACCAACAGGGTCACACTCCCTCTGTCCCTCTTCCAACAAAGGCTATCAATCAGAACAATCAAGGCCATTTCAATGCCTAGCCTAGGTCTAAAGTCAGATTGAAAGGCATCTAGAGAATCCATACTTAGAGAACCCACGTTCAGAGAATGAGTTCACTATTAATATTTAGGATATTCCTTCACGAATCTACAGTAACAAATTTCCATTTTAGAAAGGTTAATGATGATGGCTAGTCTAACAGAGTTAAGAGTGCTTAACCCTTGTAGCTTCAATAGGCTTAAATGTACTTAATTCTCTGTTGAATTGTGATGCATGTCTGCATTACCACAACTAACACAGATCTATATGACCTGGCTATAAGTCTGTAATTTCAAAATGATGGATGAGATGTATCAATAGGTTATAGAAGATTTGTGGTGGGCTGCCAAAATCGTACTGAAGAATAAAAAGGTTGACTTCTAGGTCAGAGGCTAAATAAAACCATGTTCATTCTGAATATCCTGAGATCAGTATTTTGCTGATTCTGTTTTTAAGAAAATTCCTTCCTTTTAAAGTAAAAAGACTTCCCTTAAAAAAAAAAACTGTCATGAGCACTGTAGACAGCGTCTCCAGCTTCCCACACTTAAAAGCCCACCTCAGGTTGTCATGGGATTTTTAAGATGTGTGGGCATCCAGAAAGGCTGAAGAATGTAGACCGCTGGAAGATTGATTTGTGTAATTCACAAAATCTTGAAAGAAAGATAATCACAAGAAAAATCCCATACCCTGCCCATGAAAATTTCACAGAAACTTTGATAATGACATATAATTATTTTCAAATACAATTTATTTTCATATTACTTAATGGGGATTGGTAGAAAACAAGCACAGAGGAAATGTTCAGCACAGCACTAGTTTGGACATAAGTAGCTGCCCACAATAATAATGATGACGGTGCATTAGATGGTGAAAGGGGGGGGGGATCTTCCAAGAAGCTTAGAAGAGAGAATACAGATATTCACACCAAATGACAAGAGTGAAACTGGAAACAGGAATAGTTTCAGTGATATTTCCAAATGAGTTGCTAGACTGGAATGTAAAAGCCCATGGAGCCTTGGAAGATTAACAAAAACATACATACAGCTGGAGAAGTATTAAAAAACATCAAATGCTCAGTTTTCCAGACACAATAGGGTAGTAAGATCAATGTTAGGAATGGATATTTCTATAACTTTGCCCATGAATTATATATATTACCTAGTATCCTCTGATAACCTCTTTGTTCATTACTTATTCTAGTTCATTCTCTCCTGTTGTGTGCAAGTACTAGCTACGATTTGATCTTTATGTCAGCTCAGATCATTATCACATCTGTATTGACAGTGAGCGATGCTTGATGAGAGAGAGAGAGAGAGAGAATACAAAATGGCAAAAACTCCACTAAGTTACTAACTGAAAGTATCTCTCTTTGATTTTGGTAGGCTTGGATGAGGCCTGTGATGTGTTCTGTGATTCAGATTCAAACTGGCTTTTAAAAAATTGTAAGTAGATAATGTGGCAAGGGAAAACCAAGAGGAGGAATGAAAACAATATTAAAGCCCTCCCTCAGAGATCTTGAAGTGAAGAATTTTTTCCTTTTCAGCTCTAATGTTGAAGAATTTTCAGCCCCCTGAGCAGATAGCATATGAATTGTTTTCAGAATTGTGTGACTTAATAGCAGAATAATTGGAACTTACTGCATCAAATCTCTATTTACATTCAGTAATAGCTCCACTTCTCTTCCAGTTTGTGTATTATCCTACTACACAGAAAGCAGCTGCAATTATCAATTATGAACCAACATCAATATTTATCCAGGATCATTTTTGAGACCTGCACCTGAAATTTGCAACAACAAAAACAATCAAATTTTAAATAAATGTTAGGGTATCAGCACTACTCAGATTTATTCTGAAACTGCTGGCATGAAGAAATCTACTATGCTTTTGACAAATCTATGGCAAGCTTATATCAAGAAACATATTAGCTCGGTGCACATGTCACTCACATGTAGGAGCAGGGCCACACTTTTAGTTCCACCAACATTGGCTCTTCTTCCTTCAAAAACCAAGTGTTGCATGTTGTGGTCTACAAAGAAAGCTCAACGAATGAGCTCCTGCTCATGCATAGGAGCTCCACATGATCAGGACATCTGGTTGTCCTGTCCCAATTGCACCCGGGCCTGTGGAGTGTGTTTTCTTTATAGACAATTGTGTGAGCATTGTATTTGTTGAAACACAGGACTAAAAGTGCAGTCTCTACTTGATTATGCCCTGCACAGAAGTAACATATGCATGGGGCTATGTTTCTTCATAGTTTAACTTTATGCAGAAAAAACATCTGAAGTCTTCAACTGAAGCAAGCAATTGGCAATATTAAAGGAATAGCACCACAACTGGAATTGGAAAAATAAATAAATGGTTGGCATTTCCGTGGAGGTACGCCAGTTGGGACATGAAAAATGGAACAGAAATGCCTCTTGCCAGTTTCACACATCAGTAGCTGGTTTCCTTTCAAAGACCATCAGTTGCTTAATGTCTGAACTTGTCCCATCAATATCAGTAGAGCTTCCTGAGAAATAGGAGCACTGCAAATCTATACCTCACTGTCTGAGATGTGATCTTGTTAGGGTGGCCAAAATATTTTTCTGGAGACAACAAAACATTTTTTACTCCCAGTATTTTCCTCTTAATGGTAGTGGCTGATGAGGATATCAACTGACCATTCATAATGATGCCCTTCAGATTATGACAAAAGGACTGTGCCTAGAGATCAGCACTAGTTCCATCCCACAAATCTGAACCAGTGGTTTAACAAATAAATTGACAGGGTCAATCAATAATACAACATTTTTGCAAAACTAAGGACATTTAAAGCTTGATGTGAATATTCATGACAAATATTGGGCTAAATACCTAATAGGCCTTTGCAGTTATCTCTCCTCCCTGCGCTCTGTTGCCAATGGGCTTCACAACTTTCATTTTCAATGCCTTTCAAACTGACCTTGGCATTAAACATCTGTCCTTCTTTGTCCTCCATATCCATTTATTTGTTTGGCTCCTAAAGTGAGTCCTTTAAAAGACATGGAGCCATTAATTTTATTCAGAACTACTGTTCCCTGCCTTGAGTCCTAGAGATGAGGTGAGATTGAAAATAAAACAGTAAGTGGGGTCCCCATAGATTGTTAGGACAAAGGAAGTGTCAGTTTCTGGAACTTTATTTATTGCTTTATGGAGAAGCTTACATATTTTAATAGCTTGGTGCTCTGTTACCAAAAATAAGAGTAGATCACACCGATGCCAAGTGGGAACTGCAGTAGAAAATAAAGCCAGCTATACATTAACCGTTCACATACTATATTGATTGTCTTATCACCATCAGTTACATTTTTGTACCATTTTCCCCCAGTTCAACCTCTGTTTTGAGGCACAATCCTCACTAGGAGTTAGTAGTTAGTAGTGACTGTGCAGCACAACCTGTTGCATTTCTTTGGGAGTCCTGTGCCCAGATTGTACATCTGAAAAGAGATTACTTCTGGTTTTGTTTTGAAAAGCTGAACAATATTAATGCAAATTTTTGACCTTAAGTGACTCTACTAGTTCTCCAGCATCTCTTTCAATTCATACAATCAACATCAATCAATCAATGGTGGCATTAAATGTTATAGGTCACCTGGCCTGTTAAAATTCAAAATAGACGACCTGTATAGAAAGTGTAAAAATCCACTAGAGAATCAGATTAATATATGGTTTTTCTCCATTCAGGCATTCTCCAGATTGTGCACCTTTAATCAAAGGGATTCCCTTCAGAGTAATCAGCGATCAGATGTTTTTTAAAAAATCATTTCTGGTTTCTAGCATTTTAAAACTGTAGATAGAGTGGGTGTGGGTGGGTGAGTGAATGTTGAAGAGGGCAATGTTGACACTTATTTGGGTGGTAGTGGGAACTGTAACAAATTGTTTCCCAGTAACCCACCTTTGACCTATTAAAAAAATAATTGTGTGAGTGATTGTTTAACAGAATATTAACATTTACTGGAGCAGCCTGGGAGAAATCCAAAATAAGCCTAATGATGAACTAGTTTCTAGCATTTATTATTTTCTACAATATCCAAACATTTTCAGCCTGGCCTCATTATCATTTTCTGATCAGCAGTGGTGGTGTTAAATTTTTGAAGTGCAGGAGCTCATCATGGTAACCCCCATAGCCATGCCCCCAAGGAAAGTCCAAAAATACAGGCAGCACATAGGATAATACCTAATTTATTATAATCAGTATGAGTGCAATCCTAAGCATATCTTCCTGGGAGTAAGCTCCCTTGAACTCAGTAGTGCTGCTTACTTCTGACTGCATACATTCATAAAAGACATTGAGCTTTAACATAAGATTTCCAGCCAGCTGAAATGCAACCTTGGAATTTTAATTAGAAATGCAAACAATATTTCAAGCAGTATTATCAATTAAATGCCAGCTTGAAGTAGGGTCCCCATCAAAGAAAATGAAAGAAGTATGCAGCCTCTGTGTGATTTCTCTGACTTCCTCTATGCTAAACTTTACAAACAACAGCCTCATTATCATCTCGTTCACTAGCAAGCGCAAGTAAGATCAGTCAGTCACTTCTTTTCTGAAAAAAGTCTCAGAGCTGCACTCCTCTGTGTTCCCAGTCCACTACACCACTGCTGATCAAGAATACCTCTGCTGCTCTCAGGGCACTCTCAGTCCCACTGAGAATGCAGAATATTTCCTTCCCATCATAGCAAGCTTCAAGTTCTTCTTCTACTATGTGGCTGTCAAATAAACCAAGACCAATGAAATATCCAATCATGGGAATAATCAGGAATTTATAAAATTGAAAAGATATTTGCATAAGATAACCCTTTTCTAGAAGAATCATTATTGCAACCACTACCTCTCTATAGTCACGTGGTCATTTTGACCACATTTTAAACCAGTGTAAATGCATTCCCATAGTTTATCTGAAATGAAGTAAACAGCAGATCATCCAGCTCTTTCTCCTACAAACAAACGTGGGCTGTTTCCTTGGCAGATTTTTCATATCACAGCTCTGCTTGGCAAGGCAAATGGAAAGCAAAACTCCCAGGGCTGAATGAAGAGGTGAGGTTATTCACATCCAGAATCTATGGCTCATAGGGATCCTATCAGAGTGTTTAGATACAGACACGTTTTTCCTCATGAGGTTGCTTTAGAAAAGGTTAAGACCTTTATTTTCTGCAAGCGTGTTTATTATGCCTTGCCTCTATAAACTAGAGCTTGAGAGACTGGGCAGTTTCCACTCACAGAGGACTGGAGAGCAACAGAACTCCTTGACAAGTCTGCTAAGTTCAAAAGCAATTTAGTATTGAGAGAGGACAGAAGACGTGTAATCAATACAACTGTTCCTAGCTATGACACTTTTTTCACCCACAAGTTGCAGGCAGGGTTGGGTTTGCCCTGCCATCCTAGTTGGAATAGGGTTCAAGGATTGCCAGGTGCCTGGAAAG
This sequence comes from Rhineura floridana, assembly GCF_030035675.1. Classification (NCBI taxonomy): domain Eukaryota; kingdom Metazoa; phylum Chordata; class Lepidosauria; order Squamata; family Rhineuridae; genus Rhineura; species Rhineura floridana. The sequence continues at coordinate 78,897,666 of NC_084486.1, read as the reverse complement.
TGAGGCAAGTGTGACTTGTGTACCTTTAATCAGGGGTGGGCAGACTTCACACTTGTGGGATCGTCTTTAATTTTTATACTAGATCCACTGACAGGAGGCTAGTGCAAGACATATAGTTAGAATTAAAGAATTCTGAGACTAGGAATTAGTTTTGAGTATCAGAACTTAATGGAGGTCATAGTCATTCCTAGGGACAAGGAAGAAATTTGATTTAGTTAGGATGCTAACTTACCTAGTTTGCACTTTCTGAAACTATATGCAAACTGAAACACATATATCCTTCTAAATTTGCAGTTCTTCAACCAAACAACATGTACAAAAATGTGTATATTAGGATAAAGTGTGAATAAAAATGAAAATAACATATGAAATACATTCTATTAGGGAGAAGTGCTTCCAAAAATGTGTGCAATGGGTGAATTTGCATACAAAATTTGTGTATTAGGAGAAATTTGCACTAAAATTCTAATGAATTCATGAGGACTTCCATTTTAAAGCAAACTGATGCAGAAATGTGGAGAACTAAAGACTGGAAAAATTAAAAATGGAGAGAACCAGAAATTGACAGTTGTGTTCATCCCTAGTCCTTCCTCACAAATATATATATTCCTGATTACCATGGCTGCCAGTTCAATAATTTCAATTTGTTCTCATAATTTTTTTCTTTGCAATAATTCCCTTTTAGAAGGACTTTGATTATTTTTCCATGTTTTCAACTATAAAAGCCTGTGCCAGCCTAGACCTCAAATTGAGCCCACTGCCATCATATGATGATAGTGGGGCTGGCTCACTCCTTCCCCTGAAGCCATTTGCCTCCCTCCCCTGGCTTTTGCCCTGGCTGGCATGAGCAGCAGGACTGCAGATGCAGTTGTGGCCCTGCTACTTCATTACGTCCTGATGGTCCCCAGCCAGGATTTGGATTGCAGGGTCAAGAAGTGACACAGGTCATATGCGTAGTCTCAAAGTGATGTCACAGAATGTGAATTCATCTTCCAGTAAAATTTGTAACGTTTCTAATGTCCCACAAACTTCTATTTGAAAACACGGAATTTAAAATGGTCATAACATTACAGACATATTGTTTACATCCAATTAAGTAAAACTGTAACAGAAACAGAAATCTAGGGTTCCCTCTTTCCAAAATGTTAATGGAACCAAGAACATTTCATGCCAACTAGGGTTAAAAAGCAGGGGGCAGGTAATTTGCCAGGAGTGGACTGGGCCACAAATAGTAGTGGCTTGGTTCAGAGGTACTTCACTCTCAGCCCTCTTTTCCCTGCTAGATAACCCTTCCTCAGCTGGTTAAATCTTCCCTCCTTTGAGATTCTGAAAGAGATAGAAAAAAAGAAGTATTTCTTGGAGACCATGCATACTGATCAGAAAATGTGCATATTGCCCTGAGATTGTACAAAATTCAGCCAAGATTCCCCAAGCCCTTGTTGAAGATTAAGCATAGTGATTGTAGAATGTACAAAATTCAGTTCAATATATGTACATTTCCCAAGGCCTTTTATTTATTTATTTATTTATTTGTTTGTTTATTTATTTATACCCCACCCTTCCTTCCAGCAGGAGATTATGTATATTGACCAGGAAATGTGCACAGTTCCTTCTTAGATGGATTATGTGCACATTCTCTATGAAGCCTGGGGAAAGTAAAAAAGAGATCCCCCTCCTTTGCCATGAGGTCTAAGCAAGGTTAGGCTCCTGTCTTAGGCTGGATGAGTTCTGAACAGCAGCATTCCTCTTAGGGGATCAGTATACATTGCTATATTATGTTGTAGGTTCCACTTCTCTTATTAGAATCCTTCCACCAACCCTGTAAAGTTAGATGAGTACTATTATCTCCATATTGCATATGGAGAATAGACTGAGACCCACTGCCTGCAAGGGGAAGAGGACCATCACTGCCCAGGGAGGGAGAGCCATCTGCCTGCTTTGCTGCTGCTGCGCTGCTGCTTGGATAACATCTCTGCTCTCTCCTTCTTGGGCTCCTGCTCTGCACGTGGGCACCTTGCAGGACCAGGCCTCAGGTACTCAGCCAGCTGTGCCTGATACTGTTCCATCTGTCCCTTCTTTGGAGGGGATATATAAGCCGGCTGGCTGAGGGGGCTTGGGAGACCCATTGCCTGCTGTCCATCACTTTTGGGCCCCTATTACATCAGCTACTACGGACTGCCGGTTGCTGAAGCCCCTCGGATGCTGCTGTGCTGTCTGAATGTATGAGTGGGTTGTATGAGTGAGTGTGTGATTGTGTGTATATGCCATGAGTTTTATTATTTATTTTATTTTTATTATGTGCCTGGGCGAGAGGACAGTGTTGTGGGAGGGTGGACCAAAGGGGGCCCCTATTAGTGTAGTGACGGGTAATGGGAGGTATGGCACTGTGAGTAGGACATGCCAGTTAAGGGGAACTCACCCCAGACAACTGGTGGCTGTGACGTGTTCCGGTCCTCCTCACACCCACAGGATTGCTGGTAGTTCTATCAGCCAACCCTCGGATCTCCAGTTGCTGCTTTTTAATGCCAGATCGGTAAATAATAAAACCTCCCTCATCCATGACCTAATTGTGGATGAGGTGGCCGATCTGGCATGTATTACCGAGACCTGGGTGAGCGATCTGGGAGGTATTAATCTCTCCCAGTTGTGCCCACCTGGGTATTCGGTTCAGCATCTGGGTAGATCCGAGGGTCGGGGAGGGGGAATCGCTGTGGTCTATAGAAGTTCCATCCCTCTTGTTAGGCACCCTATCCAGGTGGCTAATGGTCTAGAGTGTCTACACATAACGTTGGGTCAACGAGACAGACTGGGAATACTGTTGGTGTACCGTCCACCCTGCTGCCCAACAGCCTCCCTAACTGAGCTGACAGAGGTGGTCTCGGATCCATTGTTGCGTTCCCCCAAACTTTTGGTATTGGGGGATCTCAACATTCATGCTGAGGCCGCTTTATCTGGAGCAGCTCAGGACTTCATGACCTCCATGACAGCCATGGGGCTGTCTCAATTTGCTACTGGCCCTACGCATGTGTCGGGGCACACTCTGGACTTGATTTTTGCCTCTGGATTAGGGGATGGTGATCTGAGAGTGAGGAATTTTACATCTATTCCTTTGTCATGGTCAGATCACCGCCTATTAAGGTTTAGACTCACATTGTCTTCTCCCCTCTGCAAGGGTGGAGGACCAATTAAGATGGTCCGTCCCCGGAGACTAATGAATCCTGAGGGTTTTCTGATGGCTCTAGGGAATTTTCCGGCTGATAGAATTGACGGTCCTGTCGAAACCCTGGCCACACTGTGGAATACAGAAATGGCCCGGGCAGTTGACACGATCACCCCGGTGCGCCCTCTCCATTGCAGAACTCAATTGGCTCCCTGGTTTACCCCGGAGCTAAGAGTGATGAAGCAAGAAAGGAGACGGCTTGAGTGCAAATGGAGGCGAACTCCCGACGGCTGTAATCATGCACTTGTGAGGGTCTCTACCAAACTCTATGTGAAGGCAGTGAGAGCAGCAAAGAAGCAATACTTTGCTGTCTCTATTCAGTCATCTCTTAACCGCCCAGCAGAACTTTATAAAGTTGTCCGGGGACTTTTACACTCTGGTCCCCAGGACGCAATAACACCATCAATTGCCCGCTGTAATGAGTTTGCGCGACACTTTCGTGATAAGATCATGAACATCCGCCGGGACCTTGACTCCATTATTGTAGCAGTTGATCCTAATGAGGTGTCCAGAGCACAGTCTTGTCCTGTTTTACTGGATGAGTTTCAGTTGGTACAGCTCGAGGATGTGGACAAGGTGCTTGGACAGGTGTGGGCGACCACTTCTGCTCTGGATCCTTGCCCCTCATGGCTAATAAAAGCTAGCAGGAATGGAACAGCCGGCTGGGCCAAGGAGGTGATTAATGCCTCTTTACGAGAGGGAGTGGTCCCATCCTGCCTGAAACAGGCGGTGGTGAGACTGCTCCTAAAAAAGCCCTCCTTGGACCCTGATAATTTGGACAACTATAGGCCGGTAGCAAATGTTCCATTCCTGGGCAAGGTCCTAGAGCGTGTGGTCGCTCACCAACTCCAGGCTCTCTTGGATGAAACTGATTATCTGGACCCATTTCAATCGGGCTTTCGGCCGGGGTTTGGTACAGAAACGGCCTTGGTCGCCCTGTATGATGACCTCTGTCGGGAGAAAGACAGAGGGAGTGTAACTCTGTTGGTTCTCCTTGATCTCTCAGCGGCGTTTGATACCATCGACCATGGTATCCTTCTGGAGCGACTTACGGATTTAGGAGTGGGAGGCACTGCTTGGCGGTGGCTCTGCTCCTATCTCGGGAATCGTCTCCAGAAGGTGATGCTGGGGGAACATTACTCGAGTCCCTGGGTACTCCAATATGGAGTCCCACAGGGTTCAGTTCTGTCCCCCATGCTTTTCAATATCTATATGAAGCCGCTGGGTGAGGTCAACAGGAGTTTTGGAGTGCGTTTCCAGCAATATGCTGATGATACGCAGCTCTACTACTCCTTTTCATCTTCGTCAGGTGAGGCTGTTGATGTACTAGACCGCTGCCTGGCCGCGATAATGGGCTGGATGAGAGCTAATAAACTGAAACTCAATCCTAACAAGACTGAGATGCTGTTGGTGGGAGGGCCCTCTGCCCAGATGGTTGACGTTCAACCTGCCCTAGATGGGGTTACACTCCCCCTAAAGGAGCAGGTACGTAGTTTGGGGGTCTTATTAGATCCGCTCCTGTCACTTGAGGCTCAGGTAGCCTCGGTGGCACGGAATGCATTCTACCAGCTTCGGCTGGTAGCCCAACTACGACCCTATCTGGACAGGGAGAATCTCGCCTCAGTTATCCATGCTATGGTAACCTCTAGATTGGACTACTGTAATGCACTCTACGTGGGGCTACCTGTGAAGACGGTTCGGAAACTTCAGCTAGTGCAAAATGCTGCGGCCAGAGTTCTCACTGGGACAAAGAAATTTGACCATATAACACCTGTCCTGGCCCAGCTGCACTGGCTACCGATATGTTTCCGGGCCAGATTCAAAGTGTTGGTTCTTACCTATAAAGCCCTAAACGGCATCGGACCGCAATACCTGGTGGAACGCCTCTCTCGCTATGTACCTACCCGTTCACTACGCTCGACGTCGAAGGCCCTTCTCCGGGTCCCAACTCATAAAGAGGCCCGGAGATCAACAACTAGATATAGGGCCTTCTCGGTGGTGGCCCCCGAACTATGGAATGCCCTCCCAGACGAGATACGCCTGGCGCCTTCTTTGTTATCTTTTCGGCGCCAGGTAAAAACCTACCTTTTCGCCCAGGCTTTTTAAACATTTTAAATTTAATTTTAAACCTAATATGGATTTTAATTTATAAACTCATGGCAATTCTATTTTGGATTTTTATCATGTTATATTTTTCACACTTGCTCATATTTTAATTGTGATTTTATTTGTTGTACACCGCCCTGAGAGCTTTCTGCTATAGGGCGGTCTAGAAATGTAATAAAATAAAATAAAAAAAAATAAACTGAGGCAGAGAGAGTGTGTCTAAAACCATCTAGTGAAGGGATGGGGAACCTGTAGCTCTTTGGCTATGCTGGGGTTGATGAGAGTTGACAGTGGGCTCCTACTGGGAGGAAGGGTGGGATATAAATCTAATAAATAAATAAAATAATAATAAGTCCAACAACATCTGGAGGACTACAGGCTCCCTAGCCCTGATCTGGTGAGTTCATGGCAGAGGCAAGATTTCAAAAGGGAACTTTTTCATCTGAGATCATTCTCACCCTTTGGAGTAACCCTGCTCTCTTTCCTCCCTCTTTTTATTATTTGTTTACATTTTGGTGTAGGTCACGTCACTCTATCATGTAGTTTGCAGCACACTGAAACAGGTGTGCTGTAAGTATACCAGACTACCATATAACAACCAAGAGTGAGAAAACACAAAACAGACTTATGCATTCCACCTTTAACTAGAGCAACAGAGAACAGGTGTATATGTGATAGCAATGAATGAATGACACTAGGGATAGAAAGACCTGTCAGTTTTGGTTTTCTCCTTTTCTCCTTTTTTCAATCTTAAATTCAGTTCTCCACATTTTTGCAGTAATTGGTGATTATTATTTTTTTTAAAAGTCCTCATGAAAATTCTTCAGCATTTTAATGTGAATTTCTCCTAATTAACACATTGTTGTGGGCAGTTTTGACTAGTGTACACATTTTTGCAAGCAATTTCTCCTAATATAATGCATTTTTGTATATTATTTTCACTAATATATTCATTTTTATGCACACTTTCCCCTAACATATGCATTATTTTTGTATATTATTTTAACTAATATATTTATTTTTATGCACTTTCCCCTAACATATGCATTTTTGTAAACATCCTTTCATTGGAGAATTGCATCGCAAAATTCAGATTAGTATGAATTTAGCTGTTTCGGTTCTCTTATTTATTTATTTATTTATTTATTTATATACTGCCTCATAGCCGAAGCTCTCTGGGTGGTTTACAACAATATTGTTTCAGAAAGTGCGAATTTGAGAGATTCATCTTTAAATGCAAAGTTAATTGAATTTCCTGTCCCTAAATGACACTACCTTGAACAGGCATAAGATGACTGGCGTAAACAAGCTCAGGTATAGCATTACAAGTAAGGAAGAGAAAAAACAGCACTAATGGACAAGGAGAACAATTACCAATGCCTCAGACTAAAATGTAAGAATAGAGGAATACAAACTAGTGATAATGACTACTGGAAGGAAAGAAAAAAATCCAAAAGTACAACCATTCCAATATTTTCATGAAGCATTCTTCAAATACTGCAATGAAGGAGGAACACTCTTATACATAGACAAGTGCAGGAAAAATGCTTCCAACAAATAGATGCAAAGTAACAGAATTTTCCTCTGATGGAGTGAGATTTGTCAGATCTTTTTATTACTTACTTTTGGTTTTAGTGACAATGTTATCCTTTTGAAAGTACCATATTTTTTGCTTTTCATCACTTGTACTTTATAATGCTTATCTTTGGCAATACCATAAAAACACATAATTTTTTAAGAATAGGATGCTGCTGAAAGTGGCCTTTGATTTGATGTCATACAGTGCAGTCCTATAATGCCTATGCAATAGTCACAATGAGTTCAGTGGAACTTACTCCCAAGTAAGCGTGTTATAGGACTGCAGCCTAAAATACTCCTTTTTATTATGGCCCACTCTGAAAGGAAATATAAAGTTCAAAATAAATATCAAGCAATGAAGTTTATTTTTATGTCATAAATTGAACTTTTGTTTGAAAACTGAGATATCGGCAAGCTATTTCTCCAAAAGTTTTTTTTTATTATTGAAACGACCTAGTAATAATGTGAATCTGAGTTCTTGTTTACATGGTTGGTTGCCTGCTCAAGCAAACTATTGACCGCCTGCACAAAAAAATTGCCTGGCAGTAGATTGACCTGAGACATGCAATGATGATCATACAGTAGCAACAACAAAACAAAACATTAGGTCTGGGCTGGAGGATGTGGAAGAAATCAAATGAATGGTTTAATAACAGTAACTTCATTCCTGTCTTGTCCCTGTTAGTGGTGGTTTGATAGAGAGGTGAAACAGGATGGATAGTTTTTAAAAATCTAAAAACTTTTACACACATTTTGTTTTCATATACAAAGATGTGCATGTCATAAGGAAAAGAATATGGAATAGCAAATCCTAAACCTTTATTTCTCTTGCTGTTTACTTCAGATTTTAATCCATTCATTTATTTAATTTTATGTTTTTATTTTAATAATCTATATAAATCTTCATACTGTAGTTTCTATGCAGAATACAATGAAGATATAAAAAGGATACAATAGGAGTGCAGAAACCTCACTTAAAACTCCTGCTGAAATTAAAATCTTCACAAAGGACTGGATGTTCAACAGGGAGAGGGGTAGTCTAATCTGAGCCAGGAGGGAGTTCCACAGAATTGGACCCACAATATTGAATATTGAATGCATGGCTCCTGGCGGATATAAGCTGTGCATCTGAGCCATGGACGGGACCATTAACAGTGACTTTCCCAAACACCTCAATGATTGGACATAAGGTATCAGGCATCCTTAATATATCCTGGACCAAAGTTGTGGAGGGCCTTGTAAATTAATACAACAACCTTGAACTTTGCCTGATAGCATATGGGCAGCCAATGCAAGCTTTTAAGCATTGGAGTTATGTGCTGACAATAGTCTGATCCCACCAACAGTAAAGTCATTAAGATATTTTCCCATTTTGGCCCTTACCTTCCTGTTGTGGTAGGGTGGCATGGGGCAGTTTGAATGTGTAGTAATTTACACTAGTTCCAGCAGAGACAACTCAGCAAATGACTAGATCAGAAATGTGACCAGATTCCAAGACAAATGGTGAGGTATTTGGAACTCAACATGAAATAAATCAAGCCTGCCTCTTATGCCTCAAGATCAATTCGTTTGAACAGGATCAATCCGTTTGAACAGCATATATGACTCAGGATCAATTCGTGAATGAAAGATGTCAGTTGTAACTTTTTCAGTGGAATCAATGGGTTCAAGACTTTTTCCACACTGGCCATTCACTTTGTTCATTAACTATTTACAAGATATCTGCATGACATTGTGATTTAAACACATCCTTTCCTTGTAAAATCCAAATTTTATATCCCACAATGAAAGAGCTGCACAATTTCCCCAGGTCTAGATGACCCATTGTGCAGCTCTCCAGCAGGTGGTTTGGCTAATTATGGTCTGCATAGACTGTTATAGTCATTTTTTCTCTATGGTTCTGCATGCATTTGACACAGCAAAATGTTTGATTTATCCCTAAGAATCCTAGAATACAGAGATCAGTTCAATGCACAGAAGTCAAAATGGGAAAGGAACTTTACCTAAAATGAAATCTAATTTCAGTCCATTCTAAAACAACATTTTTGTAAGTAAGAATGAAGGAACTTTGGAATTCAAAAACTTCAGACTTCCCTATTTTAAGTCAAAATTTCAGGAAGGAAAGTCAAGTATGAATCTGTTTTTACAAGCAGAGGGATTTCCCTTTCCCCCAATCCTCCATTCTTTTCATGTTATGGAAGGAAACCATCAGCATTCTGGGCAATCTCCAACAAAATGCTTCGGCTAGAGCAAAGACTTTTGGTTGCACAATGGAACTTCCTCTCTCTCTCTCTCTCTCCTCTTCCTACACACACCACACACCCCCAACACTCTGAGCAGATTTGGGAAGAGCACGGGGGTGTACTGGGAGAGGAGGTTTCATTGCACAAACAGAAATCTTTATGCAAGCAGAAATGCTTAGTTGGATACCACTAAGCAATCAGCATTCATCACAAGTATTAAGGGAACTGTATTTTCCTCTCCAGAAACATTTTTGATTTAAGACAAGTTAATTTTATCCAAGCTACAAAGTAGATCCATTTCCTATTGCTAACAAATTTTTGCCACTCTGTTTTTTCTAATGGATGTTCCTACAAACTTTCCTTCAAAGAAGTGAGAAAATGACTGCTGTCCATGGCAGTCACAGTCACGCTCTCCATATGCCGCTAATGTTCACTTATTATCCCATCATCTATAGTCGTTTCCAGGAACATAAAATTAGTTCATCTATGATATTTTTCATTATGAAGTCTAACGACCTCCTACATTCAGACAGAAATATAAAGACCCCAGTGCAATTTATTGTACTCGTTGTGGAGAAAACAGAAGTAAAATACCAGCTATGAGATGGATTTTCATAGTAAGAGACCAAAAAAATTCAATTTTTTGCTCTTGGGCTTACCAATACTTACTTTAAAACCACAGAAAGAATCCAGATATGAAATTCATTGAGAACAGAATATTACTGCACTATGATTAAAATTGCTACAAAATTGCTATAATTTATAGTTAAAATAAGAAAGAATTATCCAGGCCAATATAATACATAAAGCAAAGCTATTCAATGTTTTGCTTATTGGTGGAAGCTATAATAAATAATAAAAGGGGGAAATGGTGCAACCTGCAGTAATTGTTTAATGAGGGGGTAAAATAATGCTTTACTGATGTTTTTTAAAGAAATTGCTTGGAAAGTATCACCTGCTTAGCTGTTTTCTTCATTATGCTGCAGAGGTTGATACAGGAAACCACATTTCATGAAGAGAGAATAAAATCTAAAAGATGAATTATACTGAGAGATACAAATATAAATTAATCAAATGCATAATAAACTCTGCCCATTCAAGGCCAATTTTAGTAAACCATTTTGCATTTCCCCCCCTCAAAAACCTCCAAGGGACTAGTCTTCAAAGCTGCAAAAACAAGCACAGGGACAATGTATTTTCAATGCCCAAGCTTGGCTCACATCACAAATTATAAAAACAGAAAGCCTGTGAGAGACCCCTCCTATTTTATTGGTCCCTCAAAAGCAGATACAGCATACAGTATGTGCTGGGGAGAAGCCGCCCTCCTGACACTGTCATCACTGCTGCTTCTCTGGATGGGGATGGGGCAGGGCAGTGGTGTAGTTGGGGAAGCATAGCTGCACAAGCAGAACTGTTGCCACCCATCTGGCACTCCAACTGGTGCAATCATGTGACCCCAACCTCACTACCACCTTACCCCAGCAATGTCCAGGCAAGCAGCAGTGACACTATTCTCAGGAGGTCAGCTCTGCAGCTCTACTTCACCCCACCTGATGCCACTCCAGCACAAAAGGCAGCAACAGAAAATACCTTCAGTAGGACACAGCAAGGACGTCATATTACTCTCTTAAAACTTGCAGCCACATCCTGCATTCTGTAGGGTCCACAGTCAGGTCCACATATAGCTTTTCATAACCTTTGGAAGAGCCCTGGCACCATCAAGAAGCCAGAAGATAGCTTAATCCCTGTTTAGTAGATGCCAAAGGATGGACAGTGGTTCCTGGCTCAGTAAGCCAGTTGCCCCACCATGTAATCTGTAAATTCTTGCATGTCAAAGGAAGTTGTCCTTAGTTTGTGCATTTGCTGATGGTAAATAAGTTTAGAATTTTTTAAAGACACATTCAGAGCTGTGAAAATTTCCTAAAAGTCATACATTTGGGTGAAATGAGATAATGCAAACAGATTTTTTTTTAGATTTCTGGGCTAATGAGAGCTTATTGAGTTCCACTGTTGGCCATAGAAAATGGAGGAAGGGCATAAAGTTATGCTACACTTAAATAGTCATTATGATGATTGACCTTACAAAGTTGCTATGACTGAATCATGAAGTAATCATTTAATCTCTTTATATTAGCATAGTGTATAATCTATGTAGTGCATAAATTATTATTAATAATAGAGAAATATGAAAGAAGATCAGGATAAACTCCTCACACATCTTCCAACAGAAAGGAATATGATTACCTCTTTTTTCTGCTACATCATTTGCCGACTCCTTATAACTTCCTAAGTTGGGAACAACCTCGTGGTCCTTTAGCATAGACAAGTAGACTTTTGCTAATGGCAAGCATATTTTCTTACATAGGTCAGTCTGTGTTGTGGTCAAGGGCCATAAACTGCCAATTACTTAATTGTGCAAATTAACCCTGGTAAACTAAGAACCATGTTTCCTACATTTTTGACACTCACGTTTCTTTTTCTACATAAATGTCATTACCCCATGACAGTAAATAGAATAAACTCTAGACTAGTTTACTGTCACTTGCCTCCACTCCAGATTGCCTTTGCTGGTAATAAAATGAAGAGTTTCAAATTTATTTATTTATTGTTTGTACTTATAGCCTATCATTTACCAAATAAAGATATCGCAATTAAAGCAAGTACAAATTATATTAAAGTCATAAAATAAAACCACAAAGCTAATCAATAACAAAGTTAATAAAAGAACAACAATGCAGGAAGAGGGAAGGCATCCACTCAACCAAAGTGCTGGGTAAAGAGGTAAATCCTGACCTATTGTTGAAAGCATACAACGATGATACAATATGCACATTGGAGGGGAGGTCATTCCACAACTTGGGAGCTACCACAGAGAAGGCCCTTGCATGCACCACTGCCCTCAAACAAAAACAAAAAAAGCAAAGTGAATGCAGTGCAATTAATGCAACACTCTGCATGTGAATGTGATGTTTTGCCCATTAGTTATCCACCTAAATTAGTTGGGTGGGTGTTTTTAAGGGTATGCTAGTTTTTTATAACCTGATCTGATTAATTTGTTCTAGTGTTGTTTTACTATTTTATTGTATTGGAACTGGCCCTGGGATGATGTGATGAATAGCAGGATAGAAATTCTCTTACAAATAAATATTTCCCAAAGCCTTTACTCATAGGGCAGATGTTCTAAACTCTTGATAACTTTAATCTGCCAACTTAACCTCTCCACCCCCAATAATGATGGCTTGGGGGGATGTCAGAAAGAAGCACTGCTGGTGGTGCTGCTTTGCAATAGTGTAGATCCCAAATTTTGTTCTAGCAGGTGGGAAGCTTCCACCAGAGGTTCTCCCACTAGCTAGCAGAAGGCCCCTAAATTTACATTTTGTGGTGAAAGCAGAGTGCAGGAGACTTTGGCCCTATTGGAACCCTCATAACACAAGATTCTCAATTGCATGGAGGCTTCTAATTGCTTTCCACTGAACACAGGAGATGACGGATTAGGGCCAGCACACATACACCCACCCCCTATACCCTTAGCTCTCCTATGATCAGGCTGAGTGCCTGAATAGGGCTTAGGTTTTCTTCTTCTAGCAGGTGTGGGGAACCGTTGGGCCTCGGGATACTGTTGAACTACAACTGCTATCATTGCTGGCCATTGGTCATGCTTTCTGGGGCTGATGGTAATTGTAGCTCAGCAGCATTTGAAGGGCCAAAGATACCCCACACCTGTCTTATAGGAACCTGCCTGTGAAACTGACACAGTGGCATACCCTGCTTCAGGATATCGGGCAACAGCTAAAGCAAAGGTCATCCTTAATGGAAACATGTCTTGCATTGTCCACAATTCAACCCCTAACTTCCCAGCTCTCTGTGACACAGAAGTTGCATATACAACACATCTAACTTCTGGGAAGATATTAATCTAACATCTATAACATTCTATTTAAAATCATTTCTACCATAGGGCGACACAAAAACCTAGGCTTCAAAATTCATTCACAGGACATCTTAGGGGTTTATCAGAGATAAGCAAAATTCTGAATTCTCCAAATGTTCATAGTTAAAGAACTTTTTTTTCTATTTCAAAAGAAAGTTAAAGCTAATGACCATTGAATATAGTTAGTGCCCTCTACAAGAGGACAATTGCTGGAAAACTGGCTGCCGAAGGATTTGCACCCTACCCCATCCTCCCAGCCATATGAACAGGCAATCTCAAATGGAATGGACACACATAATCACAACACCTCTTCTTCTAGAAACAAACTATGGAGACCTCAGATCCAAGCTGATTGTTGGAAAATCCAGGACAATCAAAAGAAAGTACTTCTTCACACAGTGCATAGTTATACTACAGAATTCGCTAGCACAAGAGGCAGTGATGGGCCACCAACTTGGATGGATTTAAAAGAGGATTAGACAAATTCATGGAAGAAAAGGCTGTCAGTGGCTACTAGCCATAATGGCTATACTTTGCCTTCATAGGCGGAGGCAGTATGCTTCCAAATACCAGTTGCTGGAAACTGCCGCAAGGGAGAGCAGTCTTTGCACTTAGGTCCTGCTTGTGGCTTCCGATGGGCATCTGGTTGGCCACTGTAAGAACAGGATCCTGGACTGGATGGGTCACTGACCTGATCCAGCAGGCTCTTCTTATGTTTTTATATTCTTAATTTTCCTATAATGGGAAACATAGTATTCTGAGATTTGTAGACTCATCGGACCCTCTCCACATTATGCCTTTTTAGCTAATCCTGTTTACCCACAAGGCACACTACTTTTCTCCACTTTTCATCACATTCATTCATCACATCACCAAAATGTCAGTCGAGCAAGGTCTGGAATGTGTTTTTGGCAGAAGAAACCAGCGCAAAAAGATAAATTACCTTAACATTAAGCTTTGAGTAGCATTTGAGAGAGTCAATAATGGCCCATCAAAAAGCCTTTATTGATGCAAAAGAGGTTTTCTTTGGTAGAAATGAGTACTTCTACAGAAAATGTCACAACTATTTACATTTTCCTTATTTTTTAAAAAAAATTAAAACCTCCTCAAATATGGACAGTTTTCCACATTTCTAATATTTTTTTCACTGAAAGCTCATTTCCTAAATAGTGCTAAGCAGCACAGTACAAAAGTCCCAGATGCCCTTTCAATTGTATACTCTATGGACATTAAATACACACTGCAGGCCTCACACTGGCTAAATGAGAGGTGTTTGGGTAGATCTCTGGCAGATAACTATAATCAGAAATTGGTAGCAGAACAGATATGAATAATATTCCTGATCCGTGCACAATGAATATGGCAAGCCTAAAACATGACAGATCTTTCTAGAACCTGAAAACATGGCATTATAAAATAGGCGATAAATTTGGCTGGTGCATGAATATGGTGTTTAGTGAACCAGTCCTTACTGGATTATGGATTCCAGTAATAAGCAACATAGCTACAGGATTGTTACACATAGTACAGTTTGCCAAGATGCACACTCTTTCTCATTGGATTTTGAAAGCAATTTTGGCTACTTTCTCAAGTCACAAATTAGCCTTATTTTGCTATTTCTATGCTAAATAAAGAGCTGTTTGGGGATTTATTTATTTATTGTGCAACATCATATAAGCACTGAACTTTTCATACACCAGAGAAGTCAATCAACTGACCCTAGAAAGTCACTGCTCATTTTTCTGGAAGAAAGTAAAGATTCCATATTTCAATATCTGCTTTCAAAATTTGTATTCAGATAATAGTTTCAAAAGTTATAGTGAAATAATAGCTTTAAAGGAAGTTAGAACAGACTTTAGTGAATATTTTGCATATCCAAAGGGGAATCTTATACTCACAATCATGCATAAACATGGCTATACATAGGACCAACTTTTCAAATGTTCTTTCTTATGAGGACGTTCAGTCCCCAGGTTTTTTTTGTGAAGGAACTAGGTAGAACTGAGTTCCGGCACCTCTTTTTTTTGCTGCAGCTCAGGTAGGGGGTTAGAAAGAACAGCATGGACACAAATTATATAAGGGTAGATTGCAATCAGTTTCCACACTTAAAAAAACCCTGCCCAAACTATACAAATCATAGGCCTGGACTGAGTCCGAGCTAGACCATTTAGAAACCCTCTGAAAATGCTGCATTGATTGGTAACAACTTCTGCAGACAATACAAAATACTCTGGCAGAGGGAACTGAACAGACCATCCTGCTGATTGCAGAGTATCCACTGAACACAACTGCCAATTGGCTTGGCTTTGATTCCACTGAGTCACCTGGCTGAAGGAGTAACTTGTGCAGAGCTTATTGCTGCTTTGCTGTAGAAGGCCAAATATTAGTAGTTTTCTCTCATTCAAGGGTATTTTTCAGACAATCGGTAGATTAACATATTTCAGTAGAACTACTGAGATTTTAGTAGACCTGGCAATATTGGAATAGGCTCAGGGCACAAATTTATATCTCACTGTCCTTCAGTTTGTCTGGAGGTCTTTTCTGCTGTCCCAGCCTACCTAGCTCAGTCTGTTGGACCTAATCATTGTCGGCTTTGGAATCTGTCTCTGAGCTTGTGCTGCTGCAGCTCCTCAGAAAAGAAGGCTTTGAGAAGTAAGGATGAAAAACCTGCAGGCCCTGAAGAAAGAGCTGGGACCTGCCCTGTAATATTTTTTTTGAAATGGAGAGAACTAACAGTGAATTGTCACTGTAAGAACTTAGCAGAACCAGGGCTACGTTCTGTTGAAGGGCTGAGGAAGATAACATTCAAGAGCAGAGGAGAACTGTAACTGTAGCTGCTGCTGGAGACAGTTTCTGGAGTTCCTTGCAAATACACAAACAATAATACCTGATGGTGTCAGGAGTTGCCCTGTTTCTTCTATGAACTAATAGCAGTCGGTACTGAAAATCTACACTGTAGGCCCTGTTGAGTGCAGTGCAAAATGGACTAATTTTAAGCCACCAGCTGAGTTGTGCTTATCAGACAATCCTGGTGAAAACAGAAGAAGCCCAGTGTTGGAGAGGTACCAGTTTTGGCAGTACAAGCTTTATGAGGCAGCAGGAATAGACACTTTCAGGATGATCCAGTGGTCCTTGCACTGGTGTCAGTGTCACTGAGTTGTCCTTTAAATTGGTGCAAGAGCCACTGGATTTTCCTGTTAGTGAACTAAGGCAGGTTCATTAATGAATTGTTGCTGTATAGTAGATAAAACTACTGAGTTCTATGGAGAAACTGCCACTGATACGTGGTGTAAACAAGGAGCAAAGCATGCTGTGTGTTTGTCGGGCTTTCTTTCTTTTTTAGTGTGGGGTGTCCAAAAGGGAATTTGTACAATTGGAAAATCTGCTTTAAAAACCCCTGTGCCATTCATAGCTTGAGGAGCAACAAGCAGCAAATATCAGGCTACCTGACTGCTGTCTCTTGACTTGTGGTGCCTTTCTCTGTAGGCTTCCCCCCCCTTTTTTTTTTTTGGTTTCTGGCCCCATTCTCCTCACCTTTCTTACCAATTTGTGGAGTTAAGGCTGTGAGCTGGATTAGATTGGCCATTGGCCTGATCTAGCAGGCTCTTCTGCTCTTCTGTTCACTGCTCAGCCAATCCCAGTCCAAAACTATCCATCTCCAGGCAGATGAACAATATGGATGTTGTGGAATCATCTTATTAAACACAAGTAGTGATTCCTCATTGGTGAGGCAGGTGCACTTTGTACATACCCTTCCCTTTTATTTCTGACCCTGATAATTCCTAATAATACCTACACATTTTCCTTCTCAGGAAGCCAACTGGAAAAAGAGTTCTCTTTACATTTTTTTAAAAAAAGCTAATCCTCCAGAAGATCTGAAGGCCTAATGTAGAATTCATTCTCTCTGCCACAGGTTCATTGTATGGTAATGGGTATATATATTACCCTGATTCACTTTCAGACAAAGGGATAGACAACTAGCCATGGCTTACAGCAGAAACAAAACAATAGTTCATCAGTACTTTAAAGGCTAGCAAATGTATTATGGCATAAAAATGGAAATGGACTGCCTTCAAGTTGATCCTGACTTATGGCGATCCTATGAATAGGGTTTTCATGGTAAGCAGTATTCAGAGGGGGTTTACCACTGCCTTCCTCTGAGGCTGAGAGGCAGTGACTGGCCCAAGGTCACCCTGTGAGCTTCATGGCTGCATGGGAATTCGAACCCTGGTCTCCCAGGTCGTAGTCCAACACCTTAACCACTACACCACACTGGCTCTCTGTTATGACGTAAGCTTTCATGTATTACCAAAAATGATAAAGTAGGCTGTATTAGAATCATAGTTTGATAAAATCAGTGGCATCACTAGGGTTGGTGTCACCCAGTGTGGTAACTCATGGTGTCACCCCCATGGGCCTCCTCCCAAACCAGACCATACAGAATCCTTAGTAATGTTTTTTGTACTAATGTTACTTGTAAATCGTAATTCCCGTATATCACTGAATGTAATGGCAATAGTAGTGACATAAACAACTAGCAAAATTAAAATTACACCTTTAAATTACAATATCATACACACAGCCTAAATGTATTTACATTTATACATAGTTTCATGTGGTTAAAGTGAAAATTCGGTAAGAAAACAATAGAATTCGAAGTAAAAACATTTAAGAACTACATCAAAATTATGTTCATTTTAACATTAAACTTTACCGTTACATGAGATACATTAATGGATTAGGTTTGCATAATCAATAATGGCCCAAATAATGTAGAAGTTGTAGACAAATGCATATGGAAATATACTCATAAATGAAATAATACCAAAAAAAATAAACAGGAACAAATACACAAGCATTTCAGCACTTAGTGAACATCTCGACTAAATCAAGTTTCCTTTCCTGGCCTTCAAAGCTGCGAACTTGTGAATCACTTCATCGAAATCAATGCCTTTCACCAACTCACTTTCAATTGATAATATCGCAAGATCGGAAAGCCTTGACTGTCCCATGGTAGATCGCAAATAGTTCTTTATAAATTTCAGCTTTGAAAAGCTCCTCTCACATGAAGCCACAGACACCCAAATCGTCAGAAATAATTTTAGGCTTAGTGAAAGGGTTGGGAGAGATTCTACGAAGTTCCATTCAGCTATGAATGTCAAAACGTCTAATATTGCCCAATCTTTGGCTTCTTCCAGATCAATCTCTGCTGCTTTTAGCCTTGGTATTTCTATTAAAAGTGCACTCTTTTTAGTTTAGAGAAAAGGTGAGTAAGAGGAGACATGATAATGGTGTATAAAATTATGCATGGCATGGAGAAACTGGATAGAGAGAAGTCGTCCCCCCCTCCCAACACTGGAACTTGTGGGTGTCTAATAAATCTGAACGTTGGAGGATTCAGGACAGAAAAAAAGGACTACTTCACACAGTATATAGTTAAACTATGGAATTTGCTCCCACAGGAGGCAGTGATGGCCATTAACTTGGATGGCTTTAAAAGAGGATTAGAGAAATTCATAGACAAGGCTACTAGCCATGATGGTTATACTCTCCCTCCACAGTTGGAGGCAGTATGCTTCTGAATACCGGTTGCTGGAAACCACAGGAGGCGAGAGTGCTCTTATACTCAGGTCCTGCTGGTGGGCTTCCTGTAGACTTCGGGCTAGCCACTTTGAGAACAGGATGCTGGACTTGACTGGCCATTGGCCTTTATGTTCTTATGTTCAAAGCTTATTTCAAGCTGCAAACCTTTCAGGGGTGACTTGCACAAAAACAAAACTTTGGGATGGAAACAATATACTGGGGCATCTCAAAGGTGACATGCAGTGAACATATTATGTGACTTACCCAAAGCTTATTTGTGTGGGGGGTGTAGGGAGTACAGGTGCTTAAAATTCAAGTCCTTATTTAAGCTGCTCATGCAGTTCTGGGAAAAACCAGCCAGCTTCAGCTTAGCGAGCTGGAAGCTTATCTCAGTTCTCTCAGCCTGCAAATGTTCATTTGGCAGCAAGGGGAAGAGGGCATAAGGCATGTATGGATTTTGAAACAAATTTATTTCGATGCATGCTAAAACCTTTCTTGTGCAATATGGCCTTTGCTGGCTGTTGATGCTAGCCGCTGTCGAAGTTGTAAGTATATTTCTCCCTGACTACTTGATTGCACTTGATTTTAATTGCATTTCTACGTTTTTGTGTTGTTTTTTTTATGATGCTAGTGACATCGCCATGAAATGTCCACATAACAAATGTGGCAAGTGGTATGTAAATATCTAAACACATAAAAATCCTGCAGTGGGATATCACTCTCTTGTCCTCTCCTCTTCTGCACACATAGCAAAACGTGGGGCACTAAGAGAACGCCAGCCGCCATGGCTTGCTACCCAGCCCTGATAATCTCTGCCTCCCCAAAAAAGCAGCGCAAAGGAGGAGGATGGAGAGGTCCCTCAGCCCACAGCTTCGAACAGACGAGCATGCTTGCAAGAGGGGGTGGTTTTTCCAGGCTCCCACAGAGCCTGAGTGAAGCTGTCCGTCCTTCCCTGGAGAAGACGAGGTGGCATCGGTGTCTCTTCAGATCCAGTTTCTTCATGCCCGCCCCCTCCCGCAGCGTCGCTCGGGGGTACGCCGACCTCGTCTGAGGTGTCTGGAACTGCTGCGATGGGAGCCTGAGCCCTGGCGGCGATGGGTGTCACCCCCTCTGATGGGGTCACCCGGTGCGGTCTGCACCCCCCGCACCCCCCTAGTGACGCCGCTGGATAAAATTGCACTATGATCTTCTTTACAGGATTGTTATGAAGCTAAAAAGAGCATTAAAACACTTTAAAATGCTATTTCAAAATGCAGGATGGTCCAGGGGATGGTGCAGATGACAACTCAGTGTGCAGAGCCTATATGTAGTACAGGAGCATGGATTGCACCTTGCTTGTACATCCCATCAAGGCAGTCCTTCTTCCTAGCAGATAGCCACACATTTGAATTGCTGAAGACCTTAAAATCCTGGTTGTGTTCCAGATTCTTTTTTCTTTAATTTTTAAGGTGGGTTATTTCATCATTCTAAATTTGGCCACACACAAACAATTCAGAATAAGGAGCAGGCACGCAGGAGGTAGAGTTTTTATAATAATAATTATTGTTTATTTATCAGCATTGAGTTAATATCTGTTCCATGTTTCCAAGTGAACTTCATGACTGAGTGATGATTTTAGCCCTGATCTCTCAGGTCATATGGTTCATTGGTGATCACTCGTGGCAGAGTAAGATTGTCTTCCAAGATAAAGTCTTTAACAGTGGGTCTGTAAGTGACTGTGGAGGCCAATTCTGGATCCATACAGCCTCCCACAGTGAGGACATAGGTTTCCAGATGGAAGATGGTCGCGATGAGGATTTGTTTGACGTGCCTTCCGCTTAGCTCGTTTGTCCCGTTTGCCCTGTATTCGTGCTTCTTCAAAGTCCACAGCACCTTTGATAATAGCTGACCTCCATTTGGGACGTTCATGGGCCAAGACTTCCCAGTTGTCGATGTTCATGTTACATTTTTTTAGATTCGCTTTAAGAACATCTTTAAACCTCTTTTGCTGTCCACTGATGTTCCATTTTCCATCCTTAAGTTGGGAGTAAAGTAACTGCTTTGGAAGACGGTGATTAGGCATTCAAACAACATGGCTGGTCCAGCGAAGTTGATGTTGAAGGATCATTGTTTCAACACTGGTAGCCTTTGCTTCTTCCAAAACGCAAACATTAGTCCTTCCCAAGTATTTTGCAGAATTTTCTGGAGGCAGTGTTGGTGGAATCTTTCAATAAGTTGGGAGTGGCTTTTATAAACGGTCCATGTTTCACAGATGTACAGTAAGGTCAGTAGTACAATGGCTTTGTAAATAAGCATTTTGGTCTCCCTGCGAATATTCCGGTCCTCGAACACTCTACGCTTCATTTGGGAGAATGAAGCACTTCAGAGCTCAGACAATGTTGAATTTCAGCATCGATGTCAGCTTTTACAGAGAGATGGCTGCCGAGATAGGGGAAGTGATCAACGTTCTCCAATGTCACACTATTAAGCTGGATCGATGGTGCTACAGAGGGACTAGTTCGCACCTGTTGATGAAGCACTTTGGTTTTTTTTAATATTAAGTGAAAGCCCAAGCTTTCCATATACTTCTGCAAAGACATTTAGGATAGTTTGAATATCTTCCTCTGAATGTGCAGAGACTACATTATCATTGTCATATCGAAGTTCTATGACAGAGGTTGACATTACCTTACTTTTTGCTTTCAGCCTACTGAGAATAAAAAGCTTTCCATCTGTTCGATACATGATTTCCACACCAGTAGGAAGTTTCCTCTCAATAAGGTGTAGAATCATAGCAATGAAGATAGCAAATAAGGTAGGAGCAATGACGCATTCCTGTCTGAATGGATCGCTCTGAAAGCCATTGTCCAAAATTGTTGCTGTTACGTTGTCATGAAGGAGTCTCAAAATATTCACAAATTTATCAGGGCATGCAGTTTTCATAAGGATGGTCCAGAGAGTGGTTCTATTCACAGTGTCAAAGGCCTTAGTCAGATCAATAAATGCCATATATAAAGGTCAATTCTGCTCCCGGCATTTTTCTTGAAGCTGTCGTGCAGTGAAGTTCATGTCTACTGTCCCCTTGGAAGGGCAGAAACCATTTTGAGATTCGGGGAGGACATCCTCTGAGATCAGCAGGAAGCAATTTGCGAGGATCCTTGCAAGGATTTTACCTGCGGTAGCAAGAAGGGAGATACCTCAATAGTTCCCGCAATCTGTTCTATCACTCTTCTTAAAAAGGATGATAATTATGGCGTCCCTAAAGTCTTCCAGGATCTCATCCTTCATCGAGATTTTTTCAATGAGCTTATGAAGTTGTTGTGGAAGTTCAGGCCCACCTTCTTTAAAGACTTCAGCAGGAATCCCATCAGGTGCACTAGCTTTGTTGTTCTTCATTTGATTGATGGCTTTACTGACTTCATCCAAATTAGGGGATACTGCAAGCTCGTCTCTAGTTTGTTGTTGTGGAATTTGCGAGAAGACCTCATCAGCCACGATAGAGTTACGTTTCAGGAGGTCATGGTAATGCTCTTTCCAGCGCAGTGCAATAGACTCTTTATCCTTAAGAAGTCCTATGATATGCCCTTATGGTTGGAATCCAGCATCTCTGCCTGTGGTAACACCACTCAAACTGATTTTGAGGGTCTCTCTTTGATCCCATACCCACTCAGAAGACTCATGAGACAAAATGTAAAGGCTGTGTTTATTAATATAACAACTTGGAGGAACTGCAGACCAAATTAACCCAAATTAACCAAAATCAGAAAGTATGGGCAGGTGAGGATTTTATTTAATTCTGGTAGGGAAGCATCCATCCAGACCCCTGGGCATGTGCTACAGCTGTGGCTTCCCAGCAAATGACTGGGAAGAAATTACTCTCCCTTTTCTGGTGAACTTTGGGTATGAACCCAGCATGTAGTGCCAGGCCCTGCTCCACCTGTGTTCACCTGAACTGCACATGTCAGATCAAAGGGCGCCCCCAGGCATAAAGCACGGGCAGATCCTTAAAGGATGCCCTTAAACCGATAATGCCTCAGTATACATACTGTTTTTCTCCACAACTTCCTTACCTGACTGACTCTATGCCCAAAAGGGGCAACCAAGCCATGCCACTACCAAGGGCCAATCAAATTCATCCCAACAGTGTGAAGTAGATGAAAAAGGTGGGTTAAGGCCAATCAAGGAATCACACCCAAAAAATTCTACTTAGTTCCTTCAGCAGGTGACTAGCTAACTGCACACTGCATATAGATATGGAGGGTGATGCAGCAAGAATGCAAGGAGGAAGGCTTCGGGTGGAACAGGCTCCAACCCTTCCCCATTGGTCATTAGTCCACCATGTGGCTCTCTGCTCCCTCTGTTTGGGAGACAACCGCCCAAATCCTCTCTGGTGAAGTGGGGGTGAGGACTAGGGTTGCTAGGTCTCCAGTTTTCACCCAGAGACTCCAGATTTTTGGGCTCCTCTCTGGGTCTCCAGGTGAGTCATCTCAATCTCTGTATTCTCAGATTTCATTTTTTTAAAAATTAAGTTTTTAGGTGGCCTGGTTCAAGAGATATACACCAAAATGTCAGCTGCGTGTGCACACAGTGTATATGTATGGCATCAGTTACCCATTACCTCCACTTATATAGTCTTGTCTTCACATACAAAGATCTCCCACACAGGCCCCCCTAACTGAACTCTGTTTCAGCAGCTGTTTTGGATCTCCAAATGTCATAAATTAATGTTCTTTGAGTCCTGACAACTCCTTCAATGAAGACAACAATGACAATGAAATTAAATAGTGCAAAATACTAATAAAATGGGTAAATTTCCTTTTTCCTCATAAAAACATATTAGCCTCACTCATACTTACTCTTCTTCTGTACAGGAATTAGCGTGTTTCTTGAAGTTGATGGGAAACACTAACAGTAATGAAGCAGGAAAATGATGAATTAAAAAATTAAGGTGAACTATAAATGGTGATAAACGTGCCCCCACTTTGGTGGCCATGCACTTTTGATGAGCTGGCAAACTTTTAAGGCTCTTTAATTTAAGACAGAGCAGTTTTATTTCTTTCAAGCTACAGTGGAAATAATTTCCTTATCTATCATTTAGAATGGTTTAATACTTTCATTAATCCACACATCATAAAGCAGAAAGTGATTTTTATACCTATTCCAATCATTCATTGTGGCCGACTACAAATGGGAAACGGCTGTTTTTCTGCTGATTCTGAATTTAAACTTAGTATCTCCACAAGTCAGAGTAATTATGGAGGCAAAGATTTAAAGACAGACAGAACTGCTGTCATCTCTTCCTTGCCGTTATTAGGCTTATTATTGGTTTGGAGGGAAAATAAATGAACAAATCATAAGAATATAATCCCAGAGAAGAGAATGGAGACCTGACATATTGATGGAAAGAAAGCAACTCCTTAAAGGCAGGGCTATGGTAATGACTGATTGTGCACAATTTTACCAGCTGGGAATTCAGAGTATGCTTTTTTTCTCTTTAACCTGTTCCCTACACACAAACATCTTACAGGTGGCCTCTTTTTCTGCTGACTCACTGTAAAACCCACTATAAAAAGTAATTTTATAGACTAATTAGCAACACTGGGATCTAACTAAGGCAAAACCAACAGAAAACATCAGTTGTCCTGCATCTCTATGAATATCACCATTATTTAGTATATAATGCAACATTATGTTAAAATATGTCTGAATATTATTGTGGTACTGTTTTCTATGGTTGTTCTTGTATTTTATGATTATGCATGTTGAATATTTATGTTTTATGTACACCTCTGAGTAAGACAGCCTTGCCCAACCTGACGCCCTCCAGATTTTTGTACTGCAATTCCCATCAGCTACAATAGTTGTGGTCTAACAGTTGTGGACTACAACAATTGTGCTGGAGAGGGCTGATGGGAACTGTCGTTCAAAACATCAGGAGAGCACCGAGTTGAGCAAGGCTGGTTTAAGGTCTTTACCCTAAAATGATGAATGTAAACTAAAGCAGCCTAAAAATATTTAATATATATAAAAATACAAATTATTCTTTGTTTTATAATAATTATATATCATTTAGGTCAATCAGAAACAGAACAGTCACTAATAAATTATTGTCTCTGTGATGACTTGGCCCAAACAAATGCTGAGAACCTAATAGAGCCTGATAATTCTCAGACGCAGTCCACTACCCATGCAACCTCACTGGATGGTAGAATGTCTAGAGAGCCAGTTGGAACATGATGTTGATTTTCATACCAAAACTTCAGCTGCCTTCCTCCAGCCAATTGGCCTTTCACAAATAATCCCCACCCCTTTTGCAGAAGAGCAATGGAAGGAAGCACATTTGGCTTTCAGTTAAAAAAAAAGTGGCTTCCCACTGGAAATCTAGCCATGTTCAGCAATAAGGAGAAGAGAACTAAACTGAAACAAAGCATTCGTTTTTTCCTGGAATGCACTGGAGGGATTACCTGCTGTTGCAAATCGTTCATGAAAAATTACCTTTCTGTCTCACATGCTAATATTTAGAAAACCTCTTTTAAAGTCATATACAGGAAATAAATTATTTAAGCTCATACTAAACTGCTGCAAGCAATCCAAATAGATACAATATCCATTTCAGGCAGTGTGTCAACCAATTGAGCAACTCATTCAGTATTGTTTAGTTGGTTTATACTTTATCTCAAGCTAAAAACATTTCCCATAGCTGCCCTCACCTCTTACAACTCATGGCTTTACTTCAGTGGTAAGTTGGGTCATGCCTTGTGAGTGGTAAGTCTAGGGAATCCTGATTCTACTAAGTCTGTTTTTAATCCACTTTCCTGCACTGTTCTAATGTTGTGATTAATCTACTTAATTATTCAGCACCACGGTTAAAATCTCCAGTCTCCTGTAGGATCAAGTACAGAGCAGGTGAAAGCAACCAGTTTCTCATAGCCAATTTGTTTCACAGGCAAAATATTCTGACTTGGTCCTGCAGTGACCAGCTATACTTACATTGGTGGGTGCCAAGATGATTGAAAGAGGGATGGAGTGAGCTTCTATAGCCAGTCTGTTGTGCCCACTGCCCACTTGCATGTGGATGTAATGTATGTTTGCTCACTCATACTTTGTCCTGTTTCCATCTATAGTGAGCACAATGCCATTTGGGTTGTAATGAGATTCCCAATAAAAAGATTATTTTGGGATTGCAGAATGGTTTTTCATTTGTTTATAGAGCATTCTATAACCAAAAGAGTTGCATCACACAGCAGAAGACAGAGATGCCAAAACCAATGGGTGCAAGTAGGGATGGGTGAGAATTTTGTCCACTTCAGATTTAAAATTGAGATTTTACATAGTTTGCATGCTCCCTCTGTGAGTGGAGTAAGCATGCTTGCTATGAACTCAGCAGTTTTTCCACAACACCAGATTTCCCCCCCCCCCATGCCACCAGGCATGCTTCCTTTCCTGGGCCCATTCCTGCAACACTAATGAGATCTAGCCCAGTTCAGAGGAGCCACAGCTGCCGCTCTTTCCTTTCAGCTGGGGGATACATCCTCTCCTGGCTCTCCCTCCCTCTTTTAATGATGAAGGGGGAGTATAGCATTTAAAGGTTAAAGTGATTAAAAGGGAAGTTTTGAGAGGCTTCCCCACATTAAAGCAAGCCTCTCTAGGCTTCCTTGTTACTCTCTATAGAATTAATCCATTAAATGCCTTTTCTTCCTATTTTCTTCACTCAAACCAAGTGAAACATGAAGTTATCAGGGAAAAAATGAAGACAGTTTAGAAGTACATTCCAGTACAACAGAATGCTAGTGGATTGGGACCAGCAAGCAGACCCCAACTGTAGGTACAAGACAGATTTAACAACAAGCTGGATTTCAAACCCCCCAGTTGTAATATATTTGTTTTGTATAGTTGTTCTATAGAATTTAGTAATTCAACATGTCCAAGCACCCATCATACACTGACAGAAAAAGAAGGATCTCATCTGCAAGCTGTTGCCACCTTGTGTGCTAGCTATGCCTCAACTGTCATATGTTTCAGAGCTCTTCCACATAAGGGGGGAATCCTGGGCTAATCAGAATCCCCTGTTTTGTGGCGGAGCTTGATGCACATACACTGGTACACGTGTAGATCTTGTACATGCTTGCTGAATGCATGGCTGGTGTTTGTGTGCGCATGTGTGTGTGGCCACTAGGCATAGTAGTGAGTGCAGGACAATGCTTATTGGCTTCTCCAAATGTTTTTTTAAAGTATGGGTGAGTCTGCCTGAACTCCCCTCTTGTGTTTTGTATAACAGAAAAAGTTAGTTATGAACTCAGTCTTGTGTCCGAGACTATCTTGAGTTATCCTGTGATTGCCAGAACGCATCTTAAACCAATGTGCTCTTTCAAACCTACGTGGTCTTTCTTAAGGAACACTGTGTACTCTATAAATAAGAGATCTATATTACGGTTGAATTCAATCTCTACATTAAAATTGAATTATTCAAGTGTTGTGCAGCTGTAAGTTCCATTTAGGTTTCCTGTGTACAGAAAAGCTACTGTCTCCACATTTGGCTAATATGTTCATATGTATTGAGAAATGTTAGAAACCAGCTTGTTAATAAATCTGACTGCACACTCTGGCTTACCCTTCATTCTACAAAATAGTTTGACTAATAAATTTGCTTTCAGAGCAGCAAACGTACAAATTAGACTGGGAGAAAAGAATAAAGGCACAGAAGTCTGCATCTGCCATGGCCTCCTTGGTTCTTGGTAATAGCTTGTGTAAAATCGAGACCTGATCTCTCTTTTGTTTGTCTGGTGTCTTTTATAGCAGCAATCTTATTCTACATTGAAAGCAGGCACTTCATTAGGAGGGTGTCAGGGACCAGGAGTCTGATTACCCTTCTTCAGGGGATGAGGTTGAGGACTCACAACCACAAGAGGAAAAGCACTCAGGGACAGCCCAGAAATGCTTCCACCAGATGAGCCTATGGGGCCAGTGACCCTTTGGCTCAAGGATGTATCACTGCCATCTGAGGACTCCATTGCAGAAGCCCCAGTGAGACAAGAGGCTTCCCTGCTTCACAGTAGGAGACTGCTGGAACGTGCTGGACTTATTTAATTAAAGAAGCACTTTCAATGTAGTGGAGCTAACAATTAGCATTCAGCTGCTATTGCATATTCTCCATTTGTTTCTTGTTGAAGTAACATCACTGCTCTGTGGCCCTAGAGTACAGCCTGAGCCCTGATTTGTTTTACACCCAGCCTGAGCCTTACCCCACTTTGCCTCAGAGCAGGACAGTGGGAGATGTTGGCAGTAGAAGAGCAATGCATTAATACATCTCATAACTCTGCCCCATTTAGGATACAGTATCTCCTCATAGACCCATGCTTGACTACACAAAACAAGCACTATACTTATTTATTTATTTATTATTAATGATATTTATTAGTCACTTTTTCCCCCAAAATGAAACTCAAAGCGACTTACAAAAAAGAAAAAAAATTCTCAAAAACATATACAGAATAAAGATAACAGTACAAAAGCATACCAAGCAAAACTCAATACAATAAATATAACAATAAGGTAAAAAATTGCAACACACAATACAACTCAAATATAGATTTTCTTGTTGAACAATGTGCGATGAACACTCAAGGAGGCACACTCAAGATATTGTGTCACTCTAGGTGAGTGAAAATATTGTTCTTCTCCAGACAACATAACCTTAACTCCCAGAAGAGCAAGGATTTTGCCCTAGTGAAGAATTATAAAAATATTAAAATCAGAAAGCCTTAACACATTTGACTAAATAGAAATAATCAGCTGCCTAGGAATTCTTGAAAGCTGGGGGAAAGGTTTCTTTTAAGGCTATTTAGAAACCATTGTTTTTGTTTCGATAGTGACTGCTGAGTTGATGGCTATTCTGTTGGATTTGGAGTGGGTTAGGAATGAGAGACCTGACAGGGCAGTTGTGTTCACAGACTCCCTGTCAGGGGTGTTGGCTATTCAGAGTGGAGGTATGAGATGTAAATGTAATATGGGGAACGAAATATGGCTTCTGAACACTGAACTGCAGCTATTGGGTCTTTTGGTTCGGTTTTGTTGTGTTCCGGCTCATGTGGGCGTTGTTGGGAACAAGGTGGCAGATCAGTTGGCGAGGAAGGCTTGACCTTATGTTGCTGCTGACTGTTTGGGAAGTTAAAGTTGGGTTAAACAGACATTATTAAGTGAATGGGAAAGGCAGTGGGAGGTGGGTTCTACAGGTAGGGTTTTTTCCTTCTGTCTGTAATTGGAGAATTTTCTAATTTTAAAACTGAAAGGGCATCAGGGGCAGGTTACTCTGTTCAGAGTCTTGATTGGGCATTGTACTCTCCAGAGTGGTTTGTGACTGGGTGTTGTGAGGCTAGTGGGGTGGATGAAATAGCTGATTGTGTTTTATGGGATTGTTTGTGGTATGTGGAACACAGCGAGCCTCTTGAGGTTTACTGATTTTGGGCTTACAGACTTGTCTGTGGGGGCTGCTCTTTGGGACAAGAATCTGTGGGGCTAGGTGTTGGAGATTTTATGGCAGGGTGAAAGATACAAGGCTTTATGAAAAGCTCTGAGTGAAGCAATCCCGTTGCCAGTAGGCGATAATAGGGCCTTTCCTTGGCTTTTCAACACCATTAAATCCAAGGAGGAGGAGTAATTGTGTCCTGCTTTCCTTAGCTTCATGGGCTACAAGAACCTACACAGCATGATTCAATGCATGTTCATTCAGAAATAACTCCCATTGAGTTCATGAGGCTTACCACCAAATATGTGTGCATAGGATTACAGTTTAAGAAACTTATATTAATTAAGCATAACCGTTCTTAACATTTTAGGATATTCAATACAGCTGTGATACCTCACTTTGCTGTATTTAGCATTCAGAATCCCAGTTGACAAAAGTTGAGTATTAGGAGGAGTTGAACTTTATTGGAGAAGAAAGTTCAATTTTAAAATGCTCCAACTATCTAACTACACACATAGAACAGGGGTTTGTTCTATAAGAACATAACCACAGTAGTGCAGTTATAGGGTTGGCTCCAGATTTAGTCATGCTTAGAGTAGATCTATCCATTTCAGTGTGAGTTTAATAATACTGAATCCAACCCATAATACGTTTCTATAGCAATACTAAGCAGAATGCAACAGAACTGATTTTAAAACATTACACATCACATATTAAAGCATGTTTTCCCTAGACATCCACACTATGCGGTAGCTACTTAAAATGATCCTCTGTGTGCTCCTAAAATTCTAACTTGATACACAAACAATAATCTTAAAAGAGAGATGAGGGGAAAGGTGATGTCTTACATGTGCCAGGTGTAGAGATGGAAAGATCTGTCTGTTTCAGTTCCCTCAGTTTCTCATTTTTCCATTGTTGAATTCAGTTCTCTACATTTCTACAGCGATCTGTGATTTAAAAAAATATCATGAAAATTTTCCACCATTTTAGTGCGAATTTCTCCAAATAAACACATTTTTGGTAGTTTTGACAAAGGTACACATTTCTGCAAGCCATTTCTCATCATTTCATGCCTTTTTGCATGTTATTTTCACTCATGTATTCATTTTTATGCACACTTTCCGGTAATATATTTCCTTTTTTAAAATGTTGTTTAGTTGGCGAACTGCACCACAAAATTCTAATAAATGCAGATTTTGAAGGATGGCTCTGTTTCGTTCTCATATTGTTTCAGAAATTGCAAATTTGATAAATTCTGCTTGAAATGCGAACTGGATCAAAATTCTCACCCATCCCTAGCCAGGTGTAAGCCTGTACCTTCAATGGGAGTTTCATCCAGTGACAGAAACAAGATTGTTGGCTTCATCAAGAAATAGATTATGAATGGTGAGGCTTTGTTTACCATAAAATTTCCATTATACAACAACAGTGAAAGATCTGTAACATGACATTACCCCCAAAACATCAGTGTGGTGTAGTGGTTAGAGTCTGTGTGGTGGTTAGACTGTTGGACTAGAACCTGGGAGACCAGGGTTTGAATCCTCACTCAGTCATGAAGCTCACTGGGTGACCTTGGGCCACCCACTGCCTCTCAGCCTAACCTACCTCACAGGGTTGTTTTAGGGATTAAATGAGGAGGGAGGGAATCATGTAAGCAACCTTGAGGTCTTTGGGTAAAATATGGGATATAAATGCAATAAATAAATAAATAAATATTATGGGAAGCATGGCAATATGTGACAGGCACAAGTTACCTGATCCCTGAACCCTATGCAGATTTACTCAGAAGAAAATTCCATTGGCTCAAAAGTTGGGGTAATAAACACTGGAAGAGTTCACCTCCATTTGATTCTTCTGAATCCTGCTTTATCCTACCTTTCACATTTATCTGCCTTTCATAGCTACCCCCTAAACTCTGAAATTATTATGACTCTCTTATTCCTAAACGTCCCTCCCAGATGGGATCTCTAGTTAGGGAGCAGATTATCCTGGCAGCACTCTTGTCTTGTGCTTGATTCATCGTTGAAACTGGACTTAACCCCTGTGCTTTGCTCAGGAGGCTAAAATGGATTTTCCTAAACTTCACATTTTAAAGCACTAAAGAGTAAAGCCTGTTTTGAATGAAAAGCACAATCGATAATACATCTCATTTAGCTCAATGACCTGAGAGCATATAACTATATAATGTGCATGTTGATGTGGTTCATGGCACTGAGCAGTGTGCTTCCCACTTGATAAAGCTGCTGATAATGTGGCCTTGAGATTAGAGGTTGGTCTGAGATGAAATGAGATTGATTTAAAGATGCTTTTCATTGAACAGGGCAGTTTACATGATATTTACTAATGAACAATTGCTCTCAAGCGTCTTTTTAAATGGTGATTGCTTGTGGGACAGTTGATTCAAGAGTTACAAGAGATGGAGGGCCCCTCAGCAGTGTGTCATGCTCCAAGTTTCCTACTCCTGGCCAAAGCAGGGAATGTAAATGAGTTCCAGATATCCTTGGGTCAGTAGCATCAGGTGTACTGAGAACCCTGGAATAGACAGGGGCAGTGCTCTCCATAAGTGTTCAGAGCTAAGTGCTTATTAATAAATCTCAGGGCATTACAAGCTGAGACCACTCTTCCCTCCAAATTTCACTTTAGCTCATAATATCTGAGGCATTTTCCCTCCTTCACTCCATTCCCACTTTATCAAACAACAAACAAGGAGGAAAGGAAAGAGAGAAAAAGCAGCTAAGTTGAGGGTTCTTCCTAAGTTCCTCCTGCGCTGTTGATTATAAACTCTGGGAAATGTACCCTTTTCATTTTCCAGAGTTACTGACCAGCTAGAGGCTGCCCTAAGCATTTCCTTGCTCTGCAATGAAGACTTCTGAGTCTGCTCAGAGTCTGCTTAGGTGTATGGGAACTGTATTTTTTAAAAAAGTCCTTCTGACATTTATTGGGAGAAATCAAAGCATAGTCAGAAGCAAGTCTTCATTTCAGAAAGCTGGAAATTTAGGAAGAACTTTAGCACATGGTCTCAGCTCTCATTTTTCCTCCCCCTGCCTCCTCCCCACATCTTGATAAGTTTGAGAAAGGGTAAGAAGGAAGGGTGAAGGAAACTGGCAGACAAGACAGCTTAAAATTGTGGAGAAGCTCCTGCAGGCTGAGTCTTTTCGAATTTTGCAAAATTATCAGAAGAAGCCTAAACTTTTTTTCATGAATGAGGTGCCTTGCTGGAGGTCAGACCACAGACCTGTCTATCATTATCCTGTTTCCCAGTGTCCAACCAGATGCCTCAGGACATAAGTACTATAGTCCTATGTATCCCAGCAACTGATAATTCAGAGGCATACAGAAGCCATTGATAGTCTTATTCTGCATATCTAATCTCCTTTTAAAGCTATCTAAGCCGATAGCCATTGTCACATCTTGTGGCAGTGAATTCCATAACTCAAACATATGCTGTGTGAAGAAGTGTCTCATGAATCTCCTTTTGTCTCTCCTGAATCTCTTGCCAGTCAGCTATAATGAGAGAAGGGGGAAAAACATAGTTCCTTATCACCTTTCTCCACACTATTCATAATTTTATAAACCTCAGTCACATCCTCTCCTCCTACTCCCCTTTCCCTCCTAGACTTGGACATTATATAGCTACATGCTCTCAGGTCATTTCGAATCAAGATAGTTGGGGTTTGCGTATCTCTAGTGCTTATTCCTCAGAACCTCCTATATTTTTGGCTGGCTCCTCAGCCTTTTCATTTCCAAAAACTTTACTCCCACAACCATATACTTGGATTATGTGCCATGCCAGCAGGAGTTGACAGTTTGCACCATCACCTCTTCCCCCTGACCCATGAAATCTGACCTGGTGTCCCAGTTCAGTTCAGTATCTGTTTCTGGAAGAAGAAATTAGTTGTTTTACATTGCTTGTAGGAAAAGTTCCTCCAACTTTTCATAATTCTTTTCATAATTCTTTTCATAATTCTTTTCATAATGAGTAGGGTTTCTTTTCTGTTTCTTGATTAATTTGTATCCTGTCAGTGTTTTTGACCTCCTATTGTAATCTGATTCTACATGTATTAACCACAGCATTGCAAAGCATGGTTTTGAGTTAGAACTTTACTCTTCAGTCTTCACCTGCCTATCTATCATGATAACATGAGCACTCTGAAACCAATAGTGGAATTCTAAACATGTTTACTCAGAAATAATTCTCACTGAGCTCAATGAGAATTACTTCCTAATATGTGTGTTTGGTTACAGTCCAAGGTCATCACCAGTCTAAGAAACTGGAAAGCACTGGGGAATATGCTAGGAACAAAAATTGATTTTTCATCACAAAGTAGAAGTTACAATGTTTGTAAAATCTGTTATGGAATGGGGAATAACCCCTCTGTTAATCACTTTCAAAGATAAAGAAGTTAGAAATAGGAACATTGAACAAAATCAGTTACTATGCATTTTCCTAATATAATGAGATTTATGCAGGAATAATATGACTGAATTAATTGTTGGGATATCAATTAACACTTCAGTAATACTGTAATTACAAAGTGATTATAATTAAATAGTCCACAGAAGCTTTGTATGCAGAGAAATAAAATGAGATATAATTGAATTTAAGAGTATGAAAATGACTTTGAAAGGAACGTTAATCAAAAATGGCAACAGGGATTACTTGGTAAATCTTCCCATCATTACCTTTCAATAGAGTAAAAGATCAAAGGGATAGGATTCTATTTGACTGTCACTTCAGCAAAATGAGCTCCTTGAGTCATTCGAAACAGCTACATTGAAATAGCTACATAGATCCTTTGTGAAAGTGAAACAAAATACCATTAATTAATTGTGAATGTTGGTGAAAGAGATGACATGGCAAAGTGTTTGATGGGAATGCTTGAGGTGGAGAATGTCAGAAAAAGCACCACAACTACATGAAGATGACTGAGCAGATGCAGTGATTTATAATTATGAAGCCTTTGATCTCTCTTTTTGTGTGTGTTTGAACTTATTGCAGTGCAAAGGAAGGCAGAAGCCCTGGTGGTCTAATCACAGTTTTGTAATTTGCAAAGTGGAACTTTCAAGCTCCTAATGATAGGCCTTCTCATCGCGGGAGTCGGCAATATGTGAAAGTTCAGTGTTGGTCGTTACAAAAAGTACAAAGAGCAGGAAGTATGAGCCACTCTCTTGCTCTTCATATCCTCCCCCCTCACGTTACATAATGCCCAAACCTATCTCTTTCTTGTAAGTTACTCCACAGACATAGCGAATTTTAAGAGGCAGGATATGTTTGTCCTGCACAACCAAGCCATACTCAACCTACATGGATCCCCATCTATATCACAACCTGGGAGAAATATAGGCTGACTGCAAATGGCATCATTCTTATGAGTTAAAGAATCACGCTTAAGAAGTATCATGAAAAGGAGGCCACAGAGGATGCATAAACAAAACAACTGTCGTGCTATTTAGTTTATGGTGGGGAAAACCATGCAGCAGGGTGCTGCTTGTAATACAGAACTGAAACAGAAAGCACAGTGCCTGAGATCTGGCTTGAGCAGTTCTTAGTATGGCAAAGCAGGCAGGCCAATACCCTTGCAATGCTAGCACAAGAAAGTTCTATGCCACATTGTGCCTTTATGTGTTGCTGATACCTTAATGCCAAAGAGCCAAAATGATAGTGAAGGAAGATTCTGCACAACATGCCCTGAACAATATGCCACCTTGAGCTCCTTTGGGAGGAAGGGATGAATATAAATTAAATAAACAAACAAACAAAATTTACTCCATCTAATCTCTCAGGAAATGATAAACATGTTCTACTTTCAGCAAGACATGCAATTCATTCATATTAAGAAACCCTTCATATTAATTTCTGCTATTTTCACATATTGTGGGATGGCTCTAAAGCCATGACAGATCCATTCCTAATGCAAGAGATATCTGGTTGAAGCCATCTTGCAGGTGGGAAGGGGGGGTGAGAAAATGATATACAGTAGGGCCCCGCTTATACGACGGGTTAGGGACCAGGCCCCCGCCGTAAAGCGGAAATCGCCGTAAAGCAGAACCCATTGACTATAATGGGTCGTGTCGCGCGAAAATGCCGCAAAATGCTGCAAAAGCGCCAAATCGACTTTAAAATGGGGAATTTCCCCTAATTGAAAGCCGCCGAATCAGCAGAATGCCGGAAAACGGAACACCATAAAGCGGGGCCCTACTGTAAATTGCTAGGTCAAGCCTAAAGATATTTGTGGAAACTTATTTCCAGGTATCTAAATGTAAATGTATTGCCTTCAAGTCAATTACAACGTGTGGCGACCCTATGGATAGGTTTTTCATGAGGCTAAGAGGCAGTGACTGGCCCAAGGTCACCCAGTGAGCTTCATGACTATGTGGGGATTTGAACCCTGGTCTCCCAGGTCGTAGTCCAATACCTTAACCACTACCTATGTACCTATTATCCAAATCTTGTGATACTCGCTTCAGCCATTCAGAAGCAGTGTTAGAGCAGAACAAGCAACATTCTGAATAGTGAATTGCTGGCCATTCTCTAGAATGGAGAAAGTATGCCGATGTAGTCAAACTAGGACTTTGAAAAACAGAGATTTGTGCTTCCCTATGTGGCATGCTCTCCCAAGTCCCAGAGTTTCCAGTTCCAAGGCAGGAGAGATAAAAAGCTTGTGGGAAGGACAAAGCACCATAATTGATCCCAGGGACAGTGAGAGCATGGCAGGATTTACAGGTGCAAAATATATATGTGAGTATTTATTTTAGTTTAGTTTATTTAACAAGATTTATATGCCACTTAATTTTTAAAACAACCTCTAAGCATTTACATAAAATAATATGCAATATTCATGAGAAAATGCCAATGAAAACAGAACTTAAAAAAAAGTAGACATAATAAAATATTCAAATCAACAGTTCTAAAACAATGTTCCAAATTACATAATATGTCTGGGTGGTCTGAAAAGTTTTTAGCAGGCGTTAAAAGCTATACTATGAAGTTGCCTGCCTAATATTAGAAGTCAGGAAGTTTGAGACAACAGGTGCTGCTGCACTAAAAGATTGAATCATTGGAAGTGCAGAATAAATATTATATGGGACTTGTAAAAGTACCAGTTCTGCAGATAGGTGTGGTTGACGGGGCATATATGGGGTAAGGTGATTCTTCACTGCTGTCTCAAGCAGTTGGGAACCATATATACTAATAGTAACACTTTCAGTTTGGCCTGGTAATGAATCAGCAGCCAGTACATGTCTAAAACACAGAAATGTACAGAGAGAGAGAGAGAGAGCCATACCAGGCTATAAATAAAAACCAGAGTGCCAAAAATATGAGGCTAAACAAAGGGAACTAAAAGAAGCTTAAGAACACCAATCAATCCTACAGTTTTTCAAACAAGACAAAACCTTTTTGCAGTCCAACTTAGGCAGTCTTCTAACTAGGGAAGCAGATGAAGAAAAACAAGGTAAAATGATCTGAATCGGTAATAACTGATGACGAAGAAAAGTTGCTATGAACATTTATACCTTACAGAAATAGCAGTATTTTTTCCTCAGCTGTTTTTAGCTATTTGAGCAAAGTCCTCTAGCTTTTCATGTTAAGATTAATAAGATGGATAGAGTAGCATCCTTGGACCTATTA
Source organism: Rhineura floridana (assembly GCF_030035675.1). NCBI lineage: Eukaryota > Metazoa > Chordata > Lepidosauria > Squamata > Rhineuridae > Rhineura > Rhineura floridana. Next base: position 78,860,931 of record NC_084486.1, on the reverse strand, counting down.
AGTTTAGTCCCCAGTGTTGTCACAGACATATTTGGAAACCTTAGATAACTCTCCATCCCAGTTTAGACTTAACTGGAACCATGGTTTCCTTGTAATGCCCTCATTTGCACAGGAAGTGCACCTATTGAAATCCAGTTGCTCTTAGAACTAACTTGAGACTTATTATGGCCCAGTTTGAGGAACTGTGGTTTGGTCTAACTGTGGTTACTTAAGAGACCATAGAGGATGGACCTAGGGTTTTGGGGTCCCTGGCAAAAGAGTCCATTGGGGCCACTTAAAGGTATGAAAGCAAATCAGGCATAAAATGTCACATAATGCTATACATGAAGCTGCAGTGAAAGTATGGATAAATGTATCATAATACATTCATTGTGGTCAATTTTTATTACAGCTGGAGTAGAGAATCTTACTTAATATATTAAATCAACACTACCATGAAGCTCACCGGGTGACCTTAGGCCCATCACTGCCTGCCAGCCTAACCTACCTCACAGGATTGTTGTGAGGATAAAATGTGGAGGGTTAAACAATGTACACAACCTTGAGTTCTTGGGAGGAAAAGGTGCTATATAAATGTAATAAATAAATAAAGACACTGCACATACATGGATACAAGTCAAAAACAAAAAGAAACAAGCTGTTACCTCTATGTGTTATGCTCTGGTATAGAAATAGAAACAACAACAACTAAGCCCTAAGAAGCATATTGTATGTCAGGGTCACCAGTGTGGTCAGTTCTAAAGGGAAAGTAGAAGTTTTCAATCTCCTCACCCATGTAGGGGAGGAAGACCCATTATTTCCCATGAGGTCTTAAATAGGGCTCTGGCCGCTTTCACAAATGGGACTAATTGCGATTAAAAAGGAAGTGCTTCTGTCCCAATTTCTAAAACCCCTTTCACACTGCAGTACCTGTTGTGTTAAGGAACAGCAGTTTTTTCAGCTGATATACCAGCATTTTGCGCAAAGGTCTTTCATGCAGTGAACGTCTTGTTTTCATCCCTCACCCATTATACACATGTGTATTTTTCCCCACTGTGTAGGAGGTCTAAGATCTCATCCTTTCGCCATGCAAGCCCTCTCCCTTTAGGATCTGACTTTTAAAATTATTTTAGTTGTATAGACACAGGGGTGTGTGCTGCTGCTATCTGCACTGATGTCAGAATACCAGTACAATTTTTGTCAGGCAAAAAATCCCAGCTCAACTAAAGGGCGGGAATGCATGAGCGGCTGCAGCTAGCAAAAAACTCTAGCAATCTTCCGGGTTCCCAGCCTTGCTGATTTATTATTTCTGGTACCATTTATCATGGAACTAATGTAGTGCACTAAACCTGCACTACATTCCACTAGAATACTGGAGCTAGCTTGTGCATCATGTGAAAGGTCAAATATAATGCGCAAATTACTAGGTAAGAAATTGTCAGAATAACAGAATAAAGTGCAGTGTGAAAGCAGCCAAAGTCTCTTGGGTTCAGTTTTCCCTCAGTAAAATGGAAATAATATTGAGATACCAGAGATGATAAAGATCTGTACTGGCATCCTATAGCTATGGTTAGGTAACGTTCAAGCTCTGCATTTAAGAAACAACTGCATTATTTGCAGCAACACACACATCTCTTTTAGCTATAAAGAACAATTTCCATGAATTTCCATGGAAGTTACAGTCCATTTATAATCAGGAACAAAGAAAGAAAATGACAATTCAAAAAGCAACCAAGAGAGAGAAAGATTTTGACATATCTTGCAATAAATGTCTCAGCTTAGATATGGAAAATAAGTCTCTTATTTGCAGCATAAACAGCCTAATAATAAAAATTACATTTATTCTGAGATGATTTTGCACAAAGTTTGGCTGCTGAATCAAACCTCTTGCTTTGAGCTTTTTCTTTTCTGCCATAAACATTAACAATATTATAAAAAAATTAATAATTTATCTAAGATGAGCTGAATTGTTTGTTTTACTTCTTCCTTTGTCTATTCCCAGTCAGGCAGCAAAGCTGTCTAGCTTCAGAATTAATCTTAACCTTATTTTCTATTGTGTACTTCCTGATGCTCCAAAACAAGATTAATTTCCATATATGCAAGCCACTGAACAGTCACTGCTAAAATATTATTGATTTTAAATTTATTTATTTTCTTCCTTTATCTGCACTCCACCTTTGGGTTATTTTTTCTGTTTTGTTACCACATCAATAAAATCATGTTGACTTATAACATTGGCTGTTGGGTTATATTCCACTTTAGAAAGTTTATATACCTTCCCTTCCATCCTCTCTGTTTACAGTAGTAGACATCACTTGTATTTTTTTCTGAATCCACTAGTTGTTTTGTATTAAACAGTTGTTGTTTTGAAGCAGTAAATGTGAGATCAAAGAGGGGCTGGTATTTGCAGGCTTAGTTCCACATCTATTTTGTGTTCAGTTTGTGGTTTTGGGCAACTCAATTGTTTCAATCTAGTCCAATATTCTACTTCCAACAGCGACCAGCCAAAAGCCTTTGGAAAGCATGTAGGCATGGTATGAGGACAAGAACATTCTAAGCATGGTACTCAGAGAAAGACAGAGAGGAGATTATATGTGTTATTATCTCATAGGCTTTGTGTCATGTTTCCAACCCTAAACTGAGTAAACATTACTCAGATAATTTCCCCCATGCTTAATTCCTTGATCATATAATACAGGGGTGAGGACCTCTGACCCCTCCAGATCTTGTTGGACTACAGCGCCCATCATTCCTGACCATTGGCCATAATGGTTGGGGCTGCTGGGAGTTAGAAATCCAACAGCATGGGCCACAGGTTCTCCCCCTCTGATATAACACATATAGCATGTGGCTTGGCTCAGTTTCTTTAGGTATCTGCTCTTTGTGTCCACTTTTCTTGCTTTGTAAGTGTGGTATATAGCATCCTTCTTATTCTGAAATCCCCCCAGATGAAAGCAGCCAAACTGCAAGTGATCTCAGAGCTCAAAACCTCATCTTTCTTCAGAGAGATCAGAGAGTGCAGTGGTTAGAGAGTTGGATTAGAACCTTAGGCCACATCCACACCAAACATTTCCAGACATTTATTCTATTTAAACAGTCATGACTTCCCCCAAAGAATCCTGGGAAGGGTTGGGGGTTGGGGAAGGGTGCTAAGTGTTATTAGGAGACTCCTATTCTTCTGACAGCTCCAGTGGCCAGAGTGGTTTAATAGCCAGCCCCTCTTCCCAGAGGATTCTGGGAACTGGAGCTCTGTGAGGAGAAAAGCAGTCTCATAACAACCCTCATCACCTTACACAAATTACACTTCCCAGGATTCTTTGGGGGAAGCCATGACTGTTTGAAGTAGAATAAATGTCTGGTATAGATGTGATCTTAGAGTCCAGGGCTCAAATCATCACTCAGTCATAAAGCCCACTTGGGCTGACACTGACCACTTTCACACCATAAATTTATTCCACTATTGTTCCACTTTAAACAGTCATGGCTTCCTCCAAAGAATCCTGGGAAGTACAGTTTGTGAAGGGTGATGAGAGTTGTTGGGAGACCCCTATTCCCCTCACAGAGCTGCAATTCCCAGGCCTCTGGGAAGAGGGACGGACTGTTAAACCATTCAAGGAACTGTCGTTCTGTGAGGAGAATAATGGAATAAATGTGTGGTGTGAATGTGGCCACTGTGTCTCAGCCTAACCTATCTCATATGGTTGTTGTGAGGATAAAATGGGGAGGGGAGAATGCCCCCTTGAATTCTTTTGCAGGAAAGGTATAAATGTAAAAATAAATATATAAAACCTACTAGATTTCTGCATTAGCAACCTACTGTGCCCTCATTCACCTATTTAAACAGCTTACCTAACTATTGCATTTTTTCCAGTACATTAATAAATTCTCCAGCAAGGGCGTGGAGAATGTATGCTACTTTATCACAAAGAAGCAGAGGGTTTTCATTTGCTGACTTTTTCTTAGTGTTATGTAATTTAAAATCTTGTTTAAATGCATACCAGTTGGGTGAACACAGCTGGATGCCCAATTGCAGCTGCTAGACAAGCTGCATTTGGTTGTGATCCCCACATTGAAGCAATCTGAAAAACCATGAGTCAGTATCTCGGAAACCCTGGAATGAGCTCCCTAGTCATGACTTCAGCAAAAAATATGATGACTTGTATTTCTTTGTATTTATTTTTAGCTTATTCAGTGACAACCTTCCCTCGCTCTCATTAAATGATATGTCTAGTTCTCTCTAGGGAGTTTTTGTGACTAGGCCTTACCACACCAAACCCATAAATCCCTGCACCTAGAAAACTAGATTTCATCTAAAAGAGTTGTACAGTAGATTAGCTTTCTCTCTGCTCCATGCTAGTATTCTTTCTGCAGGGATTCTTTTTTTTTTCACATGGAGCATCAGTCATTTAAATTCACTTTCTTTTCTTTTCTTTTTTTTGGCTTAACCAAAAAGGTGCTTTTTACAAATAATTTGAACAAGTCATGCCCAGGAACAAAATGTTGTAGTATTGTGTATGTTACCCAAGCCTGTGGTTGAAGGGTTAAAAAAAATAGCATCAAAGATACTACTCTCTGCCCTAGCTTACTTTTTCATCTACAAACCGTATTTATCTGTTAGGTTTTTGATATGAAGCGTGAGACTGCAGCATGCAATTGAATAAGGACAAGTCAATAAATCATGAGGTTTCTGCATGCAATTGAATGCAAGATTTGGTTTGAGAGGACTATTTAACCAGATTGATCTTTGCTGTAACTTGAGAGGTATGGGGGACATTTGATGGGAAATTCAAACCAGGTTCAGCCCCATCTAAAACCTACAGTCTTAACAGTGGACTACATTGCAGGACTGCCATAAGCTATTCTTTCTCAGCACAGCCTCCAACCTACAATAGGGGTATAAAAATGAACCACACTGCAAGAGTGTTGTGTACTACATTCTCAGCAATGGGTAAAAGCAATGGATAACACCACACAAGTTGTTTTTAGCTTCAGCTCAACCTACAGCGGGGGGCTACACTGCAACACTGCAAGGTTATTGTAAACCACTCAGATCCTGACTTGCAGTTTTCAGTATGAACTACACTGCAGGGCTGTCATAAGCTACTCTTTCCCAGTCAGCCCCTTCCAAACTGCAATATGGAATAACAAACTGAATTTGCTTTGGACTTTATATTAACAGGGCTGTTTTTAAAATGTTTCACATTAAATAATAGCTGAGCAGGAAGAGCTCTTTCAAACTTAGATACTATTGCTGCTAACGTTTGCTGTTTTTAGGAGGTAGGGTGGATAACTGGTGCTCAAACCTAGCTACATTAAAATTCTTGGATTTCTCCATTGATTTTTATAGTCAGCTCTCACTTCTGCCCTGGAGACATTTAAAAACAGCTTCTCAGTGTGAACCAGGAAATCACCTATCCAGACAATGAAGTGGTTTTCTCTGTGCTTATTTTCTTATTATGTGTGTCTTGGCAAACATTTTAAAGTCTCTAGAGCAAAACTGAGGGCTATTATCACTTACAACCTCTTCAGGTATACCATGTCTTGCAAATATAGATTTGCAGTGTAAAATTACTGATCTACTTGTAGTGTCCTCAAGCAAACATATTACCACATATTTTGAATAATAATCAACCAAAAGTAGATAGCCCTTTCTTTCAAATTCAAACAAATCCATTCCTAGCTTCTGCCAAGGTCTTCTTGGAATTTCATGAGGTAACATTGGTTCTTTTTGGTTTTTATTTCTGAAGGTTTGACATGTGGTACATGACAGTACCAATTCTTCAATTTGGGCACACATACCTGGCCAATATACAGCTTCTCGTGCCCGCTTTTTACATAATTCAACACCCAGATGACTCTCATGTATAATATTCAATATCTCTTTCCTGAAATCTTGTGGTATTACGATTCTGTCACTTTTAAAAATGAGTCCATCATGAACACTTAATTCCTCTCTGTAATTCCAATAAACACGTATACACTATGGAACTTCTACTCTTCTATCTAGCCACCCCTGCAAAATGGCATTTTTCAGGATTTGCAAAATGCTATCATTTTCAGTAGCCACCTGAAATTCTTTCAGTTTTGATTCGGAGATTGGTAAATAAGATAACATGAGGTTAACAGTAACCTCAGCTTCTTCAGAACTTATTCCTTCACTCTGTTCAAGATATGCCCTGGACAGGGTATCAGCAATTATTAATTCTTTGCCTGGTCTATAGTGCACTTGTAATTGATATTTCTGCAGTGTTAACTGCCATCTTTGGATTCTTGGAGGTGCAGCATGCAAAGGTTTTCTGAAAATTGCCTCCAGTGGTTTGTGGTCTGTTTCCACAGTCACTTTTTTGCCATAGAGAAATTGGTGGAATCTTGTGCATCCAAACACTATTGCCAACATTTCCTTTTCTATTTGAGCATAGTTCTGTTGGGCCGCAGTCATTGCTTTAGAAGCATATGCAACAGGTGCACCTCTTTGCAACAATACAGCACCTAAGCCTGTAGAACTAGCATCCACTGACAGAGTTACAGGTTCTTTCACATTATAATATTTCAAAACAGGAGCTTTTGTTAATAGTTCTTTCAACTGTGTGAATGCTGTTTCATGAACTGACATCCAGCAAAATTCAACTTCTTGGGCCAACAGCTGTCTTAAAGGGGTTGTTACTGTTGCCAAATTTGGGATAAACTTTGCTAGGTAAGTCACCATTCCTAGAAATCTTTGAAGATCAGCTTTGTTACTTGGGCTGGGCATTTCAGTGATGGCCTCTATTTTAGATAAATCAGGTTTTAGTCCTTCTTTGGTTAAGATGTGTCCTAGACAGGGATGTATATTGAACACTTCCAGTCCGTGGGCCATTGTTTAATTTTCCATATTTGTTGATAATTTTTTGTCAAAATTTAGACAGATTCAGTCTCAGTAACTTGTAGCAACTCTATTGGTATGCCATCTGTTCCTGGTGATTTGTTTCTTCCAAGTATTTTAAGAGCAGCTTTCACCTCACATTCTAAAATTTCTGGTTCTTCATCATACGGTTCCTCCATGAATGAAGCTGTCCTCCTTGCATCTCTTTTATAGAGATCTTCAGTATATTGCTTTCATCTCGGTCAGTCAGTGTGTTCCCCTGTTGGTTATTCAACATCCCTACCCTTGGTTTAAATTTCCCTTTAATTTATCTAATCATTTGGAATAGGGCTCTTGTTCTACCCTTTTTGTTGTCATCTTCTATTTCTATGCAATAACCATTATAATAAGTTCTCTTTGTCCCTATGTACTAGTCGCTGTATTGTTGCATTTTGGGTTCTAACCATGTTTTTATCTCCTTTTCCTTTCCTTCTCTAACCATTTTAAGAGTTTCTTCAGTCATCCAATGAGGTCCTTCTCTCTCTCTCCCCCCCTTTTTAAACTTTTTAACTCTTGTGTGTAGTTGGTGTCATTTTGGCTACGTAAGAATCTGCACTCATTCCTGCATTTTTTTTAAAGAGACTGAATGATAGCATTAAAAAAACTCTTTATTTTTCAAGCATTGCAACCCAAATGGAGCAAGGATGGTGCTTTCTGAAAGCTGCTTCATTTGCCCTGAGTGATCTGGTTTGCTACATATTGTCATGAAATCATTCCATTCACTTAGTGATCCTTGAATAGCAGAGATCAGCAATTCTCAGAAGAAGAAGATGGTACCAAAGCAGTAGCATATCACAGACACAATGCCAGTGAACAACAGGCTTGGTAAAGGTGAATGTTGTTATGATTAATGGATTTATTGGGAAATATTTGTGGACCATGAAAGCACTTTCATCCAAAATATCAAATCAGGTAAAAGCCTGTCGTAGCCATAATACATCACATAGCTTATTGCTGGCTATTCCAGATAGTACTTTCTGTTATGATACCAGTACTTCACATTGTCTCCTGTGGTCAAAAGGTGATTCATAAATTTAATAAACATGTTTTTTCTAACACTATGTACAATACAGTCTTATTATGCCATTAAAAAAACAAAACAGCTCCTCTAGCATTTCCTATAGGACACAGCCCCAGTGACAAAGAACAGCCAGGTTGCCCTGGCCCAGAGGGGCCCCTCCTTAGGGTGGGAGGGTGGCACTTCCATTTCAAGGTCCACAGCAGCATTGGGTCCTACAACCCAATGCTACTGTGGATCACAGAGAAGGAGAGGGAGCTCCGAGCCCATCTCTGAGGCAGCGCAGGCTTCAGTAAGCCCACCCAGACATCCCACCTCATCAGTGTGAACACTATGTGTGCATGCCTCCAATCACCCAACCATTTCACACAACACAAGAGTTGGTGGGGGCATTGGTGGGCTTATTAGCCCCACACCACCTGCATCGGGAGGGGATGTTTGGGTATGGCACCATGGGCCTGGTCATGCCTGCCGCTGTCTCTGATAGAACAGATTTTGGAATTAGTATGTAGGTTAGTTTGGGGATCTCTTTAATCCAAAGCAGAATATATGTGTCAACTGATATTGCAGCTGGAATTTGCGAAGAGTGGAGAAAAGTTCAGTTGGAAGTATTTTGTTAGTTCTAAGTATAAACTGAGCTGCAACCATGTTAGAATTTGCCTTGAGCAAGTTTCATTGTATCTGGAACACACATGGATCGTAGAGATCACATATTGCCTCCCATTTATCTTTGCCTTTAGAGAAGATGCGTTCTTTATATTAATGAGGGTAAATAATGTATTTTTCACATCATTCAAAGAACTGCCTTTTAATCCCCCCCCCCAAAGTAAAGGAACAAGGATAAGGGTACAATCGATTCGTATCAGAAAAAAAGAGCTGTCAAACCCAGCTGTCTTTCAGCAGCACTAAAGAACGTGTATTGCTGAACATGTAACACTTGGACAGATGCCTTTTATCACGACTAAGAAACACAATCTCAATCTTGCAGAACTGCATTTTTGTAGGGAGAGGAGGACAGCTAGGAGAGAGACAAAATAAATCAGCATTCTCAGAGTTCAGCTGGTCACTATATGACTGGGTGGAAAGGGATTTTTTTCTTCCAGTCAGCATAGCTGAATCTTTTATCACTTTTTCCTATATGCCTTCATTTGTACCATATTGCAGATTTCACATACTTAAATCATCTTTGTAGTTCTGCATACCTTATCCCACAGACACATCTGGCACAGTTCACCTTGGTTTTTTGTAACTTTTACGAGAGTAGACTTTTCATTAAGAGGCTATATTTTTTTTGCTGGGAGCAGTTAAACCTGTTTGGGAAAGGGTGAAGGGGGGAATTAGACTGGATGATTGTCAGATACTTGTTCTTGACAGTTCTGCGATTCCTATAAAATCTACTACTAAATGTAGTGGGACTAAATTGGCTTATATCCAAATACCCCTACTTCTCTGCTCACCACCTAATGGCCCATCTACAAAGCATTTTACTATTTCAGTTTTTAGTAATGCCTCATTTATTGTCTTCGGTGAAATTTTACAAACTGGCTAATAGCCTAATAATAAAACTGTTCTGCTGGCACATGCCCCATTGCACTATTCTATGTATGCACCAACACAGTGTGATTCATTGGCCACTTTCTTTGATTTAATTCCACTAACATCAGTGTGTCAAATCAGTTGGTCCCCTGTGGACTCTCTGATGTGGCTTTGTACCCACCACAAAGTAAACATTATTATCACCCCACTACCTATATATAGTGTTGCACGCATCCCACAAAATATCTATAGACTTTTGCCATCTATTCTACTATACACTTTTTACAGTCATATATTTTTTTACATTGCCTCAGGGAGCCCATTTTCAGAATTTGTGTTCTCTCCTAGCTACAAGCAATATATGAAAGTGATGACCATCTTCTGCTTCCCCCCCCATATCAGCTTTACTGAAAAGTATACTGTTGCTGAATATGAAGGGTCCACATAGTATCCAAGCCATTGGCTTTTTAGAACTAAAGTTGTGGCTTTTTCTGCAGGATTTTTATTAACCTGGAACTTTCAATTTAACGTCAAGGCTTTCTGATTTGACTCTTTTAATAAGCACATCTGTTATCAGCATTCATGATAATTTCTGCCACCTTGCTCCTTCAGTCTGAAGCATACTTTCCCCCCCTCATTCAGAAACCACTTCTACAACAAGCCTTTTCCTAAACCATTAACCCCTCACTCTGTCTCCACTTCCACTGCCATCCTATTTTTTCCCATCCTTCATCATTCCTCACGTCCTTCCTAACAGTGCTGGGCTTGTCACCTAACAGAGACTATAAACCCTCTGGTCCAACACAATATCCCTATATTTTCTAGCATCTACCATATTTATGGCAGATAAAAAAGGTGAGCCTCTGATAAAATAAAATCTAAACACAGTCCTATAAGTGCCTGCACATACAATAAAAGTTTTCCTAAGGAAAAACAATTTTTGGCTGGACCAACACAATGTCACAACCTCTGTTCACATCTTGAGCTGACTTAGGATGTTGTGCTGGCTGATTGATGTGACTGATTCAGCAACAGCAATGATGTCTAGGTGCAGCATGGCACCATTGTGAAAAGAAGTGATGTGCAGCACAAAATAAGGTCAATAAGGCACATGAAGGGCCAATACTAGGTACAACTTATCTACATGTCATTATTTCAGCTATTATAGAGCTGGAGATGCTAGTGCAACTGTACACACAAATATATGATAGCAATGTATCCATGAAGCATATTAAGAAGGCCTTACTCCATTACACAGGATGCTCAGTTTGTACATGCCACTTTATGCCCTGAAGCAGTCATATGCAACACTTCAAAACTTTTATTTAATAATGTGCTGCTTCATTCATTAAGTCATTAGTTTTATGTTTTACTGTTTCCCTGGATGTAAATACTCTTTGGTATTTACTAACTCAATATTTTTGCTATTATTTATATAAATTTAAGCCATTTTTCTGTTTATTTTAGCGTTTTTGTTGTCAGTGTACATCAACAACAGAAGGAGATATAAAATGTCAGCTTTGTTTTAACAAGCTGAGTTGGCAAGTTCAACAGGGTTGAAATTCATTGGATTCTTCCCGCTCGCTATTGAAAAATAAGCATGCCATGAAATCAAATCTGTTAAACAAGGCAAATAAATTAATCTGAATTTTTTTGAAATGTTGTAAACTAGGGGGATTAAAATTTGATGAGTTTTTCAAGAAAATGAATCTTATAATTTGATCCACAAACTTTAAAGTTATATTTACTTCAACTCTGGTGAAGAAAATAATGTTTTGAATAAAGTGAGTTATATTCTTGAAATGATTAATGGTGCATTACCTACCTTGGGCTTCACTTTGAATTAACCTTGAAAACTACAAATCCTCAGGGAAGATCTGCCTTCTCCTAAAAGGTAATGTGTATAGTCAGGACACATTTTGTAAACATCTCTTTTAGCAATGGCAGTGAATTCAGAACTGGGGAAGTTCAGAATACAGACTTTCCCAGTTTGGATAGCCTCACCCCATTACAAGACAAACCCAGATCTTGCCAAATCTGGGTGTGGCTTATCATGTGTTTTGCCCCTGCTCTCCCCACTAGCCAGCCCTCCCTGCCACTGTACTTACCCTTTGCAAACAAGCAAAACCCTTCAGAAGGGCAAAGGTTTAATTGGTGGCAAGGAGATTTTACTGGAGGCAGGACAGGCCTGCTTAAAGTTCCAATTTTTTAACGGGAAATGATGTTCCTGAATATGCTTAAGAGTGTCATTTCCTGTTGGGGAGCAGGGTGCCTGCTTACATAACACAAAATAGAGGAATCCATTACTAAAACAGATGGCAAACGTTTTCCATTAAGTTTGCATATGCTGATGTATATGTAGGGATGCGGATTTGGACATTATTACTGTCATTTAAACAGAAATACAGTACACCTCACCATAGTGACCTGTGTGTCTGCTCAGTCTGTTGACAAGTAGTTTCGAGGTCCTTGCTCTCCTTTTCTAGAGGCCAACAGCCCTTCATATAAAGGGCTCCTTCATATTAAAGACTATATTCTGACACGATAAAGTAGGTCACGTGGCCACTCTACTAGGGAGCATGAGGTTGTTCTAATTTTGGAGGCAGAAAAGCACACATATATACAAGTCTTGTGCTCCCTGGCTAGAAATAATGCATTGGAGTTGCTTAGGCAGCAGTCCTATAACTACCTGGGAATAAGTCCCATTGAATTCAGTGGGCCTTATTCTGAACAGACAGTAATGGGATCACCCTGTTAGTAGTATTAAATTCCAGTAAAGGAGATGGCAGAAAGGCCTATCCCACCCACTACTGGTTACTCCTTCCTGATCCTCAAGGATAAGTTATGTTGCATGGGACGTAGGGAGACTGAGAAGAAAGGGGGTCACTTCACTCATTGTGTTTCTGAGCACTTTCCCTTGAGTAGGCTTGCAGACATATTTATTCTGAGCATACTCCAAGAAAGATTGGGGAATGCAAAGGGGTTCCAAGGCAAACTGAAGGGAGTTCACCAAGGGTATATATCTGCTTTGGACAAAGGCTAAGTATCAAACGGAAACAGGCCACTTTGGCAGTATTTTAAACACATCCACACCTGAAGCAAGCAGTCCAAAGGAAGCCAGATGCTCCCAGAGCCTCAGAAACCTTTCATAACAGTGTTTTTACATTTTTCTTTCTTGCCAACTGATTAATTTCTGAACCTCCCCCAAATTCTCCATAAGTGAAAAATGTCAGGCAGGGATGAGGAAGAGTGGGCTGCAGCTTTGTGACTAGCAGCCATAGCAACCAACCAGGGAAGAACTTTATTAAGGCTGGTCAATCACAGTGCTTTTAGGAGGATCTTTGAAGTAACATTACAGAATATTTAGATGAGGGTTCTAAATCTTGTAGGGAGCCTTCAGGAGTAGAGAAGGTTCCATGTTTCAGAAATTATCTCTCCAACTTACAGAAGGGCAGAGCTTTCCCTCATCATGCGAAGGCTTAGAATGCCAGGATTGAAATACCCAAACAGGGCTTCTGTCTGTGTTATATTGTGCACAAACTCTGCTTTAGCGCATACTTTCACATCTCCATAAAGTTCCATCCACTACATCAAGGGTTAAGCAGGAGTATGGCAAAGCTTGTGTTGCTCCCAAGGCAGTTTCTGGTAGGAGAGCCAGAGGTGGCAGTATCAACCTTCCTCAATTAACGTTAAAGGTGTCTATCACAAAACGTTCTGCACCTGTTGGTCTGAAATTTGGCAGGCTTCATCCCAACAGGAAAGGGCAGCAATTCCTACAGATTTCATAGTTTTTTTCCCCAGAAAATTAAAACATTATAGCAGTTTATTCATTTCCCCTTTATATTCAGTTGGGAGACTGATGAAGTTTTGAAAAATTGATGAGAGATCTGCACTGATCAGATACAAAATGAAGTAAATCTTGTCCAAAGCAGCCCCCTATCCACAGCATCAAAGTGGGTTTCAAAGTGAAATTTTGTTTCTGAGCTTATGCTTAGTGCTTACTCGTCACTAATTTCTTCTTTAAGAAAGAGATTATTGGCATCAGCATCAAGATTTTATGTCATGACAAATGTCCTGATTCAATGGAGCCAAAATAAAAGTGTCTCTTTACTAAAAATCATTTTTCTACAAATTTTGAATGCAAAATGTTGAATACTAGTTTCAAGTTTCTATGACTGAATGCTAATGGAGTATGGCATAATGCACATTTAAAAAGCTCAATACAGCCTCCAGATGAAAGACCTTAATAGGGAAATCTAACCAATAATTATTTATTATTTTATATTCAGCCTTGAATTCAGCTTAATTCAATGTTAAATCAATGATGTTAAGTTTGTCTCAAATGAGTTTCCCAAATTCACTAGCCAATATAGTGAAAATGCTGAGTCTGGCTTTCAAGCTGAGCTTATTCATGCAATTCTAGGGAAGATCAACATCCCATGCGTCAATAACTAACTGTCATTGATCTTCCCAAACATGACCTATAGATATGCAGGTTATGCCCCTTGTCTGTCTTGTTACATCCTCCTGCTGTGATTTTCTTAAGCAATTGTCTTCTTCCTGTCCATGGTAGATATGTGAAAATAGAATGTTTTTGTCCCTTCCTCCCCCCATATTTTATGTATTTATATATAAAAAAACCTCTGTTAGTGAATATACTGAATGTTTTATAACTTCATGTGTGCTTAGTTAAATAAGTAGAGGGCAAAATAAACCTTTTCTGTATAACCAAAGGTACAGGAGTTCTATCCTCCGTTCATCCTAAATGAGACCACCACAATGAGACTAAAGGAAAGCAAACCAGGATAAGTTTCAAACTGGAAAGTTGTCATTATTTTCAAATTCAAATGAGAAGTGTGCAGCAAAAGCACAAGCCAATGGCTTCTAATGCCTTAGCCAAGTGTATTATTAGTGAATACATGGGAGAGAGTTTTCGTTAATGGCATCTGTGCTTTGGGACTGTTCTCCTTAAGCAGTCTGTTTAACCTCTTTCCTCTCAGTCTTCAGAAAGATAATTATTGGGGCCTACACGCACTGATTTGGTAGCTAAAGTGTATGAGGTGGATGGCTTCTAAAGACCAGATCCACTGCCTCTGCCAAGCACATGCCTGCAAAAATGCCTCCCCACACACTGTGCCAAGATTCTGTCATCTAAGCCACTCCTCCAGCTAAGCTACTGCACTAGGGAAATTCTACCTGCAGATCCTTGAAATGGAGTGGAATCGTGAACAATGTGTGGTGACTAAGGACAAGCAAGAATTTCTATTCGGTTCACATTTAAAGCCAAATTTATCAAATCTGCATTTTCCAAAACAATACGAGAACTACAATACAGCCATCCTTCAAAATTCGCACCTATTTAGTATTAGTATTTCACTGACTATTTGACCAAGTAACATAGTTAGTGAAGCATCACAAGAATATTGCGTGGCTGTGATCCTTACTTCAGAATAAGCCCCAGTGGAATTTGCTACTGGGGAAGCATGCACAGGATTCGGCAGCATGTCAAATGTGTGGAAGAGAATGCCATATGGACAATGGAGAATTAATGGGCATACAGGAAGCTTACTATTCATATTAAACTGCAGTATGGATCAGCGCTGTGCAATTAGCTTTTAAAAAATATATTGTGATGCTGACCAGGTAACCCTTTGCCCTCCCCCCCATGGCATTCTTGATCTGGATTGGTGCCCAGTGTCTACATTTTACTTTGGGGGGGGGAACTCCCATTCCCTCCATTTGCAGCTCTTTCCCTAATACAAATTGCAAGCACTAGGGCAGCCTTTCCCAACCAGTGGGCCACCAGATGTTGTTGGACCACAACTCCCATCAGCCTCAGCCAGCATTGCCAATGGTCAGGAAAGATGGGAATTGTGGTCCAACAACATCTGGTGGCCCCCTAGTTGGGAAAGGCTGCACTAGGGGCTGTTTTGGATTGGCACTGCAGTGGGAGGAAAGGGTTACATACATTTCCACTATGTCCCATGCTAGAGTTCTGATCTATCGTCAAAAACAAAAACAAAAAAACCCCATCCATATACCTGCAATGTACTTTTTAAAAAACAAACACACAGTTGCTAATTGTGTAATTGCCATCTCATCTAGTCAGGCTTAGTGTGTGTAAACATATCAAGGATTAGGTTGCAAACTTCATCCCAAGTAACCAAGAGCTATGTTGCACTGCAGCTTTGCCCTACCAAGCAAGCTAGTTCTGGAACATATATTGTCTCCTCTATGCCAGTCCATATATGGAATGTATACTTGAGGGATCTACAAGAAATAAATTGCCCTAAATAGAGAAGATATTCCTCAAAAAGACAGGTTGCTTGTTGGATGGCTTGGTCACATAGTTCACCAATTTTTGAGTAAGGTTAACATTAAAGCAAGGTAAATTACTTTAAGGTTAACATCAAAGAAGTGTTGCAAATGCATCTACAAATCAGATGGTTTTCTAATCCATGTATTTTCTCGGCAATCATCAAGCATTTCAGCAAAAGTAAGGGATTAGTATTATAAAATTTCTACATAGACATCTACAAAGCAGGCAGTGGCATCATTAGCGGGAGTGGGGGGGTGCGGACCTCTGGTGCGCACCCTCTCAGGGGCATGGACAGGGGTGGCTGGTTACGCTCACGCGCACACCGCACTCCACACTGACAGTGGAAGGCCCATCCAGGCTTCACCACCAGCGAGCAGGCGCCTGCTTTTGGTGCGCACTGGACCGGGTGCCGGGGGGCCCTGCAGCCTGAGGAGGAGAAGCGCAACTCAGTGGCAATAAGAAAGGAGCCGGCGCCATCTCCAAAGTCCCAAGTCCCTGCCCTCTCCCTCCCTCCCCCCCGCCGCTCCACCACTCTCAGCCCCCTCCCCAAAGGAAGGATCAACAAACAAACAGAATAAGCCGGAGAGCCCTGAAATTCACCTGGGGGAGGTGGGTGGAAAGCGTAGAAGGGGGTGGAGTGGTTGGTGAGGAGAGGGGAGGGACACGGACTGATGGGCTGACAGTCGGGGGGAGGGCAGAAGCACGCCGGGTGAGGAGAGGAGCCGCTTCTCCTTCTCCGCGTTCTGCAGAAGGGGTAGGCAGTGGTGTCACTAGTGGGAGTGCGGGGGGGTGCGGCTCTGGGTGTCACCCCCTCATGGTGTCACCCGGGTGCAATCTGCACCCCCTGCACCCCGGTAGTGACGCACCTGAAAGCAGGTGGCAGTGGGTGTCTAGTCTATTTAATGTTCATTTTACATACTGAGCCAGAGAAGAACCTTTTGTGGAAATGCTACTCAGTACATAATACCACTGATACATTAGGAGTGGAACAATTCATATTCTGAGCCAAATGTTGGTGACATCACCATCACTGACCTTATTGATTGATTGATTGCACTTGTGTACCGCCCCATAGCCGAAGCTCTCTGGGCGGTTTACAGCAATAAAAAAACCCCTTAGGCATAGAGTACAGCCATTCATATCCTACATAAGTCAGGAACAAAAAGGATCCTACCCAGTATGGAATGTGTAAGTGAAAAAGGGAGTACTGCAACTGAACAGTGTTTTGGTGCTGGATCAGAGGCTGTTATAAAGCTGAATGGCATAAATGGTAATTTCCCCCTGAATTTTAGCAATATGAGATGCTATAAATCTAAATTAACTCTGTAAAGTGCTTGTCTTATAAAAATAATAGCTTGATATTTGCATGCAAATTGTACTGCAAGGCTGCCATGGCAAAGGAGGAAATTTAGAAATACCTCGTTTATTTGTTTATTTAAAATGCATGACAAATCAAGTAGGGTCAAATTCAAGGCCTTCTAATCAGAGCTAGAGATGGAATTTGTTCATCTAGTTTTGCCAAATATTTTAACGTAAATGCACCGAAACCTTTCCCCATCTTTTAACGATGAATTTCTGTGGATCGCAAATCCATTCGTAAAAGTCTCCTTACTCCTCTAGCTTTTTAATTCCAACCTTTATATTTTCCCCACCTTTACATATGACAACTGAAGGTATGCATCTGATGAAGTGGGCTTTAATTCATAAAAGCTTATGCCACAGTATAATTGGTTAGTCTTTAAGGTGCCACAAATCTCTGTTGTTTTCACTCTAGTTTAGTACTTTGGGATTGGTTTGCTTTTGTTTATAACCTGCCTGCATGTTAGGGTCCCTTCTTTTGCAACCATGCACAACCTGTACTTGATGTGCAATTTGTATTTCCTCTTGCCAAAACTTCCCAAGCCTGCCTCCTTACCCTTCACCCCTTTCTGGGATGCCAAAGTGAACAATAATCCCTACTGAAGTAAAAGGAAATATTTATTTTCGAGTTGTCAAGGATTCCATTCTGAAACAATCCTGATTGTATAACCATGTATTTTGCATTTTACTCTCACAAATTCTTACTGAAACTGACATTTGCATGAAAAGGGCTTTGTTTTGTAGACAGATATTGAAACCTTGGGGAAATTATTTGGGGAAAGTGCTACACACAGATCTCTCTCTCTCTCTCTCTCTCTCTCTGTGTGTGTGTGTGTGTGTGCGCGCGCGCGTGCGTGCGTGCCATGCATTTGTATATGCACGTGCACAGACACATATCCTGGTCTCTCTTTTATTTTTATATGTTAAACTATTTTCCTTATAGCAGGAACTCTGATGCTTGCAATCACATAACCCTGTGATGTTCTCCATCACAGAGTTGATTTTCCTCTTTTTTTTACTTGGCCATTCATCTTTTTAAAATTTTAATTAAATTACAGTTGCAATACACTGCACATCTTGTACAAGTAACTAAACTAATACAATAAGCAATTACAAACCCTAAAGTGGTTCAGTATCTATATATTCAGCAACCTGGCATCGTAGCTTCGCACACTCTGATTTCAATGACTACAGAGAGCCACTTCTAACATTAGATTTAATGGCACCAGAGTGCTCCCACAAGTCACTCCTGTCTTGGCAAATGACAGGTGGGAATGATTAATATACTGCTTTGGATAATTTCCCCTTTAGGAAACCTATTCTAAATTTAACTAATACTGACAACAAATGGAACTGCTTTCCTCTTTAAAAATGCTGATTTAATTTTTGTCAGCTGTAGCAAATAGTATGTCTCAGGGCAATTGCCTCTTCCCTTTAAAAATTATCTCCATATGCAATTATTTATTGTTAACTTCATTTTTGACATTTCTGACTTATTAGAGAAAACTATTTGCTGTGTCTAGCAGCTGTCCTCAGGTATGGTTGCCATCATGTTCCAAGCAAGAGACTAGATTGCCATTTGTTACCCTAAACACCAGACATTGCCTGTTAAATCTCAATCTGAAGCTGCTTTTCAGGGAGCTGCAGCATTTCTGCAGTTGGTCACCCACCCCTGCCTATTGCCTCCATAATCTACCATGAACTTCACATCTGGACACAGAGCTAGTAGAATGAATGGGAAGATCACTACCTCTCTACTTCCTGCCCAAGATGATTCTTTATGATCACCTATCCTAAAGAGCTATTAATTAAGGCAAGTTTTTATCCCCATCCCCTGACCACTCTTTACATTAGAGAGAGAGAGAGAGAGAGAGAGAGAGAGAGAGAGAGAGAGAGAGAGAGAGTAAGCCAGCCTAAAGGGTCATAGGGTTGGAGGGGTCCTCATAGACCATCTACTCCAATCCCTTGCTTGGTCCAGGAAAGCCAGAGCTAGAGCATCCTCAGGAGATAGCTATCCAGCCACTGTTTAAGACCTCCAGCAAGGGAGAACATGGTGCTCCTCTAGATAATTTGTTTCATTGCCAAACTGTTCTTCCCATTAAGATGTTTTTTCTCATGTTCCACCAAAATGTAACTTAAGCCCATTAGATCCAGTCCTGCTCCCCAGGACAGCAGAGAGCAAGTCTTTGCTCACCTCTAAGTGACAACCATTCAGGTATTTTAGGAGTGCTGTCATGTCCCTCCTTGGTCTTTTCTTTCCCAAGCTAAACATGCTCAGTTCTCTCAACCTTTCCTCATAGGACTTGTTTTCCATACTGCTGACCATCTTTTCATACCATTGCCCTCTTCTTCACCCATTCCAGTTTGCCTACATCCTCAGTGTAGCACTCACAACTCCAAAGTAGCAAAATTTAGAACTATTAGGTACTATGCAGTGAAGTAGTTCCATTACTGCAAGGACTTTTGGCTGCACAATGGAACTTCCTCTTCTCTTCCCTCTCCCCACACTTCCCCTCCCCCAGAATTCTGGGAGATGGTGAGGGACTTGCAGGGAGAGGAAGTTCCATTGTGCAAGTGCAAATCCTTGCACAAGCAAAACTACTTCACTGGATACTGCCCATGATTTCCCAAGGCTTGGAAACGATGGTTCTTATAATGCAATGACAACAAAATCAGAATAAGGGTTTTTTTCCCCCTCATCCACCTCACAGTGATAACTCATGTTCAGTTTGTGATCAGTTACAATCCTGTGAAACAAGGTTTTCCCAATGCTATACCTGTATATTTGTCCCCTGACCCACCCCCGAATGCAGAACTTTGCATTTATCTCTGTTTAAAGCAGAGTGCAGTGTGACCAACAGAAAAAGTTCTAAGTGTGTGTGTGTGTGTGTGTGTGTGTGTGTGTATCAAAGTTAATCTCAGACTGTTGTGTACAGTGCTGCACTGTCAAAATCAAAATGTTAACACACACACACACAGAGTTACATAGCCTTGTCTTTGCTGATTTTCTTATCTCCAGTTTCCTAATGTTGATTGCTTTTCTAAGTCAATAACTTAGAACTCCTTCTTGCAACTTGTGCCCAACCTTCAGCCTTGGCTGGTGCACGCCATCCTCACTATTGTTATGTCTCACAAAGACTAATAACATCTGTTGATAGAAGGTCTTGAAAAAGCCTTTACCATGTGCAAGACCTTTATATCTCCCCTTAACCATATATCTTGCAATAGCTATTTTGAAACCAGGCCTGCCTTAAAAAGAGAAAGGAATGGCAGTCTTAGCCCACATGAAACAATTTCGTAGCCATCTTAAACTTTTCCACTCATTCTAATGGAGCAAACAGCAGCATTCTTTGCAATTTACCAGCAATTCAAGACAATACAGGTAACTGCTATATCCTGTCTTTCTCATAATAGGAATGATGGGAGTGAATGAGTCACATCTGGTGGAAAAGACTATAGTAGTGTTGCTGGTCTTGTGTGTGTGTTTAAAATCAACCACAATTCACTAGTACTAAACACTGACTAAAAGATGCTAAACATGAGTCTTGTGGCAACAATATGTTTTATGTTTGCAAATTAAAAGCAGCTCCTGTCATGAGTGAAATTACTGCTCTTGTTAGGTAATTTGGAACTTTCTAAAATTTGCCTGCATCTCTCTGAGTACCAACATTGCTTACACTCTGATGCACGTAGGCAAGCCTGGGTTTAAGCTGGGCATTTTTCTATTGCGGCACAACTTCTCAATAACTCTGGAAGTATGAGCAGAAGGAAGTAACTTCTTTACAACTGTGGTCCTTCCATATCTAACAGCAAAATCCATGTTTTCCATATTTGGTTGGTGACCTTGAGATCCATGCGTATCTGGTTTGTGGTCGGATTTACAATGTGAAAACCATCCATACATGTGGGCTTTTGTTTGGTCTAAACCATTTTAACATTGGCCACTCCCCTAAGTCTACCCCTTTTCAGTGTTTGGTCCATAACAGTAGTTTGCTTTTCGCACACTTTTTTGGAAGAGTGCAGAAACATATATCTTTTTTTTAAATTCCCACACATGTGCAGGTTTGTGAAGGTGCAAAAGGGCAAAGTTAATGGACCCCCCCAAAATGCAAGTAAAATAAATGTCTGGGCTGTTATATATTACATAGTGCATACTAAGGATGGGAGCCACTGGTTACTCCCAATTCCACTGAATTTGTTGAACTGGGAGGCAAATCTCTATCTGTGTTTGATTGTTTTCCACTATCTCCTGCTGTTGCTGTTTTGAAAGGGCTTTCCTTCTGCCCAGTGCACCCACCAAATCTCCTCTTCATGCTTCCTCCTTCCAAATTATATTAGATCCTCCGCTGCTCACCATGGGAAAAATCAAGAGACGGTCTGCCATTCAGTTTCAAGTTAGCAAGGAAGGACCCAGATTAGTCAATTTCAGGCTCAGAGGAAAAGAGCACAACTTACAGTGTGTGTGCTCACACACACACACACGAGAGGGAGAGAGCCGGCTGCCTGGCTCTTTGGTATGTTTGGCTCCCCCTCCCATCCCCATCAGCTGTTGGGCAGGAAAAGAGAGGCTTTGCCTGCTGCTGGATCGACTGCAAGATAAATGCCACATTAAAGTGCTTGCTCCTCTCTCTCCCTTTCCCCCTATCAACCCAAGGAAGCTCAGGTAAAAACCTCCTCCTTTAAACTTCATGTTTTCAATTAACGGTTTGCATAATATTGAAAAATAGCAATATTGAAAAATAGCAATGGAAATATTATTCCTTAAACATTTGATTTTACATATGATCGCAACACAATGCTATCCAGTTACAGAAGCCAGAAGGAAGAAGTACCCCAGTTCAGTACCAGAAGCAGGAATGAACTGTAAGAAAGAAGGAGGCATGGACAGAGGGTGGATCCAACTTCAGTACCAGAAATGCAACTGGCTATTAGAGGGGAAGGAGACAGGGGGCTTGGCATATGATGGAGGAACGCCCATGGACTGCATATTTCAGGAAAGTCTGCAGCATTGCAGGATCTATGCAAAAACATTGTGCCACAGTGTGTAGGTTCTACCTGCGGTGGGGCATAGTAGTAAGCTTCTGGTTTGTATGTGCCCTGCACTGTGTGTAGAATTTGGTACATTAGTCTGTTCCTTTGCATATCCCTCTCTACATGGGTATATATGCTGTACATGGAGCTGTCCTTGAAGATGACTTAGAAACTTCAACTGGTCCAAAATGTAGTGGCAGGATTATTGGTTGGGGTTCTCTTTCGATCTCATATAACCCATTTTAAAACAACTGCATTGGGTGCCAGTTCATTTCTGGGTCCAATTCAAGGTGCTCACACTAGTGTTTAAAACCCTAAATGACTTACGTCCCAAATATCTGAAATATTGCCTCCTTTCCCACAGACCCTCTCGGGTGTTGAGATCAGCAAAGAGGGTCCTTTTGATAGTTCTACCACCCTCAGAAACTCAGAGGGATGGCCCAGGAGAGGATATTCTTTATGGAGGCTCCTAAGCTATGGAACTTCCTCCCCACCGAGTTGCATCTGGCAACTTTGCTGTACCATTTTAAGCAAATGCTCAAGATGCACCTCTTTACCCTGACCTTTGACACCTGAGACATGTATTTTTAGGACCCACCTTTTTGAGGGGATTTTAGAATGTCTTTAAATTGTTTTTAATGTTGTATTTTAACATTTTTGTAACCCACCCTGTGACCTTTGGGTGAAAACTTTTCATGCTGATTGGCTGTGTCACCGGAGACCAAAAGACCCAGCAGGGATCAGCACCCAATAGTGAGGGGCTGTTGTCCCGGAGTGACATGGTAGCACTACAGTACTGTTTAAAAAACTAGTACAGCTTATCCCTTCATATGACATTATTCTGTTGTGTGTTTCTGACTTCTGGTAGTGGGGTGAAGAAATTCAAGGTGTAATGGCATGAAGACACAGGGCAATTTGTAATGTATGTTACAAGGTGGTGGTGCTAAACATGGGTTTCTCATTTTGGTGGCAACCCTGTGTTTATGATAATGTTTAGGCTTCTTACAGAAACATGGGAGTTCATGAAGCATTCATGAAGTAGTACCATTAGCACAAGGACTTCTGCCTGTGCAATGAGACCTTCCTTCCCTCACCTCTCCCCATGCACCCCCTAAATCTGTTCTAGAGGTTCCCTAACCCTCAGGAACAGATTTAGGGAGTGGAGAGGGATGGAAAGTTCCATTGCACATAGAAATCCTCACACTAACAGAACTACTTTGTTCAGTACTGCCCATTGCCTGTGGTATTGCTGGAATACTAGAGAACTGCTGTAGGCTCCCTGACAGGGACCCACTTCTTGCTTGCTGGATCTGCAGGTGTCTTTTAAAGGGAAAAGTCACAATTTTCACACAAATTTGCCTGTCATGGTTGTTCATCTGTATTCTGTGCTTGAGTATCTGTGCCTGAGTGCTAACCCAGCCTTGAACATGCCCAAGTATAATTCCTTTTCCTTTTTGATTACCCAAATGATAGTGCATTGTACATTATGGGAGGTGATTTCAATGCAAATAATACATACAATACCTATCCCTCTGCATAAATAATAGCATTTAAACTTTACAGTTTCATTGACTTCTTCCATGTGAGGGAGGGGGATTCATAGCTCAGATTGCTGCTTTATGTGCAGTCTAAAATTTAAACCCATTAAAGTTTTTATTGTTGATCTATAGTCACTGATGTTTATTTGCAATGATTTATGCCCTAGAGAGAAAAATAATGACAAATAAATGTTTTTTTTAAAAACAGCTTTGACCCAATAAAAGCAAAAGACAGAGTTCCTTTACATAAGCAAAAGACCAGATTATACCAGATAATACTTTAATGATTTTGCAAAGTTAAAATTTTTTTCTTTTTTCTTTTTTCTTTTTAAACTTGTGTTGAGGGATAGAAAACAAATTTTAAGCTTCAGTTTTATGCCCTTGACTTTTTGAGTTTGACTTTTGATTTTCTGCATAAAAGTGGGAAGCCTGTGGTCCTCCAGATGCTGTTAGATTACAGTTCCCATGATCTCTGACCACTAGTCATGCTGGCTAGGATGCTAGAGTCCAACTACATCTGGAAGGTGACAGGTTAGCCACTCCTGGTGTACACATAACTAATCAAGTGATTCCTTGCAGGATGTGTGAAAGGAGGTATCACTTCTAATGAAGTCAGTGTGTAAACCTGCTTGGTCAAAAGCTAAATGCAATGGAGGATACATGGAATTCTGAACTGAGGTATTTGAGTTTCATTTAAAGAAACTAGAGTTTTTCAGATTCCAATTCAACCAATTTCTTTATCACCAAATCCTGAATTCTACTTCATTTGACACCATTTACCCATGGCCAGTTTTGAATTCAGTAATTCTGAATATATAAACTGATGTGCTTTTTAGAATTTCTTTAGTATTTCACTTCATTGCAACTGCCAAACAGTCATACAATACCACTTGGCTAGAAATATAGGGTTATTTATACCATGTTTTTATGTTATGTTTTATTTAATGTGCTGAACTGGTGCCTGGCCGCGGCAATGGACTGGATGAGGGCTAATAAACTGAGGCTCAATCCAGACAAGACTGAGATGCTGCTAGTGGGTGGTTTTTCTGACCAAATGGTGGATGTCCCTGTCCTGGATGGGGTTGCACTCCCCCTGAAGGAGCAGGTTCGTGGCTTGGGGGTTCTCCTAGAATCATCTCTGTCACTTGAGGCTCAGGTAGCCTCAGTGGCATGGAGTGCCTTCTACCAATTTCGGTTGGTGGCCCAACTACGTCCCTATCTGGACAGGGATAACCTGGCTTCAGTTGTCCATGCTCTGGTAACCTCTAAATTAGATTACTGCAATGCACTCTACGTGGGGCTGCCTTTGAAGACAGTTCGGAAACTGCAGCTTGTGCAAAATGCAGCGGCCAGATTGGTAACAGGGACCAGACGGTCCGAACATATGAAACCGATTCTGGCCTGCTTGCACAGGCTGCCTTTATGTTTCCGAGCTCAATTCAAGGTGCTGGTATTGACCTATAAAGCCTTACATGGCTTGGGACCACAATACCTGATGGAACACCTCTCCCGATATGAACCCACCCGTACACTACGTTCAAGATCAAAGGCCCTCCTCCGGGTGCCTACTCCGAGGGAAGCTCGGAGAATGGCAACAAGGGAGAGGGCCTTCTCAGTGGTGGCCCCCAAGTTATGGAATGATCTGTCTGGCGAGGTGTGCCTGGCGCCAACACTGTTATCTTTTCGGCACCAGGTCAAGACTTTCCTCTTCTCCCAGGCATTTTAGCATGTGTTCTACATTGTTTTAAATTTTTAAATTGTGTTTTAAATTGTTTTTTAAAAGATGTATTTTAAATTGTATTTGTTTTTAGTTATTGTAAACCGCCCAGAAAGCTTCGGCTATGGGGCGGTATACAAGTATAATAAATAAATAAATAAAATAAATAATACTCTACTCTATTGTATACCACCTAGGCTGCAATGCTAACCCCATTTACCTGGGAGTAAGCTCTACTGAATTCAACAGGACTTAGTTCTGAGGAAACATGGTTCGGATTGCACTATTAGATTTTTTTTTAATGTTAAGCAGTTTAGAAATGTTAAAAATAAACAAAATAGTCCTATTTCTGGGGGGGAAATCAACTAAAGTTCATGGAAATTGGGCAGTGGTCCAGCTATGGATTTTATACTACATTTTCATTTCTGCAGACTTACCTCAAGAGTATCTCCAGAAGTCAACTTTTATCTTGAATGAACATAACCTCTGCATTATTTTCATGTTTTGCAAGTGTGGGAAGAAAGAGGGGTGTTATGAAAATGTAATATTTGCTTCTTATAAGTTGTTTACAGTATCAACCTAATGAGCTAATATGCTTATTTATTATAACAATAAACACAGCTGTAAACGGACCATAAAAATAATAAATGATTTGCATTTTCCCATACCCAACATGTCAGCTGTAATTGGAAAATAAATTAAATGATTCATCTACTTGCTATCATCTACTCTATTTTTCTTCCTATCCAGAATATTTAAATACAGTCAGCATTATTTATACTAATTACCAAGTAACGCAAAAACAAAATCTCCATGAAGAAATGGATTGGCCTGGTAATATAATTTCTTTTCTCCCACTCCCAGTTACACTCTTTCCCCCCTGATTTTTTCTTTTTTTGCATTCATTTCCAATGAGCATGATGGAGTTGTTTTTTACTAATAGTGTTCACTTTATCATACCCATACTATTGAGGTTTCTCTTCATTAATGGCATTCAACGATGTATCACATAAGAGGTTGCAAGACATCGAATTCAGTACACTACTGGCGATTCTATACCATCTGGCTTCAGCATATAGAGCCATGAAAGTTTTGAAGTTGTTATGAAGTAGCATACTATAGATTCTATAAGGCACACATCTTGACTTAAGGAAATACCATGAGTCAGAACGCAGTAAAAGGAATGCTACAACAGAGAAGTTCACATCATGATTTTGCAGATACTGGAGCCATTTCCATATCTACATATGCTTATGAAAACAAAGTGGGAACTGCTTATACTCTGGTCTGACTTGTGAACAAACCCATGAAATATGGAATTCCAAAATGGACTCAAGCTTCCATCGATCAGTGCATGAGTACAACCTGTACACAAACAATTAACTGTAGAAGTTGTTTGCAGTTTTGTGTTCCTGATTCTCTCTTTCAGATGCTGCTCCAAGTTCTACTGCCACAGAGGCAGAATGCAGACATCTGTAAACCTCATATAGACTGTGACTATAACCATATGGAACCTATACATACCATATGGTTCATGTGGCAACTTTTTTTGTACTTCCTGCCTATGTAAGACCAACATTACCTCCTTTCTATAGATGCTAGGAATTCCAAGGAATAGCAACACTGCAGTTAATTTGGTGCTTGGAAGCTGGAGAAGGCTTCCCTAGTTGTGGCTCTAGGGTATCTTTTCTTTGTGGTGTTGTGGACAATACATAGAGAAACACTTGTGGAAGAGTCCTTCCATTGGCACTGGTTTTATGAAGTTTATTTGAAAGACCAAAAATAGAGATGGAAACCAAAAAAAGCACAGAAATCAAATTATTTCTGCATATTAATGTCTCAATTGCATACAATTTGAATCAGAAATTATAGGAGCAATGGTTGTTGTTCAAAACCTATGGGACTGTACTAATGTTAGCATAATTGTGAAAGGATAATATAATTTGTTAACAAAGAACTTGGATTCAGATGTTCCTTATAAACACAGGAACTGCAATGCATATGTAACCTCTACTCATGAAAGAGCTCCATTCATTTATTGTTCAGGGAAAGCATTGCATGAACATTCTTACTGCATTTGCACTTATTTCTGATCCAGAAATCAATAGAAGGCTCTTGCTTGAAGAGGGATTCTATGTATGTGTTGGAGCTCCCATGGAGATTTGCAATCGAGCAGAAACTATTTTTCATTTTCTTAATGTAAGCTATCTAGAGGAATTTTTGAAATAATCTTATTTCCGAAGAAGGAAGAAAATGGTTTAGTATTCTTTGATTTCCCCTTTGAAATAAATATTTGTACATTTTTGTATAGTTGAAATTAATGTGAGCATTTCAATATAAATATAAAAGTGTCAATCTTAAATAATCACGTTGTGCAACCTGGAGCTTGTCAGGAAGACTTTCCTTCTTTAAAATATCCCTGATGAGAACACATTCTTCAATGAAATAAGCTTCAGTCTTGAAATATGCTGCTAACTCTCAAGCTGGAAAACATGACTCAGAAGTCTGCCCTCTAAACTATGTTGTACCTTCCTAAAAATTAGTGCTACATATTGAAAAGAAGAGAGGGTCATGAGGTCAACTGTAATGATACCATTTTCTTCTCAATACTTGAGCAACATTATCACTCAGCAGTTGAAAGTTCATGTGAGTTCACTTAAGAGTCTATCTGTTGCTTTTCTATTCAATGGTGATTTAATTTTATCTTACTAGGGAACATTTGTGCCCTTTGACACTTTCCCCTCTTATCTCCTTCATGTTAAAAATGTAATAATATCCTTTGTTATAAATTGTACTATCTTTTAATACTGTTGTCTGGAAAGTGTAGTTTCTTACATATGTTTCCTTCCTTTGTGTAGGGAACCCATTGTCACTCCCATTTCTCACATCCATACCACACTTTTAAAGCATATTTAAAGTGCAGGGCTTCTTCCACAGAATCCTGGGAACTGTAGTTTACTCCTCACACTGCTACAATTCTCAGTACCCTTAACAAACTACAGTTTCCTAACTTCTTTGGGGAAAGGCATGTGCTTCAGATGCATGGTGTAGATGTAGCAATTACAAGATGCAGTGAGAATTACTGTACTCTGAAATGATGGCAGCATCTTAACAATAGGTGCTCAGAAGCTACCAGAGCTCTAACAAAGTGTAGTGCCAAATCTAGATGTGAGGGACAGTATGGCATGCCCCATTCCCCTATCCCATAATTCATGTCTCATTCTCCTGATTTATTGGGGTGCTTATTGCTTTTTTGCACATTGTCACTGTATAGTATTAAAGTCTGGAAAAGCACAGGCTTTCTGACATGGTATATAAGAAGCTGAGAAAGAAGTTTTTCACTTTATGATTGTTAGGGTGACTTTTGGAGCCCACCTAAGGTAGGCTTGCTCACCTCAGTACCCCGGGAAGGAGTGCAAGCACGGGGGATTCCAATTACCTGCTTTGGATGTTCAGCCAGATACCAAGTAAAGACACACGTACACTTCTTGATCAAAAAGTGGGTCTCAAGCTCACACAGACACAAAAGTCTGGCGAGGAAGAGAGCCCTGTTTATTATCCGTCCTTCGTCCCAGTACCCGCATATAAGACTTATTGGGGTTACAGCATCAATAGGACCAACATTACATGCTTTGCTTTTCTCTTGTCCCATGATATCTGGCAGGAACCACCTTACTGTGCCTTACCTCAACGAAACCGCGGCGCGGCTCCCAGCACCGACTGAGAGAAATCTCTCCTGGTGCCTGTCGGCAATTGGGAGCCAGCTGCCAGCCCGTGGGAGCGCACTCATCCTGGATGAGCCCCCAGATTGTTAAGGTGACTTTTGGAGCCCACCTAAGGTAGGCTTGCTCACCTCAGTACCCCGGGAAGGAGTGTGAGCACTGGGGATTCCAATTACCTGCTTTGGATGTTCAGCCAGATACCAAGTAAAGACACACGTACACTTCTTGATCAAAAAGTGGGTCTCAAGCTCACACAGACACGAAAGTCTGGCGAGGAAGAGAGCCCTGTTTATTATCCGTTTCATCATTTTATAGGTTTCTCAAGCAAAAATATTAGCAGACAGAATATAACACAACATAAAAGAAAAATAACAAGCCGAAACTACATATCACTTGTTGTATTTCAAAGTCAGGATGTTGTTTCTTTGAAAATCAGGACTATGAACAGTATTCTAAAATAAGACAATCAAGAAGGAGGTTGGATTGACGTTTAGAAATCATAAACATGAAAGCACATACATAAAAAGGGTCACTCTAACTGCTGCAATTTAATGAGAACTATGGAACTGTTTTGCTGAATTTGCTAGAAAAAGATATGTGGGCGTGAAAGGAGTGTAAAGGGCAAGGAGAGTAGAACAGAATGTAGTTATCTTCTCAAAACAATGTTGCAGCCTCGCAGGCACCTCTGAGGCTGGGTTCCCACGCAAGGGAAAGATGAAACCCAGAGAGCTTGAGCTCCCTACCTCCTCTGTGTCCCGTCGACCCTTGCAGCTTGGTTCAAGATTTACCTATTAGAGTCTCTGAGGTTTTTTTTATTTCAGGCCCTGGGCTCAATTTTTCCCAACATGTTCAAAAGCAGGACTTGGGAAAATTGTTCAAGTAACCAAAACAATCAGCACGTCTCACACTCCTGCTTGCCCAGGTGGCTTGTTTATGGCTTTTCCAAGCTGAGAAGGGACAGTGAACTTAATTAGTTTGCACATGTTCTCACCCTGCTTATGTAAGCAAGAGTCAGAAGAAGCCTCTTGTTACTCAAAATACAGCATTTCGATTCAGTTTGCATTTCAAGCAGAATATATCAAATTCAAATTTCCGAAACAATATGAGAACTGAAATACAGCCATCCTTTGAAATTCATATTTACTAGAATTTTGGGATGCAGTTCATCTGATGGAGAATTTTTATTTTCTCCTGTGGGATCTTTGCTGGGGGTCCTTTAAGTAATCAATGACACAGGCTTAAAGCAAAAAGGTAGGCCTTTATTCTTTATATGCAGGGTCAGCCTCCCAGAAATATCCAGGAGAGAATGCACTGAGACACTGTGTGCAAGCTCTTTTATAGAGTACAGTTACAGCATGTGACAGTGATTCACCAATCTCATGAGTTCCTGCCCACCCAACGTCACATTCCTCCTCTCTATAATCATTCCAAACCAATCAGAAAACTTTATTAAAATGAATTCATGTATATTCATAATTTTACAGATGCCTCCCATCTTATTGTCTTGTGGTCTTCCCAGATTTATGTCAATCTGTCCCCTTGACTGATATTACCACTATTCTGCTGTCAAACATTACTGATTATTTTGTTCCATACATTCCATTCCATCATGGCTTCCGATCAGCCAAGCTGGCCAGGGACATATCTAGGACATTACAACCTCTTCTTTTAAGTGATACCATGATGCAAGGCCAGGTTTGGTTCTCCTTAGAGTGACTGGAAGTTCTATATGGAATCCCACTTATAATTACACTGCTATAGAGAAAGATTAATTTTAAATCACCATATTATAGCTGAAAGCCACACAATATAAAGAGTGGTCAGGGAATGCAGTAACGAAAAGGGGTAATTCTGAATCAGCCACTCTCCATCAAACACAGAGGGATGAAGAAGGTAGCCCACCTCAGAATACCTCTCACCTCAAAAACACACTTATTATATTTATGAAGTAAAATTATAAACATCATGCTATTGAAAAAAATCAGTATCAAGCTCAAACGTTTTCCTCTCCACCTTGATTCTATTATGAAGACTTCCCTTAGCTGAGGCCATAGCTCTGCACCATACAGGACCAGAAACCTCTTTTTCAAGATCAAATAGTAAAAAGTATATTAATCAAAAGATTGTACGCATTTTGCTTAAAACAATACCAAATTAATGATCTGCGGTCATGCATTAGCCAACCTTGGCACCGAAAGAGCTCAGGAATTTACATCAAGGTGAACTTGACCATTTTCTTGCTTTCCTTACAACAGGCCTCCTTTTAATGCCTGTTGTGTGTGAATATAGGGAAAGAAATCCATTCTTCCATCATCATTTTCAAGGGCCCAAATTGCTTGGGGCCAGGATGCTTGGGGGATCCTCCATCACATCAACTGAACAACATTTACAAAAATGCAGATATTAGGGGAAAGTGTGCATAAAAATGAATACATGAGTGAAAATAACATGCAAAAAGGCATGAAATGATGGGAAATGGCTTGCAGACATGTGTACCTTTGTCAAAACTACCTACAAAAATGTGTTTATTGGAGAAATTCGCACTAAAATGGTGAATTCTCATGAGAATTTTTTTAAAAAAACATTCACAGATTGCTGCAGAAATGTAGAGAACTAAATTTAACATTGGAAAAATGAGAAGCGGAGAGTACAAAACAGACAGATCTTTCCATCCCTAACCATCACACACGTGATCAAAACAGGCAGACTCGGAAGCAAGGCGAAGCTTAGTTAGCATCGTGTAAGTACATAGCTACTGACTGGCTTACAGTCCCTAGTAGGGTTGCCAGGTCCACGGCCTGAGACTGATCCTGTATCTTTAGGAGAAGGTCAGCCAAGTGCAGGTGTTCTCGCAACTCTGTAATGGCAACCAAGAGGTCTTCTGTATCTTTAAAAGTTGTGCAAGGGGAAGGGAGAATTCCACCTTGTGGTTTTTCCCATTACAGAGTTGCAAGAACACCTGCACTTGGCTGACTTTCTCTTCTCCTAAAGATATAGGATCAGTCTCAGGCCAAGAACCTGGCAACCCTAGTCCCTAGTGACAGCAGCCGGCTGAGGCCATCTGAGAACAGCAAGCCATTCAATAGCTATGCGCTGACTGAGCTATTCCTCCTTCCACTGCTGCCTCCCAACAGTTGTAATAAAGATATGATTCCTCCCCCACACACCTCAATTGCCCAACAGTCCCAAAGCACTCCCACCAGCAAAGTGCCTCACCAGCTGCAGATGAGATTTGTAGCTTCTTAGAGTTCCCTTTCTCCCATAGCTGGCTATATAACATTGACATAAAAGCATAACAAGGGCCCTTTTCAGAGATAATATGAATGTGAGCTGGACAGAGAGGTGTGGAGGGAGATCGTCTATGCATTTTTGTTATAAGATCAGGAGCCCTATCATATATAGGCACATGCACAGAGGGCTCTCCGCATATGATCAGGGATCCAGTGCTGAAAAGCCCTGCCCTGAAAAGGTTACCTCAAAAGGTTCAATCAATGACTGGAGTGAATGCATAAATTACTGTGGGACATGTAGCAATGTTAGTCTGTTTCGGGGGAGGAAGACAAAAGGTCTTGCAGCATCTTAAAGACTAACACATTTAACTTTATGCTTGAGTTCTTGTTCCTCTCGCTTACCCCCCTCCCCATTTTTGGCATCTTGCATGCTCTGAGTTTATGGGATTAAGTCATGATTTCCAAGTACAGCTCAAAGGCTGAAATGGACTGAAACAAAATCCCATCAATTACTTACCGTTGATTAATGGAATTTGCAGGGGCTGCAGTTTGGGGAAAGGCAAGAAGAAAAGAAGCATATGGATGATCTGGAGGGACAATCTCCCTCTCTTTTGATTATACTAGTGACACATCTGTTCAAAATTCCCATTTCCACAGATAATCACTAATTTCAAGGGGAGATATCAATTTAGAGGATATAAAACCCCACAATTGGATAAGAAAGCCACCTTCAAATGTTTCAGTTGTTTTCAAAACTGCAACTGCGAGCCTGATGCTGGCATCTTTATGCAGACTGAATAATTCCAGTCCCTTGCCAGACAACATTACTGCCAGGGTTAGAAGAAACATCTGGCCTAGTTTGCTGGTCCCTCGCTGCCCTGCTTTGTTTGAAGTCTATAATTCTATTTTCAGTCTCACAATAGTGTTAAAGGCTGAACAAGACTGGATATGATCCCTTTTCTTTTAATTTGGTGCGGTGTTGTCATCTTGCTTCTCACAAAAATGTTGACCAACTTGATCATGTTGATGTAATATTATTAGGCATCATTTCTATGGCACTTGCCCATATCCAAAGTGTTTTACATGTCCTGCCTCCTTAATTCGGAACAAGAGGCTGAGAGAGAGAGTGACTTGTAATATCAATGAACTGAATGGTTGCCATAGGTCTCTCTGCTTCAGACCCAGCCAGTATTCTGAGCCAATTTAAAGGCTTTAGCTATGCTGTGCCTCCATGGCTGGAGTCAGTGTGTTCTGAATACCAGTTGCTGGAGACCATAGGAGGGGAGAGTGCTCTTGCACTTAGCTCCTGCCTGCAGGCTTCCCATGGGCATCTGGCTGGCCACTGTGATAATCAGATAGCCCACTGGCCTGTTGTAGCAGGGTCTTTTTATATGGTGCAGCTGTTACAATAATTTAACTTTGACCAGGGATACCTGGGTTCAAATCCTCACTCAGCCTGTAAAGCAGGAGTTGGGAATCTCTGGCTTGTGGGCCAAATTTAACCTGGCATGGGTTCCAATTTGGCCCATGAGGCTGTTTTCCACAAACCACACCCATCTGCCCCATTCTTGATGTCATACATGTCATCAGATGCGGGCAGAGAGCGATGCACCTGGATTGGCTGAAGGACTGAGTTCCCCATAGGGAACTTGATGGCACAGTCAATCCCTGTAGAAAGCAGACTAGAAGTCACTGCCCGTAAGTGGATAGGTAGTGACTTCAAGCCTGTTGAATAGCAGCAGCACTTCAGAGCACAGCACAGAACTCTTTGCAACCCTTGCATGGTGCTTTGAAGTCCCAATCATCATCACCTGATGTCATTGTGATGTCATTGGAACATTGGAAGCTGCCTTGTACTGAGCCAGACCATTGGTCCATCTAGCTCACTATTGTCTGACAGTGGCTCTCCAGGGTTTCAGGCAACAGTTTCTTCCAGCTGTACCTGGAGATGCCATAAATTGAACTTGGGACCTTCTGCATGCAAGGCAGATGCTATACCTCTGAGCTACAGCCCTTTCCCACACTGTGCTATGGCTTTTCCCCAGGTGATTGACAGGTAAGCATCCCCATCCATCAGTCAAATTTGGTCCAGGAGGGGAAAGGGAGATAAGTATCTGGCTCACTGTCCATATCAAGTTCCCACTCATGCTCTAAAGCATAGTAAGTAGGGATAGGGGAGAATATCAGTTTGCATTTAAAGTTGAATATATCAAATTCACATTTTCTGAAACAATATGAGAACTGAAACACAGCCATCCTTCAAAATTTGGACCTATCCAAATTTTGCAATGCAGTTCACTAACCAAACAATGTTTACATAGATGCATATATTAAGAGAAAATGTGCTTAAAATTAATATATTAGTGAAAATAACATACAAAAATACATTATATCAGGATAAATTGCTTTGTATAAATGTGGCCTTCCCCAAATGGTTCCCTGCAGATGTTTGGGATTCCAGCTCCTATCAGCCCCATGGGGAAGTCTGCATTAAGTACTAGAATGCTGAAACACACTGAAATTCACAATATGGGTTCCTTTACACTTGAGGCAGCTTACATGATACAGTCTAGCCTGAATTAAAGGCATGCTTGTTCTGTTCAGCCTTGTAGAGAAAAACATAACATAAATATTAAATATTGAATAGTGCCAAAGAAAGTATGTGCAGTAATTTTGCATCTTCTCGAGAAATTCAGTCATCCGTTGCAAGGGCATAACAGTGCAAACCTCGGTGCAGGAAGCTGAGAAGACTACCGTATCCAATTAAATTTAGAATCTCAAAAATGACGTTCAGAAGATGGGAATGTAACTGTTCAAATGGAATCTGGCCAAGACATCAACTTTAACCTCACTAGCTGATATCCTGAGTTTTTTAAAGGTGACATAAGGTCAGCACTCCAATTTTAGAGCTTAACTGAATTATTATAATCTGCAGCAATAAAGGACTTCTCCAGGTCACTGGTTTTCAAGCAGAAATGACACTGAATGTAAAAAACAGTATTAATCATGTTGCACTGGTATAAGAATGGACAGGGTTCATTTGTATTTGCAGTACCTTTGCCACATACACTATAATGTCCAGATATGATGTAGCAGTTTGCAAAGATGATGAAAGGCTCACTGAGAATAAAGAAGAGGGGGACAGACCACGATGGGTGATATAATAATCTTGTACCCTGTTAGGCATCATGAAAGCAGCAGACCACAAAGGTAAGAGGATAGATTTTTATTGATTGATTTATTTAGGGCCACACTAGATTGCATGAATGTGATTAACTTGCCTAGTTTTTGCTGTGTCAATAGCAGCTAGGGAGAACCTGAGCAGAACTGGAAGCTCAGGGGATGGGAAGGTTGAGTTTAACCTTCCTTCCCATGTGATGATCCTGATGAAAATAATCCCCATGAAGCTGCTATTTGCATTAGGAGAGAAGCCTCTGTTTATGCCAATTGAGGCTTTCCTTCTGATGCAAAAACCAAAAAACAACCAGCTTTGGGTATAGCTGTTTGTCAGGAGAACATCAGTGGAGAGTGTTAAATTCTCACCTCCCCATCCCCTTTGGGCCCACTGTTACTATGCTCCCCTTCAGATGCTATTTACATTTTTTAAAAATGCACATTAATTGGATTCACAATGTCACATTGATTTGGTCCCATTCTGTGTGCTTGCAGCAGGTAACATTTTAAAAAATAACCTTAAATAGCTAAGAAGAGAAAAGGTTCATGAAATATTGAAAATTGCATTCTAAAAAATATGACATTTTCCCATCGTGTTTTAATCCCCAAGCAGAGATTCTTAAGAAATACACAGGCAAATATCCAGGGGAAATCAGTTCCACACTCATGGAAGGGCTGAGACTGAGAATTTTGAATCATCAGAAACAGATGGAGAATATTGGGATATAATAAACTAGCCATAAAATGGCATACTTATGGAAGAGGTCTTGAGGAAGGCTTCTGGACAGTTACCTAGAGCATAAATCCCAGAGCAGCATGAGGCAAATCTATTTTCAAGGTTTATATTGCAATATATCGGTTGCTTTTGTTGCAACATGGCTACCCTTTTGGCATTTTCATAGTGTGAAGGAGCTATTTCAGGAGACAGGCAGGGTGTTGATGGGAGAGAATTCTGGTAGAGATGCGTGTACTGAAGCAGGGGAGAGAGAAGTCTGGTGTAGCTCTAATTACACTAGGCCTATGATTATGGAGTGTAAGGAGGAATTAAGTGGAGAAAATACTGTCCCCACACTTCTAGCAGGAATGCATTTGCCCCTACCCCTCTCTTCCTGCAAGAGTCCTCAGGTGGTTGCCTCCCAAAAGAAGGGGGTTGAAGGGAGGGCCATGTCGTGGCCCATCTGGCCTATCAGAAAGCCGTTAAAGTCTGTCTGTAAGCCTGCTCCTCCCCTTAGCTCTTCCTTCAAGCATTTTTTTTTGCTGAGCCCTCCCTCCGTCCCCACATGTAGTGTGGGCTTTGCTAGTCATCTGTTGAAGGGGTTAAGCAGGATTTTCTTTTTTTAGAGGGATTCCTTGATTGACCTTCGGGTCTCTTCTTTTTCACCTACTTCACAGTGCTGGGATTAATTAGATTGGATTTTGGGAGTAGTGCATTTTCGTTCCTGTAGGTATGAGGCATTATTGGGTTAAGAGCACCCTTTAGGGATCTACCAGTGCATTATGCCTGGTGGGACTCGGGGATCCCCTTTAGGCCTGGCGTGTGCATTTTTGGTGAATGCTGGACAGCAGGATCTGGGTGCATGTGTTGAGTTCACACCCAAGGCTCATGTCTGCTGGGTAGCCACAGCATGTGACTGTATCACATGCCCAGTGGACTGGAATGGAGAGATGCTTCCCTACCAGAACTACCTAAAATACTCATCTTCCCATACTTCCTGAATTCAGTTAATTTGTAGTTCTTCCACTCTGTTATATTGATAAATATAACCCTATTCCAGTGTTCTTGCCTGAAGATTCTTCTTTGTAGGCAGGGGGACAATGAGACAGGAGAAAGAAAAATGGAAAGCGATTGTGAAATGATTTTGTCATTCCAAGTTGGAGCAGAGCAAGGAACAGAGGGCTGATACAACTACTATTTAATTTATATACTGCTTAATGCCAAAATAGGCTTCTAAGCAGTTTGCAAGTATAAAAACTAATGTCACAAACATTAAAATACAAACATCCATAATTCAATTTCATTCCATTAAGACAGCACATCAATTAAAACAGGAAATTCTGGTTGAGAAAAGACTTTTCCAAGTATTTTTGTGTGTTTGGCAAAGCTTACTCTGATGAGAACTACATAAAAACAAAAATGACACTTTCCCATCTTGGCCAAACACATAAAATGTAATGCTCTTTGGAGCCAAACAATCTTAGAGAACAACTCAGGTTTCCTTGAACAGAATTGTGGCTGCACATGATTCAAATTGAGGTGGTTTCCCAATTTCTTTTAGTGCACAAAGGTGCTTTTGTAAATTTACATGAACTATTCTTGGGCTTCTAGTCGCTTCTGGTTTCATAGCCACAATGGCGTTTTTGCCAAGGTGGGGGCTTGTTTGCTGCCACCCCACATTGGCAGAAGGCTCGGGAACATTCCCGAAGGGTTCAAAATTGCATCACGTGGGGGCCCTGGAGTCAATCCGAGTAAGGGAGGAGCAGGGCATATAAGCCAGCTCCTCCCTCAAATCTTGCCTCTCTTTTGCCTTGTGGCACCCCCCCCCCGGTCAGTATGGGCTCTGCTAGTCACCAGTTGGGGCTGAGTAGGAATTTTTTGGGGGGATGCTGATTTCAGCATCCCTTTCATTTTGCCTACTCCATACTGTTGGGATTTGATTTAATTGGCTGAAAGGGGGGATTTGGGTTGTTTCGCTTTGGCTGGCATGGAATTCGGGCAGGTGAGGAAGGTGGGGTACAAAAATAGGTGCTGAGGCATTGTATTAAAGGGCACTCACTACGGAACCGCCAGTCAGGTGTGGCTGGTGGGGATCTTGGGGGTGTCCTTGTGGGACCAACTTGCGCATCAGGGTGAAGGCCTGTACAGCGGGGCCGGGGTGCGGAGGTTGGAAACATGTAATTGACTCTACTGGCAAGGAGGGATAATTTCACCCACATACTTTGCCTAGGGAGTCATGGTCTATAGAGACTGACATGCCCAATGAACTTGAGGGATAAATCCCTCTCAGCTAGGTATCCTCACCTGCCCGAAGTAGATTCAATTTGGCAATTGGCAGAAATGGGATTTAATATATAATTGTTATATTTTAAATAAATATAACATTATTCCATAACTGTGTCACGAGTCTTCTTTGGTGTGGTGGCAAGTGAGATCTTTGGAGTATTACAGTTTAATTTTCTGAAGCACCCTTCTTTGGTGTTACACATCAAGAGAGGTAGGTGCTCTGATACCTTTACAATTCACTATGCTTATAAACAATTCTGAATTACCTACAATACTTACCTACCTACCTATCTAGCGCATACATTCCTTCATCAGCAGAAACCACAGCATCATATGAAGCTTTTGTTTGAGAAGGAGAAGGCAGTCTACATGATTAAATGATCACACTGAGAATTCTGAGAATTATTCATTGGATTCAACTGAATTGCAACTGGGGTTATCGTTCCTTCTTCTGAAAGTAATTGTCCCTCTCTAGGTGTTTAGGTACCATACTAAGACACTGCCTGCCAGTGGGAATTGGTTAACTCTTAGCTTTGGCTCTACATAGAAATGTGACAAACCTATGCTGTCTTCTGCATTTCATGCTCTTTTGCCTCTCTGCTAATATTTACAATCTTTTTTTCTGTACCCATGCGTATGCAAAGAGCTCATACATTTCCTTCATTCCAGCAGAAACCATAACATCATATGAAACTTTAAAAGATTAGACAAATTAATGGAGGATAAGGCTATCAGTGGCTACTAGCCACAATGGCTATGCTCTGCCTTCATAGTCAGAGGCATGAGACAATAATAATAATAAATAATAAATTTTATTTTTCAGCCGCCTATCTGTCCGGGTTAGGGACACTCTAGGCGACGAACAACAAGAATAAAAAGAATACATATAGATCAACATAATAAAATTTTAAGCTATAAAACCATTCATTAATTCAGAACATAAATTAATCTGTCCCAATCTTGTAGGCCTGCCTGAACAGCCAGGTCTTCAAGGCTCGGCGATAGCTGGACAGGGAGGGAGCATGTCTGAGATCGAAAGGGAGAGAGTTCCAGAGGGTGGGGGCCACAACAGAGAATGCCCTCTCTCTGGTCCGTACCAGCCTAGCTGTTCTCACCGGTGGGACCGAGAGAAGGTCTTGCGAGGCTGATCTCATCAGGCAGCACAATCGGTGATTCAGGAGGCGTTCCTTCAGATATACTGGGCCGAAACTGTATATGCTTCTGAATACCAGTTGCTGGAAACCTCAGAAGGAGAGAGTGCTCTTGCACTCAGGTCCAGCTTGCAGGCTTTTTAAAAGCAACTGGCTGGCCACTGTGAGAACAGGATGCTGGACTAGACTGGCCACTGGCCTGATCCAGCAGGCTCTTCTTGCTTTCTCAGGTATACCGATCTGACTATGGATAACATCTGACAAAGCAGAATCTAGTTCATAAAAGATAATGCCATATAAATGGGTTTGGCCTTAAACTGTCACAGGACTCCATAGACTATCATGGCTATCCCTCTGAAACTGTGCATTTTAGGAGATGAAAGGTGCTTCCAGATGAATGTGGGATGGGTTCTCTTCATGCATGCAAGGTTTGTTTCAGTGTCCACATGACACTGTTGGCATTAAAATGCCATCTTGTCATTTTCTCCTACTTAATACAGATGTACAGATCCAAGGCCTGCCAGTGTGAAGGACTGCCAGGGATTGCCCTACTGCCCTCTTGGCTGCCCTTGCATGGATGCAGGACCAGATCGCCAGTCAGCAAGGCTTGCTGGTGAAGAATGGCTGAGAGATAAGCCAAATAAGGAACAGCTGAAGAGAGACCCAGCTGTTGGCTGTGAACCTTCAGAGTCCCATATAACAGAGGAGGAAGGCAAAGACTGGGGGGAGGGTTAGAAGCCTGAATGTGGGTGTGGCCCTTTGAGACAAAAGCCTCTGGGGCTTGGTACTTGAGATTATTTGGCAGTTTGTTAAATTAAAGACACTAAGCTTTATGAAAGGTTGTGAATGAGTTGTTACACAAGGTTGCCAGAAGGTGGCCTTGATTTGCCACTAAACACCAGCAGCAGCAGCAGCAGCAGGCTGCTTTCACACATGGGGCTCCTTGCATTAGTTTAACAGATTTAAAAGGTAGCGCTTCTGTCCCGATTTCTAAAATCCCTTTCACACTGCAGTACCTGTTGCATTAAGGAACAGCAGTTTTTTCAGCTGATATACCGGCATTTCATGCAACGCTCTTTCTCACGGCTGCAATGTATGTCTTGTTTTCATCCCTCACCCATTATACACATGCACACTGTTCCCCACTGTGTAGGAGGTCTAAGATCTTGTCCCATAACCATGCAAGTCCTCTCCCTTTAGGATCTGACTTTTTAAATTGTTTTAGTTGTATCAACATAGGGGTGTGTGTGGGAAATGCTGCTGCTATCTGCGCCAATGCTGGAATACTGGTACAACGGTCGTCAGGCAAAAAAAAAAAAAGCTGTGCGACTAAAGGGTGGGAATACACTGCTTGCTGGGATGCCTGTCACATGAGAGGCTGCAGCTAGAGACAAACTCCTGCGATCTTCTGGGTTCCCAGCCTTGCTAACGGATTATTTCTGGTATCATTTATCACAGAAATTTGTGCTAAACTTCCACTATATTCCACTATGGACATCGTGTGAAAGATCAAATATAATGCACAAATTACCAGGTAAGAGATCATCAGAATAACGGAATAAAGTGCAGTGTGACAGCAGCCAAAGACTCGGGGAGGGATGGCCTGACTGGAGTGCTAGTGGTGGCAAAGCCTGATGGGGAAGTGGGTTTAGCAGCAGCCTTTCCCAACCAGTGTGCCTCCAGATGTTGTTGGACCACAACTCCCATCTTTCCTGACCATTGGCAATGCTGGCTGAGGCTGATGGGAGTTGTGGTCCAACAACATCTGGAGGCACACTGGTTGGGAAAGGCTGGTCTAGAGGGTGAGACGTGAAACCTCAACCTACCTTCCCTGGAACTATGTGTGTAAGGGTATTCACTGGGGAAAGTGTGGGTGTGATGTAAGTCCCTGTCCTAATAAACAAGAAGCCAAACAGTCCTGTGGTTGCAGCACTTTAGGTGCTGGAAAGGGAGACAGGGACCATAGACACTGGGCCTTTTGATGTTCCCCTGCCCATGGAAGCCCAATAGCTGGGAAGAGCAAGTTTGGTATAAGCAGAACTTGGGCTGTCCTGCCTGAGCCGGGACTATGCTAGTCTAACTCCCTCATCCTGGCCTATCCAGGGATACACTGAGCTAACTCCCTCAACCTGGCTGAGGTGGGGCTATGCTGGCTCAGCAGCTGCTCAGCCAGTGGAACTTAAGCTGGCAAATGTATGCCAGCATACCAAGGGGTATTCCAGAGGCATGGTGGGGGCAGGATGGGGCAAGGAGAGACTTGGGGCTCATTCACACTGGAGCTGAACTCTGTTTTAAAGATGAAGCTTTTTCCATCGCAATAGGAGTTTAAAGATCACACTTCCTACATTCCAATCACTGTTTTCTGTACATACTGAAGGGAAAGAGTTTGTATTTTCAGAATCCAGCAGAAATGCAAATATTTGTTGGAACAATGTTATGCTTTTTTGTACAAGTTGGGGGGAAGAAAAAAAAGAGCACCATTTACAGCAGGCTTGCAGAATGGGAGCCAGCAGGAAATGACATAACAAAGGGAGGAGGAGGGAGTGGGTATGGACTCACAAAAGGATCGGAGCTAAGCATCTACAATCTCCTAGAGATATGAAGTACAGATGGTTTTTCCTTCCCTTTTCAGATTAAACTTGGATTTATTTGCTGTAGATTAAAAGCTGAAAGCACCAGGATGCCTTCCCTTTGCCTCCTATGCCATGTGATCACTGTGAATTAAAAGGGCATGTAAGTAGAACCCATCTCACATTAAATCACCATGTGAACCGGCCCTTCCACCAATTCCAAACCTCTTTCAACTCAGTCACATGACCTGCCAGCCCAGTGGAACTTACACCAGCAAAAAAGGTGGTGGATGTCAAACACTACTTTGAAGGCTTGTTTTTCCTCAG
The DNA here is from genome assembly GCF_030035675.1 of Rhineura floridana. Classification (NCBI taxonomy): domain Eukaryota; kingdom Metazoa; phylum Chordata; class Lepidosauria; order Squamata; family Rhineuridae; genus Rhineura; species Rhineura floridana. Next base: position 78,818,358 of record NC_084486.1, on the reverse strand, counting down.
CCAGCAGCAGCCCTGCTCCTGAATGGAGTTTGGAATAGGAATAAGTTCCACTGGCTTCTATCAGAGGATTGTTCTGTTAGCAGGAAAATCCAAAAAGGAGAAAAATGACATCTGTTGCCAACAATCCATTTGTGATATCTCATCAACCCACTTGCAAATTAAGACCCTGTCCAGAAGTGACTTACGAATAACATAAAACAGCATAAGTGCTATAATTATAGAGCTGCCCCAAAACCCATTCCAAAAAGAAAGGAAGTGGGAAGGTCAGCAGAATCTAAGCATGCAAAATGCCATATTTGGAAAGAGAAAGAGCAATGAGTCATATTTTCTTGTGGTATCCCATGGGAGGGGGCAGTTAGTTAGCTCTGATTTGATGCCAGTAATATATGGACCCCATATACAAGCAAGTCCCATTTAAATTAACAGGTCTTACTTCCTAGCAAACATACACCAGATGTATGGTTACACAAACTCTACATAGAAACAGAAACATGTATAACCTATTGACATATACAGTGAAGATATAATGTATAGGAATATGTTCAGATCACAGCTGATGCAACACGTAGGCCAAGTATCTTATTGTCTGCCACTCATTAGCAGTAGATATTGGTCCTGTTTGTGCCTTGTGGAAGATAAATTGTAGGCTGATGAAGGAGAGCTAATGGCATGTGACATTTTTGTTTGCTTTTCTGTCTGTTTAACTATTCATTTTCTCTGAATTTTGACTGAGCCACTTCTTAAGCTGAGATGCAGTCCTATAATGTGGGGGTAGGCTGACCAGGCTTGATGTGTTTTATATTTACAAAACACTCAATCTCTTAACAGTTAAGGCACAACTAATTGGTGAGTGACTCTGGATATATAAACCTATTTACAGACTTAAGTTTCTTCCTAGTTCTGATCTGGGACCACTTAATCTAACATTCTTTACACGAACCTCAGAAAGCACTGGTAGTCCATTAAGAACTGGGCACCAGTCTACCAGTGGACCACACTCTACCTTCCGTCCACTCAAGGGGTTTTTTTTTTACATAATCCACTTCCAAATAATTGCTTCGGGTTGTATTCAATGTAGTGCAAAAGCAATCATTTTGTTAGTACAAGGATTTCTCCTTGTGCGACAGAACAATCTGCTACTCTTCTCCTTGTGCATGCCCCCTAAATCTGTTCTGAGGATTCCTCCAATCCTTCAGAGCAGATTTGGGGACATCATGGGCTGCACATGGAGGGAAGAATGCAGGAGAGCTCTGTTATACCAGTGCTAGTGCAAAAATTTGAATACCCCCATACATTTCCCTTGAAATCTGTTATCAGTTATAAATAAAACACCTAGGGTAATGCCAGGCTGATTTTTTTTTTCAGGTGTCAGGCATATTTATCACGTACCTGATTTCAACAAGCTGTGTTGGGTCCATGGCCCTCTTTGTGATGACTCTGTTAGTCTAAATATTAGATGGAGGGATAAGAGGAGCCAGCATGAGAGTGATCAGGATATGGGGGTGATGGCATCCTTGAAATTGCCTACAAGGGGGACAGGGAACCAATTAAGTGGTTAAAAATAAAGTCATGGGCCATCGTCTTCCAGCATTGATAGAAACAAAGATGAGATCACTTCATTGCATTGATTAGGAAAGTGATGATTGCTTAGCTAGCACTCTTTCTCCTGGTGCACTAAGAAACATACTAAAATGAGCCAGCCATGTAAATTCACATCTCTCACACCTGGTTTTTCCAACACCTATATCCATCCATCCATCCATCCATCCATCCATCCATCCATCCATCCAATATTCTAAAGCAATAGTGACCCGCTGTTTGGATATTCAGAGGGCAGAAGTGGCTTACTGAGGGGAACACAGCTGCTACACTAGCTTCTGAACAGATGGGGTGCTGTTGCTTAATGGGAGGAAGAACAGGGGAGATCGGCACAAAGGAGGAGGAGGAGGAATTTTAGTCTGAAAATGGAGACCGAAGACTGAAGTAGACTGTGTTTACACCTAGGATTTAGAGATTAACAATCTATGGCTGATCTTCATTTCTGAAAAACAGAAAACTCAGCTGTTACCCAGATCTATCTCATGCCTTAAGCAAAACACACAGGTTCCTGGTTAGGTAGAAAGAAGATGCAAAGGGGAGCATGGCAACCTTTATACCAGAGGATTTACACACACATACATACAGACACACCCTTACTTATGAACCAACATAACTGCTTTGGGGTGTGTGTTTTGGTATCACTTGAATCTTATGATTCATTATTTATGCTTGTTCACCACCCTGGAATCTATTATATATAAAGGATCTACCTTTATTTTTTTTTGTTTTAAATTGCATTTCTGTTATTGTATTAAGTATTGGATTTATTTGATTTTAAATTATATCATTGCTTTGTTGAAGGAACATGAGAAGCTGCCTTATACTGAGCCAGAACATTGGTGCATCTAGGTCAGTACTGTCTACACTGACTGACAGCGGCTCTCCAGGTAAGAAGAGCAGGGAGTCTCTCCCAGCCCTACCTGGAGACACCAGGGATTTAACTTGGGACCTTGTGCATGCAAAGCAAATGTTCTACAACAGAGTTACAGCCCTTATCCTTTTAAATCACCCTGGGACTTTATGTTGAAAGGCAGGTTAGAAAGCCAATCAATCAATAAAGGGCCAAATAAGTTTTAAAAAATCAAATAAGTAAATTAATAAATAAATAATGGTCAAAATTTGAAGCATTCTGAGTTTTTGGACCCAGTACTGGTTACTTGTCTAAACACAGTTTTACTGATCAGACTGCCAAGGTACTAGCTAAGGACAGAGACACACTTACTGTTCTGCTGGTTCCAGTGAGTCTCTGCCTCTCCTTTCTGAAAACAGGAACACACAATGCTAGTAAAACCCCACACCTTTTTATTGTAAAACCTGGTGGGATCAGCTTGAGTTCGTTATTTTTTAAAATTTGCTTCAAACAGATTTCGCAACTGATTGGCAGATCAACCCATTGCCCCTTCAGTTGTGGCCAACGGAAATGCTTTGCTGTAGATGACTAGTGTGCTCACAGTCTAGTTGGCAACCCTGTTTCCTCCCTGCCCCTGTGTAAATCGGATCCAGTTCTGTCCATGGAGGTGCATGGGCTGACACACATCAGGGAAGCCACTTTGCTTTGGTGTTATACTGTACCATTGCACCCAAAGTCCCTCTGTCAAAGCATCCAAAGAATGCCCAAGCCCATTTTGTGTTTCGTATTCCTCAGTATCCCTGAAACCGTTATGTTACTACAGCCTTTTTTCCCCAGCGAACTGATTTTATTGATAGTGCCCAGCAGGTGTTCCAGCTTGACAGTGTGTAGATGGAGTGGTGCTACGCCTCCCAACCCTTCAGACAGACAATATGCCTCATCAAAAGGGCAAGAGGGAGGGAGGTAGCCTAGTTAATTGTTAATTATTCTTTTTTACTGTTACTGTTATCCAAGACCTTTAAAAAATATGATTTAGTCTCCATTGTAATTAGGTTAAAATCCCTTTTGTGTTACTGTCTCATTTTCTTCTTAACAATTGACTAAACAGCAGAGTGTTCTCTAGAAAGCACAAATCTCTTTATTAGCAAGAGAACAAGCTGCCTTGTATAACACTAATGAATCTTTCATTGGTGTATTCTGAATTCATTGCAGTTACAAGTGAAATGGCAAGAAGAATTCATTTGTCTTTTTTTTTCAGTGCATCTTTGCTCACAGCTAGCTCTCAGCTGGGACTCTGCATGGCTGTGGTTTCTTTTAGCCACACCAAAGGATCTAGATCAGCCTTTCCCAACCTTTGGGTCTCCAGATGTTGTTGGACTACAATGCCCATCAGCCTCAGCCAGCATGGCCAGTGGTCAGGAATTATGGGAAATGTAGTCCAGCAAAATCTGGGGACCCAAAGGTTGGGAAAGGCTGTATCTAGATTTCTTTGAAGGATCAGTCTTTCAGCACTGAGAAAGTCAAAGCTGAATAGAACATCAAAAATTACCTTATACTGAGTTAAATCATTGGCCCAACAAGCTCAGCATTGTCTACCTTGTCTGGCCGTAGCTCTGCAGGTTTTCAAACAGGAACTCTTTCCCAGACCCACCTGGAGATGCCTGGGACTGAACCTGGGACCTTCTGCATGCAAAGCAGATGCTCTACCACTGAGCGACAGCCCTTCCCCACGTTCCTTATATTCATATGGTTCATTACCCACCCACACTTCACTCCTTGCTCTGAAAGAAGTTGGTCCCACCTTGGTTTAATGGAGCTGTCTTTGTTGCATTTCTTTCTTGCCCCAATACTTTGCTACTGAGAACCAAATGAGATGTTATGCTAAATAAGGATCTGCTGCCCAAAGCTGTTGCTCCATGTTTAGCTCTCCTCACCCTCCATAACATATAATAGAACTTACCTGTGTCCTGATGTCACAGCATCTTGGTTTTCCTCTCTGTACTGCCACACAAAGAGGTTACATTCATGGTTTGAGTGATATGTGCAAGTTCCCTAGATGTAGGGACCTGAATCCATGCTTAACAGAGCTGTATAAAAATGTATGATGATGAAAAGCAATCTAGTTAGAACAGATGGAAAGTTAAATGCTTGCTTGCTGTTCTTATCCAGCAATCAGCTGTAAGGTGCAGGCTCAGCTCATATCCTGGGAAAGGAAAGCATGAATCTCCTTTGAAGTATGTGGAGGAATCACCTGACTCATACATCAGCTATCTCCCCAGATGGTGGCGCATGCACAATGGGTCAGTCTCTGGGAGATGGCACAGCTCACTGGGTATAAGAGACACTCCATGTACCAATGAGGTGAGTACCATTGTGAGAGACTGTGTGTACTACCATTAAGAACCAGATAGAGAAGGAAGTGGGAGACCCAGCAATAAATGCTGTTAAGATTTAGAGAAGGGAGTCTCCCTTGTGAGTATAGTGGTGAAATATAGTATGATAGTTGCTCTGTAGAATCACAATAGTGCTACAGTGCATAGCTGCTTTGATTATTCTGCTAAGTAACTAATAAACCCACTTAATTAGCATAGCTGATGTCCATCTTTATTGCATATCCCAATTTATCTCAAAGAACCATCATCCCCCACAGGCAAACACAATGGGGTGATGTAACACCCTCTTCCTCTCTAGTTCTTAGGCCTTGAGAATATGATGTAAGTTTTAATGCTTCTTGAGAGCAGAGCTTGGAAAAGTTACTTTTTTGAACTACAACTCCCATCAGCCCCAGCTAGCATGGCCACTGGATTGGGCTGATGGGAGTTGTAGTTCAAAAAAGTAACTTTTCCAAGCTCTGCTTGAGAGACAGTGGCCTGTTTGCACATCACACAAAGCCAAACCCTGGGCTAATGATTCAGTTCTCCCAGACAAACAATGAGCCATTAACGATAGGACAAATCTGGGTTACAGCTCATAGTTAGTCTGGAGAGAACTAAACCATGAGCCCACATTCAGGTGACATGTTTACCATAGTTTGGCTTATAATGTCATCCGGCCCTCTGCTCATGGTTTAGTTCTCTCCAGAATGACCATGAGTTATAAGCCAGGTTTGTCCTATCGTTAATGGTTTGTGCAGCACAGCAGATTAAGAACTGAAGAGGAGCAAGGCAGCTGTGCTCTCCTCTCTAGGAGCTTAGCATTTGTGCTAAGCCATAGTTTGGTTTAGCATAACATGTGAACCACTGTTGTGCAGTTGTTATAGTAATTGTTTAAACCCAATACAACCTTGATTTAAATCCCTTCTCAGCCGTGAAGCTCAGAGTGACCTTGAGTTTGTCATGATCTCTCATGTTAACTTATGTCTCAGAGTTCCTGTGAGGATAAAAGTGGGGACAAAAATCTTGTTCCTTAGTGAGTTCCTTTATGGATGGGCAGGAGTGGCTGCCACTTGCAGGAACAAGGAAGCACCGAAAGTTTTAAGACCACATAGACCAGATGAAAACTAATAAAGCCACAAACAGTGGGAAAGTTTGGATGATCATTTGTGTTCATCTTTAAAGTGAAACAGAGGATACAAAGACAACGGCATAACTAGTGGGAGTGCGGGGGGGTGCGGACCTCTGGCACGTGCACGCACTCCAGGCTGGCGGTGGAAGACCCGTCCCGGCTTCACCCCCAGCGAGCGGGTGCCTGCTTTCCATTTCGCCCGCCTGCCTCCGAGGAGGAGTTGGCTGCGCTGACCCGGAGCGCTTCTCGGCTCCTTTGCTGGGCAATGGTGCAGGGCGGGGTGGCTCTGGGTGTCACCCCCCTCAGGGTGTCACCTGGGTGCGGTCCGCACCCTCTGCACCCCGGTAGTGACACCCCTGTACAAAGAAGTAGGTTGAACTAGGGTCATATTTATTGAATTTTAATAAAAACAATATGCAGAGGTGACAACCCTGCTGCTGAGAGAATTGCACTGGCTGCCCATTAGCTACTGGGCCAGGTTCAAGGTTCTGGTTTTGGTATACAAAGCCCTACGCAGCTTGGGACCAGGATACCTGAAAGATCATCTTACCCCTTATATACCCAGTCAATCACAACACTCTGCAAGGGAGGGCCTCCTGCAGATATCATCTTATCAGGAGGTCTGTTTCACACAACATAGGAAGCGGACCTTTAGTGTTGTGGCACCTATGCTTTGGAATTCCCTCCCCTGAAATATTAGACAGGCGCCATCTCTGTTATCTTTTCGATGCCTACTGAATACCTCCCTCTTTCAACAAGCCTTTTAAGTAGAGACCTTATCCCAGTCTGCATCTCCATTGGAATTGCTTTTTAAAGATGTTTTTAAAGCTTCTTTAAAAAGATGTTTTTAGAGATGTTTTAATATGTTTTAAAAGATGTTTTGTTTTAATATATTCTAAAGTCTGTTTTTCAGATGTTTTAGAGTGTTTTTAGTGTTTTTGTTTGCCACCCTGGGCTCCTACTGGGGGGAAGGGCAGGATATAAATAAATAAATAAATAACACATAATTCAGATGGACAGTATGTGACTCTTGCTATTGTATGAAATTCCTAAGGTCTTTGGATTCTGTCTCCCCTCTCAAGTCAGAGTTACTTTCGATTCATGGCCCTGTAAGCTAAATATGCAAGGGATAACTTCTCTGGTCAACCTAATTTTGTGCCCCATGGATAAAGTTGCTTACCTGTGTTTAAGATCTGTATGAAGACACTACCTTGGTCATATAAGGGAACAGGGTCTTGTCTTGGTGAGTCTGTTTCATACAGTTTGCTTTGTCCTAGCAACCATACAGCCTTTTACAGGGGCTGCTAAACTTTTATAGAAGCAGCTAGGGCTATTGCAAATGTTTGCATGCAAACTTTTTATGTATTATAGTAGCACAGAGAGATAATGTACCCTGAAAGTCTGCTCTTACTCAATTGTTCAGTGGCTGTTTTCTGCTTGGTTGGCAGCTGTTTCAATGCCATAACCATTTAAAATGAGACTTCCTCCTGGCTAGGTCAGATATCATGGTGCCATGAAGTTGTCACATAGCTAAATCAGGTCCATGTAGCAACATCACAGTCAGCTCAGTGTAGAGTTAATGCCTCCTGTCAGCATTCTACATGAGTGAATAAGTTTGTTCACAGTCCCTACCTCCCCCAAATTGCTAAAAGTGGCTCTTTCTTTGCAAGAGATAAAAGCTTTGGTGAAAGGCTTCCCATCCTTTGGCTTGGCCCTAGAAGAATCCAAATACCTTTTCAGTCTTGTATTCATCCAAAGCAGACATGGTCTTTGGACAACCTGAAACTATTGGTTACTGTAGGAAACTGTCACAGATTCATAATTGCACAGCTTCCTCAAGAATCATTCCAGAAAGGTCTGAATGCTTACAGAGTTTATAACCAAAGATCACTGAAGACAGGTTGGTTCATAAATCTTAAACCCAAACCTTCAGCTGGATTGACTAAAATTTGGCCATTCCAACAACTTTACCATAAAGAGAATAAATAGGGATGTCAGAGAATTCCAAAAGAAACAGTAGTGGGCCAAACTTTTCCGAACAAATATGGACAGGAGACTCCCCTACCTCATTTACCGTTTCCATCAATCCACAACCCTCCGAGTACAATGTGGTGTCGATGGAACTTTAACAAATCCTATCCCTGCTACTAAAGGGGTTAGACGGGGCTGCATATTAGCCCCTTTACTTTTTAACCTTTTCTTGAATGACCTGAGCATAAGTTGTCACTCTCCCGACTTTCACCCCCCCCAAGGTGGCTGATCAAAATTGTCCTCTGCTGCCATATGCAGACGATGCCGTCCTCTTGTCTTTGACTAAAATAGGACTGAAACGGCTTCTCCGTGCTTTTATGTCTTACTGCGTTGCAAATTCATTAACTATAAACTTCAGCAAAACAAAAATCCTGGTTTTCTTCTGGCGTTTATCTGTGTCTGATTGGACAATCAATGGTTGGAAGATAAACCAGGTTAGGCAATACAGATATCTGGGGGTTACGTTTCATTCCTCTCTCACCTGGGCAACACATATATGCTCTGCCGTCCAGACTGCTCAGAACACGTCAAAGGCCATTCTTCGTTACTTTTATACTAAGGGTGGGCAGTACATACCTGCTGCCATCCAGGTACTTAAGACTAAGATATTTCTCCAACTGCTTTATGGTGTTCCACTCTGGGCCCAGTGCTTTAATCCCAAAGTCGAATCAATTTTATCAACTTTCTTAAGATCTATCTTTGGTGTGCCTCAATGCGTCCCGGCTGCCAGCCTCCGTTAAAGTCTGGCTTGCCATCACTTGAATGCCTAGCCTGGTCTCTAGCTTTCAGATATTGGACCAAATTAGCTTACGCAGGTCCCTCTTCAGGATACCTATATCTCCTCTGGAAAGACGCCTTTTCCAGCTCATGGTCCAAAACATTTCATGCTAAATTGGCCAGGCTAGGTTTTTCATTGGACTTCCTATCCTCATTAGATCCTGAATCAGCTAAACGGATCATCGAGACCCGGATTAAAGATGTAGATCTCCAACACTCAATGTCAAATGCTGCTAAAACCTGTTCCCCTATCCATTCAGACCTAAGATTTACATTCCCTAACTTCGCCACATATCTGGAAAATTTGATTATACCCAAATACCGCCAAGCCTTCTCCAGGGCCAGATTCAACTGCCTTTTTTCTACACTTTTAGAAGGCTGTTACCAGGGTATCCCCCACGAATTTCACATCTATCCCTGCAGGCATGCAGACGTTGAATCGCTGTCCCATGTCTTTTTTGTCTGCATCTTTTATAATGCCGAACGCTCTAGGTACCTAAACCCCATTACAAAAGATTTCCCCGGCAGGCCCGCAGACTGCCTACTGAAATATCTCCTGGCCGGTACAGATAAGCTAACCACCTTATCTGTTGCTAAGTTCATCTCAGAGCTTGGAAAAGTTACTTTTTTGAACTACAACTCCCATCAGCCCAATCCAGTGGCCATGCTGGCTGGGGCTGATGGGAGTTGTAGTTTTAAAAAGTAACTTTTTCAAGCCCTGGTTCATCTTTGCTGCCTAAACTATACGCAAGAAGATCCTTCTTTAGACATCCATGCTCTATTTTATCGCTGTACTATTATGAGCTTTGTTACCTCCTATATTATAATATATGCTTTTTTAACTTTCTTGCTAAATCAATTGTATGTTGGGTCCATGAGCACACAATAAAATTTGATTGATTGATTGGAAATAGCCAATTTTTGCTTATTTGGAACAGAAATTAATCCACTGAACATAATAGATGTTTGCTTTTTTCAGTCTGCAAATGATACATAATTGATGACATTTTCCCCTATTTGCATCGCATTTACTTTGCATTGAAATGAATGTTGTGGACTAACTTAATTACATAAAATTCTGCCACAGTGGACAGCAATTTGAATAATGTAGTCTCAGTCAGAAGCCAAACTGCAGCAGAATGGAAAGAGTGCTGCATTGTGACAACATGGGTGAAATGAAGTTGATGCCTTCTTACATCCCTAAGAAGCAATGAGTGTATTTTTCATGAATCAAGAATTCACTAAAAACATATTATGGTATCCATAAAAGTAATAATGATTCCCTTTTCATACTATTTAAGTGAAATAAGAGAGAAGGAATAATGGGATTGGACATTAGTCCTCATTAGGTAGGAGCAAGGATGTTGACAGTGCCTCCACCTTTTAAAGTTTATCTTTGCAAACATGAGGGGAAAAAACATTATATTTTTATCTTGTTTTATAGATGAAATAATCTGGTATTGTTAAATACCTAATAATACACTGATTATGACACTGGAATACAAATTCTGCATTCTGTTTTATAGTTATGGCCATCACTAAATATAGTAGCATTCCTATTCATAGTATCTGATGTGCGGGAAAATGTACAACTCCAAAAAAGCCAGGTCAGATGCTGCCTACTGGCAAGTCTGCATAATACTTACAGAATCTGATTGTCAACTGAGACAAATACAAAGGGAGGACAAAAGCACCTCTGCACACCAAACCAAGTTGTCAGCAGACAGGGAATGGCAGTGATTACTGTCAATGCCATTTGCTTTTATAGCAATTTGATTGTGAACCATTGCCTTCAACTTTTGTGGAATGCCTTTGTTTTACTTCCAGATATATCCTACAAGAGAATTAATACTACCTTCACTCTACTCCCCATTAAGACATAAGTCACAAAAAGTGGGCACGCTATGAATCTTGTTCAGATAGCAGAACCACTTAGATCCCCATAGACACTTGTGCTGTGTTTCACATTATAGTCATTAGCTTTCCATTTGCTTCAAGCCACCTATTCTTCAGATACAAAACAAACAGTTTGCCATCTGCATGGCAAGTAGCTGTCTAGAACTCAAAACTGATTGCAACCAGTTGCCTGCAGCAGATCAACTGCAAACATAACTAGGTTTTGTCACTAGCGATTTGGTTGGCTATTAATACATATAACACTGCAAGCATTGGAGCTGGAGCTAGCAGTTCATCACTGGGTCACAACTGGTTTCAGATACAGAAAGTAATTGAACTTTCACCCTCTCTGAAATCTTTCTTTCACATGAAATGATGGGTTCTGTGACTGAACAAGAAAAGCACCATTGTCTGGATGATTTCTTGCACTTTTTCAATGCTGTCTCCAGCTAGAGAAGAAAGAAAGAAAGAAATGTGGGGAACATTAATCACTAATCCTAATTGGGGCAGGGAGAGAACTTCCATTGAGATGACCACAAACAGAAGAGGATATTGGTGGAGCAGACCAGGCCTGCACAACATACAATCTACAGAGCTGAACACAGATTGATAGGATCTTAATAAACTCCTTGTTTTTTATGCCCTCTTTGAACTGCAAAGCAGGGCTTGCCCACCATCTGGTGACTAATTTGTTCAGACACGGAACACAATATATGATAGGGTTAGGCAGACTTTTAATTAAAAAAAAAAGGTTAGATTTTTAGCTTTGGCCTTTCTCACCCTGAATAACAATTGACAAAGTTTGGTCTTATGGAAGCCTGTCAGAATCCCACACTGCAAACATTACAACTATGCATGGGCATCCTTGGGTATCAAAGTTAGGGCTGGCATGCTGGTTGATTGAACATAATGAAGCTGCCTTCTACTGAGTCAGGTCCTTGGTCCATCTAGGTCAGTATTGTTGACTCTACACTGCCTGGCAGTGTGGCTTTCCAGGGTTTCAAGCAGGTGACATTCCCAGCCCTACCTGGAGATGCCATCAGGGATAAAAACAGAGGCTTTCTGCATGCAAAGCATGTGTTCTACCATTAATGGTCCTTCCTTAAAATATATCCTTTAACCAGATGGGACATGAACCCATAGTCACTGACTCAGGAAGCCAGTGCGTTATCCATCAGAGTGAGGGAAAATGTTATAATTCTGCTTATCACACATGGAGGAAGAATATTGTCTGAACCATATGTTTTAGATGTTCAACTAAAATGTGTTACTGGTATACACACATAGAGTAACACACTTTGTATCATGCATCATATTGCTTTGTATGTCATTTCAGTACAGTCGACCAAAAGCCAGGATTGGCTCTGTTGACTCTGTTGTTTGAAATAGCCCAGAGTGTGGTCCAGGGGGGAAACAATAAGGTCTCTGTATAGGAAAGTGAGACTGCAGCAGTCCCAATACAGAACAGTTGGTCTTCCACATTAATAAATAGATCTGCTTTTGTAACCTGTTATCCCACGTGTGTATCTGTGTGTATGTGCTGCTGTTGAAAGAGCAGACTGGAATCAACTAGAAAGTATGTTGTGAGTGACATCTTCCTGGTGTGCAGAGCTATGTTAAATCAAAGCCGCCTGTTTAAAAACAAGTGTTGGGAACATGAAGAGGCAACCTTACTCCTCAATTAGAAAGATGAACACTCTGCATTGCTGTTGATTTCAATAGCAAGGAAAAAACAGATTGCAATTTGTTATCTCTAAAGTCCCTTCTCTCACCTCAAAACACACACCTCATCTCTGTTGATTCTCTCTTTAGCACATTAATTGTGATTCTCTATTTTCATGTTCTACTAAAATTAAATTCTTTCTGGGAGAAATTGAGTATACTTTTGGTATGTTCAAATCTTTATTAGATCTTTATTTCATCGTTAAAGAAAAGGCCAGGTTCTACTATTTCCAGCATTTGGGAGATATGCCGTTTCAGATAAAATAAAAAGTAAGTAGTTAATAAATTACGAGAATACAATGGTAATTGAGAATAATTTAAATCCAAGAGCTGAGCTGCCCATTTTTTTTGTAGGATACTACTGCATTAAAATAGACCACAAGAGACTTGACTCACAACTAAGCATGTTGCTATGGGCTCTAGAGCTAAGCAGTTTCCTGTCATTTAAATCGGCTGTACAACCTGTGTCCCCTTCTTAGACAAAAGCAACTTCATCACACTGATCTCCACTTTTGCAACTTCCAGGCTTACAGGGGGGAAGGCAGCAGGACCATCATGTGGGGCACATCAGTAGCAGCACTAGAGGGACATCCATGGCATTATGCTGGGAGCCCACCAAAGCATGGTGCAGTCTATGTCATGTCTATGTATTTAAAGTATAAAGTACTCCACTGTCACCTCATTTTCTGACAGAAGTCTTACTTTTTTCTCTGTTTCATACTATAGTAATTAGTTCCAAATTAGCACTCTGACAATAACATTACAATCAGATTTCCCAACAATTTCCCAACATGAACAATTTCCGTTCCCAAATAAGAACAATAAAAAGTTCACATTTAGCTAACAAAACTTTCACAACCTAATCCAAAGAACTAAGATGGCAGTGGCAGAAAATACATCAAAATGCTGCAGTTTTCTGCCAGTGAAGTCCAAAGTTTATCAAAACAGCAGCTTTACAACAAGGCAGCATAAACAGAGGTACATCAATCACAAACATCAACACTGCTAGTTCTGGACAAAATTTGCACTGAATGGCAGAAGCAGCCTTTGTAGCTGGAGTCAGTCATGCCGAGGCCCCAGTCTCCCAGGGCAGGCAGAAATGAGCCACAAGAGAAGCACAGACCAGATGATGCAGGACTCCCAGAAGAGGTCTTACTCCTCATTAGCACTTTGTGTAGCTCACCCATATGGTTCCAAAGGTGCTGAGTATCAGGAATCAAGAGTCCTTTTCCAGGTGATGGAGATGAGGGGAAGGGTATGCAGGGCCATCGCCAGAAACTCTGCTACTTGACAAGCCTGTGGGACCAGTGACCCTCCAGCCAGAGGCTCCACTAACCCACCACAGTAGGAGAAGGCTGGGTCCTTTTAAGCAAAGCAGCACCTTCTGGTATGGGCAGCAGGATTAAAAATTAGGATGTTACTGTGGCTGCTACTAGATAGTTTGTTCCTTGTGGAAGCAATGCTGAAGTTCTGTGTTTCTAGAGCACAGCCTAAATCCTGTATTGAGCCTGAACCTTTCTCTACTTTGTATTGCCTCAGTTTGCCTTGAATCCAGCTTGAACCTCACCCTGCAACCAGCCTGGGTTCTGCCTGCCTTGCCTCATGCCTCAGCATAGAGGATGGCACTGGGAGGCCTCAAACTAGTGTTGTGATGGCCAGGCCTGACATTTTGTTAGATGGTCTTTTGAAAAATCCCATGAAGCACTTTTTTTCTTTGGGGGGGGGGCAGTCACAGCAGTTATTCAGGAACCAAATTTGTTATCATACTACCCTCAGCAATTTGATCCATTGAATTCAGTTTAGCAGAACTGGATCAAGCCTATGGATTTCATTGGCCTTATTTGCATGAGTAAAATGAGCAAGAGCTGCTCTTTCTTTGCTTCTCCTAGATTTACCCTATTTGTCCTTCTGAGTCCATGGATACAGCTCTGACTGTTTCAATAGGGCTCTTTGCAGTCTTCCACATTTCAGGGGCTGCTTATCATCACCTCTTAAAACCTTTGCAAATTCACCTTTTAGCTGATTTTGGTATCAAGAGGCTAAATGCATAAGCCATTCTCAAGAAAATATTCTTTTTTAGTTTACATAAAATATTTTTATAAAATAAAATAGTAACAGGAAGCCTTGCAATCAAATTAAATGATTTTTTGCAGACAGTAGACATGCCCATCCCAGCTATGCAAAGAAATTAGGGGAATTTAAACAACTTTTGGATTACATATGGATTAGAATTTTTAACCTAGCAATATTACCCATTATATTTTCCTGCATACGAAATGAAATGTGATGTTTAAACAGCCAACAGAGAGTACCTTTTTATAAAGGTAGCTATCAATCAAATACCAGGTTAGAAAGACATTTCTCTTGGCTTCTCCCCCACCTTTTCCTTTCAAACTCATTGCAATCATTTAGTTTTAATAACTCTCTTCATAACCTTCAACTTATTTCATATGAAATGGGAAACCCAGCAAAATATCCTAAACAAATTAAATGCAAAATGGATTTTAGATTTGCCCTGGTGAGGTCTTATGTTTCATTATTATTAAAAATGTCAGCAATATTTTGCCTGCTGGGAGCGTAGCTTTTCCTCTTCTTTTTTTCCAATCTTACTCCAAGCCCTTTATTGCATATTTTACCATTCACATCAGCAGAGACTAATAGCTATTTTGTTTTCATTTTTAACCAATGTTGAAGCTCCTGCTATCACTTTGTTAAATGTTTTTGCTCAAGTTAAATTTCAGACCATTGTAAAGAAATTAAATGGGACATTATATGAAAAAGTTATGATTACAATCCATAAATCAGTTAAAGTGAAATACTTAGTTTTCAGGTTATGGGATTAAATAAACTGAAATCTTAGTATTCTAGTTTAACTCATGTTTCAGCCAGGGTGTATAGATTTTTCCAATTGGGAAAGTGAAAGGAGAACCCATAAGGCAAACATTTCCATCTGCAGGCTTAGAACATTTTTTTCTTGTTCTCAGAAGATCTTAAGATAAGTTCCCAGAACCATAAATAACCTTCTTTGAATTTCTTCTTTTAGGATAAAAACTTCTTTTTGAAGAAGTAGAGATAGATGAATCACTGTATTTCTGATGCGAAACAGTTGCATGTATTCACCCATAAGTCCTTTCCATCCAGTTTCTGCATTGATCTAAGTTTGTTTTTAATCCACACAAAAATTCCCATTTAAATACACATTTTAAACTTTTTTTTCAAACACACACATTTAAAAATACATTCTGACATGTTATTTGAGTCAAGAATTGCGTGGAAATATTCAGAAAATGCAAAAGCCGGTGGGTAGCTTGCCTCAAATTCACGTATTAATCCAGGCAATGTGGATGTCATGGCCCCGTCAGAGGACTCATCAGACGAGGATGACTCAGGAGTAACAGCAGCAGACCCAGAAGGAGAAATGGAGGAAACTCCTGAGAACCCAGCTTCTTCTCCCCCTCAGCTGCAAAGCACCCCAGACACAGCTGAAGCCCTTCAGCCAGATGCAGTCAGTGAACAGGATACTCCCCCCTCACCTGCAGAATGTAGACAACAGAAGGTCCGGCAGAAGAGGGGCAGGCCTGTCCACTTAAGGCCAAAACACTGATGGCTCACACCTGCTGACAAACCTGCTCCTTAAAAGTCAAACCTTGGGTTCAGTTTGTTGCTGACTACAATGTCAGGCGTGACCACTGTGTGTCTTCCTATCCCCTGAACCTTGACTTGGACTGATCTCTCGGCAAACTAGACCCGGACCTTCACTGACATCTCTTCTGGATTTCTGGCTTGGCACGTAAGCTTTGAACGGCCTCTGCCCTTATTTTGCTTCCTTCTTGCTAGCCTGGCAGATTTATAGCCAAGCTGCCGGCTGAGGACTTATGGCCTGGCAATTACCAAGGAATCTCCAGCCCTGCCTGCACCCCCACCGACACTGCTGTCTCAGTGAAGAGCTGACAGTGGATCAGGTCCATTCATACCAGAATTTGCAGATATCAAATTTTGCAAGGATCCCTATGAAAAACAAACAAATGAGGAATCAAACTGGGAAACTATTTTATTTAATTAATTATTAAATTTATATCCCCTTCTTCCTTCCAAAAGTTCCCAGGGCAGCAAGCACACCAGTGATATAGAAATATAATTTAAAATAGCATTAAAACATTTAAAAACAATTAAAACATTATGAAATAAAACATGTAAAAACATGTAAAGCAATTAAATACTCTCATAGTTAATAATATCCTGGTTTCCAAGATCAGTATCTTTCAGCTTCCAAATGCCTAGGAAAACAAAATTGTTTTCAATTTCTCCTGAAAGTCAATAATGAGGGAGACCGACACACCTAACCAGGGAGGGCATTCCCCAAATAAAGAGCCACCACTGAGAAAACCATGTCATGAGTCAACAATGCAATCAAGCCTCACCTAGCGGTGATACCACCAACAGGGCCTCCACTGCTGATTGTAGGGCCCAAGCCAAGGGCTGAGCCCTGGCATGAAATACAAGATCTGCAACTAACCCAGGTGAGCCCAGTTGCATAGTAAGCCCTTATTTTGCTCTCCTCCCTCTTTTTTTTTTCAAGGAGCACCAGGGTGAACAGCAATGAGGAAACTATGCTCTGATGTATCAGAAGGAACAGGAGCAGGTCAGAGAAGGAGGACTGTGACAGCTTCATAACAGAAATCTGGAGTGAGACCACTGCTCTGGCCCATTATGGTGACTGCTTGGGTGGGAAATGTAGCATCCAGTGCCTGCAAGGGAGGAGGACCATCACTGCCCAGGGAGGGAGAGCCATCTGCCTGCTTTGCTGCTGCTGCTGCTGCTGGATAACATCTCTGCTCTCTCCTTCTTGGGCTCCTGCTCTGCACGTGGGCACCTTGCAGGACCAGGCTCCAGGTACTCAGCCAGCTGTGCCTGATACTGTTCCACCTGTCCTTTCTCTGGAGGGGATATATAAGCCGGCTGGCTGAGGGGGCTTGGGAGATCCAGTGCCTGCAAGGGAGGAGGACCATCACTGCCCAGGGAGGGAGAGCCATCTGCCTGCTTTGCTGCTGCTGCTGCTGGATAACATCTCTGCTCTCTCCTTCTTGGGCTCCTGCTCTGCACGTGGGCACCTCGCAGGACCAGGCCCCAGGTGGCGCTTTTCCCGGGAAGAAGAACGGTTTGAGAGCTGCGTTGGTGCGCATGGAGCACGGGACTGTGGTTGTTGTGTAGACCTGAATGGAATGAGTGGATGTTTGTATGACTGTATGTTGTGAGTGTGTGTGTATTTTTATTTTATTTTATTTTTATTTTATTTTTATTTTATTTTATTATGTGCCTGGGCGGGAGGATAGGGTATTGGGAGGGGGGACCAGAGGGGGCCCCTGTTAGCGTAGTGACAGGTAATGGGAGGTATGGCATTGTGAGGAGGACATGCCGGTTGAGGGGAACTCGGCACAGACAATTGGTGGCTGTACCGTGTTCCGGTCCTCCCCACATCCACAGGATTGCTGGTAGTTCTATCAGCCAACTCTCGGATCTCCAGTTGCTGCTGCTTAATGCCAGATCGGTAAATAATAAAGCTTCCCTCATCCATGATTTAATTGTGGATGAGGCGGCCGATCTGGCGTTTATTACTGAGACATGGGTGAGCGATCTGGGAGGCATTAATCTCTCCCAGCTGTGCCCACCTGGGTACTCGGTTCAGCATCTGGGTAGATCCGAGGGTCGGGGAGGGGGAATCGCTGTGGTCTATAGAAGTTCCATCCCTCTCATTAGGCACCCTATCCAGGTAGCTAATGGTCTGGAGTGTCTCCATATTACGTTGGGCCAGCGAGACAGACTGGGAATACTGTTGGTGTACCGTCCACCCTGCTGCCCAACAGCCTCCCTAACTGAGCTGATGGAGGTGGTCTCGGGTTTGGTGTTGCGATCCCCCAAATTTATGGTATTGGGGGATCTCAACATTCATGCCGAGACCGCTTTGTCTGGGGCGGCTCAGGACTTCATGGTCTCCATGACAGCCATGGGGCTGTCTCAATTTGTTACTGGCCCTACGCATATTTCGGGGCACACTCTAGACTTAATTTTTGCTACTGGAGCAGGGGATGGTGATCTGGGAGTGAGGGATTTTACATCTATTCCTCTGTCATGGACAGATGATCGCCTATTGAGGTGTAGGCTCACAATGTTTTCTCCCCTCTGCAAGGGTGGAGGACCTATTAAGATGGTCCGCCCCCGGAGACTAATGAATCCTGAAGGTTTTCAGAAGGCTCTGGGGAGTTTTCCGGCTGATAAAACTGACGCTCCTGTTGAAACCCTGGTCAATCTGTGGAATACGGAAATGACCCGGGCAGTTGACACGATCGCCCCGGTGCGCCCTCTCCTCTGCAGAGCTCAATTGGCTCCGTGGTTTACCCCGGAGCTAAGAGTGATGAAGCAAGAAAGGAGACGGCTTGAGTGCAAATGGAGACGAACTCCCGACGGCTGTGGTCTTGCACTTGTGAAGATCTCTACCAAGCTCTATGTGAAGGCGGTGAGGGCAGCGAAGAAGCAGTACTTTGCTGCCTCCATTCAGTCATCTTCTAACCGCCCAGCGGAACTTTATAAGGTTGCTCGGGGACTTTTACACTCTGGTCCTCAGAACGCAATAATACCATCAATAGCCCGCTGTAATGAGTTTGCGAGACACTTCCAAGATAAGATCACAAACATCCGCCGGGACCTTGACTCCAATATTGTAGCAGTTGAGCCTAATGAGGTGTCCGGAGCACAGTCCTGTCCTGTTTTATTGGATGAATTTCAGTTGGTTCAGCTCGAGGACGTGGACAAGGTGCTTGAACAGGTGCGGGCGACCACTTCTGCTCTGGATCCTTGCCCCTCATGGCTAATAAAAGCTAGCAGGAACGGAACAGCCGGATGGGCCAAGAAGGTGATCAATGCCTCTTTACGAGAGGGAGTGGTACCACCCTGCCTGAAACAGGCAGTGGTGAGACCGCTCCTAAAGAAAACCTCCTTGGACCCTGAAAATCTTGACAACTATAGACCGGTAGCAAATGTTCCGTTCCTGGGCAAGGTTTTAGAGCGTGTGGTCGCTCACCAGCTCCAGGCTCTCTTGGATGAAACTGATTATCTGGATCCATGTCAATCGGGCTTTCGGCCGGGGTTTGGTACAGAAACAGCCTTGGTCGCCCTGTATGATGACCTCTGTCGGGAGAAAGACAGAGGGAGTGTAACTCTGTTGGTTCTCCTTGATCTCTCAGCGGCTTTTGATACCATCGACCATGGTATCCTTCTGGGACGTCTTGCGGACTTAGGAGTTGGAGGCACTGCTTGGCGGTGGCTGTGCTCCTACCTCAAGAATCGTCTCCAGAAGCTGGTGCTTGGGGAGCATTACTCGAGTCCCTGGATACTCCAATATGGGGTCCCACAGGGTTCAGTTCTGTCCCCCATGCTCTTTAATATCTATATGAAGCCGCTGGGCGAGGTCATTAGGAGATTTGGAGTGCGTTTCCAGCAATATGCTGATGATACGCAGCTCTACTTCTCCTTTTCATCTTCTTCAGGTGAGGCTGTTAATGTACTAAACCACTGCCTGGCCGCGATAATGGACTGGATGAGAGCTAATAAACTGAGACTCAATCCTGACAAGACTGAGATGCTGTTGGTGGGAGGGCTCTCTGCCCAGATGGTTGATGCCCGACCTGCCCTAGATGGGGTTACACTCCCCCTAAAGGAGCAGGTCCGTAGTTTGGGGGTCTTATTAGATCCGCTCCTGTCACTGGAGGCTCAAGTAGCCTCGGTGGCACGGAATACGTTCTACCAGCTTCGGCTGGTAGCCCAACTACGACCCTATCTGGATAGGGAGAACCTTGCCACAGTTATCCATGCTCTGGTAACCTCTAGATTGGACTACTGTAATGCACTCTACGTAGGGTTACCTCTGAAGACGGTTCGGAAACTTCAGCTGGTGCAGAATGCTGCGGCCAGAGTTCTTACTGGGACAAAAAAATTTGATCATATAACACCTGTCCTGGCCCAGCTGCACTGGCTACCAATATGTTTCCGGGCCAGATTCAAAGTGTTGGTTCTTACTTATAAAGCCCTTAACGGCATCGGACCGCAATACCTGGCGGAACGCCTCTCCCGCTATGTACCTACCCGGTCGCTGCGCTCGACGTCGAAGGCCCTTCTCCATGTCCCAACGCATAGGGAGGCACGGAGAACAATAACTAGAGCTAGGGCCTTCTCAGTGGTGGCCCCCGAACTATGGAACGCCCTCCCTGATGAGATACGCCTGGCGCCTTCTTTGCTATCTTTTCGGCGCCAGGTAAAGACCTATCTCTTCGCCCAGGCATTTTAAAAATTTTAAAAATGGAATTTAAAATTGAAAATTTTTAATTATGTTTTATTGTGTTTTTGTATTTTAACCTGTTTTACTATGCTGTGCACCGCCCTGGGAGCTTATTGCTATAGGGTGGTCTAAAAATGTAATAAAATAAATAAATAAATAAAATATTATTGATACTGAGTAAGATGTTCTTTTATGGAATTGGGTCCCATACCATTTAGTATGCTAGTACTAACATTTTGAAACAATCTTCAAGAGCAGACCCATGTAGAGTATACTGTGAAAAATTAGGAATGTTGCTACACACACAAACAAACAAAAGAGGAGCAAATGAGGATTTTTGGAACAATGACTGCTGATGAAATTGTGCAAGATTTTTGTTCAGCAGTTACTATCCTCATCCTGTACAACCCTCTGTTAGGACTAGCCAGAAATGTGAGCAGCTGGAAAGCCCAGCAATGCACACACACATGTGCACATGTACGCACATGCACACACACCCTGGGTATCACCCACAACCCATGCTGTGACACATGGTCACAGTGGCCATGACATATGACTGCAATTGAGATACACAACAGGTGTGGACATAGTTACACTGCACTGTAATTATTTTCACAGTTGGGAATAGATTGATAAAGCTCTTCTAATACAAAGATAAATCTTTGGTTTTCTCCCCAGGCCATGTAACCATTATGCTACTACTGGGAGTATGGAAGCTAGGAACAAAGGATTCTGGAATCACAGGTAACTTAGGAACACAGGAAGCTGCCTTATACTGAGTCAGGCCATTGGTCCATCTAGCTCAGTGCTGTCCAAGCTGACTGGCAGCAGCTCAGCAGGGTTTCAGACAAAGAGTCTTTTGCAACCTACCTGGAGATGCCAGGGACTGAATTTGTGACTTTTTGCATACAAAACATGCATGTAATAATTCATCCATGGACCAGTGTGGTCTGAAGTTGTCAGAAGCCTGGCAACAGATAAAACTTTTGTTTTTATACAGTTCTATAATTTCTTATAACAAAAAAGAAAAAAAAACTTCCTTCAAATATCCAAATATTTTTTAAAGTAAGAAGAATCGTTTCTCCCCTTGTCCATTTCTACATTATTTTGTTCCAATCTTGACTCTTTCTTGAATTAACTATGTTTCCCAGTAAGTTCCCTTTGATCTTCTTATGAAGTCTGTGACACAGCAAGTTCACATTAATGAACAACAAGCTAAAGAAATGATTTTCATCTTTGTTTACCACCATCTTGACAGCAATCCCTTTGTGTCACAAGCAACAAGAGATCATGTCCGGCCCAAGTGCCAACACTGAAAGCTGTTTGTTGTGATGGAAAGGGAACATAGAAACAGAATATTCACTGCACATATACTAGGGATGGGCGAGAATTCCACTGAAGTCAGATTTAGCACAGGAGTTTGCAATAGTTCTCTATCCTGCATATTCTCTGTCTTTGTGGAGTGATTATGTTTGCTCCAAACCTCAGCAGCTTTCTTCCAAAATCTCAAATATAACAACCCTCCCCCCTGTGCTCTATGAGAGAAAAAAATCACCAATGTATCTGTCAGCATTTAAAGGGTTAATACTACAGAGACTAAAAGGCAAGCCTAGAAAATCTCCTTACCATGGGTGAGACTCCATTGCCTGTTAATCTCTTGTATTAACCCTTTAAATGTCCTTCCACCTTGTTCCTTTCTCCTCCTCACTCATCTTATTTGCAATCTCACTCACACATACACGCACATTTAAATCAAACCAGATAAAAGCGGAAGATAGCGGAAACAAAGAAAGACAGGATGTAATGGCATTCCAATTCAACAGAATGCAATCAGATCAGAACTAAAAAGTGAACTGCATCCCTAACATAGACTAGCTTTCCCCAGCTTGCTGCCCTCCAGATGTTTGGACTCCCATCATCCCTGGCCATTGATCATGCTGTCTGGCATGGATGGGAGATGTAGTCTGAAACATCTGGAGAGCATCAGGTTGGGGAAGGCTGGGCTACCACCTTTCCAGCTCCAAAACAACTTCACATGCTTTAACATTTTGTTGAGATTGAATTAATATTAAAACGTTATTGAATTTCTGTTGTAAGAACTCTTGCTATCCTGGACAAAGATGCTGAGTTTGGGAGAAAGACACTGATAGAGATATGTAAGATCAGACTGGATAATGAAGATAAACACGATCCCACACCAAGTGAAGGAGCTCCTCATGCTTCATGTTGTCAATCAGCACAACAGAGAGCTTCTTGCTGCATTGGAGTAACATAGCAGGGGGGCTGAAAGACTGCTGGGTTATCAGCCTATTAACATTCTTGTATAAAACTAGCTTTTTCCTTGTGGCTTTGCAATGCAGTTAAGTTGGCATGCAACCAAGTGAGCAAATGTAGCTTGCTTTATCCACTCTGCCATCCAACCTTGCCAACATTTTTACATGCATGCTTTGACCAGTTAAAAAAGCATGAGACAATCCTCTTTCTTTGTTATGTGTAGAACTGTCAGGTATGTGTGGTCCTTAAACACCACAAGAAACTGTTCTTTAGAGTCTGTGGGAACTATCACCCCAATCATTAGAAAAAGCCTATGAAGAAAAGGCCTGCTCTGGATGCCTTGCTCTGCCCAAGGAGATTGAGGAACAAGACACATGGCACCTTGAAGATCTGAACATTGCATCTGATTCCTGGCAACTTTACCTCTCGCATGTGGAGACTTGATCCTCAGGCTTACCAAAACACAGTCATCCAAACTTCTTTGCTCTTCTGCAAGCCTCTTCCTGATTTGGCAGAAATAAATCCATGGAAAAATTAGAATTTCAAGGAAGAAATGTAGCTCCGCTTACCTGGAAGCCCTGGGAGGCGGCAGCGCAATTGCGGCACAGGGTGAAGCCGCAGAAGCCATTGGAGGTAAGGGCAACGTCGCGTGTCACACCAAGATGACGTGCAGCGTGCTGCACAGAGGGGGCAGAGCCAATGGGCCTATTTAAGCCCCCTCCACCCCCTCCGACCTCCTCTTGGCTCGCGACGCCCAACCTGCCCTCCCTCTTTTATGGTGTGCCCATGGTCGCTTCGGGGCCGAGTAGGAATTTTTATCCTGACCACCCTTGTTGGCAGGCAGGTTTTTTGCCTACTCTACACTTTTGGGGATGGAGGGAAATGGGTTAGGGGGTGTCGTGATCAATAGGTTTATTTTGGCTAATTTGGCTAATTTGGTTCAAATCAAAATATTAATGGGGACATGTTTGGCATACGGGTTCGGTAAAGTGAGGGAGGGGAAATTAGTAATGACAGCTAGGTGGCCCCCTTAGGCACCTTTGGAGGTGAAGGGTGGTTCTGGATGCCTGTCTCTCAGGGTTTTACGGCCCGAAGACAGGATATGGGCTGCTTTGGGGGCCAACTTACCTCATCCACCCGAGGGTTCTACAGCCCCAGGGGGTTGGTGACGTGGGAAGGCCTCCCTACTCACCTATAAGGTGTGGCCGGGGCAGGGGTAAGCAAAAGGGGCTTGCCCTTGGCTCCAGCAGGGGCTGGTCGCCCGAGAGCTGGAGGGCAAGATGATTGCCTATAGTTAGTTCCGGGACTTAGGTTTCACCTCTGCAGGTCGCTTTAAAGGTTTGTTTGAATTTAATAAAGTGGCCCTTTATTCAACCATAGCTGCTGTTGTCTGCGTATTATTTCACCCATTGACCGCAAATGAGAATCAGCATAAGGGTTTACAACCAGGCTCTTTGGTATGGAAAAGACGTAAAGAAAAGCTCATGCTAGGGATATCTCCTTTTATCTCCTTGGTGGGACACCCATATTTTGCGGTGAGAGATAAGCAGTTTAATATGGAAGTATATAAGCAGGTACAGCTATTTAGGCTTAAAGAATTTTATAGAGATGCAAACCCCTTGCCTATATAATATTGGCAGACACATCTCAGAAATGAACAGGTCCCCTGGTTCTCTTGGTATCAGGTCAGGAATTTTATAAGGCAACGTGATATCAAGAGACAAGCTCTGAGAAACCTTACACCACTGAAGAATTACTGTGGTCCATAAATGACACAGGCAGGGGATTGGTGTCCCGTATCTACACACTTCTTTTGCACACAGACATGGGCTCCCCAGAGGATTTGAGGACAATGTGGGAAATGGAATGGAGCAGAGAGATTGAAGAAGCAACATGGACAACTATGTGGACTAAATTTCCATACTATTCAATATCAGTGAACTAATGTTAAAAGTGGTGCAAAAATGGTATCTTATCCTGGTCAAGTTGTCACATATTAATAAAACCATGTCTTCTCTATGCTGGAGAGGATGCTCAGAGAAAGGTTCTTTCCCCCACATGTAGTGGACATGTGTTAAGGTGGCTGAATTTTGGGACCTGGTGTTCACAGAAATAGGAAAAAAATAACAAAGCAAGTGATACATAAAACCCTAGAATTAGCCCTGTTAAATCTATTATTGAATGGAAACCAGACCCTTAAGGATAAACAATTGATTAGGTTTCTTTTAGTTGCAGCCCAGTGATTAATAGCACGATTTTGGAAGAATCTGAAAGGTATATCTATTTTGTTGTGGTATAGTAAAGTCTGGCAGTTAGCCTTAATAGAGAAATTGTCACAGAAGTTAAAGATGGCAAAGGACAGAAATGTAAAAAACTCATTTGTGGCAGAGTGGGGGAGCTTTATTATATAAACTAATGTTTTTTGTTGTTATGTGCAAGTCGATTGTGACTTATGGTGACTATGAATCAGTGACCTCCAATAGCATCTGTCATGAACCACCCTGTTCAGATCTTGTAAGTTCAGGTCTCTGGCTTTCTTTCTTTATTTTGGCATTATGAGTGCTTTGTTCTTCTTCTTTAGCTTTACTCTGATTTTCGATATGACCAGTTCATGATCTGTACCACAGTCTGCTTCTGGTCTTGTTTTTGCAGAAAGTATGGAACTTCTCCATCTACTGCTACCAATTATATAATCAATTTGATTCCTATATTGACCATTTGGTGATGTCCACGTGTACAGTCATCTTTTCAGTTGCTCAAAAAATGTGTTTTCAAGAAACAAATTATTGGCTTCACAGAATTCAGTAAGTCTCCTGCTTCATTTCTGTCTCTTAAGCCCCATTTCCCCACAATTCCTAATAACTAATTCACAATTCACAATAGCTGATGTAGCAGACAATAAAAACAAGGTTCCCAAGGCATTCCAAAATTTATGGAATCTATAAAGGTGACCAAATAATGTTTATTTGCTTGTATATTTAAGTGCAGGGAATCTTATTTTATATATATGTTGTTTACCCCTTACTCTCAATGGATGTATGACTTATTTTTTTAAAAAAATTAATGAAATTGGAATTTAAAAAAATACAACCAGGCTCTTTGCAAAGTGGTACTGTATATGGTCCCAAGTTATGGCCTAAAGGCACACATGACTTGCTATAGCTAAGCAGGTCTGGGCTTGGTCAGTACATGGATGACTTGGTCAGTGCATGGATGACTGCCTGAGAACCATATGCAAAAGTAGTTCACCGGGTGAGGCAGAGCCACTACACTAGCTTTCCAGCAAGTGAGTCACAACAAGTTTTAAAACAAGCTAAGAAATCATAGGATCGAGCTCCATAGTCTCACTTTGTGATGTCTAACTAAGTTATACTCAGAGTAGACTCATTTAAATCAATGGACTTAAGTCACTTAAACATGTTGATTTCTACGGGTCTACTCTGAATATGTCTTAACATATCACCCAGAAATCATTAATGATTAACAAGTATAAAAAATCCATTGTTAGTTTGCTTCTCGGGGGCGGGGATGAAAAGCATTGGTAATTGAGGGTAATTGTATTCCAGAAAGGTTCATAATTCATAATTTTCATCATTCTTCATC
This sequence comes from Rhineura floridana, assembly GCF_030035675.1. NCBI lineage: Eukaryota > Metazoa > Chordata > Lepidosauria > Squamata > Rhineuridae > Rhineura > Rhineura floridana. The sequence goes on along the minus strand of NC_084486.1, from coordinate 78,791,770 downwards.
ACACTAATGCCACTCAATTCTTTATTCACTCCCCTAGCTTTGGCATCCCCTAGCTGTTCCTGTAACCTCACTCATCTTCCACCTCCTGACATAACCGTCCCTTTCTCTTCTGCAATCTGAGAGACCAAACATATTCACCAAATGTTATGTACCCCAAGGAAATGTGGATGCAACTGGGACATCAAGTGAATGGGTAGTAGACATTCAGGTGCTAATAGACCAGTTTCAATTATGTATTTAGTTCAATGGTGAGGACAACAGTAAAACATTGAAATGTGTGTGTCAAACCCTGACATCTAGAAAGTAAAGTGAGTGAATAAAGCTTATGAACTAATGATACATGCATGTCCTGTCCCTTTGAGCGAAGGAGTGTGCTCATGGTATTTATTTCCAAGGTTCTATGTAACTAAACAGAATGATAACTGGAAATTCTTTCATTTTCAATAGCATATGGGACACCATTCTTTGGCACTTGGAACAATGAAAATCTTGCTTTTCAGTCTGTATCTCCTGCAATCATTCATGCCAAAAGACAAACTGCATTTCAGAAAGGAAAAAATCAGATGTGCCCTTTCCTTTTATTGAATTACTTAACTGTTTGACACAGAATGCAGACCATTTTTCAGTGTCAGTCAAGAGAATGCATTTTAATTGAGACAAACATGTATGTTTTCATGGGGGGACACTCCAGGACACAGCCCCATTACTTTATTTTGCAGTTGGCCACTTCCTGGAGTCCCTCTGTCTGTCTTTACAGCCAATCAAGCCACCGCAATTCGCCGTGAGTATACTTGAGTATAAAAGCTACTCCCTTTCCTCTTGTCTTAGGAGGGCTGGAGAATCCAGCAAGGTCAGGAGACACTACAGTTCGTCAGCAGTCAGTATGAATCTCCTTGCATGCTAATTGGCTCCCACCATCTATTGTTGTGGGGAGGAGAGGAACGCGAGGAGGGAGAGAGTGAGTCAAGAGGAGTTAAGAGAGGGAAGTTTACTGAGAAGAGGAGCGACAGCCAAGCCTGATTTAAGATGGGGTTTGCATCAGAATTTTACTAAAATGAAGGGTTTTCAAACAGTCCCACGCAGACCTATAGCAGCCAATGTGGAGGGTAGGTGAAGACAGCCACCTGGGAGGGGGAGGCAAAGCAGTGTTTTCTCACAGAGAAGGGGAACGAAGGAAGGCTGAAAGAAGGAAGGCTGCTTGTAAAACACAAGGTGCATTGTTTGTAAAGCACTTTTTCTCCCTCAATGGTGTTTTTTGGAGATTGTCTGAGAGAAAGTGGAGAGTGGGGGAAGAGAGACAAAGGACTAGGAAGGACTAGGAAGAGTAGAGGTATTTGACAGACAGAACTCCTTCTCACAGCTAATCTACAAAAAGCAGGTTTCTTCTCCTTGTAAAATACAGGCAGCCTCATTCTTCTTAGCCCTTTGCGCTTTCTGTCTCCCCCCCATCCTTTGTGAGGCTCTCTTTCTCCCCCCTTCACTTTGTCATAGAAAATCTGCAAAAAGCACAATCAAGGGGAAAAGAACTGCTTTACAAGCAATTTCCCTTGTATTTTACAGGCAGCCTTTCTTCTCCCTTTCTTCAGCCTTCCTTTGGCCCCTTCTTTGTGCGGAAATGCCACCTCACCTCACTCTCCACCCACTCTTCTTAGGGCTCTTTCTCTCCCCGTGCACCCTTCGTTTTGGCTACAGTGAGTCTGTGCAAGGAGAAAGAAACATGTGTCAAGCAATGGCCCTTATATTTTACAGGTATCGTGTGTGTGAGAGAAGTCCTTGTCTCAGCTGATATGCAAAATGCAGGGGGAAGAGACCTGCTTTTTGCAGATCACCTGTGAAAGGTACCTTTCTTGCAGGCAGCAATGACTGGAAAATTCCAGCTTCTTTGCCCACACCCCCCATGGAGAAGGGAGAAACAACCACTTTGCTAGCTCTGTGTTTGGTGCTCTGGGAAGTGCCGAGCACAGGGCTAGCAATGCCCCATGTGCAGCAATTTCCAAGCACCTGATTGCCAGCAGGATGTTGTGGCTTGGGAACCCCAAGGGGGCAAGGAGTTTTGATAAGTGGGTTGGATACTGATGTCATGTGATTGACAGGAGGGTGCCCCAATCACCTGTCAAATTTGGCCTGTGAGGCTGATCCTCGTGACTCATGAAGGGACCCTGACTTCTACATTCGCCACTGCGCAACTGCAGACAAAGCAGTAAACTTGTGCCCTCTCTGCCAGCATATAATTTTACATGTCTGTGATGGCATGGGACTCTGTGGGGAATAGCAGCGCAAGGATTCAGAGAGTCTCTTACATGTACTTTAAAGCAGGCAGAAAGGAATGGATGAATGTCAGACAGCAGGGATTGGTTAAAGTGTGTTTTCTGTCTTGGTTTCCTTGCTGATAATATCAGGTGTAGGTTAACTGAAAAATTTATTAAGAAGCAGCTCCATCCACTCCATCTTTCCTTGCTCCTCAGTTTTCTCCACACCACATTAACCCTTCCCCCATTACAATATTTATTTATTTATTTATTTATTTATTGCACTTTTAAACCACCCTTTAGCAACAAGCTCTCAGGGCGGTGTACAACAGAATAAAACCACATTTAAAAGCCAGCGAATGTGGATTACAACATATAAGTATAAAAACACGATTAAAAACAGATTAAGACAAAATTAATAGAAATTACAATTAATTAACTATAAAATAAAATTAAAACTAGAATTAAAACTAGAATTAAAATGCCTGGGCAAAGAGGTAGGTCTTTACCTGGCGCCGAAAAGATATCAAAGAAGGCGCCAGGCGTATCTCGTCAGGGAGGGCATTCCATAATTCGGGGGCCACCACCGAGAAGGCCCTAGATCTCGTTATTACTCTCCGGGCCTCCTCATGAGTTGGAACCCGGAGAAGGGCCTTCGACGTCGAGCGCAGTGAACGGGTAGGTTCATAGTGGGAGAGGCATTCCATCAGGTATTGCGGTCCGATGCCATTAAGGGCTTTATAGGTAAGAACCAACACTTTGAATCTGGCCTGGAAACGTATTGGTAGCCAGTGCAGTTGGGCCAGGACAGGTGTTATATGATCAGATCTTTTAGTCCGAGTGAGAACTCTGGCCGCAGCATTCTGCACCAGCTGAAGTTTCCGAACCGTCTTCAAAGGTAACCCTACGTAGAGTGCATTTCAGTAGTCCAATCTAGAGGTTACCAGAGCATGGATAACTGAGGCAAGGTTCTCCCTGTCCAGATAGGGTCGTAGTTGGGCTACCAGCCAAAGCTGGTAGAACGCATTCTGTGCCACCGAGGCTACCTGAGCCTCCAGAGACAGGAGCGGATCTAACAAGACCCCCAAACTACGGACCTGCTCCTTTAGGGCGAGTGTAACCCCGTCTAGGGTAGGTCGGACATCAACCATCTGGGCAGAGGGCCCCCCCACCAACAGCATCTCAGTCTTGTCAGGATTGAGTCTCAGTTTATTAACTCTCATCCAGACCATTATTGATACCAGGCAGCGGTTTAGTACATTAACAGCCTCACCTGAAGAAGATGAGAAGGAGAAATAGAGCTGCGTATCATCAGCATATTGCTGAAAACGTACTCCAAAACTCCTAATGACCTCGCCCAGCGGCTTCATATAGATATTAAAGAGCATGGGGGACAGAACTGAGCCCTACAGGACCCCATATTGGAGTACCCAGGGCCTCGAGTAATGTTCCCCAAGCACCACCTTCTGGAGACGGTTCTTGAGGTAGGAGCACAGCCACTGCCAAGCAGTGCCTCCAACTCCTAAATCCGCAAGTCACCCCAGAAGGATACCATGGTCGATGGTGTCAAAAGCCGCTGAGAGATCAAGGAGAACCAACAGAGTTACACTCCCTCTGTCCTTCTCCCGACAGAGGTCATCATACAGGGCGACCAAGGCCGTTTCTGTACCAAACCCCGGCCGAAATATATAGCACGACATGTCAGGACAGTTGTATGTCATTGCACCAAGCAATTGTGACTTCCCCTTTCCAGTGCGGTTTCCAACAACGGTCATTAACACAAAAGTCTAATTGGGGGGTTGTTGCACAAGAGTGCCAAAACCACATTAATTTTTTTATTTATTTAAAAAAGGTGCAAATTTACCAAAAATTACAAAAGAATATTAAGGTACCAAAGAGTGGCATTGGAGGATGAGGTTTCGGATCCTTGGCCTCTCATTTGTGGGGTGCCACAGGGTTCCATCCTCTCCCCGATGCTGTTCAACATCTATATAAAGCCGCTGGGGGCAATCATCAGGAGATTTGGGCTGCAATGTCATCAGTATGCGGATGACACACAGCTCTATCATTTAAATCTTCACCGAGGTTGGCTGTAGAAACCCTGTCCAAGTGCCTGGAGTCGGTGAGTGGCTGGATGGGAAGGAATAAGCTGAAGCTGAACCCTGACAAAACCAAGGTACTGTTTGTGGGAGACAAGGGAAGGCTGGGGGATGTGGACCTGGTGCTCAGTGGGGTACGTTTGCCCCTGAAAGACCAGGTCTGCAGCCTGGGGGTCATTCTTGACTCCCAGCTGACCGTGGAGGCTCAAGTCTCGGCTGTGAGCCGGGCAGCGCTGTATCAACTCCATCTGATACGGAGGCTGCGCCCCTACCTTCCCAACCATCTGCTCCCACCGGTAGTACATGCCCTGGTCACCTCTCGCCTAGACTACTGTAATGCGCTCTACGTGGGGTTACCCTTGAAAACAGTCCGGAAGCTGCAACTGGTACAGAATGCGGCAGCTCATCTGATTAAAGGCAGCCGCCGGCAAGATCACATCACTCCAGTGCTGAAGGAGTTGCACTGGCTACCGGTTGTTTACCGGGCCCAATTCAAGGTGTTGGTTTTGACCTTTAAAACCCTATACGGTTTTAGCCCAGTCTATCTGAAGGAGCGCCTCCAGCATCGTCAGGGATGCTGCTCAACAAGATCAGCCTCAGAAGACCTTCTCTCGATCCCACCGGTTAAAACAGCTAGACTGGTGAGGACTAGAGAGAGGGCTTTTTCAATAGTGGCCCCCACCCTGCGGAACTCTCTTCCAAATGATCTCTGCCATGCCTCTTCTATGATAAGCTTCCGCCGGGCCTTGAAGACCTGGCTCTTCAGGCAGGCTTTTGGGGTGGGTTAGGTTTCTTACTGTTATGGTTTTAAATTTTAATGTTTTAATGTATTGTTTTATCTTGTACGTCGCCCAGAGTGGCTGGACAACCAGCCAGATGGGCGACTAATAAATTAAATAAATAAATAAAAAATAAAATAAAAAGTAGATTATAAAAGGGTTAGGGTACCAAGCATGCACTTGCACTCACATAAAAGCACACAAACAAACAAACAAACAAAGGAATACATAAAATGATACTACAATTCAACAAACTGAATCTTTTTCATTACAAAGCAAAATATTTGATCCAAAAATATTATACTGTAGACACTTCCAATTTAATAATCTCCCACTTTATTTTATAGTTTTTCAGAAGAGCCCATAATAAATCACTGCTGCTGAAATTCCTACCCCCAAATCCACTTTAATATGAGGCCTGAATTTGCTGGTATGCAATTGAATCCCATCCACAAAATAGTGACAGTCTAGAAGTGGCCAGGATGCAATAAAAGCTGAACAAAAGGGAAGTGATGTAAAAGAGGTGTCAGTTTCTGGAAATGAAGATGAGACAATGGGAGGATCTGGAATTCATTGGCTCAATTAACAATTATTCATCAGAGCAGATAACAAACAACTGAATGCTGTTTGGGGGAAAGTAATTCTAACACCAGGATCCTGTTCTTTCCCTCACATACAGGTCCCATCTGCACTATACATTTAAAGCAATATTATGAGACTTTAAATAGTCATAGCTTCCCTTAAAGAATCCTGGGAACTGTCATTTGTTAAGGGTGCTGAGAGTTGTTAGGAGACCCCTATTCCTCTCTCAGAGCTACATTTCCCAGAGTTCCATGGAGAAGCAGATTGATTGTTAAACTACTCTGAAAATTGTAGCTCTGTGAGGGGAATAAGGATCTCTCAGCACCCTTAAACTACAGTTCCTAGGATTCTTTGGGGGAAGCCATACCTGTTTAAAATGGTATGATTCCACTTTAAATGTATAAATGTAGATAGGGGCCACAAAGCCGGCAAAGGCGGAAGATACTAGATCAGGTCCAGGCCATAAACTAGATGAGTCCAGATAAGGAGATATTACTGTCACCTGCAAAATATAGCTATTGCTTTTAAAAAATGAAATAATTGAATAATTGATTCATGTTTTCTTCTGGTTCCTTGACAAGCCTTCTGTGCCATATTGGCCAAATTCTTGTCTCCATATTGTTCAAGGATTCTAATCTTTCTTCTCAGCAATTCTCTGAATTTGTACATATCATCATGATGATGGTGGCTGAGTTTGAGGGTCTTTTTCCTCCTCTGTCTTAACTCACAGTGCTACAGCTCAGTAGTTTTAATAGGTACTGCATACAGATTTCAGGCTGGCCCAGATGTTCATTATATTATCTTGATAGATAATATATCAGATGAGGTTCATCTATGATAGGTTTATTTTTGAACTCAATCAGTCCCAACTGCTAAAGCTCTAACGTGAGAAATTAAAATACTCCTGAAATCCTGTTCACTCACTAGCATTGTTGAAATGAAAGGAAGGACAGCAGCAACTCAACAGCAATTCCTGTCTAAAACTTAAAGCACTGGTACTTGTCAAGACAGTGATAACCAGAGGGAAAATAAATGGGTATTGCTGAAGAAAAATCAGACTTAGAAAACAAGAAGAGAAAAATAGATATGGGAGAGTCATTTATTGAATGCAAAAATCAAAATGACTTTTCAAGAAATTTATGCCCACTCAAACAAGAAGCTAGCAAGAAATTGGAATCTAGCCCAGCATACCAATTCAACCACCAAGTCAAAGTCTATTGCATCCTGCCAGTTAACCTCTACAATACCAAACAAACTGTAGGGTAAAAGAAGGTTTGCTATGTGGACCAGGTTTCTTAAATGAATGAGAGTACAAGAAATGAAGTCTGTCAAGCTGACGTATGACTACTGTAAAATCATTGTGGCATTACATCTGTAATGCACACACACACTTCATTTTGCTGATTTCACAAATGTAACACATTGATACACAGCTAATTGTTCTTGTGAATAAAAATAACAATAAAGTAAAAAATGAAAATGTCCATGGGAAGTATAACGGTGTGAAGATTACCTTCAGATTGGTAATCAATCACAGGACAAGGTTATTGAGGAAGTATAAAGAGGAACTTCATTTCCCATCAAGCAGTGCTGCACGACAGTGTAGTCTCAAAGGCAGAAATATATCCAAAAAACATTCCTATTTAAGTTGACTCCTAGAAATGAGAGGAAAAAGGACTTAACAGGCAACAACAGGATGTCAAATATATTAAGGACAGACAGTGGGCAGCAATTTCATGGGCAACAATGCCATAATATAAAAAAAATGCCACAGCTCAGCAGTGGGAATTTGTCACCACAGCACAGTTAATTGTTAGAAATTTGTTATCCCAGGAATACCTAAATTTTAGAATTTAAATGTCCAAATCTGACCATTTAAATCATTGATATGTTGTACACATTTTCTAATATGCATTTAATTTTCTAATCTTTTTGGTGTAAATAAAAAGATTTTTCTTTCAGAGATTAAAGTACCAGAGGAGAAAAGATATATCGAGAGCTGCACAATCACTGTGATGTCCAATGGTAGCTGCCCACCAGTGAGACAATGGCTATGTTCTACCTCCAGCATTGGAGCCAGTATGCCTCTGAGTATCAATTGCTAGAAATCATGGGGGGAGGGGCATTGTTACTCTCAGATTCTGCTTGCAGGCATCCCATAGCATTTGGATGGCCACTGTGAATACAGGATACTGGACTAGGTCAGCTCTTGGCCAGGTCCAACAGGGCTCTATGTTCTTATGAATCAGAAGTCCACTAGTGCAACAGGACATTTCCTCCTTTTCCTCCCTGCTGCCATTCCTCATATACCCCAGCATCTGCTCCAGAAAGTTGAGGGACTATCCAGAGCAGATGTGGGGAAGACATGAGGAGTGGAGGAGAAGCAGAAGTCCTGTTGCATGAGCAAAAATCTATTCACGTGACTTTGGACATCACACAACATGTTCTGAAGAGGAGGGAAAGGGGGATGGTAGCTGTGTGGAGGTGTTCAAAGTCCAGGCAGGAACTGCTCCCTGTCTTCTAAACCTTTAGTAGATACTACTTCAGTAGTAGCTGACAAGGTAGCATGGGTGGTGTCAGCTCACATGGCTTCCCAACACCATGCATTGCTGCCAATTACTGAGAGGGGGGAAGAACAAAGTAGAGATGATCTTGGCACAGTACAAGTGTAGTGGTTGCACCAATCTGACACTCTTACTGTTGTGCTTGTACCTGCACCATGCCATGCTCCATCTATCTGGCTTTATTGACGAAATAACCACATTATATTTTCTAGAGATTGACCTTGACAAAGGGTGGCTTGTACCTGACACACGTTGGGCATTTATTAAAAACATTCCTGTTTCCACTACTGCCTTTTTTAATGGCTTCGCACTTTGAGGGTCTTCCCCTCTTTTTGTTGCTGTCATTCCTGGGTGCCTCCCCCCTCGCTTCCTTGAATGCTGAGAAAGTGCCATGGATGCCAGTCACAAAATGACTGCTGTGAGAATGTGACATAACACAAAATGGCTGCCACATCTTAAAGAGCAAAAGGAGAGACAGGATCACAAAATAGTGCTGGAGTAGCTCCCAATCAGCCCCCATATCAGTAGGAAGAAGGCATCCACATCACCACTACTATGCTTACTCACAGAGGAAGACTCTTTGCCATTCTCCTCTATTCAGAACAGAAGGGAAGATGGGTGTCCGGTCCTGGCATCGAATGAAATGTGAGCAGGTTTAACGGGTCTTGTTCTATGTAGGAGAGGCCAAGCCAGTGCAAATAGGGACTGAGCAGGGAGATCAAACAGTCTCTCACGCATTTTGAACTTGTGAGGGGATATTTCCTGAGACCTTTGCTGTATAAGATGGAGACACGCCAAACTGTGCAGTGTTAACATAGTCATACATACTTGTTGATCTCCCATCCATATTTGGATGGGCAAAATCATCACACAAACAAGTATGTGGAATATTACAGAGTGTTCCAGTAAATAATGATAATTACTTTATTTTCATCCTTTCACTTTTCCCTTCTTAATATCTTACAGGATGTCTGGTTTTTGCATGTATGTAGAAGGAAGGATGGGACTGGGAGACAGAAGCAGGAAAAAAAGAATGATTCATAAAAAGGGCACAAGGCATTTATTCTTATAGGTTTCACAGACAGAAATGGAAGGAACAAAGAAATCATTTTCCCTTTCTGAATGTTTTCTGTTAATAAATTGTGGTTCTGAGAAGAAATGCAATAATTTAAAAAAAATCAATTTGCAGAAATTCAAAACCTCATCACTGAGATTGCTAGGGCATTTAAGGATCAGAAATACAGCAGACAAAGCTCTTATAGTCACAGAATTTGGCAAAAACAACAAAATGGATCAATGGAATCCGTAGTCCCAATCTTACAAAATTCACCTGGTATATCAGCCTCCAATGTCAACACTGGAAACACTGATGAAAGGTGCAGACCAAATCCCACTAGAAAACTGGGTGATGGGCTGCAAGAAGCATCATAAGTGCTGTCCTACTAGCAGAGAGACAGGTGTGCCAGTGGAACAACACATCCACCCCATTTCAACAGAAAGCTCTGCTGGAAAAGATGTTCCATTAGTGGAGTGGGATGAAATAGGGTATAGCAGGGGCATGGCATGAATGCACCGCAATCAAAGAGCCTTAGTTTTCCTGACATGCTCACAATTCTCTTCCATTGTGGGGAATGTGAGGGTAGATGAAAAAGCCACTCACCTCCCACCCTGCCCATAGCAAAAAAAGGCAAAGCAATGGATGTGGTGGTTGCTCCAGCAGTGGATGTCACCTCCTCCCCCGCCAAAAAAAAGTACAGTAGGATTGCTCTACATATGTTATAATTTGTGACAAAGAACTAGAACAGGTCTCTGTACTAGCACATCCTCACCTAAAGATGTATTTGCTGTCACACCAACTCTCACAACCACACTGTAAGCAATTCAAAAGTCCATGATGAGTGGACATTCAAAAAATCTTTTAAGGCCTATTCTGAATAAGTATATGGAATGTTGCTCTCTTCAGTGTTAAACTTGTAAACTTGGTATTATAATGTTTCTCTCTCACACACCTGTGCTCTCTCCCTTCAGTGCTCTCTTCCCCAAGAAACCAGAGCTTGGAAAAGTTACTTTTTTGAACTACAGCTCCCATCAGCCTAATCCAGTGGCCATGTTGCCTAGGGCTGATAGGAGTTGTAGTTCAAAAAAGTAACTTTTCCAAGCTCTGCAAGAAACTAAATATTAGACAGAATTACTCAAGCCAGAGAGAAGATACAAGAGAAGAATATAAACACTGTAGTGAGCAATCTTTAGTGCAACCTTCCCCAACCTGGTGCCATCCAGATATTGTGGATTACAGTTCCCAGCATCACTGACTATTGGCCGCACTGGGTAGGGCTGCTGGGAGTTGGTCCAAAATATCTAGAGGGTAGCAGATTGGGGAAGATTGGTTTAGCGCAACATCACAAACTACTGTGTTATGCTACTCTGTCAGATATTTTAGTTAAGGATGAAGAGAAAATAGTACCAATTTTCTGTTTCCATTCTCTTTACATTTAGATGAAAATTGCAGGCAGTTGAAAAACTGACTTCTTTTTTACGAAAGCATAGACCTAGCTACTTTTGATAGCATGTATGCAGGTGAGGGAGCATGAGGGCAGGGAAAGGTTGCAGAAAGACATTTGCTACATCAGATAATGAACAAAGGCATGTTGTCTAGACATAGTGTGTTTTTCATTCCTGAGTATACAATCTACATTTTATCATGCTTGTGAAAGTGAAATCTGTTATATAGTTCACTGAGCTGCTGTGACAGCATGGAATTTTCACCAACATTCCAATAGCTCAGAGAACAAAGCTGTCAGAATGTTAAAAATCAAGTTTATTAGAAGAAAGGAAAGTTGGAAGGAAAACTTCAAAATGGACCTGAGGGACAGGAGTAGCTTTGTGGTACAGGCTGAAAACTAGGTAGGGATGAGATCTGTTTGGTGGTGCTGGCTCGGACTGCATTCCACCAAACTAGCAGGCTGTTACTGTTGTCATTATTTCTGTGCTATTCTTTGCGTTTACTGATTCAGGGCTTCCCCCCCAAAAAATAATAATATTGTTATTATTTTTTCTAACAATGTTTGCCTTTTGGAAAGGAAAGGAAAGCAGCTTTCTCTCTGCCCCATGTACACCCACCCAGTCCCCCCTTCACCGCCTGCTCCTCTTCCTGCTCCCAAATCATATTGGATCTTCCACCCACACACCAAACTGTGGGAGAAAGTCAGAGATTGCCTGATCAGTTGCTATGAGACAAAGGCAGAGACAACCTGACCAGTTTCATGTTAGCAAAGCAACAACACACACTGATCAGTTTAACCCTAGCAAAGCAAAAATCCATTCTGATCAATTTCATCTTAGCAAAGCAAAGATGCTGATCAGCAAAATAAAGACAGATGCTTGTCAGTTTCATCTTAGCAAAACAAAGATGCTGATCAGCTTAAGGTTAGCAAAGCAAAGACCCATGCTGGTCAAGTTCACATTAGCACAGAAACACAGTACAGGGAATACAGTGATAATAATATTGTTATGTTGATGCAGGTTTTTTGGGGGAAATTCCAGTATTAAGAAAAGCCGTGGAAGTTTGCAGCATTCAGGATCAATCTGCAAAGACAGCAAACATGCAAACTATGGGTAAGTCTGGTGCCAAGTTCGATTTCAGTGAAATTCTTGCCCATCCCTAAAATTAGGAAGACGTTCCAGGAGGTCAGGAAGGTAGGATGTAGTAAGGAAACAAGAATAGCAACAAAAGCCAAGAAGTTGTCTGTGCTAGGCTTGAATCTCCCATTTTGACTTTTTAGTTCTTTGGCTGCTAGCTTCTAGTAATATTTCTGCATTTAAGAACATAAGAAGAGCCTGCTGCATTAGGCCAGTGGCCCATCTAATCCAGCATCCTGTTCTCACCCTGGCCAACCAGATGTCCATGGAAAGCCCACAAGCAGGACCAGCACTCTCCCCTCCTGTGGTTTCCAGCAACTGGTTTTCAGAAGCATGCTGCCTCCAACCGTGGGGTCAGAGCATAGCCATCATGGCTAGTAGCCATTGATAGCCTTATCCTCCATGAATTTGTCTAATCCTCTTTTAAAGCCATCCAAGTTGGTGGCCACCACTGCCTCTTGTGGGATGACATTCCATAGTTTAACTATGTAGTGCATGAAGAAGTACTTCCTTTTGTCTGTCCAGAATCTTTCAACATTCATTAATTGAATGTCCACGAGTTCTAGTGTTATGAAAGAGAAAAACCTTTCTCTTTCTCCTTTCTCCACGTCATGCATAATTTTATATACCTCTCACTTGCCTTTTCTCTAAACTAAAAAGCCCCAAATGCTGCAGCCTTTCTTTATAGCAGAGTCACCCCATCCCCTTGATCATTCTGGTTGCCCCTTTCTGAACCTTTAACCTACAATATCCTTTTTGAGGTGAGGTGATCAGAACTGTACACAGTATTCCAAATGCTGCTGCATCATAGATTTATGCAATGACATTATGATATTGGTCGTTTTATTTTCAATACCCTCCTAATGATCCCTAGCATGGAATTTGCCTTTTTCACAGCTACCACACACTGAGTCAACATTGGGTCGCCATTCTTTCACTATACATAATATGAGAGTCAGAGCTGGCTTTTAGAGAAGTTAAAATATCATTTATTTATTTATACCCTGCCTTTTCTCCCAGTAAGAGCCCAGGGAGGCAAACAAAACCCTAAAAACACTCTAAAACATCTTAAAAACAGACTTTAAAACATGTTAAAACAAAACATCTTTTTAAAAAAGCTTTAAAAATACCTTAAAAAGCAATTCCAACACAGACGCAGACCAGGATAAGGTTTCTACTTAAAAGGCTTGTTGAAAGAGGAAGGTCTTCAGTAGGAGTGAAAAGTTAACAGAGATGGTGCCTGTCTAATATTTAAGGGGAGGGAATTCCAAGAGGTAGGTGCCACTACATTAAAGGTCCGTTTCCTATGTTGTGCAGAATGGATCTCAAGATGGTAGCAGCATGAGGCCCTCACCTACAGAGCGTAGTGATTGCCTGGGTATATAAGGGGTAAGACAATCTTTCAGGTAGAAAAATAGATCTATAAGATAGAATTTGCATAGATAATTTCTGCAAAAAGGGCTAAACTTTGACAAGTTTCTAAACTTTTTTGGGCAACTTTTGGGAAAGTAGCCAAATAGTGAGTACAATCTTGTAATTTTTCTTAGAGCCCAGGGCATTTTTTTTCCTTCAGATTAGGCAATAGCATAACCCATGCCAGCACTTCCCAGTGGAAATCTCCAACCTTTAATGGAGTGGAACATGCCTGAACTGTTTGTGTTTTGATGCAGGTCAGAGGTCATAAGACATATTGTCAGCAGGAATGCAAAATATGACAATCGTGTTCCCATTAATGAACATTAGTTGGTGCCCTTTTTCACTGTGGGTTCTTTTTCTGTGCTAGGCAGCTTGAAAGAATGCCAGCGGGAGGCCAAAAAGTAGAGGCACCTGCTGTGAGGCTAACTAATGCTGCAGTATGAAGTCAGTAGAGATGACTGCATTACAGAAAGGGGAGAAAGCTGACATGTGGCTCAAATTTCCAGAAAGGTGGAAGAGTGACAGATCCTAAAAGAGGGAAAGAATACATCAGCCTATGAAGCAAAAAGTGCACCTTTGTGCCCACTTCAGCAGCTAAAAAGTACAAGCACAGCAGCTCTTGGTTCCTCAGTAAGTAAGAAGTTCAATTGAAATGCCATTAAGTTTAACCCTTCAGTGAGGGCATTCTCAATGCAGTCAGCCAAATGAATGCTAAGTAGCTCATTGACTGTTCTTTATGTTAAACATGAAGCTGTTAGGAATAAGTTGACAAAGAAGCATTGTTTTTTATCAAAGGGTTCCCAAGGCAGACACAGATAGTTGTAAGGCTTCACCACTCAAATTCTTACCCCAGCTGAGGACAACTTTCAATATTTGATTTGACTGAGGGCTTATCCAAACGGAGTGGGATAATCCACGGTTTCCATATTCAGTTTGTCATCTGATAGTCCTCACTTTGCCTTTTAGTTCGCTCTTCCCCAATTAAAAAAAACACTTTTTGGCACCGCACACGCAGCGGTAAGACCCCTACATTCTTTTCACTTTTTCCAAGCTCCGCCTCTAAAACCTCCCCCTATCAACCAATTGGTCAGCAAAAAAATTACGTATGCTCCTCTCCCTCTTTGCAACGAAGCACAATATGGCTGTAAAGGAGTTCTCGCCTGGGAAGGAAAGGCTGCTGGTCGGTTTCACACCTGCCTTCCCAGGAGAATGAAATTGACAAAGCTTTCCAGAGCAGGCTTGAAACCGACCAGAAGCCCTTTTCTTGTTTGCATTTGCGATATTACACTTAAACGAATGTATGCTTTTCTGCCTTTATTGATATTTAAGGAGATACACACGCTGGCAATGCACTTATTTCTCCAAAAAAGCAAGAAACGTGTCACTCCCCCTCCTTCTCCCTTTCCTTCCCACTGAGAATGAAATTGACAAAGCTTTCTGGAGCAGGCTTGAAACCGACCAGAAGCCCTTTTCTTGTTTGCATTTGCGATATTACACTTAAACAAATGTATGCTTTTCTGATTTGAAGCAAAAACCCCAGCAAATACAATGAAATTGACAAAGCTTTCCAGAGGCAGGCTGAAACCAACCATCCCCCCTTTCTCGCTTGCTGTGCATTGCAGATCTCACCCAGAGCAGCAGCCCAGTTTGCAGGCTGGCAAAAAATAAAATGCATCTGCGCAGTAGTTGCAGACCCCCCCAACACTTCACCATTGTGATGATTGGTTTAATTTTCCCGGGCTTATTCTTGCACATGCACAAAAGTGCAGATACGTGATTGGCTGGAATGAGGAGAAGGGGCAAGGGGAAATGCCCAAGAACCACCCATCAGCTGTAAAGTCCATGGTATTGCATCCTAACTCCTGAAGGCACAGCGGATGATTCCTGATTTTAAACAGCAAATCACATTTTTGCCAGTATTGTAAGGAGCAGATTTAACCCGCGAAAATGCATAACAGCGCAAGACGTCATTTGGACGACGAAAAAATAATGAACACACATAGTGGGTGTGTCACACATTTTGCAGTCATCTGGATGAGCCCTGAGTCAAGGTACTTCCAGGCTGTCATTATTATCAGGTGGGATACAATTACAGACCAGCAAATTTTGGCTATGCAATTAAAGTTGATTTGGCACTCTTGTACATCAGACCTGCTTCCTCACAAAAATGATACTTTTTGTGATAACGAAAGTGATAGGTAGATGCCCTGGAAAATGTAGAATAACAATTACTAGATACAATGTTGTCTAACTTCTTTGCAAATGAATCAGAATGAATGCTCAATCAATAGCCAGTGTTGTCTAACCTCTCTGCAAATTTTGTGCAAACAAATCAAGATGAATGCTCAATCAAGAAGTCGAGCTCAGGCAGGAGGAAGACCAGTTTCTTCCCAATATACAAATCTGTCTAATATGGGCCATTTTGTGGCTCTTTCTTTAGGTCTGGCTCATTTTTTAAAACCAGACTGGGTTGGGAGGAGCCTCCATTTAGCTGGATCCCAGATCAAGCTGTGAAGAGGAACCATATGAGCAGGAAAAAAATACCATTCATTTGATCCACAAGCTTCATCTTTTTACATATGCACCAAGAAGCATGGTGTGGTATACAGTTAAACAGTTCCACTAGTGCAAGCACTTCTGGCTGCACAACAGAACTTCCCCTCCCTCTTCTATCCCCACATGCCCCCTAAATCTGTTCCAGAGGGTTGAGTGAAAATCCGTAACAAATATCGGGAGTGAAAGTGTACATGTTTCACTGGATACCACCTATGACATCCAGCCATACTGAAGAAAGCAACCATTATGCCACTCCAGCATGGTATGAATCTGCTCATGGCTTCCCCCAAAGAATCCTGGGAATTGTAGTTGGTTAAGGATGCTGAGAGTTGTTAGGAGATCTCTATTCCCCTCACAGAGCTACAATTCCCAGAGTTCCCTGAGAAGAGGGATTGATTTGTTAAACCACTCTGAAAATTGTAGCTCTGTTAAGGGAATAGGAGATTTTTTTTTGCTTTGCTTCAGATGTCATCATAGGGAAAATGTATAGATATTGAATCATAGAAATGAATACCATTTTATTTTTTAAAAACCCTGAATTTCTATAGGAATAATATCTAAAGGATTTATTCCTGTATTCTGCATATGTTTTTCTGAGTACATTTTTTTCTTTCTTTTGTTGTTCCTCCTTTATACCTTTCCAGGTTTCTTTTGATATCTCAGTAAGCAAGAAGCCCAATCAGGGTTCATCTGTTTCCATTGTGCTTTGCCCTATCAGACTTTATATCTGCCTCATTGACATTGTTTGCACATTCACAGGAAGCAGACAGTCTTATCAGCTTTCATTATCATATAACCATGGCAGAACTGCTAAAGTGTGTTGGGAAGAGGAATTTAATTCTCTTTTCTATAGAAGTGAACTGAATAAGGTCTTTGAGTACCTCTTGAATACTGTGCCTTTGCCAAAAAGTGCAGCTTGATCACAGAAAACTGATCAAGCTACGGCATTTGCAAATGTCTCTCTGCTTCAAAATATAAGATTCACCCATCCACACAAGAAGTAGAAGCCACTTAATCAGTTGTTTTCCCAAACAGAATCCAAAAAAGCCATGGTCAAGTTGAGCCACATTGCTGTTCAATATAATGGATACTGTAAAGCAACTGAAGGGGTGCTCTATAATTTCCATTATCCCGGATGACAACTAACCTGGGACTTTTTTTTTCCAGTTCATTTTAAAGACACAGTGATTTACAATGGAACATTTGCCACCCTGGGCTCCTGCTGGGAGGAAGGGTGTGATATAAATAAAATAATAAAATTAATACATAAATAAACATTTATTTAGCACTGTCCTATAAAATGCAGAATGGTCCCTGCCCAGAGGCTCACAATCTGCACAAGCAGACAAGAAATGTCAAGCAGACAAGATTGACAATGGGTATTAGGAATGATTAGGACAAATTTCAATGTCAGTAGAACAGCAGGCAAGGAAATTTCAGGTAAAGGCCAAGAGAGGAGTGAGTTCAAAGATGAGAAGGAGGAAATTGGATGAACGTAGATAAAGTAGAAACATGGTAAAATAAAAGGGAGGGAGAGGGGAAGAGAATAAAAGGGAGGCCAAGAAATAATAAGATTGTTGGTGGAAGGCGAGATGAAGAATGAGATAATCAAAGGAGAGATAGTCCGGAAACTATCCTGGTTGAGCATCCCCACAATGAAGTTACCAAACTCTGGAAGCAAAACAGAGCCGAGCAAGATTCTCTGGCTCTGGACCAGATTACATGCAGGTCAAGCTGATGAGTTAAATAAATTATGCTAAGAAATCAGCATGGAAACAAGGTAAAATAAGGAGATGCAGCTGAGAAAAAATAACAGCTAAATAGTCATCAGGCTTTTATGTAAAAAACTACACCACAAAGAAAAGCTCTCTTTAGAGCTGCGTTCTGCAATGTGGTACTCATGGAGACCATGGCAACCTCACATACCCTCCTTGCCACCCACCAAGGCCTCCTCCTTTGCCCAACTTTTAATTTTTTAGAAAAACATTAGATTTTGGGTGTGTGGATGGGTTACTCTGTTACTAGGGCTGCACTGGGTAGAAGCAAAGTGCAGGCATTCAGCCACTCCACCTCTTACCTCCCTTTCCCCAGAATGCCTCTGGGCCCCATGTGAGGATACTTTGCCAGCTTTTTTATCTGGCTGTTTATTTGGTGTATGTTTTGTCTACTTTTTGTTATTGTTTGTGTGGGCAGTGTTTTTCCTTTTTTTCCCTTTTGTTTGGGAGTTGTTTTGTGGGGGAGTTGGTTGATTCAAGTGGGTTGCCAGCTTTTGAGGTAGTGTTGCCTGTTTTTTATGTCTATATTTTATTTGTTTCTGGGGGTGTAGCTAATTTGTTTAGTGGCGGGGCAGTTGAGCATGTCATTTTTACTTCAGTGAAATGGGTATTTTGTGATGTCCATGGCAGTTTCTTAGATTTATTTATTTATTTATTTATTTATTGCATTTGTATACTGCCCCATAGCTGAAGCTCTCTGGGTGATTTACAACAATTAAAAACATTAAAAACAAATATACAAATTTAAAAACACATGCTAAAATGCCTGGGAGAAGTGGAAAGTCTTGACCTGGCACCGAAAAGATAACAGTGTTGGCGCCAGGCACACCTCGTCACGGAGATCATTCCACAATTTGGGGGCCACCACTGAGAAGGCCCTCTCCCTTGTTGCTAGCCTCCAAGCTTCCCTCGGAGTAGGCACCTGGAGGAGGGCCTTTGATGTTGAGCATAGTGTACGGGTGGGTTCATGCTCCCACGCCCAAAAAGGTTGGGAACACCTGAACTAGAGGGTGGTTTGCTTGACTAGTATTCATTGGCCCTGAAGTAGCAATGGAAGTTGATAATGGTCTGTAATTACAAGGACTACCTAACTTTTTATTTTCTTTTTTAATTTAAATCTTTATTAGTTTTAAAATATACAATACAAAACTACCACCAACAATATAAGGACTTCCAAACTTGGTGTGGTGATGATATTCTGATTTTTGAACATCACTCCTAGGAAAGGACACCCAGGGAAATTAAATTCCTGGCGAACAACATAGAACAAAAATACTGTATATAAGCAATCTTCATATATTCTTTAAGTGCAAGGGTACAGACGTCAAGCTAAATCCAAAGGTGAAATATATGCTGCAGATACAGGTCCACTGAGGTTTGTTACTGTGATTTCATTTGAACAAGGAAGTAAGAGAACTGTGGCAAAGCACACTTATTAGCCTAGGTTTGAATAGTCTTCCACACTTGGGTTCCCAGTTAGGTCCAGGCCTATTTCACTTCAGCAATGCTACAGCATCAAGTATATCCAAGACCATTCACTGGACCTTTCTTTTTACATTCAAACCACTTCAGAAGCCTCTGTGTACATGAGCTCTTCTCACCATTCATACTCTTTAAGACCAAACTCCAAGGTACAAGTCCAGTAGAAAAATATTATTCAAATGCAGGATGTTCCCGCAACATCTTTTGTGGATGTGACAAAACGCCTCTTCTCAAGCATTTGAACTTTATGAATGCAAATTATCTCTCTCACTCTCTATTTTTAAGGCATGTAAAACTGTCCTTGTTCACTCTTCTTGCTTCCTTCACTTTATCCTGTCTGCACTGCATATATCAAACCTGGCTCTGAGTTTTAACTAGGCTTTACTGTTTCATTCTGCTTCATGAATTTTTCAGTGTTTACACTTATGCTTAATATAATAAGATTGATAGCACAGCTGCCTGATAGATTCACATGCAGCCTCCTTGGCTAAGAGGGAGATATTTGTTCTTTCTTCCTAATTTCCTGTAATACCTGAAAGTTCATTTTCACCTCTTGCAACCTGATGCACCATCTCATCTTTCAAATATCCATCCCCTGAAATAATATGTTCAGGTAACAACATTTACTCAGTGGATTTATTTGATTAAGGCTCAGCATGATGTCTAAACTACTGCAGCCCCATCACTGTTTTTTCTTCTTCTTTTCATTGCGGATACAGATTCATCTGCATGGACAGATTCATCTACATGGACTGAGTCCATTTGACAGCTTATGTACTAGAGCACGGAAAAGGCAGAGGGGCACTGTTAGAGTACAAGCAAAGGGATAAGTGAATTTCTCCTGTTATTGTCTGCTGTTGTTCATTGGGTTTCCTTTGCTGCACATTCTCCTCCACCTGCCTTGCCTTGGAGTACACCTACAATTCATTTTCGTTGCACATGTATGCCACGGTTTGTAGTTTGTGGTTTTACTTTTCTCACTGATCCAGTATTGATTAAACTGCAGTGCAAAACAGAATCTGACTATGATTTGATCAAATGGACATTGCTCATGTGCCCAGGGGCCCATTATTAATGTAAGAACAAAAAAAAAAAAACTGTGGCAGACTTTGATGTTCAGTGGTATATACTTGGGATGCAGGAGAAATTTAATTTAGTTCACATTTAAAGGCAAATCTTTCTGAAACATAGCCCAATTGTCTGAATTTTGCAATTAAGTTCTGTAGCCAAGTAATGTGTGCAAAAATGCATATACTAAAGTGTGCATGAAAATGAATATATTAGTGAAAATAAAATGCAAAATGTGTTATATTTGAGAAAATATAACTATTAGGGAAAACATGCTTTGCAAAAATGTGTATATTAGGCAAAATTGCATATAAAATGCGTGTATTAGAAGAAATTCAGACTAAAAATGTTAATTTTCATGAGGGCTTATATATGTGTGTGCTATATCACAAACTGATGTAGAAATGTGTGGAACTGAACTTAAGATGGGAAACATGAGAAACTGAAATGGACAGATTCACCCATGTCTAGTATGAAGAAAGTTCAATCTAATGTGTCAGTGTCACTCTAGCTGCAAAATCACTTATCCTCTGACTTCTTCATTTTCACACTGTATCTGAGATTTCTCGGGCTGCCTCCCAGCTCTTTTTATGCCATTAACTCATCTGTTCTTAAATCCCACAGAGTCCCGCATACACTGACTTTGCATAGAGAATTGTCATGACCCCAGGGACTGCCATTGACTTAGCTACTCTGATGTCACAGAAGGCCTGGATTGCCATGGCCTAGAAAACTGGTTGCTGTGAAGAGTTTTAGAATGTGAGTTGTCAAGGTTCAAATGAACAATATTGGTAAATTAAACCATTTTGTCCATGGCAGTATATCAGTTTTCAGATGACAGCTTTGTTGATGAAAATTAGTAGTTTTAGAGATTTTTGATGGAAACAAAAGAGACAGAAAGACAACATGTACAATTTGTAATGGTGCACCATGATGTAAGGAACTTCGAAGTTCAGACATAGGCCTTCATTGAAATTTAGGCCAAATGTTCAAGGAAATTGTTACTGAGGAGGGTTTTTTTGTATTTGCATATTAATAAAGCAAAAAAAACCCCAAGGTAAATAAAATATTGATATGTACACATAAGTAAACTGCCCTGCCCAAACAAGCATCATATCTAATATAGGCAACAAGATACAAAATAATTAAAAGCCAGAGGGAGGGAATAAAGGGGGGATGCTGATATTTTACATGTGGGCTCCATAATGACTTGCTTCCCGCCCCCCATAGTTCCTATTTACACCACATATTTCAAACTTTGAGGACAGGGAGGATCATACCTCACTGTGAGGACTTAAGCAATTAAGCCCTGTGGTATAAAACCTGTTTTCAATAAATGATGCTTTCACAAGAGCAGTGTTGAATGGCCATTGCCTTTCAGGAGCTTTTCACATTTCACTTTATACAAAACACATTGCCTAGAATATTCCCAGCTAAACTTGAATTCATTGTTGATATCCCAGAGTGTACCTTCACCTTCTCCCCAAGACTCCAAGGAAGGCATAGGTAGGTTTATATATGTTGACAGAACTATCTACTCTAATTCCTAGCAGTGGACTCTGATGGCTCAAATGTCTGTGGGGCAGTGAATCCTCTTCAGCTTTTATTCTGAACTTTCAAGGAGCCACCCAAGGTCCTCCTTGAAAGTTCAGACTAAAACCTGGAGAAGATTCACTGCCCCACTGACATTTGAGCCACCACTCTCCACCGATTCCCAGAATGACTAGAAAGAGAGCATGATATAAGTAACCCCTCCCCCCCTCTCTCTCTCTCTCTCACACACACACACACACAGAGAGAGAGAGAGAGACAGACAGACAGACAGAGAATTAGTGTTCCAATCCTTGACTGCAGTATTGGGATAAGAATAGTGACCAGCCTTGCAGGCTTATTGTAATCATCACATAAAAATAATATTGTTTTCTTTTTTTTCTCATTAGTTCCTGTGTTTACTCAGGTGGGGCTCTTGTATTCAAAACTTACTTCAGAAGGAGTGTCAACTGCTGTTTAGGAATCTCCTGGTTACTTAGCAAGTCTGGAGAATGACATTGCTTTCCACACCGCATTTAATAGGAATGATAGTGTCAGCAAGGCAGGGTTCAGCACAGTGATAAGGTTGGCTCCTGTGACGCCCTTCCCTGGCTCTCCCTGTCAGGTTCCTACCTGCTCATGGCTACTGCCTTTCACTAGGCACCACCAGGGACTCCACCAGTCCGGACTGTCCTTTTTTATGGTTTCTCTCTCCGCTCTAGCACAGATCTCAATAGATCCCCCTGCTAGGCAGCACCACCAGTCACGTTCTACAACCAATGTTCCCAGAGACCTTGCCTGAGTCTCTCTATCTGGTTACATTCGTGACTGCGTGCCTATGCTGTTCCCAACCCCCTTGTATCAATGTAGATAACTCATAACTCGGGGTTGCTCTGGATACTTATAATGTTATCTTCTCCTCTTCACCGCTGCCACCATTTGTTACTGTTTCCCTTCAGCCTTGATTATTACCTTACCCTCCCTTCTGGTCTGTGAAACCCCAGCCAAGGATCAGGCCTTTGGTAAACCAAAATAGTATTTATTAAATAACATTAATAACAAGATAACTTTGATAATGATCTACAAGCTTATGGTTTCATCTATTACTGTGATATTTGACTTATTACTAATCCGAACTCCACCTCCCTCTTTCTCCACACTCTCCTGACATACACCAACTCACACCCACCTCCAAACTCCACCAAAACAACCCACTAACGTCCACCAAACACCTCTCAAACAACCCACTCACGTCCACCCAGATTCAACTGTCATCCTTCCATTTATACTCTCAGCCATCCAAACACTCAGCCAATCATCCAGCATTCTACTGCTCATTTACTCCCCCCTCCTCTTTCATTCCACTTACCATGTATCTTCTATACAAACAGCACTTACCATATATACATTAATACAGGAACATCACAGCTGCCACTGGCAGGGATCTCACCAGCAGCACTAGTGAGCAGAAAGGGGACTTCTGTGCCAACGGAGTGATGTTGGCATCCCTTCACAGGCAGTGGCCAGCAGGAAGCCAATGGGGGTCAGCAGGGCTGAGTGGAGAGACACCTCTGTCCAATCCAACCCTCATCCCCTGACAGCCTGGCACAACTATATTTTATTTATGTATTTGTTTGTTTGCTTATTTATATACTGCCTCATAGCCAAAGCTTGTTTACAGCAATTAATGGGTTTAGGTTGCTTTGTCAGTCACCCTGTACTTCCCCATCTGAATTATATCTGGTCAACCATTTTTTTTAAAATTGGGCTTTGCGCTTGCATCTGAGTGATCCGACTGAGGAAGTACATGTGACCCAGCATCCATTTCTACTTGCAGCTCCCCATCCACCCTAAGGCCTTCTGTGTGCATTTAAGTTTTCATGCATGCATGACCTTGGCTGGATCAGGATGACAAACAAGATGGAAATAATACAATATGCACTTTTTGAAACTCTCAGCTAGGTGATTTTCAACTCAAGTTAGAGGCAGCTGATATTCTGAATGGAAGCTCGCAACATTGCCACAGCCCTTCTCTGCAGTGTATTAATGCTAATTAAAAAGGCACAGATGGAGAATTTGGGCTTGGGCTGTTTTCAGTCATTAGTGTCCTCTTCAGTCACTTGCCAACATCACACCTGTCATTGTAGACATGTACACAAGCAGGATATTGGGTTGTGCTATTTATTTATTTTTTTCAGAAACCCAAATCTTGCACTACTCTGATCATTTTTTTCTAATCTGGATGAAATTACCCATGCATTGTGGATCAAAGAAAGTGAATTTTAAATAGATTCAGGTTTTGTTTGCTTTTCATATTGTGGGCTCATCTACACAGGGTTTTACTGTGTGTCTGGTGCTACTTGCATCCTCTTTTAATTCACATCGTTCACATGATGTTACTGGCAAACAGAAGCTATCACACAGTTTCCCCCTGTAAAACTGTACTAACCCAATCCTCTGATAATCCAAAAAGGGAAGGAAAAAACATCTTCACTCCATATCTCTAGGGCTTGCAAACGCTTTGCTCCAATGCTTTTAGGTGAGAGTAACAATCGTTCCCCTTTCCACACCCACTCCCTCCTCCTTTCTTTCATTTCATTTCTTGTGGGATGAAGAGAAACTCCACTTCTCTCTCCCATTCTGTAAGCTTCTTTAATGTTGCTACAAATGGTGCCTTTATTTTCTCCCCCCAACTTGTGTACAAAAGCATAACACTGCTCAAACAAAGATATGTACTTTTGAGTGAACACGGAAAAGGATTGTGTTGGAAATGTTTGTCTTCCCCTCTGATCCTTTTTTAAGCAGTTAGGCAGGGCTTATTTAGGTGTCACTGCTTTTATTTGGCAAGAAATGAGTACTTATTCTTTTTTAAAAAATGTTCTGCAATGGCCAACTGGTTTTGACAATGAACTTTTATATGGATTGTATGTATTTTTACATCTCCAGTGTGTGTGTGTATGGAGTCTTTCCAACAACCCTGTGAGGTAGGATTGGAAACCAAGGCAGCTCACAACAAGAAATAAAGCCATTTAAAATCCAATAACCATAAAACAAGTATAAAACAGTTGCAAAACAGCTTAACATGGCATGATTGTGAATTTTGGATTGGGTGAGTGAAGTTCCTTATCACTGAATTGCTGTCCTGTGCATGTTTCCCTCTCTGAGTAAGCCCTGTTGAATACATTGGGAGTTGCTCCTGAGTAAACGAGCATAGGATTGTACCTCAGAGTGTTCATGGCCCCCCTCTGTTGTTTTCACCTTGAGGGGCAAATTAGGCTGAGAGATGGTGCATAGCCCATGGTGATCCATTAACTTTATATATTATTTCAATTTTAAAATTTAATTAAAATGATATCTATGTGGGCAAAGTTTATGAAATAATGCAGATCCACATAACGCATTTAAAGCACACCTAACCAGCATATAAAGTGCATGACTTCCCCCAAAGAATCCTGGGAAGCAGGGCTGGTGCCAAAGGGTGGCCAGGTCGGGTCCCTTGACAGGGTGGGGGAGAAGTAGCTGCTGCAGATCGCAGGGAGGGAACTTGCAAGCCACCTGCCTATTCGCTGGCTCCACCTACCTGTCTTTCCTGTCTTTTGCGGCTGTGCATGCAGGGCTGCCATTAACCAAGATGGCGACCAAGTTTTCCCTAAGGTGCTGATGCCCCTGCCACCATATTGGCTGATGGCAGGGATGCACGCACGTGTAGCACCATGCGTGCCATTAACCAAGATGGTGGCAGAGGCTTCAGCCCCTTAGGGAAACCTCAGCCGCCATCTTGGTTAATGGTAGCCCAAAATGTGCAGCTGCAAAAGACAGGAGAGACAGGTAGGTGGCATGTGCATGTGAGTGTGTGTGTGTGTGTGTGTGTGTGTGTGTGTGCTGGGGCCCAGAGTAGGCTGATGCCTAAGGGCCCTGGCATGCCTGGCGCTGGCCCTGCTGGGAAGTGTAGTTTCCCCCTTACAGTTATAGTTCCCACCACCCTCAACAAACTACATTTCTCGGGATTCTGTGGTGGGATTTATGTGCTTTAAATGTACTATGTGGATCTGCTCTAGTATGCTGTGCATTCCTGAAAGAGGCGATAGTAAGACCACTTCTGAAGAAAACGTCCCTGGACCCGGAAAATCTTAACAACTATAGGCCGGTAGCTAACGTGCCATTCCTGGGCAAGGTCCTGGAATGAGTGGTTGCCAACCAGCTCCAGACACTCTTGGATGACACCGATTATCTGGATCCAAGAAGATGCCAGCATGGTTAACGAGCAAAGTCAAGGAAGCTCTTAGAGGCAAAAAGCCTTCAAAAAATGGAAGTCTTGTCCGAATGAAGAAAATAAAAAAGAACACAAACTCTGGCAAAAGAAATGCAAGAAGACAATAAGGGATGCTAAAAAAGAATTTGAGGAGCACATTGCTAAGAACATAAAAACCAACAACAAAAAATTCTATAAATACATTCAAAGCAGGAGACCTTCTAGGGAGACGATTGGACCCTTGGATGATAAGGGAGTCAAAGGTGTACTAAAGAACGATAAGGAGATTGCAGAGAAGCTAAATGAATTCTTTGCATCTGTCTTCACAGTAGAAGATATAGGGCAGATCCCTGAACCTGAACTAACATTTGCAGGAAGGGATTCTGAGGAACTGAGACAAATAGTGGTAACGAGAGAGGAAGTTCTAAGCTTAATGGACAATATAAAAACTGACAAATCACCGGGCCCGGATGGCATCCACCCGAGAGTTCTCAAAGAACTCAAAGGTGAAATTGCTGATCTGCTAACTAAAATATGTAACTTGTCCCTTGGGTCCTCCTCCGTGCCTGAGGACTGGAAAGTGGCAAATGTAACGCCAATCTTCAAAAAGGGATCCAGAGGGGATCCCGGAAATTACAGGCCAGTTAGCTTAACTTCTGTCCCTGGAAAACTGGTAGAAAGTATGATTAAAGCTAGATTAACTAAGCACATAGAAGAACAAGCCTTGCTGAAGCAGAGCCAGCATGGCTTCTGCAAGGGAAAGTCCTGTCTCAGTAACCTATTAGAATTCTTTGAGAGTGTCAACAAGCATATAGATAGAGGTGATCCAGTGGACATAGTGTACTTAGACTTTCAAAAAGCGTTTGACAAGGTACCTCACCAAAGACTTCTGAGGAAGCTTAGCAGTCATGGAATAAGAGGAGAGGTCCTCTTGTGGATAAGGAATTGGTTAAGAAGCAGAAAGCAGAGAGTAGGAATAAACGGACAGTTCTCCCAATGGAGGGCTGTAGAAAGTGGAGTCCCTCAAGGATCGGTATTGGGACCTGTACTTTTCAACTTGTTCATTAATGACCTAGAATTAGGAGTGAGCAGTGAAGTGGCCAAGTTTGCTGACGACACTAAATTGTTCAGGGTTGTTAAAACAAAAAGGGATTGCGAAGAGCTCCAAAAAGACCTCTCCAAACTGAGTGAATGGGCAGAAAAATGGCAAATGCAATTCAATATAAACAAGTGTAAAATTATGCATATTGGAGCAAAAAATCTTAATTTCACATATACGCTCATGGGGTCTGAACTGGCGGTGACCGACCAGGAGAGAGACCTCGGGGTTGTAGTGGACAGCACAATGAAAATGTCGACCCAGTGTGCGGCAGCTGTGAAAAAGGCAAATTCCATGCTAGCGATAATTAGGAAAGGTATTGAAAATAAAACAGCCGATATCATCATGCCGTTGTATAAATCTATGGTGCGGCCGCATTTGGAATACTGTGTACCGTTCTGGTCGCCTCATCTCAAAAAGGATATTATAGAGTTGGAAAAGGTTCGGAAGAGGGCAACCAGAATGATCAAGGGGATGGAGCGACTCCCTTACGAGGAAAGGTTGCAGCATTTGGGGCTTTTTAGTTTAGAGAAAAGGCGGGTCAGAGGAGACATGATAGAAGTGTATAAAATTATGCATGGCATTGAGAAAGTGGATAGAGAAAAGTTCTTCTCCCTCTCTCATAATACTAGAACTCGTGGACATTCAAAGAAGCTGAATGTTGGAAGATTCAGGACAGACAAAAGGAAGTACTTCTTTACTCAGCGCATAGCTAAACTATGGAATTTGCTCCCACAAGATGCAGTAATGGCCACCAGCTTGGATGGCTTTAAAAGAAGATTAGACAAATTCATGGAGGACAGGGCTATCAATGGCTACTAGCCATGATGGCTGTGCTCTGCCACCCTAGTCAGAGGCAGCATGCTTCTGAAAACCAGTTGCTGGAAGCCTCAGGAGGGGAGAGTGTTCTTGCACTCGGGTCCTGCTTGCGGGCTTCCCCCAGGCACCTGGTTGGCCACTGTGAGAACAGGATGCTGGACTAGATGGGCCACTGGCCTGATCCAGCAGGCTCTTCTTATGTTCTTATGTTCTTATGATCCATTTTAGTCGGGTTTTAGACCCGGTTTTGGCACGGAGACAGCCTTGGTCGCCCTGTATGATGACCTTTGTCGGGAGACAGACAGGCGGAGTGTGACCCTGCTGATTCTCCTTGATCTCTCAGTGGCTTTTGATACCATCGACCATGGTATCCTTCTGGGACAATTCACTGATTTGGGAGTGGGCGGTACTGTGTGGCAATGGTTCTGCTCCTACCTGGTGGGTTGTCTCCAGAGGGTAGTTCTTGGGGAGCATTGCTCGGCACCCTGGGGTCTCCAGTATGGAGTCCCGCAGGGGTCAGTTCTGTCCCCCTTGCTTTTTAATATCTATATGAAGCCGCTGGGTGTGGTCATCAGGAGTTTTGGAGTGCGTTACCATCAGTACGCTGATGACACGCAGCTCTACTTCTCCTTTTCATCTTCTTCAGGTGAGTCTGTCAACGTGCTGAACCGATGTCTAGCTGCGACAATGGACTGGATGAGAGCTAACAAACTGAGGCTTAATCCAGACAAGACTGAGATGCTGCTGGTGGGTGGGTCTCCTGACAGGATGGGGGATGTTCGACCTGTTCTGGATGGGGTTGCACTCCCCCTGAAGGAACAGGTTCGTAGCTTGGGAGTTCTTTTAGATCCATCCCTGTCACTCGAGGCTCAGATAGCATCAGTGGCATGGGGTGCTTTTTACCAACTTCGGCTGGTGGCCCAGCTACGACAGAGAGAACCTCGCTTCAGTAGTTCATGCACTGGTAACCTCAAAATTAGATTACTGCAATGCGCTCTACGTGGGGCTGCCTATGAAGACGGTTTGGAAATTGCAGCTTGTGCAGAATGCAGCGGCCAGACTGCTAAAGGGGACCAGACGGTTCGACCATATAACACCGATTCTGGCCCACCTGCACTGGCTGCCTATCTGTTTCCGGGCCTGGTTCAAAGTGCTGGTCTTGACCTACAAAGCCCTATACGGCACAGGACCACAATACCTGTTGGAACGCCTCCCCCGTTATGAACCTGCCCGTACACTATGCTCATCATCAAAGACCCTCCTCCGAATTCCTACTCATAGGGAAGCTCGGAGGGTGGCAACGCGGAAAAAGGCTTTTTCTGTGGTGGTCCCCGAACTGTGGAACAATCTCCCAGAGGAGATACGCCTGGCGCCATCGTTACTATCTTTCTGGCGCCAGGTTAAAACTCTTCTCTTCACCCAGGCTTTTCAACATGTTTAGTATGCGCTGATATTGTTTTAATTTTTAACATTTTAAACTTTTAATGTGTTTTTATATTGCTACATGTTTATTGTATTTTTGATGTTTCTTGTCTTGTGAACCGCCCAGAGAACTTCGGCTATGGGGCGGTCTATAAGTTTAATGAAATAAATAAATAAATAAATTAGTGAAATGAAAATAACAGTTTCAAAAGATATTTTAAAGCAGGGCTGTAGCTCAGTGGCAGTACTATGTGGAACCCATAACATGGAAAGCACACCATGAGCTTGACATGGTAGCAAATCAGCAATGAGTGCAGATTTCAGAGCAGAGATATTATGTGCTGATAGGGTCTCACTTATGTCAGCAATTGTGCTGCAGCATTCTGCATTAACTTCAGCCCTTGGGTCAGTTTGTGCTACATGGGGATTTCTGTGACCTTGGCTGCCTGGCTGCCAGGATTTCTTCAGTTTTCGTTAGGAACCCTGACTGGTGGTGAGATGCTGAGTTTTCTGTCTTACTCACAGGAATCTTGTTGTGGTTGGTATGGTATTGCGTTTAGGAAATCATCACTGTCTTTTCTTTTTCTTTTTCTATTTGCATTTCACTTACCTCTGACCTTACTCCCTTACATCCATAAAAGCAACAGTGGTTCCATGTGGTCAGCTCAACCGCCTTAAACCCACTGATGATGCACCTTGTTAATTGCATGATCATTTGTTTCTTACCCAATAGTGGTAAAAGAGAATTCACATCCTGGGAAGTGTGGCTTCAATTGCTGTTGTTCTCAATCTACTGCCTGTGAAGGTAGACCAAATTATATGTGTTTTCTCTCTGTCAATTATTACTCACTGGAATTGGATTGGCTGTCAAAGTGAGTTTATAGCAGCCCACAGAGTATGCAGGAAAGAGTAGAGAGTCTTCTTAACTCTTACTCATTTCTCAGACTTCCTTCTGAAGTGAAGGGTCAAATCTGTAAAGAAGTTTGGAGCAGCCACATTAAAATGCAGATAGGGCATTCCAGGCAGGGGGTTGCCAACTCTGCTTTGATATGAATATAATTGCAGAAGATGTTTCATGTCTCAAATTAAAAAGAATACAATTTCCCCCAAAAAACCTAGAGAGGTCACAGCACAGTTCTAGGGGGCCAGTGCCCCCATTCCTCCCCCCGGCTGCAGGGCTGCAGGGGCAGAACTGGAATAGAATGGATCCAAAGAATCCATAGACTTCCCAGTCCCAGAAATAACATCAGCCATGGGGCTCACATAGGGAATTTCCCTTCCATTGTTCCCAATGGGAAAGAAATAGTTAAATAAACCCCTTCCCCACTCTCCAGGAAGGGATACAAGAGCACAGATCCATCTTTATTTCTGCCCTGCTGGCAGAATATAGTGGTAGAATATAGTGAGATACAGTGGTTCAACCCACTTTGATTCTTTCTCCCTCTCCTCCTACAGATTGTAGTCTTGGAGGTATCTCTGCTACAGTGCAGGCGCCTTTTGAAGACTTTCCTCTTTCAACAAGCCTTTTAAGTTGAGACCTAGTTAGGCTTAAGTAAGAGTCATAGCTGGCCATTCTACCTACTACCAGATTGGCCCCTGACCCTTTGCAACAAAGTTGAACCTGCTGCATTCTCACATTACATGTATAGGTATACCATCAAAGAAAGATAGGTATCCATCTTATAAAATGTAACATGTGAAACAGTCATTAGCCATTATACTATGCTTTACCTCACTACAGCACTGAGAGCTATTATTTACAGAGTACTGGCAGCGTAATACAATGCAGCTTGTGTAAGAAATTTTGTAGGTCTTCTGGTTCTGACTTGTTTAAGAGCCCAAGAGCACCAGTGAATTAAAGCTTGTGGAATCAGTTTCAAAGGTTACAGCCCAAGGTTGTGAAGAACACATTTGCAACAATGAGGCCAACTATATGCCCCCTTGATCCCTGCCGATCATGGTTAGTAACATTTAGTAGAAGGGGATTGATTGGATGGGTCCAGGGAGTGGTCAGTGCCTAACTAGGAGAGGGAGTCACGTCCACCACCTTGAAAGATCCTCTCTGGTTCAAGAAGTTTTAGAAAATCACCATCCAGTCTCTAATATTCCCTTCCTGGGTAAGGTGACTGAGAAGGTGGTGGCTAGCCAGCTGCAGGCGTGCCTGAAGGAAGCAATTATCTAGATCCATTCCAGTCTTGCTTCCGGCCCAGTTCTGGCACAGAAACAGCCCTGGTGGCCCTGACTGATGACCAGAGCTTGGAAAAGTTACTTTTTTGAACTACAACTCCCATCAGCCCAATCCAGTGCCCATGCTGGCTGGGGCTGATGGGAGTTGTAGTTTAAAATAATAACTTTTCCAAGCTCTGCTAATGACCAGGAGAAAGACAGAGGCAATGTGACCCTGTTGGTTCTCCTGGATCTTTCAGTGCTTTTTGACACCATTGATCGTGGTGTCCTTCTGGAGTAAGTGAAGGTGGGAGATGAAGATACTGTAATGCAGTGGTTCCACTCCTACCTGCAGGACCACTACCAGAAAGTAGTACTAGGAGATTGTTGCTCAGCTACATGACTTTCGGGCTGTAGGGTCTCACAAGGATTCATTATGTCTCCTATGCTATTTAACATCTATATGAAATTGCTGGGAGCTGTCATCTGGGGATTTGGAACACAGCATCATCAGTATGCTGATAATACACACACCTCTGTCTCTCTATTTCATCTGAATCAGGACAGGTTGTGAAGGTGTTGGATAAGTGTCTGGAGACAGTGATGGGCTGGATGAGGACCAACAAATGGAGACTGAATCCTGATAAGATTGATGTGTTGTGTGTGGGTGACCCTGTGTCTGAAAATTAGATGTACAACCTGTCTGGGGGCATTCAAGAGACAGTTGGACAGTCATCTGTCAGGTATACTTTAATTTGGATTCCTGCATTGAGCAGGGGGTTGGACTCAATGGCCTTATAAGCCCCTTCAAACTCTACTATTCTATGATTCGGGCAAGTGTACTCGTCCTGAAGGAATAGTTTTGTAGTCAGGGAGCACTCCTGGATTCCAACTTGTCACTAAAGTTCAAAGTGACTTCTGTGGTTAGGAGTGCTTATGTCCAGCTGAGGCTGATTTGTCAGCTATGACCACTCCTGCACCATGATAGCCTAGCCTCAGTTGTCCATGCTCTGTGACTTTCCATCTGGACTACTGTAATGCACTGTATATGGGACTGTCCTTGAAGACAGTCTAGAGGCTGCAGCTAGTGTAGAACGCGGCTGCTACGCTGGTAAGTGCTAGGCAGCCTGATGGGACCATGGGACATCAGTACTGAAAGTGCTAGTACTAGCATATAAAGTCCTAAATGACTTGGGAATTGAGTATCTAAAATAATGCCTTCCCCAATATAAACCATCTTGGACCTTAAGATCAGCTGGCGAGGTCTTGCTGGTGGTGCCACCCCTGAGCATTGCCTGGTCGGCACTGACCTGTGACAGGGTCTTTTCAATGGTGGCTCCCCATGGTTGGAATCCCCTGCCCAGTGAGATGTGTCTGTTTCCATCGCTATTAACTTTCAGAAGGAATTTGAAAACATTCCTGTTTACCCAGCCATTTGATGCCTGAAGGGGATTGTTCCTAGCAAATTGAAGATCACTGATAAAAGAATGTTTTTGACAGTGTGCTGAAAAATATTTTAACTGTGATTGTGCTTTGGAAAAATTGTAACTGTTTTTAGTATGTTTTTCTTTTTCTTCTTAAGAACATAAGAAGAGCCTGCTGGATCAGGCCAGTGGCCCATCTAGTCCAGCATCCTGTTCTCACAGTGGCCAACCAGGTGCCTGGGGGAAGCCCGCAAGCAGGACCCGAGGGCAAGAACACTCTCCCCTCCTGAGGCTTCCGGCAACTGGTTTGCAGAAGCATGCTGCCTCTGACTAGGGTGGCACAGCACAGCCATCACGGCTAGTAGCCATTGATAGCCCTGTCCTCCATGAATTTGTCTAATCTTCTTTTAAAGCCATCCAAGCTGGTGGCCATTACTGCATCTTGTGGGAGCAAATTCCATAGTTTAACTATGCGCTGAGTAAAGAAGTACTTCCTTTTGTCTGTCCTGAATCTTCCAACATTCAGCTTCTTTGAATGTCCACGAGTTCTAGTATTATGAGAGAGGGAGAAGAACTTTTCTCTATCCACTTTCTCAATGCCATGCATAATTTTATACACTTCTATCATGTCTCCTCTGACCCGCCTTTTCTCTAAACTAAAAAGTCCCAAATGTTGGGCTATGTTGCTTCCCAAAGAATAGAACAGGGAATGAAAGGGTTAACCATTGCATTAGCCACACGGCTGGACATAATGAGCCCTAATCAGCCCAAGGGCAATAAAGCATGGAAACAGGAAACAGTGTAGTGTGTGTGGGGGGGGGGGTTGTTGGAGTCGGAGAGGTGTCGAAGTAAGTGTATGGCATATGTGTGTACCATTATGTCACCGAGAACGTTGTGCAACTAAGTAAAGCTCTTCCTAAAAAAACCTGCGCCTGTGTACCTGTGGATTCTTGCTGGAATGAGGTGGCGGAAAAAGGCTGGAACAGACCAGGACTCCGTATGGGAAATGCCCGGGAACTCTAGCATGCTACAAAGCCAACAAAGGGTTATGGGCCCAGCCTAGAGACCCAGCCTAGAGACCCAGCCTGGAGAACACAGTATAGAGACACAGCCTAAAGGTCAAAGCCTATCGAAGAAGAGGTGGGACAACCTCTGACTGAGGTGGCGGAGAGGAGGCGGAGATGGCAGTGTCGTATCCATCAGGACTGCCCCTGGAGTGCCTTAATGAGTTGAATTACACAAGCTGGAAGGTCCAGATGGAAATGCTTCTAAAACGCGAAGTCTTTGGCAAGTAATTGAAAATGAGCCCCCCACGGACCCCCCTTCTGAGGAGTGGCGACGCCAGGAAGAGAAGGCAAGATCCGCGGTAATTTTGGGGATTCAAGACTCACAGTTGCTATACGTAAGAGAAAAGCAAGTAGCAAAAGACATATGGCAGGCTTTGCGTGAAGTACATGTGAGAAAAACAGCAGGTAGCAAGGTGCAATTTGCGAGGAAGCTGTTCCAAATGCATCTGCGAGAGGGCATAAGTATGCACGACCACCTACTAACAGTAAGGAGCCTGTTTGCTGAGTTACGTGAAGAGACGTAACGTACTCTCCTCAGCAACAAGTGTACACAACTCTTTCAACTCTGGATGCTTCTTATGATGCTGTAATATGTGCATTAGAAGCAATGCCAGATCAGGAGTTAACAATGGACTATGTATCAGGAAAACTACTACAGGACTGGGACCGCCGCCAGGAAAGAAGCAAAAAGCAAGACGAAGCTGGTCCAGCATGTAAGGATGACGGCACATGGGTGTATGCGGTAAGAAGATGCTTCAAATGCGGGTCAGACCAATATCTAAAAAGAGACTGTAAAGCACATAACATAAAACGATGCGAAAAAGAACTTTTTTCAGTGCAAGTTGTAACAACCGGGAAAAGCGAAGGAGGAAAGAAAACATGGGTGGTGGATTCTGGATCCACTCATTTCCTAGTGAATGATAAACAACAGTTCCAGACGCTCTCTCCTGTTCGTGAGCATGTCATTTTGACAGACGGAACTAACAGGGAGGTACTGGGAAGGGGCACTGTTTATCTTGCATGTTTGAATACTCTGATAACTGATGTACTGTATGTGCCACAGATAGAGACCAACATCATGTCAGTGGCTAAACTAACAAAAATGCAGTATAATGTGGTATTCTATAAAGGGGTATGTGAAATAAGAAAAAGGGGAAGGGTATATGTAAAAGGTAAAATGGTGAATTCCTTGTTTATAATAGAGAAGACACAAGAACCAAGAGTGATACTCATAGCAAACGAACCTCCCCATAATGGTTCAATACATGAATATCACAAATGGCTTGGGCATATAGGTTTCTCCACTTTGGAGATAACGCCCAGAAATAGTGCAGACGTTCAATTCAAGCATTGTGATAAATATGTTGAATGTGAAATATGTAAGCAAAATAAGGCAATAGCGGCGCCTGTAAGCAAGAGTAGTGACAGCAAGGCTTCCAGAGCCTTTGAACTCCTATACATGGATTTGGCAGGGCCATTCTGCAAATCCAAAAGAGGTGCCAGGTATTATATGTTGCTTGTAGACCATTTCACTCGGTATGGTTTTGTATACCTGCTAAAGGCAAAAAGTGAGGCGGAACAATACATCAAACAGTTTGTTAAGTGGGCAGAAGCCAAACACAGAGTAAAAATAGCTGAGTTACACTCAGACAGAGGTGGGGAATTCTTGACTGATTCTCTGAAGAATTTCCTTAATGAGAGAGGTATTAAACACTCTCTCACCACCCCATTTTCTCCTCATCAGAACGGAACCGCTGAAAGGAGAAATAGATATATGCAAGAAATGGTACGTGCTATGCTAAACAATTGTGATTTAAGCACTGCGTTTTGGGGTGAAAGTCTTATGTATGCCAATTATATACAGAATAGACTATTTTCCAGTCCCATAAACATGACTCCCTATGAGAAAATATACAGCTGTAAGCCCAAGCTAAGCCATATCCAACCATTTGGAGCAACTTGTTGGGCATACGTGCCAAAAGCCCAAAGAAAGGGGAAACTCACTCCTAGAGCAATAAAAGGGAATATATTGGGATATGAGAATTCTGCTTACAGAGTGTGGGACCCAAGTAAACAACGTGTAATAAACTGCAGAAGTGTATACACGAGTAAACAGGATTGGAACTCTCAAAATGACCAGGTTGATATGGGATTCACTGTAAATGGTAATACAACCCAAACCAAAACACCCCCAAAGGATGTAAGTGAAAGCCAGCCTGCTGAAAGAGTAAAGCAGGATGATGCTGACGGGAATAACGCTGGCAGCAGCAGCATAGAAGCTGTTAAGCAGGAAATTGTGGACACAGACGCTGCTAGCAGCCCAGAACGAAAAGAAACCGTATTGCAGGCAGAAATACTGGGGAATGCAACTCCAGTACAAGGGCCGCGCAGATCACAAAGGGCTACTCAAGGTAAAGCAACGGAGAGGTTTTGAGTGCAGATAGCAGAGGCAAGGCGTGAAATAAATGAGCCTACCTCTTATGATGAGGTAATGAGACTTCCTAGTGCAGAAATAGACAAATGGCATAAAGCCATGCAGGAAGAACTCAACGCTATGGAAAGGACTCGCACATGGACGTTAGAAACACTGCCTCCTGACAAGAAAGTGATCGGGTGTAAATGGGTGTTCAAAATTAAAAGAACTAATACTGGCAGCGTGCAGCGGTATAGAGCGCGTCTGGTGGCAAAGGGGTTCCATCAAATACATGGGGAAGATTATGATGCCGTATTTGCCCCGGTAATACGCCATGAAACTATACGGCTTGTGCTGAAAGTGGCTG
The DNA here is from genome assembly GCF_030035675.1 of Rhineura floridana. Classification (NCBI taxonomy): domain Eukaryota; kingdom Metazoa; phylum Chordata; class Lepidosauria; order Squamata; family Rhineuridae; genus Rhineura; species Rhineura floridana. The sequence continues at coordinate 78,755,002 of NC_084486.1, read as the reverse complement.
CCATGGGTAAAAAGCAGGTGTTCCATTATGATGTAAACACAGCGTTTCTATATGGGGAGTTAACTGAGCAAATATATATGGAACAACCGCAAGGCTTCGATGATAAAACCGGACGTGTATGTCGGTTACAGAAATCATTGTATGGGTTGCATCAGAGTGCAAGATGCTGGTATATGAAATTAAACGCTGTTCTGGAGTCATTGGGGTTTAGACGTAGCACAGCAGACCCGTGTCTATACATTCAACAAAGGAAAGGCACAGTTGCTTATTGCCTTGTGTTCGTTGATGATATTCTGTACATGTGTGACAATGATGACCAAGAGACTGTCTTTACTGAACAGCTAGAATGCCATGTGGACATTAAAAGACTTGGTCCTGTGGCTCATTATCTAGGAACGGAAATCCTGCGACATAATGACGGCAGTTTCTCTCTACACCAGGAGCCGAAAATACGGCAGATGTTAAGAGAAAATGGCATGGCAGAACGTAAACCCGTAAAGACCCCAATGGTAGTAGACTTCCAGAGGGAACATAACAGTGAGGCCCACGGGGACCCTCAACAATACAGAAGCATCATTGGTAAGCTGCTCTATCTTGCAATGATGACACGGCCAGACATATGTAACGCCGTCAATATATTGTGCCGAAAGGTAGAGTGTCCATCCCTCCATGACTGGGACGGGCTCAAACAGGTCTTGAGGTATCTGCAAGGCACAGCAGGAAAACGGCTGTTCCTGTCCTCCATGCGAGGAGACGGCTTGGTCTGTTATGCAAATGCAGACCACGCAGCTGACAGTTCCTCCCGAAAGTCCATATCGGGTATAGCCATCATTTATCAAGGCTCTCTCATAGACTGGCATAGCAGGAAACAGACAGTAGTGGCCATCACAAGTACAGAGGCCGAATTCATCAGCCTCTCTGTAGCATGCACAGAACTGCAATGGTATGCAATGCTGTTTCAGGATGCATCCCTACTGGTAACTAAGCCATATATTGTATATGACGATAATCAAGCATGTATCCAGTTAGCGCAGGCAGAAAGCCACATGAAAAGGACAAAATACGTGAGTACAAGGTATCATCACGTGCGAGATTGTGTCAATCAGGTTAATCACTCTAAGATATTGTGCAACAGAGACCATGTTAGCAGACGTATTTACAAAACCTCTACCAGAAGACAGACATGTGCAACTAATACATGATCTAGGAATGTTATAAATACTGTAACCCTGCAAGTAATGTAACCATGTACAGAACAGGATGTTTATTCTTTGTAAAGCAGGTGGGGGACTGTTGGGCTATGTTGCTTCCCAAAGAATAGAACAGGGAATGAAAGGGTTAACCATTGCATCAGCCACACGGCTGGACATAATGAGCCCTAATCAGCCCAAGGGCAATAAAGCATGGAAACAGGAAACAGTGTAGTGTGTGTGTGTGGGGGGGGGTTGTTGGAGTCAGAGAGGTGTCGAAGTAAGTGTATGGCGTATGTGTGTACCATTATGTCACCGAGAACGTTGTGCAACTAAGTAAAGCTCTTCCTAAAAAAACCTACGCCTGTGTACCTGTGGATTCTTGCTGGAATGAGGTGGCGGAAAAAGGCTGGAACAGACCAGGACTCCGTATGGGAAACGCCCGGGAACTCTAGCACGCTACAAAGCCAACACCAAATGGTGCAACCTTTCCTCGTAAGGGAGTCGCTCCATCCCCTTGATCATTCTAGTTGCCCTCTTCTGAACCTTTTCCAACTCTATAATATCCTTTTTGAGATGAGGCGACCAGAACTGTACACAGTATTCCAAATGCGGCCACACCTAAATAGTTTTGTTTGTATTTGCTCCCTGGGATCCTTTGGGAGGAAGGGCAGACTATAAATCTAAAAATAAATAAATATTGAAAGTTTAGAAAACGCATTTGAAAATAAATAATATAGTCCCCTTTCCCATATAGGATACCATTGTACTAATATCCTATTCTTGTGACTGTAATGTGTTTTAATTGTTTTTAATGCTGTTTTTTAAATTTCTGTAACCTGCCCTGGGATTTACTGGTGAAGGGCAGGCAATAAATAAATATATAATTGAATTGAATTTATTTTTCTTGTTAATGATTCATATTGATTAGTTTTTTATGCTTTTAATGTATTCTCTAGTGTGCATTTTATTTCTCTTAGACTGCAACCCAATACATTTTTACCCAGGAGTCTAAATGAATTCAATGGGACTTGCTTCTGAATAGAAGTGCATTGGTTTGCACTGCTAATCATCAGCTAGTTATCTTACATGTTTAGATTTTTTATTATTTGTAGCTTTGTCTTTTGCAAAATGTATACAAATTAATTATAAAAAAGTTATTACAGACTTAGGGTGGAATCCAACTCAACTTTCCTGCAGGCTGGGGAGAATTGGGTGCTGTGGACCCCTGGCTGCACCGGCAAGGTCCTGGCAGCAGCCCACCATAGTGGCTCAGGAGCCTGCTGGCGCCATCAGGAGTCCTCCGAGGATGGCCACCATGGCAGATGAAGGGCCAGTGGAAGCCCCAAAACAGGGCATTCTGGGGGTGTGGTGGGGTGGCACCATGAGGAGGACTTGCATGTGATCCTCCTTGCATTCAGAGCCCTCCCCTGGGTCCTGATCCACCCAGAAACTCCACTGGCCAAGAAGCTGGCACAGTAAAAACATTTCCATGGTGGCCTATGGGGAGTGCTTGCTCCCCGGAAGGCTTGTTTGTGGGAGCCAGTGTTTCCTGGCTGGCTCATGCGTGCAGCTCCCGAAGAAGGTAGCATTCAGCTGGGGCAGCAGGCAGAGGATCCTACTGGGCTTTCCATGAGCTCCTCCTCCGGCGGTCCCTCTTCCGCCAGCTCCCCATCATTTTGGATTGCTCTGCTCAGCTGTAATCTTAAAACTCAGTATGTCCTATTGAAGAACTTAATCCTACCTAACCTTGCATAAGATTGGATTGTCGATAACTGTCTTGAGATTTTTATAGAGAAAAACTATGCAGAAAAAACGATATTATCTTTCTAAATTTGGAAGAATTTAGCAAAAACCATGCCATTGTTGTAATTAGAATATTTATTCACAAAATGGCTTTTAAAAGAATTTTTAAAAACATTGTGACTTGAAGTGCAACTAACATAATATAGATGTGGAAAATAATTAATAGTTATACATTATACTGGCTACCTATCCCACATTACCTAAAACATATTATTTATTTTTATTATTTATTTATTATTTGATTTATATCCCGCCCTTCCTCCCAGCAGGAGCCCAGGGAGACAATCAGAAGTGCTAAAAACACATCAAAACATCATAAAACAGACCCTAAAATACACCAAAACATAAACAACTTTAAAAATATTTTTAAAAAAGCTTTTAAAACATCTTTTTAAAGGGTTTAAAAAACATATTGTTTTTTTAAAAAAAACATATTAAAAAGCAATTCCAACACAGACACAGACTGGGATAGGTCTCAACTTAAATAACTTGTTGAACGAGGAAAGTCTTCAAAAGGCGACGAAAAGATAACAGAGATGACACCTGCCTAATATTTAAGGGGAGGGAATTCCACAGGGTAGGTGCCGCCACACTAAAGGTCCATTTCCTATGTTGTGTGGAACAGACCTCCTGATAAGATGGTATCTACAGGAGGCCCTCACCTGCAGAGCACAGTGATCAACTGGGTATATAAAGGGTAAGATGGCCTTTCAGGTATCCTGGTCCCGAGCTGTATAGGGCTTTGTACACCAAAACTAGAACCTTGAACTTGACCCGGTAGCAAATGGGCAGCCAGTGCAATTTTTTCAGTAGGGTGACATGTTGGTGATACTCTGCCCCAGTGAGCAGTCTCGCCATCACATTTTGCACTAGCTGCAGCTTCCGGACCAACCTCAAGGGCAACCCAACATAGAGTGCATTACAATAATCCAACCTGGAGGTTACCAGTGCATGGACAACAGTGGACAGGCTAATCCCTGTCCAGAAACAGCCGCAGCTGTCTCACCAACCGAAGCTGGTAAAAGGCACTCCTAGCCACAGAGGTCACCTGGGCCTCTAGTGACAGATGGATCCAGCAGCACCCCCAGACTATGGATCTGCTCTTTCAGAGGGAGTACAACCCCATCCAAAGCAGGCAACTATCCAATTATCCAAACTCGGGAACCACCAACCCACAGTGCCTCCGTCTTGCTAGATTCAGGCTCAGTTTATTGGCCCTCATCCAGCCCACCACCAAGTCCAGGCAGTGGTCCAGGTCTTGCACAGCCTCTCGTGATTCAGATGTTACAGAGGAATAGAGCTGGGTATCATCAGCTTACTGCTGACACCTCACCCCAAATCTCCTGATGACTGCTCCCAAGGGCTTCATATAGATGTTAAACACCATGGGGGACAAGATGGTACCTTGCGGCACCCCACAGGACAACTGCCAGGGGGCCGAACGATAGTCACCCAATGCTATTCTCTGCGAGTGACACTGGAGATAGGATCAGAACCACTATAAAACAGTGCCTCCAATACCCATCTCACCAAGTCGGCCCAGAAGGATACCATGGTCAATGGTATCAAAAGCAACTGAGAGATCAAGTAAGAATAACAGGGTTACACTCCCCCTGTTCTTCTCTCAATAAACGTCAAGAGGACACGTTGCTGGCCGCATCATGGCAAGCACCTTGTCTAAGTCATCAGGCCACATCAACTGAAACCATTCCCAAGAAGTTGCAGCAGACGTTGCACTGGACACCTCATTGGGGACTACAGTAGATGTGGATGGGGCATCAAGACTGCTACAGAGGTGAGCAACTTTACCCTCAAAGTGACTTGTAAACAATTCACAGTGGGCCTCCGTAGGCTCTAAAACTCAATTTCCTGGAGTTGATGTCAACAGATCCCTGACAATACAGAAAAGCTCCACTGGACGACTACTTGAGGATGCATTGGAGGCATTGGAGGCAGAGAAATGGGCCTTCTTCACCGCCCTCACTGCCACACAGTAGGCACAGTTATGATGTTTTATTTATTTATTTATTTTATTGCATTTGTATACCGCCCCATAGCCGAAGCCCTCTGGGTGGTTTACAACTATTGAAAACATTAAAAATAAATATACAAATTTAAAAAACTTTTTCTTTTTTTTTAAGCAATTTAAAAACACATGCTAAGATGCCTGGGAGAAGAGGAAAGTCTTGACCTGGCACCAAAAAGACAACAGTGTTGGTGCCAGGCGCACCTCGTCAGAAAAAAAAATCATTCCATAATTTGGGGGCCACCACTGAGAAGGCCCTCTCCCTTGTTGCCAGCCTCAGAGCTTCCCTTGGGTAGGCACCCAGAGGAAGGCCTTGGATGTTGAGCGTAGTGTATGGGTGGGTTTGTGTCAGGAGAGGCTTTCCATCAGGTATTGATAGGTTAAAACCAGCACCTTGAATTGAGCTCGGAAACATACAGGCAGCCAATGCAAGCGGGCCAGAATCGGTTTTATGTGTTCAAACCGTCTGGTCCCTGTTACCAATCTGGCTGCTGCATTTTGCACAAGCTGCAGCTTCCGAACCATCTTCTAAGGCAGCCCCACATAGAGCGCATTGCAGTAATCTAACTTGGAGGTTACCAGAGCATGGACAATTGAAGCCAAGTTATCCCTGTCCAGATAGGGGAGTACCTGGGTCACCAACTGAAGTTGGAAGAAGGCACTTCATGCCACTGAGGCTACCTGAGCCTCAAGTGACAGAGATGGTTCTAGGAGAACCCACAAGCTATGAATCTGCTCCTTCAGGGGGAGTGCAACCCCATCCAGGACAGGTTGGACATCCTGCCCTATGTGTTGGGCCATTGACAACTTGAGACAGCTCCATGGTCGTCATGGAGGCCATGAAGTCCTGAGCCGGAATACTAGAGGCAGCCTCCGCATGGACATTGAAATCACCCAGCACTATCGTTCTGGGCTCCTCCAACACCACAGCTGAGATGGCCTCCGCCAGCTCAGTCAGAGAAGCTGCCGGGCAGCAAGGTGGACGGTACACCAGCAGCAACCCTAGTTTACTGTCTCCTCGGCCCGACACCAGGTGCAGGCCTTCACAGCCAGGTCCAAGACAGAATGGTTTCCTGGTGACAGAGATGGAAGTTCTGTAGACCACAACAACTCCTCCCCCCATCCCTGCAGCCTGTGCTGGTGTTGCACTGAGTATCCAGGTGGGCAAAGCTGGGTCAGATCAACTCCTCCCAGCTAACCCACCCAGGTCTCAGTAATGCACACCAAATCAGCACCTTCATCCACAATCAAATCATGGATGAGAGTGGTCTTATCGTGTAGCAATCTGGCGTTAAACAACAATACACACAGGCCAGTGGGCACAGCAGATGAGCAATGAGGAACCCATCCATAAGAGGAGTAGCAGCAAGGAACAAGGCACAGATAGCCTTGCCCTCATCTTCTATGGTAATTCACCACATCCCCATGGCTATATTTCCCTCTACCCATGATCACTGAAATTAGGGTGGCATCACCCATGTTCCTCAGTACTAAGACTCCTCCTAAACACCTGATATGGACCCAACACGAGCCCACCAACAAAACCTGTCGGAGTCAATTATTCCAGTAGGCCTCTGTGAGAATTGGGAACAGTCATACCCATTCAAACGTTTTCACACAGGGCCCATCTACTCCCCCTCCTGTCTCACACCCAGGGAGGGCCAGCCTTCTGCCAGTTACAGACTCTCACTCTGAAGGCATCTGGCGACTTTCTCCTATTATTCTGTTCATTGCACAGGCTCTCACCCTGTGCAAGAATTACACATGCACCACACACCCTCTCCACCACCAATCCCCTCTAGATTAGTTTAACAAGAAACAAATTAAAAATAAAAATAAAAGGTAATAGAAGGGGACAGAGCCCTCACCCTCTGGACTCCCTAAGGGGCTCCCCAATGGCAGCTGGGCTTTATGCCACCTGCCCCAGCCAGCAGCTGATGCAAGAGGTTGCAAGATTGACTGCAGCCTCTCTCTGGAACCAGGCTCAGGCAGGGGGTCCCAGTCCTTGCAGCACTTACCAGGGACTTCAGCTGTCTCGAGGGACAGTAACCCAAAGGACCAAGCAGCAAGCACCTAGATGCTCAGGTACTCACTCCCAGGGCAGGTCTTCTTCAGTCCCCTAGTGCTGCAGCTGTTGTACCTAATAAAACATATTACTACTGTGGAGACAGCAAGAGGGAGCTAGAGGAAGATAATAGCTTTCCAAGGAAATATGAGGCAGAGCCTTAGAGACCCAGCTTGGCTGTGGAGAAACTTACACCAGGAAAACCTACACCAGGAAGAAACCAAGAAAGGGAAAAATTCACATGCACATAGCTGGAATGTGGCTCTCCCAAGAGGTAGCAAGTGAAATCCATGAAATAAGAAAGGTAGAGAGAATGAGAATGTTGAAATGTAGGGATTATCTGTCTCGCTGTAGAATGAACATAGAGAAATGAAAAGTTGGATTTTAAGCCTAACATGTTAGGATACTAGTATTAGTAGCAGTAATAGTAGTAACATTTATTACCCACCCTTCACCCAAAGGTCCCAAGACAGGTTACAACAATTTTAAAATACAGCATTAAAAACAATTAAAAACAATCTCTGACCACAAAATTGGATGAGTCCTAAAAATATACAGCTCATGTGTCAAAGGCCAGGGTAAAGAGGTGCATCTTCAGCTTTTACCTAAAACTGTACAGGGAAGTTTATTTACTATTTATTTATTTATTAAATTTATATCCCACCCTTCATCCCAGAAGACTCCCAGGGCGGCAAATTGCCAGACACACCTCAGTGGGGAGGGAGTTCCACAACTTAGGGCCCACCACAGAGAATGCCCTCTCCCGGGCCACCACCTCTGAGCTTCTGAGGGTGGCGGAACTATCAAGAGAACCTTTCTGCTGATTTTAACACCTGAGAGGATCTGGAGGGATGGAGGCTGTCTTTCAGATATTTGGTGTCTAAGTCATTTAGGATGTTAAACACTAGCATGAACACCTTGAATTTGGCCCAGAAATGAACTGGCAACCGATGCAGCTGTTTTAAAGCAGGGGTTATTTGAAATCTAAATGGAACCCCAGCCAGTAATCTGGCTGCTGCATTTTGGACCATTTGGAGTTGTCTCCAAGGGCAGCCCCGTGTAGAGTGCATTGAAGCAGTCCAATCTGGAGGTTACCAGTGCATGAAGTGCAGTGGTCACGTTGTCTCTGTCCATAGCTGGCAAACCATTTGGAGCTGGAAACAGGCATTCCTAGCCACCAATATCAATACACCAAGATGAACCAATATCTCTCTAAGTATACAAGGATAGTTAACTGGCACATTAGGTTGCATTTCAGAGCATGATGGCTGATGTGAAAGGGATTCCACAGTTTCAGTTCTCTCAAAAGTTTCCCAAACGGTTTATTGCTATTTTATTGCTATTGTGGCCTAGCATCTCACAAGTGGATGAAAATCATGACTTTCCCCTGCCTCTGTTCACCATTTAAAGACATTAATGTTAATTTCTGTCCTGTCTATCTAACAAGAGCAGATAATTGGGAACAAAATTTATCATTTGAAGTAACGCTACCATTGCAACCATCTTCTCATCTCATCCGTCTCCCCACTTTTCAAAATTGTCTGCTGGCTGATGGGAGGCTTCCAAAGGAAATTAGATTCACTGTTTGCATACACCACTATATTTAGCCATTGGCTATGCAGCTCCAATTAACTTGTTTAACAATATGGGTGAAATGAGGTTATTGGATTATACTCACAGCCAATTAGAGTTGCTATGGATGAATTATTTCTCTGCTTTAGCTTTATTTAAAGTTAAGAAAACACAGAGAAACTGGAGGGCTACCTTCCATTCCCTGTTTTCTGCAAATAAAAATGACTCTTATTCCCCTCACAGAGCTGGAGTTGTCAGAGTGTTTAATGGTCAGTCCCTCTTCCCAGAGAACTCTGGCAACTGAAGCTCTGTGAGAGGAATAGGAGTCTCCTAACTGCTCTCAGCACCCTACACAAACTACCCTTCCCAGGATTCTTTGGGGGAAGCCAGGACTTAAAGCCAGTGGAATAATAGTGGAATAAATGTATGGTGTGAATGTGGCCATAGAGAGGCCCATACGGCTGCTTTTAGCCCCCAGCCCTGAAGTTCCCCAGCCCTGCTCTAAATGCTCTTGTTCATATCAGCTGCCATCTTCCCAAATCTATCTCCTTTCTCTCTGATTTCATCTCTCTAGATGTGTTTGTGAAATTACCTCCTGACTGTCACATGGTTGTCACAAAATAAAACATGAAAAAATGTTTGTTTTGCCATTCAGAGTGTTCCCTCTCTCCCTCTTCTCTGTCATCGTTATACATGTTGTTTTGGTTCCTTTGTCTCCCAGCCACATAACCATAGGTAATCTTTGAGTCATCTTTTTTTTCCCCCAGCCTCAAGGGAAGTCATGAGGGTGTTTGTGCAGTCATGTTTATGCATAACAAAAAAACATGATGTCTAAACACCATAGTTAATGCAAAATTTCTTTGCACACACATTTTGTTGTGGCGCTAACTGAAGCAGAATGATTTAATATGCCAATTTGGGGCAGTCTTTAGCATGGTAATTTAGAAACTAGTCAATTCACAGTTGCATGTTATTGAGTTACAGCAGGTGAGATGCAGGTGAACTCACATAAGTTCAGAACTTCTGACTGAAGCCAGCTTTCTATGTTGGCAAACAATCCTAACCCATAAGGAGAGGATCTGCAATTAAAATCTGTAAATAAGACCATAAATTTTTATCACACAAATGCAATGGAGTTTATTTTATTTTTATAATGGGAAATTGTTCCTACATTTGAAGGCTCTTGTAACATGAAGTCAGTAAATCAATTGCCAGCAATACTAAAGAATTAACGAACTGTACTTGATTTCTTCTTTTTTCCGGGTAAAGCGTATTCCACATGGATACATTCAGCAACTGTCTTACTGCATGTCATCTCTCTCAGGGATAGGTAGAGGGCACCCAAAAGGCCACATTCTCCTCTCCATGTCTGTATAACCTTATTGTGTCTTATAGATGCTAAAGGACTGGGACATTTCCTGTGCTACAAGCCCACCCACAGTTCCAAATAAAAGGTTAGCTTGCCTTTCTCTTTCATCTGGAACCAACAACACAGCATTCATTAAGAGACCATAATCTTTCTTGTTTTGCTTAACAATCTTTGGAAAATGTAACTGGAGAGGCCTATGAGCACAAAAAATGAATTTATGAAATAACAAGTCCAATATTAGTCAAGAGTGAAGAAGGTTGCACCCCGCTAGTGCATCCAGATTTTGACCAACGGACTGTACTATTGTAGGTCAAATACAGTCAAGATTTATTTGTTTATTTAAACTATTGTTTACATGGGTTTCCCAAAGCACAGAGTGGCATCCATTTGGATATGAGCAGCACAATAAAACAACCAACTTAAAATCAGCATCCATGAGACAACAGAAATAGTCATTAAAAACAGTTCTCTAAAAAAATATTTTCACTGCTCACAAGCAGTCCACTTCATCTCATGCCCCACACCCTCTCTGAGAAATATACACATAATCATCTATAAGCCAGCAGAGACATACTGAATCACACCCGCTGTCAGTGGTCATTCTGTAATTCTGAGGCCACTGGTGAAAAAACCTTGCTCCTTGCTGCTGATGTTCTTACTTCCTGTAGACGTGAAACAGAACTTTTATCAGGCAGGCAGGTTCATATAATGCAACCACTACAAACAATGGAGCTTCTAACTTCTAACTTCTAACACTGTAGAATGTTCACAGATCATCAAATGAGCACTCCTTATTACACTATAATTCATTTTTTCCTTTTGTCCCCAATGAAAATGATCACTTGTTCCTCTTTGCAATTCAGTTACCTCATGAATCTTAGAGCCATGTCCCATGATTGTACGGCCTCAAGCTGTGATTTTTACTTTGCTAGCGGATGAGGGAGCTCTAGAGGAGAGGTTCTCAAACTATGATCCATGGACCACCAGTGGTCCATGAACTTCATTCCGGTGGTCTGCAGCATGTCCACATTAAAGACTCATACTGATTTTTTTAATGGTATTTGTAGTGCATCTTTCATTTCTTATATTGTATTTTGTTGTATTACCACTTGTATCCTATGGAATGTAAATTGTAATAAAATCAAATGCAATATATAAGAAATAAAAGAAGCAATATAATGCAATCAAAAATCATAAAGCATCTAGCGCAGCACATTGCAATTGCTACAAGAGGCAGAAAAATAATTAAGTGGTCTGCAAGACCATCAGCAATTTTCAAGTGGTCCACAGAGGGAAAATGTTTAGAAACCACTGCTCTAGAGGAAGAGAGAGCCCTTTGATACTCTTTGGTAATGGAGGAAGCCTATTCTTGGACTTGTTTGGGAGCTATGTTGTGCCCCTGGGATAGCATCCTTCAGTTCAAGGATATTATGGGTTTATGGGCTAAGTAATTGTTTTCTTCCAAAATAATGCTTAATTTGTACAGTTACACCCATGAAGGCTGGTCCATTAGAGGAAATGGGGCACTGCCTCACCAACCTCAGCCTTAATTCCTCCAAACCTACCTGCCTTCTTAGCTACGACCAGACCAAAAGGTGCCCCTGACTGTCTGCTTCCTCTTCCTTTGCCCCAATGTTGCCTTTGAAGAACTCAACAAGGAAGAGGTTGGGGACAAATCTAGAACTAGTTGGCTCTGCCTCTAATTGGATGTGGCTCTACCTACCATTGCCCTCTTTGCTTTCTGCCCCACCAATCCCAATGGGCATCAGCCATCACTGAATTGCCCTTGGACATGTTTGCACACACTCACAGTGCAAATCTTGTACATGAATAAATCACTGAAGCAGTGGAGGCTGGGGGCTCCAATGACAGTGAGGCAGGGCATCCGCTCCGGGTTTTAGTCCGAACTTTGAAGGAGCTGTCCAAGGTGCTGAAATTAGGGACAAAAATGTCAGATAATAGTTAATAAGATGAATGGGCGTCTTTGGGGGTGAAATCAAGTAAATTGTTTTAAAAAGAAAGTTATTTTCATAAAGTGGCTGTATATAGGGCAAGGACAACCTTGAAGATGGGATGTGGAATAGGAAGGTATATGGATAGGCCTCTATCTGAGCTAAATCAGCTTTCAACAGTGAAAAGTGAAGGCAGAAAAATGTCCAGGAAGAAGAAAACAGTAAGGCATCTGGGATGGGACATTGGAATGTTGAATGAATAGATTGAATGAATTGTTTCTTACAGTCACAGACAAATAAATTTGAATACATTAATTTACTGACCCTTTAAAGTGTAGTTTAAAATTAAAATAATCCTTGACATGTTCAGTGTCCTCATTGTCACCTTGAAAGTTACATAAATCTTCTGTTGTCATTACTTTAGTCTTTTTGACATTCAGCTGTAGTCCTGCTTTTGTGCTTTTCTCTTTAACTTTCATCAGCATTCATTTCAAATCATTACTGGTTTCTGCTAGAAATATGGTGTCGTCTGCATATCTTAAATTATTGATATTTCTCACTCCAGTTTTCACACCTCCTTCATCTTGGTCCAATCCCGCTTTCCGTATGATATGTTCTGTGTATAGATTAAACAAATAGGGTGATAAAATACACCACTGTCTCACACCCTTTCCTATTGGGAACTAATCAGTTTCTCCATATTCTGTCCTTACAGTAGCCTCTTGCCCATAGTATAGGTTGTGCATCAGGACAATCAGATGCTGTGGCACCCCCATTTCTTTTAAAGCATTCCATAGATTTTCATGATCTGCATAGTCAAAGGCTTTGCTATAGCCTATAAAGCACAGGGTGATTTTGTTCTGAAATTCCTTGGTCCATTCCATTATCCAATGTATGTTTGCGATATGATCTCTGGTACCTCTTCCCTTTCTAAATACAGCTTGGACATCTGGCATTTCTCTTTTCATATATGGTAAGAGCTTTGTTGTAGAGCCTTTGTTGTAGAGTCTTGAGCATTACTTTACTTTCATGGGATATTAAGGCAATACTTCGATAATTACTGCATTCCCTGGGATCCCCTTTCTTTGGAATTGGGATATATATTGAATGCCTCCAGTCTGTGGGCCAATGTTTTCTTTTCCATATTTCTTGACAAATGTTTGTCAAAATTTGGACAGCTTCAGTCTCAGTAGCTTGTAGCAACTCTATTGGTATGCCATCTGTCCCTGGTGATTTGTTTCTTCCAAGTATTTTAAGAGCAGCTTTCATCTCACATTATAAAATTTCTGGTTCTTCATCATACAGTTCCTCTGTGAATCAATCTGTCATCGTGGCATCTGTTTTATAGAGTTCTTCAGTGTATTGCTTCCATCTTCCTTTTTTTTTTATCTCAGTCAGTCAGTGTGTTCCCCTGTTGATTATTCAACATCCCTACTCTTGATTTAAATTTCCCTTTCATTTCTCTAATCTTTTGGAATAGGGCTCTTGTTCTTCCCTTTCTGTTGTCCTCTTCTATTTCTATACAATAACTATTGTAATCGTTCTCTTTGTCCCTACGTACTAGTCCCTGTATTATTGCATTTAGGGTTCTCACTGTGTTTCTATCTCCTTTTGCTTTTGCTTTCCTTCTCTCTTTAACCATTTGAAGAGTTTCTTCAGTCATCCATTTAGGTCTTTCTCTCTTTTTAACTAGAGGTATTGTCTTTTTGCATTCTTCCCTGATAATGTCTCTGAGTTCACTCCATAATTCTTCTGGTTCTCTGTCAACTAAGTTTAAAGCCTCAAACCTGTTCCTTATTTGATCTTTATATTCTTCTGGAATGTTATTTAAATTGTATTTTGGCATTATGATTGCTTTGTTGGTCTTCTTTAGCTTTACTCTGATTTTCGATATGACCAGTTCATGATCTGTACCACAGTCTTCTCCTGGTCTTGTTTTCGCAGAAAGTTTTCCATCTTCTGCTACCAACTATATAATCAATTTCATTCCTATACTGACCGTTTGGTGATGTCCACATGTACAGTTGTCTTTTCGGTTGCTCAAAAAATGTGTTCACAAGAAACAAATTATTGGCTTCACAGAATTCAATAAGTCTTTCTCCTGCTTCATTTCTATTTCCTAAGCCCCATTTCCCCACAGTTCCTAGTTCTTCTCTGTTCCCTACTTTTGAATTCCAATCCCCCATGATTATCAGCACATCTTGTTTTGGTGTGTGATCAGTTTCCTTCTGTACTTCTGCGTAAAATCTCTCCAATTCCTCTTCTGCATTTGCCATCGGAGCATAAACTTGGATGATAGTTATGTTGATAGGTTTCCCGTTTAAACTCATTGATATAACTCACTCAGACCTTGCGTTGTAGCTCCTAATTGCTCTTGCTACATCACCTCACTATTAAAGCAACCCCATTTCTTCCAAATTTCTCATTTTCTGCATAAAATATTTTGTAGTTGCCTGATTGAAAATGTCCCATTCCTGTCCATTTTAGTTTGCTCACACCAAGTATTGTAATGTTGATGCGTTCCATGTCTTGCTTGACAATTTCTAACTTTCCCTGGTTCATGCTTCTCAGATTCCATGTTCCTATTGTGTGCATCATACAACTCCGGACTCTTCTTTCGCATCTGTGCACATCAGCCTCTGGGCTTCCTTTCAGCTTTCACCCAGCTGCATCATTAGTCACAGCGTTACTCGTACTTGTCCTTTGTTCTTCCCCAGTAGCTTTGTGAGTGCCATCTGACCTGGGGGTCTCATCTTCCAGCACTATCTCGTGTTGCCTTTTGGATACTCTGTTCATAGGGTTTTCATGGTAAGAAGTTTTCAGAGGTGGTTTACCATTGTGTTCCTCTGTATTTGGATTCATCTTAGTCTGGTGTCTCAGCTTTGACCGTTCCACCTCTGGTGCCCCTGCTAGGAGTCTAGCCTCTTGGTCTAGACTCCTGACTGCATTGCTCTCTGCTTCTTCAACACTCTCAAACCCCCTCACCACATTAAGGTGTGCATCCTAAAGGAGGAATAATAATGTACAAAATAATAAATACAACTCAGCCCCACCCCACTAAAAGATAAGCAGAAAATTAAGGTCCAAAGGCCTGGGTGAATAAAAATGTGTTTGCCTGCTGCCTAAAAACAGATAGTAATGATGCCAAGTGTGCGTAACTGGGGGGAGCATTTCACAAATGGGGAGCCACCACTGGGAAGACCTGTTGTCATGTCGCCATCCTCCGCACCTCCCTGAGAGGGGGCACAAGGAGAAGGGCCTCAGAGTCCAGGCTGGTTCATATGGGGAGAGGCAGTCCTCTGGTATTTGAGTCAAAACCAGTACTTTGAATTGGGCCTGGAAACAAATTTATCTGTTTTTATAATAGTGTTTTACTTGTATATCACATCTGTTTTTATACTATATTATTGTTTTACATTGTATTTTTGTATATCACAGATTTTTAAATTTCGAAATGCTGCCGTTGGTGGAAACACCACTGATCTCTTTCGCTGGGACTGGCCAGTTGAAAATCCCTGCGTTATATTTTGATAATTTTGGGCATAGCATCTGGTGTGCCTAACATCGGATACTCATTTTCTTTAGCTGTTCACAACAATCATACATTTCTTGGGAAATTCCGTTTCCAGGTTTGTCAAACTGGAACCACTCAGCAGCACTTGACACTTAACTTATAGACCTGTGACTACCATGGGCTAAGCTACTGTCTTCATTTTGAGCTCTTTAAAGTACTGCTTTATTTTGGATTTTTGTTTTTTTCATTTTCTACTGACATCAGTACTTCATCATCAAATGAAGGATTGTGCTGGGAGTCCCTAAGCAGCTGTGCTACATGGCAAGGTGGTTTGCAATGGCATGCAAGAGTTTTAATGCTCTCACCACTGGGAATTGTGTCATTGGCCTTAACACCTGCCTGCTGGGCACCAATAGCTCTAATGTTTGGAAAACAGCATTTGAAGGCTGTACCTAGCACTACATTTGGCAGTTTAATATCAGTCTATCTATTTAATGCCAGTTCAAACTCATGCCATGTCCTTGTGTATGATAAATCCCACTACCTCTTCGGTTTGAGTTTAAGAAGCTTAGTTTAATGATCCAAATGGCATAATCCTTCCGATAAGGAAGATTAAGAGTATCTCTGGAGACATGTAAACATGAATTCTAGAATAAGGCTTTGTTTGGGGTTTATTTGTTTTTTTAAAAAAACCTGATCTTCTATAAGAGTGATTCCCTACTACTGCCACAAAGAGATTAGAGTTCCCTGGTTAATTTTTTGAGTACTTGAAAGGGAAAATAATAGTGGTACTTAGATGTAAACAGTAGGTAGCTAATTATCCTTACTTCCTAAAGGCAATATTTTATTTGCTTTTTTACAGACTGTAGAAGAAAACCACAGCATTTTGAAGTTGTAATTTTGGAAACCTTATTAAGTCAATCTAAGCAAGAAGTCTATCAAACAGGATCAGGTGCAATTCTGGCTGTGATATGTTTGATGAACATAAAATCTGTTTAAACAAGAGCTCTGTTTATTTGTGGCTACACAAAGAATTGTCATATAATGTTCATATATATATATATATTTATAACCAGCCTTGAGGGGACAGACAGGCTAAACACACTGCTGAAAATAAGGGTCAAAAAGTGTGGTTTCTATGTGTGTAGTGTCAATATGGTGGACCTATTGCTGTTTAGTACACCTTATTATAACTTTTTTCAATGGATGCCATACCATTTATCATACTGTATATATATTTAAATAAATATTTTAATTAGCACTAAAACACTTTTATGTCTATATTAAAATATTAAAATATTTGTGCAACAGTGCATAATGAAAGGGTGTAGTAGGAATATTTAAATTCAACTGATTTTTAAAAATTATGCTGTTTTCTTATCACTGCCATTGCCACAACTTTTTTTTAATTCAGCACATCTGATCTACACTACCTATTCAAAACAAAAAATTAAAACACTTTATTTTTTAACATCTTATACAAGTCATGCTACAAATCAGACAACCATGTTTTAATAAATAAGCACTGTTGCACATTTTTTAAAAAATGAAGTCAGTTGCAATTCCATTAGTAGATTACAGTAGAAGAGAAATTATTAGGTAACTCTAGAAGTCAGCCATCTAGAGGCACCCTAGTTCACCTCCTTTGGCTATGTTAAAACTCTGTAGAAGATGTTACAGCTGCTGTACTTAGTTTTTGGCTCAGATGCTATTCTTTGTGTGAAGGTTTAATTATACAGTGCTTCCTGTCTTTGTTACAAGAATTTAAGGTCTTGTTCCAGACATGGAAACCTATATCCAACTTAGTATTTGTAAATCATCATCATCATCATCATAATTGAAAATGTAACATAACTATAACCATATAATCAATGAAGGTAGCCCATTACATAGTTAGCTGCACTTAGTTCTAAGTGAAATCAATGAGACTAAAGCTACAATCCTAATTCCACTACTTGGGAGTAAACCTCACTGAATTCTGAGTAGACCAAATTAGGATTGCAATGTAAATCATGATTACGTGCCCCATTGATTTCTATGGATCTAAGTTCAATTAGATCCAACTCAATGAAACTTTAACAACACATTGCTTGAAACTACAATCATAACTCATCACTAGAGGTCTCTATATAGCTCAAAAATGACAAAGAGGAAAGTTAACTGTAACTGTACTCTCTCATACATGAGCATTACCTTGCACTATTCTGCTGCATGAGATAAATTCTGACACATCCTTTGTTTATTTGAGGATGGATTATTATAATGTTTTTAATTGTAAATTTATGGATTTAGTGGTTTCAGCTAGACTTCTAACAGTAATGGTAAACTGTATTCAAAGAAAGGTGGAATTATGTGGTCCTATAATTTTCTTTCCAAATCATATTTAATGCTTTTATCCCAAAAACAGCAAAATAGACAAAGAGTTTATGTATACAAAGGAGATCCTGTCTGTAGAATAATGTGTCAGTTTATGCAACCTCAAGGTTGAATTAATATCAGAAGTTCCTAAATATCAGAGGCAAGAAAGAAAATGTCGCCAGGTTTTCTGTTGATAAATACGATTGTATTCCTGCAGTGTTAATTCAAATGCACTGAGTTGTGAAATCCAGCTAATATAATTAATCTAGCAATACTGTAAATCTCCCACAGACAGATAATGAAAATATTAGCTTTACAGTTCCGCAGTATGGCAGGAGCCAATAAATTGTGGTGACTTCCACAATTTTCTCTTTTTAAAAAATCTGTTATTACTTTACAGACAAAAGATATACAAAATGCATTCCACAGGTACTGTAAAATTTAGTTGAATTGATGTAGGGACCAACCTGGAGGGAAAAGATACACAAACATATCGCAATGTCTAACAAACAAAATATTGGTATATTTTACTGGTAAAAAACTGGTCTCTTTGTATTTTGTATCCATTCAATTGTTATGTCAGATCAGGCTCTTATATGAATTAAAACTGAAATGGATATACATAGAATGGAAAAAGAAATAGAAAGTAAGAGATAAGAACACAGAGGCTAGGCTACACTACCCTTTTTCAGATGGCTTTTTCAGGATTTGCTTTCGAACTTTCTCTCATTGGTAGCTAGTGGCTATTAGGGCAGGTTGGCTTTCAAACAGTTCCTTCCATTTTCCCTCTTCTCTGAGCAAAGCTTAATCTAACCATACCTTTTCTCAATAAGGTACCACCAGACAGAATCCTCTTTATTTCTTCTCTTGTTTTAGGAATCAGAAAATATGTGAGAGAGCCATAATAGTTTATCCTGCATCTAATCCAATTTGTCCTTAGGACTTCCTCCTCACCATTGTGAAATGGAAATGGGGCTCCATATGAATCTCATTTTTTGCCAAATGGCCATGGCAAATTCCCAAACTGTTCTGAGTTGGCCCTCCAGGCTCGCCATACCAGGCACTGCTGAGTCTGCCCCGGGCTGTGGCAGTTTTGTTGCAG
The DNA here is from genome assembly GCF_030035675.1 of Rhineura floridana. NCBI lineage: Eukaryota > Metazoa > Chordata > Lepidosauria > Squamata > Rhineuridae > Rhineura > Rhineura floridana. The sequence goes on along the minus strand of NC_084486.1, from coordinate 78,736,048 downwards.
TTTGGAGTTGCAGTTTGGCCTAGAAGCAGCACCATGCTGTGAGCCTTGTTCTCTTCATATATATAGTGATAGTAAAGTTCTTGTTGTATATCCTCTGTGTGGCCTTTTCCTTCAGAATACGTTTTACAAACACAAAGCAGCTCCAAAGTATCTCTTTTCTCTCCTCACTCCTGTTTGAATTTCTCCCAGGTCTGTGGTTCTCTATCCCTTAACCAATGGGGGATGCTACTGCCAATGGATGGAAGCTCCCATAGTAATTTCTTCCATTTGGTGTCATGAGAGAATGGAGAAAAGCCTTGCACAGTTAATGTAGCCATTCCCAATCAGCCAGTTCTATCTGATCCTGAAGTGAGCTGGGAGTTGCTGTTCCCTTCACAAGAAGTTTAACTGAATACCTTTCAACATATGTGAACTGGGTGGCTGAGTAGCTCCTAGCAATTAGAGGAAATTGTTTTTTGTATGCACAATATTCTTTAAATGGCTGCTAGCTGATCTTCATGAGTCATATTCACAATAGTGGCTGTCCTTTAGATATGCGAAAGAGGAGTGACATTGAAGGCAGCCTTATCCTCCCTTGCCCTTTTTTTGTCAGGTTGTCTTTTATATCATCTAGCTGCAGAAATGTTACTTTTTTATTATTTTGAGAACCAGAACCCCATAATCCTTTGAAGAATTGCCTCCTGGGAAATTTTAAATCAGCCTGACCATCTTTCACCATTGGTTCCTTTTTTTAAGCTTGGGACAAGGACAAATGTTTTTATATATCAATGTTAGAGCCCTGGACCGCTGCCTGGACTCAGTGGTGGGCTGGATGAGGGCCAATAAACAGCTCTTCCTGTTATTAATGTCTGCTTGACCCACTTGCTCGTTCCTCTTCTGGCTTGGGTTGCCATGGTGCTGAGTCTCCTCTTTCTCTTACTCAGTATTTACATCCAGAGCTGGAAGAGAAGGAGAAGCTGGAGATTCAGCCCTGGGGAAAGGCTTCAGCAGCCATCACAACCTTGTCTGCTGCCACCATCATTGCTCCTCCCTTTGAGTGAGCTGCCTGTCCTCTTGAGCTGCAGGGAGAGCCTGGGAGCACCAGCATGAAGGTGAGCGGGGCATGCACCTCCTCCTGCTTTGGACTGAGGAGCACGGGGCTTACTCTTTCCTATCTGCTGGAGCCAGGGAGGAGGGTGGCAAAGAGGGCAGTGCTGGAGCCTGGAGGAAAGTGATCACTTCCTCATAGTCTAACCCCAGAGAAAGAGCAACAAAGAGGTTCTCTCTCCCCGCACACAGAACTCCCTCCCCAGGCTATTTAAACAACAACAACAAGACAACTTAAGTTGTATGTTTCTTCTCCTTTGAAAGGATGCCATGATGTAATACAGTCACTACACCCCCAAGCTCATGGGATCCCCTTCCACTCCCATCAAGAATAAATCTCAGACACTGAAAACAACCATATAAATTCTGCCAGCCCATATGGTTTTATTGAACCACACACACAAGGAAAAAGCAAACTTTAAAGATGGCTAGCATGAAATTCCCTGGAGCTAGCCAGCTGAGATTTGGCAAGTTTAATCCCCTCCATAGATGCTATGATGTCCCCCAATTGTATGTCCCCATGTCAAAAAACAAGAAAGTTATGACCATTTTGTTTTGTAATGCAAGTTAACGGGATTTCTGGACATCTGTAATATTCGGATTCGCATCCGAATTGGGTCAGGTACAAATATGTCTGGACTAGGGATGGGTGAAAATTTTGATCCAGTTCGTATTTCAAGCAGAATTTATCAAATTTGCAATTTCCAAAACAGTATGAGAACCAAAACACAGCCATACTTCAAAATTCGCATTTATTAGAATTTTGGGTGCAGTTTGCCAACTAAACAACATTTACAAAAATGCATACATTAGGGGAACGTGTGTATAAAAATGAACACATGAGTGAAAATAACATGCAAAAAGGCATGAGATGATGAGAAATTGCTTGCAAAAATATGTATCTTTGTCAAAACTGCCTACAAAAATGTGCTTATTTGGAGAAATTTGTACTAAAATGGTGGAGAATTTTCATGAGGAATTTTTTTTTAAAAAAATTGCAGATCACTGTAGAAATGTAGAGAACTGAATTTAACTTTGGAAAAATGAGAAGCTGAGAGAACCAAAACAGACAGATCTTTCCATCCATATTCTGGACTGGAGCTGGCCATATCTGTATTTACAAATCAAAGCCACAAATCAGGTTGGGGGCTCCATTCACAGCCCTAATGGATAAAACACATGGACAGCTGCCCCTTCACATCTAGTTTGACCCTCAGTAATATGGACTCCATGCAACCAGGTGCTTACCACACACAAAGTGCTGCATCTGGAGTCCTGTAGCCTTAGCTGCAGGAATTTTTTTAAATTAATGACATCATAAGAAGAGACCTGCTGGATCAGGCTAAAGGCCCATCTTGTCCAGCATCCTGTGTTCACAGCAGCCAGCCACATGCCAATGAGAAGCCTGAAAGCAGGAGCCGAGTGCAACATTGTCCTTCCCATTGGTGATTCCCAGAAACTGGCATTCGGAGGCAATACTGCCTCCAGCAGATGAAGGACAGCATAGCCATTGTGGCCAGTAGCCCCTGATACTTTGTGATTGTGTCTAAATCTCTTTCAAAGCTACCCAACCTGGTGGCTATCTCTACATTTTGTGAGAGCAAATCCCACAGTTTAACTATATGCTATGTGAAGAAGTACTTTTGCCTGTGCTAAATCTTCCAAAATTCAGCTTCATTGGATGGCCTTGAGTTCTAGTATGAGAGACAGAGAAAACATTTCACTATCCACTTTCTCCACACCATGCGTAATTTTATACACCTCTATCATGCCCCCTCTTATTCATATATATATATATATATATATATATATATATATATATTCAAAACTGAACAAGAATAAACAGTTACAGAAAATAAAACACATTCACCCTCTTTTCCCCCCTCCCCCCTCCGTAATGGATACAGGGTATGCCTTCAACCGATAATGCTGCCCTAACATTGTTCATGTGTCAGTGGAGGAAAAAGCCCCAAATGACATCATGAGAGTAAGTATTCAGTGCCAAAGAGGAGTCGGATAGTGACCATGTGCTGGGGCTAGGCGTCCATGCCTTGAAGCTTCCTTCTTCATTGCCTCTTCCTAGCCCTCTTCAGACCTTCAAAAGAACATGCAAGAGCTCAAATTGGGTAGGGTGGGGAGGCACCAGCATGCTTGCCTCACCTCCTTCTCTCTCACCCTTCACACACTGAGCAGGATGGTCTGCAGGGAGATTTTAACTGCATTCAGCTGGATGAGCTTAGAATCTTCATTTCAGCCAGGACCCCTGAATTGTGTTATTTAGCTAACTTTCACTTACTATGTATAAAAATATCTCAAAGTGGTTTAGAATAAGTCAAATACTCTACAATAACAGAGTTGAAGGGTGCAATCCTCCTGGTAGTTATGCCAGGCTGAGGGGCTTCAGGATGCAGCATAGCTGTGGCAGAGGAGGAAGTGTATTGGCATTGCTGGGCTCTGCCAGCAGTAGTCATTGCCTCCCCCAGCACAGCCATGGCACAGCCAAGGAACTTTGCCACCATCCAGGCACAACCTGGGCCCTGCAGGCTCAACAGAGGCCAGTGCAAATGGAGCCAGTGGCAGGCCCAAAAAGAGACATTCTGGGGGGTGTTGGAGGGGAGGGGGACTTATGTCACATCCTGAGCCCATTCAGCTCAGTTCTGGAGCCCTCAGTCCTGGCAGCTTATATTCTGGGAAAAGGGGTGGCAGAAGGAAACATGCATTTTGTTTCCTTCTTCCGAGCCCTGCCAGTGCAGCCAGCATCCTCTCCCTCCTCCAGCCTCTGACGAGTTGGATTGCACCCTAAAACACCCCAACTTTTTTTCCCTACAGACCACTTAAAAATTGCTGAGGGTCTTGGCAGGCCCCTTAATGTTTTTTCTCCCTGTTGTAATAACTGTAGTGCTCTGCGCTAGATGTTGTATGATTTTTAATTGCTTCTTTTATTTCTTATATTGTATTTTCTTGTATTAAAATTTGGCTTGCATATAATTCAAACTGTAATACAATAACCTACAATATAAGAAAGAAAAGAAGCAATAAAACACAATTAATAATCAAATGAATATTTAATGCGTACATGCCATGGATCACCTGAATGAAGCTCGCTGACCATTGGTGGTCCACAGACCACAGTTTGGGGACCCCTGGCCTGAAACAAAGAAATGAGGCATATGTGCAGATGATATAAGTAACCAAATAAGAAAATAAAACTGTCAAAAAAAGAGAAAAAACAAATAGGCTGTAAAATACTATATAAAATACTAAAATAATAAGCAACGTGATTCAGCTATCAACAGTCAGGAAATGCCTGGTTTCCAACTGTAAAGAGGATTCCAACATTGTTCAGCTGAAAGCTGTTGGATTCTTCCTTCAGAACACTGAACTCAACATGCCAACGTCAAGAGAGGTGGGGATGGTGCACAAGGGGACACTGGGGGCTGGGCTAGCATACTGTGCCCGGCCCACAGCCCAGGTTGAGCAGCCACGTGTCCTTCTGAATGCCTGAAGAGAGCTGCTGTTGATCACTGATCCCCATTCTCCATTGCTAAGAGAACTAAGGTCTTGGGTATATGGACAGATGTGATATTCTCACCAAGTGTTTTACACACCAAACATTTCACACACATCGCTCCAAATTGAGAGCTATTTTATTTTATTTAGCTCAGCATACTGTTTTGCCAAGAGCTGAATGTTATCCTGCCAAGAATTGAACATATTGAAACTCATTGGGCCTTAAAGAAAAGCTTCTCAATTCCTATTTACAGGTAAAGAAAGATGTACTATAAAAAGAGGAGTAACAGAGGCTTCCTAGCAGCTTCGCAAAGGACTGACATGCATGCCAGCGAATCTAGTTCCCAGGGTGCTTATTCACGCCCGCTGCCATTCTAGCTGGGGATGATTAACTAAGTACTCCATAGCTGTGCACTCAAAGCAGGAAGTGGATGTGCCATCCAATGTGAAATCAATATCTTCCCACCACCACCACACATAAACTTTTCTGTGTTGGGCATGAATGTTGCTCTCATTTAGAGCAGTGCTGCTTCTTTCCTTTTCAGGCACCTGACTGAGGGCATTTTGCTCATGTTCCCAAACCAGAGGAGGCAGAAAATAAAGTGGATGCTAGTTGGTAGGAGAATAACCTAGACAAAACAAGACTGATATACAGGCATTATGTTCACTGGGATGAACTTCTGACCTTTTGTGAAGTGAGGCTACAGCACGGTTTTAAAAGATGCTGAGAGTTCTATTTTTTATGCTATGTCTTCCTTCATCCTATATCACAACATAGGGATAGTCTAAGACATTTCTGTCCCTTTATGGAACTTTTATGTTTGTATTCCTCTGTAAATATAGTGCAAGGTATTTCCTCTCTCTTGAAAAGAAATTTTGTTCTATTTGGACTCCACAGAGGGCTTTCTACTTGCATGTGACTATCCATCAAAAATGACATTATCAATTGTATTATGCAGAGCTACAGTGCCAGGAAAATAACCTAGTTTATTGTTACTGTCATTCTTGCTTGCTTGTCATTCTCAGTACACACTCCTAGTTACAATTTTCTCCCGTTCTAATCTGATAGGGCTAAACAAGAGAATCAACTCTGAAAAGTGGCAATTCCAATAGTCCTTTGTTAAATATAATATGTTTTGACCTACACCTTGGACTTTAAAAGGAATGAATAGATTTGAAGTGTGCCAGGAAAACAAAATGTGAGTCCTTGCTGTTAGTAACATGTGATTCAAAGGCAAGTATTTTTTTCAGAAACGTGTTTTGTCTTTGGACAGGAGATTCATGCCCTCTGGTTAAGGTGTTGGACTACAACCTGGGAGACCAGGGTTCAAATCCCCACATAGCCATGAAGCTCACTGGGCGACCTTGGGCTAGTCGCTGCCTCTCAGCCTCATGAGAACCCTATTCATAGGGTCGCCATAAGTCGGAATTGACTTGAAGGCAGTACATTTACATTTTTACATACATAAGAAAGATATCCAAACTAGAACAAAGCCAAAATGAGAGGCTCTGGGGGAGGACTTCCACAAAATAGGGTTTTTCAGGGCTCACACAAATCGAGGAAAAACCCTTGCCCTGTTTATCATGGCAGTTCCAGGATCTGAATCCTTGTCTTTTGAAGTTTCACGTTCGCTAAAATACCAATTTTTGCATCGAAAGTCAAATTTGTGAAAATTCAACATGGCACAGGCAAGAAGGAAATAATTGGCAAGATAAGAGCATCGTCAAGAAGGGCCTCAGAGATTACTGCTGCAACCATGCCTCAGCATGCATGAACATTACTGCCATCCTGGGCTCCTACTGGGAGGAAGGGTGGGATATAAATTTAATAAATTATTATTACTACTACTACTACTAATATTAATAATAGTTAGCATTGTGCTTTAGGATGTGTGCAAGACTTGGACTTGAGATCTGACTTATTAGCCCAAGTTGAGGTAAAGGAGGGGGGAGTAATCACAATTTGAGATTAAATAAAGGGAGTTTATTCTGAGCAAAATGAACTGCCCTTTTCAAATAGGATCCTTTACTCATGATTACTCCAGGATCATTAGGAAAGTGAAGCAAAAATGAAATGGCCAATGTTGTATGCCTTTAATTATACTAATCCATTATGCAACCACAACTGGATTATTGTGTCCAGTCCAGGTCACCACTTCTCAAAAAGAATATTATAGAGCTCAAAAAGGTGTAGGAAAGGACAACCAAAATGATGAGTGGGCTCCAGCCGGGGCTGGCACCAAAGGGTGGCCAGGTTTGGCCCTGGCCGAGGGGCCCTGAGGGGCCCCTCAATAGTGTAGAAGAGTGGCTCTCCCCTTCTGCGATCCAAGACAGGATCGCTGCTGGGGATCGCAGGGAGGGAGCTTCTGAACCGCTCTCGCTCCACCTACCTCTCTCTCTCCTGTTTTTTGTGGCTGTGCAGGCTGCACACACAGGGCTACCATTAACCAAGATGGCGGCCAAGGTTTCCCTAAGGGGCTGAAGCCTCCTCCGCCATTTTGGTTGATGGCACACATGCATACTGTGCATGCACATTCCTGTCATCAACCAAGATGGTGTCAGGGGCATCAGCACCTTAGGGAAACTTCGGCTGCCATCTTGGTTAATGGCAGCCCTGTGCATGCAGTGCGTACAGCCGCAACAGACAGGAAAGGTAGGTAGGTAGGTAGAGCGAGGGAACAGGCAGGCAACTTGAAAGCGATCCTGCTGAGGATCATGGAAGGGGACCGCAAGGCAAAGTAGGTAGGAACATCATCTATCCACCCTAAATAGATAAGGGCCTTTCCCACATTCCAAGGCTGTATCATCCTGACCAGATGGCTACTTTTAAGAAAACAGCAAATTAAAACAAAAAAGCCTGCAATCTCTTAAAAGGCCTGGCCTGCTAGACTCTCAGAGTCAGACATGAAGGAACAATTGTCACAGGTCATTCTACCTCCTCAATACAATGAGTCTTCTGGAAATTTTCCCATACGACCCCCTTCTAAGATTATAGAATAATCTGGCCAGGCTTAAATACTGCTTTCTGTTTCTATATCTCTGTCACCATTTGATTGTCCTTTCTCACTCTCAGAGCTATTGCTCGAACAATGGAATTCAGTGTCTACATGGTTATCTCCTGCTGCCGCCAAACTGCTTGATGATGTAGATGTGATGCTATCATCAGGATTCACTGTATCTTCTTCTGCAATTACAGAATTCTCCCTCTCCACAACCTGGCCTTTTGAAGTAGGAACTAATAGGAACTCCTTTCACTCCGATTGGCTCCAATCAGCAGGAAATGACAAGGAAGCAAGTCAGAAGACTCTTTTCAATGGCTAACACATTTCCCTTTCATTCTGATTGGCTCATAGGATGTTGAAGATATGGGGACAGTGCTGGGACCTGGCTCCCCAAAAAGTAAGGGGTCTAAGACCCCTGGAGACCCTGGACTACTACACCCCTGTCTAAAATATTATGTACACCGCTAACAACCTGTTTACTCAGGCATTTGATACTTGAGTGATACTGGCCATGGCAAATGTGAAATTAATAACAGTGAAGGCAGGCGATTGCTTTTATACATTTTTAGATGTTCTAAAAAAAATTAATAGTTTTAGATTGTTTTTAATTGTTCTTATTTGATTTTAAGTTGTACTGTTTTAACTTGTACAGTTTTAACTTTTTGCTGTTTGCTGCCCTGGGCTCATTTGAGAAGAAGGTCAGGATCTGAATATCATCATCATCATCTCTTTGATTAAGCAGTTTATAAATCTTTCTAAATAAATAAATAAATAGCTGGAGCACGTCAGATTGAGGAATTTTATTTATTTATTTATTTATTTTGTTGCATTTATATACCGCCCATAGCAAGTAGCTCTCACGGCGGTAAACATAATAGGATAAAATACATACATCATAATAAAATCACAATACATATAAGACACAATGAAAACAAAATACAATTAAACAAAATATAAGATGATAAAAGGATTAGTATTACAAGATTAAAAAAGATAAAAAGTTTAAAATGTGCTAGCCCAAACCCATTGGCTGTTTTGTTTGCAATGCATTTCTTCCATTTACAAAAACATGCTCTTTTCCTGACCCTTATTTCAGCTAGAATTCAAATTCTTTATCACCTTTGTGACTGATCTTAGGAGGATAGCAGTATTAAGTGGCAGGGCAGAATGGTGGGCGTTCCCTGACCTCCAGTCATCAGTATTGCTGTGGATTACTAAGAAGAGAGATTCATTTCAGAATATTCAAGAAATCTATTGATTCAATTCAGCTTCTTCTGCAGATGAATCTTTAAGAACACTGGATCAGATTGAGATGAAATTAGCAAGGCCACAAGGCTCACTCTTTTATTTCACTGAAGTAGAAATTATTTTGTAGACACCTAAGGTAGGAGTGGGAAGTGCGAGTGCCATTATGAATCAGTATCCTAAGAACAATCATGCTGAAAGCTAAAGTGCCGTTTAATTTATGCAAAAGATGGGTTTTAGTCTTTGCTAAGAGAAGGGAAGTAATGCTAATCAAGATGTATTTAGAAAAAGACTTTAATGGATGGAAAGTAGCTTTAAAGAAGCTTTCCCACACTATATGATTAGCTTCTAGGACATGCTCATTTATATTTCTGCTAAGGAATGTAGTTGGTCTTCCTTTCATTCTTTACTTTGACCTGATGTTCTTACAGGTTCTAATCATCCTGAAAGAGTTCTGAGTCAAGACAAACTGGCTAATGAAAGTTATTTTCTTTCTAATTTCGCTACTTTTCTATTAACTTCCCAGGAAGCACAGCAGTTACAGTTCCTCACAATAGGTTCATTCTATCTATTCAGCTCCAGACCAAGTAGTTTAGCAAAGGCTGAACTTGATAGTCATCTGCTAAACGAAGTTGGTTTAACTACCACAAAACTATTTGGGCATATCAGCAGAAAGTAGAGCTGAATCTTGCCCAGTTCATCTCATATATTTGTCTATGAATATCCAAATATAAAGGTCTCTTTAGTGTTGCATATTTGAAAACTGTATCATATTCATATCACTTTTTTGCAAATATTGGCATCATGATAATATACAGTTCTTAGATTTAAGGGGATATCCTTGATATTGCTGTAAACCACCCAGAGAGCTTAGGCTATGGGGTGGCATATAAATGTAATAAATAAAAATAAATAAAATAAATATTCGTATCTAGAATAATTGGATGTTTATTGGGAAAGCAAAATTGTGGCCACAGGCCCAGTCCTTGTTCAATGGATATTCAGTATGCTGTCTGAATGAACCTAATGCATATACAGTTAGTACACACGTAGAGCTTGCTCACAGAGCATTCCGAACGTATGTAAGTTGTTGGCAGGACCCGCTACTATGATCCCCCTTTAGACACACACACTTCACTAACTCTAAATATTTGTGTGACAAGGGCTTTTGAAAACCAGATACAGAATCTTGGTTTGTCCAGAGCAGCTTTTCACAACTTGATGCCCTGCAGACATTTTGGACTACAGCTTCCATTTCTCTGACCATTCCCCAGTAAGACCAAGGCCTCGGCAGGCAGTCAGAAAATCTAAAGCATTTATGAATCCTTTGGATCCCATGAGTCTCCAGGATAGGGTTGCTAGGTCTCCAATTTTTGGCCGAAGACTCAGGATTTTTGGAGTCCTCTCTGGGTCTCCAAGTGAGTCACCCCAATCTCTGGTCTCTCAGCTTTCATTTTAAAAAAGGTGGTCTAGTTCAAGAGATATACACCAAAACATCACCCCCCCAACTTCTGTTAAATGAGCTCTTAGCTAGCTGCTTTAATGGTGTCCTTTCATGTTTGTAGCCAATAAGTGAAGTCAGGGTTGTGATTGACAAGGGATTTGTTGACCTCCAAGCAATAGCTAGAACTCATTGGAAGGCCAGAAAACTTGTCTTTTCCTGCTTGTCTGAAAATCTCATAAATTGTGTGCTGGTCAGGAGATGTAGAACAAAAATTCACAGCAGGATCTTGGTAGTCAATTGTTTAAATTTCAGTTAAGATTATAATAAAAGTGTACATGCAGTTTTAAAAAATTACTTGCCAAAATAGTATACTATAAATTTTATCATTCAAATAATTTTTGAATATAAACTTAAAAGAAGTGTACATGTGCTTATGATTACAATGTGTTATCCTTTTCTAATTATGAGGAGTCAAACAAGTTTAAATGTTTCTGAGTTGTTGAAGAGGCCAGTTTATTTGTCTAATTCATAGCCTGTTTTGAAAATCTTCCCAATGTGAAGTTTTAATTCTATACTCACTTTTCTGGGAGTAAAGCTGCAATGCTAATCCCACAAACTGGAAGCAAACCCCAGTGAATTCAATAGGACTTACTTTTGAGTAGACAAGGTTAGGATTGTGCTGTAAATTAATGGGATTTTTGAGTGAACAAAGCAAAGGAATGTGTTTGTGTTGTAAATCTTTCTCTCCCCTTCCAATCCTATTTTTAAAAGCAATTAGGCAGGGCTTACCTAAGTGTCATTGCTTTTATTTTGAACGAAACTAATACTGATTTTATTTTTTTAAAAAAAATGTTCTGCAGTGACCAACTGGTTTTGACAATAAACTATTATATAGGATGTGCTCAACACTCCTCGGCCTCTTTCATATCAGCTTGACTTCTGGTGTGTTATTTATTGACTCTCTGGGATTATGTTCCATGTTTTATTTGTACTTATTAAGCAGTCATTTAACTTTTGTAAATTGTATTTTGTAAATTGTATTATTTTATTGATGTATTTTATATTGTATTTTTATATTTGTGTTTTTTGTAAGCCGCCTTGAGGGCCTTTGGCCAGAAGGCGTGGTATAAATAAATAAATAAATGTAGATATTTTTGCATCTTCAGTGTGTATGTGCATGGAATCTTTCCAACAACCTTATAAGGTAGGGTTGGAAATGATGGCAGCTCACTAAAAGAAATAAATCTATTTAAAATCCAATAACCATAAAACAAATATAAAACAGTTGCAAAACAGCTTAAAGTGGCATGATTCTGAATTTTCGGTTGGGTGAGTGAAGTTCCTTATCATTTGAGGTTGTAGGCATGTGCATGCTTCCCTGTTTGAGTAAGCTCCACTGAACACATTGGGACTTGTTTCTGAGTAAGCATGCATAGGATTGCACTATAAATATCTTTGCAGGTTGTGTAAATAATAAACATCTTTGACACTCATGCTTATATAAATATTTCTTCATACTATGTCCTGATAAGTATCTTATTTCACACTATGACTGTAGATTATTATTCCTCTACATTTTAAGTGTGCCCTTCTTCCTTGGGGTGGTCATGGTCCTCCTCTGTTGTTTTCACTCTGAGGGGCAGATTAGGCTGAGAGATGGTGAGTAGACCATGGTGACCCAGTAAACTTTGTAGCTGATTTCCATTTTAAAAAATTAATTAAAATGATTTATATGCAGGTAAAGTTTATGAAGAAATGCAGATCCACATAATATGTTTAAAGCACATCCAACTTGCATTTAATGAGCATGACCTCTCCCAAACAATCCTGAGAAGTATAGTTTCCCCCTCACAGTTATAGTTCCCACCACCCTTAATAAACTACAGTTCTCATGATTCTGTGGTGGGATTCCTGTGCTTCAAATGTGTGTTAAATGTGTTTTAAATGAATGGTGTGGATCTGCCCTAGGCATGCTGTACATTCATTACTGCATTAAAAGAACAATTTTAAAATATACTTTTTTAAACAGGGGACAGCTGTTGCTCAGTGGTAGGACACATGCTTTGCATGCAAAGGTCCAAAATTCAATCTCTGGAAAAGACTATTGCCTGGAATCCTGCAGAGCCAATGCTAGTCCATTTCATCAGTACTGAGCTAGATGGTACCAAATGGCCTGTGTCTGTATAAGGCAGATTCCTTTGAGGAAAGAGACCCAAGGGCCACAGTGACTCTAAAATCTATTTATGTTTTTTATTAACAACATTTCTATACCGCTTTATTGTAAAAAAAACCACAAAGCAGTTTAAAGAAAGAATTTAAAAATGAAATTATTGGCAAAAACAGTTAAAGACAGGTATTTATAAACATTCAAAATAATAAAACCAACTATTAGTTAAAACAGATAAAAACATAGTAGATTCTATATGGTTTAGGCTTGCCTAAACAAAAATGTTTTTAGCAGATGCCAAAAAGAATACAATGAAGGTGCCGGCCTAATGTCAATAGGCAGGGAGTTCCAAAGCATAGGTGCTGTCACACTAAAGGATCAATTTCTTACAAAGCAGAACAAGTACTATGTGGCACCCATAACATGGAAAGCACACCTTGAACTTGGCCTGGTAGCAAATCAGCATCCAGTACAGATCTCAGAGCAGAGGTATTATGTACTGATAGGGTCTCACTTATGTCAGCAATTGTGCCACAGCATTCTGCACTAACTGCAGCCCCCAGGTCAGGTTGTGCTGCATGGGGATTTCTGTGATCTTGGCTGACTGGCTGCCAGGAATTTTTTGGTTTTGGTTAGAAACCCTGCCTGTTTGTGGGATGCTGCATTTTCTGTCTTACATGTAGGAATCTTGTTGTGGTTGGTATAGTATTGCATTTAGGAAATCATCACTGTCTTTTGTTTTCTTTTTCTATTTGCATTTCATTTACCTCTGACCTTACTCCCCTACATCTGCAGAAGCAACAGTTGCTCAGTGCCCTTAAACCCACTGATGGTGCACCTTGTTATTTGCATGATCGTTTGTTTGTTGCCCAGTAGTGGTAAAAGAGAAGTGTGGCTTCAGCTGCTGTTGTTCCCAAGCTACTGCCTGTGATGGTAGACTAAACCATGTGTGTTTTCTCTTTGTCAGTCATTACTCACTGGAATTAGGTTGGCTGTCAAAGTGAATTTATAGTAACCCAGAGGGCAGGAAAGGGTAGAGAATCTTCTTAACTCTTATTCATTTCTCAAACCTCTTTCTGCAGTGAAGGGTCAAGTCTGTAGAGACGTTTGGAGCAGCCATATTAAGAGGCCGGTAGGGCATTCCAGGCAGGGGGTTGCCAAGCCTGCTTTGATACTGATATCTTTGCAGAGGATCCCTAGTCAAGCCTGGTAAGAAGTAAGTCCGGTTGAGTTCTATGGGCCTTAGTCCCTTAATAAGTGTTTAGAATTGCAGCCTTCAGGGGCATCCATCTTTACTCCTGAGTGATCCCATCTAACACCTCCAGAATACTAGGCTTCCTTTTTTCCTACAATGGCCTTCTGGTGACTGCCCTGGCCTGCGGGCACTTAAACCCTTTTTGCCAGAAGCAAGTAGGCTAGATTAAATGTTCCTTGCCCAGGCTCCCTAAACAGGTGAGAAGGAATGATCCTGTCACTTCAGCTGGACCTAGGAAGACCCTCATTTAGCTAAGTTTTCTATCTTAATTTCCAGTCAGATGTTTTTATTTGAGTGGTATGCTCCAAGCAACTGTGGTTGATGCTTAATGACATCACTAGGGTCCACCCCAAGGCATCACTGGGGCCTGCCCCTGTGACATAACTGGGGACACTCCTGAAATCTCAGGGTTTGGGATGCTTCTGATCTGGCAACCCTATTCCAGGAACAAACCATTCTAATGGAACCATTAAATATGGAAAAGATGAATCTCCCTTTTGATTTTTGTAATATCTGCTGGCTGGTTTGACAACATTTGCTCTTAGACTTTTCACTGTACAGTTTTCACAACTGTGAACTGTTATAATATTGGTCTTTTTTAAAATTGTTGGTTTTATTGACCACATATTGGGCATGTAGAAGCCTCAGATGATTATGCCAGTGACCCCAAACTGAATAATGGCTGATCTTAAGATTTTGTGGTACATTGTAAGTGTCAGACTAATTCTAAATATTTTTAGACTCTGATTCGTATAGGGAAGACCACTTTTCTGTCACAGTACAAATATTCTATTAATCCAAATCTCTGTGGGAACATATGGTGACTGATAACAGAAGCAGCAACTTCTCTCTGAAGCAGATTATAAAAAGATAAAGAGAGGCTTCTTATATTCAAAGTTTTCTTTGGCAATAAATGTGAGGCAGCAAGGAATTCAAGACAGCTTGCTGAATAATCAGGTTAGAAATGGAAATTAAAATCGTGTAGGAGTTAAAACAAATGTTTTCAGGAGGAGAGAGATAGGTTTGGATCACTCTGCATCTATAATTAAACTTTAACTCTTTAAAGTTTCACACATATTTTCTGTACCAGTTATCAAAAGAAAAAAAGAATTTGCTCACTGGAAAAACAAAAGAGATACATTCATTTATGTAACATGTCACAGAAGCATAGTATTGTAGGGACTGAAAGGAATATGTTGCCTTTAAATAAACACCACACACTTGGTAGGAGCTTGCGCAAGAAACTTCAGGTAGAGAATAAGAGCAACCTAAAGAAATCAATACCAGAAATACGTCTAAGCAAGGTCTAGTTTTAGTAAGACAAGAAAGTATGTTGAAGAAATGGTTAAACACAGCCAACCAAAGTGACCGGGGAGCAGGTCAGAGGGGAAGAGGAGGGCAGGTTTGATCATTTGCATGCTTATTGAGTTCAGTGGGATTTGGCTTATTGGGTTCAGTGGCAATCATGCTTAGGATAGGTGAAGCTGATGGAGGAGAGGGGGTAGGGAGGGCTGGAGTGGGCAGAGGAGGAGAAAGAAGGAAGAGGGGAGGGGAGAGAGGAGGGGGAGGGGAAGGAAAGTCAGGTCTGATCATTTGCACGCTTATTATGTTCAATGGGTTTTACTCCCATGTAAACATGAAAATGACCACAACGAAGGAGGAGAAGGAGGAGGGAGGGGGGAGGGGAGAGAAGAGGGAGAGGGGAGGGCAAGGAGGGGGAAGGGAGGGAATTGGAAGGGGAGTGGTGAGGAGGCGGGAAGTGGGAAGGAAGGGAAGGGGCAGGAGGGAGGGGATAGGTGGAGGGGAAGGAAGGTTTGATCATTTGCATGCTTATTGAGTTCAGCGGAATTTACTCCTGTATAATCATGCTTAGGATAGGTGAAACTGACCTAGGGGAGGAAAGAAGGGGGAGGGGAGGGGAAGGAGGAGAGGGAGGGAGGGAGAGAGATTGGGTGGGTGGGTACTGAGCAGAGGGAAAGCCCCTTTACTTTCCAAAAGGAAAACATTGTAAACAGTATCATTGTTTTTCAGGGTTTTCCTACCTTATTATTCTAAGCAGACACATGTAGTCTCCCACCCAAATTTAAACCAAAGCTGTCCATAGTCACATCCACACTAGATGTTTATTACACTTTAAACAGGCACGGCTTCCCTCAAAGAATCCTGGGAAGTATAGTTTGTGAAGGGTACTGAGAGTTGCTAGGAGATGCCCTATTCCCCTCACAGAGTTACAATTACCCAAATTCTCTGGGAAGAGGGGCTGACTGTTAAACCATTTTGGCCACTTAAGTTCTATTAGGGGAATAGGAGTCTCCAAACAACTCTAGGTACCCTTCACAAACTACACTTCCCAGGATTCTTTGGGGGAAGCCACAGCTTCACTGTTTAAAGTGTGTGTGGGGGAAATCTGGTGTGGGTATGGCCCTCTGATAAACCAGCCTAACAGCTGTTAGTCTCACTTTTAGAACACTGACAGTTGGTTCTTACTGAACATGCCTGTGCTGTCATAGACACCAATGTTAAATTTCTTAAAGTAATTAAAAATCAGCCATGCATTTTTAACAACTTTTAAACTGCAAATGATGGTCACAGTATGGGACAATGTTAGTAACAGGATTACATATATTCTGTGAACATGGCTGATTTTTAATTAATTTTAACAAATTAGGAGACCACTGACAAAAAAGTCCAACAGCGGTCTGGATTTTTTCCCCTTGTTTTACACGTTGAACTCTAAATTCTTTCTGAGTGTTTTGTGTATCGCCATGAAAACTCAGAGGGTTATTAATCATAAACGAGCTTATGGGAAGCAACAGAATGGCATGGGGGGTATTTTCAATTTAACATGGCAGAATGTAAAAATTCCATGCTGGCTATAGTATACAGCCACTCTTGTGGCTGTATCATAAACCTCTACAATGTTCCCTCTTGCTCACCTTTTCTCTAAACTACAAGGCTCCCCTCTCCTTTCAAGGGAGTTGCTCCAACCCCTTTATCATTTAATTGCCCTTTTTCTGAAACTTTTCCAGTTCTATGATGCCCTTTTTGCAATGAGGCAACTAGAACTATACGAAGGACTCCAAGTGTGGTCTCACTCTAGTACAGCAGTTCCCAAACTATGGTCCATGGAAAATCATTTAGCGATCTGCATAGACCATAAGCAATTTTTAAGTAGTCTGTGTGGAAGGGGAAGTTTGGGAATCACAGTTCTAGTACTTTTTTTCTGAAGGAATGCAGCTTGGCAAAACTATTTTGGGCTCACTACTACTTGGTAAATGGGTTACAAAACACACTCTATCTGGCAATTTATATCCATTACTGGACTCCAGATCTTCCAGCTATTGCTTGCATGCATCCAATTTCCAGCACAGTAACAGAAAGAAATGTCTTAATGAGTTACCTTAAACTAAAACCAGTTGGCAATTCCTATCTTCCATGAATTTATTTAATCCTTTTTTGGTCATTAAAACACCCCAAGGCAAAGATAGGAAGTATCACATGTTTTATGCAGATTTTCCTTACACCTGAATTGATGCAGACTCCAGAGCCCAACATACTAAAAGCCCCACAAGAGCAGTAGTGTAGTGGACTTCCGGGAAGGATTGCTTAGCTTGTGCCTGCCTCTGAGACGAGCTCTCGTCTCAGAGGAAGCTTTTTCAGTTTTAAAACCAGCCAAAAGGTTTTTTTTGACTGGTAAAACTTTCTCCCAGGCAAGGGAGAAACGAAGAGATTATCCACAAGCTTCGTTGTGTTTGTTGGGGGACTTGAATTCATTAGGAACGAAGGACCTGCCAACATCAAATATGGACTTGGAAAAAGATTTGGATTTTATGGCTGTGATGGATCCTGGAGACAAATATCACTGTTTCGAATTCAGCGCTGTCTTTGAAGGAATTGGTGAAGAGATTAGAGATAAAGATATCAACGGTTCAAAAAAATTCCTGGATTGGAAGGATTTGGTGGAACTTGAAATGGAGAAAGTTTACAGAATTAATTCCAGATGTGTGACAATGGAAAAACTCTCGGGAGATGTGATGGTGCATTCTGTGGAAAGGAGGAGCAGAGATGCAGCTTTACAACAACATTTTAGTGGTACATTCGGAATTGATGGCGAGGAAATACTTGTGATGAAAGAAATTCCTATCAGACTTTTATTATATGACTATGACTATGACAGCAAGATTATTATGGGGGCAAGGATGGAGATGGAAGATGGAATTAACACTGAGAATGGCTATTGAAACTACTGGACCTAGCAGACTTGATGAGATGGATTAATTGACATGTTTATTTGGAGAAAAATCGATGGATATATTTCTCAAGGAGTGGAAGCCTCTCTTTGACTTTTTGCGGAAAGAATAAAGTAATGTCAATGAGATTTGATGATTAATTAAGATAACTACTGGAGGAAAGTGATTTTGTAATATATTAAGAGACAGGTTTGTTATATATTATAGACAGAGCTTGGAAAAGTTACTTTTTTGAACTACAGCTCCCATCAGCCTAATCCAGTGGCCATGTTGCCTAGGGCTGATGGGAGTTGTAGTTCAAAAAAGTAACTTTTCCAAGCTCTGATTATAGATCTATAACTGATCTGCGACAAATCGGAAGTCAACATTTTATTTTATTGTATTAGTTATTAATTTTTTTTTGTTTTGTTATGTTTTGTTCTGTTTTGTTTTTTGAAACTTTGAATAAAAATTAATGATAAAAAAAGAGCAGTAGTGTAGTGGCAAATTCAGAAGTGCAGGCCCCCTTCATAATAGTCACATCCCCTCACAGCCATCCCCCCTTCTAATATTATACAACCTTCTAAGATTATAGAATAATCTGGCCAGGCTTGAATACTGCTTTCTGCTTTTCTATCACTGTCACCATTTGACTGTCCTTTCTCACTACCAGATATATTGCTTGAATAACTGGATTCAGTGTCTACACATTATCTCCTGCTGCTACCAAACTTCTTGATGATATAGATGGGATGCTATTATCAGGATTCACTGTCTCATTACAGAATTCTCACTCTCCACATCTTGGCTTTTTGGCGTAGGAACTAATAAAGACTTGCTTTCAATTGACACTCATTGGGGCTTGCATAACTGACTCAGAAAGCCCTACAGCAATAAAGCCCATTTAGGCAGATTTTTTTTTATCATCATCATACTGTAAGGTAACAAACTTCCTTTGCTGAGTTTCCCTTCTTGGCTACCATACTAAGATTCAGAGTAACTCCATTTGGGCACAGCTTATAAGTTTTAGGAGGACATTCTTGATCCTAGCCTCTGGTTTTGGCTACACCACACACACACACACACACACACACACACACACACACACACACACACATCTTAGTGATATTCATTTGCATTTCACCATGCCATGCATGCCACAGATATACATCATTAAAAGCTGAAAAACAATCACACACACACACCGCTGAACTTTTTTTCCCCCTCCTCCTCTACTCCTGGCTTTGGGCTGGAACAAAACCATTCATCTTCCTCCTCCCACCTTTTTTTTGATGCCAGATTGAGAATGAGATCCTTGTAAACAAATAGTAGTGTAGCAGCAAATTCAGAAATGCAGGGTCCCTTTATGTTAGTCACAGCCTTGCCCCCTCCTAGCTTTTTTTGCTCCTGAGTTAAGAATGAGATCCTTGTTAATTTATTTTCTCATAACAACAGACATCCCTAGGAGCCAATAAGCATGAAAGGGAAGAGTGTTAGCTACTGAGAAGAGTGTTCTCAGTGGCTGACTTACCTCCTTTCACTCTGATTGGCTCCAGTCAGCAGGAAAGGACAAGGAAGCATGTTAGAAGACTCTTCCTTTCATACTGATTGGCGTGCAGGATGCTGGAGACATAGGTACCCTGCTGGGACCCTGCTCCCAAAAAAGTAAAGGATCTAAGCCCTGGATGACTACACCCCTGTAAACAAACAAACTGGAGGATGCGGAGCAGAGAGAGAGAGAGAGAGAGAGAGAGAGCTCTTCAGCCCAAGGTCTTCCCCCCTTTTCCACTTTCCCTCATCTCCCATCATCCTGGTTTGTTTCTCCTCTGCAAACTCCATCACTTACTTGCTCTCCATTGTCATCTCCATACTCTTCAGTCCATTCCTTGTGCATCTTCTCCCACAACAAGTGTCCCTAAGGGCCAATCAGCATGAAAGGGGGGGGGGGTGTTGGCCACTGAGAAGACTGGCTAACACACTCCCCTTTCATGATGATTGGCTCACAGGATGCAGGGACCCTGCTAGGACTTGAATCCCAAAAAAGTAAGGAATCTAAGACCCCCTGAGACCCTGGATAACTACACCCCTGCACAACTGTTCATCCTGTCCCCAGACTCCGCTTGCAGCTCCCCAAATATTCCTGACTACTGCTTTTCTTTTCTTTAGTACAAAAGTCTATGAATCTGACAAGGAAAACAAGTCTCAAGTGTTTTGACCAGTATCTTGCCTAAGGAACAATACAGTGAACTACTACTGGCTACTGTCTTGTGACCTTTCCATTTTCTCCACACATTTTATGCCCAAGGAACCATAAACCACACTTTGTTAGCAAGCAACAAAGATGCCACTTATTGATCTTTCCTCTATATATGTAGAGCTGTCACAAGGGCTCTTACACCAGAGCATGTCCATCAAGGATCTCATCCTGTTTTGATATCATCCAAAAGATGAGAGGTTTCAGTCAATAAGGCTATATCTGATTGTCTATTTTGATATATGAGAATGTGGGGGGAAGTTGGAAAGAGCACATATGCAAAAGTGATAGATGGGAAAGACAGAACAATGGATGTGTCTACTTTTGCTGACTCCTATGTTTTCTGTTCTGACTTGATGTCTTTTATTTAATTATTTCCCCCTCCCTAACTCTGAGTCTAATCATCTTTCCTCAGTGTTACAGCTGTGTGTAAATCTATACACAATAGCAAAGTGTCTCAGGCGCTTCACAGAATTAAATAACTCAAGGCAGCAGATAGCACATTGTATAAATTATAGAAAACAGGGGTCTGAAGTTGTTCCATTGTGGATAAATTAAAGACAAATAACAGCAGGGGGGGGAGAGAGACACACACTCACAAAAGGATAGAGATTTGAAAAGAGATGGCTAGTCAATGATGCAGAGAGATTCTGGAAGGGAGAAGGCGGTAAAAGTACGTGAATCATTTCTTCAAAGACAACAGATGACACTTGAAAATGATGCACTGAAAGTGAATATATTAAGTTAGTTAAATCTGTAGCCCAGGAGAATTAAGAAGGACAGATATATCTTTAATGTCTGTCTTTGAGAGAACCCTTTGAAAGCTTATTTCCATTGTTCCAAAGACAGATCCTCTTCCATCTTTTTCAAGTCTTCAATGTGGACTTTGCCTTGGTCATTTTATATTACAAACATTGTGATAAAATACCTCTGTGGAATTCATATTGAATTTGTATGTAAAGTATCAAGAACCAAAGTGGCCTAGGACAGGAATGGGGAGACTGTGGTCCTAAAGAAATTTCTGGGCTTCCACTCTCATCATCCCCGAATATTGCCATGATGGAGCTGGAGTCCAACAACATCTGGAAGGCCAGAGATTCTTCATCCCTGGCCTAGAAGATATTTTGAATATGTAATAATGGAGAAAACAGTGTATTTGAGCATGTCTAG
Organism: Rhineura floridana; assembly: GCF_030035675.1. NCBI lineage: Eukaryota > Metazoa > Chordata > Lepidosauria > Squamata > Rhineuridae > Rhineura > Rhineura floridana. Next base: position 78,714,686 of record NC_084486.1, on the reverse strand, counting down.
GTTGCATACAGAATGCTTCCCCCTCCCCACTGAATGACAACAACTTATCCCCTTTCTTTTTTAGAATTAGGATAAAGGATTTACAGTTTAAAGACTTTATCCAAAGGGACTGTGGCAGGAAGAGTGTATGTAGGATGGACCGTGCAATGTCACAATTCATGGGTGGACTACAGGCTGATTCAGAATTTCTCAGTTTGGGTTAGCAGTGTTTCACCAGTAACCATCCTTGCTGCTTGTACTGTTTCAGCCAGACCTGTCCAGCTCCTGGCTCCTTGGCTGCAGATAGCATGTCCACCACTTACCTCTATCTGGCTCACAATTTTGGAACATTTGAAATTAGTGTATGGTGCCTTAGGGACCACCTGAACTCTTACATCCCAGCTCTATCACTAAGATCACCTGTAGGAACATTACTGGTTGTCCCCTGAGTTGATGAGGCTCATCTGACATTGACACAAAACCAATACATTAGTGTCATCAGCCCAGTCCTGTGGAATGCTCTTCCAATACAGATTCAGCAGGCATCTCCTAAATTAACCATTAAACTATTTGCTGAAAACTGTTCTAGGCCACCAGGCTTATGCAGACGATTAAGAAAAATGTTTTCTGTAATTGTTACCTGATGATCTGCAATTTTAAATTTCATATGATTTAAATGTGTATATAATTGTTATAAACAGCTTTGGATTTTTAAAAAAAATTAAATGGTGGCGTCCAAGTATTTCTATAAATAAATAGTTATTGTGTTGAATTCCATTTTCTAAGTTTAGTTTGGAAGGAGCATATGAGACAGAATGAAGACAATCTCATTCTAAAGCTAGTCATGAAATGCATTGGGCCAAGGTTCAAGCAGGCATTGAATGACATCTGTGGGGAGGATTCAAGGGAACGCAAATCAAAGGTGGCTTCTAGTTTTTTCAACCATATGACTCTTTTTATACTTTATAACTTTGGAGACTATAGGTGAGTTAGAATTGGGAAGAGAACAGAATAATAGATAAGTCTGATAAGCCCATTTCTTAGCATCATTATTCTGGTTCAGGGCCCTCATAGATCAAAAGTGCTGAATCCCTCTTTGTGCCATGAGTAAATGAGAAGAGTCAAAATCAGAAGAGTCTATTTCTCTGTAACATATGAATCAGGAGAGGCCGTGCAAGCCCTTGACCACTGCCTGAACTCAGTGGTGGGCTGGATAAGGGCCAATAAACTGAGTCTGAATCCTAGCAAGACAGAGGTGCTGTGGGTTGGTGGTTCCTGAGTTCGGATAATTGGTCAATTCCCTGTTTTGGATGGGGTTGTACTCCCTCTGAAAGAGCAGGTTCATAGGGTGGGGGTGCTCCTGGATCCATCTTTGTTGCTAGAGGCCCAGGTGACCTCAGTGGCTAAGAGTGCCTTTTACCAGCTTTGGCTGGTAAGACAGTTGCAGCCGTTTCTGGACCAGAATAGCCTGACCACTGTTGTCCACGCACTGGTAACCTCCAGGCTGGATTCCTATAATGTGCTTTATATGGGGCTGCCCTTGAGGTTGGTAAGGAAGCTGCAGAGGGTGCAAAATGCGGCAGTGTGACTGCTCACTGGGACAGGGTTTCGTCAACATGCTGAAAGAATTGCACTGGCTGCCCATTAGGTTCAAGTTTTGGTGTACAAAGCCCAATGCAGCTTGGGACCCAGATACCTGACAGATCATCTTACCCCTTATATACCCAGTTGATCACTGAGCTCTGCAGGTGAGGGCCTCCTGCAGATACCATCTTATCAGGAGGTCCATTCTGCACAACATAGGAAGCAGACCTTTGGTGTTGTGGCACTAACACTTTGGAATTCTCTCCTCTTAAATATTAGACACATACCATCTCAGTTGTCTTTTTGGCACCTATTGAAGGCCTTCATCTTTAAGTAGAGACTTTATCGCAGTCTGCATCTGTGCTGGAACTGCATTTTAAGATGTTTTTAAAGTTGTTTTGAAATACGTTTTTAAAGATATTTTGTTTTAAAATGTTTTAGAAGATGTTTGGTTTTAATATGCTTTAAAGTCTTTTGTTTTTAAGATTTTTAAAGTGCTTTTAGTGTTTTTGTTTGCCACCCTGGGCTCCCTCTAGGAGGAAGGACAGCATATAAATTTAATAAATAATAAATAAAAGCAGGATCTTCTGAGGAACTTGTGAGGTCAGTTGTTTCTCAAAGACACAGGTCTTTCACTTATTCAGGCCTTTAGCAAAATGACTGCTTTCATGTTCCAAATATGATTCAATTGAGGGGATCCAGTCAGTGATACCTTTCTCACTATTAATGCTTCTTCATTTTCCTCTCAAAATTAGTTGAAATGTTATAAAATAAAATAATTGCATGAAATAATTTATAATAATGAGAGAGAAAGAGAGAGTAGGGATGGGCAGGAATTTCAATTCAGTTCGCATTTCAAGTTGAATCTATTAAACTGGATTTTCTTAAACCATATGAGAACCAAAACCCAGCCATCTTTCGAAATTTACACGTAATTGAATTTTGTTATGCAGTTCTCCAACCAATCTTTATAAAAATGCATATATTAGGGGGAAATGTGCATAAAATGAATATATGTGTGAAAATAAGATTCAAAATGCATTATATGACAGGAAATGTCTTGCAAAAATCTTTACATCATCATCATATTCATCAATCAACTAATCAATTAATTAGTTAAATTTCTATCCCACCCTTCCTCCCAGAAGAAGCCCAGGGCAACAAACAAGGGACAAAACACTAAAAATATCTCAAAAACAAACATCATAAAAACATATTTTAACAAAAATCTTAAAACATATTTTTTTTAAAAAAAAAACTTTAAAAATATCTTAAAATGTAGTTCCAGCACAGACACAGACTGAGATAAGATCTGTACCTAAAAGGCTTGTTGTAAGAGGAAGGTCTTCAATATGTCAAAAAAGATAAGAGATGGGTATATAAGGGGTAAGATGGTCTTTCAGGTATCCTAGTCCCAAGCTGTGTAGGGTTTTATACACCAAAACCAGCACCTTGGTCTGGTAGCTAATGGGCTGCCTACAAAAATGTTTTTATTAGGAAAAACTGTGCTAAAAGGCTGGAGAATTTTCATGAGGATTTTTAAAAATTGGAAATTGCTGCAGAAATGTTGGGAACTGAATTTAAGATTGGCAATGTGAGAAACTGAGAGAACTGAAATTGACAGATCTTTGCATCCCTAAGAGACAGAGAGAAATGTTGCGGAAAGTGCTTCCGACAAGAAAATGCTGTTTACTAAGAAAAGAAAATGTAACTTTGCAAGCTCTCTGTTTTTGTTTTTGTTTTCTTAGCTGCTACGACCTGAATCAAGTCACTTCAGGTAATTACCAGTGAAGAATTCAAGAGTTTTACATATTGTTCACTGAGGATTTTTTATTTTATTTTATTTTGCTTGTTTTCCCCTGACATGCTGCTGGTATCTTGAGTTCAAATTGCAGGTGCATATATGCCGCAGCCTTGGATATTTTAACTAATGGTAGCCTTAAACAATGAGTGGTGAAAGCAGAAACATGTCTCGGGTGTTCATCTTAATTTTTGTCTCTTGTTCTTCCTACTCAAGGGAAATTGCATTGCCCCCTGACAAAATGCTAGCAAATCAATAGCTATTTCAGACACTGTTGTGTTAGTTAACAAGATATTTTATTAAATTAGGGCAGTTTATAGCAGAGGTATTCTCTGTTTTATAAATCATGAAACTGTTTTTTATAAATTAAAACAGAACACTAACTTTATTTTCAGAGATAAAATGCAAGGTCTTTATTTCAGCTAGCTCCTCTTGGTAGTCCTGGTGATGCAGCAGAAGTATCAGTCCATCTTCTTCTTAAGGGAACTCCTGCAGCTCAGCTGTTCAGTAATTGGGTGAAATTTTTGTCACTAGTTAACCTCTGAAGTACATATTACAATTACAGACAGCCCCTAACTTCCCATGGGATTTATCAGACAGCCACTATCCTCACATCCAAATTTGTGAATACCTTCGTATTCCCATGGTATTTCTTAGAGACAGTCACTAAGTTTAGAACTTAGGATCTGGACAAAACAAGCAGCTCTTTGAACAAAAGCAGTGATAATTCAGCTCATTACAGACCACTCATCTTCCAGGAAGCACCCTTCACCAAGCATGGAACAGGAGGGTGTGTCTCCTTTCCATATGTTCCTCCAGTTACATTGCTGTAACAAAGTAAGCACTTTCCCCCCTCTTAAAATGTTGTCCCTTGACTGTTCTGGTTGACAAACTGAGTTAGCAGGTTAACCCATTATAGCCAGATATTCTCCAAAACATCAGCTCCAAAACATCAGCTTTGTTCATTGACATATATTCACTTTCAGCAGTATCTCCTGAATAAGCAATATTATTGAGATTGGAGCTTCAGGCCTGATTTGGCCATTATTGTGAAGCCAGTGAAGGCCCATCATTAAGGGCAGGAGGGCACTGCCCACCCTAACCACACTAAACCACACTTCTCCAGGCAAGGCCCAGAGCCTGAGCTGCTGCAGCCGCCACTCAACATGAACCACCCTAGGGTTGCCAGGTCGGAAGCATCCCAAACACTGAGATTTGGGGGACGGGTCCAAGTGATGTCATGGGGCGGGTCCAACTGATGTCATGGGGTGGGTCTGAGTGACATCACAGGGCAGACCTGAGTGATGTCATTACGCATGATACATTAAGCGTCAACCACAGTTGCTTGGCACATACAATTCATACAACTCTGATTGGCTAGCCAACTCGCTTCTGGCAAGAAGGGTTTAAGTGCCCTCAGACCAGGCCAGTCACCAGAAGGCCATTGTAGGAAGAAAGGAGCCTAGTGTTGTGGAGATGTTAGATGGGAGCACTCAGGAATAAAGATGGATGCCCCTGAAGGCTGCAATTCTAAACACACTTACTAAGGGATTAAGCCCCATAGAATTCAAAAGGACTTACCTCTCAGTAGATATGGTTTGGACTGTTGGTAAAGCTTGACTGGAGATCCTCTGCAAAGATATCCATATCCAAGAAGTGTTGGCAACCCCCTGCCTGGAATACCCTGCCCCTACCTTTTTACATCCAAATTTCTTTACAGATTTGACCCTTCACTTCAGGAAGAGGTCTGGGAAATGAATAAGAAGATTCTCTACCCTCTTCTGTCTTCCCTGTGAGCTGTTATAAACTCACTTAGTCAGCCAAGCCAATACAAGTGAAAACTGACAGAGAGAAAGCATACTTGATTTGGTCTACCTTCATAGGCAGCAGCTTGGGAACAACAACAGTTGCAGTCACGCTGCCCAGTATGTGAATTCTCTTTTACCACTATTGGGCAAGAAACAAACTGTCATGGAACCAACAAGGTGCATCATCAGTGGGTTTAAGAAGGTTGAGCAGAGTGCATGGAACCACTTTTGTTGCTTCTATGGATGAAAGGGGGTGATGATAAAGGTAAATGAAATGCAAATAGAAAAAGAAAAAGACAGTGATCATTTCTTAAATGCAATACCATACCAACCACAACAAGATTCCTATGAGTAAGTCAGAAAACCTAGCATCTCACAACCAGTCAGAATTCCTAACCAAAAGCCAAAACTAAAAAAAATCCTAGCAACCAGTCAGCCAAAGCCGCAGAAATCCCCATGCAGCACAACCTGACCCTAGGACTGAAGTTAGTGCAGAATGCTGTGGCATGATTGCTGACATGAGTGAGACCCTATCAGCACATAATACCTCTGCTCTGAAATCTGTACTGGTTGTTGATTTGCTATCAGGCCAAGTTCAAGGTGTGCTTTCCATGTTACGAGTGCCACATAGTACTTGTCCTGCTCCTATAAGAAACCAATCCTTTAGTGTGGCAGCACCTATGCTTTGGAACTCTCTGCATATTGACATTAGGCAGACGCTTTCATTGTACTCTTTTTGTAACCTTCTAAAAATATTTTTGCTTAGGCAAACCTACCCAGGCATGTAGAAGCTATTATTTTTTATCTATTTTTAACTCATTGTTGGTTTTATTATTTTGAATGTTTTTAAATACCTATCTGTTTTTGCCAAAAATAGTTTTGTTTTAGTTCTTTTTGTAAACTGCTTTAAGATTTTTTTTACAAAAAAGTGGTATATAAATGTTGTAATTAAAATAAATCAATAAATTTTAGAGTCACTGTGATCCTTGGGTCTCTTTCCCCTTTTAAGAACAAAGGAATCTGCCTTATACCAGCACAGGTTATTTGATAGTGGTTAAGGTGTTGGACTTCGAATCCCCACACAGCCATGAAGCTCACTGGGTGACCTTGAGCCAGTCATTGCCTCTCAGCCTCTGAGGAAGGCAATGGTAGACCCCCTCTGAATGCTGCTTACCATGAAAACCCTATTCATAGGGTCAACCATAAGTCGGAATTGACTTGAAGGCAGTCCATTTCCATTTTTCAGCTCACTACTGATGACATGGACTAGCATTGGCTCTCCAGGATTCCAGGCAATAGTCTTTTCCAGAAATTGAATTTTGGACTTATACATGCAAAGTATATGCCCTACCACTGAGCAACAGCCCTTCTCTTGTTTAAAAAAAACTATCTTTTAAAATTGTTCTTTTCAATTTACTAATGAATGCATATCATACCTAGGGCAGATCCACACCGTTCATTTGAAGCACATTCAACACACAACTGGCAACCATACTCCATGCATGGGACTTTATGAAGAAGATAAGGGATTGTAGATTATATAATAATCTCAGCATAATAAATCTTGGAGATTAATCACTGAAGGCTCGGGGAGGGGGAGGGGGGCTATGTATTGGTTATATTTTGTTACTGTATTGTCTTAAAAAGTATCAGTAAAAGAAGACATATCAGCCCTATTTGTGCAGAGACCCACCATTCATTTTCCTGTCTTCACTTTTCGGTCTGCCTCTATAGCGTATAGATTTTTATGATGACAATATTATAGTTTGGGGGCTGTTAAAATTATTTTTGGTCTGTTTGGACTACATTGCCACTACTGCAAGTGAGATGCCCAAATTGTGGTTTCCTGGGTATTTTTATCTGCTTTCAGCTGCGGAATTGGATTTATTGTAGTACTGTTTTACTACCTATTATAAGTTTCCATTAGTAAATAACAGGCAGGCTAGAAATTATCTTATATGATGGTGGGTTTGAATCTTTTAAATAAAAAAAAATAGGCATTCTTCATTGAGTTTGAAATATAAATGTATCATTTTCAGGCTCATGGGACAATCATACCTTTCTCCAATCATCTGTGACTAAGTTCCAGTGAAATCAATAGAATCAGTTAGTCATGACAATTTTATTTTTATTTTTTATTTATTTATAACAAGAACCATAACATGACTAAATGCTATTACCATATGGTTTCGGGAAGGTTACAGTGCTATTCATGTCAGGATATTTCTGCTCTTTTACAGATATGTTTTCATAGCACATTTTGAGCTTCTACACCCAGGGCAGATATCCTGGATACTCTATGCATTAAATGTTTTATATGTTTTTAGATGGTTTCTTAGATGTTTTTAATTGTTTTAAAACATTTTAGATGGTTTTAATTGTTTTAAATAGGGTTTGTTTTATTTTAAATGTATTGTTTTACCACCCTGGGCTCCTTTGGGAGGAAGGGTGGGGTGCAAATTTAATAAGTAAATATATTAGTCACAACAAATTTAAGCCCCACTCCTTTCCAAGTGCCTCAGCAGGCAGTCATTCACTTTAGCTGGACTATTGCCATTGGCTATACTGGGATACAGAAAATCTCCCTTTACCTTCGTTTTTTTGTAAGATAGCTAAAGCAACTCTAACCAGTGTTTTCCATCCCTATATTTTTCACGTAGCATTTTTTGAAACATTTACAATGACAAAACATTTGAAAAAGTTGTGTAATTGGAATATTTTCAAATTAATTTAAAAAAAACCCTATTACTTTTATTTTGATAGTGGACACTCTTTCCAACCATTTTTTCCCCATTGATCTAGATCTACTTTCATCTCATTTAGCAACATTTATGAGACACGTGGCAGAATCCTGATAACTGGTTTATACAGACTGTTCTTTAAGAGTTGTTCTCATGCTTCATTTTATGTTCATATATTATAGCCCATCATAAGCCTCAGATGTAGGATAGAAATCCAAATAACAAATAAATCATACCAACTTGCAACCAACACTAACTAGGCCTGCTAAGGTCCAGCTGTGGCTTAATTCTCAAAGATCTGCATTGTAGCAAGGGGAGTTTTAAAAGAGGATTTCTGGGTATGAAATGCATGTCAGTTCTATTTAATATGCAAATACTAACGTTTCACACAAAGTGCTTGCATGTATTGAAGCGGCACACGTGTGCATGCATATGCACGCACACACATACACGCAAAACAGACAGACGGAGACAGTTGGGAGAGATTGGTGCCCCTCCCCCCCTCCCCACTAAGGTAAAAGAAGGAGGTGCCGAAGGAAGCAGCAATGAAGCTGGAAGCCCAGGAGATTTGGCGTATGCATGGCTGGAAGGTAGAACATGCATATGCAGCTGGGTAAGAGTAAAAAAAAGGAGATACAGGGACATGGGGGTGATCTGGCTGGAGGTCTGGAGAGCACCCTGAAAAGCTGGAGTCTCCGGCAGGAAGCCAGAGGTCTGGTAACCCTAACCACCACCAGCAACAGTGGCAGCAGAAGCCCGGGGAATAGCAGCTGAGCAAGCCCAAGGACATGGAGATGGAAGCAAGGCTATCTGGACACATTGGATTTGCCTTGTCTGCTGCTGCCGCTGGAGCCCAGCCCAAAGCCCAGCCGCCTCAAGCCGTGGAGCCTCCCTGCCGCCAGCAGCAGCAGCATCTCCTGCTCCTCCTCCAGTGCTCCTCGCTGCTGCCAGCCAGCACGGGGCCTCCTGCTCAGCAACAACAACAGCTGCCTCCATGTCCACCTCCTCCTTCAGGCAAGGCCCAGGCCCCTGAGCCCGAGCTGCCGCAGCCCAACATAAACCACTACCAGCAACAGCAACAGCAGCAGCAGCAGAAGCCTGGGGAGCAGCAGCTGAGTGAGCCCGAGGATGTGGAGATGGAAGCAACCCTATCTGGACACTGGGGGAAGTCACTGCTACCAAGGAATCTGTTACAGCCTTCTTTGAAGGATATCAGCTGTTATACAATGATGGGACTTTACTGTATATTTGTTTTCTCTCTCTTTCTCTCTCTCTTTTGCAGACTAGATTGATTTGAGATTTCAGCCTGTTTTGTGATTTTTGTGGTGTTATTTATTGATACTGTTGTCATTTTTAAAATTATTATTATGTTCTGAATTATTTTTATTATATTGTTTTGTTCTTGCTATGGAAGCTGCTTTAAGGTCACCTGATGATGAAAAGCGGCATGCAAATATACTAAATAAAATAAACTTCCAAACCTATAGCCCAGTCCCTTCTTTGGCTCAGTGCCCTTTCTCTGTTACTTATATTCATATTCAATACAGTACCTCACATTTAGAGACATTCTGGACTTTTTCTGTCTGTCTTCTATTCTGGCCAATCACCTCTGGATAGCACAGTCAATCACAATCATTGCTATGGTCCCACCCCATCCCCAGGGGTAAAATTCTAGTAGGAGTTGCTTGGGAGGTGGCAAGGGTCCCCTCAGCACCTCCAGGAACTCCATTTTGATTTTATTTTCCATAGAATAAGCTCTAACCAGTCAGGAGGAGTATGTCAGAAGCACATTGGAAGTCCCACAGCATTAGGGCAGGTTAATGAAGAGCCTCCCCAATGTATTTCAATCTGAGCCAATCACATGCACAATTCTTTCTCTGCAGCCATCCTTTGAAAGCAGCAGCAAAAATTCTGTGTGAGTAAAGTTCAGAATTAGCTTGTGCAGAGTAGTTGGGTGGGTGGGTGGGTGTATGTATGTTGCTGCATGGAGAGCAACGGGAAAAAACACAGATTGGCATGGGGGGGCATATGCTTTGGTCCTGATGATACTTTTGCTGACTATTGGATGGACAGGGGGGAAAAGCAGGACCCAAATGGATCACTCGGGGGGGGTTGATGTTTGCATCTAGCCAGGTGTATCTTGAAAGGAAAGAGTGGCCACTGTGTTGTCTATGTGTGTGTGTGTGAAGGCAAGCAGAAGGAGAGAGTTGTTTAAAAGAATTTCTAGTGTTGCCCATGGCTGAGTGGGGATCTTCCAGATCCTAGCACTTTTCAGTTTCTTTAGGTTTTATTTGTAAAACTGCAGTGCTTAAGCATCCACAGAATCTTTCAATGCAGGAAGATGGGAAGAAAAACAGATCTTGGCCACACCCCTGTGACTTACAAGGGAGATGCATAGGAGTTGAAGGCAGGTATGTGTCTCTGCATCACAGAGTTTAGCCCTACCAATTCTTTATCTTAAGTTCCCACTCTAACAATTTGATAAATTCTTTAAAACAGATTATAAAACATATCAGCTCTTAAAGGAAATCTTTTGACCATGAACAACTCACCAAGAGGCTGTTCTCAAAGGGGTGACAAATGAAAGGTTTGAGTTACATGGTTGACAAATCTGACAGGCAACAGTGACTTGCATATACAAAAAATTTGGACAGTTTAAAGAAATTTGTCTCATGGAATTATTGTCTGCCTATCATATGTAAGATCCCCATTTAAAACCAATGATATCCTGCACTTTTTACGTGACAACATCCATTTACTCATCAATTCCTTTCTGATCCAATGTCTAAACACATATGAGAAATCAGTAGCTGAAATTATGGCTAATAGAAAACTGTCAATCATTGCCCATTCCTTCAACAAGATGTGACTACCTTTTCTTTCTTTCTTTTTTTTCTTCTATTTTTTTTTGTCTTACAAAATGTTTATTGAAAACAAGCATGACCTGAAAACAAAAAAGGACACATACAGGAAGTGGAAAGAAGGCCAGGCCACAAAGGAAGAGTAAAGGCAGGTATCATAGAATTGCAGGGATGGCGTGTGACGCCCTTCCCTGGCTCTCCCTGTCAGTTTCCTACCTGCTCGTGGTTACTGCCTGTCTCTAGGCACCACCAGGGACTCCACCAGTCCGGATTGTCCTTTTCTATGGTTTCTCTCCCCGCTCTAGCACAGATCTCAACAGATCCCCCTGCTAGGCAGCACCACCAGTCACGTCCTATAACCAGTATTCCCAGAGACTCTGCCTGAGTCTCCCTCAATTAGGTTACCTCTGTGACTGCGTGCTTAAGCTGTCCCAATCCCTTTGATTTACTCAGACTGCTTATAATTCTGGTTTGCTCTGAATACTTGTGGTGTTATATTCTTCCCTTCACCCGCTGCCACCATTTGCTCCTCTTCAGCCTTGGTATTTACCTCACCCTCCCTTCTGGTCTGTGAAACCCCAGCCAAGGATCAGGCCTTTGGTAAACCAAATTAAGTATTTATTAAATAACACAGATAACAAGATTTCTTCATAAGGCACATAAGCATATGGTTTCATCTATTCCTGAGGTACTGGTCTTAGTATTAATCCGAATTCCACCCTCTCCTCACATCCACCAACTCTCCACACAATCTCCTCTCAAAACCCACCAAAACAACCCTCTCAAGTCCACCAACGTCCACCCAGATTTACCTGTCATTCTTCCTTTTATACTGTCAGCCATTTTAAACATTCAGCCAATCATCCAGCATTCTACTGCCCATTCACTCCCCCTTCCTCTTTCATTCTACTTACCATGTATCTCCTATACAAACAGCACTTACCCTATTTACACTAATACAGGAACATCACATGGCGCCAGGAAGGCTAAAGCTGAGAATGAGCTGAGGTTAGCGAGAGATGCTAAAAGCAACAAAAAAACGTTCTTCAGGTACGTCCATAGTAAAAGACAGAAAAGAAATGGTGGCACAGCTACTCGGTGAGGATGGCAAAATGACAACAGATGACAAAGAAAAGGCAGAAGTGCTCAATTCCTACTTTGGCTCAGTCTTCTCCCAAAAAAGGGTCTATGACCCTTCCGGGAAACATGAAGTAGAAGGGGCAGGATTGGAACTTGAGATTGATAGACAAATGGTCAAGGAATACCTATTCACTTTGAACGAGTTCAAATCAGAAGGGCCCAATAAACTGCATCCTAGAGTATTGAAGGAACTGGCTGAAGAACTCTCAGAACCGCTCTCTATTATCTTTGCAAAATCATGCAGGACTGGTGAAGTGCCGGATGGCTGAAGGAGAACTAATGTTGTCCCTACCTTCAAAAAGGGCAAAAAGGAGGAACCGGGGAACTACAGACCAGTCAGCCTAACATCAACCCTTGGAGAAACAGTGATGCAGGATTACTAGGAGGCAACATGGATTTATGAAGAACAAATCCTGCCAAACTAATCTTATCTCATTTTTTGATCAGGTAACCTCCCTTGTAGACTGTGGGAATGCTGTGGACGTAATACATCTCAGCTTCAGTGAAGCTCTTGACAAAGTGCCCCATGATATTCTGATTAGCAAGCTAGCTAAATGTGGGCTGAATCGTACTCAAACAGCGCTTATCAATAGTTCCTTCTCAAACTGGGCAGAAGTAACGAGTGGGGTACCATAGGGCTCGGTCCTGGGCCCAGTGCTCTTCAACATTTTTATTAACGACTTGGATGAGGAGGTACAAAGCATGCTTATCAAATTTGCAGATGATACAAAATTGGGGGGCACAGCTAATACTGTGGAAGACAGAAATAAAATTCAAAGGGACCTTGATAGGCTGGAGCATAGGGCTGAAAACAACAGAATGAAATTCAACAGGGATAAATGCAAAGTTCTACACGTAGAAAAAAGAAACCAAATGCACAGTTATAACATGGGGATACTTGGCTCAGCAATACGACATGTGAGAAGGATCTTGGAATTGTCTTTGATCACAAGCTGAATATGAGCCAACAGTGTGATGTGGCTGCAAAAAAGGCAAATGCTATATTAGGCTGTATTAACAGAAGTATAGTTTCCAAATCGCATGAAATATTAGTTCCCCTCTATTCAGCACTGGTTAGGCCTCATCTTGAGTACTGTGTCAAGTTCTGGTCTCCACACTTCAAGAAGGATGCAGACAAACTGGAACAGGTTCAGAGGAGAGCAACAAGGATAATCAGGGGACTGGAAACACAGCCCTATGAGGAGAGACCGAAAGAACTGGGCATGTTTAGCCAGGAGAAGAGAAGACTGAGGGGAGATATGAGAGCACTCTTCAAGTACATGAAAGGTTGTCACACAGAGGAGAGCCGTGATCTCTCTGACACTGGAGGCATTCAAGAGGGAGCTGGACAGCCATCTGTCGGAAATGCTTTGATTTGGATTCCTGCATTGCACAGGGGGTTGGACTTGATGGCCTTATAGGCCCCTTCCAACTCTACTATTCTATGATTCTATTTATTTCTTTAATTTATATCCCATCCTGCCTCCCAGTAGGAGCCCAGGGAGGCAAATAAAACCACTAAAAACATGCTAAAATATCATAAAAACAGTCTTTAAAATATATTTCAGACAATCTCTGAAAACATATTAAAGCAAAACAACTTTAAAAACATATGTTTAAAAAAGCTTTTAAAACATCTTAAAAAGCAATTCCAGAGGCAGACTGGGATAAGGTCTCAACTTAAAAGTCTTGTTGAAAGAGGAAGGTCTTCAGTAGGTGCCGAAAGGATAAGAGAGATGGTGCCTGTCTAATATTTAGGGGGAGGGAATTCCAAAGGGTAGGTGCCACTACACTAAAGGTCCATTTCCTATGTTGTGCAGAACGGACCTCCTAATAGGATGGTATCTGCAGGACTCCCTCACCTACAGAGCGTAGTGATTGACTGGGTATTTCATTCATTCATTGGCAATCACTCATGGCTGAGTAAGATTGTCTTCCAAGATAAGGTCTTTAACAGTGGGTCCGTAAGTGACTGTGGAGGCCAATTCTGGATCCACACAGCCTCCCACAGTAAGGACATAGGTTTCCAGATGGAAGATGGTCCATGACTAGGGCTTCCGGATTTCGCAGTCCTGCCCCCATCACCATCCGCTGATCGCCATGGGACTTTTGGTTTGGTTTGGTTTGGTTTGCTTGGAAGACGCCTGTGTGTGAATTTGTTTTATTTGGGGAGATCACCGCACAACGATAAACACACAATCTTGACAGAAAAAGGCTTTGATCCAATGGCATGGATATCACAACGATTGGAAGTCTTTTATCTGATGCAGCCTTCATCCGCCTTCACAGCCGTTGTAACGTACACATTGTTATCCTCCACCTGTTCTGCTGTTGAGGACTTTCTTGGATCGTTCTTTGTTGGGTTCCTCTCCCTTGACCTTACCGCCATGAGTGACCCTGCTGGGAGTAAATGACTCCCGACAGCATTGCTCACAGGGTTCATTGGAACATGCAAGCCCACTCACCACTACAAGGTGATGATCCAGCGAGGGGTGACTGGGTATATAAAGGGTAAGGCGATCTTTCAGGTATCCTGGTCCCAAGCTGTATAGAGCTTTGTACACCAAAACCAGAACTTTGAACTTAGCCCTGTAGCTAATAAGCAGCTGGTGCAATTCTTTCAGCAGCAGGGTGATATGTTGGTGATACCCTGTCCCACTGAGTAGTCATGCTACCACATTTTGCACCAGCTGCAGCTTCCAGACCAACTTCAAGGGCAGCCCCATAGAGAGCACATTACAGTAATCCAGCCTGGAGGTTACCAGTGCAGTGGTCAGGCTATCCTGGTCCAGAAACAGCCGCAGCTATCTTACCAGCCAAAGCTGCTAAAAGGCACTCCTGGCTGTTGAGGTTACCTGGGCCTCAAGTGACAAAGATGGGTCCAGGAGCACCCCCAGACTATGGACCTGCTCTTTCAGAGGAAGTACAACCCCATCCAAAGCAGGCAACTGACCAATTATCCAAACAAACCCACAACGCCCCCATCTTGCTAGGATTCTGAGTCAGTTTTTTGGCCCTCATCCAGCCCATCACCAAGTCTAGGCACCAGTCCAAGGCTTGCATGGCCTCTCCCAATTCAGATGTTACAGAGAAATAGAGCTGGGTATCATCAGTGTACTGCTGACATCTCACCTCAAATCTCCCAATGATCACTCACAAGAGCTTCATATCGATGTTAAGCGGCATTGGGGACAAGATGGTACCCTGCAGCACCCCACAGCACAACTGCCAGGGGGCCGAAAGACAATCATCCAATGCTATTCTCTGAAAACAACCTTGGAGATTAGATCGGAACCACTGTAAAACAGTGCCTCCAATACCCATCTCACCAAGTCAGCCCAGAAAGATACCATGGTAAATGGTATCAAAAGCTGCTGAGAGATCAAGTAAGAGTAACATGGTCACACTCCCTCTGTCCTTCTCCCAATAAAGGTTGTCCATCAGGGCCACCAAGGCCGATTCAGTCCCATAACCAGGCCTGAACCCAGACAGGAATGGGTGTAGATGATCTGTTTCATCCAAGAGTACTTGCAATTGCTGCGCCACACCCATCTCAATCACCTTCCCTAAGAAGGGAGTATTTGTGACCGGGCAGTAATTGTAGCAAACCAGTGGGTCCAGGATGGGCTTTTTCAGGAGCGGTCAGATCACCTCCTCTTTCAGGGCGGCTGGAACCACTCCATCCTGCAACGATGCATTGACCACACCCTAGATCCACTCATTCAATCCCCCTTGGCAAGCTTTAATAAGCCAAGAAGGGCAAGGGTCAAAAGGACATGTTGCTGGCCACATCATCGCATGCACCTTGTCCATGTCATCAGGCCGCATCAACTGCACTGTTCCCCAAGAAGTTGCAGTAGACGCACTGGACACTTCACTGGGGATTACAGCAGATGCAGACAGAGAATCAAGATTGATACAGAGGCAAGCAACTTTAACTTCAATGTGCCTTGCAAACAATTCACAATGGGCCTCCAAAGGGTCTAAAACTCCGCTGTCCTTAGCTCACTGGTGTACCAAGGTGCAAACCCAGTTCCACAATGCTGGAGAGGGTGCTCAGGGGCAACCGTGTCAAGATCCCGACATGCCTCACTATTCCACAGCGTGACAAGGGCTTCAACAGGGTCTCCGGGGGTGGACCATCTTAATCTGTCCACCACCCCTGCAGCAGAGGATCAGAGCCATAAGTCTAAGTTTCACTAGGAAGTGGTCTGACCATGACAATGGAGTGACATCCACCACAGCCATCTCCAGACCACCCCTTCCTCCATCTGGAGCAAAAATCAAGTTGAGGGTGTGCCCTGCCCTATGCATCAGGCCAGTGACAACTTGAGACAGCCCCATGGTCGTCATGGAGGCCATGAATTCCTGAGTCAGAACACCAGTGGCGGCCTCAGCATGCACATTGAAATCAACCAGTCCTTCTGGGCTCCTGCAATACCACAGCCAAGATGGCTTCCCCCAGCTCAGTCAGAGAAGCAGGGGCAGCAGGGTGGACAGAATACCAAGAGCAAGCCTATATTACTATGTCCTTGGCCAGACACCAGGTGCAGGCCCTCACTGCCAGCTCCAAGACAAAATGGTTTCCTGGTGACAGAGATGGAAGTTCTGTAGACCACAGCAACTCCTCCCCCCCATTACTCCAGCCAGTGCTGCTGTTGCACCGAGTATTCAGGTGGGCAAAGCTGGGTCAGATCAACTCCTCCCAGCTCACCCACCCAGGTCTTGGTAATGCACACCAAATCAGCACCTTCATCCATGTTCAAATCATGGATGAGTGTAGATGTAGATGGGGCATCAAGATTGCTGTGGAGGCAAGCATCGTTGCCCTCAAAGGGC
Source organism: Rhineura floridana (assembly GCF_030035675.1). Classification (NCBI taxonomy): domain Eukaryota; kingdom Metazoa; phylum Chordata; class Lepidosauria; order Squamata; family Rhineuridae; genus Rhineura; species Rhineura floridana. The sequence continues at coordinate 78,697,933 of NC_084486.1, read as the reverse complement.
TTTGCAGACAATTCACAATAAGCTCCAAAGGGTCTAAAAATCCATTTCCTGGAGTTGATGTCAATAGACCCCTGACAATATGGAAAAGCTCCACTGGACACCTACTTGAGGATTCGATGTTGGCAGAGAAGTGTGCCTTCTTTGCTGTCCTCACCGCCATACAGTAGGCATAGTTATGATGCTTTACTCGTGCCCAGTCAGCCTCACAGTGTGTCTTTCACCACTTGCGCTCCAGCCATCATCCAGTCTGTTTTATTCTCCTTAGCTCACTGGTGTACCAAGGTGCAAGCCAGCCTCCACAATACTGGAGAGGATGTTAAGGGCCCGCCACAGGGCCACCTGTTCTATCTACTGGGAACTCCCCCAGAGCATTCAGGAATCCAGTGGATTCCATTAGTCTCCAGGAGCAGACCATCTTAATCTGTCTGCCACCCCTGTGGGGGAGGATCAGAGCCGTCAGTCTAAACTTCACCGGGATTGTATTGCATTACATTGAATGGTATTGAATTTCTTCCCATTGTAAACCTCTCTAGGCAATTTATTTTTAGCAGACAGTATTTAATGCTATAAAAATCCATGCACTTATTATCTGATATATTCAAATGTGTCTTATTGGCATTTTCCATTAAACATAATCATATTTTATTAAAGAAACAGCAGGCTGTGATATAAATACACAGCCATACCTACCAAAATGCATAAGATCTCATCTACTCTGAAAGCTAATTCACACTTTACGAGGTATGTTTATGGCATACCATAAGATAAAAAAAGGTTTGCATCAAAAATGGATTTTAGTGACATCCTGACATCACTGAAGGCAAATGAATCAAATTAAGAATCAAGGCAATGCTTCTTGGATCAGTCATATGGGATCACCTGGTGCAAAGGTAGCCAACATGGTGCCCTCCAGATGTTGTGGGCTACAATTCCTATCATCACTGACTATTATCCATGCTGACTGGGAGTTGTGGTCCACTTCATCTAGGGTTGGGAGGGACATCACATTGGCTTTGGCATAGTGAATGAGATGATATCAGGATTGTTCTGTCTTCTCCCAGATGGGGTCCCAGGGAGGATGGGTTTAAGTCAAGGCATTCACTGTTAGGACAGAGGTGTCACATCTCAGAGAACAGGGATAGGACAAGTCCAGTCAAGTCTAGTGGTTACACTAAATCCAAAGCTCAGTCCAGATAGATGCAACAGAGAAAAAAAGCAGGACAGGACTCTTGAGGTCTCCTTGTGGTCAAGAACTCCCTAGTTAATGAGGGCATATGAAGACTGTCTGGCCACAAACCTATTAGCCCCACTCCTCTGAGGAGCAGTCTTCATTTAAAGGGCCATTGCCCTATTCTGCAATTGCTGGCCCCCATGAAGACAGTGAAGGCTGTGTTGGAGTGGTGCCTTCTGAGCTGGAGGAGTCAAGCAAGGCCATATCCTCTGGCTTGGATAGTATGAAGGTGTGGGAGGGAGTGGCTCCTCTTTCTCTGAGCCTGATAGTGATGATAGCCAGAGAACATGAGAAGTTGCTGAAGTGAACTAAATGAAACTAAAATTCTCAGAGGGCATATATTCAAACTGGACCATATGTCATCCAAAAGCAATACTTAGATATGATTTACAAATCTGGGAGAGGGGAAGTGTTTGTTTTTAGCTTAACAATACAGACATACTTTCTCTGATTAGCATTTTAAATTTAATATATTAGTATTGCAATGTTAACTATTTAATATTTGTGAAGGGCTGTAGCTCAGTGGTAGAGCATCTGTGTTGCATGCAGAAGGTCCCAGGTTCAATCCCCAGCATCTCCAGGTAGAGTTGGGAGGGAGAACCCTGCCTGAAACCCTGGAAAGCCACTGCCAGCCAATCCAGACAGCACTGAGCTAGATAGACCAATAGGTCTGATTCAGTATAAGGCAGCTTTGTTCCTCAATGCTTTTTAAATTTTTAAATGCTGTTCTATTGTGCCTGGAAGCTTTAACACTCCTAGAACCTTTGAGGATAGCGTGAATTAAAAATCAAAATAAACAAACTGCTTTTAAATCTTTAGGAGGTGAGAACTGAGAAAATTAATTATAGGGCAATAGTTGCAGCCCTACGTCAAGAGTGAGTAGGCTGAATCACATTCTGACAAAATGGGGGGGGGGGTTCTATGACTTATAGTTAGAAAATAGTTCATTTGACTGATTTGAAACTTACCAGTGCAGGAAAACTCGGTTTGAGGACCAGTGCCAAATCTGGGGTACTGAGGATATGAAATGGATTATTTTTCATGAGTTAAACATTTGCTGAGTGACTTCATGATGTTGCGGGGTGATGTGCCAATGCAGAAGGGGCCTCTCATATTGCAAGGGGGAGGGCATTTCACAGCCACCAGTGAAAAAGCCCATCTCTGCATCATTGGGTTGTGTTGAAACTAACAGAATTCTATTTGCTGATCTTAATGCCCTAACTGGGCAATGAAAGGCAAGTCTATCTTTCGGATACAGAGTTATTTAGGGCTTCAGTATATACAAGTAACAGAACCTTAAAACTGCCTCGGTGGCTAATAGGCAGCCAGTGCAGATCCTTTAGCCGGTAGGGGACATTCTGCACCAGCTGCAGCCTCCAGACTAGCCATAAGGGAAGCCCCACATAGAGCACATTGCAGTAGTCTAACTATGAGGTTACCAATGCATGCGTCACAGTGGTCAAGCTATACTTGGCCAGGCAGTGGTGCAGTTGATGCACTGGTTGATATTGTTGATAGGCACTCTTTGTCATGGAGGCCACCTGAGCCTCCATGGACAAAGATGTTTCCAAGAGCACCCCTGAACTGCATACCCATTCCTTCAGAGGGAGTGCAACCCCATCTAGAAGAGGAAAAGTCCCCAATTTTCAGACCTGGGAACCACTCATCCATAGTGTCTCTGTCTTAGCAGGATTCAGTTTTAGTCTATTGACCCTCATCCTGCCCACCTCTACATCCAGGCACTGATTCATCTTGTCTGTGGCGCCTCCCGACTCAGATTAATGGAGAAATAGAGCTAGGTGTTATCAGCGTAGTGATGGCCACAGTAATGGCCACAATGCTGCTTGACACTGCAGTACATCCATACACAACATTGTGCCAGCACTAGTGCAGCATTCGCCTCCATCCTGCTCTTTTCTCAATTAATTGGCTGAAAGGAAAGATGCTTTATAATGTTCTACTGTGGCAGGGGCACTGTGAGAGAAGACAATATACAAAACAGCTAATCCTATTCTGAGCTTTCCTGTCAGATAATGCATTGCATGCTTTAGGAGAGGCTCATCTCGCATTTCAAGAGTAGCAATATTTGCTGTAGGTTTTCTGAAAACATCGTAAGGTTATCCTTGTGCACCTAGTCTACACACAGAACAAAAACAAGTGGTAGGATCCTGAGTCTAGGCTGTACCAATTCAGACTGCTAGTGAGAGATGCCATTTTAATGCTCCCCCCCCCCCATGTTGCAGGGAGGAATACCTGTCAGCAAGTGCATAACTAGCACTTCCAGGGAAATGGTTGCAGCTGCTTCTCACTGTTCTAGTTTTCTACCTGCTTTTCTTTTCTTTTTTTATGATCATGATCATTCAAAACCATGCTGCCATCTCCCCACCCAACCTAAATTTTACCACCTCAGAACTCTACAAGCATTAGGCGTCAGTTATGAAGGTTAAGTCCAGAGATGACTGAGCAGTTATGTATGCCATAATCTACTCTTTAATTTTCAAATTATTTTCTATCAGTGATGTACCACTAAGAAAAGAATGTGTTGTTGTACATGGGCTTTCTTTATTTTATTTTTTTAATGGTTTAAAAGGCTTCATAGATAAAATTCAAGATATAAAGGTCTTAGATTTACACCTGCAATAAGAGTTTCCACAAGACTTGTAAAGAAAATACGGTGTGGTTTTAAAAAAATTGAAATGCTGCATTCCACTCCAATAAAGACTTTCCTCAACATTACAATTCCTACCAATACAGCAGAAAAAGGAATATTGTGCTAGTGAAAAATTGGAAATTAAGTTACCAAGGAGGGACAGTAAAGCAGTCAGAGTATTAAGTGGAGGCTTCATAAATGTCCTTGCAAAGGGAGACCCGGGGGGGGGGGCAGGAGGGAAATATGGCATCTACACTAATGCTGGCAAAGCCTGAGCTCATCTAGATAAATCCAGGACATGAGGAGACAGGGAGTTAAGTTGGAAAGCAACTGCATTGCTACACAAAGATGGTGGTGGTTCATTAGTAAACAATAAAGAATCTGGAAGGATTCTACTATGTGCTAATGGATGAACATGGCATTTTCTCTAGGGAATCGAGCAAAACCTCTAGGGCAGCCTTTGGCAACCTGGTGCCCTCCAGATATTTTGGATGACAACTTACATCAGTCCCAGCCAGCATGAATCCTTTAACTGTTTGCTTTGTAGAGAACATCTGGGATCTTTCACAGCTGTTGTCCTTTGGAATGGACAACCTTCATGCTAGGACAAACAGATTCAGTCTGAAATTTCATAGATGGATAGAAAGTTGACCCACTTTCACTACAAATACCTACATTGCTTTTTTTGAATGTTTCATGTCTGGTGGGAGCTTCAGTCCAAAACATGTGGAGGACACCAGTTTAGTGAAGGCTGCTGTAGGAAAAGCATATTTTTTAGCATAAATTTGTTTCACATAGTATCAATTTCTTGTGGTGGGCCATCTTTGAAATTTCAGCAAAAAGGGAATCCTACCCCCCCAAAGTGTGCATCCAATGCACTATGACAAAGGAATCAGATTAGAAGACACCAAACAGCATCCTCCTGGATCAGCACAGTTTAAGATGAATGAGGACCTTTCCTTTGACAGTTTGCTCAGCAGAGATTATTTGAGCTATTTCAGCTGTTGTCCTTTGCAACTGACTACGGTCATGCTAGGGCCAACAGATTCAGTTTGAAATTCCATGGGTGGATAGAAAGTCAGCCACATTCATAGCAAATGCTTACATTGCAATTTGATTAACTTGGGGTGGGGGCTTCGCACACAAACCTAGAATATGCATGCTCAACTGGTAATGTTGTGTCATTTTCCAGAGCATAATAGGCCATAAACTGAGGTGAGCTCAGCTGCCATCTTTTGAATAAAAATGGCCTAAGATGGCATAAAGAGAATAAATCTGCAGACACCGGGATACAGCTGCACCAAATCATTTGGATTTCTAAGAGTTGTCATTTAAATTAAGCAAGAATATAAGAACATAAGAAAAGCTCTGCTGGATCAGGCCAAAGGCCATCATGACAGTGGATGTAGAACTTAGCCATCATGGCTAGTAGCCACTGATACCCTTATCAGTTTGTCCAAACCTCTTTTCAAGCCACCCAAGTTGGTGGCCATCACTGCATCTTCTGGGAGCGAATTCCATAGATTAACTATGCACTATGTGAAGTACTTTCTTTTGTCTGTCCTGAGTCTTACAACATACAGCTTCACTGGATGCCCCCAAGTTCTATGAGAGAAGGAGAAAAATGCATTTCTATCCACTTTCTTCACAACATGCATAATTTCAGAAGCCTCTATCATGTCCTCCCTTGCATTTTCTTAAAACTAAAAAGCCGCAAATGTTGTAACCTTTCTTCATAGGGAAGCTGCTCTTGAATATTTTGGTTGCCCTTTTTTTGGGAAATAGTATTTTTAATTTGTGACATAACAGACATGGACAACCTCCATTTAAAGGATGACAGCTTGTTTTAAAAACAGGAACAATTTAAGAACGCAACTCTGAAAAATATCCATGAACAAGACAGGGAGAGTGCACAACAAAAACCTCATCTGAAAGAGCCCCCCAAAGTCTGTTCACTCAATATTTTTCCTAACTGAGAGGGAATTTTTCATGATCACCATCACCCGACAATTACTTAAGTGGTCCTGGATAGTAACATGAAGAGTGAAATATTAGAACTTTGTATTATGGGCTACAGTTAGACTTCACTTTTCAGACTTTCCTTTGCTCTACTTTTCAGTTTCAGTTTCAGTTGTGTTTTCTACCCAGCAAGTGATAAAGAAGCATGTTTGTTTGCCTGCAGTAAGAAGTAAGAATTTATTTATTCTGCCGTTATTATAATGAATAGAGCAGGATTAGGTGTTTAGTAGGACTCAAGGACATGGACAAGGCACTTGGTTCGGTTTGGGCAACCACTCGTGCTCTTGATCTTTGCCCCTCATGGCTGACAAAAACGAGCAAAGAGGAGATAGCTATCTGGGTCAGGGAGGTGATTAATGCCCCCTTGAAAGAGGGGGTAGTCTCTGCCTGCTTGAAGGAGGCAATGTTAAGATCACTCCTTAAGAAATCCTCCCTGGATTCTGAAAATCTAAATATTTACCCACCGGTTGCTAATCTCCTCTTTGGAGACAATGTCCTTGAGCGTGTGGTTGAAGGCCAGATTCAGTCTCTCTTGGATAAAACTGATCTTCTAGATCCATTTCTGCCAGGGTTTAGGTCCGGTTTTGGCACAGAAACTGCTTTGTTCACTCTGTATGATGATCTCTATCGGGGGAGAGATGGGGGAGGGTATCTCTATTAATCCTTCTCGACCTCTCAGCTTTCAGTACCATCGACCATGGTATTCTTCTGTAACAACTATCCAAATTGGGGGTGGGTGGCACTGCTCTGTAACGGTTTCAGTCCTACTTGGATGGTCATTTTCAGAGAGTGGTACCTGAGGACTATTATTCAGCCCCAGGGACCGTTCAACAGCCCCAGGGAACCTTCAATATGAGATTTTGTATGGTTCAGTTTTATCCCCCATGCTTTTTAACATCTACATGAAACTGCTGAGTGTAGTTATCCAGAGTTTTGGAGCTCGTTGTCAGCAATATGCTGATAACCCACAGCTCTGCTTCTCCTTTACATCTGCAGGTGTGGCAGTGGATATGCTAGATCAATGCCTTGCCTCAGTAATGAACGGGATGAGAGGCAATAAACTGAAGCTTAACCCAGACAAGATTGAGGCACTGTTAGTGGTCGGTTCCCTAGACCAGATGGGTGGTACATAGCCTGCTCTGGATGGGGTTACACTCCCTCTGAAGGACCAGGTATGTAGCTTGTGCTTGTGGGTATTTCTGGATCCATTTATGTCGCTACCTGGGCAGGGACAGCCTCTGTTTTTAGGTTGTGTTTGTTGTGTTAATGGGTTTGTTACAATTGGTTTTAATGTTATTATTGTAAATCGCTTTGGGTTGCTTTGCAAGGAAAATGACTAATAAATAACAATAATAGTTATTAGTAGTAGTAGTAGTAGTAGTAGTAGTATTGCTAAAGGGTGACATAAAGTGATCTGAATAAAATGGCTACCATTTACTCTTTTAAAGCACTATCTATACTCACAATCATAGTGGCTATTTTTTTCTTCTTTTTCTTGAGTACTTTATGGCAAAGGATGAAAACAGCCCTAGAGGAATAGAAATAACGCTGTATACATTACAGTTAACTACCTGGCTGGCTGGCTGGCCATCTAGGCTGTAACCCCCGCCTAATTTCTGATTTTTCCAATATGTGCAGCTCAGCATGAAGCCTTCTCAGGATTTGTGGACAGAAAAATCATCCTAGCAATCAGTGTTAAAAAAAATCCAATTGCTTTCCACAATTAGTTTCCAACTGCTTAGTTATTCTTTATATAGCAGCCACTTAAAAAGCTTTCCCTTGATTGTCCAACAAGAGAGAAAATCTAAAGGTCACGACTAGAAGGAGAGATTCTCAGGAAGGATTTAACAAACATACCCTAAAGTATTTATTTTCTCTCTGCCGTTCCCTAAACCTGTAGTATGGACACGTTTGTTTTTCAGGTGGAATTTAAAACTGAGGTACCTAATGCAGCATCAATGCCAAGCTCAGAAGCTCGCTATCATTACCAAAGTAGTTCAGTTCATAATCAGAACACAAGTAAAAGGGGACTGTAGCTCTAGGCAAAGTCAGGCTTTTGAGTGTAGTATTCCTGGGGATCTCTCAAAAAAAGGTGAGACAGTTCAACAGATGAAATGTCATTCATGTAAGTTAACACACTCTCTGAATGGAGGAGTGAGGGGGAATGTCACTGCTTTTCCCTTCCCCTGGCCTGGTCCTGACATATTCTTCACCAGTGTGTGTGTGGGGGAGGATTGACTGGAGGTATGTGCCTCTCCCCCCCAAATGCCCCACCTAGAAGGCTGGCTACAAGGCTGCATAGTAGCCATTACAGATAGATTCAGATATCAGATATAGATTCATTCACAGATTGAATATTACCAAATATAGGTTACTAAAATGAAATATTGCACATTAGGTACTGTTAGGTCCAAACCAAAACAATGAGCCGTCCGCATCTGAAAAATAATGAATATATAAAATGTTAAGCATCAATGTTAAAATAGAAAAGGTTATATTTTATATTTTGAATATCAAATATTACTGATTACAAAATGTAGGCTATTGAGACACTTCCTGGCAAACTATTGAAACATATTATGAGAATGTCTGAAAAATCTCTTGACTTTCCATCTTCTACAATAACCAAGATCTGCCATTATAGAAACCTCCTTGAAGACACCTAAAGCCTCCAAAATGAATGACTCTCTTTATTCATATCCAATCCAAATGCTCAAAAAACTTTATTTAAAATAGTTATCTGGGGAAAAGAGTAAATGGATCTCTGGAATGTTAAACCCCATCTGCTTCATCTAGGCACACAGTTGATGGCCCATAAACTCCAGAAAAATGGGATTCAAAATGAAGGGAAACTAACACAGATTGTTAAGCACCAGCAGAAATGATACAGCAGCCATTTGCCACTGTTTGATTAGAGTAAGAATTACAGTGACTTTCCACAGGAGTGGCAATATGCCATCACTGAGTTTCCTTACTATTTGTTGCAGGACTGTGGCTTATTTTGACAGTCCCTTAATCTACCATTCTAAGTGTATGCACTTGTAAGGAAGTCCCATGATATACACTGGAGAGTAAATTCTCTCAATTAATTCCTGTACTTGTTTTTGAGGCCAAGAAGAAAATGAAGATGAGGAGGATCAGAGGAGCATCAGATGTACAGCCCAATCAGAGAAGAAATGTCAGGTTCAAAATCTTCAAGCAAGATCACTTACTCCAGAGTATAGAATATAGGAACATGGAAAACTACCTTATAGTGAATCAGACCATTGGTCCAGCTAGCTCATTATTGTGTAATCTGACAGGCAGCAGATCTCCAGGGTTTCAGATAGGGATCTCTCCCAACCCTAACTAGAGATGCTGGGGACTGAGCCTGGGATCTTCTGCAGGCAAAGTAGATGCTCTGGCACTGAGCTATGGCCCTTCCCCCTAATCAGGATTTATTAGGACTGGGGTGCATGGGACCAATCCACCCAAATATAAGCCTTTTTGAGCACTATCAATTTTAATGAGCATGTTATAGCTACAGACTGTACCATAATTTCAAATGGTCAAGTTTAACTTTGTATACCACATTTGTTTCAGCAGTATATTCAGTGACTTCTGCCAACATATGTTAATTGAATAAAGATGAAAGACATCTGCAGTTATAATGCATCAAATTACTCATTACAGATGTGCATGTTGTGATATATAGGGACTCAGAGAGATAAAAATAATCAGGAACATGATACTCCCCTCTTCAGATTTCTTCCTTTTAAAAAGTGTACACAGTTAAATAAAATTCTTAGTAGCTTCTGATGCCATTTCAAATTGAGCAGTTTAAATCCTATGTTCTGCTATGAAATGTAGATTGTGTTCATTTGTTCCAAATAAAGTATTTGTCCCAACCATAGTGTTTGTCTTGTATACACTACAGAACCTTGCACATGCAGAAGAGCTATTGTTACACCCCAATCCCCATGCAGTGCGAGACTTCAGGGTACCAATATATACCTTAGATTCTGTTTCCTTGGAGTGAAGGTTACTGAAGACTTAGGTGACTTTGAGAACCATACACTGGCTGAAGAGCAGGCAGGCTTCAGGAAAATAAGGTCCACCATGGGAAAGTGTTTTACATTACTCCATTTGATATCTAAAAACACAGCAAAGGGGGACGGCTTTTTACTAGGGCTGGGCACTGGCTCCAGACATATCCTAGATCCTGAACTGAATCAGGCTGATTCAGGTTGATCCCAAATTTGCCCAAAGCAGGTCAAGGCCCTGGATTGCCCCAGGCAGGATTTACCCAGAGCCATCCAGAGACTTCAAAATAGGGGGTTGGTTGGGCAAACATATGTTTAATCAGGGTTTGATAATTAATTAAATTAGGATTAATTGAACATCCAGTTGGTGGCAAGGGAGTTAGGAAGCAGACACAGGCAAAGAGTCTCACCTGATTAAACTTTGGGCTGTGCAAGGGCTCTAATTATATAAGCAGATAGGAAGGGAGGCAAGAAGGAGATGCAGGCTCCTCCTCCCCTCTCCTTGTCTCCAATTACAGGTTTAATTAGAGCTTCAAACCCTAATTAAACATGTAGTCAAGGAGAGGAAGCCGATGCAGGTGACAGTCTTGCAAGAATCTCATTTTCTCCTCCTCCCATTGATTGCATGTTTAATTGGGGCTTTACTTTTAAAACCTGATTAAACATGCAGTATCTCCTTCTCCCCCCAATCTCCTCATGCCAATCACTTGTTTAATTAGCATTTAAAACCCTAATTAAATTTAGGTCTGTGCAAGGCCCTCGATTCAGATTGGGCCCTGTCCTATGTGCTGAATCAGGCCCCAAACTGGATCAGGAGGGGGGACCACACAGCCCTACTTTTTACTATTTTTATTGACTAATGTGCTACTTTTGATTCTATAAATGGAAGTAATCTCTGGGGTAAATTATTAAAAACAAATACTGATTTGAGACTTTTATTTTTAACTAGGGTACTTTACACGGACATGGTTGAAGATTTGAACAAGCTCAAATTGTGTTCTTCCAATGAAAGGAATCCAATGCTATATTTTAGTTCTTTTAATTTTTATATTAACAATTTAGTTCCAGCTGTGAATAATAAACATTTGTACATGCCTAAGACGTCTGGATAGACCTGCAGACATACTCCTTTATGCCAATGATATGATTTTATTTTCAACATTGCAAGCTGGTGTGAGAAAGTTTAGTACCTTCTGTCCAGAAAATGATCTAGTCATTAACAGTGCTAAGTCCAAGGTAGTTGGTAAGAGAAAAATGTTGCACAAACGGTACCCAAAGAAACAGAACAAGTAGTCATATTGTTATCTTGGAATACTTTTTTCTGTTTCAGGCAGAAAATGAAGAATGAACTGGAATCAACTGTTTGTATGCAAGTCTTAAATAGGTACCTGAATTTTAGATATGTGGAACCAATATGCCCAATTTTAAATGTCTTTAGAGCAAAAGTAATACCAATGTTAATTTTTGGCACAGACATTTGGGCTTTGTAAATATCACCACAACTGAAAGCGTTCACAGTTGGGTTTTGTGTGTATTGTTTTGGGGGTGTCGAATCTACTCCTGCATACTTATTCAGAACAAAGTTAGGTGTGGTTGAGACAATCTCTGCCATAATACCTGTGAGGATGTTTAATTATTGGTGCAGATTAATTCCAATGGAACGAGATAGGTTTCCTAAGATCTGCTTTGAGGAACAAATGGCATTCATTGTGAGTAGTTTCTGGGTTTTTAAAAAAATCAAATTTACTACACCAGTGTGGATTTTCAGTGCAGGCTCTGAATTCATTTGGTAATATAAACAGAAACATCTTTAAACATGCATCTTTGGGGCAGCAATATGAGAGGACTTGCCTCCTTGCTACCACCTGTCCCTCTTTGGAGGGATACATAAGCCGGCTGGTTGGGGTGGCCTGGGTGTTTGTTTGTTTTTTTGTTTGTTTGTTGTGTGCTGCTTTTTTTTTTTTTTTTTTGTGGGAATAAGGAGGATTAATTTTATGATGTTTTAATTGGAAATTGGTTTTAAATTGTTTAGGACTGTGGTTTGTTTTTGTATATGTATATTATGTATAGCTTTTTGTTATTGTAAGTCGCCTAGAGTGTCCACTAACCTGGACAGATAGGCGACCAATAAATAAAATATTATTATTATTATTATTATTATTATTATTATTACTGAATGCTATACAAAAGAACAGGAAATGTTGGAGAATGGCAGAAAGATCAAGCTTTCTATTACAAGGAACTATCAATGTGTAACTAGTAGAGAGGTAGCCTCTTTTGCAGTAAAGGCCTCCACTCTTGGGAAAAGATATTTGGAAACTATTTTAGGTGACTGTGGTGGAGATTCTGATTTGTAAGAAAATAAATCCATTTTGAAATGTATTTCCCCTGTTTTAACTTTAATTTTTAGTTGTTTTGACAAAAATACAAACTTTTGTTTTATGTATACCTTTTTGTGGAGTTTAAATGCATTTTATTTTGTTCTCTTTTGATAGGGTCTATGGACTAATTCAATAAAATTCTATTCTTATTCCTATTCTATTCTGAATACTTGTTTCTTTCTTGTTTCATTGCAAGTGGGAGTTCACTAAGTGTATTAATTGACTGCTCATGAAGAAATCCATTTTGTAAATATTTTTAACTTTAGCTTATTTTCTCCATAAGCTGTGGTGGGAACAGTTTCTTTCATTGCTCAGCCGGGGATCAAGCACATGGACTTTAATTGTCTCTGACTAGGCCTGCACCAGGAAGGTATAATAAATACCTTCCATGCTCCTCGTAAGTGCCAGGATAGCTAGGTCAGGAGTAAGGAGGATTTGGATGCTTGTGATGATCCCTGCGCATACTATACTAAGACTATGTTCTTTAGACCATGATGGCCTTTATCAACTCCACCAAATGATGGGGACCAATCTGGCTGTGTTGTCTGTGTTAGATTCACAAAGCTGAACACTAATATGACCAAGATAAATTTACTTTTTCCTGTAAAATTTCTGTTACAGCAGTGAACCAACTTCACAAAAAGTTGCCATGTGGTCCTGCAGAAAGAATAAGGATTCAGAGTGCCTGGGTGATATCTGGTTGTGGCATTGCACTTGGACAAATGGGGCTTCTCCTTCCTCTCCTCCCACAAGCAACCTCTCATAAAACCCCAGAATCTGCTCTAGAGGGTTGGGGGACCCTCTAAAGCAGACTTGGAGTGCAAGGAGATGAGAGGAAGCGGAAAAAGGGGAGGTCTTTGGTTCTTGCCCCTTTTATGGAGCTACAAGGGTCTGTCCTATGGAGACAATTTTATTTATTTATTTATTTATTGCACTTGTATACTGCCCCATAGCCGAAGCTCTCTGGGCGGTTTACAGCAATCAAAAACATTAAAACAAATATACAATTTAAAACACATATTTTAAAAACAATTTAAAACACAATTTTAAAATTTAAAACAATATAAAAACAATTTAAAACACATGCTAAAATGCCTGGGAGAGGAGGAAAGTCTTTACCTGGCACCGAAAAGATAACAGTGTTGGTGCCAGGTGCACCTTGTCAGGGAGATCATTCCATAATTTGGGGGCCACCTCTGAGAAGGCCCTCTCCCTTGTTGCCACCCTCCGAGCTTCCCTTGGAGTAGGCACCCGGAGAAGGGCCTTTGATCTTGACCGTAGTGTACGGGTGGGTTCGTATTGGGAGAGGCTTTCCATCAGGTATCGTGGTCCCAAGCCATATAAGGCTTTATAGGTCAAAACCAGCACCTTGAATTGAGCTCGGAAACATACAGGCAGCCAATGCAAGCAGGCCAGATGATGCTGAAGTATCTATTCCAGAGCTTTTCTGAAGTCTTTACATGGAACTGAAATGGGAAAACATTTATTTTATTTTTATTTTAAAATATTTCTATCCCACCCTTCTACTCTATAATAGGGCACTCAGGGCGGCTTACAAAAATAAAAGCAACCACGTACATAATATAATTGTAAACAGTAAAATCACAAAAACATTAAAATAAATTAAGATACATAAAATACAATTAAAATACTATATGTCAGGCTCTATATTTATTTTATTCCCCCTCCTCCCATTTTTTCAGACTAATTTTAACTTTCTTGAAATGAAAAATCGGCATCAAACATTGCATGTGAAATCAGAAGCTTCCTGCTCACACCTCTCATGTTGACAAAATGGCACATGCCATTTGGGTTTGCATTAACAAAAACTGTATATGCAAGCAGGAGCAGCAAGCAGGGAGGGGGGGTGACACAGATCTGGTCTCACACCAGGGGTGTCACTGTAATATGTCTAGTTGTGGGTGGGTGGGGCATGGCAGTAGCAATGTCAGGGCAGTTTGGGAGCACCAGTAGGGTTGTTCTACTGGATTGGTTCCATCAGTGCACCCACACTGCCTCCACCTTGCCACTGCCCAGCCACCCCCACCCCCAGTACCTGGCAGTGATGCTGCTGTTGGGAGATCAGGTCTGCAGCAGTGCCCCAACCACCAGCTACTCCTGCATGCAAGATGAGTGGTGGACAGGCACCCTTCAGTAAATGTTGATACCATTGTTTTTTAAAAAGTGGGGGGGGGAAGGAATATGGTCACCTGAAATGACCAAGAAGACAGCTGCACAATTGCTCTCTTACAATGTTTGCAATGGTAGTCATAACCAAATTGTGAGCAAATGTATCTCTCACACACTCAGGCCACATTCCCACCAGACATTTATTCCCCTTTTATTCCATTTTAAACAGTCATGGCTTCCCCCAAAAGAATCATGGGAAGTGTAGTCTGTGAAGGGTGTTGAGAGTTGTTAGGAGATCCCTATTCTCGTCACAGAGCTACAGTTTGCCGGACTGGTTTAACAGTTATTTCCTTTTCCAAAAAAACCTCTGAGAATTGTAGCTCTGTGAGGGGGAGTCTCCTAACAGCTTTCAGCACCCTTCATAAACTATACTTCCCAGGGTTCTTTGGGGGAATCCATGACTGTTCAAAGTGGAATAATTGTGGAATAAATGTCTGTTGTGAATGTGGCCTCACTTATACTCAAATAAAATGCTATTCTTCTGTCATTACATCAGATGTATTCACTACTCATATTTAGATACTGTTTTTAGACTTGGCTGCTCAGTCCAGTCACAATGAATCCTCAGTGTCACCGCAAGCACATCACCTCTATTTCCAAGCTGGTGGTCCTATCACTCCCTATACTTATGTGATCGATGCACATGAACAGATGCAGATGCTTCAGACCGCATTCATCAACCACAGGTTACCACCACTTTGCCATTAGAAGGCACCTATGTGCCTCATCAAGTTCTGCTCTGTGACTTGCACTTGGCAAAAACCTTTCCTCTTTTTCCACCTTGGACTCCACTTCTAGCTTCAGTTGCATTCTCCTGTGTGACCCTAGCTTGTATATTAACACTCAGCTGTCTTTTAACTATCACTTTAGCAGTGCAAAATCACATATTCTTTCCCAGCACTGACTTGGTAAAACCACCAGCAGCATCAGCCCAATTCCTGGCCAACGCACTCTTTACATAAAATCTGATTCCCCCCCACAACCTGGAGATTTCTACCCAACCTCTTCAACAACTCACTGTTGCTGTTGATGGTTTTATTTTGTTTCTTTTACTTTCCCAAGAAATATTTCCCTTTTTGCTGAGCAGACAACAATAAATAACACTGCCCATCTTGACTACTTGCCAAGAGGAGGGGGGAGGATCGTCTCCATATAATATGCTTCATGCTTCCCCTAACCTTCTTCCCCATCGTGTGCCAAAAAGACAGGTTGTTCTTTGGTTCAAAGAACAGTGATAAAATTAAAATAAAAGACCTCAGGCATAAACATGACAAAAGCCAAAAAAACGGCTGCTTCCTTACACATGTCTAATATTATAGATGTTATTGACCTTGAGCAAAGTTGATTACTTTAATAGAGTTTTCCAGTTTCAGGGACAATACAACTGGGCTTAGTTTGAATGAGACAGCACTGGTGTCTTTGTGATTTTTCTTTATTTACAAATATATAAACAGAACACAGTGGAAGCAAACAGACATTCCTATTGCAGGCAGAAAGCAACTTGGACATCTCTTCCTTCGATAACCCCCAGTCCAGCTAAAAACTTTCAGCATTGTCTCTCTCTCTCTCTCTCTCTCTCTCTCTCTCTGTCCGTTCCATCTGCAAATTGCCGTTTGTTACTCCCACATATCTGAGCTACCAGAACACAGGAAGCTGCCTTATACTGAGTTAGACCATTCTCCATGGATCCATCTAGCTCAGTATTGTATACACTGACTGGCTGCAGGTCTCCAGGGCTTCAGACAGGGTTCTTTCCCAGTCCAACGTGGAGATACCAAGGCTTGAAGCTGGGGCCTTCAGCATACAAAATCAATGCTTTATTACTGAGCTATGGCTGTAGCCATGATCTCTGCCCCAACCACTGGTGACTTGTCCATTCAGGAAACATCCCCGTATCTAGGAAGCATTGGGGGAAGGGCTAAAAGTTTGTGTGAGGGTGTTGTGGGACCATGTGGGCTAACCTCACCCTCCTAACCATGATAATCTGCTGGCCTCCTCCTTATTAATCATGCGTTCAGCACCTGTCAAAAAAGGCCTTAGCTACTCAATGCAAGGGGGAGTGCCTGGCCAGTCTGGATTGTCCCCTTTCATGGAGGCACTCTACACACTTATCTTGGCTTGCATTTAAGGCCCCTTCCCACAGCTGCCAAACACACAGCCAGCCAGCTTATCAGTGGCAGGTCGGAATGGATAGGGATGGACAAATCTGACAGTTTTGGTTTCTCTCAGTTTCTCATGTTTCCAATCTTAAATTCAATTCTCCTAGTTTTTCCTAATATAACGCATTTGTGTATGTTACATTCACTAATATATGCATTTTCATGCACGCATTTTCCTACAAAATGCATTTTTGTACATATCATTTGGTCAGAGAATTGCATCACACTATTTGGAGAAATGCAGATTTTGAAGGATAGCTGCATTTTGGTCTGTGTATAGTTTCAGGAGGTGCCAGTCAGGCAAGTTCATACTACAATCCAAACCAAACTAAATCACACCCCTCCCATCCAGAATGGCTAACATGTGCTGCCCTGCATCCCCCCCACCTGTGCTTTTAAGTCATGAGGATGTTTGATGAATCCTTTTGTAACATTCTTTTGTCAAAGGCCCTGACTTCCATCACATGTCACTTTAGCCAAAACCATAAAGACCCATTTATAGGAGTGAGGCAGCAAACTCCCAGTAATACCTTTCAAACTGTGGTTCACATTCAGCAGTTCTAAGTGTGCATGCTTGCCCTCTTGAAAGGAATATTTCTTTACATCAGGAGCAGAGTTTACATCTTATTTTCTAAATAATTTAATGGGTGGGTGAGGAACGGCTTTATAGAAAGGAAGACATTATCAAACTACACTTTTTGAACTGACACAGATGTAATAATCTCAAGGTGGAAGACCTGTAGAATCCCAACTAGCCAGTTTCTGTCATAGTGAATCACCTGAAAGAAATTCATAATGCCAGCCAGTCTTTTTCTCTCTCTCTTAATGCACCCAGGGTTAATATCTCTATATGCTTTCATTTTGTAGTGGGTATTAAAGATGGATTTGAGCTATGACATTTATTATTTGTAATATGGGAGTAACATGGAATCTACTCAGACTTTAATAGGGCCAATGGTGCACTATAAACTCTTCAGCACTTCTTGGGAGCCAGCAGACTTTCCAGAATGTCAGCATTCAAATTCCCAGTAAGCAGGGATTTTAAATGGCAGCCCCACTTGTCTTTCCCCTCTACAAATAAACTGAACTTTTATTCCTATAGCTCAGGGATAGGAAACCTGTCCCTTCCAGATGTTGTTTGACTCAAATTCCCCTCAGCCTCAGCCAGCATGGCCAACATTGAAGTTGTACAATAACCGGAAGGTTCTCCATGCCTGCTATAAATGAACAGTGCCACGATTTCAGGATCCCAACCCAACCAGGAATACGAACTGAGCCATAGCAGTCATAGCAGAGGTGGAGAACTTCGTTGGTCCAAGGACCTCATTCCCTTCTGGGCAACCTTTCAGGGGCCACATGCCAATGGTGGGTAGGGTCAGAAGCAAAAGTGGATGGAAAAATGAATGTGAATTTTACCTTTGTACAGTAGGCTAGTTTCTGCGCACGCACACACACGCACACACCTCTATCCTCCACCAAAGCAAGATGCAGTATCAGAGTTCAAAGGCAGATTCCAGCCAGGCAAAAACACTAGAAGAGCATGCAAAGTACTCTGTTGAGAGTTATCGCTGGGGATGGATGGTGACCTGGGGAGAGTCTTGGGGGCTGGGTAGTGAGGCCTGTAAGGCTGCATTTGGCCCCCGGGGCTGATGTTCCCTTTTCTGGGTTACAGTTTATCTTGTAGAGATTTACTCTGTATAGAAAACAGTTGCTGAGGGTTTGACCAGCTGTGGATCAGTTACTATGTTGTCACAATATACCTGAAGTTTATACAGCACAGCAGAACAATTGCTTTGTAAAGAATGCTCAGGCCTAGCTGATACTTCTGTTCCTTCACTCTCTGAGTTGTGCTTCAGGCATACCTGGTTTCTCTGTCCCTTAATCTTCTGCAGGTGGGATCAGACTATTGCTGGTCACTGGTGACGGAAAGCATTTTTCATATGCCCAGGAGCACTTTTTCATATTCCAGGACTCAATTTTATACCAGCAAAAATCTCTAATAAGGATAGGACTGCCAAATCAGCCAACCCAGTGAGTTGTGTTACATTTAATTGTTTCACATGGCAAGTGAGCTGGGGCAGTGACTGAGAGGCACTCCAAATCCTTACCAACAGGTGGCACTATTATAGGTGGCATTAGAGACAAGAGGAGGCTAAGTTAGCACTGTGCAAGATTGTGACACTGACTGACTATAAGCATCCTGTGCTCAGCACTGATGCCTGATGCCAGCATCCCACACATAAACAGGGCAGTGTTGGCCAGTCAGCAGTTGTGCCCCTTCACTGTACTGACTCAGCCCCACCTCTGCCTCATACAACAGCCCTCAATATCAAGCAATCAAGAACATAGGGGGACTCTCCGGTCAGTGCTCACAGTTGCTGCTAAGCATTATCACCTCACTTCACTGTTTTAAAGGCAACACAGTTCTCTGGAGGCAGCCCTCACAAAGGCGGATTTGAAGGCTTTGGAGTGACAAGGCCTGCACAGGATGAGGCTTGAACTGTTGCTGTACAATGGCCAGTTTCAAATTTGCCTTTTTGGAGCAAGGTGTTGGAACAAATGTCTTCACTCCAGTTGTCTCTAGATGATGCCAATTATTTGGATCCATTCCAGCCTGGATTCAGGGTACATTTTGAGACAGAAACAGCTTTGGTCACCCTGGTAGATGATTAGACAGTGGCCCTGTTATTTGCCCATCATCTAAGTCAGTGAGATTGGCAGGTACAAGTGAGAGGTCTTTTTCTGTGGTGGTCCCACACCTCTGAAGCTCATTACCTGTTGACATCTGGATGTCCACTATCCTCAAATCTTTTAGACAGCTTTCGGTGGGGGGTTAGATTGGCAATGTTAGTTATGGGAATCCTTTACTGCTGATTTTATAAGTAATGTTCTATAAAAATTTGTTCTTTGCATTGTTCTTTGGGAGTTTCAGGGTGGTAATTTATTCTGTTATAGGTGATGTACACTTATTTTAATATGTGAGCCGCCTTGGAAGAACTTTTGTTTAGAAAGGCAACATATACATGTTTTTAAAGAAATAAATGTTCTGTTGCACTTAACAGCTAAGTAAAGGAGTGGGATTGGGCTCCAAATTCTGAAAGTTTGAAGTGTATACTCAGTCTGAAAATGAATTTTAGTTGCCTGCTGAATCCTAAGTTTCTACATTTCAAATTCTCTTCTCCCTATGCAAAAGGGGAAGAGAGGAGAAGCTAGCTTGCTGCTCATCATATTTGAGTTCAAATTCTAATTTATTTATTTTTAAACCGAAGTCGAACTGCTTTTCTTCCTCTTAGACAGACAGCCTCTCCTTCCTCCCTGAATTGTATGCTAATGACCTTTTTTCAATTATCGTCCCTCAGGAATATCTCTATTGTTTTATGTAGGCAAAAAGTATTGTTAAATTTTAATATTTCTCAGCTCCACAGCAGGCAACTTCGAATGTCAACACAACTGTGCATTCATTTCTCCTCGGTACATTCATAAATTCTTACAATAATGAAAGCTTCTAAGTTAAACATCTTTAAATCACCCACTTCCCCTTTATCCTTCCCTGTTTATTGATTTCGCTGCATGCCAGAAGGTTAGTTCCATTTTATTTTATTTTTCATTTATTAAGCACTCCCTGCGTGTATATTGCAAAATCCAAGCCTGTTTTATTGTAGCTGGATTGGGCATGTACCACTCTGTTATTTCTTTCCCCTTTCTCATTTATGTAAAGCTTGGTGGGTGCTACATTATCCCAAAGGCAGACAAGACTTATCTGTCACTTGCAGAACTCATCTAATGTATGTGTCAAGCCTCTCAAGAACACTGTCGCAGTGACAGAAATATAATGGGCAGGAATATGGATGGATGGGTATTAAATTAAATGTCAACTCTGACCTTTAGAGGTCAAAGACTCAAAGACTGGGAGTGAAAGATGCATTTTTGAAAGGCTTTCAGATATTTGTCAATACACTGCAGAACTAGCTTTGCAGCAATGTGAGTTCAAGAGGAAAGTGCCTCAGCTCAGTGTGGGCTCTTGGGCTGTCTATATTCCTGGAAAACCACATAGACTACAGGCTCATCCATATTTCCATTTAATCTGCAATGTAAGCCCTTTGTGTCTCCATTGATTCTTCCTCTTCGATATGAGGCTGGCCTCCAATCACTGCCTTCCCACACTTTCCCCTCCCTTAATGTGCAGTTTCTCATACCAGTAATGCTGCAGAAAGGAGAGAAAAGGCAATCTAAAGAGGGATTCACAGTTGGTTTGCCTCGAACTATCTTATGTGGGTGATTCTAATTCCACCTCCCTCCATGCTTCTGGATTCTGTTTGGTTCCCATTTGCTCTCACACCCCTCTTCCTTCTGTTATGAGCCAATCAGCAATGCTCCCTGTGCTGGGAGGGGAGGAAGGAGGGGGGAGAGTTTGTAAACAAAAAAGGGCATACCTACAAGTATGGATTAGGAAATCATTTCATTGGTGTCCAAAGAAAGCACTAAACAGTAAGGTTGGGACTACCAGGAGACACTTCCATCAATTCCATCTATCTATACCTTGTTCCTCGCTCCCACTCCTCTCATGGATTTGTTCGGATAGTCCGTCCCCAGAGACTAATGGAATCCACAGGATTCCTGAATGCCCTGGGAGAGTTCCCAGTAGGTAGAGCAGGTGACCCTGTTGAAGCCTTTGTCACACTGTGAAACAGTGAGGTGTATCGGGCTCTTCACACGGTTGCCTCCAAGCTCCCTGTCCGGCACTGTGGAGCCTGGTTTGCACCTTGGTACACCAGTGAGCTAAGGGCAATGAAACAGGCTGGATGACGGCTAGAGCGCACGTGGTGAAAGACGTGCTGTGAGGCTGATAGGGCACAGGTAAAACATCATAACCATGCCTACTGTGTGGCACAGAACACCTACTTCTCTGCCACCATCACATCCTCAAATAGCCATCCAGCTTTTCCATATTGTCAAGGGTTTTTTGACATCAGCTCCACGAAATGGAGTTTTATTGTTTGCAAGGCACGTTGAGGGTAAAGTTGCTCGCCTCCGTAGCAATCTTGATGCCCCATCCACATCTACTCTAGTCCCCAGAGAGGTGTCCAGTGCAACGTCTGCTGCAACATCTTGGGAACAGTTTCAGTTGATGTGGCCTGATGACGTCGACAAGGTGTTTGCAATGATGCAGACAGCAACATGTCCTCTCGACCCTTGCCCTTCTTGTCTCATTAAAGCTTGCCGAGGGGGGTTGACCAAGTGGATCTAGGGTGTGGTCAAAGTACCATTCCAGGAGGGAGTGGTTCCAGTCACCCTGAAAGAAGCGGTGATCCGACCGCCCCTGAAAAAGCCCATCCTGGACCCACTGGCTTGCAACAATTACTGACTGGTTGCAAATACCCCCTTCTTAGGGAAGATGATTGAGAGGGTTGTGGTGCAGCAATTGCAAGTACTCTTGGCTGAAACAGATCATCTACACCCATTCCAGTCTGGGTTCAGGCCTGGTTATGGGACTAATCAGCTTTGGTCACCCTGATGGATGACCTTTATCAGGAGAAAGACAGGGGGAGTGCGACCCTGTTACTCTTATTTGATCTCTCAGTGGCTTTTGATATCATTAACCATGGTATCCTTCTGACCTGACTTGGTGAGATGGGTATTGGAGGCACTGTTTTACAGTGGTTCTGATTCTATCTCCAAGGTCATTTTCAGAGAATTGCATTGGGTGACTGTCTTTCAGCCCCCTGGCAGTTGTGCTATGGGGTACCACAGGGTACCATCTTGTCCCCAATACGGTTTAACATGGATATGAAGCCCTTAGGGGTGGTCATCAGGAGCTTTGGGGCAAGGTGTCAGCAGTACGCTGATGATACCCAGCTCTATTTCTTTGTAACATTTGAATTGGGAGAGGCTGTGCAAGCCTTGGACTGCTGCCTGGACTCAGTGGTGGGCTGGATGAGGGCCAATAAAATAAGTCTGAATCCTAGCAAGATGGAGTTGATGGGTTGGTTGGTGATGTGGGTTGGTGGTTCCCGAGTTTGGACAATTGGTCAGTTGCCTGTTTTGGATGGGGGCATACTCCCTCTGAAACAGCAGGTCTGTAGTTTGGGGGTGCTTCTGAATCCATCTTTATCACTAGAGGCCCAGGTGACCCCAGTGGCTAGGAGTGCCTTTTACCAGCTTTAGCTGCAGCCATTTCTGGACCAAGATAGCCTGACCACTGTTGTCCATACACTGGTGACCTCCAGGATGGATTACTGAAATGTTCTCTATGTGGGGCTACCCTTGAGGTTGGTCCGGAAGCTGCAGCTATTGCAAAATGCAGCGGCGAGACTGCCCCCTGGGGCAGGGTATCACCAACATGTCACCCCGCTGCTGAAAGAATTGCACTGGCTACCTATTAGCTACTGGGCTAAGTTCAAGGTTCTAGTTTTGGTGTACAAAGCCCTATACAGCTTGGGAACAGGATACCTAAAAGACTGTCTTACCCCTTATATACTCAGTGGATCACTGCACTCTGCAGGTGACGGCTTCCTGCAGATACCATCTTATCAGGAGGTCCGTTCTGCACAACATAGGAAATGGACCTATAGTGCTGTGGCACCTACCCTTTGGAATTCCCTCCCCCTAAATATTAGACAGGTACCATCTCTCTTATCTTTTTGGCACCTATTGAAGACCTTCCTATTTCAACAAGCCTTTTAAGTTGAGACCTTACCCCAGTCTGCCTCTGGAATTGCTTTTTAAGATGTTTTTAAAGCTTTTTTAAAAATATGTTTTTAAAGATGTTTTGCCTTAATATGTTTTCAGAGATTGTCTGAAATATATTTTAAAGACTGTTTTTATGATATTTTAGCATGTTTTTAGTGGTTTTGTTTGCCTTCCTGGGCTCCTACTGGGAGGCAGGATGGGATATAAATTAAAGAAATAAATAGAATCATAGAATAGTAGAGTTGGAAGGGGCCTATAAGGCCATCAAGTCCAACCCCCTGTGCAATGCAGAAATCCAAATCAAAGCATTTCCGACAGATGGCTGTCCAGCTGCCTCTTGAATGCCTCCACTGTCAGAGAGCTCACTACCTCTCTAGGTAATTGGTTCCATTGTCATATGGCTCTAACAGTAAGTTTTCCTGATGTTCAGTCGAAATCTGTCTTCCTGCAACTTGAGCCCATTATTCCATGTCCTGCACTCTGGGACAATCGAGAAGAGATCATGGCCCTCCTCTGTGTGACAACTTTTCATGTTCTTGAAGAGTGCTGTCATATCTCCCCTCAGTCTTCTCTTCTCCTGGCTAAACACGCCCAGTTCTTTCGGTCTCTCCTCATAGGGCTCTGTTTCCAGTCCCCTGATTATCCTTGTTGCCCTCCTCTGAACCTGTTTCAGTTTGTCTGCATCCTTCTTGAAGTGTGGAGACCAGAACTAGACACAGTACTCAAGATGAGGCCTAACCAGTGCTGAATAGAGGGGAAATGACGCTCCGCTCGTCGCACAGCTGACGAGCGGAGCATAGTTGCCAGTGGGGGCGAAGCAGCCGCCTCCATTTTGAAAGGGGGGGTAGTCGCGCATCGCGCCTATGACGCGAGCGCGACTCGGCTGCAAGGGAGGGGCGAAGCCGCTGGGCCTATTTAAGCCCAGCCGCTCCTCCTACCTTTCTCTTCGGATCGTGACGAGGACGACGAGGGACAAGAGGACGTCGCTGGATGATCGCGGTGGCCATTTTGTTTTGCCACGAGTTGCACTGATCGGCGCCATTTTGCTGTGCCGATTTGCGGCCCTTTCGGCTGAGCTGCGAGGCTTGCCTATATTGGCTTCTCAGCAGCTAGTTAAGCAAGACACACACGTTTCTCCTCCCCTTTTTCATATAAGATTGGGTTAACCCTTTATATTGTTCTAGTTTATTAGTGGCTTATATTGTGGGTGGTTGCTATTGTTATTGGGTTAACCCTTTGTATTGTTCTAGTTTATTAGTGGTTTATATTGTGGGTGGTTGCTATTGTTATTGTTACTCCTACTACTATTACTATTGATAATAATACGATGCCCAAAAAAGGTAAAGGTGGGGTGAAAGGGAAAGGGAAAGGGAAGGCATCCCGGCCCACCCAGAAACGCCCCCCCCCGATGCCTGGCTCTTCCGATGAGGAGGAAGCACCGCCTTGGGCTGCTATTTTGGCGCGCCTAGAGGCGTTAGAAAATCGGGGGCGAGTATCACCTGCTCCCGGTCCCGGGTTACCTTTGCTTGCAGCAGATATGGCGGCCACTCCTGGTACGTCCAAGGGGGTTGTGGGGTGGCCAAAACGGGCTAAGACCGTTGCACGGGCTAATACAGCCGTGGGGCAGCGGCAGGAAGCTAACGTTGATGTCCTTGCCTTAATTTTAGCCCGGTTAGACGCCTTGGAGTCTTGCCCTGTCTCTGAACAGACAGGGAATGAAAGGCAGGTGCCTCCTGTGGCAACAATAACGGCACCGGGAACCAGAGACGAGGTGGCTACTATTGGATCGAGTGTGGCTGGACCTCTTGTGAGCACAGGTGAGTCTGGGTCTGGGACGACATTTACTCCGTCCCAGATGATGAATTCTGGAACGTTGCAGCCCCCACACCAGGCTGCGTGCACTCAAATATGGCAGCATACGGGCTCTGATCAGGTGGCGTTACCAGTGGCGCCACCTGCTGAGCTCGATGCAACCCATACTCCCGCTGAACAACCAGCGGGGGCATCTAAGGTGGTGGCCGACCCTTTTGGATCAATAGCAGCGAACGCCATCCCTTTTGGGTATGCATTCGTCACCCTAGGATTCCACTTACTCCCCGCGACAAAAGAAAAAATTTGGCAGGGGGAGTATGTGGATGTCTTTACCCTGTTATATAGAGAACACCCCAAGAAGGATAAAGATAAGGACGGGGAGAGTGATGTGGAACAGCCCAGACGGCGTAAGGTTGACCGTACCTGGACTAATTGGTTGCCGGCATACCTGATTTACGCTGGGGTAGTGATGGAGAGGCAGCCCCAGAGAGGGCTCTCTCTCCTGAAGTATTTAGACATTATACACAGGGCGTATATAGAGTTTTCTGGCCCCGCTTGGCTGTCTTACGACGAGGCCTTTCGTATGCGTGTGGCATGCGATGGGTCTCTACCGTGGGACAAAAAAGAACCCGAACTATGGCTGCAGTTTATGTCTGCAGCAAGGGCCATGAATGGGGACAGGTGCGATAGTGGGCATCTTCTCAGCCGGCAGTCGGCCACTACCCTTCCCCGCATTAATGTGGGGCAGGGGGTTCAACCAAGGCGGTTGTGCTGGGACTTTAATGCCTGAGGGGTGTGCGCACGCAACCCATGTCATTTCCGACACGAGTGTGCCAACTGCGGAGCCGCACATCCTTCCAGTGCTTGCCCCAGACAGCGATTCTACAGGGGAGGTACTAAGGACCAGCCAGGGGGCAGAAAGCAACCCCCACCTGGAGTTACTCAAGGAAAAGGGCCCCTTTCCAATTAAATGGCACGTTCTACGAACCTTACTAGCTGGTTACCCGGCAGTTGAGGATGCACATATTTTATTACAAGGGTTTTGGTCAGGCTTCCGCATTCCTTATGACGGTCCACGAGTTGCCTTCATGTCACCCAATTTAAGATCCATCACAGGCATGGAGGCGCTTGTGCAAGCGAAAATTGATAAGGAAGTGCATTGGCCCATTTACATCACCCCCCCTTCCTACTCTCAGGGTGTCCCCCTTGGGTATTGTGCCCAAAAAAGCATTGGGTGAGTTTAGATTAATACACCACTTGTCAGTCAATGGACAGTCAGTCAATGACTTCATTCCTGACAGTCTATGCACTGTCCACTACACTTCTTTTGATGCTGCAATGCGCATGGTGCACGCTTGTGGCCGAGGTGCCTCCATGGGCAAGTGCGACATCAAATCCGCCTTCTGCCTTCTACCTGTCCACCCAGATGATTTTGAACTGCTGGGTTTTTCCTTTGCCAACTATTTTTACACGGATAGGGCATTGCCAATGGGATGCTCAATCTCCTGCGCCCTATTTGAACGTTTTAGTACTTTTTTGGAATGGGCAGTTAGAAGAAGGACGGGGCTTGCTTCGGTGGTGCATTATCTCGACGATTTTTTGTTTGCGGGCAGTGCTGGCACTGGTGTATGCCAACACCTAATGACACAGTTCCATGACTTAACAACGGAACTCGGGGTCCCTTTGGCCACAGAGAAGACTGAGGGTCCCGCCACAGTCTTGACTTTTTTGGGCATTGAAATTGACTCTGACCAACAATGCTGCAGGCTGCCCTATGACAAACTTCTTACGCTACATAGGAGGATTAAGGAAGTCACGGGGGCCCAAAAAGTTCATCTTTCCACTCTTCAAGAGTTGGCAGGGCACCTAAATTTTGCTTGCCGGGTTATAGCACCTGGCAGAGCCTTCCTCCGTCGAGTCTATGATGCCATGGCGGGGCTGCATCAACCCCACCATCGATTTCGGGTGACAGCAGCATTACGCGCTGACCTTGCGGTGTGGGCCTCCTTCTTACAGGATTTCAATGGAGTGTCCTTTTGGAGGCAGGACTGACTTTTAGAAGCAGAATTACAAGTACAATCTGACGCGTCTGGGGGCTATGGTTTTGGTGTAGTCTTCGGGTCTTCCTGGTGTAAGGGACAATGGCCACACACATGGACGCTCCACAGTCTAGACAAAGATCTGACCTTTCTGGAATTTTTTCCAATAGTGGTTGCAGTATATCTGTGGGCCGCGGAGTTGAAAAACTCCACGGTTCATTTTTGGTGCGATAACATGGCTACAGTCCAGGTCATCAATTCCCTTACATCCAGGAACGCTAGGGTTATGGGTCTCATCCATTCCTTCGTTCTCCAATGCCTGCGTTTTAACGTTTTGTTCCGAGCACGGCATGTTCCGGGCATTGATAATGGTGTTGCTGATGCTCTGTCACGGAACCAGATGGATCGCTTCCGTCAGCTGGTGCCGTGGGCCAGAGCTCAGCCGGAGGCCATTCCCTCTGCGATATGGGAGATTGGAGAGAGGAGTCGGAGAGAGCCATAGGCCTTTCCATCGCCCCCAGCACGCTCGCCAGTTACCGAAGGGCAGGTAGGGCAATGCACGAATTCTGGGCCGCCAAGGGATATACTCCTGAGTGGCCTATTCCGGTAAGTCACATTATGGAATTCCTGGTGGAGGGCAGGAGACGCGGCCTGTCCATCAGTGCCCTGCAAGGTAAGCTGGCGGGGCTTTCCTTTTTAGCCAAAGCAAGGGGCCTTCATGATAATGCAAGAGACTTCAGGGTCCGCCGCATGCTGACAGGGTGGGCCAGGGAAAAACCGGTCCCACCGGATTCCCGTTGTCCCATTTCTCTGGACATGTTACTGGGAATAGTCAAACAATTGGCAGCACTTTGCTCCTCCACCTATGAAGCCAAGTTATTTCAGGCAGTAGCACTTACATTGTTTTTTGGGGCTTTCAGGATTGGAGAAGTAGTAGCATGCTACGAGACCGGTCTGGGCGTGCTCTCCAGTTTTCAGACGTCTCTATAGATGGAGGGGGTGCCTGCATAGTATTGCAAAGGTCTAAAACTGACCAGAAGTGTAAGGGACGACGTGTGTATTTGGCCCTGTCTTCAGCGCTTACACTTTGCCCTGTACGGTCTTTGCAGATATTTTTGGATGTTAGGGGGTCAAACGAAGGATATTTGTTTATCCATGCCAACCAGGAGCCCCTATCCATTTACCAATTTTGGGCCTTGATTAAACGTGCCTTGCAAGGGATTGGGCACAACCCTGCACAGTTTGGAACCCACTCATTTCGAATTGGAGCTGCTTCTACAGCAGCAGGTGTGGGATTTTCCCAGGCACAGGTACAAGCGGTGGGGCATTGGTCTTCTGATGCTTTTAAGGGCTATATTCGCCCCTTCTGAAGACAGGAATTGCGGAAGCTTACCATTTGCATCTTTGACAGGTTGCTGGTTGGGGACGGAGCAGACACGCATCCTTATTTGTGGCCACAGCATGGTGTTTTGGGCAGCTCGAAGGGCAGCGAACTCGAGCGCCAGCTCCCAGTTGGGCCTCAGCAGATGGGCAGCGATACAGTGGCTTGGCCGACGAGGAATGCGTTGGGAGGGGCTCCTACCCGCACTATTCCAGCAACAGGCGACGCGGATTACTCCGCATGTATTGGTCATCCATCTCGGTGGAAATGACCTTGGTTTGATACAGGGCAAGGCCCTCCTCACTCAAGCATGTAGTGACATGCAGCTCATCAGGCAAAGGTGGCCTGGCGTTCGTCTGATTTGGTCAGACATACTCCCACGGAGGGAGTGGCGGGGGGGTTGGGATCCCTGAGCTATAGATAGAGCGCGGAAGATGGTCAACCGACGGATTCGCTTGGCCCTTCTTCCGCATGGTGGGTTAACCATCCCACACTCATGCATTCGGCACTGGCAGGTTGAACTTTATAGGGCAGACGGCATTCACCTGTCTGACACAGGTAATGATATATTTCTTGGGGACCTGCAGGGGGGTCTGCGCAAGGTGCTTCTCGGCAGTGGGGTAAAGGGGGACTAAATAGAGATTTGTCCCCCTTTTGTGGCGGGAAGGTGCGGGAAGGAAAATAGTTAAGGACAGCTAGGTGGCCCCCTTAGGCACCTTTGGAGGTGATTGGCGGTTCCGGAGGCCTGTCTTTCACGGCTTTGAGGCTTGAAGACAGGATATGCCCCGGGTGGGGATGACGTAGGAAGGCCCCCCTACTCACCTACAAGGTGTGGCCGGGGTAAGGGGTAAGCGGATGGGCTTGCCCTTGCCCTGGCAGGGGCTGGTCGCCCAAGAGCTGTATGGCAAGCTACTTGCTCATAGTTAGTCCCGCACCTAGATTTCCCTCTGTAGGTCACTTTAAAATTGGGTTTGTCTGCTGTAATTTAATAAAGTGGCCCTTATTCAACCCAAGCTTATGTGTACGTGTTTTATTTCGCCCCTCAAGGGCAAATGATGCTCCGCTCGTCGCACAGCTGACGAGCGGAGCATAGTTGCCAGTGGGGGCGAAGCAGCCGCCTCCATTTTGAAAGGGGGGGTAGTCGCGCATCGCGCCTATGACGCGAGCGCGACTCGGCTGCAAGGGAGGGGCGAAGCCGCTGGGCCTATTTAAGCCCAGCCGCTCCTCCTACCTTTCTCTTCGGATCGCGACGCCCACCCTGCCCTCCCTTTTTCATCGTGTGCCTAGGGGTCGCTTCGGGGCCGAGTAGGAATTTTTATCCTGCCCACCCTCGTTGGCGGGCAGGTTTTTTGCCTGCTCCACACCATGTGAATGGGAGGGA
This sequence comes from Rhineura floridana, assembly GCF_030035675.1. Lineage (NCBI taxonomy): Eukaryota > Metazoa > Chordata > Lepidosauria > Squamata > Rhineuridae > Rhineura > Rhineura floridana. Next base: position 78,667,978 of record NC_084486.1, on the reverse strand, counting down.
ATTCAGGTTAGGCGGCGTTGTTTGTTAGTAGGCTAATTTGGCTATTTGGCATAATTATGTATGGAGGCTAATACCCCATGACCGTTTTATTAGCACGGTGCGGGAAGGTGCGGGAAGGAAAATAGTTAAGGACAGCTAGGTGGCCCCTTTAGGCACCTTTGGAGGTGATTGGCGGTTCCGGAGGCCTGTCTTTCACGGCTTTGAGGCTCGAAGACAGGATATGGGCTGCCTCTGGGGCCAACTTATCTCATCCACCCAAGGGTTATTCAACCCCGGGTGGGGATGACGTAGGAAGGCCCCCCTACTCACCTACAAGGTGTGGCCGGGGTAAGGGGTAAGCGGATGGGCTTGCCCTTGCCCTGGCAGGGGCTGGTCGCCCAAGAGCTGTATGGCAAGCTACTTGCTCATAGTTAGTCCCGCACCTAGATTTCCCTCTGCAGGTCACTTTAAAATTGGGTTTGTCTGCTGTAATTTAATAAAGTAGCCCTTATTCAACCCAAGCTTATGTGTATGTGTTTTATTTCGCCCCTCAAGGGCAACTAATACTTCATGCGATTTGGAAACTATTCTTCTGTTAATACAGCCTAATATAGCATTTGCCTTTTTTGCAGCCACATCGCACTTTTGGCTCATATTCAGCTTGTGATCAAAGACAATTCCAAGATCCTTCTCACATGTCATATTGCTGAGCCAAGTATCCCCATCTTATAACTGTGCATTTGGTTTCTTTTTCCTAAGTGTAGAACTTTGCATTTATCCCTGTTGAATCTCATTCTGTTGTTTTCAGCCCAATGCTCCAGCCTATCAAGGTCCCTTTGAATTTTGTTTCTGTCTTCCACAGTATTAGCTGTGCCCCCCAATTTTGTATCATCTGCAAATTTGATAAGCATGCTTTGTACCTTCTCATCCAAGTCGTTAATAAAAATGTTGAAGAGCACTGGGCCCAGGACTGATGGTTGATGGCAGCAATGCGTGTGTGCAGCACGCATGAGTGCCATCAACCAATATGGCAGCAGAGGCTTCAGCCCCTTAAGGAAACCTCGGCCGCCATCTTGATTGATGGCAAACCACAAAAAACAGTGGAGAAAAAGGTAAGTGAAGCAGGGGGATGGCGGGCAGTTTGGAAGCTCCTGTCCCGCGATCCGCGGCTCCTGTCCTGCTTCCGTGGATCGCAGGCCCCCAAGAGCTCCGGACCCCTAGGCTTCAGCCTACTAAGCCTAATGGATAATCCAGCCCTGGCCCCAAACAGCATAGTCATTATAGCTTTGTGACATTGTGGACAAGATCATAAGAGTCTGTCAGCCTGGCTATGGTAAAGAGATAACCCTGTATATACACCAATGCATAGAGGGCTGCATATATGTACCAGAGTAGTGCTCACCCTTTCTTAGATTAGGTTTTTGGTACATCTAAAGGTAGCTATCACTGTTGCACCCCAATCTGTGTTTTCACAACAAATAAACCATTATACCATACTTCAAAAGGGATAATGTCCATGTCTTTTCCTATACAAAGGTTATCTCCATTTTTAAAAATAATAAAAAATAATGTAGTAAAGGAATAATTATTGTCTTTTCCAGTAATACCATTCCCAAGGAATGAAGTTAGTGTCACCTTATGGACCTTAACAGTGTTCTATCGCCATCAAAATACAATATTAATTAGATCAGTGTCAGCACATCTTATTATAACAAAAACTGTTACAGGTATAGATCACGTGTCTTCAGGTTAAATCTGACAAACTACCAAATAGGTCAGCTAAAATGTTTGATCTTGGTAGTGACTTTTCCACAAGTGCTAATTAGAATAGTAGTAATTTCAACCTTCATTTCAAATCTCCACCTTTGTTCAAAGAAAGGCCTTCGTTTGAATCTGTCAGCACACTTCTTAATTATGCAACCTGTTAAAATGCTGAACTAATTAGGACTTGTGTGCGACTATAGGAACAGTCTGCATCAATGTATTCTCCCCAAAGGGGTTTTGTCTTTTTTGAAACAAGATCATTTTCAGCTATGATTGGGCATACAAATACAAAAGTAGTAAATAGGAAATTAGCAAACATTTAAGGCACACTAAGGAGCTAAATAGATTATAAGAGGGGAAATATATGCCGTTTAAAATGAGTTGAAGATAAGTAAAACCCTCAAGTGAGAAATTAACATAACTCTCAATTATAGCTTTTAAGAAAATAGGTATATAAAACATTTTGTTTTGTTATGTTTTATCCAGGAAAATGATAGTATATATTACTGCTGCAAACATGATGTCCTTGCATAATTAACAGAAGATTTTCTGGCAGAGGAGAGGATTCACTGCTTTATTCTGAAACAATATATGTAATTAAATTCCATTGAAATTAATAAACTTACTCCTAAGCAAAAGTGTTTCAAGCACTACAGATGTGCTCTAGATTCATGTGACCCAAATTACAACCTATGAAATTACGGTTCATAGTGCACAAAACTTTCCCAGATTCTTTTTTCCATGTTTTGGCAAGTGGATATTGGAGCCTTGATTAAAGTTTGCTAAAAAGTGATTATTCTGTTAGGAGAAACTATGTTCTACCAAAGCAGCTCTGCCCAGCAGTTCTGTTATCCCCTCTTTGCCAGTACATCTTTCCTCTGCTAAAACCACCATCTCTTTCACAAATTAGGACCTTATTTATTCATTTATTTAAGTGATTATGCTGCTTTTCAGGGCCTAGGCCCTTTCAAAGAGGTTCACGATCAAAAATTATTACAAAACACAATAAACAACATTACCAATCTAAGCATGAAAACTACATACAAATGAGAAATATTTAAAAGCTAAACACTAACATGGCAACGTAAAAACAAAAATAGCATATTGTAATTACGGCCACTTTTAATTATCAAATACAATTCTATGAGTAATAAAAGCAAGTTTAAAACCACATCAGCTCCCTACTCAAAGGCAGATTGAAAAGAAATGTCATTAGGACCTACCAAATAGAAAACAGAATGGAGCCAAACGTACCTCCCAGGGGCCACCACCAAAAAAGCTCTGTCTTGTGTTCCCTCCAGCCTGATGGTATCCATTGGCAGGACTGTGAGCAGGGCCTCTCTGGCTGATCTTAGGGACTGGGCATGTTCATATCAGAGCTTTATAAAGTTACTTTTTTAAACGACAACTCCCATCAGCCCAATCCAGTGACCATGCTGGCTGGGGCTGATGGGAGTTGTAGTTCAAAAAAGTAACGTTTCCAAGCTCTGGTTCATATGGTACAAGGATGAACATCAATACATCAAGCAACCTGGTCCCAAACCATTTACGGTTTAGAAGACCAAAGCCAGCACTTTGAACTGAGCTCGGAAACAAACAGTCAGTCAATGCAACTGATATAAAACTGGTTTGCCTAATTCCCACAACCATATGGACAGCTGCATATTTCACCACCTGAAGCTTCCAAATCATGTTTAAAGGCAACCCCATGGGGAATACATGACAGTAGTCCAGTCTGGATGAAAGCAAGGCATGGGAAACTGAGCCAAGGTTTTTCCCTAGATAGGATTGCAGCAAGCAAGCCAGCCTAAGCTGGTAAAAGGGACTCTTAGCTGCTATTTCCACTGATAGCACTGAGTCTAGGTCCTTTAGAGGAAGTATAACCCTATCTAGAACCAGTTGAACACTTCCATACAGGTTACATAACTTCCCTGTGCACCGCACCTGTCTGGATTCAATTTTAGCTCATTCACCTTCATCTGTCCCAAAACTGCCCCCAGGCCACCTGTTATGGAGTTCTGCAGCTTCCTTGGGATTAGCGGATGGAAATGAGAGGCAGTGATGACACTTTAATCTAAACTTCTGGATAATTCCTCCCCAAAAACAGTCAGTTAAAGAACATTTGGAATAGAACTAAACCTTATGGTACCCTAAAACCCAAAGGCCAAGAGGCAGAGCAGCACCACTAACTGAGTTCTCCCCGCCAGAAAGGACTGGAGATGAGAGATGGGATCAGCTTGTTGTTGTTGATCTGATCCTAATCCAGTGTACTGGAAGGCCATTCCATCCTGGGTGTTTTTTTTTCCCGCCTTCTTCTCTATTTATCCTGTTTGATTTCCCCTCCCCATGAGGGTGGAAGGAAATTTAAATGGTAAATACCCCAGAGATTAAAAGCCAAACTCTGGAAGTCTCCTCAACTTGGTTATATAACTCAATGCCTATGTTAAGGGGATTCTCTAGGCTAGTTTATTTATTTATTATTTATTTAAAATATTTCTGTCCTGCCCTTTTACCCTGTAATAGGGCACTCAGGGCAGCTTACAAAAATAAAATCAAACACGTACATAATAAAATTGTAAACAATAAAATAAATAGTTCCCTCCTGATCTCTGCTGTATTAATCCCTTTAATGCCATCCAGCAGAAGGGTAGAAGGAAAGAGTGGTGGCTGTGGCAGCAGCTCCAAATCATGCTAGATCATGGGGGAGAAGGAGGAAGAGAAGGCATCCTTGCATGGCATGCACTGCTGCACGGCAAGCAGCAGCTGCTCAATGGCAACAGCAGGAGACCCTGGAGCCATGGCAGGAATGTCCCCACTGTGCTGTCAGGCCTGTGGATGGAGGTTTATGGAGTGGGAGGAAGAGGAAGAGAAAGCTTCCTTGTCTAGTGCACTCTGCTGAGGGGCAAGAGCAGTGGTTTGTCAGCGGCAGCAGGTCTCTCTACGACTCTCTCTCTTGTCTGATTCCTCTCTTGCCCAAATCTTTCTGTTCGGCTGCATCAGGTGCCACAGTGCTCCTTCAGCTCTGCATTTTGGGAGGGGGAGGTAACTTACCTCTCCATATCAAGGGGGCAGCCTGTTAGGGGGACAAGTGGAATTCTTGCCCAGTGGATTCTGTTGTCGGGGGAAAGCTGCTGAGTTCCCAGGAAGTATGCTTGGTCTGCTCAAACTGGATATAATGTTCAATGTTATCAAAAGCCACTGAGAGGTCCAGGAGAACTAAGAGAGTCAATCTCCGCCTGATCATTCCTTCGTGTAAGTTGTGTACTAGCATGACCAAAGCTGTTTCCATCCCATCCCAAAGTTGAAAACCAGGTTGGAATGGATCCAAATAATCAGTATCCCCCCAAGACTCTGAAGTTGGGAGATACTGACAAGCAGCATGCACCTTTCATAATCCAACCTGTTTCCCAGTGATATGAAGTCATTCACAAGACTGTCCTCTAGTTCTGGCCCAAGTCATTTTGCTGCCTGAGGCAAAGGACAAGATGGCGCCTGCTCTCCATTCCACATACAAAAACTGACTGGACTGATGGTTGAAACCAGCACTGGTGATGGGATAACACCCTCCACTGCACGTGAGGCAGTCAGAGTAGCTTAAGGGGCCCAGAATAGGCCATGAGGGATACAACTCTGTCCTACAAAACAGCAGAATGACCAGTCAGTTCAGAAGGAACAGCAAGGCAGTTACCACTGCTGCTCCCCAGCATCTGCTGCCTGAGGCTGCCACCTCACTTTGCCTAATGGAAGACTCAGCCCTGCTGTCTTCCTTATGAGTGTTGGGAACAGACACAGGCAGGGGCATGATAGGACTATCATGTGAGACAGCGGCAAGAGTTTTTTACATTCACCCAAAGAATATTGCAGTCCCCAAACTGCTCCCCCATATTCACTGAAAAGCAAATATTGTCTTTAAGTCTCATCCTGTCTTCCCACCTCTCCCACCTCTGGTGTAATCTGAAATCAAAATTTAATGCCATAAACATTGTTAGCTCAGCTTTGGAATGAAGTATTCATTAGTAGCATTAGACATTTGCTGCTAAACTGAAACTCAAGTCCCTGGCATGGAACTAAGCTGTCGGTAAAAATTCATTTCTGGTTGGTGCCTGTGTGTCTGGCTGAAGCTGCAGGGACAAGAGCAAAACTAGTAAAAAGGTGGCAACCTGATCTTATAAACATTTATAGCATGGCTACTGAGGCCCTCCAGATGTTGCTGGACTCCAACTTCCATCTGCCCCAGCCAGCATGGCCCATGGTCAGGGATGGTGAGAGTTGTAGTTCAACAACATCTGGATAGCCCCAGGGTTCCCGTTCCTGATTTATCATCATCACATGCTGCAGGAGATGTGCTAGTGACTAGACAAGATCACAGTAAGTAGCTTCAGTTCTTCATCACTTTCACTCCTAAGGGAAACTTTGCACTGAAGAACAGTAATAAAGGACTACATAATGGAAGAATCGTTTTAATTTGGGAATGCATAAGACAGCATTAGTGGAGCAGCAGGTATAATATAGCTTCTAGGGACAGGTGAGAAATTTGACATTTCTCACCAATCAATTCACATTTAAAGCCGATTCTATCAAATTTGTACTTTCTTAAACCATATGAGAACCAAAACACAGCCATTCTTTACAATTTGCACTTATCTGAATTTTGTGATGCAGTTCTCCAACCAATGTTTATAAAAAATGCATGTATTGGGGAAAATGTATATAAAATAAATATATTAATGAAAATAACATACAAAAATGTATATAATAAATAGCTTGCAAAAATGTGTACATTAATCAGAACTGCAGACAAAAATCTGTTTATGATGAGAAATTCACACTAAAATGCTAAAGACTTCATGCCAATTTTTTTTTAAAAAAATCACAAATTGCTGCAGAAACCTGGAGAGCAGAATTTAAGATTGGAAAAATGAGAAACTGAGAGAACAGATCCTCCCATCCCTAGCAGCTTCTTAAGCAATCTCATGTAGACAGAGCAAGTGTCAGACAGTGAATGAAGACTGACGATCCGGTTTCAAATCTTCACTCAAGACTGCATTCCTATGCACAAGTCACTAGGAAGTAAATCCTATTGGAATCAGTGAGAGTTAGTTTCAAATAAGCATGCATACATGCATAAGATTGCATTATAAACTGTGAAGGACACTGGATAGTAGCAGGCCAATCTCTTTCTCGGTCTAACCCACCTTACTGTATGACAATGAAATGGGATAACCCAGTGTTGGCTGTTCTTGAGCTCCTTGAAAAAAGGGTGGGATACAAATGCAATAAATAAATTAATTTAGGTAAACAGATACTTTAAAAATAGTTTCTGTCCCTTCCTTCTTTCAAGTAGCTTGAGGTGGCATACATCTTACTTCTATCCTCACAGCAGCCCTATGAGGTAGAATAGGCTGAAAGAGAGTGAGTGAACCCAGATCATTCAGTGGAACGAGTGGAGATTTCACCGTCATCCATATGACGTTGCAAACTAGTACAGAATTTTGTATTCACAAATCCACATTATAAATATCAATGAAAAAACGATGTTTTCCTAAACCGATAATCAATCACATTAACGTCTGTGCGCTCAGACATAATGCCACATATTTTCTTGTAACAGGCGGCCCATGGGTGTTTCTCCATCATATGCCAAGCCCCCCTCTCCTTCCCACCCAATAGCACATCTACAAAACTGTGCATGCATGGGGATTTGAAAAAAAAATGTATACATTTCTGTGCTCTTCTGAAAAAGCACATGGAAAGCAAACAACCGTTATGGACCAATCACTGAAAAGGGGTGGACTTAGGGGAGTAGCCAATGCTAACACAATATAGATCAAAAATAAAGTCCACGCGTATAGATACTTGATAATCAGGTTTTTACAATAGTCTGACCACAAACAGGACATGTATGGATCTCGAGGCCACCAACCAAATATGGAAAATGCAGATTTTGTGGTTAGGTATGGATGGGCCTTTAGTTATCACACCAAACAGCCACCAATAAACTTCTATTCCTTTTTAAAGGGATGGAATAGGGATGGGATGTATCCTTATCACGTCCCATTTTGTGTTCCAGTTCCCTATTTAGCTACTTGAATGTTGCAGTTAAATATCCATAAAGTCTCAAAACTTCATCATTGGAAGACTTGTTTTTGTGGTTGCTGCTGTTGCTGTTGTTGTTGGTTTGTATTTCAAACAAATCAGGAGTTGATAAATTATTCAACAAGAATGAACCTTGCAAGTACCCCCCTTGAACACAAAGCAAATTTGATTCAAGTTAAATGTGTTTTTGACTAATGGTTCCTGCCTGCATGATTTATCAGTGTAATGTGGATGGGGTATGGCAGAGGATTGGTATGGATAATTTTTGCATTTCTAGGCTTATGTTCCGCATGCCTAAGTATAAAAGCCTGGGGAAAGATACATTTGAAAAAGATTGCCCAACTGTGTGTGGGGGAGTGGATGGTGTGCCTTAGTTGGGGAATATGTGTGTCTCCCCCCCCTTTCAAAAAGCAATAAAGGAGATACATTTCTCCTTTTTTCCTCAGCAGTGGAACCCATTTGTGGACTTGATAGCAGAAAAATCAGAAAAAGCATTAGAGTTAAGCGAGGCTGTTAAATTGCAAACCACATGAACACAAAATGGTCAGGTCATACAGAGAGGTACTGATGCATCATGCATTAATTTAAACAGGACATTAGACCACAGGCAAAGCTGTACAAATCCAATATCAAATAGACATAATTTTTGTCCTATAGAAACATACAATTCTGCAAGCATATAGATTAGCAGCTCCTTGATGGTGACAGCTGAGGGCTCACATTTCGGGTCAAACTAGACATGGTCATGGGAGGCCTGTGACTGGATCTCTGGCATGGTTTTTCTTAAGGCTAAGTGCAGCTGCTGAAACTCCCAATTCAGATTTGGGCTGCAGCACAGGAGCAGGGAGGCTAAACCTTTCTCACCACAGTTTTCCTGATCCAAATTGCCCCTTATATTGCCTCTTTTTACCCCCACCCATTCTCATGCTGTACCCCTGATCTGAGTCTGGGGCCCCAGCAACATATTTAGGTTTACAAAAATAAAAATAAATAAAAAGGCAGATCCAATCATGTCTCCTCAACTTTTCATCCCATATGTCTAGGCTGTGCCACTTCAGAGTGCAGGTAAGGGAGTCATTGACTGAGTGGTCCTTCCTACAAAAGAAAGAAAGAAAGCATCCTCCAGATAGAAAATTATGTTTCAAGGAGAAAGGTTCTAGCCAAGTTTCTTCACAGCACTCTAGTTCTCTGTGTGCATAGAGCTTTTTTGTGTAAAGGAGAATTCTTCCATGTTTGCCTCCACCTAACTCTCTGAACTGGTACAGCCCAGACACTGTGCTCGATCAGAGTCATTGAGACAGAAAATGCTTACACCAGGTCATCTAGCAAACCCCAGATCTCAAAAGCTATGCAAATCTCCAATCAGCTGTCTGTGAAGCTTGCAGGGTGGGTTTGTGCAGCATTCACTGTCACACTCTCAGCCAAACAGGGTTTTTGCAAGAATAAAACAGTCTCATCTAAGGGACACAATTTTTTTTTAAAAAAGCAGTTTCAATATGGCTAAAGTTGATCCTAGGCTTATTTCCATACATGTGGCAAACTTAGGAAGACATATAAGGGATTGTATATACAATGTAGCACTAAGGTGAATGTTAGCGCAAGGATTTCTCCTTGAGTAATAGAATGTTCTTCCCCTCTCTTCCCTCTGAGTACACCCTAAATCTGTTCTGGGGGTTCCCCCAATCCTCTGAAGCAGATTTGGGGATGGCATGGAGGGTGCAAGGGGAGGAGAGGGAGAAATCTCATTGCATTGGCACAAATCCTTATGCTAGTGTATTAATTTCATTAATAATGTGAAGTGGCCCCTGAGGAGCTGCGCTCATTATAGGCAGGTCTAATAGAATTGAAATGCAGCTGAAGTTATTAGATAGCCACTGGTGCCTTAACTTTTGACTGTACATACAGCAGTGATAGGATAGTAACACTGAACAATGTATATGTTAATCAAATAAAGTCTGAAACTGGGCTGGGACCCCATTTCCCCTCTCATTTTCAGTCCTCATCTTGTCTTGGTCTCGTGTTTTTTATCTGGCGTAAAACAAATGCCCAGCAGAGAAAAAGGTCTGCCTAGAAAACTTATTTTTCTCTCCATTCATTGTAACTCATGGGAGCCCTTCACTCTACCTGAGCCAAGTCAATCAGATAAAAAAAGACTACATTGATTTTCCAGAAAAGAAAACATTTAACAGTTCTGTTATCCTGAGCCTTAAAAAAAAATCTAAAATCATTGTGAGTTTCTATTTTCTCTGTCTCTGCCTGGCCTGTCGGATCTTATAATAAAACAAATGGGCAAGGAGAAAAAGGTTCTTTCAACCTCTCAAAAATTTAACAACTCCAAGGAGTGCCATGGCAGTTTGGGGGGAGAGACAGGGAACCTTAGTGTAGTGACAGAACTTGGCTTCATTGTTGTGACATAGTCTCAGACTGCTAAAACGTCACTTTGGAACAGAGACGCTACAGCAAATATTGCAGAAGCAATAAATAAATAAAGCTACAGCAGCAACAACAAAAATGCTTTCATGGCTGGATTGAAATTGATCTCATATTGTGTTACAGACCCGGCAGTAATGTTGGCATGTGCTTCTTGTTGTCTGAACCTCCGATATTGCTCCTGTCTCTTGTCAAGCTAAATGTTGCCCCTTTTCCATCAGTGCCTCAGCCTTAGCACCCACCTGTCAAATTTCTACATTGTCATCTTGCACATAGCCATAAGCTTCTTTTTTCATGCTGACATTACAGAACTCATCGACGTGCGCCCTCAGAACTGTGTTCAAGCACCCACTCTCATCATTTTAATACAGTGCCGATATAACATAGCAGCTTGGTCTGCTTCCTATAGTTAGCTTTTTCCCAATTGTCTGAATGGGAATTTTTTCATTTTCATTATTTACTACTAATTTCATTATTCACATTCCTTCCCACTCAGATAGCATAGGGCATCTTATAAAAAAATCAAAGCCAAGAATAGGGGTGGAAAGATCTGTTAATTTCGGTTCCCTCAGTTTCTCATTTTCTAATCTCAATATTCAGTTCTTCACATTTCTGTAGGAATTTGTGAAAATTTTCTAGCATTTTAGTGCAAATTTCTCCTAATAAAAACATTTTTGTAGGCAGTTCTCACTAATGTACACATTTTTGCAAACTATTTCTTGTCATATAATGCATTTTTGCAGGTGAATTTCACTCACATATTCATTTTGTATGCATACTTTCCCTATATGCATTTTTGTAAACATTGTTTGGTTGGCAAGCTACATCACAAAATTCAGATAAGTGTGAATTTTGAAGGATGGCTGTGTTTCAGTTCTCATATTGTTCCAGAAAGTGCAGATTTGATCAAGCTTGAAATGTGAACTGAATCGAAATTCTCACCCATTCCTATCCCATACTCCCTCTTTCTCGTACAGACACATGCATCCATTCACAGAGTAGAGGGCCAAGGCTTGTTCCTCCCAACATGTAACCTGATGTAATTTTTCCCTTCCATCTTGCTCCCTGTCACTATTTTTTTTGCTGCTTCTCCTGCAGGGTTCAAAGCATCCTACTGTGGGATACCTTGGGTAGTAAAATCAACACAATCCATGAAGATCTTTCCCTGCACTCATGGGTCCTATATATTATCTTTTGTTTTGTCCCCCCCCTTCATTTACTAATAACATTATTCTTTTCTTTTCTAATGAAATAGGCTTACAATACAAGTGTGTATTGAGGGGGGGAAACAATAGTTATAAATAACCATTGGTCTTCTGTCAGTTACATCAAAGACTAGAATTTTATTAAACACAGGCAAAAAGACTTACTATTTGTTCTAGTATACACACCACCATTTTTCTTAATTATTCCCAAAGTTTCAAATACCATCCTTCTCAATTTCCCTGGAGTATAGAAACAATAAGCAGCAACTTTTTTGGGAGGGAAAAAGAATGAATTCTTCCTGGCTTTTCATCTAGTATCAACATCAGTCTCTCTCTGGATGCTGGTTCCTCCTATTTCGTATATTCTCTGGGGAAGATGGCATAATGGCATTGTACCGAATACATTAATAGGACAAATACACTGTCTTTCAAGAAAAATGAACAAGCTCTCAAACAGATATTTACACCTGCAAAAAAGACCCCACCTCTCCAACATTGCCCATTTAGCTTAAATTAAACCTATGTTTTGTTATAGAAGGACTTCTTGCTCTGTCTCAGCTCTTGAACAAAAAGGTCTGCTGTCCTACATTTTACCATATAAGATGAATCCTAGATTAGCTCAGCTAGGAATTAAAAAAAGCATTTATTTTTTTTCAGAGAACAATATACTGCAAGATGGTAAGTGGGCTATGTTAAGAACATAAGAACATAAGCAGAGCCTGCTGGATCAGGCCAGTGGCCCATCTAGTCCAGCATCCTGTTCTCACAGTGGCCAACCAGGTACCTGGGGGAAGCCTGCAAGCAGGACCTGAGTGCAAGAACACTCTCCCCTCCTGAGGCTTCCGGCAACTGGTTTTCAGAAGCATGCTGCCTCTGACTAGGGTGGCAGAGCACAGCCATCACGGCTAGTAGCCATTGATAGCCCTGTCCTCCATGAATTTGTCTAATCTTCTTTTAAAGCCATCCAAGCTGGTGGCCATTACTGCATCTTGTGGGAGCAAATTCCATAGTTTAACTATGCGCTGAGTAAAGAAGTACTTCCTTTTGTCTGTCTTGAATCTTCCAACATTCAGCTTCTTTGAATGTCCACGAGTTCTAGTATTATGAGAAAGGGAGAAGAACTTTTCTTTATCCACTTTCTCAATGCCATGCATAATTTTATACACTTCTATCATGTCTCCTCTGACCCGTCTTTTCTCTAAACTAAAAAGCCCCAAATGCTGCAACCTTTCCTCGTAAGGGAGTCGCTCCATCCCCTTGATCATTCTGGTTGCCCTCTTCTGAACCTTTTCCAACTCTAGAATATCCTTTTTGAGATGAGGCGACCAGAACTGTACACAGTATTCCAAATGCGGCCGCAACATAGATTTATACAACGGCATTATGTTATCGGCTGTTTTATTTTCAATACCTTTCCTAATTATCGCTAGCATGGAATTTGCCTTTTTCACAGCTGCCGCACACTGGGTTGACATTTTCTTTCATCGTGCTGTCCACTACAACCCCGAGGTCTCTCTCCTGGTCGGTCACCGCCAGTTCAGACCCCATGAGCGTATATGTGAAATTAAGATTTTTTGCTCCAATATGCATAATTTTACACTTGTTTATATTGAATTGCATTTGCCATTTTTCCACCCATTCACTCAGTTTGGAGAGGTCTTTTTGAAGCTCTTCACAATCCCTTTTTGTTTCAACAACCCTGAACAATCTAGTGTCGTCAGCAAACTTGGCCACTTCACTGCTCACTCCTAATTCTAGGTCATTAATGAACAAGTTGAAAAGTACAGGTCCCAATACCGATCCTTGAGGGACTCCACTTTCTACAGCCCTCCATTGGGAGAACTGTCTGTTTATTCCTACTCTCTGCTTTCTGCTTCTTAACCAATTCCTTATCCACAAGAGGACCTCTCCTCTTATTCCATGACTGCTAAGCTTCCTCAGAAGTCTTTGGTGAGGTACCTTGTCAAATGCTTTTTGAAAGTCTAAGCACACTATGTCCACTGGATCACCTCTATCTATATGCTTGTTGACACTCTCAAAGAATTCTAATAGGTTACTGAGACAGGACTTTCCCTTGCAGAAGCCATGCTGGCTCTGCTTCAGCAAGGCTTCTTCTTCTATGTGCTTAGTTAATCTAGCTTTAATCATACTTTCTACCAGTTTTCCAGGGACAGAAGTTAAGCTAACTGGCCTGTAATTTCCGGGATCCCCTCTGGATCCCTTTTTGAAGATTGGCGTTACATTTGCCACTTTCCAGTCCTCAGGCACGGAGGAGGACCCAAGGGACAAGTTACATATTTTAGTTAGCAGATCAGCAATTTCACATTTGAGTTCTTTGAGAACTCTCGGGTAGATGCCATCCGGGCCCGGTGATTTGTCAGTTTTTATATTGTCCATTAAGCCTAGAACTTCCTCTCTCGTTACCACTATTTGTCTCAGTCCCTCAGAATCCCTTCCTGCAAATGTTAGTTCAGGTTCAGGGATCTGCCCTATATCTTCCACTGTGAAGACAGATGCAAAGAATTCATTTAGCTTCTCTGCGATCTCCTTATCGTTCTTTAGTACACCTTTGACTCCCTTATCATCCAAGGGTCCAATCGCCTCCCTAGATGGTCTCCTGCTTTGAATGTATTTATCGATTTTTTTGTTGTTGGTTTTTATGTTCTTAGCAATGTGCTCCTCAAATTCTTTTTTAGCATCCCTTATTGTCTTCTTGCATTTCTTTTGCCAGAGTTTGTGTTCTTTTTTTTTTCTTCATTCGGACAAGACTTCCATTTTCTGAAGGAAGACTTTTTGCCTCTAAGAGCTTCCTTGACTTTGCTCGTTAACCACGCTGGCATCTTCTTGGCCCTGGCGGTACCTTTTCTGATCTGCGGTATGCACTCCAGTTGAGCTTCTAATATAGTGTTTTTAAACAACTTCCAAGCATTTTCGAGTGATGTGACCCTCTGGACTTTGTTTTTCAGCTTTCTTTTTACCAATCCCCTCATTTTTGTGAAGTTTCCTCTTTTGAAGTCAAATGTGACCGTGTTGGATTTTCTTGGCAATTGGCCAGTTACATGTATGTTTAATTTAATAGCACTGTGGTCACTGCTCCCAATCGGTTCAACAACACTTACATCTCGCACCAGGTCCCGGTCCCCACTGAGGATTAAGTCCAGGGTTGCCGTCCCTCTGGTCGGTTCCATGACCAACTGGTCTAGGGAATAGTCATTTAGAATATCTAGAAACTTTGCTTCTTTGTCATGACTGGAACACATATGCGGCCAGTCTATGTCCGGGTAGTTGAAGTCACCCATTACTACCACATTTCCTAGTTTGGATGCTTCCTCAATTTCATATCTCATCTCAAGGTCTCCCTGAGCATTTTGATCAGGGGGACGATAGATCGTTCCCAGTATTAAGTCACTCCTGGGGCATGGTATCACCACCCACAAAGATTCTGTGGAGGAGTCTGCCTCTTTTGGGGTTTCGAGCTTGCTGGATTCAATGCCTTCTTTCACGTATAGAGCGACTCCGCCACCAATATGTCCTTCCCTGTCCTTCCGATATAGTTTATATCCAGAGATAACCGTATCCCACTGGTTTTCTCCATTCCACCAGGTCTCCGTTACGCTCACTATATCAATGCTCTCCTCTAAGACCAAGCACTCCAGTTCTCCCATCTTGGTTTGGAGGCTCCTAGCATTAGCGTACAGGCACTTGTGAGCAGTGTCTCTCTTCAAGTGTCTTTGGCACTTGTGGTTTGGCTTGTGGTGATTTTGCTCTTCTGAATTTATATCCTGTGCCCCTGCTCTCACAATGCCTACTTCTAGGCCTACCCCTTTTAAAATTTCATCATTTCTTTGGTTTTTATCCCAGGGGGGAGGTTTATTCCGAACCGGACCTTCCTCAGCTCCTGTCGGGTTTTCCCCCTCAGTCAGTTTAAAAGCTACTCTGCTACCTTTTTAATTTTAAGTGCCAGCAGTCTGGTTCCATTCTGGTTCAAGTGAAGCCCGTCCTTTTTGTACAGGCCCGGCTTGTCCCAAAATGTTCCCCAGTGCCTAACAAATCCAAACCCTTCCACCCGACACCATCGTCTCATCCACACATTGAGACTGTAAAGCTGGGCCTGTCTGGCTGGTCCTGTGCGTGGAACCGGTAGCAGTGGAACCGGTAGCGCGTGGAACCGGTAAAGTTTGTTCCAATCTACAACCCAAGCAACAAGCAAGAAATGTTATCTTCTTATAGTATATTCACACAGTAATTTTCTCATACAGGCCACCTTTGTACTATAAGCTCATAGCTGAGATCTCCATTGCAATGATCTTATGAATGGGCTCAACGGATATTAACATATCAAGGCTCAAAAATGGGAAGATTTCTTTTCAAAATTATCTGGAAGATTTTGGAAAAAACAAAGAATGGTGCAATCAGATAATGAAATATTTTTGTTCCAGCTGATCAGGCTAGCCACTCACTGTGCCCTTGAGACAATCCAAGCAGCACTGGCCACATCCTGAAATACTGCATTATTTGCAGACTTAAGCTGCATTCAAGAAAAAATGGAAATGGACTGCCTTCAAGTCGATCCTGACTTATGGCTATCATATGAATAGGGTTTTCATGGTAAGTGGTATTCAGAGGGGGTTTACCATTGCCTCCCTCTGAGGCTAGTCCCCCGGCTGGCTAGGGCCTGCTCAGTTTGCCGCAGCTGCACAAGCCAGCCCCTTCCTTGTCCGCAATTGCCAAGTGGGGGGCAACTGGGCTCGTTGGGACTATGCAGCTTGCCCACGGCTGCACAGGTGATGGGGCACATAACCCCTGAGCCACTCACTGTGGGGGTGATCTTTAGCTGGCCCTTGACACCCAGGAGACAGGAGTGGGGATTTGAACTCACAGACTCTGGACCCCAGCCAGGCTCTCCTTGGGTTTATTGCATTACTTTTCTGAGAAGAATGATAGAGCTTCTGTCCCAATTTCTAACATTCCCTTTACACAGCAGTATCTGTTGCATTTTGAAACTGTGGCTTTTTGACTGATATACCGCCATGTCGTGCTAAATTTCATTCACACCAGTGGGCGTGCTGTGACACAACCATGAATGTCATTGGACCTGCACACTTTGTTCCCCCCTGATTCTCTCGGTGGGAAAGAACTGCATGCTGGTATACCGCCCCAAATTCATCACTTTACTCCCACAATTTTCTGGGTTAATAGGGTAGCTAACGGATTTCTTCTCTGGAGACAATTAACATGGAAATGACTGAGAAACTTCCACTATATTCTGCTAGATTTCCAGAAATGGCTTTTACATCATGTGAAGGATCAAATAAAATGTGGAAATTATCAAGTATGGAAATGCCAGGAAAATGGAATAAACTGCTGTCTGAATCCAGCCTTAAAGTGCCACAAAACTGACAGATCTCAGGTAGTGCTGGGATGAAGCAATCTACTGTATAAAGCACTACCACTCCTGAAAATGCAGTAAGACACAGCAGATGTTTCATCAGGAAAGTGCCACCATGGGAGCTGAAATCATCATCATGTCAGTTTTGTCTAGTTTTGTACAGCTTTAGTACAACTTAAATTTCAGGCATGCATCAGGAATACCCATGACCCCTTCCCGTTCCATGCATTGAATGAATGTATGGGTTGTGAGGCTAGCCCTGTCAACTGCTGACACTGCTGGCTTCCTTCACCACGCCACACACCCCAACAATTATCCTGTCCTGGCTCCCTCCCAAAACACAACAGCAGGTGCACTTATTTATAAGTTCATTATTAAATACATTATTAAAACAGATTAACAGTACACTCTCAGAGGCACGGAAGAGCGAGATACAATTCAGGAGATCTTTGCCTACAAGGGCCAGGGTTCACAAGTCCAAGATCTGTAACAAGAAAACCAAGTCTGCACGGGGATTAGCAAAGTGGTGCCAACAAGCTTCCCTGCCTACCCACCAAGCTTTTAAACAGATGCAGAGAAAGTTCAGTTACTCACAAGAATCCCACTTCCTGCAGGAATTCCTGGCCTGAAGATATATGTGGGGGTGAGGGTGCTTTGTGTTTTTGTTTGCTTGCTTGCTTGCTTGCATAGAAGTATAGATGGAAGGAACTGGCAGGGGAGGGATAGTCTGTGCTATCCAGGTTTTTGCAAGCATCCTTAGTAAATACTTAACTAACCCTTGAGAAGCAAGAGTATTTGTTTATATCTACTCTTCTCCTGAGCTTTGCTGAAGGCCAGCTTGGAAGAGCACAGCTAGAAAACAAGATAAAAGATCTTTCCTCTAATCCAGTCTGCACAAGTCCTTTATCTTAGTGAAAGATGGTCCCAGCAACCCTTTTTAAAACATCTCTGGACTGATTTTTTTTTACAGATAGCAGCTGTGGCACATGGAATAAAGTTGCCAGCAGCCATGGCTTTTTCATACAGGAGGCTCCTGTCTGAGGAATACCCCACTGGGAGCAAACTCTTTGAGATCTATGTAAACCTGGCCATGCATGAAAAGGACAAAGTGCAACTTATCTAATTGGGAGCAGGACAGAAATAGATATACTAGTCTGAAGCTTAGCATTACCTCAACATTGCCAGTTCTGATGGTAGCTTTGGATGCTTACTGTTCCCCAGAGTTCAGTGAAGAAGTGGAGAGAGAGATAAATAAGGAGGACATTGTTGAAGATTTTGATGACCACATGAAATTCTGGAGACCTAGATAATCCCCTGATGACCAGGAACAGAATTGTGTATCAGCTGAAAAACAACTGCGCCAAGACAGTGATCTTACCTCATAGCTTGGGCAGCAGAAACTTCCAAAACCATGCTTAAAACTCAAGGGGTGCAGATGATAAGAGGGAAACCTACATAAGGCCAACCCTGCCATTGGGCACAATGCTTCAGGTGGCAGATGCTGGGTGGTGGGGAGCAGTGAGTAACTGTCAAAGGACAGAGCTGGTGCCTGCCATGTGATCTGCCATTAGGGATGGGTGAATCTGTCAATTTTGGTCTCTCTCAGTTTCTCATTTTTCCAGTCTTACATTCTCCACATTTCAATATCAGTTCATGACTTAAAAAAAAAGTCTTTATGAAAATTCATCAGCATTTTAATGTGAATTTCTCCTAACACACACATTTGTATGCGATTTTGCCTAATATACACCTTTTACAGAGCAGTTGATGCACAATTTACCCCACTATATGCATTTTTGTACACACTACTTGGCTGGAGAACTTGCATTGCAAAAAGTGTGCATTTTGAGGGGTGGCTGTGTTTCAGTTTGTGTATTGTTTCGGAAAGTAAATATTAAGTAGGTTTGCCTTTAAATGAGAACTGAATTGAATTTCTTCCTCTTCTCTATCTGCCATGAGCCCTGTAAATTTATTTGCCACTCACAGCTGTGGTGGAAGATGCTATCCCATTGTCACTGTTCAAGTAAGATTCAGTTGCTAGCCTAGTTGTCTTCTATACATAGAATGGGAAAGGGCATCATTTTGTCATTTGCAGTTATTAATGAAACAGACTGAGTAAACTGCAACAATTGTTGCACCTAAATACTCGGCATTCCACTCAACAGTATTCGTAGTTATTCAATCCCACTTCTATACAGGAATACGGACCTTCACTTTATGGACACTCGCGAGTACGGACATATTTACAGTAGCACCATTACCCTGTTTATGTGTGCTCGCTTCGCAAGAACGGACACTTAATGGCATGACGCCACCACCAGATCAGTTTCCAACTACAAACTTGCGTACAGTACGTACTGTTAAAATAAGGCTTACTGTGTTTATTTTAGTTATAAATGCGTTATTTACATCAATTATGCCCTTATATGACGACTGCAGTGCAGTACATGCATCGATAAGTGAAAAAAGGTAGTGCTTCACTTTAAGTACATTTTCGGTTTATGTACTTGCTCTGAACCCATTTCATATGTTAATGCGGGGTATTCCTGTACCAATTTGTTTTTTCCTGAATGCTATGGAACATATTTCTTCTTCCCCATCTCTTTTTAGCTTTTTTCCTTGGTAATCTGGTCTAACTACAAGTGCTCTTAATTATGCAGCAGAGCATCACTAAATTGTTTTCATGCCTTGGAAACCTATTGCAGATTTCTGGACTTTTTGAACCAAAAAGAAATCGTGGATTTAGAAAAAGAGAGAGACACAGCAAAAAGCTGAGCTTATGCAGCATAAAATGTACTTTGTTCATTTCTTTGACAAGTCTACTTTATTTTTAATTATTCATAATACTTCACAGTACACTGATAAATGCCCAGGAGTATATTAGCGTAAGTGATGAAATTTTTGTAATACAAGACTGCATTACAAGCTTTCTAGCATTAAATCTTAGCAGAGTCCATGGGGGGTATTTTTGTGTGTGAATTAGCTAAGTGCAGATTATCAAGGTACTAATGGAAATGTTTGAGCATTTGTTAAATGCTGCCTTGTTAATATCCGAAAGCAATGTGTTCCATGGGCTCATTAAAACGAAGAAAAATTCTCTCTAACATTTCTCCAAGGCTTTTTAAAAAATATGTATCTAACTGATATTAAATGTCCTTTGGCTTGCTTTCTCATCATATTACTAAGGCTTGATTCTCCAGAGAAGCCCCATGGAGATTCCTCCACATCCATGTGGATCAGCTCCCCATGTGGTCCCAGTGGCTTTCAGCACAAGATCAGTCTCCCCACACACACGTACACACACCATGTTTCCCAAGGTTTCAGTTCACATGATGAAAATTGCTGGGTTTTGCCATATTTTTGGGTTTCTCTTACAAAGTCTTCTCAGTACTCCAACAGAGAGCAACTGCTCATGGGTTCCATCATGGACCAGTTGAATACGGTTTCCAAGAACATGACATCTCAGGAAATTTGCTTCCTTTTTAAAAAAAAATACTACCCCTCAAAAGGTTCTAGCAGAACTATTAGATCTGGAAACAGCAATTTTCAATAGCAACCCTCCTATCACATGCTAGATGGTCTCCTACAATATACTCTAGATGATAAATAGTTTTACAGTTTAGCAGACAGTTTCCAGATCAGTTTGGAATTTAGGATGATGTGATGGATATGAGATTAAGCCTTGGTTGCTAGAATTTGTGGCACTAGTTTTATTTGTTTGTTTGTTTGTTTATTTTATTTATATTCCACCCCTCCTCCCAGTAGGAGCCCAAGGAGGCAACCAAGAGCACTAAAAAGACTTTAAAACATCATAAAAACAGACATTAAAATCTTTAACATCATAAAAACAGATATCTTTAAAAACATTTTTAAAACCTTTAAAAACATATTTAACAAAAAAAGGTTTAAAAACATATTAAAAAGCAATTCCAACACAGACACAGACTGGGATAAGAACTTAAAAGGCTTGTTGAAAGAGGAATGTCTTCAGAAGGTGCTGAAAAAATAACACAGATGGCACCTGTCTAATAATTAAGGGGAGGGAATTCCAAAGGGTAGGTGCCACTATACTAAAGGGTCACTTCCTATGTAGCGCAGAACTGATCTCCTGATAAGATGGTATCTGCAGGAGGCCCTCACCTGCATAGCGCAGTGATTGACTGGGTATATAAGGGATAAGACAGTCTTTCAAGTATCCTGCTCCCAAGCTGTATAGGGCTTTGTACACCAAAACTAGAACCTTGAACTTAGTCCAGTAGCTAATAGTTTCCAACCTGGTTTCAAAGTCATATCTCTATAGAATCTGAAGCCTCAGCTCTGTGCAGATAACCCAACACCACACCAATTCCCAAAGACCAGTGTCTGCAGCCTTTATTGATACTATAAATTAAGCTCTTCAGGATGATGGTGATTCAACACAAATGCATTTTTGCTACAGCTCTGGCCTCTGCCCACTCAAGCTGTCAGCAGGAGGAGAACGCATACCCAAGTGGATGCCATGGTAATCTGGAAATCTTGCTTATATGACATTGTACCAATTTGCTCTCTTTGTTTACAGCCAGCTTTGTTCCAGCAGGGAACACAAGACGTTTTTGCAAGAAGATAACTGGGAAGAAAGGCTAATATGAGGAGAAGAGATTGGAGGGGGAGAAAGAGAGAGAAAGATGAAGTAAAGAGAGAAAGAAGGAGGGTAATGCACAACTTAAAAAGTGCAGTGGGAAATGATGCAAGACTTCTTTCAATGTGAAAGAAAAGACAGGTTAGTTTTTATGTTGCCCATTTCAGATGGATAAGCGTAAAGTACCAGTCAGGTTCAGATTCTTACTAAGATAACCCATTCATCATAAAGACAACACATCTGAAATCGAGCACAGATCGTTTTAAGACCATGGATGGTACAAGACGATGCAGAAATAAAGCTAATTGGACTGGAAGTCATAAGCTAAGCACCACTGCACTCATTTTTCTAGGTGCAACTGTATCCTATACAGAGATTTCTCTGCACCTTTTTATCTAGGCCAGACGTAGTCAATGCAATGCCATACAGATGTTGTTGGACTACAGTTCCCATCAACCCCAACCAGGGTGGCCAAATGCCATGGATAATGGGCATTATAGTCCGACAACATCTGGAGGATGCCATGTTGGCTACCCCTGATCTAGACTGTGGATGTAGTCCCATCCACAGATAAAGAGGAGGAAGAATCCCATGATGCCTCCTTCCCTTGCTCCTTTAGTTTCCTTGCCCACATCCTCGGCCATGGGTGATTTCTTTCTAGAAACTTCCTCAGCTCTGGAGAGCCTGCCTTCACCCCATCTCAGTTCTAGAAGCAACAAGATAAACATAGCAGACCCTTTTATATAGAGGACAGATCTGCTCCAGAGAAGTATGACCCTCTCCCTTAGGACATACACTTCCTCAAGGACTATTACTGCTGTCAATGAGTTACAGACCAGCAGCACTCTCTGCTACTGACTCCTATTAAGGCCCTGCGGTTTACCTAATCTTGTCTCTGGCTCTTGCAGTGTACTGACTACTTTATTGTTCAATTGCTAGTCTTCTGAGTCTTTTAGGCCATCTGTAATAAGGACTGCAAGTTCTTCCCAGCCAAAACCCTCTTTTCTTAGACTGTGGCTCCTCTGAAGATATCAGATGTCAACAGGAAAAAAACATGTATTTAATGAGATATCTCATGCAGGTTCATCCTCATTTGTGCACATTTTCCCAGGATACAATGATGCCTTATGATATTGCTTGACTTTTATCTCTGTAACCCCAATTCAAAAATGCATGTACATCAGAGCTCCACAAGCAGACTTGTATCTTTTGGTGTCCACTGTCAGAAACAGTAGCTGTCTGCACCGGGATGGAAATTCTATAGCTATCTATATACATTATCTTGTTCACAAGCTTCACTCCGATTATAATATATCTTCTTCATTTTTTTAGACCTATGGCAAGATAACTTGGCTTGATGGTTTGGATGTATAAAATGAAGACTGGAAAGGTATAAGGTCCACAGTTCATTATTCCACGTGTGTTTGAAATGCTCTTCTTTAGAATCTTTTTGGTACCAGTTTTTGAGATAATTTCAGATATAACCCAACCAAGAATCAGACCAGACATACTATTAGCTCTTTTATGTTTACAGACAATCAAAATCAAATTCTGCAAAAGGATACTGTACTATTCATGGCAACAGTGGCAAGAATTGACATACCCAGGAACTAGAAAACCTCAGCAGAGTACACAATTCATTGATAGTATGAGAGGGTTTGGCAGATCATGTTACCTGTGAAACTGACTCATTGTAGCCAGTTTGTCAGAGGGTTGTCAAAGCAGGATAACTTTTTATAAACATGGTTCCCATTTATAACATACATAAACAGAGAGTTATCTACCATTAGTCCACCGGCTTTGAAGTCTTCTTTTCAGGCAGGCTTACTTACCTAACTAAGCATGGCAGGATTGTCATATTATTGCTTGGGGCTTGTATGTCACATTGTGTAAACATGCCTAAATAGATAGTTTCAGGGTTTAGATCCATACCATACATTTAAAGTATATCCAATACATATTTAAAGTACATGACTTTTCCCATTCTGGGAACTGTGATTTTCTCCTCACAGAGCCACAAATTCCCAGCACCCTTAACAAACTATACTCCCCATGATTCTTTAGGTCATGTGCTTTAAATGGGTGCTGTATGTGCTTTAAATGTATAGTGTAGATCTATCCATTTATCTTCTAGATACTTTTCACTTTTTTGGGGGGGGTGTACTTTTATATATATATCCAATCTAACAATATTTCAAAAAGACAATAAAAATAGTTCTTTAAAGGTTACTGACATTGTGTACATAGGCAGGCATCTGCTCCTTGGGGCTAATAGAGAGCTGTCTTTCTCCATCTACAAAATAAAGGGGGTTCAATGACTGACACAATTCTTCATATTTTCATTGTCTCCATACTTTACACAGAAGACACTTTGCTTACTGGTTCACCAATGTTCCTTATAAAAAACTTCTAAAGTACGACTGACATACCTGCATCTTACCCATGTACACACACCTAGGAAATGAAGCAGGATGGACATCTGGGCAATGTATGAGTATGTTTAAAGAAAACAGCAAGTTGTCCCCACTTTACAATGTAAGGTTTATATGTTGTAGCAAACACAGGAACCTGCCTTTTGCCAGATGAGGATATATATTCAACTAACCCAGGATCAACCACTTTCACTGGAAGCAGCTCAGGCAAAGGACTGATCACCTACTGCGCACTCCTTTTAAGTGGAGGTGCCATCGACTGAACCTGAACCTCCTCCGGTCATTTCTGCACATAAAGTGTGTTGCTGCCCATAATCAGAAAACTTGGTTCTCAGAGTGGCATATAGCATAAGGCATGTAATATAATAAATATAGTAACTGAATTGCATCACCACTTAAAAGTCCAGAATAAAACAACAATAGCAACAACTTTAAAAACTTGGGTAAATTAAAAAAAATAGTTTTTTCCTGGCACCAGAAAGAGAATGAAGGACATGCCATAACAGCAGCTTTGTGAAGAGCCTATGAACTAACCTGACTCCATTTGCTTGGAAATCCCCATTCTACAGAATGGATCCTTAAAGAAGATTGGCTACAATTTAACATACTTTCACATCTTTCTTTATTTACCTCATGGGAATTATTAAATATAAAGATGGATAAACGATATCCAGCTTTCTAATTTATTTGGAAATAATCTTGCAATTCTGTGTCTGTTTCTTTCCTTGCAAGTGTCTCACTAGCACAGATTAGAATCAAAGTGTGTTGAAGAATAAACCTTTTTTTCCTAACAGTAGTGATAGATACATAGTGAAATGTGCTCAATGAAGTTACATGGGTAGAACTGGTAATGTCTAAATCTGTGATTTTCAACCTTTTTAGTTTGAGACACTCTAGTTATATGTCATGATATCCTGCATAACCCCAAACCCCCTCTTTCTGCATCCCCCACATACTTCCCCCCACTACCATGCTTTAATATGAAGGTTAACCCTTACATTCCAGAACCAAGTCGTGATACCACTTGCCATATAAACCTAAATTAACTAAATAAGCCACAACATGTACCTGTTTTGTCACACCACTTACAGACAAAGACTGGTTCTGAACATTCAGCATTGAAAGAATGAAGGCTGCAAGATTTGTCACAAAACTAGAGTGGGCAACATGTTGCTTCTGGATATTCCCACTCTTGAAAAACAGGTTACTGGGCAACAGAAGAGGGGAAAGTTAAGTGCCCAAGGTGAGAGGTTGTAAAATTTCACAGAACCTCTGGGAGATATACATGGAACCGTGTTTGAAAAACAATGGCCTGCAATAAATCAAGAATCAATTTCTCTATGCTAAATAAAGAACAGCCACCATTCATACTAATACTAGTTAATTTTAAATTTCAGACTAATTTATCAGTTTCAGTTGCTTAGTTACTATTTTTCCAGTCTTAAATTCAGTTCACATTTCCACTTTAGTTTGCAATTTTTTTAAAAAAAAAATCATCATAAAAATGTATCAGCGTTTTAGTGGAAATTTCTCCTGAATATACACGTTTGTATGCAATTTTGCCAAATATCCCACATTTTTGCAAAGCAATGTTACACTTTTGTATGTTTTCACTAATATATGCACACATTACTTGGCTGGAGAACTGCAACTCAAAATTCAGTGAAGTGCGAATTTTTGAAGGATGGCTCTGCTTCAGTTCAAAAAGAGCAAATTAGATGGCTGTACTTTTAAATGCAATCTGAATCAAATTTCTCCCCCAACCCCCCATCTAAAGACTGCATGTCACTCTACTTTCTGGACTCCTCTGAATTTCAGCATTTGTTCTAAGCACCACCAGTTTTCTGCAGAGTATAAGCATCCATTACTAATTGAGGTTAGAAATTGATTTTGGAGAGAGAGAGAGGGAGAGAGAGAGAGAACGTTTTTACCAAGTTATAAATTCAACTTAGTGGCTATCCATATTTTCACAGGCTTGAAATATGGCAGTGAAAAGAAGTGTGTTTCATAAAACATTGTCCTAACTACAGGATTGAGGGGGAAGGTAGTAAGAAATAATTTTCTAGTGCTGCCAGCTGTCAATTTGCTACTAGTATCAATCCCAAATTAGAAGGTACAGAAGTAGTTCCATCGTCTCTCCCATTAAGATATTTCTGACCAATATTTCTTATCCCAAAACATGGAGACCATATCCCACTGCAATCTATCGCCCAGACACATTGACTTGATTGATGCTTTCAGAGTATATTAGGGATGGAAATAAGAGAGATCGGATGGGAGGTGGGGAAGGAATGGTACCTTGGGGGGGAGTGTATGGAACAGGGGAGGAGTTTGCTTTCTGTTTTGGAGAGAAAATAAGTTTCTGTAGCTGCAAATTTATACGTTGTGCAAGATGCCATATCTAATTCCAACTTTTAGCATGATTTACATGACCTGCTGCAAGGCATTTATGGGAGACAGCCAGCTTTTTCATGCCTTTGATTTTGGGGCAATTAGTTTTTAAAGCTGAAAGGTTTTTACTGTCCTTGATAGAACTTTTGGCAATAAACATATCACATTTTTAAAAGCTAAAAAGTGAGATGAGGAAAAAAGTGAAAACATGGATACTCTTAAGCAAATCGCTTTCTTTGCAAAGAGTTGCAGCTTTTAAATGGCAAATCAACTAAATAAAAAGGAAATGTTCTGACAGCTCCCAGCTGAACTGCACAAAGGAATTTGTAGTCTAAGAAAGGTTTTTAAGTATGCCCACTATCCCATTATTCACTAGGGAATACCTAACAGGAAAAAATGGAGCAATGACGTGATGTCATGACTAGGGTCAGGCCGGTATCCCTCACTGGAACAAACTAGTGTGTCCCTAAGGCCACACAGTGAATGAAAGCAGATGTTCTCTTACCACTTGATTCGAAGTTGGCACCTCTTACCCTAGGCAACAGACACATAACCTTAAAATCTCCTCATGAACTGGGAAATAAGTCACCTGTGGCTTCTCCCTTTCTGGTCAGTTCTTGATCCTACATCAGCCATTCCATCCCAGGGTCACCAAGAGATGGTACAAAGAATAAGGTTGCAGTAGGCCAAGAGCCAGCAGTGGGCTCAGACTCTGAACTTTCATTTTTTTATTATTTTTTTTAAAGTAAGTCTCTAGCCCTCCTAGAACTAAAGTTGGAAACATGGAGCAAAATGTGCAGGCACCCTTCAAAGCAATCGCTTTGTGAGATAAGCGCCAGCCTACTCCCACCTTTCAGTGTTTTTAGCCAATGAGTGGAATTAGAATTGTGATAGATGGGTAGTTTAGAAACTCATGAATTACACATGATTTACAGAGAAGAACCAAAATAATCCAGGAAATCCCTTCACCAGACAATGTGGAACAAAATTCATTTATCTGAGACAGTGTTTTGGTCTTCCATGGTGCTAGTAGTAGTAGCAGTAGAGGAGGGGGGCCCACCCATTACTGAGGAAAGACATACAGTAACATAATTAATTTACAACTCATGAAATTTGAGTCCTTTCCATCATTTCAGATTGGCACTGAAAGATAGCAGGAGTCTTCTCCCTTTAACAGCTATGTAGCAGGCAGAAATCCAACAGGTTAAGCATACAATTATGGAGAAAACATTGCCTGCTCACATTCCCTGTGCCCCCGGAGTGGGAGGAAAACCTTAGCTAGTGTGGTTGTCTGCAGTTTTTTGCTCTTAGGAGAAAGGGAGGCTGAGGGAGGCAGTGAAACACCTATTTAAAATATGTAGACAGGCTTCCAGGAAATGATATTTTTGTAGTATTGATAAGTACTCTGGATAATGATTTTTTAAAAATTATTTATGTTTCCCTATCAGAAAGCCAGTGTGACGTAGGGGTTAAGGTGTTGAACTACGACCTGGAAGACCAGGGTTTGAATCCCCACACAGCCATGAAGCTCACTGGGTGACCTTGGGCCAGTCACTACCTCTCAGCCTCATGAAAACCCTGTTAATAGGGATGCCATAAGTCAGAATCGACTTTAGGGCAGTACATTTACATTTACATCAGAGAGGATTTATTCCACAAGTTTGGAATGCAACTCCTCATTGTTTTTTCAAACTCTCTGGGATGAGAAATGAAGTCATATTGGAAGCCCTCAATAATCCCAGGCTTTGTTCAGGAGAAACGGGGCAGCAGGGCAGAGGTCTCCGTTTGTTCGAAGCATCTCCTTTCCCTCCCTCCTGGTTTGGGTTCTATTTCTCCTTTCCCGCATTCCAAAAGAGACGGGTCATCACAGCTCAGTGGCAGAGCACCTGTTTTGCAAGCAGAAGGGTCAAGGTTCAGACCCGAGCATGGCCAGGTAGGTCTGGGAGAGCCCCTGCCAGTCAGTATATGCAATAGTGAGCTAGGTGGGCCCAGGGTCTGACTCAGTATGAGGCAGCTTCCTATGTTCCTATGATAAAAGCCCCACCAGCCTGGAATCAAGCCATGCAGACACAGAGAGAGGAAACTTCTAGGGCCAGCCCTGCCATGCAGCATGCTCAAGCAAAATGTTTTAGGTGGCACCATGAAGAGGAGATAGATAAAGCCAGGAACTTGTGTCTGAATGGGGCAGCAAAAGTATTTGCCCTAGTGGAGGGAGCAGGCATGGCATCAGCACTTGGCATGTGCTGTGGCTCATGCTCCCAGAGGGCCCACTATGGCTGATGCTCCCTTCTTTAAAAAAAAAAAAAGGTTTAGGCCCCAATACTTTAAAGAAACTGAGGAACTGAAGATGGCAGCAGCTACATTTGCCTACCAGCCATCCCCATGCTGCCTGCCCTTTCACCTCTATGAAACTCTTGGGGGGGGGGAAACAAGGTAGCACTGGAGGGGTCCATAAAGGTAGTGCAAGGCCCCTCAAACCTGGTACCAGCCCTGGAAGACTGCATTTGACACAAGAAAAACCCTCTCATGTGTCTGTCTCCAAACACGGCCGAAGAAAAATAAAATCTTTTTTGGCAACGAATATGGAACTTGTAGGCATTCTTGGTTTCCTATATATGGAATACTGTTGTCCCTTTTGTAATGTGATTGGCATCTGTATTCATGTATGGATACCAAAGTACACATACCTAAGATAGCAGTGCTTCCTTTATTTTTGTTATTTCCAACTAGGTCAGCCTTCTCCAATCACATGCCTTCCAGATGTTGACCACTGCCATGCCGGCTGGGGCTAATGGGAGTTGTAGTTCAAAACATCTGGAGGGCACAAGGTTGGGGGAAGCTGACCAAAGTGCAAATAAATATGAGAGCTTTTTGTGATCCTCAAGATGTGTTGATTATGAACATCAAAATGGCCAAAGCTGGTGTTAATTGTTAAATTCTCCATACACTACAACAAAAAGCAAAGCCTGTGGAACAAGATGCAAGACAATATAATTGCAGGATAGATAGCATTATTCAAACCTTCCTGAATGTGAGGATGACAACTCTGTCATTTTCACTATGTAAGT
This sequence comes from Rhineura floridana, assembly GCF_030035675.1. Classification (NCBI taxonomy): domain Eukaryota; kingdom Metazoa; phylum Chordata; class Lepidosauria; order Squamata; family Rhineuridae; genus Rhineura; species Rhineura floridana. Next base: position 78,638,606 of record NC_084486.1, on the reverse strand, counting down.
TTTAGAACTGGCATCCCATCCCCTTCCATTTATGATACTACTTCAGATTTTAAAGTATCTTTCAAGCACCCATATAGACTAAAAGCCTTAAAAAAACAACAGCCTTACAGGAAAGGAATAAATAACTACAAATAAAATGCAGGGTAATTGAAATCAAGTACCAGAACAGTAAGCCCATTTCTGATGTGTAAAGTGCACAAAAAGAAGAGGAAGCAGGAATGTGGTATCAGGCCCAGTTCCCCGGCCTACACTCATTCAGCAGACAGAGTGTCCTAGATGTGACAGCACCTGGGGAAGGTTGTTGAGGGTCTTCACATATTCTGAGGCCTTCAATCTCTTTCCACACAGCGTTTCCTAGCTGCTGAGGGAGAGAGGATCAGTTAGCCCAGCCTGCACCAACCTGGTGCTCCCCAGATGTTTTGGACAACAACTGCTTGCAGTACTTTATCCAGTTGGTAAAGGTTGAGTTCTCCAGTGCAATTTACCCAATACACAATTGCCAATATTGCAAGCATGGATGAAACACGAGAGACATCTGAGCCATGATATCCCCTACCCCATTTTGCCTTTGGCCAAAAGGTGGTGTATGTATAAATAAATAAATAAATAAATAAATAAAATTACCTGTCTGGGGTGCTTTGTCCTTGCATCCTCAGGTGCAGGAATGGAGCTGAAACTGGGTGTTTGGTGTTTACACCCAGATTTCTGAAGTGAGGACTAATAAGAGTTCTGAGATGAGATTATGAATCTCTTCGCAAATGTGCTCCAAGGCCAGGCTGCGTGTTGTACCCAATGATGTGGGGCAGAACATTTCCCAGCACTTTATCTTTTCATGGAAAATTTCCTGTTTCATAAGGCCATTAGTAACAATGAATGGCTGCCAAATGCAAATATAATTTTAGGCAAGTTTGGCAGTTTCAAAGTATTTAGCTTTGTTTACTAAATACAAGTAAACTAAATGTGCTAAATTAGTTCACTCTAGAGAGTGACCTAAAAGAGTGATCAGAAAAGTGTCCTACACAAACTGAAATTCTCCCATACATCTTATGCTAATTTGCACAGAACATGCAGAAAATCCACATCACTACTTGTGTACTTTCTCTTTTGCTCCATTACCAAAGCTCCAGAGTGTGTTCCAAATATGCAATACATGAGGCCACAGAGATATAGTCCCCTGTCATCTGAGTTATGAGCTCTCTATCAGAGGTTATACATGGGATGCGTGCGGCACATTTGATTTGCCAGAGTTTGTGTTAGTTTTTGTTTTCCTCATTTACTCAAAACATCTGTTGCTGTAAGAACTCTTCTTCACTTTTCTAGCTTCCTTGACTCTGCTATTTAACTATACTGGCAGTCTCTGAGTTGGATAAAGAAAAATTTGACCTCTGAAACTTGATAAGGATGGCACCAGGCAAGTTGTCCTCAGAATGGTATTCCAAAGCTGGGAAGCATCACTGAAGAGGCCCTAATCTCTGGTCACCACTTATCTCATCTCTGATGGGACACCTCAAGCAGGTTCTCCAATGATGACCTCAGCTATGGGCAGGTTCATTTTAGAGGAAGTAATACTTTTACAGTTGCAGAACAGAGTTCAAGTGAGGAGCTGTACAATCCTACAAACCATATTTTTTCAATAGTTGCCATGGGAATACCACAAACCAAGGGTCATGCCTTTTCTCTTTTATTAACTCCTCTGCAGTAGCCATCCCTTCATCTACACAGCTTCCTACCCTCCTGCTTCAGATGTGAGAGAAATTCAGGTTGGTCTAGTGCAAGCTTACCCAGTTCACACTATCTGAAACAATATATCAGTTGAAACTCAGCTGTCCTTTGAAATTTGCACTTCCCTGAATTTTGTGATACAGCTCTCCAACACCTCCTCCATGTGCACAAAAATATGTATGTTAGGGGAAATTGTGCATAAAATTCATATATATAGAAGAAGATGGCGGTAGAGGCAACAGCTACGGGCGATGGAGCCCCACAACCAATGGCTTTTATGGGGTAATTCCCCCTCGGCCAGAGGCTACAATGAACGGGAAAGCACGAGAAATACGGGGGAGCCCCCCTCCCTTCTTCCTATGCTGCCTCCCTCGTATTTGACCTGGACCTGGACGCCAGTTGTCGGTATGACCCAGGGATGCAACTTGATACGCCACCTATGCCAGGTCGCAGCCGCCTCTTGCGGTGGAGAGTGCTGAGCCGGGCTGGAGCAGGAGATGGGCTGCAGCCTCTCGGCGGGCCTGATGCTGCGGCCTGTTCTCGGGAGACGCCACTTTGTTGTGATGATCTTTCGGTGGATTCTGAGGGCCGGGAAGCGCCCCTGCAGCTGCCACCATCCTACCATCTGGCCTTCGTCCACTTCGCCGTGATATCAGCTGCGCTTACACCCTGGCTCCTTCGCCTCGGCTTCCTTAAGAAGAACTTCCCTGTTAGTTTCGACTTTGAGGGGTCTGTTTATCCCGCCCTTCTCCCTGTTGGAGCTGCTGGACATTAAGATCAAGAGGAGATGCCGCTTTTGATCTTGCAAACGGACTATCACCCACACTGGTTTCTATGTCAGGGTGGGAAGACTTACACCAGGAGCTTCCATCTGAAGTTACACCTTTCGGACTGTACAGGCGAGAAGCCCTATTACTGAAACTCAGTTGCCTCTACCTTATAGTTTAGTTTTTACTGTTTAGCCCTTTAATGTTCTGATGTTTTATATATTTTTGCTTTCTACGTTGCTCAGAGTGGCTGGGTAACCAGCCAGATGGGCGACTAATAAATCAAATAAATAAATAAATAAACATATAAAGTTGTATTATATGAGGGAAAATTGCTTGCAAACATGTGCATATAAGGGAAAATTGCATACAAGAATGTTAAGAGAACTATGCACTAAAATGCTGACAAAACTTCATAAGGGCTCCTGCTGGAAGGAAAGAAGGGATATAAATCAAATAATAATAATAATAATAAGGACTTTTTTAAAAAAATCAAACTGATGCAGAAATGTGGTGAATTGAGCTTCAGATTGGGGAAAAAATGAGAAACTGGGGAAACCGGAATGTACAGAGTTGTCCGTTGCTAACTCCTATCCTTTGTGAAGCAAAAGAACAGTACCATTTGCTTCAACAAGAGTAGGAGGAAGGTTAGCAAAGAAGTGAGACCAGGGAAGATGCAGCTGCTTATCCTTTGCTCACTCTGAAACTATTACAGATTTCATTTCTGAGTTGCAACCTGCCAACCCTAATCATGGTAGCTTCCAACAAAAGGTGTCATGGTCTACATCATAAAATCTAGACGTTACCTTTCAATTATTTCTCAGAGGCATAACAATTTAGGCAAAGGATTTACAAAGGAATGCCTTTATAACAGTCAGTGGTACAATAGCTTGGGCACTGGGCCATGTTTGGAGCACTATTGTTAACAGAAATAAATCACCAGAAGAAGGGTGACCTCTCAGCTCCACTCTTTAGATTATAAGATGCTCTAGCTTTGGACATCAAGATATCCACATTGCATCTGTAGTAATACATTCTCTTTTACTGTTTCTAAAGCCAAGGTCAAAAAGACTCAGCAAGCTATATTGCAGCACAGACAACATCCTCCCTCCTGGGGGGGGGGCTGGAGGAAGGAGTAGCCTTCAACAGAAAAGACTGCATCAGTTTATCTACATTACAGAATTAATGAGCAACAGAGTGGCATCCAAGAACTCCTGCCAGCCTCTAACTTAATCAATTATTGCCTGTGTAGCAAGTAAAAGACTTGTTGGCAGACCGGAGTTTGGACATTCAGGGAAACAAAAAAGACCAGAGTCTTGACAAAAGGCATCATGAAGTGAGGCTATGATTGAGCTTCAGCTAACTACTGTAGAAAGAAAGAAAAATTCTCAGCAGCATGTTGGCTAGATTACAGCCACCAATAATAAAAAGGCTCCTTCTAAGCTTTATAACTTTGTTCAAAAGTCCTTCTTGTTGGAATAGCAGCCTGACTGCTGGTCCCTCTTCTTAGCCAATTAGCACCTCATTAATTGTCAACCTGCACAACTTCAAAACTTAAATCACTTTTATCTTGATTCTTTACATATCGCACAGGTTAACAATTACTACTGCTTGGGATTCTTTAAAAATCTTCACTTCCCTGAATATCTAAGGCCTTCTCTGCCTTGGCTGCAGTCATCGTAACACATTGGTTGTGCCATGGGCATTATTCATTCCCATTGGGTGTTATCAGGGATCACTTCCGTGGTGGCTGTGAGAGCATTTTTTTTTACCAGTTGCACCTATCTTTACACAGTGGGGAGGAGAGCCTGGCTGGGAGTCCAGAGTCTGTGAGTTCAAATCCCTGCTCGTGTCTCGTGGGTGTAAAGGGCCAGCTAAAGATCACCCCCACAGTAAGTGGCTCAGGGGTTATGTGCCCTGCCACCTGTGCAGCCGTGGGCAAGCTGCATAGTCCCAAGGAGCCCAGTTGCCCCCCAGCTGGCAGTTGCAGACAAGGAAGGGGCTGGCTTGTGCAGCTGTGGCAAGCTGAGCAGGCCCTAGCCAGCCGGGGAGGACTAGCCTCAGAGGGAGGCAATGGGAAACCCCCTCTGAATACTGCTTACCATGAAAACCCTATTCATAGGGTAGCCATAAGTCAGGATCGACTTGAAGGCATTCCATTTCCATTTTTTACACAACTAGCAGCACTTATTCCTTAAGGTTGCAGTGCCATGGACAGTAGGAGAATGCTGGTGACTTCAATCACATTCATTCCAAACAGTAAACCTGAATTCAGTTCTAAATAATAATAATAATAATAAAATTTTATTTGTTAGTCGCCTATCTGTCCGAATTAACGGACACTCTAGGCGACTTACAACAACATAATAAAATACAATACACAATTCAAACACATTCATCAATTGAACTAACATCAAAACATCAATTAACACATCAAAAAACTAATCCACCCCAAAGTTCCTGTAGGCCTGCCTGAATAGCCAGGTCTTTAAAGCTCGGCGGAAACTCATCAGGGAGGAGGCATGTCGAAGATCGTAGGGGAGAGAATTCCAGAGGGTGGGAGCCACAACTGAGAACGCCCTCTCTCTGGTCCGCACCAGCCAAGCTGTTTTGACCGGTGGGACCGAGAGGAGGTCCTGTGAGGCTGATCTTGTAAGGCGGCTTAATTGGTGATACTGGAGGCGGTCCTTCAGATAAACTGGGCCGAAACCGTATAGGGTTTTAAAGGTCAATACCAACACCTTGAATTGGGCCCGGCAAACCAGTGGTAGCCAGTGTAGTTCTATCAACACCGGGGTGATATGTTCCCGGCGACGGCTATGCTTAATCAAGTGTGCCGCCGCATTCTGTACCAACTGCAGTTTCTGGACCATTTTCAAGGGTAACCCCACATAGAGCGCATTACAATAGTCTAAGCGAGAGGAGACCAGGGCATGTATCACTCATGGGAGCAGGTGTACAGGAAGGTAGGGTAGACATAAACATCATAATATCTGAACTGTAAGTCAGGGATAGGGAAGCTGTGGCCCTCCAGATATTGTTGGACTCCCAATTCCTATCAGCCCCAACTAGCATGGCTGATAATCAGGATGATGGGAGTTTTAGCACAACAGCATCTGGAGGTCTACAGATTCCCCACTCCTGTTGTAAGGGATGAGGCTGAAAAGGCTTGGGACACAAATAGCTGAAGGAGTGCTTCTTCCAAAAGCAGCCTGCCCACATCACAAGATGGTTTGCTGGGTCCCTGCTCCAAGTGCCTTCCGTATAGGAAAGTATGTTGTGTAAAGACAAAGGAGAGAGCTTTTTTGTGGTGAGGGTTGTTCTGAATTTGGAATTTCATCCTTAAGGAGGTGTGGCTGGCATATGCTTTGTAAGAGTTTGGTTACCAGGTGAAGACATTTTTATTTATCCAGGCATTTTAAATTATATGCATGCTTCAGCATATTTTATTATTTTATTTGCTGGATGGTGGTGATTATGATGATGATGTTACTGTATTATTCCGGTCATTATTTTACTGTACTATTTATTGCATTATGATTTACATATGTTTTACACTGCCCCTGAAATCTGATCCAGTGAGGGGCAGCATAGAAATGTTTTAAATAAATAAAGGATGGAACAGGGCCTTCTTGGTGATAGTATTTAACATTATGTAACTCCTCCCTGTCATGACTCCCTATCAACTTTGGTACAGGACTCTGATGTGAATTAGGCTCAGGCAATTTACTCAGATAAATAACTGTATTTGGAGCCCTTCTGGCCACAGCTCTTCCATCACCCTTGGACTCGGAGGATGTATCCTCTAAGTACCCCATTTTCCAGCCTCATAGATGTCAAAGACTGCAAAATTAGTTTTTGACTTTCCAGTCAGCCCCTCTAGGGAGGCGGACCCAACCACACTTCAGGCCTTGTCAGCCTACATAGGGCTTTAGTTGGCAACAGTTCCCTGCTGGGACAACATTTTCCTAAAGCTTCCTTAGTAAGAGAATACTTCTGCCAGCAGGCCTCACTCGGAACTAAATGAAGTTCTGTTTTTCACTGTATAAGGGAGCTTCTGATTGGACTTACTCTACCCTGATGTTCCTTTGCCTGCCATGACTTCATTTCACTGGATACCACCTGCTTCTCTTGTGAGCCTCAAACACCCATAGAACAAGATATTCCTCCTTCATACAGTTCCAAAACCTCATACTTTCTGGCATGCTGTTAAGACTGTTTCATTGGGCCTTTGACCTTGCTTGATCTGGTCTTGTTCTGGCTTTCTCTCATGCTTTTTTTATTTGACAGAGGGGTTTTCTGCTGCCTTACACTTGCTATTTTATCTTGCTTTGTTGTTTTATGTATATTTATGCTTCTTTAACTTTTTTAGCTACTTTGAAGGCCCACTAGCTGAAAAGTGTAGAAATATTGATATTAATAAAATATATAAAGGAAGGGTGCCCCATTGAGCACAGTTATAGTTTCTCTCGAGAACCCTGAGAAGTGCAGATTTATGAGTTTGCACGAGTTCTTCTGGTGATACACAGCTCCATCACTTAACTTCAATTCTCAGAGTTCCTTACAGGAAAACCACTGCAATAAAACTGATTGATTCATGTGCATACCACATGAAAATACAAGTAAAAAGTACCCACAGCATTAACGCTGCAAATACCAAAAGCAGTGAGGAGTTCTGCAAGATTAATCCTAGATATCTAGTAGTACTGCTGGAGGCATGCATGGAGTGATTAATGGAGTGATTAATGTTGTGATTATTTGAATCTGCTGATAATCCAGCTCATTATCAAGCCATACATGATGTGGAGAAAAGTGACAGGAAAAAAGTTTTTCTTCCTCTCTTATATTACTAGAACCCAGGGTCATTGGGTAAAGCTAAATAGTGGGAGACTCAGGCCAGACAAAAGGAAGTACTTCTTCAGTCACAAGGCATATTGTTAACGTATGGAATGCACTAGCACAAAATGCAGTGATAGAAGTCATGCATAGGAGTCAACTTCCATCGCTATTATCCTAAGCATAATTACAAGGAAAATAGGGCTACGCTGAAACAGATCTATTTGCAGTATTGTTCAGCTACTGCAAACAGAGCCAGTCCGGTTTGCTGCTGGAGACAGAAGGTTGTATTCAACTAAGTTCTTTGCAGAGTAGACCCATTGAAATTAATGAATCTATGTTAATCATGTTTATTAACATCAGTGAGTCTATTCTGAGTAAGACTAGCATTGAATACCACCCAGAGAACCAAATGGTGCCTCCGACCCCAGCTTTCATTGTACCCAAAGCAAGCCAAGTTATTGTGGCACCTGAGGCAGAAAATCCCATAAGCAGCTATCCTCCTCCCTGGGAGCTAACGATCTGCTGCCCTTTTATGGCACACAAAATCAGCTGCTTGAGACAACTGGCTCACTCTGCCTAACATTAGTAGCCAGCCCTGCCCTGCAACTTGCAACAATGGGGGGGATCTCTATGAAGTTAGTCTATTTATCTTCCAGTAGCACAGGATGGTGAGATAGGGAGACTTATTCTATTGCCTAGGCAGCGAGCTGACCCTTCCCATTTCCCAGCACCAGACAACAGAGGAAGAACAAAATGGCATGAATTTTATGACAGAAACACAGGTAAGGTACCTGGGGAGGGGACTCAGGGAGCATTTTGTTTTTCCCAAGACTCCCCATTTTCCCATTTGGACTTGAATTTTCTACAGACTACACTTCACCTCAAGCTTTCTCAGACATATGTCCTTATTACACCTAGGTCACACCCACACACCATACATTTAAAGCACTCTGATACCACTTTAACAGTTATGGCTTCTCCTAAAGAATTCTGGAAACCATAGTTTGTTAGGGGTGCTGGGAATTGTAGCTCTCTCAGGGGTCTCCTAACAACCCTCAGCACTGTTAACTACAGTTCCCAGAATTCTTTGGGGGAAGCCATGACTCTTAAAGTGGTATCATAGTGCTTTAAATGTATGATGTGAATAGGGTTGCCAGGTTCAGGGCCTGAGACTGATCCTGTATCTTTAGGAGAAGAGAAAGTCAGCCAAGTGCAGGTGCTCTTGCAACACTGTAAAGGGAAACACCACAAGGTGGAATTCTTTCTCCCTGCACAACTTTTGATACAGAAGACCTCTTGGAAGCTGGGCCTGGCAAGCAAGAGGTCTTCTATATCTTTAAAAGTTGTGCAGGGGGAAGGGAGAATTCCACCTTGTGGTTTTTCCCATTATAGTGTTGCAAGAACACCTGCACTTGGCTGACTTTCTCTTCTCCTAAATATACAGGATCCATCTCAGGCCCTGAGCCTGGCAACCCTAGGTGTGAATGTGACCTTAGTAAGACTAACGTTTGAGTAAACATAAATAGGCTTGTGTTGTTTGTGAGCAGTCCCCTTCACACTGAACTCCTCTCTGTCAACAGCCTCACACAAGCTATCTAGCTGGCAAGTCTAATGCAACAATATATGAATAATGTATTTATTATGAAATATTAAGAAGAAAATAGGTTAATAACATCTTTGCAAATACAGTCAGGAATAGTCACATTCATCATCAGCAAATGTCCACCCTTGAGCCAAATGGCAACAGGACACACAAGACAAATGACAAAGAACTGGTCAAGTTCACAGTTAAAAACATGATAACTAGTCATACAGAGTGCTGAAAGCAGAGAAAATGATTTATTGATCTGATCTAGATTTCATTTTGTTTAAAAGACAGAAGGTGAAGCAATACTTGGGGGGGGGGAGAATGCTGGGCCCTGCCCTACTAAGACAGATGAAAATAGTCAGCAAATACCTCTATTCAAAGGCCAAGGCAAACAACCAGGCAGAGCTATGGAATATATTTATTGATTTTTAAAAAAACTAAGGGCTTGTTCATATCTGCACATTCATTGTGTAGCATCATTTTGATTCTTGCGTGTCTGAATGAGCCATTGCTGGTCAGGTTAGTTCACACATTCCTCTGATGGTTATCAAGCAATGAGAAATGAATTATACAGCCACTATAGCCAGCATGGAATTTTCACATTCCACAATGTTAAATTGAAAATAACCCCCATGCCAGTCTGCTGCTTCCCATTAGCACATTTCAAAACAAAACTTTACAAAACTTATAGTCCTGAACTCAGAAATACTTGCTTAACAACCCTCTAAGTTTTCATGGTGATACATACAACAGTCAGAGAAAATCGAGAGTTCAAAGTGTAAAACAAGAGGGAAAAAATCCAAACTCGTTAGACTTTTTTCTGTCAGTGGTCTCATAAAAATTTTTAATTTATTTTTATTTAAAATATTTCTATCCCGCCCTTCTGTCCTATAATAGGGCACTCAGGGCGGCTTACAAAAATAAAATCAAACATGTACATAATACAATTGTAAACAATAAAATCACAAAAACATTAAAATAAATTTAAAATACATAAAATACAATTAAAATACATAAAATACAATATATATAATACACACACACACACACATATATACTAAAGGGACTACAAAGGTAAAATTTAATGCAGAAGGCATAAAATCAGTTCAGGCTCTACCTTCAATTCCTCCCAAAGTCTCTCCAGAACAAGATCGTTTTCAGAAGTCTCCAGAAAACCAACAGGGAGGGAGCAGAGTGAACTTCTTGGGGAAGAGTATTCCAAAGCTAAAAAAGCTCTCTCCCGCGTGCCTGTCAATGTAACATCTTTCACTCCAGGCACGCAGAGGAGACCAGAGGCAGATGATCTTAAATCCCGGGCAGGTGCATATGGGCATAAGCGGTCCCTCAGTTACATTGGTCCAAGGCCGTTTAGGGCTTTATAGGTCAGAACCAGCACTTTGAATTGGGCCTGGAAACAAATTGGGAGCCAGTGGAGTCAATACAGCACAGGAGTGATATGCTCCCTGTGCCGTGCTCCAGTTAACATTCTGGCTACTGCATTTTGAACCAACTGCAATTTCCGAACTGTTTTCAAAGGCAGCCCCACATAGAGTGTGTTACAGTAATCAAGCCTTGATGTCACCAATGCATGTGTCACTGTGGCCAAGTCAACTGCAGCAGGTAGACTAGTGTGAGTTGGCCAAAAGCACTCCTGGCTACCGCAGCCACCTGATATTCAAGCAGCAGGGCAGGATTTAGGAGGACTCCCAAACTGCAAACCTGCTCCTTCAAGGGGAGTGCAACCCCATCCAGAACAGGTTGCAACCCCATCCCTGATGCAGTTTTTCCCTTGATCAGCAGTACTTCCATCTTGTCTGGATTAAGTTTCAGTTTGTTAGCCCACATCCAGCCCTTCACAGCCTCCAGGCACTGGTTTAGGATGAGCACTCCGTCTCTGCAATCAGATGGTAGGGAGAGATAGAGCTGAGTGTCATCTGCATATTAATGACACTGTACTCCAAATCTCCTGATGACCTCTCCCAGCGGTTTCATATAAATGTTAAAGTGCATGGGAGACAGAACCTTGCAGTACCCCACAGGCCAATGGCCAGGGGGTCGAGCAATAGTCTCCCAGCACCACTTTCTGGGTCCTGTCTGTCAGGTAGGACCAGAGCCACCATAAAACAGTGCCTCCCAATCCCATCCCAGCTAGACGGTCCAGAAGGATACCATGGTCAATCGTATCGAAGGCCGCCGAGAGGTCCAGCAGCACCAACAGGGATGCACTCCCTCTGTCTGATGCCCAGCATAGGTCATCAAGCAGGGTGACCAAGGTACTCCCTGTCCCATGGCCAGGCCTAAAGCCTGGTTGAAAAGGTTCTAGATAGTCCAATTCATCCAGGAAGATGGAGCTGAGCAGCCACTACCCTCTCTATCACCTTGCCCAGAAAGGGGAGATTAGAGACTGGGTGGAAGTTGTTAGGATCCACAGGGTCTAACAAAGGCTTTTTTAACAAAGGTCTTATCACAGCCTCCTTCAACAATGTTGGCATAGAACCTTCCCTTAGAGAGGTGATAATTAAATATGCCAACCAGTCAGCCGCTCCCCCTCTGGCAGATTTGATTAACCAGGTTGGGCAAGGGTTAAGGGAACAAGCAGTGGCCCTCAGTTCTCCCAGAATCCTGTCCACATCCTCAGGCTTTACAAGCTGAAAAGTATCCATGTTCACAGAGTACCTGTAATTCTATTAGTTACCTTGCCCCATACTCTGACCTTCATATTCTGTAGTGCTGAATTTTTTTTCAGTGCTGAATGCATGGCTGATTTTTAACTAATTTAAGAAATTTAACATTGAAGTCTATTATAACATTGGGCATACTCAGTAAGAACCAACTGTCAGTGTTCTAAAAGCCAGACTCACAGTTGTTTGGCTTGACTAATCAGGTGGCCACACACATACCAGAACTATATTTCACTTTAGATAATCATTGCTTCCACCAAAGAATCATGGGAAGTGTAGTCTGTGAAGGGTGCTGAGAAGAGACACCTATTCCCCTGACAAAGCTCCAGTAGCCAGAGTGGTTTAACAGTCAGACCCTCTTCTGGGGACTGTAGCTCTGTGAGGAGAATAGCGCCTCTTGTAGCACCTCTCAGCAGTCTTCACAAATGATGCTTCCCAGGATTCTTTGGGAGAAGCCATGACTGTGTAAAGTGAAATAAAAGTCTGGTGTGGATGTGGCCAGGAACAGCTTTTGTTTAAATTTGGGTGGAAGACTATATGTGCCTGCTGTAGAATAAAAAAAATGGGGAAAACCCTGAAAAACAATGATACTGTTCACAATGTTTTTCTTTTGGAAAGCAAAGGAGATTTCCCTCTGCCCAGTGCCTGCCCACCCAAACTCCTCCCCTACCCCCCTTCCCTACCCCTCCCACAAGTCAGTTTAAACTATCCTAAGCATGATTGTACAGGAGTAAATCCCACTGAACTCAAAAAGCATGCAAATGATCAAACCTCCCCTCCCCTCCTCCTCCCTCCCTCCCTTTTGCTGCTTCCCTCCCCACCCCATCCCCTTCCAACCCCCCTCCTCCTCCATGATCAATTTTATCTATTCTAAGCATGATTGCACGGGAGTAAATCCCACTGAACACTATACGCATGCAAATGATCAGACCTGCCCTCCTCCTCCCTTCCCCCTCTCCTCTCCTTCCTCCTCTCTCCTTCTCTTCCCCTCCTTCCCCTCTCCTCTCCCTTCCTCCTCACTTCTTCCTCCCCTCTTCCTTTTCCCTCCTCCCCTGCCCACTTCAGCCCTCCCTTCCCCCCTCTTCTCCTCCTCCCCCATGGTCAGTTTCACCTATCCTAAGCATGATTGCATGGAAGTAATTGCCCCCCACACCCAAGAAGAAGTCACAGAGACAAGGTATTGGATTAAATGTTAAATTTATTAAAATATAACAGTATTGAAATAAGAATTGCATATCTCCAATTAACCAATTAGAACTTACAGGCAGGTGAGGAATTCAATTACTCCTGGTAGGGAAGACTTCTCCCAGTCACTTGGGCATGTCATCCAGCTTGTGGATCCCCCATGCACACCCTGGCCCCGCTGTACTCGCGTTCACCCTGATACGCATGACAGTCCACAAACTGGTACCCCCCAATTCACCCCAGACCTAAGAGCGGTAACATGTCACATGTTCCCTAACTCACCCCTCCCTTCAGGACAGACCAACCCTATCTTCTTCCAGGGGAGAGGGTGGGAGCAAAACTGCCCCCACTTTACAGTGGGAACATTGATCTCACTGACTGAATAAGCATGCAAATGATCGAACCTGCCCTCCTCCTCCCCTCCCATCTGCATCCCTCCCCCTGCTCCCCTCTGACCTTGTTCCTCCCCTCCCTCCTCCTCCCCCCCTCTGTTTCCTCCTCCACCTCTCTCCATCCCCCATGGTCAGTTTCACCTATCCTAAGCATGATTGCAGGGGAGTAACTTCAATTGAACTCAATAAGCATGCAAATGATCAATCCATTCTCAGCAAACTTGCACAGGATCCCATTTCTTACCTCCTGAATTAAAAAGCAGAGAAATTCATGAATAGGGGAAAAAAACCTTGCAGTTTAAGGACGTACCTATAGCCCACAGATATTTTTATCAAACTTTAAAAAGCAGGAAAATTGGGCAGTTATAGTAAATGCACCAGGGGAGCAGGAGACCTGACCTCCTCTCTGAGATATTGTACTGCCCTACAAATTTGTCAAAATGCGAACACAATTTGGGTTGGTCTTTCACAGTCCAATCTACTTCCTGTGTAGCTTGGAAGAATTTGGTAATGGAATGTATCTACATGATGCTCCTCTTGAAGATGGTCCTAGGAGCTGCAAGTAATGCAGAATGCAGCTGCTAGGTTGATAAGTAGCACAGTCCGATGGAATCATGTGTCATCAGTACTGAAAGTCTACACTGGCTGTTTGTTGTTGTTGTTATGTGCCTTCAAGTCGACTACAACTTATGGCGACCCTATGAATCAGCAACCTCCAAGAGCATCTGTTGTGAACCACCCTGTTCAGATCTTGTAAAAGGTCTGTGGCTTTCTTTATGGAATCAATCCATCTCTTGTTTGGCCTTCCTCTTTTTCTACTTCCTTCTGTTTTTCCCAGCATGATTGTCTTTTCTAATGAATCATGTCTTCTCATGATGTGTCCAAAGTAGGATAACCTCAGTTTCATCATTTTAGCTTCTAGTGACAGTTCTGGTTTAATTTGTTCTAACACCCAATTATTTGTCTTTTTCGCAGTCCATGGTATGCGCAAAGCTCTCCTCCAACACCAAATTTCAAATGAGTTGATTTTTCTCTTATCAGCTTGTTTCACTGTCCAACTTTCACATCCATACATAGAGATCGGGAATAGGGTTGCCAGGTCAGAAGCATCCCAAACCCTGAGCTTTGGGGGGTAAGCCCAAGTGATGTCATGGGGCGGGTGCAAGTGATGTCACAGGGTGGGTCCAAGTGACATCATGGGGTGGGTCCAAGTGATGACATTAAGCATGATACATTAAGCATCAACCACAGTTGCTTGGCACATATGATTCATACAAAAACATTTATCTGATTGGAAATTAAGATAGAAATTTTAATAATAATAATAATAATTTAATTTATGTGTCGCCTATCTGGCCAATGGCCACTCTAGGCGACGTACATCTTTGTTACAATAAAATACATCATAATAATACAGTACAACGATAAAACTATAAAACTATAAACAATAACAGTTCAGAGTACTAGGCAATTTGTCATAGAGATTAACCCTCCCCGGAAGTCCCAAAGGCCTGTCTGAAAAGCCAGGTCTTCAAGGCCTGGCGGAATACATTCAGGGAAGGGGCATGCCGAAGATCATATGGGAGGGAGTTCCAGAGAGTGGGGGCCGCCACTGAGAATGCCCTCTCTCTCATCCCCACCAACCTAGCTGTTTTAGTTGGCGGGACTGAGAGAAGGCCCTGTGTGGCTGATCTTGTGGGGCGGCATAATTGGTGGCGTTGGAGGCGCTCCATCAGATAAACTGGGCCGAGACCGTATAGGGATTTAAAGGTTAATACCAACACCTTGAATTGGGCCCGGAAAACAACTGGAAGCCAGTGCAGATCGAACAGCACTGGAGTAATATGCTCACGGTGGCGACAGTTTGTAAGTAGTCAAGCCGCCGCATTTTGTATAAGTTGTAATTTCTGGACCATTTTCAAGGATAGCCCCACGTAGAGCGCATTACAGTAATCCAAACTAGAGGTGACCAGGGCATGTACCACCAATGGGAGCTGATGAACAGGAAGGTATGGTTGCAGTCTACGTATGAGGTGTAATTGATACCAAGCTGCCCGACTCACTGCCGAGATCTGAGCCTCCATGGACAGCTTGGAATCAAGAACAACCCCAAGGCTGCAGACCTGGTCCTTTAGGGGCAATCTCACCCCATCGAACATCAAGTCAATATCTCCCAACCTTCCTCTGTCTCCCACGAGTAGCACCTCGGTCTTATCAGGATTCAGCTTCAACCTGTTCCTTCCCATCCATCCACTCACGGATTCCAGGCACTTGGACATGGTCTCCACAGCCAACTCTGGTGAGGATTTAAACGAGAGATAGAGCTGAGTGTCATCCGCATATTGGTGACACTGCAGCCCAAATCTCCTAATGATTGTCCCCAGCGGCTTCATATAGATATTAAATAGCATGGGAGAGAGGATAGAGCCCTGTGGCACACCACAATTGAGAGGCCAAGGGTCTGAAACCTCTTCCCCCAATGCTACCTGTTGATGCCTATCGGAGAGGAAGGAATGGAACCACTGCAGTACAGTGCCCCCTATTCCCAACCCCTCCAGGCGATGTAAAAGGATACTGTGGTCAACAGTATCAAAAGCCGCTGAGAGATCGAGGAGGACAAGAAAGGTGAATTCTCCCCTATCTAATGCCCTCCTCATATCATCCACCAGAGCGACCAAGGCTGTCTCAGTACCATGTCCAGTCCTGAAACCCGATTGGTATGGATCCAAATAATCCATTTCATCCAAGTGTGTCGACAGCTGATTAGCCACCACTCGCTCAATGACCTTGCCCAAGAATGGTAAATTTGAAATTGGGCGAAAGTTGTTCAGAACTTGGGGATCCAAGGAGGGCTTCTTTAAGATGGGCTTTACAATTGCCTCCTTGAGGGCTAATGGCATTACACCCTCCTCCAGGGATGCATTAACCACCGCCTTAATCCCCTTGCCCAATTTCTCTTTGCAGCTCATAAGGAGCCACAACGGGCAAGGATCATTTAGACATGTGGTAGGCTTCACAGTTGAGAGCACCTTGTCCACATCCTCAGAAGGGAGAGGCCGAAACCGATCCCATTCGACCGGCTTGCAACTGGTCAACTCTGGTTCATTTACTGTATCCACGGCGTACGGGATCAAGTTCCGTAAGTGTTTGATTTTGTCAGCAAAGTGCTTTGCTAATTTGTCACAGGAGGCTTTTGACTGTTCCAAGGGTTCCTGAGCAACTGGACCGACCAGGCTTCGGACCACTTGGAACAACCTCCTGGGACAGCACTCTGCAGACGCAATGGAGGCAGCAAAGAACCTCTTCTTTTCTGCCTTCACTGCCACTTGACAGGCAGCTACTGCTGCTCTAACCTGTGTCCGGACATCTTCGGAACGTGATTTCCGCCACTGGCGTTCTAGTCGTCTCACCTCCCGTCTCAGATTACGCAGCCGTGGTGTATACCATGGTGCTAACTGAGTTCTATTCGGGGGAGAGGACGTTTCGGAGCCACCCGGTCCACTGCTCTGGTGATTCCCTCATTCCACTCTATCACCAGGGTATCGACCGGGCGGCCTTCAGCAGGTTCCAATTCCCCAAGCGCAACCAGGAATCCTTTTGGATCCATCAGGCGCCTGGGGCACACCATTCTAATAGGTCCTTTACCCCTGCGAAGGGTGTGTGGCATCGAGAAGTCTATGTTCACCAGGTAGTGATCTGACCATGACACAGGGGTGGAAGAAACCACCCCCAATTTCAGAGCACTTCCCTCCCCTCCCAGGACAAACATAAGGTCGAGAGCATGACCGGCTACATGGGTGGGCCCAATGTTACTAAGGTGCAGTTTCCAGGAAGCCATGGTTTCCAGGAAATCCCGAGGGGCTCCAGTGAGAGTGGTCTCGGTATGCACGTTGAAGTCACCCAGCACTAATAATTCTGGGGACAACGCCCGTACAGCCGAGACCACCTCCAGCACCTCGGCCAGGGAGTCTGCTGTGCAGCGGGGTGGGCGGTACACAAGCAGGATCCCCAAACTGCCCTTCAGGCCCAACCTCCGTACATGCAGTCAACAAACTTAGTCCTGTGAAGAGGAGGTCTGGTGAAAACTAAAGACTCCCGATAGATGACTGCCACTCCCCCTCCCCACCTTCCTACCCTCGGCTGCTGTGCGTAACGGAAACCTGGCGGGCACATGGCCTCAAGAATGGGAGCTGAGGCCTCATCCAGCCAAGTTTCCGTAATACATGCCAGGTCTGCCCGCTCATCCAAGATAATATCATGGATGTGTGATGTTTTTTGTACTACAGACCTGGCATTGCACAACAGCAGTCGAAGGTCGGTAGGAATCCTGCATCCCCCAGTTATCGTCTGGTTCTGGACAGACCCGGAACATGGGATGGGTATTAAGCATCTATCCCTTGTTCCCCTAATCTGGCCTGGTCTGCCAGCAGTACCATTCCAGCGCCTGCCGCCCACTTTTTCTATAGTTTGGCCCCTCACCCTCCCTGTCACATCCCCCCCTTGCTTGCACATGCCCCTATCCCGGTCTGCCAATCAGACAGGCCACCCACCCTAAAACAATAGTGAACCGGAGACCCGCCTCTATCACACTCTGTAACTGTAAATTAATTTAAATTAAAATTAAAATTAAAATCAGTACAATTTCCATCACATCCACACATCCATACACACCCCACATTTCCACAATCAATCCTAATAATGTCAGCAGTGGCAATAATGAAGATGACACTCATATGCAATGGTGAAGCAGTTCACAGATAGTGCCTGCAGATAGAACTCGCAAGTAGAATGTAATCAGAGCTGTGATGAGTTCAAGCCAAAGCCCACAGCGGCGGAAGCTGGCGACAGCGATGGTATAGCAGCTGGTAGCAAAAATAGCAGCACCTCTAGTCAATAAGCAAGGGCAGAAAGTCCACACTCCAATAGCAGCCGCATTCCAGCAGATGGGAGAAGAGAGCAACGGCAGCCGCAGTAACAGGGCAACAACGGCCCGAGACAGCACAAGGACCAAGACCGCGGCTCCCTGCACCAAGCAAGGCTGCAGCGCCCGGATCCAACGGCGATCCAAGGCCGCAGCGCCACAGTCATCCAGCGCGTCCGGCCTCAACGAAGCAACGGCCCAGAATAACCGAATGGCGACGGCTCCACCCGAGCAGCAACCGACAGCGAAGGTACTGGGGAACGCAGGCCACAGCAGACCAGCGGCACCCAAGCCCAAGCAACGACGGTGGTCCGAGAGGGCCCCCGGGCGCAGCGCGGCGCGGCGCGACACGGCGTGACTATCCACACCCAGCCGCAATAATAAGGCAGCAGCAACAGTCCAGCAGCAGTAGTCCAGTCCAGGAGGGGTCCAAGGACGCGGCGCCATGAGCTTCAGTGCCCGACCGCAACAACAGAGCGGCAGGACCCGAGGCCGCGGCGCCAAAGGCCGCAGATAAAAGCGCGGCGTCCATGTCCACATCCAGCCAAAACAGCACACCCACACCCGTACCAACAAGCGATGGCATCAACAGTACAGGTATGGTAGGGTGGTCGGTGGTAGATAATAGATGGTAGGCGATAGATGGTAAGATTTAAAAGGTGGAATACGGAGCTCCTGATTGAGCATCCGTCTTAGTCACCATCTTTGAGCCCTCCTTCATCATTTGCATCTTAGCTAAAAGATGGAGCCTAGGTAGGGAACATTTAATCTAGCCAATTCACCTATGGCAAAAAGGGTTCAAGTGCCCTCAGGCCAGGCCAGGCCAGTCACCAGAAGGCCATTGTAGGAAGAAAGGAGCCTAGTGTTGTAGAGATGTTAGATGGGAGCACTCAGGAGTAAAGATGGATGCCCCTGAACAGCTGCAATTCTAAACACACTTACTAAGGGACTAAGCCCCATAGAACTCAATAGGACTTACTTTAGAGTAGATATGGTTTGGATTGTGTTGTTGGTAAAGCTTGACTAGGGATCCTCTGCAAAGATATCCATATCCAAGTAGGGTTGGCAACCCCCTGCCTGGAATGCCCTGCCCCTACCTTTTAACATCCAAATTTCTTTACAGATTTGACCCTTCACTTCAGAAAGAGGTCTGAGTAATGAGTAAGAAGATTCTCTACCCTTTTCTGTCTCCCCTGTGGGCTGCTATAAACTCACTTTATCAGCCAACCCAATTCCAGTGAATATAATTGACAGAGAGAGAGAACACACATGATTGGTCTACCTTCAGCAGCAGCAGCTCGGGAACAATAACAATTGCAGCCCTGCTGCCCAGTATGTGAATTCTCTTTTACCACTATTGGACAAGAAACAAACAAGGTGCATCATCAGTGCATCATTTAAGAAGGTTGAGCTGAGTGCATGGAACCACTGTTGTTGCTTCTATGGATGAAAGGGAGTGAGGATAAAGGTAAATGAAATGGAAATAGAAAAAGAAGAACAAAGACAGTGATGATTTCTTAAATGCAATACCGTACCAACCACAACAAGATTCCTACGAGTAAGGCAGAAAACTAAGCATCTCACAACCAGTCAGGATTCCTAACCAAAAACCAAAAATATGAAAAATGAAGAAATATTTGTATAAGCATGACTATCAAATATACTTATTATTTACATAACCTGTAAAGATATTTATAATGCAATCCTACGTTTATTTATTCAGAAGCAAGTCTCAATGTATTCAGTGGGGCTTACTCAAACAGGGACAGAACTGCAACCTCAAGTGATAAGCAACTTCATTCACGCAACCCAAAATTCAGAATCATGCCACTTTAAGCTGTTTTGCAACTGTTTATACTTGTTTTTATGGTTATTGGATTTTAAAGGGATTATTTCTTATTGTGAGCTGCCTTGGTTTCCAGACTGCAACCCTACATCACAGGGCTGTTGGAAAGATTCCCATACACATACACACTGGAGATGTAAAAATACATGCACCCCATATAATAGTTTATTGTCAAAACCAGTTGATCATTGCAGAACATTTAAAAAAAATCAGTATTAGTTTCCTACATAAAAACAGTGATACCTGAGTAAGCCCTGACTAATGGCTTTAAAAATAGGATTGGAGTGGGAGAGAAAGATATACAACACAAACACAATTCTTTCCTATGTTCACTCAAAAGTCCCAACAATTTACAGCACAATCCTAACCATGTCTACTCAAAAGGAAGTCCTATTGAATTCAATGGGGTTTACTCTGGGTATGTTTACTCTGGAAAGGCAAGTACTGGATTAAAGCTTCAATTTGGGAAGTTTGCAAAACACTGCCCTCTTCAAAATTTAAACCAGTCTGACAAGAGAGAAAAAGACTGAAAGCTCACTTATTCAGTCTGTGAGATGTTCAGAAAAGCAGGAAAAAGCATGTTTCTGAGCCTTGGGCCAGTCACTGCCTCTCAGCCTCAGAGGGAGGCAAAGGTAAAAACCCCTCTGAATACTACTTACCACAAAAACGTTGTTCATAGGGTCACCATAAGTCGGAATCGACTTGAAGGCAGATAATTCAATTTGACTCTACATTTTGGCTCTATAATTCCTTGTCAATCACAACCCTGATTTCTTATTGGCTAAAAACCTGATTTAAAAGCATTAGAGCAGAACTTAGAGCAACTAAGAAGTTGCGAGGTGGCAGCTGATGGTTTGGTGTATATCTCTGGAACCAGACCACCTAGAAACTTAATGTTTTTTTAAATGAAAGCTGAAAGTCAGGAGATTAAGATGAGTCATCCGGAGACCTGGAGGGGACCCCCAAAAACCAGAGTCTCCAACTGAAAAATGGAAATATGGAAACCCTTATCGGGAATACCATAGTCTGAATGACCCTGACTTTAGTGTTCAGTGATACATCTTTGCATTTGAGGACCTTTTCTAGTTCTCTCACAGCTGCCCTCCCCAGTCTTAGCCTTCTTCTGATTTCTGTTACTAGACCCATTTAAAGGTGTTGTACTAGCATATAAAGCCCTAAATGGCTTGAGACCCAAGCACCAAAAAGAGTTCCTTCCCCCAACACTAACCAACTTGGGCCCTGTTTGGGGTTCCACCACTGGGGGCTGCCTCATTGATGTTGACCTGTGAAAGGGTCTTCTCAGTGGTGGTTTCCCATTTGTGGAATGCCCAGTGAGGTGCATCTCTCTCCCGCATTACTAACTTTCAGGAGGAATTGTAAAACATTCCTGTTTACCCAGGCCTTTGCTGGCTGAAAGATACTGTTCCTGGCAATCTTGAAATTATTAGCTGTGAGAGTATGTGTATGGGATAATAATGTCTTAATACATTTTTATTGCTTTTAGATGTTTCTAATATGTTTTTGTTTTATTTTTAATTGTATTGTTTTATCACTGATGTGTATCCCACCATGGGCTCCATTGGGAAGAAGGGTGGAATATACATTAGCGATCATCATTGTTTTCATCGTAGTAGTACTTTTTGGGTACTCCTCAGTGGTCCTGCTAGATGAGCTGGTGGCATCAGTAGAGAGGGACACCTTATAACTTCAGCTGATTCACCTGCTACAACCCTTCCTGATAAATTCCAACATTTCCACAATTATTTATGCTGTAGTTATCTCCAGATTAGTTTACAGTAATGTGTTCTATGTGGGGCTGCCCTGAAAAGTGTTCTAAAATTGCAACTAGTGCAAAATGATGTAGCCAGAGTATAGACAGGAGCTTGGCATTTTGAACATATTGGCAGTAATTACTAACTATGCAAGAGGTGTGACTTCCACTTGCACAATGGCTCTCCTCTCCTTCCCCCACATGTGCCCCATGCCATCCCCAAATCTGCTCCAGAGGGTTCAGGGAACCCCTAGAACACATTTAGGAAGTGCTGGGGGAAGAGAGAGAAAATCTTCCATTGCGCAAGGAGCAATCCTTGAGCTCATGGAACATCCGCCTTAGTGCTACACAGAATACAACCTATTATGCCAGTTTGATATGATCTGCTTTGGTTACCAGTTAGTTTCTGTTGACTTTTAAAGCCCTAAATAGCTTGACACCTGGGTAACTCATGGGCCACCTTCTTCCATTCATTTTGGTCATTATCTGAGGCTCTATTGGAGAACCTTCAACCCCGTGAAACACAGCTGGCAGTAACCAGGGGTAGGGCCTTTTCTGTAATGACGCCTGCCTTGTGGAACACCTTGACAATTTACATGCAGCAGATCTCATCAGTCTGTTGTTTCAGATGGTTAGCAAAAGCATGGTTGTTCAAAAGAGCTTTTGGCTGGATGCTTTTCTGGTTCACCTCTTATGTTATTTTGGATCTGATGGCTGTATTTTAAATAAAATTATTGTGATTAGTTTATTTTATTAATACTTACTTTTCATGACTGTGGCTAGGAAAAGGGATTGTGACAGTTGTTTTAAACATTGTGTGATGTTTTGATTTGTTAGGCGCCTTGAGTGTCTTTTGAAAATTAGACAGGATATACTTTTTATTTAATTTAATTATATCTGCAGATTAATCCGCTGCAAATGGTGTGGGAGGCAGTAGAAATCTGGTAACCCTACTTTAGATTCAAATTTGATCTACAAGTCTGGAAAATCATAACTGCTTCAGATTGTAGTTTATGAATTAGAAGATGATGACACATCTAACAATCCCACCACCTCCAAATTCCTTTAGAGATATACACAACAGGATTTCAAAGCAGCCTTCATTTTGCATTTAAACTGAAAGGCTACTTTAGAATTCTACATTTTTTAAAAAAAATCCTGAACAAAACTAGATACCTTGAACATCACTGAACTGCCCTTTGGAATAATTGCCTCATATTCCCTGCATGTGTCTATGAAGAGTGTACATTCTTCCATTCTTCTCCTTTTACCCCTTTCCTGGGGATTAATAGTGTCATTTCTGCATGGATGGTTTTCCAGTTTTTGTCAGATATGTATCTCTACAACGCTTGCTTCATTGCCGAAATAATCTCCATATCTCCAGCATGACCTTTTCTTTGTATCAGTGTAAGGAAAGGGAGAAAGGGATCAAAGGGTGACAAAAGGGGGTGTGTGTGCGTGTGCATGGATGTGTGTGTGTGTTTGCTCTTATGTAACACTGAGTGCTTTCCTTTGTATTCATGAATCGTTTCTTTATTTGAAAACTCGTTGTTGCAACTTATAATGAAAAGATCCATTTTCAGACACCGTGATATCGTCCCATTTCAGTCCTTCTCAACTTTCAGTTGACACACTCCTTCTCGTTTGCTATTCCTTGCAACAAAAAGGAGCTTCCTTGTGTTATATCAAAGCAGAGTCTTCCTATGGTGCAATTCATTTGGCTTCTGTTAAACCTGTCAATGTCACACATACAGGTTCATCTAAAATATATAGGAGCTCTGATCTTTCAAAGAGTTTCCTGCTCGATCTCCTCATTCTGGTGCCTACCAGTTAAACAAACTCAGCTATGAAAAGGATGTTAATCCCTTCTCTAATTCCTTTTGACATGTGTTGTGTCTAATAATAGATGTATGGGTGAGTTAAACCAGGCCCTCCTGCCCAGGGCCGGCTCCAGGCATGCCGGGGCCCTTAGGCACCAGCCTGCCCCAGGCCCCTCCGCTCCCCATCTGTGATCCATGACAGGAGCCGCAGGTCGCAAGACAGGAGCTTCCGATCCACCCGCCATCCCCCTGCTTCACCTCCTTTTTTCTGTTGTCTTTTGCAGCTGCGCACACTGCGCGCACAGGGTTACCATCAATCAAGATGGTGGACGAGGTTTCTGTAAGGGGCTGAAGCCTCTGCCGCCATATTGGTTGATGGAATGCACACACGTGCATTCCTGCCATCAACCAAGATGGCAGCAGAGGCTTCAGTCCCTTACAGAAACCTCAGCTGCCATCTTGGTTGATGGCAACCCTGCGCGCACTGCAAAAAACAGCAGAGAGAAAGGTAGGTGAAGCAGGGGGATGGCGGGCGGCTCAGAAGCTCCTCCTGTCCTGCGATCCACAGCTTCTGCTGCGGACCGAGGAAGGGGAGTGGAGTGGACCCTCAGGGGCCCCTGTAGCTTCAGGGGCCCTCAGGCCAGTGCCCCACCTGGCCGCCCTTTAGAACCGGCCCTGCTCCTGCCCCTTTAACAGGTGCAAAGCAGACCAATAGTTAGCAGTGCAGACTTTTCTCAGCATATAGATGCCAGTGATGGGGTACTGTCAACTGTTATGCACCTGTTAAAGGCACAGGCGCCCTGCCACTTCCCCAGAGGTCATCCCCATGAAAATGGAAATAAAACCTGAAGGTGAGGGCAATGAATTTCCAGTGCCTGGATGCAGTTATGGTATCTGTCGTGAACCACCCTGTTCAGATCTTGTAAGTTCAGGTCTGTGGCTTCCTTTATGGAATCAATCCATCTCTTGTTTGGCCTCCCTCTTTTTCTACTCCCTTCTGTTTTTCCCAGCATGATTGTCTTTTCTAGTGAATCATGTCTCTCATTGTGTGTCCAGAGTATGATAACCTCAGTTTCATCATTTTAGCTTCTAGTGATAGTTCTGTTTTAATTTCTTCTAACATCCAATTATTTCTCTTTTTGGCAGTCCATGGTATATGCAAAGCTCTCCTCCAACACCACATTTCAAATGAGTTGATTTTTCTCTTATCCGCTTTTTTCACTGTCCAACTTTCACATCCATACATAGAGATTGGGAATACCATGGTCCGAATGATCCTGACCTTAGTGTTCAGTGATACATCTTTGCATTTCAGGACCTCTTCTAGTTCTCTCACAGCTGCCCTCCCCAGTCCTAGCCTTCCTCTGATTTCTTGACTATTGTCTCCATTTTGGTTAATGACTGTGCCAAGGTATTGATAATCCTTGACAAGTTCAGTGTCCTCATTGTCAACTGTAAAGTTACATAAATCTTCCGTTGTCATTACTTTAGTGTTCTTGACGTTCAGCTGTAGTCCTGCTTTTGTGCTTTCCTCTTTCACTTTCATCAGCATTCGTTTCAAATCGTTACTGGTTTCTGCTAAGAGTATGGTATTGTCTCCATATCTTAAATTATTGATATTCTCCCTCCAATTTTCACACCTCCTCCATCTTGGTCCAGTCCCACTTTCCATATGATATGTTCTGCATATAATTTAAACAAGTAGGATGATAAAATACACCCGTCTCATGCCCTTTCCAGTGGGGAACCAATCGGTTTCTCCATATTCTGTCCTTACAGTAGCCTCTTGTGCAGAGTATAGGTTGCACATGAGGACAATCAGATGCTGTGGCACCCCCATTTCTTTTAAAGCATTCCATAGTTTTTCATGATCTACACAATCAAAGGCTTTGCTGTAATCTATAAAGCACAGGGTGATTTTCTTCTGAAATTCCTTGGTCCCTTTCATTAACCAACGTATGTTTGCAATATGATCCCTGATGAATCTTCCCTTTCTGAATCCAGCTTGGACATCTGGCATTTCTCACTCCATATATGGTAAGATCCTTTGTTGTAGAATCTTGAGCATTACTTTACTTTCATGGGATATTAAGGCGATCGTTCAATAATTACTGCATTCCCTAGGATCTCCTTTCTTTGGAATTGAGATATATATTGAACGCTTCCAGTCTGTGGGCCATTGTTTATTGACAGATTTTTGTCAAGATCTGGACAGATTCAGTCTCAGTAGCTTGCAAGAATACTATTGGTATGCCATCTGTTCCTTGTGATTTGTTTCTTCCAAGTATTTTAAGAGCAGCTTTCACCACACATTCTAAAATTTCTGGTTCTTCATCATACGGTTCCTCTGTGAATGAATCTGCCATCGTGGCATCTGTTTTATAGAGTTCTTCAGTGTATTGCTTCCATCTTCCTTTTATTTCATCTTGGTCAGTCAGTGTGTTCTCCTGTTGATTATTCAACATCCCTACCCTTGGTTTAAATTTCCCTTTAACTTCTCTAATCTTTTGGAAGAGGGCTCTTGTTCTACCCTTTTTGTTGTCCTCTTCTATTTCTATACAATAACTATTGTAATAGTTCTCTTTATCCCTATGTACTAGTTGCTGTATTGTTGCATTTAGGGTTCTAACTGTGTTTCTATGTCCTTTTGCTTTTGCTTTCCTTCTCTCTTTAACCATTTTAAGAGTTTCATCAGTCATCCATTTAGGTCTTTCTCTTTTGAATGAGAGGTATTGTCTTTTTGCATTCTTCCCTGATAATGTATCTGACTTCTTTCCATAGTTCTTCTGGTTCTCTGTCAACTAAGTTTAAAGCCTCATATCTGTTCCTTATTTGATCTTTATATTCTTCTGGGATGTTGTTTAAATTGTATTTTGACATTATGATTGCTTTGTTGTTCTTCTTTAGCTTTACTCTGATTTTTGATATGACCAGTTCATGATCTGTACCACAATCTGCTCCTGGTCATGTTTTCGCAGAAAGTATGGAACTTTTCCGTCTTCTGCTACCAATTATATAATCAATTTGATTCCTATATTGACCATTTGGTGACATCCATGTGTACAGTCATCTTTTTGGTTGCTCAAAAAATGTGTTTTCAAGAAACAAATTATTGACTTCACAGAATTCGACAATAATAATAATAATAATAAAATTTTATTTATGAGTCGCCTATCTGGCCAAATTAACGGTCACTCTAGGCGACGTACATTGACACAATAAAATACAATATAAAACCAGAAAACCACATTCAATAATTAAACTAAACAGCATTAAAAGCTAACCCATCTCAGAAATCCCATAGACCAGCCTGAACAGCCAGGTCTTCAAGGCCTGGCGGAAACCTATCAGGAAGGGGGCATGACAAGTCTTTCTCCTGCTTCATTTCTATTTCCTAAGCCCCATTTCCCCACAGTTCCTAGGTCTTCTCTGTTCCCTACTTTTGCATTCCAGTCCCCCATGATTATCAGCACATCTTGTTTTGATGTGTGATAAATTTCTTCCTGTACTTCTGTGTAAAATCTCTCCAGATCCTCTTCTTCTGCATTTGCCGTTGGAGTGTAAACTTGGATGATGGTTATGTTAATAGTTTTCCCATTAAATCACATTGATATAACTTGCTCAAACCTTGCATTATAGCTCCTAATTGTTTTGCTACATCACTTCTCACTATTAAAGCAACCCCATTTCTTTTTAATTTGTCATTTCCTGCATAAAATATTTTCTAGTTGCCTGATTGAAAATGTCCCATTCCTGTCCATTTTAATTCACTAATGACAAGTATTGTATTGTTGATTCATTCCATTTCTTGCTTGACAATTTATAACTTTCCCTGGTTAATGCTTCTCACATTTCATGATCCTATTTTGTGCGTCATACAACTCCAGACTCTCCTTCCGCATCTGTGCACATTAGCCTCTGGGCTTCCTTTTGGCTTTGACCCAGCTGTGTCATTAGTCACAGTGCTACTCGTACTTGCCCTTTGTGCTTCCCAGTAGCTTGTTGAGTGCCTTCTGACCTGGGGGTGGTCAGCACTATCTTCCAGCACTATCTCGTGTTGCATTTTGGATACTCTGTGCATAGGGTTTTTGTGGTAAGAGGTTTTCAGAGGTGGTTTACCATTGCCTTACTCTGGATGCACTTTGGTCTGGTGTCTCACCTTTGACCATTCTAGTTATGGTATGGACAAGGTCAAATAAGGTAAATTGAGGCTGAATCCTGACAACACAGAGGTTCATGGATGGGTGGTTCCAAGAAATTGGCAGAATACTGTTCTGGATGTGGTTACACTCTCTTTGAAACAGCAGGTTCATAGTTTGAGGGTGCTCCTTGATTCATCATTATCAGTAGTGGCACAGGAGGCCTTGGTGGCTAGAAGCACCTTTTGCCATCTTTGGCTGGTTCATCAGCTACAGCCACTTCTTCACAGGGATAGCCTTGCCACAGTGATCCTTGCACTGATATCCCCCCTAACAGATAATTGTAATGTGCTCTATATGGGACTGTCCTTGAAGATGTTTCAGAAGCTGCAGTTAGCCTATCAATTACTAAGCAGCTCTGCTTATCAGGACCACATAACTCCAGTTCTAAAGGAGCTGCATTGGCTGCCAGTACGCTACCACACCAGGTTCAAGGTGCCTGTAATGCTTTACAAAGTCCTACACAGTTTAGGACCTAAATACTTAAAGGTGTGCCATACTGTCATGACTTAAGGAGAGACCATATTTGTTGTGCTACATGTGCATGACATCTTCTATGGGGTTACTCATAAAAGGGCTTTCTCCACTATGGTGCCCCAATTGTGCAATGCCTTGAGATTCAGTTGATACTGATACTAACGAGCTTTCATAGCCAATTTAAAACACATTTGTTAACCCAGGCATTCGGTAACTCGTTTCTGTGAATTTTCACGAGTCATGCTGTTCTGGTTTGTATCTGTTCTGGTTTATATATTTTCTACCCTGGATATATTTATTTCTTTTGCCATATTGCTGAAATGCTGTGTTTTAGTTGTGTTTTATTGTGTTTTGCCTTGAGCTCCTTGTAAGGAAGGGCAGGTTAGAAATGCTTATAAATAAATAAAATAATAAATAAGTTAAAAGCTTCATTATGGGACCAAAGCTCCAGATCACTATTAAGGTGCTGGCTAACTATTCCTTTGCTAGAAGAGTAGCTCAGAAAGGTCTGCAGATGGGTGCTAATGAATAGATAGTTTCTTAATAGGTTGGACATCCTCTATGTGATTGGATAAGATACTCATCAGAGAAGGTGATCCAACCCAAATGGAGGTGGATGTAAGGTGTCTGAGAGAAAAGAGGAGGAGACAAAAGGCCTACCTGAGCATCTAGCATTTCACACAATTCATTGCTTCCCATGGGAACCACATGAGAGGGAAAGCAGGGCCACATTCACTGCCTCACAGAGTTGTGTCCCTGGTGCCCGGCCCCATCCATCACACCCCTGTCACTGGGTCCTGCTACCTTCCATGCACTGGATGAGAAGGCCTGAAGTGGGGAGCCTGGTCTACATGTGTAAGCTTACTGTATGATTTAGAAACCTGTGTGCACAGATTCTAAATCACATCGAGAGCCTACCTTTGTAGAGCAGGCTCCCCACATCATACCTTCTCTTCCACCATGTGGAAGATGCCTAGGGATGGGGACACGATGAAGGGGACAGAGCAGGGAGCACAGCCTTACTCTCCCCCTCATGCGATTCCAATCACATGAGGAATCGAACACCCAAACAGTGCTCAAGAGAAAGAGAGCAAATTTATTTATTTATTTATTTATTGCTCTTGTATACCACCCCATAGCCGAAGCTCTCTGGGCGGTTTACAGCAATCAAAAACATTAAAACAAATATACAATTTAAAACACATATTTTAAAAACAATTTAAAACACAATTTTAAAATTTAAAACAATATAAAAACAATTTAAAACACATGCTAAAATGCCTGGGAGAAGAGGAAACTCTTGACCTGGCACCAAAAAGATAACAGTGTAGGAGCCAGGCGCACCTCGTCAGCAAACAGTTGGCTGAAGGGACCTTGAGCATTCAGGGTGTCTTTCTGGGCTGCCTTGTAGGGGTGTCTCTGTGCCTCCACTAGTTGCATATTTGTATATAATGCAAATATTAAAAAGATATCTTAAATCTCCAGTCCTCTCTCAGCCAAAAGAAACCAAACCCAGGAGTGCTCCCCATTGATCTCCTCAGCACCCAGGGAAATGGGGAACTGCATAGCAGGCCCAATTTCTTCCAATATCCACCCACCCACCCACCCCAAAACCACACTTTTTATTCAGATTTTCACATTAATACTTCTCCATGTGCAAAACCCAGTAATATCTTCAAGTTCCCAATAACTGAATAGGTTGATATCTGCTTTACCTATGTCTGGAACAAGAGCTTATTTCCTTAAGCATCCTCAGTGACGAATAGGAAATCCTTCTATTTTTAAAGAAGATTAGTTCTGCTTTTAACAAACAACCAAATCTTCTGATATTTTATTTAATGCTCTGAAGTCTTTATTACTTTCCTCCATATTACTATAACCACCTAAAGGTTTCAGGAAAATGAAGGGAAACTGCTGTTTATTCTAATAAATGCTTGACTTGGCAATCCAATAAACACTCTTAATAGGTTCAGGTTTAAGTCATCATTGGACTAAAACCAACAATATAATTAGCCATTGTACACCTCAGCTTTTAATCACAGCACCATCACTCAATGAAGTGCAAATGAATTTAAACAGTCATTGGAATACAGTGTCTTCGGGGAAAATGCTAACACCTTGACTCCTAGGCCTGCACAGCACCAGGCCTGCACCCTGCAGGCTGACCACAGCTCCTTACGTATTTGCAGTCCCTGTGTGAATTGTTTGCAACCCAGCCTACATGGGACCATCAAACACCTTCCATGGTGTTCTGCATTTTTACTTCTCTTCCTAAATTTAGAGGCATGCAGCGAGGCTGGCACCAGTTTTCCCATCCTGTTGCTGCCATGTTGCACAGCCTTACGTCTCAAATACCCTGAGCCTGTGAATTTCCCAAAGGGTGAGATACTTTTTTTTGCTCTTGACCTCTGTTCCTTAGCTCAGCAAGAAGGAAGGAGGGAAGGAAGAGAACTAAAAGGACAACAAAAGACAAAAATTAACAGAGCAAAAAGGTTAACAGTGCTGCCTGGGATTGATAGGAGTGGTAGTCCAAAACATTTTGAGGGCATCAGGTTGGAGAAGTCTAATATAATGCTTCGAAAACTGTACCTGCCAACATTCCTTCTTCTACACTACTGTTAAAGATACATGACCCATAATATTATAAGGTTGGCCATCCATGTTTTACTGACTGTCAGTCTGGATAAAAGTGCTTATCTATGCCTTCAAATATCTTCATTAAGTGCAAAAACAGTCACTGACACTGCTGACTCAAAGGAGTTGCATCTATCTCTTACTTCCTGGGTTACTGCTAGTCCTGCAGTTAATTTATTTGGTAAGGATAATACTTCTGTTTTTATTTTATTTTTTAAATCATTTTAGAAAAACAAAAGGCAATAAATGGGCAAATTTTACAATGTGAAAATCCATTCCAGCTTACATTTCATACAAAGCAAAATTTCTGTCCATTTAATTCTAAATTTTAAAGAAACAAGTCATGGGCATGATTTAATGTTATTACCTTTTATATGTTCTTCTCTTAACTTAACCAAAGATGTATGTTTTCCCCATTAGTGGTAGTTCCCAGAGCTTTTTCAACCAAAATGTTATTTCAGAGACCTCAAAGTTTCACCACACATATGATTGCTCCTGCAAGTAAATACAAAGCAAAAATTATGGTCTTCTGATTTTTTGTTATCTTTTGAATATATTTCAACAAAATTATTTGCAGATCTTCTGACAGGCCCTGACATAAGCTGCATACACATTATACATTTAAAGCATATGGCATCCCCCAAAGAATCCTGGGAACTGTAGTTTACCCTTCACAGAGCTACAATTCCCAGCACCTTTAACAATCTATGGTCCTATCAGTTGTTACACTCATTTACCAAATGAGTGGTAAAATGAGAAAGTGAAATTGACAGATTCATCAATCCAAACCAATCATGTATATACATCCTTTTCAGAATTATTTGGAAAGGGCAAGCTTATAATATCCAATATGAACCACTCTTGAACCTAGAATCCGTTGCCCTTGAGGGGCGAAATAAAACACGTACAAATAAGCTTGGGTTGAATAAGGGCCACTTTATTAAATTACAGCAGACAAACCCAATTTTAAAGTGACCTGCAGAGGGAAATCTAGGTGCGGGACTAACTATGAGCAAGTAGCTTGCCATACAGCTCTTGGGCGACCAGCCCCTGCCAGGGCAAGGGCAAGCCCATCTGCTTACCCCTTACCCCGGCCACACCTTGTAGGTGAGTAGGGGGGCCTTCCTACGTCATCCCCACCCGGGGTTGAATAACCCTTGGGTGGATGAGATAAGTTGGCCCCAGAGGCAGCCCATATCCTGTCTTCGAGCCTCAAAGCCGTGAAAGACAGGCCTCCGGAACCGCCAATCACCTCCAAAGGTGCCTAAGGGGGCCACCTAGCTGTCCTTAACTATTTTCCTACCCGCACCTTCCCGCCACAAAAGGGGGACAAATCTCTATTTAGTCCCCCTTTACCCCACTGCCGAGAAGCACCTCGCGCAGACCCCCCTGCAGGTCCCCAAGAAATATATCATTACCTGTGTCAGACAGGTGAATGCCGTCTGCCCTATAAAGTTCAACCTGCCAGTGCCGAATGCGTGAGTGTGGGATGGTTAACCCACCATGCGGAAGAAGGGCCAAGCGAATCCGTCGGTTGACCATCTTCCACGCTCTATCTATAGCTCGGGAATCCCAACCCCCCCGCCACTCCCTCTGTGGGAGTATGTCTGACCAAATCAGACGAACGCCAGGCCACCTTTGCCTGATGAGCTGCATGTCACTACATGCTTGAGTGAGGAGGGCCTTGCCCTGTATCAAACCAAGGTCATTTCCACCGAGATGGATGACCAATACATGCGGAGTAATCCGCGTCGCCTGTTGCTGGAATAGTGCGGGTAGGAGCCCCTCCCAACGCATTCCTCGTCGGCCAAGCCACTGTATCGCTGCCCATCTGCTGAGGCCCAACTGGGAGCCGGCGCTCGAGTTCGCTGCCCTTCGAGCTGCCCAAAACACCATGCTGTGGCCACAAATAAGGATGCGTGTCTGCTCCGTCCCCAACCAGCAACCTGTCAAAGATGCAAATGGTAAGCTTCCACAATTCCTGTCTTCAGAAAGGGCGAATATAGCCCTTAAAAGCATCAGAAGACCAACGCCCCACCGCTTGTACCTGTGCCTGAGAAAATCCCACACCTGCTGCTGTAGAAGCAGCTCCAATTCGAAATGAGTGGGTTCCAAACTGTGCAGGGTTGTGCCCAATCCCTTGCAAGGCACGTTTAATCAAGGCCCAAAATTGGTAAATGGATAGGGGCTCCTGGTTGGCATGGATAAACAAATATCCTTCGTTTGACCCCCTAACATCCAAAAATATCTGCAAAGACCGTACAGGGCAAAGTGTAAGCGCTGAAGACAGGGCCAAATACACACGTCGTCCCTTACACTTCTGGTCAGTTTTAGACCTTCGCAATACTATGCAGGCACCCCCTCCATCTATGGAGACATCTGAAAACTGGAGAGCACGCCCAGACCGGTCTCGCTTTGAGCAGGCTATTACTTCTCCAATCCTGAAAGCCCCAAAAAACAATGTAAGTGCTACTGCCTGAAATAACTTGGCTTCATAGGTGGAGGAGCAAAGTGCTGCCAATTGTTCGACCATTCCCAGTAACATGTCCAGAGAAATGGGACGACGGGAATCCGGTGGGACCGGTTTTTCCCTGGCCCAACCTGTCAGCATGCGGCGGACCCTGAAGTCTCTTGCATTATCACGAAGGCCCCTTGCTTTGGCTAAAAAGGAAAGCCCCGCCAGCTTACCTTGCAGGGCACTGATGGACAGGCCGCGTCTCTTGCCCTCCATCAGGAATTCCATAATGTGACTTACCAGAATAGGCCACTCAGGAGTATATCCCTTGGCGGCCCAGAATTCGTGCATTGCCCTACCTGCCCTTCGGTAACTGGCGAGCGTGCTGGGGGCGATGGAAAGGCCTATGGCTCTCTCCAACTCCTCTCTCCAATCTCCCATATCGCAAAGGGAACGGCCTCCGGCTGAGCTCTGGCCCACGGCACCAGCTGACGGAAGCGATCCATCTGGTTCCGTGACAGAGCATCAGCAACACCATTATCAATGCCCGGAACATGCCGTGCTCGGAACAAAATGTTAAAACGCAGGCATTGGAGAACGAAGGAACGGATGAGACCCATAACCCTAGCGTTCCTGGATGTAAGGGAATTGATGACCTGGACTGTAGCCATGTTATCGCACCAAAAATGAACCGTGGAGTTTTTCAACTCCGCGGCCCACAGATATACTGCAACCACTATTGGAAAAAATTCCAGAAAGGTCAGATCTTTGTCTAGACCGTGGAGCGTCCATGTGTGTGGCCATTGTCCCTTACACCAGGAAGACCCGAAGACTACACCAAAACCATAGCCCCCAGACGCGTCAGATTGTACTTGTAATTCTGCTTCTAAAAGTCAGTCCTGCCTCCAAAAGGACACTCCATTGAAATCCTGTAAGAAGGAGGACCACACCGCAAGGTCAGCGCGTAATGCTGCTGTCACCCGAAATCGATGGTGGGGTTGATGCAGCCCCGCCATGGCATCATAGACTCGACGGAGGAAGGCTCTGCCAGGTGCTATAACCCGGCAAGCAAAATTTAGGTGCCCTGCCAACTCTTGAAGAGTGGAAAGATGAACTTTTTGGGCCCCCGTGACTTCCTTAATCCTCCTATGTAGCGTAAGAAGTTTGTCATAGGGCAGCCTGCAGCATTGTTGGTCAGAGTCAATTTCAATGCCCAAAAAAGTCAAGACTGTGGCGGGACCCTCAGTCTTCTCTGTGGCCAAAGGGACCCCGAGTTCCGTTGTTAAGTCATGGAACTGTGTCATTAGGTGTTGGCATACACCAGTGCCAGCACTGCCCGCAAACAAAAAATCGTCGAGATAATGCACCACCGAAGCAAGCCCCGTCCTTCTTCTAACTGCCCATTCCAAAAAAGTACTAAAACGTTCAAATAGGGCGCAGGAGATTGAGCATCCCATTGGCAATGCCCTATCCGTGTAAAAATAGTTGGCAAAGGAAAAACCCAGCAGTTCAAAATCATCTGGGTGGACAGGTAGAAGGCAGAAGGCGGATTTGATGTCGCACTTGCCCATGGAGGCACCTCGGCCACAAGCGTGCACCATGCGCATTGCAGCATCAAAAGAAGTGTAGTGGACAGTGCATAGACTGTCAGGAATGAAGTCATTGACTGACTGTCCATTGACTGACAAGTGGTGTATTAATCTAAACTCACCCAATGCTTTTTTGGGCACAATACCCAAGGGGGACACCCTGAGAGTAGGAAGGGGGGGTGATGTAAATGGGCCAATGCACTTCCTTATCAATTTTCGCTTGCACAAGCGCCTCCATGCCTGTGATGGATCTTAAATTGGGTGACATGAAGGCAACTCGTGGACCATCATAAGGAATGCGGAAGCCTGACCAAAACCCTTGTAATAAAATATGTGCATCCTCAACTGCCGGGTAACCAGCTAGTAAGGTTCGTAGAACGTGCCATTTAATTGGGGAGGGGCCCTTTTCCTTGAGTAACTCCAGGTGGGGGTTGCTTTCTGCCCCCTGGCTGGTCCTTAGTACCTCCCCTGTAGAATCGCTGTCTGGGGCAAGCACTGGAAGGATGTGCGGCTCCGCAGTTGGCACACTCGTGTCGGAAATGACATGGGTTGCATGCGCACACCCCTCAGGCATTAAAGTCCCAGCACAACCGCCGTGGTTGAACCCCCTGCCCCGCATTAATGCGGGGAAGGGTAGTGGCTGACTGCCGGCTGAGAAGATGCCCACTATCACATCTGTCCCCATTCATGGCCCTTGCTGCAGACATAAACTGCAGCCATAGTTCGGGTTCTTTTTTGTCCCACGGTAGAGACCCATCGCATGCCACACGCATACGAAAGGCCTCATCGTAAGACAGCCAAGCGGGGCCAGAAAACTCTATATACGCCCTGTATATAATGTCTAAATACTTCAGGAGATAGAGCCCTCTCTGGGGCTGCCTCTCCATCACTACCCCAGCATAAATCAGGTACGCCGGCAACCAATTAGTCCAGGTACGGTCAACCTTACACCGTCTGGGCTGTTCCACATCACTCTCCCCGTCCTTATCTTTATCCTTCTTGGGGTGTTCTCTATATAACAGGGTAAAGACATCCACATACTCCCCCCGCCAAATTTTTTCTTTCGTCGCGGGGAGTAAGTGGAATCCTAGGGTGACGGATGCATACCCAAAAGGGATGGCGTTCGCTGCTATTGATCCAAAAGGGTCGGCCACCACCTTAGATGCCCCCGCTGGTTGTTCAGTGGGAGTATGGGTTGCATCGAGCTCAGCAGGTGGCGCCACTGATAACGCCACCTGACCAGAGCCCGTATGCTGCCATATTTGAGTGCACGCAGCCTGGTGTGGGGGCTGCAACGTTCCAGAATTCATCATCTGGAAGGGAGTAAATGTCATCCCAGACCCAGACTCACCTGTGCTCACAAGAGGTCCAGCCACACTCGATCCAATAGTAGCCACCTTGTCTCTGGTTCCCGGTGCCGTTATTGTTGCCACAGGAGGCACCTGCCTTTCATTCCCTGTCTGTTCAGAGACAGGGCAAGACTCCAAGGTGTCTAACCGGGCTAAAATTAAGGCAAGGACATCAACGTTAGCTTCCTGCCGCTGCCCCACGGCTGTGTTAGCCCGTGCAATGGTCTTAGCCCGTTTTGGCTGCCCCACAACCCCCTTGGATGTACCAGGAGTGGCCGCCATATCTGCTGCAAGCAAAGGTAACCCGGGACCGGGAGCAGGTGATACTCGCCCCCGATTTTCTAACGCCTCTAGGCATGCCAAAATAGCAGCCCAAGGCGGTGCTTCCTCCTCATCGGAAGAGCCAGGCATCGGGGGGGCGTTTCTGGGTGGGCCGGGATGCCTTCCCTTTCCCTTTCACCCCACCTTTACCTTTTTTGGGCATCGTATTATTATCAATAGTAATAGTAGTAGGAGTAACAATAACAATAACAATAGCAACCACCCACAATATAAACCACTAATAAACTAGAACAATACAAAGGGTTAACCCAATAACAATAGCAACCACCCACAATATAAGCCACTAATAAACTAGAACAATATAAAGGGTTAACCCAATCTTATATGAAAAAGGGGAGGAGAAACGTGTGTGTCTTGCTTAACTAGCTGCTGAGAAGCCAATATAGGCAAGCCTCGCAGCTCAGCCACCAGCAGGGGCTGAAAAGTACAAGAAAGTGAGTGCTTGGTGAACTAGCTATTGCCGGGGGGGGCGGGGGGGCCGCAGCGCCCTGCAGAGCAGGCCTTGATATCGCACCCGGCCACCCAGCCGCAATCACCACCCCCTCCGGGGTAAATCAGGCCAAAATAGGCCGAAGAAAAGGCCCGAGCTGCTCTAAAGAGCGCCGAAAAGGCCACAAATCGGCACAGCAAAATGGCGCCGATCAGTGCAACTCGCGGCAAAACATAATGGCCGCCGCGATCGTCCAGCGACGTCCTCTTGTCCCTCGTCGTCCTCGTCGCGATCCGAAGAGAAAGGTAGGAGGAGCGGCTGGGCTTAAATAGGCCCAACGGCTTCGCCCCTCCCTTGCAGCCGAGTCTCGCTCGCGTCATAGGCGCGATGCGCGACTACCCCCCCTTTCAAAATGGAGGCGGCTGTTTCGCCCCCACTGGCAACTATGCTCCGCTCGTCAGCTGTGCGACGAGCGGAGCGTCATTGTTGGCGTGTGCGTGTATAGATCATACAAGGATGGAATCCAAGAGTCGCATAGAACAGGAATAAGCCAGGCCAGGCAAGTTTCTTGTAAGAGTCTTTACTAGGCAAAGACATTAGACACAGTTCTCTTCACAGACAGCTTTTCCCCCCACACTCAGCTTTTCCAAGCATCCCACCTTATCAGGCTTCCCAGCCAGCTACTGACCTTGGCAAACCTGGCACTCTGTTCTCACAGCTTAACCCTTCTGCTTCAGGTTTCACTCT
This sequence comes from Rhineura floridana, assembly GCF_030035675.1. NCBI lineage: Eukaryota > Metazoa > Chordata > Lepidosauria > Squamata > Rhineuridae > Rhineura > Rhineura floridana. The sequence continues at coordinate 78,600,852 of NC_084486.1, read as the reverse complement.
CTTTGCTAAAAACCCTGTCTGTGAGTCTCACAGCCTGCTTCACTGACCAACAGCCCCCACCTGAGACTCACAGATTACAAAACTTCATTGTTCATTATTACATTTCTACAAAATTAACTTTTCATTACAATACATATCAGTACATGGTTTGTTTTCTTACAGTTTCTATTTACATTTCCAATTCAGTTCAGATTTCTTTATTTCTTTATTCACACAAGTTTCACAGAGTCATTTTTGTTCACTTTTATTTGATAATACATTTATATTTCATTCCTCAACACAAAACTTCCACATGAGATCCATTGTTTCTTTATCTATTGGTCCTTCTTTTTCCCATTCTACTGGATATTTATCTGTTTCATTATTCTGTTGTGTTACATTAAATGTGAATCTCTGAGGTGGTTGACCTTTCGTTTTTCTTTCTGACCTTCTAACATTATCTATTTCCATTTCTTCCTCACTCTCTATTTTACTTGGACCTGCACCTGTTCCTGCACTTGTACTTGGCATTTCTGTATCTTGCATTGCCATGTCTTCACTTCTCAGCCTTTTTACAGTACGTTTGCCACCATGTATTAGATCAGTCAATGCAGTTCTTAATGGAATTTGCTGTCCAAAAGGAACATCTGCTGCTTCCTGCTTGCTTGCACTATCTAGGATAACTGTTTGACTGTCTCTCCAAGGTTTATCTATCACCTTTATGCTTCTGCTTAACACTACTTGTTGTTTCTCAGGCAACCAAACTCTATAATATGAATTCTGAAATCCCAAAATGCGTCCTGCCTGAGCTCTTGAGCCTAATTTACCATGCCTTTTCTGTTTTGCAACATGTACCCAGCATTTTGCCCCAAAACGTTCTATGTGTTTCACCCTGGGCTTTCTTCCAGTCAGTTTCTCATAGGGAGACATGCCTATTGTTCTGTGCATAAGGCGGTTCTGAATATAAACAGTGTACAGAATACATTCACCCCAATAAGTGTTATTCATATCAGCATCTGCTAGCATGGCTCTCATTGAATCCTGCAATGACCGGTTCCTCCTCTCTGCAGTTCCGTTGGAGGATGGGCTGAAGGGACCAGTGAGACTCTGTATTATTCCCTTCTTTTCCAAATATGTTTTAAATGAATTACTGGTAAATTCCCCACCTTGATCTGATTTGATATTTTTGATAACAACCCCATATTGTGTCTCTGTCCTCTGTATAAATGCCTTCAATTTCTCTTCTGCTTCACTTTTCTTTTTCAATAAGAATACATGTGTAAATCTGGAGAAATCATCCACAATCACTAAATAAAACCTTGCTCCACCTTTTGAGCACTGGAAAGGTCCAGCCAAATCCACATGTATGAGCTGATAGGGTTCAGTGGTCGTGCTTTCACAGCTCTTATTTACCGGAGTCACAGTCATTTTTGTTTTATAGCATACTTCACACTCATCCACATGCTCACAATGTGTTAATTTCAAATCTTGACTATGCTTTGGGGTGTTTTGTACCTTTTTGAAATGTGCGTGTGCTAATTTTCTGTGCCATTCATGTAAACAACTATCATGTTTATCTTTATTAACTCTTATCCAAGCACACGTGGGTTTATCAAGATTGCACTCAACCATAAACATTTGGTTCTGTAATTTCCCTTGCATGCATATTTCACCATCTTTTCTCACAAAACATCTATCCCCTTCAAATGTAACTTTACAACCTATTTGAGCCAATTTTCTTACTGATAGAATGTTATATTTTAAACCAGAAACCAATAACACATCTGTTAATATAGTTCCCAAATTACTCAACCTGAGCGTGCCTTTTGCAATCGCGTCCTGAGTCGATCCGTCAGCCAGATAAAGCTTCTCCTGCGCCGGCTTTGAAGTGTAAAATAAACTAGAGTCTGTGATTAGGCAATTAGACGCTCCACTGTCGAGAAGCCACTTAGAGTTAATGAGTTTATTGTCCTCCTTAGTAACAAAGTTCACGCTTGTTCTCTGACTTCCAAAGTCCCTGTTATTTCTCTTCTTTAAACAATGTCTCTGTATATGTCCACGGGACCCACAAAAGTAACATATTTTATTCTCTTGCCTGCTTCTTTGATTTTGTTGTTGTTGTACAGCCACAGTCTCTTTTAACTCTGTTTTCTTATTCTCTTGTCTTCTATTCCACTCTTGTTGAAGTTTCTGTTCTACAAAGTCCAAATTTAGATTCCCGTCTGGTAAGCTTTCCAGGCTAGAGACCGTGACATCCCATTTTTGATCAAATGAAGATAACAGTATATAGACCATCTGAATGTCACTATGATGCACTCCTCTATCTTGCAGCTCAGCATTTAATCTACGAAATTCAGCCAGATGCTCTGTCATAGTCACTTCATCTGTAAAACGCATCTGATAAAGTTTCCGTGCTAAACACAGCCTGCTCCCAGCAGTTTGCTGCACATGAGCGGCTCTTAGCTTCTCCCACATCTGATTAGCTGTCGGCTCATTACTCACCAGCAACAGTTGAGAATCAGACAGCCCCAGAGTAATAAAAGCCTTCGCTTTCTCGTCTTTCTTCAACCACGCTGCTGAAGGAGCTGCCGGAGGGGGGTTTTCTACAACATCATTCAAATCTTCTTTAATCAGAACTGCTCTCATTCTCCATTTCCAGCTGGAGTAGTTTACAGCATTCAGTCTCTCCATCGGCATCCCGGATAACAGGTTTACAGCCATGTTGCCCACTCTTACTTGCCTCTTTCTTGCACTTTGTTTCTCTCTGCAACAACGTCACGTCAACTGCTCTCGAACCCGCTACCTTGTATGATAAGCTGGGCCCATAACCCCTGTTGGCGTGTGCGTGTATAGATCATACAAGGATGGAATCCAAGAGTCGCATAGAACAGGAATAAGCCAGGCCAGGCAAGTTTCTTGTAAGAGTCTTTACTAGGCAAAGACATTAGACACAGTTCTCTTCACAGACAGCTTTTCCCCCCACACTCAGCTTTTCCAAGCATCCCACCTTATCAGGCTTCCCAGCCAGCTACTAACCTTGGCAAACCTGGCACTCTGTTCTCACAGCTTAACCCTTCTGCTTCAGGTTTCACTCTCTTTGCTAAAAACCCTGTCTGTGAGTCTCACAGCCTGCTTCACTGACCAACAGTCATTTGGGGAGGAGAGCCTGGCTGGGAGTCCAGAGTCTGTGAGTTCAAATCCCTGGTCATGTCTCCTGGGTGTCAAGGGCCAGCTAAAGATCACCCCCACAGTGAGCGGCTCAGGGGTTACGTGCCCTGCCACCTGTGCACCCGTGGGCAAGCTGCATAGTCCCAAGGAGCCCAGTTGCCCCCCAGCTGGCAGTTGTGTACAAGGCAGGGGGTGGCTTGTGCAGCTGTGGCAAGCTGAGCAGGCCCTAGCCAGCTGGGGAGGACTAGCCTCAGAGGGAGGCAATGGTAAACCCCCTCTGAATACCACTTACCATGAAATCCCTATTCGTAGGGTAGCCATAAATTGGGATTAACTTGAAGGCAGTCCATTTCATTTCATGAACCACTCTTGAACCTAGAATCCATTGTGAAGAGGCTATGAAAGTTTACTAGGGAGAAATATTTCACAATGAAGATTAACATTCAGAATCTGGCATCCAACTTTACTTCAACAGCCTGATCATTCTGCTCCCAGATGTTGAATCAGTGCAAGCAGCAAGGCATCCAAGGCTTCACAAAATCTGATGTAACCACATGTATCACACTCTTTGCAAGAATTTTTCTTTGGGGTGAATAAATCTGCAGATAGCTGTGTCATATTGCTGGATGACACATGGCATCATATTCCTTGCTGTAATGTACAGTGACACAAGTGCTCAGAAGTAATGGAGAATGCCTTACTTCATGTCAGAGAAAGCAGTGAGCAATTTATCTGCTGAGCATCATACATTTAGCTTAATGGTTCTGTCATGGCCCTCATTGCATCTGACATCCCAGCCACAGTATGGCTTTATTGTAAACCAGGTCTGCATCCTGAACAGCTTGACAGAGTGTAGCAGCACAGCTGCAACATTAAAATAAAAATGGAAAAGATATTAATTCAGTTTGTATAGTACAAACCTCCTCCCTCCAAGTTTGCAAGCACTTCCAACTCCAAAACTTTTATTGAACAGTTTACAAACCAGGAAGGTGCAGGTATCTTCTAATGTAGCAAGCAGACACTTTTGCTATTGACAATATTTCTCTGCTATTCAGAGAGCTAGAAATTATGGAAGCCAGATATTGCCATTTTTCCACAAGTACTGCAATTTTAGAGGGACATTCTCCCTTTTTTCATCTTTTTCTGATCTTATGATCATGTAATAACTTCAGAAAGAAGACTTCAGATAATGATTGTGTAGGATCCACTGTATTGTCAAGTAAATGCGTAAATGTCAGGTAAATTATCAGAGCTGGGAACTTCAAACAGGAGCAGGATGGAGAGCCTGATCATGGCTTGAGCCATGGTTGGTCTAAAATAAGAATGGTTAGATAGTTCCTATCAGGCATAGGGAATCTGTGGTCTTCCAGATATTGTTCAACTACAGCTTCCATCATCCCTGACCATTAGGTATGCTGTCTGGGTCTGATAGGAGTTGGGGTATGACAACATCTGGAGAGATACAGGTTCCTCATACCTAATCTAGTGCATTAGCAGGAAAATCTCCATTCCAGCCATTCCATTAAAATGGTACAGAAGGTTTGTGGCAAGTTAAAATTGAGGAGCAGGGGTGAGAGAGCCCCAACAGAATGTGAAGGTCAAATCAATAACCAGATCCTGAATTAGCACATACTGGAGATATATGCATGATAGAAAATATCCAGTGTATGAAAGAAAATACAGAGAGGCCGAAACAAATGTTGGATGGTTTCTCCATCCTCCCAAATAGTAAAAAGTGGAGATTAATATTTATACAGCTCTGGTTCATACTTTCAGCAAACACACACACACCTTTCTCTCATGCAGATAAAACCTACTGTGAACCATTGGTGGCGTTCATTAATGCATCCCATCAGCGCACAGATTTCTCCCTCCTCCACACGTGCCCCACACCCTACACAAATCTGCTCCACAGGGTTGGGGAAACCTCTAGAACAGATTTAAGAGGGTTGTAGGGTGAAAGAGGGAGAACATTCCGTTGCACAAGCAAAAAATCTCTGCACTGGCAGAATGTTCACATAGTGCTACATTTAATCCAAAGCTGTGAGTTTCATGTGAACACCCAAAATAATAGTTTGCCCAGTTTGAATGATTCACCTTTCTCCAAAGAGAGAAAAATTGTGTAAAGTGGCCCTTCCCAGCTGTCATGTAGAATGCCTAGTTCACATTAGCCATTAACACACTTTTGCTTCCATGCTTAAACTAAAGGCATGGAAGCGGAAGTAGGACCATGCCTGTTCTCAGTTTGAAGAACGGATTGATGAATCTGTCAATTTCACTTTCTTATTTTTCCAATCTTAAATTCAGTTCAGCACATTTTCACATCACTTCACAATTTTTTTTAAAAATCCTCATGAAAATTCAACAGCATTTTAGTGTATTTCTCCTAATATACACATTTGTGTATGCAGTTTTGCCTAATAAACAGATTTTGGCCCATAATTCCCCTTATATAATCTATTTTTTGTACATTTTCAATAATAGAATCGTTTTTATCAATGCTTTTCCATAATTCATGCATTTTTGTACAGGTTCAGTGAGGTGTGAATTTTAAAGGATACCTCCATTTCAGTTCACATGTTTCTGTAAGTGCAAATTAGCTATGTTCACATTAAAATATGAACCAACTGAATTTTCCCTCCTTCCCTTCCCTGAAGTTGTGCACCCATCAACCTTGGCCCCTGATGTCCATGTGCTTGGTGAGATATCTAAAAAAGAAGTCTCTGCATATTCAGCTATACACACAGTTCCTCCACACGACTGAGAATCCTGATTGCACAGGGTTCCTGATAATTTGTGTACAACTTGTAGAAGCATAGGTTCACCTTTTTAGATGCCTTCCTGAACCCATGGATGCCATAGGATGGGGGCTGACTATGGGCCTGATGTACACAGGATGTAGGGATAGGTGAGAATTTCAATTCAGTTCGCATTTCAAGCAGAATTTATCAAATCGCAATTTCCAAAACAATATGAGAACCGAAACACAGCCATCCTTTGAAATTTGCACTAATTAGAATTTTGGGATGCAGTTCACCAACTAAACAACATTTACAAAAATGCAGATATTAGGGGGAAATGTGCATAAAAATGAATACATGAGTGAAAATAACATGCAAAAAGGCATGAAATGATAAGAAATGGCTTGCAAAAATGTATACTTTTGTCAAAACTGCCTATAAAATGTGTTTATTTTGAGAAATTTGCACTAAAATGGTGGAGAATTTTCATGAGGATTTTTTAAAAAAATATTCACAGATCGCTATAGAAATGTAGAGAACTGAATTTCACATTTGTAAAAGGAGAAACTGAGAGAACCAAAACAGACAGATTTTTCCATCCCTAACAGCACTACACCCACGCCATACATTTAAAACATTCTTCTATCACAGCCATGGCTACCCCCAGAGAATCCTGGAAACTGTCGTTTGTTAAGGGTGCTGGAAACTGTAGCTCTGAGGTGTCTCCTAACAATTCTTTGCACCTTTAACAGATGACAGTATCCAGAATACCTTGGGGGAAGCCTTGCCTGTTAAAGAGGTAGAAGAGTGGTGTGGTCTACAAACAGAGGTGAACATATATAAAGGGCTGCAATGCTTTGTGTTCAGGCACAGTGTGAATTAACTGTTCTCTTAAGTACTCCAGACTGTTGGCAGGGGATAGGATGGGGAAGGGAAATTAGTGGTGGGCTATGGATGAAGGAAGAATTTGTGGCTGTTGTGGATTGTGGTGTGTCTATTGAAACGCTGTGTGTGTGCATGCGTGTGCGCTTTATACAGCAAAATAAAAATGTTAGTTTGAAAGAATGGAACCATCAATGACAAGCTACCTCTCATGGCTAATACAGACCATGTTCATCAGAGCTATGCCAAGGCATTCTTTTGCCAGAGACAAAGAACAAGATGGTGTGCATGCGCATGTGCACACACATGCATACAGAAGCTGACTGGACTGGCATAGGATCCTTACTCTGACACTGGTGTCCACCATTCCTAAAGGATGCAGGGTAGTGTAGGGGACACCATGCTGCTCACATTGCTCTGTCCTCCAACAGAGGGGAACCACCAGGTGGGCTGCCACCGCTGTCCTACCCCCAAAACCCAGGAACCCTGAGGCTGCCAGCTCACTCTGCCTCTTGATGGGGTGACCCTGATAGGAGAATGCACTTTTAAACAACCTCTGAGGCAAAGTTGTCAAGTTGTGATTCGTGTTGGGGGGTGCATGGCAGGGAATTACGCAAGCACATGAAACACTATGACACTTAATTAAAAGAGGCAAGAAAAACCTAAAGTTGAAGCAGCTATCTCAGTATTGCAGTTGTGGCATGCAAGGTGGGGTGCCACCCCTGCACCACCCTCCAGACTGTAGTGGTGCTTACACTCACTAGAACCAGAAGTCAGGGTGGCAGCAAGGGTAGAGGGAACCCTACTCTTGCGAGTTTAATTTCTTTTTCTCTTCTTTTTTGTTTTGTTTTGTTTTGCAGGCAGAGTTACAGGGGGAGAGTTATTTACCAGGAACACAGAGTCCAGGGAAAGCTGTTAGCCCAAAATAGTGCTTAATTGCAGGACACATAGAGCTGCCACAAATGCCTTTGTGGAAAATGCTATTTTGAGTGCCAGGCCAGCCAGAGAAACATTGGTATTTCTACCTCCTATAAGATTTATAAGCTAAGCTGTCACAATGAGACTTTCTTTAGGGTGGGTTCTCATTCTTTATGTCAAGTACATTAATGGCTTCTTATTCCTGAAGTTTCTAATCATCCCTATTGGAAAAGAAATTTATTGCTGACTTATTAGCACTGTTTTAATGTCCCATAAGCATATTATTTGTGCATTTGAGTATCAACCATCAATAAACCATCCCTCCATCCTTAGGACAGTTACTAAATGAGATTTTAAATAAATAATCCATTTGAATTAAACTTGATTGGTTATTTTTAATTTTTTCTAGGAAACATTCACAAAACTGTTAATGGAGACTATTTATAGGTAACATGAACTAGATTTCCTTAACGTGCACTCATGCCATTTTAAAGGATCAACTAGTAGGTCTAGTTTGTATTCATCACTGCAGGAACACTCAGATTTATAACACTAGCAGGGCAATACAATGTATATGCAGAAGAAAGGCCCATCACTTCCAATGGGGCTTACTTCTAAGTAGATATGTATAAGATTGTGCTGTAAGATTATAATCCTAGACACACACGCTTAGGAGCAAGTTGTGTTGAATTCAAGTAAACATGTTTAGGATTGTGCTGTAAATACCACAATATATTAGACTTAGGATTTTGAGGTCTCCCATAAATTACATTGGAAAAAACAGAAAACCATCCCCTTTAGCACACTTTAACCCTGGGTCCCCAAAATGGTACTCATGGGCACACCACAACACCCTCAGATTCCTCCCTTGGTGCCCACCAAGACCCTCTGATTAATTTGCAGTGTCAAAGAAGCAATCAGAAGGAAGAAGGCTTCTCTCAGAAAATGGAAGTCTTATTCAAATGAGAAGAACAAAAAGGAGCACAAAGCAAATTTGGCAAAAAGAAACGCAAGCAGATAATAAGGGATATATTTAAAAAATTCAGACACTCCAATCCTACACATGTTTAAGGAAGCCCCATAGTACTTACTCCTAGATAACTGTGTATAGCAGGGATATAAAATGTGTGGCCCTCCAGATGTTGCTGGATAACTCCCATCATCCCTGACCATTGGCCATGCTGGCTAGGGCCAATGGTAGTTGGAATCCAACAGCATTTGAAGGACTACAGGGTATTCAATTAAGTCCTACTCAGAGGAGACCCATTGAAGTTAATTAACCTAAGTTTATCTTGTCTATAAACTTCAATGGGTCTATTCTGAGTAGGATTAGTATTGAATACCACCCACAGGTTCACTCAACCTGGTGTATAAGATTGCAGCATGAAGTGTCCCACTGAACATCAAGAGAATTACATCCAAGTAAATGTGCTTACAATTGCAGTGCACATCATATATTTTAGGAGGTTTTCCTTGGTAAAATCAGTCCTCCTCAACCTGGCTGCGTCCAGATGTTTTGGACTACAATTTCCATCAGCCTCAGCCAATGTTGGGGAAAGCTCATAAAATAATGATTGGTATGTTTTACCAAAAATGAAAGGAAAAGACCAGCATTCCCTCTTAGCATTTGCCTCATAAGCATCAAGTGAAAAATCTCAAGATCTCTCCTAGCTATTGCCCCATTGCTTCCACGGAATGAACCTAACCCCTGGGCAAAGGTGCAATAAAGCAGTTTATGTCAGAGATGAGAGATTTCTAGGTCAGCCATTTTGGTACCTCAGGGCTGTTGGGATCTAATTATATATCTGGATGTTTTCATCCAATGCAGACAACTCTGTTGTCACTTTGTGCTGGTTTAAGATATTTGGTGGCATCTAGATAATTTTTTTCCTAGTTGCAGTTAGAATATCTAGGCCTGTCAGAATAAACAGCAATGCTGCTCAGAATACAAGCTCTTTTCAGGTTCTGAGAGGATGAGAGCAATGCTTCTTCAATCATTCATCAAACCAGACATAATGTCTTCCTGACTGAAATGACAACAAATGATGAAAATAATCAGAGTGCCTCTTTTCCCCACTCCTATCCACATAGAAGGGGAACATGTGGCCCTCCAGATATTGTGGGACTCCAGCACCCTTGACCATTGGCCATGCTGGCTGGGGCTGATGGGAGTTGAAAGGCAAAGTCAAGAAGATCAAATCGCTTCAAAATGCTTCGGAACTGTTTAAAGTCACAACAATGGAAGCTGAACTGAAGTATATACTGCAGATCAGGAAAGGTACCACCAGGGCCAAGAGGATGCCAGCATGGTTAACGAACAGAGTCAAAGATATTTTAGAAGCAATAAGACTTCCTTCAAAAAATGGAAGTCTTGTCTGAATGAGGAGAACAAAAAGGAACATAAACTTTGGCAAAAGAAATGCAAGGAGACAATAAGGGATGCTAAAAAAGAATTTGAGGAGCAGATTACTAAAAACGTAAAGACAAACAACAAAATGTTTACATACATTACAACAGGAGACCATCTAATCTAGAGAGGCCGTTAGACCCTTGGATTACAAGGGAGTCAATGGTGTGCTAAAGCAGGATAAGGAGATTGCAGAGAAGCTAAATAAATTATTTGCATCTGTCTTCACAGAGGAGGCTATAGGGCAGATCAATGTGCCCAAACTAACTTTTGCAGGAAGGGAGTCTTAAGGAACTGAGGCAAACAGTGGTGACAAAAGATGAAGTTCTAGCTTTAATAGACAAAATAAAAACTGACAAATCACCAGGTCCAGATGGCATCCACCCCAGAGTTCTCAAAGAACTCAGGTGTGAAATTGCTGATCTTATAACAAAAATACACAACTTGTCCTTCAAATCCACCTCCATACCTTTGTAACACCAGTCTTTAAGGGATCCAGGGCAGATCCCAGAAACTGCAAACTGGTTAGTTTAACATCTGTTTTGGGAAAACTGGTAGAAAGTATTGTTATAGATAAAATAACCAAGCTTATAGAAGAACAAGCCTTGCTAAAGCAGAACCAGCTTGGCTTCTGCAAGGGTAAGCCCCCTCTCACTAACCTATTAGAGTTATTTGAGAGTGTCAACAAGCATATAGATTAGGGGTGTAATCCGTTGGCTGGTGTTGCTTCAAAAGCATTCCACCAACCTGACAGGCAGTATTGATTCGTGTTCACTCTTTGTCTCCTCTCTGTTTCTTTTATTGATCTGATTTTTTCTCCCTCCCCCCCAATCAATATTCAGATCAATAAAGGACATTGGTAAAAGGAAAGGAATGCAACTTTCCCACCCCCATCACTCATCCCCTACCTTTGCGTCATCATTCACTGTGACCGAGGTCGCTCAGACTGACTGGTTTCCTTTCATAAAGGAAAGGAGGAAAGCAGCTTTTAGTACCCCACCATCAATGAGAGCAAGACTTTCCAGGAACTTTCATTTAACAGGTTAATACCACAGAAATTAGAAGCATCGCCCACATTGAGGAGCTAGGTTCTATTAGTCTTGGCTTGCTTCCTTCTTCCTTCCCACCTGCGTTCCTCCTCAGCAAGCACTACAGAGATTAGAAGCTAAACCTAGACAGTCTCACCCATGTGTTAAGGACTCTGTAGACTCTATTATGTTTGGCTTTGTTCTTCCTTCCTCCCTGTTTGGAGCTTGTTGGATTATCCGAGTGGAGGGGGGAGTGGCAGAGAGACAAAAAAACCTGCACTGCTGCTGTGCTGATTGTGAGTGAGATCAATATATTTGCACGAGGGAAAAATCCATGTTGGGGGGAAGCTGCTGAAGTTCAGAGCTAACCAGATCGACCCACAAAGATTACAAATATGCAGACCATTGAAAAATCCAGTGCAAAATCCAAATTCAGCAGAATTCTTGCCCATGCCTAATATAGATATAGGTGATCCAGTTGACATAGTGTACTTGGACTTTCAAAAAGCTTTCAACAAGGTACCAACTTGGATGGTTTTAAAAGAGAATTAGACAAATTCATGAAAGATAAGGCTATCAATGGCTACTAGCCTTGATGGCTGTGCTCTGCCTCCATAGTCGGAGGCAGTAAGCTTCTGAATAACAGTTGCTGGAAACCGCAGGAGGGGAGAGTGCTCTTGTACTCAGGTCCTGCTATGGGCTTCCCATGGGCATCTGGTTGGCCACTGTGAGAACAGGATGTTCGACTAGATGGGCCACTGGCTTGATCCAGCAAGCTTTTCTTATGTTCTAATGTTCTTATGAGTTAGAGTCCAACAATATCTGAAGGACCACAACTTCACCACCCTACACTAACTAGCACAGCAAGAAGAGTATATCCTGGATGCTGTCTGTCTTCTGCTCACCTTGGCATACATGTATATTCCCTCAGATTTTCCCTTCCACAGCGCAAATGTCTTCAAGTAGGCACTTTCTCCTCCAGCAAGTTCTCCTAATTCAGCAAGCTGTATGGGTTGTGTACACTCACAGGAATTTTCCTTGCTTCTGATTAGTGCTTTCCAATTTCATGTGCCTTCAACCATTACAGATACATATTGTACTGCTCTGCAGCTCAGATCACCAGGGCTTTTTGTAATTGAATGTCTCTCCTATTTGTCTTTTGATTATCTCTCTGGGAAAAAAAACCTCTGTAGCTAAGCATTACCTTTGTTTTATGCCACGGTTGCTCTGTCAGACCAGTGGTATTAAGTTTGGAGACATCTTCGTAAGTGTGTGTGTATGCTTCTGTGTGCGCACTTTTCTGCCTCTTTTCAAGTGATACCAAAAGCTCTAAGCTGTGAACCATGGAGATTCTGAGGAAAAGGATTTAGTAGCAGAAATAATTATATTCATACCACAGTGTTAAGAGGAAGATATCCCCAACAGCTCTCATGCACATGCAGGCAGTGCTGTGCTGAAAATTTCTCTTGTGCTTTTTTCGACCATTCTCCATCAATTTATGAGGAAAGAAATTGCATTTGAAAATTATAAAAAGGGGAAAAGAAAATGTTGGTGAAATTATCCTGGGTAGGGGGGAGGGCTTTTGTTGTGCTTGCCTTATTTTCATGGTGTTCAAGGGGTGTTTGTGAGTGCCTTTTCTTTCATTCTACAAGTTATCTCTCCAGTGGTCTGCATTCTGCAGCCTTCCTGGGTGCCCACATCTCCTGAAAACCTTATGATGTCTCCAGCTAGGGTTTCATTTCTCCCACAGGAAGGTTGGAAGCCTGCCTACTGTGCAACTGATAACTGTTCGCTGTTTTTACTTTAAGTGGTATTTGTTTTTATTTTTAAAGAAATCTGTGTGGAAAGTTTTCTTTGAAGATGAAAGGAAGGACAAAATCAGCAGCAGCACTGCTTTCAGGTGCTCAGTAGCCAGCCTGCCTAGCTTCCTGTTCTTCAATTAAAGCCCAGAGGTAAAAATGGTTTTTTTTCCAGTAATAGTGTTTTGTGTTTTTCTTTCAATTAATCATTTTTCCAGCACTTTACAGCCTCCATAGCTGCCTGTGCTTCCTTATCTGGAAATCCCAGTAGTAAATAGCATGGTTTGGGGCCATGCCCCTCACCTGGCCTCCCTCAAGCTGCGTCACTGTTGCATACCAGGACAGAGAGGGGGAGGTGGCAGTGAGTTTGGTACAATGCAAACTATAGAAACCACTCGTGGCCATCTTACAAAGATAAGGTAAGCGCAACTCTGCACCCACCAAGAAGTACAGAGAAATTCTAAAGTGCCTTGAGAAAGATGTAGAAAAATGGAAGATTTTTAGCAATGGAAGCAAATTTTCAAGAAACAGATTTCTCTTCACTGCTGGAGCCTCATACTGGGGTGTGTACACATGGAACATTCCCCAACATTTAAGAAAATTGGTCAGTTATTGGGCATAGCTCTGGATCCACTTCACTGTCCACAGCTTCCACAGAATGGTGGACTTTTTAATAAAAATGGTTCTGGTTAATTTGAGCTAGGCTGATCACACATTTGCTATCCTTAACTCTCAGAGTTTTGACAGCAAGGAAACAGAATACACATACAGGAAACAGAATGTTATAGTCTTCTCTATGTGCAGTATAAAAATTACATATGCATACATATTTGCTTCTATCTATTTCGGTTCAGGATACCTAGAGGTCTAATTTCTCCAAACTGAGCCTCATTAAGATCTTCAGTGGAAGCTTCCTACAATGAGAGACTGAAAGAACTGGGCATGTTTAGCCTGGAGAAGACTGTGGGGAGATATGATAGCAGTCTTCAAGTACATGAATAGTTGTCACATAGAGGAGGGTTGGGATCTCTTCTCGGTCGTGCCAGAGTGCAGGACACGGAATAATGGGCTCAAGTTGCAGGAAGCCAGATTTCGACTGGACATCAGGAAAAACTTTCTAACTGTTAGAGCCATACAACAATGGAATCAATTACCTAGAGAGGTAGTGGGCTCTCCGACACTGGAGGCATTCAAGAGGCAGCTGGACAGCCATCTGTCGGGAATGCTTTGATTTGGATTCCTGCATTGCGCAGGGGGTTGGACTTGATGGCCTTATAGGCCGCTTCCAACTCTACTATTCTATGATTCTATAATGTCCCACCAATGTCAGATGTGTGTTTGATTGGGATTGGAAGTCTTCTCTCTGGCTGCCTCCCTAAGCTGTAGAACGCTCATCCTTGGGAGATTCACCTTTAATGTTTTTGTTGTGAATTTTAGTGCTGAACCTGCACTATAAGTACATTTGTAACTGCTCTGGGTACAGTCCTATACCACTTTACCTGCAAGTAAGCACTACTGAACTCTGAAGGATTAACGTGTGAGTAAAAAGGAATAGGATTGTGCTGTCAGTAGCTATTGTAATGTCTTCATTTTTAAGGTGATGGTTATTTTTTATTTATTTATTTACTTTATCTGCTGTTCTATTCTTCACACAGTGCATAATTAAACTCCCACAAGAGGAAGTGATGGCTACCAACTTGGGTGGTTTTAAAAGAGAATTAGACAAATTCCTGGAGGACAAGTTATCAATGGCTTCTAGCCACAATAACTATGCTCTGCCTTCAAAGTTGGAGGCAGTGTGCTTTTGAATATGAGTTACTTGAAACTGCTGGATGGGAGAGTGCTCTTGTCCTGCTTCCAACCTTCCCATAGGCATCTGGTAGACCACTGTGAGAACAGGATGCTGGACTAGATGGGCCATTGGCCTGATCCAGCAGCCTCTTATGTTGTTACTCATTTATATGGTTGTTGTTTTATTGGTTTACATGTTGTTAGCCATCCTGGACATTTTCTGGAAAGATGGCACATAGGAGTTTGAAATAACTAAATGTAGTTTATAAGAAAATGGGACTATTTGAAAGCAAACACAACAGTTACTTTACAAGCAGCACCATTTGAGGAAAGCAGTCTTCCCCCATTCTCATGTTCAGACCACATAAGATTCCAACAGAGCACATATTACAGTGGGCATGTGGGTTCATTGGTTATTTATTGGCTTATATACTGCATAATATACATAGTTTCTAGGTGCTGAGTATAAACAGCATAAAAATACATAAGTCAACATTTATACGCTCAGTGATGTAAATAACCTATTATTTGTTGCTGAGTAGGTTCTTTGTCTCACCACAAGGAAGACAGATATGGCTGTAAACTTTAAACTGGATATTTTACTTAATATCACAAGGCATTACTGATTACAAAAGAAGAAATCAGGAAAGGTCAAAGAGAAACTGAAACTCACAACTTAAGGCCATCCAGCTTCCTGGACCTAGATACATTAATCCTCTAGCGAAGGTGTGAGGAACCTTTGGCCTTCCAGATATTGCTGAACTACATTGCCCATCATCCCTGGCCATTGGCCATGCTTGCTGGGGCTGATGGAAATTGTAGTTTAGCAACATCTGGAGGCCAAATGTTTCCTACATCTGCTCTAGTGGCTTTTTCCTGTCAGTACTTTATTAGTTAAAGACCGTTGCTTATTCAAACATGATTGAACTATATATGAGAAAAGAACCATGTAAACAGAAGAGTCTTAAGCAGGCATCTGACACAAAGTACTGATGGTGCTTGCTTAATAACAATAGGCAAGGACTTGCAGAACTTGGCACAGACATACTAAATGTCTTCTGTTTTATCTTGTGTGAATCTGCACAGTATTATTATAAACAATTAAATGAGTTTACATGTGTGAGGTATACATGTCAAGAAAGAGCATATATCCATTTACTAAGTTTACTTTAAGAAGGCAGAGCTGACTATCTACTATAGTTATTCTGAGATTTTTTAAAAAATGAAAATTACGATAAATGATTTTAACACACACCTTTTTCTTTTTCAATTTAATCTGGAAAATATGCAGTTGCCCCAATGAAATCCTTTTCCTCACCATTACTAAAACTTGCCCCTCTATTTTTGATCACAACAACAACACTAGATCTCGTAGGCTCAGCCTTGGAAAAAGAAAAGGGACTTTTTTTCAACAGAACATAGGCAGGCTTTTCTTTCAGCAGAGATTTCAAGGGAGGCTGACTTTTCCAGCAAATGGGCCTATTGATTCTTGTTCCTTTCCTTTGTGAACAAGTAAATGCTCATTGCTTCTACAAAAATGACTTTTCTATTTTTCCAGCTTCTGTTCATGTTCAGTTTTGGTGGTGGTATAATTTTTTAAAAGGTGGATTTAATTGAAGGCAGGGAGCTGCTGGATGAAGAACATACAGAATACATTTCTATCTCTTTCTTTTTTACCCAAACAGGCTTCCCCTGATTCTGCAAAGAGCTAGCACACAACATAGGTGACACAGAAAAATCCTGTGTAAGAACACCTTAATTGGAATCCAAGGTATGTGGTGAAATTTCTCAAGTTGAGATCTTAACGTATCAACCATTAGGTGACATTAGGACTGAAAACTGGGATTGTCTCAACCTGGGTATTGCTCCAGAGTTGCCCATCTCTGCTGAAAGAAAAACAAAGGCTTCTGAACATCTGAGCTACACTGTTCCCTTACCCACAGTTTGGCAGCTCTCTACTATTCATCTATGTCCTTTTCAAGAAGGTCAGACTGCACTTTACAATAAGTATAGCATTTACATGCATACTCTCTTTCTTTCACCCCAAAAAAACAAATGTTGGAGCATCCAGATCAGGACCACATGCAAATAATACCTGCAGGAGCAAATAGCAGTATGTGGGGAGGAATAGCACAGCAAGGAAGGGTTAAAGCCCTTCTCAGCATCTACAGTACTAGACAGCACCCAGGAAAGAGGTGGTGTGACCTGTAGAGAGAGCACGGCTTGGCAGAGTCCCAAGGGCTCAATAGGGAGGTCTGGAGGGCTGAATTTGCCCCAAGGCTCGAGATTACCCTCTGCTGCTGTATGCCATTACTGATATTCTTCCTGAACCAGGTGAACACCTAAGGAGCCCCAGAGTTTCGCAGAACATAGTCTGAAAGTCCCCTGGTTAGAAGTTCCCATGATCCATCAAACCATGAGGGACTTGTCTTGGCTCTTGATTTATTAAGAATAGAGAACCCTGGTCCATAGGGTTGCCAGGTTCATGGCCTGAGACGGATCCTGTATCTTTAGGAGAAGAGAAAGTCAGCCAAGTGCAGGTGTTCTTGCAGCACTGTAATGAGAAAAACCACAAGGTGGAATTCTCCCTTCCCCCTGCACAACTTTTAAAGATACAGAAGACCTCTTGGTTGCCAGGCCCGGCCTCCAAGAGGTCCTCTGTATCTTTAAAAGTTGTGCAGGGAGAAGGGAGAATTCCACCTTGTGGGTTTTGCCATTACAGTGTTGCAAGAACACCTGCACTTGGCTGACTTTCTCTTCTCCTAAAGATACAGGATCCATCTCAGGCCATGAACCTGGCAACCCTAACCCTGGAACAAGACTCAGTTTGGGCCTTTCAGAGTTCTTGCACTAAAATAAAAACACCACACCCAAATTCTGTGAAACTATGAAATTCTCCCAGGAATCAAAATAAGCAAGTTAGAACTAGAACTATGCCAAAATGTAGTTATTCCTACTCTATCATCTCAGCTTTGCTAGATTAAATTTAGTGATTCTTAAGGCACTTCTGGCACTGTATATGGGGTTTGATAGTTCTAGGTGGAAGCTACATCTCAATGAAAGTGACAAAGCTCCAGCTAACTTTAATGGTGTATAACAAACTTTACTGTTTGTTTTTAAAGAATGCTGTGCTAGTGTACAAGTCTGGTTTCAATTCAGGGAGTATCTCACCCCACTGTTAAAATTGTAGCATCTCTGTTTTAATTTTATAACTCAGCGGTGAAATACATATCAACAAAAACTTTCTCTGTATTTTTTTTTTAAGAATCCTGAAAGTCATCTCGGTGAATAATTTTTTCATGATTCCACCTATAGTAAAAAGTTCATAGTGTGTATAATTTGCAAAATCCATTAACTTCTCTCCCGTAAACACAGGCAATTTGGCATCTTGATGTCAGCATTGTTGAGAGTGCCTTTAATCATTAATTCAGATAACTTTGTAGGACACAGAGGGATCACCAGCAACGTGCCATTTCTGGCTGTTCAGCTCATAGAACTGAAGAGAGTCACACAAGTGGAAAATTAGTCAAGTGTCAGCAGGTGTTAGTGGGCAAGGATACAAGAATATACAGCCTTCTCATTACACTGTTTCTAAACCTAACATGGTTCACTGAAAAAGATCTATCAGCCTCCGAGGCAAAGGGAAAAAATAGTTCTAAAAGGAAATGCTGAACCACAACTATAATTCAGATACCCTGGGGTGTTACTGGTAACTGTCAGGTCTTGAAATCAACCGATGGATCCTCTACCCAAAATTTGGTTGTAATGTAGGGCAACATGCTTTTACTTGGTTGAGCTGCAAAAGACAACTCTCCAATAAAAGCATTGGTGGGGGGAAAATGACTTTGCCCCAAACCATTATGCTGATCAATAATCTATTAACTCTAACCTTGCTAGCACTGGGAGTTAGTACAATTTATGACCCATCATTCAAATAATTATTTCTATCCCCAAATTAATCCGGTAAAAAGAAATATTAAATAGGGAAATTATTGGCCAGCAAAAATAAAAATAAAAATAAATAGCCTTCTTAGTAACTTTCCTATTAAACTTTATCCAGGGTCCTTTTCAAGGAGCCCTTTTCTTCCAACTCTGCAGATAGATTGCATCATATTTCTTGCAGTTCTAAAGGCCATCAAGTTGTGTTTCATTTTGTTCAGTATTGATTGTTAAAGCAAGGTTGTTGGTAGAAAATAATTTGGAAATTGGGGATAAAGCTGAATCATCTTGTTTTAATGCTTGGTGAGTTTCTGGCCATACCTGAGTGGAGTTTTACCTTTATTAAACAAACTACAGGAAACCAAAAATAGTGTAGAGATTTTCAATAGTGCATATCTGAAACCACAGGATTAATGCACTATGTATTGTGTGTGGTATTCAGTGCTAGAACTACTCAGAGTAGACCCACTGAAGTGAATAGACATGATTAACAGGTTCATTCATTTCAATGGGTCTACTCTGAATAGGACTTAGCTAAATATAACACCTGATCTCTTCACCTCAAAAAGGATGTTGTAGGATATTGTAGAACTGGAAGCAGTTCAAAAAAGGGCTAGACTCCTAGCAAGAGCACCCAAGGCACAATGGTCAAAGGTGAGACACCAGACTAAGATGCATCCAAACTCAGAGGAAGGCAATGGTAAACCACCTCTGAATACCTCTTACCATGAAAACCCTATGAACAGAGTATCTAAAATGCAACATGAGATAGTGCTGGAAGATGAGACCTCCAGGTCAGAAAGCACTCACCGAGCTACTGGGGAAGAACAAAGGACAAGTACAAGTAGAGCTGTGACTGATGATGCAGCTGGGTCAAAGCCAAAAGGAAGCCCAGAGGCTGATGCACACAGATGCAAAAGAAGAGTCCGGAGTTGTACGACACACGCAATTGGAACATGGAATGCAAGGAGCATGAACCAGGAAAAGTTAGAAATTGTCAAGCAAGAAATTTAACACATCAACATTACAATACTTGGTGTGAGCGAACTAAAATGGATGGGAATGGGACATTTTCAATCAGGCAACTACAAAATATTTTATGCAGGAAATGAGAAATTAAAAAGAAATGAGGTTGCTTTAATAGTGAGAAGTGATGTAGCAAAAGCAATTAGGAGCTACAACTCAAGGTCTGAGCGAGTGATATCAATGAGAGTAAACGGGAAACCTATCAACATAACCATCATCCAAGTCTATGCTCCAACGGCAAATGCAGAAGAAGAGGAATTGGAGAGATTTTACGCAGAAGTACAGGAAGAAATTTATCACACACCAAAACAAGATGTGCTGATAATCATGGGGGATTGGAATGCAAAATTAGGGAACAGAGAAGAATTAGGAATTGTGGGGAAATGGGGCTTAGGAGGAGAAAGACTTATTGAATTCTGTGAAGCCAATAATTTGTTTCTTGCGAACACATTTTTTGAGCAACCAAAAAACGACTGTACACATGGATGTCACCAAATGGTCAATATAGGAATCAAATTGATTATATAATTGGTAGCAGAAGATGGAGAAGTTCCATACTTTCTGCGAAAACATGACCAGGAGCAGATTGTGGTACAGATCATGAACTGGTCATATCAAAAATCAGAGTAAAGCTAAAGAAGAACAACAAAGCAATCATAATGTCAAAATACAATTTAAACAACATCCCAGAAGAATATAAAGATCAAATAAGGAACAGATATGAGGCTTTAAACTTAGTTGACAGAGAACCAGAAGAACTATAGAAAGAAGTCAGATACATTATCAGGGAAGAATGCAAAAAGACAATACCTCTCATTCAAAAGAGAAAGACCTAAATGGATGACTGATGAAACTCTTAAAATGGTTAAAGAGAGAAGGAAAGCAAAAGCAAAAGGACATAGAAACACAGTTAGAACCCTAAATGCAACAATACAGCAACTAGTACATAGGGATAAAGAGAACTATTACAATAGTTATTGTATAGAAATAGAAGAGGACAACAAAAAGGGTAGAACAAGAGCCCTCTTCCAAAAGATTAGAGAAGTTAAAGGGAAATTTAAACCAAGAGTAGGGATGTTGAATAATCAACAGAGGAACACACTGACTGACCAAGATGAAATAAAAGGAAGATGGAAGCAATACACTGAAGAACTCTATAAAACAGATGCCAGGATGACAGATTCATTCATGGAGGAACCGTATGATGAAGAACCAGAGATTTTAGAATGCGAGGTGAAAGCTGCTCTTGAAATACTTGGAAGAAACAAATCACCAGGAATAGACAGCATACCAATAGAGTTGCTACAAGCGACTGAGACCGAATCTGTCCAAAGTTTGACAAAACAATGGCCCACAGACTAGAAGTGTTCCATATACATCTCAATTCCAAAGAAAGGGGATCCCAGAGAATGCATTAATTATTGAACTATTGCCTTAGTAACCCATGCAAGCAAAGTAATGCTCAAGATTCTACAACAAAGGCTCTTACCATATATGGAGCAAGAAATGCCAGACATCCAAGCTGGATTTAGAAAGGGAAGAGGCACTAGAGATCATATCGCAAACATACGTTGGGTAATGGAAGGGACCAAGGAATTTCAGAAGAAAATCACCCTGTGCTTTATAGATTACAGGAAAGCCACAGCATCTGATTGTCCTCATGCGCAACCTATACAAGAGGCGACTGTAAGGACAGAATATGGAGAAACCAATTGGTTCCCCGTCAGAAACGGTGTGAGGCGGGTGTATTTTATCACCCTATTTATTTAATCTATACGCAGAACATATCATAGGAAAGCAGGATTGGACCAAGATGAAGGGGATGTGAAAATTGGAGGAAGAAATATCAATAATTTAAGATATGGAGACGATACCATACTCTTAGCAGAAACCAGTAATGATTTGAAACAAATGCTGATGAAAGTTAAGAGGAAAGCACAAAAGCAGGACTACAGCTGAACGTCAAAAAGACTAAAGTAATGACAACGGAAGATTTATGTAACTTTACAGTTGACAATGAGGACATTTAACTTGTCAAGGATTATCAATACCTTGGCACAGTCATTAAGCAGAACGGAGACAACAGTCAAGAAATCAGAAGAAGGCTAGGACTGGGGACAGCAGCTGTGAGAGAACTAGAAAAGGTCCTCAAACGCAAAGATGTATCACTAAACACTAAAGTCAGGATCATTCAGACCATGGTATTTCCGATCTCTATGTATGGATGTGAAAGTTGGACAGTGAAAAAAGCTGATAAGAGAAAAATCAACTCATTTGAAATGTGGTGTTGGAGGAGAGCTTTGTGCATATCATGGACTGCCAAAAAGACAAATAATTGGGTGTTAGAACAGATTAAACCAGAACTATCACTAGAAGCTAAAATGATGAAACTGAGGTTATCCTACTTTGGACACATCATGAGAAGACATGATTCATTAGAAAAGACAATCATGCTGGGAAAAACAGAAGGGAGTAGAAAAAGGGGAAGGCCAAACAAGAGATGGATTGATTCCATAAAGGAAGCCACAGACCTGAACTTACAAGATCTGAACAGAGTGGTTCATGACAGAAGGTCTTGGAGGTCGCTGATTCATAGGGCCGCCATAAGTCGTAGTCTACTTGGAGGCACATAACATTATTATTATCATCATCATCATCATCATTTTTACCCGTCCTTCACCCTAAGTTCCCAGGTCAGGTTACAACTATTTAAAATACAACATTAAAACAGCTTGAAACAAATTACAGTCACAAAAGTAATATGGGTCCTGAAAACATACATCTCAGGTGTCAAAGATCAGGGTAAAGAGGTACAACTTCATCCTTCACCAAACACTGTATAGTGAAGGTGCCCAACACACCTCTGTGGGAAGGAGCTCCACAGCTTAGGGCCTGCCACAGATAATGCCCTCTTGTGGGCTGCCACCTCCCGAGGTTCTGAGGGCGGCAGAATCCCTTGGACAGCTTTAAAAAAAGGTTAGATGAATTTATGGGGGATAAGGCTGTCAGTAACTACTAGCCATGATGGCTGCATACCATCTCCAGTCATATGCCTCTGAATACCAGTTGTTGGGAAACACGGGTGGGGAGAGTGCTGTTGTGCTCAGCTCCTGTTTGCAAGCTTTCTGTAGGCATCTGGCTGGCACTGTGAGAATGGAATGTTGGATTAGATGCTGGATTAGATAGGCCTTTGGTCTATTCCAGGAGGATTCTTCTTTTGTTCTAATTCAAATTCTGTAGAGGATCTTAGTTGTTGAGCTGGTTCCTATGGGAAAAGACAAGTCCCTATATATGTGAGGATTTAAAGGTCATAACCAGCAGTTTGATCCAGAAACACATGCATGCACATGCACATGCATGTACTCTAGCACTAGATTCTGCACTGGAATTTTAAAGGCCTCAAATTAGGGAAAGAAAGATCAATCCATTTCAGTTCTCTCAGTTTCTCATTTTTCCAATCTTAGATTCAGTTCGGCAGCAATTTGTGATTTTTTTAAAAAATCCTTATGAAAATTCTTCAGCATTTTACTGCAAATTTATCCTACCAGACCTATTTTTGTATGTTTTGACTATTTTACACATTTTTGCTAGCAATTTCTCCTAATATAATGCATTTAGTATATTATTTTCACTCACATGTTCATTTTTATGCACATTTCCCCCTAATATATGTATTTTTGTAAACACATTGGTGAACTGCATAGCAAAATTCAGATAAGTGTGAGTTTTGAAGGATGGCCATGTTTTGCTTCTCATATTTTTTCAGAAAGTGCAAATTTAATAAATTTGGCTTTAAATGTGAATCAACTTGAATTTGTCTCCTAAACCTACCTACAAGCCAAGCTTGCAATTCTCACAACTCTCCAGACAATAATACCAAAAGCAGCTCTTACTAAAGATGCAACATTTACAATTGCTGCATAATTCAGGTATTGCTAAAGAGGTTCTGCAGAAAGCATCTGCTAGAGGAGATCAACTGTGATGGTCCAGCCTCCCTCAGCTTAGATCAGGCAGATTGTCCAGTTCTGTATTGGCAGTATCAGTGACAGAAACAGAACTCGCATGCATCGCCCACAACCCAGATGGTACGAATTAAACAGTTTATGTGTATTCTAGTTGCATAATTTGGAATGCCTGTTCCCAGTAATAGTGGGAAATGTTTTAGTTAAGACCAGTGGAGGCTGGTGGCTCCAATGTCAGTGGGGCAATGAATCCACTCCAGATTTTAGTCTGAATTTTCAAGGAGCTGCCCAAGGTGTTGAAAGTTCATACTAAAATCCAGAGTGGATTCACTGCCCCACTGACATTGGAGCCACCAGCCTCCACTGGTTAAGACTTAACTGAGCCTCGCCTGTGAGCATTTTGACATACTGGTGCTCTTCTCTTTTAATTTGAAAGGGCATGTTTATGCACCCACATCTGGAGAGAAAAGCACAGGATATTCTCTTTATACAAGCACCAGGGTCATTTTTTACTGAGCCCTGGTTCTAATTATATTTGTGGGTTTTTAGTTGAATCGTATCAGAGAAGTGCAGCACTGCAAACTAACCTGGGAAGGAAACAACTTTACTTCCCTCAGCTCTAGTTAGGCCTCAACTGGACAGAAGTGTTTCACTTAAGACACTTAAGAGAAAGGGTTAATATAAATAAAGCTGATTAAAGGGTTTAGGGAGTACAAATGGATTTTGTTAGTTTAGAGAAATGCATGGAAAGGACAGCAGAGAACAGGTTTCAAATACCTAAATGATCCCAAAAAGAATAAATATTTACTGGGACTAGCAAGGGAATAAGAAGCAATAGTTCAAGTTGCACCAGAGGATGTGTGTGTGAGTGCTTACACCTGTGTGCTCTAATACAGGCAAGCCTTGACCAAGCATTTAGCACACAACAGAATCTGTGGCAGGAAAACCCGAATTGGACAGATTTACCCATCCCTGCTTGCTGGCCTGATCAATAAAGAGACCTTCTCTTGCTCTGCATAGACTTCTTCATTTCCATAGGAGTTGACTCTGACACAAGATCCACTAGTCCACTTCTTACTGAGTTATCTTCTTGCTGAGAAACTCAATAATCAAACCCCAAGACTTGCTAGAACACAGTATGAAAACTGTGGAGGTACACAAATCAAAGGCTTCTGAAAGGTTCTCTGTGTTTGCATGGGAAAACATGAAAAAAGGAAAAGGCTCCAAGGGTTCCCAAGTAAGGAAGGGCTGACAACAATGACTGTGCTGGTCAGAACAAATAACACATTTGAACGAGGATGTTCTGCAGGGGAAAGGGAAAGGCTGTAAATGCAGCAAAATAAGATGACCAGGGCACTACTGAACAGTCAAGAGAAGATAAGCAAAGGCACATTACAGCAAAATGTCTCCTCTTGTTACCAGGTGAGAAAAATATATCCTCAAAGAACACAAAGTTGTTTTGTGTGGTGCACCTCAGTGAGCCTATCATCCCAGGCGAGACAGGCACCAGGACAGGTGAGAGGGAAGAAGCTGGGTCGATATGCTCTACCAAGCTGATGCTTTGTCCTAACTACTTTTGGCATGTCCCACTCAAAAATGCAGGAGATTTCCCCAACATCATGTAGCAACAATTACCGACCTGGAAAGCAACAGCCCATTATGTTATTTTCAGGTCCACTGGCATACATTCAGAGAGCACTTTGCAGTGGCCTCTTTTGTGCCTTGTATGTCTTTCTCTGCCAGTGCTGGCAATCCTTTTGGAACAAGTCATTTAACTTTATTTCACTTTATGTTTTTTCACCCAAATGCTTTTAGCTAAATGCCCATATTAACAGCCATCACACAGAAAATACTTATTTGGGTTTACTGCTGTTAAAACTCTGCATGGCATAGCTCTAACACGGGAAATTTCTGCTGCAATGAACTAACGTGGATCAGTTTTTATCTTTCATTTCTTGGCCGTAACAAAGAATGGATGGAAAAGGCAGTCTGGTTTTCTCATTGTAGCTATATTACAGATTTGATGCTATTAGCTTTAACTATTCCATGCTCAAATAAATAAAGGATGTAAATGCACTAGATTCTGAGATGGTCCATATAATTTGAAGTCAGTGGAACAAAGACATAGAACCAAATCAAATTACCTATGACTCTCTTATGTTGCAGTCAAGCCTCCAGACATGGAGAACTCCTCATATGATTGAGTTTTATATCTATGAATACTTATTTTAAAAGCAAATACATGGGGTTGTATCCAGTGTTAGTCATACTCATAGGCATGACTAAGCTAGATCCATTAATTTCAATGGGTCTGCTCTATAATTTAGTATAATTTAGTAGGATACAACCCTTTATCTATGCAAATCATGTGGCTGTGTTGTGTTCACATAATTACCAGATCATTTTTTAAATTCAGCACTTAATAAAACTGATCCCCCAGATCTACTTGCATGTTAATAACACACAACAATGTTAAAATCTTCACACATCACCTTTCATCCTAAATTAGTTGTCATATGTTTGACAAGATTAAATTAATTGTTATGGGTTTGACAAGATTATTTCTGGGGTGGTCTTATATCCTGAAGCTGATACAATCTGTTCTTAACTCAAGACATATTTGGTTAGCAAGAACGTTTATAAGCCACTGCTGTTTCTCTGCTACAATGGCAGCTGCTGTGCTAGAACTTGCATCACCATTGTGTAGTTGCAATGGGTGGTATTCATCTAAGTCCTACTCAGAGTGGACCTACTCAAATTAATGAACCTAAATTAGTCATGTCCATTAACTTCAATGGATGTATTCATTAGTCTTTAGGAATTCTGAATTAGCTAACCAATTCTTACACTACTTCCAGGTTCTACCATTGTTGCAGTAATTCTAGAGGTTTACTCTGGACTCCTTTGGAGGATATATATTTAATTAATTAATTAAGGAATAGAGTTGCAGAAATCATAGGATTGTGTTTTGTGGAGAATACTAAAGATGGAGCTGGCAGCCACAAAAACTGGGTTCATCGCCTTTAAGTCAGTTAGCTGTCTTTCCCCTCTACCTAGAACCAGGCTGAGACCACTCACATTTTGACCATTGACAGAACATCTGTCAGCAATGATACTCAATGAGCACATTTGATTCCCACCCATGATTTCTTCACTATGTGCTCTTAAGCCCATCTGTGCAGATGGCAGCCTGCCTCTCACTAAAGTAGTATGCTATACACAGTAAAGTATAGGTGCCAGGAAATAAAGGGCTTAGATGAGTTAACACATATCATGCTGCATGTTTAAATTGCTAAGGGTTCCTTGTTGACAGAATGACAGTGCTTGAACTATGCTGTTCTGCATTTATTAACAGCTGTTGATATTTAGGTGTAGGCACAATCCTTAAGAGTAAGAGAAATACGTGAGCATCTGCAAATAGGCAGACACCTGGAGAAGCTTACTGCCATCAGCCACAGGTGAAATGGATATGGGTTTACAGTGTACCAGTTCATGTTTTACCACTTGTATTCTACTCCACTGGAATACACTATTTGTATTCCAGTATAGCAGAGTGGTGTGCTCTTAAGTCACTAGAGCAGGGGTGGCTATGCTGGCTGGGGCTGATGGGAGTTGGAGTTCAACAACAGGAGGGCCATAAGACAGTAACCAATGCCCTGGAGATTTTGCAGTCATGGTATAAATGGTAAAAAAATAAATTCACTTCAGAATGGATTTCACCTTCCCTGCTCCTGTGAATCAGTGTGAGATGACCCTTTAAGGGTTAATAACTTCAGCTAATATATTTAATAGGTTCTATTTCTCCTTAAATGGTGAGTAGGTTGACCTCTTCCTGTCAGCTTTCAATGTTGCTTCAGTCTGGATGGGTAAACTTTCCAGCATGACCTCTCCATGGTTTTCAGTGAAGTGTGGTACTTGCACATTCAAACTTTGTCATTCCCTTATAATACATGGAATAAAGGACAGAGGGAGAAAGACCCCCATGTAGACTGGAAGCCTTAGATCTACATTGGCCCCAAAGTCAAGTGGTGAGTTTCCCCCTTCACCTTCTGAACTAGGATAGTGTATGGTAGGCTAGGAGGACCAATCCAAAATATCAAGAAGAATGAAGGTGAAGGTGTTCCCGCACTTATAGTGCAAGTCGTTTCTGACTCTTAGGGTGATGTCTTGCAACATTTACTAGGCAGACCGTATATATGGGGTGGGATTGCCAGTTCCTCCCCCGGCCTTTCTTTACTCCCCCAGCATATGCCGGGTACTCATTTTACCAACTACGGATGGATGGAAGGCTGAGTGGACCTTGACCCCTTTTACCAGAGATTCGACTTCCTCCTTCCGTTGGAATTGAACTCCGGCCGTGAGCAGAGCTTCGGCCGCGTTACCGCCGCTTACTACTCTGCGCCACGGAGGGTCAAGAAAAATAAGTTATGTATATTACAGGACCTGGGATGTTTATTCTATGCCATTCTTGGAACTGTTATCTTATGTAGGCTGGTTCCAGCATTATCCATAGAGTCCACAGAAAGTTTTTCCATGTAGAAATGCTCCATGTGGCAGGGCACAAGGTTTGCATTGATTTGGCCTGAATAGACAGAAGATAGGTTATAAATCTACAAAACCAACTAAACATATCAACAGCAGCCGTTATTTGTTTTTTCAGTGACCTCCATGTAGGAGAGGTAGCAACTGACCCCTTTGTTATGTGATATCTAGATGGTTTTATGCACACACAGTTGTCTAGTAGCGCAGTTTAAGCTAAATCATCAACAGAGGTTGAGGGGAAATGCATACAGAATCCTAGCTGGTCTTCCACACTCATTATGTTCTGAGTTTTGATATCACTGTTGAAGGTTACCCTCTTAGGGACAGAGCAGAGTGGGTGAACTTTAAAAGAGGAAGTTTGCAAACCTGTTGGGAACACTGATTAATAGCAGACTGAATGAAGGTCAAAATGAAATATGTACCACCAATAACTCCAGTGGAACTGGTGGAGGTATAGTAAGGATAAACTTGGCAAATTCAGGCTGATTCATAATTCAGTTTGGAGGCTATTCACTGTATTTCGATTTATAGTCTGGAGACTATTTGAGAGAAAGCATATTAGAATGGCATATGGTTCTGCATCTACTTTTCAGAAGATAAGAGGCAAAAGACAGAGCACAGAGGACACACAAAATACACCTACTGTTACGTCATGCTGTACTAGGGGGCCCACGGAGTGCTTTACATGTTGGTCTTTCTGTGAAGGTACCTCGTTTGGTTCTGCTCAGAGGTGGAATTTGCCAAAGTGATGACTCACATCGTATCTCAGATCAAAACCCTTTGGTCTGTAAAGCATTCTTTGTAATAAAGAATACTAGTGCCCTTTGAAAACTCACCGCTTCATCAAGGTTTTCTTTATTCATCCCAGCATCATAATTCCTGTCCTTCATTACTGTGTGATTCTCCTTCCCTGTTCTTATACATGTGGTGAATGCTCTTTTTTTGTCTGGAATGGCTGATCTGGAGAGGTGCAGTACTTTTCATGGGCCATCACTTAGTGGCAGCTGGGAAAAGGGAGGATTCATGCAGCTGTAGTGTCCAAGGAGGTGCACCTTGCACTCCTGCATAGGCCAGACCCATATTGTTTTGTACGCTGTTGGCAATAATAGAGAATAAGTAAATTAATGGAAAATTTGGTACCAAATCCAAATTGGGCAGAATTCTGGCACATCCCTAGTTGCAGCATTGCAGCATCATGCAACAAAGGACCACAGTGAAAGCAGCTGTGTTGGCAGGTCATTCTATATACACAGTCTTTTGGATCAAGGTGTCTGGATCTATTTTAAGACGCCTGAGATTGAACTATAATGAGTTTATACCTTTCAGTACAAGCACTGTTTTTAAGCATTATTGCAAAGTCTTTGGAATCTAATATGTATTGGGTTTGTTACCATCAGCAGTACCAAAAGCTAACAATGCCAGAAAACTGTCACCATGCAAATAAAGCCATCTCTCTATCCCAGGGCCAGCTCTACTATTTGACAAAATTAGACAACTGCTTCAGGTGGCAGATGCTGGAGGCAGCTGTGGGAGACTCGCAGCTGTTCCTTCTAAGCCCTGCAGCCATCCCCCTCTGCTGCAGGACAGAGCTACATTTGCTACATGACCTGTTCTGATCTACCTAAAGTAGCCTGCTGGTCTAAGTGCAGTGGAGGATGCTATTCCTTCACAAGGGTTGAACAAAGATTCAACTGCCAGCCCAGTTGGCATCTGTATCTAGAATGGGGAGGGGGCACAATCTTGTCCATCCCTCCAGTAGCAAAACGTTCTGGGCCACCTCTGTTCCAGCCTCTTTTCTGTTCTGTCCTGCACTTTGAGTACTATGTCAAGGTGACCCACTGAATGTGATTTATTTCGATGTTCAA
The DNA here is from genome assembly GCF_030035675.1 of Rhineura floridana. Classification (NCBI taxonomy): domain Eukaryota; kingdom Metazoa; phylum Chordata; class Lepidosauria; order Squamata; family Rhineuridae; genus Rhineura; species Rhineura floridana. The sequence continues at coordinate 78,570,805 of NC_084486.1, read as the reverse complement.
ACTGCTTTTGATAATATCCCTCATAAAACAATATTAATCATTTTGCATTTATGAGCTTACATTTATGATAGTGTCTTTTATCTACATGACTCCTCAAAGTGTTTCACTTACTGGGCCTTGTTTATGTCATTTTGGATCACAAAGAAGGGACACAAAATCTAGAATATAATATTATGAACGTATATATATATATATATATATATATATATATATATATATATATTTACATAATCTTAACTGTGCAAAGTGTACAAGATGAAAAAAGTGGCTTTAAGCAAACGAACAGACATCTCAATTAGTAGAAATAAAGACTGAGCAATATTTAAAATTAATCATTATTGTTTGTTTATTGATTGCCTTAAATCCAAAAGTCACAAGGCACTTACATGGTGCCACAAATAAATATTAAAAAATCTATATGTCAGTTAAAAGTAATCACATATTAAAATTCCAAAAATAGATTCTCAAACATCAAACATAACAGGATGATCACCACCCACCAATAGCATCTCTGTCTTGTCTAACTTGAGTTTCGGTTTATAATCATGCTAAAATCAATCTTAGAATAAAGTGAACACACTTCTTATTAATAACATGTCTTGGAATTCTTAGAGACACTCAGAGAGCCTTCACATATCAGTCACATGACAAAAGAGTGTCTCTTGTACAATTTCAAATCCCTTGAAGTAAATGAGTGAAGATCCCAGATATACACAGAAGTTCCGGCTGATTTGTGCTTAACATTAGGTGTGTTCAGGCATTTGCCTGCACATGCAAACTCTGTATCCATATATGGGGGGGCACACATGCAAGCCTCACCCCATTGTCCCCACACACATTTCTTTGCATGCTCAGTTCCCAACCATCCCAGTGCTGAATAGGCCAGATCTCTGATGACATGCTGATGACACGCAGCTCTATTTCTCCTTTTCATCTTCTTCAGGTGAGTCTGTTGATGTGCTGAACCGTTGCCTGACCGCGATAATGGACTGGATGAGAGCTAATAAACTGAGACTCAATCCAGACAAGACCGAGACACTGCTGGTGAACGCCTTCCCTGCTCAGATGGTGGATGTTCACCCTGTTCTGGATGGGGTTACACTCCCCCTGAAAGAACAGGTACGTAGTTTGGGGGTTCTTTTCGATTCTTCCTTGTCTCTCGAGGCCCAAGTGGCCTCGGTGGCACGGAATGCATTTTACCATCTTCGTCTGGTAGCCCAACTACGCCCCTATCTGGACAGGGATGACCTCGCCTCCGTTGTTCATGCTCTGGTAACTTCAAGATTGGATTACTGTAATGCGCTCTATGTAGGGCTGCCCTTGAAGACAGTTCGGAAGCTTCAGCTGGTGCAGAACGCGGCTGCCAGACTATTGACGAGGACCAGTCGGTCTTCGCATATAACACCTATTCTGGCGCGTCTGCACTGGCTCCCTATTTGCTTCCGGGCGAGATTCAAGGTGCTGGTTTTGACCTATAAAGCCTTACACAGCGTGGGACCTCAATACCTTGTGGAATGCCTCTCTCGCTATGAACCTACCCGTTCACTTCGTTCAGAATCTAAGGCCCTCCTCCGGGTACCAGCTCATCGGGAAGCCCGGAGGGTGGTTACTAGATCTAGGGCCTTTTCTGTGGTGGCCCCTGAGTTGTGGAACAGCCTCCCCGAAGAGGTACGCCTGGCGCCTACACTTCTATCTTTCTGGCGCCAGGTAAAGACCTTTTTATGCTCCCAGGCATTTTAATCTTTTAATTTTCTTAATCTTTCTACTTTTAACATGTATCCTTCTTAATTTGTGTTGTATTTCGTTTTTGTTGTGCTTTCTGTTGTTTGTTTGTACATGTTTTTGTGATTTTTTACTATGATATATTGTATTTTATCTTGTTTGTTCACCGCCCTGAGAGCTATTCTGCTAAGGGCGGTATATAAATTGAAATAATAAATAAATAAATCTCCAGGGGTCTTTTATTCCCATTCACTTAAACACAAGTCCGCGATTACAGGCCTCTCCTGCTCAACATAGAGATAGTTGAGGAATGAGCAAGGATGTTGCTTGCATGTGAGGATGTTGGGGGCAAGGCTTGCATGTACACCCCGGCCCCCGTCCAAATTTTGAGCATTCGCACACTTGGGCAAATACCTGAACAAGTCTGTTGTCAAACCAACTGTTTAGGCAAATCACTGTAGAGGCATAAAATAACCCCAAATCTTTCACAGCTATGCCATAATGCACTGCGAATGAGGCCCTGTCTTGTCATCATGAAGCCATAGCACTCTGAAGCAAGCAAGGTGCTTGTTGTATCCAGAACTTTGTCCTGAAGAGGAGTCAGTAGCAAAAGGAGGGGGGCTAATGTGGAGGGGGAAAGAAAGAAAGAAATAGGTGGGGTTGTTCTGTTTTTTAATATAGAGTTCCCAATGGAATAACACAAAACACTTGATACCTTGTATTTGTAAGGAAATCAAGAATCAAAACAAATGATGAGTTCTCATGATCAGAATACTTGTCTCTCTGTGTGCAGGCTATCACTGGGGTTATAAGTGTCTGACTCCCTGGACTGGCAAGAAACAGAAAGAAATTTCAGTGTAGAAAAATCATGACAATAAGATAATTTCACTGCTTTGCCTGTTAAGTGGCATGCTTTGTATGGAGACAATTCTAGGTACAATAGCCCAGAATTGCCAGTCAAGAGGATCAGGTAGCAGGAAATATGAAAGATATGTTCCTGAGACTCTGGAAAGCTCCTGCTAGGCAAAGTGGACAATACCGGGCTAGATGGGCAAATGTTTTACTTATTTATTTTTGGAATTTATATCCTGCCCTTCTTCACCATAAATGATCTGAGAGTGAATCACAGCAAACATGTGACATCAGTTCCATAAAACAAATCAACCTAATTTAGGGAAAAAAACAAATTAAAATGAATACACATATTCCCCATCTCTCAAAAATATCTTATTCATCAACTTTAGGTGGTTTGACAAATGAGGAAAAATTTTGCCTGGTGTTGGAAAGGCATCAGTATCAGCTAGGGATGGTGTAGAATATTCACAAAATCAGATTTGTTATTGAATTCTGGGATAATCCTAAAGTTAGCCTCATCATCAAACAGGCTCCCACATTTTGCATGCATTCATGGCTGTTAGCGACATCATAATTTTTAAAAATCGGTAGTGAGAATTATGTAATTGTTTTTGTAATCTTCTGCTGCTGTATACATTATATAAATATACAGCAACATAAGGAATAACTGAGAAAATTACATAAATTTTCAGAAAAAATAACAAAAAGAAATGGGAGAACTGGGAATCTAGTGGAACAGAATTTATAGCGAATAGGAACTGGCAGTCCATTCGACCAACTGAAAAATGGAATGGAATCAGATAGCAAACCCCATCCCTAGTGTCAGCCTAATCTCTAGGGAAGAGTGTTCCACAATCTGGGGGGTGGGGGAGAGACCATCAAGAAGGTCCTATTCCAAGTTCTGGTCATCTGGACTTTACTGGGCAATGGTATTAACCAAAGATCCCCCCTAATCGACAGACAGGACAAAGAAGAGGAGGCACTCCCTCAGATAACTGGGTCCCAAGCTGTTTAGGGCTTTATAGAACAAGAGGCAGACAGTGCACATCTTTCAAGACCAGTGTGTCCTGCCTGAAGTCGAGGAAATCAGGCTCAGACTCTGCTCTGGCTTTTTCCCTTTTTATGTTATGTTATGTTATGTTAATGTTTATTTATACCACGTCTTTCGGCCAAACGGCCCTCAAGGCGGCTTACAGAAAAAGTAAGCACAAATATAAAAATACATCAACAAGGCAATACATCAATAAAGCAATACATCAATAAAGCAATACATTGTACAAAAAATTATATTAAATAGCAAATAACATTAATTAAGAAAAAATATCCAGGAAAGGCATTCCATCTTGCCTGAACTTACAGCTATTTCAAGGGGCGGAATAGTGCAGCTTAACGCTGGGTTTTTTTTATTAAAGTGATACATCTAAAGCAGTTTGCTTCATTAACCTAACTACTCTTTCTAGGAACTTTGCACTGCTCATGACCTCGTGACTAAGATGTTGACTCAGCAACTGGGTTCCCCTCTGAGTCCCCTTAAGTAGACTTGGATCTCGCACACAAATGAAGGCTTCTCCTCAGCTTAGTCTGTTGAACTTCCTGCCTGAAACACTTCCGAGCATGGGGTGAAGGTGGCTTGATCTCAGCTTCCCCTTCCAACAAAGGGAGGCTGCTAGATGTCAGTTCAGGTGGAGGAAGCTGGGCAGCGCTCAGCTGGGAAACATCTGACGTGCAAGGTTGAATCTCTGGTGGTGGTGACAGCATGTCCAGTTGGAGAGTGTCAGACACGCCAGGTGGCGCTTCCACAGGGGGGTCAGGAGCTGAGGGGGCAGAGCTGTCGAAGATAAGGGCTGGGGCACCCTGAGAGTCGATCCTGCTGTCTGCAACCTCCCCAGGTTCCCAGTCCAAGTCCTCATCCTCTATTTTGCCCTCATCTATCTGCCCCCTCCCTGCTTGGCACACAACACAGTGTTATATGATCTCACATGTCTAAGCCAGTCAACAGTCCTGCAGATACATTCTGCACTAGCTGCAATCTCCAAGCCAATTTCAAGAGCAGCCCTCAAAGAATGCATTACAGTAGTCTGGTCTGGACTAGGGCATAGATTACTTTGGTCAGGCAGGCTATTCCTATCCAGAAATGGCCATAGCTGGCAAATCAGCTAAAGCTGGAAATAGGCATTCTGTGCTACTGAAGCCGCTTACCCCAGTGACACGATGATATCAAGGAGTACCCCCACCCTAACTGGATAGGATCAGAGCTTGGAAAAGTTACTTTTTTTGTACTACAACTCCCATCAGCCCAGCCAGCATGGCCACTGGATTGGGCTGATGGGAGTTGTAGTTCAAAAAAGTATATTTTCCAAGCTCTGGATAGGATCTTTCAGAGGAGCACAACCTCATCTAAAAGAGGCCAGTCACCCAATTCCTGGACACAGGAACCACCAATTCACAGCACCTTCATCTTGTTGGGATGCAGCTTCAGTTGAATGGCTCTCAAACAGCCCATTACCAATCCCAGAGACTTTTTCTGCAGCTGCACAACTTCACCTGCATAGTCTGAAGTGGTAAAAGGCAGCTTCCTGTGTTCCTATTAGTGTCTAGCACTACGCAATTGCTGGATCTAGCCCTCATTTCATGAACAATCTGGTGAGAATTAAACCATCCCCAACATTTCATGTACACTCTACATTCTCTGCATTTCTCATCTTACTGAAATTTTGTTGATTTCAAATGAAGCATGCTATGATCTGAGTCAATCATCTTTATCGTATAATTGTTTAATTACAGAAAAGCCTTTTAATAATCAGGTATATTTTTAAATATGCCATACAGCAAGTCCCTCTTATCTGGATTAAAGTGCTGTGCTTGGTGGCATTAGTTAGAAGTATCACTTCTTTGGGCTCTTACAAAGTCACAGAAGCAATTTGCAGTGCCCTAGCTTTCAAATTAAGATTTTATTTCATTTATGAGGGTATAAGGACATGCAATTTAAAGGGGGGAAATGTCAGGTTAATTGCTTGAAAGCAAAGGTTTCATATTTTAATTAAGCTTTAAGTAGAGTTGCTTAATTGCTCTTTGATTTTTGCTTTCAGATACGATGATATGAAGCTGGTTAAAGCATATCTTTACTGATTAAGTAATAACAATAGCAACTTAGCAGTGATCCTAGAGCCAAGGGAACTTAATAATGTGCACGTCTTTCTTCTCCAGCACAGTTTTCAAATAGCAAGGTTGAAGTAACTGAAGCTCAGTTTCATTGCCCTGCACAGTAAAGTGCTTCTGATACCATTTCTAGTTCCGCACATTAAAAGCCCCATTTAAATCTGGCATCAGTTATATAAGAAGAACTGGCCCATGTGGCATTCCACATGGCTGCTTCTTGTTTAAACCAGGCCCTCAGCTGCTTCATATGCAATTTCAGCATGCTGGTGCAGCACATGAGCAGGCCACAGACCCCTGGTGTGCTAAAGGTACACCAGCAGGCATGAGTGACCCAGTTTAAACAAGATGCCAAACACATGGAATGTTGCACAAGTAAAGCTTCTGTCATGTGTTACTTACATGAAGAAGACATCACATGATTACTGGGAAGAGGAGCCACACTGCTGGCCCTCTCCCCCACATTGGAATGCCGCATGTCATTGCCTAGAGACTTCCATGCATTAGAATGGCCATCTGCAGGGTGTAGGCTTCTTTCCTGTACATGCTAATGCATGGACATCTATAAGAAGGCCCAGATAGCATGCCAAACACTGAGGTCAGTGTGGCCTCATTCCCCAGTAATCGTGTGATGGCCCTTTCACATAGTAATGCATAAAGGCAGCTTAAGTTTTTCTTACATGCCTGGCATAACATGTAGATTGTAACATATTTTCTCTTCATTTCCAGTGGCTGTAGCCTCAAGCCAGCTGTATATACACAACCAAGCTTTGTATGCAAAACCTACTTAGAAAAGCAATAGCTAGGCTTTGTGCGTAGAAGATATTTTCAGGAAATTTTTATTTTCAATATCAATATACTGCCCAATAACGAAACTTAACTGGTGATTCACAAGTAAAAATGTAAACCATGAAATACATAAATATAGCATGAAAATAAAATCTAAAACCAGCACCTGATATTATCACCCATAATGTGTGATGGGGGGACTAGGTTCATGGCAGAGGCAGGATGCAAACTGGGGACTTTCTAATTTGCACACTACTCCAAGCAGGAGTAACAGTTACTCCACCTCAGTATAACAGAAACCTTCTTGTAGAGAGCTTTGGGATTAGAAAATAGTGTCTCATTTATATCTTCTTCACTACTAGCACCCTCCCTTTGTAATGAAATTAGGCCTAGTTTGGGAACTATAGTGCATGTGGTGTTAATTTGACACAGCATAGAATGTGTTAACTTGAGATAACATAGAACTAGGAAAACAAAATTCCTAAGGTGCCTGTGAATGCTAAATGTTCAGTTGGTGTTTGATACTTAGAATGCTAGTCTACCCATCCCATGTAACTCTACATGTAATCCTAAAGCCTTAAGCCATAACGTCTTGTAGTAAAGACTCTTAACCTGATCTAATGCCTCTGTGATGTTTCTTGCTCCTGTGGATCTGGGCCCATAACCCTGTTAATGTGTGTGCGTTGTTGCGTGAAACAGCATACGTTACATTGGAGTTAAGTTGAGCAAGAAACATCACAGAGGCATTAGATCAGGTTAAGAGTCTTTACTACAAGACATTATGGCTTAAGGCTTTAAGATTACATGTAGAGTTGCTCCCCCCCCCCAGGAGAGAAGTTCTCAGTTCAAAGACATGACACAGAAGACTCAGCTCAACACAGATAGCTGCTAGAACTCTCCCAGTCTATCTTGATGCTACCATGGCAACGGCCTTGGCTGTCCGTTCCCAGACTGGGCAAAGACATAACTCCTTCTAGCTACAGATTTCCAGACTTGCAGACTTGATGGAAAAATAAACTCAGTGACAGTACAGTTCAATGGTCAACAATTCCCCCTTTTTCCCATCATGTCTGTAATTCATGACAACAATAACAATAATACATTTCTACAATACATCTTGCAATACAGTTTACATTTCAGTACAGTCAGAACATCTCTGTACATTTAGCTAACATCATCACAGAGGCATTAGATCAGTGCCTCTGTGATGTTTCTTGCTCAACTTAACTCCAATGTAACGTATGCTGTTTCACACAACAACGCACACAGCAACAAGATACTGTTCAAGTAAATAATGGCTCACTGGAGTGTGTCTTGTTAGGAGGAGGAGGGGGAGGTAGGGACAGCACGGATGAAGCGCTCAAGGCCAGGACGCTGGCTCAATGCAAGGCAATGGAAGAAAGTCTGGGAAAGTTACAAACAAGACGGGAGGGGCTGTGTGAGGAGGTTTGAGAGCATATATCACTCGTACCTTTGTAATCATGCTTTAGACTGGTTTTCAGGCACGAGCCGAATCTCTAGTCTCTCTTTTGCACAAGATATTGGTAATCAATAAAGCTGTTGACTTATATCTTGGTGTCGTGTCCCGGACTGGACTCAGAAACCAGACCAGGTTGTGAAAGCAATTCAGTCTTTATTAGAGTAATATCCAAACGGAGGCTGCGCCTTCTCATGAAGAAACACAATAACACATGTCCAGCGACATGCAAGAGAGTTGACAGAACAAGGAATCCCAGCCCCCCCTTTCCTTATAAAGGGGGCTTTCTGGCGCGAATTCTCTCACTCCGCTTTAGGGTGCTCTCTTCCCCGCCCCTCCTCTCTCTCCCCTTTGCTCATTTTTGTTTTCTCCGGGTTCGTGGTGAAGGGGGAAGTTCTGCCCCCTCCCCTTCTGAAGATTCTACCTCTGGTATTGGGGAAAAAGGGGGGTGAATGTCATGCCCATCAGGCGGGCTTTTCTCTGGCTGATGAGGGAGTTGAAGTCCCCCTCCTTGTTCTAACTGCTCTGGCTTGGGAAGGGGGGTGAGCGTGGGAAATTCCTGAGCAGAGTCTGTATCTGTGTCTGCTGGAGTTTCAAGGCCTCCCTCCCCCTCTTCACACAACTCTGGGAAAATGATCTCCTCCTCATCGTCTGAAGTGCCAGGGTCCCAATCCTGCATCCTGACACTTGGTCTCCCATCTGGTGTGTATTTTTGGAGCTTTCTCCAGATGTAAAAGAGCCTTTTTTGGTGTAACAATTCTGGCGAGCCAGCGCAGGAGGTCTGGCTGACCTGCTGGCCTCCTGGGTCACCCCTGGCGGGCCAAGGAGAGTGCTCCAGGTTGTTTGAACCTGCCTTGGGGCTGAGGATGCGAACAGCAGAGGGCACAGCAGTATCAACCGGAGCTTCAATAGTGAGACCAGAGAGCCAACACTTTAAGGAGTAACGGGAAGCTGTCGGTGACTGTGGTGGTCGTGAGAGTCAGAAGGCCTACTGAAGCCCGGTAAGATCCGCTTGAGTAAGGGCAACTTCATGAGGGGCCCGTGAGATGAGAGCCTGTTGAAAAGCCCAGGGAACTGACCTATAGCAGGCAGTTGAAAAACCCAGTAAGATGGGGACAGGGGCGTCTCGGGAAGAAAAACTGCAGAATCCGTTGGGATGTTTTTTGAGGAATTTTAAAGATTTTAAAAATGCATATGGTGCAGGTGTTATGACTAAGTGGGGTTTGATTAAGTTTTGCAATAATGAATGGACTACGTGGGGCTTGGAATGGCCTGGGGGGGAAACTTGGGATAAAAGTATTATAAGTGCTGTACATGCGAAAGTCACAAAAGAGGAAAGATAGGATCAATTTCCCTACATTTGGTGGGAACAAACCCACCCTGGATAAAAAAAAAATGTAAAGGTGCTTGTTGTAAAGCAATGATAGCCTCAGCCGTGGGGGTTAAAAAGTCCCAGCCCCAGCCTAAAAAGCCCGATCCTCCTGTGGTTTTAAGTCAGCCAGAGGAAGATCCTTTTGTGGAAGATGCATTGCCCACTACTCCCCCTCCGTATAACCCCCCACGGAGGACCCCTTCGGAAAGTGGGTCTGGCACATTAGCCTCACATAGTTATCACATAGACATAGTTATCTCATTTGGCTGCTTGCCCAGCAATTAAATGTGTGGGGAAAGTATGTAGTTATCTCCTTTGGCTGGCTGCCAAGCAATTACTCCTTTAACTTGGCATGACTACACAGACATTGTTAAGTACAATGACATATAAGTGGGTAATGATTAATGCACCAATCAGCTTTTGTCAACATAGCTGAACAATGTATATAAGAGGGGGCCGCTCTGAGAGACTCCAATGCATACTTTAAGGTTAGGATAGGAGGAGAGTATGTGATTGATAGCATAAAGTTCAACCATTGCTAACAACTACAGGGCGTTCTTTGGCAATTGTAAGGTCGTATATCCTGATCTTTTAGCTTACTTTTGTTCCTTTTGCCCTCATTCTATAAATAAAGCTGTCAACTAGCACGTTTGGTGTTAATTCATTGCCTACCTGAATCTTTTCTAAAGAACCTCTGCCCTCTGGCAGAACAACTGCATCATGAGATTTTTAATGTTCACAATATAGATCAAAGAGGACCAGTGCTTCACACAAGCGAAGCAGGTTGAGTTGCAGTCCCCACTGCATTGAGCCATACATTTTGCAACTTCTCAAAAACCTTCCATTGTTCTAATTCTGAATAAGACTGAATTGTGAACTAGAAGTTCCAAAACTTTAAAGAGTTTTGGGAAAAAAAAGTAATTTTATGGCATCTGGTGGGATAACAAGACACTGGTACATATAAATGTATTATACTATCACAAACATAGATAATGCTCATTGTTATACATGCTATACATATGACAATGATGAAAACTTCCTGGTTCAAGGCACGGGGCAGATTTGGTGAAAGCATGTTGGCTATCAGACCTTTTGAAACAAGTTTCTGAATTATCAGAATTGTAATATTTGGCACAAGCTCTGCTTTTGGAATATTTAAATGACAAGTCTAATATATTTCAACAGGACAATTCATATTAGCATTGTTATTTTTTTCTCTTCAAATGAAGCATTAATATGATCAGATACTTCTCAATACAGAGCAGGACTTGAATCAAAGACCAAGTTTGCATCACAAGGTCAGAACAAGGAAACTATACTCTCTGAGAGAACATCTCAGGACCATTTATGAAATATCTGAGTGTATTTCTGCCTTGACAAATAAAAAAGGAGCTATTTGATGTCTCCAGAGTGCTAGCTTCACATTTTTAGGGAGCCAAATTCTAGGAGGCTTTCTTTATTGCTAGAAATTATCCCTGAGCAAAAGTATACATATCACGGGATGGCTACTGGTGAGATTCTAGCCTTCATTACTTTGGGGCATGTACAGGTGCATTAACTGGAGGTGCCAAGTTATTCGAAACCTAGCAACCATTGCTTGGATCCTGCCATTAGAGAGGTAGTGGCAACCTGCAGAAATATCATGGCCCAAATAATGAACTCGAGGGAGACAAGTTGTAGTTTTTCCCTAGAGGCCTTGTGTCCCTTTTGAGCGAAAATAGTAAGAGTAAGGGAATCTATTTTACATGCTTCCAAGGAAGGTGAAACCAGAAGCAGATCATCCACATACGGAATCAATGTGGAATTAGCAGAAAACACAACATTATCTAAGTCTTTTTTCAGAATTTGGGAAAAGTACAGCCAAGTTTGCAAAGCAAATCCCTTCCCAACAGATTTACAGGTGAACAAGGGCTTAAAAGAAATGCATACTGATCAGAAATAGGACCCAGAGTTACAGTGAGAGATTGTGAAAGCAGAAGTGCTACTACTTGATTAGAAATGCCTACTGCATTTACAATGTCAGCAGAGAGAGGGACAAGTGCGAAATCTTGAGCCTTTAAAGTAGAGTGGCTTGCTCCAGTGTCCACTAAGTGTTCAGTAGGTTTTCCATTGATAAGAGAAGAAACTTAAGGACCATCTTGTTTTATAGGAAGGAGGGGCACATTAATGAAGTTTATTTCATTAAATTTCATTAAACTTAAAGTGTCATAAATAAATAAATAAATAAATAAATAAATAAAAGTCACTTTGCCTAAGGCTGTCCTAGTATGAGGATTTCTCTTTCAGAGAGGGAAACTGGGGGTGAGGAGGAGGTAGCAGTGGCAGGTTTAAATGCCATTACCAACTGGCCAGGTTGGTTTGGGCATTGTGCCTTCCAATGGCCAAACTGATAACAGAAATGGCAAACAGTATTATTCTGGGGCTGAAAAACTCCACACCCCATCCCGCAACCTCGTCCCTGTCCCCTTATCCTTCCCTGGGCTCGCCCTTTCCCTCGGCCTTGGCCAGGGTCAAAATACTGAGCTTTAAGTGTCATAAATTCAGTTTCTACAAATTCCTTCTTTATCTCTTGGCAAGCTAGGCAATGGTTGACTATGGTTACTAGTTCTTGAAGTGGTTTATTCTGCCAGCCTACAGCAATAGAACACAAGTGTTCCTGAAGTTTTGGAAGAAGTCTCTGAACAAAGGCTGCAGCCACTGCTTCAGGAGCATTTTCTGAGGCATCATCAATGCCTGAATGTCTGTCAAAAACTTGCTTTAGACGGTCCATGTAATCAGCTGGGACTTCTCCTTTCTTTTGTTTACAGCTATTAGTCCTGGACCAGTCTGTTTTCCTAGGGCAGACTACAGTAATGGCATTTAGACATTCCGTCCATGCATCACTAATATCACCTCGATGTGGCTCCTGGTGTGGCCACTCAGCTTCAGTTGTGAGCCTCTGTCTAACCTCAGTAGACATAATCATTCTTAGCAATTGATTGAGATCTGCCCAAGTTGGATTATAACAAGATATAACCATCTCTAGTTATTTTTTAAATTTCTGTTCTTCTCTAATATTTAGAAATTCTTTTGCCCATGACCCATGGGAACTGGAGTCCCTTCACACATACCTTACTTGGCTGTGAACATTAAAGAGTGTTGCATCCCTTACCAGCCTTTCCCTTCCATTACACATGCACATTGACAAAGAAGGAAAAATCTAAAACTCTCTGACTTCCTCTCCTGGCATCTGCTACGAGGAGAAAAGCCAGGGACTGCTCTCCATGGCCCTTAGCCATGTCTCTCTACAGTGGGTTCATCTGTATCACCATCTGTTCTGTTTCTAAGAGAGATTAACTTGGGCTGGTTTTGTTAGATATGGAAATGTTTTCTGGTGTCTCCATCCCCAATATAGCCATTGTATGATTCCATCTGTCCCTGGACCCTAAGGAAGTATTAATATTGCATGACAGAGAAAGAGATGGCATGCACTCGCAATTTCTGAGCATGCAAAAGATTGGCCAAATGTGGAAAGAGCTGGCATGGCTGCATGAGTCTATTTTTATCATTAGTTGCCCACTTTGGTGTCTATGAGTAACATGGCATATTGAAATGGGCAAATGAAACAATAAATTAAGCATGCATTGCAGTTTCCATCCCAGGCCATTCTCCAGCACAGTCACTTTGGCCCACACTCTAATCTGTTTAGATTATCACCAAGCTAAATGAGCTAATAAGCATCTGCCTGTGAGGTTTTGCCCTCATCAGCATCACACTAGGTAATTCTGACCTCTGCAAGGCTGGCAAAGAGTTTGATCAGAAGAAAACAGAGAATCAATAAAAACACATCTTGTCCACAGAATTAAAGTAGATTTACTTCCAATCCTCTGCATCCATGGTGTTCCATCCTGCTTTCCCTCCATTAATTTGGATTAATTTAATTTCTTGCTGAGCACTGCTGCCTTTTATCTGCTACTCAGTTTTAAGATCTTGGGAGGACCTCATGTGGTTTTGACAAAACAAGCTAGAAGGGGCTTCTATTCCAATTGTAATGGTTGGAGGCTGCTCTGGAGCCATCATTTTCAAACAATCTAATCTTCATAGATTTTCTCCATACAAAAATCTAATGCATACCTGATACAGATGAATTATTTTTTAAATTTTCTAATCCCACTGATCATTCACCCTCTGGTGGTCTGTTATTACATTTACATCTCCAAATCACATGAATGACAGCTATTTGGACATCTTAATATACTCAAAGTGAAGAGAAAGCATTTGTTTCAGAAGCCTCCTTGTTGATGTTCTTTTAGGCGCTGGAGATGAAGATCCATGACTGGAACAAAAGTAGCCCCTGCCACTATTCTGTCCATGCTTGCACAAGCACTTAGTAAAAGAGTTTGTGTGGAGCTATAGGGAAGTTTTGTAGCTGCTGGTTTTGGTTGGGCAGAAGCAATAGAGTAGTAGCAAATTCAGAAGTGCAGGGTCCTTTCATAATAGTAACAGCCACACCCTTTTCCCCCTTGCTGGGTTGAGAAAGAGAACCTTGTTAATGTCTTCTCCCACAATAACAGACATCCCTAGGAGCCAAAAAGCATGAAAGGGGGGAATGCTAGCTACTGAGAAGCATCTTGACTTACCTTCTGTCACTCTGAGTGGCTCCAATCAGTAGGAAATGACAAGGAAGCATGTTAGACTACTCTTCTCTGTAGCTAACACACTCCCCTTTCATGCTGATTGACTCATTGGATGCTGGAAACATAGGGGCCCTGCTCCCTCAAAATAAGGTGTCTGAGACCCCCCTGAGTCCCCAGACGACTACACCCCTGGGAAGAAGGTTGTACAGTCTGAAGAGTTTTTTATTTTGTTCCTCTTTTGGTGCAATACCTAGAAGAAGGTGTAAATCAGCCCTTCATCGGAGTTCTAATCCTCCATGCAATTGGAATCATGGAAGGAAGAGCTTGCTTGTTGTGCCATCCCCATTCTGCCTTTCCAGCACCTTTCTAATGTGCACTTTTGCATTCAGAAGGTGCCTCCTGCTCAGAAGGACAAAAGGCTTATTCAGGCATTGTGTAGCAAGGGAGAGCAGGGAACGGACATTCTAGCTCTGCCCTCCCTCTCCACCGTTGCCATCCCATTGTCATCTATGAGTTGGAGGAAGCAAACATCTGTAGCAGGGAGCCTGCTCTATGCATGTAGACTATGTTCTAAATCTTCAAGGAGCCAACACAAGCAGAAAAAGCTCCCCACTTCAGAAGTTATCCCTCCAACTCCAGGAGAGTGACAGCATGAGTAATAGGGTGCCAAGGCTAGCAAAATCATCCACACTTTCCATCATTCTGGAAAGGACTGCAACACTGAATATGGCTTTCATCCTACAGCAAGCAGGAGACATGTTGGAGGAAGGGCTGGAGCTCAGTGGCAGAGCACATGCTTTCCATGCAGAAGGTCCCAGGTTCAGTCCCTCTCATCTCCAGGTAGGGCTGGGAATGCCCCCATCTGAAACCCTGGAGAGTCACTGCCAGCCAGTGTAGGCAACAATGAGAACAATGGTTTGATTCAGTATGAGGTAGCTTCAATGCAGGACACACTTGAAAGCATCACATTTTTACATAGACAGCTCATCTACGCAGTGGTTTAGTGTGTGTTTAGTACTACTCATATCCCCTTTTAGGTTGCATAGTTCACATGATGTTACTGGCAAACAGAAGCTATCATGCAGTTTCCCCCCTGTAAATCAGTACTAACCCAATCCTCTGATAATACAAAAAGGGGTGGGAAAGAGTCCTCACTCCCTTTCTGTAGTGCAGCCTTTCCCAAGCAGTGTGCCTCCAGATGTTGTTGAACCACAACTCCCATCAGCCTCAGCCAGCATTGCCAATGGTCAGGAAAGATGGGAATTGTGGTCCAACAACATCTGGAGGCACACTGGTTAGGAAAGGCTGCTCTAGTGCTTGCAGATGTTTTGCTCCAATGCTTTAAGGTGGGTGCATCAATCATTCCACTCTCCACACCCACTCCCTCCTCCTCCCTTCTTTCATTTCATTTCCTGTGGGCTGACAAACAACTTCCAGCTGCTCTCCCCCATTCTGCAAGCCTTTTTTATGTTGCTGAAAACGGTGCCTTATTTTTCTTTCCCTCCTAACTTGTGCACAAAAGCATAGCACCGCTCAAACAAAGATTTGTATTTCAGCTGCATTGTACCAATGAAAATACAAATAATTGCACTTCCAGGTTGTTTCTTAAATGAAACTAACTGGTAGAACAAACTGAGCATGCTCAGTTGCCAGGTAACCAGAGGGAGTAGAAATGTTAAATTAAAGGGCACGGTCATTAGGAAACTGTGTCATTGATCCTTCCCCTCAGTGTGAATAGTAGGGTTGCCAGGTTCTGGGCCTGAGAATGATTCTGTATCTTTAAGAGAAGAGAAAATTCAGCCAAGTGCAGGTTTTCTTGCAACACTGTAATGGGAAAAACCACAAGATTAAATTCTCCCTTCCCCCTGCACAACTTTTAAAAATACAGAAGACCTCTTGGAGGCTGGGCCTGGCAACCAAGAGGGCTTCTGTATCTTGAAAAGTTGTGCAGGGGGAAGGGAGAATTTAATCTTGTGGTTTTTCCCATTACAGTGTTGCAAGAAAACCTGCACTTGGCTGAATTTCCTCTTCTCTTAAAGATACAGAATCATTCTCAGGCCCTGAGCCTGGCAACCCTAGTGAATAGAAAACAGCTTGTTTGCAGATGGCATCGAGCCCTTACTGTGGACAGTGCAAATAGAAAACAGAGGTAAAAACAGCGTCTTTAGTACGAAGTAATGCTCCCATGTGGATAAGCCCAGAGTCTCATACTTGAAGATGAGCTGGCTTAATATATCCTGGATACTTCTTGGTCTCATTTGGTGGTGCATTGTCATAATGGGGTCAATAACAGCTTTTCCTTCCCTGGCTATCCCTCCCACATTTAACTGAAATATGAGAAATAGATGCAAATTGAAATATAAGACAGGATGTACTTTACAGAATCTTAGAGCCAGAGAAGCTCTTGCAGGCTATCTAGCCCAATACCCTTTTTGATGCAGGGGATTGGGCTACAGAGCTAAAAAAAATCCCCAACAGATAGCTGCTCAACCTCTCCTCAAAGGCATCCAGTGAGGAATAGCCCATCACCCTCCTAGGGGTGCAAGGAACATTGGGAGCAAGCCCCATTGGGAAAAATGGCCTTAATGAGCACAATCCAGCCAAACCTAGTTTTTTTCTAGTGCAGTCCTTTGGATATATACTCAGAAGGAAGCCCCACAAACATAGGATTGTGTTGCACAGGCTCCACTAGGAGACAGAAACAAGTGCTAGAGGATACAATCCTATAAATACATACCCATGGATTCACTAGGACTTCCTTCTGAGTGCACATGTACAGGATTGCACTGCACATATATTCCATTGATTGAAATCAGTGGAATTTGAAAGTATTCAACTTTAGCTGGGTTGTGCCAATTGCTTTTAAAAGAACTCAGGCTTATACAGTTTCTGCTGGATTGCACCCACTTCCTCTTTGTCACAGATTTTGCTTCTATGCACATGCTCTAGTTAATGTGTTAATGTTTGTGAGCTGTCTTGTGGGACTTTTTGACTGAAAGGCAGCATCAAAATAAACTCTAACAACCATGTCTGGGACTTAGGGGTGGGGGAGAAATTTGATTCGGTTTGCATTTAAGGTGAGCCTGTTGAGAAAATACAGAGTGTGTTATAATGTATAATAGAAATAGAGTACAGCCACATCGAAGGTCAAAAGACCTCAGGGAACTGATTACAATGTACTGAGATAAGGATAAAGAAACTAGCTGGAAGTTCTGGTTTATCTTGTGTATGCAGATGTAATGGGCAGATAGCCAAACAATGGCACATCTTGTCTTTTGTTTCCTGTGTTAAACTGCTTGAGGTTTGTAACTTTTTATTGCCACATAGCGTTACCGAGATAAGGTATAAAACGCAGACCTGCTCAGTAACATGCAGGCAGCTTAATTTTACGCATGAGCCTGTGAGTGTGTCTCTATTCTGCAGAATAAACTTGGGTTGAACCCTCGACTGACTGACTTCTCGTTCTTGGTGGTAAATCAGAAAAAGCCTACCAAGGGGAACAGATAGCAATATTTGCAACAAGCCTACCTAATTCTCACTTTCCAAAGCAATATAAGAAGCAAAACATAGTCTTCCTTCAAAATTCACACTTTTCCAAATTTTGCACTGTAGTTCTATAGCCAAATACTGTGTCCAAAAATGCATATACTGGGGTAAATTGTCGATAAAATGCATATATTAGTAAAAGCAACATACAAAAATACAATATTTTAGAGGACATTGCTTTGGAAAAATGTGTATATTAGGCAAAATGAACTGCCAAAAAGGAGAGGGTTCCACAAAACAACCACAAAAAGGGGGAGAAATCACTAGCAGTATATGAATTAATGCCCATATTAGGCAAAAGTGCACACAAACACGTGTGTATTAGGAGAAATTTGCATTAAAAGGTTGATGAAGTGTCATGATGACTTTTTTTAAAAAAAATTACAGACTGATGTGGAAATGTGGAGAATTGAACTTTAGACTGGAAAAATGGTAAACTGAGAAACCCTAGAATTGACAGATCTGCCCATCCCTAGGTTGGGTCTAGAAGGAATTTTCTCCAGGTCTAATCTCACTAGTGACCCTGGCAATTTTCTGCTTTCCTATGCAGTAAAACCCAAGGGCTTACTCACTTGAACCATCCATGTGTGTTTTGCTTAATTTATTTCTTTGGTCATATGGCAACATCTCTTATTGTACAACTAGGTCCCTAATGTTTCTGCCTATCACATACAAAATTAACTGCTTTTTCCTGTTATTCCCCCAAGCTGTCAAAAGCCCTGCTTGCTAGCTGAAGCTCTCCAAGGAGTGAATTCCAATTCATGCGTTAAAAGGAAAAAACCCCTTAAACTTGTTCCTGAAATTAGAAGCTCAGATCTGTTCCACTTCAGGTCCCCACATAAAAGTACCCTAGAAACAGAATAAAGATTAATTTGACCCTCATCACTCTGTTTTGTATCTCTGATTTGCATTTGATTCTTGGAGTAATTTACAGTATTGAAGAACAGAAACTATTTCTGAGGGTTTTAATAGCCCCGCCTTTACCATTGCCTTGTAATTGGACTGGGGCTTTAATTATGGCTACAGTTATGAAAAAAAAAATCTCTGAAAAGAAATAAAACAGTAAAGTAAAGCTCCATCTCTGCTTTTAACCCAATGCCCACCTTTTGTTTATTTGAGTCCCAGTTTTTCATAAAAGAAAAGGAGAACATTCTTCCAATCTTCTTGTTTTAAATGTCCCTATTAGTTTCAAAGCTAATTGGAACAAAACCTCACACATGGGACAAAATGGGCAAATCAAAATGTCACTGCCATAATGTTTAGTTCATTGAGATTTGATTGTTTCATTTGGTGACTTTTTAATGTCGTTTCAGTCTGTAAAACATTGGTTGTGTTCGCTTAGCAAAAAATCCTGGTTTAATATGCTGTGATATGCATGAGCAGAATGCACCCGTAGGCAGGCCCTTGCCTGGTGCTTTGCTCCCCCATTCACATGAGCATCAAAACAAGCCAGGATTGAGCACTTAACCAAAGCTTCCCATTTTGTGTGAATCTATAAACTATTAACGGCTTCCAAACAAGCCAGGGTATGAAGCCTGGTGTTGAGCCCCAGTTCCCCCAGGTGGATCAGGGAGAGGTGTTGGAGGAGGATGAGGCTTTCAAGGACATTGAGGGAGGGGGAGATGCTGACGGCCCTCAAGTTCCCATGGACGCAGCTCCCGCTCCAACTGCAATCACTCCAACAGAGCCATTGGCAAGCAATCTCGCGTGAGTGCCAACTCCACACACACCCTGGATTCCCTGCCTGGCACTTCAAATGCTTCCCTGCCAACCTGCTCCCCACCTCCCGAAGTTGAGACGGCACCTAGCGAGCCTTTGCTGTCAGATGAGCAGCTGGAGGCTCGCCCCCTTTCGCCCCGCTCGAGACGACGCGACAAGTGGGATGGTCAGAAGGTGATACTTTGCAGGAGTCAGAGATTAAGGGCTAAGACCCCTATTTAAGGCGGTGCCTCCCTGAATGCAGTGCTGAGTCAACTTACTCCATACGCTGCAGACAATGTCTAGTTAGCTTAGTTAGGGTCATTAATGAGTCAGCATAGTTAGGTCTATGAAACACGCTGCTTTTGATATAACTGTTATTTTAATAAAACAATAATTAATTCCAGCCTCGCCTCCATCTCATGTCTCGCACTCTGGGCAGGACAGCTTGACTCAGCCATCATCTCTCTTCCCCGATGCTCCCATGGCGGATAACATGGAGACTGGCAGCGGTGCCGAAGGGGGACTCCCAGTGACCATCGAAGCCTTGTACGCCGAGCTCCAAAACCTCTAAGCTGTGACCCGGAACTTACAACTCAAGAACCAGAACCTTCAAGCCCTGATTGCCCAGGCAGGCATGGCACCAGCACCCACGCCACCTGTTAGAATTGAGTCTCCCATGGGGCTACCTTCCCGCTATGGTGGCCAGAGTGACCAGTTCGCCACGTTCCTTGCCCAGTGTGAACTATACATATGCGTTTGTCAAGCTGAGTTCCCGACCGACGACTCAAAGGTGGCCTTCATCATCAGTCTTCTGGAAGGAGAGGCCGCCAAATGGGCCACCCCATACCTGATCAGAAATGACCCCATCCTAGGTCAATACACTGCCTTGGTCGCCCTGTATGATGACCTTTGTCAGGAGAGGGACAGGGGGAGTGTGACCCTGTTGATTCTCCTTGATCTCTCAGCTGCTTTTGATACCATCGACCATGGTATCCTTCTGGGAAGGCTCACGGAGTTGGGAGTTGGGGGTAATGCTTGGCACTGGCTCCGCTCCTACTTGGTGGGTCGTCAACAGAAGGTAGTGCTTGGGGAACACTGCTCAACACCCTGGAGTCTCCATTGTGGAGTCCCTCAGGGATCGGTACTGTCCCCCATGCTTTTCAACATCTATATGAAGCCGCTGGGTGCGGTCATCAGGAGTTTTGGAGTGCGTTGTCACCAGTACGCTGATGACACGCAACTCTATTTCTCCTTTTCATCTTCTTCAGGTGAGGCTGTTAACGTACTAAACCGTTGCCTGGCCGTGATAATGGATTGGATGGGAGCTAACAGACTGAAGCTTAATCCGGACAAGACCGAGACGCTGTTAGTGAGTGCCTTCTCTGCCCAGATGGTGGATGTTCATCCTGTTCTGGATGGGGTTACACTCCCCTTGAAAGAACAGGTTCGTAGCTTGGGAGTTCTTTTCGACTCTTCCCTGTCTCTTGAGGCTCAGGTAGCCTCAGTGGCAAGGAATGCTTTCTACCATCTTCGATTGGTAGCCCAGCTACGTCCCTATCTGGACAGTGACGACCTCGCCTCAGTCGTTCATGCTCTGGTAACTTCTAGATTGAACTACTGCAATGCGCTCTACGTTGGGCTGCCCTTGAAGACAGTTCGGAAACTACAGTTAGTCCAGAATGCAGCGGCCAGATTGCTGACGCGGACAAGAAGGTCCGCTCATATAACACCTGTTCTGGCTCATCTGCATTGGCTTCCTATTTGTTTCCGGGCTAAATTCAAGGTGCTGGTTTTGACCTATAAAGCCTTACACGGCATGGGACCACAATACCTGGTGGAGCGCCTCTCCCAATATGAAACTACCCGTACACTACGCTCAACATCTAAGGCCCTCCTCCGAGTACCATCTCATCGAGAAGCTCGGAGGGTGGTGACTAGAAATAGAGCCTTTTCGGTTGTGGCTCCCGAACTGTGGAATGGTCTTCCCGATGAGGTGCGCCTGGCGCCGACACTGCTATCTTTTCAGCGCCAGGTGAAAACCTTTTTATATTCCCAGGCATTTTAATGCGCATTATTATATGTATTGATGTATTTTGCTACTGTTTTGATTATTTTTGTTTACGTCTGTTTGGTTGGATTTTATTGTATTATTGTATTTATATATTTTTGATTGCTATTGTATGTACACCGCCCAGAGAGCCCTTGGGCTTAGGGCGGTATATAAATTAAATTAAATAAAAAAATAAAAAAAATTCATCACTGCCATGAATGAAATGTTTTGGGATCCTCAGTGGAAGGAGACAGTCGCCCATCAGATAGGGACTCTGAAACAGGGAAAGGGATCCATGGGGGTCTACACTAATATGTTCCATGTCACAGCCCAAGAGACTGACTACAGTGACCCAGCCTTGATGTACTTCTATAGGGATGGCCTTAGCCCAGAGGTGTAGGACGAGTTGCCACGCACTTCCCCACCTGGTACTTTGTCGGAGCTGATCCAATTGTGTTTGCAGATTGACCGTTGAGCGTCCATTATCCTCCTAGCATGGGAACGTCGACTTTGTCAGGGGTGGAGCCCATGCAAATTGGCGACCACGCTTGTTGGAGGAGAAGGAGACGCGCAGGAGGTAGGGGCTGTGCCTGTACTGCAGAAAAGGAGGACACCTGGCCCAAGGGTGCCCTTCTAAAATCAAAAAGGACCCGGTGCCAAAAAACTCCAAATCCCAGCTCTCGTAGAGGCTGAAGAGTTGGGAGCCAAGTCAAAGAAGCAGCCTCATCAGCAGCACCTCCCATCACAAGCCGCCCTACTCATGCTGGTGCAACTGACTTTACCCTCAGGACAGAGTTTCCAAGCCAAGGCCATGATTGACAATGGAGCTTCATCGGGTTTCATGGACTGGGACTTTGCCCGTGAGCATGGCATACCCCTTCAGATGCTTGAACAGCCCTTGTCCATCAAGACCATTGATGGGCGACCCGTAAAGTCAGGAACTGTGACCAGAGTGACAGAGATGTTAGGGATGGAGATCCCAGGGCACGTGGAGGAACTGTCATTCTATGTGGCATCCTTGCTCTGTTTTCCCATGGTGTTGGGAATGCCATGGCTGGTACAGCACAATCCAACAATTTTCTGGGCGGAGGAGGTGGTGGTGGTCACCTCAAAATATTGTCATCAGCACTGCCAGCCTCAGAAGTAACCAGTTCCAGATGCCGTGGCTGGAGCTGTTCTGCAGGGGGCTCCTTTGCCCAAGAAATATGAAGAGTACTGAGAGATGTTTGACAAAAAGGAAGCCAACCAATTGCCCCCCCCATCACCCATACGACTGTGCCATCAACCTGATGCCGGGGTGCGCATTCCTTCTGGAAGGATCTACTCCCTGTCAAGAGCCAGAGCTGGTGGTGCTGAGGGAATTCCTGGACAAGAACCTGAAGAGGGGGTTCATTCGACCCTCTCAGTCTCTGGCAGGAGCACCCTTGTTGTTCATTAAGAAAAAGAATGGGGAATTACATCCATGTAATGACTACCAGGTGCTGAATCAAATCACCATCCCCAACAGTTACCCCCTGCTGCTCATCACGGAAATGCTGGAGCGATTGCAGTTGGCCAAGATCTACACCAAGCTGGACTTGAGGGGGGCTTACAACTTGGTGCAAATAAAGGAGGGGGACGAGTGGAAGACTGCATTCAAGACCCGCTATAGCCAGTTCAAATCCCTGGTGGTGCCCTTTGGACTATCTAATGCTCTGGGAGTCTTCCAAAACTTCTTTAGGGACTACTTGGATCAATTTATGATTGTGTATTTAGACGATATTCTGATATATTCGGACTCCCCAGAGGATCACGAAGAACATGTGTGTTACTTTGATAAAACAAGAACGAATTCCAGTCTCGCCTCTGACTCGTGTCTCACACTCTGGGCAGGACACCTGGCTTGTTTTGATGCTCATATGAAGGAAGGACTAAAGTGCCAGAAAGGGCACATGCCATTTGTGCATATCCTGGCATATTAAGCCACAACTTTTGGCTTAGTGTTACATGTGAATGTGGCCATTGTGTCATCAGCCAAGCTAAAGGCAACATCAAAAAGTGTGCCTGGGGGAGGGAGAGGCTGTAGAAGGAAAGATGATGGATAGAGACTGCAGCATCCTCCAATCATGCCCCCTGGCACTTTAACCCTTAGGGTTGCCGATGCTTCAGAAGAAAAATGTTCTAAGACCTAGGCAGGAATGTGGGTGGGGTCCATAGAAGGTCAGGTGATAAGTGAGAGATTGGTGCTTAAGGTTGTCAGATCTCAGGCTTTGGTCCTGAGATTCAGATTTCAGTGTTCGTTCCCAGAGTGGCAAGTTTAGATCTCAGGGCTGTGTCAGCTACTCCCAAATTCCTGTTTAAGAATCTTAGGTCTAGAAATATTATTTTACAACACTGCATTACAAAATTCACTCATCATTTTGAAAAATAAAATATTGCATAGGAAGAGGGGTTTTAATTTACATATTTATATTTTTTCCACTAAATTCCCTCCAAATGAAAACCAACAACTGGTATTTTTTTCCTGATTTTTTCCATTTACATGTGCCTTTACATTTCTGATTCTACTGCTTTACAACTAGGCCATATCCCAGGGACCAGGATTCTAAGTATCAGATTGTTGTGTCTTAAGTGCCAAGAGAACCATGATGTTATGAGGACTTGTTCCATGATATCACAAAATTACATGCTACACCATTACTACACCCCGGTTCTTGAGTGATAGTCTTTGGGATGCCAGAGACCTGATGACCATAATAGTGCTAGGCAGTTTGGGGGCATCAGGGTAAGAAAACAGCAGAAAAGTTCTCTATTCACCTAAGACCTAAGACAGTGATGAGGAATTTGTGGTCCTCCAGATCAGCCTTTCCCAACTGGTGTACCTCCAGATGTTGTTGGACCACAACTCCCATCAGCCTCAGCCATTGGCAATGCTGGCTGAGGCTGATGGGAGTTGTGGTCCAACAATATCTGGAGGCACACTGGTTGGGAAAGGCTGCTCCAGATGTTGTTGGACCCCAGCTCCTTCAGACCCAGCTAGCATGGCCAACAGTAAGGGATTATGGGCCACAGATTCCCCAACTCTGTCCTAAATATACAGGTTTTTTAAAAAAGGCTGACCAAGAAGAACCAGCAGCTGGCCCTTAAGAAGGGATAGACTAGCTTTTCCCAACTAGTGGGCCACCAGATGTTGTTGGACCACAATTCCCATCTTTCCTGACCATTGGCAATGCTGGCTGAGGCTGATGGGAGTTGTGGTCCAACAACATCTGGTGGCCCACTAGTTGGGAAAGGCTGGGATAGACAGCCTTTAGGCTTGTCAGATCTACTTTGTTTTTTTATAGTACGCCAGATCTACAGACCAGAGCCAGCTTTAAACAAAACAAAACCCTATAAAGTTAGAATTAAAGAACAGAGTGCCTCTGAGCACATCCTAAAGCTAGGAATTTATTTTCAGTAGCAGAACTAAACTGAACTCACAATCCTTTCATAGAAAAGTCCACTCCTGGTTTGCTTTCTTCATTTTGGTGCCTAATTTAGGTGGGAGAATTTATTTCATCACTATTGTAAAACACCTGGAGGTCAGAAACCTTTGCTGATCTACAGCAAATCACCCAGAGGTTTACTAATAGATCCCAATCTACCTTCTGTCCACCCCTGCCCTAGATCAAAATGCAAAACAGAAAAAGGCCAGACTGTTGGTTTAGTTTAGTTTTTCTGATCAGTTGAGGCCCTAATAACTCCCTTTAGGTGTGAGCAGATCTATATTGCATATTGTTTGGGCCCAAGTCACTATCTTTACAAACCTGTTACTTTTTGAACTTCATAGGCAGTAATTTCATAGTGTAATTTCGAATTGAGGTAATTTGATTTGTGTCAGTTATGGCAAGCCATCAATGAACAGCTGACTCACTTGCCAGACAAGTTGTTGGTTCCTAACATTTTGAACTCTTCTCAAATTTCAAGGAACGTTAAGGCATAATTTAATGCATCCCTTTCCCCAGGCACCTGAATATTCCATGCTTAATTTGTCCTTCATGTACATCTTATTTTTAAACTTACTTGCCTGAGCAATAAGAAATGTAGGCATTGTAATTTCTTTAAAGTTAATACCATATTTCAAAGAAGTTAGACAAGAAACTTTTCAAATCAAATCTTTTTCTGTCACTCAAAGGTGGGTGGTGGTGGTGACCCCGTTATTTTCCATCCCC
Source organism: Rhineura floridana (assembly GCF_030035675.1). Classification (NCBI taxonomy): domain Eukaryota; kingdom Metazoa; phylum Chordata; class Lepidosauria; order Squamata; family Rhineuridae; genus Rhineura; species Rhineura floridana. The sequence goes on along the minus strand of NC_084486.1, from coordinate 78,545,331 downwards.
ATCAGTTTTTTTAATTGGTTGCCAATGTTGCAGCTATACCACCAGCTCTTCTGTCAAATACTGTTAGAATGATCCCTTGTCTAGAGACAGTATTGGGCAAAAGGTCTCTCCTGCTATGCTTGTAAAATGCTAAGTAATCAATTTTCAATGAGATCAGATGTCAGATATAGAAGTGTGAATCAGACTGTCTGTTCAGGTGGACACAAGAGATGTCAAACTAGAAGAACATTGGTTCAACAAATCAGATGAGCTATTCAACACCCCAGGTAAGGTGGTCACAACTCCAGAAATGGCAGTAGACAATAGCATTTAAAGGTTATGGGTATAACTGAGCCAAAGTTAAGCATATTTTGTTATGTGACATTGGTTTTAATGAGCAAGTTAAACATGTTTAATTCACCTCAGCTGAAATCAATGGGACTTCAAAGTAACTTTGTAAAACAATTTAAGGTGCAACTTAACCAGGTATCTTACAAATATGATTCTGAGAAAATCCTTATCCCATCATAAAATGTGTGAGCACCTTAGTAATACTTCTGATTTTGAATGTATGGAAGAACTGGATCTCACTGCCATTTTTTTAGTATCACCCAAGCACCTTGATTCCAAATTTCCATGGGGAGGTATGCTAAGGCATGCATGCCAAGACAGATAGGCAGACAGAGAACACTGGCTATCCTTTAGCACTTTCACTATGATTTACTCTTTCTAGCTATTCACAGAGGCATAGTAGGAAGAAACCTTCTCCTCTGCCTAGTGATCCAAACTGTGTTCATTAACTGGCAATCTAAAAGCTCTAGTTAAAGAAAACTCTATGTCTGAGGCACTATAACCACTGGTAAACACATTAGTATCCATTAGCATCCATCAAGCTTAGGAACCTCCACCCAGAATGCATACATGAAACCCCTTTTGCATTCTAATCTCTATACACTTTGGCTCTTTGCACCCAAGGCAGGAAAACCTAGATCCTGCTAGCTCTCTGAGTACTCTTCTCCCCACTTGATCCTCCAGGGCCTTCTAAATGGCCTTTGGATTTTCCCTGGGCTATGCCTCTCCTCAGGTAACACCCTTCTTCCCAGGTGACTCCCATCACTGGCCCTGCTCTGTTCCCTCCTTGCCTGGCTGAAATGTGCCCTTGCACTATGATCATGCCTGCTGCTTGCCTGGATGGAAGACAGAGAGAGAGAGAGAGGTGTGCATGTGCAGAAACCTCCAACTTGGGAAGACTGCTGGCTTCAAAAAAAACATGCAAATGAACACCTAAAGGTATATATGCACATAAGACAAGTCCTACTCAATCAGAACAAACACCCATCAAGTCCAGAATCCTGTTATCAATAGGAAGACAATTTATAGGAAGATAACATGAAGACAATTGCCTTCTTCCACTGTTGCCTCCCAATACTGGTATACAGTGGTATATTGCTTCTGAACATGGAGGTTCCATTTAGCTATTATGCCAAATATATCTATCCCCCATAAAATGATATCTGTGCCTATGGAGAAAACATAAAATGTATTCTTACATAGTAGCAGACAAACAGACCAATTATGCACCTAACTCTGGTTTTCTGTCTAGTCAGGCTCCTCCATACACTGTGTGCCCCTAGACCCGAGAAACAGGCCTAAATGCAATTTCTATCAAAGGCATGCAATTTCTATCAAAGGCATGCAAACTCATTGTCAGGGCTCTTTTTGCTCCCTAGTCTAGATTCTATACCAAGAAAAATATGTACTTTCTATACTAAGAAAAATATGTACAAATTACATATAGTTTTGCATGACTTATTCTACTTCTAATTATGGGAAGGGCAAGAGCACTGAAGCTCCACCCACTAACCACTAGAATTCCTACTTAGCCCTACCCCTTGGTTCCTAGATATCCCAGGCATTCCTCATCCACTTTCAAAACTATTGTTGCAGGAATATGAGCTAGAAATTTACTTTTAAAAAATTCTCAGGATATTTCATTCTGCTCCCATACCATATTCCACAATTATTCAAATAGGAATAATGGCATAGGTGCAACATCACCACCACCACCACCCCTCAGAAATGAAGGTCTTCAACATTTTGAATAAGCTATATATTTTTATTTTCTTCTCCTTATGTCCCACTCAAATGTCAACAGAACAAGGAGCCCTTAAAGGAATCAGACTGCTCTTAGAAACTATTTATAGTGCTAGCTGGCTTTGACCTACAAAGCTCCAAATGGCATAGAGCTTAAAGATGATCATCTTCACTCTGTTCTTGAAGTATCTGAGACTAATGAAGAGCTCTCTCTTGACAATTCCAGCCAAACAACAAGCTTGAACAAAACAGCTTGTGGTGAGAGGCTTTCTGGTACTTCCTCCTCAGTTATTGTACCATTGGGTTTTTCAGTTTACTGAACCTCTAGGGCAGGGGTAGCCATCATGGTACCCTCCAAATGTTGTTTCAGCTTCCATCATCTCTGACCATTGACCACTCTGACTGCGGACGATGAGAGCTGGAGTCAAACAACTGGAGGGCACCACATTGACTACATGTTGTGTATTGGCAGTCCAGGCTTGCCATACCAGGAACGGCTGAGTCAGCCCCAGGCTGTGGCAGTTTCAGTTCCAGACCTGCCTTACAAGTAGCACCATGCTGTGGGCCTTGTTCTCTGTATATAATTAGTTATAGTAAAGTTCTAGTTGTTTAGATCCTCTGTGTGGCCTCTTCCTTCATGATACTTTTCACTACCCCTGCCCTAGAGGTTTGTCAAAGCTCAGCCACAAGCATCTTTTGGAAACAGCATCTGGTATTTTGTGTCCAGGGTGAAAATTATTATTCAAAACATATAGTTTTTAAATAACTGTTGTTACCCATTCCAACCCTTTGGGAGAGATGTAAAATGTTAAAAATATGTGCCGATTTTTACTTGAGAATAAGCTATTTTTTCTAGGAAAACTACAATTTTATAGTTATGACTTTTTTGCTGCGATTCGTCTTTAAAAAAAAAACACTGAAGAATGCCAGTGTTTGTACAATCTTTGGTATCTTCCCTAGACTTTCCTAACACTTTGGTATCATAAGTATAATGCACCCCTTTGCAAATCAACAATAAAGTTTCTTGATTCTTCTTTTTTATCCAGTTTTGTGCCAGTTCCAATCATTAGATACAAACAAGAAAAGAAGAAGGAAGGAGGAAAAAACATGAACTGCAATATAAACAATTACATGAATAAAAGCATAGGGAGGTCTTATCTATAAAATATAAAAATAAAGACATTGCAACAGATGCCAGCCTTCTAATGATGCTGTGCAAAGCATACTAAGTGACAATCAAGGCTTAGATCAGTCTTTGTAATTCTTGCAATAAACAGGAGAAAAGAAAGGAACCTCTGGAGAAGGAAACTGCAAGCAGTGGAAGTTTGCCTTTCCCTAGTACCTTTGCATTTAAGGCTGCAATCCTAACCTCTTAGGAGTAAGCCCCACTGAACTGAATAGGAACTTAGTTCTAAGTAGGCATGGCTAGGATTGCATTGTAAAGTTGAATAGCCATATAAACTTTTGTGGGACCATTCATCTCCCTGTGGAGGGGGTTATATTCAGCCAATTGGGTGGGGGGGCAGATGAAATCTAAGAATTTAGGATGAAGGATCTTACCTTTAAATACAAGGTGCCCAAGGATTTTTCTTTCCTTCTTTCTTTCTACTAAAAAAGGCAGTGCTGCCACTTCAAGCTATGGCTTGGTTGCTCTCAGTAGCCTGGCCACTTTCCTGGACGGAATATGTAATTACTGGAAGAGCCATTGTGGCATTTCAAACGGACACACTGTAGGGTCATGCAGAATCCATCTGAAATGAACTTTTATTTTTGGAGAACATAGGACGGTGACTTTCTGAAGGCAGACCAATGGTGAATCTAGCTCAGAATTGTCTACTGGCTGTCAATGTCCCTCCAGGTTCCAGATAGGCTTCTCTCCCAGCCTGCCTGGAGGTGCCAGGGGTTGAACCTGGGACCTTTGGCATGCAAAACAGATCTTCTACCACTGAGCTACAGTTCTTCCCCCATAACGTCATGTTCGAGGAATGTGGTCAGGCTCTTAAGAGCAGCCTGGCTACAACTTGAACTTTTTTTTTTTTAAAGGAAGGGAGGAACCCTCAGCCACCTCATATTTAAAGGTAAGAACACTCTGCCACACCTGCCCACCCACCACCCCAATTTCTCCACCACCTGAAGATTAATCCAATCTTCTCAGAGGGCATATTCACCCCACCCCCCAAAACCAACAAAATCCCTGAGCTAAATACTTCAGCACAGCACTACTTGTTTTGCTTAATATCCAGCCCGAAGAATTCTGGAGAACTTGTAGTCTTGCTCATTTCCTTTTGTGGCATTTTAGTTGTTCTAATAAAAACACTGTGCTACTTTGGATACTCTGGATCTGAGGATGCGTGGTCCTAAAATGGAATATTTTCTTCTTTGTTTTTTTTTTGGGGGGGGGGAGGTTGTCCAGCAATCTGAGCTCTTACTATGTTCACCACCAGAAAAGTACCAACTTTTTCTTTGCCAGGAACAATTACTGTATGAATCTGTAATTTGTAATGGTAACAGTGTTTCTCCTGTCAGAGACACTTCTTGTTTCTCTCTCAGCCTTTCCATATATGGCCTGTGTTTGTACATGTGTACTGATTCAGTATTCCCAGTCATCAAAAACTACCTGTGCATAGCCAGAAAGGATGCATTACCTGTCCACACAGCAGGATGTGGGAAAATCAACAACATTCAAATGGACAGTTTACAGAAGAAAAAACCCTCATGCTGTTTTGTGCCTGGTTTCGCAAATAATAATTGCTGTACTTCCTGATTTTTGTCTAAGCACAGAACAAACTGAAAAGGAAGTGGCTACACGAAACAGCTGTTAGGATGATTCAAAGTCTACTCCTGGTTGCATTTGATCTTTGGAAACTCTGGCAGCATTTTGACTGTGTTCACACACTTTATTCCAGAATCACTTGGAGACTGAGGGGATTTTTCTACATAGTCCACACACAATCTAGATCAGTTGCATATTTTCCCCTGAAACGTGCTTCTTGAGAAACTGGTTTCATTCCAAAAATAAAAGCTAATTAAAGATTGATTCTGTATGACCCTGCAATGTGTCCATTTGAAAACAGATGAAAATAGATGTAGACAGTCCTAGCAATGCGGTGGTGGGGGGTTGCATTCACACCTGTCCAATGACAATGTGTATGTGTGTATACCAAGATTGCAATCACCACTTCTTTCTTCATTCCCCTGGGCCATGTGCAGGGAGGAAAAGGTGTGGATAACTAACCTAATCAAGGGGAAGGTTTTCAAAAGTGTATCAAGTAACCACAACCATCGCTGGGGATAGCAGGATTTAGAATCAATCTAGATTGAAAGCAGCATGTTGAGGACGAGGACGAACAATTCCAGATTGAGAAAAACTATATTTTTGTACTACAGACAGGTTAGTGTGTAAGAAGCCTTTGTATCCAGAAATGAATATGGAATGAGATAGAGGGAGGCTGATTGGCAAAAGTATGGTTAAACTGATGCCCAACTGTAGAGCAAGAATAATCTCCTGACCAGAGCCCAATAGCCATCTTGCTGTATGTGTACTGAATACAAAACTGCAGGTGCTTTGTTTGGATCAATGGAAGCTGAGGATGGGCAAATTTCAGTTGTGAAAAGGTACCTAAAATAAGGTATAGCAAATGTCATGACAGGGGGGCTGGCAGAATGTCATCATCTCTGCTCACCAAAAAGGGAGCTGAGAGTCATATCCAGTGCTATCCATTCAGAGAGGGAAGGGAACAAGGGCTCAATTATATGAAAACAGATTCGATTTCTATGTGCCTCTATGCATCTGGATTCTGGGATGAGTCTGATGGTTCTCTTAAACTTTTATTTTACAAAAAAAAACCCTGCCTTTGTTCGTGTGTGTGTGTTGAATTCATACATCAGTAGTTACCACTCTACAATCATTTTTTCCTATTGTGTGATGCAAAGGGGTGTTAATAATTTAACTACAGCAGTTCTACTGATCAAATAATTGGTGTGAATGATTGACAAATACTCAATAGAGTACCTGCTGAAGAGTGTTAAAACAATCTATCACCACAGTTCTGTTACTGCCAAAGACATTCATGCAGTACAGCAACAACAGTGGCAACAGGAGACTGTTGTATTGTGTGAATTACAAATTTTAGTTCCATTATGTTAGGTGACCTCAGCCAGCAAGTTGATAGCAACAGAAAGTTAATGGTTGTTAATGGAAAGTTAATAATCTATATTAATTGATTGATTGATTGATTGATTGATTGATATCCTGCCTTCCTCCCAGTAGGAGTCCAGGGCAGCAAACAAAAGCACTAAAAACACTTTAAAACATCATAAAAACAGACTTTAAAATATGTTAAAACAAAATATCTTTTTAAAAAAGCTTTAAAAATATCTTTTAAAATAAAAGCTTTAAAAACATATTTAAAAAAAAGGTTTAAAAACATATTAAAAAGCAATTCAGACGCAGACTGGGATAAGATCTCAAAAGGCTTGTTGAAAGAGGAAGGTCTTCAGTAGGCACCGAAAAGGTAGCAGAGATGGTGCCTGTCTAATATTTAAGGGGAGGGAATTCCAAAGGGTAGGTGTCACTACATTAAAGGTCCATTTCCTATGTTTTGCAGAACAGACCTCCTGATAATTCCCATCAGCCTCAGCCAGTACAGCCAATGGCCGGGAATGAGGGACACTGTAATCCAATTACATCTGGAGGGCAACATGTTCCACCTCATAAGTTTAAAACTGCTAGCCAACAGAGCTCTTCTGCACATAACTGACACACACCTGGATTTTATCCCTTGTTGCTGTAATAACCCCACTTTTTAATATCAGAAAGCCCAGGAGGCATTGATCCTGGTACAACTTAGCCCTCTTTCACATACAACCACAGCACTGGGGATCCATTTCCTATTGCACAAATCTAAGGTCCCAGGCTATGGTCTGAAGGCACATAAGGCCTGCTCCCTGCTGAAGCTAAGCAGGGTCAGGTCTGGTCAGTGCCTGGATGGGAGGCCGCCTGGGAACCATATGTAAGCTGCCTTGGGTTTCTATTGTTATGAGCATGGGGGTTGGAATGGATGATCCCTGTGAGTCCCCTTTCCAGCCTCTGATTTGGAATCCTGTGCCTTGGGGCTGGCTCTGCTAGCCAGATGAATTTCTTTTGTTAAACAAATAGAGTGGCCAGGTAGATAATGGGCCTATTAGGTGCCCAGCAACTGATGAATGAGCCAGGAAGATCCTTTTGTCATTGAAACTCTTCAGGAGAGCCTCCCCCCCCTCCATCCTGGAGCCTAGGAGAGTTTTTGTGTTGTTTGTTATATCCAGAGAAAGGCTGGTGACTGGAGGCAGGTAGAGAGACTGGCTCTCTGCACCATGGCATTTGGGGTGCCTCCTGTAATACAGATGGAAAAGCTGGATATTGGACCGGTGATGCCTTGAACCCCCTCCATCCTAAGCTCAGGTTGGAATGTGTGTAAATAAATAAACCATATTTCATAAAGACACCACAGTCTCCGCTGACCTTCCCAAAGGAAACCAAACCCTGGAGGAGCGCAGGGACCCCAGAAATCTCACCGCTCAGAGATTGGGGAGGAGCGCAACACTATTATGAAAAGAAAGGCAGGGTATATATGTAATAAATAAATAAATTTACCCCACAGGTAAGTATGTGAAATGAAACAACTAAATTGGCATTAAAAAGTGTTTCCCATTCTTGGCTGTCCCATTGAATTTGCCATGCACCCACTCTGCAGAGGCATGGGATCACCACAGCCTCCACAGAGCTACAGGTGTGAATACATTCAGTGTCCTGTCAGAGCCGCAGGATTCAGACTGAGGCGACGGGATGTCTTTTTCTCTTTTTATTAAGGTTATGGTTACATCCAAAGCGGTGTGCTTCATATACCTGTCTACTCTGACTCGCTACTTTCCCTAACTATCCTAGCTAGTCTCTGCAGCATTTGGGGAGAGGTGGCTCAGCACTTGTGCCTTGGCAGACACCAACTTAAGTAGGGAAGGTTTTCACGCGTAAGCGGCAGCTCCGTCTGAGTTTCACCCTTTGAAAGTCTCTCTTCTCATGCCTCCTCGCGTGGGGTGAGTCTCAGACAGAACATCTGACAGCAGGGCTTCACTAGGTGACAGTGCAGTTTCTTGAAGCTGGATGCTGATTGACTGGGAAGCATTTGAAGTGTCTGGCAGGGATTCCTGCCTGGGCATGGATAGCACGATCGGAGAGTCGCTTCCGAACTGCTCTGGCATTGGACTCACAGGAGGGGCAGGAACTGCCTCCATGGAAGTGCTGGGCATCGGAGTTTGAGGTCTGCCAGAACCCTCCCTGCTTAACTCCCTTCCTCCAGTTCCCCAAGGAACCTCATCCTCATATGACTCCCCTCCCTGATCTAGCTCTCCCTCCAACTGGGGCACAACATTCAGGATCTCTCTATATGGGTCTGGCAAGTTCTGAACTATTTATTTATTTATTATTTGATTTATATTCCACCCACCCTCCCGGCAGGAGCCCAACTACACAAAGATAATCCTCCCTGTGCCTTGTTTTGTCTTACGGGCTTCCTAACTCTTATCTGGAAGTAAAGGTTAAGTCCTCCTGTTCCACCTATCCTTCTTTGTGTAAGGATTTGTCACTCGGGACATCCCACAGGAGAAGCAATTCACCACTCTCATAATTAGTAATACAATATCAGAGTGCTTTACAGCAGGAATAGCCAAGATGGTGCCACAACTCCCATTATCCCTGACCACTGGCTGGCTGGGGGTGATGGAAGATCTAATCCAACATCATCTGGAGAGCACCACATTGGCTACCCCTGCTTTATACCGACGTTTCACATTATTTTACATAATGATTCACAGAAAAGTTAATAGAAGGAGACATATAGCCAGTGGGCTTCTGCAACACTTGCTGAGCAGATACAGTTATCACTGGACATTTTTGCCTACAGTACTAGAAAACTTTTAACTGTATTTATTTGCAGAGACAAAATTATAGCAGTTTAAACCAGGCTTTTTTAAAAGGTTAACTTCATTTATAATTGAGTGCATTTGATATTAATAAGTATAATAGAGCTGTATTTTCACCATGGTGCAGAGCAGCAGATTTTGTAATTATATATTAGCATGGTATTAAGCTGGTTTTATTTTCTGAGCACTGCATCAATTGCTGTTGTTACTTGAGAAGCATGATTATTCCCAAGGTGATTATACATTCAGATAAACAATCAATGGCATTAATCAAAGAATGTTTTTAGCAGTGCTGAGTCAAACAGGGACATCATGAACACATTTGTACCATCCAAAAAAGATACTACTTTTTATGTTTGTTTGAGAGGATCAAAATGTTGTGAAATGTCACCAAAAAAAGCTACTGGGGGAGGGAGCAGTGAGCAAGTTAAGTTTTATTAGCTTTTGTAGGGGTGGGTATGTTTTGAAGAAGTCACTGCCTATTGTATGTTCACTTCTCTGACAAGGAGTGCCACATATAGCAGACATCTGCTGTAATCTTCCATATTTCATAAACTGTTTAGGCTACAGGCTAATTTAAAAACACAACATACTCTGGGCTTCAATACAAATCTCAAATATAGAGCAGACCTGCAAAATATATGCCTTCAAATATATGAATATATGCCTTCATATATATGAAGAAAGGTACAGAAATCTCCCAGCACCAGCATCTGGGTCAAATCTTCCAGAAGACTGGAGCCACTGTTAACATCTTGCCTCATACTCCCATCCAGGCCAGATGGTCAAAAAGGTTGCCTTGACTGATGGTACCATAAGCTGCATAGAAACCCAGGAGAATAGACAGGGTATCAAAGTCCTTACAACATACATTCCATCTCTTATGAAACCTACCTAAATTAAGAAACAAGTTGCAAAGTGTTCCTTTCTAACAGGATGGGTTAATTGCTGTTCTTGGGGAGAGAAAGTAGCTCAAGAGGTTGCCATTCCCAGTTGTTTTCCGGGCCCAATTCAAGGTGTTGGTATTAACCTTTAAAGCCCTACACGGTCTCGGCCCAGTTTATCTGATGGAGCGCCTCCAACGCCACCAATTATGCCGCCCGACAAGATCAGCCACACAGGGCCTTCTCTCAGTCCCACCAACTAAAACAGCTAGGCTGGTGGGGACTAGAGAGAGGGCCTTCTCAGTGGCGGCCCCCACTCTCTGGAACTCCCTCCCATATGATCTTCGACATGCCCCTTCCCTGAATGTATTCCGCCAGGCCTTGAAGACCTGGCTTTTCAGACAGGCCTTCGGGACTTCCGGGGAGGGTTAATCTTTTTGACTAATTGCCTGCTACTCTGAACTGTCACTGTTTTACTGTTTTATTGTTGTACTGTATTTATTATGATGTATTTTAATTGAGTTGTACGTCGCCTAGAGTGGCCATTGGCCAGATAGGCGACTTATAAATTAAAATTATTATTATAATTATAATTATTATTATTATTCCCTCTCCATGAAAGATATAGAATCATAGAATCATAGAGTTGAATCATATTTGCCGCCCTGGGCTCCTGCAGGGAGGAAGGGCAGGTTATAAATCAAATGTTAAATAAATAAATAAAATATTTTGTACAACTTTGTATTTCTACCATCCTTTGAAAGCATCATGGCAATCAACAAATATCTGCAAAGTATCTCTATACCCAGCTTATAAGTATGATATTTGGAATAGACATCAGTTATATGGACTTAAGTTGATGTAAACACAGGAAGCTGCCTGATACTGAGTCAGACCATTGGTCCATCTAGTCTAGGAGTGTCTACTCTGCCTGATAACAACTTTCTAATCTGTCAGGCAGAAGTCTTCCTATCACCTGCTACTTGATCCTTTTCACCTGGAGGTGTTTAGGATTAAACTTGGTAAAGACAAGGTTTGTCTCCTATTTATTACTCGCCCTTCACCAATAGGTGCCAGGGCAGGTCACAAAATCTAAAATACAACATTAAAAACAATTAAAACACATTAGAACAAGTATAGTATTTGCTGAAAACAAAATATAAATTCAGTTACAGCCTCAGGCAATGTCATATTTAAGTCTTAAACTATTCTCTTATTTCCTCTCTCTCTCCCTCTCTCTCTCCCTCTCCCTCTCCCTCTCCCTCTCCTTATCCCCTTTTCCTTTCTCTCTTCGTCTCCCTTTTTCTTTTTAAATTACAGCAATCAGTTCATTGAGTCAAATCCTTTTAAATGTCAAGTTTCATTTCCAACAATATGTTTGTGTCTTCTTAACTATAGCTCCTAAAGAACAATTCATTTGGTCCTTCACACTGTTAATAAAAGTTTGATTCAATTTAGAACACATTAGTTATAATTCATTCGTTTCAGTACATTATGCTATGTAGTAGACAGAAACAAAATACAGAAAGAGTTGTTACACTTCACCATAACTTTGAACAGAGTTTCCTTGTGACCACACAGATTGCCAAAGCGGCAAGCACCTCTGGGTGTATTCCTTCGGGGGCACCATGCTCCAACTCACACTCTCTTTATCGGCTCCAGGCCTCTCCGGTTCACCATGATTGGCGCTGGTGGTGGTGCTGAGTCAGCAGCTCACAGGTTGCAGGTGTTTCTTTGCCCCTCATGATGAGGGGGGAGTTGCCTGCAGTAGCTTTGAAGCCCAGGTGCTACAACAGGGAAGAAATTGACGACATGGAGTCCTCTCTCTCCTCATGAACTTCCCTGACCATCTTAGCTACTATTTTATATTAACTTATTTAGCTTTAATCAATTAGTTGCATTAGTTTGACATCACAGTGTCCAGTGATTAATTACATCTCTGTTTCACTCCTGCCTAATAACAGGATCCTGATCATGGTTCCTGATGCTGGTTGCTGGATTCTAAAACCCTGTTTAGGATTCCCTTGCCACAGATACACATGCACACACAGAGTCCAGATTGCATTTAATTGACGTGAAATGCATATTTGCTTTCATGCTGTGAATAATCAACTGAAAAACTCACTTTCATTAGCTTTATCAAACCATTGTTGGCTTACATCCTAAAGTTTCCATACAACATCTGCAAAAGTATTAAAACTAATTATGAAGCCATCTGGAACAGGAACACAGCAGAATATATATTCTTTCTTAATTTTTAAAGAGCCCTCCATGAATAATTGGCTCCATAAGAAATGGGATGTTGAGCAAACAATGATAATAACAATGGCAGGATCATTAAGGAAGAATGCAAGGAGTTTTATATAAAGAAAGTCATGATTGCTCATTAAGAGAGAAACTTCACAGAGGCAGCGCCATCCACTGCTACCTAAGGCCCACGCGTATGTCACCAGCAGTGGCATTGTTGCTGCCATTCTGTGGTTGTGCACTGCCCTCTGTCGGACTAAGGAAGCCATCATGGTAAGGTGCAGTGCCACAGTAAAGCAAGCAGAAGCAGCAGGCAGTCATAAGTGAATACAGAGATTACAACAAACAGCAAGAGGCACACTGAGGCCCAGTAATGAGCCAGATATGAAGCCTGCACAGCTTGGGCAACTCCCAAGGAAACAACCTCCAGAACAGAACTAAGATTTCTATAAGGGTGTAAGCACGAAAAAGTGCATCAAATCTTGCTCCATGAGTGACTAATAATATATCTCCTAGTGCCGGGGTAAGGAATCCAGCTCCTACAGTTCCTTCTATACTGGAGTCTATCCTCATTTAATCCAAGGATGGGGAATCTCTGGCCCTCCAGATGCTGTTGGATTCCGACTCCCATCATCTGTAATCATTGGTCATGCTGGCTGGGGTTGATAGGAGTTAGAGTCCAACAACACTTGGAGGGCCACAGGCTCCTCAACCTTCAGCCTCTGGTGGGGCTTCAGATCCCTGAGGACACTATAACCTCTCAGACTTGAAGCCCAAATCGAATCAGGCTTATTCAGAAGGTTCCAGGCTTTGGCCAAATCAGGTTGAGGCAGCCCCAGATCATGCTGAGTTGGGTCATACCACCTGGAGTGACCGGAGGCTGTCAAAAAGCTGGCAGTTGGATGGCAGGGGAGAAGAATGAGAGGTGGGAAGTTATTCTTACTGCAAAGGAAGTCCCTTTTATCTTGCAGAGACTTCCTTTCAAGTAAGCATGTGCTGTAGCAGCTGGCCATTACTAAGAGGGGGAGAGCTGAGACAGTGGATTGGCTCCACCACTGCACTGGCACCCACCAAGATCCACACAGCCTCGTCTCTCTTCCTCTCTGTAACCAGCAGCAACACATGGCACTGGAAAGTCTAATAAGCAACACTGCCCTGCCTGGAGTGCACCACTGGCCACTACTGTCCCCCCCACTCATTAACTAGCAGCAACGTGAGGCATTGGGAAGCCAGGGAAATCGCCAGCCATATTCCACCAGCAGCCAAAACCCTAATTAAGGATTAGGGCTGGCTCCCAAATCAGTTTGGGCCCTGGATCCAAGTCAGGTTGGGCCATCCCCAGATCAGCCTGGGTTGGGGCAAACCCAAAGTCCCGGGTTCAGCCCTGGATCAGATCAGGGCTGGCATGTATAGCCGCAAATCAAATCATTGGTGAGTGATATTTTATTGTGTAGCCAGTCCTGGCTGTCTGACCAATGAGCTTAAGCCTGCCTTCACACTGCACTTTATTCCGTTATTCCAACTATTTCTTACCTGGTAATTTGCACATTTTATTTGATCTTTCACATGACACAAAAGCTAGTTCCAGACATCTAATGGAATATAGTGGAAGTTTAGCACTCATTTCTGTGATAAATGATTCCAGAAAAAATCCGTTTGCAATCTTGGAAACCTGGAAAATCATGGCAGTGTTGCACTAGCTGCAGCCGCTCATGTGATAGCCATCCTGGCATGCAATGCCTTCCCCTCCCTTTAGGCCTGCATCATTTTTATTTTTATTTTCTTGCCTGACAAAAACTGTACTGGTGTTCTGACGTAGGTGCAGATTGCAGCTTTTCCTTCCTCCTTCTCCCACACACATTTCTGTGTCCAGACATTAACTCACACAGTGAATGATGGAGGAACTACAGTGTGCATGTGCATAATGGGTGAGGGATGAAAACAAGATAGTTGTAGCAGTGTGAAAGACTGTCCTTATATGGGCTGAAAAAGCCACAGTTCCTTAACGCAAGAGGTACTGCAGTATGAAAGGGATTTTAAAAATCGGGACAGAAGCGCTACCATTTTAATCCACAAAACTGATGCAATAAGTCCCATGTGTAAAAGCGGGCTCAATGATATACACATTTGCAAATAAGTAATACATTCACGCCTTGCATTTTTAGACATCTGCTTTTTAAAAATCTTATATATAAAACAATCCTGTGAGTTCTCAGGATACAAAGTTATATAGCCTCTTTGAAACTGGTCTTTGACAGATTTATGGTGATGAAAGAACATGTCCCGCTTAATTCCTTAGCTCTAGGCCAGCTCTTAAACTTTCTGCAATTTGACGGCGATTTTCAACTTCCTGTTGCTGCTAATTGAACAAGGAAAGAAACATGCCGGCCCTTGTTTGCTGTAAGACTGGTTTCAGATGCATAAATGATAGATGCAGCCAGAAAGGCATTATCATAATCATTCCTGCAATATAAATGTTTCAGATGTTGGAGTTCAGGCCTGTTAGCTCATGCCGAGACACTTGGTGCTAAACTGCTGACTAAATGCATTAATATGGATTTTCCCCCAGTTGTAATGAACTGATGCTCTCAAGGTGAAAAAGAGAATGAACACATGGAAGGAGCCATGCAGCTCATTCCACAAAAGGAGAGTACTGAATTAGTGATGATACTTGGCCTGTGCACCCAGTGTGCCATTCCATGATAAATGCCTAGGAGAGCTCAAACTGTCAGCAATGTTCAGAGCTGGCTCTTGCTCCTGATAGAGGAGACTGGTCCTGCTATCAATAAACAGCAGCTCCTTGCTTGCACATAAGTACAGGTATTTTCAACTGCTGGAGCAAAATGAACCAGTGGTGTAGAAAACAGCAGGAACAAATCAGCATCCTTTGTCATATCACCATGCACCAGGTGTGATGGATATAATGGGACAGAATATCCATCTGCTTTGCTGAAATGCCATATATATAGTATGTTTAAAAGGGTATATTAATACCTGTCTATTCTCTCCCCTCATCCCCTCCCCGCTCTCTTTTTTTAGTTCTTTAGTAGTTATCATGATTAGCTCTGAGTCAGGCAAGGTGCATGAGTTCATCCAGTGGTATTAGTCACCCTTTTTTTCCAGCTATACTTTTCTATGCCATAACATCCATTTCTTTTGAAACTGCCCTCAGTTTCAAACAGCAGTGAACAGTGGGTTGGGGGAGGCTGCACTCACCTGGCCTCCAGTCACCCCAGTCACTGCTGCATACCAAGATAGAGAAAGAGGGGTGAGGCAGCAGCATGCTCAGTGTGGCACATATGCACTGGCAGCCCATTTGCACCATGTCAACCTCACTGGCACCTTCTCCTTTCCATGCAGCAGTGAAATGGGTGACTGGAGGTCAGGTGAGCACCGCTGCTCCCACTCAGCCACTCACTACCACAGTGGAGGCTGGAGGCTCCAATGTCAGTGGGGCAATGAATCTGCTCCGGGTTTTAGTCCAAACTTTCAAAGAGCTATCCAAAGTTCTAAGTTTTGACT
Organism: Rhineura floridana; assembly: GCF_030035675.1. Taxonomy (NCBI): domain Eukaryota; kingdom Metazoa; phylum Chordata; class Lepidosauria; order Squamata; family Rhineuridae; genus Rhineura; species Rhineura floridana. The sequence goes on along the minus strand of NC_084486.1, from coordinate 78,529,645 downwards.
ATTCTCCGAAGGGATTCACTGCCCCACTGATATCAGAGCCACCAGCCTCCACTGCACTACTGGTTTCAAATCAGTTTTCTATGTAGCATTTATTTATTTATTTATTTATTTATTTATTCTATCAGCATGGGAAGCTGATGTTCAAATCTGAAATCCTCTCGGACTCCTAGGACAAGTTTTGTAACTGTTTGAAACCTGACCTCTCTCTCCCTCCAGGATTCCAGAATTGTAATCAGATGTCCTAACACAGGGGTGAATGACCACTTTCAATCAGAGTTCCAGATCAAATTGCGGCAAACCCTCTGCAGGCTACATTTGACAGGTGGGTGTGAACATGATGCGACATCAAGGGGATCCAGCCCTGACCAAAAGTACCAGAGCTTGCATTTGACACCACATTTGAAAAGCACCGAATGCAAGCCACACTGCTTTCAACAGATAACGGATCTGCTTAGGAGCTCTGATCAAGTCGATCTGACCCTGGCTGAAAGCTTGCATTCAACACCAAATTTAAACAGCACTGAATACAAGCCATGTTTGGAAATATCCTGTGCTTAAACATGTGGCTAACAGGGGCTCTTGCAGGACCAGTGTGGACTGTATCCAGTGGTGTGCTGGAGCCAGCTCGTACCGGCTCACAAGAGCTGATTGTTAAACTTTGGGGAATTTTGCGAGCCGGCTGTTTAGAGGACAGATCCTGCCTGTTGGTACCCTCAGAGAGAGAGAGAAAGAGAGAGAGAGATTGGGCGGTCTCTCGGATCTGCCCCCTCAGCCACAGGACGGTGTGACAGACCCGCTGCGAGGGAAGCTCAGAGGCGGCGTCAGCAGCTATTCCCTATTGCTGTCGTTAGCAGTGCGTTGCATCTGGGCCTCTCCCCCCTCCCCCCTCCCCCTATTTCCCCTCGTGTCTTTCTCTTTCTCCTGCTTCAAGGCAGATGAGATTTAACAATAAATACCAGTTTACTACCTTTGTAATAGTATCACTCTTCCTAATAGTTGGACCAGATTGTCTCTAGAGGGGGATTCTGCGTTCTGCTTAGCCCAGGTATATGGTATAAGATATATGATTTTATGGTCTAAAGCTTTATATATGCTGGGTTAATATTTATTAGTTGCTGATCATCACACTGGGATCCTTTTGAGAAGGGAAGTTTGGAAATAACATGAAAAAATGAACAAACATATCTGACTCTACTGGGCAAAGGTAATGTAGGTCAAATGTATTCATAGGACACTTTTGCAGTGACCTTTCATTTCAGCAAATAAAATACTGGTTGGCTGACATTTGGCTTACTAAGTTCTTTTTCGCTTGGAACAGCTTGCCCTTGGCTGTATAGGGTAGGGGAAGAGCACTTGCTGGCGTACTGGGTCCTAGAAGTTGCTGAGTTTATAATGTCACCACTTGATTATGCTGGCTTCTTTTGCCACAGCTAAGTTATAGGCTTATTAATTGTTTCTGTTATGTTATGTGCCTCCAAGTCGACTACGACTTATGGCCACCCTATGAATCAGCGACCTCCAAGAGCATCTGTCATGAACCACCCTGTTCAGATCTTGTAAGTTCAGGTCTGTGGCTTCCTTTATGGAATCAATCCATCTCTTGTTTGGCCTTCCTCTTTTTCTACTTCCTTCTGTTGTTCCCAGCATTATTATCTTTTCTAATGAATCATGTCTTCTCATTGTGTCCAAAGTATGATAACCTCAGTTTCATCATTTTAGCTTTGTGAGGGGATTACGTGTTTCCTAACAACTCTCAGCACCCTTCACAAACTACAGTTCCCAGCATACTTTGGGGGAAGTCATGTTTCAAGTGGAGCAATAGTGGAATGAATGTACAGTGTGAATGCAGCCCTGGACTAGTTCTCAGTACTTGACATGTGTTTGTTTGGACTGTGCTGTATCTGCAACTCTGCCCACATGGGTGTTGCAGCCATTTGTGTTCTGTCACACCCCCATGACAGCCATTTTATGACTGGCGCCCATAACGCTTTCTCCAAAATTCCAAATGTGCCCACTGGCTCAAAAAAGTCTATGGGTACCGCCATGAACAGCTTGGGTGAGGCCTGCATAGATATGAAGCGGGAGTACAACCAGTGCTTCAACCGCTGGTTCGCAGAGAAGTTCCTGAAGGGAGAGGGTGGCGACAGCAGTGGAGGCGACCCCTGCGCCCAGCTCTTCAAGCACTACCAACTCTGCATCCAGAAAGGTATTAAGGAGAAAGACATACCCATTGAAGGGCTGGAATTCATGGGCCTCAGCAGAGGAAAATCTTCCTGACCATGATGACAACAGAAAAATTATTTTGAACATTAAAAATAAGCCAAATTCTAAATCTTGTTGCTGTTGAACAAGGACTCTGCCATGTGTGCAGATGGTGCAATTCAAGGACTGTTCTCCACAGCAGCATCTGCCTCATGGAGCCATGGAGCCAGTTTCTACTGACAACTGGGTGTGGCTTTTTTATCATCTGTGTACGTGTGTGGTGGGACTCTGTTTTACAGCTGAATGTATTTCTAACAAAGGAAGAAGGGAGAACTGTATTCCTGGTTTATGATCAGCTGATTCTTTTTATTGAACTAATCTTAACTGTAAATGTTAAAATGAATGTTACTGTAAACCGCCCAGACAGCTTCGGCTATGGGGCGGTATAGAAATACAATAAATAAATAAAATATGCTCTTTTTTTCCGGAGAGCCTGTTGTTAAACATTTACCAGCACACCACTGACTGTATCATTCCTAGTTGCTACACTATATTGCCAATCCATGACTGAGGGTTGTTGTCAGCTTGTGCCCTGGAGTGGGATGCTGACAGCTGGGTTCTAGTTCCAGCAAGGGCAATTATTTGGCAAATATAAGCCTATCACTTCCCTTTCCCTCCATTTTTATGCCTGTTAAGAGAGGACACTGCTGTCAACTGCTTCAAGGGATACAAAGTTATGCACAAAAGCGAGATGTAATAAACATTTTCATTGCCAGCAGAAGTTTTAGCTCTGCTGCTCATAATGTAACAAAATGAAAAGATCTGTCTTCTTACAAAAGAGGTAAGCTGTATAATCCATCAAAATGCCATGGATCTCAGAATAGGGCCCCTAGCTAGCAACCTGCATCTCCTTGCTTTCTGCACCACCAGGTCATAAGAAGAGGTCACACAATCTGTCTCTCTCTCTCTCTCTTCAGCACCACTGACTGGAAGTCAGCAATGCGGACACAGTAAGCCAGGGTTGGCACGGCTGACCCAGGGAGCCAATGATTTAGCATCCTGTATTGGAGTAGAGCCATGTGTTGTGGTGCTGTGGGCACAAGGAGAGGTATTAGAATGAACTGATAGTGGGCGCTAAAAACCGTTGTGGCCTGCTCATTAATCTAAGCAATTTATCTCTCTTATGAGGACAGGTTAATTACCTCAGTCTCTTCCATTGGTTGGCCGATAAACTGCTTGCCTCAACTTGTTTCACTTCTTCCCTTTGCTTTTCAGGGGCTGCCCATGGGCACCAGTGTGCCTGCCAGTACATGTTATGGTCCCCACAACAGGTCTTGGTAAATATCTACTCAAAATTCCACAATGCTGGAGAGACTGCTTGCTCTTTCTGTTCATTTCCTCCTTAAACATACTCAAAATTTAATTGGATGCCAGGATGAAATAGCCACCTCCCCCCATTTATTCTGAACAGAGCAGAGGTACACAGAGCTTCTGTCTGTGAGTGAGCATGGCAGTGGTTGGTGTAGGTGCCTTTTCCCACATTGATGGGATGCAGCAGCAGCTGGTGGGGCTGTGCTGCTCTCCTGACTTCCCAACTCCACACATCACTGCCAGTTATTGAGAGGGAAAGGAGCAAGGCAACAGGGAGCATGGCACAGTATGAACACAGTGTCAGGAGCATTGAATTGGCTGTGCCACTGTGCTTCACTGTACTGAACTCCCTGTTGCTTTGCCCCTCCCTCTTAGAAATTGGCAGCAATGTGAGGTTTTGAGAAGTCAGTAGAGGAACGCAGCCTCCCCCCCCACACACACAGCCCCGTTGGCTGCTACTGATGGGGGGCATGCCCACACCATTTTGTGATTTTGCCTCTTTTTCTGCTCTTTCAGATGTGGCAGCCATTTTGTGTTATGCCACTCACCTACAGCGTCCATTTTGTGACTGGCACCCGTGGCACATTCTCCAAACGCCAAATGTTCCCATTGGCCCAAAAGGGATGGCAGCCCCTGAAGTAGTGTATAGATAGTGTTTGACAGTGCAGACATATCAACAACAACAAAAAAGCCTATCTAATCAAGCGTCATGTTTCCCAGTGTCATCTGCCAGGTGCCTATGGAAGTCCACACTCAGGACATGAGCACAATAGCCCTCTCTTGCTGTTGCTCCCCAGCGACTGGCATTCCAAGGCACACTGCCTCCAGTTCTGGTTGTAACATATAGACATCATGTCTACAAGTCACTGAAGGCACTACTGTTCATGAAGGTGTCTAATTCCATTTGGAAGCCATCTAGACTTTAAAATTTAAAGTCATCATGTCCTTAGTGATTTAAACCTGTCTGCTCTGCAGTGCAAATGTACACTGTTCAGATATCTGAAATGTAGGCCATTCACTGCATCATGTAGAGAAAGCAGGTCATTTGAGTATCTAATAAGCAATTGACTCACGGATTTGCACTGGTGATAAATAGCAAAGATCTTTCCCTTCACTGTGGATTTTGACATGCTGCAACAACCGCCAAGGAGAAGCTACTTCTGAGATTGGTATCAGAACTTTACCTGTTCCTTTAAGATAAAGACCATGGAAACAAACTCAATATAAGCAAGTATATTACAGTCAAGATCTAGAGTAAACTAGATTGAGAGTCTACTAACTTCTAGTGTTGCTCACTCCCTGACTTTGAATAAATTGTGCATCCTTTCTTTTTTTACATATTACCAGCAAAGGTGAAAGAAATAGGCAACAGGCAAAGAAATATGAAACAACTCATAAACTTGGAACTGTCTGGCTAACTACAGTTTTATAGTAAAAGTTTGGACTATCTTTAATCTTGTTAAGATATCCAGATTCTTGCATTTGACATCAGCATATACATATGTCTTCATACTGTCTGTCATTTTCTGTAGGTGAAACCAGGTGCAAAGCAAAACAGAAAATTAAGAGCAAGAAAATCACTGTTGGGAAGCTAATTGTTTGAGCTTTTACAGGTTCCGCCAGATTGTATAACATACTTCTTCCCTTTAGTTACTTAATGCTCATTTCTTGATATATCTCTAGCCCAAGGAATGTTCTGCATGACAAACTAATTAACATCAAGGTGGAAATTAAATGCTACTCAGTAATTTTGTGTTCTAGGCTGTACTTCCAATCAAATTAGCAGCTCGGCTATGTGAGATTTTTTATCAAGGAAGCACAAGTTCCAAAAGAACCTACATTAAACAAGAAGCTTACCAGTACATCCTGTGCTTGTCTACTAGGTTCAATGGGACTTACTTCCAGGTAAGTATGTAAATCAACATATTCAACATTTCTGTGTTGGGGTGGTTTTTTTTGTAGTGGGGGCTTTATCTAGATGCTGTTCACACAAAATTCATTTCTTACCTGAAGTGTGCCTTTCCATTGAAAAGTCTGGACTATCTTTCAGCATTTTAATTTTATATACAAATTTGTATGTAAGAAACCAAGACTTTGATAAACTAAGGGGATAGTGGGTGAGAGTTCTGGGCTCTAGCCACAGAGCCTAAGGCCATTATCTGTGTTTTATCTTCTGGTCCATCAGCCTTTTCAGTGCCTTTTCTTGTGGGTAAGTGGTGCACACATTTCCACACACTTTCAGGACTGGATAATCACCTTGCTGCTGAGATGCCTTATCAAAACTATCTATATGTCCTATGCTGGCAATACATCTGGTTATCATTTTTGTTATTTATCTGTAAAATCTTAGAATAAGCTTCTTCCTAATCTTTGGCGTGGAGCTACATTATTCAGTTTGGTGTGTGTTTTTCTCCAAAGGCAAATTTTGATCCCTCCACTGATCTGCAAAAAGCAACTTTTGAACTCATTCTGTCTTTCGCAAACAAATGGCCTGGTCAGCTTGCTAGCTAAGCAAAGCATCTAATGAACTTTAATATTGTTGTCTATTTGGTTTATTACTAATAATCTTTCTTCTTCTCTAGATAATAAATTCTGCCGAGATAGTAGCTGTCATGGTATGGGTTTTATGTTACTTAGAGCAACTTAGAAACAGTTTTGGCGAAACTCCCTCTTAAGCATTTTTTGCTCAGTCGTAATGAGCACAGATTCAGCATTTTATCAAAGTAGTTTCTCTAAGAAGCATTTAGCATCCAGTCTCTCTCACTGGATGCCTGGTCTTGTCTGACTAATTGATTTTGGTGAATGGTCCAGTGGCTTGTTTTGTAGCTTCTGCTCTGTTAAATAAAAGAGTGAAAAAGTCCTGGAGCATCAGGTCATCTTCCACAATGGAAAAAAGTAAAACCAGCCGTGCACTTCATATTCAACCGTCTGGAAAGAACACTTAATAGGGAAGAGGCTTTATAAGGAAAGTTTAAAAGTAAAACCTGATTTTAATCCAGCCAACACATCTCTTTCAATGTGGTGGAATATAGGTTATCAGGGGAGTGGAGTATATTAACTCCATAGTAAAACTATCACCTGATTGTTTCATCATATGCACAAGTTTTAGCTTATACAAGCTCCAGCTCACCATTACAGTCTTCAGACCAATTTCAGATATTTTACAGGGACATGATGCCTGGTGCATAAGAATCTGCCATGGTTTATTCTAATGTGCTGTAAACACATTTTGTGCAATGTCAAAAAAGACTGAAAAGTGTGAAATAAGATTTTGTGCAGTTGGGCTGAAGAGCTAGGTTGTTTCTTGTAAAGAAATAGATGAGGAAAAGATAAAAAGAAATGAAGATGAATACTGTTTCCTTTCAGTCTTCACAGCCTGTGGTCCAAATACTGCTGCCAGTAGCTACAGTTCTTCGGGGCCTTAAAGTGGTTTCTTCCCGTTTAACCCTTCAGTACAACTTACCCTGATAGCACAGTTCTCTCCTTCAGTCAGCAGTTTGGAAAATCACAAGACAGGCCCACAGCTCTCCTTCCAGCTCTTTATTCCGCTTCTCTGTCCTTCCTTCTCCAACACTCCTCTCAGATATAACAGTATAAGATAGGCCTCTGTTCTGTCATGCAACAGTTCCCAGGATTCCTGAGCCCTTTGTTCCTGTTTGCCAGTATTAGCTTTGTCCTTTACCTAGACTGCATACACACCACACATTTAAAACACATGATTTCCCTCAAAGAATCCTGGAAACTGTAGTTCGACAAATGTGCTGGGCATTGGAGCTCTGTGAGGGGTAAACTACAGTTCCCATTATTCTTCCAGGAAGCCATGTGCTTTAAATGTATGGTGTGTACACAGCCTACTCTGGAGAACAAATCCTTGAAGAAAACTCATAAAACATGACTAGATATCTGGAAGATTCAGGTCAACAGAAGCTCTTCAGGAGGCAATGTCTCAGAAAGGCTCCTAGACTGAAACAAGACCCAAAGAATGCAAAGCTTTACTTACCGGCTTTATCGTTTTCCCATTCCTCTAGGAAATGTGGATTACAAAGATGTGCTATAATATGGTGTTAGTGAGCCCTTAGATTTTGGTGTCTCCAATGCCTACAGAAGGAAATAATAATGGCTAAGAAAAATGAGAATTTATTTATTTATTTATTATTTGATTCATATCCCGCCCTTCCTCCCAGCAGGAGCCCAGGGCAACAAACAAAAGCACTAAAAACACTTTAAAACATCATAACAGACATTAAAATACATTAAAACAAAACAACTTTAAAAACATTTTTAAAAGGCTTTGAAGCCTTTTTTTAAAAAAAGGTTAAAAAACATTGTTTTAAAAAAGGTTTAAAAGCATATTAAAAAGCAATTCTAACACAGAAGCAGACTGGGATAAGGTCTCAACTTAAAAGGCTTGTTGAAAGAGGAAGGTCTTCAACAGCCGCCAATAAGATAACAGAGATGGCACCTGTCTAATATTTAAGGGGAGGGAAGTCCACAGGGTAGGTGCCACCACACTAAAGGTTTGTTTCCTATGTTGGGCAGAATGGACCTCCTGATAAGATGGTATCTACAGGAGGCCCTCGCCTGCAGAGCGCAGTGATCGACTGGGTATATAAGGGGTAAGACAGTCTTTCAGGTGTCCTGGTCCCAAGCTTTATAGGGCTTTGTACACCAATACTAGAACCTTGAACTTGGCCCGATAGCAAATGGACAGCTACTGCAATTCTTTCAGCAGTGGGGTGACATGCTGGCAATTCCCTGCCCCAGTGAGCACTCTCCCCCACATAGAGTGCATTACAGTAATCCAGCCTAGAGGTTACCAGTGTGTGGACAACAGTGGTCAGGCTATCCCGGTGCAGAAACAGCTGCAGCTATCTTACCATCCAAAGCTGGTGAAAGGTACTCCGAGCCACTGAGATCACCTGGGCCTCTAGCAAGAAAGACAGATCTAGGAGCACCCCCAGACTACAGACCTGCTCTTTCAGAGGGAGTACAACCCCATTCAAAGCAGGCAACTTACCAATTGTCTGAACTCAAGAACCACTAACCCCAGCAACTCTGTCTTGCCAGGACTGAGACTCAGTTTATTGGCCCTCATCCAGCCCACCACTGAGTCCAGGCAGTGGTCCAGGGCTTGCATGGCCTCTCCCGATTCAGATGTTACAGAGAAATAGAGCTGGGTATCATCAGCGTACTGCTGACACCTTGCCCCAAATCTCCTGATGACCGCTCCCAAGGGCGTCATATAGATGTTAAACACCATGGGGGACAAGATGGTACCCTGCGGCACCCCACAGCACAACTGCCAGAGGGCCAAACGACAATCGCCCAATGCTATTCTCTGAAAACAACCCTGGAGATAGGATCAGAACCACTGTAAAACAGTGCATCCGATACCCATCTCACCAAGTCGGCCCAGAAGGATGCCATGGTGAATGATATTAAAAGCCGCTGAGAGATGCAAGTAAGGGTTGCACTCCCCCTGTCCTTCTCCCGATAAAGGTCATCCATCAGGGCGACCAAGGCCAATTCAGTCCCGTAACCAGGCCTGAACCCAGAGAATTCACACTTTAATGTGTTCCCCAAAATATATTTTCTAAGTACTCTCTTTTTCTTTTCTATTTTTCCTACGTTGCAGGTTGACATTTTTCAAAGGATCTGCATCCAGTCTTCATAGCTTCTTTATGCTTTCTGGCCCATTTCATCTATAACAAGGTTTTGAACAGCAACATTTATTTATTCAAAAAACATTTTAATACTGCCTTTTAGCCCTAACAAAAGCTCCAGATGTGGTTTTTTTATAAGAAAATAAATTATCAAAACAAGTTTGAACAATAACAGAATGAAAACAATACATTAAAAACCAAAAACAACAGAATGAAAACATTCAGTCTTAAATTAAAAACTTTTAAAAGCCAAGTGGAATAAAAATGTTTATACTGCCCATCTAAAAATCATCAAGGATGGGGCCAGTCTCTTACTAGGGATGGAATTCCATAATGAGGAGGCTGCCACATAAAAGTACATGCCCCATGATCCCACAAAGAGAATGTCTTATGATGGTATAACACAGAACAGGATCTCAGAAAATGATCTCAGCCTACTTCAGGAAGGTTCATATGGGAGAAGTTGGTCTTTCAAAAATCCTGACCCTAAATTGTCTAGGTCTTTATTGGCATGCACCAACATGTGAGAAGGATCTTGGAATTGTCATTGATTGCAAGCTGAATATGAGCCAACAGTGCGATGTGGCTGCAAAAAAGGCAAATGCTATATTAGGCTGGATTAACAGAAGTATAGGTTCCAAATCACATGAAGTATTAGTTCCCCTCTATTCAGCACTGGTTAGGCCTCATCTTGAGTACTGCATCCAGTTCTGGTCTCCGCACTTCAAGAAGGATGCAGACAAACTGGAACAGGTTCAGAGGAGGGCAACAAGGATGATCAGGCAACTGGAAACAAGTCCCTATGAGGAGAGGCTGAAAGAACTGGGCATGTTTAGCCTGGAGAAGAGAAGTCTGAGGGGAGATATGATAGCACTCTTCAAGTACATGAAAGGTTACCACACAGAGGAGGGCAGGGATCTCTTCTTGATCTTCCCAGAGTGCAGGACAGGGAATAATGGGCTCAAGTTGCAGGAAGTCGGATTTTGACTGAACATCAGGAAAAACTTCCTAACTGTTAGAGCCATACAACAATGGAACCAATTACCTAGAGAGGTAGTGGGCTCTCCGACAATGGAGGCATTCAAGAGGCACCTGGACAGCCATCTGTCGGGAATGCTTTGATTTGGATTCCTGCATTCAGCAGGGGGTTGGACTTGATGACCTTATAGGCCCCTTCCAACTAACTCTACTATTCTATGATTCTATGATCTTGAATTAGACTGAGAAGCCAATGTAATTGATATGAGACCAGTGTAATATAGTCTTTTAAAAAAAACTACACTGGAAAGCAATTTTGTTGCCATATTTTGCACCAGTTGTATTTTTCAAACACTCTGCTAAGACAGCTGCATGATTTTTATATATGCTCCAATCATTTCTAAGGCTATACAACTTCAAGGTATTTACATTCATGTTGAAAGGCAGTTTGGTCCAGTCTCTGGTCAGGCTTTCTCCTCTATTTTCCTCTCTGCTGGCTAAGCTGGAGCAAAGGGAAAGGTGCCCACCTCTAACACTAGAACCAGAAGAAAAAGTTGAAGAGAGGGCTGGGGTTCGATTGAAGGATTGTAGAGAAAGGAAGTTATGAGCCAGGGATGGTAGGGCTAGAATATAAGGAGGCATGGAGAGAAAACCAAGGACTGGACTAAATCTGTATACGCCTGTGTGCCAATAATTAGAAATAAGAATGTTCTTATGCTTAATGCTTCAATTCTTTCCTGGACATTTTCCCCCCTTAATAATGTTATTTGTTATTTAGTTTAATTTTTGTAAATTGTATTGCTTTCATTGATGTATTTTTATACTTGTGTTTATTTTTCTTTGTAAGCCCCCTTGAGGGCCTTTGGCTGAAAGGTGGGGTATAAGAAGAAGAAGAAGAAGAAGAAGAAGAAGAAGAAGAAGAAGAAGAAGAAGAAGAAGAAGAAGAAGAAGAAGAGATAAGCATTTTTTTCATCTCCATCATGGCCTTAACTAACAATTGATATGTTCTCAGGGCCAATGCATATGTTACCCTTACAATGTGATTGTGGTTGAGCTCTATATTGCAATGGCAATGTATATAAATGCCAGTCGTGTCGCTCACCCAGACTAAGGGCCAACATAGATGTGCACTTAATATGTCAACAGGCACCTACATATCTTGTTTTTTCCTGATTGCAGGCTCAGGCAGTCTGCCTTCAGCCAGCTCCCACCTTACAACCAGCCCAGTGGAAGGTATTGGCCCTCATCTTCCTCCTCCTTAGTCTCAGTGTTGAACTTGTGGAACCCAACAGGGAGGAAGATGGGACAAAACTAGAGTTAGTTGCCTCTGCCAGCCATTGGCTCTGGCTCCACCTACTGTTTGGGCTCCTTGCCCTACCATTTCCAATGGCCCCAGCCACCACAGTCCATCACAGTCTACTCCACCATAGGTGGAACAGAGATTCACACACACGCACACAGCTAGGAGCCAAAGGCTATCTTTGTGATACAGAAAAGGGGTCTTCAGTGGTAGGTATGGCTAATCAGTAGCCATATTAGGAACTGTGAACAAATGCTTGACCACTATTAGCTGATGAAAAATTGGGTCTGATTTTTCTGAATAATAGTGCACAATTGTGTGCTATGGATCTGACTGCAGTTGTAACATTAGAAATGTATACATGTCAAAAGCACACTCCACAGAAACACTGCAGTGAGCCATGATCAAAAATTTGGCAGTTTTATCCAGAAGACAATATGATTAACTGTGTGAAATGGCCTTTATGTACCATTTTGATCCATTGCTGCTTAAGGGATCAAGGATAACCAATTGGAGTAGGCCAATTTGTCAGATATGCTAGAGCTGGCACAGACAGACAGCACTATCAATGCCCATAACAGTAGTAGCCAGAGAGAACTGGTTTCCCATGGTGAGATCTCAGGCCACTATTGTTTGAATCCAGGAACCTCATGAATGGGGGTAAGTGAAGATCACATTTCATCCTAATTGTAACACAGTCCAATGATTAGAACAGAGAGGTAGCCAATGTGATGCCCTCCAGATGTTGGTGGACTTCAACAGTCAGCTCCAGCCAGCATGGCCAATGATCAGCAATGATGGGAGTTGGAACTCGGCATGATCTGGAGAGCAACAACAAGAACAGTGTGGAAGGCCCTACATCAACAATCCCTGGATTAGATGCAATTGACCCTTCTCATTTGATTCCCTGGATTCAAACGCTTACTGGAGCGGTGTGGGATCTCTCCATGGGGAAGCAACTCCCATGCTATGACTGCTGAGCATGGATAATTTTTTTATGTCTTTCAGGTCTCTTTGAGTTCTCCCACTCCGAGATTTTCATGTGGTCACTCCCTCTGTGGGAGCCTATAAAAAGGTATCAAACATTAACAGGATTTATTTTAGGGAGCAAGGCACTTCAACAGCTACACTTTCCATGGCCTCACTGCTCAGCTCCTAGCACCTTCATCCTCTTTATCTTGGTGTACAAATAAGTAGCAAGTAAAGATTTAAAAAATGAAATCTTCTTTTGGAATTGCTATCTTGTCTGTCCCACTCCACCGCTCCTTTCCTAAAGGGGTATGCGGGGAGTAAGGAGAAGAAAGAGAGAAATTAAATTGTTTGAGTGGGGAAAACAGCAAAAACACAGAACGTTTTTCAAGTGAAGCATCGGAAGGGTGTAAAATGAGATGGGATGTTTGAGGAACAAATGGATCTTGACAGGTTCATTTAAGGAAATATTGAGAGTGGTCTTTTAGAAGACTTTTGCTATCACTGAGTACAGTAAAAAGGAGCAGGTTCTTAAAAGATTTGCCACACACTGAAAGGGTGACTAAGTGGTTGGAGCTGAGATGGATTTACAAGATGCAAGTGTATGCCTCACATATTTCTATATGACCAAAACCATCTCCTTAAGAAGCTAAGGACCAAACTATCATGCTTAACCTGTCTGCTTTTATTTTGGAGGGAAAGCAGGTTGGATATACTCCCAATCCGGATCAGCGCCCTGCACTGATTTTCTCCTGACAATAATGCCATAGCTGGCTGCTATTTGCCCCAGAAGATGCATTTTTCAGTAAACACTTTGGGAATCAAAAAGCAGCCAGGGATAGGGGTCCGATTATCAGAAAACCAATGCAGGCCTGACTCCAGATCAGCATTCCTCAGCTTATTTTTTCTCCAAGATAAAAGCAGACAGATTAAGAATGTTTGTTTAAACATGTGACAAAAGTTGTGTAGGCAAGCCGAATACAGAGCTGGCTCCAAACAGCGTGCGTTTGCTAGCCTGAAGATGGAATAAGACAAACAACCCACCTTTGCCTCAATATGCATTGACATTTGCAGTCACCATGCATTGACTTTCAAGTCAAACTACTTCTTATTTTGTAAGGACTGCACAGCTAATGTTTGCAGGATGGTTGTAGAATCCATCAAACATTGGATCAATTCAGATGAATAAAATCCACCTGGTTTCCAATTCAGGATAGTAACCAATTAGCGTTGTTGTTATTTTTTAAAAAATCTTGTATGGTTAGTTAAAACATATACTGCAAAAAAAAAAAAAATCAATCCCAGAATGGCATTGTGTTCAACAATGAAAGTATTCCTTTAAGCTGCTTTGAACTCTTTTTCCTTTCATATTTCCCAATGCAATTTGTATGCAACAGCTCTTTGAACAGAAAAGGTAATTAAATGAGACCATCAGATATAGAGCCTCTCAAACAAAAGGAAAGCATGCTTGGCCCCCAAAAATATAATTAACTTAAAAAACCAGATTATAATTAATATCTTAGGTTCTCCTTATTTAATATTTCTGAAAGGATGGAAGCTGGAGTAATATTATAGGGCTTCTCTGCCTTTTCTTTCTCTTTTGCCTATACTTCTTCCTAAGGTGATTTCCTATACAAAGAGGAAGCTGACTTCTACTGAATCAGACCATTGATTCATCTAGCTCAGTATTATCTGCACTGACAGGCAGCTGTTCTCCACAGTTTCAAACAGAGGTCCCTTCCAGCCCTATCTGAAGACACTGAGGACTGAACCTGGGACCTTCTGCATTCAAAGCAGATGTTCTGCCACTGAGCTATGGCCCTTCTGCTAAAGTCAGAGCTTCTGGCTCTGGCTCCACCGGAGCACTCAAAAGTGTGTATATGACAGCTAGGTATGCAGAACAGCTGAGAAACAGCAAGCACAAGAAGAACTGAATTTGTGTTTTCAGTGAAAATATTGTAGTGGGATACAGGATTTAGGTGAACTGAAGTGCCCATCAAGTATGAGAAACTTAAATGCCTCAAGCTCTTTTTATAGAGCAGTGCAATCTAGTACGTCTGCTCAGAAGTCCTATGATGTTCAGTGGAGCTTACCTCCAGGATAGTGGGTACAGGATTACAGCCTAACCCAGCTATCTAATTGTTCTGAGACAAGGTTTCCAGCTACATTCAGAATGCCAGGAATTTAAAGTTACCTTGCACCCTACTTTTGTTTCATTTGCTGTCAAACAAATCTGAAGATCAGCTCTTAGTCTTATCATTTATAAATGGTGAACTGGCCATGTCTGACAAGAGCACTTACTGTGTTGGTATGGATGAAATTGGGTTACAGTGTAGAGGTTACTTGCTGCTTGCCTCATATCTGTCTCAGGTCTGCCACACTGCAAAAATAGGTGTTGTATGTAATCGTTGTTCATGCCTAGGGATGGGGAGAAATGTGATTCAGTTTGCATTTAAAAGTGAATCCAGGAAATTCACACTTTCCGAAGCAATATACAAACCAAAACACAGCCATCCTTCAAAATTCACACTTTTCTGAATTTTGCAGTGCTGTTCTCCAGCCAGGCAATATGCACAAAAATATAGTGTGCGTTAAGATGTTTATATTCATGAATGTAACATACAAAAATTCATTATATTGGGATGTTGCTTTGCAAAAATGTGCATATTAGGCAAAATGGTATACAAAAATGTGACTAAATACTGATGAATTTTCTTGAGAACTTTCTTTTTTGGAAAAAAATACAAACCGATGTGGAGATGTAGAGAACTAAAGACTGGAAAACTGAGCAAACCCAAAATTGACAGATTTGCCCATTTATTAGCATAACTTGAAAATATCATGACTTTCCATGGATCCCCAGGATACTAACATTGGGTGGAAGCACAGGTACACAACAGGCATACCACATGTAGCCCACGAAGCACCATTCCTTTGCCATTTAAAATATGTTTGTTCATTTATTTATTATTTGATTTATATCTCGCCCTTCCTCCCAGCAGGAGCCCAGGATAGCAAACACTTCAAAAGTCATAAAACCAGACTTTAAAATACATTAAAATCAAAAAGATTTAAAAACATATTTTTAAAAAAGAAAAGGTTTAAAAACATATTAAAAAGCAATTCCAACAGAAACACAGACTGGGATAAGGTCTCAACTCAAAAGGCTTGTTGAAAGAGGAAAACCTTCAGTAGGAGCCGAAAAGATAACAGAGATGGTGCTTGTCTAATATTTAAGGGGAGAGAATTCCAAAAGGTAGGTGCCACAACACTAAAGGTCCATTTCCTATATTGTGTGAAATGGATCTCCTGATAAGATGGTATCTGCAGGAGGCCCTCACCTGCAGAGCGGGGTGATGGACTGGGTATATAAGGGATAAGACAGACTTTCAGGTATCCTGGTTCCAAGCTGTATAGGGCTTTGTACACCAAAACTAGAACCTTGAACTTGGCCCAGTAGCTAATAGGTAGCCAGTGCAATACTTTCAAAAGCGAGATGATGTTGGCGATACCCTGCCCCAGTGAGCAGTCTCGCCGCTGCATTTTGCACTAGCTGCAGATTCCAGACCAGCCTCAAGGGTAGCCGCACATACAGAGCATTACAGTAATCCAGCCTGGAGGTCACCAGTGCATGAACAACAGTGGTGAGCCTATCCCAGTCCAGAAATGGCCGCAGCTGTCTTAACAGCCAAAGCTGGTAAACGGCACTCCTAGCCACCGAGGTCACCTGGGCCTCTAGTGATAAGGATGGATCAAGAAGCACCCCCAGACTACGGATGTGCTCTTTCAGAAGGAGTACGACCCCATCCAAACCAGGCAACTGACCAATTATCCAAACTTGGGAACCAGCTTCCCACAGTGTCTCCATCTTGCTAGGATTCAGACTTCTTGCTAGGATTCAGCCCACCACCGAGTCCAGGCAGCAGTCCAGGGCTTGCACGGCCTCTCCCGATTCAGATGTTACAGAGAAATAGAGCTGGGTATCATCAGCATACTGCTGGAACCTCACCTCAAATCTCCTGATGACCGCTCACAAGGGCTTCATATAGATGTTAAATAGCATGGGGGACAAGACAGTACCCTGTGGCAGCCCACAGCACAACTGCCAGGGGGCCAAAAGACAATCACCCAATGCTATTCTCTGAAAACAACCCTGGAGATAGGATCAGAACTACTGTAAAACAATGCCTCCGATACCCATCTCACCAAGTCAGCTGTCATGGCCCCGTCAGAGGACTCTGTGATGTTCCTGTATTAATGTATATATGGTAAGTGCTATTTGTATAGAAGATACATGGTAAGTGGAATGAAAGAGGAGGGGGGAGTAAATGAGCAGTAGAATGCTGGATGATTGGCTGAGCGTTTGAATGGCTGGGAGTATAAATGGAAGAATGACAGTTGAATCTAGGGTGGAGAATCTGTGGTGAATCTGGGTGGACGTTGCTGGGTTGTTTGAGAAGTGTTTGGTGGTGTTTGGAGGTGGATGTCAGGAGCGTGTGGAGAAAGAGAGAGTGGGAGTTCTAGTTCATGATAAGTCAAGTATCACAGAAATAGATGAAACCATATGCTTAAGTACCATTAGAAAAGTAATCTTGTTATCTCTGTTATTTAATAAAAACTATATTTGGTTTACCAAAGGCCTGATCCTTGGCTGGGGTTTCACAGACCAGAAGGGAGGGTAAGGTAATGACCAAGGCTGAAGGGAAACAGTAACAAATGGTGGCAGCGGTGAAGAGGAGATTATAACATTCATAAGTATCTAGAGCAACCCTGAGTTATGAGTTATCTGCAGTGATACAAGGGGGTTGGGGACAGCTTAAGCACACAGTCACAGAGGTAACCTGATTGAGAGAGACTCAGGCAGAGTCTCTGGGGATACTGGTTATAGGACGTGACTGGTGGTGCTGCCTAGCAGGGGGATCTGGTGAGGTCTATGCTAGAGCGGAGAGAGAAACCATAAAAAAGGACAGTCCGGACTGGTGGAGTCCCTGGTGGTGCCTAGTGACAGGCAGTAGCCACAAGCAGGTAGGAACCTGACAGGGAGAGCCAGGGAAGGGTGTCACAGACTCCTCCGATGAGGATGACTCGGGAGTAACAGCAGCAGGCCCAGGAGCAGCAGACCCAGAAGGAGACACGGAGGAGACTCCTGAGAATCCAACTCCTTCTCCCCCTCAGCTGCAGAGCACCCCAGATACAGCAGAGGCCCTGCAGTCAGACGCAGACAGTGAACAGGATACTCCCCCCTCACCTGCAGAACGTAGACAGCAGAAGGTCAGGCAGAAGAGAGGCAGGCCTGGCCCCTTAAGGCCCAAACGCTGAGTGCTCACACCTGCTGTCAAACCTGCTCCTTATAAGGCACACATTGGCCTCAGCTTGTTGCTGACTGCAACGTCAGGCGTGGCTTCGTGTATTCCTAGTTTCCTTGCAACCTATTTTGGACTGACCCCTTGGCACTTGATCCCGGACCTCTACTGACCTCGCTTCTGGACTTCTGACTTGGCAAGTATGCTTCGGACAGGCCTGGCCCTTATCAGGTTCCCTCCTCCTAGACCTGGCAGATTTACAGCCAGACTGCCAGCTAAGGATTTTGCTTCCCTGCCAACAACCCAGGAATTTCCAGCCCCCACCGGCACTGCTGACGCAGTGTAGAGCTGACATCAGCCAAGAAAGATACCATGGTCAATGATATCAAAAGCCGCTGAGAGATCAAGTAAGAATAACAGGGTTGCAATCCCCCATCCTTCTTCTGTTAAAAGTCATCCATCATCAGTCAGGGTGACCAAGGCCAATTCAGTCCCATAACCAGGCCTGACCCCAGATTGGAATGGGTCAAGATAATCTGTTTCATCCAAGAGTACTTACAATTGCTATGCCACAAACCTCTCAATCACCTTCCCTAAAGAAGGGGATATTTGCGACAGGGCAGTAGTTGTTGCAAACCAATGGGTCCAGGGTAGGCTTTTTCAGGAGCCTCTTTCAGGGCGGCTGGAACCACTCCTTCCCACAACAATGCATTGGATCCACTCGGTCAAACCCTCTAGGCAAGCTTTAATAAGCAAGAAGGGCAAGAGTTGAGAGAACGTGTTGCTGGCTGCATCATCGCAACCACCTAGCCCACATCATCAGGCCGCATCAACTGAAACCATTCCCAAGAAGTTGCAGCAGACATTGCACAGGACACCTCATTGGGGACTACAATAGATGTGGAGGGGGCACCAAGATTGGTACAGAGGAGAGCAACTTCACCCTCAAACTGCCTTGCAAACAACTCACAGTGGCCAGCCGAATGGTCTAAAACTTGATTTCCTGGAGTTGCTGTCAACAGACCCCTGACAATACAGAAAAGTTCCTCTGGATGGCTACTTCAGGATTCAATGGTGGCAGAGAATTGGGCCTTCTTTGCCACCCTCACCGCTGCACAGTAGGCACGGTTATGATGTTTTATTTGTGTTCGATTAGCCTCATAGCACGTGTTTCACCACTTGCATTCTAGCCATCATCCAGCCTGTTTCATTGCCCTTAGCTCACAGGTGTACCAAGGTGCAAACCAGGCTCCACAACACCGGAGAGGGCACTCAGAGGTAACCGTGTCAAGAGCGCAACGCATCTCCCTGTTCCACAGCGTGACAAGGGCTTCAAAAAGGACACCTGCTCGATCTACTGGGAACACCCCCAGGTATGTTCCTAGCACCATGACTCCAAAAATCTCCATTTTGTCTAGGAAAATACCCTAAATGTTTAAGTAACGTTTTTGAAGATGTTTTGTTCACACCTTAACATGGTGAGGGGGTTTGAGAGTGTTGAAGAAGCTGAGAGCAATGCCTTCAGGAGTCTAGACCCAGAGGCTAGACTCCTAGCAGGGGCACCCAAGGCAGAATGGTCAAAGCTGAGACATCAGGCTAAGATGCATCCAAACTCAGAGGAAGGTAATGGTAAACCACCTCTGAATACCTCTTACCATGAAAACCCTATGAACAGAGTATCCAAAATGCAACACGAGATACTGCTGAAAGATGAGACACACACACCCCAGGTCAGATGGCACTCACCGAGCTACTGGGGAAGAACAAAGGACAAGGACAAGTAGCACTGTGACTAATGACGCAGCTGGGTCAAAGCCGAAAGGAAGCCCAGAGGCTGATGTGCACAGATGCAAAAGAGAGTCCGGAGTTGTACTACGTACACAATAGGAACATGGAATATGAGAAGCATGTATTTTATCACCCTATTTGTTTAATCTGTATGCAGAACATATCATAAGGAAAGCAGGATTCGACCAAGATGAAGGAGATGTGAAAATTGGAAGGAGAAATATCAATAATTTAAGATATGCAGACGATACCATACTTCTAGCAGAAACCAGTAATATTTTGAAATGAATGCTGATGAAAGTTAAAGAGGAAAGCACAAAAGCAGGACTACAGCTGAACGTCAAAAAGACTAAAGTAATGACAACAGAAGATTTATGTAACCTTAAAGTTGACAGTGAAGACATTGAACTTGTCAAGGATAATCAATACCTTGGCACAGTCATTAACCAAAATGGAGACAATAGTCAAGAAATCAGAAGAAAGCTACGACTGGGCAGAGCAGCTATGAGAGAACTAGAAAAAGGCCTCATATGCAAGTGTCATGGCCCCTTCGGAGGACTCGTCAGATGAGGATGATTCGGGAGTAACAGCCACAGACCCCGAAGGGGAAACAGAGGAAACTCCTGAGAATGCAGCTCCTACTCCCCCTCAGCTGGAGAGCGTCCAAAACACAGCTGAAGCTCTTCAGCCAGAGTCAGACAGTGACCAGGAGGCTCCCCTCACACCACAGAGCGAAGACGACAGAAAGTCAGGCAGCAGAGGGGCCGGCCTGTCCGTTTAAGGCTGGCACGCTTGCGGAAGTCTGCAGAGGTGTTCTTTAAAAGACAGACCCTGGCTTCATCATGTTGGTGACTACAACGTTAGGCGTGACTGTGATGTCCTCCCCTTATTCTCCCTGTCAGGTTCCCACCTGCTTGTGGCTACTGCCTTTCACTAGACACCACCAGGGATACCACCAGTCCGGACCGTCCTTTATATGGTTTCTCACTCCGCTCTAGCACAGATCTCACTAGATCCCCCTGCTAGGCAGCACCACCAGTCACGTCCTATAACCAATACTCCCAGAGACTTTGCCTGAGTCTCTCTCTAGCTGGTTACTTTTGTGACTGCGTGCTTATGCTGTTTCCAACCCCCTTGTATCTTTATAGATAATGCATACAACTCTGGGTTGCTCTGGATATTTGAATTGTTATTATTCCTCCCTTCACCGCTGCCACCATTAGATACTGTTTCTGTTCAGCTTTGGTAATTACCTTGCCCTCCCTTCTGGTATGTATATCCCCCAGCCAAGGATCAGGCCTTTGGTAAACCAAATAAGTATTTATTAAATATCAGAAATAACAAGATTAGTTTTAGAATGTTTCACAAGCGTATGGTTTCATCTATTCCTGTTTTGTACTTGACTTATTATTAATCAGAACTCCAACTCCCTCTTTCTCCACACTCCTGACCTCCACCCTCAAACACCTCTTTCTCCACACTCCCAACATCCACCCAGATTCAACTGTCATTCTTCCATTTATACTCCCAGCCATTCAAACGCTCAGCCAATCATCCAGCATTCTACTGCTCATGTACTCCCCCCTCCTCTTTCACTCCACTTACCATATGTCTTCTATATAAACAGCACTTACCATATTTACACTATAAGCAGGAACATCACAGTGACCACTGTGTATCTTCCTATCCCCTGAACCTTGACTTCGACTGATCTCTCGGCAAACTAGACCCGGACCTTCACTGACGTCTCTTCTGGATTTCTGGCTTGGCACGTAAGCTTGGAATGGCCCCTGCCCTTATCTTGCTTCCTCCTTGCTAGCCTGGCGGATTTATAGCCAAGCTGCTGGCTGAGGACTTACGGCCTGGCAATTACCAAGGAATCTCCAGCCCTGCCTGCACCCCCACCGACGCTGCTGTCTCAGTGAAAAGCTGACAGCAAAGATGTATCACTGAACACCAAAGTCAGGATCGTTCAGACCATAGTATTCCCGATCTCTATGTATGGATGTGAAAGTTGGACAGTGAAAATAGCTGATAAGAGAAAAATTAACTGATTTGAAATGTGGTGTTGGAGGAAAGCTTTGCGCATACCATGGACTGTGAAAAAGACAAATAATTGGGTGTTAGAACAAATTAAACCAGAACTGTCACTAGAAGCTAAAATGATGAAACTCAGGTTATCATACTTTGGACACATCATGAGAAGACATGATTCATTAGAAAAGACAATAATGATGGGAAAAACAGAAGGGAGTAGAAAAAGAGGAAGGCTAAACAAGAGATGGATTGATTCCATAAAGAGAGCCACAGACCTGAACTTACAAGATCTGAACAGGGTGGTTCATGACAGATGCTCTTGGAGGTCCCTGATTCATAGGGTCGCCATAAGTCGTAATCGACTTGAAGGCACATAACAACAAAAGTTTGTTTAGATGATGTTTTAATGTTTTTGGTGCTTTTGTTTGCCACCCTGGGCTCCTGCTGGGAGGAAGGGCAGGATATAAATCAAATAATAATAACAACAACAACAACAAAGTTTTAGTCACCCAGGGCATGAAAACAGCAGGGTACCCTATCTGGCCTACTGACATCATTCTTTTTCTCAACAAACCATTATAAAAAACATTTCTCTTTCTTCTTCCTTCAAGGAGAGTACTTCCAGGAAGACGAGGATGAGAAAAAAATGTGACCTTTCCCATTTTTTATAATGACGGTAATCTAGCACGCTTGCCCCTAGACCTACTTCTCTGAACATTAACCAATTTCTTACTCAGGGGCAGTCTCTCATGTCCCCAATTTTAAAACTGATTGCTAGAGAACAGAACATAATTTCTATCCCCCCCCCCCAATCTTAAATTCTGCTCTTCTGGAAGAACGGCAACAGCTACCTTCCTGAAATTTGGCAGGCCTCATCCCCTCAGAAGGCTCAAGTGTGCCTACACTTTGCATTCAGTTCTGGCATATACTAAATAGTTAGAGACTTTTTCTTTTCTTTTCTTTTCTTTTCTTGGAAAAAAGAAATTTCAAGGTTCCCTTTCAAGAAAAACCCTGGATGGATCTGCCAGAATTTTAGCAGCCTTAATCCTCTCTAGAGGAGCAACTTTGCCTGCCAATTTCATCCACTTATGTGAAAAGCAAAAAAGAATTATAGCTGTTTTTTTATTTCCCATTATAGCCAATGGGAGCAAAATAGAGCTTTGGATTTAACAGATCAGATTTTGACCCAAAATAATAACTTTAATCAGAACAACACAGAGCATATCCAAAAGTGATCAGGCTGCTTGCAACCAACACAGATACAAGGCAAATCTTGTGGTTGCTGCATATGAACTGCCACCCAAAATGTGGACATGAAATCCCTCTTGAACCCCAGTGCACTCATCACCCATCATAGACAAAATAAGACTACTTCCTCCACCCCAGCTCTTTTTTTTACAAAAAAAAGAGGCCTAACTGGATTAGTTTATGCTACTTTATCTACTGTTTTATTTTTGTTGTATTGTTCTTTATGATGCTATTTTATTGTATTTAATCATGCTATTTTACCTTTAATATGTGAAAAATATTTAGTTGAAGAGTGAGATATAATATTATCAATCATCAGAATACAATCTGTGCACATGTGAGGCTTTAATGCCTTCAATTAGAAGCATTTTTTGCAGCAACAAAAAAGGCCACATTATATTGTGATCATTATATGGCTTACTGAAGGCATCGTATCTTGAAGGGACTTCGACCAATCTTTAAAATAAAATAAAAAAGCAAGAAAGAACAAGAATAATTAATATTTGTTCAGAAATGGCTCCAGGGCTCTACTTAATAAGTAAAATATGTCATTGTGACGAGAAAATTTTCATTTCACACCTGCCCTTGAGGCCTGGTGATCTCTTTAATGTTGTCTGGGAAAGACTCAAACAAACTTTAAACCCTATACAATTACTGTTGTGTCCAAGTGTGAGGAACTTTCTTCACCTTTCTTGAGAGTTAATTATTATTTTTCTCATACAGCAGTGCTGGTGCAGTCCTGATGTGACCTCCAGTATTACTTTTTCATTTTGGGTGGTTCATATACACTGCATTCAGAGGGGTTTTTTTTCTTCATTTAAACTTCTTAAAGTGAACCATTCACCTGCATACTGTAGCTTCTAGCATCAAAGTAGTGTTGCATTAAATGTCAGGGCCCCCTATAGTGATCCATAGTTGGGGAGAGACTCCTCTTTCTCACCAGGGGTTTGGGAAAGGTAGATCAGGATCTATAGGTAAATCTATGGGTGATTTGCAGTAGGTCAGCCAGGGTTTCTGATTTCCAATTGTCTAGCAATAGCAAAAATACCTCTGCCCCCAGATCCCAAATCATGCTGTTAAAAACTCTGATTTGTGGATCACTTGTACTTGTATATCCAGGTTAACTCAGTGCAGTAGGCAATTGGCACTGCCCCATTATACCACTGTTTTGCATCAGGCTCCACCCCCACCCCAGCCAGTTGGTGGCTCTCAGGGTTCCAATAAAACACAAAGCAGATCTCACATGCCTGAAGTCTGCCCACCCCTTCTCTAAGTAACATGCCATACGCCAGTAATGGTTATTTTTTAAAAGAAAGGACCCATCAAAATACTCACCTGAAAGCATTACCTACCCATCTCCTGTGGTTACTCACTGAAGAGAGTAAAAAGTACTCTCCACATGTTTAGAGATGGCCTCTTTAGCATTCCTGTTGCCAGGGTCAAGTCCTGGTTCTGTGTTCACTATGATTATCTCTTGCATACAGCATTTACAAGGTGCAGCATAGATTGTCACCCATTAATCTGCAAAGTTTCATTTTAACCCTCATTGCTTCGTAGTACAATGGGTAAAACTTACCCCGCACACACACCTCAAAAATCAATAGTTTGATGAGCTTGGGCATCTTTGAGTTTTCTTCACACGTAGGGGTAGATGGGTTGGGCGGGGGTCAAAAAGCAACAAAAAAGTGTGGCATTTTGTATATTTAAGACTTCAATCTATATGTAAATTTCTACCACTCCTTAAATGAAAAATAATTCACAACAATTTATGCCTATAATTTGTCATCCAATTCTTTTTGTGTCATTAACTAATGCTTTCAGAGCAGTGATGCCGTATTTTACAAAGCAGCATTGATGCATTGTCTGATCAGCTGCAAAACTGAGGGTTTACTCCTGTACAAATGAACAAATAAGGGCCCAATCTGGCCTTTGCGTAGAGGGATGGGTATTGTGGGTGTACACACTTTTTAATCATTCACACTGAACAGGGTGTCATTCACAGGGCCGGCCCCAGGCATGCCGGGGCCCTTGGGCATCAGCCGGCCCTGGGCCCCTCCGCTCCCCTTCTGCGATCCACAGAAGCAGCCGCAGGAAGGATCTCAGGACAGCAGCTTTTGAGCCACCCACCACCACCCCACTTGACCTACTTTTCTCTCTGTTTTTTGCAGCTGCAAGCACAGGTTTGCCATCAATCAAGATGGCGGCCAAGGTTTCCCTAAGGGGCTGAAGCCTCTGCCACCATCTTGGTTGATGGCAGCAATGCGCACATGTAATACATGTGCCCCACCTGGCCGCCCTTTAGAACCAGCCCTGGTCATTCATTCAGTTCTTTAGAAAGTTTAAAATCCATAATGAACCCTCAAACCCCAATCCAGCTACATGTACAAGTAGGCCTCGTCGGATAGTTAAGAGATAGCACTGAACAGTTCATTGTTCAGGAGCAGGACGAAGTGTGGAAGGGCTAAATCCAGACCTCTGAGTGCTGTGCTGAGTCTGTTGCTAATTTTCTGACTGAGACCAACACAGCTCAGCCTCCTAGGTTGGGCTGAGGCTCACTGAGGGGGGCTGTATGGCGGAATTCCAGTGTAACTAGGGAAACATACATGGAAACCTTGCTTCCTTATGGGTATACTCAAATAGACATGTTGAGCTAGCACTTCCACCTCCATTTCCTGTATATAAGCCCACCAGACAGGGACTTGACTCTTCAGCAATGCCAATGGGACAGCTTCCTCCAACACACCTCTGGACAGCAGGCTAGCTTAGGGGCTGCAAAGCAGGCATAAAGACCAGCACCAGACAAGCCTTGCCATGACTGGGGTGCTGGCTGAGGAAGATGAGAATGACTAGGGAGAAGTGAAGGAACAGCTGGGTGGTGGTGGGGCTGAGGAGATGGTCACTTAACACTGCCTGCCTAATGGTAGAGCGAGACCTGCAAAACAGGCCATGAGAATACAGTAGGGCCCCGCTTTACAGTGCTTCGCTTTATGGCGTTTTGCTAATGCAGCAGTCTCAGTTAGACACAATTAGACTGAAGCCCCACTCATATGGCACTTGTTCCGCTTTTACGGCACTTTTTGGGCATCAAGCACCATTGTATTGAATGAGTTCCACTTTTCAGTGGTTTTCGCTTTTCGGTGGGGGTCCAGAACATAACCCGCCGTATGAGTGGGGCCCTACTGTATCTGCAAAACCTCTCCTTTAGATATGCCTCCTGTCATTCTGTGGTCTAATTACTAAAGTCTTTAGGTCATCAATTCAAACATATCAAATCTCATGAATGTGGGAAAGGTAGCAGATCCACAAGAGCTAGGGGTACTGCCATACTGGTCCTAGACTCTGAGCTTTCTTTTGAAGTACGTTTGTAGAACAAACGATAGCAGGAGTTCTAACTCAGGTTTAAATAAATGCAAAAAACATCTTCTTGTCCCCCTAACGATGTAAACATTTTAAAAATTACCCTGCTAACTGCAAATTAGCTACTGACCCTCCGTGGTGCAGAGTGGTAAGCCGCGGTAACACAGCCGAAGCTCTGCTCATGGCTGGAGTTCGATTCCAACGGAAGGAGGAAGTCGAATCTCCGGTAAAAGGAGTACCCAGCATATGCTCGGGGGTAAAGAAAGGCCGGGGACGGAACTGGCAATCCCACCCCATATATACGGTCTGCCTGGTAAACGTCGCAACACATCACCCTAAGAGCCGGAAATGACTCACACTATAAGTGTGGGGACACCTTTACCTTTTTTTTGCTAACTGCAAATGCAAATAAAGTCAATCGCATTTGGGGGGGTATGTCTTGTTATACTCATATTGCTAAGGGGGATAGGGTACAACAAATCTGCAGTGTGGTCCACTTTGTATCTATTAAATCACTTTACATGTTGGGCTCTTCTAGGGAAATGCAGTGGATATTTGAGGAAAATACTGGGAGTAAGGGTAGGATATAAATTAAACAAACAAATAAATAAAAGTCTTGTTTAAGTGTTCTTATTATGCCACCTTCTGCTTTCCTGAACAATGTAAGACTTGCTAAGATTAACTGATGAAAGGCCTACAGTAATATAACTGGTTTACAGCTCATGAAATGTTGTATTCTTCACGTGGTTTAGAGTTGGCATAGGAGGAAAGAGCAGAGCTCTTGTGCCTTTAACAGCTGTGTGGCAAGCAGAAATTCAACAGGATTGACTTTTTCTAATACTGAAATGTAATTATGGGGAAAAGCTTCATCTGTTGACATTCTGTCTGTCAGACATCTTACTGCTGGGTGACTTCAATGTCCATGCTGAGACTGCCTCTAGTGTTCCGGCTTGAGACTTCATGGCCTCCATGATGACCATGGGGTTATCTCAAGTTGTCACTGGCCCAACGCATAGGGCAGGACCCTCGGCTTTTTGCTCCAGATGGAGGAAGGGGTGGTCTGGAGATGGGGGGGTGGATGTCACCCCATTGTCATGGTCAGATCGCTTCCTGGTGAAGTTCAGACTTATGGCTCCAATCCTTCCCTGCAGGGGTGGTGGACAGAGTAAGGTGGTCCACCCCTGGAGCCTAATGGAATCCACTGGATTCCTGAATGCCCTGGGGGAGTTCCCAGTAGATAGAGCAGGTGATCCTGTTGAAGCCCTTGTCACACTGTGGAACAGTGAGGCGTCTCAGGCTGTTGACACGGTTGCCCCCGAGCACCTGCTCCAGCATTGTGGAGCCCGGTCTGCACCTTGTTACACCAGTGAGCTAAGGGCAATGAAACAGGCTGGACGACGGCTAGAGCGCAAGTGGCGAAAGACGTGCTGTGAGACTGATTGGGCACGAGTAAAACATCATAACTGTGCCTACTGTGTGGCGGTGAGGGCGGCGAAGAAGGCCCACTTCTCTGCCTCCATCGCATCCTCAAGTAGCCTTCCGGTGGAGCTTTTCCGTATTGTCAGGAGTCTGCTGACAGCAACTCCAGGAAATGGAGTTTTAGACCCTTCAGAGGCCCACTGTGAATTGTTTGCTAGGCACTTTGAGGGTAAAGATGCTCGCCTCCGTAGCAGTCTTGATGCCCCCTCCACATCTACTGTAGTCCCCAATGAGGTATCCAGTGCAAAGTCTGCTGCAACTTCTTGGGAACGGTTTCAGTTGATGCGGCCTGATGACGTGGACAAGGTGCTTACGATGATGCGGCCAGTAACGTGTCCTCTTGACCCTTGCCCTTCTTTGCTTATTAAAGCTTGCTGAGGGAGTTTGACCAAGTGGATCCAGAGTGTGGTCAACGCATCATTGCGGGAGGGAGTGGTTCGGGGCGCCTTGAAGGAGGCGGTGATCTGACCACTCCTGAAAAAGCCCACCCTGGATCCATTGGTTTATGACAACTACCGACCAGTTGCAAATACCCCCTTTTTAGGGAAGGTGATTGAGAGGGTTGTGGCGCAGCAATTGCAAGTACTCTTGGATGAAACAGATTATCTTGACCGATCCCAGGTTCAGGCCTGGTTATGGGACTGAATCGGCCTTCGTTGCCCTGATGGATAACCTTTATCAGGAGAAGGACAGGGAGAGTGCGACCCTGTTATTCTTACTTGATCTCTCAGCGGCTTTTGATACCATTGACCATGGCATCCTTCTGGGCGGACTTGGTGAGCTGGGGATTGGAGGAACTGTTTTACAGTGGTTCCGATCCTATCTTCAAGGTCACCGTCAGAGAATAGCATTGGGTGACTGTCTTTCGGCCCCCTGGCAATTGTGCTGTGGGGTGACGCAGGGTACCATCTTGTCTCCCATGCTGTTTAACATCTATATGAAGCCCTTGGGAACAGTCATCAGGAGACTTGGGGCGAGCTGTTAGCAGTATGCTGACAACACCCAGCTCTATTTCTCCGTAACATCTGAATCAGGAGAGGCCATGCAAGCCCTGGACCGGTGCTTGGACTCGGTGGTGGGCTGGATGAGGGCCAATAAACTGAGTCTGAATCCTAGCAAGATGGAGGCGCTGTGGGTTGGTGGTTCCCAAGTTCGGATAATTGGTCAATTGCCTACTTTGGATGGGGTTGTACTCCCTCTGAAAAAGCAGGTCCGTAGTCTGGGGGTGCTCCTGGATTCATCTTTGTCGCTGGAGGCCCAGGTGAGCTCTGTGACTAGGAGTGCCTTTTACCAGCTTCGGATGGTAAGACAGCTATGGCCGTTTCTGGACCAGGATAGCCTGACCACTGTTGTCCACGCACTGGTAACCTCTAGGCTGGATTACTGTAATGTGCTCTATATGGGGCTACACTTGAGGTTGGTCCGGAAGCTGCAGCTAGTGCAAAATGCAGCAGCGAGACTGCTCACTGGGGCAGGGTATCACCAACATGTCACCCTGCTGCTGAAAGAACTGCACTGGCTGCCCATTTGCTACCGGGCCAAGTTCAAGGTTCTAGTTTTGGTGTACAAAGCCCTATACAGCTCAGGACCAGGATACCTGAAAGACCATCTTACTCCTTATATACCCAGCCGATCATTGCGCTCTGCAGGTGAGGGCCTCCTGCAGATACCATCTTATCAGGAGGTTCGTTCTGCACAATATAGGAAACGGACCTTTAGTGTGGCAGCACCTACCCTGTGGAATTCCCTCCCCTTAAATATTAGGCAGGTGCCATCTCTGCTATCTTTTCGGCGCCTTTTGAAGACTTTCCTCTTCCAACAAGCCTTTTGAGTTGAGACCTGTCCCAGTCTGCGTCTGTGTTAGAATTGCTTTTAATATTTCTTTTAATATCTTTAACCTTTTTTTGAAGGTTTTTAATGTTTTTAACGTTGTTTTGTTTTGTTTTAATGTATTTTAAGGTCTTTTTATGATGTTTTAAAGTGTTTTTAGTGTTTCTGCTGCCCTGGGCTCCTGCTGGAAGGAAGGGTTGTAATGAAATTAGGCATAGTTTGGGAATTATAGTGCATGTGGTGTTAATTTGACACAGTACAGAATGTGTTAACCTGATATAACATAGAACCAGAAAAACAAAATTCCTAAGGTGCCTGTGGTTGCCAAATGTTCATTTGGTGCTTGATACTTAAATGCTAGCTTACCCATCCCATGTAACTGGATACTATCCAAGTAGATAGTGGCTGGAATGTATCGCGTCAGGAGGAGGAGGTAGAGACAGCACAGATGAGCGATCAAGGCCAGGGCGCTGGCTCAATGAAAGACAATGGAGAAACTTGGAAAGTTACTGACAAGATGGGAGGGGCTGTGTTAGGAGGGCTTGAGAGCATATATCACTTGTACCTGTGTAATCATGCTTTAGACTGGTTTTCAGACACGAGCCGAACAACCTAGTCTCCTTTTGCAAAAGATATTGGTAATCAATAAAGGTTTTGACTGACACTCTGGTCTTCCATTTGGTGTGTGTTTTGGAGCTTCCTCCAGATGTAAAGAGCCATTTTTTGGTGTAACAGGGTGGGATATAAATAAAATAATAAATAAATAAATAGCTTGTTTATGGCCTTTGATTTATATTTGGGATCTCTGCCCCACCCACAAAAGATGGTAAAATTTGCCTATGCTTTGTGTCATATGCACATTTGTGCCCTCTTATATACATAGAATGCCAGGCCCAATCTGCATACAGTGCACTGGGCCCAGAAAATCTTGTTGGTAGCCCTGAAGGCAGCACAGAAAGATATAGATGTTTACATGAAAACTTCATTTAAAACCTTAAGTGATGGAGGTTGATATATTAGTGTTAACTTTCACAATTTCTCATTTGTTTAACAAGATAAATATTTGTTTCCAAGCAAATTTAGAAGCAGGCTTCCTACAGGAGAAAAGCAGATATATATGAATAGCTAATAAATCATGAAAGCTCACATTTAATATCCTTTTAAGTCTCTCACACTAATCCATTGGATTGAAACAATGGCTCAGCCATTTTCAGACCATTCTTATGTCCTTTTTAATCTTGAAAAATCAGGCCCTTACCATGTATTCAGGCTATAAGCACATTGCTCTGCATACTTAAGAGCTGTTCTTCCTTGTGCAGTTTAATTGTCAGGTTTAGCATGAAGTGTAGCTGTCAGCTGGACCAATGCCATCATTTTCAAACTAGCATGTGGTGCCTATACGACAGCTGAAAACAATGAATTATACACTTTTTTTATAGATTCATGGAGAGTTTTAAAAAAACATTTCAGATCCAAAACCCAAGGGCTGTCACCAACATTGCAGTAATCTGGAAAAATAATCAGTAGAGTGAAAACAATATTATGACGGATACAACAGATAAGAAAGTTAAGCATTTTTTTTTAAAAGAAGAAACAAAAAATACCAAACCTCCAGCCAGATCTTATGCATGTTTATTGAGAAATAAATCCTACTTTGTTCACTGGAAATTATTCCCAATAGCTGGGCATAGGATTGTAACCGAGGAGCAGTTCACATGACCCAACCCATGAGAAGCTCACTTTTTATCAGCCTGGTGGTGACTGTTTTTTTATCAGCTGAGCTAGTGGTAACAACTTATGTGAACTCAGCACAAGTTGGCTTTTGGTATTCAATTGTGTGTGCACCTTTGAGTTCAGCATATGACGACAATCATATGGCCAGCTCCTGCATGATAAAGCTGCAAAGCATAGTAGCAACATCAAAATAGCCTTAACTCTGACCATGTCTAGCAAAGTCAGATAGTTATGCATTTTTCTCAGACACATTTTCTTTTTAAATTTCACACAAGTGAAGTAAGGCGAACGAAGCCTCGTTAAAATGTTATCCAGAGGCACAGACAAATTGGATGATTGTGAAGGAGTTTCAAATTAAATGAACACAATTAGAGGTAAATGTTTTATAGACATGATTACCTACGAGAATATCTTATTGGTTCTTCTGAGAATGAACAGCCTCCAAAGTGGTCCAAGTTTCAGGAAGGGGATGGGGAGAGGGCAACATGATGCATATCTAAAGCAGTTCATTTCAGGGCCCAGTTCAAGGTGCTCGTGTTAATCTTTAAAGCCCTAAATGGCTTAGGTTACAAATAACTGAAAAGCCATTTTCTTCCCTAAAAACTCCCTCAGGTGTTAAGATTGGCAGAGGGAGCACTCTTGGTAGTTCTACTGTCTTCGGAGGTTCAATGGATGATGACCCAAGAGAGTGCATTCTCTCCGGCAGTTCCTAAACTGTAGAATTCCCTCCCTATAGAGGTGCATCTGGAACCTTTATTGTATAGTTTTCACACATGCATACACATCCTGGAACCCTATGGTGAAGGGTGGGTAAGAAATCATCATCTCCCATGAACCCTGATAACCTGCACTCTAAAATTCTGACTCCTCCAGACCCACTAATGTCCATATTAGATCTCCCCCCCACTCCTTCCTCCACAGTTTTGTTGACAGCCTACAGCAGCCCTGTAGCCATGGTGGGTGGTGCAAATGGCTGTACTGCCCCCTTGAATTTTTCTTCACACACACCCCAGATTTTTTTTAAAAATGTCTTTTTAATTTATGACATGACAGCAATGATACCCTCCATATAAAGAATGACAGCTTGTTTTAAGAACAGGAGCAATTTAAGAATAGGACCCTCTGAAGAATTAAGTAAAAAAGGCAGGATGAGTGCACAATAAAAGCCTCATATGGAAGAGCCCCCAAAAGTCTGCTCACTCAAGACTTTTCCTGACTGACGGTGGATTTTCCGTTATCAAAATCACCCTATAATTATTTAAGTGATCGGGGGGGGGGAGATCCTGTATATTAGCATGACCCTTGAAGAGTTAAATATTAGAACTTTGTATTATGGGCTACAGTTAGACTCCACCTCTTCTTAAAAGAAGTCATATACTCACAAATATAGAGGCTATTTTCTTCTTTTGCTTAGAGGAATAGAAACACTGCTGTGCACACTACAGTTAGCTGGCTGGCTGGCTGATCACCAAGGCATTACTCAGGCTTGATTTCTGATTTTCCCAATGTATGCAGCTCAGTATGAGGCCATTTCAGGGTTTCTGGACAGAAAAATCAACCCAACAACCAGTAAAAAATGAATTCCAATTGCATTCCACAATTAGTTTCCAATCACTTAGATAGTCCTTTATATAGCAACCAGTTAGCAAGCTTTCCCTCAAATGTCCAACAGGAAGTAAAATCTAGGAAGGAAGTCAGGGGAAAAACTAGAAGGAGGGACCCTCAAGGACAAGTTAACAAACACACCCTAAAGTATATATTTTCTCTCTGACAAAGTATATTGTGAACCTGACATTCAGAAAGCTTTCTTGCATGTTTATCAAGCTTTTTTATAATATTATGAAAGGCAGTCTATTACCAGTAAATATTTTACAAAATTAAGGACTCAGTCTCATTGGCTTCAACAAGAAAGTTATGCATGTTGTTCTCAGGACCACTCTCTCTAAATGTTTGACTATGGTTGCATTGTAATGTGCTCTTCAATGACATTTAGAGGGCACCTTTACCTACAAAATAGTTCTGCAAAAACAGCAGTCAGCCAATGAAGTAGTCAGGAGAAGCAAAACAGGCAAAGAGGACTTCAAGAAGGCAATTCTAAGAGGGAAGAGGCTGGATTTACATAAATCCCTCAAGTCAGAGTAGCAGCTTTTTCCCTTTCCCACTTTCTTCCCCAACAGCAATGTGACCAAGTTTGCTTAGTTCCTTTATTTTGGATGCAAGCAAAAGCCATTCAGCAAGTTTCTATACCAAAAGAACATTTTCAATTTCTATTATAATTTTAACATCAATCATATGTACCATGACCACCTGAAGCCTCAGAAATAAGCAGCAAGGAGTTGGCGTGGTGACATGAGAAGTATCAGTGCTCCTAAGTTCTGTTCATGCATTGCACTAAAGTTTGTGTTATGCTGTTTTGATCAAATTGACAGGCAATGGACATGAGACATTTGTTTGCTGGGAATGTTAGAACTTCAACTGTGCTGTTATTTTTTAAAAACCGTAAAAAACACAGCTCCAGAGCAGAAAGATTTTATCCAAGTATGAAAATGTCCCCTTGGCTTCTGGTAGGAGTAAAATATTTGTTATTTTAGAGATAACAAAATCCTCAAAGGTCCTGGCATCTGTAAGTTTGGTTGGAGCCAGTTGTAAGCAGTTTTCCCCAGCCTTAATGCCAAAGACAGCTTGTAATCTGTCACCCACAAGCTGGTTTAGCGTGAGATTTTCTCAATGTAAGGCTTTTCAGCTCCCCTTAAAACAGTTGGATTTGAGAACCGGCAAACATAAATGGAAAGGGGGAGGAATCATCTGGAAGACGTTACAAGTTTTGAGAGGTAAAATGGAAGAAAGAAATAGATTTATACTGATATTTTCAGAACATTTGCGAGGGTTGAAAACCCCACAGGGGGTGAGTTAATGGAAAATAGAAAGGAGCTCAGCACTTAGAATGTATCCTGGCTGCAGAAAGAGGCTTATTAAAGCTTGTATTTTCTTGGTGGCATTCAAAAGGTAAGCAAAAAATAGAAACAAAGATACAGCAGAGTGGATAAAGGGAGGGATATGAGATAAATGTTCTAGTGCACCAAAAGGGAATGTAAAATGTAAGTGAAAACCACATTTGGGAAAGGATGGTTCATTAAAGGAAGTCTCCCCACCTTATTTGGGCTGTTACAGAATATTCTCCATGAGACAAGAAGGGTCCTTTGAAACGAGGATCATCTAAAAGTGTTGTTGCCTTTTTGAAGAAGAAAATTAACACGAAGAAGAAAATGTTAGTAAAAAAAGGCATACATTCAGCAAGTGTTTAAGGTGTTAAAAATGCTATCTTTTTGCAGATCCACATACTAATGGCACAATAGTGTGATTCCCCACCCAAGTTGAACATCATTGATTACTGTTGGCAAGAACAGGGAAACACAAGAATAGCAGTACACTGAATGTACCATATGATGCTGGGTGCAGAGGGAAGGAGAAAGTGAATTCAACAACGGTTTGCTCTTGTTTTTCCAGCTTTAGCACCCAGAAAGACTCCTTTGGGTGGGTGGGGAATATTTCAGGGGAAGGGGTTCTCTGCCTGTGACAAACGATAACTCCTTTGCATTTTATGGTGTAACATGAAAATGATTAGGGCAAAACCATATTAGGACAAAACATTTACTAGATCAACCAAAACCTCTCAAAATAGTGTGCAGGCTTTCAAGTTCTCCACAACTTGTCATTAAACTAAGTGATAAGCAAAGAGGGGGAGAGAAATGTGACTGATGGTGAAGCTATAAGTGTGTCTTAAGAGTCTTAAGACAGAGTGTTTTGTTATGTTCCTTGTTCCCAATAGGCCTTAGTGCAACATGAAAGCTGCATAGCACCTAAAGAACCCTCATTTGAGTCTGCTACCTCCTCCCACATTCTCCCTTACAACTCTTTTATTATTTATTTATTTATTTATTTATTAAATTTATATCCCTCCCTTCCTCCCAGAAGAAGCCCAGGGCAGCAAACAAAATAACTAAAAACACTCTAAAACATGTTAAAAACAAAAGACTTTAAAACATATTAAAACAAAACATCTTTAAAAGCATATTAAAACAAAGCATCTTTAAAAACATCTTAAAAACCAATAGATAGCTTTTTAGTAAAACACAAATGCAGACTGGGATAAGGTCTCAACCTAAAAGGCTTGTTGAAAGAGGAATGTTTTCAGTAGGCACCGAAAAGATAACAGAGATGGTGCCTGTCTAATATTTAAGGGGAGGAAATTCCAAAGGGTAGGTGCCACTACACTAAAGGTCCACATCCTATGTTGTGTGAAACGGACCTCCTGATAAGATGGTATCTGTAGGAGGCCTTCACCTGCAGAGCACAGTGACTCACTGGGTATGTAAGAGGTAAGACAATCTTTCAGGTATCCTAGTCCCATGCTACCCTGAAAATACCCGATCTCATCTGATCTTGGAAGCTAAGCAGGGTCAGGCGTGGTTAGTACTTGGATGGGAGACCGCCTGGGAATGCCAGGTGCCATAGACTTAGAGGAAGGCAATGGTAAACCACCTCTGAATATCTCTTACCATGAAAACCCTATAAATATATCCAGAAAAAATTCATAGGGTGGCCATAAGTCGCAATCGACTTGAAGGCATATAACAACAAGTCTCAAGCTGCATAGGGCTTTGTACACCAAAACCAGAATGGTGAACTTGGCCCAGTATCTAATGGGCTGCCACCAGTGCAATTCTTTTAGCAGGGGGGTAACATGTTGGTGATACCTTGCCCCAGTGAGCAGTTGCACTGCCACATTTTGTACTAGCTGCAGCTTCTGGACCAACCTCAAGGGCAGCCCCACATAGAGCGCATTACAGTAATGCAGCCTGGAGGTTACCAGTGCACGGACAACAGTGGTCAGGCTATCCCGGACCAGAAATGGCCACAGCTGTCTTACCAGCTGAAGCTGGTAAAAGGCATTCCTAGCCACTGAGGTCACCTGGGCCTCTAGCAACAAAGATGAATCCAGGAGCACCCCAGACTACAAACCTGCTCTTTCAGAACCACCACAATACAGTGCCCCCTATCCATAGAGCTGCTCCAGGAGGACACCTTGGTCAGTAGTGTTTGTTTGTTTGTTTGATTGATTTATATCCCACCCTTTCTCCCAGTAGGAGCCCAAGGTGGCATGAACGCAAAAGAGAAGAGCCATAAAAATCAACAAAGTAGCACTTCCCCAATCTTTCTATCAGTAAATAAAGTTATAAATCATGGCAGCCAAGGCCATTAAAATGAGGTCTAAAGACAGACAGAATGGGTTCA
Organism: Rhineura floridana; assembly: GCF_030035675.1. Taxonomy (NCBI): domain Eukaryota; kingdom Metazoa; phylum Chordata; class Lepidosauria; order Squamata; family Rhineuridae; genus Rhineura; species Rhineura floridana. The sequence goes on along the minus strand of NC_084486.1, from coordinate 78,493,091 downwards.
GACCATCTTGCTTCATCCAGACATCTGCAACTGGCCAGCCACTACTTTTTCAATCATGTTAGCAAGAAAGGGATGTTTGTGACTGGGTGGTAGTAGTTGTCTAATACTTCAGGGTACAGGGAGGGGCTCTTCAGGAGGGCCCACATCACCACGTCTTTCAAGGCAGTGGGTAATACCCTCTTCTGAAAACTGGTATTAATCACTCACCAGATCCATACAGTCAATCCCTCTGTATTATATCTTATCAACCATGATGGGCAGGCCAGCACCAGGCATGACTGGGCCCTTGGGCACCAGCCTGCTCCAGGCCCACAGTGCTGTAGCCTACCCCCCATACATGCACTGTGGGGCAAATAAGCCTGCCTGGGCACCCCACCTACCTCTCATGTTGTGTGAACGATGTGCGCATGTAGTGCACATGCCTGTTATCAACGAAATGGCAGCAGGGGCATCAGCCCCTTAGGGAAGCCCCACAGCCATCTTGGGTGATGGCAGGCATCCTGATGGGAGAGGTAGGCGGGGTGTGCATGTGGGCTTATTGAAGCCTGCGCTGTCTGTATTGGGGGAAGTTCCTGGGAGTTCCCTCTCTGCAATCCACAGAAGGATCGAGTTGCAGGACCCAGCACTACCGCAGATCACGGAATGGGAGAGCCACCCTCCCACCTTAAGGAGGGGCCCTTCAAGGTACCCAATCTGGCCACCCTCTGGCACCGGCCCTGATGGTGGGCAAGGATCAAGAAAGTACATGGCTGGCCTGAGCATGTGGTTGGACAAGTAATTTATGCACACCCTTAGGCCACAATAATTGAAACTGATCCCACAAAAGGCAACCAGACAGTCCTCTAGTAAGCCTCCACCACACCTTCAACAATTGTGGCATCAAGTCTGGAATGGACACGGTGACTTTGCCCTCAAAATGCTTTGCAAATCTATCACAGCAGGCTATTGATTGGTTAGTTGTTTCTACTCTTCTGGATTTTACCAGCCCATTCGCCACTCACAAAAACCTTGCTGGGTGCTTCACTGAGGATTTCACTAGGGCAATGAAGAAGGCTTCACTGTCAGCTGGTAGTCACAATTGTGACTTGTGTTTGGTCATATTCTCTAAATTTGCACTACTTGCACTCCAGCTGTTGGTGGGCCAATTTATGAAAATGGATGATGTTCTACACAAAGTTTTTTTAAAAAAACAAAAAAGAGTGGCTGGAAATGAGAATGCAAGGGCACAAGGAGAGGATGGGGGACATAAATATGGGAAATAGCTTTACAGTCTGTTCCTCTAACTGATGCATATTGTAACCAGTGATTTGCTGGCAGTGTCTGCAATGATCATATCTAGATGCTAACCCTGAAAACCAAATAAAATACTAATAAGACAAGGAATAAGGAAGACAAGAGCACATAGAGTTATGAAACATACCTTTTCTCCATTAGGCTTTGGGGATCTTCATCCATGGGTTTGAAATAGTATCTGATCCAATGGTCTTATGGAGCTGGCAAGCCCTCCAATTCAAAGTTGATATTGACATATGTAAGGAAGCCTCATGTGTACCTCAGGCTTTTCCTATAGTTTCCTGACCACATTTCTCCCCATTGACAGTGTGAATTGCTGTCCCATTTCAAGAGTTTGTCTTGTCATCAGAGATGAGGCAGGAAAAACCCCAGCTGTCTGCATGTGATGTACAAGTAAATGGACAGACCTCTGAAAAGTGGTCAAGCTCAATCTGATCCAGAGATGTATTCTACATGTCTCAGATATTAACTATGTCATTCAATAAGCCTTGTTTGTAGACTATTTGAACCCTCAGTTAGAGACAGGATTGAGTACTTCCAGAACAAAATGCTAGTGCTTCCCCAGCCTCTTCCCTGATGAAGTACAACAGTAGCATATATAGCGCACTTGGAAGTGCTGGCCATGGAAGGATGTGGGGCAACTGACAATACAACTGCACACCATGCTATTATTTTTTTAATCCCAATCAGGCATGGACAGAGCTATCAATTTCAGTTTTTCTCATTTTCTCATTTTTCCCAGTCTTAAGTTCAGTTCTCCACATTTCTATATAGATTTGTTTTTTAAAAAAATTCCTTGTGAAAGTTCATCAACATTTTCATGCAAATTTATCCTAATATAAACATTTCTGCAAGCAGTTTTCCCTAGTAGATATAACATACATTTTTATGTTATTTTCATTAATGTATCCATTTGCACCCTTTTCCTTAACATACACATATTTTTACACATTATTTGGTCGGATAACTGCATCACAAAATTCAGAAAAGTGTGAATTATGAAGGATACCTGTGCTTCCGTTTCAGAAAGTGCAGATTAGGTAGGTTCACATTAAAATCTGAATCATACCCAATTTCTAGCCCATCTCTATTCCTAATGGTTCCCACAAAGCCAGTGCATCCTTGTTCCAACATTGCCTGCCAATATGGATTTTGCACATCAGATTTCCACATCAGGGTTCCTTGCATTCCTTGTGTACTGCATAATATTCTGAGTGGGTTAAGCAGTACCTGAGGCTCATGCATAAAAAGTACTCCATTCTATGCACACACAGTTCCCTACATCTGTCCTATGAACTGATGGGACTTCCAGGTCACAGCCTTGATAGATTCCTATATAAGGAGAGGATTTTACCCAACCAGGGGCCAGTCTCCCTGGAGTCTTGGCAGAAGACACATTGCTGTTGTGCTATGCCGCTGCCAAGAGCTAGAGGTCTGCCTCTCACAAGGGTGAGATGGTTCCATTTTGTTATGGATAAGAAATAGAAAAACACTAAAAGGGAAATGTTAATTATTTGATGTTGATTCCTTGCAATATAACTTCACAAATATTTCAATACAATTTGCACGATATATAGGTATAAACTAACAGAACAATATACTTTAAGATATGTTAACTGTATACTACAATGAATACTGATGTATACACCTAACATGTAATCCTGAGCTATAACAAATAAGAGACATTGGCTAAAGCCACGGAAGCATTATGTATGCACTTATGTACTTGTAACCCATCAAGACTTTGATCCTGACTGATATGATTCTGATCTATTGGCTGAGCCCAGACACATGGATGTCTACTTCAAGGAAAGCTCGGAGAATGGCAACAAGGGAGAGGGCTTTCAGTGGTGGCCCCCAAATTATGGAATGATCTCCTCGATGAAGTTCACCTGGCGCCAACATTGTTATCTTTTCAGCACCAGATCAAGACTTTCCTTTTCTCCCAGGCATTCTAACAGCATGTGCTGAGCTCTGACCCCAGATCTTTTAACTTGTTTATCTGTGCTTCATGGTTTTAAACTCTGTATGCTTTTCTAAATTGTATATTTGTTTTAATGTTCAATGTTTTTAATTTTTGTAAACTGCCCAGAGAGCCTTGGCTATGGGGCGGTATATAAATGTTGTTGTTGTTGTTATTTGTATAAATAAAAAATGAATGTATAAAGAAAAAATGTTTTAAGAAATATAAAGACAAACTGCTGTTGAACTCCTATTTGTTTTCCTGATGTCTGCCAAGTCCTAAGAAGTCTTGGGTGGCAGCTCCAACCTTAGCCTGCCTGTTGAGATGAACTGCTGTCGGAGACTGTGCAAGCTTAGGCAAGCACAATGTCTGACATATATAAGGACTCTGAATAGCCCACGGGCAAAGGGGGGAACAAAGAAACCCTCAATCTGGTGCATTTACATGAGACAGGCCGTCCAGGTGGTTTCACACAGCAGGCCCTGCAGTCAGCAGGTACCACCACTGGGTGCTCCCTAGCTGGTGCTGATGCATGACAGGGCCTTATTGGTGGCAGTCTCCCATTTGTGTAATTTCCCTCCCTGGTGCGGTGTGTCTGTCACCCTCAGTATTAACATTCAGAAGGAATTTAAAAACATTCCTGTTCACCCAGCCTGAAGGATACTGTTACTGGCAACCTTGAAATCATTAGCTATGGGAGTATATGAATGTTTTGAAATGTTTTAGATGTTCTTAATTGCTTTAAAAAGTTTTAAACATTTTTTTTGTTTTTAATTGTGTTGTTTTGCTGTTTTGTTGTTTGTCATCCTGAGTTCCTTTAGGAGGAAGGGCAAGGTAGACATTAAATAAATCAACAAACAAAGAGTAGCAGGTTGGTCCCTGTAGAAACTGCTTCATGAAGAAACAGAGGTTTTCAGCCCGGGGAAGGGCTGTAGCTCAGAGACTGAACACATACTTTACATCCAAAAGGTCCCAGGTTCAATCCCTTCTGCCTCCAGGAAGGGCTTGAAAAGACTCCTGCCTGAAACCCTGGAGAGCCGTTGCTAGTCAGTATTGGCAAGCGAGACGGACAAGTGGACTGGCTTGCTATGTTCACACTGACCGTAGTTGCCCCAATTCTCCTTCTTTCACGCCCTGAATTTCCCCGACTCACTAAACAGGTACGTTCCTGCTTGGCTGATTAAATCTGATGGGCTTGCAGCCCAAAGTCTTACCACTACGGGGCAAATAGCATCCCTCTTTCAACAGATGAAACAAAGTGTCTGAAGCCATTGATTCCTGAAGAGACAGCACCACTTATATCATGCCATAGTATAGAACTGTCTAAATAAATGACTTCATAGGATCAATACTCTGAAACAGATACAGGGCTTGAAGTGAGGCGGGGGGGGGGACACACGAGAGGACACTTTGTCAAAGCTCTCATTGTTGTTTTAGCAATTTAGAAAAAGCATCTCAGATATACTTAACTGGCTCAGGGAAATGAAAGGGGCCCAAACAGCTGTAAAAAGGCAATTCTGAACTCCTGCTTCATTATTCTGTGAACTCCTTTCATCTTCTGTAACTATAATAATCCTCATAGACAGTTATCAGTTAAAGTTTGAACTCCAAACATTCTGCAGAGCCAAGAGCACAGGCTGTTAACAGTGAAACGAAAGGAATAATGGTCAGCCAATACTAATAAAAGACCATTATCCTGTACCTAGATGGTAGGGGAGTTCACAACCATTTTGTTATAGCACTTTTACAGCTACTTTTACTTGCTCCAAAGCTCAGACAAGACCACTGAAATGAAAGTCTCTGTCAGCAACTTCAGGAGTTGAACAACAAATTTCATTGCTTGAGGTTGGAACCTAGACTGATAAGCTTCAGAGAGGGGGGGTGTTTAGGTCTTGCTCAGTGCCCTCTTATTTAGACATAGAAGGGAATGAGGATGTGTAATATCAGCCCCAGGGCTTGGCAGGCTGTTTGAAGTATCTGGATTGGCCAGACCAGGTATAAATGCTGGGAGAGGCAGCATTTGTAGATTTAAGGAAATCTATCTCAGTAGAAGAAATTTTTAATTCTAATAAAAGAAGGAGGAAAAGAGATGATTTTCCTCAGCGTTACGTATGGTTGGGGAATCTGAGGGTCATCCTCCAAATGACATTGAACTACAACTCCCATCAGCCCCAGCCAGCATGGCCAATGGTCAGAGATAATTGGAGCTGTAGTCCAGCAACGTCCGAAGCGTCACAGGCTCCCTACTGCTGAAGTAAGGGAAATTTCTTAGGAAAGAAGGATATAGGTGGCTGCACTTTCTGGTTGTTGCTTTTTTTAAAAAAATTATTGAACAGGTCATTGAATGTCACATATATATATGAAGGAATAAATCTTGCAAACATAAAGAAACAAGAAAGACAGCATAAAACATCAGCAGGTTTTGAGATTTGTAAACTGGCTGGCACACACTTGCAAAGTGGAGTTAGGCATATACTGCTTTCTATTTCATACCTACAGAGCAACTCCAAAATTTATCATGTGCAGAGGTTTTTTTCAGCCACCAAACATTATGCTTCTCTTCTCTACTCTTCTCTCTTTCCCCCTTTCACACATCACATGCACACACACCATGCATGGGTGCTGTTCAATTCACAATCAAACCATCTGGAAGGATGTACACGTGTGCTTATTGCCAAACTAAATGCACTGCACCCGTTGCTTCTGCCTTGCAATGCACCATTGTCAGGGGGTGATTTGTAGCGAAGGTGGAGGAAAGAATAAGGTGCTTAATGCACTACAGTCTGAAGTGGTACAGCAGATTTACCACCTTGTCTGCTTTCTGTTAACTTACCTCATTGATTATGTTCACATGCCTGTAAGAGGCTTTGAAAATAGCCTCTATAAACTCTGCACATGAAAAGAAGTAGCAGCTGAACTTGTCCTGATGTTACAGGGACTGCCAAAGATTAGAAGTGTGTGTGTGGGGGGGTGTTTCCTAGAACCTAGCTGGAAAATATTAACTAATATACTTGTAGGGCAATTTACCATTACTGTTCTTTGTTGTTTTATTTATGTAATGCCATCAATAATATGTAATACTCTACAGAATAGCAAAAGACAGGTCTGTGCCCTAAGAACTTATACCCTAAACTGCAGGAACACAACAAGGCAGGGAAGTGGGATAGATGGTACCAGGGAATAAGAATGTACAGTTATACATACATACTTTTACATGAGCCACTTAAAGTGCTTTTGAGCCTCTCAGTGCTGTTGGTGTGACTGAATGAATGAAATGCAGTTTGCGTATCAGATTTGTGAACTGATTCATGGATAAAGGAAAGTAAATTTACAATTGCATTGTAATGGTTGCACATTTCTGTGTCTACTGTGAAGCAAACAAGTGATGCAATCTAACAAGTCATTTTAGACTTCCACCCACCATTTTGGCAATAGAGTTGTACACATCTGAGAATAATATTTTTTAAAAGAAAAAAATAATCTCTTCTACTTTGAGGGAAATCATATCAATTTCAGCTATGCAAGTGGTCTTCTGCATTCCCTTTTCTGGTCTCCAGTGAAACTGATAAGGTTAAGAAGTTTGTGGGATTTTCATAGGTTTTACTGATGACGGGAAAACTTTACTTTTTCTTTTCTCTGCTTCCATTGCTGTTTATGCTTCAGACAGAGGAAGGGAAGTTTTTGTTTTTTCCCTCAAAAGGGCAATTGTGTATACTCCCACGCTGGCAAGCACATTCATTTTTAGTTAATTATTTATGACCGACCATAACATAATTTCTTTGGGCAGTTACAATAAATGAATAAAACAATTTCAGTAGAAGATAAAACATAAAACCATAAAATCAAAAGCTACAGAAAGACAACAGAATTCACAACAGCCCCAAAGCTGATTTAAAAACTGAGAAAACTAGACTACATAGTTAATTAAAAAGTCTAGATGAACACAAAGGTGTTCTGCACCTGGCACCAAAAATACCACAAAGATAGCCCCAGGCAGGCTTGCCTTGGAAGGCTGTTCCACAACTGGGATGCCGCTACTAAAAAGGCCCTCTCACTGAGGATTACTCAGTTCACAAATTTTGCAGGGCAGCCAGAATAATTTTAATAATAAAGGAGAAGGGGGGGTCAGTGAAACTGACAGTGTTTTGTCCCAAGCTTGTACTTTCATTGCAGAGCACAGAACAGAAAAGAATAGCACTGGAATATACTTATACAGTACATGTAAGATTGCAAAGCAGTATGGCCCAACATCCAGGTCAGGTCAGTCAGAGACTGTACAATAGTATTAAATAATTTATGAATGTGCATTAACTGACTCAGCAGTGGGAAGGGAGATTCCTGAATGATAATGCACATTTCATTTCAGTGTAAGGGCACCTCCATACTCAGTATATTGCAAGAGGGATTCCAATGCATACCGGAATTTGAGGTTTGCGCACTTAAAATAGATTATAGGGTTTATTTATTTTATTTGTTATTTATTAAAGTATTTATAAGCCACACTTTTCATGACGTACATCAAGGCAGCTTACCCTAGTGCAACAGATCCACTTTAAAAATGAAACAGACTTTTTGCGGTTAGGAAAGTGCCAGGAAAATGCATTGAAAAGTGTTGGATGAACAAATGACTAATAGGAAGACATATAAACAACCCTCAAACAATTCAGAACAAATGCAAAATGAATGCTCGTCATATTGTCACCCCACAAACAAATCAGAATGAACGCTCAATAACGACTGGATATAATCTTATCTCCATGTAAACGTTTGTAAGCCAATCAGGATGAATGTTTGATAAACAGGTCATCTGGGGAGCCCTAAGATTTAAATGAGAGATATAGACCAAGGGGTAAAGCCAGTGGCTACCAATCTTTTTGGGTCTGGGGGCACATTTGGAATTTTGAGAAAGTGCCAGGAGCACCCATAAAATAATGGTTGCCATGGGGCATGGCCTATCACAAAATGGCTGCCCCCTCTATAAGAGCAAAAAAAAGAAAAGAGACAGGGACATAAAATGGTGCAAATATGGGGAAAATCTTTTTTGTTTTTAATGAAAAATATTTGAAAAACATTATTATTTTTTTAATAAAAATGTTGTGGGGGTGCCATACGCCTTTTCCAAGCACTGTTAAGTCTTGGGAGTTGTGTTTTCTGTTGCTGGTGAGCTGTTGTAGAAGCCAACAATTTCACTGATAAGGAGCCAAAAACAAACAAGCAAGCAAACTTTTGGTTAGTCAGTCTGATCTGGGGGAAATTCCTTCCTGATCTCCAGTAAGGTAAGTAGCAAAACCCATCACTGGTGGACTTTCTTCTTCTCAGCCAAAAATGGAGCCATCTTGTGAAGATACCAGAACTGGTATTTTAGATTTCTATTTCTCTTTGTCCATTCTTTTCAGTAATTTCATCCAACACAATGATACAGTAGGGCCTCGCTTTACAGTGATTCGCTAATACAGCGGTCTCAATTAGATGCAATTAGACTAAAGCCCCACTCATATGGTGCTTGTTCCGCTTTTATGGTGGTTTTGGGGCATCGCGAGCCATTCTATTAAATGGGTTCCGCTTTACAGTGGTTTTTGCTTTACAGCAGGGGTCCAGAATGTAACCCGCCATATGAGTGGGGCCCTACTGTACATCTTTTCCATTCAAAGCTCAGTCTCTCTTAGATTGCATATAAAATCATAGTTCAATGGCAGAGGATAGACACTGCCATTCCTTAAGATGTATACAAAATAAATAGGAAACAATAGGACATGAAATTTTGTGCAGTTTGCTGGCAAAGAAGAGTCTTCAGTGTTGAATATCTAATAGTGTATGTGAATAGCAAGGACTTAAATTGTGTGATCAGATCAGAGTGGCTTTTCGCTGTGCTTTATAAAAAAAGAAGAAAAGATGTTTTTAACCAGCTTTTCTGTCTCCCAGTGAATTTTGAAGATGAAGGATGATGATTAGTAGTCACAGAAAATCTGGAAAGGGTTAAATGTGGCAAGTGGAGGTGACTGAAAAGTCCTCCCTAATTCAGTTAATGACCATCTACATGGGCATTTGAGACCCAAACAGCAGATTTATGTTATTAGGTTGCTGATGCTACAGAAAGTTTAGGAACTAAAGACTGAGGGCAACTCACACAAAATTGTCCTTCAGTCTTTTGCATCCTTTTTATGTTAGAGAAAAGGTATTTATGATGATAATGAGGATTATAGCCAATGAAAGTTTTGCATTCGTATTACAAGCCCAATTGACACAAGAGTCACATTAGGATTCATCCATCTCAATACAATACAAAAGGCTAGACTTGGTTTTGTGGCAAATGAACACATACACACAACTGCCTGTTGAAAGACTACAGGACTGAGGAAGTGCTAATAGGAGCAAAATGGAACACTCTGTGAACTAAGCTATAACGAAGCTGCAAGACTGATTCATACTTTATGGTGGCCACAGATTAGTCATTTGATGGCTGAAAGCAGAAGAGGCTCCCCAGAGGGAGGCAGAGTTACTGTGCTAGTTTCTGGCATGTGCGTTGATGTTGCTTACTGGGAGAGAGAGGGTTGAGGTGGTGGGGAGGTCAGTGCAGTGCTTCTGGCTGAAAGATATTATTTCTAGCAACCGTGAAATGATTAGCTGTGAGGACATGTGAATATTTACGAATGTTTTATCAATCAGTCAAATTTATTGTACGGTCATTGACCCAATACACTTAGATTATAGGTAGAAGAAAAACCTTAGTTACAAAATATATAAAATACATCAAACAGGCTCAAGTATTTATCTAAGGGGCAGGGGGATCTTCAAGCGGGTAAGCTGAGCAGTGTAAATAAACTTAGCCGCTTATAGGGTTGTTGATTTATCAAGATCAGCCAAAAGATGTTGTAAAAGTATAGTTTTGGACCTGCCAGGGAAGTTCTTTAAAATTGGATTTATATACTTAAAACGTTCAGCAGTGTAATAAGGAAAGAGAAAAAAGACATGATGCAAAGACTCAATGTCAACATTGTTACATGGGCATAAACGATGGCTAAAAATGATGCCATGAAAATGGCCTACTAAAAGTGAAGAGAAAATACAGTTAAAACGGGCTCTCGTAAACACTTGGCGGAACTTAGGTAAGGTCAAAAAATCTAAATACAGAGCTGGTTTGGGAAATGAAAAATTTAGACCGGAATAGAGAGGTGAGCATGTTTTGGTGGCATTTGGCACTGAGCTCTGTAGATAAATATCCTTAATCCGGGTCTCGATAATCCATCTGGCTGACACGGAGTCCAAAGATGAAAGGTATTCTGCTGAGAAGCCCAATGAAGCCAACTTGGCAAGGAGGGCTTTGGACCATGAACTGATAAAAGGATCACGCCAGAGGAAGTATAGATAGCTGGAAGAAGGGCATGCATAAGTTAGTTTATCCCAGTATCTAAATGTTAAAATCCAGGCAAGGGATTCTAATGAGAGCTGGCCAGCCTCTAGCCTGAGGCTGGCCGCGGGGACACATCGGGGGACCCCAAAGGTTGATCTTAAAAATGTAGACAATATCGATTCAATTCCGGGATTGAAACTCAGGGCCCAAAGCAGAACTCCATACAGGAGCTGGGGGGAAATTTTGGACCTGAAAACCCACAAGGCTGCTGGGATATACTGTTCCCCCCGGTATAAAAGAAACAACAGATGGTTTTTGACATATTCTTGGCGGTTTGAACCACTGAGCGTACATGGGGGGACCAAGAAAGAGTTGAATGAAACACAACTCCCAGATATCTTCATTGCCTAACCTGGGCAATTTTTTGGCCATCAATTATCCACTTGGACAACGTGCAACGCCGGGAAAAGACTAAAATTTTCATCTTGTCAAAGTTTATAGATAGTAAATTTAAAGTGCAGTAGGCCATGAAAGTTCAGAAGAGTCTTTTCAGGCCTACTTGAGATAGGGATAAAAGTACGGCATCGTCTGCCTACAATAGCAGAGGACAGGGCTGGTCGGCAACTTTTGGGGGATGAAAGGCAGGGGAATGGCAACAAGGGCTGAGGTCATTAAAAAAAAAGGTTAAAGAGGGCAGGAGCTAAAATGCAGCCCTGTTTAACCCCATTAGGGGCAGGAATGGGGTTAGTTAGAGTCCCATCTGCACCACAACGAACACGGAGAGTCGTATTTTGATGGAGACGATAGATGAGATAAAGCAGTCTCCTATCAATGCTGGTACTAGCAAGTTTAGTCCAGAGCTTATCCCTTGGGATGGCGTCGAAGGCAGATTTTAAATCGACAAAGGCAACGAACAATCCGTTGCCCAAGGAACCCGTATACTTCTCTGCCATATGATTTAGCAGGACGCAATGGTCAAGCGTGGATCTCCCTTTTCTAAACCCAGCCTGTTCCCGGCCCATAATATTCTACTCTTCGAGCCAGCAGGTCAACTTTAAGTTTAAGTAGCTGGCATAGAGTTTGCCCACCACCAATAGAAGACTAATAGGCCTATAATTCGATGGATCATCTCTAGCTCCTTTTTTGAATACAGGGATGACAATGGCCTCAAGCCAAGACGCTGGAAAATGACCAGAGTTGTTCATCAGGGTGAATAGACTGGCCAACAGGGGAGCCCACCATGCTTGGTGGGACTTCAACAGTTCAGGGGGGATGGCGTCTGGGCCAGGAGCTTTGTCTGATTTCAGGGTGCTAATCAAAGACTTAATCTCGCTCTGCATGACTGGTGGCCAAGATGGAAGGGCAGAGCAGTCTACAGGAAATACACAGGACGAGAAGTGATAACTTTGGGCCGCAAAAAGATCAATAAAGTATTGTTCCCAGATGGTAGCGGGAATATTACATGGGGAGGGATTGGGAGTGGATAAGGCATCAGTAACTAGAGACCAAAAGATTTTTGAATTCTTAAGTTGAGAAGCATTTATCAGAGCCTTCCATCCGTCAGAGATTGCCTGTTTCTTTTTAACAGCTATCAAGTGTTTGTATTGCCTTTTAGTGGCATAGTATTCTGGGGGAGCAAATTCAAATTTTCCCTCCTATATTGGAGGTATATCTTCCTTAATTTTAATTTGGCCTGGAGACAAGCATTATCAAACCACCTGGGAAGGCCTAGTGTGAGTTGTGACTTGGAGACCGGTGGTTTGGATTTCAGAATTGTACTCAGGGCAGAAGTCAATAGAGAATAGGTAGTTATAGCGGAAGGGGGATCAGGGGCATCAATTATGTGGCCTTTCAGGCTCAACCCCAAAGGGGAGTCAAGATAAGAGATGGTCTTAAGTGACATTCCAGGAGACCATTTAGATCTCCAGTGTTTAAGGGATGATATCTTATCTTCAGGATCACATTTAGTTACCAGGGAACCTTTCTGAGGAAGTCGGATGGAAAAGTGTAGGGGAAGATGATCACTATCCTGTCTATTACCCACGGTAAAGTTAGAAATCACATTGGTCATAACAGAAGGAATCAAAACGTAGTCGACAACACTACTACCTCTGCCTGATACAAAAGTGAACTCCGCGGTGTTATCAACCTGAGTTAGACCATTTAAATTACCAAGTTAAAACAACCAACCAAACGAGTCAGGCAAATGCCCCCATGATTCACCTTAGGGTCCTTGGAATAATAATAATAATAATAATTTAATTTATGTGTTGCCTATCTGGCCAGTGGCCACTCTAGGCGATGTACAACTCAGTTACAATAAAATACATCATAATAATACAATACAAATGATAAAAATTATAAAACAATGACAGTTCAGAGTAATAGGCAATTAGTCATAGAGATTAACCCTCCCCGGAAGTCCCGAAGGCCTGTCTGAAAAGCCAGGTCTTCAAGGCCTGGCGGAATACATTCAGGGATGGGGCATGCCGAAGATCATATGGGAGGGAGTTCCAGAGAGTGGGGGCCGCCACTGAGAATGCCCTCTCTCTCATCCCCACCAACCTAGCTGTTTTAGTTGGCAGGACTGAGAGAAGGCCCTGTGTGGCTGATCTTGTTGGGCGGCATAATTGGTGGCGTTGGAGGCGCTCCATCAGATAAGCTGGGCCGAGACCGTGTAGGGATTTAAAGGTTAATACCAACACCTTGAATTGGGCCCGGAAAACAACTGGAAGCCAGTGCAGATCGAACAACACTGGAGTGATGTGCTCCCGGCGACGACAATTTGTAAGTAGTCGAGCCGCCGCATTTTGTATAAGTTGTAGTTTCCAGACCGTTTTCAAGGGTAGCCCCACGTAGAGCGCATTACAGTAATCCAAACGAGAGGTGACCAGGGCATGTACCACCAATGGGAGCTGATGAACAGGAAGGTAGGGTTGCAGTCTACGTATGAGGTGTAATTGATACCAAGCTGCCCGGCTCACTGCCGAGATCTGAGCCTCCATGGACAGCTTGGAATCCAGAACAACCCCAAGGCTGCGGACCTGGTCCTTTAGGGGCAGTTTCACCCCATCGAACATCAAGTCAATATCTCCCAACCTTCCCTTGTCCCCCACAAGTAGCACCTCGGTCTTATCGGGATTCAGTTTCAACCTGTTCCTTCCCATCCATCCACTCACGGATTCCAGGCACTTGGACATGGTCTCCACAGCCAACTCTGGTGAGGATTTAAACGAGAGATAGAGCTGAGTGTCATCCGCATATTGGTGACACTGCAGCCCAAATCTCCTAATGATTGTCCCCAGCGGCTTCATATAGATATTAAATAGCATGGGAGAGAGGATAGAGCCCTGTGGCACACCACAATTGAGAGGCCAAAAATTTTGTAAAATTTTGGGGATCTGCGGCCCCCCAGAGGCCAGAGGAAAAAAGAGCAAAATTATTGGGGCCTATCCTTGCATTAAAATCCCCCATTATTATGGGGTAAGCTCTACAACAAAGGGATTCAAAGCCCATTATATAGTATTCAAGGGCCTCCCATGTTGAAGAGATCTTTTCCTTTAGAGAAAAAGGTGGAATGTAAACATTAATCAATAAAAAGGAAATAGATGGAAAAATCATTAAAGTCGCTATAGCCAGGTTCCCGCAAGGCGGGAGTTTCCTAACACTTGTTCGGAGAATGGTGGAAAACAATATGGCAAGGCCGGCTTTTGGCCTGCCTCTTCCCTTTGGGGGATGAATGTTTTATATGGGTCTTCATTTTACTCAGTAAGCCCATTGAAGTTAATGGATATGGCTACCATTCATTCATTTCAGTGGGTCTATTGCAATGAGTAGGACATAGTTGGCTACAACCCAATGTTTTTAAATGGTTTAAATGTTTTTATTTTATGTTTAATTGTATTGTTTTGCTGCTTTGTTATATGCTGCCATTTGGCTCCTTTGGGAGAAAGATGGGATAGAAATTTAAATAATAATAACTGCTACTGCTGCTACTCTGGTGGTTGGAGGCTCATATTTCCAAACACAAAGTAGCTGTGTGCTAGAAATGGCAATGAAGTCACTGTTCATTGGCATGTGCCTGCATGTTCCCATGTGTTTGGAAGTGTGTGTCTCTCCTTCACACTGTATGTAGTGTGTATTTTCCTGCAGGAAATTATCAAATAAGATATCAAATGATTCATCGGTTGGATCCAATTTGAATCTGTAAAGGCATCTTTATTTGACAGTGGCTGAAAGTTGAGGGCATACTTGTAGTTCTTTTTTAAGGATATGATCCTGGTGTGTTTTTACAATAGAAAATGAGGGCAATGGTGGTCATTCGTTCTATCAAGTGGGAACTTTTGTTTCTTGAATTATAAGTCGCCATACACACTTTCTTCAGAATCTCAACAATGCACCTTCACCTGGGGTAGCTAATCTGGTGCCCTCCAGATGTTTTGGACTACAACTCACGTCAGCCTAGCCAGCATGGTCAATAGTTAGGGACGATGGAATTGTACTCTGAAACATCTAGAGTATACCATGTTTGCTAACTCTGATCTACTCTGACATTTTGATAATATTCACATTTGTTTAAATGTAATGAACTTGTTGCTTAACGTCACTAGCCTTCTAATATATTAACCAACTATACATTCTTTAATTGATTGACAGCATTCTTTGACCACATTATTTGAGGTAAAACTTTTTATTATTTGAGTTATTTGATCTCATTATTTCACCAACAGTAGCATGTAATAGTGGAAGGCACATATGGTGATAGTGTTTAAGCTTGATTTCATCATATCTTGGCAATGCTGCTTTTACCCTCTGGATGCTCCTTCCTCACTTTGTCCCCTGCTTCCTACTACCTTGTTAGGCACTCTCCTCCTCTATCTGTGTTCAGCCATGACCCAACACTGTTCTAATTTGCCTCCTTTCATGCTGCTATTTGAAATTGTCTTTTAAACAATACTTTCTCAACTATCATAGTGTTTCACTGCAAAAGATTTTGCTCTTTGGAAAACTCTAGATATGCTGAACAGGCCATGGATATCCAGAAGCCTGTGTTTCTATGACAGAGATGGTCAATTTGTGGTCCTCCAAACATTGGTAGACTACAACTTCCATCATCCATAGCCATTGGCCATGCTGTCTAGGGCTGATGGAGTCATAAGAACATAAGAAGAGCCTGCTGGATCAGGCCAGTGGCCCATCTAGTCCAGCATCCTGTTCTCACAGTGGCCAACCAGGTGCCTGGGGGAAGCCCGCAAGCAGGACCCGAGTGCAAGAACACTCTCCCCTCCTGAGGCTTCCAGCAACTGGTTTTCAGAAGCATGCTGCCTCTGACTAGGGTGGCAGAGCACAGCCATCACGGCTAGTAGCCATTGATAGCCCTGTCCTCCATGAATTTGTCTAATCTTCTTTTAAAGCCATCCAAGCTGGTGGCCATTACTGCATCTTGTGGGAGCAAATTCCATAGTTTAACTATGCGCTGAGTAAAGAAGTACTTCCTTTTGTCTGTCCTGAATCTTCCAACATTCAGCTTCTTTGAATGTCCACGAGTTCTAGTATTATGAGAGAGGGAGAAGAACTTTTCTCTATCCACTTTCTCAATGCCATGCATAATTTTATACACTTCTATCATGTCTCCTCTGACCCGCCTTTTGTCTAAACTAAAAAGCCCCAAATGCTGCAACCTTTCCTTGTAAGGGAGTCGCTCCATCCCCTTGATCATTCTGGTTGCCCTCTTCTGAACCTTTTCCAACTCTATAATATCCTTTTTGAGATGAGGCGACCAGAACTGTACACAGTATTCCAAATGCGGCCGCACCATAGATTTATACAACGGCATTATGATATCGGTTGTTTTATTTTCAATACCTTTCCTAATTATCGCTAGCATGGAATTTGCCTTTTTCACAGCTGCCGCACACTGGGTCGACATTTTCATCATGCTGTCCACTACAACCCCGAGGTCTCTCTCCTGGTCGGTCACCGCCAGTTCAGACCACATGAGCGTATATGTGAAATTCAGATTTTTTGCTCCAATATGCATAATTTTACACTTGTTTATATTGAATTGCATTTGCCATTTTTCTGCCCATTCACTCAGTTTGGAGAGGTCTTTTTGGAGTTCTTCGCAATCCCTTTTTGTTTTAACAACCCTGAACAATTTAGTGTCATCAGCAAACTTGGCCACTTCACTGCTCACTCCTAATTCTAGGTCATTAGTGAACAAGTTGAAAAGTACAGGTCCCAATACCGATCCTTGAGGGACTCCACTTTCTACAGCCCTCCATTGGGAGAACTGTCCGTTTATTCCTACTCTCTGCTTTCTGCTTCTTAACCAATTCCTTATCCACAAGAGGACCTCTCCTCTTATTCCATGACTGCTAAGCTTCCTCAGAAGCCTTTGGTGAGGTACCAGCAACATCTGGAGGGCCACAGGTTAGCCACCCCTGCTCTATGAACACTTTTTATCTTACTGATGATGTAAAGTGCTAGAGGCCTCTGGTGACAGAGTTTTTGAACCTGATGGCAGCTGTTACACAAGTTATGTGAGAAATCAAATATTTAGTCATAGTTGAAAGTATCACCTGCTTTTTAAAATATGTTCCTTACCTCTGCCAACTATTTTTCCTAATATTTGTTTCCAGAAAGTAGTACTGTTTTATTTCATATGAACTTGCAAAGACTGTGGCATCCACAAATTACTGCCAAAGCATAAATAAGCCACTGCAGCCCACTTATGCACTCCAATTGACTTCAATAGGATTACTTTTATAAGTAAATGGCATGTGGGTTGCAAATTTGCAAGCACCACCAATTCAGTGGGCTAATATTGCACAGGAAAATAAATTGAGGAATTAGAGGAGGCTCAATAGATCAAATAGATCATCCCCGTTCCCTGTTGCATAATCTAAATCTACTTCCTCACAGTTTTAACTCTGTTGCTTCATAGGAAACTGCCTTATACAGAGTCAAGCTGTTCACTCACCTAGCTTGACTTTATCTACATGACTTAGTAGCTCTCCAGGATTTCAGACAGGGGTCTTTTCAGAGCTTGGAAGTAACTCATTAGAAATAATGAGTTACTTGTATTCATTACTTTTTTAAGTAACGAGTGGGTAACTTCATTACATTTTGCTAGTAACAGAACAACTAGCAATTTCCCTACCTTTTAGCAGCAACGGTAACATTTCCTGCGTTACATTTGGCCGTTACTGGGGGGAGCAAGTGGAAGTTTTCTGCTCCTGTGATTGGTGGACAGAAGACATGTGCCTCGCCTCGCTCTTCCCTTGTGCTCTGTGTTAGGAGGCAAGAGGAAGGAGGTGAAAAGGCAGATGGTGTGGAGTGGAGAGAGAGAAATGGATGGTGGAGGAGAAAGCCAGGGCAAGGATGATGGAGAAGGCAGCAGGCAGCAGAATGGAGGTGAAGAGCTGTGGAGGTGAGCAATGATGATGTGTGTGTATGTGTGTGTGGTACTCCCACCCCGCTCTCTCCCAGCGCCTGCCCTCCCCACTCGCTCAATCACCCTGCCCCTCTGCTCTCTCCCCCCCTGCCTGCCCTGCCTAGTCACTCACTCACTCAGTCGCCCTACCATACCTACAAACAGTGGTATTTGTTTGTTCCTGACTCCTTCCATTCCACCTCCCTTCCTCTCCCACCAACCCTCCCCTTTCCCTTCCCTCGGCTTGGTAAGCGCGTATGGATGGATGGATGAATGCAGAGCCTTGTACAGGAAACACCAAGAGGAAAAAGGAAGGGAATTCTCCAAAAAGCCCAAGCAAACAAACAGCACTGTAAGTGGCTCTGTGCTCTGCCGGGCTCTCTTTACATGAGACAGGAGGTATTTTGCCTAACTGCCTGCAAAAAGAGCTGTGTAAAGCCAAGGGGTTGAGGGACTAAAGGAAGACACAGAATCGTTGAGCTTCCCAGAAAAGGTTGAGCTCCGCTCCTCTCCCCACCTTCTACACACACACACACATCCCTTAATGAGGACACAATAAGAAAAGCAACAGCCCTGGTGCTCTCTTCTCCTGCAAAAGCCATTGCTCTGTAATGCACGGTGGCAGAGAGCAGTGATTTTGAGTGAGATATATTTATGTATAACAGGAGGGGGAGATGCTTTTTGAGACAGCTCAGTCGGGCCCTCCCTCCCGCTTATCAGGGGTTTAGATGTGCCTGCTTCCACTGAAAGTAAATGCATGGTGGTGGGTTTCTGGTGTGTGTGTGTGTGTCTGTGTGTTTGCCCTCAACTAAAAAAAACCTCCCCATCAGCACAATCTCCCCTTCCTTGTTTTTTCTTTACAAAGACTTCTCTATATTTTCTAGTAGCATGTTCTTTGCATTATGTGGGCCCTCCTGTCCTCTGATACAGTTGCTGGATCTTTCAAATTGTTGAGCACTAACAAATACAGGGAGTGCATTTTCTTCATTGTGGAGTATCTGGTGCTGAAAACATTTTAACGCTTGTTTAGTATTGCCTGAAGCTGAATATTCAAGATATATTGACCACCTCAGAAAACAACAAAATAACAGCAACCAGAGAGCAAAATGTACTTTTACTGAGTTGAAAAGGTGCCATTAGAAAGGCATATTTTGAGATGAAAGGCTTGTTAAAGCCGTTTTCCAGAAAGTAAGGCCAGATGCAAATACAAAGGATGAAAAAAGCAGAATTTTGATCATAAGAATTTGGGTGGGAAACAGAAATAGATTTGTTCAGCTAGCTCAGCCTTCACCACCCTGTTGCCCTCCAGATACTTTGGTGAAGGTTGGGAGAAAAACTTCCTCACCTTTGGGACCTTTGGTACATGGCTGAACTTTGCTCTCCTGGCATCAGCAACCCCATTTGAAACATCATACTGCATATACAAAATGTCAGGGTAGAAGTTGCACCCTCTGTTTCCCCCCAGTGTGCTAAAGTTCAATTTATACAGGGAGATCCACTCTATAAAGGCTCATCCAAACATCTGGGCTCCTCTGCTGTGCCAGCCTAGAGCTGGCACAGCAAAAAAGGTAAAACTAACTGCCCCTCACCTTTCACTCTGGACAGGGCTTTGGATGTGGAGGTCAATGCACCCCCTGCTGCTCTCAGCCAGGACTTTGGATTTCTCCCTTAAGCCCTCTTGTCTGAAGGAGGAAAAATGAATACAAAACATTTGGACCCACCCATGAAGTCATATGGCTCCTCAGTTATTTTTTTTACTGATATTTTCCAATAATTGTGTGCATAGGTTAATAATGAAATCAGCAACAACAAAATGAGTACAGGGCCATTCATTTTACACACTTGTAGCAAATGTTTTGTGCAAATTATATCCTATAACAGAACAGCACTATGTGGCAAAACCTTCCTGAGATTTCCAATGATTTGGGTAACTTCCATTTGAGCTGCCATCATGAACTGGCTGTTTATGAAATAGCCCTGCTTTATGAGATGGAAGAGAGAGAGAGAGAGAGAGAGAGAGAGTTGGGGTGCGATGTCTGACAACATTCTAAACCCCTTTGTCAGACAGAATGTTTGTGCCTTTGGACAGGTCCATAAAAAAAAATCTACTATCCTCTGTGTGTGTGTGTTTATTTTTACTGTTGTTTTAGGCTACTAGGATGTGCAGCTGCCAAGGCCTGCGCCTTATAGGCATTTTTTTTAAAAAAAATAACTGAAATGTAACTAGTGATTACTTTTGAGATAAAGTAAAGTAATCAGTTACTTTCTGAGCAGTTATAATTGTAACGGTAATTACTACTTTTTTGGCCATGTAACTGTAACTGTAATTTATTACTTTTTTAAAGTAGTTTTCCGAGCTATGGGTCTTTTCAGAACCTGGAAATGCCAGGGACTGAATTGGCAAAACATCTTTTCTACCACTGAACTGAACTACAACCTTCCTCCTTCTTTCCCTGTCCTTGGAAGATAACTGAATATTGGCTCCCACTCCATTTTCTACAACATTTTTAAACTGGGTAGGCCAGAGACAAGCACCTAATGAGAGACTCATATCTGTGAACTTCAGGGATGCAATGAAAGGATACAGTCAACCTCTACAAACTGTTCAATGGCTGTCACAAGTTCATTCCTAAAGAGGGCATCATATTAAACAAATTGGCAGTCGTCTTCCAATGTCACTGGCAGATATATCAACAAGCCAAACCAAGTGGAGGATTCGTTTTTTGATAATGCCCTCATCGCTGCTCATTCAGCTGATGATCCGTTATCAGTTTGTCAAGTTCCTTTGGAGGACACCAGCTCCTCCCAGCCAATAAACATGTAACTCTGAAAGATGAATAGGGGCCACTAGTTTAGACAGCCATAGCTTCCAATAGCTTTTTAAGCTGTACAGTAAATGGAAAGTGTCCTCCACAGACAGTTCAGCCTTGAGAGGAGACAAACATTTATGCTTTTTATATCCCCAATATTTCTTACCCTCATTTGCTTCTCTGATGCCAGACGTGGTAAAAACAGCTTTACAAGGACTCACTCGTCATACTTGGGTCAATGTTTTCGGAACTGACATTTTCCTTGCAAATTCAATGCAGGTACTTTCTCATGTTTGCAGGCTGTTTAAAAATAAAAAATAAAAAAGAGGTGGCTCCATATTGTAAAAACAATTTTAACAAACACCTCCCAAGGTCTTCATTCTTCAGAAAGAAGTTTGTCAGTGGATTCTTACTCAGTGTTTTTGAACAAATCCATGTCTGAAAAGTGGTGGCATAAGCTTAGATCCCTATGAAATTTCTAATTAAGTTATCAGTCAGTTCTGAGATTATGTCTGTTCTTGCCATAGAACTACTGGTTTCACTAATCTGTTGGCAGCTAAATACAGGCAAGAAATAAACCAGGCATGATGACAACAAAGGCAGGGAGAGACGACTTCATTCATTTTTGGTTACAAGTGCTAGTTGACATAGTTAGAGAGAACATATTGTTCAGTTATTTTCTTTTAAAAATCACTGAAATTCATTTGATAGCACAAAAGCATCTGAAGAGCAGCTGTGATCAGGTTTGGTAGATTGTTAATTGTACAAAATCGTGAAAATGTCGGCTTTATTTATTTTTCTTTATCAAAAAAATAAAGCACTTTTTTCTAACCTCATATTAACTGGTAGACTACAGCTGCCTCCTTCAGCCCAGCCCAAATGACTTTAAAAAAAAAAAAAAGCTACATTTTACATTGTATTTTGAAACAATATAAAATCTGAGCCTGGCAGGATTCCCTAGGCAGGGAATTCCACAGCATTGGGTGCCACCCACCACTTAAATGTCCCTGTTCCCAATGGACATCCACTGAGCCTCTCTTAATGGTGGTACCTAGAGCCAGGCCTCAAATGATGCCTAGAGAGCATGAGGCAGTACATACAGGACAAAATGGTATCTCAGATACCCAGGTTCCAGGCCATTTATTTATGTATTTATACAAGTATTTATATATTGCCAACTTGTATAATATAGCAAGGCAGTGTACAGCAATATATACAATAAAATATATAGCACCATAACAACAGTGCAAAGTAATCATTAAAATGACTGGCTAATCAAGAAAGTTTAAACGGCTGGCTAGGCCTATTAGCATAAAAAGATCTTTAAGAGGTGCCTGAAAGTCAAAAGTGAGGATGTCTGCGAATCTCTGCTGGAAGAGTGTTCCACAGCATGGGATACCAGCATTAAATGTCCGACCTTTAGTTGAGGTCAGTTGAGCATGTGTAATACAGGGGACAATTAACAGCACTTCTCCAGATGATCTCAGTACTCAAATTGGGATATAAGGATTCAAACGGTTCTTAAGTATCCTGGACCCAAGTTGTTAAGGCCTTTGTGTAATAATCTTTTTTTTTAAGATGTTTTTAAAGCTTTTTTAAAAAAATGTTTTTAACATTGTTTTGTTTCAATGTATTTTAAGGCATTTTTATGACATTTTAAAGTGTTTTTAGCATTTCTGTTTGCCGCCCTGGGCTCCTGCTGGGAGGAAGGGCAGGATATAAATCAAATAATAGATGATTAGACAGACAGACAGACAGACAGACAGACAGATGATAGATAGATAGATAGATAGATAGATAGATAGATAGATAGATAGATAGATAGATAGATAGATAGATAGATAGATAGATAGATAGATAGATAGATAATATGAGAGCCTTGAACCTGGTCTGGTAGCATTTAGGTCTTTAAAGGTTAAAACTAGCAACTTATTCCAACCAAATGAGTCTAACCAGCAACTGAGTGGCAAGATCCAGCATCCATGAAAGATTGGAGGGTGTGCAGTTGCGTCACTCATCATGGATCCCTATCAGGGACTCCAGCACACACTGGCCCCAGGCAGCCCTGCCAAACTACTGTTAATGTGTGACTGTGATTACCATCCACATCCACTGTATAATTTAGTGCTGAAATGCCTTTATTTAAGGTTCATTCATGCAAGTCTCTGTCAAGTACTCTCACAATAGCTTAAAACACCTGGAGAACACTTCCGGATGTCTGTGAATGCTCTTCCCACAATTTCTGCTGTAAATCTTGCTGGGACAGGCAGCAGTCGTGGGTCTGTCCCAACAATCATGTTGCATTATGGGAGCATGAGGGGAGCATGGGGAATCACCCAAATCTCTTCACCCACTATTAGGTGATAGTTTCCTTCCTTAGTATAGTACTTCAGTGTGGTACTGTTACCAATACAGAGATATAGTACCACTTGCAAGAGCTCCTTCTGGGAGGAAGAGCAGGATATAAATTTAATGATAAAAAATATAAATAATTTTTAAAAATATGATGGCACATGCAAATGCAGGTCATGTTACTTTTTGACATTATCATGAATGAATTGGGAGGGGCAGAATCAGAGTCATTTGCATGCTTTGTGTTCAAAGAATCCTTCAAACGTTCTTTTGCATACAGATGGGCATATTATGACTTCATGAAAGCAAATACCTAGGGTAGAAACACATGCACTGTTCTGCCAATTCCAGTGCATCTCCACCTCTCTCTTCTGAAAATGGGGGCACACGATGCTAGTCAAACCCTGCCCCTTTTTACTGTAAAACCTGGTGGGAGCAGCTTGAGTGCATTTTTAAAAAAATGCTTCAAAGTGATTTCACAACTGATCAGCAGATCAACCTTTCTACCTCCAGGTGTGGCCAATGGAAATGCTTTGATCTGTCAGCTAGCGTGTTTACAGCCCTAGATGGAACAGATCACCAGTACTAGGTGCCATACGTCTACAGAGAGTAAAATCAACTATTCAAAAAAATACAGATGCCTTAATGGATCACAAGTCATCACAAGATCTTTCTGAGGACTGGGAACTCAAGAGAGACAAATGACCAAATTGGTAAAACACACACAAGAAGTGTGTGGGGGAGAGAGAGAGGGAGAGAAAGAGAGTGTCTTCCTAGCTCTCATACTTTTGCTTTCTGCACTTCACCCATTCTGTCTTTCAACCTTTGCAAGAACCTCAACAGAACTTTACTTTCTGACCTTTCCAGTAATTACCCAACACTCCTGCAAAACATATCAAAAAGCCAGCCTTACTTTGAAGCCATTATCTTTATCGGAAGAAAAAAAATAGAAAAAATAAAACTAGCCAAGAAACATCTTGCTTTGGAGAATGAAAAGATGTTCTGGATAAAAAATTCATTAATCAACATTGCCCTGTCAGTTTACAAATTTCTATGCCAGCTAAGCCTGCCAACCAGCATATACTGGAAAGGGCAGGAAAGATCAAAGACACAGCGGGCCCAAGCTGAGCTGTACCCTCCTGAAAAATGAACTCAGCTTAACTTTTATGGTGTTCATAATTATGTAACTCATTTCCACATGTAAATAATTCAGCACAGATAAAGGAGCAATGCAGGAGTGGGGTAGCTGTCCCCTTGCTCATCCTAACGATAAGATATGAGTCCATTAACCTTTGCAAACAGTTTTAGAGGAGAGAAATCCCTTTCTCAGGGAAGCTAAGCTAACCCTTAATTTCCAGATGACATTTGTTTTATTTTTAATCTAGGCGTTTGTCTAATTAAAGAGATAGATTGGCAGCTTAATTTTCATATAAACTCTTTAACATCAGTGGGGTTGCATTCTGCAAACCAAAGTAGAATTTATTAAGGCAATAAAGGAAGCACTTCATAAAAATTTAAATGTTTGTTTCGCGGCATCCTTTCTATGGGTGGGGAAAAAAGAGCAGCTCAGGAAATCTCTAAACTGAAGAAAGATATCTGTAGGACACTTACAGCCTTTGCAAACCTTGCATCTCATATGTGTGTGTGTGTTTCTACGTGTGTTTCCCTTGAGAACTCAGATTCTAGATATCTGCAGGCTTTGCACCTTTTCATGCAAAAGGGTGCACTGGTTCAAATTAATTGACTCATGTGCAAGAACCTCAAAGATGACAATAGGAAGAAAGCAGATTAGATTCTCTCTCTTGTGCTGCATCATCTGTTTGTAGCAATATAGTAAATCAAAACAAGAGGAGCGAAAGCACATTTTCTGCCTGTGCCGCAGGAAACGATGGGCAGAAGCTTTAATTGACCCCTCAGGAGACTGAAGCAAAAGACTCTCAGGAGAAGGCTGCATCTTTAACACAGAGATATGGTTTTCCCCTTCAAACCTGCGAAAAGAATTTAAAAAGGTGTCATGGAATCTGAATCCTCACCTGAACGTTTCAGGAAGAGCCATTCCTGGGTTTTATTACACATGGTTAATGACTAAAATCCTTGCAGCCCCAAATGTTTGCTAAGTTATTTCATTGCCACCAAAAGCTTCTGAGTCCAAGAAGGTTTTTATGAGGTAACAGCGATTTATTCCATGTCCCTTTGTTTAGATTAAATACTGTCTGCTGGTTATGGCCTTGCACCTGCAAAAATGTATACCATTACCCTTTCACACTTTAAAATACATTCTTAAAATTACTTAAATTGGGTATCCCTTAATGCACTTTGCCCGTCTTTTTTATGCATATATATTATTAAGATTGTTAAGGATGAGCAAAGAGTGGGTTCAACAGACATTTTCACAATCTGTTATGAACTGGAGGACATGTTTCATTTTAAATGAACCTGGGATACTCTCATTACCACCAACAAAGATTATATCACCATTCCAGCCTGAAGGGATTAATTTATCCTTATGCCATATGCCTGGTTTCTGTTCAATGGAGAGATGGAGAGTTCAGAGAGGGGAGCAGGAAGGCTCAGAAGGGAGTTGACATTCCAATTCATTCAAGGAAGGGAATGCTGGGTGTTTACTGCTGGTGAGTGCTCTAGTATCCCCATGCCCTCCAGCACCACCATGAAAGTTAACAAGGGGAGCCTTCAAGGAAGCAAGTACTCCTACTCCAAAGCATATTCTTCTCCAGGTGAAGAAGCACCAGAGCAGGATTTGGTCATATTGGTGGCAATGATAATAATAACAAATTGTTGTAAGGCTGATCCTTCAGGGACCACTTTTTCTACAAGGGTAAGATATTAAAAACTATATTATATCTAGTTAAATCTCTATAGAATTCTGTACGATTTCTTTGAAAAGTATCATTCTAATTTTTCTTTTAAAAACTAAGCTCTTTCCATTATAACATAATGATTTGTCATAAATGTTAGAAAGAAAAGGTTACAGAGGATTACTGTTTTAGGCAGAAAACCTAGAATCTTCTCTAGCTTCATGGGTGATGTGGGGGTTTTTACGTCTTTTATGTCATACAATTTATGCCCTTAAAAACACAGAGAAAGCCATTAGGTGCTTCAACAGCAGATGAATCAATTCTCCTATCCTTTAAGTTCAATCATCTTTTATCGCACAGACAGCTGTGGTTATCTCTAAAAAAGCCACATTTCTCCACACTTATCTCCATCAGCGTGTACCTGCCTTCAGCTAGCAAAAGATGGTAACAAAGCTATTAGAAACCAATGCAGAGCAGTGACAACTATGCAGCTGAGGCCACAGAAGATGAAAGAAAAATGAATGGCAAGACAACATCAAAGGTTTGCTCAGATATAAAAACCATAATTGTCACCCAAGAGACTTCCAAAGAAAAGCAACAGAGCCAAGACCAGACACAACAGAGCCATGCCATGGGACTCATAGTCACTTCAGTATTTTTTGGTTGTCTCTTCAAGGGTCAACATATTCATTGGTAAGGATGAACCAATGGCTCTCACTTGGATATTTACATATAGAAGCAAGAGCTAATGCTAAGGAAAGGGATTACTGTATTTCTTCTTAACCCAGAGGAGAAGAACTCCAAGCCTGCAGGCAAGATACAGCTCCCAATCAGATTTTATCTGTCCCCCTGGGTCTCTCCCCCACCATGAGCTGTTCAATGGAGACCAATTGAGGGGGAAAAGGGCTTTGATGAAATGTATTCCTCTGCAAGATCAAAGCAGAGGTGGAAATATCTCTGCAGCAGAGAGGAAGGCTTGTGTTCCTTCACATGCAAAAACTGCAAAAAATCATGCATTTTACAATTGCGTGTATACAGTTTTCAGGATGCAACTGAATTTTGAAGTTTGGGGACATGAACAGCTGTAAGGCAGGGCTTGCAGTTCATCTGTGCATTGATGTTGTTTGTTTTCTTCTGCTGGGATTACTGAGTTCTTTTTGTCTGTTGCACTGAGCTTTTTCTTTTTTAAACTTTGTAAAAAAAAGTCTATAGAGAAAATGGAAGGTGAAACCTGAATGAACAGAAATAACTGAGATATTAAACAGAAAAACCATTCCAGGGAAAAACCCAGGAAAAAGACTGACCATGGGCTGAGGAGAAATGCAATAAATGACAGAAAAATCAGAAAAAGTGAGGCTGAGAAATAGCAAGCTGATAAATGATCCACGTGGATGAAGAGGCAGAAAATGGTCTGGGATCTTTCAAGGCTTGCTACTTCCTCAAAATCTAGTATTTTCTGCCTACAGATTCTAGATGGTAATGTTCTGATGAGCTGTTTTCCAGGGCGAAAGTGTCAAATTCCTGGGTCTGGATGGGATCAAACAGAGAGTTCTCAAAGATTTCAAATATGAAATTGCTGGTCTTGTGTAACATCCCTCAGATGCACCTCCATACCTGAGAATTGGAAAGTGGCCAGTGTAACACCAGTCTTCAGAAAGGAATCCAGGGGGGATCCTGGAAGTTATAGGCCCATTAGTTTAGCATCCATTCCAGGATAACTAGTGGAAAGTATTGTTAAAAATAAAATAACTAAGCATATAGAACAAGTCTTTCTGAAGCAGAACCAGCATGGCTTCTGCAAGGGTAAGTCCTGTCTCATGAAGAACTTTTTCCTTGAGAGTGTCAACAAGCATATAGATAGAGGTGATCCAGCTGACATAGTGTACTTGGACTTTCAATAGGTTTTTGACCACATACTTCACTCTCTCTCATAACACTAGAACTCGTGCCCATCCAGTGAAGCTGAATATTGGAAGATTCAAGAGAGACAAAAGAAAGTACTTCTTCACACAGCACACAGTTATTGGAATTCACTCCCACAAGAGGCAACAATGGCCACCAACTTGGATAGCTTTAAAAGAGGATTAGATAAATACATGGAGGATAAGGCTATCAGTGGCTACTAGGCATGATGACTATGCTTCGCCTCCACAAGCAGAAGCAGTATGCTTCTGAATACCAGTTGCTGGAAACCGCAGGAGAGGAGAGTGCCGTTGTACTCTGGTCCTGCTTGTGGGCTTCCCACGGGCATCTAGTTTACCACTGTGATAACAGGATGTTGTTGTTGGCCTGATACAGCAGGCTCTTCTCATGTTCTTACACAGGGCTGGGGGTGGGGTTAGATTAGGTGGAGCTGTCCCTCCAGTTCTCCTGGCTAAGCTAGCTTCCTGCTGACCACTGCCAACACAATAATGTACGTGTCACTCTATTGCTGCTGACCTCCCTCTTCTGCCCATTTAATGAGCAGGCAGGTGGGAAGCTCACTGGCAGGATCCTCACCAACAAGAGCCAGAGGAAAACCCCAGAACAATCTTCCTGGCATCACATCCAATATGAATCCAATTGCCCTGTCCCCCACTTTCCACTGCAACTGCTGTGAGCAAGCCAGCGCCAGAGGACAGCCATATCAGGCCCTGGCTGAGGGCCCCTGGGACCCCTCCTTAGGGTGAGTAGCACTCCCATTCTGTGATCTGCAGCAGTGTTAGCTCCCAACCCTGCTGTTTATCACAGAGAGGGAGCTCCCAGGCACCCCCCCTACAACCTCACAGGTCCACAGCAGCAGCCCGCATATGCCACCTACCTCTCCTGTTGTGGTGAATGTTGGCTGCACTGTGTGTGCATGCATGCCATCAACCAAGATGGCCACTAAGGCTTCCTTAAGGGGCTGATTCCACTGCCGCCATCTTGATTGATGACAGGCATGCCATCAACCAAGATGGCAGTGAAGGCATCAGCCCCTTAGGGACATTTCAGCCGCCATCTTGATTGATGGCAGGCATGTGCGTGCAGCGTGGCCAGCATTCACCACAGAGGGAGAGGTAGTGGCACATGCGGATGGGTGCCATGGGCCCAGGGCAAGCTGGTGCCCAAGAGCCCAGTTATGCCTGACACCAGCCCTGGTCATGAGCAACAGGGCTACAGATGCAGCAGCAGGACTGCCATTTCACAAAGTCCTGACAGTAGAGGGGGCATAGGAGATGTTAGGATTGCACCCCATGTGTGTGGCCCCACCCAAATTCTGACTAATTCCAGGCCAGCTGAACTTTAACTTTGATTTGACTGCAGTATCAAGTTATGACACTATGAATTGGCCATCACAGACCACACACAACAGAGCTGAAGCATTCATATCACCTGAAACACATTGGTGTTTTTTTACCTAGTTTGCGATTGATTCATCAATTCTAGAAAGATCAAGTGGTGCACATACATGTGTGAAGAGGCCCTTTATTGTGCCTTCATTGCAGTAGGAGATACTACCTCATAAAACTGGCTACTACCTTAAGGTTTGCCTCACATACCTACCAATCTGACAGGCAGCGATAATGCTGTTATTTTTAGAACAAGGCAGCTCCCTGCTCACAGCATGCAGAATCTACAATTGGAAACACCTAGTTTTGCACATCACTAAAATGTTCCATGTCTTGAGGGGGTTTGTGATGTCATGCTAAGTGGTGAACTCTGAGCACAGGAAACAGCCGACATGACACATACCCTACCACATACTGAAAAAGATACAAAACCACCCCAAGCATGTGTGGATTGTGATGTCCTTCCCTGGTTCTCCCTGTCAGGTTTCCACCTGCTTGTGGCTACTGCCTTTCACTAGGTACCACCAGGGGCACCACCAGTCAGGACTGTCCTTTATATGGTTTCTCACTCCACTCTAGCACAGATCTCACTAGATCCCACTGCTAGGCAGCACCACCAGTCACTTCCTGTAACCAATACTCCCAGAGACTTTGCCTGAGTCTCTCTATAGCATGTTACTTTGTGACTGTGTGCCTATGCTCCCAACCCCCTTGTATCTTTATATATAAAGCATACAACTCTGGGTTGCTCTGGATACTTGACTTGTTACAATATCTGCCTTCACCGCTGCCACCATTAGATACTGCTTCTGTTCAGCCTTGGTAATTACCTTGCCCTCCCTTCTGGTCTGTATATGCCCCCAGCCAAGGATCAGGCCTTTGGTAAACCAAATAAGTATTTATTTACTAACAACAGGAAATAACAAGATTACTTTAGGAATGTTTCACAAGCGTATGGTTTCATATATGGTCACTCTTTATGTTTCTGTTCATATATATACTCTTTAAATATCAGCCAAATACAATCCAAACTTCCCTCTGCCAATCAATCCTCACCAAACGACCTCACTCCAACCAACTCAACAACTTCTCCCTCCTCATCACTCACAAACCTCCATTTATACCTTCAGCCAGCCAGCCACTCAGCCAATCATCATCCAGCATACTTCAGCTTCTCGCCCATGTACTCCCCCTTTCTCTCTGTCAATTACCATACATCACCTAATAGACCCGCACTTACCATATTTACAGATGCTTAACCTACAGGAACATCACATGGATTATGTGTCATGTCCTGGTAATTAAATTGCAGTGGGGTGGGGAACCTCAGGCCTAAGGGCCAAATACAGCCCCCGAGTCCTCTGACCTTGGGACTCTTCCCAGTTCCCCCCCTCCATATGACATCCTTCACCAGCCCTGCTCCACACTTTCCTCAGGTGCTTTTGCCTGGTTGGAGTGAGTGTTTGCCTGGATGAAGAGAGGAGGATGACCTTTGTGGGTTGAAATATAGCCTACTCTCAAAAAGTAAGAGTCACATGCATTGCTCTGCCCACTTTCCCCTCTGGCCCTGCCCATCACTGGAATTTGCCCCCTAGCAGGTTGTCTATGTTGGAATGCTGTCCTTGGGCTAAAAAAAGGTTCTCCACCCTTAGGTTACAGCTTTTTGTGATTATAAATGAGTTAAGCAAAAACATAAAAGGATGATTGTCCCCCCTTTTTTAAAAAAAGCATTCCCTTCTCCATCTCCCCCAGGAAGACAAAATGGAGACGGTACTGCCAACATGAAGATATATTGGTAGGCAATAGGTTTCTGAATGCAGCATTTTCACAGCTGTGAGCACTCCCATGGTGATGCTGGTTACCAAAGAAGGCAGTTTTCATGGGCAGGAATATAAAACATCCACTAAATTACACATAAGGCAAAGGTTACATGATAAAATAGAGCTAGCTAAATGTCCCCTGCTTTCTTCTAAAACATTACTTTCAGCTCAGTGCTATGGTTTGATTCTTTGGAGTGAAATTTCCCTTTTTGTGAAACTTTGTGAGACATTTGTCCGGCCTCTTTTTCATCGGCAACTCTGCATGGGGTATGTTTGCCACAGATCTGATTGAAACATATGTTCCTAGTGATGAAACGTTAATCAGTTCATTGGCATGGTCAAGCAATTAATTCGCCTTCAGAATAAGTTTAAAACGAGTTTCCTGGGCAGAGTCCTCCATAGCTTTCTTTCCTGACACTCTCTTCTGTCAGGAAGCAAAAGTGTATGGTCCACTTGGAAAAGGTAAATAGATTATATAGATCTGCCTGATGGGGCCAGGATGGTAGGTAAATGCCAGCAGAATATTGCTGCTGTTGACTGATATTTTTATTTGTAGAAGTGATTCTCTTAAGATGCGTGGTATAAGTACGTAGCAGAAAGGATTGATTACTCTACAGAACTTATTCCCCTAATGTAGTCGTCCCCAGACATTTTTATAAGGGCATTAGTCCATAGAACTTGTCTTTATTTGAAAACCATAGATTGATTTCCATTCCATCAACTCCTGACCTAGAAGTATAATCTTTTCAATTCTCTGTATGACCATTATCAACTTCTGATAGGTTAGTGGTTTCCCACTCAGTTCTTCTGGTGGATTCTGAATTTGGGAAAGATTGACTTAAAAGATATGAAATTGCTCAGGGTGGAACTACAGTATATATTGTAAGTAATTCAGTGATTTATATTAGAGACTTTAAATGTGTTAGAAAATGAAGCCAGTGCAGCTGAAATTTGAAGGGGGAGACTGGGGTTCGGGGAGACGCTTCATAAGCCTTTCTCCTTATCAGTGGCGCCACTAGGGTTGGTGTCACCCGGTGCAGTAACTCCTTGGTGAGCCCCCAAATGTTCTGCTGAGCGCGCGCACACACAAGGCCAGCCACCCATGCCCCTGGAGGGCGCGCGCTGGAGGGGCACCCAGCCAGAGAAGCAGGCCTGGGAATGCCAGTGTGCCTCCCTTGCCCCGCCGACGCTGCTCCCGGTCTCTCCCACCCACCTGCCTCCAAGGAGGAGGAGTTGGCTGCTCCGACGCCGACCCAGAGCGCTTCTCGGCTCCTTTGCCGGGCAATGGTGCGGGTGCCCTGCCCCGCAACAGGGTGGCTCTGGGTGTCACCCCCCTCATGGTGTCACCCGGGTGTGCTCCGCACTCCCTGCACCCCGCTAGTGACACCACTGCTCCTTATGCCAATTGCTTTCCCCCAAATTTTGTGTACAGGCAGAGGAGTGGACAGAGCAAGCATCTAGAGAGAAGGGAGCATGGTAAAGGAATTCCCAATGATATACATTAAGGTGCTTTGGTCCTATGGGATTTTAGAATTTCAACTGATTCCCTTTAGCAGTTGTGCAGTGACTACGTATTATGCATTAGGATGTGAGCTGGGTGCACAGTGCAATTAGTGCACAATTCAGCACGTGCTAAGTCTGCATCAATCCACTCAACCCACATCCACAAGATCTTCATTTTTTTTGTCTTAACTGAACCCCCTGAAGAACCCTAGCTTCTTCTCCTTTCATTTAGTATGCTAAAATTCAGGTATTTCTTACACACACTTTAAGATAAAAAGGTTGGTTTTCTTCTTTCTCTTCTTCCTTCCCCCCCCTTAAACTAGCCCACCTTGGCAAAGGTAGCAGAGGCTTCAGTGTCATCCCAGAGAAGTCATCTTAGTCTCAGTCATCATTAAATGCAAAGAGTTGTTACATGTTGCTGAAGCTGAAATCATGCATATTCATGCCAAACATGACAGACATCTTGTTATGAAGTTTAATGCATCATGGGGGAAATTTTAGGGTATTCTTGCCTCAATTGCTTGGGTTTTTTAAGCAGATGCACAAAGTGTCAGAGCAGCCAATCGTCTGACAGACTGCAATTTCCATTGACGTAAAATGCTGATGGGAAGTTCAAGCTCTGTTGACAAATAGAACTTTGACGTGTTTTGTAGCTGATGGAAATAGTTCAAAACACAGCTAGAAAGCAATTGCAGTGGGGACAGCATACTTTTTTAAAATAAACTTTCAACATGAAGGGTTTAGGGAATTGTTTTAGGCTTTTTCTAAAGAGTTCAGCATTGTGAGATTTGTGTTATGGTTTTGTTCAGCCACTACAGTTGGGACTTGTAATATGTGCCCCAGTTCTAGAGAAAATGAATATATGGAATGTGACTATTTCACATGTGATGTTGAAACTGCTTTGGGGATTCATGTTTATACCAAAGCTACCTACTTATCAATTCAAAAATGAACCAAAGGTTGCCATGAGATAATGCTAAATTAGTTAATTCCCAGGAGGCAACAACTGTGCCCAGAGGACTGTCTCATATGCATTGTTCTTGCGATTACAATACATTTCCTCCAAGAGCAATAAATGCCCAATTATTTATTTATTATTTATTAGAGATATGGAAGATGGCCGCCTAATAAGACGTCTATGTGAACGCTCCTGGTTCAACAGTAAGTAACATCTTTTTTGCTCCCTGTCCATTTTTTAGTTCATAAATTTCGTCTTGGACCGTGCCAGGCTTTTGTTTTTTCTTTTGCCTGGTGTGGTTTTTAAGTCCATAAGACTTGGAGTTTTTTGCCGAGAGCTCATTACAAACAAGCAACCCTCGACAACTCAGAGGAGCTCTTTCGTTGCCCAGGCAATCCCTGCTGTTTACATTCCTTTTGTAAGCTCCCTTTTCCTTTTTCGAACTCTGGATTTTTAGTTTATTAAAGCTTCAGTACTTTTAATGCTTACAGTCAAAGTAGCCGTATCATCGCTAAGTTTGCCGGGAGCTGACTTACATTTACATAGATGGACACTGACATTGACTAGTCCTGCCCAGCAGTCTTAAAGCAGCAGGGCCAAATTTTAATTATTTATTCGCCAGGGATTCAAGCAGCTTCCCCTGTGGATCCCTGAATAACAGGAGAGATGGTTCTTACCAGGGAGGGATACAGACAATGTGGTTTGGTCCCCCTCTTGGAAGTTTCCCACCTGGGCAGCAAAATGTATATTCAACCTAAAATCACAGACTTTTACAGTCCAACATTAAACGCCTTGCCCTCCACCAACCCCCCAGACATGATGGTTGACAACGAGAAACGTGATTGCCTAGATTGGTCCTTGGGTCCACGCCAGCTAATGAAGTCACTGAACGAGAGGACGGAGAGGGAAGTCGAGTGCTCCTGGGCGGTGGAATTGGTACGGGCAAATTATACAGCGGAAACAGGCCGCCCGCATGGGGGCTTACTGACTAAGTCCCAGTCTGGGTCTGAGGGGATTATGGAATCAAACGAGAAGACCACTCCCACTTCGTTACAGCCAAAACTGTATACCTCATTCTGTCCCCAATCTTCACCTTATAAAGAAGCTCACGATAAAGAAGATCCCGCCCCAGATACGGTAGTGAATCTTCTTAATCTTCATCTCGAGCTACTGAAGAGCCTGTTCACATTTTGGACAGAGGATCTATTGCAAATCAAGAACCTCCTAATGGCTTGCAGGGAGCAGTTGGAACAATTAACGTCTCTATCCCCAGCAGGCATAAGAGAAACAGTTCAGCCAGCACAGCCCCCGTTTACTATCGCACAAAGAGGCGAGCAGGAGATCAAAGTTGGAGATGTTCGGGACACTAAACTTATACAAGATTCTAGTCTCTTAGCCGGAGAGGCAGTAGACGGAAACCAACAGTTGGTGGCGGGTCCTTGTAATACCGTGATTCTATCCTCCACACATCCCAAGTGTGATAACAACATTGTGGCCCCACAAAAAAAAGCCCCCAAGCACAACGACACCAAGGTACAAATAAACCCAAGGAAAAAGCTGAAAAATATAAAAAACTTAGTTAGTTTCGGGAAGGGCTCTAAAATGAATTTCAACAAACGGTTTAAGGCTATGGATTTGATGGCGCCCGGTCATAAAGTACCGGCTAATTCCCGGCAAATAACTGGAAGTAATAGCAAAATGAAATCCAGC
The DNA here is from genome assembly GCF_030035675.1 of Rhineura floridana. Classification (NCBI taxonomy): domain Eukaryota; kingdom Metazoa; phylum Chordata; class Lepidosauria; order Squamata; family Rhineuridae; genus Rhineura; species Rhineura floridana. Next base: position 78,457,769 of record NC_084486.1, on the reverse strand, counting down.
AAGGCAGGTTTAAAGCAGAACGTTAAGCTCCTATATCAGTTTTGCCCATAGAAGACGGGGTAGCTATCAAGACAGGTGAATCACACGAGTCTCTTAAGTTATCAGTACTGGGGGACAAGAAGTGGCAACTTCGGTTGGAGGATAGGATCTTAATATTCTCCAACTATCCTAAACCACCGGGTTGGCACTGTAAAATGCATTTTCTTCAACTTCTTCCAACAGCTATTAATCTGCCCGGGATTTTGGACTCAATCCAGGAGATCGAGTACCTTCACTATAACGTAACAACAGCACGAGCCCGGGTAACTTTTACCTCTACTGCTATTTCGGATTTAATTTACTCGCACAAGGGAAAGCTCCTTGTGGGAGGTATCGGGACTCAAAGATACTTTAGAGATTATTCTCCCCCTGAACCTCTAATTACATACAGACCGAATAAGCATTCAACACGCACAAATCCAGAATTGGAGCAACCACACATCGGCGTAATGCAAGAAGGACCCTCCAGTCATGCTTGGCCTGAGCTGGAAGCTCCCATAGGGATGTACTCCCCGGAGGAACTATTACTCATAAACAGCTATGGGGCGCTTCCTGAACAGGAGCAGTGCGCAATTTTAACTAGGCTGTCGGCGTTAAAAGAAATACTTTTGAACCTCTCAAAGCCTAACAATGAGTCAAAGCAGTTCGGTCTTCGATGTCCAGCGACAAACCAAGACCTAGGACTTCCGGGATTATCTCAATCTAGTCACCCGGCTCAGGAGAATGGTTCCCCTCAGAATGGCCAGTCTATAACCCCGCTGACCAAGTGCGTTCTAAGTCCTAAAATAATTGCTGTAAAGCCTTCAAAGGGAGTGAATTCATCCCTTCTTTATCATCAACCTTTAGTGGAGAGTATTGAAAAGGCCCAAGACCATTCGCTATATTATGACTTCTCAAACCCGGTGCCGAAACCTTTCAACTGGATAGCCGTTCAATACTTAGAACCAAATGAATGTAGCCCCCCAGATCACACGTCAAATTTCCCGTCATATAAAGCTCATCCTTCGATCCCTTGTCCTCCCCCAGTAAATTCCTGTGTCATGGAGGCAGCGCATCCTGCTTTAGAGAAGCTTGAGGAGCTTGAATGACTATGCTTACAGCCGGCCGGTTCAGAATTCATTCAGTCCACACCAAGGAAGATTGCCTTGAGTGCCGATGAGAATGCATCTAACCTCGTAAACTTGCTTTCTTGGAATATCGCAGGTTGGTTTAACAAACTGGCCGACCCGGACTATATTTCCTGTTTACAGTCCTTTAATATTATTTGTTTACAGGAAACCTGGCATCCCTTTGGTTGCAGGGCTTTAGGGTTTGGGATCGACCGGCAGTAAAAGCCACCCACCATGGTTACGGTAGTGGGGGTCTAGCCGTTTTAATTTCTTCGAGCCTAGATGTCCAGGTTTCGATGGTTTGTACCCCCTTGCCACATACATGTCAGGCATTTACCATCCGGGGACCCAGGGTGAACTCCCTGATTTGCATCAAAGTGTATATCCTGCCTTACTCCCCTAAGGTTGAGTTGGGGCCCTGGCCCAAGTTAGAGACCTTTGTCGACAATCTCCTAACTGACTATCCTGCCCATCTTTTTGTTATGTGCAGAGACTTTAATGCCAGGATGGGAGCCGGTCTCCCAATGGAGAACGATTTATGTCTTGAGCACAATGACCTTACCAGCCTCCCTCGCCTCTCCTGGGACCAGAAAATTAACAGGTATGGGCACGGCCTTTCCAAGTTAATCTTCAAATTCCATCTAGTCTGTTTGAATGGGTCTTACTTGGACTGTTCTAGGGGTCATTTCACGTATGTCTCAGAGAAAGGTGCAAGTGTCATCGATTACTTCATTGGGTCTGTTGCCCTCGTCCCCCTTATCGAGAGCATGTCTATTGAGAATAGAGTAGAAAGCAATCATCTTCCTCTAAGCCTCCAACTACGACATCAAGACTCAAGTCCTACTGTTATGTCTGACGTACAGGCGCAGGGCCACCTTCAAGGGACAAGATGCATTAAATGGTCTCTAGAAATTGACCTTAAGATAGGCCGGATTCTGGATTCAAATAAACTCCTCTCTCTTAAATCTCAGGCTGTCAACCACCCAGATTTTATCCTGCGGACTTATCAGGACATTATCAGAGAAATTAGACCGCAGGTTACATCGTCCCTAGTGAGCAGAGGCTCGAATCATCCCGGTCTTGGTTTGATAAGGACTGTAGGGCCAAGAAAAAGGAATTGAATCAATTAAGTAGAATGCTCTCCCACAAGGGCTCAGAGGAGGCCATACGGCTTTTTCAAAAAAGCCATAGAGAATATAAAACCATAATTAGACAGAAAAAAAGGTCCTTCTGCGAGGCTAGATGGAACGCTCTGAATACGGCCTTGAGAGTAGGTAACATGTCTAAATTTTGGGAATTAATTCAAAATGGAATAACAAGTGTTACCCTTCGAGTGGATCCATCAATCTCCCCTGAAACATGGGTTTCCCATTTTTCTAGCATCTTCGCAGCTGGCGTAAGCTCCCTCCCCCCCGAAGTCATGGGGGGACATTTCCACCTTCCCATCATGGCCTCTGGTGTCCACATCAGAAATTTTGGATTTAATTTCCCAACTTAATTCTGGAAAAGCCCTGGGAGAGGACATGATTCCCCCCGAGGTATTTCTTTTTAACCCATACTGGTGGACCCCAGTGCTGGCTTCCCTTTTCTCATACATCAACGCCACCGGAGCAATTCCTTCAGGTTGGCGATCCAGCATAGTGGTTCCCATCTTCAAGAAGGGTGATCCCACGGACCCGTGAAATTATAGGCCAATCAGCCTTTTAGACATTACCTCTAAATTATATGGAAGGTACCTTTTAAATAAACTCCTTACTTGGGAGTCTAGATGTACCATCCTTCATGAGGAGCAAGCATGGTTCAGAAAAGGCAGGAGTACCATCGACCAGGTATACGTACTCCAACATCTTATAGAAAAGACCATGAAAGGCCCAAACAAATTTTTGTATGTGGCTTTTGTAGATTTTACCGCTGCTTTCGACCTCATAGACAGGGACTTACTTTGGCGAAAATTAGATCAGACTAATATCGATAAGAGATTGCTGCATCTTATCCATGCCCTTCATCAGGTGAACACACTACGAGTGCGCTTGGGTCCTCAGGGGCTGCTTACCAGGGAGGTCAAGGTAGAAAAAGAGGTGAAACAGGGTTGCATTTTGGCGCCCTTTTTATTTATTTTTTTTATAAATGACATCATTCCCTCAATGGCCTCCCCGTCTTTTTTTTTTCCCTCAATCGGACGCCGCAAAATTCCCCTTCTGCTTTACGCCGGCTTTGCTCTCATTAAATAAGATTGGCCTAAAAAGGATGCTCACTCACTTGAACATCTATTGTAAGGAGCACCACCTGACTATTAATTACAGCAAAACCAAGATCATGATTTTTGGTAACAAAAGAAAACCATCTAGCTGGTCAATTGCCGGTCATTTGCTGGAGCAGGTTTGTTCATTCAAGGACCTGGGTATTTGCCTTAGTGAAAACCTCTCGTAGAAACCTCACGCTAGGGCTACTAAACTTACCGCCACCAGAACACTAGTTCAACTTAAAAGGTTCTTTTATGGCAGGGGTGGACAATTGGTTCCCCCATTGCTTAAGGTTTTTGTTGCCAAGGCAGTGGCTTCCATACTCTATGGGGCTGAACTCTGGGGAGCATCTGCTAAGCAAGAGTTAGAATCCATACAAAACAAGTTCATGAGACAGGTTTTAGGGCTTCCCTCGGGAACCCCTGCAGCTCATCTTAGAGCAGAACTTGGTCTACCTCCCCCTGTGGCTAGAATAGATTTAGCCTTTTTTAGATACTGGCGCAGAATAATTCGTATGCCTGACAACTCTCTCGCCAAACTCTGTTGGCTCGAGCAGTCACCCAAGAGTGGATGGGTCCGTACTAGCCAGGAATTGTTGGCCCAATACTCAATGGGCGAGCTCTCGAACTTTAGCTCACAAGCCCTCAGGAGTGGGGTCTTCGACTGCGCAATAGGCCAATATCGGGTATCTATCGTACTAGCCACCTTTTCCATCTGGTACCCTCAAATTAAACTAAATCATGCTAGATCAGGGTACTTGGACCTTCTTACACATCCCTCTCTTCGCAGAGCATTTTCCAAACTGAGATTCCAACTGATGCCCTCTGCCTATTTAGCAGGGAGGTATCAAGGTATTCCTACTGAAGAGCGGAAATGCATTGCAGGGTGTAACACTGTCGAAGATATTATCCACTACTTGTTACACTGCCCACTATACGATGGTCCCAGACAGAAATTTCTGGCACAATTTATTAATTCCACCTCTGCCAAATGTCCCCAGGAGCTAGTGGTGGAGCTTTTAATCGATAATTGCAATCATGTGACTACTTTAGTCGCCAAGTATGCCCTGGCAGCGAAGAAATTACGTGCTGCCCATTTTCAATATTTAAATGACAATTGTCATACCTAATTTGTTGGCCATTAACCCGGATTTTTAACATCTTTTTATCACTTTGTGTACCTCATCTATATTTGTATTTGCGATGGCCATTGGCTAAAAGCAATAAAATTTATTTATTTATTTATTTATTACATTTATATACCACCTTTCCTCCAAGGAGATCAAAGTGGTGTACATGGTTCTCTCCTCTCCATTTTATCCTCACAACAACCCTGTGAGATAGGTTAGTCTGAGAGGCAGTGACTAGCCCAAGGTCATCCAGTGAACTTCATGGCTGATTTAGGTGGTAGGTTGGTAGTGATTAAAAATGTCACCAGTCTAATAGGTCCTCACTTGCCTTTAGTAATTAATACACCACCTGGGAAGGCTATCTCCAAAACTAACTTTGCCACTGGCTGTTCCTAAGCCCAACCCTCAGGCTCTGATTGGCCAAGAGACCCAAAGGAAAATTCCACCTCCAAAAATGGCTTCTAAAAAAGAGAGGGAGAAGGTATAGAATCAGAAATCACTAAGCCAGTGGAAAAAATGCTGTCTGATCTAAATATGAGTATATGGGTGCTGATTCTCTGAAACCTTTGGGAGCAGCCCAGCAAATGACCATTAATGCAGAGCCGGAATAAAAAAGTTAGATTTATATTTTGGCTTGCTTCCTAAATTCCCTATATTTGCTGATGTCTTGTCCTCTCTTAGTTTTACAAATCTGTTTGTTGTTGTTATTATGTTCCTTCAAGTCGATTACGACTTATGGCGACCCTATGAATCAGCGACCTCCAAGAGCGTCTCCCATGAACCACCCTGTTCAGATCTTGTAAGTTCAGGTCTGTGGCTCTCTTTATGAAATCAATCCATCTCTTGTTTGGCCTTCCTCTTTTTCTACTCCCTGCTGTTTTCCCCAGCATTATTGTCTTTTCTAGTGAATCATGTCTTCTCATGAAGTGTCCAAAGTATGATAACCTCAGTTTCATCATTTTAGCTTCTAGTGACAGTTCTGGATTAATTTGTTCTAACACCCAATTATTTGTCTTTTTTGCAGTCCTTGGTATGCGCAAAGCTCTCCTCCAGCACCACATTTCAAATGAGTTGATTTTTCTCTTATCCGCCTTTTTCACTGTCCAACTTTCACATCCATATATAGAGATTGGGAATGCCATGGTCTGAATGATCCTGACTTTGGTGTTCAGTGATACATCTTTGCATTTGAGGACCTTTTCTAGTTCTCTCATAGCTGCCCTACCCAGTCCTAGCCTTCTTCTGATTTCTTGACTATTGTCTCCATTTTGGTTAATGACTGTGCTGAGGTATATAATCCTTGACAAGTTCAATGTCCTCATTGTCAACTTTAAAGTTACATAAATCATCTGTTGTCATTACTTTGGTCTTCTTGATGTTCAGCTGTAGTCCTGCTTTTGTGCTTTCCTCTTGAACTTTCATCAGCATTCGTTTCAAATCATTACTGGTTTCTGCTAAGAGTATGGTATCGTCTGCATATCTTAAATTATTGATGTTTCTCCCTCCAGTTTTCACACCTCCTTCATCTTGGTCCAATCCCGCTTTCCATATGATATGTTCTGCATATAGATTAAACAAATAGGGTGATAAAATACACCCTTTCCCATGGGGAACCAATTGGTTTCTCCATATTCTGTCCTTACAGTAGCCTCTTGTCCAGAGTATAGGGCAATCAGATGCTAGTTTTACAAATAGAACACATCAAAGTTGTAATGTTGAAATGTTAATGTTGAATGTAAATGTTGTAATGTTGAAAGGACTACATATTCAGAGCATGGGGCTAAATAATAGTCTTTGCACCTAAAATCAAGGAGGGTCTCCTGCTTTAGGGGAGTAATAGTCACTTAAGGATCTGTATTATATGCCGGATATTTTAGGTGGAAACCGTATAAAACAGGGGTGTTCAATTGTCCTGACATGAGCAGCTTCATAATATTTTACATATTCTCATTCTACAGAACATTGGAAATTTATCTTGACAAATGCATTATCACCATGCGAAGAGATAACAGCTTTAAAGGCAAGAACAGTGTGGTTGCTAATACCATATGGGATTCAATATGCTGTGATTTCCCTACCATATGGATAAGAGATTTCTCTAGGCCCTAGGGTGACTATATTTAAAGAATGGCAGGGTTCCGGTTCCTTCTGTAGGCTGAAGATGGATGGTAATTGTTAATGGCATATTTATACCAGAAACTTAATACCACTGGTTATTAATAGTCGTTCACCAACATAGTTGACTTTAAAAGGAGATTATACAAGTTAATGGAGAATAAGGCTATCAGTGGCTGGACTGCTCATCTTAGCAACATACTATCTTCAGGATTGGAGACAGCATGCCTCTGAATATCAGTTGCTGAGGAACAACAGTGGGAGAGGGTTATTAACTTCAAACCCCGCTTGTGGGCATTACTAGGTATTTAAAGACCTTGGGGCAGAGGCCCATGAAACAACTTTGCATATGCTAATGTCTATGTATAGATGCCACTAGGGAAATTAAGATGGCACATGGCTGGGATCTCACCACCTACCCTGTAACCAAAGTTTTTTTAAAAAAAAAACTGTTAATTTTTTTGAAAGGAAAGGAAAGGTACAAGAGACCTTGGTGCTTAACACAAATGAAGGGGTTAGGCCCCCTAGGCTACCTCCTAACCACACTTTGTTTGTGGACTTCTGGAGGAACAGGAGAGTATTTCCATATGTGTTCTATTAACAAAACCTAACTTCCACTCCAATGGTTTTCCTAAACCTGTACTGCTGCCACCATTTAATATCACTTACACCCTTTGATCTCTTAACTTACTAATAGCCCTGATAACTGTGGGATAGAAGTGTGGTACAAAGCCAGTCAGACATAGTTATTTTATTTAACAAATATATTAGTATTAGTAATATATTAGTTTTTATTATAAGATTATGCAGTATACTTCTGTGGTTCCTTTAATATAGTACTTTCTCTTTAAATGGGTAGATACATTGCTAACTCATTACTGTCACTTTAAATACCAACACCTTACATTACACTACTATTACTAAACCAAGGCAGCTTTAAGGAGGCAATTAGTTACGCTATTAAAACCCTTTTGCAAGATTGCCCTTGTATTTATGCCACCCCACTTAAGCCTCACCAACACTACAACTCAGGGCTTTTGTTGAAGCCTCTGTTTCAACTAGGGTTGCCAGGTCCATGGCCTGATCCTGATCCTGTATCTTTAGGAGAAGAGAAAGTCAGCTAAGTGCAGGTGTTCTTGCAGCTCTGTAATGGGAAAAACCACACGGTGGAATTCTCCCTCCCCCCTCCACAGCTTTTAAAGATACAGAAGACCTCTTGGAGGCCAGGCCTGGCAACCAAGAGGTCTTCTGTATCTTTAAAAGTTGTGCAGGGGGAAAGGAGAATTCCACCTTGTGGTTTTTCCCATTACAGAGCTGCAAGAACACCTGCACTTAGCTGACTTTCTCTTCTCCTAAAGATACAGGATCAGGATCAGGCCAAGAACCTGGCAACCCTCATTTCAACCCCTATTGAACCCCAGGTCTGTTTTTGATATGCTGTCCTAGAATCTTCCTCTGGCTCGCCTACCAGACACCAGAGCCTATGATCCCAGCCTGCCTCTCCCTTCTTCTCTCCTTGTCTCTTCAGCCTAAGATGAGTGATTCCACCATCTGCCTTCCTCTCAGGTCTTCTTTCTTCTTCCCCAATCCTCTTCCTCTGTTGTCATCTTTTTCTGGCTGTCCACCAAAAACACCCCAAGTGCTGACCAACTCAGACTGACTAGCACACAGCCATATATCTGCTTCTGCTGCTGCCACCCCTCCCCCAGTTTAGCCCCAGCCAATCACCCTGTCTCACTAAGAATTCTAAACCTGTAAACACCAATCAAACTATGCCTGACTTCTATCCTTCTTTTGCATACTCAGAATTCTGTCTCCATTTAAGGAAGTTAAACCAACCCTCACCTGATGACAGAAGACTCCCCCCATCACATACAGCAGGGCTCTTCTTATGTTCACTTTTCCCAGGAAACTCTGGGAACTGTAGTCATGTGAGACAGGCAAGGGACTTCAAATACATTTGCAGATGTGGCAAGGCTCTCCACCAAAGTTTACTAAAGTAAATGCGACGTGTTTCCATTGACTTGGAAGCTTGATATCAATGGGAAAATAATCTTCAAAGTTCCCCCTCCATTCTCACTCCTTCATGTTCATAAATCCAGTTGTGTAAGATACACTGGGGCATGCAGGTTCCCAAACATGGTGCCCATTTCCTTGGTTGAGTTATTTCCTTTCTTTGCCGTTTAGTAATGTACTGTTACCTTCTCCAGGTAAACTCCTCAGAGTTTCTCTGCTTCAAGCTTTTGGGTATGTTTCTAATCACCCACACACTGCAGGAGCCATTTTAAAGATAGCAAGCATGTGTGCGCACACAGGACCATAACAGAGGGATAAGAAAGAGAGGGTGTACCTGGAGCTCTGAAAAACAGAAGCAGCTGTTTCATTTGAGATGAAGCAGCCTGCCCCACAGCTGGTGGGTAGTTTGAATACACCTCCCCTGCTAAGCGAGCAGATTTTGAAATATCTGGGATTGTGTGTGATGTTGTGAGGGCAAATACTGAGTTTAAAGCAAAGTGATGAAATGAGTGGTGAATTTTATCTCTGCTCCTGCTTTAAAAAAGAGAGACAAAAAAGAATGATTATGGTGGCTATGTGTGAGTGTGTTTTTTCCAGCACAATCTTTGATTAAAACACTTTCACAGGAATCTCATTTAGCAAGAGATTTGTTACAGAAACATCAGCAAACAATTAACTTGATAAGATCTATCAAACATAGGGATAAGCTAAACTTATTCAAGTCAAATCCTACTAGTCTCAAACTTCATTCTTCCTACTGAAATGCCTCCAGCTGTTACACATATACTTACCTTTTCTCAAGAAAGTGGAGAAAACATTAATATTAATATCAAAACTTCATTAATATTTATTGTCATCATTCATGCTATCCTGTTATTCAAAACCTCCTTTCAGGTTTGGCAGGGAGTAGCCATTAACAATGAAGGCTGATTACAGGCCATTCAATGCACCAGGTCACTAGTGGCCATTTAGATGAGCATCTTAGGCTGTGAGTACACTAGTCACCAACAGCAAAGCATTTCCATTGGCCACACCTGGAGGGAGAAGGGGTTGATCTGTTGTGAAATCTCTTTTAAGTGATTAAAAAAAAAAAAAAAGCACTGAAGCTTCTACCACCAGGTTTTACAGTAAAAAAGGGCAGGGTTTAACTAGTGCTCCTGTTTTCAGAAAAGAGAGGTGGAGACACACTGAAACCAGCAAACCAGTAAGTGTGTTTCTACACTTTGAGTGGGAGTAGCTAGGAAACTAGAGTTGCCAAGTCTCTGGTTTTTGCCCAGAGACTCCAGTTTTGGGGGGTTCTCTCTGGGTCCCTGGGTGAGTCACCCCAATCTCTGGACTCTTAGTTTTCATTTTTTAAAAAGTAAGTTTCTAGGTGGTCTGGTTCAAGAGATATACACAAAATGTCAACTGCCACCCCCACAACCTCTGTTAGAAGTTGGCTGCCCTAGTCCCTGCCCTTCCAGGTTTTTAGCCAATAAGTGAAGTCAGGGTTGTGACTGATGAGAGATGTGCTGACCTCCAGGCAATAGCTTGAAGCCATTGCAAATTCTGAAAATCGTTTCCTTTTCCTGCTTGTCTGTACATCAGAAGTTGAGGGAGTGTATATAACTTTCAGCAGTAACAAGATTGTCATTCTACAATAATTATGCCAGGAAATCTAGAACTGAAGATGAAAGCAGGATCTTAGTAGGCACTCACAGTAAACAATTTCAATTATCATGATTATAATAAAGGTACATATGCAGGGTTTTTTAATTACTTAAAAAATAGAATATTACACATTTTATCTTTCAAATTTTTTGAACAGAAATTGTATATGCTCAAGATTATTATACCATTACAATGTATTATACTTTTCTAATTATAAGGAGTCAAACAAGTTTAAATTTTACTGGATTGTTGAAGAGGGCAGTTTATGTGTCTACTTCATAGCCTATTTTGAAAACCTTCCCGATATGAAGCTTTAATCCTATACTCACTTTTCTGGGAGCAAAGCTGCAATGCTAATCCCATATACCTGGGAGTAAACCCCACTGAATTCAGTAGTACTTACTATTGGTTAGGATTGTGCTATACATCAATGGGATTTTTGAGTGAACATAGCAAAGGATTGCATTGTAAATGTTTCTCTCCTTCTCCAATCCTTTTTTTAAAGCAATTAAACAGGTCTTATTTAGATTATTAGAAATAGAATTGATTACCCACCATTCACCCAAAGATCACTGTTTTTATTTGGTAGGAAACTAATACTGATTTTTTTAAAGAAAAAAAGTTCTGTAATGACCAACTGGTTTTGACAATAATATGGGGTGTATGTATTTTACATCTCCAGAGTGTGTGTATATGGAATATTTCCAACAACCCTGTGAGGTACACTTGGAAAATGAGGCAGCTCGCAACAAGAAATAAATCCATTTAAAATCCTATAGCCATAAAAAAAGTATAAAACAGTTGCAAAACAGGTTAAAGTGGCATGATTCTGAATTTTGGGTTGGGTGAGTGAAGTTCCTTATCACTTGAGGTTGCAGTCCTGTGCACGCTTCCCTGTTTGAATAAGCCCCAGTGAATACATTGGGACTTGCTTCTGAGTAAAAATGTACAGGATTGCACTATAAATGTCTTTACAGGTTATGTAAACAGGGTCTCAGGGGGTCTTAGACCCCTTACTTTTTGGGGCGTAAGGTCCCAGCAGGGTCCCTATGTCTCCAGCATCCTATGAGACAATCGGCATGAAAGGGGAGTGTGTTAGCCACGAAGAAGAATCTTCTTTGTCCTTTCCTGCTGACTGGAGCCAATCACAGTGAAAAGAGGTGAGTCAGCTACTGAGAAGACTCTTCTCAGCAGCTAACGTTCTCCCCTTTCATGCTTATTAGCACCTAGGGATATCTGCTGTTGTGGGAGAAGGCATTAGCAAGGATCTCATTCTCAGCCCAGAGCAAAATAAAAGGGGGAGGTATGGCTGTGACTAACATGAAGGGACTCTGCACTTCTGAATTTCCCACTATGCTACTGTGTGTAAATAATAAACGTATTTGACAGTCATTCTTATATAAATATTTCTTCATATTATGTCTCAATATGTATCTGATTTCACACTGAATTCACATTATTATTTCCTTTACATTTGAAGTATGCCCTTCTTGCTTTTGGTGGTCATGGTCCCTGAGGGGCAGATTAGGCTAAGAGATGGTGGGTAGCCCATGGTCGCCAAGCAAACTTAGTAGCTGATTTCCATTTTTAAAATAAATAATTAAAATCATTTGTATGGAGGCAAAGCTTAGGAAGTAATGTAGATCCACACAGTACATTTAAGACACATCCAACTCGCATTTAAAGTGCATGACTTCCCCCAAAGAATCCTGGGAAGTGTAATTTCCCCCCTCACAGTTATAGTTCTCACCACTCTTAACAAACTGCAGTTCCCATGATTCTGTGGTGGGATTCATGTGCTTCAAATATATGTTGAATGTGCTTTAAATGAATGGTGTGGATATGCCCTAGGTATGATGTGCATTCATTACTGAATTGAAAAGAACAATTTTAAAAGATACTTTTTTAAACAGGGGGAAGGCTGTAGCTCAGTGGTAGGGCACATGTTTGCATTCAAAGGTCTAAAATTCAATCTTTGGCAAAGACAATTGCCTGGAAGCTGGAGAGCCGATGCTAGTTTATGTCATCAGTACTGAGCTAGATGGGACCAAATGGCCTGAGTCAGTATAAGGCAGATTCCTTTGTTCCCAAGGGCCACAGTGACTCTGAAATATATTTATGTATTTTTCTTACAACATTTATATACCACTTTATTGTAAAAAAAACCTTAAAGCAGTTTACAGAAGAAATTAAAACAACAAAATTATTGGCAAAAATAGTGAAAAACAGGTATTTAAAAATATTCAAAATAATAAAACCAACAGCAAGTTAAAAACGGATAAAAAGCATAATAGCTACTACATCCCTGTGTAGAATTTCCTAAACAAAAAATGCTTTTAGCAGGTGCTGAAAAGAGCACAATGAAGATGCCTGCCTAATGTCAATAAGCAGGGAGTTTCAAAGTGTAAGAATCAATTTCTAACAAGAGCAGAACAAGTACTATGTGGCACCCATAGTATTGAAAGAACACCTTGAACTTGGCCTGGTAGCAAATCGACAACCAGTCCAGATTTCAGAACAGAGGTATTATGTACTGATAGGGTATCACTCATGTCAACAATTGTGCCACAGCATTCTGCACTAACTGTAGCCCCCAAGTCAGTTTTGCTGTGACCTTGGCTGACTGTCTGCCAGGCTTTTTCTGTTTTGGTTTTTGGTTAGGAACCCTGACTGATTGTAGGATGTTAAGTTTTCTGCCTTACTCATAGGAATCTTGTTGTGATTGGTATGGTATTGCATTTAGGAAATCATTACTGTCTTTTTTCTTTTTCTATTTGCATTTCATTTACCTCTCACCTCACTCCCTTACGTCCATAGAAGCAACAACAGTGGTTCCATGAGCTCAGCTAAATCCCATTAAACCCACTGATGATGTACCCTGTTTTTTGTTTCTTGCTCAATAGCGGTAAACAAGAATTCACATACTGGGAAGTGTGACTACAATTGCTGTTGTTCCCAAGCTACTGCCTGTGAAGGTAAACCAACCCATATGTGTTTTATCTCTGTCACTTATTACTCACTGGAATTGGGTTGGCTGTCAAAGGGAGTTTATAGCAGCCCACAGGACAGGCAGAAAAGGGCAGAACATCTCATTTCTCAAACCTCTCTCTGCACTGAAGGGTCAAGTCTACAAAGACGTTTGGAGCAGCCACATTAAAAGGCAGGCAGGGCATTTCAGGCAGGCAGTTGCCAACTTCTTTGTTGTTATGTGCCTTCAAGTCGATTACGACTTATGGCGACCCTATGGATCAGTGACCTCCACGAGCATCTGTCATAAATGACCCTGTTCAGATCTTGTAAGTTCAGGTCTGTGGCTTCCTTTATGGAATCAATCCATCTCTTGTTTGGCCTTCCTCTTTCTCTACTCCTGTTTTTCCCAGCATTATTGTCTTTTCTGATGAATCATGTCTTCTCATTAGGTGTCCAAAGTAGGATAACCTCAGTTTCATCATTTTAGCTTCTAGTGACAGTTCTGGTTTAATTTGTTCTAACACCCAATTATGTGTCTTTTTGGCAGTCCATGTTACGCACAATGCTCTCCTCCAACACCACATTTCAAATGAGTTGATTTTTCTCTTATCTGCTTTTTTCGCTGTCCAACTTTCACATCTATACATAGAGATCAGGAATACCATGGTCTGAATGATCCTGACTTTAGTGTTGAATGATGCATCTTTGCGTTTGAGGACCTTTTCTAGTTCTCTCATAGCTGCCCTACCCAGTACTAGCCTTCTTCTGATTTCTTGACTATTGTCTCCATTTTGGTTAATGACTGTGCCGAGGTATTGATAATCCTTGACAAGTTCAATGTCCTCACTGTCAACTTTAAAGTTGCATAAATCTTCTGTTGTCATTACTTTAGTCTTTTTGACATTCAGTTGTAGTCCTGCTTTTGTGCTTTCCTCTTTCACTTTCATCAGCATTCATTTCAAATCATTACTGGTTTCTGCTACTAGTATGGTATCATCTGCATATCTTAAATTATTTATATTTCTCCCTCCAGTTTTCACACCACCTTCATCTTGGTCCAATCTCGCTTTCCCTATGATATGTTCTGCATATAGATTAAACCAATAGGGTGATAAAATACACCCCTGTCTCACACCCTTTCCCATGGGAACCAATTGGTTTCTCCATATTCTGTCCTTACAGTAGCCTCTTGTCCACAGTATAGTTGCTGCATCAGGACCATCAGATGCTGTGGCACCCACATTTCTTTTAAAGTATTACATAGTTTTTCATGATCTAATCCAGCCTTTCCCAACCAGTGTGCCTCCAGATGTTGTTGGACCACAACTCCCATCTTTCCTGACCATTGGCAATGCTGGCTGAGGCTGATGGGAGTTGTGGTCCAACAACATCTGGAGGCACACTGGTTGGGAAAGGCTGATCTACACAATCAAAGGCTTTGCTGTAATCTATAAAGCACAGGGTGATTTTCTTCTGAAATTCCTTGCTCCGTTCCATTATTCTACATATGTTTGCAATATGATCTCTGGTGCCTCTTCCCTTTCTAACTCCAGCTTGTCTGGCATTTCTTGCTCTATATATGGTAAGACCCTTTGTTGTGGAATCATGAGCATTACTTTACTTGCGTGTGATATTAAGGCAATAGTTTGATAATTATTGCATTCACTGGGGTCCCCTTTCTTTGGAATTGGGATGGATATGGAATGCTTCCAGTCTGTGGGCCATTGTTTAGTTTTCCATATGTCTTGACAAATGTTTGCCAAAATTTGAACAGATTCATTGTCAGTAGCTTGTAGCAAATCTATTGGTATGCCATCTGTTCCTGGTGATTTGTTTCCTCCAAGTATTTTAAGAGCAGCTTTCACCTTATGTTCTAAAATTTCTGGTTCTTCATCATATGGTTCCTCCGTGAATGAATCTGTCATCCTTGCATCTCTTTTATAGAGTTCTTCAGTGTATTGCTTCCATCTTCCTTTTATTTCATCTTAGTCAGTCCGTGTGTTCCCCTGTTGATTATTCAACATCCCTACTCGTGCTGTAAATTTCCCTTTCATTTCTCTTATTTTTTGGAAGAGGACTCTTGTCCTTGCCTTTTTGTTGTCCTATTTCTATGCAATAACTATTGTAATAGTTCTCCTAGTCCCTGTGTACTAGTTGCTGTATTGTTGCATTTAGGGTTCTAACTGTGTTTTTGTCTCCTTTTGCTTTTGCTTTCCTTCTCTCTTTAACCATTTTAAGAGTTTCTTCAGTCATCCATTGAGGTCTTTCTCTCTTTTTAATGAGACGTATTGTCTTTTTGCATTCTTCCCTGATAATGTCTCTGAGTTCACTCCATAGTTCTTCTGGTTCTCTGTCAACTAAGTTTAAAGCCTCAAATCTGTTCCTAATTTGATCTTTATATTCTTATGGGATGTTATTTAAATTGTATTTTGGCATTATGATTGCTTTGCTCTTCTTTAGGTTTACTCTGATTTTCGATACGACCAGTTCATGATCTGTACCACAGTCTGCTCGTGGTCTTGTTTTTGCAGAAAGTATGGAACTTCTCTATCTTCTGCTTCCAGTTATATAATTGATTTGATTCCTATATTAACCGTTTGGTGATGTTCACATGTACAGCTGTCTTTTTGGTTACTCAAAAAATGTATTTGCAAGAAACAAATTATTGGCTTCACAGAATTCAATAAGTCTTTCTCCTGCTTCATTTCTGTCTCCTAAGCCCCATTTCCCCACAATTCCTAGGTCTTCTCTGTTCCCTACTTTTGCATTCCAGTCCCCCATGATTATCAGTACATCTTGTTTTGGTGTGTGATCAATTTCCTTCTGAACTTCTGCATAAAATCTCTCCAAATCCTGTTCTTCTGTGATTGCCATTAGAGCGTAGACTTGGATGCTGGTTATGTTAATAGGTTTCCCATTTAATCTCATTGATATTGCTCGCTCAGTCCTTGCGTTGTAGCTCCTAATTGCTTTTGCTAAATTTCTCACTAGTAAAGCAATCCCGTTTCTTCTTGATTTCTCATTTCCTGCATAAAATATTTTCTAGTTGCTTGATTGAAAATGTCCCATTCCCGTCCATTTTAATTCACTCATGTCAAGTATTGTAATGTTGATACGTTCCATTTCTTTCTTGACAATTTCTAACTTTCCCTGGTTCAGGCTTCTCACATTCCATGTTCCTATTGTGTGTGTCACACGACTCTGGACTCTCCTTTTGCATCTGTGCGCATCAGCCTCTGGGCTTCCTTTCGGCTTTGACCCAGCTGCGTCATTAGTCACACCACTACTTGTACTTGTACTTTGTTCTTCCCCAGTAGCTCAATGAGTGCCTTCTGACCTGGGGGGTCTCATCTTCCAGCAGTATCTCGTGTTGCATTTTGGATACTCTGTTCATAGGGTTTTTGTGGTAAGAGGTATTCAGAGGTGTTTTACCATTGTCCTCCACTGCATTTGGATGCATCTTAGTCTGGTGTCTCAGCTTTGACCATTCCTCCTTGGGTTCCCCTGCTAGGAATCTAGCCTCTTGGTCTAGACTCCTGACAACATTGCTCTCAACTTCTTCAACACTCCCAAACCCCCTCACCACGTTAAGATGTGCATCCCAGAGGGGGTTAAAAGCAATTCAGCAGGGCTAAAAAAAATCAGTATTAGTTTCCTTCACAATAAAAGCAGGGACACCTAGATAAGCCGTTCCTAAAAGCAATTAGGCAGGGCTTATCTAGGTGTCACTGCTTTTATTTTGTAGGAAACTAATGCTGTTTTTAAAAAAATGTTCTGCAATGTCCAACTCATTTGGACAATAAACTATTATATAATATGTTTGTATTTTTACATCTCCAGTGTACATGTGCATGGAATCTTTCCAACAACCCTATGAGGTAGGGTTGGAAACCATGGTAGCTCACAACAAGAAATATATCCATTTAAAATCCAATAAGCATAAAGGTGGTGCCAACTTCTACATGCTTTGATATCAATATCTTTGCAGAGGATCCCTAGTCAAGCCTTACCAACAGCACAATACTAAACATATCTACTCAGAAGTAAGTCCTTATCAGTTCTATCCCTTTGTGTTTAGAATTGCAGCCTTTGGGACATCCATCTTTACTCCTGAGTGCTCCCATCTAACATCTCCACAACACTAGGCTCCTTTCTTCCTACAATGGCCTTCTGGTGACTGGCCTGGCCTGAGGGCACTTAAACCCTTCTTGCCAGAAGCAAGTAGGCTAGATTAAATGTTCCCTACCCAGGCTTACGAAGCAGTTGCAAAGGAAAGATCCTGTCACTTCAGCTGGTCCTGAGAACATACTCATTTAGCTAAGGTTTCCATCTTAATTTCCAGTCAGGGTTTTTTTTCTTTTGAGTGGTATGCTCCAAACAACTGTGGTTGGTGCTTAAAGTATCATGCTTAATAGCATCACTAGGACCCACCTCCATGACATCTCAAGGTCCTGTCCCTGAATCTCAGGGTTTGAGATGCTTCTGACCTGGCAACCCTATGGGAAACTGGCTTGCTCAGTCTGATGGTCAAGTGTGGACCAAAAAATCTGAAGATTCTAAACTTAGAATCCCAGGTGCAAAATAAGGCTAAACTGCTCCCAACATCAAAATAGCTACAATGACTGTACACCAACCTCTGGAAAAAATTCTTAGAGATCAATATGCATAGATATAACTGGCACAATGTTTTAATTTTCACATTGGAAAATTGAAAAATTCTTAGAGATCAGTATGCATACACAGAACTGGCACAATTTTTTAAAAAAAGAAATTATTAAAGGCTCTGAGATGGAGTGAAAAGGGTTTGCTCCTCAAGGGCACCTATGCTCTGACTGACACAGTGTAAAAGGGAAAGGGGGCAAGGCAGGCAGGGAGGCTGTCAGGCATTTGTGGGCATCTGCTGATTATACAGGTGGCCCTTTTTTATTTCATGCCTTTGTTATCTCTTCTGGAAGTAGAGCTGGGAGATTCAGTGGAGTGGAGTGGGAATGCAGAAGAGTGCAATTTCAGGATTTCTTTTTCAGAACAGACATGATGAAGTCATCTGCTTGAGTAGCAGAGTGACTGACAGTTTTCCTTGCTTTGGCAAAGCGCAAGGAGGTGATCATGAGGCTTTTAAGTTCATTTTATGACGGAATAGCATAGAGAAACTTGGAGAACGAGGGAAATAATATTTATTTATTTCTTGTTTTCTGGGGTTCCTACTTCACACTAGCAGTTTAAATGACTATTCTTTCTGAGATTCCTTGCATTTCTAATTAAAAGCTAAAGGGTGCATTTCAGCTGACTGAAGATCTTTTGTGTAAAGCTTAGTGTGTTTTACAAGTTGACCCTATACAGTCAAAAGTAAGCTACTGAGTTCAATGGAGCTTATTCCTGGGAAATTATAAAAAGGATTGCTGTCATGCCTGATCCTGACTTTGTATTATTGGGTACTATGCCTTGTACTGCGGCTCTGTCATGTGTGTTTGTGCGAGTGAGATAAAGGTAGATATAGATTATATATATATAATGGATTGATACAGATGCCTGCATTTTTGGATTCTACTTGGGCACATTGCTATGGGACAAGGTTATGGTTAGCCTCCGGTCTTTTGTGTCAAGTCCTGCGGCTCCTGCCCCTTCCTCTTTCCTTATACAGTGTTTAGGTACAGTTCTGGTGAGGCCCATCCACCCACTTTCTTCATTTCCCCAGAAATGAATCTGAACATATAGATTAGAATATACAAATTTTAAGCAGATTTGTGTCATGGCCCTGAGCCCAACTCCTGCTATTGGGAACTGTCATGATGAGCTCCTGCACTTCATTCTCCACTACACCACTGGGGAGAATAGAGGCCTTTGGGGCAGGTTGCCTGGAATGTGAAAAGACTGAAGGGAAGAGCTCCTCTTAGAGGAAAGCTGGATAGATTTAAGAAGAAAACAGATTGGTGGTGAGTGCTGAGTGGAATCTTTCTTTTACTGAAAAAGCACATAAGATAAGAGCCCTGCTGGATCAGGCCAAAGTCCCATCTAGCCTAGCATCCTTTTCTCATAATGGCCAATCAGATGCCTGTAGGAAGCCTGCAAGCAGGACACGAGTGTAAAAGCACTTTCTGCATTTGCAGTTCCCAGAAACTGGTATTCGGAGGCACACTGCCTCCAACCATAGAGGGAGAACATAGTCATTGATAGCCTTATCCTCCATGAATTTGTCTAATCCTCTTTAAAGCACAGGAGACAATCAATTGGGGAGGATCCACAACTCAGAGAGAAGTAGCATAAATGTAGGAAAAAGTGTCAAAAATTTAGATAAATTACAAACAATTGTTAACATAATAATAGCTGATTATCTTTAAACAATCGCAAGTACTTGTTTTCTAACCTTTTGATAGTTTGTTCTTTCATTCCAATGTTGCATAAACATCTGAAGGTCTCCTGTGGGGATGGGGAAGGTGGGGGCAGAGTTTGCACACATGATCCCACTGCCCTCTTCACATGCTCATTTTGAATGCCTAGAGAGAGTTTTCATCATAGCGGAAAGGTCTCGTGCAGGTCTGAAATGTGCATCTTGTGAAGCTGCTTCGCATCTTAAGACATGAGTAAGTAAAAATGATGTTAGGAAATGGCCTTTGGTGGGGGAGGGAGAGAACACAGGATGCACTCAGCAGCCCACTAGCACTTAGGTCATCTTCTCATGATATAGCTTCCCCACAGGGGAAATAATTGGCTTATGTCATGATGAGCAAAAACCAGCTACATGTTTGCTTTCTGTTTTCCAGCTGGCCACTTGCTTTTGGATGATCTTTAGTATCAGAAAATGGGTAGCAAAGTTAAACACACACTGGATTTTTGCAGGCAGAATGTTACTACCTTCCTATTTCACAAGACAAATCACAAATACATGTAGAGATTTGTGAGGTAAGACTAGCTGAGCACAATGAAGAGAAAGGCAAGCATGCCAGAATCTTATCAAAATAATCAAAACCTAAGCACTTAAATATCAATGGGACATAATGGGGTACCGCCAGACTGCCAGTATTTTTCAGAAGGGATTCAAAGGCATAGAAGTTTAGAGTTTCACAATAAAAGTGTGTTAGAACACTCTGTCACCTAGCATGACAAATCCACATTTTTAAAAAAAACCTTTTACAGTTTTGAAAATGACAGGGAAATTCATTGAAAAGTATGGCATGAATGGATGATTAATAGGAAGTTCTATAGACATCCCACAAGCAAATCAGGATGAATGCAGAATGAATGCTCATTGTCGTATAACTGCTCTGCAAACAAATCAGAATGAATGCTCAATAAAGATTGGACGTAGTCTAACCAGTGTAGGCTTTGTGCAAACAAATCAAGATGAATGTTCAATAAACATATCATCTGGAGGAGCCTATAGACAATTCTATTTACTCTTGCTTTGTGGTCCATAAATCATGTATTTATGCATTAGGTTGAGGTGGTGTTTCCAATGAATGACCTTTCTCACTTTCTTATCAGCACAATTTTCAGAGAATCACTTACACTTGTTGAAGGAATCAGGTTATGTTCTCTGAGCCTAGCTCTATATTTTGCTTCACTACAACCTTCCTATTTACCCTTGGTAACCTTGGCTTTCAGTTCAATTCTTAGGTTTTACCTCGACATGTAGCTGCTGTCTGGCTCACCTGCCAATTCCAGCCCTGCAAACTAGTGCCAAATCCTGAACCCAATTGGGCTGATTCGGGGGGATCCAGGCTTGACCCAAGTTAAAAAGATTCTCTGCCCATTTCTGCATACCCTGTGGGGTGCCATAAAC
This sequence comes from Rhineura floridana, assembly GCF_030035675.1. Classification (NCBI taxonomy): domain Eukaryota; kingdom Metazoa; phylum Chordata; class Lepidosauria; order Squamata; family Rhineuridae; genus Rhineura; species Rhineura floridana. The sequence goes on along the minus strand of NC_084486.1, from coordinate 78,436,718 downwards.
TCACTTTGACAGCCAACCCAATTCCAGTGAGTAATAATTGACAGAGAAAACACACATGGTTTGGTCTACCTTCACAGACAGTAGCTTGGGAACAACAGCAATTGAAGCCACACTTCCCAGTATGTGAATTCTCTTTTACCACTATTGGGCAAAAAATAAACCCTCAGGCAAACAACAAGGTGCATCATCAGTGGGTTTAAGGGGGTTGAGCTGAGCGCATAGAACCACTGTTGTTGCTTCTATGGATTTAAGGGAGTGAAATGAGAGGTAAATGAAATGCAAATAGAAAAACAAAAGACAGTGATGATTTCCTAAATGCAATACCACACCAACCACAACAAGTTTCCTACAAGTAAGGCAGAAGACTCAGCATCCCACAAACCATCAGCGTTCCTAACCAGGGTTCCTAACTTCAGCTTTCCTTCTTACGACATAGTACATGTTCTCAGAGCTTGGAAAAGTTACATTTTAAACTACAACTCCCATCAGTCCCAGCCATCATGGCCACTGGATTGGGCTGATGGGAGTTGTAGTTCAAAAAAGTAACTTTTTCAAGCTCTGCTTTGTTCTGCTCTTGTGAGAAATCGACCCTTTTGTGTGGCAGCACCTATACTTTGCAACTCCTGGCCTATTGACATTAGGTAGGCGCCTTCTATTGTACTCTGTGCATTGCAACTGTTTTATATTTGTTTTATGCTTATTGGATTTTGAATGGATATCTTTCTTGTTGTGAGCTACCATGGTTTCCAACCCTACCTCATAGGGTTGTTGGAAAGATTCCATGCACATGTACACTGGAGATGTAAAAATACAAACATACTATATAATAGTTTATTGTCCAAACGAGTTGGACATTGCAGAACATTTTTTAAAAATCAGTATTAGTTTCCTACAAAATAAAAGCAGTGACACCTAGATAAGCCCTGCCTAATTGCTTTTAAAGACGGCTTATCTAGGTGTCCCTGCTTTTATTGTGAAGGAAACTAATATTGATCACTTTTTTTAGCCCTGCCTAATTGCTTTTAACCCCCTCTGGGATGCACATCTTAACGTGGTGAGGGGGTTTGAGAGTGTCGAAGAAACTGAGAGCAATGTTGTCGGGAGTCTAGACCAAGAGGCTCGACTCCTAGCAGTGGCACCCAAGGTGGAATGGTCAACGCTGAGACACCAGACTAAGATGCATCCAAACTCAGAGGAAGGCAATTGTAAAAAAAAAAAAGAATACCTCTTACCACGAAAACTCAATGAACAGAGTATCCAAAATGCAACACGAGATACTGCTGGAAGATGAGCCCCCCCCCCAGTCAGAAGGCACTCATTCAGCTACTGAGGAATGTTAGGTCCAAACCCAACACGCGAGTCGCCCTGTCAACCCCAACTCGCTTACACCCGAGAAAAGTGCGGAGCTGAGTGCAAATGAACCCACTATCAGAGATCAAGTAACACAAGACAATTCCTTTGCAAAGGGGACCCAATACTCACAAGTCAAGACAGGTCAGCATGGGAACCTTGTTTATTGGTGTCTTAGGGTTTATATAGTCTCACCCCGAAGTTTACAATATCGAGCTCACGTCATAAATACAAAAGAAGCAATTGCTAGATATTACAGCCTCAAGGTATATGTAAGGAGGTAAAGGGGTGCAGGGGAAGGACAAAGTGGAAACATTGAGACTATCTTTCAGACTCTATGTCTGCATACTTCGCATGTCCTTGAGATAAGCACTATGCAGCAACAGACAAAGGCAACTATTGAGGGGAGGCCCAGCTGCAACTGGGCGCCCCATAAGTTGGAGACAGACATGAAATTACTTTGCTTGCATATCAAAGGGTTTTACAAGTCAAGGTTTGTGGGGCAGCGGAACAACTTTTAACATTTCTATGCAAGGCACATTTGTAACAATAAGCAAGGTTATAGGCATAGATGTGATACAAGAAATAGATAATAGTGAAGTTTCCAGCTTAAACCGGCTTTATTATTCGAGCCACTGGAATGTAGGTAAGGGTCAGGTCACCAGGAAATAAACCGACATTTTATATCAAAAGTCATTTAAAGGCCACTTTGGTTCTGTTTCCCATGATACCCAAGCTGGTTCAGGTAAAGCAAGTGAGTTATAGTTCTACAGGCAACTGGGCTTCAAATCCAATCCTAACAGGAAGAACAAAGGACAAGGAGACGAGGCCTCAGCTCCCATTCTTGAGGCCATGTGTCCGCCAGGTTTCCATTATGCGCAGCAACCGAGGGTAGGAAGGCGGGGAGGGGGAGTGGCAGTCATCTATCGGGAGTCTTTGATTTTCACCAGGCCTCCACTCCCAAGGACCAAGTTTGTTGATTGCATGTACTGGAGGTTGGGCCCGAACGGCAGTTTAGGGATCCTGCTTGTGTACCGCCCGCCCTGCTGCACAGCAGACTCCCTGACCGAGGTGCTAGAGGTGGTCTCGGATGTACGAACACTGACCCCAGAACTGTTAGTGTTGGGGGATTTTAACATGCATGCTGAGACCACTCTCATTGGAGCCCCTCGGGATTTCCTGGAAACCATGGCTTCCTGGGAACTGCACCTTAGTAATATTGAGCCCACCCATGTAGCCGGTCATGCTCTCGACCTTGTATTTGTCCTGGGAATGAAGGGGAGTGTTCTGAAGTTGGGGGCTTCTTCTTTTACCCCCGTGTCATGGTCAGATCACTATCTAGTGAACTTTGACTTTTCGTTGCCACACACCCTCTGCAAGGGCAAAGGACCTATTAGAATGGTCCGCCCTAGGCGCCTGATGGATCCAGATGGATTCCTGACTGCACTGGGGGAATTGGAACCTGCTGATGGTCGCCTGGTCGAAACCCTGGTGATGGAGTGGAATGAGGGAATCACCAGGGCATTAGACCGGGTGGCTCTGAAACATCCTCTCCCCCTGAACAGAACTCAGACAGCACCGTGGTATACACCCCGGTTGTGAAGTCTGAGACAGGAGGTGAGATGACTAGAACGCCGGTGGCGGAAATCCCGCTCTGAAGATGTTCGGACACAGGTTAGAGCAGTAATAGCTGCCTACCAGGTGGCAATAAAGGCAACAAAGAAGGATTTCTTCGCTGCCTCTATTGCATCCGCAGAGTGCTGTGCCAGGAAGCTGTTCCAAGTGGTCTGAAGCCTGGTCGGTCCAGTTGTCCAGGAACCCTTGGAGCATTCTAAGGCTTCCTGCGACAAATTGGCAAGGCACTTTGCTGATAAAGTCGAACACCTAAAGAACTCGATTCCGTACGCTGTGGATGCAGTGGAGGATCCAGAGTTGACCAGTCACAATCCGGTTCAGTGGGATCGGTTCCGGCCTCTTCCTTCTGAGGATGTGGACAAGGTGCTTTCAACGGTAAAGCCTACCACCTGTCTGACTGATCCTTGCCCATCATGGTTCCTTATGAACTGCAAGGAGAAATTGGGCAAAGGGATCAGGGCGGTGGTAAATGCATCCTTGAAGGAGGGTGTACTACCACCGGCCCTCAAGGAGGCAATTATAAAACCTATCCTTAAAAAGTCCTCCTTGGATCCCCAAGTCTTGAACAACTTTCACCCCATTTCAAATTTGCCATTTTTGGGCAAGATCATTGAGCGAGTGGTGGCTAACCAGTTGTCAGCACACTTGGATGAAATGGATTATTTGGATCCATACCAATCGGGTTTCAGGACTGGACATGGTACTGAAACAGACTTGGTCGCTCTGGTGGATGATATGAGGAGGGCATTAGATAGGGGAGAATTCACCTTTCTTGTCCTCCTGGATCTCTCAGCGGCTTTTGATACCGTTGACCACGGTATCCTGTTAGATCGCCTGGAGGGATTGGGAATAGGAGGCACTGTTTTACAGTGGTTCCGATCCTTTCTCTCTGACAGGCATCAACAGGTAGCATTGGGGGATGAGGTTTCAGACCCTTGGCCCCTCACTTGTGGAGTGCCACAGGGCTCTATCCTCTCTCCCATGCTATTTAACATCTATGTAAAACCGCTGGGAGCCATCATCAGGAGTTCTGGGCTGCGGTGTCACCAATATGCTGATGACACGCAGCTCTATCTCTCTTTTAAATCCTCACCGGAGTTGGCTGTGGAAACCTTGTCCAAGTGCCTGGAATCCGTGAGTGGGTGGATGGGAAGGAACAGGCTGAAGCTCAATCCTGATAAGACCAAGGTGCTGCTTGTGGGTGACGAGAAGGTTAGGTGTTGTTGACCTGAGGCTTAATGGGGTGAGTCTATCCCTGAAGGATCAGGTCCGCAGCCTTGGGGTTGTTCTTGATTCCAAGCTGTCCATGGAGGCTCAGATTTCGGCAGTGAGCCGGGCAGCTTGGTATCAGCTACACCTTATACAGAGGCTGCAACCCTACCTCCCTATTCATCAGCTCCCACTGGTAGTACATGCTCTGGTCACCTCTCGATTAGACTACTGCAATGCGCTCTACTTGGGGTTACCCTTGAAAACGGTCCAGAAATTACAACTGGTGCAGAATGCGGCAGCACGTCTGCTCACAAACAGCCGCCGCCGTGATCATATTACACCAGTATTATTTCATCTACATTGGCTCCCAGTTATTTTCCAGGCCCAATTCAAGGTGTTGGTGTTAACCTTTAAATCCCTATACGGTCTCGGCCCAGTTTACCTGAAGGAGCACCTCCAGTATCACCAACTAAGCCGCCTGACTAGATCAGCCACGCAGGGCCTTCTCTCAGTCCCACCGACGAAAACAGCTAGGTTGGTGGGGACTAGAGAGAGGGCATTTTCAGTGGTGGCCCCCACTCTGTGGAATTCCCTCCCGTTCGATCTTCGCCATGCCCCTTCCCTGGATATATTTCACCGAGCCTTAAAAACTTGGCTCTTTGGACAGGCCTTTGGGATCTCCGGGATGGGCTAAAATTGTTTAAAATTGTTTATTGATTGCCCTACATTGTTTTATACTGCTGCTATTTAAAATGGTTATTGTTGACTGCATTGTATTTTATGCTGTATTTATATTGTATTGTATTTTATTGTATTTTAATGTGTATGTTGCCTAGAGTGGCTTCGGCCAGATAGGCAACACAAAAATTAAATTTATTATTATTATTATTTATTAAGGACAAGTAGTGGTGTGACTAATGACACAGCTGGGTCAAAGCTGAAAGGAAGCCCAGAGGCTGATGCGCACAGATGCAAAAAGAGAGTCCAGAGTTGTATGAAGTACACAATAGGAACATGGAATGTGAGAAGCCTGAACCAGGGAAAGTTAGAAATTGTCAAGAAAGAAATGGAACGTATCAACATTTCATCAACATTACAATACTTGGCATGAATGACGGAAATGGGACATTTTCAATCAAGCAACTACAAAATATTTTATGCAGGAAATGAGAAATCAAGAAGAAACGGGATTGCTTTAATAGTGAGAAATGATGTAGCAAAAGCAATTAGGAGCTACAACGCAAGGTCTGAGCGAGCAATATCAATGAGATTAAATGGGAAACCTATTAACATAACCAGCATCCAAGTCTACGCTCTAATGGCAATCACAGAAGAAGAGGATTTGGAGAGATTTTATGCAGAAGTACAGAAGGAAATTGATCACACACCAAAACAAGATGTGCTGATAATCATGCGGGATTGGAATGCAAAAGTAGGGAACAGAGAAGACCTAGGAATTGTGGGGAAATGGGGCTTAGGAGACAGAAATAAAGCAGGAGAAAGACTTATTGAATTCTGTGAAGCCAATAATTTGTTTCTTGCAAACACATTTTTTGAGCAACCAAAAAGACAGCTGTACATGTGAACATCACCAAACGGTTAATATAGGAATCAAATCAATTATATAACTGCAAGCAGAAGATAGAGAAGTTCCATACTTTCTGCAAAAACAAGACCAGGAGCAGACTGTGGTACAGATCATGAACTGGTCGTATCGAAAATCAGAGTAAACCTAAAGAAGAGCAAAGCAATCATAATGCCAAAATACAATTTAAATAACATCCCATAAGAATATAAAGATCAAATTAGGAACAGATTTGAGGCTTTAAACTTAGTTGACAGAGAACCAGAAGAACTATGGAGTGAACTCAGAGACATTATCAGGGAAGAATGCAAAAAGACAATACGTCTCATTAAAAAGAGAGAAAGACCTCAATGGATGACTGAAGAAACTCTTAAAATGGTTAAAGAGAGAAGGAAAGCAAAAGCAAAAGGAGACAAAAACACAGTTAGAACCCTAAATGCAACAATACAGCAACTAGTACACAGGGACTAGGAGAACTATTACAATAGTTATTGCATAGAAATAGGACAACAAAAAGGCAAGGACAAGAGTCCTCTTCCAAAAAATAAGAGAAATGAAAGGGAAATTTACAGCACGAGTAGGGATGTTGAATAATCAACAGGGGAACACACGGACTGACTAAGATGAAATAAAAGGAAGATGGAAGCAATACACTGAAGAACTCTATAAAAGAGATGCAAGGATGACAGATTCATTCACGGAGGAACCATATGATGAAGAACCAGAAATTTTAGAACATAAGGTGAAAGCTGCTCTTAAAATACTTGGAGGAAACAAATCACTAGGAACAGATGGCATACCAATAGATTTGCTACAAGCTACTGACAATGAATCTGTTCAAATTTTGGCAAACATTTGTCAAGACATATGGAAAACTAAACAATGGCCCACAGACTGGAAGCATTCCATATCCATCCCAATTCCAAAGAAAGGGGACCCCAGTGAATGCAATAATTATCAAACTATTGCCTTAATATCACACGCAAGTAAAGTAATGCTCATGATTCCACAACAAAGGGTCTTACCATATATAGAGCAAGAAATGCCAGACAAGCTGGAGTTAGAAAGGGAAGAGGCACCAGAGATCATATTGCAAACATATGTAGAATAATGGAACGGAGCAAGGAATTTCAGAAGAAAATCACCCTGTGCTTTATAGATTACAGCAAAGCCTTTGATTGTGTAGATCAGCCTTTCCCAACCAGTGTGCCTCCAGATGTTGTTGGACCACAACTCCCATCAGCCTCAGCCAGCATTGCCAATGGTCAGGAAAGATGGGAGTTGTGGTCCAACAACATCTGGAGGCACACTGGTTGGGAAAGGCTGGTTTAGATCATGAAAAACTATGTAATACTTTAAAAGAAATGTGGGTGCCACAGCATCTGATGGTCCTGATGCAGCAACTATACTGTGGACAAGAGGCTACTGTAAGGACAGAATATGGAGAAACCAATTGGTTCCCATGGGAAAGGGTGTGAGACAGGGGTGTATTTTATCACCCTATTGGTTTAATCTATATGCAGAACATATCATAGGGAAAGCGAGATTGGACCAAGATGAAGGTGGTGTGAAAACTGGAGGGAGAAATATAAATAATTTAAGATATGCAGATGATACCATACTAGTAGCAGAAACCAGTAATAATTTGAAATGAATGCTGATGAAAGTGAAAGAGGAAAGCACAAAAGCAGGACTACAACTGAATGTCAAAAAGACTAAAGTAATGACAACAGAAGATTTATGCAACTTTAAAGTTGACAGTGAGGACATTGAACTTGTCAAGGATTATCAATACCTCGGCACAGTCATTAACCAAAATGGAGACAATAGTCAAGAAATCAGAAGAAGGCTAGTACTGGGTAGGGCAGCTATGAGAGAACTAGAAAAGGTCCTCAAACGCAAAGATGCATCATTCAACACTAAAGTCAGGATCATTCAGACCATGGTATTCCTGATCTCTATGTATAGATGTGAAAGTTGGACAGCGAAAAAAGCAGATAAGAGAAAAATCAACTCATTTGAAATGTGGTGTTGGAGGAGAGCATTGTGCGTAACATGGACTGCCAAAAAGACACATAATTGGGTGTTAGAACAAATTAAACCAGAACTGTCACTAGAAGCTAAAATGATGAAACTGAGGTTATCCTACTTTGGACACCTAATGAGAAGACATGATTCATCAGAAAAGACAATAATGCTGGGAAAAACAGGAGTAGAGAAAGAGGAAGGCCAAACAAGAGATGGATTGATTCCATAAAGGAAGCCACAGACCTGAACTTACAAGATCTGAACAGGGTCATTTATGACAGATGCTTGTGGAGGTCACTGTTTCATAGGGTCGCCATCAGTCGTAATCGACTTGAAGGCACATAACCACAAAGAAGTTGGCAACTGCCTGCCTGAAATGCCCTGCCTGCCTTTTAATGTGGCTGCTCCAAACGTCTTTGTAGACTTGACCCTTCAGTGCAGAGAGAGGTTTGAGAAATGAGATGTTCTGCCCTTTTCTGCCTGTCCTGTGGGCTGCTATAAACTCCCTTTGACAGCCAACCCAATTCCAGTGAGTAATAAGTGACAGAGATAAAACACATATGGGTTGGTTTACCTTCACAGGCAGTAGCTTGGGAACAACAGCAATTGTAGTCACACTTCCCAGTATGTGAATTCTTGTTTACCGCTATTGAGCAAGAAACAAACAACAGGGTACATCATCAGTGGGTTTAATGGGATTTAGCTGAGCTCATGGAACCACTGTTGTTGCTTCTATGGACGTAAGGGAGTGAGGTGAGAGGTAAATGAAATGCAAATAGAAAAAGAAAAAAGACAGTAATGATTTCCTAAATGCAATACCATACCAATCACAACAAGATTCCTATGAGTAAGGCAGAAAACTTAACATCCTACAATCAGTCAGGGTTCCTAACCAAAAACCAAAACAGAAAAAGCCTGGCAGACAGTCAGCCAAGGTCACAGCAAAACTGACTTGGGGGCTACAGTTAGTGCAGAATGCTGTGGCACAATTGTTGACATGAGTGATACCCTATCAGTACATAATACCTCTGTTCTGAAATCTGGACTAGTTGTCGATTTGCTACCAGGCCAAGTTCAAGGTGTTCTTTCAATACTATGGGTACCACATAGTATTTGTTCTGCTCTTGTTAGAAATTGATTCTTACACTTTGAAACTCCCTGCTTATTGACATTAGGCAGGCATCTTCATTGTACTCTTTTCAGCACCTGCTAAAAGCATTTTTTGTTTAGGAAATTCTACACAGGGATGTAGTAGCTATTATGCTTTTTATCTGTTTTTAACTTACTGTTAAAAAGCAGACTGCGGCACAGATTATGAACTGGTCGTATCGAAAATCAGAGTAAACCTAAAGAAGAGCAAAGCAATCATAATGCCAAAATACAATTTAAATAACATCCCATAAGAATATAAAGATCAAATTAGGAACAGATTTGAGGCTTTAAACTTAGTTGACAGAGAACCAGAAGACTATGGAGTGAACTCAGAGACATTATCAGGGAAGAATGCAAAAAGACAATACGTCTCATTAAAAAGAGAGAAAGACCTCAATGGATGACTGAAGAAACTCTTAAAATGGTTAAAGAGAGAAGGAAAGCAAAAGCAAAAAGACAAAAACATAGTTAGAACTTTAAATGCAACAGTACAGCAACTAGGATGTACGGGCAAGGAGAACTATTACAATAGTTATTGTATAGAAATAGGACAACAAAAAGGGTAGAGCAAGGAACCTATTCCAAAAGATAAGAGAAATGAAAGGGAAACTTAAACCACGAGTAGGGATGTTGAATAATCAACAGGGGAACACACGGACTGACTAAGATATAATAAAAGGAAGATGGAAGTAATACACTGAAGAACTCTATAAAAGAGATGCCAGGATGACAGATTTATTCATGGAGGAACCATATGATGAAGAACCAGAAATTTTAGAACATAAGGTGAAAGCTGCTCTTAAAATACTTGGAAGAAACAAATCACCAGGAACAGATGGCATGCCAATTGAGTTGCTACAAGTTACCAAGACTGAATCAGTCCAAATTTTGCCAAAAATTTGTCAAGAAACATGGAAAAGAAAACAATGGCCCACAGACTGGAAGCGTATACATCCCAATTCCATATACACCCCAATTCCAAAGAAAGGGGATCCCAGCGAATGCAATAATTATCAAACTATTGCCTTAATATCACACGCAAGTTAAGTAATGTGCAAGATTCTACAACAAAGGATCTTACCATATATGGAGCAAGAAATGTCAGACATCCAAGCTGGATTTAGAAAGGGAAGAGGCACCACAGATCATATTGCAAACATATGTTGAATAATGGAAGGGACCAAGGAATTTCAGAAAATCAAATTGTTCTTTATAGATTACAGCAAAGCCTTTGATTGTGTAGATCATGAAAAACTATGGAATGCTTTCAAAGAAATGGGGGTGCCACAGCATCTGATTGTCCTGATGCACAACCTATACTGTGGACAAGAGGCTACTGTAAGGACAGAATATGGAGGAACTGATTGGTTCCCAATCGGAAAGGGTGTGAGACAGGGGTGTATTTTATCACCCTATTTGCTTAATCTATATGCAGAACATATCATACAGAAAGCGGGATTGGACCAAGATGAAGGTGGTGTGAAAAGTGGAGGGAGAAATATCAATAATTTAGGATATGCAGACGATACCATACTACTAGCAGAAACCAGTAATGATTTGAAACAAATGCTGATGAATGTTAAAGAGGGAAGCACAAAAGCAGGACTACAGCTGAACATCAAGAAGACTAAAGTAATAACAACAGAATATTTATGTAACTTTAAAGCTGACAACGAGGATATTGAACTTGTCAAGGATTATCAATTCCTTGGCACAGTCATTAACCAAAATGGGGACAATAGTCAAGAAATCAGAAGAAGGCTAGGACTGGGTAGGGCAGCTATGAGAGAACTAGAAAAGGTCCTCAAATGCAAAAATGTATCACTCAACACTAAAGTTAGGATCATTCAGACCATGGTATTCCCGATCTCTATGTATGGATGTGAAAGTTGGACAGCGAAAAAAGCAGATAAGAGAAAAATCAGCTCATTTGAAATGTGTTGTTGAAGAGCTTTGCCCATAATATGGACTGCGAAAAATACAAATAATTGGGTGTTAGAACAAATTAAACCAGAACTATCACTGGAAGCTAAAATGATGACATTGAGGTTATCATACCTTAGACACATGATGAGAAGACATGATTCACTAGAAAAGACAATAATGCTGGGGAAAACAGCAGGGAGTAGAAAAACAGGAAGGCCAAACAAGAGATGGATTGATTCCATAAAGGAAGCCACAGACCTGAACTTACAAGATCTGAACAGGGTCATTTATGACAGATGCTACTGGAGGTCACAGATTCATAGGGTCACCGTAAGTTGTAATTGACTTGAAGACACATAACAACAACAACAATTTCTTTTAAAAATTAGGATTGGAGGAGAGAAGATTTACAACGCAAACACAATCCTTTGCTATGTTCAGTCAAAAGTCCCATTCATTTACAGCAGAATGCTAACCATGTTTACTAGATCTAGGGCCTTTTCTGTAGTGGCCCCCGAATTGTGGAACAGCCTACCTGAAGAGATCCGCCTGGTGCCTACAGTACTTTCCTTTAGGCGCCAGGTTAAGACCTGGCTATGCTCCCAGGCATTTTAACGTTTTAATGTTTATGTTTAATGTTTTAGCTTAAATTTGCTGATACTCGTTATAGATTTTATTGTAACATTGTATTTTAATCTTGTTGTACACCGCCCAGAGAGCTACTAGCTATGGGCAGTTTATAAATGAAATGAAATAAATAAATAATAAATAAATAATACTCAAAAGTCCTATTGAATTCAACAGGGTTTGCTCCCTGTATGTGGGATTAGCATTGCAGCTTTACTCCCAGAAAAGCGAATATAGGAATAAAGCTTTGTATTGCGAAGGTTTTCAAAACAGGCTATGAATTAGACAAATTAACTGCCCTCTTCAACAGCCCAGAAAAATGTAAACTTGTTTGACTCCTCATAATTAGAAAAGCATAACACATTGTAATCATAAGCTGCATGTACACTTCTTTTAAATTTCTGTTCCAACATTATTTGAAAGATAAAATAAATAATATGCTATTTTTGCAAGTAATTTAAAAACCCCTGCATGTACACTTTTATTATAATTGTAACTGAAATTGTTTACACTAAATAATTGCCTATCAACATCCTGCTGTGATTCTTTGTTCTACATCTCCAGACCTGCACACAATTTATGACTTTTTCAGATAAGCAGGGAAAGACAACAGTTTTCTGGCCTTGCAATGGGTTCTAGCTATTGCCTAGAGGTCAATAAATCGCTTGTCAATCACAACCCTGACTTCACTTATTGGCTACAAATCTGAAAGGGCAGAGCTAGAGCAGCCGACTGTGAGCTCTTTTAAGAGAATTGGGGGGGGGGAGTTGACATTTTGGTGTATAACTCTTGAACCAGACCAGCTAGAAACTTAATTTTTTTTAATGAATACTGAGAGTCCGGAGCTTTGGCTGACTCACCCAGAGACCCAGACAGGATCCCAAGAATTCAGAGTCTCCGGGCGAAAACCGGAAACCTGGCAACCCTATCCCTAGGTTGGCCTGATCCAGGGAGTATGGATTGGGACTATGGGGCGGCAGTGGGGGGGACTCAGCAGAGCCCTACTGCAAGCTTCACTGTAATGTTCCATCATCTGAACTTTTCAATCCACTGCCACCATCTCCCATCTTTCTGCACTCTGATTCAGCCTTCCATACTCTTAAGCACTTGACTTGTCCTCTTTGGCCTTAGTAGATATGCTTGTCCTATGCACAGTAACCCTAGTATATACTGTTTCTAGTGCCTCCACAAGAATATTGAACATTCACAGAGAACTGCAGTTGGCATATGCTACAAGTCTCATTTCCAGTCCCATCAGGACTCAAGACACTCTGCCACATAATCTTGATAAGTCAGTCCATGACTTGGTTACTGACAATATGCTATAAGCTTCCTTGGTACCTCTGATACTAGTATTTTTTTTTCCTTCAGAGGGGCTAATAAATTAAGATTGGGAAAATGCCATGACAAGAAAGGTTAAACTTAATCTATCCCTGCAACACTGCTGCAGTCAAATTTTGGAGACCCCTATGCCTTCTTTTAGTGAAAAATCAGATATCAGGAAATCTGATCACAGACCCTCCTACATGATGTATGGTTTATAGTCACAAACATAAAGCCCCCCAAGTAAACTGAGTACTTTCAGCAAGGAGGGCAAGCTCACATGAATGGAGTATTAGCAGGGGAAAGCTTTTCTTTTGGATGTTTAATCTTTAAAATATTTTAAAATCTATCTGGGAAAATATATACCCTTGAGGCTCAAGAAGGAAAGGGAAAGCAGATATGAGAGGGAAATGTTTACAAGAATGAGAAGGTTCATATAAAATGGGAAGTGCTATGAAAATACTGGCCACCTTGAGCCTATGTACAGGGGGAAATATAAACTGAAATAAATAAATAAAATGCATCCCTTAGAGCAGTGTTCACAAATGCCAAAGGTAAAAGACTCCCATGGAATGCTGATGGGATGAAAAACCAAGTCCCTGGTAGAAGAAGGACCCCTTGTGGTGTGAAGAAAAATGGAATGCAATACATACTAGATAACTGCTTCTGCCCTGATTTGCTCGTGGGGTAAAGATTAAACATTTGTAGAGAAAAAGATAGCAGAACTTCCCTTCACATGATTAACTTGATACGTATGTTGGGACTGGCAAAGAGCACAATGCATGCTTACTTGCACATAAGTCCCACTATGCTCAGTTGTGCTTGGTCTCAGGTAAGCAGCTTTAGAAGGCATATGCAAACAAGAATATGCAATGTTGGAGGTACTCTACACTGCTCCATTGAGTTGGCCTTCAGGCATCTGAGGCGCATGTGTGTGGTATAAAGTGTGTATGTGGGGGGAGAGAGAGAGACGGGCTCACTATCTTATTAAAGAGATAGTTGAAATCAATTTACTACATTGTTTAATGAAACATGTGTAACTTGAATATTTGATTTCACTGACAATAATTTATTAGATCCACATCTAAGCACATATACTTGAAAATCAAGCTACATTATCTAATGATAGTTGATTTATATCCTATAACAGCATGCTCAAAATATCGATAAAGCCATAATTACTGTCTTATTTGCTAATAAGTGAAAATAGGGAAGAAGATCCCTGTATCTTTAAAAGTTGTGCAGGGGGAAGGGAGAATTTCACCTTGTGGTTTTTCCCATTACAGTGTTGCAAGAAAACCTGCACTTGGCTGAGTTTTCTCTTCAGAATCATTCTCAGGCTCTGAGCCTGGCAACCCTAAGTGAAGTAGGAAGGCACAAATAATACTCATAGCATGGATAATTAATCAAAAGATGGATCTTAGTCAGGGCCAGCTGCAGGCATGCCGGGGCCCTTGGGCACCAGCCTGCCCCAGGCCCCTCCGCTCCCCTTCCATAATCCATGGCAGGAGCCATGGATCGCAGGACAGGAGCTTCCGAGCCGCCCAGCACCACCCCTGCTATTCCCCCGCTTCACCTACCTTTCTCTGCTGTTTTTGCGGCTGCGCGCACTGCTGCCATCAACCAAGATGGCGGCAGAGGCTTCAGCCCCTTACAGAAACCTCAGCCGCCATATTGATTGATGGCAACCTTGCATGCACTGCAAAAAACAGCAGAGAGAAAGGTAGGTGAAGTGGGGGGATGGCGGGTGGCTCGGAAGCTCCTCCTGTCCTGCGATCGCTGAAGGGAAGCAGAGGGCCCCTGTAGCAGGGCCTTCAGGCCAGTGCCCCACCTGGCCGCCCTTTAGAACTGGCCCTGATCTTAGTTGCCAGACACCTGAAGCTCTCCCATCCAGTCCTAGGATCTATGTTAGCTCAGGCTTGTACCTTCCAGAAGATCAAAGGTACACTCTGACGTGATTTTTAAGGCAACAGTATTTCATTTAAAATGAATGACAAGCATTTTATGGCCTATCATCTTTTTGAGAAAAGTGGTTTTCAGGTGCCTCCACAATGGTGAGGTGGATGCAGCATACCTTCTGTATGTTCTAGAATGGGGGTTTCGAAAGAGCAGTCCATGAGCTTTATTCAAGAAATAAGGGACGTGTCATTGCCTACTATTTTGGAAAAAGTGGTTTCTATACAGTCAGGGTGAGAGCCTGGTGGAGATAGTTTCTACCCCTGGAATGAGAGACAAGGGGGTGTTTGGTATGAATGTTTTATTTAGTGTGTGTGTTTATGATTTGTTTGTATGTATTTAGATTTGAGTGGTTCTCATGGTATGGACATGTGAGTGTGCTGCTTTTAGGATGTGAGACTAAATTATGTGAGTGCTTGTAGAGTGTGATTTGAGGCAGGGCCGGTGCCAGTGGGCGGCCAGGGCGGGCCCTTGCCAAGGGGCCCCTCCTTAGGGTGGGAGGGTAGCGCTCCCTTTCCATGATCCACAGCAGTGTTGGCTCCTGACCCTACCACAGATCACAGAGAGAGAGCTCCCAGACACCCCCCCTACAACTGCACAGGCCAGCAATGCCCACCTGCATGCCCCACCTACCTCTCCCATTGTGGTGAATGCTGTGCGTGCTATGCGCACATACCTGCTATCAACCAAGATGGCAGCCAAGGCTTCCCTTAGGGAAGCCCCCGCCATCATCTTGGTTGATGGCAGGCATGCACGGGGCAAGCTGGTGCCAAAGGGGCTGGTCATGCCTGGCACCGGCCCTGATTTCAGGTATGCTAAAATAGTAAGCTTGACTGTGTTGGTTCAGAATGCTTATATGTTTGATGAACATTACTGTTCATCTTGCAAGGGTGTGTTTGAGTAAACTGAATGATATCCATTTTCAACTGTAGTTAGATTAAATTCTTTGTTATTATAAAGGGGGCTGGCTGTTTTAATTGTTTTTCTTTTTATTATATTGTGATTAAGAAGTGAGCTGATTTGTTTTTTAATCTATGTTTAAAAATAAGTTGTTTTTTTAACTTGATTTTTATTAATTTTTTCTTGAAGCTTAGGGAATATTTAGTCTTCTATGTTATGATTTTTTCTTGTATTTCTTGTACTTAATTTTATATGCAATGTTTATACTATATATTGATACTAAAGAGGATGTTTTGTTCACTTATTAATTGTATCTTGTCAATTGTGTTTGTTTGTATTTGCTGTTTTAAGATGTTTTAACTTATGTTATAGACCACTTAGAGTTTTATTTAAATATAAAAATGTAAATGTACTGCCTTCAAGTCGATTCTGACTTATGGCGACCCTATGAATAGTGTTTTCATGAGGCTGAGAGGCAGTGACTGGCCCAAGGTCACCCAGTGCGCTTCATGGCTATGTGGGGATTCGAACCCTGGTCTCCCAGGTCGTAGTCCAACACCTTGACCACTACACCACACTGGCTCTCATTTAAATATAAGGGGTATATAAATTGTCTTAAAAAAAGGAAAGTGGTCTGAGGTGACAACTCTGTGGAGCCACATGGGGGTGAAGAACAGCATGCGCAGCAGCTGCTCCCTCATTCTTAGAGCCCAGAATGTACCAGAAGTGATGTGGGACGAGGCTCTGCCTTTGTCAGAGGAATAAAGCAGCAACTGGTGGCAAAATGGGGCAAAGTCCCAAGTGGGGAAAAGAGGCTGTCAAGGCTCTTGAAAGGAGTGGAGAGTCAATGAATGGGAACAAAGGAAGCAGCGAGAAAGAGAGGAAGAAGCTAAGACTGGCTATGGCAAAGAGAGTGACAGAGTGGGAATTGTCAGTTTGTAGGAAAGAATAGGACGCTAAATGTGACCTAAATCATGAGCTGATAAATATTACACCAAACATCAAAGAACTTTAAAATGAGACATATCCATTTTGTTAAAACATTCCTATTGATTTTTAATTGTATTGCTTCTTTTATTCCATATTGTGTTTTACTGTATTGAAATTTGAATTCCATATAATTTTTAAAAAATACTTCAGCATGTGGCACAGTGCTTTTCAAGTTGCTAAACATCAGCTATAAAAATTATTAAGTGCTCTGCCAAGACCTTCAGCAATTTCCACGTGGTCTGGGGGAAGTGGGAAGTGTGGGAGCCAATGACCTAGAAGCCTACCTCTGCGTCTACTGAAGCAGTGTGAGGGACCTTTCTGCAGAGGGATCACGAACAAGCCCTAAAATTACAAGACCCTATCCAGTGCTAGTCATGCTTTATTGCAGATTATTAATGGGCCAGGATTTACATCAGGGGTGGGGAACTTTTTTGGCTCCATGGGGCAGATCCTTATCAGGATTGGCCTCAAGGGCCCAATTTGACAGGTGGGCAAGACTACCCAATTGTCAATCACATGACATCATTATAACATTACATGATTGTGGGCGGCCCACCTGTCAAAATCCCTTGTGCAGGGATTCCAAGAGCCAGCCAGACAGCTGGCTGTCAGGGTTTGGGAAACCCCCAACAACTTCAGAGCCCTTTTGCTGTTTTCAAAGGGCTTTAAAGCCGTGCCTGTGCTCTCATCTGAGCCTCAAATGGGAGTGGAGGACTGTCTTAAAGTGCTTTGAAAAAGTGTTCCTGGAAGCAGCCTCTCTCCTCCTTTTACCATTGCTCTGAGCCTCCAGAAGCAGCTCCGTGTTTCTCTTTTAAGCAGGCAGCAGTGGCAGAGGAGGGGGCGGGGAGAAAGAAACCTCCACTGTACAAGCTCCTTTGTCCTCTCACCCACCTGCTTAAGGGAGAAACAAATAGCGCTTTTGCAAAGGGCTTTAACCCCTAGTCATCAGCTGATGCAGAATTAAACCCTGTCCTCCCACCCATCAGCTGATGTCACCAGTGACATCAGTTGATGAGTGGATGAGCATCGTTGGGGGGAAATGGTTTCACAGGCCAAACTGGACCTCCTGGTGGGCCAAGATTGGCCTGCAGGCTAGAGGTTCCCCACTGCTGATGTTCATGCTCATCTCAATCTGCCTCAAAGTCTCATCAGATGTTCAAAAAAATGTGTGATGTCTCAAACTGAGTATGAGACACATGTGCTAGACCTGCCAAAAATGTCCCCACACATGCTGGCCATGTCCTGTTCTTTACTGTATGAAGGTCTGCAGAGAGATTCTAACTGCATTCAGTTGGATGCAGTTGGAATCCTCCCTTTAGCAGGGCTCCCTGATTGGACAGGGGCCACATTCACACTGTACATTTATTCCACAATTGTTTCATTTTAAACAGTCATGGCTTCCCCCAAAGAATCCTGGGAAGCATAGTTTGTGAAGAGTGCACTGCTAAGAGTTGTTAGGATGGAGACTCTGGTCCTCCTCAGAAAGCTACAATTTTCAGACTTCTGGATACAAAGAGGGACTGGCTATTAAACCACTCTGGGAATTGTAGTTCTGTGAGAAGAACAGGAGTCTCCGTCCTAACAATTCTCAGCACCCTTCACAAACTACACTTTCCATGATTCTTCAGGGGAAGCCATGGCTGCTTAAAGTGGAATGATAGTGAAATAAATGTACAGTGTGAATGTAGCCAGGGTTCAACTGAAGGTAATTAGAATACTCCTCCAGACCTATGTATTCAAATGCACAAAAGTCAGGGGAGGAGCCAGCATGTGCTGGAATGTTGGGATGGGGCTTGTGTGCATGCACACACGTATTCTTTCAAACATCTGGAAAAAGCTTCAAATGCATCCATAAAATTCAGTGGGGATCAGGTTAGGATGTTGATTAACAACTACACCAGCTATGCATGTGATGCTTCCTTCCTGGTTGAGGTGAATACTTGTATCTCACTCCTAGATATACTAAGTTCAAACCAATGTGTCCAGATATGTGCTTTATTGTTTCCATGTTATCAGTGAGACATTCTTTTTTTAGGCTCTCACCCCCCCTAAAAAAAATCTTCACTGCATATTGTCTGTCTTTAGGACATATACACTGAGCATCTTCATTTCTATCATTGAAATCATTCTCACTCACTCTCTCACACACATACAGGTCAAAAACACTGCAATGGAGATAGGTCTTCCTAATCCAAGTCTACATAAATAAAATATATATGTAAAGAATTGCTAGCTACCTTGTTGATTTGGTTGCATTTCAGGCCTGTTTATTTCTTCCTCTCTTTCTACACTGGGGAGAGAAACTCAAACATTAAAAATAAAAAACAGGCTGCTATTTGATATACTTCCTTTACATTAAAACTTTATCATGCTTCCAACTTGCTTTTAACAGCATCTGTTGTGGAATTTTCTCCTTAATGGAGTCCTTGTCCAGGAAATGACACTGAGGCAGGTTGAAGCTCACAGCTGTTTATTATACTTACAATTGCAAGGAGTCCCTGCTAGCGTGTGCTATGGCGGGAGACTGCCTTCTTCCCCACTTCATGGCTTTTATAGGTTTGTACAAGGTACAGTTATGTGTCCCAAGATCAGAGCTTGGAAGATTACTTTTAAAAAGTAATAAATTACAGTTACAATTACTTGGCCCAAAAAGTAGTAATTACCGTTACAATTACAATTGCTCTGAAAGTAACTGATTACTTTACTTTTTCTCAAAAGTAATCACTACAATTACATTTCAGTTACTTTTAAAAAAAACTCCTACAAGGTGCTGGCCTTGGCTGCTGCACATCTAAGAAGCCTAAAACAATATTAAAAATAAACACACACACACAGGGGGTAGTAGAATAAAAAAAATTATCCATAAGATTAACATAATGCCATAACAGAATCTCACATCCCCCCAAGCAATGAAGATACCCCAACTCTTGAAATCAAATTTTACACTTGAAATGCTTTTATAATATGTTTCTGTTATATCTCAAAAGAACAAGATGCTCAAAGAGCATGTCAGACAAGGAATGTCTTTTTACAGTCATTACGTTGCCACCAGTACTGAACAGGCGTTCTACTGCGGCGCTTGAAGGCATGCCTGTGTTGTGCTGCAAAAAACACCGCAGCACACGTGGAAAGCCATGGAGTGATGACACTTCCCTGCTGGGAGACCTCAGGTACCTCACCAGTTCCTCCTCAGCAGTGTCCACTGCTGACTTCTTGCCCTGGGGCAGAAAGTTAAAGAAGTCATCTTCTAAGTCATCTCCTTCCTGGTCTTTATCTGAAGACTGATCACTGTCCTCATTAAGTACACCCATCTTTATTTCAGCTTTCAGCAAGGCTTCCATTGTGTATCGAAGAAAGAGAGAGGATATGTTAACACATATATGTTAGGAAACCATCATCTGCTCTTCATTTCCTGATGCTTGTCATGTCCCCTGGTTCAGGGTCCAGCCTGAGCCTGTGGATGATGACATGGAAGGTAGGAAGGTGATCAAGTCACCACACTCATGGGGCAGCACAGCAGACCCTTAAGGATTACCTGCAGCAACCCAAGGTTGTGATGAGGAGCCCCAGGAAGAAAAGGACCAGCCCCTGCCTACCACCTTAAGCCCTCTGATGCCTCCCTTGAGACAACATTTCCCTTGGAGTAATCCACCCAAAGGGCTTCCCTAATGTTCTTACTTGTTGGTATGGGTGGTGGCCTGACACGATTCCAGCCAATCTAGTTTGAAGCGAGGGTGTAGGCAGGCTGCCAGAAGAAGCCTCTTGTCCTCCCAGATAGCTGCAAACCGCTTTCTTAGGGCTTCGCGCACACCTCTCAGCAGCTGAAAACAGTATGTGTACCTCTCAGGTTTGTTTTCCAGTCCTTCTAACTTGCGGTCCAGATTGCAGAGCGCTGGTAGCAAATACCCCATGAACATGCCGTTCTCCCATTGCAGGATATCTAGGGACTGGGCTAGTGGCTCCATAATCTCTGTGTATTCCTGTACCACTTCAATCTCAGCAGCTGTGATCCTGGACAAGGAGCAGCGGTCCATTATGGCATGCATTTTTAGTGGCACAGTTGACAGGAGCTCATGTAGTTGCTTCAACGCATCAAAGGTGGAATTCCACCTGGTCTTTTTCGGTACCTTCAGATACACACCACATTGCGCACGGATATACTCAGCAATCTGTGCTGACTGGTTCTGCTTGGACTACAACTTGCTGCACTTTCCCATCAAGGAACGAAACTGTTTCTTGAAAGGACCAAGAAGACTACTTTTGGAGGAGTCAGAAAGCATGGCCTCTATGTCTTGTGTTGCCACAGGGTTGAGGGTGTGGCTAGCACATCTCTGGTGTGGTGGTAAAACAAAATCCTCTCCTGAGTCTGCAGCTTCTTCCTTTGCCTCAGGTCCTGTGTCCAGGATCTCACAGATAGGCACAAACTCCACCTCAGCCTCCTCCTCCTCCTGGTTATCACCATCATCGTCACTGGTGCCTGCAGCTTCCACTGGTTCTTTGGCCATGAAAACTGTGAACGCTTTCACAAAGTTGGAGCCATTGTCTGTAGTAGTGCACATAACTTTGTTGTGGATCCTGTACTGCACATGTACATCATGCAGTGCTTTTGAAAGGACATCGTATGTATGGCGCCCCTTCAGACGCTTACAAGCCAAGGCCCCGACCTCACGTTTCAGGGTAGTTGGGTTGATCCAGTGGGCTGTTACCCCAAAGTAACTCTTCTTGCCATTGGTCCAACAATCTGCAGTGGTTGCTATATATGCCATAGCACCCATTCGGTTTGCAAGAGTTTCTCTCATGTGGCATGCTCTCTTCTCAATTCTGTCTCTCAGAGTCTTGGCACATATGATGGTGAGATCTTTGGGGAGTCCAATGCGAACCAGATTAATGAATGATGGTTTGTCCACAGTCTGAAGTGGTAATGTCTCCTCTACAATGAAATCAATGATTCTCCTGTCGAGATTGCTCTGGGTGACAGGCTCCCTGCCAGATCCCCACCTCTCAAGGGTTGTCTGCTGCTGCTTCAGCATTTTGGGAGGAGGGGTGTCATGCATTGGTTCAGGAAGGCCACGTCTCCTTGCCTTTATTGCTTCTTCAATTGCTCTCAGCTTCTCAGGGTGTGCCCTCTGAGGAAGAAGAACAAAGCATGAATCCAAGAAAAAATGGAAGAGGAACTTCACAATTTAAACATAAATAGACAATGGACACTCTTTGAGGACCAGCATGACAAAGGCTTACCTCAAAATGTTTCTTCACATTGGATGAGGAGGAAACAGCTGATCTCAGATTTTTGATCCTTGGAAGGCAGTAATTGCATCGTACAACAACATTTTTCCCACTCTGGCTCACAAATGTACAAGCTTTCTCAAAGCCAAACCATGGTACTTGCTGTTCTGCAGATGTGGCTGTGGGCAACTGGCACTGCTTCGTGCCCTCCTCCTCCTCATGCACAGGGCCTCCTTTCTGAACCTCACTTTCTAGTTTTGCCTCCTCAGGATCAACAAGCTGTGACTCAAGTGGCCGCACTAACTGACTGCTGCTCTCAGCAGCAAAACCTGCAACAGGCGTCTCTGTAATAAACAAGAGATAATGCTCCTATATGGGTGAACTTCAGCTGTGATGTGCCCCCATCTCTTCCCCATGCTGCAAGATGTCCCAGTCAGAGTGGAAGTAAGCAGGTCGATAGCACAATTAAAAGAGATCCTATTTGCATCATTTTTGCTCACTGAATAACCCTGCCTGGGCCAGTCTAACCTACTATCTCACAGGGTTGTTGTGAGAACAAAATGAGACTAGGGTTCAAATCCCCACATAGCCATGAAGCTCACTGGGTGACCTTGGGCCAGTCACTGCCTCTCAGCCTCATGAAAACCCTATTCATAGGGTCACCATAAGTTGGAATCATCGTCACTCACCTCCACAGCTCTTCGCCATTCTGCTGCTGCCTTCTCCTCCGTTGTCCTTGCCCTGGCATTTTCCTCCGGCGTCCATTTTTTCCTCTCAGATGCTAGCAGGCCCTGCCTATTCACCTCTTCCCTCGTGCCTCCTAACACAGATCACGAGGGAAGAGAGAGTCTGCGCAGAGGTCCAATCAGTGTGAGGCACATGTCTTGTTTTAACCAATCACAGCCAGGAGCTGACTTCCCCTTGTTCCCGCCCCCAAGTAATGTCCAACCTAACGTGGAAACGTTAAAGTTGCAGCTGAAAAGTAGGGAAATTACTAGTCGTTCCGTTACTTGCCAAATGTAATGGAATTACCCACTCATTATTTAAAATTGTAACTAATTACAAGTAACTCGTTAAAAATAACGAGTTACTTCCAAGCTCTGCCCAAGATACCCAATAAGGGGCTTTACCTGTTTTCCGCTCCCACCTGGCTCCGTGATTCACCAGGTAATTCTCCATTGTAGGGAAGTAAGAACGCACATACTCATCCCTTATCTATCTTGTCCTGTCGCAACATCCATCCCCATCCCTCTCATCTACATGCTAATACCAACGACCCCTGAAAATGGGTTTTTCCACTTCACATCCATGACCTGCTCTGAGGCGTTGACATCTCTTATGAGCCATTAGATTTACACTTGCCAACTTTGTTCCATGAAAATTAGAAAGTTTTGCCTGGTGATTTAGACTCAGTAGGGTCTGAAATGGCATGCAAGAAATCAAAACAAGGCTGGCTCCCATGATTCCATTTGGGAGCCAATGTTCCCATAGGGTAGGGATCAGACTCCCCTTTAGATGACCAGTTTGGGCATGTGCAAATAGCAAATCACCACCACCTGCTCTGTTCTTAGTGCATACGCATAAGAAACCTCTACATATTGTGATGTTGATAGTCAGAGACATGCAGACTGCACATTTCATTTTTCTGACACAGAACATGTACTATAAACTATCCCTGTCACCCCCTTAGGGACAATTCATTGGTTTGGTGAAGTCTTGAGCAGCAGTTCAAAATTATTAAGATTTTCCTGCTTATTATAATCTATGGCAGGAACTACTGGCAAAACTGCAGGGTATGCGTGTGCAGTTCAATTCTGAAGCCAGAAACATGCTAGTACTCCAATGTTTGCAGAGGGAGCCACCTAATGGATGCTATGTGCAATGCCTTTTCCTTTAGTTTTGAAATGTGACACTATGGTGCTGTGCTTTACACTGTATACTTACATAGGGGAGAGACATTTTCTGTAGCTACTGGACAACTGTACAAAGTGAAGAGCAGTGTGGTGTAAGGATTAGAATTTGACAGGCGTTGGTCTGTTCGTGGAGGTTTCATCTAGTAATACAGTAAGGCTCAGAAACTTCACAAAGCAATACATGACCAGGACAGCATGGGCATATTTTCTGGTCTCAGATACTTCATCCTCCCCTTCTGGATTTGGGCCTAAAAGCAAAAGAAACATGTAGGTACATGGAGAGTAAGTTGTAAGCAAGCACATTTTGTGTCATTGCACAGCATCATTACTGAGCACAAGGCCCTGGTGGTAAAACATCAGCCTTCACTTCCAATTTCCCAGCTTTGTGAAGTATAAGCCAACACATATAAGTCTTAACTCTGATATTAAACCTGTATATAAAATGGTGGGGCAACATAACAATAATAAAGAGTGTCCCATGGGTGTTTAGGAAAAGAAGGTCCTTTCCTGCTACTGCTCTTTGTGGTGGTCAAAAAGGAAGTAAGTGGGAAGGTGCTGTCTCCAGTTGACCCAATGCTTGATGGCATGGGACCCGTGGGTGAGGAAAGGAGGCAATGACCCTAGACTTACAGAAGGTTGTAGAAGCTTCTTCCTAATGCTTGGACAGATGAATCCCCAAAGATTCAAAACCAGAAGCATTTCTGCTGAGCCAAGGTTATGTGTGCCACACTCACCTTTGCAATTATAAGATATATAAACCAATATTGTTCACAGCACTGATTTCTTTTGGAGTCTAAGCTCTCATAATAAATTAATAAAAAGAAAGTTCTTTTTCTCAGCATGTATCTGTTGCAGCAACCCAATTTTGGAAAACCTTTAATGAGAGAAGAAAAGTGATTTCCCCCCCAAACTAAGCTGCTTTCCCTACCTCTGGAAATCCCCAGAGGACACAGAATAGCAAGGAGACAGGCCCCAGCTTTAATTGTTGTATTAAAATTCTTCCAAGCTAGTACGCAACCATTAAAAAGGCAAGTTAATTAAAATGCCAACACAGTTCCTTTCATAGTCTGTGAAGGCACTTATTAGGTTTTCCCCTTGTTGCTACTGTAACTTCAGTTAGGCCTAAAAGGCTCCCTAAAAGTTTGTGCCTGTATAAAAAAGTAGATAGGAAGCAGTGTTTCCCTTTCTTCTAGTACTGGGGGTCATCCAATGAAGCTCAGTGTGGTAAGATTCAGGACAAAGTACAATGAAGCACTTTTTCACATAGCACATAGCTAAACAAAGGAATCTGCTGCAACAAGATATAGCTATCGCCACCAGTTTTCTAGGGAACACAAGTGGGAGAGCGCTATTGCGCACTCCTGCATGTAGGTTTCCCATCAGCATTGGGTTGGTCACTGTGGGAACAGAATGCTGGGCAAAGGGCCATAGCTCAGTCTTAAAGTATCTGCTTTGCATGCAGAAGGTCCTAGGTTCAATCTCTGGCATCTCCAGGTAGGGCTGGGAAAGACTCCCTGTCTGAACCTCTGGGGAGCCTCTGCTGTCAGCTGATGAGCAGGGATAAAATCTTACTGCCTTGGCTGCACAAGCCTGTTCCATAGTGGGAACAGGCACATGCCGCCAATGCAGGATTTAACCCTGTCCTTCTGCCCATCAGCTGATGTCACCAATGACACCAGTTGATTAGGCAGGTGGACATGGTTTGGTGGAAATGATTGTAATGTGCTCTATGTGGGGCTGCCCCTGAGGTTGGTTCAGAAGCTGTAGCTGGTGCAAAATGCAGTGGTGTAACTGCTCACTGGGGCAGGGCACTGCCAACATGTCATGCCGCGGCTGAGAGAATTGCACTGGCTGCCCATTAGCTACTGGGCTAAGTTCAAGCTTCTGGTTCTGGTGTACAAAGCCCTATGCAGCTGGGGACTAGGATACCCGAAAAAGCATCTTATAGGGATGGGTGAGTATTTCGATTCAGTTTGCATTTCAAGCAGCATTTATCAAATTTGCACTTTCCGAAACAATATGAGAACTGAAACAGAGCCATCCTTCGACGTTAGCATTTATTAGAATTTTGGGATGCAGTTTGCCAACTAAACAACATTTACAAAAATGCATATATTAGGGGAAAGTGTCCATAAAAATGAATACATGAGTGAAAGTAACATGCAGAAAGGCATGAAATGATGAGAAATGACTTGCAGACATTATCAAAACTGCCTACAAAAATGTGTTTATTTGGAGAAATTTGCACTAAAATAGTGGAGAATATTCATGAGGATTTTTAAAAATAAATAAATCGCAGATTGGAGCAGAAATGTAGAGGACTGAATTTAACATTAGAAAAGTGAGAAACTGAGAGAACTGAAATTGACAGATCTTCCCATACCTAGTGTCTTACCCCTTATATACCCAGTTGGTATGATGTTCTGCAGGTGAGGGTCTCTTGCATCTTATGAGGAGGTCATACCGGATAATGTAGGAATGAATGAATGAATGAAATGGCCTCACAAGCTAAATTGGACCCCGTAGAAAACTGGGGCCTCACAGTGTCTCTTACATAGAAGTAAATTATTCCACAGATAGGAACAGAGGATTTAAGGTCATACATAAATTAAGGTAGGGACAAATCCTGCCCCCATCCAAACAGTGATGATCCCAATGGTGGAAGGCAGCTTTTGCTCTGACTTCAGCAGTGCCCAGTTTGATTTCAGCTCCCTTTTACTGTCTCCCATTAGAGGGGAATACAAATTGTTCACTGTGTGGCTTTCCCAATAAGAATTACTTTTTTATACTATAATTACAAATTTATACTATAACTAAGACAACCATCTGTCTTTAAGTGTCTCAGCCTGATGTGCCTGTTTCTTTACACAAAATGACTGAGCCCTTCTCAGTGAGGATTTTTTTTAACCATGTGCCAGCTTTGTTTTTGTATTGTAAAACCTATTCTGATTCTGTCAAGCTCCTGCCTTAGAAAGTGACGAGTTTAATATTAGGGTAAGCCAGTACAGGCATTACTATTGCAGCAGCGCTCTTCTTCCTTTTGGTTTCAAAATCACGAAGTCTTTGCCACTGCGAGGGGACAGTTGAGATTATTTCCATGAACAGAAATGGAACAAGATAGAGCAAGAAACAAGCCGGTCTTAACTCTTGAGGACTGCGAGAGCCTTTTCTGTTTTTGATTAATGACACTGAATCTTAACAAAGGTTGTTTGAATGGTGTTTGTCTGGAACGCCATCGTTTAAGAGCATGTTTTCATTATTTAGTGCTCATGCAAAAAGTCAGATCTAGCTCAATAATTTGGGAAAAGCATGGCCTAGAGTACAAAGGGACCCAACATGGTGTAGTGATTAGAACAATGGACTAGGATGAGGGAGACCTGGGTTCAAGTCTCCATGAAGCCATGGACCTACCTGGATGGATGACCTTGGGCCTGTCATTCTGTCTCAAGCAAACAGTTGTGAGGATAAAATGGAAGGAAAAGAACCATGTATGCGGTTATACTTTTCAGCAAGTAGTTTCCCTTGTGTAGGGTGCTCTGCCCTTACACCCCCGGTTGATGGAGTTCAATAGAGTTGTGATGTTGTGTATTTGTGTCCAGTGTCCAAAGGACAATTCAGCAGTTGAAGATTCCACCTAGAACTCCTACAAATTTTCACAAACTTGGCAAATCCACTTTTTTGCATAAAGATGGAAGAATGCATGAAGTTGCATAAAGATTGAAAAATGGGCTTACATTCCCCCCCCCAGCTCTTTGGAGGGACAGTGGGTTTAGCAACGTAATAAATAAACAAAATAAAGTTAATCAATCTCATTTCAGCATGTACCCTCTTCTGTTTTCATTGTTAGCTGGTTGCCTGCTGATTTCTCCCTTTTTCTAATCCCAGTACATGTTCTTCCCTTTACACAGGGCATGCCACACCATTTTATCCATGATGGAAGTGGCTGGAACAGCAGAGAGGCATGTGTGTATGTTGCAGTTGGCCCTGGGTCCAAAGAGCCATAGTGAAAGGGGAAATATGGTATATGTAGTCATTGAGCCTCAGTGAAACTGCCCTGGTCACCTATGGCCCTCGAAATGTTGTTGGACTCTGAATCTCCGTCAGCCCCAGCCAGCATGGCCAATGGGCCAGGATGATGGGAACTGCAGTCCAGAACATCTGGGGGACCTCAGGTTATCCACACCTGCTATACTCACTGTTTGAGGCAAGTCTGCATTAGGTGGGTGAGGGAGAAAGGGGCTGCCAACACTGGCCATGCAAGAAACAGCTCCCCAACCATCAAGAGAACATAAGAGAAACCCTGCTGGATCAGCTCAAGGTTCTGCATCCTGCTTCCAACGATGACCAGCCAGGTACTTCTGGAAAGTCCAGCAGATGTGTGGAGAGAGATGGTGCTAGAACAGATGTACCATTGAATGTTGTCTGGCTCTGAAGCTGTCTGGCCCCTCCAAATGAAAATCTGCCGGGATTGTGTCAGGTACCTTGAGTGGCATGCCAAATAACATGTCCTGCCGATAGTGGTAGTCTGGAGTAAAAGGAAGAGGGTTAGTTGGCCTTGAAAGAAATGTGCTCTTTCCTCCCAAAATTCAGGCATATGAGCGCCTGGGACACCATGCCCAGAGGAGCAAGGAGGGTTCAAGACCAGTCTCAAACAGGACAGCGGAGATCCATTATCAAGCAAGAGTGTGTGTATTAATTAAATCTCCCTAACTCATCACCATTTAAGAGAAAATGAGTTCTACTACAGTCACCGCTATTTTATCTCACAACTGGGGACCCAACATAAAGTGCTGCAGTGTGCTTTGAGTTAAGCCCTGTGGACCTTGAGAGCTGCTGCTAATATGAGGAGAGCAGACCCACAGGAGAGGGAGAGGCTAGTTGGCACATCCTGGCCCCTGTCTGGTCTGCCCTCCCAGCCAGCAAGAGTGTGTGTTGTTTTTTAGTTCTGCATCAGTTTGTTTGCCCTGTGATGTAGTTGCCTTCAGGTAAGAGTGTGTTTGTGCTGATTGCAGGTTGGGTGATTGCTTGATTGCTGGCTGAGTGCAGACAGCTGGGGTGTTGGTGTGGTCCAGAGCCTGCCTTCCAGTAAGAGCAGGCTCTGTAAATACCATTGACCACAGTATCCTCTTGGACCGGCTCCACGGAATGGGAATTGGGGGCACTTTGTTATGGTGGTTCCAGTCCTGCCTACAGGACTGAGTCCACAGAGTAGCATTGGGTGATCGTTTTTCAGACCCCTGGCAGTTGAACTATGGGATGCCGCAGGGTATCCTCCCCAATGCTATTTAATATCTATATGAAGCCTCTAGGAGTGGTAGTTAGGAGTTTCAGGGCCAGATGTCATCAGTATGCTGATGACACTCAGCTCTCCTTCTCTGTACCATTTGAATCAGGAGAGGCTGTGCAGGTCTTGGACTCGTGTCTGGATGCAGTGGTGGGATGAAGGAAAATAAGCTGATATTGAATGCTGGCAAGATGGAGGCACTGCGGGTGAGTGGTTCCTGTATCGAAGAAATTGGACAATTGCCTACAAAGGACAAGGTTGCACTGCCCCGAAGGATCAGTTATGCAGACTGGGAGCACGTCTGGATCTAGCTGTCACTGGAGGTCCAGGTAGTCTCAGTAGCTAAGTACCTTTTATCAGCTGCACCTAGTGAGACACTGCAACCATTCCTGGACTGGGAGAGCTTGGCTGCAGTAATTCAGGCACTGGTGACTTCAAGACTGATTACAGCAATGCACTGTATGTGGGGCTTCACTTGCACATGACTTGGAAATTGCAATTAATGCAGAATGCTGCAGCCAGATTACTGACAGGAGTGAGACCCTGCCAGCATATAACATTTCTGTTCAGAGTTCTGCACTGGCTGCCAATTTATTACCAGGCCAAGTTTGAGGTGTTACTACTGGTATATAAAACCCTTAACTGTCTGGGACCAGTTTCTTTGTGAGACTGCCTTACCCCATATGTGCCTGCTCGAGGCACTGCAGTCTGTGAAACACACTGTTACAGGTGCCACATACCCTCATTCTGCACTGGCAAGAAATCATTCTTTTAGTATGGCAGCAACTACTCTTTGGAACTCTCTACCTATTAACACCACACAGGCACCTTTGCTGTATTCCTTTCAGCACCCGCTTAAAACTTGTTTTTAGGCAAGCCTATCAGGACATATAGATGTTGATCTGTTTTTATATAGTTAGTAGCTGTTTTACTTGTTTTAAGTGAGTTTTTAATTATTTGTTTTTAACTGTTTTATTGATATTTTTAATGTTTTTTGTAAACTGCTTATATCTTTACATTCCAAATGGTATATAAATTTTGTTTAAAAACTTTTAATAGTTCCAACAGTTCCTTTGCACTGTGTTATCGTTGGAGCATGATGATGCTAGACCTAGTCATCATGAACTTTCCTTTTCAGTAAAAAAAAACCTCCCATTTTTCAAATTGGGCAACCTGCATCCTAAATATTAAATGCCGCAGAGTGAGGCAGTGGAGTTGTATTAAACAAACAAAAATATTTTAAATGTGTATATTATGATTTATGTTTGTGACCAAAGGAGAACACAGAATACAGGAAGATGAGATGTGGCCCCTAATAGCAGAAAATATCAGCAGAACTGTTTCTCACTTGGGCAAACAAAATGCCTTCAGCATGCCTTCCTTGGTTTTTTCCTAGTTAATACCTCCCAAGACGGCAAAATTGTGGAGTTATGGCCCAGTTAGAGACAGAAGGAGTGCTTAGGCTGGTCTCATTTTAGTCACTGAATAGATTATCAGCAATAGAAAGTAACAGGGTGACTGGTCTCCCTTCTTTGTACCCAGAGGTGATAGAAAGCCTCATTAGTGAAAGAATTGCTGGCCCACATCCAGATTGGAAGGCAGAAGCCAACAAGTCCTTGTACATGAACTAAGTGCCAAAATCTGTTGCTGCAGTGGATGTCCTCTTGCTGGATTAAAGCCTGATGCTACAGGCCTACACTTGCTGCTTTACAATCGTAGAATGAGATGCAGGTAGAATCATAGAATGAGATGCAGGTCTCATTCAACAATGGTGAAGGGGGCTGGGCTGTACCCCAAGGGAAAGGGCCCGTCCTAGGGTCCCACAGCTGAATAATGAGTCAAAGAAGGCACGGATTCACAACTGGTCTGTTCCAAGGATGGTTTTATTTCAGGTCTGCTGCTTCACAAGTCAGCCTCCATCAGGTCCCAGGTTGCTTTCACCAGTAAGTACAGTCCTTCTATAGGCCTCCTCTCCTGTGGTGCCAGGCTTCTGTGCTGTTGTCCTTGGTAGGTGCAAGACCAGGACTCCAGGGTTTTCCTGTGGAGGAAGGGGGTTGCGCAAACCTGAAATGCTGCTATACCCGCTTTGACTCCACTCAGTGAATCTTAGCAAGAGAGCTTGCAGATAGCCCTTGGTTGGGTGGCAAGGACCAAGCCCCCTTCTTTTGGAGGACCCTCCCTTAGAGACCTAGTTACTCCAACCTCTCCTCTGGACTTTCCCCACTATCCTTCTTCCCCCTCCCTGAAGCCTTTTATATCTTCCAGGTGTCTCCACCCTTTATTGTGGCTGAGCCTCTGTACCTGTACTCCTTCCCTCAGGCAGATGAATGAAAGGGCCCTGTCCAGATCCTTCTAGGACAGGTCGAGCCTCCAGGCAGTGTCCACATATGGTCTCCTAAGGAGTCATTGCCTGGTTGATGCTTGGCAGTGTGGATCAGGGCCTACTTAAAGGGCAAGATGCTGGTAAAGGACCTGCAAGCCCCTGCAGCCCACCACAGGGACAAGTTATGTCCAGCTTTTGAACCTTCTAGCTGAGTAGCTAAGGGGCCCCCCATTCCAAAGTAAATGTACATTAGATTTAAGCCATAACTATTCTTAGGAGCACTGAAGAGTTTTTTTCTCTTACACACCTACTGCACACCCATACAATATATATATTTTTAAATGAAATTCTTACTCCACCAACTTGTATGTAAATTAAGAAAATTTATTGGAGATTTCACAGCCTACTTTCAATTGTAGAAATCTATATGTTTTTACCTTATCACACAGTCTGTATGATTGAACACAGCAGTAAAGAGTATACTATGTTTATTGGCACCTGCAGTTCTTGCTTATGGGCAAAGGAAAAACATGGTCCTAGCTGTGTAGAAGATTCACTCAGACAATCAAGGCTGCTTTGTGCATTTTCCAAGCCCAACATGAATGTTTGCTTCATGTTCACACCCAGAAGCCCACGCCCTCAGAGTTGGTGGGGGGTAACAAACACTCAGGTGGCTACTGTTACATTACATTGCACTTAAACATGGCAGATGTCCAAAATTTCATCACAAGAAGCAACTTACAGACTTTGCAAGTCGGAGCTGGTTAACAGAGGCAGGTCCCTCTTCCCATCACTTATTGCTCAATGACACCCAGTTGAATTTATGAACGGCATCCACTGATCCAACCATTTTGTTCAAGGTGAGCTGAGATGATGTTCAGGCTATCTAAACATTCTTATATGTGGCTGCATTCCTGTGTACATTTACCTGGGAGCAAGACTCACTGAACATAGTGGAACTTACTTCAGAATGGACATGGATTGAGCTGTGTGGCCGTTGATCTGTCATGGCCCTTTCACAGTTGCAAGACATCACTTGATGCTGGAGTCACTAAAGAATGAATGTGTATGTGTGAACTTGCGCTGAGCTGCATTTCTAAAGTGTGAAATGCAGAAAAGCAAGGCATCAAAACTTTTCAATATAGGGTCCTACTGAACACAAGACTCTCAGGAACCCTAAAGCCCATACAGAAGATCATTTTACCACACATCGGCACCTGATGCATAGCAATATTCTGCACAGCACTTTGCCAGGATGTCACAATTATCAATTTACATCACTCCCAGGTAATTTGGTCAGTTATATAAGCTTGGAGGTTGCATAAACAATAGAATCCAGTGATCCAGTGTGCTTTCACAGTGATACCATGCTGTTCTCCACTGAACAATCCTGCAAGATACAAATTCCATAGCTCCAATTTTATTTTCACTCATTATCAAGGAAATAAGAAAAGCATGACAAAAGAAGAAATGCGCCCACAAATCCACTTCCACCTTGCCCCTGTTCTTTCCCCCAGTCCTGATCATTATGAAAGGATTTTCACATCCTCTTCTTCACCCTCCCTCCCCAGACATGGTGGCACTGAGTAGATTATTGTAAGCTGAACCAATACTGCGCTTGCAATTTTTAAAAAAAGGAATTACTTTCGCACGCACACTCCAAAAGAGAAAGAGAGAGAGGCACCCTGCCGTTAGTGCATTTTGGAGATTGGCTCCGTTTCCCTAATGAGCCACTGGAGAGCTTCGTGTCGTCCTTGTTGCTCGAGTTCTGCTCCAACTACCTCTCTGCATTTTCTGTGATACTCATTCACCCAGTCGCACTAAAGAGGGAGAGAGGGAAAAAAAATAAGGAACCATCTACCAGGAAGAAAAAAAAGAGTGCACCTTGATTTCCAGCCACTGTTAAGATCACTTGCAAGAGGGAAACAGGTGTATTGGACACCCTACAGTGGCTCTCTAAAAAGCTCAAATAGTCAAAGTGCAGAGCAGATTGTAGTCTATGACAGGACACTCAAGAACAGAGGTATACAATAGTCCCTTAGGCATCACTGCTTAGAGGATCATTAGCATTTTGAAGGGTAAGTAGGATCTGCAATGGGGAGTATTCAGTGTTCCAGGTAGCCAGCCATACAAGAAAACTCAGAAAAAAGTTGTTCAGGAAGAGTATCACCAGACATGCTTTTGTTTTTAAACTTCAGCTTTTGATTCACAATGTTTATGAAAATAGCTGCTATAAATCTGCCTCAATTATTATATAGCCACAAGAGTGGACATATACTATAGCCAGCATGGATTTTCCACATTCCACATGTTAAATTGAAAATACCCCCATGCCATTCTGCTGATTCCCATAAGCTCATTTCAAACCAAAATCTTACAAAACTGAACTCAGAAACACTTGCTTAACAGCCATCTAAGTTTTCATGGTGATATACAAAACACTCAGAGACAATCCAGAGTTCAAAGTCTAAAACAAGAGTAAAATAATCCAGAACCCTGTGGATTTTTTTCCGTCTGTGGTCCCATAATTTGTTGAAATGAATTAAAAATCAGCTATGTTCACAGAGTACGTGTAATCCTATTACTGACCTTGCCCCATACTCTGACCTTCATTTTCTGCCGTTTAAAATTTAAAAAGAAATGCATGCCTGATTTTTAATTCATTTAAGAAAATTAACATTGGAGTCTATGGTAGTGCAGGCATCTTCAGTAAGAACCAACTGTCAGTGTTCTAAAAGCCACACTAACAGCTGTTTGGCTTGGTTAATCAGGGGGCCATACCCATGCCAGATATTTATTCCACTTTAAACAGTCATGGCTTCCCCTACAGAATCCTGGGAAGTGTAGTTTGTGAAAGGTGATGAGAGTTGTTAGGAGACTCCTATTCCCCTGAAAGAACTCCAATGGCCAGAGTGGTTTAACAGTCAGCCCCTCTTCCCAGAGAACTCTGGGAATTGTACCTTTGTAAGGGGAATAGGGCATCTCCTAGCAACTCTCAGCACCCTTCACAAACTACACTTCCCAGGATTCTCTGGGAGAAGCCATGCATGTTTAAAGTGGAATAAATGTCTGGTGTGGATGTGGCCAGGGACAGCTTTGGTTTAAACTTGAGTGGGAGATTAAATGTGTCTGCCTGAAAAATAATGATACGGTTTACAATGTTTTCCTTTTGGAAAGGAAAGGGGCTTTCACTCTGCCCAATGCCACCCACACAATCTCCTCCCCTCCACCTTCCTCACTACTCCTACTCTTCTTCTCCCTTCCCCCTCCTCCCCCCTTCCCTGACACCTCCCAGGTAAGTTTCACCTATCCTAAGCATGATTGCATGGGAGTAAATCCCACTGAACTCAATAAGCATGAAAATAATCAAACCTGCCTTTCCTCTCCCCCTTCCCTCCCCCTGCCCCTCTCCCTTCCCCCCATGGTCAATTTCACCTATCCTAAGGATGATTGCAAGGGAGTAAATCCCATTGAACTCAGTAAGTATACAAATGCTCAGTCCAGTCTCAGCAAAGTTGCACACGATCCCATTTCTTACCTCCTGGATTAAAAAGCAGAGAAATTCACTGTAGGTGGAAGAATTTGGTAATGTGCCTCTGAGTATATGGGGAGGGGTGGCAACACCTACAATTAGGACTGCATCTCCAAAGATGCAGAATTACATTTTTTGTATGTTTGTTGGTGTTCTTTTTACTTTGCTTCTTTTCTGTGTTACTACTGTTTCTACAGAGAATCTAACTTAGAAAATTATATTTCTCTCATTATTCACCCTAGAAAGAGATGGTGAAGACAGCCTTTTGTGTTTCAAACTGGAGGTTATATTCTATTTCTATTTGGGTGCATTAAACAGTTGAATCTGAAACTGCAGTTTGATGTAAAATCAGACTGATTACAATATGTTGCTACTTAAGCAATGACTCTAGCTGTTGAAAAAAACAAACTTGGCTTGTGCAAGATGCATGTGTTCAGCCTGCTATGCTTAAACCACTCCACTTAAGGAAGAGTGGACATGGTCAATTAAAAACATAGAGCACACTTAAAAATTTTCTAAAATATATTTCACCTCCCACTCTTTTATCTTGTGCAAGCTGAGGCACTGGATCCACTGGAGACTATTCTGCAGAATAGTCAGTGCCATTATTCCACAATTGATTTTGTAGTTTTTTTTAGTGAAAATTATGCAAAGTGTTGCTGTACTTCACATATTCACAGAAACAGAAGCAAAAGGAAATAATTTACCATAGCAAACTTCATTAAAATTGCAAAGTAAATCAAACATATTTAAAATGACCAGTTGAACTATATCAACTGCCTCAATATTGTTGCTTCCTCCCTGCTAACACACGATCAGCACAGCACATGTTGTCGTCTTTCTGTTATATGAGCAGAGGCACATGTTACCAAATTCTTCCAAACTACACAGGAAGTGGATTAGACTGTGAAAGACCAACCCAAATTGTGTTTGCATTTTGACAAATTTGTAGGGCAGTATATCTCAGAGAGGTCAGGTCTCCTGCTCCCCTGGTACAAACATCTGTTGGCTATAGGTATGTTCTTAAACTGCAAGGGGTTTTTGCCTATTAGTGAATTTAAAATATAGGAAATGTCAGCATTCAAACAGTGCTAATAATATTGCGCAAGTGGATAACTAGTGGAAAACTAGGCTTGCATCCACATACCGCAAAGTAACCATCCTGTCAGCACAAGGATTTCTGCTTGTGCAATGGAACTTCCCCCTCCTACTTACATTCCTTCCCCAAATCTTCTCTGGAAGGTTGGGGAAATCCCAGAACAGATTGAGGGGGTACAGTTTCCAGAGTTGTGTTAACAATCAATCCCTCTTTCAAGGGAATCTCAGAATTGTAGGTTTGTGAAGGGGATAGAGGTCTCCTAACAACTCTGAGCACCTGTAACAAACTATACTTCCCAGGATTCTTTGGGGGAAGCCATGACTATACTTGTCGTATAGCACTGCTTTAAATGTATAGTGAGATGGGGCCTTGTACTGTAGAGTGGTCCCATTCAAGGCTATAGCTAACCAGCCACATTTTTCTTTTCTTTTTGCCCCAACAGGCAGATAGCATTCCACGCCCATTTAACATAGTTCCATCAGGCTGTTTTGAAGGTTCCTAAAGTTTTTTGTACTTAGGTTTCCCCAACCCTGCTGAAACTTCCCCTCTTGTGCTTGGAGAATTTTGTCCTGTAAGTATCCACACTTGGAGAACTGAGTTCACTAATAGGATATTAGTGTTTAGTTAACCTTTAAAAACGACTCTAGCACTGTTACACTGAAGGAAGGATTTTGATTGAGCTGAGTTTCATGGCTTGTATAAGATATCTAGAACCTATAAATGTGTCACTGCAGAATAGCCTCACTGGCAAAAAGCCCCAGGATTCCACCTAACATATTCCTGAAATATTTGTAAATCTGGAAGTGCCCCTTCCGGCCCACTCAGTACTCTACCGAAAAATAACCACTGTGCTACTTGGCACTAGCTTCCTACCAGGTTTGATAACAGACATGATTATGGCAGGTTTGGCTGCAAATACTAAGATAGGTAAATACTGAGATGGGTGTTATCATTATGACTTGCTTTGTCAGGAAATGAAAGGGAGGAAAAACAAGCTTTTCAAACCCTCACAGTAAAAGCCTGATTTTACAGTACAGTACCTCTTTTGGGGTCAGCAAATGAACATGTATCATTTTGGTCTGGATTGGAACCAGGGTCAAAGGTTCAAAAGTCAAACTCCCTCTGTTGCTGAAGTTATACTGTGGAGGGAAAGTATCCTGGTCATTGGAGAATGTTGCTACCGAGCAAAAGTGTTTTTGTTTTGTTTTCTGAACAGACTTTTCATAATGCATCCTTCCTCAACCTGGCGTCCTCAAACTCCTGTTAGTCCCATCCATTGTTGCCAATGATCAGGGATTATGGGAGTTGTACCAAACATCTGGAGGAGAGCAGTTTAGGGTAGGGTGGCATAAAGGGTACTTTTAGGGAGACTCTTACTAAGCAAATCTTGACATGCCACCTATCCCTCTGGAGAACTGACCAGAATTATCTTCCCTGTCTTTATAAAAAAATTCATCTGAGTAAACAAATGTGAAGGCAGATAAGATAGATTGATTAGGGTGCATTTAGGCCATATTGTGCCAAAGACTACATTTCAAACAGAGGTCTCTTATGTTTTCATTCAGTTCCTGCATAAAAACTTCATTTTATCATCAACCGATGTGAAGATTAAGGATATTTCCCAATGTTATCCTCTGACTCTGAGGAAGATAGCAACATCCATACACTGCAGAGATGGGAAACCAGTGAACCTCCAGATGTTGCTGGACTCCAACTCCCAAGGTCAGGTCAACGGTAAGGGATGATGGAAGATGTAGGCCAATGACATTTGGGAGGGCCATAGGTTCCTCATCCCCGATATACTGGGAGAGGAAAGGAATTGATAGAAAGGAAGTATATCTACACACAAACAGCAAGAAAGTTTTTAAAAGGGCCCGTTCTGGAAGGAATGCCTTAATGCCAGAATCAAACTTGGCAAAGCAGGAATGGAAGATGCAGCCTATATTTCATAGGTGAGACCATTGCAGCCCTGGGCTCCTACTGTGAGGAAGGGCAGAATATAAATCTAATAAATAAAATAAAATAAATAAACATAGCCCCCTTTCCCATTCTGAATGAGTGAAGCCCACTATTTTTCAGATAAGAGTTCTAAGATGAAGTGATTCAGGTAATTTTATGCTTCTTATATTATCTGCTCCTGCTATTTTAATGTTTTTACTGTATTTCAAATCTTGGTGTTTTAATGTTGTATACACCCTGAAAGGCAAGCTGGAAATCCATTAAATCAGGGATGGCCAATGTGTTGCCCTCCAGATGTTTTGGACTACAACTCCCATAATATCTGGCCATTGGCTATGGTGACTAGGGATAATGGAAGCTGGAGTCCACATCTGGAGAACCACACTGACTATCCACGCATTAATATTATCACCATTATTATCAACAGCAGGAAAGCAGTGTTCTTCACTTCTTATATGCCATGGTACCAATACAATTCCTCCATAGCTGGGAGTCCTAATTGATTATATTGATTATTTTGTGCCATGGGGAACTTTGTTTAGATACAACAAACATGACCTTCATACTCAAACTGTTGGAATTCAAGTACAAGTGAAAGCTCCTCTGTAGAACACAACACACCCAACCTGAACGAGGAAGTAGAGTCTCAGTAATGTTTCATGGCCTAATATTGACATTTTAATAGTTTTAGCTTTTAAATCAGTGGTGAGAAAATTGTGGCCTTCTAGATGTTGCCATCCTCCATCTCTCATCAGTCCCAGCCAGAATGGCTGATTGTCAGGGATGATAGGTTTTGAAGTCCAACAAGATCTGGAAGACTACAGGTTCCCTACCCATTTAAAATACATCATTTAAAAGATATTGCACCGAAGTCACAACAATAAGGCATTGGTCTTCCTGGGCATGCTATTGATTGATAGATAGGTTGATTAGGGACTCACCTTAGTTTTAACAGGAATGACAATGACAACATTTTCTATTCGGATCCCAAAAGAATCAGCCTCGTAATAACCAGGCTCTGCAGAGACAAAGTTAGTAGGAAACACTGTCAAAAAAATTTCCCCATTAGGCAAACTGCCTAACAATCTGTGGCAAGGTCTAGCTTTTCTGCTTAAGGAATCTTCCACCTAAAGACACCTCTACACCTTTCACAGAGAAAGAGAGCAACATTTTCTACTATGACTTGATCATAGAAGTTGATCGCCATGTTGGTGAAGCAGCAACTCAAAACACTCTGACATGAAAGTACCAGCACTGTACGCAAGGAAACTGGGGGTGGGATGTCAATGCAGGGATACTATCAAAGTGCTTGAACAGCACTATTGCCTGAAAGCCCTACAAAATTCACATGGCAGACAAGAAATAACATGCACCAACTTTACTGAACCCACGTGCCAGAAAATCAAGCCATTATGCATGCATATTGGGCTGCCATAATGAAATGAAGATGCAAACCAGGAATCCCTGGCTCAAGTCTCATCCACCACAAACTGACCACTAGATAACCTCAGGCACCATCTCTCAGCCTCTCATCTCCAATATGAAGCAGGAGCAGCTTGCCCAGTGGGGCAGAGCCACAGCAACAGCCTCCTGGCAATAGAATCATTGCCACTTACCAGGAGGGGCAAGGAGCCATCAAGGTTGGGACTGTGCAGATGCCTCACTGGCCAAGCTGGTCCTGATATGAAGATAATGCTGAGCTACCTAATACTGGGTTGCAAGGATTACTGAGATTAATGCATGCAAAGAGCTTTGAACACTCTAAAGCACCATATAAATGCTATTTATTAATATAATTATTATTGACATTGAAGTACTGTGAAGGTACCATTTAGCTTCCCATCCTTGCCGAAACAAAACACAATACACAGAGGCAAGAATATCACATAAAATTCTTATACCAGGAAATATTCTAGAAACCAAAGAGGCAGGAAACAATTAACTAAATCGCCTCTCATGCTAGTTCATGTAATAAAGAAAGTAGTCAACAGGAATACATATTTTACCATCAGAAACAATCATCCCGGCTTCCAGAGGTTCATCTGCAAACGTTTTATAGCTAATTCCACATGGACCTTCATGGACATTTAGGAAAGCACCAACTCCATGTCCTGTGCCGTGCAAGTAATCTAAGCCTTGATCCCACAGTGCAGACCGAGCAAAGGAGTCCAGGAGATGACCTACAAATCACAAAAGGAAGGTGCAGATGTACAATATATTAATAAGCTGAACAAAAAGTGAGTGGCAGAGGCTGTCACAGCTTTATTTCTGACTGCCATATTCTGAGTTGTAATTTAAAAAAAGGTTGAAAATCATGAGCATCTACTAAATATTTTGTAAAGTTTTTTTGTTCAATATGCATTTGGACATTTAAGATATTATAACCAAATTTTACATTATGGTTCCTGAGATCAAGGATCAGATTATCATCTGTGTTTGGATACAACTGGATGCCATTTTGATCAGAATGGCAGACTGAACCTTTCAAAACTTTACTGATTTTAACCACTGATTTCAAAGCTCTAGGTAGGGCTGGAAGAGAACACTGTCTGAAATCCTGGAGATCTGCTGCCAGTCTGTGCAGGCAGTACTGAGCTAGACAGGCCAATGGTCTGACTCAGTAGAAGGCAGTTTCTTATGTTCCTAAGTTTGTTAATGCTTTCTTTTATTCGGGTTTTATATAATTTTATTCAGATTTAAATTTCATATTTAAATGTTATTTATTTAACATGTCTTAAAACAGGAACATTTTTAAAGGGAAATGTTGTGTTTTGCCGGGAAGATTTTAAGTTTTAATTGTATGTAATACATTTTTATCTGGATCTGAGTCAATTTTATCTTAATGTGTTACTTTTATATGGATTTGTAGTTTCCTTCATTAAACACTTGCTTTGTGATAGTCTGATTACATACAAATAAAAACAAACAAGTCTGAATATGACTGCCACTTCAACTTAAAAAGAGGAAAATTAATGCAACCAACCTTTGGTTCCGTTAGGAAATATGGCTGCACTGACAGCTATGTGACCCTTCAGCACGTAGGTAAAACACTCCTGGAAGGAAATGGAAAACTGTGAATAAAACAGAGAAGGGGTAGGAATGCATGGCCACATGCAAACCAAAATAAGTCCATATAAAATGCTGGGATCTGCCAATATATTTGAAATTGCAACTCATTTTGATGGCAAAGGTGGCCAGTGTATCCAGGGTATGTGTGTGTATACATACATACATACAGAGAGAGAGAGAAAACAATTTCTAGCAGTGATCAGTAATGTCTATCTGCCTATATATGGACAGCACCATAGATGTTTCCATTGGTCCTTGCACACACTCCATGCAGAACATCTGTTTCCGCACCAGAGAAAATGGTGCAGCTATAAATATTGATAATGAAAAAATAATGCCACAAAACTGAATTACCAAAAAATGGATAGAAAGCAAAGCAAAAGAGAAAGCATGTTACTATGATCCAACTTTTGTTTTTCAATATTATTATTTTCCTAGCCAAATATTTGGGCTCTATCATGAAGGAAGAAGAATGTTATGGTCATTCTCATTTTGTTTTTTAATCGTCTTTGTTTAATTACACTTCAAGATCCAAATCCCAGACAACCTGAGGCCAAATCCATTATCAAAAGAATGCTACAAAATGAAAAAAAAATGGTGCCCATTGTGTTAAAGAACCATTAAAGCTAAGCAGATCAAAACTAAGGGGAAACTGCAGTGCTCTGTTGCCAGAAATAATCCAGGCACAGATTATATTCTGTGATGGCCTGCAATGTCATACTTTAAAATAAGGAATGTACCTGTTAGACACTACGATGCCCAGAGACTTGCTGGCTGTACTGTAACATAACTACCCCAATCAGATTCACAGCCAGCCAGAAGTACTGCTGAGGCAAGCCTTTTGTGGTCCTATTATACTTGCAATGCCCTCTATGAAGTGGGGCAAGCCACACTCAGAGGGAGCATCACACTGAATCCAAACAGGACTTGGTGGTGACAAAGTAGCCTTTGGGAGCTGTCACCATCAGCTCTGTCAGGTCACCCGCTTCCTGCTTTCCTCAAGGTCCTAGAGATTGTCTTTCTGAAAGACTGTGCCTTGTTTCTGCCACAAAGGGGCCCAGAGGCAATAATGTCCTCTTTGACGTTTACAGGGAACTTGGTGTCAGAGGAACTTATGTCACAGTCCATTATAGTAAGTGAAATCTGCAAACTACTATGATTATTGTTACAAAAAAATGTCTAAAGCAACAGCCGGTGGGGATTAACAGTGAAAACTGAATTCTTACTTACTTTTTCATAAGCTGTTGGGGTGCCAAAATGCATAGTCCTTGTCACATCTGTAGTTCCGTCCCTCCAAAAAAAAAAAAAAAAAAAAGATAGAGACGACAAGGTATTCTAACACACAAGAAAAAGTGGAAACATATTCCTCTGTTCTATCAAAAGGAACAGAGGAATATGCCTTATGCTGAGTCAGACCATTGGTTCACCTAGCTCAGTAATGTCTACAATGACTAGCAACAGCTCTCCATAGTTTCAGGCAGGGGGCATTCCCAGCACTACCTGAAAATTCCAGGGATTGAGCCTGGGACCTTCTGCATGCAGAGAGATGCTCTAACACAGAGTTATGGTCCTTCCCCGAAAAGCCAAGAATACATTTTAAATATAGCTTGCTTGTAATAGTACAGCCTAATGAGATACATTGTAAACTTCTTCAGAGTTCTGCAGTAGGTCTCAATTAACAAGAATAGGTGTTGCTGGTTTTGAAAAATGACAAGTCTCTGTGGTATTCCTGCATGGTGTTGCTGTGAAACAGTACAGTGAGGCAAGATTCTCTCTGTGAAACATGCGGAGACTGTTGCTCTTTCCTCAGCATCCAGAGTTTGCCACCTCCCACAGCAAGGAACACTGTGGGCTTTACCCTTCTTCTCTAATCTAAAGTACAGAAACAGTAATCTACTCGCTGACTGATAAAAGTTCACTGGGCAGATGAAGAAGGAGGTACTTATGAAAGGTGGTGCACAGAGATAGGGGAAGTGCTTGTGGCAGCTGTGACCTTCCACATATGCTAGCAAGAGATCTTCAAATTAGAGACTCCTTAAGTATAGGCACATATTGTTTTCCCCACCCTTCTAAGATAAGGTATCAGCTGGCCAACAGACACCCAAATAGGGCGGGTATATCTCATGTGACAAACCGAAACAGAAATAATTTTTTGCTAGTTTTTTTTAACTATTTGGAAGCTTTGCTTCTGCTTCTTATCTCAACTTCCAAAAACTGGCTCCAGCCTTATCCCAGATTTGCTTTAGTCAATACATGCTCAAGTAAGCTTTCACACACTGCAAAGCCACTTGGAGCAATATCAAGTAGAATCTGTAACTGTAGTTCAGAGGAAATGAACTCTATTCTAACAAATCTAGTCTGTATCCCTCCAGTTATTCTGGCATTAGTGTCCATTGGTTTCTCCTGCTCTCTGCTTGTGGAACATTCCAATCTGGATAACCATCTGCGTTTTGTTGTTGCATAGGCCAGGGTGTTCGGAAAGTTTTAGGTACAAAGGATTTGGCTTCAATGCAAGAGATTGTACTAAATGACCTTCAGCTCCCTGCTAGCTCTGCCACAGTACAAAATGAAGGCTCTGGATGCAACTCAAGGCACTTGGATGATGTATTTAAGAAATTATACATATTGTTGTACTAAGGATGTTGTGCAGAATGAGAAAAGTAGGATACAGTTCCTTATGTTGAATGAACAAAAATGGGGAAAAGAAACCCTGTCAATCCACTAAAAACAGGGCAAATGAGTTTCTGTAGTTTTGTGCAGGCAGCACGAACACAGAAAGCAACATTCCAAGAATGACATTGGTGAAGGAGGGTTTGAGAGCATGGGGGCAATGTCTGGTGAAGTCTCCAAAGCCAGAGGACAGCCAAGGAGGATTTCTATTGATTCATGGGGTATTATTATTATTAATTAAATTGATATCCTGTCCTTCTTCCAGAAGGAGCCCAGGGTGACACTAATAACAAACCTCTAAAAACATCTATAAAACCTCTTACAAACAAAACATCTTAAAAAACATCATTAATTTTTTTAAGCATCTCTAAAATCACGTCCAACACAGATGTGGACTGGGGTAAGGTCTCTACTTAAAAGGCTTGTTGGAAGAGGAAGGTCTTCAGTAGGCGCCAAAATCAACAACAGAGACAGCGCCTGGCTAATATTTAAGGGGAGTGAATTTCAA
The DNA here is from genome assembly GCF_030035675.1 of Rhineura floridana. NCBI lineage: Eukaryota > Metazoa > Chordata > Lepidosauria > Squamata > Rhineuridae > Rhineura > Rhineura floridana. The sequence goes on along the minus strand of NC_084486.1, from coordinate 78,392,451 downwards.
AGGATAGGTGCCACAACACTAAAGGTCCAATTCCTATGTTCTGTAGAACAGACCTCCAAGTGAAATGGTATCTGCAGGAGGCCCTTAGCTGCAGAGTACAGTGATAGTGTGGATATGTATCCTGGTCCCAAGCTGTATAGGGCTTTATAAACCAAAACCTTGAAATTAGCCTGGTAGCAAACAGGCAGCCAGTGCAATTCTTTCAGCAGTGGGGTAACATGTTGGTGATGTCCTGCCCAAGTGGGCAGTCGTGCTGCTGCATTTTGTACCGGCTGCAGCTTCTGGACCAGCCTGAAGGGCAGCCCCATGTACAGCGCCTTACAGTTACCCAGCCTGGAGGTTACCAGGACATGAAAGACAGTGGTCAGGCTATCCTGGTTCAGAAACATCCACAGCTGACTTATCAGCCGAAGTTGGTAACAGGCACTCCTAGTGAATGAAGTCACCTAGGCCTCTAGCGACAAAGATGGATCCAGGAGCATTCTCAGATTCTAAACCTGCTCTTTCAGAGGGAGTATGACCCCATCCAAAGGAGGCAATTAACCAATTATCCGGACTCAGGAGCCGCCTACCCACAGCTCCTCCATCTTGCTAGGAATCAGAGTCAGTTTGCTGGCCCTTATCCAGCCCACTACTGAATCCAGGCAGCGGTCCAGGGCATGCATGGCCTCTCCCTATTCAGATGTTACTGAGAAACAGAGCTGGGTGTCATCAGCATATTGCTGACACCTTGCTCCAAATCTCCTAGTGACTGTGCCCAATGGCTTCATATAGATGTTAAACAGCATTTTAGGAAGACACCAGTACCCTTGCATAATTCCTCCATCCTATCCCATGTCAAAAAGTAGTGAACAAACTTCTGAGTTCTCCAGAATTCTTCTTCAGGCTGCATATTAAGCAAAACATTAAAAAAAGCACAGGGAAGAAAAGAAAAAGCTGGGTACAGTGAGAAATCCCCAGAATCAGCAAGAAAGAGTTCAGAAAGTGTAATGCACACATAATTTCATTAGATTGTGTTGGGTGCAAAGGAGATTTTCAGGTTCAACAAAGACTACTGGGACAAAGAAACAACAATGGCCATTCCTCAGATTTGTAAAAAAATATAAAAGGCAGCACCTGGCTTTTGGATGTGTCTCCAACACTAAGCTGAACACACGGACCTCGCCTGTAATTTCTGCATTGCCACTCTGCGTGCAAAGTGTGTTGCAATCCTCACTAGAGTACAAGGATTTTTGTTTAGAGAAATCCAGTCTATTTACATTAAAGGGAGCTAAGCAGGGCCATGAGAACTTCCCAGAGGGGTAATATGCAAAGCTCTTCCTACAAGAGTCCAGGCACTCTGCCCTAGCATTTGACTTTAAAAGCACTAGAGTTAACTTTGCAATAGCAGCCAATTTAGCCCTGCTGTCCCCACAGTCTGGAAAATGTCATGGATGCCTAACTCATTATATTCAAGTGGCTGCTTCACATTGTGATGCTGAAGAAGCCGATAATTAGGCTGTCTGAGAAGAAGGATCTCATTGTATGAGTTTTATCAAAGAAGGTACACACAGTTCCCGTTCAAAGCCCCATGATGAATGTCAGCTAAAATAATGCCAAACCTCTAAAGCAGGGATGGAGAACCTGTGGCCCAGAGTGGACTCCAATACCCATCAGCCCCAGCCAGCATGGCCAATGGCTGGACTATAACTCCTGTTATCCCTTGACAATATCTGGAGGGCCACATATTCCTAATCCCTGCTTTAAAGAAACAGTTTCCCTCAAAGGGCAGACCAGGTCTGCTACATTCCTTGCTGAACAAAATGGTTTTAATCTTAATGCTGCTGGCGTAGCATAGTGACTAAGAGACTGAGGTGCAAATCTAGAAATCCCCACGTTTTGAATCTCACCTCTGCATGAACACACTAGATAGCCTTAAGCAAGCCCCTCTTTCTCTCAGCCTCAGTACTGCCTCTGCCCTATCTGCAATAGGGGACAATTATACTGGCTTACCTTAGAGGGTTGTTGTAAGAATTACAACTAGATAATTCATGTGAAGTGCACTTAACACTTGAAAATGCTACTATACAAATTTAAATAGCATTAATATCATTCCTTTTACAACACAGGCAATCCCCCCACCCCCAATCGAACATAGCTATAAAAGCCTAGGTTTATCAGCCCAACAGACTGAGGACATTTCTAACAAACCATGGAACTAATAAAGCCAGGACACAGGGACCAGGGCCTTTCTTACATGCTTGATTTGATTCATCAATAGGAACAAGAAACAATGAAATAAGATTTCATTTGCAAATTTTTCTGATTTCTTTTACTGGGGCATGCCAACCGCTTCTGTCAATTCTGAGCTTCATTCAACTCTTAAGGACTGTATTATGCCAGCAAATGGATTGGCGGGGAAGAGTTGTAGCAACATTCTGTTGATTTTCCCTTTACAATTTGTTGTGGTATCTTAGCAGGCCTTACTTACCAGAGGCCTACAATATAGGAAAAAACAGCTGTTGCTAGCTGGATGCAACATCATCTTGGCAATACTGCAGCAGGAAGGATACATATCAGGGTCTCCCTGCAGCCTGTGATATTTCTATGAAGTATCTGCTAACCACCTAAGCTATCTACGTGCCCCAACCTTAGTGCTCGAGTCTAACATCCTTACCACCAAGTAATAAAAATGGTATTGAATGTGACATAGTCAACTGTTATTTCAAAGCAAAAGGCAATTGTATTCCCCCACCTGGCCAGGATAACATTACTATGACTCATATTTTCTCCATGGTGTTTCTCTGGAAAAAACATAAAGCTATCTATGTATTTTTTCCATACCAAATATAGATCTGAAGTGGGATTTAGTTTAGTAGAGATTTACCTATTTGAAGCAGTGTATAAGCTGTACTTACTTGTACTGAGCACCAGAATCCAGGAGGTAGATCTCATTCATGGATAAAGTCCTATTTGTCTCAGGAGTAGGCCTATTCAATAAAACAAAATGACTTGTCTCAACATCTTACCACCTTTTCACTGGAACCAATAAGTGAAAACAGACTTCATTGCAAGTTACTCCTTAAATTATTCAATTAGATCATGAGCTTTGGGCTAGGTGTATCTGTCCTTAGTAAATTTTCACGTATTATTAGATCAAATCAATTGCCCAGTTAGATCAGTGAGATACGGTACACATCGCAATATTTTTGGTGGAAGTACACTCAGAATGATAATCAGAATAGTAAAAAAGCTTATTTTCTACATCTACCTGCTGATCCGGTAAATGTATATTGAAAATAATATAGATTATTAAGCCTCTCTCATTATGGAAAATTAAATAAAAATAAATTTTAATGTAATTTTTAAATGATACAGCTGTCTCAGCATATGCATATCTGACTCACAAGTCAGCAAAACAATTTGTGCAACACAGGAAGCGTGTCTGTGGGACACCAGAAAGTACTCACCACTTTAAAAAAAACACCCTGTAAATATGGCATAAGGTGTCTGCCTCTTCCTTAAAATTTAGCCATTGTTTCAACTAGGGTTCTGCTAAATTTGCATGGGTATCCGTTTTTGCACTGAAATGTGCACTTTGGGACAAGGTTGAATTTTTCACTGTATCAGAGAACAAGTTGAGCACTTTTCTTTTTTAAAAAGCTGTTTCCAGCCTCAAAACCATTCAATCCCCAAGATATTTCTAAAAAAGGACAAACCAAAGCATTCTGTGTGCATTCTGTGGCAGCAAATAACCTTAGCCTTCCACAATGATCTCTGTCCCTCAAACTCTCTCATTAATAGTTTTTAAAAGCAAAGAAGCTAGGAAGCCAACCACTTCAGCACTATTTGGACTTCTGCCTATGGATGGTTATGGAATAAGAGACCTCCTTCTTTGCTGCTTCCACCACAAACTCTCTTTCTGTCATTACATGGGGAATAACATCAACTGAGATATTTGCTTGAAGTTCTATGTAGCCTCAAATAGCCCAGGGACCATACTAGAGGAACTGGGATGGTTAACAGTAGTGAACATTTCCTAATATAGACTAAGAAGCTAGATGCAACCATGTCAGTGCTTGAGGTTCTTCCAACTATGTAGTGAAGTGGTAAGTGCGATGACTCTGTTGCTCTTACTTACTTGTAGTGAATGATAGCACCATTGGGGCCTGTACTTGAAATGGTACCAAAGCTCAAGTCAACAAAGTTTTTTTGCTGTCTGGAAAAAAAAAAGATTTAATGAACAATAGCACCTGAGCCAGTGGAAGCAACTGCATAATTCCTCTGGCAATCTTTTCTTGATCTGGAGTTTATCTGCCCATCCCAACATGCTGGATCACAGCTGGGCAGGATTTGAAACATTTAGAATCTCTACAGCAAGGAGACATCCTGCTTCTCAATGTTACAGCTTGAGGCCAACAAAGACCATCTTTTGTTGCTGCTGTTCAATGAGATAACATCAGTCATGATCAGACTGGTGAGTCTGCCAACCTTACAATTTGTCTAGATTAACCATTTGGGCCAGAACTTGCTCATGTTGTTCTAGCAAGACAATACAAGTCAAATCTTAAGTGTGGTATTCAAGGCTAGTACTACTCAGAGAACACCCACTGAAGTCAATGGACATGATTAACTTAGGTTCATTAATTTCAGTAGGTCGTCTCTGAGTAGGACTTGGTTGAATACAACCCTACATATGGGGCAAGGCCATAGCTCAGTGGTACAGCATATGTCCTGCATGCAGAACAGGGTCAATCCTCAGCATCTCCAGGTAAGGCTTGAATGTCTCCTGTCTTAAACCCTGGAGAGGCGCTGCCGGCCAGTGTAGACAATACTGCGCCAGATGAACCAATGGTGTGACTTGTATAAAGCAGTTTCCTATGTTTCTAACCAAAAAAGAAGGTTGATAACTGAAGCAGCAGTGATCTCAAAACAGAGCTTGACCTATATACAGCGTTTAATCATCCAACACATAATATCAGCTAGAATCTATTGAGTTGGTGTACCTGCCCCTCTCATGCACAACAGACTCTCCAACCAAGCTTACCAAGCTGGGTTTGGATGTAGAGTTTGTTTCCACAAACTGGAAGAACGGGCCACTGACACACATGGTATCCTATATATACTGAATACTATGTAAAGAACGGATCCTCTTGTTCTGAGTTAAGTTTAAACAGAGAGGCAGGAGACCAGGCAAGACAAACAGAGAGAAGACAAGACACCTGGCAGAGAAAAGTTTGCTCCTCCTGAAACTGCCTGCCTCAGAAGACAGAACCCTCGTTCCCATGCCATCCCATGAAAACAAATGAATGTGGTTTTCCCAAAAGGCTGCATAAAACTCAATGACTATAATGATCCAGAAACTCTCCACTTTAGCCTTTTTTCTTACCTACGGAACTCCTCTGCTTTGTCTGCTGCTATTATTTCAGTAATATTCCCTTTGGGAACCTAAAAGAAAAGATTGTGTAAAATTAGCTGGTAAAGAGCAATGGAAAGTCAGCATGATGAAGGCTTTGAGACCTCTCCCACTCAGGTAAACTGTACCCAAAAGTCATCATTCCCGCTCAAGGTGGAAATCTGAGCAGCACCCATCACCTCACCTCCACCCCACAAATCTCAGTTGCTTTTTCCTTCCTTCCCATCCTCCCTCCTTTCCTCCAGCACATTGTTAACTGCTAGTAACTATCACTGCTAATAAGGATGTATTCATGCAGCCTTTTACTATACAGCAATAAAACCATACCTCTTTTTCCAGCCAGTTGAATAACTCACACAGGGCAACAGCATCCTTAATCTGTTATTAAAATGACAAGAAAAAAGGTTAAAAACACCTGTTTGGAATAATCCATTTGGCGGTCTTGAAAATTGGGCCCCAAACCTTTGAAAGGCAGAAATATATCAAGAGGCAGTAGAAAAAAGTGAATGATAACATTTCCACCTCCAACCAGAAAGTGTTCTGTAAAATTGATAATTTGCAGCTACTGAAGCATAGAAGAGTCACTCGACTAAGTGAGTCACTTACATGAGCTCTCCTCATGCCTTCTCCCTCTGATGCATTCTTCACAGCTTTTGCAATGCAGATGGGAGTGTAGGGGGTGAGGTAGCGGTGATCCTAAGGTAGAAAAAAAGGTAATTTGGCAAATAGCCCAAATGACCTGCTAGGCTTAGAGTTGTCTGGCCACTATATTAAGCAGAAGCAGATTAGCTACATTTTCAGATCCTTCCAAGCCTTATGGATCAGATGGAAAGGATGGTGCTTTGCCTATTTCCAGTATGAGTGGTTTACTCATCTCCAGATTATACCCATTTATCACATTTGGATCCTGCTCTTCTTGAAAAAGGGGAAGCCAGACATACTGCTGGAATCACTCCATTTTTAATTTTCAGGTTGCTTAGGTTCAAATCCATTTGTCCAGAACCACCCAAATGACTTTCATGACCAAGCTGGGATTTGGACTGGTGTTCCCCTACATCCAAACTGAATACTATATCACACTGGCTTCCTGTCATGTCCAAAAGATGCCACAGTAAATGTATTTAATAGCACTCTGCCATCAACACGACATACTTTTTACCTGTTACCAATGCATACTTAAGGCTACTGTGGGTAAGTAACTATTAAAAAAAAGCTCCTCTTAAGAATTTCAGGTTTATAGTTTACAATTGACTATATCCTGCATGGTGAACTGAAGTTTAGGGATTGTACATTTTTGAGCCACACTGGAACAGAAACTAATATATACATTTTATAAATAACAGTTACAAAGCATAAAGAACCTACCAATATAACTAGCCAAACTAAAATAATGTAGGCAAAAGCAGTCTTCTAAATTTCACCTAAGCTTTTTTTTTAAGTTCCCTTACATCTCTGTTTCAAGTCTACCACACCACTTAATGAACAACGTCCCTTTTCTTCCTCTATGCCAAGAGTTCCCAAACTGTGGAGAATGGACTGCCAGTGGTCTGCACCCTCCATTCAGGTGGTTCCACAGCATGTTCGCATTACATATTCATATTGATTTTTAATTGTATTTGTATTGCTTCTTTTATTTCTTATATTGTATTACAATTTTAATTCTTTGGAATGCAAATAATAATACAATAAAATACATAGCAGCAGCAATAAAAATGCAATTAAAAACATACAGCATCTAGCACAGCACATTGCAATAGGCAGAAAAAGTGGTCCACTAAGATCATCAGCAATTTTAAAGTGGTCCATGAGGAAAACAAGTTTGGGAGCCACTGCTCTATGCCCAAGAGCATCCTTTATGCTGTGTGCATGGAAGGAAAAGTGTAGCCTTTCCTTATAGGGAAGGTGCTCCAACACGCCCCTTTTCTGCACCTTTTCCAGACCTTTCCCCCTGATTTTGCTCTGACTTTTCCGCTTCGGGAGAGGGTCCATCTGAAGATGACACACGTCTGCATCTATTCCTCTCTGGAAAAGCTCCACTTCTGTGCCAGCCACTTTAATGAGCAGGAAACATAACGTCCCAAGGGGGACAGAGTCTGTCTTCAAACCAAGCCATGGACTGTCTCAAAACACTGCCATATATATATGACACTAAACTAAAAGCACCTTAGAATCTCTCGCACCCTATTTCAGCCCATATGTGAATGTAGTTAACACAGCACAGAAAGCAAAAAAAGGGGCCCATTTTAAAAGAGAATGCATGCTCTAGCATTCAGGGGTAGCCAACACAGTGCCCTTTACATTTTGTTGGGACTCCAACTCCCATTAGCCCCAGCCAGCATGGCCAGTAGCCAGGGATGATAGGAAATGTAATCGTAACAACATCTGATCTGGAGAGCACCATAATGGCTACCTCTGCTCTAGCTGATGTAGGTTTTTACATTCGTGTCAAACATACAGGTGAAGAAAAAAAGATGTGTTGTGTTTCACACCTTCCCCGCAGAAAGCCACAAGAGGCTGCTGTGTTTCCCCATCAGAATGATAAGGACAACACCACTTTATTCCTCTTTACTAGAACATTTTCTAGTAAACGGTTTTTCTAGTGAACAGGTTTTGTGACAGGGGCCAATTTACTCAAATCCTTGCCTTATTCTAATTTGACAATCTTTTGGATAAATTATTTTAATGAGTTAGCAGTTTCCTCCCACCACAGGGATAATAAACAACCCACTGAGAACTTGGCTTGGGTTTCAAAGCCACTTTGCAGCAGAGGACGAGGCCTGAAACAGCACCAGACGGAAGGAAACCTGGAAGCATCCACCCCGAGTGAAAATGCATATTGACAGAGTTGAGCTGGGGGAAAACTTGTTGCCCTGCCAAAGCATACAGACCTTGGGGATGGCCTGGGTCAGGGCATAGCTGGCTTTGTCACTAAGCCAAACTTTCTCATGACGAGAAAGGCTGTCGCAGATGGACTTCAGAACCGTCAGGATGGAGTCGTATGGCAATACTTGGATGCTAGACTCAGGGTCCTGAGCAGAATCCAGCAACAGATGCTCTCTCACAACTGGGTCAGCCATGCGATCGCCATCAATGAACAACCTGTAGGAATATATTGGAGAAAGAAAGGGGGGGAAAGTATGAGGCTTGTAGGATGCGCTAGCCGAATTAAAAAGGGGATAATGATCTTTAGTGGCAAATCTCAGTAGCAGGTTACTGGAACATCAGGCAGAGACTCCCTTACAGGCAAAAAAAATGTATCAGGCTGTAGCCAACAGTGCAGCCTTTCCCAATCAGTGTGCCTCCAGATGTTGTTGGACCACAACTCCCATCAGCCTCAGCTAGCATTGCCAATGGTCAGGAAAGATGGGAATTGTGGTCCAACAACATCTGGAGGCACACTGGTTGGGAAAGGCTGCAACAGTGACTTCATGCTAGAAAAAAACACTTCTTCTCACATAAGGCCACCCACCCAATTTTGGCCACTAATGTGAAAGCCACCATTGGATGCAAGCTGTTCTGTTGTATCCCACTGTGGTGCCAACTTTGATGGAACCTCAAAACAAGAAGGCAGCAGCACATTTGCTATCGCTAGACATCCACATTCATTTTGGATTTGAAGACATCACCTAAGGGAGTTTAGCGCATCATTATCACTTTTTGGGTGAGGGGGTGTCTAAGCTCTACCTTGTGATCTCTGAGGTTTTATTACATTCCAGGAAGGCAGGTACATTAGAGGTTTTGTGATACTTGCCCAAAACAGTGGAGCATGCTTTAGAAAGTTTATTTATAAAACCATAAAACCAAAAGCAACACAAGTGTGAGAAAAGTTATGGACACAAACCATCTTGATCGTTTTTAAATTTTAATATGGACTCCATAAAGGGAGTGGCAACAAAGTCACTCTCTCAGAGTTGGGATACAAACACTGGTTGTAACATTTGAAAACTACTAGCTAAACCAGCCTTCCCCAACCTGATGCCCTCCAGATGTTTTAGACTACAACCCCCATCAGACTCAAACGGCACAGCCATGCTGCCTAGGACCTGATGGGAGTTATAATCCAAAACAAACTGGGGAAATCTGCAAAAACTAAATTGTTCACCCTAATTGCTCAGAGGCTCTCCATTCCAGCACCAGCAGATGACAGGACTGTGTGAACTGAGGCCATATCTGGCAGCTCCTGCCCCTCCAGGGAACTGTAATAGTTCAATCAGCCCTGATAAAAACAGGACATTGAAAAAGGAGCTGTTAGAAAAGAAAAGAAAATGCCACAAAAATTCCCAACCTCCTATGTTAAAAGGGGGAAAATGTCCTGAAGATTTTGCACATGCACACACACACACAGCCCACACATTTTACAATAAAACATGGCACATTTATTTACTAGTTAATCCAGCCCTGCAGCCAGTTAGTTTGTAGCATGTTTTATAAATGCCACAGGAAAACTGAAACACAGGAGAATGATGTTTCTTTTACAGAGCTGGGGCTTGAGTCAGATCTCCCCATCACATTTCTTTTCTCCCTGCCTCTAACGGTCGCAAATTGGTATGAGGGAATTGTCATGGAAAATTAATCAAGATTTCTTTTTTTTTTAAAAAAGTGAAAGAACTGTCCAAACCTAATTGATTTCAGCAATAGGTGGGGATGGCATTCCTGTGATGGAGATGGGGCAGAGCAAGGTGGCAGTGGAGTCAGGGGTGCTCAAGATTTTACAGCGGTGGCCCCGCAGGTACACATGCACCTGTGGGGAGGCTGATGCCTCCCCTTGTTCTTTTTGCAGGGAGCACAGTGCTGCTGCTGGGAGGGCACCACTGCCTCTCCACCCCCTATCACGTGCTGCTGCTGTTTCTACCACTTCTTCTACCCCCGCCCACTCAGAAAATCAATTTCATGAAGAAAAATATGTACATGTGTCAACCATCAGAGCAAATGTTTTTGAGATCAGCAAGAAAGTCACAGTCCACATTACCTGATTGTATTGGTCCCTATGATGGCATAAGCAAAAAACACTGGATTGTATTCAACATCAGAACCTCTGAGATTAAAGAGCCCTATAAAATGAGGAAAAACCCAGTATTACAAACCTGATTAAAACTCAACATTATTTTTTTCAAGGAAGGGGGGGAAAACCCCATCTGCATCCAGATATAATGAGACCACTTAAAGGAGCCATAAAGGGCCTTTGCCACAAGATGGCATTAGAAGTCAAGGCTAGTAGATACTACAAGGCAGAACTTTCAGTTGCAAGAACTTCAGGACAGAATGCAAAAGATTTCAGGGAAGAAAAAAAAAAGAAAATCCACAGTGGGACAATAACTAGGACCAACCAAAAGGTCACAAAACAGTGAGCAGGCTTTCAAATTTTCCAGGCCACTTTCTCATGCTGAGGTTAAACAAAGTCGGAGGGGAGGTGGAGAGGAGAGGGGGAGATCATGGTTGGTATTAAAGTCATAGAGTTTGCACTGGTTTCAGTCTTGTGACCGAGTTTAAGAAGAGATAACAAGCATAACAGATTAGGCTTTTCTAGATGCTATGTGGGTTTCAGGTTAAACCTGGGATAAAAACGAACGATACATAGGAACAAAGGAAGGTGCCTTATACCAAGTCAGACCACTGGTCCATCTAGCTCAGTACTGTCTACACCAACTGGCAGCAGCTCTCCAGGGTTTTCAAACAGGAGTCTATCACTGCCCTACCTGAAGATGCCAGGGACTGAACTTGTGACTTTCTGCATACAAGGCAGATGCTTATACCACTGAGTTGCGGCCCTTCCCCGACTTAACAGTGGTTTAGTGACTAACTCCTCATTTTGGAAAGTACAAAATCCAGCATTTACTAAGTTCTATCTCTAGACTTGGGCCTGACTCACATGTCATATTAAGCCATGCCATGGCTTAAGGCAAATGTGTGGACTCGCAGAGACCACAATCACTTTGCTCCTCTTTGGTCATTTTGCTGCTCTGCACTAAGCCATTGTTTGGCTTAGTATGTTGTTCAAACTCAGGCTCATTGTTTAGCTCTTTCAAACTAGCCAAGAGCTGTAACCAAGGTTTGTACTATGGTTTACGGCTCGTGGTTTGTCCATGGAGCTAAACCACAAGCCTGGGTTCAGACAACTCGCTAAGTCAAACCATGGCTTAGGTCAGCACCACAGCAGCAGAACTCAGGAGGAGCAAAGCAGCCATGATCTCTTGTCCCTGAACCTGTGTGCTCACACTAAGCCATGGTTTGGCTTAGCGTGATATGCAACCAGGCCTTTAGCAAACCACACAGGTTGCTTGTAATATAGAACCATAGCAAAGAGGAACATAGGTTTTATATTAGCAGAGTGAAAGATTAATTTTAAGTGGCATACTAGGTTTAACAAGTCAACAGAAGCCAAATTAGACATGGCTAGACAGAATGTACCTCAGAGAATTAAGTTCCATCTTCTGGGTTGGTTCATGTGCATTTGTTCACTTGTTCACTGCATCCACTTGAATGCAGACATGCACATGATCACAAACAATAAGAAAACAAGAAAACTGTGGTACATGAGCACTATGTGGGTACATATCTCACTAATTTACACAATTAAGCCTCCACAATTGCCAAAATAGTTGTCAAGGGTATGAGTATTAGCTGTGTACCAAAAGTTCATACTAGTTTTCTCCACACAATCATGACCGTCAAATGCAGTCAAGAATGATTGCATGGAAGAAAGAAAATGCATGGGTGAATTGGTCTGTGGAATAAAGCATTCTTAATCCATTGTAAATCTCTCTGTTTATGAGGCCAATTATTAGCAAAATGTATTGAATCAACAATTCAGAAGACTACCATCCAAACACCAAATCTTCACAAAAGGCCTGTCTTGCACGGCAGGAAGTCATTCATCAAAACTCAAAAACTTCTCATGTTACAGAGGAAAAACAAAATGCAACTACTCTTCTGTTCCTCAGTTCCCTTGTTTGTCAAACCAATTATGGGTAACAATTACTCAGCCTTGGATCTGGGAACCAGCTTCATTCACAGCTTGGCTCCAAGGGCCGCTTCCTAAATTAGATTTTTCTATGTAAAGATTCACTCTTTTCTCCCAGTCTAGGAAAATTGTGACCTACAAAAGATATTGAATGTGTATTTTCTGTTGTAGGAACAGGGAATAGGCAGCAGATAGGAAATAATCTCCCTGTGGGAAAATAGAGGCAACTCTAAGAGTCAAGACTATATGAATCAGGCTGCCCCTTAACTAAATAACATACCTAAAATAAAGCTCTAGTTTACTCTTTTATTAGTTTTTCCATTTTGTAGATGGAAAATGGCAGCTAAGAGGGTGTGATTTGTTGAAGGACTCCAGATGAATCCACTGCTCAGTAGACAATCTCCCCAGATCAAATCCAACACATTCTCCTTTGGGCCATGTTGGCTCCATTTAGGTAGACATACCACTTTCTGTTTTGCCCTTTACTATATTCCTGTCTACTTCTCAGTTGTGTGTGGTGGATACTTGGGAACTAAATGGTGGCAGACTGTAAACAGGCAGTAGCTACCCCAACCACGCGTATGGTGGCAGGTGATTTTTCCACCCATCCTGTGCGAAGAATAGGGTACTTAGCAATACTGGGCCAGCAGCATTCCTGTTTTAAATGAAACAGTTCAGGGCTGCTTGCCACTGACCACTGAACAGCCAGCTGCTCGAATCTCTGCAGTTCCATTATGACACTGGGGCAGGCTTCTATTGCCCAATGGACTCATCACCATTTCAACCTCTGGGCATGCTGCAGGGTTTCTTGTTTCCAGCTATACAGAGATCATGGAGCAGAAAATTAGCATGGCAGTCGAACAATGCTAAATGAAACTGGGTTAATACGAGTACTTACAAGCCACTTCGTCCAAGGCGGTCACCACAAACCACAGAGCCTTCCTCTCAGCCATTTTCCCCCGCAGAGCTGTGATCTTATCTTTCCAGCTCATCCCTGTGACATGCAATCAAAGTGAGAACTTAATCCAGCCAAATTCTCTGGAACTAATTCTCTACACACAGATGCCATTTACTTTTCTTTACGTGCAATGCCTAATACGTTTCATATGCCTTTACAAATAATAATAATAATAATAATAATAATAATAATAACATTATTAATATTATAAATATTAAATTTAATATTAAAATTATTATTATTATTAATTATCACTATTATTATTCAAGTCCCTTCCTTTCCCCCATTGTCTTTCCTGTACCTTTGGCCAATATCAAATTGAACAGGGAGCCTGTCAGGAATGCCATTTCATCACCAACAACATACCTACAGACACAATAGGGATCTTGCTTACCTGTGTAGCTCAGGCCTAGTGTCATCAAGGGTTTGCAAGGTCGTGGTGGTCGATCCGCCCATATGACATCAATCAGGTTGTCTTTGACTGGCACAAGAGCATGTCCAGCACTTTTCAGAACTTTGCACATTCTCTTCCATTGATCTGAGAAAGACGGAGAGAGTAGCTTAGACCTCATAAGAAGGATGCTGCTGAGAGCCCCAACATGCTAGTTATTCCTGTGTAAACAGAACCAAAAATATAGAATAGTAGTTTGAGTAGGGCAGAACACAGTGTCGCAGGCTGAGAACAGAATCACTGATCCATGGCATTTATGACAATTTACAACTTTCCATTTAAAAAAAACAATGTTTTTATACCTCACAGTTTCAGAGAAGAAACTGGAGATGTGTGGGCAGTTTACAAACCACAATGGGATTATAGAGGGAAAGAAGTAAAAATATTGCATTAACCAGATTTGGAAAAAACATATTCCTATGAACTTCTTCAGACTCCCAGTTGAACAGTCTGCTAGATTTATTTGCAGCTGAAACTGGCTAAGATAACCAATTTACCTCGATAAGTCAGGGTATCCTGTTGCCTCCTCAAAAAAAAAAAAAAATTATTCCTGTGGACAATGATGTCTATCATCTTCCCCACCTCCAGCTATCTTGTTGTTGAGAAAGGTTTTAATGACATGGTAAAAAGTGTAAGCTGAAAAACTGCTGCCCTTTAATCAGGCCCCCAGTTCTACTTCATCCGGCTAATGGCAGAATTGGCTGTGAGCAGCAGGATGCACTCCAAGGGTTCCCACCTCCCTGTTTCATTTCCCCCTCCATACCTATACCCATTGCCTCCCATCTTCCTAAATATTTTAAAATATTGCAAGCCTGAAGCAAAATAAAAACAAATCTAAGCCAATTTACCTCAGTAGGATAAAAGTGTTCACTTAGTAAACGTACAATCTGAAGCTGCAGAATTTGGGGATTGTTTTAATGCAGAATTCCGAATACCCTGAGTTGGATCCAGATTCAAATATATACAAATAGCACCTATATCTATAGATACTGAGTACATTAGGATCTATAAAGAACCTTTCCATGGCTTGTGGAGTGAAGACTGATTTATCAGACAGCTTGTATTCTATGTAGAAGCAGTTGGTTACAAGAACCAATTTATTATAAAGAATGATATGGCACTTTTGAAGAATTGTGCCTACCGTACAACTGTCTTGGAAGGAGTAGCGCTTATTATTGATTCAAGCTGGAATCTGCTAAATAACCTTTTCTATGGAATTAAAATCAGTTGTATGAACCTGAGAAGGACTTATAAATGAAACTGACTTTTTTTACTGGTCATCTGTAGCTGGTGGTTCATAGGATTCCTTGTTCTTTGGAAAATTGTATGTGTGTGAAACATATTCATGTTGTTGGTATTTTGTATTAGTATAATATAGATAACATATTATATAATCAGCATAATGTAGATATTGTTGTGAGACACCTACAGTATGTATCTTTATCTATGATTTAACTTAAGCCAATTATTTTCCAAGAGGAGCAAAGTTTGACTACTTTAGTCAGATCCAACACCCCTGTGTATATATCGTTGGTGCTGAACGTCGAAGCAATGCAGGTCAGGAGAATCTAACAATTTACACAAAGAAGAAAGCATAAGGGCAAACTAACCTGCTGGAATAATGAAAGGATCTACTCCTACTTTGGAACCTTCAGGGAGAACACTCACAAGCCAGTCCTCCTGTGTGGGAGTGTTCTTCAGACCTGAAGGCAGGAAAGAATTCCAAGAGAGATTTCAAAGATTAAAGAATAGAAGCATGGAGATCTTGATCAGAAGATGAATTGGACAGGTAGCAGTTAACATCAGCACAGAGGCTTATTTCCAAACGTAAGTGCAGAAAAACACTCAGATTCAAAGCATGACTGCAGTGCCATGAATGCAACATACCAGTGGTAGGGAATCTCTGGCCCATTTGGCAAGCCATGCTAAACCCACCTGCCCCCCACTTGACTTCATAAATGATACCAGGTGCAGGAAAGGTAGACACAGGCCAAAAAGGGGGCTTGCAGAGTCATCCTTCATGACTCTTTGCAAGCCTGACAGCCAGCTGAACATTGGTGCTTGCCTAGAGCTGTGCAAAGTGCTTTGAAGGCCCAACAATCAGCTCAATGTCAGGGATTCAAAGCGCCATGCACTGGGCATCACTGTGATGTCAGGTGATTAACAGGTGGGCAGCTCTGTGAACCTGTAAACATGGCCCATGGGGAGGGAGAGATAAGGACATAGCCTACTGGCTGGATCCAGTTTCCCATAGGCTGGATCCAGTTTCCCACCCCTGGAATGCACAAATGTATTAAGGGGAACCAACCATTAACAAATCCCTAGGAATAGATGCTCCAAAACCATGATCCCTCACAGATCTACTTTTTCCATATCACAGAAGAGCCCTGGGTCTGCTCCCATGGCTAAAATAATAATAATAAAAAGAAACACCATTAACAGTTTCTTTCTCTTACTCTTGAAAGCATTACAGATATTCAGCAAGATTAATGACTATAAGCTTGCAACACTGTGGTACAGTACAGTGTGGGGTAGAATGCCGCCACTCTAAATAACTCTATCTACTCCTGACTATTTGCCTTGGAAAGGGACATAAGCAACTAGCATTTGAACATAATAAGTCAGACCTCTGGGCTAGATGAACCAATACCGCTTACTCCAACTAGGAGGGCTCAGGTCTTTTCCATCTTTGCTGACTGATATCCTTGAACCTGAAGCCCTTCTGCATGCAAAGCATGTGCTCACTACTGAATTATGGTCCTTTTCAACTACGGCTACTGCTATCCCCAAAAACTAAAGCATCTGGGAGTTAGCTGAATAGAGCCCTCCTCCTTTTCTCTACCTGCCTCCACTGATCTGAGTAAAACTTAAAAAGGAGAAAGGGTAACCATGTGGCCATCTTTACTTTGCATGGCTTAGGTCCTATTCTCCTAGCTCCCTTCCTTCTTTGGCTATTCTCCCCCAGGCCAGAAAGCACTGCAGTTGCTAAGTGACCATGAGATGGGCTGAGGAACAGCCACCATATTGCAGCTGCAAGTACTGGTAGCAAGTTAAGGGATAAGTGTGATAAAGAAGGAAGTTGTGGGTCAAGAAAGCCAAATCCTGAAAGGGAAGCCAAATCATGGAAGTGGGGGAGGCTGGACTGGGACCCCTAGACATAAATTCTGAGGTCCAGTCATATAGTCTCCACTTTGGTAGCTGAAACCATCTCTGTGGTTCAGAGTACTCTGAAAGCAACAGTAGCAGCATTTGAATTTCATGCCTCACACACACTTTCAGATTCTCAATCCTTCCCCATATATCCATATAAATGATAATTCAGTACAGTTTCTGCAGCTAGAAGTACACCAAATACATTTTTTTAAAAAGTTTTCCTAATTTTGAATTACATGTCAAATCTGGACTCTCTCAAATATGGCTCTCTTTATTGTGGTGTTTGGAACATGGGGTGCAGAATTCACAGGATCTCAGCTGCACCCTCAGGTCAGCCTGGAAATGATCAGACCTAATACAAAAAGACATGCCTTCATTGGGTGACTGTCAATCACTCAGGCTGCATGCAAGTGAACTCCATTAGATCCTTCACATAGGGGTGATACAGAAAGGTGTGACTTATTCAAACATGTTTTAAGAAACAGGAATACATAATGCTATTTTTTTCCAGAGAACTTCAGACTTGGTGAAGTGTACAGGTTCTCCTAAAGTTATTATTTGCTCTGCTTTCTACCTGAAAATAATTCCATACTCTGTGATAGGCACAGGCATGCTGGGAAGTGAAAGGAGGAGGGCATGGCTCCTGTAATATTTTCAGAAATTAGCAGTGCTGATTAGGCTGTTATTCCTGTTTAAAAAGTTCTCTCCTCCTGTGAATTCCACTTAAGAACAGGAACAAGAGAGTGTTAGTGGATTAAAAAGCATGACTGAGTAACTAAAGGAACTGTAGAGGAGAGATAAAGTAAAGCACGAGTTTGGACTCTCACACACCCATCATCATGAGTGTCCAATTGGTATCCATTTGTTCAGCGGCCTGGAGAAAGTAGCGCCCATCCGTCCACATGGCTGCGTCCTGCGCTGTTATAATGGTGGTTCCTGTCATGGAGTGTACAAGGGAGAAGGAGTTGTGATTATATATTATATGCCCACATATAGCCAGTGGTGCCACTTGAATAAAAAAAGGAAAACAAAATAATCACATTGGAATTAATTTGCTTCAAAGTGCCTCAGGCCCAAGCCAGAACAGTGGAGTTTCCCTTGAAAAGGCTCAAGCAAGAGGCAACTACCTCTATTTGCCCCCTAAACCACCAGTTATGCAAGCCGTAGTGAGGCAGGCGTTGAAAGAATATATGGAGGGGGGAGGGTGAAGCTACACATGCTGGCCCTGCTCTCAATGTCCACATCCCTGCCAGCACTACCCCCATCTTCAAACAGAGAGGTTTGAAGAGGGATTCTTCATGCATTCAGCAACCCTTCCTGCAGTTAAGAACTCTGCACAATCAAGGTTCACGATTGTGAAGAAGGTTCTAAGCATGTTCAGCTGAACACAGCAAGAAATCCCCTCCAGGCCTTCCCACTCAATGCATGACCATCAGAGGTGGTGCTGACAGGGATGGAGGGCCGGGATGGTATCCACTCCCCCTCCACGCATTTTTTAAAAGTGTGTGGGGGAAACAACACCTGCCCTTTCGCTATAGCTCATGCAGTTCTCATAAACTATAGTTACTTTTGCTCCCCAGTTCAAAATGCTCCTTTCCTTTTATGTCAGAGTGGCTAACCTTTGAAGTGCCACCATTTACAAAAATATTTAATATCACCAACATATAAATATATATACAGTAGTAAAACACCATAAAAAACAATACAAAATAATCATTAAAATGACTGGGTAATCAAGAAATTTTAAACAGCTGCATAGGCCCTGTCAGCACAAAAAGTCTTCAAGGGGCGCCTGCAAGTCAAAAGCAAGGATGCCTGCCAAATCTCCACTGGAAGAGTGTTCCACAGCATGGGACCAGCAACATTGAATGCCTGACTTCTAGTTGAAGCCAGTTGAGCCTCTGTAACAGAGGTGACAACTAATAGTGCTATTCCGGATGATCACAATGATTGAGCTCGGATATAAGGGCTCAGGCAGTTAGGCCACCTTGAGGGTTGGCCAGCACTCTAAGGGCCACATGCTAACAATGGGCAAGGCCAAAGCACATTCACATTCAATCACATGCCCATATACAGACCACACACACAGTTATCACATATTTACAGAGACACAAACACCCAACAGACAGGGAATCATATAGGCAGGTAGGCAGGCACACATACAAAAACACAACTCCCCTGATCAAGAGTTGGCTGGCTGCAAACATTGAAGTGTTAATCGCTAAGGAAGTGACAGTTAACAGAAGGTGGTGTTGCTACAGCT
Source organism: Rhineura floridana (assembly GCF_030035675.1). NCBI lineage: Eukaryota > Metazoa > Chordata > Lepidosauria > Squamata > Rhineuridae > Rhineura > Rhineura floridana. Next base: position 78,373,270 of record NC_084486.1, on the reverse strand, counting down.
TCTAATGGGAGAACTGGAGGGCATTTTGAACTCCTCAAAACCTCAGGAAACAACTAGGAAGGGCAATGGGAATCAGGAGGAGAAGAAAATGGTTTTTAAAAATTTTAAATGCCTCTGGTAATTTTGGGAATGGAGTGAGGTTAAGAAACGTTTTAGGGGGAAGACAGCCACCCCTGCTTTATATCATCTCATAAACAGTGAACAGAGAAGAGATTTCTAACTTCTAATGCAGCTTAACCAATGTAGTGCTTTCCAGATGTTGTTAGACTCCCATCAGCCCCAGCCAGAATATCAATGATCAGGCACGATGGGAGTTCTAGTCCATGATGGGAGTTGTAGTCAGGAAGGTGCCATATTGGCTACCCCTGATCTAATCAATGTGTCATGAAAGTGCTACATTCTTCAGTCTCCCTGATCTCTGTCCAGAGCTAACAGTACTACGTGATGCTTAGGCATAATATAGACTATGCCTCAATTTCCAGAGGATGTCACTCAGGGTACCATACCTCACTTCCTGGCTCCCATTTCCTGATGACAAACACAAGTTGCATTTGGATGTCACACTAAACCATAATTTAATGTGATGAGAATGAGCTGTAGCAAGCCTCAGGCTCATGCACTCATTCCCCCCCCCTCCGAATGGCTTTCTCTCCTTGAGCATGGTTGCTAGGAGAACAGAAACTTTTGCTTCTGATTTCAATTAACCACAGTTTAGCATGCTCTATAAACCCAACAAGCCCACCATGGTTAATCTTAACCATCAAACACAAAACCCACATCAAATAAATGTGGGGTTTTTTGCACCAAACAAACCACAGTTAAGGTAAACCGAAGTGTTATGTTCAGATGAACCAGCACGCTGCAGTTAACCTAAACCAGAATTGAAAGTTTCAGAACTCCTCACAGCCATGGTAGAAACAACCCTAGACTTGTTGCAGCTCATTCTTGTCACACTAAACTAAGAGGTCTTGCAACACTCTCATGTTTGTTAATGTAAAAAAGTTAATTAGGTTTAGTGCAGGCCAGGGACAAAGGACCATACCTCTTTCACCCCTGCATGAGTGTCATCAGGTCAAATAATGAAAATATACATCTCCTTTAACCATTTGTCCTGATGACCCACATACACATATTTTTATATAAACACACATTTACACATATTTGGACAGTCTTGTAAAAAAAACCTAAACTGTACATAAAAATATTTTAAAACTCCTAGAATGTGCATGGCTGCCCAGCACTGTTTTTTTTTTAATTTACTGAAATTATTTACCTTTAAATTAGTTTCTTAATTAATATTAGATATTTGAAAAGAAAAAAAATGCTGACTGTACAAAAGGCTCTCGTAGCAACAGCAGCAGATTATGCACAGTCCATGAAACAGAGGATCAGATCAAAAGGATCCAACAGGTAAGGGAAGATCAAAGCATAATGATCAAAATGGAACAAGAGGCAAGGATGTAATACCTCTGCAAATAAGGACAAAAGTCGTTTGGGGATTTAATGGCAGGCATGTATGATCAAGAGAAGGGAGCTGATAGGACGCCACAGCTCCTTGTGATTAGGCTTCCATTAGAACATTGCATGCAAAGTCTGAGTACTTACACCTGGACTTGGTTCCTTGCTAACCCCCATTTTACAGGAAGAGGTAAACAAACTCCACAAAATGACTAGCGTGATGATAGTTCCATTGCACATAAATCAGCCACACAGCTTGAAATGAAACCTAGATCTCATAGCTGCAGTTTAATACAGGACACATTGCTAAACAGAACATGCTGTCCCTATGCAAGATAAACAAGGTTTTTCCCGCCCATTAACTGAGTTTCAATGCCCAGCGATTTCAGAAACAAAAAAATGTTTTTTAAAGAAGACTGGACTTGGCTAACCAACATTGTTTACCGCTAATCACTGATCTACCGAACTAGAAACAAATCTGTTTCCACTGGCCTGACGGAGGGAGAAAGAAAGGCAAGCTGCAATCCCAGTATGAAATAGTTAACAAGATTTTTTACTTTATTGAGGGTCATCTGGGGGTTGACAAAAGCTCATTACTATACTGGTATTACATCACCATTCCAGCTGGTGTACATGCTGAAAAGGGAAGGGACAATTCAAACTTTTCCTTCACATTTCTTTCAACCCAGCACACAAACTGCAAAGCACAACAGTTTTTCCAGAAGTGAGTTTTTCCACCCACCCACATACCAAAGTTCATTAGCAATCCTGCTATAGACTTGGGGCTCCTCCAGACATCCTTTTTATAGCACATTCTTGATGATTTGTGTTCATTATGCTATTGGGATGGTAACAGGTGATCCTGTTTTCAATACTTTTAGTGCCTGCAAACATTTTGCAGCGATCACACTGCTTTGTTTTCAGTCAGTGCATATCCCGTAACTTCCTGGTGAAATCACTAACTTTTTTTTACCACAAAAGTCCTGGTTTGTTTTTGTCCCACTTTTGTTGCAATATAGCCCCTCCAGACAGCAATAATGTGGTGGCATTGGGGAAGCATCGAAAGACAAACTAAAGCAGAATAAACCCACCACTGATGCACTATTATTGTGTCAAGAACATGTTGCAGATTACATCCACAATTAAATACCAATCTGGAGGGGCTCTACACAGTCAGAGCACATATGACGGAATAGATACCAAGTCTGCTGTGGCAGCTGTCTATGCTGCATGGATGGCACTGACTCCACCCCTTAAAAAGTTACACACAGCAGCGTCCAGGTTGTTTGGATTGGTAACCACTCCTCCCCAATATATAAAAGCATGACGAAACAGACATTGGCATCTCTTCCCCAAAGATTTTTAAAAATGAATACCACAGAGTCCAAGCTGAAAATGTTATTAAGATTGCAAACCTATACACCGGGGTGGGGAACCTCAGCCCCAGGGGCCAAATAGAGCCATCTCAGTCAGCCGTGCCCAGACAAGCCCTGCTTCACCCCAGGTGTTTTTGTCTGGCTGGAATGTGCTCTTCCACTCTGATAATGCCTCTTGCTTGTCTGGGTGGCAGATAGAGAGAAGCTTGTGTAGAAATTGGCCTACTGTACAAAGGTAAAATTTAAATCCATTGTTCTATCCGCTTTTGCCTCTGGCCCTGGCCTTCACTGGCATGTGACCCTTGCAAAGTTTCCCAGAAGGGAATGCAGCACTTGGGCTGGAAAAAAAGTCTGCACCCCTGCTATACACACTTACCCAGGAATAAGTCCTATTGAAGTTAATGGAGCTCACTTCTGAGCAGGCATGCACAGGATTGCGCTGCAAGGTTTACAAACCTATGTTCATTTGTTTGAGCTCTAAGTGGTAGTTTGTGAACAATATTCTACAACAACTTTCCCAACCTTTGGGTCCCCAAATGTTGCTGGACTACAATTCCCATCATTCCTCGGATGGTGGTAGCTGCAGTCAAACAACATCAGGAAGACCACAGGTTCCCCATCCCTGTTCTACACATTTCTGCTTCACAGAGATTTTTGTTTATTTCTACATGGAGATTATGAAGTGGCCACATCCAGACTGTATGCATGTATAAATAAATAACTAAAAGTGCACAGCAGTTTAGCGAAAGATGGAAAGGTTTTCATTGTGCCCTCTGATAATCTGAGGAGGATCTTGGCATTCAAAGCTAAAGAACTGCCAAATGTGATAGGTCAAGCACAGTTCTGGGAACATACCTGCTGAGCCATCAAACCCGCAGATGAACTCTCTTCGGCAGTCACAGGGTGCACTGTACTCACTCTAGGAAGGTAAAATAAAAGCAAAAGTAAGCCTCATGATAAAGAGCAGCACAGAGAGGCACCAAGAGCAGTAGACTGTGCTTACAAAATTAGCTGAGATATTTAGACCCCATGATTATTCTTCATTTGTTTACTTCAGATCTACAGTACTTTTTGCTCCAACATTTCTCCCAGTGCTCATGTTTATTTCACTCTCGGTCACCCTAGTGGCCAGCCAAACAAGCCAGGCCTTTGATGTGGCAACATGAATGGAAGGAACTCCCCCAGTATCTTCTGATCCTGGAAACTGCAATATACAATACTTCAAATCTGTAACCTTTGCTTTGTTTTACTGGCATCCTCTAACTAGTTTTTACAAGTAGTATTTGAAAACGTAAGTCCCCTAAAAGCTTCCCAGCAGGATTTTCAGTCACTGCAACTAGGTATTCCAGCCTTTTCTATAAACTTTAACCAAGGAGACCTAGAAATCTTTATTGCCCCCATGTACTCCATGCAACCCAGCACATAATTTGCTAAGGCAGAACCTTTTTTAAATAAATAAATAAAGTAGCTTTTTAGTTCTTGTGTTCACAGAGAAACACTTGGTAAGGCAGACCCTAGTGCAAACATAATACTGGCTCTTTGCAAACCATGGTTTGCAAATTGGAGGCAATCTCGGAAATTCATCCCTCTTCCCTGTCCTCTCTACTCTTGCTGGCTACTTTTCTTTTCTTTGTTAGCCTTAATCATGGGTCAGAGTGATATTTTTGGCAACAGTAACCATACTTAAGTTAACCAGGTTCTCTCTTAACCAAGGTTTACAAATTAGCTTCAGGCCCTGATTAAAATGGGACATCTGGTTAGCATTGGCACAAATGTAGTTTTCAATGCACAAGGCAGAACTAAAGCTCTATCAGCTGCCTTCCAGCCCCACAAAGAATTTATGAAAATAACAGTATATACACATATAAGCTTACTCTGAATGAGATAGTTTTGCCCCCCACTTGAAGCCTTGCTAAGCAGCACTGGTAGAAAATCAGTTAATTCCTTATTACATTTTTATCCCACCTTTCCTCTGAGAAGTTTAGGGAGCCATATATTGCCATTCCTACCCTTTTATCCTCACAACAGTCCTATGAGGTAGGGTTTTGATACTGACCCAAAGTCTCCCAATGAGCATCGTGACCAAGGGGGCGTTAAAACCCCGGTCTCCTTGGTCACTCTATACGGGCTCTATGCACATTTACCAGTGTCACAGGAATCACAGCTTAAACCATGTAAATAGGGACAAGGTTTTGCTGAAGCCATAGTATGTAGCAAACCTAATGGATACATAATAAGCAGTTTTCATGTCCATTCACTTCTCTGAACAGAACAAACCTGATAAACTTGCCCAGCAGGAAAAGCATTAATGCAAGGTCTTACTGCATTCCACTAAAGCAACACAAAGGAATGAAGAATCTTGTAGGTCATATTCCAAGATTCACAGAAACATGTTAAAAGCCTAGCAAGCGTAACCAGAGCGACAGGGAAGCAGCCTCGGGCAGGAAAAGAGGCGCCTGTGGGAGCTGTAAAAAACAAAACAAAACTCTCTCACCTGTTGGAACGGAGAACAGAATACCTGTATGCTTGCTTGTTTGCTCACTATATTAGACAAAGAGCACACTGCACTGGCACACGGAGGGACTGTTCATTGCATGCAGCATGAAATATGGACAATGGCTACTGGTCATGATGGCAGCATGCCTCCAAACAGTAGTTGCTGGGGAATGCTACTTGTGGGCATCCATAGGCATTCCCGCTGTGAGAACAGAAGGCTGGACTAGACAGTCCAGGCCTTCGCTGTGATCCAGCAGGGCTCTTCTTGTCTTAATATGCCACAAAACCCAGCTTTTTAGACCCTCATGCATGTCTACATTGGTGGAATACAAAGCAAATAGATGGAACAGAATTACTGCACTGGTGAAAGTTGATTTGCTTGATGCAGCTTTTCTTTCCCGCAGCCGGGATGATGGGGCAGAACAGCACAGCCGCCCTTCTGACACTGGCATTGCTGCAACTTACAGGGCAGCAGCAAGGTTGGGACTGCCACAGGTACACTAGCAGAGCCAATCCAGTGCTCCCTCTGGGGCATCTGTGCAGCCTGACCTTTGCTGCTTCTCTGCCCCACCCCAGCCCCACCTACGTCAGCTGCCGCGATGCCAGTGTCAGGAGGACAGTTCCACAGCTCTGCCTCACCACTGTTTTCCCATACATGATGTCTTTTATGGTCACCGCAGAAAATCAGAGGAGCCAAAGGAGTCTCCGTGATAACTGAACAATCTACCACAAGCAAACTTATTCCTTCTTTTAATAAGGATTTGCAGCTGTGTATTAAAACAGAAGCTGCTTTGTAGTGGAAATCGCATAAGATTCCTTCCTTCGCTACCTGTTTTCCACCCATGGTTATAAAAGAGCAAGTCACCACAGATGGGAAAAGTTGCTTTAACTTCTTTAGCCCCTTTTTCAAGAATTTTTTTTGTTTTTAAGTTTTCTAGAGCAGGGACGGCTGGGAATATGGCTGCATCCAGATCTTCAATGTGTGGTTCTAGAGCACCTTCAAATCCCTGAAGTTGTAAAAAGGCCTTTCACTCTGGGGATTTCTAACTGTGCTGCTCAAGCAGAACAGCAGCACTACCAGGAGAGTGAAAGAGCAGGGGTGAATAGAAAGGCAACTTAAGGAGCTGGAAAAACTAACACTCATCCACCTAGCTGTATGAGGCATTACAGGAAAGAGAGGCAACTAACATAAGACAGGCATCGCGATCCAAACCTCCAGTCCTTGTTTTAGGTCTAGCCAAAATATAAATTCTGTGCTAATGAGAAAATCTGCTAATGAGAAAATAATCTGCACCAAAGCAACCTAAATCCTGTGCAAAGAAAAATATGAATTCTATAAACTGCATAAATTATGCAAATCAAGACACATACTGTGGCTGATTCTACTTTTCTGAGCTGAACCCTAGTTCCGTCTTTCTGAGACGTAACTAGGAATTACCAGCACATCAACCAATTTTGGACATAATGACAAAGCATTGTTTATCATTACATGCACAAACCTTGGGCTTGCATTTATCCTCCACTCCTCTCCTCCTCTGGCACATCTGTGAAGAGATCTGAAGTTTTCACCTCAAATTTCAGTTAACCATAGTTCAACATTACATCTGAGCCCTAAACTGTGGTTAAATACTGACTACAATTAGTTGAAACAAGCTGGTTTCATAATCTATGAAGTTGGCTTGTTTCAACTAACAATAGTTAAGGCTAGCCACAGTTTATCTGGGTTTAGACGCAGTGCTAAGCTGTGGTTAAGCAAAAACAGATGTTCCAAACTCCTCCCCCAGGCCACACCAGAACATGAGAAAGGAGAGTATAGGAACTTGAGGCTTTTTCTCGTAATGGTAAATCATTGTTTGTTTCATCTGGCCACTTTCAAGCCTACTTTTGTAGCCTATGAAAAAAGTCATAATTTTATTTTTAGTGAAAGTGAAGAATCTTAAAATGCTAAATGCTGTGCTCAAAACAAATTTCTGTGTTTGCGCAGCAGTGTTATAGATTCACTCAATACACACATCCTCATGACCATCACCACTGCTATCCAAACATCCTCATGAACTTTAATCGCCCACTGTTAACTTGAGGAACATTTGGATTGCAGTTTTGACCAAGGGGCAGATGTGTACCTGGTGAATATCCATCTACAGCAGACCACATGGGCAAACACTACTACCTTGTGCTGGTCTACAGCCTATCCCTGCCTTTCCACACCACAGGGTATGTAGAACCAGTGCCAGGTATGTAATCCACATGATAAGAGTCCTGAAATTAGCTACAAATTAATACACCCCCACAAAAACACAGGTCACTTTAATATTTACAAATAGGGATTAAAACATTAAAAAATAAGCATACTTTGCTTTCCTTCCTATTCCTGTTACCATTTTTCCATTCCATGTTCTTCTTCTGTCTTGGGTACCTACATCCCTCTATTACCACTTTTTGCACACACACACCCCAAAACAGTATCATATACCCACTTCACTCACTTCTCATGCTTCTGGTGCCCCACCAAAAGCATAAGAAGTTGTCCTCTGGACATGCCTCCTTTGAGAATTACTACATAAAGCCATTCTTGGTTACAATTGTTTGGGTTTCCTTTCATTTTACACTAGAGATATGATAATCCATATTTACAAATGAAGCACTCTTGGTTAAGAGAACCTCAACCCTTATGCTCTTTCTTTGCAGGAGCAGGGGGAGGAATTGCACCAGCAGAAGACCATTCTATCAAATCCCATACCTGATGTGCATCTCCCGAGGGCACAATGTAGGCTTGGATTGGCTCTGGAACATATTTGGAGTTTCTCATTGCTTGCCGAAGCTGACGAAGCAGCTCTGTAGTAATCTTTGGAGCCATGTTCCTATTCTGAATTTAAAAAAAAGTCTTAGTTACAGACCTGTGGACATTGTACCTAAATATTTCAAATACGTAAAGGAAATCCCAAGGTCTCCAAACAAAACCTGCAAGTGAACTCTCTTCCCCCTCTATTTCTTATCCTACAGGGAATTTTGGTGTAGTGCATCTTGACCCCACCTGCCCTCGGCTGGCTGCACACTGACTTCCATGATGAGCACTTGCAGACCTTGCATTTGTAATTCTGAATTGCTTGGCAGGGGATGGCTATTGAGTGGCAGATTGGAGGAAGTACTGTGTATGGGAAGCATACAAAGATAAAGAGCAACAGATGCTTTGAGGCATTAGAGAAGGACAAGGACACAGAACAGGAAAGAAACAATTCACAAGCTGCTGCTGCTGCTGCTGCTCTCAGTCATAGAGAACGTTTCTGGAGCCAGTCACTACTTCCTATCAGCCATCATAATATAATTTATTGCCAGGAACAGCCAGCAGGTCCTACAAACCCTTATTTCTCAGGGACAGTTTACCAAAGGGAAGAAAACATTTTATTTTTCAGGTATGTATCTGGGAGCCCTACCCTTGCAACATTCCATATACATTTCCCAATATTCAAGTAAGTGTGGTGTAGTGATTAGTGTTGGAGTAGGACCTGGAAGACCAAGGTTCAAATCCTCAGTCAGCCATGACCTGACTGGGTGACCTTGAGCCAGTCACTGTCTCTCAGTCTAACCTACTTCACAAGGTTGTTGTGATGATAGAACAGGGAGGGGGGAAACATCTACACTGCCCTGAGCTCCCTGGAGGAAAGGCAAGAGATAAATGAAATAGATAGATAAATAAGAAACATGACTGGTTTTATTTTGATTTTTAAAAATGATAGCGGCAGATAATTTTGCTGAACTGGTGCTGGAGGAAAAAGATTCAATAGAATTATTTTTACACCTGACTCAACAATAGTTGTAGTTTTTTTTTTTTTAAATAACTTTAAAATGATGCAATTCTGCTTTCAACAAATTCAATCATGCACCAAGGTGAAGCTCACTACTCATCAGAGGTTCCAAGTACCCCCTTCCATTTGAGAGGTTATGTTCCACAGGAGCTGTGACATATAGAAATTAACCACAAACAGTAACAAATTATTCTTTTATGGTAGAATCCAACTGGTATCACTGCCCTCACAGAAGGGCTTTTAGTCCAGCAGGTGTCCACTAACGGAACAGAAGGAAAAGAGATTTTTGCCGATTTCTTTTCCCCCCTGAAGCCCCCAGGACTTTGTGAAAATCAGCTCCACAGAGGTAGGGACCCTCCACAACACGGAGGGCTGCAGCAGGAAGGAAGAAATCGGCAAAAAAGGCCCTGTTCTCCTTAGAGATGTGAAGATCCAGGGGGAAAATGGGAGGGAAATGGGGAAAAAACTGTTTGTTTCCAAAGCCTTTTGTTTTATTTTGTTTTCCCCTGGAAAAATTGAAAAATGTTAGGCTATGGCATATAAAAGGGTACAGAAATTTGTTTCAGTCTGGGAAAACCTTCCATTTTTTGAAGTCCATGGTAAACATGATGACAAATATGAAGAAGCAGAAACTGATAATGATAGTTCAGAAAATGAGTTCTGATTGAATTGAGTCTTGGTTTCTCCTCATCTTTTTCTCATGTCTTTTTATGGAAATTGGTGTTTTACGTCTGCTTGACGCTGTGAAGAATTGGAGGAGACATAATTTACAGAACATATAATAGCTTTTTTTTAGCATAATGTTGATGGTTTCTTCATTTGTTTGTTTTTTCCTGCTCCTCATAAATTGTCAAGAATTAATGCTAGGTTGCTTGCAGTTCAACAGCTTGTACCTCCATTTGGAACAAAAATGTTTTAAATTTTTAAAAGTAAATTCAGTGTAATTGACTGAATAATCTGTACTTTTAATATATCAAACATGTTGAAATTGGCAAACCAAGTTATACATATTACATTTTATGTTCCTAATGTAAAAAAAATGGCTTTCAATCTGTAAAGGATGCTTTAAAAAAGTATTGCTTAATTTTCATTTTTCCCAAAATTTCTGTTTTTTTTCCTCTGGGGAGGAAAGGTTTTTTTCACATGGCTTCAAAATTTCCAGAAATTTTACATCTCTAGTTCTCCTTCATTCAACAGTGGTGCCTCCATCCTATGAGCCTAATTAGGCCTGGCAGTGGTCCCAATTTCTCCCATGAGGTGATTTTGCCCAGGCCATAACCATCCACTCCACAACTGACATCATATATGAGTTGTGGGGCAGTTAAAGTCACAGCTACAAAAGAACAATCAGGAACCATAAAATTGTTCTGATTGTTCCCTGACAAGTGCAGCTTATATCTGACACCTTTTAAATATGGCACTATATTAGGGTTGCCAGGTCAGAAGCATCCCAAAACCTGAGATTTTAGGGGCGGGCCCAAGTGATGTCATGGGGCGGGCCCGAGTGATGTCACGGGGTGGGCCTGAGTGATGTCATTAAGCATGATACATTAAACATCAATCACAGTTGCTTGGAGCATACAATTAAAAAAAAATCTGACTGGAAATTAAGCTAGACATCTTAGCTAAAAGATGGAGCCTGGGTAGGGAACATTTAATCTAGCCTACTTGCTTTCAGCAAGAAGGGTTTAAGTGCCTTCAGGCCAGGCCAGTCACCAGAAGGTCACTGTAGGAAGAAAGGAGCCTAGTGTTGTGGAGATATTAGATGGGAGCATTCGGGAGTAAAGATGGATGCCCCTGAAGGCTGCAATTCTAAACACATGTACTAAGGGACTAAGCCCACATAGAACTCAACAGGACTTACTTCTGAGTAGATATAGTTTGGATTGTGCTGTTGGTAAAGCTTGATTAGGGATCCTCTGCAAAGACATTCATATCAAAGCAGCGTTGGCAACCTCCTGCTTGGAATGCCCTGCCCTTATCTTTTAATGTGGCTGCTCCAAACTTCTTTACAGATTTGACCCTTCACTTCAGACAGAGGTCTGAGAAATGAGTAAGAAGATTCTCTACCCTTTCTGTCTGCATAGATGCCCTCATCCTTCCCCTGCGCCCAGCAGAAGCTCCAGGCCAGGCGGGACGCAGTGGCATCTTATAGAGGACACCCTCCCCTTTCATGGGGTGTATGATTTGACCTGGCCCAGAGCGGATTTTGGGGTGGGCACCCCCAATTACTTATTTTTCCAGTATGTCTTTTTCTACTTTGATTTTGTATAGATGCCCTCTTCTGTGCCGTGTGCCCAGCAGAAGCTCTGGGCCAGGCGAGACGCAGTGGCATCTTGTAGAGGACACCCTCCCCTTTCCTGGGGTATATGATTTGTGCTGTCCCAGAGCAGATTTCGGGGTGGGCACCCCCACTTACTTATTTTTTTCTATGTGTTTTTGTCCATTTTGATTTTGCATTGATGCATCCGTGCGTGCCCGGTGCCCAGCAGAAGCTCTGGGCCAGACAGAATGCACTGGCATCTTGTAGAGGACACCCTCCCCTTTCCTGGGGTATATGATTTGTCCTGGCCCAGAGCAGATTTTGGGGAGGGCACCCCCAGTTACTTCTTTTTTCTTGTATGTTTTGGTCTGCTTTGATTTTGCATAGATGCCCTCATCCTTCCCCTGCGCCCAGCAGAAGCTCTGGGCCAGGCAGGACGCAGTGGCATCTCATAGAGGACACCCTCCCCTTTCATGGGGTATATGATTTGCCCTGGCCCAGAGCAGATTTTGGGGTGGGCATCCCCAGTTACTTATTTTTTCCTGTATGTTTTGGTCTGCTTTGATTTTGCATAGATGCCTTCCTCCATGCCCTGCGCCCAGCAGAAGCTCTGGTCCAGGTGGGACGCAGTGGCATCTCATAGAGGACACCCTCCCCTTTCCTGGGGTATATGATTTGTCCTGTCCCAGAGCAGAGTTTGGGGTGGGCACCCCCAGTTACTTATTTTTTATGATTTTATGACATCATTATGTATTTATGATAATATCAGAAGCCTGATGATTTTGAGTACATAAATGTATTGTTATTCTTGACAGGGAGAGTCCCACAATCACAGTGATATATCATACAGGGTACCCCAACATATATTTTGGGGTTCAGAGACATGTTAAGTTTGGTTTGAAGTTGCTGTAGTTGTCAACTCTTCTTTTTTAGTGTTTTGAACTTTCAAGCAAAATAAGGAACTGGGAATTAGGAACCAACTTCAGTGTCATATCAGTTAAATAGATTAAACAGTCGCGGGGGGCAGCTGACATTTTGGTGTATATCTTGGGAACCAGACCACCTAGAAAAAATTTTTTAAATTGAAGCTGAGAGTCCGGAGATTAAGGGGTGCTACCCAAAGAGCCCCCCCAAAACCAGAGGCTCCGGCCAAAAACCGGAGACCTGGTAACTCTACACCATATGCAAGTTCACTGGGATTGGTTACACTTGGGAACTCCCTAGCAGAGCCAATCCCTGCTAAAAGAGTTGCTTGAAGACAGTGTCAATCAGCTAATCAGTGGTAACTTCAACCACCACCACCTAGGACTGGCTACATTCTGAAGTTTCCAATCAGGATCCATCTTCCCAGGCTAACAAGGTTCCCTACCCCGATGCCTCTGGGGGATAAAAACCCTTCCATGTGTGCAATAGTAGTGTGGTTTAAAATAGGTAAACACTTGGTGAGAAAAGTTTTATGCTGGTAGTATAGATATTACAAATCACCTTGGTATTTCTTCTTGAAATGAAGTGATATACAAATTCTTTTAACAATAAGTTTAATTATGATAATTTTAGTTTATTTTTAATAGTATTTAACTGATTTTTAATGTTTTGTAAACAGCCCAGAGGATTTGGTTGATGAGCGGTACAGAAATGTTATCAATAAATAAATAAGACTGGATTTTTGGGAATGCACCTATCTAACGGGGATATAAGAGCTACTTTGGGCAATTCAAATTCCACAGATCACTGAATCTACAGGGCCGCCATATAATTGGAATATACTGTATGTTTATATATTTAATTTATTTTTATTTGTTTATAAAATGCATATCCTGACCCTCTTTATAGTTGATCTCAGGGCAGGCAACAAAATAGAATGCAATAAAATATAAAACACAATTAAAAGACTCCAAATAATTGATAATACAACAGGAAAAGAGCAGAACATTTAGCCCCGTCTCACTGTGCAGGTGACGTACGTCCATATTCAGAAGGCCTGGCAGAAGAGAAAAGTCTCCAGCTGGAACCAAAAATGTACATTTGTGCCAATTAAACCTCAAAGGAGAGAGTATTCCCCAATTGGGGTGCTGCTCCTGAGAAGGTCCCCTTGGCAAGTAATAGATCCTCTGACCACATGTAATGATAGTATTACTAGAAGGGCCTCCATAACAGATTGCAAAGTATGGGCAAGATATTACAAGGAGAGGCACTCCTTCCGCTAACTGGGTCCTAAGCTATTCAGGGATTTATATGTTGAAGTAAACGCCTTTAATTGGGCTCAGTGACAAAGAAGCAGCCGCTGCAGATCTTTCAAATCTTTACATCATCCTGCGCAGAAAGGCTGCTGCGTTTTGCACTAGCTGGAGTCTCTGAACTGTCTTCAAGGGCAGCCCAACATAGAACAAATTGCAATAATCCAAACGGAAGCATGAATAACTGTGGCCAAGCTATCCTTGCCCTGGAATGGTCACTGCTGGTGAACCAGCCAGAGCTGGAAAAAGACATCCCATGTCAGAGGCTACCTGGGCCTCTAGAGACAGAGTGGAATCCAGAAGTATCCTCAAGCTATACAACTGATCGTTCATGGACAGTGCAACCCCCATCCAGAACAGGCCTTCTTCCTATTTCCCAGACTGGGGAATCATCAACCCACAGTACTTCCATCTTGGCCGGATTCATTTTCAGTTTCTTGGCTCAGAAGCTGCTCAGAAGCTTCAGAATTCAGTATGGAAGCTGACAGTCTCAAAAATTACCTGAATTGACAATGCTTTTTGCTGTAGTATTTGGAACTCTCTGAAATGTAAAGCATTCAATAGCACACGGTGCTGAACAAATTCAGTATGTGCCCTTCAGCAGCAGTATCCAATCCTTTCACTCAAGCAAGACACCACTGGAATGTCTGTCTGTTATTTGGGGGCTCATCTGGTGCCTCCAATGCAGAAGGTGCAATTTTTTTCTTTATAGTTATTATTATTTACTAATTTATACACCACTTAATGCCAAAATAGTCATGCGTCCTTTATTCCAGAAAGCAACACAGGATTGTAATATTTATCCCAGATTATAATGCAGGATTAAAATCAGCAGGCTTTGGCACCAGTTCTCATGGCTCCACTGCCTGGGAGATTGAGGTTATATTGGACTATTCCAATGATGATCAGAAGGAATAGTCACTATACAAAATTATGCAGACATATCTTCAAATTAACCCAGGCTCATGTCCACATTATTAATTTGGCATTTACAAAGAATGGCGGAAATATGTGAAAGGGGGCGGGGAGACTAACACGTACAATAAACAAATTCATGCTGGAACTGGCCCTCAGTAAACTGCCATCAAGCCACTAATTTTAATTCAGCACGATGCAGCAGCTAGAAGATCATACTAATTAGGAACATGCCATCTGGTCAGGGTAACCATATTCCAAAAGGGACCAAGTTTCTATCTTTGGAAGAGCTATGCTGCAGAACAACATTTTGGCACGTGCAGGGTTTTTTTAAAAAAAATCCAACATCGCAATGAGAAAAATCTGTATCCGTGGAAACTTTTTCTTCTTCTTACTTAAAGGAAATGAAGCTGTTTAGGAGTAAGATCACCTAACATTCTGCATGGTCATCAGATGTGTTCTAGTCTCACTGAAGCCCACAACTATATTGCCAAATTACTGAATCCCTTCCCAGGATTTTATCAGAACTTTGTTTGCTTTCGCATGAAGACATTGCTACTTAAAAGACGGTGATGGCTGGTGTCCATTGGGACAGGTAGAGCAGAAAGCAGAGGCCAACGTTAGGTAAAGCCAGAGCCAATGACAGACGGAGCCAACGAGTTTGAGTTTTGCCTCCATCCTTTGAGTTCTACAAAGACAACACAGAGGCAGAGGAGGAGGAAGCTGACAGGCAGTGCTAACCCCTGATCTGGTTGTAAGTAAGGAGACAGGCAGGTGGGGGCTGGCTTATGGCAGACTATGCTTGATGGGGCAGTGATGCATTTGCCCTAATGGACCAGCCTCCTTTGTCGACAGATATTCAATAGCCAATGGTCTTGCCTGCATATCACCAAGTCACCATCTACCATGGCTAATGATTGGTTAATGAAATAGAAACAGCCTAGAGCAGCCAAAGCCCGATATTAAACATGGGGTTATACCAAGTGCTAACTAAACCTCAGCAACAGTACAGCACTTTGCCAATAAATGTGGCTGAAGTGCTGTTTTGAAGCCCAACCAGCTTGTCTTCTTCTATTGGCTGGAAAGGAGAATTAAGAATCTAAAGGCAAATGGCATGCCCCAAAACAGATATCTAACACAAAAACCTCTAGGACAACTTAAACAACACATGACACTAGCTTTAAAAAAAATAGGCAGGGTGATATTTCAGTTGTGCACACAAGTAACTACAGTAGGGCCCTGCTTTACAGCAATTCGTTAATACAGCAGTCTCAGTTAGACACAATTAGACTAAAGCCCCACTCATACAGTGCTTGTTCTGCTTTTACGGCGGTTTTCAGGCATCGCGCACCATTTTATTCAATGAGTTCCGCTTTACAGCGGTTTTCGCTTTACAGCAGGGGTCTGGAACGTAACCCACTGTACGAGTGGGGCCCTACTGTAATTTGCTTTAACTTGTCCACTTTTGTGGATTTTTTTAAAAGTACATTTTCTTTATGAAAAAGTTATCCCAGTAAAAATCAAGGGTGCTCCTGTACTAATACATTCAGTTACAACATTTCAGAAATGTTACAAGCATTTCTCTGGAATGGTTCGCTTTTGAGGGCCAAACCAAATGTGACATTGGGAGATTTGTATTCAGATTGTCTATGTTTTTCCCAAAGGAAAAAGCAGTTACATGGAGAAGGTGGCAGAACTGGATTGGGGCCACAACACTGGGGGAAGAGGGTTAACCCTTCCCCTCCCTTCACTCATTTTCCAATCTAAACTTTTATCCCTTGAAATGCTATGCTGCCCCCCAGAAAGGGGGGGGGAGAAGCATTCAGCAAGAGCGGGTTTTTGCTCGGAACTGCCAGGGTAAAAGGCTACATTTTCTCCCACAGGACAAATAGCAGCTTTAGATGAGGCATTTTGCATCAGGAAAATCCCTCCGCCAGCATAGCATTCCCAGTCAAATTCTCTCATCCCTCCCCCTATGCCCCGAGCTGCTTTAACCTTTGAAAAAAGCTGCCCTATCACACATTTAGTTTATTCCCGAGTCTCTATCCCACTTCTCTTCACAACATCACAAGCCAGGTCACTGCCCCAAAACTTCCTGAAGAGCCTCCAGTAGCCTGGTTGGACAATACTGGACTATTATTCTCACTGTTGTAAACTAGCTCCTTATATCCTTATTGCCAAGACAAAATTCAACTGTCAAAGGCCCCCTTTCTACAATAGCTACAAAGAAAAAAAAATGAGGACTAGAACATAATATAATATAAAATATAATATAATAATATTATAGCTTCTGCCAGACTTCCAGATGCCTCAGGGCCTAAAATCTCTTTCCCACTTTTCTTCTCTCCCACAAGTATCCGCTGATGTTTCCCTACTGCAGCTTCCATCTTAAGAATTCAGTCTAAGGAACTAACAGATTAATTCAACTCAGGGGAAGCCAGCAGAAGGGGTTCCAGGGAGGAGGAGCCAGCAGGAAGCTCTGTGGCATCCATTTGTCATTCAGGAGCCGCCAGAATGTTGGCTCAGCCAGGAGCTGCACACAGGAATGGAAAAGAAAAAGGTGGCTCTCACAAATACCCCTACCAGTGAGTAAGCGCTCTCCATAGCCTTCCATTGTAATTATTTTCTTAGGTCACTCTTTTTCTCTGAGTAACTTTGGCCCAGTTCAGGACTCACAGGAGTGCTCCAAACATGAATTGAATGTTGCATAAGTCCCCCCCAAGCCCCTCCTCCACCACACCCCCAGACCATCCTTTTTTTTGTAGCCTCACACTGACTTACGCCTTCCCTTATGCTTTGCCTTATGCCACCCCTTCTGCCAGGCTGGGCTTCCCTGGTGGACCCCTGGCTGAGCTGGCAGGGTCCCGGCTCTGCCGCAGCTGAGCTAAAGTGAGAGGCTTCTGTCAGCGGAGCCAGAACCCTGCTGACTCAGCCAGGGGTCTGCCACATCCAACTCCCCTCAGGCTGGCATAAATATGAACTGGATTGTACCCTAAGTCCTTTTGAACTCAGGGGAACATATATCACAGTTCAAGAGATTTCATCATTTTTTTAATAAATTAAAAAACAGTTCACAAGTCATAGCAATTTCACTTTTTTCATGGATGGCTAAATACTATTTTGTTTGTATTTTCTTAGGAAAAATAAAGTTATTCACTATCATTTTCTTAGGTGACTCCTTCCTGACATGAGAGGGCCATACTAGCACAAACTTCAAATTGTGTGTAACAAGGTCTGTTCAGCCTCTAGCAAACGGGTCTGCTCTTTTTCTCTCTCCCATTTTCCTTGGGTGGCCACTTAGTTCAATTTCACTGTATTCCCAGAGGTACAGATCACCTCCACCACTTCGGCAGCGCTGATTATAGGCAGGCAGTAAGTTTTAATACTTCCCCTGCTTCCGTTTGCCCCTGTGGTATTTAAAGGCAAACAAAGCTGGAATTAAACAAAATTTTCTCATCAGTGTAAAATGCAGCCTCAGTCTAAAGTACTCCCTTTCCAACTACAAAACCACAATCTATAAAAGGCCCCTATTACCTGTCCTGGGTAGTCCTTCCTTGGAATCCCAGGCTTCCCAGCTTTTGAGAGCACAAATACTATTCAGCTCCTTTCTTCATTAACTCAGCAGTACCTGATGGAGCAAAGGGCAAAACTTCAAAGGTACAAACTTTTTTCACAATAAACTTTCCCTTCTCACCGTGGCTAATCTCAAGTAACAATCTTGCAGCAATAAGATTGTTCTAGTTCCAATTCACAATGGCAGAACAGAAATCAAGGTGACATAGTACAGAGGGGGCTGGACGCAGACCTGGGCTCAAATTGCTTCTCAATCAGGAGGCCCAAGGCTACATCAGGGGCAACATTTGCACCCTGGGATACCACATCGTAACCACATCTAAAAGGTCATAAAGAACTCCCTTTTTCTGCAATATACTATTTATTTATTAATTTTCTTTATTTAATATATTTTCATTCTGACTGTCCTCCAAGGAGCTCAGGATGGCTTAGAAGGTCCCACCCCCCTAATTGCTTAAAAATAACATCCTCAGAGGAAGCTGCCTTAGTTAGACCACTGGTCCATGTAGCTCAATAATGTCTACACAGTAACTGGCCATGATTTTCTAGAGGTTTAGGCAGGACTCTTTCCCGGGCATATGATGTGAACTGGAGACCTTCCTTTTGTATGCAAAGTAGGCACCCTACCACTGATGTACAGCTCTCTAGCCTCACAAAAGTCCTGTGGTGCAGGTTAGGCTAAGACCGTAGCCGGTATACAATCACCCAGTGAGCTTAATGGCTACATGGGGGATTTCAACCTGGATCTCCTCATTCTTCGTCCAGCACTCTAACCATTATGCTACATGGGCTGTATGCTAATTTAGCTTAGCTAGTTTGCAGAGCAATCCAATTCAGGGGAAGCTGGTGTAAATTGTGTTGTACCAAGAGAAGCCAGTATGAAGTTCCACCAGATCCAATTGCCATTCAGGAGCTGCTGGGTTAGCTGAACGCCATCTCAGCCAGGAGCTGTGCACAAGGACCACAAAGTAATAGCCTGCTCTCCCAAATACCCCTACTAGGGAGTAAGCCCTCTCCATTGACTTCTACTGCAATCATTTTCTTAGACAGACCTTTTCCCCAGAGTAACCTTTGCCTGGATTGGGACCTGCAGGAGCACTCCAAACACAAGCTGGATGTGGCCTAAATCCCTTCACCTTGGCCCCTCCCCTGACATGCCCTGACACGTGCCCCTTTTTCAGCCTTTACACCGGCTTATGCTGGCTCCACTTGTGCCGGTTTCGGCTGAGCTGGCTGGGTCCTGGCTCAGCTGGGCTGAGGAACTCCCCTTACCCCGGTGTAAATGTACTTTGGATCGCACCCTTAATTTATCTACACTGCTTTTCTATTAAAAACAATCAAAACAGCTTTCAACAAAAATACAAAGTATAATCAAACTAAAATAGGATGACATAATAAGCCAAAGACCTAAAAAACCCTAAATATAGCTAAAAATACCCCAACACTCTAATATTATTTATGGATTTTATTTATAGATTTATCTGCCTAAAGTACTTGTATACCAGCTTTCTGATAAAGCATTCAAAGTGCTTTGAAGAGTGAAATACTAAATGGGATAAAGGGTGGTCTATAAATTAATCAAAAACAGAAAGTATAAAAGACCACTCTCGCCCCAGAATTCACTCAGGGCAATGGTGGTCTCTTCAAGAGCTAGTGGCATGAGATCTCTATCCTAGCTTCACCTCTTCCACCTGCTGTTGGGATACTCTTGGAGTCTTTAAGTAGCCTCTGGGAAGACAAGCTCTCCATGAAATATGGAGAGTATATGAAATAGCTTCTTTATGAAAGAATTATTGCAGTTCCTACACTGGCATTAAGGAAATGAAAGGCAGACACTACACAGGGAGTTATGTCATTAAGACCTATTCTGACCTACATAAATGAGTTATAGTCCAATTATATGCATGTTTCCTCAAAAGTAAAACCCACTATGTTCAATATGGCAGGCAGAGCAATCCAATTCATGGGAAGCAGAAGGGGTGCCGTCGGAGGAGGAGGTAGCGGGAAGCTCCACAGCATCCATTTGCCATTCAGGAGCCACCAGGCCAGCTGAAAGTCGGGAGCTGCACGCAGGAACAGAAAATAAAGAGCTGGCTCTCGCTAATACCCCTACCTGCAAGTAAGTGCTCCCCATTGACTTCCAGTAGAATGATTTTCTTAGACTGACCTTTTTCTTGGCATAACTTTGGCCCAGATTGGGATCCACAGGAGTGCTCTGAACAGGGATGTCCACCCTCCTTGGACACCCCCCCAGAAAACCCCTTCTTCAGGCCTTATGCCGGCTTCCACCTGCACCCCTTCCACCAGGCTGGGCTTCCCCAGTGGACCCCTGGCTGAGCTGGCAGGGTCCTGGCTCTGCCATGGCTGAGCCAAGGTGAAGGGCTCAGCCGGGGGTCCACCATATCCAACTCCCCTCAGCCTGCCATAAATATGAGTTGGATAGTACCCTTATTCAGTAGGCGTGCATAGGATTTCAGCCTGAGGCATAAAGCTGATGGATACAGAGCTTTTCACTGAACAGGCAGTCATGTATAGATTTAAGTTTTTCAGTTTCTCTACTTCAAGAAACTGAAGTACCTGGAGCCTTGAGTTTAAAAATACTGATTTTAATCAAGTCGAGCATTTTTCATGTTGGAAGACTTTTTAAAGAAAACTAATTTTAAAGAAAAAATTGCCTTTGTGGTCAGTATTTCTAAAATTCTATTTTATTTATTTATTACTACTACTACTACTACTACTTATATATCCCGCTGTTCCTCCAAGGAGTTCAAGGTGGTGCTCAAACATGACTCATGCCCTCCCAATTTCATCCACACTCTGTGAAGTAAATCAGACTGAGAGACAGTGACTGGCCCAAGGTCACCCAGTGAGCTTCACAGCTGAGCAAGGATTTGAAGCAGAGGCTCCCAGATCCCAGTAAGACACTTTAACCACACTGGTTCATTGCTTCTAGATGTATGCATATCTGGGATCTTTTTCCAGAAGTCAAAACACTTTATGCTATTTGTAAGCTCAATAGCCTTGGGGAAGGACTTCCGGGAAGGGTGACTTCGCTTGTGCCTGCTTTTGGGACGGGCTCCCGCCTCAAAAGAAGCTTATTCAGATATAAATCAGTCAGAACATTTTTTTTTTGACTGATGAAATTTCTCCCGGGCAGGGAGAAACGTAGAGATCAACCTCAAAGCCTGTTTTTGTTGGGAGGACTGGATTTCATTAATTTATGAGATAAGGTCCAGCCAACAATGCCGGACGGACTTCCTAACAAGCTCTATCTGCTTAAGCGATATGTTTATATTTTCTTGAAAGAGAGAACGGACTAACAGGCAAGCACCCTTCTTTCTATTATTTTTTTTACTTGGTTTAAATTGTTGCAGCAAAAGGAGATTTGTCAGATTGATCGGCTTTGGACAACTTCTGGGTGAGATATAGCTCTTCTCTGTTATTCACGAAATTAACAGCTTATCTCTGTTTCTGTCGCAAAAAGCTTTCCTGGAAGTGCATTCTAAAGATAATAAACAGAAGAGGGATTTCTATTCCTGATTTCTATTCCGAGGAATATTATATTGTCTGGGACTATTCTCTTTTTGGTCTATTTTATTTTGACGAATCTGCTTCTTCACAACGCCACTAACTGTTTTGATGCTGGGAACTAAATTTATTTTGCATTCTTGAACATAGAGAGATAAGGCAGGTTGCTCTGTTTATACTGTGATGTCATCAAGCCTGGAATATTAACCCAATTGTTGCTGAAATAAGAAGTGGTTCTTCTTTATTTTTGTTTTGCTTTGTTTTCGTGGTTTTAAAAATGGTAATCAAGAAAGTGGCTGAGAATCTGGAAGTAATTATGTTTCAGAAAATAATGGATGAGATTGAGATAACGAAACAAACCCTGCGACAGGGTAGTAAGGAGCTGAAAATTGAACTGAGCAAAATGACGCAGGAGCTTAAAGAAATAGGGGACCCTGTGAGAGAGGAGAATGAGATCAGAGATGAGAAAAGAAAAAATAAAGGGAAGATACAAGCCCTGGAGATTGGAACAAATGTGGAATTGGAAAAAGATCTGGAGTTTATGGATTTTAGAAATAAAATCTACTGTTTGGAATTTAACGTTATCTCTGAAGAAATTAATGAAGATATTAGAGATAAAGTTATCAATGGCTTGGATAATCTTCTGGACTGGAATGATGTGATGGAGCTTGATATAGAGAAAATCTATGGAATTAACTGCAGTCATGTGACAATGGAAAAACTCTTAAGAGATGAGCCAGTGCATTTTCTAAAAAAGAAGAACACAGATATGAATTTACAACAATGTTTCAGCAACTTATTCAGAATGGATGGCAAGAAAATATTTGGGATAGAGGAAATTCCCATCAGACTCTTATTATATGACTATGGCTACAACAGCAAGATTATTATGGAATACTGATAATGGAAGATTGGACACTGAAATTACTGGACTTAACAGGACTATTGAAGATGGAAGATGGAACTAATAGGGATAATGGAATAATGGCTATTGAAATTATTGGACCTAACAGATTCTGATGAGATGGATTAATCGAAATGTTTATTTGGACTATGATTATGACAATAAGATTATTATAATTATTAACGAGATGGATTAATTGACATGTTTATTTGGAGAAAAATTGATAGATATATTTCTTAAAGAATTGAAACCTCTCTTTGACTTTTTGTGGAAAGAATAAAGTAATGTTTATGAGATTTGATGATTAATTAAGATAACTACTGGAGGAAAGTGATTTTATAATATGATTTAAGAGACAGGATTGTTATATATTGTAGACCTATAACTGATTTGATATGTGACAAATGGGAAGTCAACATTTTATTTTTTTTTGTTTAATCATTTTTGTTTTGTTTTGTTTTTTGTCTTTGAATGTTTTATGATTTTGTTTTCTGTTTTATGAAAATTTGAATAAAAATTATTGTAAAAAAAAAAAATAGCCTTGGGGAAGAACTTTTCTTTTTGATCTGAAGTATCTAGGCCTGAACAAGAACATGTTGCTCCAAAGCTCACTTTCTATATATAAAGACTAACTGCTCTTTTTAAAAATAAAGCTTCTTATTTAATCTGCTAGTCATAATATTGGTTTCATTTTCATTAATAAAATACAATGGCCTTTTCAAAGAGATCTCATATTTAATTTTGGCTCCATCAGAGGCTTTTTCTAAAAATAAATAAATGAAACACCACATAGCACTTTTCTTTTCTTTCTTTAGGAAATCCCCTCCCAGACAGCCAACAGTTCAACACATTTCTGTTTAAAGCTGGAATCCTATGCATTAATGTGGAACAAGCCCCACTGGCCTTATTGGGATCGCTTTCTGAATGAATAAACTAAGTTCAAATGCCCACCATGTAGGTCTCATACAAAAACACACATATAGTCTGGTTTGCATCTGATGAAATGGGCTCTAGTCCGCAAGATAAATCAAAATGTACTACTCTCTAATATGCCACAAGACTGTCGATTATACACAGATCTCAGGCTCTCTTAATAAGATTTAAACGCTTGCTTATTTCTTTACTACCTGAGAAAACTGTAGTGGTTTTTAATTATTTTGAATTCATTGAAAGCTGGATCCTTCAGTCCAGCTACTTTGAATGGGCTTTAGTTTATAGAGATCCCTGAACTACATCAGTCTATTGTTGCGGTGTCTCCTTTTCCTCTCCGGAAATCCGAGGACGTCTAGCGGGGACCCTCTTCACCGGCTCACATACGCGCCACCCCGTTCCTGCAAAGAGCCATTCTAGCGTTTTCAATTTCTCACCTGATCTTTTTTCCTCCCTGACTTCAGCGCTTCCTGGAGGCTGCCATGCAAATCTGACGTTTCAATCCCCGTGAGCCTCCGAGGCTGGGTAAGGGGTGGAGTCTGCGGAAGCAAAGCTTCAACGCCAAGTGACGTCATGGCGGCGCCCATTCATACTCTTGGCGGAAGAGGTGGGCTGCAGCGACGGAGGTTTTTGATCCTGGGACGGAACGACTGAGATCACTGCTGCAAGTCCGGCTCTTTGATGCGTTTCTGTTGAGACTGTTGTTTGCATTTTCCTTCAGGCATTCTTGTTACATTCTTAGCTGTCCAACTAGATGGCCTAGGATTGCCCAAGGAAAGCATGGTCTGGGGAGGTATTATCTGTTGCTTGTAAACCGCCTTGAGAATCATTTGGCTGGAGGTATAAATCTTCAAAATAAATTAGCGGATGATATTCAAGCTTGGTGTTAAAAGAATTAGGGAAGGAGAGATGTTGAGCTTATATATATATAAGATTATATATATTATCTGTTACCTCTGTTGAATTTCTGTCTGCCGTGCATGCTAGAATGGAAGCTAATACCCATAGCATTGCTGAAGCAATAGGTTTATATGTACCAGGAAAGTGAGGAGAGAGAAAAATGGGGAGAAAAAGAGGTACTTTTTGGACTGTTCATGACAATGCAAAGAAATGCAAGCTGTTTATTTGAATGTTATCTTTTATAAAACTTGCATTTGTATCTTGCTAAGGAGTTCAAGTCAGTGTCTGTTTATGTATGTATATTTAGACACTGCTTCTCAATCAATAATTCCAGAGCTGGCTGACTGTATAGTTTTGTATGTGTGTGTCCTCATTGCTACCAACCCAGCCTTAGATGGTAAGAATGCCCTGGGCAGGGCTACCAAGGGAAGACTGTAGTAGTCAGGCACGTTTATAGGAAAGTTACATCTTTTCATATTACAATTTTATTACATATTTATATTATACTCCTTCTATCTTTACAGCTCCATTATAAAATAAGTTAGGAAGAGAGATGGAGTGATATTTGACTAAATCAAATCTTGAATAGACCCAATGAAATCAATGGACTTTCAGTGGATCTGCTTGTGAGTATGACTCATGTTGGATATGACCCACTGACTGACTGTGCCAGTGATGCTTGTAACAATATGCAGCACTCTATCCACAACAGGGGGGAGGGGGGGAGAGGGTGATGTCAATTTTTTTCTTCTACTAACAGTATTTTATTAGCCTAAGACAGCACTCCAACACTTATATAGGAATAAGCCTTAAAGAGCTTGGTGAAAGTTGCTTCTGAGTAAATATGCGTAGGATTGGTGTTGTAGAATGTGGTTGCACTTGGTGATGTTAGTTAATTGTTATTTTTTTAATCAACAATTGTGACTGTGTTGGTCTCAATGAATGAAATGTAACATGCATCCAGTTTGTTTGTATTTACATAAGTGGGACTTGCAACTAAAGCCAACCTGGAACAGGAACCTTACACAAAGAAGTCTCTTTCTCTATCCTCTTTCGCTTGTTTCTCTCTGAGAAGGAGAGAAATGGAACAATAGGCAACTGTGGAAGAGAGAGCATAGATCTTTACTAAGCATTTAAAGCACTGTTGTACCACTTTAAATAGTCATGGTTTCCCCCAAAGAATCCTGCAACTGTAGTTCATGAGGGGTGGTGAGAGGAGTTAGGAGACTCCTATTCTCCTCACAGACCTACAATTTCCAGAGTGGTTAAACAATCAATCCCTCTTCCCAGAGAACTCTGGGAACTGTAGCTCTGTGAAGAGAAGAGGGGTCTCCTAACAACTCTAGTACCAATAACAAACTCCAGTTCCCAGGATTCTTTAGGGCAAGCCATGACTGTTTAAAGTGGTATAATACTGCTTTAAACATATGGTGCAGATGGGGCAATAGACATGTACGCACTTTCCACTTTCCTTCTTACTTATCTTCACTTAGCCCCCTTTAAAAAGAGGAGTTTGTTACAGATGACCACTGCTATAGGATTGCAAGGGGAACTGCTAAGACTGAAGGCAAAAGGATTTGTGGTGAAGGATTTTTTTTTATAATTGCTTCCAGGTTAGAGCAAGTTTGCTACAGTCTGGGGTTACCCACAGGACTTGCAGTGTGGCTTGTAGTGTAATATAATCATGTGGCTTGCAGCAGCCCCCACTTCATAACTGCCAAGGGAAGGTGCAGCAGATCATCTGCTTGGTTTTCTAGCTAACAGGCTAAATCTGGGAGGAATTTTCGTTCATCCATCAAATGAGCAGCAAGTGCAAGAGAATTTTATGGTTGTGTGATTGTAAAGTTTGATCTATTGATGTCTAGGGAATGGTTCGTTTGTTTTTGGTTTTTACTTACCCTGAAGTCACAACTGAATATTATTAAAGAAGTTATATATAAGTTTATGAACTGTACTTTTCACAAATACTACAACAGAAGTGTCAATCATTCATTTATTACAGTCAAAGACCAGCACTATAAAATATTAAAACTATAAAAACATATCAACATTATACAGAGAAACAAACAGCTGCAACATAAGATAATATGATTCTAATGGTGCTGAATAAATACTCCAGTGGGCAACAAGTTTCCCCCAAAGGTTAGCTATCATTATTTATCATCACTCTGACAGGTAACAGCTGATGCACAAAATCTTGCTACACTATATGTGACCTGCGGGTTCCAATCTGAAACTAAATATTCTAAATAAAATGCATCTGACCTCCCTGGGATTTTTTTAAGAATTTGGGTGATAAGATCAAGTTGGGAGTCCCAATAAAAAGGACAATACAGCAGCACATGAACAACAGTTTTGACATCTCCCGTGTCACAGGAGCATAAGCGCTTGTAACTGGAACCTTGTTAAATCTGCCTTCTAAAAGCGCAGAAGGGCTGCAAAATAGGTGGGTATGTGTTGCCTTTTGTTATTACCAGTTTCATTGTTAGTCATTTCAGTGGATTTGATGGGTAGTGTTAATATAGAAGCTGCTTAAGTGAGATAAAAGTCAGGGGCTTGGTGTCCACAAAAGGCATTACCAAAAAAGCAGGAAATAATTGCCAAAAAAGTGGGTGCAGATTTGCATAAAATTTACTTAAAAGTTACTTAAAATTTGTATGTAGATATGCATATTTGGAAATAATTAGTATAATTTAAATAGAAATACAATACATCTCAGCATAGTGGGGCAGTTTGTGACCAAGTGACCTGTGTGCCTGGTCAATCTGCTCTTCAAATGGAACTTCAAAGCCCCTATTTTGTTTTTATGGTTCTTCATCCTGAACTTGAACCAGACAGGCCTTCAAACAGAAAATACTGTCAAGTAGAGAATAGTCATCTCTAAAGTAGGTCATCCTAGAAATTAGACATTCCTGCCCCTTCTTCGCACTGCTAAAATTCATAGGTAATCGAGTCAAAAAGTCAGGCATAGGATACTCAGGATGGACCCAGTAAGCCTAGGGTGAATAGCCAGACTTCAGTCCTCTGCAGGTAGAGTTGGAAAGAAAAAAGACAAATCAACATGCTTTCCAATAGCATCAGGTCATCATGCTTTCTGATCACTCTTAATCCCAGGGAAGAAGTAGGTAAAATTTCACAGCCCTTACAGCTGGGTGTGAAAAAGGTAGACAATATTGACTTTTGCCTGTGAATTGTAGCAGCTGGAAGCCATGTTCCCCAGAAGGGAAGAAATCTCTAGTTTTCAAGACAAATTGCTTATTAATTGAACCTGATTTGTTTGCACAAAGGTTATGCAGAAGTTAGACTATGCCCAGCTTTTATTGAGCATTCATTCTGGCTTGTTTGCAAGGTGGCTTAAAGACAATGAGTATGGAGTGTTTATATATCACCCTGTTAATCATTCATTCACCCCACACTTTTTAAGTGTATTTCCCCATTACTTTCCTAACATCAAGAAGTGTGTGTTTTATTTTTAAAATTGTGTTTATTGTACTTGCACCAGGGCAAAATAGTATTTCAATCTGTATTAATTGCACAAACCTGAATTTCCAGTGTGTGCTTGAATGCCTCCTGCAAAACAGTGACAGTCTGGAAACACCCTGAAAATGAAATGGACTGCCTTCAAGTCGATCCCAACTTATGGCTACCCTGTGATAGGGTTTTCATGGTAAGCGGTATTCAGAGGAGGTTTACCATTGCCTTCCAATGATCCTAGTCCTCCCCAGCTGGCTAGGGCCTGCTCAGTTTGCCATGGCTGCACAAGCCAGCCCCTGCCTTGTCTGCAACTGCTAGCTGGGGGTCAACTGGGCTCCTTGGGACTATGCAGTTTGCCCACTGATGCACAGGTGGCAGGGCACGTAACCCTTGAGCCACTCACTGTGGAGGTGATCTTTAGCTGGCCCTTTACACCCAGGAGACACGAGCAGCGATTTGAACTCTCAGACTCTGGACTCCCAGCCAGGCTCTCCTCCCCACTGTGCTATACCAGCTGTGGAAACACCCTGAGACATGTAGAATTTTTATCTAGTGGCAACTAGTGAAATCACGTTAAATGATATTGTTGTGTGTGCATATGTAACTAACAACTGGGGATGGAGTCTTGCTAAAGACATTAGAGCAGTACTTCTCACACGTTATATTCCTAACTTTTGTCCGGGCACTTTTCTTTTTCCAATCTCTAGATTAGAGATGGAGAACCTATGGCCGTCCAAACATTGCTGGACTGTAACACCCATCAGTCCCAACCATTGGCCAGACTGACTGGGACTGATGGAAGATGGAGTCCACAACAACCATCCCTGTTCGACATCAGTACTTTAACATAAAAACAAAAAAAAAGAAAGATGGATGCAGACAGCTATTTACAGCATCTACAGGCAGCTTCAAACATCATTCATTTTCTCCAAGGACAGTACTTTATAAGAAATATCATAGCATGCAAACCCATTTCCTTGAAATAGCTAGGGAATCTAGTTCTGAGTTCAAGTTCAAAACAAGAAAGAAGATACGAGTTCATGTTCTCCTGGATGCAGAGAGGGAAAAAAATGCAAATATAGTAGGGCCCCGCTTACCGGCGTTCCATTTTGCGGCGTTCCGCTGATGCGGCAGCTTTCAATTCAGGGAAATTCCCCGTTTTAAAGCCGATTTTGCGATTTTACGGCATTTTGCGACATTTTTGTGCAACACGGCCCATTATAGTCAATGGGTTCTGCTTTACGGCGGGGGCCTGGTCCCTAACCCACCGTATAAGCAGGGCCCTACTGTACTTCTTACAACTACTATATATAATACAGACAAGGATGTATCTAATGGTCTGATGGGCATCCAAAACATTTGGATGCTGAGATCTAACTGCTCATGAATGGAAATACTATTTACACAAGGCTGCAGTTGCACTCAGAAGGTCACCAGCTGGGTTTGCACAAATGACAGTTGTGGGTCTGAGTTCTTTGTACCAGATGGGAGAGGTGGATAGAGCAGCTTTCTGTTGCTGAAGAGTTTTCTCACCTTTCCCCTAGCAACAAAAGAGTCATGGCTCCCATTGCTGTTGGTGAGGGGAAGGGCTATAATTTTAGTACCTCTCCCATTCAGCAGCAAAAGGCAAGTTGCATGGTAAGGCTCTTGCAGGAAGAGAGATTTCCATAATTGTTTGTTGGATGCTTGTTTGTTTGTTTGAGGCACTTAGAGCTGGCCTTTTAGCCAAAAAGGCTTTCTGAGAGCCTTAGAAAAATCAGTACCTAGATGGTCCCTGCCCTCAGGTGCAAAATGCAAAATGCAGTGGCCAGATTGGTAACAGGGTCCAGATGGTTTGAACATATAAAACCTATTCTGGCCTGCTTGCATTGGCTGCCTGTATGTTTCCGAGCTCGATTCAAGGTGCTGGTTTTAACCTATAAAGCCTTACATGGCATGGGAGCACAATACCTGATGGAACAACTCTCCCAACATGAACCCACCCATACACAATGCTCAACATCAAAGCGCCTACTCTGAGGGAAGCTTGGAGGATGGCAACAAGGGAGAGGGCCTTCTCAGTGGTAGCCCCCAAATTATGGAATGATCTCCCTGATGAGGTGCACCTGGCACCAGCACTGTTATCTTTTTGGCGCCAGCTCAAGACTTTCCTCCCAGGCATTTTTTAACAGCATTTGAATACCATGTGTTTTAAGTTGCCTATTGGTTTTTATGGGTTTTAATTTGGTATGGTTTAAATTTGTATACTTGTTTTTAATATTTTTAATTGTTGTAAAGTACCCAGAGAGCTTCAGTTATGAGGTGGTATATAAATGCAATAAATAAATAGATAAAATCTTTAAAAAGGCATAACACATGAAGAAAAAGGAATGGGAGGGAGGGAGGAGAAGCAAACTCAGGCATCTGTTCTTTATGTTATGGTTCTTATAATGCAGGTACATAGTTCTGTCCATGCAGATTCGAGCTGTGTAGAAGATGGCAACTCCTCACCAATGTCAGTGGAGGTTTTGGCTGTCTTGCCCTCGATAAAGAAAAGTTGTTCCCTTCCTCCCAGTCAGATCCAGGAAAAGAGCAGGTGACAGTGTCCAGGCCAGGAGGACACAGCAGCTCCTGTTAAACCTAGGATTCTTGTTAATGGTTTGTGGTTCTCAAATTTCGGATGCAGACACTGGGATAGAGGGGGAATTCAAGTTTCTTCTTGATGTATCCTCCAGATCAGGTTTTTTTGATGGTCAAATCAGCAGGTTGAGAATGCAGAGGGAGGTCCTGTTTTACTATTGCAGTGCTGAAGAATGGTGAAGAGCTGCAATACAAACACCTCTTTCTGGCTGGTTTTATCTTTTCCCTGTGACACACCATCACAGATATTTAAACACCTTGCAGGTCCCTATGGTCTTGCTATCGATTTGAAATAGCAAGCTCTCCTACATTAAAACTGGGAAAGTGTCAACTTTATAATAAACAATAGACTTGCAAACAATATCTGCTCTGAAGTAAATCCTGTTGAATTCAATGGGGTTTCTTGCAGGTAAGTAAGGGCAGTATTGCACCCCAGGATCCTAAGTTTAGAGCAGGGCTTAACTACACTGTAATTATTTAGGTAGTTATTAAAAATATACATGTTTCCCACTTTTCTGACAAGATATTGTTCAAGACAGGGGAGTTACCAGCAAAAGAGAAAATTTGGCACAAATTGTGCATCATAAAAATTGCACACCAAGAACTAAACACAGCACTAAAAACAAATGTGGCATTAATATAACTGGCTGGTTGTGTTGATAAGAGGTGAGGGCGAAAGGTAAAGCAACACATTTTTTTACTGTTTTGCCTCTCTAACAGTGCAGTCCTATATGTGTCTACTCAAAAGTAAGTCCCATTGATTTCAGCGTGTATAGAATTGCAACCTAAACATGCCCACCTCTCCCCAGTGTGTATAGGATTGCAGGCTAAATCTCCCTCCTAAAACTGCTTTTTCCTGGAAATAGCAGCCATCTGGCTTTTGTTATATGCATATGCACATTAATGTGCAGTTCCACCTTTTATATCAACATTGCATTAAGACTGTCACTTAAAATAAGTTTAGCCTCCCCTCCCCTTTCTTTTTTTGCTTTGTGACTCATCATTATTCCCACTCTTCTTCTGACATCTTGCTCATAATAATAATAATAATAATAATAATAATAAATTTAATTTCTTCGTCGCCTATCTGGCCAATGGCCACTCTAGGCGACTTACAAATTTGTTAGAATACAATTGATAAAATATAATAATACAATATAAAAACAATACATCTGCAGCAACAATATTAAAACTGGGCAGGAGGCATTACAGTTATAACAATTAACCCTCCCCGGATACCCTGAAGGCCTGCTGAAAGAGCCAGGTCTTTAAGGCTTTCCGAAACACATTTAGGGAAGAGGCGTGCCAGAGATCTTGTGGGAGGGAGTTCCAAAGAGTGGGGGCCGCCACTGAGAATGCCCTCTCTCTAGTACCTGCCAATCTGGCTGTTTTTGTTGGCAGGATTGAGAGAAGGCCCTGTGTGGCCGATCTTGTCGGGCGGCATAATTGGTGGCGTTGAAGGCGCTCCGTGAGATAAACTGGGCCGAAACCGTGTAGGGATTTAAAGGTTAATACCAACACCTTGAATTGGGCTCGGAAAACAACTGGTAGCCAGTGTAGGTCGAACAACACTGGTGTGATGTGATCTTGGCGGCGACTATTCGTAAGTAGTCGAGCCGCCGCATTTTGTATCAGTTGTAATTTCCGGACCGTTTTCAAGGGTAATCATGACCTTGATTCAATGAAAGAAATTCTGGATCTGCATGTTTTAGGGAAATGTTCAGGACAGGTGGGCAAATCAGATTTTATCAAAGCTTCTAAGCTATTGCTGGATTGTAGCAAGCCTTTATGATGAAGAGATAGCTACATACACTCTTTGGAGTTACATAGTTTCTTTAAAATGTCTGCATTGTTAAATTGTTTGGGAGAAAATTTTAATGTCTGTAATGCAGCAAATGCTTAGAAATAAAGCTATTTGATAGTTCTCTGGGCAAAGCAGCTTAAAACTGGAAATTAAGATAATTCTTTCATACGTTTCTTGTGATATGTATGTGTGTGTGTTCTGTGTGTCTCCTCTTCATTGGTGCCAGCAAAGCATGCAATAGTTTTTATTGGAGGTTATTAAAAAATATGCATAGTTTGGTTCCCATTGACTTATGTCTGCAATAGGACTTCAAACTGAATTTCATCTTGTACATAAAAAAATGGAAATTGTTTAACTGAATATTACATTCTAAGAGGCAAATGTGTATTCTCTCCCACTCTCAACTTGCTGACAAGGTGAAGGAAAATAACTTAGCCAGGGCTGGGTGCAGGGGAGGCTCCTTTGTTGGGCAAAGTGGGGCATAGCCCGCCTAGGATTCTGAACCCCCCCCCAAACTGCTTAATCTTTCTCCTGTCACTCAACAATCATATTAATGCATTTCCACTGACTGGGTGGCTTTCTAGGTACATCTCCAGAGCTTGGAAAAGTTACTTTTTTGAACTACAACTCCCATCATCCCCAGCCAGCATGGCCACTGGATTGGGCTGATGGGAGTTGTAGTTCAAAAAAGTAACTTTTCCAAGCTCTGCATCTACCAATCTTCTTTCTCCTTGGCCAGGCATAATAATTACTACCAGCAGGTTCCCACTCGTATTGCTTGGAAGGGAAACAATTAAAAAAAACTCTTTGACAGGACCAGAAACCTCTTGGAGGGGGATCCAAAATCAAATGTTAAGCAGGGAATTTGAAGTTGCTCAGAAATTGGAAGAGGCCAAAAGGGAACAGGCATTAAAAAGCTGGTTTTGCCATGCTTTTCTTGAACCATGTTCTCTATTCCCTTTTCCTTGTGGCTGCTCACTGAGGCAAAAAGAGGTGCAAAAAAAGACCACGTAAGACAACAAAAGGAGGAGTTTAAACACACACAACTGATGCCTGAACAAAACTATATCTTGCTAAACAAAGAGGACCCACAGACATGAAAGGGAGGAAGCATCTCTTCCATATGGATTAGATTGGCATTGGGGTAAACAGGGTTCTTGAGTGCTTTTTAACAGCTGTATCTCCACAATCGGGACCAGCAAGACATAGCTGATTTCCCATGTTAAGCATGAGGTTGTTTGGGAAAGGTGGGTGGGTGGGATAGGAACAGCAGTGACTGCAACTATGGCTGCAGGGACCCCTTCTGAACAAAGGTAAGACACTTTTAGATGCTATTGCTAAATGTTTGTAGAACTATACTGCTTTAGTGCCCACTGTTTCGTTGCAAGGGAGATGGGTGGGGACTTTATGGGCTCTGCCCACATGACCTCATAGGTGCTCCATCAGGTCTAGGTTCCACCAGTCTCCACTGTCTGGATGTCTGATCTTGTTCGTGGAATTAGCTACAGTGGCCCAACTATGGCTTAAACTTCTAAATCAGGAGGATTTGCAGCAATCCTAATTACCAGTACTCCATTCTTATTGCAAAGAACTGGAGGCAATCCAAGAAATGTTGGTTTCTGATGTAGAAGATCTAAATCGTGTCCACCATGACCGTAAAATCAACTTGCTCTCCGTTAATGATCCTCCAAAATCTGTCATGTGAGATGGATTGCTTTATCCTAACTAGCAGTAGGAATAACCAAGCCACCCAAGAAGATTTTATGGGCATGGTACACTTTATGGCAGGGATAACCAATATGGTGCCTGTCAGATGTTGTTGGACTTCAGCTGAGCCCATGCTATCAAGGCGATGGAAGGTTCAGTCCAACAACAGCTGGAGAGCACCACAATGGCTGCCCCAGCTTTATGGAGTTTGGACCCTGTGCCTCACCCACATGTGTTTGCTTTTTTTAAAAAAAATTAATCTGTTGGCAAGAACCCATTTCACAGAAGATAAAGCTTACCCTAAGTACAAGACAAAGATATGTTCTGAGCCTCAAAACACAAAACCACTCATTAGATCCCACACATTTCTGCTGCAGATTTTCTGCTGCAGATTTGGGTCAACAGATGTTGTTGGACTATGAACAGAGTATCCAAAATGCAACACAAGATAGTGCTGGAAAATGAGAAACCCCCAGGTCAGAAGGCACTCACCGAGCTACTGGGGAAGAACAAAAGACAAGTACGAGTAGCACTGTGACTAATGATGCAGCTGGGTCAAAGCCAAAAGGAAGCCCAGAGGCTGATGCGCACAGATGCAAAAGGAGAGTCCGGAGTTGTATGATGCACAATCGGAACATGGAATGTGAGAAGTATGAACCAGGGCAAGTTAGAAATTGTCAAGCAAGAAATGTATCAATATTACAATACTTGCCGTGAGTGAATTAAAATGGACAGGAATGGGACATTTTCAATCAAGCAACTACAAAATATTTTATGCAGGAAATGAGAAATCAAGAAGAAACGGGGCAGCTTTAATACTGAGAAGTGATGTAGCAAAAGCAATTAGGAGCTACAACTCAAGGTGTGAGCAAGTGATATCAATGAGATTAAACAGGAAACCTATTAACATAACCATCATCCAAGTCTACGCTCCAACGGCAAATTCAGAAGAAGAAGGAGAGATTTTATGCAGAAGTACAGGAGGAAGTTGATCACACACCAAAACAAGATGTTCTGATAATCATGGGGGACTGGAATGCAAAAGGAGGGAACAGAGAAGAACTAGCAATTGTGGGGAAATGGGGCTTAGGAGACAGAAATGAAGCAGGAGAAAGACTTATTGAACTCTGTGAAGCCAATAATTTGTTTCTTGCGAACACATTTTTTGAGCAACCAAAAAGACGACTGTACACGTGGACATCACCAAATGGTCAATATAGGAATCAAATTGATTATATGATAGGTGATGGAAGATGGAGAAGTTCCATACTTTCTGCAAAAACAAGACCAGGAGCAGACTGCGGTACAGATTATGAACTGGTAATATCGAAAATCAGAGTAAACCTAAAGAAGAACAACAAAGTAATCATAATGCCAAAATACAATTTAAATAACATCCCAGAAGAATATAAAGATCAAATAAGGAACAGATTTGAGGCTTTAAACTTAGTTGACAGAGAGCCAGAAGAACTATGGACTGAAGTCAGAGACATTATCAGGGAAGAATGCACCAAGACAATACCTCTCATTAAAAAGAGAGAAAGACCTCAATGGATGACTGAAGAAACTCGTAAAATGGTTAAAGAGAGAAGGAAAGCAAAAGCAAAAGAAGATAGAAGCACAGTTAGAGCCCTAGATGCAACAATACAGCAACTAGTACGTAGGGACAAGGAGAACTATTACAATAGTTATTGTATAGAAATAGAAGAGGACAACAAAAAGGCAAGAATAAGAGTCCTCTTCCAAAAGATAAGAGAAATGAAAGGGACATTTAAACCAAGAGTAGGGATGTTGAATAATCAACAGGGGAACACTGACTGACTGACTAAGATGAAATAAAAGGAAGATGGAAGCAATACACTGATGAACTAAAAGAGATGACAGGATGACAGATTCATTCTTGGAGGAACCATATGATGAAGAACCAGAAACTTTAGAATGTGAGGTAAAAGCTGCACTTAAAATACTTGGAAGAAACAAATCACCAGGAACAGATGGCATACCAATAGAGTTGCTACAAGTTACTGAGAATGAATCTGTCCAAATTTTGACAAAAATTTGTCAAGAAACATGGAAAACTAAACAATGGCCCACAGACTGGAAGAGTTCAATATATATCCCAATTCCAAAGAAAGGGGATCCCAGAGAATGCAATAATTATTGAACTATTGCCTTAATATCCCATGCAAGTAAAGTAATGCTCAAGATTCTACAACAAAGGCTCTTACCATATATAGAGTGAGAATTGCCAGACATCCAAGCTGGATTTAGAAAGGAAAGAGGCACCAGAGATCATATCGCAAACATACACTGGATAATGGAACGGACCAAGGAATTTCAGAAGAAAATCACTCTGTGCTTTACAGATTACAGCAAAGCCTTTGACTGTGTAGATCATGAAAAACTATGGAATGCTTTAAAAGAAATGGGGTGCAACATCATCTGATTGTCCAGATGCGCAACCTGTACTCTGGACAAGACGCTACTGTAAGGACAGAATATGCAGAAACAAATTGGTTCCCCATTGGAAAGGGTGTGAGACAGGGGTGTATTTTATCACCCTATTTGTTTAATCTGTACGCAGAACATATCATGCGGAAAGTGGGGTTGGACCAAGATGAAGGAGGTGTAAAAATTGGAGGGAGAAATATCAATAGTTTAAGATATGCAGATGATACCATACTACTAGCAGAAACCAGTTATGATTTAAAATGAATGCTGATGAAAGTTAAAAGGAAAGCACAAAAGCAGGACTACAGCTGAACGTCAAGAAGACTAAAGGAATGACAACAGAAGATTTATGTAACTTTAAAGTTTGCGCATACCATGGACTGCCAAAAAGACAAATAATTGGGTGTTAGAACAGATTAAACCAGAACTGTCGCTAGAAGCTAAAATGATGAAACTAAGGTTATCCTACTTTGGACACATCATGAGAAGACATGATTCACTAGAAAAGACAATCATGCTGGGAAAAACAGAAGGGAGTAGAAAAAGAGGAAGGCCAAACCAGAGATGGATTGATTCCATCAAGGAAGCCACAGACCTGAACTTACAAGATCTGAAGAGGGCGGTTCACAACAGATGCTCTTGGAGGTCACTGATTCATAGGATCGCCATAAGTTGTAATTGACTTGAAGGCACATAACAACAACAAAGTATGACCCATGGTGAGGAATGATGGGAATTGTAGTTCAGCAACATCTGCAGACCTAAAGGTTGAGAAAGGTTGCCCTTTCATAGAAAACAAGCCAATTTATTTCTCCAGTTTACCTCTAAATAAATTCCTTAAAAAGTAATACTTTACCCTAAATTCATTAGAAGATCACCCCTGAATTCATTACCTAAGTCAATTCCTTTTCAATAAACTCTATCTCCCCTCTGCCAGGCAAGTTATCCCCCCCAATCTCTTTCTCAACATCACCAAACATGTACACACCTTCTCCCAAAGAACATTTCCCATAAGCACTTACAGTTTACTCTGATTAAAACAGTTAAACAATGGAGGGTGCTGTTTGATAAGCGCAATAACATTTTAACAAATATAAAATGAGCACATGTGTAACCATCAGTTTCAAGCCAATGAATTGCCCCCATTAACTGTGTGAATGTAACAGGCAACATGGGTTTGTGTGGCTTGTGTAATAACTAACAGTTTTGCTTTTGTATATTACTTTATTGGCACTTTAAGCTGCATAGCCATTTTACCCACTTTCCACCATTTTATGTAAATAAACATTGTATCCGCATTTGGTAGTAATTGCTATTTCCCCCAACCAAGCAAGATAATATTTGCATTTCTAAATTGATACTAGCATAGTGAAAACACATAAATATCCCCAAAGTAGTGCTTTTTGGGTGTACATGTGTAACATACTTGTTCATATGCACATGTAAATACAATGCACATATAAACAAAAGCCGTTCTGCTAACAGGAAGGAAGTGGACTGTGGCAATAGTGGCAAATCTGCTGTGGGCCAAATCAGGCCTAAGATGGTTGTATCTATCGTAATCTCCTGTTAGTGTCCGTGGAGCTAGCTCTGTAAGGATTCAGATCCTGAAGTGTATATAGTCCACTGGGGTTCTTATTGATCTTTGGGCCCTGTGACAAACTACTATGCTCACACAGAGGCTCATAGTAACAGATCATTAGCTGGCATAAATTGGATTGTGAATTGCACTGCTTAATTTCAACTACAGGAATAATCCTATTGGAAGCAGTAGATGCACAAACACAAGTGTATGTGCATATGAGGAGAAGAGCCCATCAAATCTGCAGTCTAGTGTAGAATGAACAAAACTGGCATGCACAATTAGCATAGCTGTAAATGAGAATTATGGAGAGTTTGCCAAGATTAGTGTTGTTGGTGACCTTAGTCTTTGCTGTATTTGAATATGTATGGAGAATCATTTAGATACCAGGGAGTGGGATGAGATTTGCAATAAACCCAAGGATGGTTTGGTGCTAGTTTCTGTGCTTTTAGGAGCCTTCTCAAAAGCCATCCTCTATGTCTAGTGTAAAATATTTAATAATTAATTTATCAGACGTATTATATGTAATTATTTAGGCTAGGAAATTACTATATAGAGCAGTTTGATCTTGACAATGCCTGTTGGCTCTTCTCTCTCTATCTCTTTTTTTTGGTGCAGTAGTCAAAAGTTACGCTTCCCCACTTTTGCCACATGAATTTGGAATCTGGAGTTCCATTTCATTTAGACCATGTGTTAAAAAAGCAGGACATGACATCAGAAGATACTAATGCCTGTCATATGACAGAGGATGTTACCCTTTTGTTATCCTTTCCATATCAGGAAATAAACATAATCTTATCAGTGCTTGTAAATGTCACACCTTTGTCACCACTCCAAATCTCATTTCCTACATTTTCAAACTTTTTTAAAAAATTATATATCCATATCATATCTCTGTATCTGATGTAGGCTTCTTCCAAATACCATCCTCCAAAGTCAACATGCAGGGGAGAATCCCAAATATGTTTGGGTAAGTGCTAACAAGATTATTTATTTATTTATTATTAAATTTATATCCCTCCCTCCCAAAAATTTATCTTTCAGAAAGTTTCTATATATGCCTATTTTATATATCTAGCTGTATGGAGTTTAGCACTGGGGACAAAATTTAGCATCCTGAGAATCTTAACTTTCATTTTTTTTTCCTTTTCTTTTCTTTAAAGGCCCTTGGTACAGAGAGATCTAAAAAAATGCAACTAGTGATATTACTCGTGATGTGCAGAATCCAGAGTAATGGCTGCACTGGGTCAGAGAGTAAAAAGCATAAGTGATCCTTGTCATGCCGTCTTAATTATTTTATTACACTTGAACACAACTCTTCCTACAAAGAACTCAGAACGCTTTCATCCAACAAATCTCCAATCCGAAACAGTGCTCCAGGCCATACTTCAACAGCTGGGTTGCGGTCATATAGCTTCAGATGTCTCTTACAGCTAACTCAATGTGTCTGCCATCATATCTCACATATTTCCAGTGTCCGTTTCCTCTTTCGATTCTAAAACTACTGCTGTCTTTTACCATTTTATACCAGGGCTGAGAACGTTTTTTGCGCCATGGCCAGATCTTTATCTCCATCCACCCACCCATGTGGGCCAACTTTCATAATGACATCAGGTGATTGACAGGTGAGTAATCCTGCCCATCTGTAAAAATTGGCCTTATAGTGGTTAAGGTGTTGGACTACAACCCGGGAGACCAGGGTTCGAATCCCCACACAGCCATGAAGCGCACTGGGTGACCTTGGGCCAGTCACTGCCTCTCAGCCTCATGAAAACCCTATTCATAGGGTCGCCATAAGTCGGAATCGACTTGAAGGCAGTACATTTACATTTAAGGAGCTCAAACAGCATGAGTAGGTTATCTGCTGTTATCCTCACAACCTCCCTATGAGGTAGATTATATTGCTAGTTGCCCAGTGCCTCTCAGTTTCCATTACTTATTTTTTTATCATAAATTGTTATAACTTCTGACAGAAAGTGAAATGTGAGATAATGGGGCAGAAGGAGGCTTTTTTTTCCAGTTGTGTGTTAACTGGTTTGATAGGGGGCTTATTCATTGCAGCAAATTGCCATCTGTGAAGATTTTTGAGAAATGGCAGCCTCCATGAATGCCCTGCCCAGCTCTGTTTATGCACTGAACAATAACACTCTGCCTGAAATCTGATCCTGTCACTAATTTCCTGGAGTCTTAACTTACTTATTTCACAACAATCCAAAACCAACAAAACCCATTCCTTGTCTCTAGCGTGATCCATTGTGATAGGTTATTTGCCCAGCTTACATAAAACACAGTTTCATTTGGAAGCACATTCGGGTGAGACATTGTACCTTTTTTGCCCATACCAGGGAATTGTGATTATCACATAAAGGCTATGCACAGTCATATGTTTAATTGGGTGTAAACCCCATTGAATTCAGTAGGACTTACTTCCAAACAAACATTCATAGAGCTCGGCTATAAGACTGCAGCCGCAGTACAGATTTATCTGTAAGTAAGGGCCAATGAATATAAGAGGATTAACTTCTGAGGAAATATGCATAGGACTGAGCTGCACACCTTTTATGATGTTCAGTCATCTGCTATTTTTCCTTTAAGATATGTTGCCTATGAAGGCTTTCTTTGGTGCCCCAGGATGAACCACAATCCCTAGATTCCCTGCTATAATTTTTTTAAAAGTAAGTTTCTCTAGCATTTTCAGAAACAGAGGTGAGTCAAAACATACAGGCACAATTCTCAATTTTTGTGAGAAGTTAGCCTGTTCCACCCTTTCAGTGTTTTACTCTCTCTCTCTCTCTCCCGAAAAACTCTTGCAGACGCCAATGTGTGTGGGAGACGGAAAGATGTACATGTGGTCTGGGGGGGGTAGGACTATATATTAATGTGTGGTCTGTGAGAGGGGAAGAGATGTATATGTGAAAAGAGTGTGTGTATATATGAGAGAGAGATGCATATGGTGTGGCCATATTTGTCTGTGGTCTATATGTGTGTGGCATGTGTGTTTGCACATGCAAGAGAGGGAGTGTGGCCACCTTGTACATTTTTCCTGGTACTGGAGAATGCTCCATGTCATCATTAGGCAGCAACAGCATCACTGAGGGATGGAGGATCAATATTGTGTGGTCTCCACAATCAGAACCAGCAGGATATAGCTGACTTCTCTTGGTAAGTCTAAGGTTGTCTGGGTCAGGATGGGGGAGGCAACAAACAGCAATGACTGTACTCTCTCTAATTTTGTGTTGTGCCACACCCCACAGGTGGCATTTCTGTTATGCCATGCTCACATGGCAGCCATTTTTGACTGGTGCACTTTCCCAACATTCAAAATGTGTTCACTGGTCCAAAAAAGTTGGACACCCCTGCCATAAATGCTTGCTTATTAGCAAGAACATAAGAAGAGCCCTGCTGGATCAGACCAAAAGTCTTATCTAGTCCTGTATTCTGTTCTCGCAATGGTCAACTAGATGCCTGTGGCTGGCAAGTACAATAACAGTAGCATTTATTGGCCTGTTCTATCGATATGCAGTGGAATCTTTTTGGTTACAGTTCCCCAGCCCCGATCTAGACACCATAAGAAAGGAGTACCTATTTGACACTGAGAAGTTTAAATACTTTGGTGCTGTGTACACACCATACATTTAAAGCACATCATTCCCCCCCCCCAAAAAAAGAAATATCCTGGTACCTGTAGTTTACCTCTCACAGAGCTACAATTGCCAGCATCCATAACAAACTACAGTTCCCAGGATTCTTTGGGCAAAATTTATTTCTTTATTAGGTTTATATTCCACCCTTCCTCCTAGTAGGAGGAGCCCAGAGCAGCAAACAAAAACACTAAAAATACTTTAAAACATCTTAAAAACAACTTTAAAAAATTGAAACAAAATATCTTTAGAAACATATTAAAACAAAATATCTTATAAAAAAAGGCTTTAAAAGCATTTTAAAAAGCAATTCCAACACATAATATGCTTTAAATGTATGGTGTCTACACAGCCATAATATATCCATAAGGTGGAGCCTAGCAGTTTGAGCTGGTTCTGGGGAAACAGCCTAGCACAAAAATTGTCTAGTCACTTAAGGTATATAGCTTTAAAAAATGGGAGGGGGGAGGATAACCTTGTTCCTTGCTTTTCTATTTAAAAAGAAAGAAGAAAAACCCAGCCAGCAGTGTTGTGTTGTTTTTTTCTGGTTGCTTAGCAACCTTACCATACACTCTAGCTTGAAGATATCAGACTCAGAAAATGATTTTCTTCCCATTTTAAAACTTTCTTTTATTAAGAAATAATAGGCATGCACTTGTTGATGTTTTTATATATTCTAAACTTGCCATGTTCCTATAGATTAAATGAACCCAATACCTCAACTTTTCTAAAGAGAGTTTCAATACAGAAATGGAGTTAAAAGGGAAGGGTTGAAGAGAACCTTCCTGTTTCCATTTATTCCAAATTAAGAGAGATTTTACTATGTAATGCATAAAACCAAACAAAGAGTTAGTGGGCGTGGGCGGGGTGTGGAGGAGGAGGAATAGATAGCTGTGCCATTAATAATTTCAAGATCTTTTCTTTCCTCTCCACAGCATATATTTAAGATAAACCTTACCTT
Organism: Rhineura floridana; assembly: GCF_030035675.1. Classification (NCBI taxonomy): domain Eukaryota; kingdom Metazoa; phylum Chordata; class Lepidosauria; order Squamata; family Rhineuridae; genus Rhineura; species Rhineura floridana. The sequence continues at coordinate 78,330,645 of NC_084486.1, read as the reverse complement.
CTATATTATTTCAGCCTTCATCCATCCATAAACTTCAGCTTGGATGCCTAATGAAATAATGTTATGTTTGGTATCTCCAGTCCTTTTTTTTATATAGGTTTCTGGTTGGTTTGTTTTTTTTAAAGGATTTAGAGCAACTCCATCTCTTCCTCATCCAGATAAGCTGCAGAAGCATTATTTCCCATGAGGGACAGCATCTGATTGGTTTATATTGTTTTTCAGGGAAAAGCTCAAGGCAGCTAGGTACCATGTTTGAACTGTATTCAGGCAGACCAGGCACTTTGGTTGGCTTCAGTTCCTTTTTGCGGACACACAATGCATTGCACCAAGCGGCGTTTTAAAAAGCAGCATGACCTGTTCAAAAGCATGGATTTTGATCACCTGAACTACACAAACTCCTTTCTTATCCCGTTGCACCACCACACCACTCTGCCCTGCAAGCATTTTTAAAAGTGGATATTGTGTGAATAGAAGCAAGCAATTACTTGCTCACTCTATGTAGCTGCTTGTAATCATGGCTTGGAAACTGATTGTCTGAAGACTTTAGCACACTGTAAATTGAACCTTGCCGCATACAGAAGGTATGCATAGGGAGCTGTATATTCTGTTGAAAGGGGCTGGAAAACCTGTGTGTCCATAGCAGAATACACAGCACTCTGGATCCAAGCCCTCACCTTAATTTAAAATCTCCAAACGAAATCTATGTGACTTTCATCTATTAAAAAAAAACCAAATTCAGGCTATTTGAATCTGAATCATATGTTTTGAAGTTAATATTCACACACACACTGGTTTGACCCAGTGTGGATTTGGTTGTTTTGTTTTGCAATTGTTTATGCAAACCATTGGGAAAGAGGAAGGAACCTTGAAAAATGTAAATGAACTGGACTAATAACTAACTTGAGCTTAAATGTAACAGATGGCTTATTATCAAGGAAGTTTCCTGATCTCTTGCGAAGTCTGTACTTGTCATGGTCTTATCACACTGCTGTGGGTTTATGAGGTACTGTCAAAGTTCAAAAACCAGTCTGTTTGCCACCTTGTTCAAAACTGTTTTCAAGTGGAAGATTAAGGAACCATAACTGCAGGATACTGAGCTTTTCTTTCTCAGCCAGAATGAATGAGGCTGCACAGAGATGGGTCTAAGGCAGGGGTGGCTTCCCTTTTTCAGGCCACATTGACCCATGGTCAACCCTCTGGGATGGGGGCATGTCAAAGTGAGCATGGCCAAAGTGTAAAAGTGGGTATAGTGAGAACTGAAGTTCTCAATTCAGCCTTCCAAAAGTCTTTTCTATCAGCTGTTCTATATTTCTACATTATTATTTTTAAAAGTATCATTCATTATAAATTTAGTTGAAATATGTTTTTATTAAAGGATGCATGGAGGACCACAAAAAACGTTTGGAGTCTCAGTATCACAGGAGCAGTAAGTAATTTTTAAAAAGTAATTAAAAAATTAAAATAGACAAATGGGGGGGGGCTTAGGAGAGGACAAAAAGACTTGTCATCACAGTGGGGTACATGTGGGAGCAGTCAGTAAAATAATTTTAATTTTTTTTAACTGAGAAACTTTGGGGGGGGGTCTTGGAAAGCAGAAAAAAACTTTTAGAATCATGGTATGCCAGCAGGGGACCCATGAGAGTGATCTTTAAAAAAAATTAACTTGAAAATGATAAATTTGGCAGGTCTTGGAGGGCACAAAACCTTGGGGTGGCTGGGGATAGCCTGAAAGTCATGGGTTCACCACCCCTGGTCTAAGGCTTAGGCAAGGAAGGCTTTACCTCAGGGTCTATGCCAGGTGTCACCAATATGATGCCCACCCGCACTTCCTATGGCACCCACAAAAGGTCTTGGTAAATATCCCTTCCAATATCCTCAATATACAAGAGACTCTTTGCTTTTCCTACTCAGCCTCTCCTACAATGAATACACCCCCTTAAACATACCCACATTTTATTGGATACCAGGTTTCAGTACTCACCTTCCCATCTGTTCTGAACAGAGGTGAGGTGCCAGTGGCGTCACTAGGGTTGGTGTCACCAGGTGCAGTAACTCATGTTGTCAACCCCCCATGGACCTCCTCCCGTACCAGACCTAGGGTGCCTAGGGGTGGGGTGGCTCTGGGTTAGGGTTGCCATATTCCAGTTCCACAAATCCAGCAGGCTAATGTGCATATTATGCAAAATATTTGCATATTATTTGCATATTATGAAAATATTTGCATGTTAATATTTGGATTGTTCAGTTGTTTTGTTTTTGTGCCTAGGAATTACCACCAAAAACTGGGGAAAGATGTGAGAAATCTTTTTTAAAAAAAACTTAACATTTTCAGCCTTAAATGACTAGACTCTAGTTTCCAACACTATGGAATGTTGATTGATTGATTAAGAGGATTTATATCCTGCCCTTCTGCTGTTAAAAACAGAGCTCAGGACAGCTTACAAATATAATAAAAACAATAAAAATACACAATCAATATAAAAACATAATAAAAACACAAAATAGCAACAAACATAAATTAAGTCAGGGCAGCAGTACGGTTAACCATTACATATACAATATATTTCAGAGATGTGGTGGGTGGAGAAAAACAAGCCAAAATGTTAGGAAAAGGAGTCTTTCACTCCACATGCTCAGTTGTAAATACTGTTGCAGCAAGTTTTACAAGTTCCTCCAGTATTCCACTGGTGCAGGCACTCAGACATTCAAAGTATCTGTATGTTTCTTAGGTTTTATAAAAGCAGAGCTTTGCTTAACTCAAAATTTCTCAACCACAGCTACACAGGTTCCACCTCCATACTCAAAATGAAACTGGGCCTGGAAGTGTGCAACAACCCCACACATACCTTGCTAATTAGATTACCAATGCCAGGATGTCTGTCTTATCGACTACTCTCCTGCTCCCCCTCCCCCACACCAGGCATCATGAAAGACCCAGTCCTGGGCTCAGAAAGAAAATAAATATCTGGTCCTCTTCAAAGTACTGATAAGCCTCTTGTTTTAATTAAAATAATAATTATAAGTTCTTGCTCTTATCACTAATGGGAGTTAATTATCTTGCATATGCTGCTGTTGCTTCTATGGCTGTAACGGAGTGAGGTTAAAGATAAGTGAAATGCAAATAGGAAAAAAAACCACAGAAGGCAGTAACACTTTCCTAAATGTAATACCATACCAACCACAACAAGATTCCTATGAGTAAGGCAGAAAACTAAGCATCTCACAACCAGTCAGGATTCCTAACCAAAAACCAAAAATACGATAAATGAAGAAATATTTATATAAGCATGACTGTCAAATATATTTATTATTTACACAAACTGTAAAGATATTTATAGAGCAATCCTAGGTTTATTTATTCAGAAACAAGTCCCAGTGTATTCAGTGGAACTTACTCAAATAGGGACAGAACTGCAACCTCAAGTGATAAGCAACTTCATTCACACAACCCAAAATTTTGAATCATGCCACTTTACGCTGTTTTGCAACTGTTTATACTTGTTTTTATGGTTATTGCATTTTAAATGGCTTTATTTCTTGTTGTGAGCTGCCTTGGTTTCCAACCCTACCTTACAGGGTTGTTGGAAAGACTACACACACACTGCAGATGTATAAATACATACAGCCCATATAATAGTTTATTGTCAAACCAGTTGGTCATTGCAGAAAAATAGTATTAGTTTTTAAAAAATCAGTATTAGTTTCCTACAGAATAAAAACTGTAATACCTAAGTAAGTCCTGCCTACTTGCTTTAAAATAGGACTGGACTGGGGGGAGGGCAGAAAGAGAACACAAACACAATTCTTTTTTACATTCACTCCAAAGTCCCATTTATTTTCAGCAGATTCATAACCATGTCTGCTCAAAAGTAAATCCTATTGAATTCAATGGGATTTACTCTGGACATATGGGATTAGCAATGCTTTTACCCCCACAAAAGCAAGTATTGGGAAGGTTTTCAAAACACTGCCCAGGATCTGACTCCTACACACAAGAGGGGGAAAAAACTGAAATGTATATACTTACCCAATTTATGAGATTTTCAGATAAACGGGGGGAAACCACCATTTTCTGGCCTTGCAATGAGGTTTACTAGACACTGCCACAGGTCAACCAAACACTTCACTGATTGGCTGCAATCCTGAATGGGCGGGGTTAAAGCTATGAAGTGCTATACAGTAGTTTAAAAAAAGATTTAACGGGGAGCTGATGTTTTTATGTATATCTCGAGAACCAGACCACCTAGAAACTTAATTTTTTTTAAAATGAAAGCTGAGAATCCGGGCCACCTAAGGGGCTAAGCGGGTGCCAGGTGGCATGCAAAGAATCCGGGTAAAACCCGGCTAACCGGGCAATATGGCAACCCTACTCTGGGTGACACCCCCCTCTCATGGTGTCACCCTGGTGCGGTCCGCACTCCCCGCACCCGGCTAGTGACGCCACTGTGAGGTGCAAAGAGCTTCTGTCTGTGAGCACATATAGTGGTGGCAGATGCCAGTGCGTTTCCCCTCATTGACAGGGTGTCTAACTGGGGGGCTTGCCCACACCATGTTGTGGTCCTGTCTCTTTTTCTGCACTTTTAGATGTGGCAGCCATTATGCCATGCCCCCACAATAGCCACTTTATATGCCATGTCCCCACAACAGACATTTTGTGCTATGCCACACCCCACAACAGCTATTTTGTGACTAGCACTTATGGCACTTTTTCAAATTTCCAAATGTGACCACTGGCAAAAAAGTTAGGTGATCCCTATTCTACCCAATCCTGTCCCCAACTGTGCACAGCTCAGTCCTCCTGCTACATCCTGCTTGGTGTGATAGGTTAAAAGGAAGATGAGTTCAACCACTGGTCCCTCTTTCTCACATTGTCTACACCAGGGCTAGCTATTTTGTGGTTCTAAAGATGCTACACTACAACTCCAATTTTCCTTGATTGGGCATGCTGTCTGGGGCTGATGGGAGTTGGAGTTCAGCAAAATCTAGGCCAGATCTGGGAAACATTTGGTCCTCCAGATGTTGTTGCATCTCCCACATCCCTGGCTGTTGCCCATGCTTGCTGGGGCTGTTGGAAGTTGTAGTTCAGTAACAACTGACAATTCTCCACATTTATCTAGAGGGCCACAGGCTAGCCACCTCTGCTCTATATTGAGTGGCAGCAGCTCTCCAGGGTTTCAGGGAAGAGTCTTTTGCATGTTGGCTCCAATGGCTAGTAGAGTTTTAGTAAATTAGCAGAGTTTAGCTTAATGTAGCTTGCTCAGCTCTCTGTGCTGCATGGGTGTGATTTTACCTGAGAGAAAGCGAGCTTTACCTCGCTTTAAATCACTGAGACTTAGACTTGGTTGAAGAAAAATACTACTTTATTAATAAAATGCATACTGAATGGGAAAGATGCTGCTTCTGTCTAGCCAACTAAGTTGGAAGCTGCAATGACCATGCTTGGACATTGCCCCTCATGCTACAGGAGAGGAGACAAAGAGAACATGGCTCCTTGTCCTCCGGTGGTTTGCAGAAAAGTAAAAAGGAAGGTGAGTGAGAGGTGAGAACAGCTTCCTGAGATATATCAGTTTACACAGAAGAAAGACAGATAGAAAAAGATGAGTACAGGTCAGTGGTAGTCTAGCCAGCTTGGAGGATTATCTTGCCATGCAAACAGAACCAAATGGGAGTTGCTCTTGACACACTTCTGACATTGCAGACCTAGCTGATGCTGGAATAGAACCTGAGACCTTTTGCATGCAAAACATTTTCTCTGTGACTGAACTAATATATCACACCAACATTTTATCTGCATCACACCTTCCAACATTTCACAGATGAAAATAAGAACACTCTTGATTCTCACACCAAGGATCACAACCTCAGCACAGTTCCCTGTCATCTCACGTGCACTATTGCGCTTCTCAGTTGATTTCCAGAGGAGTAGCCAGACTGTAGTCCAAACACTTATGTCGTAATAAGTATGTTACTCTTTAAGGAACCACAGAACTTCTTATTTTATTTTAATTTATTTATTTCCAAACATTTATATACCACTTGATATTTCAAAAATCTCTAAGCAGTGTAAATCCTCATCTACTCATGTCCTCATTTGTGGTGTCTTCAATGTATTTAAATAACTATGTCCTATCATTCAGGCTGATAAGGCTCTCAAGGTGGATTATAACAGGCATACAAAACTGACAAAATATCATATCAGCCATGATCTACTTATTGGATACAGCAGTGTTTTACAGTACCTCTTTGCCAAGCAGCAAGAAGTCTAGTACAGGCTTTCCAGCATCTGCAGTGTTTGGGAAGAAGAGCATTAAACACTAAGATATATTTGAAACAATCTGTTTAGTAATATGTGTACAAGCTGAGAAAGTATTACGAGGATGCAAAAGCGAGTATCCAGGCAGGCAGCACTGCTAGTCCAAAAGCAGCATCGCCACTCTAATAACACTACCCAAATCCAAGTTTCCCCCACCAGCTTTCCTCTCGTCCATATTCTCACCAGTTAAAAAATGGTTCAAGCCACCCAGCCTAGGCACATGGGTATGCTTTATATCCTTTATACATTTGTTCAGGGTGCATTAAAATGTTCTGTTGAGGTCTAGGCAAGAGAGTGTCACTTTGCATAACAAAACAGCATATCTGCAATAGTGCTAATCCTAGCCTGTTTAGAGCTTTCAAAGCCAATTATTAGTTCTGATAGACATGAACAGCTGATTAGCACTGATAGCTATACAGCTGTTCAACAGCTCATTAATGCTAACCATGCACTTATTAGAAAGATAAGATATACAATAGGTTCAAACATCCTCAGATCCTGATAGATGATCATACTTTATCTATGTGTTTTTAAGTTTCATGTTGGTATATGTAGGGATGGACCAAGGATGGCAATAGGATTTCCTGGGCCTGGTACACTGTATGTAGATGTGATCCCACCCATCCACCCATTTATCCTACCTCACATCACCTCCCAGCAATCTATTGGTTTGACAAGAACTGCTGCTTATGTACATACTTTACCAATGTGGACAGTGATTTGAATCCACAGTCTTGATTTAAGATGTATTTATTTAACAGATTTTAATCTTGCCTTTCAGAGTTCCTGCCCTCACAAGGCATTTTGCAACAGTTATAAATAGTTCCAAAACCCTGATCATACAACAGATAATTATTAAATAACATTCAAACATTAAAGTAACATAAAAAGATAGCAGCAGCTAAAAAAATTTCAAAAAGAAAATAAATAGTTCAAGCATCATAATCATTAAATTCACTAAGTCCTAATAAGTTTACTTGATTGCAAGTCCTGTTGGTTTTCTGACAGACCTACCTTTCAAGTCACTGTACTGATTTTTCTCCATTAATTTTCCCCATTTCTGTTATATTTATAAATAATTTTAGAAAATAATGGTTCACTAAATCAAAACAACTGTTACAGGGAATTAAGCTCTATTTAATTCAATGGTACATTAACATCCATGTCAAATAGATACATTTAGGCTCAGGATGTTAGATACATCTCCTATACTTCAGCTCATAATAGGCATTATGTCTAAACTACATTAAATTATCCCATTGCTGTGACTGTTTCCTGCCTTGGGGGTGATGAGAAGTTTATTCTGTAAGAAGGAAAAACTGTAGCTTCTTTCCTGTTCCTGTTTGCAAGCATAAGCTGCACTTGAAACATGCTGCATCCTGTCTTGCTGCTGGTATCTTACATTTTGAAACAAACTTTCCCATTGTTCTAGCATTTTGGCTTTTGGATTATGTTCCCCTGAAACATTTGACTGTGGTCATCAAGATGGAAAATAAGTATAAGGATTAACCATTATGAAAAGTAATGGAAGCATGATATTTTATACAACCCAAGTAAATAAAACCACAGGAAGACTATATAAAACAGAGAAAGAGAACAGAAGTTTGAGACTTCTTTGTTGTCCAGGCTGTGATGCAGACTACTAAAGCCATACATGTGCTATTACTTCTCAGAGAAAGAGAGATGTGTTCAGTTTCAACCGGTGATACTGGGGACAGAGCATGGGGATACTCCTGGTGATTTGGTAGTTGTGCTGTCAACCACACAAGGGAAGAAGGACTTCCTTAAGCTTCTAATGCATGTATGGAATTGCACAAGTGTCAATCTGAATCTTAGTCGTCATTCCCACTACTGAAGATGTTATGGGGTGAGTGCTGATTATTATGTAGCCAAAAGGAAGATATCAGCAGGTATGGGGGAACCCAAGGTCTGCAGAAGTATAAAACTTAATAAAAAGGTAAGGGGGCAAAAAATCCCAACTCTCAAAACAGTCCAGTGAAAACTGAATAGTCTCAGAGGCCATGGAATATTTGTTGGGAGTGGGGGGGGTGACACAAAACTGGAGGAAATGAATCGAGGAAGTGGTATGGCTGGCTGGCTGAAACTATGAAAAAGAACATCCACATGCAGGTTCCACACTATACTCTATGGCCATGGTTTTCAAACTGTGTTCCAGGGAATCCTGGACTTTCCTGGAAGTTTTTTAGGGACAAGATCAGAAATGATGGACAGGTTCTCCAAGAATGTTCCTCCAGAGTTCTCTGGAATTCATGAGGATTGCATAACAGACATGAAGGGGGGTTTCAAGGCACATACATCAAAAGAATTTCACATAAAATTGTTGTGGTGTAAATTTGTATATTTGTTAAGCAGAGAGTAACAGCAGTCTGAAATGCGTGTGTGCCAGTGTGTGTGTTTACCTAAGAAAGCAGGCTTTTACCCTGCATTAGGATCACTGAGACTTAAGACTTAATAATATAAGAAAAGCTACTTTATTTATAGAAGTACATAGTAGATAGAAAGGCATACCTAGTTCTAACTAACTAACTAAGTTGGAGGCACAACGCCCAGGCGTGGGAATTGGCCTCATGGCTAGGAGAGAGAGAGCAGAGACAAAGGTGTCTCCTCTCTCTCGGACAGCTGAGAAGCGAAGAGAGGAAAGGGCAGAAGGAGGAGGGGCAGGTAAGCTTCCCTTAAGATGTGTCAGTCACTCAGAGCATCACAGGTAAAGGTAATCAAGCCTATCCAACTGGAGGACCCTAACTCTATCTCCCTTCTGGAACACAAACAAAAGAACAAAATAAGAGTTGCTCTTGCCCCACTTCCAACAAAAATTACTGAAAAGTAGGGGTGAGTCAGCCTAGTGTGTTTGCCATCTAGATGCAGCTATGGATACAAAGGGCTAAGAGGGATCAGCCACTTCACAGGGCTAATGCCATATCCCAAGGCAGGATCCTTCACATATCAGCCCTAATATGGATACTGTTGGAGACCTGTGTATCTGATGTGTAAATCCTGGTTAGACTTCATAAGAGTGGAAAGAGAAGAAAGATGGAGGAAGAGAAGAAAGGTGCTTGTTGGCTTTTACATTGAAAGTTGGTCTACAATTAAGTCATGGATTAAAAGGTAGGTCCCATATGTCTGGAGAAGTTGGACCACTGTAATGAAAAAAATGGAAATGAACTGCCTTCAAGTCGATTCTGACTTATGGCAACCCTATGAATAGGGTTTTCATGGTAAGTGGTATTCAGAGGGGGTTTACCATTGCCTTCCTCTGAGGTTGTTATAGTGTATCTGTCTGCAAAGGCAATCTTTAAGTTCCAGATAGATCAATCCGGAGAAATGAGCATCATTTCCATATTGAATGAATGAATGAATACTGTTTATTACGGTCGAAGACCAATACAAGAGGAAAACATACAAAAGTAGAAAACACTGGGATGGAAAATAGACTAATTCAAACATATAGCATGATTCACACAGTAAAATTCATTAAAAAAATTTAAGACAACTTAAAAATCTAAAAAGTTAAGAATTTAAAAATTAATTGTATATCTAGTTTATCATTTGTTTTCTACAGGCAATAGCCGCCACACAATATTTTGCTACTTTCTTAGTAACATCTGGTTGTTTATCAGCAAGAAGATAATCCACGTAAAAAACTTCATTTCTGCCAGGTATAGATCGTAAGATAGGGGATATTACTTGCGATCTAAGATCTCGATAAAAGGGACAGTGCAAAAGAACATGTGACACCGTTTCTACCGTTCCATCCCCACATGGACACTTTCTGTCATTGTATGGGATTTTCTTAAATCTTCCTTCAAGAAGAGCTGACGGGAGGATGTTAAACCTAGCCAATGTAAAAGCTTTACGATATTTAGCTATTGTAAGTTCTGTTAGATATCGCATGGGCATATAAGGGTTTGAATTGTACTTCTGCTTAGTTACAAGCATTAGATGTTGCTGATAGTCTACGTCTTTAAGACGGAGCAAAATGTTCGATTTAGCTTTTATATAGCCCATTTCTAATATTACTGGGATAGAGAACCCTAATTTAGTAATTTTATCTAGTAACATTCTCTTCCAGGTAGATTGGAAGTTGTCTAATAGAATATAGGGCGCCAGTCCTAATGGGTTAAATAATATTTTTAACCAGGCACATATTCTGTAACTCCATATTCGAAATTCGATTGAGGGCAATCCTACTTCTAATCTTAAGATAAAACTATGTATGCACGAAGGCACCGCAAGTATGGATCTTAGGAAACTATTTTGGACAGCCTCCAGCGGAGTATAATTTTCACAAGTACTGACCTGGATCCCATATAGTAATTGGGGTACAATTTTTAACACAAAAACTTTTATGGCTGCAGGGAGGAATTGCCCACCTTTGTTAAAATAGAAGGATAGAAGGGCTTTCAACGTTCTTTTCGCCTTTGCAACCCCTGTTTTAATATGCAGTTGCCACGCTCCAGACGATTGGAAAATCATCCCCAAATATCGAAATGCAGACACTTGTTCGATTTGATGTTCATTGATCTGCCAGCAATGTTTTAAGCATTTTTTGGTGAAGATCATAACTTTAGTTTTATCATAATTTATTTCTAGATATTCCTCGGAGCAGAATTTAGCTAGCGCAGCCAATAACCGTCTTAATCCTACCTGAGTTCTGGCCATCAAGACTAGGTCGTCTGCATATAAGAGAACATTTCTTGAATGTTCAGCTAGTCTGGGCGGGTGTGATTGGATTAGAGAGAGGCTGTGAACAATTGAGTTGATATATATATTAAAAAGTAGCAGGGCAAGGATACATCCCTGTTTAACCCCTATAAAGGTAAAAATGGGATTAGTCAGATGACCCTTACTATTACATCTAACACGCAGGGATGTCTTCTCATATAAACCACGAATTAACATTAACAATCGCGTGTCTATATTTGTATTAAAAAGTTTCTCCCAAAGTCGAGTTCTAGATATTGAATCGAAAGCCGACTTTAAATCTATAAAAGCTGTATAGAGAGCAGTTCCTGATTTGTCCGTGTATTTATTTACCAGATGGTGCAAGACCAGTGCTTGATCAATAGTGGAATGGCCAACCCGAAAACCTGCTTGTTCCTGTGCCAAGATATCATTTTGTTCTGCCCAGGAGCTAAGTTTTGAATAAAGATGAGCAGCGTATATTTTGCTTATTATACTTAGTAAGCTTATTGGTCTAAAGTTGGCCGGGTCACACGTAGAACCTTTTTTAAATATCGGCACTATGATTGCCGAGCACCAGTTTTCAGGAATACACATGGAATGGTCTACAAATGTGAATAAGGCCGCCAATAGAGGGGCCCACCATTCCGCATTTGATTTAAAGATTTCCGCCGGGATATTATCAGGACCGGGGGCCTTATTCATTTTCAATGTAGCTAGTATTTCTAGAATTTCCCTAGGTGAAACAGGGTCCCATTCTGGTATATTACTCAGATTACAATTGAGCATAGAGAAATTATGGGGGTCTGTCTTGCACATCTTGCCAAGATAATTTTCCCAAACCTGCGGGGGGATAAAACTTTCCAACCTTTGTACTGGTCTTGGCCAGCTATGGGCAATTATTTTCCAAAATAGGGATGTGTTTTTTAAACTAGATGCATGTATAAGTCTTGTCCAAGTTTCTTTTAAATCTATTTTTTTCTTTTGGTTAATCAGGTGTTTGTATTGTTTCCTAATATCACAATAGGATTGGAGAGACTCGGGGGACATTTCAATTTTATAATCCTTAAACGCTAGTATCAGTTGTTTCTTTTTAAGCACACACTCATGGTCAAACCACGGTTTGGATCTGACCTTCCTATCTATTATTTTAGTATTTATATCCGGAAATAAGGTATTTTGAAGAGAGATTATCAGTTGTTGAAAATATCTAAAATATAGATGGGGCTCAATCGTATGGGGTGCTAAAATTATTTGATCTTTGCAAGCTACACATTCCTGGGAATTTAATGTCTCTATTACATTGTTATCTAACTTAGGTACCCATTTAACTCTTCCAGGATGAATTTCATAAGCAATGTTAGGAAATGACATAGGGTCAGTAAAAATAGCTTGATTCTCACATTCAAGTACGGTGATTAGTGGAGAGTGATCACTTTCCGGTCCAGCCCCTATCTTAAAGTTAGATACAGATTGAAATAATTCAAAAGACACAAAACCCAGATCAATTGTAGACGCTCCTGAGCTGGAAAGGTAAGTAAAGTCACCTTCCAAGTCTCCATTTGTACGCCCATTCATCAAAATTAAATTCAATTTAAATATCATTTGAAGTAAACACAGCCCAGTATAGGTGATTCCATTATCTTTTGATTTTCTACTCGGAATGGTACAGAGACCATCCATCACTGGTAACATCATATGAAATTTAGCATATAGAGCTTCATCAGATACACCCAATCTAACATTAAAATCCCCCATTAGTATTAGTAGGGTTTCTGGATGTAATAAGATTTGCTTTCGTAGATATTCATCCAGCTTTTGTATCTTCAAGGCGCCTGATTTTTTGTCCTTGCTAGGTGGGAGATACACATTAATAAGTAGCAAAGGAAAACGGGGGAGTCTTAATATAACCGCAGATGCTAATTCAAGCAAGGGCTCGAGGATAGTAATAGGGGCATTAATCGTAGTGGAGATAAACATACAGATACCTCCTTTTGGCCTACCCCCCTTAATACTTGGGGTCGCAGGTAGTTGATACGCCGAATACCCGTCTAAGCTCAACTCCCTCACTGACCAAGTTTCCTGGAGAAATATTAATTCATGTTGTTTTAGAAAGTTCAAACAAGATGGATCCTCAACTTTATTTCTCCAGCCTGCTATATTCCATGATACGATCTTCAGTTGAGCTGTTTTTATAATAGATCTTTGTCAGGTGTCAATTTGCTACCGTTCCTTCTTGGATTTATCGCTAACTTTTGAAAAAGACATCTCGTCTACCTTCTTTTGGATAGGCGTGTTAGATTGATGTGTGGGTCGATTTTTAATCTTAACTCGGGTTTGCTGTGTGTCTTCCAACGAGGGCGGCCTAGTTTGAAGGGAGGATTCCACATCACTAATGCAATGTGCAGGAGGAGGCATACTATATGTTTGCATGTGATCCGTGTTCTTTGGTTCTATATGTTCTGAGATTTGGGGTTCTCCTTTCTGGATCTTTATTCTTATAGCCCCCATTAGTTTGTCTAATCGAGTCATAATATTAGCTTGAGCCTCTGCAGTTAATGTATTAAATGTTTCTAGTAGGGCATGCTCTTCTGGGATAAACTGGCCACATTCTTCAGTTATATCATTGTTAGGCTCATAGATGGACGGAGTTTCTTGATAAATCTGATTATCAGTTTTAACCTCCTTAGGCAGCTTTCTCCCCCCAGGGTGACCTTGAGACATCTCCGTCACGTCATTTCTCTCTTTTCCTGAAGGGACTGAATTCGTCGCACTCAGCAAATTGGTTACTAATCTTGTGTGGGGGGGCTACATTACCAAAACTCTTAGGATATAGAGATTCCGCTCTGTAAATAGGTCTTTTTTTCCATATATCAGCTGGGCTTTCTCTTTGTCATGGAATTGGACAATAGCTCTTGCATTCTCATAATTATGGAAAAGAAATTCAATAGATGCTATGTCTATAATGTGAATAGCTCCAGGTATAACTTCTTCAATAATCTCTTGCAGGAGCCTTCTTCGTTGGGTTTGGTTTAGTAGGCCTTTGGGCTTTGGGAAATCGACTATAGCCAACTTATTTGGATTTAATATTAGATTCCATATCTTGGTGTTAGAACAGTTTGCAAGAGGTTTAGATTTTTCCGTATCCTTCGTTCTGAAATCCTGCTGTGTTGTATCACAATCCCGAGTAGGAGTTTTCCGTGGTTCTGCACTAAGTTTAGAGTCAGATAGATTATGATAAGACTTATTAGCTTTTGGAGAATTTGGTTGTGTCCCGCCCTGCGCTGAAGAATTTTTCTTTGTGTGCTTTCTTTTCTTTCTTGACCTTCTTTTTTGATATTTTAGATTTTGGCTGCTCTAGTAATTTGAAAAGATTTTCAAATTTCATGTGACATTTGCGAGCTACTTTAATATTTTTGATGTTTTTGGTCTTTTTGATCGCTTTAACTGGCCTTTTACTATTTTGTCTCTCGGTTATTGTTGAACTGCGTATGTTCTGGTGAGTTGTTTGACAAGCCTTCGAGTTTACACTATTATTCCTTTGCTTAGAATGGAATTCCATTTTGAGAATTAGTTCCGTTAGTGTGTTTAATAATAAGTTCGATTCTGCCACAAATTTGGAGATTTGACTCAATGACTCTGACACCGCTTGGGGCCAGTTATTATCCAACTCTCCAATGTTAGCATTTGAAGATTCCAGTTGGTTAGCAGCAGTGTGTTGTATGCCGTAAGGTGGGGAGCTGGTTTTAGTGTCATCATAAAATTCTGTAGATTCTAGTGGAGGCATTGAGCTCGTGATGCTAAAGTTAGACATGTTTGGCTCCTCACCGTTCCCGGTTAGCTCTGCTTTATTAATTTATTCCCACATTCCCTCTATTTCCTGAGCCAGGTTGGGAAAGCTGCTTTCCTGCACATTTAACGGCCAAGAAGTCATGTTGTTTATTGTCCATTCGTGATACGGGTTCTCACACTGGGTGTTGGGAGCCAGCTCATCATACTCTTTTGGCTTAAGCGGAGATAAATTTTCAGACATTTTTTGAAGATGTTTATTGTCCTTTGCGCTATAATAATGAGTTATTTTGGACTGCTTTTGCAAGCTAGTGAGCTGGGGAAGTTCTGTAAATGAAACTAAACCTAGCTCTTTACATTGTTTTCTAGTAAGGACCATGTTACTATTTGAGTAGCTGTCCCTTTAATTCCCTTAATTCAACAAACCGAGCAAACATAGCAAGTCAGTTTTCTATTAGGGAGTTTTTTTTTTTTTTTTAGAGATATGACGGCAATTGGGAGCATTTAATAAGATAATTAAAGTTGCTTACTATCTTTTGTTGTTTTCAATTCCTTAGAAAAGCTTGCTGCTCCGTCAGATTCAAGTACAAACACTGGGATTATCAGGATTGTTTGCTTCCCTTAATGAGCTCTTGTTTTCAGGATGCAGATGAAAATATTCATTTGGATTAATCCACAATGCAGTCTCACAAGATAGAAGACATAAACAAGTGCAGGTTCGGCTTGTCTTATGTAGCAGTAGTTAGTTTGTTTATTTTATCAGGGAGCTCCGTTTTTCCTGCCTTCACAGCTTCGCGGCCATCTTTTTTTCTTTCCATGTTTAAAATCACAGATTTAAATTGCCATTCCAGCCATAATCTAATGAATATTCATTGGTGTTAATCCAATATTACATGACTTTTAAAATGCCCCAAATGTGTGCACTAGACACTAGAAGGAAACTTAGGCTGCAACTAGGGTTGCCAGGTCTCCGGTTTTCTGCCGGAGTCTCCGGCAAAAGGGGGCCGTCTCCGGCCTCCGGCAATACTTTGTTTAAACAGGGAGATCTCCGGCTTTTCATTGGCCCCCTCAGCCATGCATGCGTGATTGACACACGCATACATTGGGCTGTGGCTGGCCACCTTCCCGCCCTGTCAGTCAGGCAGGGACCACTGGAGAGCGTGGATTTGAGCAGCCGCCACCCCTGCAGGGACCCCCCCAGCACGCAGCTGCAGCAGCAGCCACCACCAAGAGCCCACACACAATTGCAGGTGAGGGTGCTGCTGGACATGGAGCCCGCAGCCGCCTGGCTGAGCGAGGGCAGCCTCCTGGCCTGCGTCTGCCACGACGACGTGGGCTCCGTCCAGCTGCCGCCCCTTCAGCGACCCCCCCCCAGCAGCAGCGGCCTGGCAGCCTCAGCAGGAGCCCGTGAAGAGGTGGTGGCAGTGAAGTGGAGGCCAGGCTGGGCTGGCTCCTTCTTAGCCCCGGCCCGGAGCCAGTTCCCCTGCTCCGGAAAGGACGGCTGGCCGCTTCACCTCTCCTGCTGTGGGTGCCGCTGGGTGGCAGCGGCCGCGATGGGCCCCCCCAGCCAGAGACTGCTGAGCCCCATCACGGCCGCTGCCGCCCAGTGGCACCCACAGCAGGAGGGGTGAAGCCGCCGGGCCGGCCGTCCTTTCCGGAGCAGGAGAAACAGCTCCGGGGCTAAGAAGGAGCCGGCCCTGGCCGGCCTCCACTCCTGCTGAGGCTTGCAGGCCGCTCGGAAGCCGTCTCCTAGCAACTGCTGCCGAGGCGGGGCCCATGCGGCCTTGCAGCCTGAGCAGGAGAGATAGAGAGGCTGGAGAGAGAGAGGTAGAGAGGCTGGAGAGAGAGAGAGAGAGAGAGGCTGGAGAGAGAGAGAGACAGGCTGGAGAGAGAGAGAGAATTTCTTAGATCTTACTACCCCTGCCATTATCAGTAGCAAATCTCTGAGCTTTGCTTAAAGAAAGTTTCCAAACCTTGTTTTAATCTGAATGTTGAAATCACAGTTGGGAGGGTAAAATAACCAAACAGAAACTTCGATTTGTTCAAGCTTGACTACCAAATCTTTACATGGTGCTGTCCTTATAGTCATCCACAAGCCATTAGTTTATGGAGGATCTACACAACTTTAAAATCTCCTCCTTGATGCTATGCCTGAACTGGACTCAATATAAAAAAATCCTGAGGATACTTCCCTTTCATCAGAAAAATGTGAAAAGGCAGACCAAGAAGTTAGAATTCTAGATCATGATGATGGAAGCAATCTACATTTGTACTGAATCCCTATTTTCTCTTTCATTGTACCACTTCACTGTTCTTTGGTGACTGGGAGCTCTCTTGAGGCAAGGACAATGTGGTATGTATTTATCTATAAGGCAGCTCTCTTAATTTACAGAAGTAGAGCCAGACATTAGATACAGTATGCCATCATGTTAAGACCACCACTTCTACCTAAAGCAATGAACAATCTCCCCAAATTCCTTGTTTGATAAACATACTAAACAAAAAACCCACAGGAAATAGTTATGGAAAGGCTCATTCTTGCCATCTTTGCCTAGTTTCCAAGTGCAGGCAAAATAACATGCCTCTGCACATTATCCAGATTTAAAACTCTTAACGCTGATCTGAAGCCTCTTTGCATTCCATTTATTTTCTCCTACAAAGCTTCACCTGCTCAAAAAATGTTATGCTCTTGGATTATACCTTCCCCTGCAAAAGCGTCATTAGGCCACATCCCATGCTTAGAAGTCTACACCTCAGTATTCAAACATCAGTTAAGGAAAAGTTGAGTTCTGTTCCTGGCTGCACCTGCAGTGTCTTTGTGCTATTTTAACTTACTTCAAGGCAGGTTCACCATAGACTCCAGACCTAATAAGAATCAGGAAGCACATGCTTCATATTCCACTGCATCATTCAATTTTTAATTAAATTTTGACATAACGGTACATTGCCTCTGCAAACTATCCCTGTAATCTAAAGAGAGGTGGCCTGACTTAGAAAACCAAACACAATCTCTTTGTACAGTTCATCCAGTCCCTATTAAGAAAGAATACGGAGAAAGTACAGACCCAGAAATACTTCACATTTAATAAGGACTGGAAAGATTAGAAAACAGAGAAAATAAAATGTGTGCACACAAGCTAAAAATTGGGAAACTGGAAAATTGCAGGGTAATTTCCATTGGGAGTGGTATTCCACATTCCTCAAACAGGGAACATGATAATACTGTATCAAGGGAAAGAATAAGGGATTTAGTGATGTCAACAAATTGAGACCTTCCAGTATATTTTGCCCATATCCACTGCTGTAGAAAGCTTGAATACTGTTTTATAAAGCATGGAGATACATCTGTATCTTCTTGATTCCCCCCAACTCATTCTCTTTCCATCACCTTCTGTAGATGTGACTTTTGCACTAAGTCATTCAGTGGCAAAAGAGCATTTGGCCTTTCCTATTCAGAGCAGCAACAGATGTAATGCTAACCCAAGGCATATACACAGTCATCTGTAGTAACAACTTCAGAACATACTTGTCCCTTACTTGCCCATGCTGCAGATAGGCAATTACAGAACCAGCATGGTAAATTTTTTTATAAGCACCAGAGAGCCAGTGTGATGTAGTGGTTAGAGTAGTAGACTATAGACCAGTGTTCAAACCCCCACTCAGCCGTGAAGCTCACTAGGTGTTCTTGAGTCAGTCCATGTATGCCACCCTGAACTCCTTGGAGGAAAGGCAAAATACAAATGTAGTAAATAAATAGAAAAAGAATTGGGTAGAGTTCCCATCCAAGTAGCGGTGTTCAAGAAAATAGGTCTTCAGTCAGCAAAAATTCCTCCCTAGGATTCTACATTTGGGTTCCTCTGTCTCTAAATTATTGCTTCTATTTTTTCCTACACATCCCAAGTTGCTTTCCCAACTCTGTGACAAGAAACAATGTTTTCCAAATTCTGCTCCCCTCCAAAAAAAATCTGAAACATGTTGAGCAAAAACCCAGGTGAGCACTCAAGATGCAAACTGCCCATTGCAATGATATAGCTGGGTGCACAACTAACATCACTTTACTGTATGTTGCACTGAGCCACAGGATGGGATGGGATGTCATGTCTCTTACTCTTCTAGCATTAAACATCAAGAAACTTTCATCATTAGAAGACAGGGTGTCATATATGCAACATGGCTTGCATCACCAAATTCTGATTATTAAATTCTGACCAATTCCTCCACTACTCCAACAAAATTGCCATGCAGTATCAGAACAATGATGCATCTGATTCAGAACTTTCTCTTTCGATAGTTGCCAGCCAGAAGACACGAGAATTTTTCAAGCATGACATGATGATCTCTTTCCCCTAGGTTCCTTTATGCCTGGTAGTCAGATGTACTGTATCATCTCTAAAAATATGGAGATTTCACTTCTGCCTAATGATGCTATTAGCCAACTATAAGTCTACCCTTATATCCTAGTAGACGTTATGTGACAATCACTTTCATACGTTAATTACATATAAGCATAGAATGGAATCTCTCTTCATATTGTATGTGTGTGTTATGTGCCTTCAAGTGGATTACGACTTATGGCAACGCTATGAATCAGTGACCTCCAATAGCATCTGTCGTAAACCACCCTGTTCAGATCTTGCAAGTTCAGGTCTGTGGCTTCCTTTATGGAATCAATCCATCTCTTGTTTGGTCTTCCTCTTTTTCTACTCCCTTCTGTTTTTCCCAGTATTATTGTCTTTTCTAATGAATCATGTCTTCTCATTATGTGTCCAAAGTATACATGTCTAAAGTCAGAGGAGGGCAATGGTAAACCACCTCTGAATACCTCTTACCATGAAAACCCTATTCATAGGGTCACCATAAGTCGGGATCGACTTGAAGGCATTCCATTTCCATTTTCCATCCATACTCCCTAAGCTTGTGAGAAAGAATGACCTTGTCACTTCAGATGGACCTAGGAACACCGTATTTTAGGTAAGAATCTATTTTAATCTCTGATCAGAGAATTTTTTTTTTGAATGGTATGCTCCAAGCAACTGTGGTTGATACAATGTATCACGTTTAATGACGTCACTAGGGCCTGCCCCGTGACGTCACTAGGGCCTGCCCCGTGACGTCACTAGGGCCTGCCCCGTGACGTCACTAGGGCCCGCCCCCATTTTCTCAGGTTTTTGAATGGTCCCGACCTGGCAACCCTAGCTGCAACCCTGTATAGACTTACCTGGGAGTAATCCACATTCCATGATCTTGTGAATACCTATTTAAGACTTTGAAATATTTACTTTCTCCTTCGGTTAAGGTGTTGAACTACGACCTGGGAGACCAGGGTTCAAATCCACACACAGCCATGAAGCTCACTGGGTGACCTTGGGCCAGTCACTGCCTCTCAGCCTCAGAGGGAGGCAATGGTAAACCCCCTCTGAATACCGCTTACCATGAAAACCCTATTCATAGGGTCGCCCATAAGTCGGAATTGACTTGAAGGCAGTCCCCCCCACCCAACGTTGATTCTCCCAGCCTTCAGTGATCCTTTCATGTCTCTGCTATGAAATTTATCTTTCTGTCAATTGAACTGATGACCAAATTACTGTATGTATTTAGCTCCTTTCTGATTCTTTAGTAACTTCACTATTTGCTATTGGTCTCATTTAGAAAATATTAATGAACTCAGAATTGACATTCTGCAGATTGAGATAATCTCGGTACTAGCTGGTAGGTGCTGCAGCAAGGGAGGTGAGGTTATATTTTGAACAGTTGTCATGGCAACCTGATGTGTTAGTGAGTAAAACATGCTGGGTGCATATTGTTATAAACGGGTAAGTTCAAAACTGGTGCCTCATTACAAAATCCTGTTGCCAAGGCGATGCAACAGAAGGCTAGACCTGACTGAAATGAATACCACAGATGGCTCATGACAGTAAAATTTAGCTGGTTGGAATGAGAAGTGTTAAAAGAGGTAGTAATCAAAAGAGAGCAGTAATAGGATTGGGAGGGGAAAATGAGGTGGGGATATTTTATCCAGAGACAAAAGAAAGAGGAGACTGTAGGTGAATGTCAGGTGATAGTGACATTTTATTTAAAAGAAAGTGTGTAATATTCCTTATTTGTCTAAAATCTATTAACTTTTGAAACTGGGGGGATGATTAAGATACTGAAGGAAGAACTCAGTTGATTCTGTTGAGACAAAAATGTCACACTACGAACTAAAAAAAAGGTCTGCAACCTTTAATCGGTTCAGTCTTTAGATCAATCAACAGAAAATAGCAATCAATTTTAATTAGTGAGGGCTGAAATTAAACAGTGAGACCTTCAGTGCTATCCTATACCTACTCTGAATTGAGTCCTGCTTGCTTTCAGGTAAGCAGCAGAGCTTGGAAAAGTTACTTTTTTGAACTACAACTCCCATCAGCCGAATCCAGTAGCCATGCTGGCTGGGGATGATGGGAGTTGTAGTTCAAAAAAGTAACTTTTCCAAGCTCTGGTAAGCAGCTATGGGATTGCAGCATTAGAAGCACAGACCCTATCTGCAGTATACATTTAAAGTAGTATTATATCACTTTAAACAGTTGTGGCTTCCCTCAAAGAATCCTGGGAACTTCAGTTTAAGGATGGTGCTGAGAGCTATTAGAAGACCTCTATTCCCCTCACAGAGGAGGCAGTGGTAAACCCCCTCTGAATATCACTTACCATGAAAACCCTATTCCAGCCTTTCCCAACTAGTGGGCCACCAGATGTTGTTGGGCCACAACTCCCATCAGCCTCAGCCAGCATTGCCAATGGTCAGGAAAGATGGGAACTGTGGTCCAACAACATATGGTGGCCCACTAGTGGGGAAATGCTGCCCTATTCATAGGGTCGCCATAAGTCGGGATTGACTTGAAGGCAGTCCATTTTCATTTTCATTCCCCTCACAGAGCTACAATTCCCAGAGTGGTTTAACAATCAATCCCTCTTTCCAGGGAACACTGAGAACTGTAGCTCTGTGAGGGGAGTAGGGTGTGGTCTTAACAACTCTCAGTACCCTTAACAAACTACAGCTCCCAGGATTTTGGTGAGGAAGCCATGACTGTTTAAAGTGGTTTAAAGTGTTTAAAGTGTTTAAATACTGCTTTAAATGTATGGTGCAGATGGGGCCATAGGGAGTTGTCAAACCTGGATCTCTAGGCTTGACACTACCATCTTTGTTTCCACAATGTAGCCATTTTAATATGCTGGATGCTCGAATAAGGCAGCCAAGGAATGAGGCAGCAAGATATTTATCTGCTTGAACTTAGGGGAAACTAATTAAAATAATAGAAGCAATGTTTTCATACAGGGCAAAATTGATCTGAAAGACCCACTAACAGAGATTGTAATAAAAGCCAAGAATGTAACTAGATTCTACAAAGGATTAGCCAAAGTAATGGAAGATGGGGGGGTGTAGCACAACCTGGTAGACAAGGTGCTCAAGATTCATATAACCAGGTAAAAATGCAGTGGAGATATCCATTAGTAATCTGTGCAGTTGAACTCTTCTTCTGATACTAGTCAATGTTAGGCACTGTTCTTCAACTTTGGGTCCCTAGATATTCTTGGGGTACAACTCCCACCATCCCCAGCCAATTTAGCCACTGGTCAAGGGATCATGGGAGGTACAGTCCAACAACATCTGGGGTCCCAAAGTTAAAGAACACTGTGTTACAATATTGGAATCTTTGTCTGCTTCATCAAGGTTGTTTTTATTATAATAAGAGTAACTCTTCCATTATATTTAAATAATTTGCTGAATTTAGAGTTGAAGATTGGTACCTCACTGAATAATTGGTAGTCATAGTGGAGAAAAAGGGTGCTTCCAGACTCTGGGGTGGGATTCAGTATCACATACTGGCAAATTCAGGTTGCATGATTATAGTTCATTGGGAGGTGTGGTGCTGCAAACTCGCTTCCCCAAAAGATCAGACTTTTCACGGTAAGGGAAGTGATGGGAAAATGCACTGGAAAATATGGGATAACACTTGCTTTAATTCAATATAATCTAACCTCCCTACAGCCAATCAGAATGAATGCTAATTAAATAACCCATATCATTTTATCTCCCTGCAAACAAATCAGGATGAATGTTCAGGTCATCTGGAAGCACCCAGAGAATCCAGGTAAAACAAATACACAAGTACACCAAGCCTGTTATAGAGGCATGAAATCCACAAGTGTTACTTTACAGCTGGGGGGGAGAAGGTTTTTCCCTCATGGGAGGCAAACATTCTTGATCAAAGTGAAATCCAGAGATGTGGCATCTGCTTAGATCAGCTGGTTGTGTGCAGACAGAGACTCACACATACTTAAACAGAGATATCTATTTGCCAACTCAACGGGTACTCAAACCTTCTGTTTAAAAATAATCTAGAACTTCATTTTGCAATCTATCACCTGAACATAATTTGTGGAAGTACGCACTAATGCTTTCAGTGAGATGCCTCTTTTCAGGGTGTTTCCAGTTGGGACTTAAATTGCAAACAGGTCATTTAGATATCCTAACTGGAACAGTAGCAGCAGGTTTTGTTTTGCTTTTTAAAAACTTAACAGGTTTTCCAGGAAAGGGTAAATTCTGAATTAAATTGGGGGGTGGGAATATGGTCTGGCATATTGATGCCAACAATGTTGTGTGGATATTGCAGAACACTTGCATGCATGAGCAGCAATGATCCCACAAGAAACTCCTGTCTAGAAACAACCTTTGTTAAAGAGCCATATTGTTTGTGAAAAAGACATGCAGTCTGTATAAAGACCTGAGAGATTTGGTACCCATAACCCTTTCCCTTGCAAACATAAAGGACTCCTCCAAACAGGTGTTTTACAGTGGATGTATTCTGCAATATATTCTTGATGCAATAATAGCACATTAGTGGTGGATTTATTCTGCTTTTGTTTGTTCTGTTATGGTTCCCCATTGCTACCACATTAATGGTGTCTGAAAGAGCTATAGAGCAACAAAAGCAGAACAAAAATATACTGGAACGTTTGTGATATAAAAGTTTTGTCAGCAGGATGTTATGGGATAGGCAAAGATTGGAAATGAACCTATGTGCCCTGCTCCAAAATAACTTTTGCAGGCATAAACGGTATTGAAAGTGGGGTCATGTTTGACTATCCTGATAGCATGCTGAGCAGAAATCATCATGAATACATGCTAAAAAGCTTATTTGGAGGGACCCATAGAGAACTAGAGTGATTAAACAGAACTGCAATACTTTCCCTACATAGTTATTGAATTCCACTGCCTACCTTTCAAACTGGAATAGAATTGGTTGTCCCCTCCTCCACCCCACCAATAGCTGTAATCTCTCCCCTCCATGCAAACCCACCCACTCACACACCCCCCCCACACACACACACTTGGGTCCCTGGGTAAAGTACTGCATCAGACACCCTAAACTTTGGGTGTTGCTTTTCTTCAGCATCATAAGTGATCATTCATAGGATAACACCTCGATATTTTCACTACTGAACTGAACTGACATGGCTTGGGACCACAATACCTGATGGAACGCCTCTCCTGACACGAACCCACCCGTACACTACGCTCAACATCAAAGGCCCTCCTCCGGGTGCCTACTCCGAGGGAAGTTCGGAGGGTGGCAACAAGGGAGAGGGCCTTCTCAGTGGTGGTCCCCAAATTATGGAATGATCTCCCTGATGAGGTGTGCCTGGCGCCAACACTGTTGTATTTTTGGCGCCAGGTCAAGACTTTCCTCTTCTCCCAGGCATTTTAGCATGTGTTTTTAATTTTTTTTTTAAGTATTTTTAAATTTGTATATTTCTTTTTAACATTTTTAATTGTTGTAAACCGCCCAGAGAGCTTCGGATATGGGGCAGTATACAAATGTAATAAATAATAATAATAATACTATGAACTCCCAGCTAAGCTTCCATGAGGCTGGAGTTTATAAATAATGGATTCCAAAAGATCTGTTTTGCTCTTATTACATTTATGTAATCTGAATCCAGGATTAGTATTGTCTTGTCTTTTCATATACTATCAATTTGATTTGATTCCTGTCCCAGCCAATAGTTGTTGTTTGGCTCATGCTATTAGAAGAACAGGATGTTCTTTCCTACCCCCAGGGGACTAGCAGGAAATGAGAACTAGGTTTTCTAGCATGATGTGAGCTGTAATACTATTGGGACAATATTAGTGCTATGTAGGGGGAAGATGTATGCTTGATTATTTTCATAATCCTGGAGTTTTAATCCAAAGAATGTGAACCTGGTTTAATTTCTGCTGTGATAGAAAATGCAGGTAGCAATCTTTCTAGGGAGTATTGGACTTAATGAGGCTTTCTTCCAAATAGACATATTCAGGATCATACTATAGGAAACTTACCATAATAGAAATAAAAACAGAATTAAGATTGAACCAATGACCTTAGATTTGCAATCATGTTGCTGTTTAGCTAGAAACAATTTACAGCAGGTGAGGGGAACCTTTGGCAATCCAGATGTTGGTGAACCACAACTCCCATCATCCCTGGCCATGCTTATGAGGGCTGATAGGAGTTGTAGTTCAGCAATATCTGGAGGGCCAAAGGTTTCTCACTCCTGACTTACAAGTTTCAAAGAAGGCAGCAGGTATCTTTTTTTGCCCACTGGACTGAAGGACCCTTAGAATGCAGAGAATCGCACTTAAACCCAGGGCCGGCACCAGACCACAGCAGGCCCTTGGCTCCCCCTTGCTTAAATGTACCCAGCCATACCACCTCTTGCATTGCCACATTAAGAACATAAGAAGAGCCTGCTGGATCAGGCCAGTGGTCCATCTAGTCCAGCATCCTGTTCTCACAGTGGCCAACCAGGTGCCTGGGGGAAGCCCACAAGCAGTGCAAGAACACTCTCCCCTCCTGAGGCTTCCGGCAACTGGTTTTCAGAAGCATACTGCCTCTGACTAGGGTGGCAGAGCACAGCCATCACGGCTAGTAGCCATTGATAGCCCTGTCCTCCATGAATTTGTCTAATCTTCTTTTAAAGCCATCCAAGCTGGTGGCCATTACTGCATCTTGTGAGAGCAAATTCCATAGTTTAACTATGCGCTGAGTAAAGAAGTACTTCCTTTTGTCTGTCCTGAATCTTCCAACATTCAGCTTCTTTGAATGTCCACGAGTTCTAGTATTATGAGAGAGGGAGAAAAAAATTTCTCTATCCACTTTCTCAATGCCATGTATAATTTTATACACTTCTATCATGTCTTCTCTGACTCACCTTTTCTCTAAACTAAAAAGCCCCAAATGCTGCAACCTTTCCTTGTAAGGGAGTTGCTCCATCCCCTTGATCATTCTGGTTGCCCTCTTCTGAACCTTTTCCAACTCTATAATATCCTTTTTGAGATGAGGTGTATGCCTGCCATCACCCAAGATGGCAAAGGGGGCGACACAAGGGATGTTGCAACAACACAAGAGATGGCATGACCAGACATATTTAAGTGCGCCCCAGGATGGTGTTGCCTGGGAGAGTGGAGCTCCCACTCCATGATCAATGCCAGTGTTCGGTTGTGATTTGTGAGCATGCCCTGCAACCAAGGCTGGCAGGGGATCACAGGGCAGGAGCTCCACCCTCCCACAGAGCCTTCGGCCACATTCCAGAGTCCCTTAGCCAGTGTCCACTGGCCACCCACTGGTGCCAGGCCTGCTTAAACCTTTAAGGCAGGGATGAGGAACCTGTGGCCCTCCAGATGTTGTTGGACTTCCTCAGCCCCAGCTACCATGGCCAATGGACAGGGATGGTGGGGGTTGGAGTCCAGCAACACCTGGAAGGCCACAGGATCCCCACTACTGCATTAACAATTACAGTATTGTCCCTTCCGTACATGTTCATTAACCTCAGCAGGTATTGTATCCTAGTCACCTGGCCTTGCCCCATGGGAAAAATGCCAACCCCATCCACAATTGGCCTACCCACTGTGCAAAGACAATGCAGGCTGGAGCCAGCAGCAGGAACTGGGAGACAGAGATGGGCAGAATGAAAGGGGAGGAAGAACTCTGGAATTCCTCCTTCTCCCCCAAAGGACAGGAAGAAGGAGGTAGACTAGACACTCAGCTGAGCAACAAGCAGAGAGAAAATGCAGGGCAGAGCTAAGCAGTCCAAAGTACTATCAGGAGCCATCTTTCTGCAGTGGTGCACAGTGGGCCTGGAAGAAACTTAATCCCAAATATCTGAAAGACTGCCTTCTTCCCTACAGACCTCTCAGGTGCTGAGATCAGCAGAGGGGGCCCTTTTGGTAGTTCCACCACCCTCAGAAGCTTGGGTGGTGATTGCCCTGGACAGAGCATTCTCTGTGGTGGTCCCTAAATTGTGGAACTCCCTCCCCATTGAGGTGCGTCTGGCATCCCAACTGTACAGCTTTGGGCAAATGCTTCAGACACAGCTGTTTACCCTGGCGCTTGACACCTGAGATGTATGGTTTTGGGACCCACTCTATTTTGGGATTCTGGTTGGTTTTAATTGTTTTTAATGCTGTATTTTAAAGTTGTTGTGACCTGCCCTGGGACCTGTGGGTAAAGAGCAGGCAATAAATGCTAATCATCATCTTCCATCTCTTCCCAGCCCATGGGAAGGAATAGCTGTTCAGAGGCAAGGGCTACCTCAGACAGTCTTGCCCAAGCACTAGAGTTTTGGCACTTAGACCTTTCTTCCATTTTGCTGACAATTTCCCTCTCTTTCTTTTAGTGGACTCTTATCCTCAGATTTCCATTAAAGAGGAGGCTTCACTAGGGATGGGCAAATATGTCAGTTTTGGTTTCTCTCAGTTTCTCATTTTTCCAATCTTCTTTTTCCAAGTTCAGTTCTCCATATTTCCATATCAGTTTGTAGGTTTTTTTAAAAAGTCCCCATGAAAATTCATCAGTGAACTTTTAATCTACACGTTTGTATTTTCCCTAAATGAAATGCATTATAATATTATTTTCATGAATATATGCATTTTTATGCACTTTGCCTTACCCTGCACATCTTTGTACACATTTGTGGAATTGCATTGCAGAATTTGGATATATTGGCTGTGTTTCAGTTGACTTTCTGTTTCAAATAGTGCAAATTAGGTAGATTCACCTTTAATCAGGTAGATTGAGGCCTGGTCATGGGACAGATACTGCCTTGGTCGCCCTGGTTGATGACCCATGCTGGGCATCAGACAGGGGGAGTGCATCCCTGTTGGTGCTGCTGGACCTCTCGGCAGCCTTTGATATCATTGACTATGCCTTTGGCCTAAGGGGTCCCGCAGGGTTCTGTGTCCCATGCTTTTCAACATCTATATGAAACCGCTGGGAGAGGTCATATGGAGATTTGGAGTACAATGTCATCAATATGCTGATGACACTCAACTCTATCTCTCCTTACCTTCTGAGTGCAGGGAGGGAGTACTCATCCTAAACTGGTGTCTGGAGGCTGTAAAAGGCTGCATGTGGGAAAACAAACAAACTTAATCCAGATAAGACAGAAGTGTTGCTGGCCAAGAGGAAAACTGCACCATGGATAGGGTTGCAACCTATTCTGGATGGGGTTGCACTTCCCTTGAAGAAGCAGGTTCGCAGTTTGGGAGTTCTCTTGGATCCTGCCCTGCTGCTTGAATCTCAGGTGGCTGCAGTGGCTAGGAGTGCTTTTGGACATCTTAAAAAGGTCTACCAGCTGCGTCCGTTCCTGGAAGCAGTTGACTTGGCCACAGTGACACATGCTTTGGTGACATCTAGTCTTGACTATTATAACACACTCTACGTAGGGCTGCCTTTGAAAACGGTTCGAAAACTACAGCTGGTTCAAAATGCTGCAGCCAGAATGTTAACTGGAGCACGGCGCAGGGAGCATATTACCCTTGTGATTTATTGACTCCATTGGCTCCCAATTTGTTTCTGGGACCAATTCAAAGTGCTGGTTTTGACCTTTAAAGCCTTAAATGGCCTTAGACCAGTGTACTGAAGGACTGCTTGCGCCCATATGCTCCTGCCCTGGATTTAAGATCATCTGCCTCTGTTCTCCTCTGCCTGCCTGGAATTAAAGATGTCAGACTGACAGACACGTGAGAGAGAACCATTTCAGTTGTGGCTCCTAGGCTTTAGAATTCATAAGAACATAAGAAACATAAGAAGAGCCTGCTGGATCAGGCCAGTGGCCCATCTAGTCCAGCATCCTGTTCTCATAGTGGCCAACCAGGTGCCTGGGGGAAGCCCGCAAGCAGGACCCGAGTGCAAGAACACTCTCCCCTCCTGAGGCTTCCGGCAACTGGTTTTCAGAGCATGCTGCCTCTGACTAGGGTGGCAGAGCACAGCCATCACGGCTAGTAGTCATTGATAGCCCTGTCCTCCATGAATTTGTCTAATCTTCTTTTAAAGCCATCCAAGCTGGTGGCCATTACTGCATCTTGTGGGAGCAAATTCCATAGTTTAACTATGCGCTGAGTAAAGAAGTACTTCCTTTTGTCTGTCCTGAATCTTCCAACATTCAGCTTCTTTGAATGTCCACGAGTTCTAGTATTATGAGAGAGGGAGAAGAACTTTTCGCTATCCACTTTCTCAATGCCATGCATAATTTTATACACTTCTATCATGTCTTCTCTGACCCGCCTTTTCTCTAAACTAAAAAGCCCCAAATGCTGCAACCTTTCCTTGTAAGGGAGTCGCTCCATCCCCTTGATCATTCTGGTTGCCCTCTTCTGAACCTTTTCCAACTCAATAATATCCTTTTTGAGATGAGGCGACCAGAACTGTACACAGTATTCCAAATGCGGCTGCACCATAGATTTATACAACGGCATTATGATATCGGCTGTTTTATTTTCAATACCTTTCCTAATTATCGCTAGCATGGAATTTGCCTTTTTCACAGCTGCCGCACACTGGGTCGACATTTTCATCGTGCTGTCCACTACAACCCCGAGGCCTCTCTCCTGGTCGGTCACTGCCAGTTCAGATCCCATGAGCGTATATGTGAAATTCAGATTTTTTGCTCCAGTATGCATAATTTTACACTTGTTTATATTGAATTGCATTTGCCATTTTTCCACCCATTCACTCAGTTTGGAGAGGTCTTTTTGGAGCTCTTCGCAATCCCTTTTTGTTTTAACAACCCTGAACAATTTAGTGTCGTCAGCAAACTTGGCCACTTCACTGCTCACTCCTAATTCTAGGTCATTAGTGAACAAGTTGAAAAGTACAGGTCCCAATACCGATCCTTGAGGGACTCCACTTTCTACAGCCCTCCATTGGGAGAACTGTCCGTTTATTCCTACTCTCTGTTTTCTGCTTCTTAACCAATTCCTTATCCACAAGAGGACCTCTCCTCTTATTCCATGACTGCTAAGCTTCCTCAGAAGTCTTTGGTGAGGTACCTTGTCAAACGCTTTTTGAAAGTCTAAGTACACTATGTCCACTGGATCACCTCTATCTATATGCTTGTTGACACTCTCAAAGAATTCTAATAGGTTACTGAGACAGGACTTTCCCTTGCAGAAGCCATGCTGGCTCTGCTTCAGCAAGGCTTGTTCTTCTATGTGCTTAGTTAATCTAGCTTTAATCATACTTTCTACCAGTTTTCCAGGGACAGAAGTTAAGCTAACTGGCCTGTAATTTCCGGGATCCCCTCTGGATCCCTTTTTGAAGATTGGCGTTACATTTGCCACTTTCCAGTCCTCAGGCACGGAGGAGGACCCGAGGGACAAGTTACATATTTTAGTTAGCAGATCAGCAATTTCACATTTGAGTTCTTTGAGAACTCTCAGGTGGATGCCATCCGGGCCTGGTGATTTGTCAATTTTTATATTGTCTATTAAGCCTAGAACTTCCTCTCCCGTTACCGCTATTTGTCTCAGTTCCTCAGAATCCCTTCCTGCAAATGTTAGTTCAGGTTCAGGGATCTGCCCTATATCTTCCACTGTGAAGACAGATGCAAAGAATTCATTTAGCTTCTCTGCAATCTCCTTATCGTTCTTTAGTACACCTTTGACTCCCTTATCATCCAAGGGTCCAATCGCCTCCCTAGATGGTCTCCTGCTTTGAATGTATTTATAGAATTTTTTGTTGTTGGTTTTTATGTTCTTAGCAATATGCTCCTCAAATTCTTTTTTAGCATCCCTTATTCACTGCCTCGAGAAGCCCATTTTGCTCCCTCCCTGATGGTTTTCTGGAAACTCCTAAAAACTATCTTGTACCGGTGAGCCTTTGAGAGGGTCTGATGGGTGAGTCTGATACTGTCTCTGCGTTTTCAATTTTCAATTTTTCTTTTTTAATTTTTATCTTGTGGTTTTTACTATTGTTTCCCCATATAAGTACTCATATATATACATGTAGGTTTCTCAGTTTGTTTGTATATATATGCTTATTGTTTTTTAAGTTTTTATGTATTTTAAATAATTGTATTTTATGTATTTTAACTTACTGTGTTGTCTTGTGTTTTTATTTTGTATAATTTTATTATGTGTGTGTGTGACTTTATTGTAAGCCACCATGAGTGCCCCACTGTGGGGTAGAAGGGAGGGACAGAAATATTTTAAATAAATAAATAAATATTGCTCTTCCAAAGGTCTTCTCCTATTGATTTTTATACAAGCTTATGAATATTTCTCCAATCTCCCACAGAATCATGAAAGAGGTATCAGCAGACAAATCCCTAGATACTCCAATCCAGCCTCAGAATGAAAATCTGCTTAGTAAGTAGTTATACTATGTTATGCTTTTGTGTGCATTGCAATAATTTACAAGTGCAACCCCATCTCTCAGACTTACTGACGCCATTACATTGTCAAAGAATCAACCCAGCATGTACGTTCCTCAGGTCCAGATTCATGATTATAAGCAGTACATACAAATCTGGGGCAATGACATGACTGGGAGATGAGCAAGCAACTATGATTGCTTCTGTTTTCTCTGACATTACTCACTTCCCACCTACATAATCATTCCATAAAATGTTCCCCTGAAGTCCATTTTTGGGGCTCAATCTGAGACATGAGTAGGTGGAAGGCTATAAAACCATTAGGCAAGGATTGGCAGGGGGAGGGCAAGAGGGAGAGAGAGAGAGGTGACCTTAGCTACAACTACTTGCCTGAGTTGGGAAACTGAATCTTGACCTGGCTAACAGATATTGCAGCAATTTGTAAAAGCCTGGAACTATTATCTGGTAGTTTTTTTAGCAATCTGATGTTCTATACAGCCATTTTAACAATGGACATGTATCATTCTCTGAGAGTTCATGGGATCATTTGCACAAAGAACATATCTTATAACATTGCTGTCTGGCAATATGCCGTATAGCTCTTGAAACTGTTATGATTTCAAGAGAGAACAGAAAATAAGGGGGTAGACCGAGGACATAATGCCCTTGACTGGGGATGGGAATTGTGTCTGGGAAACCTTGTTTTTTTTTTATTACTATTACTAACCCTAACCCTAACCCTAACCCTAGAGTGATTTGTTGAGCAAATATGCTGTCTAGCCCATAGCAGATCTTTCTAGCTTTTTGTGACACATACAAAGAGTTAGCCTCTTGTTAGCAAGAGAGACCATTACATACAGTGTTCTCTGGAATTTTACAGGAGACAAATTAAGAAAATGGGGCATGCAACCTAATCCTGTGCATGTTTACTTGGAAGTGAGTCCTAATGAGATCAATACGATTTACTACCAAGTAAAGCATAGCAAGGATTGCAGCCTAATGGTCAATTTAAATATGATAGCCCCCAAAAGAATACTACTAAAAATACTTACCTGAGTAGAAACTCCATGTGGTGTATGTGATGCTTAAAAGACCCTTAGCCCCATGCACCAGCCCACTGATGTGCAGTATTTTATACCAGTGTGGTCACTAACTGAGAAATAAAATACTGGTCTGCAAATGTGTTTGTAACCAGATAACTTTTTACAAGCTTTGGCTGGTTCACCAAGTGTGGTCTTATCTACAGAAGACACACCTTGCCTCAATGTCATATGGTATGATTACATCCAGGTTGGATTACTGTAATGTGCTCTGTGTGGGGCTGCCCTTATAGTACAGTATTTGAAAACGTCAGTGTGTACAAAATGTGGCAACTAGAATGTTTATGAGAGCTTGTTGTCGCTTTCGCCAGCGTGGTGGCTCCTGGTGGTTTTGTTCTCTGCTCGCTGCTGCACCTGGGCTGGATCTCTGCTGCTGCTACTGCGACCTGCTACTATCAGCTGTTGCTGCCAATTGCTGTCTACTACTATCATCTGCCACTGCCATTTGTTACCATCTGTCAATTGCCTGGAACTGAATTGCCGTCGATGCTTTGGTCATGGGCATTGTCGCTGCTACTATAGCCTTGATTGTTCTATCATTGACCTGAGTCTGGACGTCGCCATCATTATTATTGTTATTTGTTGTTTTTATGTTGTTGTGTTGTATGAGTGAGGACTGTTTGTGTGTATGTCAGTGTGTGTGTGTGTATGAAATTTTTGTGTTTTTAACATGTGCCTGGGAGAGAGGATTTTATGTGTAGCGGGGGGACTTTTGGGGCCCCCGATTAACGTAGTGACAGGTAATGGGAGGTATGGTGTTAGGAGGAGAACAGGCCAGGTAAGGGGAACTCGTCCCAGACAAGTCGTGTCTGTGCCTTGTTCCGGTTCTCCTCATACCCACAGGATTTCGGGTTGTCCTATCAGCCAGCTCTCGGATCTCCAAGTGCTGCTTCTAAATGCCAGGTCGGTATATAATAAAACCTCCCTAGTCCATGATATAATTGTGGATGAGGGCGCCGACCTGGCTTGTATAACCGAGACCTGGGTGGGGGAGCAGGGAGGAGTTACCCTTTCCCAGCTTTGCCCACCCGGGTATATGGTTCAGCACTGTGGTAGATCCGAGGGCCAGGGAGGGGGGGTCGCTGTGGTCTACAAGAGTTCTTTTCTTCTCACCAGGCACCCTGTCCAGACGGCGACTGGCTTGGAGTGTCTCCACCTTGTGTTGGGCCAGCGAGACAGATTGGGAATTCTGCCGGTGTACCGCCCACCTTGCTGCCCAACAGCTTCCCGAACTGAGCTGACCGAGATAGTCTCGGAGGTGCTGTTGGGATCCCCTAGACTTTTGGTACTGGGGGATTTCAACATCCATGCCGAGGCTGTCTTATCTGGAGCAGCTCAGGACTTCATTGCCGCCATGACAACAATGGGGCTGTCTCAATTTTCTACTGGACCAACGCATGTGTCAGGGCATACTCTTGATCTGATCTTCGCCACTGGACATGGAGATGGTGATCTGCAGGTGGGGTGTTTTTCATCTACCCCATTGTCATGGACAGATCACCGCCTGCTGAGATTTAGGCTTACAGCGTCCCTTTCCCTCTGCAAAGGTGGGGGACCTATTAAGTTGGTCCGCTCCCGGAGACTAATGGATCCTGTGGGTTTTCAGAAGGCTCTGGGAGATTTTCCGGCTGATAAGACTAGTGCTCCTGTCGAGGCCCTGGTCGAACTGTGGAATACGGAAATGACCTGGGCTGTTGACACGATCGCTCCTGCACGCCCCCTTCAATGTAGAGCTCATACAGCTCCGTGGTATACCCCGGAGCTGAGAGTGATGAAACAAGAGAGGAGGAGGCTTGAGTGCAGATGGAGGCGAACTCCTGACGGATGCAATTATGCTTTGGTAAGTGCCTCCACTAAGTTGTACATAGAAGCGGTAAGGGCAGCAAAAAAGTGTTATTTTGCTTCCACTATTATATCATCTTTATGCCGCTCAGCGGAGCTTTTCAAGATAGTACGTGGGCTTTTACACTCTGGCCCTCACGATATCACAGAGTCATCTGAAGCCCGCTGCAACGAGTTTGCGGGGCACTTCCAAAATAAAATCGCATGCATCCGTAGGGACCTCAACTCTAATGTTAGGACAGTGGAACCCATTGAGGTACCTAGATCACGGTCTTGTCCTCAATTATTGGATGAGTTTCAGTCGGTGCAGCTTGAGGAAGTTGACAAGATGCTTGGACTGGTGCGTGCAACCACGTCGGTACTGGACCCTTGCCCCTCTTGGCTAGTTAAAGCTAGCCGGGCTGGAACTGCCGGCTGGGCCAAGGAAGTGATCAATGCCTCCTTGAGAGAGGGAGTTGTCCCTCGTTGTCTCAAGGAGGCTGTAGTGAGACCTCTCTTGAAGAGGTCGTCCTTGGACCCAGATAATCTGAACAACTATCAACCAGTAGCAAATGTTCCATTTCTGGGCAAGGTCTTGGTACGGGTGGTTGCCAGCCAGCTCCAGGCGCTCTTGGATGAAACCGATTATCTAGATCCATTTCAATCCGGTTTTAGGCCCGGTTTTGGCACAGAAACAGCCTTGGTCGCCCTGTACGATGACCTTTGTCGGGAGAGGGACAAGGGGAGTGTAACTCTGTTGATTCTCCTTGATCTCTCAGCTGCTTTTGATACCATCGACCATGGTATCCTTCTGGAGAGACTCGCGGAGTTGGGAGTTGGGGGTACTGCTTGGCAGTGGCTTCGCTCCTACTTGGCGGATCGTCTCCAGAAGGTAGTGCTTGGGGAGCATTGCTCAATACCCTGGACTCTCCATTGTGGAGTCCCTCAGGGATCGGTTCTGTCCCCCATGCTTTTTGACATCTACATGAAGCCTCTGGGTGCGGTCATCCGGAGTTTCGGAGTGCGTTGCCATCAGTATGCTGATGACACGCAGCTCTATTACTCCTTTTCATCTTCTTCAGGTGAGGCTGTTGATGTGCTGAACCGTTGCCTGGCCGCGATAATGGACTGGATGGGAGCTAATAAACTGAAACTCAATCCAGACAAGACTGAGACGCTGTGGGTGAGTGCCTTTTCCGCACGGATGGAGGATGTTCATCCTGTTCTGAATGGGGTTACACTCCCCCTGAAGGAACAGGTTCGTAGTTTGGGGGTTCTTTTCGATCCTTCCTTGTCACTCGAGGCTCAGGTAGCCTCGGTGGCTCGGAATGCATTTTACCATCTTCGTTTGGTAGCCCAACTACGCCCCTATCTTGGCGGTGATGACCTCGCCTCAGTTGTTCATGCTCTAGTGACCTCTAGATTGGATTACTGTAATGCACTCTACGTGGGGCTGCCCTTGAAGACGGTTCGGAAGCTGCAGCTAGTGCAAAACGCAGCAGCCAGACTATTGATGAGGACCAATCGGTCCTCACATATTACACCTGTTCTGGCCCGTTTACACTGGCTGCCGATTTGTTTCCGGGCCAGATTCAAGGTGCTGGTATTGACCTATAAAGCCTTACACGGTGTGGGCCCGCAATACCTGATGGAACGCCTCTCCCGCTATGAACCTACCCGTACACTTCGTTCGACATCTAAGGCCCTCCTCCGAGTACTGAGTCATCGAGAAGCTTGGAGGGTAATGACAAGATCTAGGGCCTTTTCTGTGGTGGCCCCCGAATTGTGGAACAGTCTCCACGAGGAAGTATGCCTGGCGCCTACGTTGTTATCCTTTCGGCGCCAGGCTAAAACCTTCCTATTCTCCCAGGCATTTTAATACATTTTAATATACTTTTATGTATTTTAATGCTCTACTGCTTTAGTTATCTTAAATATTACTTAGTGTTATTATGCATTTGTACTTTATATTTAGTGATTTTTGCTGACTTATTGTATTATTGTATGTTGTACACCGCCCAGGGAGCCATTGGCTATGGGCGGTTTATAAATGAAATTAAATAAATAAATAAAATAAATAAATAATTGTTAGCAGGCTGGCTACGAGCCTATAAACCACACTCCACCCCAAAATGGCCTATATTTTTAATATTGCTTCAGTTTGGCTCATTTGTGAAAGAGGCTGCTTGAAACCCAATGGAAAATGTAGCTGAAAGAGTTAAGGTTGTCATCTTAACTGAGAGGCTGTTGCCAGCCATATGCACAG
Organism: Rhineura floridana; assembly: GCF_030035675.1. Taxonomy (NCBI): domain Eukaryota; kingdom Metazoa; phylum Chordata; class Lepidosauria; order Squamata; family Rhineuridae; genus Rhineura; species Rhineura floridana. The sequence goes on along the minus strand of NC_084486.1, from coordinate 78,293,987 downwards.
AACATGGCCTGTGGCAATCTAATCAATGCAATCCCAAAAGTAATTGTAAAAGTTTGCCCTTCAGGAGAGGATCGCATTTTCTGAGTTCCAGTTGCCCAGTTCCACATTGAAATCACCTGCTGATTTGCTGCTCTGGGTCTTGGTCACCCACTCTGTTGAATACCACTCTGCCAGAAATTGCCTGCTGAATCACTGAGCCAGTCAGAACCCAGGGGTCTGACTCTCCCCTGCTTTTCCTTCACTATCTCTGAACCCCTGCATTCTGAAACAGAGGTCCCTGCTTCCTGAAGCTGCTTCTAAAACTCTTTTCAGGGCTCCACTACTTTTCCTGCTTTGCTCTGAACTGTTGTTAGCCAAAGCAGAGATTCAAGGAGCCATTTCAGGACCTGCCTGCTTCATTTGTTGTTTCCCTGGCTGATCCGGGAATTTCAACATGCTCCAGTTCTACTTCCAGATTGCCCACCAAGGCTGGGAAAGGTATATCTTGCCCTCTGTCCTGTCTGCTGGAGGTCATTTCCCCACAAATTGTAGCCTCCATATCTGCTCCCTCTGCCTGTCTTTGACTCTGTGTGACTGTGTTTCAGAATCAGAAGCCATATTCTGCCCAGCTGTACATGACTGAGGCCTAGTCTATAAAGTGAGCCCAGAGAGAGAAAAAGGGCAAGCTAGTGTACCTTCCTCAGCTGTGCTGAACTCACCCCATCTCCTCTTATGCCTTGTGTGCTTGCTCCTTTGTGTGTGTGTATGCAGTGTGTATGTGAGTTTAGATATGATTAGGTTTATGTGGCCATTCCCTCACACATATTGTTACTGAGCTATCCCCACTGATGTCAATAGATAGGTATTGGTACTGAGCTATTTGCCATTGAAGTGTTAAATATATATGTGTGGATTCTGTGTGCGTATGCTCACTAAATATTCCCGTGTTTAAGACCTGTGTGAATATAGGTTACTGAGTAAATCTGCCAAGACACGCTGTTGCCAATGTCTAAAGATCCTAATGCACAAGAGTCCTAAAATCTGTGAATGTGAAACGCGTCTGTAGAGGAGTCTTGCTAACAAGCTAGGCATTCAGATAACATTGCATCTAATCTTCACCAGTTACATTGGCTGCCTATTCATTTCCAGGCCCAGTCTAAGGTTCTGGTGTCTTCCTTTAAAGCCCTAAATGGTTTGGGACTGGCTATTTGAAGCATACAAATGCCTGCATCCATATGAATCTGCCCATCCCTTCAGATCAATGTCTCTGCTCCCTGGCCCTCTGAGCAGTGATAGACTGAGACTAAAAATTGGTCCTGGCATTTAAAGCAGAACAGCTGATGCCAAATTATATTTTCCTGCGGATGTCATTTTTTGTAGCATTAAGTGTGTGTTTAATTTAAAAAAAAACAGGTAAATAGTTAAACATTCATTATTTATCTGTCCTAGGTGTCTGAACTGAGAAACTTCCTCCCCTCTTTCTGCCAGGGAGCACCTCTTGGATTCCACAGCCCTTGACACCCACTGGGATGGCTTCTTGAGTTACCTTGGGCCAGCCTTGATTGCCACCAAATGGCCACACTCAGTCATGTCCCTCTTCTTGTCTTGTGGTGATTGGTGAGGCTTTCAGGTCAGATGTTGTGACTTTATGCTGGACTGGACAGCTTTCCTCTACTGGACTGGACAGCTTTCCTCTGCTGTCCTCTCCCCTCCCTCTCTAGTTTTCACATGGAGTGGTTTGGAAGCAAGTCGTTGCTCATATTCTGCAAGTCAATCTCAGCCAGCAACTCCCCCTTTCCTCCACCTGCCTTCCTTCCTCTCCACATCCAGAAGCCACAAGCCACCTGCCCAGCCAAGGGACAAGTTCTTTCCTTCCTATGCTAGTTATTTAGGTAAGGCACCACCAATCTGCTAGCTGAAGAGGGGAAGAGGAAAGAGCCAGCCACATCTCTCCAGACTGTGCCAGCCCTGCTGGAAGAGAAATCTTGTTGCTGCTTAGTGAAACCATGGTGAGACAACTTGTAATGGGCCCCAGCTTGATAACTAGTGGTTGACTTGGTGGGAGTATTCCTGCAATCAAACATCTTAAAAGGCTGCCTGCACCAGCATGGCAGGCAGCTGTCAATAGGTCAACCCTGCAGAGGAAACACATCATGAGGGTGAAGGCATCATGAAAGTGAGATCATGTTTATGGTTCCCAGCCAGATGAAAGTATGTTGCTTGATGGGGAAGTGTAGAAGGAAAGTTACTGGTTGCTGTGTGGGTTGAGAGCCCATGATAGTAGTGCGCATACAACCTGTCTGGATGAAAGCCAGGATGAGAGTTGGGGTGGGGTCCCTGGATGTTTGAAGATTGATTCGTGAATCCAGCTGTTAGACACAGGTTGCATCATCCAGAACATGGTGATGTTTTGTATGCTAGTATTCTATATTTGTGTTGATATTATTCTTCTGATTAATTTAAGCTGTTAAATTAGGTTTGCTTGTATTTTATACAATATTGAATGGATTGATTTGTTGTATTTACTTATTGATATTATGATTATTAATTTTCTAATATTTTTTGAATTGTTACACATTGTTCGTTTGATATGTTGTGAGCCACTTTGGACACAATTTTGTGGAAAAGTAGCATACAGAAATGATGATGCCTGCAAGGGGTGGCAATCTTCCTCTGCCCCATATTCTTTCTACTCTGCTCCCTGTACTCCTCTCCCCACAGTACCTCACTTCCCCCCCTCTTCTCCTGCCCTCCCCAGAGGTGAATGTGGCAAAAACCTCCTGTTCTGCTTGCTCCCTGTAGCCACTACCTCCTCTAGCAGATGCCAGGCACTGTAATGAGCAGGGCCACCTCTGTCTGGTTCTTCTCCTGCTTGCAGCCTGGCTGCTTCTCTATGAGGCTGCTGCATAAGAACTTCACCTGCCTTTGTTGCTGTATAACCATCCTCCCTGGCAAGAAAGGGGTAAGCCAAAAGAGCCTGAAGGTGGGGAAGAAAGAGGAGGATCTCTCCATCCCTCCATTGCACTCTGTGGTGGATGGAAAGGTCATCTAGAAGCTGGGCAATCACATCAGATGCAGATGTAGAAGTGGGGGAAGAGGGGAAGAATTGCCTCTGGCTTCACAACAATATTTGGGGGGGCAGGAATTGAGGGGAGAAATTATATTAGCACAAGATGCTATGAGAAGGAAGAGGACCTCAGTTACAAGTCCTCTCAGAGTCTTTAAAAGTATTGGATTATGTGCAGGAGGGATCATACATGCTACCATCTTGGAGATAACAGGATTTATGGCAGGGGGCATGTGTGCTCCCCCACCCATTGGTATCCATTACTGTAGTTTGTTCTCCATAAAAGTCAATACAGAAAAATTTAATCAAATAATTTATATGGGGAAAAGGGAAGGGAATATTCATTTTATTTTGAACAATTTAAATACTTCCTTTCATTTTGGAAAGAAATAGCAAGGTGGTTCACAAACAAAACAACAACAAAATATCATAATAAAACCAGCTCAATAGAACAAAGCTTAAAGATCAGTCATAGTAACCAGAAATATCAGGAACTGGTACTAATGCTAAATTCTGTTGCAGAAAGATCATCATCATTTATTACCCACTCTTCACCCAAAAGTCCCAGGGTGGGTTACAACAATTTAAAAATATAATATTAAAAACAATTTTAAAACAACCTAAAATCCCAAAATAGGGTAGGTCCTAATATACATTTGTAAGATTGCTAAGCAGAATTGGTCTTGGACAACTAGAAACTAGCATGCATGACAGCATTATCAATCATTAACAGCTCTCTCCTAAACCCAACACCATTGTGTAGATTTTTCAAACAAACACATAGCACCCGTACACCCCTCTCTAAATGGAACAAGCATAAAGGCAGCCCCCTTCTGCAGGAGTTCTCCACAGTTTCATAGTCCTTTCTGTTCCTGTTTTAAAACTGAGTTTTATATGTTTGCCTCATCTAGAGCTGCAAGGCACAAAAAGACAAACACCTAACAAATAGCAAATAATGCTGTGGCTGTTACCTGCATTACAGAAATCTAGTATCAAGGTAGCTGTCCACGCGGCAATGGGTAATCACACTAGTGGCATCAGATTGCGCTGGTGCAAATGCTCTACTAAGAAGGTTTAATAAGTTTTAAACCAGTGTGACCTGCTCCCAAGTATAAAAAATGTTCATGGGTTTTAGATGATTCTACTGGGCACATTGGCAAAATTGGGCAAATTCACTCAATCATTTCTCCATTTTAAGATGTTATTTATTTTAAATATATATAGACACACACCAACTTTCACACTGATATCAAGGCAGTGTGGATCATATACATTAACATTTCCTTTAAAAATACAATAAAACTGCAGAAAAAAAAGATTCAGTAAATGCTCAGGTGAACAAAAATGCTTTTAATTGCTGACATGCACATACAACCAAGGATATTGACTGGATTTCTCAGGGGGAGATTATTCATAATGTAGGTGTCACCCCTGAGAACACCCTCTTTCTCATTGCCACCAGATGGATCAGAGCAGGTCATGGTACCACCAAGAGGGATGTCTCCAAACAACTTTGTGAATGGGCACAATTCGTATGGGAAAAGGCACTCCTAGCCACTGTAGCCACTTGGATCACCTCCAGATCTGTCCAGCATAGGTAATGCCCTTAATTCCCAGATTCAGGAACTATTCATCTACATGATCTCTGTCTTGTTAGGATTCAGCTTCAGCCTATTGGCCCACATCTAGTCTACACTGTGCCCACGCACTGGTCTGCATGGTCTCACCTGAATTAGTTATAACAGACAAGTAGAGCTGAGTGTCATCAGTGTACTACTGATAGCACTATGCTCCAAATCCCCTAATGACCACTCCCACTGGCTTTATATAATGTTAAAACAGCAGACTCCTGTGGCCCTCCACAGCAGCACAATTGCCAAGGGGTGAGGTGTAATCTTCCAATGCTCTTATCTGGAACCAGCCACCCCACCCCCACAGACTGGAGCCACTGCAAAACAACCCCAATTCATGTAGCCAGTCTTGGAAGATACTATGATCAATAGTATAAAAAGTCTCTGAGAGATCAAGGAGAATCAACAGGGTCACAGTCCCCCCCATCCTTCTCCCAATAAAAGTAATCCATCAGGGTGATGAAGGGCAATTCAGTCCAGAACTAGGCCTGAACCTAGACTGGAAAAGATCTAGACAGTCAGTATCATCTAAGAGCATCTGTGGCTGAACCATCATCACATTGCTCAAAAACAGGATATTTGCAACCAGGTGATGGTTATCAACAATCTCTGGTTCCAGAGTGAGGTTTTTTTAGGATTGGACAAGCCACCGCCTCCAGAAGGGTGGCAGGCAGCACCCCCTCATGCAGTGAGGTATTAACCTCACCATGGAATAATTTGAACAATCACCCCTGGCTAATTTGAATCAGCCAAGATGGACAAGGGTTGAGAAGGCACATGGTTAGACAAACTGCTGCAAACACCATGTCCACATCCTCAGGCCACAATGGCTGAAACTGCATAAAATGGGATCAGATGGTGTGCTGTGTTGAACACCTAATTTGAACCAGTGTCATCATTTGGACCTGGCATTTAAGTTTTTGTGAAGGTGAGTAATATTACCCTTGGAGTGCCTAGCAAATCTGTCACATCAGGACTCTCTGAGGACTCCCACCCCCTACTCATTGGGACAAATGCTAACAACTTTCTCACCATTCAAAAAAAGCTCTGCTGAACAGCTGTTTGAAAATGCAATAGAGGCCTGCACTCTAGCCATTGCCCAACCTGTTTCATCACTGGGCACGTCCCAAAATATGAGCGCACAGCAGGATCCACAGCACCGGAGAGGGTATTCAGGAGCAATTGTGTCAATACCCAGATGTATCTTGCTATTCCATATGACACTAGAGCCTCAACAGGATCCCCACCTCTGGTCACTGGAAAATTCCCTAGTGTCATGAGTACCATGGAGAATGCTTGGCAGGACTGAGTCTGAGTAGGAGGAGGTTTGGGATCTAGGGCAGGGCCCCAGTGGCCTGGGTGGGGTGCTGTGGATGAGGATGTTGGGGAGGAACATGGTCTGCCCATTGACAGCCTATCCGCCAAGGCGTCAGCCAGTGTGGATGAAGTGGTTGAGCTGTTAGCCCCTCCGATCGCACTGCCCTTGGCAGCTGATCAGCAGCTGAGCCTGCTTCTTGCAGCGGGTCTGCCCACAGTTTAGGAAGGAATGCCAGAGACAGATGTGGTAGAATTGTCTCTGCCCCCATCACCATGGATGCACTGTCAGTGATGCAGGCATGAACAAACTGAACCTGTTAGCCAGGCTATCCATAGGAGTGCCTGCTTGTTTGCCCAATCCTGAGCTGAGAGAAAAGCCCTGTGAAAGTAGCTGTGCCCATCCTGTCTTTAAGGAGATTCCAGGAATGTGTCAAGTGTTGCGATGTCTTTGCTTGAATAGCCACGCCACTTAATATCTTGTAGTGATTTTAGACCTTGTAAGCTGTATCCTGACCTATGTTCTAGTTGTGTAGTAACCTGTGGATTAAAGCCATTGGTAATAACTGAGCCGAGACTCTTGTTTCTGATTCTGTTGGTGGGAGCCAGGACACCTAGAGCATTCAAGATTCCATTGGATTCCAAAAGTCAGGGATGGGGAACCTTTTCTGCCCAGCAGGCCAGATACTTATCTTGCCACTCCTGGAAGGCCAAATTTGACAGTTGGATGTTGCTGATGAAGAGGGTTTAAATCCTGCTCAGATTGACCGCACATGCCAGTTCCCCTGAGCAGCATTGAACCCCCACTCATCAGCTGATGAGGGGGTTTAAATCCTGTTACTTTGGCTATGTGCGCCACTTCCCAGCAGGAGAACTGGGACTTGCAGCCAGCACAGAATCAAACCCCACCTCTGCCCATCAGTTGATGTCACCAGCCATCAAAGTGATGTTAGCTGACTGACAAGCAGGTGTGGTTTTCAAAAAATGGCCTTGCAGACCAAGTTTGGCCCATGCACTGGAGATTCCTCACCCCTGCCTTAAGTCTTCAGGGGTGACCAATTTAATGAGTTACCCAACCCTCCTGGGTTGGGGGAGAGAGAAACTGGCACTGTGAGACCAAACCTCACCAGGAAATCGTATCTTTCTATATAATAAAAAGGTAAGACGTTACACCATCATGCCGTCATTATGTTACACAGTGTGATGTCGAGGGTAGGATGTGGCAGCAGGGTAGCAAAACACAAAGATGACTAACCCAACAGCAGAGGCAAGTGGGATGGGGTAGAGACTGCCTGGAGGGTGGCAAGGGACAGATGAGTTGGCAGGAGGTGATCGAATAAAGCAAGGATGGCAGGCAGGTGAGTGAGCGAACACTGGAGGGCAAGTGGGCAGCAACAGGAGGGTGAGGAGCAGATTGGCCAGCGTCAGGAGAGGAAGCAAGTGGGCATTGGGGGGCGAGTGGTCAGAAGTGGCAACAATGCAGGAGGCAGAGTAAGCAGTTGAGGTATGGCAGTGGCGGCAGCTTAGCCAAATGGGAGGCCAATAGCAGCCTAAACTGGGTAGCAGCAAGTGCTTGGAGGGTATTTTGGGAGTTGCTTGTGGGGAGATTGGCTCTAATAGGGCCCAGTAACAGTCCTCAGAAAAATGTAGTAAGGAAGCCAAGCCATAAATCACATGGTCTTCGATGCCTGTATACTAATGCGCAGAGCGTGGGAAACAAGCAGGACGAACTTGAACTCTTAATACAGGAGGGCAATTACGACTTGATAGGTATAACTGAAACTTGGTGGGATGACTCCCATGACTGGAATACAGCAATTGAAGGATACAACTTGTTCAGAAAGAACAGAAGGAATAAAAAGGGAGGTGGAGTTGCGCTATATGTTAAAAATATATATCCCTACACAGAAATACAGGAAGATGAGCTTGGTAGTTCCACTGAGAGTATCTGGATTAAAATTAATAGGGGTAGTAATAAAAGGAATGTGGTGCTTGGAGTCTATTACCGACCACCCAATCAAGGAGAAAACAAGAATGTAACTTTTGAAAAGCAAATTGCCAATGTTTTGAGGAGGCATGATGTAGTAGTAATGGGGGATTTCAATTATTGCTGTATCTGTTGGGAGACAAATTCTGCCAAACATGGCCCCTCCAAGAAATTTCTGACTTGTGTTGGAGATAACTTCCTCCTACAGAAAGTGGAGGAAGTAACCAGAGGATCAGCTATCCTGGACTTGATTGTAACCAACAGAGATGATTTGGTGGATGAAGTGGCAGTTACGGGAACTCTGGGGGAAAGTGACCACACCATACTTGAATTCTTGATTTTAACAGAAGCAAAAGCTGAGAGTAGCCATACGCGCACCCTGCACTTCAGGAAAGCTGATTTTAATAAACTCAGAACAATTGTAAGTACGGTTCCATAGCAAGCGACTCTAATGAGAAAAGGAGTCCAATATGGGTGGAAGTTTCTAAAAAAGGACATTCTAAAAGTGCAATGGCAAGCAATTCCATGTAGGAAAAAAGGGGGGAAACAGCAGAAGAAGCCAATGTGGCTTCACAAAAAGCTTAGAGATGACCTGAAAACAAAAAAGGACACATACAGGAAGTGGAAAGAAGACCAGGCCACAAAGGAAGAGTACAGGCAGGTATCATGGAATTGCAGGTATGGTGTCAGGAAGGCTAAAGCTGAAAATGAGCTGAGGCTAGCGAGGGATGCTAAAAGCAACAAAAAAGCTTTCTTCAGGTAAGTCCATAGTAAAAGACAGAAAAAAGAAATGGTGGCACAGCTATTCAATGAGGATGGCAAAATGATAACAGATGACAAAGAAAAGGCAGAAGTGCTCAATTCCTACTTTGGCTCAGTCTTCTCCCAAAAAAGGGCCTATGACCCTCCCGGGAAACATGAAGTAGAAGGGGCAGGATTGGAGCTTGAGATTGATAGACAAATGGTCAAGGAATACCTAATCACTTTGAATGAGTTCAAATCTCCAGGGCCCGATGAACTGCATCCTAGAGTATTGAAGGAACTGGCTGAAGAACTCTCAGAACCGCTGTCTATTACCTTTGCTAAATCATGGAGGACTGGTGAAGTGCCGGATGACTGGAGGAGAGCTAATGTTGTCCCTATCTTCAGAAAGGGCAAGAAGGAGGAACCGGGGAACTACAGACCAGTCAGCTTAACATCAATCACTGGAAAAATTCTGGAGCAGATTATAAAGCAGTCAATCTGTAAGCACCTTGAAAGCAATGCAGTGATTACTGGGAGCCAACATGGATTTATGAAGAACAAATCCTGCCAAACTAATCTCATCTTATTTTTTGATCAGGTAACCTACCTTATAGACTGTGAGAATGCTGTGGACATAATATATCTCAACTTCACCAAAGCTTTTGACAAAGTGCCCCATGATATTCTGATTAGCAAGCTAGCTAAATGTGGGCTGGATGGAACAACTATTAGATGGATACACAGTTGGCTTCAGGATCGTACTCAAAGAGTGCTTATCAATGGTTCCTTCTCAAACTGGGCGGAAGTAACGAATGGGGTACCACAAGGCTCGGTCCTGGGCCCAGTGCTCTTCAACATTTTTATTAACTACTTGGATGAGGAGGTACAAAGCATGCTTATCAAATTTGCAGATGATACAAAATTGGGGGGCATAGCTAATACCGTGGAGGACAGAAACAAAATTCAAACGGACCTTGATAGGCTGGAGCATTGGGCTGAAAACAACAGAATGAAATTCAACAGGGATAAATGCAAAGTTCTACACTTAGGAAAAAGAAACCAAATGAACAGTTATAAGATGGGGGATACTTGGCTCAGCAGTACGACGTGTGAGAAGGATCTTGGAATTGTCGTTGATCACAAGCTGAATATGAGGCAACAGTGTGATGTGGCTGCAAAAACGGCCAATGCTATATTAGGCTGCATTAACAGAAGTATAGTTTCCAAATCGCTTGAAGTACTAGTTCCCCTCTATTCAGCACTGGTTAGGCCTCATCTTGAATACTGCGTCCAGTTCTGGTCTCCGCACTTCAAGAAGGATGCCGACAAACTGGAACAGGTTCAGAGGAGGGCAGCAAGGATGATCAGGGGACTGGAAATAAAGCCCTATGAGGAGAAACTGAAAGAACTGTGCATGTTTAGCCTGGAGAAGAGAAGACTGAGGGGGAGATATACGACAATGGAATCAATTACCTAGAGAGGTAGTGGGCTCTCCGACACTGGAGGCATTCAAGAGGCAGCTGGACAGCCACCTGTCGGGAATGCTTTGATTTGGATTCCTGCATTGAGCAGGGGGTTGGACTCGATGGCCTTGTAGGCCCCTTCCAACTCTACTATTCTATGATTCTGAGATGTTGTAGGAGTTGCCTCTGTGTGTATGTGTATGTATGTGTGTGTGCATTTGAGAGTCCCTCTGTACGTGTTTGAAATTGCCTGATGTGTGTTTGTGTATGTTTGGGGGTGCTTGGAATGTGTATGTTTGGGAGTTGCTGGAGGTGGGGAGCCCCTGTTTGTGTTTATAAGCCCCCGGTGTGTGTGTGTGTGTGTTTGGGAGTCCATGTGTGTATGTGTGCAAAAATGCTGTTACAGGTCAACGGTCAAGAATGGATTATATATGAGGCATAATTCCTGTCAGTGAGTATGGAAGCATTTCATTTACTACATGGAATATCACTCAAGATGGTTGATTTAATACCTTTTAGGCTGCAATCCTACACCCAATTACCGAGAAGAAAGCTCAGTTGAATTTAATGGGACTTACTTCTGAATAGACATATATGGGTTCACAGTGTTAGCCGCTCAGTCCCACTACAAAACCAGCAACTGTAGAAAGACCAGAGACCATCTTACCTGCGTGAATCCTGCAAAATTTGCTCCCTGCATTGCTGGCTAAGTTCCACCTGGCCTGAGAGGGTGGGGCTCTGGCTCAATCCTGCTACAAAAAGCAGCAACTGCTGAAGGAACAAGGGGCCATCTTGCTGCTAGTCTAGAAAGACCTGCTGCTCAGGATGTCTATAGACTTATTGGGGTGGAATTTTTGCTAGGAGTTCTTTTTTGGGTCAAGATTTAATTTTAGAGATGCATTTTTGGGACTGGCTTTGTATTTTTATTGTCAGACATTACTATGAAGCTTCTGGGGAATGCTTAATTTTTTAATACATTTATTGAGATGTTTTCATTAATTTATTGTTCATGACTATTGTTTAACTATTTATATTTTGTTGCATTTTTGTAACTGTTAGAATTATATAATTTTTTATGGTGTAAGCCACCTTGAGCATGGCTTAGCTATGGAAAGGTGTCATACAAATAAAGATGATGATGAAATGAATACAGAAATAGGGAGTGTTAGTTATTTTAGATTAATTAATGCAGAGTATAAGAGTTATCTTGTGCATATTGTATGAAGGTTGTTTGGTAACTACTGCTTCTGCTGATATGTGAACTGGTGCTCAGTGGGCTTAAATAGTACTAGATTAGTCACTTCTGAAACTAGAACTAAGCCTCCAAAATTCCTTTGATGCTTGGTTTTAAGATTAATGTGTAGTATTCACTATATCTACACATATCTACATTTTTATATATGCAGATCTGTGCATATTCATATTTAGCACCTTTGCCATCTAAACCTCCCCTGTGTCCTGTGGCTGTCATGAACAGAAAAACACTTCTCACGCTTCATCTTATTTGGAGCGGCATTCCGCTGCCTCTTTAGCAGCTGCCATCAGCTGCAAATATTGGAGCATCTCTGATTAATGGAAGTTAATAGGAAGCCTGGAAGTAAGGTCAACAACATTCATAAGTGCAGTAACATTCTCCCCATGTCAGTTCCCAGCAACTGGTATTCAGAGGCATACACACTGGAAGTAGTACATAGCCATCATGGCTAGTAGCCATCACTACATCCTGTGGCAGCGAATCCCACAGATTAACTATGTGCTGTGTAAAGGAATATTTTATTTTGTCTGTCCTGAATCTTTCAACATTCAGCTTCACTGGATGCCCTGAGTTCTAGTGTTATGAGGCAGAAAAACTTATCTCTGTCTACTTTCTCTACACCATACATAGTGTTATGGGTTTGGAGTTGAGATGGATAATTTCTCTGAGTCCCCTTCCAGCCTCTGATTTGGAGACTTGCACATGGGGGTGAGAAACCCACTCTGCTGGTCAGATGAGTTTCTTTGGTTAATTTAATGGAGTGGCCAGGTGGGTTGATCAGGTGCCCATCAACTGGTGAATGGGCCAGTGAGACACTTTTGTCATTGAAACTCTTCAGGAGAGCTTTCCCCCCCCTCCTGGGGCCAAGGGGAGGCTTGTGTTTTTAGTTGTGTCTGAGAAAGGCTGGGAACTTGAGGCAGGCAGAGAGAGACTGGGTGCCTTCTGTAACCCTGATGGAAAAGCTGGATATTGGACTGCTGATGCCTTGAACTCCTCCATCCTAAGCTCAGGTTGGAATGTGTGTAAATAAATAAACCATATTTCATAAAGACACCACAGTCTCTGCTTACCTTCTTTCCAAGGAAACCAAACCCTGGGCGAGCACAGGGACCCCTGGAAATCTCACCGCTTGGGGATTGGGGTGGTGCCCAACAATATTTTTATACACTTCTATCACTTTTTTTAAAAAAATGAAAAGCCCCAAATGCTGCAACCTTTCCTCACAGGAGACTTGTTCCTCCCCTTTAATTATTTTGATTGTCATTTTCTGAATCTTTTCAGTTCTACAATATCTTTTTTGAGATGAGGCAACCAGAACTGTACATAGAATTCTGAGTGCAGTTGCATCATAGATTTGTAGTATGATATTGGCAGTTTTATTTTCAACCACTTTTCAAATGGTTCCTAATCCTAACATATAATTTGCCTTTTTAACAGCTGCCTATCAACATTTTTATGGAGCTATCCACTATAACCCCAAGGTCTTATTCAACTCCCCATTGTGAGAAATTATGTGGGGTTTTTTTTGCCCCAATGTGCATCACTTTATATTGTTTATATTAAATGGTATTTGCTGTTTTAATGCCCATACACCCAGTGTGGAGAGCTCTTTTTGCAGCTCCTCTCAATCCTTTTTTGTTTTTGCCACCCTGAGCAATTTCGTATCAACAGCAAACTGAGCTACCTCACAGCTCATCCCTAGCTCTGGATCAATTATGAACAAGTTAAAAACTACAGGTCCTAGTACCAGTCCTTGGAGGACTCTGCTTCCTACACCCTTCCATTGGGCGAACTGTCCATTTATTCCTACTCTCTCCACTTTAGAAACTTTAGAAACATGACTTTTCATCCATTCCTTGGTTAATCAAGTTGTATTTTTTTCTCATTTCTTTCAGATTGAACTTTAAATACAGTTTTGCCAGTACAATTCTTTTGATTAACTTCCTTGTATTCTAGATGGCAGGAAACAGTTGGGAAGGAATCAGTAAGCTTTGGAAAAAAATGCTTTTTGCTTCTGCCAGCGCCTAGTGGCAATATAAAGCCTCTATAGGAAGTAACATACTTTCCTGTGCTTTTAGCTTTAGAGCCGCTGCAGTGTGTGTGTGTGTGGTGACTCTCTCTATGCAGCATTGTGCGATTGAACAGTACTACAAAAGGAAAAGGCATACGTACAGGAAAACCAGGAAAGCTATCTGGTAAGCAACCTTCTATCATTTTATAAAATATATAAGTTGTGGTGGAAAAGCAGAAAGAATACTCAGCTACACTTGGTATCTATTCTGCTGCATGCTTTTTATGTAAGGGTTGCAGACTTGAATGATTTATCTGATGGTCTGACTGCAAAAGACACCTCCCCTTTCTCTGCCCTCAGAGTGCTCTTTAGTTTATTAACATAAACTTTAATGCAAGAAGGGAAGTAATTAGGCTTGCATTTTCTCTTTTTAATGACACAGAAATATGCAACCCCTTCCTTCCATATTGAAGATCCAACCACAGCAAATATCAGATGACATATTGCCATAATGGAGCTGGCAAAATCCCCATATCCTCAAGCACTACAAGACTGTACTTCTGAATGTAAAAGCATACTGTATTAGGATGATGAAATAATCCAGGAGGGTAAGAGGAACCAAAGATATTTGAACTCTGCACTCTTGGAGCTTTCAAGCATTATTAAAGCTATGTTTAAAAAGGGCCATATTGGTTGACAGACAAACCTTATTAGATAAAAAAGGGTTTTTAATGGGCCGGGAAGAGAAAGATAAGAAGGGAATATTGAGCATATGTAGTAGGAGGTGTGGGTGTGTCTGGCTGGGTGAAGTGAGGGGGAGCATGAGAGACAAATGGAAAGCATGTTAAGTGTGTGTATACTGGAGAGGCTGGAAACTGGAGCTAAAAATGTGTCTGCAAAAAGGACTCTCATAGAATTATTCTTGAGGAGAGAAAAAACTGTAATTCTAAGCATATTCATTTGGTATTAACTCCCACTGAAATCAGTGGATTTTTCTCTTGAGTAAACATAATTAAGATTGGGCTGAGAACACTGAGTGAAATCTTTTTTTAAGGCTGAAATCCTTTGTACACTTATTTGAGAGTAAGTCACGTTGAACACATTGGGATTTACCTTTGAGCAAACAGCCATAGGATTGGGTTGTCACAGACGAAACAGGTGTCTGCAGGGATGCGAAAGAGTCTGATTTGAAGGAAGGTAGAGTTAAGGAGTTGGTTGATTTATTTCAGAAACAGAGGAGGTTATAATATACATTGAAGCATACTGATTCTCAAACCACATACTAAAATAGTTCTGTTGAAGACAGTTTGTAGAACCTACTTAGGAATTACAGCCTATCTGGTTTTGGAATGTGAATGTAAAGGAATAATGTTAGTTACAAGTTGTCTGCAGCAACGTTAGAATATGGGAGATAAACTGGAATTTTTAATGTAGAGAATGGAAGAATTGTATAGAGACAATGAAGGGAATATGGAATAGCAGAACTAAGCTGAGTTGAGAGATGACTGCAAAAGGAATGAGGAAAAGAGAAATGAACAGGTCCCAGGAGGGCTGTGTGCAAGTAATAAAAAAGGATGGTATTGAATGCCAGTCCTAGTCGAAGCAGACCCACTGAAGTTAATAGACATGACTACCTCAGGTTCATTAATTTCAATGAGTCTACTCTGAGTAGAACATAGTTGAATATAGCCCAGAGTAGGATTTAGTTGAATATAACCCAGTGTGGCCAAATGAATTTGCTCTCAAGTTATTTGACTTACCCAATAACTTTGCATTGGAACTGCAGTTTGGGGTTCTTTTTACCCACAGGCGTGGTACAGGCGTTTTTGACAAATACACACGCAAAAGCGCGGAACACATTGTAGCAAGCATCTGTCTGCTGTGCGAGAGAGCATACTGCGAAGGAAAATGTCTAAAACTGAATGTGTGAACCACCGTTATTTGAGCCATTTTCTTATACTAAAAATCAAGGTGGCTGCGTGAGAGACTTGGGCTATGTGTGGATAGGATAGAAGGCAATATTTAATGTATGTACATCCTGCTTCTGGAGGCTTAATATTCGAAGGAACACATGCGAGAGCCGCAAAAACAACCTTGATTTAAATATCGTGTGCGGATGTCAAGCGTAGAAACCAACCAACCCCCCCGCCCGCGGGGAGCAGACCAAACGTTTCTGAAGAGCTGCCCGAAGAAAGAGGGCGGGGGGTAGGACTTCATATCCTGGAGACGAGGGCGACGTAAGAGTGCGAGAGGCGAGGCGGTGACACTGGTGACGGGGGTTTTATGGGCATTCCGCACCTATAGGCCCGATCCTCAGGCTCGGTCACTGAAGAAAATCCGCCTCTCGGGCGTCGTCCACTGTGAGATAACAACAATCCGCCCCTTTTGGTCAGTTCCCTTCTAGCTGCAGACCACGAAAGGTTTCCCTCCCTTCTCAGAGCGGCTGCGGCATAGCAAACCTTTGGTTTCTCCGGCTGCGGCCCACCTGACCTTCTCTCCCTCCTTACACCCCGCCATTCTGAGGGGTGCAGAAGTGGGAGGAGGAGAGGTGAGGGCGGGGCGGATTCAAACTTGGACGAACGTTGGCGGTGCCTCTCGGTGTAGAGGTGGGGAGACGCGAGAGAATCAATGAGGACAGAAAGGGGCGCTGCCAGATAGTGTGCTATTAGCGTTGACAGCAAGGGGAGGAGCCCGTGCGACCCTTCCTGCCAGATTGTGGGCTATACGATCCTCTCCCTCTTTTCTCAGACTCGCCCCTCCCCCGTAGGAGGTGCTGCTGCTCTTGCGAGCCAGCTAGAGTAACAGAGGCAGCAAGAGGGAAACACAAAGGCACGGTCGCTGCTAAGGTAAGCTAGTTCCTTTCACCCCTTTCCTCGGAGGGGTGCAGTAGATGAGGTGCTAGGTATAGGAGGCTTGGGAAGGTTATTTATTTATGTATTTTAATCTTCCTAGCACTCCCACTCAAGGGTAGGAAATTCAAAGTGTTCCTGTTGCTCTTGGGAAGATTCCCCCCCTTCTTTTGGAGGGAAGGTGGTCTGTGGGAATATTTACGACAACTTCTGAGTTCCACCTACACGCCGTCAGGTTTATTGGAAATAGCGTTTAACACCCCCCCCCCGATGTTATTCCATTTAGTATTGTTTTGGAGCATTATCCAGCATTTTGAAAGAAAAGAGGGGGGTTCTTTTGGGCGGAAGGGCAGGATATAAATTTACTGAACAAATAAATATTAAATCATTGGTGAAATAAGGGTCTTTTGCTCACCCTAACTTTGGAGTCATCTTTGCCTAGATGTGAGCACTAGGTGTGTAATGCTATTTGGGACAGTCTGCCAAACTGAGTAATTCTTATTTGTGAATACTCATATTAATCTTTTTTTGGGGGAAGGGGTGTTGAGTGTCCTTCAGATTTGAGGTCTCATTCAGTCTTGTGGGAGTGAATGGTTCAATTTTGGATCTTGAAATCTTTTAAGCCTGGAGATGCTATTTAGATTCAGGGATTATTTTATCACTCTGAACCAAGCTTAATGGGTTAATTACACATGGGCTCTTTTTCAAGCATGCTTTGTGAATTGTAGCCAAATCATTTGCTCCATCCAGAATGGCTGCCACTGTACTCTTGCAACCTATACAAACTAGCCAGTGTCCTCAATGTTCTATTCTGCAGCTAATTGTCATTGCATATTTCACTCAGTGTGGTCCATTTCCACAGATACTGAGCCAATTGTTCTCCTGTGTTCTCTGTGTCTCCCCAGTGAAATGTGTTTTCTGCCATCTCCCATAATCAGAAGACTGGCTCCTGTGTTAGATATCTTATTTTGTTCCATATTTGATGCTTGTACTCCTGTCACTTGTGAGCATGGAACAGATGGATGGTGTTGTTGGTAGCTGTGTGCTGCTGCTAATGTTGTGTTCTGAGATACATTTCTGGAGAGCACCCTTTCATGACTGGATCTCTATCCTGGCACCGTGGATAGGATATTGACTATTCTTGCCACTCCTACATCACTGCCTACATCCATGCCATCCCTCTTATTTCTTCCTGATTATACTTCATCTGTGGACTTGCCTTAATAATTTGCAACCATATAGTTAGATTTATATAGCAGGGATATTGAAATTTATTGTACTAGGGCAGAGGTGGGACTACTCTTTGCACTGGGTGTTGGGTGGAGATTAGCGCTCCTGTACCAGTGAAAGGCTATTTGCAGCTCCACACGATACATGTTTCCTTGGAAATGTGAGTATAGTAGGATCTAAGTGTGAATGTAATTGTAAGTACCCTTAGTGTCCTATTCTACTGAGTCATTGGAGTTCAACCTTAGTAAAATTTGATTTGAGACCTAAGTAACATTTATTATCTTCCTTGACTACTTGTGATGTTCTGTATTGGGGCACAGTTGGGAGTATGAAGACACTTTGTAAATATTTTATTTGTCATCTTATAGTGAAAGGATTTGATTCCTGTTCTTGATTACTTGCCTGAGTGCAGTTATCATGCTCAAGCTTCTTCATAAAATTTATGTTGTTTTATGTTGTATGGCTTGTGGTTGGATGAAATTTCAGAAGAGGACTGATGCTCAGAGGGAAGAATAGTTATCAAAATATAGTTATCAAAATTATCTGGCCTTTCTTTTGTTGGTAGCTCTGTTCCAAATAATTCATAGTCAGGGTCATTTGGTAACCTCAGAGTGTGCAGCCTTGGTGAAATGGGCTTCATTTCTGTTATGGTTTGATGAGTGAGGAGATGCTAGATAAAAGTGAATGAAACTTTCTGGGTTCTTTCCTCTATGATCCTTTATTAATAAAAATCTATAAGTTAAGTCTATAGTAGGTCTGCATAACCTATAACCCACAAAGCCAAATACACTTTACTTGCCATGCATTGTGATCTGTCAAATACTTGAAAACCCACCAATTTTTGTGCAGTGCTAGGCATGTTAGCAAAAATATGTTTATAAAATCCCTGGGGGCTACCATACATGGCTGGTGGGCCTAATTTCATTGCTTGATAGTGCATATGTTGTGGAGGCCTGCTCTAGAGTGATTGAGTGGCTTAACTTGTACAATTCCAAGAAGAATGTTGTATTTACATATGTGTGTGCATACGCCTGAGAATTTTGTGCTTCGGTCCATGAATGAGGCCATGTGTTATGGCTATTATGTTTTAGGAAATAGTGCATGTTATGAAGTGGCTTCATGTAGGTCTTTCATTATTAACCCATAAATATTACCAAAGTGAAAGTATTTTCTAGGCACAAAAATCTGGAGATTTTATCGATGATGGTTGAAATTGTGAGGGAGATAATTTTGTATATAGTGGTAGAACATTGAAGTGCTGTGCTTGTATATTTGTGCCTTTCTTTTTCCTGTTCTAGTTTCATGATAGGTTGAGGTAAAGTTACCTTTATAGGAGTTCCACAAAACTAAAAAAAATCCAGCTTCATGTTTCAGATGCAAACATGGCCTATAGAATATGTTCTTTTCCTTGCTGTTATGTTCTATAGCACTTACTTGAAGTAAATGAAAATGTTTGTTAAAAAAAATTATGGGATCATATAAAGAATGTCTAATAATTGTCTAACTTTTGTGTAGAGTAAGGATGGATGAATCATGCTATTTCTGGGCCATGTGGACTTTATATGTTCATTCATAAGCCTGTTCTATCCTGTTTCCGCAAATAGTCTGTCATTAAAAAAATATACAAAAATGTGTTTTTTAGAAATCTTTTTAATATCACATTGTTGTTGTAAGAAAAGTTTAGTTTTAATTTGCATTAAAAGTCTGTTGTTGTTATATGCCTTCAAGTGGGTTGGTGGTTCCCAAGTTCAGATAATTGGTCAGTTGCCTGCTTTGGATGGGGTCGTACTCCCTCTGAAAGAGCAGGTCTGTAGCCTGGGGGTGCTCCTGGATCCATCTTTGTTGCTAGAGACCCATGTGACCTCAGTGGTTAGGAGTGCCTTTTACCAGCTTCGGCTGGCGAGACAGCTGCGGCCATTTCTGGACCAGGATAGCCTGACCACTGTTTCCATGCACTGGTAACCTCTAGGCTGGATTACTGTAATGCGCTCTATGTGGGGCTGCCCTTGAGGTTGGTCCAGAAGCTGCAGCTGGTGCAAAATGTGGCGGCGATACTGCTCACTGTAGCAGAGTATCGCCAACATGTCACCCCGCTACTGAAAGAATTGCACTGGCTGCCCATTTGCTACTGGGCCAAGTTCAGGGTTCTAGTTTTGGCATACAAAGCCCTATACAGCTTGGGACCAGGATACCTGAAAGACCGTCTCACCCCTTATATGCCCAGTCTATCACTGCGCTCTGCTGGTGAGGGCCTCCTGCAGATACCATCTTATCAGGAGGTTCATTCTGCACAACATAGGAAACGGACATTTAGTGTGGCAGCACCTACCCTGTGGAATTCCCTCCCTTTGAATATTAGGCAGGCGCCATCTCTGCTATCTTTTTGGCGCCTTTTGAAGACTTTCCTCTTTCAACAAGCCTTTTAAGTTGAGACCTATCCCAGTCTGCATCTGTGTTAGAATTGTTTAATATGTTTTTTAATAATGTTTTTAACCCTTTTTAAAGCTTGTTTTTTTTTAAATTGTTTTTAATGCTGTTTTGTATTAATGTATTTTAAGATCTGTTTTTATGAAGTTTTAAAGTTTTTTGGTGCTTTGTTTGCTGCCCTGGGCTCCTGCTGGGAGGAAGGGTGGGATACAAAATAAATAAATAAATAAATAAATAACGACTTATGGCAACCCTATGAATCTTTCTTTTAATATATTCATAGGGCTTTCATGGTAAGAGGTATTCAGAGGTGGTTTACCATTGCCTTCCTCTAAGCCTACAGCACTTGGCATTCCCAGGTGGTCTCCCATCCAAGTACTAACCAGGCCTGACCCTGCTTAGATCAGACAAGATTGGGTGTGTTCAGGGAAGTCTGTAGACTTTTGAAAGTGGTGACTGACACATAAGAAACGAGTGTATACATTTTTGAGGGTGAATCTTCATCTTTATTGCATTTTCTAGATAAATGCACATGGATATGATAAGGAACATTCCTTATTCCTTTTGCGCAGACAGCCTTATTCAAGTGGATGTCAATGTGTACACCAGGAGTCCCCATCTCCTTTGTTGCAAATTTACAGATCTCCTTGAGAGCACAAGGAGCCTGCTTCTTGAAGCCCACACCATGGATCTGTTTGTAAATGTTCATAGTTTATTCCCAAGAAACCACCTCACTGATGGCTGACCATCCTTTCTTCTCACCACTTTTCTTTACAAGGGCCATCCAATTTAGGACCAGACCAGAAAAGCAGAAAAATGTGTTGTTAAATATGTATTGAAATTGTATTAATCACAAAATATGAATGTAAATATCTAGTGTGTCTGTGTACACATTTCTGTGTGTATATTTCTAAATGTATTTTACTTTAAAATATGTAGTTTTTAAAATATAGTTTGGTACGTTTGAATCAGGAACTGTATCGCAAAATTTAAAGAAGTATGAAATTCAAGGGACTTTTATGTTCTGGTCAGTGCATTACTCTGGGAGGTGGAAAATAGGTCTGTTTCCTTAAAAATGGGGGCCAAATGAAATTCTTCTTAGTCCAGAATTCTGAACATCAACATGGAGAGCATTGGTTTAATAGATGGAGGGAAGTTGTTTAATTAACAATTTTATTTAATTGTATTCTTATCCTTCGTGGTATAAGAGGGACACAGTACAGAGAGATTTTTTATTAATTGATTCATAGTGGTCATAGTGCAATATATCTTTTTGAGAGGACACTTTGATTTGTCAAATGTGGTAGACAACTGTATATGGTGCTGCCATCAAGCAAAGAGCTACCCAAGACAAAAATACTTCACTATGATTTTTTAAAAAACGTAATCACCCTGGGAAAATTACTGCTAATACATATTGTGATGTGACTGGATATTTGAAATTTTAAGCTAAACTTCAGAATATACATAGATCAATTGCCAGAGCTTCAGTAATTCAGTATTAAGAACCTTAAGCTCTCAACTAAATTATGGTTTAGGAAATTATGTAATGTTATACTTCTCATATCTATTGTAAAGGTCCTTGAGGAAAGTGGAACAATTGATTCATAACAGCAGGGAGAAAGTAATGGGGTTTACAAAGTAACATGGAAAACTGTAGGGAAACAACTCTGCCCCATTTCCTTCACTCCTAGAAGTGATATATTTCTGTCCCTGTTCTTTGATTACCAGAAGCTCTATATATCCCTTCCCCACAGGGTTAGTTTCTAAGTCCTTGACAGAACAATGTGCAGAATCCAAGGAAGTGCTGTTATGTGTAGTGGGATACAAATCAGGTGGTATGAGGGTCTGGTGTATGAAGGGAGGATTCATTTGGATCTTCCCAGATTACCCTTTTGGATCCTGGCCAATTTTTGTACATCTTCAAGTTGAAAGGGAGAAACCTGCTTTTCAGAAGAAGCCTGCTCTTAAAAAAAAATCTGTCATAGTTCTAGGCCGCCAGTCCTCGGTACTTATTTATTTTATTGCATTGCAGTCACAGCCATGCAGATGTTCAGACACCATGCCAGTGACTGTTGACTGGCATTCATCCTTACTCTGCAGGTATTCATGATCCCTTGAGTGATGGAAGCTGGGAGTGAATGGTAGAGAATGAATCACTCTATATATTCTGTTTTCTGCCAGATTTACCTTGGTATTATTTGGTACTTTGCAGTTAGCAAAGAGAAAATAGTGAAGGATAGTTAAGCAGGGCACGCTTTAGAAGGAGGTTGTGTAACCTCCATAATTTAATTTATGAAGGCGACTTAAAATACATTTCATGTGTTATTTAAATTAGTGGAGGGCAGACTTCAGACTTGTAAGATCTGTGTTGTGTTTTACAAGGACCCTAAAATTCACCAACTGGAGCCAGGTAGAAAAACATACATTTAGAATTAAATGGTGCTGAGCTCACAGCTCTTGCACACAATAATCCATTCCTGGCTACCTCAGGCATTCTTCATTTCAGCAGTCTATTTTATTTTATTTTTTGTGGGAGAGGGGGTGTCATTCTGTTGCTGCTATTGTTAAACTAGTGAGAAACAGAAATCCTTGCCAATCTACTCCAAATCACTTAGATCAGGATCTACTGGTAGATTTCTGTCTCCTGTCCACCACTGATTTAGAATCATAGAATAGTAGAGTTGGAAGGGGCCTATAAGGCCATCAAGTCCAACCCCCTGTGCAATGCAGGAATCCATATCAAAGCATTCCTGACAGATGGCTGTCCAGCTGCCTCTTGAATGCCTCCAGTGTTGGAGAGCCCACTACCTCTCTAGGTAATTGATTCCATTGTCGTATGGCTCTAAAAGTTAGGAAGTTCTTCCTGATGTCCAGTCGAAATCTGGCTTCCTGCAACTTGAGCCCATTATTCCGTGTCCTACACTCTGGGACGATCGAGAAGAGATCCCTGCCTCCTCTGTGTGACAACCTTTCATGTACTTGAAGAGTGCTGTCATATCTCCCCTCAGTCTTCTCTCCTCCTGGCTAAACATGCCCAGTTCTTTCAGTCATAGGGCTTTGTTTCCAGTCCCCTGATCATCCTTGTTGCCCTCCTCTGAACCTGTTCTAGTTTGTCGGCATCCTTCTTGAAGTGTGGAGACCAGAACTGGACACAGTACTCACAGTGAGGCCTAACCAGTGCTGAATAGAGGGGAACTAATACTTCACGCAATTTGGAAACTATACTTCTGTTAATGCAGCCTAATATAGCATTGGCCTTTTTTGCAGCCACATCACACTGATGGCTCATATTGTGATCAACAATTTAGATATTATGGTCCATTTTGAGAGTTTTTAGTGTAACTTACTGAGATTCCTTTCAGCTGCATACTTAGGTTCTTTGGGATGTTCTGTATCTCCAAAATACTTATGGGTTATTTTTGAAATATGATGCATACTGTTACATAAAATATCTCCAACTACCACAATTCTTTACTAAGTGATCAGGAATATTCAAAAACAGAATATGGCTTACAAGTTGGTTACAGGTAAAACTTGTAATCTAAAGGGACAGAGGAAGATTAGAGACTGAAATTATATCGTGAATGTTTTTTTAAGATGCACAGAAGATATCTGACCACCTTGTGTAGCAGATTCTTTTTAAAACTATAAATATTCACGGTAAACCTAAAGCAAGGATCATAGCTGATGGAGACTCAAAGTTTTAGGATTCAAAGAGGAGCCCAATGAAAATGCCTTCTTTCTGATGACTTTTGGCTTCTGTATAAACCATTACCAGCTATAGTTGAAGATGAGCCTAACATTGTAGGTATACAAACTGGAACAGTAGCACATAAGATTTTGTTATATGCTCATAATATGGTAATAATTATGCAAAGCTCAATTAAGTTGGGTAGAAATTTTCCTAATTTTAAAATCTAGATGAACAGATATTTAACCTGCAAGAATCATACAGTATTCTGCTTTCGGCCTCCAGACAATGGACACATCTACAGTAATAATAACTCAAACAAGAAGAGCACAATTATTCCTCATAAAAATATGTTCCACTTATTTTTTATGTACTGTCCCTTCTGTAGATCCCCAAAAGAGCACTTTTGACTACATACCTGAACAGTAAAGTTTCAGCTATCAATTTGCTTAAAGATTTTGCCTGATATAATGCTAAGCCATATTTTAGTGCTATGAGAACAGGTCCTGCTGTGCGTGTGAGGAGGAGATTGGAAGCATCCGATTTCAGCTAATCACAGACTGACTTTGTTTCGTCTGAACCAGGGCAAACTGGATAATTGTGGTGTGAGCACAAGCTTGTGCCAACGGTGGAAGCTATAGATAATGCTGAAGTTGCCCTTCAAGTCTTCCATGCTGATTCAAGCACTATAAAGATTTAAAACCTATAAAATCATTCAGAAATCTCTGGATCATCTGATAATGGCCGGAATCTACTAATAAAGATTGTTATGCAGAACTTCAATCTCAGTCTTTCATCATTTATAATTTTAACATTGTGATCCACTAGTCATCCGGCATACATGATGCAGCATATCTAGTACTTTCATTTACTTTCAAATATCACAGTAGTATTTTTAAGAATATGTTTCTCTTATGCACTGTGGCACACAGTATACTCATCCGAGGAGAACCTTAAAGTATGGTCTTCTTGAACCTAGAGAGACTGCTTCACTTACCTAGGGAAATTCTATTTTTTTCCTGAAATAATAATGGAAGATCAAGTAGCCACTCAATGTTTATCTGGGGAAGGTGAGGTTAGGTATCCTGAGATCAGTCTGGAGGAGCTCCGTGTGTATTTAGCTGTCCAAAGCAATTAGGTCCATTTTGTGTTGACTTAAAAGTGCACTTACCCATTTGTCTCTGCTTCAAGAGTGCTAAATGGTTCTACTTCTCTTTTCACATGCAAGTACTCTGACTTAATGTGTGCTTTTAATTTTGGCAGCAGTTTTGTGTGAATTAGATCATAATTCCTATTGTGTAGAGAAGTGATTTGCTCAACTTCCTGATACATGTGCAGTGATGATTTCAATTACTGTCTTTAGTCTGAGTCAGAATTGAATTTTGTGAAGCCAAAAATTTGTTTCTTGCAAACACATTTTTTGAGCAACCGAAAAGACAACTGTACACATGGACATCATCAAATGGTCAGTATAGGAATAAAATTGATTATATAATGTGTAGCAGAAGATGGAGAAGTTCCATACTTTCTGCGAAAATAAGACCAGGAGTAGACTGTGGTACAGATCATGAACTGGTCATATCGAAAATCAGAGTAAAGCTAAAGAAGAACAAAGCAATCATAATGCCAAAATACAATTTAAATAACATCCCAGAAGAATTTAAAGATCAAATAAGGAACAGATTTGAGGCTTTAAACCTACCTGATAGGGAACCAGATGAACTATGGAGTGAAGTCAGAGACATAAGCTCGCTCAATACTCTCCGTTCCGCAACGCAAGTCTGCAGGGTCCTACAGGACATTGGGCCCAGCGTCCTATATGATGAAACTCTTGAAATGGTTAAAGACAGAATGAAAACAAAAGCAAAAGGAGAGAGACACATGATTAGAACCCTCAATCCAATAATACAGTGACTATGGAATATGGAGAAACCGATTAGTTCCCTATCGGAAAGGGCGTGAGACGGGTGTATTTTATCACCCTATTTGTTTAATCTATTTGCAGAACATATACAGAAAGCGGGATTGGGCCAAGATGAAGGAGATGAGAAAGTTGGAGGGAGAAATGTCAACAATTTATGATATGCAGATGATACTGTAATGATTTGAAACGAATGCTGTTGGAAGTTACAGAGGAAAGCACAAAAGCAGGACTACAGCTGAACTTCAAGTAGACTAAAGTAATGACAACAGAAGATTTATGTAACTTTAAAGTTGACAATGAGGACATTGAACTTGTCAAGGATTATCAGTACCTTGGCACAGTCATTAACCAAAATGGAGACAATAGTCAAGAAATCAGAAGAAGGCTAGGACTGGGGAGGGCAGCTATGAGAGAACTAGAAAAGGTCCTTAAATGCAAAGATGTATCACTGATCACTAAAGTCAGGATCATTCAGACCATGGTATTCCCCATCTCTATGCATGGATGTGAAAGTTGGACAGTGAAAAAAAACAGGTAAGAAAAAACCAACTGATTTGAAATGTGGTGTTGGAGAAGAGCTTTGCAGATACCATGGACTGTGAAAAAGACAAATAGTTGGGTGTTAGAACAAATTAAACCAGAACTATCATTAGAAGCTAAAATGATGAAACTGAGGTTATCATACTTTGGACACATCATGAGAAGACATGATTCACTAGAAAAGGTAATAACATTGGGAAAAACAGAAGGGAGTAGAAACAGAGGAAGACCAAAGAAGAGATGGATTGATTCCATAAAGGAAGCCACAGACCTGAACTTACAAGATCTGAACAGGCTGGTTTATAACAGATGCTATTGGAGGTTGCTGATTCATAGAGTCACCATAAGTCGTAATCGACTTGAAGGCACATAACAACAACAATAAAAGCAACAAGTCTGAGTCCAGTAAATTGAGCCATCTGCTACTATTTTTTCTCTTTTTAGTTAATATTTGCATAGTCCCATTGATTTCAATGAAAGCGGCATTAGAAAACAGAAATTTCATGGGCAATTACAGTGGGTTTGTGCTCTTTTGCTTATGGTGTTTTTTCCCCATTAAGACACTGATTTTCTTCCTGTATACTCCTATATCTTCCCAAGAGATCTTATTTAACCTGAGACTAATGAAAAGTAATGATTTGACTCAATTGAAATAATGTTGTCATACATATGCTTTAATGGGGGCATTATCAGTTGGCATAAGTGGTGCTTGAGCAGATGTTAGAGATATCATACTCAACAAAAACGTATTTGGGCCTATAACCTTGTGAAGGCCCACCGTTAGAAGTGTTTTCCAAATGACATCTTTCTTATATTCTGGGTTTGTTCCTAATATTTATTTAATTTTGTTTCTATCCTGCTTCTTTCCAAGGGCTTAGAAAAGTTGTGTTCTCTCATACACACTAAGAAAGCCAAACGTTTAATGTGCAGAAAGTAAACTTATCTTATGTCTATTTTAATCCTAGTTGGTGAATGCCAAACCAAACAGAAAAAAGTCAGTGCCTGTTTGGGCATTTTTTTTAAAAAAGGATGATAACTGAATGTCTTCCAGGATTTTTTCATTAGCAGTTTGTCATAGTTTATGCCCCTTTTTATGATAGCATGTAAATATATTTTCCCACATCAGTCCTGGCTCTTTTTCTTTAAAGTAATAGAATGGAAATCCACAAATGTTTGCATAGTGCTTACCATAGTTCACTGGTAGTATGAAATAAGTAATTCAGTACACTGTATTTGGGAAGTATCTTCCAATAGCCAGTAGGATATTTATTATTTATTACATTTATATCTCACCCTTCCTCCCAGAAGGAGCCCAGGGTGGCAAACAAAAACACTAAAAATACTTTAAAACATCTTTAAAACAGAGGACTTTAAACATATTAAAACAAAACATCTTAAAAACATCTTTAAAGAAAGAACTTAAAAACATCTTAAAAAGCAATTCCAACATAGATGCAAACTGGGGTAATGTCTCTACTTAAAAGGCTTATTGAAAAGGAAGGTCAATAAGTGCTGAAAAGATAACAGAGTTGGTGCCTGCCTAATATTTAAGGGAAGGGAATTCAAAAGTGTCGGTGCCACACCACTAGAAGTCCACTTCCTACGTTGTGCAGAATGGACCTGTTGATAAGATGATAATGGCAGGAGACCCTCACCTGCGGAACGCAGTGATCAACTGGATATATAAGGGGTAAGACAATCTTCCAGGTATCTTGGTCCCAAGCTGCATAGGGCTTTGTACACTAAAAGTAGAACTTTGAACTTGACCCGGTAACTAATGGGCAGGCAGTGTAACATGTTAGTGATACCCTGCCCCTGGGAGGAGTCACATCACTGTATTTTGCACCAGCTGCAGCTTCTAGACCAACATCAAGGGCAGCCCCACATAGAGTGCATTACAGTAATCAACATTGATGTTACCAGCCCATTAGACTATACTGGTCCAGAAACAGTTGCAGCTGCCTTCCCAGCCGAAACTGGTAAAAAGGCACTCCTAGCCACTGAGGTCACCTGGGCCTCTAGTGACAAAAATGGATCCAGGAGCACCCCCAGACTCTGAACCTGCTCTTTCAGAGGGAGTATGACCCCATCCAAAGCAGGCAATTGATCAAATTATCTGAACTCGGGAACCACCAATCTACTGCACCTCTGTCTTGCTAGTATTCAGATTCAGTTTGTTGGCCCTCATTCAGTGCACCACTGAGTCCAGGTATTGGTCCAGGGCTTGCACAGCATTTCCTGATTCAGATGTTACAGAGAAATAGAGCTGAGTATCATTAGCTTTCTGCTGACACCAAATCTGATGAGCGCTCCCAAAGGCTTCATATAGATATTGAACAGCATTTGGGACAACATGGTACTCTGCGGCACCCCACAGCACAACTGCCAGGGGGGCAAAAGCTAATTGCCCAATGCTATTTTCTGAAAACGGCCCTGGAGATAGGATTGGAACCACTGTAAAACAGTGCCACCAAAACCTATCTCACCAAGTTGCTCAGAAGAATATCATAGTCAAAGGTGTCAAAAGCTGCTGAGAGACCAAGTAAGAATAACATGGTCATACACACCCATTCTTTTCCTGATAAAGGTCATCCATCAGGGCAATGAAGGCCGATTCAGTCCCATAACCAGGCCTGAACCCAGATTGGAATGGGTCAAGATAATCCAAGAGTACTTTCAATTGTAGCTCCATAACCTTCCCTAAAAAGGGAGTATTTGTGACCAGGCAGTAGTTGTCACAAACCAATGGGTCCAGGGTGGGCTTTTTCAGAAGCAGTTGGATCACCGCCTCTTTCAGGGTGGCTGGGACCACTCCCCCTCACATAAACACATTGACCACACCCTGGATCCACTCAGTCATACCCCCTCGGCAAGATTTAATAAGCCAAGAAGTGCAAGCGTAAAGAGGACATGTTGCTGGCTGCATTGTTGCAATCACCTTATCTGCATCATCAGGCTGCATCAACTGAAACCGATCCCAAGACGTTGCGGCAGATGTTGCGCTGGACGCCTCACTGGGAACTGCAGTAAATGTAGATGGGGCATCAAGATTGCTACAGAGGTGAGCAACTTTACCCTCGAGGTGCCTTATAAACAATTCATGGTGGGCTTCTGAAGGGTCTAAAACTCCATTTTCTCCAACTTGATGTTAACAGAACCTTGACTGGATGGCTACTTGAGAATGGGATGGAGGCAGAGAAGTAGACCCTGCTGGAGCAGTTCAAATGCCCATCTAGATCAGCATCCTCCACAGTGACCAACCAGATGCCTATAGGAAGCTTGCAAGCAGGATCTGAGTGCAACAGCATTCTCTCCACTTGTGATTCCTAGCAAATGACATTCAAGGAACATACTGCCTCCAGTGGAGGTAGAACATATAACTATCGTGGCTAGTAGCTTTTAATAGTATCCTCCATTAATTTATCCAATTCTCTTCAAAAGCCACCCAACTTGGTGCCTATTGCTTTATCTTTGTGGCAGTCAACTGTGGCAGTTGAACTATGTGATATGTAAAGAAATACTTTCTTTTGTCTGTCCTGACTCTTCCAGCAGTTTCACTGGATGATCCATAGTAGTATAAGAGGAGGAGGAAAACTTCTCTGTCCACTTTCTCCAGACAGTGCAGAATCTTATACATCTCTAGCATGTTCTCCCTTACTCACCGTTTTTGCTTAACCAAAAAAACCCCCAGATGCCATAACTTTTCCTCACAGGGGAGTTGCTCCATCCCCTTGATAATTTCAGTTGCCTTTTCTGAAATTTTCTAGCTATACAATATCCTTTTTCAAATGAGGAAATCTGAATTGTAAATAGTATTCCAAATGCTGTTGCCTCATATAATTGTATAATGATTATGATATTGGATGCTGTATTTTCAGTCTCTTTCCTAATTTGGCTTTGTAGCTTGGAATTTGGTAGCATGGTCACAATTGTCTGAGCCATGGTTATTGCTTTGCAAACTTCTAAATCAAATTTTTGTGAAGAAAACATGAACATGGTAAGTTCTTCTGCAGTAATTTGAAACCTTTGGCTTGTCTTAAACATTGCACAGTAGTATGTACAATGGTTTAATAAAATATATTTTAGTCATGCAGAAAATTATTTATTTCACTCCTGGTATAACTGCTTCTGGTGTGGGGGAGGAACACCTGGAAGATCTTGTTTTCCATGTGATGGAAGTGACTTAATTTGGAATTTTTATGGATCTCTAATGGTGAAATATAGATATACTCTCTTTCGTTGTGTGGCTTGGCATTCAAAGTGAGTGTGAATGGCATCAAATAGATTAAAAGGATGATATTTTTTTTCCAGAACTGTTCACATAGGTTCTTAGATAAAAAAAATTCTGTTTGATCCAACTGAGCATGGGCATAGTACCCATGTATAAGCTCAGTGAAGCCCTGTGTTTTCCTCCTGCCAATGTGAGCTCATGGGCTCAGACAGAGAAAGGTAATGCTGTAAGGGACAGGAGGTCCATGTGTCCTCCCATTTCCCCACATCCAGCCCTGCTGCCATGTTCTAGGGCAAGGAGTCTAGATCTATAATGCCAAATGTGGCTACAATCTGCAGTTAGTGATTTATGTAGCTCTTTTAATAATACAAAGTATATTGTCATTAATCTTGGATAAGGTAGTCATAAGATGGTGAAATATTACCAAGACAGCAGGATACTTGGACCCTCATCCAGTGACCTTTCTAAGTTACTTGGATATTTATTTATTTACATTTGTATTCTGCCTTTCTTCCATCTTGACAGTATACCTGTTGTTCCCAGGTAGCTTTCCATCCAGACACTGACCAGACTCAGACTTTGGCTGCAATCCAGTACATGTTTACTCAGAAGTAAGCTCCATTAGGTTCAATGGGACTTACTCCCAGGTAAGTATATATTGGATTGCAGCCTTAGTTAGCTTCTGCAAGTTGGTCACCTGATGTGCCTTCAGACCAGGGCCGGCACCAGAGGGTGGCCAGGATGGGCCCTGTCCGAGGGCCCTTGCAGCCCAGAGGGGCCTCTCCTTAGGGTGGGAGTGGTGCTCCCATTCTATGATCTGTGGCATTGTCACATCCTGCAGTCTGATTCTGCCATGTATTGTGGAGAGGGAACTCCTAGGCACCCCCCCCAATACAGACAGCATAGGCTTCAATAAACCCACATGCATACCCCACCTACTTCTCCTGTCAGTGTGAATGTTGTGCGCATTATGTGCATACGTCATTCACACAACACAAGAGGTAAATGGAGTATGCTGGCGAGCTTACTATCCCCACACCACCTGTACTGGGGGGCTTGGGCTATGGTGCCATGGGTCAGGCTCAAAATCTTCAGGAATGTAGCGGAGCAAAGTAGATGCCTCTTCATTCTATTCAGACAAGCCACACTTTCTTTTCATGTGTAATTTATGGCAGAGCTTGGAAAAGTTACTTTTTTAAACTACAACTCCCTTCAGCCCCAGCCAGCATGGCCACTGGACTGGGCTGATGGGAGTTGTAGTTCAAAAAAGTAACTTTTCCAAGCTCTGATTTATGGCAACTGGTATTTTTGTTCACCACACCACATGATTAAGGCAAAGCAGGTTTGACAAGTTATCTTTATCCTCAAAACACGAATAGAAAGTATTTTTAAAAGAGAGAATAAGGAACTTCGTTTACATACCATTTGTCCTCCTTCAAGGATTTGCAATATACCTGTAGAATTTTCTAAATCAAACTTTTTAAATTGTTTACCTTTGGTATTTGACCTTGATCTTAGCCTAAGGGTGTCCATTACTATTAATATTTTAAAGTATTAATTAAAACATTTATCATGATACTAGAACAAAGGATAGCTGAATTGCTTAATGTCTCGTCTAGTTCATAAAGGCGAAAAAGTAGCCTGAAGCTTTGCTTTTGAGAGAGACCTCCACCCAGTATTCCAACATAAAACAACTGTACTGCAGCAGGTAATCTCATCTTCCACCTTTGTAATATAAACTGTACACTGCTTCAATTGCCTAGGGTTAAATAAAATACTCGTTTGAGTTCCTTCTGCTTGAACAAAGGTTTTGTTAGAGCACTTAGAAAAACAATAAGGCTCTCTTTTATACAAGGTGACCTTTGATATGTTTTGGCTTCAGGTTTCACAAGGACCTGTTGTTAAAGATTTTGGTTACAGCCCTCACCTGACTATAATATGCTGGTGGTTAATTGTCAAAACATGTTTGAAGTGGAAATGCAAAGCATGGTAGCCACATCTGTTAAAGTTATGTGCAGATAATTGGTTCTTTTTCTTTGCACAATTCTTAATAATGCTATTGATCTGTAGCCTGATGTTTATTTTTTACTAAATACAGAGTTGTCAAGGGTAACTGTTTTTTACTGCACAATAAAAATAAATCCAAGAGTGCTTTACTTATTGATTAACTTGGAGGAATGTGTACCTTGCATATATTTCTAAATGGCGAAGAGCTGTCAAGGACCGGGGTGGCCAATGTGGCCAAGACTAAGTGAGCATTCCTCTGCCTAGTACCTTGATTCTTATGTACCTGGGAGACTCCTATAGACCTGATATTCCTCCCCTACATTTTTAGACTTCTGAGTTAGCCTGCTCAAATCATGAGGGAACATCTAGAAATCATGAGCTTTGATATATAGGACAACAATCCTAGATTATCAAGGGTGGGGAACGTGTGGCCCTCTATAAGTTGTTGGACTGAAACTCCCATGATTCCTGATTCTACTCTCGGGCTGATGGGAGTTGGAGTCTAACAACATCTGGAGAACCACAGGTTCCCTAACCCTGATATATACATGCATTTTTATTTGAGAAAATACAGGGTTGCACCATTAATAAATGAAATGTTTAAATTATTTTACTTCTGAATAATGAATCCTTTTCAAATTGTGTGCTCTCGTGGTTTCATGTTTCTTGCTATAAGATTAAAGAGAAACTTGGTTTAAAATTAATGGGTAGTTTCATGTTTCTAGCAGGAACCCGTAAGCCTTTCAAAACTTGGAGAGTGTTCTGTGTTATTGGTGACTTATTTTCTGCAACCTGCTTCTAAATCCCATTACACTTCCCTCAAGAAAATCAACATAAGGAACATATTGTTTGTTAACTTACCTCCTACTTTAAGGACAAGGACTAACGAGCATATAATAAGCACCGATTTAATGTAGTTTGCATGTCAGTAGTGTTGACTGGAGAGATGTGAGGAGGCTTAGGCTAACAAAATTTCTTGGGCTGACTTTTACAGACACATTTGCAAAGCTGGCTAATTTGATGAATTTTAAATTAAACTTTTCATAAACTTTTCATTACTGAAGATTTTAGTCTATTAAGAGAAACATTCTTTCAGGAAGATGTCTCTTTTGTGTCCTGCATGGTCTCTGTACCTTTCAATCAGTTGATTTTAGTTGAACTGTTTTAATCAACGTTTTTAGCCTTTAGGATTGAGTTAAACCAAATGTTTCTATACTGTTGCAAAAATATCTATATACCTGTAATCTGTAATTGTATATTTATTTCATCTATCTCATTAGGTGGGGTGTGGTCTACACAAGTCACAATAAAGTGGCCAAAAGCTTGTATCTGACTTACTCAGAGTAGATCCATTGAAATCAGTTGTTAGGCATGACTAACTTAAGTCCATTGATTTTAGTGGGTCTACTCTTCAGTATTGCTTAGTCAAATACAGTCCAAAGTGTATTTTTATAATAGTTTTCATGCTTGTGAATGTCATGTACAACTAGAAATCCTTTTGTATTTAATTTTGTCTTTTTAGTATGAGCTTACTATTTTAATTTCCAGATAGCAGGTGTTAAGAAAACCTCTGTCTGAGAGTCACTCTTAGCCAGAGTAGTCAATATTAGACTACATCAGGGGTAGCCAATATGGTGCCCTCCAGATGTTGCTGGACACCAGCTTCCATCATTCTTGATCAGAGGCTGTGATGTTGGCTGGGGTTGATGAGAGTTGTTGTCCAGCAACATATGGAGAGCACTGTGTTGGCTATCCATTTAATCTGCAAAAAAATTCCTATCTTTTTCGTGAGCATCTTGTCATGAAGATCCATTGCTGCTGCCACAGCATAGTATCTCGTAACTCTTCACCTGTTTTGTTTAGTCAAGGTGTATCTCTTACTGAGGTTAGATAGGAAAGTCAGGTGCTATTTAGTTTTAGTTTTTAATTTCAGAAACTACAAGAGCGTGTTGCAAAAAAAAGAAGAAAACTCTATTCACCCAGTATCCAGACATTCTTAAGACTTCAACTGAACACAAAAAGGAAGTTTTGAAAGGTGTCATTAACCAATATGCATTTAATTAAAAGTTTTGAACTTCAGTCAAAGAAACTGTTCTAGATGCTGTGGTCACATAAAGGCCATGTTTGCAAGTCATGCTAAAACATGGTTTAGCAATATGTGCACTAGCAGGAAAGAGCTGATATGAGGCTCAGGCTCAGGCTCCCACAAGATGCAGTAATGGCCACCAGCTTGGAC
Source organism: Rhineura floridana (assembly GCF_030035675.1). Classification (NCBI taxonomy): domain Eukaryota; kingdom Metazoa; phylum Chordata; class Lepidosauria; order Squamata; family Rhineuridae; genus Rhineura; species Rhineura floridana. Next base: position 78,259,398 of record NC_084486.1, on the reverse strand, counting down.
GGCTTTAAAAGAAGATTAGACAAATTCATGGAGGGCAGGGCTATCAATGGCTACTAGCCGTGATGGCTGTGCTCTGCCACCCTAGTCAGAGGCATCATGCTTCTGAAAACCAGTTGCCGGAAGCCTCAGGAGGGGAGAGTGTTCTTGCACTCGGGTCCTGCTTGCGGGCTTCCCCCAGGCACCTGGTTGGCCACTGTGAGAACAGGATGCTGGACTAGATGGGCCACTGGCCTGATCCAGCAGGCTCTTCTTATGTTCTTATGTATAACCCACATGATTGCAGCCAGGAGGATTTCAGCATTTCACCTTTCCATAAAGATCCTGGGCCTGATGAGTGTTTGAACCAACAACATCTGGAGGGCACCATATTGGTTACTTGTTGTTTAGTGTAGCTTGCAAACATGGCCAAATATAGTCACAATGGCTTGTAGCCACATTAAACCTGTGTGGACCTGAGACTTTCAGAGATGTTCCAGACCTTTCCCTCAAATACCTTAAAAAAAGTTTTACATGTGGAGATAGAAAGGGGAAGCATGCTGGCAGTATTATATCCAATAGCTCAGTAAGCAATTGTTCTTGTGTTCTGGCCAGTGGGCACAAAGGTACTTAGATAACTGACAAGCACTTCGGAGCTCATTTTTATTCACATCTACAATAAATAACTCTACACATATTAGACTACCTGTATTTCAGTTCAAGTGTTTTGCATCAGTTTACCTACATACCTCTCAAGCCCCTTTACCAGAGATTTCAGGCTATGGACATGCTTAAAACAGATCACAAAAGAGTGTCTCACAGCTGTGACGTCTAGCATTCTGTATCTAAATTCTGGCCTTACAGCTGACCTATACTGTGCTAAAAGAGTAATAGGTTTTTGTGTTTATATTTTAAAAATATAAATATCATGTTTTTATATTTGGCTCTTCAGACTAGATTCAAAAGTAGTTTATTAAAGGAGTAATAAAATACAATCCACCTGGTTGCAGAATAAAAACAGATACAACAGCTATACTGAACTCATTCCAGTCTGGGTTTGGACCTGGTTTTGGCACAGAATCTGCCTTGGTTGCCCTGATAGATGGCCTCCTTTGAGGGAGACACAGGACTGTTGCTGCCGTTTGATCTCTCAGTGGCATTCGATACCATTGTAGTACAGAAGGCATCTACCATCCATGATCTGATCCTGGATGAACGTGCAGACCTGACATGTATTACGGAGACCTGGTTGGATGAAGCCTCATTCTTGAGGCTATGTGCCCACCGGGTTTCCGTTACGCACAGCAGCCGAGGGTTGGAAGGCGGGGAGGGGGAGTGGCAGTTATTTACCGAGAGTCGCTGCTCTTTGCCAGACCTCCCCTTCGTGGGACTAGCTTTGTTGATTGTATGTACTGGAGGTTGGGCTCGAAGGGCAGTTTAGGGATCCTGCTCGTGTACCGCCCGCCCCGCTGCACGGCAGACTCCCTGGCCGAGGTGCTTGAGGTGATCTCGGACGTGCGAATGTTGTCCCCGGAACTGTTAGTTCTGGGTGATTTTAACATAAATGGCGAGACCACTCTCACTGGAGCTCCTCGGGATTTCCTGGAAACCATGGCTTCCTGGGAACTGCGCCTTAGTAATATTGAGCCCACCCATGTAGCCGGTCATACTCTTGACCTTGTATTTGTCCCAGGGGGGGAGGGTAGTGTGCTGAAGTTAGGGGCCAATTCTTTTACCCCTGTGTCATGGTCAGACCACTATCTGGTAAAGATGGATCTCTCGATGCCGCACGCCCTCCGCAGGGGTAAAGGTCCTATTAGAATGGTCCGCCCCAGACGCCTGATGGATCCAGATGGTTTCCTGACGGCGCTTGGGGAATTAGAACCTGCTGAAGGTCGCCCGGTCGAAGCCCTGGTGACGGAGTGGAACGAGAGGATCGCCGGGGCATTAGACCAAGTGGCTCCGAAACGTCCTCTCCCCCTGAACAGAACTCAAGTAGCACCATGGTACACACCACGGTTGCGTACTTTGAGACAGGAGGTGAGACGACTAGAGCGCCGGTGGTGGAAGTCTCACTCCAAAGATGCTCGGACACAGGTTAGAGCAGCAATAGCTGCCTACCAAGTGGCGGTAAGGGCGACAAAGAGGGAATTCTTTGCTGCCTCTATTGCATCAGCAGAGTGCTGTCCCAGGAGGTTGTTCCAAGTGGTCCGAAGCCTGGTCGGTCCAGCTGCTCAGGAACCCTTGGAACAGTCTAAGGCCTCCTGTGACAAATTGGCAAAGCACTTTGCTGATAAAATCGAGCCCCTGAGGAGCTCGATTCCGTGCGCCGTGGATACAGTGAGTGAGCTAGAGGTGACCAGTTGCAAACCGGTCAAATGGGATCGATTTCGGCCTCTTCCTTCTGAGGATGTGGACAAGGTGCTCTCATCTGTAAGGCCTACCACTTGTCTAAATGACCCTTGCCCATCGTGGCTCCTTATGAGCTGCAAAGAGAGATTGGGTGAGGGGATCAAGGCAATGGTTAATGCATCCCTGCAAGGGGGTGTTATGCCACTAGCCCTCAAGGAGGCTATTATTAAACCCATCTTAAAGAAGTCCTCCTTGGATCCCCAGATTCTAAACAACTTCCGCCCAATTTCAAACTTACCATTCTTGGGCAAGGTCATTGAGAGAGTGGTGGCAAATCAGTTGCAGACACACTTGGATGAAACGGATTATTTGGATCCATACCAATCGGGTTTCAGGACTGGACACGGAACTGAAACAGCCTTGGTCGCTCTGGTCGATGATATGAGGAGGGCAATGGATAGGGGAGAACTCACCTTCCTTGTTCTCCTGGATCTCTCAGCGGCTTTTGATACCGTAGACCACGGTATCCTTTTAGATCGCCTGGAGAGTTTGGGATTGGGAGGCACAGTTCTACGGTGGTTCCACTCCTTTCTCTCTGATAGGCGCCAACAGGTAGCATTGGGTGATGAGGTTTCAGACCCTTGGCCTCTCAATTGTGGTGTGCCACAGGGTTCTATCCTCTCTCCCATGCTATTTAACATCTATGTAAAGCCGCTGGGAGAGATCATCAGGAGATTTGGGCTGCAGTGTCACCAATATGCGGATGACACTCAGCTTTATCTCTCATTCAAGTCTTCACCGGAGAGGGCTGTGGAGACCGTATCCAAGTGCCTGGAATCCGTGAGTGGATGGATGGGCAGGAACAGGTTGAAGTTGAACCCTGATAAGACCGAGGTACTACTTGTGGGAGAGAAGGGAGGGTTAGGAGATGTTGACCTGGTATTTGATGGGGTGAGGTTGCCCCTACAGGACCAGGTCCGCAGCCTCGGGGTTGTTCTGGATTCCAGGCTGTCCATGGAGGCTCAAATTTCGGCTGTGAGCCGGGCAGCTTGGTATCAATTACATCTTATACGTAGGCTGCAACCCTACCTCCCTGTTCAACAGCTTCCACTCGTGGTGCATGCCCTGGTCACCTCTCGTCTGGACTACTGTAATGCGCTCTACGTGGGGTTACCCTTGAAAACGACCCGGAAATTACAACTTGTACAGAATGCAGCGGCGCGCTTACTTACCAACAGCCGCCGCCGGGACCACATTACGCCAGTATTAGTTGGTCTACACTGGCTACCGGTTGTTTTCCGGGCCCGATTCAAGGTGTTGGTTTTAACCTTTAAAACCCTGTACGGTTTCGGTCCAGCTTACCTGAAAGAGCGCCTCCACCGCCACCAACTATGCCGCCCAACTAGATCAGCCAAACAAAGCCTTCTCTCAATCCCGCCAACCAAAATAGTTAGGTTGGTGGGTACTAGGGAGAGAGCCTTTTCTGTGGTGGCCCCCACTCTCTGGAACTCCCTCCCATGTGACCTTCGACATGCCCCTTCCCTAGAGGTATTCTGCAAGGCCCTGAAGACATGGCTATTCCAACAGGCCTTTGAGGTCCTTGGGAAGAGTAACTCTCCTTGATCTTGTCATCGTATGCTGTTAATATAATTGTTTTTATATGTATTGATGACTGTCCAGCATTTTTATTTACTGTTATTAATATGACTGCATTGTTATTGTTGTATTTTATCTCATTTTAATGTACGTCGCCTAGAGTGGCCATTTGCCAGATAGGCGACAAACAAATTAAATATTATTATTTATTATTATTATTGACCATGGTATCTTCCTAAACCATTCTTGTAGGTTGGGAATTGGACTGTTATATGATGATGACTGTTTTAAAGTGTTTCTGCTCCCATCTGCATGGACACTCATTGGGGTGGTTATGTGTCTATATCCTGGCAGCTTAGCTGCGGGATGCTGCAAGGCAGTCATCAGGAGGTTTGGGGCACACTCTTGTTAGAATGCTGACGACACTCAGTGCTGTTTTTTAAATCTGAGACTGGAGGGGCTGTACACAAGCTGAATCAGTGCCTAGATGTGGTGGTAGGCTGGATGAAGGCTGATAGACTGAAGAAGACAGAGACACCGTGGATGAGTGGTTCTTAGGTTGGCCTGCTCTGAAGGAATAGGTTCACAGTTTAGGGGTGCTCTTGGAACCATTTTTGTCCGTGGAGGCCCAGGTTGCTTCCATGGCGAAGGGTGCTTATTACTAGCTTTGCGGGTGTGTCAACTGCACCCTTTCCTGGACAGGGATAGTTTGGCTACTGTGACACATGCATTGGTGTCCTCACATTTATGCTGTTGTAATATGATCTGTGTTGGGCTTACTTTAAGGCTGGTCCAAAGGCTGCAACTGGTGCAGAATGCTGTGGCCTGGGTGGTGAGTGGTGCTCCTTACTAGTCACATTTCCTTATATTTGCAATGGCTCCTATTCCAGTTTTAAGATTCTGTTACTTACAAAGCCCCAAACAACTCTCGACCAGGTTACCTGAAAGACCATCTTCATCCCCACTGCATGGTAAGGGCATTAAGATGAACCATCTTTACCTGCACTGCCTGGTAAGAGCATTAAGTTTTTCCACAGCCTGATAATTATCGGTTTGTGGTAACATGGAGGCTGGCTTTTTTTACTGGTGGCACCAGTGTTGTGGAATGTTCTCATGCTGAAATACAAGATGCCCTATCAGTATTGGCATTCCATTGGCTCTTGAAGGAATACCTTTTTAGACAGGCATTTCGTTGATCTCCAGACTTGGATCTCCTGATTTGCTTGTTTCAACTGTTTTTATAGTTATGTGGTTTTAATGGGCATGTTTATTATACATTTTAATTATGGATGTTTTCAATGTAGTTGTTTTACTATGTATTTTAATCACAGTTAGCTATATTATTATAATTGGGTTTATTCTTGTCATTTTGCTGTTGGCTTTTGTTTGTGAACCACTTATGATGATAAAATACAGATAAAGTATCATTTTAAAAAATGCTTGGGTTAATAAAAAGTGTTTTGTTTTGTTTTGCTTTTTTGTTTGGCACCTAAAAGATAAATAATGTTGGAACTAGGAAAGTCTGTTGGGGAAGACCTTAAATAAGATTCAGTATTCAATAAAATTTAATAAGGTGCCACAGTCCTTTCTCTTACAGACATCTGTCTAACCTCTGGTGGAGAAGAATGTCAATGGATGATATTGTAAGGGCCTGACTATAAGTCCATCTAGTACAATATTTACCTCTTTAGTTAAATATTACTGTTCTGAAGTGCTTTCAGATCCTTGGGCAAGTTTCAGTGGGAAACAGAACCCAAAAGAGATCTTTTATTACAAGGGTGGGAATCTTTGGCCCTCCAATTCCCATCAGCCCCAGCCAGCACGTCCAGTGGCACAGGATGATATCATTTGTAATCCAGCAACAACTAGAGGGTTGCAGGTTTCCTATCCCTATCTTATGGAAACAGCTGTTTGGGGCTAAACAACATAATAAACATAGCAGCAAGCATCCTGCTTGTCAAAAATCTTTGTTCCCCTTCCTAAAAAAGGGAATCAGTGTCATATGCACTCATTTAACTATGCAGAAGTGAAAAGCAGTGTGCAGATTTGTATTCTGCCATGTACCTTAGGTATCAAGAGAACAGAAAGGGGCAAAAAAGGTATATCTTGGTGCTTAGGCTGTACAAACAGTGCTGTCTTTATGTGTGAATTATATATTGATTAACAATCTGTGACATAATTAAATATGCTTAAAAGCATTTATTTCAATGAGCTCTAGCATGCTTATCCTATGTACTGGATTGTAACCATTGTGTTTTGCATATTTATGAAAATGGTTACATAATCATGCTCCTATTTGCATGTTGAATAATCTCCTTGTTTGATGCTACTTATCAGCTAAGGAAGCAAACGTTGTAGTGTTTCCCTTAGGATATGGTGGGGTGGGGTGGGGTGGGAGAAGAAGAAGAAACAAGTTCTGAATAAGTAAATGTATATGTCAATAGGCATCACTGGCTGCCAAGATTGTACATTCACTTGTATGCATGCTTTAAATGCATAATTGAAATCCAATGTGTTCAGTAGGACTCTGAACTGGATAACACTCTTAGGGAATTAGATAGGAAAGGGTCTTTCCAGGATCATTTAGTATGACCTGTTTACATTCATTATTGAGTTCAGAGTTGTCTCCATGGTGATGCAATAATTGTTCTTCATTTTATATTACAAACAAGAAATACAGAGCAGGTAGCGCTACTGTTATACCTTTTGGCCTCTTCTGAAAATAGGATTATATTATATAAACATTACTCACAATTCCCATTGCTGGTTACATAAACTTTAACAGCATCATAATGGGTGCAAGAGGCCAGCCCCAGCACATGTCAAATCCCTGGGACATGCAAAAAGAACTAAATGTGAGGGTTGAACTCTCAGTTTGCAATTGGCTTTGCTTCTGGGATCCAGAAATGTGCTCACTCTTGGGGAACACATCTGTTATCCTTGTGATTTTCCCCATGATCTGCCAGACCTCATGCTGAGGCTGATCACATCAGAGAGATGTCCACCACCACCCGCTGTCTCCAGGCTCTGAAAAGTGGAGGAATGACTCCAACTTGTACTAAGTAGCTAACAAGTTTGCAGAGCAGTGAGGTATCTTTCTCCATGGCTCAAAATGTTTGCAGTCAACCTAGAGTGTGGGTTTAACTCAGTGTGATGTTAGAAGTAAGACTTTCTTCTCCCTCAGAAGGGCAGAGTTGGCTACTGCAAATTTTGGCATTCTACCAAGGCCAGCCAAAATTTGGCAAATGAAAGACTGATTCTTTGCCTCCCCAGAATGTTCTGTCCATGCCTTTAGGCTTGGGATAGAGTTCGGTGATGACCACACATTAAATATTATTTGGATACAGGGTAGTATAATAAAATGCATTAAGAAAATCTAATTGCACAGATGCTATTGAATTAGTATTTTATTCCATAGAAAACATGGCAGGGAGATTTGAATTATGATATTTAGATATGAAAATACCGTGTGCCAGAAATTTCTTCCCTCAGGTTCCAAAATAGGAGTCAGTGATTAACAGTTAAGTCATTGAAGCATACATGTTAGTATAGCAGCTCCTGTGTTGAAGCATAAAAGCTAGTGTCTGAGGTAGGGGTGTGTGTGTGTGTGTGTGTTTAAGGGATATGTCTACTTCAGGACCACTTGTCTGCAAATGATGTGTCTGGTATGCCTATAAAATGGTATTAACTGACAAGAGTCATAATTCAAAAAGAGTTTATAAGAGTTTTTTTTTAATTTTAGAACTTTAAATTGACACTCTTGTATGAAAAGCAACTATTTCTCTCTGATTAGAAGACCCCTATAAACATTGGGGAAGAGCATCCATATGCACTTCTGGCAACAGTCCTACAAGTTACTAATACAGATTGGACCACATCGCTTTTAAGTCTGAACTTTACATGAGAAACTTTTCCTAATATCAACTCCACATGGTAATTTCCCATGCTGGCATTTCAGTTCTAGAGGCCCTTGTTCCCACAAGACATCCTTGCACTCAAAATAATATAACTAGCCAGGCACACTGCTTGATCTCTCTTAGTCCTGTAGTGTTCCCAGGCAAATGTATAAACCAGGGGTGGGGAACCTTTTTGGTGCCACAGGCCAGATCCTTATCAGGATCTACCTCACGTGCCAAATTTGACAAGTGGGTAAGTATAAAAGTAGTTACTCTATGTTTTTTAATACGTGATTATTCAAAATTTAGTTTCTAACTTTCCTGCCATAAGGCCATGTAAATAACATTCACCATTACAGAATAAGTGAGAGTCAGAAGAGGATTGTAGGGAGAGTCAAATGAGGGCAAAATCATGGCATGATTACAATGTAGCTTGACTTTGGTTATTTTTGTGTGCTTAAGTTACCTTTCTGATCCCCACTCTTTTCTCAAGGCTAACTAGTAGGCATGCTTTTTTACTTCCATATAGAAATAAGAACTGCAAGAAGAATGCTACTTTGTGCAAATGAACAATGAAACTTAATTTCAGTTACTGAGAGATCTGTCACCTTCTCAAGGTCAGTTGCTGTTTCAATAAATTGAAGCTATTGTACTGTAACATTGGGTCTTGTACAGCAGTTTCTGACCTGGAGGTTGATTACTTGGAAAGATCCATGATAACACTTTTGTTACTTAGGTTCTAGACCTGTCTTTTTCCACTTGAGAGCAAAATACTTTGAAAAAACTACCCATGAGGGGATCTCACACATATGTTGTTAGCTTGCTGGACCTAATTTAGGGCCTGCTTACCTGGTATGCAGGAAATCCATGATCAACTCTCTGAACATCACATTACCGCCACCAGTTCCTGGCTGCAATTTATCTCATGGTCACAAATTACAGATGCTGGTATTCTTTCTTCATGGAGCAAAGATCAGTTGGGGAAAGGAGTTTGACTGAGAAAATGGCACATGGGAAGGCTAAATGTCTCCCTTATCAGCATCACTGCTCCAATCAAATTAGTAGCCCATGTGCTGGTATTTCATATGAAGCTCTGCTCGCTGCGCAGCTGACGAGCGGGGCATGATTGCAGGTGGGGGTGAAGACGCTGCCCCATCTGTTAATGGGGCAACGTCGTGTGTCGCGCCCGTGACGGCAGCGTGACGCACAGCGTAAGGGGCGGGGACTATAGGACTATTTAAGTCCAGCCGCCCCTCCTACCTTCCTCTTCTGCTGCTCGACGTGGACAACGAGGGACAGAGTGGAACGCAGCGCGGTGAAACGGCAGTGGCTGTTCTGTTAAGGCCGCACGGTCGGCGCCATTTTAGGCGCTTGGTTTCTGCGGCACACGGGCCTCATTAGGGGCCGATTTCAGCTGCTTTGCTTCCCCATGGGGGGTGGTGGAGCCGGTTCCGGCTTGGGGGTGCTGGAGAAGGAGCGGCTGCGGCTGGAGCGGGCCTCGTGAAAGAGGCCTACAAGGCTTGACAGGGATGGAACTCACTCACCCCTACTGGCTTGAGGTTTCTGTTTCATGGCTGCTTTTAGCAGCCAGTTTAAGCAAGATCATAACAATCCCCCCAACGGCTGGTTTGAGGCTTCTGGCTTCACGGCTGCTTGTAGCAGGTAGTTTAAGCAAGATCACACCTTCAGGGGCAGTGGCTCATACTTTTACAGTAATTAACTTAGTATTGTTCCTCACATAGGTAATTATATTATAACTATAATTTAGCCAGTTGGTTAAGCAATATTACACACACCTACAGTAGTATAAGTAATCAAAATAATTTTAAGCGAAAGCTGCAATATTAATCATACTTTGCAGACAGTGACTTATTACAGTTGGTAGTTTATAATATTAAATTGTGCTTGTCTTTTCTGCGGCTAATAATAATAATAAATAATAATAATGTACATGTGGTTTTGAACTAAGGATTGGATAACAGGAGCTGGGGGGGTTTTAATTAGAGAAATTCTACTTTATATGCACTGTTTATAATACTTATGACTAATGATTGTAATTGTATCCATTATTCTATGGTCAGGACAGTCGATGGCTTATGTTATTACTATTATTATTAATAATACTATCATAATGGTATTCATAGTTATAATTGGGAGCCAAGGACTGGTAATGAGGGAGTCGCATACAGTTATTGGGTATAAAATTAATAATAATGTTATAATTATAAGTCAAGGGTGGATTTAAAGCAGTAATGCCACCAAGACAGGAAAAGGGGGGGTCAAAGGTCCCCTCATAAAATGCGGGCCTTTGGGCAATTTTGAACCACCACCCCCATACGCCTGGAATAGGTTTTGGTGTAGTGGTTGGGGTGTTCGGACTGCGACCTGGGAGACCGGGGTTCTAATCCCCACTGACAGCTGTAGGCTCTGAATAAATTACGAGAGAGAAGGCGGCACAAGCCTTTGGATGTGAGTTCTATTTGGTCAGGCTTATATTAGATTCAAGGTACTTTGTGCTATTAATTTTATTACATGGTAGCTTAAATGACAGTGATCCTTTTCAAGTGTCAGTTACACATTCCTTGTTAACTCTGTGGCAGAACTGGCATTTATTTGAATTTGGTCCCAAGAACTTGGGCTCATATCAACAAAGCTTATGGCATTAATTATATTTAAGGAAGGACATGCAAATTTCTGCAGGGATTTGAAGGTCTAACAGACGATAGTATGGCTGGAGCAGTAGACAGGAATACAGAGGAAAAGACAGAATACTTATCAGATTCTTATCATTTCCAGGATCTTAGACTTTCTGAAACGTGTTACCTTGACAGAATCTTAGATGCTCTTTGATGCGGAGGCTGCATTTTAAGATCCAGGCAGACTCTTCACCCCTTCCTGAGGATTTCACGATAACAAAACCTTTCTTTGTGGGATTTCTCACCACAATTACTTGATGTCATGCATAACATGCAACCCTTACATGGATACTTATATTTGATTGGCGTTTGACACCGGCTAAGAGAAAGCTGCGGCAGTGGGGACCAATGCTGGGATACAGGGCTATCCTTAGTCTCTTCGATTTAGCAGAACTGGGTGAGCTGCAATGAACTAATAGTTGGTAAAGTGTACTTACTCATAAATGATTTCCTTCCTTTTTGCAGACGGATATGTGCAATGGAGATAGGAGGCAAGAGGCCTTCAAAAGGGTAAGAAGGAGCCACCGGCTGCTTAGGGACAGGTGTCCCTTCCCCAGTTAGACTCCGGGTACTACGAACTTTGTTTGCAGGCTACCTGGTTTAAGGGGACGTTTGTTATGTTATAGTGTTTGCCTTTTGTTTCCCAATCTCATACCCCAACTCCCGGCTGGCCTTTATGGCCTCCAACTCATGGCTGGCCCTCATGGCCTACAATCTTCACCCTGTTTAGTCATGGCAATAACGGCTGTGGTCAGAATGTACAGAAGTACACTTGGTCAGGTTTCTTGGCCCCTTCCTGGATGCCCCAGGCAGTGTAGGGCCCTAAGATGTAGTGGGCAAATTACACCTGATTCACGCCACTCTTATTTAAAGGGGCAGGCAGTGAGGGGTTCACACTAGTTAGTCTAGGATCAGTGAGCTGCACTTCATCATCATAGTGCGCGCATATGCCTTATGCATTTGAAGTGGCAGAACATTACCTACGGAATGCTATAATTCTCACATGGAGTGCTTCAGAGCCTGCCGTGAGGGGGCATTCAGGAGACAAGTGGGCTCCTAAGCAGTGGGGCACTATCTGTCTGAGTCGCTGTTCATAGGTATGGCAGCTTTTGGGAGGCATGTTAGCACCTGAGGTTTCAGCTTATAGTATGAAGGATCCTGCCCCTGTGTTCAAATTTCTGTAACAATATTGACTCTTGCCCAGGGCTGAAAGCTGCACAGGGGCAAGCTTGAACCATCCCAGATGAGATCCTGGATTGGGACCATGAAGTGTTTCCTTTCGGCCCTCTTGATGTTAGGGGTCTTTTAAGGGGGTTATTATGCTATGATGGGGCTTGAACACCCATACTACGAATTCAGGGTTATGGCTGCCTTATGCACCGACCTGGCCGTGTGGTTCTCTTTCCTGCGGTTGCAAGCCTGGATTCGGGAAGGGGTTTTAACTATGAATGTTACCTTTCATTAACTCTTTTCCGGGGTTGGAAGGCGACTTTTGGACAGAAGGGCTTATGGCCTGGGGTCGGGTCTCATAACTCTCTTATAATTAGGAACACTAGGATTCATGGCCCTTGCCTGTTCCATTGTTCTGGGAGAAGTTTATGCAGGGCGTCAGAGAAGGCCATAAGCCTAACTATTGCCCTAGCGTGATCACCAGCTATCAGAATGCAGAATAGGGCAGCAGGGGCAGTGTGAAGGGGGGCTAATCCCGTGAGCTGTGCACTGGCATTCCCTTGGATTCAATGGGTTACATTGCCCCCAGCATGCTCGCCAGCTTCCAGAAAACAGGTATTCAGGAATTCTGGGCCGGCAAGGGCTATATGCCAGAGTGGCCTTTCCGGTGAGTCACCTGCTGATATTCCTGGTAGACGGCACAGCAGAAAAAGGGGCATGGCAGTGTGAGCACTTCGAGGTAAGCTTCTTTCTTAGCCAGGCTGGCGGTTTTTTCCCTATCCCCATCGACTCTTCTCGCTGGACATTTTATGGGTGTAGTGGACCAATGGGAAATGGTCTGTTCCTTTAGTTAAGACCCAAGCTATTCCAGGCAGTGGCTCATACACTGTTTTTGAGGCTTTCAGGAGAGAAGAGGTGGTGGCTGGCTCTACGTGAGACCTCTCTCGGCATGCCCTCCAGTTTTGATGTTTCCAGGGAAGGGGGGTTATGCTTGCTCAATGTGGAAGGTCTAGAACGGACCAGAGGTGTAAGGGAAGGCACGTACGGTTGACCTGGCCTCAGCGCCAAACCTCTGCCAAAGGATATTTATTCACCCATGCTAATCTGGACCCCCTAGCTATAGGCCATATATGCCTATCTGGATCAACAATACCAGTTTTGGCGTTAACAAAACAAGCATTGCAGGGGCTGGGGTATGACCCCTTCCAGTCTGGAACCTATTCAATTAAAATGGGAGCTGCTTTTATGGCAGCAGGTTTTAGTTTCCCCCAGGCACTGGTACAGGACGTGGGACTTTGGTCCTCTGATGCATATAATGGCTATATTCCCCCCTTTTAGAGGGCAGGGGGATGCGGCTGCCTCACAAACGAGCATTGTAGGGGCTGGGATACGACACCTTACAGTTGGAACCTATTCATCTCGAATTGGAGCTGCTTTTATGGCAGCAGGTTTTAGTTTCCCCCAGGCACTGGTACAGGACGTGGGACTTTGGTCCTCTGATGCGTATAAGGGCTATATTTCCCACTTTTAGAGGGCAAGGGAATGTAGCGGCCTCACAATCTTCATTGTTTTGACAGGTTGCTGGACAGGGATAGAGCAGATGCACATCCTAATATGCGGCCACAGCATGGTCTTCCGGGCACCCTGGAGGGCAGTGAATTCGAGCATGGGCTCGCAGTTGGGCCTCAGTAGAGGGGCTGTTGTGCAGTGGCTTGACCGGCAAGGAATGCATGGGGAGTGGCTCCTACCTGCTCTGTTCCAGCAAGGTGTGGTGCGGATATTTCCGCAGGCAATGGTCATCCACCTTGGTGGTAATGACCGCGGCGTGAAGCAGGGCAAGGCCCTCAGCGTACAGGCATGTAAGGACATGCAAGTGATAAGGCAGCGTTGGCCTTTGGTGCATATGATGTGGTCAGACATGGCGTGGCATATGGGATCCAGCTGGAATTGATCACGCATGGAAGAAGGTCAACCGGCAAATTTGGTGGGCTCTTCTTGGGCAGGGGGGGTTGGCCATTCCGCATCCCCGCATTCAGCACTGGAAGGGTGAACTGTACAGGGCCGATGGCGTTCACCTGTCTCATGCAGGTAACGACTTATTTTGGGCGACCTGCAGGGGTGTCTGCGAGAGGTGTTTCTCGGCAGTGGGGTAAAGGGGGACTAAATAGAGATTTGTCCCCCTTTTGTGGCGGGAAGGTGCAGAAAGGGAAATAGGTAAGGACAGCTAGGTGGCCCCCTTAGGCACCTTTGGAGGTGATTGGCGGTTCCAGAGGCCTGTCTCTCAGGGCTTTATGGCTCAAGGGCAGGATATGGGCTGCTTCTGGGGCCAACTTATCCTCATCTACCCAGGCGTTATACGGCCCTGGGTGGGGATGATGTGGGAAGGCCCCCCTACTCACCTGCAGGGTGTGGCTGGGGTAAAGGGTAAGCAGATGGGCTTGCCCTTGCCCTTGCCCCAGCAGGGGCTGGTCGCCCGAGAGCTGTATGGCAAGCTACTTGCTTATAGACAGTTCCCGCACCTAGGTTTCCCTCTGCAGGTCACTTTAAATTGGGTTTTTGTTTACTATAATTTAAATAAAGTGACCCTTGTTCAACCCAAGCTGACGTCTCTGTGTTTTATTTCACCCCTCAACTGCAATTAAAAAACAAATGTCAGAAGATCCAAGGAGAGATATCTCGTGTAACATGCAGTGTGGCACATAGTTTAGCTTTGTCTGTTGTTGCTGCCCACCCACTTGTGACAGTAGGTCCCAGTATAGTGCTTAGCATGCTGCCATCATGGTATGGCTTTGGTGGTGCTGCAGCTGGGCTGCCTGGTTAAGTCTTCTCAATTACACACTTTTTGTAAGAAATCAGTTGCTTATTAGGCTTGAGTATGGTGGACAAAGCAAATGTGTCAAAAAGAGGAGAGGGTTTGATAAAGGCAATGTGGAGAAAATAGAGAAATTTCCCCCAAACTGGTGTCCTCCAGATGTTTTGGACTCCAGCTTCCGTCAGCCCCAATCAGCATGGTCAGTGGTCAGAGATGATGGGAGTAATAGTTCAAAACTTCTGGAGGAATGTTGAGGAAGGCTCAACTTCCAGACTGAGGAAGTCTGAAGCAGTGTAGCTGTTAACAAGCTGCACAGAACACACGAATGTGTGATGGACCAGAAAGGTTTTATATGAGAAACACCTTCTCATACGTAATGGGGGATAAAAACAGATGTTGCCAGGGCAAGTTATGATGAACTTTTGGAGTTTAAGAGTCAATCTCGAAAATGGCAGGGAGACAGGCAATTGAGGAGAGGACAAGTAAATAGTAATGAGAGAAAACTGGGTAATAGCAAGGGCAGCTTGAGTTGGCTGAAGTGATAAATAAATGAAACAAGTTTTGGAGTCTTGATAAGTGAGGATTGTATGTGTGGGGGATTGAGATAGATGTAGGAAATAATGAGAGAGGATGGAGATAGTAGAATTAAACAACAAACCCTCACAAAAATATGTCTTGCGTACATGTCTTCAGTCATTTCAGACCCAGGACCCAGCTTTAATTTAAACTTACATTTGTGGACCTACTTCTTAATTTTTTAACCATATATTTGTATGATGGTAGTGCTGTTGTTATGACTCAACTTAGGTCATGCTGTGTCTCAGTAGTGGGTCTTGACCAACAAGCTGAAGATGAGTGGCATGGCAGATAAGGAAGATAATAATATCTCTCACAAAGAACATGCTACAGTTTGGCTTCTGGCTTGCTATTATCATTTCTCATTTAATGTATTAGTTGTGTAAAGATAGTGATTAGGTGCCCTCACTTTAAATATTTATTCCTATGAAAATAATGCTGTCTTAGAAAATCAGAACTTGCTGTGCTTGTACAGCTCAGGTCAACAGATCATTTTATTTTTGAAAGTAAGAGAGATTGAAGACTTATCTTATGTTCTTTGCTGCATTTCCTGCAGTATATTCATCGGTTTTTATTGTTCTTAGCATTAGGTTAAAAAACAATACATAGTTTGAAGGGCATGCTTAGCTACATTAGCTGAAGTATGCCAAAACCATGATTTGGTTTGAATCTGTTGCATATAAATGCTCAGTTAAAAACTGTCAGTGATGTTTAAGGTACACATATATTTTACTATAAGGCCAAGTTGATATTCAGATGAGTTTGATGTATATTTTATCATTTAAGAAAACAAAACATAACAGTAAAATAATTTTGGGGTTCATTCACTTCTTCGTGTTGTATCTCCTAAATAGCTACTGTAATACATTCATATTATTTAAAATATATAGATGTAGACTGCAGTACAAATTATTTAAGGTCAGATCAGGTTTGATTTCTTGGCTGCATCAAACATCTACAATAGAGAGAAACTATTTTGTATAAAAAATTGTTTATGAAGCTTGACTTTAAAATGTGTGGACATTATTTACCCACAGTGGCATCTGCAGCAAACACACTTTCAGAAGAGGATCATTTCCATAAATTCATTAATAAGAGATTGCAAAGGCAAATTTATCAAGTGGTTACAAATCCTACATGTCTGATGCTTCTTGCTTTGGTATATGTTGTCAACTCTAGTTGACTCCTAACAGAGCAGAGCAGAGGGAGCTGTCTCAGTTGGTCTACAGGTGAGGACATATAAGCAAGCCAGCTTTCAAAGAGCAAGCAAACAGGGAGAGCAAACAGGAGTTTGACAAAGGAGCTCTAGCGAGGAAAGGAAAAAGGCCAAGAGGGCTCTCAAGCCGTGTGCTGTAAGCTGTGTGCTCTGAAGGGCTCCATAGCAGCTTGATTGGAAGGGGTGTGGCCTGACAGCTATTGGCTGAAGGGCATGGCCTGAGAACTGAGGGCAACAAGCAGCACCTATGTGTGCTGGGACTCTCATTCTGCTTCCTGACTCCTAACAGAACAGCGGGAGCTGTCTCAGTTGGTCTACAGGTGAGGACATATAAGCAAGCCAGCTTTCAGAGAGCGAGTGAACAGGGAGAGCTAACAGAAGTTTGACAAAGGAGTTTGACAGGGGAGGTCCCTGAAAAAAACCCAAACAAATTACTAATTCTCCTTGTACAGCACACCGCATACCAGTGGGACTCTCAAGTTTACTCTGAAGTAGGACAGGACAAAGCACAGGCCACACGAAAACAAGTAGTCAGAAAAGGTAGAAGAGAGTATGAATGGGAAGGATACTCCAGTGGTTGTGGCCTGCAAGGTGTGTGCCATGTTTGTTTTCTTGCCTGAGAACAAGTGCAAGCTCGTGGCACTGTTGGAAGAAAAAGTGAGAGGCCTGGAATGGCGGGTGGCCACACTGAGGACTATAAGAGAAGATGAAGAGTTCTTAGACAGAACGCTGGAACAACAGCAGCAAAGAGAAGTTGTGGTGGAAGAGCAACAGCATGTGGTAGCAGAAGAGGAGACTGCTTTGGAGAAGAACAATGAAGTGGACGAAACTCCGTGGAAAATGGTGACAGGAGCAGAAGAGCTAGAATACACCTTTCACCAGTGGAGCTATGAAACCGCTTTCAACCACTCGAGGATGAGACTGGAGGACAGCCTGTGGTGGAAGAATTACAGGAGACCCTGTGCGACAACGAACAAGAGGCTGAAGCTCAATCAAGCAGGGCCAATGAAACCTTGCCACACAACAAGAAGAGAAGAGTACTAGTAGTGGGAGACTCCCTACTGCGTGGGATCAAAACCCAAGTCTGCCGAGAAGATTCGTGGACTCACCAGGTATGCTGTCTACCAGGAGGATGGATTAGAAATGTGACGGAAGGGTTGCCATCACTCATCAAGCCCACCGACAGGTATCCCTTTTTCCTCATCCATGTGGGAACAAATGATACTGCCAAACGGAGCTATGAAAAAATCACACCAGACTTTGAAGCTCTGGGAAGGAAACTCAAGGACTTTGGGGCCCAGATAGTTTTTTCATCCATCCTTCCAGTACTTAGAAGAGGAGTAGAAAGGGAAAGAAAAATACTCTGTGTGAGTGAATGGCTACAAAGGTGGTGCAGATGTGAGATTTGGATTCTGGGACCACGGGCTATGGTTCCTGGAAGATGGACTGCTGGCGTGATGGGTTGCATCTCACAAGGACTGAGGAGAATGTGTTTGGCCACAGCATGGAGAAGTTTATCAGGAGGGCTTTAAACTGAATCCTAAGGGGGAGGGAGACATAAACTTGGTGGTAACGACTGATGAAGGCTTGTGCACAGTAACAGGACCAGAGAGATCGACTGTAATAGGGCCCAGTAACAGTCCTCAGAAAAATGTACTCAGGAAGCCAAGCTATAAATCACATGGTCTTCGATGTCTGTATACTAATGCACAGAGCATGGAAAACAAGCAGGACGAACTTGAACTCTTAATACAGGAGGGCAATTACGACTTGATTGGTATAACTGAAACTTGGTGGGATGACTCCCATGACTGGAATACAGCAATTGAAGGATATAACTTGTTCAAAAAGAACAGAATGAATAAAAAGGGAGGTGGAGTTGTGCTATATGTTAAAAATATATATCCCTGCACAGAAATACAGGAAGATGAGCTTGGTAGCTACACCGAGAGTATCTGGATTAAAATTAATGGGGCAAGTAATAAAAGGAATGTGGTGCTTGGAGTCTATTACCGACCACCCAATCAAGGAGAAAACAAGAATGTAACTTTTGAAAAGCAAATTGCCAATGTTTCGAGGATGATGATGTAGTAGTAATGGGGGATTTCAATTATTGCTATATCTGTTGGGAGACAAATTCTGCCAAACACGGCCCCTTCAAGAAATTTCTGACTTGTGTTGGAGATAACTTTCTCCTACAGAAAGTGGAGGAAGCAACCAGAGGATCAACTATCCTTGACTTGATTCTAACCAATAGAGATGATTTGGTGGATGAAGTGGCAGTTACAGGAACTCCACACCATACTTGAATTCTTGATTTTAACAGAAGCAAAAGCTGAGAGTAGCCATGCACGCACCCTGGACTTCAGGAAAGCTGATTTTAATAAACTCAGAACAATTGTAAGTACGGTTCCATGGCAAGCCACCCTAAGGAGAAAAGGAGTCGAAGATGGGTGGGAGTTTCTAAAAAAGGACATTCTAAAAGTGCAATGGCAAGCAATTCCATGTAGGAAAAAAGGGGGGAAACAGCAGAAGAAGCCAATGTGGCTTCACAAAAAGCTTAGAGATGACCTGAAAACAAAAAAGGACACATACAGGAAGTGGAAAGAAGGCCAGGCCACAAAGGAAGAGTACAGGCAGGTATCACGGAATTGCAGGGATGTTGTCAGGAAGGCTAAAGCTGAGAATGAGCTGAGGCTAGTGAGGGATGCTAAAAGCAACAAAAAAGCTTTCTTCAGGTATGTCCATAGTAAAAGACAGAGAAAAGAAATGGTGGCACAGCTACTCAATGAGGATGGCAAAATGATAACAGATGACAAAGAAAAGGCAGAAGTGCTCAATTCCTACTTTGGCTCAGTCTTCTCCCAAAAAAGGGTCCGCAACCCTCCTGGGAAACATGAAGCAGAATACCATGGAAGACAGAAACAAAATTCAAAGGGACCTTGATAGGCTGGAGCATTGGGCTGAAAACAACAGAATGAAATTCAACAGGAATAAATACAAAGTTGTACACTTAGGAAAAAGAAACCAAATGCACAGTTATAAGATGGGGGATACCTGGCTCAGCAATACGACATGTGAGAAGGATCTTGGAATTGTGATTGATCACAAGCTGAATATGAGGCAACAGTGCGATGTGGCTGCAAAAACGGCCAATGCTATATTAGGCTGCATTAACAGACGTATAGTTTCCAAATTGCATGAAGTACTAGTTCCCACTCTATTCAGCATTGGTTAGGCCTCATCTTGAATACTGCGTCCAGTTCTGGTCTCCGCACTTCAAGAAGGATGCCGACAAACTGGAACAGGTTCAGAGGAGGGCAGCAAGGATGATCAGGGGACTGGAAATAAAGCCCTATGAGGAGAAACTGAAAGAACTGTGCATGTTTAGCCAGGAGAAGAGAAGACTGAGGGGGAGATATGATAGCACTCTTCAAGTACATGAAAGGTTGTCACACAGAGGAGGGCAGAGATCTCTTCTCGATTGTCCCAGAGTGCAGGACATGGAATAATGGGCTCAAGTTGCAGGAAGCCAGATTTTGACTGGACATGAGGAAAAACTTCCTAACTATTAGAGCCATACAACAATGGAATCAATTACCTAGAGAGGTAGTGGGCTCTCTGACACTGGAGGCATTCCAGAGGCAGCTGGACAGCCATCTGTCAGGAATGCTTTGATTTGGATTCCTGCATTGAGTGGAGGGTTGGACTTGATGGCCTTATAGGCCCCTTCCAACTCTACTATTCTATGATTCTGTGTGTTGTCAAAAGGTAGTAAAATGAAAATTGTCTTAGTGTCTTTTAAACAACTCTATAATATACCTCTCACACTCGATACACACATATTCTTTTTAGGGTTTTCTTCATTATAGCATTTGTAAAGACTTCTTTGATTTCTAGACATGTTAGGTAATAGTTGTAATTTGTTTTAGTGGGCTTTCTTGGGCTTTTACTTCCATTGTTTTTTTAAAATGGAAATTCAACTTTTTAAAGAAGTCTGAACACTTAGTAAGATATTGAGACTTTGCTATGGTTACTTGACTGAATGCAGCCATGGGAATGTTGACAAAGCCAAGTTCAGGGGCGAATGTTTCATTTGCAGTGGAAGGCCACATAATTGTACAGAAGTGTTCTCACCCATGGGTGTGTGGAGCGGACATGTTTGCACCACACTGTCCTGACAAAATGTTTCTCAGCAGCCAAGGAAAAGCTGATAATGGGAATATAATGTTTCAAGCCAGGATTGTAAACCCTACTTTTTAACATTGCAATACAGGCAGCTGGACAAATGTTACAAAATATAAATTTCTTGTAGTCAATCCATAGAAATGTCTGAAAGATCTGATTATCAGTTTTTAAGCTGGGATAATTCTGGATATGAGGGCTCTACTCAAAGATTCTTACTTGATGAAATAGCTGGTTTTTAAGCTTCTATGCAATGGCTTAAGCTAATTGAGATACTATGAGCTTCTCAATATATTTCTTTTTTGAGAATACTAAAATATTTATAGTAGTTTGATCCTCCTATGAGAAGGAAAGGTTATTTTTAATTTTTCTCCTTAATTCTTAAGAGTGAAACAAACAAGTACCTTAAAAAAAACCCTGATTTAATATTCCAGTTAAAGATTGAAGCACTGCTTTACACAGCACTTCTGCTAAGCTAGGGGAAGGGACAGAGAGGTTTTCCAGCTCTTCTGCTGCACTTCCAAGGTAGTTATAGAGCAGTTGCTAGGAAAATCCTCTTCTTCCCTCTCCAGACTTAGATGGAGGGCTGGAACTTGTCCATGTCACTCTGGGCTGTGGGGGTATTCAGAACACTTCAGCAGTAAAGTATGATGTAGAAAAGCTTCAGTCCTTCACCTGTGTTTGGAGGAGATTGTTCTTGACCTCACACTGAACTTCAGAGGTGCTCCTCTGAGCTCTTCTGAAGCTCAGGTTGATGCCATATAAAATGCTGCTACTTCACTATTTAGATAAGGACAGGAAGCCACACACCTGAACTTACAAAATCTGAACAGGATGGTTCATGACAGATGCCATTGGAGGTCGCTGATTCATGGGGTCACCATAAGTCGTAATCGACTTGAAGGCACATAACAACAACAAATCAAGGCCAGTAAAGTTTTTGAATTCTAGTTTGTATATATAAAATGCATTATCCTTACAGTGGGGTAATGATGTATTTAAGTGAGTTTTTTTATAACTAGAATATTCCTATAGTAAATGTTTATATGTGGGTGATAGTTGAGACTTGTTTTTAAAATGAAGTATTTAATTTAATGCTACTTCTGCAGGAACCTCAATGCATTAGTGAAATTAGTCTTATAAAACAAACAAGACTTTTAAAAATAAAAATGATCTTGAATTTTGTTTGAAGGCTCTTGTAAATCAGAAAATGAGTGTGTGGGTTATTAAAAATATATGCCAGAATAGTAATTTCAAAAGAGAGCCTCTTTCCCCATACTCTGAACCAATAGTTCAATCTTTTCTGACCCAAGACCCACATTTCCCCCAAACATGATTTGGGGGTGGCAGAGGAGGAGCTGGCGGAAAGCTTTGTGGGATCCTCTTCCCGCTCAGGAGCTGCTGGCCCAAGTGAACACTGGCTCGATTGGGAGCCACACATACAAGCCGACCAGAAGCTCCCAGCTCCAACAGACAGTCCTCCCAGGTAGTAAACATTCCCCATAGGCCACAATAGAGAATAATTAAAATATTTTACTTCCCCAGCCTTTTGGCTGGCAGAGATTGCAGGGGGATCAGGACCCAGAGGAGAGCTGTGAACGCAAGGAGGATCTTGCATAAGTCCTTCCGTGGGTCTTCCCCCACCACGCCCCTGGAATGCACCATTTTTTGGGCTTCCACTGCATTCCACCAGCCGTCCATCCACCATGCTGGCTGTCCCCGGCAAACCCCTGGTGGCACCAGAAGGCTCCTTGTAATGTCACAGCTCAAGAAAGAGAAAAGAAAGGGGGGGAAACCCAAGGTGCTAGAAAAAATATATTTAATTTTTAACAAAAGCCCAATGTGTTTCGGCTGGTATATGTTTAGGCCTTCGTCAGGGGCTGTAAATGAAATAGCAAGGACACACTACATTAGTATGCATATAAAATCATACATAACATAACTAGCATCTTGGGGTTTCCCCCTTTTCTCTTTCTTGGTTTTTGAATGTTAGCTACCTTTTGCTGTTGAATGTCACAGCTCAGCCGTGACGGAGGGCTGCTGCTGGCAGAGTCCGGCATAGCTAGGGATTAGCAACATCCAATTCACCCCAGCCCGGTGGAAAGGTGAGTTGTATTGTGCCATAAGGTTGCAATACAATACACACTTACCCGGGAGTAAGTCCCACTGAACCCAATGGAGCTTACTTCTGAGTTGACATGATTGCAGCCTCATTCTCTAAACGGCAAAGTACTTTTGCTTGTGGTCTTAAAATTCCAGGGTTGGGGAGCAGATGGCAATACACTTTTTGTGAAAGTAAGTCAATCCTACAAAGCTCTACATTAGATGTTCATTTGTTTTGATTCTGCCTAGAAATGTAATGTCTGTGGTCCCATTCCTATATGAAGAATCCTTTTCTGCTTATGTGTGGTTTTTATACAGCCTATAAACTCTTTTTCCTTCCCTGCCTCCTCCTTGTAGCAAATTGAATGCTTGGCACTAATTTATTAAAATCCTTTCAGCCAAATCTGTACTTATTGGCTTCACCCACACACAATCCATTGTACCCAGTTAAGGTACTTCCCTTGAATTTATGGCTCTTCAGGGAGTTTCCAGTATCAATGCATCTTCAGTCAGCTGGAAACAATGATATAATTAAGAGGCATCTAGTAGATAGAATAGCTCTACATAATTGAAGCAAGCAATGGCACATTTGGCTCTAGATAGTGTTTTCAGCCATTTATTTGTAGGCATTTGCTTTTTTTCTTTTCCTTTAAGTGTAATTTCAAACTGAATCAGCATGGATGTCTACAGTAAGTTGTTATCCCAATATCAACCAGTTCCAGTCTTGTTCTGCAGCTCACATGGAAATACTGTATCCTCCTCTTGGCTGCCAGTTCCTTTTGGCCTAATTTTTACTTTGAGTTAGACTTCTTGTGTAGTCAGTGGGGAGAAAAGGCTTCAGTTATTTTTAACAGTGGACATCCAGCAGATTCTTCAAATTCCAGTGCCAGAATGTTCAAAAATGTTCATTTTCTCTGGACAATAAGAAAAGCTTTGTTCTAGAGAAGCATGTAGTTCCACTTTTGTCTTTTAATATAGCTCTTCCCTCATGTAGCGATCACTTCGTCAGTAATATTTGAAATTGGCCATGAGTTATAAATTTAGCTCTCTCGCCTAACCAGATGAGATGCCCAAATGATTACAGTGCTTGACTATATTCCCGATGGCTGTTGAAGTTCATTTTCTTATCTCATGGATAGTACCTTCATTACATCTGTAAATAAGTATATAAATGATTATATCACTTATGGGGGTTTTCCAGAGAAAACTGAATTGGAAAGTTTTCCTATGCAGATTAGGCATATTGACATAGGTTAACTTGCATTGGAAAATATTCAGTTTGCATTGGAAAATTTTCTGATACCCCAGAGATTGAGCTAATTTAGTATCTTTATTTAACTTGTACTCAGTAAACAAAACTAACAATGTGGAAGCTGCCAAGCTTTCCTAATACTGTATTTGCAGTAGACCAGCCTTTCTCAACCTTTGGGTCCCCAGAGGCTGCTGGACTACAACTCCCATCAGTCGTAGCCAGCATCGCCAGTGGTCAGAAATTATGGAAACTGTAGTCCAACAACCTCTGGGGACCTAAAGGTTGGGAAAGGCTGCAGTAGACATTGTTTCATTGTTACAAATGAAGTTATGAAATGGAAAGTGTTCTGTGGAAATACAAGGCACCTGAAAATATTCTGTTCTGGAAAACTTTCTGCCCCACATCATTGGATTACAGTGGGGGAGTCAAAGATGATCACATGTTGTTGTTGTTAGTTTGATTTATTACTCACCCTTCTAAGGTCCCAGGGCAGGTCACAACAACCTAAAACACAACATTAAATACAGTTTAAAACAAATTACAACCACAAGAATATAGGGTGGGTCCTAAAAATACACATCTCAGTTGTCGTATCCAGGTTGAGGCTCAGGAACCAGACCAGTTGGTGAAAGCAAATCAGTTTTTATTAAAGTAATATCCAGACAAAGACTATGCCGTCTCATGAACTTTAACTACTAAACACAACCTGTGACATAGAAGAGAGTTGACAGAACAAGGAACCAATACTTCCACTGTCCCTTAAGAAGGGGGCAAGCAAGCGCGAATTCTCTCACTCCGCCTCAAAGTGCCCTCATCCACACCCCGCCTGTCCCAATTCTTTTGCCACCTCTTTTGCTGTCTCCTTGTACATGGTGAAGGGGGTGCCACCGCCTCCTCCCCTTCTGAGAAATCTGACTCAGGTATGGGGGAAAGCGGGGGGGCAATGTTTAAGCCATCTGGCTGCTTCTCCTTGCTTTTTCCTGGATCAGGAGGGGGTTGGATTCCTCGTTGCCCTCCCTCCTTCTCCAAGCTAGGAGGGGGAGGAGGCGTGGGAAGCTCACAGTAAGAATCTGTGTCTGTTGGACACTCAAGGTCCTCGCTCCCAGACAGTTCTATCTCTGAGATTCCCTCCCCCTCTTCTGCTTCTCCTTCACACGACTCTGGCCAAATGACCCCCTCCCTCTCCTCATCGTCTGAAACTTCAGGGCCCCAATCCTGCATCCTGACACCATCCCCTCCTCCATGCTGTGCTCCCCCCCAACTTGTCGGCTTAGGACAATGAGGAAACCGTTGATGAAAGTCTCTTACTAAGTCCGGAGCATGGACATCGCTCTCATTTTCCCACGATCTGTCAGCTGGTCCATAACCCTTCCAGTGAATCAAATACTGTAGTTTATTACGCTTTCTCCTTGAGTCCAGAATCTCTGCCACTTCAGACTCAGTTTGCTCATCCGCTATTAACGGCGCTCCTGGAGATTCCACCGGTCTTAACTCACTGGGAGGGGCTGCTTTCATTAACAAGGAGCGATGAAACACAGGATGTATTTTAAAAGTATCTGGCAACTTCAGATGATAAGCCACTGGGTTGATTTGTGCCTCTATTTCAAAGGGTCCCACTCTCTTATCCTGCAGCTTCCTGCATTTGCCCGGCATCTGGAAAAAGCGGGTAGACACCCATACCTTGTCTCCTATCTGAAGGGGGGTCCCCTCCCGTCGATGTTGATCAGCAACTCGTTTATACTCCACTTTGGCCTCGTCTAATTGTTGTTTCAGTATCTGCTGCACTGCCTGAAGCTCCTGCAGAAATTCCCCTGCAGCCGGTACAGGCACACTCCCTGTACTGCTGGGGAAAGCCTTGGGATGGAATCCATAGTTAGCGAAGAAAGGTGTTTGTCCAGTACTGGTATGCAAGGAATTATTATAAGCAAATTCTGCAAAATGCAAATAAGAAACCCAATCAGTCTGTTGGTAAGACACATAACAGCGCAAATACCTTTCTAAAACAGCATTAAGTCTCTCCATCTGCCCGTCCGTCTGGGGGTGATGAGCTGAAGAAAGTTTTAACTCCATTTGCAGCTGCTTCCAAACAGCTCTCCAAAATTTAGCTGTGAACTGAGTTCCCCGATCTGAGACTAGGCTATTGGGCAATCCATGCAGGCGGTAGATTTCCTTTATAAACAATTTTGCTGTTTCTCTAGCTTCTAAGGCTCCTGAGCAAGGAAGGAAATGTGCCGTCTTGGTCAGTGAATCCACTATGACCAATATAGCTGTCATTCCTTGTGACTTCGGTAAATCAGTTATAAAATCCATGGAAAGGTCCTTCCAGGGTTGGCTAGGCGTTGGTAAAGGTTCTAGCAGCCCTACAGGTTTTCCCGTGTCTGTTTTCACCCGCATACAGACAGAGCATGATTTTACATAGTTTTCAATGTCTCGGCGCATTTGAGGCCACCAAAAATCCTTAGCTACATTTTGAATGGTCTTAAAAATGCCAAAGTGTCCAGCCGTGATAGAGTCATGACATTGATGCAAAATTCTGAGTCTTAGGTCCCCCTTTGGCACGTACCTGGCAGCTTTAAACCACAACAGTCCATCCTTCCAATGGAAACTTACTTCTGAATTTGGATCCTGTTCCATTTCCTGAATGTATCGTTGCATGCATGGATTCCCCTGCTGTGCCTTCTTGAGCTCCTCTTCCCATGAAGGCTGGCATACTCCCAACACCAGTTTTTCCGGCAGGACAATGTACTGGGGAGGGTTGCAAACTTCATCTCCTTTATATTGCGGTTGCCTGGATAGGGCATCTGCTCTCTGATTTTTTGCATGGGGGTGATAAGTAATCCTGAAGTTAAACCTGGCAAAAAACTGCGACCAGCGTATCTGTCTCTGGTTCAACTTCCGAGCTGTCTGCAGACTTTCCAAATTCTTATGATTGGAACGCACTTCTATCTGATGCTGGGCCCCCTCTAAACACTGTCTCCAATTCTCAAATGAGTCTTTGATGGCTAACAGCTCTTTTTCCCACACTATATAATTTCTTTCGGCATCCTTTAGTTTTCTGGAGAAATATGCGCAAGGATACAATTCTTTCCCATCCATGTCTGGTTGCAAAAGGACCCCCCCTATGGCTGTGTCTGAAGCATCCGCTTCCACGACGAAAGGGCGGGTAGGGTCAGCAAAACGCAAAATAGGCTCAGATGCGAATTTCCTTTTCAGTTCCCTGAATGCTCTCACTGCGTTCTCTGTCCATTGGAACTTTTCTTTTCCCCTTAAACAGTCTGTAAGGGGAGCTGTTAGCTTGGAAAAACCTGGGATAAATTTTCTGTAGTAATTGGCAAATCCCAGAAAACGTTGTACGTCCTCCCTGGTGGTTGGCTGGCCCCAATCCAATACACAACTCACTTTTCCTGGGTCCATCTCCACTCCTCCTGCCGAGATTCGGTATCCAAGGAAGTCTAAAGATGACAAGTCAAACCCACATTTCTCTAACTTGGCATACAAGTGGTTCTCTCTCAGTCTTTTCAACACAGTTTTCACGTGTTGATCATGTTCTTCCTGGCTCTTTGAAAACACCAGAATATCATCCAGATAACAAATCACGTACTGATCCAAGAGGTCTCTAAACACTTCGTTCATAAACTTCTGAAACACGCCAGGGGCCCCACATAGTCCAGAAGGCATCACCAGGTATTCGAATTGACCATAGGAGGTGTTGAACCCAGTCTTCCATTCATCCCCCTGTTTCATTCGAATCAGATTATATGCACCTCTTAAGTCCAGTTTCGTGAAGATTGTTGCAGAACGCAGTCGATCTAACAACTCCGGAATCAGAGGCAAGGGATAAGGGCCCCAATCCTGCATCCTGACATCAGTTGTTAAAGGCCAGGGTAAAGAGCTGTGTCTTCAGCTTATGACTAAAACTGTATAGTGAAGGTTCCGGACACACCTCTGTGGGGAGGGAGTTCCACAACTTAGGGGCTGCCACAGAGAATGCCATTAGTCCTCCAAGCTGCTGAGGACTGTGGAACTACCAAGATGGCCACCTTTCCTGATCTTAATGCGCAAGAGGGTCTGTAGGGAAGGAAGCATTTTTTTCAGATATTTGGGGCCTAATTCGCTTAGGGCTTTAAACATGAAAATGAGCACCTTGAATTGGGCTTGAAAGTGAACTGGCAACCGATGCAGCTGTTTTAAAACAGAGGTTATATGAGATCTGAATGGAAGTCTAGGCAGTAATCTGGCTGCTGCACTTTGGACCAGTTGAAGTTTCCAAGTCATCTTCATAAGCAGTCCCACATAGAGCACATTGCAATAATCCAGTTTGGAAGTTACCAAAGCATGGAATACAGTGACCGAGCAGGGCTGGATTTAAACTTGTTGTGGCCCTAAGCAATAACATGAATGAGGCCCCTCTTCAACAAATAATAAAAAAATTAAATGCAAAATATGGGCTGTTCAAGAATTGTTTACTGTTTACTGCAACGATATTCAATACCTATGAAAAATCATCGTCATTTTGTATGATGTTTATGGTTTCCTGGTGGCAATGTTGTAAACTTTCTTTCTTTCTTTCTTTCTTTCTTTCTTTCTTTCTTTCTTTCTTTCTTTCTTTCTTTCTTTCTTTCTTTCTTTCTAACCTGAGGCCCCTCGTAATGTGAGGCCCTAAGCTGTAGCTTGTTTAGCTTGTACGTAAATCCGGCCCTGTGACCGAGTCATCTCCATCCAAATGAGTCCTTAGCTGGTGAACCAGCCAGAATTAGAAAAATGCACTGTTAGGCATAGTGGACTACCTGAGCCTCTACTGACAGAATTAAATCCAGGAGCACCACCAAATTATGGACCTGCTCCTTCCAGAGGTGTGCAACCCCATCCAGAAAAGTTCATCTCCTGATTTCCCAGATATGAGAACTCAGGACACATAACACCTCTGTCCTTTCAGGATTCAGCTCCAGTCTATAGGCCCACATCCAGCCTGTCACAGCATCCAGTCACTGGTTTAACACTCTCCAGAATTAGATGGGAGTCATCTGCATATTGATAACACCTCACTTCAAATCTCCTGAGGACAGCTCCCCGAGGCTTCATATATTTATGTTAAATAGCATGGTGCAGGCTGTATAGTAAAAAGTGGCAGTCTTTGGATATGGTGAGCATTGGGCAAGAAATGGTTTCCAGCTGCACAAAAGGTCTAATTGCATAAAGTCCTTAATATATAATAGCATAAAATCTCTTTGATTAGAAAAAAATCCATTGCCTCCAGGGATTGAAGGCGATGCCCTGAGAAATATACTAGCTGTAGCAAGTATCTTTGGTGCTCTTGGACTTAAAACTTTCTTCGATTGTTTTATAGATTTAAGGTGGAAGGATGTAACAATAAGCTGTCCAAACAACTCTAGGATTTTGCAAGTGGCTCCTTAGACACTGCTATATGTTCCTGGTGTCCTACTTTTGCTCTGCTTTTGTCATTTTGACCAGTGTCTTAATTTATGCACTGCATCCTTTATGGTGTCCTGCCCTTGCCTTCTTTGTTTACCCTTTTGTCTAGGTCAAACTGTGGTCCACAAGCTTCATTCAGATGGTGTGTGGTGTGTCTGTAGATTTGTGGTGGATGGGACCTGGTACATCTATCACATTAAATATTCTTATTGATTTTTAATTGTATATTTATTGCTTATTTTATTGTTTTATATTGTATTATGATTTGAATTTCTATGGAGTTCAAATTGTAGTACAAAAAATACAACATATAAGAAATAAAAGACGTAACAGATACAATTAAAAATCATACAGCATCTATCAAACCTCATTGCATTCGCTACAACAGGTAGAAGTATTTTTAAGTGGTCCACCAAGACACTCAGCAACTTTCAAGTGGTCCATGGGAAAAAACGTTTGGAAACCACTGGTCTAGGTAAAATATTAAAAGCTTCTGGTTATGATAGCATATTTGCTGTATCATCACTTCTTCTTGTGGCCTGAAAGTAGAGTATTTGAGTGGTTTATTACTGAAGTGGCCATAAACCAGCTTCCTTGTTGTCTCTAGCCCTTTGACGCTCTTATATCAGTGACAAATCTTGACTTTAGTATGTATAAGAAGAATATATGTAACTTCCTGTGCCTTGCAATGAAATCCTATGCATGTTTACTCAGAAGTAAGTTCTACTGTGTCACTGGGTTAATTTCCAAATAAGTTTGCATAGGATTGCAGCCTGGATTGTTCATCTATAAGAGGGACAAAGCAAAAATTTAATCATAATTACCATTGTACTGTGAAAAGTTTAGGTACTGTCGCTAAGAGTCAGAAAAGTGCATTTTTTATTATTAGGGTGACTGTTTTCCAGTTTAGGAAGGTGCCTTATACTGAGTCTGGCCATTAGTCCATCTAGCTTAGTATTGCCCACTGGCTCTCTAGGATTTCAGATAGGGGATATTCCCACTTCTATCTGGACATGCTGGGGATTGAATCTAGAATATTTTGCATGCAAAACAAATATTCTTCCTCCAAGCCATGGCCCTTACTCATTTTTCTATTATTTTAATAATTCTCTTTGATGTTCATGAAAATTAATTTAAATGTAACTAAATTGTAAATTTGCCATAAGAACATAGTGGATCAGACCAAAGACCTGTGTAGTCCAGCATTCCCTTCTCATAGTAGCTAATGAGATGCCTACAGGAAGCCCGAAAGCAGGACCTGAGTGAAACAGCACTCTTTGCACTTGTGATTCTCAGCAACTGGCATTCAGAATCATATTGCCTCCAACAATGGAAGTTGCTGTGGCAGGAAAAAAGTCAAATACCCTCCCCCCCAAAAATAGTGTTTTCTTAGTTAGAAGAAATTCAACTGAAGCTATGGAGTGGTATATAAGCAACAGTTCATTGTGCAAACTAATGAGAGCACACTGACTACATAGTATTGTGTTTTTGTTTTAATGAGTGTCTTGGTGGACCACTTAAA
Source organism: Rhineura floridana (assembly GCF_030035675.1). Taxonomy (NCBI): domain Eukaryota; kingdom Metazoa; phylum Chordata; class Lepidosauria; order Squamata; family Rhineuridae; genus Rhineura; species Rhineura floridana. The sequence goes on along the minus strand of NC_084486.1, from coordinate 78,228,613 downwards.
AATACTTCTACCTGTTGTAGTGAATGCAGTGAGGTTTGATAGATGCTGTATGATTTTTAATTGTATTTGTTTCATCTTTTATTTCTTATATGTTGTATTTTTTGTAAAATAAAGATACAAAAGACCTCTTGGTTGCCAGGCCCAGCCTCCAAGAGGTCTGCTGTATCTTTAAAAGTTGTGCAGGGGGAAGGGAGAATTCCACCTTGTGGCTTTTCCTACTACAGGGTTGGAAGAACACCTGCACTTGGCTGACTTTCTTTTCTCCTACAGATACAGGATCAGTCTCAGGGATTGAACCTGGCAACCCTAGTGTTAATACTGTGTTTGTACTTGGTGCGAGAAAGTAGCCATTCCTGGCTACTTTGCTGCATTTGTATGTTTTAACATTTTGGCACCACAAGGGAAAATGTTTGCTTTGTGGAAGGGCTAGGGATGTCTGTGTCAGTTCTCTCAGTTTCTCATTTTTCCAGTGTTAAATTCAGTCCTCTACATTTTTCAGCAATCTGCGATTATTATTATTTTTAAATCCTCATTAAAATTATCCACCATTTTAGTGCCAATTTCTCCAAATAAACACATTTTTGTAGGCAGTTTTGACAAAGGTACACTTTTTTGCAAGCCATTTCTCATCATTTCATGCCTTTCTGCATGTTATTTTCACTCATGCATTTTTGTAAATGTTGTTTAGTTGGCGAACTGCATCCCAAAATTCTAATAAATGCAAATTTCGAAGGATGGCTGTGTTTCAGTTCTCATATTGTTTCGGAAATTGCAGATTTGATAAATTCTGCTTGGAATCCAAACTGAATCAAAATTCTCACCCAGCACTAGGCAGGGTAGGGTCCAGGAGGTGGTTGAGTGAGAGAGATTCTGCTTGCTGGCTGAGAGAGTGGGGGGGGGTTGCATGTGGTTTGGCGCACAAAGCTCTGAGCGGTGGCTTCTGCCTCCCTCCCCACCTTCCCTCTCTTACTAGCGGAGAGACAAGAGACCACCACTGCTAACTAGCCACCCAAAAGTAGCATGGCTGCTGAGAGAGCAAGGAGCAGAGCCAAAAGCCTCCTCACAACCACTGCTTTAGGGTGAGTGAGGAGCAGGCAAAAGTTGCAGCAGCAAGCAGCCAGGGTCCTAAAGAGGTACTGCTTCCAGTCCCCCCCCCGCCCTTCCTTTCTTCCTAACAACCAGGATGCATCTTCGTCTTCTGAGAAAGGTATTCCCTGGAAGTTCTTTTGTGCATATTAAAAAAAATCCCCCTTCCCATGGCAAATGCAAAGAGCTCCAAACAGGCAGTTGTTAAAAATAATTGTATAGTTAACTTACAGAACAATATATACAAGTCTACTCAGAAGTAAGTATTTATGTTTAATGGAGTTTACTCCCAGGTAAATTAAATTTGGTATAGGATTGCACTAATTAGGCCAGATTAAGGACTGGTTGAAGCGTTGAAGCTGTACTAATTTGCCGGGGAGGGGGAAAAGAAAAAATATGACACTTCATAGTACAAAGATGCATCAATCTGGTTAAGGTAAGTAAAATTTAATGCCTATAATACAAGGACTAACCTGCAATGCAATATATGTCTACTCAGAAGTAAGTTCCATTGGGTTTAATGGGACTTACTCCCAGACAAGTGGGTATTGGAGTACACACCTGGGCGTAAGTCCCATTGAACCCAATAGAGCTTATTTATTTATTTGTTACTTTTATACCCCACCTTTCTTTTCATGATAGAAACCCAAGGCGGCTTGCATATGGTTCCCAGGTGATCTCCCATCCAGGCACTGGCCAGACCTGACCCTGCTTAGCTTCAGCAGGGTGCTGGCCTCATGTGCCTTCAGACCATAGCCTGGGACTGTAGCCTACTTCTGAGTAGACATGTATTGGATTGCAGCCTTAGTTTCCTTTTGCAGTCATTTTAATTCTGCCTTCTGTATCTTCTCAACAGCCATGTGAGGTAGGTTAGGCTGAGAGTTAGGGATTGGCCCAAGTCAGTAAATAAGCAAAAACAATGATGAGTCAAAATTTAAAATGTGAAAATACTCATGCTCAGAGTATTTTTGTTGCTGTTTGTCAAGGCTTTTGTGTGTGTGTGTTTATGTCTACTGTCTCATAACTTTTTTACCTGAAAATGTTGTATTTCATATAGTTCTAGATGTTCTTTTTTAAAAAATAAAATTGCCCAAATTTTTGTGGTGGTTATTTTTTTTTTTAATTTGAGTTCTTTGCATGGTTTACATTTATAATTGCAGGACATCAGGCTCTTGTGCATTTAACAGTTCTGGAGCAGGTAGAAATTAAATGGAGTAAGTCTTTTCTACTATGGAAATACAATTATGGGGAAAGCTTCACCCTTTAACATTCTGTCTGTCAAACATCTTATTACTTGTGTGTGTCCCCCTCTCCAGGTTTACTTTTGATTTGTGAACTCCATGACCATTCCCATTCCCTCCCCCTGTTTATCTTTGCAACAACCTGTGAGGTAGCTGTGGCTGAGACAATATATGTACATAAGCAACAATTGGTAGTTGTAGTTGGTACAGCATTAATAAAGTATAGCCCCTGAAATGTATTCTGGTGGAGTCCAGTCCTATATATGTCTACTCCGAATTAAGTCTCATTGAGTTAAACGGATAAGTATATAGGATTGCAGATTAATTTTTGCCTCTGAAAGGAATGCACTGTCAGACATAGAATGTAAGAGACATACTTTTCTGGACATGTTTGAAACAGGTGGGTAGGTGGGAAGGGAGTTGTGTTAGTCTAATTGGGTCATCAGCATAGTGCCCTCCAGATGTTATTGGACTACAACTCCCATCAGTCTCAGACAACATAGCCAATTATCAGGGATGATGGAAATTGTAGCTCTGTAACATCTGGAGGGCACCACGTTGACTATATCCCTGGTTTGTAAGGCCCAAAGTAACTTTTGTTGTTTGTTACAATACGTACAAGAAGATAAGAAGAGCCTGCTGGATCCAACCAGTGGCCCATTTAGTCCAGCATCCTGTTCTCACAACAGCCAATTGGATGCCCTAAAGGGAAGCCCACGAGCAGGACCTGAGTGCACGAGCAGCACTCTCCTCACTTGTATTCCCAGCAATTGATATTCAGAAGCATACTGTCTATGACAGTGAAAGTGGAACATAGCCATCATTGCTAAGTCCCACTGATAGCTTTATCCTCCATGAATTTGTCTAATCCTCTTTTGAAGCCATCCAAGTTGGTGCCCATCACTGTTTCCTGTGGTAGCAAATTCCATAGTTTCATTATATGCTGTTCAAGACTACATTTTTAATTGCAGGAGAAAGGATAACGTTTATTCTGGTGGATTATTTTCTGGTGGTGGATTACTTTTGATAATGTGCTTTACCTATGTTATTTCTCTTAAGGTCTACCTCTGACAGTTCTATTGTGCATACATATTTACCCATTGAGTTCAGTGTGACTTACTCCCAGGTAAGTATGTGCAGAATTAAGTTACTTCTACATTATAATGTTGACAAACAAATTGCAAAGGGAACTAGTAAAGTGCTAAGGTTTGTGTGTTTCTTTGATAGGGGATTGCAAACACTAAAATGTGTTTTAGTTGAAAGGGGTGCTGTGGTGTTTTTTGCAGCACAACACAGGCATGCCTTCAAGTGCCGCAATAGATTGCCTGTTCAGTACTGATGGCAACATAATGACTGTAAAAAGATATTCATTGTCTGAAGTGCTCTTTGAGAAAAAATGAGACATAACAGAAATGTATTGTAAAAGCAGCATTTCAAGTGTAAAATATGATTATGAGTGAAAAAGCATAAGAGTGTTGGGATATCACCATTGCTGGGGTGGGAGTGGGCAGTGGATGTGAGATTCTATTGTGCCATTCTGTTAAACTTATGGATAAAAACATTTATTTTACTTCCTTCTGCGTGTGTGTGAGTGTATTTATTTTTAATGTTGTTTTAGGCTGCTTAGATGTAAAGCAGCCAAGGCCAGCACCTTGCAGGCACTCCATTTTTTAAAAAGTAACTTAAGTGTAATTATAGTGATTACTTTTGAGTAATGGTAAAGTAATCAGTCACTTTCAGAGCAATTGTAATGGTAATTTATTACTTTTTGGGGACTTGTAACAGTAATTGTAATTTATTACTTTTTAAAAGTAATGTTCCAAGCTCTGTTTGTGTGCATGTGCATGCAATTTGTAGAAGAAATAGTTTTATAAAAATTATTTTCAAATGAAACTGAATTCATCGAAAGTATTTCACTGGACCCCAACAGAGACTCATTTCTTTCTTACTGAAGACACTTGTGTTGAAAATGGTGCATTTGACAAGCAATTTGTCTGTAACACTTCCTTATATACACCATTTGCTGGCTTGGATTTCATCTCCAATTGTATAGAGTGAACCCTTCCATAATAAAATTCAGGGAACACAGTTATTGAAAAACAGATTGAAACCAGATGAGTAAGGAGGGAAAGTGTGTGCATGCTTGTGTGGCATTCTATTTCCACAAGTGTCAGATTAGTGTGACTGCCTCAGAAGGCATAAAATAGAGCTACAATAGTAGTTAATGTATTATGACCACCTTTATTTGAATATCAGGTTTGAGACCACCCAGTTATTCTTCGTAATAGTTCTAGCAAAAGTTTATTTTTCCAGTGTAATGACCTCCTGTTTATCAGAGAAGAAGCATTTTACTTAGAAAGAATAATCATATAATTGCATGTGCAATAATAATTATTTAACAATTGTATACAGCAGTTTAAAATATTAGCACTTGCAATTATTAATAGAATTTTTAGATTTCTGCTACAAATACTGATTTGATTAGTAGATGCTAGGACCTCCATGTCCCAATTATGGAGGAAGGTACAAGGAAAAGTTTCTTAAATAGGATTTCTTGGTTTGCCTTTGTGTGCAGATATAGTGTGCCACGGCTACACTTCTCAAAACAGGTGAAGAAGTAAATCTGGTGTTGGACTCTTCAACTAAATGGAGTGAATGTTCTTCCATTCAGAAGGAATGGCATAATGCAATGGGCCACTGGCACAATCACAATCACACCCATGTGCCTCTCCGACACTGGAATCCATGCTGCTTCTTGGTGCACCAAGGAGCTGTGAGGAATGAAGCAGGCTGGATGATGTCTAGAGCATAAATGATGTCCAGCTCATTGCAAAGATGGCAGAACACGCACTGGAGTGGGGGACTTCAGGCCCAGGGGTCAAATGTAGTCCTCTGGGCCTCTCTATCCAACCTTTGGAACTCTCCCCCAGGTTGTGTCTCCTCCACAGGCCTCACCCCCCCTCTCTAGGCTACCCCCTGCTGGCCCAGCTTCATGCCATCTTCAAGAGGCTTTTACCTGTGACAATACCTCTTGCTTGTTTGTCTGCAAGGATTTTTGACTTTTTTGTCTGGCTGCAATAGCCTATTGTATAAAGGTAAGAATTGCATGCATTTCTCCAACCCCTTTTTTGCCTTTGGACCTGCCCACTACTAGCATATGGCCCCCAGAAGGTTTCCAAGAGGGAATGCAGCCTTCAGGCTGAAAAGGTTTCTCCATCCCTGCCCTTGAGCGTAGTGCTTATTGCATGGTAGCAAAGGCTGCAAAGAAGCCTCCATTGCATCCTCAAGTAGCTTTCCAACAGAGCTCTTCTGTAAAATTATTAACATCTGGCCTCATTAATGAGACTTTACCTCAGGTTCCTGGTGGACAACTTTGCAAGGCATTTTGATTATAAAATTGTTAACTTCTGAGAAGACCTGGACACATTTATAACAACGGGTCCTGTGGAGATGTGCAGTCCACCATTTAGTTGGATTTTCTAGGATCATTTTCAGTTTTTGAGGACCTGGGATGTGTGCAAGGTGCTTGTACCTGTTGAACTAACCACTTGCCCTCTCAATTAGAGATATGAAGGCCCAGAGAAAGGAACAGAGTTTGGGGGAGGGGGGCTGTTTACTTTTCCTAGCTTCTCTCTTCTTCAAGTCTCTCCTCTTTTCCTTCCTTCCTTTCCCTTCCCATCCCCACCCAGCTTCCCAGCTCAGAGGAGGGCAAGGGATTCACCTAGAGAGCCATGAGGCCCATGTTGAAGGAGATCTTTTCTCATGATTGACACCTTCTCAACAGGGAAGAGAGGTGTGACCATGATTAAGCTCAGGCAGTAGACCACACTTTCCCCATAGACAGGGGAGATGCATCTGTGTGGCTTGGGGCAGCAGGCATGAGGCATGCCCATTTTCCTGCCTGCACACACAGCAAGGAGGGCATAGAAAGGCAGTGCATGGCCTTGGTATGCTGCCAGACCCCTCCTCACCCCCACCTTAGGGTAAGCTGGGTCCTGCATTCTACCTGCGATGGCCAGTGGGAGAAAGGCAATGCTCTCTGAGCATGGAGACTGGGACTGCACAGGGAAACTGGGACTGTGCAGGTGGTGGCAGACCGCAATCAAAGGGATGATACCCCTCCCATGGAACCAAGGCCAAAAAGAGGAGATAGCCATCAAAAAAAGGACACAAGAAGAGGAGATGCACCAGGTATCCTTTCCTTGTTCTTTTATTTCTCCCTCATCTCCATCTCTACCACCTCCTCATCCAGAAGGGTCAATGCAAACATAAAAGATGGGAAACCCAGTCCTCTCTTATCCCAAAGGATAAGCAAGGGGCCAACAGGAAGTTTAGCAAGAAAGCAGTCACTGCCTTGTGGCTCTTGTCAGACTTGGAGCACTCCCTCTCTTCAGAACACAAGGAGGAGGAGAGCTCTCCAAGGAAGACCTGGAGGCCCCACCCCCACAGGGGAGACTCTTCCAGGCAAACGTTTCCTTGATGCTACTGGTTAAGGCCAGGGGGATTCTGAAACTTCCTAAAGAGCAATCCAATTCAGACAGGTCTACAGGGTCCAACTCATCTAGATCTCAATCCACCTCCACCTACCCATCCAACACCAAATTCCAGAAGGGAGCGAAGAAGGGACAGCCCTCCTGATGCCAGGACGATGGCCCAGCATAGAACCATTGGGGGGCAGGTACTCAACTTTTCAGAAAACTGGGCCACAACAACATAAGACTACTGGGCTCCTACTGGGAGAAAAGGTGGGATATAAATCTAATAAATAAAAACTGTTTGCTCAAGTTTCCTTGGATTTTTCCAGGAATCCAAGAGAAAAGGTTATTGCAACCTCATGATCCAGAAGGCTAGACAAACACCAGGTGTATTGCAAGGCCATAGCTTACTTGTTCGACATCCAAGCAGTGGCACCTGTTTATCCTGGCCTTTGTCATCTGAGACATACATTTTTAGTCCCACCCTATTTTGAGATTTTAGGTTTTTAATCATTTTTATGCCGTATTTTAAAATTGTTGTAACCCACCCTGAAACCTCTGGTGAAGGGCACGTAGTAAATGATGATTATGATAAGTGCCTGTATTGAAACAAAACCAAGGGGTCTACTCGATCTTTTTTCTCATTCTGAAGAAGAATGGCATCCTCTAGGCCAGCGTTTCCCAACTAGTGTGTCACCAGATGTTGTTGGACCACAATTCCCATCTTTCCTGACCATTGGCAATGCTGGCTGAGGCTGATGGGAGTTGTGGTCCAACAACATCTGGTGGCCCAATAGTTGGGAAAGGCTGCTCTATGCTATCATGGACCTCAAGTGGCTTGAACCAGAGAATGTCTTACAATAAATTCAAAATGGAGATCCTGAAGTCTGTCTCAGAGGCCATCAACCAGAATGATTGGATGGCATCCATAGAACTATTAGAGACCTATCTCCATATTCCAGTTCACTGGAAGTACAGGAGATACTTTCACTTCTATTACGCCAAACATAACTGTCAATACAAAGCGCTTCCCTTCAGCCCCACTTCTGCTTCCATTGTTTTCACCAAGGTTCTGGTGACACTAGTGGCCCACCTGAGGACCCAGGGAGTGCAGAGTTACCTGTACCTTGACATCCTGGTCAGGGCACCATTGAGGAACCAGTGTAAGAAGACCATGCAGACTACCTTGTCTTGCCTCACCAGTCATGGCTTCATAGTCAACTATGAAAAGAGTGCACTGCAGCCTACACAGAACATTACACAGTTCGGGGTGCAGATAGAGCGGGAGAGCAAGATCCAGGAACAAATGGGGAATGTCATATCTTCAGAAGCCACAAATCTGATGAAACTGGCAAAACTACAAGACATGTTAGTTTCCTGTCAGGACGTTATGAACTGGGTCCATTTCCACTCTCCTCCACTGTTGCAAATACTCCTACTATTTCAGGATCAGATTGCAGAGTTACGCAAAACAATGATTCTGATTAGCCAAGACTTGTGCAAAGAACTGGGGTAGTGGCTCATCCCCTAGAGGCTGCTAGAAGGGGTGAGCCTGGAGACACCAGCAAGGAAGATACTCACCACAGACATCAGCCTTTATAGCTGGGAAGCACACCTGGAGTCTCAAATGGCACAGAGTGTGTGGACAACCAGCAAAGTGCAGCAGAGTATCAGCTGGCTGGAATTTCAGGTGGTGAGACTGGCACTCAGGGAATTCACACTGCATGTCATGGAGTACCAAGTTCTGGTGCGGGCCAACAACATTGTAGCCAAAGCATTCATCAGTTGCCAGGGAGGCACAAATCAGCATCCCTGGTGAGGGTGGCATGATCATTTAATCACTGGGCAAAATCTCACCTCCTTTTGCTGAAGGCAAAGCACATGGCAGGAGTCCAGACTGTGACATCAGGCTGGCTGAGCAGGACGTCCCTATGAGACTCGGAATGGCAGCTTCATCCCCAGATTTTTCAACAGATTACAGGTGCTTTGGGGTTCTGAGGGTGGATTTCTTTGCAGTGCAACAGAACTTGCAACTCATCAGCTTCTTCTCATGTTTTTGGCAATCAGAAGCCAAGGAAACGGACATTCTGGTGGCACATTGGCCAGAGGATCATCTTTGTCTTTCCTCTGTTTCCCAGTCCTATTACAGACAGTCAGGTGCATTTGGCATCTGAGGGCCAAAGTGATCTTGGTGGCTCCATATTGGCTGAGGAGGTCATGGTTCCCAGAGCTTCTGCACATGTCAGTTCAGATCTGTGGCATCTTCTTTTCTGACCAGACTTGCTGAGTCAAGGACCATTCATTGTCTGGAGCTCTGGAGGCTGAGTGGTACTTGTTAGCAGAATTGGGGCTGCTCTGGCCTCTTGTAAGGCTTCTAATAACAAGACCTATGGCTCCATGTGGAAAGTCTGTTTGGAGTGGTGCTAGTCCAGGGGGAGGTACCCAGCTTCCAGGGAGCTGCAGATGTGCAGGGGTTCCTCCAGTCTGGAGTAGAGAAGGAGCTTAACATTAATACAATTAAGAGACAGGCAGAAGCCTTAAGCATTATTCCAGCCTGTAAGGATGATTTTTTTTCTATCCAACCATGCTTTGTTTCAGCATTTCCTCAAGTGGGTGGGGCAGTGGAATCCACTGGTGATTCATAGGTTTGTAGTTTCCTAATTGAAAATGTCCCATTCCCATCCATTTTAATTCACTCACTCCAAGAATTGTAATGTTGATACGTTCCATTTCTTGCTTGACAATTTCTAACTTTCCCTGGTTCATGCTTCTCACATTCCATGTTCTTATTGTGTATGTTGTACAACTCCGGACTCTCCTTTCGCATCTGTGCGCATTAATCTCTGGGCTTCCTTCCGGCTTTGACCCAGCTGTGTCATTATCACAGTGCTTCTCATACTTGTCCTTTGTTCTTCCCCAGTAGCTCGTTGAGTGCCTTCTAACCTGGGGTCTCATCTTCCAGCACTATGTTGTGTTGCATTTTGGATCCTCTGTTCATAGGGGTTTTGTGGTAAGAGGTATTCAGAGGTGGTTTACCATTGCCTTCCTCTGTATTTGGATTCATCTTAGTCTGGTGTCTCAGCTTTGACCATTCTGCCTTGGGTGTCCCTGCTAGGAGTCTAGCCTCTTGATCTTGACTCCTGATGGCATTGCTGTCAGCTCCCTCGACACTCTCAAGCTCCCTCACCACATTATGGCGTGCTTCCTAGTGGCAGGTAGTGTGATATAACCAGAGCTTAGTTTTTTCCATCTTGATGTTTTTACATGTTTGAAAGCATGGTACTATTTTCAATCACTCAAAGCTGTTTCCAGTGTTTGCTAATGTTTCGTATTTGAGTTGGATGTATATTTGGGAATTTCTGGGTTTAGTCAGAACTACGCATTTTTTAACACTTGGATGCATGAATTCTTCTCTAAGGCCATGCAGCTTGTTAAGACAGATTAAGAATCTATCCTTTTATTTCTAATTGTACAGGAACCAAATTGCTATGACATCTTTATTAAATATTTTAGTCTTTTTAGTAGTCCCATAATTTAAACTTTTCAGGAGGTTTATTATCTCTCTGTTGATTTACAGATTGACATTACAATAGCAGACTTTCATTACAATAGCTGTTATAAAAGCTGCCAAAGATGAAGCATTCTCAAAGTGTCCTGTGCCAGCCTCCACTAGATCACAATATTGCTAAGTCAGAGGATATGCTGAATTAGTTGTCACAACCTATCACAAAATTTTGCAGTTAGGTTTTTGTGACACAGTGCACAAATTATTGGAAACACTTTAGTATTTCTGTGGATTTGCTGAACATAGTTGTGCATATAAGTAAATATTATACATACATAATAAATGTTTCTGCAATACATGTATGTCATGAGATTTTACCAGCGTTGGTCCCCATGTATAAATGAGAGGCTTTAAAAAATGATACCTGTCTTGCCTTTATCTGTATTTCACAGAGAGAGGGGTTCTTTATATATTCTCTGGTCATATTAAAGTAGTACAAACTGAGGTCTACAGATAATTGAAAATAGTAAAACTTCCATAGTTAATATATGTTGCACTAGCAGGCTTCCTTTCACCATCAGTCAGTATCATGTCACTTTTTAAAAAGTCTCTAATCATGGATCTCTCTCCCTGCCCCGTGTTTTAAGGCTGCAGTCCTTCACATTTATGTGGAAGTAAAGCCAATTGAAATGAATGACACTTAGATTGCAGTCTTAATCCACTTACTAGGGAGTAAGCCCCACTGAATTCAATTGGACTTCTGAGTAGACACAGTTAAGATTGCAGCCTTAGTACTAAATCAAGAAGGCAAAGGTGGCAGGCAGTGGGCGAGTAGGAAGTAGGATGTTCCTCCAGGATACACCCTCTGCTGATGTCAGACATGTAGGACCACCGTCAGCAGGAGAGGCAAACATTTCAATTGTACACATCTGGAATTCACTGTGCATTGAGTAAGCCTACAATTCTCAAGCCAGAGTAAAGCTTGCTTGGGGAAAACTGCATCAAAACGTAGTACTTCAGAAGAAGCTAGGAGATACCTATGGGGTGTGGGTAACATCATGTGTAACCAGATTCAAAAAGCAGGGGTGGGAGCATGCTGGAGCCAAGTAAATAGTAATGTGTACACAGCCTGAGCATGACTGAGTCCTCTAGGCATTTGAGAAAGAAACTACTACTAGAATACTAGAAAGCAGTGTTTCTTGACTACATTAGTGAATATCTTTTTGGGTTATGCTGTACACATAAAGCACTTCTGACAAAAATTCCTAAGCCTTGGAATTGCTCAAAACCTGTTGTGTCTGTGATGAAATTAAGGAAAACTAAATTTGCTTTCAAAAATATAAAATCTTCAGGATATGTACTGTGCAGTGGAAATGATCAAGACTGTAGCCATTACTGACATAGCCTTACTAAGGTCCATGCAACATTGTTTGGCACGTTGAATGCTACAAAGAAGAGCTTAATGTACCGTAATAATCCACCCATTTTAGTTAACCTTTATCTATATTTTTCTGTTTTGTGAGTATACTGTCACTGCTTGTGAGACAAGAGAATGATATCTGTCAAACCCTCAACCAAGGAGTATTCATGCAAGCCTAAAGTAAATAGGGATAGAATATTCCTTAGACATTATGTTTTACCTCTTTCACATTATGTTCCTGTTGATGGAAAGCATTCCAAAAGATTAGGAATTAATCTCTGCAGTAAAATCTTTTTAATGTTCTTGGTGGTTTGGTTCAATCTTCTGCTTAACATCAAAGACACATGTTCTCAGACTCATAGGCCATTTATTTCTTGCAATAACGTCTAAAAGGCAAAGTGTAGTTCAAACAGTAGAAGTGGGTGCTGATGAATCAATCTTCTTTTACCCATGGCTAGATTTGTTTCTCTTTTAATGAGATGGCTAAAATGGAATGATACTTGCAACTTTTCCCTTTGTTCATTGGGGTTTCTCCCATGAAAGTGTTGCATTGAGATAGACAGAATAGGGCAACTGCAGTCCTTGATCTCATCCCACCAATGTGTATCATAATGGTCAAGAGGAATCCCTTTCCTATTTACAAATCTGATTTTAATTTCTAAAATGTAAGGCAGTGAGCAAAGGATGAGATTCAGGATGTCTTGGGCCTAGAAGACTGAAGAACAAGACTATTGCACATCACTTTGAATCCACTCAAGACTTTTCTGTGTGAATTGCAGCAAGCCTTGCTGCCTCTGGTATTACACTGGGGATATTGATTGTGCTTTCATTTTTTTTATTTGTGCAGAAAGAGGTAAGGATTCCTATATAGAGATACCTCTGGGATGTATTCTCATTTCATATAGTGAACTCCATTGGTCAGGCATCCCTAACCATTGCCTGTGCTGGCTGGGACCTATGATAGTTGTAGTCCAAAATACCTGGGTGGGCACCAGGCTGGGGAAAACTCACAAGCAGTTCAGGATGGCTGGTTTTGGCTGTCTCCCTTTGGCTCCTTGACCATCACTGCATCATCCCAAACATGCAGAGTAAATTATACAGCCATAAAAGTGGCTGTATACTATAGTCAGCATGGATTTTTTGCATTCCGCAATGTTAAATTGAATATGCCATTCTGATACTTCCCATAAGCTCATTTCAAAACAAAACCTTACAAAACTTATAGTCCTGAATTCAGAAACGCTAACCCTCTAAATTTTCATGGTGATACACAAAACAGACAGAGAGAATCAAGAGTTCTAAGTGTAAAAAGAGAGAGAGAAAAACCAGACCCTTTTGGACTTTTTTCTGTCAGAGTTCTCATAATTTGTTGAAATTAATTAAAAATCAGCCATGTTCATAGAGTATCTTGCCCCATACTCTGACCTTCATCTTCTGCAGTTTAAAAGTTAAAAAAATGTCTGGCTGATTTTTAATTAATTTAAGAAATTTAGCATTGAACTCAATGATAACGTTGGGCATGCTCAGTAAGAACCAACTGTCAATGTTGTAAAAGCCAGAGTCACAGCTGCTGGGCTTGCCTAATCAGGGGACTACACCCACACCAGACCTTTATTTCACTTTAGACAGTCATGCCTTCTCCCAAAGAATCCTAGGAAGTGTAGTTTGTGAAGGGTGCTGAGAGGAGACTCCTATTCACCTGATACAGCTCCAGTGGCCAGAGTGATTTAATAGTCAGCTGCTCTGATTGAAGCCCTGTGAGGGGAACAGGGCATCTCCTAGGAACTGTCAGCATCCTTCACTAACTACATTTCCCAGGATTCTTTGGGAGAAGCCATGACTGCCTAAAATGAAATAAAGTTGTGGTGTGGATGTGTCCAGTGACACCTTTGGTTTAAATTTGGGTGGGAGGCTACATGTGCTTGCTGTAGAATAAAAAGGTGGGGGAAACGCTGAAAGCAGTGATACTGTTCACAATGTTTTCCTTTTGGTAAGGAAAGTCCCCCCCCGCCCAGTGCCCACCAATCCAATCTCCTCACCTCCCCCTCCTCCCTCCCTCCCCCTCCCCTCCCTGCACCTCCCCAGGTCCGTTTTACCTATCCTAAGCATGATTGCATGGAAGTAAATCCTGCTGAACTCAATAAGCATGCAAATTATCAAACCTGCCCTCCCTTCTTCTTCCCTCCCATCCTCTCCCTTTTGCCCTCCCCTCCCCCTTCCAATCCCCTCCCCCTTCCAATCCCCTCCCCCTTCCAATCCCCTCTTTCCCCCTTCCCCCTCCTCCCTTCTCACCCCCTTCTGCCTTCCTTCTACTCTCCCCTCCCCCCCATGGTCAGTTTTACCTATCCTAGCCAGGATAGCATGGGAGTAAATCCCACTGAAGCATGCAAGCATGCAAGCATGCAAGCATGCAAGCATGCAAGCATGCAGATCATGAGACCTGCCTCTTCCCTCCTTCCCCTCTCCCTTCCTCCTTCCTTCTTCCTCTCCTTTCCTCCTCCCTTCTTCCTCTCCTTTCCTCCTCCCTTCTTCCTCTCCTCCCTTCTTCCTTCCTTCACTTCCCCTGCCCATTCCAGGCCTCCCTCCCTAGGGTCAGTTTTACCTATTCTAAGCATGATTGCACAGAAGTAAATCCCACTGAACTCAATAAATATGCAAATGATCAAACTTGCCCTCCTCCTCCCCCTCCTGCCTGCTCCCATTCCCCTCCTCCCCTCCCCATCCCCTGTGGTTAGTTTCACCTATCCTAGGCATGACTGCAGGTGAGTAAATCCTTCTGAACTCAATAAGCATGCAAATGATCAATCCATTGTCAGCAAACTTGCACAGGATCCCATTTCTTATCTCCCGGATTAAAAAACGTAGAAATTCACTCATAGACAAAAAACCTTGCGGTTTAAGAACGTACCTATAGACAAAGATATTTCTATCAAAGTTTAAAAAGCAGGGAAATTGGGCAGCTCTAGCGAATGCACCAGGGGAGCAGGAGACCTGACCGCCTCTCTGAGATATTGTACTGCCCTACAAATTTGTCAAAATGCAAACACCATTTGGGTTGGTCTTTCACAGTCCAATCCACTTCTTGTGTAGCTTGGAAGAATTTGGTAAAATGTGCCTCTGAGCGTATGGTGAGTGGTGGCAACACCTGCAATCAGCCCAAATAACAGTAATAAGACATGTGCTGTGCTGATCTTGTTTTAGCAGGGAGGAAGCAACAATATTAAAACAGTTGATATAGTTCAGATAGTCACTTTGAATATGTCTGATTTCCTTTGCAATTTTAGTGAAGTTTCCTATAGGAAATCATTTTCTTTTCTTTCTATTTCTGTGAACATGTGAAGTACAGCAACACTCAAAAAAAGCTCCAAAACCAATTGTGGGATAATGGCACTGACTATTCTGCAGAATAGTTTCCAATGGATATGAGGAGTATCTCAGTTTCCACAAGATAAAACAGTATACGTTGAAATATATTCTTGCAAAATTCTAGGTGTGCTCTATGTTTTTAATTGACTGTGCCCACTTTTCTTTAAGTGAAGTGATTTAAGCATGGCAGGCTGAAAACATGCATCTTCGGCAGACCAAGTTGTTTTTTCCAACAGCTAGAGTCATTGCTTCCAACCGCTAGAGACATGAGGAGAGTGTCAGTCTGCGCAAGATAAAACAGTGGGAGGTGAAATATATTCTAGCAAAATTCTAGGCAAAACTCTGTTTTTAATTGACCATGCCCACCTTTCCTTAAGTGGACTAGTTTAAGCATAGCAGGCTGAAAACATGCAGCTTGGGCAGGCCAAGTTTGTTTTTTCCAACAGCTAGAATTGCTTAAATAGCAACATATTGTAATCTGTCTGATTTTACTTCAAACTGCAGTTTCAGATTCAACTGTTAATGAACCCAAAATAGAAACAGAGCATAACCTCCAGTTTGAAACACAAAAGGCTGTCTTCACTATCATATGGCAATGACCAATAAAAAGGCTTTGAAATTGATAAAAATAAATTTGACGCAGATTTCTAGGATGAATAATGAGAGAAATGTAATTTTCTAGGTTAGGTTCTCAGTGGAAACAGTAGTAACAAAAAAGAAGCAAAGTAAGAAAAAACCAACAAACATACAAAAATGTAATTCTCCATCTTTGGAGATGGCAGGTATTGCCCCCACACATCATATGTTCAGAGGCATATGTTACCAAATTCTTCCAAGCTTCACAGCAAGTGGATTGGACTGTGAAAGACCAATCCAAATTGTATTTGCATTTTTACAAATTTATAGGGCAGTCCAATATTTCAGAGAGAAGTTAGGTCTCCTGCTCCTCTGGTGCATTCACTAGAGCTGCCCAATTTCCCTACTTTTAAAAGTTTAATAGAAATATCTGTTGGCTATAGATACATTCTTAAACCACAAGGTTTTTTGCCTGTTAGTGAATATATAGCGAATCATAGAGCTGAAGACAGCATAGAAGCTGAGCACTTAATTTGGAAGTTCCTAGTTGTGATATTACCTCTACTATGAACTTGGTGCATATCGCTGACAATCCCTATCTCTCCTCCATTCTACTCTCTTACCCTGTTGTAAGGATGGTAAGGATAATCCTGACTTACCTTGCAGCAGGGGTGGGGAACCTGTTCCTCTCCAGATGTTGTTGGACTCCAACTCCCATCAGCTGACAGGAGTCGTCCAGCAACATCTGAAGGGCCACAGATTCCCCGCCTCTATCTTACATGGTCTTTGTAAGGACTATAAGAAGATACTGTATATTTAAAAGTACTATATAAATTGCAAATTTGGGGATAAGCATATATCATAATATGCACATTGCAGGCCTGCTGAACAGATTTGTTTACATTCAGAATAAGACAAAGATCTACATTCTTTGGCGTATTTAGGCAATTGTACAGTGTAAAGAGATAAATTTTGCTGTTACACAGATCTGCTTAGTTGTTGAAAAGCAGTTAAACATTTGCATTTAAGAACTGAAAATAGATTACTAGATGCTATCACTTTGTAAAGTGCATTGATGTTCATAATCTGTCCTGCTTTATAAGTGGAATAGTATCCTGAAATAAGCCCTGGCATACAGCTGCACGTTTATGCAGCTTAGTCTTGAACTGTTGATCCCTTCTCTCAGCCCCACTTCCTGAAATAGAATGTTATCACCAACTTTGCAAAACTCCTTTGAAATGTGTGAAGGAGCAGGATTCATTCACCCCACCCACACAATGTTAATACTGAGTTAATGTGCAAATACAAAATATAGTGCAAACATTTGAAATTAGGTTTGGAATGCAATTCATCAGGAGTGGAAATAACCATGCATTTTCTTTTGTTTAGAAAGGCTTTATTGAAACCATTATAACACACTTCAGACTGCATTTCTATTTCTACTCCCATTGAAATGAATGTTTATTTTAGTGAAACTAAAGAATCTAGCTCATGTCAATGAGAAGAAGAAACTTTTGATTTCAAAAAGTGCAGGTTTTGCAGGTTTATGCATACATTATAGTGTCATGAATGTCAAACTAGTAGTTGGGAGAAGGGGTTTAAGCTTGAGGGATTTTAAATTGCTGGAAGGATTTTTATAAAAAATGTGTTTAACAACAGGTGGCTTCTTTTCAAGAAATTTAAAGATGGACCTGCATCTTTAAAACTAGCTCTAATCCACACTTGTATCAGTTAGGGCTCCCACTGGGAGGAAGGATGATATATAAATCTAATAAATAAATAAATAATTTAGGATTATATTTCAAGCAACACAATAAGGATTTTAGTATCATAGAAAAACTCATAACAATGCTGCAATAGTTCTCCCTTGCTGCATGCTATCTGCTACTTTAACCATTGGACATGATGCAGCTTGGAGTATTAGCATGAAGGCTCAAAGAGCTCAATGGTAGCTGAGAACATTTCAGTCCTTATATACAATCACTTCTAAATCTGTAGTGCAGTGCCCAGGAGAGTTGCTTGTTCTGTTTTGGGACTAAGAGTCTAGAAGGGCACATCAAATTACATTGGGCTTTCATGACCTAGTATGGCAGGAATGTACAGTTACATGTCATATGATTATTCAAATTTTTCAAAGAATTTTACTTTTAAGAATATATCAAACCACTAATGTTAAAAATAATCAAGGGCTTATACAATAAAATCATTTAAATATCATAACACTGTAGAATCATAAAATCAGAACAAAACCAGTGCTGAATCAGGTCAAATAATATTGGAGACGTATGTGTTCACCCCTGGACTTCACCCTGTCTTAGATATTGAAAATGCATTGGAGCTTCTGTTTGGTACAGTTCATTACTAGAGCAGACTCTTTACTTCCTTTGGTCTGCATCATTGCTAAATTCTTTGGTGATTTTTTCCCTTGCCTTTACAGATCTGTGTCTGTTAGAGTGCTGAAAGCTGAAGCATATTTCTCCATCTGTCTATTTGGCCACATTTTTCTTATTGCATTCAAGCTATTATCCCCTGTGAATACTCACTTTCTTACTCTTTAGAGGAGAAACTCGTGAACCATTTTCTACATCGGGGTGGTTAACCTATGGTCCTCCAGAAGTTGTTGTATTTCAACTGTCATAGCCACAGCCATCATGGCCAGTACTCAGGGATGATGGGAACTGTAGTCCAACAACATCTGGAGGGCCATGGATTAGCCACTCCTGCTCTACATAATCCAAGATCTCATCCTAGTTAGGACCAACACCTCTGATACCTAGAATGAGTCATTTCCTGCCAATAAAATCATATTAATCTCAGAAGGTTCTATCCCTTACAGCTTGATACCCCACAACGTTTTAGGGTTTCCTAGGCAATTTTTCCTCTGTAAAAATGGACATGTACCTTGGCCTGAGCTTTGCTTCCTTAGGTTGAGGTGACTGTATGACTGTATGCCACTAAGAAGAAAGAACTTTATATCCCTGGTGGTAGCACTCCACAAGGAGGAGAACTGGTCAGAGGTAGACACTCATTTCTTTCTACCTCCCACCCCCAATAAAGCAACAGGCATCTGACTAATGGGTGCCATTGTGGAGATTTCAACAATGTGTGTGGAGTCTGCTGCTGCACTTGGTATCTGTTAATTAGGTTAAAGGAATAGTAGCACTTTCCTGGTAAGAGAATCATTATCGTTCAGTCACTTACCTGCTAGTCCAGGGCAGGAGAGAGAGAGACAGGCTTGTACTGATTATGATCACTAGGGAGAATAAGCAATGTCTGGTCACCTGGAGGGACTGTTGAGGAATGCAAAAGACATTCCAGATAGCTGGCTGGGCTCTGGAGCAAAGGGGGAGATAATGGGACTGACAGGCTGACTGCTCAAGACATTGGCACAACAGGTTGGAATACAATTATTAATTTTAAAAATTATTTCTTAAAAGCTGAATAAAATCTCGCTAAAATTTTTAGTAGGACTTTGGCAACATTAATTGATATCTGTATGCTTGCACAATGGAAATTCATTTGCAAATGGGACTTCCAGACTCTCTGTTCCTCCTCCAGCTCCCCACATGACCTCAAAATCTGATCCAGAGAGTTCCCCACCTTTCCAGAGCAGATTTTGGGGTCATGGGGGCCCTGCAGGGAGAAGGAAAGGAAAGAGGACCCTGTTGGATGAGTTGCCTAGTCATGCTTTATTGGATTTGATGCAGTAAGATTTTTTTTTAAGTAACAGCTAAGTAATACAGATATATGCGTGTTAGACTACCCTTGTATTTAAGCAGCAGCCTGGTAACCACAGGCAACCAGGAATTTCATGCAGATAAGTGATCTGGCTGGCAGAGGAGGGTGGCATACTCAGTTTCTTTCTGTTTTGTGACCAGCATAGAAACCAAGTGGATTGCTAGAGGAGAGAAGTCCCTTCCTCTCCATCCAGCATAGAAATGCAGCCCTCTGCTCCTCCTTTGCCAGCCCCAGTAGGCTAGTAAATCTTTTGCAGATGAGTAATTTTGGAGGCGTTCTTTGCAAGGCTGTGTGTTAGCCCTACAGTTAAGCTCTAAACTGAATCAATGACTTCTACCAGATACATTGAGTTAAAGGAGGCTATTCCATATACAGTAAATGAAGAACCAGTTTGATCATTTCTCATATATTACGGCTCAGGATCCCAATAGCTTGGAATACCTCTCTCAATATGAACCTACCTGGTCCCCTCTCTGCGGCTTGGAGGGTGGTGATAAGGAAGCGGGCCTTTTCAGTTGTGGCTCCCCATTTGTGGAATTTGCTGCCCAGTGAGGTCCACCTTCGTTGACATATTTTTGGCACCAGGTAAAGACTTACTGTTTTTCCCAGTCATTTGATAGATTGAGATGATGTTGTTTTGTTATTAGTGTGCTGCCAAAGCTTTGTGTGGCTGTATGAGGGTGGTGGTTTTATTTTTATGGTATGATATATATTTATTTGTGTTTTTAAAAATGTTGTAAGTCGCTTGGAAACCTTTGGGTAACAAGCCACTACCGTATCATCATCATCTCCTTCTCCTCCTCCTTCTTCTTTTTCTTCTTCATTATTATTATTATTAATAATAATATTAATAATATATTATTAATAATATTGATAATCTATCTACTAAACATAGATGTTGTATCTTCATGTGATGAAATAAACTTCTCTAGTCTACCCATTGTTAATATTATTATTAATATTAACAATATATTATTACTATTAATACTCTATCTGCTGAACACAGACGCTGTATCTTCACGTGGTGAAATAAACTGCTTTAGTCTACCCAGTAACAGACCTGCTTTGTTCTATCAGTCATGGGTATTTCATTTATTTGCTTCTCTTTTATGAGATTGGGGCTGTGCTATGTGCAGAAAAGAACAACATCGGAAAGAAGAGAAGGCAAAACCCTGTTCAGCTCAATGAGACTTACTTCTGAGTAAACATGCATAGTCTTGTGCTGTTGATCTCACAAATTGTCAGGGATGCTGGTTGTAAGAGAGACCCTATATGGGAATATATTAAATATATTATCTCAAGGAAAATGTACAAAATGTATATGAATTGCAATTGATGAAGGTGTTGCAAGAATGTGTAAATAATACTCAATTAAATTGTAAATTATTATAATTTAATGGTCAAATTTTTACCATTGTTTTGGAAACCTATGAAGAAGTATCTAGGAAACTTGATTTAAATCAGTCCATCCTGTGGTACAAAGGCTTTGGGGAATTGAGATTATTCTTTCTCTTGCTTCTGATTACAGAGTATACATGTAGATGCTGCTTGCTGTTGGTGTCCCAACATTTCAGCCTTGTTGAGGGCAGGGCTGTGGAGTCGGTACGCCAAACCTTTGACTCCGATTCCAACTATTTTTCTATTGTCCAACTCCGACTCCACCCAGAATTGCTTCCGACTCCACGACTCTGACTCCACAGCCCTGGAAAGCACTGTAAATGTCTTTTTAAATTGGAAGCTCTCGTAGGAGCATTTTTATCGCTGCCTGAGTATGCGCTGATCTTGGCATCACAGCATTTGTCTTCATCTGGGTCCTGTGTCATACACTGACACACAAAATGTTTTCCATCCTGAGTTATGGTGAAATGCTCAAATACAGCTGACTTCATGGGAAGCTTCTTTGACATTGTGAATTTATATTTTTAACAAATTGTCAATCAAAATTTATTTTGAAGTCGGAGTCGGTACATTTCTACCGACTCCGAATCCACCCAAAATTGCTTCCGACTCCATGACTCCGACTCCACAGCCCTGGTTGAGGATCTACCTCATGGACTGAGAACTTAGAATGTAATGGTTTAATGTAGCATGCTCACTATTGGAAAACTCTCTGTAACCTGCTGTTAAAATAAAAGAGCAACATACATTGAGAGGAATTCCTTTTCCATGCTGTATTGATGTACTGTGTTTCAATACAGTAAAGCTCTTGTTTATTTTTCCTTTTGACTGTCTTATGGGTTGCTTTGATATAGGGATGGGTAACTTTTTTGGGCTGAGGGCCACATTAACCCTCGGGGGGAAGTGTAAAAGTGGCTGTGGCCAAAAAATTAAGAATAAATTACAAATTTGGGGAGCTTGAGGAAACCACAAAAACAATTGGGCATCATGATATTATGAAGGGGAATGCATAGGAGCAGTCAATTAAAACAAAAAAAGAACCACAACCCTCAAATTTTAAAAACTTTTTTAAAAAATGACAAATGTGGAGGGGGCACAGACCTCTGGAGGTGACGGTTATGGCCTGTGTTAGCTACAACTGATTTAATACTTGAAAATTCAGTAATTACATATCATAAATAGGAAAAAATAATAGTTTGGTGGTGCAGTTTCTTATGCTAATTAACCATTTTTTCAGGACAAATAATTCCAAACTGTATCTAGCATTTTCTCAGCTCTTGGTATATTTGTGGGTCAGATGTAAAGAGATTTAGAGCAGCTTCTAAAAACCAGCAGCAGGATTCCTTAACAGCAATATCATCTCCATCTTCTACAGTGACTTTACTCAATTATTGTTTGAAATGTTAACACTGTAGATATTTGTTTTGTTTTTGTTGCATATATGAACTATCACATTTGCTCTCTACACCTTGCTAATGGTGTTGGAAAGTTCTCATAATGGGAGTTGGATTTTTTCCCTTTGGTCTTGCTCTGTTTTGCATTGAAAGGCGAACAGCTTATAGTTATAGTTAAACAAACTTATCTGACTTTTATAACCATGCTATTTTAAAGCTCCACAAGTTCCACGAAAGGATAATTTCTGAATGTTTGGCTCTACGTGTGAATAATGACTAGTACTAGATTAAAGGAGCAAGAGTTGCTGCAAACTGATAAGGTTGTCTGTTCTGCTGCTTGACATTTATAATGGAAAAAATATCTTGTTAGCCAACTACAGCTTCAAGCTCAGAAAGTGGTGTGTGTGTGTGTGTGTGTGAGTGAGTGAGAGAGAGAGAGAGAGAGTCTGCATTTAGAAATTTATAAAGCTATTGTTTGTTTTACTGCCTGAAATGCAATTGCTATACAGTTTAATTAGAATTTAAATTTCTCATGATTCTGTTCTTTCTTCTAACTTAACATTGTTCATATTCATCTTGAGGTTGTCTAGAATACCTTCTTTTCCTCTTGTATCCTTTTGATATATATGTATTCTGTTAAGACTGAAAATTCTTTTAATTGTGATCAATAATAAAACTGAATAGCTTTGTAAATCTGTTGATTTTGATTAGGGGAATTTTTTTTATTCCAACTGAAAAAGTAACATCATTTTGCCACCTCCCTTTGTTTCTATCTTATAAGGAAACTTTGAAATGATACTTGGCGCCTGCAGCTAATTGATCTTCAAGTTTAGCCTACTGTCCTAAATGGATTTTTTTTGTATAGTCCCTTGGGCTTGCACATGCAAACTTTGTAGTAGTGGACATCTAACCCTATGCAAAGTGTTGCAAGATGAAATATGGTATCTTTGAGCTGAATTATGTCACTCAGCTCCACAGTATACCAAAGCTAAGAGAAGAGAGCACAGGCTCAAAAATGACCAACTTAACTTATGTTTTTACCTGTTCCTGCCTTTGGTGGCCAATTATGAGGAACGGGAGATGCAGTAATGCATGTAGTAATGATCTCAGGACATGGGAGAAGTTTTAATAAACTTGGTAGGAGAGGACAGAATTCAATATGAGGCTACTGCTTCTGGCAGCAGCCCTATCTATTATATAATGTGTACTTCTGCCCTAAAGGGAGGAGGAATGCTCAGAAATGAGATGAAATGTTAATAGAAAAGGGTGAATTGTTACTTAAATTGGAAAAAAAATATTCGTAATAGTCACATCTACTTAGTGTTCTCGAAGTTACTATAAATGGACAAATCATCTGGTGTCGGGCCCAGGATGGGACTCAGGGACCAGGCTTGTGGTTGAAAGCAATTCAGTTTTTATTAAGGTAATATCCAAACATAGACTGCGCCTTCTCATGAAGCAACACAAAGTTACAGGTCGTGCGACGTGGAAGAAAGTTGACAGAGCAAGGGACCGCTTTCCCGCCTGTCTCTTAAGAGGGGGGCAAACGGGCGCGAAGCCTTTCGCTCCTCCTTACCGGACCCTCAGTCACCACCCTC
Organism: Rhineura floridana; assembly: GCF_030035675.1. Classification (NCBI taxonomy): domain Eukaryota; kingdom Metazoa; phylum Chordata; class Lepidosauria; order Squamata; family Rhineuridae; genus Rhineura; species Rhineura floridana. Next base: position 78,204,816 of record NC_084486.1, on the reverse strand, counting down.
CTGCCCCCTTCCTTTCCTGTCTTTTCAACTGTCTTCACGTACGTGGCGACGGGGGAAGCACGGGCCCCTCCTCTTCTGAAGTCTCCGACTCTGGTATGGGGGAGAGAGGGGGGTCAACCTTCAAACTGTCTGGCAATCTCTCGCCGCTTTTCTCTGGCTCAGGAGGCAGCGTGGGAACTTCGAGGGAAGGCTCCAGTTCTGTGAGACCGTCAAAGTCTCCGTTGCTATGCAACGCTATCTCTGGAATTTCCTCTCCTTCTCCAGTCCGCTCTAATGAACTGGGCCCCTCCTCCTCCGTTTCTGAATCCTCATACCCCCAACCTGGCACCTGGACGTCTGACGCCCTGACATCTGGCAATGAATGGCTTGGCAAAAATAATTTTCTAAATAAATGTCCCTTGACAGGTGTAAATCTCTTGCATCTCTGGATGGTGGTACCCTCAACTAATATGGAGGCAGAGAAACAACTGTAGTTTGAATTTGAACATAGACCAAAGTAAGAGGACTATAAATTTTTAGCTGGAATAGGCTAAACTTGGAGCATCCTCTGGGTACATTTACTCTCTTTCATTGTAGTAAAAGTCTGCTGTTGTGCCTATACTGTGAGGTTGGCAAAGTATCTGTCTTTTTCCTGATGCTATTGCATTCTCACGATGCCATCCATAGGTTTTTGGGGTAGTTGGGGGGTCTCTTGACCCATCTGTTGATGTGAAGGAATCCTCAGAGGCTCACTGTGACATGTTTGGAAAACATTCCAAGAGTAAACTCATATTTGCTGCAGTCTGGATGCGTTTCAGTTGTTGAGGCCAGAGAATGTACAAGGTACCTGGGTAGGTGTGGCTCACCTTGTATATACTCAATCATTTATCCTTTGACTCATGTTATCAAGCAGGGAGGGACTGACTGGCTGTGTCCAGGAGATGCTAAATGTCTCTTTGAGAGAGGGTGGTACAACCAGTCTTTTTAAAAAAAACTTGCTTTAGATCTAAATGACCCTATAGCACTATCACTGGTCTTCTCACGTCTTGGAGGAAGTGATCAGAGCTTACCAGTACCAACATTCTCAGACGCTAGTAATATTTCATATTCAAACCAGGCTTGTAAATCATCAGGAACAGATGACATACCAATAGAGTTGCTACAAGCTACTGAGACTGAATCTGTCCAAAATTTGACAAAAATTTGTCAAGAAATATGGAAAACTAAACAATGGCCCACGAACTGGAAGGGTATATCCCAATTCCTAAGAAAGGGGATCCCAGGGAATTCAGTAAATCATCGAACGATTGCCTTAATATCCCATGCCAAGTAAAGTGCTCAAGATTCTACAACAAAGGCGAGAAATGCCAGACGTCCAAACTGGATTTAGAAAGGGATGAGGCACCAGAGATCATATTGCAAACATACGTTGGATAATGAAACGGACCAAGGAATTTCAGAAGGAAATCACCCTATGCTTTAGAGATTAAAGCAAAGCCTTTGACTGTGTAGATCATAAAAAACTATGGAATACTTTAAAAGAAATGGGGGTGCCACAGCATCTGATTGTCCTGATGCGCATCCTGTACTCTGGACAAGAGGCTACTGTACGGACAGAATAAGGAGAAACCAATTGGTTCCCAATAGAAAAGGTTGTGAGACAGTGTATTTTATCACCCTGTTTGTTTAATCTGTACGCAGAACATATCATACGGAAAGCGGGATTGGACCAAGATGAAGGAGGTGTGAAAACTGGAGGGAGAAACATCAATAATTTAAGATATGCAGACGATACCATACTCTTCGCAGAAACCAGTAATGATTTGAAACGAATGCTGATGGAAGTTAAAGAGGAAAGCACAAAAGCTGTACAAGAAGACTGAAGTAATGTCAACAGAAGATTTATGTAACTTTAAAGTTGACAATGAGGACATTGAAGTTGTCAAGGATTATCAATACCTCAGCACAGTCATTAACCAAAATGGAGACAATAGTCAAGAAATCAGAAGAAGGCTAGGACTGGGGAGGGCAGCTGTGGGAGAACTAGAAAAGTCCTCAAATGCAAAGATGTATCACTGAACACTAAAGTCAGGATCATTCAGACCATGGTATTTCCGATCTCTATGTATGGATGTGAAAGTTGGTCAGTGAAAAAGGTGGATAAGAGAAAAATCAACTCATTTGAAATATGGTGCTGGAGGAGAGCTTTGCGCATACCATGGACTGCGAAAAAGTCACATAATTGGGTGTTAGAACAAATTAAACCAGAACTGTCACTAGAAGCTAAAATGATGAAACTGAGGTTATCCTGCTTTGAACACATCATGAGAAGACATGATTCACTGGAAAAGAGAATAACGCTGGGAAAAACAGCAGGGAGTAGAAAAAGAGGAAGGCCAAACAAGAGATGGATTGATTCCATAAAGGAAGCCACAGACCTGAATTTACAAGATCTGAACAGGGTGGTTTATGACAGATGCTCTTGGAGACCATTGATTCATAGGGTCACCATAAGCACCATAAGTTGTAATCGACTTGAAGGCACATAACAACAAACTATGGAACCAGGTATTCCCCATAAGTAACTACATGGAATTCCATCCCAGTAAGTTAGCTGGCTGAAAGTGGAGGGACAGTTTGCTCTGCTTGTCCTTCAGTCCAGTCTGCTTCCATAATGTTCACGGATGAAGTGAAGCTCCTACCTTCTCATGAAAATGCAGTGGGCTGGTAGAGGAGAGACATAGCAATATTTTTGTCCTCCTCTGCTAGCTCACTGTGTTTCCATGCGGCAATGCACATTGGGTTCATGCCTCTGTTACAGTTTCATACCTATTTACTGCCTCTGTCAATCAAGTCTACACAGCTCACAGTGTGACAACAATCTATCACAAATATAGTATAGATAGAAAATAGAGACTGGGCCATTCAATGTTACTGCTCAAAAATGAAACCTGGCAGTTAGCAGGTGGCATCCACTGGGTATCCACTGTATAGGCCTATGATGGGTTGCTGATTACCAAACACTACTAATGACGGTTTGCTACATATATGATGGTGACTGATGAGCAGAATTTTGGATTTTATAACTGTACCAATAATATAATAACCTTTAGATTGTTAATTATTAGAAGGAATCTAATCTGAAAAAAGAATGTAAGACAGTGAATGAACTTGAACTTCAGCATGAAAATACTTTTCCTGGGTTCCTTCTGGAGGAAGGGCAGGATATAAATGTAATAAATAAATAAAATTTCCCCATCCCAGCTCATTGGTTGCCAAATCTTGGAATTTTCCATATGTAAAATGAGAATAAATACCCCCCTTTTTAAAAAGGGACAGGAAAAGAGGATACATTTAAGTTATATATACAAATAAAACTATCAAAGTGTTACTATTTCTACGTACCCAGCAGGGCCTCATGTTCTGCACCAAAACAAGCCACTTTTGAAATTAAAGAGTGGTTTCAAAAGCAGTTTGCTATAATGGTATGGAGGTCTGCATCTCAAAGAAAGTAATAGGTCGTTGGTTGCAGGTAGATATATTTGACAAGGAACAAGTATGCCTTTTTAAACCAAATAGTTTCTTACAGTTAGAAACACTTTGAATTGGCATCCCTTTGTGACTTAAAAAGAACCTGTCAGCTGTTAAGGCAAGCAGAATTAATTCTGAGTATTTGAAATGAAGTAACTCCATAGTGTTTATTATAATGTACAGGGCCGGTTCTAAAGGGCGGCCAGGTTGGGCACTGGCCCGAGGGCCCCAGAGTTATAGGAGCCCCTGAGGGACCCTCCGTTCCCCTTCCATGATCTGCGGTGCCCCCACATCCCCCACTTACCTGTCAGCCAGCTTTTTAGCATTGCCCTTAATGAAGATGGCGGCCACAGCTTCCCTAAGGTACCGAAGCCACCGCCGCCATGTTAGTTGATGGCAGAGATGTGCGCACGTAGCAAGCACGTGTGCCATCAACAAAGATGGCAGCAAAGGCTTCATTCCTCTTAGCGAAACCGCGGCTGCCATCTTCATTAAGGGTAATGGTAAAAGACTAGACAGGTAGGGGGTGCGGGGAGGGGGCGGGCGCAGCTCGCGTGTATGCACACACACACACACACCGGGGGCCAGGGCAAGCTGATGCCCAAGGGCCCCCACATGCCTGGAGCCGGCCCTGATAATGTATAATCACTTCCAAAAGTTTAAACTAAGGCAGATAAATAATTATCTTAAACTGATCTTAAAATCTGTTATAAAATCCTTCTGTAATCGCAAACATTTGTCCAGCTGCCAAAATCTTAGCCCTTAATTAGGCAAATTCAGAAAAAAGGAATGGAGGGTTTGCCTGACTGTGAGCTATAGGATTTTTAAGCCACCCATTTTATTCTTCCTTTCCCCTCTGCAAGATAGGTTCAGGTTGTTGTTTTTTAATCCCCTTTGTCACTTAATAATCTTCCTGTATATGAAATGGCTTCAAAATTAACGAGAATGATTTTTTTTTAACTTGGAGAGAATTTTAATCCTGGAAACAACTCAAATGATGGGGAATGTGGCAATGGTTTGGTGAAGTCTTTTTTATGTTATATTCCCATGTCTGGATTCCAAATTAAAAGTATGCATCAATACTGTATTTAAATTTCATGTTTGGGGATTTTTTGCCATTAGAGGATTTTATCCAGCTGCAACTTAAGATTTTTTTTTAATTTAGACTGCCTTATGAGAAGGCAAAATGAATGAATAGTGACTGGATTAAACATATTATTTTAGAATAGTATTAAATTAGTAATTACTGGAGATTCAAAAGTATGAATGGTCAAAAAACATGGTAGCATGTCTCTATTTATAGCACCTTAGTGAGCTGCAAGAGAAGCAGAAATGCCTTTTTTAGGTGTACCAAAAAACAGTTAACTAAAACAAATGGTCTTGAGCAGTTCAGGATGCATATTGAAACTCTGTCATTCTTTATCTCTTTTCCTGACCTGACAATGTACAAGAGTCACCAGGAGTTGCATTATTATTTATTGATTTGTAGAGTGTCTATAAATCAGAGACACAAAAGGGAGTAGAGGAAAAAGGCAGAGGAAGGGAGAATACCCCGGCAATGCCAAAACAAGGAGATGGAATGCTAAGAAGCATTAAAATCCAATTGGTGCCAGACTTTTCCTTTGCTAGTGATGTTGCTTGGATGGATGTGGAGCAACCACTCAAAAGACCATGGTCTTAGTGGCTAGCCAATGTCAGGACTATCTACTTACTCTAGTAAATGGAAATATTCTGTTGACCTGTAGGGTTGATTTGATCTTACCTTATATGAGAGATATGACAGAATGTTTTGGGATGAAGCAGGAAAATGTAGCTATGGCCTATGTAACTGATAAATTACTATAAGAAAAGCTGTGTTTTTAAAGTGAAAATATGTCGTAAGAGTTATTATGCAAGGGTCTCCAGTATGGTCCTGTGTTAACGTTCCTGTGGCAACAACATGTCTGAGACTTGTGTGGCTTTTGGGAGTTTTTGTATAATTATTTTGTAACTACTCCTTGCATTCTATGTGCTTAAGGAAATATTTAGGGATGGAACAATTGTTGAGTTATTGTCAGTTGTTTCCAGTGAGGAGATCTCTGCTTGGTAAAGCTGCTTGCATTCCCGTGGTCTGTGGTATAAGGAAATACCATGTTATAAAATTTCCAATTATTTCCCCAAGGATCTTTTTTCAGCTTCCATTGATGCCTTGGGGATGGGAGTGAAGTAGAAAACAGAAATATAGTTTCTAATCCATTGCTGTGCAATCTCAAGCATTGTTAACATCTCCTGGTTCTATCTTTATTTTTATAACCCAAGGTCAGGAATTGTACCAGAGATGCCTACTTTAAATTCACCGAACAGTTATAAGCTAGTATTTTTTTACCCCATTGGAAATTTCTGCAGTGCATGTCCAAAAGCTGTAGCATATTTGAATATCTCCTGAAACTTTTCATACACAATTATGTATACAGTAGGGCCCCGTTCATATGGCAGGTTCTGTTCCGGACAGCTGCTGTAAAGCAGAACGCATTGACTAACATTGTCTAAAATGGTGCCCGATGCCCGAAAAATGCCGTAAAAGTGGGGCTGCCTTTGAAGACTGTTCGGAAACTTAAACTGGTACAAAGAGCTGCAGCCAGAGTATTAACAGGAGCTGGTTACAGGGACTGTACAACTCCCTTGTTACAACAGCTCCACTGGCTGCCAGTCTGTTTCCGGTCACAATTCAAAGTGCTGGTTTTGACCTTTAAAGCCCTATACGGCCCAGGTCCATGCTATCTGTCAGACCGTATCTCCCTATACGAGCCTGCCTGGGCCCTGAGATCTTCAGGAGAGGCCCTTCTCTCAGTCCCAACACCCTCACAAGTGCGATTGGTGGGGACGCAAGATAGGGCCTTCTCGTTGGCTGCTCCTAGGTTCTGGAACTCCCTTCCTAGGGAAGGCACGAATGGCCCCCCTCCTTGCCATCCTTCCGTCAGCAAGTGAAGACTTTTTTATTCCGGCAGGCTTTTGGGATAGAAGGTGTTTAGGATTGGGCTTTACAAGGCTTGTTTTATTGTTTTATATTATTATCTGTATTATTTTAAATTGTTTTTAGATTTTTAAGTGCCCTTTACGGTTTTAAGGTTGTGCATAGTTTAATTGTATTTTAATTGTATGTTTTTCTATGTTTTTAACTACATGTAGTTTTATTTGTAAGCCGCCCTGAGTTCCAATTTGGAAAAAGGGAGGGGTAAAAAAATAAAGTTTCAATTCAATTCAACAAGCGCTGTAGGAGTGGGGCTTTTCTGCAATTGACAACCGCTGTATCGGTGGAACGCTGCAATGCGGAGCGCCGCAAAGTGGGGCCCTACTGTACATGTTCAGTGATGCACTCTGTAGACAGTTTGGCTAAATGTCTGTAGCAAAGATAATATCAATATCTGGGAAGCAGTTTCATTGGTGTTATTTAGCTATGCTGTAGGGACAAGTCCTTGACTCACAACATCGGACATGAAGTATCCCATTGGCAGCCTTTATTTTCATTTTCTACTATTTTGGGATTGAAACTTCCCAATAAATAAGTATAATAAATATGCAAGTGTGGTCCACATATTGAATGTGCACCTAGAAATGTGGTGGTGGTGGTACACTGGGAGGAGAGGGAACATCTTAAATCAGTACAAAAGAGCAAAATGCTGAATACAGGCAGTTTATTTGTTTTATGTTTTCTGATAATTTTACTAGTCCCAGTTAATTCCTTTTTTTAAAAAATAGACATGCTGTTATTGCTCTTATGGAGAAAGTGGATAGAGAAAAGTTTTTCTTTCTCATAACACTAGAACTTGTGGACAGCCAATGATGCTGAATTTTCTGATTCAGGCAGACAAAACAAAGTACTTCTTCACACAGTATATAGTCAAACTATGGACTATAACATAGGAGGTAGTGATGGCCACCAACTTGGATGGCTTTAAAAGAGGATTAGACAAATTCATGGAGGATAAGGCTATCAATGTTTGAGGGACTACCCATTATAGTTTTGCTCTGCCTCCATGGTTGGTGGCAGTATACTTCTGAATACCAATGCTGCTTCAGGCTTCCCATGGACATCTGGTAGGACACTGTGAGAATAGGATGCTGAACTTGATGGGCCATGGGCCACTGGCCTGTTTCAGTCAGCTCTTATGTTTTTACTAGGAAGCATGGTTCAGTTAGAGAGCTATGTATAATTACAGAGGAGTGTGTATTTATTTTCAGCTTGTAAAGGGCTAGCTGGTAGTTTATAAATACACTTGGAAGTATGATGAGTTTCTGGCTTTTCAGAATAAATGGGAAAGGGATTTACAAATATTGCCAACAAAATATTGTTGATTTTTGGAATATAAGATATGGAAATATGGGGGCAGGGATTGGACGCCTGAAAAATGGCGGTGTAGAGTGGGAGCTCCTCGGCCTCTTTTAAAATTTATGCCTAAGAAAGAGAGAAAAAGGAGCGACTCAGCCTTTCTAACTGTACCAAGCCCAAGGAGGGAATGATAGCTAGAACTCAAAAAAAATGGAAGAGGTGGGTCTTAAACTTTATTTCAAAGCAACAGGACAGAAAGTTGCTTTGAGGCCTACAGCAGAGAGAATGCCCTCAGAGGAAACAATTACGGTGTTTGCATCACAAAAGATCTCTGCAAACTCACAAACTGAGAGACAGAGACCACAAACACAATATCTGAAATAGTTGGAGGAGAACTTACTAGTCAGCTCCGCTCCTTTAAACAGGAATTAATGACTAGCTGGATGGAAATAGTAGAAACCAAGCTGGGAGAGATGCAAACCAGATTAGATACAGTAGAAAATAAAACAACAGTGATTGAAGAAAAAATGGCAGAGCAGGAGGTCAAAGCTGAGACACTTTAAAAAGCACAGTTAGAAGCAAGACTCAAGCTGGAAGACCTGGAGAACAGAAATAGATTCCCCAACCTGCATTTTTGTTATCTGGATGAAGAGGTTGAACAAGGAGACATAACGAGGTTATTAGTAAAATGGCTGACTTCTCTGCTCCCAGACTTCCAATTGAAGGAAGAAGATTTAGAAAGAGCACATAGAGCGTTGGGTCCTAAAAGGAAAGAAGGATCAAGCGAAGGATCAAGGTGAACTAAAGCTTAAAGATACAGCAATATTGGCACTACAGGATTTAGCACCAGAAACTCTAAAGAGACGGAGAAAATTGAGGCCATATACATTGGTGCTGCAAAAAGCCGGTTTAAAGTTGATTGCCCCATACAAGGGGACTACATATACAGCTACAACAGCAACAGAAGTCATCAAAATTCTAAAAAATCCTACCCCTGGACCCTCCAGAAGGATCAGGAACAGGGGAAGAAGAAGAATCTAATGACAGAATAGAGAGAGCTGGTGACAAAAACGAATGCGAAGTGGTAAGGAGGAAGAAACCACATAGAGACAGACGGGGAGAAGCTCCTTTTAGCGACAATAACTGCACCCTACAACACAACCTCAGAGAACTGCCTAACAGGAAGCGTTAAGGAAGAACCAACAATATAGAAGTTCATCCGTCATGCATGCAGTTAGTAAACTGTGAAAATATGATGTTCCAAGTGTTAACAGGAAAGCACAAAAAATGGGGGGCAGTAAAAGAGGAAAGCAAGGGCCTTGAGTTTCATAAATAACTTTACAGATAGAGGCTGGGAGAGTCTCCTGTTTTACGTGGCTGATCTGTGTATTAATAGATCAGATTGCCCTTTTTTAGTTTTAACTCTTTCCTTTTCAAGGTTTTTGAAAATTTAGTTGTAAGTTAATATGTAGTACCCTGGAGTAAATAATATTTCATTTCTTTGTTAAGAAATTAAATAGGCAGTTCAATACAGTTACGTAACTGCAAGAGTAGCACACCTCTGGTTAAGGGGTAAGTCGAAGTTTTAGGTAATAGGTATACTTAGTGTTGGGTTTGTAATCAGGGGAATTGGGGAAAGAAATCGGGGAGGGAAAGGGAGGAGTGGGGGGGGAAGAGAAGAACGGTAAGGAATATAGAGTGTGAAAGGAATAATAGGAGGAATGGAACAAACACACACAAATAATCTGTTGAGAGTGACTTCACTGAATGTAAAAGGACTGGGGACCTCGATTAAACGTGCTAGGTTGCAGAAAATGATAAGGGACATACAACCAAAGTATTAATGTTACAGGAGACTCACAAAGCTAAATTAACAGATGGGTTTCTAAACAATAAGCAATGAAAACATAAATTTTTGACTAAGGGATCTGGTAAAGCAAGAGGGGTAGCATTGCTCATTCATGAATCACTGGAGTTTATGCCCAGTACAAAAGTTATAGATGTGAAGGGGAGGTATGTTTTTGTAGAAGGAATCTTAGACTCTCAAATCACCATTACTCTAGTCTCATTTTATGCCCGCAAGAAAAAAACAACTTGATATTTTCCAAACTTTGTTAGGGAAATTGAATAAATTTACAAAAGCACCTGTCATTCTGGGAGGGGACACCAAGTTGAATATGCAAGGGTTTGACCCTAACAAAAAAATAGCGCACGTAGAAAAGGAAGAGAGATAGGAGAAATAGGGGGACAACAACAAGAAAAACAGATATACAAGTTCTTTAAGCAGCTTCACCAAAAAGGACTTAGTGAAGTGTGGGCAACAATTCATCCTGCAGACCATAGTCACTCTTTCTACTTGAGGCCTCATGGAACATTCTCCAGATTAGACTCCATCATTGTCTCTGATGCTTTATTAACAAGGGTGAAGAGAGCTGAAATAGGTATAATTAAAGTAACAGACTACGCCCCAATAAATGTAGATCTTGCTAGTTTTATACCCGGGTCATATATGCCACAGGGGAGACTAAATCCCAACCTGCTCTCCTCCCCTCAAAGCCAAATTAAGATACAGGAAGGATTGGACAATTATTTTAAAGAGAACGCAGCAGAAGAAATCGGGGAGGAGAGCAGGTAGGAGGCTATGAAAGCAGTCATAAGGGGGATGTGCATACAAGAGTGGAGTTCTTTGAAGAAAAGTAAAAATCAACAGAAAGGTCAGCTGGAAAAAGAATTACAAACTCTAACTGAACTCTGTAAAAAGACAGGCTCACGAGAAGTAAGACGACAGATGGAGTGCAAAAGGACAGAGATGAACATAGCATACATAGATAATACAATGGTCAATATGTTGTACTGTAAGCAAAAATATTATGAATATGATGGAAAAGGAGCCAGATTATTAGTAACCAGGGCCAAACAAAGAAGGACCAAAAATATGATTCGAGCATTAAAAGTGGGAACTCAGAGCCAATTAATCACAAATGATAAACTAATTGGAGAGAAATTAGGTAGGTTCTATGAAAATTTGTACAAGAACAAAGATTTAGACTTGCAGCAACTAAGGGAGTACTAACTGGGGACTCTTATGCCTACACTATCTGTTTCAGAGAGAGAAAGTCTCGATGCACCGATTTCAGAAGTTAAAGTATAAATTAAAGCTCTCAAAGTAAATAAAGCTCCTGGCCCTGATGGGTTTACGGGAAATTTCTATAAACTATATAAAGATACATTAAGCCCACATCTTACAAGGCTAATACAATTCTGACAGGCGCTTGAATGCCCCCACATGGACTACTTCACATATAACCTTGTTATTGAAACCAGGCAAAACACCAATCTCCCCAGACTCATACAGGCAAATATCACTTTTAAATACGGATTACAAGATCTTTGCATCTGTCATCGCAAATAGTTTAAAACTGATCACCTACATATTAGTTCATCCAGACCAATATGGATTTATTCCAGGTAGATACATAGCAGATCCAGTGAGACATTTGTTTAGTATAATGAAATTGAGTAAAATAAATGATTCCCCATTGGCTTTAGACATTTATAAGGCCTTTGATAGCATAAACTGGATTTTTTTATTAAAATCATTAGAGAATTTTAAATTTGGCCCTAAATTTTCCAAAGTTATGGAAAGCATATATACACAATCAACAACTTGATTAGTCTCTGCCCGCCTGGCTTTTTGGCCTTACATCAACCTAGACTTGAGGATCCTGGAGGTGGAGTAGCAATAATATACAGAGAGACTATCTCTCTGACTAGAGCGCCGTTTCCATCTCTCCCTGGGTTTGAAGCCCTTAGTCTAAAATCTGGCAGCCAGGATGGTTTGGCAATTTTATTGATCTATCGTTCCCCATGTTGCTCTATGACCGCCTTGCAGGAGCTATCGAAGTTGATTTTGGAACTAATGTTGGTGTCCCCTAACCTGTTAGTATTGGGAGATTTCAACATTCATGCCAATTCCTCTTTATATGGTGCGGCCCGTGATTTTATGACGACTATGACCACCTTGGGATTATCTCAATTAATTAAGGAACCCACACATAGAGCTGGTCATACTCTTGATCTTGTTTTTTATACTGGCCCGGATGAAGAGGACTTGGCACTTAGTGATTTATCTATTCGCCCATTACTTTGGACAGATCACTATTTGATTAAATTTAAAATACCACCATTACATACTCCTTTTAGAGGAAAGAATCCTTTAAAAATGATTCGCCCAAAAAGGTTATTAAATCCAATTGTTTTCTTATCTACTGCTGAAAAATTTTTTGTTCCTTGAACTACTCCATTGTTGATTTAGTAGATTCTTGGAATAATACAATGTCCAGGACTATAGATGCTATTGCACCTTTACGTCCACTTACTCACTCTCGATCTAAGGTGGCCCCATGGTTTTCTAAGGAATTGGCAGATATGAAACGGACTTACAGGGGCTTAGAGCGTCGTTGGCTGAAGACACAGAGCCTTTTTGACCAACTTCAGGCCAAGAACTTTTTGAAGCATTATATGACATCTAGATCTACGGCACAAAGAGCCTTTTTCTCGGCTGCCATTTCGTCTGCCGACAGCTGACCAAAAGAACTCTTCTGGGTGGTTAAGGACTTGCTTAATCAAGACCAACATAAGCCAAATTTCGATCATTCTGCCTCCCGTTGTCAAGAACTAGCCACATATTTTAGTACTAAAGTTGCCCAGATTCGTTCTGATCTTGATACTAATAATGTTGTAATTGATGCTATGCCCTCTACTACAGTTACTATCTGCTCTTCCACTTTAGACTCATTTCAGCTCATCCATCCCGCTGATATAGATAATCTTTTGGAAGGGATGAGACCCACCACGTGTTCACTAGACCCATGTCCCTCCTGGATTATAAAACAGTCCAGAAAGGGACTCACAGACCAGATCAGTGAGGTGATCAATGCTTCCCTCCAACAAGGCCACCTTCCAGGCAGCCTAAAGGAAGCAATTGTCATTCCCTTATTAAAAAAGCCTTCTTTGAACCCTTCCAGTTTAGATAGTTTCCGTCCCGTGTCCAACTTACCTTTTTTAAGTAAAATTATTGAGAAAGTGGTGGCCTCTCAGCTCCAGAGTTTCCTGGAGCTGACAGATTACTACGACTCATCTCAATCTGGTTTTAGGCCGGGTCATGGAACTGAGACCATATTGGTGGCCTTAGTGGATGACCTCCGGAGAGAGTTAGACAAGGGGAAAGTTTCTTTGTTAGTCCTTCTTGATCTTTCAGCAGCGTTTGACACGATCGACCATGACATTCTCTTGGGCCGCCTCTCCGAGATGGGCTTACGAGGCACTGTTTTTCAGTGGCTCCGCTCTTTCTTGGAGGGCAGATCACAGAGAGTACTATTTGGGGATTTTAGCTCTGATCCCTGGTCGTTGTCATGCGGAGTACCATAAGGCTCAGTGCTTTCACCGATGCTGTTTAACATTTACATGAAACCGCTGGGAGAGATCATCCGGAGGTTTGGAATTCAGTTTCATCAATATGCTGATGACACCCAGCTTTATTTTTCCTTCCCTCCGGATACGAAAGATGCCATCCTTCCTTTAAATAATTGTCTAACAGCAGTTAAGACCTGGATGACACAGAATAAGCTGAAATTGAACCCAGATAAAACAGAGGTGCTGGTGGTTGGGCACCGAACCAAGTTGGAAATAGGGAATGTACCGTTATTAGACGGAGTTTTACTCCCTTTAAAGACCCAGGTTCGTAGTTTGGGTGTCCTTCTGGATTCGGCCTTGACTTTGGAGGCCCATGTCTTAGCAACTTCCAGAAGTGCCTTTGCCCGTCTAAAATTGGTTCACCAATTGCGCCCTTTTCTGGAACTCTCTGACCTAACCACGGTTACCCATGCCTTGGTTACGTCTAAGTTAGACTATTGTAACTCGCTTTATACTGGACTTCCCCTTAAAATACTTCGTCAACTGAAATTAGTCCAAAGAGCGGCTGCCAGGATGTTAATAGGAGCAGGTTGGCGAGTTCACACTACTCCGCTCCTAAAACAACTACACTGGCTTCCAATTTCTTATCGAGTTCAGTTTAAAATCCTGGTTTTAACGTTTAGAGCTTTATCTGGTTCAGGCCCTAGTTATCTTTCAAATCGTATTTCGTTTTATGAGCCTGCTCGTTCTTTAAGATCTTCATTAGACCCCAGCCTTAATATTCCTTCTTTTTCCCAAATTCATCGGACTGGTATTAGGAATAGATCGTTTTCGGTGGTAGCACCAACTCTTTGGAATTCTCTTCCGCAGGAAATTTGTTCTTCCCCCTCTTTAATTAGTTTTCGTCGCCAAGTTAAGACCTTTTTATTTCGGTTAGCTTTTGAATTGTGACAGATAATTTATATTTTTTTATATATTGTATATTGTATAATGTGTTTGCACTATGTTATTGTTTTGGCCGCTTAGAATTCTTTGGAACTGAAGCGGGATATAAACTTTTTAAATAAATAAATAAATAAATAAACTATGTGGAGACTAGGTGATAAAGGGCGGCGGCACCCTTGGCTTTGTCCCTGGGCCAAGGCTGGCAGTGGCTGCCTCTTCCAGCCATGACCCTGATGCGTGCAACCTTCATGCTTTCGCCTTGCTGCCCAGGGCTCGCTGGAGCGGGACGGGCCTGCCTGGGGCTGCCGTGAAGTTCTCAGAGACGCAAGAAAAGTTGGCCATACTTGCCGCCGCTGCTGGCTGTCCTTCCCCGGGCTCGCTTCTGGGCTTCTCCTCCTCCCCGCCGCGGCCATGTTGTCAATGTCCATGCTTGACGCTGCCTATCGTCAAGCAGCTGCTGGGCTGGAAGAAAGGCAAGCAGAATGGGCAGGAGGAGAAGTGGTGCGAGAAGGCGGCCAAGAGCTTTGTGAAGAAGCTCAAGAAGACCAAGCAGCTGGAGAAGCTGGAGAAGGCCATCACCACCCATAGCGTCAACATCAAGTGCATCACCATCCCCAGGTAGCTGCCTCCTTTCGGCTTCCATCCGATGACTGAGTTTGGCTTAGAAACAGAAGTCTCAAAAATGGGGTCCAATCCCAACAGTCTGCTGGGACAGGAACAGAGTAAACTGTGTCTGAGAGAGACTCTAAGCATGGGATATTGTATGCTGGCAAAGACAGAGAGTGATCCATTTTAAATTCACTTGTTCAAAATTTTCTGGGACTTTTTTCTTAATGTTATTTATTTAGTTTAATTTTTTGTAAATTGTATTGCTTTTATTGATGTATTTTTATACTTGTGTTTATTTTTCTTTGTAAGCCGCCTTGAGGGCCTTTGGCCAAAAGGCGGGGTATAAATAAATTTAATAATAAGAATAAGAATAACTATAATAAACTTTAATGGTACCAAATCAAGACAGATACAGGTTAAAACAGGTACTAAATAATGGTACCCGTTATCCCCTCTATTATTTACCTCAGTGGTAGAATTTTTAGGCAACAGGCTCAGAACTAATAGGGAGATTCATGGAGTTCAGATGGAGAAGGAAGAACACTTAATAAGTATACGCGGATTATATCGTACTCATGGTAACAAATCCTATAGAAGCCTTACCACATATTCAGAAAGAATTACAAATGTTTGGGGAGGTAACAGGATTAACAATAAATTTTAAAAAATTAGATGTCCTTTGTATCAATACACCACCAAACCACCAGCTACATTTCTCTCAAAAGCTGGGAGTTCCGTTAGTACAAACCTCCTTTAGATATTTTAGGGGTACAGGTATCCGAAAACTTAAAAATCCTACGTAATAAATTATGTTGCTATATGGAAGCGTATACAAAAATATATTTCAGTATGGAGTAAATTAAAGTTTTCCCTTTCCAGCAGAATAACACTAGTAAAGATGATGTTGCTTCCAAAATACACATATTTGTTCAGAGCTTAGAAGTAACTCGTTAGAAATAACGAGTTACTTGTAATTTGTTACAATTTTGCATAACGAGTGGGTAACTTCGTTACATTTTGTATGTAACAGAATGAGTGGTAATTTCATTACTTTTGAGCTGCAAATGTAACTTTTTTGCGTTACATTTGGACGTTACTGGGGGGAAAGCAGGGGAAATCATCTGCTGCTGTGATTGGTGGAATGGTGGAGGAAAGATATGTGCCTCAAACTGGGCTTCTGCGCTGTTTAGCTCTTCCCTCGTGCTCTATGGAGGCACGAGGGAGGAAGTGGAGAGTCAGACAGAGCTGGAGGGCAAGGAGGAGTAGAAGGCAGAAGCAGCAGAATGGAAGTGAAGAGCTGTGGAGGTAAGTGTATGTGTTACCCTTTCCAGCCTACTCTCCCTGCCCCCTCTGCTCGTCCTGCCTCCCTCAGCCTGCTCGCCCACCCCCTCTGCTCTTCCTGCCTCCCTCAGCCTGCTCGCCCACCCCCTCTGCTCTTCCTGCCTCCCTCAGCCTGCTCGCCCACCCCCTCTGCTCTTCCTGCCTCCCTCAGCCTGCTCGCCCACCCCCTCTGCTCTTCCTGCCTCCCTCAGCCTGCTCGCCCACCCCCTCTGCTCTTCCTGGCACACACCCTGCTTGTCCTTGCACCCCCTCGGCTTGTCCTTGCACCGTCTTTGCATCCCCTCTGCTTGTCCTTGCACCCTCTTTGCATCCCCTCGGCTTGTCCTTGCACCGTCTTTGCATCCCCTCGGCTTGTCCTTGCACCCTCTTTGCATCCCCTCGGCTTGTCCTTGCACCGTCTTTGCATCCCCTCGGCTTGTCCTTGCACCGTCTTTGCATCCCCTCGGCTTGTCCTTGCACCGTCTTTGCATCCCCTCGGCTTGTCCTTGCACCGTCTTTGCATCCCCTCGGCTTGTCCTTGCACCGTCTTTGCATCCCCTCGGCTTCTCCTTGCACCGTCTTTGCATCCCCTCGGCTTGTCCTTGCACCGTCTTTGCATCCCCTCGGCTTGTCCTTGCACCGTCTTTGCATCCCCTCGGCTTGTCCTTGCACTCTCTTTGCATCCCCTCCGCTTGTCCTTGCACTCTCTTTGCATCCCCTCCGCTTGTCCTTGCACTCTCTTTGCATCCCCTCCGCTTGTCCTTGCACTCTCTTTGCATCCCCTCGGCTTGTCCTTGCACTCTCTTTGCATCCCCTCCGCTTGTCCTTGCACTCTCTTTGCATCCCCTCCGCTTGTCCTTGCACTCTCTTTGCATCCCCTCCGCTTGTCCTTGCACTCTCTTTGCATCCCCTCCGCTTGTCCTTGCACTCTCTTTGCATCCCCTCCGCTTGTCCTTGCACTCTCTTTGCATCCCCTCCGCTTGTCCTTGCACCCTCTTTGCATCCCCTCCGCTTGTCCTTGCACCCTCTTTGCATCCCCTCCGCTTGTCCTTGCACCCTCTTTGCATCCCCTCCGCTTGTCCTTGCACCCTCTTTGCATCCCCTCCGCTTGTCCTTGCACCCTCTTTGCATCCCCTCCGCTTGTCCTTGCACCCTCTTTGCATCCCCTCCGCTTGTCCTTGCACCCTCTTTGCATCCCCTCCGCTTGTCCTTGCACCCTCTTTGCATCCCCTCCGCTTGTCCTTGCACCCTCTTTGCATCCCCTCCGCTTGTCCTTGCACCCTCTTTGCATCCCCTCCGCTTGTCCTTGCACCCTCTTTGCATCCCCTCCGCTTGTCCTTGCACCCTCTTTGCATCCCCTCCGCTTGTCCTTGCACCCTCTTTGCATCCCCTCCGCTTGTCCTTGCACCCTCTTTGCATCCCCTCCGCTTGTCCTTGCACCCTCTTTGCATCCCCTCCGCTTGTCCTTGCACCCTCTTTGCATCCCCTCCGCTTGTCCTTGCACCCTCTTTGCATCCCCTCCGCTTGTCCTTGCACTCTCTTTGCATCCCCTCCGCTTGTCCTTGCACTCTCTTTGCATCCCCTCCGCTTGTCCTTGCACCCTCTTTGCATCCCCTCCGCTTGTCCTTGCACTCTCTTTGCATCCCCTCCGCTTGTCCTTGCACCCTCTTTGCATCCCCTCCGCTTGTCCTTGCACCCTCTTTGCATCCCCTCCGCTTGTCCTTGCACCCTCTTTGCATCCCCTCCGCTTGTCCTTGCACCCTCTTTGCATCCCCTCCGCTTGTCCTTGCACCCTCTTTGCATCCCCTCCGCTTGTCCTTGCACCCTCTTTGCATCCCCTCCGCTTGTCCTTGCACCCTCTTTGCATCCCCTCTGCTTGTCCTTGCACCCCTCCAGAGAGGGTGAAAATTGGGAACTGGCAAGAGACTAGGAGGTAGGTGCAGTCTCATAGTTCTGTTTGTGTGTTTTGCTTCAGTTATGTGCCTCTCATAGAGCGACTCTCACTAGGCAGCAAGAGATGACTACCCCAAGCAACTAATTTGGGGCACCATGCAACAAATTATTAGCTATTTTAATTTTTGGTTGTTGTATATTTACTGTCAGGAAGAGGTACTTGTGAGATTTTCTGCCTCAAATGCCAACATAACTTTTCAAGCTATGGTACTATGACCTTGACTTGGGGGCAGGGCACCATTTGCTCTTCTGCTTCAAGTAGCAAAATGTCTTGGGCTGCACCTGCTTGCAGTCATTTCACATACTGGACAACTAACATGGCTTTTTGGTGAAGGGCGAGAGAGAATAAGACTGTTATCTCAAAAACTGTTGTGCTTGAGGAAAAGATGGCAAACATGTAGAACTGAACTTTTCTGCAATAATATAGACATTTGCATAGGGTATTTTTTTCTACTCATGGAATATTAAATCTTTAAGTTCTAAATCCTTTGTCATCCCCTCCCCCTTGTGCACACCCTTTACACTGTCTTTCTCCCTATGCTTGTAGGTCAAAATAACAACTGGTGTAGTTTGGGAATTAACAGAACGAGAGCTGAATTACAACTCAAAAAAGAACTTTCCTGCTGGTGTCTGCTACTGATGTGGGGGGCATTTTGTTAGGGAGAAGTGATGAGAGGGGGTAATTTGCTGCTGAAACTTTTTATCTGCAACCCCTAGCTGATGGAGGTCAATAAGGAAAAACATGGGACATTGCACTGGTAAAGTGGCAGGCATGGAAAACAGCCCCTTCCATCTATCTCCTGCTTCACCTACCCAAATGCACCCCAGCAAATGCTTTGCACATTGACAGCACACATTTAGTTGGCTTTCTGGTATTTGCTGCTGAAAGTGTAGTTCCATGCTAGGTGCAGCTGGGACGTTCTGAGTTCATATCTTACCACAGCCATGAACTCGCTGGATGACCTTCTGGCCACACCCACGCCAGACATTTATGCCACTTTAAACAGTCATGACTTCCCCCAAAGAATCCTGGCAAGTGTAGTTTGTGACGGGTGCTGAGTGTTATTAGGAGACTCCTATTCTCCTGACAGAGCTCCAATGTCCAGAGTAGTTTAACAGTCAGCCCCTCTTCTCAGACAATTCTGTGACTGGAGTTCTGTGGGGGGAATTGGCCTGTCAGGTGTGCTTTAACTTGGATTCCTGCATTGAGCAGGGGTGTGGACTCGATGACCTTAAAGGTTCCTTCCAACTCTACTATTCTATAATTTTCTGTTAGCTGAGACATCTCTCTCTCTCTCTCTCTCTCTCTTACACACACACACACACACACACACACACACACTCACTCACTCACTCACTCACTCACTCACACAGCCACTGAGCATTTCATAACAGAGCATGCTCAGTACTCATTTGGGCTGTTTGGGGAGTCATCCCCTTTCTGTTTTCTCTCTCACTTTTTTGTATACTGCAACACTTGGGGTTCCCTCTTGCCCACTAATACTCCTTATTATGTGTGGTATGGATGGTGATACCATGGCTATATAAGCAACAACACTTCCAGCCTGAGCTTCAGAAATAGAGGGAATGACACTCTGACCAGTTTAAGTGGTTAGTATTTAAATCTGATTTGGAAACTGTTCAGTTTGATACAAGGTGGCTATTAAGCATGACCTAAAAGCTGCAATTCCAGGCATACTTACTTGGAAGTAATTCCCATAGCAGTAAATAGGATTTACTTCTGGGAGTATAGAATCAATCCGTAAGAGTCTCCCAGTAGACACCATACATGTAAGCACATGGCTTTTCCCCAAGAATCTTGGGGACTGTAGTTTACTCCTCACAGAGCTACAATTCCCAGCACCCGTAACAAACTACAGTTCCCAGGATTCTTTTTTGGGGTGGTGGTGGAAATGTGCTTTAAATCTGTCATGTGTATGCAACTTTGGTGAGATAATAGCTGAAGGTAATCAGCCCAAAATGATAACAAATAATCAGTAGGCATTCCCAAAAGACATTCAAACAGTGGGTAAAAAAAAGTGAGAATTACAGAGGCAAACACAGAATGCAGTTAAGCAATAAAGTAATCCAAGAGAGAGGAGACACCTTTGTCTCTGCTCTCTCCCTCCTGAGCCAGGAGGGCAACTCCCAAACCTGAGTGTTGCACCTCCAAGTTAGTTAGAACTAGGTATGCCTTTCCTATCTACTATGTATTTCTATAAATAAAATAGCTTTTCTTATTTTACTAAGTCTTAAGTCTCAGTGATCTCAGTGCAGGGTAAAAGCCTGCCACTTAGGTAAACGCACACATTGGCGCACACACATCTCAGACTGTTGACAATCTCTGCTAATATCTATACAAATTTACATAACATGCATCACCTGAACTCACATGATCTAGAGTTACCTTAGATCTTGCAACATTTGCAAATGAGAAGCAATAGGGTTTTATATTAGTTCTGATTGTCTATTGGGCTATCATAGGGTATGTATTTTTTGCCTTTTCTATGGCAAAAACTCCAACTTCAGTGGAATTTATGTGATGTGTTCTAACCATTTGAATGTGGCTAATGAATGCTTTATTCTTTCATCAGAACTTTAGCAGTAGTACTAAAATACTAATAAAAAAGGGAAAGAGAAAAAATACTTTACATACATCATTCAGCTGTATTGTTAATTATAGATATAGATATAAAGGATAAATGGCATTTTGTCAAAAGTATTTTTGCCTACATTTTATACCTCCTCCTTGGTTTTCCAAGCTTGGCATGGAATGCTTGTCATACAGAATTAATTTGAAATGCTGCATTATCATAATCATCTTCTTCAAAATAAAAAAATAAATGTACTGCCTTCAAGTTGATTCCGACTTATGGTGACCCTATGAATTGGGTTTTCATGAGAGGCAGTGACTGGCCCAAGGTCACCCAGTGAGCTTCATGGCTATGTGGGGATTCGAATCCTTCTACTACCCGCTGTGTGTGTGTGTTTAGTTTTAATATTGTTTTAGGCTACTTAGATGTGAAGCAGCCAAGGCCAGCACCTTGTAGTCATTTTTCTAAAAAAGTAACTGAAATGTAATTGTAGTGATTACTTTTGAGAAAAAGTAAAGTAATCAGTTACTTTCAGATCAATTGTAATTGTAACTGCAATTACTACTTTTTGGGCCAAGTAATTGTAACTGTAATTTATTACTTTTTAAAAGTAATCTTCCAAGCTCTGTTCTTTTCACATTCTCCCCTTTCCACTGCAATCAAATTTGGACAATGCTAAAATAACTTTAGAAAAGTGTATCTTACAAAAGGTCTTAGAAGCTGGGCTGATCACTGGTCTCTAAAGGATCTCCTTGGTGGAAAAAGCTTCTGTATTTAGTTGTAGGTTTGTCCTTGTCTTCTAGAAAGTTCTCAAGTTATGTTAACCAAAGTAGGTGGGAAAGAATGGGGTACAAATATACCATTGTAATTCTGTAGTGGTGTGTATCAAAATACACATTCACAACCTGTGCAACTCATACCTATCAATCATGAAGGATTCAGTGTTTGGAACTGTGGGTCTTAATTCTGTTTTCATTTTTAACATTCAGCAACTGATGGTCCTTCCAGACATCCTGTTTCTTGAGCATTCATCCTGATTTGCTTGTGCAAAGCTAACATAGAGATTAGATTATATCCAGTCTTTCTTGAGCATTCATCCTGATTTGTTTGCGGGGCAGGTCTACAACAATAAACATTTGTCCTGCATTCATCCTGATTTGCTTGCAGGGAATTTATAGGTCTCCCCATTAGTGATTCATTCATCCCACACTTTTCAATGAATTTCCCCATCATTTTACAAACGGCAAAACATCAGTTTCTTTTAAAAAATGAATTTGTTGCACTAGGGCAACAGAGCTTTTTACTCCACTTTACCTTCACATACCTACATTTCCCGGTATACACTTGAATCCCTTCCACAGAAGAGTGACAGTCTGGAGGCACTTTGAGAACATTTTCCCCAACACGCATTAGAATCTCAACGGTACCCTTCTGGAATCCTGATAAATGAGCATAGGTCAAATGCATACTCATGATAAAATAAATGCTTGCACTGCACTTTACTTGCAATGGCATATACAGTTTTCTGACATAGAGATTCTCTCTGAAAGTTAAACGCCATAATTAAAACAGCCCTTAAGACTATTGCATTTTGCAGGCAGAGTTGCCAGTTGGTTCACTGAAGCTGTCCTTTGACATGCAGAAATTTAGCAGTCAGAGATTTTCCTGGCATGGATATAAGATGATAGGGAAAGCTTCATTTGCTTAATTTTGCAGTATTAGGCTGCTATTAAAAGCACAAGAGCAGGGCAATATTTTTTTTAAAAAAGGCTGGCAAATCTATTTGGATGTATGTTTGCTTTTGAAGTATGGCACTTTTCCCTTTTAATAGTTTAGCTAACTGGGAGCTAAATTTACTGATTTGTTGTAATTTGTTGCTTTGGTGATCAGAGTGTGTCGGATCATGAATCCCATGGTATGGTCTGAAGGTACATGAGGCCACCACCTTATTTAATTTAAGCAGGTATGTATTTTGTCAAGGCCCAGAAGAATGACACCTGGGAACTAGGGTTTCCAGGTCTCTGGTTTTCACCTGGAGACTCTGGATTTTTGGGGTCCACTCTGGATCTCCGGGTGAATCACCTCAATCTCCAGACTCTCAGCTTTCATTTTTTTTAAAATTAAGTTTCTAGGTGGTCTGGTTCATAATGTCAGCCACCCCCCTGCAACGTCTGTTAAATGGGCTTGTAGCTGGCTGCTCTAACCCCACACTTTAAGGATTGTAGCTAGTAGGTGAAGTCACAGTTGTGATTGACAAGGGACTTGTTGACCTCCAGGCAATAGCTAGAACCCATTGCAAGGCCAGAAAACTGTTTTTCCCCCTACTTGTTTGAATATGTCATGAATGGAGTAAGCTAAAGTTTCTCTCTCTCGTGTGCAGGAGATCTAAATGCCATTACAATGTGTGATGCTTTTCTAATTATTTTATTTATTTATTCATTATTTTATTTATTAGATTTATATCCCACCCTTTCTCCCAGTAGGAGCCTCTCTCTCTCTCTCTCTTTCTCTCTCTCTCTCTCTCTCTCTCTCTCTCTCACACACACACACACACACACACACACACACACACACACACACACACACACACACACTCACTCACTCACTCACTCACTCACTCACTCACACAGCCACTGAGCATTCCATAACAGAGCATGCTCAATACTCATTTGGGCTGTTTTGGGAGTCATCCCCTTTCTGTTTTCTCTCTCACTTTTTTGTATTCTGCAACACTTGGGGTTCCCTCTTGCCCACTAATACTCCTTATTATGTGTGGTATGGATGGTGATACCATGGCTACATAAGCAACAACACTTAGAGCCTGAGCTTCAGAAATAGAGGGAATGACACTCTGACCAGTTTAAGTGGTTAGTATTTAAATCTGATTGGAAACTGTTCAATTTGATACAAGGTGGCTATTAAGCATGACCTAAAAGCTGCAATTCCAGGCATACTTACTTGGAAGTAATTCCCATAGCAGTAAATAGGATTTACTTCTGGGAGTATAGAATCAATCCGTAAGAGTCTCCCAGTAGACACCATACATGTAAGCACATGGCTTTTCCCCAAGAATCTTGGGGACTGTAGTTTACTCCTCACAGAGCTACAATTCCCAGCACCCGTAACAAACTACAGTTCCCAGGATTCTTTTTTGGGGGGGTGGTGGAAATGTGCTTTAAATCTGTCATGTGTATGCAACTTTGGTGAGATAATAGCTGAAGGTAATCAGCCCAAAATGATAACAAATAATCAGTAGGCATTCCCAAAAGACATTCAAACAGTGGGTAAAAAAAAGTATTTTTGCCTACATTTTATACCTCCTCCTTGGTTTTCCAAGCTTGGCATGGAATGCTTGTCATACAGAATTAATTTGAAATGCTGCATTATCATAATCATCTTCTTCAAAATAAAAAAAATAAATGTACTGCCTTCAAGTTGATTCTGACTTATGGTGACCCTATGAATAGGGTTTTCATGAGAGGCAGTGACTGGCCCAAGGTCACCCAGTGAGCTTCATGGCTATGTGGGGATTCGAACCCTTCTACAACCCCCTGTGTGTGTGTGTTTAGTTTTAATATTGTTTTAGGCTACTTAGATGTGAAGCAGCCAAGGCCAGCACCTTGTAGGCATTTTTTTAAAAAAGTAACTGAAATGTAATTGTAGTGATTACTTTTGAGAAAAAGTAAAGTAATCAGTTACTTTCAGAGCAATTGTAGTTGTAACTGTAATTACTACTATTTTGGCCAAGTAATTGTAACTGTAATTTATTACTTTTTAAAAGTAATCTTCCAAGCTCTGTATTTGTTTTATGTTTTACCCACTCAAATAAAAAAGAGTAAGATAATATTTTGGCAAAGGAAATTAGAACAATTTATTTATGCTTCAAAAAAACCCAAAAACTGCCAAAAACCTTAGGTGCAGAAGGAACCAAGAGGGAGGATGGGCATGTGATTAAAATTCCCATTTAAATCAATGGCCTTTCAGGAAAACAGCTTTAAAAATTGTTCAAAAGTGGTACATGACTCCTGCACATTTAGCACAAATCACTAACTTGGGGGACCCCTCCTGCTGGCGTGAATGTGGGGGATGTGGCTCATTTATGCATATGTGGTGGGAATGTCATAAAGTAGCCAAGTTTTGGTCTGTCATACATACAGAAATTCAGAGAACAACTGGACAAAAAAAAATCTTTACAGCAGAACTGGCTTTATTAAACCTTTTCACAGAGGAAAATCAGAATTTACGTTAGAAAAAATTGATTGGCTTCTCATTGGTGGCTACCAGAATGGTGATTGCATGGGTCTGGAAAACTCTGGAAGGTCTCATGTTGGACAGATGGTGTTGAAAGGTGTGGGAAATTGCCCTATTAGAAAAATTGGCGATCAAATTAAGATTAGCAAAAGGGAAGAGGAAAAACAAAGAGGCTCTGGAAGAGGACTGGTAGCCCTTCATACCCTTCTCTGCAAAAGATGAAAGAACGGGTCAAATTCCAACTCCCTTTAAAAGACTATGGCTAAGTTAATGTATTTCTTGAACTCTATAACTGCGTGTTTTAGTGGAAAATAAAGGATGTATGGTTGGATGGGAAGAGGGAAGATTTATGTAGGGGGAAATGGGTTAAAGTAGTATCGTTTAGATTGTTGATGAATATATATATGTTTTCAAAACCTCTAAATAAATTACTTTTAAAAAATAAGATACAGAAATATAAGGCTTGGAACAAATCTGTTTTTAATAATTAATATAATAAATAAAATCATACATATGTAAAAACAAGCAAGAAATATTACCACCAGAAATCGGTGATGGTGAAAGAAAAAAAATTGTCATGAATTTAAAAGAGATTTTTTTAAAGCATTGGGTGCAGTCTAATGTAGCACAAGCAGAAATCTGTACAACAGGGATCCTTCCTTCCTTCCTGCAGCCCCTGGACATCCCCAAAATCTGCTTTGGAAGTTCGTGTGACCCTCTGGAGCAGGGGATGTAGGGGAGCAGAGAACCTAGAAGTTGCATTGTGCATGTAGATTTCTATTGATGAGCAGACAGCATTTGGATGTCACTTATTAAATCAGGGATGGGAAGATTTTTCAGCTCAAAGGCCAATTTCCCTTTTGAGGGTCACATGATGTTCAATGATGTACAGGGGTATATGCAATAGTGGGCAGGAGCAATAAATGTAAATTTTACCTTTTATACAATAGGGTACTTTCTACATACACTCGTACACCCCTCTGTATCTTTCACCCAGACAAGAAATAGGCATGGGGGGGTTAATCTCTCCCAGCTTTGTCCACCTGGTTTTTCAGTACAGCAGCAGCCGAGACCTGGGGGACGGGGAGGTGGGGTCGCAGTGGTCTATCGTGTTACTATCCCCCTGACCAGGTGCCCTCTCCCACAGTTCTCAGGGTTTGAGTGTGTGTACTTGAAGTTAGGTGGCCAGGACAGAATAGGGATTCTGTTGGTGTACCACCCACCCCGCTGCTCCACAGTCTCCCTACCTGAGCTAGCCGGGGTAGTCTCGGGATTGGTGTTGGAGTCCCCTCGGCTTGTGGTATTGGGTGACTTCAACATCCACGCTGAGACTGCTCTGTTGGGAGTGGCTCAGGACTTCATGGTCTCCATGACAACCATGGGGCTGTCCCAAGTAGTATCTGGCGCCACTCATGTTGTTGGTCACACCCTCGACCTTGTTTTCTGTGTTGGTCGGGATGACGGTGATCTTGGTGTGGAAGAACTTGCGGTGGTTCTGTTGTCATGGACAGATCACTACCTGGTCGGGTTTAGACTCACTGGGACTCAGAACCTCTGCAGGGGTGGGGGACCGATTAGAATGGTCCGTCCCAGGAGGCTGATGGATCCGGATGGTTTCCTGACGGCTCTTGGAGATTTTCATGTCACCATGGCAGGCAATCCTGTCGAAGCCCTGGTTGACCTCTGGAATAGAGAAATGGCCAGGGTGGTGGACACGATCGCTCCCGAGCGTCCCCTCTTTCGGAGTGGAGCCAAACCGGCCCCATGGTTTTCCAAGGAGCTGGTGGTGATGAAGCGTGTCAGACGGGGACTAGAGCAACATTGGCGGAAGACTCGGAGCGAAGCTGATCGAGCTCAGGCTAGAGCCTATTTGAAGGCCTACTCCGAGGCAGTACGGGCTAAGAAGAAATCTTCTCAGCCTCCATTGCCTCTACTGGGAGCCGTCCAGCGGAACTGTTTCGAGTGGTTAGGGGGCTTATAAGTTCTAGCCCCCGTGAGGGTAATTCTGACCACTCAGCAGACCGCTGTCAAGAATTTGCACTGCACTTTGCGGACAAAGTCGCTCAGATTCGCTCTCACTTGGACGCTGAAATTGATACAGTCTCTGAGCATGTAACTTCGGCGCCTGTTTGTCCAATTAAAATGGATTCTTTTCGACTTGTTTTGCCTGAGGATGTGGACAAGATCCTTGGAGCAGCGTGTGCCACCACGTGTGTACTGGACCCTTGCCCTTCCTGGCTCATTAGAAGTACCAGAGGGGGACTGGTCGATTGGGTCAGGGGAGTAGTCAATGCCTCTCTACAACAAGGCAGAATTCCATCATGCTTAAAGGAGGCAGTTATAAGACCACTGCTGAAAAAGCCCTCCCTGGATCCCTCTTTACTAGGTAACTACCGGCCAGTCTCCAATATTCCGTTTTTAAGCAAGATAATAGAGCGTGTGGTGGTCACCCAACTCCAGAGATTCCTGGATGATACGGATTATCTGGATCCATTTCAATCTGGTTTCAGGCCTGGCTATGGGACAGAGACGGCTTTGGTCGCCTTGGTGGATGACTTACGCAGAGAACTGGACAGGGGGAGTGTGTCTCTGCTGGTTCTACTGGACCTCTCAGCGGCTTTCGATACCATTGATCATGGTATCCTTCTAGGCCGCCTTGCTGAGATGGGACTTGGGGGCACTGTGTTACAGTGGCTCCAGTCCTTCCTGGAGGACCAAACCCAGAAGGTGGTACTGGGGGACTTCTGCTCGACCCCTTGGCCATTGACCTATGGAGTCCCTCAGGGTTCCGTTCTGTCCCCCATGTTATTTAACATCTACATGAAACCGCTGGGAGAGGTTGTCTGGGGTTTTGGGGTTCGGTGCCATCAGTATGCTGATGACACTCAACTCTATTTCTCTTTTCCACCTGAAGCCAAGGAAGCCGTACAGGTCCTAAACCAGTGTCTGGCATCAGTGATAGACTGGATGAGGGCAAACAAGTTGAGATTAAATCCTGACAAAACAGAGGTACTCCTGGTCAGTCGGAGGGCAGATCAGGGAATAGGGATTCAACCAGTGCTGGATGGGGTCGCACTCCCCCTGAAGTCTCAGGTTCACAGTTTGGGTGTACTCCTGGACTCAGCTTTGAATTTGGAGGCCCAGATTGCTACTGTATCCAGGAGCGCATTTGCCCAATTAAAACTGGTGCGCCAGCTGCGCCCGTTCCTGGAGCTGCCTGATCTGACTAGGGTGATGCATGCCTTGGTTACATCCTGCTTAGACTACTGTAATGCGCTCTACGTGGGGCTGCCTTTGAAGACTGTTTGGAAACTTAAATTGGTACAAAGAGCTGCAGCCAGAGTGTTAACTGGGGCTGGTTACAGGGACCATACAACTCCCCTGTTACAACAGCTCCACTGGCTGCCAATTTGTTTCCGGTCACAATTCAAAGTGCTGGTTTTGACCTACAAAGCCCTATACGGCTCAGGTCCAGGCTATTTGACAGATCGTATCTCCCTACATGAACCTGTCCGGGATTTGAGATCTTCAGGTGAGGCCCTTCTTGTGTTCCCCACACCTTCGCAAGCACATCTGACGCGGACACGAGATAGGGTCTTTTCAGTGGCTGCCCCTAGGCTATGGAACTCCCTTCCGAGTGAGGTACGATCAGCTCCCTCCTTGCCATCTTTCTGGCGACAAGTAAAGACTGTTTTATTTCAACGGGCTGGGATAGAGAACGACCAGGATTGTGTCATAGGTATGGTGACTACATTATATGATTTTATTATTTTAAATTGTCCACTGTTTTTAACCTATTTTTATGGTTTTAATTTTTCTCATAGTTTAATTCTTTTTTAATAGTATACTTTGTATGTTTTAATTGGTGTTGTTTTTACTTGTAAGCCACTCTGAGTCCTATTGGAAAAAGAGCGGGGTACAAATAAAGTTTATTGTTATTATATATAATGGACTGTCTTCAAGTCGATCCCGACTTATGGCTACCCTATGAATAGGGTTTTCATGGTAAGCAGTATTCAGAGGGGGTTTACCATTGCCTCCCCCTGAGGCTAGTCCTCCCCAGCTGGCTAGGGCCTGCTCAGCTTGCCACAGCTGCACAAGCCAGCCCCTTCCTTGTCCACAACTGCCAGCTGGGGGGCAACTGGGCTCCTTGAGACTATGCAGCTTGCCCACAGCTGCACAGGTGGCAGGTACATACCCCTGAGCCACTCACTGTGGGGGTGATCTTTAGTTGGCCCTTGACACCCAGGAGATACGAGCAGCAATTTGAACTCTCAGACTCTGGACTCCCAGCTAGGCTCTCCTCCCCATTGTGCTATACCAGCTGTTAGAAAGAGACATTATCAGAGTTCAAGGACACATTCCAGGCAGGCAAAAACACTTGGGGTGTGAAGCAGGGCTGGTAAGGAATGTGGCCTGGGGAAATGGGATGTGGTCTTGAAGGGGTTCTGAGGGCTAGACAGAGAGGTTATTTGCCCCCCCCCGGGTTAGGTTCCCACCCCTACAACACATCAGTCGTACATAACTCTATAAGTTGCAATT
This sequence comes from Rhineura floridana, assembly GCF_030035675.1. Taxonomy (NCBI): domain Eukaryota; kingdom Metazoa; phylum Chordata; class Lepidosauria; order Squamata; family Rhineuridae; genus Rhineura; species Rhineura floridana. Next base: position 78,175,368 of record NC_084486.1, on the reverse strand, counting down.
GATTTATAAATTGTTGCATGACAGGAAACTTCAAAGAAAAATAAGATGACATTTTAGATACAGGTAGCGCTCCAAACTTTGTTTAGTTTTCAGTGGAATTTAGATCTTGGCTTAAATTGCATACACTTCTCTCTATTGCATTGCAAAGAGCTGGACACCATCTTTGTCAGTGTGAGTAGTTGCAGGCCCCTCACAGAAGCATCCGCCTACAAGCTCAATCTTCCCATGCAGGATGAGAGTCGTGTGAGTGTGCTTTCTATGCATTTTTTAAAGCTAGGTGGGAAGGATATGGTGACTTGTTGGGACATCTTCATTGCTACTGCCCAGTCTTGTTCTCCAGGCCCATTTAATAGACTCTTGTATTGCCACCCCATTTAACCCACCAGGTACTACCACTGAACCTGTACTGAATTTTCTTGAATAAATTTCTGTTACTTGAAAGAAAGTACCTTGTCACGGTGCCTTGGGATGGTCAGCCAGGCACCATTTCCCATAGAATGTGTAAGAATTAATCCTATGCCCAGGACATTCTGAGAGGAAAATGGTGGCCACCAGACAAAGCCTGCAAAAGCTGCCAATTGTGGCTGTTTTAAATTAATTTTTTAAAAAAATAAAAATAAAAAGACTGTGCTTCTGCCACTGTATAGGTAACCCCCCCCCCAAATATTTTAAATTACTTTTTAGTGAATTTTCAAGCATTACAAACAAAATAAACCTATCGGTGGTGATAGAAAAGCAATTGAGAGCCCTTCTAAAACCCATTAACTCCTAATTAGTCCATACCAGCTGACCACCAACTGGAGCATTCTTCCAAATTAGTATATGTCAACAAAGGCCACCAAGACTCAAAAAAGTTATCAGACCTAATTACACCTCAGCTCAATATGTTCTGTTGTGTCAATTTTTCTAATGCAGCCACATTTCCACAATTTAGCCCACCACCCGGATACAGTAAATGGAGAATCATGTTTCCAATGCTGAGCAATTTCTAAATGTGCAGCTGATAACAAAAACACTATTAATGATTTATATTGCAGTTTTTGTAGATGCCCAGTGAAGAGCGATAAGAGAGCCAATTGTGGAGGAGTACGTATGGTAGTACGTTCCCATCATGTGGCAGCCCCACCAACAGTCTACAGAGAGTGTAGAATTAATCTTTTCCAGCCTGAGTGGTGTGTAATACCAGCGCAAAATAAGTTTTAGTGTAGTTTCATGACATTTATCTGGGCAGCGATGACCTCGCTTCAGTTATCCACGCTCTGGTAACCTCAAGACTGGACTACTGCAATGCGCTCTACGTGGGGCTACCTTTGAAGACGGTTCGGAAACTGCAGCTCGTGCAAAACGCTGCGGCCCGATTGTTGACTAGGACCAAACGATCCGAACATATAACACCTGTTCTGGCCCGTTTGCACTGGCTGCCTATATGTTTCCGGGCCAGATTCAAAGTGTTGGTCTTGACCTATAAAGCCTTACACGGCACGGGTCTGCAATACCTGATGGAACGCCTCTCCCGATATGAACCTACCCGTACACTGTGTGCAACATCGAAGGCCCTCCTCCGGGTCCCGACTCATAGAGAGGCTCGGAGGATGACGACAAGATCTAGGGCCTTCTCAGTGGTGGCCCCCGAACTATGGAACAGTCTCCCTGACGAGGTGCACCTGGCGCCAACATTGCTTTCTTTTCGGCGCCGGGTTAAAACGTACTTCTTTTCCCAGGCATTTTAATATATTTTAGTATATTTATAACACTCTGGTATACTAAATTAATTGTGTAATATGTTTTTAGCTTTGCGAATTGTTATTATGTGTGTGGTAATTATTATGTGATTTTATCTTATTGTATTTTTATATTTATGTTGTTCACCGCCCAGAGAGCTGTTGGCTGTGGGCGGTATAGAAACTGAATAAAATAATAATAATAATAATAATAATAATAATAATAATTTAGCAGAAATGGAGCACAAAGGGGATTTTGTCCACAGAGGTCTCCAAGAGCTATCTGCAGTGGCCAATCCAAAGTCCATCTCACCTGTCTCTTTTAAACTCATTTATATAGTATAGAAATCTGCCTACCTGTCATCCCCTTCCTTTGCCTGCTGCGCTGTTGCCACTGCACAATCCCCCTCCTCCTGTTGGGGAGGACCTCACTGAGGTGGTCCAGACGCCCTCTGCCCAGACTCATAGGAGGTGGTGCCAGCAGTCTCAATAGGCTCTCACTACCCCTTTGAGAAGGAGCACTCATCTGTTCGCACGCTCTCCGCAGTGACACTCAGTCCACGCAAGTAGTGTCCTTGCCCATCCTTACTTAAGGTTGGTGAGGAGACGTGTCTAGTTGCTGTGACAACATCCTAGTGCAGTGTAGTCATGCCTAGTTTATCCTAGCAATGAAGCTTAATCCTGTGTTTCTGTAAGCTGATTCATGAAGCGCTCCGAACGTAACCCTTCCATTAAATCTGTTAAAGAAAAACAGTCCTCTGTGTTCGTGTCTGACTTTAACAGGTTCAGGCAGGACACTTGCTTCTAAAGAACCTCTTACAGAGATATAGCTCCCTCTTATGTTTGCTTTAACCTCCTCAACGGAGATCAGGAGGTATTGAGCCAACATTACAGAGACCCCTCTGGCTTTAGAGGATCCATATGAGCTATATTGCGTCCCCAGTCAACCACATTCAATAACATTTACATGTGCTGCTTTCTTATGGGTCTCCTGAAGAAATAAATGTCAGGGTTTTCAGCCTTTAGTGCTGCAGCTACCCAGGACCATTTATGAGCTGTTCCCAGCCCTTTGACATTCCAGGAGAGTAATTTTAACATTCCCATCAGATGGTTAAAAGGCATTCAGCCCTTAGCCAATAAAAAAGGAAGAAAAAAGCACTGCCGTTGTAAAGAGAAGAAAAACAAACAAAACAAAGGGAATGGAACTTCGCAAAAATAAGGCCAACAATGAGAAACATGGGGGGGAAATAAAAACCACCGCCTCAAGGAGTGGAGCACAACTCTTGCATCAATGAGTGGAACATGAACTACTCTAAGTAAACCCAGGGTGGAACAGAGGGGGCAGGCTGCTACTAACAAAATGAGACCTTCCGTACAACCCTGCCCTGAGGGCTATCTAAATATAAGGGCGGGGGGGGGGATGCTTCTCACAAAAGCCAAAAAACGAGTTTCCTTTGTAACAACAGGAGAAAATTATTATAGGAAAAAACCTAGAAAATAACTAATTCTGAGCCAAATACTTCAGTAGTGCAAAAAGGGGGGGAGGGGAGGCAGACAATAGTGGTAAAGAAAAAGATTTTTTTCAGTTGTCATCCCTTAGTGATCCCTCTTTAGGAGAGGTGCCTTTTTTCATTTCTTTGTGCAGATTTCTAGATGGTTTATACTCTATAGTGCTTTTTTCTTTCTTCGTTCTCAACCTGGAGTTGGATCACTGTCATTTGAATTCCAGTGCTGTCATCATTGCTTCCATCATTAGAGCCTTCAGGAATCTCCAGTCGCATTTCTGCAAGAACGTTTGTGTCCTTAGCGTAACTGAAGTCATTGTGTTTTGGTGAACAAAACAGGAATTCCCATCAGTACTGCACTGCAGCCTTTTGCAGAGCCACTGTGACTCGTCTTAAGCCATGCCTTCTTCTAAGTGTTTCCACACAAACATCCTGGTAAATTTTAATAACAGCATCTCCACATTTAATTTCTCTGAAATTACACTTTCATCCAGTATTTATCAAAGCAAACCACAAGATTTCTTATGGAACCGCCATTTTGAGTGCGGGGAAACATTAATGTCAGTTTGCAGATCTTTAAACCATCTGAGTATAAATTCAATTGGAGATTCCCCTTTCTCTTCCTCTGGAAACATCAAAAACAAATACTGGTTTTATGACCGATATACTCCTGGTATTCAAGTCAAATTTGCATGTCTCTAGTGATATTTTCAAGCATTTTAATCTTGGGTTTGTGCTTTAAACTCTGATCTAATGCCACTCCAGCTGTATTAGCTATTTCAGGAAATTGCTCCTGGAGGTCTGAAAGTTTTTGTCAAGTGAGGCCATAGCCACTTGTACATCACTTGCTAAATCGCTGTGCAGGAGTTTAAAATAATGTGCCATCTCAGTGTAATCTGGCACGTCATTCGGCAGTTGCTTTACCCCCTCACGCCATGTCAATTTCAGCTGTGTTTGACAAAGCAGATTCTGACAGTTGCTCCAACTCCAGAACTTCCAAACCTGCAACTTTGGCTTTTATCTTACCAGATGCTGTAATAATTCCCACACCATCAGCACTTAATTAGAGGTTGGAGCTTGCTCAAAATTGATCAGTAGTATCAAAATGGTGCCCTCAGGGTATCTTGCACTCAGGCAAGGCGTGCCCCCCGTACCCCCCCCAAATATTAAAGATGTTCAGGTTCTCCCTCCCCCATCATCAAAATGGTGCCTGGTCATCCCCCTTCTCCCATTTTTCCTTCCCATTTTGAACTGAAACGTCTCACCTGGTAACTTATTTATGTTATTGGATTTATATCCCATGCTTCCTCCCAAGGAGCCTAGGGAACTTTGGATTCTATAACAGGCAGTGTCCTTCCCCTGAGTCCTGTGCATATGCTATAGAACTAGTGGGAGGGGTTGGACTTTGTTTCACTTTGGACAGGCCTTTTGCAGAAGCGGTACAAACCAGTTGTGCTGGTCCTGCCTTCTACACAGCCAGAATGGTGAGAGATTGGGTCCTCTCATCCTCAGGGTTCTCTGCAATTTGTGGAAAACTTGAGTGGAGCGTACTCACTTGGTGACCTGGTAATTTGATCTGAGAACCCTTGGCAATTACAACTTGACAACAGATTGCTGATCGGTTCGGGGTTTGGTTGTGCAGAGCTGATCTTTTGAGTCTCCAATTATGTACTATCCAAATTTACTTTCTAAGAGCAAGGTTTTGTAATTAAAGATCCATAAAGGACAAGTTTTATATAAGCATTGGCTAAACATTCCGAAGCCCTGTTGATTTCAATTGTCCATCCTTGTAGCTGTATTGCAGCCAATTTTGCGGAGGCAGAAGAGTTGAAGAGTTCACTTTGCTGAACACCTGGTAATGTTTGCTTATTTTTTTTTAAAGTTATGTGTGCTTGTTTTTGAGCGGCTCTATTTGTTCATGTAAGTTGATAGTAAAATTTATAATCCATACAGGTTCTGTCTTGAGCTGATGTGCTTTGTTTTATTTATTTTTTTCAGGTCAAAAGCAAGAAGAAAACTGAAAATAACATCCAGGTAACAAGAGGATTTATGTGGAAATTAATAGTTAGAAAATGAATATTTATTTTTATGCTGGATAATTAGGAATAAGACTATACCAGCAATAAAGATTCTTAGTACCTCTGGTAATTATTGGTGGCTTTAATGCCAATTCTATGGATATTATTGATATCACTGTTTCTTTTGTCTTTTATAAATAGACATCTTTGCAAAATTCACTTTTTTTTTTGCTCTACCTTACTGTGTCCATTTACCCTTTTTCACTGTTATAACCACCTACCCATTCATAGTACCTCAGTCTAACAAATGACTGTTGATAGTGCTGCCTCTTCCCTTCTCTGCACCCCTTTCTTCTAACCATCTGTCACTAATCCTTGTGTGCCTGCAATTTTTGAAACTTCTGAGCAGTTCATAAAACATCGCACAGTACATAAGCAGCAGAACCAATGGCTGGGATGGTGTTGTATTAATTTTAGTCTACAAAGTCTCGTAGCCAATAGCTGTAGAGCAGCGATTCCTAAACTGCAGTCTGTGAGCTTCATTCCAGTGGTCCATGGCATTTCTGCATTAAATAATCATATTAACTTTTAATTATAGTGTTATTGCTTCTTTTATTTCTTGTACTTTATTGTGTTACAGTTTGAGTTCTATGGAATGTAAACTATAACAGAATAAAATACAAGACATAAAAGAAGCAATAAAAATACAATTAAGAATCATACAGCACCTAGCACAGCACGTTACGGTTGCTACAACAGGCAGAAAAATCATTTAGTGGTCTGCTCAGCAATTTTCAAGTGGTCTGTGGGGGGAAAAGTTTGTGAACCACTGCTATAGAGGTTTCATAGGTTGTTTTTTATTGTCAAATTTTTATTATTTACTGTCAAGATGCCACTGTGCCATAAAATCTCTGCCTACCCTACCTGATTATTTGGGCAAAAATCAAATTATTCTCTTTCCTGAATTAATTACCATATTTATTTATGCATAACTTTAGCCTTGCCCTAGCCAAGGTGTGGGTGACCTTTTTTCTCTTAAGGATTACTTTCCGTCAGAGGCAACCTGTCATAGGCTGCATGTTGGCCATGGGGAGACCTGGAGCCAAAAGTGGGTGAGGCCACAGCCAAAGCTAGGTGGAGCATACCCCCTTCTCTCTCTCCCTCTCTCTCTCTCTCTCTCTCTCCCTCTCCCCCCACCAGCTTGCCCCATTTTTCCCCTTCATGCACCCACATAAAATAAAGCTGAAGGTTGCAGGTTCCCCATCCCTTCATTAGTTTTTATTGAAAGCTGATTCTTATTTTTGATGGTGATTACAAATATGCAAGTATTAATGGTTTAGTAAATTAAAAAAAATGTTTGAAAAAATCAGGATTACACCAGTGCATATATTTATCTTAAGAGTAAGTCTATGGGGAAAAGTTAGCTGAATGCCTGGTGAGTACTACCAGGCATTCAGTCAAATTTACTACTAGTAGAACTCTTTAATTCACCTAGGTAAAATAAGTTTTTAAACATGTCTTATCCCAACTGTGTGGCAGTCGTTTGTCCATGACACTCTCTAACCAGCTGCCTTGGCTCATTCCCTAAAATGATTTCAAAGGAGAATTTCTCATGTCCCAAGGGAAGAGGAACCAGACAGGAGTTGTCACCCTGGAGCTGAAACTGATAAGTAACTTGAGGCTGTCTCCAAACAGCAAATGGTTTCTTCCTCTTCTGTCCATTTATTTGAACCCACGTAGCTCTCATGTTCTTTCCTCCTGCACTTTCTAGCTGTTTTTCCCTGTATGGCCACAGTGGTCTTCATATACATAGCAGTTATCCAAGGTCATTTATTTGAATAAATGTTCCTCAAACGTTGAGTGAGAATTCACAATTTGATTTAAACAGCCTTGTGATGAGCTTATTACAATAACAGCCCAGCATATATGAAAGACAGTAAAGCCCAGATACCTAGCAGGGTTTGTCTTCAGATTAGAGGTAAGAACACTGGGGACTTGAACAAAAATAAAATTCCGTAATTGAGCACATGACACATTTTCAATATGGAAGTGTCTTTGTAGGAAACTGCATGTACCCTGTGTGAACACCCTCAAGTGTTACTAGTGCATGTGTGGATCTCTTACTGTATGAACACACTATGGAAATATGTCCCCAGTCAGGGCTCTGCACAGAATGTACATATGGCAAAATACATGTCATTTCTTATGTGGATCTGATTTCTGTTTAATAAAATTGCTGTATGTGAAGTGGCAACTAGGAAAATGATCTGGAGTCCCTGGTCTCTTTGTTTAGATAACAGAAAATACTAATTCACACTTTTCCTATCAGAGTAAATGTGTGGCCTCCTATCCAGTGAATGTTCAACGTTTAGAATCAAGGTCCAAATCAAAGTGCTGTTTTTTATTTTTAAAGCCCTTCACCTGTCTGAACATGTGCCTAACCAGTAAGACCACCATCTTAGGCCCTTCTCTGATAGGATAAGGTGCAGCAGGTGATTATTACAGACAACCTTCTCGGTGGCATCCTCTCAAAAGTAAACCAGCACTTACCTTGATGCCATTTTGGCACCAGGCAGAGATCATTTTATTTTTCTCAAGCTTTGAAATCTGTTTTATCCCCAGTCTAGTTCTTTATCTCTGCCAAATCATTTTCTGCTGCTTTTACGTGGTTTATTTTTAATATTAGCTCTGTTTGGTGTATATATATTAAATAGTTCTGGTATTTTGATTTTGTAATTGAATTTTTATCAGAGTACAAATATAAGTACTTAGAATGAATAAATATACAGCCAGCACTTCTGTGAGGCAAGCTGAGACAATTGTCTCAGGCAGCATGGGTGGTGAATGGGTGCTCCCTGCGCTTTCTGCTTGCTGGCTGCCCACTCATCCAGTGACTCTCCTGCAGGACTCTCCCCCTCTTCCTTTCCCCTACCTTGCTCTCTCATTAAACTTTTAACTACATTTAAACAGTATTTCCATCCACTGCAGCAAAGTGGTGGTAGTGCAGGTATTGCCTGGCCAACTCATTTAGAATACTGCTCTGAGGAACTGCACTTCCTCAGAGCGAGATAGGAAGGAGAGATTGTGAGTGCTATTAGTGCTAACAGAGAGGCAAAACAAAAAAAGTAAGCAAGGAGAAAGGTGGAGGGGGGTTCACAGTGGGGGCAAGAGGAGAAAGAGGAAGCTTGGGGGCTAGGTGTCAATAAAGCAACAAATCAGAGACACAAGGATGTTAATGGTATTTTTTGAAAAATCCAGAGGGGAATAAAATGGAATCAGACTGAAGTTTGTTGTTATATGTCTTCAAGTCGATTACGACTTTTGGTGACCCTATGAACCAGTGACCTCCAATAGCATCTGTTATAAGCTACCCTGTTCAGATCTTGTAAGTTCAGGTCTGTGGCTTCCTTTACAGAATCAATCCATCTCTTGTTTGGTCTTCCTCTTTTTCTACTCCCTGCTGTTTTCCCCAGCATTATTGTCTTTTCTAGCGAATCATGTCTTGTCATGATGTGTCCAAAGTATTATAACCTCAGCTTCATCATTTTAGCTTCTAGTGATAGTTGTGGTTTAATTTGTTCTAACACCCAATTATTTGTTTTTTTCACAGTCCATGGTATGCGCAAAGCTCTCCTCCAACACCACATTTCAAATTAGTTGATTTTTCTCTTATCTGCTTTTTTCACTGTCCAACTTTCACATCCATACATAGAGATTGGGAATACCATGGTCTGTATGATCCTGACTTTAGTGTTCAGTGATACATCTTTGCATTTGAGGACCTTTTCTGACTGAAGTACTGATGCGAATATAAAGCTAAAACTTCTGGTGGCTGGGGCTAGAGGGAGTTGGAGCAACATCATCTGGGTCCCAATTTCTGTCTTATCCAAGTAGGCGTAGACAATGAATGTATTGCAAGAATTGTTACGGACATTGCTGAACATTTTGGCAAATACTTGCAAAACAGCACTGTGTCAAAATTGTTAATAACTATGATGCTTCACCTTAAAAGATCCGGAATTTAATGAATCAAAATATCTGTTGTGTATGGAATTTGGTTATAATTCGGAGGTGAAACTTAAGTACCTTCAAATGAAGGTAAAGAACCATCAAATATGTTCTATTTACTATTGCACATTTTTTTCTAATTGGGCATCTGGATTGTCTTTTTTGGGTCTTGTAAATATTTCAGCAACAAATCCTAGTCTAAATTCTTATGTCCTTTCTTGACAGGGATACGTTAGAGGTATTTAGTAACTGATGTTATGGTGTGTGGAGTCTTGAATTATTACTTGTGAATACTAATAGTATTTTTCTGCTATATTTATTTGCTTTAATATCTTACCCTCCTTTAAGGAGCAAAGAGAGCCAGTGTGGTGTAGTGGTTAGATTGTTGGACTAGGACCTGGGAGACCGGGGTTCGAATGCCCATACAGCCATGAAGCTCACTGGGTGACCTTGGGCCAGTCACTGCCTCTCAGCCTCAGAGGAAGGCAATAGTAAACCCCCTCTGAATACTGCTTACCATGAAAACCCTAGTCATAGGGTCACCATAAGTCAGAATCGACTTGAACGCAGTCCATTTCCATTTTCAAGGAGCAAAAGGCAGCATACATTGCTCTCTCTGCCCCATCCACTTTACCCTCATAACAATCCTGTGAGGTAGGTTAAGCTGAGGGACAGTGACTGATTTAAGGCCACCCAGGGATCTTCATGGCAAAGTGAGGATTGGGGGCATCGTCCTGAGAATATAATTATTTATAGATACATTATAAGAATAAGAACAATGTGTTGTTATATAGATCTCTTTGATCCAGAATTTGTCAGAGTGACAGAATAGAACAGTTTTTGTAGCTCCTGACAAATGAGAGTTCTCTGAAACACGTTGAGCTTAATACACAGCCCTTTCCTACTGGGTTCCTACTAGGAGGAAGGGCGGGTTATAAATCTAATCAATAAATAAATGCCCCTTTTTGTTTCCTGATCTTGCTGCCTTTCTCCCTTTTTTTCCCCTTTGGAACCGGAATCTCCCCAGTATTTGTCCAACACTCTTTCCACTACATCATACTTTGGTGTGTTTGCTTTCTGTTTTCTATGTTTATGTATAATTTGCTTTACTTCAGATAACATAGTAAAAACAGGATGTGCTAATAGTGTTATCTTCTCTGGAAAGGAAAGAAGTAGTTTTCGCTGTAGCTTTTCCCCCCCTGTTGATCACAGGAAACTCTTTAGTAAGATAGTTCCTTTTTTGCCTATGTGCTCACAACCGTGCTCAATAATATGCAAGGAAATGGCTTCTGTCTTTTTCCTAGCCAGTCTTCATTGCTGGCTGTGCTAATGTTCTGAACTTTTTTTTTTATTAAAATGATGAAATATTGGAACACTGCCCGGATGCAAGTGCAAACACTACGTGAATATTATCTTGCAGCCACGTTGTAGTCTTCAGGTAAAAATTAACTTAAGAAGGGGTGTGAATTCATGGCAGTTGAAGAGTGTTTACTTGGATCCTCTGTAGACCTTAACACACCATCTGAATAAATCTTGACTTCAGTTCTCAATACACTTACTTGAAAATAAATCATATTTTCCATTGAACTTTTCCTTCCAAATCCACGTGTATAAGATCTAGTATAGTAATATACTATAGTATAGTAAGATCAATATAGGAGATGGCTTGAGTGCAGATGGAGACAAACTCCTGGTGGATGCAATCAGACACTTGTAAGTGCCTATGGTAAGCTCTATTCAGGGGCAGTGAAGGCAGCAAAATCCCCACGATATTTTGCTGCCACTATTAAATAATCAATTTGCTGCCCAGCAGAGCTTTTCAGAGTTGTCCAGGGGCTATTACATGCTGGCCCCAAGGACATGGTAGAACCCTCTGAGGCCCGCTGTAATGAATTTGCTAGGCACTTCCAGGGTAAAATCTTAGGCATCCGCCAGGATCTAGACTCCAGTGTTATAACAGGTGAATCAAGTGAGGTATCCAGAGCACAGTCTTGTCCCGATTCCTTGGATGAGTTTCAGTTGGTACAGCTTGAGGACATTGACAAGGTGCTTGAACAGGTTCGTTCAACCACTTCTGTACTGGATTCTTGCCCTTCTTGGCTAATAAAACTAGCAGGGATGGAACAGCTGGCTGGGCCAGGGAAGTGATTAATGCGTCTTTGCAAGAGGGGCTGGTCCCGGGGGCCCTGAAAGAAGCAGTAGTGAGACCACTCCTGAAGAAATCTTCCCTGGACCAGAAAAATCTTAACTATAGACTGGTGGCAAATGTTCCATTCCTGGGAAAGGTCCTTGAATGAGTGGTTGCAGGCCAACTCCAGACACTCTTGGATGAGAACGATTATCTGGATCCATTTCAGTTGGGTTTCAGGCCTGGTTTTGGCACGGAAACAACCTTGGTCGAAACAACCTGTATGATGACCTTTGTCGGGAGAGGGACAGGGGGAGTGTGACTCTGTTGATTCTCCTTGATCTCTCAGCGGCTTTCGATACCATCGATCATGGTATCCTTCTGGGAAGACTGGCTGAGTTGGGAGTGGGAGGTGCTGCATGGCAGTGGTTCTGCTCCTACTTGGCAGGTTGATTCCAGAAGGTGGTGCTTGGGGAACACTGCTCGGCCCCATGGATTCTCCAGTATGGGGTTCTGCAGGGGTCAGTTCTGTCCCCCATGCTGTTCAACATCTACATGAAACCATTGGGTGTGGTCATCTGGCCAGATTGGTAACAGGGACCAGACAGTTCGAACATATAAAACCAATTCTGGCCCGCTTGCATTGGCTGCCTGTATGATTCCGAGCCCGATTCAAGGTGCTGGTTTTAACCTATAAAGACTTACACGGCTTGGGACCACAATACCTGACGAAACGCCTCTCCCAACACGAACCCACCCGTACCCTACGCTCAACATCAAAAGCCCTCCTCCGGGTGCCTACTGTAAGGGAAGCTTGGAGTCTGGCAACAAGAGAGAGGGCCTTTTCAGTGGTGGCCCCCAAATTATGGAATGATCTCCCCGATGAAGTTCACCTAGCGCCAACATTGTTATCTTTTCGGTGCCAGATCAAGACTTTCCTTTTTTCTCAGGCATTCTAACAGCATGTACTGTGCTCTGACCCCTGGTCTTTTATCTTGTTTATCTGTGCTTCATGGTTTTAAACTTTGTATGTTTTTTAGAATTGTATATTTGTTTTTAATGTTCAGTGCTTTTAATTTTTGTAAACCGCCCAGAGAGCTAATATTTTCTTTATTCTACAAATAATATTTGGAGCATGGCTTAAACTGGTTTTTTCTACTCCCTATTTGTGGTACATCATTATTTTGTATAATACATTCATTTGTGGTACATCATTATTTTGTATAATACATTTATTTCATATCTCCCCCCCCAAATTAAAGTTTTGGGGGGAAATTAAGCCCAGTAGTGTTCAGCAGGGCAGCAGCAATCACCTGACTTCCCATTGTCTGTGTTGCTGCTGCTTACTAAGAGGTAGAAGAGAAAGGTTGGGATCAATATCATACAAACCTTGCCCACGCTATCTTCAGCTTCCTGGTAAACAACAGTGACATGGGCAAAGGGAGGTCACATGAGCACTGCCAACCACTACTGATGAAACCCATATTGGTGCAACAAATTAGAAGTGATTACTTTTGAACTGAATTATCCCATTCCCCATTATAATATTCTATGATTTGTTGGCTATTTTGGGACACATTGTGCAAGAGATGCCATGTGTTTTCCAGTGTTGTCTACAAAAAAGCATTTAAATATGTTACCTAAAATCAGCTTCCAGCTTGTTCACTTAGTGACAATTCTGTTGTGATATTGCTTCCAATTTAAAAACAAATTCCAGAGGGTTAGTCTAGTCAAGTTTAAAAAGAAAATGCGGCACATTAACATGTTCATAGTGGCATAAGCTTTCATTGTCCCATAAGTGGGTTTATATATAAATCCTGATTCCCAAGAGATGGGATATATATGCCTTTCAGCTTTGATGATCAATTTGTGTGTTTTTGAGCCCTGGCCCTCGAAGTATATGTCTTAATAAATTTGTTGGTCTTTTAAGGCCTCAAGATACATAGTTATGTGTTCTTTCTCTTGGAGGAACTTTAGAATTGTTTACATGATCATAGGGTTAATTAGACTCTGATGGGAATTAAAAACAAATCAAGGAATCTTGCTTGTAAACTTGCAAATAGGATCTCTTCCCTCTCCTCTGATTCATGTTGGAATAAGTGACCTCTAAAACTATCATTACCTCAGGGCAGACCTACAATTTACTGCAAACTTATGGTGATCTGTGTGGGAGGGGAAACAGCTAATGAATGTAAAGTCCAGCTAAACATTGTTTCTTGTTTCTGGATAACAAGTCATTCACAATGTTTACTTTGATTGTGTAAATAAGCCCTCAATATGATTTTATGTGCAGTAAGGAGAGGTGTTTTGTTTTTTTACAAATTACTCCTTTCATCATTTTGCTTTTATCAAGAAACATCCAATTATACATTGGAATTGAGTATAGAATACAAACCTGCTAGCTGATGCAAAGTTTCATTGAAATGGGTTATATGAAATCCCAGATTTGGGGATTATGGACTCTAGGTTTCTTCCCTATTAGGGTTGAAAATAGTGTTGCAAGTAACAGACATATATCAGAAATAGATTTTTAACACTTCACTGAAAAATGTAAGCCTTCATAGGTGATCTTCCATCTAAGTACAGACCATATGGAGACCTGCTTTGCTTTAAGCTAGAGCATTGTAATGTGACTTCAGAGCATTCCTTGGGACTGTTTTGTAAAATGGTGCTGCTATGTTGTTATCTGTCCCTGATTTTTCACCTTTGGCACAGTCACTGTCAGTGAATGATACTTTTGTCCATTTAGATAGCCAGTTCATATGCATCTTGTTCAGAAATGAATAATCTGAAGCTCTCCAGAATTGTTGAATTCCCCAAAGTCTCAGCCAGCATGTCCGGTGGTCAGGGATGATGGGACATTGTCCAACAACATCTGGAAGGCCACAGAATACCCATCTGTAATCTCAGCCAGACTTGCCCAACTTGATACCCTACAGATGTTTTAGACTATAGCTTCCATCATTCCTGACCATTGACTATGGCAGCTGAGATAAATGGGAGTTGGAGTCCAAAACATCAGGTTGGGGAAGGCTGATCTAAAAAGTGGAAGGACACTGTCAAACAGACTTGCTTGCTCTTAGAAATGAGGAAGTGTGCCCAGAGGCCTGAGGACAAAATGGTTTGCATTTTGGGGCTCTTAACAACTGCCAAAAAGTGGTTTTGTTTTTTATAGAGTACTGGTATTTACTTAGGTCCACCTGCTGTGTGCTTGCTTCTGCACACATAATATTTGTTCAAGTCTACAAAAGAATAGGTATATAATTATAACAGAAAATAGAGAAGTAATCCCAAAAGAGTTTATTACTATATCAGACTTCATCCTATGGTCTGTTTTCCCTGTTGGCAGTGGAGGACATTCTGTTGTAGGGATGACACTTCCCATTGGATTGACAGGCAGGATCCAGAATCTTTTGCGTCCTCTCTAGGGGGAGGAGGTTCACTCTGTTTTTTCTCTGGCAGTTGCGATTCATTGTAAACACAGAAAAAAGTTTGCTGACTCTTACCCAAACTCTCACCCACCTTGGGGTACAGCTCAACACATGTCAGTTCTGGATGTGCTTCACACTGGAGAGGGTGGAGAAGATCACCAGTGCCCTTCTACAAGTGAGGTAATGAACACACATAGATTAGATGTCATTGGCACATCTGCAGGGGCTTCTAGTATCTTCATGCGATTTGGTTCATTGGGTGCAGTTTCACTCACACGGTCTTCAACAGCTTCTGTTGCCCTTTCAAGACCAAATAGAGGCTCGACAGAAGCATCTCCTTTCAGTTCCCAACAGTCTGGAAGAAGAATTTATTTGGTGGTTGGTGCCTTGATGTCAGAGAGGGGATGAGCCTGGAAGACCCTCAGTGATTAATTCTGACCACGAATGTGAGTCTTTATGGCTGGGGAGCCCACTTGGGACACAGAGTAGTGCAAGGGGTATGGACCCTGGAGGAGTCCCAACTAAGCATCAGTGTGTTGGAGTTTTGGACAATCCACCTGGCGTTGAAGGCATTGGAGTTGAAGGTCAGGTGCTCTCGCTTGTTCTCACAGGCAATGTCTTAGCAAAGGCCGTATATTTTCCAGTTTGAGAGGTCCTGTGTTTTTGTATTATTATTGTTGTTGCTGTTGTTAATGTTAATATTAATATCCCACCCTTCCTTCCAGAAGGAGTCCAGGATGGCTGACGAGTGGTTTATTAAGAGTGGGTCTCTCATCTCCTCCCAAATGATTGATCGGTTTCCCACTTGGAACCTTAATTGGGTCTCGTCCCAATTGTTAAGGTTGTTTTTGTTCATTGTTGTTGTTATTATTATTTATACCCCGCCTTCCGACCAAAGGCCCTCAAGCGGCTTACAAAAAACACAAATATAAAAATACAATATAAAATATATCAATAAAATAATACAATTTACAAAAGTTAAATAACTGCTCTTAGGCTAACAATGTAAGATGCACGACACATGAGGAAAAAGGGACAGGGAAGAACAAGGAGAAAAGCACGCTCAGGCACCAGTTCTGAAATTACAATTCTTATCATGACCAGCTAGAATGGAAGCAGGTAACCTGATAGCATGGTGGCTGCAGGGGAGGGCAAGAACAGCTAGTCGCTCAGCAGAGGCGATGAAACAGCTCATGGATGGATCAGCTTTGGCACGGAAACAAAACACATCTTTGCTGCTGAAGCCACAAGGCATCCTGGCGAGCACGTTGCGTGGCGCCCTCCACCCCTGCGCTCTGCCCCTCTCATTCACCTCTTGCTTGGGTTCCTTAGCCGCCATGAGGCTTCGGAGATGCTGGATATGCTCTGGGTCAGCGGGGGCCAGCCAGCTCAACTCTGGGTACACGTCCCTGCAGAATTTTCCAATAGAGGTCTTCTGAGTAAACAGCATAAAGACATTCTCTGTCCGGAGGTACTTAGTGAGAAATTCTACACAATGAGCTTCAAGGGCTGGGACAGCATGCTTCTTAGCTGTGTAAAGAGTGGTCATGACTGTTTCTGGACCAATTTGAACTTCATTTGAATACAGAAACCTGAGCAGAGCCAGGAAAGCGGCGGACTCCACGTCGGGCAGCTCAATCTCGGCCGAGGTGGTGGCCATCCCCCCATTGAACATGGTGTTGAAGGCGGCGCTGCTGGCGGCCAGAACACGGTGTGCAGGAATGCGCTGCTGGTCCAGCCTGGGCATGCCTCCTCCAGTTCAAGGCCCGCCTTTGTCTTATACTGTTCTTCCTCATATGTTGATGATGTGGCTGGATGTTTTACTTTTTGGGTTTGGTCTGAGTGTTTTTTTCTCAGATTCTTTCCTGTCATTGGTGCCTGGAGGCTTTGTATGCTCCGCTGGTATGAGGTTGAGGGGTCATTCTTTGCTCTGCCGGTTGGACTGGAGGGCAGGATAACTTCCCCCTCTCCTGGAGAGAAAAATTCTGGACCCTGCCTGTTGATCCAGTGGGAGGCAACATCCCTACAATAAAATGTCCTCTGCTGCCAACTTCAAACAGAAATTCACAATAAGTAAAATTTCCATTTTTAATTCCATTTTGTTGGAGAAGGACTCTCTCTGTTTTAAAGTTTGCCCTGGGCCTTTATGATGGGGCAGACTATACATCTAGATAAATCCTAATACCAATAAAATGAGATTTGTCATTTTCAATTTGCATAGAAAGAACTCGGCTGAGCAAGAACTTTGGTGGACTAACACTATTAAGACCCTTCTATAAAGATAGTTTGTTCTTTTTTCAACCTGTGTATCATCTCTGTTGTGTTATAGTCATAGTTCCAATAGGCTTTTGTATTCCATTTGGAAAAACATAGTTTAAACCTATCTTTTAAAAGAAGGCATATAGAACTACATGATTCAACGCAGGTCTAAAACAAGGAAATACATTGTCACTGCCCACACCTGTGTTTACATAATCAGAGTGTCACATTTTGGTTGTTTATGTTGCAGGAGAATGTGAACTTCTTTGGTACAGATTCAAAGTGGACATCCCTGTTAATGAGGCTTATTAGAGAGCAGGGCTGCAAAGTTTAATCAACTAATTATTTAGGGTAATCTATTTTATGATGTGTTTAGTCGCACATGTACTCAGTTAATCAAGCAAGCAAATTTTGTTTGCAGGTAGCAGATGCCTTCTTAGAAGAGGCATTCCCATTTCTCTGTCACACATTCAGTGTTTTTTTTTCCTTTAGAAATATTGTTTTAATCATATGCACATTTAGGCAGATTTAATGATCTATTAAAATGCACACAATTAATCAACTTACTTTTGTTGGGTGACAACTGTTAGAGATCTGTTTCTTATTGTTGGCTTTTCACTTCACTATACTGCATACAATTATAATGTCTCACAAGTATCCAAACAGGTAGTTTCCTAAATGTATTTGCCTAGAAAATACCTTCAGGAATATCTGTTGGAAACAAATCTTATGTGTTTTTAATTCTATACTTTACTAACAGTGTCTGTAGAGTGTTAAAATGTGCTTCTTTATCTCCGCAACTGCCCCTCTTTCCAGTACCATACGCAAGCATGCAGACCGTTTTCTGGCAGCAGATAAATTTCCATATCGCTTTCCCTGTCAGATTCCTGGGCCATGAGATAAAGCAATTTAATGCAACACAAAAAGAAGGTTAATGTAAAGTTCCTGATTGCACGATGGGTAAGAAAAACTTGGCTGTGACTTTGAAAAGGAATTATGCAGAAGTGAGTTCTGGTGGTTGTTGAAATGTTCAGGGGGGGTTTCCTCTTCCCAAACATGGGTGTTTTTCATTTGAATTCTAGGGGCCTTGTTCAAGGTAAGCATCACAACCTATGCTTTCCCTTGCACATTCAGTTGGACAGAAAGGAGTGTGAATCAGAGAATAAATAGCAAGGATGGTTCAGGTGTAAGAATTGCATGTTTAGTTATTGAGACATGGTTTCTTTCTGAACCTTTTCACAGGCTAGTGTTATTAGCACTGCAAATGTTGACTTCATGTAGATGAAACCCTTGATCAGTACTATTGCTCAAAACCTATTTTATTTTGCGAGTGATGGGGAAAAACTTGAAGCATATTAGATTTTGAAAACGTACAAGATATTAAATTGGGTTTGAAATATACAAAACTTGTTATAACTTAGCTTGAGTGTACCTGTTGGGGTTATTTACTTACAAAATAACAAATATATGTCACTAGGAAAGAACTTAGAATTAAGTGCTGCAACTTTAGGTTTGAGATTACAACCCTTTAATCTCTTTGATTCATATAAACTTGTGGGGTCATTGGGAATGAAAAGCAACTGTTGGGAAACAAACCTTTCTCCTAACAAGCCTTCGGTTTTTAACCAGCCAACTTGTAAATCAAGTCATTTTTGTCCTATGTTGCATTGAATTATATCCGTCGTTGACAATATCCTTAGCAAACTGATATTCCAAAAGAGACTATAAACATACTTGCAAGCAGTTTTGCCAGTCTCATTGTGCAGTTTTAATAACATGAGGGTTTTGAGATACTCATGTGGCCACAAACTCAGGCTTTTAAAAAAAAATTCTATTAAGAACTTTAATATTTGTGTTACTGAAGTATCTTGGCATGTCAGCTGAAACTGATGTCATCTGTGGATTTTGTCACTTATAGGTGGATGTCTTATGGTTGCTTGGGTTTTTTTTCTCCCTCCAGAATGTTACAATTCTTTTTCATCCAGTTTCTTTCTGTTCTAGTTTTATTCTGTTGTTCTCATAGTTTTGATAGATAAGACTTGATTACAATACGTTGCAACCTTATATTTTTTAACTACCTTCACATTTTTATTGTGAAGTTGCTCAAGATATTTCAGGAGAACCAATTTCATAAACTGAATCAAATAAATAAATAAAAATAACTTGGGGCAGTGCTTCTGGCTCAGTGTAGCAGGTCAGTTTATTTGTCTTTCTAGTCATATTTTGTTTTGGTGGGCAGGACCCCTTTGTCCTTTCCTTTTTTTCAAAACTATTTATCCGTATCATTTTTATTAGGAGACCAGACATTCCAATCTACATTTGTGCTTACATATAGACATTTGAAAATTTCTCCTGTTGCAGTACCTTTCTTCTCGCTGACAGAAGAACCAAAATGTTAGATGAAAGATTTACATGTGGTAAAAGAACAATGACATTGGATATTTTGAGTTTTTTTATGGCAGTAAGCCTAGGGTTAACAAAAGACCTCAGTGATTCCAGGTTAGTTTGATGAGGGGGTCCCCAGTTAGAAATAATATTTGTCCTCCTTATGATCCCAATCCCTTACTCATGGCCTTCATCCCAGAAGAACCCACAATGACGCCAAATTTACCTTTTGATCTTGACACTCTAAATATATTGCCATATCCTGTCATTTCTCACATGTCTCATCTTGCCCATCTCTCTTTGCTCTAATGGTTGAGCAAAATATGCCATGTCAAGTTTAGTCAACTCTTAATAACCCCATAGTAGATATGGTTTGTGCTAGGATTCTTGGATCAGTGAAATATTATGCAAACTGAGTTTGGCATTCCAGTAGAATATAGATTGTTCCTCATTATCTCACATATGTTAAATATTTTACATGTGTTAAATGTTTTAAATATGTTAAATATTTCCCCAGATCATGAACAAACATTTGTTTACAGTGTTCATTCAGCAATTCTATTATTTTGTCATGTTCAGAATACCTCCAAGGTCACTTCCAGAGAATAGCATTGGGAGACTATTACTCAAACGCATGGCATTTATGCTATGGGGTTTCACAGGACTCAGTCTTAGCCCCCATGCTGTTCAACATCTATAGGATGCAGCTTGGAGCTGTCAGCCAGAGATTTGAGGTGCATTGTCATCAATATGCTAATATAATTAGCTGATGGTCAGTGATTGTAAATTTTTATGTTTTTCTTAGGGGGAGGGAGTATATTATACAGTCACGAGTGTGGCCAGCAGGGATTTTTCACATTCCACCATGTTAAATTGAAAATATCCCCATGCCATTCTGCTAATTCCCATAATCTAATTTCAAACCAAAATCTTACAATATGTATAGTCCTGAACTCAGAAATACGTGCTTAACAACACTCTAAATGTTCATGGCACTACACAAAACACTCACAGAGAATCCAGAATTTAAATTCTGAAAAACGATTTTAAAAAGTCAGACCCCTGTTGAACATTTTTCTGTCAACTGACTGAGGGGGAAACCCGACAGGAGCTGAGGAAGGTCTGGTTCGGAATAAACCTCTCCCCTGGGATAAAGACCAAAGAAATGATGAAATTTTAAAACGGGTAGGCCTAGAAGTAGGCATTGTGAGAGCAGGGCCCCGGATATCAATTCAGAAGGGCAAAATTACCACAGGCCAAACCAAAAGTGCCAAAGACACTTGAAGAGAGACACTGCTTACAAGTGTCTGTACGCTAATGCTAGAAGCCTCAGAACCAAGATGGGAGAACTGGAGTGTTTGGTCTTAGAGGAGAGCATTGATACAGTGAGCATAACGGAGACCTGGTGGAATGGAGAAAACCAGTGGGATACGGTTATCCCTGGATATAAACTATATCAGGACAGAGAAGGACGTATTGGTGGCGGTGTCGCTCTATATGTGAAAGAAGGCATTGAATCCAGCAAGCTCGAAACCCCCAAAGAGGCGGACTCCTCCACAGAATCGTTGTGGGTGGTGATACCATGCCCCAGGAGGGATTTAATACTGGGAACGATCTATCGTCCCCCTGATCAAAATGCTCAGGGAGACCTTGGAATGAGATATGAAATTGAGGAAGCATCCAAACTAGAAAATGTGGTAGTAATGGGCAACTTCAACAACCGGACATAGACTGGCCGTATATGTGTTCCAGTTACGACAAAGAAGCAAAATTTCTAGATATTCTAAATGACTGTTCCCTAGACCAGTTGGTCATGGAACCGACCAGAGGGATGGCAACCCTGGACTTAATCCTCAGTGGGGACCGGGACATGGTGTGAAATGTAAGTGTTGTTGAACCGATTGGGAGCAGTGACCATAGTGCTATTAAATTAAATATGCATGTAAATGGCCAATTGCCAAGAAAATCCAACACAGTCACATTTGACTTCAAAAGAGGAAACTTCACAAAAATGAGGGGATTGGTAAAAAGAAAGCTGAAAAACAAAGTCCAGAGGGTCACATCACTCGAAAATGCTTGGAAGTTGTTTAAAAACACTATATTAGAAGCTCAACTGGAGTGCATACCGCAGATCAGAAAAGGTACCGCCAGGGCCAAGAAGATGCCAGCATGGTTAACGAGCAAAGTCAAGGAAGCTCTTAGAGGCAAAAAGCCTTCAGAAAATGGAAGTCTTGTCCGAATGAAGAAAATAAAAAGGAACACAAACTCTGGCAAAAGAAATGCAAGAAGACAATAAGGGATGCTAAAAAAGAATTTGAGGAGCACATTGCTAAGAACATAAAAACCAACAACAAAAATTCTATAAATACATTCAAAGCAGGAGACCATCTAGGGAGACAATTGGATCCTTGGATGATAAGGGAGTCAAAGGTGTACTAAAGAACGATAAGGAGATTGCAGAGAAGCTAAATCATTTTTTTGCATCTGTCTTCACAGTGGAAGATATAGGGCAGATCCCTGAACCTGAACTAACATTTGCAGGAAGGGATTCTGAGGAACTGAGACAAATAGTGGTAACGGGAGAGGAAGTACTAGGCTTAATAGACAATATAAAAACGGACAAATCACCGGGCCCGGATGGCATCCACCCGAGAGTTCTCAAAGAACTCAAATGTGAAATTGCTGATCTCCCAACTAAAATATGTAACTTGTCCCTTGGGTCCTCCTCCGTGCCTGAGGACTGGAAAGTGGCAAATGTAACGCCAATATTCCAAAAGGGGTCCAGGGGGGATCCTGGAAATTACAGGCCAGTTAGCTTAACTTCTGTCCCTGGAAAACTGGTAAAAAGTATTATTAAAGCTAGATTAACTAAGCACATAGAAGAACAAGCCTTGCTGAAGCAGAGCCAGCATGGCTTCTGCAAGGGAAAGACCTGTCTCAGTAACCTATTAGAATTCTTTGAGAGTGTCAACAAGCATATAGATAAAGGTGATCCAGTGGACATAGTGTACTTAGACTTTCAAAAAGCGTTTGACAAGGTACCTCACCAAAGACCTCTGAGGAAGCTTAGCAGTCATGGAATAAGAGGAGAGGTCCTCTTGTGGATAAGAAATTGGTTAAGAAGCAGAAAGCAGAGAGTAGGAATAAACGGACAGTTCTCCCAATGGAGGGCTGTAGAAAGTGTAGCCCCTCAAGGATCAGTATTGGGACCTGTACTTTTCAACTTGTTCATTAATGACCTAGAATTAGGAGTGAGCAGTGAAGTGGCCAAGTTTGCTGACGACACTAAATTGTTCAGGGTTGTTAAAACAAAAAGGGATTGCGAAGAGCTCCAAAAAGACCTCTGCAAACTGAGTGAATGGGTGGAAAAATAGCAAATGCAATTCAATATAAACAAGTGTAAAATTATGCATATTGGAGCAAAAAATCTGAATTTCACATATACGCTCATGGGGTCTGAACTGGCGGTGACCGACCAGGAGAGAGACCTCGGGGTTGTAGTGGACAGCACGGTGAAAATGTCGACCCAGTGTGCGGCAGCTGTGAAAAAGGCAAATTCCATGCTAGCGATAATTAGGAAAGGTATTGAAAATAAAACAGCCGATATCATAATGCCGTTGTATAAATCTATGGTGCGGCCGCATTTGGAATACTGTGTACAGTTCTGGTCGCCTCATCTCAAAAAGGATATTCTAGAGTTGGAAAAGGTTCAGAAGAGGGCAACCAGAATGATCAAGGGGATGGAGCAACTCCTTTATGAGGTAAGGTTGCAGCATTTGGGGCTTTTTAGTTTAGAGAAAAGGCGGGTCAGAGGAGACATGATAGAAGTGTATAAAATTATGCATGGCATTGAGAAAGTGGATAGAGAAAAATGTTTCTCCCTCTCTTATAATACTAGAACTCATGGACATTCAAAGAAGCTGAATGTTGGAAGATTCAGGACAGACAAAAGGAAGTACTTCTTTACTCAGCGCATAGTTAAACTATGGAATTTGCTCTCACAAGACGCAGTAATGGCCATCAGCTTGGATGGCTTTAAAAGAAGATTAGACAAATTCATGGAGGACAGGGCTATCAATGGCTATTAGCCATGATGGCTGTGCTCTGTCACTCTAGTCAGAGGCAGTATGTTTCTTAAAACCAGTTGCCGGAAGCCTCAGGAGGGGAGAGTGTTCTTGCACTCGGGTCCTGCTTGCAGGCTTCCCCCAGGCACCTGGTTGGCCGCTGTGAGAACAGGACGCTGGACTAGATGGGCCACTGGCCTGATCCAGCAGGCTCTTCTTATGTTCTTAGTGGCTGATAATTTGTTGAAATTAATTAAATATCAGTCATGTTCACAGAGTACATGTAATCGTATTACTGACCTTGCCCTATACTATGACAGTCATCTTCTACAGAGTTTCTTCAGTCATCCATTGAGGTCTTTCTTTTTAACTGGAGGTATTGTCTTTTTTCCATTCTTCCCTGATAATGTCTCTGACTTCACTCCATAGTTCTTCTTGTTCTCTGTCAACTAAATTTAAAGCCTCAAACCTGTTCCTTATTTGATCTTTATATTATTCTGGAATGTTATTTAAATTGTATTTTGGCATTATGATTGCATTGTTCTTCTTCTTTAGCTTTACTCTGATTTTCGATAAGACCAGTTCATGATCTGTACCACAGTCTGCTCTTGGTCTTGTTTTCACAGGAAGTATGGAACTTCTCCACCTTCTGCTACCAATTATATAAACAATTTGATTCCTATATTGACCATTTGGTGATGTCCATGTGTACAGTCATCTTTTAGGTTGCTCAAAAAATATGTTTTGAAGAAACAAATTATGGGCTTCACAGAATTCAATAAGTCTTTCTCCTGCTTCATTTCTGTCTCCTAAGCCCCATTTCCCCACAATTCCTAGTTCTTCTCTGTTCCCTACTTTTGCATTCTCCCATGATTATCAGCACATCTTGTTTTGATGTGTGATCAATTTCTTCCTGTACTTCTGCGTAAAATCTCTCCAATTCCTCCTCTTCTGCATTTGCCGTTGGAGCATAGACTTGGATGATGGCTGAGATACTGTGCTGCCCTACAAATTTATAAAAATGCAAATACAATTTGGGTTGGTCTTTCATAGTCCAATCCACTTCTTGTGTAGTTTGGAAAACTTGATAACCTGTGCCTCTGAGCATATGGTGAGTGGTGATGCTGTGCTTAAACCACTCCACTTAAAGAAGGGCGGGCATGGTCAATTAAAAGCATAGAGCACACCTAGAAATTTGCTAGAATATATTTCACTTCCCACTGTTTTATCTTGTGCAAACTGAGACACTCCTCATGTCCCCTGGAGACTGTTCTGCAGAGTAGTCAGTGTGTTATTTCTCAATTGTTTTTGGAGTTCTCTTAGTGTAAATATTACAAAGTGTTGCTGTACTTCACGTATTTACCGAAACAGAAACAAATGAAATAATTTAACATAGGAAATTTCACTAAAATTGCAAACACATTTAAAGTGAATATCTGAACTACATTAACAGTCTTAATATTGTTGATTTCTTCCTGATAAAACAAGATCAGCACAGTGCAGCACATGTCTTGTTTCTGTTAGATGGGCTGATTTCAGGTGTTGCCACCATTCACCATAAAATCTGACTTATCATTGCATGTGAGAACTGCTTGTAACTTCAAACTGCTTTTTGAAGGATTAGCTTCTCTATCCTAATGTTCCCTTAGATCCCTGCAATTAATATTTATTTGTTTATTGGGAATAGTCTTCAGCCCAAAGGACCCCCAGGGTAACTAACAATGGAAAAAATTCACAATAGAAATACAATCAATAAAACTATTAAAACAGCAGAACTGCATAATATAAAACATAGCAGAAACCAATGTCAAACTAGATTAAAAACACACCAAGCTAAAACAGCAAGATTGATTGATTGATTGATTGATTGATTGATTGATTGATTGATTGATTGATTGATTGATTGATTGATTGATTGATTGATATCCCACCCTCCTAGCAGGAGCCCATGGTGGGCATATAAAATGTCTGAGGAAATTAAAAGAAAAAATCTTCACCTATTGCCATAAAAGACATTGATCAGTGCCAAATGAACCTCTCTGGGATGACTATTCCAAATACAGGGTGCCACAACTTTAAAGACTCCGTCTCTGGTCACTACCTATATTAACTCTGAAGGTTTCAAAGGAACACCTCAATGTCTGGGCATGTTCATGTGGGAGCAGGTGGTCCCAAGCCAACATTAAATGTTGTGCAATCATTCTGATTGAACTGAGGTGTTGCACAACTTTATTTTTATTGCCTTATCCACCAAGGAAACAGCTGCAAGTGCTTTCTGTCTTTTAAGGAAGTTATGAGAGAGATACAAATTTTATAGCTGATCCATTTCTTAACACTCACTCCTGCTGCCTCAGCAGCAGCAGAGTTACCTGTTGCAGGTACTACTCAAATCAATTTCCTAGACTGCTATCTTGTTATTCTCTCGAAATTCCTGCTGGCGGTCTGCTGATTTACTTTGAACTCTTGGAACCTAAAGATACATAAGTTTTCTCCCAATACATTTTCTGTACATGGAAGCAATAGTAAACTTCCGTGAAGGCTTGGCAGTTATCCATTAGCATACTGCCTCAGGCAGGGATAGAGGTGTGCACTATTGGTTCTAAATATCATTTCTAGGACAAAACATGTTTTGACTTTATTAACAAATGAAGGCAGTGAAATTAATTCAGTGGGCTGACTTGAGTCTACTAGCATCAATTTATTCCACATCAGAGAGCATGCGCTTAGTTTGAGAACCTTGGATCATTATGGTCAGTTGGAACTATTAGTGTGCAGCCTCTTGTTGAGCTGTAATGGGTGCATAGGTGGTTCCTTATTCAGGTCTCCTTCCACTTTACTCAATTCACATTTTATAATTTGTGTTGGATGGAAGAATTTGAGCTAATGGAGTATCTTATTTGCTTTTATCTATGACCTGGGAGACCAGGGTTCGAATCCCCACACAGCCATGAAGCTCACTGGGTGAGCTTGGGCCAGTCACTGCCTCTCAGCCTCAGAGGGAGGCAATGGTAACCCCCCTCTGAACACCGTTTACCATGAAAACCCTATTCATAGGGTCGCCATAAGTCAAAATCGACTTGAAGGCAGTCCATTCCATTCCTGCATAGTTTTGTTTGTGTATGTATATGCAAAATTGTTTAGATTTGGGATCCATAATCCTGAATGTGAAGCTCAGAACTAATATTTCTTATTCTCATTACTTCAATAAAGAGCATTTCAGGAGAGTGACTGTGTGATGAAATCACACTTTGTCAATTAACTTTGGTTCTAGTATCCGTGCCTGAAATAGGTTTTCTAGAACAGTGTTTTAGTTCAGAAGTGAGAAATAATTGCAACAAATGTCACTAAAATCCTGTTCTTTGTAGTTATTGGCTTAGTTGTTTGTCTTTTGAACTAGTTTGTTTATCCTTTTGTCACATTGCTTAATTATAAATACTGGCTAGAAATAGGAAAGCTGAACTTCACACTTCATAGTACCAGTGTACAGCAGTGTAACATGAGTTGAGATGACTTCTGAGATCTCTGGCATTGTGAGATATTAAGCTACAGAAGGTGTTCTGTCTGAATTCTCTAGTGCACCATCATGATAGGCAGGTGTTGAAGTCTTGGTCTATGTGTTGACCTCCTCTGCTTCCACCTTTTTTTAATGCATACTGTTAATTAGTTTTCATTTTATAATAGTACAGTTAGAAAATATAAATAATAAAATGGACAGAACAGAGTCATAAATACACTACCATACAACATGGGACAGGGGGAAGCGGTCTCCAGCTGAACCCATTGATCACGTACCTTATGCAAACAGGTCCATATATGAAGTCTAAATGTCTGAGTTCCTACCTGTCTGTTGCCTCCTACTAGAGGTCGCTTTTTCATATACTGCAAGAGTTGACAAGTCCTCCGACCAGTAGGCAATTGGGAGTGCAATACATTCCTTCCAATACAGTGAGACAAGCCTCTTCACCACCAAATGGTATGCAGAGCTCAGTTTTGTTGCCTTTCTGTCAAACCCATAGTGTCTGGATAAAACTGTGTATGATATTCATGTCTGAAAATGTTAGCAATGCTTCCAGGACCAGATTAGTGTGAGTGGTGATCTCTGACCAAAACAGTGCTACCACAGGACAGGGCTAAATCATATGTTTTAACACTGTCTGTGACATTCCACAATGCTAACAAGTGTCTGTGGTTGAATGTGTTTCTGAAAGAGATGGTGGGGAGTCCAATATGCCCAAAAGACATTTTTATGTGGAATTAAATGTAGTTTGAGATCTAAAGTACAGGCATACCCCGCTTTAACGTTCGTAATGGGACCGGAGAGTATACTTAAAGTGAAATTAAACTTTTAAGTGAAGCAATTGTCTTCACTTGTAGTGCACGCAATCACCACTAGATGGCAGCGGCGTCATGCCAATAAAGTATATGTTATTGCGAAGCGCGAACATTAAGCGGGGTATGGGGACGAATGGAACATGTACGTTATAGCGGGGCAACGTTAAGAGGGGTATGCCTGTACACAGCTTTACAGAAGCCAATACAACCTACCTCTGTCTTTCATGTATAGGGCTTTCCAGCTCTCTGTTCCACTCCTCCCTCAGCTTGGTCACATCAACCTGTCTCTTGTCTAACAAAGAATTATGAATTCTATAGAAATGAATTATGGCTTTGGGGCATTGCACTGAGGCAATCAGATCCTCAAATTTATCTGGGGATTCAGTAGCACTTGAGGCCACCAGGCCAAATACAGAAACTAAGATGTTGCAATTGTTGGTACAGCTGTTCTGCTCATGGCAGCAAGTTTAATTATTCCCTAAAAAGTGAAAAGGAAATAAATTCCTCATCTTGGCCAACTAGTTGGTCTAATGTAGACAGCCCCCTCCCCTTGACCCACCTTCTCCAAAGGACCATATTGCCCCCAATTTATGCAGGGATTTCACCAAAGAGTAAGATTTTAATGTGAGTAAGGTTCAACAAAACTTCTGCACCAGTCTTTTCCAAACTTCCTTTGCTTCCACTTTTTGTAGAAACAATGTCAAAGATGTGTGAATAAGAAAATAATTGTTACCACAGAAGCTCATCCTTGTGTAGGGCTTACAAGGTTTTTTTTAAAACTAGGCACCACCTTTTCTTCTAATTTTTCAAATTAAATTCCTTATGCTCTGTAAGAAAAAAAGTTACTGCATTGGCACATCTCCCTAACACTTAAGTATTACTGAGAGAGTGAATCATTTGATACATCAAACTGTTAGTCCAGAAACATAACTTTGGGAAAGTGTGTATATATCTTTGCAGTACAAAATAATAGTTAAAGTGTATTAGAATTACTTCCAGCAATAGTAACATTTTGCATGGATGATGTTGTACTACAGGGGTGGGAAATTGGTGACCTGCAGGCTGGAACTTAATATCCCCTCCTGGCGAACTCTCTGCCCCACATCACTCTGCCCCCACTGAAGAGCAGGCTGTATGTGTGGAGTGAGTACTAGAATACTAACCAAACACTTCTTGGTTTTGAGTTGATCCCGTGCTGCTTCCTCACTTAAGTATTATGTAATGTTTGCATTGCCAGACACCTGTAACAGTTTTGACAAATTTAAATATACACAACTTGTGTCTTGCTCAGTGATCCATTTTGGCATAGGTCCAGCATGTGTTGTAATTGTTGGTGCTAGTCTGAGCTGGCAAGATACCAGGTGCATACTTAAGCATTTTTTTTCCTAAGAGAATGTGCAAAAGACAGCATCTGATCTTGAGGGTTTGTAAAACCAAAAACAGGCATGATGCTGTTCAATCTAAAGAACATATATTTGCTTATGAATAACTGACATTTAAAGTTCAGGAACAAAGGAATGTGACAGTGCACTGGCTATGAAAAACTCTACATGGGTTTTTTTCAACATAAACTGAAAATTGGCACATGAGCTATGTAGTGGAATTGCATGCAGTGTCATCTCATGGGCATTGTGTCATGATCACACACCCTTTTTCATACTAAAAGCATTTTCTTGGCTTGTTGTAGAGGTATAAAATAATAAAGGTTTACTTTGATACACACTTTGCCAACTTGCAGTAAGAAATGTAATGGGGAATATTCATAAACCAAAATTATTCCCAGGGAATATACCTCTGAAAATGAACGGGAAGGTCTAATATCTTTAATAACAATAATAGCATACCCTTCAGTTTAGTACAGCATCCATAACACTTCAGTTTAGTACAAAACTCTTATCACACCTATAAAACTTGTTTAGTATATAAAGAAGTAAAAGAGGTGTGCCTATGACAGAATAGGGGAGGATGATATGCATATATTGGATAGGGGAAAACCGTATTTCACTCAACGACTATTTATACCGAGCAAAAATGTTTAAGCATTAATGTATCTAGTACAGGAAGTGTAGTGAAATTTGACTGGGGATTTAGCTTGACTTGCCTTTTGGTTCCAAACTTAAATAGATAGTTAAGAAATCTTTTCAATAGGTTGCCTTTGTTTAAAAGTAAAAATTGGCAACAATTTTCTTATGTATGAAAATTGTTTTTAAAAAGAAAAGAGAAATAGTTTTATAATGGAGCAATATATTGAGGTCTCTTGTGCATTGACATTCTCCCTTTTAAAAATATTCTATGTATGTAGCTTGAAAGCTATAGAGTAGAATATTTTGATATAATGAGCCATTTCCCTCTATAAAGCTTTAGCAGATCAGCAGTACAAGGAGTGTGCCTGTGGCATGGAAGAGTGTGTGTTAAGTGCATGTCCAGTTCTTGTAAACTGCACTGTAGATGTGGGAAATTGGAGACTGTAAACTGCTGCCTGCATCTACAAGAGGATGGTGTGCTTTTTGGTAAAATGTACACACCTCACTATACCTGTTCTTCTGGATACATCTCTGGTTTTATGTCAGAGTGTGGAGTAAAGAATGTAGAAAGCTCCTGTACATATGTGTTCACCATACCTCTGAGTACTAAAATCGACCGTGTGTTTCCTGACCAGAAATTTTGAAGTCCTTTCATGAAGCCAACTACCACAAGTAATCCTGTGTGCCATTGATTCTATTTGTTTGGCAAGCACCTCCTAAAATACCTAATGCCTTGGATTACTTTAACATGCCACAAAAGATAGAGCCCTAAGAATGTGGCACCTTTCTTTTGCCAGTAAAGCGCAACTGCGACCACTCTAGATACTTAATTTCACTGAGCTGGCAGTTGTCCATTGTTATCAAGGGAATGGGGAGGAGGGGATAGAATAACTTGATCCTCTTAGTCAAGATATGCAACACACGGTGCAAAGAGAGCCAGATCTGGATTTTATTTCTTCATCTGTATGTGATCCAGTGTGCATTCCTAACATGTTACAGTTTGTCTCTGAAAGCACAAGATCAGTTTTCAGTGGCAACAGCCCCTAAAGGAAACAGACTGATTCCTCCATGAGCAAACATCTGGCCAATTGTGGATGGAATTAATTGCTGATCTCTCCTGCCTGTGTTTTTCTTCTCTTGTCATTTCCTTTGCAGCTGTGAAATGCAAGCTTTTAGATCTGAAAGCAGCATGGACATTTCCAGCAGTAGTAGTCTAAAGTTACAAGTATTATGCATTAATTTGGATTTAAAAGCCTCCTGCAAGAACACTAATTCTGAAAGCTTAAGAGTAATGTTTTGAGAAAGAAAAAACTAAGCCATTTAAGAGTATATTTTATTTTATTGGATAAAATTATAAATTCATAAAAGCTTGCAACACGTTGGAAATTAAGGACATTATAGTATTTCAGGCTTATTTTCTTACAATTCAGGAAAATAACCACCTGCAAATTTGATTATCATCTTGAGAATGTTTTGTTTTTACATATCCAAACAGGTTGGTTTGGATACAAAAGTAGATATATTTCTGAGGATGACAATTTCAGTTTTATCTCCAGCTATTTTATCAGGATCACTTTATGTCTTGCTCTTTCATCATATCATAAATTACACAGCCACAAGAGTGGCTGTATACTATGGCCAGCAAGAATCTTTCACATTCTGCAGTGTTAAATTAAAAATACCCCTGTGCCATTCTGATGCTTCCCATAAGCTCATTTCAAAACAAAACCTTGCAAAACTTATAGTCCTGAACTCAGAAATGCTTGCTTAACCCTCTCAATTTTCATGGCA
This sequence comes from Rhineura floridana, assembly GCF_030035675.1. Taxonomy (NCBI): domain Eukaryota; kingdom Metazoa; phylum Chordata; class Lepidosauria; order Squamata; family Rhineuridae; genus Rhineura; species Rhineura floridana. The sequence continues at coordinate 78,143,702 of NC_084486.1, read as the reverse complement.
ATACACAAAACAGTCAGAGAGAATCGAGAGTTCAACGTCTAAAGAGAGAGAGAGGGGGGGGGGAAACCAGACCCCTTTTGGACTTTTTTCTGTCAGAGTTCTCATCTGTTGAAATTCATTAAAAATCAGCCATGTTCACAGAGTACCTGTAATCCTATTACTGACCTTGCCCCATACTCTAACCTTCATCTTCTGCAGTTTAAAAGTTAAAAAAAAATGTGTGGCTGAGTTTTACTTAATAAATTTTGCATTGAACTGAATGATAATGTTGGGCATGCTCAGTAAGAACCAACTGTCAGTGTTCTAAAAGCCAGATTCACAGCTGCTTGGCTTGCCTAATCAGGGGGCCACACCCATATCAGACTTTGATTTCACGTGAAACAGTAATGGCTTCCCTCAGAAAATCCTGGGAGTGTAGTTTGTGAAGTGGGCTGAGAGAAGACTCCTATTCCTCTGAGAGAGCTCCAGTGGCCAGAGTGGTTTAACACAGTCAGAAACTCTGTGAGGGGAACAGGGCATATCTCCTAGCAACTCTCAGCACCCTTCACTAACTATACTTTCAGGATTCTTTGAGAGAAGCCATGACTGTCCAAATTGAAATAAAGGTGTGGTGTGGATGTGTCCAGTGACAGCTTTGGTTTAAATTTGGGTGGGAGGCTGTATGTGCCTGCTGTAGAATAAAAAGGTGGGGGAAACCCTGAAAAGCAATGATACTGTTCACAATGTTTTCCTTTTGGAAAGGAAAGGGGCTTCCCCTCTGCCCAGTGGCCACCCACCCAATCTCCTCCCCTCCCCCTCCTCCTACCCTCCCTGCCCTTCCCCAGGTCAGTGTTGGACTACAACTTGGGAGACCAGGGTTCAAATCCCCACACAGCCATGAAGCTCACTGTGTGACCTTGGGCCAGTCACTGCCTCTCAGCCTCAGAGGAAGGCAATGGTAAAATGACCTCTGAATACCGTTTACCATGAAAACCCTATTCATAGGGTTGCCTTAAGGCGGAAACGACTTGAAAACAGCCCATTTTCAAACATGATTGCACAGAAATAAATCCCATTGAACTCAAAAAATATGCAACTGATCATAGAATAGTAGTGTTGAAAGGGCCCTATAAGGCCATGAAGTCCAACCCCCTGCTCAATGCGGGAATCCAAATCAAAGCATTCCCAACAGATGGCTGTCCAGCTGCCTCTGGAATGCCTCCGGTGTCGGAGAGCCCACTACCTCTCTAGGTAATTGGTTCCATTGTCGTATGGCTCTAACAGTTAGGAAGTTTTTCCTGATGTTCACTCGAAATCTGGCTTCCTCCAACTTGAGCCCATTATTCCGTGTCCTGCACTCTGGGATGATCGAGAAGAGATCCCGGCTCTCCTCTGTGTGGTAACCTTTCATGTACTTGAAGAGTGCTACATATCTCCCCTCAGTCTTCTCTTCTCCAGGCTAAACATGCCCAGTTCTTTCAGTCTCTCCTCATAGGGCTTGGTTTCCAGTCGCCTGTTCATCCCTGTTGCCCTCCTCTGAACCTGTTCCAGTTTGTCTGCATCCTTCTTGAAGTGCGGAGACCAGAACTGGATGTAGTATTCAAGATGAGGCCTAACCAGCGCTGAAAAAGGGGAACTAATACTTCATGCGATTTGGAAACTATACTTCTGTTAATGCAGCCTAATACAGAATTTGCCTCTTTTGCAGCCACATCGCACTGTTGCCTCATATTCAGCTTGTGATCAACGACAATTCCAAGATCCTTCTCACATGTCGTATTGCTGAGCCAAGTATCCCCCATATTATAACTGTGCATTTGGTTTCTTTTTCCTAAGTGTAGTACTTTGCATTTATCCAGTGTCTAATATCCCATTCCTGGGCAAGGTAATAGAGCGTGTGGTGGCCTCCCAACTACAGGGATTCCTGGATGAAACGGATTATCTAGATCCATTTCAGTGTGGTTTCAGACCTGGTTATGGGATGGAGACGGCTTTGGTCGCCTTGGTAGATGACCTACGCAGAGAACTGGACAGGGGGAGTGTGTTCCTGTTGATTCTGCTGGACCTCTCAGCGGCTTTCGATACCATCGACCATGGTATCCTTCTGGGTCGCCTTACCGGGATGGGACTTGGGGGCACTGTTTTACGATGGCTCCATTCCTTCCTGGAGGGTCGAACCCAGAAGGTGGTGCTGGGGGATTCCTGTTCGACTCCTTGGCCGTTGGCCTGTGGGGTCCCTCAGGGTTCAGTTTTGTCCCCCATGCTATTTAATATCTACATGAAACCGCTGGGAGAGGTTGCCCTGAGATTTGGGGTTCGGTGCCATCAGTATGCAGATGACACCCAACTCTACTTCTCCTTTCCACCTAATTCCAAGGAAACTGTCTTGGTTCTAAACCAGTGTTTGATAGCAGTGGTGGACTGGATGAGGGTGAACAAGCTGAAGCTTAATCCAGACAAGACAGAGGTGCTCCTAGTCAGTCGAAAGGCGGATCAGGGAATAGGGGTTCAGCCTGTGCTGGATGGGGTTACACTCCCCCTGAAGATGCAGGTTCGCACTTTGGGTGTGCTCCTGGACTCAGCCTTAAACCTGGAGGCCCAGGTTTCTGCGGTGGCCAGGAATGCTTTTGCACAGTTAAGACTAGTGCGCCAACTGCGCCCGTTCCTGGAGTCGTCTCATCTGGCTATGGTGACACACGCCTTAGTTACATCCCGCTGAGACTACTGTAACGCGCTCTATGTGGGGTTGCCTTTGAAGACTGTTCGGAAACTTCAGTTGGTGCAATGAGCTGCAGCCAGAATGTTAACTGGGGCTGGTTACAGGGACCATACAACTCCCCTGCTGCAACAGCTCCACTGGCTGCCAGTCTGTTTCCGGACACAATTCAAAGTGCTGGTTATGACCTATAAAGCCCTATACGGCTTAGGTCCAGGCTATTTGTCAGACTGTATCTCCCTATATGAACCTTTCCGGGCCCTGAGATCTTCAGGAGAGACCCTTCTCACAATCGCAACACCTTCACAAGTGTGACTGGTGGGGACACGAGATAGGGCCTTTTCGGTGGCTGCCCCTAGGCTCTGGAACTCCCTCCCTAGGGAGGCAAGAATGGCCTCCTCTGTGCAGTCCTTCCCCCGACAGCTAAAGACTTTTTTCTTCCGGCAGGCCTTTGGAACTGAAGGTTTTAAGGGTAGTGACTGAAGAGGATGCTGTATGTTATTGTTTTACTTGTATGCTCCTAAACTGGGTTGCAGTATTTTAAGAGTATATCTAATTGGTTTTAACATCTTAATAGTTTAATCCTGTTTTAATGCTGATTTTATATGTTTATATGTTTTATATTTTTATAGGTTTTTAATGATATGTACTTATTTTTATCTGGAAGCTGCCTTGAGTTCCAGTTTGGAAAAAGGGTGGGGTATAAATAAAGATAATAATAATAATAATAATCCCTGTTAAATTTAGTTCTGTTGTTTTCAGCCCAATGATCAAACCCACCCTCCCTTCTCCTCCCTCTTATACCTTCCCCCTCCCCATATTCAGTTTTACCTATCTTAAGCATGATTGCACGGGAGTAAATACCATTGAACTCAATAAGCATGCAAATGATCAAACCTGCCCTTCCCTGCCCCTTCCTTTACCCCTCCTCCTCCAATCCCCTCCCCCTCATTTCGCTCCCCTCTCCCCTCTCTTTCTCCTTCCCTCTCCTCACCCCTCCCCCTGCTCCTCCCCCATGGCCAGTTTTACCTATCCTAACCATGATTACATAGGAGTAAATCTCATTGAACTGAGTAAGCATGCAAATGATCAGACCTGGCTTTCCCCTCCCTCCCCTCTTCCTTCCTCTTCTCCTCCCCTCCCCTCTTCTCCTCCCCTCCCCTCTTCTTTCCTCTTCTCCTCCCCTCCCCTCTTCCTCCTTCCCTCTTCCTTCTTGCTTGCCCACTCCAGCCGTCCCTCCCTCCCTTCCAGTCAGTTTTACCTATCCTAAGCATGATTGCACGGGAGTAAATCCCACTGAACTCAATAAACATGCAAATGATCAAACCTGTACTCCTTCTCCCTCCCCTCCTTCCTCCTCCCTCCTCCTCCTCCCCTCCGCCCTTTCTCCCCTCCCTCCTCCTCCCCTCCCCATCCTCTGTGGTCAGTTTCACCTGTCCTCAGCATGATTGCAGGGGAGTAAATCCCACTGAAATCAATAAGCATGCAAATGATCAATCCATTCTCAGCAAGCTTGCACAGGATCCCATTTCTTACCTCTTGGATTAAAAGCAGAGAAATTCACTAATAAGCAAAAAACCTATTGGCATAGGTTACGAAATTCTTCCAAGCTACAGAGGAAGTTGATTGGACTGTGAAAGACCAACTCAAATTGTGTTTGCATTTTGACAAATGTGTAGGGCAGTACAATATCTCAGAGAGGAGGTCAGGTCTCCTGCTCTCCTGGTGCATTCACTACACCTGCCCAATTTCCCTGCTTTTTAAAGTTTGATAGAAATATCTGTGGGCTATAGGTACGTTCTTAAACCGCAAGGTTTTTTGCCTGTTAGTGAATCAACTATATTCAAGAGCAATTTCTAACACTCTAAAGGGAACAACCTGCTGGTTTACTGTTAACATCAGTAGGCAAATTGTAATGTTAATAGTAGTTTGCCTCCGCCCACATATCCTCTCACTGTTTGTTAAACTCGTACAGGCCATCCAATTCAATTAGTGTGCCTTTAGTTTATTGGAAGAAATCCCCTGGTTATTGATGTATGTAGAAATGATTTTGCAGGTGGTGGGTTGTGAGCCTGATGGTGGAAATTCAAGAAGCCACTTTGTAGCAGCTCTGTTTCGTCTATGTGCAGGGGGTGAGGGGTATGTCAGTTGCATTTTCTTAAGGTCCAAAAAGTTGTGATGCAGCTAGGAACTCATGTAAAACAACTTTAAATGAAGGCCATGTGCTTTATTCCATATAGATTTGTTGAGATTAATTACTTGCAAACATTTAGAAGAGTGACCTCAGTGCTGCTCACCCAGGTCTTGAGCTGCTGGCTGCCAAACTGTTACATTGGCCAGGTTTTTTGTGGCAAGGCACCTGTACCTTCCTGCTTGTGTCTAAATCATATCACTTTTTGCCACTGTTGGGGTCATCTAGTACCAAATGGAGCATGGCTGCCTGCAACTATGGATTAATGATCTGAATATGCACCCTGAGTTGGCTGTTGTGCATCCCTGCCAAACTCTGAGATCACATGACAGTCAACAGATGGATTTAGGAGCAGATGCTAAGTATTTTTAAACAACTATGGAGAATCTTAATTCAGCTTGATGAGAAAAGGTGTCTGTCATTATACTAGTTTTGTTCAAAAGTTATGGATGGGAAATAGCCTACGCATTTTGATTGTATGTAGTCTATACTGACCAAACACCGTTATCCACCAGGGAACTACAAGTGGAAAACATAAACTCCAAGGATTTAACAGTGTCTCAATACCATCTAGAGGAGCTTATACTGTCCTTGCTCCTCCACCCCTTTTCAGCTTCATGATCTTTGGCCTCCCCAGCTTAATATTTCAGCAGAAAAGTACAGGAGAAAAATAGAAAGCAAGGAAGTCCACAGTGGCATGACTGAGAAATAGTAGGATAGACGTAGGACAGATATAGGAAAAATAATAGTACAGATTTAAAAACACTAAAATTAATGTTTGAATTGTGTGTGGTGCTGACAAAGAAAACTGTAGTGAATTGTGGTAGCAATGTAGACCATGCTATTGCCAGCAGTTATGGAAAGAGCAGGCACAGGCGATATTTTCAAGCAACAACTCTGCTTTCTGCACAGTTCCAAGGATTCACATTTTCCCTTCCCTTCTCAACTCTACCAAAGTTCAGATGTAGCAGTGGTACTCATGAAATAGCTGAATAAGAGATTGGTAGCAGAAATACTTCCACCCAAATGTTAGATGTGGCTATCTCAGATCTGCACAAGACAGGGATCATTTAATTGTGCTTAACTTAATTGCAGATCTATTCACTGAAATGCCTTTCTTTGCTCCAAGAATAGAGTGGTCCAGTACTGAGCTTTGTGCTGCAGCTGTGTGCCTGCTTCCTTGAAGGCAAGCCTCATTGAGTTCAGTGGGATCTTCAAGTAAACAGTGGATAGAACTGGACTGTCAACTTACTAAGTAAATATTACCTTAGGAGTTAGCCGATGGGACTAATACATTCTGGATGAGTATAGATTAACAGGAGTTCAACTGTTTGGAGTCTGGAAGCACTTTTCTCCTAGATTGGATAGGCTAGTGACCTTGGGTATGTTTAGTCTTTTCCTTTGAGCATGGTTTTACTTCCTTGAGCATTCATAGAATTGTAGAGTTGGCCTATAAGGCCATCGAGCCCAACCCCCTGCTCAATGCAGGTATCCAGCTTAAAGCATACATGACAGGTGGCTGTCCAACTCTCTCTTGGATGCCTCCATTGTTGGAGAGCCTACCAACTTCCTAGGTAATTGGTTCCATTGTTGTACTGCTGTAAAAGTAAGGAAGTTTTTCTGGATGTTCAGCTGAAATCTGGTTTCCTGTAATTTGAGCCCATTATTCCATGCCCTGTACTCTGGGATAAAATTGTGGATTGTATTTTAATATTCCATTTCCCTATTCTCATGCTCACCATAATCTGCCTACCTTTTAAAGTCTGCTCTTTTGTAGACTCATCTGATAAGAATGTTGGGGCTCAAGGAAGCTGTCTCAATGCATTGAATCTGATGAGATAATCTACACCTCCATTGTAGTCCTACACTATTTTACTCCTGAAAGGATCCCTCTCTGAGGTTAGATGACCACCAATTAAGGTATGCTGAATATGAATCCAGTGTGATTAGCATCTTATATGATGATCCACATTTTTGGTGTGTGTCTATTCTCCCTCCACACGCACAAGTAAGAATTACCGAAGCAAAAGTTAGAACCTCTTAATGTTCTTTCATTCATTACACAATTGCATGCACGTATTTTGTGTGTCCTCCCTCAGCTATCTCATATTAAGTACTTTTTGGCAAACAATGAGAGTTATGGAAACAATTAAAATTCCTGTGAAACATCATCTCACTTGTTTATTTGGAAGAGTGGGTGGTGGTTGGGAAATAAAGGGCAGATCCTTGCTTTAAGGCAAAAGTGATTTGTTTTGGAGAGGACTTTTTAAATAAATGTCAGTGTTTTTGTGTAAGTTTTTAGATTTCTGTCCAACTGAGCATTGTGAATACCAAGTCAAAAACATTCAAAATGTTCTGACAGCCTATGATATAATATTAATATATAATAGGACTATGGTTTAAATGGAGGGGAAAATGTGTATTCACATTACTATGGAAATGAAGACTAGATTTGAAATATTCATTAATTTGTTAAGGATGAAATTAGAGAAAGTAACAAGGGCTTGATCCAGTCATACTGTGCACATGCAAGTTTATGTTCCTTGACCAGCTGGAGGGATGGAGGGCTAGACGGGAGAGAGGATATGCTGGCAGGCCTTTCATTATCTGTAATGGCTTTATATCTCAAGTGCCCATGCATATGTGGTTCAGGGGGATGGGAGACGAGGATAGGCTTCTACTTAGGACCTATACCAGGGGTGGGGAACTTGTGGCCTTCCAGGTATTGTTGAACTCCAACTCCCATTAGCCCCAACTAGCATAACAAGTGGTCACTGACAATGGGAGTTGTAGTCCACCAACGAGCGGAGGGCCAAAAATTCTTCACCCCTGCCCTGTATGGATCCCATACAGATGCTATATCCATTGTAGAACTAGATTAAGTGTTAAGTGTACAAATCAAGTCCTCAGTTTAGTGAATATAAGGACTCTTTTTTTCTTTTGGTTTTACTTGTTCAATAAAAAAGATTCTGTAAACCCTAAATTCAGCTACAGATGAAGGACTGTTGCCTAGATGACTTTTTATTCCTTATTACTGTTATATACAGTTTTGTAACCTGCCAATAACTGATATGATTGAATGAAGTATTTGCTCTGATGAGCTGGTATGACAATCCAAATCCAAAACTTGGAGAAAAATATGGTTGTGCTCATTCAATTTTGGCAAGCCTCGAGGGATTTTTTTGAGGGGGATGGACTCTTACCTTTTTTAAAACTATTAACAAATTTAAGTATATAGGAATATTTTTACAAGTAGTATAAAGTTTGTTTTTAATTACTGTCTGATACTAAGATTAATAATTTGGTTGGCCTCCTCTATATCTCCCTTATAAAACCTAATTAATGTGTTCTTGTTAATAATATGTATTAATACGTTCTTGTTAAATCTAATCTGATTAAAAACATTTTATGAAATTTAAGATAATAAATTAAATAATATAAAAAAATTAAATTTCATGGATAAGAATTTACGATTAGGAGAGATGTTCCTCTGTCTTTGCCACTGATCAAGAAATGTAGCCAAGATTCTAAAAAATACTTTGATTAACCTCCATTATCCTAAAGTACCTTTTTGTGCATTAGCAAGTCTTCACCCAAAGTTATAAGATAACACAGAGACCAGTGTATGCCCACAGTATAGCCTTTTTCTTACTTTGAGTGCATGCAGTCACTTGCCCCACCTTCGGTTTTCATGTTCAGCAGAAGGTATGAAAATGGTGTACATGTACAAATGGTGTACATGTACTTCTAAGTGTGTACAGCAACACGCACATGCACATACACACATTGTTAATATCTGGAGGGTGGGTCCAGCAGGTGCAATTCCACTCCCTCTCTGTGTATTCACTGAGCGTATATGTTGAAGGTGTTACAAGGGCTTATGTTGGTAGTACTTGGCTTCTTGCACTGAGGAGCCTGCTCAAAAGAAATGAATTCTGAAGTGAATGCTGTAGCCATTGGAGCCAGGACACATTAGAGACCATAGAGCTGCTAATTGCCAGATATCTTTGCCTTTAAGCTTGGGTGTCAAGAAAAATGGGAGTTAAACTAGAAATTGGATTCTAGCAAAAGCATCTATTCAGTTTGAGCTAGGGATGGGCTGCCAAAGCATCCAGCTGCTATAAATTAACAGGTGCAGCTGTGAGGAGACTGGTTTAGTTGGCTTGGTTGGAATGATTGGAGGGAAGCAAGATCACCTTCACTGTAAGTGTCATAATTTGTGAGGGAATGGAAGAGGAATAAGAATGCAGGGAAAAGTTACACTTGCCTCGAAACACCCTGGTGAATGTGCTCACTTTTTCACTGCTTATACTATTTCTCTGGTGCAGTAGTGAAACATTTTCTGCCCTGTTTGCTAGCATACCCCATCCTCCCATTGGGGGAGAGAAGGCTATGTGTGCAGCTATAGAAAGAGGAAGTCCAGTGAAGTTTGGACTTCATTTCTCCATTTATGTACTCTAAGAATTCAAGGAGGGAAGGGGAAATTTTAAAGTCCTGCTCCTGTCACCTCTTTCACTGCATTCCTGCTGGAAACTAAGCAATCTGTTTCCACCTTATATATGAAAGAGTAATGGGGTTTACCTTACAAGATCTGAACAGGGTGGTTCATGACAGATGCTCTTGGAGGTTGCTGCTTCATAGGGTCGCCATAAGTCGTCGTCGACTTGGAGGCACATAACAAAAAAATGGGGTTTACAGAATAAGTTAGAGTGAAGCAAAATATGTATGAGTAAATGAATTATGAAGCTGAGTGTTGTGTATGTAATTAAAAATATTTCTAATCATTTTTCTGAGTTTCTACTATATGGCTTTTTTAAAGTGTTGATATTTGGAATGTAAGTCATATCTTCAAGGCAGGAAAACAGAAAATGAATAACAACACCTGTCTAGACCTTCGACATTTTTGTTATGGGGGGTATCATGGAGTATCAGCCAATCTTTTTAAGGTATTTTAAGATCTAAAACTTGAGCATAAGAAAAAGAGAAATCAAGCATTTTGGATATAGGTGTTCACCAAGTGACAATTGCTGCTCACCAAATGTGAACCAGCAAGCAGCAAATTACAAGGATATTAAGGTCTGATATCTCTCAGCATCTCAGAACAACTACCACAAGATCGTTTCACCTCTTCTGTGCTTCATTCTGTGAATCCAGTGCAGCTACAAGTGCCCAGGTTAATTTTTATTCCATGTTTGAAGTGGAGTGATGGTGGGGAGACACTCATTTTAACTGTCAAGAGTTCCTCTATTTGTAGGAAGAGCAAATAGGGTAATATTCCTATAGATCTGTTTAAAACACCAGTTGGCAGCATACAATAGACTTATCCCAAACTCAAATCTTTCTTCTTTCTGTATGTGGTCCTCTAGGCCCATATCACCGTAACTATGTAAACTGCATTCACATTTATCAAAATTTATGATAAAGAAAACATTTAGGATGTCTTCCAAACCCTCAGATAGCAGAATTTGTAGACTTGGCCATTGTGAAGAACAAACAACCATGCTTTCGACAGTTTTGTATAGTTTTGTCCACAAAAAGAGTTCTACCCTTGATCTCTACCATATGTGTTATGAGGAACTTGATGAAAAAGAAGGGTCACCTCCAGGGCAAGATTTCGTCAGTATTGCCATATGTGATCTGCTTCAGCTTCCTGTTTTAGTTATTTTATAAAGCAGTAGGACAGCAGTTGTACTCTGCTGGAAGAAAAAATAGTGCTTTTCTGGTTTAGATTTCATAAATTTAGCAAAAAGATGTTGGTCAAGCTGGCTGGGGCTATTGGGAGCTGTAGTCTCCCAAAATCTGGAGAACCACAGACTTCACATTCCTCATCAAGGACTATATTTCTTCTTTTCACCTTTCCAAAATAAATGTCACTGTGATCAGTGGTATTATACAGGCAAAACATAAAGTACTTAATTCAGACATCTACAGAGTCACGTAAGACAGGAAAGAAGGAAATGAAGGATGGCTAAATCATATTAATTCCAGGGTAAACAAATCTTGTTGATTTGAAAGAACAGCTGTGAATTAACCTTAGAGAGACTTCAATATCATGGATGTTGTAAATGTTAAATTTCCTAATTAATCATTGATTAAACATGTATTTACTGACTGTAGAAAAAAAATGAATGTTTTCTGTATGTAATTTACCAGAATTAGATGATAACGTGATCTGGCAGTTCTGCTGTTCGAGACATCGTGGCATGAACTTTGTGTAAGAGAGGGTTCATTCAATAAAAAAATAAAAGGAGCATTTAGAGAGCCTTTTATTGCACCAATAAAGATGCTTTGTGCTGTAGCTGCTGTATATTTGACAAACCAATTGGAAAGAGACACAGTCAAAGACTGTTTTGAAGCATATTTCACTGCTTTTCTCCTAGACATTTTGCCTTCATCTTTGGTTTAGCGATGTGAATGGTAAGTTTAAATTTGTGTGAATTATTCTGTTTTCTCTTCAGGCAGTGTTCATATTCATCCAAATCTCCTCTCTTGCAAATTGTTGTTTCTTTCTATATTATTGTTCATAGTGGGTTCTTGAGAAGCGGTCAGATCTTACATTTGTGAAATGTTTATAATTGGCCCAGAATGTGATGTGGTTGTATTAGGAGCAAGTTTTAATTTTTACTATGTAATCCATTCTGATGGTTTGCTGCATTGGAGGTAGGTCGACATCTGCATAGATAATGGTAGTTTTCTGTACAGTAAAGAATTATTCTGTTATTGGGATGTGCTGCTACCTGTGTTAAAATGAATTATTGGGTTAACATACATTACACCTATGGAAACTACTTCAGCTTTAGGCACTGAATGATATAGTAATTGCATTTTGGCTATAGCAGCTAACATTTGCCTGCAATTAGAACTCAAAAATGTTGTATTCTGCGTTTTAAACAACAGTAAGGTGGTTACTTTTCCCCTCACAAAATTCACAGTACAATCACTTCTGAATACTAGGGACAAACAAATGGTAGATCAACAGATCTGAAGCAAAAGCATGGTTGACAGGAAAACTGGATAATAGGGAGATTTGTGGTATGGATAATAGTATGTAGTATTCTCTAATTATTCAGGTACAGAAGAAAATGAAGCATATATGAAACTAGAAATAGATATAAATTAATCCAGGTCTGCAAAGTGAATACCTCTGACTTATAAGCAGGTTTAGATGTCATGTTCAGATCCCACTGGAAAATTTGGGTAGGCAATTGCCTATAATGGTTGCACATTGGTGTCATAAATTGCCTGAGCATGGCTTTGACAAGTGCAATCTTATCACCTTAGTTACCTAGCCAATTAGGTTAACCCTGAGCTGGGCTCTAAAAGTTTGTTTATGTGATCAAGTTTCAGAGGTAATCAGCAAATCATCTCATCTATACCTCCTTACTGATTATTTTAAGATAACACTGGGCTTCAGTGAAGAATTATGAGCTTCACATATTGGAGATTACAACCCTGTAATTGTTTTACATGGTCCCTTATCATAAGATGAAAAAAAGATGAGATAGATCCCTGATCTTCCTAGAGCTGGTTGACTCTAACAGTAGAATTATATACATGTCTGTATATGTCTGGGCTCCTGCTGGAAGGAAGGGCGGGAAAGAAAGAAAGTCCCATAGAGTTCAATAGAGCTTACTTTCAGATAAGCAAGTATTAGATTGTAGCCTAGGTTTTCTTTCAAATGTTGGTCGAAATCTTTTAGAATCTTTTTTGTTCAGCTGCACTTAGAATTTAATCAAATTTGCCAAAACATATCTATCTTGTTTCTGACACATAATTTTTCATTTTGATATCTGAAAGTATCAGTTTGGAGGTCAAACATATAAAATGAAACATTGGCTTTTGATGCTGAACATTAGTATGTTTGTCTTGTGCTTTCTCCATATTTTAGTCCTCTCATCCTATTCCTTGCTTCATTGAATGACATAAATTGACATGACATGAGCCTCTTCTATATGGTGTTGAGGAAACAGAATGAGAGATTTAACCTGCCATCCTGCCAGCAAATGTACATTGTTTTAGAAGCAGGAATTCACACAATCAAGGATAGGATAAAAAAATTATTCTTACTAGATCACGCATGTGTATATTTGATGATGTAATTTGTGTGATTGCCACAGAAAGGTGCCCAGAACTATTTTCCTATTATGTGTTCAAATACTCACTTGACTAATTGCCCCAGGTGACTGAAAATTAGTTGCAAGCAGCCAAGATATATTAGAATGCTGGGAAATAAAGGTTATTATATATATTTTAGTGAAAAGTAGATTTTTTCATGGGTTCACAGTTTTTGGTTAATCTTGGTCGTAAAACCAAAAATTGTGGTTACTTGCCCCACTCTGATTGGTTCACATAAGAAAGCTCTGTGCATCCCATTTTCTGAGAGAAGAAAGTGCACATTCCCATGAGAAAGGAAGGCACAAGAAAGCTTGCCCTTTTTGCTGCCTTTCAGCTGTGATACTCCAGGTGCTTTGGTTGCCCAGCAGCTGCAGAAGCTGTCCATCTCCTTTTGCCCTTCTGGCTTTTGCAGAGCCAGGCACCTCAAAAATGCATTGGCCAAACACCTCTAGCCTTCCTCCAAACCATGGAGCTTGGGAGAGGGTGGAGATTGCTGTACAGTTTCTTGGCAATCCCTGTAACCTCTGCAGCTCTTAAGTTTGGGCTACATTGAAGCTTTTCACAGAAGCCTAATAAGTGAAAATGTGGGAAGCCTGACTTTTTAATCCAAAGTTAGAACTAAGATTTAAACTTTCTGAATAGATCGTTTGTGCTCTAATCTTTGAAGGGACCCAATAATAGAATGTTACTACTGTTCAGCATCAACCTAACCTGACCTCTAGGATTTCAAAATGAAGAATGGGGTAAGGCAGCTGCACCTTTCATAGGTTTGTAGAAAGAACTTTGGTGGGTTTTTTTAGTTTGTCCACCTCCTACAGCAGGGGAGGAGGACTTGCGGCACTGCAGATGTTGTTGGACTCCAGTTCCCATCAGCCCCAGCCAGCATGGCCAACGAGCAGGAGGGGCACACTTTCCCCTATACTATGGCAAGATAGTTGTACTTGTCAACTCCAACTCTTCTGGATTAAGAGGAACCTGAAACAGGGCGGTCCCAGGTGATTGTAAGATAGCAGGAAGCAGGAATCCTGCCCTTTAAGAGACTTCAGAAGCTTTGTGGAAGTCCAAAAAAGCTCATCCTCATTCTGTCCATGTGGTTTTGTCAAATCAGAACATCTTTTCCATGGGTATTAGTCAACTTTATTGCTTGAGCCTTAGGCTATTGCAAATGCAGAACAAAATTAAAGGATAAGATTGTCACCATAAAACTACTTAAGGCATGTAAGTTTTTTTAATCTTTAGTGCTGCCAGCTAGGTCTAGCTGTGTTAGAAAAAGGCTCTTGGTTTGGGGACATTATTTCCTTTAATTGTTAGATCTTTAATTGTCGAGCAAATATCTGCAAGGGAATGGCATTCGCACTTCAGAAAACATTATGGAACCTTTTCTGCAAAGAATAACTCTATAATTTCTTTTGTAACAACTAACTTGCCCCAGTGACCCCCTGTTACTGTAAGCACGATTAAGAATTTTATTACATCTCTTATCTTGAGTAAGGCTCCGGGAGAAGATGTGTTGCCAGCAGAAATCTGTAAGTATTTTTCTGACTGGTGGGCCCTAATACTATCCAAAATGTTCACCCAGATTAATAGTACTGATATATTTCCTGATGGTTGGAAACAGAGTATTAATCTTTCCTATTTACAAGAAAGCTGACAAGCAGGATCCAAGTAACTCCCAGCCAATTAGTCTCTTGGATATTGATTCCAAGTTATATAGCAATTTTTTGTTAAATAAGTTGGAGGACTGGGAGTCTTCTAATCATGCCTGAACAGGCCAGTTTCAGAAAAGGACAAGGCACCATTGAGCTCTGCTTGACCCTTCATTTTTTAGCCCAACAGGGCATTGCAGGCCCCACTAAGCATCTTTATGTCGCCTTTGTTGATTTAGCCACAGCTTTTAACTCAATTGACAGAAACCTACTGTGGTCTAAACTTGCCACTTACTAACACTGACAAACAAGTTTTGTTTTTGATCAAGGAACTCTACACTAATACTCCTGCTCTTACTCTAGCAGTTGTACCTGGCTCATTAACGGAACCTATTCTCACTAATAAAGGGGTAAAACAAGGGTGCCTTTTAGGTCCATCACTTTTTAATCTATACCTAAATGACAGTTTTAAAATTATCTGGTCCAGAAACCTACCCCCCTTCAATAGCGTAGTATAGAGAACCATCCTTTGATTTAGTTTCCAAAACAAGACAGCAATAGGGGTGAGCAAAAAAGGCATTACATTTCTTTTTGTCTGAGTTACTGTAATCAAAACAAAATTAGCACTTAATTGACTTCAAAAGGACCACTACCTGGCAATAAAATCATTCATGCCACATAGACAGATTATCTTGAAGACCTTTGTGGCTAGGAGAGAAGTAAAGGTCAACTTTTACCAAGAGGCAAGGTAATTTATAGGGCTATGCATTTCTTTGGACTAAAGAAATGAAAGAAGTAATTGATTCTATTCTCTCTTTCAAGTTATAAGCTTATCATTGGATACATTAATAATGACTTCAAAATTTGCTTAGTTATTTGAATGTAATGTCTATTTCTAATAAAAAATTGCTATCATATGCTATTTAGATGAGCTTGTCTAAATGCCTGAATTTATATTTTTATCTAAAATATATAGCAACTGTTGTGTCTGTGAGGCCTTGAACCAGAAACCTTCTGTTATGAAGGATGTTGCTGCTTGTAGTGAGCTACCCAATACTGTAGAGTAAAGGGGAATGGTAGGGAGACAATAATCTTCAAGGCACACTTTCTTAAGGAGCACTGCACAAAAGTAAGCAGGCGTAACTATTTCTTCCTGATGTTTAATCTGCCCCCATCCACATGTTAATTTGCAGCCTCTTCACTTCTTCAGGACAGTCCTATGCAGAGGGGATGAACTTGTAAACAAGTCCATCTTGCATTCAGTGCCATTGTGTGCATGGTAAGCACACTGAGCATTAAGATTTATGTAATGGGATCTCATTGCAAGGTGGTTGGAGGGAGGGAGGGGGAAAAGAGAAAGATGTTGTGTGAACTGGCAGTACCTGACTGCAATAGTTGGTACTTGGAGTGCCATTCCTTCTATGGAACTGAGGTCTTGGCAGAAATCCTGTGATACACAATGGGAATTTACTTCCTGTCCGGAAATGCTGTTTTCAGTGTTTTATCTTGTTGAGGTAACCACGAGTGAACAATAGGCTATTAAAGCATTAGAATAACAAGTGTCATAACTTTCTTTTGTTCACAGTACTGTCCTAAAAGAAAGTATTGGCTGGTTTTGGAATGGATTAAGTAATTGGCAGCTGAATTGAATTTAGGCCCTGGCCATTTTCTCACATTTGAGCCAAAAGCATCACACTGTACTTAACCTGCACAGCTTCCTGGTACTGTTTCCTGTAGTAAAAGAGACCAAAATAAATGTACTAGTTTTAAAGGTACTTTATAGGTGAAATACTAAAATCACTTCATCTTGCAAACTTGGCACTCTAAATGGTTATTGAAGAACATGAAAATGTAATTCTGAGGTATCAAGCGCACATGATGTATTGTATTCAAAACAAAACAAATATCCACTTCTAATGTGTAATTACTTAAACAGGCTAAGTGGTATTTCTGTTTACCATCCGCTGTTGTCAACAGTGAAGCATCTGAAGAGCAGAGATGGAACAATCCCAGCCATCTAGGAATTTCATGCTAGCACCTAGAAAACCTGTATTATATTCATTGTAATGCAGAAATTGAACACAAACATAACATGATGAGAATTTTAAGAATTTTCTGCCCCCTCTCCCTTATAAGATTAACTACTAGCATTTAATTAAAATAAAGAGGAGACGGAAGAGAATGGCCAATTTTGGTAGCACACATACTTACTATTCCTTATGGGTGTACCTTATATCAATTCAAAATATCAAAATTGTATTTTTACCAGAGCTTGGAAGTAACTAGTTAACAAAAAATGAACAAGTGGGTAATTTCTTTACATTTTGATTGTAATAAAACAAGAAGTAATTTTATTACTTTTGAGGAATAATTGTAATGTTTCCAGCATTCCTTTGGGGCATTACTGGGGGGGGGGAGCAGGGGAAGTCTTCTGCTCCTCTGATTCGTGGATGAAAGTCATGTGCCTCAATCTGGGCTTCTGCACAGCATCATTCTTTCCTCATGCTCTGTGGGTGTTTAGGAGGCAATGATGGTGGAGAGCGAGATGGGGGTGGAGTGGAGAAAACAATTGTTTAAAAAATGGTCAGTGGTGGAGAAGAGTGGAATGGAGGGAGAAAGGCACCAGAGGGCAAGGGCTTGGATGAAGGAGGAGAAGGAGGCAGCAGCGGAATGGAGATAAGAACTGTGGAGGTGAGAGATGATTATGTGTGTGTGTTAATACTGTTTTTGTACTTGACATGCAAAGCTGCCCTCCCTGGCTACTTTGCTGCATTTGCAGTGGTTTTTTTGCACGCCAGAGGAAAATGTTTGCTTGCGTGGGTATGCCTTAGTGGCAGGGAAGGGCCCGGGAGGTGGTTGAGTGAAAGAGATGACACTTCCTGGCTGAGAGTGTGTATGTGTTGGGGGGGTGCACTTGGTTTGACATGCTAAGATCTGAACAGTGGCCTCCTCCTACCTCCCGCTTCCCCTACCAGTGGAGAGACCACCACTGCTATCTTATGGATAGAAATAATTATTCTACCAGCTGTCTCTATGTGTGTTTATTTTTAATTTTGTTTTAGGCTGATTAAGTGTGCAGCAGCCAAGACCAGCACCTTATAGGCACCTTACAGTTTTTTTTTTAAAGTAACTTATCTGTAACTGTAGTGATTGCTTTTGAGTTAACGGTAAAGTAATCGATTCCTTTCAGAAAAATTGCAATTGTAATGGTAATTTATTCCTTTTTGGGGCCATGTAACAGTAATTGTAATTTGTTCCTTTTTAAAAGTAATATTCCAAGCTCTGATTTTTACTACAATATACATTTGCCATAGTTAAACTCCAGTTGTCTGAAAATTCAGAATCTATATTGTGCCTCCCAACATTATAACTCCAAAATAAATATACTTACATGAATGTCCCATTTTGTTCATGTTACACATTTTTAAAAAAATCTTAACTCATCCTAGTATCAGATTAGTCCTTTGTTTCTCAGCCAAATCTTACCTTGGATCACATCTGGTAAACCTCTTTGAGTCTGAGGTCCGCATTCCCCCATGGCCAACCTTCCAGGGCCACATGCCAGTGATGATCATGGCCAAAACAAAAGTTAGCATAGCCAGCATTGGTAGTCCACACCACACTCTTTCCCAACACACACCATGCATGTATACAGTACACACACAGAGCATGCACACACTGTATACATACATTAATTGCACATGTACATGTATACACTCAATGGGAAAGGTGAGGGAAGCTTTTGAAAATCAGCGTTTTGAGCCATAAGCTGAAAGGTGAGATGGGCAGAGCATTGCAAGCATTGTATGGGCCCTCTTACTTTCTTTCAGTGCTTGCAATGTTCTGCCCACCTCCTCCTTCAGCTATCATTTGAAGCAGCAGTTCCTGAAGAGGGCACTTTTCTCTACCACTTGGGCAAAGGAGAGATTGGTGGCCTGATCCAAAAGGCTTCATGGACCAAATTCAGGCCACCAGTTCCTCATCCCTCCCTCAGATTTAAGATTTGGATAGGGGCTTGTGTCTTTATTCTGTTAAACATTGCATAGCTCTGTGAAAATTAGATATTTTTACTAGAATGTAGCCAGTATAACAGATACAGACCTGATACCTGAGCATGGTAATCCCAACTTTAGTTTATTGACATTACTAAGGCCTGCTTCACACATGCGTTTTCTTCACTTAATATCATATGTGAATTACAGATAACTTTCATGTTTCATATTGTATCATGTTAACTGATGTTACCAATAATACTGTACTTTTCAGTCTAAAAATATATTTCCCAAATACTGCTTTTAGACATTCAGTGCTCAGTAATATAGTGGTGTTACCTAAAGTGATGTTAAATAAAGTGATGTGTAAACCAGAACGTTTGAGCAGTGTGCATAACTGTCAATAAGATCTAGGTTACACCATATGCACTCTCACTCTACAGGAATTCTGACTAACCCCAGGTTTGGGTAGTCATGGATATAACTGCTACCAATTTCAGTGATTTAAGGTGATACCTTCACTAGCTTCACTAGTCACTGGAGTTGCTGCAGTCAAAATTTGTGACTGCCCAGTTAATGAATATTTTTCCATATGAGCATATATGCAGGGTGCTCAGGACTGCTTGCATAGATGAAAAACATGTATTGTGTGAAGTGACCCTTTGAATAGCCTGCTACTGAACCTAATTCAAGCCTGTTTAAATCAATCTGTTGAGTTCATTTCATTGCCATAACTTGCTAGTGACTTTCAGTTGTTGATGTTTTAAATATTTCTCTTTAAAATCTTTTTCTTTGTTGAGGAGGATGAGTGAATGTCCTGTGTTGGACATGATGGAAATAGAATTTCATGACGTGGCTGACACTGGCTGTTGATCCTCATGGATTCTCACAAAAGAATCTGTTCAAAATCTAACATAGCAAGAAAACTCATGTTTGCAACCGGTTTCCATGGCAGCTTTGTAAACTGATATGAATAAGCAGAAGGCATGATTGCACAATGGTGAAAGTTCTCTGTTTTCTCAGTGTTGCAAAGTTTGTAATTGATTCTGCATAACTCAGGATTTTTCTTTTCACCGCATAGGCATACAAATGGCAAGCTTGACTGGATGCATAAATTGTAATGCAAGTAACTGATTTCAGTAACTTCACAAAACTTTCCTTTCATGAGCCTTAATTCCACATTATGTCAAGGTTGGATTTCCTATCTATACACTTCAGATAGTAAATAATATGTTTATCCTGGTCCTAAAAGTGACAAGTAAAATGTTACTGTTAAATGTTACTACTAAATGTTGCTGCAGCAACTTCTGTAATCTTTGCATACATTTCAGATGTTGCTGATCACAATAAATTGCTACAGAAGGAATCATTGGACGTATAAGCTCACACATGATTGTTCTTTTTAAAACAGGCATAAAATTAGGGGTTTCTCTTCGACTATCACCAATGCTTGAATTGCTTTTCTGGAAAAAAAATAGACCCATATATCTTGCATACCTGGAGATACTTTGAAGAAGCCAAAGCAACTTCATGATTGGTCTAGACAGAATTTTTTTGTTATCTCCTGCCGTCTGAGCATCTCCGCTCATACCTTTATCTTAGTGATTGAGTTATTATATAGCTACGAGAGTGGCTATATACTATAGCCAGCATAGATTTTTCACATTCCGCAGTGTTAAAATGAAAATATCCCCCATGCCATCCCAATGCATCCCATAAGCTCATTTTAAAACAAAACCTTACAAAACAAATAGTCCTGAACTCAGAAACGCTTGCTTAACAACCCTCTCAATTTTCATGGTGATACACAAAACAGAGAGAATCAGGAGTTCAAATTGTAAAAAGAGCGAGAGAGAAAACAGACCCCTTTTGGACTTTTTTCTGTCAGTGTTCTCATAATTTGTTGAAATTAATTAAAAATTAGCCATGTTCACAGAGTACCTGTAAGCCTGTTACTGACCTTGCTCCATACTCTGACCTTCATCTTCTGCAATTTAAAAGTTAAGGCTGTTTTTTAATTAATTCAATAAATTTAACATTAAATTCAATGATAAGCCCAGGCATACTCAGTAAGAACCAACTGTCAGTGTTATAAAAGCCAGACTCACAGCTGCTGGGCTTGCCTAATCAGGGGGCTACACCCACACCAGACCTTTATTTCACTTTAGACAGGCTTCCCTCAAAGAATCCTGGGAAGTGTAGTTTGTGAAGCGTGCTGAGAGGAGACTACTATTCCCCTGACACAGCTCCAGTGGCCAGAGGGGTTTAACAGTCAGTAGCTCTGATTGAAGCTCTGTGAAGGAAACCAGGGCGTCTCCTAGCAACTCTCAGCACCCTTCACTAACTACACTTCCCAGGGTTCTTTGTCAGAAGCCATGACTGTCTAAAGTGAAATAAAGGTGTGGTGTGGATGTGTCCAGTGACAGCTTTGGTCCAGGGCTTGCCCGGCATCTCCTGGTTCAGATGTTACAGAGAAATAGAGCTGGGTATCATCAGTGTACTGCTGACACCTCACCCCAAATCTCCTGATGACCAGTCCCGGAACTGCTGGCCCAGCTCGCTGTCCCCTGGGCGGCTACCGCTCGCTGACCGCAGCAGGAGCGGCAGTGGCGGCAGCAGCTTCGGCATGGCGGGTAGGCAGGCGAGCAAGCCCCTGTCCCGGGCAGAGAGAAAAAGAGAGAGAGAGCACTGCGCCCTGCCTGGCATGGTGAAGGTGAGCAGGCAGGGAGGGAGGAGCCGGCTGGTGAGCAGATCGCCAAGTTCAGGGGGGGCCCAAAGCACGGGGCCCGGGGCAACTGTCCCGGTGCCTATGGGCAGCTCTGGCTAGAGGCATTCCTTAAGTAGCAACATATTGTAATCAGTCTAATTTTACATCAAACTGCAGTTTCAGATTCAACTGTTAATGCACCCAAATTAGAAATAGAACATAACCTCCAGTTTGAAACACAAAAGGCTATCTTCACCATCATATGACATTGACCAATTAAAAGGCTTTTAAATTAATACAAATAAATTTGGCACAGATATCTAGGATGAATAATGAGAGAAATATAATTTTCTAGATTAGTAGAAACAGTAGTAACACAGGGATGAAGCAAAGTAAGAAGAACACCAACAAACATACAAAAATGTAATTCATCTTTGGAGATGGCAGGTGTTGCCACCACACATCATATGCTCAGAGGCACATGTTACCAAATTCTTCAAAGCTACACAGCAAGTGGATTGGACTGTGCAAGACCAACCCAAATTGTGTTTGCATTTTGACCAGTTTGTAGGGCAGTACAATATCTCAGAGAGGAGTTCAGGTCTCCTGCTCCCCTGGTGCATTCACTATAGCTGCCCAATCTCCCTGCTTTTTAAAGTTTGATAGAAATATCTGTGGGCTATAGGTACGTTCTTAAACCACAAGGTTTTTTGCCTATTAGTGGATAAAATTTCAAAACCTGGAACTGCAATTTTATAAGTTGATCTTCAGTTTTTGTAAGCCTTTCTTGATTCTAGCTTGCTACATATTATCTGCCAAAATTTATCTGGTATCTGCCTATAAATTGGAATTATAGTTTTGAAATTGTAAAAACAAGATGAAACATTTTTTGCATCCTTGCTTTGCCTAGCATAAAATATGTTCTGTGGAATTTGTTCCTGGGTAACTCAAATCTTATCAGTTGTGTGATGAAAGTGAAAGTAATATTAGAATTTATATGTATGAACTCATATAATGAATAGGTACATCAGTGAAAAGAGGAAAATATATATCGGATACCTGTTAGTGGGGGCTGATGGGAGTTGTAGTTAGGGTTGCCATATTGCCTGGTTAGCTGGGTTTTACCCAGATTCTTTGGTGGCCTGGATTCTCAGCTTTAATTTAAAAAAAGAATTAAGTTTCTAGGTGGTCCGGTTCTCGAGATATACATAAAAACGTCAGCCCCCCCACTGTTAAATCTTTTTTTAAAACAAATCTGTCCTGTATAGCACTTCGCAGCTCAGTCTAACCCCGCCCGTTCAGGATTGCAGCCAATCAGTGTGAAGCCAGTTTGGTTGACCTGGGCAGTGTCTACAAAACCTCATTGCAATGCCAGAAAATGGTGGTTCCCCCCCCCCCGTTTATCTGAAAATCTCATAAATTGGGTAAGTATATACATTTCAGGTTTTTTTTCCTCTTGTATGCAGGAGTCAGATCCTGGGTAGTGTTTTCAAAACCTTCCCAATACTTGCTTTTGTGGGGGTAAAAGCATACTAATCCCATATACCCAGAGTAAATCCCATTTAATTCAATAGGACTTACTTTTGAGTAGACATGGTTAGGATTGTGCTGCAAATTAATGGGACTTCTGAGTAAACATAACAAAGAATTGTGTTTGTGTTGTAAATCTTTCCCTCCCTCTCCAATCCTATTTTTAAAACAATTAGGCAGTATGTATAAATGTAAATGCATTTAGGCTGTGCGTATGACATTGTAATTTAAAGGTGTAATTTTAATTTTGCTAGTTGTTTATGTCACTACTATTGCCATTACATTCAGTGATATACGGGAATTACGATTTACGAGTAACATTAGTACAAAAAACATTACTAAGGATTCTGTATGGTCTGGTTTGGGAGGAGGCCCATGGGGGTGACACCATGAGTTACCACACTGGGTGACACCAACCCTAGTGACGCCACTGTTCATCCCTAGAGTTATGGGGAGGGGGTCAGTCTCAAGCCAGCAATAATAATCCTGTTTAAAAGGTTACAATATTACTTTCCTATAACAAGGTACAATATTTTGTGGCAACATGGGGATTTTGAGCCATTCCAGAAGAAGGGTTTCTTGGCAGCACTGTTACGTTTTGCATGGAAGGAGGGGCAGTATGCCTAAGGATGGCAATACACCTGGATAACTGCTACATATTATATTCATGAAGATGTAGTTTCAGCCATTTTAGGTTCCTCGTTTCCAGCAGCCTTAGGTGCAACCTAAAACCTTTGCAGCACCTAGTAGACATTCAAATGAGGCAGTGTTAACTTCCTCCCACTTTCCGCCTTGAGACTGTGACTAGATAGAGACCCAGGGGTGGGGGAATAACTTTTTTTGTTTTGCCTGAAGGCCATATTCATCCTTGGCCAAACCTCTGGGGTCATGAGCCATCCTGCACTCACACTTATTTTCGCATGCACATCTGTACATGCACACATACACATCCTTCTCTGCCCACCCCAGAACTGAGTCTCTCTTTTTTTCTGCTGCTGCCAAAACAAGTGCCAGTGGGGGACAGAAAGATTTGCTTGTTGGCAGGGCACTGGGCCAGGAATTAACCACTTTTGCCCTGTGCCATTGCAATCAGCCAAGTTTTTTCTTCCCTGCTTGCTTTGTTTACCATCTACCTAATAAAGCTTTTGATAGAGTCCTTCACCAAAGGCTCCTGAGTAAATTTAGCAGTCATGGGATTAGAGAAGGGGTCCTCTTATGGATCAGTGACAGATTAAGGAACAGGAAGCATAGAATATGAACAAATGGGCAGTTTTCCCAATGGAGAGGGTTTAGATAGTGAAGTTTCTGAAGGATCAGTATTGGTACCTGCCTTTTTTAACCTGTTCATTAATTATCTATTTGGGATGATCAGTGACAGAACCAAGTTTCACGATGATACTATATTGTTCAGGATGGTTAAAACAAAAAGAGATTGCAAGAAGCTCCAACAGAGTCTCTCCAAACTGGGTGAATTGACAGTAAAATGTGATTCAATGAATCAGTGATTCAGATTTTGGGGGGCAAAAAATGTTAATTTCACATATATACTAATAGGGTCTGAATTGGCAAAGACTGACTAGGAAGAAGACCTTGGGTTGTGTTGGATAACTCATTAAAGAAATAAAGCTGTCAATCCATTGTGCAGCAGCTGTGAAAAAGGTGAATTCTATGTTTGGAGTCATTAGGAAAGAGAATGAAAATAAAACTACCAATATCATAAAGCCATTATAAAAATCTGTGGTGCAGCCGCATTTGGAATACCATGCACAGTTCAAGTCCCCTCACCTCAAAAAAGATATTGTAGACTTGGAAAAAGTCAACCAAAATGCTCAAGAGCAATTCTCCTATGAGGAAAGGTTGCAGCATTTGGGGCTTTTTAGTTTAGAAAAAAGGCATTGGACATCCAATGAAACTGGACAGACAAAAGAAAGTCCTTCACATAGCATATTGTTCAAACTGTCAGTGATGTTATACTGTTGACATTTTGAATATTGTGTACAGTTCTGGTCATCTCACCTCTAAAAGAGTATTACAGAGCGGGGAAAAGTTCAGAAATGGGCAACCCAAATGATCAAAGGGCTGGAGGAAAGGTTACAACATTTGGAGCTTTTTAGTTTGGAGAAAAGTGAGTAAGGGGATGTGATTGAGGTGTATAAAGTTGTGTATGATGTGGAAGAACTAGATCAAAGTTTTTATCCCTCTCTTATACAATACTAGAACCTTGGGCCTTCCAATGAAGCTGAATATTGGAAGATTCAGGACAGACAAAGTACTTCACACAGCAGCATAGAGTTAAACTATGGAATTCATTCTCACAAGAAGTAGTAATAGCCACCAAATTGGCTGGCTTTTTCAAAGGTGTAGACAAATTGATGGAGGATAAGGCTATCAATGGCCACCCAATGTAATGGCCGTGTTCTGCCTCTGCTGTTAGAGGCAGTATAGGAATCAGTGGGGAGACTTCTGTTGTATTCAGGTCCTGCTTGCACCTTGCAGATTTCCCAAAGGCATCTGGTTGGCTACTGTAAGAACAAGCTGCTTGTAGATGGGCCTTTGGTCTGATCCAGAAGGACTCTTCCTATGTTCTTCAAAAAAGTTCTGGAGATTTGAAAAACTTTGCACATTATTTTGTGACATTTTTATTGGCCTAATAAATATTTTGTCTGATATGTATTTTAGAATAATATAAGGCAGTTCCTTTGTGATGGATTTTAAAATGTTTAGCTTGTTCTTTTCAGACTCATGTTGAAAACTTTGTGCAGCTCTGTACCTGCTACTGATTCTCCATTCTAATTTTCTCACTAGAGCACACATCTGGCCTTCAAGATAGAATAGGGTGATAATGAGAAGTGCTCACTCGGAGGCAGAGTTGATAACCTTCTGATTTCTTGGTAATAACACTTTTTACTTGTATCATGGCTAACCTTTAATTGTGTGCAAAGAGGACAAACTCCAGTGGCTTGCACTATAAAAAGAGTTGGGCACATACTACAGCACTGTGTTTCGAGATCAGTTGTTCATGTAAACATTTCTAAAATCTACCAGTTGCTGAGCATCTATCACTTGAGTTACTCGCCTTCCCAACTTTTAAACCTACACTCAGAGCAAGGAGGCAGCTGTTTCTCCTCTGACATTTCTAAGGATGGGCAAAACTGCCATAAATCAAAAAAGACTTATGATATGATATGAATCCAGGACTTCCGGGAAGGGTGACTTCGCTTGTGCCTGCTTTTGAGACGGGCTCCCGCCTCAAAAGAAGCTTATTCAGATATAAATCAGTCAGAACATTTTTTTTTTTTGACTGATGAAATTTCTCCCGGGCAGGGAGAAACGTAGAAATCAACCTCAAAAGCCTGTTTTTGTTGGGAGGACTGGATTTCATTAATTTATGAGAAAAGGTCCAGCCAGCAATGCCGGACGGACTTCCGAACAAGCTCTATCTGATCAATGCGATACGTTTATCTTTTCTTCAAAGAGAAAACGGACTAACAGGCAAGCACCCTTCTTTCTATTATTTTTTTTACTTGGTTTAAATTGTTGCAGCAAAAAGAGATTTGTCAAATGAATCAGCTTTAAAGAACTTCTGGGTGAGCTATATCTCTGCTCTGTTATTCACGAAATTAACAGCTTATCTCTGTTTCTATTGCAAAAAGCTGTCCTGCAAGTGCATTCTAAAGATATAAACAGAAGAGGGATTTCTATTCTGAGGAACATTATATTGTCTGGGACTATTCTCTTTTTGGTCTATTTTATTTTGACGAATCTGCTTCTTCACGACGCCACTAACTGTTTTGATGCTGGGAACTAAATTTGTTTTGTATTCTTGAACATAGAGAGATAAGGCAGGCTGCTCTGTTTATACTGTGATGTCATCAAGCCTGGAATATTAACCCAATTGTTGCTGAAATAAGAAGTGGTTCTTCTTTATTTTTGTTTTGTTTTGTTTTCGTGGTTTTAAAAATGGCAATCAAGAAAGTGGCTGAGAATCTGGAAGTAATTATGTTTCAGAAAATAATGGATGAGATTGAGATAATGAAACAAACCCTGCGACAGGGCAGTAAGGAGCTGAAAATTGAACTGAGCAAAATGACGCAGGAGCTTAAAGAAATAGGGGATCCTGTGAGAGAGGAGAATGAGATCAGAGATGAGAAAAGAAAAAATAAAGGGAAGATACAAGCCCTGGAGATTGGAACAAATGTGGAATTGGAAAAAGATCTGGAGTTTATGGATATTAGAAATAAAATCTACTGTTTGGAATTTAACGTTATCTCTGAAGAAATTAATGAAGATATTAGAGATAAAGTTATCAATGGCTTGGATAATCTTCTGGACTGGAATGACGTGATGGAGCTTGATATAGAGAAAATCTATGGAATTAACTGCAGCCATGTGACAATGGAAAAACTCTCAAGAGATGAGCCAGTGCATTTTGTAAAAAAGAAGAACAGAGATATGACTTTACAACAATATTTCAGCAACTTATTCAGAATTGATGGCAAGAAAATATTTGAGATAGAGGAAATTCCCATCAGACTCTTATTATATGACTATGGCTATGACAGCAAGATTATTATGGAATACTGATAATGGAAGATTGGACACTGAAATTACTGGACTTAACAGGACTATTGAAGATGGAAGATGGAATTAATATGGATAATGGAATAATGGCTGTTGAAATTATTGGACCTAACAGATTTTGATGAGATGGATTAATCGATATGTTTATTTGGACTATGGTTATGACAATAAGATTATTATTATTATTAATGAGATGGATTAATCGACATGTTTATTTGGAGAAAAATTGATAGATATATTTCTTAAAGAATTGAAACCTCTCTTTGACTTTTTGTGGAAAGAATAAAGTAATGTTTATGAGATTTGATGATTAATTAAGATAACTACTGGAGGAAAGTGATTTTATAATATAATTTAAGAGACAGGATTGTTATATATTGTAGACATACAACTGATTTGATCTGCGACAAATGGGAAGTCAACATTTTATTTTTTTGTTTAATCATTTTTGTTTTGTTTTGTTTTTTGTCTTTGAATGTTTTATGATTTTGTTTTGTATGTTTTATGAAAATTTGAATAAAAATTATTGTAAAAAAAAAAAAAGATATGATATGAATCCAGTATGTGATTCCACATGGCTAGAAGTAATGAGAGAAAGCAGAGCTTTCTCTGATAGTGCTCTTCAGAGGTATTCCCAGTAGGAAGAGTTAACATATGAGGTGTATGTGCAAAAATTATGACATTCCTGGGTGACTCCATCCACCTAGTATTTACAACTAGTATATCACTTTTGTATCTCTACAAAAAATGGAAACTTCTGCTGCATAGGGAAACTCTGGATAGAACCAAAATAACAGATCTTGGTTGTGCAAAAGGGGTTAGGAGCCTAGGAGGTGCCGTAAGAGGGGGAAATTTACAAACTTACAGTCTTGGCATCTACGTTCACTCTGTATAATTGAAACCAAATGTATTGTACAATTGTTCTTATACTTGTCATAGTTATCTCAGTGGAACCATAGAAACAGTCTACAGCCCATAAAAAGTGAAGAAAATTGTTCCATGACTACAAGTTGATCCACAGTGAATACAAACAAATTACACACAATTGCCAGCTTATAGTAAATAAAGAATATCACTGGCCATTTGTGTGGATTTGTAAAGTGAAAAACTTCATAGTACTGCCAGATTAGAAAATTACATTTTTAAAAAAATCTGTCCAATACTACAATATGAATATTTTGATTTTAAATGCCAAATTTTATCCTCAGATACGGTATGCAGAAAGTTCCAGAAAGTTGGCAAAACTCAAAGACACAGTTGGGTTCTTCCCACTCTGGGCCCCCTTCTCTTCCCCCTTCCTTTTTTCTCTTTCTTTTCTGCGGGTGTTTGCTTTTGTCCAAGCTGAATTAAACACAGTGAAAATAAGCTAAGTCCTGAAAACTGAAACTGTCAGTTTCAGTGCAGCGATGCTTTGATTGCCAAGACTGCAACAAAATCTCTGAAAACAGTTTTTCAAACCACTGTTTTTTCTGAATGAATATATTTGAATCTTCAAATGCGTTGTTTTACTCTCATATCACAGAATATATTACCATGTTGTATGAGAAAGATATTTAAACTCTCTGCTGATCTACAGCCCTGCCCTGCCCTCATGGTTTTGTAGCCCAGGATGTCTGCATCAACCTGGAGGTGGGGGTTAGGAAGGAATGGAATTATGCCTGATGTCTAGGGCCATTTTGTCTTCAGAACAACACAAAAGGAGATAGTATTTACATCAGTTCCTTACGGTTTCATCTGTTTTTACAAATGAATTTAATTATTCTTAATTTTGTTAACTGTATTTTGTTTTTGTTTCTTTCCTTTTTTAGAAGGAAACATTTTCAAATTGTGACTGGTTTATAAATTCTTTAAATATATAGTAATAGCAAAATAATAGTAAAACAGTAAAATACTAGTTAATAGTAAAATAAATAAAAATGCATTCTTCTTTTGTCCAAGTTCTTTGCATTCTTTTAGAATAGAAAAACAGCCAGAGGATCAGGCACAATGGCAGGGTCAATTCTAGAATAATTCACTTGTGGGAGCGAATGTGTTGCAAAGAGCATTATTGGTGGACCAAAGGTTTGAGGCTTTGCTACATGACCACACACATTTTAGTTATGAATGTTATGAACTGCTTTGGGGACTCTAGTTGAAAACAGGATACAAATCAACTTAATAAAACAATTAATCCAATATATATTTGATGTACGCACACCAATCTTTGAGCGATGCCAGACTTCCAGGGGTTCCTGCACTTATCCAGGATTTGGTTTCCTTGAAGTGAAGGTCAGTAGACATTGTGGTGTCTTTATGATACATGGTTTATTTACGCATATGTACAACCTAGCGTAAGATGGAGGAGTTCACAGCATTAACACTCCAACAGACCTTAGGTCCCCATCAGGCTTCCAGGGAGGCACCTCAAAGCCATGGCTTGGGATTCAAAACAGAGAGAAGGTCTCTCTGTGTCTTTTCAGTTCCCAGCTTTTCCTCGACTGACAGCACAGGCCATCTCTTGGCTCCAGGAAGAGCAGGGCCTCCAGCCAGGTGAGGGATACCCTTGTTCCTATGGCAACATATGCTCTCCTGGTCAAGTCTTTGACTTGCAGATTGGGCACTTGACAGACCTAAAGAAACTGGCTTTACCAATACAGCAGATTTCTTTCACTGCAGATCCCAACTTCCAGATACAGGATCACGGGCTCAGAGAGGACTTGGGAATCATCCATCACAATCCCACAACAGTACTATATTAGTAATGCATTTATTTAGCTTTTACCAATATGCCTTTTTGTTGTCAGAAGCAGCAAATCTGTCAACAACTGTCTGATTAGTTTTAAAAGAAATAGGTGGGATAGCCTAGTCTACGTGTTCATTTAGCCTGTGGTTTCCCAAATAATCTTTTACCTATAAAAGGCATGAGAAGACTTGTTTTCACATGGAACACTCAAACAAGGATATTTGCACTAGTTGCACATGATATTTACCAATTGTATTAACTATAAAAATAATAATTAAGAACTGCACCAATCAATATGAATGGAATTTCTGTGTCTGCTCGTGGAAATTTAGTATGGGAACAATGCCAACCAAGCCTGCAGCAGAAAAGCACCTGGAAATGATCCCTGTATAACCCAAACACTCCCAAGTCTTTACATGCTACACAAAGTTTTCTAGGCCCTACGGGAGACCAGGGTTCTAATCCCCACACAGCTATGAAGCTCACTGGGTGACCATGGGCCAGTCACTGCCTCTCAGCCTCAGAGGAAGGCAGTGGTAAACCCCCTCTGAATACCGCTTACCATGAAAACCCTGTTCATAGGGTTGCATAAGTCAGAATCACATACGTCGCATAAGTCAGTTAAAGAGCTGCTTCCCTCCCAGTTAGTGTCACCAGCTAAGACTGGAATTTGAAGGAATTTTTTTTAAAAATTGTTTTTAACTGAGGCTTAAAACTTTTAATTCTCCAATGGTGCCAGAGTATGGCTGCTTTCTAGTTCTCTTGTTTGCTAAGTATAGTCTTCCTGCACATCACAAGAGGAAAGGGTCTTCACTCTCATACTGTTCCTGCTTGGTTGTTAGTAAGCAGGGTTTAGTTAGAGGGTTTGTCAAGCCTTGCATTGCTAAGTTAAAATATAAAATGAAATTATCTCTTTTTCTAAAACAGTTAACTGACTGGAGGCACAAGAATGGAGCTCTCAGCTCATAATCCTGGACAACATTTTTTTGCCTGCCTCCTGTGCTCCGCCCATTTTCCCTCTTCCTTCCACCCAGTCAGATATGCTTTACTGTGCCTCAGTAAGGAAGAGAGAACTGTGAAGGTGTTTCATATTTTTCCCCCTTGGGCTTGTTAGGAACAATCGACCACTGCTCCATGTGTTCACAGCTTCTCAGGGAAAAATCTTCTAGATTGACTCCACCAAGGCTGGTCATTGGCTCCTCCTAGGTAGGAAGGAGTAGAAGAGGGCTTCCTGTCTCAGTGAAACTTTGCTCAAACAACAGGGTCTACCTAAGCTTTAGTGTTTCTGGTCTTGCTGTTCAGACCTGACTTTTAGTTTCTTCTCTGCTCTTGCCTTCTGATTTGTCATCTGGTTCTGAATGCTCTATTGTCCTGACTCCAGTTCCTGGGTCACTCCAGGCTTGCTGCCCATAGCCAGCCCTGGTAAGGTTGTAGTTTTTCAACCACAATGATTTGGCCTCCACATCACCTGTCTCTGTCATAGCATCCAGCTATTCTTCTCAATCCACAGTTGCTATTTTGAATTAGAGAGAGGCAACCAAAGAGAGCACCTGCTTGACCCTTCACCATGCAGTCAGCTACTATTCTCTTTGAGGCTCATAGTAATTTGTTCATTAAAGGTGGATCTGTTGACATTCTGAGACAGCTGACAAATTCTTTAACACAATTTATGAGTAAGCTGAACGCTTTGGCCAGGGACTGACTGAAAGACCCACCTAATATATGAATTCCATCAAATTGATTCCCTAGAGTGATACAGACGGGGTAAGATCAAAAGGTGGAATAGTTCTGGTTTCCTCTTACCAGCCCATGAGATCATGGCTTCCTAATCTGGTCAGGTTGTTCTTTCAGTGGCCCAGTGCTGTTGATCCATTCAGAACTTATGATACAAGGATCCAGGTCACATCATAGTAAGAATTGTTTCATCTAACAATCTGGAGGAAGAATGGTAAACCCCATGAACTAGGACACTCAGACAGAATTACTGTGACCAATCTCTTCTCACAAGCCATCTAACAGCAGTATATATAACACCGTGTTACATACCTTTGCTTCATGGTGTCAATGGAATTGAGTCATCCTGAAGAAGTTAGAAGTCTATTCCATTTTGGACAGCAAGGGTCTCAGTACCAACAGGCAACAGCAACAAAAAATCTTATCTCTGCTAGATATTGGTTTGTTTAAGGCATTTATATACCACCCATCATAATATTTATCCCAGGGCAGGGGACAATAAAATATTAAAAAGAAAAGATGAATTAACACAATTAAGTGTAACAATTAGAACAGCAGAGTCTAGTGTTTAAAATGCAGCCTCCTTCCAATACTTGATGCAAGTCACTAAAAGTCTCCAGCAAATAAAAACATTGTAGCCAAGCCTCTAAAAAGTAATAAAGTGGGTGCCAGATGAGGTTGGGGCTGGGGAGATAGTCTCACAATCAGGGCACCACTTATGAAAAGCAACCTTGGGCATTGTTTATGGAAAGTAGAGATATAAATGTAAGAAATAAAAGCTCCTCTCCTTTGTTGCCACCTGCTTGATTTTTGGTGGTGGCATTCTGAAAAAGGCCTGTGAAGAGAACCAGTAACCAGTGGAGATCTCTAAACAAGCAAGATGTGTTCACAGCAAGTCTTCTTGACTACTGTATTTTGAACTAATTGGAACTTCTAAACCATAGTAAAGTACCAGCACCAACAATACATTATGACAGTCTAAATAGGAGTATGGATCACTGTAACCAGGGCATCCCTGTCCAAGAGCACTTACAGCTGAAGCTGATAGAAGCATTCTCTGCTACCGAGGATTTAGCTGGATCAAGGAGTACTCCCAAGCTGTGAACCTGATCTTTCACAGAGGGAATCCAACAGGTTGAATCCCTGTTCCTGAAATAGAGAACCATCTATCCACAGTCTCACAAGAATTTAGTTTCACTCTGTTGGCCTTTGTCCAGCCTAATACTGAGTTCAGATGATGATTCTGGTCCTTCCCACCTGATTTAGATTATGTGGATATGGAGAAATAGAGAAGAGTGTTGTCAATATAATGCTGATATTTGACCCCAAATCTCAGATGGCCTGTCCCAGAAGCTTCACACAGATGTTAAATATGGTTTGCTTTATTTTTAATTGTATTATTTTATTATTTATGTGTTTGCCATCCTGGACTCCTTTGGGAAGAATGCTGGGATATAAATTCAACAAATCAATAATAAAATAACATGGAGAACAAGATGGAATCCTTTGGGACCTCATAATGTAAATGTCATAAGTCTGGACAGTTGTCCCCCCAAAAGACTACCATTTGGTGTTAGTCATATAACTAGGAGCAGACCCGTGATATAACCATGCCCCAATTCACGTAGCAGATCCAGGAAGATACTATGGTCTGTGGTATCAATTGCCTCTAAGAGGGTCAAGAGAATCAACATGGTCTTACTTCTCCATCTTTCTTCTAGCACAGGTCATTCAAGTAGGCAAAAGTATTAAGCCAGTGTATGCTCCCATGTCTTTTCATGAGTAAAATGAACTTTTTGTTTGATATGGCATATACAAGTGAAGGCAAATCTTACGCATTTTTGCTAAGAAGTAAGTTCCACTGAAGGAGCTGCTTCTTAGTAAGTGTGCTTAGGACAGCAGCTCTTCTACAGCATCTTGAAGGACTTATTTATAAACGTTTGGGGGAATTGAATAACCACTTTATTTTTATCAGGAACAAATGCTTTCAGGATTTATGAAGTAGTTCTGTATGTGTTCGCAGAGCAAATAACATGGAACACCTTTGTGGTAGCAGAGTTTAGGAGGTGATTGATTCTTGTTGGGATTAGTTGGCTGAAGCCAAGTATAAATAGTAAGACAAGTTCTATTATGCAGGAAATCAAGAATCTCGATTATTTGGGTGCCAGCTGGAGATGAGGGAAACGGAAGGTACCAGAGAACAAAACATCACTGCTGACACATCCCTTCTTTGCTTAAACTGTCTCTGAACAGTTTCATGAAGTAGTTGGGAATAGAGCAAAGTACTTTGATGGTTGATGCTGGAACAGTTTCTGAAAGCTTGTCACATGATTCATTGATGTTTTGTAATATGTGCTGCAGTCCTGACTGCTGAATTTGTTTGCCTGCTTTTGTTTGCTCAGCAGGCACCAAAGCTTAAAGGGATTTTTTTACCCTGAAGCGAAGGTGGTGAAGGAAAAATGTAAGGGGGGGAAGGGAGAGATAACCTATTACTGTTGATGTTCAGTTTATCAGTTTATTTGTAGGAAGAGGCAAGTCCCTTCCCCCCCCCAGACAGTATTGTGCAGAGACACAGCAGATAACTTTCTTTGGATGCTTTCGACTATTGGGAATATTTATTTTCTCCCATTCCACTAATATGCCTCAGCATACAGTTCAGGAATTAATACAATAAAGAAACTTGTCCATATTGGAGTCAAATAACTACACCAGCAAGCAAGCTGTGAGAGTTATGAATCTGTAATTCTTCTTTGTTGTTTTTCTACATCATTCCAAGTTGGGGAGTCCTTGGCTTTATTTATTTATTAATGTTTGTAGATCAGCCTGCTGCAGGAGGGGCAGAGCATTATTCCCAAAGATGAGACAACCAGGCAAAACTGTATATTTATGTAGCAGAGAAAAAGCAGTTGAGTATTAATATCCAAGTGTTTGTATTCACCCTCTTGTTTACAAGGGAGGTTTTGCTACTGCACATTGGCCACAATCCAGTAAGACAGTCCCACACATACAAATAGGGATTCTCATTTTCAACAATGGAAGGAGAAAATAGCTCCCTGTATCAACATGCTACATTAGGAATGCTACTTGGGGCACTGGAGCATGATGTCAATCCCAGTTCCTCTATTCCTTTGCATAACATTAAAATCCCTTTCTGTACAATTGTAACACATTTTCATAATTCTGTTTGTGAGCTTTTTACATTCATGAACAAGTGTTCATTTTTAATATGCAGAAAAGCATGTAGTGTTTGCATATTATGTTAGCCCATAGTCTGCAGGGAGGTTCTTAGTTGGAAAAAGGCCTTGATCTTTTTACAGGGGTCTTGTGTGTGTGTGTATACGCTGCAAAGTGACCATTAGAAATTTTATCCAGTGTAGTATTTAAACTGAAGAAATGGCAAAATGTGAACAAGCCTTATGTGAGAACTGAAACACATTCTCCTCTTCAGAACAATGTTCTTTAACTGTATTATTAGTGTGATATCTCACTTTCTTAATGGGATATTTAAAATTCAAGCTATATCTTTTAGTTTCATGAGGGCAAAAAAATTACTAATACCTGCATCAAAAATATACAGGTGAGAAGAAACTGCACTATGAAGATATTCACTAATAGGCAAAAAACCTTGCGGTTTAAGAATGTACCTATACCCCACAGATATTTCTACCAAACTTTAAAAAGCAGGGAGATTGGGCAGCTATAGTGAATGCACCAGGGGAGCAGGAGACCTGAACTCCTCTCTGAGATATTGTACTGCCCTACAAACTGGTCAAAATGCAAACACAATTTGGGTTGGTCTTGCACAGTCCAATCCACTTGCTGTGTAGCTTTGAAGAATTTGTTAACATGTGCCTCTGAGCATATGGTGAGTGGTGGCAACACCTGCCATCTCCAAAGATGGAGAATTATATTTTTGTATGTTTGTTGGTGTTCTTACTTTGCTTCTTTCCTGTGTTACTAATGTTTCTACAGAGAATCTAAACCATAAAATTTCACCCCCTCATTCATCCTAGAAATCTGTGTCAAATGTATTTTTATTAATTTCAAAGCCTTTTTATTGGTCATTGTCATGTGATGGTGAAGACAGCCTTTTGTGTTTTATATTGGAGGTTATGTTCTGTTTCTATTAACAGTTGAATCTGAAACTGCAGTTTGATGTAAAATTAGACTGATCACAATATGTTGCTACTTCAGCAATGACTCTAGCTGTTGGAAAAAAGAGGATGCATGTTTTCAGGCTGCTATGTTTAAACCACTTTATTTAAGGCAAGGTGTTCACGATCAATTAAAAACATAGAGCACATCTAGAATTTTGCTAGAATATATTTCACTTTCCACTGTTTTATCTTGTGCAAATTGAGACACTTCTGAGGTCCACTGGATACTATTTTGCAGAAGTCAGTGCCATTATTCCACAATTATGTTTGGAGTTTTTTTAGTATAAATTTTGCAAAGTGTTGCTGTACTTCACATATTCATAGAAACAAAAACAAAAGAAAATGATTTCCTATAGAAAACTTCACAAAAATTGCAAAGTAAATCAGACATATTTAAAGTGACCATCTGAACTATATCAACTGTCTTAATAATGTTGCTTCCTCACGGCTAAAACAAGATCAACACAGGACATATCTTCTTTCTATTATTTGGGCTGATTACAGGTGTTGCCACCACTCACCATATGCTCAGAGGTACATGTTACCAAATTCTTCCAAGCTACACAGGAAGTGGATTGGACTGTGAAAGACCAACCCAAATTGTGTTTGCATTTTGACAACTTTGTAGGGCAGTACAATATCTCAGAGAGGAATTCAGGTGTCCTGCTCCCCTGGTGCATTCACTATAGCTGCCCAATTTCCCTGCTTTTTAAAGTTTGGTAGAAATATCTGTGGGGTATAGGTACATTCTTAAACCCCAAGGTTTTTTGCCTATTAGTGAATTTTCCTGCTTTTTATTCTGGGAGGTAAGAAATGGGATCCTGTGCAAGTTTGCTGAGAATGAATTGATCATTTGCATGCTTATTGAGTTAAGTGGGATTTACACACACACACCAGGCAATCATGCTTAGGATAGGTGAAACTGACCACAGGGGATGGGGAAGGGAGGAGAGGGAGGAGGGAGGGGTGGAAAGGCAGAGGGGAGGACTGGGAGGGGAGCAGGCAGGAGGGGGAGGGAAGAAGGACAGATGTGGTCGTTTGCATGTTTATTGAGTTCAGTGGGATTTACTCCCGTGCAATCATGCTTAGGATAGGTAAAACTGACCGGGGGGGAGGGATGGAGGGCTGGAGTGGGCAAGGAAGGCGGAAGAAGGAAGAGGGGAGAAGAAAGGGAGAGGAAAGGGGAAGGAGGGAAAAGGCAGGTCTGATCATTTTTATGATTATTGAGTTGAATCGGATATACTCCTATGCAATCATGATTAGGATAGGTAAAACTGACCAGGCTGGGCCTGCCAACCAAGACGTCTTCTGTATCTTTCAAAGTTGGGCAGGGGGAAGGGACAATTCTACCTTGTGGTTTTTCCCATTACAATGTTGCAAGAACACCTGCACTTGGCTGACTTTCTCTTCTCTTAAAGATACAGGATCAGTCTCAGGCCCTGAACCTGGCAACCCTACCTCCCACCCAAATTTAAAACAAAGCTGTCCCTGGCCACATCCACACCAGGCCTCTATTACACTTTGGACAATCATTATTTATTTATCTATTTATTTAGTGTATTTATATACCGCCCCAAAGCCGAAGCTCTCTGGGCAGTTTACAATAACTAAAATCATTGAAAACAAATATACAAATTTAAAAACAATTTAAAACAATTTATCATGGCTTCTCTCAAAGCCATGGCTCAAAGCCAATCATGGCTTGTCTCAAAGAATCCTGGGAAGTGTAGTTAGTGAAGGGTGCTGACAGTTGCTAGGAGACGCCCTGTTCCCCTCACAGACCTTCAATCAGAGTGGCTGACTGTTAAACCATTCTCTCAGGGGAATAGGAGTCTCTTAGCACCCTTCACAAACTACACTTCCCAGGATTCTTTGAGGGAAGCCATGACTGTCTCACATGAAATCAAAGTCTGGTGTGGGTGTGGCCCTCTGATTAGGCAAGCCCAGCAGCTGTGAGGCTTTTAGAACTCTTGACAGTTGGTTCTTACTGAGCATGCTCCGCGCTATCATTGGGTCCCAGCCAAAGTTTCTTAAATTAATTAAAAATCAGCCAGGCATTTTTTAAACTTTTAAACTGCAGCAGATGAAGGTCAGGGTATGGGGCAACGTCAGTATTAGGATTACAGGTACTCTGTGAACATGGCTGATTTTTAATGAATTTCAACAGATTATGAGAACTCTCAGAGAAAAAAGTCCAAAAGTGCTCTGAGGTTTTTCTCTCTCTTTTTACACTTTGAACTGTCTATTCTCTCTGACTGTTTTGTGTATCGCCATGAAAATTGACAGGGTTGTTAAGCAAGCGTTTCTGAGTTCAGGACTATAAGTTATGTAAGGTTTTGTATTGAAATGATCTTATGGGAAGCATCAGAATGGCATGGGGGGTATTTTCAATTTAACATTGTGGAATGTGAAAAATCCCCGCTGACTATAGTATACAGCCACTCTCGTGGCTGTGGCTGTATAATTCTCAGAAATCTACTGTGTTTACATGCAGTCCAGTGGAACTAATCATACAACCCTCTGAGCTGTTTTCAGTTTAAGGACCTCTTCAATCTTAGATACCATCTGGTGGTCTGTTGAGATCTGCCAGCAGCAGCTAAAGTGTTACCATCCCAAAGTAACAGTCTGACTCAGAAGTGAAGTGATGACTCTAATACATGTGCTTTCATTGTAGCATGGCAGTTAGAAATTAACATATTATATGCTCCACAAATATTGCCTTGATTTACTAGACAGTTATTATTTGTGGTTGCAGCTGACCCCTCCCCTTCTTCCAAATCCTGGAAAATGCAGAGAACTCTGAGATGTGGTCAAGTTGGTCTGTCACTTAACACTTTTAACACTGCTTCTTCCTCCCTTTGGGCCTAGTGCAGAGTGAGGCAATCTCCTAGTCCTTAGGTTCTGTGGTTACATGCACAGGGTTTGGAGAACAAGAGGGGTCTTTTCTCTCTTTATGCTAAGATTCAGAGAAGAAGAAGTACAAGTCTCTCACTATTTTTGATGCTCTTCCAATGGCAATTGTATTAGGCCTTCAGGTTCTTCAGGCAGCTCAGAGGAGAGCAGAGTACCTAGCACTGATAACTTCCCTTCAGAGTTCTCAGAAACTCATAAAGAACTTGTACAAGAAGGGAATTTTGTGCCAGGCCAATGGCGCTCGCCAGAGGGGAGAGGACTGTCACTGACATCCAGATTTTAGACCCCTGATTAAAAAAAACCAAAATGGAACAGATGTGAAAGATGCTTAGGGTGAGTTCACAAGCTCAGTTGAGGTGGCCCTTCTCCCTTGGTAAACTTTCTTCCATAGAAAGAACATTCATAATGGCTCAGTGTTAGCTTATTTGCAGTAGGCAAATTTCTGACAATCAAAATAGTTCATGACCTGCTAGCGAACATTAGGTAAACTTAGGTCTGTGACATGACCATCAGTCTCACTGAAAATATTGCAACAAGACAGTCAATTGATTGTCATAAATTGATGGTTTGTTTTTAATTATTTGGAGTCCTTTCATCAGGTATGACCTCAAAGTGTTTTGCTCAAAATAAACATAAGATTTACAGATATGATAAGATACAATTTAAAACCAACAGTAAAACAATGATAATCAGTATAAAATAAAATAAAAGACTAGAGGCTGAAAAATTAGTCTAAATCTTAATTAACCTTAGCTGATTATACGTCTGTAGATTTTTAAATTATCTTTTTTTTAAAAAATCATCTAAACTAAGACACTAATAATCCTTTTAAAGAGCATTAAAATGTGTTTATTGTACAACATCTCTCCCCGACCCTGGATTTCTCTTTGTCAAGCCACAGGATTCTAAATCTATATCTTCTCTTTCTTTCCCCTTAGGAGAAGGAAAGGTTGTAATTGTCCGTGCTTGCAAGGACAATTTGATGACTTGTTTTTAAATGCCATTAAATCTCTCCTTGCTTCTTATTGTTCCAGGTGAAGAGAATAACCCAGATTGAAGCATGAGTGCTGAGACCAGCCAGGGGGTAATCACAACCCCTCCACCACCCAGCATTCCTCACAAAGAGAGATACTTTGACCGCATCAATGAAAATGACCCTGACTACATCCGTGAAAGAAACATGTCTCCTGACCTCAGGCAAGACTTCAACATGATGGAACAAAGGAAGAGAGTCACTCAGATACTGCAGAGTCCTGTAAGTATAATTCAAGAGAGGGAAGGGAGACAAAACAGTGTTTCCTCATTTTCAGAGACTTGTATTTTTATGTCTTCATTTTAAAAAAACTCTGAACATGGGACAGAAAGCTCTTTGAATACATCATAGCAAGAGAGACAGTGTAACTTCGTGAGAATTATCAGTGGATTTTCATGTGCAAACAAACAATCCTTTATTCAGAATTTTGCTTCCCCCCTTTAATGTTATGCTTCATTAACACTGCACAAAAGTAGCTTCCCAGCTACATGGCATTTGATTGCTGCTTAGACACAGGGAAGAGAAGGGAAATCACTTCCCAGTTACAAACTGTTGGGACTTTTACATGTGGATTGATATTCCACTCTTATTATGAATTCTATACCTAAATGCTGCCTCAAATGCCTTCATGTGATTTGGTTTGTTGGAAAAGGTAAACTGTATTTTATGTATCATTAAAATAATGTTTAAGAATGCAAGCTTGATGTACACTTGATTGTGAGTTCAGTGCATGTCATAATTGTAGTCAAAGCTATCAAACTTCTTAGGAATCCAAGGGAGATTGTCATTTGTAAAAAAAAACGACCACAGAATAGATCCATGTACTTATTGGACATCCTATTTTACTCTGTCTTCTCATAAGTCTGTGTGCCAAGGAAACAGGGCCAGCCTACCATAAAACATCATGGTGCAATATGTTTAGGCTGCAATTTTTGCTTATTTACTTGAGAGTAAGCCCTTGTAAGTTCATGGGACATAGCCTAAATGGACAGTGGGACTCCATGAGACTGGCTTCTGAGTAAACATGCAAGGGACTGAACTATTAAGAATTTTTTAAAACTGAACTTCAGATCTAGTATTTGCCCCGTCTGATTTTCTGTGGGGTTGC
Source organism: Rhineura floridana (assembly GCF_030035675.1). Classification (NCBI taxonomy): domain Eukaryota; kingdom Metazoa; phylum Chordata; class Lepidosauria; order Squamata; family Rhineuridae; genus Rhineura; species Rhineura floridana. The sequence continues at coordinate 78,102,578 of NC_084486.1, read as the reverse complement.
ATATTTTTGGCACTGAATGTTATCGGATCTTGAACTAAACCTAATATTAGGGGAGAGGAAACCTGAGTGAACAAATAACACAAACTTTTGATACTTATTTCATTTATTTATTAAAGAAAGTTAAGCAACACCCAATGCCTCTGTGTGAAAAAGTCATGTCATGTGGAATGCAATGTTTGGCTTTTGCCAGACAAATGGGGCCCATGTTGCCCAAAAAGTTCCATCTTTGACTCATCTGTCCTCCTGGATGATCCTCAAGAGTTCTGGAACAATGTTCTGTGGACAGATGAGTCATTGCACATGACGAACCTCATACCAACTGTCAAGCGTGGTGGCAGTGTTATGGTTTGGGGATGCTTTGCTGCATCAGGACCTGGATGACTTGTCATTGTTGAAGGAACCATGAATTCTGCTTTGTATCAGAGAATTCTACAGGAGAATGTCAGGCCATCCATCTGTCAGCTGAAGCTGAAACCCGGCTGGGTCATGCAGCAAGACAATGATCCAAAACACACAAACAAGTCTACATCAGAATGGTTGAGGAACAAGAAATTTAAAGTTTTGGAATGGCCTAGTCAAAGTCCAGACCTAAACCCCATTGAGATGTTGTGGCAGGACCTGCAAGGAGCAGTTCATGCTCGAAAACCCACAAATGTCCCTGAGTTAAAGCAGGTTTGCATGGAAGAGTGGCCTGAAATTCTCACATCAGTGCTGTGAGAGACTGATCAAGAACTACAGGAAGCGTTTGGTTGCAGTCATTGCTGCTAAAGGTGATGTATCCAGGTTTTGAGTCTAAGGGGGCAATTACCTTTTCACACAGGGGCATTGGGTGTTGCTTAACTTTCTTTAATAAATAAATGAAATAAGTATCAAAAGTTTGTGTTATTTGTTCACTCAGGTTCCCTTTCCTCTAATAATAGGTTTGGTTCAAGATCTGATAACATTCAGTGCCAAAAATATGCAATCACGCAGAAAATCTAACAGGGAGCAAATACTTTTTCACAGTACTCTAAATAAATATATATTTAATAGTAGTATCTGTGCTGCTAATTTCTAAAGTGCTGCTTCACAGGTGTTGGCATGATGTCCCTGTTTCATCAGTAAGGGTAGTATTCAGTGCTAGTTCTACTCAGAGTAGACTGTTTGAAGTTGATAAACATGGCTAACTGGTTCATTAATTTCAATTAGCCTACTGTGAGTAGGACTTAGTTGAATACAACCCTAGATTTTTTAGAAAATAAGTAGATAGGAATGAGTACCGCTAATGACAATTGAAATAGGTATATGTACATTAAAAAGTTTATATTTAGCTTCTCTTAAGCTATCAGAACAGTCTAAAACTCCTAGTAGAGGGGTCCCCAGACTGTGGTCCATGGACCACCAGTGGCCCATGGACCACCAGTGGCCCATGGACCACCAGTGGCCCACAAGCTTCATTTACTTGGGCCACAGCATGCCTGTATTAAATACTCATATTATTAAATTATATTACATTATATTATATTGATTTTAATTGTATTTTATTGCTTCTTTTATTTCTTATATTGCATTTTATTGTATTACAATTTGAATTCAATACTATAAAAGAAGCAGTAAAAATATAATTAAAATCATACAGCATCTAGCACAGTGCATTACAATGGCTTCAACAAACAGAAAAATCATTAACTGGTCCACCAACACCATCAGCAATTTTCAAGTATTACATGGGGGAAAATAGGGAGGTTACTAATGTTTCTTTACAAGAGGGAGTGGTCCCTGCCTGCTTAAAGGAGGAGGTGTTAAGACCACTTCTTAAGAAGCCTTCTCTAGATCTAGAAAATTTAAACAACTACCAACTGGTCACTAATGTCCCTCTCTTGGGCAAGGATCTTCAGTGGGTGGTCGCTAACCAGATCCAGACTGTCTTGGATGGGACTGATTTTCTAGATCCATTTCAATCGGGATTTAGGCCTGGTTTTGGCACAGAAGCTGCCTTGGTCACCCTGTATAATAATAATCTTTATTAGAGAAAGAGGGAGCATGCAGTCTGTGACGCCCTTCCCTGGTTCTCCCTGTCAGGTTCCCACCTGCTTGTGGCTACTGCCTTTCACTAGGCACCACCAGGGACACCACCAGTCCGGACCGTCCTTTATATGGTTTCTCACTCCGCTCTAGCACAGATCTCACCAGATCCCACTGCTAGGCAGCACCACCAGTCATGTCCTGTAACCAATACTCCCAGAGACTTTGCCTGAGTCTCTCTCTAGCTGGTTACTTTTGTGACTGTGTGCTTATGCTGTTCCCAACCCCCTTGTATCTTTATATATAAAGCATACAACTCTGTGTTGCTCTGGATACTTGACTTGTTACTATTTCTCCCTTCACCACTGCCACCATTAGATACTGCTCCTATATCGGGTCTATGACTGTATAATAAAATTTGATTGATTGATTGATACTGCTTCTGTTCAGCCTTGGTAATTACCTTGCCCTCCCTTCTGGTCTGTATATTCCCCAGCCAAGGATCAGGCCTTTGGTAAACCAAAGAAGTATTCATTTACTAATAACAGGAAATAACAAGATTACTTTAGGAATGTTTCACAAGCGTATGGTTTCATATATGGTTACTCTTTATGTTTCTGTTCATATATATCCTCTTTAAATATCAGCCAAATCCAATCCAAACTTCCCTCAGAACTCTGCCAACCAACTCAACAACCTCTCTCTAACCGACTCGACTCTCCAACTCTCTCCTCCCCCTTCATCACTCACAAACCTCCATTTATACCTTCAGCCAGCCAGCCACTCAGCCAATCATCATCCAGCACACTTCAGCTTCTCACCCATGTACTCCCCCTTTCTCTCGCAGTCAATTACCATACATCACCTAATAGACCCGCACTTACCATATTTACAGATGCTAATTTACAGGAACATCACACAGTCCTGTTGATTCTCCTTGATCTCCTTGATGCTTGAACTAGATTGTTCGGGGTTGTTAAAACAAAAAGAGATTGCAAAGAACTCCAAACGGACTTCTCCAAACTGAATGAATTGGTGGTAAAATGGCAAATGCAATTCAATGTAAACAAATGTAAAGTTATCTATATTGGAGCAAAAACTCTTAATTTCACATATATGCTCATGGGGTCTGAACTGATGGTGACTGACCAGGAATGAGACCTAGGAGTTCTAGTGGATAGCTCTTTGAAGATTACATTTATATACCGCCCCATAGCCGAAGCTCTCTGGGTAGTTTACAGCAATTAAAAACATTAAAAACAAATATGCAAATTTTAAAACAAAAAACCATTTAAACGTTTTTTTTTTAAAAAAATTAAAAACAATTTAAAAACACATGCTAAAATTCCTGGGAGAAGAGGAAAGTCTTGACCTGGAGCCGAAAAGATAACAGTGATGACGCCGGGCACATCTCGTCAGGGAGATCATTCCATAATTTGGGGGCCACCACTGAGAAGGCCCTCTCCCTTGTTGCCAGCCTCAGAGCTTCCCTTGGAGGAGACACCTGGAGGAGGGCCTTTATCCTGCCCAGAGTGAAAATCATGAAATGGAGGCGAGACTGGAATTAATTCCTGTTTTATTAGAGTAACATAGAAGGCAAGGCGTCTCATAGATTTCACTAGCTAGCTCACTGTAATCCCTAACTAAACTACTCAGACTTACTCTGCAGCATGTAAGGGAAGTTGACTGAGCACCCTCATCAGGGGGGTGCTGGCTTAAGTAGGAAAGGTTTTTGCCTGTAATCTCTGACTCCTGCGTGGGACCTCCCTCTGGCCAAGCCTCTTTTCTCGGCAGTGCGCACAAAGTGACAGAGGGCACGCACACGTCTGCTCATTGGACAGTCTAGACTCCTCAGGTGCCGGCTCCATTGAAGGGGGATGAGTTGTTTCTGGCAGGGAACCGTTTGAAGGGCCAGACAAGGAATCCTGGGGGGGGTGGAGTTGGCATGCGCACGAGGTCTTGCTCCAACAGCTCTCCTGGGGCGCTTGGCAAGGGAGGGGTCTCCACATGAGCGGGCGAATTTCCTGTGGGAATCGGAGAGTGGTTGGTCGTGTCTCCTCTCCCCAGATCTTTAGGAGCATCCTCCACATCTGACATCTCTCCCATCTGCAGAGCTGGGAGTGAGCCCTCGAACAGCTCCCCCCCAGAGTCACTCTGCACTGGGAAGGGGCCCTGGGGCTCCCCCACCTCCTGATCTAGGCCCCCCTGGGCCACCTGGGGCTCCACAGCCTTGGATATTGAGCGTAGTATACAGGTGGGTTCATGTCAGGAGAGGCGTTCCATCAGGTATTGTGGTCCTAAGCCATGTAAGGCTTTATAGGTCAAAACAGGACCTTGAGTCGAGCTTGGAAACATACAGGCAGCCAATGCAAGCGGGCCAGAATCGGTTTTATGTGTTTGAACCATCTGGTCCCTGTTACCAATCTGGCCACTGCATTTTGCATAAGCTACAGCTTCCAAACCTTCCTTAGAGGCAGCCGCATGTAGAGCACATTGCAGTAATCTAACCTGGAGGTTATCAGAGCATGAACAACTGAAGCCAGGTTATCCCTGCCCAGATAGGGGCGTAGCTGGGCCCCCAACCGAAGTTGGTAGAAGGCACTCAGTGCCACCGAGGCTACCTGAGCCTCGAGTGACCGAGATGGTTCTAGGAAAAACCCCAAGCTACAAACCTGCTTCAGGGGGAGTGCAACCCCATCCAGAACAGGTTGAACATCCAACATCTGGTCGGAAGATCCACCCCTAGCAGCATCTCAGTCTTGTCTGGATTGAGCCTCAATTTATTAGCCCTCATCCAGTCCATTGTCGCAGCCAGGCACCAGTTCAGCACATTGACAGCCTCACCTGAACAAGATGAAAAGGAGAAATAGAGCTGTGTGTCATCAGCATACAGATGGCAGCGCACTCCAAAGCTCCAGATGACCGCACCCAATGGTTTCATGTAGATATTGAACAGCATGGAGGACAGAACTGACCCCTGTGGAACCCCATACTGGAGAATCCAGTGTGCCGCGCAATGTTCCCCAAGCACCACCTTCTGGAGCCAACCAGCCATGTAGGAGCGGAACCACTGCCATGCAGTCCCTCCCACTCCCACCTCAGCCAGTCTTCCCAGAAGGATACCATGGTCGATGGTATCGAAAGCCACTGAAAGATCAAGAAGAATCAACAAAGTCACACTCCCCTGTCTCTCTCCCAACACAGGTCATCATACAGGGTGACCAAGGCTGTTTCTGTGCCAAAACCAGGCCTGAAACCTGACTGAAATGGATCCAAATAATCGGTCTCATCCAAGAGTGTCTGGAGCTGGCCTGCCACCACTTGTTCAAGGACCTTGCCCAGGAATGGAACATTTGCTACCGACCTATAGTTATTAAGATTTTCTGGGTCCAGGGAGGGTCTCTTCAGGAGTGGTCTCACTACTGCCTCTTTCAGACAGCCAGGGGCCACCCCCTGTTGCATTAATCACTTCCCCGGCCCATCCGGCTGTTCCATCCCTGCTAGCTTTTATTAGCCAAGAAGGGCAAAGATCCAGAACAGAAGTGGTTGCATGAACCTGTCCAAGCACCTTGTCAACGTCCTCAAGCTGTACCAACTGAAACTCATCCAAGAAATCAGGACAAGGCTGTGCTCTGGATACCCCGGTTGATTCACCTGCTATAACACTGGAGTCTACGTCCTGGCGGATGCTAAAGATTTTATCCTGGAAGTGCCTAGCAAATTCATTACAGCAGGCCTCAGATGGTTCTACCATGTCCTTGGGGCCAGAGTGTGATAGCCCCCGGACAATTCTGAAGAGCTCCGCTGAGCGGCAGATTGATGATTTGATAGTGGCAGCAAAGTATTGGTTTTTTGCTGCCCTCACTGCCCCTGAATACAGCTTACCATAGGCCCTTACCAGTGTGTAATTGCATCCACCAGGAGTTTGTCTCCATCTGCACTCAAGCAGTCTCCTATATTGTTTCATCGCTCTCAGCTCTGGGGTATACCATGGAGCCGTACGAGCTCTACACAGGAGAGGGCGCTTAGGAGCAATCATGTCAACCACCTGGGTCATTTCTGTATTCCACAGTTCATCCAGGGTTTTGACAGGAGTGCCAGCCCTATCAGCCAGAAAACTCCCCAGAGCCCTTTGGAAACCATCCGGATCTGTTAGTCTCTGGGGCAGACCAATTTAATAGGTCCCCCACCCTTGCAGAGGGGAAGAGCTGCTGTAAGTCTAAACTTCAGCAAGCAGTGATCTGTCCATGACAGAGGGACTGATGTAAGCCCCCCACATTCAGATCACCATCTCCAGGTCCAGTTGCAAAAACCAAGTCTAGCGTATGCCCTGATACATGTGTTGGGCCAATGGCATATTGGGACAGTCCCATAGTTGTCATGGAAACCATGAAATCCTGAGCCACCCCAGATAAGGTGGCCTCAGCATGGATGTTGACATCCCCCAGAACCAACAGTTGAAAAATGCAAATTCCATGCTAGGGATTATTAGGAAAAGTATTGAAATAAAACTGCCAATATCATAATGCCATTATACAAATCTGTGGTGCAACTACACGTGGAATACTGTGTACAATTCACCTCAAAAAAGATATTGTAGAGTTTGGAAAAGGGTGACCAAAATGATCAAGGGGATGGAACAACTCCCCTATGAGAACAGTTTACAATACTTGGGGCTTCCCCCCCCAAAAAAAGTAATTTTATTGATTTTTATACAGCTTATACATAACATCTGTCCCCACCCCATTTGGGGCTTTTTAGTTTAGAGAAAAGGCAAGTAAGAGGTTACCAGATAGAAGTGTAAGAAATTATGCATGGCATGGAGAAAGTGGATAGAGAAAAGTTTTTCTCCTTCTCTCATAACTATTGGAAATTCAATGAAGCTGAATGTTGGAAGATTCAGGACAGACGAAAAAAGTACTTCTTCATGCAGCACAAAGTTAAACTATGGAATTCACTCCCACAGGAGGCAGTGATAATCACCAACCTGGATGGCTTTAAAAGAGGATTAGACATGAAGGATAATGCTATCAATCACTACTAGCCATGATGGCTATGCTCTAACCCCACAGTTGGAGGCAGCATGCTTCTGAATACCAGTTGCTGGAAACTACAGGAGAGGAGAGTCCTCTTGAGCTCAGTTCCTGCTTGTGGGCTTCCTGTAGGCATCTGGTTGGCAACTGTGAGAACAAGATGCTGGATTAGATAGGCCATTGGCCTGATCCAGCAGGTTCTTCTTATGTTCTTACCTTATCTTGGATACTGACAATGGATTGGCTGGGGTGAACTGGAAGTATGTAGAATGTAAGTAAGTGTACTTCAGGTAGTGTTGATTTTCCATTGCATAGCTGCACTGTGCTATGAAGAAAGTGAATCTGCTGGATAAACTAGTTCAGGCTCAGATTAATAGTGTGGTGGGATTTCTTGGTGGGATTTTTCTAGAGCCCTGTTTCCATGGATCCAGTTGCTGAAGATGTAATCACTGTATCCTAGATAGAGGAAAAATGCTTGGAGAAGAGCATTGTTCTAAGTCATCCATAGATACTGTGGCATACTGCACTGCCATGTAATTACCGATAACACCACTGCCAACTCAGAGCACCCTAGCGAGGGAGCCTGCTCCACGAGCTAGAGGGAGCCCCAGCTGACAAAGCGTCAAGGCCCCAGCTGACAAAGTGTCAAGGCGAGTTAAGCAGCAGAGCGAGTTCGGCAGCAGGGCGAGGAGGCCAGGGTCCCCCACTCTGCCTGTCTGTTCCCTGACCTCAACTAAACCGCAGTCTCCAACCCATTGACGTAATAAACCTTAAACAAAACTATGCAGGTAAGAAGCCAGCAGGGGTGTGGGGGCTTTCCAGTGTTTTGCACCACCTGCAGCATGTACGACTATCTGCCTGTTGGACAGAAGTTGTGGGTATGCTCTCGGTGCAATGAGCTCCTGGCTCTCCGGGAACGACTTCATTTCCTTGAGGCCAAGGTGGCGGACCTGGAAAAGCTGAGAGAGGCAGAGAGGTGTGTGGAGGAGGCCTTCAGGGACATTATAGCTGTGTCCCACTCCAACGATGATAGCTCTCCTGCTATCATGGAGAACGATGGTCTCGGGGAAGGAGAGAATCCAGCTGAGGAAGAGGGAAACGATCCCTTAGAAGGGACCCATTCCTTGGGGGATGAGCAGCTATCCTCTCGTGCCGAGGATATATCTCCAGTGGGTGGAGGGATCCTTGTAGTGGGTGATTCGATCATTAGGAACATAGACAGTGGGGTGTGTGATGGGCGTGTATACCGCAAGGTGTTTTGCCTGCCTGGTGCGAAGGTTGCGGATATCGCCCGTCGTTTAGATAGTTTGGTAGATAGTGCTGGGAAGGAGTCAGTGGTCGTGGTGCACATTGGCACCAACGACATGGGGAAATGCAGCCGTGAGGTCCTGGAAGCAAAATTTAGGTTGCTAGGTAGGATGCTGAAAGCCAGGACCTCCAAGGTGGCTTTCTCTGAAATGCTACCGGTTCCACGCGCAGTACCAGCCAGACAGGCCCAGCTTCGCAGTCTCAATGCGTGGATAAGACGATGGTGTCGGGTGGAAGGGTTTGGATTTGTTAGGCACTGGGGAACATTTTGGGACAAGCCGGGCCTGTACAAAAGGGACGGGCTCCACTTGAACCAGAATGGAACCAGACTGCTGGCACTTAAAATTAAAAAGGTGGCAGAGCAGCTTTTAAACTGACTGAGAGGGGAAACCCGACAGGAGCTGAGAAAGGTCTGGTTCGGAATAAACCTCCCCCCTGGGATAAAAACCAAAGAAATTATGAAATTTTAAAAGGGGTAGGCCTAGAAGTAGGCATTGTGAGAGCAGGGGCACAGGATATAAATTCAGAAGAGCAAAATTACCACAGGCCTAACCACAAGTGCCAAAGACACTTGAAGAGAGACACTGCTTACAAGTGCCTGTACGCTAATGCTAGGAGCCTGCGAACCTAGATGGGAGAACTGGAGTGCTTGGTCTTAGAGGAGAGCATTGATATAGTGAGCATAACGGAGACCTGGTGGAATGGAGAAAACCAGTGGGATACAGTTATCCCTGGATATAAACTATATCGGAAGGACAGGGAAGGACGTATTGGTGGCGGAGTCGCTCTATACGTGAAAGAAGGCATTGAATCCAGCAAGCTAGAAACCCCAAAAGAGGCAGACTCCTCCACAGAATCGTTGTGGGTGGTGATACCATGCCCCAGGAGGGACTTAATACTGGGAACGATCTATCGTCCCCCTGATCAAAATGCTCAGGGAGACCTTGAGATGAGAGATGAAATTGAGGAAGCATCCAAACTAGGAAATGTGGTAGTAATGGGTGACTTCAACTACCCGGACATAGACTGGCTGCATATGTGTTCCAGTCATGACAAAGAAGCAAAGTTTCTAGATATTCTAAATGACTATTCCCTAGACCAGTTGGTCATGGAACCGACCAGAGGAACGGCAACCCTGGACTTAATCCTCAGTGGGGACCGGGACCTGGTGCAAGATGTAAGTGTTGTTGAACCGATTGGGAGCAGTGACCACACTGCTATTAAATTAAACATACATGTAACTGGCCAATTGCCAAGAAAATCCAACACGGTCACATTTGACTTCAAAAGAGGAAACTTCACAAAAATGAGGGGATTGGTAAAAAGAAAGCTGAAAAACAAAGTCCAGAGGGTCACATCACTCGAAAATGCTTGGAAGTTGTTTAAAAACACTATATTAGAAGCTCAACTGGAGTGCATACCGCAGATCAGAAAAGGTACCGCCAGGGCCAAGAAGATGCCAGCATGGTTAACGAGCAAAGTCAAGGAAGCTCTTAGAGGCAAAAAGTCTTCCTTCAAAAAATGGAAGTCTTGTCCAAATGAAGAAAATAAAAAAGAACACAAACTCTGGCAAAAGAAATGCAAGAAGACAATAAGGGATGCTAAAAAAGAATTTGAGGAGCACATTGCTAAGAACATAAAAACCAACAACAAAAAATTCTATAAATACATTCAAAGCAGGAGACCATCTAGGGAGACAATTGGACCCTTGGATGATAAGGGAGTCAAGGGTGTACTAAAGAACGATAAGGAGATTGCAGAGAAGCTAAATGAATTCTTTGCATCTGTCTTCACAGTGGAAGATATAGGGCAGATCCCTGAACCTGAACTAACATTTGCAGGAAGGGATTCTGAGGAACTGAGACAAATAGTGGTAACGAGAGAGGAAGTTCTAAGCTTAATGGACAATATAAAAACTGACAAATCACCGGGCCCGGATGGCATCCACCCGAGAGTTCTCAAAGAACTCAAATGTGAAATTGCTGATCTGCTAACTAAAATATGTAACTTGTCCCTTGGGTCCTCCTCCGTGCCTGAGGACTGGAAAGTGGCAAATGTAACGCCAATCTTCAAAAAGGGATCCAGAGGGGATCCCGGAAATTACAGGCCAGTTAGCTTAACTTCTGTCCCTGGAAAACTGGTAGAAAGTATGATTAAAGCTAGATTAACTAAGCACATAGAAGAAGAAGCCTTGCTGAAGCAGAGCCAGCATGGCTTCTGCAAGGGAAAGTCCTGTCTCAGTAACCTATTAGAATTCTTTGAGAGTGTCAACAAGCATATAGATAGAGGTGATCCAGTGGACATAGTGTGCTTAGACTTCCAAAAAGCATTTGACAAGGTACCTCACCAAAGACTTCTGAGGAAGCTTAGCAGTCATGGAATAAGAGGAGAGGTCCTCTTGTGGATAGGGAATTGGTTAAGAAGCAGAAAGCAGAGAGTAGGAATAAACAGACAGTTCTCCCAATGGAGGGCTGTAGAAAGTGGAGTCCCTCAAGGATCGGTATTGGGACCTGTACTTTTCAACTTGTTCATTAATGACCTAGAATTAGGAGTGAGCAGTGAAGTGGCCAAGTTTGCTGACTATACTAAATTGTTCAGGGTTGTTAAAACAAAAAGGGATTGTGAAGAGCTCCAAAAAGACCTCTCCAAACTGAGTGAATGGGCAGAAAAATGGCAAATGCAATTCAATATAAACAAGTGTAAAATTATGCATATTGGAGCAAAAAATCTGAATTTCACATATACGCTCATGGGGTCTGAACTGGCGGTGACCGACCAGGAGAGAGACCTCGGGGTTGTAGTGGACAGCACGATGAAAATGTCGACCCAGCCGATATCATAATGCCGTTGTATAAATCTATGGTGCGGCCGCATATGGAATACTGTGTACAGTTCTGGTCGCCTCATCTCAAAAAGGATATTATAGAGTTGGAAAAGGTTCAGAAGAGGGCAACCAGAATGATCAAGGGGATGGAGCGACTCCCTTACGAGGAAAGGTTGCAGCATTTGGGGCTTTTTAGTTTAGAGAAAAGGCAGGTCAGAGGAGACATGATAGAAGTGTATAAAATTATGCATGGCGTTGAGAAAGTGGATAGAGAAAAGTTCTTCTCCCTCTCTCATAATACTAGAACTCGTGGACATTCAAAGAAGCTGAATGTTGGAAGATTCAGGACAGACAAAAGGAAGTACTTCTTTACTCAGCACATAGTTAAACTATGGAATTTGCTCCCACAAGATGCAGTAATGGCCACCAGCTTGGACGGCTTTAAAAGAAGATTAGACAAATTCATGGAGGACAGGGCTATCAATGGCTACTAGCCATGATGCCTGTGCTCTGCCACCCTAGTCAGAGGCAGCATGCTTCTGAAAACCAGTTGCCGGAAGCCTCAGGAGGGGAGAGTGTTCTTGCACTCGGGTCCTGCTTGCGGGCTTCCCCCAGGCACCTGGTTGGCCACTGTGAGAACAGGATGCTGGACTAGATGGGCCACTGGCCTGATCCAGCAGGCTCTTCTTATGTTCTTATGTTCTTAACTTGAAGACACAAGTAATCTCCAAATTTTAAACAGTTGTAAGTGCAGACAAAATCTGAGGTAACCAGTCAGCAAGGTCATGGCATCACCAGGAATATTGTTTCTGATGTGTAGGCTTGTAGTCTGTTTTTGTGAAGAATATTGGTTTATAGAACTTATGCATCCATGGTGGCCAAAGAAGTCTTTTCTGGAAGGCTACCAATGGTCTGTCATTTCAACGAAAAGAACCTTACGGTGTCCCTCAAATAGCTAGGATTACTGGTAGTGTTTCACCTGAGGACAGAGTCCACATAGTTAGACAACTCAGCTGTGAGAATGTGAGTGTCCAGGGCAGTGGGGTGTCCAGTGTTTGCTGTTTTGTGGTAGGGTTGGCACATGGGTCAATTGACCAGCTGTTTTTTAACAGTGATCAAATATTGTCAAATATTCTGTGAAGCCAAGAATACCCATGTTTACTTTCTTTATTCATTATGGTGTCATTTGTTAGTAAAGTCAAGATTGAGGTGGTCTTGTGCCCTAATCCTGAAGTAGTTAGGGGTAAGCATAGCTGTACCCAAAGCTTCTCTTATTAGCTGCATGTTGTAACTTCAGGCAGCTCCAGAGAGTAACTGAAATTATCATCAGTTGTAAAGTCCCTGCTTAGAACCACCCTTGACTTCATCTTACTCTAGGAAACAGAGAGGGGGAGTGGCCCTTCCATATGATCTGAGTGTCTGCTCTGTTATTTTGCTTTATATCTGTTTTAAATGTTGTAGACTGATCCTGGTGTTCCACATAAAAGCCAAAGAGAACTGTTAATATTTGTAGAAAATTTACCAAACACTGTTAAAAGTTATTATTCATATTATGAATTATTTAAAAATATTTTATGTATTTTAACACTTAAAAGAAAACTTAATTTAGTTGCTTCACAATAACTATTATACTATTACCAAAAACTATTAGTTAAGTATGACACCTGTTAGCTATTAAAAAGTACTTGTATTGTTCTAATACTTTTAAAATATATAATTGTTTATTTTATTAACAAAACTGTGGAGTACAATACAAGGGAGATACAAGACGTAAAATGGGAGTCATTAAACATACCCAGAATCAGCTGTAAAGAAATGAATAAATGAAAATAGAATAAACTCTAACCCATTGTGCCCACATGTTGCATTGAGCCATACGTGACTATTATTTAGCAATATTTGGCCGGTCAAATACCAGTCCTGGTTGTTTTATGATGGGTAACAAATAGAAGACCCTGATCAGGGCTCTTGGGTGTTTCTGAACTTCTTGGGAGTTTCTTCAACAGTTTTGTTGTGACTTTTGCTATTCCTCAGTGGAAGCAAACATCACTATAAAATGTAATGTTGGAGAGTTGTCTCACATATCTAATCTGATTTATTTGTGATGTTCATAGCACCTCCTTTTTTGGCCCCTTTGATGATACCAGAAATGTTTCTGAGGCTTTGGATAGTATTGCATTCTCTGCACCTGAAAGTATGGGGAGAACTGGTGCTGCTTGCCCAGTTTTAGGCAGTGCACAATGCCAGAAGCACTGTGGGTAAAAATCCATTCTTGCATTTGAACTATCAAGAAGAATCCATGCAGAATCTTCCTTTCTGAAGCACTGAGAGAATGATTGCTGTATATTGAGGTACTGTTTCATAGAATTATTGAATCAGAGATAGCAGAAATAAGCCACATCACTGCAGAACTGTATCAAATGCACAGATGTAGTAGAGCAGAAGGAAACTTTCAGAGATAGGACAGACACTTCTGCCTGGGTCACTGTGTGAATAGGCAAAGGTATTTCAGGGTAAGGTAAGAAAACTGCAAATGGTGTACATCTATAAGTGGTTAATGACCATTGTTTGGAAGTCATGATTGCTGTTCCTCTTGGCTTTTTTCATGTCAACCATGGCCTATTTTTGTGTGTATGTTACATGAAATGGTGAGTGGAGAATTTTTAGTTAGCTTTCATTTTATATTGGCTAGTGAAAGTTGTTTATCAGCAGTTTCTGGACACGCAGAGCTTGAGGCCAGTGCTGCTGCTATAATAGCATTGGCAAGAATTCACTGGTCTTTTTCTCTGCATGTTCATAACCTGTCTTTTCCCCAACCCCAATTTATAATAGTCGTAGTAGTTTTAGTATTATGGTAGTGCAGATACATGACCCAAACCATTACTTCCTTCAGCATTTTCCGCTTATCACCCTTTATTTGTGGTTTACTCATAGTTTTACTTAATAGTATAGTATTCACAGTCTGCTTAGAATATATTTGAGTCTTACAGAGACATGGTGTACTTTTTAAAAACTAAATCCAGATGAATTATGCTTTCATCCACTGTCTTTTTTTCAATTGTTGATGTATAAAACATTATTCCTTACCTGGAAAAATCTGACCTTCTGAAGCCATGATCGGTGAGTGCTGTTTAGTTTCCTCAAGGCATTTTGTAATTGAGACAGTTTACACACTTGTCTCTATTTTAAGTATGGAAAGGATTCATAGCTGAATGGTAGAACACATACTGTGCCTGCAAAACTGACAATTCCAAAGGAGTTGTGAGAAACCTCTGCCTGAGACCCTGCAGAGCCACTGCCAGTCAGAGTCTGGCCTAGTATGTGGTTGGTCTACTATGCAGCTGCTTTCTGTATCTGTACAATACTGTTTTGATGGCTTTGAAACAGCCAGTGGTACAATAGATGTTCTGCTGCCCAATGCACTAGGTTAAATCTTCTGTAGATCACATCAGCTTATTTTCACACTTCTAGTTGTTTCCCATTGCTGCTGTTTAATCATAAATTATTAAGATATGGATCTTTTCTCTTTTAATAGTCTAGGCACCATTTATTCATTTTGAGTGCTGAGGTCTAATTTTCAAAAAATAGATCAGAATTTTTGACCTTATTAAGAGATATTATTTATTTTGGTGAGTGGTGACAACTGTCATGCTTTTCCATGAATACTCTCACATGCTTTGTTTGGTTCATACAGAATGAATATATTGGAATTTATATCTTAGAACAATCCTTTAAAAATGCACTTAGCATATGAAAAGTTATTATTTTAGAGCTGTTGAAGATATAACACTGGTCAGTCTTATCAGAAGCAGGCCACAGGACCACATGCTGTCCGTACCCCCGGCAAAGCCTGGTATGGGACCAAGTTTATTTGAATGACTACTCTGTGCTATGTGGGGTGTAGTCATCCGGAGTCTTGGGGGGCTTCTTAAATCCCTTACTTTTTTGGTAGCAGGGATGTCTCGTAACATTCTGTGAGCCAAACAGCATGAAAGAGAAGTGTGTTAGCAGCTGAGAAGAATCTTCTAACATGCTTCCTTGTCCTTTCCTGCTGATTGGAGCCAGTCAGAGTGAAAGGAGATGAGTCATGCACTGAGAGGACTCTTCTCAGTAGCTAACTCACTCCCCTTTCATGCTGCTTGGCTCTTAGGGATGTCTGTTGTGGAAAAGGGCATGTGTGGGAACGACTAAGGAGTGTGAAGATGATGATGGAGAGCAAGCAAGCAAGTGAGGGGACACAGCTGTGAGGGAGCATGGCATGACTAAGATGAAGGGACCTCTACTTCTAAACTTGCCGCTACAGTACTGCATATGAACCTGCCCAGCCCTTGACATCAGCCATAGATGTGTTGGTCAGTGAAGCATGCTGTGAGACTCACAGACAGGGTTTTTTAGCAGAGAGAGCGAAACCTGAAGCAGAAGGGTTAAGCTGTGAGAACAGAGCGCCAGGTTTGCCAAGGTCAGTAGCTGGCTGGGAAGCCTGATAAGGTGGGAAGCTTGGAAAAACTCAGAGAGTGGGGGAAAAGCTGTCTGTGGAGAGAACTGTGTCTAATGTCTTTGCCTAGTAAAGACTCTTACAAGAAACTTGCCTGGCCTGGCTTATTCCTGTTCTATGCGGCTCTTGGATTCCATCCTTGTATGATCTACACACGCACACACATGCAACAGGGGTTATGGGCCCAGCTTATCATACAAGGTAGCGGGTTCGAGAGCTGTTGACGTGGCGTTGTTGCAGAGAGAAACAAAGTGCAAGTAAGAGGCAAGTAAGAGTGGGCAACATGGCTGTAAACCTGTCATCCGGGATGCCGATGGAGAGACTGAATGCTGTAAACTACTCCAGCTGGAAATGGAGAATGAGAGCAGTTCTGATTAAAGAAGAGTTGAATGATGTCGTAGAAAACCCCCCTCCGGCAGCTCCTTCAGCAGCGTGGTTGAAGAAAGACGAGAAAGCGAAGGCTTTTATTACTCTGGGGCTGTCTGATTCTCAACTGTTGCTGGTGAGTAATGAGCCGACAGCTAATCAGATGTGGGAGAAGCTAAGAGCCGCTCATGTGCAGCAAACTGCGGGGAGCAGGCTGTGTTTAGCATGGAAACTATCAGATGCGTTTTACAGATGAAGTGACTATGACAGAGCATCTGGCTGAATTTCGTAGATTAAATGCTGAGCTGCAAGATAGAGGAGTGCATCATAGTGACATTCAGATGGTCTATATCCTGTTATCTTCATTTGATCAAAAATGGGATGTCACGGTCTCTAGCCTGGAAACTTTACCCGACGGACATCTGAATTTGGACTTTGTAGAACAGAAACTTCAACAAGAGTGGAATAGAAGACAAGAGAATAAGAAAAAAGAGACTGTGGATGTACAACAACAACAAAATCAAAGAAGCAGGCAAGAGAATAAAATATGTTATTTTTGTGGGTCCCGTGGACATATACAGAGACATTGTTTAAAGAAGAGAAATAACAGGGGCTTTGAAAGTCAGAGAACAAGCGTGAACTTTGTTACTAAGGAGGACAATAAACTCATTAACTCTAAGTGGCTTCTCAACAGTGGAGCGTCTAATTGCCTAATCACAGACTCTAGTTTAGTTTACACTTCAAAGCCGACGCAGGAGAAGCTTTATCTGGCTGACGGATCGACTCAGGACGCGATTGCAAAAGGCACTCTCAGGTTACGTACTTTGGGAACTATATTGACAGATGTATTATTAGTGTCTGGTTTAAAATATAACATTCTATCAGTAAGAAAATTGGCTCAAATAGGTTGTAAAGTTACATTTGAAGGGGATAGATGTTTTGTGAGAAAAGATGGTGAAATATGCATGCAAGGGAAATTACAGAACCAAATGTTTATGGTTGAGTGCAATCTTGATAAACACACGTGTGCTTGGATAGGAGTTAATAAAGATAAACATGATAATTGTTTCCATGAATGGCACAGAAAATTGGCACACGCACATTTCGAAAAGGTACAAAACACCCCAAAACATAGTCAAGATTTGAAGTTAACACATTGTGAGCATGTGGATGAGTGTGAGGCATGCTATAAAACAAAAATGACTGTGACTCCAGTAAATAAGAGCTGTGAAAGCACAACCACTGAACCCTATCAGCTCATACATGTGGATTTGGCTGGACCTTTCCAGTGCTCAAAAGGTGGAGCAAGGTTTTATTTAGTGATTGTGGATGACTTCTCCAGATTTACACATGTGTTCTTATTGAAAAAGAAAAGTGAAGCAGAAGAGAAATTAAAGGCATTTATACAGAGGACAGAGACACAATATGGGGTTGTTATCAAGAATATCAGATCAGATCGGGGTGGTGAATTTACCAGTAATTCATTTAAAACATATTTGGAAAAGAAGGGAATAATACAGAGTCTCACTGCTCCCTTCAGCCCATCCTCCAACGGAACTGCAGAGAGGAGGAACCGGTCATTGCAGGATTCAATGAGAGCCATGCTAGCAGATGCAGATATGAATAACACTTATTGGGGTGAACGTATTCTGTACACTGTTTATATTCAGAACCGCCTTATGCACAGAACAATAGGCATGTCTCCCTATGAGAAACTGACTGGAAGAAAGCCCAGGGTGAAACACATAGAACGTTTTGGGGCAAAATGCTGGGTACATGTTGCAAAACAGAAAAGGCATGGTAAATTAGGCTCAAGAGCTCAGGCAGGACGCATTTTGGGATTTCAGAATTCATACTATAGAGTTTGGTTGCCTGAGAAACAACAAGTAGTGTTAAGCAGAAGCATAAAGGTGATAGATAAACCTTGGAGAGACAGTCAAACAGTTATACTGCAAACAAGCAGGAAGCAGCAGATGTTCCTTTTGGACAGCAAATTCCATTAAAAACTGCATTGACTGATCTAATACACGGTGGCAAACGTACTGTAAAAAGACTGAGAGGTGAAGACATGGCAATGCAAGATACAGAAATGCCAAGTACCAGTGCAGACACAGGTGCAGGTCCAAGTAAAATAGAGAGTGAAGAAGAAATGGAAATAGATAATGTTAGAAGGACACAGAGAAAAACGAAAGGTCAACCACCTCAGAGATTCACATTTAATGTTACACAACAGAATAATGAGACAGATGAATATCCAGTAGAATGGGAAAAAGAAGGGCCAATAGATAAAGAAACAATGGATCTCATGTGGAAGTTTTGTGTTGAGGAATGAAATATAAATGTATTATCAAATAAAAGTGAACAAACATGAATCTGTGAAATCTGTGTAAATAAAGAAATAAAGAAACCTGAACTGAACTGAAAATGTAAATAGAAACTGTAAGAAAACAAACCATGTACTGATATGTATTGTAATGAAAAGTTAATATTGTAGAAATGTAATAATGAGAAATGTAAGTTTTGTAATCTGTGAGTCTCAGGTGGGGGCTGTTGGTCAGTGAAGCATGCTGTGAGACTCACAGACAGGGTTTTTTAGCAGAGAGAGCGAAACCTGAAGCAGAAGGGTTAAGCTGTGAGAACAGAGCGCCAGGTTTGCCAAGGTCAGTAGCCGGCTGGGAAGCCTGATAAGGTGGAAAGCTTGGAAAAACTCAGAGAGTGGGGGAAAAGCTGTCTGTGGAGAGAACTGTGTCTAATGTCTTTGCCTAGTAAAGACTCTTACAAGAAACTTGCCTGGCCTGGCTTATTCCTGTTCTATGCGGCTCTTGGATTCCATCCTTGTATGATCTACACACACACACGCAACAAGATGCCCTGCTGTCTGGCCTATCGTCATCATCTATCAGACCATTAGGTACCAAAGACAGGGCCTTTTCATTAGGGACTCTGCATCTTTGGAATTCTCCCCCAAGAGAAGTACATGCAGCCTCTTCAGTCAGTAAGTAGGCATTAAAAACCTTTTTTTCGTTCAGCATTTTATTGCTGTTTTATGTCAGCTGGTAAATTAACAGCTACTGTTTTTAAGTAGTCTTTTTATCAGTTTTAACTGTAATTTTAAATATTCTCTGTGTTCTTTAAAACTTTGTAGGCTACCTTGGGAGAGTTTTTACATTGAAAGGCATGTCTGAATTCATAAAATGGCTACAAATTCCCTCTTGCTTCCTCAACCATCGTTAAGTATAATATCAGAGCAACATCAATATTAACTGCAGATCTGGCTAGCCAGAATCTGAAACCATATGAAGAGAGGAGCTGGGGGTAACAATACAAAATCCTGTAACCTGCTTCTGATCTATTGTTGTTGTTGTTGGTGTTGTGACAAAGTGCACCGTTATATTCTGATTAGCATCTTGGCTAAATGTGGGCTGGATGGAACACGTACCAGATGAATTCACAATTCGCTGCAGAATCGTAGTCAGAGTGCTTATCAATGGATTCTTCTCAAACTGGGGGGAGGTAACAAGTGGGTTACCTCAGGGCTCAGTCCTGGGCCCAGTGCTCTTCAACATTTTGATAAATGACTTGGGTGAGAAGGTGCAGAGAACGCTCATCAAATTTGCAGCTGATACAACATTAGGAGGGATAGCCAATACCCTGGAAGACAGAAACAAAATTCAAAGTAATCTTGCACGGCAGGAGCACTGGGCTGAAAACAACAGAATGAAATTTAACAGGGATAAGTGCAAAGTTCTGTTGTTGTTATGTGCCTTTAAGTTGATTATTACTTACTTACTTACTTACCTACTTATTATTTGATTTATATCCCGCCCTTCCAGCAAGAGCCCAGGGCGGCAAACAGAAGCGCCAAAAACACTCTAAAACATCATAAAAACAGACCTTAAAATACATTAAAACAAAACAACATTAAAAACATTTTAAAAAACCTTTAAAAACATATTTTTAAAAGTGTTAAAAACATTATTAAAAAAAATATTAACAAGAAATTCTAACAGATGCAGACTAGGATAGGTCTCAACTTAAAAGGCTTGTTGAAAGAGGAAAGTCTTCAAAAGGTGCCGAAAAGATAGCAGAGATGGCGCCTGCCTAATATTTAAGGGGAGGGAATTCCACAGGGTAGGTGTTGCCACACTAAAGGTCCGTTTCCTATATTGTGCAGAACGAACCTCCTGATAAGATGGTATCTGCAGGAGGCCCTCACCTGCAGAGCGCAGTGATCGACTGGGTATATAAGGGGTAAGACAGACTTTCAGGTATCCTGGTCCCGAGCTGTATAGGGCTTTGTACGCCAAAACTAGAACCTTGAACTTGGCCCAGTAGCAAATGGGCAGCCAGTACAATTCTTTCAGCAGCGGGGTGACATGTTGGCGATACCCTGCCCCAGTGAGCAGTCTCGCCGCCGCATTTTGCACCAGCTGCAACTTCCGGACCAACCTCAAGGGCAACCCAACATAGAGTGCATTACAGGAATCCAGCCTGGAGCTTACCAGTGCGTGGACAACAGTGGTCAGGCTATCCTGGTCCAGAAACGGCCGCAGATGCCTTACCAGCCGAAGCTGGTAAAAGGCACTCCTAGCCATGGAGGTCACCTGGGCCTCTAGCGACAAAGATGGATCCAGGAGCACCCCCAGACTACAGACCTGCTCTTTCAAAGGGAGTACGACCCCATCCAAAGCAGGCAACTGACCAATTACCCGAGCTCAGGAACCACCAACCCACAGTGCCTCCATCTTGCTAGGATTCAGACTCAGTTTATTGGTCCTCATCCAGCCCACCACCGAGTCCAGGCAGCGGCCCAGGGCTTGCACGGCCTCTCCTGATTCAGATGTTGCAGAGAAATAGAGCTGGGTATCATCAGCATATTGCTGACACCTCGCCCCAAAGCTCCTGATGACTGCTCCCAAGGGCTTCATATAGATGCTAAACAGCATGGAGGACAAGATGGTACCCTGCGGCACCCTACAGCACAATTGCCAGGAGACCAAAAGACAGTCACCCAATGCTATTCTTTGAGAGTGACCCTGGAGATAGGATCGGAACCACTGTAAAACAGTGCCTCCAATACCCATCTCACCAAGTCGGCCCAGAAGGATACCATGGTCAATGGTATCAAAAGTTGCTGAGAGATCAAGTAAGAATAACAGGGTCACACTCCCCCTGTCCTTCTCCCGATAAAGGTCATCCATCAGGGCGACCAAGGCCAATTCAGTCCCATAACCAGGCCTGAACCCAGACTGGGATGGGTCAAGATAATCTGTTTCATCCAAGAGTATTTGCAATTGCTGCACCACAACCCTCTCAATCACCTTCCCTAAAAAGGGGGTATTCGCAACCGGTTGGTAGTTGTCACAAACCAGTGAGTCCAGGGTGGACTTTTTCAGGAGTGGTTGGATCACCGCCTCTTTCGAGGTGGCTGGAACCACTCCCTCCCACAATGTTGCATTGACCACACCCTGGATCCACTTGGTGAGACCCCCTCGGCAAGCTTTAATAAGCCAAGAAGGGCAAGGGTCAAGAGTACACATTGCTGGCCGCATCATCGCAAGCACCTTGTCCACGTCATCAGGACCCATCAACTGAAACCATTCCCAAGAAGTTGCAGCAGATGTTGCACTGGACACCTCATTGGGGACTACAGTAGATGTGGAGGGGGCATCAAGACTACTACGGAGGCGAGCAACTTTACCCTCAAAATGCCTTGCAAACAATTCACAGTGGGCCTCCGAAGGGTCTAAAACTCCATTTAGACTTATGGTGAGCCTATGAATAATTGATCTCCAGTTGCATCTGTCGTGAACCACCCTGTTCAGATCTTGTAAGTTCAGGTCTGTAGCTTTCTTTGTGGAATCAATCCATCTCTTTTTTGGCCTTCCTCTTTTTCTACTCCCTTCTGTTTTTCCCAGCATTATTGTCTTTTCTAGTGAATCATGTCTTCTCATGATGTGTCCAAAGTATAACCTCAGTTTCATCATTTTAACTTCTAGATAGTTCTGTTTTAATTTGTTCTAACACCTAATTATTTGTCTTTTTCGCAGTCCATGGTATGCACAAAGCTCTCCTCCAACACCACATTTTTTTCTTATTCACTTTTTTCACTGTCCAACTTTCACATTCATACATACAGATCGGGAATACCATGGTCTGGATGATCCTGACTTTAGTATTCAGTGATACATCTTTGCATTTGAGGACCTTTTCTAGTTCTCTCATAGCTGCCCTTCCCCTTTTAAAGCATTCCATAGCTATTCATGATCTACACAATCAAAGGCTTTGCTGTAATCTATAAAGCACAGGGTGATTTTCTTTTGAAATTCCTTGATCTGTTCCATTATCCAGCATACATTTGCAATATGATCTCTGGTACCTCTTCCTTTTCTAAATCCAGCTTGGACGACTGGCATTTCTTGTTCCATATATGGTAAAAGCCTTTGTTGTAGAATCTTGAGCATTATTTTACTTGCATAGGATATTAAGGCAATTGTTCGATAATTACTGCATTTCCTGGGATCCCCTTTCTTTGGAATTGGGATGTATGTGGAATGCTTCCAGTCTGTGGACCATTGTTTAGTTTTCCATATTTCTTGACAGATTTTTCTCAAAATTTGGACAGATTCATTCTCAGTAGCTTGTAGCAACTCTATTGGTATGCCATCCGTTCCTGGTGATTTGTTTCTTCCAAGTATTTTAAGAGCAGCTTTCACCACACATTCTAAAATTTCTGGTTCTTCATCATACGGTACCTCCATGAATGAATCTGTCATTTTTATATCTCTTTTATACAGTTCTTCAGTATATTGCTTCCATCTTCCTTTTAGTTCATCTTAGTCAGTCAGTGTGTTCCCCTGTTGATTATTCAACATCCCTACTTGTGGTTTAAATTTCCCTTTAATTTCTCTAATCTTTTGGAATAGGGCTCTTGTTCTAACCCTTTTTGTTGTCCTATTTCTATACAATAACCATTGTAATCATTCTCTTTGTCCTTACATACTAGCCACTGTAATGTTACATTTAGGGTTCTAAATTTATGTTTATGTCTCCTTTTGCTTTTGCTTTCCTTCTCTCTTTAACCATTTTAAGAGTTTCGTCAGTCATCCATTGAGTCTTTCTCTCTTTTTAACTAGAGGTGTTGTCTTTTTGCATTCCTGCCTGATAATGTCTCTGACTTCACTCCAAAGTTCTTCTGGTTCTCTGTCAACTAAGTTTAAAGCCTCAAACCTGTTCCTTATTTGATCTTTATATTCTTCTGGGATGCAATTTAAATTGTATTTTGGCATTATGATTGCTTTGTTGTTCTTCTTAAGCTTTACTCTGATTTTCAATACGACCAGTTCATGATCTGTCCAGTTCATGATCTGTACCGCAGTCTGCTCCTGGTCTTGTTTTCTGTTGTTCAAAAAATGTGTTTGCAAGAAACAAATTATTAGCTTCACAGAATTCAGTAAGTCTTTCTCCTGTTTCATTTGTGTCTCCTAAGCCCCATTTCCCCACAATTCCTAGTTCTTCTCTGTTCCTTGCTTTTGCATTCCTGTCCCCATGATTATCAGCACATCTTGTTTTGGTGTGTGATCAATTTTTTTCTGTACTTCTGCGTAAAATCTCTCCAATTCCTCTTTTTCTGTGTTTGCCATTGGCGCATGGATGATGGCTATGTTAAATCAGATTGTTAAATCAGATTGATATCACTCACTCAGACCTTGTGTTATAGATCTTAATTGTTTTTGCTACATCACTTCTTCCTCTTAAAGCAACCCCATTTCTTCTTAATTTCTCATTTCCTGCATAAAATATTTTGTAGTTGCCTGATTGAAAATGTCCCATTCCTGTCCATTTTAATTCACTCACACCAAGTATTGTAATGTTGATACATTCCATTTCTTGCTTGACAATTTCTAACTTTCCCTGGTTCATGCTTGTCACATTCCATATTCCTGTTGTGTGCATCGTACAACTCCGGACTCTCCTTTCGCATCTGTGCGCATCAGCCTCTAGGCTTCCTTTCAGCTTTGACCCAGCTGCGTTATTAGTCACAGCGCTACTCGTACTTGTCCTTTTTTCTTCCCCAGTAGCTCGGTGAGTGCCTTCTGACCTGGGGGTCTCATCTTCCAGCACTATCTCGTGTTGCATTTTGGATACTCTGTTCATAGGGTTTTTGTGGTAAGAGGTATTCAGAGGTGGTTTACCATTGCCTTCCTCTGTGTTTGGATTCATCTTAGACTGGTGTCTCAGCTTTGACCATTCCTCCTTGGGTGCCCCTGCTAGGAGTCTAGCCTCTTGGTCTAGACTCCTGATGGCATTGCTCTCAGCTTCTTCAACACTGTCAAACCCCCTCAAGGTGTGTATCCTAGAGAAGGGTTCTACTCCTAGGGAAAAGAAACCAAATGCACAGTTATAAGGTGGGTGACACTTGGCTCAGCAATGCTACATGCCAGAAGGATCTTTGGATTGTTGTTGATCACAAACTGAATGTGAGCTGACAGTGCGATATGGCTGCAAAAAAGGCAAATGCTATTTTAAGTTGCATTAACAGAAAGTATAGGTTCCAGATCGTGTGAAGTACTAGTTGCCCTCTATTTGGCAATGGTTAGACCTCATCTTGACTACTACGTCCACTTATTTTAAAAAGAATGCAGACAAACTGGAACAGGTTCAGAAGAGGGCAAGAAAGATGAACAGGGGACTGGAAACAAAGCCCTATAAGGAGAGACAAAAACTGGACTTGTTTATCCTGAAAGAGGCGGTAGTGAGACCACTCCTGAACAGACCCTCCTTGGACCCAGAAAATCTTAATAACTATAGGCCGGTAGCAAATGTTCCATTCCTGGGCAAGATCCTTGAACAAGTAGTTGAGGGACAGCTCCAGAAACTCTTGGATGAGACCAATTATCTGGATCCATTTCAGTCAGGTTTCAGGCCTGGTTTTGGCACGGAAACAGCCTTGGTCGCCCTGTATGATGACCTGTGTCGGGAGAGAGACAGGGGGAGTGTGACTTTGTTGATTCTTCTTGATCTCTCAGCGGCTTTCGATACCATCGACCATGGTATCCTTCTGGGAAGATTGGCTGAGTTGGGAGTGGCAGTGGTTCCGCTTCTACTTGGCTGGTTGGCTCCAGAAGGTGGTGCTTGGGGAACATTGCTCGGCACACTGGATTCTCCAGTATGGGGTTCCACAGGGGTCAGTTCTGTCCCCCATGCTGTTCAACATCTACATGAAACTGTTGGGTTCGGTCATCCAGAGCTTTGGAGTGCACTGCCATCAGTATGCTGATGACACACAGCTCTATTTCTCCTTTTCATCTTGTTCAGGTGAGGCTGTCAATGTGCTGAACTGGTGCCTGGCTGCGACAATGGACTGGATGAGGGCTAATAAACTGAGGCTCAATCCAGACAAGACTGAGATGCTGCTAGTGGGTGGATCTTCCGACCAGATGGTGGATGTCCAACCTATCCTGGATGGGGTTGCAGTCCCCCTAAAGGAGCAGGTTCCTAGCTTGGGGATTCTCCTACAACCATCTCTGTCACTTGAGGCTCAGGTAGCCTCGGTGGCACGGAGTGCCTTCTACCAACTTCGGTTGGTGGCCCAACTACGCCCCTATCTGGACAGGGATAACCTGGCTTCATCAGTTGTCCATGCTCTGGTAACCTCCAAGTTAGATTACTGCAATGCACACTACGTCGGGCTGCCTTTGAAGACAGTTTGGAAACTGCAGCTTGTGCAAAATACAGTGGCCAGATTGGTAACAGGGACCAGACGGTCCGAACATATAAAACCAATTCTGGCCCGCTTGCATTGGCTGCCTGTATGTTTCTGAGCTCAATTCAAGGTGCTGGTTTTAACCTATAAAGCCTTACACGGCCTGGGACCACAATACCTGATGGAACGCCTCTCCCGATACGAACCCACCCATACACTACACTCAACATCTAAGGCCCTCCTCCGGGTGCCTACTCCGAGGGAAGCTCGGAGGGTGGCAACAAGGGAGAGGGCCTTTTCAGTGGTGGCCCCCAAATTATGGAATGATCTGAATGACGAAGTGCGCCTGGCACCATCACTGTTATCTTTTCGGCACCAGGTCAAGACTTTCCTCTTCTCCCAGGCATTTTAGCATGTGTTTTTAAATTGTTTTAATTTTTTTTAATTGTGTTTTAAATTGTTTTTAAAAGATGTGTTTTAAATTTGTATATTTGTTTTTAATGTTTTTAGTTACTGTAAACTGCTCAGAGATCTTCGGCTATGGGGAGGTATACAAATACAATAAATAAATAAATCCTTGAGAAGAGAAGACTGAGGGGAGATATGATAGTACTCTTCAAGTACTTGAAATGTTTTCATACAGAGGAGGGCCATGATCTCTTCTCGTTCATCCCAGAATGCAGGACATGGAATACTGGGCTCAAGCTAGAGGAAGCCAGATTTCGACTGAACATCAGGAAAAACTTTGTAACTGTTAGAGCAGTATGACGATGGAACCAATTACCTAGGGAGGTGGTGGGCTGTCCAACACTGAAGGCATTCAAGAGGTAGCTGGGCAGCCACCTGTCAGGTGTGCATGTTACCAAATTCTTCCAAGGTACACAAGAAGTGGAGTGTACTGTAAAAGACCAACCCAAATTGTGTTTGCATTTGATTGTGTGTAGATTTAATAAGAAAATTAGTAAGAAGGACATTTAATAAGAAAACAGATTTTGAAGCCTTTCTATGGCACAGTGCTTGAGTTAGTCTCAATTGCTATTTTTTTTTTTGCAATCAGTGCAAAGTTGTCATTGTTGAAAGAATATGCACCATTATTTTCCTAATAAAAGGATGTTATCTTTACCTACAACACACCTAATGGATTCTGACCTTGGCCAAGAAGCCCCTTCACTTGTTTAAGTCCACATTTCCCAGCATTCATTACTGGCAATCTGAAACCCACCAACTTAGCTCCTGAGAAACTCTGGTGTGTCTGGAGTTGCTCTTTGAGAATATCTGGTGCTAGTCAGGGTATCATACTGAGTAGTGTTTCATTGAAAATTTCAACCTTATGTAAGTTCAGGACCAAGCAGGACTTCTGGGTACTATCAAACTTGATTTGGCTGTCCTGAAAGATAGCTGTTGTAACTTTGTCCATGATAGCTCTGTTTGACTTACACTGTGTTGCTAGGAATTGCAATTGGGGAGAGTGTTGTTGCATTCAGGTTCTGTGTGCAGGCTTCCCATAGGCATCTAGTTGGCCAATGTAAAAACAGGATGCTGAGCTAGATGGGCCATTGCCCTGATTCAGCAGGGCTACTCTTCGGTTCCACTAAGGCCATTCTCAGTTAATAAAAGTTACATATTGAAAACATATAATAACTTCTTAAAAGGTTAATATATCTTCCACACAACTAAAGAAGATGGCTAATTATTTTTAATATGCTTTATGGATGTTTTTAATGTTTTGTCATTTATGTATCACCCTGGGCTCCTTCTGGAAGGAAGAGCAGATATAAATTTAATAGATGATGATGATGATGATGATGATGATGATGATGGAGTTGCCAAGCAAATGAAAACGGAAGTATCTTCATCTTGGGTGCATTAATTAGTCTTGCCAGAATATTTGTATCTTGTTTAAAGATATTTTAGTTCTATTTACTTTCTCTTCTGCAAGCACCCTTTGTTTTACCAATCTTCCTAAAGACTTCAAAGGCAGTGTCCAAATCTTTAACCTCATTTTGTTAAGATACTTTTTTGTTGTTGCCAGTGAACATAGTGACACCCCCACATACACACAAACACAAAAAATATAAAAAACTAACCCAAGTCCCTTATAAAGTTTTGCTTTGTTTTTCTGCAATATCTATGTGCATTTTTGGACTACACCAAGCCTGCCTCGTTAAAAACCAGTTCACTCAGTTTCAGTTTCCTAGAGCTGGATGGACCACATAGAACCCAATGCAGAAAACCTATGGTCTAGCAGGAAAGCTGGATCACTCCGGCAGTGGTTAACGCTGTGGCAGCCCTATCACCCAACTTCCAAAAGGGCATTAATGGCGTCATGCTGATTGGCTGTTCAGAGCCATTTGTCAGAGGCCACCAAATATTGTCAAAATCTCTTAGTCACTCATTCTGCAATCAATCCCAGAGGCTGCCAAGATCAGATATGTGACCATAAGAATAAGTTTTGTATTAGTTTGCCTAGTGCAGGATCAGTTAGACCAATGTTCTGGTTCTATTTGCCTTTTGATTGTGCATAGTCACTGTTTCTTCCCATTTCTAAGCTATACTGTTTTGTGGGCACACTCAAGGGCTATTTGTCCCTCCACGTTGCTTAAAATGTTTGGGCTGCAGTACTGGTTTAAAGTGCATGGGAGATCAAGAGGGGTGAAAGGCTGAAGCCGTTAGGCAGGGGACTTGGAATTCGGCTGGCAGTTCCCTTAAAACCAAGTAGACCACCCTAAGGCAGTGGGAATTCCACATCCCTTGCCATACTTGACAAATAGGTGGGTGTGTGACAAGAAGTGATCAGAATAGGCTGGTCACCTATTGCTAGCGTGTTGCCCTGTTGGATACTGAAGCAAGATGTCACCATCTGTCACATCTAGCACAGTCCACACATAACCAAACTGTTAACTTAAAAACCTCTTACCTTAAACATTTTCTTAACTGAATAAAGTGTGCAGTACACACAGATTTAATAATATAATTTCTCAATCTGACAATTGCGATGTTTTGTTGTCGTGACTCAGCATTTATATCAAAAATTTCATCTAAATTTGCTCTTGCCCTTTCTGTTTGAAAAATTACTACATTGACTGTTTTTCAGTAGAAAGCTTCTATATGACCTTTTGTAAAATTAGATCTTGCACATTTGAAAGTAATGCTGAATAGGCTAAAATAATACTCAATTGTTAAAAGAAATGTCCTGTAAATTAATACTCTCACCTTAATCCTATAGTCAGAACTTATATAGAATTTTGGCATTCACACATTAATGATTTCAAATGCAGAGTTTAGTCAATGTCTCAGATGGACAAAGCCATACATCTGAGTGCTCTCACAAATGAGATTTGCAGTGTGTCTGACCCATGTTCTTCTGCAGTACAATTGGATTTGGAGATGGATAAGGCATAATGTCAGCGCAGACTGTTGGAGTATGTGAGCTCTGTTGCAAGTAGATGGAAGCAAAGGCAGGGTTAGAGAGGTCAAGTTTCAGAGTTCACAAAGGTGTATGCACTTTGGTGGTTTTGACCTCACTAAATGGCATATCTGCCTTTGACAGTTACTCTGAATCCCTACAAGAGCATACATCAAAAAGGTAGATTGTGTGTGTGTGTGTGTGTGTGTGTGTGTGTGTGTGTGTGTGTGTGTGTGTTATGCACAAATGTCTATATTGGCAAAGTTTTCTGTGGAATGTGAATAATATGGAAACTTGCATGTCTGTATTAGCAAATAAGGATGTTCTGCTTCAGTGCAATTTTTCCCCATAAAGATTAGTAAGAACATTATTAATAATAATAATAAATAAAAAATAATTTCCTGGCCTTACATGTCAAGACACAGTAGCATTCAGTTCAGCAAGTTTTGCAGAATGTCATGGCACAGTCCTCAGCAAAGAGGGCCAGAACATGCAGCTGTTCATACAAGAGAGCCAGAGTGGCAAAGTGGTTAGAGTATCGTACTCAAATCCCCACTCAGCCATGAAGCTCACTGGGTGACCTTGGCCCAGTCATTGCCTCTCAGCTTAACGTACCTCACAGGGTTGTTCTGTGGATAAAATAGAGAGGGGGAGAAACATGTATTCCACCTTGAGCTCCTTAGAGGAAAGGTGGGATATAAATAAACAAACAAATCCAATCCAATAATATGTAAAAAGACATGTTGATGAGTAAAATCCATAGTGATTTATTTGGAGGATATTTTTTCAGTGTAGAATTTAGCTTAGCTGGGGCAAACATCCAAAGAATCTTACTGCTTGAAAGAGTTGTCTTTCTAAGCAATGACTTCAGCTTCAGGTAGGAATGCCCCCAGTATTTCGTCAGCTGCTGTTGGGATTGCAGAAATGATTCTGAGTTCTTGATTATAACAGATTTGAAGCAAATATGTTGCATATTGGAGTGGGACACAACAGGGCAAGAGGTAAGCATGTAGGGAAGTGACTTTAGTGGGAAAAGATAATGACAAAATGTTACAGTGAGGAATCTTTCCTTGCCCCCTCTCTGCTTGAGTTCATATATTTAGGAGGAGGGGTGTGAGTGTGCACATGTGTACTATTTTCCTTTCCTAGTTTCTAAAAATTTCAGAAACAGACACTGGAGAAAGTGCAGCTCAGGATGTTTCTAGACATGACCCTCTATTTAGGGTAGCTGCTTGACATTGTCAACTGGTAATCTATTTGTCAGTGACCTTACAATAAAGCAGCAGCAACTAGAAGTGCACGCAGTTAGTCCATACAAAGCAAGACTAAGCTGATGTAGCTGCTCTGAGGTTCAGTACAGAGGTTCAAACTTAAGTTGAAAAAACATGAACTGTTGATTGATAAGTACCCATCTTGAATGGTAAAAAACAGAAACTAGCAACTTCTTGATAGGTATATTTAATATTTTTACAGGCTTTTCGGGAGGACCTGGAATCTCTTATACAAGAGCAGATGAAGAAAGGCAATAACCCAACTGGATTGCTTGCCTTACAGCAGATTGCTGACTATATTATGGCAAGCTCTTTTGCAGGATTTTCTTCATCTCCTCTAAGTAAGTAAAGTGTGTGCAATTAAATAGTAGCTCTTTTTAATAGCTAAAAGGACTTTTACAGAGAATGTCTACCCTATTAGTTTACTCTTTTGGTCCTGGATTAACTTGTGGAATACCTGATATTTATAGACTCCTTGAGAATTTCTTTCTGCTTTTTCAGATTTCATTGTGATTACACATATATGTATATATATGATACCAAAAAGATCCAGTGTTCTGTTTAGTACAAACAAAACTGCTCTATTTAACCCAGGGATAGGCAACGTGGCGCTCTCCTAATATTGTTGAACTATAAATCCCATCAGCCCCAGCCAGAATGACCGGTGGTCAAGGATGATGGGAGTTGTAGTCCAGCAACATAAGGAGGGTACCATGTTGCCTATCCTTAATTTAATCTATAATTTGGATTGGAGGCAACAGTTTAAAAAATACATTGATAACCTTTTAATTTAATTTAATTGTTAATTTAAGTCATCAGGAAAACATTAAAGGGGTGGCTTCTCTTTGTGTGCAATGCATCTTTGCAAGTTAAAAAGTGACATTTTGTTGTGGAATTCAGATTCAAGTAGTGTTTCAAGGCACATGTCTGTATCAATAACTTGGTTCTGCCTTCTTTTTTGAAAGTCAAAAAATGTTCGTTTTCAGGTGCAGTATTTAGTAGTTTAAATTCTAAAGGCTGTTGGGAAGGTAATGGAAATCACAGCAAAGTCAGCAGTTTCTAGCTCGATATAAAATATGACTATATGGTTCCTTTGAAGGTAATGTTGTTACTCAATTTTTAAAAATATGTATATTTTAGGCTGTGGACTGGTTACACCCATCAATGACCTACCTGGGATAGATACCACTACATTTGTAAAGGGAGAAAAGCTTACTCGTTGTAAATTAGCCAGCTTATACAGACTGGCAGATCTGTTTGGATGGGCACACTTGGCCAATTCATATATCACAGTAAGTATCCTGAAGTCAACATTTCTACTACTTCCTTATATATTGAAATATATAGCTAAGCTTTTCAGCCCTATAAATGGCACATTTTCCCAGAATTAAACATATAGTTTTGATAGTATTACAGTAATCTTTTCCGCTCCATTTCCAGGTAAGAGTAAGCAAAGAGCATGATCATATTCTTATCATTCCAAGAGGCCTATCATTTTCTGAAGCTTCTGCCTCCAATTTGGTATGTACTTAATATAATGAATAATGTTGTATGCTTGAGTTAATTATGTTCAGATTTTTCTTCTGTTTCATTCATTGTTGACCAAAAAGGACATTTCAGAACCTATTGTTCCAAATGGTTTGTTTCATATGTTATGTGCACCATATGATGACATACTGTGTGGTATGTATCATATGTTCCAAATGGTTTCCTTTGAGCAATCTACCAAAAAAAATGTTAACATTTTTCCCAGCTGTTAAAGCACTTGTACCTCATTGTGTCACTAATCTTCAGGTTTGTATTTCCTTTCCCCTATAGCTTTCTGCTGAACAGGGACTTGCATTTTTAACTGGTCCTGTACCAAAATAATCATGTTTAATTTCTCTGATGCTTCTTACCATGTGATCAGCCTACTTGTTCTCTAGGGTTGCCAGATCTCCAGTTTTTGCCCGGAGACTCTGGATTTTTGGAGTCCTCTCTGGGTTTCCAGGTGAGTCACCCCAATCTCCAGACTCTCAGCTTTCATTTTTTAAAAAAATTACATTTCTAGGTGGGTTTGGTTCAAGAGATATACACCAAAACATCACACACACACTGCAACTTCAGTTAAATAAGCTCATAGCTGGCTGCTCTAATTCCATTCAGGTTTGTAGCCAATAACTGAAGTCAAGGTTGTGATTGAAAAGGGATTTGTTGAACCCCAGGCAATAGCTAGAACCCATTGCAAGGTCAGAAAATGGTTGTCTTTTTCTAGTTTATAACTTTGTCTGCGTGTGCAGGTCAGGAGATGTAGAACAAAAAATCACAGCAGAATCTTGGTAAGCAATTGCTCACTGTAAACAATTTCAGTTGTAATAAAAGTGTACATGCAGGATTTTTTAAATTACTTGCAAAATAGCATATTATAAATTTTATCTTTCAAATAATTTTTGAACAGAAATTTAAAAGAAGTGTACATGTAACGTTTAAATTTTCTTAGGCTCTTGAAGAGGGCAGTCTAATTCATAGCCTGTTTTGAAAACCTTCCCAATATGAAACTTTAATCCTATACTTGCTTTTCTCAGAGTAAACCTGCAATCCCACATACCGTCAGTAAACCCCATTGAATTCAGATGGACTTACTTTTGAGTAGACATGGTTAGGATTGTGCTGTAACTCAGTGGGACTTTTGAGTGAATGTAGCAAAGTGTTTGTGTTGTAGATATTTCTCTCCCCCTACAATCCTATTTTTAAAACAATTAGGCAGGGCTTACCTATGTATTTATTTTATTTTATTATTATTGTTATTATTATTATGTGTTACTGCTTTTGTTTTGTAGGAAACTAATATTGATGTTATTTTAAAAAAAATGTTCTGCAATGACCAACTGGTTTTGACAATAAACTATTATATGGGGTGTATATATTTTTACATCCCCAGTGTTGGAATCTTTCCAACAACCTTGTGAGGTAGGGATGGAAACCAAGGTAGCTCACAATAAGAACTAAATGCATTTAAAATCCAATAACCATAAAACAAGTTTGAAACAGTTGCAAAACAGCATAAAGTGGCATGATTCTGAATTTTGGGTTGGGTGAGTGAAGTTCTTTATCACTGAGGTTGCAGTCCTGTGCATTATTCCCTGTTTGAATAAGCCCCATTGAATACATTGGGACTTGCTTCTGAGTAAACATGCATAGGATTGCACTATAAATATCTTCACAGATTGTGTAAAGAATAAACATGTCTAATAGTCCTGCTTATATAAATATTTCTTCATAGTATGTCTCGATAAGTATCTGATTTCACATTATGGTTGTACATTATTTTTTCCTCTACATTTTAAGTGTGCCTTTCTTGCTTGGGGTGGTCAAGGTCCCACTCTGTTTTCAATCTGAGGGGCAGATTAGACTGAGAGATGGTGAGTAGCCCATGGTCACCAAGTAAACTTTGTAGGTGATTTCCATTTTTTAAAATTAATTAAAATGATTTACATGCAGGCAAAGTTTATTAAGTAGATCCACACAATACATTTAGAACATGTTCAACTTGCATTTAAAGTGCATGACTTCCTCCAAAGGATCCTGGGAAGTGTAGTTTCCCCTCATAGTTATAGTTCCCACTACCCTTAACAAATTACAGTTCCCATGATTCTGTGGTGGGATTCATGTGCTTCAAATGTGTGTTGAATGTGCTTTAAATGAATGGTGTGGATTTGTCCTGGATGTGCTGTGCATTCATTTGTGAATTGAAAATAACAATTTTAAAAGATACTTATTTAGGGGAAGGGCTGTAGCTCAGTGGTAGGGCACATGCTTTGCATGCAAAGGTCCAAAATCCAGTCTCTGGAAAAGACTTGCCTGGAATCCTGAAGAGCCAATAGTAGGACATGTCACCAATACTGACCTAGATGGTACCAAGTGGCCTGACTCAGTATAAGGCAGATTCCTTTATTTCTAAAAGAGGAAAGAGACCCAAGGGCCACAGTGACTCCAAAATTTATTTATGTGTTTTATTTACAACATGGTTATACCACTTTATTGTAAAAAACCTCAACGCGGTTACAGTGAAATTCTTGACAAAAACAGTTAAAGACAGTTATTTAAAAACACTTAAAATAATAAAACCAACAATGAGTTAAACACAGATAACAAACAATAGCTTCTACATGTCTGGGTACATTTGCCCAAACGAAAATATTTTTAGCAGGTGCCAAAAAGAGTATAATGAAGGTGTCTGCCTGATGTCAGTAGGCAGGGAGTTCCAAAGCATAGGTGCTACCACACTAAAGGATTGATTTCTTACAAGAGCAGAACAAGTACTATGTGGAACCCGTAACATGGAAAGCCCACCTTGAACTTGGCTTGGTAGCAAATCAACAATTAGTACAGATTTCAGAGGAGAGGTATTATGTGCTGACAGAGTCTCACTCATGTTAGCAATTGTGCTACAGCATTGTGCACTAACTGCAGCCCCCGGGTCAGGTTGTGTTGCATGGGGATTTCTGTGACCTTGGCTGACGCTGCCATGATTTTTTAAAGTTTTGATTAGAACCCTGACTGGTTGTGGGATGCTGAATTTTCTGCCTTACTCATAGGAATCTTCTTGTAGTTCGTATGGTATTGCATTTAGGAAATCATCACTGTCTTTTGTTGTTGTTTTTCTGTTTACATTTAATTTACCTCTGACATCCATAGAAGCAACAACAGTGGTTCCATGTGTCAGCTCATCCCCCTTAAACCCACTGATGATGCACCTTGTTGTTTGCATGAGGGTTTGTTTCTTGCCCAGTAGTGGTAAAAAAGAATTCACATATAGGAAAGTGTGGCTTCAATTGCTGTTGTTCCCAAGCTACTGTCTGGAAAGGTAGACCAAACCATGTGTGTCTTCTCTCTGTCAGTTATTATTCACTGGAATTGTGTTGGTTGTCAAAGTGAGTTTATAGCAGCCCATATGGTAGGCATTAAAAGATAGGGGATCTTCTTACTTACTCGTTTCTCAAACTCTGTCTGCAGTGAAGGGTTAAGTTTGTGAGGAAGTTCAGAGCAGCCACGTTAAAAGGCAGACAGGGCATTCCAGGCAGGGGTTGCCAACCGTGCTTTGATATGGATATCTTTGCTAACATATTTGGATGAGGATCCTTAGTCAAGCCTTACCAACAGCACAATCCTAACCATATCTACTCAGAAGTCCTGTTGAGTTCTCTGGGGTTTAGTCCCTTAATAAGTGTGCTTAGAATTGCAGCCTTCAGGAGCATCCATCTCCTGAGTGCTCCCATCTAACATCTCCACAACACTAGGCTCCCTTTTTCCTATAATAGCCTTCTGATGCCTGCTGTGGCCTGAGGGCACTTAAACCCTTCTTGCCAGAAGCCAGTATGCTAGATTGAATGTTCCCTACCCAGGCTCCCTAAGCAGATGAGAAGGAATGATCTCGTCTCTTCAGCTAGACCTGGGAACACCCTCATTTAGCTAAGATTTCTATCTTAATTTCCAGTCAGATTTTTTTGAGTAGTATGCTCCAAGCAACTGTGGTTGATGCTCAATATATCATTCTTAATGACATTACTAGGGCCACCCCATGACATTACTAGGTTCAGCCCCTGAAATCTCAGGATTTGGAAGGCTTCTGATCTGGCAACCTTATTGTTCTCTGTTGTTGTCTCTCCCACTCATACTTATGATTATGTTTGATTCTGGGCTTCTAATTAGCTAATTTGAAACTTGGTTATTCGCACTGCACAATCTAGATGTATATACTAGGAGAGCAGGAATGGAATGAGCCAAACAAGACAGCCTCTTTGTGCCTGCAGAAATAGTTTCTTAAGCAGAACAACTATTTTTAAAAGGCCTTTCTAAAAGACTACATTCCCTCTCTGGCATCTTATATGCTGTGATGACAGTAACCCAAGCGCCAAAAGGTCCTTAGTACAGAGCCAAATGTCCTGGAAACAACATGGTCTACAGCTTCTGAGCAGGGTCCCAGTGGGAAAGAGCCTGAGATACAGTTTTTGCAGCATGCAACGTGACAGGGAAGCACAGTGACTTGACACTCAAGGCTTGATCTGGGCTGAAGAACTACTTTTAGGGAAATTGTACCTGATCATAATATAAAGGAGCATCTATACTGCAAGCCTGGTAATTACAAACTACAGTAGCATCACTATTCTCCTTCTGAGGGTTTGTCCCTTTTTCTTCAATGTTCATTAGACAAACTAGAACGTAAATATGGCAGGGCCAATTGAAATGGCTTGAAAAATACCGTGTCACACTTATTTAAATCTTTGTTAGGAATTCTAGTAATATACGCTTGTTTCTCACCTTGATATCTGACGAGTTATAAAAACCAAGACTGAAATGTAATTTGTGGTGTTTGACCAATTTGCTTCCCTGACTTGTCTTTTCAGGTAAAAGTGAACATACTAGGAGACATAGTTGACCAGGGAAGCACCAATCTAAATATTGACAGTTCAGGATTCAGCCCTCATGCAGCCATCTACTCCATGCGCCCTGATGTTCGATGTGTGATCCACATACACACTCCAGAAACAGCAGCTGTAAGTCTGTTCTCTTAATGTAGCATAAAGAAGAAAAAGTTCCAGTATTCAGCATTAATCCCAAGCATTAATCCTGGGATTGATGGAGCCTCCGGATTGATTTGTGTTGTGAATCCTGTAAACTCCAGCAAGACTTTAATAGGTTGTTGCTCTTCAAAATATTGATCAAACCTTTCCAACCATTGATCTCTCATCTTCTCATATGCTTACACATTTATACAAACACAAATTCAGTTTCTTATTGTCATTAGATTAATTTGTTTTGAAGCTACCACCAGTTGTACAGAAGTACTACACTTGAATTATGCTCTTGTACATTTAATTTTCATATTCCTGAGTCTGCTTCTCCTGAGGTAGCTTTATTCTTATTAACTGTAATGTATACAATACTATAAAGAGAAGAACCAACAAAATGAAGTCTTGCACATCTTAGAGATTAAAGTTCAGTGCTGTTCTTTTTGGGGGGTTGCAATGGTAAAGACAATGTTAATTGCTTGTAAACCACTGTGAGCTTTTATTACAATCAAGTGGTACATAAATTTTGTTTGTTAAATAATTTGGTTTGTATTTTCAGGTTTTGCATTATTGATAAGTTTGACACCAGGCGATCTCATTCTGATTTTATGCTATGCATAGTCATTAAACAACAAGGTGGTAAATATGATGTTCATGGTGCAAAAGTCCAGCTCAAATGGAACCATCTACTAACATATTGATGTATATTAGATTAGTTACAGTACATGCATTAATAATCTGTTGGGCTTATTCAGACTGAATACGTGGATAAAATAAGTTTTATATTACAGAAGTATATAATAATAATAATAATAATAATAATAAACAACCTGCTCTTCACCCTAAGGTCTCAAGGTGGGTTACAACATTTTAAAATATATCCTTAAAAACAATTTAAAACAACTTAAAATCACACTAATTAACAAATAATTACAGATACACCACAGCTAACAAATAAAGTTATCCAAACATTCTTTTATGAATGCATATTTATTTATTTATCTGTTGTGTGTAACATCATTATTTTATGTATTAGACTTGTACCCAAAGGTCTC
Organism: Rhineura floridana; assembly: GCF_030035675.1. Taxonomy (NCBI): domain Eukaryota; kingdom Metazoa; phylum Chordata; class Lepidosauria; order Squamata; family Rhineuridae; genus Rhineura; species Rhineura floridana. The sequence goes on along the minus strand of NC_084486.1, from coordinate 78,064,559 downwards.
CAAGCGACTTACAACACATTTAAAATATAAATACATTACACCAGTTAAAGAAAAAATCTAACTAATGTATTGTTTCTATGTGTTGCTTATAATGATAAAGTCTTCAAATATTTTTATTTGAAGAGAAGGAGAATTTATAACTATATGCAAGGTGTTTAAGAATGGCAATACCAGGAAGGAATATTTATTTGTTAAATTTCTATTCTGCCCCCCCAGAGGAACCCAGGGTGGCAAACAACAAACAATACAATACAATAAAAACTTTTAAAACAGTCATATATCCTCGCAGCTAATAATTTCAAGGTGGTCAGTAACAGTATATTTCAGCCATCACCTAGGTAAACAGGAATGTTTTCAATTCCTCCTGAATGTTTATAATGAGGGAGACAGATGCACCTCACCAGAGAGGGCATTTAAAATGTACTCTTTACGTACTTTGGTCCCAAGCTGTTTAGCGCTTTGTGTGCTAGTATTAACACCTTGAATTGGGCACAGTTGCTCACTGGCAGCCAGTTTAACACTTTCAGGACTTGGTAACACATGGTCCTATTGGGCTGCCCCACTCACCAGCCTAACAGGTACTGTACACTAGCTGCGGCTTCCGGACCATCTTCAAGGGCAGCCTCATGGAGAGCACATTGCAACACAGGTGGGAGGATATTAGAGCATGGATAACTGAAACCAGGCTATTCTGGTCCAGGAACAGCCGTAGCTGGAAAACCACCCTAAACTGGCATAAGCACTTCTAGCCACAGAAGCCACTTGGGACTCCAGTGTCAAGTTAGAATTCAGGAATACTACCAGACTACAAACTACTTCTTTCAGGCAGAGTGCAATCCCTCCCAAAACAGGTCATCCACCTGATTCCCATATATGGCAACTGCCCATCCATAGCACCTCCATTTTATCAGGATTCGCCCTCCGTTTATTGGTCCCCATCCAGCCCATCATTGCTTCCAGGCACCAATCCAATACCTTCACAGCATCTCCTGATTCAGAAGGAATGGAGACACAGAGCTGTGTGTCAACAGCATACTGATTACACTGTGCTCCAAATCCATGGATGACAGTTCCCAACAGTTTTGTATAGATGCTGAAAAACATACCCTAGTGGGACTCCAAAGCTTAAAAGTCATGGTTTTAAGCAACAATCCCCAAGGGCTATTTTCTGGTTGTGACGTTGCAGGCAAGAATGGAACCACAGTAATATAGTCCTTCCAACTTCCACCACTCTGAGTCATTACATGGTCACTGGTGTTGAAAGCCGCTGAGAAGTCAAGTAGAATAGGGCTACACTCCACCTGTCTCTCATTAAAGGTCAAGGCAACCAGGCACCTGGAGCAACCAGTCAGGGAAACCATGGCTATTTTGGTGCTAAAACTGGGTCTGAACCCAGACAGAAATGGGTCTAAATAATCTGGTCCAGGCGCACAGCTGGCGGGCCACCATTTCTCCACCCAAATATAGTATATGTAACTCCTCTCCTCTTACAGTGGCCCAGTTTGCACATAACCTGTAAGCTGCAGCATATGAGCAAACATGCAGGTTCCCAGAGAGAAGGTTGTGGCTGCTCCGTTCCTGCTGTTGCTGCTGTTGTGCTCTCTGGGGCTAAGCCGTAGTTTGGCTTAGTGTTGTTGGGTTATGTCTGAACCTGGGCTAGTGGTTTGTCTCCCCTAAACAAACCACAAGCATTAAATCCAGGACAGGCCTTGGTTACAGCTCCAGACAAACCACTTGTTCCAGACAAACCACTGTTTGAGCTCAGACGTAATGCTACGCCAAACCATTGCTTAGCCCTAGGTAGCATGGCAGCAGCAGGACCAAGGGAGGAGCACAGTGGCCATAATCTTCTCACACCCTGCACACTTTTGCATTTACACTAAGCCATGGTATGGCTTAGTGTTATGTATGAACCAGGTCACAGTGTTAGTAAAGAAAAAGTAAGTCTGGTTTCCAGACTATGTCCTTGCACTCAGCTGCACAGTATATAGTAGACTCCCTGAATAGCTTCTGAGACATTCATTATGAGCTAAGAAGACACCTAGGTTGTATTCAGTGTTGTCCCTTGACTGATGGAGATGCTTCTAGTAATAGAATGGGTAAGGAGGCTATTTTTAGTGATTCAATCTCTTCCATGTCACTTCCCCAATTGTTATGTAGTCTTTTGCCCAATCCTCTGCAGCTGATTTCTTTGTGGGAAGGGGAATGAGGAGACCTCTATTGGGAAGGTTGAATACTCAAAAATCATCTTCCTTTCCCATTCCGTTGACAGAAGCATCTGCTAGATCAAAGAGCCTTCCAACAGCAGGGGGACACCATTAGGTACAACTCTTCATCTTTTTTTAGAACTTCCCTTTCACTTACCCTATTTAATTCTGACGCTAACTCTCTTGTCCACATTTACTTCAAAATCCATATGTTGGCAGTCCATCCATAAAACTCCCACAAGGTCTGTTATCAACTTGGTAGGAATCCTTGCTCTTCTAGTTTTGAAATAGTTGTGAATTAAAGTTGTTAAATAAGTACTTTCAGACTCACCTGACAGAGAGTTTTCACATTTCTTCCATGATACAAATTTTCCTTCTTTCAACAGGTTTCTTCCATGAAGTGTGGTATACTCCCTATCTCTCAGGAGGCTCTTATTCTAGGAGATGTTGCATACTACAATTATCAAGGTTCTCTGGATAAGCAGGAAGAAAGAATTCAACTCCAGAAAGTTCTTGGACCAAGCTGTAAGGTATTCCACTGTAGTTAATATTTTTGTTCAAGGTTTCTAATCTTTTTCAGTTCCTGCCACTTATGAATGTCTCCATTCCTTAGGTGCTGGTCTTGAGAAACCATGGAGTAGTAGCACTGGGAGAGACATTAGAGGAGGCCTTCCACTACATCTACAATGTTCAAGTAGCTTGTGAAACACAGGTGAGAGAGAGAGAGGTGTGAAGCACTTTAAATGCTTGAAAATGCCATATAAACAGACTAAAAAAAAAACTGTGTGTGCTTTTAATAGGATGCTTGATATTTAGAGCAATTATGTACTGAAAATCCAGTGGATAAAGGGAAAACTTTATTTTTTAGAACACACAAAAGTGTCCTAAACACAAAAGTAGCACAGTCCTTGCCCTACTATCGAGTAGTTGGTACTGCACTTTACAAGATAGCTATTGTGTTTTGTACATGTAAGCATATCATGAGGAAGAATAGTATTAACAAATGGGTTTTTTTTCTATACCTTGACTTTCATATTTAGCCTTCAAACAGTAATTGCAAAAATGCAGATTAATGAGTCATTTATGTGACAGGTACATGCCTTGGCTGGGGGCGGCGTTGACAATCTTCTTATCCTAGACTTGCAAAAATATAAACCTTTCACACACCACGTGGCAGCAACTGGAGGAGGAGGAGTTAATATGGCCTCTCAGTTCAAGTGGAAAGTTGGAGAACAAGAGTTTGAAGCACTGATGAGAATGCTGGACAACCTGGTGCGTTCACAAGTCTAATCTACCAGTTCTCAGTACTCTGAATAAGTTGCTTCCTATGGAATTGTTCCATAAAAAATTCTGCTGTCACTTTTTTCCGTAAATAAGACACCTGAAAAAGAAAAACCAACATGAAGTAGGTTTATCTGCCAACATTTAATATATGCTTAATTGTTTTTCAATGACAGTTCTAGTCCTCACCCATTTTATTTTAGCTTGCTTGTTTGTTGAAGGATATATACCCTGACTTTCAATAAAATTGCCAAGGTGATTTACAAAATTTAAAAACAATAAAACAAATTTTGAAATGACAACAGGGTAGGTGTGAGCCCCCATGAGGAGAGCATTCTATAACTGGGCCACCACCACTGAGAAGTCCTTTTTCCTCAAGAGCCACCTGCCACACCTCGGATGGCAGGGGAACCTGGAGAAGGACTTTTGACAAGGATCTTAGGGTATGAATAGGCACGTGATGCAGATCTTAGTGTATAGATAAGCACATACTTCCTTTGGAGTACAATAAAAGAACCAATTCTTCAGCCTTCTATTATTGGTCCAAAAGATATATTTTTCTTCCTTGTTTGGGAAATTGAATACTGCCTCATGTATTGTCCTGTGCCTTCAGTGATAGGATTGCGTGTGGGGAAAATGTGAAATTTACATATAAATTGTCAAATGCATTTCTCCGGATGTACTTGGAATAGAACCCATTCACACTCTTGTGCATGGGACTGTTGTCAGTAGAACAAAGTATGAAGTGGCTGTGACTGCTAGAATAGATTTGTGGTCCTTCTCTTAGTCAGAAGATGGATAGGTACAGTTTGTGAAAAACTTTTTGTGATATATAGAATCCACCAGCAGTAGGCTTCATCTTGTTTTATACAAGCAACAGATAGGCCCAGATTGCATGTAACACTAAGTCAAACAATGGATTAGCATGAATAAGCAAATGTGTGGGTTCCCAGAGAGATCACACCCACTGCATTCCTCCCCAAGTCCTGCAACTGCTACACTGTTCATAGCTAAGCTATGGCTTGGCTTAGTGTTATGTCTGAATCCAGGCTCATCTCTCCGGGATAAACCGCAAGCAGTAAGCCAAGAACAAACATTGACTACAGCTTGTGGTTTGTCTAGAGCAAGACAAACTATGAGCCTGGGTTCAGACGTAACACTAAGCCAAACCATGGCTTGGCTCTGAGTAGCATAGCAGTAGAAGGACCAAGGATATGCAAAGTGGCCATGATTTCTGCTGTGAGTACCTATGCACTTGCACGTACATGCTTAGCCATAGTTTCACTTATCATTATGTGTGAACTGGGCTGCACTTGATTTGGCTGAGGTGGCGAGGCAATAATTTGGAAACAGCTAGGTTCATATTAGAAAACCTCTTATATCACCCCCACTTTTTATTTATTGGGTTCTGCTCTCTCTGTGTAAGGGTTTACACCCTTTTTGTAGGGCAGACAAGGAGAGAAGGACCCTCGAAGTGCTGAGCCAGCAACCAGCCAAAATGAAAATAATAACTGTTTATTGCAGTCTGATGTGTTTCGGGTATCAAAAGACCCTTTATCAAGGGCAATCTGTGAAAATACATATAAATAACATTAAAATCAATTATAAAATGTCCTTAAGAATATAAACTGCAATCCAACATTTATAAGCTTGTCTATTAAGAATAAACAATGCCATAATGTGCTGGAGGCTGACTCAAACTGAATCAATAAGGAAAAGAGACAACTGAAGTGAAACATAATACAAAATAAAACTTCACATTAAAACTTCACAGAATTGCACATACACCTCGAATTGGGAAGTTTCTTACAGAGCTTCTCTGATTTGAAAAAGCCTGAACTTGGAAAAAGAATGGAGAAAGTATATAAAAGTGAATGTCTTATATACATCACACACTGTTATCTAGTCAATTAGACAAACAAAATTTATAGGAGTAACTGGCTCTTAGAGGAAGACAGAAGAAAAGCATAAAAACTTCACACGACCCTGAAAATAAACATACACCCAAGATTTAACAAGAATTATTATTTGAATTCTTTAAAACTCTTAGAGCTAACTCTTAGAGGGAGGAAAATAAACAATATCCAAACAGGTGGATGTAACCAAACACTGACGACAGAAGAGTTATACATTCCTAAAGGTGTATGATGCTAATCTCAATAGAAATTAATGTTACTTGAAAGTAAATGCAAACATCCACGCAGGTGGCATATAAAGCTGGTGCCTATCATGGAATTAATTAAAAACATTAAAGCTTCACAACTAACTAAAAATAAATGAATTTAAACAGACCCCCCCGAAAAAAGTTTTTTAAAAAATTCTTACAGGGCTTTTTTAGGAACCTGAAAGCAGAAAGAGGATAAGAAAAAGAAAAAAGAAAAATACCTTGTGCAAGTAACACGCTGCTATCTCACTGGTGTAAAAAGCTAAAAGAATTCTTGAAAACAGCTGACTCTTAAAGGAAGGAGGATCAACAGCAACCCACACAGTCAAGTGTGACCACACAGAGAAAGAAGAAGAATTTTCAAGTTCTTAGTTATATGATACTGGTCGTCATAAAAAAGAATGTTATTTAAAAATGAATGCACATACATACAAGTGGCACACCAAACTGCTACCTATCTGGCAATTGTCTATAATAGGGGAGTTATTCCTAAATCTTCATTGAGACCTGTGGGGGATACACTCCTCAACTGGAGGATCCAAAAAATATATATCTTGGGTGCATGTTTATTTTCATGGTCGTGTGAAGTTTTTATACTTCTGTTCTGTCCTCCTCTAAGAGCCAGTTACTCCTATAAATTTTGTTTAATTGACTAGATAACAGTGTGTGATGTATATAAGACATTCACTTTTGTATACTTTTTCCATTCTTTTTCCAAGTTCAGGCTTTTTCAGATCAGAGAAGCCCTGTAAGAAATTTCCCAATTTGAGGTACAGTTCTGTGAAGTTTTAATGTGAAGTTTTATTTTGTATTACGTTTCACTTCAGTTGTCTCTTTTCTTTATTGATTCAGTTTATGAGTCAGCCTCCAGCAGATTTTGGTACTGTTTATTCTTGACAGACAAGCTTATAAATGTTGTATTGTAGTTTATATTCTTAAGGACATTTTATAATTGGTTTTAATGTTGTTTATATTTTCACAGACTGCCCTTGATAAAGGGTCTTTTGATACCCGAACCACTTCGGGCTGCAATAAACAATTATTATGTTCATTTTGGATGGTTGCTGGCTCGGCACTTTGAGGGCTCCCCTCTCCTTGTCTGCGGTGCATTTGGGGTGCCTCCGTCTCTGCTTTCCTACCCTTTTTGTAGGTCCTATGCTGTGAAGCTGCTATGCTGCCATACCAACATTGTTCTACAGTCATCTTTTGGGATGGATCATAGCCAGAGTCCAAACCTTGAAATGTTCGTTTGCCTTGATTATTTGGAGGGGGGGGTATCAAATTTTCATATGAAAATCATTTTTTCTTTAGAATTAATTTAATGCCTAAGCTTTTATTGTCCAAGCACAATAAATAAACATTTTCTCCACTCTTGCATAGGGTTACAGAACAGGCTATGCTTATCGGCAGCCTCTTGTGAGGGAGAAACCCAGGCACAAGAGTGATGTTGAGATCCCAGCCACCGTGACTGCCTTTTCCTTTGAGGATGATTCAGTCCCAATTTCCCCTCTCAAATTCCTAGCACAAAAACAGCAACGGGAGAAGACAAGGTGGTTGAACTCTCCAAATACATATTTGAAAGTGGATGTTCCCGAAGAATCCCGAAATGGAGAAACAAGTCCCCGGACTAAAACCACAGTAAGCTGCTTCTAGTGATGGGTATGGAATGGCCAAAAGGAGATGGGAATAGGCCTGTTGTGACATTGCAGTGGCGTCTATGATAGAAGTGATGATTCCATGATAGATTCCATGAATAGGCTATAACTGTGAAAATGATGGTTTAAAGATGGCAGTGTAGGAGGATGTTGCATTTAGAGCTCTGCCGCCTTTATAATTTTAACATCTTTTGTAATACTTTTAACATCTTTTAAACATCTTTATGGTGGTTTGGAGGGAATGTTTTGGCTGACCACCCTTTTTGCCCTCTTGTAACTGGTGAGGAGGATAAGGAGGTACCAGGAATAAAAACGCCAACTGTAAGAACACAGACAGAGACGAGTGTGACTTACCATCTGGAGCCGGGCCGAGTCGACGCTGTGGGGTCCGGTGGAAAGATATTTGGGACGGATGCCCCCTCTGCTGTTGTTGCTCCTGGCCGCTTCCTGTTGTGGCCTGCGCTCTCCGCTGCGTCCTGGACCTTTCCTGCTGCTGCGGCCGCTGTGGCCTGTGGTTCCCGCCGTGGTTTGTGTTCACTTGGCCACTGCCGCTGCCACTCTGGCTGTGGCCTGCGTTCTCGCCGCGGCCTGTGTGGTTGTCGTCGTTGTATGCCGCCACTGCGGCCGCGTTTTCGGCCGTGGCCTGTGCCTCCCTGCCGCTCCTGTTGCAGTCTGTGCTCCCTGCTGCTGCCTGGGCTCCCGCTGCTGCTGTGGCTCGTGCTCCCTCGCGGCTTGTTCCTTTCTGTTGCCGCTGTTGCAGTTGGTGTTCCTGCTGCTGCCTGTGTTTTTGCTGCTGCCGTGACCCGTGTTCCCTCGCGGCTTGTGCCTTCTGTCACTGCCATTGTGGCTCGCGCCCCCCGCCGTTGGGCTGCCCCTTGGACCTTGGGGTGTTTCCTGCTGGCGAGGGAGTGGCCAGCGTCGGGTGTGGCGCGGGGGGGCCGGGTCATGGCACGGGGGTGTCCGCGCTGCCTGGTTGTCTCCGGCGTTCTCGTCGGTGGCGGTGCGGGGCGCCCCCTACTGGCCACAACGGTGAAACAAGAGCCAAGAGGGAGGAACAGGACCTGTGAAGGGGGCAGAGGACAAGGAGCTTTGGCTGTTTTGGCTTCGATTAAGAGACAGAGCTATTGGTGGTGCTGATGAGGTGGTGGAGAGTAAAGACAGCGACTGTGGAGGATGGAGAGAGTCACCGTGGAGAGCCGGGAATGCTGAGGAGTGAGAGGAAAGAGGCCATTCCATCTTGGGAGTGGGGAAGACACAGGCATTTAATTATTTTTACTGAGGGGGAGGCCTGCCTGATCGGTAGACGGGGGGAGGCATGTGTAGACCGGAGGGGAATGCTGAGGGAGGAGTGGGGAGCCACTACATTAAAAGGCTAGGCGGCAGATCCTGGAAGGCGGGTGGCAGGCCACGCCAGTTTAGGGGAACAAGAGATAGATGTGTTATACCCATCCATTGTTCCGGGCCTGTCCACAACCAGAAGATAACTGGGGGATGCAGGACTCCATCCAATCTTCGACTGCTGTTGTGTAATGCCAGGTCTGTAGTGCAGAAGACATCTCTCATCCAGGATATGATCCTGGATGAGAATGCAGACCTGGTATGTATTACGGAGACCTGGCTGGACGAGGCCTCAGCTCCCATACTTGAGGCCATGTGCCCAGCCGGTTTCCGGTACGCACAGCAGCGGAGGATTGGTAGGCGGGGAGGGGGTGTAGCAGTTGTTTATTGGGAGTCTTTGGTTTTCACCAGACCCCCCCTCCATGAGACCAAGTTTGTTGATTGCATGTACTGGAGGTTGGGCCCAAAGGGCAGTTTAGGGATTCTGCTTGTGTACCGCCCACCCCGCTGCACGGCAGACTCCCTGACCGAGGTGCTTGAGGTGGTCTCGGCTGTGCGGTTGCTCTCCCCTAACCTAGTGGTTTTGGGGGACTTCAATGTGCACGCCGAGGCCGCTCTCATGGGAGCCCCTCGGGATTTCATTGAAACCATGACTTCTTGGGAACTGCACCTTAGTAATACAGGGCCCACCCATGTAGCCGGTCATGCTATTGACCTTGTGTTTGTCTCAGGAGGGGAGGGGAGTGCTCTGAAAATGGGGGTGATTTCTACTAACCCCGTGTCATGGTCAGATCACTACCTGGTGAAGATAGACCTCTCAATGCTGCACACCCTCCGCAGGGGACAAGGACCTGTTAGGATGGTCCGCCCCAGACGCCTGATGGAATCTAAGGGATTCCTGAATGCACTGGGGAATTTGGAGCTGACTGAAAGTCGCCCGGTCGCAACCCTGGTGATGGAGTGGAATAGGGAGATCACTAGGACAGTAGACCGGGTGGCTCCGAAACGTCCTCTCCCCCTGAATAGAACTCAGACAGCACCCTGGTATTCTCCACGGTTGCGGGGTCTGAGACAGGAGGTGAGACGACTAGAGCGCCGGTGGCGGAAATCTCGCACTGAGGACGATCAGACACTGGTTAGAGCAGCAATAGCGGCCTACCAGGTGGCAACAAAGGCAGCGAAGAGGGAATTTGTTGCTGCCTCTATTGCATCGGCAGAGTGTTGTCCCAGGAGGTTGTTCCAGGTGGTCCGAAGCCTGGTCGGTCCAGTTGCTCAGGAACCCTTGGAGCATTCTAAAGCCTCCTGTGACACATTTGCTAAACACTTTGCCGACAAAATCGAGCGTCTGAAGAGCATGATTCCGTACGCCGTGGATACAGAAAGTGGGCCAGAATCGGCCAGTTGCATTCCAGTCTGGTGGGATCGGTTTCAGCCTCTCCTTGCTGAGGACGTGGACAAGGTGCTCTCGACTGTGAAGCCAACCACCTGTCTGCTTGATCCTTGCCCTTCTTGGCTCCTTATGAGCTGTAAAGAGAGACTGGGCGTAGGGATCAAGGCGGTGGTAAATGCATCCTTGGAAGAGGGTGCAATGCCACTAGCTCTCAAGGAGGCAGTGATAAAGCCCATCTTGAAAAAGCCCTCCTTGGATCCCCAAGAGTTGGCTAACTTTCACCCTGTCTCAAATTTACTATTTTTGGGCAAGGTGATAGAGCGTGTGGTGGCTAAACAGTTACAGACACACTTGGAGGAAGCAGATTATTTAGATCCATTCCAATCGGGCTTCAGGACTGGGCATGGAACAGAAACAGCCTTGGTCGCTCTGGTGGATGATATGAGGAGGGCGTTGGATAGGGGAGAATGTACCTTCCTCGTCCTCCTGGATCTCTCTGCGGCTTTTGATACTGTTGACCACGGTATCTTGTTGACTCGCCTAGAGAGATTAGGAATGGGGGGCACTGTTTTACAGTGGTTCCATTCCTATCTTTCAGGCAGGTACCAACGGGTGGCATTGGGGGATGAGGTTTCAGACCCTTGGCCTCTTAATTGTGGAGTGCCACAGGGTTCTATCCTCTCCCCCATGCTATTTAACATCTATATGAAGCCGCTGGGAGCTATCATCAGGAGTTTGGGGCTGCAGTGTCACCAATATGCGGATGACACTCAGCTCTATCTTTCATTTAAGTCCTCACCAGAGTTGGCTATTCAGACCATGTCCAAGTGCCTGGAGTCCGTAAGTGGATGGATGGGCAAGAATAGGCTGAAACTAAATCCCGACAAGACTGAGGTATTGCTCGTGGGTGACAAAGGAAGGTTGGGAGACATGGACTTGGTGCTTAATGGGGTGAGATTACCCCTGAAAGACCAGGTCCGCAGTCTAGGAGTCATTCTTGACTCCCAGCTGTCCATGGAAGCTCAAATTTCAGCAGTGAGCCGGGCAGCTTGGTATCAATTACATCTGATACAGAGACTGCGGCCCTACCTTCCTACACATCTGCTCCCACGAGTGATACATGCCCTGGTCTCTTCTCGCTTAGACTACTGTAATGCGCTCTACGTGGGGTTACCCTTGAAAACGATCCGGAAATTGCAGCTGGTACAGAATGTGGCAGCACGCTTAATTAAGCATAGCCGCCGCCGGGATCACATCACCCCGGTGTTAATAGACCTACACTGGTTACCAGCTGTTTACCGGGCCCAATTCAAGGTGTTGGTGTTGACCTTTAAAACCCTATATGGTTTCGGCCCAGTATATCTGAAGGACCACCTCCAGTATCACCAATCAGGCCGCCTTACAAGATCAGCCACACAGGACCTCCTCTCGGTCCCACCGGTCAAAACAGCTAGACTGGTTCGGACCAGGGAGAGGGCGTTCTCGGTTGTGGCCCCCACCCTCTGGAACTCTCTCTCTTATGATCTCCGACATGCCTCCTCCCTGGTGGGTTTTCGCCGAGCTCTTAAGACCTGGCTATTCAGGCAGGCCTATAGGAATTGTGGGGTGGATTAGCTTTTTGATATATTATTGGATGTTTTCTGATGTTAGATTAATTGATAATTGTGTTTTGATTGTTCTTGTATTTTCATATGTTGTAAGTCGCCTAGAGTGTCCGGTAACTCGGACAGATAGGCGACTAACAAATAAAATTGTATTATTATTATTTATTAAAGAACAAGCCGCTTAGGAAGACAATCAGCGAGTATATCTGGATGCCATACTTTGGCAGCAGTCTTGTACACTGATTGGCATAAGTCTTAATTTTTTCCAGTGGGACTAATGTGTAATTCTGGGCAAGAGTTTAGTCTTTAATTCTTTAATGAAAATATTATTTCAAAGTTCTTTATATTGCTTTCCATTTACAAATGGAATTTCTTTGTCTTACAACTCCTCCTGCCTTTTCAAAGCTCTCTGCATTCTCCCTATCCATTGCCTGTCTTCTCCCTCACAAGACTTTCAAGACAGTCAATTTGCTTGCACAGGACCCAAACGTCTTTCCCTGCCTGGTACACACAAGACAGTTTCAACTCCTATGCATGTTTTCTCTACAGTGTGTGCATATTTTGTAACTAGGATGCATAGAACTGTATGTGCTAGCACCATCTCATAGCAAAACTGTCCCAGCTGCAGCAAAACTATCTCAGCAGTAGCAAGTAAACCCACATCCCCAGTGCATTACACGCAGGATTAATACGCATTGGGAGCAGATTTTGAATGGATTGTCTGAATGTCTTCTCAGGCCATAGGTCAATGGTAGAACACGTGCTTTGCATGCAGAAGGTCTTAAGTTCAATCCCTAGCACCTCCAGGAAAGACCGGGAAAGACTCCTGTTTGAAACCATGGAGAGTCACTACCAGTCACAGTGTATACTAGGCTTAGCAGGCATGGTGCCCTCCAGATGTTGTGGACTACATCTCTCATCAGACCCAGACAGCATGGCCAGGGCTCAGAGATCACGGGAGTTGTCATCCTCAGCATCTGGAGGACACCATATTGGCTACCCAGGTCCCAGGCTATGGTATGAAGGCACATGAGGCCAGCACCCTGCTGAAGCTAAATAGGGTCGGGTTTGGTCATTGCCTGAATGGGAGACTGCCTGGGAACCATATGTAAGTCGCCTTGGGTTTCTATCATGAAAAGAAAGGCAGCGTATAAATGTAATAAATAAATAAATAAATAATACCCTGGTCTAGACAATACTGAGCTGCATTGGATCAATTGTATGACTTGGTATAAGCACCTTCCCATGTTTCCAGCATTGGAAACTAGCTCACATTTCCTGAAAGAAAATTAGCATTGAAGGCCAATTTAAATCTGCCCAAGGCTTTTGCAGCACAAAAGTTGTGGGGTAAAGATTTGAGAAAGGATTGCAAGCAATGCCGCTGCTGGCCATACTGAGAATGCCATTAATTTAGGTCGCTGTCCTAGATCTGTGACTTACTTTTCAGTTTTTTGTCTGTAGAGTCCTTTTCTGCAAATGTGGTATAAGAAACAGCATTCTTCCTCACTGTCCTAAGGACAGTATTGTATTCTCTTTCAATATTAGCCAGAGAGCATCTACAAAAACTGAGCATTATGCAAGGCAACTGTCACAGTTTGACTACAGCATAAATTTAACTTTAAAAGATCAGCTCCACCTGGTGGTAGCTTACCAAATGCAACTTGCCTTTTAGTGTCTATCAGCAGTTTTCAATATGAAAAAGTGCTGCTTTAAAGAAACAATAAACATATCTAGAAATAGGAGTGACCTTTATCATGGTAATTTATTAAGAAATGCAGTGGCTGTTTAGTCCTTCATTATAGTATTTTGGCAGTAGAATACTACAGATGGTTAGAAAGTATCCTTGCTACCTTGATATCCAAACTTCAGTACTTCTCAGGTATTTAATTAAAAATACATAAAATCTGTTCCAGCTGGATGACCATTACACTTATTAATATCCTTCTGAAATGATGTAGTGAAAAGCTGAGTGGCATGACTAAGTGCTATTATTAGGTCACTTGCATAACTAAATGTAAACCCCTTTGTCCTGAAAGTTTCCATAGCCTTCACCAACAGCTAAATTGCATTCCTTCCCTTGAATGCAGTCTCCTCTCTTCCAATAACATTCTTCATTTCTCTTTTTATTTCCCAAGTGGATAAAAGCTGAAGATTCGTCTAAGATTAGTGGAGGAACTCCAATCAAAATTGAAGATCCAAACCAGTTTGTTCCTCTGAATACAAATCCAAGTGATGTACTGGAAAAAAGGAATAAGGTAGCAGTTTCTTGAAGATGTAGCTTATTTGCTTCTTGAAAATAGTTAGCAAAGGCAGTGCTTAACTTCTGCTTTCTGAGGAGCATTAAAACCTTTTCATAACGTCTAGAATATACACACTTCTACTGGTATCTTTGAAGTATACTTAGTACTCCCTAAAATTGTCCATAATTTTGTTCTGGGAAACCTTTGGTTTTAAATGCCCATCAAAAATGCCTATTTTGATTATGAAGAAAAATGCTTAATGTGAGGTTTTCTTCTCTTCTACTTTTAACATTACACTATTTTGGAGTTTCCTTCTTCCTTTTTAGTTTTTTAGGAAGAGCTAGCAGTTTCCCTAAGAGAAGACCCGCTGTGGTCGCCTGAACCCTGCTGCTCTCTGCCTGCTTGGTTCCCAGTCAGCCAGTGTACTTAACAGTGTCAGTGAGGAATAATGACAGGGGGCTCTTTGTAAACCCAGACTGCTGGCTGCTTTTTCTCCTCAATACATTCTTCTATTTTCATACTAATTCAAGCTCCACCCTGGGAAATGATTGTTCTGCCAGATACACAATGTTTCATCCAGAAATTCTGGGAATTTCTTACTTTGCATCTGCTAGTGAGCAAAAGAGCTATACCACTACCCTGAGGGAGTTGGCTTAGTTCAGAAGAGATTGCTAGGTTGATCCTTTCCAAGAAAGAGAGCAATGTCACCCAGACATTGCCTTAGATTAGTATTACCAGTTCTAGGCATGCAGCTTTCTTTGGCAAACTTGAGCTATGAGTGTCACAGTGGGAAGCTGTATTTGAATTCATTTTCATTGTGTTGCCAGCTGTGTGTATCATAGAGCTGTATTGTCAGGGCAGGTAGCTGCAACAGAAGATGAAGAATATTGTAATTACAGAGGTCCTATCTAGGTTTGCAAATAGTCTACTGGCAACAGAATCAGCAGGATTGCAGTTTACAAGGAGGATTAATAACGTTAGCCTGCAGCACTACAAGGACTTATGGTTGAAGCTAGGTCATAATAGAAGTGTGGACTTAAAGATATATAGAAATTCTGGGGGTAAAGAAGAGCAGACTGATAGTCAGCCAACATATTTAGAGAAAATCTTAACACTGTAAATGTGTATGTTTTGCCTGAGAATGCCCTGATTCTTTTCTTTTTTTATCAAACTCGCTACACTTAATTCAGAAATCTAGCTATGCGGAAAGGAAGACCAAAAACACAGGGTTAATATTGATATGCATTTTGGATATAGATAATATTCTAAAATACGTGTTCAAGTGTAAGATGCTCTACATTACAATTTTTATGGATTTATAATCACTTTAGATTAAATTGACCAGAATAAAAAACAAATAACAGGAGGGTAGTAGATTAACCATAGTGTCTGTTTTCTGTGCCCCATATAACATTTGGGAATCCTTGTGTTTCAGTGTGTTTGTGAAAACGTGCTTTCTAAAAGCCTTTTGCTTTTTCTTCTCCAGATTCGGGAGCAGAATCGGTATGATTTAAAAACTGCAGGTCCACAGTCTCAGTTGCTTGCCGGAATTGTAGTGGATAAAAAGCCCTGTGCTGTAAGTGTAACCATTGTCTGAGTTAAAACATAGAACATTTTGAAGTATGTTCAGCATTTAAAGTTCAGTCTTTTCACACCTTGTATGACTGTGTCTCCTTGCTTTTGTAAGCCTCTTCAAACAAAGTAGGAGTAGAATACATATTTTTAAAATAAAATAGGAGTCATGATTTAAATACTGTCATGGGTTTGGGGCAAGAGCCAGTGTGGTGCAGTGGTTAAGGTGCTGGACTACGACCTGGAAACCAAAGTTCAAATCCCCACACAGCCATGAAGCTCACTGGATGACCTTGGGCCAGTCACTGCCTCTCAGCCTCAGAGGGAGGCAATGGTAAACCCCCTCTGAATACCGCTTACCATGAAAACCTTATTCATAGGGTCGCCATATGTCGGGATCGACTTGAAGGCAGTTCATTTCTATTTCCATGGGTTTGGGGGTTGAGATACATGATTTCTATGAGTCCCCTTCCAGCCTCTGATTTGGAACCCTGCACCTGGAGGTGGGCTCTGCAGCAGAAAAACCTGCTCTGCTGGTCAGATGAGCCTCTTTTGTTAATGTAATAGAGTGGCCAGGTGGGCTGATGGGTCTATCAAGTGCCCATTAACTGGTGAATGGGCCAGGGAGATGCTATTGCTACTGAAACGCTTCAGGAGAGCCCCCCCCCAAGGGGGCCAAAAGAGAGGCTTGTATTTTTTTAGTTGAGTCTGAGGAATGGCTGGGAACTGGAGACAGGCAGAGAGGCTGGCTCCCTGAACCATGGATTTTGGATGCCTCCTATAAGCCTGATGGGGAAAAAAGATCTATTGGACTATTGATGCTTTGAACCCTCCATCTTAAGCTCAGATTGGAATATATGTAAATAAATAAACCATATTTCATAAAGACACCACAGACTCCATTGACCTTCTTTTCAAGGAAACCAAATCCTGGGCAGGCTCAGGGACCCCTGGAGATCTCTCGCCGCTCAGAGATTGGGGTGGCTCACAACAATACTTGTAAAAGAAGCATTAATTTATGCATGTGTGACTTTTAATGGAGGCTAAGATTGTGCCCCTGTTTTTATTTTAGCTATCATACATACGGGTTTCAGGTAGATGTTTGAGAAAATCTCATAACGCTTGGTCAGATGGACAACAGCTGTGAAAATTGTAGGCTTCTTAAGAAAAAGCTAGACCAGCTTTCTACACGTCAGCATTCATAACTAAACTTTGTTTTGACTAAAAGTTGGTGTACTGGGCTGATTAATGCACTCTTCTCTAAGTTCAATAACCCAGTGGCTAAGGCCGTTCATGTTTTGGTAATTGTTTTCTAAACTGTTTCATGCCTTCAGATTCAGATATAATCATTTGGAATTGTTTAATGTGCTTGTTATTTGTAGTTGCTTCTCCTCTTTAAAACATTTTAATTTTTTTCCAGCCCATGCAGTTTGAAGAAGATGAGCATGCCCCACCAGCCCCTCCCAACCCGTTCAGTCATCTCACTGAAAAGGAACTGGAAGAGTACAAGCAGACAATCGAACGCAAGCAACAAGGAGTGGAGGGTGAGTGTTCTGATTGCCTAAATGTTTTCCATCAGCAGTCTGATTCCCTGGAGTTTGAGTTAACATAACTCAAAATTCATCTTGAATTTTTAAATTCCTAAACTAAGAGCCATTATGTTAAATAATAATCAGTGTAAAGGCCCAAAACTCTTCAGGCAAGAATTTATCTTTCACAACTTGCCTCTTCTTAGTGCTACACTTTGTTGTGACCAGTACAGTCTTAATCTTATGCAACTCTTAGATCGATGGGAATTCAAACCTAAAATAAATAGTTTGTAGTGCTAAGGGAATCTAATTTTGACTCCAAAAGGGTCATCAGCTCCTCAATGTCCAGAAACTTCCATCTTGGTACTCATCATTATGTAACTTCAGAATGACCATTACTGATGCTTCAGTAACTTGGATAAAACTTTTAACATACTAAAGCTTAGCAGTCACTAACCCCTCACTTTCTATTTCCTGCAATTGTAAAATCATCTGCTCCAAACTATCTTTCATCTTATCCTTCTCCACAGTATTCCTAGATAAGATGACCACCACCCTGCGGCTTTCATCTGAACTCCTTACTTCCTTTAAACTCCTGGATACCATCTGCTCAACCATTAATTCCCACACCCTTCACTCCATCCTTTCCCACTGCATTCAAATATGCCACCATCTCCTCATTCTCAAAAAACAAAAACCTCTCTTGGCCCAAGCTGCCCCTCTTAACTTTTTTTTTTTTTTACCCTTAACCTCCAAACTCTTGGAACATGCTGTTTTACTCTCACTACTTCTAGTAGTCTTGGGAATATTTTAAAAAAATGTACTCTCCTTTCGACATCTACAGAATAAAAATGGACAGTTGTTAAATTTCATATTCCTATGAAGCGGCTTACATAGAAAGGAAGGATGACTAGATGAATTTGGTGGCATCTGTTATACATTTGTATTGTTTTTTCACATCACTGGTATATGACCGTGTGTCGGAAGGCAGAGCTGGGGTCCCAGTCCCGGGGAGCTGGATCCCGGAGAGTTGGGAGAAGAGTATTCGGATGGATGGCAGAGGGAAGGGGGAGGAACTTCCCCCCTTTGGAGCGAAGACGAAACAGAGGAACTGCCAGTGATAAGGTCGCTTAGCAACGGGGAGCCTGAGCCCTCCCTGGACATTCTCACGCCTCCCCCTCTTTCAGGCTCAGAGCAAGAGGGGGAAGAGGGAGGGCTGCTCACAGCCAAAAAGCGGGGAGGCAGTTTACCATCAGCTCCTCCCCTATCCCCCATCCTGGAATTGGAAACTTCAGAAGAGGAGGGGGTGATGCTTCCCCCCTCACCGCGCACACACAGACAGCTGAAAAGACAGGAGAGAAGGGGGGGAAGGCGGGCAGTACCTGAGGGGCAGTTAAGGAGGAGCGAAAGATTGCGCGCCCGTTTGGCCCCTTCTTAAAGAACAGGCGGGAAGAAGTCCTTTGCTCTGTCAACTTTCTCCCAATGCCGCAGGACCTGTATCCCTGTATTGATTCATGAGAAAACGCAGTCTTTGTTTGGACATTACCCTAATAAAACACGAATTAACTACAATCGTTGGTCTGGTTCCTGAGTCACATCCTGGGCCTGACAGCTTGACAGAGCCACCTAAATCACCCTCAATGCTCTCTTCACGTGACTGGGACAAGATGTCAAAGGGAGCAGCGGGGGGGACGAACCCCACTTCTGAGACGGAAGAAGTGGAACTCCTGAGGACTAAGGTAGCTGATTTGCAGATGGATGTTCAAGCCCTGCTAGCAGCAGTCAAGGCGCTGAAGACGGATAATCAAACCTTGAAGGCCACGATAGACCAGATGCGAATAGCCCCTCCAGCTGCCGTAGTAAAGGTTCCCATTGGATTGCCCCCAAAATACGCGGGACAAAGTGATCAGTTGGCAACCTTCGTGGCTCAATGTGAGTTATATCTGGATGTCAGGCACACGGAATTTCCAGACGATGGGGCTAAAGTAGCTTTCGTGATTAGCCTCCTGGAGGGAGAAGCTGCAAAATGGGTGACTCCGTATCTCGTGAGAAAGGAAGGTACAGAGGATTTATACAGGAGATGACCGAGATGTTTCAAGACCCGCAAAGGGCTGAAACAGTAGCGCGGCAACTAGGCGGTCTGAAGCTAGCTAAAGGGACTGTTTCCGAGTACACTAACGCTTTTAAAATTCTGTCCCAGGAAACTGGTTACAATGACGCCGCCCTGATGTTTATGTACCGGAGTGGATTAAATGCTGAAATCCTGGATGAGTTGGCCAGGACCTCCCCCCCTGCTGACCTGCCAGGGCTCATCTGGCTATGCCTACAGATAGATCACCGGATGGAAGGAAGGCGCCTAGAAAGGAAGCAGGAGGTCCCGAGATACTCAGCCTCGGCATCCCGCAACAAGACCCTTCCCACTGCAGGGATGGCAGGTAATGCAACTGAGGGACAGGGAGGGGCTAGGCCAAGACTGTCGGAAGAAGAAAAGGAAAGACAACGCCGGGAACGTTTATGCTTTTATTGTTCAAAGCCGGGCCATGTGGCCAGAGACTGTGGACTGAAAGGGGGGAAAGCCGAGCCGTCGGGAAACTAGAACACCCAGTCCACGCGCAGGCCGGTGGACTGGGGGCAGCGTTGTATAAAGGCTCCCCAATGATCCAACCTCCCTCAAAGGGGGTGTTGGTCTTGCCTATTCGGATTACAACTTCCAGAGGAGTGGTGTTTAATTCCACTGCCTTAATTGACAGTGGAGCCTCCACAAATTTTATTGATGCAAAGTTACTCAAGCGTCATGGAATTTCCCGGTGGAAACTGGACGCTCCCCTAGCTGTGGAGACTATCGATGGGAGACCCCTGAAGTCAGGAGGGGTGACACAAGCCACGGAGGAAGTGAAACTTCAAATCCCTGGGCACAAAGAGTTCATTTCGCTATACGTGTCAGATCTCTCGAACTTTGAGGTGATTCTGGGAATGCCCTGGCTAGCAAAGCATGAACCCAAAATAAGTTGGAAGGAGGCGGTGGTGTGGTTCACCTCACAGTATTGCCAGGAGAACTGTCAACCTGAAGGAATCAAGAACACCTTAGCGGGGGCAGTGCAAGAGATCGAGCAAGTGACCCTGCCACCAAAGCATGAAGAATTCAAAGATGTGTTTGATGAAAAAGAGGCAGAGACTTTACCCCCCACCGCCCTTACAACTGTGCGATTGATCTAGTGCCAGGAGCCAGCATCCCATCAGGGAGAATCTACTCTCTTACAGAGAATGAGAGGGAGGCCCTGAAGGAATTCCTGAATAAAAACCTGAGGCGAGGATTCATACGCCCCTCACAATCCCCTGCTGGAGCGCCACTATTGTTTGTGAAAAAGAAGGGGGGGGGACTCAGACCCTGTAACGACTATCACGCATTGAACCAGATCACCATCCCCAACAGCTACCCGCTGCCCCTGATCTCAGAGTTGCTGGACCGACTGCGCTCTGCAAAAATCTTCACGAAGTTGGATTTGAGAGGAGCGTACAATCTGATCAGAATGAAGGAGGGAGATGAATGGAAAACAGGATTCTTGACCGCTTACGGACAGTATGAATACCTGGTCATGCCGTTTGGGCTTTGTGGAAGTCCAGGAATTTTTCAAAAATTCATGAACGACGTGTTTAGAGACTTGTTGGACACGTATGTAATCTGTTACTTAGATGATATCCTGGTGTTCTCAAAGAACCAGGAAGACCACGACCAGCATGTGAAGACGGTGTTGAAGAGACTGAGAGAAAATCACCTGTATGCTAAATTAGAGAAATGTGGATTTGACCTCAAGTCTCTAGACTTCCTTGGATATCGAATCTCAGCGGAAGGCGTGGAGATGGACCCAGGGAAAGTAAGCTGCATATTGGACTGGGGCCAACCTGTCACCAAAAAGGATGTACAACGGTTTTTGGGGTTTGCCAATTATTACAGAAAGTTCATTCCAGGATTTTCCAAATTAACAGCTCCTCTGACTGACTGTTTAAGGGGGAAGAGGAAGTTTCAATGGACAGAGAACGCCACCGAGGCCTTTGAGGAGCTGAAGAGAAGGTTTGCTATTCAGCCCATTCTACGCTTTGCTGATCCGAACCGCCCTTTCGTAGTGGAAGCAGATGCTTCAGATTTTGCCATCGGGGGGGTCCTGCTACAATTAGACCAAGAAGGGAAGGAGCTGCACCCCTGTGCATACTTCTCTCGGAAGTTAAAGCCTGCAGAGAAGAACTACACAGTTTGGGAGAAGGAGCTGCTGGCCATCAAGGACTCTTTTGAAAACTGGAGACAATACCTAGAGGGGACCTCTCATCGAATTGAAGTGCGCTCCGACCACAAGAATCTTGAAAGCCTCCAAACAGCCAGAAAGCTGAACCAGAGACAGATAAGATGGTCCCAGTTCTTCACTAGGTTTAACTTCCAGATTACTTACCATGCCCAAGCCAAAAACCAGAGAGCGGATGCCTTATCCAGACAGCCACAATACAAAGAAAGTGAATCCGAGGACCAGCCTCAGTACGTAATCCCGCCAGAGAAATTAACGTTGGGAGTATGCCAGCCTTCATGGGAAGAGGAACTCAAAAAGGCACAACAAGAAGATGCAGACATGCTAAAATATCAGCAGGAGACGGGACAAGGTCAAGACTCAGAAGTAACCTTTCACTGGAGAAATGGACTGTTATGGTTCAAAACCGCCAGATATGTGCCAGAAGGGGAATTAAGGCTCAGAATCCTACGCCAGTGTCATGATTCCATCACAGCGGGACACTTTGGGATTTACAAGACCATTCAGAACGTGGCCAAGGACTTCTGGTGGCCTAAAATGCGTCGGGATATTGAGAGTTATGTAAAGTCCTGCTCTGTCTGTCTGCGGACAAAAACACAAACAGGGACACCAGCAGGACTGTTACAACCGTTGCCTGTCCCACACGAACCCTGGAAGGACCTCTCCATGGATTTTATAACTGATCTACCCAAGTCCCAAGGAATGACAGCCATCTTAGTAGTGGTGGATCTACTTACCAAAATGGCACACTTTCTTCCTTGTGCAGGGGCCTTAGAGGCTAAAGAAACGGCCAAGTTATTCATAAAAGAAGTCTATCGGCTGCATGGATTGCCAAACAGCGTAGTCTCAGACCGAGGAACTCAGTTCACAGCCAAATTTTGGAGAGCAATGTGGAAACAGTTGCAGACGGAATTAAAACTCTCCTCCGCCCATCACCCCCAGACAGATGGGCAGACGGAACGCTTGAACGCCGTTTTGGAAAGATATTTACGAAGTTATGTGTCCTATCAACAGACTGACTGGGTATCATATTTGCATTTTGCAGAGTTCGCCTACAACAATTCTCTGCACTCCAACACTCAACAAACCCCGTTCTTCGCTAATTATGGATTCCATCCTAAAGTCTTTCCAAGCAGCTCAGAAGGAATGCTGGTACCGGCAGCTGAGAACTTCCTTAAGGAATTGAAAGCAGCGCAACAGACACTGAAACAGCAGTTAAACGAAGCCAAAACAGAGTACAAGCGAGTTGCTGACCTGCACAGGAAGGAGCCCCCCCCCCTTCAACCGGGAGACCAGGTATGGCTGTCCACCCGCTTCCTCCAGATGCCGGGCAAATGTAGAAAATTACAAGACAAGAGGGTGGGTCCTTTCCAAATAGAAACTCAAATCAATCCCGTGGCGTACCGACTGAAGCTGCCTGACACGTTTAAAATACATCCTGTGTTCCATCGATCCCTCTTAACGAAAGCCGCCCCTCCCAGTGAGTTACGGCCGAAAGAACCTCCCGGAGCTCCACTCCTGGTAAATGAGCAGCTTGAGTTTGAAGTTGAGGAGATCTTAGATTCCAGGATCAGACGCCACAAGCTGCAGTACTTGATTCACTGGAAAGGCTATGGGGTGGCTGACAGATCATGGGAAGATGCAGCTGATGTGCATGCTCCAGAATTGGTAAAACTTTTCCATCAACGTTTTCCCCACCGTCCCAAGCCAGGCAAGGGGAGGGGGGCACAGCCTGGGAGGGGGGATGGTGTCGGAAGGCAGAGCTGGGGTCCCAATCCCGGGGAGCTGGATCCCGGAGAGTTGGGAGAAGAGTATTCAGATGAATGGCAGAGGGAAGGGGGAGGAACTTCCCCCCTTTGGAGCGAAGACGAAACAGAGGAACTGCCAGTGATAAGGTCGCTTAGCAACGGGGAGCCTGAGCCTCCCTGGACATTCTCACGCCTCCCCCTCTTTCAGGCTCAGAGCAAGAGGGGGAAGAGGGAGGGCTGCTCACAGCCGAAAAGCGGGGAGGCAGTTTACCATCAGCTCCTTCCCTATCCCCCATCCTGGAATCGGAAACTTCAGAAGAGGAGGGGGTGATGCTTCCCCCCTCACCGCGCACACGCAGACAGCTGAAAAGACAGGAGAGAAGGGGGGGAAGGCGGGCAGTACCTGAGGGGCAGTTAAGGAGGAGCGAAAGATTGCGCGCCCGTTTGGCCCCTTCTTAAAGAACAGGCGGGAAGAAGTCCCTTGCTCTGTCAACTTTCTCCCAATGCCACAGGACCTGTATCCCTGTATTGATTCATGAGAAAACGCAGTCTTTGTTTGGACATTACCCTAATAAAACACGAATTAACTACAATCGTTGGTCTGGTTCCTGAGTCACATCCTGGGCCTGACACCGTGTCTGTATATGAAAACAAAGAAGGACTGTGCCCCTGCTTTAGAAAATAGAAACTAGTATTAGGTTTGTTCACCAGTACAATCAGCAGGGTAAAAGGTAAGCATCCTTAAATTATAAATTCTCAAGCACAACAGTCTGAGAATAGTATTTTCTGTTATCTACAATCTTAATGTTACTGCTAGCAATCGTCTAACTTGCCAATTTCTTGTTTTTGAAAGGATAAAGATTCAAAGGTAAAAAAAATTGCATTACAACAAACTTTTTCACCCATCTTCATTCAAAGCATCTGAAAAGGTTCTTTTACAATGCAGGAATCATTAATTTGCTGTTATCTGTCACTAGCATTTTCAGCACTAACATTGCATAGATTGTTCTGTCTATTTTGTATAGTCACAAACTATGTTTGCATGGAATACTTCTAAATAATTGGGACCATCTTTACTGTATTACACATGTAATTATTTTAAATTACTAATAGGATGAGATTACTCTAATTATGTGTGATAACATCAGCATAACCTAATCAGTACTAGTGAGGTTGTTTATGTTTTGTATGCACTAACATTCACTGAATTTTTTGCATTAGTCCGTTTTGGCATGGCTTTTACTAACTCAAGGTCTTGTCCTACAGATGCTGATCAGGAATTACTCTCAGATGACGGGTCATCTGTTTCACAAATTAATTCTCAAACTCAGTCCCCACAAAATGTCCCTGACAAATTAGAAGGTATATAATGTAATGTAATGTACAATATTGTGAGCCTGTTACACCTTTCCTTGCCAATCATTTTTAATTCTTTAGGTCTGGGAAGGAAAATAAAGTTGCCTTATTAATGTGTGAAGGCTATTATTTATTGTTTTTTATATTTAAATCTTTTAAGAATCCTTCTGGATTTATCAAAACTAGAGAATCTTCGGTCTATATAAATTATTGGATAGGTTTGCCCATAATCTCATTCATCTGGAACAGATAATTTAGAGACTGTTTCAATGCCATGTTGATCTGCTATTCCAACACTAATTTATGTGCATACCATTTGGAAAAAGCATGCCATTTCTTTCCCAGGATTATATGTGTACATTGGCTTGTAATACTAGGCTACTCTAACAGGCTATGATGTTGCTCTGTTGGAATTGTCATTGCATCCTATACTAATCAGATACAGAGTCTCTTAAGTGTCCAGTTGTGGCTGGGACATGGCTGAAAGCCTTGATGCCACGTGTCCTAAAATTAATATTGCTCATGAGCTATGTACTAGGTTTTTTATTTAAATAAATAGTAGGGAAGGAGGAAAACACCATTTTGTAGAGAATTTTGCTTGCAAATATGGGATATTAATGCCTAAATAAAAATGAGACATGGGGGACAGCAAGGACCCCAGTCTCAAATACCTAGCTTTACTAGCTAGTCCCTGTATGCCAATATGTCATTTGTATTCAATTGCTGCATAATCATCAATATCACAAAAAATAAAACACTTCCTCCTTCCCATTGTTTCTTTCTCCAGAAAATGATGCTTACCAACAGGATGCTAACCTCTTCTCTCTGGAGATCCCAGTTGTTGTAATGAATGGCAAAGAAGATTCACATGATGTAGAAGAGGATCTTGCACAAAGAGTCAGCCAGTTAACCACTAGTACTGTAGAGAATGTAGAGATTACCATTAAGGCCTCTGAAAAGATTGAGGAGGCCCTTTCCCCTGAGGGCTCTCCTTCCAAATCACCATCAAAGAAGAAGAAGAAATTCCGTACTCCATCTTTCCTAAAAAAGAACAAAAAGAAGGAAAAGGTGGAAGCCTGAGTGCAGTTCGCTACATTGCACATTTGAAACCCATGTTTTAGTTCATGTTTTAGTCACATTAGGTAGGGTTGTGCAGAAAAATGGGCCTTAACCTGAAAGCAGAACTGGAAAATAAAATTAAATAGAAACAAGTTTTATGTTAATTAAGCAAA
Organism: Rhineura floridana; assembly: GCF_030035675.1. NCBI lineage: Eukaryota > Metazoa > Chordata > Lepidosauria > Squamata > Rhineuridae > Rhineura > Rhineura floridana. The sequence goes on along the minus strand of NC_084486.1, from coordinate 78,038,945 downwards.
GAATTCATCTCTTAATTAGTATGTGTAAGTATTACTATGAGGGTTTGAAATACTTAATAGTTCCACCACAAACTAACACTGGCAGGTGTTCCAATTGTAATTGCAGATACTCTTACGGACATGGAGATTTTTCAAATCTTCAGCACAGTATCACTAACGTAACTGCTATCAGATAATTTTTTTTAATCCACTGCGTAATTGGATGACACTTCTTGGTATTGTGATCTTAATCATAGCATTTGTTTTTATCCCTGCCTCAGAGGATGCTGTTCACCTCACCTTTTCCACAGTAGGTCATTTATTATGCACTGGCACATAATATTAGAGTGGAAAACTATAAAATGAATTGCATTTGGAATTTTATAGATTCTGTAAAAATTGCATTCATCAAAAGTAACTTTTGCCAAATATTTCATTTTAATGAGATACAATTTTTGAAAACTTTTTTTATTCTATCAGTTGGGGGGGCAGGGAGAAAGCCCTTATTTTTCAATAAAAGGGATTTTATACACTTAACATTGATAACTTAGTTTAACTATGGCAAAACAGAAAGAATTTTATATGTTGAAATTTTTGTATACCACTCAGTATAAAGTATTATAGGCATGTAAACCAAGCATTTAACAGTAGAACGTATAAGGATGCTTGGTGTAGAGTATACTTAAATATAATTCAGGAATCCAGAGCCTCTGATACCAGATGTTGAAAGCGTATAAATTGAACTGGATTCAGGTTTAAATCTTACTGTATTTTTTTTCCTCATGGTATTGCTGTTGAATGAAGAAAAAGAAACTTATTAACATATGGCCTATCCAGGAGATCAGTTCAGAGTATGTCCCTTAGCCTTGTGTGTTACTTCTGCAGCAAGTCCAGCTAAATTCTCAGGGCAAAGTCTTGAGGACTTGTTGGTCAAGTTTAAGTCACAAGGGCCTTTGCCTTGAGACACTCAGTTGCAGATCCTCTGTGAGTTCCCTCTTTGCAGATGGAGTGCTGGTACTATGGTAACAGAATGGTAAGACCATTGGGTGAAGAGTGTGAAACTCATGCAATTACATTCCAATATCACTCCAGTGGTAATGGCCCCACTAGCTGGGGAAAGAATAGTTATCCTGAAGTGACCAGAGCCATTCAAGTGCAGCACAATGGAATATGCCCATAACAAAAGTGCTTCCTTGAGGGATGGAGTCTGGATCCCACACAGTGATTTTGAAGCAACTGCATATATGTTGCACTATTAACTGATCATCTGGAAAGGCTTACAACCAAATGAAGGAGACAAAACTGAAAAAGGGAAAGTGAAATGGAAAGAATTAGGGGTTGGAGGTAAAGAGATAGCTTGTGAATTATTTTTCATAAAATATATGGTATGGATTGGGGGGTATTTTTATTAAATTTATGGAACAGCAGTTTCATATAAAATGTATAGGTTTTCATATGAAGTGCCACACTTCCCCCTTCCTATAATTGATTTTAATAGGATAATTTTAATCTGAGTTTTGCCTTCTCAAGGAATCTTAGAATCAATTAGTATAGCACTATATGTGCTGATCCTGCCACTTACTCCTTTTTGCTGGTAGCTTTATTTTGCTTTGAACTTTTTTAAAAAAAAAAACCTGTAAATACACGCTAAACATGAAAATTTACCTAGGGCTTTTAAACTAGCCTTTGTTTTTGAATAGCCACAAGAGCAAATACACCTCAAATATCAAAGTGACTCCCAGATTGCCAGTTGAAATATATACCGTATATAGATTGTTAAATATGGCTGGGGTGTGGTTTGGCATGGAAAAAAATTGACTATAGCATGTTACAAGGCTGGTTAGCTTTGACTGTGTGTGACAATGCAGCTCTGGAGTGACTCTGGAAACGATATTTTAGATATCTCAAAATACTGGAATCAGTGTGTTCTTTTTTTAAAAAAATGCTTAACTTTGTTTATGTTCTACATTTTTTGTGTTGTATTACAACATATGTAGAAACAGTAACTGGTGAACTATGCCTTTCATAACTTTTAAAAAATATATCTAAATGAATGCAATGTGCATAACTATTTTTAAAAATGCAACCGTGAACTATTTGCACCTTTTTTTTTTTTGCTAATGCCTCTATTTACTTGCTTTGGCATAAAGAATGAGCCAGCCAACTCTGCGTCCTGTGGAAAAATATATAAATGTCGTTGGAAATTGCTCATAGATGTAATGCTAATTAATGTTAAATCACAAATAAACAGTATTTTAAATAAATGGATTTTGGAAACTAACTTCTTCACAACATTCCTCAACAGGGGAACATATAGTATGCAGCCCTTAAAGCAGTTGTATGCAGTGGCAGAGAGTAGTAGTATAATAGTTTAAAGGTAAGAACTTCTATTTGAAAATAGAAAATTAATTAAAAGGTTACCATATGGCAATCACAAAGAATTGATTTTTCTCCACTACCTAGAGTTCAGAATCTCTAGAAATCTGTAATCGCATCATCTACATGGTCTTTAGGATAGAATATTATAAATGCAGATCCGTATTCTGGTGTCTAGACTTACAGTTGCAGCAGGAAAACTTGAAAAAATGAGGCAGTGCCTACTGAAGTCTGAAAACAAGGAAACTGTGCTGCTGTATTACTTCTACATTATTGCAACTCACCCATGTCCCACAATTGCTTCTGCTTAGCTGTGTATACACTCTCAGCAGGCATTAACTATTAGTATACTGTAAATGCAGTCTCTGGCCATTAGGTGGCACCCGCTCCCTTTCACGTTTCTGATGCATGTAGGATTAATCCCTTGAAAAACAATTAGCGAGCTGCTTTCAAAGAAAGTATTTTGGTGAAGGCATTATTCCAGCTGCAGTTCAAACAGATGAAAGAGAACAGCTGGCTTTTTTGGATGGTCTGTGTTTATCAGCTCAGTTAGAAACCCAGATATGGAATGTATATCTCAGAGGATTTCTCCCTCTTCCCACACACATGTACACATTTCCTTAAAATCTTTTAAGATTATTTTGATTGCCTTTACCAACTGTCTTGGGTACCAGAATATTCCTATTTTTAGAATTTTAGTTTCTTGGGTAGATCACATTTAACTTGTCAGATTACCCTTCATTTTAGGACCACATCATGCAAAATTTGTACACAAATTGAAATGTTAATGGAGTAGCTGCATAAAAATGTTTCCCTGTAGATACATGTGGCACACATGTGCTGGTAAACTCTTACTGTGTTGTGGCTTTTCAGCACCTATACATTGGGAAAACATGCCTGTATATACTCACAGCAAATTACATTTAATGTGATTATAAACTACTCTGAAATCAAATTTCTAAACAGCAGTATGTAACTTTTAATGTTAGATTTACATTTTTGTTCTACATTAAAATCTATTTGGCAATGCATTTTAGGTCACAGTGTTCTTTAAAAAAAGCAGCAAAACTACAGGATTTAGAATGGTATTTCAACAGTACTGAAAAACTTAAAAGACTTGTTGAAAGAGGAAGCTCTTCAATAGGTGCCAAAAAGATAACAGAGATGGTGCTGTTGAAAATAGCAGGTTTGTAAGTGATATCTTAAGCAAATTAGCACTAATTATGATTAGCACTTGACAATTATTTATTAACATTAATATTAAGGCTGATGGTTGTTAACACCTTGCTATTGAATAAAAGTGAGACTTGCAGTCATTTTGCTCTGCTGAAAAGCAGTTAAATATGGAGATTGCTTAATTACATAAATTTGGTGCTTAATTACTTAAATTTGGTTTTGAAATAAAAGATGAAAATACAAAAAGGAGGCACATTTAATAACAATAATGCTAATTAAATAATTTTATTTATTTATTTATTTATTTATTTTATCCTCCCAGAAGGATCTCAGGGTGGGATAATACAACCGTAATGCTAATTACAAGAAAAAGGGGATATAGTTGTTTAAAAAAAAAAATACCGTCTTCATGGTGTTGTAATTATGGACAGTCTTGTGGAATGGTTAAAGAAGCAGAGTAATCCTAATGAGGGACCTGGGGAGGAGAGAGATGGAGGATTTACCACTGGATCCCAACCCCTGTCAGCTTGCATCAACCATGGCTGCAGGTGGGGGGACTTGTGTTTTTCACGATCTCCAGGCTGGCTTAGTTGATGGGCTCAAGGGTCAGGCACCTCAGGGAATCAATGGACCCTTGAGTCCACTGGATCCAAAGCTGCGTGTAGCCCCATCCTGAAATACCCTATTTTGGGGCTTACCCCTTGCTGCCTCTGGTGGCATTGTCCACCTGCTAGGAAAGGCTGTTGGAGAAGCAACTATGTACCATCCAACACCCAACCCAGCCCTCAGTGGAGGGGAGGTGGTAGGATTGTGTTCAAAAATAGCCTGAAGAGAGGATTACTAAGTAATGAGGGAGAAAAGGGAAAGAAAATAAATGTTGCATGTGAGTATATAACAAATGGCAAATACATCATGAGGACAGCCATGTATGTTGGGTGGGAAGGCCACCTGCTTTGCAGAAAGCCAGAAGGATCACCCACTCTTTTGTTCCCACCCCATTCACAGCATTGCTGCACGTTTACATGTGGGCTGGGGAGTGGAAAATCACCTGCCAAAATAGCTTTCTGTTGAACCAAACTAATAATGATTTCAGCCGTGTGAAAATAAAGTTTGTGAGTGAGAGTTGATGAACAAATCAATGGTTCCTCAGGTATTTCTTTAGATCAGGGATAGGGTACCTGTGGCCATCATCCCTGTTCCCAGACCATGCTGGCTAGGGCTGACAGGAGTTGGAGTCTGGAGGGCTACAGCTTCCCCATCCCTGCTTTTATTATTGGTACCTTAATATTGAAGGAAGACACAAATGGAATGAACATCTTTGTCAGTATCCTTTTCAAGCAGAAAAAACTGCATTGATGAAAGCTGTTTTCAGTTGCATCCTGGCCAGTAAATGTTTTGAAAAAAGTCAGACAGATAGAGGCAATGACTACTCAGTCATCAAAAGGAGATTTTTATGCATATTCAAAAGTTCACTTAATTTTTTTCCCATTGCTGAAACCTGGATTTTTTAGAGTCCCTAGGCTGAGGGTAAGAAACCCTTGTCTAATTCAAATCAATTTGAGCCAAGAGAATATATTTCAAGCTTCAGTTTAGAATAACCATTACATATCTAAGTCAGGGTTGAGTGAATGCTGGATTCTTAGAGTTCTAACAAGGAGAGCAAAGGACTTGAAAGCAAACAGCATGCAGAGCTAGATTTGTGAAGGGAATCAATTCCCATTAGCATCACAAGGGGAAAGTATCAGTGCTTGAGTTGGAGTAAGGTTATAAGAAAATAAGAAAGGATGATCTGTGGCAATCAAGAAACATGAATCAGGACCAGAAGATGGTCCTGAAGCTGAAATGAATGTCAACCAGCCTCAGCTCCAGGAAAGATAGTGGTTGGGCTCAAGTTTGATACAGACACCTCTTACGGTCTAGGGGCACATTATACACTTACTAAAGCTGGGTAGGTTTGTCTCTGGTCTGTATGCCATCTTGAGTTGCATAATGGAAGAAAGGTGGGAAATAAAATTAGCGGACCTGATAGGCAACAATACAACAGTAGGAGACAAGAGACAGCTTCTGAGTGTGATCCTTTCTTCTTGTGTTGGGTGATTGAATGCACTGATGCTATGCATTCCCTCATTCAGGATATCATGTATTGTCCGTCCCTTGATAGGAGACTAATAGGAAAAAAGGACCTCCCAACTGTTGGACTGGTACCGTTAACCTGGCTATATGTGAATAAAGCAGGAATGTTGGGCACAGTTCCCCCTAAGTTGTATTGTAGTTTTATATAAAAATTGTAGTTATAAAGAGATTGCAATGGAATACATATTTTTCTTGCAATGGAAGCTTGCAGTTTACTTGATGGGGAAGAGTATCCTTTTAGAATCAGCCCTGGTGTCTGGAGGGGCCTCAGTTCCATGGTAGTGGACAAAAGTGACAGAAAAGAAGCACTGGACTAGGGCAGGCTATGCAACTGGAACAGTTAACACCCTAGGCTACTCTTTGCATGTGACACACAGGGCCAGCTCCAGGTTTGGAGACCCTTGGGCAAGATGCCATCAGTAGACTCTCCTCCTCCCTGCATTTGTCCATTGCTCTCTCCTAGAGCCCAAGCCCTGTTACTGCCCAAAAGAAAGGACACACGCAAAAGCTGACAGCGGCAGCCATTATTCTTTCTGCCCACTCCTATTGTTGGCTGGCGTTTCCCCTCTGGGGCGCAGCAGATGGCAATGGGAGGAGGAGCTCTGGTGGTCAGCAGTGAGCCTCTGCTGAGGCTTGGGCCTTAGCAGGCACCCAGCATTACTGACCTCTGCTGTAGCCCCAGCTACACTAATGCCTAGCTGAGAATACCAGAACCTGCTATCCATAAATGTCTTTACATAAATGTTTCCATTAATAACATAAAACTTGTCTTGCTGGATCAGACCAATGTCCATCTAATCCAACACCTCCCAGCCACCTCCTCTGGTTACTAACAAGCCACACCTTTCTCTGTCAGCTGTGGCTTTCACAGGCTGGCATAGATATATATTTCTCCATGTGGAAATTCTTTATTCCGCTCAGTTTTTACTGTGGATCTCCTCAAGTTTTGGAAAAAGAAGAAAAATGCAAGGTAGGGAGATAAATTTGGAAGGGGGTACTCTCCCCATCTAGATCTTTATGCTTACGCATGAAGAGGCTGATTATCTCTACACAACATAGAAGCTCTTTAAACTAGACACCTTGAGGCCCAATGCAGGCTTTTGGCTCTATAGTCTTCCCTTTCAGTACATTATGCTGGCAGGAGCCCAAGTTTCATTTAACACAGAACTTTGATAATATAACGTAGTTAAGTAAAAAAAGGTTATGGTAAGGATACAGTTGCTGAAATCAACAGATACAGGCACCAGTGCAATATGGTGCTGCTTTACTTTGGGTACTTGACTGTCAGTCTTAATCGCAACAAGTCTGCCCTGGCCAGATACAGGAAAATGTATCCTATTTTATTTGTTCTTCCAAATACCATTTATTTATTATTTAAAATGTTTATACCCTGCCCTTCTTTGTAGTTCAAGACAGCTCACAAAAATAATAAAATCCAATAAGAACAGTGATCATCTGAAATTACAATTAAATAACAAAGGCAGCAATAGAACAATTTAAAAACAACGCAGTAAAAACATTACCAATAAAAAGCTAGAGTAGAAAACTAGAGTAAAATATCAGCTTGACTGTGATTAATTATGGTAGGGAAGCAATAAAATCCAGTCTCTATAAAGTCCTTCCTCGATGGCAAGATCTTAACACTGCAGAAGGCCAACAAGGAGAGGGACAAGTGAAATCTCCCTAGGTAGGAAGTTCCAAAGTCTGAAGAAGGCCCTCTACCTTGACCCAACCAAACATGGAACTGATGACAGGGCCACCACAAATAGGTGGACAGGCTCATATAGGAGAAGGCTGTCTATCAGTCTCAGGGACTCTGTTCCAAACCACCATTTTGGGATGCCCAAACTTAGTTCTGTAACTCGGAGTAGCTAACGTGGTGCCCCCCAAGTATTGTGGACTACAACTCCCATCATCCCTCATCACTCACTAGCCATGCTGGTTGAGGCTGATGGAAGTTGGAGTCCACAACATCTGGAGGGTGCCCGGTTGGCTTCCCCTGATGTACATGGTAGAAGATGCACATGAATGATCTGCTCCGAGCTTGGGAACTAGTGTGTGAAGATTTTTTAGATGCTATTTCTGCAGCTATCGCAGCTGTCACCGTGCCCATTAACAGTTCTCTCAGACAAAATCCCAAACCAAACTAACTGGCCCTGCAGAGTGCCCATTTACAATTCTTTAAGCATTCACTCCATATAATGTTTTTCTCAGAAGAGCCTTAGATTTAGAACACAAAACATACTTTGTGGCTCTGAAGTGCTTTCAGGGACAATTAATTGTGCATGCTCACCAGACACACTTTGAAAGCACTAACTGCCATGGATGGGACACTGCAGGTTAACCAGGGCATCCAAGGCAATCCTTTGTTTACATGTATCCCTGCTTCCCAAGAAACATGTGCCAGCTCTGAAGCCTGGGTATAATTTAGAGCAGTGAAAACATGCCAAATCTATGCATGCCTATGCAAAGTTGCTTGTACAAAAAGCCTTCTGATCAAGAATACATCTTCAGCAGTATTATCACTAATTATGGGTTTTTTTCCTCCTCCCTTTTTAGACTTCAAAAAGGGGTGAGGGGGAGACAATTCTTTCTCATAAATGTGTGAAAATGGCTATCAACTATGGAAAAAAAACAATTAGTAGTTGAACTGGCTGCTGGCATAGCCACAAAAGCTTTTCAAATTGCTTCTTGGCCCAACAATTTCTGTGGCTAACATTCAAGTCTGTTTCTTGAGGGTGGCTCATCTTTATCTCACTACCGTCCATTTGAAGAGGATTCAAGATCTTCTAGAGTTTAAAGGGGATACTGGGCTTCCATTTTATCTGCTGGTTATAAAGTAGTCACAATGAAATTGAGAGAGTTACTACAACATTCACCCGGGTGTTACTGAGTTCTTCAGACATGTTTTGAAGCTTGAATCTTTGACCTAGATCTTGGATTCCTGTGGTAACGTATGTTTTGGCTCGTAAACACAATTTGGACTCTGCTGAGCAAGGACTTTGCTCAACTCCAGCTGGATTTTTTCATGTTTCTTTAGTCAATAGATATCTTTTCCTGAAAAGAAATCAAATTCTGAAACAGAGGAAAACCAACTGTACAAGCAGAAACCTCAATCTTTTATTTATACTGATTAAGAGAATTATGCATATTTATTTAATTCATGTAGTTTCTAGAAGCAGAATTTGCCTCATGTCAAATTCTATTCAGATTCTTTTCTTGCTCTAGAATTAAGGGATCAGAACAGTCATTAGGAAACAAGGTCACAAATTCTGACAAGTTGCGATTTCTGGCCACCATCCAGTTAAAAATAAATAAAAGGCCATCTATTTATTTTTGTTACCTGGGACTAGAAAAGAAAATAACTGGCCAGATGTGAACATCTTCATCAGCATCCATTTTGGACTTTCCATCTTGGGTAACCACACTTTCTTCTACTGTTCCTGGGAAAAGTCAAGATGATGGTCAAGGGACAAGTGGCAATTTTGACTGTCTGTCAAAAAGCACTCCACATCAACTTTTGCTACCTGTGGAGCAAAGAAGCAGTTTTTAGTGACTTGAGCCACAATCTAGCAGGGTTAAGCATACTTAAGCCAATTGAAATCAATGGGTTTAAGCATATTTAAGTCTGCACTGGAGCATGGAGCTGGTGTGGTGTACACTGCCTTAACCCTCACCCCAGAATGCCCTAAGGTATCTGCTCTCAAATCCTGATAGGATGTCAAAATGCGTGTGTGTGTGTGTTTTAGTCTCCTGTTACTGTGTAAAATGTCCACATGGTTGTATTTTCACTTATTTTCTGTCATTTCTGTTTCAACTAAGAACCCAGAACTTCGGGGGGGGGGGTTGCACCTGCTGAAGACCTTTCAGAAGCCTTTTGAGGCTTTATCCCAGCCTGCATCTGTGTTGGAATTGTTTTTAAAGATGTTTTAAAGATTTTGGGGGGGGAAATGTTTTTTAAAAATGTTTGTAAGATGTTTTGTTTTTAATATGTTTTACAGATGGTTTTAGTGTTTTATCGTTTGCTGCTCTGGGCTCCTTCTGGGAGGAAATGCAGGATATAAATTTAATAAATAAATAAACCCCAGCGCCCCTCACTTTTCATTCGTTTCTGGTTCATTTCTCTGACATGTGTTCCTGTATTGCTCTTTATGTGTGTGCTGTGGGCAAATACACACATCAGCAGAGAAACTATGAAAGACAAAGAGGCACAAGGAATAAAGAGTCAGCCAGCAAGCTGAAGGCTCATTTTCCAAGTAAGCTTACTCAGAGTTGTGCCAACCTGCCTCTTGAAACAGCAGGGCAGGTAGATTCAGCAGTGATTCCTTGACATGGGCTCTCGTTATGAAAGTCAGAACCTCTTTAATGAGCTTTTAGCTTTTCTACAACAAAACTCAGATGTAGGATTTTAATCAGAAGCACCAGCTAGGATATGATGCAGAGGCTATGATCACCCCATCTTATATCTTAGAACAGCCTTTCCCAACCAGTGTGCCTCCAGATGTTGTTGGACCACAATTCCCATCTTTCCTGACCATTGGCAATGCTGGCTGAGGCTGATGGGAGTTGTGGTCCAACAACATCTGGAGGCACACTGGTTGGGAAAGGCTGTCTTAGAACATGCAAAGGATATGTAGACAAACAACTGTTATCAAACTGAAGTGATCATATAAAGTTGTTACATGTGAACTCAGCTGAAGATCATTGGGTAACATTGTTTTCATGATAGCTGCAGTTACTACTTAACTTGTATGTGTGTTAAACCTTCTGTTCCAAAATTAGCAATCAGAAAGCACTTCTAGTCATCTTGGAGCCATCACCTCCCTCATTAGGCAACAATTGAAGTTAAACTGGGAAGTTAAAACCTAGGTACTGGCTAGTACATTATAAATTCAGATGGTGGTAATTAAGCACTGAGTGGATAATTTTCCTCCAGCATTAAGTCACTTTTTTGTATTTACTGCACACTGAAGTAAAGAAACAAGAAACAATAGCAATCATGTATTAAGATTCCCTGATTCAGAACCAGCTTTGCCATGAAACACTGAGAAACTTTGGGCATTAGATTCCAAAATGAATATCATTTCCCTAGCTTGAATTCTCACCTTGGCAAACATGCATCAGGCATAGCTAGGGAGAAAAAGGTTGTGTGGAGGCAGTTACAAAAGGAAACTGATAAGCAGGGGAACCATCCTGTCCTGCCTCCCATTTCTACACTGCAAGTTGTGTCTCCTCCTCTCAATCCTTTGCAACTGTTTAACAGCGGTCTTGATTAATCCCCCCCCGGGGTAGTATTTGCCCCTTGCAGTGAAATGCAGGCACCTGCATTCTTCTCTTCTTTGGGGCAATCAGCAACTTGGGAGTAGGAGTGTCTTTTTGATTAAACATTGCCTTCCTCCTCCCAGTGCTCTGAGGAAATTGGAGGTTTCTCACAGTGGTATTTTAGTATTCCCAGGCTGGTGACTCTGAGCACTCCCCAAACATTGTTTTCTCTACTGTAAGCTACGTGCAGTGTTGCAATTGACTTGGGGGAGAGGGATACCACTTTTTTGTATGTGGTAATTTCCACATGACCTACATACTGAGCATTCTCCTGATTTCTTTGCACAAAGTTTGTTGCGGCAAAAGTCTGGTTTTGGGGGTGAAACAGGTTTGTTGTGCAAGACCACCAAATCAACTTTAATTGCTCAACCTGAATTTGCCAGTATGTGATGGTATCCCATTCAAAAATGCTACAGTCTAGAAGCACCCAATGTGTGTGCCCAACTATGTCCCATCCACAATAATGAGTTTGAGACAGCTGGGCCAAGGGGGGGAGGAACAACTCTGAGCATGACATTTTAATAAATGTTTAAACATATTTTTTTAAATATTTTTTTAATTTGCACTCAAGCACTTGTTTATTTAATGCATTTGTTTGTCACTAACTACAAGAATGTCTCAAAATGACTTTCAATATAAGAACATAAGAAGAGCCTGCTGGATCAGGCCAGTGGCCCATCTAGTCCAGCATCCTGTTCTCACAGTGGCCAACCAGGTGCCTGGGGGAAGCCCGCAAGCAGGACCCGAGTGCAAGAACACTCTCCCCTCCTGAGGCTTCTGGCAACTGGTTTTCAGAAGCATGCTGCCTCTGATTAGGGTAGCAGAACACAGCCATCATGGCTAGTAGCCATTGATAGCCCTGTCCTTGTTGCGCTGCAGCCAACTCAGAAGGGACAGGAAGGGGGGAGGCATGAGTTTCAGGCACCTCCGCAGCCAGAAGAAGCAGAGTTGGGGATTGTTGTGTCTGAGCAGGATCGTGCGGGAGGGGGGCAGCCTGCTCTCCAGCCAGTTCCCACAAGTAATGCCCTTTCCGAGGAGCTGAGCGCACCGCCCCCAGTTGATGCAGAGGACTTGTGGGGGGAAGCTTCAGAGACAGTGCCAGCTCCTCCTTTACCAAGCAGTTCCCAGGAGGATTCCAGTGTGGCACCACCCCCTGAACTCGAGCCCATTGGTCGGGAGCAGGTGTCTTCATATGAGCCATTGGATGCGTGTCCCCTGTCTCCTCATTCCCGTCGCCACAAGAAACGGACAGGGCAAAGACAGGAATCACGATTGAGTCAGAGATTACATTCGAAAACATTTCCTATATAAGCCTGCCGCTCCCAGTGGGGGGTCGTTGAGTCAACTTCCTTCACACGCTGCGGAGCATGTCTAGAGTATAGTTAGGGACTCTAGTGAGTTAGTGTAGGGTTTCCTATGAAGCGCAATGCCTTTGATGTATCCATTACCCTAATAAAATGAGATTTACTTGCACACACACTCCAGCCTCATTCTTTCGGCTCTGGACGGGACAGATTGACTCAACCACCATCCCTACTCGAACCTGTTCCCATGGCGGATGACATGGACCAGAACGGAGCAAGAGGGGGAGTACCTATCACCATGGAAGCTTTGTATCCCGAGATCCAGAACCTCCGAGTGACTACGCAAGCCCTACAAGCCGAGAACCAAAACCTCAGAGCCGCAACGCAAGCCTTGCAAGTGGATAACCAGAATCTCCATGCCTTGGTCACCCAAGTCCAGGCTGCGCCCCCCGGGGTGGCAGCCCCTGTGAAGTCTCCAGTGGGGCTCCCCGTGCGATACGGGGGCCAGAGTGAACAGTTTGCCACGTTTCTAGCCCAATGTGAGTTGTTCATTCAAGTGCGCAGAGCTGAGTTCCCAACTGATGACGCGAAGGTGGCATTCATCATCAGTTTATTGGAAGGGAAAGCGGCAAAATGGGCCACCCCGTATTTGATTCTCAACGACCAGATATTGCGCCAGTTTGACACCTTCAAGAATGCGATGGGGGACATGTTCTGAGACCCCCAGCGGAAGGAGACGATTGCCCGCCAGTTAGGGACCCTGAGACAGGGAAGGGGGTCTGTAGGGCAATACACGAATGCTTTTTGTGTTTTGTCTCAGGAGACGGAGTACAATGACCCAGCCTTGATGTACTTCTACAGAAATGGACTGAGTCCAGAAGTGTTGGATGAACTGGCACGCTCCACACACCCCGACTCACTGAGGGGTTTGATTCAACTGAGTTTGCAGATAGACAGCCACTTAGAAGGAAGAAAGTTGGAGCGAAGAATGGAACATTCACGGAGTCAGGTTGCTGCTCCACTGCCCCGTGCGCACCCCGTGCCCAATCCTGGCATCCCTACTGTCTCGGGAGAGGAGCCCATGCAGATTGGGGGGGCTAGACCGCGATTGACAGAGGAGGAGAGGGAAAGACGCCGGAGGGAAGGACTGTGTCTCTATTGCGGAAAGTCTGGACACCTCACCAGAAATTGTGCAGCCAAAACCGGAAGATCCCAGCCGCCGGAAAACTTCACATCCCAGCTTTCATAGAAGCTAGAGAGTTTGGGGGTGCTACAGACACTGAGCCTCCGTTACGACCCCTTCCCTCCCAAGGGGCCCTTCTGTTGCCCATTTGCATCACCCTATCCTCAGGTGAGAGCTTCTCAGCCAAGGCTATGATCGACAGCGGAGCATCCTCTTGTTTCATAGACCAAGAGTTGGCGCTACACCACGCTATTCCCACAAGAGAACTGAGTCAGCCGTTGGCAGATGGCCAGCCTCTGAAGTCTGGGGAGTGACTTGGGTGACTGAGTCCATGGAAGTGAAGGTCCCTGGGCATCGGGAAGACCTGTCGTTCTATGTGGCGTCCTTGCCGCATTTCCCAGTGGTGTTGGGTATGCCTTGGCTGGTTAGGCACAACCCCACAATCTTTTGGGATGAAGCTGTGGTGGTTTTTACCTCCGAGTACTGCCATCAACATTGCCAGCCTGAAGAGGAGCCACAGGTGTTGGCAGGGGCATCTCCCCCAAGGGAGATAATTTTGTCCACCAAGTATGGGAGTTTTCGGGACGTCTTCGATAAAAAGGAAGCGGAGCAACTCCCTCCTCACCGGCTCTATGATTGTGCCATTGATTTGGTGCCTGGGGTACGCATCCCCACCGGGCGGATCTACTCTCTATCTGAACCAGAGTTGGCAGCATTAAGGGAGTTTCTGGACGCCAATTTGAAGAAAGGCTTCATTCGCCCTTCACAGTCCCCAGCTGGTGCACCCCTGCTGTTTGTGAAGAAAAAAGGGGGGAGCTCCGTTCCTGTAATGATTATCGAGCCCTAAACCGGCTCACTATCCCCAATAGTTACCCGCTGCCGCTCATTAGGGAAATGTTGGAGAGGTTGCATTCTGCCACTTGGGGACTTGAGAGGAGCTTACAACTTGGTGAGGATTAAGGCAGGTCATGAATGGAAGACTGCGTTTAAGACCCGTTACGGTCAGTTTGAGTATTTGGTGATGCCATACGGGTTGTCGGGAGCACCTGGAGTCTTCCAAAATTTTATGAATGACATCTTTCAGGACTTTGTGGACCGCTTTATGATAGTGTATTTGGATGATATCCTGATTTATTCAAATACTCCCGAGGAACACGACTCGCATGTGCATGCAGTGCTGCAGAAGTTACGGGAACACCGTCTTTACGCGAAGCTGGAAAAGTGTGGGTTTGACCTAACCACGTTGGACTTTCTGGGGTATCGGATCTCTCCAGCAGGAGTAGAAATGGACCCAGAAAAAGTTCATTGTGTACTCACGTGGCAACCCCCCAAGACCAAAAAGGATTTGCAACGCTTCTTGGGCTTTGCGAATTACTACCATCATTTCATAGCCAACTACTCCCATCAGACCACACCGCTCACGGATTGCCTGAAGGGCTCAGGACCTTTCCAATGGACAGAAGCTGCACAAGAGGCTTTCAAGAGCCTGAAGCGAAGATTTGCTACCGAACCCATACTACAGCATGCCGACCCGGCGCTCCCTTTTGTGGTAGAGACGGATGCGTCGGACGTCGCGATTGGAGGGGTTCTTTTGCAACCGGCCCAGAAAGGGGGAGAACTGATGCCTTGTGCCTACTTTTCCAGAAAGTTAACCGACTTTGAACAAAACTACACTGTGTGGGACAAGGAGCTATTAGCCATTAGAGATGCCTTTGAAGCCTGGAGACACCATCTGGAAGGCGCGCAGCATGAAATTGAGGTGCGCATGGACCATCGTAATCTAGAGAGTCTTCATACCGCCCGTAAACTCAATCAGAGGCAAGTGCGCTGGGCTCAGTTCTTCGCACGGTTCCATTTCAAAATTCATTATATCTTCCAAGCACAGAATAAGCGGGCTGATGCCCTCTCAAGGAAGCCAGAATTTCTGAGGGATCCCACCCCAAGACCGTTACAGTACATAATCCCTCCTGAGCGGTGAGTAGTAGGCGCCTGCCAAGATTCTTGGGAAGCTGAAGTGCGTGAAGCGCAACAACAGGACCCTTTCATGCAGGAGCAGCGGGTCGAAGAGGGCGCGTCACCCCAGGCAGAACAGAAGGACCTTATATGGAAGGATGGCATACTGCACCATCAGGAAGCTGTTTATGTGCCCCCCGGAGAACTGCGAATGAGGGTACTACGTCAGTGCCATGACGCCCCCACGGCAGGCCACTTTGGGGTTTTTAAGACCATTCAAGCTATCACTCGGGAGTTCTGGTGGCCCAAGGTGAAGAAGGACGTAGAGCATTACGTTCGCTCTTGCCCCACTTGCATGAGGGCTAAACATGCCACTGGGAAGCCACCGGGGCTACTGGAACCCCTTCCTACTCCAGGAGGACCTTGGCAAATGATTACTATGGATTTTATAACAGACCTTCCACCTTTGCAGGGGAAAACCACAGTTTTGGTGGTCGTTGATGCCTTCTCGAAAATGGCTCACTTCATTCCGTGCGCAGAACTCCCAAGCGCTCAAGACACTGCCAAGTTGTACATGCAAAATGTGTATCGGCTGCACGGTCTGCCAGACAGCCTGGTTTCCAATCAGGGCACACAATTCACCTCGCGTTTTTGGCAAGCATTGTGGAAGTTGCTGCAAAGTGAGCTGAGACTGTCGTCTGCCCATCATCCCCAAACGGATGGGCAGGCCGAGAGGGTCAACGCAGTGTTGCAACAATATTTACGTTGTTTTGTGGGGTATCAGCAGGACAACTGGATGTCCTACCTGCATTTAGCAGAATTTACCTATAATAATGCTGTGCATTCCCATTCAAAAATGCTACAGTCTAGAA
Organism: Rhineura floridana; assembly: GCF_030035675.1. Taxonomy (NCBI): domain Eukaryota; kingdom Metazoa; phylum Chordata; class Lepidosauria; order Squamata; family Rhineuridae; genus Rhineura; species Rhineura floridana. The sequence goes on along the minus strand of NC_084486.1, from coordinate 78,022,647 downwards.
GCACCCAATGTGTGTGCCCAACTATGTCCCATCCACAATAATGAGTTTGAGACAGCTGGGCCAAGGGGGGGAGGAACAACTCTGAGCATGACATTTTAATAAATGTTTAAACATATTTTTTTAAATATTTTTTTAATTTGCACTCAAGCACTTGTTTATTTAATGCATTTGTTTGTCACTAACTACAAGAATGTCTCAAAATGACTTTCAATATAAGAACATAAGAAGAGCCTGCTGGATCAGGCCAGTGGCCCATCTAGTCCAGCATCCTGTTCTCACAGTGGCCAACCAGGTGCCTGGGGGAAGCCCGCAAGCAGGACCCGAGTGCAAGAACACTCTCCCCTCCTGAGGCTTCTGGCAACTGGTTTTCAGAAGCATGCTGCCTCTGATTAGGGTAGCAGAACACAGCCATCATGGCTAGTAGCCATTGATAGCCCTGTCCTTGTTGCGCTGCAGCCAACTCAGAAGGGACAGGAAGGGGGGAGGCATGAGTTTCAGGCACCTCCGCAGCCAGAAGAAGCAGAGTTGGGGATTGTTGTGTCTGAGCAGGATCGTGCGGGAGGGGGGCAGCCTGCTCTCCAGCCAGTTCCCACAAGTAATGCCCTTTCCGAGGAGCTGAGCGCACCGCCCCCAGTTGATGCAGAGGACTTGTGGGGGGAAGCTTCAGAGACAGTGCCAGCTCCTCCTTTACCAAGCAGTTCCCAGGAGGATTCCAGTGTGGCACCGCCCCCTGACCTCGAGCCCGTTGCTCGGGAGCAGGTGTCTTCAGATGAGCCGTTGGATGCGCGTCCCCTGTCTCCTCGTTCCCGTCGCCGAGAGAAACGGACAGGGCAAAGACAGGAATTACAAAGGAGTCAGAGATTACGTTCGAAAACATTTCCTATATAAGCCTGCCGCTCCCAGTGGGGGGTCGTTGAGTCAACTTCCTTCACACGCTGCAGAGCATGTCTAGAGTATAGTTAGGGACTCTAGTGAGTTAGCGTAGGGTTTCCTATGAAGCGCAATGCCTTTGATGTATCCATTACTCTAATAAAACGAGATTTACTTGCACACACACTCCAGCCTCATTCTTTCGGCTCTGGACAGGACAGTCCTCCATGAATTTGTCTAATCTTCTTTTAAAGCCATCCAAGCTGGTGGCCATTACTGCATCTTGTGGGAGCAAATTCCATAGTTTAACTATAAAGATTTTCTGAGAACTCTTTGAAGTGTAGAGAAATGAAGAACAAACATATATTGGCTATAATGTGATGCCTTCCAGGTCTCTCACATCTTTTAAGGGCCAGCATCAATGATTGAGAACTTAATAAGGATTTGCAGTTCACATTTGGATGCATCCTGGATTCTATGCATATCGGTTTTCAACAAGTCTGGTTTCTGAAACCACAACCATGTGGGACATGCAGATTTTCTGCGGGGGTTTTTAATATCTGCAGAGGAGAATATCTGAATCCACAGTAGGACTGCCAATTGTCCCAGAAAGAAAATCACTTGCTTATATAAATATAACATTTACTGACTAATTCCCCTATCTGGATAGTGATGACCTCACCTCAGTCGTCCATGCTCTGGTAACCTCGAGATTGGACTACTGCAATGCACTCTACGTGGGGCTGCCTTTGAAGACAATTCGGAAACTACAGCTAGTGCAAAACGCAGCGGCCAGACTGCTGACGAGGACCAGACGGTCCGCACATATAACACCTGTTCTGGCGCGTTTGCACTGGCTACCTATTTGTTTCCGGGCTAGATTCAAAGTGCTAGTTTTGACTTATAAAGCCTTACACGGTGCGGGACCACAATACCTTGTGGAACGCCTCTCCCGCTATGAACCTACCCGCTCACTACGTTCAACATCTAAGGCCCTCCGAGTCCCGTTTCATAGGGAAGCTCGGAGGGCTGTTACTAGATCCAGGGCCTTTTCAGTGGTGGCCCCCGAATTATGGAACAGTGTCCCCGATGAGGTGCGCCTGGCGCCTACTCTTCTATCTTTTCGGCGCCAGGTTAAAACCTTTTTATTCTCCCAGGCATTTTAATCTTTAATGTTTAATGTTTATTGTTAAGTTAATTTTATACCAAGTGGTTAAATGCTCAAGTTGTATGTTTTTACTGATTTTACCTGATTTTTATATCACTGTATTGTATTTTATTCTTTGCTGTGAACTGCCCAGAGAGCCATTGGCTAAGGGCAGTATAGAAATGGAATGAAATAAATAAATAAAATAAATAACATTTACTGACTAATTCTCTGAACTGCGTTTTAATCTCGCATACAGAACAAACAAACCTGGATACATCTGCTTGCCTGCACTATAGTATTTTCTAGTTTTAGATTGTATGAACCAGCCCTAAGAGTGGCACAGTTCTAAGGTAGCATCCCTGTTTGCAGTGGTTGGTGGTAGCAGTGTGATCTTTTCTCCCATTGCAAGTAGCAGGTGCAGGGAGGATGGTGAGAGCATAGGATTAAAGTCTCTATCTTCCCATTCCACATTCCCAATCTGACTGGCCCCTCCCATACCAGGTATTTATTTTCTTTAAAATCAGCCACACAAAGGCTAAAGATGTTATTAACATCACTCCAAGTTTGGTCCTGAAGAGAAATACTGAGAAATTATTGAGAACAGAGACCTGCGTGATAGCATTCATAGGGAGCAGCAACTTTGGAATGCTTTTAATTCCATTCATAATTGTATTTTTTTTAAAGAGAATGGTGCTTTTAAAAGAATTGAATCTGGACTATAGTTCAGTGGTACAGCAAATGCTTTTCATGCAGAAGGTCCTAGGTTAAATCCTCAGTCTCCAGGTAGGACTAGGAAAGACCCCTTCCTGAAACCTTGGAGAGCTGCTGCCAGTCAGTGTGGACAATATTGAGTTAGATTGACCCATGGTCTGAATCAGTATAAGGCAGCTTCCTATGTTCCTCTTTTTGCCCCATGCATTCTCACAATAATGTTGGGGTTATTTGTGAGGTCAATATTAGTCAGATGGAGAACTTAAAGATGGGAGATTAAATTCCCAAGGTTATCTAGTTGGTCCATGGCAGACAAAGGGTTTGAATCTTCTCACCGATTTGACTTGAGCCATTGTACCTTGACCATGCAAGAATGGAGTGATCCCACTGAGGCCATTAAGCAGTGTGTCATGCCCCCTCTCCGAGGACTCATCTGAGGAGGAAGAGGAATGAGAGACCGCAGGAGAGGGGACAAGCAGGGAGACAGCCCAGGATCCTTCACCAGACCAGAGACAAGCCCCTGAGGGAGCCTGCCTGTCAGAGTCAGGAAGCGACCAGGAGGCTGCCCCTTCCCCAGCAGAGAGAAGACATCAACAGATATTGCAGCAACAAAGGCAATCAGTGCGGTTAAGGAGCAGGAGAGCTCGCAAGAACACAGGCTGATTGGAAGCACCTGGGCCAGCACGCAGAGTACAGAAGGCTGGAAGGAAAGGGAGACTCCTTGCTAGAGTCAATGTCAAGCCTTGCTGCAGACATTACTCCAGCTCTCCTATTAAACCTATGCCTGAAACGCTGCCCTGCCTGATTGGATTTCTTGGTTTCTGGACATTTGGACTCCCTTAAGGACTTCTCTACCTCCTCCTTCGGGGCTTCCCAAATGGTAAACACGCTGGCTGGCCCCCTGGTTCCTCCTGCCTGGCAGATTTATGGTCTGGCCTTATCTGCTAATTAGCTGTACACCTCTGTGAACCCCTGCGTGGTGTGTGGCCACCTTAGGGAAGATGTTAAAAGGGTGGAGAAGTGGTGGTAAGGTTTTGGAGAACAGAGTTAGGCCCCATCTGTACAATACATTTAAAGCAGCATCATACCACTTTAGATAGTCATGGGTTTCCCCAAAGAGTCCGGAGAACTGTAGTTTGTTATAAGGGTGCAGAGAGTTGTTAGGAACACTATTGCCCTCACATAGTTACAGTTGCCAGCATTCCCTGGGGAAAGAGATTGATTGTTAAACCACACTGGGAATTGGAGCTCTGTGAGGGGAAGAAGGGATCTCCTCTTGACACCCTTAAAAAACTACAGCTCCCAGGATTCTCTGGGGGATGCCATGTCTGTTTAAAGTGATACAATACTGCTTGAAATGTATAATGTAGACGGGAGCCTTATATGCACTAAGTGGCCTGCCCTGTGCCCCCTAAGCTAACATGTTGCCCTTGGGTGCAGTGGAGGATGCTGTCCCCCTGTAAGTGTTGAAGATTCATTTAACTGCCAGTTCAGTCAGAAGATTCATTTAACTGCCAGTTCAGTCAGAAGATTCATTTAACTGCCAGTTCAGTCAGCTTCTGTACATTGAATGGAGAGGGGCACCATCTTGTTCTTTGCCTCAAGCAGCAGAATGTCTTGAGCCCTCTTTGGACAGAGGATGACCTGAGCTGAGTGCTTCCCATCGCTTCACCTGTGACCTTCACCAAGTGCTGCAATATCCCAGGTTTCCTATATCCAAAATAAACTAGGGAACAGCCAGGCATGTCACACAACATCCCCCTTTTGGTCACAAACAAACAAAAAAAGTTCTGCAGATGGGCTCTCTTTGCCTAAGCCCAGCACACCAATGAGATCACTCCAATGGCACTGAGTAATGACGGTCCCTTTCACCCAGACCTATGAGATCATCGCCATTTCCTTGCTTCATAAAATGATCACAATGCAGCTTTTCATTAAGCACGGAGCAGAAAGGGAGGGGGGGTCATCAAAACACCAAGAGGCTGGGATTCTTTTTAAGGTCGGAGACCTTATAAGACTCATGTTTCACAGTGAACACGTAGGTGAAAGAGTCCCAGCCACCCCACCCAACACATGCCATCATTGTCATGGGGCAGCTTACTTTTCTATTCCAGTGTACTGAGGCCTGTTAATTGACAGTTGGTAAACATACCTAAAAAGCCAGAGGAAAGTGCGTGAGAGAGAGAGCTGGAAAGGAATAGGGGAGCATGGGGAGGGGTGCTATAAAGCGGCAGATGGCAGTCTGCCACATTCTCAAAGAATGGCTCGCCTACATGTCTAGCTGTCTGCTTGAACCTTGCTACAAAGTGCAAACTTGCTGTCCAGACAAAATCAGCATGGCATGGGGGAGAAAAGCGGGGGAGGAAGTTTGAAACTTCTCACAACCTGGGACATCACAGAGCCAGGTAAGAGGCTCTCTTACCAACTCTGTGATACATCAGACAAGAGACACATTTAAGAGTGTTTAGGCTAAAGGGACTGTACCAGTCACTGGAAATAGAGTTCCGTTTGGATCAGTCATGAAGCTGTTTTATCTCCTCTTGATAATGTTCCGTTGGCATTTTAGTGGGTTTATCTCATTCTCCCTCCCCCAGTGCTTACATTTACATCACCCTTTTCATTTTCCTCACAATAAATAAATGATTCCAAGGAGCTGCCCAGACTAACCTGCTTCATGGCGTGCATGCTAATGCCCTACTCAATAGCCAAAAGGAGAAGGTCTAGAATGTTCTGTGCCAATTGCCACAACAGGGGGACAAGATGGCCATGAGGAATTCAGCTCAGCTTTATGCTCCTCTCATTTATTGCACTGAATCATAAGGACCGGAGGGGGTGTAAGAGGGGGAGCCATCAGTCCAGAAATCCACAGCAAGACAGCATCCAAAAGGGCACAAAAGCCAAGGTGCTCCAGTGTGACCCAACGTGGTTTAAGTCAAAGATCATTCCTCAGAATTAACTAAATATATCCCTTTAGAGGAGTTAAATGAAATAGTCATACACTCTATCCTAAAATAATTCATTTTAGATCATTATATTTTAACCCTGTGGATTTTAGGCTGTCTGAAATCTTTTAAAATTTACTTCCCATGTCTTTGGACATATACCCAATTTTTTTTTCATTGTTGTTGTTTGCATTCCGTCACCCCTCCAATTATCTGTGATTACTCGCTCATTTCTTGATCTCAACTACTCACTACATAGCAGGAGAATGAACTGCAAAATATAAATGCAGATTCATATGCCTCAAAGCCTTTCAAAGATTATATTTTCCAGAAACTCATTCACCTTTCGCCCCCAAAACTTAAAAACTGAGGTTGAAGGCAATGAGCTTGCCCAAGGCAAAACCAAGTGAGGTGACACAACACCAACACTTGTAACTCACCTTTGTTCTCCATTATGAGTTCAGCTCACACTTGCATGTTCAGTGCTTGATGACTGAAACTTCAGGAGATGACTCGCATGTGTTAAACTGCCTTCATGGATCAAACACCTCTCGTTATTCATCTTGGCTAACAGCAGCTCAAAGATGATGCTTTTTAGTGGAAGCAGTTCAAATATTTAGTAGAGTGTTCTCAGTTATAAGTTATGGGTAACATACATACATGTGTGAATTGGTGCTGAATGAGCACCACCACTGGAAAAAGTGCCTAAATATCTGAATGGCTTAAATGAAAATTTCTGCAGCTCAGACATTTTATGATCCCCTGTCCCTGGCTTTAAGAGGTCCACTTGATTTCACTGAGGCTCTGATGTATCATAAGAAAATAATTGCAAGGTTGAAATGTTACCTTCTCTTCCATTATTTGGTAACATAATGTTACGAACATTTTATACACTAGTATATTCACCGAGAGGCAAAAGAAACCTTGTGGTTTCAGAACGTACCTATAGCTAACAGATTTTTCGATCAAACATTAAAATACAGGGAAATTGGGCAGCTATAGTGAATGTACCAGGGGAGCAGGAGACCTGACCTCCTCTCTGAGATATTATACTGCCCTACAAATTTGTAAAAATGCAAACACAATTTGGGTTGGTCTTCCACAATTTCACACTTAACACAATTTCACAATTGTGGAGTGTTATACTTTTGTGCACAAGTTCGGGGGGGGAGAAAATAAAGTCACCACTTGCAGCAACATAAAAAGCATTGCGGAATGGGGGAGAACAACTGGAAGTTGCAGGAAATAAAATGAACGAAGGGAGGAGCAAGGAGTGGGCGTAGAGAAGGGAATGATTGACACACCCACCTAAAAGCATCAGAGCAAAATGTCTGCAACCCTCGAGATACAGGGTAAAGATGTTTTTTCCTTCCCTTTTTGGATTATCACAGGTTTGGGTTAGTACGAATTTACAGGGGGGAGACTGTGTGATAGCTTTTGTTTGCCAGTAAAGTCATGTGAACCGTGCAAATTAAAAGGGAATGCAAGTAGTACCAGATACAAACACCCTGTGTAGATGAGCCCTAATTCTCTTTTAAAGCCATCCAAATTCATAGCCATCACTGCCTCTTGTGGAAGAGAACTCCATAGTTTAAATATGCACTGTGTGAAGAAATAAATGGGAAGTTGTTTCTTTGGGTGTGTTCATAAGAGACTATATACATTCAAATGCCAGGTGCTTTTTGTGGAAACAGCACATTTTAGACACCATAGCCCAAGCCTGAAGCCTCAGAAGAGCAGAAGTATAAATGGAAAGGGATGGCATGAAAGCAGCCAAGAGTATCAGTGACCGCATGTCTCAACCCATCATGTAATAAGAGTGCAACACACCCACACACCTCTTCCCATTCACAGCTACCTTAGAGCCGATGCAGAGCCAAAGGCTCATTAGGTGATATCCAAACAGGGTAGGGACACACTCACTGTTCTGCCAGTTCCCGTGCTTCTCCACTTTTTTCTGAAAACGGGGGCACATGATGCTAGACATTGTTAGGTCCAAACCCAACATGCAAGCTGTCACTGTCTACTCAGCTCACAGACACCCAGGAAGGTGCGGAGTTGAGAGCAAGAATCTATTGCCAGAGGCCAGGAAATAACACACAATATTACCTTTGCAAAGGGGTCCCAAGACCTGCGAACGAATTGCCTTTCAGAAGTGGGAACCCCATTTATTGATACACACAAGATTTATATAGTTTCCCCAATGGTTACAAAATAGGGAGCAGAAGTCATAAAGAACAGAAAAACATTGCTAGACATAGTAACATCTTAGATATGGAAAAAGGGGTGCTTAGGATAACAAAGCCAGGAACATCTTGCCTTCTTTCAGACATAGGCTTGCATAGTTTATACGACCTTGAGATAAGCACTCAGAGTCAGAGGAACAAAGGATAGATAGGAGCAGGGGAGGTTCAGTTACAAGTGGGATCATTAAACTAAGAATACACTCAGGTTACAGTTTCTACATTTGTAAAAGTATGCGTGTCAAGGTCTACAACCATGTAAATGAAGCACAGGCATTCTTTTGTGATACAGTTGGCAACATCATACAAGACATTGAGTATAGATATGCACAAGGAAATGGGAGGGCAGAACATTTCCAGTTCAATCAGGCTTTTATTCACTTAGCCGCTGGAATGTTTAGGGTCAGGTCATCGGGAAATGAACCGATATCTACTTTATATCAAGTCAGTAATATTTCCATACCCAACAGCCCCCCCCTTGCAGCACTGAGTGAACCTCTATTCACTCAGTAAGCTGCACACCTTACTTCTGTTTCCAAAGACGTCTTAACGCCATTTCCATTAAGGTCGGCTTTGGTCTTTTAAAAAATGAAGCCAAAGACCTGTGCAAGCAAGTAGACACTAGCTGAATTATGTTTGGAATGCATTGAAGACAGCAACAGCCTAATATAAGCAAAACAACTACAATAACTACATAAAACACTATTTTATGCCAACTGGGCCAGCTAGAAAACCAGTCAGACACACTTGAAAATAGGGAAAACTTCTCGATGCCTTCCACATCATGATAAATTTTCCCAATGTTGTTTAAATGCTTTAAAACATCAGCCTTACTGTCTGTGATATGGGTGCAGCACTCATTGCCAATTAACGCGCATACACTGCCGTGGGAGCTTAATAAAAAATCCAAGGCTAATTGATTTTGTAAAACTACAGTTCTTATTTGGCCTTGTTCATTTGTTAAATCTGAAAAAGAAATAGCAGATTTGTTCATGAACCACTCAAAGGACTGAGAGAGTTGTACTAATTCTTGGTAATTCTGGGCTGCACCATAATTAGGGAAGGCTCCTCTTGCTATGGCTTCCCCTGTTCCCCTACAGTTCCTGTGGCGAGCCACCGGGAGTAGGGGAGTCACTCGAAGCCCTGGGACCACCCTACCCAGCGTACATGTCCATGAGCCATATTCCGGCAGTTTCCATAATGCAGAATGCCCGCAAAGCCACCAAAGACCGGCTGGTGTTTGCTGATCTGCTAAATCAAGCAAAAAGGGAACTGCATGGTGATCGGCAAATGTTAACCGTAATAAAAGCTGCCAAATTGAAAGCCACGTCATATTACCTACTGAACGCGTTCCATTCATTAAGGTCCAATTGCCATTACCAAGCGGAAATATAACATTATCACACACCATTCCCCCTTGTACTTGCGTTTTACTGCTCACACAAACTTCACTGTTCACAGACCCACTAATAACCAGGCCCCCCTCTAGTACCTGAGAACTAGAGTGGGAGGCAAAGGAAACGTACTCCTTGAGCGGCAGAGGGGCCCCTGTTAAGGGGACTCCCGCCTGCCCGTGTGGTGGAGTATGAGCACAGACATAGCAAGTTCCTTGCTTTGGTGCTGTTGCTTCCAACAGCGCCACAAAAGTATTTCCACCCCATCCTGTAACTGTTTTTGTATTTTGCAGTATTTTAAGGTTTGTATTTGACCGGGCTGGATCTGACAAGGACGTAACCTTGTCTCGTTGTTCAAGCTTATCTTTTAACTCATTGTAACATGTTAAATCACCAATGCCTATGCAGACCTTCACAGCCTTATTTCTTGTAGACCTGTAAGAAATCATATTATATTCTCTCATTATGGTATTTTCATCCACATTGGGGAGGCAACCTTGTTGGTTAGGTGTGTTGAACCACTCTATCTTCTGTGTTCCTCACAGAAAGAGAGACAGGAGAGAAAAAGAAAAACCTGCAGTAAAGGGGTTAAAAACTACTGGAGCGGTTGCCAGGTTTACCAAGGTCGACAGCTGGTTGACAAGGGCAACCATCTAGATAAAAAGCAGAGCACTCAGTCAGTGGGTGTGGGGGGTTTAGCATGGTGAAAGACTTGTGTATGAATATCTTAATGTCAGTAAAGTCTCTGAAAGAATACGTTGCCTGGTCTGGCTCATTTGCGGTTGAACCTGTATCAGAATTTTCATTTGAACCACGCACACGCACACACACTCGCAACAAGGTGGCATACGTGGTTTCCTACAATTCAGTGCCAGTCGAATTGGCCATTCTATCTCTACCCATATGCAATGTGTAGCCATTTTTCCTGTGTGATTGTGTTGCAATACTACTGCTGCTTTACACAAACGGCCTGCTATTTCTGCCTTTATCAAACCTTTGTGTATCATGCTTACATCGTACCAAAAGGGGTCCGGACATTCAAGTGTCTTTGGGACTGTTCGTCCCCAGTCCACAAGTTTGTGATAATCTGAAACATCACAAATCTTGATGCCTGGAGGGCAGCACAGACACTTTCCATAAGAGAAAAAGAAAAACAATACATAAAACTGAAATATAGAAAAGAACATGTCATAACGTGGTAAAGTCTTATGGCAGCTAAAATAATTCAGTCAATATCAGCGTCTTGGAATGGGAACTGGTCCGTATGCCACTGTCCTGTATCTCCACTTCTTCGTAAACGGAGTTTAGGAACTAACGGTGGTGGTGAAGCTGTTACTACCGCTGGTTTCAAATGAGAATGATGAATCCCGGATTTCCTTCCCTCTAGGAAGACGGCCGTCTGTGTGGATAACAGGACCTGATGTGGTCCAGTATATCTCGGCTGTAATGAATCGCCTCTCATGAACTTCTTAGCCCAAACAAAGTCTCCCGGTTGGTACGGGTGCACTTGGTCCTCGAGAGGCACCGTCTTTGAATATCGGGCGGTTCTCCACAATTCTTGTAGCTTTTGCTGTAATGAAAGATACTGGGATACAATTATATGATCCCCCCCCAATAGTGAAACATCCACGCTTGGCAGGGAACTGCCTTTCACAGGGGGTCTCCCATACATTAACTCAAACGGGGAAAGCCCTAAAGCCCGCGTAGGACGCGTGCGCAAATGGAACAAAACTACAGGAAGTACCTGAGGCCATCTCAACCCTGTCTCCTGTGTATACTTAGCCAAAGCTGATTTAATTTGCCGGTTATATCTCTCCGTCGTCCCAGATGATTGTGGGTGATACTGAGTATGAAATAAATGTTTAATGCCCAAACCTTCCTCGCTTTTAGCCAAAATCTGTCCCGTAAAATGTGTTCCTCGATCCGAATCGATTGCTGCTGGAACACCAAATCGAGGAATAATTTCTTTCAGTAATATCCGTGCTACTGTAGTTGCCGTTGCATTTGCTGTAGGGAATGCTTCTATCCAAGATGTAAGTGGACAAACCAACACAAGTAAATGGTGCTTTCCTTCTGCTTTTGGCAAATTGACAAAGTCTATTTGAATGTGAAGAAATGGAGCAGCGGGCATCGGTCTACCCCCTTGTGGGGCCCTATTTGGAAGAGCAGGACCGTTTGCCTGACAAGTGTGGCATGCTTTCACTATTGCTGTACAAATGGGCTGAATCCCCGGGGCATACCAAGACCGAGTCACCGCTTCCACTAAGACATGCGTGCCATAATGCCCTCCATGAGCATGGTGCCATCCAGCCGCCACTTGATATAATGAACGCGGTAGACACGCTCTGCCATCTGGCATGGTCCAGAGCCCTTCCTGCAATGTTGCTCCTAGGGCAGCCCATCACTTAGTTTCCTGTGGGGGAACTGAGACAGTTAGAGGTGGTACAAAAGCGGTTGTGGCTAACGCCAATGTAGGCAATGCTAAGGGCAAAGAGCGGCTTGTCTCGCAATCTGATCAGCCAAGGCATTTCCCAAAGTCACTGGATCTTGTTCCTTAGTATGTGCTTTACAATGCACTACAGCTATTTCCAGGGGTTCGAGAATAGCATGCAGCAACTTCTGCACCAGCTGTAAATGTTGAATCGGTTTTCCCCCCGCTGTAGTAAACCCTCTATATCGCCATAGATGTATGTGACAATGAATAACCCCAAAAGCATACCTGCTGTCCGTGTAAATCGTCACTTTCTTTCCTGAAGCAAGCTGGCAAGCCCGCGCAAGGGCATATATCTCTGCTGCCTGTGCACCCCATTTCCCAGGTAATGCAGTCGCCTCTAAGGTCTCCCATTGTGTCGTTATAGCAAAGCCCGTATACCTCACCCCATCTTGATAGTAAGAGCTTCCATCAGTAAACAGAATGGGTACTGTGCAACTCGTGGAGGGGGAAGAAAAGGTTTTACTTGTATCCTTACCGGATGCACTGACCGAAGTAATCCTACGTCAGTTTCCTCTGTACCCCAAAGTTCCACTGGCAGTCCAGCCAGATCTCCCGGTAACTGGTATCCTTTAACTTTTTTCCTTACTTGACTATCGGATGATCCTAACATATTCATTAACAACCCCACCCCCTCAGGAGTGCAGGTTAAAGTTGCCTCAAGTTTACATAACATATCGCGCCCCATCAAGGGAATGAGGCAAGAAGCAGAATACAAAAAGACATGGTTAAAAGTTCTGTTTTTATAAGTGACAGTCAGGGGAGAGGTAAGACACATTGAAGTAGGATTTCCATCCACTCCCATGGTTAACTTCACATCCTTCCTCAGCCATTCCGGCAGCGCAATATTAACCATGGAGTAGGTGGCTCCTGTATCAATCAAAAAGGACATATCGATACCCTGTATATTAAGGGAAAGCCGAGGTTCCGAGGTGGGGGAAGACAAAGAAAGAAAAAGACCAGCTAAGGAAATGAGATTCATCAATCCTGAAACATGTGCTTTGCCATCCTCCACGCTTAGTCATTGGGAGGCAGGCGGCTGGCGATTGTACTGTGCCCATGCGGCTGGCATTTGCTGCTGTGCCGCCTGCTGCTGCACTGGAGGTGGCAGAGGAGGAAAATCCGCAGGGGCACCTGAAAAATCTGAATATGAAGTATTAGAATATTATTGAGATTGATCAGAGTTTCCTGATCTCCACGGGCAGTCCCATTTAAAATGAGTAAAATCTCCACATTGATAACAAGCCCTATCCCCTTGCCAGGACTGGCGTGACTGTCCCCTTCCTCTTTGATCTCCTGCCCGAGGCCCCCTCGGGAATCCTCTCCCTCTCCCTCGGAAACCTCTACCCGGCGGCTGGCCTCAAACTGCCAGTGCCAACATCTGAAAATCCTCCTTTTTCTTACTCCTCTATTTCTCCTTATCCCAAATGAAATCCGCTACCTCTAAGATCACTGTCACAGCTTCCCCCTCCCCATCCTGGCCAGTAGTTTAAAAAATAGTCACGAACAGGCAGTTGTGCCTGATGGACAAAGGAAGAAATCAAGATAGGATGATCTTGTACTTTTTCCGGATCCAAATTAGTGAAGCTAAGCGCTACTTCCAACAGGCGTGTCCAAAATTGCCTTGGGGATTTGCTAGCTTCTTGCTTAATGGCCATAAATTTTGCTTGGTTGGGGGGCTTCTGTGACATTTGTCTCAGATATCCCAAAATCCTCTCCCTATTGGCCTGCAACTGAGTGCGGCGGGGCTGCGTCCAGTCCCCCGCACTCCAAGCCGCTGCCGCTTGTGCTCTGGTCGCCCAGGCTGTTCTTGCCAAAGATTCAGCCACCCAAGCAGCCTCCAATGCCCACAATCTACTACGCTCTTCTCCAGTTAAAACTCTCCTAAGCAGATGCTCCACATCCCCGTACGTGGGATTGTGGCTCTCAAACAATCTGCTTAACAAGTCCCTTATTCTTCTTGGTTGTTATCCAAAAGTTCCAGCTAGCTTGCTCCATTCCTTAAGATCCCATTCAAGCCAAGTCTTGTGCTTGACCACCTCCGTATGCTGGATCTGTCCGGCAGTATCCAGATACGGTTGGTCGCGCACAATCAAAGGCAACTCCGTGGTTAGGAGCAGATCTAATTCCCGTTCCTTCTCCTTCCTTTTTCTCTCCTCCTCTTCTTTTCGCTTGCGCGTGACCATTCTCCCTGAGGCCCCCTCCTCCTTTTCCTTCTCTCCTGGCTCATCATCTGAGTCAGGAGAGAAATCTTTTTGCCTCACCTGAGGAGTTCCACCTCCGGGATTGTGAGGTGGAAGCGGGGCAGAAGGTATAATGGAACGACTTAAAATCATTCCTCTATCTGATTCATCATCAGCAAAATAACTGGGAGGGGGGTCCTCACTGGTCAGAGATCTTACTGCCATAACTGTAAATCCTTTCCATTTCTGCGCTCTGGTTTGCCACAGGAGCCAGAAATCTAATTGATCTGGGTGGTTTACCTCAATCCGCCTCCTAACTCCCCGTAACGGAGCGGCTTCAAAGGAACCACCTCTCAGCTACCTTTCACCCGGGGCCGAAACTACAGTTGTCCACAGCCACACCTCCACGCAGAGCTCAATCATCCTTTTCTTTTTCATGCCCTTTAACACCGGCAACTTTTTCTCCTCCCACAATTTACACATTACTCCCAAAGGGCCATCCTCCACCGGAACACTCCCTTTTTGCCCCATAGCGTCTGGCAAAGATTTCTCAACTGCTGCTTGACCCATGTGCTGTCAACCGATTCGCCTCCCATGACAACCGAGAGAATATCTCTCGTGGCGCCTGTTGTCAAGAGGGGAGAAACACACCGGCAGCACGCGGTTCGCACAGGAGATCCCGGACGAGCCCCCAATTGTTAGGTCCAAACCCAACATGCAAGCTGTCACTGTCTACTCAGCTCACAGACACCCGGGAAGGTGCGGAGTTGAGAGCAAGAATCTATTGCCAGAGGCCAGGAAATAACACACAATATTACCTTTGCAAAGGGGTCCCAAGACCTGCGAGGGAATTGCCTTTCAGAAGTGGGAACCCCGTTTATTGATACACACAAGATTTATATAGTTTCTCCAATGGTTACAAAATAGGGAGCAGACATCATAAAGAATAGAAAAACATTGCTAGACATAGTAACATCTTAGATATGGAAAAGAGGTGCTTAGGATAACAAAGCCAGGAACATCTTGCCTTCTTTCAGACATAGGCTTGCATAGTTTATATGACCTTGAGATAAGCACTCAGAGTCAGAGGAACAAAGGATAGATAGGAGCAGAGGAGGTTCAGTTACAAGTGGGATCATTAAACTAAGAATACACTCAGGTTACAGTTTCTACATTTGTAAGAGTATGCGTGTCAAGGTCTACAACCATGTAAATGAAGCACAGGCATTCTTTTGTGATACAGTTGGCAACATCATACAAGACATTGAGTATAGATATGCACAAGGAAATGGGAGGGCAGAACATTTCCAGTTCAATCAGGCTTTTATTCACTTAGCCGCTGGAATGTTTAGGGTCAGGTCATCGGGAAATAAACCGATATCTACTTTATATCAAGTCAGTAATATTTCCATACCCAACAACATGATGCTGCCCTTTTTTACTGTAAAACCAGATGGGATCTGCTTGAGTGCATTTTTTAAAAATTCAGCTTCAAAAAGATTTCAGAACTGATTGGCAGATCAACCCGTTGACCTTCCAGGTGTGGCCAATGGAAATGTGTTGCTGTAGGCAACTAGTGTGCTCACAGCCTTAGTCATATTCAAAGTAGATCCACTGAAACCAAGTGGTCTACTTTGAGTATGACTAATATCGGATATCACCCATTGTCTCTGCCTCTCCTGGCTCCTTGTACTCCCTGGGGTGCCCCCTGCAGTGTTGGGCAAAGGTGGATTTTATGCCTAGCTTAATGTAATGATTATTATACAGCACGAGAGTGGCTGTATACTTTAGCCAGCATGGGTCTTTCGCATTCTGCAATGTTAAATTGAAAATACCCCTCCATACCATTCTGTTGCTTCCCATAAGCTCATTTCAAAACATTACAAAACTTACAGTCCTGAACTCAGAAACGCTTGCTTAACAACCCACTAAGTTATCATGGTGATACACAAAACACTCAGAGAAAACTGAGGTTTCAAAGTGTAAAACAAGAGAAAAAACATCCAGACCACTGTTGGACTTTTTTCTGTCAGAGTTCTCATAATTTGTTGAAATTAATTAAAAATCAGTCATGTTCACAGAGAACCCCTAATCCTATTACTGACCTTGCCCCATACTCTGACCTTCATCTTCTGTAATTTAACAGTTAAAAAAATGTTCACAATGTTTTCCTTTTGGAAAGGAAAGGGGCTTTCCCTCTGCCCAGTGCCTACCCCTACCCTTCCTCCCCTTCTCTCCCCCAGATCAGTTTCACCTATCCTAAGCATGAATGTACAAGAGTAAACCCCACTGAACTCAAAAAGCATACAAATAACCAAACCTGCCCTCTCCTCCTCCTCCCTTCTATCTCCTCCCTCTTACCCTTTCCCTCCCCCTTCCTTCACCCCTCCCTCCCCTTCCAATCCCCTCCCCTCCTTCCCTTCTCCCCTCCCCTTCTCCTCCTCCCCCATGGTCAGTTTTACCTATCCTAACCATGATTGCACAGGTGTAAATCCCATTAAACTCAATAAGCATGTAAATGCCTCCCCCCCTCTCCTTCCCCTCTCCTGTCCCCTCCTCCTCCCCTCCTCTCTCCCTTCTTCCTCCTCCCCTGCCAACTCCAGCCCTCCTTCCTGGGGTACAGCTCAGGCAGGAAGGAGGCCTACCTTCTTGGTCTGGGCCTTTTCGCTGATTGCCCCTCTGATTGCTGCCTCTTCTACCTGCCTCATGCCCCATCACCTGACAGCCCCGGTCACTCTGGGTCTCCCAATCTGACCTGTAGCAATCAGTGGCTTTCTGAATCTGAATCGGCTGAGGCCCCAAAACCTCCAGATAGGTCAAATTTAGCTTGGGCCCTGGCCAAATCCAGTGCACAGTCCTACCATTTGCAGATGTTTCAAAAAATGTTTTTAGTGTTTTATTGTTTATTGGTTGCCACCCTGGGCTTCTTTTGGGAGGAAAGGTGGGATAGAAATGAAATGAATAAATAAATAATACTAGTATGCAATCCGTCAGTGGAAGATTTTTGTAACATCTGTAGTGAATGGTTGGAGGGGGAGAAGACTTATATTGTATTGTTATGACTGGACCTGCAATGGAATCCACTGAATGGAGGGTGGTATTGAATTTTTTAAA
The DNA here is from genome assembly GCF_030035675.1 of Rhineura floridana. Lineage (NCBI taxonomy): Eukaryota > Metazoa > Chordata > Lepidosauria > Squamata > Rhineuridae > Rhineura > Rhineura floridana. Next base: position 78,005,549 of record NC_084486.1, on the reverse strand, counting down.
AAATTAAAATTAAAAAGGCTGACTACATTGAAAGCTATAAAAACTAATATAAATAAGAACAATGCCCATTGTTGTGCAAGGTTGGTAAAGTAAGGTTGACATATCCTCCATTGTGACATGTTCCCCCAGCTGGATGACCTGCCAAGGAACTTTGGCAAGTTCAACTCTTTGTGGGGAGTAGGAGGGAGGTGGAAAGAGGAGGAAGAGGATCTTTGAAAATGTAAGCAGGATTTCTTTGTAGTTTCTTTATTCTGGTTCTCTCCCCTTCTGTGAAGACTTGGAACTATCCCTCCCCAATCATGGCTGCAATGTTCTCAAAGGATGATGCTCAGAGCCAGTTTAAATGCTTCAAGTGAAGTGGCTTGATTACAAAAAGGCCACCTCCAGGTTTTGGTCTTTTGAAAAGATGCCCTCAGAGTGCCTAACTCCTTGCTCCAGTCTCCATAAGAGGCTCATGATGGAATATGAATGTCAAGACTGGATGGGTCAGGTGCCTCAGACTCAATGCATGAAGACATGATAACAAACCAAGTTTCTCACTTTCTTCCTATTCTGTCCTAGGTTGAAAAGGATATTAAATATGTTATAAAAATGCTTCAGGCACTGCAGAATCCATCCCCTGGCCTCCAAAAAAGAGAACAAAATAAATGTCATCCTCAAGAGGGCCAAGGAAATGAGTGGTAGTAGTTCAGGTGAGGAAAAATGTCTTGTGCAAAGTGGAATTATTGGGAGGCCGGTGAGAAGGAGGCAGGTCTCTGATTCCAGGAGACTTGGGAGGTATCTTGCTTAAAGAAGGGGGTGATGCTCATTTTGACCTTTCCCATAGATTCCTCATCAGTGGATGTGGGCTACAAAGAAAAACATATAAAGGCAAAATCACCTACAGTCTTCCGCCCGTATGGAAAGCTGCAGAGAAGGTACCACCACTAATTTCCCTCAATGCTTTGGAAGTGAAAACCTAGCTCTGAGCACCAGTGTGATGCAGTACTTAGATTAGGAGGTGCCAGTGTGCCACCCTTAGGCACACATGTGCCCACAGAGGCATCATCTGGTGATCACATGGTCTCCTCCCCCCTCCCCTGCCCCCACTGAAATTAGGCTTGAAACAAGCATTCTATAGTAGCCAACAGGATAGTGTGCAGTTTGTGCTTGGTTGCTGTGTCATGTAGTGCCTGCAATCGTTTCCCTTTCCTGAAGTAACACTTTTCTTGTTTTCTTTTCTCTTCCATCCAGAAGATCTTATCATAGAAGACCTATAGAGGGCACAACAAAACCAAAAACCCTCGGTGCACAGAAAAACCTGCTGGATCTAACCCAGCATCCTGTTCTCACAGTGGCCAACCAGCTGCCCATGGGAAGTTAACATCCGAGCACCACAAGGGATGTGCTCTGCCTTAGATTGTTCTGTCACATGGTAAAATTTTCTACAGTATACCAGGCAACACCAGTTGAACCTAGAGTTATCCTCAGGCTTTCTAAGGCTTTGAGAATGGGACTGATAAAGGAGCACCAGAATGAGCAATAGCCTTGATGTCACAATTGCAACTGTGACTACAGAATAATGGAGAGAGACGGTGATGCCTTTTCTGGGAGATGTTTACATGTGATATCAAGTGCTGGGGGGGAGGGGGGTATTTGTGAGGGTATTATGTTATGAGTTTTTATATCTTTTTGAAAGTGTTGTGCAAATTTCTGTGCTCCTTCTGATAGACGAACATAGCAAATATCCAGACTTTTCATCAGGCGCCCGAACAATAGCATACCGGTTTCTTTGATATTTCCTTGCGTGCTCTAAAAGGGTCTATTTTTGCCCTTGCAAAAATTTGCCAATAGCCAGCCTGCACACAGTCATTATAATTCCAATCTGGATCGTGGGCGGGCCAGGGAGTAAAACCCAGAGGGCATATTGAGACGTTGGCTGAGGGACAAATCCCATCAGCCAAGGCTGCCCAGTCTTGTAGCCACGGCTTAAAAGTTTTCAATTTACAGTAATCAAACATCCCCCATTTTTAGCCAAATCTGTTGTGCTGCATCATTCAGAAACACTAAGGTAACTGGATTCAGAGTTGTGCATCGGCGTAAAACTACATTCTCTGGAGTCAATTCTTCACCACCACCATCCATCATTTTAAACAATTGTTTTCTCCACCCCACCCCATCTCACTCTCCACCTCCTCCCTTGTTGCCTGCTACCCACCCACAAAGCATGAGGGAAGAGTGATGCTGCACAGAAGCCCAGTTTGAGGCACATGATTTTCATCCATAAATCAGAGGAGCAGAAGATTTCCCCTGCTCCCTCCCCCTCAACTAATGCCCAAAAGTAATGCTGACAACATTACAATTATGCCACAAAAGTAATAAAATTACTCCCAGTTCTGTTACAATCAAAATGTAAAGGAATTACCCACTTGTTCCTCAAAAAAGTAATAAATTACAAGTAATTCATTATTTGTAACAAATTACTTCCAAGCTCTGGTCATTGGACTGTTATTGTAATGTTATATTAATATGCTTTTTTTTTCTTTTGTGTTGTAAGCCACTTTGGGCACATTTTTGTGGGAAAGCGGCATACAAATAGAATAAATAAATAAATAAGGCCACATCCGCTTTCAACTTTTAAGATTACTTTGGACCTGCCACCTTTTACTAGGAAACCAAGGTCTCTGCCTTTCCAAGTAAGAATATTCAGTGACATCAGCTGGACTTGGACTCAGGGAACAAAGGGAGGACTGGAACCAGGAATAAAGAAACCATCCCCTCAATGGAACAGATATACTGGAGCTCACCTTAGATATTACCCATTCAAGGATCCATACCCATTCAGTATACCTACATTGTACCCTAGGATTAGGTGAAACTGTCCAAAGGTCTGCCATGCTGGTGATAAGCCTGGATATGTAGCAGGAATCAATAGCTGAGTAAAAGAGCAAGAGATGAATGAGCATGGAGGACTGAGACGCAGGGCTACTTAGAGAAGGAAGGAAAGAGAGGCTAAGGAGATTGCAGAGAAGATGAATTAATTCTTTGCATCTTTTGTCACAACAGACTATATAGGTCAGAAGTCTGAGGAAATGATGTAGAAGCTCTAGGCCTAACAGACAAAATAAAAATTGCAAAATGCTGGGTCAAGATGGCATCCACCTGAGAGGTCTCAAAGAACTCAAATATGAAATTACTGATCTTCTAATAAAAATATGTAATGGCCTTAAGATCCGCCTCCATACTGAGGACTGGAAATTGGCAAATATAAGACCAGTTTTTAAAAAATTGGAAATGACAGGCCAGTTAGTTTAATGCCTGTTCCAGAAAAAAATGGCAGAAATTATTGTTAAAGATGAAATAACCAAGCATTATATATAGCCCAGCCTTTCCCAACCAGTGTGCCTCCAGATGTTGTTGGACTACAACTCCCATCAGCCTCAGCCAGCATTGCCAATGGTCAGGAAAGATGGGGATTGTGGTCCAACACTGGTTGGGAAAGGCTGCTATAGCCAGTATGGATTTCTCGCATTCGACAATGTTAAATTGAAAATAAACCCCATGACATTCTGATGCTTCCCATAAGCTTATTTCAAAACAAAACCCTACAAAACTTACAGTCCTAAACTCAGAAACACTTGCTTAACAACCTTCTACGTTTTCATGGTGATACATAAAACACTCAGAGAGAATTGAGAGTTCAAAGTTTAAAACAAGAGGGGGGAATCCAGACCCCTGTTGGACTTTTTTCTGTCAGAGTTCTCATAATATGTTGAAATTGTTGGAATAGGCAAATGTTGCATGTTCCCTTTAAGGGATATTTGGGGAATATCCCATATACCTGTTTAACCATGATGTAACTTCCTAATGGGTGGGGTTACTTACCTGACTTCCTCCTCCTTTGTCCTGGGGGATTTTTGAATATTCTCCATTTGCTGATCTTCCTACCTTTGAGAGAGGTCGTGTGGTATGATGCTCTCTGCTAAGAGCATCAATACAAACACCAAGATGGACTGAGACTTCTATATTTTCTTTCTTCTAAACTACAGCCTATGTTCCTAACATATGAGGTTGTAAGTAAACATTCTTTTCTTTTACCTAAAATATTGTGTCTGTTGTTGTTTATATAGAGAAAGGTGGTGCTGGTTTATTCTCATTCTGCTGCTTGTATTTTTATATCTCTGCTAAGAAATAGGACCAACCAAATTAGTTCCTATTTCTCTCTGGTATTTTTATAATACCAAACAGAAATTAATTAAAGACCAGCCATGTTTACAGAGAACCTGTAACCCTATTACTGACCTTGCCCCATACTCTGACCGGCATCTTCTCTAGTTTAAAAGTTTAAAAAATGCCTGTTTGATTTTTAATTAATTTGAGAAATTTAACATTGAAGTCAATGATAAGCACGGGCATGCTCAGTAAAACCAACTGTCAATGTTCTAAAAGCCAGATTCACAGCTGTTTGGCTTGGCTAATCAGGGGGCCACACCATGCCAGACATTTATTTCACTTTAGACAGTGATGGCTTCCCTCAGAGAATCCTGGGAAGTGTAGTTTGTGAAGGGTGCTGAGAGTTGTTAGCAGACTCCTATTCCTGATAGAGCTCCAGTGGCCAGCCCCTCTTCACGGGATTGTAGCTCTGTGAGGGGAATAGGGTGTCTCCTAGCAACTCTCAGCACACTTCACAAACTACACTTCCCAGGATTCTTTCGGGAAAGCCATGACTGTCTAAAGTGAAATAAAGGTCTGGTGTGGATGTCACCAGGGACAGCTTTGGTTTAAATTTGGGTGGGAGACCACACGTGCCTGCTATAAAATTAAAAGTTGGTGGAAACCCTGAAAAGCAGTGGTACTGTTTACAGGTTTTCCTTTTGGAAAGGAAAGGGGCTTTCTCTCTGTCCAGTGCCTGTCCACCCAATCTCCTTCCCTCCCTCCCCATCCTCCTTCCCCTCCCTGCCCCCTCCCCCTTCCTTCCTACCCCTACACCCCTCCCCTTCTTTCCCCCTTCCCTCTTCTCCCCCCTCCCTGCCCCTCCCCCTGGTCAGTTTCAGCTATCCTAAGCATGATTGTACAGGAGTAAATCCCACTGAACTAAAGAAGCATGCAAATGATCAAATCTGCCCTCCCCTCCTCCTATCCCCTCCCTCTTTCCCCTTGCCCCTTCCTTTGACCCTTCCCTTCCCTCCCCTTTCCCTCCTTTCCTCTTCTCTCCCCTCCCCCCTTCTCCTCCTCCCCCAAGGTCAGTTTTAGCTATTCTGAGCATGATTGCACAGGAATCAATCCCATTGAACTCAATAAGCATGCAAACTATCAAACCTACCCTTCCCTCCTTCTCCCTCCTAAACCCTCCCCCCTCCTGCCTGCTCCCCCTCCTTCCCTGTTCTCCCTTCCTCCTCCCCTCTCCTCATCCCTCCACCTTCTCTTCCTTCCCTGTAGTCTCTTTCACCTATCCTAGGCATGATTGCATGGGAGTAAATCCCTCTGAACTCAATGCTCAGAGGCACATGTTACCAAATTCTTCCAAGCTACACGAGAAGTGGATTGGACTGTGAAAGATGAACCCAAATTGTGTTTGCATTTTGACAAATTTGTAGGGCAGTACAATATCTCAAGGTCTCCTGCTCCCCTGGTGCATTCACTATAGCTGCCCAATTTCCCTGCTTTTTAAAGTTTGACAGAAATATCTCTGGGCTATAGGTACATTCTTAAACCGCAAGGGTTTTTTGCCAATTAGCGAATATTTATATAGAGGCGCAATATCTTTACAAAGGATGAGAGGACAAATCCCTGCTCCAAAGAGCTTATGGATGGTGTGGGAAACCTTTGGCCCTCCAGATGTTTCTGGACTACAACTCACATAATCCCTGGCCATTGCCCATGCTTGCTGGGGCTGATGGGAATTGTAGTTCAGCAACATCTGCAGAGACAAAGCTTCCCCACACATGGCTTACAGCCTAAAAGTAGACATAAGGTTACTAAAGGCTACACAAGGTTATTGGGACTAAGTAGTTGTTCCAAAGGCTTTGCATAAAAGGTGGGCTTGACATTTTGGCATTTTCTACCCAGTTTGAGGATGAAACCAAACATTTTTAATTTTTCTGTTCTGTCACTTTCTATTGATAGTATCCTGATGACATGTCTTTTGGAGAACCACAGGACAGTGGTCCAGGGGGCACTTCATTGAAGTGGGTCCCCTGGTCTGGTCCAGCTCAGTGCTTCATGGCTGTCATGAGAACTGGTGCTAGACTGTTGTGTGGGGGGAAAATGACAGACTGGATGTGGGCCTATAAATAGGTACTGAATCCTGGTAAGACATAGTTGTTATGTATTCCAAGTTCTCAAGTCCAGAAGGTGAGGAGATGGCCCTTTCTGGATGGGGTTGCACTCCCCTGGAAGGAGCAGGTCCATAGCCTGGGGGTACTCCTGGATCCAACATTGCCACTGAAGGCTTAGGTGGCCTTGGTGGCTAGAAGTGCCAATTTCCAGCTCTTGCTGGTTTGCCAGCTATGGCCCCTTCTGGATTTGACCACTGTACCCCATGCTCTAGTAATTTCCAGACTGCATGATTGTAATGCCCTCTACATGGGGCTACCCTTGAAGTCAACTTGGAAACTTCAATTGGTCTAAAATGCAGCAGCCAGATTACTGGCTGAGATTTGTTTATTTATTACATTTATATACCACCCTATAGCCAAAGCTCTCTGGGTGGTTTACAAAAATTAAAAACATTGAATATTAAAAACAAATATACAATTTTAAAAGCATACAAAGTTTAAAACCATGAAACACAGATAAACAAGGTAAAACAGCTCAGCACATGCTGTTAGAATGCCTGGGAGAAAAGGAAAGTCTTAATCTGGTGCTGAAAAGATAACAATGTTGGCGTCAGGCAAACTTCACCAGGGAGATCATTCCATAATTTGGGGGCCACCACTGAAAAGGACCTCTCCCTTGTTGCCATCCTCCGAGCTTCCCTTGGAGTAGGCACCTGGAGGAGGACCTTTGATGTTGAGCGTAGCGTATGGGTATGTTTGTGTCAGAAGAGGCTTTTCATCAGGTATTGTGGTCCCAATTCCATAACATATGTTTTAAAAGAGATGTATTGGCTGCCAGTTGGTTTCCAGGCCCAATTCAAGGTATTCCTGTTTGTGTTTAAAGGTCTAAATGACTTTATTTTATTTATTTATTAGATTTATATCCCACCCTTCCTCCCAAAGGATTTGGGCCCTGAAATATCTGAAGGACCACCTCTTTCCCTATAGACCCACTTGGCTGTGAAGATTGCCCTCAGTTCCATCACTCTCAGATGTTCGGGGGGTGGCATTCTCTGTGGCAGCCCTAAGCTGTGAAATTCTCTCCCCACAGAGGTGCATCAGGCTTCTTCATTGTATAGCTTTCATCATATGCTTGAAGTTACAACTCTTTACCCTGGCCTTTGACAAACACATATATTTTTTCCACCTTATTCTTCTGGGACTTTATGGTGAAGGATGGGTAAAAAAACTAAATTATTATTATTAATAACAATAATAGTTGTAGGTGTTGTGGGATTGTTTCAATATTTCATATGACCAACACATATTGCAGGTGTACTCTTGATCTGGTATTTGCTACAGAACAGACTGGGAATAAACCACTGGTTAGAGGGTTCCCCAATTGCCATGAACGGATCACACTTGAGTGAGATTTGGATTTCCTATGACTGACAGGCCCCCACAACAATGGTATGGCACCTGGAAACATATAGAATCTCAGTGATGCCTGGATGCTCTAGGAGATTTTCCAGGCGGCATGGCTGGTGTTCCTATTGAGACCCTGGTGTTACTATGGAACAGCAAAATGGGTAGGGCCATCAACACAATTCCTCCAAAGACCTTCCCTGGCCACGGAGGGCCTGAAAAGCTCCCTGGTTTTCCAAGGAGCTCCAGGCAAAGAAAAGAGCGGACTGACAGCTGGAGTGCAGGTTGCACAAATCTCACAGCAAATACAACCAGACACAAGTGAGAGTGCATAATCACGCCTATCATGTGGTAGTAATGGCAGCAAAGAAGCTTGTTTTCCTGCTGTTATATCCTTCTCAGTGAACCACCCAGCAGAGCTTTCTCTCCAGGCCAAAAGTAGAAACAGCTAACCATCCTGCAGAATGCTGTGATAGATTTGCAAGGCATATTGAGGGCAAAGTCACTCAAATCTACTCCAGACTTGATGCCACAATTGTTGCCGGTCTGGTAGAGGTTATCAGAGCTCAAAATGTTTGCTCAAAATATATGTGATCCGTTTCCTTTATCCAGGGATGTAGACCAAGTGATTGCAGGGCTGAGGCTGACCTGTGCTCTCTCAACCCTTACCTATCTTGGCTAGTAAGATCTAGGAGGGAGAGATTTACTGGATAGGCCTGGGGAGTGACTGGTGCCTGCTTCCAGAAGGGAGTGATGCAGCCCCTCCTGAAGAGGCTGTCCCTGGTCTCTGGGGTATTAGATCACTACCACCCAGTTGTGAAAATACCATTCCTGGACAGGTGAATAGTGACCCACCAATTGAAGGAATGTCTGGATGAAGCACATTATCTCAACTGATTTAATTCCCTAAGGAAGTGTTTCTGTCCCTAGCACTGATGACTTTTAGGTATAAGCTACCTATATAGGTATTGTTTACCCAGGCCCTTGGCAAATGAATGCCTCAAGGATCCAGCAGTATTGATATTGCTGCTTGTATTAAGTTACATTTATGTTTTTAGAAATGTAGTTTTTTATTTTTTGTGTGAATGTTTTACTATGTTTGCTTTTTAATTATTTTGAACACCAACCTGGGCTCCTATGGAAGGAAGAGTGATATAAAATCATCATCATTATCCCACTCCCCTTACCAAGTTTGGATGTCTGGGCAAATATGTGCTTGGATCATCCAATGCTATTGATGGACAATAGATTCTAGGCAGATAAAATACATTGTTTCTTTACGCAAAACATAATTAATGTATGGAATTCACTGTCACAGGATGTGAGAATGGCCTATAGTTTTGATGGCTTTCAAAGGAAGACAAATACATTGGGCAGGAATAAGTCTACCAAAGGCTATCAATCACTCACAGTATTGAATTTCCAGGTTTAGTGAGTGTCCCACTGAACACCAGCTGCTGGGCAGTGGAGGACATCTATGGCCTTATCGTGGCTGCTTATGCATCACCAAACAGGGAAGACAAGAGAGGACACAGATTTGCAAAAAAGGTACATATATGTATAGGTGCAAATTTAGAAACAAGAACTGTAATTTTCATAAAAATGATCTCACCATTGTGGGAAAGACTGTGGCCAGGTGCCTGCTCAGTCTGATCTCCTGGTGCTAACCCTTAATGGGCACCTTCAAGGCCTCTGCTCTCGCTTCTTACGTTCCTTAAACCAGACAGCCCTACCAATAGAAGACAATAAATCCTCTGACAGCCCTTTGAATAGAGGACTGTCCTCTATAAAGTCAGATGCATGCATTATTCAATCTCATTCATTCATTCTTACCTTTACATCCCACCTTTCCTCTAAGGAGCTCCTCTACATTTTATCCTCCTCTACATTTTATCCTCACCTACTGTAAAGTAGGTTAGACACAGAGACAGTGCCGTCACCCAGTGAGGTCCATGGCTGTGAACCCTAATCTCTCAGCTCCTAATCTGACACTCTAAGCACAATACCACACTGGCTGTCATACATGGCCACCCTATATTGCTATCATTCTTTCTTTGTGGGCTTTCCAGAAGTATCTGGTTGGCCCCTGTAGGAAACAGGATGCTAGACTGAAGAGATCCTGGCTGTGATCAAGAAGAGCTCATCTCATGCTCTTATGATCAGAGGAACTGCATGAAGTGTTTCACATATCTAATCAGGCTTTCTCACCCCCTTGTGCTCCCCCTCACAAGTTGTACTTGAGGTTAGGCTCTAATGACATGTGATGGGACACAATGGTGCAGCTGAGGAGAAATCAGCTCTGCAAGAGGCATTTTTTATTCACGTGAATATCCATGTAATTTCCAGTATTCCATTTTAGAGTACATACTTCAACAAGGTTTAAGAGTCTGGCAGAATGTTAGATGTACATTATTTGTTATATATAAATACCTTACACACACCCGATGATTTTACTAATATTTAATAAATTTTAAACATAAGCATGTATCTTATAAAATGATACCTAATGTAGTAAATAATTCCATTTCATCTTTTCAAGTAATTATGTCAAAGAAAGAGGTAACTTTAGGCAGTTTTATAAAAGGAGCTGAAAGATTAGTGTTTCAAAAACTATTTGATTTCAAATGAATAGAGTTGACACTCATAACTAAAATGATGCAATCTGTATGCTGATTCTGATTATATACAGAATCCATTCTAGTATATGTGTGTAAAAATAAATGCGTATGTGACTCAAAGTTATAATTATATATTTTGTGATAATATATGTCTTGTCCATGCTTAAAAGCATGATCAGACATTAACAAGAGCCAGCATGCATAGCAGGTTAATAAAAGATATAAAATTTGCCCAGAAAAAAAGAGCCTGTTCTACAAAAGGGATCAGAATCTTTAATCAGGGTGCCTCTAATCCCATCTGAGCTGCCAACTGACCCTACTGAAAGTCAGTGGGAAAGGATACATAGTTCAGTGATAAGAATGCATGCCTTGCTTGCAGACAGTCCCAAGTTCAATTACTTGGCTAATGTACTGCAGTTGGTTTGATAGATAGGATCCCATGTTGTGCAGGCAGTGCCACCATCTGGGGCTGGCATCACTGAGCACTCAGTAGTACCCAGTATGATGGGGCAGAGCTTCAGAGTTGCCCTCCCAACACGAGTCACCAGCATTGCTATAGCTTACCTGGACAGCACTGGGGTGGGGTAGCAGTGAGGTAGGGCTGTGCGCAAGCACTGGCAAGAGTGCCGGATTTGCTCCACCAGCGTTCCATGCAGGTCTGGCCTCACCGCTGCACTGCCCCAGCCCAGTCTAGTAAGTTGCAACCACACCAGTGTCAGGAGGACAGGTCCTTGGCTCTGCCTCACTGCACTGGTCACTGGCAAGCACCTGCTGAGGCCCTCATTCCCAATGGGGGGATCCAGGGCATCCCGTGGGCATCCTGGCCCTGCCGCTCCTCTGCCTTGCTCTTGCTGTCTGCTTGCCTGCCCTTTCCAAGAGATCAGTGAGAAGAGGGAGGAGGTGGAGGAGGAGCAACACCTGCATGCCTCCAAACTGGTGTAAACATCTTACATTTTATTGCGACTGTATTCTGCAACATGTTCTTGACACAACAATAGTACATTAGTGGCAGATTTATTCTGCTTTAGTTTGTTCTGAGTCGTTTCCTCAATGCTACCATATTATTGCTGTGCAGAGAGGCTGTAGCACAACTAAAGTGGCACAAAAACAAACCAGAACATTTGTGGTATAAAAAGGTACAGGATTTCAGCAGGAGGTTATGGGAACAGATTAGGAATGAAGCAGTATGGCCACTCAATAATCTTTGCAGGCACAAACAGTATTGAAAGCGGGGTTGTATGCGACAACCCCAATAACATCATGAGTGTGCAAAAAAGGATGTCTGGAAGGGCCTCTTGGGTGTGGTGTCAATTAGGAGAGGTAAGTGAATGGGCTGTGGCAACAGCAACAAGGGGGGCCACTAATAGTCTCTTGCCCAAAATTTCCAAAAATCTGGACTGAGCACTGTGTGCAGGCCTGGTTAATAGCTATTGAGCTGCAGCCATTGCTGCATATGCATCATACATTCAAAGTGTTAAGTCCTTCTGTTTTCCTTTAGCTAGAAAGACATGGGAGTCAGAAGTGGAGTTTTCTGCTGCTTGCTTTTTACTGAACGTTCTAGAAAATGAACAGGAGAAGAAACACACACAAGGGGCATGCCTGAATCTGTTTTCAGGCAGCCTTAAATAATCAATGGAAGAACAACAGATTACAGGCACGCTTAATCAGCTACAGTCATAATAACTGTGACCCAGTACACTATGCTCCTCCATGCTAGATATAAACACATATTTACAAATGTTGGTGCTGTGGTAGCATCTGTCACCAGTATGGTAGCATCTGTCACCACAGGCAGAAACACTTGATGTATCTGGTGGTACTGGCGACTGTGGAGCAACCACCAGTGAAAAGCCTACTTTGGGGGTAGGTGTTGATGGTGGTAACTCAGAAATCGCAGTTGGAACTCCAGCCATGTCTGGCACTACTTCTTAGATCTGTACCTTTGATCTCCTCAGGTGGTCAATGTGTCATCTCCAAATGTTGTTAGGGGGCAATCCCTACAGTATAAGAAAGCAGTTCAGTCCTTTCTTCAATTGTTCCAGATATCCACTTCTGTTCTCCTCTGTAGTCTCTTGCCAGTACAGGTTGTCCAACGGAGAAGTATCATGCTCCTTTGTGAGAAGATTGCTCAGCTTGTTCCAGCTGTTTATCCTGAACACTTCTTCTCAAATTGGGCTTGAGAAGATCCAACCTTGAATGTAAGGTACGATCCAAGAACAACACTGCAGGCACTTGGTTTGTTATTGCATATACTGCATTGCAGTATGTAAACAGAAAATTTGCAAGCTTTTGGTTCAGTGTGATTTTTCTCTAGACATTGCTCGCAAAGCATTGTTTAAGCTTTGAACAAACCTTTTAGCCAATCTGTTTGTAGCTGGATGATACGGTACTGATGTTATGTTTAATTCCATTCTTTTTCAGGAATGTGTGAAACTGTTCAGCTACAAATTGTGGTTCATTGTCACTCACTAGCTGTTCAGGAACATCTCTCCTTGCAAAGAGTTTTCGCAATACCTCTGTGGTATGCATGGCCATTGTAGAAGTCATTGGAAACACTTCTGGCCACTTGGAACATGCATCCACAACAACTGAAAAGGTTGTGCCCAGCAATGGTCCTGTAAAGTCCATGTGAACTCTTTGCAGGGCAAAGCAGGCCACGGGTGAAATGGAGCTGTTTTTGGCATCTTTTGGACATGTTGCCAACCTAATTGCAAGCTGTTCAAGTTCTTGGTCTATTCCCGGCCACCAAACAAAACTACAAGCTAATGATTTCATCTTTACTACTCCTATATGTCCAAGTAGCTCCTCCAACACTTGAGCTCTCAGCTTACACCAAATGATGACTCTTATTCCCCACATAATACAACCACTGTCAAGTGTAAGTTTCTCAAGGCAGTACTAGAACTCCATGAACTGAGATGAACTCCAGGAGCTGCACATTCCAGCCATTTTGTGTTGCTGTGTAAACTTGCAACAGTGTTGGATCTCTCCTAGTTTCTCTTTGTATCTTCTCCACTGTGACGGGAAAACTCTCAATCTTTGTGAAAGAAAACATGTGAAAAGAATCTCCATATGACATGTATTTCTCAGATCTTTCACCCTCTAGAGGTAAACAAGACAATTCATCTGCATTTGCATGACTGTGGATCCTCTTAAATTCTATTTTGTATCTGTGCCCTCTCAGAAACAATGTCCATCACTGTTTTCAGGCAGCTGCTATCAGCAGAATCCCTTTTTGTGGATTGAAGATGGACAGTAGCAGCTGATGGTCAGGGGTAAACTACAGTTCCCTGGATTCTTTTGGGGAAGTTCTGTGCTTTAAATGTATGGTGTGTACACAGCCCACATATTCCAAACACCTGCATTGCTTGAACAGCACATTCATATTTATTTATTTAAAATAAAAAAGGTTATCTCTCCAATCTCTCTCTGTGGGTTTTCTATCAGCCTGGTGCCAAGAATGCTTGCTCAGAAGTAAGTCCCACTGAGTTCAAAGTGGCTTACTCCAGGGTAAGTGAATACAGGACTGCAGCATTAAAACCGAAAGGGAGAATGCTTCACACATGGAACAATGGCAATCAAACAAAAATCAGTTATATGTTTTCTCTCTCTCCAGCTGTCCTTTCCATCTTATGCTTCACCAAATAGGCTGAATTCAAAATAGCTCAGCTTAGAAATCATTTCACAACTGATAGTAGTACTTGTCTGAAAATGTTGCCACGTTCTCTAGCCTGCAATTGAGCAAAGGTTTCATTTCCTCCTTGCTGACTGAAGCCTGTGGCTCCACAACCAGTAGAGCTGCTCAGATGACAAGTGCCACACTGACAGCATCTTTTACACTTTGCCCTTTAGACTTACTGTGAGCCTAAGTAGATGATAAGATGGTTAAAAAAGCACCTGAGCCTCATCTAGATCTGACTTGCCCTAAAATTGCTAACCTACAGGCAGCCAAGGAACTGAGAGCTCTGTTCTGCAAAGAACTGGAAACATGCAAAATTCGTTGCTGCTTTTATTCCTAAACGTGTGCATGTACTGTTACAATAAAGAACAAAGCAGTGTTACAAAAATGGGTTTAAAGTAGCTTGACTTGACAATTAGCCTGGCTAATTGCAATTCCTACGTGGCTAGTTTTTTTTTAAAGCCTCAGTGTTGTTGCATATGCTTATATGTATTAACATTTGGTCACATCTGCAAATTAGCATGGCCCCAGCATTTTTCTTTGGCACAGGTGGAAACCCTTAAGCCTTGCTGAAATCAAGCAAACACTCAAGTGCCTTTTATGAAACTGGGGCTTGCGCTAAGGTTGTTGTGCTTGCTTTTTATTCACATGTGCGCCTCTTTTTTCGCCCAGACTGTGGTATCATGCATATTTTGCTTGGGAGTTAAGCCCCATTACTAGGACTTCTGAGTAAATGTGCCTAAAACTATGGCGTTAGAAGTTGTTTTATGCTGGCTTTTAGCTTTGTGCTAAACTTTGCCACCCTTATCCCATTGCCCCTGTTGGCTGTTCTGTTTCTTGTAATGTACCTAAAATTTTGAAAACATTGAATTAAATAGTAATAATAATTAATTGTTATCTTAGTAGGCTTCTCCAGAGTTTGCATTCCAGAGCATCTAGAACATAACATAAGAACATAAGAAGAGCCTGCTGGATCAGGCCAGTGGCCCATCTAGTCCAGCATCCTGTTCTCACAGTGGCCTACCAGGTGCCTGGGGGAAGCCCGCAAGCAGGACCCGAGTGCAAGAACACTCTCCCCTCCTGAGGCTTCCGGCAACTGGTTTTCAGAAGCAATTAATATTATAATCTATAATTGCTTAATATTGGGGGAGGATTAGGATTACTATTGTTTATTTATTTATTTATTATTTGATTTATATCCTGCCCTTCCTCCCCCCAGGAGCCCATGTACTATTGTTACATCTCCACCATTCCTAACGGAATTACAGTTCTCCCTGAGTCAGTTTGTTAAACAAATGGGCAATTAAAGCATAAGATAACCTTGCTTTCCATTTGTAACAGCCTTCCTAACCTAGTGCCCTCCAAATATTTTGGACTACAACTCCCATCAGCCCCAGCCAACATATTAGCAAAGTGGCAGCCAATGCAGTTCCAACTTCCTCCAGAGCCAGTGTTATATTATACAGCCACAAGAGTGGCTGTATACTATAGTCAGCATGGATTTTTCACATTCCACAATGTTAACTTGAAAAAAAAAACCATGCCATTCTGATGCTTCCCATAAGCTCATTTCAAATCAAAACCTTACAAAACTTATAGCCCAGAACTCAGAAACGTTTGCTTAACAATCCTCTACATTTTCATGGTGATACAGAAAACAGTCAGAGAGAATTGAGAGTTCAGAGTGTAAAAAGAGAGAGAGATAAAACAGACCCCTTTTGGACTTTTTTCTGTCAGAGTTCTCATAATTTGTTGAAATTAAATAAAAATCAAAATGTTCACAGAGTACCTGTAAACCTATTACTGATGTTGCCCCATACCCTGACCTTCATCTTCTGCAGTTAAAAAAAATACATGGCTGATTTTTAATTAAAGAAATTTAACATTGAAGTCAATGATAAGCCTGGGCATGCTCAGTAAGAACCAACTCTTACCTACCAACCAAAGCCAGACTCACAGGTGCTGGGCTTGCCTAATCAGGGGGCCACAACCACACCAGGCCTTTACTTCACTTTAGACAGTCATGGCTTTACCCACAAAATCCTGGGAAGTGTAGTTTGTGAAGGGGGCTGAGAGGAGACTTCTATTCCCCTGACAAAGCTCCAGTGGCCAGTGTGGTTTAACAATCAGCCACTCTGATTGAAGCTCTGTGAAGGGAACAGGGCTTCCCCTAGCAACTCTCAGCACCCTTCACTAATTACACTTCCCAAGATTCTTTGGGAGAAGCCATGACTGTCTAAAGTGAAACAAAGGTGTGGTGTGGATGTGGTTGAGCCTGGCAACCCTAATCCATTCTCAGCAAACCTGCACAGGATCTCATTTCTTACTTCCCAGATTAAAAAGCAGAGAAATTCACTAATAGGGAAAAAACCTTGCGGTTTAAGAATGTACCTATAGCCAACAAATATTTCTATGAAACTTTAAAAAGCAGAGAAATTGGGCAGCTATAGTGAATGCACCAGGGGAGCAGGAGACCTGACCTCCTCTCTGAGATATTGGACTGCCCTACAAATTTGTAAAAATGCAAACACAAGTTGGGTTGGTTATTCACAGTCCAATCCACTTCCTTCCTGTGTAGCTTGGAAGAATTTGGTAACATATGCTTCTGAACATATTGTGAGTGGTGGCAACATGAGCCTCTGAGTATATGGGGAGTGTTGGCAACACCTGCAATCAGCCCAAATAACAGAAACAAGGCATGTGCTGTGCTGGTCTTGTTTTAGCAGGGAGAAAGCAACAATATTAAAACAGTTTATATAGTTCAGATAGTCACTTTAAATATGTTTGATTTACTTTGCAATTTTAGTGAAGTTTCCTATAGAAAATCATTTTCTTTTGCTTTTGTTACTGTGAATAAGTCAAAGACAGCAACACTTTGCAACACTAAAAAAAGCTCCAAAAACTATTGTGGAATAATGCCACTGACTGTTCTGCAGAATAGTTTCCAATGGACATGAAGAGTGTCTCAGTTTGCACAAGATAAAACAGTAGGAGGTGAAATATGTGAATACTGTGAAAGACCAACCCAAATTGTGTTTGCATTTTTACAAATTTGTAGGGCAGTCCAATAGAGAGGAGGTCAAGTCTCCTGGTCCATTGACTATAGCGGCCCAATTTCCCTGCTTTTTAAAGTTTGATAGAAATATTTGTTGGCTATAGGTATGTTCTTAAACTCCATACTATAGGTATGTTCTTACATGGCTTGCGACCACAATACCTCTCCTGACACAAACCCACCCATACACTACACTCAACATCCATGGCCCTCCTCCAGGTGCCTCCTCCGAGGAAAGCTCATAGGATGGCAACAAGGGAGAGGGACTTCTCAGTGGTGGCCCCAAATTATGGAATGATCTCCTTGATGAGGTACGCCTGGCGCCAATGCTGTTATCTTTTCTGCACCAGGTCAAGACTTTCCTCTTCTCCCAGGCATTTTAGCATGTGTTTTTAAATTTTTTTTTTAATGTGTTTTTAAATTTGTATATTTGTATATTTGTTTTTAATTGTTGTAACCGCCCAGAGAGCTTCGGCTATGGGGCGGTATATAAATGTAATAATAATAATAATAATAATAATAATAATAATAATAATAATAATAATAATAATAATAGTGAATAGCTCGTTCTTGGTGTACCACTCAGAACCGTTGTATCAGCTGGAGCTCTGGACCATCTTCAAGGGTAGTCCTGCATAGAGAACATAAGAACAGTCTGCTAGATCAGGCGAGTGCCCCATTTCATCCAGCATCCTGTTCTCACAGTGCCCAACCAGATGCCCATGGGAAGCCCACAAGCAGGACCTGAGCACAACAGCACTCTCCCCTCCTGCAGCTACCAGCAACTGATTTTCAGAAGTATACTGCATCTGACTAGAGGGTGTTACAGTAGTTCAAACAGGCGATGTACCAGAGTGTGAGTAACTTTTGCCAAGCTATCTCAGTTTTGCCGGTGCTTGTCCTAGCTTTCTATTTCCAATAGTTGCACATGATATTATATTATATTAAAACATAAAGTCTCATGGCAACTCTCCCAGACAAACTGGTGTACAAAAAACAATGTTTGGGGCAAAAGGTATTTTCCATCTTCTGTGGTTTGTTAAACTTATTCCACTCTCCATTGTTCATGTTCATGCTTGCTAAGATTATAAAAGAAAGCCCTCTTTAAAGGTTTTGTGTCTTTCTATCTTGGTAAGCCCCGATTTTGTGTTTCTAACCAAGACTGGAAGCAAGGGTACAATTCCTCTCTTCTCTCTTGCTCTGTTTGTTTGTTTGATGGATTTCTCCCATTCTGTTAATCTAGGTCTTGTTCACATGCTATAGTTCACGCCACATTAATATTTCCTCTTTGAAGCTGGTTAGAAAGTTGTGGACATTAATGAATGAATAGCTCTTGGCCGTGCTCTATCCTGGAGTCCAACGGAAGGAGGGAGAGAGACCCTAGTTCTAAAGGAAAGATTTCCAAAAGGATATCCCAAACTAAGTTTGTCACAGATCTCCAGTGAATAAAAATTAATTAATTAAGAGTTTGTATCATTAATGACTAGCTTACTGTGGTAGCAGTAGTAATATTCTACAACAGCATCTCAGAGTCTACAACATGTAGGAATAGTTTTAATTCTGAAATTAAGCATAAACCTCTGAATGTTGTGGCTCCATTTAGCTATCATGGTCTATAGCTATTGACAGACATATCCTCCATGAATTTCTATCTTTTATGTGCCAATAAACATCCCAAGCTTAATCCTTTTTATGCAACAGCTTGACAAGTCTGAAGTGGCTAGGCCTTTTGTAATGTACCTTCCAAATCTTGAGGAAGGTTGATCTAGCCTCTAAACATAAATACATCAGAGATGCACCACCAATGAACAAAAGAAGAGTTAGTGACTGTCAAAGGTCCTGCTTTTACTTGTCTCAGATTCCCATTAAAATGTGAGGCTTCACTCTCAGCTTCTTCTTCTCAGAAACATCTAAACTTCCCAGAAACATCTAATCAGGATTCCAAAAAAGCTCTATTTCAGAACCTCTCTTCTGAAATGAACTCTGTGCATGCTTGGAAACCCAAGATTCTGCTCAAGCAGGGTAACATGTTACTAGCTAAATTAGATTGACTTTACTGGTTTTATTTAGCAAGCTGTCATGGCCCCGACAGAGGACTCCTCAGATGAGGACGACTCGGGAGTAACAGCAGCAGACCCAGGAGCAGCAGGAGACACGGAGGAGGCTCCTGAGAATCCAGCTCCTTCTGCCCCTCAGCTGCAGAGCACCCCAGAGACAGCAGAGGCCCTGCAGCCAGACACAGACAGTGAACAGGATACTCCCCCCTCACCTGCAGAACGTAGACAGCAGAAGGTCAGGCAGAAGAGAGGCAGGCCTGTCTCCTTAAGGCCCAAACGCTGAGGGCTCACACCTGCTGTCCATCCTGCTCTTTATAAGGCACACCTTGGCTGCAGCCTGTTGCTGACTGCAACGTCAGGCGTGGCTTTGTGTAGACCTAGTTTCCCTGCAGCATCTCTTTGACTGACCTCCTTGGCAATTGATCCCGGACCTCCACTGACCTCGCTTCTGGACTTCTGACTCGGCAAGTACGCTTCAGATAGGCCTGGCAGATTTACAACCCGACTGCTGGCTAAGGACTTTCCTTCCCTGCCAAAGACCCAGGAATTTCCAGCCCCCCCTGACACTGCTGATGCAGTGTAGAGCTGACAGTTTGCAGTCAGCCCAAACAAAGCAGGCAACAAAGGAGTGGGGGAAGTGCTGACCATGGAGCAACTCCAGCAGGAAAACTTGCTCCTGCGCTCACAAGTAGACCAGCTGCTGTTGGCCATCCAAGGCTTGCAAACCCAGCTAGCAGCAGCCCCACCCCCTCTCCCTACAGGGAGAGCTAAGTGCCCTGTGACTCTCCCAGAGAAATTTACTGGGGCTTCCGACCAGCTCTCAGCCTTCTTGGCCCAGGCCCAGCTCTTCATGGAGTTACTCCCAGAGGCCTTCCCAGATGATAAGACCCGAGTGGGATTCTTGATTAACCTCTGCACCGGGGCGGCAGCTAGATGGGCCACGCCCCTGCTCCTCGAGCGGAGCCCCGTGCTCAACGACCTAGCCGCCTTCACCAGAGAACTGAAGGCTATGTTCGAGGACCCAGTCCAATCTGCCACAGCCAACCGCCGGATACGCAGGCTGCGGCAAGGCCCTTGGGGGAATATGTAACAGACTTTTGTCTATTGCAACAAACCCTGGGCTGGAACGAAGCCGCTCTCATGGACCAGTTTCAGCAGGGGCTGTCGGATGAGCTCCTGGATGAGCTAGCTAGGGTGGAGCGCCCTGGAACCCTGCAAGCCCTCATACGCCTGTGTCTCCAGATTGACGGGAGGCTGGAAAGCAGGCGTGCTGCCAACCGACCCCGGTCAGTCTACAGAGCATCAGCCCCAGTGGCTGGGCCCTTGGAGCCTGTGGGCAAGGACCCTACACCCCCGGCAGAACCGATGCAGCTGGGAGGGGCTCGGTCACGTCTCTCTGCGGCCGAAAAGCTGCGACGCCGGCAACAGGGCCTCTGCCTGTATTGCGGGACCCCGGGACATTTTGCAGCCCAGTGTTCCGTGAAACGACCCACAGCCCCTGCCTCGGGAAATGCCCATGCCCCGGCCTTCACAGGCCCCTGAGCCGGGGCACCCTCATGGTTCAAGGGGCCTGCCACCTCAGTTCCTCACCGCCCAAGCATCTGACCGTGGATGTGTCCTTTGCCAAGCTCCACCGGGTTCCTAGTCAACCCATTCACCGCCCCCTCCTGGTGGAGACTATTGATGGCCGGCTTCTCGCCTCGGGCCCTGTAGTACAGGAGACAGTGCCGCTCAACATGGCCCTGGGGGAGCATGAGGAAAGCCTCCAGTTCTACCAGGCTGCCGCACCCCACTTCCCGGTCGTGCTGGGCCTGGCATGGCTCCAGCGGCATGACCCCATCATCCAGTGGTCCACGGGCCAACTGACCCTCGGATCCCCCTATTGCAAAGCCAACTGCTGGAGGCCGAAGGAGCGCATCCTGATGACCCAGGAGGCAAGCTCCATGCCCGAGGCCTTACCGGAACAGTACCGGGAGTTCGTGGATGTGTTTGGGAAGCAAGAGGCAGACCAGTTGCTGCCCCATCGTCCTTATGACTGTCCCATTGACCCATTGACCTGCTCCCCGGAGCCAAGATTCCCGTGGGCCGGCTTTATTCCCTGTCAGAACCCGAACTGGCAGCCCTCAGAGAGTTCCTCGACAAGAACCTGCGCCGAGGGTTCATTCGCCCTTCCACATCCCCTGCAGCCGCCCCTGTCCTCTTTGTCAAAAAGAAATGTGGGGAACTCCGGCTGTGCAATGACTACCCCGCCCTCAACCAGATTACAGTTCAGAATCGCTACCCTCTGCCCCTGATCCCAGAACTGTTAGAGCGGCTGCGGGGCACTCGCATTTTCACCAAACTAGACCTGAGAGGGGCCTACAACCTGGTGCTGTCAGGTCCAGGATGTGACTCAGGAACCAGACCAACGATTGTAGTTAATTCGTGTTTTATTAGGGTAATGTCCAAACAAAGACTGCGTTTTCTCATGAAGCAATACAGGGATACAGGTCCTGCGGCATTGGGAGAAAGTTGACAGAGCAAGGGACTTCTTCCCGCCTGTTCTTTAAGAAGGGGCCAAACGGGCACGCAATCTTTTGCTCCTCCTTAACTGCCCCTCAGGTACTGCCCGCCGTGCCCCCCTTCTCTCCTGTCTTTTCAGCTGTCTGCGTGTGCGCGGTGAGGGGGGAAGCATCACCCCTCCTCTTCTGAAGTTTCCGATTCCAGGATGGGGGATAGGGGAGAGGCTGATGGTAAACTGCCTCCCCGCTTTTCGGCTGTGAGCAGCCCTCCCTCTTCCCCCTCTTGCTCTGAGCCTGAAAGAGGGGGAGGCGTGAGAATGTCCAGGGAGGGCTCAGGCTCCCCGTTGCTAAGCGACCTTATCACTGGCAGTTCCTCTGTTTCGTCTTCGCTCCAAAGGGGGGAAGTTCCTCCCCCTTCCCTCTGCCATCCATCTGAATACTCTTCTCCCAACTCTCCGGGGTCCAGCTCCCCGGGATTGGGACCCCAGCTCTGCCTTCCGACACCATCCCCCCTCCCAGGCTGTGCCCCCCTCCCCTTGTCTGGCTTGGGACGGTGGGGAAAACATTGATGGAAAAGTTTTACCAATTCCGGAGCATGCACATCAGCTGCATCTTCCCATGATCTGTCAGCCACCCCATAGCCTTTCCAGTGAATCAAGTACTGCAGCTTGTGGCGTCTGATCCTGGAATCTAAGATCTCCTCAACTTCAAACTCAAGCTGCTCATTTACCAGGAGTGGAGCTCCGGGAGGTTCCTCCAGCCGTAACTCACTGGGAGGGGCGGCTTTCGTTAAGAGGAATCGATGGAACACAGGATGTATTTTAAACGTGTCAGGCAGCTTCAGTCGGTACGCCACGGGATTGATTTGAGTTTCTATTTCGAAAGGACCCACCCTCTTGTCTTGTAATTTTCTACATTTGCCCGGCATCTGGAGGAAGCGGGTGGACAGCCATACCTGGTCTCCCGGTTGAAGGGGGGGGCCCTCCTTCCTGTGCAGGTCAGCAACTCGCTTGTACTCCGTTTTGGCTTCGTTTAACTGCTGTTTCAGTGTCTGTTGCGCCGCTTGCAATTCCTTAAGGAAGTTCTCAGCTGCCGGTACCAGCATTCCTTCTGAGCTGCTTGGAATGACTTTAGGATGGAATCCATAATTAGCGAAGAACGGGGTTTGTTGAGTGCTGGAGTGCAGAGAATTGTTGTAGGTGAACTCTGCAAAATGCAAATATGATACCCAGTCAGTCTGTTGATAGGACACATAACTTCGTAAATATCTTTCCAAAACGGCGTTCAAGCGTTCCGTCTGCCCATCTGTCTGGGGGTGATGGGCGGAGGAGAGTTTTAATTCTGTCTACAACTGTTTCCACATTGCTCTCCAAAATTTGGCTGTGAACTGAGTTCCTCGGTCTGAGACTACGCTGTTTGGCAATCCATGCAGCCGGTAGACTTCTTTTATGAATAACTTGGCCGTTTCTTTAGCCTCTAAGGCCCCTGCACAAGGAAGAAAGTGTGCCATTTTGGTAAGTAGATCCACCACTACTAAGATGGCTGTCATTCCTTGGGACTTGGGTAGATCAGTTATAAAATCCATGGAGAGGTCCTTCCAGGGTTTGTGTGGGACAGGCAACGGTTGTAACAGTCCTGCTGGTGTCCCTGTTTGTGTTTTTGTCCGCAGACAGACAGAGCAGGACTTTACATAACTCTCAATATCCCGACGCATTTTAGGCCACCAGAAGTCCTTAGCCACATTCTGAATGGTCTTGTAAATCCCAAAGTGTCCCGCTGTGATGGAATCATGACACTGGCGTAGGATTCTGAGCCTTAATTCCCCTTCTGGCACATATCTGGCGGTTTTGAACCATAACAGTCCATTTCTCCAGTGAAAGGTTACTTCTGAGTCTTGACCTTGTCCCGTCTCCTGCTGATATTTTAGCATGTCTGCATCTTCTTGTTGTGCCTTTTTGAGTTCCTCTTCCCATGAAGGCTGGCATACTCCCAACGTTAATTTCTCTGGCGGGATTACGTACTGAGGCTGGTCCTCGGATTCACTTTCTTTGTATTGTGGCTGTCTGGATAAGGCATCCGCTCTCTGGTTTTTGGCTTGGGCATGGTAAGTAATCTGGAAGTTAAACCTAGTGAAGAACTGGGACCATCTTATCTGTCTCTGGTTCAGCTTTCTGGCTGTTTGGAGGCTTTCAAGATTCTTGTGGTCGGAGCGCACTTCAATTCGATGAGAGGTCCCCTCTAGGTATTGTCTCCAGTTTTCAAAAGAGTCCTTGATGGCCAGCAGCTCCTTCTCCCAAACTGTGTAGTTCTTCTCTGCGGGCTTTAACTTCCGAGAGAAGTACGCACAGGGGTGCAGCTCCTTCCCTTCTTGGTCTAATTGTAGCAGGACCCCCCCGATGGCAAAATCTGAAGCATCTGCTTCCACTACGAAAGGGCGGTTCGGATCAGCAAAGCGCAGAATGGGCTCAGTAGCATACCTTCTCTTCAGCTCCTCAAAGGCCTCGGTGGCATTCTCTGTCCATTGAAACTTCTTCTTCCCCCTTAAACAGCCAGTCAGAGGAGCTGTTAATTTGGAAAACCCTGGAATGAACTTTCTGTAATAATTGGCAAACCCCAAAAACCGTTGTACATCCTTTTTGGTGACAGGTTGGCCCCAGTCCAATATGCAGCTTACTTTCCCTGGGTCCATCTCCACGTCTTCCGCTGAGATTCGATATCCAAGGAAGTCTAGAGACTTGAGGTCAAATCCACATTTCTCTAATTTAGCATACAGGTGATTTTCTCTCAGTCTCTTCAACACCGTCTTCACATGCTGGTCGTGGTCTTCCTGGTTCTTTGAGAACACCAGGATATCATCTAAGTAACAGATTACATACGTGTCCAACAAGTCTCTAAACATGTCGTTCATGAATTTTTGAAAAATTCCTGGACTTCCACAAAGCCCAAACGGCATGACCAGGTATTCATACTGTCCGTAAGCGGTCAAGAATCCTGTTTTCCATTCATCTCCCTCCTTCATTCTGATCAGATTGTACGCTCCTCTCAAATCCAACTTCGTGAAGATTTTTGCAGAGCGCAGTCGGTCCAGCAACTCTGAGATCAGGGGCAGCGGGTAGCTGTTGGGGATGGTGATCTGGTTCAATGCGTGATAGTCGTTACAGGGTCTGAGTTCCCCCCCTTCTTTTTCACAAACAATAGTGGTGCTCCAGCAGGGGATTGTGAGGGGCGTATGAATCCTCGCCTCAGGTTTTTATTCAGGAATTCCTTCAGGGCCTCCCTCTCACTCTCTGTGAGAGAGTAGATTCTCCCTGATGGGATGCTGGCTCCTGGCACTAGATCAATCGCACAGTTGTAAGGGCGGTGGGGGGTAAAGTCTCTGCCTCTTTTTCATCAAACACATCTTTGAATTCTTCATGCTTTGGTGGCAGGGTCACTTGCTCGATCTCTTGCACTGCCCCCGCTAAGGTGTTCTTGATTCCTTCAGGTTGACAGTTCTCCTGGCAATACTGTGAGGTGAACCACACCACCGCCTCCTTCCAACTTATTTTGGGTTCATGCTTTGCTAGCCAGGGCATTCCCAGAATCACCTCAAAGTTCGAGAGATCTGACACGTATAGCGAAATGAACTCTTTGTGCCCAGGGATTTGAAGTTTCACTTCCTCCGTGGCTTGTGTCACCCCTCCTGACTTCAGGGGTCTCCCATCGATAGTCTACACAGCTAGGGGAGCGTCCAGTTTCCACAGGGAAATTCCATGACGCTTGAGTAACTTTGCATCAATAAAATTTGTGGAGGCTCCACTGTCAATTAAGGCAGTGGAATTAAACACCACTCGTCTGGAAGTTGTAATCCGAATAGGCAAGACCAACACCCCCTTTGAGGGAGGTTGGATCATTGGGGGGCCTTTATACAACGCTGCCCCCAGTCCACCGGCCTGCACGTGGACTGGGTGTTCTAGTTTTTCAACGGCTCGGCTTTCCCCCCTTTCAGTCCACAGTCTCTGGCCACATGGCCCGGCTTTGAACAATAAAAGCATAAATGTTCCCGGTGTCGTCTTTCCTTTTCTTCTTCCGACAGTCTTGGCCTAGCCCCTCCCTGTCCCTCAGTTGCATTACCTGCCATCCCTGTAGTGGGAAGGGTCTTGTTGCGGGATGCCGAGGCTGAGTATCTTGGGACCTCCTGCTTCCTTTCCAGGCGCCTTCCTTCCATCCGGTGATCTATCTGTAGGCATAGCCGGATGAGCCCTGGTAGGTCAGCGGGGGGGGAGGTCCTGGCCAACTCATCCAGGATTTCAGCATTTAATCCACTCCGGTACATAAACATCAGGGCGGCGTCATTGTAACCAGTTTCCTGGGACAGAATTTTAAAAGCGTTAGTGTACTCGGAAAAAGTCCCTTTAGCTTGCTTCAGACCGCCTACTTGCCGCGCTACTGTTTCAGCCCTTTGCAGGTCTTGAAACATCTCGGTCATCTCCTGTATAAATCCTCTGTACCTTCCTAAGACAGTATCCTTTCTCACGAGATACGGAGTCACCCATTTTGCAGCTTCTCCCTCCAGGAGGCTAATCACGAAAGCTACTTTAGCCCCATCGTCTGGAAATTCCGTGTGCCTGACATCCAGATATAACTCGCATTGAGCCACGAAGGTTGCCAACTGATCACTTTGTCCCACGTATTTTGGGGGCAATCCAATGGGAACCTTTACTACAGCAGCTGGAGGGGCTGTTCGCATCTGGTCTATCGTGGCCTTCAAGGTTTGATTATCAGTCTTCAGCACCTTGACTGCTGCTAGCAGGGCTTGAACATCCGTCTGCAAATCAGCTACCTTAGTCCTCAGGAGTTCCACTTCTTCCGTCTCAGAAGTGGGGTTCATCCCCCCCGCTGCTCCCTTTGACATCTTGTCCCAGTCAAGTAAAGAGAGCGTTGAGGGTGATTTAGGTGGCTCTGTCAAGCTGTCAGGCCCAGGATGTGACTCAGGAACCAGACCAACGATTGTAGTTAATTCGTGTTTTATTAGGGTAATGTCCAAACAAAGACTGCATTTTCTCATGAATCAATACAGGGATACAGGTCCTGCGGCATTGGGAGAAAGTTGACAGAGCAAGGGACTTCTTCCCACCTGTTCTTTAAGAAGGGGCCAAACGGGCGCGCAATCTTTCGCTCCTCCTTAACTGCCCCTCAGGTACTGCCCGCCTTCCACCCCTTCTCTCCTGTCTTTTCAGCTGTCTGCGTGTGCGCGGTGAGGGGGGAAGCATCACCCCCTCCTCTTCTGAAGTTTCTGATTTCAGGATGGGGGATAGGGGAGGGACTGATGGTAAACTGCCTCCCCGTTTTCGGCTGTGAGCAGCCCTCCCTCTTCCCCCTCTTGCTCTGAGCCTGAAAGAGGGGGAGGTGTGAGAATGTCCAGGGAGGGCTCAGGCTCCCTGTTGCTAAGCGACCTTATCACTGGCAGTTCCTCTGTTTCGTCTTTGCTCCAAAGGGGGGAAGTTCCTCCCCCTTCCCTCTGCCATCCATCCGAATACTCTTCTCCCAACTCTCCGGGATCCAGCTCCCCGGGATTGGGACCCCAGCTCTGCCTTCCGACAGGTGCGTATGCGGGAGGGCGATGAGTGGAAGACGGCCTTCTGCACCCGTTATGGGCACTTTGAGTACACCGTGATGCCGTTTGGCTTGTGCAACGCCCCTGCCGTCTTCCAGCACTTCATGAACGACATCTTCTGGGACCTCCTATACTGCTTCCTGGTGATCTACTTGGATGACATCCTGATCTACTCGCGGAACCCCTTGGAACATAAGGAGCACATTCGAGCGGTGCTGCGGCGCCTGCGGGAGCACCGCCTCTTCGCCAAGCTCGAAAAATGTGCCTTTGACCTCACGACCGTGGATTTCCTAGGCCATCGGATCTCGCCCTCGGGTATCCAGATGGACCCCGCCAAAATTGAGACCATCCTCCACTGGGCAGCTCCGCGAAGCCCCAAAGATGTGCAGCGCTTCTTGGGCTTCGCCAACTATTACCGCTGGTGCATCTCCCACTTCTCCGAACTCACTACGCCCGTATCAGACCTGCTTCGAGGCAAAGAGAAGTTTGTTTGGACCGAGGCCGCTCAACAGGCCTTCCGGTGCCTCCAACATGCCTTTACATCTGAACCCATCCTCCAGCAACCCGACCCTACCCGACCTTACATAGTGGAGGCCGATGCATCAGATAAGGCAGTGGCAGCGGTCCTACTTCAGCCGGTGGGGAGCAAGCAGTCCCTGCTCCCCTGTGCGTTCCACTCCCGGAAACTCAACGCTTTGGAACAGAACTACACCATTTGGGAGAAGGAGTTACTGGCCATCAAAGTAGCCTTCGAGACCTGGCATCATCTCCTGGAAGGGGCATGCCATCCGGTCCAGGTACGAATAGACCACTGCAACCTGGAGCACCTGCAAAGCGCCCGACGGCTGAACCAATGCCCGATCCGGTGGTCCCTGTTTTTCTCCCGGTTCCAGTTCACGGTCACCTACCTCCCTGGCCGCCGAAACACCCTAGCAGACGCACTCTCTCGCAAGCCAGAATACCGAGCCGAGCAGGTCGATCGCCCCTTCGCCCAATTCTTCGCCCAGAGAACTTCGCCGCTACCCACCAGCCACAACTTCTCCTGGACCGGGTGCAGGAACAGCAGCAAAAGGACCCCTATGCCCTGGCCCAGCAGCGAGAGCTCCAGTCAGGGATGCCCACCCGGGACAGCCCCTTTTCCTTGCAGGAGGGCCTCTTGTATCACCGGAACTGGTTGTACCTTCCCCTGGGAGCTCTGCGGGGAGAGGTGCTCCACCTCTGCCATGACAGCCAGCCGGCAGGGCATTTTGGAACGTATAAAACCCTCCACCTGGTCCTACGGGATTTCTGGTGGCCCCGGGTCCAAGCGGACGTCAAGGACTATGTAGCGGCCTGTGATACCTGCCAGCAAGCCAAGAGGCACCCTGGCAAGCCCCCGGGGCTCCTGCTCCCACTGCTTACCCCCCCGGGCCCTGGTGCTCGGTCTCCCTGGATTTTATCACGGACTTACCGGCCTCCTGGGGAATGACCACCATCCTCGTAGTCGTAGACCTGTTCACCAAGATGGCCCATTTCCTCCCCTGTGCCAGCCTACCCTCTGCCCCAGAAACTGCGCAACTGTTATTGACCCAGGTTTTCAGGTTACACGGCCTCCCCGACCACCTGATCTCTGACCGAGGAGCCCAGTTCACCGCCCGGTTCTGGCAGGCCCTATTTCGGGCCCTGAACGTCCAGATCCACTTGTCCTCCGCCCACCACCCTCAATCAGATGGACAAACAGAACGTACCAACGCCACCGTCGAACAATACCTGCGGTGTTACACCTGCTTCCAACAGGACAATTGGGTGGATCTGTTACCGCTGGCGGAGTTCGCGTATAATAACTCCGTGCATGCCTCCACGCGCCAGACCCCGTTCTTTGCCTCTTACGGCTACCACCCCCGATTCTTCCCCTCAGTGCGACCCCCGTCGCCGGTCCCCGCTGCGGATGTCATGCTGCAGGAGTTGCAGGCCCTGCAGGCAGTCCTGAAGGAGCAGCTGGAGCAGGCCAAGGACGCGTATAAGCGCTTTGCTGACCGCCACCGCCAACCAGGCCCGCCGCTGAAGGTAGGCGACCGGGTATGGCTCTCAACCAAATTCCTGCGTTTGCAACGGCCGTCTCACAAGCTGGAGGCTCGGAACGCAGGTTCCTTCCGGATCACCCAGCAAATTAACCCGGTGGCGTTCCGGCTCCAACTCCCTGCCTCCTTCCGCATTCACCCTGTCTTCCATAGATCACTGCTGACTCCCGCTCTCCCGCCTCACCCCTTGGGTAGTCAACCACGGCCCCCACCACCGATACAAGTCAACGGGGAAGAGGAATTCGAAGTGGCGCAGATCCTGGACTCCCGGAGGCATCGGGGCCGCCTCCAGTACCTCATAGACTGGCAGGGGTACGGCCCTGAGGAACGCTCATGGAAAGATGTGGCACAGGTGCATGCCCCTCGTCTGGTCCGGCGCTTCCACCAGCGCTACCCGGATAAGCCGGGCCCCGGTGGGAGGCAGAGGGTTGGTCGTGTGGCGGGGGATAGTGTCATGGCCCCATCAGAGGACTCCTCAGATGAGGACGACTCGGGAGTAACAGCAGCAGACCCAGGAGCAGCAGGAGACACGGAGGAGGCTCCTGAGAATCCAGCTCCTTCTGCCCCTCAGCTGCAGA
Organism: Rhineura floridana; assembly: GCF_030035675.1. Classification (NCBI taxonomy): domain Eukaryota; kingdom Metazoa; phylum Chordata; class Lepidosauria; order Squamata; family Rhineuridae; genus Rhineura; species Rhineura floridana. The sequence goes on along the minus strand of NC_084486.1, from coordinate 77,975,744 downwards.
GCACCCCAGGGACAGCAGAGGCCCTGCAGCCAGACACAGACAGTGAACAGGATACTCCCCCCTCACCTGCAGAACGTAGACAGCAGAAGATCAGGCAGAAGAGAGGCAGGCCTATCTCCTTAAGGCCCAAACGCTGAGGGCTCACACCTGCTGTCCATCCTGCTCTTTATAAGGCACACCTTGGCTGCAGCCTGTTGCTGACTGCAACGTCAGGCGTGGCTTTGTGTAGACCTAGTTTCCCTGCAGCATCTCTTTGACTGACCTCCTTGGCAATTGATCCCGGACCTCCACTGACCTCGCTTCTGGACTTCTGACTCGGCAAGTACGCTTCGGATAGGCCTGGCAGATTTACAACCCGACTGCTGGCTAAGGACTTTCCTTCCCTGCCAAAGACCCAGGAATTTCCAGCCCCCCCTGACACTGCTGATGCAGTGTAGAGCTGACACAAGCCTGGGTTTGATTGTTGCCTTTCCTTTTCCTTCTTTTTGACCCCTTTCCCCATATAAAATTATTTACACTTTGACATTTGGTTTTGTAACTTTTAAAAGCAAATTCTCTGTAATTTTTTTTGCCAGAATGTACCCCACATGCTAGACTGCAGTGTTATTAAAGCTACCCTTTTGTCTTATGAGGATAGTTCATGAGCCTCTGAAAGATTAGTTGTTTTCTAGAAAGCAATCCTAACTCCGTACTATTTAACTTAACTCCTTACTGTTTAATATTTCTAGAGCTGGGCTTAATGGGAGGGATCTCCGCCAGTTGATTTTATGAATCCTTCCAAATAGCTGGATAGCCTAGTGGTAGTTTTAAAAATTGCAAAAATTAATTATGCGCTGCATAAGCAAATATGTTGCCATTGAAAGAAAGGCATGACCACCTGGTTTGATTTTATTTTAGCTCATCTTCTATGATTGACAATAGCAACTATACACAATACAGGTGTTCAAATGAAATGTCATAATTATATGAATTAGCAATTGATCAAGAATCTTATGAAAAGAAAATCAGTAAATATTGTCCCCTATGCCATGGGATATTGTCGCTTTTGCCATGGGAATAATAACATGCTACATCTTTGCTTTCTTTGACACACTGTTGTACCAACCATACCAAAGCAGTTGTCATTCCCTAGATTCGCTTCTACTCCATTTTTCACCTGAAAATGCTGGATAAAACTGGTATAATACAGCTGTATTATGGAAATGGAACTTGTCACATCATGGCCCATGCCCCTTGGCTGAGCAACCCAAAAACCCATCCCAACATGGCAGCCTAACAGACATTAGATACTGTGGGAGAAGAGGAGAAAGTGAGGGATGCACTCCTAAATCAATGAATGTTCTAATTATACTGTACAGCTCCAATTTGTATTGGAGGATGACATTTCCATAATTACAAAGCTACAGCATTTGGGAGCTAATGACACGGGTTGATCCTGAGGTTTTGTTTCTTTGTTACAAAAGTCCTTTCAGTGGCAGAGCTTTGATGTTGGACAGCAAGACAAGACACACTGTTTGTGACACACATTTTCTCTGGCTATCAGTGGTGGGTCTGAGATCAGCTCACTAGCTCCTGTTTAGACTGTGACACTGTTTCTAAAGACTAGATTGTTCTCTCTTTCTTCCTCTCCTTTCACTTATTTTTTTCTAAAGACCACACATGTCACCCAATAAGTGCTTGTCTACTATAGAATAAGAGAGCCTGTAAACAGCTGATACGTTGGCCTCAGCAACTGCTTTTTAGGGACAATAGTTTCAAAATATATGTCATGAAATTCAGATGATGCTATGGAAGCGCTGAACCCTTGCCTAGAGTGGAAATGGACTAGATGAGGGTTAATAAACTGATAAGACAGAGATGTCTTGGGTTGGGGGTTCATCTGATTTTGGAGATGGTGCCTGACCTGTTTTGGATGGGGCTGCATTTCACCTTGTGGTTGGGAAGTTGGCCTTTTCTTTGGAGGCCCAAGAGGCCTTGGTGACATGAAGCACCTTTCATCAGCTGAGACTGGTCTACTGGCTGTGTGACCTCTTCTAGTCAGAGATAAACTGGTCACAATTTTTCATACTCTAGTAACATGCCATTCAGCCCACTGTTCTTCAACCTTGGGTCCCCAGATGTTGTCAGACTACAACTCCCATCAACCCCAGCCAGCTTAGCCAATGGCAATGAATGACGGGAGTTGTAGTCCAACAACATCTGGGGACCCAAGGTTGAAGAACACTGATTTAGACTATTACAAAGCATAGTATGTGGGGCTGTCTTTGAAGACAGTTCAGAACCTAGGTTATCTACCAGGCACATGGAACACTCTTTCCAGTCTTGAATGACTGTGCTGGCTCCTAGACCATTTTCAGGTTCAATTTAAAGTCATGGCTTTAATCTTAAAAGCCCCACATGGCAGGGGCACGGCTTAAGCAGCTACAAGATGGAGGCATAGGCTGGGAGCTCCTTGGTTCTATCTTGTTATTTTGCCTAGACTGAGAGAAACTTTATTGAATCAGACCTATTTTTCTCAGCTTCAGGAAAGGAATGCAGCCAGGAGCACAACGATGTGAGGAGCACAGGCTGGAGCTTTATTTTAAGCTGACAGAGAGGACTATAAAAGCACAGCCTGGGTCAGATAGGACACCTAGAGCTGAGCAAATATGGCACCTGTCCCTGGCAAGGATACAAACAATGCACATGGGGAAGAAGATGCAGAACTCCCCATGGTGACAGCAGTGGTGATTAAAGAGGAAATAGCTAAACAATTCCGCTCACTCAAGCAAGAACTAATGTTCAGCTGGACAGATATATTGGAGGATAAATTGGGAGAACTGAAAGCTAGACTAGAGGAGGTTGATGCAAAAGTTACATCAGTGGAGGAAAAAGTGAAGGAACATGAGGAAAAAATGCAAACTCTGAAAAGGATGCAAATAGACATACACAAAAATATCTGGATGACGTAGAAAACAGAAACAGATATTTGAATCTTCGCTTCTGTGGGGTAGAAGGCGTGGAACAAGGGAATGTTAAAAGTTTCCTTGTAAATAGCTGACCGCCTCCTTGCCCAATCTCCAGCTGGTGGAGGATGATTTTGAATGGGTGCACAGGGCTCTGGGCCTGAGAAGGAAGGAGGGATCACAAGATATAATTGTTTGCCAAATTTACAAAGGAGGAGGAAGTACTTCGACCCCTGAGGGAGTCTGGAAAATTAAAATACAAAGATGCAGTTATTTTGACACTGCAGGATCTGGCTCCAGAGACCTTACAACAGCAAAGAAACTTGAGGCCATATACACTCGTTCTGCAAAAGGCAGGATTAAAATATTGCTGGGGCTTCCCCTTTAAACTGATAATCCTCTACAAGGGGACGATGTATACAGCAACAACTGTGAAGGAAGTGGATGATATCTTTAAAATCTTGCATTTGGAATCCCCAGAGGTGTTGGTGCTGGAGAAGGAAATGGCGGTGATGGAACAGCAGAGGAATCAATGGGTGAAGATGATGACTGGGAGGTGGTATGCCGAAAGAAACCAAACAGAAAAAGACCAGACAAGTGGAGGGGTGACATATCTCTTGATGGCAACCCCGCAATCAATGCAAGTTATGAGATCTCTCAAACAGAGACACTGAGGGGAGCTTTGGATAACATTTGGTACAGCTGCCAGTACACCTTGGACATAGGACAGTGACAGATGAAACATCCCTTCAGTGTAGCAATCAAGCTTCTATACCAAATGGAGTGAGTATATAGGATACTGCAAATTGGGTGACACATCTGAGAGTATTTAAGTTACATAATGGGCTGGGAGGGTCTCCTATTCTATGCGGTTGACCTATTCAGCAATAGGTTGATTTGCCCACAAATATTGGTTGATTGTCTATTTGAAAAAAAGAAAACAAAGTGATGGGCATTCAAAAACATGTATGAAAAAGAAAAGGGAGGAGCCCAGAATGCCAAAAAATGGGAAAGTCAAAAACTGGGCTCTATCCTCTCTCCCATGCTATTTAATATCTATATGAAGCCGCTGGGGACAATCATTAGGAGATTTGGGCTGCAGTGTCACCAATATGCGGATGACACTCAGCTCTATCTCTCGTTTAAATCTTCGCCAGAGTTGGCTGTGGAGACCATGTCCAAGTGCCTGGAATCCGTGAGTGGATGGATGGGAAGGAACAGGTTGAAGTTGAATCCCGATAAGACTGAGGTGCTGCTTGTGGGAGACAAGGGAAGGTTGGGAGATGTTGACCTGATGTTCAGTGGGGTAAAATTGCCCCTAAAGGACCAGGTCCGCAGCCTTGGGGTTGTTCTTGATTCCAGGCTGTCCATGGAGGCTCAGATTTCGGCAGTGAGCCGGGCAGCCTGGTATCAATTACACCTCATTCGTAGGCTGCAACCCTCCCTCCCTGTTCATCAGCTCCCACTGGTAGTACATGCCCTGGTCACCTCTCATTTAGACTACTGCAATGCGCTCTACGTGGGGTTACCCTTGAAAACGGTCCGGAAATTACAACTTATACAAAATGCGGCGGCTCAACTACTTACAAATTGTCGCCGCCGGGAACACATCACTCCAGTGTTATTCGATCTACACTGGCTTCCAGTTATTTTCCGGGCTCAATTCAAGGTGTTGGTACTAACCTTTAAATCCCTACACGGTTTCGGACCAGTTTACCTGATGGAGCGCCTCCAGCGTCACCAATTATGCCGCCCGACAAGATCAGCCACTCAGGGCCTTCTCTCAGTCCCACCAACTAAAACAGCTAGGTTGGTGGGGACTAGAGAGAGGGCATTTTCAGTGGCGGCCCCCACTCTCTGGAACTCTCTCCCGTACGATCTTCGGCATGCCCCTTCCCTGAATGTATTCCGCAAAGCCTTGAAGACCTGGCTTTTCAGACAGGCCTTTGGGACATCCGGGGAGGGTTAATTTTAAGGACTAACTGCCTATTACTCTGAACTGTTATCATTCCTATTTATAGTTTCCTTGTTATATTGTATTCTATGTGTATTTTATTGTGCTGCATTCACTGCAACTGATTTGTACGTCGCCTAGAGTGGCCATTGGCCAGATAGGCGACACATAAATTAAATTATTATTATTATTTATTATAACAATAGCACCCCCTTTGTCTGCTGGTTTTATGACGATGGAAGTGTCTTCAGACATGATTTTTAAAGCCCATTGCTCCTCATTACTAAGATTGCGATAGCGATGATGGGATGTCATCTCATGCTTCTCAAGATCTCGAGTGACTAGTTTTTCGAAAGTCTGTATTATAGGATCTACAGGTCCCGGTGGCATGAATTTTGATGGAGGTCTAAATGAACTTTTAGAGTCTATATAATGGGAAGTGGTATCTCCAAAATATTGTCAAAGTCTGATATTTCTAAAAAAACGAAACAAATCTAACCTGGTTTGAACTGGATCATAACATATATACATATAAGAAGGACAGCACTGGGAATATAGAGGATAAATTAGCTACTTTAGATTCAGAACTTAAAGAATATTATAATAACCTTAAAACCAACAAATATAAAAAATTCACCCAAGATGAAAATGATTACAAGGCAAATAGAGTCTATCCTTGGCTATATAAAAAAACCAAGAAGGTTACTTTTTCTACACACGAGACGTCCCTGGGATCACATACGGACTGGGAATCAACCACTGCAGATAGTAGTGAGACGGAAGTTTCTACTTTTGAGTCCTCTTCCTCCTCTTTTTTAACAGATCGAGGCAAACATCAGAGAACTCAATACCGCAGAGGGAACCTAAAAAGACGCAGGGACAATGTATCGTCACCCCCTTACAGGTTCAGGAAGAAACGTTGATTGTCAATCTTTCTCAACGAAGACTCATGGCTACAGAGACACGTGTATTAAATAAAGGACTCACGTTTGTTCCAACCCCACGTTATGATCCAGTTCAAACCAGGTTAGATTTGTTTCGTTTTTTTAGAAATATCAGACTTCGACAATATTTTGGAGATACCACTTCCCATTATATAGACTCTAAAAGTTCATTTAGACCTCCATCAAAATTCATGCCACCGGGACCTGTAGATCCTATAATACAGACTTTCGAAAAACTAGTCACTCGAGATCTTGAGAAGCATGAGACGACATCCCATCATCGCTATCGCAATCTTAGTAATGAGGAGCAACGGGCTTTAAAAATCATGTCCGAAGACACTTCCATCGTCATAAAACCAGCAGACAAAGGGGGTGTTATTGTTATACAAGATACAGACATGTATAAAAAAGAGGTTCAACGACAATTGACAGATAGAACTGCATATAGGGCGTGTCTTAGTAACCCCGTTTTTTCAATTGTAAGGGATATTAAGAATACTTTGGAGGAAGGAGTTTGTTTGGGATATATTACTCAGGAAGAACAAGGTTTTTTGTATAAAGAAAATCCCAGAACCCCTGTCTTTTATGTTTTACCCAAAATACATAAAAAGATCCTCCCCCCTCCAGGACGACCTATTGTTTCAGGTTGTGGCTCAGTTTTGGAACCTTTATCACAATATATAGATCACTTTTTGAAACCTTTTGTACCCCAAATACCATCTTACATAAGAGATTCCACTGATTTCATTAACAAGATTAAATCCATTCAGGTACATTCCTCTGACCTGTTAGTCACTATGGATGTGAGATCTTTATATACAAGTATACCACAGCAAGAAGCTCTTGATGTGATTCGATCTACTCTGGATAAACGTAACATTACTCACCCCCCCACTCATTTTTTATGTGAATTGGCTGATATAGCCATGTGTAAGAACTATTTTAGATTTGGCCAAAATTATTATTGGCAAATAAAGGGGGTGGCCATGGGATGTCCAATGGCTCCAGAAATTGCTAACTTGTTTATGCAATCTTTTGAAAAGGATGTTTATGATTCTTCTAATAGATTTGCACAATATTTATCCTGCTGGTGGAGGTTTATAGATGATATTTTTTGCATTTGGAAAGGCTCAATGAAATCTTTTAAAGAATTTATAGAATGGGTAAATACTAAGGATACTAATATTCAATTAGATTACCAATGGGATAAAACAGAAATCAACTTTCTAGATTTATTAGTTAGTAAAAAAGATAATTATCTTCATACTACTATTTATAAGAAGTCCACAGATAAAAATACTTACCTTAGTTTTGATAGTTTCCATCCCCCTTCTCTTAGATATAATTTACCCCATGGACAATTTTTGAGAATTAAGAGAAATTGCACTTTAGAGAAAGATTTCCTCTCACATTCAAGCACTTTAAAACAACAATTAACAGAGGATATCCTTCTTCAGTAGTAGAACAAAACTTACAAAAAGCAATACACAAAAAACGATCTGATGTGTTGCAGAAAACTATAAGAACACCATTTTCTAGAATGCATTGTAATCTAACATACAACCATATAGCAAACAAAATACAAAATAATATAAAGAATAATTGGCACATAGTGCAACATGTTCCAGGCTGTCAACATTTACCTCTTTTTTCACATAAAAGAACCAGAAATTTGAAAGATATTTTGATTAGGAGTGATTTTAGAGAACATACTCCTTTTTCTGTTCATATTTTTCCAAATATCAATCCACCAGTGGGTCATCACCCTTGTGGCCATTGCACAATGTGTAAACACACCTCAAAAACCTTTTATTTTATTAATCCTATTGATCAGAAAAAATACACATTATATCATTTTTCAAACTGTAATACTGATCATGTGATTTATGCGATTCAATGTGGTTGTCTGAAATTGTATGTGGGACAAACTTCCAGGAAAATAAAAATACGCATTGGGGAACATTTAAGTAATATCAAGAACAAAAGAATAGGGGCACCAATGGTGTCACATTGTCTTCATTGTTCTCATTATGTCAGCACAGGGTTAAAATGTTGGGTTTTGCAAAAAATACAAAGTTCATCTCCCCTGTTTTTGCTTAATAAGAAGGAAATAGAATGGATTTTGAGATTAAGAACAGTAATACCTAATGGGCTAAATGAAGATTTTTCATTTGTTCCTCTTTTATAACAACTTATAGAAATTTATAAACTATTTATGTAACCCTTACAATCTGATTTTTTATAGAAGAGGTGGTCCAGGTGTAGTTAATCTCACATTTAAAGGTCAAATCAATCAACAAATTTTTTTTTCCCTCTGTTACAGTGTTGTATAATTTCAAATCAACTTATATATATCATACACTCTCCCTTCAGGAATCAATATACAAATACTTTATCTATGTTGGTTCTCATAAGTGTTTGCAGTTAATTTGCTTTAATATAAGAAATTTTTTCCAGAACTAATCAATATGTAAGTATAAACAAAAAAGTTTTTTATAATGAATTTATGAATGTCATACATTTATTAAGCAATTTGAAATTATTTGGCTTATGTTATTTAATTATTTAAATAATATAATCACTTTGTTTTAATATAAAAAAAATTTCTATTTAATCTGTATACAAATATAAACTATGTCTTTTAAATTTATCTTTTATACATAAAGTTATGGTTCTGTATAAGAAATTCATTGTTAAAGAATATTTTGGGATATTATATTTAAGATTAATAGATCATTACAATGAGCAATTGAAATATGTCTGTCCTGATTCTTGTCTTTTATTATTACATTTATAGCCCCTGATGAAAGCCCTGATTGGGCTGAAACGCGTTGGGCATATTCTAATATTGTTTATACAATAAATATTATTTTGAAGATACAGTTTTTGACTTTCCCATTTTTTGGCATTCTGGGCTCCTCCCTTTTCTTTTTCATACATGATTGTCTGTTTGACCTTAGTTCATATTAACCCTATATTATTTAATATCCTAAAACTAAGGATAGTTGGCCCCAAGTTAACAGAAAAGGGAGTAGGAGTGGCTGTTACATGCCTGCAGACCAGACCTCAGGTTAGGAGGTGCAGTGAGTAGACAGGAAATAGTGGGATTCTTGGGGAAGGGAGCTGAGTGGGGTATTAGGAAATTATAGCTTAGTAAGTATTTAATAGAAGGGAATAAATCGGCAGATTAAGGATGAGTGATGAGATGAGAATTGCCTCATTAAAAATAAAAGGGATGGGCACCCTAATAAAATGCAACAGGCTGCACAAACTAATATGGGAGTTGCCCCTCACAACACTAATGCTGCAAGAAACACACAAAGTGAAGCTAACAGAGGGATTCCTAAACAGCAGACAATGTAGGCACAAGTTTAAAGCAAAGTGGTCTAGCAAGTCATGATTCTTTGTATTTTGAACCCAATAGGACTGTTGCAGTTGAAAAAGGTAGATTCGTTTTTGTGGAAGGGATACTGGGAAAACAGCGCAAAGTCATGTTGGTCATGTTTTATGCATCAAATAAAGGTCAAAACCTTTAAAAAAAGTTTTAAGAAATTACATAAATTTACAACAGCATCAATCTGCAGCAAACAGATCCAGGGCCATGGAAAGCCACAAATATGAAGGGAGGTAGGACAGCAAGGGGAAAGGCCCCAATGCACAGAAGGTGTATAATTTTATGACTTAATTGGCCAAGACTGGACCTAAATGAGGTCTGGGCGATGCAGCACCCAAACGATTTCAGTCATACCTTTTATCCAAGACCCCATGAGACATTTTCTCAGCTAGATTCAGTACTAGTCTTTGATTTACTTTTAACAAGTGTAAAATAGATAAATATTGGAACTATGAGAGTTACAGATCATGCCCTTATTTTGATGGATTTAATTGGGCCAGAACCCCCTCAACCATTCCAGTTTGGAGGCTACATCCCACTCTGCTCTCCTCTCCTCTGTTGTCACAACATGATTCAGAAAGCGCTTGAAAACTATTTTAAGGATAACACAGCAGCAGAAATAGGAGAGCAGATGGGAAGCTATGAAGGCTACCTTAGGGGGATCTGCATTAGTGAATGGAGCCATCTGAAACGAGTCAAAAATCAACAGAAAGAACAGTTGGTAAAGGAGGTAGAGGCTCTCTCTGAATCATATAAAAGAACAGGTTCACAAAAAATCAGGCAGCAGAAGGGGAAAAACTGAATTAAATCTAGCTGATTTAGACAAAACAATGGTCAGTGTGCTATATTGTAAATAAAGATATTATGAATATGATGGTAAGGAATAGTGGCTATTGACCAAGAGAGTTTAAAAAAGGAAGGGTAGAAATCATATTAACGCACCGAGAGAAGGGGAACAACATGAGGTTAGCATTGATAATAAGTAGATCGGGGAAGAACTAGCAAAATTTTATACTAAGATATATGGGCAGAAAGTTTTGAATCTATTAAAAATAAGGTGGTATCAGGCGATTGTCAACATGCCAAAATTAACACCAACACAAAGAGATTCTCTAGATGATATAATATCTGATGAGGAGGTGAAGGCAGTGATTAAGGCATTAAAAGGGCATAAAGCACCTGGATCCGACAGTTTCACCAGCAATTTCTACAAAAACATTTAAAGACTTTCTAGCACCACATTTAACTAAGCTGTTTAACACAAGCGTATTGGGAGCCCGCTTACAACTCATGTGGACCACTTTACACATGACCCTATTGCTGAAACCGGTAAATCTCCCATATTACCAGAATTGTATAGACCAATATCCCTACTTAACAGGGATTATAAAAACTTTGCTTCAGTGATGGTGGAATGTTTAAAAAAGGCAATCCCAAATTTGGTGCATAAAGACCGATACGGATTCATTCCAGGCAAGTATAGTGTGGATCCAATGAGGCACTTATACAGTATCAGGTCTATGCAAAGGCAGCAAATCTTCCTTTGGCCCTTTTGGCTCTAGATATTTATAAAGCTTTTGATAGTGTCAGTGGGTGATTTTTATTACTTTCTTTCAATATCTTTCAATTTGGCCCCAATTTCATTAAATTCATGCAGACCATATATTCACAGTCCACAGCTATGATAAAATTTAAGGGAATCCTGATCACTACGAACACAAGTTAGTACCAAGCAAGGATGCCTGCTTGTCTTCCCTGTTGTTCATGCTGGTAATCGAATCTCTAGCCAGTAGGTTGCGGGCAAATAAGAAGATCAAAGGGGCCCAGGTGTCAGCATGTATGTGGAAGACATAATTCTTATGGTCACTAATCCTCTAGAAGCATTTCCCAACATCAAGGAAGAACTAACTAAATTTGGAGAAGTAGCAGTTTTAACAGTCAATTTTACAAAATGAGTCCTTCTTTGTTATAACATCCCCCCAGCAGCCCAACTGGCTCTTGCCCAGTCTTAAGGAATTCCCTTGGTGCACTATTTTCCTAAGTATCTGGGGGTAAATATTTCTAGAAATCCAAAAAAGTCCTTTAAATATAATTATATTCCAGTTTGGAGACAAGTATGTGCAAATCTAGCTAGGTAGGGTAAAATGCAGCTGTCATTTTCCAGCAGGATTGCTCAAATAAAAATGATCCTTCCTAAATTTACTTATTTATTTTATTGTTACCAACACCAGTGCCTAGGAAGTGTCTGCAGATATGGCAGAAAGCAATGCAATTTTTTATTTTTCATTCAAGAAAACCTAGAACAGCAAACATCTCAGATATACGAGAGTTATGGAAGGGGGTTGTTATTACTATATTATGAAGTATATCAGATCAGACATTTAATTTCATTTATGGATCCACAGGTGAACAGGCAGTGGGTTCAAATTGGGGGAAAAAACCCCTACTAAGGCAGTACAATCCAAGGGGCATGCCTTAAATTAAACGAGAGTTATGAAGGGGGGCCCAAGTATCTAAATACCTCAATGGGGCCAATCCTTACTGTCTGACAATACCGAAAGAAACTTTTCATCCCAGGACAGTCTCTCCGATACGTATTTGCTTTCATCTGGATTTTTACAGGGAGGACAACTGTGGATGACCAGATACTACTCTAATGCCATTTTTTAGATTAAAAGATTTCTTTGTGAACAGGGCACTTCAATTGAATTCAGTATAACTATCTCATTCTGGAAATAGAGGTGGGTGTAAGAAGGGGAAAGTTTAGGAGGAGGTGGAAATAATAAAGATGTTTCCTTTGTGGCTGTATCTTTGTTGTTAATTGAAAAAAATGTTTTAAAAAGCCTTCCGTAGCTAGGGACCAGGACGCCTGAAGAATTACTTTCTTCCATGTGAATCTGCCCAGGTAGTAATATCTTCATCAGAAGCCCTTCTGCCAGTCCTGTTGAGGTGAGGTGGATGATGGTCCAGGACAGGAGGCTTTCATGTTGTGGGCCCTGACTCTGGAATGCACTACCCAGGTAGGCTCATCTATCTCTGATTTTGTTCTGATGTCTTTTTTGTGCCAGGTAAGACCTTTTTATTCACCCAAGCTTTTTAGTATGCTTTTGTCTTGACTTAGTATTTTCTCTCTATTTAAAAAAATTCAAAATTAAAACAACAACAATGTGCATTCCCAGTGTTTGATTTTACTGGTTTTTAGTGAATTATACTATTACTGGTACTATTAATATTATTAATTACATATACAAGGCCACTTATCAATGAAATTCACTAGGCAGCTTGCAAAATGAAAACAAACTTCATGCAATAAAGAAAAATACCCTGCAATTGTACACTTTCTAAGTGTCTCCCTAATTCATTTGTGGGAATGTCAGGCTTGGGGGCCACATGTGGCCCTGCAGGCCTCTCTATCTGGCCCTCACAACTTTCCCCAAGCCAAACCCCTTGCTGCCCCTGCTTCATGCTTCACCTGTTTTTGCCTGGCTGGAATGAGTTCTTGAACTCTGATAATGCCTCTTGCTTGTCTGGATAGACAACAGAGTGGGTGTGGGTGTGTAGAAGTAATATTTACATTGATTGTTCTGCCCACTTTTGTCTCTGACCCCACCCACCATTTGCATGTGGCCCTCCAAAGATTGCCCAGAAGAGCATGCGGCCTTTAGGCTGAAAAAGGTTCCCCACCCCTGCCATAATTGTTTCATTGTCTTCAGCTCCCACTAGGCCAAGTGACTAATTTATCTCTGCATTGTAAAGTGTACAATATATGTCAAGACTTACAAATAAAAGGGCAAACTCTCAAGAAGAATGAGGGTCCAGGAGAAGCCAACTGGAGAAGACCCATGCCAGTGGAGAAAATAAGGACAGGGCAGTCTTAAGTTTTTGTAGGTTTTTTTTTTAATGCATCAGACACATGCACAGCACCAGTGACCAATATGATATGCATTATTTCATAGTTTGGTTTACATCAGATATTTCCCGGGCACAAACAATAGTCTGCATCTGTGATAGACATGATCACACCCTATAATCTGCACCCTGGATTCTTGGTTGAAGACACATAAAGGTACACAATGAATACGCCTCCCTTCTCCATCCAATTATGCTCCTTAATGCAGACACATCAAATAATAACCCATAGCAACACATTAAAAGATATAGCCAATAACTCTGGCAAACTTCAGATTGCCACTTTAATTTGTATTACTCAGATGTTGGCTGGAATGCATGTAAAATCTCACTAAAGAAGGCACTGCAGAAAACAGAGATGTTTTCCCATATTGCCAAACAAGAAAGAAACAGATATAATCAGATAGATGCAATCACTTCCCATGAAATATTGCAAAGCAATTTCACAATAAAACCATCAAGAATTAAAAACAATTCTATTTGTAAAAACAATTCCAATGTAAAAACAATGAAAAACAATTTCATATAGAACAACCAATACAAATTGTGGGTTGTATCCAACAAAGTCTTCCCATTTCCACCTGTGCAATGGGACTTCCACTCCCTCTCCTCTTCCCACATGCCCCACAAGCCCATGCAAATCTGGAGAGTTGGGGGAACCCCCAGAACAGATTTGGGAGGTGCACATGGGGAGGAGATGGAAGTCCTTGTTCAAACAGGATTACTTCATTGGATACAACCTACAGACTGGGATAAAGATATATACACACCTTTGTGTGTGTGCATGTGTACGCATGTGTGCGTGCATGCCAGCGTGTGTGTGCACACGCACGCACACACACACAAACAGTGTAGATGACTCATTCCAGGACAACAGTCTCTGAGGCCCCATCTACATTACACACTGAAAGCAGTATTATACCACTTTAAACGGTCATGGTTTCCCCCAAAGAATCCTGCAACTGTAGTTCATGAGGGGTAGTGAGAGGAGTTAGGAGACTCCTATTCTCCTCACAGAGCTACAGTTCTCAAGAGTGGTTTAACAATCAGTCCCTCTTGAGAACTCTGGGAATTGTAGTTGTGTGAGGGGGAAAAGCTCTAACAACACTCAGTACACTTAACAACTACACTTCTCAGGATTCTTTGGGGGAAGCCATTACTGTTTAAAGTGGTATAATACTACTTTAAATGTATAGTGCAGCTGGGGCCTAAGTCATAATCATAGCCAAACTGAAACTGGCCAAATAAACCCCTTTCTTTCAGTTGAACAACTGAAATGAGCAAAATGACAGGAAATATCTTTTGGTATTGGGGGACTTCAATGTGCATTCGGAGGCCAGTCTCACTGGAGCACCTCGGGACTTCTTGGAAACCATGGCTTCCTGGGAGCTGCACCTTATTACAATGGGTCCCACCCATGTAGCCGGTCATGCACTTGACCTTGTGTTTGTCTCACGAGAGGAGGGGAGTGGTCTGAAAATTGGGGATACATCCATCACCCCCTTGTCATGGTCAGATCACTACCTGGTGAGGATGGACCTTTCACTGCCGCAAACTCTCTGTGGGGTTGGAGGACCCATTAAGATGGTCCGCCCCAGGCGGTTGATGGAACCTGATGGATTCCTGAATGCACTTGGGGATACATTGGAGCAAGCACACAGCCACTCGGCTGAAGCCCTGGTGGGGGGCTGGAATGCTGCAATCACCGGGGCATTAGATTGAGTGGCTCCAAAACGCCCTCTCCCCCTGAATAGAACTCAGACGGCGCCATGGTTTACCCCACGGTTACGTATTCTGAGGCGGGAGGTGAGATGGCTAGAGCGCCAGTGGCGGAAGTCTCGCTCTGAGGACGATCGAACACTGGTTAGAGCTGCTGCTGCAGCCTATCATGTGGCAATAAGGGCAACAAAAAAAGATTTTTATGCTGCCTCTATTGCATCTGCAGAGTGCTGTCCCAGGAGACTATTCCAAGTGGTCCGGAGCCTGGTCGGTCCAGTTGCTCCGGAACCAATGGAACAAGATAAGGTCTCCTGTGATGAGTTTGGTAAACACTTTGCGGATAAAATCGATCGTATTAAAAGCGAGATTCCGTACACTGTGGATATAGAGAGTGAGCCAGAGGTGAACAGTGTTGCTTCGGTGGCGTGGGATCGGTTCCGGCTTCTTCCTTCTGATGAAGTGGACAAGGTGCTTTCAACTCTAAGGCCGACCACCTGCTTACTTGATCCTTGCCCTTCGTGGCTCATTATGAGCTGCAAAGATAGACTGGGAGAGAGGATCAAGCTGATGATAAATGCATCGCTTGAAGAGGGAATAATGCCATCAGTGCTCAAGGAAGCGATAATAAAACCAATTTTTAAAAAGTCCTCCTTGAACCCTCAAGATCTGAACAACTTCCGCCCAGTCTCAAATGTGCCATTCTTAGGCAAGGCAGTTGACCGGGTGGTGGCTAAACAGTTGCAAGCACACTTGGAAGAAGCAGATTATCTGGATCCATTTCAGTCAGGCTTCAGACCGGGACATGGGACTGAAACAGCCTTGGTTGCCTTGGCAGATGATATGAGAAGGGCGTGGGATACAGGTGAAGGCACCTTCCTTGTCGTCCTCGATCTCTCAGCGGCTTTTGATACCGTCGACCACGCTATCCTCTTGGATCGCCTGCAGAGGTTAGGTATTGGGGGCACTGTATTGCAGTGGTTCCATTCCTTCGTCTCTGGGAGATACCAAAGAGTAGCATTGGAGGAAGAGGTTTCAGATCCCTGGCCCCTCACTTGTGGGGTGCCACAGGGTTCTATCCTTTCTCCAATGCTCTTTAACATCTATATAAAGCCGCTGGGAGCAATCATCAGGAGATTTGGGCTGCAATGTCATCAGTATGCGGATGACACGCAGCTCTATCTCTCATTTAAATCTTCACCAAGGTTGGCTGTGGAAACCCTGTCCAAGTGTCTGGAGTCGGTGAGTGGCTGGATGGGAAGGAATAAGTTGAAGCTGAATCCTGACAAAACCGAGGTGCTGTTTGTGGGAGACAAGGGAAGGCTGGGAGATATAGACCTGGTGCTTAACGGGGTACGATTGCCCTTGAAAGACCAGGTCCGTAGCCTGGGGGTCATTCTTGACTCCCAGCTGTCTATGGAGGCTCAAGTTTCAGCTGTGAGCAGAGCAGCTCTGTATCAGCTCCATCTGATACGGAGGCTACACCCCTACCTTCCCAATCATCTGCTCCCACCGGTGGTACATGCCCTGATCACCACTCACCTAGACTACTGTAATGCGCTCTACGTGGGGTTACCCTTGAAAACGGTTCGGAAATTACAGCTGGTACAGAATGCAGCGGCACGTCTGATTGCAGGCAGCCGCCGTAGAGATTACATCACTCCTGTGTTGAGTACCGAACCCAATTCAAGGTGTTGGTTTTAACCTTTAAAACCCTATACGGTTGTGGCCCAGTCTATCTAAAGGAGCGCCTCCAGCATCGACAGGGATGCCGCTCAACAAGATCGACCTCAGAGGGCCTTCTCTGGATCCCACCAGTCAAAATAGCTAGGCTGGTGAGGACTCGAGAGAGGGCCTTCTCAATAGTGGCCCCCACCCTCTGGAACTCTCTCCCAGGTGATATACGCCATGCCCCGTCTATAATGAGCTTCCGCAGGACCCTGAAGACTTGGCTGTTTAGGCGGGCGTTTGAGATGGGCTAGTTTTTTACTGTTTTTAAATTTTAATTGTTTCATATACTGTTTTATCTTGTACGTCTCCCAGAGTGGCTGGACAACCAGCCAGATGGGCGACTAACAAATTTAATAATAAATAAATAAATTAAATAAATTAAATAAATAAGGAAAGGCCAGGTTCATATGCTTGGTTTGTTTGCTTAGATTTTCTATAATTATGGAAATGAATGTCCAGTATTTTAAGATCACATTCACCATTTAGGTGTTCAGTCACAACACTCTTTAGAATAAGAATCCAAATGGATGCTTTATAAAGAAATAAATATAGATATTTGAACCTGACGTCTTCTCCTTGTACTGAGTGATGTCAAATGACCTCTCTACCCTACAGCCTAAGCTGCTTTTCCAGACAGTGGATCAATCACTGTATTCCTAGGAGTGGTGTTAAATTCACCTTTTAACAGATAGACAGAATTTGGCCCAGTTCACTAGGGACCCAAGCCATGGACACTCAAAACATCATTACATCAACCTAAGAGGAGACCTGATTCCATCTGCAGTGTAAAGAGATACCAAACTATTCATTTCTCCTGTGTGTGAGGGTAGGGATGGAGGTGATAAAAAAATCCTTTAATTTGTTATATAGAACTTTGGAAACTATAAAGAGCTTAAGAGGGAATACTCTTCCTTAAAACAGCTTAGCCCAATCAAAATAAGTATTGTGGAAACTGCCTTAAGAGTAAGTAGGCTAGTGATTTGTCAATCACAGTGTTAATGTGGAAAACATGTTTTAACTCTCCTGTCATTCAGCCTTCCAATAGACTATCATCCCCATTTTTTCTGATGGGATGCTCAACCCTGAGGGCCAAATGAGGTGTGACAAGGCAACAGAGCTGTTCTCTTCACATTTTAATAAATAGTAGCCACTGTGGAGGGTGGGGGATAAGGTTGCCAGGCTCAGGGCCTGCGAATGATACTGTATTTTTAAGAGAAGAGAAAATTCAGCCAAGTGCAGGTTTTCTTGCAACACAGTAATGGGAAAAACCACAAGGTGAAATTCTCCCTTCTTCCTGCACAACATTTAAAGATACAGAAGACCTCTTGGTTGCAAGGCAAGCCTCCACCACACAGAGCATATTTCAGCTACAAGTCTCATTGATTTGAATGGGTGAGATAGGCAGGTGATGAAATCGGTCTCACCAAATTCAATGGTGTTGAGATGCTAAATCATGTGTGGGGAACCTTTGGTCCACTAGATGTTGCTGAACTACAACTCCCATCATCCCTGGCCACTGGCCATGCTTGCTAGGCCTGATGGAAGTTGCACTTCAGCATCTGGAGGCCCCAAGTTTTCCCACATCTGTGCTAATCCTTTGGCTGGATTGTGCCCATTATTTATTTTAAACAAGTGCATCCTGCCTTTCCTTCACTTGCTCTCCCATCTGGCTTGCATAATTATAGGTCTTATGTATAACGCATGCAAAATGAGCTTTAAAAACAGAGGCAACACAAAACTATTGTGAGAATCACTGAACAAAATGGCAGATAAATCAAAGGCATTCTGTAAGTATCACCAATACAAGGTATGGGTAATTAAAAAAAAAAAAGCTTCCACCAGGCACTTAAGAGGCAGAAAGGGGACCTTGAGACAGTATTTTTGGTTAGGTAATTCCATCCTCAAGGAGACCTGTGCTAGTGCCCACCATGTTATCTTTTCTGTTCTGGACAAGAACTGCCCCCTCCCCCCGGCTCTTTAATGATTTTAGTTTTCATATGATTATCCAGCACAGCTGGTGTTTGAAATGTATAATCCTTGCTCGGTTTTGTATTCTGGGTTGTGCTGCCGCTACTTTAGCATTGTTAGAGTGTTTTTGTTTGTTTTGTTTTACTATATGATTGTATTTTGTTTGAAGTTGTATCCTTATTTGGGCAGCTTACAATTTGGCAGAGAAAGTATGGTATATATAAATATAAATCATGGCAACAAATAAAACAAATACTCAGAGGTGCCGCAACAGAAAAGTTCCTGTCCCTAGTGGCCATCCATCTAACCTCTGAAGAAGGGAGCACCTGGACCAGGGCCTCAGCAGAGTATCTCAGTAAATGCCCATGTGTCAGCATTTACTCAAGTAAGAAATAATCATGGACAGTGTACTGTTATTAAATAACTGATATGCAGACTCTGTAATGGATATATTCACCTATGTCCTGGAAGAGGTAACATTACATTTTTATCCAATTCTTTCTGCATGGAGCTGAAAGCATCATGCATGCCTTCCCCCTCTTTCTTCTACCCTCACAACAACCTCATGAGTGAGGATAAGACTGATACAAATCAGCCATGGCTGAGCAGAGATTCGAACTCTGATTGCCTGGTCAAAGATCAATATGCTACCCACTACACCACACTAGCGCTCTCTGACAAATTATGTGAACATTCCCTAATATTCCTGAAAAGGTCAACTGTGGCCAAGGTCTGGCCCCAAACATTTTGCTGCCTGAAGCAAAGGACAAGATTGTACCACCACCACCCACATTTCATGTACAGAAGCTAAAGAGTCTGGCCGTTGAATGTTACTTTGAACATGGTGCTAGAGAGCATCCTCTTCCATACCTGAGTGCAGAAGGACACTGCTGGGGTGCAGAGTTAGGCACATGACACACACAATTCTGTCTGTACCAAGTACAGATGGGCAAATATAAACCACCCAGAGAGCTTCAGCTATGGGGCGGTATATAAGTACAATAAATAAATAAATAAATATGTCAATTTCAGTTTCTCTCAGTTTCTCATTTTTCCAATCTTAAATTCAGTTCTCCACATTTCTACATCAGTTCACAATTTTTTTTAAATTGTCCTCATAAAAATTCAACATTTTTATGTGAATTTCCCCTACTATGCACATTTTTATATACACTTTTGCCTAATATACACATTTTTGACAAGCTGTTTGTTAGGCACAAAAACAAAACAACTGGACAATCCAAATATTAATATGCAGATATTTGCATAATATGTAAATAATATGCAAATAATTTGCATAATATGCAAATTAGCCCACCGGATTTGTGGAACTGGAATATGGCAACCCTAACCCAGAGCCGCCCCACCCCTAGGCACCCTAGGTCTGGTACGGGAGGAGGTCATGGGAGTGACACCATGAGTTACTGCACCGGGTGACACCAACCCTAGTGACGCCATTGTACCTAAATAAATGTATAATCTGTGATTTGTGTAAAAATTCATCAATTTGTACACAATTTACTGGAACACAGAAGAAAGAGGTGTGTGCATTTTCTCTATGAGAACATCAGAAGATATCCCCAGGATCTGGTAGCCAGAGGTATTTAACCTCTGGACTTAGAGGACCCATTAACCTATCATTCTTCTTGAATTTGTCTAATCCTTGTTTAATGCCATCTAAACCAGGGGCTTTCTGTGGCACTGAATGTCATACATTAACTAATATGATGTGTGAAATAGTACTTTTGTTATGTTCTGAGCTTACTTCAAAAACAGTTTGAGTAACCCATGCTGTTCGTAATATATATGAGGGAGAAAAAAACTCTATTTACTCTTGTTCAGTTTTCCATCCTATTCACTTCTCAAATTCTGCCTCATAGGGTTATCCTGATATAATCCCAGGCTCTGGTCTGAAGGCACATGAGGCCAGCTCCCTGCTGAAGCTAAGTAGGGTCAGGTCTGGTCAGTGCCTGGATGGGAGACCTCCAGGGAACCATATGTAAGCTGCCTTTGGTTTCATGAAAAAAGAAAGGTGGGGTATAAATGAAATAAATAAATAAATAATAATAAACATGTTTGCTTGCAGCCAGATGATATAACAATTGTCCATGCTTTCAAAAATGTATACTTAGGGACCACTCCTACATCGAGGAAGCTGACATAACTAATGGGCACAACCCTATAGGTTAATTTAAGCCTGTTTAAAGTACATCAGATCCTATCTCCATTCAGAAGCCCATGGGAGGGGAGAACTGCGGCTGAGCCAGCAGAGCTTTCCCCCAAATTAATTTACACCAAGACTGGAGGTCACATGACCAAACTGAATGGAAGTAGGATATAGCACCTGCACCACACCCCTGGCACACCCCTTTTGGGGGGCTTACACCATTTTAACTTACACCAGTCTGGGCTGAGCTGAGTTGGCTGAGCCCTGCTGAGCCTGGATGAGAGACTTATGCCAGTGTAGCCTGGCTGAGCCACATCCAGTTGGAGATCTGCCACATCCTGTATCCTCTCAGCCCAGCATAAATACCAGTAGAATTGTGCCCTTGGTGAATAAAATAAATATCTTTAACAAATATGACAATGAATCCTTCATGATTTTAGCCAATTATTTCAATGAGAATTCAGCCTGTGACCTCTTTGTTGATTTATACAGGTTAGCCCTGTAACATCAGGTGACTGTTCCAAAATCTGAAAGGCTATGCAACAAAAAGAGATTTTGTCTCTTAAATGTACTTTCCCCTCATGATACATGTGCAGGCATGAATACATATAAACATTTGCTACAACTTGCAATTGAACTTATCAACAGAACCACATGGCAGTATTTGCGAGTGTGGATCTCACAGTACTGGCTAGTTTCTGTCTTTTGGAACACATCGTTCTGTACTATTAATCCATCAAAACTGTCTGGAGTTAGAACAAAGACACCACATTATTTATTACAGCACTCCCCTAGAAACATGTTCTCTGTGGAACCCAGGCCAAATTTACCAAGCCTGATATGCCCCCTATCTTAGCATGCACGAAAACTAAGCACAATGCTATTTACATCTGTAAGGAGCTAGGTCAAGCCTGTAGGAGCACTGAGACTTTGTAGTTCAATTTATAGAGTTTTACTTTAATAGATTTATTGCTCTAGGCCACATTTATCTGGTTTTCAACCAAGGCCCATTTCTAGTGAAAAAATGTATGCACAATTGAATTATTGTTTGTGTTACAATATATACGTGCCAATCTACAGACACTGAATTTGTTGGTTATAATCAAGAAGGAATGTCTACACATTGATTTGGAGATGCAGTCATGTCATCTCCTCAAAATCTATTCCTTCATATACATATGTGCATATTTTGGGGCTACACACTATTTTATTATAGGAAGCAGGAAAATCACAGTCTGTTTATTCGTGTTAACAATTTCTACAGAGATTACTTATGGTTACACCAGAATTAGCACTGAACCTCTGGCTGACAACTGAACCTCTGGCTGACATTTTGGAACTGAATGGCAATTGTCCATTCTGTCTCTGAAGTGGCAATTAAAAGACAGTAGTCTCTATGACTGGCATTTTAATATAACCATTATACCAAACACACTTGTTTAAAAAGAGACAACACAAACAGTGAGTTTTCAAGGTAGGTTTCTAGAAATATGAAATTTGATTAAGGTACTATTAGGGCCATGTGCATTCCTTGCACTGGATAAGTACAGCCACTACCACCACCTCTGCCGTTGAACCTGTATTTAACATCAACAGGGTGCAGAAAAGATGAAGTCAGGGTCTGCAGTGTACGAGGTGAGGATTCAAGTGATAGTGGAGGAATAGAGCATAGTGAGGAATAGTGAGTGGTTAGAGTGTTGGACAAGGACCTGGGAAACCAGGGTTAAAATCCCCATTCAGCCATGAAGCACACTGGGTGACCTTGGGCCAGTCACAGACTCTTAGCCTAACCTACCTCACAGGGTTGTTGTACGGATTAAATGAGGGGGAGAACTATGTACACCACTTTGAGCTCCTTGAACAAAAAGTGGGATATAAATGCAATGATTAGATAGATAGATAGATAGATAGATAGATAGATAGATAGATAGATAGATAGATAGATAGATAGATAGATAGATAGATAGGACATGACCCAATTTTAATTAGGTATCAGAATCCATATGTGGGTGGTTCTGGTATCAGTGTTACTTACTACATCTGGTGGAAAGGAACACAGGTGTCAGAAGTACCCCATATAACAGGGACTGGTGAGCCTCTTTCACCCCAAGGGCCATTTTTTTTCTTTTTTAAAATTTAAAATATTTATAAACCACACTTTCAAACAAAGCATCATAAGGGGCCATGTGCCAGTGATGGGTGTGGCCAAAGTGGTCAGTACAATGGATGTGACTCTTATCTTGGTGAGGGGTGTGGTCTGAGGAGAGGCCATTGCCAGGGAAGAGTCTTGACAGCCAGAAAGAGAGGACTGGAGGGTGACGTTTTGCTCCTCAAGCTGGAGATTTTCCCCCCTGTAAACTGAGCACTCCATGGACTAAGGAATGATGTATCCCTCGTATAACACCAGAACCAACTATCAATTGACCAAGAGGGTATGTGGTTTTTGGTGACAACTGCTGCCAAGGTAACATATGAACTTGGCTAATGAGAGAAGTTAGAACAAATAATTAAGAAGATGCAGACAGGATTAGAAAACCCTAGGAATTATGAGCAGGGAGAAAGGTTTCCGTTATCCATGTAGCTCTTCTCCCATCACCAGTTCTAACGTCAAAATAAGCTCCTATTAACTCCTGCTCTCCTGACCATATCATCTGCACTGCCAGACCTCTCTATTTCTCTTGCCCAATCTTTATTCAGAATACTGCACAAATCAGTGAAAACCCAGAGATCTCAACTGGAATAGTTTTACAGATTGCTAAATAGTGTGCAGTTGAAAGTAGCCTTTGCAGAAAGTGCTGGAAACTTAAAGTTTATTGAAATAATCATTTTAAAGGCTAGAGAGAAGTGGCTTTTTTTCAGGGTTAAGGGGTGATATTATACAGACGTGCAAATGCCTTTAGTGTATTTCTGTATCTGTTTTTCTTTTTCTTTTTAAAAATAGTATTTCACTAGAGATGCCAGGGAAATGAAAGGAGCAAGTACGTCAAGGCTGGCCCTTGGGCCACAGACTGAGGTGAACCAGGAGCTGAGGAGCAAGCCAGGAATCAGCAACAAAAAACAAGTCAGGGCCAGAGAACAAAGCAGGAGACAGGATTAAAAAGCAAGTCAAAACCAGAGGACAAACTAAGAACCAGACTCAGGATACAGGAACACACCACTCCTTTGGAAGACCTTTTATAATAAAATAAAAAATCAAGAAAGGCTTAGGTGAAACAGAAACTCTTTTATAGTTCTTCCTGCCCAAGAAAATCCAACAGCCAACTTGGATGAGCGCAGTCAGTCCAGGGCCTGAAGGTACTCTACTGAGAAACTGCCACCTGCAATTCAGTGATTGCCCACATGGGGCAGCTGCATACAGATCAAGCAGCTCCTGACAATAAACAATGTAAATGTACTGCCTTCAAGTCGATTCTGACTTACGGCAACCCTATGAACAGGGTTTTCATGAGGCTGAGAGGCAGTGACTAGCCCAAGGTCACCCAGTGAGCTTTATGGTTATGTGGGGATTTGAACCCTGGTCTCCTAGGTCGTAGTCCAACACCTTAACAGTACACCCTGAGAAATAATGCCTATATCATATGTGCTCATAGTTACTGAATGTCAGTCTTTTGTGCGACGGATCTGTAAGGGTCTTTAGTAAAGACCCAGTTGTCACTCAGTTGTCCAGGGGAACTAGGTGTCTTTTCCACAGCAAGTTTATCTATTGTGGGAAAACAGCATTTCCTTAGTCCTCAAGCTACAAGATCCTATCAGGTGGAAAATGTAAAAATTTGCACACACCTCACACAGATACTGTGACTGTTTGTCATGCTTTTTCTACTGTGTTAATGCAAGTGTCAATAAGCACCTATTGGCAAATGCCTGTGACGTCACTGAGCACAAGCATTAAGTTCCTCCCTCCCATGCTTTGCATACAAAAATTTCAGGTTCAGTCCCGGCATCTGGGAAGCCCTGGAGAGTCACTGCCAGTAAGTGTAGACAATATTGAGGTGGATGGGCAATGTTCCAATTCAGTATAAGGCCGCATCTTATGCCCATGTCAAGTTTTTAAAAAACATTTAATATTTATCTTTCTACCTTTTAGACGCCAATGTAAACTTTTTGAAGTTTAGAGGGAAAAGATATAATAATAATAATAATAAAATTTTATTTGTGAGTCACCTATCTGTCCGAATTAACGGACACTCTAGGCGACATACAATAGCATAGTAAAATACAATATACAAATCAAAAAGCCATACTCATCAGTTAATCTAAAACCAGCCTTCAATTAATACATCATAAAAACTAATCCACCCCAGCAATCCTATAGGCCTGCCTGAATAGCCAGGTCTTTAAGGCTCGGCAAAACCCCATCAGGGAGGAGGCATGTCAAATGTCAAAAGGAAGGGAATTCCAGAGGGTGGGGGCCACAATCGAGAATGCCCTCTCTCTGGTCCGCACCAGCCTAACTGTTTTGACTGGTGGGACCGAGAGAAGGTCTTGTGAGGCTGATCTTGTCAGGCGGCATAATTGGTGATACTGGAGGCGTTCCTTCAGATAAACTGGGCTGAAACCGTATAGGGTTTTAAAGGTCAACACCAACACCTTGAATTGGGCCCGGTAAACAACTGGTAACCAGTGTAGGTCTACTAACACCGGAGTGATGTGATCCCGGCGACGGCTATGCTTGATCAAGCGTTTATTTCTATCCTCTAGCCATCTACGACATTATATAAATCTTTTCCATTTCCCCCCAGTTCTACTCTGTGGGCCATGTCCACCAGCAAATGAATTTGTATTTTACTGTTTAATTTTTTGAAAAATGTCAGCCCTCCTACGGTTGCCATTTTTAGAATTTGAGAAAACGCAATACATGATACCAGCTTAGCCGGATATAAGTTTGGTAATGTTTATGTGATTGATTTTTTTATATTTTTGTCAATCCAAGCTCATATGTTGTTCATTAGAAAATGAAACATACAAAATTATAATCTACTCCACTCTTTCTAGATGCCCTTTGACTTATTCTCTTAAGCTTTATTCTCAACTGTTACCCAGTTTTACATACACATCATTTTATTTGCCCGCTTTCCCCCTCTCTAACCCTTGTTCTTCCCTTCCTTCCTTCTGTTGTTAAAACAGAATCAGACTGTTAGCTCATTGAGGGCAGGGATCCATTTTTGCCTATATAACTCTATGCAGAGCAATGTACACTGATTACAATGTCATAATCATCATCATTTGTGATTTTATGCATTTTATCCCAATAGTGGTTTTTTGTTATGTTTTGGGGAATGCTTTTTTAAAAAAATGTTTTCTAAAAGTGATACAACCTCTACTCAGTCCTTTGAGAGAAAGAAAGAAAGAAAGAAAGAAAGAAAGAAAGAAAGAAAGAAAGAAAGAAAGAAAGAAAGAAAGAAAGAAAGAAAGAAACTCCCATTTTCAATAAACAAGGAAAGAAACGAGCACTAGGACCTGCCCGGAGTCTTTGAATCAAGAGGTCCCTTGATTCATTCAATCTCCCCTAGACATACACACACATACACACACAAACTGCAACAAGAGGAGGAAAGTCGGCCAAAAGGGCTTTAAAAATTTCAAAGTTTCCATTTGCAGAAGCAATGGGGAAACGTGGCAGGCCAAGAAAGGAATTCAGATGCGAAGACGATGCTGTGGAGCCTCCTCTAGGGCAGCAGCAACTGCCAGTGGCAGATTATATGTCCAGGTGCCCGTTCAGTGACATTTTCAACACCAGCAGTGAGGACTCCATGGAGAAGATCAACACTTTCCTACAGAACGTGCAGATTTTGCTGGAAGCAGCCAGTTACCTGGAGCAAATCGAGAAGGAAAACAAAAGTAAGTGGAGTTTTGGTTATGTTTGGTTCCTTCTTCTTCTGCTCCTAAAAAAATAAAAAAATTAAAAAATCAAGAGAGCCAGGCATGTGCGATGACAACAAAAAATGAAGAAAATCTTTATGAAGATGCAACAAGACAGAGAGCTGGGGCTGCCAGATCAGACTAAACTGTGGTTAGTTTCACCATTACAACCACATCCCAGCAAGAATTCTTTTTTTTTCTTGAAATGCACCAAGAGATCTCGATTAAAAACAAAACCGACCGATTTAGAAAAACATTGTTTTTGTTTAGTTTTCTTTAAAAAAAACACACAAAGCAAACCCACAACCGTGTTATCCGTAAAGTGACTCAGAACAATGTCATCATGTTATATTTGCATTTTTGTGACATGTTTTAGTGAGATCTCCTGTCCCCCTCCTGTCAAAGGGGGGGGGGAGAAAACTGAAGAAACTAGGGGATTTTGGGGGGGAGGGGAGACAGTGCAAAACAAAACTTTATTATCGGCTAGCAGGGAAACCGAAAATACTTCGAAGATTTAAACAAAAAAGAAAAGGGAGGAGGGAGCTTGTTTATATTTTTAAACTCTTGCGCTCCTCCCCCCTGAGCCCGAGAGAATGCGATTCCCTTCTTCATAAAGGAAACCAAGCCGGATAATAAGTGAAAGGAACAAAAGGGGGAAATACAAACAGATAGATGTATTTTTCTCCCTTGTGGAAAAGGATTTACCAAAACACCCCTCCCCCTTTGCTAACGTTGCTGTCAGCGAAAATAATCCATCGGGAAACGCTCGTTTCCAACGTCTTTGAGCGGACTCCTCGAACAATAACAAGTAGGGAATGGTTTTAACCAGCCTTGCTGGCGTTTAATCCAGTATAACAACCACGAAGGTCAGGAGGAAGGAGGAAAATAAAGCAATGCATCGCGTCAGCCCCTGCAGTATGTGTGTGTGTGTGTTGTGTGTGTAACTAGCTCCCCTTGGGTTTAAGTTTATTATTTGTATCTTTCGAGCAGTCTGTGTATGCGTGTGACGTTTTGGCCCATCGGACAAAGTGGGTCTTACAGATAGAGCGCTCCCCCTTTTGTCGCCCCCCCGTGTAAATTTCCATTGCAGTTAACTAGCTTAGCCTTTGTTGATCGCCTCTCTCTCTCTTTTAATGAATAAGTGGATATGGGTATTGTTTCCAGGAGGATGGTAGAGGCCGAAGACTCCACAAAGCCTTCCCTCCTCCTGCAGCGAGCTTTGCGATGGCAAAGGCCTTGCTGTCATCACTGGAAATATTTTTAGAAGGCAGCTTGTTTCCTTGTAATCCTGTTCCTTCTGAGTCGCCCAGCCAGACTTTTGAAGACTGGGATGGAGGGACATTCGTTAAAACGCTACACGATCACACATGGCAGATGAATTTAGCAGATGAGCTAAATTAATGGAGTAGGATTCCTCCCCCTTCCTCATAGGAAGTCACGTAGGCAAAGAGCAAACTAGCCAGGTAGCCGATGGGGCGGGGGTACGAGTAGATAGAGACGGAGGGATGGTGGCGTCTGTATTCTCTTCTAAGCAAGTTAGCTGGAGTGGGACTAATCAGTATATAGTGGTCACCACATTTCATTCGTACAGGTGACGGGGGTGTATATAACTGGGTCAGCCTTGCCAGTTTCCCTCTCTCTTGCTCTTAGTTTTTTTAAAAAAACCTGCCCCAACGTATCAATTTCCATTAAGAGAATTTTAAATTTTTTAATTCCATCTTTAGGTTGTTTTTTAATCTTTTCGGCGCTTTTTTTCTTTACTGCTGCATTTAAAAAAAAAATCAAACCCCAATGCAAAAAAGGGGGGATTATATCAAGTAATTGTGATCCATCACACTGACTAAACCAAACCCCACAAACCTACGCATGGTCTACAAGCTATATAGTTGCAGTATGAAATAGCCCCTCCAGTTATCTTACATGGGGAGTCGGTGCTAACAGTAGTTGAACTCAACAGTAGTTTTGCTGACTGGAAGATCTGTGTGTTGCTCAATGATGCTCTCAGTTTAAGTTTATTTTTATATTCTCTTTGAATCAGCAAGGAATATGGTGTAGGACACTCCTCCCCTCCATTATCTCCTCCTCTACAGCCTTATTTATTTGAATTCACCAGGTGTCTCCAATAGAAAGGCCTATATAAATCTGTCACCTGATGTAAATAGCAGCACTCTAATTAATTCGAACTTTCTAATCATCCTATATTTTTGGACATTCTCCAAGCCAGTTGGATAAACGGGGAGGAGGTGGCTCTGTATTGCGTTTAGAAAGCAATACAAATATTAATAACGCCTCAATGGAGTAACACTGCAGTCCCCATTTTGAAGTCTGTGGGACTGTTGGTTTGCGAGTTGTAATCTCCGCTTCTCTAGAGAATTGTGTGTGCAGGCGTGGGTCCCTCCTTTCTCCTCCTCGGGGAACAGAAATCTCGGTTTACTTTGGATTTTCTACCCGTTTTGCACAACTAAACAACACTGCAAGCAGATGCTGGCTTATCTTTTCTACACCTGCATTTGCAGGTACAGCGCTGCGACGTCACTATTTCAGGGCAATCCTCTTCCCCCGCGTTTGAACCTTCTCTTACACTTTTAAAATGCGACTATATCGTACGATTTTTAAAACTTTTAAAAAAACCCTAAACAAGACGTGAACAGTTGTGCAGCGTCTATTCCCAGCCCCCACATCTTCAAAGTTTCAGCGAGGCCACAACATAACGCTGGTGCTGCCTCGGTTGCACTCTGATCCGCCTGGCTGAGTTACAGTATAATCAGCCTCAGCTCCTCCCCCTTCTTAGAACCACATGGTTTCCACATGGAGACAAACTCCTCTCTTTCGATTGGTCCTGATCTAACTCGGAAGGCGTGGCTATCTCAACCCTTTCCACCAATGGAACGCTCACTTATCCCTATGATGTCACGCGTTGCTGAGCCTGGAGATCAATGGGAGGTTCCTGCAACCGAGTGTCCTTGTTGGGAGTTGTGAGATTATGTCATACCCTCCGCTTAAAGCTACAGGGCACTGGCTCGCGCGCATAGCTTTCGCCAAGTTAAACAATTGCAAAAACAGTAAGGGCATGAATGGGTGCCGTGAAATCCAGCCCTTTCTTGTTGTTGCAGTGAGATAGGGAATAGCAGAACCTCTTGTAAATTCCTGCTAAATTGCAAAGCAAATTATGAAATGCTTTATCTGTGGTGTACTTCTTCATGACCCAGAATAGGCTCAGGCTGTTCAAAAAATGTTCGTGTTTGGCGGGTTTATATATTTGGGCATTCAGATACGGGGAGGGGGGTCCTGGTTTGCTGAGCTGTAAAAGTTATGTCTGAAAGGCGGACCTATTTTTCACTGTATTTATTTTTCCTTAAGCAGGGTTTGTGCCATTAAAGTTATCAGAAACTAATATAGCTCTCTAAAGATGGAAGTTTCCAGGATGTCTGCAGTCTTCTGTCGCACTTTTCTTTGCTTGCACTTTATTGGCACATCAAAGTCTTGTAAATACAGTGCTCTACCGTAAACCTTCGTGCGGAGGGAAGACTCTGATTCGTAGTTGTCTCTTGTTTACTTAGCTGCACATCGGTGGTGCCATTTTTCCCCATAAAAAAGACGACTATACAAGGAGAGTTTAAGGGGCAGCTTCTTTAGGATAATATTTTTAAAACATTTAAATTAAATTAGTTACCTTTTGTTTCTTTGTAATATATCTACACAGAGAGTAAACTTTCCAATCTAGAAATTCCAGATTGTGTTTGAGTTGAGGAAAATAACGTGAACAATTACTTTGCAAAATAAAAAAAATGCATAAATAAATAAAGGGAGCTAAGAAAGAAAGAAAGAAATCCAGACTTAACACCAGTATTATCATTTTATTTTTTATGACACGTTGCAATTGGCTTGTGCAATGCCTCTTTCCCCCACTCTCTCTCCATGTATAACATTTATCATTCTTACTTTTCAAATGCCTGTTTATCACTCACATTGGAACAGGAGAGCTTAGTTCAGTTTCATTCTCTGGTTCCCATGGACCATATGTCATTGCCTTCATATGCAAGCTACTGCTTAAGGACACTATCTGCATTAATTTTATATAGCCCACTACTATGGCATAAATCACAATAATAGGTATGATCATACTAGCACAAATACATTTTGCAACTAGTTTAATACTTGTGCATACATAAAAAAAATCTTTTCAGTTTCAGGAGGCCTAAACATTTCTAAAAAGGAATCCCCAACTGCAACACAGCTCTATTCATTTTAACTTTAACATATGAAAGTGTGTGTTATAGATCAAAATGGGAACAATACAAAGCAGCTTTGCTGGAGAGAGAAGGATATCTGTCTCAAACAAATAAAAAGCTATGATTGAAAGAGGCCTTGGCATTGTTGGCTGCAAATACAAACATATAAGAGTACGTCCTTATGTTCATTATGGGACAATTGCTCAAACACAAAATAATTTTTTTTTAGGTTAGCAGTGCAAGAATAATTACTCCCCTTCCTGCTTTCTTAGTATCAGTAAGGTCTTCTCATCCTCTTGGGACATTATGATAAAGACAATGTTTATATGATCTTAATAATTTCCAGAAGGGTAGCCATGTTAGTCTGTTATAGCAAAAACAGCAAGGAGTCTTGTGACATCTTAAAAGAGTAACATTTATTATGGCATAAGCTTTTGTGGATCATATAGTCTATAGTGCACAACAGCTACTGTAAAAACAAATTTGTTAGTCTTTAAGGTGCCACAAGGCTCAGGGATTTTTCTAAAAATATGGCATTGTGAGAACCACTGCTATGGTGTCAGTGGCACATCAAGGGTAGTCTTTGAGCTTTGTGGCTTCCATGATAAAAGTGGGGCCACATTAGTTTACCATGCCTTCTACTTCTCTTTTTTCTTCCCTAAAGTCTGGATATATGTTTTTACATCTGATTTCTGCAGCAGGAGTATTTTGCTTAAAATCAATGGTATTGACAACACCCCACCTATATAATGAAAAGTGTTTGGGGGGTTCCCTGTGAGATAGGATCATGGAAGTGGAACATTTCCTGTACCCCCTAAATGCAAGCCATATGACCTGCCAGTTGACAAATAAAATGACACAAAGTTCCTTTCACGGGCATCCTTATCACCACTGGTATCCTTATGTAGGACAAGTGAACCATGGAAGCTCCTGAGTATGTGTACATAAAGCATGCAAGTAATATAATTCATACAAAAGCCATAAGGAATACAGAGAAAACAAAACATTAAAAACCCAATGATTGTTATCAACTCAATTGTTGAACAGCTACTTAAAAAGACAGGGTTTTGTTTCACCATTCCCAAATGGCAATAAACCAAGATTAAGATACACTTCATACATTGTGGCCTGGTGGCAGTCCATGTGGTAGCTGTAGGGTTACTAGGTCTCCAGTTTTCACCTGGAGACTCCAGATTTTTGGGGTCTTCTCTGAGTCTCTGGGTGAGTCACCTTAATCACCAGACACTCAGATTTCATTTTTTAAAAAACTTAAGCTTCTAGGTGGTCTGGCTCAGGAGATATACACCAAAATATAATCCCCCCACAACTTCTGTTAATTGAGCTTGTAGCTGGCTGCTTTAACCCTGCCCTTTCAGGTTTGTAGCCAATTACTGAAGCAGGGTTGTGATTGACAAGGCAGTAGCTAGACCCCATTGCAAGGCCAGAAAACTGTTATTTTTCCTGCTTATCTGAAAATCTCATAAATTAAGTGTATAGCTTTCAGTCTTCTTCTCTCTTGTGTGCCAGAGTCAAACAAATTTTCCTGGGCTGTTGAACAGGGCAGTGTTTTGAAAACCTTCCGAATGTGACGTTTTAATCTATCACTTTTCTGGGAGTAAAGCTGTAATACTAATCCGACAAACCCAGAGTAAACCCCATTGAATTCAATAGGAC
This sequence comes from Rhineura floridana, assembly GCF_030035675.1. Classification (NCBI taxonomy): domain Eukaryota; kingdom Metazoa; phylum Chordata; class Lepidosauria; order Squamata; family Rhineuridae; genus Rhineura; species Rhineura floridana. The sequence goes on along the minus strand of NC_084486.1, from coordinate 77,943,251 downwards.
TTACCTTTGAGTAGACATGGTTACGATTGTGCTGTAAATTAATGAGACATTTGAGTTAACATAGCAGAGAATTGTATTTGTGTTCTACATCTTTCCCCCTCCAATCCTATTTTTAAAGCAGTCAGGCCGGGCTTACTTAGGTGTCACTAGGGTTGCCGGGTCAGAAGCATCCCAAAACCTGAGATTTGAGGGGCAGGCCCTAGTGATGTCATGGAGGTGGGCCTGAGTGATGTCATGGGGCAGGCCCGAATGATGTCATTAAGCATGATATATTAAGCATCAATCGCAGCTGTTTGGAGCATACAATTAAAAAAAATATCTGATTGGAAATTAAAATAGAAATCTTAGCTAAAAGATGGAGCCTGGGTAGCGAACATTTAATCTAGCCTACTTGCTTTCTGCAAGAAGGGTTTAAGTGCCTTCAGGCCACGCCAGTCACCAGAAGGCCACTGTAGGAACAAAGGAGTCTAGTGTTGTGGAGATATTAGATGGGAGCATTGGGAAGTAAAGATGGATGCTCCTGAAGGCTACAATTCTAAACACACTTACTAAGGGATTAAGCCCCATAGAACTCAACAGGACTGACTTCTGAATAGATATAGTTTGGATTGTGCTGTTGCTAAACCTTGACTAGGGTTCCTCTGCAAAGACATCCATATCCAAGCAGGGTTGGCAACCCCCTGTCTGGAATGCCCTGCCTTTATCTTTTAACATGGCTGCTCCAAACTTCTTTACAGATTTGACCCTTCACTTCAGAAAGAGGTCTCAAAAATGAGTAAGAGTAAGAAGTATCTTTTAAAATTGTTCTTTTCAATTCACTCTTGAATGCACATCATACCTAGGGCCCCACACCATTCATTTAAAGCACATTCAACACCCATTTGAAGCACATGAATCCCACCACAGAATCATGGGAACTGCAGTTTGTTAAGAGTGGTGAGAACTATAACTATGAGGCGGAAACAACACTTCCCAGGATTCTTTAGGGGAAGTCGTGTGCTTTAAATGTGAGTTGGATGTGCTTTAAACGTATTGTGTGAATCCACTTAATAAATTTTGCCTGCATGTAACTTTTTTTAATTAATTTTTCAAAATGGAAATGAGCTATAAACTGTAGTGGGTGACCATGGGCTACTCACCATCTCTCAGCCTATCTGCCCCTCAGGATGAAAACAATGGAGAACCATGACTACCCCAAGGCATACTTAAAATGTAGAGGAAGTACTGTACAACCATAGTGTGAAATTGGATACTTATTGGGACACAGTATGACAAAATATTTATATAAGCATGACTATCAAATATGTTTATTATTTATACAACCTGTAAAGATATTTATAGTGCAATCCTATGTTTGTTTACTCAGAAACAAGTCCCAACGTATTCAATGGGGCTTACTCAACCAGGGAAAACTGTACCCTGAAGTGATAAGGAACCTGTTCTTTTAACAAGCCTTTTAAGTTGAGACCTTATCCTAGTCTGTGTTGGAATTGCTTTTTAATATGTTTTTAAACCATTCCCAATGGAGTTCAATTACTCCCAGAAAAGCAAGGATTGGATCAAATGCTTTCATATTTCATAGCCCAGGGTCTGACTCTTGCAGACAAGAGGAAAAAAACCTTTAAGCCATATTACTTATGCAAACTGCAAAATCTCAAAGCCAACATTTTCTGATGTTGAAATTAAGCCTAGGCATGTCTGGATCAACAAGTCACAACCCTGGCTTCATTTATTGGCTACAATCCTGAAAGGGCGGGGTTAGAGCCAGAGCTTGGAAAAGTTACTTTTTTAAACTACAACTCCCATCAGCCCCAGCCAGCATGGCCACTGGATTCGGCTGATGGGAGTTGTAGTTTGAGCTAGGAGCTGTTATAAAGATCTGTAAAACAGATTTAACAGTCGCGCGGGGGAGCGGTTGACGTTTTGGTGTATATCTCGGGAACCAGACCACCTAGAAACTTATTTTTTTTTTAATTGAAGCTGAGAGTCTGGAGATTAAGGGGTGCTAGCTGGAGAACTGGAGGGGACCCCCAAAAACCAGAGACTCTGGCTGAAAATCGGAGACCTGGTAACCCTAGGTGTCACTGCTCTTATTATGTAGGAAACTAATACTGATTTTTTAAAATGTTCTGCAATGACCAACTGGTTTTGACAATAAACTATTATATGGGGTGTATGTATTTTTACATCTCCAGTGTGTGTATATATATGGAGTCTTTCCAACAACTCTGTGAGGTAGGGTTGCCAAATGGAAACCAAGGCAACTCACAATAAGATACAAATCCCTTTAAAATCCAATAACCATAAAAACAAGTATAAACAGTTGCAAAACAGCTTAAAGTGGCAGGATTCTGAATTTTGGGTTGGGTGAGTGAAGTTCCTTATCACTTGAGGTTGCAGTTCTGTGCACGCTTCCTTATTCGAGTAAGCTCCATTGAATACATTGAGACTTGCTTTTGAGTAAACAAACATAGGATTGCACTATAAATATCTTTACAGGTTGTGTAAATAACAAACTTCTTTGACATTTATGCTTATATAAATATTTCTCCATACTATGTCCCGATAAGTATCTGATTTCACACTTTGGTTGTACATCATTATTTCTTTCACATTTTAAGTGTGCCCTTCTTGCTTGGGGTGGTCATGGTTCCACTCTGTTCTTTTCGTCCTGAGGGGCAGATTCTATGGGGCTTAGTCCCTTAGTAGGTGTGTTTAGAATTGCAGCCCTTCGGGGCCCTCCTTCTTTACTCCTGAGTCCCATCTAACATCTCCATAACACTAGGCTCCTTCCTTCCTACAGTGGCCTTCTGGTGACTAGCCTGGCCTGAGGGCACTTAAACCCTTCTTGTCAGAAATAAGTAGACTAGATTAAATGTTCCCTGTCCAGGCTTCATCTTTTAGCTAAGACTTCTATCTTAATTTCCAATCAGATAAATGTTTTTGTTTGAGTGGTATGCTCCAAGCAACTGTGGTTGATGCTTAATGTATCATGCTTAATGACATTACTAGGGCTCGCCTGTGTGACATCATTAGGGCCTGCCTCTGAAATCTCAGGGTTTGGGATGCTTCTGATCTGGTAACCCTGGGTAGCTGTAATGTTTGAACACTGTCTTAGTTTGGCTTCATAGTGTGGAGATGCTTCCAGATCTGTAGTAATAATCTGTGGCAGATGACAATGAGTGGAAAAGGTTTTTCCCTAAGTACAGACTCCCATACCCAGAGTTGTCCTTCAAGGGGCATCTTCTCTTTTCTGCTTTTTTCATCATAATGTTCAGGTCTTAAATTTGTTTTCTATTCAAAGTGCTTTTTATATATTTTGAAAGATTTAAATATTTGTAGTTTCTGAGGTTTTTTAAAAGAAAATATTTACAGGAGTTTATGGGGTTTTTCATAACGAGAAAGCATGGTAATATCTGATAAATGGTTCTGTGTGGTGGTGTGAGGGGGCTGGGTGAGGTCTGTCTATTTATGATTGATCTTAATTGCTAGGTACAACTCCTGCCAGCCTCATTCAACACAGCTGTGCATCAGGTTGGGCAAGGCTGGTCTATATTTTTCAAGGAGTTCCAAACAACCCTCTTTGAAGAGTGCTCAGCCATGGGCATTCTGAAGGTGACATCTCATTGCCATTATCAAGTGCCCCATGGGTATTTTTCATGTTCATGATTGTGTGCTCCCAATATTAACTATTTTAAGATTTTCTATACTGTAACAAAAGTAGAATCGAAAAATACAGACACACATAGGGAGTAAGGCTGAGTGTCAGTGGTATACAGTATGTAGTCACCAAAACATTTTTTGGTCTGTTATCTATTTTCATGCATTTCACTTCAGTAGGTATATTATCAGGAAGGAGCTGCAAAAGAATTTGTGGATGAGATCACAAAGCTAGCAATTGAGGTTGATACTACTTGCTTCTCTCATATATCATAGCAAAGGATGGATAGGGTGGTGTGTTTCTTGGTCAAATATTTCAGCAACAAATAGGAAATAAATATTATTCTCTTAGGCTTCATTGTAGTTATTCTTGTATGTGGCCCTAAAGTACCAGAATCTGTATGCACAAATAAAAATACTATTTTAGTTGGAAGTTATTAGTTGCACATAAAACTGCAATTTGAGTTTACTCTTGTTATTGCTTTTCCTTAAATCTTGAGTGGCTAAAATCTTGACAATCTCATCCGTTATTTCGCCCTTTCCTTCTTTTCTTCATTATATATATCTGCAGTAATAAAATAATAAAATTAAATGAAATAAAATAAAATAAATGTTTGACCTTAGTTTAGCCTAAAGGCTCAGAAACCAGATGGCAAATAAAAAGCAGTCTAAAATGTATTATTTTAAATCGCATAACATATAAGCCTCTCTTGCAATTTGGATGAGGATGAGAGTTGACTTGCTTTTCTAGACATCAGGAGTTGTCAAACCTGATTAAGGAGGCAGATAAATGAAGGGTTTGAGTGAAAGACGGCAGGAATATGTCTGACACAGTGGAAAGGCAGGCAGAGTAGGGAGGGGCAAAATTATTTTGCTACCAGAATCCAGATGTCATGCTTAGCTTGCATAGTTGACCAACATGAAATAAACTTGATGCTTACAAAGGTGTCAACCACTTTGCATCTAAACACTTTGCTGTTCTACATGCTCCCAGGAAACCATTCGAGTCTCATTCGTGTTTCTTTCTACCCATGGGAATCACTAGTACCAAGTACACTGGAAGGTTTTTAAATTATTTATTTATTTGTTGCATTTTTATACCGCCTCATAGCCAAAGCTCTCTCAGCAGTTTACAAAAATTAAAAACAAATATACAAATTTTAAAAATACATATTTAAAAACCAATTTTAAAAAAACTTGCTAAAATACCTGGGAGAAGAGGAAAGTCTTGACCTGGCACCGAAAAAATAACAGGGTTGGTGCCAGGCGCACCTTGTCGAGATCATTCCATAATTTGGGGGCCACCACTGAGAAGGCCCTCTCCCTTGTTGCCAGCCTCAGGGCTTCCCTCCGAGTAGGCACCTGAAGGAGGGCCTTGGATGTTGAGCATAGTGTATGGGTGGGTTCGTGTCGGGAGAGGCGTTCCATCAGGTATTGTGGTCCTAAGCCATGGAAGGCTTTATAGGTTAAAACCAGCACCTTGAATCAAGCTCGGAAACACAGATGCAGCTAATACAAGCAGGCCAGAATTGGTTTTATATGTTTGAATCGTCTGGTCCCTGTTACCAATCTGGCCACTGCATTTTGCACAAGCTGCAGCTTCTGAACCTTCTTCAAAGGCATCCCCACATAGAGTGCATTGCAGTAATCTAACTTGGAGATTACCAGAGCATGGACAACTGAAGACAGGTTATCCCTGTCCAGATAGGGGCATAGTTGGGCCACCAACCGAAGTTGGTAGAAGGCACTCCGTGCCACCGAGGCTACGTGAGCCTCAAGTGCCAGAGATGGTTGTAGGAGAACCCCCAAGCTAGGAACCTGCTACTTCAGGGGGAGTGCAACCCCATCCAGGATAGGTTGGACATCCACCATCTGGTCAGAAGAACCACCCATTAGCAGCATCTCAGTCTTGTCTGGATTGAGCCTCAGTTTATTTGCCCTCATCCAGTCCATTGTCACAGCCAGGCACTAGTTCATCACATTGACAACCTCACCTGAAGAAGATGAAAAGGAGAAATAGAGCTGTGTGTCATCAACATACTGATGGCAATGAACTCCGAAGCTCCAGATGACCGAACCCAACGTTTTCATGTACATGTTGAACAGCATGGGGGACAGAACTGACCCCTGTGGAACCCCATACTGGAGAGTCCAGGGTGCTGAGCAATGTTCCCCAAGCACCACCTCCTGGAGGCAACCTGCCAAGTAGGAGTGGAACCACTGCAATGCAGTCCCTCCCACTCCCAACTCAGCCAGTCTTCCCAGAAGGATACCATGGTCGATGGTACTGAGAGATCAAGGAGAATCAACAGAGTCACACTCCCCCTGTCTCTCTCCCAACGGAGGTCATCATACAGGGCAACCAAGGCTGTTTCCGTGCCAAAACCAGGCCTGAAACCCGACTGAAATGGATCCAGATAATCGGTCTCATCCAAGAGTGTCTGGAGCTGACCTGCTACCACTCGTTCAAGGACCTTGCCCAGGAATGGAACATTTGCTACCAACCTAGTTATTAAGATTTTCTGGGTCCAAGGTGGGTCTCTTCAGGAGTGGTCTCACTGCCGCCTGTTTCAGGCAGCCAGGGACCACCCCCTCTTGCAGAGAGGCATTAATCACTTCCCTGGCCTAGCCGGCTGTTTCATCTCGGCTAGCTTTTATTAGCCAAGAAGGGCAAGGATCCAGCACAGAAGTGGTTGCACGAACCTGTCTAAGCACTTTGTCAACATCCTCAAGCTGGCTAATAGAGCAACCAACAAACCTGTGGGTATGGGGAGGACCAGAACAAGGCACAGTCGTTAACTGCCTGCGCCGCATTCCCCTTACCTGGCAAGTCCTCACAACGCCATATCTCCCTCTACCCATCACTACACTATTTGGGGCCCACTCAAGTCTTCTCACTTGGCTCTGAATCCTCTCTCCCAGGCACATTACTCAAGACCCGTAAAAAGCCAGGCAATCTGCTTTCATCATATTTCTGCTTGTCCAAGCGACTGAGAATAGATAGTTTAAAAACTGTAATGGCTTCTCTTCTTTCCCTCTGGTCTCAGCAGACTACCATGTACATTCCTTAATATCACTGAGCAATGTGTGCGTGGGTGAAGCATCCCTATGGAAAATACTGCAATATTATTCCCAGGGTAGATTGATGTGTCTGAAACATTATTATGGATTTATGCGGACTTTGAGGCCTCCTTCTGTTATAGCCACAAAGGCTTACGTTGGAAGCAGAAGCATATGTATTATTGGCCCAAAGCAACAAAGTTGGAGGTGAAATCATTGCAATTAGTGGGAAGTTTGCACTGACATTCATGGAAGTAGAATTCTTAAGGCTAAAAGATCCACGTTATTATTAAGTATATTAAGATACATGTTAGTGACACATTTTCACAAGCTTTACTCCAGAAAGAGTGGATATCCAACTAAGTTATACTCAGAGTAAACCCATTGGAATCAACATACTTGAATTACTTATGTTTCTGTTGGACTACGACTTGGGAGACCAGCGTTCGAATCCCCACACAGCCATGAAGCTCACTGGGTGACCTTAGGCCAGTCACTGCCTCTCAGCCTCAGAGGAAGGCAATGGTAAACCCCCTCTGAATACCACTTACCGTGACTTCCGGGAAGGGTGACTTCGCTTGTGCCTGCTTTTGGGACGGGCTCCCGCCTCAAAAGAAGCTTATTCAGATATAAATCAGTCAGAACATTTTTTTTTTTGACTGATGAAATTTCTCCCAGGCAGGGAGAAACGTAGAGATCAACCTCAAAGCCTGTTTTTGTTGGGAGGACTGGATTTCATTAATTTATGAGATAAGGTCCAGCCAACAATGCCGGACGGACTTCCTAACAAGCTCTATCTGCTTAAGCGATACGTTTATCTTTTCTTGAAAGAGAGAACGGACTAACAGGCAAGCACCCTTCTTTCTATTATTTTTTTTACTTGGTTTAAATTGTTGCAGCCAAAGGAGATTTGTCAGATTGATCGGCTTTGGACAACTTCTGGGTGAGATATAGCTCTTCTCTGTTATTCACGAAATTAACAGCTTATCTCTGTTTCTGTCGCAAAAAGCTGTCCTGGAAGTGCATTCTAAAGATAATAAACAGAAGAGGGATTTCTATTCCTGATTTCTATTCCGAGGAATATTATATTGTCTGGGACTATTCTCTTTTTGGTCTATTTTATTTTGACGAATCTGCTTCTTCACGACGCCACTAACTGTTTTGATGCTGGGAACTAAATTTATTTTGCATTCTTGAACATAGAGAGATAAGGCAGGTTGCTCTGTTTATACTGTGATGTCATCAAGCCTGGAATATTAACCCAATTGTTGCTGAAATAAGAAGTGGTTCTTCTTTATTTTTGTTTTGCTTTGTTTTCGTGGTTTTAAAAATGGCAATCAAGAAAGTGGCTGAGAATCTGGAAGTAATTATGTTTCAGAAAATAATGGATGAGATTGAGATAACGAAACAAACCCTGCAACAGGGTAGTAAGGAGCTGAAAATTGAACTGAGCAAAATGACGCAGGAGTTTAAAGAAATAGGGGACCCTGTGAGAGAGGAGAATGAGATCAGAGATGAGAAAAGAAAAAATAAAGGGAAGATACAAGCCCTGGAGATTGGAACAAATGTGGAATTGGAAAAAGATCTGGAGTTTATGGATTTTAGAAATAAAATCTACTGTTTGGAATTTAACGTTATCTCTGAAGAAATTAATGAAGATATTAGAGATAAAGTTATCAATGGCTTGGATAATCTTCTGGACTGGAATGATGTGATGGAGCTTGATATAGAGAAAATCTATGGAATTAACTGCAGTCATGTGACAATGGAAAAACTCTTAAGAGATGAGCCAGTGCATTTTCTAAAAAAGAAGAACACAGATATGAATTTACAACAATGTTTCAGCAACTTATTCAGAATGGATGGCAAGAAAATATTTGGGATAGAGGAAATTCCCATCAGACTCTTATTATATGACTATGGCTACAACAGCAAGATTATTATGGAATACTGATAATGGAAGATTGGACACTGAAATTACTGGACTTAACAGGACTATTGAAGATGGAAGATGGAACTAATAGGGATAATGGAATAATGGCTATTGAAATTATTGGACCTAACAGATTCTGATGAGATGGATTAATCGAAATGTTTATTTGGACTATGATTATGACAATAAGATTATTATAATTATTAACGAGATGGATTAATTGACATGTTTATTTGGAGAAAAATTGATAGATATATTTCTTAAAGAATTGAAACCTCTCTTTGACTTTTTGTGGAAAGAATAAAGTAATGTTTATGAGATTTGATGATTAATTAAGATAACTACTGGAGGAAAGTGATTTTATAATATGATTTAAGAGAGAGGATTGTTATATATTGTAGACCTATAACTGATTTGATATGTGACAAATGGGAAGTCAACATTTTATTTTTTTTTGTTTAATCATTTTTGTTTTGTTTTGTTTTTTGTCTTTGAATGTTTTATGATTTTGTTTTCTATGTTTTATGAAAATTTGAATAAAAATTATTGTAAAAAAAAAAATGAATACCACTTACCGTGAAAACCCTATTCATAGGGTTGCCATAAGTCGGAATCGACTTGAAGGTAGTCCATTTCCATTCATTAATTTCAGTGGGTTTGCTCTGAGTATAGCCTACAGCCATGCTACCTTTAACACAAATGATCTTGTCTGATCTCAGAAGCTAAGCAGTGTCAGGCCTGGTTAGTACTTGAATGGGAGACCGGCTGGGAATACCGGGTGCCATAGGCTTAGAGGAAGGCAATGGTAAACCACCTCTGAATACCTCGGCATTTGTGTTTTCATAACAGAGAGGGAGCATTACTTCTTAAGATAAACCAGAGCCAAGTTATTCTGTTTGGCATGTCGGCAATTTGGATTTGTGCTTATAGTTTTATGCCATGCAGGTCCTTTTTTGGATTCAAGATGTTGTTAGAGATGAAAGAGGCTGAGTTGCAGAAGTGACAGTTAATAAGATGTAAACAGTCCCCTTCTTAAAAGGTCAAGTGGAAGGAGACAGCTCATTGGTGTCAAACCTGCCAATCTGCACATATTTAAACCCAAAGGATGGATTTACCTGGCATCCTGGCCCAGAGACTCTGCTTTCTTCTTCTCCCTGCCTGGGACCTGATCTGTACTTCTTGAGGGCACTCTAATTTGACTCTGCATTTGAGGGTTACTAGCTATAATATTTTGCTATGCTGTGTGTCTTGTGATACAAGAGGTCTCTCAGGCAAATTATCACAAGATTTTCCTATGAAATGATGAGAAATTCATTGTTTAAAAGAAAAAGAAACCTGTATTGCTATGGTTGATGTTTACAGGGGAAGGCTTGTCTGAAGACTTTATAAGAGAAGTGAAATTCCAAAATACCTCCAAGCAAATCCCAAAACCAAATGCATGCAAACTTCTTTACAATCCTGATTTCCTTCATTCTCAGCAAGCTCCTAACATGGTCCCATTTTTCAGAAGAGGAGCCGAGCTTGAAGGACAATGATTTGCATATAATTCCTATTGAGTTTATCATGATGTAGCTTTGAACCTTTCACTGATGCCACTAACATTCTGGTGACTGTTTCCAGCTCATTTAAACCAGAAAAAGTATTCCTTGAACTTCACTGTCCTTTGTAATAGATCTAAATCTTCAACACAGTGCAGATGGAGGCGAACTCCTAGTGGATGCAATTATACACTGGTAAGTGCCTATGGTAAGCTGTATTAGGGGCAGTGAGGGCAGCAAAAAAACAATATTTTGCTGCCACTATCAAATCATCAATCTGCCGCCCAGCAGAGCTCTTCAGAATTGTCCGGGGGCTATTACACTCTGGCCCCAGGGACATGGTAGAACCATCTGAGGCCCGCTGTAATGAATTTGCAAGGCACTTCCAGGATAAAATCTTTAGCATCCGCCACGACTTAGACTCCAGTGTTATAGCAGGTGAATCAAGCGAGGTATCTAGAGCACAGCCTTGTCCCAATTTCTTGGATGAGTTTCAGTTGGTGCAGCTTGAGGACGTTGACAAGGTGCTTGGACAGGTTCGTGCAAACACTTCTGTGCTGGATCCTTGCCCTTCTTGGCTAATAAAAGCTAGCAAGGATGGAACAGCCGGCTGGGCCAGGGAAGTGATTAATGCCTCTCTGCGAGAGAGGGTGGTCCCTGGCTGCCTGAAACAGGTGGTAGTGAGACCACTCCTGAAGATACCCTCCCTGGACCCAGAAAATCTTAATAACTATAGGCCGGTAGCAAATGTTCCATTCCTGGGCAAGGTCCTGGAACAAGTGGTTGCAGGCCAGCTCCAGACACTCTTGGATGAGACTGATTATCTGGATCCATTTCAGTCGGGTTTCAGGCCTGGTTTTGGCACAGAAACAGCCTTGGTCGCCCTGTATGATGACCTTTGTCGGGAGACAGGGGGAGTGTGACTCTGTTGATTCTCCTTGATCTCTCAGCGGTTTTCGATACCATCGACCATGGTATCCTTCTGGGGAGACTAGCTGAATTGGGAGTGGGAGGGACTGCATTGCAGTGGTTCCACTCCTACTTGGCAGGTCGCCTCCAGAAGATGGTGCTTGGGGAACATTGCTCGGCACCCTGGACTCTCCAGTATGGGGTTCCACAGGGGTCAGTTCTGTCCCCCATGCTGTTCAACATGTACATGAAAACGTTGGGTGCGGTCATCTGGAGCTTTGGAGTTCATTGCCATCAGTATGCTGATGACACGCAGCTCTATTTCTCCTTTTCATCTTCTTCAGGTGAGGTTGTCAATGTGCTGAACCGGTGCCTGGCTGCGACAATGGACTGGATGAGGGCTAATAAACTGAGGCTCAATCCAGACAAGACTGAGATGCTGCTAGTGGGTGGTTCTTCTGATCAGATGGTGGATGTCCAACCTGTTCTGGATGGGGTTGCACTCCCCCTGAAGGAGCAGGTTCCTAGCTTGGGGGTTCTCCTACAACCATCTCGGTCACTTGAGGCTCAGGTAGCCTCGGTGGCACGGAGTGCCTTCTACTAACTTCGGTTGGTGGCCCAACTACGTCCCTATCTGGACAGGGATAACCTGGCTTCAGTTGTCCATGCTCTGGTAACCTCCAAATTAGATTACTGCAATGCACTCTACATGGGGCTGCCTTTGAAGACGGTTCAGAAACTGCAGCTTGTGCAAAATGCAGTGGCCAGATTGGTAACAGGGACCAGACGGTCCGAACATATAAAACCTATTCTGGCCCGCTTGCATTGGCTGCCTGTATGTTTCCGAGCTCAATTCAAGGTGCTGGTTTTGACCTATAAAGCCTTACACGGCTTGGGACCACAATACCTGATGGAACGCCTTTCCCGACACGAACCCACCCGTACACTACGGTCAAGATCAAAGGCCCTCCTCTGGGTGCCTACTCCAAGGGAAGCTCGGAGGGTGGCAACAAGGGAGAGGGCCTTCTCAGTGGTGGCCCCCAGATTATGGAATAATGTGTATGACGAGGTGCGCCTGGCGCCAACCCTGTTATCTTTTTGGCACCAGGTCAATACTTTCCTCTTCTCCCAGGTATTTTAGCATGTGTTTTAAATTGTTTTTATATTGTTTTAAATTTTAAAATTGTGTTTTAAATTGTTTTTAAAATATGTGTTTTAAATTGTATATTTGTTTTATTGTTTTTGATTGCTGTAAACCGCCCAGAGAGCTTCGGCTATGGGGCGGTATACAAGTGCAATAAATAAATAAATAAACACAAACTGACCATTTGAGTTTATTTTTCTTCCTCAACCTGCTTCCTTCCAAACTGTGACATCATGAGGCTAAATGAACTTCTGCCTTTCCACAAAAGTCACTATTATGGGAGTAAATAACTTTCCCAGAATTGTTGAGACTGTCACTGAAGAGCACCAGGATTCTGTAGAATGGGATATAAAGGGCTGCAAGTGGGCCGCCATCTCCTTGTATCGTAATTGAAAATCTTACAGCTACACCAGGATGAGATTTTCCTGTAGAACAGGGATGAGGCGCTTGTGGCCCTTCAGATGTTGTTGGACTCAAGCTACCGTCAGCTCCAGAGAGCATGGCCAATGGTCACCCCTGCCATAGGAGAACCCTTGCACCCAATCCTTGTGCACTGTTACTGAAAGTCCATGGGTAGGGTCTTATCTCTGTAATCTAAAAACTGAAAGGAAAGGCAGAAGCTTGTAAACCATGAATAGATACTTTTAATAAAAATTGTGTTGCTCATTCAATAACAAAATGAATTTCTGTAGTTCAGTGCAGTCCTAGAAGATAGTCATGAAATTGAATATCAATCACCTATTGTCTATGCTACATGGTTATAAATGTCAACTTATTTGTAACCCACGCTTTAAACAAAACAAAATCAAACAAAAGCTCTCTGCAGATGACATTTTTCTATGCATTGTGGTGGGCATTGTGATAATTGGCCTTGCTCTCTTGATGGGCTCAACTTCTGTGCATTGCAATAAATATATGTATATGGGCATATGTGCATAGAACCCAGCACACATAAGTTCATGCCACATGATCTGTACACTGGCAGTAGGGTGCATGGATCATGAAGTTGGAGTTTACATGCACATCAATGTGTGGTGATCTGGTATGCTGAGGGGCAGGACCAGATGGCACAATTTCCTTTTCCCCCCTCCACACAAAGAAAATATAACCTATACAAGGGTACTGGGATTTTCCCCAAGTGCTTTTCCATATGAGCAGTGCTCCGGTCCAAAGCTTCCCAGTTTGAGCACTAGAACTGTTCACAGGCCTTCAGAACATTTTCTAGGCTAAGAAATATATGCCAACATTTGAAAATCCAAACCAAAGATATAGTTGATTCCTCCCTTGATGCAACCTGAAATTGTGGCTGTTTAAGAGTTGGAAGGGCCCTTGTGGATCAGGGATAGGCAATAAGACAAGCACCAACAGTGATGTGCTATTGGCCCTTATTGAAAACTCACTTGTTTTCCTAGGCCTTTGAGGATAATTAGTATTAACTTGCTATTTTTTAGTTTGGTTCTTTGGATAGTGTCATACTTATTTTGAACTGACTGAAATGGCTTTGCATTTTAGAATGTTGTTAACTGCCTTAAAATGTTTTGAAGAGCAGGTGGTATATGAATGTTTTAAATAAATAAACCTTTCTCAGCCCAAGTGCTGTATGCCTTCATGGGCAGTGTTCCAGGAATTGCATGCCAGTAGTAGGCAGGACAGGGCCAGAAGCAAAAAAAAAATCCCTTTGTATGGTAGGCTGCATACCAGCCATGCACATTTATTTTATTATATTTATGTCCAGTCTTTCTTCCACAATGAAATACAAGTCAGTATACATGAGGTTCCCAGGCAGTCATTCCTCCAGGTTTCTACACACACTCTCTCACTCACATCTCTATCCTCCATCCAATCAAGCAAGTGGCACTATCATAGTTTATGGATGCATTCCAGCCAGGCAAGATGATGATGAAGATGATGCACAGCAGTCTGTGAGGGGTGTGGCTGGATTGATAGGCCTGGAGAGTCTCATTCGGCTCTAGGCTTGAGATTTCCAGCCCTTGTAGGTCATCTCGTCCAATCCCCTAATCAATGCAGGATGAAGCCAATAATACTATTAGGCTGTATTTGGGTTTGGCCATTCCATATTCCCATGGTATGTCAGGAGGAACAATGTGGTAATTCATAATGGCCTTTTATGAAATACCAAATAAATGTCCTATTCACCTGTCTGAGATCCTAGAATCACAGGATCCACCTGTGATTCCTCCCTCTAAATCAGCGTGCTCTTAAACCACTATGCCATATTGCCAATTTGGTTTCTGTTGACATTAGATCTAAAATTAATCTTCAGCTTTGCCAGTGAAAGGATTACTGCTAGGGTTGCCAGGTCAGAAGCATCCCAAAACCTGAGATTTTTGGGCCCAAGTGACGTCATGGGGCGGGCCCGAGTGATGTCATGGGGTGGGCTCAAGTGATGTCATGGGGTGGGCCCCAGTGATGTCATTAAGCATGATACATTAAGCATCAATCACAGTTGCTTGGAGCATACAATTAAAAAAAATATGTGATTGGAAATTAAGATAGAAATCTTAGCTAAAAGGTGGAGCCTGGGTAGCGAACATTTAATCTAGCCTACTTGCTTTCAGCAAGAAGAGTGAAGTGCCTTCAGGCCAGGCAAGTCACCAGAAGGTCACTGTAGCTTAGAGTTGTGGAGATGTTAGATGGGAGCTCTGGGGAGTAAAGATAGATGCTCCTGAAGGCTGCAATTCTAAACACACTTACTAAGGGATTAAGCCCCATAGAACTCAACAGGACTGACTTCCAAGTAGATATAGTTTGGATTGTGCTGTTGGTAAACCTTGACTAGGGTTCTTCTGCAAAGGGATCCATATCCAAGCAGGGTTGGCAACCCCCTGCCTGGAATACCCTGCCCTTTTAATGTGGCTGCTCCAAACTTTTTTACAGATTTGACCCTTTAGTTCAGAAAGAGGTCTGAGTAATGAGTAAGAGTAAGAAGTATCTTTTAAAATTGTTCTTTTCAATTCACTCTTGAATGCACATCATCCCTAGGGCAAATCCACACCATTCATTTAACTCACATTCAACACCCATTTGAAGCACATGAATCCCACCACAGAATCATGGGAACTGCGGTTTGTTAAGAGTGGTGAGAACTATAACTGTGAGGGGGAAATGACACTTCCCAGAATTCTTTAGGGGAAGTCATGCTCTTTAAATGTGAGTTGGATGTAGTTTAAATGTATTGTGTGAATCCACTTAATAGATTTTGCCTGCATGTAAATTGTTTTAATTAATTTTTCAAAATGGAAATGAGCTATAAACTGTAGTGCGTGACCATGGGTTACTCACCATCTCTCAGCCTATCTGCCCCTCAGGATGAAAACAATGGAGAACCATGACTACCCCAAGGCATACTTAAAATGTAAAGGAAGTATTGTACAACCATAGTATGAAATCGGATACTTATAGGGACACAGTATGACAAAACAGGGCGGAAGTAATGAGTGGGGTACCACAGGGCTTGGTCCTGAGCCCAGTGCTCTTCAACATTTTTATTAACGACTTGGATGAGGAGGTACAGAGCATGCTTATCAAATTTGCAGATGATACAAAATTGGGGGGCATAGCTAATATCGTGGAAGACAGAAAGAAAATTCAAAGGGACCTTGATAGGCTGGAGCATTGGGCTGAAAACAACAGAATGAAATTCAACAGGGATAAATGCAAAGTTCTACACTTAGGAAAAAGAAACCAAATGAACAGTTATAAGATGGGAGATACTTGGCTCAGCAATACAACATGTGAGAAGGATCTTGGAATTGTCGTTGATCACAAGCTGAATATGAGCCAACAGTGTGATGTGGCTGCAAAAAAGGCAAATGCTATATTAGGCTGCATTAACAGAAGTATAGTTTCCAAATCAAGTGAAGTATTAGCAGAGCTTGGAAAAGTTACTTTTTTGAACTACAACTCCCATCAGCCCAATCCAGTGGCCATGCTGGCTGGGGCTGATGGGAGTTATAGTTCAAAAAAGTAACTTTTCCAAGCTCTGATATTAGTTCCCCTCTATTCAGCACTGGTTAGGCCTCATCTTGAGTGCTGCATCCAGTTCTGGTCTCCGCACTTCAAGAAGGATGCAGACAAACTGGAACAGGTTCAGAGGAGGGCAACAAGGATGATCAGGGGACTGGAAACAAAGCCCTATGAGGAGAGACTGAAAGAACTGGAGAAGAGAAGACTGAGGGGAGATATGATACCACTGTTCAAGTACTTGAAAGGTTGCCACACAGAGGAGGGCCAGGATCTCTTCTCGATTGTCCCAGAGTGCAGGACACAGAATAATGGGCTCAAGTTGCAAGAAGCCAGATTTTGACTGGACATCAGGAAAAACTTCCTAACTGTTAGAGCCATATGACAATGGAACCAATTACTAGAGAGGTAGTGGGCTCTCCAACACTGGAGGCATTCAAGAGGCAGCTGGACAGCCATCTCTTGGGAATGCTTTGATTTGGACTCCTGCATTGAGCAAGGGGTTGGACTTGATGGCCTTATAGGCCCATTCCAACTCTACTGTTCTATTATTCTATGAAAATATTTATATAAGCATGACTATCAAATATGTTTATTATTTATACAACCTGTAAAGATATTTATAGAGCAATCCTATGTTTGTTTACTCAGAAGCAAGTCCCAATGTATTCAATGGGGCTTACTCAACCAGGGAAAACTGTACCCTGAAGTGATAAGGGACCTGTTCTTTTAGCAAGCCTTTTAAGTTGAGACCTTATCCCAGTCTGTGTTGGAATTGCTTTTTAATATGTTTTTAAACCTTTTCCTTAAAAAAAAAGTTTTTAAAGCTTTTAAAAATGTTTTTAAATATGTTTTGTTTTAATATATTTTAAAGTCTGTTTTTATGATTTTAAAAGTGTTTTTAGTGCTTTTGTTTGCTGCCCTGGGCTCCTACTGCGAGGAAGGGCGGAATATAAATCAAATAATAAATAAATAAAAATAAATAAATAAACTTCATTCACCCAACCCAAAATTTGGAATCATGCCACTTTAAGCTGTTTTCCAACTGTTTATACTTTTTATGGTTATTGGTTTTTAAAGTGATTTATTTCTTATTGTGAGCTGCCTTGGTTTCCAATCACCAACCCTACACACACACATATATATGCAGGTGTAAAAATACACCCCATATAATAGTTTATTGTCAAACCAGTTGGTCATTGAGGAACATTTTTTTTAAAAAATCACTATTAGTTTCCTACATAATAAAAACTATGATAAACCCTGCCTAATTTCTTTAAAAATAGGGTTGGAGGGGGGAGATAAAGATTTACAACACAAACACAAGTCTGCGCTATGTTTACTCAAAAGTCCCATTAATTTACAGCACAATCCTATGTCTACTCAAAAGTAAATCCTAATGGAGTTCAATGGGGTTTACTCCAGGTACATGGGATTATAATTGCTTTACTCCCAGAAAAGCAAGTATTGGATTAAATACTTTCATATTTCATAGCCCAGTGTCTCACTCTAGAAAAAACAACGTTAAGCCATATTACTTACGCAAACTGCAAAAATCTTAAAGCCACCATTTTCTGACATTGAAATTAAGCCTAGGCATGCCTGGATCAACAAGTCACAAACCTAGCTTCATTGGCTACAATCCTGAAAGGGCGGGGTTACAGCCAGAGCTTTGAAAAGTTACTTTTTTAAACTACAACTCCCATCAGCACCAGTCAGCATGGCCACTGGATTGGGCTGATGGGAGTTGTAGCTAGAGCAAGGAATTGTTCTAGAGATCTGTAAAAAACAGTTGTGCAGGGTGGTGGTTGACGTTTTGGTGTATATCTTGGGAACCAGACCACCTAGAAACTTATTTTCTTTTAATTGAAGTGGAGAGTCTGGAGATTAAGGGGTGCTAGCTGGAGAGCCAGAGGGTCCCCCAAAAAGCAGAGACTCCGGCCGAAAACCGGAGACCTGGTAACTCTAATTACTGCATGTCCCCTTATTTATACCTTCTGTTTTATCATTACAGCTACAGGCATGTAAGAAGAACTGCTGACTTACATATTTTTTCTGTCCCTGCAGCTTTTGGTACAACCTGAGAGCCTTTTGCATCAAACCTGGCCTAACCTAATTAAGGCTGCAATCCTATGCACATTAGGGTTGCCAGGTGTCTGATTTTCAACCAGAGACTCTGATTTTTGGGGGTGTTCTCTGGGTCTTTGGGTGAGTCACCTTAATGTTTGGACTTTTAGCTTTCATTTTTAAAAAACTAAGTTCCTAGGTGGTCTGGTTCAAAAGATATAAACCAAAATGTCAGCCCCCCCAACTTCTGTTAGTTGCTCTAATTTCTGCTCTAATTCCTGCTCTTTCATGTTTTTAGCCAGTAAGTGAAGTCAGGGTTCACAATAGCAAGAGCTAAACCTCATTTCAAGTTCTGTGAACTGTTTCCTTTTCCTGCTTCTCTCACATCAGGAATTCAGTAAATATATAGCTTTCAGCAGCATAAAAAATACTTTCTCTGTACAGGATTAGGACTTGTTTCTGAGTAAACATGCATAGGATTGCACTACAACAGAAGATCACAGCAGGATCTTGGTAGGCATAATAGTGTACATGCAAGCTTTTTTAAATTACTTGAAAAATGGTATATTATACTTTTTATTTTTCAAATAAATTTTGAACAAGTTTCAAAAAGTGTACATGCTGCAGTGTTATACTTTTCTAATTAAAGAGTCAAAGTTTAAATTTTACAGAACTGTGGAAGAGGGAAGCTTATTAGGAGGTTCATTCTGCACAATATAGGAAATAGACCCTTAGTGTGGCGGCACCTACCCTATGGAATTCCCTCCCCTTAAATATTAGGCAGGCACCATCTATCTCTATCTTTTCAACGCCTTTTGAAGACTTTCCTCTTTCAACAAGACTTTTGAGACCTTTCCCAGTCTGCGTCTGTGTTAGAATTGCTTTTTAATATATTTTTATCCCTTTTTTTAAAGATGTTTTTAAAACTTTTTAAAAAAATGTTTTTAACGTTGTTTTGTTTTAATGTATTTTAAGGTCTGTTTTGATGATGTTTTAAAGTGTTTTTAGCATTTCTGTTTGCCACCCTGGGCTTCTGCTGGGAGGAAGGACGGGATATACATCAAATAATAAATAAATAAATAAATTTGTCTTATAACCTGTTCTGAAAACCTTTCCAATATGAAATTTTAGTGGGAGTAAAGCTGCAATGCTAATTCCCCATACCTGGTAGCTAACCCCACTGAATTCAGTAGGACTTACTTTTGAGTAGACATGGTTAGGATTGTGCTGAAAATCAATGGAACTTTTGAGTGAACATAGAAAAGGATTGTGTTGTAAATCTTTCTCTCCCCCTCCAAACCTTTTTTTTAAGCAGTTAGGCAGGGCTTACTTAGGTGTCACTGCTTTTATTTCGGAGGAAACTAATATTTTTATTTTTAATATTCTGCAATGGCCAACTGGATTTGACAGTAAACTATTATATGGGGTGTATGTAATTTTACATCTCCAGTGTGTGTGTATATAGAATATTTCCAACAACCCTGTGAGGTAGGGTTGGAAACCAAGGCAGCTCACAAGACATAAAGCCATTTAAAATCCAATAACCGTAAAACAAATATAAAACAGTTGCAAAACAACTTAAAGTGGCATGATTCTGAATTTTGGATTGGGTGAGTGAAGTTCCTTATCACTGAATTGCAGTCCCTTGCATGCTTCCCTATCTGAGTAAGCCCCATTGAATACCTTAGGCCTTCCTTCTGAGTAAACATGCATAGGATTGCACTATAAATATCTTTGCAGATTGTGTAAATAATAAATCTCTTTGACATTCATGCATATGTATTTCATAGAATTATAGAATAGTAGAGTTGGAAGGAGCCTCTAAGGCCATCAAGTCCAACCCCCTGCTCAATGCAGGAATCCAAATCAAAGCATTCCCGACAGATGGCTGTCCAGCTGCCTCTTGAATGCCTCTAGTGTTGGAGAGCCCACCACCTCTCTAGGCAATTTCTTCACACTCTGTCTTCATATGTATCTGATTTTGCACTATGGTTGTAAATTATTATTTACAAATGATTATTTCATCTACATTTTAAGTGTGCCCTTCTTC
The DNA here is from genome assembly GCF_030035675.1 of Rhineura floridana. Taxonomy (NCBI): domain Eukaryota; kingdom Metazoa; phylum Chordata; class Lepidosauria; order Squamata; family Rhineuridae; genus Rhineura; species Rhineura floridana. The sequence goes on along the minus strand of NC_084486.1, from coordinate 77,922,906 downwards.
CTTAGGGTGGTCATGGTCCCCCTCTGTTCTTTTCACCTTAAGGTGCAGATTAGGCTGAGAGATGGTAAGTAGCGCATGGTCACCAAGTAAACTTTATAGCTTATTTCCATTTTAAAATTTAATTTAAATGATTTATGCGTAGGCAAAATTTATGAGGTAATGCAGATCCACATAATACATTTAAAGCACATCCAACTCGCATTTAAAGCATATGACTTCCCCTAAAGAATCCTGGGAAGTGTAGTTTCCCCCTCACAGTTATAGTTCCCACCACCCTTAACAAACTACAGTTCCCAGGATTCTGTAGTGGGACTCACGTGCTTCAAATATATGTTGAAAGTGCTTTAAATGCATGGTGTGGATCTGCCCTGGTATGCTGTGCATTCCTTAGTGAATAGAAAAGAACAATTTTAAAAGATACACTTTTAAACAGCTGTAGCTCAGTGGGAGGGCACATGCTTTGCATGCAAAGGTCCAAAATTCAATCTCTGGAAGAGACTATTGCCTGGAATCCTGGAGAGCCAATGCTAGCCCATTTCATCAGTACTGAGCTAGATGGTACCAAATGGCCTGACTTGGTACAAGAGGAAAGAGACCCAAGGGCCACAGTGACTCCAAAATTTATTTGTTTTATTTACAACATTTATATACTGCTTTATTGACAAAAAATTCTAAGTGGTTTGTAGCAGGAATTAAAACAATAAAATTCTTGGCAAAAACAGTTAAAGACAGGTATTTTAAAACATTCAAAATAATAAAACCAACAATGAATTAAAAACAGATATAGAAAACACAATAGCTTTTACGTGCCTGGGTAGGCTTGCCTAAACAAAAACGTTTTTAGCAGGTGCCAAAATGAGTACAATGAGGGCACCTGCCTAATGTAAATAGTCAGGGAGTTCCAAAGCGTAGGTACTACCACTATCGATTTCTTACAAGACCAGAACAAGTACTATGTGGCACCCATAACATGGAAAGCACACCTTGAACTTGGGCTGGCAACCAGTGCAGATTTCAGAGCAGAGGTGTTATGTGCTGATAGGGTCTCACTCATGTCAGCAGTCATGCCGCAGCATTCTGCACTAACTGCAGCCCCAATGTCAGGTTATGCTGCATGAGGATTTCTGTGACCTTAGCCAACTGGCTGCCAGGAATTTTTTAGTTTTGGTTAGGAACCCTGACTGGTTGTGGGATGCTGAGTTTTCTGCCTTACTCATAGGAATCTTGTTATGGTTGGTATGATATTGCATTTAGGATCATCACTGCCTTATCTTTTTCTATTTGCATTTCATTTACCTCTGACCTTACTCCCTTACATCCATAGAAGCAACAACAGTGGTTACATGTGGTCACCTTAACCCACTTAAACCCACTGATGATGCACCTGGTTGTTTGTATGATGATTTGTTTCTTGCCCAATAGTGGTAAAAGAGAATTCACATACTGGGAAGCGTGGCTTCAATTGCTGTTGTTCCCAATCTACTACCTGTGAAGGTAGAACAAACCATGTGTGTTCTCTCTCTGTCAGTTATTACTCACTGGAATTGGGTTGGCTGTCAAAGTGAGTTTATAGCAGCCCACAGAGTAGGCAGGAAAGAGTAGAGTATCTTCTTGACTCTTACTCATTTCTCAAACTTCTCTTTGCACTGAAGGGTCAAGTCTATAAAGACGTTTGGAGCAGCCATGTTATAAGGCAGGCAGGGCATTCCAGGCTGGAGATTGCCAACCCTGCTTTGATATGGATATCATTGCAGAGGATCCCTAGTCAAGCCTTACCAACAGCCAGTGCTGGTGCCAGGCTATTTTGCGCCCTAGGCAAGGCTACCTGCACCCCCCCAATTGCTAACTTCAATTTTCAAAAACAGATGTCTTGTAGAAAAAATGAAAAGCACAAAACTTGAAACTGCTAAATTTATTTTAAATTGCAAGAATAAGTAATACAACAATCTTTGATTATCTTTCTCAAATACAAAAGAAAATGTTTTAGCACACAAATCATTTTGAATAATCTTGTGAATTGTGATGTTAAAATTTAAGTCTCTTAAAAGTTTCAATTTCAGGTACATCAAAATATCACTTTGCGTGCCTTTTCCTTTGCAAATTTTGTCACCAATTCCTTCAGGTGAAGTGCTGATGCTTGGGCATGTTCAATTGATATAGTTGCCAAGCCAACTAGTGTCTTTTGCAACATTGTTGAGCGTATGTAAGTTTTTATAAGTTTGAGCTTTGAGAAACTGCGTTCACCATTTGCCACTGACACTGGAAGTATGAGAAGCATCCTTAGAGCAACAGAAACATTAAGCACATTATCCAGGAGTTTTTGTTGTAGTATGAAGAGAAGTGCTCCTTGTGGTGGCATAGACTTTGGAAGTCTTTGAGCTATTGCTATAAGTTCACAGCACAGATCTTCAGCATCAATAATGTTGCGCGCCTCCCCCAATCTCTGAGCGGTGAGATTTCGGGGGTCCCTGCGCTTCTCCAGGATTTGGTTTCCTTTGGGAAGGTCAGCGGAGACCGCGGTGTCTTTATGAAATATGGTTTATTTATTTACACACATTCCAACCTGAGCTCAAGGATGGAGGGGTTCAATGCATCAGCAGTCCGATATTCAGCTTTCCCATCAATGTTATAGGAGGCCCCCCAAATGCCATGGTGCAGAGAGCCAGTCTCTCTGCCTCCCTCCAGCTACCAGCCTTTCTCTAGACACAACTAAAAACTACAAGCACAACTTCTGCTAGCTGCCAGGAGTGGGGAGGGAGGCTCCTCTCCAGAAGAGTTTCAATGAGAAAAAGGGTCTTCCTGGCCCATTCACCAGTTGCTGGGCAACCGATAATCCCATTATCTTACCTGGCCACTCTATTTGATTAACAAAGGAGATTCATCTGGCTAGCAGAGCGAGCCCCCAGGCATAGCATTCCGAATCAGAGGCTGGAAATGGGACCCACAGGAATCATCCATACCAACCCCCATACTCATAACAATATCTTTGTTTCCATTGTGCATCAATGATTTTTCCAAATTCTTGCAGGCCTTAAGTACATCTTTAGTAGATTTTTTGTTGATACTGTATATATCATACAGGAAGCCAAATAGGGAATTATATTGTTGTAACTGTTGGAATCTCTCTTCAACATATTGTATGGCCATGTCTAAGACAGCATAGTAGAAACCTACTTTGAATTTCTGCTTTGGATCTTGCGGTGCCTCTTCTTGGGCCTCATACTCAAACTGCTGTTTCTTTCTCCTTTTTCTAACCTGCTCTGTCTCAAAGTTTGGTAGTATTTCTAGCTCCTTTGCAATCTCAGTAGCATCTATCAAAACTTGTTGAAAACCCTCATCACACCTGCAGCCCACAAGGTAATTCTTGGTCACTTGCAATTGGCTTGTAGCTGAATTTAAATCAGTTTCCTTATTTTGTAGTAGCTTGCTTGTAAGATTGACTTCAAAAAGGATGTTGTACCATGTAACAAGGGATACCACAAACTTGAACTTACAAATTGCATCAGCAAGGGCCTTAGCTTCAATTCAGGAAGTATTTCCAGATAAATCTTTTAGGCTTGTGTCATCCAAGATCTCTATTAAAGCATCATATATACTACCAAGATGATATCTCAGAGGTTTCAAAGCATCGATACGACTCTCCCATCTTGTTTTGCTCAATGGCTTAACAGTTATGCCTAAGTCTGATACATGGTTAGTTAGAATTTGCCAATGCTGAGTCAATGCAGAGAAATAATTATAGATCTGTTGAACCAAACGGAAGAAACTAGTTACTTCCAGACAACACTTAGCGGCATCATTGACTACCAAGTTTAAAGAGTGTGCATTGCAGGGCACAAAAAAGGCACGTGGGTTTATGTCCAGGACTCTCTTTTGTACGCCATTTTCTTTGCCTTTCATGTTACTCCCATTATCATAACCTTGACCACGCAGACTCTCAATTGGTAATCCCATTTGCTCAAGCTGTTCAAGAAGAGTTTCTGTCATAAAGGCACTTGTAGTCTCCTTTAGCGGAACAAATCCCAAGAAATGTTCTCTTATGATAACCTCAGGCTCAGACATCTCATTAACTGATGGTTTGATTACATCAACATAACGTATAATCATTGTCACTTGTTCAATATGAGTCCCAGAGCTTGGAAAAGTTACTTTTTTGAACTACAACTCCCATCAGCCCAATCCAGTGGCCATGCTGGCTGGGGCTGTTGGGAGTTGTAGTTCAAAAAAGTAACTTTTCCAAGGTCTGAATATGACTAATATCAGGTGTGGAGTCCAGAATAATTCAGTAGTATTTGGCTGAGTTTGCATGTGCTAAAAGTTTCTGCTTTATAGCACCTGCTAGAAGCTGTATAAGCTCATTTTGGATATCTTTTCCTAGGTAATGAACCATTGTTTCTTGATCTTTAACTCTGCACAAATGTTCATTCATGATAGGATCAAAAAGGGCTAGATATTCTACAAACTTCAAAAAATTTCCATTGCTAGCACTGTACAACTTTTCAGTTGTAACACGGAATGCCAAGTTTTGTATGCCAAGAACTATGACCAAAGCAATCAAGCGTTCCAAGATTTGTCGCCAATATTGTTCTTCTTGCCTGATTTTCTGCTGGTCAATATCATCAATTGTTTTTCCTTTAGATAAGCGCAATTCAAGTTCTCTCCAGGTCTGATAGTTTTCTAAATGGTCAGTATTCCATTGCACAAACACGCTGTTACTCACTCGAGTATAAAAAGGATAAATAAAAAATAGAATATAGACATTTTTCATAAGAATTTATAATTAATTATATTCCATAGCACTGTTGTGGTATTTATTTTAAAATAAAAAATATAAATTGTCAGTTGCAATTTAACAAGGGTTAAAAAACTATTCTGTATAAAACTGTGCCCCTCAAAGGTCAGTACTGCACCCCTCTGAGGTCTGCGCCCTAGGCAGCTGCCTAGTTGGCCTGATGATAGCAACGGCCCTGCCAACAGCACAATTCTAACCATATGTACTCAGAAGTAGGTCCTGTTGAGTTCTATGGGGCTTAGTCCCTTAGTAAGTGTGTTTAGAATTGAAGCCTTCAGGGGCATCTATTTTGATTCCTGAGTGCTCCCATCTAACATCTCCACAACATTAGGTTCCCTTCTTCCTGAAGTGGCTTTCTACTGACTGGCTGGGCCTGAGGAAACTTAAACCTTTTTTTCCAGAAGCAAGTAGGCTAGATTAAAAGTTCCTTACCCAGGATCTCTAAGGAGGTGAGAAGGAATGATTCTGTCATTTCAGCTGGACCTGGAAACATCCTCATTTAGCTAAGATTTCTATCTTAATTTCCAATCAAAGAATTTTTTTGTTTGAGTGGTATGCTCCAAGACACTGTGGTTGATGCTTAATGTATCATGCTTAATGGCATTATTAGGGCCACCCACTATGACATCACTAGGGCCTGCCCTTGAAATCTCAGGGTTTGGGATGCTTCTGACCTGGCAACCCTAAATTGCACACTCACCTGAGAATAAGACACACTGAACACAGTGAGTCCTTACCTCTCTGAGAAAACATACATAGGATTGCCCCGTATGTCTGCATAGTTCCTCCTCCTCAATTGCAGATTTTGCCTTTCCATCATGTGCCCAGCATTTCTGTCCTCCGCCCCATCCCTTTTGTGGTTTTTTTTGTTCCTAATAAAAGTATGATGCTACTCTTACTTTTGCATGATAGTTTATATTGCCATTTTTGTAAGGCTAAGGCTAACAAGTTCTGCTAGGTTTGTAACTATTTTTTTTGTCTTTTCTTTTCCAAAACTTCTTTTGCTTATGTTTGATTAGCTTAATGTTAATCAACCTGCACAACAGGTTAGTTCAATCATCTCTGCTTCTGCAAAGTTTCTGTGGCCTATTGTGGCAATTGCCAAGTAGAAACTGCAACAACATCAGCATTAAGGATGGGTGCGAGGGAGGGGGGCATAGTAGGGGCAAAGTGCATTTATTTATTTAACAGGATTTATTATTTAATACTTAATCATCAAAATCTCTAAGTAGTTTACTTAAAATATACGTTAACATTACCAATAAAATCAGATGTTAAAATCAAGTTAACCTCAGAGTTTTAAAATATAAATATGATTAGCAGTTTTACAAATATGCATTACCAATAAAATCAGATGTTAAAAACAAGTTCAGTTAAAAGTGTTCAAAATATAAATAAAATCAGCAGGTTTTAAAATATACATTATAAAATAAAATGACGTATTAAAATACATGTCAAATTTACATATCTGGGTAAACTTGCTTAAACAAAAAAAGGTTTTAGCAGTGTCAAAAACAGTATAGAAAAGGTCCCTGCCTAATAGCAATGGGCAGGGAATTCCAAAGTGTAGGTGCTGCTATACCGAAGGATTGATTTTGGAGGAGGGGGTGAGCTTTCTCTCCACATTGTATTTCTGAAAGAGAAATTACAATCTTTTTCACATTTCAACTTTCATTGTAAGCCTGTTTTCTCTTAAGTAAAGCTGCAGTTCTAACCCCACTTAACCTCGGAGTAAATCCCATTGAATTCAGTAGGACATGTCTGAGTAGATACTTTTAGGATTGTGCTGTTAGTCCAAACTGCTTGTGGTAGAATTAGTTTCAAGTAAGCCTGCTTAGGGTTTCAGCCTTATTTTAATTTCCAGTTGATTATTTGGCTGTAATTTATATATGAAAAGTGCCTTTCCATTAAATAATTACAGGGATCTAGCAAATTGGGGGCAGGGGGGCGAGGAAAGCACTACCTCATAGGTTGCCTTCCCCCCAACTGTCCTTCTGGCATCACCAATGAAATAACAGTGATATTGATCACCAGTCAAAAATTAAAATACAGTATTTGACAGTGTTTCAGATGACACTGACAAGCAGCAAGAAACCAGAAATGAGACCCATTAACTGACAAGGAGACAAATCAGCCCTCACAGTGGGAGCCTTCCATGCAAACAGAGCAGGCAGTTCTAGTCTGAAATATTCTCGTCCTGATAAGACTCTGGAAGCTGAAATTGGGCAGTGCTGATTGTGAATACATTTGATTTGCCCTTGTGCCGTTACACATCCTGGGGTAGATTAACAACAAGGTCCCCATCCAGACTAGCCCTCCTGCTACTGTGTTGCATTTGACAGCTCTGCGGCAGAGGAAACACAAAATAAAGGAGTTTAGTCCCATATCCCTATCCCTTTCTGAACAAAAAACCTTCAGTAAAACATTTATTACAAAAAGAAAAAAGCTTACTTACAACTTGGAAGTAAGCCCCACTGATCTCCGTGGAATTTACTTCCAGGGTGTGTTGAAGAGTTGCAAGAGTAGGTTTTGTGGTTTTAATGGCAGACTTTAAAATATAGTGTGTAGCAATACACAACAAAAGCAGAATTGTGGTATTTATTTTTCCACAATTCTGTGCACCCTTATTTGCGAGCAAGTCCTACTGAAATCAGTGACGCTTACTTCTGAGTAGACCTAGGTAGGCTCTGGCTCTTAGTTGTCTGTGCAATTAGCGGTGTGACACTTAATCTGTCCATAAAACCTGCCTGCACCCGCCTGGAACTCGGATTTTGTTACAAATTGATCAGTATCCATGCCCTGTGCTTCAGTTTGAACAAGGAAGGGATTTTTCCCCGTTTTGTGTCCGCAAGTACCACAGGAGTGCAGCAGGAGGGAGCCTGCTAAGGCGATGAATGTTTTGCTACAGCCGCTTTCAACCGGCCACGAAACAGTGTATAAAGTGGAAGAGGGAGACTTCCCACAATGCAACTGCACGCGCGCCGTCCTTGAAGGGAGCGGAAGCAAAGAACTACATTTCCCAAGTGGCGTCGGGGCAGAGTCTCATGTGTGCTCTCTTCCCCCTCCCATGATTTCTAAGCAGAGGTAAACAAACTGTGGAAGAGGCAGGGACCTACAGTATCTGCTGCAGGAGGTGGAGAAAACGTCTAGATCCAAGGGAAGAGGGCTTGGACCATGGATGCGGGGGCAGCATCGAGGTGGAGAGGAAAGGTGTAGGGTCAGGGAAGAAGGGCAGGGGGCAGGTCTAGCGGGGCTCTATTGAAGGAGAATAGATGTTGGGACTTGGTGTATAGGGGGAAGGGTGTGGGGCTAGATTGGTGGGGGACAGCTTGAGGGTTAAGAGGGAAGAGAACAGAGAGGGGAAAGAGTCTGGACGCGGCTTTGTGGGCAGGACCAGTGATTTCTTGACAAGGGGATAGAAAAGAGGGGCAGGAGATTTAGAACCAGACTCTCGAGGGAGGATGTAGCCAGGATTCAGGGGCAGCTACTGCAGGAGTTGTTAGATTCCCCCCCCCCCGTACTTCCTTGCCTGTACCCTTGCTCGTTCACTCTCCCTGAAGGAAAACGGAGGACTTGGAGTTGCCACTCTTCTTTTAAAAGGGCTAGCTACAAGAGAGGAGGGGGAAGGGGAAAGTCCTTCCTCTCAACGGTTTAGGAGAAGATCTAGAGTGCTGAGGGGCTGGCAGGCGGCCTCATCCATCCCAAGGGGTATGGAACGGGTGGAGGTGATTAACATCCAGCGCCTTCTGGAGGCAGCTGAATACCTGGAGCGCAGAGAGAGAGGTAACTGGATTGAGGAAGGGGGTGGGGATTGAAGAGACACATTTCCAATACGGGGTGGGGCTACTCTTTTTGAAAAGGATGGGATATTTGGGGAGAGGGTGGGGTGAACAAGTTCACATGCTGTAGATAAATAGGGTGGAGAGATGCCCCCTGAATGGCAGTCTCTTTCCGTTGTTCTGGGAAACTGAACTGGGAACTGTTGGTGCACAATTCCAAGCATTTGTCTCTTAATCTGAAACTGGTAGGCTGTCCCTCTGACAGGTGGCTTGGCCGTAGTCCCCATGCCCCACTGGAGGTCTTGCTTCAGTTCCCTGGGTTATTTGAAGCCATGAGCGCTCCCTGAGGGTTGTTTCAGAGCTCTCTAAGCTGCCTCCCTAATTGTCCTTGGAACCTCCTGTTTTGTTTCCTATTGACTGATCCTTCTCTTCCCCTTTGCTGATGATTTGTGCAGAGTGTGAACATGGGTATGCCTCGACCTTCCCTTCCATGCCGAGCCTTGGACTGCAAGACCCAAAGCCACCGCAGAGACTGAGCCGGGCAAGAAAGCATAGTAGCGGAGGTAGCAGTACGGGCATCGCTAACAGGTACAATCTGCAGGGAGTGAAAAAGTGGGTTGCTAGGCTGCAAAGCAGAGAATAACCCTTCTTAAGCCCATCAGGAGTGATAAGCTGTATTTTGCTTGGAACGTTTGGAAATTGTTTCTTTTTCTTTGCAGTCTCATTTCCTCTCAGCCCTTGATGATCTGTTGGCTTGTGCCTTTTAGCAGAAAAATTCCCAAAATGTTGTGGTAGTTGACTCTATAAATCTAGCAGAGCCAGCTTCCTCGCTGGCTATGAAATGACTTGGCTTCTGCAGGTTGTACCACACTCTTTTTATGTAACTCCTATCCTTCCTTCATTCTCACTGAAAGCTTTTCTAAGCAAGACTGATTTTATTTTAGGGAAACTTGGGATGTAATCCAGTGCACACTTACCTGGGAGTAAGTCCCATTGAACCAAATGGAGCTTACTTCAGAGTAATGTTGATTTTGCACCTGATCTTATGCATGTTTTCTCTGAAATGAGTCACCCTGTGTTCAGTGGAGCTTACTCCTCTGTAGGGTTGTTAGGATTGCAGCCTAAATATATTTAGCTGGAGAGTGCATACAGAACCTGCGGTTCTAGGTCTAGCCATATTTGCTCAAACTTGTTTGGTACAGTGTAGTTTAGGTGCTGATATGCCACAAAACCCTAAACTGCCTACCACTTTGTGAATGACTTGCTAATAGAAACCCTGTTTTTTGTGCCTCATGTGTTACTGTGCAGTAGTATGTACTATTAATGTACTAACGTGTGGAACATGAATGGAGTTGAGAACAACTTTCATGCATTTTTTTTAAATGCACTGTTCTATGCAACAATGATAATATTTTGCAGTCTTCATGGAATGCTTTTAGACGGAAAGCCCCACTTGCAATTTGATTTTGGTGGCTATATTTTTCTGAAATAAATTTATGCTAATTCTCTGTATTGTTTGAACCACCTTATCCAAAAGTATCATAGAGAGCAGGGCATTCATTCATTCATTTCTTTAAAACTGTCTGTGTGCACATTGAGGTTCATTTAGAATCCCTGTTGTAGAAACATGATTTTATTAAAGCCAAAATATATTAAAGACCTTCAGAATATCTGAGGTCATAATACTACACATGGAATTCCCACATAAATGCCCTTTTAGTTGCATGATGTGTTGCACTAAACAACATACAGATTTGCCTAAAACTAGCTTTGCCAATGTGTCCAGTAAAAGATTCAGGGATTTTGTCTCCAGTTTTGATTTTAACAAAAAACAAAGAAGACATCAGACATAAAAGGGTTGCAAGTGGGCAGACTCTGGACCTTGCCATGAATAGTATGGGCAGGCAGGGAAAGGGCATGTAAAAGGTAGCAGATAGAGGGAAGTGAAAGTTAGGAATGATGACAAGAGGAGGAAGGGGACCTGAGAAGAAAGGACTAAAGGGAAGCAAGGTGTAAGGGAAGTGGGGAGGGCTGTATCATAGGGTAAAGACTGAAGAGACAGAAGTATAGATGGTTGAAAATCTATCAGCCCAGCCTTTTGCACGTTTAATCACAGGCAAGTCCTGTGAATTCAGTGGAATGTACTCTCAAGTAAGTGATTGTAGGGATGCAATCTTAGTCCCCCTTGCCAGAGGACTGACTGAGCTGTTCTGGTGTCATAGAATGTTCTGAAGTAAAATCTTGAGCAGAATTTATGGACACGGTCAATTCTGTACTGTTGGCAAGAAGGGCTGTATTTCCATGCTTTCTGCTTTCTTGAGGGCATTTGAATTGCCTCCTAGTACTGACTTTAGGGGGTGGGGGAAACGCAAACAGTTCAAGTTAGAAGAGCACTTCAACATACCTGCATATGTGTGGGTGTGTATGGTTGATACAAAAGTGTATTAATGGGTAAGGAGGGCTGAGTTTACAATAACTGTTTTGTTAACTTTTGTGCCCTTCATTTATATTTTCTGAATCTCTCATAAGGCTAGAATCATAAAAAAAATGTACAGGGAGTGTTGTTGTTTCAGGAAGAGGACTTTCACTGTACGAGAGCTGGAGTAACTATTACTTCACAACTTCCCTTGCTTGGGGGGTAAATGTAGCATTTGACACCTTTAGATCATTTGTCATGAAGGGAGTTTGTGTCAGCATTAGGACTACTGGGGATGGAGGGAGGGAGGGGTAGGGGGAGAGAGAGATACTATATATAGTATTGTCAACACTGTTTGGTTTATTTCCCCTTCCTTGTTTCTCTGCTGATCAACTACTAAGCATCAGCATTCCCACCACTGAAGCATTTATTCTCTCAGGAACTTCATAAAAGAGCCATAGGCTGGATAGACATAAAAATAACATTATTTTTCACCAGTCTGCTTCCAATACCAAAACTGAGCTGGACTGGGGGCAGGGAGCCTGACAATGGACAACAAACAGGTAGTTAAGGCAGGGGGCAAAGAAGATTTAGTTCTGTGAATGTGCATCTTTTGTTGTAAAAGTTAGACCCTACATACAAACACATACACTATTTAGATGCACATGATGTGTTCATGTGAATGAGCAAGTGTGGCTGTCCCCATGATCGCATCTAGTTTGGGCCTTAGTCTTCCCTTAGTAGAGTCATGCAGAATTGTGTGTACAGTTCTTCATATAGTATATGCTATGCTGTATTTATACCAGACTCACATGGTAACTGACAGGGCAAGAATAAGATTGTGAATGAGCAGGCTGGTGAAAAATCTGCAGGTGTCTGTGAGATGGAGGCAGTATTTTGTAACCTCATGGAGTGCTTTCTCCACAAGGCTAAACTTGTGATGTATGTTTGCTGTGACATTTTCACCTTTTAAAAAAAATTCTAGATTGCTTTAACATAAAAAAATCCAAGCTGTGTATAATATACTATAAAATATAACACAAGAAGATATCAGATTATTAAACACATCATTAATTTTTTACAGTAAAATATAACACCAGAGGTGCAAAGATACAGAAGTAAAAAGAAAAGAAAATCTTAACTTTAGGGGTCAGCAGAGGGCTGGGCAAAAATATGTTTTCAGGAGGTACCTAAAACAGATAACTGATGGTGCCTTGAAAATCACAGAGGGAACAATTGTTTGCCAGTGTTCTTCATAGGGGATATGTGAACGTGTCAAACTTCATATCATATAATGCCTGTAGAAGATGGGAGTTCTCTGCATAGCTAAAGTGGCAATGGTTAAAAGAAAGTTTGGTTCCATTTACAAAAGGAATACTGATATTCTTTGGGTGCTACATGTGCAGCTAGGTTCCAAGGCCAGACAACTAGACTCTTAGCCACATTCACATGCAATGCTGAACTATGAAGAATGGTTTGTAAAATCATACTATGCACAAGTTATGGGTTCATGAGCACAACCCAAGGGTTCCTGCTTTCACTTCTCCCTTAATCCAGTGGGGAAGCAAGCTACAAATCATCTGACTTAGTGTTATGTCTGCACCTGAGATTGTAGTTTATATCTTCCATGATCAGGAAGCCATGGTTTGTTAGAAATAGGTCAAACAAACCACAACTGCGGGTGCAGATGTAATGCTAAGCCAGATGGCCATGGTTTGTTTCTATCATTTGTTTCTGTCCTGGAGGAAGGGCGAAGTGAAGCAAGAATGCTCAAGTATGCAGTTCATGGACAGTGTAGTTTACCAACCTATCCTTAGCATTGCTTACAAACATGATCTTTGCTTTATTGAGCAAAACCTCTGCATGTTTCTAGGCCCTGTGAAATACACATATACTCTGTTACTTCTTCTGGACACTCAATATTTTTATGCTTATTCATTGTGAACTGGGGGTTGGGACTGGATTTTCAGTTTTCTAAATAGATGCCATTTTGCCTTATAACTGAAGGGGTGGTTAAATAGTCTGCTTGCCTAGCAGTTGCTCATTTTGGCCATGTATACCAATGCTGTGCTTCACCTAGTGCTGCTCCTGCCCAGCCCTTAATTGTTTCAATAGAACCTGTGTAGGAGTAGAGTCTGGTAGATTGCAGCCTCGGTGGCTCTTCAGTAGCCAAAGCATTACTGCATGAGCAGGAAATCAAGAAAACCACATGTATGCAGACCGATGCTTTTTCCAACATATAATCATGTTAATGAAGTTAAAATGTTCTGTTGTGTAATCCTACAGTCTAAGTGGGTTCATAAAAGGCTACAGCAAACTGAGGCTAAGAGCACTGGTGGCTATTTGTAGGCACTGTCAGGAGGTGCAGCTTGACACCCAGCTTATGTAGGAAAGTGGAAACAAACAGCTCAGAGTGAATTGCCCTGTAACAAACTTGTGATATCTCTGAAATATCTGATAAAGGCCATTTTCAGTGACAGGATGCTGAGTTGGTTAGAGTAAAAAGCTATGGTATTTTGGTCCAAAGGCTTGACTATTCAAGTTCCAATCCAATACGTTTTTATTTTTAACAGATCCGAGTTTAGTTATCATTGAGGAAAGATGTTTGTTAAAGGACCAGAAAGCAAAGTGGGACTTGGTAGGATTTCACTTTGCTAAAGTCTGTGGAGGGACCTCACATGTTCGACAGTGCCCTCTTTCTACTCTCCGTGGCATCTTTCCTCTCCCTCTACTACTCTGCGAAGGCCATGCCTCCTATCATCCTTTACCAGTCCAGGCTATACCAAATTATTCTGAACTGTATGGAAGTGCAAATGTTGCCTTCAGAACCAAGGTACAATATTAAGCATATTTCTAGATACATGGTATTTCTGAGCAAAGAATTTGGGTCTTGTTGATTTAAGTGGGAGTAACCCTTGTTGAACTGTATGGGACTGACTTCCGAGAAGACATGCGTAAAGACTGTTCTTTTAAGAAGCTAGATCTCCTTTGCAAACATCGATATTTTTAGTTAAATGGATATGTAACCCACATTCTAGAGGGCATTGCATTGGCCTATAATGAGAAACAGAGAAACATAAAATACTGAAAGAGTGAGTGGCTCAATAAAGGCATAAAGTACTTTTTCAAAAAAAAAAAGAAAAAAGGCTTCATCCAACAATACACAGAATTGAGAGATTTTGCTGTATATTGTGTGTAAGTAAGTACTTACCAATATTGAGAAATAAAACTGTGTGTAACTATTTTCAAGGACAAATGGTCCTAAAATGGAGGGGTGGAGGAAGCGTTAAACACTGACAAAAATAAATCCTTCCATACTTATTTATGAAACAGCCACTGAGGGCAGTGTTTTGGCATCATGCTGTTCTTCTCTTTCAAAGAATACATCTGAAAAACATATTTATTTTGAAATATTTTTTGTAAGCCCTGAAGACTTATCTGTATTTAATTGTACACGTAAAGTTCACCCAGATTCCTATACTTTCAGGGATACTGTTAGATTTTCAGGGTATGCTTCTGAGTACTTTTAAGTAGTGCTGAGCCCAAGTGGGAGGTGAGCAGTGAGTTTCGTGAACATTTTCTTCCTTTGTGAAACGTGCCTCCATTTTTTTCGTCAGTTTTGCACACTCCTTTTTGAAAGGGGTATGAAACTATTTGCAAGGGGTTAGGTATTTGAGGTGGGGGAGGTGCAGTAGAGGAAATGCAATTTTTGTTGCTGAGGCAACTGGGCTGATATTCCCTTGTGCCCATTCAATTACATGTAGTTGATTTTGTTAGGGCAAAATAGGGATGCTGTCCTGAATATGCATCCTGTGGGGATGGGTAGTGTCTCCATCTGAATCCATAGTCCCAAGTGCTGTCTGTCCCAGCTAGTCATATGTAGTGCAGCAAGAAGTGGACTGGGGGCAATATTAGTTGTGCATCACCGGCAGGCAGGCAATTTGCCTAGTGGAGCAAAACTGGAGACCATCAGCCGAGTTGTCTGGGCTTTAGGCCTGCATTCTCTCTTTCCTTCTGCTCCTTCAGAATAAGGGCAGTTGAAGGGCTTCCTTTGCCTTTACTGGTGTTATTATGTATTCAAATCTGGGTATGTGGTGCTGTGACATCATTCTGCTCACTACGTGTGCCTGGTTAGCTAGAAATGCATACTGATGAAGCCCTTTCAAGATTTGTTTGTTTTTTAAATGGCAGGGAAACAGTAGGAACAGTGGCTGTGAACAACTGGCATGACACACTGGAAGGTGGGGGGGGGTTTTCTTGCAAACTGTGTTTGCCCCCTCCTAAAGGGCTGTGTTTGTGTCTGAAATAAAAAAAGATGAAAATTTGGTATAGCACTGTTTTAAGTGTCATATTTCCCCAGTAAGCCATGAAACTCTTAGCAAAATCTACACCCAGTCAGAGAAATCCATTGCCTCTTTTGCTGTGTTTAGGCTGTCAGTATACAATGTAGTAGTTTCAATTTGGGTTCAGTTCAAAGAAAGGAAATTGGCAAGACTGCTGGCATTTCCTTAAGTACCTACTGTGGAGTGGCTACATAGAGCATAGTGATATTGTTATCCAAATAAAGTTACTTCCTTATTGTTGCTAGTACCACAGGGACATATGAAAACCTATAAGTAGCATTATCTTCTGCAAGTTTAGTCAGAAGTCTTGCTGATTTCAGAAGTGCTAACTACCATGTAAATAACCCAATGGATTCCAATTTTAATTGGTTTGATTTATTGTAGTCATTTATATCCCACCTTTCATTCCAATAGATTAATCAAGGAGCTTACACAATCACAAAATGTCATGAAATAATTACATAATCAATAAAAATAGTAATATAAAATAGCAGCATAAAACGTTAGCATCCTCATTGTTCATTAGAAGCCTGAATGACTAAATCTGTTTTGGCTTGTTATAAAAAAAGAAATCAGTTGTCCACAAGGTTCTGATCCTGCAAATATTTTCATGAATTAGGTAGCTGAAGTGTTAAAGGTTTGCACTACTTACCTGATAGGATATTTTTGTCTGTATGAATTGAGTCATATGGACGCTGAGTATCAAAAAGAACTCTCCTGATTGTTCTGAAATGTATTCATAAGAATTGTCATCGTGGAAAGGTCCTCCCAGAATATTAGCTCTGTACTTGTTATTTGTGATCGATTGGTGTTTTTTTGTTTTTGTTTTTTATTGCCCAGAAGCAACCCACTTATGTGTCTATTTCAAGCGTGAATTCTGATTTAATCTCTGTTCCTTCAGTTTGTCTTCTGTCTTTTTTTCTGTATTAGTTTTTTATTTCTGTTAAATTAAATTAATAAGAATGTTACTGAATCATTTTGAATTCTGTAAGGGCTTATTCATGTTTTTTTTTTAAAAAAAACCTCTGGTACTCAAACTCCCAGAATTGTGGTACTATCAGTTGTGGATGATTCATGCACATTTTAAGTAGCTGGGCTTCCCTGCAACATATAGAAGGAGTAGAGTCCAATCCTTTTTCACTCACCACTTCTGTGCACAATGCAGAGAAGCCTGACCATTTAAATGTGCAGGTACTATTCAGAACTGATAGCATTGCAAATGTATCTTAGAACATAAGAACACAAGAAGAGCCTGCTGGATCAGGCCAGTGGCCCATCTAGTCCAGCATCCTGTTCTCACAGTGGCCAACCAGGTGCCTGGGGGAAGCCCGCAAGCAGGACCCGAGTGCAAGAACACTCTCCCCTCCTGAGGCTTCCAGCAACTGGTTTTCAGAAGCATGCTGCCTCTGACTAGGGTGGCACAGCACAGCCATCATGGCTAGTAGCCATTGATAGCCCTGTCCTCCATGAATTTGTCTAATCTTCTTTTAAAGCCATCCAAGCTGGTGGCCATTACTGCATCTTGTGGGAGCAAATTCCATAGTTTAACTATGCGCTGAGTAAAGAAGTACTTCCTTTTGTCTGTCCTGAATCTTCCAACATTCAGCTTCTTTGAATGTCCACGAGTTCTAGTATTATGAGAGAGGGAGAAGAACTTTTCTCTATCCACTTTCTCAATGCCATGCATAATTTTATACACTTCTATCATGTCTCCTCTGACCTGCCTTTTCTCTAAACTAAAAAGCCCAAATGCTGCAACCTTTCCTTGTAAGGGAGTCGCTCCATCCCCTTGATCATTCTGGTTGCCCTCTTCTGAACCTTTTCCAACTCTATAATATCCTTTTTGAGATGAGGCGACCAGAACTGTACACAGTATTCCAAATGCGGCCGCACCATAGATTTATACAACGGCATTATGATATCGGCTGTTTTATTTTCAATACCTTTCCTAATTATTGCTAGCATGGAATTTGCCTTTTTCACAGCTGCCGCACACTGGGTCGACATTTTCATCGTGCTGTCCACTACAACCCCGAGGTCTCTCTCCTGGTCGGTCACCGCCAGTTCAGACCCCATGAGCGTATATGTGAAATTAAGATTTTTTGCTCCAATATGCATAATTTTACACTTGTTTATATTGAATTGCATTTGCCATTTTTCTGCCCATTCACTCAGTTTGGAGAGGTCTTGGCCACCTCACTGCTCACTCCTAATTCTAGGTCATTAATGAACAAGTTGAAAAGTACAGGTCCCAATACCGATCCTTGAGGGACTCCACTTTCTACAGCCCTCCATTGGGAGAACTGTCCGTTTATTCCTATCTTGGTGTTTTTAAAAAATTAACTTGTGTTCTCATTTAAAAAGTAAAGCGTGAATGCCTCTGAAACTGTGTTTGCTAATGTATATTTGCAGATGTGTTTTATATGTAGTGCACCAAATGTGTAACTGTCATGCTCAACATGTTCTGAGTTCATTATATATGGTTGAGTGCTGATAGGTAACTGAACCTCAGTATCTCCATATTAGGCCAACATGATTGCAGGTGGCATTGAGACTCCAGCAGCTATGTGAGGTCAGGTGGAATGTCAACTGTGCTGGGCAATTCCTGATTTCCAAGATTTAGAAATATACCTTCTGATTCTTCCTAATGTATTGGAACTAAGACAACTTGTTAAGGATGTAGGCCTCTTAAACTCTGGCAAGACCAAAATCTTTACTATATGCACACAACACACATGGTTATTGTCCATTGTCTAGTAATATCTAGCAAGTGCAAATACTTGGGGATAGAGACAATCTTAATTATGAGTGCCAGGTTCATGCAATACAGAATACCTGTTTTGCCTGCACTCTTTTTCCAGAACCCTATGGCAAAGGAGAGGCTTACAATAAGCAATGATTTTTGACAGAACTGGGCTGCTTACGTCTGCATGTACATTGTTCCTCCTGTTGGCCAAGAGAATAGGAGTAGTGTATATTTAGGTTGCCATATTCCAGTTCCACAAATCTGGGCAGGCTAATCTGTATATTATGCAAATTGTTTGCTATTTATGCGACTTAAGCATATTAATGGTTGCATTATCCAGTTGTTTTGTTTTTGTGCCTAGTAATTACCATCAAAAGCTGGGAGAGGATATGAGGAATCTTCTTTTTTTAAAAACCCTTACATTTTCAGCCTTAAGTATATTTATTTATTAAGAGGATGTATACTGTTAAAAACAGAGCTCAGGGCAGCTTACAAACATATTAAAAATAATGAAAATGCACAATCAATACAAAAACATAATAAAAACAAAATATAAACAAACATAAAACAAGTCAAAGCAGCAGTATAAAAATCCAGCATAAAACAAAAAGCTAGCAAAGCATCAATTAAAAGCAATATTGTGACTGAGAGGTTGTCTGTACCAACAATTAGGAAATGTGAAATAAAAACACCATTACAACTTGTAACACAGATAGAAATCAAGATTTCAATATTATCAGTTCAGTCAATCATCTTTTCTAAAGAGAGTAGTGTTTGAGCATGTGAGAAGTGTATTTAGTATACTGATTCTCACAAACCAGATCAGGGAAATGCAGTCTGATACAGGCTGGAACTTGATGAAGATTTGAGTGCCAGCCTTCCCCCCCCCTTTTTTTATTTATTTAGTGAATTCTAGAGACTTGGCAAGCTGTGCTCGCATTAGATAGGGCAGCTGTTCCATTCCTATTGGTCTTAAGGGGGAAAGGATTACACCCCAATGTATACATACACACCTCCATACCTGGGGAGGAAATGAAGTTGGGTGATCTTTGGTGGAGAAATGCCTGCCAGTCATTTTGAAGAAGGATATGTATTAAAAAATACTTTTTAGCCTTTTTCTAAATTGCTGAACAGAGGCTGTCCTGGGCAACAGGGTGAGTAAGGCAGGATTCCAGTGCAACTTTACTTGAGAGAAATCACCATTTAACAGGGTGGGGGCAAGGCTGAAAAAAGCAAATGCTAATACCTCAGCCTTTACTATAGACAGGTTTGCTTTTATATCTCGGGGGGGGGAAGCATTTGGTAGATTCAAATCCCTTTATTCCATCCTCCATCATGGTAGGCAGACACTCCCATTGCATTCACCATTTAAGACACATACCCTCAGACACAGAGGCGATTGAGGTGAAGGCTGCTTCTCCTTGCTGACTGACCCAGAAAGTCTATGGATAAGGGGCAGAGCTGCATGTGTTGAGCATGTGCGGTTTCTGTAGGCAGGCAAACTAAAATTCTTGATTTTCCCAGGACAGCTGTGGTGTCCCTCATTGGCAAAGAAGAATGGAAGGTGGGAGTAGATTGATTTATCACAAAATGGGCAGAAAACTGCCTCCACATTTTGCCTTGTATCTCTGGATCCACAAGGGCTGGAGACTTGCTTTCTAAAAAATGGAAGCAGGGGATCCAGGTCACCTAATGGGCTAAGCGGGCACTGAATCTGGCTAACCGGGCAATATGGCAACCTTATGTATATTGTGGAAATATATCTTGGCTCATGTCACTGGATTCTAATACAAATAAAAGCCAGTGTGAAAGCACTTGGATTTTGTCTGCTGCCTAACCAGATGGACTGAATATTTTGGTTGTGCAGCAAGATTATTTAATCTTCTGTTATTCCAACACTCTTTAAGCTTAGGGAGTACTTTTAAACTGGGGGGTTCTGGAGAACTGTTGAGCATTGCCAGCATACCAAAGCTGTCTTGGTGGCTGAAATCAATGCTTTGGAAAGATCACTACTGCAGCCAGTGTGGTGCAGTGGTTCAAATATCAGACTAGAACTAGGAAGTTTCAGGTTCAGATTCTCATTCTGCCACAAAGCATACTGGGTGGTGTTGGGCCACTTACTAGTATTTAACCCAGCATACCTCGCAGTATTGCTGTAAGAGAAGAAGGGGGGGGGGACAAGAGACCATGTACAATTGCCCTGAGGTAGGGTGAGATGATGATGATAATGATATATTTAACTCCAAGTGGTCCAAAATTACCTCCTTTAAGGTTTTGTAACTGCAGACATCACAGCTGTCCTGTCTGTAGACTGTCTGATATTCCTTTCAGGCTGATCATAGGAGGCCAGCTGTGGGAGCCACCCCATACTTATCAGAAACTGGACTGTGTATTTCTTAGAAACTGAACACTACTGTTGCTAGGCTTCCAGGGCAGAGTTGACAATAAGATTTTAATGGTTTAGCCTTGTGCCTACTATACTGGAAACCTGGATTTTTCTGTGGCCTTAATGCCATGTGATCTCTTTGCTGGAAAGGAAATACAGGTCATCTAGTCCAAGAACTGTCCTCCATAACCAAATGCTGCCAATAGAGTGGTGCCCTCCCATAATCCTTGAACATTGGCCATGCTGGCTGAGACTGATGGAAATTGTAGTCCAAAACATCTGGAGGTCACCATGTTGACCATCCCTCTCCTAATAGATATTATAAGAATACTCTGGATGAGAACAGCAGGAACCAAGATGCAAAATTAAAGATGTGCCTTGTATGCTAAAGAATACAAGCTTTTAACATTCAAAACACACGTTCCAAGGGAGTTTTGTTCATCATCTCTGGTCTGACCCTGAAGAAAATCAACCTCATATGGTAATGTTTTGATCCTGAGCATAAAAGCAAACTTTGAGGTCAAGCTACCACTACAGCATAGAAATCTAAAATATTGCTCAGACCTCTCCAAACCTGGATCCTAAATGTATGGGTGTTAATACTGTTATTTGGTATATTTTGCCCAAAGCTGTTCAAATGGCATCACAGGGAACATAGCCTGGTATCCACTGTGCTGGATAAAAAATGTAAATTACTTATAGTTCTCACGGGTAGTTTTCAATGCCAGACCATTTGTATTGCCCATCTGTAATCTTGCAGCTTTGTTGGTTTCTGGGTGCTGAAGTCTTTGGGGTATTCTCTTTCTGTTTGCTGAGGCATTTGAGGTATTGTCTTTCTGCTCATATGTTGTACAGATTCCTAACAGCTATGACAAAACATTTTACTGGTTGGTTGAATTCTGCAATATTACAGCCTTCGCTCTTTGGTACTTTCTGAGTTCTCAGGAAGATGAGAAGAAATCTTGTACAGGATATCACTGTAGAAAAGATTAGTTTATCCCTCTGAAATGTTGAACTTGGGGCCAAACTAGAAGTGTCTGTAGCAATTCCATGCATTTAAACATGGAACTGCCCCAATCACACGGAAAGAAGAATGGAATCACATGGAAGAATCACATGGTGCAGAATAGAGGAGTGCCAGTGAGGAGTACAGAATCTTTGCCCCATCTCTAACTTCTCTCCCTGAGCACCTTTTTACTCAGATGAATGCTAATCCCAAGAGTAACCTTGGTAGGATAAAAAGAACTTGGGAAGGATTTGCCAGGAGTTTGAGGAAGCTGCAGGTGCAGGAAGGGTTCAGTGTCCAATTACACACGTAGAATCTAGTAGAGTTGCAACTCTATAGGCCTCTTCCAAGCCTGTAAGGCCATCAAGTCCAACCCCCTGCTCATTGCAGGAATCTAACTTAAAGCATACCTGACAGGTGGCTGTCCAGCTGTCTTTTGAAGGCCTCCAGTGTTGGAGAGCCCACCACCTCCCTAGGTAATTGTTTCTATTGTAGTAATGCTCTAACAGTTAGGAAGTTTTTCCTGATGTTCAGTTGAAATCTGGTTTTCTGTAACTTGAGCCCATTATTCCGTGTCTTGCACTGTGGGATGACCAAGAAGAGATCCTGGCCCTCCTCTGTGTGACAACCTTTCAAGTACTTGAACAGTGCTATCATATTTCCCCGCGGTCTTCTCTTCTAATTCCTTTTGCTGCTGTGAAAACCAGATCTCTCTCTCTCTCTCTCTCTCTCTGTCTCTCCCTCCCCTCTCTCCCCCCCTCTCTCTCACGCACGCACGCACGCACGCATGCACACACACACACACACACACACACACACCCCTTTCCAGTGATTGAGGCAGTCTGTGTTTAAATACACAGAACGATCATGTCTGGCTTGGGGCTTGGTACCAGCTTTCAGCAGTGTGGTATGTGGTTACAAGGTAGAACTCAGAGCTGGAAGACCTGGGTCCAAATCCCAACTCTGCGATGAAGCTCATTAGGTGACCTTGGGCTGATTACACATTCTGCCTGATCTATCTCCTCCTACATTAATTGGAAACGTTTTTTTTCCTAGGGCATTTTTTTCTAGTGAAGGGAGGATGGTGAGGAAGCAAGTGACTCGAGCAGGATGCATGCAAATTCTATCTAGGTTCTAGATACAATCGCATGACTTGACCAAGGCCTAAAGGTACAACTTTGCCCAAGCTTAGACCTGCCCAATTGTTTCTTCTGCCATTCTGGGTTTTAGCTTAACATCATTCCTCCCAGGGTGTGGTCTGAAGGCATATGATGCAACACTCTTGCTGAAGCTAACTGGTCTGGGTCTGGATAGTGCTGAGATGGGGGACCACCTGGGGACCCAATATATTGAGCTCCATCATGGAAAGAAAGCCAGAATATAAAGCTAATTGTAAAATAAATCTTAGGGAAATAGCAAATTATGAATATACCTATTTAAAATCAGTGACACATTCAACTAATCCCAAAGGTCTTGGCACCTCAAAACCAAGTCAAGAAACACAATGGAAGATAGAAGCACAGCTGATCAAACTGCAAGTAATTTACATTAATTTTTCAGATTAGTAGATTATTTTTATTTCAAGACAAGTTTCTTTTATTCCTTCTAACTAAACATGCAAACCTGAAAACAGGGTTGGTTATTTTCAGTGATAGACTTGATTTTAAATGGCTAATGTTGACATGGAAAAGTCATTACTAGATAGCATCCTTGTAACTTTATGTAGTGCGGATGTCTTTTAAATGTACCCCTATGTAATATAGTCACTGTTTAATATATAATTGAAAGTATTACATAATCATCTGGTGGTGACTCTTGCATATGTAAAAATAAAAAATGGCCATATGAATTAGGTCCCAAGTATACTATAATTATTATTCTAGAGTGGCAATATTATCTAAGTACTGTACAGGAATAAAAATAAAGACACAGGCACGACCCTCACATCTAAATCTCAGAAGTATTTTTAAGATCTAAAATACAAGACACATGTAGTGACACTCCAAGTGAATTTAAATATATGTAAAGTGAATCCAGGATTGCTTGCTCCTCCTCCAAACATTACATTCTATGCCTCTGTAGGGGTTAACTTTGGGTTTTTATGAGGCTGTATTTCTAAAGGTCATTTTTCCAACCCTAGGATCAACATATTTTGTTTAAATAAAGAAACTGGTTTAAGCAGATTTATTATTTACATTGCCTTGGTTGTGCCAAGAACTTGATGTTGCTTAATATTTCAATAATGTATTATTAGCAAGGCCTGGGCTGGCTGATCTGCTCAAAGAATCTAAATAGCTGTCTTACAAACTGAGTGGCACATTGGGCCTTGGACTGTAGTGGATGTATTACAGCCACTGGACTGGTTAGCACGTTGCATTAAGCCACTGTTTAAAACAAATTAGGTTTATTGTGAGCAAGCAATGTGCTGGTGCATGCTGCTCAAAGGTTCCCTTTACGGTCCTTTCCTCCTGCTGCTGCTGCTGCTGCTGCTGCTGCTGCTGCTGCTGCTGCTGCTGCTGCTGCTGCTGCTGCTGCTGCTGCTGCTGCTGCTGCTGCTGCTGCTGCTGCTGCTGCTGCTGCTGCTGCTGCTGCTGCTGCTGCTGCTGCTGCTGCTGCTGCTGCTGCTGCTGCTGCTGCTGCTGCTGCTGCTGCTGCTGCTGCTGCTGCAGCAGCAGCAGCAGCAGCAGCAGCAGCAAACAAAACAAGCCCAAGCCTAGTTTATTGGCCAAACCAAGGCTCATAGTTTGTTTCCTTCAGGCAAACCCTTGGTTACTGGTTGTGGTATGTTTGGAAGAAAGAAACCATGAGCTCAAGTCCAGATATAATGACAAGCCAGACTCTGGCAGGAGTGTAGGAGGAGCACCACGGGAACTTTTGAGCAGCGTGCAACAGCAATCTACTCATTCACATTAAATCATAGTTTGTTTTCAAGTTATCGTTTAATGTGATGTGTGAACTGGGCCAATGTGTTGTAAGTCTGCTGTGCACCAGGTGATGTTGGGTACATATATTTACATATGTAATTCCAAAACATGATTTCTCTTGAATACTCATTTATTTCAGCAAGTCTAGTACAGCAGCAGAAACATGGATTATGCCCCTTTCTCTATACTACTAAAATTCATCACTATGAATCAGAGCTTGGAAGTAACTCGTTAGAAATAACGAGTTACTTGTAATTCACTTCTTTTTTGCGTAACGAGTGGGTAACTTCGTTACATTTTGCTTGTAACAGAACGAGTGGTAATTTTATTATTTTTAGCTGTAATTATACGTGTTACATTTGGATGTTATGGGGGGAACAGGGGAAGTCTTCTGCTGTGATTGGTGGACGAAAGACATGTGCCTTATACTGGGCTTCTGCGCAGAGCTGCTCTTCCCTCGTGCTCTGTGTTAGAGGCACGAGGGAGGAAGTGGAGAGAAAGAGAAAAAAAATGCTTCACGAATGGATGGTGGTGGAGAAGAAAGGAGCGGAGGGAGAACGCCTGAGGGCAAGGATGGAGGAGGCAGCAGCAGAATGGAGGTGAGGAGCTCTGTGTGTGTGAGAGTTACGGTAACGTCCCTACCCCCACTCTCTTGCCCTACTCTCTCGCCCCCACTCTCACCCCCCTGCTCACTCCCTCACTCTACCACCACCTCTCCCCCCCCCCCGCTTGCTCACTTTATATATATTTTTAAAAATATATGTGGTCTTTAGTTGTGGTTGCATTGCAGGAGTAAAGAGGGCTGCTGTTGCAAACTCCAGGAAGTAATTTTCATATCTATCTCACCCTTTTTAGTGTGTTGCATAGATCGTCAAATGTATGTCAGTATTTATTTGGCTGCAGTAGAGATGGGGGGGCTGGAAACGGAACGAGAGGAACAGTACCCTTTATGGTACTAATTTGAAGGGTTAGATCTCTTTGAGAAACTGTAATTACAAAGAGCTTTGTTTGATCTTGCATCAGAAGCGAAGCTGACCACTTAACAAAGTGAGAGAACTGTAGCCATAGCAGGTCAGTTTTAGATTTAGTTGGCTTGATCTTGAGAGAGCTGGCTTCTTTTGCTTTAATTTTCACTTTCTTCTCTAATCATTTCTTTCCCTTCTTGAAAAGTATTGATGCTTCTGTGTTGGTTTTCTGCACATTTTTTGAACATTTTTTGTTTTGTTCTACAAGGATGTAATGATGCTGTATAAGCTGTCTTGCTCCCTTTAAGAAGGAAAGATTTTGTGTGCGTGTAGAATAACTGGGCATTTATCAGTCTTGTTGTAGAGGAATGAAAGGTAGCATCATACCCCAAACCATAATTTGTCCTTGGCAGCAAACTCTTGAATTACAGAAATTTTACTTATTTATTTATTTATTATTTGATTTATATCCTGCCCTTCTAGCCCAAATGACAGAGACAGGGGTTTTTTTTCTCTCTGTTTTTATAACATGGTGGCATAAAATCTCCCTGGCAAAACATTCTTAGATTGTAGGCCTTGAAATGACTTTTTCTGGATTTTTTTATGTTCATGTAACATGAGAAACAATAACTCCTGAAAGACTGCATGTTTCCTTTTGTTCTCCTTTATATCCATCCCTCTTCAGAGACCTGTGGTGAATGCTTTAATAATTATGTTAAATGGACAAAAATAACAGATGATGTACTAATTTCAAGTTTTTGGAAACACAGTTCAGTTTAAACAGGATTACTTTTATCTAACATTAATTTAAAGTGTTTTCTGATCTGAAATATTTAACATGAAATTATTAAATTTTGTTCATATAGCTTATTAGTTTACTATTAGATAGGCATAAGGTTACTTCACATAGCTAGGCTATCACTAAATAGTAACTGTCATAGGCAGAGCATGAACAGATGTACTCATCAATGAAACTTTTCAAGGTTTAAGCTGGCAGCATGGGCCTGTAGGTAGTAACACAGATCCAGATCTTCAGGGGATGCTGCCTTATAATAAGTCAGGCTATTAGTCAGCTATCATACCACATTGACTATCAACGTATTTCCAGGATCTTAGGCAGGGGTCTTTCTTAATCCTACCTGGAGATGTTAAGTATTGAACCTAGGACCTTTCATATGCAAAACATGTGCTTGACCACTGAGCTATAGCCCAGACAGTGCTCTTGTTAGAGATCTTCAGATTACTCAAGATTTAACAGACAAAACAGTTCCTAAGTACAAAGAACATATTCTGTCTGTGTCACATTTGAATTGTTTGTTATATGCCTTCAAGTCAATTACGAGTTATGGCGACCCTATGAATCAGCGACCTCCACGAGCATCTGTCATGAACCAAGATCTGTTCAGATCTTGTAAGTTCAGGTCTGTGGCTTCCTTTATGGAATCAATCCATCTCTTGTTTGGCCTTCCTCTTTTTCTACTCCCTGCTGTTTTTCCCAGCATTATTGTCTTTTCTAGTGAATCATGTTTTCTCATGACGTGTCCAAAGTATGATAACCTCAGTTTCATCATTTTAGCTTCTAGTGACAGTTCTGGTTTAATTTGTTCTAACACCCAATTATTTGTCTTTTTCGCAAGCCATGGTATGCGTAAAGCTCTCCTCCAACACCACATTTCAGATGAGTTGATTTTTCTCTTACCCGCCTTTTTCACTGTCCAACTTTCACATTCATACATAGAGATCGGGAATACCATGGTCTGTATGATCCTGACTTTGGTGTTCAGTGATACATCTTCGCATTTGAGGACCTTTTCTAGTTCTCTCACAGCTGCCCTCCTTAGTCCTAGTCTTCTTCTGATTTCTTGACTATTGTCTCCATTTTGGTTAATGACTGTGCCGAGGTACTGATAATCCTTGACAAGTTCAATGTCCTCATTGTCAACTTTAAAGTTACATAAATCTTCTGTTGTCATTACTTTAGTGTTTTTGAAGTTCAGCTGTAGTCCTGCTTTTGTGCTTTCCTCTTGAACTTTCATCAGCATTCGTTTCAAATCATTACTGGTTTCTGCTAAGAGTATGGTATTGTCTGCATATCTTAAATTATTGATATTTCTCCCTCCAATTTTCACACCTCCTTCATCTTGGTCCAACCCCGCTTTCCGTATGATATGTTCCGCGTACAGATTAAACAAATAGGGTGATAAAGTACACCCCTGTCTCACAGCCTTTCTGATGGGGAACCAATCGGTTTCTCCATATTCTGTCCTTACAGTAGCCTCTTGTCCAGAGTATAAGTTGCACATCAGGACAATCAGATGCTGTGGCACCCCCATTTCTTTTAAAACATTCCATAGTTTTTCATGATCTACACAGTCAAAGGCTTTGCTGCAGTCTATAAAGCACAGGGTGATTTTCTTCTGAAATTCTTTGCTCCGTTCCATTATCCAGCGTATGTTTGCGATATGATCTCTGGTGCCTCTTCCCTTTCTAAATCCAGCTTGGACGTCTGGCATTTCTCGCTCCATATATGGTAAGAGCCTTTGTTGTAGAATCTTGAGCATTACTTTACTTGCATGGGGTATTAAGGCAATAGTTCGGTAATTACTGCATTCTCTGGGATCCCCTTTCTTTAGAATTGGGATATATATTGAACGCTTCCAGTCTGTGAGCCATTGTTTAGTTTTCCATATTTCTTGACAAATTTTTCTCAAAATTTGGACAGATTCAGTCTCAGTAGCTTGTAGCAACTCTATTGGTCTGCCATCTATTCCTGGTGATTCGTTTCTCCCAAGAATCTTAAGAGCAGCTTTCACCTCACATTCTAAAATTTCTGGTTCTTCATCATATGGTTCCTCCGTGAATGAATCTGTCATCCTGTCATGTCTTTTATAGAGTTCTTCAGTGTATTGCTTCCAACTTCCTTTTATTTCATCTCAGTCAGTCACTGTGTTTCCCTGTTGATTATTCAACATCCCTACTCGTGGTTTAAATTTCCCTTTCATTTCTCTAATCTTTTGGAATAGGGCTCTTGTTCTTCCCATTTTGTTGTCCTTTTCTATTTCTATATAATAACTATTGTAATAGTTTTCTTATAGTTCAACCACCTTTCTCTGGGCTGGTAATGATTGTGGTAATCAACATCTGCTGCACCTCAAGAGCAGTAGCCTGTTGGAGAAGCCAACATTCCATCTTTTACTGGTAAGTCTGGCTAATTCACATTCCGCTGCCCCTCTCCAATCTCTCAGCTAGAAGCAAATTCATCCACAGCCAATGATCCACATGAGGTTCCCTCACTCTCATCACACCCTCAAGGAACAAATCAAAGGTGTGACACTCTCCTTTGGTTTTTCCCTGGGCTGGGGCTGACCTGCTGGCTACTGCCAAATAGGCTTGCCCCTTGGAAACCAGCTATAGCTGTGGCAACAGGTTGCTGTTCTTGAGGTGCAGCAGAAAAAGGTTAGGGAAGTTATGGTTGGTGTCTATCTCCCAGCCAGCAATAGTCCTATTGATGTTTATGTTGTGGGTGACATTGTTAGGTCCTGCAATAGTGTTGCTAGATAAAATAGCACTAAGGTCAGAACTGGCATCTGGGTCTGCCACAGGATCTGGTCCCTCCATTTGTATCTCTGTTTTATGGCCTGTTGCTGGTAAGTAGCTGTTTAAGGTTACAGGGCTGTTTCTAAGCAAGGACAGGTGTAGCACCCAGGGCCTGCGGGAGGGGTGTATTGGTGTCCAGAATAGGCTGTAAATCATTGATGATATGTAGAAGTGGTTTTATGGTCATGCTGACTTCTAGCTGCCTGTAGTAAGAGGGGAACATATTACTGTGAAGTGCTGCAGGGATCACATACACTACTCTTCTAATTTTCTGATTGATGAGCTGTATATAAAAGCAATTATAATGAAAATAATGTTCTGAAAGTAAATATTTCTTTTGTTTTAGCTTGTGTTTAAAGAGGTTTGATCCTAACTAAAGTTGTGTGTGCCTCCACATTCTTTGTAACATTTTGAATTAATTGTAAGAGCACACTGAGCAATGCAAATTCATATGTGTATAGTATAGAGCTCTGAAGTTAGGTCAGGAATGGATTCCATAGCTGAGATTAATTCGCTATTTTTTGCTTAGCATCTTAGTTATTATCCCTGAACTACTGACAAGTTAATATAGGACACTGTTGGAATTAATAGGCTTTGTTCTGAGTTTGGCTGCCTAAAAACTTTAAATAAGAGTTTAGAGTCATCTTCTTTCTGAATATAACCTTTGCACAAGGACATACAGTTCTGTTAGATTGTGAAAAAGTTACCTTCATTAATTGTCAGCTTAAGCTCAGACTTGCCAGCACTAATACTTTGGGCCTGGTTTAGAATAAAATGGAAGCTGCAAATGTTCTAGGATACCATGAAATTGAGTTTTGAAGAATTTGTAAAAGTATTATTCTGCTACCTTCTGTGTGTGTGTGTTTATTTTTAATGTTGTTTTAGGCTACTTAGAGGTGCAGCAGCCAAGGCCAGCACCTTGTAGGTGTTTTTTTTTTAAAGTAACTGAAATGTAACTGCAGTGATTATTTTTGAGAAAAAGGAATCAGTTACTTTCAGAGCAATTGCAATTGTAACAGTAATTACTACTTTTTTGGGCCATGTAACTGTAACTATAATTTATTACTTTTTAAAAGTAATCTTCCAAGCTCTGCTATGAATGTACCAAGAAGGCTGTTAACATTATTCTCCATCTTGGGTTTTGTGGTTTATGAGGAAAATCATTAGCAGCACAATGTTTTATATGGAGAGAAGGGAGAGAAAGTGCCTCACTGTTCAGTTGTTTTGCTCATATATTTCTGCAAACTATCTTGATGTGAAAATTCTTACGCTGCTTCCCACTTGATGCATGAACTGTTTTAGAAATAATACATTCTTTCTTAATACCCAAATTGAAAAATACAGTGGTAGATTAGGTTAAAAAGAAGGGTGAGTAGAATGAGTTTGTTCACAAGTGCTGTTCTGAGAACTGTTGTGCAACTGCTAGAGGAGAGTGTGTAAAAATATCTGTAGTTGCAAAGGCATTGTGTGACTGCATGTCTGTACACTGGGTGCATGAAGCTCTCTAGTGTAAAGTAAATATTTCTCTGTTGCAAAGCTTGCTGTGTATGAGGGCCTTGGGGATTTAAAGCTGCCTGCTTGCAAGCAGCAGCTGCCAGTGTTTCTCAGTGAGGAACTGCATATACCCCAGCCATCGGAATAAGGATGGGGAACTTGTGGCCCTCCAGATGGTAGTTGGATTCCAACTCCCATCAGCCCCAGCCAGCATGCCCAATTGTTGGGGATGATGGGATTTGGAGTCCAACCTCATCTAGAAGCATGAAGTTCCCCATCCCTACATTAGAGATTACTTTGGGCACGGGAAAAAGATCTATGCTACAAACAGTTCAAGGTATGAAATCTAGAGGGCAAATATAGCAAGTAGAATTCACTCGCCAGTGAGGTCTGCCTGGCATCTTCTTTGACATCTTTTCAGTGCCAAAGACTTATCCTTTTTCCTAGCCATTTGATAGACTGAGATGATGTTGTGTATTAGTGTGCTGCCAAACTTTCTGTGGCTGTATGGGGTGGTTAATGTTTTATTTTATTTTTGTTTTGTTTATGATATATTATTTTGGTGTTTAATTATGTCATAAATCACTTGCAGACTTTTGGATAGCAAGTGACTAATAAATTAATAATAATTTTATCTTGTGCAAATGGAAGAACATCTCTGGGTTTTACTTAATTTTTCACCTCTATCCCTCTTCTGCTAAGTCGCATACAATCCTGCTGTGAGGCAAAGGGCATCTTTGCATTCAAACCGCTCGATTTAAAGTTTAAGAAGAAAAGAAAGGCTTATGGCACAGCCAGAGACACAGCTGTATATGCAGGAGGGGATCAGCATAGGAATCTTCCTTCTTCCCTACCACTCCTAGGCCGTGCTGTACCTGCAATGGGATGGACTGTGGCCTTAATTTTACAAATGTTCTTGAATAACGCCTACTTCTTCTTTTAAAAATTATTTATTAAATTTTATTTAACAAAATTTATGTATATATATCACCTGATTTTAGCATGTGTTTTTAAATTGTTTTTTACAAATGTGTTTTTAAATTTGTATATTTGTGTATTTGTTTTTAATGTTTTTAGTTGTTGTAAACTGCCCAGAGAGCTTCGGCTATGGGGCAGTATACAAATGTAATAAATAATAATAATTGTAAATGGAATCTCTAAGCAGTCTACAGAAAATAAAACAAATATTCAAATTGTCAATAAAAGGCAAAGTTAAGAACAGGTTTTTTTAAAATCAGAGTAGAATTAAAATCAGCAGATAGCCGAAAAACAAATTAAATACATGTCATCTTCTACATGTCTGAATAGGCTTGTCTTAGCAGGTGCCAAAAAGAATACAGCGAAGGTGCCTGCTCAATGTCAACAGACAAGGAGTTCCAAAATGCGGGTACTGCCACGCTAAAAGATTGATTTCTTACAAGTGCAGAATAAATACATGGCACCTGTAGCAATGCCAGTTCCCCAGATCACATTGGTCAAATGGGCATATATGTGATGAGGCGATCCCTCAAGGAAAGGTTCCAAGCTGTTAAGGATTTGTATGTTGACAGTAATTTCTTGAATTAGTCTGGTAACAAACTGGCAACCAGTGCAGATCTCTGAGCAGAGGTGTTGTATGCTGCTGACAGGGTCTCACAGCCATGTTGCAGCATTTTGCACTAACTGTAGTTTCCGGATCAAGTGCAAGGTAAGCCCCACACAGAACGTGTTGCAGTAATCCGATCTTGAAGTGCCATGGCCAGGTCTGAACCCAGAATGGAATGGAACTAAATAATCTGTCATCCAAGAATGCTTGCAGCTGTCCCGCAACAACCCTCTCCTCCACCTTCCCCAAGGAGGGGATATTTGTGACTGGCTGATAGTTATTCCATTCTTTAGGACTGGCCGTGCCACCACCGCTTTCAAGGCAGCAAGGACCACCCCCTCAATGCAGTGAAGCAGTAACCATGCTCTGGACTCTACAGCCAAGAGCAGGGATCAGGAGGGCACGTGGTTGGGCATATAGCTGCCAACAACTTGTCCACATCAGTTCACTGCTAAGCTGAAACCAATCCTACAACACATTACTGACTCTGGCATTCTGTACTTCATATAGAACTGCAACAACTGCAGAGTCAAGCTCACTCCAGAGTTAAGCTACTTTATCCTCAAAATGTGCAGCCAGTTGGTCATAGCAGGTCCTCGAATGCTCCAGATGTCCCTTCCCCACAGTTGGAGTCAGTAACTTCTGGCCTGTTCAAAATAACTCCAGCTGGCTACTAGAGTGTGCAGTGTAAACTACGAAATGGGCCATCACAGTCCATGCTGCCATGTGGTAAGCACAATTGTGTGTACTAACTGCTGTTACATTAGCTTTGGAGTGAGACTTGTGCCCTAGCTTTTATCAGACTTGTTTTATAACTTGTAGCTCCCTGGAATACCAAGGTTCCATAATTCTCTGATGGAGGGCCATTTGAATGGGCCCACCAATATTACAAGAGGGAATTGCTGCTACCAAACTTCATCAGATAACAAGGGAATTCATTGCACTGCCCCCAGCTTTTGGTCCATTTCTCAGGTCACTTGGGGTAAAGACTACCTCAAGGGTGTGCCCTCCCTAATGAGTTGAATTAGCCCCATGGTTGTCATGGAAGACATTAAATCACAAGCTGACCCAATGGCATCTTCCATGTGGATACTGTCCTGGGGTTCTCTAACACCACACCAGAGATCACCATGGCCTGCTCAATCAGGGATGCTGCTGGACAACAGGGTGATTGATAGACCAGCAGCATCCCAAATCTGTCTCTTTGGCCAAACACCAGGTACAACCAAAATGATCAGGGGTGGATGGGTGAAGCGACTCCCCTATGAGGAAAGGTTGCAGCATTTGGGGCTTTTTAGTTTTGCGAAAAGGTGAGTAAGAGGTAGCATGGACAAAGTGGTTAGAGAAATTTTTTTCTCCCTATCTCATAATACTAGAACTTATGGACATCCAATGAAGCTGAACGTTGGAAGATTCAGGACAGACAAAAGAAAATACTTCTCACAGCACAAAGTTAAATTATGGAATTCACTTCCAGAAGAGGCGGTGATGACCACCAGCTTGGATGGTTTTAAAAGAGGTTTAGACAAATTCATGGAGGATAAGGTTATCAATGGCTACTAACCATGATGGCTCTGCTCTGCTTCCATAGTCAGAGGTACTATGCTTCTAAATACCAGTTGCTGGTTGTGGATGAGCATGGTCTTATTGCAGATTGTTACATTATACTTTTACATGGGAGTCCCTGTAATCTTCAGGTTGCTCATTAGATACTCACCTGCTTCCTTTTGGCAACTTTGCAACATCAGGTGTTTTTAGCCCATTCACTGGGCCCTTGTCTTTAAGTTGAGGCATTTTAAAGCTACACCCAACTGTTAAGGTTATGTCAGGCTGGTGGGGAGTGGCTTACTGGAGAGATATGTTTGTGGTGCAAGGTTGTTCACTTACTTCCTTTATTAAGACTTATGCTAACTGAATTTGTAGCTGCCTGATGCATTGCAGTAAGGAACTACAAATGCTGGACAAGCTTGTTTTCTGTTGAGGGCTGCATCCTTTTGGGAGTAATCTGTTGGTGTGTGTGTGTACATGCCAGTGGCAGAAGTAGAATTGATTATAAGAGGCGCCCACGCTATCTAATCCACAATAAAGACCAACCTACTTAGTTTTCCTCATGGTTACTTCAAATTAGAATTGCCATCCCTATGCAGGTTGTGACGTTCCTGTGTCTCTGGGATTCCCACACACCTGGATCAGGAAATCTCCAGGAAGTCCACCTCAGCCTGGGTCAGATATGCCCTCTGAAGCACAAGCTTCAGCCCCACCACCTTTTCCTCAAAAAGTGACAACTGGTGTAATCTGTCTGTAAAATCTGTATAAGTATAGGTACCAAACAGGACCTTAGTTTGGTAGCACTCTTGACCAAGCTGACACATGGGATTTTGAATCAAACAGCTAAACTACCTACTTATCCTACTCCACCAGTCCCAATGAAATCCTCCCCCAAAACCACAGCCCTTCTAACTAGATGTTCTGTTCTTGATCCCTAATCCTATCTAACTTGGTCAAACAACTGTTTTTCTCTTTAAAACTCCCCTTGGAATTCTCACTCTCACACACCCTCTCATCTGTCAGTCATACCTCATCTGCACCTACTGAAATGGAAATTGAATGCCTTCAAGTCGATTCCGACTTATGGCGACCCTGTGAATAGGGTTTTCATGGTAAGCGGTATTCAGAGGTGGTTTTACCATTGCCTTCCTCTGAGGCTGAGAGGCAGTGACTGGTCCAAGGTCACCCAGTGAGGTTCGTGGCTGTGTGGGGATTTGAACCCTGGTCTCCTAGGTCGTAGTCCAACACCTTAACCACTATACCACACTGGCTCTATCTCTACCTACTTATTTGAGAGTAATCCCTTTAATCCCAATGGGGCTTGCTTCTGAGTAGACCTGTGTAACAAAATTGGAATTATTTATGTTTAAAACTGTTCTGAAATTGTGTTCAGGTAAGAAAGTATTAATAGAATATTATCTGCACCAGTAATAGTCTATTAATACTTTCTTACCTGAATACAATTTCAGAACAGTTTTAAACATATAAGTAATTCTGATTTTGTTACACAGGTCTACTCAGAAGCAAGCCGCATTGGGATTAAAGGGATTACTCTCAAATAAGTAGGGGAGTGTGGGGTTTCTTTTAGTACAACAGTCCACTGCAGCTGCTGTTCTGGAAAGCAAGAGAAAATAATTCCTCTTTCCCTTCTATGTGCAAGAAAGAAAGAGTGTCACATCTGTACCATCCATTTAAAGTACATGGCTCCTCCTAAGAACCCTGGGAGCTGCAATTTACCCCCCACAGAACTACATTTCCCAGCACTGTTAACAAACTACAGATACCAGGGTTCTTTGGGAGGAACCCATGTGCATGGTGTAGATGACAGAAGCCAACTAGTTTATTATCATTAGCTGGGGGAAAATGCATTTTCCAAAAGTAATACAACCAGTTTTTTTAAAAAAAGAAACATCAATATATATGTTTCAGATAAAATGGTGCCCTTTCCATATGTTATGAAACCACATAGAAAGGAGAAAACATTTCTAAAAACCAGAAAAAATAAGGCGGCAAACATGAAGGGAGGAACTCAGCTGGGATGAATGGAAGAATGAAGCAAGTTCAAAAGGTGTTATAGGCACATAAAATGAAGTCTGGGGTGGGGACAGAGGTCTCCCACCTGTGCTCCAAAGTAAGGGGTCAGCAGCACTGAAAAACAGTATGGCCTTGTGAAACGGAAGTATCAGACTGTAAAGCAGTACAATAAATTCAGCAAACACAAAATGATGAAATAAAACTTGCTTTGCTCTATCAGTGCTGAGGGGCACTTAAGTATTATGGTGTATTGTGACTAAGGGTGCTTCCAGGTGGGTGTTTATTGTGGAATTGGTGCTGCTAATGCACACACTTGTTTTTCAGGTCCATGTAACATTGTTGTCTTCGAGTTCTACCCCATACTTAAGTAATTAATCCCACTTTCCTCTTGATGGTGAAAATCTGATAAGTAAAAAATAACCCTTAATATATCCTTAGTCATTTCTGGTGAGAAAGTTCATTAGTGCTTTTTTTTTTTTAAGTTGGTAGGTGATTTGTTACATATGGTAGTGATGCGCTGGGTGGCTACCAACACCGTAGCCCTACTTTTCCAACAGACTTTCCTAGCTGGATGATCTGTTTTGCCTTGGATATCTATTTTGTATTTTTTGTTTTGTTTTTAAATATATCTGCTTTTTTGTATTGTTTTAAACTGTTTTTCACCTGTTTTTATTTTTCATTGCCTGGAGATGCTTGTGTAGAAAACAATCAAATCAATCAATCAATCAATTTTCCATTTGCTCACCACCTGAGTACAACCGAGCAATTTTTTTCCAGTGGCCCAAATGATATGATTATGCTTTCTTTATTTCCACCAATTGCCACATGCTGAAGGAATGTTTGAATTTCAAGAACCTGATTAAGAGACGCTGTTCCTGAGATCCCCCACAACATACATGTGGGATGTGGGGCTATCTCTGAGACTATAATTGCAGCACATATGTTAGTCTTTAAAAATAAATTTAAAAAATGTTAATTTCTTGTGCAAGACCTCAGTATTAAAAATTTGAAACAAAGAAATTGAAATAAAGGTTGTCTTCCCTCCCCCCTCAAAAAAAAAAGTAAATCAACTCACCTGCAAGACTCCATTTTCCCCTTATGAAACATAACTAAGGATGGGAGCAGTTGCTCTTGTGCACTGCCTGGGAATTTTTTAAAAAGGTCTGTGTATGGACATATAAGAAGATAGTGGAGGGCAGGGGAGGATTGATTGAGAGATGTGACAACAACAAAACCTCTGCCACACACCCGTATATGTTCCATCAAGCTTTGCCTAGTAGTGTGGACAGCAAGTGATAGAATAGCGATGAATACCCATGATTGAAAAAATTGGAATGTGTGCAAGCTAAATAAGCAGAAAAATTGAATCTGAATGGCTCATTTGCGATATAAGGCCCAGTCTGGACAAACAGGAGTAAAATAAACATAAAAATCAGAATTGCTTTTCCTCATGAGATTTTAGCTCTACTTCTGGTTGGTATGTGTAATAAAGTTGGTACTTTAAAAACTGGTGTGATGTCCCCTACTGGAATGAATGGTCATTTGGACAAAGATGTAGTCCAGGGCTGAGGAACCTTTGGCTTTCCATATTTTACTGAACTACAGCTCCCATCAGCCCCAGACAGCATGGCCAGGGAGGATGGGAAATGTAGTTCAGCAATGTCTGGAGAGCCAAAGGTGTCTTAGCCCTGATGTAGTCCCTTCAACCTGATAGAAATTCTGCTCCTCTCTACCACCGTTACAAAGGCTCTTTTCTTTGTCTTTTCCCTGACTCTCTTAAGTAAAAAAAAGGGGTAAGGGATGGTGATGTGGGCATCTATGAAGAATAAAAATCTGCTAAAAAAAACTAAATGCAAACTGAGATTCTCAGACTGCAATCTTGTATTCACTTACCTGAGAATACGTTAATTGAACCAGAGCTTAGAAGATTACTTTTAAAAAGTAACAAATTACAGTTACAATTACATGGCCCCAAAAGCTTGGAAGATTACTTTTAAAAAGCAATAAATTACCATTACAATTACAATTGCTCCGAAAGTAACTGATTACTTTTTCTCAAAAGTAATCACTACAATTACATTTCAATTACTTTTTTGAAAAACTGCCTACAAGGTGCTGGCCTTGACTGCTGCACATCTAAGTCGACTAAAACAACATTAAAAATACACACAGAGAGAGGTAGTAGAATAATTCTTTTTATCCATAAGATAGCAATGGTGGTCTCTCTGCTGGTAAGGGAGGTGGGGAGGGAGGCAGAGGCCACTACTCAGATCTTTGCATGTCAAACCAAGTGCACCACCCCCCTCAGCCAACAAGCATAATCTCTTTCACTTAACCACCTCCCGGACCCTGCCCACCACCAACTAAGGCGTGCGCATGCACACACGCACACACACACGCATGCACACACACACACACACACACACACACAGAGTCATCTTTCACCTCCACAGTTATTTATGTCCATTCATATCCATGTTCTTTCCCTCCGGCTCCTTTTTCCCTCCACTCCATTCTTCATCACCATCATCCATTTTTTAAAACAATTGTTTTCTCCACTCCACCCCATCTCACTCTCCCACCTCCTGCCTCGTCGCCTCCTACCCACCCACAAAGCATGAGGGAAGAGTGACACTGCACAGAAGCCCAGTTTGAGGCACATGATTTTCATCCACAAATCAGAGGAGCAGAAGGCTTAC
The DNA here is from genome assembly GCF_030035675.1 of Rhineura floridana. Classification (NCBI taxonomy): domain Eukaryota; kingdom Metazoa; phylum Chordata; class Lepidosauria; order Squamata; family Rhineuridae; genus Rhineura; species Rhineura floridana. The sequence goes on along the minus strand of NC_084486.1, from coordinate 77,884,592 downwards.
CCCCCAAGTAATGCCCAAAAGTAATGCTTGAAACATTACAATTACTCCACAAAAGTAATAGAATTACTCCTAGTTCTATTACAATCAAAATGTAAAGGAATTACTCACTTGTTCCTCAAAAAAGTAATGAATTACAAGTAATTCGTTACTTGTAAGGAATTACTTCCAAGCTCTTCATTGAACTCAGTGGGGCTTCCTTTTCAGGAAACATGCATAGGATTGCACTGTTAGGAAGCCAAATTCTGTCTAGGACACAACTGAGCAATGGCTATGCAACCATACAGTTAGTCACAAGCTTCAGCAGTACTTCATACATGAGCATATGCTATCTAATCTCTAACAAAAAGTCTGAATGTTACTTCATTTGAATTATTATAAATCTTAGTTTCTACTAGAATCTGTCATGACTATCACAGGGATGCCATGGAAGAAACGGCAAGATTTCTGAGGAGAAAGTTACCAAGGAGAACGTTATTTCAAAATGCTTTCTATTTTAAGGATTGTTCCTTTTAATAGTTTGACAGGATATATTTAGCAGCTGCAGAAGCCCCCCCCCCTTTCTTGTCTGGGAAAATTCATGCTATTTTATTTTATGCGAATACGGTTGTAAATCACAGAGTAAACTTGCCAGCTTTGTGAAAAAAATTGTGACCCTCCTCAGCTTTGGTGTCTGACAGAAGAAAGATAAGTAATAAAGAGTCTCCTGTGTGTGAGAAATATGGAGGGCCTGCTGTTTTAATTTTGTTCCCAGCAGTGCGCCGAACTTTGTTCTTTCAGCGCCAACCTTGATGACTGGCTTGATTATAATGTAGGAATTCAGTCCCTTGCATATCTTTGGGTTTGTCGCCATTAATGGAGTCTCCAGGAAGAGGGAGATATCTCCTGCAGAATCATAACAGTAAATAAAACCAATAATACACTAGTGAAATTTACACACAGATTACTCCGAATGCATACGTTCACAACAGTGTGAGATTTTATTTCTAACCTTTAAATACTGCTGTTTGACATACAGTCCTAAGGAATTTTATTTGGGTTTCTCTAGACATGGGAAAACTACAGTCTCCCCCTTTCCCTTCCTCATTTAATAGTTGAAATGAATGTATTTTAACACAGTGCACGATCTAAAGAATAAAATCTATGAATAATAGCATATTCCCAAATAAAGAATAAAAGGCTGTGTCTGATATTGTGATGACTAATGCCTGTTGTGGGGTCAGCCCAAGAAGTGGGTAGGGGTGCAGCTGTGAGATACCAACAAGTTCAGACAGCCATTTTATGGATCACTCAACAAACAATATCTCAAAATGGTGAAGAAGAATTCCCATTTCCCTTCAGTTATGTGAACTCCTGAAGGATGTTAGTGTTCTGTTCTCTTCTTGTTTGTTTTTAATCCAAAATTATTGCATACCATGTGACAGAGGAGCCATTGTTTTTACATTTGATTTTACTCTTTTCCAAATGTTCATATCTATACACTTTTTAAAAAAAGGAATGTTACATTCAAGGAATGTAACTGCTTTTCTTTTTACACATTGATACTCTGCTTTGGGCTTTGTAATAATTTGCACAGTGGGAGAGTTGCCAGATGCCTGTCCATCAGCGCAGAGGAACCTGTGCTTCTTAGAACCACCTTCCAAATTCCCCACTGACAATATTACAGTTGGTGGCTTATGCACCTAGCCAGTCATTCAGCTTTAGGCTGGATGTATGAGTAATTCAGATTACTCTTTAGAGATTTTCTTGTGTATTCTACTTGCCCAATGCATGCAACAAAGGTTATTAGCCCCTGTTTACCACTTCCCCTACCCTTATTTCTTGAGAAGCTTCTGATTTGATAGAGGAATCCCAATTGAACTTGGAACTAGTATTGGGCCACATCCACACTATATATTTAAAGCACTTTGTTGTTGTTGTTATGTGCTTCCAAGTCAACCAACAACTTATGGCGACCCTATGAATCAGTGACCTCCAAGAGCATCTGTCATGAACCACTCTGTTCAGATCTTGTAAGTTCAGGTCTGTGGCTTCCTTATTTAAAGCACTAAACTACTACTTTAAACAGCCATGGCATCCCCCATATGAAGGGTGCTTAGAGCTGTTTGGAGACCTTCATTTCCTCATGAGAGCCTGTGTGGCATAGTGGTTGGAGTATTGGACTACGACCTGGGAGACCAAGGTTCAAATCCCCACACAGCCATGAAGCTCACTGGGTGACCTTGGGCCAGTCACTGCCTCTCAGCCTCAGAGGAAGGCAATGGTAAACCCTCTCTGAATACTGCTTACCATGAAGACCCTATTCATAGAGTCGCCATAAGTTGGAATCGACTCGAAGGCAGTCCATTTCCATGTTCGTTTCCCTCACAGAGCTACAATTCCCAGAGTGGTTTAAAAACAGTCAGTCCCTCTTCCCATGGAACTTTGGAAATTGTAGCTCTGTGAGGGAAATCGCACCATTGACAAATTACAGTTCCCAGGATTCTTTGGAGAAAAGACATGAATGTTAAAGTTGTATCATAGTGCTTATGGCCTTGAGTTCAGTTCTATAATCATTATTTATTTATTATTTGATTTATACCCCGCCCTTCCTCCTAGCAGGAGCCCATTAGGAGAATCATTAGGATTCCCAAGAGGAACAGATTATAGGAGTGCCTCTCCATATATTCACTAATAGGCAAAAAACCTTGCAGTTTAAAAACATACCTATAGCCAACAGATATTTCTATCAAACTTTAAAAAGCAGGAAAATTGGGCAGCAATAGTGAATGCACCAGAGGAGCAGGAGACCCAACCTCCTCTCTGAGATATACTGCCCTACAAATTTGACAAAATGCAAACACAATTTGGGTTGGTCTTTCACAGTCCAATCCACTTCCTGTGTAGCTTGGAAGAATTTGGTAACATGTACCTCTGCGCATGTGGTGAGAGGTGGCAACACCTGCCATCTCCAAAGATGGAGAATTACATTTTTGTATGTTTGTTGGTGTTCTTCTTACTTTGCTTCTTTCCAGTGTTACTAATGTTTCTACAGAGAATCTAACCTAGAAAATTTTATTTCCCTCATCATTCATCCTAGAAATCTGTGTCAAATTTATTTTTATTAATTTCAAAGCATTTTTATTGGTCCATGTCATATGATGGTGAAGACAGCCTTTTGTGTTTAAAATTGGAGGTTATGTTCTATTTCTATTTTGAATCCATTAACAGCTGAATCTGAAACTGCAGTTTGATGTAAAATCAGACTGATTACAATATGTTGCTACTTCAGCAATGACTCTAGCTGTTGGAAAAAAGAGGGTGCATGTTTTCAGCCTGCTATGTTCAAACCACTTCATTTAAGGCAAGATGGGCACAGTCAATTAAAAACATAGAGCACGCCTAGAAATTTGCTAGAATATATTTCATCATCTCCCACTGTTTTATCTTGTGTAAATTGAGACACTCCTGAGGTCCACTGGAGATTATTCTGCAGAAGTCAGTGCCATTATTCCACAATTGTGTTTGGAGTTTTTTTAGTGTAAATTTTGCAAAGCGTTGCTGTATTTCACATATTCACAGAAACAGAAACAAAAGAAAATGATTTCCTATAGGAAACTTCACTAAAATTGCAAAGTAAATCAGACATATTTAAAGTGACCATCTGAATGACATCAACTGTCTTAATAATGTTGCTTCCTCCCTGCTAAAACAAGATCAGCACAGCGCATGTCTTCTTTCTATTATTTGGGCTAATTGCAGGTGTTGCCACCACTCACCACATGCTCAGAGGCACATGTTACCAAATTCTTTCATGCTACACAGGATGTGGATTGGATTGTGAAAAACCAACCCAAATTGTGTTTGCATTTTGACAAATTTGTAGGGCAGTACAATATCTGAGAGAGGAGGTCAGGTCTCCTGCTCCCCTGGTGCATTCACTATAGCTGCCCAATTTCCCTGCTTTTTAAAGTTTCATAGAAATATCTGTTGGCTATAGGTACGTTCTTAAACTGCAAGAGTTTTTTTGCCTGTTAGTGAATTTCCCTGCTTTTTAATCCGGGAGGTAAGAAATGGGATCCTGTGCAGGTTTGCTGAGAATGGATTGATCATTTCCATGCTAATTGAGTTCAGTGGGATTTACTCCCCTGCAATCATGCTTAGGATAGGTGAAACTGACCACAGGGGATGGGGAGGGGAGAAGGAGGAGGAGGTAGGGGAGGAAAGGCAGAGGGGATTACTGGGAAGGGAGCAGGCAGGAGGGGAAGGGGAGCAAAAGGACAGGTTTAATAATTTGCATGTTTATTGAATTCAGTGCGATTTACTTCCATGCAGTCATGCTTAGGATAGGTAAAACTGACCAGGGGGGAGGGAGGGAGTGCTGGAGTGGGCAGGGGAGGAGGAAGAAGGAAAAGGGGAGGGGAGGAGGAGAGGAGAGGGGAAGAAGGGGAAGAGCAGGTCTGATCATTTGCATGCTTATTGAGTTCAATGGGATTTACTCCTATGCAGTCATGGTTAGGATAGGAAAAACTGACCATTGGAGGGAGGAGTGTATTGGGGAGGCAAAGGAAGGGGGAGGGCAGGTTTGATCATTTGCATGCTTAATAGAGTTCAATGGTATTTATTTCCGTGCAATCATACTTAAGATAGGTAAAACTGACCATGGGGAGGAGAAAGGGGAGGGGGAGAAGGGGAGGGGCAAAGGAAGGGAGAGGGAAGGGGCAAGAGGGAGGGGATAGGAGGGTGGGTTTGATCATTTGCATATTTTTTGAGTTCAATGGGATTTATTTGTGTGCAATCATGTTTGAAAATAGAAATGGACTGCCTTCACATTGCCCGGACTTATGGCGACCCTTTGAATAGGGTTTTCATGATAAATGGTATTCAGGGGTGGTTTTACCACTGCCTTCCTCTGAGACTGAGAGGCAGTGACTGGCCCAAGGTCACCCAGTGAGCTTCATGGCTGTGTGGGAATTTGAATCCTGGTCTCCCAGGTCATAGTCTAACACTGACCTAGGGGAGGGGCAGGGAGGGGAGGAGGAGGGGGAGGGCAAGGAGATTGAGTGGGTGGGCAGTGGGCAGAGGGCAACCCCATTTCCTTTCCAAAAGGAAAACATTGAGAACAGTATCATTGCTTTTCAGCATTTCCCCCACCTTTCTATTCTACAGCAGGCACATGTAGCCTCCAACATAAATTTAAACGAAAGCTGTCGCTGGCCACATCCACACCAGGCCTTTATTTAACGTTGGACAGTCATGGCTTGTCTCAAAGAATCCTGGGAAGTGTAGTTAGTGAAGGGTGCTGAGAGTTCCTAGGAGACACTCTGTTCCCCTCACAGACCTTCAATCAGAGTGGCTGGCTGTGAAACCAGTCTGGCCACTGAAGCTCTGCCAGTGGAATAGGAGTCTCCTCTCAGCACCCTTCACAAACTACACTTCCCAGGATTCTTTGGGGGAAGCCATGACTGTCTCAAGTGAAATCCAAGTCTGGTGTGGGTGTGGCCCCCTGATTAGCCAAGCCAAACAGCTGTGAGTCTGGCTTTTAGAACACTGACAATTGGTTCTTACTGAGGTTACCCAACGTTATAATTGGGTTCTTGCCAAAATTTCTTAAATTAATTAAAAATCAGCCAGGCATTTTTTTTAACTTTTAAAGTGCAGAAGATGAAGGTCAGAGTATGGGGCAAGGTCAGTAATAGGATTACAGGTACTCTGTGAACATGAATGATTTTTAATGAATTTCAGCAGATTATGAGAACTCTGACAGAAAAAAGTCCAAAAGGGTTCTGGGTTTTTTCCCTCTCTTTTTAGACTTTGAACTCTCTATTCTCTCTGACTGTTTTGTGTATCGCCATGAAAATTTACAGGGTTGTTAAGCAGGCGTTTCTGAATTCAGGACTATAAGTTTTGTAAGGTTTTGTTTTGAAATGAGCTTATGGGAAGCATCAGAATTGCATGGGGGTATTTTCAATTTAACATTGTGGAATGTGAAAAATGCACGCTGGCTATAGTATACAGCCACTCTTGTGGCTGTATAATCTGCCAGTCCCTGTCCTAAGATCAAAGGAGACTCTTCTATATGTCCCACTGGTGGGGGAAATTTGGTATGTAGTGAGATGGAAGAGAGCCTTTTCTGCAGTGGCACCGCTGGATGGAGCCTTCACTATAATTGCTCCTTGTTTATGGAATGTTCTCCCCTTAGAAGTATTTCTGGTGTTGACACTTTCATTGTGGCGCTATGCCAAAATGTATTAATTTGCCCAGGTATTTGATCAGCCTGTTAGTTTCATCTGCCTCTACTTGTTTTGATGTATTTTGTTTCATGGTGGTTTTATGTTTTGTACCCTGCCCTAGTATCTGTATGAAGGGTGGGTTATAAATATTTTTAATAAATAAAAAAGAGATGGTTGGCATTCAAACAAGTGTGATGTCAATTCACAAACAAATGGATATTTCTTTCATTTTCTAAGCCACTAACTTCTCATTTTTAAGTTGGTCTAACATAAAATAGGCACGCTGGTCTCAAATTATTCTATGCATTTTTTTTAAAGTGATAGGATCTTTTTGGTTATGGTTGCTACCTTAAATTACAAAGTTTGACGGGATCCATACATTCAGTGTCTCCCACTTCCGTTATGTTACCCATGATGCAGGCCAATAAAAAACAAACTGTGCAATCTCATTAATATAAATGGCTTTGGAAATTGCTCAGAATAATTAAAAGTTTGGTAAATTGGCTTGTTCAGCATGAGTTATCCTGAGTTTCAACCCTCTTCAATTGTTTCAACATCTGATCGGCTTACGTGAACAAGAAGTGAAGAAAAGATCAGTGGTAGCTTAAATATGAGATAAGGAATCCCTAGATATTTAGGGGCTTTCTCCCTTATCTCTGTTTTCATCTTGGAGTAACTGAGCCATGTAAGCTGCATCATAGCTATAAAATTATTTTGGCCAAGTTGCTTCATATTCGACACTGATGGTGACTGAAACGATGAGCACGTTGTTGTACCTGGTTGAAAATCCCAAAGCTTGAAAACTTTCAGAACAGTAGGAGCTACAGTTCTAAATATTTAAACAATAATAGAGCTCTTACATGAAGGGTCAAAATAATTATTTGTGTGTGCTGTTGAATGTGTTGTTCTTATCCATTGTAACTAGGAAAGAAAAACAGTTCACACTTTAAGAGAATAGCCTCTTGAGTTATAAGACTAGAAATGGCTAATCCATTTCCCCCCCCCCCGGTTTATTTTCCAGATCTACGCACAACGAACTAGAAAAAAATCGGTAAGTTACTAATAAATTGGCTTCCAAGAAATGCAAACTTGTATCAGTGTGTTGAAATGTTAAACCCTTCCATTTTCCTTTGGTTTGTTCTGGTAGCTTGGAAATGCCACTTTGCACCAGGTGAGTGTTAAACAACAACAACGCACACACATACAAATCCATGCAGAGATGGGGAGGGGAAGAAACACTTCTCCTACCCTCCCTGAAATGCAAAGAAGTGACCCATTTTTGCAGCTCATCTGTATGCAGAGGAAATACTGTTTCCCTTCTCCTTGCAAACTGAAATCTGATTGGGTCAGTGTCCATACATGAGGTTGCTAGGGTATCAGATTTCTCAGGCATTACATGTTAACCAAAGAGCTGTGTGTGTGTTTTGCCCTCCCTCTCTTTTTTGCTCTGCCTGTCAGGCTGGTCATAATCCCTGCCGAAAATAGCATTGTCTAAAAGTTCTGAAGTCTAGCAGGCCGTTGCTCCTCTGGAGTGGTGCTCTCATAACCTGGTTTAGGACACAGCCTGCTTATCCTTCAGCCCAAGTTTCAGCAAGCCCTGCAGTTTTGTTGCTTGGCTAGTTCTACTCTATGACTCATCTCCTTTGTAATAGGAGGTAGAGTAATATAAATACTACTGAGACAACAAGGAGCCAGTTCACACGGAGATCAGGTTATAGCATTGCTTTCAGGATGCTATCGTTGTCCCTGGGCTTCCCATTTATAAAAATATCTTCAGGATTGGGGGTGGTGGTGCAGGGAGGTTGAATCGACAATCCTAGGCTCACTAATGTGGGCTCGTGGAAGGGAAAACCTCTTGCGTGGGAAGGGAAGATTTACTCAGAATGTACTCAGAATGCATTGATCATGAGGATACCCTGTAGGGCAGATGTGGGGAACCTCAACCCAAGGGACAAATGTGGCCCTCCAGGCCTCCTTATCTGGCCCTTGAAACTCTCCCCAGGCCACACTCCCTTCTCAACCACACCCCCTTTTCCCCAGCCATACTTCTCACCATTCATACTCCATATCCTCCTTGAGTGTTTTTGCCTGGCTGGAATGTGTCTTTGGAGTCTGATAATGCCTCTTGCTTATCAGGATGCAGGATAGAGAGGGGTGTGTGAATGTGTGTAGAAACTAGCCTACTGTACAGAGGTAAAATTCACATTTGTTGCTTTGCTCACTTTTGCCTCTGGCCCCACCCACCACTTGCATGAGGCTCCTGGAAGGTTGTCCAGACTGGAGCTTGATCCTTGGTCTGAAAAGTATTTCCCATGCCCGTGGCAGGGGTCACTGGCTTAAAGCCAGACCCATGCCTCTCTGGCCAGAACATTAGAAGTTACATGTCTCCACATAATCAAAAGGTTTGTATGCACCAGCACCCCTCTATCACAATGCTCTGAGTTTTTGTTTTGGTGTTCTGGTTTGTCCCTTGACATTGCAAGACTGTTCTTTGTGGGTTTCCTATATCTGTTTTATTGTCTTCTGAGAAGAATTGGGGGCTGGTCTAGTTGTTCTTTTGAGCTGGGCTTACAATTTCAATTAATGTTAATGCTAAATATGCATGCTTTTGAGGCACCAGTCATTTTGTGAGGGAGGGGGATTTTGAAAAAAAACTAAGGGACACTAATATGTCTGTGAAAATGCAAAGGAGGTCAAGTTCTGAAAGAAACAAGAGAGAGAAATAAAATGGATGCATAGACAGAAAATCAGATGGGAGAAGCTGGGCTTTCTCTTCTTCCCTTGCCCTGTGGCAAGGATTGCAGAGGTTTAAAGTGGGAAAGGAGTGTGTGTGCAAGCCCCACCTTTATGTGTTAAAGGGGGTTATAAACATTTTCAGTTGAACATGATTAGAATCTTCCCTGTGATTGGGAATCCTGTAGGATTCAAGTGTGTTTAGTTGAATGAGGTTAGAATCTCTGTGTAATCTAGTGGTGGGGGAACTTGACCCACTTGAGTGCTTTTTCCTGTCTTCACTGTGTCCTTGAACTGTATTAATGCCTCTTGCTTCTTGGTTTGGGAGATGTTTGTTTTTGCTTGGCTTGAATGTAGCTTGCTGTTGAATGTAAAGATTTATTGCTCCACCCACTTTTGTTTGTGGCCCTGACCATCACTGACATGTGGTCCTTGGAAGGTTCCCATGAAGCAGTGTGGCCCTTGAGCTGAAAATGGTTCCTCACCCCTGCTGTAGTCTTTTGTGTTCAGTGTATAAAAAGGTTGAGAAAGGAGACTGGGGAGGTCAGTGCCCATGGGGACACTGGGTGTGTGTACACACATCTCTGTTCCCCCTATACAGTTTTAGCTTTTATGCCGCCTTTTGAATTCCTGAAGAGGACTTAAGAAAGAGAGAGGCAGGTAAAGAAGATATATTAGGCCTGTTTCAGTTGGACTCTGTCTCTCTCCCTAATCCCCAGCCAGGCCCGTTTACTACCAATTGCCCTGTAGGAAGAATCCTGATGAATTGTTATGTTTTTGTTACTGAGATTAATTAATCTTTCTTACTAGTAAGCAGCCTTGGAAGTATTTGTATCCAGGAAGGATGCTGATAACTGTCATAAACAAAGAGGTGCAATAGGGTACTGATTGAGAGAAGGGATATTATTAAAACAGTTGCTCACCAAACATAAACATCGTAACAGGGAGGAGGAAAGGAAATACCCCAGCTACAAAGTGCTGATATTCATGTTAAGAAAATTCACATCCACACCATAGTTTTGAAGCACTCTTACTTTAACAGTCATGGTTCCCAGGGCTGGCTACATGCATGACTGGTCCCTTGGGCACCAGCTTGTCCCGGGCCTGTGGCACCCACCCATGTGTCCTATGTACCTCATCTCGCATTGTCATGTGATTGACGTGTGCATAGCGCACGTGCCTGCCATCAACCAAGATGGCAGTGGGGACATCAGCCCCTTAGGAAAGCCCCTGCCACCATCTTAGTTGATGGCAGGCCTGCGCACACAGCATGCCTGGCATTCTCAGGGACAGGAGAGGTAGGTGGGGTGTGCATGTGTGCTTATTGAAGACCATGCTGACTGTATTGGGGGGGTGCCTGGGAGCTCCCTTTCTGCAATCCGTGGCAGAGTTCGGACCCTACGCTGCCACGGATTGCGGAACGGGAGCGCTACCCCCCTAAGGAGGGGAGCTTCATGGGCCCCTCTGGGCCACAGGGGCCCTTGGCCAGGGCCCAACCTGGCAGCCCTGTGATGCCGTCCCTGGTGGCTTCTCCCAAAGAATCCTGGGAACTGTAATTTGTTAAATGTGCTGGGAATTGTAGTTCTGTGAGGGGTCTCCCAATAACTCTGGGCATCCTTAACAAACTACAGTTTCCAGGATTCATGGGAGCAAGTTCTCACTGTTAAAGTGATATAAGGGTGCTAAACAGGCACAGGGCATTTATGTTGTTCATGCTCTGGTAACTTCAAGATTGGATTACTGTAATGCGCTCTACGTAGGGCTGCCCTTGAAGACAGTTCGGAAGCTTTAGCTGGTGCAGAACGCGGCTGCCAGACTATTGACAAGGACCAGTCGGTCTTTGCATATAACACCTATTCTGGAGCGTCTGCACTGGCTCCCTATTTGCTTCCGGGCGAGATTCAAGGTGCTGGTTTTGACCTATAAAGCCTTACACGGCGTGGGACCTCAATACCTTGTGGAACGCCTCTCTCGCTATGAACCTACCCGTTCACTTTGTTCAGAATCTAAGGCCCTCCTCCGGGTACCAGCTCATCGGGAAGCCCGGAGGGTGGTTACTAGATCTAGGGCCTTTTCTGTGGTGGCCCCTGAGTTGTGGAACAGCCTCCCCGAAGAGGTACGCCTGGCGCCTACACTTCTATCTTTCCGGCGCCAGGTAAAGACCTTTTTATGCTCCCAGGCATTTTAATCTTTTAATTTTCTTAATCTTTCTACTTTTAACATGTATCCTTAATTTGTGTTGTATTTCATTTTTGTTGTGCTTTCTGTTGTTTGTTTGTACATGTTTTTTTAATTTTTACTATGATATATTGTATTTTATCTTGTTTGTTCACCGCCCTGAGAGCTATTCTGCTAAGGGCGGTATATAAATTGAAATAATAAATAAATAATAAATAAATGAGATTTGGACTGCACAAGGTATTCCTAAACATTATTGGGGGAAATTTAGCTCTAGCAGATATACTTAAATAATGGCCTTTGTCAGTACCTTTCTTGCCCCAAGGGACCTCTAAGAGTCTAGATAGCTGTGAAATCACATAGTATAGAATTTAGTTTCATCATGAAGAATATGGTAGCCTTGTTAAACTTTGGACCTCCTTCCTGAGAGAGGAGGAAATGAAAACTGTCCACAGCTAATTAATGCATTTCAGAAATATGTAGTCAGAGTGGAATACAATTTATAGATCTGTATTATGAACCAAGTTGTTGCATGTTATGTTTCAGTTTCCTGTCAATAAGGTGAGCAGGTGAGGGAAGGGAGACTGAAATACACAATGTTATAGGCCCCTCCCAACTCTGCTATTCTATGATTCTATATGAGGAGAGGATTTTGTAGTGTAGTAAAGGCAACAGCAGGCTTCATACCCAACTGTGGTAGTGGGAGTCTCAAGCCTCTATTGTTGTAGCACAGCCCAAAAGCTACAAAGATGAGCATGCAACTCTTCATGCCACCTCTGTTGTTTAATTTCTTGAATTCTACTCTTCTTGTTTTATTTCCTTTGCTTCACCATTCACAACAAAAGTTAAAAATCCCCAGATTATGTTCTTAATTCTCTTTTGTGTTAATATGTCAGCAACATTGAACTTTGGACACTTTTTAAATTAGTTTTGTCAGTTAATCTATTTCTCCATTAATTATGTGCATGCGTGTGAAAGAGAAGGAGGGAGGGAAGATGCAAACACAGTAAAATGGGAGCAGTTCCCTAGGGTATGATTCCATGTTTCTGTGTGAATATTGTAACCACATGGTTGGGTCTTGTCTCTTTGATCTTCCTACCTCTTGGTTCCCTCTCAGTGAGTGCTGGATCAAGGAAAGTTCCATGCAGGTGCCCCCACATCTATGTGGCCATGACAGAAACACACACATCCTCCATGGCAGCACAGGATCACATAATGTGGAAATGGTTCCTGTACTGCTCTGTGTACATGAAGGGGGCCGCCTATTTAAGAATTCAGATCTGGGCTTTCAGCCTCAAGATCTTCCACCCTGAAAACAACTGCTCAGAGCAGGTTTGGAGATGGCCATTCTAAAGTTCAGGACTTGGACTTGTCTGCTTATCTCCCACTTTACTTTCATTGAATGATTACCTTCATCCTAGTCCTAATTATTGGTGTCCAGCATTGCCCTATCCTTTCAGAGCAATACTTGCTGCCCTGCTTCAGTTGTGTTCAGACAATGGGAAAGCAGGCTGGGTTCACGGTAAGTTCCCACAGCTACATCACTGGAGCAAAGTTTAGACCCTGTGCTGCTTTTGGTTTGGTGGCATTTAGTTTGAGCAGTAACTTCTGCCTTCACTTGAAATGAGTTGCCTCTCTTTGTATATTGGATACTTACCAAGGATGTAAAAGAACCATTTGCTGATCATGGAGTTTGCAGTGAAAGCAGACAAGTGGTGAGGTATCATTGCAGTCAGGATGCAGTGGGGTTCCATGGCTTCCCTCTCTTTTCTCAGACTATTTCTGTAAATAAAATTTCATGGATGTCCTTCTGGTACTGTTAAAAGCAGATGTAGCTAAAACAGTCACCTGAGAACCAGACAGTACATTTTCACACTACTAGAGAAATCTCCTTCAGAGCTCCAAGGCAAACAAAAGGATTGCTTCACCTTCTGATTTTCATTGCTCTCTATCTGTAGCGTCTTCAAGTCTGCTACTGTCTGCAGACTTAACATTGGCAAAGATAAAAGCCCTAAATCTAATGGCTTTGTGCAGGCAGTTTTTTTGCTGCTGCTTTTTTTTTTCCTTTTAGAGATTATTTCCTTTTTGAATCCCACTGTTATCTCTATTATTGACATACCTTGTGATTTTCAAAATTGTCCACTATTAGGTCCCTGACTCAGTTTCTTCTTCCTTTGTCTGCAAGCAGTTGCTTGTCTGATGTGACCTTTAAATGTTATTTTAACCCATTCAGGTCAGGCAGGTATAGCTTTCAAAAATATAGGAACAGTATTCGGGTAAAAGCGATCTCTTTGCATTTGGTTTTGGAAACACACGTTTCCAATATTGTAACCATGATTAGGCCTTGCTAACATTCCCCACTTCAATTGTTTGCTTTTTACCATTGTGTAGCATTTTGTCTACAGTGAGGCAAATGCTAACCTTTTTATTTAGTTTATTTAACAAAAATTTATATACCACTAAGTGGTTTACCAAAAAATAAAAATAAAATAAAATAAAATAATCAATAAAAGACTGTTAAAAGCAGGCATTTAAAAACATTCAAAACCATGCTTTGCTTGAATCAGGGTTTGTAAACCATCTTTAGCATCTCACTTTTGCTCTGCTAGCTTAGATTCAGTTTTGTTTATATTCCTGTTTTTATGTTGCAGGGATGGGCAGCTAGCTTTGGGGTGTGTAGAATGCCCCCCCTTTACACCAACTAGCTGCTGTTGCTGGTATCTGGCTCGAAACCAGCTGGCATTTTTTACGGTGACCTTACTAAATCATTTCTTAATCTCCTCCCTCTCCTTGAAATTCTACAAGATTACTTCAAGTGGCCATGCACAGAATCTGGGCATACTCACTTCAGTAAATTGAAGCTGGGACTACATCAGTTGGATGAACTTTTTGTAAATTCTGGGACCAAGATTTTACCCAACACTTCCTTTATGTACCTTTGCAAAGTGTGCAAATTTATTTAACCTTGGGTCAAGTCTGTGAGGCCTCAGTGTGTTTTAATGTTTTCTCTACCCACAACTTGGAAATGTTTGAATGCATTAAAATATTTATATTCCACTTTTCAAACACCTAGACTGGATGGATAGAAATGTTTAGCCAGTTAGATGAGGGAAGTTACATTCTCCACCCTTCTAGTCCATGAAATTTATCTGCAGTACAATTAGGACACAAAGCATAATGTTTGCCATGGAAAAAGTTAGGCCTGATGAACTTATTATTCAGACAAACATTGCAGCCCTAAAAGTACAATCTTATGAAAATGCCATCAGACTAGTCATGTAGTCAGACTGGCATTTTTAAAGCAATCTTCTACAGAAAATAATAGGTTATTGATTTGTCAGTTTGTTCGCACTCTACTTCCTGTTTTTTGTTTTGTTTTTGTTTGTTGCTCAAAATCTTATATCTAATTAAAGATACAAGCTTTGACATGATCGGTCTGAACAGAAATCTTCCGATGTCCCTGTTGCTGGCTGTTCCCCCACAAATCCTTATTATTATTAGGGCATTAAGGACAGTTCTTGAATTGAATTGTGTTTTTGTACCCTTGCACCAATTCATTATAGAGACCTTGGTAATGCTCTCTGCTAATTTTTTTAAGCCGTTGCTGCCCTGGGCTGCTACTGGGAGGAAGGGCAAGTATGTCTATATGTATAAAAATCTGGCTATTCTAGCACCCAGGAATTTTGCCCCAAAGTCATTATTTTTTATTTTTTATTTCCTTTTTTAAGAAAGAAACTCAAATCCAATGTATTGGGGGCATTCATAACTGAAGTTATGCATATTTGGCATTTTTAAAGAAAAAAATCTATAATTGTAGCTGGAGATGGGACATATATATTAAAAACACAAAATAAGTATGAGAACAATGAGGGAATAACTGAATGAAACTGCCCATTTGCATGGCCGGCTCCAGGAATGCCGGGGCCCTTGGGCATCAGCCTGCCCCAGGCCCCTTCGCTCCTCTTCTGCGATCCGTGGCACGAGCTGCGCCACGGATCTCAAGACAAGAGCTTCCAAGCCGCTGCCCGCCGCCATCCCCCCGCTTCACCTACCTTTCTCTGCTATTATTTGCGGCTGTGCGCACTGGGCTGCAGCGTTGTCATCAAGATGGCGGCTGAGGTTTCCATAAGGGACTGAAGCCTCTGCCGCCATCTTGGTTGATGGCACACAGCGCGCGCATTGCTGCCATCAACCAAGATGGCGGCAGAGGCTTCAGTCCCTTACGGAAACCTTGGCTGCCAGCTTGATTGATGGCAACCCTGCGCGCGCAGTGCGAGCAGCTGCAAAGAACAGCAGAGAAAGGTAGGTGAAGCGGGGGGGATGGTGGCAGGTGGCGGGCGGCGGCGGGTGGCTCAGAAGCTCTTGTCTTGCTATTCGCGGCGCAGCTTGTGCCCTTTGGAACCGGCCCTGTCCATTTGGACCCAGGCATTACTATAATTATTCACTAATAATTCACTATTGCTATCACCATCACTTAATTTATGTGCTGTGAATACCCAGCCGAATGATGCTGACCTTAAACCTTTCTGACTTGTTTTGTAAATAAACCCAGTAAAGCTAGATCCAGTACAGTATTTAGCATTCATTTGTATTGTATTCTTAAATGCATGGTAATATCTGCACACTTTTATTTACGATACTTCATACTGATATGTTGTAAGACTTAATGCTAGATGCAAGCCTTTTTCTCCTCCATTATGTTCAGATCTTAATAGACATGTAGCAGTCTTCTTTTAGAAGAGGTCTTCAAGATCTTGAATTTAATTTAGCAGTTTGGACCTTCCCAGAGTGGTTTAACAACCAGTCCTTCACACAGAACTCTGGGAATTGTAGCACTATGAAGGGAATAGGGGTCTCCTCAGGGCCAGCACCAGGCATGCTGGGGCCCTTAAGCACCAGCCTGCCCTAGGCCCCGGTGTGCACACGCACATACACACGCACGGCCCACCTACCTGTCTGTCCTACCTGTCTTCTGCAGCTACGCGTGTGCATCCCTGCCATCAACCAAGATGGTGGCAGGGACATCAGTACCTTAGGGAAACCTGGACTGCCATCTTGGTTGATGGCAGCCCTGCGCATGCAGCGCGTGCACCCTCAAAAGTCAGGAAAGACAGGTAGGTGGAACCAGTAAACGGGCTAGCTGCTTGCAAGCTCACTCCATGCGATCCGTGGCAGGTACCCTGCCGCAGATTGCGGAACAGGAGCGCTACTCCTCCCCCACCCTATTGAGGGGCCCCTCAGGGGCCCCTGTGGCCCTCAGCCAGGACCCGACCTGGCCGCCCTTTGGTGCCAGCCCTGGGTCTCCTAACAACTGTAAGCACTCTTTACAAACTACCCTTCCCAGGATTCTTTGGGGAAGTCATGACTGTTTAAAATAGAATAATAATGGAATACATTTATGGTGTGAATGTGACCAAAATGGTGCTGACCACAAAGGTTATAAGGAGTGTGTGCTGAGCTTCAAATGGCCACTAAGGTGAATTGGACCTTTCTCTTCCATGTCACACTGCTGTAGATAAGAATAGCAGGATGAACATACAGAAAAACTACAATACTACAAAGTGAATTTATCACTTTTGGTATCTCTCAGTTTCTCATTTTTCCAATCTTAAATTCAGCTCTTCACATTTCCACATCAGTTTGTGAATTTTTTTTTAGTTTTCATGAAAATTCATCAGCATTTTAGTGTGAATTTCTCCTAATATAAATATTTTTGTTTATACTTTTGTCTAATATACACATTATTGCAAACCATTTTCTCTAACGTAATACATTTTTGCATGTTATTTTCCTAATATATAGTTTGGTCACCTCCACACCATACATTTAAAGCACTCTTTCATCACTTATAGCAGTCATGACTTCCCCCAAGGAATATTGGGGGCTGTAGTTTGTTAAGGGTGCTGACCTCACAGAGCTAAATTCCCAGGACCCTTAACAAACTATCGTTCCTGGGATTCTCCTTGTCTATTAAAGTAGAATAAGAGTGCTTTCAATGTATGCTGTGGATGTGACCTATATCCTAATATATGTATTTTTGTACAAAATACTTGACTAGGAAACTGCATTGCAAAATTTGGACAAGTGTGAATTTCAAAAGATGGCTATGTTTTGGTTTGTGTATTGTTTTGGAAAGTGTGAATTAGGTAGGTTTGCCTTTAAATGTGAACTGAATTGAATTTCTCCCCCATCTGTAACAGAAAGTCAGTTGTGAATATTGTGCTCATCGTTTAAGCAAGGAATGATTATTAGCACTAAGATCCACCCACCTTAGTCAGTTGCAGCAAAAACAACCAGCATATCTGCTCCTCCAGAAAAATGTCAGTTGGTATCTTTAAAAATTTGCACCATACTATTCATGGTTGTGGAGAAAGCTTTGAAATATTCAGACATTCTGTTGACATTCAGAAATCACAAGAGAATCAGGTGGATTTTCAAGCTTTCCCTATACCTTGCCATCTAACAATGACCCACCCATTATTTCCCTACTTCTGCCTTCCCCAACCTGATGCTCTCCTATGTTGTTGGACTCCAGCTACCATCAGCTCCAGCCAGAATGGCCAGTGGTCCAGAATGATGGGAGCCATAGTGCAAAACTCTTGGAGGCTGGCATGGCTACTCCCAATTTATTACCCCTTATTTAAAATCAACAAAGTCTGCCACATGAACAAATTTTGCAATGAGAATTAATTATATACATTAAGCAGATGTATGCATATTTATCCATACTACAAAGTGCACTTTTAAAAACAAGAATGTATGTGATTGGATTTCAGGTTCTAGGATTTGCTGTGCACAAGTTTGTTTCCTTTAATAACAGTTCCTCTTTGTCCGTATGTATTGACTCAGCTTGTAACTTCACTGGAGGAAATGTAGTTCCATAATGGAAAATTCAGAGTAATTTCTTCCTTGCTTCTATGTAAAGTAGCAGTTTTGGTAAATCTGTGTGTGGTGTCATTTATCACTTGGAAGAGCTGCATACACAGCAAAGCCACTTTTATGAAAGTAGTAGTTTTAGGTACGCATTATCATCAGCTCTGTTGTTAGAGAGTTTAAGTGTATATTCTGGGAAATCTAGATTCAAGTCCACTCAGCTTTATACATTCTGGATTGCTTTGGGGACCACCTGCATCTCAGTCCCAAGCCCCCATGTGTGAAAGGGAATCGTGGTGACCTTGTTCAGACATTTGCTGGGTTGATAAGCACAATAATTATTGTAAAACACTTTGAAAATGAAATATTACAATATAAATTATTGATAATGCAGGAGCAAACAATTTTTATGCTTACATATTTGACTAGCTGCGATGAATGTTTCATTTTGGAAATGAATCATAGTACTTTTAAGAGGTGAATCTCCTTTTGTAAAGGAAGTGTGCATACAAAGGTAAATAATTTAAGTGGTAAGCCTGCCGTGGGAATGCACAAAGCACACTTTATTTAAATACACCATCTTTTTTTCCTCCCCATTCTGGTTTTGTGGAGACTAGTTCTGTATGTATGATTTGTCTAGACACTGGTGATGTCACAAGCCCACCCCCTCCTTCTTCCCTGAAGCATTATTTAGTTGTTTTTAAATTGATTCTGCTTTTTTAAGGGGGCAAAATGTACATGTATTCAATTAAATGTCCACCAGCAACTTGAGATAAAGTTAGAGATCCCACCTGAAGCATGAGGGGAGAGGCAAGGAAGATAACTGAATTTGAGTCACTGGCCAGTATATCTGTCAAATGTGCTGCAAAGGTCCATGGAAGAAAGCCAGGCATAAGCAGTGGGAGGGGGGGGGGAATGCAAAGTCCTGATTTGCATTTATGTTTGCAGGCACCTTGAATATTTCTAAATGCTAGAACAAATGGTTTCAGAGGAATACTCAAAGGTGAGGTGGAAAGAAAGGAAAAAAGAAAGAAAAGCCTTTATGTTTTTTGTTACAGTAGAGCCCCACTCATATGGCAGGTTACGTTCTGGACCCCCGCTGAAAAGCGGAACTCATTGAATAGAATGGTGTGCAATGCCCGAAAACTGCCGTAAAAGCGGAACAAGTGCTGTATGAGTGGGGCTTTAGTGTAATTGCGTCTAATTGAGACCGCCGCATTAGCGAAGCGCCGTAAAGCAAAGCGCCGTAAAACGGGGCCCTACTGTATTTGATGAAATTGAAGGGGCTATGTGCTTTATGCAGGTTTATATTACAGATCTGAACTCTTGTCTGTGTTTTCCATGAAGGCTAGTTAGTGGGCTGTCGGAGAACTGGTAGGATTATAATACTGAAAGGGCTCGTCCAAAGTGACCCAGATAATCCACGTTTTCCATATTCGCTTTGTCATCTGAAAGTCCCCACTTTGCCTGAAATTCGCTCTTTTCCGATCTGAAAAATATGCTTTTTTTGCGCCCGCACACGCAGCAGGAAGACCCGTACATTCTTTTCACTTTTTCCCAGCTCTGCCTATAACACCACCCCCTATCAGCCAATTGGTCTGCAAAATATGACATATGCTCCTCTCCCTCTTTGCACCGAAGCACAATAATGTGCATGCGCTTGAATGTAAGAGCGCGAAAGTTTGAATTTCCTGTTGGTTTGGTAGTAGTGGCTGTAATGGAGTTCACTGAGTTTTTGGCTCTTGTACAGCTCCACTTACAGCTGTTAAATTTCTGTCTTGTGCAGTTGAGGGCAGCTGGAGCCCAATGGGCGCCTGGACAGGATTGTGTGCCACCCCGGAGCCCAGGAACAGCAGAAGCCCCAGCAGTGCCGGAGCCATGCTGAGCTTCCTCGGCTCATGCGGGGTGGTGGTGGAGGAGGCTACTTCACAGCAGCTGCACCGGCAAAGCTTTGGGATAGGAAGCACCACGATGTAGCGAGCTCAGCGCGGCGGGAGGTGGCAGTGGCGGCGGCAGCTACATTTTCCTCCCTTCTGGCAACATTGTTCACAAGCCAGGGCTTGGGGGAAGGGGATCTCCATCTCCCCCCCTCACACCCCCTCTCACCCAGCCCACAGCAGCCTTTCCTAGCTAAGGAACCCCACGCCGTTGCTGGATCCCTCGATTCTTGGGGGCTGCTGGTGATGGTGCTGAGTGCAGGGCCTCCCCTCCCCCCTTTTGCACACACACACGTGCGCTGGACATATTCTCCAGGAACAATTTCTAATAGGAATGCATGCAGGGGGAATGAGGTTAGAGCTGCGAAACATCCTTTCCTCTTTCTCTGTTTTGAAGTGTTCCCTCTGATAAAAGAGAACTGTAAACCACTTATCTGACAATAATTGCTGTATTGTTGTTTGCTTGCATTTGCAATATTTCGCTAAACCAAATGTATGTATTTTTGCCTTTTTGCATATCAAATTTTCTGGGGGTAAACATGCCTGGCAATTCCACTTATTTCTCATGGAACTGCAAGCAAGTAACAACGTGTCTTGTCTAGGAAGGTAGACCACCAGTCTCTATGGTTGCGGGCATCTGAGACGCTCTAGCAAACCACTTATATGCCAATAATTCCTGTGCTTTTGTTTGCTTGTGTTTGCAATATTTCGCAAAACCGACTGTATGCTTTTCTGCCTTTATGCATATTACAGTTTCTGGAGATACACACTGCTGGCAATTCCACTTATTTCTCCAGAACTGCAAGTAACAACGTGTCTTGTCTAGGAAGGTAGACCACCAGTCTCTATGGTTGCAGGCATCCGAGACACTCCAGCAAACCACTTATATGCCAATAATTCCTGTGTTTTTGTTTGCTTGTGTTTGCGATATTTCGCAAAACCTACCGTTTGCTTTTCCGCCTTTATGCATATTGCAGTTTCTGGAGATACACACGGCTGGCAATTCCACTTATTTCTCCAGAACGGAAAGGGAAGGTATTGGCACACTGAGGAGCTGCTACTACTTACTTCTTTTGTAAAGAATGGCAGAAAAGCTGAGTGTTTAATGGGGAGCACTCCCCTTTTTGCAGAACCAACTTTTCCTGGGGTGGCACGGCAGCTATTTGCGCACACCCGCCCAGGCACCTTCTCGATTCAAGTTGTCCTTGTACCTTTCATTCCCCCCCCAAATGTCCAATAAATCAAATACCATGCAGGAATGCCAGCTGAGACCTCTGGTTCCACTGCAAGGTTCCTGACCCCCAAGCTTTTCTAGAGTGCAGTGCTCGGTAGCAGCTCCCAGCTCCTCCCCACTCTCTCTCTCACTCTCGCTCTGCCTGCCTCTCGCTCTCTGCGTAGGCGGCAGTGGCGGTGGCAGCAGCAGGGAAGAGCCACCAAGAGAGGCTTCTCAGCAGCTTTCCAACAACTTCGGGCAAAACTTGATGCTCCATTGCCTTCACCTCCCTCCTTCTCCCTTTCCTTCCCATGGCCGTTTGCAAAGCACCAGGCTCTCACTTTTCTCCACTGTGTGTGTCTGTCTGTCTCCGAGTGAGGAGGAAAGAGCAAAGCGAGCTCCCTGCACCAACCAGCTGCACTTGAGCGAGACCAGCCAGGAAAAGGGGGGCTTTACAAACAACCACAATTGCAGATCTCACCCGGAGCGGCCGCCTAGTTCGCAGGCCGGCTAAAAATAAACGGCTGTAGCTGTGAAGTAGAAATTGCAGAGCCCCCCAACACCACACCATTGCTCTGATTGGTTCAGATTTCCCAGGCTTTCCCCGGACATTTGCGCACATGAGCAAAAATGGAAATACATGATTGGCTGGGAACGAGGGAAGGCATATGGGGAAACGCCCATGGACTGCTCACAGCTCTAAAGTCTGTGGTATTGCATCTGAGCGCCTTAAGGTACAGCAGATGATTCCCGATTTTAAAAAGCATATCGCATTTTTTGCAGTACTGCAAAAGCGGATTTAACCGCGCAAAAATGGACGACATCATATGGACCACTGAAAATTAATGAATACGCAAAGCGATCATATCGCACATTATACAGTCGTCTGGATGAGCCCAAAGTTGGGCACTTGAACAGGTGAAAGGATTACACATTACTATACCTGCATTTGGCCCCAAAAAGGGAAATGGATTTCTTGTCAATCTAGTGTGCCCACCACCCCTTCTGCTCCCCATCCTGCTAAGCAGCAGTAATGCAGCCAATCAGATGTCACGTGAATGCTGCCACTATGACACACCATTCGCTACTGCGAGTTCCTTTTAAAACTGGCCAAGCGTTAGCCATAGATCAGGTTCCATTTATAACCTGTTAGACTGAACGTGAACATCCAGTGTGAAAAGGAATCTTTCCCACAGTTTTGAGAATGATCTGGTGCTTTAACCACATGGCTGCTGTACCTGCCTTAAAATTTAGACTGCACATAGGACATTTCTGTAGGGCAAGAGTTGTTTCCCCATTACTACAATGGCAGTGAGACTGATACAGCAGTGGCAGCCTGATAACTGCAAATACAATAGAAAGGAACAAAAGTTCCCTCCCTTCCCACTTCCTGACTGGAACAGAGCTTGGAAAAGTTACTTTTTTGAACTACAACTCCCATCAGCCCCAGCCAGCATGGCCACTGGATTGGGCTGATGGAAGTTGTAGTTCAAAAAAGTAACTTTTCCAAGCTCTGGACTGGAAGTATGTGCAATACAAACCAATGGAATTTTGAAATTATCTGAATCTGAAGGAGCTTCGGGTCTACTTAATTTCCCTCTCAAGATAAGCTTTAAAAATGTGGTGGGAAAGCACACTCTATGAAGAAAATGAATTTTAAAAACAAGAAAATATTCATGAACTGCTTTAATATTGCTTTGTGGCATAGGTAATTTTGCACTTAGGTTTGAATGATAAAACAGGATATGCATACTCCATTTAGGTGCTTCAAAAACAACTCCAAGTCTGGGGAACTAGTTTTGGGGTGGAGAGAGCCCTGCCAAGCGTCAAGAAACGTAAAATCACAAAGAGGTTGCAGTACTGTAATTCCCAAAATTATTGCAAGCACAAAGCAAAAACATCCTTGAAATAATGGTACGTGAGCGTTTAATGAGTTTGTGGCATGTTTAATGGTTTTTTTGCAGTAAGAATGGTAGTTATCTTTAGTCCCCTAAAACTTCTGCATTCTCTTAATGTGTATGTAAGTGTGCATGCTCTTGCATTCAGATCTGATACTGAAAATGTTGACAGTTCAGATTTTCTCTTTTCTTCATAACTTGGGTTTGTGTCATTGCCGATGGCAAGGTAAAGGGGGCAATGAGCCAACAATTTGGTTACAGGGAAAGAATTATAGATTTATAAGAAGCTATTAATATGTAGGCAATGTAAGTCCAGCACCTATGAACTGAATAACCACATTCTACAACAAGAATGTATTTTAGCCATTCAGGAATTGTGCATGTTTACTTACTTTACATAATTAGGGCTGAGGATGCTGCATTTCTTCAGCGTAGGGCTTTATTCTTTTTATAAGACACTGGATCAGTGATAGGTAATGCATATAAGTTTTAATGCCAGTGAATCTGTGAATTATCCAGTTCTTGGGGACACCAACTGAGTCAACCATTGGGTCTAGTTTTTTTTAGCTCATGTTTAATTTTGTGCAAGTTGGAGATCATGATTCAGCAACTTGTTTGTAAAAGCACACTGCATTGCTCCATAGACCCATGAGCATCACTAGGTAGAAGCCACTTGGGGAGTTCTGGTAAAGAGAAGATGAGGTAATAACACAATTTTTCCAACCTATCAGGAGCGCTTTAGAACATAAACAACTTCTGTGCCTTAACTATTTGATTTTCTCTCGCATAGGGGGAAGATAACCCAACCAATATAGGTTTCCTGAAAAAATAAAATAGTGAATGCTTGTGAACATGATACAGCTGCAAATATTCACCCATTCACAAATATGCATAAATTCTGATATATACATGCAGGTGATAAGCCTAATATATAATTGCTATTTCTGTGCAGTGACCCGTTTAAAATATTAATATTGTGCTAGGAAAATGAGAATCACTCACAACAGAAGTGCAGCTTTGAGCGAACAGTGCAGATTATATGCAATATTTTTTTCCAAAGCAACGATTTAGCAAAAAAACAAAAAGTATGGTGATGCTTCTAGATAGCGGCAGATAATGCCCATTTTTAAAAATCTGAATCAAATTAAGGGAATACACTATATATTGTTAACTCCAAAGATTGAGCATGCTTGTTTGTCATGAATTGTCTCATAAGCACTCATCTTTCACTTCTGAGCTCTTTCTGAAGTATTAATCAGCACCAGCATTGCCAATTTCAGTATTGTGAGAATATTTGCACCACTCCATGTATATGCAAGTGGGCATTTATTTATTTATAAAAGCTTGAATTTAGAAAGATTAGCTAGGCTGAATGGGATTTGTTTGTGTCTGGACTCTTGATGTAGAATTCCTGCCTCTTAAGGCAGGTCTGAAGGATGTACAGGTACTGAGTAGATGATATGTCAGAAATGATGTATTCAAAGAACCAGGACAGAGACTCATAATAGACAGAGATACTTCTTAGAACAGCCATTTCTAAAGAGCCTGATTATTGCATTACATCTAAAGTGTTTTTATGACATCCAAAAAATCACTATGTACCAAACTAATCACTAAGTGTACTTCTATATTTTACAGCATGATTCCAATAATTGTCATATTATGAAGACTTTGAGCAACAGACTTCAGCTTTGTGTGACATTTGATAGGAGTACAGACACTGGAGCCAATCTTGAGAAATTACTTTCTGTATTCTCAACACTTTTAAAAGAATTAATTTGTTACTATGGAAAACAGCGTCATACGGTGTGAACCTGTACTGAATCATACTTAAAATAGACCCACTGATTTCAGTTGGTTACTGTGAGCATGACTAAGTCTGGATCAAACCCATATTAGGGCCTATTGCTAATTGTACTATTTGTTTTCTGTCCTTTGTCAAAGCCGGTTACAACTTATCCCCATCCCCATCCTGTCTTGCAATAATGTTGTGAGGTTTGTCACACTGGCATAGCTGCTTAATCAAAGCCATGCAGTGAACTTTATGTCTGAAAATCAATTCACATGTTGTGCTTTCTTAATGAAGGTTTATGTATAGTCCCTTCCCTATCCTGCGTCTCTTACAAACACAGCCAACGATGCATTGGGATTTATATATTTAGGTATGTGCACCAGGAGCATAAATACTTTTCTTTCCCCAGCTGTCCAGGATCTCTTCTTCTTTCCACTCCCTTTTATCCTTCAACTCCACTGCCTGATGTTCCTTTTGTTCAGCCCCATCACCTTCTTTCTGCCAAAGTATCCATTTTCATATCAAGGGAAAGGAGCCATTCACAATGAAGCAAAGTTACAACATTTAATTTCCACAATATAATTTGACTGCAGAATTTGAATTGTGTAATGGAAACTCCTAGCAGTATTTCTTATTTTTTTACATATTAGTCACTTACTAGAAAAGAGTCTCTAAGCGACTTACAAAAACAAGAGCCAAAGGCTCTAGTGTTCTGGCTCGGGACTTCATGGCCTCCATGAAGACTGTGGGGCTGTCTCAAGTTGGCACTGGCCCAACACATAGGGCAGGGCACATCCTTGACTTGGTTTTTGCTCCAGATGGAGGAAGGGGTGGTCTGGAGATGGGGGGGGTAGATGTCACCCCATTCTCATGGTCAGATCACTTCTTGGTGAAGTTTAGACTTATGGCTCCGATTGTTCCCTGCAGGTGTGGTGGACAGATTAAGATGGTTCACCCCCGGAGCCTAATGGAATCCACTGGATTCCTGAATGCCCCGGGGGAGTTCCCAGTAGATAGAGCACATGACCCTGCTGAAGCCCTTGTCACGCTGTGGAACAATGAGATGCATTGAGCTCTGAACACAGTTGCCCCTGAGTGTCCTCTTCAGCATTGTGGAGCCTGGTTTGCACCTTGGTACACCAGTTAGCTAAGGGCAATGAAACAGGCTGGACGACGGCTAGAGCGCAAGTGGTGAAAGACATGCTGTGAGGCTGATCAGGCACGAGTAAAACATAACTGTGCCTACTGTATGGCAGTGAGGGTGGCGAAGAAGGCCCACTTCTCTGCCTCAAGTAGCCGTCCAGTGGAGCTTTTCTGTATTGTCAGGGATATGTTGACATCAGGTCCAGGAAATGGAGTTTTAGACCCTTTGGAGGCCCACTGTGAATTGTCTGCAAGGCACTTAGAGGGCAAAGTTGCTCACCTCCGTACCAGTCTTGATGCCCCCTCCACATTTACTGTAGTCCCCAGTGAGGTGTCCAGTGCAACATCTGCTGCAACTTCTTGGGAACAGTTTCAATTGATGCGGCCTGATGACGTAGACAAGGTGCTTGCGATGATGCAGCCAGGATTGTGTCCTCTTGACCCTTGCCCTTCTTCGCTTATTAAAGCTTGCTGAAGGGGTTTGACCGAGTGGATCCAGAGTGTGGTCAATGCATCATTGTGGGAGGGAATGGTTCCAGCCGCCTTGAAAGAGGCAGTGATCCGACCACTCCTGAAAAAGCCCACCCTGGACCCATTGGTTTGTGACAACTGCTGACCGGTTGCGAATACTCACTTTTTAGGGAAGGTGATTGAGAGGGTTGTGGACAGAGCTTGGAAAAGTTACTTTTTTGAACTACAACTCCCATCAGCCCTAGGCAACATGGCCACTGGATTAGGCTGATGGGAGCTGTAGTTCAAAAAAGTAACTTTTCCAAGCTCTGGTTGTGGAGCAGCAATTGCAAGTACTCTTGGATGAAACTGATTATCTTGACCCATCCCAGTGTGGGTTCAGGCCTGGTTATGGGACTGAATCGGCTTTGGTCACCCTGATGGATGACCTTTATCAGGAGAAAGATGGGGGAGTGCAACCCTGTTATTCTTCTTGATCTCTCAGCGACTTTTGATACCATTGACCACAGTATCCTTCTGAGCCAAGTTGGTGAGATGGGTATTGGAGGCACTGTTTTACAGTGGTTCCAATCCTATCTTCAAGGTCGCTCTCAGAGAATAGCAGTGGGTGACTGTCTTTTGATCTTCTGGCAGTTGTGCTGTGGGGTGCTGCAGGGTACCATCTTGTCCCCCATGCTGTTTAACATCTATATGAAGCCCTTGGGAACGGTCATCAGGAGATTTGGGGCGAGGTGTCAGCAGTATGCTGACGATACCCAGCTCTATTTCTCTGTAACATTTGAATTGGGAGAGGCCGTGCAAGCCTTGGCCTCTGCCTGGACTCAGTGGTGGGCTGGATGAGGGCCAGTAAACTGAGCCTGAATCCTAGCAAGGTGGAGGCACTGTGGGTTGGTGGTTCCTGAGTTCAGATAATTGGTCAGTTGTCTGCTTTGGATGGGGTCGTACACCCTCTGAAAGAGCAGGTCCGTAGTCTGGGGGTGCTCCTGGAACCATCTTTGTCGCTAGAGGCCCAGGTGACCTCTGTGGCTAGGAGTGCAGTTGTTTATGGACTGGGATAGCCTGACCACTGTTGTCCACACACGGTAACCTCCAGGCTGGATAATTGTAATGTGCTCTATGTGGGGCTGCCCTTGAGGTTGGTCCGGAAGTTGCAGCTGGTGCAAAATGCAGCAGCGAGACTGGTCACTCGGGCAGGGTATCGCCAACATGTCACCGCACTGCTGAAAGAATTGCACTGGCTGCCCATTTGCTACCGGGCCAAGTTCAAGGTTCTAGTTTTGGTGTACAAAACCCTACACAGCTCGGGACCAGGATACCTGAAAGACCATCTTACTCCTTATATACTCAGTCGATCACTGCGCTCTGCAGGTGAAGGCCTTCTGCAGATACCATCTTATCAGGAGGTCCGTTCTGCACAACATAGGAAACGGACCTTTAGTGTGGCAACACCTACCCTGTGGAATTCTCTCCCCTTAAATATTAGGCAGGTGCCATCTCTGCTATCTTTTCAGCACCTTTTGAAGACTTTCCTCTTTCAACAAGCCTTTTAAGTTGAGACCTACCCCAGTCTGCATCTGTGTTGGAATTGCTTTTTAATATGTTTTTTGTAAACCTTTTCTTTTAACAAAATGTTCTTTAACCCTTTTTTTAAAGATGTCTTTAAAGCTTTTTTTTTTTAATGGTTTTGTTTTAATGTATTATAAGGTCTGTTTTTATTATGTTTTAAAGTGTTTTTAGCGCTTTTGTTTGCCGCTCTGGGCTCCTGCTAGGAGGAAGGGCAGGATATAAATCAAAGAATAAATAAATAAATAAAAGGCAGAGCATAAAAACAAAAAGAACACATAAAAAAACGCATTGCAATGACCATCAGCCCTTTGTTGTTTATGATCCAGTCTGATATTGTTGTTCATAGTCTCCTTCACTTACCCTCTCCACACCACAGTGCTTTAAGGGTTCAGGGCTTGTCATCACTCAAATAAAAGATCTAGATGGTGCAATCTACACTCGCATCCCAACTGAGGATCAAAATGTTGGCTGTCTGTGTGTACCCCAGCTGCCTGTCACTCCCCATGTTAGAGCTTCTCTATAAGCTGCTCAATATTGCCTTAATCTATGGCTGTTCACTAAACTGCCCTCATGGAAACATATTATTTTGAGGGGATGTTGGGTGATATGATATCTCTGCCTCGGGTGTCTCATCTGCTGTAGCTGCTTCACATATGCAAATTATCTCTTGATGTTGCAGTCACTGAATGATGAACATGCATGTATGAACTTGCCTTCAGATGTCTGATGAAATGGATTGTGAACTGGAGCTGCATGGATGCTGAGCTCGGTTCCATTTTCTATCATTGGATGGAACTTTTCCTATGATACATCAGTATCCTGCCAGTGGTACCATTTCCCCTGACTTATCCATAGTGTGTCGTTTATAGTCTGTGTGGTCAAACCACTAAATAATTGTTGTGGGTGTGAAGAAACAGTGCTGTAACTATGCTTCACAAAGGAGGCAGCTTTTAATAGGAGCTATTTTGAGGCAGCCTGGGGAAGGAAATGGAGGAAATCAAAACTGCTTTTGAGAGAGATTATTTATAAAGGCTTGTTATATCATTTGAGCATTTCCCTTTGGTGACACAGAATGTATGCTGACCCTTTATTCAGGCTGGGTTTTGGTGCTTTGGGGCAAGATTTCTTTTCCCTTCATGGGCCTGAGCTACTTCCACAATCTTGGAAGTCTCCAGCAGTTTATATAATGGTAGTTTGGCTATGGCAAGGCCCCCATTCTGCAATGTTTTGCTTCTGTATTAGGTAGTCTGCATCCAGGATCAAGCAACACATACTATTTGAGGACTGGAAAGTATAATCTGATTATGTTTAGACAGTATTAGTGCTGCCACTGACATTCACAAATAGCAAAATTTCCAATAAATATGAAAACTCTAGCAACCTTGAATTCTGCTGAACATTTCTAGCAGCCTTCTCAAATGCTCCTCTTAAAACTAAGTTTTCCACCTTTTTAACTGGCCTTGCTCCTGTACTTGTGATAGGTCTGAAATTTAGCTGGTGAAGGTTTTCTGCAGTGAAAACCTTCACCTGTTTACTTTTGTGTTTTATTGCTGGCTTTGATGTTGTGCTTTAAAAAAAAACAGAGCTATTCCAAATCACTGTAAAAGGTTCAGGAAGTTTCATAACTTCCTTCATGGTCCAGCAAGTGCATGTTCTGTGTGCTTGCAATACCTGTCTTCCCATCACATTTTCTTTAAAAACTCTTCAGTTCAAAATGTTCTCATCCATCAGTGGTGGCTGATGGCACCATGTCAGTGGGGCAGTGGAATCTGCTCCAGGCTTTAGGCTGAACTTTCAAAGAGCTGTCCAAGGTGCTTAAATAGTAAGGTAATTTAAGCACCTTGGACACCCCCTTTAAAGTTCAGCCTAAAGCCTGGAGCAGATTCTACTGCTCCACTGACATGGAGCCACCAGCCACTGAATCCATGATACCTTTTTTTGCCTCAAGGCTTATTCAGCATTCCAAGTTATTTGGTGCCCATGATTCTTAAAGTCTAAAAACTCATTTATTATTTGTGAGTACATTTTTAGTTTGCCTTTCCTGCAAGGGCCTCAGGATGGGGTCAGTGGTTATTCCACCATTTTATTCTCACAGCAACCCAGTGAGATAAGTTATACTGAGAAAGAATGATGGGCCGTGGATCACCCCAATGAGTTCCATGGCTGAGTAAGAATTTGAACCTGGGTCTCCAAGGTCCTAGTCTGACACTCTAACCACTACTCCACATTGGCACCTGGATCTCATGCTGTGAGTACAAAGAGACATGCAAAAACATATTTGGAAAATGTTACAGAAAAATATATAATGATATTCCATGAACTACTTGAACTGCTTCACAAACCCAAATCTTCTGATAGAAATAGGTTACTGGGTTCCTAGAAAACAGAACAAGTTAAGAATTGCAAGATTTCAAACTGTCAAGAAGGGAATTCCAGTTATTTGTTTAACATTTCTTACATTTTTGTAAATAACTTACAAGAGAATAGACTCAGGACAGCATAGAACTGATGAGTTATGATGTTTATTGTTTTTCATCATAATAGTACAGTGCTATACTCTGAACTAAGTCCTGCTAATTTCAATGGGACATAGTACTCAGTAAGTGAGTTTTAGGATTACAGCCTACATTTTCTTATTCTGCCACTGAAAAGAAAGTGCAAGCATTCCCTTTCAAAAGTATCCAGACTTGCCTTTAACATTTGATAAAATCTGGGAGGAAGGATGGGATATAATCTAATAAATAAATAAATAGTTGTTTTCTATACCAAAGTTTTTTCAGCCAGTCTCCCCTAAATAGAATTTTAGGCTGTCTTACAGGACATTTTTCCCCTATTACTATTATTATTAGCATTTATTACCTGCCCTTCACTAAAAGGTCCCAGGACAGGTTACAACAACAAGTGTTAAAAACAATTAAAAACAACTAGAATCACAAAATAGGTTGGGTCCTAAAATATACACCTCAGGTGTTGAGTGGTAAAGAAGTGCATCTTCAGCTGTACAGTGAGGTTGCCTGATACATTTCAGTGGGGAACGAGTTCCACAACTTAGGGGTTGCCACAGAGAATGCTCTCTCCCGGGCCGCCACCACCCCAAGCTTCTGAGGGTGGTGGAACTTCCAAAAAGGCCCCCTCTGCTATTTCAATACTTGAGAGGGTCTGTAGGGAAGGAGGTGGTCTTTCAAATATTTGAGACCTAAGTTGTGTATGACTTTAAACACTAGTGTGAGCACCTTGATATAGGCCCAGAAACAAATTGGCAACCAATGTTGCTGTTTTAAACCGGGAGTTATATGAGATCTAAAAGCAACTACAGCCAGTAACCTGGCTGCTGCATTGTGGATTAGGAAGTTTCTGAGTTGTCTTCAAGGGCAGCCTCAGGTAGAGCACATTGCAATAATCCGATCTGAAAGTTACCAGAACATGGAGTACTGTGGCCAAGTCATCTCTGTTCAAAAGGGGGCAAAGATGGCGAAACAACCAGAGCCAGAAAAAGGCACTCCTAGACTCTGAGGCTACCTGAGCCTCCAGTGACAATGTTGGAACAGGAGTACCCCCAAGCTGCAGACCTGCTCTTTCCAGCAGAGTGCAACCCCATCCAGAACAGGCTGTCTGTCCACCACCCGGACATAAGAACTCTGGACACATAACACCACTGTCTTTTCAGGATTCAGCCTCAATGTATTGGCCCATATCCAGCCCATCACTGCCTCCAATACCAGTCCAGCATCTCAACTGTCTCTTCTGAATTAGATGGAACAGAAAGATAGACTTGGGTGTCATCTGCATATTGATGACACCTCACTCCAAATCTCCTGATGACAGCTCCCAGTGGCCTCATATAGAAGTTAAATAGCATTGGGGACAAGATGGAACCCTGCAGATCACCACTGGACAGCTCCCATGATGCTGAACCTTAGTCCTCTCTCTCCATAACTACTTTTTGGAAGTAGCCATGGAGGTATGAGCAGAACCACTGAAGCACAGTTACCCAAATCTCTGTGACGTCCTTCCCCAGCACCACTTGTGAAGCTCTCACTTGGGGCTAACAGCAGACAGGAACGTCAGGTTTATTCTTACCCTTTACAGCTCTAGCACAGATCTCCCTGGATCCCACTACTAGGCAGCACCACCAGTCACTTTCTGTAACTCAAACTCCCAGAGACTTTGCCTCAGTCTCTCTATAGCTTGTTACTTTGTGACTGTGTGCCTATGCTGTTCCCAACCCCCTTGTATCTTTATATTTAAAGCATACAACTCTGGGTTGCTCTGGATACGTGACTTGTTACAATCTCTCCCTTCACCGCTGCCACCATTAGATACTGCTTCTGTTCAGCCTTGGTAATTACCTTGCCCTGCCTTCTGGTCTGTATATTCCCCCAGCCAAGGATCAGGCCTTTGGTAAACCAAACAAGTATTTATTTAATATCAGAAATAACAAGATTACTTAAGGAATGTTTCACAAGTGTATGGTTTCATCTATATTCTGTTAGGTACTTAACTTCTTACTAATTGCCTCAGAACTCCAACTCACTCTCCACACCACCAAACCTCAAAACCTCCAACCTCTCTCTCAACCTCTCAAACACCACCTCCTAAACACCCTCTAAACACCACCTCTCTGATTCAACTGTTATTCTTCCATTTATACTCCCAGCCATTCAAACACTCAGCCAATCATCCAGCATTCTACTGCTCATGTACTCCCCCCTCCTCTTTCACTCCACTTACCATATGTCTTCTATATAAACAGCACTTACCATATTTACAATATAATCAGGAACATCTCCCATGATGCTGAACCTTAGTCCTCTCTCTCCATAACTACTTTTTGGAAGTAGCCATGGAGGTATGAGCAGAACCACTAAAGCACAGTGCCCCCAATCTCCACCTCCAAAAGGATACTATGGTCCACAGTATCAAAAGCCGCTGTGAGATCGAGGAGAATGAGTAGGGTTGTACTCCCCCTAACTCTTTCCCAACAAGATGTCATCAACCATGGCAACCAAGGCAGTTTCAGTGCCATAGCCAGGCCTGAAGCCAGACTGGAATGAATCCAAGTAATTTCAAAGCATGCTTGAAGCTGAACCGCCACCACCTTCTTGAACACCTTGCCCCAAAAGGGGATATTTGCAATAGTTATCCTCTTCTGGGTCAAGGGACATCCTTTTAAGAAGGGGACACAATGCCGCCTCCTTCAAGGCAGATGGTATCCCCCCCCCAATCCTCCAATGAAGCATTAATCACTTCCTGGACCCACCCAGTCAACCCCCTGAGGCTAAGTGTAAGAAGTCAAGATGGGCAAGGGTCAAGGGAGCAGGTTGGTCGGCTGCACTTCTTCAAGCAGTTTGTCCATTAACTTTAGGCTGCAATAATTGAAACTGATCCAATACAGATGGAACAGACAGTGCTCTGGACGCCTCTATTGGACTTGCTGTAACTGTGGCATCCAACTGTGTCTGAATCTGAATGATTTTGTCCCTAAAGTGTGTCGCAAAGGTGATATACAAAAATAAAAACACGATTCTAATAGTATGACATAAAACACAAATTACAACAGCCAGCAAGTAATAACTACAGATTAATCAAACCTTTAAAACAATGTACAGCCTAGTATAAAAATAGCCAAAATAATCCAGATAACCACCAGAAGAGTAAAACCAGATGCCCTGAAAACAGCAGCAACTTAAATAAAATCATCTTAATTAAAATAATCTTAATGCATGGGAAGAAGTTGGCTGCTGGTAGAATATGCAGGCTCCTGAGAGTCATTATATTTGAGATGGGACAGACAATTACCCTGATGAGGTTGTCAGGAGGTAAGCGATTTTTCCCCCTTGTGTCCAAGTAGTACGTGGTTTGGCTCACTTGCTGGAGTTACTTGCCGTGTGCTTACCTCTGCTCTTTCTGAACTGCACAGGGGATCTAATCACTATTTGTTGTGTTTTGTTACATTTATACTCTTCCTTTCTATCAAAAACGCCCAGCACAGATATCAACCATAAAATCCACAACAAAATAACCAGGCCAGGTAACATAATAAACAATATCACGATAAGAGCAGATGAAGAGCAGCCTGTTAAAAACATAAAAATATTAAAAATACAGATCGAAAAGATCAGCAAAAAAGAACAAATTCACCTAATTATTTTTAATAAAGCCTGTTTGTTTTTTGTTTTTAAAAAGGGGGCTTGCCTGCCAATGGAAGGCCATCAACAAGGGGGCTAGATGAGCCTAATTTGGTAGGGTGTTCCAAAGCATGAGTGCAGCTAATCAGAATTCCCTTTTTAGAGTTTCCACCAAAAATGCATCAGATATTAGGCGGCAGGATTATAGTCATCCAGGGTCTCAGGGGGTCTTAGACCCTTTAATTTTGTTGGGAGCAGGGTCCCAGCAGAATCACTATGTCTCCAGCATCCTGCAAGCCAATAAGCATGAAAGGAGAATGTGTTAGCCTCTGAGAAGAGTCTTCTAACTTACTTGTCCTTTCCTGCTGATTGTTGCCAGTTCTCAGTAGCTAACTCTCCTTTCATGCTTATTGGCTCCTAGGGATGTCATTGTGGGAGAAGGCATTCCCAACCCAGCAGCAAAAAAGGGAGAGGGGTGGCTTTGACTAACACAAAGAGACCCTGAACTTCTGAACCTGCCACTACACTACTGTTAGCTTGACAGAGAGGAGGGCCTATCTGGAAGGTTTAAACACCTGAGCAGGCTCATACTAATCTCAAGCTCTTTAGGGCATTGTAGGGTTTGCGTCTTCTTTTTTTAAGCACTTTGAATTGTGTCCAGAAATGGCTTAGCGGGCAATGAAGCTGTTGTAACATTGGAATCACATGCTTACTGTAGTTGGCCCCATTCAACAGCCTGCCTGAAGCATTATAAACTAGTTGAAGTTTCCAAACAGTCTCGGAAGGCAGCCCCATGTAGAGCACATTGCAATAATCCACGTGAGCTGTAACCCAAGTTTCAGTTTTGTACACACTTACCAGGGAGTAAATCCTACTGAATTTCATAAGATTTATTTCTTAGTAGATATGCATAGGATTGTGCTATAAGGCACGTGTCACCGTGATCAGATCCAGCACCACCAGAAATGGGCATACTTGGTGCATGAGCTCCTGGTGAGTAAAAGCATTCCTTGCTACAGCCAAAACATGGGCATCTAGGTCTAGGAATGGATCCTGAACTGGTCTGGTTTTCCATCTGGAAGCTTGAACAGATACCCAGTAGTGTAGATGTTAGAACATTGAACTAAAGTAGGAAAACCCAGTTTCAAATCTCCACTTAATCATGAAGCTCACTAGGTGACCTTGGGCCAGTTATTATATCTCAGTCTAACCTGTTTCATCAGATTGTTGTGTTGATGAAATGACAGGGAGATGGGGAGCCACCACCTTCTCCTTAGAATAAAAACGAGCTATAAATGTAATGAATAATACTGTATATTCATCCTTTCTTATGTTAATTCCAGTGTGCCCCGTTGAACACAATAGAGGTGACTGCACATGGGAAGATAGCCTGTGTTTACAGGTTCAGAATAGCTGGTGAACTAAAGGTCCCTGGAAAACCATAATATAGGATAAAAGCTTCTAGTAAGAAGGCTTTGTTAAAACTGCATAACGCTCTGGCTTAGGTCTATGATAATGAGACAAAAACACTGGTTTTGGCAAGTGAGCGCACACATGCTACTCCTCCCAAAGCAAACAACTTTGTTCCCTTGATGCCTGGAGAAGTAGGAAAGCAGATCTGAAGAACAGTATATCCCTGTAGGATATTCTAGGTAATATTACTCTCTTAGGAAATGTGCAGTGTTCTCTAGCTGACCCTTTCTAAACTGTTGTTGACTAGAAAAATGACATTCAATAAAGACAAATGCAGGATTCTGCATTTAGGCCACAAAAACAAAATGCACGGGTACAGGATGGGAAATACCCGGCTTAGCAGTAGTGCGTGTGAGAAGGACCTTGGAATTGTAGTGGATCGCAAGTTGAACATGACCCAGCAGTGTGATGCTGTGGCAAAAAAGGCAAATGCGGTTTTGGGCTGCATAAACAGAGCTATAGTTTCCAGGTCAAGGGAAGTAATAGTCCCACTATATTCTGCATTGGTCAGGCCTCATCTGGAATACTGCGTTCAGTTCTGGGCGCCTCATTTTAAGAAAGATATAGACAAGTTAGAGCTGGTTCAGAAGAGGGCGACGAGGATGATAGCCAGTATGGAGAACAAGTCTTATGAGGAAAGGTTGAAGGAACTTGGCATGTTCAGTCTGGTGAAGAGAAGGCTGAGGGGTGATATGATTGCACTCTTTAAGTACCTGAAGGGCTGTCACATAGAGGAGGGTACAGATTTGTTCACTGCTGCCCCAGAGGGTAGGACTAGGTCTAATGGTTTTAAGTTGCAGGAGCGTAGATTCAGATTGGATATTAGAAGGAACTTCTTGACAGTAAGGGCGGTTCGGCAATGGAACCGACTGCCTAGGGAGGTGGTGGGATCCCCTTCACTGGATGTCTTCAAGCAGAGGCTGGACAGCTATCTGCGGGAGATGCTCTAGCTGTGGATTTCCTGCTGTGAGCAGGGGGTTGGACTCGATGGCCTACAAGGCCCCTTCCAACTCTATGATTCTATGAATTAGTTTATAGGCTACACACTTTCTCAATAAAACACATCTGAGGACACATCTGAGTAGACCCAAAAGACAAGAACTTAAGTAGCTGCAATGTGTCCACACAGCAGAGCTGCAATAGCGGCCTTCGTAATCATGCTTCTCCGGGAAAAATTGTGTGTTGCTTTGATGGAATGTGTGTTTACCCCCAGCAATCTGAGTAAAAACATTAAAATATGGGGGGAAGGGTTTGAGCTGAAAACAGACATTTTCAAAGGGAGAAGTTTCAGGAAAAATACATAGTCTTCAGCCGATGCCTATAGGACTTTATTTGGGAACATGTATTGTGTAGATCTGGGTGTGGGATAATTGTAGGCCTTAATTTACTTCAACTCACATCAGACCAAGCCAGCATGTCCAGTGCTCAGGGATTATGGGAATTGTAATCCAACAACATCTGGAGGGCCACAGATTTCACACTCCTAGTATAGATAGACCAGCAGATTTTCTCAGTAAGCTAATTTTTTAATAGCCTCTTATTTTTGTTGTTCTGTGTTAGCTTTTTGAAGAAGCAGAAGCTACTTTCATATAATAGCAGATCGTCTGAATTTATGATGATATAGTGTACTCCAATCTACTGTTCAAGTTGTCAGATGGAAAAGGATTCCTGTGTCGTTCGTAGCTGCAAAAAATGAAGCATTTTTGCCAAATGCAGCTTCTGTCACTGCTGTAATATAATGATGGAGAAGTCGGCAAACTTCTCCCTATATAGAAACAGGATCTAAAGATCAGGGACTCAGTAAGAATTCACTATATAGTTAACTTACAGTACAATTGTATACATGTCTACTCAGAAGTAAGTCTTTGTGTTTAATGGGGCTTACTTCCAGGTAAATAGGTACAGGATGGCAGCATAGGCTTTAGTTTAGGGTTGCCATTGGGGGAAAAACAGGATTTTTGTCCCTTTAACAGCTGTATGGAGGCAGAAATTCAACAGGTCAAGCCTTTTCTAGTATGGAAATACAATTATGGGAAAAGCTTCTCCATAACTACTCTCTCATTTTGTGTTATGCCACACCCCATGGCAGCTATTTTGTGACTGGTGCTCCCAGTACTCTCTCAAAATGTGAAATGTGCCCTTTGGTCCAAAAAGGTTGATGACCCCTGGTTTAGTGAATGAGACAAGTCGCATATTATAGGCTGGGCTATATGTATACTCCAGTCCCACTATTGCACCATGCAAACATAGCTAAAGAAGTCAGCATCCTTGGAATCTTTGTTTTCTTTACTTTGGTATACAATTAACTAACTTTTGTAAGTTGATTGATCTTCAGAGTCTACTAAGTTTGTGTGCTATGCTTGTATGAAACACTGAAAAATAGCACATATTAAGATATTTATAGCTATATTTAGTTTTCAAAGGGCTGGTTGAGAAGTTCTACAAAATTATATTCATAGAGTAGCCAGATTGATCCAAGGAAAGAGCCATGTGGAGGAATAACACCTGAGCCACACATCTCTGGATGCAGCCACTGCATCCTGGGAGCACTGGTACTTTATAGCAGTGATTAACATGAGAATGATAGCTGAAAGAAAAATGCAACTGTATTCAGGAATGCACTGGGTCAGACTGATTGAATTGTGCAGTCTTAGTATTTTTAGTATCTATTAGATGGTGGGTTTTTTTTGGAAATTCATATCAAGAGGGCATTAACACCAATCTTCATGGAAAGATATCACTTGTTTCACATGATCACTGCCATACCGTGACCCATTTGTCCACTTTAATTATACAGCCACGAGTGGCTGTATACTATAGCCAGTGTGGATTTTTCACATTCCGCAATATTATATTGGAAATACCCCCATGCCATCCTGATGCTTCTCATAAACTCATTTCAAAACAAAACCTTACAAAACTTAAAAGTCCTGAACTCAGAAATGCTTGCTTAACAACCCTCTCAATTTTCATGCCAATAAACAAAACAGTCAGAAAAGAATTGAGAGTTCAAAATCTAAAGAGAGAGAGAGAGAAAAAAAAAACAGGCCCCTTTTGGACTTTTTTCTGTCAGAGTTCTCATCATCTGTTGAAATTCATTAAAAATCAGCCATACTCAAAGAGTACCTGTAATCCTGTTAGTGACCTTGCCCCATACTCTGACCTTCATCTTCTGCAGTTTAAAAGTTAAAAAAATGCCCGGATGATTTTTAATTGATTAAATAAATTTTGCATTGAACTGAACGATAATGTTGGGCATGCTCAGTAAGAACCAACTGTCATTATTCTAAAAGCCAGACTCACAGCTGCTTAGCTTGGCTAATCAGGGGACCACACCCACACCAGACTTTGATTTCACATGAGACAGTCATGGCTTCTCTCAGAGAATCCTGGGAAGTGTAGTTTCTGAAGGGTGCTGAGAGGAGACTCCTATTCCCCTGAGAGCTCCAGTGGCCAAAGTGAAATAAAGGCCTGATGTGGATGTGGCCAGGGACAGCTTTGTTTTAAATTTGGGTGGGAGGCTACGTGTGTCTGCTGTAGAATAAAAAGGTCGGTTAAACTCTGAAAAGCAATGATACTGTTCACAATGTTTTCCTTTTGGAAAGGAAAGGGGCTTCCCCTCTGCTCAGTGCCCACCCACTCAATCTCCTCTCCTCCCTGCCCCTCCCACCCTCCCTGCCTATCCCCCAGGTCAGTGTTGGACTACGACCTGGGCGACCAGGGTTCAAATCCTCACACAGCCATGAAGCTCCCTGGGTGACAGTAGGCCAGTCATGGCCTCTCAGCCTCAGAGGAAGGAAATGGTAAAATGACCTCTGAATACCGTTTACCATGAAAACCCTATTCATAGAGTCGCCATAAGTCGGGATCCACTTGAAGGCAATCCATTTCCATTTTCAAACATGATTGCACAGAAATAAATCCCGTTGAACTCAAAAAGTATGCAACTGATCAAACCCACCCTCCCTTCTCCTCCCTCCTATCCCCTCCCTCTTGATCCTTCCCTCCGCTCCTACTCCTCCTACCCATGGTCAGTTTTACGTATCTTAACCATGATTGCATGGGATTAAATACCATTGAACTCTATAAGCATGCAAATGATCAAACCTGCCCTCCCTTGCCGCTTCCTTTGCCCCTCCAATCCCCTGCTTCCCCTCCCCCCTTCTGCTCCACTCTCCCCCCTTCTGCTCCACTCTCCCCCCTTCTGCTCCACTCTCCCCCCTTCTGCTCCACTCTCCCCTTCCTTTCTCCTTCCCTCTCCTGTCCCCTCCCCCTGCTCCTCCCCCATGGTCAGTTTTACCTGTCCTAACCATGATTACATAGGAGTAAATCCCATTGAACTCAATAAGCATGCAAATGATCAGACCTGGCTTTCCCCTCCTTCCCCTCTCCTCTCCCTTCCTCGTCCCCTTCCCTCTTCCTTCCTCCTTCCCTGCCCACTCCAACCGTCCCTCCCCCCAGTCAGTTTTACCTTTGCTAAGTATAGGAGTAAATCCCACTGAACTCAATAACTATGCAAATGATCAAACTTGTCCTTCTCCTCCCCTCCCCCTCCTTCCTGCTCCCCTCCCCCTCCTCCCCTCTGCCCTTCCTCCCCTCCCTCCTCCTCCTCCCCTCCCCATCCCCTGTGGTCTTTTTCACCTAACCTAAGCATGATTGCAGGGGAGTAATTCTCACTGAACTCAATAAGCATGCAAGCGATCAATCCATTCTCAGCAAGGATCCCATTTCTTACCTTCCGGATTAAAAAGCAGAGAAATTCACTCATAGGGAAAAAAAACCTTGTGGTTTAAGAACGAACCTATAGCCAACAGATATTTGGAAGTGAATTGGACTACAATATCTCAGAGAGGAGATCAGGTCTCCTGCTCCCAGGTGCATTCACTAACCTGCCCAATTTCCCTGCTTTTTAAAGTTTCATAGAAATATCTGTGGGCTATAGGTATGTTCTTAAACTGCAAGGTTTTTTGCGTATTAGTGACTATAAATAAGTTTGATACCAGTCTGTGTTAACTGGAGTTCCAGTATGGTCCAAATATTTTGGGGGGGGGATCCCTGTCAAGTGGTGAGACATCTATCCTACCTTCTTTCTGAAATTCCTTCGGTGGCCTTGTGGCATTTAGTTCTTCACCATGTAATAGGGCAACAGAATTTGTTTGATGTCAGGTGAAATCTTAATTATTTTGGTCTTATTCACAAGTCACTGTACATTCTGACTTCCTCCCAGGAGATATTGTTTTGTACTTTATTTCTATTGCATGAACTTTATGTTCCAGACTGCTTTTCCCCTTCTTGCTCTTTGAGTATTCTTTCATTCCTTGCAGGCTTTCCTTGCAACTGAGTGTGTGATTAACAGTAAGACCTGGTCTCTTAGATGTCTGTAGCTAACCTTGCTTTCTGAATTTTGAGCCTTTTCATCATTCACTAAAAGGCAAAAAACATTGCGGTTTAAGAACGTACCTATAGCCCACAGATATTTCTATCAAACTTTAAAAAGCAGGGGAATTGGGCAGCTATAGTGAATGCACCAGGGGAGCAGGAGACCTGACCCCCTCTCTGAGATATTGGACTGCCCTACAAATTTGTCAAAATGCAAACACAATTTGGGTTGGTCTTTCACAGTCCAATCCACTTCCTGTGTAGCTTGGAAGAATTTGGTAACACATGCCTCTGAGCATATGGTGAGTGGTGGCAACACCTGCAATGAGCCCAAATAATAGAAACAAGACATGTGCTGTGCTGATCTTGTTTTAACAGGGAGGAAGCAACATTATTAAGACAGATTACATAGTTCAGATGGTCACTCTAAATATGTCTGATTTACTTTGCAATTTTAGTGACATTTTCTATAGGAAATCACAAGGTTTTTTGCCTATTAGTTAATTTCCCTGCTTTTTAATCTGGGAGGTAAGAAATGGGATCCTGTGCAAGTTTGCTGAGAATGGATTGATCATTTGCATGCTTATTGAGTTCAGTGGGATTTATTCCCCTGCAATCATGCTTAGAATAGGTGAAATTGACCACAGGGGATGGGGAAGGGGAGGAGGAGATGAGGGAGGTGTGGAAAGGCAGAGGAGAGGACTGGGATAGGAGCAAGCCGAAAGGGGAGGGGAGAAGCACAGGCGTGATCCTTTGCATGCTTATTGAGTTCAGTGGGATTTACTCCCCTGCAATCATGCTTAGGATAGGTGAAACTGACCACAGGGGATGGGGAAGGGAGGAGGAGGGAGGGGTGGAAAGGCAGAGGGGAGGACTGGTATGGGAGCAGGTAGGAGGGGGAGGGGAGAAGGACAGATGTGATCATTTTCATGTTTATTGAGTTCAGTGGGATTTACTCCCGTGCAATCAGGCTTAGGATAGGTAAAACTGACCAGGGGGGAGGGAGGAAGGGCTGAAGTGGGCAGGGGAGGAGGAAAAAGGAAGAGGGGAAGGAAGGGAAAGGCAGGTCTGATCATTTGCATGCTTATAGAGTTCAATGGTATTTATTTCCGTGCAATCCTGATTAAGATAGGTAAAACTGAACTTGGGGAGGAGGAAGGGAAGGGGAAGGGGGAGGAGGGGGAAGGGGGAGGAGGGGGAAGGCGGAGGAGGGGATTGGAAGGGGAGGGGAGGGGAGGGAAGGGGCAAAGGAAGGGGAGGGAAGGGACAAGAGGGAGGGGATAGGAAGGAGGAGAAGGAAGGGTGGGTTTGGTCATTTGTATACTTTTTGAGTTCAATTGGATTTATTTCTATGCAATCATGTTTGAAAATGGAAATGGACTGCTTTTAAGTCAACCAGACTTATTGTGACCCTTTGAATAGGGTTTTCATGGTAAATGGTATTCAAATGTGGTTTTACCATTGCCTTCCTCTGGGGCTCAGAGGTAGTGACTGGCCCAAGGTCACCCAGTGAGCTTCATGGCTGTGTGGAGATTCAAACCCTGGTCTCCCAGGTTGTAGTCCAACACTGACCTGGGGGAGGGGCAGGGAGGGGGAGGGGAGGAGATTGGGTGCGTGGGCACTGGGCAGAAGGGAAGCCCCTTTCCTTTTCAAAAGGAAAACATTATGAACAGTATCATTGCTTTTCAGCATTTCCCCCACCTTTTTATTCTACAGAAGGCACATGTAGCCTCCCACTAGGGCTGGGCCTGGCAACCAATAGGTCTTCTGTATCTTTAAAAGTTGTGCAGGGGGAAGGGAGAATTCCACCTTGTGGTTTTTCCCATTACAGTGTTGCAAGAACACCTGCACTTGGCTGACTTTCTCTTCTCTTAAAGATACAGGATCAGTCTCAGGCCTTGAACCTGGCAACCCTACCTCCCACCCAAATTTAAAACAAAGCTTTCCCTGGCCACATCCACAACAGGCCTCTATTACACTTTGGACAATCATTATTTATTCATTTATTGTATTTATATACCGCCCCATAGCCGAAGCTCTCTGGGCGGTTTACAATAACTAACAACATTAAAAGCAAATATACAAATTTAAAAACACATCTTTTAAAACACAATTTAAAACAATTTATCATGGCTTCTCACAAAGCCATGGCTCAAAGCCAATCATGGCTTCTCTCAAAGAATCCTGGGAAGTGTAGTTAGTGAAGAGTACTGAGAGTTGCTAGGAGATGCCCTGTTCCTCTCACATACCTTCAATCAGAGTGGCTGACTGTTAAACCATTCTCTCAGGGGAATGGGAGTCTCCTCTCAGCACCCTTCACAAACTACGCTTCCCAGGATTCTTTGAGGGAAGCCATGAATGTCTCAAGTGAAATCAAAGTCTGGTGTGGGTGTGGCCCCCTGAGTAGCCAAGCTCAGCAGCTTTGAGGCTTTTAGAACACTGACAGTTGGTTCTTACTGAGCATGCCCGCCCTTATCATTGGCTTCAAGCAAAATTTATTAAATTAATTACAAATCAGCCAGGCATTTTTTTAACATTTAAACTGTAGAAGATGAAGGTCAGAGTATGGGGCAAGGTCAGTATTAGGATTACAGGTACTCTGTGAACATGGCTGATTTTTAATGAATTTTAACAGATTATGAGAACTCTCAGAGAAAAAAGTCCAAAAGGGCTCTGGAGTTTTTTTCGCTCTTTTTAGACTTTGAACCCTCTATTCTCTCTGTTTTGTTTATCACCATGAAAATTGAGAGGGTTGTTAAGCAAGCGTTTCTGAGTTCAGGACTGTAGGTTTGGTAAGGTTTTATTTTGAAATGAGCTTATGGGAAGCATCAGAAATGGCATGGGGGGTATTTTCAATTTAACATTACGGAATGTGAAAAATCCACGCTGGCTATAGTAGCTGTATAATACCAGTGGCTAAGCAAGGGTTCTCTGTAACCTTATGCAAGTTGATCAAGGGATTCACTAGAAAGGGTGTTCTGATCATTTTAAGAGTGACTCCAAAGCACTGCGTGTAGAATTTTTCCTCTGAGCTCAAGGATCCAAAGCAATAACATCCTTGCACATTATTTAATTGCCCCAAGAAATCCCAGTAATTACCAGGAACTGATTTTCAAAGAACT
The DNA here is from genome assembly GCF_030035675.1 of Rhineura floridana. Taxonomy (NCBI): domain Eukaryota; kingdom Metazoa; phylum Chordata; class Lepidosauria; order Squamata; family Rhineuridae; genus Rhineura; species Rhineura floridana. Next base: position 77,840,477 of record NC_084486.1, on the reverse strand, counting down.
GACATTGGATGGGAAAGAAGTGACGTTTAGAGGATTTAAGAGATTGTGGCTGCTGAAATTCAGGGTGAGCAAATTTTTGAGGTTTTTTAGAATCTCTGAATTTGGCATTTTCTAAAATGGAAAATTAATTCCAAATGTAAGCACAATTTTGATTCAGTACTCTTTGTCAACATTTTAACAATTCTAATACATTTTTAAGGCCAAGATGGTTTTTCTTTAAAAAATGACATGTGTTGAATGGCTTTTAACAGGGAGTAAATATAAGATTAATGAGAATGAGGGCATAGGATATATGGTCAACTATTTCCAGAGCAGTACTTTATTTTTAACTTTAAGACAAAACTTCATTAGATTAATCTTGGCTTTATAATTAGCATGGTTGCATTCTACATCGTGTTTTAATTCTTGCTGTGCATTTTCCCAAAGAACTGGAGCGATGGAAAACACCATGAGAAAAACAGGCAGAAACTTTTTAGAGCAAACCAAAATATCTGTCTTTTCACGTAGCACACAGCTGAACTGTGGGCCTTACTACCATCAGTGTTGTGTATATTTTATTTTCCATTGTTACTCCAAGAAGTGCAAGGATTTCTCCTACTTTTATCTCACAACAACTGTATGAAAGTAGGTTAGGCTGACAAATAGCTAGCTGAATCCAGAGAAGTGTCCCTCATCACTGAAAGAAGAAACTTCTTCATTGGAGGAGGCTCTGTTGGATCTAATCCTGTGATCAACGCAGAGTGGTCTATGCTGAGTATGACCAATGCTGGGTATCACTCTTTAGTTTTAAGTTGTAAAATTTATTTATTTAAGCAAACATACGTAATTGTTAGATGCTGGACTTCCAACTCTCATTTGCCCCAATCAGCATAGCCAGTGGTTAGGAATGATGGGAGCTTTAGTTCCGCAACTTCTGGAGGACCCCAGATTTCTCATCCCAGTCTAATTGTGTGGTTACCCTCTGTAGCACAAGCCTGCTTTTGTGTTATTCTAAGCAGATGAAGACCTATGTTGCTTTGCCTCATTTGATTCTCCTCAAAGTTCCCATAACTTCATTGGTGGTAGATGGACAGGGCTACTCTCATGCCCCTTAGGATAGAGTGCATTGATGCCACTAGCAGCACCTTCTTTCCAGTGGTTACTGCCTCCTCCGTGCAGGGGCTACAGTCAACTTGGAATGCCTGAATAGACAAGTTGTATTTTCACAGCAGTGCTGTGTACTACAAGGGCAGTGCGGCATAGTATTTAGGTGTAATCCATTTTGAGCACTTTTGTTGCTCCGTGTTTTTGAAGCCCAACAGTATACAAACAAGGCATAGACCTGTCAATAGCTATCTCGCATGTCCACCAAATGATTAACAACATGCATTAGCAATTTAAGGCTGATCTCAGAAGTATAATAATAATAATAATAAAATTTAATTTATGTGTCGCCTATCTGGCCGATGGCCACTCTAGGCGACGTACATACAATAAATATGGCAAAAAACAATACAAAAATACAGTGAAATAATATAAATTATAAGAACAAACAATACATAATAGGAGGCATTTAAACAGAAGAATATTAAGCCTCCCCAAAAATCCCGAAAGCCTGTTGAAAAAGCCAGGTCTTTAAGGCCTTGCAGAACATATTCAGGGAAGAGATGTGCCGAAGATCTTGTGGGAGGGAGTTCCAGAGGGTGGGGGCCGCCACTGAAAAGGCTCTCTCTCTAGTGCCCGCCAACCTAGCTGCTTTGGTTGGCGGGACTGAGAGAAGGCCTTGTGTGGCCGATCTTGTCAGGCGGCATGATTGGCGGCGTTGTAGGCGCTCCTTTAGATAAACTGGGCCGAGACCGTGTAGGGATTTAAAGGTTAATACCAACACCTTGAATTGGGCCCGGAAAACAACTGGAAGCCAGTGTAGATCGAACAATGTATGTTAGTCTGAGTGTTAATGGATGTCAGCATTCAGAAAAATCAAGTGTTTGGCAGTGAATGTCTGTGACACCATGAAAGAAGTATCTTCTCATTTGTGGGGATTTCTTTTGGCAGGAGGGTTGAACTCACTTTAAGCAGTGAACATCAAGGCCCAATTCACTGGCATTGTTGAAATCCATCCCCCCCCTCTCCCCCCTTTTTGAGGAGAATAACGCAGCCAGCAGAATTGTTACAGCTGGAGAGACATGTAAAAGGATGAGGAAAATAGCATGGAATTCCCTCTCTCCTCTTCTACTTTTGTGACTCTAGTGGAATGCAAAACACCCTGCTCAATGAAGACCAAAAGTGTGGGGGGGGATATGGTAGCCATAGTAATAGGGCTGGAGCAAAGGCAGTGTCCAGCAAATGATCAGGTGTAGCATCAGCAGATCTTAAGAATTGGCAATTGCGTTTTGGGATGTGTAGGTATATTTGGAGTGTGCATTGGGAGAGAAGTACTGGAAAGGGGTAAACAGCTTTGTTTTTAAAGGTGTGACTGGACATGTCTAGAGAGAAAGGGATACAAACTGTTCATACATTAGTCGCTGGAGGGCAAGAGAATTCCCTCAGGCCTGCTCTTCCCTTGTTTGGCCCTTGTATTGGTTATATTGCCAGTCTCTGGAAAAAGAATTTTGAGGGTGTTTTCTCACCACAAAGATTGAAAGTGAAAGGGCAGGAGCTCGAGGGCATTTCTTTCTTTATTTCATATATTCTAGGACTAAACTTCATCTCAAAATAACTCTTGATTATGCCAGTAGCAATATTGGTACAAACGTTTTGAATCCAAGTAAGTCACTCAGGAAAATGGGACAGAGACTTCCCTTTCGGTGTTATTGCTGCATCTATTTTTAGCTGCAGTTTTGCTTGTTTTTACTCTTCGTTGGTATTCAACCAAATGTTGGCGTTAGTTATTGTATTTCAATTTTCACATATTTTATTTTACTGACTTGCTTTATGTTGCCTTAGAAGCTTTAGCTGAAAGGTGGCGTAGTCTTTCAAATAAAGTATTTCAGTGCAGCTTATCTATTAATCACCTTGAAACTATTGAATGGGGAAGAAAATTAAATGATAGTATATTTGAAGAAAATGGTGCTTCCCTTTTGGCTCTAAATATTTGGCAAAAGTATGAAAGGCTTTTAAAAAACCCATATTTTCAGTTGAGGTAGCTGAGTCTGTTTCTGAATTGTCTTTGCCAACTGTGTATTTTCTGAGAGTAAAGTCATGTTTCAGGGACAGCAATTTTGTGAGTTTCTATTTGAGAGCATTCACCTATGTGCAGAATTACTGTGCCTGGCTCAAGGGTTTAGAGCACTTACGTAACACTATAGCAAAGGAAATACAGACTTCATCCGTCCCCAGCCCTTCATTGGCTTTCCATTTCTGGTTTTGTTACTTAGCAAAATCTTGGGTTTCATCCTTTCTTTGCTAGAGAACAAATCACCCAATAGGATGCTGCATCGAAACAGCAGCAGCCAATAAAAGGGTGGCTGTGGGGGAGAGAGAAAGAAAGATTTGATTGTCTTTTGGGTTAGCGATGAAGCAAACCCTTCAAGTCTTATGATGGCTTTACAAGACAAGAATATGATCTGGGAATTGTTTATGGAAGGAAGCCCATGCTTGCTTTCCTGCACTGTCTGTGAGCATGCACAATTTATACAGATGCCTCTTATTACTTGGCCTCAAAATGATACTCTTGCAATGATTTATTAATACAGGCTTGGCTGCTTGTCTTCAAATGTTATTTTCTCCTAAATAGTACCTCCCTGGTTTGCATTTTTGTACAATTTATCTCTTTATTTTTAATACTGATTATTTGTGTTGTTGATGATGTTATTGCTGTTTTTATTCCATAACCATTGTGTAACAAATCCAGACAGCCACCCTTTTCTTTCCTTTGTCTCGTCTCTCCCCATATTCAAGCAATATGATTTGAGGATTAAATTAGGCTTGGCCATGATTGGAAGAAAAAAAGTAGTTTGTTCTCTCGAGGGATATTTCTCCCCATCTAAAAGAGTAAGACTTAAATGTATCCTCACAAGACACAGCTGGTGTTGAGCCACATGGCATCCTTGCATAATGCAAGTGGATTTTCTAAGATTCCATATGCCATATCAGTGACAATGTGTGTTCTGCATAGCTGGCCCAGTCACTGTGGACAATGGATGTTCTAAACTCTGCCAAACATGTCACTTTTTCTGGTCCTACTGCTTCCTGCATGTGGAATTTAGCAATAAAGCCCTGGACATATCTTTAGCTTCAAGAAAGTATAAGAGGGTCCCTTCACCTTTTGTGTATACGTCATTGAGCCTTTGGATTATCTTTAAAAAATGCTGCTGCTGCTACTACTACTACTAATCATAATTATCATCATTATCAATAATTATAATAATAATAATAAATAGCAGCAAATTATCCTGGAAAGAGCCCCATTACTTTGCACTAATTGAATTGTTCCAAAGGTTGGAGAAGGAACATAACTTGGTGGTAGAACATCTGCCTAGCATGCAGAAGGTCACAAGTTCAATCCGCAGCATCTTCAGATAGGGTTGGGAGAGACTCCGTGTCTGAAATCCTGGAAAGTCGTTGCCATTCAGTGTAGAAAATACTGAGCTAGATGGACCAGTAGATCTGACTCAGTATAAGGCAACTTCCTATGTTTCTATGTATATTCACTAATAGGCAAAAAAACTTTGTGGTTTAAGAGCCTACCTATAGCCAACAGATATTTCTATGAAACTTGAAAAAGCAGGGAAATTGGACAGGTATAGTGAATGCACCGTGGCGCAGAAGACCTGACCTCCTCTCTGAGATATTGTAGTGCTCTACAAATTTGTCAAAATGCAAACACAATTTGGGTTGGTCTTTCACAGTCCAATCCACTTCCTGTGTAGCTTGAAAGAATTTGGTAACATGTGCCTCTGAGCATATTTTATTTTATTTATTTATTATTTATTTATTTAATTTGTATCCTGCCCCTCCCAGCAGGAGCCCAGGGCGGCAAACAAAGCGCTAAAAACACTTTAAAACATCATAAAAACAGATCTTAAAATACATTAAAACAAAACAGCGTTAAAAACATTAAAAAAAACTTTAAAAAAGGGTTAAAACAATATTAAAAAACATATTAAGCAATTCTAACACAGACGCAGACTGGGATAGGTCTCAACCTAAAAGGCTTGTTGAAAGAGGAAAGTCCTCAAAAGGTGCCGAAAAGATAGCAGAGATGGCGCCTGCCTAATATTCAAAGGGAGGGAATTCCACAGGGTAGGTGCTGCCACACTAAAGGTCCGTTTCCTATATTGTACAGAACGAACCTCCTGATAAGATGGTATCTGCAGGAGGCCCTCACCTGCAGAGCGCAGTGATTGACTGGGTATATAAGGGGTAAGATGGTCTTTCAGGTAACCTGGTGAGTGGTGGCAACACCTGCAATCAGAACCGCATCTCCAAAGATGGAGAATTAATTTTTTTTATTTTTTGTTTGTTGTTGTTCTTACTTTGCTTCTTTTCTGTGTTACTAATGTTTCTACAGAGAATCTAACCTAGAAAATTATATTTTTCTCATTATTCATCCTAGAAATCTCTGTCAAATTTATTTTTATTAATTTCAAAGCCTTTTTATTAGTCAATGTCATATGATGGTGAAGATAGCCTTTGGTGTTTCAAACTGGAGATTGTGTTGTATTTCTCTTTTGAGTGCACTAACAGTGGAATCTGAAACTGTAGTTTGATGTAAATTCAGACTGATTACGATATGTTACTACTTAAGCAATGAATCTAGCTGTTGGAAAAAACAAACTTGGCCTGCCCAAGATGCATGTGTTCAGCCTACTATGCTTAAACCACTCCCACTGTTTTATCTTGTGCAAACCCAGACATTCCTCGTAGCCATGGGAGACTATTCTGCAGAATACTCAGTGCCATTATTCCACAAATGCTTTTGGAGTTTTTTTTAGTGTTGCAATGTGTTGCTGTACTTCACCTATTCACAGAAACAGAACCAAAGAAAATGATTTTCTATAGGAAACTTCACTAAAATTGCAAAGTAAATCAAACATATTTAAAGTTACTATCTGAACTATATCAAGTGTCTTAATATTGTTGCTTCTTCCAGCACAGCACATGTCTTGATTCTGTTATTTGGGCTGATTGCAGGTGTTGCCACCACTCTCCATATGCGCAGAGGCACGTTACCAAATTCTTCTAAGCTACACAGGAAGTGGATTGAACTGTGAAAGACCAACCTAAATTGTGTTTGCATTTTGCCAAATTTGTAGGGCATTACAATATCTCAGAGAGGAGTTCAGCTCTCCTGCTCCCCTGGTGGATTCACTGTAGCTGCCCAATTTCCCTGCTTTTTAAAATTTAATAGAAATATCTGTTGGCTATAAGTATGTTCTTAAACCGCAAGAGGTTTTTTTGCCTGTTAGTGAATTTCCCTGCTTTTTAATCCGGAAGGTAAGAAATGGGATCCTGTGCAGGTTTGCTGAGAATGGATTGATCATTTCCATGCTAATTGAGTTCAGTGGGATTTACTCCCCTGCAATCATTCTTAGTATAGGTGAAACTGACCACTGGGGATGGGGAGGGGAGGAGGAGGTAGGGGAGAAAGGGCAGAGGGGAGGAGGGGGATGGGAGCAGGCAGGAGGGGAAGGGGAGGAGAATGACAGGTTTCATCATTTGCATATTTATTGAGTTCAGTGGGATTTACTTCCATGCAATCATGCTTAGGATAGGTAAAACTAACTGGGGGGGAGGGACGGAGGGCTGGAGTGGGCAGGGGAGGAGGAAGAAGGAAGAGGGGATGGGAGGAGGAAGAGAGGAGAGGGGAAGGAGGGGAGAGGCAAGTCTGATCATTTGCATGCTTATTGAGTTCAGTGAGATTTACTTCTGTGCAATCATGGTTAGGATAGGTAAAACTGACCATAGGGAAGGAGGAGGGGTAAGGGGAAGGAGAGGATTGGAGGTAGGAAAGGAAGGGGAAGGGCAGGTTTGATCATTTGCATGCTTATAGAGTTCAATGGTATTTACTGCCATGCAATCGTGCTTAAGACCATGGGGAGGAGGAAGGGGAGGGGGAGGAGGGGATTGGAAGGGGATAGGGATGGGTAGGGAGGGACAAAGAAAGGGGAGGGAAGGGGAAGAGGGAGGGGATAGGAGGGAGGAGAAGGGAGGGCGGATTTGATCATTTCCATACTTTTTGAGTTCAGTGGGATTTATTTCTGTGCAATCATGTTTGAAAATAGAAATGGACCGCCTTTAAGTCGATCCCGACTTATGGCAACCCTATGAATAGGGTTCTCATGGTAAAGGGTTTTCATGGCAAACGGTATTCAGAGGTCGTTTTACCATTTCCTTCCTCTGAGGCTGAGGCAGTGATTGGCCCATGGTCACCCAGTGAGCTTCATGGCTGTGTGGGGATTTGAACCCTGGTCTCCCAGGTCGTAGTCCAACACAGACCTGGTGGAGGAGCAGGGAGGGTTGGAGGAGGGGGAGGGGAGGAGATTGGGTGGGTGGGCGGGCATTGGGCAGAGAGGAAGCCCCTTTCCTTTTCAAAAGGAAAACATTGTGAACAGTATCATTGCTTTTCAGCGTTTCCCCCACCTTTTTATTCTACAGCAGGAACATGTAGGTTCCCACCCAAATTTAAACCAAAGCTGTCACTGGCCACATCCACAGCAGGCCTTTATTTCATTTTGGACAGTCATGGCTTTGCTCAAAGTATCCTGGGAAGCATAGTTAATGAAGGGTGCTGAGAGTTGCTAGGAGATGCTCTGTTCCCCTCACAGACCTTCAATCAGAGTGGTTGTTAGACCAGTCTGGCCACTGGAGCTCTCAGGGGAATAGGAGTCTCCTCTCAGCACCCTTCAGAAACTACACTTCCCAGGATTCTCTGAGGGAAGCCATGACTTTCTCACATGAAATCAAAGTCTGGTGTGGGTGTGGTCCCCTGATTAGCCAAGCCAAGCAGCTATGAGTCTGGCTTTTAGAATACTGACAGTTGGTTCTTACTGAGCATGCCTAACATTATTATTATGTTCAATGCAAAATTTATTTAATCAATTAAAAATCATCCGGGCATTTGTTTAACTTTTAAACTGCAGAAGATGAAGGTCAGAGTATGGGGCAAGGTCAGTAACAGGATTACAGGTACTCTTTGAACATGGCTGATTTTTAATGAATTTCAACAGATGATGAGAACTCTGACAGAAGAAAGTCCAAAAGGGGTCTGTTTTTTCTCTCTCTCTCTTTAGATTTTGAACTCTCGATTCTTTCTGACTGTCTTGTTTATCGATATGAAAATTGAGAGGGTTGTTAAGCAAGCGTTTCTGAGTTCAGGACTATACGTTTTCTATACGTTTTGTTTTGAAATGAGCTTATGGGAAGCATCAGGATGGCATGGGGGGTATTTTCAATTTAACATTGCAGAATGTGAAAAATCCACACTGGCTATAGTATACAGCCACTCTTGTGGCTGTATAATAATGAGGACATTGAACTTGTCAAGGATTAGCAATACCTTGGAGCCACGGCTGTGGAGTCGGTACGCCAAACCTTCAACTCCGACTCCTCTATTTTTCTACTGTCCAACTATGACTCCACCCAAAATTGCTTCCAACCTCCACAGCCCTGGAAAGGGCTGTAAATGTGCTTTTAAATTGGAAGCTCTCATAGGAGCATTTTTATCGCTGCCTGAATATGCGCTGATCTTGGCATCACAGCATTTGTCTTCATCTGGGTCCTGTGTCATACACTGACACACAAAATGTTTTCCATCTTTTTTTTTTTTTCAATAATTTTTATTCAAATTTTCATAAAACATACAAGACAAAATCATAAAACATTCAAAGACAAAAAACAAAATCAAAAATAGTTAAACAAAAAATAAAAATAAAAATAAAAATAAAAAATAAAGAGTAAAATATTGACTTCCCATTTGTCAAAGATCAGATCAGTTATAAGTCTATAATATATAACAATCCTGTCTCTTAAGTCATATTATAAAATCACTTTCCTCCAATAGTTATCTTACTTAATCATCAAATCTCATAAACATTACTTTATTCTTTCCACAAAAAGTCAAAGAGAGGTTTCAATTCTTTAAGAAATATATCTATCAATTTTTTTTTTCCAGATAAGCATATCGATTAATCCATCTCATTACTAATTATGATAATCTTATTGTCATAACCATAGTCAAAATAAGCATTTCAATTAATCCATCACATCAGAATCTGTTAGGTTCAGTAATTTCAGTAGCCATTGTTCTATTATCCCTATTAGTTCCATTTTCCATCTTCCATCTTCAGTAGTCTTGTTAAGTCCAGTAATTTCAGTATCCAATCTTCCATTATCAGTATTCCATAATAATCTTGCTGTCAAAGCCATAGTCATATAGTAAGAGTCTGATGGGAATTACCTCTATCCCAAATATTTTCTTGCCATCCATTCTGAATAGGTTGCTGAAATACTGCTGTAAAATCATATCTCTGTTCTTTTTTTCAAAATACACTGGGTCATCTCTTGAAAGTTTTTCCATTGTCACATGGCTGCAGTTAATTCCATAGATTTCCTCTATATTGGGCTCCATCACATCATTCCAGTCCAGAAGATTATCCATGCCATTGATAACTTTATCTCTAGAATCTTCATTAATTTCTTCAGAGATAACATTGAGTTCCAAACAATAGATTTTATTTCTAAAGTCCATAGACTCCAAATCTTTTTCCTGTTCCACGTTTGTTCCAATCTCCGGGGTCTCCTCTCTCACAGGGACCCCTGTTCCAGTCTCCAGGGTCTCCTCTCTCACAGGGACCCCTGTTCCAGTCTCCAGGGTCTCCTCTCTCACAAGGACCCCTATGTCTTTAATCTCCTGTGTCTCCAAACAATAGATTTTATTTCTAAAGTCCATAGACTCCAAATCTTTTTCCTGTTCCACGTTTGTTCCAATCTCCGGGGTCTCCTCTCTCACAGGGACCCCTTCCAGGGTCACCTCTCTCACAGGGACCCCTATATCTTTAATCTCCTGCGTCATTTTACTCAATTCAATTTTCAGCTCCTTACAACCCTGTCGCAGGTTTTGTTTCGTTATCTCAATCTCATCCATTATTTTCTGAAACATAGTTATTTCCAGATTCTCAGCCACTTTCTTAATTGCCATTTTAAAAGAAAAATATAAGAAAACCACTTCTTATTTCAGCAACAATTGGGTTAATACTCCAAACTTGGTGACATCACAGTATAAACAGAGCAGACAGCCTTATCTCTCCATAGTTAAGTAAACAAAATGCAGTTCCCAGGATCGAAACAATTAATGGCAGTCGTCAGAAAACAGATTCGTCAAAATAAAATAGACCAAAAAGAGAGTAGTCTCAGACAATATAATATTCTTCAAAATAAAAATCTGGAATAGAAATCCCTCTTCTGTGTATATCTTTAGAATGCAAATCCAGGACAGCTTTTTGCAACAAAAACAGAGATAAGCTATTAATTAGTGCGTAGCAGAGAGAAGTTATGGCTCCCCAGTGAGATGTCAAAAACCGATCAATCTGGCAAATCTCTTTTAAACAGCAACAATTTAAGTCAAGTAAAAGAAAAATATAGAAAGAAGGGTGCTTGCCTGTTAGTGCGTTCTCTCTTAAAAGATAAGATGAACGTTCGCTTTAACAGATAGAGCTTGCTGTTGAAAATCCGTCCCACCTTCGTCGGCTGGACCTCGTCCCATAAATTAATGAGATCTGGTCGTCCCAACAAAAATAGGCTTTGAGGTTAATCTCTTCGTTTCTCCCTACCCGGGAGAAGTTTAATCAGTCAAAAAAAAAGAAAAAACTGACTGATATATCTGAATAAGCTTCTTTTGAGGCAGGAGCCCGTCTCAAAAGCAGGCACAGGCTAAGTCACCCTTCCCGGAAGTCCAAAATGTTTTCCATCTTGAGTTATGGTGAAATACTCAACTACAGCTGACTTCATGGGAAGCTTCTTTGACATTTTGAATTTATATTTTAAAAAATTTGTCAATCAAAGTTTATTTTGAAGTCAGAGTCGGTACATTTCTACTGACTCCGACTCCACCCAAAATTGCTTCCGACTCCACGACTCCGACTCCGACTCCACAGCCCTGCTTGGAGCAGTCATTAACCAAAATGGAGACAATAGTCAAGAAATCAGTAGAAGGCTAGGACTGGGGAGGGCGGCTATGAGAGAACTAGAAAAGATTCTCGACTTCCGGGAAGGGTGACTTCGCTTGTGCCTGCTTTTGAGACGGGCTCCCGCCTCAAAAGAAGCTTATTCAGATATAAATCAGTCAGAACATTTTTTTTTTGACTGATGAAATTTCTCCCGGGCAGGGAGAAACGTAGAGATCAACCTCAAAAGCCTGTTTTTGTTGGGAGGACTGGATTTCATTAATTTATGAGAAAAGGTCCAGCCAGCAATGCCGGACGGACTTCCGAACAAGCTCTATCTGATTAATGCGATATGTTTATCTTTTCTTCAAAGAGAAAACGGACTAACAGGCAAGCACCCTTCTTTCTATTATTTTTTTTACTTGGTTTAAATTGTTGCAGCAAAAAGAGATTTGTCAAATGAATCAGCTTTAAAGAACTTCTGGGTGAGCTATAACTCTTCTCTGTTATTCACGAAATTAACAGCTTATCTCTGTTTCTATTGCAAAAAGCTGTCCTGGAAGTGCATTCTAAAGATATAAACAGAAGAGGGATTTCTATTCCGAGGAACATTATATTGTCTGGGACTATTCTCTTTTTGGTCTATTTTATTTTGACGAATCTGCTTCTTCACGACGCCACTAACTGTTTTGATGCTGGGAACTAAATTTGTTTTGTATTCTTGAACATAGAGAGATAAGGCAGGCTGCTCTGTTTATACTGTGATGTCATCAAGCCTGGAATATTAACCCAATTGTTGCTGAAATAAGAAGTGGTTCTTCTTTATTTTTGTTTTGTTTTGTTTTCGTGGTTTTAAAAATGGCAATCAAGAAAGTGGCTGAGAATCTGGAAGTAATTATGTTTCAGAAAATAATGGATGAGATTGAGATAACGAAACAAACCCTGCGACAGGGCAGTAAGGAGCTGAAAATTGAACTGAGCAAAATGACGCAGGAGCTTAAAGAAATAGGGGATCCTGTGAGAGAGGAGAATGAGATCAGAGATGAGAAAAGAAAAAATAAAGGGAAGATACAAGCCCTGGAGATTGGAACAAATGTGGAATTGGAAAAAGATCTGGAGTTTATGGATATTAGAAATAAAATCTACTGTTTGGAATTTAACGTTATCTCTGAAGAAATTAATGAAGATATTAGAGATAAAGTTATCAATGGCTTGGATAATCTTCTGGACTGGAATGATGTGATGGAGCTTGATATAGAGAAAATCTATGGAATTAACTGCAGCCATGTGACAATGGAAAAACTCTCAAGAGATGAGCCAGTGCATTTTGTAAAAAAGAAGAACAGAGATATGACTTTACAACAATATTTCAGCAATTTATTCAGAATTGATGGCAAGAAAATATTTGGGATAGAGGAAATTCCCATCAGACTCTTATTATATGACTATGGCTATGACAGCAAGATTATTATGGAATACTGATAATGGAAGATTGGACACTGAAATTACTGGACTTAACAGGACTATTGAAGATGGAAGATGGAATTAATATTGATAATGGAATAATGGCTATTGAAATTATTGGATCTAACAGGTTTGATGAGATGGATGAATCTATATGTTTATTTGGACTATGGCTATGACAACAAGATTATTATAATTATTAACGAGATGGATTAATCGACATGTTTATTTGGAGAAAAATTGATAGATATATTTCTTAAAGAATTGAAACCTCTCTTTGACTTTTTGTGGAAAGAATAAAGTAATGTTTATGAGATTTGATGATTAATTAAGATAACTACTGGAGGAAAGTGATTTTATAATATAATTTAAGAGACAGGATTGTTATATATTGTAGACCTATAACTGATTTGATCTGCGACAAATGGGAAGTCAACATTTTATTTTTTTGTTTAATCATTTTTGTTTTGTTTTGTTTTTTGTCTTTGAATGTTTTATGATTTTGTTTTGTATGTTTTATGAAAATTTGAATAAAAATTATTGTAAAAAAAAAAAAGAGAACTAGAAAAGATTCTCAAATGCAAAGATGTATCACTGAGCACTAAAAGTCAGGATCATTCAGACCATGGTGTTCCTGATCTCTATGTATAGATGTGAAAGTTGGATAGTGAAATAAGTGGGTAAGAGAAAAATCAGCTTATTTAAAATGTGATGTTGGAGGAGTGTTTTGTGGATATCATGGACAGCAAGAAAGACAAATAACTGGATGTTAAAACAAATTAAACCAGAACTATCACTAGAAGCTAAAATGATGAAACTGAGGTTATCATACTTTGGACACATAATGAGAAGACGTAATTCACTAGAAAAGACAATAATACCTGGAAAAACAGAACGGCGTAGAAAAAGAGGAAGACCAAACAAGAGACAGATCGATTCCATAAAGAAAGCCACAGACCTGAACTTGCAATATCTGAACAGGGTGGTTTGTAACAGATGCTATTGGCAGTTCCAAATTCATAGGGTCGCCGTAAGTCGTAATCGATTTGAAGACACATAACACACACACACACAGAGTCATGTAGAAGTTATTATACTTTTTATCTTTTTTAACTCGTTGGTTTTATTATTTTGAATGTTTTTAAATACCTGTTTTTAAATTATTTTTGCCAGTAAAAATAGTGGTATACAGATGTTGTAAGAAAGATACATAAATGAATTTCAGACTCACTGTGGCCCTTAGGTCTCTTTCCTCTTTTAGGAACAAAGGAATCTGCCTTATACTGACTCAGGCCATTTGGTACAATCTAGCTCAGTACTGATGACATGGACTAGCAATTGGCTCTCCAGGATTCTAGGCAATTGTCTTTTCCAGAGATTGAATTCTGAACCTTTGCATGGGAAGCATGTGCCCTACCACTGAGTCACAGCCCTTTACCTGTTTAAAATAGTATCTTTTAAAATTGTTCTTTTCACAGCACACCTACGGCAGATCCACACCATGCATTTAAAGCACATTCAACAGACATTTGAAGCACATGAATCTCACCACAGAATCATGGGAAATGTAGTTGGTTAAGGGTGGTGGGAACTATAACTGTGAGAGAGAAACTACACTTCCCAGGATTCTTTGAGGAAAGTCATGTGCTTTAAATGTGAGTTGGTTGTGCTTTTTATTAACTAACTAACTAACTAACTATATCCCACCCTTTCTCCCAGTAGGAGACCAGGGCAGCAAAATGTATGCTTTAAATTTATTATGTGGATCCGCATTACTTCATAAACTTTGCCTGTGTATAAATCATTTTAATTCATTTTTAAAATGAAAATCAGCTACAAAGTTTACTGGGTGACCATGGTTTACTCACCATCTCTCAGTCTAATCTGCCCCTCAGGGTTAAAACAAAAGAGGGGTCCATGACCACTCCAAGCAAGAAGGACATATTTCAGATGTAGAGGAAATAATAACACTTCATAGTGTGAAATAAGTGAAAATTCTTACAGTGAATTTCCCTTACCAGGAGTTCCTGGAGGGCATTCTGCAGCTTGGGAGGCACCTCCCCCTGGTGCGCGATAGGTAGGATCCAATCTTCAGATTATCTCACCCAGGGGGAGGTGCCATCCCGCTCCCTCCCAGACCCACTGGCAGAGCACGGATGACCCCTCAACCCCCTAAAGGGGTCCCTCGATGGAACTGTACTCCTGGCCCAACTGGCCTGTCATATCCATGAGAACCCACTGCAACATGTGGAGACTAGCATGCTAAGAAACTGACTTCTGAAAGGAAAAAACCTGGAAGATAAAATGTAAAATCTTCCAGGGCAACAGACAGAAGAAAAAAAGGTAATCCATGAAATCCCCTGGAGTCCCTGACTACCTCCCCCTCATGTACTGCGCTGGCAGAAGCCACTGGAAACCAGCATGACTCAAACCCCCAGCACCGGAATGAAGAGGTGCGGGAATGCCCTCCAGGAACCCCTGGGAAGAGAAATTCACAATAAGAATTTCCGTTTATTCCCCAGTGGTTCCTGGTGGGCATTCTGCAGCTTGGGGTATAACAGAGCAATAACAACCTCCTGGGTGGGATTCTGGTTGAGGGAAGGTCATGCCTGGACCATCCCTTGGAAAACCTTCCTCCCAAATGCAGGATCTGCTGAGGCCCAGAAGTCAATTTTGCAATGCTTGGCAAAGGTATGCAGTGATGCCCACATGGCCGTCTACAGATTTATATGACTGGGAAGCCTCCTTTAGCAGCAGCCAAGGTAGATGCCCCCCGCAAGGAGTGGGCCATGAGCCCTCCTGGTGGAGGTTTCCCCAAAGCCTGATAGGCCTGGATAATAGCCTCCTTAAGCCACCATGAGATGGAAGAGGGGGAAACCTTCCTGCCCATTGTTACCCCACCAAAGGAAATGAATAGCGCCTCTGACTTCCTAAAGCTAGCAGTCCTTTCCAGGTAAAACTTGAGTGCCCTATGCACATCCAGAATGTGCCAGGCCCGTTCCTTAGAGGAGGACAGATTGGGGCAAAATGAGGGAAGGATCACCTCCTGACATCTGTGAAAAACTGAATTTATTTTAGGAATAAATGATGTGTCTGGCCTCAGGACCACCTTGTCCTGATGAAATATGCAAAGTTGCAAGTCCGAGGACAGGGCCCCTAACTCTGATACCCTTCGAGCTGATGTAATAGCTACCAGAAACGCTGTTTTAAGAGTCAAGAGCTTTATCTCGCATGTGGCCAGGGGTTCAAAAGGCGGACCCAAAAGGGCTGATAGCACTCAATTTAAGTTCCATGTGGGGAACCGATGGATGACTTGGGGATTCCATAATCCCACCCGCTTAAGGAACCACCAACATAAGGGATGTGATGACAAAGAGGGATCACCCCTACAGCTCAGAATGCTACCAATAGCTGATGCCTGGCACTTAAGTGTATTTGTACTAAGCCCCTTATCCATCCCAGCATGCAGGAAGCCCAGGACATCTGCGATCTGTCTAGAAGCTGGATCTTGCCCCTGGGCTCAGCATCAGTCTACGTATACCTTCCAGGTACAGCCATAAATTCTATCGGTTGACGCCTTTCGTGATGCCAGTAGGGTATTCAGAACTGAGCTGGAAAACCCCAATTCTGCTAACCATTGCCGCTCAGCCTCCACGCTGTTAGTCAGAAGCTGTTATTCTTGCAAGCTACACAGGAAGTGGATTGGACTGTGAAAGACCAGCCCAAATTGTGTTTGCATTTTGACAAATGTGTAGGGCAGTACAATATCTCAGAGAGGAGGTCAGGTCTCCTGCTCCCCTGGTGCATTCACTATAGCTGCCCAATTTCCCTGCTTTTTAAAGTTGGATAGAAATATTTGTTGGCTATAGGTATGTTCTTAAACCGCAAGGTTTTTTGCCTGTTAGTGAATCAACTTTGAAGTTATATAAATCTTCTGTTGTCATTACTTTTTTGACATTCCGCTGTAGTCCTGCTTTGTGCTTTCCTCTTTAACTGTCATCTGCATTTGTTTCAAATCATTACTGGTTTCTGCTAGTAGTATGGTATTGTCTACATATCTTAAATTATTGATATTTCAAAGGATTTGCTGTAATGTATAAAACAGGGTGATTTTCTTCTGAAATTCCTTGGTTCGGTCCATTATCCAATGTATGTTTGCAACATGATCTCTTTCCTTTCTAAATCCAGCTTGGACATCTGGCATTTCTCACTCCATATATAGTAAGAGCCTTTGTTGTAGAATCTGAAGCTTTGCCTTACTTGCATGGGATATTAAGGCAATAATTCGATAATTACTGCATTCCCTTGGATCCCCTTTCTTTTGAACTGGGATGTATATTGAGCACTTCAGTGGGCCATTGTTGTTGGTTTTTGTCCATATTTGTTGACAGATTCAGTCTCAATAACTTGTAACAACTCTATTGGTATGCCATCTATTCCTGGTGATTTGTTTCTTCCAAGTATTTTAAGTGCAGCTTTCACCTCACATTCTAAAATTTCTGGTGGTTCTTCATACGGTTCCTCCACGAAGGAATCTGTCATCCTTGCATCTCTTTTATAGAGTTCTTCAGTGTATTGCTTCCATCTTCCTTTTATTTTATCTCGGTCAGTCAGTGTGTTCCCCTGTTGATTATTCAACATCCTTATTCTTGGTGTAAATTCCCCTTTGATTTCTCTAATCTTTTGGAATAGAGTTCTTGTTCTACCTTTTTTATTATCCTGTTCTATTTCTGTACAGTAATTATTGTAATAGTTCTCTTTGTCCATACGTACTAGTTGTTGTATTATTGCATTTATGGTTCTAACCATGTTTCTCCTTTTGCTTGTGTTTTCCTTCTGTCTTTAACCATTTTAAGAGTTTCATCAGTCATCCATTGAGGTCTTTCTCTCTTCTTAATTAGAGGTATTGTCTTTTTGTGTTCTTCCGTGATGTCTCTGACTTCACTACATAGTTCGTCTGATCCTCTATCAGCTAGGTTTAAAGCCTCAAATCTGTTCCTTATTTGATCTTTAAATTCTTCTGGGATGTTATCGCCCATCGTTTAGATAGTTTGGTAGACAGTGCTGGGAAGGAGTCAGTGGTCGTGGTGCACGTTGGCACCAACGACATGGGGAAATGCAGCCGTGAGGTCCTGGAAGCAAAATTTAGGTTGCTAGGTAGGATGCTGAAAGCCAGGACCTCCAAGGTGGCTTTCTCTGAAATGCTACCAGTTCCACGCGCAGGACCAGCCAGACAGGCCCAGCTTCGCAGTCTCAATGCGTGGATGAGACGATGGTGTTGGGTGGAAGGGTTCGGATTTGTTAGGCACTGGGGAACATTTTGGGACAAGCCGGGCCTGTACAAAAGGGACGGGCTCCACTTGAACCAGAATGGAACCAGACTGCTGGCACTTAAAATTAAAAAGGTAGCAGAGCAGCTTTTAAACTGACTGAGGGGGGAAACCCGACAGGAGCTGAGAAAGGTCCGGTTCGGAATAAACCTCCCCCCTGGGATAAAAACCAAAGAAATGATGAAATTTTAAAAGTGGTAGGCCTAGAAGTAGGCATTGTGAGAGCAGGGGCACAGGATATAAATTCAGAAGAGCAAAATTACCACAGGCCTAACCACAAGTGCCAAAGACACTTGAAGAGAGACACTGCTTACAAGTGCCTGTACGCTAATGCTAGGAGCCTCCGAACCAAGATGGGAGAACTGGAGTGCTTGGTCTTAGAGAAGAGCATTGATATAGTGAGCATAACCGAGACCTGGTGGAATGGAGAAAACCAGTGGGATACGGTTATCCCTGGATATAAACTGTATCGGAAGGACAGGGGACGTATTGGTGGCGGAGTCGCTCTATACGTGAAAGAAGGCATTGAATCCAGCAAGCTCGAAACCCCAAAAGAGGCAGACTCCTCCACAGAATCGTTGTGGGTGGTGATACCGTGCCCCAGGAGGGACTTAATACTGGGAACGATCTATCGTCCCCCTGATCAAAATGCTCAGGGAGACCTTGAGATGAGAGATGAAATTGAGGAAGCATCCAAACTAGGAAATGTGGTAGTAATGGGTGACTTCAACTACCCGGACATAGACTGGCTGCATATGTGTTCCAGTCATGACAAAGAAGTAAAGTTTCTAGATATTCTAAATGACTATTCCCTAGATCAGTTGGTCATGGAACCGACCAGAGGGACGGCAACCCTGGACTTAATCCTCAGTGGGGACTGGGACCTGGTGCAAGATGTAAGTGTTGTTGAACCGATTGGGAGCAGTGACCACAGTGCTATTAAATTAAACATACATGTAACTGGCCAATTGCCAAGAAAATCCAACACGGTCACATTTGACTTCAAAAGAGGAAACTTCACAAAAATGAGGGGATTGGTAAAAAGAAAGCTGGAAAACAAAGTCCAGAGGGTCACATCACTCGAAAATGCTTGGAAGTTGTTTAAAAACACTATATTAGAAGCTCAACTGGAGTGCATACCGCAGATCAGAAAAGGTACCGCCAGGGCCAAGAAGATGCCAGCATGGTTAACGAGCAAAGTCAAGGAAGCTTTTAAAGGCAAAAAGTCTTCCTTCAGAAAATGGAAGTCTTGTCCGAATGAAGAAAATAAAAAAGAACACAAACTCTGGCAAAAGAAATGCAAGAAGACAATAAGGGATGCTAAAAAAGAATTTGAGGAGCACATTGCTAAGAACATAAAAACCAACAACAAAAAAATCTATAAATACATTCAAAGCAGGAGACCATCTAGGGAGACAATTGGACCCTTGGATGATAAGGGAGTCAAAGGTGTACTAAAGAACGATAAGGAGATTGCAGAGAAGCTAAATGAATTCTTTGCATCTGTCTTCACAGTGGAAGATATAGGGCAGATCCCTGAACCTGAACTAACATTTGCAGGAAGGGATTCTGAGGAACTGAGACAAATAGTGGTAACGAGAGAGGAAGTTCTAAGCTTAATGGACAATATAAAAACTGACAAATCACCGGGCCCGGATGGCATCCACCCGAGAGTTCTCAAAGAACTCAAAGGTGAAATTGCTGATCTGCTAACTAAAATATGTAACTTGTCCCTCGGGCCATCCTCCGTGCCTGAGGACTGGAAAGTGGCAAATGTAACGCCAATCTTCAAAAAGGGATCCAGAGGGGATCCCGGAAATTACAGGCCAGTTAGCTTAACTCCTGTCCCTGGAAAACTGGTAGAAAGTATGATTAAAGCTAGATTAACTAAGCACATAGAAGAACAAGCCTTGCTGAAGCAGAGCCAGCATGGCTTCTGCAAGGGAAAGTCCTGTCTCAGTAACCTATTAGAATTCTTTGAGAGTGTCAACAAGCATATAGATAGAGGTGATCCAGTGGACATAGTGTACTTAGACTTTCAAAAAGCGTTTGACAAGGTACCTCACCAAAGGCTTCTGAGGAAGCTTAGCAGTCATGGAATAAGAGGAGAGGTCCTCTTGTGGATAAGGAATTGGTTAAGAAGCAGAAAGCAGAGAGTAGGAATAAACGGACAGTTCTCCCAATGGAGGGCTGTAGAAAGTGGAGTCCCTCAAGGATCGGTATTGGGACCTGTACTTTTCAACTTGTTCATTAATGACCTAGAATTAGGAGTGAGCAGTGAGGTGGCCAAGTTTGCTGACGACACTAAATTGTTCAGGGTTGTTAAAACAAAAAGGGATTGCGAAGAACTCCAAAAAGACCTCTCCAAACTGAGTGAATGGGCGGAAAAATGGCAAATGCAATTCAATATAAACAAGTGTAAAATTATGCATATTGGAGCAAAAGATCTTAATTTCACATATACGCTCATGGGGTCTGAACTGGCGGTGACCGACCAGGAGAGAGACCTCGGGGTTGTAGTGGACAGCACGATGAAAATGTCGACCCAGTGTGCGGCAGCTGTGAAAAAGGCAAATTCCATGCTAGCAATAATTAGGAAAGGTATTGAAAATAAAACAGCCGATATCATAATGCCATTGTATAAATCTATGGTGCGGCCGCATTTGGAATACTGTGTACAGTTCTGGTCGCCTCATCTCAAAAAGGATATTCTAGAGTTGGAAAAGGTTCAGAAGAGGGCAACCAGAATGATCAAGGGGATGGAGCGACTCCCTTACGAGGAAAGGTTGCAGCATTTGGGGCTTTTTAGTTTAGAGAAAAGGCGGGTCAGAGGAGACATGATAGAAGTGTATAAAATTATGCATGGCATTGAGAAAGTGGATAGAGAAAAGTTCTTCTCCCTCTCTCATAATACTAGAACTCGTGGACATTCAAAGAAGCTGAATGTTGGAAGATTCAGGACAAACAAAAGGAAGTACTTCTTTACTCAGCGCATAGTTAAACTCTGGAATTTGCTCCCACAAGATGCAGTAATGGCCACCAGCTTGGATGGCTTTAAAAGAAGATTAGACAAATTCATGGAGGACAGGGCTATCAATGGCTACTAGCCATGATGGCTGTGCTGTGCCACCCTAGTCAGAGGCAGCATGCTTCTGAAAACCAGTTGCCGGAAGCCTCAGGAGGGGAGAGTGTTCTTGCACTCGGGTCCTGCTTGCGGGCTTCCCCCAGGCACCTGGTTGGCCGCTGTGAGAACAGGATGCTGGACTAGATGGGCCACTGGCCTGATCCAGCAGGCTCTTCTTATGTTCTTATGTTATTTAAATTGTATTTTAGCATTATGATCACTTTGTTGTTCTTTAGCTTTACTCTGATTTTCAAAATTACCAGTTCATGATCTGTACCGCAGTCTGCTCCTGGTCTTGTTTTCGCAGAAAGTATGGGACTTCTCCATCTTCTGCTTTCAATTATATAATCGATTTGATTCCTGTATTGACCACGTGTATAGTCGTCTTTTTGGTTGCTCAAAACATGTGTTTGCAAGAAATAAATTATTGGCTTCATAGAATTCAATAAGTCTTTCTCCTGCTTCATTTCTGTCAACTAAGCCCCATTTTCCCACAATTTCTAGTTCTTCTCTGTTCCCTCTTTTTACATTCTAGTCCCCCATGATTATCAGAGCATTCTGTTTTGGTGTGTGATGAATTCCTTCCTTTACTTCTGTGTAAAATCTCTCCATTTTCTCTTCTTCTGTGTTTACCGTTGGAGCATAGACTTGGATGATGGTTATGTTGATAGGTTTCCCGTTAAGACTCATTGATACTACTCTCTCAGATCTTGTGTTATAGCTCCTAATTGATTTTGCTATATCACTTCTTACTATTAGAGCAACCCCGTTTCTTCTTAATTTCTCATTTCCTGCATAAAATATTTTGTAGTTGCCTGATTGAAAATGTCCCATTCAGTCCATTTTAATTCACTCACACCAAGTATTGTAATATTGGTATGTTCCATTTCTTTCTTGACAATTTCTAACTTTCCCTGGTTCATGCTTCTTACATTCCATGTTCCTATTGTGTATGTTGTACAACTCCGGACTCTCCTTTCACATCTGTGTTCTTCAGCCTCTGGGTTTCCTTTCGGCTTTAACCCAGTTGTGTCATTAGTCGTCCGTTGTTCTACCCCAGTAACTCGATGAGTGTGATCTGACCTGTGGGTCTCATCTTCCAGCACCATCTTGTGTTGCATTTTGGATAGTCTATTCATAGAGTTTTCATGGTAAGAGGTATTCAGAGGTGGTTTACCATTGCCTTCCTCTGAGTCTGGATGCATCTTAGTCTGGTGTCTCAGCTTTGACCATTTTGCCTTGGGTGCCCCTGCTAGGAGTCTAACCTCTTGGTCTAGACTCCTGACAGCATTGCTGTCAGCTTCTTCAGTACTCTCAAACTCCCTCACCATATTAAGGTGTGCATCCTAGAGGGGGGTAGGCTTATCTAAACAAAAAATGTTTTTAGCAGGTCTCAAAAAGAGTACATGCCTAATGTCAATAGGCAGGGAGTTTCAAAAGGTAGATGTTGCCACACCAAAAGATCAATTTCTTATAACACCAGAACAAGTAGTATGTGGCACCCGTAACATGGAAAGCACACCTTGAACAGCCTGGTAGCAAATCGACAGCCGGTGCAGATTTCAGAGCAGATGTGCTAACAGGGTCTCCCTCATGTCAGCAATCGTTCCACAGCATTCTGCACTAACTGCAGCCCCCGGGTCAGGTTGTGCTGCATGGGGATTTCTGTGACCTTGGCTGACTGGCTGCCAGGATTTTTTTAGTTTTGGTTTTTTGTTAGGAACTCTGACTGGAGAATTCATATACTGGGAAATGTGGCTGCAATTGCTTTTGTTCCCAAGTTACAGCCTATGAAGGTAGACCAAACCATGTGTGTTTTCTCTTTGTCAATTATTACTCACCCAAATTTGGCTGTCAAAGCGAGTTTATAACAGTCCACAGGATAGACAGAAAAGGGTAGAGAATCTTCTTACTCTTACTAATTTCTCAAACCTCTTTCTGAAGTGAACAGTCAAGTATGTAAAGAGGTTTGGTGCAGCCATGTTAAAAGGCAGGGGCAGAGCATTCTAGGGAGGGGGTTGCCAACACTGCTTGGATATGGATATCTTTGCAGAGGATCCCTAGTCAAGCCTTACCAACAGCACAATCCTATCTACTCAGAAGTAAGTCTTATTGAGTTCTACGGGGCTTAGCCCCTTAGTGAGTGTGTTTAGAATCACAATCTTCAGGGGCATCCATCTTTACTCCTGAGTGTTCCTATCTAACACCTCCACAACCATAGGCTCCCTTCTTCCTACAATGGGCTTCTGTTGGCTGGCCTGGCCAGAGGGCACTTAAACCCTTCTTACCAGAAGCAAGTAGGCTAGATTAAATGTTCCCTACCCAAGTTTCCTAAGCAGGTGAGAAGGAATTATTCCATCACTTCAGGTGGACCTAGGAACACCATCCTTTAGCTAAGATGGCTATCTTAATTTCCAATCAGAGGAATGCTTTTGTTTGAATTGTATGCCCCAAGCAACTGTGGTTGATGCTTAATGACATCACTAGGGCCCACTCCTGAAATCTCGGGGTTTGGTATGCTTCTGACCTGGAACCCTAATGGGGGGATATTTTCAATTTAACATGGTGGAATGTGAAAAATCCATGCTGGCTATAGTATACAGCCGCACTCTTGGCTGTATAATTTTCTTGTTCCAGCAGGCATTTTGAGGTTGTGTTTGGTTTTATTGTGATTTTATTTTTTTATTTTATGTATGGTTCATTTTAATGTACGTTACTTAGAAATGTGAATGCCTTAAATATGCTAAATAAATAAATAAATAAATCTGAATCAGTAGAGTCTCCACACCAGCATCAACCACTCCTGGGAATATGGTGTGGGTGGGGACCATGTTGTGACGGCTTCTTGTGGGATATGGCTCCTTGTGTAACTATCACCATGAGTAAATATACTGTATTCACCAGCACTGATGTGGTAGCTATAATATGAGAATTCCTACCTATGTTTGGCAAAGCACAAAGACATATTCAGGTGTAGCCTTGCTTAAATCTTTTGACAGTAAATGTGCTCACTGAATTGCCACCCAAATGTTCCAGTCCTGATCTACAGGGAATCAACTGTTATCATTCATAAACTTTGAGTTTTAACAAAGTTCTGCCTTCACTGTGCGCAAGAGTCAGAGGCAGCTGTGTCTGGCCCTGAGTGTGCATGGTACAGTAGGACTACAGAGCTATGCAGTAAATGATCATAAAAAGAGGCTTCCTCCCAGAGCGTTATATAATCAGAGGGAGTGATGTCATTTATTACTGTGGAGAGTATCTCCAACACTGCAGCCTTCCGCAGTTGGGTGACTGCTCGCCAAGTAAAAGGAGGAGCCCTGCCCAATTGTGGTTACAAATTGCAGTGTGGGGTTTTATACCTTGACCAAAGAAGAAAACAGATTGGCAGGGTGAACAATCTCTCTTTCAACATGCCACGCTCAAGTCACTTTGTTCAAGGAAAATATAAAATGACATTCCATGTACACCCACATAGGGAATGTTAGTGGGTGTAGCTTGTCTCATCCTTGCCTAGCAAGGTAAGCCTTCCAAAACTCTGTCTTGTACACAACTATTAAATGTACAGGATGTCATCCACCTTTGCACCAGATCAGTCAATACAGCCAGGATCCCTCATCTCTTTCATTGCAAATGGATCTTGTACCTGTACCCTCTTTCCTCTTAAGGATTGTACTGAGAACGTATGGTGATGAATAGTTTTCTTTTGGGAAATACAGAAGTTGCAGAACTCTAGACTTTGGGCACATCTGCACCTTACATTTAAAGCAGTATTATACCACTTTAAACAATCATGGCTTCCCCCAAAGAGTCCTGGGAGCTGTAGTTTGTTAAGGGTGCTGAGAGTTGTTAGGAGACCCCTATTCCCCTCACTGAGTCGCAATTCCCAGAGTTCCCTGGGAAGGAAGATTTATTGTGAAACCACTCTGAAAGTGGTATAATACAGCTTTAAACCTAAGGTGCAGATGTGGCCTCTGTGGTTTAACATCAAGGTTTGGTGCATGTTGTTGAAGTCTTCTCTGTGTTCTAACATCTAAAACTACTTGCAGCCTCTTTTCGGAGTACAAAGCAGCTTCTTTTAGAAGGACTATATGAAAATGGAGGTAGGCCTCTTGCATTCCTCCCACACTGTTCTCCTTCATAATAATATATTTCAGTGCTACAAAGAATTGTGTATTTAGGAACTGGTACTTCCTGTCTCTGCAAACCTGTACTGAAAGGGCCTTACCTCAGCCATTCTTGCTTAATAAAGGCCAAGAGTGAGGTTGATAAGCTGCCAGGTAAATCTAGATACTTGTTTGTTCAAACCAGTAGAAAAGGTGTGTGAATCTGCTGCCAGACAAATATGACCTGGAAGATTTGTTTAACAGAATGTGTATACCACTTAGAATTTTTGGTAAAACTCTCTAGGTGGTTTACAAGTCTGTAGAATTTAAAATCAAAATACTGTACAGTAAAATGTATAAATAAATGTCAGGGTACAATAAATGCATTATTAAATCAACCAATCAGCAACTGAACAGGATAACACTCTCAAGCATAAAAAGAGGCCTGAGTAAAGCAACTGAGGTTTTAGGGGACATTTGAATTATCCAACATATGGGGCTTCCTGCATCTCTTTAGGAAGTATTAAAGAGTGATGCAGCTACAATTGAAAAGGTTTCCAGAAGGCAGTCTGCCAGCCATGGTACAGCCAGCAGGGCTCCTGTAAAGATTGTAAAGATCAGTTTGGCCTATGGTAGGAAAGGCAGTCTGCTGGGTATTCTGATCTCAAGTTGTTTAGGGCTTTTTATGTCAGTAGTAAAACCTTGAAACTGGCTGAGTAGCAAATAGGCTGCCAGTACAGATCCTTGAGCACTGGTGTAATATGTGCATAGCTAGACGTGCCACTCAGTACTCTAACTGCACCATTCTATGCAAAATGCAGCTTCTGAACCAAGTGGAAGGGCAGCCTCACATAGAGCATGTTACAGTAAACTATGTATGAAAGTTGTAATCATTGGGAGCAGTATGGCTGCTTTGATGCTCCCCACTTCAAAAGAAAATATGGGAAGTTGTCAAATTTCTCCTCTCTTCTACTTCTGGTGGGACAATTTGTTCCTGTGCATGTGTTTTAAACTGAAACCAGGTTCTCTTGACAAAAAATAGGGCTTTACAGCTTCTGCTTCCTCTCTCAGGAGGCTGTCAACAAAGCTGTCCCTAACTTAGATCTGCTTTCCTTCATAGCATAAATTGAATTATCCAGTGCATCAAATATTTGCCTGGCAGTTGCGTATCTATATTCAGTAAGACTTTATGTCATCCTGAGAGAGACCCAGATAGACTAAGGAGAAGGATTTATGTTCCAAGGGTGTAAGTGCTCTTTCTGGATGTCAGTACTCATTGAATGAAGAACATTTGATGGGCGGGGAAGCTAACAACTTTGATAGAAAAGTTTGACCTGATGGGTCATCTGCTTGTAAAGCATCCTGTTCTGCAAGATTTCTTTGTGGTATGAAGAAGTACATGATCAACTCCTATCCTGCCTGGATTCCAGGATGCCTGAAATCTGCTCAGTATACTTTGCATGCCCATTTAGGAACATTTCAGGAAATACGTACATAGATTGCACAGTGTAGATGCAGCAAGGCAATGATTCTCAAACATGTTGCAAAGAAGGAGGACATTATCTGCAGAAGGTGTTTTCATTCTCACTCAACCTATCAGTTTCAGCCTCCTACCTGAATATGAAACTCACCAGTCTTTTGTACTGCTCCCAACTCACATTACTTACCATTTAAAAATTCATCCACACACCTTCTGCAACCCGCTGATTTGCCCATATCTGCCACTTGGAAATAATTGCTTAAAATGTAATGGCTGCCCAAATTGTCTAAATTTGCAAGTGATAAAAAATAGGGGTAAGAACCCACCTCTTATTATGCACAGAAAGCTTTTCTGAATCTAAAGGCATTGCTTTAGATATGAGGAAAGATTTTTGCCTTTAATGTCTGGGTGAGATCTTGCATTACATCATAGTAACCTGTATTCAGAGCTGGTAATGTTCCTACCTAACACTGCAGGTAAATTACCCAGCAAAATGACTAATATTGAGATATGATGAAATCTGTTACCTAATACCCAAAATGAAACACAAGGATGGTTATCTTTGAAGGAAAACAGCAAACTACCTTATACGGAGTCAAAGCATTAGTCCATCTACCTCAATATACTCTACACGAGGGGTTGTTAACCTGTTTCCTGTGGGTGTCATGACATCTGTGAAGGCCATCAGTGGTGCCCCAATGGGTAGGGGAGAATCTGAGTTTTAATTTTTTTTAAAAGTAAGTTTCTAGCCCTCATAGAAAGTAAGTTATGGAGCAAAATGCACAGGTACCCATCTAAGCGATTTCTGTGAAATGAGCCAGCCTAGCTTCTCCTGCCTGTCAGTATTATTAACCAACGTGTGAAGTCAGAGCTGTGATTGATAAGTGAGTTGTTTGAACACTAGGCAATAGGAATCTCTGGGGTCTTAAAAGAGCTGCTGCTTTGCTCTCCCTTCAGTGCAGTTTTCTTGCTTCTGTCTTTTTTTCCCTAGTCTTTGGAATGTCCATTGCTTGCCCTTCTTTTTCCCCTAGCAAAGGATGCATCTTTCCTGTGCTGGGTTCACCTAAGCTCAGGTAGTGCCCAGAATTTTTTTCCTGCAACTACAACTACACAAAAAGTGTGGGTGAATGAATGTTAAAGAATATCCCTCTCGCAAAAATGAAAATGTTGCTAAGAGGCTTAGGCATGCCTCCTACTCTACAGGAGCTAAAAACCAGGGACATTAAGAATTACCATGGTATGCATGTCTATTGAGAAGTAAATCTGTTTATGTTTAATGGGGCTTCCTTCCAGGTAAATAGGTACAGGATGGCAGCCTAGAGTTTGGATTAGGGTTGGCACTGGAGGAAAAACAGGATTCTTGTGCCTTTAACAGTTGTATGGCAGGCAGAAATTCAACTGGTCAAGCCTTTTCTAGTATGGAAATGCAATTATGGGGAAAACTCTGTAACTATTCTTTAATTTTGTGTTATGCCATGCCTCCATGGCAGCCATTTTTTTTACTGGTGCTCCCAGCACTCTCTCAAAATTTGAAATGTGCCCTCCGATTCAATAGGTTTGGCAACCCCTGCTCTATGCTGACTGGCACAAACTCTCTAGAGCTTTTCCCAGCACTTCCTGGAGATGTTGGGAATTGAGCCTTGGTCCTGTGATGTGCAACGCATGTACTCTTCTACTGAGCTACAATCCTGAAAAACTGCACACATTCCTCATCCTAGAACATGAATCAGAACTGCTTCTGAGTAGACATTTTGTATTTATGAAGAATATGCACATGTCATCTCAGGTATGAAGAACATATGTATACATTAATTGTGATTTTCCCCTTTAAAATATTGTTTAGCAGCTACCTGTAAAAGATCAGACTCCTGCTGGCAAGCATGTTAAAAAGGGAAATGTGACAAATGCCCACATCTTCGTTTTGTAGCTGATGTGATATGTATGTTTTTTTTTTAAAAAAAGATTATATTAATATCTATCACCCCATTCTAACCTTTTTGGGTTTCCATAGGCACATTTGAAAACTGGAGAAATTATCATGGAGAAACCATTGTAGTCACAACCAAGAACAAACCACAACCTATTCTATTGGCTATAGTAATTATTATAGTAATTATAATCATTGGCTGTAATGATTGTTTTTTTCCAATTATAATTTCAGCAGAGGGAGGGAAGAGACCACATGGGCACCAGAAAAGACCCCTGGATATGTGTGCACCCATTGGCCAGTTTGATATGATACAGCCCTGGGTTTGCAAGGGCTTTATTTCAAGCAAGCACTCTACACCACCATTTCTCAAACAGTATGCTGAGGACCACCAGGAATCTTGGCCCATTTTCAGGTGGGCCTTTGCACTGCAGCCACCCCCTAGTCATGCAGTAGTCTTTTGGTTGGAGGCTAGCAACAGTTACCTGCGTGCAGAATGCATAGGCATGTGCAGGAGGGAGTGAAAGTCGATGAATGTGTGAGGTGAGAGCAAGGCTGTAGTATTCAAAGTTGGACAGAGTGATGGCAGGGTGGGGGAGCCTCAGAAGCTGCTGCCCACCCTTTTGTCCCTTCTTCACACAAACACACACTCACACCCCAATCCTCTTTCCTTCCTGCTCTGCCCTCGTCTCCTGCCAGGTTAGACTACTGCAATGCATTGTATGTGAGACTGCCTTTGAAGATGGTTTGGAAACCTCCGTTAGTTCACAGTACAGATGCTAGGCTACTAACCAGGACCACACATTGGGAATATATGTTACACATTACTAGCTTGCAATCCACAGCTTCCAAGCTCAACTCAAAATGCTAGTGCATACCTTTTTTAAAAAAGTTCTACATGGCCTAGGACCCAGGCAGGTGTTAAACCATCTTTCTCCATACCAGTCTACCTGGTCACTGAGTTTGCTGTTTTCAGGCCCTCCTCTGGGTGCCCCCGACTTTGGAGGTAAGGCAGTTACCTAGAGACAGTCATCTCTGGAACTCTTTTCCAAGGGAGTTTCGCCAAGGGGCCTACATTGATGGTATTTGAGCAGCATGCAAAGACCTTTTATTCTTCAAAACCTTTCTAAATATTTGGAAACCACAGTGTGAACCTTATCTGGTGCTTTATATTCTATGTCATCTGCTATTTTTATAATTTCTGTGGCATTTTTTAAAATGCCGTCCTGGGCTCCTGCTGGGAGGAAGGGTGGGATATAAATCAAACAATAAATAAATAAAATTGTGCACCCACTGAGTGCATCCTTTTGGTGTTGAAGATTTGTTTGTTTTATATCCCGCCCTTCCCCCAAAAAAGGAGTCCAGGATGCCATTATGATGTGGGTTATAGCCTCTGTCAATATGTCTTCATAATCCTCAGTTTCATGTCACTTCTCTGCAATGATGCCAGATATGGAAACTTAATAATCATTAAAATGATGTGACTAGATTACCCTTAGTTAAACTGTGGTCTCAAATCATATGATGTCCTTATCACTACAGTGGATGGCTGGACTATCCAGAGTGTGTTTGTGTAAATAGTCCTAGATGGACCACCACTAACTTGAACTAGGGCTGCCATCCTCTAAACCCAGCAAAGTCCTTTCTGAGGCATTTGCAAGTGCACCTGTTGCTGGGGTAGGCACCATTAATTTGTGTAAATTCCCTGACTTCAACAGTTATCAATTTGAATTTATCTGAGTTATGTTGGTCTCTTGATTGGCAATGTGGATTAAGCACTATAAGTCTCTTAATTTATGAAAAATCCTAAAGTTGGGGCAGGAAATGGAAAGAGGTTTGTATGCATTGTTCTCTTTCCGAGTTTTGAAAGGATTTTTTTTTAAATGTGCATTTTTAAAAAAATCTAGCAAAACCATTTCTTAGCAAAAAGCCTTGTTTGCCAAGTCAGAGCTTTGGGACTATTTTTCCAAGTGAATTATGGCGTTTTGTAAAGGGAGGTTTCGGAATATAAGCACTAACAGGCTGCCCTCTCTAGTGGGTGCTGCTCTTCCTCTTGACAGTTCATCAGCCAAACCCCTGACCCTACCACCCTTAATCATCCTTGCTTGTCAGTGATATAATTGTGAGATTATCAGCTCTTCCCTGCCCCCCAACTCCTTTCAAATGAATAACAATAGTGGATTTAAAATACAAAATGTGAATGAAGCACCCAGACTAATTTTTTGGCCTTCATTTAGATAGATCAAGCTCACATGCTCCCCCTTTGTCTGTGAACATGACTGATGAAGGCTTTCAGGAACTCGGAGGCCTTCAGTATAAACAGAGAGGATGACGTCATTGTGTTACCGATTTGGGGATTTCACTTTCAGTCACAGGTTGTGAATGAGCATCGGAGAGATTTGTTCAGGCTAGGGACACAGAAACAAATGGATATAAACTTAGATTAATCAGTTTAGTTCAGAAGGTAGGTTTTGGCCATTGTAGATGAGCAGAATGAGACCTAGGAACAGTAGCTACATTAACAAGTGCTCTGGGGAAAAATATATATATTTTACTTCTTGAGCCCGCCCCTGTTGAAATTCAGATTGTAAGCTCAAAACACGAACGGCTGTTTTGCTTACATGACTCTAAGCACCACGCATGTTGATGGAACTGTATTAAATATTTTAATGACAGTGTTTAATAAAACAATTAACTTATTTAATTCAAAATGAGCTACAGCTTAATTTGTGTTCAGCGCCTTTTATACTTCAGCATAGCACCTCTTTATTGTCCTACTGGGGTCAAGAAGGTATTTATTTTGACCTAAGATTGTACAGATATGTTTTTTATTATACAGATGTACTGAGGCACTGAGGACAGCCACAAGTGGAGATGTAATGAATGCTGGTTGGAGCAGGGTAGCTTGGTAGGGTTAAGGGAACTTTTCCACAGGAAGCCTATGTAGTCAGCTCTTGCATGCATGATCTCACCAGTCCAGGCAACTGTCCTTGCAAGTGAAGTCCTGTTATAGGAAGCAAAAAATTCATGAGCATTGCCTTGTGTTGTTACTACTCACCTCCTCATCTGGGGCATATAGTAGCTGTCCCCAGATATTCTCATGGTGTGTGCACTGTTTATCTTTCCTAACTTTAATGAGCTATTGGCGTGTCTGTAGCCTGCTCAGTGCTGCCATGTGGTACACAGGTGTCTGAAGGACTTTGGGGGAAATAAAAGGCTCTGAATAAGTAAGCATATGCCTAACTAGCATCTGAGAACAGGTCTATCACTGCTGGTAGATCTGTGACTGAGCAGCAATGAGGCCTGGGTAGACCTGCCTTCTGACAAAACTGGTATTCCAGGCCTATCCCTTCATTGTTTTTCAGTGATTGACTTGGCATCTAGACACCTTTCCCTCCACATCTGTAACCCTAACCAAATTTTTCCCCCAGCTTCCTTGACCACTTTCACTTAATTAAATGGGGGGGACCAAGACCTGCCAGCATGACAATATTGGACCACACTGCCACCACACCAGTGGTTCCCAAACATTTTCCCCCATGGACAACTTGAAAATTGCTGAGAGTTTTGGCGGGCCACTTAATGATTTTTCTGCCTTTTGTAAGCAATTGTAATGCACTGTGGTAGATGCTGTATGATTTTTAGTTGTATTTTTATTGCGTCTTTTGTTTCTTATATTGCATTTTAATGTATTACAACTTGCATTTCATGGAATTCAAATAATACAATAAAATGCAATATAAGAAACAAAAGAACCAATAAAATAAAGTTAAAAGTCAATATGAATATTTAATGTGAACATGTCACAGACCACCTGAATTATTGCGGACCACAGTTTGGGAACTCCTGCACTACACTATGGACTTTATCTGCATAGACACTTTAAGTGCTTATATACTGAGGGGCATGGGGGGAATATCACATTTTAATGGTATCAAATAAGACCTGAGTTATAAAGACCAGGAACTCCTGTCTTGGTTTCTACCTTTGGTTCTTAGTTAGACTTACTACTGCCCAATGAGAGGTGAACTACAGTTCTTGACATCTGGATTGTTTTCTGTGGAGCAACTGCCATTTTTTACACCAGAGAAGACCAAACGAAAAGACTTAAAAATGAAGTAAGAAATTCCATCTCCAGACAGTGGGAGCCATCTCATTTCACCCCAAATGAATTAGCAGAATAGTCCCTATACATTTTGCCTCATCATGGGTTCAATATGGGTTAGAGACCTTTTTTAATGAAACCTGGGAATCAGGATTATGGATCACACATACAGGAGGGCAGTAGTTCTCTCCCCCCCCCGCCTCTTGCCACCTTCCTAGACACCCACACTGTGATGACTGAGTGTGTGGCGTAGGAGCAATATAACTGGGATTGGCCACTGCCACATTGGGTTACATGTGAATGTCTCTGCATATTCAGAGAACGATCTTCAAACTATCCTAAATGTCTTTGCAGAAGCATATGGAAAACTTGGGCTCTCACTTAATATTAAAAAAACCAAAGTGCTTCATCAACTGGTGCAAACTAGTCCCTCTGCAGCACCATCAATTCAGCTTAATGGTGTGACGCTGGAGAACGTTGATCACTTCCCCTATCTCAGCAGCCATCTCTCTGTAAATGCTGACATTGATGCTGAAATTCAACATCGTCTGAGCCCTGCGAATGACGCATTCTCCCAAATGAAGCGTAGAGTGTTCAAGGATCGGGATATTCACAGGGAGACCAAAATGCTTATTTACAAAGCCATTGTACTACTGACCTGTGAAACATAGACCATTTATAAACGCCACTCCCAACTTCTTGAAAGATTCCACCAACACTGCCTCTGGAAAATTCTGCAAATAACTTGGGAAGACAGACGGACTAATGTTAGCATTTTGGAAGAAGCAAAGACTACCAGTGTTGAAACAATGTTCCTTCAACATCAACTTCGCTGGACTGGCCATGTTGTTTGAATGCCTGATCACCGTCTTCCAAAGCAGCTACTTTACTCCCAATTTAAGGATGGAAACGGAATATCAGTGGACAGCAAAAGAGGTTTAAAGATGTTCTTAAAGCAAATCTAAAAAAATGTAACATGAGCATCGAGAACTGGGGAGTCTTGGCCCATGAACATCCCAAATGGAGGTCGGCTATTATCGAAGGTGCTATGGACTTTGAAGAAGCACAAATACAGGGCGAACGGGACAAATGAGCTAAGCGGAAGGCACATCAAACAAATCCTCATCGTGACCATCTTCCATCTGGAAACCTGTCTCCTCACTGTGGGAGGCTGTGTGGATCCAGAATTGGCCTCCACAGTCACTTACGGACCCACTGTTAAAGACCTTATCTTGGAAGACAATCTTACTTGGCCACGAGTGATCGCCAGTGAATGAATGAAATGAATGAATGACATATGAACCACTTCTGTGTTGAGACTAGGGCTTCTTTAGGGCAAAATAGATACAATGCCCCGCACACATCTGCCCCTGTACTTGGCATCCTGTTAAAGGGTCATGAAAAAATGGCAGGCATTGATGAGACCTAGAGAAAAGCAAGGGAGAGCTAGGCATTAAAGGTAGCAAGAAGGCATAAAGTACTGTTTAAAACTATTGTTGTTTCAGTTTAAGCCTGTATCTTATTCTGTCTCTGGCCTTGGGTAGAAAGTGGTGTGGGGAGTTGATTTGCAATCAAAATCCAGTAGCTTAGCCTGCTAAGAGGGCTTTGCAGGCCCTCTTAGCAGAATAAACTGTTGGAGTTCATCACTGATGGAATTCAGGCTCCCCTGAGGGCCATCCTAGATGTGCCAGGGAAACCCCATGTTCTTTCTTATTCACTTGTTGGCCCTATTGACATGTAAAGCAGGGGAGAGGACTCTCCTCCTTTTTTACATGAAATGTAAAGCATAGAAGAAGGGAGTAACATCTGCCCCTATCCCTTTCCTTGCCTTACCTCCCTGGCTTTTAAATCTTTTTTGCCCAGCCCAGTACACTTTCAGTTTCAAAGCTGAGATTCAAGTAACAGAGCTCAAAGTAACGCAGGGGACGGTGGCAGGTTTCGCTCCCCTCCCTGGACTCTCCTTTGCACTTAAATAATAGATCCTCCCCAACCCCTCACATTTTCTTTGGTTTTCCCCAAAGAATCTTGGTCACTGTAGTTTGTAAAGGGTGCTGGGAATTGTACCTATGTGAGGGGTGAGTGACAGGGACTATTTTGGGGAAGCCATGTGCTTTAAATATATGGTGTGGATGTGATCTTTCTATGTGAATGGGCAGGCATATAGCTGGCTTGCCCCATTGTGAGCAGTTTGGCTATCAGATCCCTAACTGGGTTGGGTGGTAGCTGTTCACTTCTGTTGCCCTTTTTATCCAAGGACAGCCTGACAACCAACGTTGTGTCATTGTAATTTTAAGTCTGGAATTATAAATGTGTGCTGAGTGGGTTGGCTGTGAGTGAATGTTTAGCAGCTCCAGCTGGTACAAAAATATACCAGCCTGTCTTCTGATGGGAGTAGGTCACTAACAATATGTGACACTCGTGCTTTGGCACTTGCAGTGGTTCCCCATTTGCTTCTGATCACAAGGTTGTTTTTTGTGTGTTGATCTACAGATGTTTAGGCTTAACACACTCCTGTGTTCCTTTGAAATCTTTGTGGCTAACCAAAATCCCCTCTTGAATCTGCCACTCTGCCTAGGTTGGAGAGAAGCAGAATTTTCCACATCTGTATTGTTCTCTTCCTTGGAAGATTACAAACCACTGAGCCTTATCTTGTTGCAAGTGTAAGAAGTTTTTTATTTGCACTGGCATTTGCTGATTGGGGCTGAACTAGTTAAGGGCAGAAGTTTTGGTAATTGTTATTGGAATTCAGTATTTACTTTGATTTAGGCTCCCAATACTTGTCCTGCAATAGAATGTAAATAAGCAATAGGTTATCAGTCTGATATGCAGTTGTATTTGAGACCTAACTGATGTCCTGATGAATATTCATCAGGAGCTTGACTTGTGGATCTGTTATTGTCCAGGGAATAGAATGTTGCATTTTTGGGAGGAGAGCTGTTTTCAAGTTGCACCTTTTCTGTGGGCACATTGTTACTTTAGGCAAGTGATTGTTCTACAGTTGAGAAACTGTTAAGTATCTCACAAGGTTGTTGTGTGATTGAACAAAAGGCTGTGCACTGCAGTATGTTGGAAATGTGTACAATACTAGTAGTTGTGGTAGAAGCAGCCTTGCTTGCACACTCAGGTGGAATACAGAAAAAAGGCCAATTTATATATGCATGTATATCACTCATTCAGTTACTGGTAGCCAATCTTATGAATTGCTTCCACTAGAAAGCATTGTATTTTAAGGTGATATAAAAGCTCTGGCTTGTGGTGTTTTGCTCTGTAATAGTGGTTTCACATATACAAGACATGGCTCAGTGTTGTCAATGAGTTGTGTAAGTGCAAGCATGAGAGCCAGTGTGGTATAATTGTTAGAGTGTTGGACTGGGGCCTGGGAGACCAGAGTTCAGATCCCCACTCGACTGTGAAACTCACAGGGTGAATCACTTGGTGACCTTGGGCCAGTCACAGTCTTTCAGCCTAACCTACCTCACAGGGTTATTTTGAGGGTAAAATAAGGAGGAGGAGAATACTACCTTCAGCTCCTTGGAGGAAAGGTAGGGCATCAATGTAATAATAAATAAATAATAAACATGAATGAACCTGTGCAGTTCATTTTCTTTGGATTATTATCAGAATCAGGCTTATGGTCACATAATTCAGTGGGCACATAATTCAGTGCTGATGGCCAGAATGAAAAAAAATACCTGTGGAAATTAACATGGAAAGAAATTAATAGCATAATTTGCATGCACACTGAAAGAGCCAAGCCACAGCTGATGTACAGCTTGTGCTCACTATATGATGTTATCGCATAATCTTACTCAGGCTCGTTGTTGATCTCTTAATAGGAAACAACTTGAACTGGTTCCCTAAAAACAATGACTGGATGTCAAAATTATTATATGAGATGGAAAAAAATGGTGGCAGTATTGAATGTGCCTTCTGATGTGAGTTCTCTTTAGCACGTATGGCCACTGCATTTCAAAGTTTCTCTACTGAATGTGAGCTGAAAATTTCAGTAACATTCCAAGATGGGTGTTGCCTACTCCTTGTTTCAGCTGATTGTTTATGACTAGGAATGGATTTCATCTTAGGTCAGACAGATTATAACTATGAGAGAGATGATGGATTGACTTTATCCACAATGTATGGGACAGATCAAGTGATTAATCCCTTTGGATATGTCTTATCAAACATACAATTCTCTTGTCATTCTCTTGATATCAGAGGTCTGCCACACAAGATGAAGACTATTGAATGTCAGGCAATGGTAAAACAATGTCTGATTTTTCCATATAGCTGAGGGCATTGGGGTGCTGTTATTTGGGGAAATCCAGCTCTGACTCCCACATCTCTTCCTTACAGACGAGCTCACCTCCGCCTGTGTCTAGAACGTTTAAAAGTTCTGATACCACTAGGACCCGACTGTACCAGACACACGACCCTCGGACTGCTTAACAAAGCCAAAGCACATATCAAGGTAAGAACCGCATCTCTTGGTGTTTTACCAGCACCTTACAACATGCTCAATCTGATAATGGAATTTCAATTCTCCAGGAGCCGTAATTACACTAAGAAAGGATAACACCCTGTCTTTGAGGATTAGTACCATAACATAATGTAAGATTTTACAGCACAGTTTTATACAGGTTGATTTGAAAAGGTCCCACTAAATTCAACAATACTTTTCTGAGTTCCAGGAAGTGTGCATGAGATTGCAGTCTTAGTTTGGAGCATAAAGAAATCTGATGAACTTTAGAGATTGGTATAGAATACAGTTGCTTAAATGCTATCCTTTGATTTTAACATGTTCTTTTTAAATTCCAGAATGGTATTGTTCCATAAAGCACAAAACTCACCGAGAATTTGTTTTGCACTAATGCCATTGAAATAAATAGGAGTTGTGCAAGACACTGCAGTTTGGAAGCCATTGGGTTCAATCAAACAAAAATATTACTTGTGCAAACACCATTCATTTCATTAATAGACTGTAATGAGAAGACATGATTCACTAGAAAAGACAATAATGCTGGGAAAAACAGAAGGGAGTAGAAAAAGAGGAAGGCCAAACAAGAGATGGATTGATTCTATAAAGGAAGCCACAGACCTGAACTTAGAAGATCTGAACAGGGTGGTTCACGACAGATGCTGTTGGAGATCACTGATTCATAGGGTCGCCATAAGTCGTAATTGACTTGAAGGCACATAACAACAACAACAATAATCTTTATAATACCCAAAGTGCATGGCACAGACATTACCGTGGCTCTAATCTTCACATTAAAAACCATAGCAGAAAGTTGCCAGCATCTAACGGATTCTGTGCAGGACAGGCCACAATCAGATGTGGAAAGTTTTCTGCGACTCCTTCACCTATATAGCATATTCAAGTATAGCATTCAGAAGAGGGTTCTGAATGAGTTCAAAACTAATATGTGATATTAATGGTGGAATGGTTTCAAAAGGTGTTTGGCTATATGCAAGGAATTTATCACACATTACTACTACATGAATCTAACATAACTGGTGTGATTCATTATTTCATTAATCATAGTTTTAAAATGTAGATTTTTAAACAGAATTAAATCAGAGTAGTATCATGTGCAATGATGTGCCCTGCTGGTGATATTCTTTGTAAATTAATTCTCTCTGAGATATATTGAGTATATCAGTACCACTGAAATACTGAAATGAAAGCAGGATAGTAAATAATATATGGCTAAAATCCTAAGAATATTTACTTGGCAAAAAGTCCTCTTGAAATGGATGTACCACACTCTGTAACAAAAATAGTAGAGTGTCCCATAGCACCTTAAAAAGTAACAAATTTGCTGTAAAAAGTATTAGTAATAATTGTAGCAGAAGTGTTGGTTATACAAAGAGCCTGCTGGATTGGACCAGTTGCTATGTAGTCCAGCATCCTGTTCTCACAGTGGCCAACTAGATACCTGTGGGAAGCACACAAGCAGGACCTGAGGGCAACAGCTTTCTCCTCTCCTGCAGTTTCAAGTTGGGATTTAAGATCCTCAGAGACAGAAGAGAGGAAATAATACAATTTGAGTTGGAAGGGATTAAAAGAATCAACCTCAATCCCAGGAGCAAGGCTGGACCAGTGAAAGATCAATCAACATAATCTAGACCAAAGTGTGCCATACCGAGAGCCAGATACTCAGAGCAAATAGCTCCAGGCAACTTAAATGAGTAAGCCAGGCCACATGCTACAGGGAAAGGCTGCTAATGGCCAAGGGTGATGTCTGTATTAACTGTTTAAATCTACACCATTTTTTAAAATGCCCTTAGTATATATGGAAACTGAAAAGGGAAGACCAGCACAATAGTCGGTAAGAACACAAAGAAGAAAGACCCAGACTGTTTTAATACAACACAGCAGGTGCCCGTCTTCAGCTTTTCTGCTTTTCCTGATGGTTTGCTTTAACAAAGAGTAGTGCCAAGCTCACAGGGATCAGGATGTGTTTAAACACTCTGGAACAGCTCAGTATTAACAAGGGAGGGGAACCCTGCTTACTTAAATGGATGGCATTAGCCTGAGATGACTTTAGAATTATGCAACATGCTGGCCATCAGGAAACCCTGTGCATTGGCCTGGTAAGATTTCCCAGCTGCGATCAAAGGAGTCAGCAGCAGATTACATAAACCACAGTTCATATGGCAAACTGCTTCAAAGAAATACCTAATAAACCAAATGGACACGGGTACACCAACCTCTTTACTTCTAATGCTTTTTCCTCTTCAATAATATGAACAGGAGCTGAATGTTCCTGGGTTAGAAGACTAAAATCCACTGATGGAGGGAGCTGGCAATGCATCCAGTGTTAATTAAGCATTGTGCTTTCCTCCTTGATTTTCTCCTATTCATTACTCACCAAATTCTTCACAGAGATGCAAATTGTTTTTGTTGTTGCCGTCACTGGCAAGCTGATTTGGTACCTCCTGATCATTATCATTACCTTATCATGGCAGAAACTTGAAGAAGCTGATAGGAGAAGCCAACACCAGCTTGAGAACCTGGAAAGAGAGCAAAGATTCTTAAAGCGAAGATTGGAGCAGCTACAGGGCTCTCAAGAGATTGAGCGAATACGAATGGACAGCACTGGATCAACCATTTCCTCAGATCGCTCTGATTCGGAGCGGGGTCAGTATCTGATCTGTGACATAATTGCATTTAGAGAAGGATGCATAGTTTCTGAGGTTCATTTTCCATTCATCTCTTCATAATCACATCAACAGCTTGAATTTGATTCACCTGGCTTTGATTCACCTTTGCTAGTTTCCCCTAACAATGTTCACAACTTGAGTCAGATGAGATGTGGTTCCAGATATAAGTTTTACTCCATGCAGCTCTCAGTCACGAGTGAACATTCTTTCCTGTATAATATTACCTTTTGATTCTCCCCTCCCTGGCACTTCACCTGGTCCTGCTCAACACAGATACTATCTGGCAGCACGAGACACAATCCAGTCAAAGATACGGGCTTTTAAACCCCGTTGATGTTTTCCAAAGTTGCGTGCTTAATTCTCTCCACTAAGAGATCTTAAAAGTCACTTAATTTTCATTGATCTGTACCCACATAAATTTGCGTATGTTTTTGCTGCATATGTCAGGCCCATGCAGACAGGTTACAAATGGTACCACATTGTGTATATAGCCACTTTGAGTAAGCCAGTCACCTGTGCTTCTTTGGCAAGTAGCGAGGAGAATGTAATGACACTTCTGCACATCAGAAATCTAGAGGAACACAGTGGTAAGATTCTCCTCATTAAGACAACAGAGACATCCAGCTTATCAAGTGATTACATGCACACTGTGGTAAGTTGCCTCTTGGTAAAAGGGCATTTGTGTGCATCCTCTGTGTTGGATCCTCTGGTAGTTGAGGAAAACAGATTGCCTTGTCAAAATGTATCATTTCCCACTTTCCTCTTGTAGTCATAAGGGACCACAAAACATATTTATTTGAGGCAGAAACTTCTTTGGATGCAAGTGGTCCCAGTGTTGTTTCCCTAATTAAAATGGGTTTGAAAAGAACATACTATGAATACATGAATGACATCTCTAAGATGTGACAAGGTGATTTACGGTTTTTATCCAAATTCACTAATAGGCAAAAAGCCCCTTGCTGTTTAAGAATGTACCTATAGCCAAGAGATATTTCTATCAGACTTTAAAAAGCAGGGAAATTGGGTTGCTATAGTGAATGCACCAGAGGAGCAGGACACCTGACCTTTTCTGAGATATTATACTGCCCTACAAATTTGTAAAAATGCAAAAATGATTAGGATTGGTCTTTCACAGTTCAATTCACTTCCTGTGTAGAAGAATTTCCTAAAATGTGCCTCTGAGCATATAGTAAGTGGTGGCAGCACCTGCAATCAGCCCATATAACAGAAGCAGGACGTGTGCTGTGCTGTGCTCATCTTGTCTTTGCAAGGAGGAAGCAACAGTCTTAAGACAGTTGATGGTAGTTCAGGTATTCACTATAAATGTTTGGTTTCCTTTGCAATTTCAGTGAAGTTTCCTGTGTTATTTCTTTTGTTTCTGTTTCTGTGAATATGTTAAGTACAGCAACAGTTTGCATATTTTACATTTTAAAAGTTCAAAAACAATTGTGGAATAATGGCACTGACTACTCTGCAGAATAGTCTCCAGTGGGCATGAGGAGTGCCTCCGTTTGCACAAGGTAAAACAGTGGGAGGTGAAATATATTCTGGCAAATTTATAGGTGTGCTCTGTTTTTAATTGAACTTCCTTACTTTATATAGGTAACAGCATTTGTATGTTAGCAGCTGATGAAGGCGGAAGCTGAAACGTTTTGTTAATACAATAAAAACCTCTGTTTTGTCAATCACAATTATGTTCACTATATACCGCCCTTCCGCCCAGCATGAGCCCAGGGCGGCAATGGAGTGGTTTAAGCATAGCAATCTCAACACAGGCATCTTAGGCAGACCAAAGTAAGCAGAACACCAACAAACATACAAAAAATGTAATTTTTCTTTGGAGATGCGGTTCTGACTGCAGGTGTTGCCAGCACTCATTATATGCTCAGTGGCACGTTACCAAATTCTTCCAAGCTACACAGGAAGTGGATTGGACTGTGAAAGACCAACCAAATTGTGTTTGCATTTTTACAAATTCATAGGGCAGCACAATATCTCAGAGAAGAGGTCTGGTCTCCTGCTCCCCTGGTGCATTCACTATAGCTGCCCAGTTTCGCTGCTTTTTAAAGTTTGATAGAAATATCTGTTACCTATAGTTACGTTCTTAACCCACAAGGGTTTTTTGTTTTTTTTGGGGGGGGGGGTTGCCTGTTAGTGAATGCCTCTGCTTTTTAATCCAGGAGGCAAGAAATGGGATCCTGTGCAAATTTACTGAGAATGGATTGATCATTTGCATGCTTATTGAGTTCAATGGGATTTACTCCCCTGCAATCATGCTTAGGATAAGTGAAACTTACCACAGGGGAGGGGGGAGGAGGAGGGAGAACAGTGGGAGGGGAGAGGAGAAGCAGGAAGGGAGAGGAGGAGGGGGAAGGAGAGTGGAAAGGGAGGAGGAGGGCAGGTTTGATCATTTGCATGCTTATTGAGTTCAGTGGGATTTACTCCCATGCAATCATGTTTAGGATAAGTAAAACTGACCATGGGGGAGGAAGAGGGAGGAAAGGAGGTCTAGAGTGGGCAGGAAAGGAGGAAGAGGGGATGAGAGGTTTGATCATTTGCATACCTCTTGAGTTCAATGGGATTTATTCCTCTGCAATCATGCTTAAGATAGGTGAAACTTGGGGGAGGAGAGGGAGAGGAGCACGGGAACAGGAGAAAGGAGGGGGATGCTGTGGGAAGTAGGAGGGGAGGTTGATCATTTCCATGGCTATTGAGTTCACTAGGATTTACGCCTGTGCAATCATGCTTAGGAGGTGAAACGGACCTGGGGGAGGCGAGGAAGAGCAGGGAGAGGGAAGAAAGTGAGGGGGGAGGGGGAGAGGGAAGAGATTGGGTAGGTGTGTACTGGGCAGAGGAAAAGCCCTTTTGCTTTCCAAATGGAAAACATTGTTAACAGTATCATTATTTTTCAGGGTTTCCCCACCTTTTTTATTCTACAATAGGCATATGTAATCTCCCACCCAAATTTAAACCAAAGGTGTCTCTGCCCACATCCACACCAGACATTTATTCCATTTTAAACAGTCATGGCTTCCCCTAAAGAATCCTGGCAAGTGTAGTTTGTGAAGGGTACTGAGAGTTGCTAGGAGATGACCTATTCCCCTCACAGAACTACAATCCCCAGAAGAGGGGCTGACTGTTAAACCACTCTGGCCACTGGAGCCCTGTCAGGGGAATAGGAGCCTCCTAACAACTCTAATCACCCTTCACAAACTACATATCCCAGGATTCTTTGGGGGCAACCAGGGCTGTTTAAAGTAGAATAAATGTCTGGCATGGTTGTGGCCCCCTGATTAGCCAGGCCAAACAGCTGCTAGTCTGCCTTTTGGAATACTGTCAGTTGGTTCTTACTGAGCATGCATCTGCTATCATAGACTTCGATGTTAATTTTCTTAATCTAATTAAAAATCAGCCAGGCATGTTTTTAACTTTTTAACTGCAGAAGGTGGTCAGAGTATGAGGCAAAGTCAGTAACAGGATTACAGGTACTCTGTGAACATGACTGATTTTTAATTAATTTCAACAAATTATGAGACTACTGACAAAAAAGTCCAACAGGGGTCTGGATTTTTTTACTCATGTTTCAGACTCTAACTCTCGTGGTTGTATAACAATATACATAGCATTGAGAAGAAGCTTTGCCTAGAATGATTAATATATGTTGACATGGAGCAGAAAGAGGATAGTAAAATTATTGCACCCTAAGCCATTGGTCTGTACAGATTCAGTAAGCAGCAGTGCCTTAATTCATGCTTGCTGCTCTAGATTGGAACAACATTGCATCTAATGTAACTATTACTTTTGCCTGATTGCTGTGGCCCTTAG
This sequence comes from Rhineura floridana, assembly GCF_030035675.1. Lineage (NCBI taxonomy): Eukaryota > Metazoa > Chordata > Lepidosauria > Squamata > Rhineuridae > Rhineura > Rhineura floridana. Next base: position 77,796,871 of record NC_084486.1, on the reverse strand, counting down.
TAACCTTCAAAAATTCTCAGAAGTGAAGACATTTTGAAAACTTTTGTTACATTGCTGATAGTATGTGAATATGTTCTTAGAATGATGCTGTTATAGCTATTCTTGTGGTGTTTGTCTTTGGACTTTATACTTTCTGTACATCTCTACCTGTACATCAGGAAAACATATTGTTGTTGTAATTGATTATGTTCCTCCAAGATGACTCCTGAATTGAGAACATTTTCATCACTTTTCCCCCCAAGAAGTCCCTGTTTTATAAAGCCATGAGAGTGGCTGTATACTATAGCCAGCATGGATTTTTCACATTCTGCAATGTTAAATTGAAAATACCCCATGCCATTCTGATGCTTTCCATAAGCTCATTTCAAAACAAAACCTCACAAAACATATAGTCCTGAACTCAGAAACGCTTGCTTAACAACCCTCTAAATTTTCATGGTGATACACAAAAGTCAGAGAGAATAGAGAGTTCAAATTCTAAAAAGAGAGGGAAATAAAACCAGAACCTTTTTGGACTTCTTTCTGGCAGAGTTCTCATAATCTGTTGAAATTAATTAAAAATCAGCCATGTTCACAGAGTACCTGTAATCCTATTACTGACCTTGTCCCATACTCTGACCTTCATCTTCTGCAGTTTAAAAGTTAAAGACGCCTGGCTGATTTTTAATTAATTTAAGAAATTGTGTATTGAACTGAATGGTAGTGTTGGGCATGCTCAGTAAGAACCAACTGTCAGTGTTCTAAAAGCCAAACTCACAGCTGCTTGGCTTGCCTAATCAGGAGACCACACCCACACCAGACTTTGATTTCACGTGAGACAGTCATCGCTTCCCCCAAAGAATCCTAGGAAGTGTAGTTTGTGAAGGGTGCTGAGAGGAGACTCCTATTCCACTGGCAGAGCTCCAGTGGCCAGACTGGTTTAACAGTCATCCACTCTGATTGAAGGTCTGTGAGGGGAACAGGGCGTCTCCTAACAGCTCTCAGCATCCTTCACTAACTACACGTCCCAGGATTCTTTGAGACAAGCCATGACTGTCCAAAATGAAATAAAGCCCTGGTGTGGATGTGGCCAGGGACAGCTTTGATTTAAATTTGGGTGGGAGGCTACATGTGCCTGCTGTAGAATAGAAAGGTGGGGGAAGCACTGAAAAGCAATGATACTGTACGCAGTGTTTTCCTTTTGGAAAGGAAAGGGGCTTCCCCTCTGCCTAGTGCCCACCCATCCAATCTCCTCCCCTCCCCCCTCCAACCCTCCTTGCTCCTCCCCCAGGTCTGTGTTGGACTACGACCTGGGAGACCAGGGTTCAAATCCCCACACAGCCATGAAGCTCACTGGGTGACCTTGGGCCAGTCGCTGCCTCTCAGCCTCAGAGGAAGGCAATGTTAAAGCGACCTCTGAATACTATTTACCATGAAAACCCTATTCATAGTGTCGCCATAAGTCAGGATCGACTTGAAGGCAATCCATTTCCATTTTCATACATGACTGCAGAGATAAATCCCATTGAACTCAAAAAGTATCCAAATGATCAAACCCACCCTCCCGTCTCCTCCCTCCTATCTAGGGTTGCCAGGTTCAGGGCCTGAGACTGATCCAATATCTTTAGGAGAAGAGAGAGTCAGCCAAGTGCAGGTGTTCTTGCAACTCTGTAATGGGAAAAACCACAAGGTGGAATTCTCCCTTCCCTCTGCACAACGTTTAAAGATACAGAAGACATAAGAACATAAGAACATAAGAAGAGCCTGCTGGATCAGGCCAGTGGCCCATCTAGTCCAGCATCCTGTTCTCACAGTGGCCAACCAGGTGCCTGGGGGAAGCCCACAAGCAGGACCCGAGTGCAAGAACACTCTCCCCTCCTGAGGCTTCCGGCAACTGGTTTTCAGAAGCATGTTGCCTCTGACTAGGGTGACAGAGCACAGCCATCATGGCTAGTAGCCATTGATAGCCCTGTCCTCCATGAATTTGTCTAATCTTCTTTTAAAGCCGTCCAAGCTGGTGGCCATTACTGCATCTTGTGGGAGCAAATTCCATAGTTTAACTATGCGCTGAGTAAAGAAGTACTTCCTTTTGTCTGTCCTGAATCTTCCAACATTCAGCTTCTTTGAATGTCCACGAGTTCTAGTATTATGAGAGAGGGAGAAGAACTTTTCGCTATCCACTTTCTCAATGACATGCATAATTTTATACACTTCTATCATGTCTCCTCTGACCCGCCTTTTCTCTAAACTATAAAGCCCCAAATGCTGCAACCTTTCCTCGTAAGGGAGTCGCTCCATCCCCTTGATCCTTCTGGTTGCCCTCTTCTGAACCTTTTCCAACTCTATAATATCCTTTTTGAGATGAGGCGACCAGAACTGTACACAGTATTCCAAATGCGGCCGCACCATAGATTTATACAATGGCATTATGATATCGGCTGTTTTATTTTCAATACCTTTCCTAATTATCGCTAGCATGGAATTTGCCTTTTTCACAGCTGCCGCACACTGGGTCGACATTTTCATCGTGCTGTCCACTACAACCCCGAGGTCTCTCTCCTGGTCGGTCACCGCCAGTTCAGACCCCATGAGCGTATATGTGAAATTAAGATTTTTTGCTCCAATACGCATAATTTTACACTTGTTTATATTGAATTGCATTTGCCATTTTCCTGCCCATTCACTCAGTTTGGAGAGGTCTTTTTGGAGCTCTTGGCAATCCCTTTTTGTTTTAACAACCCTGAACAATTTAGTGTCGTCAGCAAACTTGGCCACTTCACTGCTCACTCCTAATTCTAGGTCATTAATGAACAAGTTGAAAAGTACAGGTCCCAATACCGATCCTTGAGGGACTCCACTTTCTACAGCCCTCCATTGGGAGAACTGTCCGTTGATTCCTACTCTCTGCTTTCTGCTTCTTAACCAATTCCTTATCCACAAGAGGACCTCTCCTCTTATTCCATGACTGCTAAGCTTCCTCAGAAGCCTTTGGTGAGGTACCTTGTCAAACGCTTTTTGAAAGTCTAAGTACACTATGTCCACTGGATCACCTCTATCTATATGCTTGTTGACACTCTCAAAGAATTCTAATAGGTTACTGAGACAGGACTTTCCCTTGCAGAAGCCATGCTGGCTCTGCTTCAGCAAGGCCTCTTCTTCTATGTGCTTAGTTAATCTAGCTTTAATAATACTTTCTACCTCCCCCTCCCCTTCCTCCTCCACATGGTCAGTTTTACTTATCTTAAGCATGATTGCACAGGAGTAAATACCATTGAACTCTATAAGCATGCAAATGATCAAACCTGCCCTCCCCCTTGCTTTGCCCCCTCCATTCTGCTCCTTCCTCCTCCTCCTCCCCCCCCCATGGTCAGTTTTACCTATCCTAACCATGGTTGCATAGGAGTAAATCACATTGAACTCAATAAGCATGCAAATGATCAGACCTGCCTTTCCCCTCCTTCCCCTCTTCCTTCTTCCTCCTCCCCAGCCCACTTCAGCCCTCCCAAACCCCCCCCCCCGGTCAGTTTTACCTATCCTAAGCATGATTGTACGGGAGTAAATCCCATCAACTCAATAAACATGCAAATGATCAAACCTATACTCCTCCCCTCTTCCTCCTGCCTGCTTCCATCCCTCTCCTTCTCTGTCCTTCTTTCCCTCCCTCCTCCTCCCTTTGGTCAGTTTCACCTATCCTAAGCATGATTGCAGGGGAGTAAATCCCACTGAACTCAATAAGCATGCAAATGATCAATCCATTCTCAGCAAACTTGCACAGGATCCCATTTCTTACCTCCCAGATTACAAAGCAGAGAAATTCACTAACAGGCAAAACCCCTTGCGGTTTAAGAACCTACCTATAGCCCACAGATATTTTTATCAAACTTTAAAAAGCAGGAAAATTGGGCAGCTATAGTAAATGCACCAGGGGAGCAGGAGACCTCACTTCCTCTCTGAGATATTGTACTGCCCTACAAAATTGGCAAAATGCAAACACAATTTAGTTTGGTCTTTCATAGCCCAATCCACTTCCTGTGTAGCTTGCAAGAATAACCACAAGGTTTTTTTGCCTATTAGTGAATATCTTCTAAGGGCGTTGAGCCAGTTAGCTCGATAAACCAAAGCATTATCTGTATTTTTATGGCATGTTGTACATGCAAAGTTTGATATATAAACTGGATTAATATTCTTTCACTTTAAAAAAATGAATCCATCCTTCATGGTTACAGAGAAGAGCATGCAAATGGAAACTCTTGCACTGCTAGTCTCTGAGGCAGTTCAACCATTCAAAAAAAATGTCTAGCCTGTCTTTCACCCTGAAATGCTAGTGTTTTGTATGCTAGATTTTTGTATTTCTATGTGTCAGAGCATACCAACGTGTGATCTACCTGCATTTTGAAATGGTAGAGTTCCAGGTGCTACTGTGTGCTTTTCTAAGTGTTCTCAGCTCTGCTCTGACTCCGCAAGTTCTCTACCCTAAGCATCCATTGATCAAGACGGCTGAGGAAACTGTTTATTTTCTTGCCTCTCCCCCACAAAGGACCCAACTTCATGCTTTCCTTAACATCATTTGTCCTTGCAAATTTAAATCTTTGAAAGCTCAACTATTTAGAATGAATGATGCAAATGAAGTAAGGGTGTGCCAGTTTACTTGTGTTATTAATTCAAAGCATAGAATGTGATCTTGTCTATTTATAATTTGTGTGGTATGATTAACACACCTTCTCTGGTTTGAAGCAAAGCTCCTTGGTGTTGATTTAACAAAGGGTAATCTGTTTTCTAAAGCAACAGGATTCCAGATTTACAATACTGTATTGGTAACTGTTTAATCCAAGGCTATGGTACTGCATATGAATGTTCCAATTTGAGCTAGCAACTGAAAGTGATAATCTAATCAATAACTTTCTAATTGAAATGATTGAAAATGTACTAAGCAGTTTATAGTTGAGCAGTAATTAATTCCTCCCCTTGCTCCAGAGCACTCACCAATTAAATGTTTAATCCAAATACTGTTAAACCGGGAGCCAGGTCAGTTGACACCAAATGGACTATAATAAGAACTCCTGTGAAACATTTATTATCATGAGGCAGTTTCCTGCCTTCTGCCATTCCTTTTCTCAATGGTGCAATAACAGATCTCATGATGGGGCAAAAACCACATTGGGTTCTTCACCTTTTGCCATTCTTAAATGAACCATTGCTTTCTGATGCTAACTTCCAGGTCTTTCTTCTTTTGCAGAAGAGATCGAAGTGGATGTGGAAAGCACAGGGTTCTCCCATGGAGACGTGGATGATATCAGCACAACCAGTACCAGTGACATTGATGACCACAGCAGCTTGCAGAGCATTGGGAGTGATGAGGGTTACTCCAGCGCTAGTGTCAAGCTTTCCTTCACTTCCTAGAGCATGGTGCTAGGGCAGAGCAGATTATTTCTTTGGGGTAGTTCACACAGCAGAGCTGTTAGAGACAGTATTTTTCTTCTCCAAACCCCACACTTCCACAGCTAAGCTTGGACAGATGCAACTCTAAAATATCTCCATGGGTCCACAGGAGGGTGGGAGCTTAACAAGGGAGCTAATCTGTCTCCATACTGTCTTAGTGCTGAACCCTTAGCTATTTTGACATCTGAGTCAGGACTCCAGTTGCAGATAGCTGGACTGATATTTGCTCATGTATAGTGGATAGCTCTGCTCAGAGAGTATTTGATTTGAACAAGGGATCTTTGTTAATTCTGGCCCTGTTCCTTTCTCAGTTTGTCACACCTCCTGAGAAATAGGTTTTACCATCTTCCAACCTTAACTTGTTAAGATCTCTTGTGGTGCTAACAATAAATAAGAAAGTTTGTCCAGTATCTATGAAGATAAGCTATCTTGGATGGGAATATCTGTGTACTAGACCCAGATTGTGGGACAAAAGTAGCCAACAAGATATAGTTTCTTAGACCAGCCTCTTCTGATGAGTTTGCACATTCTTAACTACAAAACTCCTTTTTCAGGTTCCTTACAGTTCCACTTATTTTAATCCCCCCCCTCAACCTGAACAAGAGAACTAGGGGCAGTTCTTGTGTACTCTCACCAGCAGAGCTAGTCCAATCAACACTTTCTACCCACTGGGTTTCTCCAGTCAGTTTTGATCATTGCTACCTAGGAAGTAATAGGGAGAAGCTCTGCTCATGCCCTGTGAAAGAGAGGTGCTGCAAATCTGGAAGCAATTCTCATTCAGCTCAACTTTTCAGCTGGACATTGTTTCAAGGCAAGAGCTTGCACCGCATGATTTAGCACTAGAGTATTGAGCTGTAACATACCAGCACACAGTGCAACTGCTCTCTGGATTCAATGGCTACAGCAGTAACTCCTTGTCTAGAGTGAATCTTCTGATACAGAGAGCGAGACACAGACAAGCCTGTAAAAGAAATGATGATGTGCACGAAAGGCACAGCCTCCATTCTGAGCCACAATGGTCTTTTTTCTTTTGCAGATTATTTTGATAAACGTTTGTAAAAGTTGTTCAGGTGAGAGAGCCTACATGCAACAATGTCTTTTTAGAACTCATAGGCATGATTGGCAAATGTCTTTTGTAAATAACCAATGGAAAGGGACCCGTTTTTCTGCTGCCATGCACAAAAGGAACAGGTACTCTCCTTGGGTTTTATGGCTCTTCCTTTGATTTCATTTTTGGACTCTTGTTTGCAAACTTTGCCACCTGGATCCCACCATGGTCATGTGTCCATAGTTAACATGGCACGTGTCTCCAAGGGAAGCCTCAAATTCTCCCTGAGCAGTTAGTTGTCTTGCTGTTAACAATGTAAGATTGTATCCCGTTTTTAAAATCGTTTTTCTTTTGAGATAAGCTTTCTAACCTGCACTTTGAGGTCTTCTGTGCTTTTACATTTAAGTTTTTAACTATAAGGATTCTGATTATTGTTCTTTTACCAAGTTTAAACTTTTTTCTTAAAGAGACCTCATTTAAGACACTTGTTTAAGAATAAGTAATTTGCCTACCCTCTAATTACTAAGGGAAAAAAGAAAAAAAAGAAAAGAAAAAAGGCTTTATAAAATTCATAACTTATTGCTGGTTATAATTATTGGGTTGTTAATTTCAGTCCTGTAGATTTTGAATTTTATTATTTTAGATAGGGCTGGGCGACAAAAAAATAAAAATTAAAATAAAAAAACAAGGTAACCTCATTTAGCAGTGCAGTGGAATTGTGTTTAAATGTTGACATATGGTTCTGCTTAATAGTAGCACTTTAACACCATTAAACATTTCTGTATCTGAAATGCACTGTGTTCTGCCATTTTGGTCACATATCATACTTTAGAATATCCATGTTCTTTGTGCCTGGAAGTTGTTTTTTTAAACCTATTGGCCATGTGATTAGGTGACCCCAAATGACTTTTCATGTAGATCTTGTCTCAATACTGATATGGTGCGTGTATATTTAAACCCACATATGTTATCCATGCACTCCAGAGCTATTACTGTGTCATGTAATACAGGACACGACTTTAGAACCTGTCTCATGAAATAGAAGCATAATCCCACAAAATTATAGTGTGTTTATAGAGCTGGGAGTTTAATTTTTATTTGTTAAAGCCTGGATCAAGTTATTGTTGTACATCAATCTCCTCTAGGTGACTACATAACATTCCGGTTTACTGCATGTGGTAATCTCTCCCTCTAGTGGCTGGAATAAGAACCAATTAGTTGTAGTTAATGGGAGAAAAACTTTCAGCTGAACCAGTAGCAATAGTTTTTATAGTACCGAGGTCTGTTAATTTGGCCCATAATTTGCATGGGTTGAAGCTATGGTGTCACAGCACAATTGTATGGGGCTGTCAAAAAAACAGATGAGAACTCAAATGAGCAAAATTGCAGTGTATGTATAGGTAGCCATGGTTCATAATTTCACATATCACAAAAACAAGTCAACACGGAGCCTCTTGCCAGGAGTGTATGGAGATGAGCTCATGTAGCAGAGGACATGATTTGTACGTAAAAGAACCTGAGTTCAAACCCGAAACTCTCCAGCTGGAAAAACAAGGCTGGAGAGTTGCTGTCCAGGTAGAACTAGGCTATAATGAATATTAGTCTGATTAAGTTCTATGGTGTGTCAAGATTACGTAACAGTAATTAGATAAGAGGGGGCTGGAATAAGGAGTGACTACAGCCCTCTTCATATATTACTTGCCTGAAGGGGTAATATGATTACAAAGGGGCTCCGCATTTAGCCTCTGCCTTAAGGGCATATGGCTGTTCCTGACCCCCTCACTTGTTAAAGGATAATGTGGGGAGTCTTTTCCATTATCATAGGTGCCCTGCATGATTTAGAATGTGTGTAGGGAGTCAACATTGATAGAAAAGGTTCACAACTTCAGAAGTTATTCCTCAACAAGTAAGACGCCAGGAAGAGATGTGTGACCTTTGGGTTAGGGCTAAACACACAGTCTTTTTGTATAAGTAACCTATGAAAAGGGTTTAACCTACACCAAATTCTACACCCATCACACTTTAAACTTAGTCTCTGAAGTGTTTGTCTAGACTCACATACAGCAGTTCCTATGTTAAAGTGCCGTAGAGCAAGGGTCAATGCAATGGCAACAAGACACAACGGGATGAGTGTGGATATAGATACATTAGCCATTCTGTCTTATAAAAATGGAAAAGGGTACATCTGTGTAACTTAGTCACAATTATTGCCAGAAAATAGACCAAACTATTACGTAACAGCTAGAAAAGTCTCTTTGATGAGATCATGTTGTTTGGTAGACTGCCCTTCACATTTTGAAATTTCCTCGTTCCTTACAACACTTGAAACACATTTCTATGTACTCTCTTACACACCCAATTTACGCTTAGTTGTGCAATCCTATGCATGCTTACTCAGAAGTAAATCCCATTGTGTTTAACAGTGTTTTATTTCTAGACAAGTGTGCACAGATTTGCAGGCTCAGGCCCAAACTCAATGTAAGGTAAAATTTAACACAGGTTTTACAAATGGTAGTATCAGCTTGAAGGGATGGAGTTGAGAATTATCCCACTTACAGCAGACACGGAAGAAGAAAAGTCTTATCCTCTGCTGCAGTTCTGAGGAAAATCCTTCCTTAGAAGCTGGTGGTGGGATGGGGAGAAGAGGAGACATCTACCTAAACCAGTTTTGGAAATGACAATCTTGTAAGTTCATCACTAGGCCTTGTCTGGGAAATTCTGTTCAAAAAAAGTTAAGGAACATAAACTCCTAATCTGACTTCATCATAACTAAGACTGTTGACATTCATGATGCTCACTCTGAGAAATAAATCAGTGCTGGTTTGTCCTTTGTCTTGGTAAAAGCTCTTATTTCAGATATTTGTCATTGCTAATGCTTATGCAAGTAATACCAAGAGCAGCTGTTTATATTCCGTGTCTATGCAGGAATGCTTTTACCCTACTTCTCTACCATCGAGGAAATTAGGAGCCAAAGAATCTTGATATTGAGGTGGACTGTTTGTGTCTAGTTTCTCACTGGAATTAGGCACTGATATTTCCAAACCTTGCTATGGAAGAGCCAAATGCCTAGGGATACTGGAAATTGAACATTTTGCATGCAAATCATGTGCCCATGCCTGACCCCCTTTTTGAATTTGATGGAAAATAGAAGCCACTACACACCCATGGCTATTTTCTCCTAAACATTGTCCTGTGCGAAGCCATTGACTACAGTTAACTTTAGATTTACACAGTGTGATACAACTCTGAGTTATGGCATACTATGGTACGTCAGTTCAAGGATAGTAAAGTGCTAATGGAAAAGGCTAACATGGCCAATAACAACTTGCAGTTAATTAAGATTCATGCCTCTCAGAAACGTAGAACCCTATTTCGTTGTTACTTCATCTTTTGCTCTTCAGACTTTATGTAAGGAAGAACTAGAAACTTCAGTTTTGTTTGTATATGGCTGATTGCTCATACAGCACAACAGTGGAAATGGGACTTCACTACATCTGTGAGTTAAAGGAAACTGTGAAACAATTATCACAGCAGCTTCCAGAAGCAGAACATCAGGCCCAGTGGAGGGAACTGATGGTCTGCATCAGATCAAGCCTTAGAGAGAATCTGGCAAATTTTAAGAGCCAACTGAAAGTAGCAATAGGTGAAGAGTACATTCACTCTTCACCCATGGCCTATTCCTTAAAACGTTTTACAACTCTTGTAACACTGGCCTCTTGTATGGGCCTAGTACTACACATGTCAACATTAAACTACTCTGGTGGAAAGTTCCAAATCGTAACTTGGTTTACAAGATTAGGAACACTAAAAATAGAATCACCAATCTCTCTATTTTCATTTTTCTCCTCTGTAGCCATGTTGCAAAGATAAATTTCCTAACTGTACTAAATCCGATCTACCATTTCTCTGTTCAGCTAATCAAACTAGGGATATGAGGCAGAACCCCTATTCTAATACAAATGCTAGATTGTTTTGTAATCAACATACAGAAAAGTTGTATACATTTGGTCATAAGAAAGGGGATTTAAAGGATACCAAAATAGCTATGAATGACAACTACGTCCCTCATACTTCAGATATCTCTAACATCTATGTAGCCCCTGCTCCTCCTTGCTCCTTGTAGCACAATACAATCTGAGTTTTAGTACATTACTCTATTAACTACCATTGTATATGGAAGGAGCCTGTCTCCATGATGGTAACAGGACTAGATAACAGCTCAGGGCCAAGCTCATTTAATCACTGGACACAAAATGGCTTAAGAAAAAACTGCACAAGCATTCTACAGTGGTCTAACTTTCAACCTATTACCAGGCAGAAGATTCAACTTCACGTGTTCAAAAAATAGTGATTACCATGGCATCTCAAAAGATGAATGCTGCATGTGGCAAAGGATGTATAAGACAAGTTACTGAGAAACAAACTGTTCAGGATTTGCCAGTAGCTAACATAAGAACCTAAGAAGTTACCACCAGGAAACTTCTGTGTGTGTCAATCAGCCTTCAGCTCCTTTCCTATATTCTATATGTTTAACAACTATGTGGTCAGGCAAAGTTCTTAATCTAAAGGAAAGAGCTACATTACTCACCCACCCCTACATGCAAGCTACATTAGAATTGTACAGTTCCTCAGCTGCACAATTCCCTTAACTTCTGTTACAAAGCAATAGGGACCAACACTCAAGAGTTCAACATGTTGGTCATTGGCTCAAGCATGCTTAATTCTGTATTGTGGCTAAAATCTGTAGCAACAATCACGCTGCCAATGCTCTGCAACAAAGATGAACTTATAGAAAAATGTAATGACATCTGTAAGAATAAGAGCTGAACAGCAGTAAAGACAATTACTCAATCCAATGTGCAAGTGACATCAATGCAGACATTTGCTAGACAAAACAAAGCCATCAGCAAGTCCTGCTAGAAATTTTACAAGATAGGCAACGCACTAATGCTCTAACACACAGCAAAGTATTGCATGTCAGGAAGCTGAATGCCAGTATATGCTTTTCCCTATACTGACTCCAGCTGAGCCCCTAGGGAGGGAGAATATTGTACCACATGAAACTCCAGTTGGCAGTAACTAGGGGATGTGTTCAGCCAGATGTGTTTCTTGCATAGCAGCTTGGTGGCTGTTTCAAAACGCTAGGACAGATTAATCCTTGGTCTGAATGAAGAACATGTTAACTGGAGACAAGTTAACCTTTTATACGTATAAAATACCTTACACATTGTAAAAAGTAATCAAATTTAGCTCAAGTAAGTAATAAGACTGGGCTCCTTCACAGAAAAAAATGTGTATGTCTGCAGATATTTCTGATAGTGCTTTTGTTGGAATAAGGTGGATATCCATATACAGTACATATTGACATGGTACATGTATTGTGTTTTAAAATCACAACAGCTAGCATAAGAAAAAATGCATTTCTTTCATCAATCACACTGCCATGCTGCGTAGCTCTTGGATTTTAAAATGTCACAGTCTTGCAGTATATAAACAATCCTGTTGCTGATGTTCAAGCTCTAGCTATAGCAGAATGCAAAGGAACTTCTAATTCTTGCATGACATCTCACTTTGAAAATCCCAAAATGTTTTCCTTAAGTCTTTTGAAGCGTCTATTACTTTGCTATTTTAAAAGAAATGTTACTGCAGTGTAATCTTGCATAGGATTTAAGTTTGCAGCTATTATATTCTGATGTAAAATGAATACAAACCCAGTAAGTATAGGCGGGCCCCGCTTCCCGGCGTTCCGTTAATGCGGCGGCTTTGATTTCACTTTTTTAAAGCCGATTTTGCCATTTTGCGACATTTTCGCACAACGGCACCATTATATTCAATGGGGTTCCGCTTTACGGCAGGGGTCCGGAACAGAACCTGCCGTATAAGCGGGGCCCGCCTGTACATTTCATTTTCTATCACATTAGCCAATGTCTGATGTGCAAATTAGGTTTATGCTGTTATAATTTTTCCCAGCTGTTAAAAAATACCAGCAAGTCTGTTTTAGCATTTATTGAATTATGAGTTTCCTTTGTAATTTATGTATTAAAGGGGAATCATGTACAGTGCTGTGTTTCTATAATAATAATACTGCACTGGGCTAGGAATGCAGTTCCATGTTTATGTATCCTCTGACAAATATTTTTATGTGCAAGCTTAGTTTTAAGATTTCTGCTATCACTATTTTTGCTTCCTCAGAGGTTTCCTGAACTTTGGTGCAGTTACTATAGTGGTGCTGTAGCCAACCGCTACTTGAGGAACTGAATAATACAAAAACAAATCCCAACCAATCCCTGATTGGTGCTTAGATTGACCAGTGCCAGTCTCCAAAATAATACTGAAACAGCATTATCTATAATGGCGCAGGGATGGTGCTGACAAAGTTGTTACATTTTCCATCATTGTAAAACATTCTTTTGTTTGTGGGCATCTATATTAACTTGTTTAAAATATACAAATAAATTTTATCAAATTTTATTTCTAGTAAGGTTTGTTACCTTCCTCTCTTCCCATATTACTTATGTAAAAAACAAACATTTAATAGACATTGCCACAAATATGACAAGACTATTGGTGCATTAGCTAAGTTTTAAAACACTAGTTACCTCGATTCACTTGTCAAGTCCTGCAATAGCATGGCTCCATCTATATTGATTATAGAGTCTGTACCGAGAAAAGTAATCCAGTGATCCATGTAGGTGCATAGCTCTTCTGCAGTGACAGAACAGGAGCAAAAAGAACAGTAAGGCCATAGCTCAGGGTAGAGCATATTGCTGTGTGCGCAAATGCATCCCAGGTTCAGTCCTCCGGCACCTCCAGGGAGGCCTGGGAGGAAACCTGACTGAAATCTTGGAAAGCCACTGCCAGTCAGTGTAGACAAAACTGAACTAGATGGACCAATGGTCTGACTCCATGAAAGCAGTTTCCTATGTTCCTGCATTGTGTGAGTTGCACCTCTAAAACAAATATGGACACATGACAACTTTGGCCAGGATGCACTGGATCCAAGGGGGAATTTTAGACAAGTCCAAAAGCTTATATGCACCCAAACTTTTTTTTAATATACTTTCCCCGTTTGAATATCAAATCTCTAACAGTCTGCTTTTGAAGCTTAGCTTCATTTTCAACTATGGCTTCCCCATGTGGAATACAGAACTGCTGTTGAAGAAACAGAAACTCAAAGCTTTCCCTGGGCATGTATAACTCGTAACACACTTTGAATCCTGGCCCTTTTACTGAATTCAGGCCATGTTTGCTCTTCATTAGGAACTCTGGTTTTACCTGCTTTGAAAGGAAGTGAAATGCTTTCCCATACAAGGAAGTTAGCTATTCAGTCACAAAATATAACAGAATTAAAAGATTATCCTGGCAGTTTCTTATATCAGTCCAGAGATGAAGAAACAGCACATCTACTTCAAGTACAACTGAAGATCCATTCTTGATATTACGTTCTCCTGACAGCTAAACTGTCATCATCTGTATAAGCTGTGATATGTCTAGATAAAAACTAAATACCCCTATTGCCAGATTTGACCAAGGTACATCTTTTCAGTGCACTTAACACTTTAAAGTCCATACCCTAGTATTTCTTGCTTCCTACAGCTCCCATTTTTTGACAGAATTATGTAATTTCATACCAGAACTTTTAAAATATTTCACATTTTTAACTTTTTGGGGACATAGCCAAGAGGTTTTGAACACTTTATTTTAATAAAAGTTAAACATACAAAACTGAAATCAACAGTCATAAAAATTACCTCCTTCTGTTAACAGGAAGAACCTCTCGCTATGGATGGATTCTAGCCTACCAGATACAGATTTTAAGTAAACTGACAGACATTTACACTAATCAGTGCATCAACAAATGTTGATGGTACCTGATCTTATTTAATTCATAAAACAAATTACAAAAGGGAACTACAACATAATGTACATGGTGAATGGAGTTCAGATTAATGAGTAAGAATTACTCTTGAATTATTTAGTACAAGAAATAACTAAATCCAGTTTTGTTCATTAACTTAACACCATATTTTACAAAAATAATTATCTACACTGTATACAGGGCTATACATTAACTTTTTGCATCAGACACATTTCAAGATTGAGAGAGAGCACTACTACCCTAAGCAATACATATGGCAAAGGGAAGCAATTGCATCCACAAGATACAGATAGACCTGGACTTCTACACATTTTCCCAAATAAAATCAAGGTGGCCCAGCAATGCTAATGTAGCTGAAATTAGGCACTCTTATGAGAGGAACATCTTGTTGCAGTTAACCAGCTGGGTAAGCCACAAAATTGATTCAGCCCGATGACCTGCTGTACATTTATCAACATAAATTCTCAACAAGAATTACTTCTAAATGACTCTCCCAACACTTAAAAAGTGTGCATCTACATGGGAAGCAAATGAATACATCTTGCACAGCCCATGGCTAGATTCTGTAGAATTTTAAATCAAAATGTTATGCTCAGGGGTCCAAACGCACTTGCCTGCTTGGAACTCACAAATACATTTTTTATTCTGTGAAATCCTCCACCCTTCTCCAGAGCTGGGGAAAAGATGGTGACCTTGGATGATATCCAACTATCAAGACCTTGGATGATATCCAACTAAGTCATACACAGAGCAGACCCACTGAAATCAAAGGACTTAATTGACTTAAGTCTACTGATTTCAATGGATCTACACTATGAATTAGGTGGATAGCACCCTTGTGCTGAATTGAGAGAGATAGTGTGAGTCACCAAGATTCCCCCCAACTTTTCTCTCTATTCTGGAAAGGGGAAGGAAATCTGCATTATTCATGATGAGTCTTGGGAAGACTAAGATGTCTTGCTCCTTCCCAAACTCAGCACAAGAAAGGTGAACTATTTTATTTCACCATCATTTGTTTGATGGTATTCCCTATTAATGATCAAGTATGGACACTTGAGATATCAGAAGCTTCAGGATACTGCAAAGGACATTTTCTCAACACAGCGTGTTATACATGCACATTTATACAACTTAAGTTTTATAACAGTAAAGGGATCATCTGAACAGCTATTATCTTACTTAGGGCTTGTACCAGCATAAGCCAACTGATGTCAATCAACAATCATTCCACTATGCGCCAATAGTTTACTTTTAGAAAAATATAATAAAAAGGTAAATGTAAAGCCCTGAAGAGGTGATGTTAAGTCATTTTCTCCCTCAATTACTGCGGCATCAAATGTCTGACATTGTACTTGGATGTATCTTGGTACTGCGTCATGGGTTTGTCTGCAATTCCACATGTCCCAACTCCAACCTTCCCTGTTACACTCTCGGGAGAAGCAAAGATGCTTCGCTTTACCTGTGGAACAAGTTAAAAACACTGCTTGTAACATTTTCAAATTTCAACAAGTCACAAAGAAGCATTCATATCAAATGTTTACATGGATAATTCAAAAAGCAAAATATGGCCATATTTTATTGATTAAACAGTAATTTTAATGACAAATCTGAAATTGGAAGTGAAACACCTTCCTGTGGCCATGGCACTCAGCAAGTAGTATTTCCCCTCAGTAAACCAACTACAAGCCAGCTAAAATTCTAGAAGGCTCTTTCCACAGCACAATGCAGGGCTAAAGGAAAACATAACAAAACCTTTATATTTTGATACCTATGCACTTCATAAAGTGTTGCCAGCCTCAGTTGCCTGAAAACTCCTTTCTGCATGCTCTATTAAGAATATCCTTAAGACACAGCTGTTTGTTTCTCCTAACTACCACTATTCAGAATAATTTAATATTAAAAGCCACACACTAAGAAGCTAAATCACGCAAGTCAGAGATTAACAGGTCAAAATAACAGGATTGCTTTATCACACAAACTCTGTCATACATGGTAATACCAACTTTTTGAGAATAGGAGACATGCAAATACTATTTTGTATCATGTACATTTTGGCAACATAAAAGCATCATAGTACAGATATGCCATGCCACAAGCTCTACCAGCATGACCTTTCAACTTTGCCAATCTCTCCACTAGTTTATCCCACCCTATTTGGAAAAACTGCAATAAGTAACTAATATTTAACAATGTGTTAAAAATACAATAAATATCTGGAATACACAAATGTCTTTGCCTATAATTTGCCTATACACTTTGCCTATAATTTTTTTTGGGGGGGGGTATTCCCATGGTGCCATACAGTTACTCTACAGCAAGAAATATTTTTCAGCAAGATACTAACCCACATCATATACAAACCTGGCCCTTTTTGTTTTTTGAGTATGCTCTATTGTTGAACTGCTGCCATTTGACTTTCTGATCCTCTCGCTCTTGCTCCAATTCTTTGATTCTCTGGGCCTTTTTTAAAGCTTTCTTCTTTTTATATTCTCGTTGTTGAGCAATCATTTCTTTCCTAAAAAAATGGCATTGGAGGTTACTTATGTATCTCAGCTTTCTCTTCATAAAATCTAAGGATAGTAATGTGTCATGGCAAGGAGGTTGCTATACAATGAGGGCAAATTTTCACGTAACATCCAACTTGAAGGCATTAAGCCTGGAGGTAGTTAATTTTGAGTTATCAATACTGCCCTATGTTTGCATTTTTATCCACCTGAACTGCCTTATTTTTACAACACTGGCAGTTAAGTCGCAGTACAAAGTAATGGCTTTTTATGGGCAGTTACTTCTTCATTGCAACCAACTAGTAGCCCTGCATCACCTTTGCTTTAGCTTCACTTTTGTTCTCAGAACATGTAGATAAAAGCAAGGATACACTGATTAAGAGAGTCTCACCTTGGGCTAGGTGAATGTAAAGACAAACTCTCAGTACAATGGGGCTTCAGCTGTCCAGGCCCATTTCATTCTCCAGCTGTAGAGAGTGCTGTCATTCCTTCTGTAAAGCAATCTGTGCATTGCAAGTTTCAATAAAGCACAGCAATCCTACTTTCATGCACTACTAAGAATAATGGCTCTCTTTCAGAAATCAGTTGAAACTAGCTTGCTAAACACAGAGCTATTCTAGAACTCAGAATTTGTCCCAGCGGAGATACACTATTTTACAGGCCCAGAGCAGTCACTTTGGAGTGACTGTCACTAACACAGCAAGATGCTGATCAAGCATTAAAGCTAGCAGTACAAAGCATGGTACACACTTTCATCATAATTTCAACCCACTATTTAGCTGCTACATATTCACAGTAGGGATTGAGGAGAATTTAGTTTGGTCTGCATTTTTAAGTCAACTGACTTAATTCAAAACTCTCAGGCACAGAGGTCAGAATTTAATTATCCTTCTCCACTTCTCCAAATTTTGTATACAGTTGTCACCTCAGTAAATGAACCAAAATGCATAAAGAAGTGCCTATTTCGTGATAAAATATATTTAGAAATCTGTATATTAAAATAAAATATTAAGTTTGTGTTTTCTGATAAAATATGTAATGTACTTCAATCCAAATTTAAATACAGTTGCTATACAGATTTTTTTTAAAATAAAGATTAATATGAAATTGAAATGGACCTATGAATAAACACAAACAAAAATGACACAGACCAGAAACAGACTGATTTGCCCATCCCTAGTTTTCAGTATGAATTCAGTCCTAAGATGGCCAAGACTGTTTTTGATCATGTTTACAAGTTTCCCTCGGTTGGAACTCTAAAACCTGGATAGCCTAGCCCATATCCTAAGACAATGTCTAACTGGAAGAAAAAATAGCCAATATGCACCACCTCTTTCCCAAATCTGTGGTAATTAAATTTAATAGCGTTGACTTCTAAGGTTTTCCCTTGGGAGAGATAATTCATTTGCAATGCAACCTTACAGCTTTTCTTATTGCTATATCACACACTGAACCAACTGAAAAGAATTTCAGCCACTTACTTGGACATGGGTTTGTTGCCACTGTCTTCCTTTGCTTTCCTTCCCTCTTCCACAGGTTTCAGATTGAGCAAGGGTGTGACTTCAGCATTACCATATCCCGAAAAGGTAACAGCAGCTGTGCCATTTTCTTCGTCTATCTCTTCAATTTCAGCTTCATAACACCTGTAAAGATATCATGGCTGTAAGCATGTGAGTAAAGGTTTACAACTCAACCCTACAAAACTTGCACTTGCAGTAATTAATGTTACGCTTCAGGACATTTCTGTTTCACTTTGGATTAGCATTTCAAGTCAAACTCCTAAAACAAATTCTGACCAGTTCAAGAATTGTCAGGGGCCTGGCATATTTGTCACACAAATTAGTGGTTTGAAATTTGGTTCTGAACCGTTACCTTATATGTAATATTTTCACCTTCAAACATTTAACCAGGTTTTTGGTTGTTTTTGTGAGGACTAATATAGTTAACAGAATCCTGAGGATTTATGTTTCATCATTTTTACCAATTTTCACTAACACAAGATGCATTGGGCTGCAATCCCCACTGACTTGTTCAATAGGACTGAATAGAGATGTATAGGATTACAATTTTAGATTGTAATTTGACAGACTCCACTGCCCTCATATAAAATCTCTCACTCTAAAAGTAAGAAGCTGTATTAAGAAAAGTGTGGTTTATGGTAGTAAATTTTAATGGAGATAATCAAGATAATTATCTGTTTTTCTCAATCAAATCATCTGATACTCAAAGTAGTTGAAAATGCCCTTGAGTACAAGCCAATTAAAAATGAAGTAGAATGTCTGTGCGCAGGTATCTCAGGGGCCTAAATGGAGAAGAGGAAGGCCATGGGGAGAGAAAGACCCTCACCTTGCAGAAAATTGCATTCTCCTCCACAAACTACCAAGGATGAAGAAAGTATGTGTACATTTCCCATATGATGTTACAAAATATCCCTATCAGCAGAAGGCAGCTCAAAGGCAATAGGCCTAGGCCCCTGGAGGAATTGTGTTTGCTCACATACTCACTTCTATCCATTTAGCAAAAGGTGCCAGTCAAAATGAGTCTGGAGAGGTTGCTGCTGTGGCTGAGATCTGAAGTGTGTGTCCCACCCCAATCATTTTGGATCAAAGGAAAAAAATGGCCTCAGACCAGGTCAACCCTTTGGTGCATTGCCTCCAAATTCAATCCCCTCCTCACAATAGCACTTCCAGAGGGTCCAGTGCCCTCCTCACAACAGTGCATTTGAGGACAAAGAAGACTGAGCTCTACTTTACCTGCAAAAGAACCCTGAGAAGAGAAATTCAGTTCCCAAGCACATGGCCCAGTTCCCTCCCCACAACAGTTTCTTCAGAGGCAAAGGGAGCACTCAGCTTCCCCTTTGTTCCTAAAGAGAGGGACTGAGGTTAGGAGGAAACTTGATCTAAGTTAGTGGTTTCCAAGCTGTGGAGTGGGGCCTCTTCAGGAAGGGCAAGAATATCCAGGGGGAAAAACACCTCAATGTCAAGGGGTGGGGCTTAAAGACCTGGGTGGATTGCTGGCAGAAGATGCTCACTGATAACTCTGGAATTGTGCAAAAAGACACAACCTTGCTGGCTGATCATTTTTTGTGAAGAAGGGAGCTAAAAAGGGGTTGCTTTTTTCCTCTTAAAATATATTGACTATGCATAGTTTTAGGATTTTGGGGGGAAAGATACCCTGTTTTATTCCTCTTTGTTCCTCTACCACCACTAATGTTGGAATCAAAGCACCAACCACAAATCCTCCCACATAGAAGTAGCCTTCTATATAAACATGACTGAGAGCAAAGATCTCTGCTTTCCCTGGGCCCAGTCCTTGCATCACTTCTAAGAAAAAAAATTGCATAGGAAAGGAACAGATAGCAATACAGAAGTCTCTTGCCTCTTCCCTATACTTCTTTCCTTACTGCTGGCTCAATGGATCCCAGTTAGGGTTGCCAGGTGTCTGGTTTTCACCTGGAGCCACCGGTTTTGAGGGGTCCTCTCCAGGTCTCCAGGTGAGTCACCTTAATCTCCGGACTCTTAGCTTTCATGTTTAAAAAAAATAAGTTTCTAGGTGGTCTGGTTCAGAAGATATAAACCAAAATGTGAGTCCCCCCACAAATCTTCTGTTAGATCAGGCTGCTCTAATCCATGTCCTTTCAGGTTTTTAGCCAATAAGTGAAGTCAGGGTTGTGATTGACAAGATTTGTTGAACCCAGGCAACAACCAAATCCACAGGTTTTTTCCTGCTTGTCTCACATCAGGAATTCAGTAAATATATAGCTTTCAGCAGCATAAAAAATACTTTCTCTGCACAGAATTGGGACTTGCTTCCAAGTAAACATGCACAGGATTGCACTACAGCAGAAGATCACAGCAGGATCTTGGCAGGCATAAAAGTGTACATGCAGGTTTTTTAATTACTTGCAAAAATGGCATATTATACATTTTATCTTTCAAATAATTTTTGAACAGAAGTTTTAAAAAGTGTACATGCTGCAGTGTTATACTTTTCTAATTAAGGAGCCAAACAAGTTTAAATTTTACTGGGCTGTTGAAGAGGGCAGTTTATTTGTGTTATTCATAACCTGTTTTGAAAATCTTCCCAATATGAAGCTTTTCTGGGAGTGAAGCTGCAATGCTAATTCCACATACTTGGGAGGTAACCCCATTAAATTCAGCAAGACTTACTTTTGAGTAGACATGGTTAGGATTGTGCTGAAAATTAATGAGACTTGAGTGAACATAGAAAAGGATTGTGTTGTAAATCTTTCTCTCCCCCTCCAATCCTTTTTTTCCCCCAAGCAGCTAGCCAGGGCTTACTTAGGTGTCACGGCTTTTATTTGGCAGGAAACTTATTTTTTTCAAAAGAAAGTTTGCAATGACCAACTAGTTTTGACAATAATATGGGCTGTATGTATTTTACATCTCCAGAGTGTGTGTATATGGAATATTTCCAACAACCCTGTGAAGTAGGGTTGGAAACAAGGCAGCTCACAACAAGAAATAAAGCTGTTTAAAACAAGTATAAAACATTTGCAAAACAGCTTAACGTGCCATGTTCTGAATTTTGGATTGGGTGAGTGAAGTTCCTTATCAGTGAACTGCAGTCCTGTGCATCCTTCCTTGTCTGACTAAGCCCCATTGAATACATTGGGACTTGCTTCTGAGTAAACACTGACTGGAATCCTGGAGAGCCAATGCTAGTCCATGTCATCAGTATTGAGCTAGATGATACCAGATGGCCTGACTCAGTATAAAAGGGAAAAGAGACCCAAGGGCCCAGTGACTCCAAAATTTATTTATGCATTTTATCTACAACATTTATATACTGCTTTATCATAAAAAACCTCCAAGCGGTTTATAGAAGGAATTAAAACAATAAAATTCTTGGCAAAAACATTTAAAGACAGGTATTTTAAAACATTCTAGATAAAAGAACCAACAATGAGTTAAAAACAGATAAAAAACATAATAGCTTCTACATGCCTTTTGTCTAAACAAAAATGTTTTTAGCAGGTGCCAAAATAAGTACAATGAAGGCACCTGCCTCATGTAAATAGGCAGGGAGTTCCAAAGCTTAGGTACTGCCACACTAAAGGACTGATTTCTTACAACAGCAGAACAAGTACTATTTGGAACTCATAATATGAAAAGCACACCTTGAACTTGGCCTGGCAGCAAATCGGCAACCAGTGCAGATTTCAGAGCAGAGGTATTATGTGCTGATGGGGTCTCATGTCAGCAATTGTGCTGCAGCATTCTGCACTAACTGCAGCCCCAATTTCAGGCTGTGCTGCATGGGGATTTCTGTGACCTTGGCTGACTGGCTGCCAGGATTTTTTTAGTTTTGGTTAGGAATCCTGACTGGTTGTGAGATGCTGAGTTTTCTGCCTTACTCACAGGAATCTTTTTGTGGTTGGTATGGTATTGCATGAGGAAGTCATCACTGTCTTTTGTTTTTTTTTCCTATTTGCATTTCATTTACCTCTGACCTTACTCCCTTATATCCGTAGAATCAGCAACAACGGTTCGATGCACTGATGATGCACCTTGTTATTTGCATGATGGTTTGTTTCTTGCCCAATAGTGCTAAAAGAGAGTTCACATGATGGGAAGTGTGTCTTCAATTGCTGTTGTTCCCAATCTACTGCCTGTGAAAGTAGACCAAACCATGTGTGTTCTCCGCCAGTTATTACTCACTGGAATTGGGTTGGCTGTCAAAGTGAGCTTATAGCAGCCCACAGAGTAGGCAGGAAAGAGTAGAGTATCTTCTTAACTCTTACTCATTTCTCATACCTCTCTCTGCAGTGAAGGATTAAGTATGTAAAGACATTTGGAAAAGCCAAGTTAAAAGGCAGGCATGGCATTCCAGGCAGGGGGTTGCCAACTCTCTTTGATATGGATATCATTGCAGAGGGTCCCTAGTCAAGTCTTACCAACAGCATAATCCTAACCATATGTACTCAGAAGTAAGTCCTGTTCTATGGGGCTTAGATTCTTAATGTGTTTAGAATTGCAGCCTTCAGGGGCATCCATCTTTACTCCTGAGTGCTCCCATCTCCACAACACTAGGCTTTCTTCCTACAGCAGCCTTCTGGTGACTGGCCTGGCCTGAGAACACTTAAACCCTTCTTGTCAGAAGCAAGTAGGCTAGATTAAATGTTCCTTACCCAGGCTGCCTAAGCAGGTGAGAAGAAATGATCCCTTCACTTCAGCTGGACCTGGAAGCACCCTAATTTAGCTAAGATTTCTATCTTAATTTCCCATCAGAGAAATTTTTAAGTGGTATGCTCCAAGCCACTGTGGTTGATGCTTAATGTATCATGCTTAATGACATCATTAAGGCCTGTCCCCTATGATATCACTAGGGGACACCCCCTCGACATTTCAGGATTTGAGATGCTTCTGACCTGGCAACCCTATTCCCAATTGTTCTAATATAATCTCAACAGAGCTCCAGGTTTTGCAGCAAGTGGCATTCCAAAGAATTTTCCCACAGATATATATACTTTGTGGTATTTTGTTACATATTCCCCAAATATATTTTCAAAAGATTAATGGGATACTCAGGACGCTTATTTAGGATAATTCTCCACTTCGCTTTTCACTTAAGAGAATGGACCACTGGTCTCACCTGAAGGGTGATTTTCATAGGAGGACTGCCATCAAGCGGGTAACATAGCTCCACCTATTGTCCAAAGGCAAGAATGTTTTGAAGTCAAGACTAGGGGCATCAGGCCCCTCCCACTCTCCAGTTCATTCGCAGTGAGTCCAAAGAGAGATATCTAAAAATGCAGGACAAAGGCCAACGGGCTACCAGCAAGAACACAACACAATAACAATATTCATAATAATATGACTCTAACATAGCGATATAACAGTAATAGCAGTCTTGACTTCATTAGTAAATCTAAATATAATAGCGTAACAGGAATATATAAAAACCCCACAAAAATATCTAGGTATCCTCCAACAGGGAGGGTCGTGATGGCAGTCCTCCTATGAAAATCACCCTTCAGGTGAGACCAATGGTCCATTTTCCACAGGAGGACTGCCATCAAGCGGGATGTACCAAAGCAGCCCATAACAGGGAGGGACCATCCACATCCTAATCATCATTAAGAACCTGTTGCAAAACTCGCCTGCCAAAAGAGGCATCGGCAGAGGCATAACGATCTATTTTGTAATGCCTTATAAACGAATGTGGAGTAGACCGAACAGCAGCTCTGCAAATATCAGCAACAGGAGCATTGGTAGCAAAAGCAGCTGTAGTGGCCGCTGATCTAGTGGAATGAGCCGTTATTTTAGATGGAACAGGAAGCTTAAGGGACTCATAAGCTAAGGTAATAAATGCGCGCAACCAGCGGGATAAGGTGGAATTAGCTACTTTATGCCCCATAGAACGTGGATGAAAGAATACAAAGACTCAGTTCGTCGTATATCCTGGGTCCAAACATCCAACGAATGTCAAGCCTTCTCTAGAGGATGGGTAGGATTCAGGCAAAAGGAAGGAAGAACAATGTCCTGGTTGCAATGGAAAACTGAATTGACCTTGGGACGGAAGGATCAGTCTTCAGCACAACAGAGTCCTTGTGAAAAACACAGAGATGGCGGGCAGAAGACAATGCGCCCAGTTCCGAAACTTGTCTCACAGAGGTGATCGCGATCAGGAACATTGTTGAATGACAACAGACGTAAAGGCACAGTCCTAAGGGGTTCGAACGGAGGGCGTTGTAAAGCCTGCAGAACCTTCGACAAACTCCATGAGGGAAAGCGGTGGAGTACAGCCAGTGAGCGTAGAGCGGTTCCCCTCAGAAAACGTTTGATGAATGGATGCGAGGCAATAGTAGCACCAGCAGAGGACACTGAGAGAATGGACAACAGAGTGGACACATGTCAACGTAAGGTGTTGGGTCTAAGCCCCATCATGAGGCCCCTATGAAGGAACTGCAGCACCTGTTGTATTGTGGCCTGGGAAGGATCGAGGTGCTGGGACTGACACCACCTGGAGAATGCCACCCAAGTATGTTGATATATACGAGTGGTAGATGGTCGTCTCGAGGCCAATGTAACGTCAATAACAGCATCAGACAGGCCAGCATACCTCAAATGTCCCCGTTCAAAAGCCACGCTGTTAGGTTGAGCCAATTGGGGTCCTGATGCCATATTGGGCCCTGGGATAAGAGGTCTGGCCTGACTGGGAGAGTCCAAGGGTCCGTCACTGACATGGCAAGGAGATCCGAGAACCACGGTCGACGGGGCCAAAATGCTGCTAACAAAACCAGCCTGGACCTCTCGCGTCATGCCTTCCTCAAGGTTCTGGCTAACAGTGGTATTGGACGGAAGGCGTACAATAGGCCATCCGGCCACGGTAGCGACAGAGCATCCACCGCTTCCGCTGTCGTGTCCAGGTATCATGCGAAGTACCTGGGTAGCTGGCAATTGCAACTGGAGGCAAACAGATCGACTGAGAAGATGCCGAACCGACGCTGGAGAAGATGGAAAATGGTCGGATGAAGTTTCCATTCTCCTGGAAAAACCTCTTGTCTGCTGAGCCAGTCTGCAGTCACATTCCAAATTCCTCTGAGATGTTCTGCTTTCAAGGATTGTAGATGTTGTTCTGCCCAGTCGAATATGAGGTAAGCTAGGTTCTGCAGAGAACGGGACCTGGTTCCCCCTTGTCTGTTTAAATGAGATTTCGCACACGTGTTGTCCGTTCGAATGAGAACATGGTCCAAGGGGAACAGAGACTGAAAATGGAACAGAGCTAAGTGGACAGCCTTTAGTTCCAGCCAATTGATGCTCTGAGTCTGCTCTGCTTCGGTCCAACCCCCCTGAACAAACTGGGAGTTGCAGTGGGCTCCCCAGCCGAGGAGACTGGCATCTGTGGTGATAACAGTCCTGCGGGGTTCTCTGAACAGAGTGCCCTGGGTGAGATGTTGGACCCTCGTCCACCAGCGGAATGAAAGACGCAGTGCGGGGTTCAAGGGGATTGTTCAATGATTGGACCTGGCAATGTCCTGCTGAAACAGTAACAAAGCCCACTGAAGTTGGCGAGTATGAGCTCGAGCCCATGGCACAATATGGATGGTGGACACCAGCATTCCGAGAGCCCTTGCTAGAAGCATGACGTCTGCGGTTGTGTGGTGCATCAGAGACCGTGTGATGTCTATGATAGTGGTAATGCGGTCTGGAGACAGGAACACCGTTGCCTGCAGGGTGTCTAACATCGCCCCTAGATGTTGTAGGCGTTTGGTTGGTTGGAGATGGCTTTTGTCGAAATTGACTAGCCAGCCGTAGGTCTGCAAGACATGGAGCGTGAGCTTTAGATGGCGATGAGCCAGCTCCCTGGAACTCACCCGTATTAAAAGATCGTCCAAGTAGGGGTAGATATGCACCCCTTGAAGCCGGAGGTAAGCCACTAGGATGAGTAGCACCTTGGTAAATACTCTCGGGGCAGACGAGAGACCGAACGGCATTGCTCGATATTGAAAATGCTGGGGGCCGAAGGCAAACCGAAGGAATTTTCTGTGGGCTATGCAAATAGGCACATGGAGATACGCTTCCTTTAGGTCGATAGAAGCCAGGAAGTCTCCTTCGTGAGGCTTTCTGTAATGGAGTGGAGGGATTCCATTTTGAACCTGCGATACTTTACAAAACGGTTGATGAACTTGAGGTCCAACACCGCCCTCCATGACAGATCTTGTTCGGGCACAGTAAATAGGAGGGAGTACACCCCTTCCGACCTCTCTGTTGTAGGGACTGGCTCTACTGCCGCTGTGTCCAAGAGGTGATGTATGGCTGTCTGCATGATGCAGTGCCTGGATGGTGCCTTGGGACAAGGAGAGGGATGAAATCTGTCTGGAGGGGTTGCCCAAAACTCTAGTGTATAGCCATAACAAAGAAGATCTCTGATCCAGGCAACCTGAGTCAGACGCAGCCAATGGTCCCCAAACAGAAGCAGTCTGCCCCCGACCGGTATCACATCAGTACTGTCTGTGCTGGTGAGACCCTCCCTGATATGAGGACGTTGAGGTACCTCTGCATCCCTGGTACTGACCTCTGCCTGGGAAAAATGTTCCAGGCTCGCCTGGAGGAACGGAAATCATTGGTTCAGAAATCGCAGCCTCGTCCCCCGGGCCGCGCTCCTCGAAAGGGCTGGGTCGTGCGGTATGAGGTGAAACGTCTGACGGGCCTGCGATCAACGTTCCTGACAGTGGCCAAGACAGGCTTCCAAGCATCCTTGGGGTCAACAAGTACTGCCTTTAGGGCTTCCTCGCCAAAGAGTAATGAGCCCGAATAAGGTGCCCTTGATAAGTTAACCCTGGCTGTAGAGTCCGCTTGCCAGTGACGAAGCCAGAGGGTCCGCCGAGCGACTACCTGAGCTGCCATAGCTCTTGCTCCCAGCTGATTTGCGTCCAAGGTGGCATCAGCCACAAAGGCCGCTGTCTTGCGTAATTTCACCAGTGACCTCCTCAGAGAGACAGGATCGGGATTAGGATCATCTAAGAGGTCATCCAACCACATCATCACTGCCCTGGAAAAGATGGAGGCTGATGCCAAGGCTCGCATGGAGAAAGCGGTGGCCTCATGGTTTTTGCGTAAGGCAAAGTCCAGCCTCCGCTCAGTGGCGTCCTTTAAATGTGAGTCCCCTTCCCTCAGCAAAAGGGGTCTAGAGACTAGACTGGAAATCGGCTCATCTATGCCGGGGACGGCCAGTCTACTTGTAAAATCCGGAGCCAAAGAGTAAAGCTTGTCCGCAAGGGCGTTAAAATGGCGTGTTTGTAATGGGTGAGACCACTCGTCCTTGGCCAGTTTGGCAATAGGATCTGGCACAGGAAGGTAGTGCTCTGCTGGTGTGGGGGATTTCAGGACCCTGGCCCCTTTAATAGCGGAAGTGGTAGCTGCAGGTTGTGTAGATTGGAGACCAAGGGTGTTCAATACTCTGCGAGCAAGGGGCTGATAATCGGAGGCATCAAACAGGCGATAAGATGTATCCTCCTCTTGTTCCGACTGATCACTCCACTCGTCTCCTTCGGCTTGCATAGCAAATGATGGATCCTCCCCACAAGAAACGTCATCAACAAACCTGCCCCTGGCAATGTCAAAAGGGTTTGGAGAGCATGATGGATCTGCCTCATTGCGTGCATAGTGGCTCATATCATTGGGTTGTCTGCAAACACTGCACTGAGGCATGGCAGTGACCTGTGACTGTGACTGTGTTTGAGAGAAGAACGACAGCATGTCTTGTAGTTGCGATATGAACTCCTGAGACAGCTGCAGCCCCGGTGTGGGAGATGGTTGCACTTGTAGAGGCAAAGATATGGGCGGTTCAGCAGGCTGAGAAGATGAATGAGCCCTAGGTGGTAATATGGGAGGAGGGTAGCTGGTTGCTGGCTGGTCAGGAAACCCTGCAAAGTCCTCCTCGGAGGATGCGGCCGGAGAATTAAAGAGATTTGTTAATGGTTCTTGGCCTGCCTCCTCAGAAACCGGGACAGAGACATAGCATGCCCGCTGGTTGTGCTGTGGCTGAATATATGCTTGGTTTTGGCAACTGCTTTGGTGTGCTTGTGCTTGGTTGCCTTAGATTGTTTAGGCTTGGTTGCCTGAGCTGTCACTGGCTGTTCCGCCATCATATATTTTCGAGGGGGTTCAGTACACGGCCACGGATGGGGCAGAATGTACAGACCCAACAGGCTCAGTACACGGCCACGGATGGGGCAGAATGCACCGGCTCAGATGGCTAAGTATACGCCCGCGGATGGGGGAGAATATACAGTTCCAAACAGCCTTAGTACACGGCCACGGATGGGGCAGAATGTATAATTTCGAACAGCCTTGGTACACGGCCACGGATGGGGCAGAATGTACAGTTCCAAACAGGCTTGGTACACGGCCACGGATGGGGCAGAATGTACAGTTCCAAACAGGCTTGGTACACGGCCACGGATGGGGCAGAATGTACAGTTCCAAACAGGCTTGGTACACGGCCACGGATGGGGCAGAATGTACAGTTCCAAACAGCTTCAGTAGTCAGCCTCAGTCAGCAGTTTGAGTTGAGAGACCTGTGTTCTACTCTGCAGCACACACACAGAAACTGACAAAAAAGGCCTTGAAAAGAATCCTCTATTATTGTACTCTGCAGCACACACACAGAAACTGACAAAAAAGGCCTTGAAAAGAATCCTTTTCTGTTGTAAGGGTTAAACAGAAAGGGCGGGAAAAGGGGGAACAAATAAAATGGCGCCCGCTGAAAGAGCGGGAAAATAAGCCAATCAGAAAAGCACAGGGACGAGGAAGAAGCAATGGCGGTCACTGAAGAACACCAGTGAGCTGAAACAGGGCCGACCAAAAACACTGCTGCAGCAGAGTGGCGTCAAAATAAGCTCCACAGCCGTAGGGCTGAAGAACGCTATCGCAGCTTTAAGGGCCAGCCATGAAAATCACTGCCGAGGAGGCAGAACGGCCTGCGAAATCCCTACAGTCGTTGAGACAGTCGCAGCTAGCGGGGGGGGGGGGCAATCGGCAAAGAAAGCTGCAAAATGGGAAGGAGCCGCAGCCTCCTGAAGTCAGTCGCGGCGAGATTTAAAATGCCGCAGAACGAGCCGGGGAGGGAAGGAGACGGAGCAGCCCAACTAAATAAAGGGCCACTGGAAAGGCAAAAAGAGCCACAGCCGCAGGCTCCTGGGGAGGAAAGACCAAGGGAGCCACCGCGAAAGTAGGCGGCAATCTATAAAATACACGAGACAGCGGAGGAGCAGAGCAGGAAGCTGCAGCCGCAAGCTCCTGGATTAAGGCTGCATCCGCCGCCTGAGGAAGGGAGAGCCGCAGCCGCGGTCTCCCAGTAAGTCGCCGTTCAGGCAGGGACTGAGGAAACAAGGGCGAAGAGCAACCCACCAAAGAAATTCCCCAGGACAATAAAAAACAAAGACAGAAAAAGAACAATCAGTCCCAGACACACTAAATTAATTAACAGATACACAAAACTTATCTACGCTATCTTATACTCCAACTTGCACGGACGAAAGGCAAGAATGAACAGGAGAGTGGGAGGGGCCTGATGCCCCTAGTCTTGACTTCAAAACATTCTTGCCTTTGGACGATAGGTGGAGCTATGTTACCCGCTTGATGGCAGTCCTCCTGTGGAAAATACAGCTGCCATTTGTGGAAGATGGATTTAATTTTCTAGGTATTAACTTATATCATAAGGCATATTTGTTAGCTTATACAAATGATTCTCAGATTTCTCTTTCTATGAATGCCCCAGCTTGGGTAATTTTAGAGATGGGTTATTTAACCCCCTCTTTGGATGGCTAGTGTTGGGGGTCTACATGTAATAAAAATAAAGGACCAATACCACCTTCAATTTTAGCAACAAAAGAGACATGGCATATAGTGGCTCATGAGTTAAAATTTGACCCATATGCCCACGCTAAATTAACTTTACAGGGTAATCCAGATTTGAAGACAAGAGAGGCAGCATTTTTTGTGGAAGAAATGGGTTGAATGTGGGAGATATACATTAGATCAGCTGATAGGTTCAGATGTAGATTTTTTGTCATTTCCTATTTTACAGCTTAAGCATCACTTACTAATGAGTACAGAATGGCAATATCTTCAATTACATTTGCTAAATATCTGTTTATGGGCCATCTCCTCTAAGTAATTTGGCATCTCCTAAATTGTTGGACAGAATTATTGGATCCTTACAGAAAGTTAAGCCCATAACAGTTGTTCATAAATGTTTAATGGATCTTTGTAAGGTAGAAGAAGTTCAGGAAGTCAGAGAACAGGGAATTAAAATATTATAAAGCCTGAACAATGGGAAATTGTTTTAGAATATATGCAGAATGTTTCCTTAGACCTGAAATTGAGATTGATTCAGCAAAAATTAATATTTCAAGTATATTAGACTCCACAATGTTTGTATAGGAAGATACTTTTTAATAGAGGTAGATGTTGGAGGTTTAATGCTGAGAATGCCTCACTGAGATATATGATGTGGGCTTGTCCAGTTATATATTCTTTCTAGTCAGAAGTTGTTATCCATATTTTGTATAGGAGAAATCCTTGATATTTGCAGATGTTCATTCACTTTTAAATTATGTTCCTGTAATATGGGGGTTAACAACAGGACAACAAAAGTGGCTTCTGCGAGTCTTTATGGTTGCTAACAGCGAATCCTGAAAGAACACCCATGGTCTATTATGCAGCAGATTGAGGACCTCAATACACTGGCTACATGTGAACATATTTCATATAGACATCAATTTTGAGTGAATACCTATTTGGACATCTGAGAGCTTATATTAACATATATGCTTAACTCAAGATGCATGTACATTATTGCATCTGTAATGTACACTGATGGCAGTTTATTGTTGTTAATAGTATTAATATATTTATTTTATTTTTACTTTATTTCATTATTTTTTCTTTTTCTTTCCTATGTTAATTTGCAAAATAAAAATTATTTTTTCCCCAAATTTGTGACGAACTGTAAATACATCACATTTCAATTACAGCACACGAGATTTTTTGAAGGTAGCAAATTTAAAAGTTATTAAGAGACCATACTGTATTCTACAATGCTCCCGTCAAACTATGCAGCTGAATCAATGGACCTTGCTCTCAAGTAACATTCTTTGGGTTTAAGATATGTTTTGTATTTGCAAAATACAAGATCCGTAACTATCATTGTTACTGAACTGGTCCTTATTGGGAGAGCAGAATATAAATCAAAGGGAAATATCTTACCATAGAACTGTATAATTTCATGTAACTGTTACAGAAGTTTGTTTTCTACACTTACTGTCCATCTTCGCTCCATATTGCCATACATCTGTCTCCAACTTTCCATGTGTGACTTGGAAGAGTAGAAGCAGAGCTATCAGAACTTGCAAGCGTTTCTGAAGGTTGTGTTGAAAGAAGGTCTTTGGTTAATTCTATAACTTCCTGGGTGGGGAAAAAAAGTCTTCAAACGCTGTTTAAGTCTCCCCCCTGCCCATTCACGAAACTATTCACTGATTGTGGCAGTGCTGCCACAGCACATGAAACTCTTCCTCATAATTCACTAAAGATTTTTCTATAAACTTGAAGAATCTGTCTGGTTCCTTAGCAGGTATCTCATACCTAGTTTAGCATAGTTTGGGGGGAGAGCAGCAGGGAAATTGCTGGGTTTTACCTGTTACATTAATTACAATGTTTATTTTTGCATTCCAACAACAGAAGGGGAAAGTGTAGTCTTAAGCTTTGTAAAAAGTAAAATGTAGACAGCAGAAAATGGCAGACAACTACTACATGAAAGTGGCTAAATTGCTGGCATTCCTCAGGTTTTTTGCTCTCCTTCCAGTTATAAAGCAAGGATTACTGAGCCTTTTAAAAATAAAATTAATTTTACTATTAACTTATAAATTATGACTTATTTATGTGACAAAGAAATATACAAAGAATGCACTGGCTAGCAGAAGAAACAAATTTCTCAGCAAGCCAGTTTTCCTGTTTGAATATTGAAAACTGTACTTATGTATGAATAACCCAGTATAAAATACACAAGCCAGATAGAAAAGGGTGCACACATACAAAAAAGGATACTTTTCTTTATAAAATATGAATGAGCAAAGGCTCAACAGTTTCCTACAATTGTATTTTGCTATTTATAGCTCATACTACTTATAGGTTATAAATACCGTTTATAAAAAAATAATGTATTTGAGATTTTAAATATACTGGATTGTATCCGCCACTGTCGTTCCACTTGCACAACAGAACCTCCCTCTCCTCTTCCCTGTACACACTCAAAATCTGCTCCAGAAGGTTGGGAACCTCCACAGCAGATTTTAGGGGCATGCAGAGAGAGAAGGTGGTAAAGTTAACACACTACATTATTGGCATTGTCTAACTGATCTCCCTCATTTGCTTTTTCCCTCCCCCATTGTCTGCTTCTCTTGTTCCTTTAATTTGTAAACCTAAAGGCAGGGCCTGTGCCTCTTTTCATTTCAATACTGAGC
Organism: Rhineura floridana; assembly: GCF_030035675.1. Lineage (NCBI taxonomy): Eukaryota > Metazoa > Chordata > Lepidosauria > Squamata > Rhineuridae > Rhineura > Rhineura floridana. The sequence continues at coordinate 77,764,031 of NC_084486.1, read as the reverse complement.
GTGCCACCATCACTGAATTTTTGATTGAGATGAGCTGCTTTGGGGGCCAATATATGCCTGAAAAGTGGCATAAAATAGAATAGATTTTAACAAGAAAAAAAGTAATTTAATACATATGCACCTTTCATATCTGACGAGATTAAGACTTGTCTTTTGTCCTCAGATATTGGCAGCCGGACAATAAGCTTGCAAAAGGCTGCCCTTATGTGCAGAAACAGCAAAGAAAACATGAATGAGCAAACAAAGCATATGACAAAATCATTTGCAAACTGCAGTCTAAAGAACAAAGAACTAGAACTACTGATGACTTCTGTTAAGTGTTTGCTAGGCACACCAGATTCTGAAGACAACAGCACAGATGATACTGCATTATCAAGCAGCACTCTGAAATTAATACATTTCCTACAAGACTCTAGTTTGATACGTTTTTTAAAAGTAACACACACATTTAGGGTTCAGAATGAAGCACTTAAATGCATTTCCACCAGATTTCTATGTTTTCTTTAAACAGCCCCAAGGTTGTATTAGCGATACAACTGTTTTTAAAAATAGAAGTCGTAATGTCATGCACTTGGACTAACTAGTTTGTACTAGTTAGAACTTGCAAAACGGTAACATCTGTATTAGATTATTGCAATGTGTTGTGCATGGGGCTAACTTTGAAGAGTCTTCAGAAACTTCAAATGGTTCAGAATGCAGCAGCAAGATGCTAGTGAATGCTTACCTTTAGAATTTATAAGACCTTTGTCTGCTGGGTAATTCCAGTGACCAATCTAACATTTGTAAGTTCCTTTACATAATATTTTGTGTTTTAGCTAATATTACTTGAACTCCAATTAAAATTAAACTATTGGTTAACTGGGTTGATCTGCCCTACAGAAGTAAGTCATAAAGTATGCTACACGTAGTTTACATATTTCCTTTTTATTGTGTTATAAAGATGTGACCAATGTAACAGTTTTGCAAAAGATTATATATTTAACTTAGACAATTGAGTTCTCTAAAAGTATGAATCAAAAAATAAATTCCATTGGCAGCAACATACATAATTTGCCACCTTGGGCTCCTGCTGGGAGGAAGGGCGGGATATAAATCAAATAATAAATAAATAAATAAAAATAAAATAGCTAATGTTTCATGGACAAGTGTCAAACCTATGGTAATGTTTATTGGAAACTGTGGAAAAAAGGTTTTCTGGCAAATGACCTGTGACCAACTTCACATGTGACAATTCAATGACAATCACCCATAAATAATGCCTCTAAAAGCAAGACCCTGTGCATATGTCACTTTACTGTGCATTCACAAGTTGCAGGGCATAAGGGCATTATTCCTTATATTTGTGGTGTTTATTTTAAATTATGTGAAAAATTAATTTGTGTTCAAGACTTGCCTTCAACCTTCTACAGGGTTGTACTGTTCTCTAATGCAAGTCAAGAGACCTTCAGCACCTGAGTGTCAGCTCTTCACTGAGACAGCAGTGTCGGTGGGGGTGCAGGCAGGGCTGGAGATTCCTTGGTAATTGCCAGGCCGTAAGTCCTCAGCCGGCAGTTTGGCTATAAATCTGCCCGGCTAGCAAGGAGAAAGCAAGATAAGGGCAGAGGCCGTTCAAAGCTTACGTGCCAAGCCAGAAATCCAGAAGAGACGTCAGTGAAGGTCCGGGTCTAGTTTGCCGAGAGATCAGTCCAAGTCAAGGTTCAGGGGATAGGAAGACACACAGTGGTCACGCCTGACGTTGTAGTCAGCAACAAGCTGAAGCCAAGGTTTGACTTTTAAGGAGCAGGTTTGTCAGCAGGTGTGAGCCATCAGCGTTTTGACCTTAAGTGGACAGGCCTGCCTCTCTTCTGCCTGACCTTCTGTTGTGTACGTTCTGCAGGTGAGGGGGGGTATCCTGTTCACTGTCTGTGTCTGGCTGAAGGGCTTCAGCTGTGTCTGGGGTGCTCTGCAGCTGAGGGGGAGAAGGAGCTGGGTTCTCAGGAGTTTCCTCCATTTCTCCTTCTGGGTCTGCTGCTTCTGGGTCTGCTGCTGTTACTCCTCAGTCATCCTCGTCTGATGAGTCCTCTGATGGGGCCATGACACTGAGGTGAATTTTTGTATCTTTAGTTGTCCCCTTCTGGGGGTTGCCAACCCATTGCCCACATGTGCCAGGCACCCGCAAAGGCCTTCAGTAGCCTGCCCAGCAGGCAGCCCAGAATCTGAGCTTTAATTTTTTTTTAAAAGGAAGTCTCTAGCCTTCCTAGAAAGAAAGTTATGAAGCAAATTGTGCATGTACCCTTCTATTTAATTTATGTGAAATGAGCCAGGCTGGCTGCTCCTGGCTAAAGCCACTAAATGAAGTCAGAGCTGTGACTGATTAAGTGAGTTGATTGGACACCAGGCAATAGGAATCCCTGGGATCTAAAGAGCTGCTGTTTTGCCTTCCCTTTTAGTGCAGTTGTCCTGTGTCTGTCTTTTTTTTTTTTTTAAGTCCTTGGAATCTTCATAGTTGCCCTTCCTTTTCCCCTAGCACCCAGAATGCATTTTTCCTGTGCTGGGTTCATCTGAGATCAGGTAACGCTTAGAAATTATTTTCTACAAACACTACTACACAATATGCATGGGTGAATGTTAAAGAATCTCCCTCCCAATAGGCAAATGTGAAAACTTTGCAAAGATTAGAGTTGTCACTTGGGAAAGACAGGGTTCTTTTGACTTTTAACAGTTGTATGGCAGGCAGAAATTCAACAGATCAAGCCTTTTCTAATATGGGAATATATTTATGGTAAAAGCTTCAGCATGACTACTCTCTAATTTTGTATTATGCCACACCCTCATGGCAGCCATTTTGTGATTGGTATCCCCAGCACTCTCTCAAAATTTGAGATGTGCCCTCTGGTCCAGAAAGGTTGGTGCCCCCTGGTCCCACCTATGCAACATAGGTAAGGAGAGCCAATCAGAACAGGCCTGCCTCCTTGATACATCTGAAACTAAACTGGTAGAAACTTCTACATGCTTCAAGAAAGTGAGTGGGGGTCTAGTAGAGAAATATCAGTTCTACATTTCTGTAAACCAAACTAGGTTGAACCTTACCAATAATTAACCTAAAAGGTTCTCTAATTACCAAATACATTAACATATATTATCTAAATGCAGTAACGTACATCCTTCTTGCCTTTGTCTGACTTGTCTTTTAGATTGTAAGCTTCTTGAGGGCAGACACCTATCTCTTTTTGTTAAAACTCTGTAAGGTATCCTACATTACTAGTATGGTACAAATTTGTACTATTGTATGATAAAGATAATATGCCTAAAAAGTATTAAATTATTAGGGAAAGAATTATGACATGGATTGAAATGACACACATAACACATTTATGCTATGTAGTTTGCCCATTGTGGTGTTACATTGGTCACAAGAACCTTTGCATGTAAAATACATTTCTGTTTACATCTCATCAAATTTTCCTAATGCTTACAAACTCAAAGAAGAGAATAAAATTAAAACTTATAGATTTTTCTTTTCATTTGCTGAGGAGGAATAAACATATATGTTTCTGTGACCAATGTAACACACTCAACCAACATACTTTTATTGTCCTAAGCTTATCTGATTTTGTTCCTAACATAAAACTTATTTTCAATATACAAAATGAGAAAACAAAACTATCAATACAATAAAGGGTCATTAATCTATTGGAGAAGTCTATAACTGAAGTTTGGGGAAAAAACAAAAATCCTGAGTCATCTTGGATGCCATGATTTTGGTTGTACTCATTTGCAAAATACCATTTTGAAAAACTGCTGTCAGATAATGAAACTTTGAGGAACTGTCTTTAAAATGATATAGATGTTAACTATATATGAAAATGAAAAATGGACCTATAGGTTGACATTTTCATGGAATTGCCCTGCTTAAGAGAGGCAGTGCACTCTTGCATTGTTAGGATTACTCATATGATCAGTCTAGGAATAGGAATCATTGCCCTCGCTTTAACTCTACTCCATTTTGCCACAGCGATATATACACTAAATGATCCCTTATTAGCTGATGTCACTCCAGAAGAATGCTTCTTAACTGGTGGTACTTGTACCAGGCATAATATGTAGTACCACCAATAAAAAAAAAGCACTTAGAAATGGGGGGTGGGGTGGATCATGCAATAGGTGAGAAAAACAAATTCTGCAAATGTTTGCAGAATGTGCAAAGAGCACGTAAACACAAAAGGTAAAAACACAGGGTTCTTTGTAGATCTGCAATCAATATTTAATATTCAGCAATATGAATCAATTAAAATTTTAATAAACTAAAAAGGTGTCCCAATTGATCGAGCAGTAAATTGTTAAATATACATACTAGCCCTTATAAAAATGGCAGATGGCAAGCATCTTTAAAGAGGCTTCCTTCTTGTCTCTCACATATGAGGGAATGCCTTTTCTAAGGTAATACCTCCTACAATTCACACACAAGTCATCCGAAAACAAAGTAATATAGGTTTTTTGCTTCAGAACTATTGTTTTTACACATACGCATTTTAGGTTATTTAATAGACTAAAACTCATACAACTCATATGTCTTTAATCAGGTGACAGCCTTAGATCTTTGGGAACTATTTTAGTTCCCTAAAAGGTACATTGATTGCCCCATATTTGTTTATGGACCAGCATTCAGCACAGTCCTAGTCAATAACTCCAGGGTAAATACTTTGCCACTCAGGACAATGTAGAGGATCTATGTGAGAAAGCATTTGAGCTGCAAAGCTTTTTCTAATTCTCACCTGTAAGTCTTTCTTGAGTTTTAGTAAATCTTCATTATCTCCATTTCCTGTCAAAGCAGCTTCAACTTGTTGGAGCTGAGCTTTATAGCTAGCTAACTGTTTTGCAAGGTCTTCTGACATCTGAGGGAAAAAAGTTATTACAAAATAAAAGTTTTTTATTTGTCTTGTAGAAGTAAAATAGGCATTTAGAACATAAATTGCTAACTTATTCATCTGTTAGAAATTCTACCATGAGTCTCTAGTGCTTCTGTGTTCCTTTAATAAAATGAAACATAGTATCAAGAAGTTGACATAAATCTAGGTGGCTGGTGAGCTTCAAATGACATCAAAGCATCCCTGAAAGCATAAAATTATATATATATATATATATATATATATATATATATGTATCACTGAGGTCAACTATATACAACTCTAGTATTTAACCTGTTAATATCTCAATCACTCTGAACAGACATTATTGAAACTTGTCCTTCTTTGCTTTTCATTAACCTTAACTAACCTTAAAAATAGGTTATAACTCAACAGCCACATCAGCCTGTAACACTAAAACATGTGCAGGAAAAAGCCACCATGAACCTTGTACACTCCCCTTTCCTCATCCCATACGCCCAGGAGGACTTCTGCAGAGTTTAGGTTCACTTTCTACAAAATCAACCAGGAACCATAGCTTTTTGGTTAGTTTAACAAGCCAGTTTCATAATCCATTGTTTCAAGTCTGGTTATTTTGAAACTTACTAACGGTGGTTTCAAACTATGATCCCTTGTTTATACTTAGCAAAGCCAGGTTTCGGGAAAGTGAAACTAAACTCTGGCTGTGCAAGAGGAGAAAGGAAGGGGAGTACATGAATCCAAGGCTCACAGCAGCTCCTCCCTGCTTACACATGTAGCATTAAGCCATGGTTTAGTTACACATGGGAGACCAGGGTTCGAATTCCCACACAGCCATGAAGCGCACTGGGTGACCTTGGGCCAGTCACTGCCTCAGCCTCATGAAAACTCTATTCATAGGGTCGCCGTAAGTCAGAATTGACTTGAAGGCAGTACATTTACATTTTAGTTACACATTCCATCATCAATTAAAAGGCTGGCAAAGTATAAATGCCTTGAGTAGTTCCCTAAAAAGTCAGGAGGCTCCTGGCCTGAGTGGGTCTTACAAAGGGAGTTCAAAGTCATGCTTTATGCAAGCAACCACCTTTGATATAAAAGGCACACAAAGCAAGAACTCATTCAGACTTGTTTCATTTATTACAGTGATTTATATCCCACTTTTCAGAGCCAGTGTGGTGTAGTGGTTAAGGTGTTGGACTACAACCTGGGAGACCAGGGTTCGAATCCCCACACAGCCATGAAGCTCACTGGGTGACCTTGGGCCAGTCACTGCCTCTCAGCCTCAGAGGAAGGCAATGGTGAAACCCCCTCTGAATACTGCTTACCATGAAAACCCTATTCATAGGGTCGCCATAAGTCGGAATCTACTTGAAGGCAGTCCGTTTCCATTTTTTCAGAACAGAAATCTCTCCATGGCCCTTACAAGAATCACTTAACTACATTTTTTTTAAAGAAAACCCCACAACAGCATCTCATCATTCTAGAAAACCATCAGGATTCTTCCCACAGGGCAGCCAGTGGTGAAGATGGGAATAATTCAAGCACTGGAGCAGATGCTGAGGTCATCTTCATCTGCCTCCTCCTCTTTCTCTCTCTTTGAAACCTTCCTACTAGAAGCTGTTAACAGATCACCCTGTACGACTGGGGAAACTCACATGGAAGAAGTCAAAAGCAGCACCTTGAATTGTTTCTGAATACAAACCAGCATCCAATGCACCCTTATCAATAGCACATGAGAGTGGCTGTACACTATAGTCAGCATGGATTTTTCACATTCTGCAATGTTAAAATGAAAATACCCCCATTCTATTCTGATGCTTCCCATAAGCTCATTTCAAAACAAAACCTTACAGTCCTGAACTCAGAAGTGCTTGTTTAACAACCCTCTCAATTTTCATGGCAATATAGAAAACAGAGAGAACTGAGAGTTCAAAGTATAAAAAGAGAGGAAAAAACAGACCCCTGTTGGACTTTTTCTGTCAGAGTTCTCATAATTTGTTGAAAAATCAGCCACATTCACAGAGTACCTGTAATCCTATTATTGACCTTGCCCCATACTCTGACCTTCATATTCTGCAGTTTAAAAGTTTAAAAAAATGCCTGGCTGATTTTTAATTAATTTAAGAAATTTAGCACTGAACTCAATGATAAGGCAAGGCATGCACAGTAAGAACCAACTGTCAGTGTTCTAAAAGCCAGACTCACAGCTGGTTGGCTTGCCTAATCAGGGGACCACACCTACACCAGACCTTTATTTCACTTTAGACAGTCATGACTTCCCCAAAGAATCCTGGGAAGTGTAGTTTGTGAAGGGTGCTGAGAGGACACTCCTATTCCCCTGACACAGCTCCAGTGGTCAGAGCAGTTTAACTTTGAATGAAGCTCTGTGAGGGGAACAGGGCATCTCCTAGCAACTCTCAGCACCCTTCACTTACTACACTTCCCAGGATTCTTTGAGAGAAGCCATAACCATCTAAAGTAAAATAAAGGTCTGGTGTGGATGTGGCCAGGGATAGCTTTGGTTTAAATTTGGGTGCAAGACTTCATGTGCCAGCTGTAGAACAAAAAGATGGGGGAAGTGCTGAAAAAGAATGATACTGTTCACAATGTTTTCCTTCTGGAAAGGAAAGAGGCTTCCCCTTTGCCCAGTGCCCGCCCAGCCACCCACCCAATCTCCTCCCCTCCCCTCCCCTCCCCGGTCCTCCCCCAGGTCAGTTTCACCTATCCTAAGCATTATTGAACAGGAGTAAATCCTACTGAACTCAAAAAGCATGCAAACGATCAAACCTGCCTCCCCTCCTCCTCCCATCACCTCCCTTTTACACCCCTTCCCTGCCCTTCCTTCACCCCTCCCAATCCCCTCCTTCTGCTCCCCTCCCCTCTCCCCTCCCCTCTCCCCTCCCCTCTCCCCTCCCCTCTCCCCTCCCCTCTCCCCTCCCCTCCCCTCCCTCCCCTCCTCCCTCCCCTCCCCTCCTCCTCCACGGTCAGTTTTACCTATCCTAGCCATGATTGCATGGGAGTAAATCCCATTGAACTCAATAAGCATGCAAATGATCAATCCATTCTTATCAAATTTGCACAGGATTCCAATTCTTACCTCCCAGATTAAAAAGCAGAGAAATTCACTAATAGGCAAAAACCTGTGCGATTTAAAAACATACCTATAGCCAACAGATATTTCTATCAAACTTTAAAAAGCAGGGAAATTGGGCAGCTATAGTGAATGCACCAGGGCAGCAGGAAACCTGATCTCCCTTCTGAGGTATTGTACTGCCCTACAAATTTGTCAAAATGCAAACACAATTTGGTGCATAAGCACCTTAAATCAAGCTGGGAAATTAACTAGCAACCAAATCAGCTGTTTTAAAACAGGGGTGAAACAGGGGTTACACACGTTCCAAATAGAACACCAACCAGTAATCTGGCTGCTGAAATTTGGACCAGTTGAAGTTTGAGTCATTTTCAAGGTCACCCCCACAAAAAGCACATTGCAATAACCAGAGCATGGAGTATAGCAGCCAAGTTATCTCTGTCCAAAAGGGGACATAGCTGGTGAACCAGTCAGAGCTGGAAAATGACACTCCTAGCCACAAAGGCCTTCTAAGCCTCCAATGACAAGGTTGGATCCAAGAGCACCAACAAGCTATGGACCTGCTCCTTCCAGGGGAGTGCAACTCTGTCCAGGCCATCTCCCCACCTCTTGGACTCAAGAACTCGGGAGGTATAACACCTCTGCCTTTTCAGGATTCAGCCTCAATTTGCTGACTCGCATTCAGTCCTGGAGGTAGGAGCAGAACCCACTCAACTACAGTGTCCCCAACCCCCACATTCCAGAAGGATACTGTGGTCAACAGTATCAAAAGCTGCTGAGGGATCAAAGAGAACAAGCAGGGTGGTAACCCCCTATATCTCTCCTGACAAATGTCATCAACCAGGACAAACAATGCAGTTTCAGTACCATGACCAGGCCTGAAATCAGCATGGAATGGATCCAAATAACCAGCATCCTCTGAGATTGCTTGAACCTGGACTACAGCAACCTTCTAAAGCACCTTGTCTAAAAAGGGAATATTCACCACTGGAATTAACCATGGTTTAACCCTTCTGGGTCCAGGGAGGTCTTCTTAAGAAGGGAACGCACCATTACAGCTTGTCCACATCCTCAGGCCTCAATAATCAAAACTGATCCAGTACAGATGGATCAGAGAGTTCTCTGGACACCTCCACTGAACTTGCTGTAACTGTGGCATCAGAATCTGAGTGATAATTAGACCTAATATATAATTCACCTGGCAAGCTGTTTTCCCAAAATATGCCACCTGCCCTACACCTGACATATGTTACATACTGTGTGGGGTAGGTAAAGACACTGCTCCTTACTATAAGCGAGATGGGAGCCCCACCCACCTATCAAAACAGCCCATGGGAATGGGAGAGGTAAGTATCCAGTCAGCAAGCTGGATCCAATTCCAGATCACTACTCTAGAGGCTTATCTAATTTAGCATGTTTATTTCACTTGTATTAGGTAAACAAAGCTAAAAACTTTGAAACTCCCAAACTTACATAATACTGATTTGCAACTGGCATCTATTCACTGTTACTAATGAAATTATGAAACGTAACATTTTCTGTGGAAAAATAAAGCACTGGAAAATTTTCTAAATCACATCACTGCACAATGTGAAGGAGCATTTAACCCCTTTTCACCACTGTATGTGGATAAAAACCATCCCTTTCCAACACTTGGAGCTGAGAAAAAGAGACTGTCCACTGGTCTACAGTATGTTCACTTGAATTCCACAAGTCTGGAAGCAGATTTGCTATTGCATTGAAAGGTTAAACCTAACAGCAATGACTGGGTGCTGAAAAATAGCCAATGTCTGGAAGCAACCAATGAGGAAAGTTCCCATATCAGTATTGCTGGCCCCCATGGCCTCCAGAAGAGGTGCAACACTGATATGATTACTTATTACATGGGTGGGTAACTTTTTTAGCTCCATGGACAAGATCCCCCTTGTAAATCACCTGCCATCACAAATAACAACAAGTGATTTGGTGTTTTGAAGTCTCAAACTCAGGACGTTAGCACATCAACTGCAGTTGAACTACAAGGAGTTCACTTGCGCCACCATATCAAGCCCGACTGACCTCCCCACACATCATCTGATGTCAGTGAAGTGAGCCCTGCTTAGTGCTGGGTTCAGGTGCAAAAAGGTTCCTGGCAGGGAGCTCTCTTGCATACCTTTACTAAGCAGGATTGACTTCTCTGCATATCAGCTAACCTGTGGGAATACAATCTTGTTTTGTACAAAGCTTCAGGAGCTCCTGACACCAACTGGTTGTTGAACACTCTGCAAACTGTGCAAAGGGACTTTGCAGGTGCTGTCAATTGACAGCGCCTACAAAGCCCATTTTGGCCAAGCTCCACCATTACCCGCCCAACACCTGACATCATATATGTAGGGCAGGTGGGCATGGCTTGCCCAAAACAGCCTCATGGGCCCATGGGGTGGAAGTTCTCCACTCTTGACTTACTATGTCTACCCTTCTTTCATCTAAACTAAATCAAATATTGTCTTATTATTGTTATGTGCCTTCAAGTCGATTACGACTTATGGTGACCTTAAGAATCAGTGACCTCCAAGAGCATGTCATGAACCACCCTGTTCAGACCTTGTAAGTTCATACTTTATGGAATCAATCCATCTCTTGGTTGGCCTTCCTCTTTTTCTACTCCTTTCTGTTTTTCCCAGCATTATTGTCTTTTCTAGTGAATTGTCATGTAGGTCCATATAAAACAACATGATATGCAAGTTTTCAAGTTGCACAGAATTCTTCTCTAGATGAATATTAAAACAACATAATGTAGGGGAACTGGGGAGAGGTCTTGTGGCAGAGGGAATGTTGTAACTTATTTCAGTCTCAAGATACTATTTCAGTCTCAAGATACTATTTGAGAAAGCCCTCTACAGCCTTAATTATCTCAGACCCATGCCTTGTACAGATACTGAAAGAGAAGAGGCCCCCATTACAGTTCAAGGGGTTCACAAAATCTTTCCTTCCAGTTCTGACAAAATGCAATGAAACAAAACTTAGAAGCCACCTCTTTCCTTCATGCTGTGCATCTGCAAAAACCCTTGTTCAACACTTTCTATGTACACAGATGTTTTGCCTAGAAACGTATCCAGGGCTGCCTTTCAGGGAAGAGAGGTGCCATTTATGTGATTTACAGAAGCTTTGATGTGCTCATAGAGGAACATTAGTGCACAGTGAACATTAATAAGAAAGGAGTGGTGGGTTCAGTGGGCATTACATGTCACGTAAGCCTTTTCTTCTGGCTTTAGCCCTGTAGAAAGACGCTGGTTTGTCTGCCTTTTACTATTGAGGACAGAGAGTACAATGAATTCCATGGTATCAACTACCTTGTTGCTGTTGATTATAGGTTAGCTAGCACAACAGCTTCTTTTTGTGTTTCCTATCAAAGCTGCAGTAAAGACTCTGTGAACAGGTAACATTAGGTGATTTTTACCAGTGTGGTATAGTGGTTAAGATGCTGGACTACGACCTGGAAGACCAAGGTTCGAGTCCCCACACAGCCATGAAGCTCACTCGGTGACCTTGGGTCAGTCACTGCCTCTCAGCCTCAGAGGAAGGCAATGGTAAATCCCCTCTGAATACCGCTTACCATGAAAACCCTATTTCATAGGATCGCCATAAGTCGGGATCAACTTGAAGGCAGTCCATTTTGATTGTCAGACTCCCCAGCATACATCAACAGCTTGTGAGAGTGCATAGTAAATGGGACCAACTGGGATGAGAGCCTCCCTCTTTTACAAAAAATTTTTTCCAGGCTCTCTTAATCTTTCTCAACTATGCCCAGCTTGCTGATCATGTTCCAGTTTTCACTCACACAAGCTGCATCTCCTTTGTTCCTAAACATCACCCATTTATCCTCAGATCCAATACATAAATACAAAAAGGAGTTCACTGCCCCTCTTCCCAGTCTGCCCAAACATTTCATTTTTAGCCCAGACTATTCTATCCTGTTTCAGCTCTCTCCAACTGCTTATTCCACTGTCATCTTCCAGTCCTAATACCCATTTAGAGCCTGGGTTTTAACCAGATTGGAAATCACAGGTCAAACTGAATACCCTTTCTCTCTAGTTTTAGACAAATATGTGCTGATTGAGGTTACTTACTAGTAACAGTGAGACAAGCTCTATACAGTTTGGAACTCAATACTTGGACTGACTTCTCCCACATGAGCCTACACAAACCCTCAATTTTTCATCTGAACTGCCTATCTGAGGTTAGGCAGGAAACCAGGCAAAGGGCCTTCTTGTATATGGCACCTTGGATATGAAATGCTCTCCCCAGAGAAGCTTATCTGGTGCCAGCTCTGATGTCTTTTAGCTGACATGCAGAGTTTTCTATTTGCCTAGGCACTCCAGCGTGTTTTATAGCTGTTGCTAGTGTTTTGCTGGAGCTTCTAGAACATAAGAACATAAGAAGAGCCTGCTGGATCAGGCCAGTGGCCCATCTAGTCCAGCATCCTGTTCTCACAGTGGCCAACCAGAGTTTACTTTTTTGTTTTTATTTACTTACTATCTATTTCAATAGTTTCTATCCTGATTTTACACACTGAAATAAATTTAAAGCAAATGGACTTCATTGATTTTACTATTCAGTTATATTTGTCGTTAAACTGTCCACCTCTGATAGCCATAGAATCATAGAAGAGTAGAGTTGAAAGGAGCCTATAAGGCCATCAAGTCCAACCTTCTGCTCAATGCAGGAATCCAAATCAAAGCATTCCCAACAGATGGCTGTCCAGCTGCCTCTTGAATGTCTCCAGTGTCGGAGAGCCCACTACCTCTCTAGGTAATTGGTTCCATTGTCGTTGTCAGTAGTCCTGTTACTTAAGGGTAGTTTATAAATTGATAAAATTCTACATTCACAGATTCTCTATTGTATTCAAATTTCTAGAACAGAGTCCTTGAGCAATATGCTTAATCAACTCTTCTAGACAGCAGAGCCATTTTCAGCACTGTATTGCACAACCAGACTCACTGTCTGACCTTGACAAAATCATTCTCTCTTAGCATTCATTCCCCTTAAAGGAATTCAGCAATACATGGATTTATTGTGTTTAAGGATTTTCTGTCACAGACTTGCTATCTAGCCTTGAACAAGTCTCTTTCCTTCAGTCTCTGTAAAGGTGGCAGATATAAGAGGGTAAATAAGCAAGTGAGATGTGTTTGGGGTGAACAGGGCATGGAGCAGAGCCATGGCGGAACTTTGAACATCACACTTCAGGGAAAACCACTCCCTGTGGAAATATAAAAATTGAACAGCAATCCAAATTCAGATCCTTTATAAAACACAACAACAGAACAAAAACTGTGGTAGTCCTTTATATTAGCAATGCTGGAGATTAAGTTTAGGAAACACTATTGGTACAGAATCAATGAAAACCAAATTTAGTAGTTTTACCTACTGGTGAGAGGACTGGATAATACCTCAGTTGACACAGCCTAATTTCTCTGCAAGTGGAAAGTATAGATAGCACATACTTCATCCAAATATGCCCACACCGCTCTGATAACATATGTATTTGGCTTTATTTCCAAGTACACCTGGATAGGTTCTAAGCTGTTAGTTTTGGAAGCACACTATAACCCTACAGAACCAGGTATGCTAATATTATTGCTCTTTCACTTGAGAGAATACCCTCCTTCTGAACATATATATACCAGATACAAGTTCCACCAGAAAAAAATAGGACTTAAATCCAGTTAAAAGTGCACAGGATTAGGGTGTAAGGACTCAGTGCTACATAATAAAGTCAACACGAGTTGTGATATTAAACCCAGCTGTTTAGTATTTGATTTCAAGAGACAATTATAGCCAACCTAAACTTATTAACACTTGCCACATCTATCATTAATCTAAATACGGGGCGGTTTGTTGAGTAAATTGGGCTCCTTCTGGGAGGAAGGGTGGGATATAAATTTAATAAATAAAATAATAAACGCCATAAATTATAAAATCCCTAACGAACTATACATTGCCACAGTCAGTTCTGCAAACATCATACAGAACTTTGCCAAATGTAAAGAAGTTCACAGAACAAGGCTGAACTACCAAAAAGCAGTGAGTCGTTCATAAACCATTTACGACCAATAAACAACAAAAACGTGAGCTTCACTAAGCACACAGTGGGAGAAGAGAAGAAAAGCAGATACTGTAGTTAAAAGGAAGCAGTTCCAGAGAATTGCTAACTTCTAACAAGTATGAAAGGAGGGCCAGACGTTTGGGAATAAGATAAACTGGATTGGATGGGAGAATTCATCACGCCTCCACAGAGAGTAAGACTCTGGGGTACAAGTGAAACCCTGCAAAAAAGACAGGAAGAGGTTTCAGGACATAAAGGAGGAGCGAAAACTGGCCTCCAACCAAAAACATCATAATCCTCAAAATACAGAAAGCAAATCCTCGAAGCCGACGAAACAGACCCACGTGTATGAACCGCACAAAACTTAGGTCAATGGCTGGCTCCGAACAAAACTAGGGCGTAGGAACCACAGGGGAGGGGAAAATGTGAGTGGGCCCATGCTGTAGGGAACTCCCGCCCAAAGAGGGCCCGAGGAGGAAGGGAGCAGGCACAAGCAAAGGAGAAAGAGGTTAAGGCCTGAAAAGCGAAGCACTATGGAACAGAAAAGGTCCTGAAGAGGCCTGAAGGCTCACGGGCGCCGGGGCCGCCTTCAGACCCGGAGGAAGCCTTGCCTTCGCCTAACAGGAACCAAAAACAAGGAAGGACCGTGCCTCTCACCTTGGACCTCAAGCGCGGAGGGCCTCTCTCGGTCCCGTGAGGCCCCAGGAAATGTGTCTGCGCGCGCGCGATTTCCCTTCCTGCCGCTCCTAGCGACAACGCACAAAACCCGCTCGGCAGAAATGAACGCTCGCGAGAGGATCGCGCAAGGGAAACGGAACCTAAGAAAGGACTGGATCACATGACCTAGGAGGACGAACCAAGAGGTTGCTGTCTCCGTTTATTAAAAACTATACTTTCGGTTCCCAATTGCGGCTAGTAGTGTCCTCCATGTGCGGGGCGAGAGTTGTAGAAGTATAAGGAAAACGGGGTAATAATAGCGGAAACAACACAAATGTGCAAGAGGTATTTTTTTTAGAAGCCCCACATTTCGTTGCAGTGCAGTTTAAAATAAATCAGGCTTTCTACAGAAAAAAAAAGAATCTATAGTCTATAACTATGTATGAGAACTGCCTCTTATTGCTGTGAGGATAAAATGGTGACATGTGGGAGATTACAAGTGGGGTTAGAGCCAGTGTGGTGTAGTGGTTAGAGTAGGGTTGCCAGGTCAGAAGCATCCCAAAACCTGAGATTTTAGGGGCGGGCTCAAGTGATGTCATGGGGCGAGCCTGAGTGATGTCATGAGGCGGGCCCGAGTGATGTCATTAAGCATGATACATTAAGCATCAATCACAGTTGCTTGGAGTGTACCATTAAAAAAAAAATCTGACTGGAAATTAAGTTAGACATCTTAGCTAAAAGATGGAGCCTGGGTAGGGAACATTTAATCTAGCTACTTGCTTTCAGCAAGAAGGGTTTAAGTGCCTTCAGGCCAGGCCAGGCACCAGAAGGCCACTGTAGGGACAAAGGAGCCTAGTGTTGTGGAGATGTTAGATGGGAGCATTCAGGAATAAAGATGGATGTCCCTGAAGGCTGCAATTCTAAACACACGTACTAAGGGACTAAGCCCCATAGAACTCAACAGGACTTACTTCTGAGTAGATATAGTTTGGATTGTGCTGTTGGTAAAGCTTGACTAGGGTTCCTCTGCAAAGACATCCATATCCAAGCAGGGTTGGCAACCCCCTGCCTGGAATGCCCTGCCCTTATCTTTTAATGTGGCTGCTCCAAACTGCTTTACAGATTTGACCCTTCACTTCAGAAAGAGGTCTGAGAAATGAGTAAGAGTAAGAAGATTCTCTACCCTTTCTGTCTGCATAGATGCCCTCATCCTTCCTCTGTGCCCAGCAGAAGCGCTGGGCCAGGCGGGACGCAGTGGCATCTCGTAGAGGACACCCTCCCCTTTCCTGGGGTATATGATTTGTGCTGTACCAGAGCAGATTTTGGGGTGGGTACCCCCAGTTACTTATTTTTTTCTATGTGTTTTTGTCCATTTTGATTTTGCATTGATGCACCCGTGCGTGCCCGGTGCCCAGCAGAAGCTCTGGGCCGGATGGGATGCACTGGCATCTCGTGGAGGGCACCCTCCCCTTTCCTGGGGTATATGATTTGTCCTGGCCCAGAGCAGATTTTGGGGTGGGCACCCCCAGTTATTAATTTTTTTCCTGTATGTTTTGGTCTGCTTTGATATTGCATAGATGCCCTCATCCTTCCCCTGTGCCCAGCAGAAGCTCTGGGCCAGGCGGGACGCAGTGGCATCTCGTAGAGGACACCCTACCCTTTCCTGGGGATATGATTTGTCCTGTCCCAGTGCAGAGTTTGGGGTGGGCACCCCCAGTTACTTATTTTTTATGATTTTATGACATCATTATGTATTTATGATATCAGAAGCCTGATGATTTTGATTGCATAAATGTATTGTTATTCTTGATGGGGAGAGTCCCCCGATCACAGTGATATATCATACAGGGTACCCCAACATATATTTTGGGGTTCAGAGACATGTTAAGTTTGGTTTGAAGTTGCTGTAG
Organism: Rhineura floridana; assembly: GCF_030035675.1. Classification (NCBI taxonomy): domain Eukaryota; kingdom Metazoa; phylum Chordata; class Lepidosauria; order Squamata; family Rhineuridae; genus Rhineura; species Rhineura floridana. The sequence goes on along the minus strand of NC_084486.1, from coordinate 77,747,423 downwards.
TTGTCAACTCTTCTTCTTTTTTAGTGTTTTGAACTTTCAAGAAAATAAGAAACTGGGAACTAGGAACCAACTTCAGCGTCGTATCAGTTAAATAGATTAAACAGTTGCGGGGGTCGGCTGACGTTTTGGTGTATATCTTGGGAACCAGACCACTTAGAAACTTTTTTTAAAAAAAATTGAAGCTGAGAGTCTGGAGATTAAGGGGTGCTAGCCGGAGAGCCGGAGGGCCCCCCAAAAACCCGAGATCTGGTAACTCTAGGTTAGAGTGATGGACTACAACCTGGGAGACCAGGATTCAAATCCCCACACAGCCATGAAGCTTACTGGGTGACCTTGGGCCAGTCACTGCCTCTCAGCCTTAGAGGAAGGCAATGGTAAACCCCCTCTGAATACCACTTACTATGAAAACCCTATTCATAGGGTCACCATAACTCTGAATCCACTTGAAGGCAGTACATTTACATTTTATATTTTTTCTGTTGTAATAATGAGTGCTGAATTCTATGGCCTGTTTTATGCAAACACATTTTTCTGTATTTGCTTATTTACATAACTGATTCTATTTCTGCTGATCACAGGAGAAGGAAACCCCATTGGCCTCGATCCGCCATTAAACACCAGCAGCAGAAGAAAGAAACTCCATAATATAAACTCCAGAAATCCTATTCAGCTGTAAAAAGCTTCCAATATTTCACTTGGTAGTGCCTGCTCATTCTAAGCTTATTTTCACAACTGCAAGGTCTAAAAACCATTATTATTATTATTATTATTATTATTATGTGGAGAGTCATTGGGTGAAAGAAAAGGTGGGCTAATGATATTGTTCTTTTCCGCCTGCAATCTATCATTTTTTTGGTAAATGTTTCATCTTGTTTTCCTGTTTCTTTTTTGTCTGCTTACTCTTTGAAGTTAAATATTTCAACGAAAGAATTTCCTCTGGATTCTTCTGCTTCTTTTACTTTGCTCTTTCCTTTCTCTTGACTTTGCTCATATGGTTTGGTCTCTTATTTTGTCCTAATGTGATTATTAAACTGTCTTCCCAATGTCTTGCTTCTGTTTTGCCTTCTGCTTCTAAGCTTGCTTTTTCTGCATACACACTTTGTTTCTCTACTTCTGATCTCAGTAGTAAACATTTTCCTTTCTGCATTCAATTTAAGATTCATTCTCTAGTTCTTCACTACCTTTAATCTCTGATTTCTCTTTATTGTCTACTATGGTATTTGCATTCTCCTGGCTATTTATTGCTTAGCAAACTCCATGTTTTTCCTCTATTTTGTTTATTTGTGCTTTTTCTCTTTTTGCTTGTTATATATGGAACTTCTCATCAACTCATACTAAGGTACTTGATTCTCTTCCTCTCTCTTTTTTAAGTTTTTAAAATAATTATTTGTTTTATTTAGCCTACATCCAATTGTTTGTGGCTTTCATGTCCAGATTATCTTGACCATTCCAATCTGGGTTCAGGCCTGATTATGGGACTGAATCGGCCTTGGTCTTTGGATGACCTTTATTGGGACAAAGACAGAGGAGTGCAACCTTGTTATTCTTACTTGATCTCTCAGCAGCTTTTGATACCATTGACCTTGGTATCCTTTTGGGCCGACTTGGTGAGACGGGTATTGGAGGCACTGTTTTACAGTGGTTCGGATCCTATCTCCAGGGTCATTTTCAGATAATAGCATTGGGTGATTGTCTTTCGGCCCCCTGGCAGTTGCACTATGGGGTGCCGCAGGGTACTATCTTGTCCCCAATGCTGTTTAACATCTATAAGAAGCCCAGAGTGGTTATCAGGAGATTTGGGGTGAGGTGTCAGCAGTACGCTCATACTACCCAGCTCTATTTCTCTGTAACATCTGAATCGGGAGAGTCTGTGCAAGCCCTGGACTGGTGCCTGCACTTGGTGGTGGGCTGGATGAGGGCCAATAAACTGAGTATGAATTCTAGCAAGACGGAGGTCGGTTGGTGATTCCTGACTTTGGATAATTGGTCAGTTGCCTGCTTTGGAAGGGGTCATGCTCCCTCTGAAAGAACACATCTGTAGTTTGGGGGTGCTCCTGGATCCATCTTTATCGCTGGAGGCCCAGGTGACCTCCATGGCTAGGAGTGCCTTTTACCAGCTTCAACTGGTAAGACAGCTGTGGCCATTTCTGGACCAGGATAGCCTGACCACTGTTGTCCATGCACTAGTAACCTCCAGGCTGAATTGCTGTAATGCACTCTATGTGGGGCTGCCCTTGAGGTTGGCCTGGAAGCTGCAGTTGATGCAAAATGCAGTGGAGCGACTGCTGACCGGGCAGGGCATCGCCAACATGTCACCCCGTTGCTGAAAGAATCGCACTGCCTGCCATTAGCTACAGGGCTAAGTTCAAGGTTCTGGTTTTGGTGTACAAGGCCCTATACAGCTTGGGACCAGGACACCTGAAAGATTGTCTTACCCCTTATATTACACAGTGGATCACTATGCTCTGCAGGTGAGGGCCTCCTGCAGATATCATCTTATCAGGAGGTCCGTTCCACACAGCATAGGAAGTGGACCTTTCGAATTCCCTCCCCTTAAATATTAGACAGGCGCCATCTCTGTTATCTTTTCAGCACCTACTCAAGACCTTCCTCTTTCAACCAGCCTTTTAAGTAGAGACCTTATCCCAGTCTGCATCTGTGTTGGAATTATAACATAATAAAAACAAACTTTAAAATACATTAAAACAAAACATCTTTTAAAACATTTTTTAAAAAGCTTTGAAGACATCTTTAAAAAAAGTTAAAAACATATTGTTTTTTAAAAAAAATGATTAAAAACATATTAAAAAGCAATTCCAACACAGACTGGGATAAGGTCTCAAAAGGCTTGTTGAAAGAGGAAGTCTTCAATAGGTGACAAAAAGATAACAGAGATGGCGCCTGACTAATATTTAAGGGGAGGGAATTCCACAGGGTAGGTGCCACCACACTAAAGGTCCATTTCCTATGTTGTGCAGAACGGACCTCCTGATAAGATGGTATCTGCAGGAGGCCCTCACCTGCAGAGCACAGTGATCGACTGGGGTGAGACGGTCTTTCAGGTATCCTGGTCCCAAACTGTATAAAAATATGTTTTTAAAGCTTTCTTAAAAAGATGTTTTTAAAGATGTTTTGTTTTAATATATTTTAAAGTCTGTTATGATGTTTTAGAGTGTTTTTAGTGTTTTTGTTTGCCGCCCTGGGCTCCTACTGGGAGGAAGGGCGGGATATAAATTTAATAAATAAATAAATGTCCTCCAGTTTATTTTTGGTATTTTGCTCTTTTGTTGTCTAAATTATATTCTAAGTCCATTGGAAAGACTAACTCTTTTGTTTGTTTTGTTTTGAATAGTGCCTAGTTTTTTTAGGTGTGTTGTGTGTATCACAAATTATTTGTATTGATATTGTTGGCTTGGATACTAAGTACTAACTATGGAATAGTCTCCCTGAGGAGGTGCGCTTGGCGCCAACACTATCATCCTTTCGGCGCCAAGTTAAAACCTTTCTCTTCTCCAAGGCATTTTAATTCGTTGTTAATGATTGTAATGTTTGTAATTTGATCTTAGCTTATCCAATTTTTTAGATTGTGAAATTTGATTTTAGATTGTGATGTTTTTGTATTTTATTGTATTTTATTGTATTTATGTTCACCGCCCAGAGAGCTATTGCTAGTCGGGCGGTATATAAGTTTTAAAAATAAATAAAATAAAATACTGTAAGCAGAAGGAAGTTATGCCTAGGAGACTTTCCTATCTCCTCTTCCAGCCTCCTGTGCACTCCACCCCAAAAAGCATCTTTGGAGAGTTGAAGAACCCTCCTGAACAGTGTTGTATGTTTCACAGGCGGCTGCTGCAGGACAGTCATTGCCACTCTTAATGGCTACAGTACTAAACAGGATACAAGCTTCTGCTGTTGCCTTTTACTATCAAAGAGCAAGCAGAGTCTTATCTCTGATCTTCATGCGTTAGGAAGCACAATGCTGAGATTGCAGATAAGCCTCTGCCTACCAGAGCTTAGAAGTAACTCGTTAGAAATAACGAGTTACTTGTAATTTGTTACTATTTTGCATAACGAGTGGGTAACTTCATTACATTTTGTACGTAACAGAACGAGTGGTAATTTCATTACTTTTGAGCTGCAAATGTAACTTCTTTGTGTTATATTTGGATGTTACTGGGGGGGAAAGTAGGGGAAATCATCTGCTGCTGTGATTGGTGGAATGGTGGAGGAAAGATATGTGCCTCAAACTGGGCTTCTGCACTGTTTAGCTCTTCCCTCGTGCTCTATGGAGGCACGATGGAGGAAGTGGAGAGTCAGACAGCGCTGGAGGGCAAGGAGGAGTAGAAGGCAGAAGCAGCAGAATGGAAGTGAAGAGCTGTGGAGGTGAGTGTATGTGTTACCCTTTCCAGCCTACTCTCCCTGCCCCCCCGCTTGTCCTGCCTCCCTCAGCCTGCTTGCCCGCCCCCTCTGCTCTTCGTGGCACCCCCTGCTTGTCCTTGCACCCCCTCCGCTTGTCCTTGCACCCTCTCTGCACCCCCTCCACTTGTCCTTGCACCCTCTTTGCACCCCCTCTGCTTGTCCTTGCACCCTCTTTGCATCCTCTCCGCTTGTCCTTGCACCCTCTTTGCATCTCCTCCACTTGTCCTTGCACCCTCTTTGCATCCCCTCCGCTTGTCCTTGCACCCTCTCTGCATCCCCTCCGCTTGTCCTTGCACCCTCTCTGCATCCCCTCCGCTTGTCCTTGCACCCTCTTTGCATCCCCTCCGCTTGTCCTTGCACTCTCTTTGCATCCCCTCCGCTTGACCTTGTACTCTCTTTGCATCCCCTCCGCTTGTCCTTACACCCTCTCTGCATCCCCTCAGCTTGTCCTTGCACCCTCTTTGCATCCCCTCCGCTTGTCCTTGCACCCCTCCAGAGAGGGTGAAAATTGGGAACTGGCAAGAGACTAGGAGGTAGGTGCAGTCTCATACTTCTGTTTGTGTGTTTTGCTTCAGTTATGTGCCTCTCATAGAGCAACTCTCACTAGGCAGCAAGAGATGACTACCCCAAGCAACTAATTTGGGGCACCATGCAACAAATTATTAGCTATTTTAATTTTTGGTTGTTGTATATTTACTGTCAGGAAGAGGTACTTGTGAGATTTTCTGCCTCAAATGCCAACATAACTTTTCAAGCTATGGTACTATGACCTTGACTTGGGGGCAGGGCACCATTTGCTCTTCTGCTTCAAGTAGCAAAATGTCTTGGGCTGCACCTGCTTGCAGTCATTTCACATACTGGACAACTAACATGGCTTTTTGGTGAAGGGCAAGAGAGAATGTTATCTCAAAAACAGTTGTGCTTGAGGAAAAGATGGCAAACATGTAGAACTGAACTTTTCTGCAATAATATAGACATTTGCATAGGGTATTTTTTTCTACTCATGGAATATTAAATCTTTAAGTCCTAAATCCTTTGTCATCCCCTCCCCCTTGTGCACACCCTTTACACTGTCTTTCTCCCTATGCATGTAGGGCAAAATGTCAACTGGTGTAGTTTGGGAATTAACAGAATGAGAGCTGAATTACAACTCAAAAAAGAACTTCCCTGCTGGTGTCTGCTACTGATGTGGGGGGCATTTTGTTAGGGAGAAGTGATGAGAGGGGGTAATTTGCTGCTGAAACTTTTTATCTGCAACCCCTTCCCTGGCCACTTTCCCCTAGCTGATGGAGTTCAATAAGAAAAAATATGGGGCATTGCACTGGTAAAGTGGCAGGCATGGAAAACAGCCCCTTCCATCTATCTTCTGCTTCACCTACCCAAATGCACCCCAGCAAATGCTTTGCACATTGACAGCACACATTTAGTTGGTTTTCTGGTATTTGCTGCTGAAAGTGTAGTTCCATGCTAGGTGCAGCTGGGACGTTCTGAGTTCATATCTTACCACAGCCATGAACTCGCTGGATGACCTTCTGGCCACACCCACGCCAGACATTTAGGCCACCTTAAACAGTCATGACTTCCCCCAAAGAATCCTGGCAAGTGTAGTTTGTGACGGGTGCTGAGTGTTATTAGGAGACTCCTATTCTCCTGACAGAGCTCCAATGTCCAGAGTGGTTTAACAGTCAGCCCCTCTTCTCAGACAATTCTGTGACTGGAGTTCTGTGGGGGGAATTGGGGTCTCCTAACAACTCTCAGGACCCTTCACAAATTACACTTCCCAGGATTCTGAGATCATGACTGTTTAAAGTGGAATAAATGTCTGGTGTGGATGTAGCCTTAGTGAGTCATTTTTCTTTCCAGCCTGCCCATCAATCATATGGACATTAAAAAAATCTGGACTATTATAAAAGTTAGAATTTTATTTGAAACACCTTTCAACACTCTAAAAAGGACTGTCAGTCATTAGAGCAGTATGACAATGGAACCAATTACCTAGGGAAGTGGTGGGCTCTCCAACATTGGAAGCATTCAAGAGGCAGCTGGACAGCCACCTGTCAGGTGTGCTTTAACCTGGATTCCTGCATTGAGCAGGGGTGTGGACTCGATGACCTTAAAGGTTCCTTCCAACTCTACTGTTCTATAATTTTCTGTTAGCTGAGACATCTCTCTCTCTGTCTCTCTCTCTCACTCACTCACTCACTCACTCACTCACTCACTCACTCACTCACTCACCTCACACAGCCACTGAGCATTCCATAACAGAGCATGCTCAGTACTCATTTGGGCTGTTTTGGGAGTCATCCCCTTTCTGTTTTCTCTCTCACTTTTTTGTATTCTGCAACACTTGGGGTTCCCTCTTGCCCACTAATACTCCTTATTATGTGTGATATGGATGGTGATACCATGGCTACATAAGCAACAACACTTCCAGCCAGAGCTTCAGAAATAGAGGGAATGACACTCTGACCAGTTTAAGTGGTTGGTATTTAAATCTGATTGGAAACTGTTCAATTTGATACAAGGTGGCTATTAAGCATGACCTAAAAGCTGCAATTCCAAGCATACTTACTTGGAAGTAATTCCCATAGCAGTAAATAGGATTTACTTCTGGGAGTATAGAATCAATCCGTAAGAGTCTCCCAGTAGACACCATACATGTAAGCACATGGCTTTCCCCCAAGAATCTTGGGGACTGTAGTTTACTCCTCACAGAGCTACAATTCCCAGCACCCATAACAAACTACAGTTCCCAGGATTCTTTTTTGGGGTGGTGGTAGAAATGTGCTTTAAATCTGTCATGTGTATGCAACTTTGGTGAGATAATAGCTGAAGGTAATCAGCCCAAAATGATAACAAATAATCAGTAGGCATTCCCAAAAGACATTCAAACAGTGGGTAAAAAAAAGTGAGAATTACAGAGGCAAACACAGAATGCAGTTAAGCAATAAAGTAATCCAAGAGAGAGGAGACACCTTTGTCTCTGCTCTCTCCCTCCTGAGGCAGGAGGGCAACTCCCAAACCTGAGTGTTGCGCCTCCAAGTTAGTTAGAACTAGGTATGCCTTTCCTATCTACTATGTATTTCTATAAATAAAATAGCTTTTCTTATTTTACTAAGTCTTAAGTCTCAGTGATCTCAGTGCAGGGTAAAAGCCTGGCACTTAGGTAAATGCACACATTGGCACACACACATCTCAGACTGTTGACAATCTCTGCTAATATCTATACAAATTTACATAACATGCATCACCTGAACTCACATGATCTAGAGTTACCTTAGATCTTGCAAGATTTGCAAATGAGAAGCAATAGGGTTTTATATTAGTTCTGATTGTCTATTGGGCTATCATAGGGTATGTATTTTTTGCCTTTTCTATAGCAAAAACTCCAACTTCAGTGGAATTTATGTGATGTGTTCTAATCATTTGAATTTGGCTAATGAATGCTTTATTCTTTCATCAGAACTTTAGCAGTAGTACTAAAATAAGGCTGGCGCTCCTGTCGAAACCCTGGTCGAAATGTGGAATACAGAAATGACCCAGGCAGCTGACATGATCGCTCCTGCGCGCCCTCTCCTGTGTAGAGCTCATACAGCTCCATGGTATACTCCAGAGCTGAGAGCGATGAAACAATATAGGAGACGGCTTGAGTGCAGATGGAGGCGAACTCCTGATGGCTGCAATCATACACTGGTAAGTGCTTATACTAAACGGTATTTAGGAGCTGTGAGGGTGGCAAAAAAACAATACTTTGCTACCACTATTAAATCATCCATTTGCCGTCCAGCGGAGCTTTTCAGAATTGTTCGAGGGCTATTACACTCTGGCCCTAGGGACACGGTAGAACCATCTGAGGCCCGCTGTAACGAATTTGCTAAGCACTTCCAGAAAAAGATCATTTGCATCCGCCAGGACTTGGACTCCAATGTTATAGCAGTAGAATCACAGGAGGTATCCAGAGCACAGCCTTGTCCTGATTGTTTGGATGAGTTTCAGTTGGTGCAGCTCGAGGACGTTGACAAGGTGCTTGGACAGGTGCGCGCGACCACTTCTGCTCTGGACCCTTGCCCCTCATGGCTAATAAAAGCTAGCAGGGATGGAACAGCCGGTTGGGCCAGGGAGGTGATTAATGCCTCACTGCAAGAGGGAGTGGTCCCTGGCTGCCTAAAAGAGGCGGTAGTGAGACCACTTCTGAAAAAATCTTCCCTAGACCCAGAAGATCTTAATAACTATAGACCGGTGGCAAATGTCCCATTCCTGGGCAAGGTTCTGGAACGAGTGGTTGCTAGCCAGCTCCAGACACTCTTGGATGAGACCGATTATCTGGATCCATTTCAGTCGGGTTTCAGGCCTGGTTTTGGCACGGAGACAGCCTTGGTCGCCCTGTATGATGACCTTTGTCGGGAGAAAGACAGGGGGAGTGTGACTCTGCTGATTCTCCTTGATCTCTCAGCGGCTTTTGATACCATCGACCATGGTATCCTTCTGGGGAGACTCGCTGATCTGGGAGTAGGAGGCACTGCTTGGCGGTGGTTCTGCTCCTACTTGGCGGGTCGCCTCCAGAAGGTAGTGCTTGGGGAACATTGTTCGGCACCCTGGGTTCTCCAGTATGGAGTGCCGCAGGGGTCAGTTCTGTCCCCTATGCTTTTCAACATCTACATGAAGCCGTTGGGTATGGTCATCAGGAGCTTTGGAGTGCGTTGCCATCAGTATGCTGATGACACGCAGCTCTATTTCTCCTTTTCATCTTCTTCAGGTGAGGTTGTCAATGTGCTGAACCGTTGCCTGGCTGCGACAATAGACTGGATGAGAGCTAATAAACTGAGGCTTAATCCAGACAAGACTGAGATGCTGCTAGTAGGAGGTTCTTCTGACCGGATGGTGGATGTTATGTACACCGCCCAGAGAGCTACCAGCTACGGGCGGTTTATAAATTAAATAAATAAATAAATAAATAAATAAATGTTCAACCTGTTCTGGATGGGGTTGCGCTCTCCCTGAAGGAGAAGGTTCGCAGCCTGGGAGTCATCCCTGTCACTTGAGGCTCAGGTAGCCTCAGTGGCCCGGAATGCTTTCTACCAACTTCGGTTGGTGGCTCAGCTGCACCCCTATCTGGACAGGGAAAATCTCGCTGCAGTTGTCCATGCTCTGGTAACCTCCAAATTAGATTGCTGCAATGCGCTCTACGTGGGGCTGCCTTTGAAGACGGTTCGGAAATTGCAGCTCGTGCAAAATGCAGCGGCCAGACTATTGACACGGACAAGGCGGTCCGAACATATAACACCAATTCTGGCCCGCTTGCATTGGCTGCCTATAAGTTTCCGGGCTCGATTCAAAGTGCTGGTTTTAACCTATAAAGCCTTATACGGCTTGGGACCACACTACCTGATGGAACGCCTCTCCTGATATGAACCTACCCGTACACTGCGCTCAACATCGAAGGCCCTCCTCCGGTGCCTCCTCAGAGGGAGGCTCGGAGGATGACAACAAGAAAGAGGGCCTTCTCAGTGGTGGCCCCCGAATTGTGGAATGATCTTCCTGACGAGGCACGCCTGGCGCCAACATTACTATCCTTTCGGCACCAGGTTAAAACTTTCCTCTTCTCCCAGGCATTTTAGCATTTTAGTATTTTAGTATTTAGTATTTTAATATGTGGTTTTGTCCGTCTTAAAATGTTTACAATTTTGAAATTTGGATGTAGTTTTAAAATTGTTTAAATATGTGTTTTAATTGTAGATGGACGTTTTAATTTGTACACCGCCCAGAGAGCTTCGGCTGTGGGGCGGTATAGAAATTTAATAAAATAAATAAATAAATAAAATACTAATAAAAAAGGGAAAGAGAAAAAATACTTTACATACATCATTCAGCTGTATTGCTAATTATAGATATAAAGGATAAATGGTATTTTGTCAAAAGTATTTTTGTCTACATTTTATACCTCCTCCTTGGTTTTCCAAGCTTGGCATGGAATGCTTCTCATACAGAATTAATTTGAAATGCTGCATTATCATAATCATCTTCAAAACAAAAAATAAATGTACTGCCTTCAAGTTGATTCAGACTTACGGTGACCCTGTGAATAGGGTTTTAATGAGAGGCAGTGACTGGCCCAAGGTCACCCAGTGAGCTTCATGGCTATGTGGGGATTCGAACCCTTCTACTACCTCCTGTGTGTCTGTGTTTAGTTTTAATATTGTTTTAGGCTACTTAGATGTGAAGCAGCCAAGGCCAGCACCTTGTAGGCATTTTTTTAAAAAAGTAACTGAAATATAATTGTAGCGATTACTTTTGAGAAAAAGTAAAGTAATCAGTTACTTTCAGAGCAATTGTAATTGTAACTGTAATTACTACTTTTTTTGGCCAAGTAATTGTATCTGTAATTTATTACTTTTTTAAAGTAATCTTCCAAGCTCTGCTGCCTACTCCCATGACTTGAACTTTGAACCATCTGACGTTGGATGATTGACACTTGGGCACCCCACCAACCTGCCAAAATGGCCCATGGAGTGTAGCTGAATTCTATCTCCCTTTGTTCTGATTTGGAGCAATTCTCCCATTATTCAGCAGCTTTCACACCTTATCCCAGGAGGGTCCCTCAACTCACCACAGAAGCTTTTGGAAAGGGGAGGAAGGATAGAAAAGATGAGCCTCCTTCTGCTTCTGGTACTTACGATCCAAAATTTATTGTTATTATTCTCAAACCGAGTTTTATTTGCTAGATCAGATATCGATAAGGATCTTGAAAAAAATTAATAAAGTCTTTCACCTTTTATCATAGAATAGTAGAGTTGGAAGGGGCCTACAAGGCCATCGAGTCCAACCCCCTGCTCAGTGCAGGAATCCAAATTAAAGCATACTTGACAGGTGGCTGTCCAGCTGCCTCTTCAATGGCTCCAGTGTTGGAGAGCCCACCACCTCCCTAGGTAATTGGTTCCATTGTCATACCATTCTTAACGGTTAGGATGTTTTTCCTTATGTTTTTCTGAGTTTATTAAAATCAGCTTTCCTGAAGTCTAGGGTATGCATATGGCTGCTCTCAGCTTTTGCTTCCTTTAAAATCAAGAACTCTAGTATAGCGTGGTCACTTTCCCCCAGAGTTCCCATAACTACCACTTCATCCACGAAGTCATTTCTATTGGTTAGAATCAAAGACAGCTGATCCTCTAGTTGCTTCCTCCACTTTCTGTAGGAGAAAGTTATCTCCAACAAAAGCCAGGAATTTCTTGGAAGGGCCATGTTTGGCAGAATTTGTCTCCCAACAGATGTTGGAGTAATTGAAGTCTCCCATTACTACTACATTATGCCTCCTCGAAACATTGGCAATTTACTTTTCAAATGTTTCATCCTCATCTTCTCCTTGATTGGGTGGTCAGTGATAGACTTCAACCACCATGTTCCTTTTATTCCTTGCCCCATTAATTTTAATCCAGATACTCTCAGTGGGGCTACCAAGCGTACCCTCCTGTATTTCTGAGCAGGGACATATATTTTTAACATATAGTGCAACTCTGCCTCCCTTACTATTACTTCTTTTCCTTTTTAATAAGTTATATCCTTCAATTGCTGTATTGCAGCCATGGGAGTCATCCCACCATGTTTCAGTTATACCTATCAAGTTGTATTTACCCTCCTGTATTAAGAGTTCAAGTTCATCCTGTTTGTTTCCCATACTCTGGGCTTTAGTATACAGACATCAAAGACCATGTGATTTACAGTATGGCTTCCTTCCTACATTTTTATGAAGACTGTTATAAGGCTCCATTAGAGCCATTCTCTCTGTTCTGTTACTGTGCATAAGACTTTGTCAATCATTACCTCCAAGTTTACGTCTCCCTCCCCCTTAGGATTCAGTTTAAAGCTTTCCTGATGAAGTTCTCTATGCTGTGGCCAAACACACTCTTTCCAGTCCTTGTGAGGTGCAACCCATCTTCCTTAACGAAAACACACAGTAAAAATTGCCCAATAAATAGCAAGGAACCTTCATATGAGGTAACAGATATTTAGACAATGCTAAGAATACTTACTGATCTGAGACTCAACACTTGTGAATGTTACTAATGCTGGGCAGAAAGAGAAAGAGTGATCATTTTAAACCAAATACACACTTTCAGGTTTATAGTCAGAAATTGAAAACAATATACTATTTTAAGTATCACAGTGTGAAAACCACCAGAGAGTTTTTGCAACAGTCCATTCCCCTGCAAATGTTTGCGTTAAGCACTAGATGGCATCTCTGCTGCATTTGTGGAAATAGCTCAGTTTTCTGCACCTATTTGTCTTAGCAAGAAAGTGGCTTGGTGTTTCCCATACACACACACACACACACACACAGGTTCCTTGATTGCGACTTGTGTATATATAATCTAACCTAATGGAAATATATCCTTTAAGGGGAAAGCAGCTGATACTTGTTGACTTGGGGTATGCATAGCAGCTCCTGTTTTCCTATCATTATGCTACTTCTTTGACTTCTTTCTAGAATAGCCATCATCATGCATAAGCTCAACAGCAAGTATTGCAAGGAAAAATAAGATTGTATGATTTGGGGGGCATATCTTAGTTTGCTTTTGCAGCACCAGTAACTCTTTGAAAAACTGACTGTCTGCCAAGCCAGAATGTCTGGACAGATTAAACATTATCTGAGCAAAAATGTGTAGGCTAGTCATACAAAGAATACCCATCCTTTGACCCACACATATGAACTGCTCCTACACTTCCTCCTTGGCAAGTATTTGCCATGGGTCACCACATCTTCTATTTACCTCCAAAGGCAAAAACACTACCAGATTGCAATCCATGGAGTGGCAACTCCCCGCTGGGCCCCACTGGATTAAACACACACTTTTTGGTTTTGCTATATAAAGTGGGAGTGGTGGTTTACTTTAATCATGGGCAACACAATCCAACTTATGGGTAGCTGGCGAGAGGGGGGCTGACGGAGAAGGAGTCAGCAGGAAGCTCTGTGGTATCCACTTGCCGCTTTGGAACCGCTGGTCCTGCTAAGTACACGCTCTGTTAGGAGCTGAGGGCCAGTGTGGTGTAGTGGTTCAGGTGTTGGACTACAACCTGGGAGACCAGGGTTCAAATCCCCACATAGCCATGAAGCTCACTGGGTGACCTTGGGCCAATCGCTGCCTCTCAGCCTCATGAAAACCCTATCCACAGGTTTGCCATAAGTCGGAATCGACTTGAAGGCAGTACATTTACATGAGTGAGCTGGATGGGAAGAGCCGGCTCCCACAAATAGGCCTACCAGAGAGTAAGCACTCCCCATAGACTACTGTAATTTTTTTTTACTTCGCCGGCCTTTTTGTTGGTGGAATTCTTGCATGGATCAGGACCCGGGAGAGTGCTCTGAGGGGGACTTTGATCTCAGGTAAGTCCCCACACACATGGCTCCTCCCCCACCACGCCCCTAGAATGCCCCATTTTTGGGGCTACCACCAGCTCTCTGTGCACTGGGCTGGCCATCCCTGGCGGACCCCTGGCCACATCGGGAGGGTCCTGGAGGCAGCATGGCTCAGCCAGGAAGCGGGAGGGGCTTCTGTTGGCAGAGCCCAGTGGAGCCGGGAGCCTGCCAGCTCAGCCGAGGGACCGCCTCATCCAACTCTCCCCTGCCCAGCACAAAATCAAGTTAGTTTGAGCCCTAAGTGGAGAATGCAGGGATGGGAATGAAGCCCACTTTCCTACCCTGGCTTAATGCACAGCACTCTGCTACTTTATTTGTGTGTCCCACCCCTCCCGGCCTGGCTTCAGTACTAGAAGTGAGCAGACTGTGGGGGAAGGTTTCAAGCCATGGGGTTTGGGGAGCCAGGTAAGGCAGGGAGGACAGGTTTTGCTCCCCCTCTACTTTATAACTAAAAACAAATGAGTACATGGGGGTGCTATTGCTATTGTTTTGTTGTTGTTTGTTATGTTTTTATAGTGTGTTTTGTTTTTGTTTAACATTGTGTAAGTCACTTGGGGACTTTTGGGTATCAAGCAACTAATACATTTTATTACTACTACTACACATGCATGTCTGGTTTGGCCCTCTGCCTCTTTCTGACACACTTTGTTAAGTGTCCAAGGCAATGGTAGAGTCACAAAATGAAGTGCTATTGAGAGTGCTCTCTTTGAAGAGATATCGGAGGACTTCTGTTTGAAGACCTGTCCAGTTCAAGGGCCTCTCCAAACCGGCATTTTATTGCAGGTATATTCTGAAACATGGTCTTGACACAACAACAGTGCATTAGTGGTGGGTACCTTCCGTTTTAGTTTGCTCTGCGATGATCAGCAAAAACTGGTTGGCAAAGACTCTCAGTTTCAAAAGACCTGTCTGAATGATACAGCTGTCAGAAGACATCTGAAAGCTAGAAGGGGCAACTCCTGATGAACCTCTATTGCCAAGGAGTTCTATAGGGCAGAGCCAGCCACACTAAAGGCCTATTCCCCGCTTAAGTCCAGTTGAGCCTTGGGGCACGTGGGACCACCAACAAATCTCAGAAGACCTCAGCAATCAAGGTGAAGCATATTGGGTTTCAAAAGTAAGTGCCAGCACTTTAGTTGCATCCAGAAATTTTGGTCTTGTATACGTGAAAAATCTATATTATCTTGCTTATAACAAATAAAAGTGGGGGGGGGGAGAAGCACCACAATTAGAAGCACCCTGGCCCGTGAACATTGACGTAGATTAGCAGCCTGATCCAGCTGGCATAGGGGGTCTACTCCAGCATTGCTTTTCCCAAAGACATCAAGACCCAAACACAACGCACACAATCAGTTAGGAAATGCTTAACACACTGGAGCGCTCCTCTAAATATTTTTTCATTCTAATCCATGGGGCAATTACAATGCAGACTGGGGTGATCAACAGAGACAATTTCTGCTTTTAGGTATTAATATTGCATAGCTGGCTATGACTAATAAACGAGATGCTTCCCACAGTGCTACTGATGACCAATTTGTACAGCTAAAAGGAACAAAGCTAATACAGGTCGTGCTCAACAGAAAGCAAGCAAATCCCAGGAATGAGTCAGAGACTGTGCATGATATTTTACAATAAATGAAGGAAATGGTCAGAGCTGCTTTCTTGTTTATATAAAGACAATGGCGTGTAAGGAAAGCCTGCATTTATATTGTCCGCTTTGTGGTGATTTTTTTAAAACATTTTTTAAATTGACACAATTTCCACTATCTTGTGTGGGTACTTGAATGCACCTGTGCAAATGTATTCTCCAATAGTTAAAATAACATAACTGGAAAGGAGAAAATAAATGTATATGAGAATAATAATTTTTAAAAAGACCAATAGGCCAACTGACAACCAGGATCCAGAAGCCATGAATTCTGTCAATCAAGCCAAATAGGTAGTAGTATTTTCCAAAAACATTTATTTTCAACAATTCAACTAAGTTTCTATTTAAACTTGCATTGTTTGCCTTTTCCCCTTTCTGTATTGCTTGAACTTCTGATCTGAATCCTGGCACAAAACTAGATTTTGGATGGAGAGTGGGTGGCCAAATGTGAGGAATATATAACTCTGGCTGTGAACGATAGGCAAGAATGCATGTAGGAGGAAATGTTCTGCCATTTTTTGTTCAAAAGTTAGCTGAATATATCCCATAGTACAGTGCCATAGTGTTATCAGGAGTTATGTAACAATTAGGGTTGCCAGGTTCAAGGCCTGAGACTGATCCTGTATCTTTAGTGGTTTTTCCCATTACAGTGTTGCAAGAACACCTGCAATTGGCTGACTGTCTCTTCTCCTAAAGATACAGGATCAGTCTCAGGCCCTGAACCTGGCAACCCTAGTTACAATATATGAAGCAGTGAATTCAGAAAATACCAGTGGTTATGTATGAACTCTAGTGTGCCATAAACAGGACTTGAGAATGAACTGTGCAGTCTTCCACAAAAACAGAGGACACAACCAGAAGAGCTCCTCTGGATTTGGGGACACTTCTCACTAACTGCTCTTTGGAAAGAGCTAAGCTGGAAACTACTTCTTTCATCAGCAGAACAGGCTTTCTGCAAGCAGGAAGGAGCCTTTGGTTCCAGGCAGCCCTGTGTTTGGGAATTCCACTTGAGATCATACTGTGAGTACAGCATTGTCCCCTTCCAAAGAGCTAGCTGACCTTCTGTTTTCAAGATCCCAGTGCAGAAACAAAAAGCCTCTGTAGTTTTAGTTTTCCTCTATTTCCAGCTTACAACTTTCTGATTCTGGACAAACATCACAGGGCCTGGTCATAGTTAGGAACAGCTTACATATTCATGTGCTTCTTCCTCCACTCACAAACATTCCCAGTTCACTTTACTTTCCTGGGCTCCAGGCACTAATCTGATGACTTCTCTTTCACTGTAAGCCACAAGCAGAACTACAACTGACTTTCCACACCACTGTGTGTATTTCTCCCCTTTGACGTGTACAGCTCACTGTATTCAGTCTGTATCAGTTGGTGTGGCTTAATAGCCACTCTGGGTGGAAACAAGGAAGGTCCAGTCCACCTGTGCAGCCATTTAAAAAAAAATTCTTGAATGATATTTTTTAAAAATGGATGATGTAATTAATGTTTAACCACTGGTTCATTTAAGCACAGTTATCCAACGACTGTCAATAAAATGAAAAAAGGGGGAGGAATGTAGTGCTGTTAGGTATCTGAGCAACTTAAGGTGGTGGGTGACTGGGCTGTCACTGGCACTGTGCTTTGCAGCATGCCCAGATGGCCTATAATATTTTTTTAAAAATAAAATAAAATGGGGGAAGGGACAGGAGACATGGGGCCCAACACAAGAGACTTGGACCTCAGGCCTCTTAAACCAACCCCTAAAAACAAGCCATCATGTCTTATCAGCTTATCTGGTAGCAAATCTCACCTGTTTTAGATGCCAGGTTAAACTGCTTTAGGAACATGGGAAGGTGCCTTGCACGAAGTCAGACCATTGGTCCATCTAGCTAAGTATTTACACTGACTGGCAGCAGCTCTGCAGTTGCTTTATGCAGTTCTTTTCTAGCCCTACCTGGAGATGCCTGGGATTGAACCCGGGACCTTCTGCATGCAAAGCAGATGCTCTGCCATTGAGCTACGGCCCATTGTTACCCCAGGTTTTTAGATTGGCTTTTAGCTCCTCCCCAGAAGTGATTGCTGTTGCTAGCAAATGCCATTTTTACTGCATTTACTATTATAACTATACAACAAAACCACCTTGAGAATATTTTATTAAAAAGTGGGGTATGGATGCTTTAAATAAATAAATAAATTTAAATAAATTAATAATACTCTAGTGTACTGCAGCTGCAAAGGGCACCTCTAACACTGGAATGCCTCTGACTTATTTTCTGATTGTGCTCAAAATGGGTGAAGAGGAGAAGCTGATTCTGCAGGAACACTCCACATAACGTGGAATCTGGAGTTAAGATTCCACATAGTTTTAATTTCTCACAGAAAAAAATTGTGTCACAATCTCTGTGACCCAGTGGATAAGCTACCCGGATATGCTCCAGACTCAAGTTCAGACTTTCATTGGCATTGTACATAGACCTTTCTGCTAGACAGCCCTATAGTATGGGACTACATGGTTGTTACCCAGGGAACAGATCAGCTGGAAGCATTGTAGTTTGTTTGCTCATCAGTGTCTGAAATAGTACCAAGCCATCATGATGAATGTCTTGCTGGTATTTGAGCTGTTGTCTTCCATAGTGCATGCTACTCTAGCATGATCCCTGTGTTGGAAAGTGTATTTAAATAAAATCCCTGGGCAAGTGGCATGGCCTGACACTGGATTAATATAGCTAAAAGGTTTTGGAGCTACATGACTTCAGATAATTCTGACTTCTATGACAAAAATTCTTGAACAAGATCAGGTAAATCTGTCACTTTAGAGGAAACTTGGGGGTATTTATCTCACAGCTATGACTAATCGGCTGCACTGTGACTCACCCTGCGATGCATTATCAGAAACCTCTCAGAACTTCTATCATTTCAGTTAACAAACCAGTATTTTTTAAAAAATCAATTTTCTCAAGCTAATTGAGTCCCAGAATCTATTGCCCCCTACTCAATTAGCCTTCCAGCCTCCCTGGACTAAATGAAACCATCACTTTGGTACATGAACCTATTCATACACATTGCATGGAAATCTTTCACCCACCTGACTTTTAACCCTCAAGAGCGAATGTTTACAAATCCTGGCATGAATATGGCAGAATTTCATTGCAGACATTGGGAAGATGATCAGGTAGCTCAGGTGGCTTGGAAAATGTTTGAAGCTAAGGAATCCCTGATAAATACAACACTGATGGGCTGCTAATAAATGCTGAATGGGCATCACTCACAAAGATTTAGTGCTAGTAACAAAACAAACAGACATATATATAAGCCTTTCAGCTTGAAAAGTACCCACGGTGATATGCAATTCATAGAAAAATACGAAACAACTAAGGCTGCAATCCTGTCCATGCTTATTTAGTGTACATTGAACAAAGTGGGACTTGCTTCCAAGTAAGCATGCTTAGAATTGGCCTATCCATCACTGAACCCACTTTCCTCGGGCTCATTATATATACACATATATTTTGTTGGGAGAAAAAGTATTCATCTAATACAAAAGTCGCGAACAGGGTGCCCTCAAGGTGTTATTTGACTAAACTCCCATCAGCCCTTGCCAGCATGGCCAGTGATCAGGATGATAGGAGTTGTAGTCCAGCAACGTCTGGAGGGCACCACATTAGCTACCTCTGGCCTTGACTAATACAACCAGAGCTTGGAAGATTACTTTTAAAAAGTAATTAATTACAGTTACAATTACGTGGCCCAAAAAGTAGTAATTACCGTTACAATTACAATTGCTCTGAAAGCAACTGATTGCTTTACTTTTTCTCAAAAGTAATCACTACAATTACATTTCAGTTACTTTTTTTAAAAAACTCCTACAAGGTGCTGGCCTTGGCTGCTGCACATCTAAGAAGCCTAAAACAATATTAAAAATAAACACACACACACAGGGGGTAGTAGAATAAAAAAAATTATCCGTAAGATTAACATAATGGCATAACAGAATCTCACATCCCCCCAAGCAATGATGATACCCCAACTCTTGAAATCAAATTTTACACTTGAAATGCTTTTATAATATGTTTCTGTTATGTCTCAAAAGAACAAGATGCTCAAAGAGCATGTCAGACAAGGAATGTCTTTTTACAGTCATTACGTTGCCACCAGTACTGAACAGGCGTTCTACTGCGGCGCTTGAAGGCATGCCTGTGTTGTGCTGCAAAAAACACCGCAGCACACGTGGAAAGCCATGGAGTGATGACACTTCCCTGCTGGGAGACCTCAGGTACCTCACCAGTTCCTCCTCAGCAGTGTCCACTGCTGACTTCTTGCCCTGGGGCAGAAAGTTAAAGAAGTCATCTTCTAAGTCATCTCCTTCCTGGTCTTTATCTGAAGACTGATCACTGTCCTCATTAAGTACACCCATCTTTATTTCAGCTTTCAACAAGGCTTCCATTGTGTATCTAAGAAAGAGAGAGGATATGTTAACACATATATGTTAGGAAACCATCATCTGCTCTTCATTTCCTGATGCTTGTCATGTCCCCTGGTTCAGGGTCCAGCCTGAGCCTGTGGATGATGACATGGAAGGTAGGAAGGTGACCAAGTCACCACACTCATGGGGCAGCACAGCAGACCCTTAAGAATTACCTGCAGCAACCCAAGGTTGTGATGAGGAGCCCCAGGAAGAAAAGGACCAGCCCCTGCCTACCACCTTAAGCCCTCTGATGCCTCCCTTGAGACAACATTTCCCTTGGAGTAATCCACCCAAAGGGCTTCCCTAATGTTCTTACTTGTTGGTATGGGTGGTGGCCTGACACGATTCCAGCCAATCTAGTTTGAAGCGAGGGTGTAGGCAGGCTGCCAGAAGAAGCCTCTTGTCCTCCCAGATAGCTGCAAACCGCTTTCTTAGGGCTTCGTGCACACCTCTCAGCAGCTGAAAACAGTATGTGTACCTCTCAGGTTTGTTTTCCAGTCCTTCTAACTTGCGGTCCAGATTGCAGAGCGTTGGTAGCAAATACCCCATGAACATGCCGTTCTCCCGTTGCAGGATATCTAGGGACTGGGCTAGTGGCTCCATAATCTCTGTGTATTCCTGTACCACTTCAATCTCAGCAGCTGTGATCCTGGACAAGGAGCAGCCATCCATTATGGCATGCATTTTTAGTGGCACAGTTGATAGGAGCTCATGTAGTTGCTTCAATGCATCAAAGGTGGAATTCCACCTGGTCTTATTCGGTACCTTCAGATACACACCATATTGCGCACGGATATACTCAGCAATCTGTGCTGACTGGTTCTGCTTGGACTACAACTTGCTGCACTTTCCCATCAAGGAACGAAACTGTTTCTTGAAAGGACCAAGAAGACTACTTTTGGAGGAGTCAGAAAGCATGGCCTCTATGTCTTGTGTTGCCACAAGGTTGAGGGTGTGGCTAGCACATCTCTGGTGTGGTGGTAAAACAAAATCCTCTCCTGAGTCTGCAGCTTCTTCCTCTGCCTCAGGTCCTGTGTCCAGGATCTCACAGATAGGCACAAACTCCACCTCAGCCTCCTCCTCCTCCTCCTGGTTATCACCATCATCGTCACTGGTGCCTGCAGCTTCCACTGGTTCTTTGGCCATGAAAACTGAACGCTTTCACAAAGTTGGAGCCATTGTCTGTAGTAGTGCACATAACTTTGTTGTGGATCCTGTACTGCACATGTACATCATGCAGTGCTTTTGAAAGGACATCGTATGTATGGCGCCCCTTCAGACGCTTACAAGCCAAGGCCCCGACCTCACGTTTCAGGGTAGTTGGGTTGATCCAGTGGGCTGTTACCCCAAAGTAACTCTTCTTGCCATTGGTCCAACAATCTGCAGTGGTTGCTATATATGCCACAGCACCCATTCGGTTTGCAAGAGTTTCTCTCATGTGGCATGCTCTCTTCTCAATTCTGTCTCTCAGAGTCTTGGCACATATGATGGTGAGATCTTGGGGAGTCCAATGCGAACCAGATCAATGAATGATGGTTTGTCCACAGTCTGAAGTGGTAATGTCTCCTCTACAATGAAATCAATGATTCTCCTGTCGAGATTGCTCAGGGTGACAGGCTCCCTGCCAGATCCCCACCTCTCAAGCGTTGTCTGCTGCTGCTTCAGCATTTTGGGAGGAGGGGTGTCATGCATTGGTTCAGGAAGGCCACGTCTCCTTGCCTTTATTGCTTCTTCAATTGCTCTCAGCTTCTCAGGGTGTGCCCTCTGAGGAAGAAGAACAAAGCATGAATCCAAGAAAAAATGGAAGAGGAACTTCACAATTTAAACATAAATAGACAATGGACACTCTTTGAGGACCAGCATGACAAAGGCTTACCTCAAAATGTTTCTTCACATTGGATGAGGAGGAAACAGCTGATCTCAGATTTTTGATCCTTGGAAGGCAGTAATTGCATCGTACAACAACATTTTCCCCACTCTGGCTCACAAATGTACAAGCTTTCTCAAAGCCAAACCATGGTACTTGCTGTTCTGCAGATGTGGCTGTGGGCAACTGGCACTGCTTCATGCCCTCCTCCTCCTCGTGCACAGGGCCTCCTTTCCGAACCTCACTTTCTAGTTTTGCCTCCTCAGGATCAACAAGCTGTGACTCAAGTGGCCGCACTAACTGACTGCTGCTCTCAGCAGCAAAACCTGCAACAGGCGTCTCTGTAATAAACAAGAGATAATGCTCCTATATGGGTGAACTTCAGCTGTGATGTGCCCCCATCTCTTCCCCATGCTGCAAGATCCCCCAGTCAGAGTGGAAGTAAGCAGGTCGATAGCACAATTAAAAGAGATCCTATTTGCATCATTTTTGCTCACTGAATAACCCTGCCTGGGCCAGTCTAACCTACTATCTCACAGGGTTGTTGTGAGAACAAAATGAGACTAGGGTTCAAATCCCCACATAGCCATGAAGCTCACTGGGTGACCTTGGGCCAGTCACTGCCTCTCAGCCTCATGAAAACCCTATTCATAGGGTCACCATAAGTTGGAATCAACTTGAAGGCGGTACATATATTTTTTATTTTGAATATGATGATTATGATAATAAATATGCAGCATTTCAAATTAATTCTGTATGAGAAGCATTCCATGCCAAGCTTGGAAAACCAAGGATGAGGTATAAAATGTAGACAAAAATACTTTTGACAAAATGCCATTTATTTTTTATATCTATATCTATAATTAGCAATACAGCTGAATGATGTATGTAAAGTATTTTTTCTTTCCCTTTTCTTTTTTATTAATATTTTAGTACTACTGCTAAAGTTCTGATGAAAGAATAAAGCATTCATTAGCCAAATTCAAATGATTAGAACACATCACATAAATTCCACTGAAGTTGGAGTTTTTGCCATAGAAAATGAAAAAAACATATACCCTATGATAGCCCAATAGACAATCAGAACTAATATAAAACCCTATTGCTTCTCATTTGCAAATCTTGCAAGATCTAAGGTAACTCTAGATCATGTGAGTTCAGGTGATGCATGTTATGTAAATTTGTATAGATATTAGCAGAGATTGTCAACAGTCTATCTCTCTCCGGGACTGGGAATCTCTCTCTTTCTCACAGAACATGAGTTTGAGAGCTGGGGGACTGAGAGAAGGAGCTGCAAGGACCCTACTTCTCACCTCATCTCTGCCAAGAACAAAAAAATCAGCCTTAAGCCATTTATTATATGCCTAATTATTTTTTATTATTATTATTATTACTGAGACAGTTTTTGTCCCACATACAATTCAGTCTTGTGATTAAACAGGACAAAAATACAAATAAAAAGAAAGATGGAGTTCAAATAAATATACAATAAAAAGCTAGCCGGCATTTTAAAAGGCAGGAGTGCTCTGTCTGGATAAATACAGCACACAAGTATGCATGGGAACAAGGGGGAGAGTTCAAAAAGGGGGGGAAGGAAGAGAAGTAGCCGAAGTTTCAGAAGTGCCTTGTGATTGATGGAGGGGGGGGCAGAGGCAAGGAGAGGCAGTGGGGGGGGGAGAACGGTGCTGCGGGGGGCAGGGTGGGGGGGGCAGAACGGTGCCACAGGGGGGGCACACACACACACACAAATCATCATCACTCACCTCCACAGCTCTTTGCCATTCTGCTGCTGCCTTCTCCTCCATTGTTCTTGCCCTGGCTTTTTCCTCTGGCATCCATTTTGTCCTCTCAGACGCTAGCAGGCCCTGCCTATTCACCTCTTCCCTCGTGCATCCTAACACAGATCACGAGGGAAGAGAGAGTCTGTGCAGAGGTCCAATCAGTGTGAGGCACATGTCTTGTGTTAACCAATCACAGCCAGGAGCTGTCTTCCCCTTGTTCCCACCCCCCAAGTAATGTGCAACCTAATGTGGAAACATTAAAGTTGCAGCTGAAAAGTAGGGAAATTACTAGTCATTCTGTTACTTGCCAAATGTAATGGAATTACCCACTCATTATTTAAAATTGTAACAAATTACAAGTAACTCGTTAAAAATAACGAGTTACTTCCAAGCTCTGAATACAACCCGAGTCTTGGGGAATCTATCTCAGCCAAAGTCTATGATAACCTAAAGATGATAGATCATGCTGTTAACTTTTATCAACCATGCTGCAATTGCTGATCACATATCAGACACATCCTAGCCATAAATAATTGGGCAGCTCCCAGCTGTTGATAGATAGGTTCCAGGGGTCCAAGACAGTAAGGAGAAAACAAGTCTGTAGGTCAAGGAATTCTTCAGAAATATCTGAAACTCTACTGAAGACAATTGATTATAACAATGGAACCTCATCTATCTCAGAGCTATTCTACATGTTACACTGAATAATAAGGTAACAGATTATTAGACTACGCATTACATTTACCATGCAAAAAGCGACTAGGCTCAAACATTTTGAAGGTGACCTCCAGTTAGTTGATAATGAAGGAAAATATAGAAATGTTTACCTTGAGAGGTGTCTGCCTATCTCATGCTGAAAGCAAAGGAACTACTGCTGGCTTTTATCAGTTGGCATCCCACTCGGTTTATTTTTCCTGCTTCTTAATTGTTAAGAGAAATTAGTTGAATGAGAGACAAGAGATAAGTCCACAAGCCTAAAGTATTTTCTCTCTCTCTCTCTCTCTCTCTCTCTCTCTCTCTCTCTCTCTCTCTCTCTCTCTCTCTCTCTCTCTCTCTCTCTCTCTCTCTCTCTCTCTCTCTCTCTCTCTCTCTCTCTCTCTCAGCATGCTATCAGTGCAAACACCTCCCAAGTTATCCTTGACTATCTGAAAGGCATCTTTACATGCTCAGCAATCAAAGCCTTGATACTTTCATTTAGATACTGTAAAACATAGCCTGTCTCTGGAGTGGTACAATTCTTGTACATGTTGGGTTCAAATTTAAGCCCCCTCCCCAAGAAGAGGATAGGAGTGCAAGCTTTAGCAATTTAATTTACCTGTTAGTGGTCCAGCCAGATACCAAACATAAAATAGACACACATACAATTACTGCTTGATCAAGAGGGATCTCTGCTCTGCACAGACAGAAGTCTGTCAGGTCAGAGAACGTTTATTGATTGCAGGTTCATTAAATAGGGTTCATAAGCAAAACAAGGTATTGTTGCAAAATCATAACAAGAAGGGAATACAGTGTTACATAGATAAAGCAAGCGCATTTTCATCTCTTTGTTACATTACTCATTATACACTTGTCAATCTAAGAAACTTAATGTGAGATAAGAACTGAGGAAAAGCGAGTATTTGAGTTACTTTGACACTTGGTGAAAGATAAACATGGGTCTTAGTGTGCTTCTGAAAGTTAGCAGTGTGACGTAAAACTTATGAATACATTTCTAACACGTTGTTTTGATAATACTGCTTTCTTGTGCTGAGTTTGCTACAAATGTTGCAAGATGTGCCTAGTGAAGTAGACAGAGAAAAATAGCAACAAAATAAGAGGGAATACACTTTATCTCTATTTCCAAAATATTGCAGTCTTACAGGCGCCTCTGGGTGTTATTTCCTACAAGAAGAAAAAACGACTACACTTAGCATCTCTGAACAACTTTTGGGGCCTAGCAATAAAATTTTTCCTAACATACATATCAAAAGAGATTACCACTAGGAATAATCTGTTTATAAGTTTTTTATGGGGAAAAACTGCTAGCATGTAGTAAACAAGCTTATTAGGAAGAGGGCTACTCTAAACCTTTCTCTCTGATGTGCTATATACAGGGAGATTCTTATGCGGAAATCAGAGCATTCAAAAATATAACGCCCATACCTCATCTTCAGTCTGAAGTAGTACTGTTCAGAATTGTACCACCTGTAGGCACAGACTTAAGTGATTTTTCTGGGCAATTGTAGATGGAATCATGGCAGAAGATATGAGATCTGGTCTTATATATACATGTTTACTTAGACATAAGACCTACTATATTTAATAGACTTATTCCCTTACAAGTGATATACAACTCCAGTTACAATTGCAAAGAAGACTGCCACCATTGAAACAATGTGAGTTGCCTTTATTCAACCTGATTGTTTGTACTATTCTAACGTGCAAGATATATAGGGCAGTATGTTATTATCATCTCAGCTAAGAAAGTTGAAGTTTCATCAGAACTTCTAGAATTTTCCTCTAGTGCAAATGCTTTAGGTATTTCCAACAGTCCAAGGCAATCACATTTTTCTGGATGTATGCACTTAAAGCCTATACTGTGCAAGCCTTTGTTATTCAACCCACATTGCTTTGCTTCAAATATATCTGTCGGGAAGTTGCTGAAAACACTTTGCCACTAACATGATAAACATCTATCAAACTACCTTATTATTATGGCACATTAAACTGCTTTAGGGATTGTGCATACAGATCTCGGGGGGAAAAGATTTCATTTGACACTTGTCAAAGCCAGCAACGACATCTGCTATACAAACGCTGCAAAATGGAGTTCCTTTCTTTTTAAGCTTTTTTCACAGTTGGGATGAAATCACAGCTGTATAAATTTTAGAAATAACACTGTGTCATTTCAATAAGCACTTAAGTCTTGTTTGGGATTTCGGATGCATACAGATCTCCACTCTTCCCTTTCTGTTGTGTTGTTTTTGGGGGTCCGCTCATATAACCATTGAGGCTGGAGCTGCTGTTGGAAGGAGGTTAGGGTATGAACTAGACACATTTAGAAAAAGTACTAGGTTTGTGTCTAGGCAAAGGAACCTCTCAGACACAATTGCAAGAGGGATGCTATCCTCTACTACAGTCTCTTCCATGATAAGCTTGTGCAGGAGGAATTGTGGTCTGTTTCTCATGTTTGTTCATAGTCAGCTCATGTTTTTCTCTTGCTTGTGCTGGTGCATAAAGGTTTTCTGACCAATGGGATTGTCTAAATCATTCCCTACAAGCACAGTTTGCATTTTTGCAGACCACTGTCCACCCCATATTAAAAATCCCATCTGTGATGGGGTACATTAAGATGAATTATTCAAATAATTGCCTTGGGATCATGAAGGCCTGAAATATGGTCTGAAAGCACATGACACAGAAATCATGCTAAAGCTATGCAGATCTGGGTCTGGTCAGTGACTGGTTGGGAGGATACCTGGAACTGTGTGTATGATGCTTTGAGTTCAATGGAAAAAAAGTAGGATATAAATGTCGGTAAAGGCTTGGCACATCATTTCATGCTCCCCTGCCCTTCATTTAACACAGCAGGGATAAGGATCCCCTGAACTGCAGGCCTAAGTAGGTCCACCCCCACCCCCCATTTGGTCCATCAGGCTATTTTGGCAAAGCCACACCCACTTATTACTATTATTATTATTATTTATTGCATTATTATTGCATTTATATACCACCCCATAGCCCAAGCTCTCTGGACGGTTTACAACAATTAAAAACATTAAAAACAAATATACAAATTTAAAAACACATTTTAAAAAGCAATTTAAAAACACATGCTAAAATGCTTGGGAGAAGAGAAAAGTAATGCAGTAATGGCCACCAGCTTGGATGGCTTTAAAAGAAGATTAGACAAATTCATGGAGGACAGGGCTATCAATGGCCACTAGCCATGATGGCTGTGCTCTGCCACCCTAGTCAGAGGCAGCATGCTTCTGAAAACCAGTTGCCAGAAGCCTCAGGAGGGGAGAGTGTTCTTGCACTCGGGTCCTGCTTGCGGGCTTCCCCCAGGCACCTGGTTGGCCACTGTGAGAACAGGATGCTGGACTAGATGGGCCACTGGCCTGATCCAGCAGGCTCTTCTTATGTTCTTATGAAAAGTCTTGACCTGGTGCCGAAAAGATAACAATGTCAGCGCCAGGCACACCTCATCAAACAGATCATTCCATAATTTGAGGGCCACCACTGAGAAGGCCCTCTCCCTTGTTGCCAGACTCCAAGCTTCCCTTGGAGTAGGCACCCAGAGGAGGGCCTTGGATGTGGAGTGGAGTGTACGGGTGGGTTCGTGTCGGGAGAGGTGTTCCATCAGGTATTGTGGTCCTAAGCCATGGAAGGCTTCATAGGTTAAAACCAGCACCTTGAATCGAGCTCGGAAACATATAGGCAACCAATGCAAGCGGGCCAGAATCGGTTTTATATGTTTGAACCGTCTGGTCCCTGTTGCCAATCTGACCGCTGCATGTTGCACAAGCTGCAGTTTCCAAACCTTCTTGAAAGGCAGCCCCATGTAAAGCGCATTGCAGTAATCTAACTTGGAGGTTACCAGAGCATGGACAACTGAAGCCAGGTTATCCCTGTCCAGATAGGCGCACAGCTGGGCCACCAATCAAAGTTGGTAGAAGGCACTCCATGCCACCGAGCCTACCTGAGCCTCAAGTGACAGAGATGGTTGTAGGAGAACCCCCAAGCTAGGAACCTGCTCCTTCAGGGGGAGTGCAACCCCATCCAGGACAGGTTGGACATCCACCATCTGGTCAGAAGAACTACCCACTAACAGCATCTCAGTCTTGTCTGGGTTGAGCCTCAGTTTATTAGCCCTCATCCAGTCCATTGTCGCAGCCAGACACTGGTTAAGCACATTGACAGCCTCACCTGAAGAAGATGAAAAGGAGAACTAGAGCTGTGTGTCATCAGCATACTGATGGCAATGCACTCCAAAACTCCAGATGACCGCACCCAACGGTTTCATGTAGATGTTGAACAGCATGGGGCACAGAACTGACCCCTGTGGAACCCCACAGTGGAGAATCCAGGGTACCGAGCAGTGTTCCCCAAGCACCTTCTGGAGGCAATCTGCCAAGTAGGAGCAGAACCACTGCCATGCAGTCCCTCCCACTCCAACAGCCAGTCTTCCCAGAAGAGTACATGAAAGGTTGTCACATAGAGCAGGGCCGGGATCTCTTCTCGATCGTCCCAGAGTGCAGGACACAGAATAATGGGCTCAAGTTGCAGGAAGCCAGATTTTGACTGGACATCAGAAAAAACTTCCTAACTGTTAGAGCCATACAACAATGGAACCAATTACTTAGAGAGGTAGTGGGCTCTCCGACATTGGAGGCATTCAAGAGGCAGCTGGACAGCCATCTGTCGGTAATACTTTGATTTGGATTCCTGCATTGAGCAGGGGGTTGGACTCGATGGCATTATAGGCCCCTTCCAACTCTACTATTCTATGATTCTAAGAATACCATGGTTGATGGTATCGAAAGCCACTGACAGATCAAGGAGAATCAACAGAGTCACACTCCCCGTCTCTCTCCCAACAGAGGTCATCATACAAGGCGACCAAGGCTGTTTCTGTGCCAAAACCAGGCCTAAAACCCGACTGAAATGGATCCAGATAATCAGTCTTATCCAAGAGTGTCTGGTCTACATGTCAGTTGTAGGACAGGTAAAATCCTAGATCAGCCAAAAAGGGATTAGCAGGCACCACTGATCAACAGGGCCTGAAAAGCCCTATGCAAAATGCTGGACAAGAGAGCACTTTGAAAGGGGCTTCTGAGGACCCGACAGTCAGCTAATTTTTGAATCTTCAGAAGTCCCTTCAAAGTGCTGCACAAAATATTGCTTTAAAAGGGGCTTCTGAAGACCTTACAGTCAGCTGATTGCCCAGGGGTTTGAAAGGGGTTTCTGATGATCTCTGCAAGCAAAAATGGTCACCTGACATCATTGCCACCCACCTGTTAAACTTGCCTCACAAGGGATGGAGATAAAGATATGGCCCATGGGTTGGATCCAGTTCCCACCCCTGTAATACAGGTTTCAAATAACCTCCATGCACACAGGCTCTGTCTCAAAGAAGTATATTAGAACTGTCTCCCAGTTCCCATCTGTTGCTCCCATCTTCCAGAATTGCTGAAAGGTGCCAATGCCCCACCAGCCAGGTGCTCCTTTGTATATGTGTTGAACCTGCCATGTCCCAAATGTCAAAACTAGATGTATGTCAAGGCCCATAGGGTCCTATCTGATTGGGGATCCAGATTCCAAATCAACCCCTTCCCCTAATTTCACATGGTTCAAAATAGGAACTATTCTCTTTGAAAAAATATCTTCTGATCATTGTGTGTGATCATTACTTCCCACAAGTTTAAAACTCTTTTGTGATTTAAGATCCTTCTATGTGTTACTTGCATGAAGGAGTCTCTGTGAGTACTGTGGACATCTGCCTATGGCTGGGTGGATAACTGTTTTTAACCTGACTGTTGCCCACTCCTCCAAGAGCCACATGCTAGCAGTGGCATGTATATGCATGCATTCATTCACCCATGTGCATGTGCACACACACATGCAACGGATTCCCAAAAATTTTTCCCTGAGGACCATTCGAAAATTGGTGAGGGTTTTGGCGGGACAATCATCTATCTTCCTGTTGTAGCAATTGTAGTGCACTATGCTAGATGCTGCATGGTTTTAACTGTATTTTTCTTGCTTCTTTTATTTCTTATATTTAAAAAAATTAAATTGTAATACAATAAAATACAATATAAGAGATAAAAGAAGCAATAAAAACATAATTAAAAATCATTATGAACATTTAATGTGGACACACCACAGACCATCTGAATGAGGCTCATGGACCACTGATGGTCCACGGCCCACAGTTTGGGGACCCCTGATATACAACACACATACATGCATACTTGCCACAGATGCGTATTCACTACATAGACATACAGTCACACACTCATACATACACTCTCACACACATGCACAAGACACACATGCACTCGATGGGGAGAAGTGTTGCCTTTTATGCTTAAAGAGCAGGCAGGACATTTTATCTCCCAGTCAAATCAGGAGATAAAACTACAGAGGTTGGTAGGCCACTTCCCGAGGCTTAGTGGGCCCTAGGAGAAGTGTTCATATGTAGATCTCTATGCACATTGGCTTCCACAGAGTCGGGAAGCTCGGGTGGAAAAGCTGAGCAACATCAAGCCTGGAGCCAGTGTCACAGTCCTTTGTTCTCATGAAGACTCCTTAACATGATTATTGCAAGAAGGGGGCTACCGTTTAGCTTAGATGATTTTCACAATGTTCACATTGCCTAGGTTTTCCCCCCTTCCCTTAAATCTCCATCCCTGAACTAAATAGATCTTAATTTGCAACCTGGGATGTGACTGATTACTTTTGATAGTCCAAGGAGCACACGTGTACTGCATGCACATGCACACGCACACACACACACATGCACACACGCACGCACGCGCACACACACACACACACACACACACACACACACACACACACACACACACACACACATATATATATACCCAGAGCTTGGAAAAGTTTTTTTTTTTTAACTACAATTCCCATCAGCCCAATCCAGTGGCCATGCTGGCTGATGGGAGATGGAAAAGTAACTTTTCCAAGCTCTGTATATACCCCATGAGCCACTCTGCTGGTTCAGGTTGAAAAAATGGTAGAAGGGCTGGATTCTGCCTTGTGGTGACAAAGAGATCTCAGCAGCTGTCAATCCTACCCTTGTCTGAACCTCACTTGACGCTCTTATGATTTTTCCCACCCAAGAATTCAGGTGAACTGGGAAGTTGTGGTGTAACAAATTTGAAAGTCAAGGCTGGATGTGGCATGACAGCAACTGGACTTTTGCACTCACCTCTTGACTTTGTATTTCAGAGAAAATATGGGAAACTCTGGGTTGGAACTTTCCAAATACTATCTGATTCTGAATCTTACTATTGAATATCCTGACTACTGTCAAGCAAAAATAACATCATCTGGTTGTACTGAGCTCTCTGTCATTCTTTTGGGGATTAAATGGGCTCCCATTAAATGGGAGGGTTTTTTTCCCTTGTATGTTTTTATTTGAGTGTGTGAGATAGCAGCCTGTCACTTTCAACTGCAGCTGTGAATTTAATGGTAGTATAAATGAAAAGCTGTTAGTAATTAGGTTGCTGGGTGTTCCAGAAATTATTGGCATTTTAAATAATTTGGTTTTTTGTCTTTTTAAAAGAATAATAAATGTTCAAATCAAGAAAGTATAGGGGCATGATGGGAAGGGGTTCTTTTTCTAACACCTGGTGACAGAGAAAATTGGAAGAGTTTTATAGCTGAAAGGAATGGTAGCATTATACAGTAGATGCATTCTAAAAGGAAGAGAGTTCTGATGGACAAGGATAGCATAGCCATGTATGTGGTGGTTGGATTTCTCATCCTGATGAATCTCAGGTAACCTTTAAATGTTCTCCAGCTTTTCTATGCCACCAGATTTATGCAGACAATTACCACCACCACCCATACATCTGCTACATTTAGCCAGTGATATTTTTATGTGGTTTTTGTTGTATTTATGTTTGCTGTGCTCTGCTCCGATGCTTATTTATTTATTTACTATGAAATTGCAGTATGTAAATAAGAGCTGCTGATCCATAAGGGACCATGTGAGTGGGGCTGATCATGTATGTGATTCCCAAGGGATCAGCACCTTCCTGGCAGATTGCTGATTTCTTGGGAAAGACCCATTCATTTGGGCTCATCCAGATATTTTCCCAGCCACGTGGAATATATTTATCATTTAACAAAACTTTTATACCACTTGAATGTAATGACCTCTAAGTGGTGTATAAAAAATTTGCCACTGTCAGGGGAACATTTAAATAACACCTAAGAAAGAACAGTCATTGCAGAGATTGAGTGCCTCCCAAAATATCTGTTCCCACAGTGCCCCCTCCCAAAAACAATTTTTCGTTTGAAAAATGGAAATGGACTGCCTTCCAAGTTGATTCCAACTTATGAATAGGGTTTTCATGGTAAGCGGTATTCTGAGGGGGTTTACCATTGCCTTCCTCTGAGGCTGAGAGGCAGTGACTGGTCCAAGGTCACCCAGTGAGCTTCATGGCTGTGTGGGGATTCGAACCCTGGTCTTCCAGGTCTTAGTCCAACACCTTAACCACTACACCACACTGGCTCTCAATTGTTCAGTTAATCTCTGTTTTTCAGGTTCTTCTCTCCGCTATCTCTCTTCAACAATTTTTAAAAGATAAGCTTCTGAAAGAGTCTTCTGGTACCTTAAAGACTAAAACAAGAGTTATAGCAAGCTTTTGTGGACTATAGTTCACATTGTCAGATGCAGGAAGAGTAGTGGGGCACTTTCCCACCTTAGGTTTCTAAGCCATATGTGATTAGCTTTAAGCAGTATCTACATCCCTAGTCATTATGAGACATAAAAAAGTAATCACAACAAATGCGTGAGTGGCCTATGCAATATACTGTACAATATATCACAACCATAGGAATTCCTTATACAAGTAGCACTGAAATTAGCTTTTGGACTTCCTTCCAGAAGTGTAACCTTCAGAAATCTCTGGCCCTTGAACTTTTGCATATTATATACATTTCTGAAGTCACACATCCAACACTTCTCAACCATTTTAAAAGCTCGCTCTATGCTGCTTCATCCTCCTTTGCTTTGGCTTTTTTTTTTTTTTTGAGAAAAACAAAATGTATCTCACAAGAACCATGTAAAATTCCTCTTATTAAATATATACCACTTA
This sequence comes from Rhineura floridana, assembly GCF_030035675.1. Classification (NCBI taxonomy): domain Eukaryota; kingdom Metazoa; phylum Chordata; class Lepidosauria; order Squamata; family Rhineuridae; genus Rhineura; species Rhineura floridana. The sequence goes on along the minus strand of NC_084486.1, from coordinate 77,714,013 downwards.
TCACACACTAGCTGTGTTCTCCCCAGTGTCATCACTTGGGACTAAGGAGCCATAACATGGATGAGAAAGGAGCTTTGGTTCCACTCTCTCCATACTGGTCAAATGCGGACTAGATGGACATACTGTCAGGTGGATTCACAACTGGTTGGAAAACCGTACTCAAAGAGTGGTCGTCAGTGGCTCTGCTTCGGACTGGAAGGAGGTTTTGAGTGGAGTGCCACAGGGTTCTGTCCTGGGGCCGATACTCTTCAACATTTTTATCAATGACTTAGATGATGGGGTGGAGGGAAGCCTTATGAAGTTTGCGGATGATACAAAACTGGGAGGGATAGCTAACACAATGGAAGACAGGAATAAAATCCAAAGGGACCTGGATAGATTAGAAAATTGGGCTGAAATTAATAAAATGAAATTCAATAAAGACAAATGCAAGATTCTGCATTTAGGCCACAAAAACAAAATGCACGGGTACAGGATGGGAAATACCCGGCTTAGCAGTAGTGCATGTGAGAAGGACCTTGGAATTGTAGTGGATCGCAAGATGAACATGACCCAGCAGTGTGATGCTGCAGCAAAAAAGGCAAACACGGTTTTGGGCTGCATAAACAGAGCTATAGTTTCCAGGTCGAGGGAAGTAATAGTCCCACTATATTCTGCATTAGTCAGGCCTCATCTGGAATACTGCGTTCAGTTCTGGGCACCTCATTTTAAGAAAGATATAGACAAGTTAGAGCGGGTTCAGAAGAGGGCGACGAGGATGATAGCCGGTATGGAGAACAAGTCTTATGAGGAAAGGTTGAAGGAACTTGGCATGTTCAGTCTGGTGAAGAGAAGGCTGAGGGGTGACATGATTGCACTCTTTAAGTACCTGAAGGGCTGTCACATAGAGGAGGGTACAGATTTGTTCACTGCTGCCCCAGAGGGTAGGACTAGGTCTAATGGTTTTAAGTTGCAGGAGCGTAGATTCAGATTGGACATTAGAAGGAACTTCTTGACAGTAAGGGCGGTTCGGCAATGGAACCGACTGCCTAGGGAGGTGGTGGGATCCCCTTCACTGGATGTCTTCAAGCAGAGGCTGGACAGCTATCTGCGGGAGATGCTCTAGCTGTGGATTTCCTGCTGTGAGCAGGAGGTTGGACTCGATGGCCTACAAGGCCCCTTCCAACTCTATGATTCTATGATTCTATATGTGACAATTATGCACCTTCATGCAGCACAGAGGCAAAAACATCTTGTGATATGAGTCAATTTTATTGTATAGTAGGTAGTTCAGATGCATGCCAAGGAATGAAGGTAGTCTTTGATACTTTATGTACCATGGACTTTTGCTGGATTGACTCAATTATGGGCAGAATTCCTCCAGATCCATCTTTCCCTTGGCCATTTAGGTCCTTGAGTGCACAGCACAGACTTGGTTAGTAGCTCAACTCCAAGCTTGATCTGTCACCTCTGAACACAAATATTGATTTATCTATGAAGTTTTAACAGTTCATTTCTAAGGACTGAAAAAGGCATGACAGTGACCTCAGGTAAAGCAACACCCCATGGAAACATGCCCTATTGTGTATGCACACACTTGGCATATTTGCTGGTTGACCCATTCACATGTAGAGAGGTTGCTAGGTCTCAGGCTTTGGCACTGAGATTCATGTTTTTGGAGGGAGGGGGAGTCATCCTCAAGGTAGGAACTTAATTCTCAGGGCTATCAGGCAGCCCAGCTCATCTTCATAATTGATGGCTTCTCCTAAGTACACAAGTGGGCAAACCTATCTGACACTGACACAAGCCAGTCTGTGATAACTGTGTTGTGTTATATATCATGTTATATACATAAACAGTCATAGGAGCAGTGACTTGTCCTGCCCAAATTATTGATAATGTTTTGGTCAGAATAGCATGTGGGGCAGCATCCAGTCCACCCTTATCAATACCAGCATGAGAATGGCTGTATACTATAGTCAGCATGGATTTTTCACATTCCACAATGTTAAAATGAAAATACCCTCCATGCCATTCTGATCCTTCCCATAAGCTCATTTTAAAACAAAACCTTGCAAAACTTATAGTCCTGAAATCAGAAACGCTTGCTTAACAACCCTCTCAATTTTCATGGTGATACACAAAACAGTCAGAGAGAATGAAAAGTTCAAGAAGTTCAAAAGTTCAAAGAGTTCAAGAGAGAGAAAAAACCAGACCCCTTTTGAATTTTTTTCTCTGAGTTCTCATAATTTGTTGAAATTAATTAAAAATCAGCCATGTTCACAGATGTTCACAGAGTACCTGTAATCCTGTTACTGACCTTGCCCCATACTCTGACCTTCATCTTCTGCAGTTTAAAGGTTAAAAAAATGCCTGGCTGATTTTTAATTAATTTAAGAAATTTAACATTGAAGTCAATGATAATGTTGGACATGCTCAGTAAGAACGAACTGTCAGTGTTCTAAAAGCTAGACTCACAGCTGGTTGGCTTGGGTAATCAGGGGGCCACACCCACACCAGACCTTTATTTCACCCGAGAAAGTCTTGGTTTCCCCCAAAGAATCCTGGGAAGTGTAGTTTGTGAAGGGGGCTGAGAGGAAACTCCTAGTCCCCTGACAGAGCTCCAGTGGCCAGACTGGTTTAACAGTCAGCCGCTCTGACTGAAGCTCTGTGAGGGGAACAGGGCATCTCCTAGCAATTCTCAGCACCATTCACTAACTACACTTCCCAGGATTCTTTGGGAGAAGCCATGACTGTCTAAAGTGAAATAACAGTCTGGTGTGGATGTGGCCAGGGATAGCTTTGGTTTAAATTTGGGTGAGAGGCTACATGTACCTGCTGTAGAATGAAAAGGTGGGGGAAATGCTGAAAAAGAATGATACTGTTCACAATGTTTTCCTTTTGGAAAGGGGCTTCCCTTCTGACAGTGCCCACCCACCAAATCGCCTCCCCTCCCCTCCCTTCCTCCTTCCTCCTCCCCCACCCCTCCCCCAGGTCAGTTTCACCTATCCTAAGCATGACTGCACAGGAATAAATCCCACTGAACTCAAAAAGCATGCAAATGATCAAACCTGCCCTCCCCTCCTCCCTCCTATCCGCTCCCTCTTGCCCCTTCCCTCTCTCCTCTTTTCCCCCTCCCTTCCCCTCCCCAATCCCCTCCTTCCCCTTCCCTCAACCCTCCTCCTCCCCCTCCTCCTCCCCCATGGTCAGTTTTACCTATCCTAGGACTACAACTTGGTAGACCAGGGTTCAAATCCCCACACAGCCATGAAGCTCACTGAGTGACCTTGGGCCAGTCACTGCCTCTCAGCCTCAGAGGAAGACAATGGTAAATCACCTCTGAATACTGCTTACCACGAAAACCCTATTCATAGGGTCACCATAAGTCTCAATCGACTTGAAGGCTGTCCATTTCATTTTCAAGCATGATTGCATGGGAGTAAATTCCACTGAACTCAGTAAGTATGCAAATGATTAAACCTGCCCTCCCCTCCTTTTCCCTCCCATCACCTCCCTTTTGCCTCTTCCCTCCCCCTTCCTTCACCCCTCCCCTTCCTTCACCCCTCCTTCACCCTCCCACTCCTTCTGCTCCCCTCTACCCCTTCTTCCTTCCCTCTACTCTCCCCCCCGCTCTTCCTTCGCCATTGTCAGTTTTACCTATCCTAGCTATGATTGCACCGGAGTAAATCCCATTCAACTGAATAAGCATGCAAATGATCAGACCTGCCTTTCCTCTCCTTCCCCTCTCTTCCTCCCTTCTTCCTCCCCTCCGCTCCTCCTCCTTCTTCCTCCTCTGCCCACTCCAGGCCTCCCTCCCCCCCCCGGTCAGTTTTACCTATCCTAAGCATGATTGCACAGGAGTAAATCCCACTGAACTCAGTAATCATGCAAATGATCAAACCTACCCTCCTCCTCCCCCTCCTCCCCTCCTCCTCCCCTATGGTCAGTTTCACTTATCCTAAGCATGATTGCAGAAGAGTAAATTCCACTGAACTCAATAAGCATGCAAATGATCAATCCATTCTCAGCAAACCTGCATAGGATCCCATTTCTTACTTCCCGGACTAAAAAGCAGGGAAATTCACTAATAGGCAAAAAAACCTTGCAGTTTAAGAACGTACCTATAGCCCACAGATATTTCTGTCAAATTTCCCTGCTTTTTAAAGTTTGATAGAAATATCTGTTGGCTATAAGTACATTCTTAAACAGCAATATTTTTTTGCCTATTAATGAATATTGAGAGAGAGAGAGAGAGAGAGAGAGAGAGAGAGAGAGAGAGAGAGAGAGTAGACTGTTTCAGCCTATCATCGGTAATACTTTTGTGATATGCAGAGCAGTCTAAGAGGGAGGAGTAAATAGAAGGAAAAGGTGGCATTTTACATTCTCCCTTCTTTCCAGACTTCCCCCCCCCTTGTCCTCCCATAGGACGGATAATGTATATTATGCCAGCTCCAGAGCTAGTGCGTATTCCCCATCCCTTGTTTTGGTGGCATGTTGGGGGAATAGGAAAGCTTTGGATCCTTAAGTTCCAAACCATCTCTGCTCCCAGCCCACCCATCCTTTCTGCTTCTAGCAGTGTTGGAGCTCTGAAGTCAGTAAGGCAGGACAATTGCAGACGGCATGGTGGAGCAGTGGCACTCACTTGACCTCCTGAAAGCTGAGTTGCTGCTGCTGACTGGGAAGGAGAAGGGGGAGGGGGAGGCAGTGGGGAGGTGACCGTGGTGCAAATGCACTGGCAAACTCAATCCTGCACTCTTTTAAAATATTATGTATATATTTACAATTGCAGCAGACAAAAGAAGAAAAACAAAGACAAATAACAATAATATAATGCAATGATTAAACAACAACAATCCATGCCAGCTGACATTAACAATAAGAATATTCCATCAATCCTTTTTCAAACATATATATTAATACAAGCAGTCAAAATGTCCATACAGGTATCTAAACGAATTTGACGATTATAAGCAATAGGGTTAAGTGTAGAAAGGGCAGTGAGATCTTCAGACTACTGAGTGATAGTTGGTGGATGTTTGTTCTTCCAGCCTTGCAGTATAAGTCTCTTAGCCACCAAAACGGCTCGCAGAACCCACTTTTGATATTCCCTACACACTGGCAAATTCAGAAGTGCAAGGTCCTTTCATGTTCCTTTCACAGCCATGCCCCCTCCTTTTTTTGCTGCTGTGTTGAGAAGGAGATCCTTGTTAGTACCCTCTCCCACAACAGGCATCTCTAGGAGCCAATAAGCATGAAAGGGGAGAGTGTTAGCTATTGAGAAGGGTCTCCTTAGTAATTAACTCACCTCCTTTCACTCTGATTGGCTCCAATCAGCAGGAAAAGACAAAGAAGCATGTTAGAAGACTCTTCTCAAAGGCTAACATGCACCCCTTTCATGCTGATTGGCTCGTAAGATCCTGGAGACAGAGGGACCCTGCTGGCACCCTGCTCCCAAAAAAGTAAGGTGTCTTAGACCCCCCAAGACTCTGGATGACTACACCCCTGCCCCACACCCAAAATCTTTTGAGCTACTGTGCTCTAACTTGTTTTGTTCCCTTTAAACTGGCCTGCACTATGCAGTTTTGGTTTATGTTTCCCATTTAGATAACTGTATGAGATGTATGTCACTGATTTATGTGATTATCTCACCAGGTTGTATTCCTTAAACAAAGGGATTTTTTTCAAACAACTCTGTGGCCATGTTCTCTTGGACTCCCAGTTTTTGTGTTTAAAGAAGATAGCCATAATGTCATGCCTGCATGTTTATAGCTACTGTTTACACTGAAATGTAGTAAAGCATTTTGCTTTTGTTACTAAGTGGATTGAGGTCCTGTTTACATTTAGACCTTAAATGGTGTTTTATGCCTAACCTGTGATCCTATGTGAAATGATGACGGCATCAAATGGTTTGGTAACCATTTGCCCTGTGCGTCTTGTTGTACTTACTCATACTTGACACTGTTTATGCATCTTGATGTATTTTCCTGATAGGAAACTTACATCAACGTTGGTAAGAATTATTTTAATATTAAGTGATGTAGCTGGTTAGGAGTAGAAAAGCCTAGTATAGTGAAACCTGGTAATTGCATAATCAACTGTCTTGTTTTAGTATGGATGAATTTTGGTATATTTGTTGTTGTTGTTATGTGCCTTCAAATTGATTATGACTTATGGTGACACTATGAATCAGCAACCTCCAATAGCATCTGTCATGAACCACCCTGTTCAGATCTTGTAAGTTCAGGACTGTGGCTTCCTTTATGGAATCAATCCATCTCTTGTTTGGTCTTCCTCTGTTTCTACTCCCTTCTGTTTTCCCCAGCATTATTGTCTTTTCTAGTGAACCATGTTTTCTCATTATGTGCCCAAACCTCAGTTTCATCATTTTAGCTTCTAGTGACAGTTCTGGTTTAATTTGTTCTAACACCCAATTATTTGTCTTTTTCGCAGTCCATGGTATGCGCAAAGCTCTCTCCCTCACCATGTTAAGGTGTGCATGCTAGAGGGAGTTTGGTATATTAGAGACACCAAAATTTATCTTAGGGTAGGGCTGTGACAAGAAGACCTGATCTCTGTCCACCATTCTGCGTGGCTGAGCACCTTGGACAGCTCCTTCAAAATTTGGACTAAAACCTGGAGTGGGTTTACTGCCCCACTGACATTGGAGCCACCAGCTTCCACTGGGGTGAGAAAGGCATGTTACTTTTCCCCAATCCACAGGTTACAGATTAGACAGTCTAGCAGAGAGAGAGATACTTTACACCATGATAATTTATACCACAATGCTCATCTTTCCCTGCTCCCAAAAGGTGTCAAATCTCTACCTGAGGGATGAACATGACTTATGATTGAAGACCTACCTGGGTCAGATATACTTTAAAAATGTCTGCTCTGATGCAGTCTTTGTCTTTCACTGACCATCAGAGAAACCTGCAACTGACCATCTACACTGTGTTACTCATGAGGAGACCAGAAGCCTGTTTGTAAGTAGCAAGATCAGGAAAGATAAGCTTCTTTTATTTGCAATATTCTGCTTTGTCCATATGCCCCCTTCCTTTCCTTTTTATTCCCAACAAACATTATATAATTTGCATGCTGGGGTCAGAAGTGTGTTTATGTCAAACTCTAAGGATGTTTGTAACCTCCCAGGTGTCTACACACTGTGCACATACTACTTGTATGGGGTCTGTCAGCAAAATGACCAAGCTGTGCTAATCACTGGAGTACGATAGACAGCTAGACACAAGCTCTGTTTCCTCAGTAAGTTGAAAGGCGATTTTGCTTGGGAAATGCAAGATGCACAGTCTCAGAATCCCTTCATAAGTACTTGCCTTGGATTCCCAGAAATCACTCCCATCTGGGGTGCACAGCATGCTGAGAAGGAGGACTGCAGTGGTGGCATACCAGATAGCTTTGGAACATGACTGGCCTACTTTAGAAGGCAGTTGTGTAAGGCAGCATGTAAGCAGGCTCTCCTAGCTTTCCCCTTCCATCACATGCCTTTTAATATAAACTAAGATCCAGAAAATGGAATCCTCCTCCCAAAATTCACAAATGCATATTTTAAAGAGAAAAACAAGGTGAAAAGGACCCTCATTTAGATTTCCAAAATGATGCATTAAACCTTTGAAAATATTCTTGGGGACTCCATGAAGGAATACTACACAGCACATAAATGGCTGCCCATTAGCTACCGTGCCAAGTTCAGGAGTCTGATTTTGGTGTACAAAACTTGGGACCAAGATAACTAAAATATCATCTTACCCCTTATATACCCAGTCAATCACTGCGCTCTGCAAGTGAGGGCCTCCTGCAGATACCATCTTATCAGGAGGTTCATTCTGCACAACATAGGAAGCAGACCTTTAGTGTTGTGGCACCTATGCTTTGGAATTCCCTCAAATATTAGACAGGTACCATCTGTGTTATCCTTTTGGCACCTACTGAAAACCTTCCTCTTTCAACAAGCCTATTAAGTAGAGACCTTATCCCAGTCTGCATCTCTGTTGAAACTGCTTTTTAAGATGTTTTTAAAAAGATGTTTTTAAAAAGATGTTTTATTTATTTATTTTATTTATTTATTAAATTTATATACCGCCCGACTAGCAATAGCTCTCTGGGCGGTGAACATAAAACAGCATAAAAATACAATAAATAACAAAACAATACTAAAATACAAGCAACAATCCAACACAATAAACATTTTTAAAATTAAATCAGTGTAACTTAAAATGCTTCAAAAAATGTTTTGTTTTAATATGTTTTGAAAGATGTTTTGTTTTAATATATTTTAAAGTCTGTTTTTAAGATGTTTTAGAGTGCTTTTAGTGTTTTGTTTGCTGCCTGGGCTCCTTCTGGGAGGAAGGGTGGGATATAAATTTGATAAATAAATCAACAATAAATAATAAATTATCCATGGCAAAACATACATCTTAAGGTTGTTAACCTTACCCTTCTTGGCCTTTTGGCTAAGGTCAAGTGTAGTTACCTTATCCCCATATTAAGCCCATCTTTCCAAATCACTAGATATTTGTCATCAATCTATTTAAATTCAATTTAATTATTTGAGAAATATCATAGGAACCCAAATACCCACATGTTTTAGAACCATATTTGCACCATGCTGACCTCCCTGCTGCCTCACCCCTTCCCCTCCCAGTAATCAGCAGAAACTCAGCTGTCAGGAGGTAAGGTAAGCACCATCAACCCACCATACCATTCGCTACTGGCCATAGGCATTTCTGAGAGTTGCTGGGAGTGACCATAGAAGCTCAGATTTTACCCTCTGAAGTTGGGCCTTTCCATCTTTGCTCTCAGAGGATGAGATAGAAACATTCTATGGCCCCTGGGATGCCCTTCTAGAGACCAAAGGATTGCTGCCTGGAAGATTATATATAAATACTCCCCTGTAGTGAAGTCACAGATGGCAGGCACAACACAGAACAATGTATAAAAATCGCTGACCTATAAAACCCACTGTCATTTTGTACAATCAGTTTTTCATGCATTAAAACAAGCAGTCATTTCTCATTAGTTGCTCACCATCTGTTCATCTTCTCTCATAGTTGTATTTCTGTTGCTGGAATGAAGCCTTTTTTCAGCACTTAAAATATGCTTTGTATCTCAGAAGATATATTTCTCCTAAATATTGATTGGTTTTACTATTGTTGTGTAGAATTCAATTGCAGAAATATCATTCCGCCCTTCTTCCAGGCAGCTCAGACAACATATACAGTCTTCCATTACCCCTTTTGCCCCCACACAAAGAAGAGTCGTGACACCAAACTGGTATAATGTTATATTTATTAAAATATAACATCCTAAATCCAATGCAATACAGCCAATTATTCAAATCTATATCTTTTTGGGCAGGTGAGGCTAAACCTAACAACGAGGGATTACACCCTCACCTTCTTAAGGCATCACTTCTCATCATCACGTGACTCCAAAGTCAAGGACGTGGGTGAATTCCTCCCTCCTTGCTCCTGGAGCCAGCTGTGTGGTTCCAACCCCCACACCATGGCCCCGCCGTACAGGTGTTCACCATGATGCGCAAGCCGGTCCCACAAGGACACAACACAGATCCCCACCGGACACAAAGCCCTGATGGTTCCCTAGGAAGTGCCCCTTTTTCATGATGCCTTAACCACCTAATTTTAACCCCCATATACCTCACCTGCTCGAATTCTATGCCACAAGAGGGGATCAGCTTAAGCTTGGTCCCCTCCACCCAATGAGGATAACAATCCCCTTAATCCCCCCATAAGATCCTCCAAAAACAGGTCACACCCTTGCTCAGAAAGATGAACACCATCATCTCGAAATAGATGTGGGGCATGGAACCTAATCCTATCATGAGAAATAACTGCCCCACCAAGAGACAAAACTAAATCCCTAACCTTCCTATTGACCCATTTCCTAGATCTATCTATCTTATTGGGGTGAACAGCACCCCTCCAAACCCTTCTAACAAGCATTTCAGACCATACAAGCAGAAGATGGGGATATGATCTAATAAGCCACGTGAGATCACGCGTAACTTTTAGCAGCAAATCCAACCCAGGACGCTGCACCAAATCATTTTCACCCAAATGAATTAACAATATGTGCGGCCTGTCAGCCAATGACATGATCCGGCACACAGCAGGCAGCAACACATCCCATAACATGCCCCTCCGGGCTTCCCACTGAATCGTAGCTGTGGCAGAAAGCTGCAGCTGTGTTCCATAAACAGACGAGGATGCCCTCCGATGAGCCCAAAACACAATTGAGTGGCCACACAAGACGATCCTGACGGGAATTGGGATGTTTGTCAAACCTACAGGAAACAAAAACAAAGTCATCTGTTAAAACCTGACGTAAGACTTAAATGCATCGGAACGCCACTTTCCGATCGCCTGTATCTCGCTGATACTCATGCCCACAAGGGCCGCAGCTGTAACTGCACCAATCCGGAAAGAATGCAGCCCATAGACTCCAGCATCGCGACCACTGGCCAACAAGGCCCGCCGAACAACGGCCCAAAATTGAAATTGAGTCAGGGCAGTACCATCCATATGTATGAACAAATAACACTGGCCCGCTGGCCGAATGGATAAGAATTGTCGCATTGCAGACACAGGGCACAATACCTGGACCTGGCGACTTCGTAAAAGCACAAATACTGCCATGGCCCTTTGATCAGTCTTAGAGACCCGCAGTGAAAACCTCACTATATCTGCACCGAATGTGCAATCGCCAAAGCATAAGGCTCAATAAGTCACATCGCACTTAGAAGGGGACAATACTTCTCTAGGGCGAAAAGCACCATAAAACATCGTCAGAGTTACTGCGGTGAAGAGGTGCGACTCATACTGAGATGAGCATAAAGAATTAAATAGTGCCAGGATCTGGAGGAGGACATTGGGCGTGATTGGCCTCCTCTGGCCAGCGGACCTGGGAGCGGAACGCGACCAACCCACAAGGACCTATCTGACCCTAAAATCTACAGAATGATCCGGCAGCCCCCTTTCCTTGGAAATAAAGGCTAGTGCCGAGAGGTGACCAGCGATAGTAGAAACAGAATTATTGTGCCCTTTTAAATGTGTCATAAACTGCAATAAATGCTCCACAGGAATAGGCCACTCCAAAGGCAGCTCCGTGCCTATACGGAAAGTCTGGAACTTAGCAAATGAACGCTCATACGCATTTTGAGTACTGGGAGCCAGAGCGGCAGCAATCGCAACCCCAACTTCTAGTTGCCAAGGTTCCACAGGAAAGGTGGGATTGGTACAGGATCCAGAGCCGCTCCAGGTGCAAGCTCCCGAAAGTGCGCCATCTGTAAGTGTGAAAGTGCATCAGCTACTGTATTCTGCAAACCTGGAACATGTCTGGCCAGGAATAAAATATTAAAGCGCAAGCATTGCAACACAAAAGCGCGCACCAAGCGCATGACACGAGGAGACTTAGAAGTTTGGGCATTAATCACGCTAACTGTGGAAATATTATCGCACCAGAAGCGCACTGTGCGGTTTGTAAATGCCTTTGGCCAGATACGAACAGCGACCACAATTGGAAAAAATTCCAAAAATGTCAAATCGGAAGTAATTCCGATATCTCGCCAACTGTCAGGCCATCGCTCAGCACACCACTGAGCTCTAAAGATGACCCCAAAGCCAATGCATCCGGCAGCGTCAGAATGCACCGGTAATTTCGCTTCTAAGATTAATTCCTCCCTCCAAAAGGAAAGGCGTTTGAAATCCTTCAGGAATGCAAGCCACATGTACAAATCCTCTCTCATCCCTGACGTGATCCTTATGAAATGGAAGCGAGAGTGAACTCCCTTCATGGCGTCACATAAACGCCTGAGGAACGCACGACCAGGGGAAATAACTTTGGAAGCAAAAACTAAGTGGCCACAAGTTCCTGTAACCGGGCCAGTGTGATCTTTTTCAACCCTATTACTAAACAGAGCAGTTGACGCAGTACTACCAACTTCTCAAGCAGCAAACGTGAGGACTGAGTCACAGTATCTAACTGAATCCCTAAGATAATAAGGGAAGTAGTAGGGCCCTCTGTCTTTTCGGGAGCTAACGGAACTCCCAATTCGTCAGTTAAAGTGTCAAAAGATTGCATCAAATGAAAGCTATGAAAAGACACGGCCGGTCCCACAAATAAAAAAAAATTATCAAGATAATGAGCAGAAAAGGAGGACGATGCTTTCCTCCTCAATGCCCATTCTAGAAATGTGCTAAATGCTTCAAAAGCAGTGCACGACACAGAACAGCCCATTGGCATAGCTCTGTCAACGTAAAACTGATCTTGAAATTTAAAACCAAGCAAATCCCCATCCTCAGGGTGTGCTGGCAAAAGGCGAAAAGCAGATTTTATATCACACTTTGCCATTGAAGCACCCCTTCCAGCTTTTCTAACTACTCTAACCGCCTCGTCAAAAGAAGTATATCTAACTGATGCAAATAATGGGGAAATGCCATCATTGACAGAGGCCCCTTTTGGGAATGACAAATTATGAATCAGGCGATATTCTCCAGCCTGCTTCTTAGGGATAATACCTAAAGGGGAAATCCTCAAATTTTCCAAAGGAGGAAAATGGAAGGGGCCTGATATCCAATCAGCAAGTATCTCCTCATGAAGCTTGGCCAAAACTACAGGCGCTAAATTACTATAAGAGGGCTGATTGACTAGCGATGTAGCAATCCTAGGACCCTCATAAGGGATACGAAAACCATCCGTAAAACCCTGGAGTATAAAACTAGCAGCCTGCCGATTGGGATAATGCTCTAACAGCTTCGCCAAGGGAGCCAGCTTGATCGGGCTACTGGCCTTGCGATGTACAGCCACTATTGCCAGACCGAGTTTTGGCTGTGGATGCTCCCCTGTACCCTGTGGAGCTGTATGTGCCCTCTGGCAAGAGGAACTAGAGTGGTTGCCTCCGCACAGTGCACAAACATGTCGGAACCTACAGAGACGTCTTGAGCATCGGCCATTGCTATTAAATGTCCAGCAGACTTGTTGGGATTGAACCCACTGCCCGCCTTGGCTGTAGCCAGAGGCGGAAGTCTGCGCACGTGCCAATAAATGCCCACTATCGGCCCTATCTCCAAGAGAGGGCCTGGCGGAGGTCATAGAACGTAGCCACAGTCCAGTATGTTCAATGTCACAATGAAGGGTAGGATCTGATGCTGCTCTTTGTCTAAAATGCTGATCATACCTAAGCCAAGCAGTTCCAGAGAATTCTCAGAAGGCCCGATGCACTATATCCTGATATTTTATCATGGATAAAGCCCTAGACGGATAAGCCTGTGTCATAACACCCATATAAATCGTATAGGCGTTCAACCAATTAGGCCACACCCTATCCACCTTCCTTTTGATCACTGCCTCACGCTCTTTCCCTTCCTGACCGTCCTTAGGCTTAGCCTCGTGCTCACGAAACAGGAGAGTAAGCAAGTCAATATACTCTCCCCTCCAAATTTTTTCTTTTGTTCGTATCGCCTTGAGGATAAACCCCATATGGAAGGGACAAAGAAGCAGGTGATTGAGAAGAGGAAATCGAAGGCAGCTGCCAAGGACTCACTGCAGCCGCCGGCCAAGGAAGCTGTGGGTGCTGGGGTACCAACACCCCTTCCATAAACACTACTGGGTGGGCAGCTGCTCCCAACGAAGGAGAATCAGCTGTTTGTATATCCCTGTTAAGGGCAGTGGAATCCTGTGGATGTGTATTGCGAGCTTGTGAGTGCATGATTTGCTCACCTGTATACGCCAAAGGAGAGGCAATCACAGAAGGTGCTGCAAACCCAGAAACCATTGGAGTAAACGCTGCAGCATCATGCGGAACTGGCTGCTGACTTCGCATATGCCCGGCAGCTGACAGAACTGAAGGTGTGACAGCAGAAATAGGTGCTTGATCAGCTGGTAAACACGCAGTATGCATACGGATTGCTGGCTCCTCACTGGGTACCGCAGCTTCCAGAACCCCGATTCTAGAAACTAAATCAGCAAGAATACAATTTTTAGACTTTTTGGAAGCCAACCATGCAGATTTCTTACCTGCTGGAGCGGTACTTGTGCCAGCCTCAGCATCCAGGGGCTGTCTGCGTTCCTTTTCCAACGCCTCCACCCTAGCCACCAAGGCACGGATGGTCCCAAAATCCTCCTCTTTGTCAGAAGACAGGTTCTCCTGTGGTAGAGGGCGCTTTGTAGTTTGCTTGACCACCCGCACCCCTTTTTTCCACTGAGACTTCCTGGGAGGCATTTTGTAAGAAACAATAAACAACAACAATTATACAAAAGACCAAAATGCTATTATAATCTAATTATGGAGTCAACAAATTATAATAATAATTAGCATACACCAAGTGCCTATAACACTACAACTAATAAATTAACCCAACCTCTTTGGTTATTTATATATTTTATTTATTTACTTATTTACTTATACATTTATTTATTTATTATATACAAAGGGAAAGTGGAAAAAGGATTGAAGGTAAAGGGAAGTGGGAAGGGGGGGTAATTTATATTTTTAACACTAATAAACGGAATAAATAACGACTAGTAAATGAATTTTAAAGTAATGGAATACCTTAGTTATTAAATTAACAGAAACAATACTTATTATATCTTTAAACCTTTGCTCTAAATGAATTAGGTAACTACCAAAGTAACCAAAAGGATTAACAATCTAAATGGAATTACGCAACAAGAATAACTGGAGGGGGGGGGCAAATATCTCAATGTTAACTAAAGCAAAGGCAGAATTAATTTAAGACACACAAACTAAAACAGGAACAAACAAACAACTCAAACCCTCGTAACTGAAACTTAAAAGGCAATAACACTAAAGGGAACTAAACCAGGAAATAAGGAAGCCGGATTGCCGCCCCGCCGCCGCGGGCGTGTAGGCGGGCTCCCGACGCCCAGCTGATCGTCGGAGATCCGATAATAGTAAGTAAAGGCTCAAAAAGGAAAACGAGAGGCAAAGGAATCACAAGCCATGAAAAATCTCCGAACGAACGCCAAAGCCGCCAACGGAGCAACGTGGAATGAGGATCAAACGCAGCTGCTGCGAGGAGAAAAAGGCAAACGCGGGAAGAACGGAGCAGCCTTATATCTGCTGCTCAGTGCCCTCCCTAATAGGATGATTGATCTCACGTGGCTCCTAGCACTTGATTCGAGAATATTCCCAAGTCTTCCCTGTAATTATGGTGGGAGCAAATACGCCCCTAATTAGGAACGACATTATCCTAACAACCCTATGAGATAGGATGGAAAGATAATGGCTGGTGGAGCTTCATGACTGAGTGGGGGTGTGAATCTGGCTCTTCCTGTTACTAGTGCAGCATTCTAACCAGAGCTTGGAAGATTACTTTAAAAAAGTAATAAATTAGTTACAATTACTTGGCCCAAAAAAGTAGTAATTACCATTACGATTGCAATTGCTCTGAAAGTAACTGGTTACTTTACTTTTTCTCAAAAGTAATCACTACAATTACATTTCAGTTACTTTTTTTTAAAAAAAAAGGCCTACAACATGCTGGCCTTGGCTGCTGCACATCTAAGTAGCCTAAAACAACATTAAAAATAAACACCCACATACAGAGGTAGTAGAATAATTCTTCTTATCCATAAGATAGCAATGGTGGTCTCTCCACTGGTAAGGGAGGTGGGGTGGGAGGCAGAGGCCACTACTCTGATCTTTGCACATCAAATCAAGTGCATCCTCCTCCCTCATTCAGCCAGCAAGCATAATCTCTCTCACTTAACCACCTCCCAGACCCTGCCCTGCCACCAACTAAGGGACATTCACTCAAGCAAACATTTTCCCCTGAGATGGAAAAAAGGTAAAATACTGCAAATGCAGCACAGTAGCCAGAGAGGGTGGTGGAGGCCACTTTGTGTGCCAAGAGCAAACACAGTATTCACACACAGACGCACATGCACACAGGTTGTCATCTTGCACTTCCACAGTTCTTTATCTCCATTCTGCTGCTGCCTCCTTCTCCTTTATCCATGTTCTTGCCCTCCCACTTCTTTTTTCCTCCACTCCATTCTTCACCACCACCATCCATTTTTTTAAACAATTGTTTTCTCCACTCCGTCTCACTCTCTACCTCCTCCCTCGTCACCTCCTACCCATGCACATAGCATGAGGGAAGAGTGATGCTGCACAGAAGCCCATGATTTTCATCCACAAATCAGAGGAGCAGAAGACTTCCCCTGCTTCCCCCCCCAAGTAATGCCCAAAAGTAATGCTGGTGTTGAGTCTCGGCTCTCCCTTCAGGGGCAGGAAGGGGGGAGGCATGAGTTGCAGGCGCCTCAGCTGTCAGAGGGCATGGAAGACCCAGGAATTATTGAGTCTGAGCAGGACCTTGGGAGAGAAAGCGAGCCTGAATTTGAGCCAATTCCCACTGATAGCGCGCTCTCAGAAGAGGAGAGCGCACCGCCCCCAGTTGTCGCAGAGGAGCCATTGGGGCAAGCTCAGGAGAATGTGCCAACTCCTCCCTCGCCAAGCAGTTCTCAGGATGCCGCCAGCATGACGCAGCCTCCTGACCTTGAGCCTACTGTGGAGCAGGTGTCTTCCGATGAACCGTTGGAAACACGCCCCCCGTCGCCTTTCTCCCGCCGCTGTGAGAAGCGGACAGGGCAGAGACAGGACTTGTGAAGGAGTCAGAGATTATGCTCGAAAACGTTCCCTACTTAAGCTGGCAGTGCACCGGGGGGGGTGTTGCTGAGTCAACTTTCTTCACACGCCACAGAGCATGTGTAGAGTGTAGTTAGGGATTCAAGTGAGCCAGAATAGGTGTTTCTTATGAAGCGCAATGCCTTTGATGTATCCATTACTCTAATAAAACAAGATTTAATTGCACCCCCGTCTCAGTCTCGTGGTTCCGGCTCTGGACGGGACAGCTGGAAACATTACAGTTACTCCACAAAAGTAATAAAATTACTCCTAGTTCTATTACAATCAAATTGTAAAGGAATTACCCACTCGTTCCTCAAAAAAGTAATGAATTACAAGTAATTTGTTAATTGTAACTAATTACTTCCAAGCTCTGATTCTAACCACTACACCATGCTTGTCCACAAAATGAATGAGGGACCATCCAGACATCTCAACACTTCCTCTATATGCCTGATACATTTTGTAAACTTTTATAAGTTTTATTTCTTTCTTTGGATGCTCTGTGTTCCCCTGCTGTACAACTCCAGAGTAGCAACTGGCACCCATTGAAAATTTAAAACAAAACACAAGCACAAAAAATAGCAATAACATTACTCCCCTTCCTATACCCACCATCCTAATAATAATAATAATAGATTGTGATTATATAATTTTATTACATTTTAAAGAGAACGATAAAAGGGAAATCAATGTAGTATACAGGAAAAAATTAGATACTTATGTGGGAGTAACTGCAAAACACTGTAGTATTTGTCCTTGTTTCTTCACCTTTGAATTGACAACCACGCCTTTAGAATAAGGAAAACTATACATAACACCATAAAATGAGTGGTAATTTTATTGATCCATGACTCACTTTTGTATTTTTTAAAATTGAATATACTCTAGTAGTAATGTAAAGACAGATATTGATGAGAAATGTGCATAGAATCTTGTTTTGTGACTTAGGCAAAATGTTAAAAGAAAAACACATATTTTTATCTTAAAATACACCCAAGTACCTCAAACATCTTTGTCTCCCTACCACCATCACCACCACCTCCTTCACCATTCTCAGTTTTAAGTATCTCCTACACAATGTCTCCCTGGTTAATTAAAGTTTACTGTAAAAGGAGCCAGAGTGGGCTGAGAGCATTGATAAAGAGATGACTAATAAAGTAATTGGCATGTGATTAAAGTGTGGGCTGCCAGGCACAGATTAGTTCTCCTTGAGTCTCCTGGCTTTTATCTTGGCTGTGTACTAAAATAATTCTCTGTTAATGATAGTGAGGTCTCCCATCTCTTACACTGCATTTGAAAAAGCAAGACAAATGGAACCTAAATTTCTAAAAGCCTGTGATCCAGCTCAGGTTGCAGCCAATAAACTAAACTATAGATGTGGGTGGCTACATTTTCGCTATGCCTGGTGGATAGAGAGTTCAGAAGAGTGTGGGAAGTCACAATGAGTTCACAAAAGCATCTGCCTCCATACATGCATCACATTCATCCACCAACTGGGTACAGAATCATGTTTCGTTACCTATTGGTTATCAGTTTCACACGATGGAAGCAGATAAATCATAGCTAGGCCACCCAAAAGGCACTTGATCTTGACCGACATCTAACCTTTGAGAGGATATTTCAACCCAACTTGTGATAAACATTTGTTGCAACATACATAAACTCTCTTCAGCTGTAATGGAAGCCTGCTACCTGCTAAATAAGAACGTAAGAAGAGCCCTGCTAGATCAGACCAAAGGCCCATCTAGTCACACACCCTGTTCTTACAGTGAACAACCAGGTGCCTGCAAGAAGCAGGGCCTATGCGCAAGAGCATTCTCCCAACTTGTGATTCCTAGCTAGGGATGGGGGAGAAATTCAATTCAGTTCAAATTCACTTACCTAATTCACACTTTTCCAAACAAAATGTGAACCAAAACAACTATTCTGTGAAATTCCCATTTTGCAATCCAGTTTTCCAGCCAAGTAATGTTTACAAAAATGCATAAATTAGGGCAAAGTGTGCATATAAATGCATATATTGATGAAAATAACTTATAAAATTCATTGTATTAGAGAATGTTGCTTTGCAAAAATGTATATATTAGGCAAAATTGCATAGAAAAATGTGTATACTAGGTGAAATGCACACTACAATGCTAGTGAATTTTCATGAGGACCTAAAAAAATGCAAACTGATCTAGAAATGTGGAGAACTGAATTTAAGATTGGAAAAATGAGACCTGAGAGAAACTGAAATGCACAAATTTCTATCCCTATTCCTGGCAACTAGTATTCGGAAGCATACTGCCTCTGACAATGGAGGGAGAGCATAGCCATCATGGCTAGTAGCCATTGTTAGCCTTATCCTCTATGAATTTGTCTAATCCTCTTTCAAAGCCATCCAAGTGGGTGGCCTTCACTACATCTTGTGGAATTTCATAGGTTAACTATAAATAACTACCAGAACAGGAGGATTAAGTTCACCTTCATGATGACTCTGCTTTAACTTGTTTGGCTTTTAGTCTCATGAACTAGAAGATTATTTAAATATCTACCATATAAACATGAATCTCCTCCCCCACCTTGGGTTAAGTTCTAAGGTAAAGTGACTGTTTATTTATTTATTTATTTATTATTACATGTGTATCCCACCTTTACTCCAAGCGCAAGGTGGCGTACAATCAATCTTATCCTCATAAAAACCCTGTGAGGTAAAGCTGAGAGACAGTGACTGGCCCAAGGTCACCCAGGGAGCAGGGATTTGAACCGTGGTCTCTCAAGTCCCAGTCTGACACTCGTGACCACTACACCACGCTGGCTGTCAACTCACATCTACAACCCATGTCTACTATTACCACTGATAGTCAAACATGAAATAGGCACATTTAAAAAAATATTCCCACCCTTACTCAGACCCCTTAGAAATGTCAGATTTAATCTCCAGTTTTGCTACTACATTTTGTCATCCATTCTTTACCCTCCATGAAATTCAAACAGTTCAAGATAAGTACAGACTCCTAACTTGTAATTTTTGTATTTCTGAAGAGAATGCATAGATCTCACCATGCAGTCCCAAGGTGGGTTACAACCATTTAAAAACACCATATAAAAACAGTTAAAACAGATTACAGTCAAGAGAATAAGCTGGGCCTTAAAATAAGTATCTCAGGTGTCAAAGGCCAGGGTAAAATGTCTTCAACATATGACAATGAAGGTGCCAGATGCACCTCAGTGGGGAGGGAATTCCACAGGTTAGGGCTATCATAGAGGATGCCCACTCCTGGGTCACCCTACCCCTGAATTTCTGAATTACTAAGAGGATGATTGTAACCAGGGCTGTGAAGTCGGTATGTCAAACCTTCGACTCCGACTCCTCTATTTTTCTACTGTCCAACTCCAACTCCTTCATAAATGGCAAATGTATATTAATTTTTCTACTGTCTGACTCCAACTCTGACTCCTTCATAAATGACAAATGTATATCAATGTCTTAATATTAATAAATTAATATTAATATTAAAATATTGATTTTATTTTGAAGTCAGAGTCAGCACATTTCTACCGACTCCGACTCCACCCAAAATTGCTTCCGACTCAGACTCACACTCCATGACTCCAACTCCACAGCCCTGATTGTAACCCCAGAGAGTGTGTTTACTAATTTACCCTTGCAAGTTCTTTGTGAAACCTTATGCCTTACCAATTAAGTAAGTGCCAGTTCAAATATTAGGACTAGCCACATTTGGTGGTGGCTTCATACAGGAGCAATGCCATTTGAAAGCTGCCCTCTCTGTAGATGGCCCCAATAATGCAATAGAGCTCTACTACCTGTGCCAGCATGATGTCCGTGTGATCATAGTCATCCACACAGAGAGCAGCTTTTTCCCTGAAAGCAACGGGGTACCTCCTTTTGTTGTTGAATATCCCTTCTAACCACCCTCACTTCCCATGGCTTCTCTCTCTCACTCTCTTTCTTTCCATTCTGGCACATCTTCTTGTGCAGCTGCTGCAAAAGAAAATCTCAGGATATTGTGTACAAGATAGGATAAGGCACAGAGGAGTTGGTGCAGTCTGCAGCAGTTCATTATGCTTCCTGTTGAGGAAGCACAGGTGCCCTGCCTGCATTTTTTTAAAAGGTTCTCTATTCAATTAGGGAAGGCACATCGTTCACCTCTCTCCCCATGTTTCAGTCTATATGCAATTATTCTTCAGGAAAGCCTATATTCCTGGACAAACTGATGGTTCTAAACACTATTATTAACAATAAAATGGGTTGTGTTATATGCCTGCATGTCAAGCATGTTCTTTTGCATAAATCTGCTGTCAAAATACATTGTATTTGTTTATTTGTTTTGCAATCAAATACATTCAAAAACTGAAAATCTTGCCTATCACCTTTGAAATATCTTTATCTCCCTCCTCCAGTTTGGCATCCCTTGCTGTTTCCAAGACATAAGGTTAAATCTAAATCCCTTTAAAGAGGAATAGGGCTGTTTCTCCTGCCTCACCCACCCTCCTCCTTTAAAGTATATGATCGCAAGCCTAAAGTCCTATCAAATTAGTATGTACTTTACAGACATTCACAATTGACAGTCTTTTATCATTTCTTGCTTCAGTGTGGAATCTAGCTAAATTTGCAAGTGATTAAGGACTGAATCCAGAACTCAATTATTTCTAAGCTTCCTGCTGAACCAGAAGATAGAATATATATATATTCTGCCCTGGACTCCCACTGGGAGGAATGGCGGGATATAAATCTAATAAATAAATAATATATATATATATATTCAGTGTCAAATACAACATTACTTTTTTCAATTTTAAGCAATGATTAAATTTTAAGCAATGATCAAGGGCCAGCTGCCCATATCAGGGCAGCCATGAGTGCTTATTCACTTGCCCATCCCTGTCTGAAATGGGGACAGGATCTGTTTTTTTCTAACAAAAGGAACATGCAAGCTAAGGGATGCATTTTTGTTTCCAGCATTTTTCTTCCAACCTTGCTAATCACTTCTGATATCATAGCCACACTTGGAGAAGAGCCTGAAGCATGAAGCACAGAGATTCAAGACTGAAAAGGGAGAGAGTTCAGCTAGTATATGCATGTACTTTGTAGGAGGGACTGTAGCACAGTATTAGAACACGTGCTTTGCTCAGGTTCAGTCCCTGGTCTCTCCGGGTAGAGTTGGAAAAGACCCTTGTCTGAAACTCTAGAGATCTACTGTCAGTCAACATAAACCAGTATTCTTCCACCTTGGATCCCCAAATGTTATTGGAGTATAATTTCCATCATCCCCAGCCAGTTTAGCCAAATGGATGATGGGAGTTGTAACTCAGCAACATCTGGGAACACAAGGTGGAACCAGAGCTTGGAAGATTACTTTTAAAAAGTAATAAATTACAGTTACAGTTACATGGCCCAAAAAAGTAGTAATTACCATTACAATTACAATTGCTCTGAAAGTAACTGATTACTTTACTTTTCCTCGAAAGAAATCACTACAATTACATTTCAGTTACTTAAAAAATGCCTACAAGGTGCTGGCCTTGGCTGCTGCACATCTAAGTAGCCTAAAACAACATTAAAAATAAACAAACACATACAGAGGTAGTAATAATTATTTGTATTCATAAAATAGCAATGGTGGTCTCTCCGCTGGTAAGGGTGGTGGGGAGGGAGGCTGAGGCCAGTACTCAGATCTTTGCACGTCAAACAAAGTGCAACCCCCCCCCCTCAGCCAGCCAGCATAATCTCTGTCTCTTAACCACCTCCCAGACCCTGTCCTGCCACCAACTAAGGGACATTCACTCAAGCAAACATTTTCCCCTGAGATGCAAAAAAGTTAAAATACTGCAAATGCAGCACAGTAGCCAGAGAGGGTGGTGGAGGCCACTTTGTGTGCCATGTGCAAACACAGTATTCACACACACACACACACACACACACACACACACACACACACACACACACACACACACACACACACACACACACACGTACGTTGTCATCTTTCACCTCCACAGTTCTTTATCTCCATTCTGCTGCTGTCTCCTTCTCCTTTATCCATGTTCTTGACCTCCGGATCCTTTTTCCCTCCACTCCATTCTTCACCACCACTATCCGTTTTTTAAAATAATTGTTTTCTCCACTCCACCCCGTCTCACTCTCTGCCTCCTCCCTCGTCACCTCCTACCCATCCACAGAGCATGGGGAAAGAGCGACACTGCACAGAAGCCCAGTTTGAGGCACATGATTTTCATCCACAAATCAGAGGAACAGAAGACTTCCCCTGCTCTCCCCCAAGTAATGCCCAAAGTAATTCTGGAAACCTTACAATTACTCTACAAAAGTAGTAAAATTATTCCTAGTTCTATTACAATCAAAATGTAAAGGAATTATCCACTCGTTACGCAAAAAAGTAATGAATTACAAGTAATTCGTTACTTGTGACTAGTTACTTCCAAGCTCTGGGTGGAACACACTACTGAGATACATGGACAAATGTCTTGACTCGATGTAGGACAGCTGCCTTTGTCCTCATTCTGGAGGTGATCAGAACAGACACATGAAGAACCAATGTGGCTCCCCTGTCATATCTAGCTTCCCTCAATGCAGTAGTAACACGGGGCTCATCCATATGAAATCACAAAATCCGCATTTTCACAATTTGATATGTAACCTTGGTGTTCATATCTGACCTGTTTGTTCCTGACTTTATTTTTACAAATCTGGAGTTTTGTCATCTATACCTGGGGGCATGGAACATTGGACACCCCTGGAAGAGCGCAAAAGTTCATTTTCAAATTGTAGAGCTCAAGCACATGTGTGCTTTGAGATTTCTGGAGACATTCCTTCCATCCACGCTTTAAAGCTCATTCGTCCATTTTCTCTCCCTTGGCTTTAGTTACTTCTCTCCCCCCCCCCAGTGTTTTTGAAAATAATCAAGTTGTCAGGTCTATAATGTTAAACTGGTGTTAAGGGTGCTTCCACATATCTGCAGATTGAAATCAAATTCTTTGCAGGATTAAAAGATAAATTACCCAGGCGATTCCGCCTGGTCCCACTCGTCAGGCCACTGAGGAATTTTGTGTGTGTGCTAAAGACCTAATCAAGCAACCAAGTTGGAGTGACCCCTGAGCATCCATCTGCCAGCAAGCCCCATACTACCGAGGACAGAGGCTGCTTTCCCTGCAAAGGGAAAGGGAGAGAGAAGGGGAGGGGGGAGTTTCTAAAAAAAACCCCTAAACAAATTAACCCCTGAGGCTGACTCTTCCTTTGCCTCCTTCTGAATAAACCACACACACAAAAATTCATCTCACAGCTGATGCTTCTCTGTCTCTTTCTCTCTGAGGTAGGAAATCAATTTTTCGATTGATCACAAAATAGATAATCCCATTCCTGCTCTGTCCTCTGCCACCCAAAATGCCCAACAGACAAGGAAAGAGCCACTGAATCCCCCAGACAGCAGCTCCTTCCTCACACACATGCAAATGTCTGCCATGTAGATCAGAAGCTGCTTAATCCCTCCTTCCCTCCTGCCCCCCACCATGCTACTGTCTGGTGCAGGGGGACCTCTTTACTAGGCTTCCAAAAAAGGTGGAGTTTTTTGGAAAACAATGAGTTTGCACAACAGCTATACAGCTACTGCAGTACAGGCTGGAGAAGCAAAAAGGAAGAGCCCAGATTCAGTACCAGAAGCACAAATGGGCTGTAAGGAAAAAGGAGGAATGGATGGAAGGTGGGAGTTACACCTGTGGCCCGCCCATATTGCAAGATGTCCATACCACCATATGTTAAAGCTCTTGATAATCATTATAGCAAAGATTTTCGGGTTTTCAATGGATAGGGAAAATCTCGATTTAATATGAGAAAATCTGTGATGGCTGGGAACGTTATATGGACAATGGTGAATTAATGGGGACACGAGCTTACACTACAGATTAAAAGGAGGTATAGATGGGCCAACAGACACAAACTGTGACAGGGCTAGGCCCACTGTGGCATTGATATACATATCACTTGACAGTCTGCCTCATTTCAATTCGTTTATATGCTGTCGGTCTTTTTAAAAGTTATTGCTTTTTAAGATGTTTTTAAAGCTGTTTCTTTTTTCAAAAAATGTTTTTGAAGATGCTTAATTTTAATATTTTAAAGATGTTTTGTTTTAATATATTTTAACATCTGTTAAGAGTGTTTTTAGTGTTTTTGTTTGCCATTCTGGGCTCCTTCTGGGAGGAAGGGCAGGATATAAATTTAATAAATAAAATAAGAAAAGAAATAAGTTATAGGCTACCCTTGAGTATAAAATTCTTGCTGAAGTAGTACTGTCCCAAAACTACCTGGCTTGACTTTTTGTATTTTTACATATCCTTAATTATACTTTCCATTTAACTAGAATCCTGGGTTTTAAAATGGGACAGGCTACGTAAGTACGATCTGAACAGGCTACGTATATGTGATCAGCTTACTCCCAGCAAACCTCCCAAATGTTCTTCTAATGTAGTTTGCCTGTTTAACCTGTCAGAAGAGGTGTGGACTTCTCTCCAGCCTCTTCCAATTCAGGTTGTGGTTGAAGCCAATGTATACATCCTTGACCCCAGCATCTTTCAGTTAGCTTAGCAAGTGTGGCTCTGTAGGTTACTGTTTCTTCATGTCCTGCTCTTTGAGCGCATCATAGTGTACTCCATCCTATCAGTCTCCTACAGGTATCTATAGCTACATGTGGAGGCTTACACCATAATAAACCAGACACCAGCTGGAGGCAAAATAACCAGATCACTCTGTGGTTGTTGTGGTTATGTGCCTTCAAGTTGATTACAACTTATGACGACCCTATGAATCAGTGACCTCCAATAGCATCTGTCATGAACCACCCTGTTCAGATCTTGTAAGTTCAGGTCTGTGGCTTCCTTTATGGAATCAATCCATCCTTGTTTGGCCTTCCTCTTTTTCCACTCCCTTCTGTTTTTCCCAGCATTACTGTCTTTTCTAGTGAATCAGGTCTTCTCATGATGTGTCCAAAGTATGATAACCTCAATTTCATCATTTTAGCTTCTAGTGATAGTTCTGGTTTAATTTGTTCTAACACCCAATTATGTGACTTTTTTGCAGCCCATGGTATGTGCAAAGCTCTCCTCCAACACCACATTTCAAATGAATTGATCTTTCTCTTATCCACTTTTTTTGTCCAACTTTCACATCCATACCTAGAGATTGGGAATAGCATGGTCTGAATGATCCTGACTTTAGTGTTCAGTGATACATCTTTGCATTTGAGGACACTTTCTAGTTCTCTCATAGCTGCTCTCCCCACTCCTAGAATTCTTCTGATTTCTTGACTATTGTCTCCATTTTGGTTAATGACTGTGTCAAGGTATTGGTAATCCTTGACAAGTTCAATGTCCTCATTGTCAACTTTAAAGTTACATAAAGCTCCTGTTGTCATTACTTTAGTCTTCTTGATCTTCAGCTGTAGTCCTGCTTTTATGCTTTCCTCTTTAAGTTTCATCAGCATTAATTTCAAATCATTACTGGTTTCTGCTAGTAGTATGGTATCATTGGCATATCTTAAATTATTGATATTTCTCCCTCCAATTTTCACACCACCTTCATCTTCGTCCAATTCCGCTTTCCGTATATGTTCTGCGTACACATTAAACAAACAGGATGACAAAATATATCTCTGTCTCACACCCTTTCCGATGAGGAACCAATCGGTTTCTCCATATTGTGTCCTTACAGTAGCATCTTGTCCAGAGTATTGTACAGCCACGAGAGTGGCTGTATATTATAGCCAGCGTGGATTTTTCACATTCCGCAATGTTAAATTGAAAATACCCCCAAGGCATTCTGATGCTTCCCATAAGCTCATTTCAAAACAAAACCTTACAAATCTTATAGTCCTGAACTCAGAAACACTTGCTTAACAACACACACAATTTTCATGGCGATACATAAAACAGTCAGAGAGAATAGAGAGTTCAAAGTCTAAAAAGAGAGAAAAAAACCCAGAGCCCTTGTGGACTTTTTTCTGCCAGAGTTCTCATAATCTGTTGAAATTCATTAAAGATCAGCCATGTTCACAGAGTACCTGTAATCCTATTACTGACCTTGCCCCATACTCTGACCTTCATCTTCTACAGTTTAAAAGTTTAAAAAATGCCTGGCTGATTTTTAATTAATTTAAGAAATTTTGGCTGGCAACCTATGATAATGCGGGGCATGCTCAGTAAGAACCAACTGTCAGTGTTCTAAAAGCCTCACAGCTGCTGGGTTTGGCTAATCAGGGGGCCACACCCACACCAGACTTTGATTTCACATGAGACAGTCATGGCTTCCCTAAGAGAATCCTGGGAAGTGTAGTTTGTGAAGGGTGTTGAGAGGAGACTCCTGTTACACTGAGAGTGCTTCAGTGGCCAGACTGGTTTAACAGTCAGCCGCTCTGATTGAAGTCTGTGAGGGGAACCAGGCATCTCCTAGCAACTCTCAGCACCCTTCACTAACTACACTTCCAGGATTCTTTGAGAGAAGCCATGACTGTCCAAAGTGAAATAAAGGTCTGGTGTGGATGTGGCCAGGGACAGCTTTGGTTTAAATTTGGGTGGGAGGCTACATGTGCCGGCTGTAGAATAAAAAGGTGGGGGAAACGCTGAAAAACAATGATACTGTACACAATGTTTTCCTTTTGGAAAGGGGCTTCCCTTCTGCCATTATTCCACAATTATGTTTGGAGTCTTTTTTAGTGTAAATTTTGCAGTGTTGCTGTACTTCACATACTCACAGAAATAGAAACAAAAGAAAATGATTTCCTATAGGAAACTTCACTAAAATTGCAAAGTAAATCAGACATATTTAAAGTGACCATCTGAACTATATCAACTGTCTTTAATAACGTTGCTTCCTCCCTGCTAAAACAAGATCAGCACAGCACATGTCTTCTTTCTATTATTTGGGTTGATTGTAGGTATTGCCACCACTCACCATATGCTCAGAGGCACATGTTACCAAATTCTTGCAAGCTACACAGCAAGTGGATTGGACTGTGAAAGACCAAACGAAATTGTGTTTGCATTTTGACCAATTTGTAGGGCAGTACAATATCTCAGAGAGGAGGTCAGGTCTCCTGCTCCCCTGATGCATTCACTATAGCTGCCCAATTTCCCTGCTTTTTAAAGTTTGATACAAATATCTGTGGGCTATAGCTATGTTCTTAAACTGCAAGATTTTTTGCCTATTAGTGAATAGGTTGTGCATCAGATGCCGTGGTACCATTTCTTTTAAAGCATTCCATCGTTTTTCATGATCTACATAGTCAAAGGCTTTACTGTAATCTATAAAGCACAGGGTGATTTCCTTGGTACATTCCATTATCCAACATATGTATGCGATATGGTCTCTGGTACCTCTTCCCTTTCTAAATCCAGCTTGGACATCTGGCACTTCTCGCTCCATATATGGTAAGAGCCTTTGTTGTAGAATTTTGAGTGTTACTTTATTTGCATGGGATATTATGGCAATAGTTTAATTACTGCATTCCCTGAGATCCTTTTTCTTTGGAATTGGGAATCACTATGATACCAGTGTGGTGTAGTGTTTAATGTGTTGGACTATGACCTGGGAGACAAGGGTTCGAATACCTACACAGCCATGAAGCTCACTGGGTGACCTTGGACCAGTCACTGCCTCTCAGCCTCAGAGGGAGGCAATGGTAAATCCCCTCTGAATACCACTTACCATGAAACCATAGGGTCGCCATAAGATGGAATTGACTTGAAGGCAGTACATTTACATTTTATGATAACATAAAATGCAGATAATAGGATTAGCATTCTGAATAGGAATTATTCAAAATGAAGGAATCTTTGGTTCCTTTTTGTATGGTGAGGAAGGTTCATTTGTGTGAAAAGCTACATTTTTGCAAAAGCTAGAAATGATTCATCAGCTAATGGGATTTTAATGCCTAGCAAAAAATTTGTATCATCATCCATTATGAAAGCTTGTGTGATACATACACGTCGTCCAGCATATTATTACATGCTCATTCACCCAGTAATAGCCAAGCCACCCTCCCACTTCCTGGCAAACACATCTGTCTCTGGGAAATGGTAAACCATTGTTATGGACAAGTGACTTATTTGATGACAAAGCACTCTCGTCTTTTGCAATGAGTAAGTTTCTTCTGCACTTACTAAAAATTTAGGACAAATGGGAAAAGTTTTCTTTTTCTGAGTTTTTTAAAAAACATGACCCTCTCTTAGATGTGTGTATACATAAATGCAAACAGACTAAAGCCACAGCTTTTAAGACAGAAAGTTTATTGTAAATGGCAACCTGGACACGTTAGCAACTGTGTTCTATAAATGTGTATTATTTATTTATTTATTAAATTGATATATCGTGTGATTGAAATAAAATCTCTAAGCCAGCCTTTCCCAACCAGTGTGCCTCCAGATGTTGTTGGACCACAACTCCCATCAGCCTCAGCCATTGGCAATGCTGGCTGACGCTGATGGGAGTTGTGGTCCAACAACATCTGGAGGCACACTGGTTGGGAAAGGCTGCTCTAAGCGGTTAACAAGAAAGCAGTAGTGAAGTCAACTAATGGGGTTATTGACATTTCTACAATGTCACACATTTCTACCACATAAGGGCTGGCACTTGTAATACCCAGCCTTCTCAAGGTAGAAAGGCATGTCATCTTCTACACCTAAAACTATCTGCCACCCTTCAGGTCCTTCCAGGTGGCAAAAAAAAAATAAAAAAATAGCACCACCAAAACTTGTAAGCATTACATATAGCTCAAGTGTAGCCTTGTCCATGTTAGCTTCCCACTATGGGATCTCCACTTTTCCCCAGTAAAAAAGCAGGTGATGTATTGTTCTGTCCCAGGCAGTAGTCCTACCTGGAGGGGGGAATTCTAGCCCAAGTGGGGGCATGTGGTATTTGCAGAGTCCAAGAAAACTGTGTCATGTACCACTAGTCCCAGGTCAGAATCCAGGAAGCAAGATAGTCAAGCAGGGGGTCACATTCCTGCAAGGCAAGGCAGAGGTTGAGCTCCAAAAGGCAAGCAAAGTGGGTAGCACCCTGGATAGCTCTGAGTGGAACCTAGGCTGGAAGTCAGACACAGGTGGCTTAAACTGCTCCATCAAGCCTTGAATCTGACTGCCACTTCCACTGAGCAGCTAGCCCTACACTTGATGAGCAGATCCTCTACTCTTAAAGGGACCCAACCTATTTTAGGAGCTGTTGCCTCCAGTGGCATGGGGGAGGCCAGGGTTTTATTATGGCTTCTGAACTGTAGTCTGAGGAAGGCAATGGAACCTCTTCAGGTCAGAAAGGAACTGGAATCGCATGTTCCTCTGGTGCAGGAACAAGACAGGGATGCTAAAGGCTCGCTTCAAAGACAAATCCTCCTCCCAATCCAAGATGTTCTCTATATCCATGGCCTCTTCCATGAGGATATATATTAAAGGGGAAATCCTCACAAAATGGTAGGTCAGTGCTGCAAAGGGATGAGTAGCCTTGTGGGTGCTCACCAGGTTTTAATTGCTATTTCAAAAGGCTAGATGCATGCTACTTCAGAAGTGGAACAGCAAGATGTGCTCAGTCTCTGAGAAACAAGAACAAAAGAAAAACTTATGGCGGAAATCTTGCACTGAAGACCATCGGACACGGGTTAGAGCAGCAATAGCTGCCTACCAGGTGGCAACAAAGGCAGCAAAGAAAAATTTCTTTGCTGCCTCTATTGCGTCGGCAGAGTGTTGTCCCAGGAGATTGTTCCAAGTGGTCCGAAGCCTGGTCGGTCCAGTTGCTCAGGAACCCATGGAACATTCTAAAATCTCCTGTGATACTTTTGCTAAACACTTTGCCGATAAAATTGAACATCTGAAGAGCACGCTTCCGCTCGCCGTGGAGACAGGAAGTGGGCCAGAGTCGGCCAGTTGCATTCCAGTCTGTTGGGATCGGTTTCAGCCTCTTCTCTCTGAGGAAGTGGACAAGGTGCTCTGTACTGTGAAGCCGACCACCTGTCTGGTTGATCCTTGCCCCATCATGGCTCATCATGAGCTGTAAAGAGAGACTGGGCGAAGAGATCAAGGCGGTGGTGAATGTATCCTTGCAAGAGAGTGCAATGCCATCAGCCCTCAAGGAAGCGGTAATAAAGCCCATCTTAAAAAAACCGTCCTTGGATCCCCAAGAGTTAAACAACTTTCGCCCAGTCTCTAATTTACCATTCTTGGGCAAGGTGATTGAGAGGGTGGTGGCTGCGCAATTACAGACACACTTGGAGGAAACGGATTATTTAGATCCATACCAATCGGGTTTTAGGACTGGTCATGGTACGGAAACAGCCTTGGTCGCTCTGGTAGATGATATGCGGAGGGCATTGGATAGGGGTGAATACACCTTCCTTGTCCTCCTGGACCTCTCAGCGGCTTTCAATACCGTTGACCACGGTATCCTTTTAAACCGCCTAGAGGGATTAGGAATAGGAGGCACTGTCTTGCAGTGGTTCCGTTCCTATCTCTCGGATAGGCAGCAACGGATGGCATTGGGAGATGAGGTTTCAGACCCTTGGCCTCTTCATTGTGGAGTGCCACAGGGTTCTATCCTCTCTCCCATGCTATTCAACATCTATGTGAAACCGCTGGGAGCAATCATCAGGAGTTTTGGGTTGCAGTGCCATCAGTACGCAGATGACAATCAGCTCTATCTCTCCTTTAAGTCCTCACCAGAGTTGGCTGTGAATACCATGTCCAAGTGCCTAGAATCCGTAAGTGGATGGATGGGAGAGAATAGGCTGAAGCTGAACCCCAACAAGACTGAGGTATTACTTGTGGGAGATAAAAGGAAGTTAGGAATTACTGACCTGATGCTTGATGGGGTAAGTTTACCCCTGAAGGACCAGGTCCGCAGTCTTGGGGTCATACTTGACTCCCAGCTGTCCATGGAGGCTCAGATTACAGCAGTGAGCCAGGCAGCTTGGTATCAATTACATCTGATACGGAGACTGCGTCCCTATCTTCCTGTTCACCTGCTCCCTCAGGTGATACATGCCCTGGTCTCCTCTCGCTTAGACTACTGCAATGCGCTCTACGTGGGGTTACCCTTGAAAACGGTCCGGAAATTACAGCTGGTACAGAACACGGCGGCACGCTTGATTACACATAGCCGTCGCTGGGATCATATCACCCCAGTGTTATTAGATCTTCACTGGCTACCAGTTGTCTACCGGGCCCAATTCAAGGTGTTGGTGTTGACCTTTAAAACCCTATACGGTTTCGGCCCAGTATATCTGAAGCAACGCCTCCAGAATCACCGATTGTGCCGCCTGACGAGATCAGCCTCGCAAGACCTTCTCTCGGTCCCACTGGTGAGAACAGCTAGGCTGGTACGGACCAGAGAGAGGGCATTCTCTGTTGTGGCCCCCACCCTCTGGAACTCTCTCCCTTTCGATCTCAGACATGCTCCCTCCCTGTCCAGCTATCGCCGAGCCTTGAAGACCTGGCTGTTCAGGCAGGCCTACAAGATTGGGACAGATTAATTTATGTTCTGAATTAATGAATGGTTTTTTAGTTTAAAATTTGATTATGTTGATCTATATGTATTGTTTTTATTCTTGTTGTTCGTCGCCTAAAGTGTCCCTAACCCGGACAGATAGGCAGCTGAAAAATAAAATTTATTATTATTATAAGTATTTTCAAAATGGTACAGATACAAGTGGGTATTTCCATACCCTTTGCACAGCCACAGTGCAAACAGCACTTACAAATGCAATAGAAGCAGTCACTGGGGGTAGGGGGGATACATTTCCAAAAACCTAGAGCATCATATTGTTATTTGAATGTTGGGAAAATATGAATTTGCACATACCTAAAGTGCTATGTTTCAGTTATACCTCATATGTTATTCATATTGTGCAAGGAAATAACCTTTCATTGCAGACATGCATCAACAATATTTGGAGCTATTCCAGACAGTTGAAGATGTTCTTTTGGCAGCTAAATTAAATCCAGAAGATTCAATGGGCATATATTGGTTTAAGGTACAATCCAGCCAAAAGTAAATAAGTAACTTTAATGTTGAAACCATAGGTCATAACACAGCAAATCAAAACAATACAGCCAAAATTTAGCACTTTTAAGTCACACTGATTTCAAGAGAAAGGTAAGCACATGTTTATTGCTTTAACATGGCTGGATCATGCCCATAAACAATAAGTTTCCTATAGGCATACACCCCACACACTCCAATGTACTATTTTCTTGCTCCACAGAGGACAGGGGATAGAATAGTGAGCTATCAAATTTGAGACTACAAGCCCTTCAAGGCAGGAATGCCTCATATTTTGTAAAGAGCCATGCACATTATTTGTGCTAAAGAATAATAATTGTACCAAATGTCAAAAGCATAGGCCTATATCAATGATTTGTATTTACCAGAAAAACTTCTAGATTACTGATCAGGTTGTGAACATGTTTCCAGAAATAAAACAAAAAAGATACCCTCTACATTTTCCTCCAAGGAAATGTAAATCTTCCAAGGAAATGTAAACCTAGCTATGAATGTGTAAATGTTGCTGCTTGCTATGAAAGAAGGTTTAAAATATATCCTGGGTAGCATAATAAGGAGTCATTAGGATAATCATTATACCAGGGAACACAGGCTCTTAGATTAAAAATGACACATTAACACTTGTTAATATAGCCACCATTAATTAGCTTGTGATACATTTTGTCAAGTGTTCCAAGAATCTGCTAGCAATTTACTAAGAGGGGAATACATGTTAAATATAATGCACAATTATATGACACCTAAGAGTGTCATTGTGATGAAGCAGCAGCTTCTGAGTCAACAGATTGTAGAATTACACTTTACTAAAATGCTTTACTCCTTGTCTCAGTTTGGACACTAAAGTATGGTACAGGGTCCTCCCAACAGCAAACTCAGGTAGTGGATGCCAAGAGGATTGTAAGCAAATGGGGTACTAAGAGTCAAGAAGGAGGCATCAGGGTTGGAAAAGAACAAAAAATATCATTTAAAAAACCTAAGGGGCAAGCCCCCTCCCCTCAAAAAACAGCTCAACAAGGGTCAAGCATCTTCAGAAGGGGGTTAAACAAATTCATAGAGGAAAAGGCTATCAAAAATTACGAGACATGATGGGTATATACTGTCTTCAAGATCAGATACAGCATGCTTCTTCTGACTACTAGTCACTGGGGAACAGCAGGAGAGGGCTGTGTGCTCACGTCCGCCTTGTGTGTTTCCAGATTAGATGAGCCTTCAGTCTGCTTCAGTAGGACCCTTCTTATGTTGCTACACCTGTTTCTCTGCCAATAACATGGGTAAGGAGAACAGATATTCTCTCTTTCCCACATCATTTCCTACAATCTCTGTTGTGTGCTACAATACCTAATCTGAAGCATGGGAAGTTGCCACCTACGCCTGCCTTTAGAATAACACCATATTCTTTAAGCTATATTCACTGTGATCCAAGGATCTTTATTTATCAGATACAGACCCTAATAAACACGGGTCCATTTTGCCTATTTGGAGATATGTTTAGCACCTTTTAAAAAGTCTTGGTAGCATATATGCACCAGCTGTCTTCCCACCACCTCTCTTCCCCACCTTTAGGACTGCAGAACAGAACTGCACCACAGAATTAACACATCTCACCCCTTTCAAAACTTCCATATATCTGTATCTTTAGGGAACATGACTGAAGGAACTGGAAAATATGTTGCCTATGCATGGGCATCTGCAGGTGGGGTACTTGCCCACCCCCTGATGAAACATAATGCCCAGATTCTCCGCTTTCACATTTTAAAAAAGTAACTTCCTAGCATTTGTAGAACTCAAGATTTGAGGCAAAACGTGCAGGCACTATTCTCTTCATTTCATTTGTAAGAAAATAATCTGCTCCCAGCTTTCCTTGTTTTAGCCAGTGAATGAAATCATAGTAAGGATTGACATTTAGGAAAGCAGATCTAGCCAATTAGAGAAAGGGAAAGCTACAGTGAAACATCCATTTTCTGGACTCTACAGAAGGCACTTGATAGTATATTTTACAGCCTTTTATGCTGGTCTTCCCTGATAGAGAAGTGATTGTTGCCCCATAGAAAACAATTCAGGTATCCAGAACTTTAGCATAGGTGTGATTGGGGAGCAGTGCAAACTCAAAACCAAAAGGCATCATTGAAGACAGGAGTTCATGATCTTTCTAACTGAGGTCTTATTTCATATTTTAAAAAACCCTGATCTTTATGTTTGAGTTTGTAAACATTTAAAAAATGCAGATAAAGTCCATCATTGTTCTACCCGTATTACAGGGGGTGGGACTATGGCTAAGAGAGTGTGGGCTACACCAGCCTTGCAAAGAAACCAAGTGTTGCACTTGTTTATACCCATTTTGCTAGCAGGAGGGGAAGTTAGAGCAATGTATGACAACCCTGAAGTGTAATCTAGTGTTGTTGTTCTGGTGTGTTGATATTCATAGGGGAACGCTGTGAAGTTAATGGCAGCAGCAGTACATGGGCTGGAAAGAGTGAAAGCAGTCAGGGAATAACTAGAGGGCTTCAGCACTGGGTGGAAAGATGTCTGGATGCCAGGTCCACCTGTGGACAAACAGCAAGTCTACCTATTGAGGAACAACAGCAGAGCAGACCTGGGATACAAGTTTCTCACAGATCAGGTCTACCCAGGTCTCACACTTGACCTGCTCAGTCACCTGATCTACTAGAAATGGTAGACCTGTTGTTCGCCGATGCTGTGTTTGCTTCTTTATTTCTTTTGAGTATTTACTTTGCCCCTCTACCAGAAACATTCCTGTGGGCCCCCATGTACCTGTGGAGAAATGATATTTTGCCCCATGGATCAGGGTATCATCCAGCTTCCCTCTTCCTTCAGGATGCTATAAGTTATGATGTACAGGAAAGGAAAAATGCCAACTTCTGCTGCAGAGCAGCCCAGACATCAATATGCTTCCCAGTCAACAAGAAGAACTGAACATGGACAACTTCTCTGTAGCACCTCAAAGTAATCACACAACAGGTGGATTGTGTGTAATGCACCCATTCAGAAAACTGTGGGGGGATGTTAAAAGTCAAGGGAGAAACAGAGTGAGAAAAGGAACAGAGGGCGGGGAAAGACTTGGAAATAAAGAAGTCTTTCCAACTCTGATGGCATCAAATGGATTAAGTTTTGTTCTATCAGTCCCCTCCCCCTGCCAAAAAAAAATACAGGTAATCACCTCAGAGCCAGCTGGTCCCTTTTGATAAGACTGAGAGCCCCAAGCAGTGCCCCTTTAAATATGTGCACAACTAGGTGGGCATAATTAGGAGCAGTTATAGCTTTTTATTTGTATTTTATTTAAAAATCTGTGAGTTGGCACTGACCCACTCTTGGCCCAAATCCATAGTTCTTGGCACACACGCTTCTTCCATGAAGGATGTTTGTGCATTTATTTATTTATTTATTTATTTATTTATTTATTTATTAAATTTCTTAGTTGCCCATCTGGCTGGTTCTCCAGCCACTCTGGGCGACGTACAAATTAGCATATCAGTGCAATAAACATTAGAATCTGAGCCAATAATAATAATAAAATCTATCTACACATCTAATAACATAGCAATCCAGTAAACATTAAAATCTACACCAATAATAATAATAAAATCTAATCCTCCCCAAAGGCCTGCCTGAGGAGCCAGGTCTTCACGGCCCAGCGGAAAGCAAGGTGGAGATCATTAGGGAGGGAGTTCCACAGGGTGGGGGCCACAATTGAAAAAGCCCTCTCTCTAGTCCTCACCAGTCTGGCTGTTTTCACTGATGGGACAGAGAGAAGGCTTTCTGAGGCTGATCTGGTTAGGCGGCATAACTGATGATGCTGGAGGTGCTCCTTCAGATAGACTGGGCCAAGATCGTATAGGGATTTAAAGGTCAAAACCAACACCTTGAATTGAGCCCGGCAAGCCACTGATAGCCAGTGTAGTTCTTTTAATACTGGAGTTATGTGATCCCGCCGGCGGCTGCCTTTGCTCAGGTGCGCCGCCACATTCTGTACCAGTTGCAATTTCTGGACCGTTTTCAAGGGTAGCTCCATGTAGAGCGCATTACAGTAGTCTAAGCGAGAGGAGACCAAGGCATGTACCACTGACAGGAGCAGATGACTGGGGAGGTAGGGGCACCCACAGTGTTGGGCATCCAGATGCCAACCAGATGCCCAACACTGTGACCTATGTCAAGACCAAAGGTGGAGGCAGCAGACAAGGAGGGCTGTATTTGGTTTCTCTATACCTCATACACATGATTTCTGTTATCAAAGGTGGCAACGTCACTCATGTGTTTGGCATGGCTGCATCAGACATGTGCTGGATGAGCTGTAGCAGCAAGGAGAGACATCCTGATTGACTGGCCATGTTGGTGCCTCAGTTTCCAAGCTATTTTATGATATATATGGAGTTGAATTGCTGCCTTTAACTGAAATTATTGTACTTTAATAATAAAGTTGTTGTTTTTGTTGTTATTAATAATAATATTGTCTTTGCTTTTGTATGCCAATTCTGGGTGCAACTACAGAAGGCAGGACATAAATACATGTTTCTTGTCAGTAATATTATTATCCAGAGAGCACACTTTTGCATGTGTAAAATCCATTCCAGAAGAAGAGAAGAAAAGACTGGTGGCTACAGAAAGTTCGGGAAGTGGGACACAATCCTGACCATTGTTTATGGCTCTGTTTTGCTTTTTAAACATCTAACGGAAATTGCTCAGACATGTCTGACTATGGTCATGAGAACAAGAATGTTTTGAAATTAAAGCAGAGGTTTAACAAAGAGAAATTTGGTACCACATTTCAGATTCCACATTGCACTGTGCATGCATATGATGTACTTCCCTGACAATATTCAGGCTATAGAACACTTTCTAATCATGGTTGATCTCAAAGAAAGTATTAAGCATTATCATTTAAAGGTATGGGAGAGGAGTAACTGTAGTATTACCCAGCCAGTGAATTATAAGGCCAGATAGATTCATTATCATGGCCTATGACTCAGGAATAACAGCCTAACTTTTGATGAATGAGATAGTATGATATTGTTGCGTGCCTCTCCCAATCTCCGAATTGTGAGATTTCGGGGGTCCCTGCACTCATCCAGGGTTTGGTTTCCTTTGGGGAAGAAGGTCAGCAGAGACTGTGGTGTCTTTATGAAATATGATTTATTCATTTACACACATTCCAACCTGAGCTCAAGGATGGAGGGGTTCAATGCATCAGCAGTCCAATACCCAGCTTTTCCATCTGGGTTGCAGGAGGCCCCCCAAATGCCATGGTGCACAGAGTCAGTCTCTCTCTGCCTTCCAGTTCCCAGCAATTCTCTAGACACCACTAAAAACTACAAGCACAACTTCTGCTGGCTGCCAGGAGTGGGAGGGAGGCTCTCCTGCAGAGTTTAAATGACAAAAGGGTCTCCCTGGCCCATCCACTGTTGCTAGTTAACTGATAGGCCCATTATCTTACCTGGCCAATCTATTTGGTTAACAAAAGACTGATTTGACCAGCAGAGAGTTCCCCATTCCAAGGCACAGGATTCCAAATCAGAGGCTGGAAAGGAGACCCACAGGAATCATCCATCCCAACCCCCATGCTCATAACAACATTATTGCTGCTGTGCTTAATTTAGTCTTGCCCCTCCATGTTTATCAGTGCTGTTACTAGAAAGGCATCTGAGTTTGTTCTCAACTGTCTCAGCTGGAAGGTAGGTTATGTGAATGGAGCTAGGAAAGCTGTCGGTTTATTAAGGATGCTGGGAATTTGTAGCTCTGCAAAGAGAAAACCACAGTTCCCAGAATTCTTTGGGGAAAGTCACGTGCTTTAAATGTGCATTGGATGTGTGTTCAAATATATGGCGTGGATCTGCCCAGGGATAGCTCGTTGTGAAGAAGCTCATTGAGGAATAGGATCCTAGTTTCCTAAAAGAAGTAATATTTAACGGACTGCCTTCAAGTCGATCCCGTCTTATGGCTACCCTATGAATAGGGTTTTCCTGGTAAGCAGTATTCAGAGGGGTTTTTCCATTGCCTTCCTCTGAGCCTAGTCCTCCCCATCTGGCTAGGGCCTGCACAGCTTGCCACAGCTGCACAAGCCAGCCCCTGCCTTGTCTGCAACTGCCAGCTGGGGGGCAACTGGGCTCCTTGGGACTATGCAGCTTGCCCACTGCTGCACAGGTGGCAGGGCACGTAACCCCTGAGCCACTCACTGTGTGGGTGATCTTTAGCTGGCCCTTGACACCCAGGAGATATGAGCGGGGATTTGAACTCACAGACTCTGGACTCCCAGCCAGGCTCTCCTCCCCACTGTGCTATACCAGCTACAGAAGTAATATTAGGAGGACTTAATTCATACATAAATACGCTCACCATGTTCATTCTAGAGAGCAAGACCCA
This sequence comes from Rhineura floridana, assembly GCF_030035675.1. Classification (NCBI taxonomy): domain Eukaryota; kingdom Metazoa; phylum Chordata; class Lepidosauria; order Squamata; family Rhineuridae; genus Rhineura; species Rhineura floridana. The sequence continues at coordinate 77,674,921 of NC_084486.1, read as the reverse complement.
AAGTAGATTAAGTCCTTTGCCTGACTCATATGCTGAAATAGAATGTGAGATTATGATCTTCAAGTAAATATAGTGCTGATATGGAAGTGGTGAGGTGGGCGGGGCAATGAAAAGGAGGAAGTGGAGTGCGGGTGGAAGCTAAAGAATACTTCTTGCAAATGTCCTACTGAACTCAAAAGCTTCCTTTGTGTGGCTTGAAACCTAACCATTTCTGAGTAATCAAGCAGATGATATTTCCTTGTAATACTAAAAGGACAACCTTTTTTTTTCAAAATGACTTTCCCACAATAAGCATACCAAAAAGCAACGTATTTGATCAGATCTGGTCTAAACAGCACCAAAATGGTTCATTGTGAACAGTCTACATTAGAAATAACAAACACAAGGGTACTACTCAAGAACAGTGAATTCAATGCAGATTAAGAAAGTGAAGTCAAGGTACACATTACCTATCAACTGATAGATGGATCAATACATAATATCATTTTATAGAACATCCTCCACTCATTTATGTATTTGTCCCAATACATACATGTAGAAGGATTTAACTTAATTTAATTCAGTGTAGGAAACAGATTAACACAGTAAAAATAAATCCACACATTTGTCTGTATTGCACATAATGCTCAACTATGGTTTAGTATGAACTGAAATATCAGCTGAAGTGAGCCTTCAGATCACAGCTACACTCCCTTTCCCCCTCTCCACCCTCTAACATGGCTACAGGGAGACTGGAAGCTACCATATCCATTTTATATTAACTACAATTCAGTGTTACGTCGAAACTCTAAACTATGATTAAATTTAACTATATTTTATTGAAATAAACTAGTTTCTTAACCTACAATTTGTAACTGGCTTTTACCCCAACAAACCACAGTTAAGATTAACCACAATTTGTCAGGTTCAGATGACATGACAAGTTCATTTACCTTGTGACAGCTCTGGAAGGGGTGAATCACATTTTAGCATTACATCTGATCCAGTCATAGATTTATGCCTTTCTGTGAAGTGAGTTCTATGGGAAGGAGCTTCTGTGTATGTTGCACGTCCTGCGCAAGGAGTTGGTTGCTGGACTGTGGGGACTGTCAGTGGAGGCTGGTCCATTGGGACAACTGGGGCACAGCCCTCCCAATGAGAATGTCAAGCAATTTTTAAATTCCCCTACCTCCAAATTTTCAAAGCCATACTCTTTTGTTCCACAAACATTTTATACTTCTGCAAACATTTATATCAATCTACTGTTCTCTGGCCAATCAGCTCTCAGCACCACTCAGCCAATCCTAATCCAAAAGAGTAGCTATGGCAAAGAGGTCCCTCCCCTTGGTCTGAGGGCTTGTCAGCCCTCTTAGAAGGCTTCTCACTCCATCTGTTGTTAAAAGCCCCATCTAACACAGCCAGTATAGCAAATTAGGGAGGAGTTGGGGTGGAATTTAGACTGCTTCAAGAGCATCCCACTTGGTAGGCTTAGTCTATATCAGAATCACACATTGGTTCTGAGCATGCTCAGATATATCTAGACATATCAGCGAGAGGAGTGGTGGTAAACTACTCTAAAAGCAGGTTTGGTTTCTTCATAGGCCAGACTGGGCCCTATTTATTGTAGGGGGTTGGAAAGAGAGAGGAGATTGTCTTTTCTAGTGAATCATGTCTTCTCATTATGTGTCCAAAGTATGATAACCTCCATTTCATCATTTTAGCTTCTAGTGACAGTTCTGGTTTAATTTGTTCTAACACCCAAGTATTTGTCTTTTTTGCAGTCCATGGTATACGCAAAGCTCTCCTCCAGCACCACATTTCAAATGAGTTGATTTTTCTCTTAACCGCCTTTTTCACTGTCCAACTTTTACATCCATACATAGAGATTGGGAATACCATGGCTTGAATGATCCTGACTTTGGTGTTCAGTGATACATCTTTGCATTTGAGGACCTTTTCTAGTTCTCTCACAGCTGCCCTACCCAGTCCTAGCCTTCTTCTGATTTCTTGACTATTGTCTCCATTTTGGTTAATGACTGTGCCAAGGTATTGATAGTCCTTGACAAGTTCAATGTCCTCGTTGTCAACTTTAAAATTACATAAATCTTCTGTTGTCATTCCTTTAGTCTTTTTGATGTTCAGCTGTAGTCCCGCTTTTGTGCTTTCCTCTTTAATTTTCATCAGCATTCATTTCAAATCATTACTGGTTTCTGCTAAGAGTATGGTATCATCTGCATATCTTAAATTATTGATATTTCTCCCTCCAGTTTTCATACCTCCATCTTGGTCCAACCCGGCTTTCCGTGTGATATGTTCTGCGTACAGATTAAACAAATAGGGTGATAAAATACACCCTGTCTCACACCCTTTTCGATGGGGAACCAATCGGTTTCTCCATATTCTGTCCTTACAGTAGCCTCTTGTCCAGAGTATAGGTTGCGCATCAGGACAATCAGATGCTGTGGCACCCCCATTTCTTTTAATTCCATAGTTTTTCATGATCTACACAGTCAAAGGCTTTGCTGTAATCTATGAAGCACAGGGTGATTTCCTTCTGAAATTCTTTGGTCCGTTCCATTATCCAATGTATGTTTGCAATATGATCTCTTGTGCCTCTTCCCTTTCTAAATTCAGCTTGGATGTCTGGCATTTCTCATTCCATATATGGTAAAAGCCTTTGTTGTAGAATCTTGAGCATTACTTTACTTGCATGGGATATTAAGACAATAGTTCAGTAATTACTGCATTCTCTGGGATCCCCTTTCTTTCGAAGTGGGATATATATTGAACGCTTCCAGTCTGTGAGCCATTGTTTAGTTTTCCATATTTCTTGACAAATTTTTCTCAAAATTTGGACTGATTCAGTCTCAGTAGCTTGTAGCAACTCTATTGATATTCCTGGTGATTTGATATTCTCTATTCCTGGTGATTTGTTTCTTCCAAGAATTTTAAGAGCAGCTTTTACCTCACATTCTAAAATTTCTGGTTCTTCATCATATGGTTCCTCCGTGAATGAATCTGTCATCCTGTCATCTCTTTTATAGAGTTCTTCAGTGTATTGCTTCCATCTTCCTTTTATTTCATCTCGGTCAGTCAGTGTGTTCCCCTGTTGATTATTCAACATCCCTACTTGTGGTTTAAATTTCCCTTTCATTTCTCTAATCTTTTGGAATAGGGCTCTTGTTCTTCCCATTTTGTTGTCCTTTTCTATTTCTATACAATAACTATTGTAATAGTTTTCTTTGTCTCTACGTACTAGTTGTAGTATAGTTGCATTTAGGGTTCTGACCGTATTTCTATCTCCTTTTGCTTTTGCTTTCTTTTTCTCTTTAACCATTTCAAGAGTTTCTTCAGTCATCCATTGGGGTCTTTCTCTCTTTTGAACAAGAGGTATTGTCTTTTTGCATTCTTCCCTGATAATGTCCCTGACTTCAGTCCATAATTCTTCTGGTTCTCTGTCAACTAAGTTTAAAGCCTCAAACCTGTTCCTTATTTGATCTTTATATGCTTCTGGGATGTTATTTAAATGGTATTTTGGCATTATGAGTGCTTTGTTGTTGTTCTTCAGCTTTACTCTGATTTTCGATACAATCAGTTCATGATCTGTACTGCAGTCTGCTCCTGGTCTTGTTTTTGCAGAAAGTATGGAACTTCTCCATCTTCTGTTTCCAATTATATAATCAATTTGATTCCTATATTGACCATCTGGTGATGTCCACATGTACAGTCATCTTTTTGGTTGCTCAAAAAATGTGTTTGCAAGAAACAAATCATTGGCTTCACAGAATTCAATAAGTCTTTCTCCTGCTTCATTTCTGTCAACTAAGCCCCATTTCCCCACAATTCCTAGGTCTTCTCTGTTCCCTGCTTATGCATTCCAGTCCCCCATGATTATCATCATATTTTGTTTTGGTGGGTGATCAATTTCCTCCTGTACTTCTGTGTAAAATCTCTCCAATTCTTCTTCTTCTGCATTTGATGTTGGAGTGTAGACTTGGATGATGGTTATGTTAATAGGTTTCCCATTTAGTCTCATTGATATAACTTGCTCAGACCTTGCGTTATAGCTCTTAATTGCTTTTGCTACATCACTTCTCACTATTAAAGCAACTCCGCTTCTTCTTGATTTCTCATTTCCTGCATAAAATATTTTGTAGTTGCCTGATTGAACATGTCCCACTCCAGTCCATTTTAATTCACTCACGCTAAGTTGTTTAAAAACACTATATTAGAAGCTCAACTGGAGTGCATACCGCAGATCAGAAAAGGTACCGCCAGGGCCAAGAAGATGCCAGCATGGTTAACGAGCAAAGTCAAGGAAGCTTTTAGAGGCAAAAAGTCTTCCTTCAGAAAATGGAAGTCTTGTCCGAATGAAGAAAATAAAAAAGAACACAAACTCTGGCAAAAGAAATGCAAGAAGACAATAAGGGATGCTAAAAAAGAATTTGAGGAGCACATTGCTAAGAACATAAAAACCAACAACAAAAAATTCTATAAATACATTCAAAGCAGGAGACCATCTAGGGAGACAATTGGACCCTTGGATGATAAGGGAGTCAAAGGTGTACTAAAGAACAATAAGGAGATTGCAGAGAAGCTAAATGAATTCTTTGCATCTGTCTTCACAGTGGAAGATATAGGGCAGATCCCTGAACCTGAACTAACATTTGCAGGAAGGGATTCTGAGGAACTAAGACAAATAGTGGTAACGAGAGAGGAAGTTCTAAGCTTAATGGAGAATATAAAAACTGACAAATCACCGGGCCCAGATGGCATCCACCCGAGAGTTCTCAAAGAACTCAAAGGTGAAATTGCTGATCTGCTAACTAAAATATGTAACTTGTCCCTCGGGTCCTCCTCCGTGCCTGAGGACTGGAAAGTGGCAAATGTAACGCCAATCTTCAAAAAGGGATCCAGAGGGGATCCCGGAAATTACAGGCCAGTTAGCTTAACTTCTGTCCCTGGAAAACTGGTAGAAAGTATGATTAAAGCTAGATTAACTAAGCACATAGAAGAACAAGCCTTGCTGAAGCAGAGCCAGCATGGCTTCTGCAAGGGAAAGTCCTGTCTCAGTAACCTATTAGAATTCTTTGAGAGTGTCAACAAGCATATAGATAGAGGTGATCCAGTGGACATAGTGTACTTAGACTTTCAAAAAGCGTTTGACAAGGTACCTCACCAAAGGCTTCTGAGGAAGCTTAGCAGTCATGGAATAAGAGGAGAGGTCCTCTTGTGGATAAGGAATTGGTTAAGAAGCAGAAAGCAGAGAGCAGGAATAAACGGACAGTTCTCCCAATGGAGGGCTGTAGAAAGTGGAGTCCCTCAAGGATCGGTATTGGGACCTGTACTTTTCAACTTGTTCATTAATGACCTAGAATTAGGAGTGAGCAGTGAAGTGGCCAAGTTTGCTGACGACACTAAATTGTTCAGGGTTGTTAAAACAAAAAGGGATTGCGAAGAGCTCCAAAAAGATATCTCCAAACTGAGTGAATGGGCGGAAAAATGGCAAATGCAATTCAATATAAGCAAGTGTAAAATTATGCATATTGGAGCAAAAAATCTGAATTTCACATATACGCTCATGGGGTCTGAACTGGCGGTGACCGACCAGGAGAGAGACCTCGGGGTTGTGGTGGACAGCACGATGAAAATGTCGACCCAGTGTGCGGCAGCTGTGAAAAAGGCAAATTCCATGCTAGCAATAATTAGGAAAGGTATTGAAAATAAAACAGCCGATATCATAATGCCATTGTATAAATCTATGGTGCGGCCGCATTTGGAATACTGTGTACAGTTCTGGTCGCCTCATCTCAGAAAGGATATTATAGAGTTGGAAAAGGTTCAGAAGAGGGCAACCAGAATGATCAAGGGGATGGAGCGACTCCCTTACGAGGAAAGGTTGCAGCATTTGGGGCTTTTTAGTTTAGAGAAAAGGCGGGTCAGAGGAGACATGATAGAAGTGTATAAAATTATGCATGGCATTGAGAAAGTGGATAGAGAAAAGTTCTTCTCCCTCTCTCATAATACTAGAACTCGTGGACATTCAAAGAAGCTGAATGTTGGAAGATTCAGGACAGACAAAAGGTAGTACTTCTTTACTCAGCGCATAGTTAAACTATGGAATTTGCTCCCACAAGATGCAGTAATGGCCACCAGCTTGGACGGCTTTAAAAGAAGATTAGACAAATTCATGGAGGACAGGGCTATCAATGGCTACTAGCCATGATGGCTGTGCTCTGCCACCCTAGTCAGAGGCAGCATGCTTCTGAAAACCAGTTGCCGGAAGCCTCAGGAGGGGAGAGTGTTCTTGCACTCAGGTCCTGCTTGCGGGCTTCCCCCAGGCACCTGGTAGGCCACTGTGAGAACAGGATGCTGGACTAGATGGGCCACTGGCCTGATCCAGCAGGCTCTTCTTATGTTCTTATGTTCTTATGTTCTTATTGTAATGTTGATACGCTCCATTTCTTGCTTGACAATTTCTATCTTTCCCTGGTTCATGCTTCTCACATTCCATGTTCCTATTGTGTGAGTCGCACAACTCCGGACTCTCCTTTTGCATCTGTGTGCCTCAGCCTCTGGGCTTCCTTTCGGCTTTGACCCAGCTGCTTCATTAGTCACAGTGCTACTCGTACTTGTCCCTTGTTCTTACCCAGTAGCTCGGTGAGTGCCTTCTGACCTGGGGGCCTCATCTTCCAGCACTATCTCGTGTTGCATTTTGGATACTCTGTTCATAGGGTTTTCGTGGTAAGAGGTATTCAGAGGTGGTTTACCATTGCCTTCCTCTGTATTTGGATGCATCTTAGTCTGGTGTCTCAGCTTTGACCATTCCGCCATGGGTGCCCCTGCTAGGAGTCTAGCCTCTTGGTCTAGACTCCTGACTGCATTGCTCTCAGCTTCTTCAACACTCTCAAACCCCCTCACCACGTTAAGGTGTGCATCCTAAAGGGGGCACTACAGCTTATTTATTTATTTATTTATTGCATTTGTATACCGCCCCATAGCCGAAGCTCTCTGGATGGTTTACAATTAAAAACATTAAAAACAAATATACAAATTTAAAAACACAGTTTTTAGAAAGCAATTTAAATACACATGGTAAAATGTCTGGGAGAAGAGGAAAGTCTTGACCTGGTGCCGAAAAGATAACAATGTTGGTGCCAGGCGCACCTTGTCAACCTAATCATTCCATAATTTGGGGGCCACCACTAAGAAGGCCCTCCTCTCTTGTTCCCTAGTTAGGTGCTATATACAAAACTGGAATGCTTAAGTAGCCACAGTATGTTTGCAAGGGAAAGGATGGGGAGAAAACCAAAACTTGGCCACTCTCCCATGACCTTGTTGGCCACACTCCCTAGCAGCCCTACCAGGTCTAGTGGGCACTAGTCGCCACTGGTAATTGTAGTGCATATTTGCTCATTCTCTTTAACTAGAACACCCCCTATCAAATGCTAAACTGCTTCAAAGCAAAGCCAGCTCTACCATTAGGCAGAATGAGGCAATCACCCCAGACAGCACATGCTGGGGGCAGCAGCAGCAGCCTCCCTAGCTGTTCCCCCAGAACCCTTTGGCCATTTCCTCTATTGGAGATCACAGCTATGTGTGCGACAGGCCGGTCATATAACCTCTAGACTAGCCTACTGCCCTCAGCAGCAGTGAAAGATGCTGTCCCATTGCCGGTGTTGAAGTAAGATTCAAATCCAGGCTGCATTCAAGACAGCACTTTATTCCATTCTCCCAAAGTTTCCTTACCTGTTAATTTTTGCATTTTATGTTATCTTTCACACAACATAAAAAAAAAATTCTTGAAATCTAGTGGAATCAAGTGGAACTTTAGTGCTCATTTCCATGTTAATTGCTTCCAGAAAAAAATCTGTTTGCAACCCTGTTAATCCAGAAAATCATGGGGGGTTGGCTTTTTATTTTCCCCACAGTTTTCTTGGGATCATGCTATCACCGCTCAAGTAATCAAATTTGGGGTGGTATTCTGGCATGCAAAAACAAGCATGCTCTTAAAGGGGGAGGCAACACATCCAATGACATCTGTTGTTGCATCACACCACACCCACTGGTGTGAATGAAATTTAGCACAATATGGCAATATATTGTTTTTTGAAACCACAATTCCATAATGCAACAGGTACTGCAGTATGAAAGGAGCAGTAGACATTGGGAGAGAAGCGCTAGCTTTACAATAAAGAAAAATAATGCAATAACACACACACCCGTCTGAATACAGCCCCAATCTAGTTAGTGACTATATATGGAATGCACAGAAGGTCCCACCTTGTTCTTTGCCTGAGACAGCAAACTGTCTGTTAAAGTATGGCAGTAACCAGTGTTTAAACAAAGTCAGTGTACTCTTGGCAAGCCGATGACCTAGCAAGTTGATTATTTTATCTAAGAATAATTACTTAAAAGCAGCTAAATAAAGTTTATAGCAACCAATTAAGCCCCTGCACAGAAGGGTGAAAACAGCACAGCTTGAAGCACAACTCCCAGATTCAAAAGTGGTAAGCAGCTCAGCAATTAATAAATGTGTGGAGAAGCAATATATCAAGAATGCAGTTGATGCTACCCAAATTAGTGTTTGCATATTTATTTGAACTGATACTGTAGCATGTCTGATTTCTTGTTATTACCTGGGGACGGGATCCATAGATCTTTCATTGCTCCAAAAATATCACGTTTCCCCCAGTCTAAGGGCTGTGATCTTTTGTAATCACTAGGATAACTGAAGTAGCTTTCCCCAGTGGATGATTAGTCATTTGTGAATTTCATATAGGTATCAGGGATTGGTATTGTCAGGCCTCTGCTGAGACCCACACTCCAGTAGGGGCCCACTGCTAATCCCTGGAGTCTCTTAGCTCTCCTGCTCCTGCTCCTCCTCCTCCCTATTGCTACCTGTTCACTTGCCCTTTCAATCGAGTGAGCAGTGAAAGAAGCAAGGAGAAATCACAGTAACATGTCTTCTCTCTGCCTGGGGGATTATGCAGATTGGACCCAGAGGGAGAAGCAAAACAAATGGACAATGACAATAGTCTGGAACCATACTTGTGGACTTCCTACAGGCATCTCGTTAGCCACTGTAATGGCCACTAGATGGGCCTTTAGTCTAATCCAGGAGACCTTCTTGTGTTGTTATTTTGTTTTTATTGTAAGATGTCTTGAATATACGATATACAGAAAGGCAGGGTAGGGATTATAATCAGAAGCACATACAGACAATAAGTTTAGGACTGCCGTAGATAGAAAGATACCTTACTTGTTTCTTTTCATTTCCTTCATATGGAAATTGATAGTGTAATCAGTCTCTCTGTGAAATCTAAAACAGATAACAGCCTACATATAGATGAGGAAGCCCAAGCTTCCTATGAAGCAGAAAGCCCCTGGTTCAAGTATCATCTTGCCATGAATTTACTATGGTGACCTAGTGAAAGCTGCCACCCCTCAGCTGCAATATAATATCAGTGTCCAACCTTTCATGGTTGCGGTCAGATTATTGACATATTGATGCAATGTATGTGAAGTGCTTTGAACATTCAAAACACTATATAAATGCTAAATATTGTTATTAAAGCCTGTAAATCTGTTTGATATAAATAAGAATCTCAAATGCGAAACATGGTCAATTTTGGTACTTTTCACTGTTTTTTCTCAATTCTAATCTCCTCACCAGGTGTTGGTAAATCTCTGGCGTTCACCTGTGATGCACAGAGAGTTAAAAATGAATCAACTAAAGAAAGAAAAAAGGCATCCAAAATAGGCTCTGAAAAGCCTGCATTTTGTGAAACTGAGCTGTTTCCCTCCCACACAGACACATAATAGAAGCATCATTGAACACTGTACACGCAAAGTGTAGAGGTGAGGTAAGTCATGTGGAATATCTCCTTAAAGATTATTGCTTGGAGTAAAAAAGAAAGCACTGACCAAAAGATGGTTTCCTAAGCAACTCTCATGTTTAGTTAATTAGTCTAAGAATTTATTCTCTTTCTTTATTTACCTTTTGCTGAGGAGATACTACCAGATTCCTTTCCAATGACAAGTTCCCAGCTTGCTCCTCTTGAGTGATAATCACATTTCTTTCAGATAACTCACATAAACCTGCCTTTTGTAGATGCCTGTAAAATATACACAAGATTAAAAGCCATTACTTCTTAAGGTAAAGCATTTTTAAAAAAGAAATTTGAAATAGCATATGTGCCCCCTCCTTCTGCTTTATCTGTCTAGACATGCACAAATGTTTTTAAATAGACACTTTCAATCAAGTTGTAGGCATACTCATCTGATACGGAAATGTTTCATAAATGCATAATGGGAGATAACTAAAATTATAGTTCTAAAATCATGATTTTAAAAAAAGCAGAAACAGACCAGGTTTGCAGACTCTCTCTGCAGAGTACTTGTATGCAGTCTGAGGCTACTCTCATTAAGTCACAACAATGCTGTACAAATTTAGAGAATCAATGCTAATCTCTGCTGGTTCAAATGGGTGATCACTGGTGGTAGGTTATTTTGCCCTTCTGCTGGCTGGCCAGCCTATCACCAAGAATGTATAGCATGTTTTACACCTGGGTCCTCAGCAACTGAATTACAGTGGGGTCAGAGGGGGCCTTATTCATGCTTTACCTTCTAGTTCCTGTTCTAAATTAAAAGGCCATCAGAAGGGGCATGATTTGGATAACACGGGGGGGATTAAGGAGGTGAACCATTTGGATTTCATAAGATCATAAGGACCCCCTCTTTCCCCATAACTGAAGCCTTACGAAGGCTACATACATTAACCTATGAGTAAGGGCTCTTTGGCATACACCTGCAGCCAGGTAGGAGCCACTTCCCCATAGTGCTCTGCTATGTGTTGCAGTATGCATGTGAAAACCATCACCCAGTTTTATTGGTCTCAGATTCCCATAAACATGTGAGGATTTGTCCTTACTCTTCTAATGGAAACTTCTAATCAGGAGTCCAAAGATGCTCTTTCTCAGAACATCTAATTTGTAGGGGACTCTGTATATGCTCTGAAACCCAAGACTCTACTCACAGTATGTAACTAGCTAAATTATACTCCCTTCATTGATTTTATTTGCAAGCTTGGGTATATGGGAGAGAGATTGGTGCTTTCCTTTTTTTTTCTCTTATAATAAAATTCTTTATATTATGACTATATTTGACTACATTAGTTTTAAAAGACAGTTTTCTACAATTTCTCCCCAGAATTTCCCTCACAGGTAAGACCGCATGGCTGTTAAAGCTATCCCTTGTGGAGTAAGGCTGATGCGCAAGGTTTTGTTTCATTCTGTGTGTCCTCTGGACTTTGGGGAAGTAAATCCAAACTTCTTCTTTTAGTTTATTGTTTCCTAGATCTGGGCTGAAGGGAGGAATCCTGGGCAACAGGGCCCAGAACCTTCCCATGCAGCTGTGCAGACTAGGGTATGGTAGGAGGCTCATCTTATCTGGTGGTGGCCTACCAGAATTCTTTACTAGGTGATTATACAATGTGAAGACAAAGTTAGGTGGAGATCATATCTCCTGCATTCCCCTTGCTTGTAACAGGTGTGCCTTTGCAGATGAATGTTTGTTATGTGGTTTAAATATTTTTAACTTTGTCATTTAGGGCTGGGTTTTGAAGGCTTTGGGAGTGGGTCACTTTTGTTCCACCCAGTTGCGTGCTACGTTTCACTTGCAAATTCCTGTTGTTTACGCTCAATCAACAATGGTCTAAAAATACCCAGCATGATTATTTGCTCAGTGTCATATCAGATGACTAATGCTTGCTGTGTGACCTGTTAATCTATATAATTTCACCACAGCAACAATCACATCCCTGACATAACTGTGGCCCACTATTCAGCCTTGCAGGATGAGACAAAGGAAAATGTTCCTTCCGTACAAATTACATGACAATAGCCTTTAGAGCTGGACAGGTTTTGCTCATTTTTAACCTACTTCCTTCTTTTTTACAACTTCCCAGCAAGCATACACCTAACAAACAGATTTCCAGGTTACCATCTTTTCTTTTAAGCCAAAACAGGTGAGTGATTTATTTTTAACCATCACCCATCAGGAATGATGTTACTGGTCTCCAGTTCCTATCAGTTCCAGCCAGTATGGCCATTGGTCAGTCATGATGGGTGTTGTAATGTCCAGTAACATTTGGAAGGCTACAGGTTACCCACTCCTGATTTACATCTTACCTTCTACATCGACACTAAATTCAGTGCTAGATTCAAGCTGCATTGCCCGAATCAGGGATTGACTCCACTAGGGAGCTCCAAATGCCAACCCTGCTGCTAGTTTGTAGGAGTGTGTAAGCTGCCCCCATTTCACTTTGGGGTCCATTTCAGCACTATTCACTTCAGATCACTTTGTAGGCTCCTTGCTTCAGACCCTAAATCCAAAGCAATATTCAGAAAACAGAGAGGCCTCCTTAACCCTTATATACCCAGTAGGTCTCTGTGGGAGAGCTTCTCCAAGTTCCAAAGATCTCAGAATCCCACTCGACATTAACTCAGAGAAAGGCTTTCAGTGTGGCTGATGTCTCCAATAACTTTTCCTTTTTCCGATCTCCTCTGATTTTTTTTTTTGCAGAGAATTATTGATATTATAACTGCTATTTATTCACAAGTCTCCACTGGTATCAATCTTTATTCTGAACTCTGTATTTATTGCCTGTTACATTCCTTTTCAAGTGCATTGCAGAGCAGATTAAGGCAGATAATCAAGTCAGTGTCTTCCCCCCTGCTGCTTATAATCAACACCTCATTCCCCCTTGCTCTGCTTTCTGTCAGTTACAGTCAACACTTCAATCACTGAAAGGGAATACACATATGAAGAGCTCACAAAGAAAGTAGGTCAAAAGTAGGTATCACTCACATTATCAATGATTTCAAAACAAATTAAAAAAAAGAATTGGGGAAACAAAGAACAATGAATAGGAAACCAGACCCAGAGAGTTGCTATTTCAAAATTCTCTCCTCAAAGATAGACTATATCAGAAATAATAATTAATCCAATGGTAAATCCAATTATTGCAGAAACGAAGCCTGTTACTAGTGTCTACTTGTTATTGTTCTTTTTTTTTACCTGCTGCTATTTTCTGTATTTTTTTAAAGTGTATTTTACCTGTTTATTGCATTTTGTTCATCACCTTGAGATGTGTGTGGAAGGTGATATCATTATCATCACTGATGCTTTGGTCTTTCCATTAACTTGCATTAGGAAACCAAAATGACCATAACTTTTGGGGGGTTTCCTCCCACATAGTGCATGAAACTTGCCAGCATAGTAGCCCCCCTCTCCCCAAGAGGGATTAACTCTGCCAAATTTCAGACAGGTAGATGCAGAGTTTTTCCCCCAGTTTTAATGTCCATAACTAGTAAAACAATGTGCCAAAATGGGGAGTGGGGAGGAAAAGAGAAAGACAGAAGGAGGTGGCACTGCCTAACTATTGTAATGGAAGAAGACTAAGGGCGGAATTCATCTTAGCTCTAAGTCTCTTGTTCCATCAGCACAAGGACAATGTTCTACCCCTTTCCTCACCCCACACGTCCCCTAAATCTGTTCTAGGAGTTCCTGGAGCAGATTTTGGGAGCTCATAAGGCATGCTAGTGGGGAAGGTGAGGGGGAAGTCTCGTTGCACAAACAGGACTGGGATGGGTTGGAAAGGAAGGAAAATAATTGATACAAAACAAACAGATAGAAAGGCTGAGTTAAGGATGTGTAAGAGACAAGCTAAATCAAAATGCCACCAATAAACTCAGCATAATATTCAGAGAACTAGCCAAAGAATGAGAAAAAAAGCACTGAGAAAAAGGTTTTATAAATCAGCCTCCCTCCCACCAAGAACTGTGATTTGAGAGTGTTGGGTGAGATTCTAGCCCTGGACTGAAAGATAGACCTCTCAATAAGAAAGCTCCCTCTGCCTCTCTCCCCACCCTGGTGTTTCCCTTATATAGTGTTGTTTATATATATTTTTCCCTTTCATTTTGGGGATGGGAGGCCTGGCTTAGATTGTGGTGTGTTTTTAAAAAACTCCTGTCATCTCTGAATATCTCAGAAGAGCTCAGAGGAGGGGCACTACACTCCAAATATGTCCACCTCACCTTGGGATTCAGATGAGACAGTTGTACAGCCCCACCAGTTTGATCACAGTCTCAAAAGATTGTCTCTCCTGGCTGCTGTGGTCTTTCCCCCTCAGCTTCCCTGACAGCAAGAGCGGTCATAGTTCCGTGGTGGAGCCCATGCTTTGCATGCAGAAAGATCCAGGTTCAGTTCTCAGAACCTCCAGTTAAGAGTAGAAGGTAATCTCTACCTGAGACCCTGGAGATCTGTTGCCGCTCAGAATAGACAATACTTGGCTAGATGGACAAACAGCCTGCCTGGTATAAGACATGTTCCTATGTGGTGGCAGACAAGCATGAGCAGGCAACTACCATTAAGAGAAGAAGAAGAAGAAAAGGAATAGCTGGGCAGTTATGTACACATGCACTCTTCAGTGGGTAAAAAGGCTTTACCATAAAAGCACAACTCTCCCAACAATTGTTTAACCAAAATCCAAGTTCCATGAAAGCCAGTGATTTAAACAGAGATTCGATTACGCTAACAGTATTGTGGTAATAGTATTAGCAGGTTTTATTTTAAAATTGATAAGCAGAACTACAAAGTCTTGAGAAATTCACATTATCCAATTGAAATCTGTACAAATAAATCCCAATGAATTATTTCAAAATCATATGCAATTGTATTAACATGATAAAGTTTATAAACTAGCGAAACTGAACAATATGAAATTCAATAAGGGAAACAAATGTTCAGTGACTCACAAATCAGGAATAAGCAAATGCACAAACAGAATGCAGAAGGAAGTGGAGGAGGTTGTAATGCTGCAGAAAAGGCTCAGAGGATGATAAACTGGGCAGATGGGTGATCTGATCCTGTCACAGAGGAAGCAGAAATGTAAATGAGCATCTCAGATGTAAAACTACAGAGGTAATTATGTCCTCCTGGGTAGCACTAGTATTAAATTCTACAGAGAATTTAACTAAGCAGAGTAAAACTACGTGTGCTGTGTGATTTACCTGAAAGGAGCAGACTTTTAACCTGCATTCAAATCACTGAGATTTCCGACTTTGTAAAATAAGAAAAGCTGTTCTATTTATATAAATACATAGTTGATAGGAAAGGCATGACTGGTTCTAACTAAGTTGGAGGCACAATGGCCAGGCTTGGTCATTCACCCCATGCTAGAAGAGAGGAACAAAGACAAAATGTCTTCTCTCCCTTGGCTGGATGAGTTTGGAGGTGAGGTCAGCTCCCTGAGAGTATCAGTTTACAATGGAAGGAAGACACGTAGAGGAGCATCAGGTAAGATAGACAGCCTAGCCAGCTGGAGGACCCTCTATCTTCCCTCAGGCATGCAAAGAGAACCAAATGGGAGTTACTCTTGTCACACATCCAACAACTAGGAGGGCATCAGCTAAACTGTGTTAGCAGCTGTTGTTTTCAAAAAGTCCAGGGAAGCAATTAAATGTGTAAGTCTACCCAAATGGAGCCAATAGCAATGATAGTTTCAAAAGGATCTAGTAACAGATAATGCTGGGATTTCACAGTGCTAAAGTGGAGGCACCCAAAGCAAAATATGTTGTGTCTCAAATGAGTTTTGTCTAAGATACTTCAAAACAAAAATACTTAGTCATTCAAGCTAATATCAGGCAAGCTGAGGATAAACACAGTGCATGCTCATCACGTTAAAATGATCCATGTAGGGGTTTTGACTGCGTGGGCAGCCAGTCCTCATATGTGGTTATGTGTAGTGCCTCTTAATGAGCTGCTTGCTGCATTGCCAGAGTCTGTGGACAACTGGCTCTTCACACAATTAGTACTGCCATGTAGGGTATTTTTAAGCAGCTGTCCCAACCCTCTCCTTTTAAATCCATTCCTATCCTTTAAAAATCCACACGGCATTTTTAAAAACATTTTTGTGGCTCTTATCAGCTAGGGCCATCAATAATTGTATTCATTCCTTTGAGTACCACAGAAACTGGACTGTTGAAGCATTTGTAGGGATTGGAGAAAAGATATAGATTCTATAGATACAGAACACAGATTCTATATTAGAGAATCAGATACTAGCCATGAAGTCCTGATATTTTCTAGACTTGGACTCCACCTGATCCCACCAAGATTTCTTTAGCTTGGCCACAGTGTTCAGTCAGTGTGTGGCAGTGGTTATATTATGATCAGGGAGACTCAGGTTCAAATTCTCATGCCACCATTAAACTCTCTGGGGTGGTCACTGAGCCATTAAGCTCAGTCATTGTGAAATCGTCTTTCATAGGGTTGTTGTGATGCTAAAATGGTTGTGAGGAGGGAGAGCCAAGAATGCCACCCTGAACCCCTTGGAGGAGGGGTGAGATAACAATTAGCTAGTTAAATTCAATGAATTAAGGATAGCAGATTAAACAATCTGCTCCATTCCAGCAGCAGGCAGCACTTGTGGGGCTGTGTTGCTAACCTGACCTCCATCCACCATCCAGCTGAGTCACTGCAGGATACTGGAACAGAGGGTGGTGGTGGTGGTGGTGAGGTAAGTGCAAACGCACCAACAGGAGATCCGGTTTGGCTCCCCTGGCATATTTGCACTGTGCTGACCTTGCCACCTCTGGGCCACTCCCTCTCTCAGTCCTAGTATAATGTAGTGACTTAGATGGACAGAGGTCAGGTGGGCAGCACAGTCCTACCACACCATCTGCTCCTGCTCTATTGTTGTTGGTCACAAATCCCCACCCCAAACTCAACTTTAAAGGTGCCTAGGGTAATCCTTTAAGGTTACTACTACTGCTACTGCTACTGCTACTGCTACTGCTACTACTAATAATAATAATATGATGATGATGATGATGATGATGATGATGATGTTTGTCTGCGATTTAACAGGTTTCTTACCAAGGGGCACCTCTCTCATGTGTATAATTTTCAAACTAACACTAGGGAAAATTAAGTGATTCTCACCCTAAAACTGTAAAGCTGCCCCTGTGGGAAAACCACTGAACCTTTGGAAATCTGGCAGGATTCATGACCTCAGAAGGGGTCGCTTTGCTGCAAAGTTCTCCAACTTTGCTCAAAACTGAAAAAGCTATAGATGCTTCCTTTCTTAAAAAAGACAAAACTTTAAAGATGTTTAACACTAAAGCCCCTGGACCTACTAGCCTATAATATGGCAGGATTCATCCACTCTGGAGGGGCTACTATGCCTGCAGATTTCATCTACTTCTTTCAAAAGGAAAAAAGTTAGTAATTTCTTCCCAACATCCCAAAATAAACAACAGCCAGCATGGAACCAATTGCCTCCATAAAATCAGCAATGAATAGAATGCATGTGTGCCATAAGTAGAAATGTTCTATTTTAAGTCATTCAATCAATACATGTTTAGTATATAATAATCTTTTGCTGGCTATAGTTCCTTTCCCCCCCACTGCTTTGGCCTACCAACTGCCCAATTCCATGATGCTAGAGGTCTCAAAGCCATCACATGGCTTTTATCTTTCTAGTAGCTGTCATTTTTGAATGGTGGAGTCTGGAGGAAAAGGGAATATTTGCAGATCCTTCAAATCAGGGCAGTAGTCTATGAGACCCCTTTCACTTTTTAAGTCACATTCTATCCCCACCAATTCCAAAATACATCCATGACAGAATTCGATGGATAAGTTCCAATATTTAAAGTTTTAGCACTCAATCTTCTGATCATCATGGCTTTCAAAATAATGGGGAAAAGCCTCATGTATTTTCTGGCTAAA
Organism: Rhineura floridana; assembly: GCF_030035675.1. Taxonomy (NCBI): domain Eukaryota; kingdom Metazoa; phylum Chordata; class Lepidosauria; order Squamata; family Rhineuridae; genus Rhineura; species Rhineura floridana. The sequence continues at coordinate 77,657,149 of NC_084486.1, read as the reverse complement.
AATATGAGTTCTCCATATGGCACATAAGACTAACAAAACAAAAAGCCTGCCTCCAAAACAACAACAACATGCTGTTTAAAGAAGTTGGATGATGTGAACTTTAACAAATAACCTAAAAATAACTGACAACAGTTCCTGTCGATGCACTCAGAGAAAGAACTGTTCTCTGCAGATTTTCACCTCCTCCTCCTTCCCTTCTGCTTTTCTCCCACTTAAAAGAAAAACCTGCATCCTTGTCTAGTGAACTGTGCAGTCGAAGTGTGAACAATGCCCAACAAAGCAAGCAGGAACATGGAAAGACACACAGATAAATTTTATTGCTATATTTGCCAATTAGGGTCTAGACTTCTTTCTTGACCTGAGGTGGGGGAACGTTTATGGCTGGAGGAGGAACAGATGGTCTGGAAAGAAAAGTGTGAAAAAGACTGATGGAGGTTGCAAATGAGTGAGAACAGGGGAGAAATTTGATTCTATTTAAAGGCGAACCTCCCTAAATCATACTTTCCAAAACAAAATGCAAACTGCAACACAGCTATTCTTCACAATTTATAGTTCTCCAAATGTTGCAGTGCCGTTCTCCAGCCAGATAATTTGTACAAAACTATACATACTGCAGTAAAGTGTGCATAAAAAGTCTGCATCTGTGTTGGAATTGCTTTTTAATTTTTTAACAATATGTTTTTAACCTTTTTAAAGATGTTTTTAAAGCTTTTAAAAAATGTTTTTATCATTGTTTTGTTTTAATGTATTTGGGGGTCTGTTTTTATGATGTTTTAAAGTGTTTTTAGCGCTTCTGTTTGCCGCCCTGGGCTCCTGCTGGGAGGAAGGGTGGGATATAATAATAATAATAATAATCCTGAAAATAAAATACAATATATGGGGGGGAATATTATTATTATTTGCATTTATTAGTCACTTTTTTCACAAGGTGACCCAAAGCAACTTACAAATATTAAAACCAAGTATAAAAACCAGATTAAAATGAAAAAAAAAAACCAAACACCCCACTTTCATGACATATAAAAAGGAAGATTTAATTCAACTAATCCCACTAAAGGTAAGCAAGAAAGAGGCTACAAATCTACTTAATTCCCTCTAAGGCCAAAAGCCTGGGTGAAAAGAAATGTTTTTGCCTACCACCTAGAAATATATAATGATGGCACCAGGCATGCCTCCCTGGGCAAAGCATTCCACCAGTGGGGAGCCACCATTAAAAAGGCCCTTTCTCATGTTTATTTATTTATTGTATTTATATACCGCCCCATAGCCAAAGCTCTCTGGGCGGTTTACAGTAACTAAAAATATTAAAACAAATATACAAATTTAAAACACATCTTAAAAATTTTAAACAATTTAAAAACATGTGCTTAACAGGTGAGAATTCAGATGGAGACAAGCTATCAGGGAATATGGCACTGTATCAGAGACACATACAGAACTGAAAGAGTATGTATGGTAAACTCCCTGGTGTTTACAGACCAATACATTACTAACCCGCTCATAGTGTCTGTTTAACCTTTTTGTTTCTCTTGACTTTTGGCTGTGAGCGATGGTAGCTGCTGTTTGTCATCTGATGCGTTTACTACAAGGAAAACCTACAGTTCTGAATGCAGTTAACAACCTGCATTAAACACAAGTTGGTCCACATAGAGTGTTCTCATCTCCCTCGTTCTGTGGCCAACACACATAGTACCATTGACCAAGGAGTAATTTACTGTAGTATATCCATAACCATACAGGTTTTACCACCGTCTGCACCTCTCTCAGAGCAGACACGTTGAGAAGGGTCTTAAATGACAAATGCACGGTCTGGATTGATTCATGTGGAGAGAGGCAGTCCTTGAGGTATTGGGTTCTGAGCCATATAAGGCTTTATAAGTCAAACCAGCACTTTGGATTGAGCCCAGAAACTAATTGGTAGCCAGTGCAGTCATGCCAGAACTGGTTTTATATGCTCAGACCATCTTGACCCACTCAGCAATCTGGATATTGAATTCTGCACCAGCTGCAGATTCCAACCCATCTTCAAAGGCAACCCCACGTATAACACATTACAGTAATCTAACCTAGAGCAGAGCTTGGAAAAGTTACTTTTTTTGAACTACAATTCCCATCAGCCCAATCCAGTGGCCATGCTGGCTGGGGCTGATGGGAGTTGTAGTTCAAAAAAGTAACTTTCCCAAGCTCTGACCTAGAGGTTACCAGAGCATAGACAACAGACGTTAGGCTGTCCCTGTCCAGAGAGTGGCACAGCTGGGCCACAAGTTTTAGCTGATAGAAGGTACTCTGTGCTACTGAGGCCACTTGAGCCTCAAGTACAGTAATGGATCCAGAAGTACCCCCAAGCCTACATTTCAGAGGGAGTGTAACCCCATCAAGAGCAGGCCAATTCCCATCAGTCTGTTCTAGGGAACCACCCACTAACAGCGCCTCATTTTTATCTGGATTAAGCTTCAGAATACTGGCTCTCATCCAGACCATTACCAAGGCATCAGTCTAGCACATCCACTTGCACACCTTCAGATGTAAAAGAGAAACAGAGCTGCATATTATTATCATATAGCTAACAATGCACTCCAAAACTCTGGATGATCCCCACTCAGCAAATGTAGATGTTAAACTGTGGGATGGGGGTAACTGAATCCTGTGGAACCCTACACTGAAAACTCCAGAGGGCCAAGCAGTATTTCCCAATCATCATCCTCTGTAAATGGCCATCCAAGTGGGATTGGAACTATCACAAAGCAGTGCCACCCACCCTCAAGTCAGACAGCTGCTCCCAAAGAATGCTATGGTCAATGGTATTGAAAGCCCCTGAGAGATCAAGCAGAATTTACAGGGATGCAGTCCCCCTGTCTATTTCCAAGCAAAGATCTGTACAAGATCTGTATAAGGGAGAATGACAAACAAACGTGTGTATATTTGCACTAAAATGATGATGAATTTTCATGACTTTTTTAAAAATGCCAGTTAATGTAGAAATACAGTAGGGCCCCGCTTTACGGCGTTACATTTTCTGGCGTTCCGCTAATGGGACGGCTTTCAATTAGGGGAAATTCCCCATTTTAAAGCCGATTTTGCACTTTTGCGGCATTTTGCGGCATTTTTGCGGCATTTTCGCACGATGTGACCCATTATAGTCATTGGGTTCCGCTTTACGGCAATTTCCTCTTTACAGCAGGGGCCTGGTCCCTAACCCGCCATATAAGCGGGGCCCTACTGTACGAAGAACGGAATTTAAGACTGGAAAAATGAGGAATTCAGAGAAACTGAAATTGACACATTTGTCCATGTCTACACATGAGTGAGCAAGTAGCAGAGCATTAGATTGGTTTGAGGCTCGCTATCTAATTTATGTCACAAAGAATAAGGGAAGGTAGGGGGCTGAAGACTTTTAAATGGATTTTTATAAAAACTACCTTTTCTTAAAGAAGTTTATTTCTACAGTGCTATGTTACACAATCAGTCTTTATTAACTGTTTTACCTGGCCTTATAAATAACTGTTACATGTTGTTGCCTATGTTAGTTTGGATTATTTTAGTTTATTGTAATCATTGTTTTTATGATATCATTATTTATTACTTGCTCTACACCCTAAGATCCCAGTGCAGGTTACAACAATTTTAAATACAACATTAAAACAAATATTGAGAGCTGCCTTCTGTGTGTTATGCCCCAAAAGGGAGCATATAAATAATTGTATAAATAAATATAGCTCAGTATTCAACTAATGTTTTATGCTAGTGCAGCAGGTTTTTCCCCCTCCTCACCTGCACACCATCCCCAAATCTGTTCTAGAGGCTTGGGGGGAAACCCAGAACAGATTTAGGGGGCTCAGGGAGCGGAGAGGGGAAGATTGTTCCACCATGTGAGAAGAAATCCTTGCATTGATAGAACAGTTGCCTTAGTGCTATATTGAAAATAGCCCATAATGCTGATGGTGGAGTGTGCCCTGCTGCCCTAGGGAAATTGAAAACAAAGTTGTTTCCAGAGTGGGCAGGTGTTTCTCTGCAGACACCACAGGCCCTTCAGGTGCAGCAGGAACATCCGCGGTACCCAGCAGAAGAGACGGAACATCAACTCCTCCTCCCTGACTATGTTGCTACTTAAGCCTTGAAGAACTGCCTCAGAATATGAGATTGGGTGGGGCATGTGAGAGATCACCTGCTGCAAACTGTAAGAAATGTCATTGCTATTTTTTGAATTTAGCACTTTTGAGGAACTGGCTGTTGATTCTAGTGTTTATTAATAGTTGACTGTACTAGAAAGTTTTATTGCATCTGACGTCTGATGTTTACTAACATTTAAATTCATTATAAAATGGAATATGATTAATATAAACAACTGATCAATAATATAAATTGTCTATATTAATGATATTCCCTATTTTATAATGAATTTATGTTAGTATTCTCAAAATGAATGGTTTGTTTGCATGGTTATATTATGCTTTGAAGTTGTTTTTAGACTGCCCTTCATCTGACAATCACAGGGAAGTAAACAATAACAATACATAAAACATGACATTAAAAAAAATGAATAAATACCATATAGCTTAAAACTTTGAACATACAAGATCTTAACAGGGTGGTTCATGACAGATGCTCTTGGAGTCACTGATTCATAGGGTCGCCATAAATCGTAATCAACTTGAAGGCACATAACAACAGCTTAAAACTTCATTATGTATTATGTAGCACACATAGTCACAATACATTCTGTACATTGTATATGGCATTAATTTAGTCTAAAAGGCTGAATGAATAAATGTCCTTTCAACAGATGAGAAAAAGAGTATGTTTATTGAAATTAACTATTTACTGATATTTGCTTTTCTTATTTATTTATTTAATTTGTATCCCACCCTTCCTCCCAACAGGAGCCCAGGGTGGAAACAAAGCACTAAAACACTTTAAAACGTCATAAAACAGATCTTAAAATACATTAAAACAAAACAGCATTAAAAATATTTTTAAAAAACAACTTTAAAAAATAGTTAAAAACATTAAAAACATATTAAACAATTCTGACACAAGAATGGCTCAACTTAAAAGGCTTGTGTTGTAAGCTGCTGTGGCTACATTTGTGTGTGGAAAGTGGTGTACAAACTGATGTAATAATAGACCCATGAGGCTAACATATACTTTTTTATATATTAATGGACTGCCTTCAAGTCAATTTTGACTTATGGCAACCCTATGAATAGGGTTTTCATGGTAAGCAGTATTCAGAGGGGGTTTACTATTGCCTTCCTCTGAGGCTGAGAGGCAGTGACTGGCCCAAGGTCACCCAGTGAGCTATATCGCTGTGTGTGGATTTGAACCCTGGTCTCCCAGGTCATAGTCCGACACTCTAACCACACACTGGCTCTAAACATATAATTAGCAGATTATTGTCATTATTTCAACACTGATAACTAAAAGTCTTAGTTTTTCCTTATTTCTGAGATATATAAACAAACATGGTGTCAGAGCAGCATTTTAAAGTGTTTTGACATGGGTTAGGGTACTGCTAGATGGAAAGTAGAATAAGTGCCTTTTTAAACACCCCCTCCTTCCACCAAAATGGCCTGGTTGGCACATCACAGTAAGCTAAATTACAGCTTCCTGGGACCCAACTCTGTAGCCAGCCTTCCTTGCAAGGTGGGGCAGTACCATTTCAAGATGGGGCATTTTGGGGGGAGAGGTAGATAGTGCCAGCCAATCCCTCCCCCCCCCCGCTCACTGGTGGGGAGGATGTGAGGGCTAGGCTGGGGGAAGGGAAAGCAGTGACATTCCCCCTCCCACCTCCTCCATGCAAAGTGTATGTTAACTGACATGATGTGCTGCATAAAGGTCATATTAACAGAAAATTTAGTATGAACACCAGGAATTAAGTGGCTGGCATTTTTTTTTTGTTTCATAAGAAAAAAGGATGTTAAAGATACAATGAGCAAGGAGATACCAAAAAGTGAAAAACAAACCAAATAGTTTATGCTGTAAGTAAGAAGTTAAAAACTAATGTGCAGCTTATTTTCTCAAATATTGTTTTAATCTTGTATCATAACACCAGTCCAAAAAAAAAAAAAGGTTTAGAAACAGGGTAAGACCACATTGCAATGCAATCAAGTATTTAGGGAGAGTGGTTCGGAGAACAATATGCATAATTCTCTTGTTGAAGTCAGCGAGATTGAGTCCTGAACTTTGCAAAATATTTACTGCATAATAGACTTCCTTTCATAAACTTATAAAAATGCCTTGTAAACATGCAAGAAAGATTTTTGAATGGTAGGTTCACAATACACCATTTCAGAGATAAAAAATGCACCCAAAAACCATACTTTAGAACAGTTGCACCTTTCATTTTTTCCTGGAATTAAAGTAGTTTAAAAATTTATCAGATTTAAGGTTAGTTGTCCTAACATTTGGCTTAGCATTCATCTGAATCCAAGATTGTGATTAAGATCTCTTCTCCTTATCCACGATCTGTTACCATATGACATACTTTGGCTGCATGTGGTTAAGGAGGAGACTAAACAAGATCCTGGGTTTGCATGACATTCTAAGCCAAGCTTTGACTTAGCCATCATGCTTCACTGTGATAAAAGAACTGGGGAGGAACAAAGCAAGCATGAGCTTCTCTTTGCTAGCCGAAATATTCATGAGCCCCAGGTAAGCCATGTGATATGCAAACCAGACCAATACGTACATAATGGTAAGTCACCACTTTGTAAATTGTTTTATGTGTTCATACTGCCAAATTCCAGAGCAGTGGTGATCTGTTATGACATCTTAGGAGCAGCTAAAAAAAGTATTGGGGCATAGAACTTACTGTCCATAAGGAAGCTGCCTTATACCAGGTAAGGCAGACCAACTGTCCATCTAGTCCAATAGGGTCTGCTCTGACAGCCCAGTGGCTCTCCAGGGTCTCGGAGACAATGGCACTTTCAGATGATCTGTTTATTGAGCATTCATCCTGATTTGTTTGCAGGGAGATTAGACACTGTCAGATATTTAGTGAATATCCCAATGATTCCCAGTGTGGGCTGTAGTGCCCCCCTGGGGGGCATTACAGCCTTTCAGGGGGGCGTTGGCATGACTACAAACTTTAGGGGGACATTTGGGTTCATTAGGAGGCATTGACATTTGGCGGTCTGATGCGACAGTTGAAGCATTTAAGTTTAATTTTATTTAATACACAAATGTTTAATTTTTAAACTGTTTTGTCCCCAGTTAGAATGTATTTAATAGTCTCAATTCATGGAAATAACACTATAAATAGTGTGTGCTCTTTAGTAAAGAAATTCTGAATAGCGGCCAGTGTCACATCAAGGAATGGGGATATTAGCCCATTAGTCGTCTCCAGAAGGTAGTGCTTGGGGAACATTGCTCGACACCGTGGGCTCTCCAATGTGGAGTCCCGCAGGGGTCAGTTCTGTCTCCCATGCTTTTTAACATCTACATGAAGCCGCTGGGTGCGGTCATCAGGAGTTTTGGAGTGCGTTGCCATCAGTACGCTGATGACACGCAACTCTACTTCTCCTTTTCATTGTCTTCAGGTGAGGCTGTTAATGTGCTGAACCGTTGCCTGGCTGCGATAATGGACTGGATGAGAGCTAACAAACTGAGGCTCAATCCTGACAAGACTGAGATGCTGTTGGTGGGAGGTTTCTCTGATCAGATGGTGGATATTCACCCTGTTCTGGACGGGGTTACACTCCCCCTGAAGGAGTGGGTTCATAGTTTGGGAGTATTTTTAGATCCTTCCCTGTCACTTAAGGCTCAAGTAGCCTCGGTGGCACGGAATGCGTTCTACCAACTTCGGTTGGTAGCCCAGCTACGTCCCTATCTGGACAGGGAGGACCTCACCTCAGTTGTCCATGCTCTGGTAACCTCTCAATTGGATTACTGCAATGCGCTCTATGTTGGGCTGCCTTTGAAGATGGTTCGGAAACTACAGCTTGTGCAGAATGCGGCGGCCAGACTGATAACGAGGACCAAGCGGTCTGAACATATAACACCTGTTCTGGCCCGCTTGCACTGGCTACCAATATGCTTCCGGGCCAGATTTAAAGTGCTGGTTTTAACCTATAAAGCCTTATACGGTGCGGGACCGCAATACCTGCTGGAACGCCTCTCCCGATATGAACCTGCCCGTACACTACATTCAACATCGAAGGCCCTCCTCTGAGTTCCGACTCATAGGGAAGCTCGGAGGACGATAACAAGAACTAGGGCCTTCTCAGTGGTGGCCCCCGAACTGTGGAATAGTCTTCCCGATGAGGTGCGCTTGGCGCCGACGTTGTTATCTTTTCGGTGCCAAGTTAAAACCTTCCTCTTTTCTCAGGCATTTTAGTTTTTTTAGTTTTAAATATGTTGTAATTGATCTTAGATTTGTGGATTTTTATATACATGTCACTTGCACTGATTTATTGGATTTTATTGTGTATATTTATATTTCTCTGTTGTACACCGCCCAGAGAGCTATGCTAGTCGGGTGGTATAGAAATTCAACAAATAAATAAATAAATAATAAATTAGCCACGCCCCGGCACTAGGTAATGTTCTGATGCTGTCTTGAGGGATGTTGGAACCAATCACGAGAGAGTGTTTGATAAGCTGGGTGTATTGGTGGAGGGCACATTCTTCCAACGGATGAGTCCCATATGCAAACGGGTGACCCAGACAGTCAGTTATTCACTGGTTTTCTTCAGGAATGGGACATACTCGCTACCTGTTGTTTCCTGTGATGTTTAAATGAACTTGTTTAACAAAACAATGCCGGTAAACTGAATGAGTTTGTTGTTAAGTAACACAGTGTAAGTCTATTACTCCAGATATTGTGAAGTTAGCCAAAACTCATCAAGCTCAAGGATCACACTAGTATTTTATAATAAATCTCATTTTATTTTATTTTCTATAACTATGTATGTATATTAATAAATCATACTAAGAATTCAATGTGTAATCTAAGTGCAATAAAAAGGCATGATAAAAACAATCAGTAATAATCATTGAAAATACCTTTTATGCATTATATTTTAACGGAAGAATAGGAAGCATTGGCATATACTTAATCTGAGGGGGGCGTTGGGCACAAAAAGATTTTGCAAAGGGGCGTTGGGTCAAAAAAGGTTGGGTTACACTGGAATATCCATTCTGATTGGTTTGTGGGGAGATTAGATTTGCATCACAGCAAGTGTTACCTCACATTTTCCTGTGCATTTTCCTTTCACTTTCCTCATCACAAAAAGTCTGTTCTTCTGGGGAAGCAGGTTTCTGCACAAGCCCCCCCCCAACCAATTATAATTACACAGCCAGAATTTGCTGGTATGTGATTGAATCCCACCTGAAAAGAGCAACAGAAATATCTATCTTCTGCATACCTGCTACTCAGTCCTTTTAACTGCAAGTACCAAAGACCACAGCCAGGACTTTTAACCTGCAAAGCACCAACACTTATCTTTTTAGCAGTCAAGCTAAAGGTTTATTCACTCAGCACTTTAATTGTTGATGGTTCTTTTGTAAGACTCTTTGTTGTGCTCAAATATAGTGGGATGGGGAACTAGAGGATGCAGTGGCAGTGTCACATTCAGGTTCAATGTCAGATCCCACAGAGAGAACAGCGAGGTTGGCCAAATGTTGCTGGACCATGGATAGTTCCAAGTGAAAAACTTGCTACAACAAATGTTGGGATCAGACTGAGGCCTTTTAAGCTTACCTCCTCCTCTCTCTGTAGAGAGCTTCAGAGCCATATAGGGCCAGCTATCTGGCCTGAAGACAGGCACTCTTCCTCCATTCCATAGCCATGGGTGATGTGCCACATGAGTGGTGGGAGGCATCCGGCTCTTCAAGCTCAGAGGAAGTGCCTGTGAGAGTCCAGGCTCTGGCCCAAAGGCCCTGGTGTCTGGGTGGTTCCTCTGGGCCCCCAACAGATTCAGGTGCACTGGTCTCCCTATGTTCGGTAGTCAGCACTGACCCCTGAACCTGACCCAGTTCCCCATCTGATATCCCTGCAGCCTCCGACTCCATGTCCAGATCACGGCTAGATTCAGATTCAGGGGTCATGACAGGCAGCAGATCAACTTCAATGTCAATCTTCTTATATTCTTCTCAGAAGGCAAAGAAAACACACAAGGCAAAGAAAAAAGTCATGTGGCTCAATATCATAATTTAAGAATCTCTGACTATGAACACAAAATCAGCCAATTTTTTCTTGTCACTTCCTGTACAATTCAATTAATGTACTGCTTGTTCCTCTTTTGAAAAAATTGCTCCCCTCCCTGCCAAAGGGCTGATTCTGTGTCAGAGCTCATTTGCCACACAAATATGAAAAGTGAACAATATGTCTTTGCAAATGCCTGAGAAGCAAAAAGCAGAGAAGTCACATCCCAAGAAGTGACGAAGGTATGCTGTAGGGGCAGTTTGCCCTCTTTCTAGTGGCTGCCTCAGTTATTATTTCAAAGAGTTGGATGAAATCAGCACCTTCAAATAAACATGGTGTGTTCCCTAAATAAACAGGCTCCAGCTTTTAAATAAAACAGGCTCCAACCTTTAAGAGGCCAGATGACAGGATGGTGTCACTTACATCCTGTGCCACTGCTGTTCTCTTCTGAAGAACGTTGAATGGTGAAAGATAATTAGCATAACACAAATTAAAAAACGTTGCATGAGGAAGTGACACCCCGTATCACTCATCCCCGATCTGATAGAAGCATTTAAATTAGCAAAGGGCAATTATGAAATGAGTCAGCTGGTCTGCTTGAGATGACAGTTTGGAACAGGATGTGGGACCATTGGTTTACGATCAGCATGAGAGAGAGAGAGAGGAGACCTAAAGTCAGATCAGTTGAAGGGCAACATTTAAATGTCAGAAGTTTGCTTGAGGAAATGTTCAATTAGTCCAGACCATGGCAGTTCCATAGAACATAATTCTTAATTTAGAATACCATAGCTCTTAACAGAAAAGGCACTGCAATTCTGTAGAAACCTAAATACTGCTATAACAATCTACTCACATCACTTGACTTAGAGGCGTCTACTGTGTGCAGACAACAGAACTTCCATTAAAAGGGAGCATTACTTCATCTCACACTGAGCCAGCATGCAGGATATCACAATTTATTATATCACAGTAATGGAAAATTGTTTAAAACATGTCCATACTTCCTCAAACCTTTATTCTGTTTGCAGTCCTGGGTTCGCTCAAGTAGCCCACATCTGCTTATTCAGAGTAGCTAAGTCCCAAAGTTTTACATACTGTTTCCTCAATTCCAGGATATGTTTGATCTTCCAGTACTTAGAGAAGACAGTTCTCTAGCTAAAAAAATCATGCAGAAATGTATCATCTCCTTTTCCTTAAAGTCTGCCCTCTTTAATACAGTCAATAAAATATCCTAGGAGAGCAATTTTTCTCTCCTAGAATCTTATTTATTGCTCCCTGGATCTGCGTCCAGTATTTCTTTTTTAAAAAAACACCCCTCTTCCAATCTCTTTTAATAGAGGGTGCTCTCAGAGAAGAGAGACAAATATGCTAGACAGGCTACTACATCATGCATATCAGTATTCTCTTTGCAGTGTAACCAATATCAACTAAAATAGGATAGAGTTATTTTAGCAAAGAACATGTTGATTAACTGGTTATTTATTAGAGATGATTTGAGTTATCCCTGAGGAGTGTGTACTGAGCTGCAGATAAAAATATACCCAGTAAATTCTTTTCCATAGATATACAGGGTGAGAAGTATTCCCTTCCTGTAGCTTTCTTAACAGTCCTAATCACTAAGAGAAGCCAGCACCAGTTCAGATGGAGACTGTTAGAGAAAGATCAATGCCCTGGATCTCTCATACTGGAAATGAAATTATCTGTCTTCAGCACTCTTCCTGGTTCCGGAAGAATCGTGTGCTAGCAAATGAGAGGAATTTGATCAAATGGCAGAATATCTATCCCAATTAATTTGGGATAATGCTCTCCAGTCTCTTAGGGTAAGTTGCTTTGCTTCTTCACTTTTTACTAGACAATGGCGTATTATTCAGTAACCTGACAAAGAGATAATGCTATGTTGAAAGATGCACCTGGGTATGGTGGTACGTACAGAAATGATACATCTGATTTCACAGTGACTAAGGGCTTATCTGCACAATCCTTTTTTGAGTTCCAAAAGTGCTACAGTTCCCTGGATAGGAGTCAGAGTTCAAACCATTAGCACTTTCAGAATGGAAAAGCCCACACGTATTTTCCTTCTGCAGCAGTTTAATGAATGGCTTTTAGGGGCTTTAACATTCAATGCACTGCATATTGCACAAAGCAATTCTAGCTGCTAGGAAGTTAGAAAAGTGCTATTGTAATGGGGAAGGCCTTCATCAGTGAGTTGCCTGACCAGAACCACCCCCACAGCCACAGCCCAGCATATGGAAGGCTGTCGGACTCCAGCTGCAATCCTCTGCTACTTACTTCCTTGGGAATAGGGCCATCCCTAAGACCCACAGTTGGGGGGCCCTATGTCTGATGCCACCCATTCTGCAAGCCTGGCCACTTCCCACCTTCCTAAAGCAAGTCTGAGAGGGAAGTGGTCGAGGAGCAAGAGGCAGAGGGAAGATGAAGTCAATGGGGGGGCACAAACAATGTAATTTGCTCTGGGCCCTGCACCGCTCTCCCTCGTGGACAGCCCTTCTTTGGAACAGTCCCTTTTGAACTCAGTGGAGGTTAATTTCTAATTACATATCCATAGGACTGGACTGTTGACTGTTTAGATTAAGGCTGTTAGGAATAAGGGGTGAGGTCTAGCATAATGTTAGCTAAAGAGGTTTGAGAGATGTTGTGCAGCAGGAGAGAAAGTGGAAGTGCTCAAACTTAACCATCACCAAGTATAACACTAATAGGGCTTGCACAAGGGGTTGCACTAATGGCTATTGTTCCAGTGGGCTGCCACAATTGGATACCACCCAAGGACACGAGCATGTGCCTTTCCAAGAAACATAAAACACATCAGCAGCATCTAAGCAACCCCCCCACCCCATATCACTTTTCCCCTTCCCAGAATTATTCCAAGCCTCTGAGATCGGAGGGGCAGCAACTTCTGTACCTGCTACCCTCCATTTCAAAGCGCTGCCCCTCATTGCTTAGAGGCTTGGAAAAACCTCAAACCACTCCTTTTTAATTTTTTAAAAATCGACACTTGCTGAACATGTGCATAAGCCTTAGGCCAAGGTTGGAAGTCTGTGGCCCTCCAGATGTTGCTGGACTACAATTCCCAATCAGCCCAAGTCAGCATGGCCAATGGGCAGGGATGATGGGGATTGTAGTCCAGCATTCTCTGCACGGCTGCATGTTCCCCACCCATGCCCTAAGGCTACATTGACAAAAGCTTTTTGTCTCATAGGACTGAATCAGACTAAGTCATACTCAGAGTAGACCCATTGAAATAAATAGACTTAAGTTAGTAATGTCAATTGATTTAAGTGGGTCTACTGTGAATCAATCCTTAATGTTTTAAACTTATAACAAATGGTTAATGAGGTCCATAACATGTAGAAAAATAAAATTTTGGTTCAAATGCTAGTCCTTAGAAATGTCGCTATTTAATCTGATTTTGTGGGTGCATGCTCTCTTGTTCCTATGCAGTCTTAAAAGTTGATTATCAACCAGTGATCAGTCAGATGGTGATCACCATCTTTGCCATAAAGAAATATAGAATATGAACTCCTTGGGAAATGACTTTTCTCACAGTACAAAGTGGTGGGTGTTATTTCAAAGAATGCACAAATGTTGACACACCTCACAAACCTTGGAGTGACATCATCATGTGAGCATGGGAAATTGAAAAATGGATGCAAATGTCTCTTGAGAAAGTCGTCTCTAAGGGACTCTATTTCACATACCATGTAGGCATCTATCATGCAAGTAAGTTCCTGTCTGTGCTACCAGTATTAACATTCCAATACTTCAATATGTAACTCAACAAGTATCTCCAGGGCACCACATCCCATTATTAGAGTCTGAGAATTCTCATTGATGTGCCTCTCTAACTCTTCCTGAATCACTAGTATGACTAGAAGCCCATCTCTCCCACATCAATAAGCATCAACAGCAATGTCCTGAGCAATTCTCCCCATTTGCACTTGCAGTTATATCTCCAAACCTTAAATAGAGGACTTCCGGTCGGGGGAAGATGGCGCTGCCAGCGTCTTGCACAAGCTCCCTCCCCCGATAAGTATATTTTATTCTCTTAGGACTATTTTAGCCTTTTAAATAGCACTTGACTCTCCTGCTTCTGCGGCCGTGCTTTCAGCCGTCTGTTTTATGTTCTTCCTTGGGTGCGCAAGGAGAACACAGCCAAGGCCATAGGATAAGAAAGGGAAACAAGTGATAAGACAATCCTTTGGCGTTTAAGCAAGGTTCTGCTGCTCCTGTCTCACTTGTCAGTGCTGATGATATAAAGAAGACCTAAAGTACAAAGAAGGTTGGATGGTTCGTTTTCCTTCTGTTTCCATCCATTTTTCGACTATAATTCTTACAGCCAGTGATAAGACACAGCTTCTACCGTACACTATGGTCCTTACAAGGAAAATGTGTCGAGAGCGGGAGGCTCAGCAGGATGATATCTTAGAAGACTTTTTAGGAGGTGAGAGTCAACTTAAAATAACTCAATTCTTTTTCCCGGCAAATGTGGAGAAGAGAGTTTCATGCTCCTGTCCATTGGAACTTGACCCCACTTAAAGGAGCCTGACTGCACCTCTAATCCTAATTCTACCATGCCAGTTTATCTACCTGGAGCTGAACTGGACTGGTCTTTAGACTCTAGAGTCCTACATATGCTTCAGGAACCTTCACCACCGGATACTCCTAACCTTGCTTTGGAGTTGGCACAAGCTGAGTTTCTGTCAAAGTCCAGGGGAGTCTCAGCTTCGGCTACAACCTCTTCCGAAGTCTTGAACCCTCAAAGCCCCCCCTTCAGGACACCTGCAATTCCCCCGGTTAATGAAGGCGTGAGGCAAACTCAATCTCACCTCGACCACCCTTATCTGATTCCTCAAATGGCTATGGTTTCGGATGAATTAGCCTGTATTAAAAACTTCATCTCGGTGACCAACGGTCTATTAAGAACGCTCACTGAGGAATTTGCGAAGATAGTTTCCTATGCTAAGCCAGATAGCCTTACTGGCAAACCACCCTCTTCGTCTGCTTGTGGCCTTAAACAAAAACAGAACCGTAGCCTGAGACGCAAAGCTCCCAGGAATGTAAAAGCTATCAGAAAATCTAAAAACATTAAAAAATACAAACTTCCTAGAGGCAGGAAGATGGACTTCCGCAAGCTTTTTAAATTACTTGAAGCACCATTGCCTATTGAGAGGGCTAAGGGGAATCACAGTCAATCGACTGCCTCTTGGGATCCCCCACGTATAGCCCCCGCTGTGCAGCTGTCTTCGACCCAAGCTGCTCCATCTTCAGTTGTTGCACCTCCTGCGGTTTCCTGCTCCGCTAAGCCAGCGGTTTACTCCTCTAAGCCCTCCGTGAAAAATGGCGAAGCAGAATACTGGTCCCTAAGGCTGAGCCGGAATAGGTTAGTCCTGTCTAATGTCCCATGCCTCAGCACCAGAGTGCAACAACTCAACTGGAAATGCACATTTGTAAAGTTCTACATTCCCTGCACCTGACCTTTGTTAAACATGATGACATACTTAACGTTGAAGCTCTTTCTAAGAATTTCACTAGCTTGGCGGTCTTACTTACTTTCAAGTCTCATGAGTTGGTCGACAAGATTCTAGCCAGTAGTTCCTTATTACTCAGGCATGGAATTTATGTGCAAATACACTTTGTTAACCTAGCGAAACCGTGACCTCTGTGCCCTTCGTGTCTTCGAGTTGATCCATCATCTCCAACTCAACCTTTGGTGGTGGAGGAGCAGTCCCGGGACGACTGTACATCTTCAGCATTCATTAACTCCAACTCTACTAGGGGCTTCCTAGATGTCTCCAGCAGCAACTTCATTGTCCTGGACAGGTTTAGTGCCTCCGCCTGCCCCTCGCCCACAATCATGCTTCAACAGCAGTCCCCAGAGCCACTCAGCACTGATGAGCCAGCAGACAAATCCTTTGTTTTTTCCTGTGATGGAGAGGATGAGCTAGTGTCTAATTTTTCCAACTTCCCTGATTATGCCCAACAAGATATCATAAACAAGTTACAAAACCTTCTCAAAAACCTTCAGGGCAGGAGACCCCCCTCCAGATTTCTGGAGGACTTTGAACTAGGCTCCCCTTTTAAAGACTGCTTTCTGGGTCTGCCATCTTCTGCTTCCCCTTCCCACTTGACAGGCCCGAATGCTCATAGACACGTCCTGCGCTGTGAGGCCCAAGTCCATCTGGAGGAATCCTCTTCACCTTGATGTCATCCAACCACCCCGAGCATATCGCCCTCTCTGTTAGCAGTTGTGTCATGGAACGTGGCTGGTTGGCACGCCAAACTGGTTGACTTCAGTTTTGTGGATTTTGCAGGAAATTTCAGATCGTTTGCATTCAGAAATCATGGATCACCTCTCCCTCCTTTCCTTCTTTACCTGGTTTCACTGCCCACATTATACCTGCTACTGCTTCCCTTAAGGGGCGCAGACCGCAGGGCGGTCTGGCGACATTAATTTCGGTCAACTGGAATCCTATAGTTTCTGAGTTAGAGGTGCTCTCGTCCAACAATATTCTTATAACTAAAATTTCCTGGCCCAGGTCTCCTATGCTAATTGTGATCAACGTCTATGTGCCCCTGATGAGAGCCAAGACAGGGGATGGGATTCCCTCAATTTGGGCCGATTTAGATCAGGCATTGCTTGCCCTGTACCACCAGTTTCAAGACCCTCTAATCCTGATGACTGGAGACTTTAATGCCAGACTAGGCCCAAACAATTCGGCCATTGGCAGTAGAATGGGGTTATCCCCAGATGACCTCTCTGATTTTCCCTGTAGGAATTCCTTGGATAAATCCATTAATCCCGCGGGACTATCCTTTTTCAGTTTACTTTATAAATTTCATCTATTTATCTGCAATGGTTCGTACTTAAACCTGGCGTCCAACGCGCATACCTTTCTTGACCCGAGGGGTAGGAGTATGATCGATTATATGGTCCTCTCCCAACCCCTTATTTCCTATATAACAACCTTTGGGATAATTTCCAGACCTGAGAGTGACCATATGCCCCTATTTTCCCTCTTTTCTATCTTTCCTCTCTCTCCCCTTACTGCTTTTTCCCCACCCGGCTCTTTGGTGCCCCAGGGGATAGAAGGATCCGTTGGAGTGGGGAGTTAAGTGAATCAATAAACCTTTTCCTTAACTCTCCCCTGATGTTGGACTTGAGAGATCGTCTCTTGTCCTCTACGGACCCATCTCCCTTATATGACTCCTTAGTGTCCAAGTTAAAGCCCCTGCTGTCCACCTCTAAACCTAAAATTTTAAAGAACAGAGGGTGGTTTGATAAAAGCTGTGCCCTGGCCAAATGCAAGCTAGGCCAAGCCATTAGGGCCAGCAGGCAAGATGACTCGCTGGCTAAATTTAGGGTGTACTTATCTCTTAGGCAGTCCTATAAAAAACTCTAAAGAGAAAAAAAGGCCTCCTATGTCCAACAACAATGGAGAGAATTAGGCTTAGCTTCTCTCGAGAGAAATGCCTCTAGATTTTGGGATCTTGTTTCTAGGGGCCTGAAGGAGGCTCAAATGGGTTTAGATAACTGATAACATCGGACCAATGGAGTTTGCACTTCTCTGCTCTTTATAAGAGCACCTCGCCCTTCCCTCAACCTTCCTCATCTTCTCTCGCCAGCTCCTTAAATTGCTGCCCAGAGTGGGACCCGGTCTCGGCTGGGGAGGTCACCTTGCTGATTAATTTGATGTCAAATAATAAGGCCCCCAGTGAAGATATGCTCCCCGCAGAGCTTTTTAAGTCCAACCCCGACTGGTGGGCACCTATTTTTGCAAAGCTCTTTACCTTTATTAACTCGAGGGGAGTGATCCCTAAGGGTTGGAGAAGTAGCATAGTTATACCTCTCCACAAAAATGGAGCCAAAACGGATCCTAAAAATTTTAGGCCGATCAGTCTATTAGACATAGCATCCAAACTCTACACCATCTCCTTGTGAAATTGGATAAATGGTCCCAAGAGTATAATGTTATTGCTCCAGAACAAGCCGGGTTTGCAAAGGGTAAATCCACGGTTGACCATTGTTTTGTATTGTCCCACCTCATCCAAAAATATGCATTCCATAATAGGAAGGAATTTTTTGTGGCCTTCGTGGATTTCTCCTCTGCATTTGATCTCATTGAAAGAGGCTGCCTGTGGCAAAAGTTGGGTGATACTAATATTGACAAACGATTACTCTTGCTCCTGCGGTCCCTGCATTGTGACACTTCTCTTAGAGTGAGACGGTGCAAATGGTGTCCTTTCTGAGTCGATTTCTACCCATCGAGGGGTGCGCCAGGGATGTATTTTAGCCCCCCTTCTTTTTAACTTTTATATAAATAACATTGTCCAGGAGCTATCTGGCCCTTTGTATTTTTCCCCTTCCATTTTATCCTCCAAAATCTCTGTTCTGCTTTATGCGGACGACCTTGCCCTCATGTCAACCACACAAGTCGGTTTGAGGAGGCTGTTAAACAGCCTGGGCTGTTTTTGTTCTAAGGAAAGCCTTCTCATTAATTATGCAAAGATGAAAGTGGTTGTGTTTGGGAATAAGAGCACCAAACATGTTTGGAGATTAAACAACCAAATTATCCAACAGCAACGGAGTTACTGTTACTTGGGTGTTAATTTCACTGAAAATTTGTCTTGGAAATTTCATTGTGACTCCGTTAGACTGAAGGCAGCTCGTTCTGTCCATCAGTTATGCCGTTTTTTTTCCTATAAAGGTGGCAAATTGGTCCCCCCAGCTCTAGAAATCTTCCGTAGGAAGATAATCCCCCAATTACTATATGGGGCAGAGATCTGGGGCCACAGTGACACTTCATCGTTAGAGAAAGTACAGAATACCTTTCTCAGGTTTATCCTGGCCACTCCCCGTGGTTCTCCCGCCAACCTACTGAGACTAGAAACCGGTCTCCACCCATTACAATCTTTGGCCCATGTGGCATTGGCTTTGTATTGGCTGCGGCTCGTTGGCATGGATGACACATGCCTGCCTAAAATGTGTTTACGCGAACAACTTCAGTCATCCTACCATTCTTCATGGTTACTTCAAGCTAAAGCCAAACTGTCTGCCTATGGGATTTCCATAACCATTCCTCCATCACACTACTCCTTAAGGGCAAAAGGATTGCTTAAGGAAAGAATTTTATTCTATGTTCAACGCTGGATGCTTTATTCGGCCTCCCAATCCTCCTTTTCGGTATGGTACCCCTGTTTCAAAACAACATTTGGTGTTGAACCATATCTCTCCTTTCTATCGGCCCCTCTGCAGAGATGGTCATTTATCGCCCTGCGTCTGCAAACCATGCCCTCTGCAATGCTGGCGGGCCGTTATGCTAACACCCCCTATGATCTCAGAGTTTGCATTTGCTGTGCGGGTGAGATTGAGGACGTGGCCCATTACCTCCTGAGATGTCCCCTTTATCAGGCGCCCAGAGCTAACATTTTAGACCCTATAATTCTTCTCCTGCAGGACAGACCCGCTTTTGAACAAATAGCCATCCTTCTGGCGGGTTCAGATATTTACATAACATCTAAGGTCGCCACTTTTCCCCTCGCAGCCAAGAAGATTAGGGCTAGTTTTGTAAAACACTCGGAACTGTTTTGATGTCTCACTGTTCAGTTTTTAACATAGAACTTTAAGGCTGTTTTAAGAAGAAAGATCCTATGGTATATAAATTTCCTGGTTGTTTGGCTGTTTTTATTGTACCTTTGTATTTTATGCTAGTGCACTTTATGCCCTTCTGTACTTTTTTTAACCTTTTGCAGTGGCTAATAGCTTTTAGCAATAAAGAATTGTTGTTGTTGGAAAAACCTTAAATAGGAATTTTATCCTTAATTAAATTAGAACCTTTCCTATATATTTGGATTAACTAGATCAGATTCTTCCTGGTTAGCCCCATCATTAGGCAGAAATCCTGGTGAGTAAGGAGTAGCACCAAGGTGTGAAAGGGCAGAGCTGTGTGTGCCTCCAAGTTAGCTTGTTGCCCTCAGGTATGGTGCTGAGTGCTGTCCTGTTGCTAGCACTGAAGTAAAATTCAGTTGCCAGTCCAGATGGCTTCTGTACGTGGAATGGGAGGAGGGAGGGGCCATCCTATTTTTCACCTTAGGCAGCAAACTGCCTTGAGCCAGCCCTGAGTCTAATCTTAGCCTTGTTCTTTTCGACTTCTCTCTTTTGTCTTAGTCCTATCTCCCACTTTTCAGGAAATCCTTCCATTTTCCACTTGTACCCTGTAAGGGCCACACTCCTCTCCCACCACACAGCCCTTGCCATTCAAATTCCCACCTGTTCCTTTCTGCCCATCCCATCCAAATATCTTTAAGGGCTCTTCCAACTCCTTCCTTCAAAATACATACTATTTATTTATTTACTTACTTATTTTAATTAAATTTAAATCCTGCCCTTCCTCCCAGAAGGAGCCCAGGGGGGCAAATAAAAACACCCAAAGCACTCTAAAACACCATAAAAACAAAAAACTGTAAGACATATTAAAACAAAACATCTTAAAAAGCAATTTCAGCACAGACACAGACTGGGATAGGGTCTCTACTTAAAAGGCTTGTTAAAAGAGGAAGATCTTCAGTAAGCATCAAAAAGATAACACATATGATGCCTGTCTAATATTAACCACTCATGCTGCCTCCCTCTAATTCCACTAGGGCTCACCTTAGATATTTTGCTGCCTGATGGATACAAGTTGGCAATCCCCTCCCATCCCATGTGCAAAAGCTGACTGAACTGGCAGATGAATCTTACTTCAATACTGGTGATTGGCCAGCATCCCCCATCACATTTGGGGACAGCAGGTTAGCATAGCAGGCATAGGGAAAACTACATGACAGATACAATTACCCTCCAACACAACACCACTCCCCTGATCCTCCTTCGATTTTGCCCACTCTTGTTGCCTACCAGTTTAGATGCAGCTGAGGAGATGACTCAGCTATCTGAAGCCGCCTTCCTGATCCCTTGGACCCTGTAAAGTAGCCAGCTGCGACTGAAGAAGAATTAGCTGTACCCAGAAAGAAGCAATTTGAGTGATGCCAGGCCTTTGGATGATGAGATCTTTTGACCTATGTAGTAGTGTACAGACTGATGGTGGCTTTTTTTCTGATTAAATTTTAACAGTTAATAGTATAGCTGTATATTTTGGTGCATTATTCTGTATTTAAAATGTTGTCATGCACCCTGACATTTTTTTATGAAAGGCAGGATATAAGCCACATGAATAAGAAATAAAATAAATAAAATGTGGTGCTCCAATGAACAGACTAGTACTACAATAGTTTCCAAATAAAAACTTAGAACCATGCAGCCTGTTCCCACTGATTTGTCAGGGGTTATAACAGGGTGGTTTATAACAGATGCTATTGGAGGTCGCTGATTCTTAGGGTCACCATAAGTCATAATAGACTTGAAGGCATATAACAACAGCAAATGCATGTAATCCCATTGCTTTTGATTACTGCGATCAACAGTAATCTTGATGTCGTGCTTCATTGTCCAAACCTACTATAGGATATGATATGTCACTCCCACTGTGATATCTGTTATTTCTCACAACACAAAATTTGTATGTTTTTCTAGAACTCTTCTAGCATCCAATGTGGTGGATTTTTGACCATACATGATTTACATGTGCAAAGGCTAACAACAAATCTTGAGCTAAAACAAATTTGCAGTGAATGATAAAATTAAGAGATTTCCCCTCAATTTTATTTGTGGACAGGTAGACTATACCTTAGTTATTCTATCTAGTTTTATTTTAATTATTGCAGTTATGTGGGCCAGAAATATCTATATCAGTGGGGCAGAAGGGTCTTTGTATATGGAGCACAGTGTCAGAGATGACGCCCATGTTTTGCCCCCACCCCTCAACAGTCCCTTCCATTATTTGTCATCCCATTGTTTTCTCCCATTAGGAATGGATGAAAATTTGATTCAGTTCACATGTAAAGCCGAATCTATCAAATTTGCACTTTCCAAGACAATGTGAGAACCAAACACAGCCATCCTTGAAAATTTGTACTTATCCTAATTTTGCAATGCAGTTCTCCAACCAACCAATTTTTACAAAAATGCATGTATTAGGGGAAAGCATGCATAAAAATGAATATATCAGTTAAAATAACATACAAAACGTATTATATTAGGATAAATTGCTTGCATAAATGTGTTCATTAGTCAAAACTGCATAAAATGCATTTTAGGAGAAATTTGCACTAAATGAAGATTTTTTTCATGAGGATTTTTAAACAAAAAAATAGCAAATTGCTGCAGAAATGTGGAGAACTGAATTTAAGATTGGTGAAATGAGAAACTGAGAGAACCAAAACTGATGGATCCTTCTATCCCTGTTACCCGTAGTACTAAATGGATTGCAGTCACAGAAATGAGTACTGGCTCATTCAATAATAAAATCATACGTGGTGGCTCATTATTCTTTCCTGCTATCTATCTTCAATCTTTTTAATGACATTAATCATTCAGCTTGTAATCTCTCTAGGGAGCAACTATAATACTCCTTCTGTTCTTTAGAGTATCCAGCACATTGTTAGCACTATATATCAATGTTGCACTAAGCAGTGTGCAAAGCAAATACCTTTCTAGTATTCTGCATCCTCACCCACTGCCCAAAAACCTTTGGTATTAGTGCAGGGTTAAGAGCCAAAAATCGACGTAAATTTGCGCTTTGTAATAAAAGAAAGCCATTTGCTTTTAGATCTCCCTGAATGATTTTAGAAGTGGAGCCCCTCCACTGATACTACATGGGGGGCAATACCCCCTTGATATTTTACGATACCGAAAACTCAGACATTCAGTTATTCCCTTGTAACTTTGCTCCAGTTTGAGATACAATAATAATTCTGGTCTCAAAAATTAACATTTTGAATGCTAGTTGTGAGAGAAATAGTGGCATGTTCATGTGTTCAGCTGTGAATGAGAATTACAGGATGCCTATGTCTTAGGAGATGATTTCTCAAAACGTGTATACTAATGTAAAATTCAGATATTTCACTCTGCTAGGTGGAGAATGGTGGCAAGTTTAGATCTTCAACTGCTACTTGACCACCAGTGCATTTGGCACATTGCCTAACCATCAGGGGTAGGACCCAAAAGCTGATATTTTACATTCAAGTGAAGTCTTGTGGTTAAAATACTGAACCAAGGCTGCTGCTTTCTCTTTTTTTGTGTGTTATTTAATACTATAATTAAAAACAAAACATCCAATGTTAAAATGAACCATAATTATTGTTTTTAAGTTTATGTCTACCAACACTTGCATTTTCTGTTTTGCATTATTATTTTTGAAAGATCTTTGGGGGAACTATGCCACTTTGAGAGTCTGCCTCATTTGTCCTCACTGCAGTCACCATCACAGTGACAGAAAGCAGTGCACTGCAGTTGGATTTGCCTGTATTTGCATCATGCCTTGGGCTGTAAAATGTTTTGGACCGGCTCTGATCATAGTGTTCAAATCATGAGAAGTAATGGTACCTCTCCGTTCTGCTGAGATTTCACCTGGAGTGCTGTGTCCCGTTCTGTGCAGTTAAGAAGGATCCCCCTGGCCCTCCTCCCCTCAACAGCTAAAGTGATCCTCTGTTGGGTTAGATGGGGCACTCACATCCTTCCTCTCAGCCTAACAAATTATCACCACTGTAGGTGATAATATATCCTTCATTGACTATCTGTCTGTCTGCCTATCTGTCTATCTCATATTCACTCACTCACTCATGCACTCACACTAGGGATGAGCTAGA
Source organism: Rhineura floridana (assembly GCF_030035675.1). Classification (NCBI taxonomy): domain Eukaryota; kingdom Metazoa; phylum Chordata; class Lepidosauria; order Squamata; family Rhineuridae; genus Rhineura; species Rhineura floridana. Next base: position 77,633,244 of record NC_084486.1, on the reverse strand, counting down.
ATTCTGCCCAATTCATAGTGAATGCCCAATTCTCAGTCATTATAGAATCATAGAATAGTAGAGTTGGAAGGGGTCTATAAGGCCATCAAGTCCAACCCCCTGCACAATGCAGGAATCCAAATCAAAGCATTCCCGACAGATGGCTGTCCAGCTGCCTCTTGAATGCCTCCAGGGTCGGAGAGCCCACTACCTCTCTAGGTCATTGGATATATTGTCGTATGTCGTTTTTCCTGATGTCCAGTTAAAATCTGGCTTCCTACAACTTGAGCCCATTATTTCGTGTCCTGCACTCTGGGATGATCGAGAAGAGATCCTGGCACTCCTCTGTGTGACAACCTTTCATGTACTTGAAGAGTGCTGTCATATCTCCCCTCAGTCTTCTGTTCTCCAGGCTAAACATGCCCAGTTCTTTCAGTCTCTCCTCTGAACCTGTTCCAGTTTGTCTGCATCCTTCTTGAAGTGCAAAGACAAGAACTGGGTGCAGTACTCAAGATGAGGCCTAACCAGTGCTGAATAGAGGGGAACTAATACTTCATGCGATTTGGAAACTATACTTCTGTTAATGCAGCCTAATATAGCATTTGCCTTTTTTGCAACCACATCGCACTTTTGGCTCATATTCAGCTTGTGATCAATGACAATTCCAAGATCCTTCTCGCATGTCATATTGCTGAGCCAAGTATCCCCCATCTTATAACTGTCCATTTGGTTTTTTCCCCCTAAGTGTAGAACTTTGCATTTATCCCTGTTGAATTTCATTCTTTTTTTCCAGCCCAATGCTCCAGCCTATCAAGGTCCCTTTGAATTTTCTTTCTGACTTCCACGGTATTAGCAGTACCCCCAATTTTGTATCATCTGCAAATTTGATAAGCGTGCTCTGAACCTCCTCATCCAAGTCGTTAATAAAAAATGTTGAAGAGCACTGGGCCCAGGACCAAGCCCTGTGGTACCCCACTCATTACTTCTGCCCAGTTTGAGAAGGAACCATTGATAAGCACTCTTTGAGTATGATTCTGGAGCCAGCTGTGGATCCACCTGATAGTTGTTCCATCCAGACCACATTTAGCTAGCTTGCTAATCAGAATATCATGGGGCACTTTGTCAAAAGCTTTGCTGAAGTCGAGATATATTATGTCCACAGCATTCCCACAGTCTACAAGGGACGTTACCCCATAAAAAAAAGAGATAAGATTAGTTTTGACAGGGTTTGTTGTTCATAAATCCATGTTGGTTCCTAGTAATCACTGCATTGTTTTCAAGGTGCTTACAGACTGACTGCTTTATAATCTGTTCCAGAGTTTTTCCAGGGATTGATGTTAGGCTGACTGGCCTGTAGTTCCCCGGTTCCTCCTCCTTGCCCTTTCTGAAGATAGGGACAACATTAGCTCTCCTCCAGTCATCTGGCACTTCACCAGTCCTCCATGATTTCGCAAAGATAATAGCGGTTCTGAGAGTTCTTCAGCCAGTTCCTTCAATGCTCTAGGATGCAGTTTATTGGGCCCTGGAGATATGAACTCGTTCAAAGTGATTAGGTATTCCTTGACCATTTGTATATTAATCTCAAGCTCCGATTGTGCCCCTTCTACTTCATGTTTCCCAAGAGGGTCATAGACCCTTTTTTGGGAGAAGACTGAACCAAAGTAGGAATTGAGCACTTCTGCCTTTTCTTTGTCATCCGTTATCATTTTGCCCTCTTCATTGAGTAGCTGTGCCACCATTTCCTCTCTCTGTCTTTTACTATGGACTTACCTGAAGAAAGCTTTTTTGTTGCTTTTAGCATCCCTCGCTAGCCTCAGCTCATTCTCAGATTTAGCCTTCCTGACACCATCCCTGCAATTCCGTGATACCTGCCTGTACTCTTCCTTTGTGGCCTGGCCTTCTTTCCACTTCCTGTATGTGTCCTTTTTTGTTTTCAGGTCATCTCTAAGCTTTTTGTGAAGCCATATTGGCTTCTTCTGCTGTTTCCCCCCTTTTTTCCTTGTTGGAATTGCTTGCCATTGTGCTTTTAGAATTTCCTTTTTTAGAAACTCCCACCCATCTTTGACTCCTTTTCTCCTTAGGGTGGCTTGCCATGGAACCGTACTTACAATTGTTCTGAGTTTATTAAAATCAGCTTTCCTGAAGTCCAGGGTGCGTGTATGGCTACTCTCAGCTTTTGCTTCTGTTAAAATCAAGAATTCAAGTATGGTGTGGTCACTTTCCTCCAGAGTTCCCATAACTGCCACTTCATCCACCAAATAATCTCTATTGGTTACAATCAAGTGAATCAAGTGAAGGTTGAAACTCTTTCAAACCTAAGTTCGGGTCTGTCTCTATTATTAATCTTTAAAACCTGTGATACAGTGAAGTTACTTTTAACAAGGAGAATATGCCTCAGAGAGTTGGGTATAACGATTCAGAGACACTTTATTAATGTAGCCAGTCCACAGCCTTTAAGCTTAGGATGTACACCTACACATTTAAATATTGATGAACGATCAATTGATGCTCCCTTTAATCTTCCATCTCATATCATTAACACAAAAATAAAAGCTCAATCGCCTACTCTCTCTGATGAGAGTGTAGAAGACTTAATATTTAAGTTTCCAAATTTCCCTGAAAATACACAACAGAATATTATTACAGACCTTCAACATCTCCTTCAAACCCTGCAAAATAAGAAACCATCGCTTTGTTCAGGGTCTAGCTCTGCTGATATAACATATGATACTAATTCAAAAGTGCCATCTTTGACTTCAAACACAGAATGCTTTAATCTTCCGAGATTAACCACAGATGCAATACAACAATTAGAACCTCCTTTATGCTGATTCATTAATGACCTAAGTCCTAATCTGCTCAGCCCCCCCCTAGAATCAATTCACCAGAAATCCCATTTTGTCAAAAGACAAGAGGTTAACCTGATAGAGACAATATTGGGAAAAGGGAGATACAATCGACTGAGCAATTTTAGGTATTCTAAGAACCCCTCCCAACATCGTTGTTTAATAGTCCCTACGCAAATTTTCCAAGGAACTGAACAACCCCTGTACAAAAAACAAATTCATTCAAATTATTCAGTTTTACTTTTTAACGCTCGATCTGTTAATAATACCATAATTATTCACGATCTTATTCAGGATGAACATGCAGATATAGCATGTATTACTGAGACTTGGCTAGATAACTCCGGTGGAGTGAATCTTACCAATCTCTGCCCTTCTGGTTACGCAGTGGTCCACCAGCCTAGACTTGATAATCGAGGAGGAGGAGTAGCTTTAATTTACCGTGAGTCTATCCCCCTGATTAAGCTACCTCATCCGCAGAATATGGGATTTGAATCTCTTTGTTTGAAATTTGGTAATCAAGACCAACTAACAATTTCATTAATCTATCGCTCTCCTCACTCCCCTACTAGCTCTTTGTCTGATCTATACACTTTAATTTCAGGTTGGATGCTGGAATCTCCCAAACTTTTAGTACTGGGAGATTTCAACATTCATGCAGAATCAACTTCCTCAAGTTCAGTATGAAATTTTTTACTCATGATGTCTACTTTAGGGCTGCAACAATTAATTGCGGCCCCTACCCATAGTGCGGGTCATACTCTAGACCTTATTTTTCAATCGGACTTAAACATCAACGAATGGAAAATAGATAATATAGCCATTACACCACTATTATGGTCGGATCGTCATTTGATCAGCTTTAGATTATTAGTAACTCCCTTGTCTACCATCATTAAAAGATCCACAAAGCTATATCGTCCGAAGAGACTGCTAGACCCTAATATATTTATACAAAAACTTAAAGATTATCCTGACCCGCACATTGGAGAACCAATTGACACTTTAACTAACACTTGGAACTCCATCATGACAGAAATGATAGACTCAATAGCCCCTCTTCGACCTCTAAAAATGGTAAGATCGAAGCCAGCTCCTTGGTTTTCAGAAGAACTTCTAATAATGAAACATTCTTATCGCCGTTTAGAACGCCGATGGCAAAAGACCAAGGGTCTTTCGGATCGAGCTGATGCTAAGAAATTGGCAAAAACTTATGCCTCTGCAAGACATGCCGCCCAAAAATCTTTTTATTCGGCTGCTATCACCTCAGCCGGGAATCATTCAAAAGAGCTTTATAGGATAGTTAATGGCTTACTCCATCTGACACAGCCTGATTCTGGTATACTTCCCTCACAGGCTCGTTGTCAAGAATTTGCCACATTTTTTGAGAACAAGATTAATCAGATTCTTCTTTCATTAGACGCCAATAAAGTAACAGGTTCTAGTGATCCCATGTTTGACACGGTTTATTCTTCTCTTTATATAACCTTTCAACCGATCCAACCAGAGGATATCCCTAAATTCCTTAATGGAATGAACCCTACGACATGTCTATTCGATCCATGTCCCTCCTGGCTTATAAAAACATCTAGAGTTGAATTGGCAAATTGGCTATGCGTGATAGTCAACTCATCACTCCAACAAGGCCACCTACCTGATTATCTGAAACAAGCAATTATAACACCTTTACTTAAAAAACCGTCCCTTAATGCCACTCTCTGTGACAGCTTTCGCCCTGTATCCAATCTGCCGTCCCTAAGCAAGGTTATCAAACGAGTTGTGGCGACACAGCTACAAAGTTTCATAGACACCAATGCCCATTATGATACCTTTCAATCAGGCTTTAGACCAAATCATGGAACAGAAACAGCCTTAGTGGCGTTGGTCGATGATTTACGGCTAGAACTAGATAAAGGTAATGTGACCTTACTAGTCCTATTGGACTTGTCGGCCGCATTTGATAGTATTGACCATGACATCCTTTTGGATCGCCTTTTCGAGATGGGGCTACGAGGCACTGTAACACAGTGGCTCCACTCTTTCCTAGAAGGTAGCACCCAGGGAGTTGCTCTTGGGGATTTTCTCTCAGAGCCCTGGCCATTGCGATATGGTGTTCCCCAGGGCTCTGTTCTTTCCCAAATGCTGTTCAGTATATATGTAAAACCTTTAGGTTGTATTATTCGTAAATTTGGAATTTCTTACCATCAATACGCAGATGATACGCAACTCTATTGTTCATTTCCACCAGATGCCAAAGAGGCTGTTCATCCTCTGAACCAATGCTTGGCAGCAGTACAGAATTGGATGAATAGAAATAAATTAAAACTCAACCCAGATAAAACAGAGGTTCTCCTAATCGGATGAGACTCTATTCAAGAAAATAAAAATCTTCCCATATTAGATGGGATCTTACTTCCTCTGAAGACGCAAGTCCGTAGCTTAGGCATTATTTTGGACTCAGCCCTAACCTTGGAATCTCAGGTCGCAGCAGTCTCACGAAGCGCTTTTGCACAATTAAAATTAGTCAGACAACTTCGTCCTTTCTTGGGATTATCCGATTTACGGAAAGTAACACAAGCCCTTGTAACATCACGACTGGATTATTGTAATTCCCTCTATGTCGGTCTTCCTGTCAGAACCCTCCGGCCGCTTAGGCTGGTGCAGAGAGCGGCGGCACGGATGCTTACAGGAGCTGGCCCTCTAGTGCACACCACACCACTTTTATACCATCTGCACAGGCTTCCTATTATATTTCGTAACCAATTTAAATTGTTAGTTCTAACTTTTAAAGCTCTACATAATTTGGCGCCACTTTACTTATCCAATCGCATTTGTAAATATACATCCCACCGCCCACTGAGATCCATTGCTGAATGCACTTTAACTATTCCTTCAGCTTTTACCATCTGTCAAGTGAGCACTAGGAATAGAGCTTTTTCAGTGATAGTCCCTAGTATGTGGAATGCCCTTCCACTTGAGATACGGCTTTCTAACTCCCTCTTAGATTTTCGTCAACATGTTAAAACGTTTTTATTTCGCCAGGCTTTTAATATGTAAATGGCACTATTTCATTTAATGTTCATTTTAAATTGATTTTTAATGGATATGTTAACTGATTTTATGAGTTTATTTACATTGTATGAGACTATACTGTTGTTTGCCGCTTTGAATTCTGTGAATGAAAGCGGGTTACAAATTGGCAAATAAATAAATTGGCAAATAAAAGTCCAGGATAGCTGATCCTCTGGTTGCTTCCTCCACTTTCTGTAGGAGAAAGTTATCTCCAACACAAGTCAGAAATTTCTTGGAGGGGCCATATTTGGCAGAATTTGTCTCCCAACAGATATCAGGATAATTGAAGTCCCCCATTACTACTACATCATGACTCCTCGAAACATTGGCAATTTGCTTTTCAAAAGTTAAATTCTCATCTTCTGCTTGATTGGGTGGTTGGTAGTAGACTTCAAGCACCACATTCCTTTTATTACTTGCTCCATTAATTTTAATCCAGATATTCATGGTGGAGCTACCAAGCTCATCTTCCTGTATTTATTTATTTAATTGATTGATTGATTGATTGATTGATTGATTGATTGATTGATTGATTGATATCCCGCCCTTCCTCCCAGCAGGGGCCCAGGGCGGCAAACAGAAATGCTAAAAACACTTTAAAACATCATAAAAACAGACCTTAAAATACGTTAAAACAAAACAACGTCAAAAACATTCTTTAAAAAAGCTTTAAAAACATCTTTTTAAAAAGGGTTAAAACATATTATTTTAAAAAACACATATTAACAAGCAATTCTAACACATACGCAGACTGGGATAGGTCTCAACTTAAAAGCTTGTTGAAAGATGAAAGTCTTCAAAAGGCACCAAAAAGATAGCAGAGATGGCGCCTGCCTAATATTCAAGGGGAGGAAATTCCATAGAGTAGGTGCTGCCACACTAAAGGTCCATTTCCTATATTGTGCAGAATGAACCCCCTGATAAGATGGTACCTGCAGGAGGCCCTCACCTCAACCCATATTGAGGACTGGATTTTAATGTAGCGAATTTCCACAGCAAATTTTGAAAGTGAACTTTAAAAAAAAAATCAGTCTCTAAAATATCAGTTTTAAGAATGATAATTCATGGATATTTCCTTTAAAATATTGATATTTAACATATTGAGATTTCCTTTTAAATATTGATATTAATATCAATATTTTTTCTGAGCAGAAAAAAAAGATGAATTAGTAAAAGCAGCAGCTAGTGGATAAAGAATGAATCTGAATCAATGCCAGCCTGTTAGGTCAATGGCATGGCACAAGACAACACATCCCATCCCTAACTCACACACATACGCACACACACAGTGTCAGCCTTTTAGAAGTTCTTTGATGATAGTGAAGCAATATTTTTCAATGAATCTCTGAAATTTGAATCTCTGAAAGCTTTCCATGGAATCCCCGATTCACAGTCCAATGTACCAGAAAGTATCTGTCTGCACACTGGGAGGGGGACCTTTTCCCCCCGCCTCCAGTTGACCCCAATATAACCCAGGTCAACTGGATCCCATTAAAGCAAATGGGCTGAATTTCCTTCTTTGTCCTGCAATTTGTAATGTTATAACAACCTGAGATCCCTAGACCTAGGTCACAATAAGGGCTGTGTGAAACAACTCTAATACGCACACTAGGATTAGTCAGAGGAAATCTTGTGCCTCCCTTGAACTCAACCTCATCATATTCTTAAGGGAAGCCAACCTCACACTTTGAAGAACAGTTGAATTCAGCTCATCTGACCAATAATGTGATTTCCAAGAAAAGGAAGTTGCACTTAATGAAACGAAACACAAAGAAACATCTCTGTGGTTTCCCTGAAAGAGGAATCATTTTAAATACAAGACCAATAAATGTAATGAAAACAGTTTTCCTTTCCTTCAGTTTCTGTTAATCCTGTCTCATGCTGTGCAAACTGTCACAACTGCACTGGAGAGTCCATTAGCCTGATTTAAAGGGGGGGGAGGAGAAATAAACAGTATGAGACCTTCCTGAAAGGTCAAGTACACTCTCTGTCACCTCAGGACACCCTTATGATTCCAGATGAGTGGGTTTTCAGCTTTGAACCTACTACACAGGCCAGCAGTATGGTAGTGAAGAGCCAAATAGGGTGGAAAAAAGCTTTTGTCAAGGTGTTTGACAAATGCACACAAAATCAACTTCATCTGCCAAAGTAGGCTGTACAACTCCACGAAGGCTTGAGCCACAATTACTTTAACCAGAATGTGCCAGAGGAGTCTTTGTTGGTTTTTTGCTTCAACAGACTGACAACAACCCCTCTAGAATTAATTTCTCCTGTATCTCTGTCCATTGGTAATTTTGTGCCTTTCCATTCTGCAAAATCCTGAAAGAGCTTTGCACAGCAATCCTATATGTGTCTACTTAAGTCCCACCTAGTTCAGTGGGTCTTACTCCCAGGTAAGTGGGCAGAGGATCACAACCTCAGTTTCCCCAAGACAAAGCACTTTCTCCCTTCTAACAAAGTTTTTATTTATGCATTTTATTTAGAAATTTTGCTTCCTGCCTTTCCACTACAAGAGCCCATAAGGTTGCTATTATGGTGACCATGTGGTCCTACTTCCTTTCTAACAATGTTACCATATGGCCAGTCTGTATCTTGCTTCAGACTAAGCCCAGCACAAAAATCTAGGAAACTTTCCCAGCTCGTGCTTTCTTGAGCCAAGTCTGCTTTCTGTTCTTATTCTGTGGCATGGGCAGACCAATCCTACATCTGGGAAACCGGCATAACTTAAGCTGGTTGAAGTTAACCAGATCCTCTCTCCATTCAGGAGCCCTTTGGAGAAGAGAATGCCAACCAAGCTGGCAGAAAATAAAAGCAGCCCCTCCCACAAACAAAATAAAATAAAAGGCTATTGTGTGTTTTTAGTTAGACCACCCCTTTTCCTAGCTTAACTGGTGGTCACATGACTGAGCTGAACAGATGTAGGATACAGCATAAGTCTTTCTCCCCTCAGTCCCGCCCCTGCCACACCCCTGGAATGCCCCTTTTCAGGACTTATGGTGGCTTAACTTACACCAGTCTCAGCTGAGCCAACTGACCCAGGAGGGACGGGGTTTTGCCAGCTGAGCAACAGCTAAGCCAGGATGAGGACTTAAGCTGGTATAGCCCACCTGAGCCAGGACTAGGGATGTCTAGAATTCCACCCAATTCAGATTTGGTACTGAATTTTCCATTAATTTGCTTGTTGTCAATCGCTGAAGATCGGATTTTAATGTAGTGAATTTCTGTTCTATTTTTGAAAATGGACTTTAAAAAAAAACTGCCTCTAAAACATTGAATGTAAGAATGATAATGTATTGATATTTTTTCAGAGTAAAAAAAAACACGGATCAGTAAAAGCAGCGGCTAGCGGATACAGAACGAACTTGAATCAATGCCAGCCTGTTAGGTCGACTGAATGCTTTTGAACTGGCACTGGCCAATGAATTCCATCCCTAGCTGGGATCCAGCTGGCTCAGACAGAGATCCACCACATCCTAACTTCCCTTAGTCCAGTATAAATACCTATAGAATGATGCCCTAACATAGCAGCATTTATCTTACTATTAAAAAATAAATATACATTTCTTTATAGCATCTATACCATGAAAAAGTCATGTAGCATCAATAAACAAAACTAGAAATGTCTGAAGTATTGTACATTTGTAAGGGTGTATATTTTATTCTACACAGGCCTATACAATATAGAGTGCAATTCTTGTTATCTTCTAAATGTGCAATTTTAAAAAACTTCCTCTCAAAACTGAGTAGCAATACAGGAATATTCACTAATACACAAAAAGCCTTGCGGTTTAAGAACATACCTATAGCTCACAGATATTTCTATCAAACTATAAAAAGCAGGGAAATTGGGCAGCTATAGTGAATGCACCAGGGGAGCAGGAGACCTGAACTCCTCTCTGAGATATTGTACTGCCCTACAAATTGGTCAAAATGCAAACACAATTTTGGTTGGTCTTTCACAGTCAAATCCACTTGCTGTGTAGCTTGCAAGAATTTGGTAACATGTGCCTCTGAGCATATGATGAGTGGTGGTAGCACCTGCCATCTCCAAAGATGGAGAATTATATTTTTGTATGTTTGTAGGTGTTCTTCTTACTTTGCTTCTTTCCTGTGTTACTAATGTTTCTACAGAGAATCTAAACTAGAAAAGGTCAGGTCTCCTGCTCCCCTGGTGCATTCACTATAGCTGCCCAATTTCCCTGCTTTTTAAAGTTTGATAGAAATATCTGTGGGCTATAGGTACGTTCTTAAACCGCAAGGTTTTTTGCCTATTAGTGAATTTCCCTGCTTTTTAATCCGGGAGGTAAGAAATGAGATCCTGTCCAAGTTTGCTGAGAATGGATTGATCATTTGCATGCTTATTGAGTTCAATGGGATTTACTCCCCTGCAATCATGCTTAGGATAGGTGAAAATGACCACAGGTGATGGGGAGGGGAGGAGGAGGAGGAGGGAGGGGAGGAAAGGCAGAGGGGATGACTGGGAAGGGAGCAGGCAGGAGGGGAGGGGAGAAGGACAGGTTTGATCATTTGCATGTTTATTGAGTTCTGTGCGATTTACTCCTGTGCAATCATGTTTACGATAGGTAAAACTGACCGGGGGTAGGAAGGGAGGGCTGGAGTGGGCAGGGGAGCAGGAAGAAGGAAGCGAGGAGGGGAGGAGGAAGGGAGAGGAAGGGAGAGGAGAGGGGAAGGAGGGGAAAAGCAGGTCTGATCATTTGCATGATTATTGAGTTCAGCGGCATTTACTCCTGTGCAATCATGGTTAGGCTAGGAAAAACTGACCATGGGGGAGGAGGAGGGGGAAAGGGAAGGAGCATATTGGAGAGGGGCAAAGGAAGGGGGAGGGGAGGGCAGGTTTGATCATTTGCATGCTTATAGAGCTCAGTGGTATTTACTTCCATGCAATCATGCTTAAGATAGATAAAACTGGCCATGGGGAGGAGGAAGGGGAGTGGGGAGTGGGAAGGAGGGGATTGGAAGGGGAGGGGTGGGGGAGGGGGAGGGGGAGGGAGGGGCAAAGGAAGGGAGAGGGAAGGGGCAAGAGGGAGGGGATAGGAAAGAGAATGGAGGGTGGGTTTGATCATTTGTATACTTTTTGAGTTCAATGGGATTTATGTCTGTGCAATCATGTTTGAAAATGGAAATGGACTGCCTTCAAGTCGACCAGTCTTATGGCAACCCTTTGAAGAGGGTTTTCATGGTACATGGTATTCAGAGGTGGTTTTACCATTGCCTTCCTCTGAGGCTGAGAGGCAGTGACTGGCCCAAGGGCACCCAGTGAGCTTCATGGCTGTGTGGGGATTCGAACCCTGGTCTCCTAGGTCATAGTCCAACACTGACCTGGGGGAGGAGAGGAGATTGGGTGGGTGAGCACTGGGCAGAAGGGAAGCCCCTTTCCTTTCCAAACAGAAAACACTGTGAACAGTATCATTCTTTCCCCCACCTTTTTATTCTACAGCAGGCACATGTAGCCTCCCACCCAAATTTAAACCAAAGCTGTCCCTGGCCACATCCACACCAGACCTTTATTTCACTTTGGACAGTCATGGCTTCTCTCAAAGAATCCTGGGAAGTGTAGTTAGTGAAGGGTGCTGAGAGTTGCTAGGAGATGCCCTGTTCCCCTCATAGACCTTCAATCAGAGTGGCTGACTGTTAAACCAGTCTGGCCACTGGGGCTCTCTCAGTGGAACATGAGTCTCCTCTCAACACCTTTCACAAACTACACTTCCCAGGATTCTCTGAGGGAAGCCATGACTGTCTCACGTGAAATCAAAGTCTGGTGTGGATGTGGCCCCCTGATTAGCCAAGCCAAGCAGCTGTGAGGCTTTTAGAACACTGACAGTTGGTTCTTACTGAGCATGCCCGCCCTTATCATTGGCTTCAAGCCAAAATTTCTTAAATTAATTAAAAATCTGCAGAAGATGAAGGTCAGAGTATGGGGCAAGGTCAGTATTAGGATTACAGGTACTCTGTGAACATGGCTGATTTTTAATAAATTTCAACAGATTGTGAGAATTCTGGCAGAAAAAAAGTCCCAAAGGGCTCTGGGTTTTCTCTCTCTCTTTTTAGACTTTGAACTCTCTATTCTCTCTGACTGTTTTGTGTATCGCCATGAAAATTGAGAGTGTTATTAAGCAAGCGTTTCTGAGTTCAGGACTATAAGTTTTGTAAGGTCTTGTTTTGAAATGAGCTTATGGGAAGCATCATAATGGCATGGCGGGTATCTTCAATTTAACATTGCGGAATGTGAAAAATCCATGCTGGCTATAGTATACAGCCACTCTTGTGGCTGTATAATATTGTATTGCTTTTCTTTAACAAAACCTATTTTATGAGGCATCTCTGTCAAATACCTGAACCTCACCATGTATTCCTTTCTCAAAAAATCTGAATAAACCATTTGTGTATATGAATGGCTCTTGTTGGGTATTGTGTAATACCATTAATTTTTTGTCAAGTCAAGGGAAGATAAAAGCTAGAAAAATTACCTGTTTTGCTTGCTATACTGCTTTGAGAGGAAGTTTTTAAATTGTAGATGTATTCATTGTGATAGACTGTAATCATTGCCATCAGGCTACTATGGAATCTACATTAGAAATAGCTGAATAAGGAGTATAATGTTGAAAAAATACACAGAAAAAATTTTGTTACAAAACTCATTCTGGTTTGTGCATGGGAACCAGAAGATAAGAAGACTGTTCTTTGGAGCCTTATTAGGCTTCAGAATCTCGGAATGTTCCTCTGCCTCAGCTTCCCTCAGCCAGGCTAGAGGTGTAACAGTATATAGCAAAAATAAGCACATAAATACCATATGGGTCAATAGCTGTTGTATAGCCTCCCTAAAGTATTATCCTTGCAAGACAGTGTTGCTTCCTGTTCCTGATCCATAAAAGGAGGCCTCCTCTTATTCCCGGTGGGGAACATGCTGGTGAAGCAGCACCCAGCAGGACTGAACTCTCCACTCATCAGCCGATGATCAGAGGTTTCAGTCCTGCTCTCTGTAAAGATTTGCTTCACCAGTGCATAGCAAAGCAGCACCCAGCAGGATTGAATCCTGCCTTCACCCATCAGCTGACATAACCCAGTCATGTCAGCTGATTGACAGGTGGGCATGATTTGGAGGAAATGGTCTCATAGGCCAAATTGGACACCCTGGTGAGCCAAGATTGGCCCTTGGGCCACAGGTTTCAAACCCTGTTCTATATGCCTGTTAATTCTATTTTTAATCATGCTTTCCTCCAGTTTTTTTCAGAACAGACATTAACTGGAGTGTAATTTACAGGTTCTCCCCAGATCCCTTTTGAATAAATGGTATTACATTGGCCACTTTCTAGTTCTCAGGTATGAAGGCTGATCTTAGGGACATTGTATATTTCTGTTAGATCAGCAATGAACTCATTTGTCAGTTTTTAGTCTGTCAGTAAGAATTAAAACTTTATTTCTTGTCCCCATTAGTTTCTCACTTCCTCAGATTCCCTTCCCAGAAAAGTCAGTTCAGACAGAGAGCTTTCCTACATGTTCCATTGTGAAGTCATTGCAAAGAACTGATTCAGCTTCTTTGCAATCTTCTTTTTATCCTTGTCTTCCAAAGGTCCAAATGTCTCTTTAGCTGGTCTTCTGCTTGTAATGTATTAAATAATTGTTTGTCATTAGCCTTTATGTTTTTAGCAGTGTGCTCCTCAAATTCTTTTTGTCTATTTGCATTTCTTTTCCCAAAGTTTGTGTTCCTTTTTGTTCTCCTCATTTAGACAAGACTTTCATTGTTTGAACGAAGTCTTCTTGCCTCTAGTAGCTTCCTTGACTCTTCTTATTACCCCCTCTGGTGTCCTCTTGGTCCTGGTAGTATTTTTCCTGATCTGTGGTATACATTCTGGCTGAGTGTCTTTTATTGTGGTTTTGAACAACCCCCAAGCATCCTGGAAAGATTTAACCCTCTTCACTTTTCCTTTCAGCCTCCTTTGTACCAGTTTCCTCAATTCTGGGGAAGTTTCTCTTTTGAAATCAAATGTGACTATGTTGGGTTTTGTTGACAATTGCTTACTCTCAATCTCAAATGCTACATCTCAAGATCAGTCTTTTTATCCAGAATTAACCATATCCCACTGGTACGCTCTATTCTACCTGGATTCCATTATGCCCACTATATCTATGCTGTCCTCAACAGCAAGCATACCAGCTTGCCCACTTTGGCTCAGTGTCTCCTCCAAATGTCTTTAGCACGTGTGTGTTTATCCTACAAGACTGTTGCCTTTTGAATTGCTATCATGTGCCTCTCAGTGCCAAGTACTATCCCTCCCACATTTGAATGCTCATAAACATTTTTGACCCTCATTCCAAGGGGATGACTTGTTCCAAAATTGATGTGGCTCAGGTCCTTTCAACTCCTCCCACCCTCCGCAAGCTGTTCTGCCACCTTTTTTATTTCAAGTGCCAACAGTCTGGTTCCATTTTGGTTCAAGTGAAACCTATCCCAGCTTGTCCCAAATAATTCCCTAGTGCCGAATAAATTCAGTTTTAATATATCTCTCCTCTAGACACTACCACCATCTCATCCATGCATTGAGACTGCATAGCTGTGCTTGTCTAGCTAGTCCTACACATGTAACAGGTAGCATTTCAGAAAATACTACCTTGAATCTGTGAACTACTGCTTGAATCTGTGAGTTATTTTTACCATCATGGATTCATTCTGATTATGTGCAGATCCAAGTTTGTTTTTGTTATTTGACTTGGTGGGGGAGTTGTTGCTCATAGATCACCTTTCCCTAGGGTCCCAGATTCCTTGGATGAAAAGGATGACTAGTAATGTAAGTGTAAAATATATATTGCACAAATGTTCTCTACAGCTGTGTGTTGCAAGCCTATCAAAAAGCCTGGGCAGTTAAATAAAATAAAATATTCCATGAACATTCACATAAAAAGCATCAGTATTTTTTAAAAAAAGGCAAAGCTTATTTTAGCAACACAATGGCAACAAAGAGAATAACCCTGGGAATCGTTCTGCTGTGCTTCTCCATTGTGCCTTTTTTCATGTCACTGCTTCTCATCTGTTAACTGGAGAGGAACACCAAACAAAAGTTTCTTTGTCATGAAAATCAGCCGTGAAGTTCTGCCAACTGTCAGTCAGTGAAACAATTGGATTAAGAACCAGATGTGCCACTTGCCAAAGAAAAAAAAAAGAAGCATGAGGGGAGGAGAGAAGGGAAAGGAGAAGAACATTGCTGCCAGTAAGGCCCTATCTGAACTGCAAAAATAACTTGGTTTAGGCTGCAATCTTACCTATGCACACTTACCTGGGAGTAGGGATAGACGAGAAATTCAATGCAGCTCACATTTAAAGCTGAATTTATCAAATAACAATATGAGAACCAAAACATGGCCATGCTTTGAAATTTGCTGTTATCTGAATTTTGCAATACAGTTCTCCAACCAAACAATATTTGCAAAGATGCATATATTAGGGGAAATATGCATAAAAATGAATGTATTAGTAAACATTACATATGAAAATGTAAATGTGTACATCAGTCAAAACTGCCTAAAAATTTATTTTTGGAGAAATTTGCACTAAAATGCTGAAGAATTTTCATGAGGATTTGTAAACAACTTTTTTTGCAAATTGCTACAGAAATGTGGAGCACTGAATTTAAGATTAGAAAAATGAGAAACTGAGAGAACCAAAATTGATGGATCCTTCCATCCCTACCTAGGAGTAAGGCTGAGTGAACTCAGCAGAATTTACATCTGAGTAGACACTGCATGTAGGATCGCACTGTGAGACACATGAGTAGACACATATTATACAACCACAAGAGTGTATACTATAGCCTACATGGATTTTTTGCATTCCGCAATGTTAAATTGAAAACAAAACCATACAAAATTTATGGTCCTGAATTCAGAAACACTTGCTTAACAGCCCTCTACACTTTTCATGGCAATACACAAGATAGTCAAAGAAAATAAAGAGTTCAAAGTGTAATATGAGAGAGAAACCAGACCTCTGTTGGACTTTTTCTGACAGTTTTCATAATTTGTTGAAATTAGTTAAAAATCAGCCATGTTCACAGAGTACCTGTAATCCTGTTACTGACCTTGCCCCATACTCTGACCTTCATCTTCTGCAGTTTAAACGTTAAAAAATATGTGGCTGATTTTTAATTAATTTAAGAAATTTAGCATTAGAGTCAATGATAAGTGCGGGCATGCTCAGTAAGAACCAACTGTCAGTGTTTTAAAAGCCAGACTCACAGCTGCTTGGCTTGGCTTGGCTAATCGGGGCCACATCCACACCAGACCTTTATTTCACTTTAGACAGTCATGGCTTCCCCCAAATAATCCTGGAAAGAGTAGTTTGTGAAGGGGACTGAGAGGAGATTCCTATTCCCCTGACAGAGCTCCAGTAGCCAGAGTGGTTTAATAGTCAGCTACTCTGACTGAAGCTCTGTGAGGGGAACAGGGCATCTAGCAACTCTCAGTACCCTTCACTAACTACCCTTCCCAGGATTCTTTGGAGGAAGCCATTGTGATGTTCCTCTATTAGTGTATATATGGTAAGTACTGTTTGTATAGGAGATACATGGTAAGTGGAATGAAAGAGGAGGGGGGAGTGAATGGGCAGTAGAATGCTGGATGATTGGCTGAATGTTTAAAATGGCTGACAGTATAAATGGAAGGATGTCAGGTAAATCTGGGTGGATGTGAGGTGGAGTGTGGACGTTAGAGGGTTGTTTGGTGGGTTTATGAGAAGAGAGTGTGGAGTTTGGATTAATACTAAGACCAGTACCTCAGGAATAGATGTAACCATATGCTTAAGTGCCTTTATAAAGTAATCTTTGTTATCTTTGTTATTTAATAAATACTTTTGGTTTACCAAAGGCCTGATCCTTGGCTGGGGTTTCACAGACCAGAAGGGAGGGTAAGGTAATGACCAAGGCTGAAGGGAAACTGTAACAATTGGTGGCAGCGGTGAAGGGAAATATAACACCACAAGTATTCAGAGCAAACCAGAATTATCAGCATTGATACAAAGGGATTGGGACAGCTTAAGCACGCAGTCACAGAGGTAACCTGATAGAGAGACTCAGGCAGAGTCTCTGGAAATACTGGTTATAGGACGTGACTGGTGGTGCTGCCTAGCAGGGGGATCTGTTGAGATCTGTGCTAGAGCGGGGAGAGAAACCATAAAAAAGGACAGTCCGGACTGGTGGAGTCCCTGGTGGTGCCTAGTGACAGGCAGTAGCCACGAGCAGGTAGTAACCTGACAGGGAGAGCCAGGGAAGGGCATCACAGCCATGACTGTCTAAAGTGAAATAAAGGTCTGGTGTGAATGTGGCCAGTGACAGCTTTGGTTTAACATATGCTTGCTATAGAATAAAAAGGTGGGGAAAACCCTGAAAAATGATACTGTTTACAATGTTTTCCTTTGGAAAGGAAAGGGGTTTCCCTTCTGCTCACGCACCCAATCTCTTCCCCTCTCCTTCCTCCCTCCCCTTCCTCACCTCCCTGCCCCTCCCCCAGGTCATTTTCACCTATCCTAAGCATGATTGGTCCCAGGCTATGGTCTGAAGGCACATGTGGCCAGCTCCTGCTGAAGTTAAGCAGGCTCAGGTCTGGTCAGTGTCTGGATGGGAGACCGCCTGGAAACCATATGTAAGCCGCCTTGGGTTGCAATCATGAAAAAGAAAGGCAGGGTAGAAATGTAATATATAAATAAATAAATGATTGCACAGGAGTAAATCCCACTGAACTCAAAAACCATGCAAATGATCAAACGTGCCCTCCCCTCCTCCTCCCTCCTATCCCCTCCCTCTTGCCCCTTCCCTCCCCCTCCTTTGACCCTTCCTACCCCCTTCCTTTGCCCCTCCCTCCCCCTCCCCATCACCTTCCAATCCCCTCTTCCTCCCTGCCATGGTCAGTTTTACATGTCTTAAGCATGATTACACAGGAGTAAATCCCATTGAACTCACTAAGCATGCAAATGATCAAAGCTGCCCTCTGTGATGTCCCTGTATATATATGACTGTAAATATGGTAAGTGCGGGTTTATTAGAGTGTATATGGTAAGTGGACTGAGTGAGAGGGGGGAGTACATGGGCTGGAATGCTGGAGAATGTTGTATTATGATTGGCTGAGCTTTTGAGTGTCTGAAGGTATAAATGAGAGGATGACAGTTGAGAGTTCTGTTGGTGGGAGTTCTGAGGGAGGCTGTTGGTTGGTTTTGTGTGTTGGATTGGATTAGGCTGGTAGTGAGGCAGGTTATTGACAACTAGTAACATAAAGAGTAACGCATCTGATGAAACCATACTCTTGTTAAACTATACCTTTAAGTAATCTTGTTATTCCTTTGTATATAAATAAATATTTCTTGGTTTACCTAACGCCTGATCCTTGGCTGGGTTTACACAGACCAGAAGGGTGGGCAGGGCATATACCAAGGTTGGGAAACAGTATCAATGGTGGCAGCGGTGAAGAGATAGTTGTCCCGTCCAGAGCCGGAAGAATGAGGCTGAAGTGTGGGTGCAAGTAAATCTCATTTTATTAGAGTAATGGATACATCAAAGGCATTGCACTTCATAGGAAACCCTGCACTAACTCACTAGAATCCCTAACTATACTCTAGACATGCTCTGCAGCGTGTGAAGGAAGTTGACTCAACGACTCCCTACTGGGAGCGGCAGGCTTATGTAGGAAATGTTTTCGAATGTAATCTCTGACTCCTTCGTAATTCCTGTCTTTGCCCTGTCCATTTCTCGTGGCGGCGGGAACGAGGAGACAGGGGACGCGCATCCAACGGCTCATCGGTATCCGCCTGGGAACTGCTTTGCAAGGGAGGAGCTGGCACTGTCTCTGGAGCTTCCCCCAACAAGTCCTCTGCATCAGCTGGGGGAGGCATGCTCTGCTCGTCGGGAAGTGCGCTACCCGTGGGAACTGGCTGGAGTGCAGGCTGACCCCCTCCCGCAAGGTCCTGCTCAGACACAACAATCCCCAACTCTGCTTCTTCTGGCAGCGGAGGCGCCTGAAACTCATGCCTCCCCCCTTCCTGTCCTTTCTGGGTTAGCTGAGGCTCAACAATAGTGTAATATCATCAGGTATCCAGAGCAACCAAGGGCTGTATGCTTTATAGGCACAAAGATACAGGGGGGTTGTGGCCTGCAAATGCACCCAGACACAAAGTATCAATAGGCCTGGAGGAGACCAAGGCACAGTCTTAAGGCAATATTGAATTACTGGGAGTGACTGGTGGTGCTGCCTAGCAGTGGGATCTTGAGAGATCTTTGCTAGAGCCTGTGAGAGAACCATTTAAAAACCAGGACCCTGAGGTGGGACCGTGACAAGGCGGTAGCCACAGGCGGGATCTTAGCAGGTGGTGGCCTGAGGTGGGATCCTGACAGGAAGGGTTGTGACACCCCCCTCCTCCTCCCATCACCTTCCTTTTGTCCCTTCCCTCCCCCTTCTTTCCTTGCCCCTTCCCCCTCCCCTTCCAATCCCCTCTTTCCCCCTCCCCTTCCTTCTGCTCCCCTTTCCCCTCCCTTCCTCCTTTCCTCTCCTCTCCTCTCCCCTCCCCCTCCTCCTCTCCCATGGTCAGGTTTTACCTATCCTAACCATGATTGCACCAGAGTAAATCCCACTGAACTCCATAAGCATACAAATGATCAGACTTGCCTTTTCCCTCCTTCCCCTCTCCTCTCCCTTCCTCATCCCTTCTTCCTACCCTCCCCTTATCCTTCCTCCTCCTCCCCTGCCCACTCCAGCCCTCCCCATCCCTCCTCTCCCCCATGGTAAGTATTTCCTATCCTAAGTATGATTGCATGGGAGTAAATTGCACTGAACTCAATAAACATGCAAATGATCAAACTTCCCCTCCTCCCCTCCGCCTCCTGCCTGTTTCCATCCCCCTCCTCCCCTCTGCCCTTCCTCCCCTCCTCCTGCCCTTCTTCCTCCTCCCCTCCCCATCCCCTGTGGTCAGTTTCACCTATCCTAAGCATGATTGCAGGGGAGTAAATCCCGCTGAACTCAATAGGCATGCAAATGATCAATCCATTCGCAGCAAACTTGCACAGGATCCCATTTCTTACCTCCCAAATTAAAAAAGCAGAGAAATTCACTAATAGGCCAAAAAAACAAACAAACCCTTGCAGTTTAAGAGTGTACCAATAGCCAACAGATATTTTTTATCAAACTTGAAAAAGCAGGGAAATTGGGCAGCTATAATGAATGCACCAGGGGAGCTGGACCTGACCTCCTCTCTGAGATATTGTACATGTCACCAAATTCTTCCAAGCTACACTGGAAGTGGATTGGACTGTGAAAGACCAACCCAAATTGTGTTTGCATTTTTATAAATTTGCATGGCTGTACAATATCTCAGGGTCCACTCAGCCTTCTGTCCATCTGTGTTCGGTAATATGAGTACCCGGCATATGCTGGGGAGTAAAGAAAGGCCGGGGAAGGAACTGGCAATCCCACCCCATATATACGGTCTGCCTAGTAAACGTCACAAGACATTACCCTAAGAGTCGGAAACGACTCGCACTACAAGTGCGGGAACACCTTTACCTTTACAATATCTCAGAGAGGAGGTCAGGTCTCCTGCTCCCCTGGTGCATTCGCCATAGCTGCCCAATTTCCCTGCGTTTTAAAGTTTGATAGAAGTATCTGTGGGCTATAGGTATGTTCTTAAACAGCAAGGGTTTTTTGCCTGTTAACAAATACTATTGTATTATTAGGTTGTAATCTTATGCACACTCACCTGGGTAACAAAAAGGACTTTACTCAGACATTTACTAATAAACAGCACTGTACATTTTTTCTCCTCTGTGGAAAAGTTTGGAAAACAGCAGGTACTAAGTAACTGTAGAATAATTTTAGGGCATTTCTTCACTGCAAATGAACTCCCATATAGCGTAGCCCTGCTGTTTCACCATATTTGGTTTGAATTCTAAATGCAGTCAATATAGTAGGTCCTGCCTCTGATCCTCTATGGGTCAGTCATACCTTGTGCACACAACCTACATGTGTACAAGCTGTATGCACATAGGTTCTCTCAGCAAGATCTGCAAGACAATAGTCTGCAAGATGAAAAACTCAATTTTTATGCCGTGAGGCTTTGTGAAACAGGCACAATCAATGCATAAGAGTTTACAGTGCTTGGAAAGTTTCTTTTAAAAAGAACTAGTTCTAGTTCTAAATAACCTAGACTATCTCCTTCCCTACAGACCCTGTTGCTGTTAACATCAGCAGAGGAAGCACTCTTGGTAGTTCCACTACTCTCAGAAGCTCAGGGGATATTACAGGACATGACATTCTCTGTGGCAGGCTTTTAGTTGTAGAATATCCTCCCCACAGAAATGCATCTGGCACCTTCAATATATAGTTTTCGTTGTATGCTGAAGACGTACCTCTTTACGCTTTTGACACTTGAAATTTATATTTTTAGGACCCATTATATTATTCTGGTTATAACTTGTTTTCAACTGTTTTTAATGTTGTATTTTAAATTGTTGTGACATGACCTCTGACCTGAATAATCATACTTTTACATTATCAACTAGTTCAGTCCACATTCATCCAAATGAAACTTTTTCATTCATAAAAAGTTCATCCTCTGCCATTTTTTTAGCACTAAAAATGTTACAAGTTGCTATGCTGAAGTATAGGGTCCAAAAGTAAAACAAGGGCCACACACAAGTAATAAAACATTGGACAGACACCATGTCAACAGGTGGAACTTTCCCCATAATTGTATTTCCATACTACAAAAGGCTTGCTTTGTTTAATTTCAGACTACCACACAACTGTTAAAGACACAAGGCATCATTTGCTTTGTTCCCATACCTGTACTTTTTGCTGCAAGCTACTCCTGTTTGGTCAGCAAAACTCTTCAACTGAGAATATACAGGAAATGCCTCACATCCCTTCCTTTTGATTGCTTAGCAACAGTGATTAAGTGACTAAGCATCCTTAGCTACAGCAATGCCTCTGTATCTACCTAATAACCTTAAGTATGTTGCCTTCATATTTGTTTTCTAACTTTCTTTTAGACATCCCATATAGACTTACTTTTTCTAAAAAAGGGGGGGAAGAAAGAAAGCTAAATGGGGCTCTGTTTAGGGGTAGGGGGAGAATGAATATGAAGATGAACTTAATTTATCTTTAATTCACCTGACCATTATGGGAACTACTTGTCAGCTTCAGGACTAGGGGCTGGGCAGTAATGAAGCAGCAGGCAGTTAGCTGGGCAATAAATCAGTCAAGGCCAGGCAGATAACGGAGGCCAGCTGGCAGAAGAAAGGATTGACAAACTAACCAGTAGCAGTGTCCAAGAGTGTTGTCCAGGTAGGGAAGCAGAGTTCAGAAAGCCAGGGGGCCAGTCTGAAGGTCTAGAGGCTAGCAACGGCGTTACACGTGAGGGGTCACAACCGACATTGTAGTCAGCCATCTGCTGCAGCCAGGAACTGCCTTTTATAACAGACTCCCTAAGACAGGTGCCTGTGATTAGTCTCCCAGCTGCTCAGAGCTGCTTGTTCTTAAACGACCCGACCTCTTCCTTTGTTGCTGTGCTACTCGCTGGCGTCTCCTTTCTGAAGTGGGGAGGGGAGCCTCCTGTTCATACCCAGAATCCGATTGAGGGGCTTCAGCCAGGTCCTGGACATTCTCCAGCTGGGGAAGAGCCAGAGTTGTCTCCTCAGGGGTTCCACTAGTTCCTTCTCCTGGGTCTGCCAACTCTGCCTCTTCCTCTTCCTCCGAGTCCTCTGAAGGGGCCATGACACTACTTTCAGTTGTCAGTCAGAGATTTTTTAGCTTGTTCCATGAGTTTCATTCAACTGAACTAATTCATTCTGAGCCATGGGAGTCTTAAGGCAGAGTCTTCCACCATGATCTGCTCCTCTCTTCTCCATGCATTCCTTGTATATAGATTTCAGATATCAACACAGGGCTTCTGTGTTCCTCAGTTACAATCCTATCCTATGTTCCAGCTCACCTCTGTTACTTTGTAGCAATGCAGATTTCCCTAGGGATGTCTGACTATGGTTTCCATTTTCTTTTGTCCTCCTAGAATAATTCCCCCAACACACCTCTTCTTCATACTTTATTCATTAACTAGATGTACACAATTATATGTTCCTCCTTTCTTTCTAGATTTCTGTTTCAACCTTGGAGACTATTGTGGCAACTCCACAAAAAAGAAAACAAAACTGCATGAGTATGCAACCTTCTATTGTATTTCTGCTATATTCTCCCTGCCACATGAAGTATAGTGATGTTTTAGACCCAGAACAGTGGGATTTGAAATTGAAGGTGCTTGAAAGAGTATCAAAGGATCTCTCTCCCTCCTACACAAACACACACATTTTGGACTCCATCTGCATGAAGAAATACATTGTAAAATGGGATAACATTGCTGGAGATATTTTCTGAATTGCAGGTGGGTGGATTATGGTTTCCATAGGAATAGTGTCAGAGATGTTAGGAAGTCCTGCGCTAAAAAAGAAATAGCATTTTATTATTAATACTGGGGAGAGGGATTAATCTTTTTTAATGTTATGATTTACCACCAACCAAATTAAATTTACTTACTTATTACACTACTGTTTTTAGAAGGGGTCATGATGTGGCTAAAATTAGGGGACTTGGGTTGAAGCTTGTAAATTTCATGAAGGTTCTCCTACCTTTCTCCCCAAAATCTGGGAACTGTTGGCTGCTGCTATATCTCCTTCTACAGATCTCTTTTTACAGATCCCTCTAGGGATCAAATTAGTCAAAAGCCTTTTTCCATGGACTGACCAGGTTCAGTCCAAACTGTTCTATGTCATGCTCAGAGATGCTTAAGGGAGTTCTTACCCCTCTCAGAATAACTAGGAAAACCATTTTCAATGGGCATCTTAGTGCCCCTTCTTTATCACTTGGCCTAAACCCAAACTAGAACACTCCAATGGGCTGTTAGCTGCCACCACTTACTAAACACAGAGTAGCTTGGCTAAAGGATGTGGGGTGAGACACTATGCAAGCTGTTCAGACTCTCCTTGAATCAAACCAAACAGCTATACTTTAAATAATTTGATTTATTAACAAAATATACAGAACATGGTATTGCAGTCAACTTAAATAAATAATAAATGGTTGTTCTAGCTTCTAAACTTACCCTAACTACTAACAGAAGAAGGTAGCTTCTCTTATGTGCTGCAGCATTAGCTGAGCCAGGAATCAGCAGTTTCCCTATCTACCCTTCCAGCAGATGAACAGCATGGACTTCATGGAGCTTCACCAAGCTAACTCCAGCTGAAGACCCCTAGCCCAGGACTTGGCTAAGCATCTATAAATCTCTGCCTGTGAAATGAACACAGTGGCCTAAACTGCATCAGGATGTTGGCAGAGGTGAAACAAAGTTCACAAAGGTCAATCTTGATTGCCCATTTAAGAAGGATAGAAGGCAGGAAGGAACCTTGGGCCTTTGGATTGCAGCAAAAGGTCAAACAAACATTTTAGGCATTTTCTGTCATTTAGCTCTAAACTTTCCAACTCTCTGTGACATGTTCCAAAATTCATTATTGGAACTTTCCAGTCCTCAAAGCACTCTGAAGGCATCACAAGCATTTTTTCCAGTTCGCTTTACAATGACAACCATGGAGAACTAGCATCCCATTTGTATTTTGCAAAGCCAGCCTAGCAACTCTGCTTAACAAGCCAGCCTAGCCACTGTTCTTAGAGTTCCAGAAGTACTAGGAAGAAGCAGTCACAAATCAAGAATTTGGAGAGACTGCTGGCATCCATGTCCGCTATTTCCAGCAAGTTATGCTTAGGATCAGTTATGTTTACACAGCTCAAATATAAACAGAGTGATGGAAAGAAATGCAGATTTATGTCTGTTTACCTGTTGAACAATTTATCTGATGATGATATTCAAAACACATTGGGACTTGGTTATTAAATGATCTTTGCACTTAAATCACTCTGCCTGCTGTATTTTTTTCATTCCTATTCCACACATTCACTAAGCAGACCTGGGTATGGTCAGTTTCTGGATGGATGACCACCTGGGAGCCACATGTATTCCAAAAAGAAGATTAGAAATGGAAGAAAATTAATTTAGAAAATATATTTATATTAATATAAATGGACAGTTGTTCAAAACACTGGCAACTTATAGTGCAATCCTATGCATGTTTACTGAGAAGTAAGTCCCATTGAATTCAATGGGATTTACTCTTAGAGAAATGGTGTAGGATTTCAGCTTCAGGGTGGCAATGTGGACTTTTTTCTCCAAAGAAAATCCAAAATGTAATATTTTGAGATTTTTGTTGAATTAAATGCTGCATGAGTTACCTTGTAACATTAATAGCTCAGCATAACGCATGAATGTTTTGAAATATATTTGTTAAGCTGTTCATTGGTGGCCTGCCAAATGCTAATCTAGATGGACTTTAGTACATGTTGAAGGTAGTCATATGGTTAGAATAGGACTAGGGAGATTCAGGTTCAAATCCATAATCCATATATCTCAGGGTGACCTTGGGCCAGTAACTCTCTCTCAGCCTAAACCTATCTTGTATTTATTTATTTTAAAATTGCTTAGAGATACTATCTGACTTCTGTGAAATGATGTTTCATAGACCCACTCATAATACAATCCTGAATGAGGGATGCTATTGGGGGATGTTGTTCTAGAATCTATTCTGGAAAGAGACCTTGGGCAGCAATGGCCCAAGACATTTTGCTATCTGAGGTGAAGGACAGTATGGCATCCTTCCATTTTATGTACAGAAGCTGACCAGGCATGCAGCTGAATTTTACTTCAATAGAGGTGATGATACAGTGTCTTGTTCTATCACACCTGAGGGCAGCAGACTAGCTTAGGTAGCACAGGTCTGCCCTCCAACATCTCATCACTACTTCCTGCCCCTTCCTGGCCCATCTGTTTCACTCTGCCTCATGGTAAGGCCAGCCCTGACCTTTAGGAGAATGTTAAGATGTCTAAGATGAATGTCTTGAAACATATCATAATAGTTTGGGAACAGGCATGGATTTGAGAGGCAAGGAGGAAAAGTCTAAAATACTTTATTAGGTGTCTCTGTAACCTGAAGTTGAGTACATTACTAGAAATATTCCGTAAAATGTATTTTCCCCTTAAAGTTTCTCACTTGGTGGGTAATGATGATCCGATATGCTGCATAAGAGAGGCATTTATTTCTACCACCACCAGGTGGAAAATGTATTGGTGCCTCTTGCTTCTTGGTTTTCTTTTCTGCAAAATGTAGAAGAAAACACAGCCACATCTTTATCTGAAAGGACTCATAAATCTAATTAATGGCAGACAGTGTTTTCCAAGTGTGTCTCAATTAAAACTGTACATAGGTACACAGTATGGAATTTCCAGGTACACATGGAACAAGCTGCTGCTATCTGCAAAAAACAGATGATGAGGATGTTTAGTTAAAGCTTTTTTGTTGCTGCAACACTTGAGGAAAAAGTCTCACATGCTTCTGAAATGTTTTCAGAAATTTGTATATTAGCGCCATGCTAAAGAAGCTGATTAAAACTGTGCAATAACAATCTTGCTATAAGGTAAGCTGTTACACTGTCTCGCCATCGGGCAACATGGTGTTGGGAGCGGTGCAGGGCAGTGAAGACAACTATGCGACAGCAGGCGAAGCCCAGGAAGGCCAGAAGTGAGAGGCTGGTGACAGCAGAGGCCCGGGAGGGCTGGCGTGAGAGGCTGGTGGCAGCAATGGTCTGGGAAGGCCAGGTGCGAAAGGCTGGTGGCAGGAGAGGAATGGCCTGGCCTGGCATGAAAGGCTGCAGGCAGCAGCAGTGGTGAGACAGCCCTGGCATGGCCAGGTGTGAGAGGCTGGTGGTGACAGCAGTGGCAAGAGAGGCCTGGTGGAGGGAGGGAGATGGCCCTGGTGATCCATGGGGAAGGGGGAGGGCCCTGGTGACTCATGGGGGAAGGGGAGAAGGTGGTCTTTGGCAGCAGTAGATAGGATTAGCGAGTGAAGTGAGCAGGGGCAGCAGCCCCTAGTATATAAAGAAATAAGTCACAATGATGATGAATTAATCCCCCAAACAGCTAACACATACATCATATATTTCTCCTTATATGAAAACTGGATATTTGTCTTTATAATACATTGATAGCTTATGATGGTGGCTATCTCTATATTTATTTCTTTAATTACAATTATAATTATAATTTCTTTAATCACATCGTTTATAATGTGAATCTTCTATTATTCTGAAAGATTATCGGCTTTTTCCAACAAAACAACTATGTCATTTTGCATTAAATACATGTTGTATGTGTCATCATGACTTATTTTATTTAGATATTATTCCTGTACAAATGTAATTCGCCTCTTTTGTCCCTTTCTTTTTATATATATTTGAGGGAACGCCTAACATTATTTTCAAAGAAATAGTTTTATATATGTTTTTAGCAATATTTTTTAATGTTAATTGCTTTAGGATTTTTCATGGGAAGCAATCCATAAATTAAAGAAATAAAGCTTCACACATCATGGTGCACTGACATGGCAACTTGAAGATGGTCATATATGGATCCAATGCATATTGAATCCAATGTACATACAATAGGTGTAATGCATTCCATAAAATTCAGATGGCATAGGGTTTCAGCTCTTCCTAGTCTCTCAATCCTCTTGATACATAGGGACCCCTACAAAACCAGCATAGGCTGTGCAATTCTCATACCTGAGTATCACTGGGGGGGTGTCCTAAACAGTTTTATTGAAGAATGCTTCCCCTAATTTCCTAGAATCCTGAAACAAAAGTGTGGGGAGCTAAGGAACTGCCCAGTGCTGTGGAAGGGTGAGTTCACACATTTCTCATCCCCAAACCCATACATGGCTTATATGGATGATCTCTTTTGGATTACTAGCTGGTTTGGGGTCACAATGTTCAAGGCTAAAAATAGCTAGTTTAAGCCAAAGAGCTTTAATGTGTATGTCAACAGTCAGAGGTTGTTGGTGAGAAGTCTGGATGATGGACTTTAAGAACTTGGGTCTGAGATATCTTAAGGACTGCTTGATCTCTTATACCCCTGCCTAATTACTAAGTTCTAAGAGGGAGTCTCTGTTGGTGGTCCCCCATGGCTCAGCTGCACAGCATATAACTCCTAAAAGCTGTGCATTCACTGTTGTAGGTCCAAGCCTATGGATCACCCTCCCAAATCAGGAGGCACCCTTCTTGCTGAACTTCACGCCCATGATAAGACTTTCTTATTTCAGCAGGTATTTTAAGGTATCTTCCTGTTTTTATGGTTAATTTTAATTGTTCATATTTTCTGTATGATTTTTTTGTTTATATATCACTAAGAAATTCTGAATATTAAGCATTATATAAATATCTAAAATAAATAAATGCCACTATACATCTCTAAAGGATAATTTGTGGCCAGCCAAAAATATTTTGGTGCCTGAGGCAAAAAAGAGGGAAATCCCAGACAAAAACATTATAGTAATCAACTGGCAATTTGTTGTTTTTAAAAGACTAAACTCTGCCACCTGACAAAGGCCAGTCCTGTATAATAAAGTAGCCATTAAACACAAGAGAGCAATCATAACTGGTCAGAAATACAGGGACACAAGCTTGAATAAGAAATGTCATAAATGGTTTGGGAAAGTTTTGAAGTAGAAGGTGTGACTGTAAAAGTAGCAAACCAACAAAATGACATTGGTAACAATGGCTTGACTGCAGATTTGTGTTAATTTCAGATTCTATGATAGGTCAGCAAAAACCCTTCTTATCATGGTTCAATGCAGGGATGGCTTACATTTTTCCAGCCACATTGACTCTCTGAGAGCTGCAGGTCAAAGTGGGTGTAGCAAAATTGTAAAAGTAGGTGTGGCTTTTTGTTTGTTAAGGACACATTTGAAGGGGTCTTAGGAGAGTCACCAAAAATTGGCATCTCAGAATCACAGCAGGGGATCCTCAGGAAAGGATCTTAAAGTTTAAAAAAAATGATAAATTTGGGAGATGGGTCAAAAAAAGTTTGGTATCGCAGTAGAGTACCTATGGGAGCAATCAGTAAAAAGGAATAAATGTTTTTAATTAATTTTTATTTTTTAAAAAAATGACAAGAGGGTCTAAAGGAAACCACAAAAATCCTGTTGGGGGGCCAGATATGGCCTGCAAGCTACAGCATATTCCCTACCCCACCCTCATTTGATGTGAATCATTAATGTAAGTGAGGAAATAATTGTTTACAAGTGTGTCAACATTAGCGTCTTCATGGCTAGGAAACAGGAAGAAGTGTCTCAGAGAGGAAAGAATGGCTTAGCACAAAAAAGGGATTGGAATTCCTAACAAAACTTGTAAAACAAAACTTGTAAACAGAAATATCCTCTGTTCCATTATGAATTTTGGATTTTTCCACATGATAACATTTTGGTGCAAAATACACAGTACTCTTAGTCATTTACTTGTAGGTTCCAAGACAGACATTTACAGGTAAAAAGCAATTCTTCTCCCAGCTATTTGTTATTGTGTCATGTTAAATATGGTCATTGCTGCATGAACATCATGCAGGCCTACTAACAGTGTCATGGTTGACATGGGGAGAATTGTGTGAATTGGATGTCTGCTCATTCAGTCATCTGCATGGAGCATTATCAATATACATGATATCATACATATACACAATGTATATGCTTGCTCCTCTATTATAAGAATTATACCAATGACCTGATAAGTGTCTGAACCAAGTCACAGTCCCTATGATATTATATGTGAGGAACAACACAACTTGTTTTTGTTGTTAGGCCAAGTCTACAGTGATAGAATACATGCTTTGTGTGCATTAGACCGCAAATTCAATCCCTAGCACTGGGAGATGGTGTGGTGGGCTGCCGTCACTTACCTGACCTCTGGTAGGGGAAGCAGGGAGTTCGGCATCATGCAAATGCACCAGCAGGAGCAATAGACTGGCTCCATTTGTAAATTGGGCCCTGTGAGAATAGGATGCTGGACTACATGGGCCACTGGCCTGAATCCAGAAGGCTCTTCTTATGTGCATAACTCAGGCTTTTGTGCTCCCCCTGCCCCCATATTCTCCACCATGGCCATGAGGTGCAACCCCAATGTTGCAGCCCCCCTGCCCCAGTCCAGCCTATTCAGATAAGCTGCAGTGATGTTACCACAGGAAGGACGGCTCCAAAACTCCACCACACCACACCATTACTGGTCTGTAAATAGTCTGCTTCTGATCTGCTTCTGATTTCAATTAGCCACAATTTAGTGTTGTGTCAGAATCCTAAACTGTGGTTAATCTTAACTGGTTAGTTGAAACAAGGACACTTCATAAACTCTGTTTAATTAAGACTAAGTACAGTGTGTGAAGGTTCAGTCACAACACTTAACTGCAGTTACTCCAATATAATACCAAACCCTTCTGAGCTCCTCTTGACTGTACACATTGATGGCGCTACTATATAAAGAATAAGGGTAACATAGTTGCCTTCCAACAATGAATTGTGAAAAAGAAGCCATTTATTCTGACTGTGATATTTGAAGGAGGATAACCTGGGCTAGTTTGGATTTAATGGCTTCTCTCCTGCATTTACAATCTGGCAACATAGGTTGCAATCTTAACCATGCTTACCTGGAAGTAAGCCCCATTGAATTCAACAGAACTTACTTTTGAGTAGACATGGTTAGGCTTGCACTGACAGCGAGCATGCATGAGAACAGGAATCTGATTTATGTTATCCATTTTTTGTTGACCGATCTGAGAAAGTTGCAAAATATAAGCAAACAGCAAATGCTCAGATATGTGATATTAATAAAATGTACAGAGCTATTATTCATGTTTGTTCCTTCCTTGATAATTTTTGGGATTTTCCATTGTCCCTCATTTCAGCATATATAATTCATTAACAGTATGGTTATGGTACTAAAACCAGTCGTTCTGGTAGTAACTCACTGAAAAATTCTGAAGTTAAGTGATTTTAGAAATGCCACAGGCTGCATCTTTTTATTTTACTCATGATAACTGGACTATTTTGTCAAATCTGTACAAAATGCAAAACTTCCCCTTTTTATTTTTTATCTCAGATGTTCAAATGTGATGTGAAAACTGTCCAAAATCTGGGACTAATGAAATACAAACGTGAGGGAGAAAGGAACCTTAATACAGAAATATGAGGGGGGTAAAGGAAGTCCTATGGGGCCAAAACAAGAAAATAACAGGCTTAAAGAGCTGCAATATATATGTGTGTGGGAGAGATCCCATCATAACATTTGGGTCATCAGTGCGGTGTTGGCAGGCAACATGTTCCCACAGAGACTTTCACTGGCATCCACAAGGTCACCTCATTCCCCTGCCTCTTACCCTGCTGAAACTAGTTTTAAAAGAAGCTTTCTACTGTAGCCAACAGAAGGCTGTTTTTCAAGCCTAATTGTAATGGGGGGGGAGTCAATTGGGAGGACAGTTAAACTTGAGGATGGGAGAGTTAACCACTGCACAGTTGCGATGCATGTGTGGTTGTGCAGCTGTGATGTGTACATAGTGCCCACAACAGATTCTCCAGTTTGCAAATGTGCCCACAGGACAAAAAGTTTGGTAATGTTGCCATAATATTTTACCTGGAACACCAAAAGGCCAAGTCTGGCCAGATCATATAACCATTCAACATATTTGCCCTTCTAAATTTAAATCTAAAGAGGCCAATGCAATTCCTGTATTTCCATTGCTAATGTCAGTGCATCCATCAGATCACTGAGGAGTAATGTGGGACATCAGTTCCTCAAGTGACCACATTGGTCATCCTGTCCGTTCCTTGTCTAGCTTCAGTTTATGCGTCTTGGGGAGGCTGGCTGGCTTTCCTAGAAAATTCCATACTGACCAATCAATAACGCTTTTGTAATGCAATCCCTAGATCACTGCATTCTGGAAAGTATAAGGTAAGTATCTAATCTCTGCTTTCAGGATGACTAAAAAGCAATATGACTGACAGGTTTGTATCCTTTTTCAAAGGTGATTAGGTGTTCCTCCTCAACATAGTTTGCAGAACTGGAAAAACAGGCTATATCCCAACACTTCCTCTTTTCTTCTCTCTTTCTTTTATGAGTCACTGGAACTTCTCCGGCTCAAATACACACTAAATAAGCATGACCTAGATTGTTTTTCTCATCCTCTTTTCTAGAGAGGATGGTAAAACCCATTAGGTCACTTTAAGAAGTGACACTTGAAGATGTGAAAGCACTGAAATTAGCAAAAGGACCTCAGAAATTAAATTCACTTCTCTCTGTAGTAGCAGCATTTTGAAATGAAATATTGAAAGTTCAGAAACCCAAAGTTATATAGAACAAATTAACCCAGAACTGTCACTAGAAGCTAAAATGATGAAACTGAGGTTATACTTTGGACACATAATGAGAAGACAGGAATCACTAGAAAAGACACCTGGTTTTATTTAATGAGTTTTTGTGTTTATTTTGGCAAAATCTACCTTCCTTCCTCTCTGTGTCATTTATTATGTTTTCCTTGATAAATTTCATCCAGCATCCACCCTCTATCTATTTTCATTTCATCTCTTGCTATTTGGCCTTATAAATTGTTTAAACATAATCTGTTTAAAACACAGGAAAGTTTAAACACATTCTTTTTTAAACTCATTTCATTGCAACCTGTTTCAGCTGTTTGGCACTATCTTAGACTTAAAAGAATGGCTGGAGGGGAGGGTGATACTGGGAAAATTCCTGTGATTTAGTTCATAAGAAATCCTAAACTGTATTTTCTTTCCATGGAATGTTAAATCCAAATGCACATATTGATCAGTAAGTATATTCAGAGCTTGGAAAAGTTACTTTTTTGAACTACAACTCCCATCAGCCCCAGCCAGCATGGCCACTGGATTGGGCTAATGGGAGTTATAGTTCAAAAAAGTAACTTTTCCAAGCTCTGATTATTTTATTGTTTACATTTTCCTATCTACACAGTTGTCTATATAATCAAAGCAAAAGCAATGAACTAAATTGATTGCTTGCATCACAGTCTACATTGTTCTACTTTCCTCAATGACACAAATCATAGGGCAAAAGCAGCTGTGTTCAGCAGTAGATTCACTTGAGTAAAGAGCTTATTAGAGCCCTGAAGTCCCTAATAGTTGAATATGTTGCTAGTGGCCAAATAACAAAAAAAGCAGTATGATTGGGCAGAGGCCATATAAATATTATGTTGGTATAATAAGAATGAATTTTCCAGCAAACATTCTGCCAAACATGACATGTTCTTGAGCTTTTTAAAAAAGAATGCCTGGTTACATAATTAGCTGCAAAATGTAGTTTATTTTTACAGACATTATTGCACCAGTGGAGTTTCATAGGGATCCCATCTACCTATCTCTGTTGTCACTCAAGAACTTGTCTGGTACCATGATGACAACTATGGAATCATTATACCTTGCTGCATGCCATCGCCTCCTGCATTGTTAGTAAATTAGAAACAAGGCAGCTCAGTGCTGGAAGCAAATGCAGAGTATGGAATTCTAGACGGTTTCAGAAAGCATGCAAACTCCCTACTGATATGAAATGGCTGGAATATGGAGGTGGCTTGAATTATAGCTCACATTGTGCCCACATTGTTGATCCATCTTCACCAGCCATACTGGCTGCATATGCGCCATACATTTAAACCACAACCCCCTCAAGAATCCTGGGAACTGTAGTTTGCTAAAGGCATTGGGAATTTTAGCTCTGTGAGGGGTGAACCACAGTTCCCAGGATTCTTGGAGGGCAGAATGGCATTCTTGGAGGGCATTTAAATGTGTATGTAGCCCTTCATGCTGTTTCATGCCACCAACAAGGGTATTCTGTAGAGTGGACAGAAACTTCTTGGGCACCCACTTCACACAAATGGCAGTATTAGTTTTGTTTTTTACCTTCTCCTATTTATGTATCTTTTCAGCTCTAGCATCAGGCCATTAGGAAAAATGCTTTCACACAGTCCCCTTGAGCAGTGCAGAGCACAGACAGGCAGGATGCATAAACTGATGCACATTTTCATTCTGTAATATAGCTTCTGTGTATTGCAGAGAAAATGGTCGTGGCCTGATTTAATGTGGGTTTAGGGTTGCCAGGTCAGAAGCATCCAAAACCCTGAGATTTCAGGGGCAGGCCCTAGTGATGTCACGGGGGCAGGCCCTAGTGATATCATGTGGGGGTCCTAGTGATGTCATTAAACATGATACATTAAGCATCAACCACAGTTACCTGGCGCATATAATTCAAACAAAAACATTTCTCTGACTGGAAATTAAGATGGAAATCTTAGCTAAAAGATGGTGTTCCCAGGTCCATCTGAACTAATGGAACCTTCTCACCTGCTTAGGGAGCCTGGGTAGGAAACATTTAATCTAGCCTACTTGTTTCTGGCAAGAAGGGTTTAAGTGCCCTCAGGCCAATCCAGTCACCAGAAAGCCATTGTAGGAAGAAAGGAGCCTAGTGTTCTGGCGATGTTAGATGGGAGCACTCAGGAGTAAAGATGGATGCCCCTGAACGCTGCAGTTCCAAACACAAGGACTAAGCTCCATAGAACTCACTAGAACTTACTTCTGAGTAGATAGGGTTTGGTAAAGCTTGACTAGGGATCTTCTGCAAAGATATTCATATACAAACAGGTTTGGCAGCCCCCTGCCTGGAATGCCCTACCCCTGCCTTTTAACATGCCTGTTCCAAACTTCTTTACAGACTTGACCCTTCACTTCAGAAAGAGGTTTGAGAAATGGGTAAGAGTAAGAAGATTCTCTACCCTTTTCTGTCTACACTGTGGGCTGCTATAAACTCACTTTGACAGCCAACCTAATTCCAGTGAGTAATAATAGACAGAGAGAAAACACACATGGTTTGGTCTATCTTCACAGATAGTAGCATGGGAATAACAGCAGTTGCAGCCACACGTCTCAGGATGTGAATTCTCTTTTACCATTACTGGGCAAGAAACAAACCGTCATGAAACCAACAAGGTGCATCATCAGTGGATTTAAGGAGGTTGAACTGAGTACATGGAACCACTGTTCTTGCTGAGGTTAAAGGTAAATGAAATGCAAATAGAAAAAGTAAAACAAAAGATAGTGGTGGTTTCCTAAATGCATTACTTAACCAACCACAACAAGATTCCTATGAGTAAGACAGAAAATTCAGCATCTCACAATCAGTCAGGATTCCTAAGCAAAAACCAAAACTAAAAAATTCCTGGCAGCCAGTCAGCCAAGTCACAGATATCCCCATGCAGCACAGCCTGACCCAGGGGCTGCAGTTAGTGCAGAATGCTGTGGCACAATTGTTGACATGAATGAGACCCAGTCAGTACATAATACCTCAGCTCTGAAATCTGCACTAGTTGCTGATTTGCTACCAGGCCAAATTCAAGGTGTGCTTTCCATGTTATGGGTGCCACATAGTACTTGTAAGAAATCAGCCCTTTAGTGAGGCAGCACCTACGCTTTGGAACTCTCTGCCTATTGACATTAGGCAGACACTTTCATTGTACTTTTTTCGGCACCTGCTAAAAACATTTTTGTTTAGGCAAGCCTACCCAGGCATGTAAAAGCTATTATGATTTTTGTCTGTTTTGAATTCATTGTTGGTTTTATTATTTTGAATGTTTTAAATTTCTGTCTTTAACTGTTTTGCCAATAATTTTATTGTTTTAATTCCTTCTGTAAACAGCTTTGAGTTTGTTTTTTTACAATAAAGTAGTGTATAAATGTTATAAATAAAACATATAAATTTTGGAGTCACTGTGGCCCTTGGCTCTCTTTCCACTTTTAGGAACAAAGGAATCTGGCTTATACCAACTCAGGACATTTGATACCATCTAGCTCAGTACTGATGACATGGACTAGCATTGGTCCTCTGTGATTCCAAGCAATAGTGTTTTCCAGAGATTGAGTTTTGGACCTTTGCATGCAAAGCATATGCCCTGCCACTGAGCTACAGCCCTTCCCTGGTTTAAAAAAGTATCTTTTAAAATTGTTATTTTCAGTTCACTAATGAATGCACAGCATAAGGGCAGATCCACACCATGCATTTACAGCACATTCAACAGACATTTGAAACACATGAATCCCACCACAGAATCATGGGAACTGTAGTTTGTTAAGGGTGGTGGGAACTATAACTGTGAGGGGAAAACTACACTTCTCAGGATTCTTTGGGGAACTCGTGTGCTTTAAATGAGAGTTGGATGTGTTTTAAATGTATTGTGTACATCTACTTAATAAACTTTACTTGCATTTAAATCATTTTAATTAATTATTTTTTAAATGGAAACAAGCTATAAAGTTTACTGGGTGACCATGAGCTACTCACAATCTCTCAGCCTAATCTGCCCCTCAGGGTGAAAACAACAGGGGGGACCATGACCACCCCAAGGAAGGACACACTTAAAATGTAGAGGAAATAATAATGTACAACCATAGTGTGAGATCGGATACTTATCGGGACGTAATATGAAGCAATATTTAAATAAGCATGACTGTCAAAGATGTTTATTATTCACACAACCTGTAAAGATATTTATAGTGCAATTCTATGCATGTTTACTCAGAAGCAAGTCCCAATGAATTCAGTGGGGCTTACTAAAACAGGGAAGCGTGAACAGAACTGTAGCCTCAAGTGATAAGGAGCACTCAGCCAACCCAAAATTCAGAATCATGCCACTGTAAGCTGTTTTGCAACTGCATTATACTTGATTTTATGGTTATTGGATTTTAAAGGGATTTATTTCTTTTTGTGAGCTTCCTTGGTTTCATTCTTAAAAATTAGGAAGTGGGTCCCCAAATGTATATTTGGTTTAAAAGTGGGTCCCAGTCTGAAAAGTTTTGAGAATACTAAATGGTTGGGAAGGCCAGGGGAAGAGCAACTCTCTCTCTTTCTCTCTCTCTCTCTCACACACACACACGGCCTTCAATATATCCTGGGTATCCCGCTCAAAGTGAGAATGGGTCTGCTTTTGGTTTTGTAATCCCCTTTCAAACCTGTGGGCCTCAGTAAGTTCTCCATGTTGACAATTACAGGTGCCAGCCACAAGCCTGCAAATGCACACTAACTCCAAACTCATTTTCCTTCTTGCAAGCTCCGTCCCAGGTTCTATAAGCTGCAAGATTCTGATTTGCATCTTTTTTCCTGCTTTCAAAGTATGGGAAATAAACAAATAGAACCTGCAACAAAATGTTGCAGTGGATTCCTTGATGAAGCTCTTAGGGCTGTAATCAAGCTAAAGACATGTAAATCAATTTATAATCTGATTCTTATAGCCAACTAATATATTATTCTACTAATTTTATTTGCATACATTTGACTATGTCTAAAATAAAGATTTCCACATGAAAAATTATTAATTTTATTCTTATGCATTTTTAACTGTAATTTTTTCCAGTTAAGAAAAAAAAGGAAACCTATTCCTCCTTTCCTTTCCCCCAAACATAAGAAAGCCCTTTCTGTCCAGAGAGTGGCCAGCTATATATAGCTTTCTCTACCCCCAAATACAGGAAAAGAAATGGCTGCAATCCTATGCACACTTCCCTAAGAATAAATCCTGTTGAGCTCAAAAACTCTTGTTTTTAATTGTCCAGCTCTGACATCCCAGCATCCTGTAATTCAGTTGTGGGGAACCTTTTTCAGTCAGGCCAGATGGAAAAACCGAGAGAGCAATGGATATGACTCTTACCTTCGTACAGTAGGTTACATTGCAGCCATGCAAAAGTTAGAGGTCTCTACACAAACACACCTCCATCCTCCTTCTAGGCAATGAAGAGGTATTCTCACAGTTCAAGGATACATTCCAGCCAGGCAAAAGCAGTCAAAGAGGGTGTGGCCTGGGGAGAGTCCCAAGGGCCAAAGAGAGAGACCTGGACGGTCACATTTGGCTCACAGGCCTGAGTTTGCTGACCCCTGCTGTAATTACATACCAAAGATTGCAGAGCTACAGGTTTTAGCTTGCATCTGAGATATTCATTATTAAACTAATCAGAAATTACAAGACTTGCATCCTTGGGCTCATAAGGAGACTCCATTTTCTGCGTCTCCAACATATGTGTGGTTTTCATATTTTGATGCTTATTTTCAGCATTCCCCACAGAAATAAGTTTACTGCTGATTTGTCAAAATATCCTCTGGTTGTGCTGACTTGGTATTTGCTCTGACTGAGTTCATTAAGCCAGCAGGACTATAAATTGAGGACTATAAATTATCTGTATTTGTAGAGAGAGGATGAATACCTAGCTGGTCTATTTGATACAGGGTGCCTCCAGACTGCCACTATTTTACAGGAGGGATTCAAACTTTCGGCTTTTGCTGTTAAAGTTAAAGATATTAACCACTCTTCTCCAAAGTTTGCAATATAGTTCTCCAACCAAAAAATGTGTGAAAAATACATCTATTAGGTGAAAGAGTATATAAAAATTGATATATTAGTGAAAATGACAAAAAATACATGATATTATAGA
Organism: Rhineura floridana; assembly: GCF_030035675.1. Classification (NCBI taxonomy): domain Eukaryota; kingdom Metazoa; phylum Chordata; class Lepidosauria; order Squamata; family Rhineuridae; genus Rhineura; species Rhineura floridana. Next base: position 77,594,882 of record NC_084486.1, on the reverse strand, counting down.
AAACTTTGCAAAAAATGCATATTAAACAAAATTGCATACACAAATGATTATATTAGAAGAAATATGCACTAAAATGCCAATGAATTTTTGTGAATACTTTTTAAAAAAAATATCACAGTGGTAAACTCAATTTAAAATTGGAAAAATTAGAAACTGAAATTGACAAATTTGCCCATGAAAGATGATAAATCAGGAAAACAACACAATAGGCAGTTGGGGTGCTATGCAAGTGCACTTACCACATTTTGCATAATCAATCTCCTCTCTAATATCAGAAAAGTGGTGAATTCCTTGAGAGTAGATGAATTCCTCAATAATCCTGTGGTTGTTGCACTTTTAAAAAGATGGTCAGATGCCATAAAAAGCAAGCTAATTCTGTGGCATGCAGATTCACAAAATAATGGTGATCAGAGGTGGGGAGAGGCTTGGCTAAATTAACCTTTCTTTGTCGGAACAAATGCACCTACCTGTCTGGCATCATATCTTGTGTTTGTGAATTTTACACATCAGAATTTGGCTTCAGGACCATCCATTTGTTGAGCTGACTCATAGACAATTTTGTAGTGTGTGAAAGTGTGCTCTTTCTCTTTGCTCAGCTGATATTGGCCATTGTTGGAGGAGGCACAAAATACGGCCTTTAATATTGTTCTTATTTTGTTACATTCATTATCTTCGCTCTCAGCCGGCTTGATCTTTGTTGTTTTTTATTATTACAGTGGAAAGACAGATTCAAAGAAATGTAATTTTAGCAGCTGTCTGTTCCTATTTTATAACAATCTGTAAACAACTCCCTGGGAATAACAATGCCAACCATCTCCATCCTGTAAACAAGAATGTTAGTAGCTTACATAAACATTTTAAAAGCAAGCTCCAAAATCACAGATATGCCTAAAATTAAAAATGCTTGCAAATTTGGAGCAGAATACTTACTTCCAGAGTAAACTGAAGGAACACATATGTCCAGCTGTAAAAGCTAAAGCTTTTCAGTATGTCTGACTCTCACCTACAAATGAAGAAATGATGTTACTTCAACTAGAAAAGAAAAGAAGGCGCTAAGAATTTTGGCCAGAATCCAGAGAGTTACTTTAGGTGTATACATGGGCTCAGATGTGCTCATTTGAACCTTAGCAATCCATAATAACTTCCATAAGGGCAATTCCTGGGACGATAAAATCAAGCCATCATTTCACCAGTTCCTTCTTCCTGACCCAGTTACCAGGGATGGAGGCATCTTCCTTGGTAAAAGTCTTCAAGCCGAGGCCAGACAGTCATCTCCTGAGATGCTTTGGTTCTGGATTTCCTGTCTTGAGCAGGGATTGGCCAAAACTGCCTACAAGGCCCCTCCAACTCTATGATTCTATGGTTTTCTTATTTTCTGCTCTACTTGACACTCAACGTTCTGTGGCTGCTGAGTATATATACTTCTGAAACTGGGGTTTCCCAGAGCATGCTGATGCCCCCCTATTGTTTCTTAGTGGCCTTTTTTTTACTCCTATCATGTTGGCACTCACCACTTGAGTTTGCTATTATAAAATGTAAATGTACTGCCTTCAAGTCAATTCCGACTTATGGCGACCCGATGAATAGGGTTTTCATGAGACTGAGAGGCAGTGACTGGCCCAAGGTCACCCAGTGAGCTTCATGGCTATGTGGGGATTCGAACCCTGGTCTCCGACCTGGTCTCCCAGGTCGTAGTCCAACACCTTAACCACTACACCACACTAGGAAATGATAAAATACACCAAGGCAGTCTTGCTCACTTTCAGCAATTGCACCCACAATAGATATTGAATCAATGCCCTGAGGAAGGGAAGGTGGGAATGCAGCTATATACCAGCCAAGGCAGCTTCCTGTATTGATAGGTCACAGCAGGTCAGCTGTAAATCAAACTTGGAAAAGGGCTTCCATGCCAGGCTTTCTTGATGATCTCAACAATAAATAAACTTACTTTTGCTATTTACTGTGTTGTGATGATATCATAGTCACAAGAGCAAAACTGGTGCTCACCCATCTTAAGTTTTTTGTGCAAACTGCAAGACGCAAACAAATAATTCCTCTAGGGTTTGAAGTAGAAATATTTTTTCCTTCCTTAATCAATTTATATACTACAGCCATACTACCCTGAACACACCCAATCCCGTCTGATCTCGGAAGCTAAGGAGGCTCAGGCCTGGTTAGTACTTGGATGGGAGACCTCCTAGGAATACTGGGTGCCGTAGGCTTAGAGAAAGGCAATGGTAAACACCTCTGAATACCTCTTACCATGAAAACCCTATGAATATATCCAAAAAAGATTCATAGGGTCGCCCTAAGTCATAATCGGCTTGAAGGCATATAACAACAACAGTCCATTTATATATCAGCTACTAAAACATTAGTGTTACTCTTTCCTTCTCCCTCCCCCTTCCCACTAAGAAAAAAGTGTTGTGGCCTGCTCTTTTGCCTTTATGGTAGCTTAATATGCAGATATAAGCAGAGGAAGGACTTTGCAACATGGAGAGAAGCATTATTATCTGCTGAGTCTGCAGAGCACATGGCTGTTGAAGGCTAGGCACAGCTTCAAGGTCTCATTCAAAAGTTAGCAACCCTACCTCTACCCCATGCTCAAGTCTGACAGTAGGCCATAGGCAGTCATATCCAGTTACACAACAAAGGGGCGTATTAATTAACCAGGCAAATTCACTGAGCAACTTTAAATCAAGGATGGTTAGCTGTCTGAAGTGGGGCAGGGGGCTGTTTGCTTCAGAAGCCAGCTTTGGTAGGGCTCATTTAGCATGTGTTGAGCCCAGGGGTGTTGAGCCCAGCCTCTATCCTGAGGAACAAGGAGGGGGAAGGCATGAGTTGCAGGTGCCTCAGCCGTCAGTGGGCATGGACGATCCAGCTGTTGAGTCTAGCCCAGACCTTGAGGAAGAGAGCGAGCTAGCCGCCCTGCCAGTTCTCACGGATGGCCCTGCCCCTCAATGGGACAACGCTCAGCCATCAAGCACCCCCACGGAGCTGTTAGGGGAGGATTCCAAAAGAGCAGTAACTCCTCCTGTGCCAAGCAGTATCCTAGAGACGCCAGATGCTCCCCAGCCCTCTGCTTCCCCGCCTGCAGATGAGGACCCTGTTCTGTCAGATGAGCCCATGGAGGCTTGCCCCCCTTCACTGTGCTCATGACATAGGGAGTAGTGGACAGGGCAGAGGGCGTGTGTGCGAAGGAGTGAGAGGTTATGCTCCAAGACCTCTCCTATTTAAGACTGCCACACTGTGAATGGGTCGCTGAGTCAACTTTCATCACACGTTGCAGAGCATGTCTAGAGGGTAGTTAGGGACTTGTAGTGAGTTAGCATAGGGTTTTTCTATGAGGAGCTCAGCCTTTGATGTATCCATTACGTTAATAAAGCAAGAGTTCCTTGCACCCTCGTCTCCGACTCGTTCCCGCTCTGAACTGGACAGCGTGAGAGGACAGGGACTGGAAGCACATATTAGATTCTAGAGTCTAGAAGTCTCTTTCTGTGCCATCATACAGCATAATATTTTTTTTCATAAATGGAGGATTGCCTGCCACAACTTAAGCACTATGGGTCTGGCATCACAACTACTATTGAAAATTTCGTTTTAATTCAGCACTGTGCACTTAGAGATTAATTTGCATTTTCATTCCTTCACTTCTTTTCAAGTGGCACTGGTTTTTAAGCAACAATTTGTAAAATTTTAAAGAGCAGAATTAAAAGCTAAATTACACAAGATAAAAATAGAACAACCTTCTTCCAAAGGGTAATTTGCTGAAATATTTCTTATTCAGATTTATACCCTGCCCTTCAAATGTATTATCATGAAGATTTAGTAAAATATTGATTGATTGGTCAATTATTGAGGTCTAAGAAAATTACACATGCAGATAAACAATTACTCTACAGAAGAACAGAATACAAATACATAGTAAGCAACAACTGTAATAACTTCCACAAGCACAATTCCTAGGACAATAAAATCAAGCCATAGTTTCACCATCTAATCCTCTTTGCCACTGACAGGAATGCTGCCACCATCAATTGATCTCCAGGAGTTTTGCCTGCTGATAGATAACTCACGTAAAAACTGACTGACCTACCAGGTAAAGAGGCTAGAAATGGAGCAATTTGTTGGTTACGAGTGCCAAAATACATATTGCAGAAAAGGAAATCATGACTCACAGTTTCCACTTCTTCATCATTACTTGGATAGACTCCAGAGGCCACTGGATTGCCAGCATACCTCCCCAATAAAACCCGGGAGAGCATGACATTTAGGGTTGGATCCAGACTTCATCATAGTTAGAGAAGAAGACCCACTGAAATCAATGGAGCACAAGTTCATCATGAATAACTTAAATATAATTTATTTCAATGGGTCTGTTGCAGGCATGATAAAGTCTGGATCCAACCCTTTATCAGGCGGTACAATAAAATATTAAAATACAATAAAATAACAAATGCACTAACGTTTTAAATTAATACATTTAATATGAAAGGACAGCTTGTGCAAGTTTCCAAAAACAAACACTTAAGATCTGTATGACAATTTTTTACTTTAAAAATGAGAAGATGTCAAAATCAGTTACTTCCAAGTTCCTTATGAATCTTCATTTCTTTGTTGCCTAGCATATACAATTTACACAGCAGATTTAAGACAGGTACTTATTCTGTGCTTGTGCAGTGACCATCAATCTGTGGAACCCTAGGATATTGAGAAGGCTGACATTCCAGTGATGCCGAGGGCCCAGTGGCACAGGAGTGATTACTATCTTGATATATTTTTAACCACTAGTTTGCAATTAGCATACCTCTCTACATTCCTTCCAATTTGATCACTGCAGTTTAGAAACTGGGTCAGTCTCTGTGGATCGTTACACAGATTAGAGATTTTATTTTTAATAGTCACCTCAGGCTTTCTCTCTGTGCTGGCGCTTTCATGTCCAGCAATGATGTAATGGCAGGTCCACAAAGGTAAGGGCAGTACACTTTTGGAATGTAAACAGATCAGGAAGCAACATCATAGGAAGCTGACATTGTGGAACTCATCTTACCAGCATATTGCTTGGCTTGTCTCCATTTTCCTGACGGAGCTCCTGTTTCTTTAACAGCTAACCAACAGGAAGAAATTTGCTTCCTATTTTACTACATACTGGGAAAACCCACACCTGTTGGCCTTCTGTTCATCATGTAGCTGTTTAAAGGGGCAGAAGCTCTGCCAGGGAAAAAAAGTTGGCCTGACCTAATGCAGAGAGAGGCTTGACTGTAGATGAGGAATTCATGTTTATTTCTGAAGGGGGGGGCAGGGGGCAGGGATGAAATCTTAATGTATTTAAATTTTGGAGAAAGGCTCCTCTACCTTTAAAGGCTGTCTGAAAAGTACAAATTCAGCAGGCAATGTGCCTCTGAATGCCAATTGCTGGGAACCATAAGTGGGAAAAGTGCTGTTGCGCTTAGGTCCTGCTTTCAGGCTTTCCATAGGCATCTGGCTGGCCACCTAGAGAACAGAATGTTTGACTAGATGGGCCATTGGCTTCATCCAGCAGGCTCTTCTTGTGTTTCTCTTTATCATGCAACTGTTAAAGGTCTATTTACCTATGGACTGTAGAATAATCATTCCATATATTTTCAAAATGGGAACTGTGATATCTATATGCAGACATCAATGAGGCACAAATGGGAGGCTGGACTCAGAAAAGACTTTACTGATAGTAGATAACCTTTATCCTTGCAGAACAATATTGTAGGGTTTGAACCAATTACCTAGAGGGGTGTGATGCACTCTGCCTCACTTCAGGTGTTCAAGTAGAGCAGTGTTTCTCAACCGGTGTGCCTCCAGATGTTGTTGGACCACAACTCCCATCAGCCTCAGCCAGCATTGCCAATGGTCAGGAAAGATGGGAATTGTGGTGCAACAACATCTGGAGGCACACCGGTTGAGAAACACTGAAGTAGAGACTGGAAAGCCATCTGTTGGGGATGTTCTATCACTGAATTTCCTACACTGAACAGGAGGTTAGACTACAAGCCTCCATCCCTAATTTTGTGATTCTGTGAAGCAACCCCACACCTTTCCCCATGTACTGGCAAAGACCAAAGGTTGCACATGTGTACTGCCTTCATGAAGCCAGAGAATATTCCTGGAAGCAAACTTACTGATTACTCTGTAGGCACAAATTCTCAGTTAGCCCGGTTGGGGAATCAGAGAGGCTGAAGGGAGGGGTCTAACAAGAAGAAAGTAGGCCCCCACAGAGGACAGGAGGTATCCAACACAACTGTGGCACTTCTCAGGCCATCATTCATCATTAAGCACCCAGGCCAAAAGGGAAGCAAAACAAACACATGACCAAAAAAAATCTGACATAGTCTGTTCTGGAACCTGCTACAGTCTATTTAACACATGTGTGTTTATGTATGTATATATAAAATCTTTTGATTAAAATAAAATTTAAAAAATACAACAGAAAGTTAATTTTCTAAAAATGTTGTTTCCTGTTAACCTAATGCATGTAAATGGTTAAATACCAGACCCCAAGATGATAATATGTAGGCTAGGGCCACATATTAAAATAATTAGGAAGGGCCCTCCTGAATTCCACCTGCTGGTTGAACCGAAGCAACCAGAAGCAGCCTGCGGCCTTAAACAGGGAGACAATTCAGCTCAGGCCCAAATCTCCTTCAAGGTTCACACTACAGTGCTAAGTGGGGGTTTCTTGGAATCCCCCCCCAAAATTATTTACCGCCAATGGCTTCTTCTAATAGCTGAGCCTTCCACAATACAGAGAACCTCCCAGGCATATGTAAACAGAAAGAACATATCCTGTGTCTGTATGTAATCAGTTCCATTTCCTCTCCCCCCAAAAGGTGAAACCAACTGCCTGCTACTTAAATTATTACTGTCACTGCATTACATGAGTCTGAGATAGTTTTCTGAGCAGCTCAAGTAAAGTTTTTCTGCCTGGCATGAATTCCCAGCCTGTACATTTCCCTTAGTGATTATACAACATAAGATCTGTCTTATTCCCCACCTTGAGGCTCACCCCATAACTAGAGAAGAATGTAGTCAGCTACCCCTGAATAATGCCTTCAGTACTCCCGAGGTGCCTTTATTAGCTCCTGTCTCATAATGAAACAGGAAGGATGAGTTCCAGCTAAAGTGGGCAGTGGCTGTGTGATGGTTGCAATGCATCAAGACTATTGATCTATCTCCCATTGCACATAATTCTTTTTCTGTTATCTTACAGTAGGAGAAATGTATGGAAACATCTCTAGCTACAGGATAGTCTTCAAGGGGATGTTTATTGCAGTCTAAATAGAAGGCTGGTGGGAGTGGATGTGGGCATGTGACTGGTGATGGCCGCACATCCCCATAGATTTTTCAACCAGTAGGGGGTGACTCCTGGCCAAAAGGATTTGTTCTAGGCCATGGGAAAATGATATAACTTCTTGTTATGGCTTTGAATCTTTGGGAGGTCTCATTCTGCACATCCACAGTTGGAAGGAATTACAGTTGTCCCAAGCCACAGACATTTGCCTGCACCCATCTCCCACTCTGCTTCCATTTTAGTGTGAGGAAAAGAGTCCCCAAGAGAGTTTCTGACTTCTAGACAGGGAGTGGTACCATGCTAGGAGACCATCATGCCAATGCCTTTTTGTCTTCCCTGTTGACAACAGCAGTGACATTGTAAGGACCTAAGAAGACCCATGTTAGTTTAGATCAAGGATCCACCTAATCCAGCAACTTTCCTCACAATAGCCAACCATATGCCTCTGGGAAGCCCACAAACAGTACATGAGCACAATAGCCCTCTCCAAATATTGCTTCCTAGCAACTGGTACCATGAATGTGCCACAACCATGCACACTCACCTTCCTCACCAGAATTTAGACTTCAAAAAAGTTGAATTGAATTGTGGGAGGGGGGACAATCTTCCTGAAGAGTGCTGCTTGGAAGGCAAGAGTTAGCCTTTCTAAGCCTAATTTCAGCTGGGGGAGGGGCAGGGACACCAGGGAAGGCCTTTTTGTGCATATCTGCACCAGCAAGTGGTGTGTTGGTGACCCAGGACCACTTCTTTAGTAAAACAGAAAAGCCAGGTACAATTCTCCTGTGTCTGTTTTACAAGATATCTTTCTATAAACACGGTTTATAGAAATATAAATATAATAACAGCCTTTCTGATTGCTCCTCCTTGGTAATTTTACTATCTTGCTGGTAGATGTAGAATTTTCTTCTGCTTAGCAAAGGCACTTTGCTAACTGCTGCCACTGTGGGATTGCAGAGGGAGGGAATTGTCTTTCCTATCAGCATTCAATAAAAGTACAAACCAGCTGTGAATTGTGACACGCATCATGGATGAAGTGAGGATCTGGCACAGTCACAGCAGTAGGCTGCTCCTTGAGCTGTTTCCCTCCCCCCCACACACACACACACTCAGCTTGCCTGAATGAGTCATCTTATTTTTAGGTTGCTTCTGCACTGCCTGTTTTCTTCAGAACTGGCACCATTCACTCCAACACTTATTCTGCAGAAATCAAATGATGTTACTCCCAAACCATTACATTTTTGTATTTTACCCAATCCCATCCCCTTCCCCCATCCCCAAGTAATCATTAGTAGCATTAAAGCAAACATTAAAACAGGATGGCAGAGAAATTTTCCATCTTACTGGAGCAGTGCAACACAGTAACCATTTATCTGTGGCTAGATCCCATTTTGCTACAGTGACTCTTGAATAACTGAATCATGTTGGACAAATGGATCACTTGCATTCTGCCCATCTCATGTAATACTTTTATTCAGCAAAATGGCCTGCAATGGGCAGGAGGCAGCAACTTTACCAAGTGATGAGATATAAATTGAACCTGTATGGTCACTTTGGACTGAATCCATGTGATCTGAGCAAGTGATAGCCCTGAGTCTGTTGTAAAGGTATGGGACAGTAGCCAACTAAATAGTTATGCTAGAGCAACAACTTTTAGATGCGCAGTGTAATTTTCCCACCCTCTCCTCTCCCAATGTGTCCCCCTGAATCTGCATGGGGGGTTCCCTCAACCCTCCGGAGAAGATTTAGGGGAGCACAGGGAGAGAAGAGGAGAGGAAAGTTTCATTGCACAGCTAAAAGCCATCATGCTATTGTAACAGTTTGGTTGAATACCACCCATAATATGGATACAACCTTGGTTATGATTACCCTGGAGAAGAGAAAATTAAGGGGTGTACATACCAGCAGTCTTCAAATATCTGAAGGATTATCTCGCAAAACATGAAGCAGACTTGTTCCTTGTTGCTCCAGAGGGCAGAACTAGAACCAGTGGGTGGAAACTGCAGGAAAGCCGATTTTGACTCAGCATTAGAAGAAGCTTCCTAACAATGGTGGCTGGTGGCTCGTCAGTGAAGCTATGGAACTGGCTCTGGGGTTTTGTCTGAATTTTCAAGGAGCTGTCCAAGGTGCTTCCTAACAGTAAGAGCTGTTCAATTATGGAACAGACTGCCTCAGGAGGTGGTGGGCTCTCCTTCAGTGGAGGTATTTAAGCTCGCCAAGAGGGCATGACCGAGTGGATAAAGGGTGTGGGTACTGCATCTTTGTGGGAGGGAGTGATCCCAGCCACGCAGAAAGAGGCAGCGATCCAGCCAATCCTGAAAAAGCCCACCTGGACCCATTGGTTTGTGACAACTACTACCCAGTCACAAATACCCCTTTATTAGGGAAGGTGCATTGTGGTGCAGCGATTGCAAGTAATCTTGGATGGAATAGATTATCTTGACCCATTCCAGCCTGGGTTCAGACCTGGTTATTGGACTGAATTGGCCTTGGTCGCCCTGATGGATGACCTTTATAGGACGGGGGAGTGCAACCCTGCAATTTGATATGTCAGTGGCCTTTGATACCATGACCATGGTATCCTTCTGAGCTGAATTAGTGAGATGGGTATTGGAGGCAAAGTTTAACAGTGGTTCCAATCCCATCTCTGCAGTAACATTGGGTGATTGTCTTTTGGCTACCTGGAGGTTGAGCTGTGGGGTGCCATGGGGTACCATCTTGTCCCCAATGTTAACATCTATGTGAAGCTGTTGGGAATGGACATCAGGAGATTTGGGCTAAAGTGTCATCAGGATGCTGATAATATCCAGTTCTATTTGTCTGTTACATCTGAATTGGCTGTGCAAGCCCTGGACCAGTGTCTGGACTCGTTGGTGGGCTGCATGAGGGACAATAAACTGACTCTGAATCCTAGGAAGACAGAGGTGCTGTGGGTAGGTGGTTCCTGAGTCTGGAAAATTGGTAAATGGGCTGCTTTGAATAGAGTCGTACTCCCTCTGAAAGAGCAGGTTTGTAGTCTAGGGATGCTCCTGGATCCACATTTATCACGAGAGGCCCAGATGACCTCAGTGGCTAGGAATGCCTTTTATTTGCTTTGGCTGGTAAGACAGCTGAGGCTATTACTGGACCAGGATAGCATGACCACTATAGTCCATGCACTGGTAACCTCCAGACTGGATTACTGTAATGCACTATAAATGGGGCTGCCCTTGAGGTTGTTCCAGAAGCTGCAGCTGGTGCAAAATGTGGCAGTGCAACTGCTCGCTGGGGCAGGATATTGCCAACATGTTACCCACTGCAGAAAGAATTGCACTGTTTGCCCACTAGCTGTTGGGCAAAGTTCAAGGTGCTGGTTTTGATGTACAAAGCCCTCAGGGCCAGCGCTAAAGGGTGGCCAGGTTGGGCCCTGGCCAAGGGCCCCTGGGACCACAGGGGCCCCTGAGGAGCCCCTCAATAGGGTGGGGGAGGAGTAGCGTTCCTCTTCCATGATCCACAGCAGGGCAGCTGCAGCAGATTGCAGGGAGGGAGCTTGCAAGTGGCCCGCACGTTCACTGGCTCCACCTACCTGTCTCTCCCCTCTTTTGCAGCTGCGCGGGATGCGCGCACAGGACTGCCATTAACCAAGGTGGCAGCTGAGGTTTCTTGTGCTACACACGCATCCCTGCCAGTAGCACACATGTGTGCCATCAACCAAGATGGCGGCAGAGGGTTCAGCCCCTTTGGGAAACCTCGGCTGCCATCTTGGGTAATGGCAGCCCAGCGCGCACAGCTGCAAAAGACAGGAGAGACAGGTAGATGTGGCGCGTGCATGTGTGCTTGCATGCATGCACACCGGAGCCCAGGGCAAGCTGGTGCCCAAGGGCCCTGGCATGCCTGGCGCCGGCCCTGAAAGCCCTATACAGTTTGGGACACCTGAAAGACTCTTATCTCTTATATACCCAGTCGATCACTGCGCTCTGCAGGAGAAGGCCTCCTGCAGATACCATCTTATCAGGAGGTCCATTCTGCACAACATAGGAAGCATACCTATATGTGGACATACCTCTTGGAATTCCCTCCTCTTAAATATTAGACACCATCTGTGTTGTCTTTTCAGCACCTACTGCAGACCTTCCTCTTTCAACAAGCCTTTTAAGTAGAGACCTTATCCCATTTTGCGTCTGTTTTGGAACTGCTCTTTAAAATGTTTTTAAGCATATTTATTAATGTTTTTAAGATTTTTTTAAAAATGTTTTTAAGATGTTTTGTTTTTGAGATGTTTTAAGATTTTAGTGTTTTGTCCTTTGTTTCCTACCCTGGGCTCTTTCTGAGAGGAAGGGGCAGGATAGAAGTTTTAATAATAATAATAATAATAATAATAATAATAATAATAATAATAATAATAATAATAATATCATACATTGCAGATCCTGCACTGCTGGGGCGGGGTCTTGATAGCCTCCAAGATTTCTTTTAGATCTATGTCCCATCCATGTAGAAGGTGATTGGAAAGAGTGTATTTATTTATGAGCTGTAGTAACCATCTGATGTGTGTGACATGGGAAACACAGCAAGGGTTGAAAAAATGAGGAACCCAAGGACAAAGCACCTCAATCCACATGCAAAACTAATAGCTAAGTAAGGAGTAAATCCCCCAATTTCCCTCCACGCACATTTTATAGCTTCAAGTGTGTATTGATGCTGCAAACGTTAGCTAACAGTCTGACTTTGTACTGACCTTCCACATAAAATAATAGCAAAATAAATATGTCACTGTTGAGTTTGATTTACCAATAACAATGCAAACAAAGAAACAGATAAATAACGGAATGCTAAGTATTCCTTCTGAGCATCAGTGGGATGGGTGTGTTTCTAGTTTGCGTTTCCAGCTGAGAGTGCGTGTGTAAAGAATCTTAGTATGCAGCATTCTCTTAATATTTTCAGCAGAACAAAGATTTGGATGAATGTTTGAATCAACACTGAACATTTCCTGAAGGCATGAGTCACATCCAACCATGGGGTAGATGGGAGTTAAGCTGTGAAAACTTTTGAGGTGAATCCTCAATTTTGCATGGTTGCAGACTGGAGTGACTGAAAGCGCCAGTATTGACACTGCCAAATTTACAAAAAATTATAAGTGGCCTTTAAAAACCTTGCATTTTCAAACACAAAAAGTCAAGTTACTCAGGGAAGCACTGCAAGGAAATATTCAGGATCTCCGTTCCCCCCCCTTCAACCAGAAATACAAGAAATTAGATATCTGAGCTGAAGTTCATGTGGTTTATGACAGTCTGAAAAAGGCCCTCAGGAAATTGCACAACTCTAGCTTAAAGAGACAAAAGCTCAGTTCTTATGACCAAGCAGTCACATGGAGGCTGCTCTGTACGGAGCCACAAACATTTTCTAAATTTGGGTGTGTGGCTGAAGGCAGGGTCCAAATCAGAGATTCCACATGATGAGTGGCTACTCATGAATGGCTCGCCATACAAAAAAAGATAACAAAGAGGCCCTCTATACATTACAGCAGTGGTGTGAGAGTTGCTTTTTCCACATTACATCCCACGGTGTTGCTGTCATGATTAAAGACCCAACACCACATGGGTGGAGTCAGGCATACATGTCCTTCCCATGTAAATGTTGGCACAGCTGGGTTTGGGTGGGAAGCACACACACTATTTGTTCCGCCAGTTGCTAAATGTTACACATACCAGTCTTTAAATGTGCTAATCTTTTATATCTATACCTATATTTATAGTTTATTAGGGTTTTCACATTATTACAATAAAACAGTATGGTCCCTTATTCCTTCCACACACACCTCCTCCCAGCTCCCCTACATCCCTCTGCTCTCATACCCATCCTTTTTTTTTTTCATTTCTAATGTTCAGTTATTTGGTGTGTTATACAGTGTTCAAGTTCATATGCTCAGATAAGGGTTATGATAAATGAGTGTTAGTCTTCTGTTGGGGGCTCAGATTAACAACAGTTGAATTGAAGAAGCTTCCATCCCTGCATTGCATTGTGCCTCCTGATTCTTTTACTTGTGGGTTTTTCTCGAGGAAGAGTTCCAAAATGTGTTTCAAATCTCACGGAAGTTCAATTTTTATATAGTGTATTGAGCAGAATTTCCTCATGGGCTGCTAGCTGCGTGGACTGCTAGGCGGTCTTGTGTCCAGTTTTCCATGCTTGAGTGTGGCCTAGGCTTTCCAATGTTGAAGGACTATTCATTTTGCTGTCAGCATGGTTCGGAGGAACCATCCTTCCTGTCCTTTTGATACCCCCCCCGCAGGTATGTAGCCATCTTTAAATGTTACACCAGCCCGGCTCCAGCACATGGCATAGTGGGCCAAATGCTGAGGCCCTGACAGGGTTCACTGATGCTGGTCCCCGGCTGCCGTTGCCATGGCAGGGATTGGGAGAATAGCCAGCCCTTATGGTGTGTGTATGGTGTGTGTAATCTCATTGGTGCCACCATCTCAATTATGGTAACCATGGCCCTTCTCCCAGCCCCATTTCCAACATGACCCCAGCAAGGAGTAGGGGGCAACTCAGTGGTAGCACTGAGCAGAGCTTCTAGCCCAATCACCTGGGACTATTGTAAAGTTGACACCATTCCCAGAAAGCATATGCAATAACAAGGTTGTTCTGTTATATCACTAGCTTAATCTGATGGTGTGTGTTACTCGAAATGGTGCCTAAACAAGCATGACAAGGTCGCTGATATGGAGAGAGAATTATGGTTCTGACTCAGTAATAACTCAGACATATATCTTGCTGTGTTTTGCACAGAATCTGGTCCCAAAATACAGAATGTCAGTTTTTACCCTATTTAAAGCAAAGATAGTGTCTGTTACATTGGAGGGGGGGGGAATGGCCAGCCCTTATGGTGTGTGTAATCTCATTGGTGCCACCATGGTGAAGTCAGTGGGGAGGGAGGATTTAACATGGTCAGGGACAAGGTTTCTGTGCTATGCACAGTTTCGACCCACTCTGTCTCTCCTATATCTGATCCTGTTGCTGTCTTCTCCCTGCTGCATAAATTCCATCATCTCTATCACAGTAAAGAAAAATATATTTATACATGTCCTTCAAATTTATTGTAATAAAAGTAAAATATTGTAAATTTAAGCAGTTCTTCTGAGATTGTATAAATTGATTGGGAATGAAACAGGTGAGAGGGAATCCAGAGTTTAACAGATTGCACCATGATTTCTAATACAGTTACCACTTTAATGTAATCTAGGGTTTTTCCTTTCAGGCCATTCTGAAAAAACTTGGGCCCAATATTGTGGGATTTTAAGCAGCACTCTGAACTGTATGATCATGAAACTCCTAGCAAAGAGCTGAGATCTGAAAGGGCTCTTTCCTAGGATTCCCACACAATTTTGTTTTATGTTTTAAAGTGTTTTTATGGTTGCTTTGTGCTGATTTTATTTTTATACGTTGTATACCACCTTGATATATTCTTATGAAAGTGTGGATTATACATATAAATAAATAAATGCCTTTCAACTCTGAGGCTGCGGAGTTTGGAGATTTTGGAAACAGTTTTGTTTTCACAAGTGCATGCTTGTTCAGTGGCTCTGTCTCCTGATCCAGTCATGAGATTCAATGGCACAGGAACATCAGGGTTGGTTTGAAGTGTGAGTAGATGAAGAGAAAGGAATGGGGAAGAAACAGTCCCAGAGCAAGATCAGACTGAGTTGCAAAGCCAAGTCCAGATGCCCACCAAAAGAAAGGAGCACATGTCCTATGTCTTCAGTTTCTGTTCATAGTGTGAACTCTCCTTGCAGTAGTACATGATTTTGAACGATCCAAAATCATTCCATGAAAATGGTCTGTTATCAATTACGTATTATGTTGTTTCCAACAGCTAAAAATAAACCAACTTTTGTATGTATACTGTGATGCAGGAAATATACCAAACCATGTGAGAGATAGATTAAATTCCCAGAGCTGAACTATGAATGTGTAAATACCAATCTGAAGGTGACGCTGTAGCAATATATATACATATATTTTGTTATGTGCCTCCAAGTCACTACAACTTATGGCGACCCTATGAATCAGTGACCTCCAAGAGCATCTGTCATGAACCACCCTGTTCAGATCTTGTAAGTTCAGGTCTGTGGCTTCCTTTATGGAATCAATCCATCTCTTGTTTGGCCTTCCTCTTTTTCTACTTCCTTCTGTTTTTCCAAGCATTATTATCTTTTCTCATGAATCATGTCTTCTCATGATGTGTCCAAAGTATGATAACCTCAGTTTCATCATTTTAGCTTCTAGTGACAGTTCTGGTTTAATTTGTTCTAACACCCAATTATTTGTCTTTTTTGCAGTCCATGGTATACACAAAGCTCTTCTCCAACACCACATTTCAAACGAGTTGATTTTTCTCTTATCAGCTTTTTCCACTGTCCAACTTTCACATCCATACACAGAGATTGGAAATACCATGGTCTGAATGATCCCGACTTTAGTGTTCAGTGATACATCTTTACATTTGAGGACCTTTTCTAGTTCTCTCACAGCTGCCCTCCCCAGTCCTAGCCTTCTTCTAATTTCTTGACTATTGTCTCCATTTTGGTTAATGATTGTGCCAAGGTATTGATAATCCTTGACAAGTTCAATGTCCTCATTGTCAACTGTAAAGTTACATAAATCTTCTGTTGTCATTACTTTAGTCTTTTTGACATTCAGCTGTAGTCCTGCTTTTGTGCTTTCTTCTTTAACTTTCATCAGCATTCATTTCAAATCATTACTGGTTTCTGCTAGTAGTATGGTATCGTCTGCATATCTTAAATCATTGATATTTCCCCCTCCAATTTGCACACCTCCTTCATCTTGGTCCAATCCTGCTTTCCGTATGATATGTTCTGCATACAGATTAAATAAACAGGGTGATAAAATACGCCCCTGTCTCACACCCTTTCCGATTGGGAACCAATCAGTTTCTCCATATTCTGTCCTTACAGTAGCCTCTTGTCCAGAGTATAGGTTGAGCATCAGGACAATCAGATGCTGTGGCACCCCCATTTCTTTTAAAGCATTCCATAGTTTTTCATGATCTACATAGTCAAAGGCTTTGCTGTAATCTATAAAGCACAGGGTGATTTTCTTCTGAAATTCCTTGGTCCAACGTATCCAACATATTATCCAACGTATGTTTGCGATATGATCTCTGGTACCTCTTCCCTTTCTAAATCCAGCTTGGACGTCTGGCATTTCTCGCTCCATATATGGCAAGAGCCTTTGTTGTAGAATCTTGAGCATTACTTTGCTTGCATGGGATATTAAGGCAATAGTTCGATAATTACTGCATTCTCTGGGATCCGCTTTCTTTGGAATTGGGATGTATATGGAATGCTTCCAGTCTGTGGGCCACTGTTTAGTTTTCCATATTTCTTGACAGATTTTAGTCAAAATTTGGACTGATTCAGTCTCAGTAGCTTGCAGCAACTCTATTGGTATGCCGTCTATTCCTGGTGATTTGTTTCTTCCAAGTATTTTAAGAGCAGCTTTCACCTCGCATTCTAAAATTTCTGGTTCTTCATCATATGGTTCCTCCGTGAATGAATCTGCCATCCTGACATCTCTTTTATAGAGTTCTTCAGTGTATTGCTTCCATCTTCCTTTTATTTCATCTCGGTCAGTCAGTGTGTTCCCCTGTGGATTATTCAACATCCCTACTCTTCGTTTAAATTTCCCTTTCATTTCTCTAATCTTTTGGAATAGAGCACTTGTTCTACCCTTTTTGTTGTCCTCTTCTATTTCTATACAGTAACTATTGTAATAGTACTCTTTGTCCCTACGTACTAGTCGCTGTATTGTTGCATTTAGGGTTCTGACTGTGTTTCTGTCGCCTTTTGCTTTTGCTTTCTTTCTCTCTTTAACCATTTTAAGAGCTTCTTCAGTCATCCATTGAGGTCTTTCTCTCTTTTTAGCTAGAGGTATTGTCTTTTTGCATACTTCTCTGATAACGTCTCTGACTTTATTCCATAGTTCTTCTGGTTCTCTGTCAACTAAGTTTAAAGCCTCAAACCTGTTCCTTATTTGATCTTTATATGCTTCTGGGATGTTATTTAAATTGTATTTTGGCATTATGATTGCTTTGTTGATCTTCTTTAGCTTTACTCTGATTTTCAATACGACCAGTTCATGATCTGTACCGCAGTCTGCTCCTGGTCTTGTTTTTGCAGAAAGTATGCAACTTCTCCATCTTCTGCTACCAATTATATTATCAATTTGATTCCTATATTGGCCATTTGGTGATGTCCATGTGTACAGTCATCTTTTCGGTTGTACAAAAAATGTGTTGGCAAGAAACAAATTATTGGCTTCACAGAATTCAATAAGTCTTTCTCCTGCTTTGTTTCTGTCTCCTAGGCCCCATTTCCCCACAATTCCTAATTCTTCTCTGTTCCCTACTTTTGCATTCCAGTCCCCCATGATTATCAGCACATCTTGTTTTGGTGTGTGATCAATTTCTTCCTGTACTTATACGTAAAATCTCTCCAATTCCTCTTCTTCTGCGTTTATATATATATATATATATGGCTAGAGTTTGGGCTCACATTCACACTTCCTCTTCTTTTATTTTTATTATTATTATTTATCACATTTATACCCCTCATTTCTTTTCATTGTAGAAACCCAAGGCAACTTATATATGGTTCCCAGGTGGTCTCCCATCCAGGCACTGACCAGACCTGACCCTGCTTAGCTTCAGCAGGGAGCTGGCCACATGTGCCTTCAGACCATAGCCTGGGACCTAATAAGTCTTTGACAGCTGAATTGATTTTCTTCCTTAATCCTTAGCCTCCTGTCTTCTTCAAGACTAACTAAACTTCACTGTACTCCCTCCCTTGCACAGCCAGCCAGATGTTACACCATTCTCACCAACAGAAACCCTTAACAAGTTGTCTCTGTCCAGTCTGGTCATGTGGATGTCCACCTCTAACTAAAAAAAAGTACAATGTATTTAATAGAGCACCCAAGGATGCTAATGCACTAAGCCTCTAAAGTTGCTTCTACCCTTTGCTTCTCATATTCTCTCACAGCAGAGAATACAAGGGATGATGACTGAACAGTTCTGAGCCTAAGCCTAAACCCAACTGCATTCTCCTCAACCGCACTTCATTTATATTAACAAAGAGTCTTGTGGCACCTTAAAGATGAACCAATTTTATTATAATGACATAAACTTTTGTGGAGTAGAGTCCACTTCATCAGATGCAGGAAATATAATCCTCAGCAGCAGGTATCGACACACATAAGGGGGACTGTATGTAGTGAGGCCAGAGGGAAATGCAATGCAAAAAATACAGATAATGACAAATCAAATGGAGCTATAAATATATGCAAAATAAATACTGTGACCTTTTATAACAGCAGTAATAGGTGATAAAACAATCAGCCTGACAATGCTCAGTTAATTAATATCTGTGGTGGAAAAGGAAACTATTGTCTCTATTCAGACCCAAATGAATAGAATTGAACTTCTTAACAAATTGCAGTTTGGCAGTGTCAAACTGGAGCCTCCCTCTGTTCAAATATGGATATCTTAACTTTGTTTTGGAAAAATCCCTGATATTTGCAGATGTTCATATACTTTTAAACTATTTTCCTGTGATGTGGGGACTATCAGATGGACAACAAAAGTGGATCCTATGAGCCCTTATGGTTGCAAAGACACTTGCACTTCAAGGCTGGAAGGATAAACACCCACCCTTAATTTCTCAGGAGTTTGAGGATTGCAGTGCCCTTTCCACATTTGAACATATATCGTATAATCGAAAATCTCATTTGGATACCTGTTTGGACATATGGACAGCTTAATATTAATGTATAGGTTTGATGGATTATTCTTATCTTTTTTGATGGAATACTCTTATTGTTAAAAAGAGCCGACTTCCCACCCTCCCTTATTTCTTCTGTCATATTTGCAATAAAAATTGATTTTTTTTAAAGGATGGCCATCTTAAGATCAGTGGCAGAGTGTCCTGATAGACTTAAATGCTTGCCTATTAGTTTATGAATATTTATGGTACATTCTGGTGTCAGATCTGTGACCATTGATTGTTTTGCACAGGAACAAGCATGTTTGTCATGTAGAATGCAGAAAGGCATTGCTGGTAGATGATGACTTATATTACACTGGAAGATGAGCAGGTAAATGAACCATTAGTGCTATGGCTGACATTCATTTATACTGATACACGCTTTCCACCTCCCTGAGTAGTGACGTTTCAGAGGCAGTGTTTGCACAGATTTGGCGTCCTTCAGAAAGAGAGCTCACTGGAGACTTATAGCATTTTTGAAAATTTGATTTATTTACAAATAAACAAGTAGAGCATGCATGGAGGCAAACAGTGTAGCAGCAAATTCACTGAGGCACACCTGACCTACAGAGAGAGAGGCACCCCTGCACCTCCAGGTGCTTCCAAAGCTTAAAACTCTGCCTCTGTGTTCCAAACTCATTCTATGTCCAAATTGCAATTTCTTTTGTTCCTTTTTAACACAAAGAGTTCGTCATTCTACCCTCCTCCAGGCAAGGTGGAATAACTTTCTCCAGGCTGATGGGTGTCATATTCCAAAACCTCATCTAACAATTTTTTCTCCTAACAACATTTCCCTCACCATCCTGGACTAACAAGTAATTTGTTAACAAAGGATGTGGCAGGCCAGCATGATGGTAGACCTGCCTATTGGAAATACACTCTGTCGGTATGTCAGTATTATTACATCTATGGAAACCTACCTGTGAACGAAACCTGCATTTTACTTACGTTGCTGTGCATTTTGTCTCTGCCCCATTATCAGAGCGTATATATGCAAAACCACCAACTATATCTCTAAGTAAGAATGATTTATTTTCCCCACTGTTCCTGTGTTAGCACTGTTTGAACCTGTTTGAACTGTTTGGGCCTGCAGAGAAGAAAGTTAGAAAATATGAAACATCCTTCTGAAACTGAGAGCATTGTAGCATAGAGGTGTTATCTCTATGTGAATTGAGATTCCAGCCCAGAAATCCCTTGCAATGCCACATGCAGAGATGCACATATAAGGTACTGCCCCCCCCCAGAAAGCAGCTTCTGGCATGGTAAGCATCTCCTAATTATATTGTTATAGCAATATAAAAAGCCTCACTGTATTTATGCATGCACATGAGTACCCACACAGAGAGGTGCTCATTTCACCTTCTGGATGAAATCACTTTCAACATAGATCTCAACTTTTATAGGAGCTGGAAGGGGAGGGCTCATGCAGGGAGAGATGGTCACTTAGGGATGCTAATACCAGGCCATGCGGAATTTTGTAGACATCATTCATTCATTCATTCATTGACGATCACTCGTGGTATATAAGACATGACAGATGTATTTTTTTAGGATTTCCATTGCAGCACTTCGGGAAGGGATATAACTCAGTTGGTAACTCTATGCTTTGCATGTAGAAGCCCCAAGGACAATCCCTAGCATCTTAGTTGGGTAAGTCCATTTCTTAATACCTCAGACAGGTCAGTTTACATATGCAGCAATAAGGTGGGTTGTTAAATTAATGCTCATGAATTACTTATCCACTGCTGTGAATTTATCAAGCCCTGTACAAGCACAGGGACACATTATGTCTCCAGAGCTCATATTTATAGAATCCTATTCTTTTTTGTCCTTCTGATTCACTTTCCAATCTGCCCTCAAGCCATTCAGAGCCTGGGATCAAGAGGAAGCCAGAAATGTTATTTCTATAGATTGAGTGGTCTGTGCCTGGTCATAATATAAAAGCATTTAGTTAAATAGTTGTTGGGCTACATTAACAAAGACCACTCAGGGCACATGAGTTATGCATCTTTATTCTACCTTTCTTTCCCAACCGTCCAGTCATCCAATTACTTATGTTGGTCTAAACATGTGACAACATCACAGCATTCACTAAGCACAGGTGTTGTCATGGCAATGGCACTAGCACATGACACACACAGGTTGCTGCTTGAAATGCAGTCTTGTTTCATGCACACCCTGACCCAATGGAAATTGCAGCCACTGGTTTAAAAGTAACCACAAAGAGCTTGCCTGCAGGATGCTCTTTGTTCAGGTTTAGTGATTGCTGGAAATGTGGTAGCAGGATTTTAGAAATTTCTCTCTGCATGGACTTACATCTTCACTTTTCCATGAAAAGAGAATAAAGAGGGATTATTTTTAATGAGGGCTCATTGCTGAAGAAATGTGTGTACATGCAAATGCATTACACCAATATTTACATAAATGTGTAACATTTTTCACGAGTATTTGCTGGGATGGAGTGGTGGAGCATGACCTGGAAGCCCCAGTGTGCTTAAATCTGCTGTGAACTCACTGGCCATAGGCCAAACATTATCTCTCAGTGCAAGGGCATCATCAGTAATATATAAATATTAACACTTGCCTACCTTACAGGATTGTTAGTCTAATGCAAATAGACAGGTGGGAGTCCACTGAACGGCAAAACATGATTAAAACCCCAAGTTCTGGCAACATTTCCAGCCATCTGGTTTCCAATGCAGCAAAAAGCTAGGCTGTGAGCACACTAGTCACCTACAGTGAAGCGTTTCCATTAGCCACACCTGGAGAGGCAACAGGTTGATCTGCCGACCAGTTGCGAAATCTCTTTGAAGCATTTTTTTAAAAACAACACTAATGCTGATCCCACCAGGTTTTACAGTAAAAAGGGGCAGCGTTTTACTAATGTCATGTGCTGCCATTTTCAGAAAAGAGTTGTGGAGACGCTTTGGAATCAGCAGAATAGTAAATGTGTCTCTAGCCTTAGCATAATCAATGCCCCCTTTCTGCACTAGAGGCCTCAGAACATACAAGGCAAGAGTAGCCTGGGACATTCCCAAGCCATATTAGGCCTTGTGCCACACCCCCAAAGTCCTCTGGCATAGTGAGGGGGTGGTGTCTCATTTACCAGCTCCTTGTCATACCAAAGGCCTTGGAGCATGCAACACACAGCCTAATGCAACCTAGAATGACCCCAGGCCATGCTAGATCTTCTCTCATATGATCAGGTTTGAATGATGAAAGAGAGGTATTGCTGCCATCCCCTAGTTTCAATCGGACCCTCCCTTTAAGGGTCCAACAGTCTCCGGGTTGTTGGTAAAATTCTCATTCCTTGCTCTTCCACAGGAAATGTTGATATTTGTTTAGCTGGTTCTTTCTAGATTTGACAGTTTAAGTTTTTTCAGTAACAGCAACTGGGTTTTGAGGAGCTCAGGCCCCTCCCCCTCTTCCTTTGGTGACAAACTTCAATAGTCTGCCTATCTCACCCCAAAAGGGGACCTTACCATGGCAGAAGTCTCCAGGAATGCAAAGCAGATGCACAAGAAAGGCAGATGTTGATATGTCATGGTTCATATAGTCAGAGGGAGCAGGGATAATGCCATCCTTTTGCCACATGGGAATTCTTAGAGCAGCCTTCACCAACCTGGTGCCGTCCTGATGATTTGGACTACAACTCTTATCAGCCCGAGCCAGGTAGGAGATGTAGTCGAAAACATCTGGAGGGCACCAAGTTGAGAAAGGCTTTCTTTGAGGAGACCACTCTCAATCCACCCTGTATGAACGTGTGAGAATGTATCTGGCTGGCAGCACCGCACCTCCTGATATCTGATTTAAAATGTCGGCCTAACTCCTTTTGAGATCCCTGTTCCTCACCCTTCTCACAGATGCCCTGGAACATAACCCTTATCAAAGAGGTTTCAGACTTGGGAACTCTGGGCAAACCTCTGAAGACTTGCGCCATTTATACTTAAAAATAAAACCAAAACCAAATGGCTTTTAAACCAATCTGCCTTTGTGGAGCTTAATTAAAGTCATTTCCTATAGAGTGCCTGCTGCATCTTTTAGTGCAACTTGGAGAAGCTTCCTCTATGTGCTGATAAATGAAGCAGCATGTGCTTGTTCTCTGGTTTGTTGTCACTAGATTGGGGGTTGATTCACATGGAGGTTGCACTTCGGATTAAAGATGCAGCTTTTGGCATCGCAATAGATTTGCAAGGTTCACACTTCCCGCCTTCCAATCTGCTGTTTTCCATTCACACAACTGATGTTCCTCTAAAATGGTTTAGTGTCACTGTTTCCTTGTGGTTCTGTCCCCACATATACATGTTTAGTCCCTCCAGAGCAGAGCTTGGAAAAGTTACTTTTTTGACCTACAACTCCCATCAGCCCAATCCAGTGGCCATGCTGACTGGGGCTGATGGGACTTGTAGTTTAAAAAAGTAACTTTTCCAAGCTCTGCTCCAGAGTATCCACATTGCTAATGGAGAAGGGGAGTTCAGTTTCATTGTTTCTTCTCAATTGCACACTGAAGCCAGGAGAGCGTGGGAGTGCAATGGACAGTTTCATTTCCTCCTGCACAGGGGCATCACTACCGGGGTGTGGAGGGTGCAGACCGCACCCTGGTGACACCCTGAGGGGGGTGACACCCAGAGCCGCCCCGCCCCGTGCCATTGCCCCATGCCAACTCCTCCTCAGCGGCGGGCAGGCGAGACCAAAATCAGGCGCCCGCTCGCTGGCGGTGAAGCCGGGACAGGCCTCCCACCACCAGCCTGGAGCGCGTGGTGAGTGTGTGCATGTGCACGCATGCGCGCAAGACCAGCCACCCCCAGCCACGCACCTGGGAGGGCACACGCCGGAGGTCCGCACCCCGCCCGCACTCCTGCTAGTGATGCCGCTGCTCTTGCAATATTTATAGTAAAACCCCTGTTGCTGCTGGAGAACAGCGAAGGCGCTACTGCTGCGACTGCCCAGCCTGGCTTTCAGCAGGAGCCCAGCAACCATGGCCTCTGCTTCAGTGAGCACTGCTATACAAGCAGCAGTGATAGCTGCAGCCAGCAATTACCCAGGCATCACAGTTGAGCCTTGGTCTGCCTGCCACTGTCTCCTTAGACCATGGCACTTGCTGCCAAGAGGCTGAACTCGAAGTTGCTGAGGAGGAAAGCCCCTGCCAGGTCCACCCGACAAAGGGCAGCAAGAAGCTGGTGGTGTACCTGGCCAAGGTGGAAAAGCAGGTCAAGTACCTGCGGCAATATTTATAGTAAAACCCCTTTTATTACTACATACATATGAAATGCATTTTTTAAGGAGACAGTGGTGTGTGTGCATGCCTTCTGTCACATCGGGGGAAAGAGGGAGGAAAGGAAGGCTAGAGAGACCGGAAGTGGCTGGTTAAGCCAACAGAAACAAAATGAAATTCATGGAGAGTTTAGTGGGTGAAGAAAGGGGAGTACCCAGCAAAAAACATCAGAACAATCACCTACTTGCAGAAACACAGCAAAGTGGAGTTTTTCCTTCATTTTTCGCATTTTCAGGGGATTGGTTTAATATGGATTTAATGGGGAAAGCAGCGACATACCTTCGCCTTGCCTGCAACGTCACATGAACCCTGTGAATTAAATGGGGATGCAAGCAGCACCAATCCCACATTAAATTGCCATGTGAACCAGCCCTGGCTCCTCATGTTTGGGGCAAGAAGAGACAGCCCGACATGGTCCAGATCTGTAGGCCAAAACAGAGACTTCTGCAGACATGCCTCCCCATAACCACCTGAAGAGACCCAGATGTAGAATGAAGCCCATCCTTTCAATTGCGTCTTAAGAACATAAGAACATAAGAAGAGCCTGCTGGATCAGGCCAGTGGCCCATCTAGTCCAGCATCCTGTTCTCACAGTGGCCAACCAGGTGCCTGGGGGAAGCCCGCAAGCAGGACCCGAGTGCAAGAACACTCTCCCCTCCTGAGGCTTCCGGCAACTGGTTTTCAGAAGCATGCTGCCTCTGACTAGGGTGGCAGAGCACAGGTATCATGGCTAGTAGCCATTGATAGCCCTGTCCTCCATGAAATTGTCTAATCTTCTTTTAAAGCCGTCCAAGCTGGTGGCCATTACTGCATCCTGTGGGAGCAAATTCCATAGTTTAACTATGCGCTGAGTAAAGAAGTACTTCCTTTTGTCTGTCCTGAATCTTCCAACATTCAGCTTCTTTGAATGTCCACGAGTTCTAGTATTATGAGAGAGGGAGAAGAACTTTTCTCTATCCACTTTCTCAATGCCATGCATAATTTTATACACTTCTATCATGTCTCCTCTGACCCGCCTTTTCTCTAAACTAAAAAGCCCCAAATGCTGCAACCTTTCCTCGTAAGGGAGTCTTCAGACAAGGAGACTAAGTACAGACCTTCCAATACTATCTTTTTTTTTTTTAATAATTTTATTTAAATTTTTCAAAAGACAAACAAAACAAAGTCAAACAACAAAAACATAACAATACAACAAAAGAAAAAAAATAGTTGACTTCCGATTTGTCGCAGATCAGCTATAAGTATATAATATATATCAAACCTGTCCCTTAATATATACATACAGGATCACTTTTCTACATAGGCTATGTTAGTTAATCGTCAAATCCCAATATCATCATTTTATTTTGATCTTTCAACAAAAGAGGACAGAACAGAGTATTATTATGGGACAGATTGCTCTCCACTTGGCAATTTGTGATCAATGGCCTCATAGTGTATTTACTTCACTGCAGTTCATTTTTTAGGAATCTAGAGAAGCACAATAATCCCTTCAGGAAATGTAGCAAAAATGTCCCAGGCTTTCTTGATGGTTAACCCCCCCCTTTTCCTTTTTAATCCCTTTTAATCCAATCCCAAAAACTGGAAAATGAATTTGTTGGCTATTTGAGACTCCAGATGAGAACTGCTATTCTAAAAGATGGACCAAGAGAAGGGCATGTAACTGCAGTGTTTGTCACTCCTGGGAACATTTTGATTGTCATATTTCAGGAGCTGATAATAGACATGGCTAAATAGGAAGTAATTAAAATGCTGCGTCTTGTGTCTTGAATTAATGTGGCATTCTCCCCTAAGAACCTTAGAAATAATTAGCCTCTTCAAGGCTGCATATTAATTATCTGCAGCAAGCCCACTTTCTCTTATATAATGGGGAAGAGACACCAACTTGACTACTCTGTAATAACCAACTGATGGAAGTGGTAACTGTTAAGCATTTGGCTCTTTTGTTTCCGATTGCTTTCTTTATCCAAAGAGATGTACAAGGATTAGACTGTTTACCTGGATTAAAGAGATATGTCTCTCCCTCATTCCTGCTCCATCCTGTGGTGTATTTACAGTACTAAACAGGTGTTATACTGTATAGCTGCAAAGATTCCAAGTCCATACGTTCAGAAAGCAGGGTTTATGCTAGTCCTTTGATCAAGGGGTGGATTTTCATTTTGGAAACTTCAGGTTCTACTGAAAGTTACATATTGGGAAGATTCTACACACACACTCACACATCCATGTTATTTTGGCTAATACCAAAACAATAGCAGCCACTTTTTGTGTGGTACCTTTATCATCAGTTGCTTATAAACACCCAGTTTCCTGTTCATTGAGCAGTTCACTGTTTTCTGTTCAGCTGGTAAAGAGCCCTGAAGGGAAGAAATGTGTTCTGTACACTTTTTTAAACAATTGAACAATGTTGTGAGATATCTTCTACCACTCCCACTCCCCCTATAAAGTTAGTTCTAAAAATTAAAATTCATTGAGAAAAAGGCTATCAGTGGCTGCTGGTCATGATGGCTATATTACCTTCAGTATCAGAGGCAGTATGGATACCAGTTACTGGGGATCATGAGCAGAAGTGTGCTGTTGTGCTCAGGTCCTGATTGTGGGCTACCTATTGGCATCTAGTTGGGCATTGTGAGAATAGAATGCTGGACTAGAAAGGCCTTTGGTCTGATTCAACAAGGCTCTTCTTATGCTATTATGAAAGGGATGCTTTTGTATTTCCCATCTTATACAGCTGAAGTCATATGCTAAAATCTAGCAAGGAAAAGTTCCTCTCTCAAAGGCCCCATCTGCCCTATACATTTAAAGCGGTATTATAGATTCAAAGAATGGTAGAGTGGGAAGGGGCCTATAAGGCCATCAAGTCCACCCACCTGCTCAGTCCTGGAATTCAAGTTAAAGCATACGCAAAAGGTGGCTGTCCAGCTGCCTCTTGAATGCCTCCAGTGCTGAAGAGCCCACCACCTCCCTAGGTAATTGGTTCCATTGTCATACAACAGTTAGGAACTTTTTCCTGATGTTCAGTCAAAATCTGGCTTCCTGTAACTTGAGCCCATAATTTGTGTCCTGTATTCTGGGCTGATCAAGAAGAGATGCTGGCCCTCCTCTGTGTGACAACCATTGAAGTACTTGAAGAGTGCAATCATATCCTCTATGGGACAACTTTTTAAGTACTTGAAGAGTGCAATCATATCTCCCCTTAGTATCCTTCTCTCAAGGCTAAACATCCCCACTTCTTTCAGTCTCTCCTCATAGGGCTCTGTTTCCAGTCCCCTGATCATCCTCGCTGCCCTCATTTGATCCCATTCCAGTTTGTCTGCATCCTTCTTAAAGTGTGGTGTCCAGAACAAGACACAGAACTCAAGATGAGGCCTAACCAGTGCTGAATAAAGGGGAACTAGTACTTCATGAGATCTGGAGACTATACTCCTGTGAATGCAGCTTAAAATAGCTTTCCATTTTTGTAGCCACATCACACTGTTGGCTCATATCCACAACAATGCCAAGATCCTTCTCGCACGTAGTATTGCTGAGCCAAGTATTCCCCATCTTATAATTGTTTGCTTGGTTTCTTTTTCCTAAGTATAGAAACTGGCACTTATCCCTGGTAAATTTCATTCTGTTGTTTTCAGCCCAATGCTCCAGCCTATCAAGATCACCTTGAATTTTGTTTCTGTCCTCCAGGGTATTAGCTATCCCAATTTTGCATCATCTGGAAATTTTATAAGCATTCCCTGCACCTCTTCATCCAAGTCATTAATAAAAATGTTGAAGAGCACTGGGGCCAGGGCTGAGCCCTGTGGTTCCCCACTCATTACCTCCTCCCAGTTTGAGAAGAAACCATTGATAAGCACTCTTTAAATATGATTCCTTAGCCAACTGTGGATCCACCTGATAGTAGTGCCATCCAGCCCTTATTTAGCTAGCTTGCTAATCAGAATATCATGGGGCACTTTGTCAAAGGCTGTTTTTTGCTGAAATTTGCTGCTATTGAGATATATTATGTCCACAGCATTCTCACAGTCTACCAGGGAGGCTACCCAATCAAAAAATGAGACAAGTTTAGTCTGGCAGGATTTGTTCTTGACAAATCCATGTTGGCTTCTAGTAATCACTGCATTGTTTTTAAGGTGTTTATAGATTGACCACTTATAGATTGATCTGCTCCAGAATTCCCCAGGGATTGATGTCAGGATGACTGGTCTATAGTTCCCAGGTTCCTCCTTTTTACTTTTTTTGGAGATAGGGAGAACATTAGCTCTCCACCCACTTTAAATGGTCATGGTTTCACCCAAAGAATTCTTGGAACTACAGTTTATTAAGGGTGCTCAGAGTTGTTACAAGACTCCTATTCCGCTCAAAAAGCTACAGTTCCTTCCTAGAGTAGTTTAATAGTCAATCCCTCTTCCCAGGAAACTCTGGGAATTGTGACTCTGTGAGGGAAAAAGGGTGTCTTGCACCTTGGACAGCTCTTTAAAAGTTTAGACTAATGTAGATTCCCTTGCCCCACTGCCACAGAGGCAGACAAGCTGGCTTGGGAGAGAGGCCAAGGACAGACACATCAGTACTGGGACCAAGAAACAGGATGGGAGAGAACCCATGAAAACAAAAGGCCTTGTAAGATAAGGAGTGTTTTAGGAAAGGCCTGCTTTGTTTAATTCTTACCTAGAGGCAGTAGTTTCTGTTGCCTTACACACTGCATAATTAGGCCTGCTTCCTCCCTCCCCCATTTTGATAATGAAAAGAGGATGATGAAACAAGCAAAAAACTGTACATAGCAATTATGGTGATTTCAGCTCCACAATATAACACGGAACTGAAGCTTTTTAATCTCCCCTCTCTCTATGAGATTACGACTATGGACACACAGTTATACTGGCTTCAGTGCGTCTCCACCTCTGTGTTGTGAATCTGGGGTCACACAATAGTCAAACTCTGCCTCTTTTTATTCAAAATCTGGGATTTTTGAGATCGGATGAATTTTCCCTTCAAGCCAGCTGCACACCGATTTCAAAACTGTTTGGTCAATCAACTCATTGTGACTCTGAGGTGTGTCCAATGGAAACACTTTGCTGTGGGGGGGGGTCCTGAAACGTCGGACATCAGCAGTGAGTCTGGGTGTTTTCCAGTTAAACAATAAAGATATGTACATCTGGGTGCTGATTCATTTCAAATTGTACCTAGACGGTGAACACACTAGTCATCAGAGCAAAGTGTTTCCATTAGCCACACCTAGAGGGGGAATGGGTTGATTTCCTGCTATGTGAAATTTCAATTTTTATATATCGTTTTTATAGCCCACCCTTCCTCCACATGTCCTGCTGTTTGTGAAGGCAAAGATCCATTTGAAATGCAAAGGGAGCAGCCCCCTTGGTGAAGCAATTGGGAGTGGGAGAAGAGTGGAATAAGGATCGGATTAGCATTCTTTGTCTCCTTATTCTCTACTCTTAGCTTCGCTCCTCCTGAAGTGGATTTTCCTGAAGTGCCAAGTGAAACTTTGGGCAGAGTTCAAATATGCTATCAGGCTTCCCATTTCCATCTCCGTCTCTGGTTCACTGCATGCCGTGCAGGAGATTATGTTTATAATGGCAGTTGAAGAGCTGGATGTGGCAGTTCAAGAGATGAATGTGTAGCATAGCTAAATTGCCAAGTGCAGCCAGTAGACAGAATAGCTGCTGGGCACACAGCAAATGCTGAATGAAGTTACTTCCTGTCCCGTGCTAGTTTTGTGCTGTTTTTAAATAGCTTTTAGCTACTCTGTTTGTGCTGGATATATATTTGCTACTTTGATTTATTTATAATTAGTTTTAGTATTGATATTGTTTACATTTTGGATTGTATTTTGTATCTTACTGATCTGCAAACCAAGTAGAGAATTCATTTATATGGGTGGTATAAAATGTAACAAATTAATGTTGCTAGCAGTGGTAAATTCTAAAGTGCAGGCACTGTGCATGACAACTTCTATGGCCACACCCCTTCCAAGACTACATAGCAAAAATGTTTTTGCTTTACCAATGCAGACATCATGGCTTCAATACTAAGCCAGTTTTTTTCTCTCACTCCCCACTTTGCACAACATCTAGCCCGGTGGACTCAAAAGCTTGCTCACTATTGTGACATTTTGGGTGGTCATAATGAAGGGACTCTGGAATTTTTCAAAATAAAAGTGGCAGTTTAACCCTTAGTGTAACCTGTGTCTTTCTCTGCTTAGCTTATTTGGTTGGGTTTCTCTCTGAAAAAAAAAACTATTTATTTTACATGCAGAGAATTGCCTAATAGCACCCCAGGAGATGACATCATCATCCTTGCTGTGTAATGAGCGGGCGGCAGTGCTTAGACTCTGACCGACCTTGCTTCACTACACCACTGGTTACTATTCTATTTGAAAGGTATTTTAAAACTTCCTGTTACTTTTGGTTTAATTTTCAGCCTGCAACTACTCTATTAAATTACAAGGCCAAAGCAGCCAGTAAGACTGGCCACAGCAATTATATAATGTCTGCTTGCAGGAAACGCCCCTTAAATGCCTAATGTGATTGCAGTTTCAATATATCCTGGCTGGATCTAATATGTAGGTTACTAGATGAGGTTATGTCACAGATGATCCAGTCTCATAAATCTGCCACTTAACGCTAATTAAGTAATTGTAAGTATTCTTTTCAAAAGAGTTGTTCATACTCCATTCTCACTGACATCAGCTGGACTAGTTAAGATGACACTGCGGGTATCTTAACACCAGAATAAATGACTGAGGAGTACTCATTTAACACAGCACTATACACAATTGCTAAAGGAACCTAAGCGCACACCCAATCAAAGAATATGAAATAAAAATGAGCACGTATAGCTGAAGTCTCTGCTCTCCCTTCTCAGATATTAAAATTCCATTACAAACAATTGGATTTTTTCAATAAATGAAGTTATCACCCAGACTGCTGCTAGGTGTGGTTCCAAAAGTGGAAAGTCTTAAGGGAAAAGGGGGAAAAACTAGAAGGAAGAGGAATGAATTGCCTGGAGTCCAACCATCAAGATATTCCACAAACAAAAGTTCCAAACATGAGCTTTATGCCTCCCAATAAGCATGTCATGTTAGGATCACAGATGACATTTTCCTATACAGAGATATAATATCAGAGCCAAATTAGACAGGATGTGCGAAATCTGTGACTGGCTCTCCTGAGATTAGTGCTTGACTGAGTGAGGATGTGCCATGTCACTTTTTTTCAGGTGAATCCAAAGCCATCCATGTCTTTTCAACAGAAGTAACTGAGTCTGGCCTAATTTGATACAAAACCACCCCATTTCCTTCCCCACCCTCCTCCAAGTACTAGAATTGAGTGACATCTTTTTCTTTGTTAAAAATAGCAACAGAGCCCACAGTTCAGATTGGGGTTGTGACACTGGAAGAGGGAACCATTTCCCCAAATTAAACCACCTTACGCCCAATGTGCTATTAGCTATAGATTATTGGGGGGGAGGGGGGAGAGAGACAGACAGGTCCATGTATCATACTTATCTTATGTGCTTTGTAGCTCATAGCAGCTTTGGGAGGAGGGATTTTGATTGGGCAGGTGATACACAGAAAGGGTTTTAAAAACTATCCCCACGTAGCCCTATTCAAATTGTGCCCACCCCACCCCAAGTTGCTACTTTTAACCAAAGGAAAAAACATCAAAAAATCAAATCATGGCTCTCTCATGTGGCATTACATGTAGTTTTACCTTCAGTCTTGGGGAAAATGAGTGCAGTGCGAAGTGTTTACCAAAGCACACAGGTCAAAAAACCATGGCACAATAAATAAATCTTGCACCAGAAGTGACAGTCTACACATTTTTGTTTCTCCGTGTGGGAAAAACATCACAGCAGAATACTGTGGTACAGACCAGTGGCCATGGACATTGCACAGTAATCCTCAATGCCTTCTTCTGAGATCTGTCCTCCAAGAAGGAATGAAACTGCTTGACTCAGTAGCTCTCACTTCTATCCCAGTTAGGTGGCCCAGAAGGACGTTCATGCCATTTCATGCCATTAGTGGCATTAAAAGCCATTTAAAGGTCCAGCACAAACAACAAGGATGCAGTCTTCATGTCTAGTTCCCAGCAAAGGTCATCCACCAGGACAAACCTAACTGGGTTTCAGTCCCTAACTGGATAGAAGCCAACTTGAAAAGGATCAGGATAAAATGCACATTTCTTTTGTTGTACACTCAGATGCAAAGCTTTTTGGTCATATGCATTTGTAGGGGTGAATTTGTAGGGGTAAATATCCTGTTCTATTCCTGCTCTAATACAAGTGTTGGGGCAAGTACCACAACACACATACTTTTGCACGCAGCAAGAGATTGGCTATACACACAATTGAATGTGAACATCTAAACAACATGCAGTTGGTGTTGGGTTAAGGATCCCACCAGATGATAATTTTTAAAGTTGGGCCCAAGTTCAAAAAGTCTGAACGTCTGCTGGATACATGACCTTAACAATACTGCTACAGAATCCTTTTTGTTTTTCTTATCCCCACAGCTAATAATCTGTTTTCACCCTGCACTGCTTCCCCCCCCAACCACTCCAGGTGCATGCTGCTAATTAGTGTGTTTCTTAAAAAGCAAGGCTATGAATTTGAGGGGAATGATCAGTTAAGCAAATATCCAAACATGGCCCAGGCCACACCATACACTTATTCTACTACTTTTCCACTTTGAATAGTCATGGCTTCCCCCACAGAATCCTGGGAAGTGTAGTTTATGAAGGGAGCTAAGAGTTGTTAGGAGACCGCTATTCCCCTCACAGAGTTGTTGTTGTTATTATTATTATTGTTGTTGTTGTTGTTGTTGTTATTATTATTATTATTAGTTTTATGCCCCACCTTTTGGGCAAAGGCCCTCAAGGTGGCTTACAAAAAACACAAATATAAAATACAATATAAAAATGCATCACTAAAATAATACAAAATACAATCTGCAAAAGTTATATAACAATACACATAGTAGCTCTTAATGGTTGCTTTGTCCATGGTACAAGTAACTGCATTTTCTGTGTTAAATTCCAGTCTCCTCAAAGCCAGCTGAATTGCACTTGCAACCAAGTCTATAGTTCAGTTCCCAGAATTCTCTGGGAAGAGGGACCAACTGTTAAAATACTCTTCAGAATTGTAGCTCTCTGAGGGGGGAAAGGGAGTCCCCTCACAACTCTCAGTACCCTTCATAAACTACACTTCCCAACATTCTTTGGGGGAAGGCATGACTGTTTAAAGTGGAATAATAGTGGAATAAATGTATGGTGTGACTCTGCAGTTCCTTATTTCGAGAAGCTGTTCAGCCTTCACCTGAAAACATATAGCTCAGCTGTAATCATGGTCAGACAGTCACTCAGCCCAGCTATTAGAGAAATGCCCATTCAGCAGCACCGACAACAACACTTCCACCTCCTCCTCCTTTCTCTGCAACCTACACTGTTCTCATTTGTATGGTTTCCTATTCTTAATTACTGCCTGCCTGCTCAGCTTTCTTCCTCAGCTCTCCATTACTAGCATCCTCCTAGCACAAAATGAACAGCAAACATTGGGAAAGCAGGGTGCATAGTGATCTGAGGCAGGCACCAAGGTCTTTTGTTGTTACAGAGGAATTTTGGAATATGACAATACTGGGAATAGCAGAAATAAAGTTTTGTTGCTTCTTTTTGTAGTTGTTTTGTTTCTTCTCTTTCTCCCCCCCCCCTCCGATGTTGTTTGGTTTTTTGCTTTCCAGCATACAACAGCCTTTTCCCTACAGTGGTGGTATTGCAAACCAAACAGGAGCCTTCCAAGTCTGCCTTATCTCTGTTTTATTTTTAGGTGAAGTCACACTGCTGTCTGCAGGCTAAAATATTGGCAGTGCGAAGTGGTCATTAGCTACAGGAGAATCCTGTGCTGCGCTAGCATGCTTGAGAAGACGTCACTGGGCTGGCACCTAGTGCAAATCTTCAGATCTGGTCTGCTTGACGTAGCCACGCATCTGTCACTCCTGAGGCAATGAGGAGGAAATGCTTTCCTTGGCCTTGGCTCAGATGCCTGTCTCCTGTCTTCTTCATTGAAAAAAAATCAGCTGTCTCCAGATTATCTACTCTGCCCCTTCATGACAATAAAAAAAAGCTGCTACTTTATGCTCACTGGGCAGAGATGGTATTCTCTGGATTGCCTCCAACAATAAAGGTCTAAGTGAAGGCTATTGCCCTTGGATGCCTTTGGTGTACATTACTGGCCCTGTAATCCAGTATTGATTCCTTTGCCCTTGAATTCTTTGGTGCAAAACACAAGCTGTGGTTGCTACTAATTAGCTGAGTTCTTATGCCATCCATGTCAAACCCACGCAGCACAGTAGCGGAAATGGCCCAGTGTTGGGTTAGGTGAGGGTGACATTTGCCTAAAGGGTGCAACTAGTTTGTGTCAATTCTGAAGTTATAGGTCACATGTTTGGTAGTAACTCTGTTAACACTGGAGTAAGATTTTTTTTTTAATGCCATATTTATCCTGTGCATGGCATGGACAGCCACTGCAGTAACTTTGACATCATTTAATTCCATAAACCAGCCATAGATTGTTCCTTCCACCTGATCGTGGAAAACCACTGGGGATGTGTCTGCCATGTGTTTTCACCACATTTTTTGTTTAATTAAAACGTGATCCACAATCAATTTACCAGCTAAAACTATGCTAGGTACAGAACATTTTGAAGTTAATCAGAGTACAAGCAGCCCAACCACCCTCCCCTGTTGTCTTTCCCTGTCCTATGAAACATTATTTTATTTATTTATTTATTATTTTGATTTATATCCCACCCTTCCTCCCAGTAGGAGCCCAGGGAGGCAAACAAAAGCATTAAAAACACTTTAAAACATCATAAAAACAGACTTTAAAATATATGAAAACAAAACATCTTTAAAAACATTTTTAAAGCTTTAAATATATCTTTTTTAAAAAAAGGTTTAAAAATATTTTTTAAAAAGGTTTAAAAACATATTAAAAAGCAATTCCAACACAGAAGCAGACTGGGATAAGGTCTCAACTTAAAAGGCTTGTTGAAAGAGGAAAGTTTTCAAAAGGTGCCAAAAAGATAGCAGAGATGGCGCCTGCCTAATATTCAAGGGGAGGGAATTCCACAGGGTACGTGCCGCCACACTAAAGGTCCATTTCCTATATTGCGCAGAACGAACCTCCTGATAAGATGGTATCTGCAGGAGTCCCTCACCTGCAGAGCTCAGTGATCGACTGGGTATATAAGGGATAAGATGATCTTTCAGGTATCCTGGTCCCAAGCTGTATAGGGCTTTGTACACCAAAACCAGAACCTTGAACTTGGCCCGGTAGCTAATGGACAGCCAGTGCAATTCTTTCAGTAGCAGGGTGAGATGTTTGCGATACCCTGCCCCAGTGAGCAGTCTCACTGCCACATTTTGCACCAGCTGCAGCTTCTGGACCAACCTCAAAGGCAGCCCCACATAGAGCGCATTACAGTAATCCAGCCTGGAAGTTACCAGTGTGTGGACAACAGTGGTCAGGTTATCCGGGTCCAGAAACGGCTGCAGCTGTCCTACCAGCTGAAGCTGCTAAAAGCCACTACCAGCCACTGAGGTCACCTGGGCCTCTAGCAACAAAGATGGATCCAGGAGCACCCCCCCCAGACTACGGACCTGCACTTCCAGAGGGAGTACGACCCCATCCAAAGCAGGCAACTGACCAATTATCTGAACTCAGGAACCACCAACCCACAGAGTTTCTGTCTTGCTAGAATTCAGAGTCAGTTTATTGTCCTTCATCCAGCCCACCACTGAGTCCAGGTACCAGTCCAGGGCTTGCACAGCCTCTCCCGATTCAGATGTTATGGAGAAATAGAGCTGGGTATCATCAGCATACTGCTGACACCTCACCCCAAATCTCCTGATGACCACTCCCAAGGGCTTCATATAGATGTTAAATAGCATGGGAGACAAGATGGTACCCTGCTGCACCCCACAGCACAACTGTCAGGGGCACCCAATGCTATTCTCTGAAAACGACCTTGGAGATAAGATCGGAACCACTGTAAAACAGTGCCTCCAATACCTATCTCACCAAGTCAGCCCAGAAGGATACCATGGTGAATGGTATCAAAAGCCGCTGAGAGATCAAGTAAGAGTAACAGGGTCACACTCCCACTGTCCTTCTCCTGATAAAGGTCATCCATCAAGGCAACCAAGGCCGATTCAGTCCCATATCAAGGCCTGAACCCAGACTGGGATGGGTCAAGATAATCTGTTTCATCCAAGAGTACTTGCAATTGCTGCACCACAATCCTCTCAATCATCTTCCCTAAGAAGGGGGTATTTGCAACCAGTCAGTAATTGTCGCAAACCAATGGGTCCAGGGTGGGCTTTTTCAGGAGCAGTCAGATCACCGCCTCTTTCAGGGCGGCTGGAACCACTCCAGCAACAATGCATTGACCACACCCTGGATCCACTAGGTCAAACCCCCTCAGCAAGCTTTAATAAGCCAAGAAGGGCAAGAGCTGAGAGGACACGTTGCTGGCCACATAGTCACAAGCACCTTATCCACATCATCAGTATGCATCAACTGAAACCATTCCCAAGAAGTTGCAGCAGACGTTGCACTTGGGCACCTCACTGGGAACTAAGGATGGGTGAGAATTTCATTTCAGTTGGCATGTCAAGCAGAATTTATCAAATTCACAATTTCCAAAACAATATGAGAACCGAAACACAGCCATCCTTCGAAATTCGCACTTATTAGAATTTCAGGATGCAGTTCGCCAACTAAACAACATTTACAAAAATGCATATATTAGGGGAAAGTGTGCATAAAAATGAATGCATGAGTGAAAATAACATGCAGAAAGGCATGAAATGATGAGAAATGGCTTGCAAAAAAGTGTACCTTTGTCAAAACTGCCTACAAAAATGTTTTTATTTGGAGAAATTCAAACTAAAATGGTGGAGAATTTTCATGAGGATTTTTTTTTTAAATCCGCAGACCATTGTAGAAATGTAGAGAACTGAATTTAACATTGGAAAGATGAGAAACTGAGGGAACTGAAACAGACAGATCTTTCCATCCCTACTGGGGACTACAGTAGGTGTGGATGAGGCATCAAGATTGCTACAGAGGCAAACAGCTTTACCCTCAAAGTGCCTTGCAAATACTTCACAGAGGGCCTCCGAAGGGTCCAAAACTCCATTTCCTGGAGTTGATGTCAACAGACCCCTGACATTACAAAAAAAACTCCACTGGACGGCTACTGGTGCGGACAGCTAGACTGGTGTGGACCAGAGAGAGGGCATTTTCGATCGTGGCCCCCACCCTCTGGAATTCCCTTCCTCTCGATCTCCGACATGCTCCCTCCCTGACAGGTTTTCGCAAAGCCTTAATGACCTGGCTATTCAGGCGGGCCTATGGAATGGGGGAGGATTGATTTTTATGTGGTTTTAACTGGAATTGTTTTAAACTGATTATGATTATGTTATTGGTTTATTATGTTTTATACTATGTATTGTTTTTACCATTGTAAGTCGCCTAGAGTGTCCACTAACCTGGACAGATAGGCGACCAATAAATAAAATTTATTTAAAAAATTATTATTATTATTACTACTTGAGGATGCGATGGAGGCAGAGAAGTGGGTCTTCTTTGCAGCCCTCACTGCCCCACAGTAGGCACAGTTATGATGTTTTACTCATGCCTGATCAGCCTCACAGCATGGCTTTTGTCACTTGCGCTCTAGTCATCGTCCAGCCTGTTTCATTGCCCTTAGTTCACTGGTGTACCAAGGTGCATACGGGCTCCACAATTCTAGAGATAACGCTCAGGGGCAACCGTGTCAAGAGCATGACATGCCTCACTGTTCCACAGCATGACAAGGGCTTCAACAGGGTCACCTGCTCTATCTACTGGGAACTCCCCCAGGGCATTCAGGAATCCAGTGGATTCCATTAGTCTCTGGGGGTGGACCATCTTAAAGTGTCCACCACCCCTGCAGGGGAGGATCGGAGCCATAACTCTAAACTTCACCAGGATGTGGTCTGACCATGACAATGGGGTGACATCCACTACCACCCCATCTCCAGACCATCCCTTCCTCCATCTGGAGCAAAAACCAAGTCCAGGGTGTGCCCTGCCCTATGCGTTGGACAGGTGACAACTTGAGACAGCCCCATGGTTGTCATGGAGGCCATGAAGTCCTGAGCCAGAACACTAGAGGCAGCCTCATCATGGACATTGAAATCACCCAGAACTATCATTCTGGGCTCCTCCAATACCACAGCCAAGATGGCCTCTACCAGCGCAGTCAGAGAAGCTACCGGGCAGTAGGATGGATGGTACACCAGCAGCAACCCTAGTTTACTGTCTCCTCAGCCTGACACCAGGTGCAGGCCCTCACAGCGAGCTCCAAGACAGAGTGGTTTCCTGGTGACAGAGATGGAAGTTCTGTAGACCACAGCAACTCTTCCCCCCGTCCCTGCAGCCTGTGCTGGTGTTGCACTGAGTATCCAGGTGGACAAAGCTGGGTCAGATCAACTCCTCCCAGCTCACCCACCCAGGTCCCAGTAATGCAAATGAAATCGGCACCTTCATCCACGATCAAATCATGGATGAGAGTGGTCTTCTTGTGTACCAATCTGGCATTAAACAACAACACAAACAGGCCAGTGGGCACAGCAGATGAGCAACGAGGAACCCATCCATAAGAGGAGTGAGGAACAAGGCGTAGATAGCCTTGCCCTCATCTTCTATGGTGGTTCATCACCTCCCCATGGCTATACTTCCCTCTACCTGTGATCACTGAAATTGGGGTAGCATTACCCATGTTCCTCCTTACTAAGACTCTCCTAAACACCTGATATGGACCCACAAGAGCCCACCAACAAAACCTATCTGAGCCAGTGATCCCAGTAGGCCTCAGAGAATTGGGAACAGTCAGACCCACTCAATATCTTTCACATAGGGCACATCTATTCCCCCCCCCATCTCACACCCAGGGAGGACCAGCCTTCTGCCAGTTGCTGATTCTCACTCTGAAGGCATCTGGTGACTTTCTCCTATCATTCAGTTCACTGCACAGGCTCTCACCCTGTGCAGGAACTACACATGCGCCATATACCCTCCCTCCTACCCAATCTCCTCTAGATTGGTTAAACAAAAGAGAGAAAGAAATAGAAGAGGGTAGCGCCCTTGCCCTCAGGACTCCCTAAGGGGCTCCCCAAGGGCAGCCTACTGACCCAGCCAGGAGCTGATTCAAGAGGCTGCAAGATTAAGGAATGAGCGGCAAGCACCCAGATGCTCGGATACTCACTCCCAGGGCAGGTCTTCTCCAGTCCCCCAGTGCTATAGCTGTTCCCATCCTAGATGCTATAGATGCTAGGTCCCATCCTGCTGGATTCCCAGCAGGAAATGAACCCAGACCCCATCTACTTCCTGTTCCACTCCACAGAAGAAGATAACACTTCAAAAGAGGACACAAATGACATTTGGAAGATTGTAAGTGAGAGCTATGTATGGTACAGCTCATGCTTCTTACACCAGGTCACTAGTTTAACCTTTGCACCCTTGAGATTCCTACAGTACTGCATTTGGAAAACACAGCCCAGTATACTATACTCAACTGCTTTGACAGTGGTGAGAAAAGAAGGGTTTCCCTATGGAGTATTTTATATGGTTGTCTAATAGGAATTACATGCTGGGAACATCTTTGGGCTATTCAAGTGAGGCTGAAGCTCAAACATTAAACACTTGGTTCCACTGTCACAGTGTGAAAGCCTTGCCACCAGATTGTTGGCTTAGAGACACTCTGCCATTTGATATCGGCAACAGATGGCTAGGCAAGTAGAAAAGCACGAAGAAGGAAGGCAAAAACGGTTCAGAACGATGAACAATAGTTTTGATCCACCCACTTTTTCTACACATGGAGAGACTTTCTTGTGACATTGATCGGAAAGTCCTAGCTGTCGGGGTCATGGGGGTGCCTCTTATCTGTTTCTCCAATGAATGAGCATTTGTAGGGATCTTCAATTGCCACTCAAGCAGATGCACTGCTTAGATTTTATCCCTTGTTTAACCTGCCCCATCTTTCTCCTTTTGCACACACACTAATTCATGTTGCAGGTAAGAGATAATGGAAACTGGGAACCGGTCAGTTAATGCGTTTACAGCAAATGTGTTGCCCTTGATTAGACAGGGGACAATTCCTGGATTCTTTCTCCAAGGTCTTCCTGCTGTCAAAAAGAAACAGTGTGACAACATCAGCTCTTCCTGTTGTCCAGCAAGCATGAATCCCTGCTACCTCACCCCCCCCCTGAAAAGCATATGGGTCTATTCAATATGAATACTATACCCCAGGGTGGGAAACAAAACACTCACCACTGATGTGCTCATTACTGAAACATTTTGGATGTGTCAGCCATGCACAATCTCTTAAAAGTGCCACTTTAAAACAGAATGTGAAGTTCTACGGTCACTAAAAGCGAGTTCTTCTCACTGAGATATTACACCTGCCTTGGACTGCACCACTTCAGCTTGCAGGTAGGGCCTCACAAGATGGCATGCTCTTCCATAATAACATTAATTGAAAAAAAGTGTGTGCAGATAGAAAACTAGCATGTCAGGAAGAAAATTAGGCTAGCATGCTTCTCCCCGACATCATTTTTCTCCTATATGCGAGGATTTTTCTTTCTTTCTTTAAATGAAGGATCATCCAGTCATGTGAGACCCCACCTGTAATATGCAAGTGATGCACCCTAGACCTCAATTAACAGCATTTGATGTAATTCTGTGATTCTTTGGGAATATTTTTTTTACACAGTTCAATGACAGAGAATGCAATTTGAAACAGAAAACAGTCATGGAAGAATCTGGATTTTTTAACCTTTTCCCCTTAATATATATATATTTCTGCAACATAGTAATAAAAATCAGCCAAAGGTCCTCCCCAGTTGCTTTTACTCCTGCTGGGGAAAATATGCAGGTACATATATCTTTCCTCCCTCTCCACCTGGGGAGGGGCAATTTTCAGTAGGAAATGGCACAAGAGAAAAGGCTTAAGAAGTCCCTCCACTACCTCTGCACTGGTCTTCCACTCCACTATTCAGTCTCTGCAGCTGCATGTATACATTTTGGAAAATTCCAGAAAGAATTACAGAACTACTCACAAAGTGTCATTCTACCTTTGAGAACTAGGCCAAAGTTTTCAAAAGAGAGTGGTATTGATAGAGGAAGGTCTTTGCACTTAGGGTTTTGAGGAGACTGCTGTGTTAATGCTTCTGACGCACATAAAACCATTTTACTTCCTGTGCCATTTTACTGTGCAATTGCTTTTAACGAACTGTGAAAATTGCAGCATTAGTATCTTTTCCTATGAATGTCCCCTGCACCTTGTTTCTCCACCTTTTAATGTCAGATAAAATATACTAAAATTGGCAAATAGAATCAGCTTATTTGTACGGTTTGGTTAGGGGCTAGGAATTAGCTGCCAGACTTTTTTAATTCAGCCGCTCCTAGTTAACTCTGCCTTTGCATGGTAAGCTGATTATGATAAATAGGCATACCACATCTTAGAAGGCAACTGAAATCAGATCAGCTAAATTAGGGTGACCAGGCATGCATTTAAAATACACACACACACACACAATCTTAGAAGCAGGTCACTGAAAGACCTTAGTAGGATTTGGAGAGACCAATTCACTGACTGATGTCACTTGCCAACTGAATTTGGATGTCCATAGTGAAGATGCTATGAGATTTATTGGGCTCAAATGGATGCTGCACCCTCTTAAGGAAGACACTGGTGTTGTTATTATCACATACCCAGCATGGAATCAAAATGCAATACACTCAGGCTGTGAGCAAAACTCTTGAGGGTTCTAAATGGAAGAGAAGAATTAGCAGATGGATAGACCTTGGGCTCCTACTGCGAGAAAGGGTGGGATATAAATCCAATAAATAAAATAATAGACTGGGATGAAGAGAATGTAAGAAGAGCACTGCTAAATTGTTGTTGTCGTTTATTTCTATCCCGCCTTTTGGCCAAAAGGCCCTCAAGGTGGCTTACAAAAAATAAACACAAATATAGAAATATATATCAATAAAAACAGTACAATTTACAAAAATTAAATAACAAGGTAATAACATTATTAAAAAGCAACAATAACAACTTTCAATGAAAATACAACAAATCACACTTTCCTAACACTTTCCAAATAAATCCCTAACAATTAGACAATGTCTACTAGTTCTTACATCTATATGTTGACATCACAACATGATACCACTGAGGTGTCCTACTGGTACTGCATCTGCCAGTCCTAATACAGGAAAAGGAGCAGGAGCAGTCCAGCTTTTTGCCAATATAGACGGTGTCCACAGTAAGCAGTACTTCAACT
Source organism: Rhineura floridana (assembly GCF_030035675.1). Taxonomy (NCBI): domain Eukaryota; kingdom Metazoa; phylum Chordata; class Lepidosauria; order Squamata; family Rhineuridae; genus Rhineura; species Rhineura floridana. The sequence continues at coordinate 77,552,069 of NC_084486.1, read as the reverse complement.
TGATCACGGGGATGAAGCATGACGAAATCAGACCAAAGGCCAAAGATTCTGATATCCTATTTCCCACTGTGGCCAACCAGATGCCTACGGGAAGCCCACAAGGAGGACATGAGGGTAAAAACCCAGTGTGCCTAGTGAGGCCAGACTGCAAGGCGGGGGGGAGAACCTTTTCAGCCTGAGGGTCACATTCCCTTCTGGGCAATCTTGGGGGGGGGTCACATGCCAGCAGTGGCCATGGCCAGAGGCAAAAGTGGGCGTAGAAACACTTGTAAATTTTACCTATACAATAGGCTAGTTTCTGCACACACTGACACATCCCTCTCTGGCCTTGACCCAGAGAAGCAAGAATCACTATCAAAGTTCAAGGGCATAATCCTACCAGGCAAAAACACTCAAAGAGGGTGCAAAGCAGGGGCAGTAGGGGTTCTGTCCTAGACAGTACTGAAGGCCAGATTAAGAGAGAGGAGGGCTGCATTCAGTTCCCCATCCCTGCTTTAAAGCCTAAGCCCTAGGGGGGCTTCTTAAACAATTGCCAGAATTTACCCATCCATTGCACTTCAAAGTAAAATTCAGTTGCCAGCAGCCACTTCTACGAGGCTACTTGGTGGCTGGGAGGCCACCTCCAGCTTAGCTGTGTAGCTGTTATGGCAAGACTGGCCCAAGTGGTGCATGTTGCCACTTGGGTGCAGGAAGTAGAACTGTTGGCGCTAGCACTCAAGATGGTGCCTAGGTGGGACTTCCACTTCACGAGGAGGAGGAGGCCTTGCAGGACTCATAGAATGGTTGGGAAGTTAATAAGAAAGGTTGGGGGTTGGGTGGAGTGCAGTAGCCTCAGGAATTAGGAGAAGATGGAGGGGTACCCTGCTTGAGATATAAAGAGTGGGCAGGTGAGGAGAGGATGTGCGTGGCTCAGCAGGCCCCACCAAGAGTGGAGGGGTGTACACACAGAGAAAGCAGGAGAGGGAGAGAAAGTGGCAGAGCAAACATCCACAGTAGGAAGGAAGAGCAGGGAAGCACCTTGCCCAAACCCATGGAAGGCACTTTGCCCAAACCCAGCCTCCTCAAACCTGGCAGCACTACTGAAAAAGCCCTTTGCTGCTGTTGTCCCTCAGTGACTGGAATTCAGAAGAATGTTGCCTCTGATAGCCTTATCCTCCACACATTTGTCCAATCCCCTTTTACAGCCATCTTAAGTTGGTGATCATCACCACAACTTGGGGGCAGCAAGTTCCCTAGTTTAACTATGAATTTTGTAAAGGAGTACTTCCTCTTGTCAGTCCTGAATCCTCTACTGTTCTCCACACCATGCATGGACCAGAAATGCCACTGTGTTTAACTCTGGTAACATTTCTACTCCTCCGAGAAGCACTGAACAGACACATGGGGCTGCCAGACACAGTCTCTCATCTAGGAAGTGCCCAGGTCTAGACATGCTTAGCTCCAGAAATAGAACTACATCCCACACAATCTGACCATTTCCCATTTGTTCATTACTTCCCAATTAACTGAGTGTTGCTACGCCCCCTTTATCTTACTAGATTAATCTCATTACTAAAAAAGAAATTATCTGAAGCCAAGATCATCCCAGATGTGTAGGGTCTCAGATACAATAAGGGTAAACCAATGTTTTAGAACATGGATTGCCATCAAGCAAATATAAAACTGAAGGTGGTGAGATTTTATGCACATGATATAGCAATTTTGCAAATGCTAAGCAGGTCTAGGTGGGGACGGTCCCTCCACTAGAACCGCTTTGAACTATTGGCATGCTACCCTGAGCTCCATAGAAGAAAGGCAATGCCAGGGTACAAATGTAATACTGTAGATAAATAAAACATGGGCAGGACCAGGGTTCAGCCCCCATTTATTGCCTTATCCATTCTCTGCTTCATACCTACGTAGATCTAAAGTCAACGGGTCTGAGACCATATTCAGCTAAGTCCTACTCAGAGTAGACTCATTTAAATTAATGAACCTAAGTTAATCATGGCCTTTAATTTCAATGGGTCAACTCTGAGGATTCCAGGTTGAGGATTACAATTATCCACTTCAGGTGGGTTAGTGTGTGCTCAGCCTGAGTAGGACTAGTGTCAAATACCACCCCTGGGTTTGCTGCTGCTTTGCTCCTCCCAGGTCTTTTTTTGCTGTCTTGAGCTAAGCCATGGTTTGTTCCTGGTCAAGGATCATAGTTAGGTGAGGTGAGAGTTTAACATGAGCCCCAGTTTGGACAACACACTAAGCCAAACTTTGGCTTAGCTCAGTGCATCACAGCAGCAAAAAGGGGCAGGGAGAGCAGCTGTGAGCAGCCCACACTCACACAAGCCAATGTTTGTCTTAGTGTGTCACGTGAATCAGGCCATTATAATGCAATGGTTTGCGTGGTGAATTTGTGAGAGCATTGGACTTATCTAGAAGCAGCTCACTGTGTGGGGTGGAGCCATTATGCTAGCTTCCTGGCAGGTGGTTCACTGTTGCTTACCAGGAGGGAGAGAGTGGAGGTGATGAGGAAGTTAGTGTGGTGCAAATGCACCAGTGCAACCAATCCAGTGCTCCTACCGGTGCTTTTGCACCACACCAACCTCCCTGCCACCTTGCCCCATGTGGTAACAGCCACCCACATCCCTGGAAGCAAGTGTAGTGAATCTGCTCCACACAACTAACTGCTGCTGGACTTATCAAATCCAGTCATTGCCACAAATTTGCTTTGTGGAAGCCATAAATGTGATATGAGAGACTTGTAATATGAACCATTCATCACACAATAACTACATATAATGGTCTGTTGAGGAAGTAACTTAAAAGGCAAGCAAAGTTTTTAATATCTATTCTTTAATATGAATGTTAGTTGTATAAGCTAACTCTCAGCCATGCATACAATTAATTTAGACACAAGAATAAAAATATAACCTTTTTTTAAAATATTGCTGATCATTCCTCCAATAAAGGGACCACCCAGAACACCCATCAGAACTTTGCACTGGAACTTTTTCCAAAATAGCTTAGCTATGGAATATGCTCACACAAGATGTGATAATGCCCACCAACTTGAGGGCTAACTGCATGTTACCTTCATTGGAATGTGGTGTACATGAGTGAGTGAGTGAGTGAGTGAGTGAGTGAGTGTGCAGTGCCAATGACTATGCACCCTCCCCACTGTGCCTGAGTTTTTGAAACCCACAACATGATTGCTAATCATATCATTATAATAAATATGTAATTAAGCCCTTACAAGGCTTTAAAAGGAATTAGACAAATGTGTGCGGATAGGGCTTTCAATGGCTACTGGCCATAATGGTTATATATAAGTTCCAGGATCAGACGCTCTGATGCCTCTGAATAGCAGCTGTTGGGAAATCATAGTGGGAAAGGGCTATTGCCCTCATGTCCTCCTTCTGGGTTTTCCAGAGGCATCTGGTTAACTACTGTGGGAAACAGGATGCTGGACTAAGCTAGGCCTTTGGTCTGATCTATCAGGGCTCATCTTATGTTTTAGGAATTGCTTCATGCATTTTGATATTCACATAGAAAGCCGGGGAGGTCAGTGCGGGAATCACAGGCTACACAACACAGGAAACAGCAGTGTGTTTATTTCAAAGAGTTTTGGGAGAAGAAAACCAACTGAAACAGGGCTAGCCAACATATCCTCCACTTTGGACTTCAGCTCCTATCAGTCTCCATCAACCGTCCTAACCATTACTCAGGGATGATGGGAGTTGTAGCTTAACAACTTCTGGAGATCACCATGTTGGTTACCCATGCAAAGTAAATGGTACAAAGACAAATGTCCAGCCATGGGACCTCTTCCAGAGTCAAGGCTCTCAAGAACATAGGCAGAGGAGGGGCGAAGAAAAGAGAGAGGATTGCACCATGGAGACTATTATTGCCCCCAACTATCCAAGCTCAGAGTCCTGGTTTGGGCAGGAAGTAAATGAAAAATAGGGAACTAACCCTTAGGGAGCATCTATCTTAGCTGATTTTTCTGGAATATGTCCCTGGACTCATTAATGAGGGCTTTTGTTCAGCATTTGTATCATAGAAGTCAGCCACTCATTAAGGTGACACTCTTATTGCTGTATTATTCTCTACAATATCTGTAAGACATTGGAAGGAGTATTGTCCCTACAGGCTGGGGGTCACTTGAAACTGTAGGTTGGGATATCACTTAAAAATGGAAATGGACTGCCTTCAAGTCGATCCCGACATATGACGACCCTATGAATAGGGATTTAATGGTAAGCGGTATTCAGATGTGGTTTACCATTGCCTCCCTCTGAGGCTAGTCCTCCCCAGCTGACTAGGGCTTGCTCAGTTTGCCATAGCTGCACAAGCCAGCCCCTTCATTGTCCGCAACTGCCAGCTGGGGGGCAACTGGGCTCCTTGGGACTATGAAGCTTTCCCGCAGCTGCACAGGTGGCAGGGCCCATAACCCCGAGTCAATCGCTATGGCGGTGGTCTTTAGCTGGCCCTTTACATCCAGGAGATACGAGTGGGGATTTGAACTCACAGACTCTGGACTCCCAGCCAGGCTCTCCTCCCCACTATGCTATACCAGCTGGGATATCACTTATGTCCTTGTAAGAATAACTCCTCTCCAGTAGATGATTCACACTGGAGCAGGTTTACTTGCAAGTTGTGTCGCAGTCTGCTACTTCTAGCAAGCACTAGACCAGAAGCTGATCTATTTATAAGCAGGCCTGTCATTTCAAGGACCAGACTGGTGCACATGTCAGGAACAGCTTTTCTCATGAATAAATGGCTCTTAGTCTCAGGTTGTTTCCCTCATCCCTTGATTAATCCCACAGTATTTGTAAATAAGAGTGAACCCATGAAAGGCATAAAGGGGCAATGGTGTGGGTACACCAGGCTAAACAGATAGCTGTGTTTGCTTTTTATTCATTTCTTTATTTACTACATTTATATACTACCCTTTAGTTTTAACAATGCAGTTAGGGCATTTTACAATTTAAAATAGCTGTGTGTAATCTAATAATAAGGAAAAGAAAAATGGAACAGGGGAGAAAAATCTAGAACCAGTTCCCCAACTAGAACTGGGCACATGATTGATAAGGCGGGGTATAAATAAACTATAACAACACTACCACCACCAACAACAATAATAAATCTAACCTTTGATCTAATATTCTCTAGCCCTTTTTCCAGAATATGAGAGAAATGTGTTTTCTGCATTTCCTGCTTGGTCTTTCAGATGTGGTTGATATGTGAAATAAGCACAGCCCTCAGAGAGTTCAATTCCAAAGCACAGGCTTTCAAGGTGTTACCTAGCCAAACCATAACCAACAAATCATGTAGGAGGGAGTTAAGTAAGTCTGATTTCCCTGGCTAGTCTATGCCTTTCAACTGCTCCTCATGGACTGGGAACCTCCCTCCCTTCTCCCTCTGTTACACTGATTTGAAACACACCTGACATATGGGTGCAATTAGCATCATAACCTGCCATGGCTAAACTTAAATGAGGAGTAATACCACAACTCTGCTCATGGCTAAAGAACTGATATGGTTTTGCACAGAAGCCTGCAAGTCAACAAGAAACCTTTGTTTTACAAAGCTTATATGGTTAATGGAATGTCATTACATGGCATCTGTATTTTTTAGTTCTTAATTTACTGGAATTACTGTAAATTATTGCAAGCTGTGCATATTACAAACAGGAGAGGAGGAGAGAAGAGAGGAAGCACTGGTAACTGTGTTTCCTGCAAACAGCCAGGGTAGAAGATGTATGAGTGCTCACCTTAGATATTATACACAGGAAGAGCCATGAGAGAAAGCCATGCCCTGTCTTTCTACTTTTGTGTGACTCATTAAGCCACTCTCAACAAACACCATCAACCTAATCCAGCAAAGAAGATTTGTGCAGCTGATGTGGATGCAGATGTCCACCTCCTTGCTAAAGAACCCACCATTGTCTTTAATAGTACTGGTGCAAAGAAAGACACTACATTGTCAGAGCCAGGGTACAAACCCTGAGAAGGCTGTGTCTCAGGTCACAACTCACTGAACAACATTTGTCAGTGGGATTGCAAGCAAAGTTCCCTCAGCTGATTTTAGGATTCAGGGTGGACAATATGGATAGAGGTGCTTCATCAAATATCCAGGTACTGAATTGTTTAGAGTTTTATATACTAACAGTAACACCTTAAATTGGGCTTAGTAACATATAAGTAACCAGAGCAGATCCTATAAAATGGGTGTAATATGGCTCCTCATTGGAGCATCTGCTAAATTTCTAATAGCATTATTCTGTGCTAACAACATTTTCTGAACTATCTTCAAGGGATGCTCCATGTAAAACATGTTACAGTAGTCAAGACAGGAGATTTTTTTTTTGAGTTTGCAGAACTGTAGCTAAGCTATCTCACTCTAGGAATGACTGCAAGTGACAAACCAGCCATAGCGAAAAGTAGGCCTTCCTTGCCAATAACACATGGGTTTCCAGTGACAATAATGATTCGAGGAGCACTCACAAGCTATGTAACTGCTCCTTCAGGGGAAGTGCAACCAGAACAGAACATCCCATTCCTAGACATGAGAACCATTCACTAACATCTTGTCAGGATTTAGCTTCAGGTTACTGGCCCCCACTCAGCCAGTTACCATCTCCAGGCACCAATTCAACACAGACGCAGATACCTGGTTCAGATGGTATGGAGATGTAGAACTGTCAACTAACTGTGTTATAGTGATGTCGAGTCCCAACCCCCCTGACAACTGTGCCTAGCAGCTTCATATAGAATAGCATCAGGGATGGAACAGAACCTTGTTGGGCCTCATAGCATAACTGCCATGGAGCTGAGCAGCTTTAAAATGAATGAATGAATAAAAAGTTTACCCAACACAGCAAGTAGAAAGCTATTACAGAAAAAAATAACCAAAATGAAAGGACAACATTTGACCAAGACATTCTTTAGAGTCTTTATGTTTGAGAGTGAGTAGTTATGAGAGTGAGAGGCAGTGTGGTGTAGTGGTTAGAGTGTAGGACTAGGACCTGGGAGACCAGGGTTCAAATCCCCATTCAGCCATGAAGCACACTGGGTGACCTTGGGCCAGTCGCTATCTCTCCACCCAACCTACCTCACAGGGTTGTTGTGGGGATTAAATTAGGAGGGGGAGAACCATGCACTCCACTTTGAGCTCCTTGGAGGAAAAGTGGGATATAAATGCAATAAATAAATAAATAAATAAATAAAGATGGGGCTTCTGTTGGAGTCAGTCACTGGAAGAGGCAAAGCTGGGAAGAGCAGAACACAAGATGAAGACAAGATTAATCTACAGGAAAGAGGCAGGTCAAAGGTAAAGTTTCCTGTTGACTGCAGGAAAATCCAATCAAATTATTTCCTTCCTCCATGCCTTTGATGCAGAGTGGCAAATGTTTGAAGCATCTGTTTGCTCCCCTAGCAGCTTGGAGTATTACTGAGCCAAGTAGGTAAACACACTGCAGAGCTTCCTCCTACATCTCTGATATCACCCAGATTATACTGAGCACCTAAGAGATGTGCTTCTGACTAAGACCTGTTTGCTTATGGTAACTTTTGTGGAGAGGAGGGCATGAAGGAGGAGCAAATCTAAGCAAATCAAACAGCCTGGCAGCTTGTGCTGGTACATAAAGGATTATACATTCAGGGTCTTGTCATCTCAGCAGTTGGGAAATAAAATACAGATCTGTGCTGTGGTAATATATGGCATGTGTGTGCTTGTGGAACATAAACAGAGAAAGCCTGCTGCTTGCTCTGCTCAGACACAGTGTTCCAGTGACTTTAGGATGACCAGCTGCAGGATTAAAGAGAGCACACTTTGATTTTCTTCTCCCCTCGATGACATTTGTCTAAGGAAAGCAGTAGCAATGGAATAACCTTGTCATTAGCTACATTTTTAAAAATCCTGTTGTGCTTATTTTGCTATTGTAAAATACAGGCTTGGCAGTTTACACTAAGAAAAGCTTCACCTAGTGCACAGACAGCTGCAATGTGTACAATGTGTGATTTGAGGTTCGAGATTCCAAAACAGAATTTCAGGTTCTCTTTCAACAAGGGAGATAATTAAAAATTTCCCAGCCTAGTTGCCATGGCTGCGATTCTCACCTCTTCCCTGGATTTGAACCTCAGACTGATGAAACAAAACATAATGTTTGGAATCTACTAGTGCCCACATAAAAATCTGCAAAAGTCAAATAACTAGTGACAATAATTGCAGGGGAAGTGAGACACATGGGGATGTGCCACCCTTTTCTTCCATCTAGAAGTGCCTGATAAGGTGGGAATGCGCATCTCTTTGTTATTATTATTAGAGAACTTTTAATTTAAAACAATAATCCCAGATTGTAGACATCTGTGGAAGTTGGACCAACATGTAGCCTCTGAATTCATTTGCAGTTCTAGTGGACAAAGAGCTAACTTAAACTGCAAACATGAAAAGGCCCTTAGCCCTCACAGGTGAAACCTGCATTCCAGGTCCAATATTGCTGATAACAAATGAAAAATAGCTGGTCTTAATTTTTTTAATATTAGTTACACTTAATACACTTGTATTAATTGTTGGCTTTCTGATTTGTCTTCTTTGCAAGAGACAAATCTGTAATTTTGAAAAGTCCATTAAAAGCAGGCCAGCCTGTTGCTGAACTGAAATCAGTCTGGACACCGCGCTGTAGCTAATGTGTGCCAGCAGCACAGGGGGGAAGACATAAAGGGGAATGTTGGGGTTTTTTATAAGTTTTATTTTTTATTTTCAAATAATGCAGAAAAGGAACCATAACATAATTCCCCTTCCTCCTCCCTGATGACCCAGTTTCGTTCTGTGACAGAACTATTACAGTGTTTAAGTCAAACATAAGAGTTAATCAAGCCAACCACAGTCTGGTAAAGAGTTTGGGTACTTGGCAAAGATTTTCCTCCTTGATTGTAAATTCAATAAAGGGCATCCATTGGCCTGTAAAAGTGTCTTTCTTCTTAGTGCCTGCTGCTAGTTTCAAGTTTTGTGTCAGTTTCTTCAGCAAACCAAATTCCCATAATTTTCTATACCATCGGTCCAGTGATAGTCCGTCTAAGTTTTTCCAGCACTGAGCAATCGAATGATGGGCAGCTATCAGCATGAATCCTATTAACATTTTAATACTGTAAATCTAAGTTTTAGTTAATAAAAAGATTTAATAAAGCAAGTTCTGGTGTGAGTTGTATTGTCTGTCTAGTTATTTTGCATATTTCCCTTTGTACCCCCCTCTAAAATTTCTGAATATTCTCACATTCCCACCACATATGGCTGTTAACAGCCAAGAGCATTGCAACCTCTCCAACACAATGTAGATGAAGATCCTGAAATTTGTGCTATTTTAATTGGGGTCATGTATAGGGTTGCCAGGTAGGAACCATCCGAAAACCTGAGAAAACAGGGGCGGGCCCTAGTAATGTCATGGAGCAGGCCCCAGCAACATCATGGGGTGAGCCCCAGCAATGTCACGGGGCGGGCCCTAGTGACATCACAGGGGCAGGCTCTAGTGATGCCATTAAGCATGATACATTAAGTATCAACCACAGTTGCTTGGAGCATACCATTCAAAAAAATTCTCTAATTGGAAATTAAGATAGAAATCTTACCTAAAAGAGGATGTTCCCAGGTCCAGCTGAAGTGACAAGGTCATTCCTTCTCACCGGCTTAGGGAACATGGATGCAAAATGGAAATGGAAATGAAAATATTTATATATTATTATTTATTTTATTAGATTTATATACCACCTGACTAGCATTAGCTCTCTGGGCAGTGAACAACAGAATATAAAAATACAAAACATCTCAGATCTCATAATAAATACAGCATAACCATATATAAAACAAGAAATCAAAAACAATTACAACAAAATTTAAAACTAAAACGAGTTACATATTAAAACGCCATAGCAAAGAGGCAAGTCTTAACCTGGTGCGGAAAGGAGAGCAATGTCGGTGCCATACGCACCTCTTCGGGGAGACTGTTCCACAGTTCGGGGCCACCACTGAGAAGGCCCTAGATCTTGTCACCATCCTCCGAGCCTCCCTATGAGATGGAACTCGGAGGAGGGCCTTCGATGTGGAGCGTAGTGTACGAGCAGGTTCATATTGGGAGAGGCGTTCCAATAGGTATTGTGGTCCCGCGCCGTATAGGGCTTTATAGGTCAAAACCAGCACTTTGAATCTAGCCTGGAAGCATATTGGCAGCCGGTGCAAGCGAGCCAGAATAGGTGTTATGTGTTCCGACCTCCTGGTCCCCGTTATTAATCTGGCTGCCGCATTTTGGACAAGCTGTAGTTTCCGAACTGTCTTCAAAGGCAGCCCTACGTAGAGCGCATTGCAGTAGTCCAGTCATGAGGTTACCAGAGCATGTACGACTGATGTTAGGTCCTCCCTGCTCAGATAGGGACGTAGCTGGGCTACCAGCTGAAGCTGGTAGAAAGCATTCCATGCCACCGATGCCACTTGGGCCTCAAGTGACAGGGAAGGATCTAAAAGAACCCCCAGACTATGAACCCGGTCCTTTAGGGGGAGTGTAACCCCATCCAGGACAGGGTGTATATCCACCATCCGATCCGGGAAACCGTTCACCAGCAGCATCTCAGTCTTGTCTGGATTGAGCCTCAGTTTGTTAGCTCTCACCCAGTCCATTATCGCAGCCAGGCAACGGTTCAGCACATCGACAGCCTCACCTGAGGAGGATGAAAAGGAGAAATAGAGCTGCGTGTCATCAGCGTACTGGTGGCAACACACTCCATAGCTCCTGATGACCAAACTCAACAGCTTCATATAGATGTTGAAAAGCATGGGAGACAGAACCGAACCCTGCGGGACTCCACATTGCAGAGCCCACGGTGTCGAGCAATGTTCCCCAAGCACAACCCTCTGGAGACGACCCGCTAAGTAGGAGCGGAACCACTGCCAAACAGTACCCCCGACTCCCAACTCCGCAAGCCTCTCCAGAAGGATACCATGGTCGATGGTATCAAAAGCCGCCGAGAGATCAAGGAGGATCAACAGAGTTACACTCCCTCCGTCCCTCTCCCGACATAGGTCATCATACAGGGCGACCAAGGCTGTTTCAGTGCCGAAACCGGGGTGAAACTCCGATTGAAATGGATCTAGATAATCAGTTTCATCCAATAGCGCCTGGAACTGGTCAGCAACCATTCGTTCCAAGATCTTGCCCAGGAATGGAACATTTGCTACTGGTCTGTAGCTGTTGAAATTTTCTGGGTCCAAGGAAGGTTTTTTCAAGAGTGGTCTTACTGCTGCCTCCTTCAGACAGCCCGGGACCACTCCCTCTCGTAAAGAGGCATTTATCACTTCCCTGGCCCAACCAGATGTTCCATCCCTGCTAGATTTTATTAGCCAAGAGGGGCAAGGATCTAGTACCGATGTGGTTGCACATACCTGTCCAAGCACCTTGTCCACGTCCTCGAGCTGAACCAACTGAAACTCATCCAGTAAAACATAACAAGACTGCGCTCCGGACGCCTCACTCGAATCATCTGCTATAAACTGGGAGTCTAAGTCCCGGCGGATGCATAAGATCTTATTCTGGAAGTGTCCAGCAAACTCATTGCAGCGGACCATCGATGACCCTACCGTGTGCTGAGGGCAAGTATAGAGTAACCCTCGGACAACTCTGAAAAGCTCCACTGCCTATTATAAATATTGCCTATTTATATAATTGTTCATAAAAATTAGCAAGAACCTCTCCTATCTCGAAACTGTTATTTACTAAGGGAAAAATAACATTCCTTGTGTATAAAGTCCGGATTAAATTCTGTTTTCTCCTTTTTTTTAATTCTATTTGCTAATAATTTGGAGCCCTTTCCATCAAATACATAATATCTGTGTTCTGGATATAGCATATTAACCATGATATCATCTATATCTGCCAAGTTTAATTCTGTTCCTTTTTGTTCCATTTTTCTCTTTATTTTGGCAGATCCTGTTCTTTTATATTCCTGTGTTAGACTTGTCAATTCTTTTTCTATTTCTTCTAAGTGCTGTTTTTTTACTTTTTTTGTGTGAGACCATTTGCTAATGCATATTCCTCTTACCACTGATTTCATTGCCTCCCATCTAATTTCCTCTGATACTTCCTCATTTGCGTTATCAGTAAAATAGTAAGACCCTCTCTTATTTTCTCCCTACTGTGCTTAGAAGCAATTAAATTTGGATTAAGCCTCCAATTATAACTCCTTTTGGCAGAAATTTGTTGTTTCAATATTAAACTTACAGAAATATGATCTGTGGCTTTTATTTCACCAATGTATGCATCTCTAACTTGAGGCCATATAGATTCGGATAAAAATATGGTATCTGACCACAAAAATGAACCATTTACTCTAGAAAGGAATGAATGACTAAAATCCTTTGGATATAATTCTGACCAACCACACCTCTCTCAATCCCCTTTTATGCATATTGCTTAAAAGTTTTTTTGCTTGTGAGCTTTTTTTTTGTAGTAATCTCTTGCCCAGGTAATCCTTGTAGATTGATATTAGTATCTCCCCCCATAATTATATTAGTTTTTGTAAATTTGTGTAATTTATTCAGTAACATATAAAAAAATTTAGTTGTCCACTGCTGGAAGCATAAAAAGTAATCACTGTAATTAGTCCTAGTCTGGCCAGTTTTCCTTCTACAAAAAGGAATCTTCCTTGTTTATCTATAAAGCTTCTTGTGGGTTCAAAATCTAAATCATCCCTAATCAATAGTGCTACTCCTCTTGCCTTATTTGATCCTTTTGCTAAGAATTTATGCTACCATATTTTGTTGTTTAAAAGACCATCTGTTAATTTTGCACCATGGGTTTCCTGCAACATTAAGATCTTGGGTTGCAGGTTTGTACAGTTTATTTCTCTTTATTACGGAACCCATCCCCCTTATGCTTAATGTAACAATCTTCAGTTCAGCTGTTATATTCATTTGAGCATATTACCAACTTGGACTGTTTATAGGCTTCCTTTTTAGTTAAATTGGGTGGTTGTCTTTTCCCTTTCCCTTCTCCCTTTCCCCTTCTTTTCCCCTTTTCCCAGAACTTCCCTCCCCCCCTTTCTCCCAATTAACCACACCAATACACCCCTCCTTTTGAGGCTTGGCTACACCACAGATGTGAGTGGGGGGAGCATTAAAGCTAACAATAAACCAATTAACATCAATGTTACTCTTTCCCCAAAACATGTTTCTCATTCCGCTTATTCCATTAGCTTAAGAAAAAGAATATATATAAATTAAATTAAATCCCCCCCTTCTCCCCCTTACACTATAAAAACTACATTAACAGAAATAAACTGTGGAAAAACCGTTCTATTCCTTCATAGAATGGCCACATAGCTCAGGACCTCTCATTGCCTTTTCTATTTCTTCAATATGTGCTGTAATGCCTAAACAAAATTAGTTACCCTGGATTAATGTGTACAGTATATAATTTTTATCTCCTGCGATTTGGCAAATTGCGCAGAGAGCATTGCTGGGGATGGCTGCCATCATAGTTGTTCCTTTCTGCTTTATCCTATTAGTACTGGGGGATGTCAACATTCATGCCGAGGCTACTTTGTCTGGGGTGGCTCAGGACTTCATGGACTCCATGACAACCATGGGGCTGTCCCAATATGTTAGTGGCCCAACACATATATCGGGGCATACACTCGACCTTATTTTTGTTACTGGACATGGGGATAGTGATCTGGATGTGGGGAGTTTTACATCTCTCCCTTTGTCACGGACAGATCACTGCTTGCTGAAGTTTAGACTTTCAGCGACCTTTTCCCTCCGCAAGGGTGGGGGACCTATTAAATTGGTCCGCCCCCGGAGACTAATGAATCCTGAAGGTTTTCAAAGGGCTCTGGGGGATTTTCCGGCTGATAGGACCGGCGCTCCTGTTGAAGCCCTGGTTAATCTGTGGAATGCGGAGATGGCCCAGGCTGTCGACACGATCGCTCCTGCGCGCCCTCTCCTTTGCAGAGCTCATTCAGCTCCTTGGTATACTCCAGAGTTGATGGCGATGAAGCAAGATAGGAGGCGGCTTGAGCGGAGATGGAGACGAACTCCTGATGAATGCAACTATAAGCTGGTTTGTGCTTTCACCAAGCGGTATATAGGAGCGGTGAGGGCGGCGAAAAAACAATATTTCGCCGCCACTATTAAGGCATCTCTCTCCCGCCCAGTGGAGCTTTTTAGAATTGTCCGAGGGCTACTCCATCTAGGCCTTCAGGACACTGTAGATACTTCGGTGGCCCGCTGCAATGAGTTTGCTGAGCACTTCCAGCATAAGATCTTACGCATTCGTCGGGACCTAGACTCTCATTTTATAGCAGTTAACCCTAGTGAGGTGTCTGGTGCACAGTCTTATCATGTTTTGTTGGATGAGTTTCAGTCGGTTCAGTTCGAGGACGTGGACAAGGTGCTTGGACAGGTACGTGCAACCACTTCGGTACTAGATCCTTGCCCCTCTTAGCTAATAAAAACTGGCAAGGAGGGAACAGTTGGCTGGGCCAGGGAAGTGATAAATGCCTCCTTGCGAGAGGGAGTGGTCCCTGGCTGTTTGAAGGAGGCAGCAGTGAGATCACTCCTGAAAAAGCCTTCCCTGGACCCAGAGGATTTCAGCAGCTACAGACCAGTGGCAAATGTTCCATATCTCGGCAAGATCTTGGAACGAGTAGTTGCTGACCAGCTCCAGGCGCTATTGGATGAAACCGATTATCTAGATCCATTTCAATCGGGTTTCAGGCCCGGTTTTGGCACTGAGATGGCCTTGGTCGCCCTGTTTGATGATCTATGTCGGGAGAGAGACAGAGGGAGTGTAACTCTGTTGATTCTCCTTGATCTCTCAGCGGCTTTTGATACCATCGACCATGGTATCCTTCTGGAGAGGCTTGCGGAGTTGGGAGTTGGAGGCACTGCGTGGCAGTGGTTCCGCTCCTACTTGGCAGGCCGTCTCCAGAAGATAGTGCTTGGGGAACATTGCTCGACACCGTGGGTACTCCAATGTGGGGTCCCGCAGGGTTCGGTTTTGTCTCCCATGCTTTTTAACATCTATATGAAGCCGTTGGGTGCGGTCATCAGGAGTTTTGGAGTGCGTTGTCACCAGTACGCTGATGACACGCAGCTCTACTTCTCCTTTTCATCTTCCTCAGGTGAGGCGGTCAATGTGCTGAACCGTTGCCTGGACGCGACAATGGACTGGATGAGAACTAACAAACTGAGACTCAATCCTGATAAGACTGAGATGCTGTTGGTGGATGGTTTCTCTGATCAGATGGTGGATACATATCCTGTCCTGGATGGGGTTACACTCCCCCTAAAGGAACAGGTTCGTAGTCTGGGAGTCGTTCTAGACTCTTCCCTGTCACTTGAGGCTCATGTAGCCTCAGTGGCACGGAATGCGTTCTACCAACTTCGATTGGTAGCCCAGCTACGTCCCTACCTGAGTAAGGAGGATCTTACATCAGTAGTACATGCTCTGGTAACCTCATGTTTGGATTACTGTAATGCGCTCTACGTAGGGCTACCTCTGAAGACGGTTCGGAAGCTACAGCTGGTGCAAAATGCGGCGGCCAGACTGCTAACAAGAACGAAGCGGTCTGACCATATAACACCTGTTTTGGTCCGCTTGCACTGGCTTCCAATACGCTTCCAGGCCAAATTCAAAGTGTTGGTATTAACCTATAAAGCCTTATACGGCGCGGGACCACGATATCTGTCGGAACGCCTCTCCCGCTATGAACTGGCTCGTACACTACGGTCTGCTACGAAGGCCCTCCTCCGGGTCCCGACTCATAGGGAGGCCCGGAGGGCAGTGACAAGATCAAGGGCCTTCTCAGTGGTGGCCCCCGAACTATGGGATAGTCTCCCCGAGGAGGTTCGCCTGGCGCCGACACTATCATCCTTTCGGCACCAGGTTAAAACCTTTCTCTACTCCGAGGCATTTTAATTTTTTGTTAATGATTGTAATGTTTGTAATTTGATTTTAGCCTTTGCTGTTTTTAGATTGTGAAATTTGATTTTAGACTGATGTTTTTGTATTATATTGTATTTTATTGTATCTATGTTCACCGCCCAGAGAGCTATTGCTAGTCGGGCGGTATATAAGTTTTAAAAAATAAAATAAATAAAAATAAAATCCTGTTGTGTTTTTTGAGGTCTTTTCATTCTCACTGTGTCCCATTCATCTTCATCACTGTCGGATTCCAAGGTGTATTCCTCATTGGTTTCATGGCCATCCACCCCAGCGTCTTTCTCCTCTGGGGGATCCAAATGCAGGATTTTCAAAATATTTCTTACTTCTTTTATTGTTGTTGCCAAATGTGTTTTCCCTTGTATAGGACAATGGGGCAAAATGGGAATCCCCAAAAGTATTTAAAGTCTGCTTCCTGTAGCTTTAGGGTGTACGGTCTCAGGCGCCTCCGTCATTGTAGAGTTTCAGGGGAAAGGTCTTGCAGGACTAAGATTGGGATATCTTTATATTTAACAGCTTCCAAGCTCCTTAGCTGTTTTAAAAGGCTCTTTTTTTGTGTGAATTTAGCAAAGCAAACAATAATGTCCCTGGAGCCTTCTTTACGACGTGGTCCCAATGCTCTGTGAGCCCTTTCAAGATCATCTTCTGTGAGTGGGAATTCAGGTAGCAGTGACTTCAGCCAATTAACAAGGAATGATTTGATATTGTCTTTTTCTATCTTCAGCCAGCCCACGAAATCTCAGATTCCCTCTACTATGTTGGTTTTCCAGGTCTTCCAGCTTAATTTTGGTCTCTATATAAGCCTTTTTGAGCATTTTAATGTCTTTCCCCTATTCCACCATCTCTTCTCCCACCTTTGCTATACTGGATTCTGATTTTTCTATTCTGGTTGTTAAATCTCCCAGCTTTTTATCCAAAATAGTAGCCCAACTTTCCATAAGATCATTTTTGAATGCTTAGAGTTGCACTTGTATTTCTACTCTGGTCGCTACAGCGACTGCTTCTTGTATCCCCACCATACTTTCAGGCTGCATATCATTTCCAGGCCTAGGGGAAGGCAGCAACATATTTACCAGTGACTCTGTTGTTTCCTCAGATATAGGCCTTCAGCTAATGCTTCTCCCTGCAGGTTGAAAGTAGTGCGTTAAATCCAGATTTTTGCTTCTAGCTGCTCCAGCGATCATCCCCTATCGGGGGTGCATGAAATGATGGTTGGGTTTTAGTGTCTTTCGCGCAGAAAACAGGCATAAATGAATGCAAAGCAAAGGAGCTCCCAGACTACGCCACCATCTTGCAGGAGCGCTAGCTCCATCCCAAGAATGTTGGGCTTTGTTATTGTGCTTCATCAGTGGCAGTACCTTCAGCAGCTATCAGAGGCCATCACACATGGGTTTGTTAGCTGCTTGCCATTTTATTTTCTCACAGTGCCTCTGAGCAATGCTCACAGGACATGGTACAGATCGCAACACCGCTGTTGTTGCCAGCAGCAGGTATGTCCATCGGGGGGGGCAATGTAGGAAGGCTGGGGCTATTTCTCAGTGCTCTTTCTGAGGCAGAGTGTGTGTGTCAAACCCCAAGCTACCTCTGTGCTTGATATAATTAATAACTGGAAAATTATTAAAAATAACAAAAGAAAAAACACCATCTCCAACTGGAAACAGCATCCTACTACCGACACTGACAGGCACTTTCCACATCCAGCTTATATCAGCATGGTTTTTAATGCTCAGCTGTGCTGAATTTCTTTTATTCTGCCCCACACAGATCATAGTTACACATATGCACACTTCCTACTCTTTACACACTTTCCTGACCAGAGATGAAGGAACCAAACTGAGGCGAGGTTTGTTCTGTTTCTCATTTTATTAATGTGATGGTCACATCCAAAGTGGTGCGCTTCATAAACCTTTCTACCCTGACTCACTACTTTCCCTAACTATTCTACCTAAACAGTCTCTGCGGCGTGTGGGGAGAGTTGACTCAGCATTAGAGTCTGGGGAGGCACCTGCTTAAGTAGGGAAGGTCTTTGTGCGTAAATGACGGCTCCGACGGAGTTTCACCCTCTGAAAATCTCTCTTCTTGCACCTCCTTGCATGGGGCAAGGGGGGGCGAGCCTCCAACGGCCCATCAGACAGCGGGGCTTCGCTAGGTGAGAGCGCAGGCTCTGGAAGTGAGATGCTGGTTGGTGGTGAAGTGTTTGAAGTGCCAGGTGGGGATTCCTGCGTGGGCGGGGTTGGCACACATGAAGGGTCGCTTCCCAATGGTTCAGGTGGGGAAATAGCAGGAGGGGCTGGACCTGCTTTGATGGGGGTGCCGACCGGGGAAGTCTGCGGGCAGTCAGAGCCCCCCCTCCAACACCCCCAGGAACCTCATCCTCATCTGACTGCTCTCCCTGATCTAACTCTCCCTGCTCCTGGGGCGCAACATGCACAAACACCACCAAAGGTCATATGTATACATAGCCACATACATTTTCCCATAGCTTCCCCTCCACAAATGTATAACTTCTTCTATATCTCCAGTTAAATGTAGAAGTTGTGTCTAGTAGTGATGACCAATAGGTGGAAGGGGGTCTTGATCTGAACTTCCCATCGCTATTTAATAGACTGGGGAAATCCCCACTGGTGCAAATAGCCGTTTCAGAGGAGCAATTTTCATCAGGACCACATAGGGGAAGAAAGGAATAAACTCCCCCTCTCTGTCTGCTGTGACCCCATTACCACCACCCCAGCAGCTGCTACTTGCACTTAAATACAAACATGTAAAGAAGGTCCCATCTAGGCTGTGGGCACACTAGTTGCTTCAAAAGCAGCAAGAATGGTTTTTCTGGCTGTGTTTTGAAGTGACTCTGCCCTTGGCTGGACACAACTCCCTTGTCCACTGCTGCCGTCAGGCCTTTTAGGACCATCCAAGTGTTGGGACAATCACTGTCTCTGCCTGAGCCTACAGCAAAGTGTTTCCATTGACTACACCTGGAGGGGCAATGGGGTGATCTACCTTCAGTTGCAAAATCTGTCTGAAGCTGAATTTTAGAGAGAAAAAACACTCAAGCTGATCCGACCAGGTTTTTGAGTAAAAAGAGTTTGACTAGCATCATATGACCCTGTTTTCAGAAAACAGAGGTGGAGACGCATTGGAACCAGCACAACAGTAAGTGTGTCTCTACCCCTTGTTTGGCCCAAATATAATATAGAACTGTCCATCCTTTATCATAAAAACATATTGTTTTCCACTATTAGATAAGCCCACATTAAGAGTGTTTGCCAGGGATCCACATTTTCAGCAATTGTTAGTGGTTGTTATACCTGGAGCATGAAAGTGAGCAGGAGTTCCATATACCCTAAGCATCCATTTTTGCTATATAAAGTACAGCCTCAAGTACTTTTCTGAAATCTTTATTACAATCAAATCCATGTTCCATTAGGCTAATGTAATATTCATTTTTGCCAGTGTACATTTTTCACCCTCTTGACCCAGTGACATAACTCCAACACACATACTCATGAAAACACAAACCTATCATTCTTCAGTGCAGCTGGAGTTTAGGTTTAGTAAATACATATCCATATGGCACTTTTTCTGTAGCTATTAATAGAGCATAGTAATGCTAAACTTGCAGAAGTATTGAAAGGGCAGCAGAAGAATCTCCCAGGCACTTAAATGAATTGCCTCCTACCTGGAACCCAGCAAGATGGACTGTATCATTGGTAGTAATAACTGATCTCTCTCTCTCTCTCTCTCTCTCTCTCTGTCATGAATAAGAAGGGAACAAACACAGTACATATTGAATGTGTGCTAAAAGCCCTTTTAAGCCCTTTGACAGCCTCATGGCAAATATCCCAACAGAAATTGTGTTAATCATATCTTAACCGAATCAAACTAAAGATCAATGTGTGTTACGCATCTTTCAGGGAAGCTGAATTAGCATTTCTTGTTTTGCAGGCCCAACACGATATAAATGGATCTGGTTCTGTAGAAGCATGTACACACATTTGTATGTGTATGTATAAGTGTGTGTAAGCATTGTTATGTGTCTGTCTGTATACAAAATGAAATCACAGCTCCATCATCTTGACATCCGGGTGCATCATTAATTGAGAAAAGAGTACACTCTCAGCCCCTGGCCTCAAGCCCAGCTATCTTTATCTCTGCTGACTAATTTCCTTTTCCCACACCTCCAGGTGCCTGCCTAAAAAAATAGCAAAGACTACATTTAATACAACATGCATCACTGCTTGTTTTGAAATTCATAGTCTAATGAATAATAGGATGAGGAAAGGAAATCCAAAACATGGAGATGCTTCAGCAAAAATTCCCACACCTACAGCTCTCAGGATAACAGCCTGGTTAGCCATCTCAACTGAAAACAGCCAGTGTGCAATTGTATGTATGGCATAAACTTTAGATAAGGGCAGGATGTTTTAATAAATTAATATCCCAAGCAAATGTACCTGAGAGATTTATACTGCACATCATCAAGGCTCCCAGACAAAAATGTATGTCACATACTCAAGGGCCCAGTTTATATGTTGTAAGATCCTCCATGTTGTGCATCCCCATGGACATAGAGCCATGGAGAAAACAATGATTGACCTGGAACAACCACATTGACAAACACCACTTCCTCCAGTCTGAACTGGGCTTACAGCTTGTGAATCTAAGAAACCACAATGACAGACCTGTTGATTCTGCTTTAGAAGCCTATTAGATTTACACCTAGATTTTATTTAGCATACTGAGTGTTTCCTGAGCCTGCTAGCGCTTGGATTTATTAGAAGAATTTACCATGGCAGACTCTAGATTACATAAATTATTAAATTCTCTGATATCCACTCCTCTTTGGAGGCATATGGTTCCAAAAGGATTAGGGAGAATGCCCTATTATCTAATGCAAGGGTGGGGAACACTTTTCATCTCAAGGGCCATATTCCTTCATGGGGAGCTTTATGGGGGCCATATCAGTAGTAGGTGAGGCCAGAGGCAGAAGTGGGCAAAGCAATGGATGCATATACTTACCTTTTTACACTAGGCCATACAAAAGTCAGAGTTGCTACATACATAATTTCATCCTCTATCAAAGCAAGCAAGAGGCATTGTCACAGTTCATGAATATATTCTAGCCCGGCAAAAGCACTTAAGGAGGGAGTGGAACACAGCCAGTGAAGGGTGTGGCTCATGGAGAAGCATGGCCTACAGGAATAGGGAACCTCTGGCCTGCAGGCCAAGACCATTTACCCCAAACCATACCCCCCTGTCCATCTGAAGCTGACTCCTGCAGCCAGCAGGATTGTACTTTCCACTCACCTGCTGATCCTGTTGGGGTCTGGTTCAACAGCACATTCCCTGTGTGGAATGTGTTGGTGAAGCAGACCCCTGAAGCCAGCAGGAGCGAACAGTCCACTCATCAGCTGGTGAATGGAAGGTTCAGTCCTGCTGCTGTTTCATCTTTACCCCACAGGTCAACTTTTGACAGGTGGGCAGCAGGACTGCCTACCTATCAGTCACCTGATGTGATTGTGATATCAGATGACTGACAGGTGGGTGCCCCCACTCACCTGTCAAAGTATGCCCTGTGGAATGGGGGAGATAAAGATTTGGCCTGCTGGGCCAAAACAGTTCCCCACCCCTACCCAAAGGAGAGTCCTGAGGGCCTGATAGAGAGGTTTGGGGGGCCCACATATGGCTCTCAGATTCCCCAGACCTGATCTAATAGGTTGCAGTCTATTCATGGTTAAAAAGTTATTATGTTAATGTTTCCCTGGGGTTAGAGAATTGGACAGCTTAACTTTCTATGGTTGTGAAGATAAACCTTTTTGTTTGTTTTAAAGCGACTGTATGCTTATTATCTTCTATGGCTGTATAAAGAGCTTTTCTCCATTCACTTTTTCTTGTCTGAGGAGGATTTTTTTAACCTGGTTTCTCCAAGCCTCCAAAAACACAAGCTTGGAAAAGTTGAACAATGCAGTACCTTTTTATATTTGCACTAAGGAAAGAGAGATAATTAAAGAAACAGAAGCAATTGTTTCTCTGTGTTAATCTGCTGCATGCAATGGAAGACTCAAAAGTACAATTTCATAGAGCCATATTTACCCCATTACAACCTCAGATCATATCTGTTCTATCATGTGGTTGTGAGAAGTTCCAGGGTTTGCTTGTGATCAAATAAACGGCTGTACTTAAGCGCTTTATGTGTAGGGAAATGAATGTATGAATGGTACTTTTCACTGATGCAGTTTGTGGGTTCTGCTTGTTTTGTAAAGCTGGATCCCAAGGCACTTAATGATATGCCTAAAGAGAGGCATGTCTCAGAGGATCTCAAATTGTCTTAGAGTTTGTAACCACTTTAAATTATTCTATACTTCTTATGGTATGTATATTGCTAAGGGCTGCATAAGAAATAAAATAAAAGGCTGCATTTGCATTCTGCACCATGTGCGGCTCTAAAATGTGCTTTAAAGTCAGGGGATAATATATAGATATGGGACTCACAAAAGATCCATTCAAATTTATAACAGTCCAGAGTTGAGAGATGTTCCTTTTAAAGATAGCCCCCAAGATGCCCTAAATGTCAGAGAAATGCAAAAATCCTTCTCCCCACCTGCACTGAGGGGTGATGTTATCATGCCTTGTTATATACAGCTATAATGTTTAGATGTGCTATTTTGGAATATTATTTGTTTCTTATAATAAAATGTTTTTTAAATAAATAAAAAATCAGGGAATATTTTGGTGCAGGGTGACCCAGCACCAATGCTCAGACTCTTCAGTTATGAGTGCGTCTGCATCCTGTGACTCAGTTGCCAACTGGCATGCAGAAGATCACATTTGTGCTTTGTGAATGTGCAGGTATGCCAACATAGCCTAGGGCTACAATCCTGAGTATGCTTTCCTGGGAGCAAGTTGCACTGACCTTGGTGGGACTCACTTTTGGGTAGGCATGAATAGGATTGTGCTCCAATACAGCAACAATTACTTGAAGAAAAATCACTTATGGGAGAAAAATAACCATGATACTCAAGTGTGAAATCTTTTCATTATTATAACACAATTGTCAAATAAGAAGGGACAGCAAAGGCTTGAGCAGGTGCAGTGTGTTGGGAGAGATGCAGCCCTCTAGGGCTGGAGTCTGAAATCTGAGAGTCAAAAGTTGACGCTAAATAGAAAAAAATTAGAGACACAATGAGCAACAAGAGTAAAGCCTAAAACAGCAAAATTTATTGGATATGGAAGCCTATAGTAGTCAGTAATTGAGACAGTAATCCAAGGTAAAGCTTGGATCCAATCAGAATATGCCAAGAGTGAGGCTCAATGAGAATATGCCAAGAGAGAGGCTCTAGCAAGGCGAGATCACATCTGGTAAACCATTTCCGTTTCCTGCCAGGACTCTATATAGGTCAGAGTCAGAAGAGAAGACCAGATAATCAGAGATCAGCAGAATGGGGCCATTTTAACAAATCTTCAGCAGACAGCTTTCAGGTGCTCACATAATGAAAAGACTTGTTTGGCATCTCCTCTGTTCTGCAGTTAGAAGTAGTCAAGTCCTGAAAGTGACATAAGATGCTGACCCCCCTTTCTACTTTTATATGGATCATTTTACTTCTTTTGTCTTAGATGAAGGTGCACCATGTACACTTTATTAGCTAAGCATTTGACAAATCTGCATCCATGCAAATTGGGATAGAAGTGTTGTAACTGTGGTACCAGTATACTAGTCAGTCTGCATGACTGCTGCTTGCATGGGATTCTTCAGTACCAGATCATTCCTGCTAAAAAGGGCATCCCATGCTCCCGCTCTAAGTAAGTCTGAAGTAGGAACTCTGTGCAGGTCCCAAGTGTCAGTGCAGATGTGTCCTTAAGCGTTTGACTTCAACAGCATCATTACTCACAAACAAGCAAGTCTTTGGAATGTTCTAGCATTTCCCTTCAGCTTAGTTCTGCCATGACTAAGAGAACAGGAACAAGTACTTCCCACCTAAGAATGTCTGTTGTTGGTGCTACTTTGCATGTTAGTACTGGAAGGGGAGTCCTGGCAGAGCAGCTTGCACTTAACAGCTGAGCAAACAAATATCTGTGCATAATCTCTGTTTGCTAATGGGCTTCCCATCCCATTGATCTTCTGTGGTCACTTAACAATGAGCCTCATATGATTTTGTGTCCCTGCTGCAACTAATTGCATCTCAGAATCATTCATGTCTATACTAAAAGTGGCTTGCAGATCTTTTACTGAGATTTCGGGCTCATCCAAACGGAGCAGGATAATCCACGTTTTCCATATCCGGTTCGTCATCTGACAGTCCTCACTTTGCCTGTTTGTTCACTCTTTCCCAATAAAAAAACCGCTGTTTTTGCGCCCACACATGCAGCGAGAGGACCAGTACTTCTTCTCACTTTTTCCCAGCTCCGCCCATAACACTCCCCCCATCAGCCAAGTGGTCCACAAAAATATGACGTATGCTCCTCTCCCCCTTTGTAACAAAGCGTAACAAGGTGCATGCCCTTGAACATACGAGCGTGAAAGTTTGAATCTCCTGATGGTTTGGTAGTAGTGGCTGTAATGGAGTTCCTTGTCGCTCATCCCTCTGGAGCAGTGCCGGCCGGGGGGGTGTCTCCAAGTGCCCCTGACCATCCAGGGAGATTGTGGGCAGTGCAAGGGATCAGCGCTTGTAATCGCCGGGCGAATCCCCCCGTAACCCTTGGGCTCATCCACTGCAGGGTTCAGCCCCAGACCGTTATGTGGCTCGGCGGCAGGAATGCTGCCCCTGAGAGAAGCAAACAGCCCCCCCCATGGGTGGCCGCTCTTGGCTCAGGCAGGGAATGCGGGCAAACAGCCCCGTGTGCTGCTGTGTCAATCTGCGCTGAAGAGACCAGCACAGGCTTTGCGGTGTTCCCTCTGATAAAAGAAACATGCAAACCACTTATATGCCTATAATTCCTGTATTTTTGTTTGTTTGTATTTGTGATATTTCGCAAAACTGACTGTATGCTTTTCTACCTTTAACGTTTCTGGAGATACACATGATTGCAATTCCACTTATTTCTCCAGAACAGCAAGTAACGATGTGTCATGTCTAGGAAGGTAGACCACCAGTCTCTATGGTTGCGGGTGGCTGAGACGCTCTAGCAAACCACTTATATGCCAATAATTCCTGTGGGTTTTTTGCTTGTATTTGTGATATTTTGCAAAAGCGACTGTATGCTTTTCAGCTCAGCGGGGCTGCCTCCAGGCTGTGGTTGAAATTGACAAGACTCAAAGAGAGTAGCCTTGCAGGCAGGAAAGCGAAATTGACTAAGAGTGCGTGAGTGTCTGTAATCCAAGAGGAAAGCCTCTATTTCTTCTCCCCCCCCCTTGACTCTGGATGCCTGGAAGCAAAGACCAATACGTTCAAGAAGGGCATTTGATGCAGGGGGTGAGGGGTGGGAGGTGGAGGTTAGGCAAAGATAAATATCTTCTCCCTTGAAAAAGTTTACAAACAACCACAACTGCAGATCTCATCCTGAGCGGCTGCCCAGTTTGCAGGGTGGCTAAAGATTAACCACTGTTGCTGCTTCTGCGCAAATGCACTTTTTTGCATCTGTGCAGTGGCTCCCCCAACACCACACCATTGCTCTGATAGGTTCCTTTTTCCCGGGCTTTCCCCGGACATTCATGCACATGCGCAACAGTGGAAGTATGTGATTGGCTGAGAATGAGGGAAGGGATATGGGGAACCGCCCAAGAACCGCCCATCAAACGCCTACAGCTGTAAAGTCCGCGGTATTGCATCTAAGCACCTGAAGGTACAGCGGATGATTCCCGGTTTAAAAAAGCAAATCGCATGATTTGCAGTATTGCAGGAGCGGATTTAATCATGCAAAAATGCGCAAAAGTGTGCGGCGTCATATGGATGACCGAAAAATAATGAAAACACAAAGCGATCATGTCACACATTTTACAGTCATCTGGATGAGCCCTGACTTGTTCAAAACTGGGTTTATGAAGTGACCAAATAAATACATCGTCATTCAGTTAGTGCCTCTTTAAATGTGATACACTTCCTACAAAGATAGCATGTTATGCAGACACAGGCAGAGAATTACATGAGAGATTTGTAGCACCTTGAAGAGTCATACATTAATTCATTAATTAATGTAAGTATTTATAATCCCCTCTGTATTCAGAGAATACCTAAGCAGTGTACCGAAATAGAATATAATGTACAATATAGATAATAAAACAGCATTAAAACATAAAAACTAACAAGAATGAAAAACTGCAGAAAAAAGTGTAAGTTTTGCAGATTAGGCAAGGGTGGGGAACCTGTGGCCTTCCAGATGTTGTCACGGTACAGCTCTCATCAGCCCCAGCCAGCATGACCAAGGGTCAAAGATTAGGGGTATTGAAATTCAACAACATCTGGAGCACTATAGGTCAATCACCCTTGGACTGGAGTCCACTATCAGATGCATAAAGTGTTGTTTTAAGTTGCTGGTATACTATATAGACATGGATGTATGTGTAGAACTGTAAACAGTGAGGTCAGAGTGAAATGAAATTCAGAAAATAGAGTGACAATAATGTTATTAATAATGACCATTCACAAAACAGTGCTAAGGATTGTCTTGAGTATCAGAGAGCTGTCCATTTCCTTCTTACAGCACTGATCAGTCTATCAGGCAAGCAATGTAGAGCTGAATAGCTGTTGGCCTTGCTTGCCAGATGCCGGATTTAGATCTGGATCTGGTAGCACTAGTTACTTATTGTGCTGAGGTAGCTCTTGATCAAGCAGTTAGTCATGGTTGCCTGTGGTAAAGGATTATCTCAAATGGAACAAACAGCTCCCAGTCCCACATATGCCTGTGCTGTATGTTCTTCATATAATCCAACAGAATGTACTCTTTTTAGACATGACTTGTTTCCTGCTATGAATTTTTGTCTAAATCCTGGGAAATCTGAATCGAAGTTTCCTCCAGCCAACCCCAAAAAACCATTAAGAACAATTTCCACAACTCCTACTATTTTCTGAACTCTCACCCCTATAGAATCCTACTCCCACATAATGTTTTTTCAAGCAATCTAAGACAGATGAGCTTCAAGCTGTCATTAGTACTTTTAACTCTGGGGAACTCCTATTAATATGTTAATGAACGAAACATTTCCCCTGGGAGGTGTTTACATACTAGCTCCTCTGGGCCAAGCATTGGTTAAATGAGTCTGCGAGATCATCAAACCAATCTGGGACTTCCTCTGTGAATAATTCCTTGAGATAACCACATTGTATCAGTCTCAGACTGAGAGGCCCTCCTCACTCCCAAATGAGTTCTTCCTGAGCAAGAGACTGGTAGATAACATTGTACCCTGTGATAAAGGATGACACATCTATTTTGGCTTCAGCTGTGAAGGGCTGCAAAGTACAAACAAGCTACTTGGCTCCAAATATTTTGAACTTGCTAACTTAAAAAAAAAAAAGTTTGTGTGTTTGCCTGGTGCTTAATGCCCTGAAATGTCAGAAGGATATTTGTGCCAGACAAGAGAACTTTCATGGGAGATAACATTTATTGACAATAAGGTTTCCACTATCTAATTTCGTCACATCTCTGCTGCAATCTCCCTTTTCCTCAGGTAAGCTCTTACATGAATAGGGAGAACATTTCCTGCATATGGGTCTACATGGAAATACAGGTCTACATGGGAATACAGCATTCCAAGTATCCAGGCATATTCTTGAGCCGGTTTCCAAGAGAAAGCCGTGGGCTGCACACTCGCAGCTCACAAATCAGCAGGGATGTGAGAACAGAGAATTTAACATTTGCCATGGAAAACCTCTTCACACACCCCTCCCACACTGTATTTCCAGCACCCACTGTGCATCCAAGGCAGCATGATATAATTTCAACTGGTTTGGAACTGTGCTGTCAGGGCTTTTTCAGAGATACATGGCAATCCAAATGATTAATTGCTATCCATGATGTGGGGTGAGTCTCTGAGAAGGAGAATGTTTTAACTAGTAGATGAAAGATAAGTTACATTTTGACCCACAAGGAGTGTCAGCTTCTCTAACCAGTTTCTGTGCATTCATAGAGGCAATTCGTAAATTTCTTCAACCGTAGTTTTTCAGTTATTTGTTGTCCTTTATTAATTTATTTGGGAGACTCCTATACTGATCTTTAGAACAATTGCCTCACAATAACTTTTTAAGACAATCAACTTCTTGAACTATCACATTTTCTTCTTTTGACTGCCACAGGGAAAGGACATTTGTAAACCTTCCAAACTGAAACTCAATTCATTTTGCACCCCAATAGTTAATGCTGGTAACTGAGGACCTTCGTCAGCAATTAGTTTCACAGGAAGGCCATTGTGAGAAGGGGATCAAAGCTGACCAACTAGGTCTCATTTCCACCCCTCAAAGTGGGCTACCAGGGAGTTCCTTTTAGGCAGCCATAACTCCCTCCTCAAAGTCCTTGTACTATAGGCTGGCAATGGAGGGGGTAATTGGTATTCTTTACGGGGGAAGATTCGGCTCTGGAGCTTAAGTTGCTAAACCGTGGGGTTGGGTTAAGTAGAAAAAAGCACTGTTTTGCATATATTTTGTGCCATCAAGATGTTTCTCAGATGAGATGCTACTATTCAGGGCCAACTGAACCTTCTACAGAACAGGCTCTGAATAGATTTGTCTTCAGAAAACATCCCAACAGCACAGTTAATGTCCAAACTTAGCAGCACCTCTGCAATATCTAGCAACTCATCCATTTCTCCTTCTCCCGGAATAGTCAGTGAAGCCACCTCACACAAATGAAGGAGTTTTAGAGGAACATTTGCTCAAA
Source organism: Rhineura floridana (assembly GCF_030035675.1). Lineage (NCBI taxonomy): Eukaryota > Metazoa > Chordata > Lepidosauria > Squamata > Rhineuridae > Rhineura > Rhineura floridana. Next base: position 77,523,298 of record NC_084486.1, on the reverse strand, counting down.
AAAAGAGAGGCTTTATTATTTTTATTTATTTATTATTACATTTATATCCCACCTTTCTTCCAAGGAGCTTAAGGTGGTGTACAGACATGGTTCTCCCCCTTCCAATTTTATCCTCACAACAACCCTGTGAGGTAGGTTAAGCTGAAAGGCAGTGAGTGGCCCAAGGTCACCCAGTGAGCTTCATGGTTACGCTAGGAGTTGAATACTGGTCTCCCAGGTCCCAGTCCAACATTGTAACCACTACACCACCCTGGCTGTCATTTTATTATTATTATTATTTATTTTTATGGTGGTCTTGGGAACCAGCTGAAATTGCACTGAGGGCTACAGTTTATGAATCATTGGCACAGAGCAAATGTTCTCACTCTAGGAATGTTCTCACTCCTAAAATGCCTCATTCCTTCTTGACATTCTTTAGTTGACCAGGGAAAGGAATAGTGAAGAAGTGCAAATTAAATCACCATAAAAACATTACAACTTCCAAAATGACAGTGAGTTCCAGGTGATAATTTACAATAAGACGCAGCTATTGGGAGAAACATTACAAGTTTTTGCTTTACAAATACTTTAATGGGCAATGTTAGAAATATTCAAAATGCAAATGTAATCCTTGGCCCCTGACTGATCTACGGAAGAGCTTTCCTTATTTGCCTTGAAATAACAACTGACCAGTTTAATAAATTGCATGCACTTTCCTTGGATGTTTTAAGCTTGACTTTAAAATGAGGTTAATTAATGTGTAAACAATCCTTCCTGGGTTTGTTTCTTTTCACAAAAACTTCACGATCACCTTAATCTCAAAATAAGCAGGTTTAAAATTTCAAATAATCTAAACACATGATTAAAGAGCACGATCCTATGCATGTCTGCTCAAAAGCCGCCCCACTGCATTCAGTCTTATTTCCCTGGGAGTAAGCCCCATTGATCTTAACTGAGTTTAATTCTAAATTGATGTGCTTAAGATTGTGCTGTTAAACTGTGAATACTAAAAAAAAGGTGATCGCTGTTGGAACAAGTAACTGCCTACTTGGTATTTAAGGTTAGATGAAATAACATACTTTAACCCTTTTTAAAACCATACTAAATCGTACAAAGGGGGTGGGGAATAAGCAAAAAAATGTCATCAATGAATTTTGCTTCTTTATGATTTGTGAAAAATCCCTAATGTCTGAGGTATGTTTCTAAAATCATAGGACAAGTCCTTAGCATACTTTCTAATAACCAGAATGTTATAGCTAGAAAATGATCCAGGATCAGCACATCATGATCTTGAAAGTTATGAGGTGCTGGTGATCCAGGATCAGCCCTTTGTGATTTTGCAGGTTATGGCCTTGAAGGTTATGAGATTCTAATGGCAATGCTAAAATGCATTTGGTCAAATACTCCAACTACAACACCTCCTCCTTTCTGGCAGTCTCCAATTTTATAATGGGTGAGGTTTTTTATACAATCCTTCAATAACAGATATTTGCATTTGTAAATTCAATACAAACTATCAATACATGATGGCATAATCCACAACTTTGTCATATCAAAACATTGTTCACAAGTGGTGATCCTCAGGTCTGCAAGCACTTTATTCTTTCTTTTAGAGGGCTGGGTCCTCTGTGAGTCATACCTATGTGGAGTGATTAAACAAAGTGATCTATTGTACTGGAATGCAAAGAATGCCTGTGGAAGTATATTGGGCAAGTCCTATAAATTCTAAGATATTTGGCAATGAGTTATATGGCTACATTCATTTTGGGGAATTTATCAGCTTTTAATAGCTTGTACTTTGTGAATTATTATGAACAAGGCATATCTTTGCCAAATTCTGTTCTTATCTTTGTATTATCATTCAATTTCCCTGTTATTTTGGCAGTTCCCAGATGTGCCACTGTGCAAGATTTCATTAATTTCATTCCACAGCTGTCTCTATTGACATCGCAACTCGCTTCATTTCAATCCTCCTGTCCCCACCCCCTCCTGGAAATATCCCCAAGGCTTTCATCTTCACCTATGAATTACCCCATGGTACTGGCTCTATTTCACCCTGACTCCTTGGAATAGTAGTTCCTTCTTTATAAGAATATATTTCTCTGCTATCCATTCAATGTGTTTTTAGCTTATTACTGTAAAATATAGCAGCAGCCAAACATGTGCATTCTGAATAGGTCAGCTCAACACAGTAGTTATCTAACACTTTGTGGTGAAAATTTCCCACGCCCTTGATTCAAGCCCTATTCAGGAGTTCAAAAGAACACAGGAGGGCCCAAACTGTGTAGGAGATATAGGAGTCTGCACCACGAGCAGCCCTAATGTCCATGTGTGTGTTACTCCTTTCCTCCTGGTCTTTGCAAGTTGAGCAGGAAGATCAGATTCTGAATCCATTTAGTTGCATACACTTGGAATTCTCCCTACAATAGGACCTTCCCATTCAATGCAGCAAGGTCAGAGCTGTTCAGGCTAGTGCATGTGGTGACGTTAGAGGTGTGGCCTCCCACACCTCCTACAGAGTGTGTGCCCTGAGGCATTGTGTTTAATGCCTCAGGACTTCTGGTAAAAGTTATACGTGAATCTGATAGGTTATATGGTAAGCGATAAGGGTTTCTTTTTTCTCTGTCTCATAATACTGGAGAATCTGTTGTCATCCAACAAAGCTGAATGTCAAGGCAGAGAAAAGGAAGTTACTTCTTCAAACAGTGCACAGTAGTTAAGCTATGATGTGTGCTGCCACTTGATATGGTGAGTGCCACCATCAGAGATGGCTTCAAAGGGGGAACAATAAATTCATCATGGAGGATAATGCTATCAGTGGCTGCTAGCAATAATGACTATATGCTACCCCCCAGAGACAGAGGTGCCAGGCCACTCAATGCGTCATTGAGAAACAATACCGGGACAGGGCTACTCCCTTCAGGCCCTGCTTATGGGCTTCCCATAGGCATCTGGTTGGCCACTATGGGAAACGGGAAGCTGGTCTACATAGGCCTTTGATCCGATCCAGCATGGCTCTTCTTAAACCTATCTTGGGGTTTCTTGTGTGAACCTGCTCTGGGGTTTATTGCATCTTTCTTCATCTGAAACTTACCTTCATGCATGTGGGTCAAAGAATGTTAGTAACTCTGCTTTCAGAAACTCTTTCTTTGAAACAGCGTATTACTGGATCAGGACATAAAAATATGGTTTATGTTCTTTGCTCTTGTACACATTACAATGGAATCTCTATTCCTTAAGGGCCTACCAGGTGTTCATTATTCACACAAGAAATACATTGTTATTCATTTGCTGTGAGACAGGTATAGCCAGTGTCTGTGCCATTATCAGAGAGTAGTGAGAAGCCCATGAAATTTCACTGGTGGGAAGGGATGCTGCAAGGACAGCTAGCCCCAGCCTCCAGGCCATTCTCCCTCTTATCTCTTCACCACACCCTTCTTCATTCCAGTCCTTCTATGCTGCCTCACTTAGAAATATCCTTCTGGCACTGTCCTGCCACACCCAGTTGGTGCTGGCCCTGAATCTGTTCCTCCCTACAAACACTCACCCTCCTCCCCACAGTTTCTCTCTATCTGCTCCCCCCCCCTTATTTTCCTGGCTTTTTCCTTTCCCCAACTTTGTTCCAGCTCTCTTTCCTCACCCTCACCCCAATGCAGTGCTTTGATTTCCCCATACAATCAATTTGTTTATGTAGGTAAAAGTGAAGGGGATGAACACAAGGGGCTCTACTAAAGTGGGGACTAACTAAACCTTTTCCCTGGTATGTCCACCTATTAAGATTCAAGGTTGCTCCTATACAGTAGGGCCCCGCTTTACAGCGCTTCGCTAATACAGCGGTCTCAATTAGACGCAATTAGACTAAAGCCCCACTCATACGGCGCTTGTTCTGCTTTTATGACGGTTTTCGGGCATCGCGTGCCATTCTATTCAATGGGTTCCGCTTTACAGCATTTTTCACTTTACAGCAGGGGTCCGGAACATAACCCGCCGTATGAGTGGGGCCCTACTGTATGCAGAAAGAGAGCAGAATGAATTTTACCCTTTCTTTTCTCCTGCATAGGTGAATTGGTTCCATTGCAGTTTATTCTGTTTCTTCATACAGAAGAAGCATGCAGCAAAGTACAGAAAAAGTCATTCAGTCCCTTGAAAAAGTGTCTAACATTAGATATGGTGCACTCTCTTCTGACACAGCAGCGTGCTCTGATTCTGCAGACCTTTGAATTTCTCCTGGACTGAATCACATCTCTCCCATATTTTTTTTCATTGCTGTTTTCCCACACCAAGATAACTGCCCTTTCCATTTCTTGGGAATAGGATATTGCACTCCTAGCATTGGATTAACGCTTGCATGAGTACAGAGAAAAGTGTGTGGGTTTTCTTTCTTTGAAGAGGCCCCAGGGCAGAGCTAGCAATTCCAGTTTTGTACGCAATGTGTCAAGATTTGTTGGAAAGAGGACGTGAGCAACAGAAATAATATATTATTCTGGCACTGCTCAGATGACGTATATCTCTGCTGTAAAAACATGTCAGAAGATTTTAATAAGTTGGACTACTATGTGATGGGGAATTAGTGCTTTATATTATATTAATAAAGCATTTAAGGGCAGATAGACCTCATACATATGCATGACTCTCAAAGTGCCAAGTGATAAGATCTGTAAGATAACCTTGGTGTTAACAAACCACTTGTGGCTTTACTTTTTAGAGCACATCTCAAGTTTAATGCTTTCTTGACTAATGCATATGTGCACTATATGTGAATAGCAAGGGCATGGAAAGGAAAGGCCCTTTGGTGGCTGTCCTACAACAGAAACTCTTTACTGTGTAGATTATTAATATTATTTATTCAATGTATATCCTATCTGTCCTTCCAAAGAAGCTCAGGATAGCAAACACAACCAAGTTAAAAATACAATTTTAAAATTAAACGTTTTAAACATCTAAAAACAATCACAGAACCCTCTCAGCTAATAATTTCAAGGTTGTCTGGAACAGTATCTTTCAGCCATCAGATACCTGGGTAAACAGGAATGTTTTTAACCACCACCAAGAAGACACAAGGGTAGCACCACCAAGATGCTCTCCCCTACTAATTGTAGGGCCCAAGATGATTGATATTAAGGGAGATGTATCAAGGCTTGAAAACAAACCTTCTTTCCAGATGTTACAATGTGGACAGGGCTTGCTTTAAAGGGGCATGGTCAGGATTAAGCTTCTCTATAACGCATGCTTTATTGAGTATAATTTTTATGCATAGATGTGATACATATTCAAATATTCACAGTCCCCCAAGCAGGCTAGGATGCATTTACACATAACCACTCAGCAGCCAATGCAAGTGACTAAAGCCCACATCCATCATGACTGAATTATCTGATTCAGTGTAGGACAGGGTTCAGGTGTTTGTCATATTTGTAATAATTAGGCAGATACCACTCCTTCCTCCATCACAGCCTTGAGACTGAATAAGCCAGAGGTGCTGACATTCTTCCTTGTATGCAAGTATCAAAAGCACAGGAGAAATTCCACAGCAGCAAAATGGGGAAGAAGGAGAGATGGTTTGACAGGAGAAAGAAGGGGGATTTCCTCCCTAAGCTAGGGTATTTTTCTTACGTAGCATTTCCCTTAAAAACAACAACACAACACCTCCTGTTTCACTTCTCAGTTTAGCAACCTGTTGGAAGTGAAACACAGGCACAAATGAGTCACATCAGAGGGGAAGCATTTGTTATGGCCCCCATACCACAATGTTCCTATATGCTAGCTGAACCCCAAGCTTTCTAGAAAATTTAATTATCGTATAAAGTCATAGAACTTCCATAAAAATGGGCCGTTGTTGCTATTTCCTCTTCTGGTGTATGGCCTTATAGGAACTGGGCTACATAGTACAAAAGGTTGGATGTTGATACTGGGCTTTCAAAGAGGAGCTGAGCATGCAGTCCCAAAGCATCCTTCTCTCATAACAGAGTGATTCTTCTGTTATCACTCACCCTCTGTTCATCAGTCTGAGCTTTGATTGTGTATGAAAAGTGCAGCCCTTCTAGTGGCTCTGTGATGAAGCTGTGACCATGATGAGATAGGGCTGGGCAAGATTTTGAGGGATAATCACCAAGTAGTAGATTGCATGTTTTAAGACCACATAGCCCATAATATAGGGATAGGCAACAGAGAACCCTCCAAATGTTGTGATCTACATCAGCCCAGCAGCAGCAGCCAGCATGGCAAATGATTAAGGATGATGAGTCCAAAACATCTGGAGAGCACCATGTTGGCTATCCCTGCCATAGTGTCTTAAAAAAAAACCTTAGAGGGAGAAGGATATTGCATACAAACATGGTAAGATTCTTGCACAGAAATGTGTGACTTCAGATGATAGGCCTTTAGGAAAAAAATTGTACATTGGTAATAATGGAATAGTGTTATGGATTTCATTAAAGAACTGGCTAAATAAGGGATGGAGAACCTGTATCCCTCCTGATGTTGGACTCCAACTCCCATCTTCCCTGACTACTGGCCATATCGGCTGGGGCTGATGGAAGTTGGAGTCCAAAAACATCTAGAGGCCCACACATTCTCCACCTCTGGGCTAAAGAGTAAAAGACAGGGGTGTGACTCATGGCAAACTTCAGCAGATGATCAGGTTGCGCTTCATTAATTAGACATAGCAAATAGATTAATGTCACCCAGTGCTGGTGCTATAAGGTCCCAGATTTAATCATTGATGTTTCCAGTTAATAGGACTTCAGATAACTGGACTCAAAGACATTTCTTCATGAGAACTCTGATGACTACTAGGCTAGATTATGCTTGATTTGACTCTATATAAGAAGCTCCTTTCAGTATGTATCCTAAATGAAACATTTTCTACATAGAAAAGGCAACTTAGGGTATAACCTATGCACACTTACTTGTGATAGACCCTACTGACTTACTTCTGAGTAAACCTGGAAAGGATCAAGTTGCACATATAATTTATTAGAGCTGGCAAAGATTAGATGAACATTGCTCTGTTGGCCCTTTAGTACAAGAAATGCAAAAGATACAAAGTGATCTCTGTGTTGAGCTAAGCTCTGTTGGTGAATGCGAGTATGCTCTGGATTGCGTTATGAGGAAGGAGAAAATGGTGAATGATGATGAACTGGCCGCCTTGCTCTCTCAACTATATTTACTTGCTTTCTAAGACAACCAGCAGATGCTGTCTGAAACTTACAAAAGTGATTTTCCCTTGGCTTTTCTTCCATGGTATGTCTTTCTTCCCTCTGTTTCATATGTTACTCTGGACGCTGTTGATATATGATAAAGGAGGCAAGATCATTGTAATTTGCCCAGCTCTGTTCCCATCCCAACAGTATTTTAGTAACTGTGAGAAAGAGAAACCTTCAAGTATACATATATATCTCAAACAACTTTGTGAAAAGGAAGAGTCTTGGAGTAAGCTAAGCTTCCTGACATTCCTCAGGCATCCTGTATGTCAGTGGTCACTCGGTGTGACATCCACATAAGATCTTCCTGGGCTGCCAGATTCAATATAAAACCGGAAATGGGGAAAGCAAAAGAAGAAGAAAAGGCAAGTAAGGCGGGGGAAAGGAAGGTACTCTATTTTATAGGGCTTTGCCCAACATTCCCCTATATAGACAATGACCAATGTCACACATGCCACTTAAAGGACCTTTGAGTCTAAGTCCTGCTGTTGCGTATGTGAAAGACAGATACAGTACCATGAAAAAGTATTTGCCCCGTCTGATTTTCCACGTTGTTGCATATTTTTGGCACTGAATGTTGTCAGGACTTGAACCAAAATCTAATATTAGAGAAAAGGGAAGCTGAGTGAACAAACAAACACAACATTTTGATACTTATTTCATTTATTTAAGAAAGTTAGGCAACATGCCCCTGTGTGAAAAAGTAATTGCCCTCCCTACTGCAAACATTACAATTTAAATTTTTTACAAAGAGCATAAGAACAGCCCTGCACAATCAGACCAAAGATCCATCTAGTCATGCCTTCTGTTCCCATCAACTAGGGCCCAACTAGATGCCTATGGAAAACTGACAACTCGAAAAGCATTGCAGGGTGCTTCCCAAACATTTTTTGGGGTAGCTCTGGTGATGAAACATGCAATAGCACTGAAACATGCAATGGGACAAAGAAAGATTTGTTTTTCCAAAGGACTTATCTTGCAGGGATCCCATCCTTACCGAGTCCTTCCAGGAACGCTACAGTCTCAGCCCGGGCTGTGAACTCGGCAGGATGCAGCTGCGGCCGTTGATGCTGAGTGAGGCACCAGGACAAGGAGGGCGGCCGTGGGAAAAGGAGCGCCCCGGGCGGGTGGGCGGATTCCCCGAGAGGCAGCAGATTTAAGATGGCTACCATTCTGGAACCTGAGAATCTTGGGATGTTTGAAGGGCATAGCACTTGTGCTTTCTTCAGAACCCGCAGAAAACCTCAGGATGACTTGCTGTTTAGCTGAGTCATAAACTGTAAAAAGATGCTCGCAAGCCTATTTTTTAAGGTTGGCATGTGCTATTTGTATGATTTCCACCATCAATATCTTATGAAGGTTAACTATTTAATTTTTGCAAATTGTATTGTTTTTATTGCTTTATTGATGCATTACTGATGTTCTATTGATGTATTATTGATGTATCTTTATATTTGTGTTCTTTTGTAAGCTGCCTTGAGGGCCTTTTGGCCGAAAGGCGGGGTAGAAATATTAAAATCAAATCAAATTTTCCCCACTGACCACTTAAAAACTGCTGATGGTCTTGGTGGACCACTTAATGATTTTTCTGTCTGTTGTAGTAATGTTAATGTGCTGTGGCTAAATGCTGAATTATTTTTTAAAAATTGTACTTTTGTTGCTTCTTTTATTTCTTATATATTGCATTTTATTGTATTACAATTTGCATTCCATAGAATTCAATTTTTAATACTATAGAATACAATATAAGAAATAAAAGAATAAAATACAATTAAAAATCAATGTGGATATTTAATGTGGATATGCCATGGACCACATGAATGAAGCTTGCAGACCACTGGAGGTGCATGGACCACAGTATGGGAACCATTGCACTATATTCTGACAGTGTGTCAGGACATTATGGGCCAGCATATACAGTAGACTAGGCAAGTGGGGGAATATCCCTTTTTGCCCTCAACTAGAGAGGTGTGTGGTGACATTTAAACTGAGAAAAGCCAAACTGGTGAATGATGGTAATGCACGTCAACACAAGTGGGAGACAATTCCCAAATGATAATTTAAGGACTTTAAAACACACAGGTGTCTCCCACCTAACATACTCATAGTGGCCCCTTGATTCCTGCAGTCTGCCCTGAAGAGTAGCTTAGATCAGCTCATGACAGAGCAGCAGCTGCCCATCTGGCTTGCAAGTGGTGCTATTAACCTTAGGGCATTTTTATACCTGAAGTGAGAAACCAAAATGGCATATGCTTTATAATTCCAGTTGAAGCAATGTGTGAACAACATGCAGGTAACAAAACCAGCCTCATGGAATTATTAAACTGTATACTACTGTGATCAAGATAACTTGCTTTTTATTTTAGCTTTGCTTTTTTTTAAAAAAAAAAATCTTTCATACAGGCATAAAATGTTTCACCCTACATTAGACTTATATAAGCTTGTCCATATTATTAAACGGATCCTTCCTAATACAGTAGGGCCCCACTCATACAGCGGGTTACGCTCCAGACCCCTGCCGAAAAGCAAAACCCACCGAAAAGCGGAACTCCGTCAATAAAATGGTGCCCGATGCCCAAAAAACACAGTAAAAGCGGAACAAGTGCCGTATGAGTGGGGCCTTATTCTAATTGAAAGCCGCCGTATTAGCAGAACGCTATTGTAAATATAATTACTGCAAAGAAAGAAAGAAAGAAAGAAAGAAAGAAAGAAAGAAAGAAACCCTGCTCTGGGCAGGCATTCCTGGAGGCAAGAAAGCTGTGCTCTCTCTGGAATCAGTCGCCTAAAATGACAGCATCCTATTGTGTCCCCCCATAGAGGATCTGTGCATTTAACAGCTATATGTTGTTGTTGTTATGTGCCTTCAAGTCAACTACGACTTATGGTGACCCTATGAATCAGTGACCTCCAAGAGCATCTGTCGTGAACCACCCCGTTCAGATCTTGTAAGTTCAGGTCTGTGGCCTCCTTTATGGAATCAATCCATCTCTTCTTTGGCCTTCCTCTTTTTCTACTCCCTTCTTTTCCCCCCAGCATTGTTGTCTTTTCTAGTGAATTGTGGATTCTCATGATGTGTCCAAAGTATAACTTCAGTTTCATCATTTTAGCTTCTAATGATAGTTCTGGTTTAATTTGTTCCAACATCCAATTATTTGTCTTTTTAGCAGTCCACGGTATGCTATATAGTAGATAGAAATTCAACAAGGGCTGCTTCTCATACCATTTATCCACAGTTTTAGCCATTCTAATAATGGCAGCCTGCAGAGCGTACGGGCCTGCTCACTACAACTTGAGTAGTAAGCAACCTCTACTCAATCTCTTACCTCCTTCCTCCTCCATCGCCTCCACTCCTATTTTCTACCATCATCATCACACTTCCTTTCCTCTCTTACTAAGTCGACGGAAACAAGTGATGATTGAGTGAGTGTAAGGAGGGCTTTCTGATGACTAGAGAATTTTTGCGGCGTTCTTCAACTTCCTTTGCTTCAAGAAGTCTGACTAACGCTGTACTGTGCATCGCCTCTGCTTTACGTTTCCTCTTCCTGGGGGAGGGAATCTCCTCTACCTCTACTCGAGCGGGCGTGGCTTGCGAGAAGAGGCGGGCCTATTCAGAAAAGTTCCTATGACGTCAGTCGCCTTATATGGACATCGCCATGCAGCTCCGGCGTTTCATTCAGATAAATTGCTTCTTCTTGTAAGCGGAATCCCCTGATTTAAGCGTGGGGAGGGAAATGCAAAGGCTAGGAGAGGCGCTCAGGGAACGGGCTAATAGCCCCTCCGGCTCTGTTTAAAAATAAAAGGTGTTTCGGCCTCCAGACCAGACTCATTACCTAATTGCTGGCTGTGACGGCTTTTGAGGCTAGTTCTAAGGAGCCTCCCCAAGGGAAAGAAACTATAGGGGGAGGCAACGCAAACATGAAGGTAACCGCTCTCGACTCCCGTCAGCTTAAGCAGCTGCTACGGAAGGAACCCGCCCGCTGCCTGGTCCTGGATTGCAGACCATATCTCTCCTATTCGGCTTCTTGCCTCCGAGGATCGCTCAACGTGAATCTCAACTCGGTGGTGATCCGCCGCGCCCACGGGCGGCCCGTGCCCTTGCACTTCGTGGTGCCCGACGAAACGGCCCGAGGGCGGCTTCTTTTGCCGCCGGCTTGTCCGGAGGAAAGAGACGAAGGGGACGCGGTGCCCTCTCGGCTGCTGACGGCGGTGATCGTCCTGGATCAAAACACTCGGCACTGGCGGAAACTTAAGAAAGAAAGCACGGCTCAGATCGTGCTGAATACGCTGCTGGCGAGCCTGCCGGAGACTGGAGCGAGAGTCTGCTTCCTGAAAGGTGAGAGGCGGCCGCGGGAGAAAGAAAAAGAGGCGCAGATGAAAAAGAAGGGAGCTGGGTGGGAGGAAGGGAGAAGCGATGGCGCAGAGCCGTGAGAGCCACCAGTTCCCTCGGCTCGAGGGCTCCTATAGGAGAGTTTGGCTTTCCCTGGCAAAAGTAACACAGGGCACTGAAAAAGCCTCCTTCGAAATTTCCCTCGCCTACACGACTGTTAAGGAGCCCTCACGCTGGACCATCATTCCTCCGGGTGGGAAATCGCTGAATGATCGGGAAGGCAGCAGGTAGCCGCCTTCGACTACTTTAGTAAGGAGGTCCGCCGATAGAATTCTGGCTCTGTTAGACTCGCCTGTACTTAATTTCATTTAAAATATTTCTTGATCGCCTTTTCGTCAGAAAATTCCCGGGCGGTGTACAAAAATGTGATTCAAACGATAGATTCCACAACTTAAGCTGAAACCGCTTGTTTTCCCCACCACACGAGGCCAGTAATCTGAATTCCGTCTTTGAGGGTTCCAGACCCACCACCGTTTGAGGAGCCGACACTGGTGTCGGTTAAGTAATGTCAGACCGTGAAGTTTTTGCAGGTCTTGGGAGGCGATGGGCTCCTTTCCTAAAGCAATGCGTATCTTGGCGAGTGCCAATGCAGCTACGCGCAGGTAGAAGGCAGGGAGTTGCATTATGCGCTAAACAAGAAAGGTTACATGGGGATAGGTAAAGAAATTGCTTTTATTTCTCGCTTTCCCCACAAAACTTTTTTTCATCAACAGCCGAGAGAAAAATCGAGTGGTGATTGGTAGTAAATTAACTCCACCTAGCACGCAAATTGCTTAAAATTTAATATGTGCATTACAAAACCGATACTGTTACAAGTGTCTAGTGAAGGGTTAAGCAAGTGGCATCCATGGCTAATCACGATCATTATTTATATTGGATTAAAATATCAGATGTAAGTTAGTTTTGGATTGAACAGTTATCTAAAGAGAATTGTAGACTGATGGGCAATTAGTTCAAAGTTGCACAGTAAATTGCCCGTGTGGATATGGATGAGTATCCCAAACTCTAACACGCTGGAAACTATTATAAGTGCCCTTGACCCATTCAGTAGTACTATCATAGTTCAATAAATATATCTGGAAAGTGGTATATTAACACATGGGCTGAGGTTGAAACCAAAGTTTATAATACACAAGAGCGCCCCTGTCCTTAAATAAAAGGAGTTAAGCAGTGTAAAAACTCAGCAGTGCCCCCTAAAGGGCAACTCTCTGTAAACTATGAAATTAAAATGAAATATAGATGCCTACCTCTTTTCCTGCTACCTACCCCCTGGGCGTGCTAGGATGGCAGATCCTTTGTAGTTGTTTGGTCAAAAAACCATTTGCTATGGATTTCTGCAACCTACATTTAAAGAGCTTACTATCTGAGTCTTTTATTCTAAGGCATCTTTGGAAGTAGATCATGTTGGCTGGCTTTGTAAAGTGATTTTTTGAAAACATGCACAACATTTAAATGTGTGCTGCCATAGTAGGAAATTCTTTAAGAAAGAAAGAAAGAATTGAGCCCTAGTCTGAATGCAATCTATGTTACATATCCTTAAATAGAATGCTTTACAGTTGCTACCAGTTTCCATCTTCTGGAAGCTGACTAAATTGGTAAATTCTGTTTAAGTCACAAGTTCTTTAGACTCCTGCTATTTTTAGTTCTGTTTGAATGTTCACTATAAAGTAGTAGAAGAGTCTTGAGGTTTATCCCAACGGCTTTGTCTGAACAGTGACATGAGAGAGAAAATTCACTGCTGAATGGAATGAAGTTTCTGACTGGGGTTGGCAGTCATAGTGAGATAAAGGTGTGAGTCAGAACTTTCTTGTCAGCGAACACAGCTACCAGAAATGCAGTCCTGCTCTTCAGAGAATTGCTTTTACTGCTGAATGACATAATCCTTTTCAGTATTTCCCCCCTAATTTTGAAAACTTCAGGTCCTCATTAGTTCACTGTACTTGATCTGCACTTACACTAAGCAATGTTCTGTGTGCTGTCGTGGGTTTTATTTGTTTTTACAAATAAGCTTGTGAAATGGTCTGTGGAACTGATGCTAAACTGGGGTTAGAAACTGCCATTTCATGTAGGCTTCACCATAGGTTTTTCAAAATCAGATTTCTATAAAAACCACCCCTTGCCATAAAGCCATTTCCCAACACTGGTAAATTTGTGATATGTTTTATCATCAAACATGTCAGCCTCGGAGGGGAGGGGACATAACCCTAAAGGGTCTAGGGTGGTTTTTTAAAACTGTAAAATAGCAATTATTTTCCATAAGAGAAACTGCAGCCCTAAATGTCATTTTTTAAATGCTGGATTCTGCTGCCACTTTGCTATGCCTAGCATTTTAATCACTGATAGTGAAAATTGAGCATTTTTCTCCATCTCTCACAAGATGAGTAATGTAGCATTAACAGAAATAATAGCAACAGAGTTCAGCCAGTGGGGGAGCTGTGTGTGTGTGTGTGCGTGTGTGTGTGTGCGCGTGTGCGTGCGTGCGTGTGTGTGTGTGAGGACTTGATGAAAAGATGACTCATTTTAAGAATTGCCTGAAAATCTCCTGATTCGCACGTCCCTTACTACTCGCCTCCTAAGCACAGACATCATCCATCCAAATGAAATGAGCTGGGCTTGTTCCCTTTGTTTATGAAAACATGGGCAGAAAAATAGTTAAATAATATATAAAATCCCTGTCTATAAACTATCAGGAGGCATAGAATTAAGATATAGATTGAAATGTCAGTGTATTTCAGAGCAAGGTTGAGAAGAGCCAACTGTTAACTATAAAAGTTTTAATGGCCTACTCTGAAACCCATATAGAGCCCTGTTCAGATGACCAGCCACCCTGGTATACCACAGCGGGGAGGAGAGCCTGGCTGGGAGTCCAGAGTCTGTGAGTTCAAATCCCCACTCAAGTCTTCTGGGTGTAAAGGCCAGCTAAAGATCACCCCCACAGTGAGTGGCTCAGGGGTTAGTGCCCTGCCACCTGTGCAGCTGTGGGCAAGCTGCATAGTCCCAAGGAGCCCAGTTGCCCCCCAGCTGGCAGTTGCAGACAAGGAAGGGGCTGGCTTGTGCAGCTGTGGCAAGCTGAGCAGGCCCTAGCCAGCTGAGGAGGACTAGCCTCAGAGGGAGGCAATAGTAAACCCCCTCTGAATACCACTTACCATGAAAACCCTATTCATAGGGTAGCCATAAGTCAGGATTGACTTGAAGGCAGTCCATTTCCATTTTCAGATGACCGAATACTCTGCCTTAAGCTGTTGCTCCAGGATAGTTTAGTGTTCCATCATTCTGCCACGTGATAAGGAGAACTTTTTTACCGTACTTCAGCGTAAAGTGCGGTAGAATGATGCCGTGGTGTCCATCTGTTCAATATTCAGAGCTTTAGTTGATCAAGGGTCTCTTTCTCTGTTAATTGTTTTGGGCTCAGGTAGCTTTTTGTGATGGTAAGCTGGAATTTAAAATGTGGAGATAATTAAGCTCCTGCATTGTGGCTGGATTGAATGAATCCATAAAATAGCCTGCTTAGAATCTACTGAAACCAACACTTCTGTTGACTTTGGATTGTTCTGTTATTTCTTTGCTGTCAATATCCTACTATGCATGTTTCAGCATGCTTCAGCATGCATCTACTCAAAGGACAAAATATAACAGAACAAATCCGAGAGTGCAAGTTTTAAAATACTAGCTTATTTGAGCCTCTGTAATTCCTTGGATAGAGATTCAGATATTCAATTTTTCCAGTGCTATCATTTATCTCTGGGAAGATGTAGCAATAAGGCACTTTCCATGACAGTTATTCACTGAAACATACTGCATCACAAACTACAAGTTTTGTTACCCAAATAAATATCCTTTTGAAGAACTGTAAAAAAAAAAAAGACATTGAAATGTACTGTAGTATAATTTGTGCTTGAAAGCACAGATTGATTCAAGATGTAGTTTATGCGCATGTTTCACAATCTAGTAAACATCAAGCTGCAACTTAATAGAGAGATTTGTTTCCACTAATTGTGTAGTGAAACATCTATTGAACAGTGCAAAACCACTCAACGGGGTTTTTTAGTTGTCTGAGCCCATCATAGATTTAATTAAATTTTATAGCTCTTTAATGGATCCGTTTCATTTGCCAGAAGGCAATGGAATGGAAGTTGTTAATCAATATACAACAGCCTCTCTGAATTTGCACTTTTTCAAATGAATATAAAGTTATATGGTAATAAATTTCTCAACAGCAAATGGAGAATTAATTGTTAGTGTTGGTCTTTTATCCTTTGAAATGGATTCAACTGATTTCTGTTTGGAAAGAACTGCCAACTTCAAACTTTTCTACTCTTTTAATTGTGCACAGTTTAGATGTGATAGCAGAAACTTCCCCACTTTTTTAATGAAGCTCCTTATGCAATGAGAACTATCACCACCTCAAATTAATTAGTGATCAGGCACAATTAAATTATTTCCCCCTCTAAACCCTGCTAATTCATGTTTCTTTGTCTGCTTCTTTTTCCCTAGGAGGCTATGAAACCTTTTATTCGCAGTATCCTGAGTTTTGCATAGATGTAAAACCCACATCCCAAGACAGAACTGAAACAGAGAGAAGCATCAGCAGCCTCTATGAGAAGCAGTGCATCCACCACAAACCAGCATATGATCAGGTGTGTTGAGGAAGATATGACTAATCCCACCCACGCTCAGGCTCCTTGGGGGCTCTTCCTGTCATCATACTGTTCGTAGCTGACTAGTTCACTCTTTTATTCATGTGTGGAAATGTGACAAAAGGACTCAACGCGCATGTGTGTCATCTTTCAAATAACAGGTTGGGGTGTGATGCACTTTTCAAGACAAGTGACCTTATGTTGAACCGATGAAAGAAGGATCCATTCAAATCCATACTCACGCGCACACACACATATATGTTCATGTCTTTCTTCCAAGGAGCTCAAGGTGATGTACATGGCTCGCGAACCTCCCCTTTTTATCCCCACAACAGCCCTGTGAGGTAGGGGAGGCTGAGAGATTTTGACTGGTCCAAGGTCACCCAGTGAGCTTCATAGCTGAGTGGGGATTTATTACCTTAACTCTTTCCCTCATTCCAAACCAACTGGTACTATTGGAAGTTTTTAAACACATCATCATCATCATCATCATTACAGTAGGGCCCCGCTTTTCATTCCACTAATACGACGGCTTTCAATTAGAGTAAGGCCCACTCATACGGAGCTTGTTCTGCTTTTACAGCATTTTTTGGGTGCCGGGCGCCATTTTATTGACAGAGTTCTACTTTTTGGCAGGTTTCGCTTTTAGGTGGAGGTCTGGAACGTAACCCGCCATATGAGTGGGGCCCTACTGTATTATTATTTATCAGTTGCTTTCCTTCAAAGCAACTCGAAGTGACTTACAACAATAAGATCAAAACCAATAACAACAAACACAACGCAACCTAAAAACAGATCAATGCAAATAAAGACAGGTCTTGCAAGACCTGCCACATTAAAAGAGGCCATTGTTACCTAAAGCCCTTCGAATTAAAGCTCAAAAGCCTGGGGGGAAAGGAAGGCTTTTGCCTGTTGCCTGAAAATAGATAATGATGGTACCAGGTGTACCTCCCTAGGAAGAGGATTCCACAAGTAGGAAGCCACCACTGAAAAGGCCTGTTCTCATGTTGCCACCCTCTGCACTTCCTTCAGGGGCACACGGAGAAGGGCCTTACATGAAGAATACAGGGTCCAGGTTGGTTTGTGTGGGGAGAGACAGTCCTTGAGGTATTCAGGTCCTGAACCGCAAAAGCAGCTCTTTGAATTAAGCCTGGAAACTAATTGGCAGCCACTACAGTTGTGTCAGAATAGGTGTTATATGTTCTGACGGTCCTATGCTTGTTAACAATCTGACTGCCAAATTCTGTACCAGCTACAGTTCCCAAACCGTCCTCAAAGGCAGTCCCTCATATAAAGCATTGTAATAATCCAACCTAGAGGTTACCACGCATAGACTACTGAATTTAGGCTGTCCCTGTCCATGTAGAAGCACAGCTTGGCCATCAGTCGAAGCTGATGAAAGGTGTTCTGTGCCACTAAGGCCACTTGAGCCTGAAGTGACAGTAATGGATCCAGATTTTCTCCTTCAGTATTCCTACCTACTACCCTTGCCATTTACTGGGCTTACGTGTCCCCTTTTCTCAGCTCTTCCCTGAAAAAATGATATGCATTAAAATGACCTAATAAAATCTTTTTTCTTTTTTTAAAACAAACAAACTAGGAATGGAAAATATTTCTACCATGTATTTTTGTAGGAAAAAATGAAATTCAAAAGTGGCACTTCTCCGCAGAACCACTTTATTATTTACATTTCTATCCCATCTTTCCTCCAAGGAGTTTATAAAATAGCTTTCTTTCCTATTTTATTCCCACGCCAATCCTACAGGCTAGGCTAGGCTGAGAGGGTGTCGGCCTCAAGATCACCTCTGGTGAGCTTCATGGCTGAGTGGCAATTTGAACCTGGGTTTCCCCAATCTTAGCCTTCATGTGTGTAACCACTATACCACTCAGGGTCTGTTACACATCACACATTTTGTGTTCCTCAAACTGATGTGTGAAAGAGGTGAGCTCATGTATGTATGAATGGTGCCTGGGCCTCGTTTTCTGGGCAGTGAACATAATGCTGTGATGATTTCTAGCAAGCAGCTCTGTCAGGTTCTTCTCTTCTTTACCGCCTTCCATCCACAAAGGGGGAGAAAATGGAGCATTATAAGGCAATGTGGGTTGCTAAGAGCAGCAGGGGGGAGAGTTGTGTTTCTGACGTGGCAGGACTGAGGCCCCTGTGCTGTTGCTGCTTTGGGATACGAATACATCTTGAAGTCAGAGGCTCTGTGCAAACACATGCCAGCTGCCATCCTGAAATTTTTAATTAGGCATGGATGAAAAGGGTGTCATGCTAAGCCTAATAATGTGTTTGTGTTTTTCTTTCAAACTGAACTTTATTTATTTATTTATTTATTAAATTTATATACTGCCCCATAGCCGAAGCTCTCTGGGCGGTTTACAACAAACAAAACCAATAACATACAATTAAAAACCACATATCATCAATTAAAATAAGTTAATTATACAAAAGTGAAGTTATAATTAAACACATACTAAGTGCATATTAAATACTAGAATGCTAAAATGCTAAAATACTAAAATGCCTGGGAGAAGAGGAAGGTTTTTACCTGGCTCCGGAAAGATAATAATGTTGGCGCCAGGCGTATCTCATCAGGAAGAGTATTCCATAATTCGGGGGCCACCACTGAGAAGGCCCTTTTTCTTGTTGTCACCATCCGGGCTTCTCTCTGAGTAGGCACCCGGAGGAGGGCCTTCGATGTTGAGCGCAGTGTACAGGTGGGTTCATATCGGGAGAGGCGTTGCATCAGGTATTGTGGTCCCATGCCGTATAAGGCTTTATAGGTTAAAACCAGCACCTTGAATTGAGCCCGGAAACATATAGGCAACCAGTGCAAGCGGGCCAGAATCGGTGTTATATGTACAGACCGTCTGGTCCCGGTAATCAGTCTGGCCGCCACATTTTGCACGAGCTGCAGTTTCCAAGCCATCTTCAAGGGCAGCCCCACGTAGAGTGCATTGCAGTAATCTAATTTAGAGGTTAACAGAGCATGGACAACTGAAGCAAGGTTTTCCCTGTCCAGATAGTGGCGTAGCTGGGCCACCAGCCGAAGTTGGTAAAAAGCACTCCGTGCCACCGAGGCTACTTGAGCCTCCAATGACAGGGATTGTTCTAAAAGAACTCCCAGACTACAAACCTGCTCCTTCAGGGGGAGTGCAACCCCATCCAGGACAGGTGGAACCTCCACCATCTGGTCAGGGGAACCACCTACTAACAGCATCTCAGTCTTGTCTGGATTGAGCTTCAATTTGTTCGCTCTCATCCAAATGCACACTGTATAGTATTGCCAAGATATCTTTGAGGCTTCTGGTTAAATGACTTTGTGCCTAGAAGCCTCAATCAAGAGACCCTTTAACAGGCTTCGTGTCTATATTTTTTAATACGATGCTTTGAAACAATTTCCCCCTCTCCTTTTTTCATCTTGTCAAAGAGAGGAAAGAGTAAAAACCCTTTGAGTGTGCACTTTAGGGCTTGGGGGTAATGCACAAGGAAACATATGAGTGTAATTGCTCTGACCCCACACTTTGTAAATGTGAATGAGAAAAATCATCCCCTCTCCCCCCCCCAAGGGCTCTTCTGCTGCAGCAGTCTGCGGTGAGCAAGTGTGTTATCCTCTTAGGGCACTACATGGGTGGATAAATGGTTGACCAGCACTCTCTGTCACAGTCCTGCTTTACTCACAACCCATAAGTCTTAAAGGGCAATCCCTGTTCTAATTTCTGCAAGTGCTGATGAAGTATCAGGACTGACATAGGAGGCAAAGCTCTCATTGTGCCAAGCCCACAGTAGTAATTCTATCTTTGCAGCTGGAACCGCATCTCTTGCAAAGTACTTCCTGTCTGGGTGCTACAGTCATTGATCACAGTGATGTCTGGAAAACACCCTAAAACTGTTCAAAGCTCAGCCCCTGCTGTTTGTGTTCTGCTGACTCTCCTAAAGCTGCAGGAAAGTCTAATTATATGTGGTTCCTTGCCTTCCAGGGTGGCCCAGTAGAGATCCTGCCTTTCCTGTACCTTGGCAGTGCCTACCATGCTTCCAAGTGTGAATTCCTAGCCAATCTGAACATCACAGCACTCCTGAATGTCTCCAGAAAGAGCTCTGAGCCCTTTACAGACCAGTACTGCTATAAATGGATTCCAGTGGAGGATAGTCACACAGCAGACATCAGCTCACACTTCCAGGAAGCAATAGAATTTATTGGTAGGTGTGTTTCTCTTTATTGAAGTAAATAGTCATGCCTGTGGAGTTCATGTCTCTATGTCACCAGAAATATATTTAGTTTGGGCTAGGGAGGGTCTCTTCCAGATCCTTCACTCACTAGGGAGAATCATCTCTCCCTCTCCCCCAAGCCACATTGCCCCCACTTCTCTAATGGTCTTCTGTAGGATGGTTAAAACCTTTCTTTTCAGGAAGGCTTTTAGGCCATAAACAGCTGCTCCCTTACTGAAGTGGCTTTAGAGCATCTGCTTAAGCTATATTTTTGTTGTAAATTGTTTAAAATTGAGTTGTGTTAAACTCATTTTGCTATCTACCTAGAGCTAGTTGAAGGATAGTGGGGTGTAAAACTTTTGAAGTACATACAGGCATACCCCGCTTAATGTCACTTCACTTAATGTCGCCTCGCTATAACGTACATGCTCCATATGCCTGTATTTCTCCAGAAACGCAGCGCAGCAGCAGAGGCTTTAGCACGTGGGTGTGGAAATAGACGCGATCGTGCCACTGCAAATCAGCTGGGAGGCGCGATCACGATCAGCTGGGAGGCACGGCAGCGCAGCAGCAGAGGCTTTAGTGCCGGGGGTGGAAATAGCTGCGATCGCGCCACTGCAAATCAGCTGGGGGGCATGATCGCAATCAGCTGAGAGGCGCAGCAGCGCAGCAGCAGAGGCTTTAGCACGGGGCTTTGTGGCTCCGCATGAAGGAGAGGTAAAAAAGTTTTAAAAGGTAGTGCTTCACTTTAAGGACATTTTCGGTTTACATACTCACTCTGGTCCCATTGAGTACGTTAATGCGAGGTATTACTGTAATAACTTCCATTGGGTACCTCTGGTAGCAAAAAATACTATGGTACCTTTTGACAGGTCTGCTATGGCATAAGCCTTTGTGGACTAGAGCTCACTTTGCCAGATGCATCTCTTAAGCTGGCTGGCAAACATATGGACATGCTGTAAGCGGGGCTGCATGGTGGCAGACGCTGGCTGTTGAACTCTTTCCTACAGCTGCATAAAAAGGGCTGCACCAAGAGTGGCAATCTTTGGTAGGATTTTAGGGGCACCAGTTCTACAGAGCTGGGCAGCAACCGCAAGAGAAGCGCTAGAAGGTTTTTGGAGGAAAGGACATGGAGACTAGCTAGAAGAGAACAACCTTGTGGGAAATCAGGAGAATCAACCCAGGTACAGATCAGTAGAAAAGTATGTGTGTGGGGGTGGGGTGGATAATCTCAGCAGGGGAGAGGAGATGTAACAAGGAGTTCTTAGTGACAAGCGAATGAGTAATGTGTATGACTACATAAGGAGAGGCTCTATGATGAGGTGGGGTGTTCAGCCCCAAAGTAAAACCCTGACTGACTCTGAATGAAGAGTGTCTTCAGAGGCTTTGAGGGCTTTTCAGGAGCTCTGTGGCATCCTTGTTCTCTCTCCCCCACACCCACCCACAAGTCGTTACAGAGAGAGAATGTCAAACGGCCAGATCAGATGGAAATCTAATGTGCTTGTCCCTAGGACATCCCCCTCACGTTTACTTATACCAAAAAAAGAGACTTGAAGAGGGCTTTTACGTAAAGCTTAAATTGTATAAAAAATAAAAGTGCATGTGTAGGTTGTCACTACATGCAAAGCTTATGAGGTAGACATGTGGTCCACGGGGGACAGGGATGTTGGATGTTAATGCAAGTGTTTGTTACTGATACCAATTTTCTATTAATGGGGCTTATAGCATGGAAACTAGCTAAAAAGCCTTACGCGATTTGGAAAGCTGTAATACCCCCTTTCCTACAATAGGAAATCCATAACAAAATTCTCACTGACTGTACTTCCTGCATTTCATTTCCCTCTCATTGGGGTGTTTTACAGTCCCCTCCCAACCAAGTGTATCATGTGGCTGCAACTCAGGAGAATCACTTCATGCACCTGAAGGGGTGGACTCTAGCCCACAAAAATCTTACGCCATAATAAATGTGTTTGTCTTTTAGTATGCCACAAGACAATTTTTTTTTTTCCTGCAGCAGATTAATGCCCCTCTGGAAAGTGTTAAGAGGAAGGTGGAACTGCTGTCCAGGGCTATTTGACAAATGTAGAGAGGGTAGGATTACTAAATGACAGAAATTACTAGGTCTACCTTTGTGCCGCAGAGATTGTAATTTCAGTAACTCGGATAACTTGTTGCATTAGAAGAAGAAAAAAAAGCTCACACATCTGTGGGCATAATTCCATGATTCCTTGCTTTTTGTCATTTTTAAAAGAGAAACACTGTCTTTCCGAGTTACCAGAACATAATGGGGAAAAAATTGTGAATTGGGAAGTCCCCAGTTCAAATTTTGTTCCTACTGTGGGCTTGCTGGGTAGCTTTTCATGAGCTGATACCTACTTGCCTCAGTCCCCCATCTTCAAGAGAAGGTTAATAAAACTGACCCATCTTACGGGGTTGTTGCGAGAATTACTGAGAATGTTAAGTGCTCTACATTCAGTGTAAGTGTTACTTTAATGCTTCATAATGCAATGCTGTGCCCTAAGCCTTGGCAGCAGCAAGTGATTTAGGACCCAGTATTGCATTAACAGGCATTAAAATAATACTTACGTTGAACGTAAAGCACTTAACATTCTCAGTAATCCTCAAAACAACCCTGCAAGGTGGGTCAGTTGTGTTAATCCATGTAGCAAATTAATTATCGCATATTAATCTTGGGACCAGTAGTTCAGAGTGCTAAGAGACTGCTGTTCCCCTCTCAAAGCTACAATTCCCAGAGTTTCCTGGGAAAAGGGATTGATTGTTAAACCACTCTGAGAATTGTAGCTCTATAAGGGGAATAGGGGTGTCTTTACTCTCAACATGCTTAACAAACTACATTTCCCAGGATTCTTTGGGGAATGCCATGATTGTTTAAAATGGTTTAAATGTATAGTGCAATGAGCCCTAAAATGAAACTTGGGGAATATATTTCTCAGGCCAGCCAGAGCAGGGCAAGTTCTATTTTTAATCCATACATTTTGCACAAGGAGCTTATTTTCAGCCTTTTCCTTTTAATCGTATAACAATAATTGAATTGTGTGAGTAACTGTGGGGCCTCCCGTTGAGTAAAATGGTAGTTCTGCCTCAGCCATTTATAGCCTGACTTAAATCCAAGTGCCACTTATCAAGGGTTATAATTAGAGATTTTAGGCTACTTTATTGTGCATTTTGTGGTGGAAACCCCAGGAACCCAGGACTTGACATGCCTGCTCAAAATGCATGCAGAGCGTTGACCAAAAGAGCCCACAGGGTGGGGACAAAAGAAGGGCCTTTCATGCTCTTAGCCAACAGAAAAATAGGCACATCTCCTCCTCGGATTGGAGGGAACATGCAGCAAGCCTGCACCTTTCACTGCAACGTCAGTGTCATTTGTGAAAAGAACCTAACTGTGAATTCAGTTCTTTTGTGGTATTGTACTGTTTGTCTTATTACACATCTGCTGCTGTAATTTGGCTAGATGAAGAGGAGGGAAACCTCTTATCTTTATCCATACTTATTAATCTACTGTGTAGCAATTAAGATTTGTTATCTGAATAAATGATGTAAATGCTAAGCCACTGTTGATGGAATAAGTAAAATTCCTTGTCTGGCATTCTGAAATTAATTCCATTTGTGGAACATCTTCTGTCAGCCCACTATACCTTTTTTGAAATTAGTTGTGAAATAAGATTTCAACAATTGTTTGCATAAGGGTGCTCTGCCATTACGGGCATCCACTTGTAATGACAGCTAATATCTTCAATGCATCATCATCACCATATATTATTATTATTATTTCCCTCTAGACTGCACCAGAAGGGCAGGGGGCAAAATCTTGGTGCACTGCGAAGCTGGAATTTCTCGCTCTCCCACGATCTGTATGGCTTATCTGATGAAAATGAGAAAGTTCCGCCTGGAGGAGGCTTTTGATTACATCAAGCAACGTAGGAGTCTGATCTCGCCAAACTTTGGTTTCATGGGCCAGCTGCTACAGTATGAGTCAGAAATATTGTCTTCTACTCCCAGCCCTCCTGTTGCCTCTTGCAAAAGGGATGCTGTGTCATTCTTCAGTGAAGAGCTGGCTTTGGGCAAAAGTTTTGAAGGTTCCTGTTTTGCCTTTCCTACCTCAGTTTTGAATTCTGTGCCCATTCACTCACCTGTCCATCAGCTAAAACTTAATCCTATTGCTGCATCTTCATCCTGCTGGACCCTCCTGGGAACAAGAGACAATACAGTCCCATGAACGCAGCAGAGACTCTAAAAGACCTTTCATCTACATGCAATACAGAGGACCTCACGAATTTCATCCGAAACTGGACACTTGAATGACTGTCTATGCCAGGAAGGGAAAAAGTACTTTTATGGGGTCGGTGTTCAGTGCATTTAAGCTTGGGGCTAGCTATGCAGTTTGAGATTGCTACCTTTTGCTGAGCCTAGCTAACTCCTGCTTTAGCTCAAATTGGCCTAGGCTTCGAGTATGAAGATTATTCTTCCTCTTCCCAGAGGTAGATACCCTTATTATGGGTGAGAATTTGTGTATGTACACTGGTTAGGTCAGGCTTTCAAGAGTGAATGTATTTAAAGGAAGAAAAGTTGTGCATCTTTTAAGAGCTTTTAAAAATTGTGGATTGTTTGTGCATCCACTACTGTACTTCCAGACAATGCTGGAATAGAGAGAACACCACATAAAGTCAGACCTGTCTGATTACTTCTCACTTCCTGTCTCCTTCCCTCTCTCCTAATTATAGCCTTGTTTTAAAAGTGTAAGCAATAAACAGCTGTGTCAGGAAAGCAGAGCTGTAATGAAAAGCACAATTTACAAAAGAAGCGAACACTGACATTTTGGTGATGGCAAAAACTTGAATGTTTGCTTTTTTCCTGTTTTGTGTGTTTTTAATAAGCCCTACACTGCAGGCTGAAAGGAGCAGAACATGTCTTTCTTCCCACATTCAACAGTCCTCCATTGCTTATTGCTGTACATCTGGGGCCAGGTTTATTCTCCAGAAGTCTTGGGTGCTTATCGTTTTCTGACGTAGGTAACAGAACTACTTAGTCCTGCCGTGAGGAACTTGTAACTGTTCCAAGGCTGCAACACCACAGGGACTCCACTCCTCATCCAATTGAATCCAGCTTGAGTTTCCAGAGATGCCTTATTTTCAAGGAATGTTTCATTCTTAAAATGAATGGTCCTATCAAAACTCAAGGAGTTCCCCATGTTCCATTAGGTACATCCACTATGTTCTATTTTAGCCCTGAAACCCTGGCAACTCTAAATCTGACACTGGATGCGGCAGCCCAATATGCTTTTTTCTTCAGCCTTATTCACAAATGACACCAGCAAAACTGTGTGTGGATTGACAAGTGTAGTGGGCACATTGCAATTACCCTTTGAACTAAGTACAGTCAAATTCAGGCTGGTAGTATACACATGTGCTGCTGGCTTGTGGGGGTGGTGGACCCAGTGTCCTTCTGGTTATTGTTGGACATCTGCATAGCCATCAGCCTCAGCCAGCATGGCCAAAGATCAGAGGTGATGGGAGGTATAGTTTAGCAATATCAGGAGGATTACAAGTTCCCCACCCTGGCTTATCTGCTCCTGGCATCTGGTGGTAGAAAGGCCAAACGGGTTTGCAATACATATGGGAACACTGTTCCACAGCTATGTTTTGGCTTGACCCAAATGACCAAAGCACAGATCATAACATGGCTGCAGTTCAGTTGCAGTCCAGTAACTGGGCCATATGTAGGACATGCTGCTGAGCTAACCAACTGAAAAAATAAGTGGAGGGAACTGCATAGGTTGTAGACAGGCCATATTTGCAGGTCACCCTAGACTTGGAACTCTCTTGGGAGATGACTGCTTCCTCCAGGATGCTTTCACTAAGAGTAGCAAAGACAAAATTATAAATGAACTGGCAATCCTGCAGCAATTGGTTATGTAGAGTGTTTTAGAATTCTTAAATGCTTACCCAATGAAAATTTCTTTTTCTCTGTCCACTGCAATTAGATTTGCTGGATTTTAAGACTTAAAAATTTGGGGAGGAGGGCAGCTTGCCAGCAATGTATCTCCCTAATGAAGTGTTAGCAATTTATACATTATGTGTTCTTGTTGAATGTCATGTGGCTTGCTTTTCCATGTATTGATCAATCTCTTCCATAACACATTTCTGGCTGTGGAATAACATTTCTTAGCAAATGGGGGACACTTTTTTGCAGGGGATCTGTGTGTCTAGCTTGTATGTCTACAGGTGGCTCTTGTGCTGCTGTGTACTGTCACATTTTTTTCTAAATGTGGGAAATGGCAATAATTGCCTGGATATAACTTGTAAATGTGAATGAGAACTTTTTTAAAAAAGAGTGTAAAATAATAAAAAATTGGAAACCTTTTGTTCTATGGATTACATGCAGCAAGTCAGGCAACTTCTGAAAATATTCTTCCCAAGGTTCAGGATGCAGTTCAGAAAAACAGAAAGCATGCCAACTAAGGGAGATGGAGCTCTTCATAAGGGGTGCTTACTACCAAATCATGGGTATGGGAATCCTGTGTTTTGGGTATGAACATGTGTGTGCACGCACACACAATTTTAAAGCTTCTATTGAAAACAAAACACTTTAATAACCCACTTTCAAATGCATGTAACTATAATGGATCCCACACCAGAGATGTAGATAACTGGAGTTCTGAAAAGAAAGTAGCAAACCATTTAACAAAATTCACAATACCTTCAAAACTACCAACAGCTGCTTTCTGAAAGAAATAGTTATGGTGACAGTAGGAAACTCTTTTATTGAATGCATTTATGCTTGCCTGTGCCCTTGAATGGTACCAAGCTTCATTGGTGAGCATCCAATAAAATATGGCTCACCATTCATGAAGGTTCAAGAAGTCTATTCAATAACTCATGTGAATGGAGTGTGTACCTTAGAACTTCCCATCCCCCATTCCCCCCCGTAATAATGAGAATTAAATAAATCAAGTATAGAATTAACCATTGCATACCTTATGGAAAATGGCATGGCCCAATAAAATGCCTGGGCAATAATGTTAATAATATAGGTCTAAATCAAATACAGAATTAGCCATGCTCAGTCATTTCAATGGTCTTAAGCAAGCTTAAATTTACTAGGTTTAGTCTTAGCCATAGTGAACTAGGGCACGTCATGCCCCCACAATGACCATTTTGTGACTGGCGCCCATGGCACTTTCTCCAAATTTCAAGTGTGCCCACAAACCCAGAAAGGTTGGCAATCCCTGATCTAGAGTGTTCAAGACATTTCACAAATATCTCAATAATCCTGTAAGATAAGACAGTATTATCTCTGTTTTGCAGAGATGGGGCTGCTGTTGAGAGACAGTGGTTTGCTTAAGACCTCCTGTCTTTATGGCTGAAGCAAGGTTTGACCTGCAAATGTCTTTGTTTTTATGAGTTGATGATGATGATAACTTGGTGGAAAAGTTATGCCAGCTCATTATTACTGTTCTAGGGAAAGGCATTTGCCACAACACAAAAATAGAGAAGGAAGAGTTTGGGCGGGGGAGGTGTAACTACCAGCCTCACACATTTCACTTCTCTTGACATTTGTGCTCACACTGCCAGCTTGCTCTGAGACATGAGTAAAGTCTCTAAATGAGGAATATGAATGTAGCTCAGGAGGTGGAGTTGAATCATCCGGGTGAATCAAATGAAGCAACACCAGTAACCGTGGATGGCAATTGCAGCATCCCATTTTGTTTTATATCTGTATTAAAATAATGGAGCCATTTTGCCCTGGCTCTTCCAGCCTGTAAAGAGATATACTCAGCTATTCATTGAGTACATTAGGATTATGAAAAAAAACTCATTTTCCATTATGAGCAATGATGCATTCTCCTCCCTTCTGCCACCTGATATATGCACAAGCTGTATAGACACCTCACAAAAACGATAGTGAATGTTGCTTCAAGGCCACAATCAGGAACCATGTTGGTTTTTTTGTTTGCTATTTTGTCATCAGGAGACGGCAGTATTTAAAATAAATGTGTGTTTTAAATCCATCTCTGTATTTGCCAAAATGGCAATTTCATACAAACATAAATTCTCATCTTTCCTAGTTTGAAGTCAATGGGCTATTTAAAAAAAAAAGCAAACCTCTAAACAATTTGCACACTAAACACAGTGTAATTTACAGGCCGGTTATTTCACTTTGACATCTGCTATTTGCACTTTGAATTGATGTAGCTAGTCTTCTGCCATTCAAATCAGCTGCAGAGTTATCTGGCCTCATAAGTCAGTTTTACAATGTGTAAAAGCAGTAAAAACAATATAAGATGGCACTGGGTTGGTGGAATTTGTTCATCTTCCACACAGCTCACACTGGAAGAAGCAGGCCTTTTATACTGCAACAGTTCTTAAACTGTGGTCTTGTGGAAATGAACATAGTTGAGATTATTTGTACTTGAACTTGAATTTGGTCTATTTTTTTTCTGACAATAGAGATAAAGGCCATTTTGACCAGGACCAGAATCTCAAACAGGCTAACAAGGCTCAGGAATAGGGCCTCTGATTTTAACACAACACTGATGCTGTCTTCTGCTTTTTGCTTAAAATATACCAGTTAAGGGGGCCCTTCTCAGTAGCTTGATCTAGGGCCTGTAATTTTCATAATATGTTGCTGGTTTAAATTGTCTACTGCTAGCCCCAGCAATTTTCAAGTGGCCCATGGGAAAAGGTTTGAGAAGCAGGGCACAACATGCCTCTGCAGTTGTGATGTCATTAGTTTGTACTGGCTGAAGGCCGCTGTGTATCAGAAGCATGGTGGCATCTACACTGCATTGGTTCAGAGCTTGTTCCTTTAGTACCACTTGGTGTTGGTGTTTGGCTATTGCACCATAAACTGCTAGGTGACAGCAGCATGGAGAATGCAAGTGAAAATTGGCAAGGCTCATTTAACATTGACACGAAATCGAGCCTTCACTGTTATTGGTCCAGTTCTCTGGAACGCTCTGTCAACAGAGATTCAGCAGGCACCTTCTGTTTTAAATGCCTGCTGAAAACCTTTCTGTTCCACCAGGCTTATGCAGGCAATTAAGATGTTTTTTGCAATAATTGACCTTTGTTTTACTGTATTTTAATGATATTTACTGTATTTTGTTTTGCTTTGGTTTTACTTGTTGTAAACCGCTTTGATGTTTTTCAATGAAATAGCGGTATACAATTATATTTATAAATAAATAAGTATGGGTTTGCTGGGCAAGATACAACAATGGCCACATTCACACCATACATTTATTCCACTATTATTCCACTTTAAATAGTCATGGCTTCCCCCAAAGAATCCTGGGAAGAATAGTTTGTGAAGGGTGTGGATAGTTGTTAGGAGACCCTTGTCCCCTCATAGAGCTACAGTTTCAGAGTGCTCTGGGAAGAGGGACTATTAAACCACTCTGCCAATTGTAGATCTATGAGGGGAACATGGGTCTCCTAATAACTCTCAGCACCCTTCACAATCTACACTTCCCGGGATTCTTTAGGGGAAGCCATGGCTATTCAGTGTGGAATAACAGTTGAAGAGATGTATGGTGTGAATGTGCCTTACATCGCCTATCCCAATTCTTCCTTCCCCACTGCATTGTATCTCTTTGCACTGAGTCTCCAGATCGAAGAGTCCAAGCTCATTAAAAGATTCAGTATCTGTTCAGTTTGTTCTGCTGCCATGTGCAAAGATAAAACTTACATATCAGGCTGCCCAGGAGGGTGGACAACCAAATATGTGTTGAAGGACCAGGTTGCAGATAGAGATGCAACATGAGGTGACAGCACAAAATTTAGACACAGTGGGGGTGGAGGTGAGGTGGGGGGAGAAAGAAAGGCAGGTTGGATCCACTGGTCATTGCCAAAACTGTGCTTACTCCATGAGGATCAAATAGTAACATTTGATGTAGAGTGTAATTACTCGAAAAATTTATAGATCACTAAACGTTAGCAAATATAGTGGTATACTGTGTAACAATAAAACTACAATAAATAAAAAATCTGATGCTCATGTGTCAACACATTATTTTAGGGAAGTCTGTAGAAACAGAGTTCCATAGAATAGAATTAGATGCGGCATTGGATATATTACGTTTCAACACCCAATGCAAACGATCCATAAATGCCAGCCTTCAGTGATGTCTCACATTATCAGTGGGGGCAGCCTCTTCACTCTGCTTTATGATAGGGCTGGCTTGGGCAGGCAGTTTCTTGTGAGATTAGAAACTAGCATAAGATTTCACATTATGCTTCTGTCCTTATGGCCCCTATTTCCTGTCACTTGGCCTCATACCCTCTTCTCCTGTTTTGTACTTCGTTGCTAAGTATTTGCAAAAAAAATAAAATTCAAATTATTTCAAAAACCAAATAACAGTGAGTTTCTTTTTTTTTTTTTACAATAATTTTTATTCAAATTTTCATAAAACATAGAAAACAAAATCATAAAACATTCAAAGACAAAAAACAAAACAAAACAAAAATGATTAAACAAAAAAAAAATAAAATGTTGACTTCCCATTTGTCACATATCAAATCAGTTATAGGTCTACAATATATAACAATCCTGTCTCTTAAATCATATTATAAAATCACTTTCCTCCAGTAGTTATCTTAATTAATCATCAAATCTCATAAACATTACTTTATTCTTTCCACAAAAAGTCAAAGAGAGGTTTCAATTCTTTAAGAAATATATCTATCAATTTTTCTCCAAATAAACATGTCAATTAATCCATCTCGTTAATAATTATAATAATCTTATTGTCATAACCATAGTCCAAATAAACATTTCGATTAATCCATCTCATCAGAATCTGTTAGGTCCAATAATTTCAATAGCCATTATTCCATTATCCCTATTAGTTCCATCTTCCATCTTCAATAGTCCTGTTAAGTCCAGTAATTTCAGTGTCCAATCTTCCATTATCAGTATTCCATAATAATCTTGCTGTTGTAGCCATAGTCATATAATAAGAGTCTGATGGGAATTTCCTCTATCCCAAATATTTTCTTGCCATCCATTCTGAATAAGTTGCTGAAATACTGTTGTAAAGTCATATCTGTGTTCTTCTTTTTTACAAAATGCACTGGCTCATCTCTTAAGAGTTTTTCCATTGTCACATGGCTGCAGTTAATTCCATAGATTTTCTCTATATCAAGCTCCATCACATCATTCCATTCCAGAAGATTATCCAAGCCATTGATAACTTTATCTCTAATATCTTCATTAATTTCTTCAGAGATAACGTTAAATTCCAAACAGTAGATTTTATTTCTAAAATCCATAAACTCCAGATCTTTTTCCAATTCCACATTTGTTCCAATCTCCAGGGCTTGTATCTTCCCTTTATTTTTTCTTTTCTCATCTCTGATCTCATTCTCCTCTCTCACAGGATCCCCTATTTCTTTAAGCTCCTGCGTCATTTTGCTCAGTTCAATTTTCAGCTCCTTACTACCCTGTCGCAGGGTTTGTTTCGTTATCTCAATCTCATCCATTATTTTCTGAAACATAATTACTTCCAGATTCTCAGCCACTTTCTTGATTGCCATTTTTAAAACCACGAAAACAAAGCAAAACAAAAATAAAGAAGAACCACTTCTTATTTCAGCAACAATTGGGTTAATATTCCAGGCTTGATGACATCACAGTATAAACAGCAACCTGCCTTATCTCTCTATGTTCAAGAATGCAAAACAAATTTAGTTCCCAGCATCAAAACAGAAAATAACAGTGAGTTTCAATTGCAAAAACAATTTTTCATATGCTTTTGGCATAAATTAAAGTGTGAGAGAGGAGGGAACCTGGAAGACAGATGATGGTTCCTTTTAACAGAAGCTAGTTGGCTTTTGCCCTTCCATTATGTTAAGATCAGATTATTCTGTGATTTACATATGCAGATATGCATGATTTATATATCATCTTTCAGGAACAGAACTAGGTTTATTTTGTTACACCTGATCCTACTCCTGCTCTGCATTCAGTAATTGGAACTGAGATGAATATGGCAAGCATAACCACAAATGAATATTTCTGAATCTTTCAAGATGAATAACAAAAGCTGCATCTCAGCATTCCAATTTTGCAGTGCCGTCTTTGACATCACATCCAGCTTTTTTCTGCTGGATCCTGGTATCTCTTCACTAAATAAAAAAAAAAGTACATTCAAAACCAATCAGCTGGTCAAGATGTGCATGTCTAATTTTGAATTTGAACAATAAGTGTTTTTTCAAATGAGTGCAAACAAATTACTGATAGGCTACTTTTAGCATGAGTAGCTGTTCAGAATATATAGGTTGTGGGTAATATGAATGGAATGTAGAATATGCATAAAATAATCCTTGTACATTCATTATACTTTCATGGAGAACAGCACTAATGGAAGATTGTGCATATTGCTCAGTCAACATGCCCAAGCCCCAATTGATATTGGTGAATATGCAGAATATAGAACTCATACAATATATTTTATACGTACATTGCCTGGTCAATATGTACATTCTCCGTTTGGTGACTGTGCACATTTACTGGACAATGTATGTAACACATCATCCAATTATGACTTGGGGTTATGCATATTGACTGGACAATGTACACAGTGCCCTATTCATCCTCCCAATTGAAGCACTTTTTGTACAATGCCAGATGTATGTGCACAGAGGTTGGGCTTGTGCACACAATCCATTCAGCTCACACTGACTCCAACGTCTGTATGGTATAAAACTACACTGTTTTGCAAATGGTTGACTGATTTTTCCTATTCCCTATAAAATGTCATGTACTTCAAATCAAAAAGCACCAGGCAACACTTCCTATAATGGCTTAATAAACTATGCAGAGCACGTTGTCAGCCACTCTGCACTTAAGTAAACAATGCCAGACCCCAGGTGGGCAGTAAAAGTGGCTGCGCTACTGAAAGCTAAAGAGTGGACATGGTTCAACTTACTAAATCCAGCTGTGAAGAGCAGCTGGTTTTCTGGCCTTCAGCAGGGTGTATGCAAAGGGATATGCTTCAGCGAATTGATCAGGGGGCCACTCCTGGGGAAGCAGAAAGACAGAAGATGTGTTGTTCTCCTTGCTATGGCAGTCATAAAGTGGGCCTCTGACAGTTCTGGTTACTCCAGACAGCTGGGAAGAACACTAGTTTTGCTTTTTGTTCCTCCAGCATTCGCCTGAGATGACTTGGAGAAGTGGCTGAAAAAAGTGGGGAAGAGGGGCTGCAAAGTGAGAGATAGAGAGACCCAAAGGAAGCTTAGAAGGAACAGGAAGCTATGAGGAAAATGTCTGCCTCATTGGATTCTATTTAAAAAAACAAACACTAGGTCACCAGGTCAAATGGGAGATGTCTGTGAACCTTCCTTACAGGGTGACTATCTTCCACTTCAAACAACTCTTTACCCCATGCTTTGTCTTCCTGCCCACTTCTTTCTCCTCTTCCTGTGACAACACCACGCCCACCCAGGAAAGAACAATCCATTCTTACGGAAATTCCTGCCTCAGGCTAGGAAAATCAAGGGAGACAGAGATGAAGTGGTGGAGGAAGAGGGGGCTGGAAGATAAAGCAGCAAAAAATTAATGACCTCAAGCAGATCAAGCTAGAGAAGCTCAAGGCACTTACTCAGGTAGCTTTTTCCTTAAGAATCTCCTTAAGAATAGTCACCATCACTATGCCTGCCACTATTCATGCCTTCTGCTCTCCTCTCCCCCATCACGTGCTTGCATTACCCACATTCTGTTTCTGTCCAATATTAAAATGCCAAGGGAAATGTTCCTAATGTGAATGCAATGAAACAAGGTTTCAAATATTCTGGAAAGGAAGGGCACATGGACTGAAAAAGCTGGGATATAAACAAACAAGCAGGCAGGGAAAAATACACAAGACTATGTATATATGACTTGCATGAATTTTCTGCAGCATTATGGAAAACGTGTTTGCAAATGGCAAAAGAAACAGATTTGTGGAGACATCTCCAGACATGGCTTTGGTGCATAATGTGGAACATAAATGCTTTTTTTAAAGGATCATGTACATCCATGGATAACACGTCAATCCATAGCTACAAGTCATGACGCTTGGTAATGGAATGGCAGAATGTTTCTATGTTCCCAAGCTAACAACGGTCAACAATTCCATCATGGCCTCTTTAGGGTGGCCAGATAGAAAAGAGGACACAGATATATGCACATATCATCATTGTATAACCAGCCTTTCCCAGGTGTTTTGGTCCCCAGATGTTGTTGGACTACAATTTCCATCATTCATGACTATTGGCAATGCTGGCTGGGGCTGATGGGAGTTGTAGTCCAACAACATCTGGGGACCCAAAGTTGGGAAAGGCTGGTAGATGCAAGTATTTCAGCAGGTGTAGTATGTCATGCAAGCTACACCTAGAATAATAGAATAGTAGAGTTGGAAGGGGGCTATAAGGCCATCAAGTCCAACCCCTGCTCAATGCAGGAATCCAGCTTAAAGCATACCTGACAGGTGGCTGTCCAACTGCCTCTTGAAGGCCTCCAGTGTTGGAGAGCCCACCACATCCCTAGATAATTGGTTCCATTGTTGTACCTAACACTTAGGAAGTTTTTTCTGAAGTTTAGCTGAAATCTGGCTTTCTGTAACCTGAACACATTATTCCGTGTTCTGCACTCTAGATGATTGAGAACAGATGCTGACCTCCTCTACGTTACAACCTTTCAAGCACTTGAAGAGTGCAATCATATCTTCCCTCAGTCTTCTCTTCTCAAGGCTAAATATGCCCAGTTCTTTCAGTCTCTCATCATAGGGGCCTTGTTTCCAGTCCCCTGATCATCCTCATTGCCCTCCTCTAAACCTATTCCAGTTTGTCTGCATCCTTCTTAAAGTGCAGTGCCCAGAACCTGATGCAGTACTCAACATGAGGCCAGACCAGTGCCAAATATTTATTTATTGATTTATTATTTGATTTATATCCCACCCTTCCTCCCAGTAGGAGCCCAGGGCAGCAAACAAAAGCACTAAAAACACTTTAAAACATCATAAAAACAGACTTTTTTCATAAAGATGTCTTGAAAGCTTTTAAAAAAATGTTTTTCAAGATGTTTTGTTTTAATGTATTTTAAAGTCTGTTTTTATGATGTTTTAAAGTGTTTTTAGTGCTTTTGTTTGCCGCCTTGGGCTCCTGCTGGGAGGAAGGGCTGGATATAAATCAAATAAATAAATAAATAAATAAATGTTCCCCATACTCTGGGCATTATTATACGGACACCGAAGACCATGTGATTTACAGTATGGCTTTCTTCCCACATTTTTATGAAGACTATTATTAGGCTCCGTTAGAGCCTCCCTTACTATTACTTCCTTTCCTTTTTAATAAGTTATATCCTTCAATTGCTGTATTGCAGGCATGGGAGTCATCCCACCATGTTTCAGTTATACCTATCAAGTTGTATTTACCCTCCTGTATTAAGAGTTAAAGTTCATCCTGTTTGTTTCCCATACTCTGGGCTTTACTATACAGACATCAAAGACCATGTGATTTACAGTATGGCTTCCTTCCTACATTTTTATGAAGACTATTATTAGGCTCCGTTAGAGCCATTCTCTCGTTCTTGTTACTGTGCATAAGACTTTGTCAATCATTACCTCCACGTTTACATCTGCCTCACCCTTAGGATTCAATTTAAAGCCCTCCTGATGTTCTCCATGCTGTGGTCAAACACATTATCCCCAGTCCTTGTGAGGTGCAACCAATCACTTGCCAGCAGTCCATCTTCCAGGAAGTCTAGCTCGTGGTCCCAGAATCCCAATCTCTTGCGTTGACACAACCTTTGTGGTCTGTAATTCAGTATTCACCTGCTGAAATTCCATCTTCCACACAACTATTAAGTGCATGAGCTGGGTCCTCTTTTGTATCTGGCCACCCTATCAGCTGGCCAGTGTTGGAACTGAGTCCTGAAGACGACGGCTCGTTTCATATAAGTGAGACCCTGTTATTTCACAAAGGGCCAATTTATACAGCTTATTTGATTAAGTTAACTGATATAGACTCCAGCACATGGTTGTTTTGGAAACATCTACTCTTTTCATTCTCTACATTCCAACTTGGTTACAGAACTGGCCCTGGGAAATAGTTCAAGTGTTCAATTGGTATTAATCCTTAACTATGTCAAGGGCTTTTCTTTCTTAGTTAAAAAAATATTGGATCATTTTCTGACCTCAAGCAAAAGTGCGAAAATAATTCAAATAAGCCAGATTCTCTGTATTTTTGTTGGCATCTGGTCTTATCTAGAAGATCACAGGCTGACATCCCTTTGTTTACAATAGTGAATCCAGAACTATTACCTGTGATTGATTATGTGATTCTTGGGATGTAATGGAGTTGCCAACGTGTACCCCTTGAGAAATTATTGGACTCCCATCAGCCCCAGCCAGAATGGCAAAGGGTCAGGGATGATGGGAACTGTTACGTTGATTATTCCTGAATCCCAGGTAGGTGAGGCTGGGAGATGTGTAGTGTTTTCACTCAGAATCAGTTTATTAGCTGGACAAGCCAAGACTAGTGTCTTAGCCAGGAGAGTAGAAGAATGTTCAGCCTTTGTACTACATAAAGAAATTACAAATTCCCAGGAGCTAAGGTATAACTTGAATACAATTTTGTACAAAGCAAGCTTGACATAGTTATTAACAATTCCATATGGAGAAGAAAGCCTTGCTCACTGGTTCATTTAATGATCACCCTGCACTGATTGATGCAGATGAGTAAGAGTGTTGTAGAACACTTTAGAGAAACCTTTGAATCTCAAAGGATTAGATGACCATAATTAGGGAGGTGACTCCTTACCTCCATATGCACTGAGATGGCTTTAATGGCTTCCTCCCAGGTACGGCTATGCTCAGGAAGAAAATGCTTCTGGGCATTAAGGCCAAATTAGGAGTATGAGTCATAACAGGAGCCGGGGCATGCGTGCCCGAAGATCCACTGTTGGAGGCAGTATGCCTCAGAATATCCGTTGCTGGGAATTTCAGGAGGGGAGAGTGTTGTTGCACTCAGGTTCTGCTTGCAGGCTTCCCATAGGCATCTGGCTGGCCACTGTGAAGCTGGACTAAATGGGCCTTTGGCCTGATCCAACAGGGCTCTTCTTACGTTCTTATGATGTGTTTAATGAGCATGCATCCAGATTTGTTGGCAGGGAGGTTATATGACATTGTGTCAAGCAACTGTTATCCCACACTTTCAAGATGGAACTTGAGGTTCAGAATGCAATGAAATCTGAGAGACTTGGACCAATGTACCTATTCAGCCACGAACGGCAACAGAATCACACATAGATCAACATATTAGACTGCACAATAATGGTGAAACTTTTTGGAATGATGGTCAGACTGATGTTTTCTGGTTTTTAAAATGTTTAAGGACCTAATATTTCTGGAAGAACATTCTCAATTTTGAATACCTGCCAGATGTTTTCCAGTCCTTATAACATGCAAGATCTTCAGTAAAGAGAAAGGAAATTTACAAATTCATATTGTGTCAACAGAAAACATAAAACATATTTCAAAATCACTAATTGGAAGGGGGGGACTCCTAAGATAAGCCATTTTAAATCCAAAATCAATAGATTTGAGCCCCTTGATAGCCTAGAACTTGGTTCAGGTTGCACCCATAACATCCAGAATATCAATCTGAAAATATTTTTAGGAAAATGTTGTCTAAATGTTAAGATACTTTATATATCTTAGGTAAATCAATACAACTGACTTAGGGTGCTATCCTAACCATGTCTATGGAAAAATATGTAATTCAGTGGGGCTTACTTCCAGGTATGTGGGGTTAGGATTGCAGCTGGTACTGAATTCAAGGGGGGAAATACTCCCACACTGAAAAGTTGTAGTTTAACTAGAAACTTTAAAATGGAACATAAGGTCTGGTAATTCCTTAGAGACAAAGGACAGGCTTACTACACAAACACACACAAAATAAGTTTTAATATTACTGGCTTCAAGGACATAAAGTTCATGAGTCAGATCTCTCTAAAAAGCACAAGACTAGCTTAAAATAACTGGAGATAATGCAATAAAGAAAATGTTTCTCTTTATTGGATTTCTAGTGTACCTTACCACGTATTTTAAAGTTCTGTATTATTCTGCAATAGCAAAGGCAAGGAATTTACTTTCCCAAAAACTCCTGACTGACATTTTAGTGTGAAACAGCTGGAACCACTTATATAATCATAGAATTGTAGAATTGGAAGGAGCTTATAAGGCCATCGGTTCCAACCCCCTGCTCAATGCAGGAATCCAAATTAAAGCATACCCGATAAGTGGCTCTCCAGCTGCCTCTTGAAGGCCTCCAGTGTTGGAGAGCCCACCACCTCCCTAGGTAATTGGTTCCATTGTCATACTGCTCTGTTAGGAAGTTTTTCCTGATGTTCAGGCTTCCTGTAACTTGAGCCCATTATTCCGTGTCCTGCACGTTGGAACAATTGAGAAGAGATTCTGGCCCTCCTCTCTGTGACAACTTTTTGAGTACTTGAAGTGTGCTCTCATATCTCCCCCCAGTCTTCTCTTCTCAAGGCTAAATATGTCCAGTTCTTTCAGTCTCTCCTATAGGACTTTGTTTCCAGTCCCCTGATCACCCTCATTGCCCTCCTCTGAACCCGTTCTAGTTTGTCTGCATCCTTTTTAAAGTGTGGTGTCCAGAACTGGATGCAGTACTCAACATGAGGCCTAACCAGTGAGGAATAGACGGGAACCAATACTTCTTGCAATTTGGAAACTATACTTCTTAATGCAGCCTAAAACAGCATTTGCCTTTTTTGCAGCCACATTGCATTGTGGGCTAATATTCAGCTTGTGATCAACAACAATCCCAAGATCCTTCTCACATGTAGTATTGATGAGCCAGGTATCTACCATCTTACAACTGTGCATTTGGTTTCTTTTTCCTAGGTGTAGAAATTGGCACTTATCCCTGTTAAATTTCATTCTGTTTTTAGCCCAATGCTCCAACCTATCAATATCCCTTTGAATTTTGTTTCTGGCTTCCACAGTATTAGCTATCCCTTCCAATTTTGTATCATCTGCAAATTTGATAAGCATTCTGTGCACCTCCTTATCCAAGCCATTAATTAAAATGTTGAAGAGCACTGGGCCCAGGACTGAGCCCTGTGGTACTCCTCTTGTTAGCTCCCCCCAGTCTAAGAAGCAACCATTGATAAGCACGCTTTGAGTAAGATTCTGTAGCCAACTGTGGATCACCTGATAGTTGTTCCATCCAACTCACATTTAGCTAGCTTGCTAATCAGAATTTCATGAGGCACTTCGTCAAAA
Source organism: Rhineura floridana (assembly GCF_030035675.1). Lineage (NCBI taxonomy): Eukaryota > Metazoa > Chordata > Lepidosauria > Squamata > Rhineuridae > Rhineura > Rhineura floridana. Next base: position 77,483,565 of record NC_084486.1, on the reverse strand, counting down.
ACCTTGCTGAAGTTGAGACATATTATTTCCACAGCATTCCCACAGACTACCAGGGAGGTTACCTGAAGTAGTTAGTACTTAACTAACTTCACTTTATCTAACAGGCTTTATAATAAAATAAAAGGAAATGATCCATGTATAATACAACTTCATTTATTTAAACAATTTAGCATATGCAAATTTTGGGTGATATCCAATTAAGTCATACTCTTAGTAGAACCATTAAAATCAATGGGCTTAAGTTACATAAATCTATCTATTTCAATGGGTCTACTCAGATTATAACTGACATTGAATATTACCCATTAATATTGTTATGGGCTTGGGGCTGAGATAGATGATTTCTATGAGTCCCCTTTACAGCCTCTGATTTGGAACCCTGTAGCTGGAGGAGGGCTCTGCAGCTGAGTCTGAGGAAAGGCTGGGAACTAAAGACAGGCAGAGAAGCTGGCTCCCTGCACCATGGCATTAGGATTGTGAATAATGGGAGAGGGTTTTTTTACATAGTTAGACTGACATGAGGCTACAAGAAGGTAAATTAAGAAGGTTAGAAAATTTTAACTGAGGTTCAGATATGCAGTTCTGTGCAGGAACATACCAGCATGTCCTTGTGGGACAACTGAAATGTTTGGGGAGGGGGGAAATAGAGAAGAGGCAAGGAGCTGAAGTAGTGAGAAACTGCATTTTTCTTAAATGTATTAAACTTGCTTCAGTTAAGGGGTTTGTATATTTTGTGTAAAATATAACTGAATCAGAAGATGAGCAGGGATATGAACAAAATCATATTGAGCAGGACTACTAATTTACTGCAAGGAATTGAGGGAGTGATCAAGAAGATTCAGATGGAATGCTTACTGGTTAGAAACTACAATCTTATAATTTGCCACAAATTATGTTTACTAGAAGGCTCATTTCTTCTTGACCTTTCAGAAACAACAATACTCAGTGGTACAGTATGTGCTCTGAATGCAAAAGGATACAGTCTCTGGCATTTCTAAGCAGGAGTGGGAAATACTTCTGTCTGAAACCCTGGAGAATCATTTTCAGGGTAGAAACACACTCACTATTCTGCTGGTTCCAATGCATCTCGACCTCCCTCTTCTGAAAACAGGGGCACACAATGCCAGTAAAATCCTGCCTCTTTTTACTGTAAAACCTGGTGGGAGCAACTTGAGTGCATTTTTTTTAAAAAAAACTCACTTCAAAGAGATTTTTGCAACTGATCGGCAGATCAACCTGATCCCCCTCCAGATGTGGCTAATGGAAACACTTTGATCTGGCAACTAGTGTATTTACAGCCTCCGTCACCATAGACCAAGGATAGGCAGCATAGAGCCCTCCAAAAGTGGATGAACTACAGCTTCCATCGCTCCTGAGCCAGGGGTGGCTGATGCCTACTAGACCTGGTGAGGCTGTTACGAGTTCACAGGGGAGTGGCCAATACAAGGTCATGGGGTTGGGAGCCAACAAGGGGTCACAGGGACACGGCCAAGTTGCTCTGGTTTACTTCCCATCTTCCCTTGCAAAGATACTGTAGACACAAGAATTGCTGCTTTCAGGGCTGTGGAGTTGGAGTCGGAGTCGTGGAGTCGGAGTTGGAAGCAATTTGGGGTGGAGTCGGAGTCGGTAGAAATGTACTGACTCTGACTTCAAAATAAAATTAATATTTTAATATTAATATTAATTTATTAATATTAATACATTAATATACATTTGCCATTTATGAAGGAGTCAGAGTCGGAGTCAGACAGTAGAAAAATTAATATACATTTGCCATTTATGAAGGAGTCGGAGTCAAACAGTAGAAAAATAGAGGAGTTGGAGTCAGAGTCGAAGGTTGACATACCGACTCCACAGCCCTGGCTGCTTTACCAAATAGTTTACATCTAACTATATGGAAAAAATATCCTACTTTGGTTCAGAAGGGCTCCCTACCATCACAGTTGTTTCTCTGCTGGGAGAAAAGTTTTGTGGCCTCCACCTTTTCTGGTTCCCTCACTATTCTACTTGTGTTCAATTGAGTTTACTCCCATGTTAGCGTGCATAGGGGATTGATTCATAAGAAGAATTATTATCTTAGGCCTTCTGCCACTGGGTGTGTGGGACTGTGAAAAGAAGAGTGATTTGCTTTCATTTTTAAAATGATTTTTTTAAAAAAAATACTTTTACTATTTTATTTTTACAGGTAAGATAGTAAGGAAAAGCATCTTGTGGGCTTTTAAAATAGAAAGGTGGGTGGGATATTACGAGAGTGGAGAATTACTGGATCCTTCTGCTTCTAATTTTCCAAAAGCCTTTAGGAGCAAATACCCTTGCAGAAGAGGAGGACAACTACCACACACATGGAGGGTGGGTGGGCATTTTGGGGAGTTGGAAAATAACTCCTCTTCACCAGTCACCCTCCCCTTCCAACAGTCTATCAAGTGTAGGGACACAGAACACAGCCCATATATTCTCCTCCCAATCTTCAAATAATATCCCCCAGCTCATTCACAAAAATAAATGCAAATAGTTTTAAAAGTAAAAAACAGATACATGTTTATCGCTCTTGCTCTCTCTCTGTTTACAAATGCTAGGAACAAAATCCCCAAGCTGCTCAAACTAATAACCACTCGCTTCTTCTGGATGTTTAGAGGTGTACCTTAAGGAAATAGCTCTGAGCATGCTCAGGATAGCTCCTGGAGTCTACTAAAAAAGTAGTCCAGTTAAGCTTAGATACTGGCAACAGGAGGGATAATGACAACAGGAGGGAGGGGGAAACTGCACAGGCAGGGTAAATAAACAAGGAGCACTAATAAGATTTAAAAAATACTATCACATGATTTTTCTGCCTGGATACAGATGGGTGGGACCTCCTGGCCATAGCAATTCTTTTGGACCAAGATTGGCTGAGTGGTGCAGAGAGCTGATTGGCCAAAGAACAGGAGAGTGACAGAAAAGAACCCAGCCCTCTCTCTACGTTGAATTGGATTATGGGAAATGTGTGGGGCAGGAAATAGTGTGGCTTTGAGATTTGGGGGGGAAATCTGTTTTTAAAAAATGCTGGGCATTTCATTTGGTAGGGCTTAACCCTGGTAGCCCCAATGAGCCAGCCTCCACTGCTCTGACCATTGGTCATGCTGGCTGAGGCAGATGGAAGTTGTGAGTCCAACAACATCTGGAGGGTATCAGTTGTCTACCCTGATTTAGACATTACTGAACTAGATAGACCAATGGTCTGACTCAGCATATTGCAGCTTCCTATAATCTATGATGGTAACACAATCAAGCAAAGAACAGACAGCTTTCCAATACTCCCTGCAATAGTATAAGCCACTTGCCATACTTGTATCACACCTGTATTCCCTGAGATCTCCTATGTGCTTAAATTGTAGAAACTCAGTAATCGTAAGTTTCTCTAGTTTTCAGATATGAAGAAACAACCAAGAAATCAAATGGAATAATAAAGCTGTACAGTTGGAAGTCATCTTAGAGCTCAACCCTTCAAAGGCCTTATGTTGCCATGTTAAAGACATAGAGGAGCATAAAACGGTACAAGGACATTGCTTATATATGTTCTTCATGGTGTTTTGGCCATAGTGGAAACAGTATTGTCAAATCTAATATAAACTGACACCACCACAAGATGGGCCATGCTCACTTTACAGAGGATGTCGGTCACCATAGCACTATTAAATACAAACAATTGATGAGGTATGTGCCAGTCTGACTATGCAGATCTATAATATTGCTGTATCCATTTATAACTTTGATGTATCCATGCATTCAGCAATTCAACTGTGCTTGTGATATGCAATATACACTAATAGGCAAAAAACCTATTGTGTTTGCATTTTGACAAATTTGTAGGGCAGTCCAATATCTCAGAGAGGAGGTCAGGTCTCCTGCTCCCCTGGTGTATTCACTATAGCTGCCCAATTTCCCTGCTTTTTAATGTTTGATAGAAATATCTGTGGGCGATAGGTACATTCTTAAACTGCAAGGTTTTTTTTGCCTATTAGTGAATTTCTCTGCTTTTTAATCTGAGAGGTAAGAAATGGGATCCTGTGCAAGTTTGCTGAGAATGGATTGACCGTTCGCATGCTGATCGAGTTCAGTGGGATTTACTCCCCTGTAATCATGCTTAGAATAGGTGAAACTGACCACAGGGGATGGGGAGGGAAGGAGCGGGAGGGGAGCAGGCAGGAGGGGAAGGAAGAGGGCAGGTTTGATCATTTGCATGTTTTTTGAGTTCAGTGGGATTTACTCCCATGCAATCAGGGCTAGGATAGGTAAAACTGACCATGGGGGGAGGAGGGGGAGGGGATAGTAGAGGGAAGGAGGAAGGGGGGAGAGGGGAGCAGAAGAAGGGGAGGGGCAAGGAGGGGGATTGGAAGGGAAGGGGCAAAAGGAAGGTGATGGGAGGGAGGAGGGGAAGGCAGGTTTGATCATTTGCATGCTTATTGAGTTCAATTGGATTTACTCCTGAGCAATCATGCTTGAAAATGAATTGGACTGCCTTCAAGTTGATTCTGACTTATGGCGACCCTATGAATAGGGTTTCATGGTAAGCAATATTCAGAGGTGGTTTACCATTGCCTTCCTCTGAGACTGAGACTGGCCCAAGGTCACCTAGTGACCTTCATGTTTGTGTGGGGATTTGAGCCCTGGTCTCCCAGGTTGTAGTCCTAGGATAAGTAAAACTGACCATGGGGGAGGGGGAGGGGAGGGCAGAGGGAAGGGGAAGGAGGAGGAAGGAGGAGGGGATTGGAAGGGGATGGGGAAGGGAGGGGGAAGGAAGAGGGAGGGAAGGGGCAAGAGGGAGGGGAAGGAGGAGGGAGGAGGGGAGGGCAGGTTTGATTGTTTGCATGCTTTTGAGTTCAGTGGGATTTACTCCTGTGCAATCATGCTTAGGTTAGGTGAAACTTACCTGGGGGAGAGGCAGGGAGGGGAGGAAGGGGGAGGAGAGAAGATTGGGTGGGTGGGCACCAGTCAGAGTGGAAGCACCTTTCCTTTCCAAAAGGAAAACATTGTGATCAATACAATTGTTTTTCAGCGTTCTCCCCACCTTTTTATTCTAAGCAGGCACATGTAGTCTCCCATCCAAATTTAAACCAAAGCCGTCACTGTCCACATCCACATCAGAACTTTATTTCACTTTAGACAGTCATGGTTTCCCCCAAAGAATCCGGGGAAGTGTAGTTAGGGAAGGGTGCTGAGAGTTGCTAGGAGATGCCCTGTTCCCCTCACAGAGCTCCAATCAGAGCAGCTGACTGTTAAACCACACTGGCCACTGGAGCTCTGTCAGGGAAACAGGAGTCTTCTCTCAGCACCATTAACAAGCTACACTTCCCAGGATTCTTTGGGGGAAGCCATGACTGTCTAAAGTGAAATAAAGGTCTGGCATGGGTGTGGCCTCCTGATTAGGCAAGCCCAGCAGCTGTGAGTCTGGCTTTTAGAACACTGACAGTTGATTCTTACTGAGCATGCCTGTTCATTGAGTTCAATGCTGAATTTCGTAATTAATTAAAAATCAGGCAGGCAATTTTAAAACTTTTAAACTGCAGATGAAGGTCAGAGTATGGGGCAAGGTCAGTAATAGGATTACAGGTACTCTGAGAACATGGCTGATTTTTAATGAATTTCAACAGATTATGAGAACTCTGACAGAAAAAAGTCCAAAAAGGGACTGGTTTCTCTCTCTCTCTTTTTACTCGTTGAACTCTCCATTCTCTCTGACTGTTTTGTGTATCGCCATGAAAATTGAGAGGGTTGTTAAGAAAGCGTTTTTGAGTTCAGGACTATAAGTTTTGTAAGGTTTTGTTTTGAAATGAGCTTATGGGAAGCATCAGAATGGCATTGGGGGTATTTTCAATTTAACATTGCGGAATGCAAAAAATCCATGCTGACTATAGTAAACAGCCACTCTCGTGGTTGTATAATTTTCATTTCAGAATTCAGTGTTCGGTTACCATTGAACAAAGGGACAGGAACTTCCCATGTTTACAACTACTTCTGAAACTGATGTATGAATCAATGGTGATGAGCTGGCATGTTGGAGACAAATAAAATAAATAAATTCCAGCAGCCTACGTTTAAAGTATGGGAACTGGAGCTTGTACTTGCACATACTTAAACTCTCCTCCTCCTCCTCCTCCTGGTTTCCTCACCACAGAGGCTTGTCGAACAGTTGTTTGTGGCACTTCACTATTACTGATTCACTCCTGAAATGCTGAAGGAGTTATTGCAATCTACGCTACTGTGGGGGACAGGAACAAGGTGGGGAGTGAGGACTGGGAACTATTAGCACAAAGTCCTTTGGGTTTCAGCTGCCCACTGGCTGCTGGACTTGCAGCTCACATCAGCAAAGGAGAAAAGACGCCTACAGTATCTGGAAATGTGCCTCAGCTTCCTATGGAGTACTCATTGGCTTTTCACCATCCCTCCCCCACCTCCAGTCCTACACAGTGTCTGATGATAATTCTTTTCTCAGACACAGTTTCAGCACAAAACAGCCATCATCTTGTCTGTGATGTCTACCAGAGCTATGCACAAGGAAGTGGTGTGGTTTTAAAGTTCTACCATACTTCCCTACCCTACCCCACTGCAGGCTTTTTTACTATCTAATCTATCATTATCAGGCATCCATCATCCTTGACTTCATCTACTCCTGGGCCCTTTGATGAAGGAGGAAAAGTACAGATTTGAGTGTTCAGATGAGGTTCAGCCAGCTAGTTCATTCATCACACCGATGTTTAGATGACTGTTAGCTCTCTGCTCTATAATTGGAAAGGTTTTGGGGCTGTTGCGATTGTTTTTACTGGTTGTTTAATATATCCAGCAGAATGCAAACATTCTCTTTATAGCTATATCATTATTATTTCAAAGACCAGGGATATTCCATCTCAGACTGGGGAACTGGGAATGATGAGTACACTTGAAGATAATTACTAGGTGCTGTCTTAGGAGGGGACCCTTTGCAGTTCCCACCTACGTTTCATGCAAATATGCTGAATGAGCAGAAAAAGGAACACACATTACATGGTGCTCATGAGTCTAAACCCTTCATCTCACAAACCCCGCTTCCACCATTTATTTTTTTGCATGAAGTGTTGTTTTTATTGTGGCTATGATGATGCAATCTTATCAGTGAAATTTAATTAACATATGATGCTGCTTTATACTAAGTCAGACCACTAATCTTCTAGTCCATTATTATCTGCTTTGCCTGGGGGTGGTTCTCTAAGATCTCTCAGCCAGCTTTCTTGTTAGGTGGGGCAGCCACACTTCCAGGTGGGGCAGGTCTGAGGTGGGGAGGAGAGGTGTATACCATCAGCCAATCCCCCCTCCCCCCACTGGTGGAGAGGATATGAGGGCCAGGCCAGGGGAAGGAAAAAGCAGTGACCTTCCCCCTCACTCCTCCACAGAAAGAGTGTGTTAACTTCTGTAATGAGCTGGGGGTGCATGCGCACGATCGACGGAACAGCAGGGTAAACTGCTTGCTCTGCTAACCCTGTAATTCAAATACCGCACCTTTGCGTGAAACTGACAGTGAAGTTAACAAAATACACTCGAGAGGCAGGGGAAGATACTCTGCAGCGGCTGGGATGCTGAAATTGACAAACAGACACTTACTTTTAAAGTGTTTACTCCTGCTGACAACAACGCACCAGGAAAAAAAGATCCTGGAAATTGCGATTGCAAAATGGCAGCGAAAACCTCTAAAACATCTAAAAGTGAGTTAATGCATGACTTAACTCCTGAAACAGATCCAGAATTATTGACATCACAATTAGCTTCACAATTTGCATCCCTTCACAGCTCCTTGCTACAAAAATGGGATAGTTTTAAAATATTAGATGAAAACATTTCGTCTCTGACAAACAAACTGGAGGACACTACTAAAATAGCAAATGAAGCATTAGAATTAGGAATACAACATGCAGATGTAATCAAACATATTGTGCACAGTCAAAGAGACCTCCTAAATCGTGTAGATGACCAGGAGAATCGGGGCCGTCACCGTAATTTAAGAGTGTGTGGAATTAAAGAATGGTCAGATAATAAAGACGTCACTCAAGTATTATTAAATTGGTGGTCAAAAATAAGACCAGAAGTAGGCATCACTGCAGCTGACATAGAACGCGCACATAGAAGCCTGGGCTCACGGCTAAAAATAATGCCCCCCCCAAGAGACATTGTTATTGCATTCTATAATTATGCTAAAAAAAGAAGCAATACTCAAGGATATGCATGAAAAAAAACAAATTGAATTTGAAGGCAGCCCTGTGCTTTTTCTCCAAGATCTGAGTGCTGAAACTCTACGTAAGCGTAAATCATTTCGCCCTGCTACTGAATTATTGAGAAAAGCAGGTACCAAATATCGCTGGGGCTTTCCATTTGCATTGATAGTGGAAGCAGATGGGGTACAACACAGAGTATAAAACAAAAAAGATTTGATGAGCCTACTGGCAATACTTAAATTAGCATCTCCCTGGGAAGAAGAAGAGCTGGAATCTGATGACATCCTCAACCTGATTCTTGAAGGGGAATATTGGAGAACTTTTCCTCAAGCTATGAAGCGCAGAAGATGTCAACAACATGAAATACCCACCAATACAACCAATTCCCAAAGGTCAATGAGATCAACTTCCACAAGAAAGAAAGAAACACCAGATAACTGGTTACAAGATATATCGACATGCTAAATGACATCAAGGAATAAGGATATCAAAACGCAAAAGGTTATGAAAGTGTCATCTGCAACATATTGGGGTTAGCGGAAGCATATAGTTTTGTTTAGATAAAAGTTTTCTTATTGATTGATTGGGTTTACAATATATTCATAAAAGGCAATAAGCCTATAAAGTTCGACCAACTAACACAGGGCTGTCTCAGACAATACCTGTAAGCAGAGAATTTTTTTCTGTCTTTAGTTAGTTAAGTACTGGGGTACATGTTGGGGGGGCAGTTAAATGTTACTCGGGGATTACAGAGCCACATTTCAATCTTTTGTATGCATATATGGTTTTGCATAGCAACAATTTGGAGGGTTTGGTGCACTGCTAGACAACATTGGGGCATACAGGTGTTCATAATGGACCAATTGTGTATAACATATGGCTGAAATGAAAGCATTGACACTAAATGTGAGAGGCATGGGAGATGTCATCAAATGACAAAGGGTTTCTGACTATATTAGGAGTCAGAAACCCTCTATCATATTTCTACAGGAAATATTTAAACCAAAACCCAAATATAATTTACTCCCACATAGATATTTTGGTAGACAATTTTTGGCTTTAGGAGGCAATCACTCAAGAGGGGTGGGAATTATTAGATCATTAGATTTCCAGGTTCAAAAACAACAAATAGATTCAGAGGGCAGATACATCTTTATTTCAGGATTATTACAAAATCGCAATTTTACACTTGCATCCATCTATTCTCCTAATACTAATCAATTCAACTTTTTATCTAGAGTATTTAGGAAACTACAGAAATCAGAAGAAATTCTTATTGGTGGAGATTTGAATATGATTTGTGACCCCAAATTAGACAGAAGCATAGAAAAGCAAACATCAGCTACAGGGTCTAACTCTCCCTTGAACCGTCTGCTACAGAAACATGGGTTAATAGATGCTTGGCTTCTAATAAATACAGGAGTTAAAGATTTCACATATTACTCACCTAGATGTAAAACTTTCTCCGGGTTAGATTACATCCTAGTATCTTTAAACCTAATAACAAACCTTAATAGAGCGGAAATATTTCCCAGAATAGTGTCGGATCACGCTGCAGTTGGAGCATGTATAAACACTCTTTCCTATACTCCATATACTCCAATATGGAGATTTGACTCATTTCTTGTTACAGATCAATTGACTACTAAAAAACTTCAGGAAAATGTGAAAGAATATTTTGAAATAAATAATACACCTGAAATCAATCCCAATATCATATGGGACGCCATGAAAGCAACGATGAGAGGACATTGTATAAATGAAATGTTTAACAAGAAATGTAATATTGAACCTATTAAAACCCAATTACTATAAGAGGTGGAAAAATTAGAATCACAACATAAAAAAACCAACTCTGAAATTACGTTCAAAGAATTACAAAAGAAAAAGAAAGAAATAGAGGCAATAGATTCTGCTAAAATAGCCAAATCCATCTGGTACACGAAGCAAAAATATTATGAATGGGGAAATAAAAACTCTAAACTACTAGCTCATGCCCTTAAAACACGGCATACAGCCACAAAAATTATGGTAATATCACATCAAGAAAACACAACATATGATACTGAAGGAATCAATAAATGCTTTATGGATTTTTATAAGGAATTATATAGTAATATACCTACCAAAACAGAAGAGATCCAAAAATATCTTCTTGATTTCTCTCCCCCCACTCTCTCAAATGCACAGGAAAAATTTTTAAACCAAGATATTACAATAGAAGAAGTATCTGTTGCAATCTCAAGACTTAAACTCAATAAAGCGCCAGGGCCAGATGGATTTAATAGCACGTTTTATAAAACCTTTAAAGAGACACTAACCCCATATTTAACTCAATTATACAATCACATTTTGGCTGGGGGAAATATTCCAGACACCTGGAAGACGTCCCACATAATTGTCATCCCCAAACCAAATAAAGATAAATTGAAAGTAGACTCCTATCGACCAATAAATCTTCTTAATCAGGACCAAAAGTTATTCACAGCCATAATAGCAACCAGACTTAATTCAATGATAGCTGATTTGGTCCATATAGACCAAACAGGATTCATCACAGGTAGACATATCTCGGATACCATCAGAAGGCTCCTCAATGTAATATTTCATGCTAAACATCACAAGAAATCGCTAGGTGTACTGTCATTAGACATATACAAAGCCTTTGATTGTCTGAACTGGAATTATTTTAAAAAGGTGCTAGATAAATATCACCTGGAAGAAAGAGTATCAACCATGATAGATCGTTTATACAACTGCTGCAGTGATCTTCACTAATCTGGACTCAGACCCTATACTGATACAAAGGGGCACAAAGCAAGGATGCCCTCTATCTCCTTTACTATTTGCCCTTTCCTTAGGACCATTGGCTATGAAATTATGCTCACATGTTCAAATACAGGATTATTAAACCAAAGTAAACGGAGAAGAACATCTATTAAATTTATATGCAGATGATATGACATTAATGCTGGGGAATCCATCACAATCAGCCCCGTTACTTAAAATGATGTTAGAAACATTTACGAAAATATCTGGGCTTAAGGTTAATTTTAACAAATCTTCCATAATGTTTTTTCACATTGGTCCTCAGGATCAGTTGATGATTCGTAAATTGTTAGGAGTTAACATATGCAACTCTGCTTTTAGATATCTGGGGGTTTTAATTCCAAAAAATATCTCAAAACTATTTTACATTAATTATTGTCCTCTAATACATAAAATGAATATAGACTTAAATAAATGGAAAAAAAATAATTTAACTACATTAGGTCGGATAGCTGCCATACGAATGAAAATAATACCTAGATTCCTCTATTTGTTTCAGGTGCTTCCCCTTCTCATTACTCATAATATAATCCGTAAATGGCAAGATGTGTTCATATTTCAAAACAAAAGACCAAGATTAGCATTAACCTCCTTTTACACCCAGATCAATTGGAAAAGGACTTGGGATATGACTTGGAAACATCTGACTGGACATCAATATTTACGTCTAAATACAGTAAATCTGTTTCAGCCATACACAAAGAGACTTCTCTGAAAATGCTGCATAGATGGTACTTCACACCAGTTCAGCTCTCACATATTTCTTTGTCGATGTCCCCTCTATGTTGGAGGGGATGTAATCAAAAAGGAACATACTTTCATCTTTGGTGGTCTTGTTCAAAAATCAACAAATTTTGGGTTTCAATTCAAGAAGAAATCAATAAAATTACAAAAGAAACTATACATCTAAACCTGGAACTATTCTTATTATCTTTATTCAAAGGTGAAAATAGTACATTAAAATCAAAACACTTGATTTCCAAATTATTATTGGCAGCAAGAATATCGATATTACAACATTGGAAACATTTAGATGAGTTGAACATGCAGAACTGGTACAGCAAAATCTGGACAATAGCAATCTTGGACAAAATCACGCTGCATCTTCGATTTCTGAGAGGTGCTGCGAAACCAGAAACATTCATATCACTTCGGTGGAGATTTATCGACTATACTTCACAACAAGATCTACATAAACAACTTTCTTCATCAGTGAAAGCTATATGGTTTTCATAAATTCATAACTAACTCATCTGGTCCATAGGGTTTTATATCTCCCAAATATTATTTTGACATACTAAGTATTCAAACTGCAAAATACTCACCTGTATACTAGCACGTACCTGTGTACTCTTACACTTCTGCATATATGCTATAGCAATATCACAAGTATTGGCTCTGGGGAGGGGGGAGGGGATTAGGATTACATATATTTAGCTGTATTATTTATTTTAAACTTTTGTATAACAATAAAAGATTTATATATATATATAAAATTCTGTAATGAGCTACGTAAAGGTCAAATTAACAGAAAATTTTGTATGAACACTAGGAATTAAATGACTGGCATTTTTTTTTGTTTCATAAGAAAAAACAATGTTACAAATACAGTGAATAAGAGGATACCAAAAGGAGTTAACTAATTCCTGAAGAGTATAGAAGGGAAGGACTGGTTTTCTACTATCCTGGAGAGTGAAACTAGATAATAGCCTAAGTTACAGGTGGGTAGATTTCAGATGAACATTAGGAGGAACTTCTTGATAATAAGAGCAGTTCAGCAGTGTTAACTAAATGTTAAGTAAATGTAATGCCATAATTCCGGAAGACCATTGTATTTCAAGGAGGTATGTTAGAAATTAGCACACCACACTTACTCCTGTCATGCCTAGAGATCCTTTCTGGGCCACAAGGCAAATAACTGGTAAATGCCTAATATTCTGGTTGCATTGCCATATAAGTGACATATGCAGTGTTCCTTATAGCATGCCTAGTTTAGTGTATTTAGGACCTTGAACCCATGCTTATTAGAAACCAGTATATAAGGCTTATATTGTTAACCAGAACTAATAAGTAGAATGCCTTCCTTAAGAAGCTAAAGCAGCTTTTCTACAGCTCTTCACAGTGCTATGCTGTGAACTGCATGCTCAGCACTCAGTTTGAGAGACTGTGCCGGATAGCAGGTGTCTCATCAGTATATTATGACTACAGCAGTGTGAGAGGTGGAAGAATAAGGTAAACAACTAGGGAGCATCTCTCTTTGATGTCTCCCTTTGATGTAGAGCACGTAACTCTTTCAGAGATAAGCTCATTACGTCATGCTCTGCACTTCCTGTTTAGAAGTGGAATGAACCACTGGTCAGCTACAGGTTTTACCTACTTCCCACAAGTTAACATAAACATGGTCACAATAACCCACAATAACCAAAACAGCAAGTGTGGCTTATTAGCATCTAAGACACAAAGCCCTGCAAAACTGTCCCATAGAGGAACTTAGGGCAGACCAAAGATCCTAGGATGGTGTGCTGCATACCAAAGTTCCTATAGGGGTCTATTCATTGTCATTCTGAAGGGTTCCCTGACAGCAGAAAGAATATAAGATTGACTGCTTCACTTTCTGCATCTTTATATGTTGCTTAGTAGTTAATAAACCTGTGACTTTTCACCCGATCTGTGTAGTTTTTGTATTCAGATCTGCAAAGAACCTTGCTTTGGGGCATTACAGCTTTTCCTGGGCAATACACTAAAGGGTGGTGCACTTTCTTTTGCTGGCAATCTTCCAGTAGAGGCTGGATAGCCATCTGTTGAAGATGCTCTAGCTCTGGCTTCTCATGTGAAGTAGAAGGTTTGATTAGATGGCCTACAAGGGCCCCTGCAACAGTATTATTCTGTGACCATCTGCATATAAAGTATAAGCTCTGTCATACTTTATAGTGTTGGAAGTTCTACAGAACAGTTTAATGAGTATAAAAACTGCTACATGGCGAGGATGCAGAGTTTTGTTTAGGAGATATTGTTTTGTGTTCAGAGGCAGAGAACTACTTATGAGAGGACTTTTAAGTAATGAAGACCTATATGAAGTAGACTGTGTGACACAGCAAGCTAATGGTACTAAAGAATGTCTTCATAAAGACTGCATGGGGTTGTGGCATCGTAGATTTGGCCACAGAAAGCATTTCAAAACTTGTGAAAGACAATTTAACAAAGAATTTAGACATAAAAATGTGCAGTAATCTGAGTTCAAGTGTGTTGATTGTGTTAAAGCGAATGCAACTAGAGCCACCTACAGGCCATCTGCTGAAGTGCAATCAGAAGACCCCTGGGATTTAATCCACAGTGACATTTGTGGACCTTTACCTGTAATGACATCAGAAGGAATGTTTATTTCCTCACTTTTATAGATGAATTTTCAAGATATGTTTACACTGACCTCCATAAAGAGAAAAATGAAGTGTTACAAAAGTTTAAAGAGTATGTGGCCAGTGTCAGCAATAAATCTGGGAGAAAGCCCAAGACTCTGCGCAATGACAATGGTGGTGAATACACAAGGAAATATATTAAAGAATACCTAAAGGAACAAGGTATTAAACATGAAAAACAGTTCCTTATACCCAAGAACAAAATGGAGTGTCAGAAAGGAAAAACAGAACACTGTTTGAAATCATAAGAGGTATGCTTCTCAATGCTGGATTGCAAAACAAATATTGAGGGGAAGCAATCATGACAGCCACTTACTTGCAAAACAGGTTACCCATTAAAGCCAGAGACGCAACATCATTTGAACTGTGGAATGGAACCAAACCAAGTGTAAGGCATATTAGAGTGTTTGGATCAGAGCTTGGAAAAGTTACTTTTTTAAAACTACAGCTCCCATCAGCCCTAGCCAGCATGGACACTGGATTGGGCTGATGGGAGTTGTAGTTCAAAAAAGTAACTTTTCCAAGCTCTGGTTTGGATCTACAGTGTATGCTTACATTCCCAAAGAAAAGAGAGCAAACTAGACTGCAGAAGTAAAGAAGGCATATTTGTTGGCTATGAATTGGGCTGCAAAGGCTACAGAATACTTGATCCTATGACAGAAACAATAAAGGTGCGTAGTATTGCATACTTCAGTGAGAAACAAAGACCAGTAAAATGTCAGAAATCAAACTAGACATCCCAACAGGAGAAGAAACAGTGCAGCAGCCACAGCGTGAAGAGGCTGTGACCTTTGAAACTTCAAGTGAACCCAAGCAAGAAGGGGGTGCAAGAGCTTATCAAGAGGTGAGACGCTCAAGCAGACCCAACAAAGGGATTCCACCCAATAGGCTATCACTTCTACCAGAGTGGAAGAGACACCAAAGCCCTCCAATTGGCCAGACATTGAAGGGATGCCAGATACTGAGACAGACAAATGGCTGCAGGCTGTTGGAGAAGAAATAGAATCTCTTCACAAGAACGAAACATGGACTCTTATAGGGCAACCAAAAGGGAGAAAGACCATTGGATGTAAATGGGTCTTTACAATCCATTGGTGCAGAAGGGGATATCCAGAGCTACAAAGCTAGGCTAGTTGCTAAGGGATACTCCCAAAAGTATGGTGAAGATTATTATGAAACTTTTGCACCTGTGGTCAAACACACTTCTATAAGGACATTCCTCAGTATTGCCACCTCAAGGAAGATGAAGGTTCAACACCTGGACGTAAAGACGTAAAGACTATCTGGAGATATTGAGGACGATATATATATGCAGCAACCACCAGGGTGTGAAGAACCTGGGAAAGGACTGGTGTGCAAGCTTCAGAAAAGCATTTATGGCCTGAAGCAATCTGCTAGAGCCTGGAATCACAAACTACTAACTTTAGAAGGGTTTACGCAAGGAACGGCTGACCCCTGCCTATACCTGAGGCATGATAACTTTGCATTGTTGCACCTGAGTTCACTCTAGACATAAAAAAACCCCTGGAAAGATTAGGGGAAAGAATATTTTTGAGAGAGGGAAAGGGTTTAAGGGCTATCTAGACTTTGTTTAAAACAGTCTATTTTAGGGGAAGCTCCATGACTAATGATATTAAACTCTGCCTTCTGCACACAGAGAAAACTTTACACCCATTTAGAATTTGCTCTCTCTGTTTTATTTCTGTTATATAGTCAGGTGAAGAAATGGTTCATGGTTTATTAGCTGAGTAAACTGTGAGCTGTGCTTTGTCTCTACTAAAAAATAACACAAAGAAGAGGACTTTTCCAGATATAAATCCTGAAGAATAAAAAGATGTAAGAAACATCTTACATCAACCACAAAATATATTGTTCTGTATTTAGTACTTACAAAATATTCATTCTTCAAGAGATGATGGGATTAAGTATTTAAGGGTAACAATCCTAAACACATTAACTGGGGAGTAACTTTCTTTTGCTTGGTGGGGAAAAAATCCATAATAAGGGAAATTCCCTGTCTTGTCCATACAATTGCTTGGGAAATGACTGCACATTATGACTGTACCTGGTCACTCCCGGGAAGCATTTAAAAGGGATTTTTTTACCACACTGCCGCAGAGCTGTTGTAAGCAGCTTAAAATGTTTTAAAAGAAAGAGGAGGGCCGGGATATCTTCTTGATCATCCCAGAGTGCAGGACACGGGATAATGGGCTCAAGTTGCAGGAAGCCAGATTTCGACTGGACATCAGGAAAAACTTCCTAACTGCCGTACGACAATGGAACCAATTACCTAGAGAGGTAGTGGGCTCTCCGACACTGGAGGCATTCAAGAGGTAGCTGGACAGCCATCTGTCAGGAATGCTTTGATTTGGATTCCTGCATTGACCAGGGGGTTGGACTTGATGGCCTTATAGGCCCCTTCCAACTCTACTATTCTATGATTCTATGATAAAAGAAAGAAAGTGGACCACCTAATAAGTACTTCTGTTTTGTTAAAGTGGGCAGATATTTTTAGGATTTCCCCTTAAAAATCTTCCCATACATAGGATGAAATGGAACCTGTTTTGGGGGGGATAAAGACTTGCATGGGATGGAAATATGGTGATCCATCTATCTCTACCTTTAAGTAAGCTCCAAGTTGTGTTGCTCATTGTCTTTCTATTATTTCCCACTTACCCTGTGGCAGTGTGGCACCCCTCCTTATGTTACCAGCTTTCAGAGTGATTGCCCAGAAAACACTAAGGGATATTATGATAAAGCCTATCCTTTTAGGAGAAACACTACCTATAGTTTTGAAAACTAACAGGCTTGATTGCTGCAGAAGGGGCAACTATGTCTGCAAATAGCATCAAATTCTGGCAGAAAATGACAAAGAGTTTTTCTTAAAAAAACCCCACAAACTTTAAAAGTTTCCTGCATAAAAAGCCCTGAATGGATATGCCTGCAATTTAGCAGGCTTAATCAATTCTGGAGGGGCTTCTTTGTCTGCAAATTTCATCCATTAATGTGAAAAGGAAGAGCATTGTAGTTGTTTTTAGATTCCCCGTTATAGTCAAGGGGTGGCAAAACTGAATAGATCTTATTTGGACTTGAATAACAAACCAAATTCACAGTCACAGATCTGAAACAGATCAGATTGCTTAACAATGCTGCAGATACAGGTAGAAGGCGAATATTGTGGCTGATGCACGCTCCTAGCATATATATTAGAAAGCAGACAAGTGGTAGTTAATCCATATCATAGTAGCTGGTAGGATTTTGTGTCCACATTGTACAACTTTACTGACTGGGCACAATCCAAAGAAGGCATGTTTAAATTCCATTGAACACAACACTACAAGCACTTGTAAATCATATTTAAGGAATTTAAGAATGCGCAACTTTGTATTATATCTGCTTTCATCTGTGTTTTGGTGTATAGCAATCTCCTTCTTCTGTGTTTTGGTGCATAACAAGAGTAGAAAACCTGTCACCCTCCAAAAGTTAATGGACTGCCATCATCTCTGGCTATTAGCCATGCTGGCTGGGGGTAATGAGAGTTGGAGAGCCACAATTTCCCCACCCCTGGCATACAGAACAGCCCATAATATTGGCTGTCAGCAGTCTTCCTCTTTTATGCACGGGGAAGGAAACTGTGATAATGTCAAGGGATGCAAAATGAAAAGAAAAAAGATTAAACAAATTGAGAGATAATTCTCTCTTATAAAATTGGAGGGAAAACTCAAGCAAAAGCTTCTGCTTTAAATTTGCTTGAAAAAAATATTCTAATTTACAACTTCTAACTAATTCTGTCCCCCAACATTCTCACAGATGTATAATGCTGCTTTGGAGCTCTTGTTGTTGCTGTTTTAAAATGTAAAAGTATTAAATTCAGCAAGCTGATATTTAATCTTACTGACTTAAAATGACCAAAACAAAAAAGGGTTTTAAACTGAATTTCAAAACTAAAATTAAAACAATTCCAGAACTCAAATTGCCAGATTTAAAATGTGCACAAAATGTTATTTCAGCTCTGTTACATCTTGTTTTTCCCCTCATTTTTCTGTCACACCGTGGTATCTTGTCCCAGTTACAATATGAGGGCACATAATCCAGCACCTTTGCTGAAGCTAAGCAGGTCTGGGCCTGGTCATTTAGTGTCTAGATGGGAGGCCCGTGTCCCACTGAGAACTTCATGTATGCAATGGAGGCTGGTCCATCAGAGCAAATGCCACTGCCCCATCAAGTGCAATCTGCCCTGAGCCAGTCCCCACCTGCCTATCTCCTTACTTCTGACGTGACCTGGGGGTAGCACTGCCTGTCAGCTTCCTCCTCCTTAATTTCAGTGTTGCTTTTGTAGAATGCACCTGGAAGGAGGTTGGGAACAAAACCAGAATTAGTTGGCTTAGTCTAACAATGGCTCTGGCTCTGCCAGTCATTTGGCCTGGCTCCACCTACTGTTGGCCTCCCTGCTTTCTATCCCACTAGTCCAAAAGGGCATGAGCTTCCACTGCATGTATGTTGCCTTGAATTCCATCATCAAAGAAGGTGGTTTATAAGTGTAGTAGATAAACATATGTGACAATAGCAATATTTATACTTTTGGACAGGATCAATCTAGGCATTGAATAACCAAGGCATTGTAATTATTATAATTTTGAAGGGCAGAGAAGACCCAATAATTAGATGAAGGCTCTTGAAGCCAAGAATGAGTGTGTTCTAATTTCTGGTTTTTAATCTGCCAGAGACGTGGACAATTCATATACCCACTTCTTAAATAAACTAATACAATCGCTGTGTTATAGAAAATGTTCAGGAATTGCTGCAGTGTTGAACCGTCTTGCCCCACTATGGGAAGGAACCATAGATCAGTAGTACAGCAACTTCTTTGCGTGCAGAAGGTCTGAGATCCCAGGTATCTTGAGCTAAAAGGGTGAGATAGTAGGTTGGCTCTGCCTGACAGCCTGGAGAGTCACCGCCAGTCAGAGTAAGCAATAGTTGTCTGGCTAGACAGGTTTGGCCTGACCTTGTATAAGACAGCATCATATGTTCAAATGTGTAAAGGAGGGTGCAGAGTGCCACCTACTGAATGGCTTGAGTCACTTCCTGCATTCATCTACACTTTATTGTACATCTTGACTAAGAGGTAGGAAGGGATACAGCTAATAATTTACAAGTGCAAGGCTACTAGAAAGAAGAGGGAAAGTTATGTATTGACACACATTACACAACAATTAGTTTTAAGTGCAGGAAAACAGGATTTCATTAGTTATTGGGGGAACTTCCTAACTGACATGAGTAGGGATGCCAACTCTCTCCCTGCCTCATCTCTCTAATTGGGACCCTGTGCATTTAGAAGCAAGAACAAGTTCAGCATGTGATTTCAACTCGACCACACAACATAACTAGAAATGAGATGACAGGGGAAAGCTTCAGATAGCTTCCTGCCTGTCATGTAGTTATTAAAGGTAAAGGACCCTACAGAATCCAACAATGCCTGCCAACAACAAATCTCCCACTGAAAGGTCAAGTATATGCAGCTTGACAGTGCTTCATTTAATTAAAAGTTTTTAATGTACTTACTGATTTTAATTGGCTATTGTATATGTGCTTTAAGAATTATCCACACAGAACTTTTGGGATGGAATGGAATTAAAATCTAAATAGGTTTTCTTATTGGCAGTGTCCCAGCATAAACTATTCCTTCAAGATGTTGTTGTTGTTGCTGCTATTAAAAGAGTGTTAATAGCGCTTTGTGATGTTAGAATGCTGGTGGTAAAGAGAAGTAATTGGCTAATATCTACTGTTCACAGTAGAGACAGGAACCAGGCAATTATGTTCTGAACAGATTTGTATTAATAGGAAAAGGGCTAGTTGCAAAAATTCTATTATACATACAAATTGATTTTGATAATAATTACACTTTTAAAATGAGATGTTGTCAAGGTGAAAATCCCATTTCCTCTTGTAAATTTTGTTCCCGCTGTTGTTGCACATTGTGTCCAAAATTGCTATAATTTACAGATGGTAGAAATAACCATTTCCACTTTATTTCTTTAGATTATTTTGTGGGTTTTATAGCAATCAATCAGCATGTTATTTTTGGTATAGTACCTGCAAGCTGTTGGCCTTAGTTATCCATCTGCCAAATAAAAAAGACAAATGGAGTCCTGTAAAAATTCACAGTTGTGGTCTTTGTAATACCTTCTCCATACCCATTCCCCACTAATATGCTACATAGTCGCTCAGAGACACCATCCACATTTTACACTCATCCTAACAGTTGATTACAGCTGTGCTAGTGCTGCCTCCATGATCTGAGTTTTTTTATAGCAGGGATGGGAGACCGTAGCCCCCCAGAGGGTGTTGGGCTTCTATTCCCATCGCCCCAGCCAGCATGGTCAATAGTCAGGGACGATGGGAGTTGTAACCTAGAGAGCCGTTCCCCATTCCTTCTTTGCAAACTTTTAAAAATCTCTAGACCCTTTGGCTTGTAAGTTAGTTCACCAGTGAGAATTTTCATTAGTATTACACAATAGCACAGAAGCTCAGCCAGGCTCATTTCAAGAAAGTAAACCTGATGTGCTTGCATCCCATAACTAGGAAGATTTCAAATAAGGCAGACAGCACTGACTGAAGGGATTCTTCCCTCACCCTTACTTGAATTTTTGTGGGTTTTAATGTCTATAAATCTAAATATTATGTGCTTTAATGTTACACCTCAGTCATGAATCAGTGGCACAGTAAATGTCCTGAAAAAAATATTTTGGTATCATTGTAGAACGTTTCTCTCAAATTAAAGGCAGCCAGCTTGGATGGCTACAAAAGGGGTTTAGATAAATTCATGGAACATAAGGTTATCAATGGCTACTAGCCATGGTGGCTATGTTCTGGGGATTACATGGGAAGTGTGCTGTTGCACTCATGCCCTGCTTGTGGGCTTCTCACCGGCATGTGGTTGGTCACTGTGAGTACAGGATGCTGAATAATGAGCCATTGGCCTGATCGAGCAGGGCTCTTCTCATGTCTGTGCCTGGTGTTGCTATTTACTCAAAGAAGCAAACCCTGGGCCTCTGCTGTCATCCTGCAACACCTATTTGGTAAGGGTGTTAGGTTTCTTACCTACTGGAAATTTGTCTGAAAGTACTGAAAGTTCTATAGTGCACAAAAGAGCTCAACCTGTTGTCCTATGGAATGGAGCCTTATGGATTGTATAACACCTTTGGTGATTCCATAGGTTATTCCCCCCCCTTCTTCTTGTCACTATATACAATATACTCAGAAGCCAATCTTCACACTAACACCATTTAAAATATGAAATGTAAGGAAAATATTGTGTAACTAGCATTAAATATGTGTAATATTTTAAAAAATATTATTGCAGACACCGTTCAATCCCCAGGAAGGGCCAAGAGAGCATCCTATCTGAAATTCTGGAGAGCCGCTGTCAGTCATTGTAGACAATATTGAGCTAGATGGACCGGTGGTCTGACTCAGTATAAGATAGCTTCCTATGATCCTATGTACTGGTGGGCACACTGGCACCTCTGGGTGTTGCGCTGGCAACCCCAATAAGACTACGGTCTACTACGAAGGCCCTCCTCTGGGTTCCGACTCATAGGGAAGCCCGGAGAGTGGTGACAAGATCTAGGGCCTTCTCAGTGGTGGCCCCTGAACTATGGAATGGTCTCCCCGAGGAGGTGCACCTGGCGCCGACACTATCATCTTTTCGGCGCCAGGTTAAAACCTTTCTCTTCTCTGAGGCAGAGACCATCTGGTCCCTGTCACCAATCTGGCTGCTGCATTTTGCACAAGCTGCAGTTTCCAAACCGTCTTCAAAGGCAGCCCCACGTAGAGTGCATTGCAGTAATCTAATTTGGAGGTTACCAGAGCATGGACAACTGAAGCCAGGTTATTCCTGTCCAGATAGGGATGTAGTTGGGCCACCAACCGAGGTTGGTAGAAGGCACTCCGTGCCACCGAGGCTACCTGAGCCTTAAGTGACAGAGATGGTTCTAGGAAAAACCCCAAGCTATGAACCTGCTCCTTCAGGCGGAGTGCAACCCCATCCAGGACAGGCTGAACATTCATCAACCAGTCAGAAGAACCACCCACTAGCAGCCTCTCAGTCTTGTCTGGATTGAGCCTCAGTTTATTAGCCCTCATCCAGTCCATTGTCGCAGTCAGACACTGGTTAAGCACATTGACAGCCTCACTTGAAAAAGATGAAAAGGAGAACTAGAACTGTGTGTCATCAGCATACTGACGGCAATGCACTCCAAAGCTCTGGATGACCGCACCCAACGGTTTCATGTAGATGTTGAACAGCATGGGGGACAGAACTGACTCCTGCGGAACCCCATACTGGAGAGTCCAGGGTGCCGAGCAATGTTCCCCAAGCACCACCTTCTGGAGGCGATCCGCCAAGTAGGAGCGGAACCACTGGCATGCAGTCCCTCCCACTTCCAACTCAGCAAGTCTTCCCAGAAGGATACCATGGTCGATGGTATCAAAAGCTACTGAGAGATCAAGGAGAATCAACAGAGTCACACTCCCCCTGTCTCTCTCCTGACAGAGGGTCATCATACAGGGCGACCAAGGCTGTTTCCGTGCCAAAACCAGGCCTGAAACCCGACTGAAATGGATCCAGATAATCAGTCCCATCCGAGTGTCTTGAGTTGGCCTGCCACCACTCATTCAAGGACCTTGCCCAGGAATGGAGCACTTGCTATAGGAGGCTGGGCCCAATGTCCTGTAGGACCCTGCAGAGTTGCGTAGCAGAACGGAGAGTTTTGAGTGAGCTTATGTGTGTGTGTTTGAATCTTTGCTAAGATTCTACCTTCCTTGCAAATTAGTCAGACAAGAGACTTTAAGCTTTAAAATAAGAAAGAACTACTTTATTCTGGAAGTACATGTTTGATAGGAAAGAGTCCTATATCTAGCTAACTAGCTATGTTGGAGCAGCTGGCACTGGTCCCAGTGCTAGCCCTCATGCTGGTTGAGAGGAGAGACAAAGAAAAGATGTCTGTGTGATGTTCTTGTAGGTTAAGCATCTGTAAATATGGTAAGTGCGGGTCTATTAGGTGATGTATGGTAATTGACTGAGAGAGAAAGGGGGAGTACATGGGTGAGAAGCTGAAGTATGCTGGATGATGATTGGCTGAGTGGCTGGCTGGCTGAAGGTATAAATGGAGGTTTGTGAGTGATGAGGGGGGAGAAGTTGTTGAGTTGGTTGGAGTGAGGCCATTTGGTGAGGGTTGGTTGGCAGAGTTCTGAGGGAAGTTTGGATTGTATTTGGCTGATATTTAAAGAGTATATATATGAACAGAAACATAAAGAGTGACCATATATGAAACCATACACTTGTGAAACATTCCTAAAGTAATCTTGTTATTTCCTGTTGTTAGTAAATAAATACTTATTTGGTTTACCAAAGGCCTGATCCTTGGCTGGGGGCATATACAGACCAGAAGGGAGGGCAAGGTAATTACCAAGGCTGAACAGAAACTGTATCTAATGGTGGCAGAAGTGAAGGGAGATATTGTAACAAGTCAAGTATCCAGAGCAACCCAGAGTTGTATGCTTTATATCAGCCTTGTCCAACCTTTGGGCCACAGATGTTGCTGGACTGCAACTCCCATCAGCCCCAGCCAGCATGGCCAATGGTCAGGAATTATGGGAACTGTAGTCCAGCAACATCTGTGGCCCAAAGGTTGGACAAGGCTGCTTTATATATAAAGATACAAGGGGGTTGGGAACAGCATAGGCACACAGTCACAAAGTAACAAGCTATAGAGAGACTTAGGCAATGTCTCTGGGACTATTGGTTACAGGAAGTGACTGGTGGTGCTGCCTAGCAGTGGGATCTAGTGAGATCTGTGCTAGAGCGGAGTGGGAAACCATATAAAGGACGGTCCTGACTGGTGGTGTCCCTGGTGGTGCCTAGTGAAAGGCAGTAGCCACAAGCAAGTGGGAACCTGACAGGGAGAACCAGGGAAGGATGTCACAGTCTGCTCCCCTCTTGAGAAAGAAAGATGACTGGAAGGAGGGAAGGAAATGAGATTAACATCCCTTGCATATCAGTCTAGCAGGAAGGGACAGCAGGAGATCAAAGGACAGGTATAGCCTAGCAACCAAGAGGTCTCTTCTCTAGCTACGCCTTTAGCCCCATGCAGCCTCAACCCACAAGTTGCAGTTGAACCCCATATATTCCAACATTTGCTACCGGCCTATATTTATTAAGATTTTCTGGGTCCAGGGAGGGTCTCTTCATGAGTGGTCTCACTACTGCCTCTTTCAGGCAGCCAGGGACCACCCCCTCTCACAGAGAGGTATTAATCACTTCCCTGGCCCAGGCAGCTGTTCCATCCATCCCTGCTAGCTTTCATTAGCCAAGAAGGGCAAGGATCCAGCACAGAAGTGGTTGCACAAACCTGTCCAAGCACCTCATCAACATCCTCAAGCTGTACCAACTGAAACTCATCCAAGAAATTGGGACAAGGCTGTGCTCTGGATACCCTGCTTGATTCCCCTGCTATAACACTGGAGTCTAAGTCCTGGCAGATGCTAAAGATTTTATCCTGGAAGTACCTCACATGTAATAAGCAGTCTTAGTTAGTAATTCATTCTGTCTCCAGTATTGGTGTCCATCTCATACCTAAGCCTATTGTACTAAACGACTAGGAGGTTTAAAATGCATTATAAGGGAATGGGTGACAGCAGTAAAGAGTCTTATTGAGGAACTGTGAGTTATTGCAGCAGGGAGTTCCACAGATTCTACAATATATAAAGTCAAGAAGCACAAATGTCTAAACTCGTATTTGTAAAAAGTGGGACTAAGGGAATAATTTCTCTATAAACTGGGCCATCATAGCCAGATCTAAAAAGAAGTCTGCAGTCTACATGAACACTTGCATGAATGTAGGTCCCAGTAGAGCTTAATTTCAAGTAAACGTAGAAAGAATCAGGCTCCACAAGAGAATGGATATATGTGTGGAACTGGTGGAATATTCAAACTGAATATTTTGGAGAACTGAACCTGGAAAATGTTCATTTCTAATACATTGACACCCAGCTTCTACAGTAAAAGCAGATATGATTGTCAGATTATCCTCCCATTTCTTAATTAAATCAGCATGTAGTTCAGTTATCTTGTGTGAGATAACCTCAGGCAATATCACCCATAGCACTTTTAGTATTAGCCACCATGTTAAAAGCTGCGGCCCCTCCCTCCTTTGACCCTGCCACCTCAGAAACTGGCTGAAAGAACTAGATCCTGCTCTATCTCAATGTGGGACCCCAATGATTTTTTTAAAAGAACATGCATTTGGATTCCTTTTTGGTATTCTCCAACATTTGCCAGATGAAAACATATACAATTCCTTCACATTACAAGAAAAAAAAACTTCGTACAGTCAAAGAAACATAAACAGGAAGCAGCATGTGGAACAAGCTCTTGGGGGATTTGATTCAAGTTAGCAAGTGATTTAAAACTAGCAGGATCACAATATGCCATCAGTAGTGTAAAACTGTATTGAAACTTTGTTAGCCCATGCAGAAAGGTATAAGCGCTACCAATGCTTATTTAGTCAGTGCCAACAATATACACAGGACGAAGGCATGAGGGGTATCCTCTCTACAATCCCACTACTCTGGGCTTAAGCCCTACTGAATTCAATAGGACTGACGTCTGAGGTGACATGGTTAGGACTGCACCTGAGGGCGCAATCCTACAGATATTTACATTGGGCTGTGGGGAGGTAGGATTTGGCAGATCTCCAGCTGAGCCGGCTGGGTCCCTCGCTGGATCGTCACCTTGTAGTGTTGAGTAGGCTTGCGTGTTCCAATGAACCCTGTGAGCAATGCTGTCTGGAGTCATGTACTCGAAGGTCAAGGGAGAGGAACCAGACAAAGAACGATCCAAGAAAGTCCTCAACCGCAGAACAGGCAGAGGATAACAATGTGTACATTACAACGGCTGTGAAGGCGGATGAAGGCTGCAGCAGATAAAAGTTGATGTATCCATGCCATTGGATCAAAGTCTTTTTCGGTCAAGATTGTGTGTTGCTCGTCGTGCGCCGATTTCCCCACATAAAACAAATTCACGCACCGGCATCTTCCAAGCAAAGACCTTTTCTTGGAAGACAATCTTACTCGGCCACGAGTGATCGCCAATGAATGAATGAATGCTGGCATAAGTCCCTCATCTCAGGTCAGCCATGGGTCAGCTGACAAAAACCCACCCCTCCTGGCACAGCCAAGACCAGAATAAATTAAACTAGTGGAAGTCCCCAAAAAGGGGTGCTCTGGGGGTGTGGTGGGGGTGGTACCAAGGGAAGGGACGCTGTATCCTACATCCATTCAGCTTAGTCATGTGACCTCCAGTCCCAGTGTAAATTAAGCCAGGAAAAGGGGTGGTCTAAGTAAAAACACGCAATAGCTGTTTTTGGCTGCTTTTATATTCTTTCCACTGGGCTTTACCAGGTAAGCCAGCATTCTCCCCTCCCAAGGGCTCCTGAATGGATTGAGGATCTGGCATACTTTAAACAGGCATAATTTCAGCTGGTTTAAATTATGCCAGCTTCCTCAAAGTTGGATTGCTCTGCCCATATACCAACACAGTGGTCATGTTTCTGCCCGTAACAATGCATTTGAACTATTTATTAGATGGAGAGCACTCTTATATTCTATAATATATTAATAGTTACACTTGAAAGGCTGCCCCATTTCCTAATGGGAAAGCGATGAAGTGTACTGCAGCCTGTGAAAGCTTTTGCCATAATAAATATTTTCAGGCACCTCCTGTTGATGCCAGATACTGGCATTGCTGTAATTTTTGTGTGTGGAAATGAGAAGTGGTTTAGGAGAGCAATCACAGCCTGAACACAAAAACTTTAAAAGTATACAAATTAAAGTAAGGTGCCATAGTGTCATAGGTGCACAGAAGTGTGTCTGGCACCTTCATTATATAGTTTTTATTTTATGCTGAAGACACTCGTCTTTATTCTGGCCTTTGACACTTGAAGCTTACCCTATTCTTGTAACTGTAATTTGTTTTAAACTGTTTTTAATATTACATTTTTTAAATTGTTGTTACCACCCTGGGGCCTTATGGTGAAGAGTGCGTAAAAAATAAATAATAGCACAAATAACATGTGCTCAGAAAAAAGGGGGAGAATTGGGCATAGCTGGAACAAAGACAACAGAATAGGTGGAATTAAAGTGTGGATGCAATAATGCAGAAACATTGGGGATGCATCACAGAACTGATAAAGCAGGATGTGTAGACAGCCCAGTATAAATCCACTCCAGATGCACTATTAATGACATGTTTCTGCATACACCCACAACAGAACAGAAGTTTGGATAGGCCCTTACCCTTAAGGTGCCACAATACTCTTTGGTGTTTTAAAAAGTTGTAATACACTACGTAAGAAATGTCACATGTATAGTAAGAACCTACAACGAAATGTTGCAGTGTGAAGTGTTCCTGTGCTATCCAGCCATCCTTTTTCCCGGAGAGTCCATTTCACCTGTCCTCACCTTTTCTGCCTTCCCGCCCTCAACAATCAATCAGCATTCTATGGCAGCTGAGCATGCTCAGCCCTCATTGGGATGTTTTCGGGTTTTTCCGTCCCCCTAACTAACCCCTCCCTGATTTTTGAATAGTCTGTTACCAAACATGCTAGTATCTCCCTCTTGTGTGGGGGAAAGCAGTCCGAGAATAAGTTCCCCAAACTTTCATTATAGTGAGAGCGTCTTCTATGGGTCTCTCTCCGGTCAAGCTCCCTATAACTCTGCCATTCTGTCGCTCGCCGTCTCAATTGTGGCTCTCTCCTCACCCTCCCATTGGCAATACCTGCCTTGGCGCCGAATTCAGTTCATGTCGGACGGAACCAAATTTCTACAAGACGGGGAAGGAGATACTTTTTAGTGCATGAGTCTACGCAAGTCCTGAAAGTTGTACGAAAACAGTCGATACAGGGGTATCTTCACAAGATAGAAAGGCACGGGTGGCTTCCACTGTCTCTTCGCCCTGTCTTTTTCTTGTCTCCTCCCTTTTCGGATGTTAAGTGGTACTTTCCGCGGCGAAAGGGAGGGGGAGGCTTTGGCGCCATTTTGTGTGTGATTGTGAACGGGGTGGGCTGTACTCTGTGAAGAGGCCACCACCACCATGTATATCAAACAGGTAAGTGGGGTTGGGTTTTATGCCCCTTTTTGCTATAGAGTTATTCTATATTCGCAGGAAAAGGAAGAATGGGATCGTTAAACAGCGAGTGATTTACTATGAGGGGGCGTCTGGGCTGCGGGAAGGAGGACGCAGCTAGTTACGTTTTGCTATAGGGAAAAGCTCGTGCAGGCAAAGAGGGAGCGGAGACCGTGGGAGCCGGGCTTTGATGTGAGGGGCGCCTTTTTTGTGGGGGGATTCGGATCTTAGTTTGGATGCTTTCTCTTCTCACGGAAGATTAGAAGGGCTCTGGAGAGGGGACGGGCAGGCGAAGTGGTGCATCGCCGACAAGGCCTTTCTTGCAGATCCTACTTCGCGTGAAGACTGGGGCGAAGGCCCACACAAGCAGCTCTTCTTTCCCAGTTTGAGTGATGACGGGAGGAGGATGCGATTACCCCGAACCCCGGTAGGCGGCCCTTCTTGGCCTACCTATTAAAATAAATGGCGGGGAAAGAAGTAAACATTTAAAGTCGTAGGCCCATTTGGATTGAAGGTTCAAAAATAATGGTAAGTGTTTGCTTCTAGGTATGGATTTTGCTCTTCAAGATCCGGGAGGATCAGTTAAATGACAGGATCCTCACTTGCTTGTTTTTAGTATGCTTTCTTTTTTCAGGCTTGTCTTGATTTGGTTAAAGGAAGGCCCTTTCCTTGCGTTTAAAAGCTATTATCTCTCAGACCTAGTTTTCAAAAACAGTAGGTGAGGTGGCAGAGCTGTAATTGGATTGCACCACTTCACATTTCAAGTGGCCTTGCATGGGTTGGATGCTTTTCCATTGGGAGAAAAAATCCCGTGAACATAGAAAAGTAGAAATTGGAGGGATAAGAGTCTCAGTTTATCCTTCTTGACATGCCAATTTTCTGTGTGTAAGATTTTTTAGGGGGTGGGGCAGCGTTCCATAATGTGAGACCTCACTTTTAGTCAACAGTATAGGAAGAGGGTTTATAATCGCATCTGCTTTTGAGAACAAAAGTGGCAGTCTTAAGCATGCTTGCTAAGCCGCACTGAACACAGGAGGACTTGTTTCTTGGTGGTGGTGTAACTCTCAATACAATTCTAATTATTAGTTACTCAAAAATTACCTTCAGTTACCAGCTTTGTAGTCAGGATTGTTAACATGGATTAGAGTTACCTATGTTTTCTTATATAATACATTTAAAGTGTGGGGGGAATAAAATGTTTTTCCCACCATATATGAATTGTGAGTACAGCAAAATAGTTAAAAGGTGTTCAAATAACTAAACAGCCATTGAGGAATCATGAGTATATGTCCCTAATTCTTCTACTGTCCCACAGAGATGTCTGATATCAGAGTTGCCAATCCCACTTGCAAGTTCTTAATTATTTATTGTTACTTTTTGCTTTAGTGTAGGATTTAGTCTGTATATGCTCTCTGTGACATGTTTAGCGTACACCTAGAACCTAATAGGCAATCTGCCTCTGCCCCAGCTCCAATTTGTGCCATTTACATGACAATCATAATGCCAAAATACAATTTAAATAACATCCCAGTAGAATGCAAAGATCAAATAAGTAACAGATTTGAGTCTTTAAACTTAGTTGACAGAGAACCAGAAGAACTACGGAGTGAAGTCAGAGACATTAGCAGAGAAGAATGCAAAAAGACAATACCTCTCATTAAAAAGAGAGAAAGACCTCAATGGATGACTGAAGAAACTCTTAAAATGGTTAAAGAGAGAAAGAAAGCAAAAGCAAGAGGAGATAGAAACACGGTCAGAACCCTAAATGCAACAATACAGCGACTAGTACGTAGGGACAAAGAGAACTATTACAATAGTTATTGTATAGAAATAGAACAGGACAACAAAAAGGGAAGCTCAAGAGCCCTATTCCAAAAGAGAAATGAAAGGGAAATTTAAATGACGAGTAGGGATGTTGAATAATCAACAGGGGAACACACTGACTGACTGAGATGAAATAAAAGGAAGATGGAAGCAATACAGTAAAACCTCGCATTAACGTACTCAATGGGACCAGAGCGAGTACGTAAACCGAAAATGTCCTTAAAGCGAAGCACTACCTTTTAAAACTTTTTTTACCTCTCCTTCATGCGGAGCCTCAAAGCCCCGCGCTAAAGCCTCTGCTGCTGCGCTGCCACGCCTCTTACCTAATCATGATCGTACCTCCCAGCTGATTTGCGGTGGTGCGATTGCATCTATTTCCACCCCCGCGAGCTAAAGCCTCTGCTGCTGCGGTGCCACACCTCCCAGCTGATCGCGATCGCGCCTTCCAGCTGATTTGCGGTGGCATGATCGCATCTCTTTCCACCCCCACGCGCTAAAGCCTCTGCTGCTGCACTGCGTTTCTGGAGAAATACAGGCATATGGAGCATGTATGTTATAGCGAGGCAACGTTAAGTGAAGCGACGTTAAGTGGGGTATGCCTGTACACTGAAGAACTCTATAAAAGAGATGCCAGGATGACAGATTCATTCATGGAGGAACTGTATGATGAAGAACCAGAAATTTAAGAATGTGAGGTGAAAGCTACTCTTAAAATACTTGGAAGAAACACAGCACCAGGAACAGGTGGCATACCAATAGAGTTGCTCCAAGCTACTGAGACTGAATCTATCCAAATTCTGACAACAATTTGTCAACAAATACGGAAAACTAAACAATGGCCCATAGACTGGAAGCATTCCATATACATCCCAATTCCAAAGAAAGGGGATCACAGGGAATGCAGTAATTATCGAACTATTGGCTTAATATCCCATGCAAGTAAAGTAATGCTCAAGATTCTACAACAAAGGCTCTTACCATATATGGAGTGAGAAATGCCTGACATCCAAGCTGGGTTTAGAAAGGGAAGCGGCACCAGAGATCATATTGTAAACATACGTTGGATAATGGAACGGACCAAGGAATTTCAGAAGAAAATCACCTTATGCTTTATAGATTACAGATTATAGATTACAGCAAAACTGTGTAGATCATGAAAAGCTATGGAATACTTTAAATGAAATGGGGGTGCCACAGCATCTGATTGTCCTGATGCGTAACCTATACTCTGGACAAGAGGCTGTTGTAAGGACAATATGGAGAAACCAATTGGTTCCCAATCAGAAAGGGTGTGAGACGGGGGTGTATTTTATCACCCTATTTGTTTAATCTATACACAGAACATATCATACGGAAAGTGGGATTGGACCAAGATGAAGGAGGTGTGCAAATTGGAGGGAGAAATATCAATAATTTAAGATATGCAGACGATACATACTACCAGCAGAAACCAGTAATGATTTGAAACGAATGTTGATGAAAGTTAAAGAGGAAAGCACAAAAGTAGGACTACAGCTGAACGTCTAAAACACTAAAGTAATGACAACAGAAGATTTATGTAACTTTAAAGTTGACAATGAGGACATTGAACTTGTCAAGGATCAATACCTCGGCACAGTCATTAACCAAAATGGAGACAATAGTCAAGAAATCAGAAGAAGGCTAGGACTGGGGAGGGCAGCTATGAGAGAACTAGAAAAGGTCCTCAAATGTAAAGATGTATCACTGAACACTAAAGTCAGGATCATTCAGACCATGGTATTCCCGATCTCTATGTATGAATGTGAAAGTTGGACAGTGAAAAAAGCGTATAAGAGAAAAATCAACTCATTTGAAATGTGGTGTTGGAGATACCATGGACTGTGAAAAAGACAAATATTTGGTTTTAGAACAAGTTAAACCAGAACTATCACTAGAAGCTAAAATGAAACTGAGGTTATCATACTTTGGACATATGAGAAGACATGATTAACTAGAAAGACAATAATGCTAGGAAAAACAGAAGGGAGTAGAAAAAGAGGAAGACCAAACAAGAGATGGATTGATTCCATAAAGGAAGCCACAGACCTGACCTTACATGCTCTGAACAAGGTGGTTCATGACAGATGCTCTTGGAGGTCACTGATTCATAGGATCGCCATAAGTCGTAATTGACTTTAAGGCACATAACAACAACAAATTGGGATGACATTGAGGATTGCTTCATAAGCTTTTCTTTGCCTCATGAGGTTAAAAAAAGTGAGTTTGCAAAATATCACATTCAATTTCTGATGTTGCTTTATGTAAAAACAGGACATGACTTGATCAGACCTTCTTCTAAAAGTTTTGTAGATACATCCACCTTCTCAAGCCATCAGGGGTAGAAGTCAGTGCCCAGAGATATAGTACATGCTTTGTATGCAGGATCAGTCTCTGACATCCCCAGGTAGAGCTGGGAGATTCCTACTTGAGAGCTGCTGCCAGTCAGTGTCGATAATACTAAGCTAGTTAGACCAGTGTAAGGCAGCTTCTTGTGTTCCTTCTAGCTATTTGTGGCAGACTTGATGGTCTGAAAAGAAAAAAACCCCAACATTTCCTATTTACAGAGCCTCCCAATTTACTCATGTACATGTGAGTTTTGCTTGTAAGAGGCATCCAGGTGAAGGTCTAATAACAAGTCTCCATTCAAGAATATTTTATTTGTGCAGCAGACCTCAAAATTCTGTAAAGTGAAGCAC
The DNA here is from genome assembly GCF_030035675.1 of Rhineura floridana. Classification (NCBI taxonomy): domain Eukaryota; kingdom Metazoa; phylum Chordata; class Lepidosauria; order Squamata; family Rhineuridae; genus Rhineura; species Rhineura floridana. The sequence goes on along the minus strand of NC_084486.1, from coordinate 77,450,372 downwards.
CAGAGAGCTTTTGGTCCTCTGAATGACAGGTACTATTTTTACAGTGCAGTCCTTTGCAATTCCAAGTCCCACTGAATTCAGTAGGATGCATTCTTAAGTAAGAATATAAAGGATTTTAAAAAATCAATTATTTCTTACCCACCCTTCACCATAAGTTCTGTGTCTGCATCTGTTTTGGATTAGCTTTTTAAGATGTTTTTAATCTTTTGTCCCTTGTTTGCTGCCGCTGGGCTCCTAATGGGAGGAAGGGTGGGATAGAAATTTAATAAATAACAACAGCGTTCTGGAGGTGGGTTACAAAAATGTAAAAATGCACTATTAAAATAAGATAAAACAATTTGTGATCAAATGATATTGTTAGCATATGATAAAAGTTATCCAACAAAGGAGTCAAATACACTTCTGTGGAGAGGGAATACCAAAGTGACTTAGGAGCTGCCACAGAGAATGCCCTCTCCTGGGATGCTAGCTCCCGAACCTCTGAGAGTGGAGGAACTACCAAGATGATGACCCCCTCTGCCGTTTTTAACACCCATGGGGGTTTCTGCCATTTTTAACATCCAAGGGGGGTCTGTAGGGAAAGGGACGATCTTTCAGATATTTGGGGTCTAGGGCGCTTAGAACTTTAATTACTAGTGTGAGCACCTTTTGCATTTGCATTTGTAAACAAACTGGCAACCAATGTAGCTGTTTTAAACCAGTTACGTGAGTTCTAAAAGGAACCCTAACCGTAGATTGCATCTTTAATGATGTATGTAATGTGATTAATGCAAATTGAACAGAGAATGTGCATACAAACCAGTCATAATGCAATACATTCATGGAACTTTGCACAAATTATTAGAACCAAATATGCATATATACTATTAGTATTGTCCAATATTAGTTGAAGGTAATGCATATCAGCTAGACAATGTGCATAATTCCCTATTCATCCGCCCCCCTTGTGCACATTTTTCACAGTGGCTGGATTTTGTGCACATTATCTATTTTTGTCACATTGACTCTAGCTTATGCAAGGTCGTCAACCACTTTCCCAGGTTGAGATGCTACATATGGACATTCCAAATCCAACCTTTATGTTAGGGGCTCAGGAAAATGCCAGCTTCCTTTTCTGATAAGCATGCCAGATCCCTCTGAAGTCCATGCATTTGAACATCACATTTGCAAAGGGGCTTAAGCATGTGGAACTTGATGCATGTAGGGCTAGAGCTGTAAAATCTGTATACTCTTGATTTTATAATGTATAGATTATGTGATTTGGGTCTACGGATGCGGGCTTCTAGGAGTGTGAGTGGGTATGCAAATATGGGCAACAACTATTTTACATATCATTCTGCTTTAATTCCTCATAGTTTTTCATTGGTGAAGAGAAGTTTTTGAAGGTATAGGTTATATTCAGCTAAGTCCTACTCAGAATAGACCTACTAATGAACCTAAATTAGTCATGTCTATTAACTTCAGTAGGTGTAGTCTGAATAGGACTAGTACAGATTACCACCCATAATTTGTATTTGACACGTATTAATATACATAGCTCCTCTTTACTCTCTTACTGAGCTTAAGTTACCATTTTAGTTGCAGCTTTTACCTGTGGTTAAAGTGGATTTTTGTAAATTGCTTGGATAAAATGTTGATATTCTCTGTATTTAATGCAATATATCATTGGAAGAAGATTTAGTTCAAAACAGTTTCCAAATATTTGAGGACATATTAGTAAGAAAAGAGAGCAGCCAGGACTGTCATGTGTTTTTTGAAAGTGGTAGGGCTGAACGGGACCTGTCCTTGCCATTAACTGCACCCTAGATTGTACTTACACATGGATTCCCATAGCAAGATACTACATAAGAGGGCCTTTGTGACAAGTGGGATCACTAATACAGCAGTTCAGCGTTAGCAGATGAATTGGTATTGTGGTGGCATCAGATGCTAGTGCAAACATTTGCTAGCATTGGAACGCTAGTGCTGGATCCTGTCAATTGTGCTGAGTGGTCTCTTTTGAAATAGTGTGATGTAAGGCAGCATATTTATTTATTCAGTGAAATATACTAGTTGGGGATATAGTGAGGGGGCACAGACAAATGTTTTATTGAAGATACCTGAAAACTATTTTTAACGTAATAAGCTACATAATTAAAAATTATTAACAAATTATAGAAGAGTGTCTAATAGTGTGATCCTTTGCATGTCTATTCAAAATTAAGTCCCATTGAGTTTAGCGGCCCTTACTTCCAGATAAGTGTAATTGTTTTAATGGGACTTACCACCTAGCAAGCATGTGTAGCATTGCAGGCTAAGGCTGCAATCAGTAGGAAGTAAATCCAATTAAAATGGTGACATTTACTCCAGTTAAACTTGTATAGAACTGTACTGTAAGAGGCTGCTGGTTAAAAACAGTCTAAATTGCTTGAAACATTACCTATTTATTCCTGAAAAATAAACGTACAGTGAATTATCTAATTTTACATGCTAGTCAGGTCTTAAATTAAAGCCCTTGCAGGCTGAACTCATATGCTCAAATTACTGAGTTAGGTATGAAATCTATTTTGAAATTATTGTATTAGTAGAATTGCAAACAGTACACAATACTAGCTCTTTAGTAATTAGTGGTATTGTTTCATGTTTACATGCTGTATCAGCAAGATCTGGCTTATTTTTAGAGATGTGAAAGCCCGGAAAAAAAACGGAAAAATTCAGAAAAAAACTTTTTTTCCCTGAAGCCGTTTTTGGTCTTTTTCTGAAAAATTGAAGAAAAAATTTATTATGGAATGCTTTATTTTAGCATGATGAATAAAATGTTTTTCTTAGTTCTTTTTATGGGAATGGATGTTTTATGTCTGCCTGACACTGTGGAGGACTAGTGGAGACATAAATAATTTTGTTTGTTAGTAATGTTGATGGTTTCTTCTGTTTTTTTTAAAATTGTTTTTTGCGTGCTCATAAACTGGCAAAACGAAAGAAGTTCCTTACAGTTCAGGTGTTCCTTACAGTTCAGGATCTTGTAGATCCGTTTGTTATTAAAAAAAGTAAAAATTTAGAAAAGTAAATTCAATTTGTAATAATTGTTTGAATAAAATGTAGTTTTAATATACCATATGTGATAATTTTATGCCAAACCAACTTGTACATAATTACATTTGATGTTCCTGAAGTAACAAAGTGACTTTCAATCTTAAAAGTGCTAATATTACTTTTTTTAAAAAATATCTGTTTTTTTCTGAAAAAACATGGAAAAAAACTGGTTTTTTCCATGGCTTCAAAATTTCCAGAAATTTTACATCTCTACTTATTTTAGAATTTTGCTACAGTAAGGCCCCACTCATATGCCGGGTTACATTCCAGGCCCCCACCGAAAAGCGTAACCCACTGGAAAGTGGGACATTATGCATGATCAGCTGTACAGTACAGCTGAGCGCGCAATCAGCTGGAGCGTGGGGAGCTTCAGGGCCCAAGCGCTGTCAGCTGGAGCGCAGCGGCTGGAGCTCCCCGCACTACAGCTGTTCACCCTACTGGTGCCATATTAACAGAATGCTGAAAAGCAGGGCGCCGAAAAGCGGGGACCTACTGTAATTTAATATGCTTTGATTAAATATGAAAAAGCCACTGTTAAATTTGTGTCTTAATCACATTTAGAACGTGAGTGGAAGTGCAGAAAGTGAGGGGCAGTGTGACACCATGTAAAGAGCATGTAGCAAAGCCAGGCTTTAATCTCTGTTTATTTTGGATACCTTGTAGATTTTGGCCAAGTCAGTATCTCTCAGCCTAACTCACCTTATAGGATTGTAATAATTAGGCACTGTATAAGTTAACAGCAAAGATTTCTATTTGGTGTACAAAGATTTAAAAAAAATCTCTGAAAGGGGTGATAACAGCAGATGTCCACTTTCTAGGCATTCAGTGTTGCTGCTGCTATGGCTGTTCCAACTGCTGCTTCTTTAATGTTCTGTAGAGGAGAATAGCCCTCCCCCAAGTATGCTAACTGCTAATTATCAAGTTTTTGTAGCCTAGAAAGTTCAACAATGAATGTTGTTCCTTCAGAAAATATTAGTTCTCTCTTGTAAAACACTAAAGTTCTAAAATCTGCACATAATACCAAATAATGTTGACATTGTTGACTTTTTTAAAAAAAACACCCCACCCTATTTGTTTATTTCAGGTGATTATCCAGGGTTTTCGAAGCTACCGAGATCAAACTATAGTAGATCCCTTCAGTTCAAAGCATAATGTCATTGGTAAGTTCTTCTGGTGTAATGGCTATAATATTAAATGTGCATCATTTTAAGTAAGCATGGAGATGATGGAAATATTACTGGTTCTTCATAGTGAAGGGATTGCTATTCCTTGAATGCTTATTGTTTTCCCTTTAAGGCCTATGGGCTTCTGCATTGCCCTTGAAGTTTCATAAAGAGATTCCCTGTAATAAACACAGGTTTCTTCACAAATATTGTTGCAGGGAAAGTGGAGCCATGACGCTATAGCCTAACAAGAGGTAAAATTTGTTCCTGGCCCTTTTTTGTGAAAGCAAAAATCTGTCTCAAATCTGACAATTTCTATCTGTGTAGCTAAGTGAGGCAACAGTTCTTTTCTGGGGACTGGAGAGGAAAAGTATCCTCCTTGTAGCTTGTCCTCTTAGTTCCGTGCTTTCCCATCCACCAACAGGCAGTTTCAGCTATATATTTCTTCAGCGGGTAGCTAGAGCAGGGCTGTAGCCTTCCCACATGACATCCTCTGTCATGGCTGCAATCCAAAACTGGCCACGTGGCAGCTGCAGTGGAAACATCCTTAGGTTTCCATGCAAGCACAGAATTTCATTAGTGTGTGACCCAGGAAGGACAATTTAAAAAAAAAAAAATTTTCTCCTATCAGGGATCATTACAAGATACGAATTACCAGTAGAATAATGGGCTATTCTCTTAAACAATTTAAAGGCATTAGTGGGGAGGTGCATGGACTTCAGAGTTTGGTGAATGCTGAAAAGAATTTGACAGCAAATAGTCATATTATCAAACTCTGTGAGAGCTGGAGAATGTTGTCATACAAGTGTTTTTTTTTAAAAAGGTAGTTTTAATAAACTAATAGAATAGTTATTAGGATTTTTTTACTTATTAAATTTATATCCCATCTTTCTCATCAGAAAAGGTAGCTAACAAAAGAAATACAAAGTACAAAGAGGTCAAAATAGATCACAAACGGGTCTATTTCTCCTTTCTGCCTTCCTATGCAGAGTGACTAGCTGTTGCTAGAGTTAAAGTGGGATGGGGGCATGTGGCAGCTAGGCAGGATAGATAATATCACGCCAGTGTTAATAGATCTTCACTGGTTACCAGTTGTTTACCGGGCCCAGTTCAAGGTGTTGGTGCTGACCTTTAAAACCCTATACGGTTTCGGCCCAGTCTATCTGAAGGAGCGCCTACAGAATCACCAATTATGCCGCCTGACAAGATCAGCCTCACAAGACCTTCTCTCGGTCCCACCGGTTAAAACAGCTAGGCTGGTGCGGACCAGAGAGAGGGCATTTTCGATTGTGGCCCCTACCCTCTGGAATTCCCTTCCTTTTGATCTCCGACATGCTCCCTCCCTGATGGGTTTTCGCCAAGCCTTAAAAACCTGGCTATTCAGGCGGGCCTATGGGATTGGGGAGGATTCATTTTATAAGGTTTTAAATAGAAATTGATTTTAAATGGATTATGATTGTGTTTGCTTGTATTTTATTTTGTATTATGTACTGCTCTCTATTATTGTAAGTCGCCTAGAGTGTCCACTAACCTGGACAGATAGGCGACCAACAAATAAAATTTATTATTATTATTATATAATATTGAAGAGCCTTGCTCTTTTTTCTTCTACTGAGCTGCAGAGTTGAGGACCCTTGATGGAGTCCCATGGGAATGGGTTAGGAGGCAGTTTGTCTAATCATTTTAATTGATTTTCCGTTTTTTACATAAACTTCTCTCTTTTGTCTCTCAATTAGAAAACATGTAGTTCATGAAAATACATAATTTAACATAGCTCTATGTGTAACTCACTTTTTATTTTTAGTGGGCAGAAATGGTTCTGGAAAAAGCAACTTTTTCTATGGTAAGTGTAAATTTATGAATAATAGTTTAATATGTCAGTTTTCTTCCGTTTTGACTCTTAACTCATGGGCCTAGTAACACTTAGAACAACAATAATTCCTAAACTGTGTCATGAGAAAACTGCTAATGTGCCACAAAAAATTTTTAAGTAACAACCTAAAGTGTTCTGTGAGTTCAGACTATCCGGTTGCAGAGGAGGCTTCACACTGCACGACTTCTCTACCTGATTTACTGTTTGGACCTTCTCTGTTTTCCCTTTCCCCCCATTCCCCTATCTGTTTGTTAATCTCTATTTGCAGCATCTCTTCATCATATTTGATTGGATTATTCCATCACTTCCAATGCAGAGCTGCAACGAAATTGCCTTCTCTCTAATGAGGAAAGCCCAGAACAGTTAAACAGAAACCTGTCGGGGAGGGGGTGGGGCCTCTGCAGAAGGGTAATACTTACAGTATTAGTAGCCTACCTCTTCTGACAAGTATGCCACAACCCAAATTTCTGAATCTTTATCATAAGCTTTTGAATATTTGGATTCCTGCATTGAGCAGGAGGTTAGACTCAGTGACCTTATAGGCCCCTTCCAGCTCTACTGTTCTATGATTCTAAGTCTGAAGCATCGGTTATTTCTACTTTTGCAAGTGTTGTAATACATATACAGCTTCTCTGTGCCTTTGTTCAGTTTTCCTCATGGTTACTGAGTTAGAGTTGGAGAACAAGCAGCAGTATTGTATGGGAGAAGCAAGCAAGTTCAGGTCTGACTAGAGGACATAGAGGCATACAAGACCTCCTGCTGCTGTCCAGAGGTGTGATAAGCTTCCACTGTTTGTGCCACATGTTGGCCTTTTTTGTTCTCCACGCAAAAGTATTTAGTCTAATACTGAAGAATGCCTCTGTTTTTCATTTAGGAAAAAGTGTCCCTCTGATCAGAAGCATTTTGCGGGGTGGGGGGAGAACTATGCTTAGAGTACACTCTACAGCTATTTAACCTACTACTTTTTCTGTGGTCTACATGGGGTTTCAATTTCTGATTTTAATAGTATTGTCTCAGGAGGCCCACTACTACTAACATGCAAACAGGTTTCCGTATTTCCACTTGCCATGGCACATGTATCACTGTCCTCTGGCAAGAAGGACGAGTCCTAGCCTTCATCTCAGCTTTGGAGCTGCAGAAGGACTTAGGATTGTTCCTACAGTTACGTAGCAATCCCCTCCCTACTCCCAATTTTGGGCCAAAGTCTGGGAGTGGAGGGTTGGCCATTGTTTCCAAGGAATGGGGCCGAACAGAGAAGGCTTTGCCACCCTTTTTGCCTCTAGAACTGGAAAGAATGAGGAGGCTTTGACTGCTATGTTGCCAAGGCACCCCAAGTGTTTTGGCAGCACAGAACCAACCAGACAATCCTGAAGGGCAGGTGTGGGGAACCTTTGTCCCTCTAGAAGTTCCTCACCACCGCTGTAGGGGCAAGGTCCTGGTCTCTGGTGTTAAATGTGTTACCCGTCTCCTTATCCATGTGTGTCTTACTTGCGAAGTGTGCATTGCACGGGGAAAATTAATTGCAAGAGAGATGTGGTTCTTTTAATCCCCTTCCATTTCAACCTCCTTCACTCTGGTGATGGGCTTCTATCAAATGGATGTTATCCATGCAGTATGTTGGAAAGATAAAGTGCTGCATTTGACTGGCTGAATGTTTTAACTTTACAGGGCTGACCCTGCCACACAGCAGGGTAAAACAACCTGCTTTAGGAAGTACCATGAGGGAGTGTGTGTGTGAAAGCGAGATGAAGGTGGGAATTGGTATCTGTTGCAGCACAGTTTTTTAAAGTGTTTGTCATGGAGGGCAGGGCATTTGAGTTCTGCTTGAAGCTGAAATAATTTAAAATTTCATGAAGAAATCCTTGCTTTAAAATTTATCAATGTTTTGGAACAATGTTGAATGCAACCTGTGCTGCTATTTATGAGAGCTCCATAAAAACCTATTGATTTATTATACTACTGAGCAGAATACTACTAATTAACAAACGTCATCTTGATTTTCTTCATGAAAGCAATTCAGTTTGTTCTCAGTGATGAATTCAGTCATCTTCGTCCTGAGCAAAGGCTGGCTTTGTTGCACGTAAGTGAAGATAATAGATGTGTGTAAGCATGCTATTGTCATAAAATAGCTGAAATGTTGTGTTGTCGTAAAATAGGTTACTTGCATATGTGGAAATGATACATAGGTGACTTTAAGGCTTCTACTGTTCTGTTTTTTACCTTGCCATCAGCTACTTTGGCAGTCTTGTGAGTGGAAAGGTGGGATAAAAATCTTTTAATAAACAGTAGCCATTCCACCATTTGAAAAAGGCTTAGTCGCTCAAGGACTCAGACCTACACTTAGAGTTAAGAACAGGAATCCTTAAACAGGTTTAGCCATATGTTTGTGAGAATCTGAAATGAGTTCACACCCAAATCCACTCTTTGTTTCTCCTCAGGATGATTCATTAGAGCAACCTAAACTAGAAGAGAAAAGAAAAAAAATTAGTTGTTGCATAAGCTTTTGAATCTTTGAAAAATATAATAGTTTATTGGACACAGTGTGGGGAGATTGTTGTACAAAGTGTAAACTTAAAAATTTGGATTAATACGATGATCTTTCTTAGGAAGGCACAGGTCCTCGTGTTATTTCTGCTTTTGTGGAAATTATCTTTGACAACTCGGACAACAGGTTACCGGTAAGTTAAATATATTAGTGTGCATCTTTTTGCTTTTGTTCGGTTTAAATTAAGAGACAAATAGTTTACAATACCTGCCCTTCTATTTTCTTAAGATTGATAAAGAAGAAGTATCTCTTCGCAGAGTCATTGGAGCTAAAAAGGACCAATATTTCTTAGACAAGAAAATGGTAACGTAAGTGCAGTTCCTTTTTCTTTTAACCCAAATCAAGCTTAAATGTACACCATAACAAACTTTTTTTGAGGGGTATTGTTTTATTGTTAAACTTGATTGCAGTTTTTTTTTAATAATGTGTGTAAGTCACGTAGAGACATTTTATATTTAGTTGACAAATAAATTGAATAAATAATAGTAGGAATAATCCTGGATGAATGACGAGTATGTAATGTTTTCTCACAGATACTTTGGTCCTCTTCTATAGCCTATAAGTTCTCTTTGGAACCTTGAAAATTGATGTTTTATGAAAACTAATTTTGAGTATGCTTTTAGTCCTTGTGTGTGTTTGTGGGGCAGGGACCTTGAAACATTGCATAATTCATCTTTGAGGATCAGTAAGCAGGAAAATAATTCAAAATTTGTTACGTTTTTTAAATTTCCACTATTTACAAAAAATATTTGAGAGCAAGGGTTCTCAATTTTTCCACCCCTTAGTGCCCATTTTAAAGGGCTAAAAATTACTGAGGCCACCAGGCACAAAATAGCAATGCAGGGGCTGGACATGGAATAAAATAGAGGTGGAGATTGTCATAATTGGCTGTTAATTAATTGACATAATTTTCCATTATATCTATTCCCTCTTTTGGAAACTGCTGAATTAGTTGCCATTGTGATTTCCTTGCAGCAGGGAGTTCCATAGTTCAGCCAAATACAACATTGATTCTGGAGTTTTAGGACTCAGCCTCCTCCTTGCTGATCTAGAGACCCTCTCTCTCCACTCCCTCCCCCTCTTCCTCCCTTCTTCCTCTTCTCCTCCTCTTCCTTCCTCCTCCTCCCCTGACTACTCCAGCTTTCCAGCTTCTTAAAGTATGATAGAAATATCTGTTGACTATAGATAAGTTCTTAAACTGCAAGGGTTTTTTTGCCTATTTGGTGGTGCTGTTGCTAGTGTCTGTCCAACCAAAAGACAACTGCATCACCAAGGGGTGAGCTGCAGTACTGAAGCCCACTGGTGGTCTGACTGTCAGTTTGAGAAATGCTGTTTTAGAACATTTGGATTTAAATTATGTCAGTTCAGGGATGTGTCATTATAGCCATATAGAAGTTGCAGCTGATAAAAGACTTGGGTTCCTATTCTAAACTCAAGTACTCGGAAGTATGCCCCATTGAATACTGTGGGATTCACTTCTGAGTAACCATGAATATGTTTGCACTGCTAGTCAGCTTTCTTAGCTTGCCCGAAACAGTTTCTTGAAAATAATGTGAAGGTAGAGGCTTCAAATAAATGTTTTCTGCTAAGAACCTTTATGCTTGATGTAAAGAAATCCTGTTTGACCTTTTGGCTACTGCCACTGAATAGTCTGTTTGGCTTGGAGCTCCAAGAAGCAGAGAGTCTGCCTTCTAGCTCTTGCCTATGTGGGATCTCAGAGGCATCCATTTAATTTGTTTGGATTTCACCTGGTCCAAACTGGTGGACAGAACAGGTGGTGGCAGCATGATCTACCTTATAAGATTGGTTTGGGGTATATTCCAATTCTGGTAAGATTGGCAACTGTGGGTGCCTTACAAGAGCAGGGGGGGTTGCATGGGTCTGGGTCTCAGTCATCTTGTCTTTTGTTTTTTAAAAAGAGTTTCCTTCACCTGTGGTGGTCATATCTGAAGCAAATGCCTATTTGGACACAATAAAGGAAAGAATATTAGAGGTCAGGACCCCAAATATTTCACACTTGTGATATTCTGTCTTAATTGGAGTCTGTACAAGCCTGAACAGCACCCTGAATTGGTGATTCACTTAGCCCTAAAATTAGCCCTAGTGCAGGCTTGGAGGACAAGGCAGAGCCAATGATTTACAAAGGTTTGGGGCCCAGTAATGGGAAAAATTGGGTAATGGTATTTCAGCAGCAAGTATTCTGCTGGTTGTGTTCGCCCCATTCCTTCCTTGTGTAGAAAGAGGGCTAAGCAGCAAGCACCTTAAAGCACCTCTATGATTACTAAACAGAAGACATTTTCATTTTCTAATGAAAGCAAGACAGTTGTCATTTCTTGTCGTATATGATCCAAATTTTTTCTAAACTGACCCATTGGATGGTTTACTATTTAAAATTTTATTTCCAGGAAAAATGATGTGATGAACCTACTTGAAAGTGCTGGATTTTCTCGCAGCAATCCCTACTATATTGTTAAGCAAGGAAAGGTATGATAACAACTATCTGTTTTGCATAAAGAAAAATGTGTCAGTAACTTCAGTGTGACAATTCTCAAATAATAAGCAGGCATGGTATTTTACACTAAATGTTAATTGATGAATATTTCCTTAATCGTGTGTGTTCATAATAATCTGAAAAATCCCAGTGGTACATGACTGCTGCAGCCTGCTTTGATTCTTGTGCTCTTCTCTGTGTCAGTTACAGTTTTACGGTATTGAAATTTAGCAGAAGCATAATGATAGTGACAATATGAATTGAATATATGAACAACGTATACCAAATTAATATTTTCTGAAGACTCATCTATTCAATAATATGTTCAGATGATAAAATTGCATATAACTTTGTATGCTCAGGTAGACCTGGCAAAACCAGTTTTAGGCATATAGATTGGTGAAAAGTCAACCAATCATTTGTTAAAATCAGTTTTAAAGCCTGAATCAAAGACTTGTGCTAACACGTAAATGGATTGCTAGATGCTGCTATAGCAGTATCTTGCTATATAATAGGAAGTATTTAAGATACGGGCCCCTATCTGTGTTACACATTTAAAGCAGTATTGTGCCACTTTAAACAGTCAAGGCTTCCTCCAAAGAATCCTGGCAACTGTAGTTTGTTGAGGGTGTTGAGAGTTGTTCGGAGACTCTTATTCCTCTCACAGAGCTGCAATTCCCAGAGCAGTTTAACATTCAATCTCTCTTCCCAGAGAACTCTGGGAATTGTAGCTCTGTTAGGGGAATAGGGGTCTTCTAACAACTCTCAGTGCCCTAAAGAAACTACAGTTCCACGGATTATTTCTGGGAAGCCATGACAATTTTAAGTGGTATAATACTACAGATTAAGTGAGGATTTCCTGTTAAAAAGAGCATTTATATGTTACCAAGTGATTCTTCATGCTGTTTGCTGTGCTGTTCTTTTACATGTCCAAAATGTAACATTTTTTTGGTTCTTTAGATCAATCAGATGGCCACAGCTCCTGATTCTCAGAGACTAAAACTGTTAAGGGAAGTAGCTGGCACTAGAGTGTATGATGAACGTAAAGAAGAGAGTATCTCCTTAATGAAAGAAACAGGTAAAAGTAGCTTTTGTTCATTAGAGTTTCAAAATATGTCCATGTCATGTTAATGTCATATATTCCCTGTATTTCCTGGCTTTCTTCGAATTCACTTAAATAGTAGATATGAAACAACAAGCTAATACTTGGACATGATCTGAAAATCATTGTTATGGTGTAGAGTTCTATTATGCATCCATTGGTTCAACTGTACATTTGCATGTACACATTTAACCCCATAAAGCAGGGGCAGGGAATCTCAGGCTCAGAGACCAATTGTGGCCCCCCTGGCTTCTTTATCTGTCCTTCAGGAATCTTCCCAGGCCACACCCTCTGCCATATCCCTTCTCTGCAAGGCCACATCCCTCACCCTCTACATCCACCATGAGTGTTTTTGCCTGGCTGGAGTGTGTCGTTTAATTCTGATAATGCCTCTTGATTGCTCAGATTGAGGATAAAGAGGGGTGTATATGTAAAACTAACCTACTATAAAAAAATGAAATTTACTTTCACTGTTCTGCTCACATTTGCCTCTGGCCTCACCACCAGTGCCATGTGGCCCCAGAATATTGTCCAGAAGGGAACATGAGCCTTGGCCCGAGAAAGGATTCCCCAGCCCTGCCATAAAGCAAGCAGGTGGATCAGTTGTTCAAGGTGCAGTAGCTTGGCTAAATCCCTAAAAAATTTCTGAAACATTGCTGATATACAGTGCTTTGCAAAAGTAGTCAGATCCTGACCAATGCTCTCATATTACTGAATTACAAATTGTGCATTGTAATGTCATTCTGTATGATATTTTATTTTGAAACACTGAAACTCAAAATTAATTATTGTAAGGTGAAAATGGTTTTATGTTGGCAAATCTTTGTAAGAAACATAAAAAACCTGAAACCTGTTGCTTGCATAAATATTCAACCCCTGTGCTGTGGAAGCTCCCAGTTTACACAGATGAAAGAAATTGCCCTGTCGAGGGCACAGTTACTTTACCATTGGCCTCCACCTGTGAACCATTAAAGTTGCTGTCACATTGTCAGGATAAAAACCCCACTGTTGAAGGATCATTGGCCAGGCTGAGGATCTGAAGGAAAATGAAGATGAAAGAGCATTCTACAGAAGTGAGAGATAATGTAATACAAATGCATAGATTAGGAAAAGGGTACAAAATAATATCCAAGTGTTTGGATATCCCAGTGAGCACAGTTGGATCAATAATCAGGATATAGAAGCTGCATGACACCACCCAGGCACTGCCAAGAAAAGGCTGTCCCTCAAAACTCAGCACTCGAGCAAGGAGGAGACTTGTGAGAGAAGCCACAGAGAGGCCAACAATCACTTTGAAAGAGCTACAGAGTTCAATGGCTGGGAATGGAGTAGTGGTGCACCAGTCAACCATATCAAGAGCTCTGCATAACACTGGCCTGTATGAGAGGGTGGCAAGAAAGAAGCCATTCCTCAAAAAGTACCATCTGAAAGCACATCTGGAGTTTGCCAGGAATCATGAAAGTGCCCCAGCTGTGATGTGGGAAAAGGTTTTGTGGTCAGATGAGACCAAGATAGGGCTTTTTGGCCAAAACTCAAAGCGCTATGTGTGGTGAAAACCTAACACTGCCCATGCCTCAAGACACAGCATCCCTACAGTGAAGTATGGTAGTGGCAGCATCATGCTGTGGGGATGCTTCTCATCAGCAGGGACTGAGCATCTTGTTAAAATCAAAGGAAGAATGGATGGAGCAAAATACAGGGAAATACTGCAAGAGAACTTGCTTCAGTCCACTAAAAAACTGAAGCTTGGGAAGAAATTAACTTTTCAGCAGGACAGTGATCTCAAGCACAAGGCCAAAGCAACATTGGAGTGACTCAAGAACAGAAAGGTGAATGTCCTATATTGGCCCAGTCAAAGTCCTGATCTCAATCCCATTGAGAATCTGTAGCGCTCTTTGAAAATTGCGGTCTACAAGCAATGTCCAACCAACCTGAACGACCTGGAGCGAATCTGCCAAAAAGAATGAGCCGAAATCCCTCCAACACTGTGTGCAAAGCTGGTACATGCCTACCCCAAAAGACTTAAATCTGTTATTGCAGCGAAAGATGGCTCTACCAAATATTAATGTGTGGGGGTTGAATACTTATGCAAGGAACATGTTTCAGTTTTTTATGTTTCTTACAAACATTTCCCAACATAAAACCAATGTCACCTTACAATAATTGATTTTGAGTTTCAGCGTTTCAAAATAAAATACGTACAGAACAAAATTACAATGTACCATTTGTAATTCAGTAATTGAGAGTATTGGTCAGGGGTCTGAGTACTTTTGCAAGGCACTGTATCTGATAGGGCTGTATGGCTGGATCAGACTGAGAACTGCACACTTTCCAAACAGTTATGCTGTAGCTAGGAATATGTGCCTTGAATACATGTTGTGAGGAAACTATTTAAATTAATCTTTTCTATTTTTCTTGCAGACTAAAAGCATTAACCATGTTGACTGTGGTTAGCTTTCTGCATTTTCATTTGGTTTATTCTGGAAAAAGGAGGAAAGATGAACTATTGCTTTTTAGATTTAATTTTAAATAATTAAATCATACACAATTCTATAATTATAACCTTTGAGAATACCATGCATAGTGGTTTTCCCCAGAAGGGACATGCTGTATAAAAGAACATTTTGGCCATGTGGTGGGTTATTTGTTTGTTTGTTTGTTTATGTTTAATGACAGATTGCCTGTGTAAAAGGAAACAAATTTTGGCTCCTTGTCTGCACTCACCTGATTTTTTAACTCTTTCTTTAAATCATTTTTAAAGAGGGGAAAAGGGAGAAAATAAATGAGCTGTTGAAATATATTGAAGAGAGATTACATACTTTGGAAGAGGAGAAAGAAGAGCTAGCTCAATATCAGAAGTGGGATAAAATGAGAAGAGCACTGGAGTACACAATTTATAATCAGGAACTTAATGAAACACGTGCTAAACTTGATGAGGCAAGTCATTTTTTTGACTATCTCTTAAGTATAATTTCTTTGATACCAGCTTTTATTGTTCAACATACTTAGTTTTAATTATATATGTACATACATTGTGCATGTTAATTTACAACTGATATCTTTTCAGCTTTCTGCCAAACGAGAAACAAGTGGAGAAAAATCCAGGCAATTAAGAGATGCACAACAGGATGCTCGAGATAAAATGGAAGTAAGATCCTCATAGCTCATAGTCTGATCAGAAATCTACTGTTCTTAAGAACAGTCGCTTCTGGTGTACAGTGGCCTTATTCTATAGTTGCATGCAGCAGAGTGTTGTCTTAGGAGCCTGAGACTGTGGATGGGATATGAAAAAGACAAATGTAAGTGAACATCATATTGTGCAGTGTGGATGGAGCTTACATTGGGTAGCATACCACCAGATGTGCATCTCCCTGGCTAGACCATCTACATAATGAGAATTGTTTTGGTTTTGAACTTGTTACCTATTGTACTTCTCCAATCTTACCTTGATGTGTTTTGTCTCCATGTAGGAAATCGAACGGCAAGTCCGAGAATTAAAAACCAAGATTTCAGCTATGAAAGAAGAAAAGGAGCAGCTCAGTGCTGAAAGACAGGAACAGATTAAACAGAGGACCAAACTAGAGCTTAAAGCAAAAGACTTGCAAGATGAACTGGCTGGAAATAGTGAACAACGAGTAAGAACTGGGGGCTAGTTGTACGCTAATGTGTCAGAGTGTTTTAAAATCCACAACGAGTTCTATTTTTAAAAAAGAGGGGTGGGATATAATGACAATTTGTTCTCTTTTACCAGGTTATCAAGATTCCCATAGTGAAAAACTGCCCTTTTGTTGCAATTATATGTGGCACATACTGCAAAAATCTAAAAGAATGGCATGCAGATTTCAAATTTACTTCATATCAAGCCTTCGTGCTTTCCAAATAAATTCCTTTTTGAAGTGCTTATTTAATCACATTCCACTAGAAGAGTTGTCCACAGATTACTGTGCTTGTCCACAATAGCTTATTGCAGAGTAGCTCTATTAAAGTTGGAGATGCACAGATGCCTCTTTGAAGTTCAGTAAACTGTAAACTATGAACCACAGCTATCTCTGAACACATAACTTCTAGTGCTTCTAACTGCTGATTCTTTTATATCAACAGCTTACTGATAAATGTTTCATTTTTAAAATGTTCTTCATGTTTTATCGTTTGTTTGCTGCCCAGGGCTCCTTCAGTAAGGTGCTGGTGTTGACCTATAAAGCCTTACACGGTGTGGGACCACAATACCTTGTGGAACGCCTCTCCCGCTATGAACCTACCCGTTCACTTCGTTCAGTATCTAAGGCCCTCCTCCGGGTACCAACTCACCAGGATGCCCGGAGGACTGTTACTAGATCTAGGGCCTTTTCTGTGGTGGCCCCCGAATTATGGAACAGCTTACCGGAGGAAATATGCCTGGCGCCTACGGTTCTTTCTTTTAGGCGCCAGGTTAAGACCTGGCTATACTCCCAGGCATTTTAATGTTTAATGCTTTATGTTTAATGTTTTTAGTTTAATGTGTTCCTTTGTTACTGATTTTATTCTATATTGTATTTTAATCTCGTTTTGTACACCGCCCAGAGAGCTATTAGCTATGGGCGGTCTAGAAATGAAAATAAATAAATAAAGTAAGGAAGGGTGGGACATAAATTTAATAAGTAAATAAATGACATTCCTCATTATTGTCCTTCATATTGTCTTCATTTTTCAGAAAAGACTGTTGAAAGAGAGGCAAAAACTTCTTGAGAAAATTGAAGAAAAACAGAAAGAACTAGCAGAAACAGAACCAAAGTTCAATAGCGTAAAAGAAAAAGAAGAACGAGGAATTGCCAGGTCTGTGTACTGGCTAGCAGTGGTAGAAAAGGGAAACATTTAGCATGCTAAGTGAGGAATGCCCCTGCACACCCAAACCTTTTTTTCCCTGAAGGGACTGGAAAGCCTCTAGAATAGATCATGGTTCATGCACTAAGCAAGAAACAGTCAGGAATGGATTTGGGTCACCTACAACTTCTCTGTAACAGAGAAATGGCACAAATTGGTAGAATGGATGGGGCAGCCCTCTGTGGCACAGGAATGAATAGGAGCTGTTAGTGTTTTCCCTTGCCATTTGAAAGCAAGATGTTTTGTGCCACCAGGGATAGTCTTGGGATTTTAATGTTTTTAAAGTGCTGCGTAGCCTGAGCCTGACAGTGCAATTCTCTATATACCTGTTCAAAAGTAAGTCCCATTGTGTTCCCAGGTAAATGCATTTGTGAATACAGCTTAAGTGGGAGAGCTGGATAGAAATCCAAAATAAAAATATAAGTCTTTGAGCAAAATAGTAGTATGAAATATAGTAAAAGGTGTGTCTCGTGTCTTACTAACAAAGAATTGTCAAAGCTTTATTTTTTAATTTCTGACCCCTGCTGTTTGAATAGGAAACAACTGAGTAGAAAATGAGCAGTTATTAAATAATAAAAAAGAAAAAAATAAGTATTTCTTGAAATGACTTCCTTTAGTTCCATGCAACAGTTGTATAATTTACAAAAGTTAATTCAAATTTGATGGCTCATGTTAAAATACGAAGAATATGCTAGTCCATTATGTTTGTGGCCATTGTCATTTCATTTAAAATAATTTCAGTTGTATTTTTTCCTCGTCCAACAGACTGGCACAGGCTACCCAGGAAAGAACAGATCTTTATGCAAAGCAAGGGCGAGGAAGTCAGTTTACATCAAAAGAAGAGAGAGATAAGTGGATTAAAAAAGAACTCAAATCCCTAGATCAGGCCATCAATGACAAGAAACGGCAGATTGCCGCTATACACAAAGATTTAGAAGATACAGAGGCTAACAAAGAGAAGAATCTGGAGCAGTATAATGTAAGGATTTGAGCTTACAGTACAGAGATATTTGAATCAAGCTAAAGGATATAATAAAGGTTTTTGCTCTTGGGAGCTAGTTTTCTGTTTATAATATGTTGGATGTAGCTTCATACACATATTGGCACAGTGGGAATTTTCCATAGAAGGACTGCCATCAAGCGGGTTATAGCTCCACCTATCGTCCGAAGGCAAGAATGTTTTTGAAGTCAAGACTAGGGGCGTCAGGCCCCTCCCACTCTCCAGTTCATTCTTGCCTTCATACCGAACAAGTTTGATATATTCCTTAGCATTTAGAAAAGTTTTTTGTGTATTTGTCTGACAGGGTGTGGGGGTTTGTTGTTGGTGTATTCCACGTTCTTTCCTTCCCTCTGTCTTGTATTTAACATCGTTTTGTCTTGTTATTCCTGGGGAATTCCTTGGGGGGGGTTCTCCCTTACCCAGATCGTTTTTTCTCCCAGGTTTTTAGCCTAACGGCTCTTAGAGAGACGCGGCTGCGGTTCTTCCTTCATAAGGCGGCCGACGCAGCCTTTTTGAGGGAGCTTGCGGCTGCAGCTCCCTGCCTAGCCGAACAGCTATCCTGGGAGGCCGCGGCGGCGGCTCTCCCTTTCTTAGTCAGCATCCGCAGACGTTTTCCAGGAGCTTGCGACTGCAGCTCCTTGCCTAGCCGAACAGCGATTCTGGGAGACCGTGGCTGCCTTTCTCCCTTCCTTAGCAGGCAGACGCAGGTTTACTACGGGAGCCTCTCTACCTTGCGCCGCCTCTCTTTCTCCCTTTTTCAACTCGCCGCCTATTCTCGCGGCTGCTCCAGAGCCTGTGGCTGCGGCTCTTTTCCCTTCAGTGTCCCGATCTGGTTGGGCTGACCCGCCTCCCCCGGCTCGTTCTGCGGCTTTTTAAACTCTCGCCGCGACTGCCCTCGAAGCCTGCAGCTGCGGCTCCTTTTTTCCTCACGCTTCTCAAGGCTTCAGAGCTTGTTTGATTTTTCAGGCAGAAGTTAAGCTCGCTGGTGCTCCTCTGTGACCGCCATTGCTTCTTCCTCGCCCCACGCTTTTCTGATTGGCCAATTTTCCCGCTATTTTCGCAGGCGCCATTTTGTTCCTCCCTCTTTTCCCGCCCATTCTGTTTTGTCCTTTCCATAGCAAAGAATTCTATTCTACGCCTTTTCTGTCAGTTTTCTGCCTTTTCTATCATGTATATGCTGCAGAGCAGAACCTGTTATAAGTTCTTCACCATAAACAACTGCCTGAAGCTGACTGTTGAAGCCTTTTCGTGTATCCAGCCTAGTTGCAACTGTACATTCTGCCCCATCCGTGGTCGTATGCAAAGCCTGTTTGGAACTGTGCATTTTGCCCTATCCGTGGCCATGTGCCAGGCTGTTTGAAATTATACATTTTAACTATACCCAGGCTGTCTGGAACTGTACATTCTGCCCCATCTGTGGCCGTGTACCAAGGCTGTTTGATCCGTACATTCTGCCCCATCCGTGGCCGTGTACCAAGGCTGTTGATACTGTACATTCTGCCCCATCCGTGGCCGTGTACCAAGGCTGTTGGAACTGTACATTCTGCCCCACTCGTGGCCGTGTACCAAGGCTGTTTATACTATACAAAACCTGTTTGAACTGTACATTCTGCCCCACTCGTGGCCGTGTACCAAGGCTGTTTGAACTGTACATTCTGCCCCACTCGTGGCCGTGTACTAAGGCTGTTGATACTATACAAAACCTGTTTGAACTGTACATTCTGCCCCATCCGTGGCCGTGTACCAAGGCTGTTGAAACTATACAAAACCTGTTTGATCTGTACATTCTTCCCCACTTGTGGCCGTGTACTAAGGCTGTTGATACTATACAAAACCCGTTTGAACTGTACAACCTGTTAATACGGTACGTTCTGCCCCATCCGTGGCCGTGTACCTCGCCATCTGAGCCAGTGCATTCTGCCCCATCCGTGGCCATGTACTGAGCCTGTTTGGGTCTGTACATTGTGCCCCACCCGTGGCCGTGTACTGAACCCCCTAGAAAATATATGATGGCGGAATAGCCAGCGACAACTCAGGCAACCAAGCCAAGGCACCTAAGCATAAGCCATCCAAAACGGTTGCCAACACTAAACACCTATTCAGCCACAGCACAATCAAGCGCCCACGCTACGTCTCTGTCCTGGTCTCCGAGAGGTCGGGCCAGGAACAAAGGGCTTATTCATCCTCACAGCCGGCTGAGACGTCCACAACGTCACCTCTCCACAACCATCTACTTCATCGGGGCCGCAGCTGTCTTACGAGTTCATATCACAACTACAAAATATGCTGTCGTTTTTTATTCAAACTACCCGCCATTACTCAGCGCAGTGCGAACCGCTACGTACGCAATGAGGCAGATCCACCAGGCTCTCCAAATCCTTTTGACATTGCCAGGGGCAGATTTGTCGATGACGGCTCTTGTGGGGAAGGCTCACCATTTGCCGGGCAAGCTGAAGCAGATGAATGGAGTGATCATTCGGACCATGGGGAGGATACATCTTTTTGACTGTTTGATGCCTCACATTACCACCCTCTGGCTCGCAGAGTATGGAACATCCTTGGTCTCCAGTCTACACAACCTGCAGCTGCCACTCCCGCTATCAAAGGAGCCAGGGTCTTGAAATCTCCTACACCAGCAGAGCACTACCTTCCTGTGCCAGACCCTATTGCTAAACTGGCCAAGGACGAATGGTCTCATCAGTTACAAACACGCCGCTTTAACGCTCTTGCGGACAGACTTTATTCTTTGGCGCCTGATTTTACAAGCAGACTGGCCGTCCCTGGCATAGATGAGCCAATCTCCCGTCTAGTTTCTAGATCCCTTTTGCCGAGGGAAGGAGATTCACATTTAAAGGACGCCACTGAGCGAAGGCTGGACTTTGCCTTACACAAGAATCATGAGGCCACCGCTTTCTCCATGCGAGTCTCTGCATCAGCTTCCATATTGTCCAGGGCAGCGATGATGTGGTTGGATGACCTCTTAGATGATCCTAATCTCGATCCTGTATCTCTAAGGAGGTCGCTCGTGAAATTGCGCAAGTCAGCAGCCTTTGTGGCTAATGCCACCTTGGACGCAAATCAGCTGGGGGCACGAGCTATGGCAGCTCAGGTAGTCGCTCGACGAACTCTCTGGCTTCGTCACTGGCAAGCGGACTCCACAGCCAGAGTTAATTTATCAAGGGCACCTTATTCCGGCTCGTTACTGTTCGGCGAGGAAGCCTTAAAGGCTGTGCTTGTCGACCCCAACGATGCTCGAAAGCCTGTCTTGGCCACTGTCAGGAATGTCGATCGCAGGCCTTTCCGACGTTTCACCCCATACCGCACGACCCAGCCCTTTCGAGGACGAGGCCGCAAATTTTGAAATTATGATTTCTGTCCTTTCAGGGGAGCCTGGCACAGACGTTTCCCGGGCAGAGGTCAGAACCAAGGGTGCAGAGGTACCTCAACGTCCTCATATAGGGGAAGTTCTCGCCAGGACAAACAGTACTGACACGATACCGGTTGGGGGTAGACTGCTTCTGTTTGGAGACCATTGGCTGTGTCTGACTCAGGTTTCCTGGATCAGAGAGCTTTTTTGTTATGGCTGTGCAATAGAGTTTTTGGGCAATACCTCCAGACAAGTTTCATCCCTCCTCTTGTCTCAGGGCACCAGCCAGGCACTGCATCATGCAGACAGCCATACATCACCTCTTGGATACAGCAGCGATAGAGCCAGTCCCTACAACAGAGAGGTTGGAAGGGGTGTACTCCCTCCTTTTTGCTGTGCCCAAACGAGATCTGTCATGGAGGGCGGTATTGGACCTCAAGTTCATTAACCGTTTCGTAAAGTACCGCAGGTTCAAAATGGAATCCCTCCACTCCATTACAGAAAGCCTTCAAGAAGGAGACTTCCTGGCCTGTCTATGAAGCATATCTCCATGTGCCTATTTGCATAGCCCACAGAAAATTCCTTCGGTTTGCTTTCGGCCCCCAGCACTTTCAATATTGAGCGATGCCGTTCGGGCTCTCGTCTGCCCCGAGAGTCTTTACCAAGGTGCTACTCATACTAGTGGCTTACCTCCGGCTTCAGGGGGTCCATATCTACCCCTATTTGGACGATCTTTTAATACGGGCAAGTTCCAAGGAGCTGCTTTATCGCCACCTAACGCTCACGCTCCATGTCTTGCAGACCTACGGTTGGCTAGTCAACTTCGACAAAAGCCATCTCCAACCAACCCAGTGTCTACAACATCTAGAGGCGATGTTGGACACCCTGCAGGCGACAGTGTTCCTGTCCCCAGACCACTTAACTGCTATCACAGACATCGCACGGTCTCTGATGCACCAAGCAACCGCAGATGTCATGCTTCTAGCTAGGGCTCTCGGAATGTTGGTGTCCACCATCCATGGGCTTGAGCTCATGCACATCCAATCCAGTGGGCTTTGTTGCCTTTTCAGCAGGACATTGCCAGGTCAAACCATCGAGCAATTACCCTGAGCCCCACACTCCGTCATTCCTTCCGCTGGCGGACGAGGGTCCAACATTTCACCCAGGGCTCTCCGTTCAAAGAACCCAGCAGGACTGTTATCACCACAGATGCTCCTCGGCTGGGGAGCCCACTGCAACTCCCAGTTCGTTCAGGGGGTCTGGAGCACAGCAGAGCAGACTCAGAGTATCAATTGGCTAGAACTGAAGGCTGTCCACTTAGCTCTGCTCCATTTTCAGTCTCTGTTCCACTTGGACCATGTTCTCATTTGAACGGACAACACGTGTGCCAAATCTCTTTTAAACAGACAATGGGGGACCAGGTCACGTGCTCTGCAGGACCTAGCTTCCCTCATATTCGACTGGGCAGAGCGACATCTGCAATCCTTAAAACAACATCTCAGAGGAGTTTGGAATGTGACAGTAGACTGGCTCAGCAGACAGCAGGTCTTTCTGGGAGAATGGAAACTCCATCTGACCGTTTTCCATCTTTTCCAGTGTAGGTTCGGCACCTTCTTAGTCGACCTATTTGCCTCCAGTCGCAATTGCCAACTACCCAGGTACTTCGCTCGATACCTGGACACGACAGCGGAAGCAATGGATGCCCTCTCGCTACCGTGGCCGGATGGCCTCTTGTACGCCTCCCCTCCAATACCACTGTTAGCCAGAACCTTGAGAAAGGCGCGATGCGGGAGGGCCAAACTGGTTCTGATAGCTCCATATTGGCCCCATCGACCGTGGTTCTCGGATCTCCTTTCCATGTCAGTGATGGATCCTTGGATGATCCCGGTCACGTCAGACCTCTTATCCCAGGGCCCAATATTGCATCAGGATCCCATTTGGCTCAAGCTAACAGCGTGGCTTTTGAACGGGGACATTTAAGGTCTGCTGGCCTGTCTGATACTGTTATTGACATTATTTTGACCTCGAGACGACCATCCACCACCCGTATATATCAACATACTTGGGTGGCATTCTCCAGGTGGTGTCACTCCCAGCACTTCGATCCTTCCAAAGCCACAATACAACAGATACTGTTGTCATTCAAGGTCCTGTTGCTGATCGCGATCACCTCTGCGAGACGAGTTTCGGAACTGGGCGCACTGTCTTCTGCCCGTCATCTCTGTGTTTTTCACAAGGACTCTGTTGTGCTGAAAACTGATCCTGCCTTCCGTCCCAAGGTCAATTCAGTTTTCCATTGCAATCAGGACATTGTGCTTCCTTCATTTTGCCCGAATCCTACCCATCTCTAGAGAAGGCTTGGCATTCATTGGATGTTCGGAGGCCTCTCAAGACTTACCTGAACAGGACCCAGGATATACGACGGACTGAGTCTTTGTTTGTATCCTTTCATCCACGGTCTATGGGGCATAAAGTAGCTAATTCTACCTTATCCCGCTGGTTGCGGGCATGTATTACCTTAGCCTATGAGTCCCTTAAGCTGCCAGTTCCAGCTAGTATAACAGCTCATTCCACTAGGTCAGTGGCCACTACGGCTGCTTTTGCTACTAACGCTCCTGTTGCTGATATTTGTAGAGCTGCTGTTTGGTCTACCCCACATTCGTTTATAAGGTATTACAAAATAGATCGTTATGCCTCTGTCGATGCCTCTTTTGGCAGACGAGTGTTGCAACAGGTTCTTAATGATGATTAGGATGTGGGTGGTCCCTCCCTGTTATGGGCTGCTTTGGTACATCCCGCTTGATGGCAGTCCTTCTATGGAAAATGGACCATTGGTCTCACCTGAAGGGTGATTTTTATAGAAGGACTGCCATCACGACCCTCCCAGTTGGAGGATATTTAGATATTTTTCTGGGGTTTTTATATATTTCTGTTACGCTATTATATGTTGATTTCCTAGTGAAGTCAAGACTGCTATTAATGTTATCTCGCTATGTTAGAGTCATATTATTATGAATATTGCTATTATGTTATGTTCTTGCTGGTAGGCCCGTTGGCCTTTTCTCCTGCATCTTTAGATATCTCTTTGGACTCGCTGCGAATGAACTGGAGTGGGAGGGGCCTGACGCCCCTAGTCTTGACTTCAAAAACATTCTTGCCTTCGGACGATAGGTGGAGCTATAACCCACTTGATGGCAGTCCTTCTATGAAAATCACCCTTCAGGTGAGACCAATGGTCCATTCTCTGCCACACAAAGACTCTCCTGAGGTTCAGGGAATTCATGAGAAGCATCTGGAATGTGGGGGGGGGAGGAATTGGATTGAAGGAAATTGCATGAGCAGACTATTTGGGCTTGTGGCAGGAAGAAGGAGTGGGAAGCAGGGCTGTGGAGTCGGGAGTCGGGAGCAATTTTGGGTGGAATCGGAGTTGGGAGCAATTTTGGGAGGAGTCGGAGTCGGTAGAAATGTACCGACTCCACCCAAATAAATTTTGATTGACAAGAAGCAATTTTGGGTGGAGTTGGAGTCGGACAGTAGAGAAATAGAGGAGTCGGAGTCGGAGTTGAAGGTTTGGAGTACTGACTCCACAGCCTTGGTGGGAAGTTTGAGCATCCTTCCATCCTTGCTCTGCATTGGATGTAACCCATTATCTTAAAATTTCTATAATTTTGTTGTCAAAATTTTTTGGCGATGTAGTTTTGGTGTAATTAAGTAACCTACAAGATAGATCTTGTAATCAAAGATGTAATATTTTGAAGCCTTATACAGACATTTTCTATCCACATGCAGTGGGAAATTGGAATTCTACTGGTTAGTTCTGCCTCAAGTGAACTGCTCATCCTGACCTTGGGCTCCCATATTGTCCATGCATTGGACATCATGGTTGTAACGGGGTGGGTGGGTTGTGAGGTAAGTTTGTGTAGATTGGTCCTGGACCCATGGGATCCTCTTCAACATGTGGATGTCAGGTGGGGCAGCACAACACTAAACAGCACACTCCTAATCACACCACCGCATATAGAAAACATTGGCATGGGCTTAAGCCATAAAGGAAAAACTTCAAAGCAGCCATCAGATATGGCTCTTCCATCCTTGTAGTCGAATGTTGGAA
Organism: Rhineura floridana; assembly: GCF_030035675.1. Lineage (NCBI taxonomy): Eukaryota > Metazoa > Chordata > Lepidosauria > Squamata > Rhineuridae > Rhineura > Rhineura floridana. The sequence continues at coordinate 77,424,788 of NC_084486.1, read as the reverse complement.
CTAATTTCCTGTACTCATAGGCACTGAAAGTAGCCAAAAATCTAAATTGCCCAGATGTAGATTTCGTTTGTTATCACTCCAATTACTGCATATAATTTTTTATTTAATTCTGAACATAATTCAAAGGGAGCAAAATGCATTAGAATCAGTCAAATTCATGAGATGTTGCATTTTAAAACACTGTCTCCTTATATGCATTAGAAACTGGATCAGGATCTTAATGAAGTGAAAGCTCGTGTTGAAGAACTGGACAGAAAATATTATGAAGTGAAAAATAAGAAAGATGAACTACAGAGTGAAAGAAAGTTAGTAATTTATTGAGGTTTTATGTTGTGTGCATGTGCAAGCTTAAACACTATATATATATAATCTTTGCTTTTTATATTTTAAACATTACTACAAACTGTTATAGTCTCCAAAACATTTGATTTACTCAAAATTTATAGATACGGTTTCATTGTTGAAATATTACTGGTATAGGGTGGGATCCATTTAGTGCCCTTGCACTAAGGCTTTTATTCTAGTAGAGATGGTTACTAACAAAAAGAAAGGAAACATAATTATTGCCAATTCTTCCTGCAGTTGCCTACACCACCTTGTTCTGGAGGGCCTTCCAACTGTCTGGAGCTGGTTTTAGGGAGGTGCTGAGGGCTGCAAAGGGGAAGGGGACCACAAAAAGCGCTTCCCCTCTTCTGAATCAAAGGGCCTTTGGTCAGTGCAAGAGCACCTGTTGGATTCTATCTTTATGGCAGAAGGTTGTAACCATGAGCAAAAAGATCATAGCAGTGTGTGAACATCTGTCCTATTAGTACAGGCACTGTTATCCTCCAGCCTGTGGAGTTGGATCATATATTTTTTTTTGAAATGTAAAACAATTATGGGCTAAAATACAGCTTCCTGGGAATCTGAACTTTCATTTTTGCCAGAGAATTATACCTATAATAGTTTTTGAAAAATGTTTGAGAATGTGTGAGCATTGTTGACTATCAGAGGGAACCTCATTCATGGAATCTTGCAATTAGGGCATGGCTTTTACCACTGCACATCTCCAGATTCTAGTTCATGGCTACTGTTCTCTAGTCTTTCCCTTGTATGTGTTTTAGTACACAAAATACTACAAAAAATATTCTGAATTTCCCAAAACATGAAACTTTGGGGGAGGGAGGGTTGCCTGAAGGACTGTCTGACATAGATTTTATTCTCTAATCTTGATGGCAAGGATTTTAGCAGTGTTAGAAAAAGGAACAATTCTTTAAAAGGCATATTAGATTTTATTTCTTGTTAGGAATTATTTTTGAAAAAATTAAATCAGTTTGAGGTGCTGTTCACTGAACAAAAGATTGTTCAAAAGTTAACATGCTCTTTGAAAGTTTTAGATTATGACATTATTAAAGATTAGAGAATTTTGTAACACGTGTACCTTTATCTGGTAGTTTATGCTGCTTTTGCTTGAAAATACCTTTGGTAACATGGAAGTCAACTATTTTTTCAGTTACTTGTGGAGAGAAGAGAATGCAGAACAGCAAGCTCTTGCTGCAAAACGGGAGGATTTGGAAAAGAAACAACAGCTTCTTAGAGCAGCAACAGGAAAGGTGGGATTTGTAGCATATTTTCATAATTATGTTACAGGTTTTCAGAAACTAATATTGCAAATGCTATAAACCTCGTTTCTTTTGAAGAATCTTGTGGGAGTGTAAGAAGTACAACTTCTGTCTGAAAATGAAGAAGGCTGCATTGAAGCAAAACTATTTGTGGCTTACCATGCTTTGAAAATAGAAATAAAACTGGGTTTTTTATTAGCTTCTGCAGTCCGCAGACACTTGCTTAAGTGCATGCAGCTGCCCTGTGCATAGGCTTGAATAGCTGCATATATTATCTGAACAAATAATTGATTTACTGCTGTGTGTCTTATAATGTTCATTGCACAATGTTGTAGCAACACTGAGGAAGTTGTAGCAAATAAAACCTTTTGGTCCTGTCAGTCTAAAAACTGGTAATAATCAAAAGTGCGAGAAATCAGAGAGAGAGAGAAACTGTAAGAAGCACAAGTAATTCTACTTTATTATGGCAGGCTATTCTAAATGGAATTGACAGCATAAACAAAGTCTTGGAGCATTTTCGTCGCAAAGGCATTAACCAGCATGTTCTGAATGGCTATCATGGAATAGTAATGAATAACTTTGAGTGTGAGCCTGCTTTCTACACCTGTGTTGAAGTTACTGCAGGAAACAGGTATAGTTCTGATGAGTAGGTTTCTTATATAAATGTTTGATGTTAATATATAACTAAAATGGTCTTAAATTGACACTTAAATTGATGAATTAGGCTTATTTTCTAGCAATCTAAGTGTATAAAACTTTGGTTCCTTAGGAATTTTTTTCTTGGTAGTCTTTGATAGTGTGTGTGTGTGTGTGTGTGTGTGTGAGGGAGAGAGAGTGAGTGTGGGGACATATAATGAGGAATATACACATATCCATATATGATTTCTCTAGACACACACACACACATATAGGAAATATATATTAAGAAGTATAATGAGTAGGAAACCTATAACAAAACAACAGGCCTGTGGTGTTCTTGAACTTTCAGGTACCCAAACTTGAGCAACACCAGGCCTGTATATGATTAACATTTGATAAATCAATATGTTGCTTTAGGCCATAGATGTGTAGAACATGTTTCAATAACAACAGGTATGCTGGGTAGGCTTGGCCAGTCAGAAACAATGGAATATGCTATGTGCTGAGTATGCATGGTAGACCAATCATAATAATGTAAAGTTGTGTTTGGTTGCAACTGGTCTCAAAGAACATCAGTCAAGGGGACAGCAGAATAGGAAATAACGCGCGTATAATGGAAGCTTACCTGTACACGTGTTCATGTAACTAGATATTAGAATTACCTAATATTATCTGATTGGTTTAGAAATACTGCAACCTTTATGTAATGTTTTGAAGAAATTGTATGATTGGTGAAATGATGTCACATGCTGTGCTTAGTACTGTATAAAAGATCTATGCAGGCAGTGCCATGTTGCAGTCTTCACTAGATGCTCTAGGGAAGCTGTCCTTGCGTATGCTCATATAGAATAAAGGCCTACTTTTGCCTGGAGCCTGTGTTCTCTAAATTCTTCAAGGACCCCTGGTCCAAGAACCCCAAATTCCCTGTCACAAAGTGTTTTAATTCAAGATAAAATCTTCATTCAATCATATTCTTTCTTTTTCTCCTGCTAGACTTTTTTATCATATTGTAGATTCTGATGAGGTCAGTACTAAAATTCTAATGGAGTTCAATAAAATGAATCTACCCGGAGAAGTAACTTTCCTGCCTCTGAACAAACTGGATGTTAGAGATACTGCATACCCTGAAACCAATGTAAGTCTTTTTTCTTTACAGCAAATTAGTGTGCTGGGCCATACATAATTGTAACAGTTTCAGTAACATGCTGGCAACAAACAAAAGGGTTGGAGAGCTGTGTGCAACCTGTAGTCCATATGTTGTGTCTCTGTATGTTGTAGTTCTAGATTATCTCTTTTAGCCAGGTTATTTTCCTTCAGTTTAAGGAAATCTTAGTGTGATTCGCTTACATTCAAGATTATTATATTCTACGTTTTGATTATATATATTTTTATCTTCTACATTTTATACCTGAAAGTAACTGCAATACTTTTGTAATTCTTTTTAGCTGTTTGATGTGACTGTTCTTATTTTCAGGATGCCATTCCTATGATTAGTAAACTAAGATACAATCTAAGATTTGATAAAGCCTTCAAACATGTTTTTGGAAAGACTCTTATTTGTCGCAGTATGGAAGTGTCTACCCAGCTGGCCAGAGCTTTTACTATGGATTGTATTACGTTGGAAGGTATGGGTTAGGTACAATTTTATTTATGTAGGAAAGAAATTTCCCAGTCCACTTGGTGCTTTGAGAACTACTCAACAAAGCATCTATAATAAGCAGATTTTGTTTTGTACTATCTCTACAAAGAACTATTCAGTCTATATACTGAAAAAATTAGTCCATGCAAATAGAATTGTTTGATGTTTTAGAATAGGTTAGTTGGTCCTGTAAATGTGTTCTTGAAGTGTTAATAATAGTTCTAAAGTGGCAGTGGGGGAACTTCCAGACTACAGGACTAACTAGGTTCACATGGCCTCCGCATTTGCCTGCAAGGCCATTTCAGCCAAGTCAGGACTCGTGTGCCCTACGTATGACATCAGATGTCCAGTAAGTAAAGATGCAACACTTTGCTGACAACTGATTGGCAGTGCCTGCAAAATCTTTTGCCTTTGCGAGCACCCGGCTTTGCAAACCCTGAGGATCAGCTGATTGACAGCACCTGCAAAGCCCTGTACCTTTTTAACCACTGCTGCTGATAAATAGTGCTTGGAGATGTTGAGCCTTTTCCCATGCGGTTTAATTTAACCAAGCAGGAAAAGGAAGACAGGATATCATGATTTCAGATGATTGACAGGTGAGTGGCCCTGCCCACCTGTCATAGTTAGCCTACAGGGTGGGGGAAACCAGATCAGTTCCCTATCCATTTTTAAAGGGCAAATAAACACATGACGTTGTAAGTTTCTGTGCAAAATGAAATAATCCATGAAATTTTGCACTTCAGTTCTGTATTTGTTACTGTTGAGAAATTATTCTTCAAATTTTGTGCATTTGCAAGATTTGACTAGCATCTGTTAAAAATATATTTTTTTGGTCTAGGTGATCAAGTTAGCCACCGAGGGGCTTTGACTGGGGGTTATTATGACACAAGAAAGTCACGACTTGAACTCCAGAAAGATGTTAGAAAGGTAGAAGAAGAACTTGGAGAACTTGAAGCAAAACTCAATGAAAACTTGCGCAGAAACATTGAAAATATCCTTCATATGCTTTTTCATTCATGTGGAGGGTGGTGTTGGATTGTTTACTTGCCTGCTTATCTGTAAAATACTGCTGCTGATATGAGATGTGCAAGAGAATAGATGACTGATGTACAAGTGGTGTGTGAATGCTTTTGGTAGTTTTGTATATATATTTGTGTGTGTGTACATTTGTCTTCTGCATGTTATGGCCACTCTTTGGGAAACTCAGAAGGGCTGGTTGCCGTTAAGAAAAAGGGCTGTAGATATATTTTGTTGCTGAGTGTCTGTCAAGATCTACTCAGCCTGGAAGAACAGCAAAAGGAGCCCATACTAGAGGTATTTGCTGAGAGCAGCTCTTCACTGGTTCTTGCAGAAGGTGGAACATTTGTCAGGAGAATTGCTTAAAAACTCTGTATCACATTGTTTTTGCTGGGCTTGTGATTTGGTGTTGAAAGCTGATTAGAACTCTCTTTTGTTGCTGCTTTTCAAAGAGATGATGGTACCATTGTTTTTGTTAAATGTAGAGTTTTATAACCTGGGGGAAAGGGAGTGCTGTCATTTTTATGAAGGGCCAAAGATATGTGATAGGTGCATGATAAGGCACTGTGCAGACTTAATATCATGAGGCAGCCTTCCTCAGCCTGGATCCTTCCAGATGTCTTGAAGGGCATCTCCCCATCAGCCCAAGGTAGCATGACCAATGGTCAGGGATGGTGTGAGTTGTAATCCCAAATATCTGGATGGTACCAGGTTGCAGAAAGCTGCCATAAGGACTTGATCCACTCATAGTGCAGGTGGTATGCTTGTGCTGAGAATTTGTCTTGGATAGGACCTTTTCTAATTGGGGTCAGAACAAATTAAACCAGAACTGTCACTAGAAGATAAAATGATGAAACTGGGGTTATCATACTTTGGACACATCATGAGAAGACATGATTCACTAGAGAAGACAATTGTGCTGGGAAAAACAAGGGAGTAGAAAAAGAGGAAGACCAAACAAGAGGTGGATTGATTCCATAAAGGAAGCCACAGACCTGAACTTACAAGATCTGAACAGGGTGGTTCATGACAGGTGCTCTTGGAGGTCACTGATTCATAGGGTCACTATAAGTTGTAATCAACTTGAAGGCACATAACAACAGGGCTGTGGAGTCGGTACGCCAGACCGTTGACTCCAACTCCTTTATTTTTCTAGTGTCCGACCCCTTCATAAATGGCGAATGTATATTAACTAGTAATAACAAATTTACTATAGTAAAATGGTAGCACAAGGCATTTCATCACCACCACATGAATCCAGAGCTTGGAAAAGTTACTTACTTGAACTACAACTCCCACGAGCCCAATCCCTGGGGCTGATGAGAGTTGTAGTTTAAAAAAGTATCTTTTCCAAGCTCTGGATTCACGTAGTGGTGATGAAATGCCTTGTGCTACCATTTTACTACAGTAAATTTGTTATTACTAGTTAATATACATTTGCCATTCATAAAGGAATCGGAGTCTGAGTCGGTACATTTCTACCGACTCTGACTCCACCCCAAATTGCTTCCGACTCCACGACTCCGACTCCACAGCCCTGCATAACAACGAAAACAGGTCTTTTTCCCAAATGCCCATTAAGCATTTCTTCTTTGTTTCTGGTTTTACAACTTCTGCATTTTGTTGATTGATGTTTTACTAGTAATGCTAGTGTATTTTTATCTAATTTTATGTTTCTTTGATTTATTGTTAGCTGCCTTGGGGGTCTTGGAAGGGCAGGATAAAATAGTTACATAAATAAAAATAATGTGCATGGCCAGCACTGCTAGCAGTTATGGTTAATGGAAGACTTTTGTACACATATGTCTGCTTAAGCATCATTCTCTGACCAATACAAGTTGCACATGCTTTGCAGCATGACTAATTTGTAATGAGATGAGAAATGGGGCTAAATGGGTTTTTTTAATCATTTATTTATTTATATATTTAAACTTCTATCCCACCATTCTTCCTAGAAGAGGAACCCTGGGCTCCTGCCGGGAGGAAAGGCAGGATATCAATCAATCAATCGATCAATCAGTCAATCAATTAATTAGAAAGAAAGAAGCCCAGAGCGGCAAACAAAGGACAAAACACTAAAAACATCTCAAAACACCTTAAACTTTTTAAAAATGAAGTATCTTAAAAACATATTTTAAAAAATGTTTAAAAACATCTTAAAATGTATATGGGAGGCCTACATAGGCCTCCCATTCCCCCTAAGGGCCACTTCTATCATCTAGGTGCATATAGGTAGAGAAAACAGGGTTAAATAGACCCTGTGGAAATCCTCCATAAGCAGTGGGGCTGTCTTGAAAGTGGATTAACTGCTGTGTTTTGATATTAATTCTCAATAGATATTGACAGCTGCTAAAACTTTTTTTTTTTAAAAAATTACTTTTGCGAATATAATTCGGGGGAAAGTGAAACATTATCCAACATTAACAGTAAAAGTTTGGCATCATTCTTTACTTAAATTTAATGTACATTTTCTGGGAGGAAAGGGTTTTTGAGATATACCACCCACATTTATTATCTGAAATGGTATTTTGGAGAAATGTCCATCAGTGGCTGTTAGTTGGTCAAGTCTAGTATGTGATTAGCTGGTAAGTATAATTTCTAACCATATTGTGACTTCTGTTTCATTTGCTTATAGAAAGTTGTGGCAGGTAGTCTTTCTGGATAGTCCTAGTCCTACTCAGAGTAGACCTATTGAAGTTAATAGCTATGACAAACTTCAAATTTTATTTTAATGGGTCTATTCTGAGTAGCACTTGGTTAAATACAACCCTCTGCTATATTAATATGCTATAATGTATAAACAGCTTTTGTTAATCCAAATGACTCAATTTTTTAAAGACCTATAGTTGATTTTATATTATCCATAATTTTAATTATGGGCAGAATCTTTCCTTAGCACATTGCATGGATTAATAATGAAATTGATCAGCTTATGAATCAAATGCAGCAGATTGAAACCCAACAAAGAAAATTCAAAGCTTCCAGAGACAGCATCTTATCAGAGATGAAAATGTTGAAAGAAAAGAGACAGCAGTCAGAAAAAACGTTTATGCCTAAGGTATGGGATATCTGAGAATATTAGCAACTTAAGTTACAAACCTAACCCTTTGCTGGAAGTGGCAAGATTTGATAGAGCAGAGCAACCACAACTGCATCCACAGCCCAGCTGCTTGTGTCAGCCAGGGCAGGATGTGCTGCTTGTGTCAGCCAGGGTAGGCCTCTTTCATGATACATTTAATTTTACTTTAGCAACGCAGCTTACAAAGTCTGGAGGCAAGTTTACATGCTATGGAATCAACCCGAGAGTCTTTAAAAGCAGAACTGGGAACAGACTTGTTGTCTCAGCTCAGTTTAGAGGACCAGAAGCGAGTCGATGCACTTAATGATGAGATCCGACAGCTACAGCAAGTAAGGACACTTAAAATACAAAATTAAATTGGAGTGTTTAATGATGTTGGTGCTATTGAAGGTCGCTGATTCATAGGGTTGCCATAAGTCGTAATTGAAGGCACATAACAACGATGATGTTGGAGAACCATTTACAAAAGCAAGTTCAGAACTATTTCCTTACCCACTTACTTGGTAAGACAAGAATTAAAACCTAATTCAGGCGGTCGGTTTGCTTGCTTTTTTCATTTGGAAGGGAAAATCAGGGGCAATAGCCAATTTTAGTCATACTCAGATTTGGCCCATTGAAATCTATGAATGTCCATATATTTCAGTGGGTCTGCTTTGAATATGACTAATACTAGATATCACCCAAGGTGTCTTACAGTGGCTAGAATGGATGATGAAGCGCAACAGAATTAGTATTGGCACTACAGACCAGTTGCATTACTGTTAATTGGATTCTCGGTAGGTTGTTTTCTGCGCAGATAGTTTTACTGGTTCTGGCTTAGGTATTTTAACAGTTGATAAAAAATATATGGTCCGTTTTGTAATTGATTTAAAATATTCTAATGTTAGTATTATTGAAATGATTTATTTGTATTATGCTTTTGAAATGAATTTGTAGTAGACTGGTTTTTGTAAAGATGCCAAAGTAGGTATGTTTAATTTTATTAAAACCCTTCTTATTTGGACACCTTGGAAAATAAAGATAAACCTATCTGTTGTACAGAGTCTCTACCTACAATGTGTTCATAAAACATATACATGTAAATAATGGAGATCATAAAATATTTTCAGTCTAAGATTTTATTGTGTGTTTGTACGTTCACATGTACACTAAATGCACAGGATAGAGACAACATCTGCTGTATTCAGTCTTCAAATCCTGAAACAGCCCACCAGATACTGAGGATAATTCTGTATTTCTTGCTATATAGGAAAACAGACAGCTTTTGAATGAGAGGATAAAGCTTGAAGGCATCATCACACGAGTTGAGACTTATCTCAATGAGAATTTGAGGAAACGCTTAGATCAAGTTGAACAAGTAAGATATTTTACTTCGCTCCATTCCATTCTGTTAAAAAAAGTCTAAGCAATTTCATCAAAGTGACTCAGTATTTACCGGTTTATCTACATTTTTCATGGGCTCTCAACATTCAACAAAGTTGGGGCATTACTATGACACAGATATAAATTCACATGCAAAACAGCTGTTCTTGATTTACTTACTCTTCATGCAGTTTTTGGGGCGAAGCTAGATATTTATTTTTCAGTGGAAGCCCTTGGCTCCTTCAGGAGGAAGGGCGGGATATAAATAAATAAATAATATCTATTCAGAAGTAAGCCCCATTGAGTTTGATGGTACTTACTTCCAGGCAACCATATTTAGCATTACAGCATTATCATTCCTTTAATCCGCTGTTGTGGGTTAGAACCCATGCTTAATGCAAACACCCTTCCCAAATCTGCTTCAGAGGGTTGGGGGAAATCCCAGGGCAAATTTAGGGGACGCTCGAGGAGAGGAGAGAAAGGAGATGTTCCATTTGTACAGCCAGAAGTTCTTGTGTTAGTAGAATCATTTAGTGCTGGTGCTAAATTTTTAGTTGCTGTATCACAGTTTTAAATGTTGGAATTGAAATGTTGGGATTTTTAACTATGATTTCATTGGTAAACTCTGTATGATTTTGAATTTAGAATGCAGTGAACTTCCCAGACAACACAGTTGGAGAGGCAGTATAAATAAAAGAAAATAAATTTTTGCTTGTGGCTCAACCTGAAAATTTTATGTTATGAAAACCCTATACTAATAAATTACAAAAATGAAGCTTATAATAATAGTCTATTATAAACAATAAAAAGTAACCTGTTGTATACAGTATCATTTATAGTTTGATTATTTGCTTCAGCTAAACCTACGTGCCATTTATTTTGGCTTTTTTAGGAGCTGAATGAGTTGAGAGAAACAGAAGGTGGCACTGTTCTTACAGCCACAACATCCGAGCTTGAGGCGATCAATAAACGAGTAAAGGATACACTGGCACGCTCAGAAGGTTGGTAGAAAAAAATAATGAACAGAAGGCTTAGCTACATCTAGTATATTTTATTATGTTCTCAAATATGAAAATATACACATATTTCAAATATAAAGGTGAATGAAGAAAACTGAGCAAAGATTATTCCAGGGGCAATTGAAATCATCTTCAAACAGTATAAAGAACAAATAGAATTGATCCCACATACCTAGACATATTAGCCATGCTTCCCATTGAGCCCTCCAGAAAGATAGAGAATTTAAATGCTTGCTGGGCTGCCTTAGTGCAGTTGTTTCCTTTGTTTCTGCCTGAAAGTGCTGCTAGAAGCTGTAGTAGATACTGTACTCGACATATCTAACATAACTCACTTCTTTGTACTGGCTTCCCTCTCTGGATTTTGTTTTTCTGTTCTTTGTAGCATATGGGAGTATTAACAACATTCCAAAGTGTGGTTTTTCCCTCAGTTATTTTTATGTTTTCTATTTTCTTTGCATATCATTTTATAAGGTTTGAGTTTGATTATACCTTTTTATACTTTTCTTTATACTATACTTTGATATATTAGATCTGGACAATTCAATTGATAAAACAGAAGCAGGAATCAAAGAACTCCAGAAGAGCATGGAGCGTTGGAAGAACATGGAGAAAGAGCACATGGATGCTATTAATCATGACACAAAAGAGCTTGAGAAAATGACTAACCGGCAAGGCATGCTTCTGAAAAAGAAGGAAGAATGTATGAAGAAAATCAGGGAATTGGGATCACTTCCTCAAGAAGCTTTTGAAAAATACCAGACGTTGAGCCTAAAGCAGGTAACACAGATGTTGATTATTCCCTTCTAGAGATAGTGGACTGTGGTTCATATCATGCCCTGATGGATTCTCTTAATTTTTGTATGCAGCTGTTTCGCAAACTGGAACAATGCAACACAGAATTGAAAAAATACAGTCACGTCAATAAAAAAGCTCTAGATCAATTTGTGAACTTTTCAGAACAGAAAGAGAAGTTGATAAAACGTCAGGAAGAGTTGGACAGGGGCTATAAGTCTATCATGGAGTTGATGAATGTCCTTGAACTCAGAAAATATGAAGCTATCCAGCTGACATTTAAACAGGTATTATTTATCCCTGTGAGTGACAAGCCTGTTAAATGGTTATTGTTTGAGATGGAGTCAAACCCTAATGAATTTTGGCTTTTTATTTGCTCCGATTGAGGTATTGGCATTTGCTGCTATTGTGTAAGTTATGTAAGCTTTTAGAAATGTATTGTTATAATAAGACTTTACACATTTAGAAATAAATAAATGGAGATTTGTGTAAATTATGGGCATAAATATTCCAACAAGTGTTGTGTGTGTTCAGATTTAGAACAAGAAATGTACAGAATTGTGCTTTGCTTTGAATTACATGTTGGAAAAAATTGTATTACTGTGCGCTTCACATGTGTTCATATTTATGTTTGTAAAGTTTATAAATTTTCATTTTTTGTTATAAGAAAACTGAATTATTGGAATCTTAACAAGAGTTCATTGGCTGCCTAAAAATGTCTTAACTGAGATATGGCAATTCTATTTCGGATTTTTATCATGTTATATTTTTCACACTTGCTCATATTTTAATTGTGATTTTATTTGTTGTACACCGCCCTGAGAGCTTTCTGCTATAGGGCGGTCTAGAAATGTAATAAAATAAATAAAATAAATAAATATGTCTCAGAATAGGTTCAGACAAGAGATTGTGCACACTAAAAAATGTTAGCTAATATTTTATACTGTATTTTCCACAATTGCTATGAGTTTGATGCAGAAGGACAAAGGTGGCCATGACCCCACCACCCACATGCCACCCACACTGTCTCTCTGTGTGTGTTTATGTATGAAAAGAGGTTCTGCACTCATATCACTATATATGCATGGAGCTCAGAGAGGGGATCCTCAGCCAATCAAGATTCTCCCATCAGTCAAGATTCTGCCCTTCCTCACATGGAGAAGCTCTGTGCACACATGTTGTTACATGGATAGGGCCCTTCTTATGCATGTTGAATAGTATGGAAGGCCAGCCCATGCAGGCTCCCACCCCCTTCAAGGTTTTTGTTCTTTCACAGTAAAAGTGACTCCCTTACTAGCATTTACTTGTGCTACTTTATTGTGTTACCTGCATATTGGTAACACTAAATCATCAATTGTTAGAAAGCATATTTAATCAGGTGATTTGATATGATCTAGGCTGAACTCACATGGCAATACTTTACCAAAGTAGATGTTTATTTTATTTATTTATTTATTTATTTTGTTGCATTTATATACCGCCCATAGCAAGTAGCTCTTAAAGAGATGTTGAAATCTCTTTAAAATATTTTTACAAAGATTAATCTGAATTCAATTACCCCTTCTCAAGGTGTCAAAGAACTTCAGTGAGGTCTTTCAGAAGCTGGTGCCTGGGGGTAAAGCTACACTTGTGATGAAGAAGGGTGATGTGGAAGGCAGTCAGTCTCAAGATGAAGGTGAAGGTGGTGCGGACAGTGAAAAGGGATCAGGATCTCAAAGTAGCGTCCCATCTGTAGACCAGTTTACTGGAGTTGGGATTAGGGTAATGGAATATTTTATTTTACCCACTAATGATTGCTGTTTGTATTACTGTAATGCTTAAGAATTAGCAATAACTAGTCTTTCTGTTGTTCCTTCAGGTGTCATTTACTGGTAAGCAAGGTGAAATGAGAGAGATGCAGCAGCTTTCTGGTGGACAGAAATCACTAGTGGCTCTAGCCTTAATTTTTGCTATCCAGAAATGTGACCCAGCTCCCTTTTACCTCTTCGATGAAATTGATCAAGCCCTGGATGCCCAACATAGAAAGGCTGTTTCAGGTAGAGGGTCGTATATTTTATTGTTCAACACAGAAGTTATTTATTTATCTAATTTCAGATACAGAGGAAGCATCTCATAAAAATTAATTGGGATTGTGGGTTCAGTATAGTTGTTTAGTGGCATATGTGTGGCTTGTGGTTGTCCTTTTCCAAAGGTGCAAAAGTGAACTTTTTTTTAAAGGATATGGTTGACTCTTTTACTGTAGCTCAAGGAAGGAGTCCAGACAGGTACTTGCCCCTTCAGTTGACTGGAAAGATTCCTCATATATGTATGGGTCTGACTGATGGGAAGGATGGTACAAAGTAAGGAGATCTCTGTTGAGAGGCATAGGCAGATTCTAGAAGGCACTCTAGCTTTAGTAACATCAGTTATATAAAGAAAAAAACTACAGGAAAACTTTAAGAACCCTTTTCTGTATGTCCTCCTTGTTCTGATGTGGTCCAGAGATGTTAAGATAATTTTATTTCATACATTGAAGAGATATGTTGATATGCCTTAGATATGTTGATCTTTCATCTGAATTCATGATTTGTTGTTAAACATTTGAGAACGAACTAAGAAATACATTGGTTTCAGGTTGGTTTCTTAAATTATTTGAGTCAGTATCAATATATGCTGTATAGAAGTCAGCTCAAATCCAGAAACTAGCATACGGTGCTCCCAGATCCCTGCTGTGTTCTACAGCTACTGGTATTTTTGAATGGTCACTAAGGACAGCCCACCCCACACCCAAGATAGTGAATTTTGCTGGTGAAGATTTGTTGAAAAGCACTCCTGGCAACTACTGCAAGGTAATGGGCAAATTTTGAACCTGATTGGATCCTAAAATTGCACATCTGAATAACAGAGAGGCTAAAACTCATATGAAATGGGTGCCCCCATTCTCTCCACATCACAACATCATAGTATGTGCCAACATTAGTTCAGTTTTAGTCTCAGGATTCTAAATCAGTAGCACTGTTGTACAGAAGTTCTAACTGTGACCAGAACAAATCTGATAAAATCCAAACTAAGTTTGGGAGAAGTTACCTAAAAGAGTGATGTAATGGGGTGGCTTAGAATCACTGCCATTGTTGCAGCTTGTATCATGAGGACCATCATGGGAAAAAGGGATATGTCTGGCCAGAGAAAAAGTTCCAGGTTGGAAAGAAAACTGTGCTACTATTGTAGCTGCTTTTATATAAGACTTAAAGCTTTCACAGTGGCAGCGCCAGTAGTGCTGTGGCTCATTTTCTGGCATAGCAAAAGAGCATTGCAGCGTCCAGGAAGATGTACATCCCCTTGATTTCTTGATTGGTAGATTCCCAATTGAATCTTTCTTCCAAGTCCTTCCACATTTCTCCCACATTTAATGAAGCAAACACTGACCACACTTTAAAAAGGATGCAGGCAAACCGGAACAGGCTCAGAGGAGGGCAACAAAGATGATCAAGAGACTGGAAACAAAGCATGTTTAGACTTGAGAAGAGAAGACTGAGGGGAGATACGATAGCACTGTTCAAGTACTTGAAAGGTTGCCACACAGAGAAGGGCCAGAATTTCTTCTCCATCATCCCACAGTACAGGACCTGGAATAATGGGCTCAAGCAAGATTTTGGCTGAACATCAGAAAAAACTTTTTAACTGTTAAGAGCGGTACAACAGTGGAACCAATTACCTAGGGAGGTGGTGAGCTCTCCAACACTGGAGGCAATCAAAAGGCAGCTGGACAGCCACCTGTCGGGTATGCTTTAACTTGTATTCTTGCACTGAGCAGGGGGTTGGACTTGATGGCCTTAGAGGTCTCTTCCAAATCTACTATTCTGTGATCTATGATCTAAATCAAGTTCCACAATGTGCAGAATTGTCATGTGATGCCCACTTAACCCAATGCTTGAAATTTACTTAAATTTTAATATTGCACTTTTATGTTTTTATGTACCAAAACTAAAGCATATTTTTCACCCACTAAGAAGTATCTTGCAAATTACATCAGCGTTCATTGACATTTGTGTATGTTTTTCCTCTCAGATATGATCATGGAATTAGCAGAACATGCTCAGTTTATTACCACAACTTTCCGGCCTGAACTGCTTGAGTCTGCTGATAAATTCTATGGTGTAAAATTCAGAAATAAGGTATGCATTAATACTTTAGTATTGTAGGCTATGGCTAAGATCCTCCAAAGCGCTCCATTAAAATAAGTAAACTAAGTAAGTTGGACTTTCTTCAAATCACTTTCAGATACAGGCATGTGAATTCAAAAGATTTATGTCGAGGGCTGTGATTGCCCCTGACAATCTCTAGTGACTTGATTTTTAGTGCTTGCATAGATTTCAGCTTGGCTTGATAGACTGAAGGCAAGCACACTGAGTAGATGTGTAGATATACAGACACATCTGAACATATGACTCTGGAGAGTGTTTTATTTTTTACCTTTATTATTTTTAGTACAAAGTACGTACTGTCCTACTTCTAGGTTGCTTTCTGTAGATGGCATTCTAAAAGTAGGCATGTATGTACTTTGTCCTATAAAAAACCCTGTGCTCAGAGGTTGAATTGTGTTATTTGTGTAAAATGTGTGTATCCGTTTAGTTTACATAATCCCTGATGTGTTGCACAGGGTGTGTGTGTGGATGAGGTGGAGGTTACCCTACCCCAGCCCAGAACAGCTCCACTGGCTGCCTTTGAAGTGTAGGTTTGCCAATGCGGAGCTTCATGTTTCTCCCACTGAAAGTGCAGGCAGATGGAAGCACTATTGTTAGGTAGCCCCAAAACAGGGTGTCCCCAGCCGTCCCCACTGTTCTCACTTGATGGCATCAAGCCTGCTCACTACACCAGCTCCAGGCAGGCACAGCCTGCCCCCTCTCCTGTGTGAGCAATAGGGCTGTGGATATGGCAGTTGTCAAGCCACTTTGTCATTTTGCTCCACTGCCCACCCAGGGTTCATCTTTGTTCTGCCATATGAATTACTTCACTCTGCCTGTTCATGGGCGAGATCAAGCATGAAGGACTCCAAAGCTCTGAACAGTGGAAATCTTATTCAGAGATCCACCACCTCAGTTTTTGAGACCTCATTAAGCATTGTCTAGCCACTTTCAAAAAGTATGTGCAAGCGTAAGAGCTAGAAATGAAAGCTGAGACTCCCAGGAAGATTGATTCGGGACCCAATATTGCATTATGAGCTTTTCCCATATTTGGACAGAATGCAGTATTGTGTGTGGGACACTCTGTAGAGTGGCTTTTTCTGGATCATTCATCCATGTTACATGATTATACCTTTCATGTAGATGGACACTGTTTCATAAACATCATAAACATCATAAACATAAACATCATAAACAGCTGTTATGTCAGCTGGAGTCTGTATTAATTACCATACTGTATTTCTCTTGCTGATTTAGGTCAGTCATATTGATGTGATCACAGCAGAGATGGC
The DNA here is from genome assembly GCF_030035675.1 of Rhineura floridana. NCBI lineage: Eukaryota > Metazoa > Chordata > Lepidosauria > Squamata > Rhineuridae > Rhineura > Rhineura floridana. Next base: position 77,408,185 of record NC_084486.1, on the reverse strand, counting down.
CAAAGACTTTGTGGAAGATGATACTACTCATGGATAAGTGGGAAAGAACTGCCGGCCTGTTGGGAAGATGTGTAAAATATTTATGCCTACACAGCTGTGTAAATCTGAAATACATAGTCACTGTTCAAAAGCTACTTTAACATAGTTAATAGATCATCTGAAGATTATAACTTCCGTAGTCATTGGGCTCCATGTTATGTATGTGCTGTTGTATTCTTTTATAAATTATCTGTTAATTTTACCTTGATACTATGCTTGTAGTTTGAAAAATGCATTCTCTTGGAGTTTTGTGTGTGTAATGTGTCTTGCTGTTTAAATGTTACTGGCTTTTTAAATGCCAGCTCTTCCTTCCCAGTTTTAATTTTATTGTTTATACTGCCTCACATTTTTTTTAAAATAGCTTCAATAAAATAATTGTTTTTAATGCTGTAATTTAGGAACATGTTCTTGATCTTGGGAACTGCTATAGTGTATAATGCAGTTTGATTTTGAGTATGCAGATCAATACTTGGCAGTAGAGTTTATAGGTGAATTTAAATTCCTGGATTTTGTGTCATTGGGTTTTTAGATGTTATGGTAGATTACAAATGTTGGCTGTAAATCTGAATGTAAACTTCTGGTTGTGATTTGTGTGCTTCAATGCCTCACAATCAGATTTTCTATTTTATTTTTACTCTGTAAGGAGTTGTTCACCTCTTATCACCACTCCTGCTCCTCTTCCCTCTTCAAGCTAGTTGTGTGCACAATATCTGTTCTGGTTAAATAAAACTTCTCATCCATTTGCCATTTTGATTCCTAGAAAGCATGGGGTGGGAAACTGAGTTTTACATCTCCAATGTAATTGAGATGTAGTAGTAAAACATTCTTATTCTGTGGATGTTTTATGCCAGATGTGGAGAACTTTATCATTATTCGTTATTACCAACATTTATTTCTTGTCCTTCACACAGAGGTCCCAGGGGCTGATGGGAGTTGTAGTTAAGCAGCATGTGACCAAAGATTCCTCACACCTGTTTTACACTATATTTGAGAGTACTCTGTATTAGGCAAGTGTTGTAAGATGGGTTTATTCACCTAAGACTTAGCAAGGTGGCAGTTAGGTGTATTGTGGATTGAACTTTATGCTCAGCCCAACATGCTGCATTCTATTTTATGTTAATCTGAGATTATCTGTATAGCATAGAAGTATGATTTTATATCTAAAGGGGTGGAGGGGTTGGATATAATTATGGAACAAATACCTACTGCATACATTCCAATTGCAGTTTAGTGCTGTTTAGAATATTTATTACCTTAAGAACATTAACAGGCTAGGGTGTTTTCATATTGATCTTCACCAACAAATGAGATCAGAAGTTTACCTTCTGAGAAATGCACAGGAAATGTGAGTGCAAAACATCTTTTAGATAACAGTATGTAAAGGGGCACAAGACCATGGCAAGAAAACATCGGCTGTCTAGTTCCTAATAATTCTGTCAGGTTAGTTTTGTGTCTATGTTTAATGGCAGCTTATGTGTATTCCACTGAAGGCTGCTAAAGAGACTGCAAGTTCCCCATCTACCATACTGCAGAGGAGCTAGGGGCTCAGGCTGCAATCCTCACCTTGTCTTCCATCCCCAGCTGGGCTTTTACAGCGCATAGCTGCTGGGGCAGAAGGGGAGGAGCAGTAAGATCACTGTTAGCTTAGAATGGCACCGGTTGGGCTCAATGTCACAGTGAGACAGGCGCAGGCTTCAATGGATCCTGGGCTGACAGCCCCTCCCCATCCCTGCCTCTAGAATGCCCTGTTTCAAGCCCTTCTGCTAGCTATAACCAATGGGGGAAGTAATGGATCACCAGAGTGACGCCAAAGCCAGGGAGGTTTGCTCTGCTCTATTAGTTACCTAAAAGTAAGCTACAAAGTATTAAGTCACTTTGAAGGGTTATTAAGGTAACAAGCTTTTAATAAATGAAAAAACAAATATTTCTCCTACAGAAGAGCAACCTAATGTTGTTGGTAAAACTTGTTCATTCAGTAAGAATCATACCATTCAAAACAGAATCTCCTGTTTAAACACTGTTCCTGCAGAACAGTGTCTTAATGCTTGTGGACTGATTCACCACACTACAGGGCTCCATAGGACAGCAGGGTCAGTGATGGTTGGGCATTTTAGGGCCACTGACACCTTGGATCTGCTTGTTTTCTCTGCTATTGCAACATGCTTCATCCCTCATTGATCTGGCTCAGAAACGGCGGTAAGGAGAAACATAGCTTCTACTGTCTGCTTGCTCTTTGGCTCCTTCCCTGGCATGCAGACAGCTGGTAGCGATAAGAAAGAGGAGCAATGGCAACAACTGTTGACAATAGGGGCAAGGTAGACTCTGAGAAAAGGGAGCCCACTGATTGTGTTCCTTCAAAATCTCAAGTCAGGCACCACTAATTATCCTCCAGTCTAAAAACACTTTTGCACTGTTAAGCTTCTAACATAAGAATAAAGAATGTAAGTAGTTGTATTTGCCATTTACAGGAAATTATGTCTACTTTTTGCCTAGTTTGTATAAGCAGCTGTTAATGTAAATAGAAGCAACCTACACTGCTTCTATTAGCTCTTTAGAGGGGAAACTACATTTTTTGGTCATCACCTTAGCTAACTACAAAGGCTAATGATGCCAGCAATTTCCAGTTTGTTGATCCCTCTATGGTCACATGTTCTGTATTGCTTTGGAATTTTTTTAATTAAATGTAATAGTTGTTCCCAGTTTGATCAAAACGATAAGCAATGAGGAGGGGAATTAAAAAAACTGGATTATCGGATAATTATAAATATGTATATTTCTTTACCCCCTTTAGGATGCACACCTTAACGTGGTGAGGGGGTTTGAGAGTGTTGAAGAAGGTGAGAGCAATGCAGTCAGGAATCTAGACCAAGAGGCTAGACTCCTAGCAGGGGCACCCATGGCGGAATGGTCAAAGCTGAGACACCAGACTAAGATGCATCCAAACTCAGAGGAACGCAATGGTAAACCACCTCTGAATACCTCTTACCACGAAAACCCTATGAACAGAGTATCCAAACTGCAACACGAGATAGTGCTGGAAGATGAGACCCCCAGGTCAGAGGGCACTCACCAAGCTGCTGGGGAAGAACAAAAGACAAGTGCGAGTAGCGCTGTGACTAATGACGCAGCTGGGTCAAAGCCGAAAGGAAATCCAGAGGCTGATGCGCACAGATGCAAAAGGAGAGTCCGGAGTTGTACAATGCACACAACAGAAACATGGAATGTGAGAAGCATGAACCAGGGAAAGTTAGAAATTGTCAAGCAAGAAATGGAGCGTATCAACATTACAATACTTGGCGTGAGTGAATTAAAATGGACTGGAATGGGATATCTTCAATCAGGCAACTACAAAATATTTTATGTAGGAAATGAGAAATCAAGAAGAAACAGGGTTGCTTTAATAGTGAGAAATGATGTAGCAAAAGCAATTAGGAGCTACAACGCAAGGTCTGAGCGAGTGATATCAATGAGATTAAACGGGAAACCTATTAACATAACCATCATCCAAGTCTACGCTCCAACATCAAACGCAGAAGAAGAAGAATTGGAGAGATTTTACGCAGAAGTACAGGAGGAAATTGATCACACACCAAAACAAGATATGATAATCATGGGGGACTGGAATGCAAAAGCAGGGAACAGAGAAGACCTAGGAATTGTGGGGAAATGGGGCTTAGGTGACAGAAATGAAGCAGGAGAAAGACTTATTGAATTCTGTGAAACCAATTATTTGTTTTTTGCCAACACATTTTTTGAGCAACCAAAAAGATGACTGTACATGTGGACATCACCACATGGTCAATATAGGAATCAAATTGATTATATAATTGGAAACAGAAGATGGAGAAGTTCCATACTTTCTGCAAAAACAAGACCAGGAGCAGACCGGTACAGATCATGAACTGATTGTATCGAAAATCAGAGTAAAGCTAAAGAACAACAACAAAGCAATCATAACACCAAAATACAATTTAAATAACATCCCAGAAGAATATAAAGATCAAATAAGGAACATGTTTGAGGCTTTAAACTTAGTTGACAGAGAACCAGAAGAACTATGGACTGAAGTCAGGGATGTTATCAGGGAGGAATGCAAAAAGACAATACCTCTAGTTAAAAAGAGAGAAAGACCCCAATGGATGACTGAAGAAACTCTTAAAACGGTTAAAGAGAGAAGGAAAGCAAAAGCAAAAGGAGGTAGAAACACGGTCAGAACCCTAAATGCAACTATACAACGACTAGTACGTAGGAACAAAGAAAACTATTACAATAGTTATTGTATAGAAATAGAAAAGGACAACAAAATGGGAAGAACAAGAGCCCTGTTCCAAAAGATTAGAGAAATGAAAGGGAAATTTAAAGAGTAGGGATGTTGAATAATCCACAGGGGAACACACTAACTGACTGAGATGAAATAAAAGGAAGATGGAAGCAATACACTGAAGAACTCTATAAAAGAGATGACAGGATGACAGATTCATTCACGGAGGAACCATATGATGAAGAACCAGAAATTTTAGAATGTGAGGTAAAAGCTGCTCTTAAAATACTGGGAAGAAACAAGTCACCAGGAATAGACAGCATACCAATAGAGTTGCTACAAGCTACTGAGATTGAATCTGTCCAAATTTTGACAAAAATCTGTCAAGAAATATGGAAAACTAAACAATGGCCCACAGACTGGAAGCGTTCCATATATATCCCAATTCCAAAGAAAGCGGATCCCAGAGAATGCAGTAATTATCAAACTATTGCCTTAATATCCCATGCAAGTAAAGTAATGCTCAAGATTCTACAACAAAGGCTATTACCATATATGGAGTGAGAAGTGCCAGATGTCCAAGCTGGATTTAGAAAGGGAAGAGGCACCAGAGATCATATCGCAAACATACATTGGATAATGGAATGGAGCAAAGAATTTCAGAAGAAAATCACCCTGTGCTTTATAGATTACAGCAAAGCCTTGGACTGTGTAGATCATGAAAAACTATGGAATGGTTTAACAAATGGGGTGCCATAGCATCTGATTGTCCTGATGCGCAACCTATACTCTGGACAAGAGGCTACTGTCAGGACAGAATATGGAGAAACCGATTGGTTCCCAATCGGAAAGGGTGTGAGACAGGGGTGTATTTTATCACCCTATTTGTTTAATCTGTACGCAGAACATATCATACAGAAAGCAGGATTGGACCAAGATGAAGGAGATGTGAAAATTGGAGGGAGAAACATCAATAATTTAAGATATGCAGACGATACATACTACCAGCAGAAACCAGTAATGATTTGAAACGAATGCTGATGAAAGTTAAAGAGGAAAGCACAAAAGCAGGACTACAGCTGAACGTCAAGAAGACTAAAGGAATGACAACAGAAGATTTATGTAACTTTAAAGTTGACAATGAGGACATTGAACTTATCAAGGATTATCAATACCTCGGCACAGTCATTAACCAAAATGGAGACAGTAGTCAAGAAATCAGAAGAAGGCTAGGACTGGGGAGGGCAGCTATGAGGGAACTAGAAAAGGTCCTCAAATGCAAAGATGTATCACTGAACACCAAAGTCGGGATCATTCAGACCATGGTATTCCCGATCTCTATATATGGATGTGAAAGTTGGACAGTGAAAAAGGCGGATAAGAGAAAAATCAACTCATTTGAAATGTGGTGCTGGAGGAGAGCTTTGTGCATACCATGGACTGTGAAAAAGACAAATAATTGGGTGTTAGAATAAATTAAACCAGAACTATCATTAGAAGCTAAAATGATGAAACTGAGGTTATCATACTTTGGACACATCATGAGAAGACATGATTCACTAGAAAAGACAGTAATGCTGGGGAAAACAGAAGGGAGTAGAAAAAGAGGAAGGCCGAACAAGAGATGGATTGATTCCATAAAGGAAGCCACAGACCTGAACTTAACAAGATCTGAGCAGGGTGGTTCATGACAGATGCTCTTGGAGGTCGCTGATTCATAGGGTCGCCATAAGTCGTAATTTGATTCCTATATTGACCATTTGGTGATGCCCATGTGTACAGTTGTCTTTTCAGTTGCTCAAAAAAAGTGTTCACAAGAAACAGATTATTGGCTTCACAGAATTCAATAAGTCCCCCCCGAGGTTTTCCTTTTTGACCCAAACTGGTGGGCGCCGGTGCTTGCTTCCCTTTTCACACATATTAACGATACCGGTGAAATCCCTTCAGGATGACGATCTAGTATAGTGGTTCCAATATTCAAGAAAGGCGACGTGGCGAACCCATGTAATTATAGACCAACAAGTCTTCTTGATATCACTTCTAAACTATATGGGAAATACCTTCTTAATAAACTTCTCCTCTGGGAATCCAGTTCCAACATCCTGCATGAGGAGCAAGCAGGTTTCAGAAAAGGTAGGAGTACAACTGACCAAGTATTTGTGCTATACCATCTTATAAAGAAGTTTACAAAAGGTCAAAACAAATTTCTGTATGTGGCCTTTGTTGACTTTACAGCTGCCTTTGATCTTATAGACAGGGATCTACTCTGGCAAAAAATGGCCTGGTCCGATATTGACAAGAGACTGCTTTACTTAATTCGTGTTCTCCATCAGGACAACACATTACAAGTGCGTCTAGGGTTGCAGGGTCTTCTCACCCGCGATATTCAGGTGGGAAAAGGAGTGAAGCAAGGTTGTATACTGGCCCCTTTCCTATTTAATTTTTTTATAAATGATTTTATCCTTGTGTTGTCTTCCCCAGTTTTTTTACCCCCCTCAGTTGGCTCTCGTAAGGTTTCTCTCTTGCTTTATGCCGATGACCTGGCCCTATTATCTTTAAATAAAATCGGACTTAAAAGGATGGTAAACCATCTGAGCTCCTATTGCAAGGAGCAGCATTTATCCATCAACCACTCCAAAACCAAGATAGTGGTTTTCGGCAGAAAAAGCGCAATATCGAGTTGGTCAATTGACGGACGCCCGTTAGAACAAGTTCGTACATTTAAGTACCTGGGCATCTGCCTTAGTGAGAACCTTTCCTGGAAATCACATGTGAGGTCCACCAAATTGATTGGCATCAAAACCCTAGTCCAACTTAAAAGGTTCTTTTATTCCAAGGGAGGCCAGCTGATTCTTCCGCTGCTCACAGTTTATGTAGTCAAACTAGTTGCCTGAATACTTTATGGGGCCGAACTATGGGGGGTACCTGCCACCAGCAACTAGAACCACTACAAAATAAGTTTATGAGGCAGATTCTGGGGTACCCTCCCAGTACACCCGCAGCACATCTCAGAGCTGAGCTCGGCCTCCCCACCCTTGCGGCCAGAATAGACCTAGCCTATTTTAAATACTGGCGTAGATTATATCAAAAACCTGACAGCTCTCTTGTTAAACTTTGCTGGTCAGAGCAACTAGCTAAGGATGGATGCGCTACTTTTAATCAGGACCTGTTGGCCCAGTATAACATATCACAGAACGAGCTCTTGAACCTCAGTTCGCATGCTCTTAGACTCAGGGTCTTCGACCGTGCAGCGGGTCATGACTGAGTGTCAACACTAGTAGCCCCTTTTTGGATATGGTTCCCCGATCTCAACATCTCCCATACAAGACCAAGATATTTTGAGAGCCTTACTCATCCTTCTCTCCGCAGAGCATTTTCCGAGCTCAGATTCCAACTGATGCCTTCGGCTTCTTTGGAAGGGAGATATCTGGGGATACCCCCCCGAGAATCGGAAATGCGTTGCCGGTTGCAATGTCATAGAGGATATTGTCCACTACTTGCTATTCTGTCCTTTATATGATAACCCCAAGCGAAACTTTCTGGCCCAATTTATTCATCCAAATTATGCCCATCACCCACAGGAGTCCGTCCTGGAGCTACTAAAGGACAATTGCATGCAGGTAACAGTAGCAACAGCCAAGTATGCGTTGGCAGCCAAAAAATTACATGCGGCCTACCAAAAACGTGTCCTATTTTATAATAATTGTTTATTTAGTTGAACTGTATAATTTTTATATTGTATTTTGTCACATTTTAATCCTGTTCTGTTTTAATTGCGACGGCCTTTGGTTAAAAGCAATAAACGTTTGAAGAAGTCTTTCTCCTGCTTCATTTCTGTCTCCTAAGTCCCATTTCCCCACAATTCCTAATTCTTCTCTGTTCCCTACTTTTGCATTCCAGTCCCCCATGATTATCAGAACATCTTGATCATCCTTACATAACAATTTTCATTCATACAGGTCCTCCCACATCTTATGCCTAAGATTAAAATGAGCAATTCCCGTCTGTGGGTGAGTACACAAATCTGCTACCTTCTTTCAGGTTCTCAGTCAAGTCAAAAAAGACACATGTTTACATCCTTCAACATGATTTCATTGCAGAAGTGGAGCACTCGGAGCAAAAATTGTGAAGTGAGAATTTGCCTTGTAGGCCCTTCCTTGATAATCCTCCACTGTGCAAAGAAAGCAAGGAAACAAAAACACGCATCCATCCAGATGCGGATGCATCAGCTGTGCTGCATTAGCAGGAAAACTATTAGTTTGGTTTAATACTGACCCTCCCCCTTAATCATTTGGGATGATGGCCAAGCTATGTAGGATTAATTCCATGTTTGTGTCTGCCTAGATTTAAACGGACTATTCAAAATATATTACCCGCTACTGGCAGAGCCAAACTTAGCAGCTGATAGCATTGTAAGATAAAACTGCTAGAATGCCAAGCCAGGAAGACAAGCCAAGTCTTCATTTAGTGCTGTTCTAGTAAACAATCTTTTAATATTTCAACGTGTTTGTAAAATAGATATAGGTTTACTTTCTCTTTGCCAAAAGGGCATTTTTAAGGATCATTAAGTGCTTTTTTGAACTCACCATTGTTGAAATTGCAGTATATGATATAAACGTTTGCTTTAGTTCTTAGCACATGGCATCCTTGGCAGATGAGAGGCCACGGCACCCCAACAAGGTCATCTGCTGCACTGATACCACCCTGAGCCCCTCATGTCAAGTGGCTTTGAACCACCATTTAAAGTTTAAATTCCCACTATTTCAATTCCATATCAGAGGTTGCTGCTTCCAGACAGACTTGAATTCTGGAGTCTCTTTATAGAAATTCACCACTGATCATTCTTAACATTAATGAGTATTTGATCATATTTGTTTTAACCTGGCAAGATTTGATAGATCACATTAGAGATTAACTCAAAATAATCAAGAAATGCCAACAAGTCTAAATTATTTATATATTTCATTCTTTTCAAGTTCAAAATGCAAATTAAAATTTGCTTTAAAACTTCTGCAAAATTTTAATTTGAAAAAATAGACAAATCAGCCATTTTAAATATTTATTGAGGTTCATTTCAGCTCTACTTGTTAGATATGTTTGCAGCCACCACATGGTGTCTGCATGTTTTTCTTTAACTTGCCAGCTGGTTTGTATTACTCAAACAGCAATATGTAACTTCAAAGTGTTGTTGCTTTCAGGTTCCATTCTTCCTAAGGTTAATGACCAAAGTGTGAAGTAGTTTACGCTTCTTGAAGCAAGCAGTTGCTTTTAGCTTGCCTACTTATAAGCACAGCGGGTGAGCATCAATTTTCAGTGCTACTGGAAGCTTGATGCAGCTGTTTCAAATTACATTTCATGCATAGGCAATTATCTGTTTTGTTTGTTCCAAAAATTGCTGCATTCCTTTGAATCAGTTTCCCCCCCAATTTATTCCTGTGGTTTATAGCAATGTTAGTATATCCTAGCAGAAAGAAACCCTAGCCTGTTGAATATGTGACCGAATAAACTGCAAAGTAAGTCAGGATACTTGAGACATTGACACGCCCAGTCATTCCTTGCTTAATAGATGTGTGATCATTTTAGCTCAGGAACGATCACCAAAAGGAATCTGGCTATTACTGCTGCGTAGCTATGTAAACTTCAGTGCTCAATTTTTGTTTGTGAGCCTTTTAAAATATTTGTTTATTTAGGTATTCAGTAGATTTCTCGCCTCTTTTCTGAGCAGCATGTAACAGATATGATATATTTAAAATATAATAAAAGAAAAATATAAAGCACAAGTGTTAACTTCATTCATTAAAAATAAAAAAACCCTTCTAACTTCATGATTTTGTGCATAACATGTGAGAGTAGTATATCCTTAATCAGAAAGGAAATCAAAAAACATTTTTCCCATTCTTGTGATTTCTGGGCCTCTCATCTTTCATGACAATTAATAGTTTTGAACATTGGCAGTGCAATCATGTATGTCTTCTCAGAAGGAAAGTCACAATACGAAAGCTCTCTGCTATTGAAACATCTGCACCAAGTAGCTGGTTAAAGGGCTGAACTGTCGAAAGAAAAGTTTTCTCAATTGCCATCTGACTCAATTCTTTTTCCTGATAATGAAATTCCACACAAACCAGAATTATTTTAGTGTTGTCATTATCTAAGCAGCAGGAATCTAAGCAGAACTATATCAGAGGGTCTTGTACATGTGTGAGCAACTTGTTTCTCTTCCATCCAAGCCCAATACACCATCCATCACACATCACTGCCTCCTTAGATTCTGCATTGTGGATTGATCTTCTAATTCATCTAATGATTTACTCAATATTACATGTTAAAGAAATAACTTGAGTCCATTCAATTTGAATCTTATATCATCTGTCCCTGATGCAGCCTTATCATGTTGTAAATAAACATCTTGTCATAATTTAAGGTGTTCAAGTGATGCACAAAGTTCTCATCATGGAAATTTTTTCCAACCTAGCTTCATTTTCAGCAACTAAAGGTATTATGAGATTGAATGGCTGGAAAGACACTGTTGTTGGAAACTCTGACGGTTGTTGTTATGTGCCTTCAAGTTGATTACGACTTATGGCGACCCTATGAGAGCCAGTGTGGTGTAGTGGTTAGAGTGTTGGACTACAACCTGGGAGACTAGGGTTTGAATTCCCACACAGCCGTGAAGCTCACTGAGTGACCTTGGGCCAGTCACTGCCTCTCAGCCTCAGAGGAAGGCAATGGTAAACCCCCTCTGAATACCGCTTACCATGAAAACCGTATTCATAGGATCGCCATAAGTCGGAATCGACTTGAAGGCAGTCCATTCCCCCCCCCAATGAATCAGCAACCTCCAGTAGCATCTGTCATGAACAACCAGACCTTGTAAGTTCAGGTCTGTAGCTTCCTTTATGGAATCAATCCATCTCTTGTTTGGCCTTCCTGTTTTCTACTCCTGTTTTTCCCAGCATTATTGTCTTTTCTAGTAAATCATGTCTTCTCATTAGGTGTCTAGTATGATAACCTCAGTTTCATCATTTTAGCTTCTAGTGATAGTACCTCAGTTTCATCATTTTAGCTTCTAGTGAGAGTTCTGGTTTAATTTGTACTAACACCCAATTATTTGTCTTTTTTGTAGTCCGTGGTATAAGCAAAGCTCTCTTCCAACACCACATTATAAATGAGTTGATTTTTCTATGCAGCCATTTAATTCACAATTTTCTGAATGGTTGAGGCACACTAAAACCTCAATCCTTATGAGTGTGAGTCTGAGCTAATAGCAGGAGTGCAGGTAATATTATGAAGTGCCACAGTGATGTGAATGACATCTACAGTAGGAGTGGCACAAAAATGTGGGTTCTGTCTAGACTTAAGACAAACTGTCAGTGGTTGTTGATTCACTAAAACTGTTCCTGATTCACTAGTGTAAAATACTAGCAAAAAGTACCACCTCAAAACAATTAACAATTTCCAGGCCTGCTTTTTGTACAAGGTTGCACATTAGGCCACAGTTTCCCTAAGGGGATGAAGCCTCCGCCGCCATCTTGGTTAATGGCAATGCTAAAAGACAGGCAACAGGTAGGTGTGCGTGTGGGGGGGCCATGCACGTGATTGCGCACACACACACACACCAGGCCCAGGGGAAGCTGATGCCCAGGCATGCCTGGGGCTGGCCCTGTATGCACAGATAAATTAAAGCAGTTAATAAAAACAGGTTTATTAGGTAATCTGATCCCTTGGGATTTCAATCACAGAAAGCTGGCTTAGGAATAACCTGTTTTGTCATATGACGGTTTGTCATTTTTTGTTGTACAGTGCATGTTTTTTGTAAACCACTTGGAGGTTTTCGACAATCAAGCAGTATATAAATTTTGTTAAATAAATAGACTATATTTTTATTTATTTATAAATATATTTATCTACCACTATTCATAAAAAATATCAAAATGGTTTATGACATATATAAATATACAGTAAAACCATAGAAACATTTAAAATCAGAAATCATTAGCTATTGAAGAAAATTGCCTCCATAAGCCTGCTGACATAGAAAAGTTTTCAGCCAGCATTTAAAAATCAGAACAGGTTCTTCAGGTTCTATACTTTAGTTACTCAGTTTCTAAAAGGCCCTTTACATTTCAAAGGTCCTTAGCCACATGGTTGTTAACCCCACCCAGCCTGTCTTTTATGCAGACATCAGAGAGAATGATGAGAGGGGGGAGTTTTTGTTTAACTATCCCATGTAAAAACATCAAAGCTCAATACATCTCTGTCAGGTAGAACTCAGCTAACATGAAGGGCATCCTGCTATTAAAACACAGAGAAAAACATGAGACCAAACAGACAGACAATATACCCAGGTAGGTGATAAATAGGAAAAAATATAGGAGACAGTAACATAAAACATAGCTGGACGCACTTGCTTCAACTGTGTGGGTGTACTGGCCAGCTTCTTGCACTGTGCAAGCACTTGTGTCATGAAGCAATTGTCACTCCTAGTATGAGCAATGAAGAGTAAGCGCTAGGGGTTGTTGCATGTAGGTGGTTGCACGGAGGATCCTGCGTTAGGGCAAGAGATTATACCTGATGAACTTCAAGGACTTTCCGTCCCTGTAGTTAACATGCCAGGAAAGCATGGCCCTTTCAAGGCAATGGATCAAATAGAAAAGTAGGGCCAAAGCTATGTAAGGCTGCAACAGGCATAGCTACTTTTAGAGGTAAGCCAATGATCAAAGTTCACTCACTCTGCACAACTATCTCCCCTAGACTGAGCTCAGACAAAACATGTTCTATCGATTTGCAGCTGAAAGGGTTGTGCAGAGGGCTAGAGATGGAAAGATCTGTCACTTTTGGTTCTCTCAGTTTCTCACTTTTCTAATGTTACATTCAGTTCTCTACACTTATGCAGCAATCTGCAATTTTTAAACAAAAGATCCTCATGAAAATTCACAATTTTAGTGCCAATTTCTCCATTTTTGTAGGCAGTTTTGACAAAGGCACACATTTTGCAGGCCATTTGTCACCATATCATGCCTTTTTGCAGGTTATTTTCACTCATATATTCATTTTTATGGACACTTTCCCCTAATATATGCATTTTTGTAAATGTTGTTTAGTTGGCAAACTGCACCCCAAAATTCTAATAAATGCTTATGTCGAAGGATGGCTCTGTTTCAGTTCTCATATTGTCTCGGAAAGTGCAAATCTGATAAATTCTGCTTGAAATGAGAACTAAATTGAAATTCTCACTCATCCCTACACAGCGCTGATTGGTAGGCCTTTGTGTCAACCACAAAGCCAGTTGTTGCTGCTGTTTTTTTCTACTATTTATTAAGTGGATTTATATAGCTGTCCTAAAACATAAATTCTCTGGGTGGCTCACAAAACAAATCAAACAATTAAAATGCAATATGCAACACTAAAACTTTTTAAGGCTAGAATCCTAAGGGGGGAGGGAGGAAGAGAGAACCAATGACAATTGAATCACCACACCCAAAGACTTGCTGGGCTCTTGCCAGCAGGGGTGGAGCATTCTTCTGCTCCTTGGTCCTTTTCTGTTGTTGTTTCTAAATTGTGTAATTTTCCTCCCATTGGAAACATTTGTGAGGAAAATAAACTATGCCATTTTCAGAGCGGATGTAGTCTTTATTCCTGGGGGGGGGCAGGGAATGGGTCCTTTGGATCCATACCTTCTGGTTTACCCTTGGCACACTCCCAATCTGCACCTGACATGGCCCCCTATTCAGCCCTACTAATGTCAGAGGGCAAGGGCTGTGAAAGATTTTGTGGAGAGGGAGAATCAGATTTCCCTCTCCAAGACTGGAGCTCTCTGATTCTCTTCAACGCTTCCTATTGTCTCGTCCCCCCACTCTCATGGCCAGGGATTTGTAGGACTGCAGGGTACAAACTAAACACACAATTAACATACAGTTGTAAGACTTTTAGGAACACTTTTTAAAAGCATAAACTATTGTTGTTATTGTTGTTGTTTATTTATACCCCGCCTTATGGCCCAAACTACTAGATAGAGTTGGGAAATGTTTGATCATAGAAACATGCAAGGGTTTTTTTGGGGAGGGGAAAACCAAAGCAGGCACCTTACTGAAACAACAGAGCATGAAGCAAAAACAAAGAGGCATGAGGAAATCAGTATTACAGAGACACTCTTAGGGTTGTGCTAGTTGTGTGTGTCTCCGCCTCTCTTTCCTGAAAACGGGCACACGATGCTAGTCAAACTCCACCTATTTTTGTTGTTGTTATGTGCCTTCAAGTCAATTACGACTTATGGCAACCCTATGAACCAGTGACCTCCAAGAGCATCTGTCATGAACCACCCAGTTCAGATCTTGTCTGTGGCTTCTTTTATCCATCTCTTGTTTGGCCTTCCTCTTTTTCTACTCCCTTCTGTTTTCCCCAGCATTATTCTCTTTTCTAGTGAATCATGTCTTCTCACGATGTGTCCAAAGTATGATAACCTCAGTCAGTGTGTTCCCCTGTTGATTATTCAACATCCCTACTCTTCATTTAAATTTCCCTTTTATTTCTCTAATATTTTGGAATAGGGCTCTCTACCCTAAAATTCTGGTCAAATCAGCTCGAGTGCATTTTTAAAAAAATATTCAGCTTCAGACACATTTGCGACTGATCAGTAGATCAAACCATTGCCCCTCCAGGTGTGGCCAATGGAAACGCTTTGCTGTAGGCTCAGGCAGAGACAGTGATTGGCCCAATGCTTTGCTGTGGGCGGGTCATGAAAGATCTGAAGTCAGCAGTGGGGAAGGGAGGTGTGTCCAGCCAAGGGCAGAGTCACTTTAAAATGCAGCCATAAACAAAAATTCTTGCTGCTTTTGAAGCGACTAGTGTGCCCACAGCCTAAGGTAGGTTAGGATTGCAGGTTTAGGGGCTGTACATGCTTTATTTGAAGAGCATCTAGAGGTAGTAAAAACAGCATCTGCTCCTTTTTACAGGCATGTCTGTGAGCAGCCCAATAAGCCTTACACAATTTGTCTCTAAATTCTTTTACTTGCAGACAGTGCACTTTTAGTAATATGGCAAACTGAAAATTCCATCCCCCTACCAATTCAGAGCCACATCCCCCCAAAAAGTCAAGTCAGTTCCAGCCACCACAGTAAGATGCTATTTGCAACATTACAGGTCATTTATCAGCTTACAAAGTCCTTTGTTTATTGTGATAAAATGCCAGAAAAGCCACAGAGAAGGCTAGAATTCCAGTGCTTGGAAAAGTTACTTTTTTGAACTACAACTCCCATCAGCCCAATCCAGTGGTCATGTTGGCTGGGGCTGATGGGAATTGTAGTTCAAAAAAAGTAACTTTTCCAAGCTCTGAGAATTCCAAGACAACAATGTAGTCATTGCAGGAATGCATTTCTACCCCATTCATACTGTTTGTAATACAAGCAAGCTCCTCCAGAAATAAAACTGGATATTTGGATTTAAACTGGTTAAGGCATCCTATGCATCCTTACTGTGAGTAAGGATGCCCTACTGAGCTAGATGAATTTATTTCCAAATAAATATGTATTTAGAATGTTCTGCTGAGTATCAGCAGCAGAGTACAGAATCTGTGAGAAATTTCATCTCAGTACTTCCACAGGTTGCATGCAG
The DNA here is from genome assembly GCF_030035675.1 of Rhineura floridana. NCBI lineage: Eukaryota > Metazoa > Chordata > Lepidosauria > Squamata > Rhineuridae > Rhineura > Rhineura floridana. Next base: position 77,392,275 of record NC_084486.1, on the reverse strand, counting down.
TATTCTTGCTCCCACAGAAGTAATGAATGCACCATTTATTTTAATACTGGGAAGAAAGAACAGATTATCTACTGAGGTTTGGCAGCACTGAACAATGCAGAGAAGGTCAATGTAAACCCTGAATACTTTATTAAATTTGAATGCAATTAGCAACACAAATCATTGTGAGAGGCTGTGTTGTGGAGTGGTTAGAGTGTTGGACTAGGACCTGGAAGACCAGGGTTCAAATCCGCACTCAGCCATGAAGCTTACTGGGTGACCTTGGGCCAGTCACTGCCTCTTAGCCTAAGCTACCTTATTGGGTTGCTGTAGGAATTAAACAACAACAACAACTAGTACTACTACTACTACTACTACTAGTAGTAGTAGTAGTACTAGTAGTACTATTATTATTTTTATTATTATTATTTTATTATTATTATTTTATTTTTATTATTTTTATTTTATTTTTATTATTATTATTTTTATTTTATTATTATTATTATTATTATTATTATTATTATTATTATCCCACCCAGTAGAAGCCTAGGGTTGCAAACAAAAACACTAAAAACATTCTAAAACATCTTAAAAACAGACTTTAAAATATATTAAATATATAAAATATATTTAAACAAAACAGCTTTAAATACATATTAAAACAAAACACCTTTAAAAATGTATTAAAAAGCAATTCCAACACAAACCCATGTAGCCGGACATGCTATTGACCTTGTGTTTGTCTCGGGAGGGGAGGGAAGTGTTCTGAAAGTGGGGGCTGTTTCTTCTAACCCCGTGTCATGGTCGGATCACTACCTGGTGAATATGGATCTCTCAATGCCGCCCACCCTCCGCAGGGGACAAGGACCTATTAGGATGGTCCGCCCCAGACACCTGATGGAACCTAAGGGATTCCTGAATGCGCTGGGTGATTTGGAGCTGACTGAAGGACGCCCGGTCGAAACCCTGGTAGTGGAGTGGAACAGGGAGATCACCAGGGCGATAGACCAGGTGGCCCCAAAACGTCCTCTCCCACTGAATAGAACTCAGACAGCACCCTGGTATACACCACGGTTGCGGGGTCTGAGACAGGAGGTGAGACGACTAGAACGCCGGTGGCGGAAATCTTGCGCCGAAGACGATCGGACACTGGTCAGAGCGGCAATAGCGGCCTACCAGGTGGCAACAAAGGCAGCAAAGAGGCAATTCTTTGCTGCCTCTATTGCATCAGCAGAGTGCTGTCCCAGGAGGTTGTTCCAAGTGGTCTGAAGTCTGGTAGGTCCAGTTGCTCAGGAACCCTTGGAACATTCTAAAGCCTTCTGTGACACATTTGCTAAACACTTTGCCGATAAAATTGAGCGCCTGAAGAGCACGATTCCGTATGCCGTGGATACAGGCAGTGGGCCAGAGTCGGCCAGTTGCATTCTGGTCTGGTGGGATCGGTTTCAGCCTCTTCCCTCTGAGGAAGTGGACAAGGTGCTCTCTACTGTGAAGCCAACCACTTGTTTGCTTGATCCTTGCCCTTCGTGGCTCATTATGATCTGCAAAGAGAGACTGGGCGAAGGGATCAAGGCAGTGGTAAATGCATCCTTGGAAGAGGGTGCAATGCCATCAGCCTTCAAGGAGGCTGTGATTAAGCCCACCTTAAAAAAGCCCTCCTTGGATCCCCAAGAGTTGAATAACTTTCGCCCGGTCTCTAATTTACCATTCTTGGGCAAGGTGATTGAGCTGGTGGTGGCCAGACAGTTACAGACACACTTGGAGGAAACAGATTACTTAGATCCTTTCCAATCGGGCTTCAGGACTGGACATGGAACTGAAACAGCCTTGGTCGCTCTGGTGGATGATATGAGGAGGGCGTTGGATAGGGGAGAACACACTTTCCTCGTCCTCCTGGATCTCTCAGCGGCTTTCGATACCGTTGACCACGGTATCCTTTTAAATCGCCTAGAGGGATTAGGAATAGGGGGCACTGTTTTACGGTGGTTCCATTCATATCTCTCAGACAGGCATCAACGGGTGGCATTGGGGGATGAGGTTTCAGACCCTTGGCCCCTCAATTGTGGAGTGCCACAGGGTTCTATCCTCTCCCCCATGCTATTCAACATCTATGTGAAACCGCTGGGAGCCATCATCAGGAGTTTTGGGCTGCAGTGTCACCAATATGCGGATGACACTCAGCTCTATCTCTCATTTAAGTCCTCACCAGAGTTGGCTGTGAATACCTTGTCCAAGTGCCTGGAATCCGTAAGTGGATGGATGGGAGAGAATAGGCTGAAGCTAAATCCCGACAAGACCGAGGTATTGCTTGTAGGTGACAAGAGAAGGTTGGGAGATTTAGACTTGGTGCTTAATGGGGTAAAATTACCCTTGAAGGACCAGGTCCGTAGCCTAGGGGTCATTCTTGACTCCCAGCTGTCCATGGAGGCTCAGGTCTCGGCAGTGAGCCGGGCAGCTTGGTATCAATTACATCTGATACAGAGGCTGCGACCCTACCTTCCTGAGCATCTGCTCCCACAAGTAATACATGCTCTGGTCTCCTCTCACTTAGACTACTGTAATGCGCTCTACGTGCGGTTACCCTTGAAAACGGTCCGGAAATTGCAGCTGGTACAGAATGCGGCGGCACGCTTGATAAAGCATAGCTGTCGCCGGGATCACATTACTCCAGTGTTGGTAGATCTACACTGGTTACCAGTTGCTTACTGGGCCCAATTCAAGATGTTGGTGCTGACCTTTAAAACCCTATACGGTTTCGGCCCAGTTTACCTGAAGGAACGCCTCCAGTATCACCAATTATGCTGCCAGACAAGATCAGCCTCAAAAGGCCTTCTCTCGGTTCCGCCAGTCAAAACAGCTAGGCTGGTACGGACCAGAGAGAGGGCATTTTCGATTGTGGCCCCCACCCTCTGGAATTCGCTCCCTTTTGACCTTCGACATGCCTCCTCCCTGTTGGGTTTTCGCCAAGCCTTAAAGACCTGGCTATTCAGGCAGGCCTACAGGATTTCTGGGGTGGATTAGTTTTATGTTGTATTAATTGAAGGGTGGTTTTAGATTAATTGATGATTGTGATTTATGCTTTGTATATTGCATTTATATTATTGTAAGTCACCTAGAGTGTCCGTTAGTTCGGACAGATAGGCGACTAAGAAATAAAATTTTATTTTATTTTATATTATATAAATGCAGACTGGGATAAGGTCTCTTACTTCATAGGGTTCAAAGGAAGCGGTAGGCATCAAAAAGATAACAGATGCCTGTCTAATATTTAAGGGGAGGGAATTCTAAAGGGTAGGTGCCACTACACTAAAGGTCCGCTTCCTATGTTGTGTGGAACGGACTTCCTGATAAGATGGTATCTGCAGGAGGCCCTCACCTGCAGAGCATAGCGCTCAACTGGGTATATAAGGGGTAAGACGATCTTTCAGGTATCTTGGTCCTAAGCTACATAGGGCTTTGTACACCAAAACCTGGCCTGGTAGCTAATGGGCAGCCAGTGCAATTCTTTCAGCAGACCCACATAGAGCATATTACAGTAATCCAGCTTTGAGCTTACCGGTGTACTGAATAAGGAACAGGAGAGCCATGTACACTACCTTCAGGCTGGACATTCCAGTCTTTCGGCCTCTGTGTCACATGCCCAAACATCCATTCCTGTCAAATCTGCTTTGTGATTAGTTTCTGTGAGTTTTGGTGCCAACTAAGCAGAACACAAGCCTGAAGCTATTTTTTCTTTATTAATAGTTCCTGTCTCATACACTCATCCTTCTAAAATTTTGCAGGTTACTTTCTTAGAGTCAGTTTTATGATGTATGCCATTTTCATAATAAAATTATGAGATTAAGTGCTTCCTTTTTTAACCATTCCAAAACTGTAAAGATTGCCCTTGCAGGAGAATCACTGCAGCAGTCCTTCTGAAATTTTGTAGGATTCATCACCTCAAAAAAGGCTATAAAGCCTTCACATTTCATCCAGTTCTGTCAAAAATGTAAAAACGTATAGTCCATTCCCTTTAAAAAAAATAATTAAACTTTTAAAGGTGTCCAGCAGAAAAATCCTTGGACCTTTTTGCATGAAATTTGGCAGGCTTTATCAGAAGGAGCTATTATGCATGCAAATTGTATCAAATTCTGACAAAAGGAAAAACGTTATAGCTGTTTTTAATTCCCCCTTAACAGCGAATGGGAGAGGCACAAAGCTTCCCCCTCACCAATTTGGATATGTACCCTGAACCGAATCAGACAGCCTCCAAAGCACTTCAGACCAACTTGGGCTATTTTCCAAAGTACCCAAACTGAATCTGAACTGAATCTTGTGGTTGGTGCGCACCCCTAGTAACCAGTGCATGAATAACTGAGGCCAGTCCATCTTCTCAAGACAGCCATCACTGGCAAACCAGCTGAAGCCAGCACTGTTTAATTAATTAGTTAATTAATTAATTAATTAATTAGTTAATTAATTAATTAATTAATTAATTAAATGTATACCCCATATTTTCCTCCAAAGGAGCCCAGGGGTATTGTTAGTGGGTGGCCCAGGGGGGTTGATCTCTGGGCCTTTTGTGCACAGCCCCAAATCTCTTGTCCCTCTATCTATTTATTGGTATTTGATTACAGGGGTAGCTGGACATACTGGAAAGTGTAGTGCCAGTGAGACCCCAGCCACCTACATCTTAATTTGCTCTAAAGCACTCTATTTACTTATACAATTTTTTATTTATTTTATTAAATTTATATCCCGCCCTTCCTCTCAGAAGGACCCAGGATGGCAAATTTTTGTTAGGAGCCTGTGCCCTGAGGGCTTTAACTCCCTAGCAATCCTTCTGATAGCCACAGATGTCACTTTGACAACCAGAGATATTAAGCACTTCTGCCATTTCACATTGACTAACTCTGAGGCCAATCAAATGCAAGATCTTTTTAAAGGCTGCAAGCAAAAATGGCTTCTCACTCAGAAACAGATGAGCTGTTTAGAACCAGCCATCTGGGAACCTTCCTGTTAAATTTTAAAAAGCACTATTTATTAAAGCTACATTTGTCCAACAAATGTTAATAATTCTGCAGAAAACAAAACATCCAAAAGCTGACTTCTCTAAGATGGTGGCGAGTGAATGAGGCTGCCATTGCTAACAATCTCCTTAACCTTTACCACAGTTCACTGTCTTGGCAGGCATTGATGACTTGTAATCTACTTGTACAAGAAAAACAACAACTATAATTTGCAAGAAATTGCCATTTGTGTGCCTTACAAGTATCCTATACAAAATTTCAGAGTTAAATAATCCCTCCTTTAATGTGGATGCCATCCTTCCTGCAAGCTGCAGACTAGAAGGCTCAAACTCTCAACAAAATGAAAATGTAATAACTTCTGTCAAAGCATAGTACAAATCGATTGCCTTGTTTTATTGCTCGAGACAGTTAAATATGAAGTTTAAAGATAACTTATTTTTAAAGAGCACAGCACTGGAAAAGTAATCAGTATCTATTTAATGATGTAAAGAAATATTTTTGTTTGGGAAAGACATTCCTAGAACTAAGATTAAAAATATAATGAAAATTATGGGGAAGTATAATTGATTGCCATTAGGATTACGTAACACAAAATTAATTTCCCAGTCAAGCATTATTTCTGTGTAATGTGTCACACGTTCCCTATGTTTCTATTATCACATATGATGATTGTACATGTGTTTCTTCTGTTACAGGAAACGCAATGAGAAGCAGGCTTATTTGTCATGTACACACAATATAATAGACATGTAGGCATTTGTCAACATGTGCATGTGCGTATACCACTGTATATGGAAGACACATGCATTCTTCTGAGAAGCGATATAAATGTATCAATATTGTCTAAAGTAGCTCTTAAATTAAATGTATTTTTAGATAATCAGAGATTAATCATTATTTTCTTTGTCTCTTTCTTTTGTCAGTACTTGCCCAAATTCTCATGAAGAAACAAACCTGGGGATGGTGAGGGGGGAATGTTCAGTCCTTTCTGAGGCTTATGTCTTGCAGTGTAGGTTACAGTTATGTCCCCTATCTGTACAGAAATTCTCAAGTGTTTTTATTTAAAACAAAGATGTCATTTCTGTAATGTGACAGAGAGAAAAGTGGTTAATGATTCTGTCTTCACATCAGTTGTATTAGAGACATGTCACTCAGTGGGGCTACTCTGGAGTTAGTTTTTTCAGAACTGAAGTATTAGTAGCTGCAATCTTGTCAGTGATGTAGTTGTCCAGGGTCTCAGGGGGTCTTAGACCCTTTACATTTTGGGAGCAGGATCCCAGCATGAGAGGAGACTGTGTTAGCCACTGAGAAGAGTTCTCTAACATGCTTCATTGTCCAATCCTGTTGATTGGAGCCAATCAGAGTGAAAGGAGGTGAGTCAGCCACTGAGAATACTCTTTTCATTAGCTAAACACTCTCTTTCATGCTTATTGGCTCTGAGGAACGTCTATTGTTGTGGGAAAAGGCATTAACAAGGCATTCATTCTCAATCCAGGAGCAAAAAAAGAGGGAAGGGTGTGGCTGTGACTATCATGAAGGGACCCTGCACTTCTGAATTTGTGACTACGCTGCTGAATCTTGTACACACTTACCTGGGAGTAAGTGCTTTCAAACATGTAAAGCAGGGATGGGGGATCTGTGGCCTTCCAGATGTTGTTAAGACTATAATTCCCATCATCTCTGACCATTGGCCATGCTGGTCTGGGCTGATGGGAGTTCAACAACATCTGGAGGGCCACAGGATCCTCATCCTTGATGTACAGGATTACACTGTTAGGTTTCAATTCTATGCACACATACCTGGGAGTAAACTTAATTGAACTGATTATTGAATGTATGCAGGACTATATTGCTAATGAGCCAAGTTGAATTAGAGGAAGGACCAAGGCTCAGTGGCAGAGCAGATGATTTACAGGCATCTGTTCCTGGCATCTCTTCTTAAAACATAACCAGGTAATGGGTGAAAGGAAAGGCCCCTGCCTGAGACACTGGAGAGTAATTTCTAGCCTGGGCAGACAATCCTGGGCCATATAGATAAACAAACTGACCTCCTGTGAGGCAGCTGGAGTGTTATAAGGCACTTTTTACAAAATGAAATATGACAGACACGTACAAAATTTCAACATGTAAGTGCATTCTGAAAATAACTGAAGTTTTAAACTGATTAAATAAGTTACACTATACTGCAGAAATCACATCTAATCTTTTAATTAGGAATTTGCAACATATGGAATTGTAAGATGAGGCTCCCCTAATTATCTCCCATGCTGCTTCAAAGAAAGCTAAGAATTTCTGCACACAAAACTCCGTATTGTGCATACTCTAATGCTCTCTGTCTTTGATCTTCTGCCATCATATAGATAGAACTCCAGAATCTATTGTAAATCCCTCTGTAATTACTCAAATATCTTGCAGGCACTTGTTTATTCAGATGTTTCCTAACCAACTTCCAGTTGTTAACCTTCTACTATATTGAAATTGATTCTATTTTCCCACTTGAGTTAAGCCTGAACACTGGGTGGCCCTACCATTAGATGGTGTGAAGTGGCTGACTCTGGTAACAGATGCTGGAGGGCAACAGTGAGGTGTTGAAGAACAGAGCTGTGGGTGTTGCATTGCCTGTTCTGCATGCCAGCTGCCCTTGTGTATGGTGGAGGACCCTGTCCCATCATCAGTGTTAGTCTTTGCTTCAGGCTATAAAATACTTTGTGCCCTGAGCAGTGGCAGAGTAGGTAGTGCTAGTAACTTCATTAATATTTATTTCTTGTATAACTTATTGATTACAACTCATCCAAACAATTAAATAGCTTGAAATACAAACACTGCAACCAGAGAAGAGAGGAATTCAGGAAAAGAGTGGGAAGTGGGGAGAGGGTTCATAGCAGCTTTCCCCAAAGGGGTGTCCTCCAGATGTTTTGGACTCCAACTCCCATCAGCCCCAGCCAGTGTGGCATCTGGATCCAAGAGCAGATTATAGTTAACAACTGACAAAAGAAGCAGATAGTGATTTGTGCTCTCATCCACATTCACCACGGGCAAACAGGGTGACTCTAGTACCCTAATGCTAACCTGCCGAGGGCCCCCATTTCCTCAAAACCATCAATGCGGGCTCATTCACATGAATATGTGAGTCTGTAGAAGCCATCATTTTTAATTGATTTTTACCCATGCTGCTTACCAGTGCTAACTGGGTCTGTTTTTGCTTTTTACATGCTATCACATCTACAGCTTTTCATATGGGCGAGACCCTGGATCCAGGCTCAACTCAGTGCAGAATGGACAGCCCAGGCAGCTTTCATATGACTGGTTTAGCTCTGGGCAGTGCTGGTGAAAGCTTGAGCAGGCTGGCTAAAAACAACAACACATCAGTGCCACAGCTTCAAATGGTCTGTGAATGAGTCAAGCTCAAATCTGTCAAATTCATCATGAAGCTCCCAAGCCAACAGAAGTTCTGTCCAAGTCAACAACTGACAACTCCAAAGTTCTCTCTTTCTAAAGTTAGGGATGATATAGGTGAATCTCATGTTTGGTAAATTAACACTGGCAAAACGCTTTTGGCAACATCCCATAGACAATTGCTTTAAACATTTAGTTGTGCAGGTAACTGATGATCCTGTTTGTCTTTATTATGATAAATGCAAACTGCAGTCTCTGATCCTTTTTGTAATTTGTCAGTTCTTCAGATATGTAATAACTGCCTACTGAAATTTCAAGAGGTGACTTCAGGACTCTGCCATTATTTCCCCAACAGACAGAAAAGGATGGAGACCTTGATGTGAGCCCTTGACCTTAGCTGACAGCCTGGCGGCGCCGACAACATACCAGCAGAGGAGTGGTGGGGGTGGACATAAAAGACAGATGGCACAATTCATCATACACTAGGAATAAATAAAAGCTGCTTCAAGCATTACTAGTGCAGTGATGACTGTACAGTCTACAAATATGGAAGCCTGCCAAACAATTATAAACACAAAGGATAGTATGGCCACTGCAAAGTGAGCCCAAGAAAAAACAGAAGGAGGAAGAGTGTGAAATGCAACTCCCTAGAGCAATTGCCCAGTGCTTCAATGAATCTGATTTATACTAGCACAATATTTGCAGGTAAGTCTCTTTCACTGTCCTGAAGATCTTAAACATGACAATCAGAAACTACCTTTAGCTGTCAATATAAGGCTGCAGTCCTAAGCACACTTGAAATGGAAATGGACTGCCTTCAAGTCGATTCCAACTTATGGCGACCCTATGAATAGGGTTTTCATGGTAAGCAGTATTCAGAGGTGGTTTACCATTGCCTTCCTCTGAGGCTGAGAGGCAGTGACTGGCCCAAGGTCACCCAGTGAGCTTCATGGCTGTGTGGGGATTCGAACCCTGGTCTCCCACACTGGCTCTGAGAGTAAATCCCATTGAACTCAACAGGACTTATGTCTGAGGAGACAGTCATAAGATTTCAGTGTTAATCATTGATCATTTATCTACCACATTTGTATCCTCCATTCTTTTAAGAGCCCAGGATAGTATACATCGGAGCGCCTTATTTTATCTCAACAATTCTATGAAGTAGGGCAAGCTGAGAGCGTGTGACTGGCCCATGTTTCCACAGTGAGCTTCATGGCTGAACAGAGATGTATGTCTTATCTCCCTGATACAAGTACTCCAATACACCAGGAGTGGGCAGACTTGTAGCATGCACAATCTATTTTTTACCAGAACCTCAAGGTCCAGTAAGTGGAGCCAGAGGCAAAATGATACACAGAATCAAGAAAGATTTACTAATAGGCAAAAAACCTTGCGGTTTAAGAACATACCTATAGCCCACAGCTATTCTATCAAACTTTAAAAAGTAGGGAAATTGGGCAGCTATAGTGAATGCACCAGGGGAGCAGGAGACCTGAACTCCTCTCTGAGATATTGTACTGCCCTACAAATTGGTCAAAATGCAAACACCATTTGGGTTGGTCTTTCACAGTCCAATCCACTTCCTGTGTAGCGTGGAAGAATTTGGTAACATGTGCCTCTGAGCATATGGTGAGTGGTGGCAACACTTGTCATCTCCAAAGATAGAGAATTATACTTTTGTATGTTTGCTGGTGTTCTTCTTACTTTGCTTCTTTCCTGTGTTATTAATGTTTCTACAGAGAATCTACACTAGAAAATTTTATTTCCCTCATTATTTATCCCAGAAATTTGTGTCAAATTTATTTTTATTACTTTCAAAGCCTTTTTATTGGCCATATGATGGTGAAGACAGCCTTTTGTGTTTCAAATTGGAGGTTATGTTCTATTTCTATTTTGGGTGCATTAACAGTGGAATTTGGACCTCCAGTTTGATGAAAAATCAGACTGATTCCAATATGTTGCTACTTCAGCAATGACTCTAGCTGTTGGAAAAAAGAGGATGCATATTTTCAGCCTGCTATGTTTAAACCACTTCATTTAAGGCAAGGTGGGCACAGTCAATTAAAAACATAGAGCACACCTAGAATTTTGCTAGAATATATTTCACCTCCCACTGTTTTATCTTGTGCAAATTGAGACACTCCTGAGGTCCACTGGAGACTATTCTGCAGAAGTCAGTGCCATTATTCCACAATTATGTTTGGAGTTTTTTTAGTATAAATTTTGCAAAGTGTTGCTGTACTTCACATATTCACAGAAATAGAAACAAAAGAAAATGATTTCCTATAGGAAGCTTCACTAAAATTGCAAAGGAAATCAGACATATTCAAAGTAACCATGTGAACTATATCAACTGTCTTAATAATGTTGCTTCCTCCCTGCTAAAACAAGATCAGCACAGCACATGTCTTCTTTCTATTATTTGGGCTGATTGCAGGTGTTGCCACCACTCCCCATATGCTCAGAGGCACATGTTACCAAATTCTTCCAAGCTACACAGGAAGTGGATTGGACTCTCATGGCTGTATAATGAAGCATCTGAAAACACGCTCACTCCATAACTGTTTCATTATCAGAATTGAGCTCACAGTCCTTTCACACAAAAATCTACTCCTGGTTCCCTTCTCTAAGCTTTCTTTGTTTCAACAGTCTAGCTCTTAAGAGATTAAAAAGATGCAGATAGTGATTTGTTGTTGTTGTTGTTGTTGCTACCATGAAATAAATGGGAGTCTAATGTACTGCAAACCACAGTGATCTACTAGTAGATCCCAATCTAAACATTGCCTGCCCCTGCATTACACTAGTGCTCCTCTAATAGACATTTTTCAGAACAGAGACACTTTAAACAAATATTCTCATTACAAATACTGTATAAATACTGACACAAAGCCACTGGAGAAAGCTGCGGTGGCTCATAGCGGATGCTTCCACATTTGAGCACTTTAGCACTGCTGAGGCATCGCTCTTTACCCAACATTCTAATATAGTCCTATAATATGCAATGTCCTTTTCCATGGCCAAGATTCTCCTGAAATGTATATTCATAAGTAAGCCCTGTTCAGCAAGGTCTCTGGCAATGTCACATAAAAGTTTATTGATGGCAGGACAGCCCATTTAATTCCTTTCTATTGATCCTTCCAAGGATCAATGATGAAAGTGGATTAATGATGAAAATCTTGTTAAGTTCCCCTTGAATTGTCTCTCTCAATTTTCACAATGTCAGTTTCTGATTTTCTTTCACTAGTTTTTTTCCTTTCTTTTATAGCAAATATAACTGTTTTGCTATTTTAAAAAAGAAATGTGAAAATAATGCAAGGAAAATAATAAAACCTGTCAACCACCTCCTTGTGGGAACAGAAATGGACATTTTGAGTATTTGAGAGACTATTTGGGGAGCAGTTCCTTAGCTATTCATCATTATCCCAGCCACAATCAACAGGAAATATTACAATGACTCCACTTGCAAACAGGAAGTGTTTACTACTTAGGGCGCAGGAACACTGAAATGCCTTGATACTGCTTTGACTGTCAGCAATGGACAGAACCATTTTGCAGTTGTGTTTTATAAGCAAAACAAAACAGATTTGAAAACACAGGAAAACAGAAGGGGGAATCAGCAAAAATCACCCACCCCTTTTCACTAGTAGTTGTGTCTGTGAGCAGAGTTTCATTTTGGGGAAGTTAGGATTCAGGCCACTGGAATTTACTTTGAGTAAACACGCTTAGGTTTTGCTGTATATATGTAAATAGCCCAATCCTTACAAAATGTACATTTAAAATATTTTTATACTGCTTTTCTGTTAAAAGTAATTATCTAAAGTGGTTTGTAAAATTTAATATGAAATAATGATAAATGTAAAGTAAAACAATTCAATAAAATTATACCAACACACACAGTCTAAAATCATACAAAACCAGAGAAAGCAGTAAACCCCCCCAAACCCAGCAAACATTCACCACCAATTAAAAGTGTGTGTATGTTTTTTTTTTTTTTTTTCAATAATTTTTATTCAGATTTTCATAAAACATACAAGACGAAATCATAAAACATTCAAAGACAAAAAACAAAATCAAAAATAGTTAAACAAAAAGAAAAAAAGAAAAAAAAACAAAAATAAAAAATAAAGAGTAAAATATTGACTTCCCATTTGTCAAAGATCAAATCAGTTATAAGTCTATAATATATAACAATCCTGTCTCTTAAGTCATATTATAAAATCACTTTCCTCCAGTAGTTATCTTACTTAATCATCAAATCTCATAAACATTACTTTATTCTTTCCACAAAAAGTCAAAGAGAGGTTTCAATTCTTTAAGAAATATATCTATCAATTTTTTTTTCCAGATAAGCATATCGATTAATCCATCTCATTACTAATTATGATAATCTTATTGTCATAACCATAGTCAAAATAAACATTTCAATTAATCCATCACATCAGAATCTGTTAGGTTCAGTAATTTCAGTAGCCATTGTTCTATTATCCCTATTAGTTCCATTTTCCATCTTCCATCTTCAGTAGTCTTGTTAAGTCCAGTAATTTCAGTATCCAATCTTCCATTATCAGTATTCCATAATAATCTTGCTGTCAAAGCCATAGTCATATAGTAAGAGTCTAATGGGAATTACCTCTATCCCAAATATTTTCTTGCCATCCATTCTGAATAGGTTGCTGAAATACTGCTGTAAAATCATATCTCTGTTCTTTTTTTCAAAATACACTGGGTCATCTCTTGAAAGTTTTTCCATTGTCACATGGCTGCAGTTAATTCCATAGATTTTCTCTATATTGGGCTCCATCACATCATTCCAGTCCAGAAGATTATCCATGCCATTAATAACTTTATCTCTAGAATCTTCATTAATTTCTTCAGAGATAACATTGAGTTCCAAACAATTGATTTTATTTCTAAAGTCCATAGACTCCAAATCTTGTTCCTGTTCCACGTTTGTTCCAATCTCCGGGATCTCCTCTCTCACAGGGACCCCTGTTCCAGTCTCCAGGGTCTCCTCTCTCACAGGGACCCCTGTTCCAGTCTCCAGGGTCTCCTCTCTCACAAGGACCCCTATGTCTTTAATCTCCTGTGTCTCCAAACAATAGATTTTGTTTCTAAAGTCCATAGACTCCAAATCTTTTTCCTGTTCCACGTTTGTTCCAATCTCCGGGGTCTCCTCTCTCACAGGGACCCCTTCCAGGGTCACCTCTCTCACAGGGACCCCTATATCTTTAATCTCCTGCTTCATTTTACTCAATTCAATTTTCAGCTCCTTACAACCCTGTCGCAGGTTTTGTTTCGTTATCTCAATCTCATCCATTAAAAGTGTGTGTATGTATGTGTCCATGTGCAATTAGGATTGAGCATATCTTTCTATTAGGATGTGATTTTTAGGTATACATGAGAAAATACTATTTATTAGGAGTCACTCGTATTTTTCCTGCATTGTGGAAATCATATTGTTGAACTCTTGTGGATGAATCAAAGAGAAACTTACATCAAATCTGAGAGTTGCTCTAAGAATTCTGACTTCAGGCACAATCAGGGATTATGTTTCTGAAATTTCCCTTTTTATAAACTAACAAAAATCCAAACATTAAAAGTGGCTTCCTTTTACAGATGATGTTGTTGCTGTTGCTAGCACCACCACAGACTCACGAGCATATTCAACTTGTTTTTACTATAATTATTTTACTGTAACAGGTGCTCAGTAACACCTGTGTTTTCTGTGGTTTCACCATTCAGCTAGTAGATGTTTGAAAGCTATTTGGAAGGCAGACAGAGATGAAGTATGTCTCTAATGAAGCAGTATCGCAATGGATAGTATATTTCTGGAAGATGATTTGAGGCCTTGGACATGCTATAAGACATGAGGCTGAAGGCCAAGTACTTTCAACCCCCTGCAAATCCATCAGAAATGCTTTGCCTGGTTTGTACCATCTTAATGTGGGCTCTGCAACATCAATAATTAAAAAGGGTGATGGGGAAAAACAAATGTGCTACCACACTTAATGAGGATTATCAGTATTCAGCTCAGAAGCCTGGCTTGTTCTCACAACTTTAAATATTTTTTATCTCTTAAATCAACTTTTTAAAAAAAGGCACATGAGACTTTCCGGAGAGCAATCTGCAACAAATTTTTTACAAGCCCAGCAATCCACATATCTTTTTGATTGATGTGTCTATGACAGAGCTGTATTTGTTGGCATGCATTCCCTCCTTTCATCCCTTCTAAGGAAGCACCTTAATTAATTTCTCTGCAGTTGCTCTGGCAGCCCCACCCTATGTAAAAATATTCACAAGGAGATGCTGGGTGTATTGGTTAACATCTTGGTGATATTACAGGATTGCTGGTTTTCAGAATCACCGCTTGCTGGCTTCCCCAAATACAGCTTTTCATTTCATGACTTGCATTGTTCACATATCAGAACATATTTCAAATTCATTATTCTAAGTTTGTTGTGTGTCACAAATATCCACTGTCTTTGGAAACCATGGGTAGAGACACACTTACTGTTGGACCAGTTCCAGTGTGTCTCTATCTCTCTCTTCTCAAAACAGGGGCATACAACGCTAGCCAACCCCCACCCCTTTTTAACTCTTAAAACCTCGTGGGATAAACTCCAGTGCTCTTTTTAAAAATTCAGCTTCAGGGAGGTTTTGCAACTGATTGGTAGATTGACCCTTTTGTCTTCCAGGCTCAGGCAAAGACAGTAATTGGCCCAATGCTTTGCTGTGGGCGGTCCTGAAACATCTGAAGGCAGCAGTAGGGAAGGGAGGTGTGGCCAGTAGAGGGTGGTGTTGCTTCAAAACACAGTCAGAAAAACCATTCTGGTTGCTTTTGAAGTGAGCAAGCCTATACATGTCTACATGAGCTCAATGGACTTACTCCCATGTAAGTGTACACAGGATTGCAGCTGAACTTGGTTCTCATTGAAATCCATGGGACTTAAGTAATAACTATCTCAACCCATTGATGTTAGTGGGATGTAACAAGAACTACCTTAGATCCAACCCATAATGTATATCATTAGATATAATTCCTTGGAGCTTAAAAAAATGATGATGGATATAAATCCAGTTCCTTGGAGTTTAAAATGAATTATAGTTATAAATGCTGACCCCTGTCATAAATAAATCCAGAATAGCAACAGCTTCACCTTTACTGAAAAATAAATGTCTGACCTCTTCTAAACTGATTTAGAACACACTAATCCCCAAACATCTAGATAATGAGACTTTATGCTTAAAATGAGATGACTGTTGTCACTAAAAGAATCTGATATATGGTATGTGCCAGTACAAGAGCCATTTGTTTCTAGTTTTGTAAAAGTAGCATGCAAACTCTCTGCTGTACAGGTGTTTCATCTGAAAATGAAATGTCAAGGTATCTTTAGTTACCTTTTGATCTTCCCTACCATCATGCACTGAAGTTTTGGTACTGTAATCTTCCCTGCACACACTTTGTGTTATTTGGTCTATTAGCTGCAAACAGCATTCCACAACATTGGAAAGATTGCTGTTTGTGTTAACCTTTCCAGAAGAGGTTTATCTATTGGCACTGGGAATTATGATATGAAATACTCCACTGTTGAGGAGTGCGAGGATTATCAGATTCATGTTTTGTTAACCTATAGCAGTTCCAGGGTCCTGTTGGCACACTAATAGTCTGAAGCTCTAGTTGCAAAGTGTTTGAAGCATTAGCGCTTAGTACTGGGGAATGAAAATAAGAAACATTTCAATGTCATTTCTATGTTGTATGCCAACGACTGTCTTGAGAAATCTTTTGTGTGTTTGTCTCCAAAGCCAAATGTGGTTCATACAAAAATTATAGCAGATGAATCTGTAGTAGCGAAAGCAGCCAAAGCATGGCTCAGAAGCAGATATGTGTATACTTCAGGGAAGCTTAGATTCACAGCTGAGCTTTGCACGTAGGTTGCCAAACAAGTAGATTTTCCTATGGCAGAATACCTTCGATGTATGAAAATGTTTTCACAATAATAATTGGTATATTAAGTAGCAGCTGGCTACAACTGATTTGTCATTAGAAAGTTCCTAGAGATCTGGTGGACTGCAGATTTAACAGATAAGTAATGTATGCTGCTTAACTTTGCCTCATATGTTTGTTTGTTTATTCAATTTATGTAGTCACCCATCAGTAGATATTGCCTGGGTGGCTTACAAACATAACAATACTAAAATAGATAATAACAAATAGTAATAAAAATATACATAAATCCTGTAAGTAAATAAAACAATTACGTTCCCAGAGGTTTCCATTGGTTACCTTCTTCCAGTCAAGTAGCGCTTGGAATGATAATGGCCAAAGTATTTGCATCTGAAGAGGTAACGCATTCACCATAATTAAAATTCTGTCCTAATCATCAAAGGAAAGTGAAGGCCAAGTTAATGCATGTCATGCATATCTTGTTTCTCCAGTGATCATCTGGTAAAAACAAATCACAGTTGATGTCTTGTAATCTCCTTTTCATTGTTTAAATGGCTAGAAAGGGTGATGAAAACCCATTCTAGGAATCCCATATTAAAAATATGCTTCATAAACAATACTAAATATTTCTACCAATACATTTAACACTGTTATTATAAGTAATGTTACAGCCTAAGTCCAAAAACAATCCTAACTCCCTGATCTTGCTGCTGGAGGTGGCTGGCCTCTGTGTGCAGGAGGGTTTCATCCCTGTGGAGTTTCCTACTGTGACCATGGAAATTATGACAGAGGAGATACTACCACCACTGGCGGTAGCAAGCACAGGGGCCCAAAACTGAATATTATGAGCTGGGAGCAGAGCAGAGAAAAACTAACCAAGGATCCATTGGATCCAAAGCTGCTCCTTTCCCTGGAGCTGGTGTAGCAAACAAAAGAACAACAATCCCCCAACTTCTGCTTTGAGTTGCCCCTGTGCTCCCTAGCCAGGGTTTGAATTGCTGTGCCCTGTTTAACCCTTCTCTCAGCGGGCTGATGAGGACTCTCTGCAATGGCAAAAGAGATAAGTGCTAATAAAAACATTGTAACTTCTCAAGCATGAAAATGAAAGCGACTCATCAGAGTCAGAAACTGACATGTCTCCAAGGTTGCAGAGGATAGAGAAGAGGCAGTTACAAGTAGCTCACTTTTGTCCACCCCCCCATTGTAGCTCCCCCCTTGTAGCTCATGCTGAAAAGAGCCTGAATTAATAGTGTTAACTGCTTGTTACTGCTATTGCGACAACTTGTCTGCTGTTGCTTCTAGTGTCTAGGATGCCTGTTCCTGTTTGAATGCTGGTTTAGGTCTAGCATAGATCCGTGTTCTGATTTCTGGAATAAAGTTTTATGCAGAAAAACCCAGACTCCAACTCCTGAGTCTGCTTCTTTGTTTGGGAGCCAGGACAGGGCCAGTTCCAGATGCTGACCCTTATTCTCATGTAGTAAATTAAATGACATGCAGGCCACATAGAAGCAGTAGTTATTTTTGCCCAGTAAAAATAGTTGAACCTCTGGCAACAGAGGACGACAGGATTATCCTGAGCTGGAATTCAGATGTTGCAGACTTAATACAGCTTTTATGTTCTATCCTATTAAATCTACATAGAAAAAAATAGGAAGGGGAAGACACTGACTTTTTCAGATGCATGGAAAATATGTGTAAGGTGGTGTAAGAAGCCAGAAGACATTTCCAAGGATTAGGTCTGAAGTGTCAGAATATTTGAGCTAGGGATGATATTTAAACAGTTTCCAGAAGGCTGAGGGCTCAGACTGTGTATGAGGCACCACCAACAGGGCTTCCCCTGCTTATGGAACACCATGGTCTAGATTATGACCATCTCCACAAAGCCATTTAAAAATATTTCTCATATTCTTCCCATTGCCATTTTGTTTGCCACCATCTTTATTTGTCCGTTAAATATTTTGTTGAAGAATGCATAAACAGAAACAACTGATTTTCTATTGTTACTCATAATTATAATGGGCTGTATTCAACTAACACATCCTGTCAATGCAAGGATTTCCACTGGCACAATGGAACTTTTCCCCCTTCTCCTTTGCTGTGCCCTCCTCAGATCTGCTAAAGAGGATTAGGCGTACCCCAGAACTGATAGAGGGGGTATGTGGGGGAAGGAGAGGGGCAGAAGTAGTTGTTATGCAAATATTGTGCAAGCATTAATCTTTGTGCTGATGGAGCGTTCATGAAGCACTATGCTGGATACAATCCACTATGATTTCATCAGGATCCTACTGCACAAAGAGATATATCTTTTGCTATAAGTAACTGGAGCAGTGCAAAAAAAATGAAAAAGATCTGGGTCTTCATGCTGAAAATGAACTCATTCCAAACCTTTACTGCACAATAGATCTTCTCCTTGCATTCTACTACATAAAGGTCACTACACGTTATCATTATTATTATTATTATTCACATTTTTGCACTCAGTTGTCTCAAAGCAACTTACACAGTATAAATAAAAACAAAGACATTAAGAACAGAAAAACACAGCAATATTTATTTATTTATTTATTTTGTATCCCACCCTTCCTTTCAGCAGGAGCCCAGGGCGGCAAACAAAGCACTAAAACACTTTAAAACATCGTAAAAACAAATCTTAAAATACATTAAAACAAAACAGCATTAAAAACATTTTAAAAAAACTTTTTAAAAGGGTTAAAAACATTATTAAAAAAACATATTAAACAATTCTGACACAGATGCAGACTGGGATAGGTCTCAACTTAAAAGGCTTGTTGAAAGAGGAAAGTCTTCAAAAGGTGCTGAAAAGATAGCAGAGATGGCGCCTGCCTAATATTCAAAGGGAGGGATAAACACTATATATGTAAAAGAAATAAGCTCTACCCACCCACTTGAAGGATAAGCACAACAAAGGCCACTGACATACCTCACTATCCTCCCAATTAAAAACCATAAGCCTAGGTAAATAAGAATGCTTTTGCCTGGTGCCTAAAAACAGACACTGATGGCACCATTCCACAAAAGGGGGGCCACTACTGAAAAGGCTCGTTCTTTTTGTGTGTGAATAGTGTTTTACTGAGATTTCTAGTAAATGTAACAACAAACAAGTAAAACAACAAAGTACAATAAACATGTCACTCTATATAAAATAGAAAAAGTGAACATTCAGCAACAGAAGCTTTATATATAAAATAGAAAGAATACCAGAAAGCAGAATAACAGAATGAAAAGGCTCATTATTGTGTTGCCATCCTCTGCACTTTTCTCATAGAGGGCACACAGAGAAGGGATTGTATTGAATGCAGTGCTAAGATGAATGTTCCATCAATGCAAGGATTTCTCCCCTTCTCCTCCACCCATGTGCTCCCTAAATCTGTTCTGGGTTTCCCCCCAACCCTCTGGAGCAGATTTGACAATGGTATGGGGTGTGTGTGGGAAAGGAAGGGGGAAATCCCATTGCACTAGTGCTAATCCTTGTGCTAGTGCAAGTCATTTGTTGAATACCCTCCAACAGCTATGCGTACATCTTATATGTAGAAATATGACAGTTTACTTGCCTTTTAGAACAAAACATTATGCATAGTTCTATTAATCTTGGCTTTCACCAACTAAATTATGAGCATTAGTATTTGCAGGCTTCATTACTTATTTACTCGTATAATCTTATTAACTGAAGTATCATAAGGCTCCATTCTCAACACTTGGGACGGAGGAGTAAGAACTATGTCCAACTAACTTATTTCTGTGTATTTGAAGAGTCTCCTGAGTATACAGAAACTGCTATTCTATCTGTGGGTGGCCCTCTTTTGCTAGCAAATTAATAAGAATGACCCACCCTTTGGTATGACAAGAAACAAGGGAAGTGCGCAACAAAAAGTTGCAGTGTGTACTCTTCTTGATCAGCATGCAAAGCAGGTGTAGTGTATTGGCCCTCCAGGATTGCCATACCAGGAACTGCTGAGTCAGCTCCAGGCTGATTAGTTTCAGCTTTTACACCATCCCGTTTTTGCATATTCTAAAATCTCATTCAGTAGATCCCACAGGCTAAGAGGTGGGCTATCATTTTTCTGGGCCTTGGATTGGAGTTTCTTAGATCATAGATAATTTCTGATGTGAGCTTAGGTCAGTTCACCCACCTCTGCTGATGAGCTTAAACAGCTTATAGCAAGGATGGGGAACCTTTTTTAAGCATTCCCTTGGGCAACCTTCTAGGATCTATATGCCATTGTTGCATGGAGTCAGAGAAAAAAGGGGTGGACCAATGGATGTAACTCTTACCTTTATACAGTAGGCTACATTCTAACCATATAAAAGCCACAGCTTTCTCTCTCCCCTACTCCTCATCTCTCCATCCTCCGTTAGGCAAACAAAACATATTATCACAGTTCATGGTTACATTCCTGTAGTGTATTGGTCCTCCAGGCTTGCCATATCAGGAACTGCTGAGTCAGCCCAGGCTGTGGCAGTTTCAGTTCTAGGCCTGCCTTACAAGCAGCACCAGGCTGTGGGCCTTGTTCCCTATATATAATTAGTTATAGTAAAGTTCTTGTTATTATTTAGATCCTCTGTGTGGCCTCTTCCTTCATTATACTTTTCACTGGTGATGAAGGTGGGATCTATTGAGGCACACACAGTGTTTTTGTATTAGAGGCCGAAAGGGAGAGAACATTTCTCCTTGGACTGGATTAGGACATCAGCTTGGGCCTTGCGGAAACCACTGCAAAGCACTCCAGGTCAGTGTGTATCTTGTGGAATATGGCCACCCAAGGGCATCTTGAAGAATTTAACACTGCATGTCCCAGTAAGTGGGAAAGTTATGCAGCCGGGCTGGAGTTTTACTTGGCAGTAAATGGCATTACGGAGTCAGAGAAGAAGCGTGCTGTGTTACTCAGTGTCTGTGGGCCGGACACCTTTGACCTAGCCCAGGCTCTTGTAGCACCAGCAAAACTGGCTAATACATCTTATGTGGATATCCTGAATGCTTTACAAGGACATTTCTCTCCAAACCTGTTAGAAATAGCACAACATAATTCTTTCTACAGACGAAACCAGGGCCCAGTGGAGATTGTGCCACTGTATGTTGCTGAACTTAGACACATGGCAAAATACTGCAATTTCCCAAACCTTGAGGAGATGCTGTGTGATCGCCTAGTCTGTGGGTTGCATGATGAGGGCCTGCAAAAGTGTCTGTTTGCAAAAGGACAGCTCTTGTTCAAGACTGCATTAGAGGAAGCTCTGGCTACCGAAGCAGCAGCAGCAAGCACCCGCAAAGTGCGCTTGGCAAGAAACTCACCCTGTTCAGAAACCCAGCTGGCTAAAGATTCAAATCAACAACTTCTAGAGATCCACAGGTTGTAGTGCAAATGCTCATCAACCAGAGTAGTTGCTGTAGGACCTCCAAGATTCAGACAAGTTTCTCCAGTGAAATGTAAGAGCTATGGGGATCCCATGAATGGCATGCCTGCTGTTTCAGGTGCACAGTGTCAGTACTGTCAAAAAGTTGGGCATATTGAGTGAGTATGCCAAGTCAAAGCTGAAGCAGCCGCCCCCATAAGTGCGGTGGAAGGGAAAACACCATCAAGGACACAAAGCAGTACCACACACACTGTACAGAAGTTTTCCACATAATGCAGAGGAGGTGATTAACCACATCAAGCCAGGGTTGCAACACTCCACCAATGTGAGGAAGGTGAAGGTGACAGTTGCCATCCAAGGCACTCCATGTACCATGGAAGTTGATTCAGGCTCAGGTTATACAATCATCTCATCAGAAACCTACCAGCAAATATTTCCTTGTGGGGGGCCACAAATTGTCCCTTTCCACTCCAAACTTACTAATTACCAGGAAAATCCGGTTCCAATAAAGGGTGTATGTGAAGTTGAGGTGCATTACCAAACTTTCCATGGAACTTTACAGTTATTGGTTGCTCAAGGACATCGCATCAGTCTCCTTGGCTTAGACTGGTTTGAGTCATTGGGCATTGCTGTCACGGGGGTTCACCAAATTGGTGAATCATTATGGGATAGCATCCTAAATGATTTCAAAGCTGTTTTTGATAAAGGTCTTGGGAAATATAAGGGGCCTCCTACTTTGTTGTTCTTGGATCCTACTGTGGCCCCCATCCGTATGAAACCCTGTCGTGTTCCGTTCGCACTGCAAGCAAAGATTGATGCTGAACTTGATTGCCTCATAGAGCAAGGCATCTTGGAGCCAGTGACACACCCTACATGGGAGACACCCATTGTCACTCCATTGAAGGCCAATGGCAACATCTGCATTTGTGGTGACTACAAGTGTACTATCAATAAAGCCCTGCATCAGCATCCATATCCAATCCCAGTGGTGAGTCATCTTTTGGCATCACTTTCACAAGGAAAAGTTTTTCCAAAGTATGACCTGGCACAGGCCTATCAGCAACTGTCTGTGGATGATGCTACTGCTGATGCTCAAACTATCACCACTCATCGTGGAGCATTCAGAGTAAAACGCCTCCAGTTTGGTGTTTCTGTGGCCCCTGGAATTTTTCAGAGCTTAATGGAAGACATTCACAAAGGACTACCAGGTGCCATACCATATTTTGATGATGCCTTGGTTGCCAGTGACTCCATTGCTGAACTTGCCACATGGGTGCAGGATGTACTGCACCATTTTGCTGTTGCTGGTCTCTGGGTCAAGCATGAGAAATGTGTATTTGGTGTTTCCCAAATTGAATTCCTTGGCTACAGTATTGATGCTGCTGGCATTCGGCCTACCCCAGAAAAATGTAAAGCAATTCATGAAACTCCAGTGCCCCATAATAAACAGGAATTCCAAGCCTTCTTGAGACTCTTGAATTTCTATCACACCTTCTTGAAACATAAGGCTACAGTGGCAGAACCATTGCATCGCCTTCTTGACAAGCATGCTGCATGACAGTGGACAGCCTGGCATGATAAGGCTTTCCGTGATGTAAAACACCTGTTACCGTCTGACAGTGTCTTGGTGCACTATGATGAACAGAAGCCTTTGATTCTCACTTGTGATGCATCTCCATATGGTATTGGAGATGTCCTGAGCCACCAACATGGGGACTCTTGTGAGGTGCCTATCACTTTCTACTTCAGAACAATGTCTTTAACAGAATGGAATTATGCCCAAATTGATAAGGAGGCCCTGGCTATTGTGGCTAGTGTAAAAAAATTCCATGACTATGTCTATGGTCAACCATTCACTGTTGCTACTGACCACAAGCCATTATTGGGATTGTTTGCCCCTAACCAGCAGATGCCTATTATCTCCATGGATGTTGTGGTGGGCGATTTTCCTGAATGCATACAATTACACATTGCAACATCGTCCTGGCAGGAGCATTGCCCATGCTGATCCTTTGATCCACCTCCCTCTCTTTTCTGCTGGGGTTGATGACATGGGTTGCCAAACACCATTGTCTCAGACAATGGGGCCCAGTTCACATCTGCAGAATTCCGCACATTCCTGGATAATGGACTGATTCGGCATGTCACTTCAGCCTCTTTTCATCCAGCAACCAATGGCCAGGCCGAGAGGATGGTCAGGACAGCAAAGGATGCATTGAAATGGATTGTAGAAGGTGACTGGGACCGATGCCTTGCAAGTTTTCTTGTGACACAACACATCACAACTTGTGACACAATGGGAAGGAGCCCAGCTGAGCTATTTATGAACAGACAACTAATGACTCTGCTTGATCGGTCGCATCCTGACTTGACCGAGGACCAACCAAGGGAGTCCGTTGCAGTTCAAGAACCTGCATGGGTGTTCATCCCAGGTGACCCTGTGTATGTCAGGAACTACAGTGCTGGTGAAACGTGGATTCCTGCGACTGTGACCCAGGCCATGGGCCCATTGTCCTACAGGGCTCAAACACCAGATGGCCATGTGTTACGTCGACATGTGGACCAGATGAGAGGATGAAGCCCAACTCCATCAGTTCTCTCTGAGGGTGCTGGAAATACTCAAGTGGAAAGAGAAAATGAGCCAGTGGCTGCTCCTGATGCTGGACAAGAGCAGTTGCGCCTGGACCTTGAAGTGGACCAGCATGAACTAGAGCCAAATGGGGAACTAGGGGATGCACTATCAGCTTCAATGCAAAATTGTCATTGATTGACCCACACCAGGGCTTGTCCCAAGTATCTTCAGGACTATGACAGCTAGAGGGGAGGGGTGTAGTGTATTGGTCTTCCAGGCTTGCCATACCAGGAACTGCTGAGTCAGCCCCAGACTGTGGTATTTTTAGTTCCAGGCCTGCCTCAAGCAGCACCAGGCTGTGGGCCTTGTTCCCTGTATATGATTAGTTATAGTAAAGTTCTTGTTGATATTTAGATCATCTGTGTGGCCTCTTCCTTCATGATACTTTTCAGCAGGCACACCTTCTTTTCATTTCAGGATACTCCATTCTCCCCCACCCCACCCCTCAGCTTTCTATTTTTACTTACAGACATTCAGCATTCTATGGCCACTGAGCATATCCTTACTGGACTGTTCTGGGGACTTTTTTTTTGCCCCTTAGGGTTTTTCCCCCAAAGATTTTCTTGGAGCTTGGAACTATGGCTACATTATTCAGCATCTGAGTTCACTATTAGTATATAGATGATTATTTTTATTAGGACAGCTTACAAAAATCTCACACACACACACACACACACACACACACACACACACACACACACACACACACACACACACACACACACACACACACACACACAGAGGGATTGGTACTAAAGGGACTACAAACGTAAAATTTAATGTAGAAGGCATAAAATCAGTGTCAGGCTCTACCTTCAGTCCCTCCCAAAGGCTCTCTGGAACAAGATCGTTTTCAGAAGTCTCTGGAAAAACAACAGGGAGGGAGCAAAGCAAACTTCTTGGGGTAGAGTATTCCAAAGCTTGGGGGCCACAGCTGAAAAAGTTCTTTTCTGCGTGTCTGTCAGTCTAACATCTTTAATTCCAGGCACGCAGAGAAGACCAGAGGCAGATGATCCTAAATCCCGGGCAGGTACATATGGGCGTAAGCAGCCCCTCAGGTACATTGGTCCAAGGCCGTTTAGGGCTTTAAAGGTCAGAACCAGCACTTTGAATTGGGCCCGGAAACAAATTGGGAGCCAGTGGAGTTGATAAAACACAGGGGTAATATGTCTCTGCTCCGTGCTCCAGTTAACATTATGGCTGCTGCATTTTGAACCAACTGCAATTTCTGAACCATTTTCAAAGGCAGCCCCACATAGAGTGCATTACAGTAATCAAGCCTTGATGTCACCAATGCATGTTTCACTGTGGCCAAGCCAACTGCCTCCAGGAACGGGAGCAGCTGGTAGACCAGTTTGAGTTGGCCAAAAGCACTCCTGACCACCGCAGCCACCTGATATTCAAGCAGCAGGGCAGGATCCAGGAGGACTCCCAAACTGTGGACCTGCTCCTTCAAAGGGAGTGCAACCCCATCCAGAACAGGTTGCAACCCCGTCCCTGATGCAGTTTTTCCCTTGACCAGCAGTACTTCTGTCTTGTCTGGATTAAGTTTGAATTTGTTAGCCCACATCCAGCCCTTCACAGCCTCCAGGCACCGGTTTAGGATGAGCACTCCCTCCCTGCAATCAGGTGGTAGGGAGAGATAGAGCTGACTGTCATCAGCATATTGATGTCAAGGTATAGGTGACATGCTCAGCAGTAATTCAAGACTGATTGTATCCACAGTCAAACAATTACTAAAGAAAACAAAACTGGAAATTATATGTGCATAAGAGTAAGCCTTAGATTTTAAAAAGCTAACACTAAGAACCAAAGAAGGTTCCTTCTGAAAAGGCAGAAAAGCAGGTCAAGATTTACAAGGGTGTAAAATTATATTTAATGGAGTCAAAAGCATCATGCATTGATCCACAGATTCCACATTTGTCTAGAATATCACGTGATAGCTGAAACTTAAACAGAGAGGCTTAGTCAGCTGATGAAAGGCACATACTATAACATTCTCCTTCAGATTCAGGAAAGCAGTTGCTAAAGTAATATTGTCTTTTGCATATATAGTGAAGGGATATTACTGCCTTACCCTCTACCTAAAACTGTAGACAACATAATCTTTGGTCTTCATTCTAAAAGTTTAGAGAAGTCTGGTGTGCACAACTGTATACTGTGGCATGAACATTAATTGGAATCTACACTT
Organism: Rhineura floridana; assembly: GCF_030035675.1. Classification (NCBI taxonomy): domain Eukaryota; kingdom Metazoa; phylum Chordata; class Lepidosauria; order Squamata; family Rhineuridae; genus Rhineura; species Rhineura floridana. Next base: position 77,365,753 of record NC_084486.1, on the reverse strand, counting down.
TCCCGATGCATCTGTAAGAAATACACGTAAGTGCAATGATCTCATGAGGCAATCCACTTGCAGGTTGCTTCTTGCAGTTGTATTACTTTGCATCAAGCAATTGCTATTCTCCAATTTATTTCCTCCTTACTTTCCTTATTGCAAACGTTTGATTTTGGGGAGAAGGGGATTTGTTGTGGTAGATAAACTTTACTTGCACAACATGAATTTGCCACTACCTGATTTGAATCCCATCCGAAACTAGCAACTATCTGGAAGCACCCTAGGAAGGTAAGGGGAAAAGATACTGGAAAGCGTGGAGTAACAATTGCTTGAGGCAACATAAAACCTCCCCACAAACAAATCAGAATGAGTGCTGCTCAATACATAGGCCATCTGGAAGCAACCCAAAAAGCATAATGGATGAAAAGTCTCCAGAATCATTTGATTGCAACCTAGTGCTTTAGGGGTCCTGTGAAGGACAAAAATATGTGCAGTCTTCGAAAGGCTAGCCAATGAGGAGGAGGCGGCGGCGGCGGCGGGAAAAGGAACACACAGGCGCCCACGTGAACCTCTCCTATGGACGCGCCGCAACGAGACAGCTAAGCGCACGTGCATGAGAGATGCGCGCCAGAAGTTCAGAAGGGGCGACGTGAGGGAGACAAGCGAAGAGAGTATTGCGTCAAAAAGGGCCAAAGGGGACGAAGGGTCACTGCGCCCCCCAAAGGCTGCGCACGGGATTTAGACGCTGTAGACGCGAAATTCTCCGTTCCCATCCCAAGAGGAAATGAGAGAATCCTTCCCCGTCCCTCTATGAAAGACTATCCTAGGTTATGGGCGCTTATCGTCTCCTTGCAGCCCCCCCTTCCCAATCAGCAAAATCTCCGAAATGGCCGGGGCTCCAGAAGTCTCCGTCCTGGCGTAGGAGCGGGCACCTCCTCCCTCCATTGGCTCCGCTGCACCAGACGTCGCCATAAATGCTTCTCTCCCTCCCCAGCCGCCTGCTGCCCCCTCAGCGAGGACTCCTTCCAGAAGGGCGAGCTGGCGCGAGTGGCACTTGCCGCCGCCGCCTGCTTTGAGTTCCTACTGTATTAGACGCTGTTTAGCCGGCCGGGATCAGGCGTCTCGGCGCTCTCCCCCCTCGTTGCTTCCGAGGGAGGCTCGGGTGGTGCTGGCTGACCCTTCAGCTGCCTGAAGGGTCCCAGCGGCTGCCATGAACCAGGTCCCGGACCCCAATAGTCCTGACCAGCCTGACAAAGATACCTGCAGCTCAGCTCAGCTCCAGCCGGGGGTCAACAGCGGTCCCGCCAGGGGGATGCCGCAGTTACCGAACCTACCCCAACTCATCCAAAAGTAAGAGCTGTGCTGTGAAGTTTGGGCGGGGTAGGGGTGGGATAGGGTGGGGAGAAGGGGAAAAGGAAGAGGGACTAATAGTTTCCTTTCTGTTCTATTGCTGTTTATCTCCTCTCTCTTTAGCTCTGGGTTGAGAGACAGCAACGTGCCCAAGAAATTCGTTTGTAAAGCGTTCCCTTTGGGGTTACTTAATAACTTCAGCAGTCTTTTTTTTCTTTGGAGTATTTCCCGGTAGTGTACATACAAAAAGGGGTCCATAGCCGACGCTTCTTTCACATTTTATCCTCCAGTAGGCTGGTCGGGAATGCGCTTTATCTTTCTAGTCTTCCACAGCAGCGGTGAAAATTCCTTGATGTATATTCCACTGATGTGCATTCTAAATAGTTAAATTTTGTTCCTCCACTTTTGGCATCCAGTTTTCTTTTAAACAGAAAGTCTAGCTCATCATATGATTACGAGCAATAGGGTGCTTCTTGTAGGCTCCGTTATCTGTATGTTGGAGGTTTAGCGTTTCTCCAATTTAAATGTGAGTGTACTGAGGCCTCAACTGAGTGGAATTAGGTGTGCGGGAATGCAAACAAAATACAAGTTCTTATATGTATATATAGTAGTAGTAGTATCTGTAGGTGAAATGTACTTGCCCTGTCAAGTTATCAATAGTCACATAATCACAGTAATCTATTGCTATTTAAACTTCCACATATTTCCACAGTGGAGGAAAATTGGTATGTTAATGCGTCCAAAGGCTATTTTTTTAATTAAAAGAAATACCTGAAAATTAACTGAAATATGAATAATACTGTGTAATAGAAGGCATTGGGCTGAAGAAAAATAATTATGTGATTGTGTTCAAATATTTTTCCCCATATGTTTAGAATATTACTGTAGAAGAGATTCTGGATATTATTAAATAAATTTGAGAGTTGTTAAAATAGCAAACATTGCTGTCAGAGCCACAGTTTGCCTTGATGACTAAAAAAGATGTGGAGTGCTGCAATTTAGCACATTGTAAAGATATTTATGTTATTGCCTAGGGGTCCCAAAGCAAGTAAGTTTTTTTGTGTTCATTCATCAGATCTGTTTTATGAGGAAGGAAGTCTGTTGAGCATTGCCAAGTAATGCTAGTATTGTTTTTATCTAGGCACCTGCAAAGGTTTCTTGCAGGAAACGAATGAAAAATAACCTAATTTCTTTAAGGCTGCGGTCATATATATATATATATACACACGGGAGTAGGCCTGGAACTCAGTGAAACTTCTGAGTAGGTATGCACAGGAGTGTGCTGTAAATTTGGAAAAAATGAATACTTTAAATAAAGGAGCAAGTCCCCCAGTGATATTTTAAAGATTTCTACGTATGATTTTAATCTTCAAGAACATTTGAAGCAATAGGAATAACATTGAAATGTAATGTGCGTGCTATATTTTGATGTGGTGTGCAAAGTTGTGTGGGTTACTTTAGCTTGCTACATTTGTTCTATGCCTTCAAGTCAATTTTAACTTATGGCGACCCTATGAATCAGCGGCCTCCAATAGGATCTGTTATAAACCACCCTGTTCAGATAGCTTGCTACACAGTTTTTGTTTAAGAACAGGCTGTTTCAACCCAAAGATCTTGCAATAAGGCAAGAAGTATATTTGTTTGTAGTTTGTGTACAAAGGATTAGGATTATTAAAAACACTGTTGTGAATATTTAATTTATTGATGTGTGGTCCACATCACAATGCTAAGTAACTTCCATGGAAATAAGTTCCAGTGGGACATAGTTCACTTCACATTTATGTTGAGAAATATGATCTAGGCATTCAAACTATGGTATGGTACAGTAGCCGTTATTTATATATTTTTGTATAAGTTGTATTGAGTTTCAGTGGGGTTTATGTCTTAGCAAGTGTGTTTATGATTGCAGCTTAATCATGATAAAACTATGAGCAAATATAGTGGTCTAAAACAATATGCTTTTCAGAAACATTTTTGTTGATGAATGCAGAAATATATTTAAAAATCTGCCATCATATGTGTCTTAACAAAATGGAAGTAAAGAACATCCTTCTAGCCGTTCTTTATAATGGCGGCATGGCGTAAAATACAAATGTCAAAACACTCCCATCTATGGCAGCGGAACATGATCGTGTTATTTGTAACTGCGCTGCATAATTTAATCTCTTCTTGCATGTTGACATAATTAATATGCTTCAGTCCTAGCTATAGTAAACAGAAAATGACTAGATACATGGCGTTATTGGGTTTCTTATATAAACTAATTTGGAATATTTGGAAAATACATAGAAACACTGATGGGCATAGGAATTATGGAAATCAGTTATTAAGTTAAAGCAAATATTAAATAACTCCAGAGAGTAGGATTTCAAATTATTTTGACAATTGATTGTTTTCTGTTGCATTTACACATGTAGTAAAATTGCCAAGATTACTTTGCTTGTAGGGACTTACAGAAAGATTACAATTCCATGTGAAATATAGTCAAGTTTGCCTTGGGCAACATGCCATTTTTAGTCCATGGGAAAAAAATACAATTCTCGTGGTGGGGAAGTTTCCAGTCAGAGGAGGAGTAAGAGTGTAGTACTCTGTATCCTAAATTAATTAAAGTTTACATTTTACATGAGATTATTACAATTCAAAAGTAAATTAAAACATGATGAAAAATGCCAAGTGCTGTGTTTGAATGTGGGAAACTGAGATTCAAATCTCCACTCACATACTGAAGTTGTGAAGCTCCCAGGATGGTCTTGGGCAGGGCGGCATCTCTCAGACTTCATGTGACTGTTCCAAAGACAAATAGCATGAGAATTGCTATAGAAATGATTGATATTTATTAAGGTCTGAACAGTAGGCTTAATAATGTTAACTCTTTATCCCCCACATCCTGCAGTTCCTGTAAAAGCATTATGTAAATTTGTATTTCAGTGATTTGAACGGAACATCAGTTGTTAGAAAGGCACTAGTGATGTGCTGATTACATCAGTTCACCTGTTCTTTCTTTGAGCGGGAATGCATAAATGCTGCAGCCTGACATAGGATTTAGTAAGTGGGCAGAAGTGTAATGCAGTGTGTAGATCTGCATGTAGTTGGGGGAAAGCAGCAGCTTTAGAATGTGGAATCTGGGTGAAATTATCTGGGTATCTTTTTCACATAGATGAAAAAGATTTGTGTGTATTATGGCTGGGTGACGAAGAGAGAACAGAAGATTACAACAGTGTCATGTTTTAGAGTTTCTTAACCAATAGCCAATCGATTTTGGATATCCAAGGTGCATTTGCCAGTGTGATATGAGTAGAAAAAATATATAGAAATAACACTGAGGGGAATCAGGCAGTATTGGAAGAGACAGTATGAAATAAACTGTAGAGGTTACAATCCATTTCAAGGTTAACCAAGCTTGCACTACAATCCTATATGTGCCTATTCAGAAGTAAGTTCCTTGGAGTACAGTGGGAGTTACTTCCAAGTAAGTGTATATAGGATTGCAGTCTTAAGAGTATGATCCACTTTATCCATTGCACATAGGAATGTGTGCATACATCCTTGCTCACATTCACAGCCCTGCTATGCTTAATAGGTCTAATCGGAAAAAGAGGTCAGTTATGGGTGAATTTTGCTGTCAGATCAATGGTAGGAAAAAGGAAGAATGCAGCAAGAGACTGGATAGTCCCTTATAATCCTGTTACCAACAATACATAAGCATGCCTGATTTCTCTCAATTTCCAGGCACTGTAAATTGAAAAAGTGACACAAAGCTGTGATGGAATTCTTCAAGTGAATGTCAGCATTTAGTCTGGGCATTTTCATGCATTGCAAATTTTAAGATTAGTTGCACACTTTATTATTGACTCCCTCCCCCCCAGTTACAAGACATGAACATAAATATTGGGCATGATCTAGCTAGTGAAATACTTCTACAATCCATTTATTTAAAGAGGAAAATAAATGACATGCTTTCTTTCCCAGTGAAATTAGTTGGATCTGAACGTGATTCATTAAAAATTTTTTTTTTCATTTTAATGTAGTGATTTGCATTGATCCTAAACATATATGCCTAAATGTACTGATTTCTGTGGAAAGTAGGAATACTTCTTATGTGGTTATATAGCATCACAACCCACATTTTCTTCATACATTTTATTCCCCCACCACTCACTCTAAAACATATTGAAAATGCATGCTTCCTTGTCATTTTAAGTAAAATATTGTGTCTCCCCGCCCCCCAAACTCAGTGTGTACTTCTGAATGGACATGTATTGATGTTTTATTCTGTTGTGAACCACCCAGAGAGCTTCGGCTATGGGGCGGTATAGAAATTTAATAAATAAATAAATAAATAAATAAATAAATATGTATAGAATTGTACTATGATATGGTGATGCATGTTCTAAATTCCTTTTCTTCCACATGAGCATGCTTAGGTTTGTTATGGTCTATTTAATTCCTACCAATTTATTAAAAATAATCACTAAAGGGAAAAATAAGTACTGCAAGACTTGGAAAAAATTATTTACTTAAATACTTAGCATGGATATAGTCTTTTTCACCTTACATCATAAAATAGCTTTGGCTTATAGTGAAGAAAAGGAACTCTTGAAAGAATCTGATTTAGTTGCTCTTCTTGACATCCTATTTTAGACATGGTAGTGTTGATTTTGCTTTTTGGCTTTCAGTTTGTTATTTAAAATGGAAACAATTTAATTTGTTTTCTATCGGCTGGTGTGAGACAAAAATATGTGGGTTTAAATTATATCTTAGTAAGAGAAAAAGGCTTTTAATCAAATTTCTTATAGGAATATTTCTAGCAGTTTGATTATCCAAATGTGCTTCTTATAATCCCTTCGTGGTTTTCCATATGTATTTGATAGTTTGAGTTAGTAGTATGAAGAAGTTTTGTTCTTGTTTTTTATTTCCACTGCCTTAGCTCATCCCTCACTCCATGTAGAGGAAACTTCATTACACTTTTTTTTGGTTTACTGTCTTCCAACTTTCACAAAAACAAACAGGAAGTAAATCTCTGTCCACACAGATTAAGAAACAGTGAAAAGAACACAAAAAATGAATTCTGGCAATACTAGCAAAAGGCAGAATTAATCAGAAGCATACAAAGCTACTTTTTAAATGGTAAGTTCACATCTCATTTCTTTCTTGCCACATGTCATGACTGTATATGTTAATTAACATCTTGCATGTGACATTGTACACCTAACGAACTACTTCTTTGACAGTGATTAATAATAGAGTTAATCAGAGCTAAGAATTTTTAAAACCTATTATAAGTGAGCATGGTAATTCAGACTGAAAGATTGTGGAGTTTAAGAGAAATAGAAGATTCAGGGGCAAATGTAGATCCATCATAATTTTATGGTTCTTTAATAATTTCATTTGCTGTTTGGACAAGTGTACATGGGGAAACAGACTATACGCAAGCTGCTGTCTGCTACACAGAAGAGACTATATCTCACGATTTAATATCTCATGAGAATACAGACTTTTTTCAGGTTCCTTGTGGAATATGAAACATATGATATAAACAGACTTTTGTTGTGAGATTAATTCAGCGTGACACAAGCTTTTGAAGTTTTTTTGAAAACAGGTAGAAGAAGTATAATATTTAGTATAAATGCCTTCGTTTCAAAGCATATAGAATCCCCTTGTGAATATAGATATCCCTTCTTATGTGTGCTTTATCGTTAGTTCCAGTCATTATCCAATTTGGGATGGTCCTGTAGAACATGGTGATTTTGTAAATTGTAAAAAGGAAAGGATCAATGATTTCCAGAGGACATGGATTGGAATTGCAATAGTGTCTGTAAATTCTATGATAGTGGTTATTCTCAATAGAATAATGAGAATTTACTTCAGGGCAAGAATAAATTAAGCAAGCACATGGTAGTAAATTCCTGTTAACTGGAACAAAATCAACCAGATCTGGCCTTTTTAAAAAATGGAAATCTAATATTGTTGTTCCCATCAGGGGAGATGCTGGGAAATGTTTTCTTTGTTAAAGCAGTCTATTGTCAAGAAATTATATTCATTCAAATTCTGAATCTAGCATAAATACCTATAAACTACCTTATCGTACCTATAAATACATTAATATGACTAATCTTCCAAATGCTACACAGAATTCTTGTGGGGTTTCTCTCTAAGGAGGAAAAAGCTACAGAAAAATACTTCAGTAAATATTTTATTATAATAGTACCTCAGTTAATAATAATAATAATAATAAATTTTATTTGTTGGTCGCCTATCTGTCCAGGTTAGTGGACACTCTAGGCGACTTACAATAATAGAGAGCAGTACATAATACAAAATAAAATCCTCCAGGGAGGAAGCTCCTTTTAAGGAAAGCTTTTTTAAAGGTGAGACTGACTGGAGTTTGCTATGGATAAACTTTCTTTTTTTTTTTTTTCCAATAATTTTTATTCAAATTTTCATAAAACATACAAGACAAAATCATAAAACATTCAAAGACAAAAAACAAAATCAAAAATAGTTAAACAAAAAGAAAAAAAGAAAAAAAAAAAAACAAAAATAAAAAATAAAAAGTAAAATATTGACTTCCCATTTGTCAAAGATCAAATCAGTTATAAGTCTATAATATATAACAATCCTGTCTCTTAAGTCATATTATAAAATCACTTTCCTCCAGTAGTTATCTTACTTAATCATCAAATCTCATAAACATTACTTTATTCTTTCCACAAAAAGTCAAAGAGAGATTTCAATTCTTTAAGAAATATATCTATCAATTTTTTTTTTCCAGATAAGCATATCGATTAATCCATCTCATTACTAATTATGATAATCTTATTGTCATAACCATAGTCAAAATAAACATTTCAATTAATCCATCACATCAGAATCTGTTAGGTTCAGTAATTTCAGTAGCCATTGTTCTATTATCTCTATTAGTTCCATTTTCCATCTTCCATCTTCAGTAGTCTTGTTAAGTCCAGTAATTTCAATATCCAATCTTCCATTATCAGTATTCCATAATAATCTTGCTGTCAAAGCCATAGTCATATAGTAAGAGTCTGATGGGAATTACCTCTATCCCAAATATTTTCTTGCCATCCATTCTGAATAGGTTGCTGAAATACTGCTGTAAAATCATATCTCTGTTCTTTTTTTCAAAATACACTGGGTCATCTCTTAAAAGTTTTTCCATTGTCACATGGCTGCAGTCAATTCCATAGATTTTCTCTATATTGGGCTCCATCACATCATTCCAGTCCAGAAGATAATCCATGCCATTGATAACTTTATCTCTAGAATCTTCATTAATTTCTTCAGAGATAACATTGAGTTCCAAACAATAGATTTTATTTCTAAAGTCCATAGACTCCAAATCTTGTTCCTGTTCCACGTTTGTTCCAATCTCCGGGATCTCCTCTCTCACAGGGACCCCTATTCCAGTCTCCAGGGTCTCCTCTCTCACAGGGACCCCTGTTCCAATCTCCGGGGTCTCCTCTCTCACAGGGACCCCTTCCAGGGTCACCTCTCTCACAGGGACCCTTATATCTTTAATCTCCTGCTTCATTTTACTCAATTCAATTTTCGTTATCTCAATCTCATCCATTATTTTCTGAAACATAGTTATTTCCAGATTCTCAGCCACTTTCTTAATTGCCATTTTAAAAGAAAAATATAGGAAAACCACTTCTTATTTCAGCAACAATTGGGTTAATACTCCAAACTTGGTGACATCACAGTATGAACAAAGCAGACAGCCTTATCTCTCCAATAGTTAAGTAAACAGAATGCAGTTCCCAGGATCGAAACAATTAATGGCAATCGTCAAGAAACAGATTCGTCAAAATAAAATAGACCAAAAAGAGAGTAGTCTCAAAACAGTATAATATTTTTCAAAATAAAAATCTGGAATAGAAATCCCTCTTCTGTGTGTATCTTTAGAATGCAAATCCAGGACAGCTTTTTGCAACAAAAACAGAGATAAGCTATTAATTAGTGCGTAGCAGAGAGAAGTTACGGCTCCCCAGTGAGATGTCAAAAACCGATCAATCTGGCAAATCTCTTTTAAACAGCAACAATTTAAGTCAAGTAAAAGAAAAATATAGAAAGAAGGGTGCTTGCCTGTTAATGCGTTCTCTCTTAGAAGATAAGATGAACGTTCGCTTTAACAGATAGAGCTTGCTGTTGAAAATCCGTCCCACCTTCGTCGGCTGGACCTCGTCCCATAAATTAATGAGATCTGGTCGTCCCAACAAAAATAGGCTTTGAGGTTAATCTCTTCGTTTCTCCCTACCCGGGAGAAGTTTAATCAGTCAAAAAAAAAGAAAAAACTGACTGATATATCTGAATAAGCTTCTTTTGAGGCAGGAGCCCGTCTCAAAAGCAGGCACAGGCTAAGTCACCCTTCCCGGAAGTCGCTATGGATAAACTTTCAAGGTTGTGCCTTTGCTTTAAGGTGAAACTGAGAGCCTGTGTCTTTGCTTTGCTGTGAATAAACTGATAGGCCTGTGCCTTTGCTTTGCTAGGGTGAACCTAAAAAGCCTGTGTGTTTGCTTTGCATTAAAGAGATCTCTTGCTTTCTTCCATGGCTGGGGAGGGAAGGATCCAGTATGACTCAAAGGAGGAGGTGGGTGCTGTGATGTCCTTATATGTTAAAACCTGTAAATATGGTAAGTGCTTGTTTATTAAGGGATATATGGTAAGTGAATTGAATGAGATGGGGGATAGCATGGGTTGGAAGGCTGGAGAATGCTGGATGATGATTGGCTGAGTGTTTGAATGGCTGATGGTATAAATGGGAGGATGACAGTTGAGAGGGGGTCGGTTGGTGAGAGTTGTTTGAGAGTTGGGATTGAGTTGACAGAGTTCTGAGGGAGGTTTGGATTGTATTAGGCTGATATTTGGACAGAATATATATAACTGGAAACATAAGAGTGACACTATATGAAACCATACACTTGTTAAACATTCCTAAAGTAATCTTCTTATTTCCTAGTGTTATCAAATAAATACTTTTATTGGTTTACCAAAAGCCTGATCCTTGGCTGGGGATACACAGACCAGAAGGGAGGGCAGGGTAATTACCAAGACTGAAGGGAAACTGTATCTAATGGTGGCAGCTGTGAAGGAAGAAATTGTAACATCGTCAAGTATCCAGAGCAACCCAGGATTGTATGCTTTATAGACAAAGATACAGGGGGGTTGTGGACAGCAAGCGCACCCAGACACAAAGTAACAAGCCATAGGGAGACTAAGGTGAAGTCTCTAGCAGTATTGTTTACAGAGAGTGGCTGGTGGTGCTGCCTAGCAGTGGGATCTTGAGAGATCTGTGCTAGAGCGGAGTGAGAAAAAATAAAAATGACGATCCTGACTGGTGGTGTCCTGAGGTGGTGCCTAGTGAAAGCTGGTAGCCACAAGCAGGTGGGAACCTGACAGGTGGAGCCAAAGGTGGGATTGTCACAGGTGCCAAGTAGACTCCCTTTAAAGCCCCTGTTGAAGCTGCCCCCACCATCTGTGAGCAGGTGTAAGAACCTAACCCTATTATTTCCATGTTATTACTGCCTCTGGTACCAAAGTTTCTGTTAAAGAAATAATGTCCAGGAACACATCCACTTTGTAAACTGAGGTGTTACTTAGGGTTGCCAGGTTCAGGGCCTGAGACTGATCCTGTATCTTTAGGAGAAGAGAAAGTCAGCCAAGTGCAGGTGTTCTTGCAACACTGTAATGAGAAAAATTCTTTTAAAGATACAGAAGAATTCTTTTAAAGATACAGAAGACATCTTGGTTGCCAGGCCCGGCCTCCAAGAGGTCTTCTGTATCTTTAAAAGTTATGCAGGGAGAAGGGAGAATTCCACCTTGTGGTCTTTCCCATTACAGTGTTGCAAGAACACCTGCGCTTGGCTGACTTTCTCTTCTCCTAAAAATACAGGATCAGTCTCAGGCCCTGAACCTGGCAACCCTAGTGTTACTGTATTTCTTTAAATTCATAAAAGCAAATAATATTAGGGGTTTTAAGAGAACAAATGTTCTAAAATTATAGAGAATAAAGACTGATTCTGGAATTCTTTTCAGTCGTTATTTTAACAGAATGAATGGTATTATTTAAAAATGCTTGTGGCAGTGTCTTTTCTGACTAGCTGTTTACAGCTAAACGTTCTGATTTTGTTCACAAATTGTTTCTTTTAACATTTTTAATTATACCTTTGATTGCCTTTCTAACTTTCTAACAAGTTGTTTTTCAGTGTTGTTGTTATGTGCCTTCAAGTCGACCACGACTTATGGCGACCCTATGAATCAGCGATCTCCAAGAGCATCTGTTGTGAACCACCCTGTTCAGATCTTGTAAGTTCAGGTCTGTGGCTTCCTTTATGGAATCAAGCCATCTTTGTTTGGCCTTCCTCTTTTTCTACTCCTTTCTGTTTTTCCCAGCATTACTGTCTTTTCTAGTGAATCATGTCTTCTCATGATGTGTCCAAAGTATGATAACCTCAGTTTCATCATTTTAGCTTCTAGTGACAGTTCTGGTTTAATTTGTTCTAACACCCAAGTATTTGTCTTTTTCGCAGTCCATGGTATACACAAAGCACTCCTCCAACACCTCATTTCAAATGAATTGATCTTTCTCTGATCTGCTTTTTTCACTGTCCAACTTTCACATCCATACATAGAGATCAGGAATACCATGGTTTGAATGATCCTGACTTTGGTGTTCAGAGATACATCTTTTCATTTGAGGACCTTTTCTAGTTCTCTCATAGCTGCCCTCCCCAGTCCTAGCCTTCTTCTGATTTCTTGACTATTGTCTCCATTTTGGTTAATGACTGTGCTAAGGTATTGATAATCCTTGACAAATTCAATGTCCTCATTGTCAACTTTAAAGTTAAAGTTGTCCCTATGTACTAGTCATTGTATTGTTGTATTTAGGGTTCTGATCATGTTTCTATCTCCTTTTGCTTTTGCTTCTCTCTTTAGAGTTTCACCAGTCATCCATTGAGCTCTTTCTCTCATTTTATCTAGAGGTATTGTCTTTTTGCATTTTTCCCTGATAATGTCTCTGACTTCATTCCATAGTTCTTCTGGTTCTCTGTCAACTAAGTTTAAAGCCTCAAACCTGTTCCTTATTTTATCTTTATATTTTATCTTTATATCTTCTGGGATGTTATTTAAATTGTATTTTGGCATTATGATTGCTTTGTTGTTCTTCTTTAGCTTTACTCTGATTTTTGATACGACCAGTTCATGATCTGTACCGCAGTCTGCTCCTGGTCTTGTTTTTGCAGAAAGTATGGAACTTCTCCATCTTCTGTTTCCAATTATATAATCAATTTGATTCCTATATTGACCATTTGGTGATGTCCACGTGTACAGTCATCTTGTCGGTTGCTTAAAAAATGTGTTTGCAAGAAACAAAATATTAGCTTCACAGAATTCAATAAGTCTTTCTCCTGCTTCATTTCTGTCTGCTAAGCCCCATTTCCCCACAATTCCTAGTTCTTCTCTGTTCCGTACTTTTGCATTCCAGTCCCCCATGATTATCAGCACATCTTGTTTTTGTGTGTGATCAATTTCTTCCTGTACTTGTGCATAAAATCTTTCCAATTCCTCTTCTTCTGCATTTGCCATTGGAGCATAGACTTGGATGATGGTTATGTTGATAGGTTTCCCGTTTAATCTCATTGACATCACGTACTCAGACCTTGCGTTGTAGCTCCTAATTGCTTTTGCTACATCACTTCTCACTATTAAAGCAACCCCGTTTCTTCTTAATTTCTCATTTCCTGCATAAAATATTTTGTAGTTGCCTGATTGAAAATGTCCCATTCCCATCCATTTTAATTCACTTACACCAAGTACTGTAATGTTGATACGTTCCATTTCTTGCTTGACAATTTCTAACTTTCCCTGGTTCATGCTTCTCACATTCCATGTTTCTGTTGTGTGCATCGTACAACTCTGGACTCTCCTTTTGCATCTGTGCGCATCAGCCTCTGGATTTCCTTTCGGCTTTGACCCAGCTGCGTCATTAGTCACAGCGCTACTCGTACTTGTCTTTTGTTCTTCCCCAGCAGCTTGGTGAGTGCCCTCTGACCTGGGGGTCTCATCTTCCAGCACTATCTCGTGTTGCATTTTGGATACTCTGTTCATAGGGTTTTCGTGGTAAGAGGTATTCAGAGGTGGTTTACCATTGCCTTCCTCTGAGTTTGGATGCATCTTAGTCTGGTGTCTCAGCTCTGACCATTCTGCCTTGGGTGCCCTTGCTAGTCTAGCCTCTTGGTCTAGACTCCTGATGGCATTGCTCTCAGCTTCTTCAACTCTCAAATCCCCTCACCACGTTAAAGTGGGCATCCCAGAGGGTTTTTTTCATTAAAAAACAATAAAAAGTTATTTTTTTCAATAAATTCATCTGCTGCCTTATGATCTTTTACATTGATACATATAAATTACAATCTGTTTATTTTAAATCCTGTGTAAGATCCAGCTTTCCACTTGTATTGTGAGAATGTTAATATCTTCATTGTTTTGGCAACTCATTCATAATCACTATCACGGAAATTGCAAGTGTGGTCTTGGGACACAACAGGCAATGGTTGCAGTCGCATGTTACACTAAATCATAGTTTAATATGATGTACATGAGCTTCAGGGAGCCTTGGGCTCACATGGCTTCTCCCCTTCCATGCAGCTAAGAGGACGAGTTTGCATATCTAATTGTGGAGTGGAGAGGAGTAGTAGCTGTTGCTGTATTTGGAGTGCTAAGATGAAGCATCCGAAAAAGTTCTGGGAAAAGACTTTTCACAGTCTATTATTTCTAGTATTGTACCTTGTATTCTGAGACAAGATTGTTTATATATAAGATGCTTTCTTTTTGTGCGAGTTCTCTTTTGCCATAGTTTCTCTTTGTGTTCTCTTAAGTCTGCATGATGTGAACTGTGAGAGAGCTGTTTGGCCCTGAGTTTATGGTCTTCCTGGCTAGGGTTTATATACTGCACTATAATTGGTGCACTATAATTGTGTGCACAGTTGGCCTGAGTTTTATATTCTGTTGTGATTATGTGGGTGAGGCAGAAGGAGGTGGGAGCAATGTTTTTTGGCTCTCCATTGTGTTCAGTGGATGGGTTTTTACTTGCACTACCTTTGTAGTCAGTACAACATTATACCAATATTGTAGGCTGGATTGGGATCTGAGGGAGTGTAGTATATGTCTCCTGTTTATCTGTTACACCCTTTTCTCAGTTTTGGGCCCCCTATTGGTGGAGTTGGACCAGTGATGCAGATGTGCTAGTGTGGAGTTGCAGTGGTGTGAGGAGTTCTACCAGCATATGTATGCTAGCAGAGCCGTATATCAGAACTTTCACCATATTTATTTATTTATTTATTTTATTAGACTTATATCCTGCCCTTCCTTCCAATAGGAGCCTAGGTGTGGGTGGGGAACTTTAACCCTCCAGATGTTGCAGAACTACAACTCATGTCATCCCGAGAAAGCATTGCCAATGACCAGAGATGATGGAAGTTGCAGTCCAGCAGCATCTGCAGGGCCAAAGATTCCCCACACCAAGGTCTCCTGATGATGTATCTTGTGTATAGAATTGAACTCTTAGATTATTTTTATATTTTGGCTATTTGAAGATGGAAGGCATTGCTTACTCTCTGGATAACCATTTTTTCCTCCTATTGTATTCATTAAATTAGAAAAGATTTAATGATTTTAATTCTGGTTTACATAGAGATCTACTGTAAACTGTATGAATTCTCATGAGGGTGCAGTGCCAGTGCTCCCCATGGTTTCAAGAGGGGCTACAGGTAGTGAAACATCTCTTGTTTTTGCTTTTCTAGGCCTTTTAGTTTATTCCAACTTTGAATTCGATCTGAACTGTTAGCTAAGTTTGTTTGATTTTATATTTAACAGTTATATATTTTTATATCATTCTACATACTAATTATGTTTCAGTCCCCTGAGTGCTGCTACTTATACAGCTAAAATGGCAAAAGGGTATTAGTAGACTCAAAAAAATTCAAAGTTCTGCAGAAATATAAAAAGAATAAGAAAAAAACCTCTTGAGGACTCCCCAATACAACCCAGTGAAGACTGAATGGGCCCTATGCTAGTGGAAGGTTGACAGCTTACAGAATCTAGAAACTGTTGGTATCTTTAGAGATTTTTTTTTTAAAAAATCAGGTCTTTTTACAGCTAATTCATGCAAATGTCAATAGTATTTCATGTCAATTCATAAATAGTATATATTTGGTGAAATAAAATGAGGCTCATTGGTAAAAGAGCCCACATGTGTCAAGAACAGCTTTAGTTTCTTTTAAATAAGAAGAAAAACAATAATGTTAGTAAGTTAACAAGTATAATTCTCTACTCTTATCTTATTCCTACTTTAAATACTTCCTATTAGCATTTCTTAACATTCACACGGTATCCATATTCACCAAGCCACCTATTTGTATTCTACTCTTGCCTCCTGGGCACTTGGCACATTCTTTGCTGGTCATCCTCCTCCTCCCAGTTAGGAACTATGCTTTATGCTCTTCCTTCACTTTACAGCTTTATTCAAGGTCACTACACATACCGTAGCTTGTGAGAAGTCTAACCCTGATTGTGAGTTGTGAGGCAATGGAAATGAGCTCTCCAGAAATAATTTGGTAGCTTAATCCTGTTAATTCTTTGACTTCTCTGCTTTCAGAGATTTTTCCTATGTAGCCATATACCTTCTGAAGAGTATTCGGAGTGCTGATACTGATCATTATATTTATTAGCAAAACAGTACTGAAGATTTTACTTTCTGAAATAGTACTGTATCCCAAAATCTATGTAGTTCTTAATTTCTTTGTAAGCTGGGGGTCGCCAACCCAGCACTCCAGGCACCACAGTACTCATGAAGGCCTTTGTTGGTGATCCCAAGCAGGAGCCCCAGGCAAAGAGCTTTCACTTGTTTTTAAACGTTAGTCTTTAGCCCTCATAGAAAGAAAGTTATGAAGCAAAATGTGCAGGTACCCTTCAAAGTGATTTCTGTGAAATGAGCCAGTCTAGCTGCTCCCAGCTGTCAAGTGTTTTTGGCTAATGAGTGAAGTCAGAGCTGTGGTTGATAAGGGAGGTGTTTGGATACCAGGCAATAGGAATCCCTGGGGTCCCAAAGAATTTCTCTTTTCCCCTCCCATTTAGTGCACGTTATCTGCTTCTGTCTTATTTTCTAATAGTCTTCTAGTAGCCTTGGAATCCCAATAGTTTGTGTTCCTTTTTTTCCAAGCAACCAAAATGCATCTTTCATCTGGTGGATTCTTCTGAGCCTTTGCTTTAGAACTGGCATTGGGGAAAACAGGATTCTTGATCCTTTAACACCTGTATCTTCCCAATCAGGACCAGCAGGACATAACTGACTTTCCATGACAAACATAAGGCTGTCTTTGGGGAGGAGGGTAGCAGTAATGACTGTATTCTCTTTAATGTTGTGTTATGTCATGCCCCCAAAACAGTTGTGCTGTGTTGTGCTATGCCCCCATGGTAGCCATTTTGTGACTGATGCCCTCAGCATTCTCTCAAAATTCAAAATGTGCCTACTGGTCCAAAAAGGTTGTTGTAAGCTATTTTTTTTTAACTTCAGCAATCCTTACAGCACTGGCAATTTTGGGGTGGGGGAGGACAAGGGAACTAGTGTTCGATGGGTTCTCGAATTTTACCACTTTTCCTTTGTATGTACTAAATTATTAATATACTAATGCCATTTTGCAATTTAGTGATTGTCTTCCATGAACATGGTCTGGTCATTGTTTTAAACATGTGGCACTTGCAACAAAGTGTTGCAGTGTATCATCCCTCCTAAAAGCACTCCAAGGAGCTAGTCATTCCTTCCAAGTAGGGCATTCTATTGTTGTCTAAATTTGTATATCTGTTAAACAGAGAAGTTAGCGGTCTGAAATGCATGTGTGCCACTGGGTGCATTTACCTAAGAAAGCAGGCTTTTACCCTGCATTGAGATCATTGAGACTTAAGAGTTAGTAAAATAAGAAAAGCTACTTTATTTATAGAAATACATAGTAGATAGAAAGGCATACCTAGTTCTAACTATCTAACAACTAAGTTGGAGGTGCAACGCCCAAACTTGGGAGTTCCACCCATGGCTAGGAGAGAGCAAGCAGATACAAAGGTGTCTCCTCTCTCTCTCTCTCTCTCTCTCTCTCTCTCTCTCTCTCTCTCTCTCTCTCTCTCTCTCTCTCTCTCTCTCTCTCTCTCTCTCTCTCTCTCTCTCTCTCTCGGACAGTCGGAGAAGAGAAGAAAGGAAAGGGCGGAAGGAGGGAGGGGCAGATAAGCTTCCTTAAGACATATCAGTCTAACAATGGAAGGAAGTCAGTCAGAGCATCACAGGTAAAGGTAATCAAGCCTATCCATCTGGAGGACCCTATATCTATCTCCCTTCTGGAACATAAACAAAAGAACAAAACAGGAGTTGCTCTTGCCCCACTTCCAACACATTCCACCCTGCCATCTCTTGTGTTTCTTTTCCAACTGTCTTTCCATGGCTACTGAGTATGCTAAAGTCTTCAGTTGACTTCTTTTTGCAACCTTAGGGTTTCTTTGTTTTCAAAAATAAAAAAAAATTGGTTGGGGTGAGGGTTCCACAAGAATGCTGATGCTCTTATTTATTTGTTTTATTTGTATTTATTTATTATTTGATTTATATCCCGTATTTGATTTATATTCTTCCTAGCAGGAGCTGAGTTTCTCAGTGGTCCCATTTTGACTACAGTCCTGTCAACATTCACCACCTGAGTTCAAAGTTAAACTGAGTTCAAATGATTAAACAAAAGAACTGTAACTTAAAGCTTGTGCTATTTTTTTTAAGTTTCTGCAGAAACGGAAAATTTTGAGTAAGTGAATTGTTCATTTAGCAATGCAGAACCCTCTTAAAGTTTAAGCTTTAAACAATGGAAACAAAAATATTTTAAGAAAATAAGCTTAAATTTTTGATTGAACTAAATAAAATTAGTTGTGCATTCTAGGCAGTTAATGTCTTGGTGATTGGCTGGAGTATAACTCCAGCAATTTACATGCTGATAACAGATCAAACAAAAAACTAAAACAGAATATAGGGTGAATGCAAATTTGGGCCAAAGTTGAAAAACTGGGTGAGAATTTTTTTTTTTTTTAGTCTGAGCACTGAAAACTATGACGTGAAGATGCTTGAGAGGTCTCCTTGGAATGGAATAGCACAGTTATACTGCTAGTATAGAGAATACCCTACATTGCTGAAGATCTCACCTTCTAAGAATGTGGGACATAGAGCAGGGCCTCTTCATAGGATATTAAAATGTAGGGAGTTTCACATGGAAAGAGGCACTCCCTAAGATACAAAGAATTGGCTGAGATGTCCTTTCTGTTGTGATTTTTAAAAATACATTAAAATCCAATATGGCAAATGGATAAAATATCAGAGTAATTATTTTGAGTTTTGGAAGCTAGGCAAACCTTCCAAATACTCAGACTGTGGGTGGGGAAAGGAAGAGATAGTAGGATCTTGACGCAAATCAAGAGAAAGAGAGAGAGACTCCAGAGAACCACTAGCCAAGGTCTGCTCCTGCAGTGGTGTCTCTCCACTTTCTGCTTGCTGTCTTCGCCCCAAGCACCCTGCAAAAGACAAATTTGGAGGCTCTCCTCCCCACCAAAAGGCATGGTATGTGGCACACAGAGCTGTACATTCAAAGCAGGAATCATCTTTGATTAGAGACACAGACCCTTTGTACAACTGGCAATGCCTTCCTTTATACAAGGGCTGGATCACATCCATATTTTGCAAAGTTTTGTCACTGAGACACTTTATAAATTGATGCTCTTTTTTAAGCACTCTAGTATATGAACTAGAGTCATAAGTAGAGTACATCTTGTTATCTAGAAAAACAGTAAAAGAAAGGATACTTTGTTATATAAAACAATTACATTTTTATAAAATTATAATTTGGTAAATATGTTATCAGACAAGCTTTGAGTGAGGAAAGTGCAATCCAACATCAAAGAACTAAGGAAAATGTCAAGAAAGGTTTACAGCACAATCCTAATTGTGTCTACTCAGAAATAAGTCCAATTGAATTAAATGGGGCTTCCTCGCAGATAAGTAGGATTGCAGATGAGTTAATTTTTAAATTATCTTTTTTTTAAACAAGAAACAGAGCATTTTAAAACAGACTGTCATTTGTGTGTGCACTACAGTAGTTAGTTAGTTAGTAATTCTTTATTTATATCCCGCCATCCTTCCAATACTGGAACTCGCAGCGGCTTCCAGATAAAAGCACATATAATTAAAACATACAGAATCTACCTTAAAATGAAATTAAACTATGTATTTATTTACTGTTTTATATATATCCCGCCCCTCCTCCCAGCAGGGGGCCAGGGCGGCATACAGAAATGCTAAAAACACTTTAAAACATCATAAAAACAGACCTTAAAATACATTAAAACAAAACAACATTAAAAACATTTTTAAAAAAGCTTTAAAAACATCTTTTAAAAAAAGCTTAAAAACATATTATTCAAAAAACCACATATTAACAAGCAATTCTAACACAGATGCAGACTGGGATAGGTCTCAATTTAAAAGGCTTGTTGAAAGAGGAAAGTTTTCAAAAGGCGCCGAAAAGATAGCAGAGATGGCGCCTGCCTAATATTCAAAGGGAGGGAATTCCACAGGGTAGGTGCCGCCACACTAAAGGTCCATTTCCTATATTGTGCAGAACGAACATCCTGATAAGATGGTATCTGCAGGAGGCCCTCGCCTGCAGAGCGCGCAGTGATCGACTGGGTATATAAGGGTAAGACGGTCTTTCAGGTATCCTGGTCCCAAGCTGTATAGGGCTTTGTACACCAGAACTGGAACCTTGAACTTGGCCAGGTAGCAAATAGGCAGCCAGTGCAATTCTTTCAGCAGCAGGGTGACATGTTGGCAATACTCTGCCCCAGTGAGCAGTCTCGCCACCACATTTTGCACCAGCTGCAGCATACAGATCAACCTCAAGGGCATCCCTACATAGAGTACATTACAGTAATCCAACCTAGAGTGTACCAGTGTGTGGACAACAGTGGTCAGGCTATCCCGGTCCAGAAACGGCCGCAGCTGTCTTACCAGCCGAAGCTGGTAAAAGGCACTCCTAGTCACGGAGTTCACCTGGGCCTCTAGTGGCAAAGATGGATCCAGGAGCAACATCAGACTACGGACTTTCTCTTTCAGAGGGAGTATGACCCCTTCCAAAGCAGGCAACTGACCAAATATCCAAACTCTGGAACCACCAACCCACAGTGCCTCCGTCTTGCTAGGATTCAGACTCAGTTTATTGTCCCTCATCCAGCCCACCACTGAGTCCAGGCAGCGGTCCAGGGCTTGCACGGCCTCTCCTGATCCAGATGTTATGGAGAAATAGAGCTGGATATCATCAGCATACTGCTGACACCTCGCCCTAAAGCTCCTGATGACCACTCCCAAGGGCTTCATATAGATGTTAAACAGCATGGGGGACAAGATGGTACCCTGCGGCACCTCTCAGTACAACTGCCAGGGTGCCGAAAGACAGTCACCCAATGCTATTCTCTGAGAGCAACCTTGGAGATGGGATCGGAACCACTGTAAAACAGTGCCTCCAATACCCATCTCACCAAGTTGGCCCAGATGGATACCATGGTCAATGGTATCAAAAGCCGCTGAGAGATCAAGTTAGAATAACAGGGTTGCATTCCCCCTGTCCTTCTCCCTATAAATGTCATCCATCAGGGCGACCAAGGCCAATTCAGTCCCATAACCAGGTCTGAATGCAGACTGGGATGGGTCAAGATAATCTGTTTCATCCAAGAGTACTTGCAATTGCTGTGCCACAACCCTCTCAATCACCTTCCCTAAAAGGGAGGTATTTGCAACTGGTCAGTAGTTGTCACAAACCAATGGGTCCAGCGTGGGCTTTTTCAGGAGTGGTCGGATCACTGTCTCTTTCAAGGCGGCTAGAACTACTCCCTCCCACAATGATGCATTGACCACACCCTGTATCCACGCGGTCAGACCCCCTCGGCAAGCTTTAATAAGCCAAGAAAGGCAAGGGTCTAGAGGACATGTTGCTGGCTGCATCATCGCAAGCACCTTGTCTATGTCATCAGGCTGCATCAACTGAAACCATTCCCAAGAAGTTGCAGCAAATGTCGCACTGGACACCTCACTGGGGACTACAGTAGATATGGAGGGAGCATCAAGTCCACTACGGAGGCGAGCAACTTTACCCTCAAAGTGCCTTGCAAACAATTCACAGTGGGTCTCCACAGGGTCTAAGACTCCATTTCCTGGAGTTGATGTCAACAGACTCCTGACAATACAGAAAAGCTCCGCCGGACGGCTACTTGAGGATGCGATGGAGGCAGAGAAGTGGGCCTTCTTTGACGCCCTCACTACCACATAGTAGCCATGGTTATGATGTTTTACTTGTGCCCAATCAGCCTCACAGCACGTCTTTCACCACTTGCGCTCTAGCCGTCGTCCACCCTGTTTCATTGCCCTTAGCTCACTGATGTACCAAGGTGCAAGCTGGGCTCCACAATGCTGGAGAGGGCACTCGGGGGCAACCGTGTCAAGAGCCCGATGTGCCTCGCTGTTCCACAGCGTGACAAAGGCTTCAACAGGGTCACCTGTTGAATGTGTGGTACATAGGCCCTGAAATCTTATGGTCCCTGGGGGGGGGGCATCCCAGGAGCCATAGGAAGTACTCTCTGAGAGTGGAGAGAGAGCTCTGATCTTCAAGAGTGAAATGTTGAATGCCCCCTCCTAGCCATGCAACCCTTAACTTACTGATATTGGAGCTTCAGTGTTCATAGGCTGAGAAGGGGTTGTGGTGGCTGTGGAGCAGTAGAAAGGTCCCTAAGCGGGAAGGAAAATATGCTAGCCCTGGAGCTGGTCTACTATATTTTTCTCCCATTGTTTCTGATGGGTGGGCAATTGTTATAAAGGAAAAAAAAAGGATTAGTGGAACATAAAAGCACTGCCCTGTCCTTGTTTCTGATCTGCTGATGAGAGCCCAACAGGGTGTTGGATGAGGTGGGCCTCCTCTTGCTTTTAGAATTGCATTCTAAAAATAAATTTATTAGATGCATCCTGTCTGCTTAATGGCTGATAATCTCAGATTTCATATTTCTACTCATTGCTGCAAGTTCAACTTGAATGCATGCTACGATGCTGCATATTTTATGCCTTGAAAGAATACCATGTGCATAGGTATCCTTTCTGTGAAATCAGCATGTGTATTGACACATCATTATGTACATGGAGTATTTCCTATTATAGAAATGAATACAGAGCCTCACCCCCTAGTTGCTAAAGGTTTTCAGGAGATAGCCTTTTGGGAGATAGCCATCCAGTAGCTTAGAGGTAAGGAACCTAAAGTGCTATGCTGTTCTTCATGCCTCTCCGTTTGGCCCTTCGGACTCTCCCAAGGTCACAACTGATCCCTAGGTTCACCACCATTCCCCGGGCCACACTTTGCATTGGCATTGCTTCATACCTTCATTGAGTGTTTTTGTCTGGCTGGAATGTGTCCTTGAACTCTGATATTGACTCTTGCTGGATGGAAGATAGAGAAGTGTGTGTAGAAACATTCACTGTTCTGCCCACTTTTGCCTCTGGCCCTGCCAGCCATGGGCATGTGCCCCTCTGAAGGCTGACTAGAAGAGAGTGCAGCCTTCGGGTTGAAAAATGTTCCTCACCCCTGTAGAGGACGAAGTTCAAGGCTTCATGCACTACTTACAGATCTTAGCGGGAGTTCATGTGCCCCTGCCTGCTGTCCTCCAGTATCCCAGATTTCTTATTCCTGTCGTTCGTCTTTATAGTATTTTTTGGTTTTTAAATGGCAGTGTTAAATGTTAACCAGTTAGGCAGTGCATTGAGTTTGTCCAATTAAATTTGATTGACGTTTTAGATTATATAATAAAATAACATTTCTGTATGCTGTGTGCCTGATATTTTTTTAATAAAAATACTGTGTATCTGATACTTTGCATCCACTGAATATAGAAATTTTAAGTTTCTAGTTTGGGGAATTTTCATTTTTTTACTTGTGATAAACTGAAGCCCTTGCCCTTAGGACTTTTCCAGTGTAACAGATTTTGATTAGCACATGGGCAATGAAGTTTACAAAAACAGAAGGGAAATCCTGCCTGTATTTTCTTTCAGGGCAGACAAAGACAAATAACTTTTTATTGACTGTAAAATCCCTTTGCTGCACAACGTAAAACAAGCTCTTCCATGAATTGGTTAAAATCGTTTCTATATTTCATGACAAAGTGAAATAAGATATCTTAAACTATATATCAAGTAGTAAAAACAAGAAAAACTGTGCTTGTCATTGTCCTTTTAAATTCAAGTGTTGAGTTATCCTCTACTGCAGGAAAATTTCATGCCATCAACAATACTTCATTAAGTGCATATTAAAATAGATGGCATACAAATACAGTTGCTACAAGTTACTGAGACTGAATCTGTCCAAATTTTGACAAAAAGTTGTCAACAAATATGGAAAATAAAACAATGGCCTACAAACTGGAAGCATTCAATATACATACAAATTCTGAAGAATGGGAGCCCCCAGGGAATGCAGTAATTATCGAACTATTGTCTTAATATCAAATGCAAGTAAAGTAGTGCTTAAGATTCTACAACAAAGGCTCTTACCATATATGGAGCGAGAAATGCCAGACATCCAAGCTGGATTTAGAAAGGAAGAGGCACCAGAGATCATATTGCAAACATACATAGGATAATGGAAGGAACTAAGGAATTTCAGAAGAAAATCACCCTGTGCTTTATAGATTACAGCAAAGCCTTTGACTGTGTCGATCATGAAAAACGATGGAATGCTTTAAAAGAAATAGGGGTGCCACAGCATCTGATTGTAACCTATACTCTGGACAAGAGGCTACTGTAAGGATAGAATATGGAAAAACCGATTGGTTCCCTATTGGAAAGGGTGTGAGATGTGTGTATTTTTAAAATTTATTATTTGATTTATATCCCGCCCTTCCTTCCAGGAGGAGCCCAGGGCAGCTCACCCTATTTGTTTAATCTAGATGTAGAGCATATCATACAGAAAGTGAAACTGAACCAAGATGAAGGAGGTGTGAAAACTTGGAGGGAGAAATATCAATAATTTAAGATATGCAGACGATACCATACTCTTAGCAGAAACCAGTAATGATTTGAAATGAACGCTGGTGAAAGTTAAAGAGGAAAGCACAAAAGGAGGACTACAGCTGAATGTCAAGAAGACTAAAGTAATGACAACAGGAGATTTATGTAACTTTACAGTTGACAATGAGAACGTTAAATTTATCAAGGATTATCAATACCTTGGCACAGTCATTAACCAAAATGGAGACAATAGTCAAGAAATCAGAAGAAGGCTAGAACTGGGGAGGGCAGCTATGAGAGAACTAGAAAAGGTCCTCAAATGCAAAGATGTATCACTGAACACTAAAGTCAGGATCATTCAAACCATGGTATTCCTGTATGGATGTGAAAGTTGGACAGTGAAAAAAGTGGATAAGAGAAAAATCAACTCATTTGAAATGTGGTGTTGGAGGAGCGCTTTGTGCATACCATGGACTGCGAAAAAGATAAATAATTGGGTGTTAGAACAAGTTAAAGTAGAACCATCACTAGAAGCTGAAATGATGAAACTGAGGTTATCATACTTTGGACACATCATGAGAAGACATGATTCACTAGAAAAGGTAATAACATTGGGAAAAACAGAAGGGAGTAGAAAAAGAGAAAGGCCAAACAAGGATGGCTTGATTCCATAAAGGAAGCCACAGACCTGAACTTACAAGATCTGAACAGGGTGGTTCACAACAGATGCTGTTGGAGGTCGCAGATTCATAGGGTCGCCATAAGTCATAATCGAAGGCACATAACAACAACAGTCACCAGGATTTAACTTGGAAATAAGTCTGATGTTTAATTGGTCAGTTGCAAGCTCTTCAAGCCTTCATGTCCACGTTGAAAGTAGCAATGTTACATTAAAAATGGCAAGGTGAAGCTGAACCTTTGGAGGGGAAAAACGCATCTTTTATTGACAGTGTGGGATTGAGAGGCTCTTTTGATAGTTTGTCAACATCAATTTGTTAACCTCAACTTCTGCTAGTTTTCTTTTCCTTGCTCTTTCCAAGTACAATTATATTGAATTATGCTTTTGTGTCACTAAGCTTCTCTTTGAAAAAATGTTTTTTTCTCCTTGTTACACTATTGTTTTTGTAAAAGTTCTACAGATCAAAATCTGTGGGTAGGAACATCAAAAATTTTGAATTCTATGGCTATGCTTGCCTGTAATCCATGATGCCTGGTTAGTGTTACTCGTAGGGCCAAACAAGAGATGGATTGATTCCATAAAGGAAGCCACAGACCTGAACTTACAAGATCTGAACAGGGTGGTTTGTAAAAGATGCTATTGGAGGTCACTGATTCATACAATCGCCATAAGTCATAATCGACTCGAAGGCACATAACAACAAGAACAACAACAAACCAATTTGTATAATTTCTGTTTCACCCTGGACAGCTTACAAGTTACTGTACTGATTCAGACAGAGAAGAAACAAAGCAACAAAATATGCTATCTCTTATGGTTGAGATTTATAAAGATGTTTTTAAATGCCTGGCAATAATTGATTTAAGAAAGACGTCCAATGTTAAAATAAAAAGGATCACTTACTGTCATCAATCCAGCTTTTAAGTGGTCTTGCACTTCATTTGTTGCAAGAGTATCTTAAGCAGAGGTCATCATCACTCTCATAGCAGAAATATGTTACTGATGCCTGAGCCAGGGGACTCTTGTCTAAATTGGTGTTAGACAAAGAGTCTGAAGGGAAATAGAATATAACAATCTGTGCAAGCTAAACATGAAGCGAATCCTGGATGACTGTCATTGAACATTTGAGTGTTTTTATCAGAAAACTATTTCAGAAATAGTTGAGGCTTTTCAAAATTATATTGCAAGGTAAAATTGTAAAAATGAAATTAGAATAATAAAGAAATTTCTGTACGAACATATCTGAGATAAAACTGCAGCTGCATTGAAATTGGAAAGATTTATCTCAGCATTTTGGTTAGTGACGCCTTCGTGATATTACTGCAATGCCAGCATGACATAATTAAGTGTCTGAGAACATGCAGGATGAGCGCCTGGCAGGTTGGAGCAGTAACAGTATTAAGCAGTCTTCCATCTTGGGATGGAATCCAGCGTTACTTAGGGTCCTTGTGCTAGCTATTTTCAAAAAATATAAAAGGCCAGATATTGGGGAGGATTGGCCTAATTGAGGGTGGGACAGGGGGTTCCTCCCCACTTTGAATAGATGACCCTGATGCTACAAACTGTTTTTCAAATACCCATCAATTTTAAAAGAAGCTTGTCATGTAATAGAAGCTGCTGTTAGAGAAAAAGAAGTCTTAACAGTGCAACTTTATACATGTCTACTCAGAAGCAAATCTCATTGACTTCAATGGGACATACCCAGGTACGTTTGTGTAAGATTGCAGCCTAAAAGCCCACTGTGGTTCATGGAACTTGTTGTGAGGTTCTCGTTTATTTTATTACAGTTATGTATACCCTTCCTTTCAGGATACAAATCCTTCTAAGGTGGCCTAGGAGTAACATTAAAATACATTTTAGAAACTGCAACAAACAGCAAGATATAAAAAGTCACCACGATTCTGCCCTCAGGGCAGCTGCTGGTAGATGATCCTGTGTATGGAGTGGGCAGACCAGCTGAATCAGGCTCTGATACCCTCTTTGCCTGCCTTGCTCTCCCACAAAACAGTTGGTGGTAGATGGCCCCTGTGGAGGGAGGGGCCCAGGTTAGTAAAACTTGTCCTGTGGGTGATGCAACTTTGCAATTACTTTGTCCTGTGGGTGATGCAACTTTGCAATTTGAATATCAGTGCTAAAACAAGGATACCAAGAGTCCAAACTTGGAATCTAAACACTAACCAAAGAGCATAGGGAGACACAGATGACAATACTGACAAGGCAGCATTCTATCCTGAATGGGCACAACTACAAACTCCATCCCACAAGACAACAACATGGAAAGCATACTGAACAAAGGTCCTACACAGTAAGTGACAGGCAGTCTCAGACGATGGGAGTCTGACTAGGGACTTGAGCCATGAGACTCTGAAGAACTGGAGCCAGAGCCATATGTGAATGTCTCCTGCCTGCTTTCCATCACCATACCCTGAATGAATGAACTAGGTATAGGATGCTGAATAGTTTGCACCAATGTAAGTACTGGTACAACAGCTGCCCTGTGCAGATATCAGTGCATGGATCATGTGTCCATGTGTGAATAAGCTTCTGTATGAATGAAGTCTTCAACATCGAAGTACATTTCATTTTGGCAGGTTAGATAGGAGTCTTTCTAAAACAACAGAACTGAGCTGAGTTTCAGTTATTCACATTTTCTGGTTATTGGGAAATATTGTGTTCCCTTTATATCTTAAACTAAATTAAAAGCCTATAAAAATATTGCCTCCATGTATATAACAGTGTATAATTATCTGAATTAGCAGATAATCATGTGGAAGCAGCAGAGGCGGCTCCTGTCTGGCTCCCTCGGCAAAGGCGGTGCTGGTCTTGCTGTCGGCCCTGCTCCTGGGAGGCCCTGCATGGGCCCAAGTCCATCATCTTGTCCTCAAAGAAGATGTGCCACAGAAAGTCTACCTTAACACTTTTGGCTTCTTCAGGGATGCCTTCATGAAGATCAGCATCAGCAACCTCTCAGTTAAGCAGCTTGGGGACAGGGTGAAAAACTTCCAGGTGAGATTCAGTTTAGACCGAACATGGAATGATGGATGTTCCACTTACCTGGACAAAGAAGTAGAGTATTGCATTTTGAATAAAGTGTCAGAGCATGCTGTCTCTGTCACCCTCCTCCTCCTGAACGTCACAAAGAAGCTTGTGAAAGTCAAGTCCAAAGTCAGTGCTCCCCAGTTGCCTGAAATTGAATTCAGTGACCCCAGAAAGAAAAGCAAATAATTATAGGACGCTGGGCCCAATGTCCTGTAGGACCCTGCAGAGTTGCGTTGTGGAACTGAGTATTGAGCAAGCTTATGTGTGTGTGTTTGAATCTTTGCTAAGATTCTACCTTCCCTGCAAATTAGTCAGACAGAGACTTTAAGCTTTAAAATAAGAAATAACGACTTTATTTTGGAAGTACGTGTTCGGTAGGAAAGAGTCCTATATCTAGCTAATTTGGAGCAGCAAGCACTGCGCCCAGTGCTCGCCCTCATACTGGAGGAGAGGAGAGACAAAGGAAAGATGTCTGCTCCCCTCTCGAGAGAAAGAAGAAGACTGGAAGGAGGGAAGGAACTGGAATCAACATCCTTTGCATATCAGTCTAGCAGGAAGGAAGAGACAGCAGGAGATCAAAGGGATAGGTATAGCCTAGCAACCAAGAGGTCTCTAGCTACCCTTTTTAACCCCATGCAGCCTCAACCCACAAGTTGGAGTTGAACCTCATACATTCCAACACCCCTTCTCAACAAGAACTTGGTTCATTCTACAAGGTGCATCTTGCCTCGTAGCTTCTGGTGTCGGACTTTGCCCAGTGGTTTAGTCAGAGCATCAGCCGCCATCTCTTCTGTTGGACTGTAGGTCATCTCTAGAAGTCCTTTCTTCTTTATGTCCTTTAGGCAGTGGAACTTCACATCAATGTGCTTCATGCGAGAACTTTGCCCTTCTGTTTCCGCGAGTCATATGCAAGCTTGATTGTCCTCAAGTATTCTGATAGGCTCTGGTCCAGATATGCCCAAGTCTCGTAGAAGTTTACATAGCCACAGCATTTCCTTGCATGCCTCATCAGCTGATACGTACTCTGCCTCAGTAGATGAGTATGCTACAGTCTCTTGCTTTCGACTTGTCCAGCAGATAAGTGACTGCCGATAGTAGAACAAGTTTCCACTGGTTGACTTGCGATCTTTGGTGCCTCCAGCCCAGTCAGCATCAGCGTATCCTAGGAGTTTAGGATCTCGAGTAGCTGATAGCTTTAGTCTTAAGTTTGCAGTGCTTTTCAGATATCTTGCCACTCTCTTGACTGCTTCCCAGTCTTTCTTGTTTGGCAAGCTTTTTTTTCCCAAAGGTATCCCACTTCTCGCACCACATCTGGTCTGGTTATTGTGCTGATGTATAGGAGTTTCCCTATAGCTTGTCTGTAGCTTTTGTTGTCTTCCCAGGGTTGATTGTTCTGGTCTGGTTTGAAGTATTCTACTTCCATTGGTGTAGGTGCTGGATGTGCATCCTTCAGTCCTAGACTCTCGAGTAGGTCTTGAATCTTTTGATTTAGAAGAAAGGATCCATCATCCTCTCTTTCAATTTGTATTCCAAGGTAGTAAGTGATGTCGCCTAAACATTTCACTTCAACTTCCTTGTTTAGATTATTTACTAACTCTTGCTTGTCTTGTGGATTTTCATAAGCCAGTAGTAAATCATCTACATAAATCAAAATATAAGTCCATTTGTTGTTCTTGAATCTGCTATACAGGCATTGGTCTGCTTTGCCTCTTTTATAGCCTTGTTTCAAGAGCATTTGGTTCAGTTTGTCATGCCAGTCTCTTGCAGTTTTTATTTCTAGTTGCTCTATTTGCATCTTCTTGTTGGCAGCTACACTCAGGAGTGTCCTGATTGTTGTATGCTTGACTACAGTTTCAATCTCTTTCCAGGTCTCTGGCTCTGGAAGTTCATCAGCTCTTGCAAGGTAGGACAGTCTCAGGTACACCTCTGTTGGTGCGGTTAGAGCGTCTTGGTATAGGACTCTCTGCTGCCCCTTCTGGCTGTGCAGGTTCCCCTTCTTGCTCTGGTTCCTCACTGTCCTCCAGTGCTGGCATGTCGCTGTAATCTGTAGTGCTGTATGGTATTTCTACTTTGTCTTCTTCACTGTTATGGTCTTGGAGTGGTGCCCCTTCTGGTTGGAATGCACCTTGACCTTCATAAAAGTAGACAGCTATTTGGATTTCAATCCTTTCTGTTTTGGGATTTAGGATTCTGTATCCCTTTTGTTTTGAAGAATATCCAACAAAAAATCCTTCTTTTGTAGTGTTGTCCAATTTGGTTCTTTTCTGGTGTGGAATGTGACCGTACACTTTTGATCCAAACACCTTTAAATGAGCCAAACTGGGTATGTGTCCATACCATAATTCGAATGGAGTCTTGTTGCCATTCACCTTTGTTGGCAAATGATTTTGTAGATAGGTGGCAGTATTCACTGCCTCTCCCCAATGTTTCTGTGGGAGATTGGCATCTTCTAGCATGGATCTCACCATCTCAATTAGGGTTCTGAATTTTCTCTCCGAGACTCCGTTCTGTTCTGGGTTGTGGGGTACAGTGGTTTGATGCTCAATCCCATTTTCACGCAGAAACTGCTGGGTAGCATGAGACATGTACTCCCCCCTGTTGTCAGAACGTAGAATTTGTGGTTTTCTCTGAAATTTATTGGTCACCATTGCAACATATTCTTTGAGTTTCTGAAGCATTTTCCCCTTCTCCTTCAATATATGAATTATGGCGAATCTTGAATAGTAATCAATAAAACTAAGAATATATTTATTTCCACCATTTGAAGGAATTGGCATTTCACAAATGTCACTATGAATCAACTCTAGGGGACGCTTGGTCTTCCTTTCACTCTGCTTAGGAAAACTTGGTCTCGTCCCTTTAGCCTTCACACAGCATGTACATCTCCCCTTTCCTTGGCAGGGTTCAATTTTCATGCCTCTTACTAAATTATTCCTTTGAAGGGTATTAATCTTTGCAATCTCTTTATGCCCAAGTCTTCTGTGCCACATATGCAAACAAGACTTGTTACAACAGTTCTGTACAACATTAGCTTCTGGGCTTTGCTGATCAATTTCATACACCCCTTTTCTCTTAGTAGCTGTGCATATAATTTCACGATCTCTAGAAATTGTGCAGGAATTTTGTTCAAATAACACTGAACATCCTTTGTCTGTGGCTTCACTGACAGAGATCAAATTATTAGAAATTTCTGGTATCCAAAGGGCATTTCTAAGGTAAATATCTTGTGTACTGCTGGGAGTCTGGCAGACCAGCTTCGCATCACCCGCCCCCTTTATAGGCACCTCCCTCGAGTCAGCTACTCTGACTGTGCCTCCACGTGGGGTTAGACTTTCAGAGTCTTTGTATTTATTAAATGAGCACTTGCTCCACTGTCCAGATAGACTTTATTATCGCAACATTTTTCAACATGAGTTACTTGTACACTGTTGGCATCTTTCTTGTCTGTCCCTTTAAATCCTTTACTTTGTCCTTCAGACCTCTCTCTCTTATCACACTGGCTTTTAAGGTGTTTTTCCGAACCACACAGAAGACATCGCTTAGCTTTCACGCCTTTGGATCTCCTTTGTTCCTCAAATCTGCATTTGACTGGCAGTCGGCCAGAAGCTTGTTTGCTAGCTTGTTTACTTAGGAAAGAGGAAACGCTGTCCTTTTCTGTAGCTGCTTTCTGAGAGAATTTCTCTCTTACTTCTGATATTACTTCGTTTAAACTCTTTTTCTGTTGTTGTAATATGAAACAAAATAATTCTATTGATTTTGGGAGGGAATCTAGAAATAAAGCAATCTGTACGTTTTGGTCCTGCCTCGTCCCGCCTTCTTCTATCCCTTGGACTAACACCATAAATTTAGTAAGGTGTTGTTCAAATTAATCATCCCTCATTTGCAAGTTAATAAGACTTCGTAACATTGAAATTAGATGCCCTTCGCCTTTTGGCTGATGGCTAGATTCCAATGCATTCCACATCTCTCTGGCGTTCTTACAATTCATGATCAAAGGGATTTGCAAGTTACTCACGCATTTTATTATGATATTTTGTGTCTTTTCGTCTTTCTCTGTCCAAACTCTCCTTTCCGCCTGGGAGGCATTCGGTCCCGGTTCCGCATCTCCAAGCACATCTATCAGCTTCTGTTGCTTTAAGTGACTTTGCATACGAAATGATCACAGCTTCCACTCTCCGGGCTAAGTTTGTCAAGACTTATCTGTTGAGCCACGGTAGCCATTCTGAAGTAAAAGGCTTAACTCTTTACTGACTAAACTCCGAAGGTCTCTATTAGCTTCCCTAATTCGCAACACAAAAGCTCCTTAATTGCTCAAATCTCCTTTTGCATGCCTGGGCCACATTACCTGTTGGAGAGTTGCGATGCTGGGAATGGAGGGTTCTGAGCGAGCTTACGTGTGTGTGTTTGAATCTTTGCTAAAGATTATACCTTCCCTGCAAATTAGTCAGACAGAGACTATAAGCTTTAAAAACAGAAATAACTACTTTATTCTGGAAGTACATGCTTGATAGGAAAGAGTCCTATATCTAGCTAATTTGGAGCAGCAAGCACTGCGTCCAGTGCTCGCCCTCATACTGGAGGAGAGGAGAGACAAAGGAAAGATGTCTGCTCCCCTCTCGAGAGAAAGAAGAAGACTGGAAGGAGGGAAGGAACTGGAATCAACATCCTTTGCATATCAGTCTAGCAGGAAGGAAGAGACAGCAGGAGATCAAAGGGATAGGTATAGCCTAGCAACCAAGAGGTCTCTATCTACCCTTTTTAACCACATGCAGCCTCACCCCCCAAGTTGGAGTTGAACCTCATACATTCCAACAATAATTTGGATCCTAAGCAGCAGCTGTCTAATCAAAATGTGACTGAACCTCAGGTGCCAGCTGGGAGAACACACCCCTCCAAATAAGTGCAATAGTTTTTCATTCCAGTCTTGCTTCAACATCAGCTCAGAGAACCAGAAAGGTTATATCCTGTATTTCCACAAATGTGTCAAGGACATGAGGAATGAGCTGCTCCTCTTCAGTCTTGATACATATATTATGGAGAAGAATCCAAACAGCTACCTCTTGGCGGAAGAAATCCCTCTCCCCAAGCTCTTCGTTTCTACGGCCCTTTTCTTCTTCATCTCTGGAATGGTGTGGATCTGTATCCTTTGGAAACACAGGACTGATGTGTTCAAGATCCACTGGCTGATGGCTGCTTTTCCTTTCACCGAGTCTCTTTTGTTAGTCTTTCACACGATCGACTACCACTACATCTCCTCTCAGGGCTTCCCCATCAAAGGCTGGGCTGTTGTGTACTACATCACTCACCTGTTGAAGGGCGCCCTCCTTTTTATCTCTATTGTTCTTATTGGCATAGTCTGGGCATTCATTAAGCACAACCTTTCTGATAAGGACAAGAAGATCTACATGATCATGATTCCTCTCGAAGCCTTGGCAAACGTGGCCTACATCATCGAGTCAATGGAAGAAGGCACGATGGAATATGGCCTGTGGAAAGAGATCCTCTTCCTGCTGTGTTGTGGGGCTATCCTGTTCCTGGTGATATGGACAATATGACATTTGCAAGAGGCTTCTTCACAGATGGAAAAGCTGACATTAACCTAGCAAAGCTGAAGCTGTTCAAACATTACTATGTCATGATTGTGTGTTATATTTACTGCACATGGATCATTGTCATCCTCATCAGGATCACTGTTCCGTTCCAGTGGAAGTGGCTCACCAGCTGCTGGATGAAATGGCCACCGTGGTGTTCTTTACCAAGGTGTCCTCACTGGGTACAAGTTCCGACTGGCCTCTGACAACCCCTACCTACAGCTCTTCAGGACGATGATGACAATTTGGACATGGAATCTGTGGCGATGATCTCAGGTGTCATGGAGGGCATGAAAAAAGTCAGGAAGGTGGTGAACGGCTTGGTGGAACTCCAAGGCAAATTAGAGAGTGCCCTGTGACAGGAGCCCATCCTTTCTCCCCTATTCTCCTCTCTTACCCCCCCCTTCTTAGGACAAGGCAGCACTTTCAGATAAACTCTCTAATTTATTGATCTTTTCCTTCTGTTGATGGAAGGGGAGTGAGCTGAGCTTCCTGAAATGGGAACTGCAGAGTTACAGGGCAGGGGGTGGGAGACAAAATACTGTGTGCAAAAAACAGGGAGCACGCAAGAGAAAATCAAATTCCTTCTTATTCCTCTGTCTTAAGGATTTGGGGCTCTTCTTGTGCCTGCTTTTTTGCAGGGGGTGTGGATATCTTTTTAAAAACTTCTGGCTTATTTTTTTAAAACTCTCCCTTCTTTTGGAAATTTGACTCTGTCGGGGACCACCCCATCCTTCCTGTGTTTTGCCCTTGGACTCCTTAGGATGGAGTGATAGAAGTTTGTCTTCGAAGAGCTTAGAATTTGTAAGCCCATGTATATGACTGTTTGGTTTGGGGTGTTTTTTGGTCTTCTAAGAAGGATCTCCACTTCATGGCATCCTTGGAGCTGCTCTCTATCTACCTGGAGCTGTCTTCTGATCGGAAAATGGCATCAAAGAGCCTCAGCCACAGGGCCAATTATATCTGGAATATAATTTTTCTTATGAAATACATTATATTCAATGTCATTGTATTTTTGTTGTGTATTGTAAGCTGCTTTGAGTATTTCTGTAAGAGAAAAGCAGGGTATAAATATTAAATCTAATAATTTAGATCTGGAGGATCATGGACTGTTAGGATTATTGAAATTATTGTACTGTACAGGAGGATAAAAGTGCCAAAACACCACTCTGTTGTCTTCTCACTTTCCCTTTGAAGACTGAAAGCTTGGAGGGGAATTGTGCTGGCTGAACCAGCCCCTGACATCTGCAGGTTTTCTGGCTTTGATCTCCATGTGTTTAACCATAGTTGAGAACAGGCTCTATGGATATACCAGAGCTTGGAAGATTATTTTTAAAAAGTAATAAATTACAGTTACAATTACAATTGCTGTGAAAGTAGCTGATTACTTTGCTTTTTCTCAAAAGTAATCACTACAATTACATTTGTTACTTTTAAAAAAAACACCTAAGAGGTGCTGGCCTTGGCTGCTGCACATCTGAGTAACCTAAAACAACATTAAAAATAAACACACACATACAGAGGTAGTAGAATAATTCTTTTTATCCATAAGATAGCAATGGTGGTCTCTCCGCTGGTAAGGGAGATGGGGAGTGAGGCAGAGGCCACTACTCAGATATTTGCACTTCAAACCAAGTGTAACCCCCCCAAAAAATCTCTCTCACTTAACCACCTCCCAGATCCTGCCCTGCCACCAACTAGGGGACACTCACCCAAGCAAACATTTTCCCCCGAGATGCAAAAAAGGTAACATACTGCAAATGCAGCACAGTATCCAGAGAGGATGGTGGAGGCCACTTTGTGTGCCATGTGCAAACACAGTACACACACACACACACGCACACTGTGATCTTTTTCACCTCTCCATTCTGCTGCTGCCTCCTTCTTCTTTATCCCTGTTCTTGTCCTCTGGCTCCTTTTCCCCTCCACTCCATTCTTCATCACCACCATCCATTTTTTTAAACAATTGTTTTCTCCACTCCATCCCGGCTTACTCTCCACCTCCTTCCTTGTCGCCTCCTACCTGCCCACAGAGCATGAGGGAAGAGTGACACTGAACAGAAGCCCAGTTTGTGGCACATGATTTTCATCCACAAATCGGAGAGCAGAAGACTTCCCCTGCTACCCCCTGTGAGTAATGCCCAAAAGTAATGCTGGAAACATTACAATTACTCCATAAAACTAATAAAATTACTCCTAGTTCTATTACAATCAAAATGTAAAGGAATTACCCACTTGTTCCTTAAAAAAGTAATGAATTACAAGTAATGAATTACTTGTAACGAATTACTTTTAAGCTCTGGGATATACAACTATACACCTGTAGGGTCTGTATTTGTAATTGGGAATCCTGGCATGATGGGAGTTTCTGTGTCCCTGATGGGAGGTACTACATATATTCCAACCTTCGGCTGATATCACAGAAGTCAAGGGCAGGCCCAGCCATTGCAATCTTGGTTCCATATGTTTAGTTGTGTGGAATTTTGCCCAATTCAGATTTGGTGCCAATTTTCCCATTAATTCGCTTATTCTTTGTAGTTGCAGATTAGATGTTTATGTAGCAATTTTCCATGGCTATTTTCAAAAACAGATTTTTATTTAAAAAATCTGCCTCTAAAATATAAAGAATGATCATTTTATCATTGTTTCCTTTCAAAATATCAATATCAGTATTTTTGTGAGGGAAAATGGAAAAAGCTAGTGGACAAAGAACAAACTTGAATCTATACTGGCCTGTTAGGTTGACTGAATACTTTTGAACCGGCACCAGCGAACAGAACCCATGCCTATTCAGGAATTTGATTTTTGTGAATTCTGATACAGGCTCATTTGATGAGCATCTCATGGACTAACGTGCAAATCAGCACCAGCTTTTATACTTCCTGAATGTTCCAGTGCAGTTAGTGGCTGAAAAAAGTATAAAAATACATTTTTGATGTATTCTGCATATTTTGGCCAAGAAAACATATTTCAAAACAAATATTTAAATATGAATTTTCACACATATTTTTTTCATTAAAAATTCAGAAACAGGATGAAATAGGCTTGTGGGTGAACATATGCAAAAGTGAGATGGACTGCTAATATATTGATTTTCAACCATGAGATATCAAGATATCAAAGATCCTTCTCTTTAAAATATAAAAGCTGTATACAATGTTGCAGATTTTTTCTGACATATCTTTATTAATTAGAAAATTGACAAACTTATTTTTGGGGGTAGTGAATAATTAAACTTTTAATTACTTTTGATTCCAGAAAGTTGCATTTGGGTGTTGAGATTGATTGACCTATAGCAGCTAGCAAAAGCACTCTTCTGATGTACAGGGTATGCAAATTTAACTGTGGCCATAGGAGTTATTAATAGAACATGCTGCATTTCCTTCATATAAACATACGATGAGCATTTGCTGAAGGGAAAAATACCTGCTGTGCCTTTCAGTATTTAGGGCCAATTCATCACCAAGCTAAAATTAAGAAGTGAAGTCAGACAGTTCTAGTATTCTATTTTTAACCCATTTTAGCATGTGAATGTGAATATGAAATCTTTCTTTAGAATTATGTTAATTCAATTACCCACTTATTCAAAATATTCTCTTCTCAAGTTTCTGTACTACAGCACTATAAACTTATATGATATACTAAAAAAGTTTACATTTAAATAGGCCTTATATTACCTTTTACAACTCCACCAGTAATATATTTATTGTGTTTTGTGGTTAAGGAACAAGAGACAGATCTGCTTTTATCTTTTCAGACTATATTAGTTTCTATATGCAATGGGCTACAGGCAATCGAGCAAGGACTCTGAGGATCCAGTTCAGTTGAACATATTCCCAACACTGTATATATGTGTGTGCAAAGACATACTGTATTCTGTTCACACATGCTACGTTCATAGAATCATAGAATAGTAGCGTTGGAAGGGACCTATAAGGCCATTGAGTCTAACCCCTTGCTCAGTGCAGGAATCCAGCTTAAATCCCAACAAGCGGGAATGCCTCCAGTGTTGGAGAGCCCACCACCTCCCTTGATAATTAGTTTAGGTCCAGATTTTGACTAGGTCATTCTAAAACATGGAATGTATTCTTCCGCAGCCGTTCTTTGGTAGATCTGCTTGTATGTTTAGGATCATTGTGGTGTTGCATGACCCAAATTCAATTCTGCTCCAGCTCTTGGATGGATGGCCTGACATTCTCCTCTAGAATCTTCTGATACACTGCAGAATTTATGGTTGTGTCAGTGATGGCAAGCCATCCAGGTGCTGAGGCAGCAAAGCAGGCCCAAACCATCACACCACCACCATGCTTGACGTTTGGGATGAAGTTCTTTTCTTCAAACTCAATGTTTGTTTTTCACCAAACATAACATTTCTCATTGAAGCAAAAATGTTCTACCTTTGACTCGTCTCTCCAGAGAACATTGTTCCAGAAGTCTTGGGGATCATATATGTGATCTTAAGTAATCTTCAGACAGGCAGCAGTGTTCTTTTTAGAGAGTAGTAGTTTCCTCCTGGCTATCCTCCCATGAACACTTTTCTTGTTCAGTCTTTTCCTGATTGTTGAGTCATGAACACTCACATTAGTCAAGGCAAGAATGGCTTGTAGATCCTTGGGTGTCACTGTGGGGTTCTTTGTGACTTCCTGGATGATGTGCGTATTTGTTTTTACAGAGATTTTGGTAGGATGACCGCTTCTGGGTAGAGTGATTTTGGTCTTGAAACTTCTCCATTTGTAGACTGCCTGTGGATTGGTAGAGCCGCAAATCCTTAGGAATGGTTTTGTAATCCTTTATAGACTGATGAGCAGCAATAACTGCCTTTCTGAGGTCCTCAGAGATGTCCTTTATCATAGTGTGGCATGACATGTTTCCATACAACCATGTGGTGAAGACCAAACTCACAAAGTTTCTGAATCTTTTATAAGGTGGGGCTGTGACGCCCTTCCCTGGTTCTCCCTGTCAGGTTCCCACCTGCTTGTGGCTACTGCCTTTCACTAGGCACTACCAGGGACACCACCAGTCCGGACCATCCTTTATATGGTTTCTCACTCCGCTCTAGCACAGATCTCACTAGATCCCACTGCTAGGCAGCACCACCAGTCACATCCTGTAACCAATACTCCCAGAGACTTTGCCTGAGTCTCTCTCTAGCTGGTTATTTTTGTGACTGAGTGCTTATGCTGTTCCCAAGCCCCTTGTATCTTTATATAAAAAGCATACAACTCTGGATACTTGACTTGTTACAATCCCTCCCTTCACTGCTGCCACCATTAGATACTGTTTCTGTTCAGCCTTGGTAATTACCTTGCCCTCCCTTCTGGTCTGTATATTCCCCAGCCAAGGATCAGGCCTTTGGTAAACCAAATAAGTATTTATTTACTAATAACAGGAAATAACAAGATTACTTTAGGAATGTTTCACAAGCGTATGGTTTCATATATGGTCACTCTTTATGTTTCTGTTCAAATATATTCTCTTTAAATATCAGCCAAATCCAATCCAAACTTTCCTCAGAACTCTGCCAACCAACTCAACAACCTCTCTCCAACCAACTCTCTAACCGACTCTCTCCCTTTCCAACCGACCTCCATTTATACCTTCAGCCAGCCAGCCACTCAGCCAATCATCATCCAGCACACTTCAGCTTCTCACCCATGTACTCCCCCTTTCTCTCTCAGTCAATTACCATACATCACCTAATAGACCCGCACTTACCATATTTACAGATGCTAACTTACAGGAACATCACAGGGGCCTCCCAAACTCACCCATGCAGACCTACCTAATTACTTTAGCACCTGATTCTAATTATTTCCTTTAATTAACGCCTCTCCCGATATGAACCTACCCGCTCACTACGTTCAACATCAAAGGCCCTCCTCCGAGTCCCGACCCACAGAGAGGCTCGGAGGGTTGTAACAAGATCCAGGGCCTTTTCAGTAGTGGCCCCCGAATTATGGAACAGTCTCCCCGATGAGGTACACCTGGCGCCTACACTTTTATCTTTTCGGTGCCAGGTTAAAACCTTTTTATTCTCCCAGGCATTTCAACTTAATTTATTTTTTAGCTTTCAATTTATACCAGGCTGTTTTACTGTTTAATATGTATGCTTTTTGCTGACTTTTGTAATTTTATTGTATTTTACTCTATGTTGTGCACCGCCCTGAGAGCCTTTTGGCTGTGGGCGGTATAGAAATCGAAATAAATAAATAAATAAATAATTGAGCTAATGCAACTAGGGCTTCATTTACTTTTGCACCTACCCTGACTCTTATGTACTCATTGTTTGCCTAATTTCACAAGGCACAGAATTGGTTAAGATAAATCCTATTGAATATTTAGAAAGGGACTGGTTTTGATTCATGAAGGCTCTCATGGTAAAACTATGGGATTTTTATAATTATCATTAGGGTTCACAAACTTTTTCTCTCCACTGTGTGTATATATATTTTTCCACACTAGTGGGAGAGTCAGCTTAGTTTTAAAAAGGGTAGGCTTAGCCTTCCTCAAACCAGAGCTTGGAAAAGTTACTTTTTTGAACTACAACTCGCATCAGCCCAATCCAGTGGCCATGCTGGCTGGGACTGATGGGAGTTGTAGTTCAAAAAAGTAACTTTTCCAAGCTCTGCCTTAAACAAATGCACACCCAATAAAGTCTATTTTCCTAGGTTAAAAAAGATTAGCCTGGAAAAAACAACTCACCTGAAAGTTTCAGCCTTCTGTTTAGATTAAAAGGTGCTAAAAGCTAGTCTAGTTTGTCCAGGCTAGAGTGCATAAAACTACAGGGGAACTTGTACTGTTAAGTTTGTTGTCAGCTAATCTCATCAGTGTCTTGGCCCCAGCTGGTAAAGCATCAAGGTAAGTTAAGCAGCAGATCGAGTTTGGCAGCAGGACAAGGAGGACAGGTCACCCCACTTTGCCTGTCTGTTCCTTGACATAAACAAAATCTTAGCTTTTGATAAATTAACTCAATAAACATCAAAAACAATTACGCAGGTAGGAAGCAGACGGTGTGGAGGCTTTCAAGTATCTTGCAGTGACTATGATATGTATGACTGTCTGTTGGACAGAAGCCATGGGTGTGCCCTCAGTTCATTGAGCTCTTGGATGTCTGGGAAAAAGTTTATTTCCTTGAGGCCAAGGTAGTTGACCTGGAGAAGCTCAGAAAACTTGTGGATGAAGCCTTCGGCATCATTATAGCTGTGTCCCATTCCCAGGACAATAGCTTTCATTCAGAATGAGGGCTTTGGGGAAGGGCAGTGTCACTTTGAGGAGGAGGGAAACCATCCCTTAGAAGGAACCCATTCCTCAAAGGATGAGCATATATCATCTCGTGCTGAAGATGCTTCTCTGGGGTGGTGGTGGTGGTGGTGGTGGTGGAGGGATCCTGGTAATGGGTGATTTGATTGTTAGGAACATAGATAGTGGGGTGTGTAATGTGCATGTAGACAGCAGGGTGATTTGCCTGCCCTGGTTGAAAGTTGCAGTCGTCTAGGTAGCTTGTTAGATAGTGCTGGGGAGGAGTCAGTGGTCATAGTGAACATTGGCACCAGTGACTTGGGGAAATACAGTCATGAGGTCCTGACAGCAAAATCTAACTTGCTATGTGGGATGCTGAATGCCAGGACCTCCAAGGTAGCTTACTGTGAAATGCTATTAGTTCCACATGCAGGGCTGGCTAGACAGGCACAGCTTTGTAGTATCAGTGCGTGGATGCAACATTGGTGTTGGGAGGAGGGGTTTGGATTTGTTAGGCGCTGGGGAATATTTTGGGACAAGCCAGGGCTCCACTTGATACTGAGATGGGATCAGACTGCTGACTCTTAACATCAAAAAGGTGGCAGAGCAGCTTTTGAACTGATTGAGGGAAGAAAGTTGACAGGAGGTGAGGAGGGTCTGGTTTGGAACAAATATTCCCCTATAAGATAAAGACAGAAACTTTTGAAAATCTAAATGGGATAGGCCTAGAATTAGGTATTGTGAGTGCTGGGGCACAGGATAGCAGTTCAGACGCCAAAGTACCACACCAGAGCTTGGAAAAGTTACTTTTTTGAACTACAACTCCGATCAGCCCCAGCCAGCACATGCTGGCTGGGGCTGATGGGAGTTGTAGTTCAAAAAAGTAACTTTTCCAAGCTCTGCACAAGCCAAACGAAAAGTGCCAAAGACACTTCAAGAGAGACCCTGTATACAAGTGTTTATATGCTAATGCTGGAAGCCTTTGAGCCAAGATGGGAGAACTGGAGTGCTTGGTCTTAGAAGATAGCATTGGTATAATAAGCATAACTGAAACCTGGTGGAATAGAGAAAACCAGTTGAAAGGAGAAAAATAAAAAGGAACACAAACTCTGGCAAAAGAAATGCAAGAAGACAATAAGGGATGCTAAAAAAATTGAAGAGCACATTGCTAAAAACAAAAACTGACAACAAAAAAATTCTTTAAATACATTCAAAGCAGGAGACCATCGAGAGAGGCGGTTGGATCTTTGCTTGACAAGGGAGTCAAAGGTGTGCTTAAGCAGGATAAGACATTTGCAGAGAAGCTAAATGACAGTGGAGGATATAGGGCAGGTCCCTGTGCCTGAACTAACTTTTGCAGGAAGGGAATTTGAGGAGCTGAGGCAGATAATGGTGATGATAGAGTTCTAGGCTTAATAGAAAAAATAAAAATGGACAAATCGCTGGGTCCAGATGGCATCCATGTGAGAGTTCTCAAAGAACTCAAATGTGAGAAAGCTGATCTTCCAACAAAAATATGCAACTTGTTCCTCAGTGCTGTCTGCAAACCTGAGAATTAGAAAATGTCCAATGTAATGCCAGTATTTAAAAAGGAATTGTGTGTGTGTGTGTGATCCTGGAAATTACAGGCCAGTTAGCTTAATGTCTGTCCCAGGAAAACTGGTAAAAAGTATTGTTAAAGATAAAATAACCAAGCATGTAGAAGAATGAGCCTTGCTGAAGCAGAGGCAGCATAGGTTCTGCAAGGGTAGTTTTGTCTCACTAACTATGGTAGTTGAGAGTGTGAACAAGCATATAGATAGAGGTGATCCACTTGACATAGTGTATTTGGACTTTCAAAAATCTTTCAACAAGGTACCTGACCAAAGACTCCTGAGTAAGCTTAGCAGTCATGGAATAAAAGGAAAAGTCCTCTTGTGGATCAGGAACTGGCTAGGAAAGAGGAAGCAGAAAGTAGGAATAGATGGACAGTTCTCCCAATGGAGGGTTGTAGAAAAGGGAGTCCCCCAAGAATCAGTATTGGAGCCTGTCTTTTTTAACTGGTTCATAAATGACCTAGAGTTAGGGGTGAGCAGTGAGGTGGTCAAGTTTGCTGGTGCAGTTCTGGTTACCTCACCTCAAAAAGGATTTTGTAAGGTTGGAAAAGGTTAAAAAAAAGGGCAATCAAAATGATCAAGTGGATGGAGCGACTCCCCTATGAGGAAAAGTTGCAGCATTTGAGGCTTTTTAGTTTAGAGGAGCTATAGTGAATGCACAAGGGGAGCAGGATTCGTGACCTCCCCTCTGAGATACTGTACTGCCCTACAAATTGGTCAAAATGCAAACACAATTTGGGTTGGTCTTTCACAGTCTAATCCACTTCCTGTGTAGCTTGGAAGATTTGGTAACGTGTGCCTCTGAGCATATGGTGAGTGGTGGCAACACCTGCCATCTCCAAAGATGGAGAATTGTTTGTTGGTGTTCTTACCGTGCTTCTTTCCTGTGTTACTAATGTTTCTACAGAGAAACTAATCTAGAAATTTCTCTCTCTCTCATTATTCATCCTAGAAATCTGTGTCAAATTATTTTTATTAATTTCAAAGCCTTTTTATTGGTCAATGTCATATAATGGTAAAGACAGCCGTTTGTGTTTCAAATTGGAGGTTTTTTATTATTTTGGGTGCCTTAACACTTGAATCTGAAACTGCAGTTTGATGTAAAATCAGACTGATTACAATATGTTGCTACTTCAGCAATGACTCTAGCTGTTGGAAAAAAGAGGATGCATGTTTTCAGCCTGCTATGTTTAAACCACTTCATTTAAGGCAAGGTGGGCATGGTCAATTAAAAACATAGAGCACACCTAGAATTTTGCTAGAATATATTTCACCTCCCACTGTTTTATTTTGTGCAAATTGAGACACTTCTGAGGTCCACTGGAGACTATTCTGCAGAATAGTCAGTGCCATTATTCCACAATTATTTTGGAGTTTTTTTAGTGTAAATTTTGCAAAGTGTTGATGTACTTCACATATTCACAGAAATAGAAACAAAAGAAAATGATTTCCTATAGGAAACTTCACTAAACTTGCAAAGAAATCAGACATATTTAAAGTGACCATCTGAACTATATCAACTGTCTTCTGACTTAATAATAACTATATCAACTGTCTTAATAATGTTACTTCCTCCCTGCTAAAACAAGATCAGCATAGCACATGTCTTGTTTGTGTTATTTGGGCAGATTGCAGGTGTTAACCACCACTCGCTATATGCTCAGAGGCACATGTTACCAAATTCTTCCAAGCTACACAGGAAGTGGATTGGACTGTGAAAGACCAACCCAAATTGTGTTTGCATTTTGACCAATTTGTAGGGCAGTCCAATATCTCAGAGAGGAGTTCAGGTCTCCTGCTCCCCTGGTGCATTCACTATTGCTGTCCAATTTCCCTGCTTTTTAATGTTTCATAGTAATATCTGTGGGCTATAGGTATGTTCTTAAACCGCAAGGTTTTTTGCCTATTAGTGAATATGTATAAAGGTTGGGGATGGAGATTACTAAAAAAACTTTTGCATCAGATTGTCTGATGCATCCTTTCAGATGGACAAAGCAACTACACCAGTTTCTAAATTTGCGCTATTATATAAGCATTTCCTTTGCTTTCCTTTTATACTACCTTGTAATTTAAAGGATTTTCAGAAATGGAGAGATAGGTTAGCCTTTACTAAAGGCTGGTTAAATTTGATGCCTTAGGTTTAGAAGGAAGATTTAGAAATATGCTGTACTCTGAATATACCTGTCATGGTGCTTTAGACCAGGCTGAAAATCTTGCACATGTTATTATGTATTGTCCTTTGTATAAGTCATTGAGAGAGCAATACTTGGAACAAATTTTAGAGAGAAATGGAGAGAAGTCTTCCCATGAGTCTTGAATTTACCTACTAGATGAACAGGATAAATAC
Organism: Rhineura floridana; assembly: GCF_030035675.1. NCBI lineage: Eukaryota > Metazoa > Chordata > Lepidosauria > Squamata > Rhineuridae > Rhineura > Rhineura floridana. The sequence continues at coordinate 77,320,797 of NC_084486.1, read as the reverse complement.
TCAGTTCTGAAGACTGTACTTTTTCTATCTGCAGTAACAAATGAGAGGACAAATTAGGTTTTATATAATTCTCATTTGCAGAAATTCATTTTATTTCATCCAACTTGTTCCATTTTAATGTTGCATTTTAATATTTGTTAAAAGAGAAACATTTTTTTCTTTTTCAAGGGGAATGCTCTGACCCGGGGGGAGGGAGAGCTGGAGTGGGCAGGGGAGGAGAAAGAAGGAAGAGGGGAGGGGAGGGGAAGGAGGGGAAAGGCAGGTCTGATCATTTGCATGCTTATTGAGTTCAATGGGATTTACTCCTATGCAGTCATGGTTAGGATAGGTAAAACTGACCATGAGGTAGGAGGAGGGGGAAGGGATGGATTGGAGGTGGGCAAAGGAAGGGGGAGGGGAGGACAGGTTTGAGCATTTGCATGCTTATAGAGTTCAGTGGTATTTACTCCCGTGAAATCATGCTTAAGATAGGTAAAACTGACCATGGGGAGGAGGAGGAAGGGGAAGGAGGGGATTGGAAGGGGATGGGATGGGGAGGGAGGGGCAAAGGAAGGGGGAGGGGATAGGAGGGAGAAGGGAGGGTGGGTTTGATCATTTGCATACTTTTTGAGTTCAGTGGGATTTATTTCTGTGCAATCATGTTTGAAAATGGAAATGGACTGCCTTCAAGTCGATCCCGACTTACGTTGACCCTGTGAATAGGGTTTTCATGGTAACCAGTATTCAGAGGTGGTTTTACCATTGCCTTCCTCTGAGGCTGAGAGGCAGTGACTGGCCCAAGGTCACCCAGTGAGCTTCATGGCTGTGTGGGGATTTGAACCCTGGTCTCTTAAGACATAGTCCAACACTGACCTGGGGGAGGGGCAGAGATTGGATGGGTGGGCACTGGGCAGAGAGGAAGCCCCTTTCCTTTCCAAAAGGAAAACACTGTGAACAGTATCATTCTTTTTCTGTGTTTCCCCCACCTTTTTATTCTACAGCAGGCACATGTAGCCTCCCACCCAAATTTAAACCAATGCTGTCCCTGGCCACATCCACACCAGGCCTTTATTTCACTTTGGACAGTCATGGCTTCTCTCAAAGAATCCTAGAAGTGTAGTTAGTGAAGGGTGCTGAGAGTTGCTAGGAGATGCCCTGTTTCCCTCACAGACTTTCAGTCAGAGTGGCTGACTGTTAAACCAGTCTGGCCACTGGACCTCTGTCGGTGGAATAGGAGTCTCCTCTCAGCCCCCTTCACAAACTACACTTCCCAGGGTTCTTTGGGGGAAGCCATGACTGTCTCAAGTGAAATCTGGTGTGGGTGTGGCCCCTGATGAGGCAAGCCCAGCAGCAATGAGTCTGGCTTTTAGAACACTGATAGTTGGTTTTTACTGAGCATGCCCAACACGATCATTCAGTTCAATGCAAAATTTCTTAATTAATTAAAAATCAGGCAGGCATTTTTTTTAACTTTTAAACTGCAGAAGATGAAGGTCAGAGTATGGGGCAAGGTCAATAAGGATCACAGGTACTCTGTGAACATGGCTGATTTTTAATGAATTTCAACAGATTATGAGAACTCTGAGAGAAAAAAGTCCAAAAGGGCTCTGGGATTTCTCTCTCTCTTTTGACACGTTGAACTCTCTGTTCTCTGACTGTTTTGTGTATTGCCATGAAAATTGAGAGGGTTGTTAAGCAAGTGTTTCTGGGTTCAGGACTTTAAGTTTTGTAAGGTTTTGTTTTGAAATGAGCTTATGGGAAGCATCAGAATGGCATGGGGATATTTTCAATTTAACATTAACACTCTAGTGGCTGTATAATAAATCTATGTGGAGATGGCTGTCTTGAAGCACTGGCTCATGCATTGCTATATTGTTCTTTGTGTGAAGAGTTAATAATCCTGTTGTTATTTCATCTACAGCATTCAACTGATTGTTATGTGGTTTTTCTGCTTGTGGATAAATTGTTGGCAAAACCTGCAACACTTCTAGCAGCTGCTATTAAACTAAGAGCCATGATGATGTTCTCTGAATTTTAATTTGTGTTTATATGTGTTCATACTCTATACACATTACTCTATAATTATAATAGCTGGTGGCTGATGCAAATAGACAAATACATAGTTGTCTAAAGCTCACTCCATGGGATTTTGAATGAGACCATATTTGTGCAGTTTTGCTGAATTGTTTCAGAGCCTTTTAGTGGAAATGGTTTTCACTTATTTGTGATATGCGATGATGGTTGTACCCCGATATAATCAATGATAGGCTCATGTAAGTACCAAATGGTATATAAACTGATGAAGATGATGTGTACAAACAAACATCAACCAAGAAACCCCAGTTTGAAACTCAGACTGGTAGGAGGATCAGGAAGCCAACTACGGCTAGATGTCTTGAAACTGCAGAGTGATTGTTCATTCAACAGTTTTTAAATCAAGAGTTGGACAGGGAGTTTGATAATACACTAGCATTTTAAACATGGTAAGTTTGCTTATTTGTACCTAAGACTACAGTACTGTGGAAACATGTAAAGAGCTAGAGGGCTGAAGGTAATTTGCCTAATTTGGGGTGGGGAATCACAGGCCTGGGAGCCAAATGCTGCTTCAGGTCTTTGTATCTGATCCTTGGAACTCTCCACAGACCACACTCCCTCTGTCCAGGCCACATGCCTCACTGACCCTTCTTCTCAACCGAAATGTTTTCACCTGGTTGGAATGTATCCTTGAACTCTGATAATACCTCTGACTTCTCTGGATGGGGGATAGGGAGGGATTGTCGTGTTTGAAACCTACATTCATTGCTGTGCTGTCATTTGACTCTGACCCCACTCACCACTGTAATGTGGCCCTCAGAAGGTTGCCCAGAAGAGAATGCAGCTCTTGGGCTGAAAAAGGTTCTCCACACCTGGCCTAGTTGATTTGCATTAAGGGAGTGGCTTTCAACCCCCCCCCCAATCAATCTCTTGAAAATTGCTCAGAGTCTTGGTGGATTTTTCTGCCTGCTGTAGCAATTGCTGAATGCTGTATGATGTTCAATTTTATTTTCACAAACATGCCACAGACCACCTGAATGAAGCATGTGGACTACAGGTTCACAGACCACAATTTGGGAACCCCTGTATTAAGCTGAATTGATTTAAATCAAGGCAATTTAAATATTTTAAATCTCCAAGGAAAAAAGGGCCTAGTTGAATCATAGTTAAATGAAATCTTCTAGTGTACATTTATTTTTTGAACAAATGTGCATTCTAACTGGTTGCTGTAACAATTATAACCTGTTGGTTCTCAAAGCCTTTGACCATGTAGCCTACATGCCTTGCGCACGGTAGAAGAATGTCTGGTTACAAACAAGGCATGTACACAGCAAGCATAGGTCAGTATCCAACTAGCCTGTTCCATCAACAGTGCAAGGATGTATGCTTGTGCATCGGAACTTCCCCCTCTCCTCTCTCCATGTGTGCCCTGCACCCTCCCCAAATCTGCTTTGGAGGGTTGGGGAAACCCTCAGAATAGATGTAGGGAGCCTGGGAGTAGAAAGTTCCGTTGTGCAAATGTAAATCCTTGCACTGGTGGAATGAGTTAGTCTAGATACTTCCCATACTATGCAGCATTACGTAATTGAAGGCTAAGGCTTCAATCCTAGGCACCCTTATTTAGAAACAAATCTTGCTGATCAAATTGGAACTCTCTTCTGAGTAAACATGCATATATGATTGAGCAGTAATAAATTTCCAGAACTTGCCGGTAGCAAGTGATGGTCGTTCCTAGACACTATAGTGTTTCTCCATGAGATAGAAAATGAATGTGCATGTTGTTTGGTAACATTTAATAATTCCCAGAGTGGTAGTCACGTTAGTCTCTTGTAGCAAAACTCATACAGAGTCTTGTGGCACATTAAAGATTAACAAATTTATTATGACATAAGCTTTCATGGACTATAGTCCATCAGATGTATGAAGCATTATCCTGGGTTGCACATACATATATGCATGATTGGTGTGTGTGTGTAATTGTAAAAAGTGAGGTCAGAAAAAAATGAAATCTTGAAAATACACAGATGGTGATAACTACCTTATTAGTGACCATTTAGAAAAAAAGGTAGTTTATAATACAAACATCCTGGTATTGGGAAGCCAATTAGCACATGTAGGGTGAGAGAAAAAATGGATTTTTGTCACGCTATATATGTATCCTGTATGTTTACCTGCAATTCAAGATAACACTTCACACATCTATTGAAGTGGACCATGAAAGCTTGAGCCACACTAATTTTATTAGTCTTTTAAGATGCCACAAGTTGCTGCGGTTAATAATTTCAGAACGCAAGACTTTGCAGAGCTCATGTAGTTGCATATGAAACAGGAGCACAAGAGAGATACTATATGGGCTTCATGGATGGTCCTGGTGAGATACAGGGTAGCATTAACTCCAGTATCAAACTGTAATATAAATACATGAGCAAATGTGCTACGAAGATGTTTTCTGCACAATTACTTCTTTATATAAAAAGCAGCCTTTTGTAAGGGGTTATGAGGTGGCAGAGCAATCCAACTCCTGGGAAGCCGGTGGAAGGGGTGCTGACGAGGGCTGTGTGCAGGAATGGAAAAGAAAAAGGTGGCTCACATGATTACCTTTACCGGCGAGTAAGCATTCCCTATTGACTTCCACTAGAATTATTTTCTTAGACATACCTTTTTCTCAGTGTAAGTGGCCCAGTTCAGGACCCACAGGAATGTTCTGAACAGGAGCTGGATGTTGCACGAGTCCCTCCCCCGGCTCCTCCTCCGACATGCCCCTGGGACATTCCTTTTTCGGGCCTTGTGCAGGTTTCTGTCGGGATACTTCCCATACTAAGCAGCATTACTATTTTAAAATAGTTGATTCTGCAGTATGTTTCTAGAAAGTGTTGTGCACCACAGGCTTTGGGAACCCTTAAATGTGAAGCTATTGCAACTGAAGAATAAAGTTATTTTATAAGTTTTAAACACACAGAGAGCCTCTGCCTTGGCATAGTCATGATATAAAGACTCTTACATTATAACATGTTTTATAATCCTTTCTAAAATTAGAGTAAGATGTATGATACTGATAAAAATGCTGTAATAAAATACCATCTAATACTGGTTGAAATGGAAGAGTAATGAATTATTATTGTTTAAAATTAATTAGATGACCATGACACCAACATTATCTATGGCTAATGGGCTGTGAATGTCTGCAAATTACTTAAAATAAAACAATGAGCTTTGGGGAGTGGTCAGATTACTAGTAAAGAGATTAAAAGGGATTTGCAATCAATCAGTTAAGGGATCTTACTGGGGTATCCACATGAAGAATAATGAACTGTTTAGAAACCACAGCCAGGCCTGTGGAGTCGGAGTCAGAGTCAGAGTCGGAAGCAATTTTGGGTGGAGTCGGAGTTGGTAGAAATGTACCGACTACGACTCCGGCTTTGAAATAAATTTTGATTGACAATTTTTTAAAAATATAAATTCAAAATGTCAAAGAAGCTTCCCATGAAGTCAGCTGTAGTTGAGCATTTCACCATAACTCAAGATGGAAAACATTTTGTGTGTCAGTGTATGACACAGGACCCAGATGAAGACAAATGCTGTGATGCCAAGATCAGCGCATATTCAGGCAGCGATAAAAATGCTCCTATGAGAGCTTCCAATTTAAAAAGACATTTACAGCCCTTTCCAGGGCTGTGGAGTTGGAAGCAATTTTGGGTGGAGTCGGAGTCGGACAGTAGAAAAATAGAGGAGTCGGAGTCGGAGTTGAAGGTTTGGCGTACCGACTCCACAGTCCTGAACACAGCCATATGTCTTTAAAAACCTTATTGGTTTCAATCCATCTAGTGTAATCAGTGCAATAGTTGGATTAAATTACCAGAAAGTAAGAAATATCTTTAAACTACTTGAATTTTTATTTCAATGCTGCACTTTCCTTAATATAGATTAGGAAAACCAAACTTTCTGTATTCAATCTTGTTAAAAACAATGCTTCTTACAGTGTGTGTGTGTGTGTGTGTGCTTACATGTACACCAGAAGTATGTAGTCAAAGTATTAACTGGTTAGTTTTAATGTGAAATTCAGGTTCCATCCCATGCCATCTTCTCTGCTTTTTGCCCCTTAGTCTTTCAGTTTGTCAGGTCACAATACTGCATTGACAATAAAAACCACAGCTGGCAGCACTTCCCTGTTGGGGACTATGGTTTAGACTGGAAATTTTATTCATCACCCCCAGTCCCCAGCCCTTCCTTGGCTTCCCACTTCTTTTCTGCGTATAGTGCTCATTCCCTGTTCTACTTTTTCTTTGGCTCTTCCATTTCTCCTGTTCTTTTCAGTTGCTTTCCCTCATGATGCTGAACCATGGTTTGTCCAGCAAACCGCAAATCTTCACAGTCACAAGCAAACAAACCACAGCTTGTTTCTCTAAAGCTTGGTTTGTTTTCCAGCAGTTTTTGCCTTGTGTCTCTGTAACTTGGTGAACTTTTAGTGTGGGGTGGCGAAACAGATAATGGTTAAGCAATGCTGTTGGATTTGGACGTAACAGCAAGCTATGGTTCATTCATAATCCAGCAACAACCAAGACTTCACATTATGGTTTGTTGCCAGAAACCAAATCTTAGCTTTTCCTCCTTATGTGTGAACTGGGTCAATGTCTACTTTCGTACATTGCCTTTTGCCAACTTGTCTTGACCATCATTCATTCCTATTTTTCCTGTCCCACTCCTCCATTGTATAGAGTCTCGTCGAGTTTATCTTAAGCACTGGGAAGTTTCTTCAGAAGCATCTTTGATTATCCTTCCTCAGTTTCTTCCTCCTCTGCACGCTACCTCAAACTTTATTCTTCATTTACTCTTCCTTCATACTCTTTCCTTTTCCTTTACCTATCCTGGACATTTCCTTCAGTCTCTGGGCTGTTTGTCCCTTAGCCGCCCCTGTTTTACCATTATGGTCCATCATTCATCCTCAAGTGAGACTTTAATTCTAGTGAAATTGAAAAGTCTCTTCTCACAAACTGGACTATAAAGTTTTGTTCCATAAGTGATTGAACAGTGTTGGATAGTGAAGTGATTTGCTAGTGGTAAATGCCTGTCATTATTGTGTGGTGAATATGGGGAGAGTAAAATTCCTGCCAGTAACTGCTGGGAAGAGGCAGAGGGCACCTCAGTCAGCACTGTGCAAATGTGCAGTTACTGACTTCCTGGCAGCCCCTGGTGTGGGCTGCTAATATAATTGAGGGCAGAAATCTACTCAGCAACTAGGTGCTTCTATAGTGCTGAGACACCCTCTACAGGTAAGGGCAACAAAAGATTGTTCAGACTTTATAATGGTAGAATATTGAAAAAGACATACACCTTAACTGTACTGCTGCTTTCATGGCTCCATAATAATAATGCTCAAAGCATGTATTAGTTAATCTTTATTAAAACTGCCATAACATACCAGTCTTCTTACTGTTTAATCTAGGTATTTGTTATAGACAGTTTGAGAGTCATTCTCAATGTTACATTAAGTTAAGATGCCTACAACATTGGCAATTTCCCAGGAAAGCTAGTTTTGGAGATGATATTGGCAATTACTAGATTATGCCAGATTTTACCAGTGTTTACTGGGAAATTGTAAGAAGCAAAGGCATTATCCAGTCCAAGTTAAGCACTTTAAGTCAACTGATTTAAATTTATTAGATAGCATTAAATCTCTGCCATTGAAAACAATGGGATTTTTAAAAGCTTTACTTTAAGGTTATTATTTTAATTGTTTACTGAAATATAGGTTGGATTTTGGCAGCAATTGTACAGTATAAGCCATTTTATTGGCTTATTTAAAACTAAGCATGTGCTTAACTTTTTCCTGTTGAAATTAATGGAACTTTAAAGGGCTTGATTTTGGTTGGATTGTGTTCCAGGTTTTTAGCTGGCACTATTTCTCGCAATAAATTCCAAGCCTTTGCTGAATATCTAGATTTTTTCAGTGAACATACTCTTTTCTTAAAGGATAGGCCATGGAGCTCCACTTAGGTGCCCTGAATCCTGACTAAGCAAGTGAGTTCTAGTTTGACTGCTGGCAAATAATTTCATCTCAGTTTTAAGGATGATTCACCATTTCTTTAGTAAGGATTAATAATGAGTTATAGTAGCTTCAGCTCCATGATACTGTTTCAGCTCCTGTATTGAATTCCACAAACTGGACTGAATTAAGCTCAATTTTGACTTTTGATATACAGTGGATACTGATGATATGCAAAAAATTGCATTCAACCTGTGGCAGCACATGTATACTGCCAACTCTGTATTGGCTGAATCCCCTGAAAGTCATCTTGGGCTAGTCTTTCCCCACAGCTGTGTAAATTGACCCTTACTTTTCTGGACTATTTTTATTTGTTTAAAAAAGGTAGAAATACAGACAAATGCAAAACAAAGAGAGAACATTGGCACATAGTCAAAAATCAGTTCCATGTAAGATATAGAACCAATAAAAGTGTGCTCTAACAACTGATATCTTGATGTGTTTTTACAGAGTTCAGCATAAAGTGGACCTCCAAATGTGACCATGTGAGGACGGGGGAGAACAACCATTTCTCTTCTGGCTTGCAAATACAATAAAATACTATGTTTCATAGAACTGATCAGCCTCCACTCTTTTTTAAATTGCCTGCCTCAAGTTTTGCATTAATTTCTCCATGAGAGCCAATTTCCACACTTCTTGATATCAGATTTGAAATATATTGGGATCAAGTATTTTCCAAGTTAAAACAATCACCAATCAGACTGCAATGAGCAAGTAACTTGTTAATTCATTATGTGCTACTGAGTTAAGGGTCACAGAAACAAGTAAATTGACCCTTACTAACAGCACTATTGATTTTTTTTGTATAGAATATCTTCAGGTCTGTGAGTAAATAATCAGTATTAAAATACTGTAAACAGATTCTTCTTTTTAATAGGAATCTGTGGGTTGTATCCAGTTTGTCATATTCAGAGTAGACTCATTGAAATTAACAGACGTGCCTGCCTTAAATCCATTAATTTCAGTGGGTCTACTCTGAGTAGAACTTAGTTTGATACAGCTTTGTTGTAATGTATCAATTTCTACACAATGCCCAATAACATTTATTTCATCAAAGCAAGTCATAAGTATAATAAACAAGGAGTGTGTGCTTTAAACTAACAAGGGAGACAGTGCTTATGGTGATGTTTTGCTAGACATGAGTAAAACCGCTTTTTCAATTAATCTCATGTAGAATTGTAATAAAACCTTCTAACAATATTTGTTTTATGTTACTGGTTGTTATGCTAGCTGAATTAGGCGTGTGTTTTTTTTAAAAAAAGAAAGCAAATATGACTGTTAATCCAGTCCTGCCATTAAAATATGGCAGGATATTTCGAAGAATTGTACTTTGTTATTTCATAGGCTTTGATTAATGTAAGATTACATATTTGTCATTTTTAAAGGATTATGTGACAGGTTACTGTTAGGATTATTTGTAACAGTTGGTACATTTTGGAAGAAGGCACAGATTCTTTTTATCAAGGATTCCTGTGTAGCATACCATGCATTGGTTATACATAATTTAGTTGTATATGGGAATAGACTGTAACATGAACTTTCTCTCAAGTTTTCTTTTACTGCATGTATAATTAATTAGTGAAACATGTTTAGTTATGTGTCTAGGAAGGACACTTTAAACACTAAAATATTGTAAAAGAATGAAGCATAAAATATGTTTTATTAATTTCAAATGTGTCCTGGCTGCCATGATTCATATTGTCTGTCTCAAAACCATATTGTCGTTGAAAACCTGGCATCACAGATTCAGACCTGACCTTCTTTTATGTTCTGTTTGTATATTGTATTGATTCAACAACATTAGTCAACTATGCTTAGAAGCTTTCTTCTGCAGTATTTCCTGGTAAGTAGTAATTAGCTTCTACTGGGCAAATGATCTCTTCTTCACTTAATAATGGCCATGTTTTGATGGCATATTAAACCACATTTTAGTGTGACTGATTGAGCTTGAACAAGCTGCAAGCAGCTTCAAGCTTCTACACTCCCTTTTCTTCTCCATTGTTTCCATGAAAGGAGTTGATAAGCTTAAGCACAGTTTCTTGAGTTGGCCAAACCAACAAATTTGTTAATGTTGGCTATAGTTTGTTTGAAACCACAGCTTGCTTCATTGCCTCAAATTCAGTGGTAAACCAGGAGCCAGATGGGTTTTGCACTGCAAACAGGATGGTTGGGAGCAATTGTTCTGACGATCTGTTCCCTGTTACTATTTCCTAGTAAAACTAGGGCTTCTACATGAGCACCAGCCACGCCAAAAAGAAACTCCTTGAGACATTCATTGGGTTCCTTCCATAAGCTATCGAGGGTGGACCAACCCAACTGGCCCATCACCCATGTGGAGGGTAACAGTTGTTCTAAACCTCAAAAGGAAGTGATCTAACCATGACAATGGAGCGAGTGCCCCCCCAACTGTTCTGTTCCTGTAATGGTCTCAGATGGAGTTCTAGCCCGAGGGAGATGCTGGGCATAAGCAGGGGAAGCAAGGCCAAATCAAGCACCTCCATGTTTAGGTATTGGTAAGGCAAGGTCCAAATGTACTAGAGGCTAGATTCTTATGAGACAAAGTCAACCAAACCAGAGATCAGATTCCAGTGAGGCAAATCCAAGCAAGGCTGATAGCACCCTGGACAGCTCTGTGTAACATTCAGATTAAAGTGTCACACAAGCATGCTTGAATGTTTCTTCAATGACAGCCAGTCTCAGACTGAGTCTTAAATAGACCTGTTGCTCCATCTGAGTGTCATAGCCTGCTTCAAAATAGCTGTTGACTCTGGCACAGGAGATCCTATGGTTCTTCTGGGGCTTGTGGGCTAGAGTCTGAAAATAGTAACATGACCTTCTCAGGCTGGAGAGGTGCTGGCAATATGGGCTTCTCTTGCGCTAGATCTTCCAAGGCAATGGGGATATCTGGGGTAGTTTCTGCTGAGAAATCACTCTCCCACTCTGATACATCTTCTGAATCCCTAGCCTTGTTGCCTGAAGATGGGGAGTTGGACACTGAAGGGCCATAGCTCAGTGATAGAGCATCTGCCTTGCATTCAGAAGGTCCCATGTTTAATTCCCCTGCTAGAAACCCTGGAGAGTGAGTGCTAGTCAGCGTAGACAGTACTGAACTAGATGGACCAATGGTCTGATTCAGTATAAGGCAGCTTCTTATGTTCCAAACCACTAGCCCCCAACTTAGTTGAGAACACCTGCTCTGTGTTGAGCTAATGACTGGGATAGCCCCATTGTTGTCATGGTGACAATGGAATCCTGGCTGATGCTATTGAAGTATCCTTTGTGTGGATGTTGAGCTCTCCAGAACAATAATCCAGGAGCCCCAACACCAAGTCAGGGATTAGCTCTGCAGTTCAGGTAGGGAGACTATTGGGTCATGTGGTGGTTGGTACACCAACAGAACCCTCAACCTGACCCTAAGCTCCCAACACCAAGGACAGGCATTTAGGACTTCTGTCTGATGGAACAGGTCTTCTGGAGCAGGAGATGAAATTGCTATAGACCATGGTGGCTCCCCCTCACAGACTATGTTGGTACTAAAACTGAATTCCCAGGTGGGAAAAGCTAAGAATTCCATCAGTTCACCCATGTCTTGTAATGCATGCCTGATTGCTACTTGATGAATGATAGTTGTTTTGTTACACACCAGCCTGGTATTAATATGAGGTACCACAACGCTTGAGATTAAGTTGACTAAGCAACCCAGACCTGCTTAGATGGATAAAGAAATGGAAGATGGAAGAGCTTGTAGATTTCTCATCACTCTTCTACTCACCTGTGCCATCCAACCCCAGCACCATGGAAAAGTGATATGAGTATATGGGTGATCGGTGCTGGTGATTCTTAAACACTGGACTAGTTTAGTTTACATCATGGCAAACTAAGGTTTATGGCTTGGTTTCTGCTAATGATTTGTTTGGAGAGAAACATACCATGAGCACTAGATCACACATAATGCTAAGCCATGGTTTGTTGCTGCTGGCTGCTGGCTGGGTGGAGCAAAACTGGACCAATTCAGCAGCATGCTGCTTGTTCATGGTAAGCCATATGTCATGGCTTGCAGTGACGTGTGAACCAGCCCACTATAATATCCTTTACTTGGATATGCTATTCTCTAGTTTGGTTAAGGAATTACTACATGTGTATGGGAGGCTACCTGTCTTCTAGGCAATGCTAAGTTGAAATTCTTTTCCCAAAGCATCTAATGAATTTCCCATTTCCCCCTTTTCCATCCAACAAAGAGAAAATGTGTGCTCGTCCCTGCTCTCTTTCCTTAATCCTCCCCCACTCCAACAGGGAACTGGAAAGAAATTATGCTCCAAGTATGAACAGTGTGGTCTAGTGGTTAAGGTGCTAGACTACAACTACGACCTGGGAGACCAGGGTTCAAATCTCCACACAGCCATGAAGCTCACTGGGTGACCTTGGGCCAGTCACTGCCTCTCAGTCTCAGAGGGAGGCAATGGTAAACCCCCTCTGAATACCGCTTACCATGAAAACCCTATTCATAGGGTCGCCATAAGTTGGAACCGTAAGATATTCAAACAGCTGCTAGACTTGACAAGTCAGGTTGATTTCAGGGGAATCTTGTCATTATGTAACTGCTTTTGCAGTCCTACAAAACCAGTATATTTGGAAAATAGACATGCAAATATAATGCAGATACAAGAACCATAGATATGTCATAGATATGCAAATATAATATGTTAAAAGCATGTTTTGTGCTTGCTTTGTATAAATCTGGAAAGTTTAGGCTTAACTGAAAATGGTTAGATAATAGTTTAGTAATAATATATAACAACGAATTTGCAGAAATTCTTTATGGAGGTCAAAGTAATTATGATATACTTGACATTTGGACATCTTCACGTTATCTCTGATTTTTCTTGCAGCTTTTCTCAGAATGATGGAACTTTACTATGCAAATTCATGCAGCAAGAATACGAACATCCCTTGGAAGCCCAAGAGCCTAATACAAATATAGCTCTTTAATTCAAACACCCTTTACTGCTTTGCAAATAACATAGATTAACAAGTTAGCAGGCCAGAAGACTGATTACCTCTTAAATATCATATAACAAGAAATCTAGCGTATTAAGTAACAAGGTTATCTAGTTGATAAATTGTATTGCAATAAATTCTCAATCAGCCACTTGCAGCACCTACCCATTATAAGGACTTTTATGATGGGCCTCTTTGTGGATATTATGATGTTCCATATTATATGCTTAAAGGTTACTGACTGTGCTGAGGTATTGATAATCCTTGACAAGTTCAGTGTCCTCATTGGCATTATTCTTCTCCAAATGTTGTGTTATGGATAAAAGGGAAGGCCTTAGAATACTGTATGAAACCTACAGAATAAAACTTAAACAAGGACATTACGGGCGGCTTCAACAAAAACAGGCATTCCCTTCAGGATTTCATGTCAGGACTACATCTGAGCCAGAGATTTGCTAGAGAGAACATTCAGCTTGCAATTTGGAAGGGTTAGGGAGGCAAAGGTTCTCCTGAAACTGCAATTCCAAGCTCTCATTTCCCCCCGCCCCTTCACTTCTCCTGCTTGTTGAGTTACACCATAGCAGCTAACAGCCACTTTAAAGAACAAACAAACCTGGAAGTCCTCTCACCATACTGAGAGGACATCTGAGGATAAAAATGGCAGCTGCCAACCAAAAAACATTACCCAAAAAACCACCAAAATGTCCTTCCAATTTTGCCATATGTAAATGGAGCAGAGAAATGTGTGTGTGTGTGGGGGGGTCATATTCCAGCTTAGCTTCATGACCCATCTAAAGGTACAAATGCTCCTAAGTGACTTTTTTTTTCCTTACCAGAGAAAGAGTGTGGGGTTTTAACTTCCATAGTACTTTCTTAATTTGGATCTGAAAGCACTCAAAATGACTGGAAAAGCTTGCTGGAAATATTGTCTGAGTAATGTAAGATGGAGGGTACAAAATATATCACATAGATTTTAGATATCACATATGGAAAAAAATTGTTCAAATCAAGTTTTTTGACATATGTACTATGTTATCATGCAGCAACATTTACACCTGCCTATGGGAGTATAGAGAAATAATCCCCTATCTCTCTAGTGAGACAAAATTCTTAGGAAATATTATTTTCCTGTGTACCATATTGCTTGCCAAAAATTGGGGAACCGCTGTTTGCAACCAATGCCACATTCACTATTAATGACTATGTTGTTATTGTTGTTATGTGCCTTCAAGTCGATTACGACTTATGGCGACCCTATGAATCAGTGACCTCTTGCATTTTGGATACTCTGTTCATAAGGTTCTCGTGGTAAGAGATATTCAGAGGTGGTTTACCATTGCCTTCCTCTGAGTTTGAATGCATCTTAGTCTGGTGTCTCAGCTTTGACCATTCTGCCTTGGGTGCCTCTGTTAGGAGTCTAGCCTGTTGGTCTAGACTCCTGACGGCATTGCTCTCAACTTCTTCGACACTCTCAAACCCCCTCACCACGTTAAGATGTGCAACCTAAAGGGGGATTATTGACTATAACCACAAGAATTCTTGGATTCTTAGTTATTCTCCATGCTTTCTCTCTCACACACAATCAACATTATAAAAAAACTAGCCATTGGAAAAGGCATTGCACTTCAGTGACAATCCTTGGCAATGCTTGTCTTGAGGTAATAAATTGTTACTTTGGATCCATTGTGATAATTTGTCAGTTCAGAGTGAACACAGAGTTGCTTATCTGTAACAGTTATGTCTGTGATAAATAGTAACAGAAGTGTCCATCATGTATTAATCATGTGAACAGGACTCTGAGTAGAAAAGGTAGTAGGCTACACTGCTGGCCATTCCTCCATTGTGCAGCTCCCTAATCTTGCCATCCACTGTGCGTAGACTTTTGAAGAAAGAACACTGATGCTCATGAGGCTCTACTAGCACAGCCTTCTATGCAATCTGGAAGTCCCATCACATGTTATTCCAGACTGCATGGAAGGCTATAAGTATACGCCTCTGTTTTATTTATGTATTTAATAAAATTTTATACTGCTTCCTCTGAGTTCGGACGCATCTTAGTCTGGTGTCTCAGCTTTGACCATTCCGCCTTGGGTGCCCCTGCTAGGAGTCTAGCCTCTTGGTCTAGACTCCTGACGGCATTGCTCTCAGCTTCTTCAACACTCTCAAACCCCCTCACCACATTAAGGTGTGCATCCTGGAGGGGGAAACTCAGTTTGGTAAACATCCAAACTCAGAGGAAGGCAATGGTAAACCACCTCTGAATATCTCTTACCACGAAAACCCTATGAACAGAGTATCCAAAATGCAACACAAGATAGTGCTGGAAGATGAGACCCCCAGGTCAGAGGGCACTCACTGAGCTACTGGGGAAGAACAACGGACAAGTACGAGTAGCGCTGTGATTAATGACGCAGCTGGGTCAAAGCCGAAAGGAAGCCCAGAGGCTGATGCGCACAGATGCGAAAGAAGAGTCCAGAGTTGTACCATGCAGACAATAGAAACATGGAATGTGAGAGGCATGAACCAGGGAAAGTTAGAAATTGTCAAGCAAGAAATGGAACGCATCAACATTACAATACTTGGCATGAGTGAATTAAAATGGATGGGAATGGGACATTTTCAGTCAGGCAACTACAAAATATTTTATGCAGGAAATGAGAAATTAGGAAGAAATGGAGTTGCTTTAATATTGAGAAGTGATGTAGCAAAAGCAATTAGGAGCAACAATGCAAGGTCTGAGCGAGTGATACCAATGAGATTAAATGAGAAACCTATTAACATAAACATCAGCCAAGTCTACGTTCCAATGGCAAACACAGAAGATGAACTGAAGAGATTTTATACAGAAAGAAATTGATCACACACCAAAACAAGATGTGCTGATAATCATGGGGAACTGGAATGCAGAATTAGGGAACAAAGAACTAGGAATTGTGGGGAAATGGGGCTTAAAAATGAAGCAGGAGAGAGACTTTTTAAATTCTGTGATGCCAATAATTTGTTTCTTTCAAACACATTTTTTTCAGCAACCGAAAAGAAGATTGTACACGTGGACACCACCAAATGGTCAATATAGGAATAAAATTGATTATATAATTGGTAACAGAAGATGGAGAAGTTCCATACTTTCTGCGAAAACAAGACCAGGAATAGACGGTGGTACAGATCATGGTTGTATTAAAAATCAGAGTAAAGCTAAAGAAGAACAACAAAGCAATCATAATGCCAAAATAAAATTTAAAGAACATCCCAGAAGAATATAAAGAGCAAATAAGGAACAGATTTGAGGCTTTAAACTTGTTGACAGAGAACCAGAAGAACAATGGAGTGAAGTCGGAGACATTATCAGAGAAAAATGCAACAAGACAATACCTCTAGTTAAAATGAGAGAAAGACCTCAATGGATGACTGAAGAAACTCTTCAAATGGTTAAAGAGAAAAGGAAAGCAAAAGGAGACAGAAACACTGTTAGAACCTTAAATGCAACTATACAGCAACTAATACTTAGGGACGAAGAGAACTATTACAATAGTTATTGTATAGAAATAGAAGACGACAACAAAAAGGGAAGAACAAGAGTCCTGTTCCAAAAGATTAGAGAAATGAAAGGGAAATTTAAACCACGAGCAGGGATGTTGAATAATCAACAGAGGAACACACTGACTGACCAAGATGAAATAAAAGGAAGATGGATGAAATACACTGAAGAACTCTATAAAAGAGATGCCAGGATGACAGATTCATGGAGGAACCGTATGATGAAGAACCAGAAATTTTAGAATGCGAAGTGAAAGCTGCTCTTAAAATACTTGGAAGAAACAAATCTCCAGGAACAGATGGCATACCAATAGAGTTGCTACAAGCTACTGAGACTGTGTCTGTCTACATTTTGACAACAATTTGTCAACAAATATGGAAAACTAAGCAATGGCCCACAGACGAAGCGTTGAATATACATCCCAGTTCCAAAGAAAGGGGATCCCGGGGAATGCAGTAATTATCAAACTATTGCCTTAATATCCCATGCAAGTAAAGTAATGCTCAAGATTCTACAACAAAGGCTCTTACCATATATGGAGCGAGAAATGCCAGATGTCCAAGCTGGATTTAGAAAGGGAAGAGGCACCAGAGATCATATCACAAACATACGTTGAATAATGGAATGGACCAAGGAATTTCAGAAGGAAATCACCCTGTGCTTTATAGGTTATAGCAAAGCTGTTGATTGTGTAGATCATGAAAAACTATGGGATGCTTTAAAAGAAATGGGGATGCCACAGCATGATTGTCCTGATGCATAACCTATACTCTGGACAAGAGGCTACTGTAAGGACAGAATATGAAGAAACCGATTAGTTCCCAATCGGAAAGGGTGTGAGACAGGGGTGTATTTTATCACTCTATTTGTTTAATCTATACGCAGAACATATCATACGGAAAGCGGGATTGGACCAAGATGAAAGAGGTGTAAAAACTTGGAGGGAGAAATATCAATAGTTTAAGATATGCAGACAATACCATGCTACTAGCAGAAACCAGTAATGATTTGAAACGAATGGTGATGAAAGTTAAAGAAGAAAGCACAAAAGCAGGACTACAGCTGAACATCGAGAAGACTAAAGTAATAACAACAGAAGGTTTATGTAACTTTAAAGTTGACAGTGAGGACAATGAACTTGTCAAGTCATTAACCAAAATGGAGACAATAGTCAAGAAATCAGAAGAAGGCTAGGATTGGGGAGGGCAGCCATGAGAGAACTAGAAAAGGTCCTCAAATGAAAAGATGTATCACTGAACACTAAAGTCAGGATCATTCAGACCATGGTATTTCTGATATCTATGTATGGATGTGAAAGTTGGACAGTGAAAAAGGGGATAGGAGAAAAATTGACTCATTTGAAATGTGGTGTTGGAGAAGAGCTTTGCCCATACCATGGACTGCGAAAAAGACAAATGTTGTTAGAACAAATTAAACCAGAACTGTCACTAGAAGCTAAAATGATGAAACTGAGGTTGTCATACTTTGGACACATAATGAGAAGACATGATTCACTAGAAAAGAGAATAATGCTGGGGAAAAAAAAGGGGGGTAGAAATAGAAGGCCAAACAAGAGATGGATTGATTCCATCAAGGAAGCCACAGACCTGAACTTACAAGATCTGAACATGGTGGTTCATGACACATGCTGTTGGAGGACACTGATTCATAGCGTCGCCATAAGTCATAATTGACTTGAAGACACATAAGAACAAATGCAGTAGCTGAAAACATGTTGCCTAGATTCAACCAGTTGTAGCTCATTTGGGGAAATGAACAGAATATACAGCTGCTCCTGAATGCTTGAAACTTTGGAGAGCCATTGCAAGTCACGTAATTGGTCCTGATGTAAGGCTAAACATTCCCAGTTTTGTTTACTTATATGAGCCTGCCCGGGCCCTGGGATCCTCAGGAGAGGCCCTTCTCTCAATACCTATGTTTTCACAAGCACGACTAGTGGGGACGCAAGATAGGGCCTTTTCGGTGGCTGCCCCGAGGCTTTGGAACTCCCTTCCTAGGGAAGCAAGAATGGCCCCCTCCTTGCAATCCTTCCGTCGGCAAGCAAAGACTTTTTTATTTCAACAAGCCTTTGGAACTGAAAGCTGTTAAGGACAGGTCTTGAAGGGTGCTGCATTGCTGTTGCCTAATTGTATTATTTTAAACTGAGTTTGAATTATTTTAACTGTATGTGTGAATGGTTTTAATACTGTAAATTGTTTAATTTGATTTTAATCTAGACTTTTGTATGTTTTTAATTATATGTGTGCTTTTATCTGGAAGCCGCCGTGAGTTCCAGTTTTGGAAAAAGGGCGGGGTAAAAATAATGATAATAAATAAATAAATAAATAAATTACTTTTAGGAAGAAAGCCTATCTTTAATGGTATATTTGCACCATCTAGTTCTTTATGACAAGGTGGGACGATCTATTCTTGTGTCATTTACTTCTGGAAGTTTGCTGTGTTCATTGTATGTAGTTTACATCCACAAAAAGGTGCAGAAAAGTGGTCATTAGTAATAATCCCAGCCTTTCCCATTGATAATGTAGTAAGAGGTGTTTAGTTCTGAGTAGACTAGCTGGTTGGGATTAGTAAACTGAAGTCTTTCTAGCAATGACAACTCAAATCATTTTTCCACCTGAAGCAGAGCATAAATGGAATGTGTGTGTGCAGTGCTTGGGCCAACACTACACACTGCACCATTCCATTACCAACTACTGCCTCTAGGTGGATTCTTTCCTCTGGTGCAGAGCTGCTGATTGGGAGGGACTTCAATTTTTTTTATAAACATGAGTGAAAATTTTCTCAGTCTTGGAAAGAGAGACCTGGCTTCAGTTACCCCTGTATCTATAAGTGCTATGTCAGTGGTACAATCAAAAATTGCTTTTGAATTTTGATTATAAATTACTTAACCTGAAGTTAACAAAAGAATAAATTAATATTTTTTTAAAAAATGTTAGACAAATATAGCAAGCATGATCAATCAGGGTTTTAAAACTTTGGCTGTTTGTGTCTTGTAATGTTTCTCTTTACTTCTGCTCTCTGTCTAACCAGGAACCTGTGTGTTTTGCTTAAGTTGTGGGGCAGATCTGGATAAAAGATTGGTCTTTATGTTTTCAAAAATGGAAATGCTTGAAATTGCTTCTGTCTCACAGAATCCTAGATGTGTAGCCTGTTACTGGCAGCAGATAGTAGAGATTTATTCAACCTGCAATCTCTGTCTTTGAACTGAGTCTAAAAGCTGACCTTGACTACAACATCCAGCTAAATATTTTTATATTTTTAAATTTTTTCTGTTCCCCCCTTCCCCACCCAGTTACGTTTGGGTAACATCTTGTCTCATGGAGGGTTCTGGTTCCCACTATTTTGTGACTTTTTGGTTTGTCCTAATAAAGGTATTGCCCAACTGTGGACTTAGAAGGTTTTTTCTCTTATTTATTTATTTTTTTATTTCCATCTTACTAGTGCTTAGAATCAGACCCTGAATGTTGTGAGAGCACTAGATTCACATTCAGCAACATCCATAAACAGAAGTTCCCAGTGTGGTTAGGTGGGGACATGGAGCTGGCCTCCCGACAGTGGCATCATTGTTGCTTATCAGAATGCACCCCATCCAGTGCTCCTGCTGGTGTGCCTTCCCTATCCCCACATTGTCCGGGCAAGTGGCAGTGATGCCACTGTTGGGAGAATGGTTCTGCACCCTTGGCTCACTCACTGTGCACTAGCTGTTTTTGCCCATCATCATAGTCATTTTTAACATTAACCATAAAGACTCCTATGTCTCTTTAAAAGTTCAGATTTTCATCATTTGATCATTTAGAACTTGTGTAGTACCAAAGTTTTAAACTCAGAATAATGGGATTTTTGGTAAATCCCATTATTATATGTTTACAGAATATTTAAAATATGCTTATTTTGTTTTTTGCCTAATCAGTTTTCTGACTATAGTCTCATGTATAATTTTAATGTTGAGTAATTTAATTATTTATTCACGCCTTTGTTGAAATGTAAGTGCTTTAAATTTGATGTTCATGTGTATCAAGGTAAAAGGGTTGTGTGTACCGAGTACATACATGAAGGAATGTTTGTATGTTGCTGAGCAAAAGAAAAACCAAGAGCCATTTTAGAGAAAAACAAACTACTGTCTCTAGAAGAAGCCCATCTTGTCTACTTACTGGCTTTCTCTAGTCCAGAACTCTGATATTTCCACAATACACATATGGTTGCTACTTACATCACAGACAGTGGGTGGGGCCGAGGGCTTGCACAGGAACATAGTCTCCACTACATTTTTAGTATACCTGCTAAAAAGACCAATTCAGTTCCATCATCAGTGGAACAGTTCTTCATACTAGCAGAATATTGATGGCTATACAGTAGGGCCCCACTCATATGGTAGGTTCCATTCCAGGCCCCCGCCGAAAAGCAAAAACTGCCAGAAAGTGGGGCCGTACTCAGCTGGAGCACAGGAGCTCCCCGCCCTACAGCTAATCACACAATCAGCTGTAGCGTGGGGAGCTCCAGCCACGGCGCTCCAGCTGACAGCGATCAGCTGTAGCGTGAGAGCTCCCCGTGCTACAGCTGATGAACTGTATTAGCAGAATGCCAAAAAGTGGGGCGCCAACAAGCGGGGCCCTACTGTAGTTATACTACAAGTTTGTCATGGCTTCAAGGCACTTGATGTGTTCGTTCATCTGAATGGACTAATTAAACGTGATATACATTTATATTGCAGACTACTGGATTATAGGGATTGAGACTTTGGGCCAATCTGTTCTCCTATTCTACAATTTATCTTGAAAAGCTACATCTCAATGCTCATGGTATCACTGTTTTTTCAAGGCTTATGGGAGAAAGGGATATTTTTAAAGCCCATAATAGCAGTACCAGATTCCCTTATATCAAGTGCTTAATGGATTCCATAGAAGTGGCTGCATCTGAGATAACTATGGAAATGTGTGCAGCTACTTTGAGTTAGAGTATCTATTTTTGACATTGAAACTATTAACAAGCCCTGGCTTTTGTCAGGTCAAGTGGCAGGAACAGAGAACCTTGTCACCTTTTCTTTGTTGACAACATATCGTTATCCATGGTGGGTCACAGGGGGATATGTAGATAGTTCTGGTATTTAAATACCTAGATAGTACCATAGCTTTTGGATTTCTATTTTTAATTTTACTCAGCCATGGCTGCTGTCAAGTCCCAAGTAATCCACCTTAAAGAAGTGGGCTGGGGGAGTATGTGAAAATATCATTAGAAGGTCTGAAAGGTCAGGAAAAGGTATATTTTAGTTACTTATTAACAAGATTTTTTAAAAATACAAAGCTACTAGATACATAATTTTTTGAAAAGTGGTTAGAGAAGTATAATGTTTAGAAATCTGTGTTTTATATATTTTAGTATGTGAAAAACTTAAATTCCCCCTGCCTCTGCATTGTTCTTGGCTGTTGATTTAGAATAGAAATATTTACTACATTTAGGACAATCATTTTCATTGTTAAGCAACAGAATATGCTTGTACAATACCTATTTTTTCTTTTCCTCAAAGAACAGTGAAGACTGGAATAATAGTATACTAAACTTCTTCATCAAATCATGATGAAAAAGCCGTTGTACTGAATATAAAAAATATAATTAATTTTGTGTTTGTGTGTTAACATTAGTCAGCTAAATTGAACAATAGTTTCTGCAGTAGATCAGAAGTAACTTAATTCACTAAGGACATTTGTTCTATAAGCCAGATATTCTTCTTGCTCACGAACTGAATTATAAAGTATTTCAGAAAGTGAGCTGGATAACTGGAGAATTATATGCTTATTCTTTAATTTAAGCAGCTTGTTTTAGAGGGTAGCTTTTAACAAAACTGTATTATACATATCTTGGAGGATATTTTTCAATTTTAGCCTTTATGCAATTCTGTATGCATGATTTATGGGGACAACAACTATAAAAAAATCACTGGAATAACACCTCATTCTAAAGGAAGTATCAAATATCAAACCATAACTAGAAAGTTCTAGCATCCAAATTAATTGCTTGGAATATAAATGTGAAGGAAATATTATCAAATTAATATATTAATTTTCATATGTTTTAACAGATAAGACATTAACTTTCCTTCTAAAAATCCATTTGTATGTTTTATTTGTTGAACAAATCCTAAAAAAAAGAAAAGAATGCAGCTTATTGCTTTTTGTTCTGAGGTTGGGATATAGGGAAAAAGATGGTATTTTTTGAGGGACCAGTTTTTAATAATCTGATGCACATAATGGCATAATAATGGTAGAATCAGGCAATATCTTGCTTAAATATGCTTCTAAAGAGCTGGAAGCAATTAGTAATTTATGCTTCATAGACTCTGGATTCAGGAGAAATTATTTATTTATTATTTCATTTATATCCTGCCCTTCCTCCTGGCAGGAGCCCATTTTTCTCTGAATGAATTCTTGTACTGTCATGAAAACTAGATAAGTGAGAGAGGTTCCTTTTGCTTTAGAGCATTTTTATGTTATGTTATCCTAAACATAATTACTTGCAAGTAAGTCTCACTGATTTCAGGAAGACTAAATGCTCAGTAAGGCTGCCTGCAACGCTATGCAAACTTACTTGAAAAGCATATACAGTTACTTTCTAGCCTGTATAGCTACAGCACAATCATATGTTTAGGACTGCATTTAGATCTGAGGTAATGTCCTATTGAAGACAATTGAATACACATGCAGTGTGCAATGAATGTAGAGAACAAATTGCAGTAGCTATACTTGAGGGACGTGTGTATATGAGTTAATTTTTGTAGAGACAGATCAGCAAATACATGATACCTGAAAGCTAATGAATCACATTTGTTACCACTGACTACATTGGGACTGGGCAGTCTGGATTCCTAGGATTTACTCTGTTTCTGCTGTTTCTGCTGTTTCTCCTGTCAATGAGAGCAGTCCCAAACAAGTTTTCAAAATGTGTACATGTAGATGTTTAAAGATGTGTGTCTACACATTTCTACATATTTTATTCATTTGCTGCAGGAAATGTTTGTATAACATTGGTATTTCCTTCAGCAATTGTAATGTTTAGAGCTGCCCTGATTTTTGTTGATGTTGTAAACAACTAAAAGGGAGAAAAATTACTAAGAGTTTGAAAAGTACCAGTTTTAAAAATAGGCATGCTTTTTTCTTTGGATTACAGAATGTATCCTTAGTCCCATCCTATAGAAATGACTCTTAGTTTCAGTTGACTTCTCTTGGATAAGAATCAAAGAAGACTGTGAGGTAATGTATGGCCCGTCCTCACCAAGTGAATTTCACGAATGATTAGGGATTTAAAGGTGGGTCCTTTCTCGTCCTAGTCTGAAATTTTAACCACAGCACTGCAGTGGTTCTTCACATTGGAACAAAGAGTAGCAAAACATGTTAACGTGAAAGATGATCAAATAAGTGCTTATGCTGAATAACTAATTTCATTCCATATGGTTCTGAGACTTGAAATCTGAACAAGAACCAATGTTGAATTATTGCTGTTTTACTGATATAATACAATTCTATGCATTCCTGTTCACTTTTTAGAATACATTATAATGTCTGTCAGCTGTTTAAGGTAAGATATTTTCACTCATGTAGTTTCAAAGATCAGTATTATAACTTAAAAAAAAACAGGTGCAGAGATCATAAATAAGATGGCACATGTGCTAGTCATTCCATATAATTAACTAGTTAATTATACACTTCTCTAGTTGTAACTGAATATATCCAAACCAGGCTCATGTTTATAGACAGCAATGAGTGATATTTCATATGAGATTCCTTAATGAGTTTACCATATAATCTACCTGACTCTCTTCCTCTAAATCTGTTTCCTTGCTTCTGTGCCTGCCAAAAGCTACAGCCTTTTTGTTGGCTCAGTGACAGTTGACATTCAGTTTTCACTTGAATATAAACTGGCATCTCTTCTGCTCTAGATTTGAAATGCAGATTTTAATCATGTTTAAGTCTCCTTGATAGTAAAGATAATGGATGTCATTGTTTTCAAAACATTTAAGTCATCTGACTAGTGCACATCAGCATTTGTGACAGAAAGCAGAAGTTTCTGTGTCCAGACTAGAAAGTTGAGTCCACACCAGTAGTGATGATGGATTATTAGTTTTTTGGAGTATTGAGAGGTTTTCATGTCATAAAGTTTTCATGTCATAAAATATCAGTCAAAATTGGTGCCATAATGGTGTAGTAGATAAAGACTAATGGTGGGAAATAAATTTACTTTTGCTGTTCAAAAAAGTGGAAAGGGGAGGGGAATTAGAAGACTTAAACATCTGAAGTCTTGGACAGTTCACAGTATTTTACTACCAAGCCCCACAAATATTCAGACTTTGGAAATATGTACAATTATCTTAGAATAAAAGTATGCAAATAGAATATGTTGTACATGTCATTCTATCAAAATACTGTAACAAATGCAGAAAATGCCTGTTTAATATTCAACATAAATATTAAATATTAATATTAAAATTTAAATACAAAATATAAATTTAAGATGTAAGTGATGGTGAGGATGACAAATCCTTTGTGAACCTTGCATATCCAGATTCCTCTGTGCTCACTGGTGGCTAGATTGCAGTTTTAATAGCATTTCTACCCAATATGATGAGCAATGTGTACCTTGAGCCTCCCCCTACTACAGCCTTTCCCCACCTTTGGGTTCCCAGATATTGCTGAACTGCAATTCACATCATTCTTGACCATTGGGCCATGCTGGCTGGAGCTGATGGGAGTTGTAGTCCAATAACATCTGGGGACTCAAAGGTTGGGAAAGGCTGCCCTACTGTACTACAGTTATGTGAGGCATATTGTTGCATATGCAGACCACAGTAGAATAAGAGACGGTCTCCCGAGTGGACATCCAGTAGCTCAGTTCTTGTATTGCTTTGGGCTTACCTGGATTGTTTCATGGTTAGCATTGTTTTGTGCTTAGCACAATGATTCAGACCAGCATACCCCAAACCAGAAAGTAAGTAATTAAACTGTGGAATTTGCTACCCTAAGATGCAGTGATGACCACCCACTTAGATGCTTTAAGAGAGGGTTAGGCATCTATCATAGTGAATTAGATAAAGTCATCATGGCTGATAAGACTTATCAATGCCTGCTTGTCTTTATGCCTGTGCACTTACTACTTCCAGTATTGGAAGTGGTATGCCTCTGATTACCAGTTGCAGGGGACACAAATGAGGAGAGTGCTGTTGCATTCATGTCCTGCTTGTGGACTTCCCACAGGCATCTGGTTGACCACTGTGAGAACAGGATGTCGGACTAGAGAGGCCTTTTGTCTAATCCAACAGGGCTGCTCTTATGTTTATGTGAAGCTAAAACATTCTTAAGATGTAATAGTGAAAGGATGGATTTATATGCTTAAATACTGTGGCAGGCTTGCTTCCTAGAAGTTGAAACAGCACTATAGTCTCCAATCTGTTGCCTCCCTTTTCTTGAGAAAATGTGTGTTGGGTAAAGGATTCTTATCATAGACAAAAGAAATTGATATTAGAGTAGTTACAACAGTTTTCTTTTATGAAACTATGTTTTCAGTTCTGGTCATATATTTTAAAATAATAATAATAATAGCCTCTCACCCCCTTTCTAATAGCAAATTCAGGTGGTAAATGCTGACAGGACTGAGGCCAAAATTGGACAACTGAGAAACAAGATGGAGGTATCAGCACTTGGGGCATCCCAATGATTGCAAAAGTAAAAAAAACACCCTTAAAAATAAGACATACGGGGCACCCCTGCCCCCAAAAAACAGTCAGTGAGAACTGAGCATGTTCAATAGCTATGGAATGTTGAGTGGTAGCTGTTGGGGTGATTTAAAATGTGGTGATGTTGGAATGAATTATCTTAGAGGAAGGCATAGCTGGCTAGCTAGAATCCTGGAGCACTTCTACTAGGAGGTGAAAATTCATACCAAACATTATATATCCCACTTGTAATCAATAAAATTTCAGATGTAGACTTTTTGTGTACCCATACTTCTTGTGCATGTTTGCCATTCCTCCCACATTCAGCATGAGAGTCCTAATAATACTTAACAGCTTGAGCATTGTCTTGATACAGTTTAGGTGAACCAGTCACACTGTCACTGACTATGTGGAAGGATGTGGTAATCTAGGGATTTGGGAGCTGTGGCCCTTCAGATGTTCAGTTCCAATTTTATCAGCCCTAGCCAGTATGATGATGGCCAGGGATGATGAAAGTTGTAGTCCAACAACATCTAGAGAGCCACATGTTCTCACTCCCTGCAGTAGCTTAAGTGAAAACTCTATTAGGGAGGAAATACAGTGGTCATGCTCTTGTTTTTAATTCAATTTAGGCTGCTATCTTCCTGGTGAAAGTAGGCTTTTAAATTTGACTCCATTGAACGTGCTCCTGTGAGTTACTGGAAGTAATCGGAAACAACCAGAGTCAGACCAAAAATAAATTAATTTGGAAATATTTATTTAATTCAAAGCACAGAAATGATGAACATACACAGAACATACACAATAAC
The DNA here is from genome assembly GCF_030035675.1 of Rhineura floridana. NCBI lineage: Eukaryota > Metazoa > Chordata > Lepidosauria > Squamata > Rhineuridae > Rhineura > Rhineura floridana. The sequence goes on along the minus strand of NC_084486.1, from coordinate 77,293,675 downwards.
TAATAATAAAAATAATGTATGAATGAAATATAAGAGCAGTTTTTAAATGAAAAACAATATTAGATTTGCAAAATTCCCCAAATAGTTATCAAATTGCATTTCTTAGAACTAGCAGACAAAACTAATTAAAAGCTTACTAAATGTCCAGCGTTATAGCAGTTTAGCTTAAATATTGAAGGGGAGGACTATAGCTACCAATCCAAGAAGGGATCCAAGGAAATGGTTTCTGTGGGCTTGAGGGAAAGTTGAACTGAATCCAGGATCCAGAACGGTCCAAATGGGAAGTAAGGTAAAAATAGAGGGGAATATGTTGAAAATTGGAATAGTGAAATCTGAGCATCTCAAGAAAATAAATAGAAAGTAAAATCAAACTAAAAAGGATTTTAGGGAAAATAAAACCTGATAGAAATTGTATCTATTCAAAATTGACCATGAACCAAATATCCATGCCCCAAATTGCTGGATATACCCAAAAGCAGCTTCAAAAACTAATGGGGGGGGTTGCTCATGCATGCTGAAACCAAGAACTCCCTTCTTCTCTGAAAGGAAAGGAGGGGAAATCTGGATTCCAAAGGCCACAGAACAAAGAAAAATCTGGAGCTAAGCAAAAATAAAATTAAGGATAGAAGAAGTAAGCTCTAGCACTGAGTATAGTCTCTTTTTGATCCCTCTATACCTCCAATATGTCCTGTCTTCTGATTTGTTCTGTATTGGTAAATAGCATCAGGAGCAGACTCCTGTAAAAACAGGTGTCTTGTTTAATTTTTTTTAACTTCATTATTTTGGAGGAGTGACATTCCTGAACACTATCAGGGTACAAGGAGTTTTCATGAAGGTCACTCAGAGCTGCTATCAAGCCTTGTATGTTCTTCATCCTGGTGCATGATCTCAGCTCAACTAAAGCCTTGCCAGCCTTCTGTTCTCATGTTCCAGCACGGGGTCCAGGCAGACAGAGATACTTCTGCCATTAAAGCAGATATTCAGGCCTATTTAAATCATGGGTCAGAGTTTTCTTAACCAAAGTTCCACAGCTTCTGGGGTTATTGCCTTCACTGTGCAGATTTGCCCCCCCCCAAACTAAATAACATCTGTTATGTCTGAGGGGCCATAGGATTCTACAGAGCTCCCTCTTTGGAGCTGGAGACAGATCTGACCCCCTATGCCGCCTCTGTGAAGCTGCAGAAATGTCCACAGCCAATATCAGAGAGGGCAAAAAGCCCTTCTGTTTTCCTAATGCACCCTTGGAATTGGGTGACCAACTACATCAGCCCAGGAGGGAACATTTTCTCCAAAAAAACAAAAACAACCTAAAAGGAATAGGGAAAAGAGGAAAACCTAGTCCTCCCATTCACTTCCTACCCTGCTGCGGTCAGCTAGACAGAGCAAAAGAAAAGTAGTTCATCTACTTGGAGTTCTCCCTTTCCCACCCCACCTCCCTTTTTATTGCTATGCCCATCCAGATTTATCAGTATAGGCATTTTGTGAAAATACAAGTTTCTTAAGTTGGGATAGCTTTAACTTTATATTTTAAAGAACCACATTCATATTTCCAGACATGGTATCTGGAGAATTTTAGAAAATAATCCATTAAGAAAATATCTTCTATTTCTAAGCACAATGCCATTTCTTTTTTACAGATTTCAGCTAAGCAGGTTTTACTAGTGTAAAATGTTAAAACATTTTCAGTGGCTTTAAAATATAAACTACATATTACTTTTTTATGAGTAAATTGAATCCTTAACCTATATTTGAGATATATACTCGGATACATGTAGAAGCAGTTAACTATCACAAGGAATCTGAGAAAAAGGACAAAGTAATGTAAATACAGAGATAAAATACAGTTAATATAAAAGATGCTATGGTTGATTATCAAACATTATTATAAATTTTATGGTAATTGTATGCTTATCAGTCTTAATACATTTGAGACCTAAAATCTATACCAGAAAAAGACTGCTCTCTGAAGGTCTATGTCAGAAAGTATACAGAGTTTGCTGTACTTCAGCTGTGCCAGTAATTTCATATGCTCCTAGGAGTTGCTCCATCTTTATTCAAGGGATATGATACATAGTCTGGACATATGCTGACATTATGCAAGTGTTGCCAAGTCACGCACAGTGGAATCAATAAACAAGTGTTGTGGCTGCATGTTTTTGTTGCGTGTGCCTTGTTCAAGAGCTATGCTTGGGCTATATCTTACTTTTGGTCAGCCTTGTCCTACCAGCTTGTATTAAAATATAAACAGCCGGATTTCTTAAAGTTCTAGAGGTTTTTTATTTTTACTTGAATCGTATTAGAAAGCACAAGTGAAGAGCACGTACTATTTTTTTCACCTTCAACAAAAGATTTGTTACTGCATTGATAATTCTTGTGCAGTAGGAGGAATATCCAAGGTTGTATTCCTCAAAAATCTTCTAATTTTGCACATAGATTTTAGAATCAGTTTTTTTCTTCTCCCTAAACTACTGCATAGAAGGACCAAAAAAAGGTTTCATTACAAAAAATACCTCCCAGTGTTTCTCACTTTTGGAAATGTGTAGCCTTCCATGTTGATATATATGGAAATCAACATGGATCTCCTACTTGAAAATAAAAGCATTTTGCCCAGATCGGGATACCTGTGTCTGCTTCGCCAGAATGAGTGATCATTCCTATTAAGTTCTGTTGCAGTAAGATTGCAACCCTTCCAGTGGGATTCAGATTCAGAACAGTTGTCTTATTTGACAAATGTCCCTCTGTGGAATAACACAGGCTGTGACATTCCTGCTATTCCTTCCTGATAATCTGAAAATCTGTTATGCTAGATTGTTTTGCCCCAGGTCTCACTTTGGAATGTAAAATGAACACCATGTTTCATTTGCTGGTATGCTGGCACTTGTACTATGAACTTCGATGGGTTGAAACTGCTAAATCAAAGAATATTGTAAGGCCACCCCAGGAGCTCAGAAAATCACACATTCACTGTTTGTAACTCCAAGAGATATGAACAGAGTAAGCAGAAGTGAATTCTGACTATGCCATATTCTAATTTCTTAAATTTCTTCTGTGTCGTTCTACATAGTAGACACAGTGGCTTATAGAAATAAAGTGTAAAAAAACTGTACTGAAAAAAATTAAATTTTATTGTTTATTTTAGGCTGCAATCCTAACTCTATTTACTTGGGAGTAAGCCCCATGGAATTCAGCAAGACTTTCTTCTGAGTAGACGTGGTTAGGCTTGTGCTATTAGTCTGTTTTTAGTCTTTTTCCTACATTTAAGTGTAGTAACAGCCAAAAGACTAAAATAAACAGCAGCAGCCAAATCCACATTAAAAGCTGTATTCTGTAACAAAGACTCATACTGTTTATCTCCTTGGGTGCCTTGGTAAAAAGCCAGTGTGTAAAAGCAACAGATAGGGTTGCATCTAATTTTTTATTTCATCTTGCTTTCCCCCAAGTCAGGGATAGGAAACCACTTTTGTCCAGTGGGCTGGATTAGAAAGTTGCCAACCCTCTGTGGGCCACATTTGACAGGTAAGCATGGCTGCCTACTTGTCAATCACCTGATGTTATATGATGTCAGGGGATCTGATCCCATTGGAAAGCATTGGGGCTTACATTTGGTGCCAAACTTAAAACACCACTGAATGTAAGCTCCACTGAAAGAGAACAATCAGGAGCAAATTCTGAGGCATGTATTCTGGATTTTTCCTTCTCAGTGGGGCTTCAATTTAATACTGTTTATAAATTTGGCACTGAAAGAAAGAGCCATTGTTTTCAGCAGAGATCAGATCCACTTGGGAGCTCAAATTGGGATCTCCGGAGCAGAACCAATCCTACCTGAAAGCAGCGAGTCTTGAATCTGTTGCTGTTTAAAATTTGGTGCTGAAGCCAAGCTCTGCTGCTTTGTTCACTCATAATAGTAAGCCATGATGTTTTTACAGAGATTTGTTCAGTAACCACAAATTATCTCACAGATGAAGAAACAAACCATGGCTTATTTCTCCAAAACTTGGCTACTTTTCCAGCCACTCTTTTCTTGTGCCTCTGTAGCTTGGCAAGTGATAGGGTGGGGTGTCCAAACCATGGGTGTAAGCAAGGCTGTTGGGTTTGAAGATAAAGTCAAATCACAGCGAAAACAAGCCATGGTTAGTAAGTCAACAAAAAACCATAGCTTCATATTGTAATTTGTTGCCAGAAAACAAACTATAGTTAGTGTGTTGGGCTGGGTTTGGATGTTCAGATAAACCACACTTTGGCTAAACAAATTGTGAACCTGGCCATAGTCTGCCTGCCAGAAACCAGTTATGGCCAGAAACCATTGGGAAAGAAGGAGTTGGCAATAGCAACCTGAATGGAATTCTACTTCTGACTAAACGTGCAGAGCATAATCTTGTTATTACAAACACTTTCGCCAGAAAGATAAATTTAAAACATCATGGAAGCACCCTTGGTCAAAGCACTGGCATCTCCTGGATTTTGTAATTGTCCGTGCCAGAGATCGTCGTGATGTACTCCTCACTAGGGCCATGACGAGTGCCGATGACTGCTGGACAGATCACTGATTAATTCAATCCACTATGGCCATTAATATTGTTCCTCAACGCAGGCTCCAAGGAAGAAAACCAAGGCATAAAATGAACATCCACACCCTTTAAGATCCTATTAAGCGAGCTTGCTTTCAAACAACTCTCAAGAAACAGCTACCTACGGAACTCCCTGAAAATGTTGAGAACACTGGATTAAACTGAAGACTTCCATTATTGCAGCATGAGAATGATAATGAGATTGAACATATCATTGACATGAAAAGGAAAGCCTTCCAGATATGGCAAAAAGACATTAACTGTGCTGCTAAGAAAAAAATCTATGCCAGTGCAAAGGCTGAGGTCCAAAGAAGAACTAAAGAACTTAAGAATGCCTGGTGAGAAAAGCTCAAGAAATCCAGCATTTTGCAGATGCTAATGGTGCACAGGGCTTTTTCAATGCCACAAAGGCCATCTACGGGCCAACAAAGTATGGTACAAATCCCTTACATTCAGTAGATGGTACCAAACTTCTAAAGGATAAAGAATCTATTGTACTGCGTTGAAAAGAGCATTACCACGATCTCCTTAATTGTAACTCTTATGTGGCTGGTGAGATCTTCTTGCAAATCCCACAACAACAAATTAGAGATGAACTTGCAGTATCCCCTAATTTGGATGAAGTCAGTAAAGCCATCAATCAAATGAAGAACAACTAAGCTAGTGGACTTGATGGGATTCCTGCTGAAGTCTTTAAAGAAGGTGGGCCTGAATTTACACAGCAACTTCATAAGCTCATCGAAAAAATCTGGATGAGGGAGGAGATCCCGGAAGTCTTTAGGGATGCCATAATTATCACTCTTTTCAAGAAGGGTGATAGAACAGATTGTGGGAACTACCGAGACATCTCTGTTCTAGCTACCACAGGTAAAATCCTTGCAAGGATCCTCGCAAATAATCTCCTACATATCTCAGAAGACATCCTCCCTGAATCCCAAAATGGTTTACGCCCTTCCAGGGGGACAGTGGACATGATCTTCACTGCACGACAGCTTCAAGAAAAATGCAAGGAGCAAAACCAACCTCTGTATATGGCGTTTATAGATCTGACTAAGGCCTTCGATACTGTAAATCGAACTGCTCTCTGGACCATCCTTCTGAAAATTGGATGCCCCAATAAATTCGTGAATATGTAGCAGAGAGAAGAAAAGTAAAACTCAGGTTGTAGAAGTTATGGCAAGAGGATCAAGATAGAGCTGAGAGAAGTTGCAACAGAGGGGTAGAAGGTGGACATGTTGTGGAAGGATAGAGATGATGATGATGATGATTGTTTAATTCTATGCCGCCTTTTGGCCAAAAGGACCTCAAGGCGACTTACAAAAAGTAAACACAAATATAGAAATACATATCAATAAGAACAGTACAATTTACAAAAATTAAATATAAAGCAACAATAACAACTTTCAATAAAAATAAAATAATAAATCACACTTTTCTAACACTTTCCCAATAAATTCCTAACAATTAGAAAATGTCTGCTAGTTCTTACATCAATATGTTGACATCAGAACATGATACTACTGAGGTGTCCTGCTGGTACTGCAGGATATTAGGGAAACTGATGTGTGTACTATCAACTTTATGAAAACCTCTTAGGTTTGGCATGTTTAAAAGAAATGGGGGTGCCACAGCATCTGATTGTCCTGATGCGCAACCTATACTCTGGACAAGATTCTACTGTAAGGACAGAATATGGAGAAACTCATTGGTTCCCCATCGGAGAGGGTGTGACACGGGTGTATTTTATCACCCTATTGGTTTAATCTATACACAGAATATATCATACAGAAAGCAGGACTGGACCAAGATGAAGGTGGTGTGAAAACTTGGAGGGAGAAATATCAATAGTTTAAGATATGCAGACGATATCATACTACTAGCAGAAGCCAGTAATGATTTGAAACGAATGGTGTTGAAAGTTAAAGAGGAAAGCACAAAAGCAGGACTACAGCTGAACGTCAAGAAGACTAAAGTAATGACAATGGAAGATTTATGTAACTTTAAAGCTGACAATGAGAACATTGAACTTGTCAAGGACTATCAATACCTTGGCACAGTCATTAACCAAAATGGAGACAATAGTCAAGAAATCAGAAGAAGGCTAGGACTGGGGAGGGCAGCTATGAGAGAACTACAAAAGGTCCTCAAATGCAAAGATGTATCACTGAACACTAAGGTCAGGATCATTCAGACCATGGTATTCCCGATCTCTATGTATGGATGTGAAAGTTGGACAGTGAAAAAAGGGGACAAGAGAAAGATCAACTCATTTGAAATGTGGTGTTGGAGCTTTGTGCATACCGTGGACTGTGAAAAAGACAAATAATTGGGTGTTAGAACAAATTAAATCAGAACTCTCACTTTGGACACATCATGAGAAGACATGATTCAGTAGAAAAGACAATAATGCTGGGAAAAACATTAGTAGCTTTAAGGGGAAGGCCAAACAAGAGGTGGACTGATTCCATAAAGATAACATGTCAGGTTCTTCAGGTTACAACATTTCTTCATCTCATTTCCTTGCTGTTAATTTTCAGATGTCTCTTGATTGTTTTGTGCCGATAGGTCTATTCAGTTGTTTAAACTTTTTCATGATGATATTTTGTTGTACACCACCTTCCTACTTTATGAGAAGTGTTCGATAAATATTTTGATAAATAAATTGCTAACCTGTCAGAGATACCATCTGAATTTGGCTTATTTTCCATTTCTCTCTCTGTCCCCTTTTCCTTTTGTGTGAAGTCTTTTAAATTGCTAGTCGTTATTTTAGCTGTAAATAGTCATGAGTGCATTGGCAAAAATGTAAAATGTAGTAAATATGCATAAACTTTATAAAGAAGTGGCTCTTAATCTTTTTTGGGTCACAGACCCCTTTCGGAATTTATTTATTTTATTTATTTTATTTAATTTCTATACTGCCCAAAGCCAAAAGGCTCTCTGGGCGGTGTACATAAGAGTAAAACAGCAACATAAAATACAAAAACATAGGAATAAATAGCAAACTCAACAGAACAAATAATTAAATAGCATTAAAATACAATAAAATACAATTAAAGTGTAGTTAAAACAAGCAACGACTCACATACATACACACACCAATCTCATTCACACCACACAGCATACATCCGGCGACAATGTCCCATGCCGAAGACTCTCCTCGCGCAGTGCAGCGGCAACAATGAAATAAGCTGGGACCTGGTCCTGCAGGGTGTGGCAGCTGTTAATAGCAGCAGTCCAGCAGGAAAGGTGGTGGTGGTGACAGCCAGGGGAAGCAGCACAACAGCAGCAGCAGCAGCAGATGACACGGGGCTCTCCTTCCCTGGCAGCGCAATGTTCCTCTTCCTGCAGGCAGAAGGTCTCCCAGGCCTCTCAGCCAGCCAGCCTATATATCCCTCCAAGGAGGGACAGGTGGAAAAGGTTAGCCACAGCTGGCTGAGTACCTGGGACCTGGTCCTGCAGGGCATAGCAGCTGTAAACAGCAGCAGTCCAGCAGGAAGGGTGGTGGTGGTGACAGCCAGGGGAAGCAGCATAGCAGCAGCAGATGACACAGGGCTCTCCCTCCCTGGCAGCGCAATGTTCCTCTTCCTGCAGGCAGAAGGTCTCCCAGGCCTCTCAGCCAGCCAGCCTATATATCCCTCCAAGGAGGAACAGGTGGAAAAGGTTAGCCACAGCTGGCTGAGTACCTGGGACCTGGTCCTGCAGGGTGTGGCAGCTGTTAATAGCAGCAGACCAGCAGGAAAGGTGGTGGTGGTGACAGCCAGGGGAAGCAGCACAACAGCAGCAGCAGCAGCAGCAGATGACACGGGGCTCTCCCTCCCTGGCAGCGCAATGTTCCTCTTCCTGCAGGCAGAAGGTCTCTGATGAAATGGAATCTGATGAAAGCTATAGACCCCCATAAATAAATAAAGGAAATTAATTTTACTGCATTGGATTTTTTTTTTTACCCTGGTTTGTGGACCCCCTGAACTCCTGCTATAAAGGAAAGGTCACTCTTAATTTTTTTGAAGGGATGAGGATCTGATGCTGAGAGACAATAGTTATATTTCATAATATAACAGGACTTGGTAGGACTTTGTTCGCAGTGGTATGAAACCTCTGAATATCTTTGGCGTGGTTCCACTATGCAGATCTGAGGAATCATTGCCAATTTTCTACTCTGTATGTCTAGAATTGTGGAACCATACATGCATCCAAGAACTGGAGAGCAGGGAGAATTAAATATAAAAGAGATGGAAGGTGGTACCATTGCCCAAGTTAATGGTGTTCACCCTGTGCTGAGCCAGGTTGCACGTCTTCTGAAGGAACAAGTTTGTAGTCTTGAGTGTACTTGCTGATCCATTTTTGTAATTGTAGGTACAGGCTGCCCCTGTGATATGTAATGATTCTACCAGCTTTGGTTGGTATGCCTCCTGCAACCCTACCTTGACAGAGATAATCTGGTCTCAGTGTTATATACCCTGATAACCTCCAGTTTAGAATACTGTCTTTGGACTGCCTTTGGAAACTGCAATTAGTCCAACATACAGCTTGTTAGACTGTAATTGGAACTGCTCCTAGTTCATTTCTACTCTCACTTCAAAGCCTTGCTTTTGTCCTTTTAAAGCTCTTCATTGCTTGGGATTGTGTACCTGAAGGACTGATTGCTTCCATGTGTGCCTGCCTATTCAGAAGAGGCTCTTCATCAGGTGCCTCTGTCATCTGAGATGCAGATGGTGGCAACAGGGGAAGGGCTTACTTGGTGGTAACATCTCAGTGCTTTTTCCAGATACTCCTCTCATGCCTATTTTGATGACATTTTTGCACCAGGCAAATGCAGTTTTATGTTCTTAGGCAATCCTCTGTACATTGTTTTCATGCTTCTAGGTGTTTGTTTTGATTTTGGTGATTGCTTTTATAGTGCTGCGTTTTAATCTTATTTTAATGTTTTTGTTTTAATTTTATTGTAATTTTTTTTGTAAGCTACTCTCAGATATAAATCAAATAAATCGATAAGGAAAGCAGAGGTAAATAGAGTCAGATAGTCTTAATATCTAATGCTAACTAAGTGGATGGGTATACTGTTATTTTGTTAGGAAATCAGTGCTAAGATCCCCCTTTTTAGTCAGTGCAGATAGAGGCGTATGGTGAATTGTGTTGTATAGGGAAATGCCATGGATAGTTCCCATATAATAAATGGGTTTCTAGGTATCTCTACTAATGTCGCTGTGCCTAAGCTGCATGCAGCCTCATATCATCACCATTTTTGGCAGTAGTTACATTATTCATGGTATACTGTAAGTGTTAACTCCTTCCAGGACTGTTTATGTGACCAAATGCCATTGTAGTAATATAAACCAGATTGCACACAAAATGAGAATCAAGTTGAAAGTTCAGCTGTTTGTGGCATGCGTTGCTGCACAATAAAATATTCATGCATTTCATGAATATTCTGAAATATTCATGCATTTCTTTTTAGCCCAATTGATAAATCCCCTTACAGATTAAATTCTATGTTTTTATTAGAGGTATAAAGAATCATGTGTAGCTTTTATCAGAGATTCTGTTCAGTTAATGGTGTAAAGAAGCCTGGTTATCAAAGGCCCTTTTTTGTTCCAGTCCTGGCATTGCTGCGGGAGGAGAAGGTGAGGAGAAGGGGAGGAGCTGAAGAGCTTGGCAATGGGTTTGTGCAGCATGGAATTGACACAATCTAGCCGTTGCTTGGCTATGCTGTAGTTCAACCTCTACCAGGAGAACAAACAGCTGCACTATCTGATCTCCCACAGGCAAGACTTTGGTGTGTATCAGACTGAGACCTCCCATCTGCTCCACTCCTTAGCTGTAAATTAAGAAGACCAGTTAGACCCCAGCTAATGCTACTTTGGCTGCCCCACCCTCCATCTCTCATCTTACATTGCTCATAGCAGTCCGTTGATGGAACTCGGAAGGGATTTCACCTGCAATCTCAATTGGCCGAGCAAGGAGTTTTGCCTTCTCCAAAATAAATGTATTTAGTTGCTGGTTCTGTTTTGGTGTTACCTGTTTTTATCACATCTGTTCAGACTGGCATTGAAGTCAGTGGTCAGATTTCATAGCAAAGGGTAAGTGGAGTTGGGCTCCCCCAGTTTCCACTGAGGAATCACTTTAGGAAACCTGGTAGTGTCACTTCAAGGTCCAGCTTAGCCCAGGGACTGCTGTATCTGCTTTACCCGAGGTTGGCATGAATGACCACCGTATCAGTCAGTGCAGTGCTGGGCTTGAGCTTACCTTCCACTCCTTAACATTTTCCCAGGTTGGGTATTGGGTCAGACAGCATGTGCGTGGCTAAAAAGCTGGATCCTTAACCCTGGACCAAGCCAAACTCTTGTTAAAGCTGCAGTCAACAACACTTGTGACCAACCTACCATTTCAGTGTTGTTCTTGCTTTCCCATTTGGGCCCACTCCATACTGTGGGGCACAACCACAACTAGATGTGTAAGAGTAGGGAAAAGGGCAGTGGTTCCAGCTTTAAAACTGAGAAGACACTATTAATATATATCCTATTTCTGAACTCTGTCAATCTGCATGTGCATGACCAAGATCGTAAATTAGTGTGTCAGACAGGGCAGTAAAGGGCCTCTAGCCACGAGAGCAACTCTCCACACTTACAGAAGAATAATGCCCCATTAGATGCTTGTGCAATGCAGAGCTTGCTAAGCATTTATATCTCTGAGATTGTATTTGGCTTAGCACACACAGTTGATTTCTGCCTCAAGGCAATCCCTGCCTGTTTTTTCTTGCCACTTCCCCATCTGTTGGAAGGATGAGGGGAAAGGAAAGCAAGACATCTGGAGCTATAGGAGAAAAGGGGAACAGGAGAAAACTAATGTGGGGAATAGGGATGGAATGATCTGTCAATTTCAGTTCTCTCAGTCTCTCATTTTTCTAATCTTAAATTCGATTTAAATTCCACATTTCTGCATTAATTTGCGTTTTTTAAAAAAAACTCATGAAAGTTCTTCAGCATGTAAGTGTGAATATCTCCTAATAAATACATTTTTGTATGCACTTTTGACTAATGTACACATTTTTGCAAGCAATTTATCCTAATATAATGCATTTTATACGTTATTTTCACCAATATATGATTTCTCCTAATACATGCATTTTTGTAAACATTGCATGGTTGGAGAACTGCACCACAACATTTGGATAAGTGCGAATTTCAAAGGATGGCTGTTCTTCACTTCTCATATTATTTTCACCAATATATGATTTCTCCTAATACATGCATTTTTGTAAACATTGCATGGTTGGAGAACTGCACCACAACATTTGGATAAGTGCGAATTTCAAAGGATGGCTGTTCTTCAGTTCTCATATTGTTTTAGAAAGTGTTGTTTTGATAATTTGGCTTTCAATGTGACCTGAATCAAATTCTCCCCCATCCCTAGTGGGGAAGGAGTAGGTGGGTGTATTGATGTGTGCATTGAAGAGAGAGCATTAAAAGACACTCCCTCTGCTCTTTTACCTTCAGTTACACAGTGTGCTTGTGTGTATTGCATAATGTGTAGATGTGGGTCCATTTGCACACATATGTGCACATGCATATGATTGTGAAAGCATGTATGTACACAATAGGTGAAGAGAGTGGATCTATCCTGCCCCTTCCCTAACATATTCCATAGTACAAAATAAGCTTTGCACTTAAGGTTTTATTACCCTAAAGGTTCTCTTGTTGATAGATTCATGCCAGGCTCATTCCAGCACCCCCAGCTACACCATATCTTGAAGTGAAAGATCATGTGATGCAGATGAGGTCAGTAGCTGCTGACAGATATGTGGGCCAGTGCCCTGGCTGGATATCACACCAGTCTCCACAGAATTGCTTCTGTTGTTCTCAGATCACTTGATTATAAAGAATGAGGCTTGACAAATGTTTCTTTGTGTGGAGGTTATTTGGATTATCAGTCGTTTGTTCAGCCCTAAAGATGATTACATATATGAGTAATATATATGAGTTTAGAGAGTCTTCATGTCTCAATGAAATCAGTGATGTGGTTTTGCATGTGCACTGCAGGCATGCACAGGGAAGTGCCAGAGGGATAAAATAATTCAACAGGAAACATGAGAAGGATTGCCAATATAGATGTAGCCTAAGGACCATTTCAGTTACAATGTGGGGGGGTGGAGGCAAACCTGGATTCTGCCACCAAATATATACCAAACAAAGAACTGGAGCGAGTGACAGTTGCATGTTGAGTGTGCTTGAATGATGTACATAACTCTAGTCATGTGTTTCTCACAATCATGCTTTACAATTTAGGGATGAACAGATAAAATGTAACTAAAAGGGGTTGTTGCAGATAATTTTTTTCATTTGTGGGAAGTGAGTTGTTTTTCATTGGAAGCCATTAAATGCCTTAAGTTAAGTGCTACAGATTAACAAGCATGTCTTCTGTTCCTTTGCTCACATTAAAGATTGTAATGTCTGGAATGGGAACATATTATTTATATTTGCACACTGATAGCCTTGCTTAAAGTATCAAGTTAATCTCTACAGTATCTCAACATCCCATGTGCACAAGGATGATCCTCAGTTATTTCTTGATTGCTGGATTCAGAGTCTGCCTGCTGAGGCATGTCTTCTTTAAAACTAGAGGATGTTTACTATTCAGAGTGACAGATATGTAGGCTTTATATAGTGTCAACTGTTCCAAAGAAAATTAGTTCCCTTTTTCATTTGTTTTCTGTGAACAGTTTGCTATTCCAGGTTATTTATATCCTGTAATATATGCCAAATACATGATGTAATTTCCTAACTTGTGGCATCGTGATTAGTTGCCAGTGGTCTTGTGCTTCAGAAATAGCATGAATGAAATAACAGACTTTACACATCTAAAACCTGTCTCTTTTCCTGCCCAAATGGTGGTTCCTTTTATACCCATGTGTCCAGGTCATCTTGCAGTTAGATAGCTAGAACACTTCACCAGGCTCTCTCTCGCTCTCTCTTTAGTTAGTAGAATTACAATTTATCTTGATTTTAGCAACCCAAACCTGCCAGATATACCACATGTCACAGTCATGCATTTTTGGGAGTCTGAACCCTGTTGCTTGAATACAGGAGAGCAGCTTTAAATGCAATGCCGTTAAAATTTTATGGGTTTTTGCTGTGTGACGTGTGCACAGTAGGTCAGACTGATTGGTAACACCAGGGCTTCCCGTGAAACCGCTGGGATTGACAGCCACAGCTTGATAATGATGACAGATGGAAATCTGCTGGGTCTGCAAGCAATTGTACCCAACAGATTTTGAGACTGCAGCACTGAAAATCAATCAAAGAGCAAAGCCAAATCTTCAGTTCCTGGATCAGATAATATTCAGAGACATTAGTATTCTTAATAATATGCAAAGTTATCCCATTAGACAGTTGATTATTTATATTAGTTTGGTTCTTGGGTTTTTCGTGTTTCTTTTACTTTCTGCTCCTTACTTGGCCATGATTTCCCTGTGTAGGAATTGCCCACTTTTCTTCCTAATTCAGCCTGGACACATGGTTGGTAATCCTTTCTGTATCAGTGCCAGCTTCCGGGGGTTAATGGCTTGATTCCATGTTAAAAGGAAAATATTTCCATTTTCCTTGCTATTGTTCTGTATGCTGCTATGCTGTGTTACAGTGCTTGTTAAGAATTTGTCATTTTTGGATTTTTAGGAATGTAGCTATTAATCAAATGAAAACTACAACTTTAATTCACTATTGTAATTTACTTGAATGAAAGAAAACACTTCTTTATTGTACTTCGGTTTAAAAAGTTCCCAAGAAAGGATCATGAAAATTGATAAAACGGAAATGAAATTTGTAAAATTGTTGAAGCCAGCAGAACACAAAATTATTGTTGTTGTTGTTGTTGTTATTTATTTATTTATTGCATTTGTATACTGCCCCATAGCTGAAGCTCTCTGGGTGGTTTACAACAATTAAAAACATTAAAAACAAATATACAAATATACAGATTTAAAAACACTTTAAAAAAAAAATTTAAAAACACATGCTAAAATGCCTGGGAGAAGAGGAAAGTCTTGACCTGGTGCTGAAAAGAATGAATGAAAACGAGCATAAGAACATAACATAGAAATATAAGAAGAGACCTACTGGATCAGACCAATGCCCTACCACCCTACTTTTCCATAGAGATCAGCCAGATGTCTCTGGGAAGCCCACAAACAAGACATGAAGGTAATAGCCCTTTCCCAGAGTTGTTCCCAGTGACTGGTATTGATCCTGGAGGTTGCATATAGTCGTCATGATTTGTACTATTGACAGCCTCCCATTAATTTACTTAATCTCCCATTAGAGCAGTCTAACTTGGTCATCACCATCGCTTGTGGGAGTGAATTCCATAGTTTAATTATGCACTGGATAAAGAAGTACTTCATTTTGTCTGTCTTGAATCTCCCACCATTCAGCTCCATTGAATGATCCTGAAGTTTAGTATAATGAGAGAGAAAAAATATGTTTCTACACTTACTCCACGCCATGCATAGTTTTATACACCTCTCTATTCTGTCCTCTCTTGCTTGCCTTTTTTTCTAAACTGTTGTTGTTAAGTAGTAATTGACTTGAAGGCACTTATGGCGACCCTATTGTAATGTTGATGCGTTCCAATTCTTGCTTGACAATTTCTAACTTTCCCTGGTTCATGCTTTTCACATTCCATGTTTCTTTTCTAAAGTAAGTAGACCCAAATGTTGTAACCTCATAGGGGCATTGCTATAGTTCCCTGGTAATTTTGGTTGTTCACTTCTGCACTTCCCCAGCTCTACAGTATCCTTTTGGGAAGTGTAGTGACCAGAACTGTACACAGTATTTTGAGAATGGTCACATCATAGAGTTGATAAAGGCATTATGATGTTGTTAGTTTCATTTTCAGTCTGTTTCGTAATGATCCATAGCATGGAGTTTGCCTTTTTGACAGCTGCTGTATACTGGTTTGACATTTTCATTGAATTAATCACCTATGACCCTAAGATCTTTCTTCATCAGTCACTACTAGCTCAAACCCCATAAATGTATACATGAAGTTGGGACTTTTCCCCCAGTGTGTATCATTGTACACTTACATAAGTGTACAATGTCAATAGCTGCAATACTTAAGTGTACATTCCTGTTTTTATGGTGTTTTATATTTTATTGTATATGTTGTACACCGCTATGTTGTATTGTATGAATTGGAGGTATATAAATACTTTTATAAACAAATTCTATTGCCCTGTCAGGCTCTTAGGGTCTGTGTGCTCACACACCGGCTGGAAAGGAGAGGGGAAGTCCAGCAGGTAGAAGGTATATCCAGTAGCCTGTTCAAATAATTTCCTTCTAATTGTATGTAAACATTCCAGCTATTAAAGTTTCACACAACCACCTGAGCAGCATCTGTTTGGAGAGGCCCTGCAGTGCTAACACAGGAGGTCAATCTCCTAGTCACTTGAACTCTTTTACAAAATTCCAGTCCTGGTGTCTGAAAAACAATTGCTGCTGAATGTGATTATCAGCCACAGAGTAATAGAAGCAATCAGTTTTCCTTGCACTATGAAGTCTTTGTGTTCCCCCCCCTCCTGCAGGTAATTGTTGTTCTTCCTAACATTTTCTAACAAGCTTTAGAATACTGTTTTATTTCCTCATTGTCATTCTCTGTGATCAGTTATTTTCAGTCTGATACTATCATCTGATACCATCACCAAGTAGAAGTTGCTAGCTGGAGTTCAAGACTTTCAGAAGCACTTCGAGCCATATTTGAAACGTTTTCCTTGTTCTCAGTTCAGCTCTTAAAATTGTGAGCAGAAATTTACTGGCTTCCTTACTTTCAGAAGTACTTCGAGCCATATTTGAAGCGTTTTCCTTGTTCTCAGTTCAGTTCTTAAAATTGTGAGCAGAAATTTACTTGCCTCCTTACTTGTGTTTTCTCTCTCTGTCTCTTAATCATAGAGTTGGATGTTCATCTCACAGCTTCTTCATAGTGACTGTGCCAGTGCCTTCTAATTAGACAAACCTTACGCTAGGAATGTTAAGATACCTGTCAGAGTCCATGTTAACTGATCTCTCATACTCATAGACGGTAACTAACATAAAATGATTTGTTGTTACTGTAAATAGAAGTGCCCCCACATTAACTTGTATCCCAGTGTTGGGTATAATGATAAAGGTCAAGAAGTTTGTATGTATGTCTGTGGATCAGTTCTTTCACAGAGGCCCATATTAATTTCATATTATGCTGAAAATATTTCAGTTATTTTAGTTCATTTGCATTAAGCAAGCAAATATTTTATAACTACGCTGTGACTCAGTTGTTGTGCGCTGTCTTTGATGTGTGTGGGCCGTGTCTATAACTTAACAGAGCATGAAGATATGCTTATCTAGCTCATTTTCTCATATTGAAAGATTATATCTTCTAAACTTGGTACATCAAATTCAACACTAGCATTTCTGCCTCCCTTTTCCGAACAGCCTGCTACAGTGAATTGAGATGTGAAGCAAACTACCAGAGTGTTTAAAAATACTTCACAGTAATATTAAAACTATCATAAACCCTGATTGATGCATTGGTGCTTCAAGCAATCAAATGAGATTGAACATTGTCTTTATTTTAAGCCAAGGATAGCTAACATGGTGCCCTTCAGATGTTAAGGATGTTGGTCAGTGACGCAGGCTGTGAGACTCACAGACAGGGTTTTTAGCAATGAGAGTGAAACCTGAAGCAGAAGGGTTAAGCTGTGAGAACAGAGCACCAGGTTTGCCAAGGTCAGCAGCTGGCTGGGAAGCCTGATAAGGTGGGATGCTTGGAAAAGCTCAGTGTGGGGGACAAGCTGTCTGTGAAGAGAACTGTGTCTAATGTCTTTGCCTAGTAAAGACTCTTACAAGAAACTTGCCTGGCCTGGCTTATTCCTGTTCTATGCGACTCTTGGATTCCATCCTTGTATGATCTATACACGACACGCCAACAGGGGTTATGAGCCCAGCTTATCATACAAGGTAACGGGTTCGAGAGTCGTTGACGTGACGTTGTTGCAGAGAGAACCAAAGTGCAAGAAAGAGGCAAGTAAGAGTGGACAACATGGCTGTAAACCTGTTATCCGGGATGCCGATGGAGAGGCTGAATGCTGTAATCTACTCCAGCTGGAAATGGAGAATGAGAGCAGTTCTGATTAAAGAAGATTTGAATGATGTTGTAGAAAAACCCCCTCCGGCAGCTCCTTCAGCAGCGTGGTTGAAGAAAGACGAGAAAGCGAAGGCTTTTATTACTCTGGGGCTGTCTGATTCTCAACTGTTGCTGGTGAGTAACGAGCCGACAGCTAATCAGATGTGGGAGAAGCTAAGAGCCGCTCATGTGCAGCAAACTGCTGGGAGCAGGCTGTGTTTAGCACGGAAACTTTATCAGATGCGTTTTACAGATGAAGTGACTATGACAGAGCATCTGGCTGAATTACGTAGATTAAATGCTGAGCTGCAAGATAGAGGAGTGCATCATAGTGACATTCAGATGGTCTATATACTGTTATCTTCATTTGATCAAAAATGGGACGTCATGGTCTCTAGCCTGGAAACTTTACCCGACGGACATCTGAATTTGGACTTTGTAGAACAGAAACTTCAACAAGAGTGGAATAGAAGACAAGAGAATAAGAAAACAGAGTTAAAAGAGACTGTGGCTGTACAACAACAACAAAATCAAAGAAGCAGGCAAGAGAATAAAATATGTTATTTTTGTGGGTCCCGTGGACATATACAGAGACATTGTTTAAAGAAGAGGAATAACAGGGACTTTGAAAGTCAGAGAACAAGCGTGAACTTTGTTACTAAGGAGGACAATAAACTCATTAACTCTAAGTGGCTTCTCGACAGTGGAGCGTCTAATTGCCTAATCACAGACTCTAGTTTATTTTACACTTCAAAGCCGGCGCAGGAGAAGATTTATCTGGCTGACGGATCGACTCAGGACGCGATTGCAAAAGGCACGCTCAGGTTGAGTAATTTGGGAACTATATTAACAGATGTGTTATTGGTTTCTGGTTTAAAATATAACATTCTATCAGTAAGAAAATTGGCTCAAATAGGTTGCAAAGTTACATTTGAAGGGGATAGATGTTTTGTGAGAAAGGATGGTGAAATATGCATGCAAGGGAAATTACAGAACCAAATGTTTATGGTTGAGTGCAATCTTGATAAACCCACGTGTGCTTGGATAGGAGTTAATAAAAATAAACATGATAATTGTTTACATGAATGGCACAGAAAATTAGCACACACACATTTCGAAAAGGTACAAAACACCCCAAAGCATAGTCAAGATTTGAAATTAACACATTGTGAGCATGTGGATGAATGTGAGGTATGCTATAAAACAAAAATGACTGTGACTCCGGTAAATAAGAGCTGTGAAAGCACGACCACTGAACCCTATCAGCTCATACATGTGGATTTGGCTGGACCTTTCCAGTGCTCAAAAGGTGGAGCAAGGTTTTATTTAGTGATTGTGGATGACTTCTCCAAATTTACACATGTGTTCTTATTGAAAAAGAAAAGTGAAGCAGAAGAGAAATTAAAGGCATTTATACAGAGGACAGAGACACAATATGGGGTTGTTATCAAAAATATCAAATCAGATCAAGGTGGGGAATTTACCAGTAATTCATTTAAAACATATTTGGAAAAGAAGGGAATAATACAGAGTCTCACTGCTCCCTTCAGCCCATCCTCCAACGGAACTGCAGAGAGGAGGAACCGGTCATTGCAGGATTCAATGAGAGCCATGCTAGCAGATGCTGATATGAATAACACTTATTGGGGTGAATGTATTCTGTACACTGTTTATATTCAGAACCGCCTTATGCACAGAACAATAGGCATGTCTCCCTATGAGAAACTGACTGGAAGAAAGCCCAGGGTGAAACACATAGAACGTTTTGGGGCAAAATGCTGGGTACATGTTGCAAAACAGAAAAGGCATGGTAAATTAGGCTCAAGAGCTCAGGCAGGACGCATTTTGGGATTTCAGAATTCATATTATAGAGTTTGGTTGCCTGAGAAACAACAAGTAGTGTTAAGCAGAAGCATAAAGGTGATAGATAAACCTTGGAGAGACAGTCAAACAGTTATCCTAGATAGTGCAAGCAAGCAGGAAGCAGCAGATGTTCCTTTTGGGCAGCAAATTCCATTAAGAACTGCATTGACTGATCTAATACACGGTGGCAAACGTACTGTAAAAAGGCTGAGAAGTGAAGACATGGCAATGCAAGATACAGAAGTGCCAAGTACAAGTGCAGACACAGGTGCAGGTCCAAATAAAATTGAAAGTGAGGAAGAAATGGAAATAGATAATGTTAGAAGATCAGAAAGAAAAACGAAAGGTCAACCACCTCAGAGATTCACATTTAATGTTACACAACAGAATAATGAAAGAGATAAATATCCTGTAGAATGGGAAAAAGAAGGACCAATAGATAAAGAAACAATGAATCTCATGTGGAAATTTTGTATTGAGGAATGAAATATAAATGTGTTATCAAATAAAAGTGAACAAAAATGACTCTGTAAAACTTGTGTGAATAAAGAAATAGAGACAAGAACTGAACTGAAAATGTAAATAGAAACTGTAAGAAAACAAACCATGTACTGATATGTATTGTAATGAAAAGTTAATTTTGTAGAAATGTAATAATGAACAATGAAGTTTTGTAATCTGTGAGTCTCAGGTGGGGGCTGTTGGTCAGTGAAGCAGGCTGTGAGACTCACAGACAGGGTTTTTAGCAAAGAGAGTGAAACCTGAAGCAGAAGGGTTAAGCTGTGAGAACAGAGCGCCAGGTTTGCCAAGGTCAGCAGCTGGCTGGGAAGCCTGATAAGGTGGGATGCTTGGAAAAGCTCAGTGTGGGGGACAAGCTGTCTGTGAAGAGAACTGTGTCTAATGTCTTTGCCTAGTAAAGACTCTTACAAGAAACTTGCCTGGCCTGGCTTATTCCTGTTCTATGCGACTCTTGGATTCCATCCTTGTATGATCTATACACGACACGCCAACAAAGGACTCCAGTTCCTATCACCCTCAGCCAGCATAGCCAGTGGTCAGGGATGATGGGAGTTGTTTTTCAGCAACATCTGGATGGCACTATATTGACTGTGCCTAGTTTAAACTAGGGGAAACTGACTCACTCTAAAGATGCCCTGTGTGAGTGGAAAGACAATTAGGCTTTAGCAAGGTAACACCTGGACTTCTGCCAATTTCTCCCTCATGCTGCAGCAGCACATGCCACTTTATTTTACTATCCTAGGTTATGGGCGCTTATCGTCTCCTTGCAGCCCCCCCTTCCCAATCAGCAAAATCTCCGAAATGGCCGGGGCTCCAGAAGTCTCCGTCCTGGCGTAGGAGCGGGCACCTCCTCCCTCCATTGGCTCCGCTGCACCAGACGTCGCCATAAATGCTTCTCTCTCTCCCCAGCCGCCTGCTGCCCCCTCAGCGAGGACACCTTCCAGAAGGGCGAGCTGGCACGAGTGGCACTTGCCACCGCCGCCTGCTTTGAGTTCCTACTGTAGTAGACGCTGTCTAGCCAGCTGGGATCAGGCGTCTCGGCGCTCTTCCCCCTCGTTGCTTCCGAGGGAGGCTCGGGTGGTGCTGGCTGACCCTTCAGCTGCCTGAAGGGTCCCAGCGGCTGCCATGAACCAGGCCCCGGACCCCAATAGTCCTGACCAGCCTGACAAAGATACCTGCAGCTCAGCTCAGCTCCAGCCGGGGGTCAACAGCGGTCCCACCAGGGGGATGCCACAGTTACCGAACCTACCCCAACTCATCCAAAAGTAAGAGCTGTGCTGTGAAGTTTGGGCGGGGTAGGGGTGGGATAGGGTGGGGAGAAGGGGAAAAGGAAGAGGGACTAATAGTTTCCTTTCTGTTCTATTGCTGTTTATCTCCTCTCTCTTTAGCTCTGGGTTGAGAGACAGCAAAGTGCCCAAGAAATTCGTTTGTAAAGCGTTCTCTTTGGGGTTACTTAATAACTTCAGCAGTCTTTTTTTTCTTTGGAGTATTTCCCGGTAGTGTACATACAAAAAGGGGTCCATAGCCGACGCTTCTTTCACATTTTATCCTCCAGTAGGCTGGTCGGGAATGCGCTTTATCTTTCTAGTCTTCCACAGCAGCGGTGAAAATTCCTTGATGTATATTCCACTGATGTGCATTCTAAATAGTTAAATTTTGTTCCTCCACTTTTGGCATCCAGTTTTCTTTTAAACAGAAAGTCTAGCTCATCATATGATTACGAGCAATAGGGTGCTTCTTGTAGGCTCCGTTATCTGTATGTTGGAGGTTTAGCGTTTCTCCAATTTAAATGTGAGTGTACTGAGGCCTCAACTGAGTGGAATTAGGTGTGCGGGAATGCAAACAAAATACAAGTTCTTATATGTATATATAGTAGTAGTAGTATCTGTAGGTGAAATGTACTTGCCCTGTCAAGTTATCAATAGTCACATAATCACAGTAATCTATTGCTATTTAAACTTCCACATATTTCCACAGTGGAGGAAAATTGGTATGTTAATGCGTCCAAAGGCTATTTTTTTAATTAAAAGAAATACCTGAAAATTAACTGAAATATGAATAATACTGTGTAATAGAAGGCATTGGGCTGAAGAAAAATAATTATGTGATTGTGTTCAAATATTTTTCCCCATATTTTTAGAATATTACTATAGAAGAGATTCTGGATATTATTAAATAAATTTGAGAGTTGTTAAAATAGCAAACATTGCTGTCAGAGCCACAGTTTGCCTTGATGACTAAAAAAGATGTGGAGTGCTGCAATTTAGCACATTGTAAAGATATTTATGTTATTGCCTAGGGGTCCCAAAACAAGTAAGTTTTTTTGTGTTCATTCATCAGATCTGTTTTATGAGGAAGGAAGTCTGTTGAGCATTGCCAAGTAATGCTAGTATTGTTTTTATCTAGGCACCTGCAAAGGTTTCTTGCAGGAAACGAATGAAAAATAACCTAATTTCTTTAAGGCTGCGGTCATATATATATACACACGGGAGTAGGCCTGGAACTCAGTGAAACTATGAGTAGGTATGCATAGGAGTGTGCTGTAAATTTGGAAAAAATGAATACTTTAAATAAAGGAGCAAGTCCCCCAGTGATATTTTAAAGATTTCTACGTATGATTTTAATTTTCAAGAACATTTGAAGCAATAGGAATAACATTGAAATGTAATGTGCGTGCTATATTTTGATGTGGTGTGCAAAGTTGTGTGGGTTACTTTAGCTTGCTACATTTGTTGTTCTATGCCTTCAAGTCGATTTTAACTTATGGCGACCCTATGAATCAGCGGCCTCCAATAGGATCTGTTATAAACCACCCTGTTCAGATAGCTTGCTACACAGTTTTTGTTTAAGAACAGGCTGTTTCAACCCAAAGATCTTGCAATAAGGCAAGAAGTATATTTATCTGTAGTTTGTGTACAAAGGATTAGGATTATTAAAAACACTGTTGTGAATATTTAATTTATTGATGTGTGGTCCACATCACAATGCTAAGTAACTTCCATGGAAGTAAGTTCCAGTGGGACATAGTTCACTTCACATTTATGTTGAGAAATATGATCTAGGCATTCAAACTATGGTATGGTACAGTAGCCGTTATTTATATATTTTTGTATAAGTTGTATTGAGTTTCAGTGGGGTTTATGTCTTAGCAAGTGTGTTTATGATTGCAGCTTAATCATGATAAAACTATGAGCAAATATAGTGGTCTAAAACAATATGCTTTTCAGAAACATTTTTGTTGATGAATGCAGAAATATATTTAAAAATCTGCCATCATATGTGTCTTAACAAAATGGAAGTAAAGAACATCCTTCTAGCCGTTCTTTATAATGGCGGCATGGCGTAAAATACAAATGTCAAAACACTCCCATCTATGGCAGCGGAACATGATCGTGTTATTTGTAACTGCGCTGCATAATTTAATCTCTTCTTGCATGTTGACATAATTAATATGCTTCAGTCCTAGCTATAGTAAACAGAAAATGACTAGATACATGGCATTATTGGGTTTCTTATATAAACTAATTTGGAATATTTGGAAAATATATACAAACACTGATGGGCATAGGAATTATGGAAATCAGTTATTAAGTTAAAGCAAATATTAAATAACTCCAGAGAGTAGGATTTCAAATTATTTTGACAATTGATTGTTTTCTGTTGCATTTACACATGTAGTAAAATTGCCAAGATTACTTTGCTTGTAGGGACTTACAGAAAGATTACAATTCCATGTGAAATATAGTCAAGTTTGACTTGGGCAACATGCCATTTTTAGTCCATGGGAAAAAAATACAATTCTCGTGGTGGGGAAGTTTCCAGTCAGAGGAGGAGTAAGAGTGTAGTACTCTGTATCCTAAATTAATTAAAGTTTACATTTTACATGAGATTATTACAATTCAAAAGTAAATTAAAACATGATGAAAAATGCCAAGTGCTGTGTTTGAATGTGGGAAACTGAGATTCAAATCTCCACTCACATACTGAAGTTGTGAAGCTCACAGGATGGTCTTGGGCAGGGCGGCATCTCTCAGACTTCATGTGACTGTTCCAAAGACAGATAGCATGAGAATTGCTATAGAAATGATTGATATTTATTAAGGTCTGAACAGTAGGCTTAATAATGTTAACTCTTTATCCCCCACATCCTGCAGTTCCTGTAAAAGCATTATGTAAATTTGTATTTCAGTGATTTGAACGGAACATCAGTTGTTAGAAAGGCACTAGTGATGTGCTGATTACATCAGTTCACCTGTTCTTTCTTTGAGCGGGAATGCATAAATGCTGCAGCCTGACATAGGATTTAGTAAGTGGGCAGAAGTGTAATGCAGTGTGTAGATCTGCATGTAGTTGGGGGAAAGCAGCAGCTTTAGAATGTGGAATCTGGGTGAAATTATCTGGGTATCTTTTTCACATAGATGAAAAAGATTTGTGTGTATTATGGCTGGGTGACGAAGAGAGAACAGAAGATTATAACAGTGTCATGTTTTAGAGTTTCTTAACCAATAGCCAATCGATTTTGGATATCCAAGGTGCATTTGCCAGTGTGATATGAGTAGAAAAAATATATAGAAATAACACTGAGGGGAATCAGGCAGTATTGGAAGAGACAGTATGAAATAAACTGTAGAGGTTACAATCCATTTCAAGGTTAACCAAGCTTGCACTACAATCCTATATGTGCCTATTCAGAAGTAAGTTCCTTGGAGTACAGTGGGAGTTATTTCCAAGTAAGTGTATATAGGATTGCAGTCTTAAGAGTATGATCCACTTTATCCATTGCACATAGGAATGTGTGCATACATCCTTGCTCACATTCACAGCCCTGCTATGCTTAATAGGTCTAATCGGAAAAAGAGGTTAGATATGGGTGAATTTTGCTGTCAGATCAATGGTAGGAAAAAGGAAGAATGCAGCAAGAGACTGGATAGTCCCTTATAATCCTGTTACCAACAATACATAAGCATGCCTGATTTCTCTCAATTTCCAGGCACTGTAAATTGAAAAAGTGACACAAAGCTGTGATGGAATTCTTCAAGTGAATGTCAGCATTTAGTCTGGGCATTTTCATGCATTGCAAATTTTAAGATTAGTTGCACACTTTATTATTGACTCCCCCCCCCCCAGTTACAAGACATGAACATAAATATTGGGCATGATCTAGCTAATGAAATACTTCTACAATCCATTTATTTAAAGAGGAAAATAAATGACATGCTTTCTTTCCCAGTGAAATTAGTTGGATCTGAACGTGATTCATTTAAAAAAATTTTTTTTTCATTTTAATGTAGTGATTTGCATTGATCCTAAACATATATGCCTAAATGTACTGATTTCTGTGGAAAGTAGGAATACTTCTTATGTGGTTATATAGCATCACAACCCACATTTTCTTCATACATTTTATTCCCCCACCACTCACTCTAAAACATATTGAAAATGCATGCTTCCTTGTCATTTTAAGTAAAATATTGTGTCTCCCCGCCCCCCAAACTCAGTGTGTACTTCTGAATGGACATGTATTGATGTTTTATTCTGTTGTGAACTGCCCAGAGAGCTTCGGCTATGGGGCGGTATAGAAATTTAATAAATAAATAAATAAATACAGTTTTACTTAACATCAAGCAATATATATAATATGTAAAAAAAAAGAGTGTTTGTATGTCCAGGCAAATCCCAAATTTGTTACAATGTGAAAATCTAATCAATAACATATATTTTCTTGAAATTTTTAAATGATAATGGCTTGGATTCAGATTTTGCTTTCCACAAACTGAGGGATTCCTTCTGTCCATGAAAGGCTTCTGATCCAGTGAAGGAATCCTGCTGGCAGAAGAGGGAAGAGATTTTGATTGATGCTTCATTCCCATGGAGCCTCCTATCCACTACCCTATGGCGAAACCTGCTTGAGAGAATTGGAGGAATCTTCAGAGCAGTGTAGGAAGTGACACTGGAGGCTGCAGTGGGAAGAGGGATTCGTTGAAAATGAATCCCCTTTCTGCTGAAGACAGTGTCCTGAGCAGAACCCTACAGATGTTGTTGGACTACAACTCCCATCATCCCTGACCATTGGCCATGTTGGCTGAGGCCGATTGAGTCCCACGACATATGGAGGGCCACAGATTCCTCATTCTTAGTTTAAGGGATGCTGTGTGGATCCATTCCAATATCTATAATTGTGAAAACTGGATGTGCTTTTAGATGATGTCATGTAACGTCATGTAAACAACAGAATTTGTAGACTGCCTGCAGGTTCCCATGGACATGTGGTTGGCCACTGTGAGAACAGGATGCTGGACTAGATGGGCCATTGACCTGATCCAGCAGGCTCTTATGTTTTTATGTATTTCAAGTTTTCATCTTCTTCAGTGGCTTAATGACCAAACAATATTCATCCACATGCCACCAAGTTATCCTTTCCAAAGCACAGAAAATATGTAGCATTACAAATGGATAGTATATCTCTTCAAGTTATACTGTAATCATTTATTGGACACTTTATAAAGACTTATAGAGCATGGAAAAGTATGTGGAGCACTGCAAAGTTTAAATATTGGAAGCATGCTTCTTCTATAAGATACTGAGATGTTTCTTTAAGAAAGAAACAGTACTTTCTCAAGTAGGAAGGACTTAACAAAGTTAAATAAAAATGTATTAGTATGTTGCATGTTACTGTTTTTTAGTTTCTCACCTGCACATTATTACTTTATATTTGAAATACCTTGGAAAGCAAGTAATCTTCCATTGGAAAAACATTATTTTTCACTTTTGTATCCAAGTTTGTATCCTTCCTAGAAGTAGTTTAGATCAGTGTACACAGAATCCATGTTTAGTTTCATCAGTCTTATGACATAGCTGAGAGAGAGTCTCAAGAAATCTATCCTAAACTTCATGGTTTTGAATATTGGTGCATGAAAGGAACTGAATATGCTACACTAGCTATGTAAATACTTGCTATTGTACCTCTTTTTTATATTCTATATTTGACTATAGTTTTACTTTTGTAGTTCCAAATTTATTTTATTTTATTCAGCTTATATCCCGCCCGACTAGCAAACAGCTCTCTCTTTAAAAACTATTCTCTTCCTCTTTGTCAGTATATAATCCTATTTTACTACCTGTTTTTCATGGGCTTTTTAACATGCCATTAATTGGAATTACACTAGTTTTCTGTCTGTTATCTGTATGTAAAAGTAACATTACTTTCACATGATATCTCTATGCATATTGCTGAAACTGTATTTCATAAAGCTGTGAGGAAAAAGTTAATGGTTAAAATGTAGCAAAGTGCTTGTTTGCATTGCCACATATTGGTAAAGGGAATGATTTGGATGTGAAAGGAAGCGAAAAGTTATCTTGACATTACATATTTTCGTAGAAATGTAGTTACTTGTTTATGCCAAGTAAGGAAAACTCATGTCAAGTTATGGGATGAAGTTACATATTGTTATCTATCATCAGGTGATAATTGTATAATCATGTAACTTTGAACAGTATATAAGATGACGGATTGCCACAGTTGGGGGGGCTTGCACTGAGATTTGTACCTCTGGGCAACCTCCGAAGCAGCTGCTTGAAATAAAGCTATCTGATCAAAGCATCAATTCTGTGTCTTGAGATTGTTGGTGGATAGGGCCTCCCAGCATTGAGCTTAGCAGGGGCAGCCCAGTTGGGCTCCTGCAACACTATTATGTTGGAAAATGGAAACATGAAACGTGTAATCTGAGTTTCAGGAAGTGTTTCTGCATGTCGCACTGGTAATTTTTGACATGGGATACTATGTAGGATGGATGGTTAACATGGTTGTTACTTCCCATGCCAGCGCTGCACTTTCCAGTTGACCTAATGTGGAAGTGAATCACGTCATCTATCCACCCACCTTACATAGTCCCCTGTTTCATACATTTATTTATTTATTGCATTTGTATACTGCCCCATAGCCGAAGCTCTCTGGGCGGTTTACAACAATTAAAACAAATATACAAATTTAAAAACACATTTTTAATTAGCAATTTAAAAACACATGCTAAAATGCCTGGGAGAAGAGGAAAGTCTTGACCTGGTACCGAAAAGATAACAGTGTTGGCAAGGAAACTTAAGGACCACCTTCACCCATATAAACCTGCCAAAACTATTAAGATCTTCCACTAAGGTCAACTACAATCAGAGTGGATGTCAATAAATTTTGAGGGCTTTGTGGCACCTCAGTTATGGACTGCTACTACAAGACATTTGGCTGGCACTGACTGATTATATTTTATTCTCTTGGGCATTTTAATCTTTTGTATTTTAAGTATTGGAATGGTGTATTTTCAACACGGGTTTTATTTTCACTCTGCTGTTTTAATATTGTAATTGTGTTTATGGTTTTAAATTATTTGATTGTATATGTTGCTGTCTTTAATTTGCACTGTAAACAAATATAGAATAAATATTATAAGTAATATATAGCTACCTTAAATAAATCCCCATGTGTTATAGTGCCTAAAATGGCAACTATATATATATGCTGCGTTGCTTCAAGCAGCCCTGGGCTCCTACTGGAGACTGTGCTGGGACCATCAAGGGGCAGGCATTTCCACCTGCCTTGCCCCACCCCTCTGCCTGGGCCTTATCAGGAGGAGCTGCGGGCTGAGATGTGCTGCTGCAGGGATGAGACTGCTGGGACCATCAAGGGGCAAGCATTTCCATCTGCCTTGCCCCACCCCTCTGCCTGGGCCTTATCAGGAGGAGCTGCAGGCTGAGACGTGCTGCTGCAGGGATGGGACTGTGCTGGGACCATCAAGGGGCAAGCATTTCTATCTGCCTTGCCCCACCCCTCTGCCTGGGCCTTATCAGGAGGAGCTGCAGACTGAGACGTGCTGCTGCAGGGATGGGACTGTGCTGGGACCGTGCTGGGACCATCAAGGGGCATGCTTTTCCATCTGCTTTGCCCCCCACCCCTGCTCTTAGTGACATTTTTCTGGGGACTGCCCTTTACCAGGAAGATTAATGCTTTTGGTTTGCTGCTCCTGTTTTTTTAGAGATGTTAGGACTTCGTTAGTTTGATTTTTTTTTTTTGTAAATTGTATTGTTTTTATTTGCATTTTGTATTTGTATTTTTATTTGTGTGTAAGCTGCCTTGGGGGCCTATTTGGCCGAAAGGCGGCCTAGAAATAAAACGTAACATAACATAAATAGCTGTATAAATTTTATTACGGTCATAGACCAGCCAAACGTTTTCCATATAAATATTCACGGAGATAAGATGGCGGCTGCAGCCGGTAAGCTATTTGAGCTGTCCTGATTCCTATTTTTAACTTTTTAAATTTTCTTTAGACCTACCGGCCTCTCAATTTTAGAAACTTTTTTACCTAAACAACTTAGTTCGGTAATAACTTTGGTTTATTTTATTACCTCGTGGAGGAGTCTCTATCTCTGTTATTTTCTTTTTGTTTAGACCAGATGAGCTTCAAGGCTTTTAAAGTGTAAGAACCTTATCAGCCTCTGCCTCTGTTTAATACATTTTAGCTTTTATATTTTTAGTTTATCTTGAACTTGGAACTTCTTTTTGTCCTACTTTGTTTTATTTTTGCGGTTGTTTGAGGAAATATGGTGCTAACTAGGAAGAACTATAAGTCTCTGGGCTTGGCTCCCACGGATCCTGAGTCCCTTCCTGGAAAACTTAAACAAACTAAGATTGTATCCTTCTTTGGCTCTAAATCAGAGGTAGAGCCTCTTGACGAGTTGGGGATAATTTCTTGCCCAGAAAGAACCGAATGCACGGAGGATTATATGCAGGGGCTCTCTAAACTTGATGAAATTGGATCCTTTGCATTGTCATCGCATCCTGCACTTTCATCCTCTCGGCCCCATCCAGGCAACTACTCCCTTAGATTGGTCTCTGGACCTAAATGGAATGCTACAACCTAGCCTTCAAGAGCCAGCCCAGTTAAATTTAGCCTTAGAGATTGAGGAAGCTGAGAACCGGATCCAGCAAGACACTCCGTTATCGTTTGTTGTCCCTCAGGAACCTGAGGGGAATCTTCAGGAATTCCCTAATCCTGTAAATTTTCAGCCTCCAAATGGATCACCTCCACATTCTACAGCATGCACTCCTTCTAATTTTTTAAATGACAGCGGTGGAATCTCCTCGCCTAATGCCGTTCCGATCGAGTGCTGGCTTCTTATGATGGCCAAGGATGTAGACCATATGAAGACCTTTTTGGCGGAATCGAATATGCTCCTCTCTACTTTAGTTGCAGTGGCTAACAAACTTATTTGTCTCCCAGAGACTGTTTCTAGGGGCTTACAAACTGCTCCAGGGAAATGTAGGAATGGAATTTTGTCACGTAATAAATCGAAAAAAGGTTCCAATTGGCGGCTCCTGGGTAAGAAGACGCCTCTTACGAAGAAATCTAAGAACATTAAGTGATCAAATTTAAAATCTTCTAACAAGATGAATTTCTCTAGACTTTTAAATTACTGGATGCACCAACTGCTGCTAGGAAGGCTGGGAGACCGAAAACATCTCCCCCTAAAATAAACCAGAGAGAGGATAATACAGCTGTAAAAGGGATCTTTATGTCTCCTCGTCCCTTACCTTTTGCTGGTAAAAATTTTGATCAGAATTCATTATCTGTTTTACAGAATTCAAGGCACAAGTTCAGCATGAATCTATAGCTACTTACAGTCACCCCATATTCCCAAAATGGTCGCTAGTTCTTAATCGTAAAAAATTTGTTTTCCTTAATTATTATAGACCTCGGGGTCGTACTTCTCCTTTCGAGCGCAAGCTTCACTTTTTAAGAATTCTAGAAAAGTCCATTCCACGTATTTTTGTAATCGACGATATTGTTTGCGTGGAGTATTTAGATTTCATCCATCCTTCTGTATGGACTGCAGTTACCTTTAGCTCGACTGTGCATGTACGTCAGATCCTTAAAAACAGAAACGCGTTGCTCTCTATTGGCATTACTGCATTAAGACTTTTCGAGAATACTGCTCCACCACAACATCTTTATAGGAATACCTCCTCTCTTTTGAATTTACGGAAATCCTCTCATCAGGTGTTAATGGGGGATTCAAACATGATGGATGAAGACCTAGTGAATTTATCTCTCCCTCAGATGCTGGGTAAGACTTCAAAACTCTCTCAACCCCCAGTGAACTCAGATTCAAACTATAGTTTACGATGTACAATGGATAATGATGAACCCAGTGCAGAAGAACGGGAACTCCTTGAAGTTTATGCCTCATTGCCATCTCAAGATCGATCGAATATTATTTTAAGTTTATATAAACTTATTTTCCAATTAAAGCAACTCTCAAGTGGGGAGTCCCTTAGCAAAGATCAAGGACTTTGTACTGTTCCAGCTGCCATAAATATATCAATGATGGATCCTGACGATCGCTCCCTAAAGCCAAACCAGGATAACTCTCCCCCTTTGACACCTCTTACTTGGACTGATAGGAGACTGTTGTATCCCATAGAAGAAGGTTCACCCCAAAAAGGTCCTCCTTTTCAGCGGAACCTACTTCCTCCTTCTGGGATAGTTATCTCCAATGTTAGCCAAATGGATCCTAGCTTCGATTTAATTGAATCTCTTGAGAACGACTTACCAATAACGGACGATGCCTCCATAAATCAGGATACTGTATCTCTCCGTCCAACTAACATCAAGCCTTGACTAGAATCTCCCAGTTTGACATCCTTATTAAGGATTCTATCTTGGAATATTGCTGGATGGAGATCCAAAGAATCAGACCCCTCATTCAAAGAATACGTAAATAAATATGACATTATTTTTCTCCAAGAAACTTGGTGTACTGAGCCGTCAGTATTTGATGGCTTCTCAGTTTATTCGATGGCTGCTACTCCTAGTGAAAAAGGTGGCCGTCCTAAAGGCGGCTTACTGGTAATGATTGCCTTAAAGCTCAAGATTAGCGCCATCGTCTTAGACACTTTGCCTGGCCTTGCTATGTCTCTCACCCTCAAATTTATTAGGTTCTCATTGTTATTAATAAATGTTTATCTTCCGCCGTTTCATAGGAAACAACAAATTAGTAAATCTTTTTGCGAACTTGAGAAGTACATAGACAAACAGACATCGTTAAACCCGATGGCGGAAGTTGTGTTAGCGGGTGATTTCAACGTGAGACTAGGCCCCAATGATGAAGTGCTATTTGCTCATTTCCATGAAATTCCTCCTCTCGTAAATGAGTTTTCTTACCTTCCTTGCCAACGTTTTAAAGATCTTGGACTCAATTATGCCGGTTTATGCCTCACTCAATTACTCTTTAGGCTGAATCTTGTTTTACTGAATGGCTCTGTACATGGTGATACCAACGGAGAATTTACGTATTTATCTGGATTAGGAGCTTCTACAATAGACTTTTTCATTACATCTACCAAATTATATAGTAAGACTCTTTCCTGTACAGTTGAAAGTCGTCCGGATAGTGGCCACCTCCCTTTGCTCCTAACGTTAGACCTTGATGGCCCGATCTATTTTGATCTTCCAACCTCTTTGGAAATAGTTCCGGAAATGAGAGCTACTTGTGTTAGATGGTCGTTGAAAAACTGTGCCACACAGGTAATCTATGAATCATCCCTAAGAATTCAGCATTAGCATCTTCACCAAAGCAAGTTGCAAAGTTTTAGCTCCATCTGTGAACATTACGTAAATGATGTACACTGACATTCGATTATAAACAATGAACTAATTTTATGGGTTTTTTATATAAAAATTTCTACGCTGCCCTTCTAGTGCCCATGTTCTGCTCAAGGTGGCTTACGATAATTGAAAATCACCACACAATAACCTCCTAACTGTAACTTACTGAAATTAGAGCTGCTTACACCAGCAGATAGGCCTGGTAGTTTGGATTTGATTAGCAAATTTAAGACTTAATTCAAAACTAAGAGTTTTGCATGGAAAACTCTCAAGTTATCCCAGGAGTTTGGATAAAGTCTATATGAAAATTCTGGTATTTCAACCTAGGGTGTGAGTTTTGTTTTTTGAAAAACAGGGAAGACAGTATAACTCTTCTTTCTGTTTTATAGGAGCTATACAGTGAATATTGGGTGTCAGTCATGTTATAAAAGCATGACATATTTTGAAAATCAAGGCCTTTCTTAAAATAAATAGGCTAAAATGTGGGTGTCCAGTTTTAAAAATATAACCATTAGAACAAATATTGTGTGTCAGAATATTACACAAAAGTTCTAGTTTTGCATGATTGGAGAAAAAGTCAATATTTTGTTAGCAAGTGAAAAATAATGTATGTTCAAGTATGTGAAATTTATAATTTCGCAAATGTTTGGAAGATGTGGGAGGAACATATTTTTGTGGGTCAAACATCAAGGCAGTTTGACTTGTCCAATAATTTGGATAGGATTTCAAACATAACTAATTTGCTTCTTTTTTATGAATTGCTCTTAAAGATAGGCTGTCACCACTCACCAACTCCAAGGAAACCTTCTCCCACTACTGTAGTCCTTTCATAGTGTGTGTCAACACTTTTACAGCTGTGATTAAGACTCTACTGGTTTTAATTTCATATTTTCTGGGTGATATTATGTTAAAGCTTGTTTCATCTGGTATTTTAAAACATCCTGTACAATAAATCATACCTCCCTCCATTATAAAATGAGGAAGAACCAAAGAACAGGTGGACCAGCAGCAATTTGCAAATAAGGGCCAGGCTAACGTAACATTTTTTTAAAAAAAAATCAAACAGCAACTCTTAGCAGTGGCGGTGGCTGGTAATTATTAGAATTGTAATGAGGGTGAAAAGGGGTATGTTTGCCCTCCATACATGCAGTGATACTGATAATTATCACTGCTATTTGAATATTTATTAAATGCAAATCCACATTTGATGTCATGTTGAGTTTGGTCCTGAGTAACAAATTACTGAGAAATTATGAGGATTTCATTGTAGGGAAAAAAAAGTCATTATAATGAGCTGTTCCTTTATCACTTTGTAGCAAAGATTAGCTTTTTTCTTTCTTAGGTTTTTGCCTCACCTCTCCATCAAACTTTAGTTCAAGATAGCTTACAAAATTTAAAAATCAGTACAAATTAAGAATAAAGCCAAATTAAAATAGGGATATAAATTCAAAACATAACTAAATAGTTTAAAAACAGCTGCTACCCACAATTAAGTCAAATAAAAGGTTCTTGTAAATAAAACTGTTTTACCTGGCATCTAAAAGAAATTGAAATTGGTGCTGTGTCCCTCCTTTGATTCATCTTCTTCCTCTGACTACCATCTGATACCACTTTTTTATATTTCATCTCCAAACATCTGGAACAGAGTGATATTGCCTTGACTTCTTCTTTTCCAACTTTTCTGTTGACCTTCTACACTTCCTGCCTCTGCACTAAAGCTGTTGCTAAAATTTCTGACTACTGATCTCAGCATCATGTGTAAAGGTTTTCATCCTACTTGAGATCTCTGCTGCCTTCTGATACAGCCAACCATCTCCTCAAGTCCATCTGTGACCTAAGTCTCTGTGACCCAGTTCTTAAAAGGAATTTAGAAGTCAGTGATTAGAACGATAACCTTAACATAGCAAAATATCTATAGAGAGGAAAGAGGTTAATGGTGTGTCTGTACCAGCTATTTCTTAGGGTGGAATTATACATTCCTCTGCAAATGCATGTTCTGCATTTATCTATCTTTAAAAGAATATCACAGCACTGGAAAAATAGAATAGAATAGTGCCAGCGGGAGGCTTTTTGTAATGCTAATTGCAATGGGGATCATTTTTATCAAGACAGTGGCTGGTGAGGAAAGATGTAAGGCTCCCTTCCACAGGAGCTGCAGTGCCAATGACTTTCCCCCCATACCAGGTAAGTAATTTTTTAAAAACCCGATGGTTAATCATGTTGTTATTGTAAAGTATAGTTAGGGCCCTTAATAGTGATAAATGTGTTGGAGCTCCCTCTCTGCAAAGAAAGACTAAAATGCTAGTTTTAAAAAAATAATAGGAAACGGGATATTTATAGAGGCTTATAAAATTAAGAATGGCATGTAGAGAGTGGATAGAGACCCCCCTTTCCTTTCTCATAATACTGGAACTTGCAGTCACCCAGTGAAATTATTGGCATCTCAGATATGACAAAAGTGAGTACTGTGTCACACAGTAGAAAATTAACTTATGGAATTAATTGCCACAGAATGCTGTGATGGTCACTAGCTTTGATGGCTTTAGGAAAGAATTAGACAAATGCATGGGTGCTTTGATAGCTAAATGGAACCCCGTGTTTCTAAATTTCAAATGTTTGAGACGTGCAACAGGGTAGGCTTCCTGGAGGCATCTGATTGGCCACTGTTATAAACAGGATGCTGGACTACCTCTACTTCAGCAGGACTCTTCATTTTAAAATTAATGATGACAGCTTTACACTTTGTCCTTGGGATTTGACCAGACATTTTTAGCTTCCATGCAACACCATCTAACAGACTGTATGCTCTCTTCTTATGGACTGAAGAGGACATCATCCAGCCTTTAACAAAAGAGATGATATCCAAATTGCTATTCAGTCAACCCCAATAACAGTACTATGTCAACATCTTTTGCAAGAGTTGCCAACCTTTTGGGCCAATGGACACATTTGGAATTTTGATAACATGTTGAGTGTGTAATCACAAAACAGCTGACATGGTATGCATTTCCAGAGACAAAACACCTATTTCATTGAAGGCAAACTGGTGAGGCTCAAAGACATGTAACTTGCAGAAGAAACTAGTATAGCAAAGGTGAGGTTTGAGCGCCAAAATACAAACCCCCTCTGTACTTGCAGTTTCTGCTCTAGTAGTGGACCCTTTGACAGGAGGCAAAAGAAGAAAAAATTCACAGAAGACAAACTCTCTTCTAGCCAGCCACCCCTCCCCAGAGAGAGGTAGTTTCTCTTTTGTCATCCAACCACAAATGCATCACCTTTTCTTTTCCAGGATCACTGCCCAAACCGACATGGATCCCCTTCCCTCATGGCTGCTCTAATTTTTTTGCCCCCTACTTCCACTAATGGCTGTATTTTTGTTTGCCTTGGTCCTTCTGTTCAGCTCATGGCTATTTTGTTTCTCCCATTATGGCTGCTGATATTTTTTTTAGGCCTTTCCTCCTCACCTCATATTGCTTTTTCTCTCTCTCTCTTTTCCACCCCTCATGGCTGCTCCATTTGCCCCATGCCTCTCTCCCTCCCTGCCTCATGACTCCTGGGTTTTTTGTTTGTTTGTTTTTGTCCCCTTCTCACTTCATATACTTGTGCTTCCGTATCTCTTCCCTCATAACTACCGGAGTTTTTTGATCCTCTCCTCCTCCCCTCATTTCTGATCTGTTTTTCACTCCTTCCCTGTGGCCCCTTTACACAGGCACAGGCAAACCCACTTCTTCCTTTGTGAATTCCTCTTCTCTCCCTGCCTTGGTGTCTGCTGGCATCCACTGAAAAACACTGCTAATCACTGCCTAAGCATGCAACTTGAGCAGATACCAAGGGAGAAACGGGGGACTGCTTCATTGGGTTTATACTTACAATCCCGCACAATGGCGAATGGAGAGTCTGGTTGGGTGCCTTGGTAGGACTTTGGGGAACCCAGATGGGTTGTATGTGGATTAGCTAATATCTTGGAATCATGACTTGCAAAATTATGCTACAAAGTCATGTTTTGAATTGATCATCTATGTGACCCCTAAAAAATGTATTTGATACGCTGCTAACGAACTTTTATACTTTCTTGTAGTGCTAGATGTTGTTCTTATTATTAAGATGGACTCTGGATTCTTTTTGGAGTATTGCTGTTCTGTTGCTGATCCATACATATAATTTCTT
Source organism: Rhineura floridana (assembly GCF_030035675.1). Classification (NCBI taxonomy): domain Eukaryota; kingdom Metazoa; phylum Chordata; class Lepidosauria; order Squamata; family Rhineuridae; genus Rhineura; species Rhineura floridana. The sequence continues at coordinate 77,256,753 of NC_084486.1, read as the reverse complement.
CTAACAGACAATGCATTTATTTATTTCAGGCAAACGTTGCTTTCTTTTTTTTACCCCCATCAAATACATTGGTATGCAGTAGTCTTTTGTTGTGAATGATTCTCTTTGTGAGTCATGTGAAGGAATTTTGGCTTTTAGTTGACTTCAGCATTTGTCCATTTATTTTCCTTGAAATGCATGGTGTAATAAAATCCATTGTAATAAAATCCAATAGCATAAGCACAATTATAATTCCTTTTTTTTTGTTATGTGCCTTCAAGTCGATCACGACTTATGGCGACCCTATGAATCAGCGACCTCCAATAGCATCTGTCGTGAACCACCCTGTTCAGATCTTGTAAGTTCAGGTCTGTGGCTTTCTTTATGGAATCCCATTTATGGGGAAAATATTCAGATATCAATTAAAGAGCTTTCCTTGCTTGTTTTGTAAATTTTAATATTAGAGATATATTCTCTCTGGTAACCTAAAACGTTGTGATGTTCTTTCTGTCTCTGGAAAGAGATAAGTTTTTTAATTTGCATGGTAAGTCTCATTTGCTTTATAAATGAAATAGAGAATAAAAGAAGGAGCCAGTTGAAAGGACACTGAAAGGATGAGAATAAGCTTAAGATAATAACAAGAAGGCATATTGCAAACTTCCAAAACATTATCTGGCAAAAAACATTGTTACATCATAGAACCATAGAGTTGGAAGAGGCCTATAAGGTCATTGAGTCCAACCCCCTCCTCAAAGCAGGAATCCAAATTAAAGCATACCCGGCATTTGCCATTCATAAACATATTATAAGTTTAAGTGAATGTAACTTTTCCCCTAAATATGTTTTTATTGTGTATAGTCATTGAGATTTTCCCTCTCCAATTTCTGGATCTCTTTTTAATCAGACATCTCCATCTAGTGGCGGCATGTTTTTAAATGCACAGCTTTGCCCTCATGTAGCACTTGGAGATGCCGAAGAGCTGGTACACACAATCGCTAAATGTGTATCCAGCTTCATTTTGCTTTTTGTGCAGTGGTTTCACAAGTCCTGAATGCGTAAACAGTAGGGCAGTTCATTCCACACGTATAATGGGCCCTGCACTACTGTTTTTTTCCTCAGATGATGTAGTATCAGGATTAGGCCCCAGAAGAGAATAACTGCAAAAACATCCTCAGGGATAAATCTTTGGGTCTGATCAGTTACAACTGGGACCCACAGACCTGCAGCACTAGGCTCGGAAGGATGCTGAGTACCTCCTTGGGCATTCTCAGTTCTACTCCTTCACTGTCACGTAGACCATCACTCAGTGTTAACTCTGTCTGAACCCAAATGGAGGCCACCAGGATAAAAGGAGTGAACTGCTGCCATTTGGTTGCCCACTGTGAGAACAGGATGCTGGGCTAGATGGGCCACTGGCCTGATCGAGCAGCTTCTATTTATGTTCTTCTTTGCAACATTAAGTTTACAAAATATTTGTATACAAGGTTTTTAATGTTGTAGCAGGCTGATACCCTGCTTCAACAACTTGGGCAGAGATACCAAGGTCACTTGAGCTGTAGAGGATAAAAATCAAAATTTCATAAAGAGCAGTTGCTAATGAAACATCTTATTAACCTGCTTCTGTTTCTCGACTTATGAGATATGGTTTATTTACACATATACACAACCTGAGCTTGAGATGGAGGGGTTTTAATAGATTAACAGTCCATCAGATCTTGCCCTCCAAGCTTTGGGAGTGTTGACACAGAGAGCAAGCCAGCCCCTCTGACTGTTTTCAGTGCCCAGCCTTTCCTCAGACTGACACTAACACAGACCACTTTCTGGCTCCAGCATCAGGGGGCCTCCAGCCAAGTTATTTTTGAACCAACTAGTTGGTTTATAGCAACGATTCCCAATGTGGGTGGTAGCGCTCCCCTCGGGGGCATTACAGCCTTTCAGGGGGGCATTGGTGTCACTACAAACTTTAGGGGGGCGTTTGGGTTCATTAGGGGGGCGTTGACATTTGGCGGTCTGAAGTTGAAGCATTTAAGTTTGCTGTCCACAGATAAAGTAGAAAGAAGGGCAGAAGCACAGCATCATTCTCTACCCCACACTAACCTACCACAGCTAAAGTACTGAAATAAAAGGAGGATGTAGCCAATCCAATCCAGGCTTACTTAACTGTACCTGAAGTCACATGTATGCTACTTCAGAGTAAAGCGGGTTATTTTGCCAGTAACGTCGATGGTGGCTATAGATATGTTTGGGGGAATGGAGGCAAGGGTTGCCTGAGGGAGTTCTTGAGCTGTAGGGAAAAGACCCCATGATCTGCTTATATCCCCAGAGACAAAAGAAGGTAGACTGTAGGCTCGGTCTGGTAAGTAACCTACAGATTTCTTTGGGCAGGGTGGAAAAAATGAGGGGGTTCTATTATTACCTTACGGTGTTGATTTTGCCCTGTTCTTTGAGGTAGGTTTGTCTCCTACGTTCTGATTTGCCCTAATTTAAATATCCTCATACCCTCACTCCTTCTATGAGGATTTAATGAGAAGCCAGGATAAGAAGGCATTTCAAAGCTGAGAAAGCTGTGTTCAGGGTGAGGAGGAAAAGTATGTTTATTTATCTGCTTTGCAGCTGTTTTCAAAACGTCTCGCCTTCTCAAGACATGTAAGCTGGAGGCTAGAACTACAGAGCTGTGAACTCATCAACATATGAGGGGGTCTGAGTCAGATGGCAAGACCCTGCAGGAGCGGCATGTGCCTTTGCAGTAGGAAGTTTTTGCAGTATGCAGTCTCTTGCTGCTGCAGATGCTTGCAAATCTTGCAACTCGCGCACCTCCCTCTGCCTTCCTCCCAGGCTTGGTTAGCACTAAGTCTAAGAAGTCGTTACTGTGTCTGACTGGCAAGGCGTTATTTGCCCAGGCTGTTGTAATTCTGTCTGTACCATTGTGCCCTGTTTGTGGCAGTGAAGAGACACGGCTCTTGCTTTGCTTGTGTTAGTAGGTCTTTCCTTGCCCCTGTGTGGATTTTTCTTCCCAGTAAAGGCCTTATATGTGTTCATGTGTGTCTAGGTCAGCGATTCCCAATGCTGAATAGCGGCCAGTGTCATAAGTGTGGACTTAATTAGTTTTTGCTTGTTTTTATGATTTGTGAAATAAGAAATTTGTGAAATAAGAAACAACTCCTATATCTGCAATTTGTTTCTTTTAAGGGAAGAATAGGAAGCATTGGCATATACTTAATCTGAGGGGGGCGTTGAGCACAAAAAGATTTTGCAAAGGGGCATTGGGTCGAAAAAGATTGGGTAACGCTGGTTTATAGTATAATCCCATGCATGTCTATCCATTGAATTCAATTGGCATTACCTTTAGTTGTATAGGATTGCTACTGTAAACTGTTGTTAGCTTTCAAATCCACCACAAGCTTGCACCTCTTCAACTCTCACCACAAAACTGCCCAATTAAAGATATCATTTCATTGTTATAATGTAGAACCAACATGGATACAAACACCATTATTTGAATTTGTCATATTATAGTAATAGAGCAGAACCATAACTCTAGTTAAAAATTTTCAGTTTTGTGTTTTGGGAAGTTGTGGATTCTAGCTTTAAAATTTAAAAGTGTTGAAGACCATGTTTACATTATTAAAAATACCTTACAAAAGTTTTGTCTGCAGGATTGATGAGCTTACTGTCAGTTCAGTTTTATTTTCACTTTTTTCAGCAAGGAAATTTTAATATCTTACAAGTGTCTTTAGATAAAATGGTCCAAGCTCATGTCTGTGCAGCACAGTTTTGAATTTTTAGCAACTTCTGCTCAGCTTTTATTGATGGTCGTTCTCAGGACATAGGCTAAACTAGTTTCTCTCTCCCTCCCCCATTGATTGCTATTTAGTATTAAGCCACTGGAAGACACTATGATCCAGTTGGCAGATCAGCAAAGTCTTAAAACTGCAACTTTTAAGAATGTTTTTATTTTTATCCATCAACTTCTTCATGAGATATTTAAGAAAAATGCAGATGGTCCTTTGCGTGAGTGGAAGACACTTATGCAAACATGTCCCTCCCCTGCCCCAATTTCTGAACTGTACAGCACATCTCATGGCGTTCTGGAAGATCTGTTGATCTTCAAGATCATCTTATTTGCCCATGCTTGGCAGTATCAGAAACACAGATTTTTAACCTGTGGAAGTGATGTTATAATTTTCATCTGGTTTATAGTTAAAATTTGTTAACTTTGAGCATCATATATGCCTTTGTATCTCTTGGATAGATTACTGAAATGTGTTTTGTGTAGCATTAAGCATATAAATAGAAGTATCAGCTAGTGTAAAATTCTTCTATCTGCCTCTTTATAAGCGTTAAGTAAAGGAACATATCAGTCCCATACTTGCTTTGTTCCATTTACTGCCAGTCAGCTCAATATTTCCTCAGTTGCATTAGCTACCAATACATTTTTAAGTGGTAATTATTATCTGTTTGGATGTATGTATTCTTGGACATCTGCTCTTCCCTGTAGCTTCATGGCCTACATAAAATATAGGGAGATGGATTTTAAACTGAGAAAGGAGCCATTATGTCAATCACACATGATAATTCTCTTTCCTGCAATCAGCCTTGTAAGAAGTAAGAAAGTTAGTTGTGCCAGTGTGTTTCCAGACCTCTGGAAACCTATTAAATCTGTAAGTCTTTTGATCATAACAGTAGATCTGTTACTTCTAAAGAGAACTAGACCATCCATGTCTTCATCAGGTAACAATCCATCATGAGAAGGATATAGAATAAACATCTTCAGCTCTCAGATCACAGGGCTATTGTCAAAATACTAGGTCAAGTTTATGTCCTATATTGGAGTTGCCAATCTTTTTTTGACTGGAGGACACATTTGAAATTTAGAGAGAGTGCTGGGAGCACGAATCACAAAATGGCTGCCATGGGGCATGACGTAACACAAAATGGCTACCATGGGGGTGTGGCATAACACAAAATTAGGGCGTAGTCATGGCACTGTTTTCTTCATATTATGCTGACCAGGTCACTCCCTGCTGTTGAGTGGGAGAGGAGTGGGGGGATTTTTCCATCTGCCCCCTTTGGCACTGAGGTGACCTTCCATCAGCAGCCAAGTCAGTTTCCAGTTTAGCAACTGCAGTTGCAGCCCTAGAGGCAAGCCTGTAATACCTGGCTTCATTTAGTGCTTCTGAGAGCTATGTAAGCTATCGAGTGGTGGGCCACCTGATGGGTTGGCCCCAAAGGTGAAGCACCAAAATGGATTGTCCCTTTGGAGTAGTACCTTCTGAGACATTCAGAGGACGAGGGCACTACCATTCTTTGTTTTTGTTTGCTTTCCCCCTGGGATGTTTGCTGGATGTTTGTGTCCTGTTTTTGAGTATGTGTTTTAGCCAGGGTGAGAGACCAGTTGGTGTGCAGGACAAGCCACTCGATCCACTTAGGGTGAGAGCCTGTAGTGAGGAGTGAAAGGGAATCTCCCTGGGTAACAGATAGGGTGCTTGTAACACCCCAGGTGAGAGGTGGGATGGTGTTTTGGTTTTTGGCCCTGATGGGTAACCCTATTGTTGTCTGCATTCTATTGTGATAAGAGGTGAATTAAGGGAATTATATGCCTGAGACAGGGGGAGGAGGGGAATGGGTCTGCCATCCCTGTGATGGTAGATAGTGGTAGGTGTGGAGGTGGGCAAAGATGTACTGGGTGGGAGGAGGGCCAGCTACATCAAAGCTCTCTCCCTCTCCACTTTGCCCACTGTATCTCAGCATCTGGGGGTGCCCATTAGTCAACCCCCTGGTCTGATGGTGTTGCTGCTGAATGCCAGGTCTGTCCAGAATAAAACAACTATTATCCACAGTTTGATTGTGGATGAGAGGGACCGACTTCGCATGTATAACCAAGACCTGGGTGGATGAGCTGGATCGGTCTGTGCTAACCTAGCTGTGTCCGCTTGGGTCCTCAATGCAGCACCAGTCCAGATTAGAGGGGTGGGGTCACTATCAATCATGGAAATTCCATCTTCCTTACCAGGAGACCAATCTGCACTGTGTCTGGGTTTGAAGGACTGTTTGCAGTGTCAGACTAGAGATACAAAAGGAATCATAGAATAGTAGAGTTGGAAGGGGCCTATAAGGCCATTAAGTCCAACCCCCTGCGCAATGCAGGAATCCAAATCAAAGCATTCCTGACAGATGGCTGTCTAGCTGCCTCTTGAATGCCTCCAGTCTCGGAGAGCCCACTACTTCTCTAGGTAATTGATTCCATTGTCGTATGGCTCTAACAGTTAGGAGGTTTTTCTTGATGTCCAGTCGAAATCGGGCTTCCTGCAGCTTGAGCCTATTATTCTGTGTCCTGCACTCTGGGACAACCGAGAAGAGATCCCAGCCCTCCACTATGTGAGAACCTTTCATGTACTTGAAGAGTGCTATCATATCTCCCCTCAGTCTTCTCTTCTCCAGGCTAAATATGCCCAGTTCTTTCATAGGGCTTTTTTTCCCAGTCCCCTGATCATCTTTGTTGCCCTCCTCTGAACCTCTTCCAGTTTGTCTGCATCCTTCTTGAAGTGCGGAGACCAGAACTGGACACAGTATTCAAGATGACATTGTTAATGTATCGCTCACCCTGCTGCACTACAACCTCCTTGACCAAGCTTGCAGAGATAGTCTCAGACATGGTGTTGGAAAACCCCTGCACAGTAGTGTTGGGGGACTTCAATATCCATGCTGAGGTGCCCTCAAATGGGCCAACTCAGGACTTCATGGCCTCTATGGCAAGCATGGGACTGTTTCAAAACATCACTGTTCTGACACATGTAGCCGGACATACCCTGACCTGATTTTTGCCCCAGATCAGATTGGTAATACTCTGTTGATTGGGAGGCTTGTTGTCAGACTATTGTCATGGATGGATCATTCCCTGGTGAGGTTTGGGCAAAATGCAGCTACCTTATGCTGCAGGGGTGGAGGACCTATTGAGATGGTGTGCCTTCGGAGATTTATGGAATTTGAAGGATTCCTGAATGCTCTGAGGGATTTTTGGGATGACATGGCTGGCACGCCGAGGCTCTCATCATACTGTGGAATTGTGAGATGCATAGAGCCATTGACATGTTCACTCCTGAGTGCCCTCGTTGTTGCTGTAGAACACGTAGGTCACCTTGGAACTCTTAGTGACCTGCGTGCGATGAAACAGAAGGGTAGATGGCTAAAGTGCAGATGGCGTAAACCTCAGTCTGAACCTGGCTGAGCACGTGAGGTCACATTAATGTATTTACCACATGGCAATTGCATCCACACAGAGCTGCCCAGCAGAGCTTTTCCAAGTGGTGAATGGACTGTTGTCATTGGGCCAAGAGAGCTTTGCTGTGACACCCTTGGAAGCCAGCTGTAACAACATTGAGAGGCATTCTAGGAACAAAATTGCTCAGATGTGGACCTAGTTGGATGCCATGGTTAGAGCAAGTCCAGTAGAGGCTTTCAGAGCACTGTCCGTTCCATCTGTACTGGATCAGTTTCAATTATAATGGCCTGAGGATGTGGACAAGCAGCTTGAAGAACTGCCCCCTTGATCCTTGACCAACTTGGTTTCTTAGATTTAGCCGTAAGGGGTTGACTGGGTGGGTCCTGGGAGTGATTAATTCTCCACCGGAGGAGGGTAGAATACTATCTGCCTTGAAGGAGGCGGTAGTGTGTCCATTCCTTAAGGAAACCCGCCTTGGACCCAGAAGTGTTCAATAACTATCTCCCGGTGGCAAATATCCCCTTTTGGGGCAAGGTGCTGGAGAAGGTAGTGGGGTCTAACTTCAGGTATGCTTGGAGGAGAGTGAGTATCTGGATCCATTTCAGTCTGATTCTAGACCCGGTCATGGCACTGAAACTGCCTTGCTCTCCCTGGACCAGCCTTTCCCAACCAGTGTGCCTCCAGATGTTGTTGGACCACAACTCCCATCCGCCTCAGCTAGCATTGCCAATGGTCAGGAAGATGGGAGTTGTAGTCCAACAACATCTGGAGGCACACTGGTTGGGAAAGGCTGCCCTGGACAAAGATATTTGTTGAGAGAATGATGGAGGGAGTGCAATGTGATGCCCCTGTCGTGTTTGTATAATATTTATGGTAAGTGCTGGTTTTGTAGGTTAAATATGGTAAGTAGAGTGAGTTGGGAGGGGGAAGTACACTTGATGAAATGTTGAGGAATGGTGTGTTGTGATTGGCTGAGCTTCTGGGTGGTTGAATGTATATATGGGAGAGTAATGTTCTCATTAGTTTGTTGCTTATTATTATTGTTTGGCTACTTATATACTGTGTATATTTATATGTTAAAAATAAAAATGCTACTTATTTGCTGGGAAATTGAAGATTTTTATCTAGGCCTTTTTATAAAGTGTTTGGTTCTCTTATTGTGACACATTTAAATGTTTTTTCTTTTCTTTTAATAATGTTATTTGTTATTTAATTTTGAGAATTGCATTATTGTATTTATGCTTTATGATGTGTTATATTCGTGTTTTTGTAAGCCGCCTTGAGGGCCTTTTGGCCATAAGGCGGGATATAAATTTAATAAAAATAAAAATAAAAAATAAACAAGATTACTTTGAAATCAGTTGTCATGCGTGTGGTTACATATAAATGATCATCAATATATTATAGTTTCTCTTACTTCATATACTTTAGTCCTAAACCTGCCTCACTACCCATCTAAATACACATCCACCCTTATACTCTTCAACCCAAAACCAGAACAGAACCCCTGCCCAATTATCATTCCCAGTGTTATTTAATAAATCTGTTTATTACACGCCTGATCCTTGGCTGGGTTCATACAGAGAAGAAGGGTGGGCAGAGCAAAAACCAAAGCTGGAACCAGTATTTATGGAGGCAGCAGTGAATGGTTAGTGTATCAGCAGCAGGTATCCAAAGGCAACCCAGGGCTGTAGTCTTTAAAGACAGAAAGATATGGGGGGGGGGGTTTGTGGCCTGAAAGTGTACCTAGACACTTAATAGCAATCTGTTAAAGGAGGAGACTAAGGCAAAGTGTCAGGGCAGCATTGCTTTCCAGTGTGACACCTAGTGGTGGGATTGTGAGAGATCCATGACTGGGCCAGCACAAGAGAGGAGGTCTGACATGCAACCCTGCTTGTTCTTCTTGATTTCTGATGGCTTTTGATACCATTGACCATGGTATCTTTCTGGAGGTTGGGGGCACTGTACTTCAGCAGTTCTGCTCCTACCTCCAGGGATTTTTCCAGAAAGTAGTTACCAGAAGCTTCTGTTCACCTCAATGGGAGCTTTCCTATGGTGTCCTGCAAGGTTCCAACTTGCCCCCATGCTATCTAACATCTATATGAAGCCCCTGCAAACTATTATCAGGTGTTTTGAAGTGGAATATGTAGATGACACTCAGCTCTACCTCTGTGCCATCTGAATCAGGAGAGGAAGTTAAGAGACAAGATAGATATCTGGAAGCCGTGATGGGCTGGATGTGGGCCAACAAACTGAAGCTGAATCCTGAAAAGACAGAGGTGTTGTATTCCAAGTCTTTGAGTCCGGAGACGGGAAGACAGTCTGTTCTGGATGGGGTTGCACTCTCCTGGAAGGCGTAGATTCATAGCTTAGGGGTACTCCTTGATCCAGCATTGTCACTAGAGCCCAGGTGGCCTTGGGGGCTAGGAGTGCTTATTTCCAGCTGCTGCTCCTTTTGGACAGAGATGACTTGGCAACAGTACTCTATGCTCTGGTAACTTCCAGATTAGATTTTTGCAATGCACTCTATATGGGGCTGTTCTTGAAGACGACTTGGAAACTTCAACTGGCCCAAAATGCAGCTGCCAGATTCCTCTCTGGGTTTCCTTTTAGAACGCGTATAACTCCTGTTCTAAAGCAGTTGCATTGGTTGCCAGTTCGTTTCCATGCCCAGTTCAAGGTACAGTAGGGCCCCACCATTTCGCCAAAACATGTTTTTTGGAGCTACAGAACCGGGAAGGCTGGGCACAATGCAGCAGATGCCTGATGCTCAGTTATTCGATCTCCCCAGCTACGTTAATGCAGGATAAATCTGAAAGTACGATCAGGGACTTTGTCTATGATAAAGATGCTCAAATAGACCTTTATCTAAAAAACTGTAAATTCGCCTCTTGGTATGGCAAAATTAAATTAGATCATGAAAGGGCCTCTTATTTGCGGGAGCTAACCTTCTTCCCCATAAGGAGCGCTTTCACTCGGCTCAGATTCCAATTGATGCCCACTGAATATCTGGCTGGCAGATACTCAAAAAAACCATTAGAAGACCGATTGTGTATATGTGGATCATGGCAAATTGAAGGTATGGAGCATTACATCTTATACTGCGCTCTATGCAAGTCACCAAGGGCCAAGTTCATCTTCCCCTTTCAGACTTTGTTAGAAGGCCAGACAGACGAATTTAAGATCAGATGGCTGCTGGCTGACACAGATACATTTGTTACTTACAGGGTAGACCTGTTCGCATTAGCCGCAGCGAAGATCAGAATGGCCTTTCTGAAACGCATCAGCCTCAACAGTTGATAAAGGCACAAGAACCCTGTTTTTCTCCAGTGGCAACCTTAACTCAAAGCTTAGGTTGCCATCCTATATCCACTTACCTGGAAGTAAGCCCCATTACACACAAAGATAATTACTCTTAAGAAGACATGCATATTATTGCACTGTAAGTTAATGACACATTGAATTCTTAGTGAGTCCCTTATCTTTAGTTCCTTCAAAGCAGGAGACACGCCTTAAGCCTCTGCAAAGTTTTCCCATTTGCCTTTTAGGAGGAGGGGGATTCTTTACTCATCTTGCTTGCTAAAGGGTAAAAGGGCTAAATTTCAAGAACTAGGGAAAAAAAGACAGAGGCAGAAAAGTACACTAAAAGGAAGGGCAAAACAGCAGCTCTTTAGAACCCCAGGAATTCCTATTCCCTGGTGTCCAAACAACTCACTTATCAATCACAGCTCTCACTTCACTCATTGGCTAATAACACTGACAGGCAGGAGTAACTAGGCTGGCTCACTTCATAGAAATTGCTTAAATGGTAGTTGCACGTTTTGCTCCATAACTTTCTAGGAGGGCTAGAGCCTTGCTTTTTTTAAAAAAATGAAAGCTCGGATTCTGTGCTACCTGCTGGCGGCACCACTGAGGACTTTTGAGGATGTCATGGTGCCATGGGTAATGGGTTGGCAACTCCTGTCCTTTATCACATAATGGGACTTTGAGAAACAGTGGATACCCATGGTAGTCATGGTAGCCGGAATATCGGTGGACAGCAAAAGAGGTTTAAAGATGCTCTCAAAGCTAATCTAAAAAAATGTAACATAAGCATCGAGAACTGGGAAGCTTTGGCCCATGAGCGTCCCAATTGGAGGTCGGCCATTATCAAAGGTACTATGGACTTGAAGAAGCACGAGTACAGGGCGAAAGAAACAAATGAGCTAAATGGAAGGCACATCAAGCAAATCCTCATTGTGACCATCTTCCATCTGGAAACCTATGTCCTCACTGTGGGAGGCTGTGTGGATCCAGAATTGGCCTCCACAGTCACTTACGGACCCACAGTTAAAGACTTTATCTTGGAAGACAATCTTACTCGGCCACGAGTGATCGCCAATGAATACACCGTATCCTGAACAGCATTTGCCAGGAAAGCTTCAGTGACAATAACAATATTTTGGAGACTCTCACCAACACCAGGATAACCTCAGCAAGCTCTGTGAGGAACTCTGATAAGTCATGGACCCAACAGAAACACCCAGCCCGTGAAGATTGGTACAAATGAAATTTTGCTTTTCTCACAGCTGCCACAAACTGGGTTAATATTCATCGAGCAATCCACTATGATCTGGTCAGTCACTGCCAGTTCAGACTTTATGAGTGTATATGTGAAATTAAGTTTTTTTTACCCTGATATGCATAACTTTACACTTGTTTACATTGAATGATATTTGCCATTTTGCTGTCCATTTGCTCAGTTTGTTGAGGTCCTTTTTCAGGTTTGTTTAATTTTTGGAATATACAAAATATAAACAAAGTGGTTAAATACAAATACGAATTCTGAATATTCAGTAGATAAATCACTTATATAACCTGCTTATTTACCTGTTGTTCATTTATCAAATCTCTCCAGTTTGGAAAGGTCCTTTTGGAGCTCCTCATTGTCCCTTTTAACTACACTGAACAATTTAGTATCATCAGCAAACTTGGCTCTCTCACTACTCACCCCTAACTCTAGATGGTTTATGAACATGAGCACAGATTCTAATACTGATCCTTGGGGGACTCCACTTTCCACAGCTCTCCATTGGGAAAACTGTCAATTTATTCCTACTCTCTGCTTCCTGCCACTTAACCAGTTCCTAATCCATAAGAGGACCTCTCCTCTTATTCCATGATTGCTAAGATCACTCAGGAGTCTTTGGTGAGGGACAGGACCTTGTCAAAATCTTTTTGAAAGTCTAAGTACACTATATTGGAAGGGCTGTAAAAAAGAGAATGGAGCAGACCTGTTTCCTGTTCCTCTGGAAGGCAGGACCAGTGGGTGAATCTTACAGGGAAACAGATTATAGCTAAACAGAAGAAACTTTAGAACGATAAATGCTATTTGACTGTAACAGACTGCCTCAGAAGATAAGGTTTCTCCTTCTCTGTAGGTATTTAAGCAGAGGCTAGGCAGGAATATTATAATTGCAACCTCTATTTGAGATCCTGCATTGAGGAGGGGGTGGACTCAATGACCTTTATGTCATGGCCAACTCTGTGATTCTGTGGTAAGCAAAGTAACCCTTTCTACCGTTGCTAGTAATGCAGCCTGTTCACTCTACCAGCTCTGGCTTATATTCTTTTTAAAGTAAAACAAACATGAAAAACCCTTGATTTTGCTGGGTCTAATTTGGATCTTACAGCTATCCAGGCTTTATAGATATCAGATTTGATCTTCTTTTTCCCTAATAAAAGAGGAATGTATAAAGAAGAAACAAGATACAGATCATAGTGCCACCTAAACTCTGGTCAGCATACTCTAGAACAGGTGTGGGGAACCTTTGGCCCACCAGATGTTGCTGACTTAGAACTCCCTGACCATTGAACATGCTTGCTGGGGCTGATGGGAGTCGTAGTTCCTCAGCATCTGGAGGGCCTAAAGTTCCCCACACCTGCTGTAGAATAACTCTATCAAGGATATGAATACTCCCAAATATACTCCCTAGAACCTATCACAGAGCAGTCTTGGCTTCTTGGTTTTTTTGAGGAGTTGTGTGCAAAAAAAAATAAAAAATGGCGTGGCCAAAGAGAAGAGCAGCCTTACCCAACCTTTGGGTTCCCAGATGTTGCTGAACTACTATTTCCATAATTCCTTACCATTGACCAGGCTGGCTGGGGCTGATGGGAAAGGCTGGAGTATTTATTTATTTATTTATTATTTGATTTATATCCCACCCTTCCTCCTAGCAGGAGCCCAGGGCAGCAAACAAAAGCACTAAAAACACTTAAAACATCATAACAGACTTTAATATACATTAAAACAAAACATCTTTAAAAACATTTTTTTAAAAAGCTTTCAAGGCTTTTTTAAAAAAAGCTTAAAAACATTGGTTTTTAAAAAAAGTTTTAAAAACATATTAAAAAGCAATTCCAGCACAGACGCAGACTGGGATAAGGTCTCAACTTAAATGGCTTGTTGAAAGAGGACAGTCTTCAATAGGCGCTGAAAAGATAATAGAGATGGTGCCTGTCTAATATTTAAGGGGAGGGGATACCACAGGGTAGGTGCTGCCACACTAAATGTCCATTTCCTATGTTGTGCAGAACGGACCTCCTGATAAGATGGTATCTGCAGGAGTCCCTCACCTGCAGAGCGCAGTGATCAACTGGGTATATAAGGGATAAGATGGTCTTTCAGGTATGCTGGTCCTAAGCTGTATAGGGCTTTGTACACCAAAATTAGAACCTTGAACTTGGCCTGGTAGCAAATGGGCAGCTAGTGCAATTCTTTCAGCAGCGGGGTGACATGTTGGTGACACCCTGCCTCAGTGAGCAGTCTTGCCACCCCATTTTGCATCAGCTGCAGCTTCTGGACCAACCTCAAGGGCAGCCTCACATAGACCTCACTACAGTAATCCAGCCTGGAGGTTACCAGTGCATGGACAACAGTGGTCTGGCTGTCCCTGTCCAGAAACTGCCACAGCTGTCTTAACATCCAAAGCTGGTAAAAGGCATTCCTAGCCACTGAGGTCACCTGGGCCTCGAGCGACAAAGATGGATCCAGGAGCACCTCCAGACTATGGACCTGCTCTTTCAGAGGGAGTACAACCCCATCCAAAGCAGGCAATTGATCAATTATCTGAACTTGGGAACCACCAACCCAACGTCTTGCTAGGATTCAGACGCAGTTTGTCTAGCTAGGATTCAGACTAGATGTGAATCAGTAGATGTGAATGGGGCATCAAGACTGCTATGGAGGTAAGCAACTTTACCCCTAAAGTGCCTTGCAAACAATTCACAGTGGGCATCTGAAGGGTCTAAAACTCCATTTCCTGGAGTTGATGTCAACAGACCCCTGACAATACAACAAAGCTTCACTGGATGGCTACTTGACGATGCAATGGAGGCAAAGAAGTGGGCCTTCTTTGCCGCTCTCACCACCACACAGGCACTGTTATGATGTTTTACTCATGGCTAATATGCCTCACAGCACGTCTTTCGCCAGTTGCGCTCTAGCCGTCGTCCAGCCTTTTTCATTGCCCTTAGCTCACTGGTGTACCAAAGTGCAAACCAGGCTCCACAATACCAGAGAGGGTGCTCGGGAGCAACCGTGTCAAGAGCCCGACGCGCCTAGCTGTTCCACAGCGTGACAAGGGCTTCAACAGGGTCACCTGCTCTATCTACTGGGAACTCCCCCAGGGCATTCAAGAATCCTGTGGATTCCATTAGTCTCCGGGGGTGGACCATCTTAATCTTTGCACCACCCCTGCAGGGAAGGATCGTAGCCATAAGTCTAAACTTCACCAGGAAGTGGTCTGACCATGACTATGGGGTGACATCCACCCCCCCCATCTCCAGACCACCCCTTCCTCCATCTGGAGCAAAAACCAAGTCGAGGGTGTGCCCTGCCATATGTGTTGGTCCAGTGACAACTTGAGACAGCCCCATGGCCGTCATGGAGACCATGACATCTTGAGCTGTAACACTAGAGGCAGCCTCAGCATGGACATTGAAATCACCCAGGACTATCGTTTGTAGGTCCTCCAATACCACAGCTGAGATGGCCTCCACCAACTCAGTCAGAGAAGCTGCCGGGTAGCAGGGTGGACAGTACACCAGCAGCAACCCTAGTTTACTGTCTCCTTGGCCTGACACCGGGTGCAGGCCCTCACAGCCAGCTCCAAGACAGAGTGGTTCCCTGGTGAGAGAGATGGAAGTTCTATAAACCCCTCTCCCTGCATCCCTGCAGCCTGTGCTGGTGTTGCAGCAAGTATCCAGGTGGACAAAGTTGAGTCAGATCAACTTCTCCCAGCTTACTCACCCAGTTATCAGTAACACACACCAAATCGGCACTTTCATCTATGATAAAATCATGGATGAGAGTGGTCTTATTGTGTACCTATCTGGCGTTAAACAACAACACACACAGGCCAGTGGGCACAGCAGATGAGCAACGAGGAACTTATCCATGAGAGGAGTGACAGCAAGGAACAAGGCATAGATAGCTTTGCCCTCGCCTTCTGTGGTAATCCACCACCTCCCCATGGCTATACTTTCCTCTACCCATGATCACTGAAATTGGGTGGTATCACCCATGTTCCTCCTTACTAAGATTCTCCTAAACCCCTGATGTGGACCCAACAAGAGCCCACCAACAAAACCTACCTGAGCCAATTATCCCAGTAGGTCTCTGCGAGAATTGGGGGCAGTCAAGCTAGGATTGCCAGGTTCCTGGCCTGAGACTGATCCTGTATCTTTAGGAGAAGAGAAAATCAGCCAAGTACAGGTGTTCTTGCAACACTACAATGAGAAAAACCACAAGGTGGAATTCTCCCTTCCCCCTGCACAACTTTTAAAGATACAGAAGACCTCTTGGAGGCTGGGCCTGGCAACCAAGAGGTCTTCTGCATCTTTAAAAGTTGTGCAGGCGGAAGGGAGAATTCCACCTTGTGGTTTTTCTCATTACAGTGTTGCTAGAACACTTGCACTTGGCTGACTTTCTCTTCTCCTAAAGATACAAGATCAGTCTCAGGCCATGAACCTGGCAACCCTAAGTCAAACCCACTCAATATTTTTCACACAGGGCACATTTACTCCCCCCCCCCCCGGTCTCATACCATGGGAGGACCAGCCTTCTGCCAGTTACAGATTCTCATCCTGAAGGCATCTGGCGACTTTTTCCTATCATTCAGTTCACTGCACATGCTCTTACCTTGCATAGGAACTCCCCTCCCCTCTACCAATCTCCTAGATTGTTTAGAAAAAAAAGAAATAGAAGAGGGTAGTGCCCTCGGGACTCCCTAAGGGCAGCTGGGCTTTTACGCCTCCTGACCCAGCCAAGAGCTGATGCAAGAGGCTGCAAGATAAACTGCAGCCTCTCTCTGGAGGAAGGGTCAGGCAGGGGGTCCCACTTTTTGCAGCACTTATCAGAGACTTCAGCTGTCTCGAGAGACAGCAACCCAGAGGAGTGAGCAGCAAGCAACCAGATGCTGAGATACTCAGTCCCAGGGCAGGTCTTCTTCAGTCCCCCTAGTGCAGCTGTTCATATACAGAACATATACAGCAGAATACTTGTGAGAAATGTGACTGAGCACACCTTACTCTGTAGTTATAATGGTGACAAAGAGGTCATATTTTTCCGCCATCATTATGTCTGCTTGACACCGAGCAGAGCTCTTGTATATGGTGAAGGGCCTCCTGAGAAAGGGGCTGGTTCCTGTTCTTAAAGGGGCAGTAGTAAAAGAGTTCTTAATCTTAAGGAGGATTAATTTTATGATGTTTTAATTGGAAATTGGTTTTAAATTGTTTAGGACTGTGGTTTGTTTTTGTATATGTATATTATGTATAGCTTTTTGTTATTGTAAGTCGCCTAGAGTGTCCACTAACCTGGACAGATAGGCGACCAATAAATAAAAAAAGAAAAAAGAAACAAAATTTAGAATTATTGGCTTTGGAGAATTATTATTGCCCAGTCTCAAACATTCAAAAGTAGAGGAATAGTGGTGGCAGGACAGTTACAGGCTGTGTTGGATGATACTGATTATTTGCAGCCTTTCCAGTGTTTTCAGGCCTGGTTTTGGGACAGAAACAGCTTTGGTTGCCCTGGTAGATGACTTACACCAAAGCGGTGTTGTGGGACAAGTTTACCTCATGACCTATGGCCTATGGGGTGCCTCAGGATTCTATCCTGTTCCTCCATGCTCTTTAACAACTATATGAAAGTGCTGGGGGAAGTCATCTGGAGGTTTGGGTTGAAATGTCATCACTATCTCTCTGCCATCTACTTATTCCAGCGAGATTATTGTGCATCTAAGTTGGTGCCTTGAGGTAGTTTTGAGCTGGATGAGGGGAAACAAATTGAAGCTTGATTCAGATAATAACAAACCATGGCTACAGCTCATGGTTAATGAGAAGAGAATGTGAGATTATTCATTGCTTTCCCTTTATCATAAGAGTTTTGCTTAAGCTCAAAGCCCCAGAACCCTCTTACCACTCAGTTGAGGGGTTCTGGTGAGAGTCCTTTATTCCTCCAGAAGAAAGTCAAAGACTCTTGTCAACAAAGGGCACCCACATGTATCAAGTATTCTATTTGTCTGCCCCTTTCTGATTACAGAACCCCTCACAAGTCTGTCCTGTGTTTATGGAGTTAAGAGGAGTGAAGTTAACTTTCCCACTTACCTTGTAACCCTTTCCCTTTTTAACATTAATTCATGGGTCTGGTATGCTACAGTGTCCTCATTCCTTCTCTTACCTTTTGCTTTCAAAGACATTTGCTTTTGGTTATGCATTGAGCTTCAGTCTCTCCCTCCCCCAGCTTCATCCTCCCTTTATATATTGGCAGGGAAAGACTGAGCGTGCTCATGCTTCAACTGGCATTTCTTCACAGAGAACTAAACCACATGTTTTGGTTTGAATGACAAACTTTGGGTTAGCATGGCATGACAGCAAAAAGCACTGGAGAAGATGCAAGTGGCTGCAGACTCTTCTCCTTGAGCCTGCATGTCCCCCACAGTCTTGCTGAACCATAGTTCTGCTTAGCGTGTTTTGGAATATTGGAAAAGGAAGGGAATCCTGCAGTTGAGAGTAATTTGTGAAACTGAGACCTCACAATAATGGATAAGTTATCTTGGTGCATCCATGTCTAACAAAAGGGTTGGTGTAAATAAATCTGAGGATGAATGGGGACTTTTAACAACATTTTGGAATGCTCCATTAGTGGCAGTCCTTTCCCTCTCCTGTAACTGAATTTGTTTCTGATTTAGGCTGTAATCCAATACACACTTACCTGGAAGTAAGTCCCATTGAACTCGGTGGAGCTTACTTCTGAGTAGACATGTATTGGATTGCACTACTAGTCTTCTATGTAAGATGTTTGAATCTTTATTGTGTTTTAATAACTTTTTAAAACTATTTAAGGAAAAATGCATAACGTATCACAATTAGGTATCTCTCTGCTGTTTTTGAACTTTGGTGTACGACACATAGGCACAAACGCATAGCCTTTTACCTAACAGCCTGAGTTCTGACATTCATCCTTGATACATTTTCTTTCTCTCATTTTTCCACATAGGAAGATACAGAATAAGTGGGAATGCTCAAGAAAAATAGTTTTTTCTTTTGCCTTCAAGAAAAGAGTATCATAGGCATGTACCATATCCTCTTAAAGGAGTGGTCTTTATTGCTTTGTTAGCTTTTGCTGGAGTCATTGACATTCACTGTTTTATTTCTCTGTAGCATTTTTTTCACACTACAGATGGTTTTAATGATTTTCTCTTATACCCATGCAATTTAAGATGTGTCTATGAACTCCCTTGAGCAACAAATTGTGCAGACATCCTATTACACAAACAGCTGGGCATGCATGTAGACAGATGGTTGACCATCTTATATGGATCAAGTGTGGGTTAGAGATTAGACCAGAATTCCCATCTGAAAACAGTAAAATGGCTCTTGGTCCTGATGTTACATATCAAGTACTGTACAGAAGGGCTATACCATCACAAATCTATCTCTTCAATTGTTTAATTTTCAGAAGTTAAACAGCAGGAACTCTTAAAGTCTATATTTTGGTCATTTAATTATGGCTATGAGAAAAGACAAAGGTGCTTTATATTGAAGATATCTCTTTATATTCTGGGAAGCAATCCTTTCTTAAAAGGGAAAAATTCATATTTGGGGGTTTAATTGAAATTCAATTGGAGGGGGATGACATTCCACAACAGTGAGGCTTGCCATAGTTCGCTGAAATACTGTTGTTTGGGGCAATTTCTCCCTAAGGCGCTGAGTAAAATAAAAATGTTGAATGGCAAGCTCAATTTTAAACTATAATAAGGGATAATGTAAAACCACGCAACTGAACTTTTTCTTGGCCCTAACATAACATGCTGTGAGCAGGCTGTATGTAGGTAGAGAGAAACTTACTAACTTGGGTTGCTTTACTCTGTCGACAGCCCATTTTGACTGGTAGGAGTCAAATATTTAGTTTCTATGCAAAGAACTAGTCTCAGGATTGACTCACGCTGTAATATGGCTGAGTCACTGGAAGACAGAAGGGACCCCCAGAATCCAGACACTAGTTATACTCAGACCTTGGTGAGGATTGGTTTTGTTGTTGGATTTTGAAATCTTGACTGTGATTACCTGGCTAGTCATAGCATACGTATTTCTGCATGCGTCTAGGGAACTTTACATAAAACAGATTCATTGTGGGTTTTTTATTGGGATAGGATGTAATGTCGATTTGTATTTTTAGTACTGTTAATAAGATATGAAAATAGTTTGGGTTTTTTTGACACATATGCTGAGCTGCTTTCCATAGCTTTTTCAAGACGTTTAGGCTATTTTCTACTGT
The DNA here is from genome assembly GCF_030035675.1 of Rhineura floridana. NCBI lineage: Eukaryota > Metazoa > Chordata > Lepidosauria > Squamata > Rhineuridae > Rhineura > Rhineura floridana. The sequence continues at coordinate 77,236,732 of NC_084486.1, read as the reverse complement.
TGAAGCTTTGTGCAACCAAAGAAATGTCTAAAACCATCTGTTGAGTGCGCTCCATGAGATGTTAAAAAAATTAAAAACAGCCACCTGCCAGTCTTAGTGCATATCTACATAAAACACGGCTATAAGTTGCATAAATATTTTTACCAAATTGAGTTTTCTTCCAAATGTACTTTTGGTATTATCACCTGAGGCAAAAAAACTTAGTAAACTGCAAAAAGCCATCTATGGTGCAAAAGATTTATATTGACTAATGCTTACTAAATGATATTTGGAAAAGGGGTGCCTTTTCTAAGATCTTTTAGGAAATGAGTCGGATGAACTACAAAAAAATTAATGGTAAAAGAACTGATCTAATTGGTGCAACCATATGCAGTAATCACATATGGCTAATTTTTGTCTGTTAAAGAGAATGCTACATTCAAATGTGTTTTAATTTTGAAGAACACCCACATAAAACACCTGAAAATTGTAATTAACTGAACTTGTCTAGTACAGTACTTAAGGAAGAGGTAAAGTTTATCTTTAGAAATTTCTTTCTTTCACAATAAATCTTAATAGCTGGACAATTTTATAAGCTTATTTTTCAAGCATGTTTATTGAAACAACTGTTCCTCTTTTCTTGGGTTTGAATTTCACACTCTAGTTTTCTGATGTCAAGAAATATGTACTCCCCTTCCCATTTCCATTTAGAGCTTCAATAATATTTATTGAATATTGCTTATATATATTTCTTCTGATAATAGTACAAGTGTATACATTTTTCTATACTTGTTTGTTTATTAAGCTTTAGGGAATCTCCTGCCAATTTCTGAACGTATTAATATAATACAAAATATGTTCAGGAACCTTAAAGATATAAATATATGAGATTTGATAACACTGCTTTTTGGTGACTTTGGTGCTTTTGGCCAATCAAATTCAATGTAAATGGTCTAGTTCTTGTTTCTAAACTTATGTTTGCTCATTTCCATTTTTTTTGCTATGCAAAATCAAACTGATTCCTTTTTGCTGTGAGAATCTATTAAACTGGAATATCCTCTCCTCTTCAGGATTCCTTGAATTATGTCTGTACTGAGGACACCGAACATATGGCATAAACATCAAGTGATATTGTTTGCCATTTACACTCAGTGTGTGTAATGCAGTAAGAATGGCACCCAGAAGCCATGTGACCTATTTTCCAGTCGTGGATGTAGATGGGTGTGTGTATGTTTTGTTTAAGCAGGGGAATCATGTAAATAGCATGCGGAAAGCAGGTAGAATATGAATGGAATTTTATAAGAAAGTGTGTATGTGACACCAGAAATGACTACTTGGCTGTCCTTTCTCATGATCAGAACTATGTATTATTGGGATTCTGGTATGCTCCAAGAGGTAAGATTCCATAATGTCATCCTGTCTTTACTGTTATGGAAGTGAAACAGATTTGTCATATCCATAATGTTATTTCAGTCTGTACAATAAGGAACACTGGTACAGCTTGTCAGATTGTTTTATAATTGAAACTGAAATAAATAAAACTTTGTTTTAAGACAAAATTTAATAATCAAATGTTATGCTAATTTTTGTAACATTTTAAAAGTGTGCTGCAGTATCTAGGCGGCTTTTTAAGATACACAGCATACCTCACTGATTTTGTAAACTTATTTTCATATTTTGTGATAAGAATGAGACCTAAAGCATGAAAAATGAATAGCAAGATTTTTTTTTTAAGTATACATTTTACTTGTTGATATTTGGGCACTGGGTCTCATACAATTTGAGAAAAGTGAAAAGAACCACAAGTCCTAAACATACATTATTTGGACATAGAGATTTTCATGGGTTTTTTTGGGGGGGGGAACTGTTATAAAATCTTCTAAATAAAAATAAATATACTTGTTTACACTTTTATATTCAAAACTTATATATTTGTGAACATCATTAAAACCGATGGTGTAAACTTAAATACAGTTATACATAAATCTCATTTACTTCCATGGCAGAACTGGTCATAACTGTGTACTGTATTGCAGCTTTAAAATACGATTACAGCAAAAGTAAATGCATTTTATCTAATATTGCATTGATAAGAACATAATAACTGATATGTTTCCACACTATTCTCAACATTTTCAAAATATAAAGGAATGCCAATATTCGCCTAAAACTTTTTGAGGCGATCAAGTTTGGGATAACAGCTTCTTGCTATTTCATCTTTCTGCAGCTGTCGTACTGCAATTCTGTGGAATTTGATTTTTTAAACAAAATTGATTACTACTTTTCAACATAACATAATATATATAGTAATCATTTTCAGCATCAACAGCTGTCCACATTATTTCTTCTTAGTTATTAATTGCCTTGCACATGTATATCTCAAAGAAATGTACAAAATATAATAAAAACAACTACAAAAAGTTAAAAACAGCACAAAATATAACAGAAGATGAATCTAAAAACAATACAAAAACAGACACCCATGGCAGAATCTCAGCTATTTGTAATTAACAGAGCTGAATTGAGAGAACATACTGAGATAATAATTGTTATAAAAATGTTGATACACATTTCACATAAAATTGATGGATTCATTTTTAGTATTGCTAACCTACGTTTACAAATTCAGGAGTAGTTCTAAAATTGTGTTTCAAAAAGTATTGAATAATGTTCACTTTCGGATTAGTGGTAATGGATTATTTCATCTAACTTATAATAACAGAAGACTGGGACAAGTGCTATTTATTAGATAGCTGTACAATCTTGTAGTTGCTTTGTTTTAATACTCACAACTACAATTTTTCAACTAATTGAAACAAACCTCCCACAACCCTATGTTTAATCAAAGGACATATAGGAAACCAAATCTAGTCATTACTAAATCAGGCATCACACATACACTGGTCTGGAGGAGTTTTCTGTATATGAGAGAGAGCCTTGGCATATGCAGGAAAACAGTGGCTCACCACAAACCTAGGAATGTAAGGAGGCAGTGATTTCCGTCCTGTCCTGTGTTTGTCACAATCATCACTGTTGCTGTTCCGTTACAGTTACTTCCACTGAAACCTACTTTATTCGTCTTGCTATCCATAATGGTTGAAAATAATGTAATTAATTATGTAATTCATTTCAATGCATTTCAGTTAAAGGGAATAATTTAAAAAATGAAGAAAACAGTGTAATTATTTATGTAACAACTGCAAACCAAAGAAACAACTATAGTGAATAGTGTTTGTAATCGCTTGTGTCATTTCTGTTCCTAGCCTTTGGCAAACATGCAAATTGTGGCAATTTCCACTTCCATTTCCAATGGAATTCTCTGACATCTCTACCCAAACCAAGAGCTGAAAGTTATGCTAAAGGGAAAGAAACAACCTGATGCTTGCTTCCCATCAGCCTAGGTTCCTAGGAGAAAAGAGTCGGCTAGGGATGATGAGCAAGTAGCTTCAGCATCCAGTTCTCCTCCCCTTATAATTATTTAAGCTATGAGGCAAACTGCTGCTTTGCAGTTTAGAGATCGGAAGACTTCTCCCCCCTACCATGAGTTTACTTAGACTCAGCTAACAGAGTCTACACTGGTCCTCCTACATACTGGCTCTACGAAGTCATCAGGCAAGAAAAGTCTGTGCTAGGTGTCAGCTATATCCTGAGCACCCAGTTCATGGGAGGACCATAGAATGACAGCTTAAACATATTTTCTGTTCTTTGATACTGCTTCAGAATCTGCATATTTCTCAGCTCCTCAGAAGCTTGCCGTTTTTTGTTAGAACCTAAAAGTAGTTATGCCCTGGGAACAGAGCAGAGGTAGAAGGTTCCTCTTCAGGTTCTGCTCCCAGGCCCTTTGCCTGAATAGCCAACCCATTTATCTGATTGGCTCCCAGGGCAGGGTCTAAGATACCATACAGTCGGGTGTCCCAGGCCACAAGCCACACACAATAGATGGTTTTTCTCCTCGCTCACTCCCTACTCAGTAAGTGGGAACTTGGAGATTGTTGGTATTTTATGTTGTTTTCAACTGGATGTATAAGCAACCTTTGGGTTTGTAGTGAAAAGACAATTATGAATGAAACATATTCTAGACAACTTTACATCTAAAAGCATAAGATCTATGCTTTTTTTAAACACCCTAATAAGAATAGGATGGTCTGGGTTCAAGTGTAGTATTTCTGCATTTGGTAGCATATTAGAACCATTCAGTGGTTAGGTGATGGAGTTTGCACTGAGAGAGGAAAAAATGAGATGCTGCCAATTTTTGAAGTGGTGTGTTGAATAGATAGCATGCTGTTAAAATTAGTGCTATGTCCATGATGGTTAAACATGGCCATCTGCATTAGCCAGTATATTTATATACAAATACTTTATACAGTGTTAACTGCCATCACCTCCTGATTCTAATTGTGGAACTAGTTTTCAGTCTACCTTTCAGGCCTTGACTCTCCTGCATAAATACAAATTTAACATTTTTAGGCTGTTACAGGTTTGGGAATCTGATTTGACTCTCCTTAAAAATTTCAAGCATGCCGCTGAGGCGTACACAAAACTATATTTCATCTAAGGCTTAATTTCCATGTTTCTTTGTATAATAGGGGTGGGAAACCTGTGGCCTTCCAGATGTTGTTGAATTCCAAAGTCCCATCAGCCCCAGGGACCATGGCCAGAGATGATCCGGTGATGGGAGTTGTAGAAGTCCAGCAACATGTGGAAGGCTACAAGTTCTGCAACCCTGTTGAATGGACTAATCTGCTTTCTGCAGGATTTATGTGCATTTTGCAACATGAAAACATAGAAATGTAGTTAAAGTGGGTGTATATGCATTTTGTAATATGAAAATACTACGCTTTTTTCTGTTCTGTTCTGCATCAAGAGAGAGTTCAGCGGGCACTGCAGGATTTCCTGTGGTCATAACCCCATGCTGATTTGTATGTGGGTAATTTGGATTCCTGCATTGAACAGGGGATTGGACTGGATGGCCTTATAGGCCCCTTCCAACTCTACGATTCTATGATTCTGATTTAACTGGTTGCTTCCTCTTGTCCTTTCTTTTTGTGGGTACTTCTAATTGGTTTAAAGGGATAGAGAATTCAGTGCAATGTCTGGTACCTTTCTTATATACAATTCTGGTTTGCAAGACAACCGGGTTGCAAACTGTCTAACTTATAATAAAATAAGTAACTTAGTATTCTGTTAATGGTCAACCCACCAGTTGAAGTCAGTAATTCTAGAAATGTAATTAAAATATGTTTTGTTTCTAAAAATAGAAAGGGGGGGTGAAAGAAAGAAAAAACAGCCATCACACACACTTAATTTGCTATTTATTTGGCTCTGAATAACCAATCATCAGATTGAATGTTTGAAGGGACATATTTTCTGCTTAGCTTTTCATCACTTTCATAGAAGGGATTACTTTACTAATCCAGAGAACCAGATAATTTACTATAAACAAATAGGTTATTGAATGCTAACAGTGACAGAAGTGGCAGAGTAAGTCAGCTGCACTGGTTGTGTGGAATGTATCGAGATAACATCCACAAATTTCCAAAACATACTTCATTTTTCAGTTTTAATATTTTGATATGTTGTTGACAATGGCCAATATAAAGTATGATGATGGCAGAGTGAAAGTGACAAGAAAAACAAAATGAATCCTCCCCCCAACCCCAGTTTATTTCATTAGGCTTATTTTATTCAGCTTTTCTCATCTCTGCAGCGTTGCCCACCACCTTGTTGCACTTTCCTGCATGGAATATTACTTGTTTGTCCACAGGTGATGTGAGCTACAAGAAACAAAAACTCAAGCCCATCTCTCAGTAATCTTTTGTAGACATTTCGCTAGGTAGTCTGTGTCTAATCTTAGATTTTGACCACATTATATATTAATGTGATTTTAAAAACATTTTTAAAGCAAATCTGTGTGGTCTCTGCTTTAATTGGAAACCTCTCTGTGATCATGACTGCTGTCATAAAATGGCATCTGCACTTGGAGGGACAGAAATGAAAAAATAGAGTATAGATAGTATTGACATCCTAAACATAGAAAAAGGAAAATTATATAAAATTCAGCCTCTAAAGACCAAAAAGCTTCCTAAATAGGAAAATTTTAATGCTGTGGGACAATGCCAGTAAGGAGGTACAAGCAAGACAACCCCCCCGTAGCTCCAAAAACTGGGTACAGCAACAGAGAAAACCCTTCCCTTTGTCCCAGCCCAATTTGGGTTTTGACTTAAGATCTATGTCTATTAAAAGTAACTTCTTCTGGTTATCATGTTGTTGGTTGCTCATACTCCAAAAGTGAAGGTGCTACACAAAACAGATCCAAACATTGTGCCACAGGGACATAGCCTCACCTTCTGCTCTGCTGCTAAACAAACAAATGTTTACTTTAGCAACTGAAGCTGTCCCTACCAGCTGAGTTGTTCATATTGCTCCTGTAAAGAAATTTTGCACTCTAAAGCAATGCCCTTAGGGATAGAGCAGCCCTCTCAAATTAACTGGTTTATTTATTTATGGTGTGGAAAGCCCATGGTACATTCAGGACGTACTATGACAGCACACAGAAGGGATGAATGGTTTTACTATATCTCTCAGGTGACCATTCCATGAGTCTAATAGATAGCTGATAGAGTCTAATAGATAGCTCATTCCATGAGTCTAATAGATAGCTGCAGGTTGTCACTGCAGCTGTTGATCTGAGTTTTCCCTGCTAATGTACACACTTTCATCTGGTAAAATTAAACTGTTAGAAATGTTATTTGCTCTTCTAAAATAAGGAATTAAAAGGTAATCCAAACTCAATTTTTTAGAAATTGAAATTACTGTTTCATGTTCATCAACACACTTTTGAGTCATGTTGCCTTAACAACATTTGGTGTGGTTAGCAGACTATGGATAAAGTGTAAAACAATAGTTGTAATAGTTGTGATACCCATATAGAAAAGTATAAAATGTAATGTTCCAGATGCCGGTTACACAGTCTATCTTTCATAGTATATAAGTAGGCGTAGTATGTAATTATGAGTGTGCCTAATTCTCTAGTAGGAATAATGGCATGCTTGAGAGTTTCCAATCACATCACATATGCTGGGAGCACTAAGATTTGGTACATAATGGCTTCAATCTTATAAAGCTGAGCACCCTCAAATCATGACATGAATTTTTAAAGCTTGGCTGGGTTGATGGGAGAAAGCCTTGGGCCCTAGCAGTAACAAGTTGATGTTAATACCTCTAGTTAAAAAGAGAGAAAGAGCTCAATGGATGACTGAAGAAACTCTTAAAATGGTTAAAGACAGAAGGAAAGCAGAAGCAAAAGAAGAAACACGGTTAGAACCCTAAATGCAACAATGCAACACTTAGTACATAGGGACAAAGAGAACTATTATAATAGCTATTGTATAGAAACAGGACAACAAAAACGATAGAACAAGAGCCCTATTCCAAAAGATTACAGAAATTAAAGGGAAATTTAAACCAAGAGGAGGGATGTTGAATAATCAACAGGGGAACACACTGACTGACCAAGATGAAATAAAAGGAAAATGGAAGCAATACACTGAAGAACTCTGTAAAAGAGATTCAAGGATGACAGATTCATTCATGGAGGAACCATATGATGAAGAACCAGAAATTTTAGAATGTGAGATGAAAGCTGCACTTAAAATACTTGGAAGAAACAAATCACCAGGAACAGATGGCATACCAAGAGAGTTGCTACAAGCTACTGAGACTGAATCTGTCCAAATTTTGACAAAAATGTGTCAAGAAATATGGAAAACTAAAGTGGCCCATAAACTGGAAGCGTTCCATATACATCCCAATTCCAAAGAAAGGGGATCCCAGGGAATGCAGTAATTATCGAACGATTACCTTAATATCCTATGCAAATAAAGTAATGCTCAAGATTCTACAACAAAGGCTCTTACCACATATGGAGCGAGAAATGCCAGACATCCAAGCTGGATTTAGAAAGGGACGAGGCACTAGAGATCAGAGCTTGGAAAAGTTACTTTTTTGAACTACAACTCCCATCAGCCCAATCCAGTGGCCATGCTGGCTGGGGCTGATGGGAGTTGTAGTTTAAAATAGTAACATTTCCAAGCTCTGCTTGAGATCATATTGCAAACACACATTGGATAATGGAACGGACCAAGGAATTTCAGAAGAAAATCACCCTGTTCTTTATAGGCTACAGCAAAGCCTTTGATTGTATAGATCATGAAAAACTATGGAATGCTTTAAAAGAAATGGGGGTGCCACAGCATCTGATTGTCCTGATGCGCAACGTAAACTCTGGACAAAATATGAAGAAACCGATTGGTTCCTAATTGGAAAGGGTGTGAGACAGGGATGTATTTTATCACGCTATTTGTTTAGATGCAGAACATATCATACGGAAACCGGGATTGGACCAAGATGAAGGAGGTATGAAAACTTGGAGGGAGAAATATCAATAATTTAAGATATGCAGATGATACCATACTACTAGCAGAAACTAGTAATGATTTGAAACGAATGCTGATGAAAGTTAAAAAGGACAGCAAAGTTAAAGAGGAAAGCACAAAAGCAGGACTACAGCTGAACATCAAGAAGACTAAAGTAATGGCAACAGAAGATTTATGTAACTTTAAAGTTGACAAGGACTTGAACCTGTCAAGGATTATCAATACCTTGGCACAGTCATTAACCAAAATGGAGACAATAGTCAAGAAATCAGAAGAAGGCTAGGACTGGGGAGGGCAGCTGTGAGAGAACTAGAAAAGGTCCTCAAATGTAAAGATGTATCACTGAACACCAAAATCAGGATCATTCAGACCATGGTGTTCCCGATCTCTATGTATGGATGTGAAAGTTGGACAGTGAAAAAGGTGGATCAGAGAAAAATCAACTCATTTGAAATGTGGTGTTGGAGGAGAGCTTTACGCAGACCATGGACTGCGAAAAAGACAAATATTGGGTGTTAGAACAAATTAAACCACAACTCTCACTAGAAGCTAAAATGATGAAACTGAGGTTATCATACTTTGGACATATCATGAGAAGACATGATTCACTAGAAAAGACAATAATGCTGGGGAAAACAGAAGGGAGTAGAAAAAGAGGAAGGCCAAACAAGAGATGGATTGATTCTATAAAGGAAGCCACAGACCAGAATTTACAAGATCTGAACAGGGTGGTTCATGACAGATGTTATTGGAGGCCACTGATTCATAGGGTTGCCATAAGTCATAATCAAATTGAAGGCACATAACAACAACAGAATCCCCTCATCCTGCCACGATTCTTGTATCTGCCTTTTGCATGAAATCAGTTCTCTCATGAAATCAGTTGAAATGTTAAGCATGGAAAAAACAATAAAACGAAAGGGAAAGCATAACAGAAGTGAAGTCAGTGATCTTGAGCATGTTCAACAGATAGGGAGCTGTGATACTGCATTAGAAATGATTTGTACCACTCAAGTTTAGTTTTTTTCTTTTTTGGAGATGAGTGCCCCTTTTCTAGCAAATGTTTAGAATGCTGGATGTGAAATATTATTTTCCCCATAATCATGTCATTTTCTAGTGCAGTGTTATTAAAATGGAGCATATTGACAAGGCTTTAAAATTCATTGTCAGCTTATTAGTGAATGTCCTTTCTACATAGGGCCCTTTAACGCTTCTGACATTATTCTTCCACAATGAGCTAGAAGCAGAATTAAAACTGCATTTCTGTATGACACACTATATTCCCCATAAAAAAACCAATGGAGAGGTCATATTTTCTCAGAAGGCCCATTTAGTACAAAGTGTTGTATTCAGCTAAGTCCTACTCAGGATAAATCCATTGAAATTAGTGAACCTAATTTAGTCATGTCCATTTTCAGTGGGTTTACACTGAGTAGGACTAGCATTGAATACCACCCAAAGTGTGGTTAGGACTACAACCTTCAATCAGCAAAAGTTTCCTTGTTTGATATGATTTAAACCAGAGCCTGGGGGGTGGGGTTGCAGGCACTACCATTATTGAAATTGGCTGCTTTAATTTCTTGATTTCTTCACTGGTTCCCTGCCAAGCCTGAAATTGACCTTTCTTTCTTTCTTTCTTTCTTTCTTTCTTTCTTTCTTTCTTTCTTTCTTTCTTTCTTTCTTTCTTTCTTTCTTTCTTTCTTTCTTTCTTTTTTTTGCATCTAGACCAGTTCCACAGTTTGCTCATTTTTTCATTGTTTGATAGGTCTCTTTACCATCCTGCTCTGTTTGCAATAGAAACAGAAGTCTAGTTTTGCACCACTGTAGGCAAAGAGGCCAGTGGAACAGCAAAGATGTAGTAGCTGCATTATCTCATTGCTGAGGAATTTAAAAGATAACCACCATCTATGAGTGAAGCTCTGGCATCCCAATTTAGTAAATGGAATGAATTTTCAGCTGCAAATATTATGATAACAAAGTGCAGATGAAGAAAGACAGGATAATTACAACTGAATTTATTTTTGAAATCCATATTTGGTGATTTGGCTCATGTTTCTTACTGTTCGTTTCAGTATTATAAGTACCGTAATAGTGGAAATACAGAACAACCATTTGAAATATGCTGAATATTTATTTATTTATTTTTATCCATTTATATACCACTTAATCATTCACATTTCTAAGCAGTGCCATACATAAAATAAAACAATGAAATCATAAAACCAAACACTACCTTAAAATGCCTGCTGGAACAAGAAAGTCTTAACCATACACCTGAAGTTCAACAAGGAGGGTGCCTGTCTAATCTCATTTGGGAGGGAGATCCACAGGCTTAGGCCCTCTACACTGAATGCATGGCTTCTAGTTGTTATGAGTTGTGCATTGAAGCCATGGGAGACCACCAAGAGAGAGTCACCCAAAGATCTCAGTGATCAGGCTGAGGTATAAGGGATTAGCAGCCCTTGAGATATCCTGGACCCAAGTTGTTAAGCGCCTTGTAAATTAATACTAGAACCTTGAACCTGGCTCGGTAAGATATGGCAGCCAGTGTAAGTCTTGAGGTTATCAGTTTTGTTATATACTAAGATTTATCTTGGAAATACATGGTATCTGACATTTTGCCAAAATATTGCTTGCACCATTATTTGAAACACTGAAGCTGCGGGGGCCAATCCAAATAGTATTCTTTTAAACTGAACCAATCCTTCTGGAGTGACAAATGTGGTGTGTTTCCTTTGTGTGTAAGCAAAGGAATCTGGTGATAGGCAGAAGACATATGCAAAGCTGCAAAGGTAAGCATTTTATATAGCAAGCAGTAAGTATAACAAAACTGATAACCTCACAACTTGATTATTGCAATGTGCTCTGTGTGGGGCTACCCATGTGCCTGGTCTGGAAGCCCCAGCTAGTGCAACACACTGTGGCTAGCCTGTTGATGGGGACATACTACTGCCAGGACATAACTCTGGTGTTTAAAATAATGTCTATAGTTGGCAACCAGCCATAGCTGGTAAAAAGTACTCCTAGCTACTGAGACTACCTGAACAAAGATGGATCCAGGAGCACTCCCAAATTACACACGTGTTCTTTCAGAGGGAGAGTAACCCCATCCAGAACAGGCAAATGACCAGGGTTGATTTGATTTAAATAAAATTGATTTCAATCATGATTTCAATCACTTCTCTGAAGGACTGAATTTTAATGATTGATTTAATAAATCACAGTTTAAATCACTAATGAGGAAGATTCTATTTTACTATAATTTTTAGTAGAAGTACATTGTTGTTTAATATAACCTTAATATATATTCAGAGATGTAGGTTTCATTAGAAAATAGGTGCCTACTAAGCATTTATTCTGAGTTGTTTTCAGATTAATTTTAATAAAAAAATGGTATGATAATTTAGTCAATTTAATATTAAAGCAGAATGAACTTGTAATAATAATAATAATAATAAATTTTATTTTTCAGTTGCCTATCTGTCCGGGTTAGGGACACTCTAGGCGACGAACAACAAGAATAAAACAATACATATATATATAATAACATCATCAATTTTAAAATTAAAAAACCATCCTTTAATTCATTATAACATAAATTACTCTGTCTCAATCTTGTAGGCCTGCCTGAACAGCCAGGTCTTCAAGGCTCGGCGATAGCTGGACAAGGAGGGAGCATGTCTGAGATCAAAAGGGAGGGAGTTCCAGAGGGTGGGGGTCACAATAGAAAATGCCCTCTCTCTGGTCCGCACCAGCCTGGCTGTTCTCACAGGTGAGACCGAGAGAAGGTCTTGCGAGGCTGATCTTGTCAGGCGGCATAATCGGTGATTCTGGAGGCGTTCCTTCAGATATACTGGGCCGAAACCATATAGGGTTTTAAAGGTCAGCACCAACACCTTGAATTGGGCCCGGTAGACAACTGGTAGCCAGTGAAGATCTAATAACACTGGGGTAATGTGATCCCAGTGACAGCTATGCGTGATCAAGCGTGCCACCGCATTCTGTACCAGCTGTAATTTCCGGACCGTTTTCAAGGGTAACCCCACATAGAGCGCATTGCAGTAATCTAAGTGAGAGGAGACCAGGGCATGTATCACTTGGGGGAGCAGATGACCAGGAAGATAGGGTCGCAGTCTCAGTATCAGATGTAATTGATACCAAGCTGCCCGGCTCACTGCTGTAATCTGAGCCTCCATGGACAGCTGGGAGTCAAGAATGACCCCAAGACTGCGGACCTGGTCCTTCAGGGGCAAATTTACCCCATTAAGCATAAGGTCAGTAATTCCTAATTTCCTTTTATCTCCCACAAGTAATACCTCAGTCTTGGACATGGTGTTCACAGCCAACTCCGGTGAGGATTTAAATGAGAAATAGAGCTGAGTGTCATCTGCATACTGATGACACTGCAACCCAAAACTCCTGATGATTGCTCCCAGCGGTTTCATATAGATGTTAAATAGCATGGGAGAGAGGATAGAGCCCTGTGGCACTCCACAATGAAGAGGCCAAGGGTCTGAAACCTCATCCCCCAATGCCACCCGTTGCTGCCTATCCGAGAGATAGGAACGGAACCACTGCAAAACAGTGCCTCCTATTCCTAATCCCTCTAGGCGATTTAAGAGGATACCGTGGTCAACGGTATCGAAAGCCGCTGAAAGGTCCAGGAGGACAAGGAAGGTGTATTCACCCCTATCCAATGCCCTCCTCATATCATCCACCAGAGCGACCAAGGCTGTTTCCGTTCCATGACCAGTCCTAAAACCCAATTGGTATGGATCTAAATAATCCGTTTCCTCCAAGTGTGTCTGTAACTGCGAAGCCACCACCCTCTCAATCACCTTGCCCAAGAATGGTAAGTTAGAGACTGGGCGAAAGTTTTTTAACTCCTGGGGATCCAAGGACGGTTTTTTTAGGATGGGCTTTATTACCGCTTCCTTGAGGGCTGATGGCATTGCACCCTCTTGCAAGGATGCATTCACCACCGCCTTGATCCCTTCGCTCAGTCTCTCTTTACAGCTCATGATGAGCCATGAAGGGCAAGGATCAACCAGACAGGTGGTTGGCTTCACAGTACCGAGCACCTTGTCCACTTCCTCAGAGAGAAGAGGCTGAAACCGATCCCAACAGACCGGAATGCAACTGGCCAACTCTGGCCCACTTCCTGTCTCCACGGCGAGCAGAATTGTGCTCTTCAGATGTTCGATTTTATCGGCAAAGTGTTTAGCAAAAGTATCACAGGAGATTTTAGAATGTTCCATGGGTTCCTGAGCAACTGGACCGACCAGGCTTCGGACCACTTGGAACAATCTCCTGGGACAACACTCTGCCGATGCAATAGAGGCAGCAAAGAAATTTGTCTTTGCTGCTTTTGTTGCCACCTGGTAGGCAGCTATTGCTGCTCTAACCCGTGTCCGATCGTCTTCAGTGCGAGATTTCCACCACTGGCGCTCAAGTCGTCTCACCTCCTGTCTCAGACCCTGCAACCATGGCGTGTACGATGGTGCTGTCTGAGTTCTATTCAGTGGGAGAGGACATTTCGGAGCCACCCGGTCCACCGCCCCAGTGATCTCCTTATTCCACTCCATCACTAGGGATTCGACCGGGCATCCTTCAGTCAGCTCCATATCCCCCAGCGCATTCAGGAATCATTTGGGCTCCATCAGGCGTCTGGGGCGGACCATCCTAATAGGTCCTTGTCCCCTGCGGAGGGCGTGCGGCATCGAGAGATCTATATTCACCAGATAGTGATCTGACCATGACACGGGGCTAGAAGAATTTACCCCCATTTTCAGAGCACTTTCCTCCCCTCCCGAGACAAACACAAAGTCGAGAGCATGACCGGCTACATGGGTAGGCCCTATATTACTAAGGTGCAGATCCCAAGAAGTCATGGTTTCCATGAAATCCCGAGGAGCTCCTGTGAGGACAGTCTCGGCATGTACGTTGAAATCCCCCATCACCACAAGGTTGGGGGAGAGCAACCGCACCGCCGAGATCACCTCGAGCACCTCAGTCAGGGATTCTGCTGTGCAGCGGGGTGGGCGGTACACAAGTAGAATCCCTAAACTGCCCTTTGGGCCCAACCTCCAGTACATGCAATCAACAAACTTGGTCTCATGGAGAGGGGGTCTGGCGAAACACAAAGATTCCTGGTAGATAACTGCCACTCCCCCTCCCTGCCTACCAATCCTCGGCTGTTGTGCATATCGGAAACCGGCTGCACACATGGCCTCAAGTATAGGAGCTGAGGCCTCATCCAGCCATGTCTCCGTAATACATACCAGGTCTGCGTCCTCATCCAGGATCATATCATGGATGAGTGATGTTTTTTGTACCACAGACCTGGCGTTACACAGCAGCAGTCGAAGATTGGATGGAGTTCTGCTTCCCCCAGTTATCTTCTGGTGGTCAACAGGCCCGGAACAAGGGATGGATATTAAGCATCTATCCCTAGTTCCCCAACGCCGGCTTGGCCTGTTGCCCACGTCTCTCCAGAGTCTGCCGCCTAGCCTTTGAATATTGTGGCTCTCCACCCTCCCCACACTATCCCCCTCCGGTCTACACATAGCTCCCTTCTATACGCCAACAGGCAGGCCTACTCCCTAAAAAACAATAAAAAATAAAAATAAAAATAATAAAAAATACAAATACAAATACAATAAAAATACAATAAAATAAATAAAAAAGAAAGCAGCAGCACAGCAGCAAGAGCAGCAGCCTCTCCTTCCCTTGGCGGTGATGGTCTCTTCCTCCTGCAGGCACTGGGTCTCCCAGGCCACCTCAGCCAGCCGGCTTATGTATCCCTCCAAAGAGGGACAGGTGGTGAAAATCAGTCCTAGCTGGCTGGGTACCTGGGGCCTGGTCCTGCCAGGCAGAAGTCCTACAGGGAAGGGCGGTGGAGGTGGTGGTCCCACAGCAGCAGCAGCAGCAGCAGCAGCAGCAGCAGCAGCAGCAGCAGCAGCAGCAGCAGCAGCAGCAGCAGCAGCCTCTCCTTCCCTTGGCAGTGATGGTCTCTTCCTCCTGCAGGCACTAAAGTCATTCAGGAGATGAACCAGTTCCAACTGTTTAAATAATCAAAATAATTTTTCATGATGTGCCAGAATCACCTCCACCAATGATTAAGATTGTTTATTTTTTTTCTTTGTCTTTTATTACAAATTGCAGGGCCTTAGGCCATCACAAAATAAATAAATAATATACAACAAAATTTATTTATACAATTTAAAACAAATACTAATAAATTTTAAAATATAATAGAACAACAACTTCTATTATTCTAGAGAGCTTCTATTTCACGTAACGTTCTGAGATAAATTTAGCTCGTAATTTCTGGGCTGCTATCACAAACGGATACTCTATGAGTTACCTCTGGATTTAAGTCGGACATTAATAAAAATATATTATCAGCTTCGGTGAACAGCCCATTGTTGTCTAACCACATCTTTAAGAACTTAGTTCTAAGGTTCTGATAAATTGAACAGTGAAACAATATGTGTGGCAGATCCTCCTCCCCGTTAGAGCCGCAAATACATTTTCTTTGGTCCTTTGGGATACCAGATATCCGACCTTCTCTATCAGCATTAGGCAAAGTAAAAAAGCGTAATGCAGTAAATGCATGTCTAAAGCTGATGGGAAGGGGCTGTGTCAAGTAAGGAGAACAATTGTGATCAATTTTAAATCTCCAATACCATGGGGCCACTCGTGAGTTTAATAAAGTTAAATGGTCTAAATACTCGCAATGTTGGAAAACAGCCTCACGTAATCTTTTGTTTGAACATAGGGAGTTGAATTCCTGTATAGTTATATGGTATCTATGTAATAGATCATCTAATTTACTCCCCCAAAGGTTAAGTATAAATGGATGGTTAAGACAAAGATTTAAAATTTCCTTGTCCTGCGGTGTATTAAGTGATCTCAAAAACTTCAAAAGTGTAAAATGAATGTGCGCACTCAATGGAGGAAGGCCAGTCTCAGCTCGAAGCATTGCAGCTGAAGTTCCTGGGGGGAGGGATAATAGACGCCTAAGAAAGTTAGTCTGGATGGTCTCTAAGGATGAAATAATTTCATTATCTCATCCCCAAACTGATACACCATACAGAACCTGTGGGATTACTTTAGACTTAAATTTTTTTAAAGCTGGTAGAATCAGATTACCTCCAACAGAGCGATAAAACTTTAAAATTGCTCCCACCGTTTTTGCCGCAGTTAGCTTTATAGATTGCAGATGGCTTTTCCAAGAGAGGGTATCCGAAAAGTTTACTCCCAGATGCTTATATACACGGCACTGTTCCAACTGATGGTCTGCCATTGACCATCGGTGTCTAACTTACCGAAAACTAAAACTTTCATTTTTCCATAGTTTACATTCAGCCTTTCTTTTATACAGAGATCCTGGAGTCTTCTCATCAGCTTTCTTAAGCCGGTAGGGACTAATGAGAGAAGAACCATATCATCAGCATAAAATAATGCGGACACCTTCCTTTGCCCAATAGAGGGAGGGAAATATTGAGGATCAGATAGTTCAGAAATAATATTGTTTAAAAACAAATTGAAAAGCAGAGGGGCTAAAAGACACCCTTGCTTAACACCCCTCTCTACCGCTATCGGGTTCGTCATATCTCCATGTTGGTTTACTCTAACTAGGGCAATGGTGTTAGTATATAACCCTTATAAGATATAATAAATATATAACCCTTATAAGATATAATAAATATATAACCCTTATAAGATATAATAAACGGCGATCTATTTTCATATTATATAATTTGGTCCAAAGGATATTCCTATCAACAGAATCAAAAGCTGCGGCCAAATCGACAAAAGCCACATACAGATGCTTTGTAGGGCCAATCATATTCTGTTTTGCCAAAAAATAAAGAGTTAGACAATGGTATATCGGAGAGGAACCTTTTCTGAAGCCAACCTGTTCGGGATGTATAAGCTGATTTGAATCCACCCATTGTTCTAACTTTTGGAGAAGAAATTTACTATAAAGTTTAGACGCCACATTTAATAAACTAATTGGGCGGTAATTAGAAGGTTCAGAAGGGTCACTTTTTTATAAATTGGGACTATGATATTCCGTCTCCACCCCGTGGGTATGATTCCAGACTCATTGATTCTGGAAAATAAACGTGCCAGGATGGGAGCCCA
Source organism: Rhineura floridana (assembly GCF_030035675.1). Lineage (NCBI taxonomy): Eukaryota > Metazoa > Chordata > Lepidosauria > Squamata > Rhineuridae > Rhineura > Rhineura floridana. Next base: position 77,219,165 of record NC_084486.1, on the reverse strand, counting down.
CCATTCCGGAAATTGCTTAAATACTTCAGGCGGGAGAAAATCCTCCCCAGGAGATTTACCGTTTTTCAGAGAATCAATGAGAGATCTGATTTCTTCAGTAGTGACTGAGGGCCACACTGGCACCTTCATAATATCGATGTCTGGTATAATAGAGTCAGAAGAAGATATTGAAGAATAAAGTCTTTGAAAATGGGCATACCATGGGATTCCATAAAGGAAGCCACAGACCTGAACTTACAAGATCTGAACAGGGTGGTTCACGACAGATGCTGTTGGAGATCACTGATTCATAGGGTCGCCTTAAGTTGTAGTCGACTTGAAGGCACATTACAACAACAACAAACACCTGTAGAAGAGGGTACTGCTATTAAGAGCTGGATTACTACTTCAGTGGTCTCCTCGTTCAGATCTATCCCATCTTCCCAAATTCTCTATTTATTGATCTTCTCTGTCTTTGCACTTAGAGAGAGGCAAGGCCTAGAGGGGGGGGGAGAGGGAGTGCACTTCATGAACCCCACCTGCAGAATTTTGTCCCCTTAAATATTAGACGGGCACCACCTCTGTTATCTTTTTGGTGCCTACTGAAGACCTTCCTCTTTCAGCAAGCCTTTTAAGTAGAAACCTAATCCCAGTCTGTGTCTGCACTGGAATTAATTTTTAAGATGTTTTTAAAGCTTTTCAAAAACTACATTTTAAAAGATGTTTTGTTTTAATATGTTTTTAAGGATGTTTTAAAGTCTTTTTAAAAATGTTTTAGAGTGTTTTTAGTGCTTTTGTTTGCCACCCTAGGCTCCTATTGGGAGGAAGGGTAGGATGTAAATCTCATAAATAAATAGTAACTTTATATGTTTAGATGCTCAAGTAACGTTGATAGTGTGAAGAGTATTACATATTGGGAGGTTAGAGGGACCTCTCACACACAGAGTGGGACGTTGTAGCTGTTTGAAAGAGATCCCTACTTTGAAACATAAAGTACACAGGGGCCTGGTAGCAGAGAATAAACTGTGGTAACTCTCAGAGGATGCTTGTCATAATTCGTAAAATCTTGGGTACAAAGGGGTAGTCAAACATTCATAATAGCAACATTGTGTGTAATTGGAAAATGTGATCTGCTGTTCAGATTGCTATTGGTATGAAATGCTATAGTGTCCAGTTGCATTTGAACAATTCTTTTAAAAGTCATTCAGATTCAATGTACAGCTTTTGTATACAAAAATAGGTAACTGAAATTGTAGATAATCTGTTGCTTATATTAATTGCCTCTTATAATGGACAAATTGAAATTTCATTAGCTTATTTGTTACAAGGCATGTGTTCTATTAACTGCTCAGTAATGTGCTTGAAAGAAATCTCATTGGAGTCATTGAAGTCCTTTCACTGACTTTCAAATCAGTTTTTGGCTTGGGTCCCAAATGAACCTAAGCCCCCTTTTTAATCTTTGAAACACTGATCTACCTTCAGTATCATAGCTGAAGTGAATATAGTTCCAGACACATTAGAGGACGGGCTGGGTTAATACTATGTCATAAATCACTTTCCTTCCTTCCAGGGGTTTAACAAGGATAGATGTCAGGTGTAGCATCTTGCCACTTAGTCATGATTTGGTGACAAGGGCCTGCTGTTCAAATATTAATTCAAAGTAACACTATTGCCTGTTTTGCAGTGCTGCCAAGCTACTGGACAAGAATCTATACTCTGTCAGCACCCCGAATCCTCTGCTTCCTTCTCCTGCAAGTCTTCAGCTTGCTCAGCTGCAAGCCCAGCTTACCCTGCACAGGCTAAAATTGGCTCAGACAGCAGTCACCAACAACACAGCAGCTGCAACAGTCCTGAATCAAGTTCTCTCCAAAGTGGCCATGTCTCCGCCACTGTTCAACCAATTAAGACATCCTTCCATGTTTAACTCTCCTCAGGGACATATTGGTGGGGTGGGAGCTACCAGCACTAGATTCCCACCTGGTGGAATACATTTTTCAACACAAAATCCCTCTTTGGCAGTACCAGGTGGAATTCTGGGATCTGTAGGTAATGTTCAAAATCAAAACCCAAACACTGTGGTCATAAATCCTTTTGGAGGTGTAATATCTCAGACAGCTGGACAAGAGACTGTAGTTATGGGACTAAATAAGACTGGCATCTCCTCTGCTTCAGGTGGATTTTATGACTATGGTAAACAAGTATTTCCCTCTGATGCTGAACAGTGCAGCCAGCATGGCTTTGTGACGAGTGGGTCTCATTCAGTCCCAACTTCTTCTGGAGTTGGAACCTATGATCGCCATTTTGGTAAGCATGACAACCAGCCAGGATTTCAGAAAGACTTTTATGGAGTGACTTCTAAAGACCAGCACACAGCTGGTGTACAGTCTTTGACTTTTGCTGGTGATCCACATAATTCTCATCAGATTATAAATCAAAAAGGCGAGGCAGGTCCTGTAATACATGAAACTGAAACAAAGCAGTGGGAAAATCCTTCTACTTTCCCTAACCAAAATAAGCCTGACACCATTCCCAATGCCAGCATGTGGTTGTCAACAAATGTCCCATATGAAATAAGAAACGATCTCTACAACCCTGAAGAACCAACGCCTGACACAAAATTTAGTGCTAGCACTCCTCTTCCTTTCAACAGAACCAAAAGCAGTATACAGAATTTCAGTAACTCACGAATGAGACAGAAGCAGGAACCAGATTTGTCAGTGAGACCTCTTCAGTCTCATGAGCTGAATGACTTTCATAGTATAGCACCTATTTGCTTCCCTCACATCTGCACCCTATGTGATAAGAAGATTTTTGATCTAAAGGTACGTTTTTTTCATTCAGAATTGGGCCTGCTTCTAATACTTGATAATGTGGTTCAGTAAATTAACTCCAAGGCATTCCTGATACCAGTTGTGTAAATCTCTATTAGTTTTGTTTACATTGTGCATTTGTTTTTAGTTGTGGGTTGTTAACATAGTTCTTGGGAATTCTTAATTAGTTTCTGAGGGTCAGCCTAGTTTCTTCCTTCATGGTAAGAATGCTACTAGACAAATTATATCACCTGTCCATTCTCACTAGAGTTGTTTAGATTTTACTTAAAGAAATTTAGCCAACAATACTTAGAAGAATGATTAAACCTGAGTCCCAGAATTTAGATGGAACTTGTGAAAAAAGCAGCTTAAAACATAAGGGGTTGTAGTTGGCGCTAATCCTACTCAGAGCAGACCCATTGAAGTTAACAGTCATGACTAGCTTTGGTTCGTTAATGTCAGTGGGCCTATTCTGAGTAAGACTTAGTTGAATACAACCCAAGGTCTACAATCCTAAGCGTATTTGTGTATCATTAAAATCAGTAGGGCTTGCTTCCAGCTAAATATGCTTAGAAACATTGTTAGTTGTACAGTAAGCAAATTTATAGTATACACAGATGATTTATAAATGTAGTTTTCCTTATACTCAAAGCACTTTTGAGAGTAGAGCTATAGTATTCTGATACTTAATAATATTTAATAAAGATCACATATTAAAGCAGAAAAAATAATCTTGATTCTGCAGTGGATGGGTTCATGGATAGGTGCCTCTCATCCAGTTGTCATAAGTAAGGCCATGTAAACCCTGTCAAGTTGTGCCTCATGTATATGGAAGCCCAGCCCTGGTAGTTTATTTTGCAAGATGGCTGTACTTGTAAAATGCTGTGCTTTCTCCATGAGAATGGATTATTAATGGAGTAAAATTTCCTCTGACGGGGAAATTGTGTCCTTAATAACAAAACTGATCAGAGAAATCGCTGTCCCAAAGTGTAGCTCCTGATCTTGCCATGGTACTCTTGCAATCTATCAGCTTTTAGTACCACTTCCCAGTCCCCAAGTGATATGCTTTTAGAACCTGATTCATATTTGTGAGCGAGTGGAAGAGGGCATCATATTGATCCCCAGGAAGGTGAGAAATATAGTTCGACATGATGAGAAAAGAAGGGGGGTTGAGATATTTTTCAGCTTTGTTGTCAGTGACTCTTGTGCTAGGAAATGTTTATAACTGAACAAATATTTTTTAAAACATACATACATTAAAATAAATAGATTTTTGAAGTTTTATGGGCACTCAGTATATTCAGCATTTCGGAAATATAATTTTTGGCTACAAGTTAACATAACCTTCCTTATTTTTTCTTTTAAAAAACAAAAATGTTGCAGTCAGGAAACTTAGTGTTATATAATTTTGTTGTATTTTGAAATTAAAAGTGTGTATGTAGCCTGATCACCAATTCTGCTGCACTGTAGGACACTGTACAGATAGGCATGGGGGAGGACTTCATCCGGTCCAAATTTTACAGTGGATCAACCTGATCTAGTGCTCCTGGGCTTGCTTGTGAAGCAGAATGCAACTCCTAATCAGACTACACATTTCTCCAGAATTTGTGGTGCTATTTTGGTGCATGGAAATGTGCACAAAAACAATATTTTACGTAAACAATGTGTAGAAAATGTGTATTTTATGAATGGATGCATTGAAAATTGTGTAATTCATGTGGAAAGTGTGTTCTGAAATGCATACCATTTAAATGAAGACTTTTGGTGTATTTGTTCAACAAATCTTAATAAAGTGAACAAATGATTAAAAGTTTGAATCTCACTAAAATTCATTTTTTGCTGGCAAGTAGTACCAATTACTGCTTTATTGTAATTTTAATGTATTTTTATTGTATACCACCTTGTGATTTCAAAAGAAATACAATATATGAATAATTTAATAAATAATAAAAATAACAAAGCAGAATAGAACAAACCTACAACTGAGCACCACCAAGACTGAAGTGGGATGGACTTAGGCTGCTTGGTCTATCTCAGTGTGCAGACATGGCTCCCTTACCCCAAAAATCCCAGTCTATACTAATGGTTCAGAAAATGTCCTGTTCTGTTGCTGTGCTCCTCCAGTAACACTGCCGTTAATGTAATGAGCAGTTCCTGCAGCTGGATGGTTTCTGGACTCCAGCTATGCAAGGAGGTTACGGGTTTTGAGGACCTGGGTCTGAGTGTCTGCCTAGTGCACATATGCAGAGTTAAAGTGGGTCAGATCTGTATCATTTGGAATAATTTCATGTCAAACCTTATTGGCTCATAAACCTGAATGGTATACAATTAATTTGGGCCATTCATAGACTGTATTATATAAATAAGCCTGCTGTATGAATTTTCTTCTATCTTTCCAGTATTTTATATTTTTCTCAATGTTTTCACATAGGACTGGAATCAGCATATTAAAGGACATCTTCACATTCAAAAATGCTTGACTTTCTCAGAGAAGTGAGTGTTAAGTATGGAAACAAAGTTGTGCCTGTAATAATGTGACTAATATAACAGTTATTTAGTAACTTCAGTAATATATGTTTATTGTTGTGATCTAGTCATAAAACATCTCAGTCATAAATACTATATGGATGTAGATTCTAGCAATTTACACAGGAACCTTTTGCAAATAAATGAATGTGTATGTTTTGAATCACAACACATACATGACAAACATGACATCAGGATGTGGCCTTGAGTACTGACGTCCTGTTACTTGTCTTGCAAGAAATTATATTGGCAAAGGCAGTCTCACAGATAGTGCTGTTCTTACTGGAACAAAGAGGATGTACACTGAGTCTAGATACAATTTCCATCTGAAACTCCTAGCTTCACTCCTGTACTATTTTTGACAGTCCTAACCATTATTTTGCCACTCCAGATCATTTGCATTCTTGATGCTTATAGGCTGAAGTTGTTGAGGAAACTTCAGGGAAGCAAACTGTAAAAATGCCCTATAACCTAATCCTAACATGGCACTGCTATAATACCAGTGGAATAATAGAATAAGTTTATGATTTCTGATAGCAAGTCCTAGTTTTTCCTAGTGTAGCTGAATTTCAACTTTTTTCCTTTTCTTCTAGCACAGACATATGTTGTTCAGCAGAAGGAATGTTGCACTCTTCTTCTCCAAATAATGCATCTGTGTTTAATCTTTCTGGTACTGAAGGTAAAATTACATAATTATATATATACAGTACATTCCTGTATGTGTCTATTCAGAAGTAAGCCCTGTTGGCTTCAGTGGGACTTTGCTTCCAGCACAGGATTGCAGCCTTAACTTTTTTTTAAGTTGGTATATAGTTGTAGCAAATGGGCTTATTTTTCATTTGATGTTTATGGGTACATGACATAATAGCTAAACTTTATTTATGCTGGAAGTTTAAACATTTGTAACATTCTGGAACAATATTTATGGGAACTAAGAGTAAATATACATTTGGATATACTTATAACTTTTGTGATCAAGCCACTCCAGATGATGATGATGATTTATTGCATTTATATACTGCCCCATAGCCAAAGCTCTCTGGGTGGTTTAAAACAATTAAAAACATTAAAAACAAATATACAAATTTAAAAAACACATTTTAAAAAGCATTTTAAAAGCACATGCTAAAATGCCTGGAAGAAGAGGAAACTCTTGACCTGGCGCCAAAAAGATAACAGGCGCACCTCATCAGGAAGATCATTCCATAATTTTGGGGCCACCACTGAGAAGGCCCTCTCCTTTGTTGCCAGACTCCAAGCTTCCCTTCAGAGTAGGCACCCAGAGGAGGGCCTTTGATGTTGAGCTTAGTATACAGGTGGGTTCGTGTCGGGAGAGGCGTTCCATCAGGTATTGTGGTCCCAAGCCATGTAAGGCTTTATAGGTTAAAACCAGCACCTTGAATCAAGCACGGAAACATACAGACAGCCAATGCAAGCAGGCCAGAATCGTTTTCATATGTTCGAACCGTCTGGTCCCTGTTACCAATCTGGTCGCTGCATTTTGCACAAGCTGCAGTTTCCGAACCGTCTTCAAAGGCAGCCCCATGTAGAGCGCATTGCAGTAATCTAACTTGGAGCTTACCAGAACATGGACATCTGAAGCCAGGTTATCCCTGTCCAGATAGGGGTTTAGCTGGGCCACCAACTGGAGTTGGTAGAAGACACTCTGTGCCACCGAGGCTACCTGAGCCTCAAGTGACAGAGATGGTTCTAGGAGAACCCCCAAGCTACAAACCTGCTCCTTCAGGGGAAGTGCAACCCCATCCAGGACAGGTTGAACATCCACCATCCGGTCAGAAGAACCACCCACTAACAGCATCTCAGTCTTGTCTGGATTGAGCTTCAGTTTATTGGCCCTCATCCAGTCCATTGTTGCAGCCAGGCACCAGTTCAACACATACAGCCTCACCTGAAGAAGATGAAAAGGAGAAATAGAGCTGGGTGTCATCAGCATACTGATGGCAACGCATTCTAACGCTCTGGATGACCACACCCAACGGTTTCATGTAGATGTTGAACAGCATGGGGGACAGAACTGACCCCTGCAGAACCCCATACTGGAGAGTCCAGGGTGCCGAGCAATGTTCCCCAAGCACCACCTTCTGGAGCCGACCCGCCAAGTAGGAGCGGAACCACCGCCATGCAGTCCCTCCCACTCCCAGCTCAGCCAGATGTCTTTAATAGCAACTCCTCGGATAATGAACTAGATCATCTGCTCAGGATGTCACATATTACCTGAATCTGCTGGGCATACGGACAAAGGGAAACTCCCCATAGCTGTGCCAGTGTTGCTAAACTCTAAATCTTTTAAATGAATCTAAGCCTTTTAAATTAACAGTAATAACAACAACAAAAGTCTGATTTTATTCCAGTGACTGCTTATTTCCTTGATGTTTTTATTTGATGTTTTATAGTAATTTACTGTAATTGAATTAGTTGGCTTATCTGCTAAAAATTATTTTATACTGCTTCAATATAAATATTTTTCAATTGATTTAGATTTATTATATGCAGATTTACTTTTTAATACACGTTCATCACTCTGGAAAGTTTTAAAGTTGAAAAATGTTTTTTAAATCCTTTAAACAAATAAAATCTGAATTCAGACATTTTGAAACTCTGAATCAGCCCACCAAGCACCCATGGCTGATTGGTCTCTTTAGGATCTTTGTTAGAAAAGGCAAAAAGCACAACTCATGCCCCATCCAGTGGTGCTACATTGAAAAAAGCTGCGTGAAGAGATTCAGTAACAGACAAATATGAGTACTTCTCGACACAGTGCATCGTTAAACCATGGAGCTCACCATCACAAGCTAGATGGCTTTAAAGGGGGATTAAACAAATTAAAATTAAACAAATTTATCATGGATGATAGGACTATCAGTGGCTATTAGTCATGATGGTTATATAGTACCCCCAGGATCAGAGGCACTATACCTCTAAATACTATTTCCTGGGGAACATGAACAAGAGAGTGTTGCACTCATGTCCTGCTTATGGGCTTCCCCTAAGCATCTGGAAGGCCACTGTGAGAACAGAATCCTAGACTAGATTGGTCTGATCCATCAGGGTTCTCCTTCTGTTTCTGCTGGGCAAGATGAACATGACCATAATGGATATCTTATTTTAACTTGATGCCTCAGTTGCAATTCACTGGGATCAGTAAATCTACCTTTTCCCCTTCTTTCGTCTGTAGAATGATTCAATTTCGGAAGAGAAAAAATGGGCCACCATAGCCTATAATTAGAAAAAGAATGCTTTGTAACATGAGCATATGCCTCAATAAACATGAAAGGATGAGACAGGGTTTACTTTCTCAAGGAAGAAAGATATTTAAGAAATAGTGCATCTTCATTGTTGCTGAATGTGTTCCATTTCTTTAGATTACTCTTTAAATGCTGGGTCATCATACAACTCTTCACCTTCATTTGGCCAGCCAGGTTCTACCTTCCCTTCCGTACCTTCTGGAGTAAATGTGAGTATATCACTTATTAAGTACAGGATTTAGCTCTTGGCAAACATCAAGGTTTGCTTGAACAACATTAAAACAAGATAACTCATTACCTTGAATGACTTAAAATATTTCTAATTAAGTTCTGAATTGCTGGTCCACATGTATCTTTGGGTTGGGCCCATACCCCTTCCACAGTCACATATATGGTTGGTCTGTGTTTCAGTAATATGTAGAAATAGAAAATATAATAATTAAAAGGCTTTTAAAGCCATCTGCTTCAAATGGTGTTTGATGTGTTTTTTGGACATGTTGCTTTTTTTGTTTGTTGCTTTCTTTTTTAATAAATAAATAAACAAACACTAAGAAGCCTCAAATGCTGCAACCTTTCCTCATAGGGAGACACTCTATCCCCTTGATAATATTGGTTGCCCTTTTTTGAACTTTTCCAGCTCTACAGTGGTGAGGCGACCAGGACTGTATGCAGTATTCCAAATGTGGTCATGTCATAGATTTGTATAACAGCATTATGATATCGGCAGTTTATTTTTTATACCTTTCATAATGATCCCCAGCATGGAATTTGCCTTTTTCACAGCTGCTGCACATTGGGTCAACATCTTCATTGAGCTATCCATTACAACCCCTAGGTCTTGTTCCTGGTCAGTCAGCGCCAGTTCAGACCCCGTGAGTGTATATGTGAAATTAAGATTTTTTGCCCTGACATCCATCACTTTACGCTTACTCATATTAAACTGCATTTGCTATTTTACTGCCCATTCACTCAGTTTGGAGAGGTCTTTTTGGAATTCTTCACAATCTTTTTGTTTTAACAACCTGAACAATTTAGTATCATTAGCAAACTTGGCCAACTAACTGCTGTGGATCGTTTATGAACAAGTTAAAAAGCACAGGTCCCAATAGCAATGCTTGGGGGATTCCACTTTCTATAGCCCTCCATTGGGAGAACTGTCTGTTTATTCCTACTCTCTCTTTCCTACTACTTAACCAGTTCCTGATCCACAAGAGGGCCTTTCCTCTTATTCAATGATACTTTTCACCACTTTTTCCTGGGACGGACATTAGGCTAACCAGGTTGTAATTTCCAGTACCCCTCCCCCCAGATCCCTTTTTAAAAATTGGTGTTACATTGTCTACTTTCCAGTCTTCAGGTATGGAGGCTGATCTGAAGGACAAGTTGCATATTTTTGTTAGAAGGTCAGCAATTTCACATTTGAGTTCTTTGAGACGTCTCGAGTGAATGCCATCTGAACCTGGTATTTTGTCAGTTTTCATTTTGTCTAATAGGCTTAGATTGTCATCTCTCATCACCTTAGTTTGTTCCTGCAAAATAAGTTCAGGCACAGGGATCTGCCCTATTTCTTCTGTTGTAAAGACAGATGCAAAAAATTCATCCAGCTTCTCTGCAATCTCATTATCCTCCTTTAGCACACCTTTGCTTGCCATCCAAGAGTCCAGCCACCTCCCTTATCCTGCTACTAATGTATTTAAAGATTTTTTTGTTGTTGGTCTTCATGTTTTAAGCAATGTGTTCCTCATATTCTTTGTTGGCATCCCATATTAACTGTTTGCACTTCTTTTGCCAAAGTTTGTGTTCCTTTTTGTTCTCATTTGGATAGGACTTCAATTTTTGAACGAAGCTTCCTTGCCTCTAGTAGTGTCTTTGACTCTACTTGATAACCATGTTGGCATCCTCTTGGCCGGTGGTATCTCTTCTGATCTATGATATACACTCCAGTTTTGCTCTTAATATTGTGTTTTTAAATAACTCCAAAATGCTTGGAGTCCTTCTTGACTCTGCCTTTCAACTTCCTTTTTACCAATCCCCTTGGTTTTGGGAAGTTTCCTCTTCTGAAGTCAAGTGACTGTGGTGGTTGCTATTCTGTTTTGTTTTTTATGGAATGAATTTGTTTCTTTGTTTTTAATTCTGTTGTCAAGTTGCAAATAAAATAAACAAACAAATAAACCATAGTTTCTCTATCTGTTCAGATTAGAACCTACAGGTTTCTAGATCCTGATTTATTTCTGAGTAAACCTGTGGGCCAGCAACAGGGAACCTCTGGTCCATGGGTCTAATTAGTCCCAGCAAGTGGCCCTATTTAGCCCACAAGGGGTATTTCCCCCTAAATCACACCCACCTGTGGGGCAGGTAGAAACACAGCTGTCAAGGAACAATAGGGAGCCTTAAAGGGCTCCTGATAGTTCCTTGGGAAGGGAGACTTTCTGACAGTGCCTATCAACTGATCAGCAGTGACAGCAAACCTGCAAAGATCAACTGTGCTAAGGAGTTCCCACATCAGATACTTTGTAGCACAGCTATTCCCAGCAGGCTTCCCGTAAGTGCTAATCAGCTAGTTTCTTCCACACTTTGAAGAAATCTGCTGGAATCAGTTGTCCAAAGTTGGCTTGCTGTATTCTGGCTGAGATTTGCACTTATGTCAAGCTGTAAGTACAAGTATTTCATTGCATCGTCAGCTTGAATTGAAGCCAATGATGCAGAAAATCTTCCTTTGTAGGTGCAGTTCAAGCCATGCCCTCAAAGGATTTTGTTTTGGAAGGGGAGCGGGGGAGTTATCCAACATCAATGTGATGTCAAGGGATTAACATTTGTCAAATGGGGTTGACAACAAGGGGTTGGAGAAGACAGAATCTGGGCCATTGGCCAAATCTTGTTTTCCATCCCTGATGTAGGCTATGCCCCTTTTTGGAGAAGATAGTGAATGCTTGCCTTCCTGATCTACATTTTTGTAAACTGATTTCTGTAAAATGTTTTTATGAAATGCTGTGCTTGGAAGACAATTGAGAAACTTCAGCAAGAACAGAATGCTGCCTATCTCTTGATAAAGTTTGGGAAGTAGGAACTAATCCAGTCTCTTCTGTGGAAACTGCATTGGTTACCAGTTTGATTTTGAGCCCAATTTAGGGTGCTGTTTCTTACCTTTAAAGCTTCCCTAGCCTGGGACCCACATACTTCTAAGTCAGTCTCTTCCCATGAGCCCAGATGCTACCTACACTGTGATCCTGTTCTACATGTTCACATATCACACTAAACCATGGTTATGTTCTTTGGCCGGAAGACTTGTCCAGCTAATAATCTTGTATTGTAGTTCTGTGCTGCTGTTTTGATTAATCCTTTGGAGAGGTAGGAAATAAGAGTTTTAAATGAATAAATATTTTCCATGAATGATGCATTATAAGTTGCTATACTGATGAAGAAAAAGCCTTTGAAATGTTAGAATTCACCGTTAGAGGAAGTGACTTTTATTTACAGTGTTACCAATAAGGAGATGCCAATATATGTATTAATTTTCCCATGGACTCCTAACAGGATTGGAGCCTTAACAAAACCACTGAGAAGGAATATAAGCCTGTTCAGTAGAACCCCGAAAACCTTTTAAAAAAACTCTTAAAGATATGAGTGCTCTCCTCCCCCCAATAGGCTAATTCGTCTATCTTCTCCATAAAAACATTGAAAGAAAACTTTCTGAGCCTCCATTCCTTTTGTATTTTTCAAGTTATTAGCCTGGTGGGGGAAACCCTTTAACTCAAAATGACTTTTCTGCAATTAAATTCAGCCTTGAGAATCAAGCTGACAGAATATATCACAATTATATAAAAAACCATGTTTAGAAAAAATGAAATAAAAAACACCTTTAGTTTGACTTAGATAGCGCTTCTCCGTAGAGAAATGTACGAATTCATAACACAGGGTTACACCATGCCAACATTAATTCTTGTAATTTGTCACTGTGAAGTATACTAGACATGAAGGACAAATGTTACTGTATAGACATAGTAGATTAGATGTGCCAAGTGTCTTAGTCATTGACCAAGCCGCAGGCACCTCAACAGAGTAGCAGTGGTTTGGCTGACAGTGGATCATCAGAAGCAGGAAAGAGACAAATCTATGACACTTGCCCACCTGCTCCCATGGAGCTGCTGCCTTCCATGGGCAGGGTGTGTGTGTGCTGAGAACATCAGAGGCAGAGTTGTGACTGGATCCAGCTGTAACTACCCATCCATCTTCTCTGGGTAGATAAAGGTGGATCAGCTGCAAATGGGAATGACCATGGTGAGGAGACACCAAAGGGAATTTTCCCTTTTGGGTTAGCCACTTGGAGAAAGTCCTGGGTAGTATCGGTATCTTTTCCTGTTAGTTTGGTTAGTGGGAGTGGTGGAACTCCTGCCTCCCCCATCCCCAGGTGAAAGGTCAGTGTGGAAGAAAAGACTCATGTGAAAGTCAGGGATATGAACTTGATGGTTCGAAGGAGGAGATCTTGGCCCAGACCTAGAAAGTGGCAGTAGTATGTAGTTGGGGCTTGATGCTCCTGTTACTCTGTTCCACTCCATTTTTTTAATCTTCCATTGCATGTTTAAGTTGTGACTTCCTGCATTGTATATTGCGCACTGGGACAGTTTTACAATCTATCTGGTTTGTGAGCTGATGGAGAAATATATGTCTGATGGAGGGGGCAGGTGGAGTTGCAGGGTGTTGCCAATACCAGATTGGTTGGAATCAAAGGAGTAAAGAGTGTAGACAGTTAGTTCCTATGGCTGTTTCCAGAGCCCCTTCCCGATTCCTTGAGTCTTAAGTACTATTATTGTTGTTGTTGTTGTTGTTATTGTTATTACATTTGTATACTGCCCCATAGCCGAAGCTTTCTGGGCAGTTCACAACAATTAAAAACAAGTATACATATTTAAAAACACATTTTTTAAAAAACAATTTAAAAACACATGCTGAAATGCCTGGGAGAAGAGGAAAATCTTGACCTGGTGCTGAAAAGATAACAGTTTTGGCACCAAGCAGACCTCTTCAGAAAGATCATTCCATAATTTGGGGGCCACCACTGAGAAGGCCCTCTCCCTTGGCCATCTATCTAACCCTGCTAATTGTTGGTACTGCTAGTGAATGCCTGGTCAGTCCAAAATAAAACATCACTCATTTACGACGTGGATGAGGGAGCTGACATGGTCTGCATAACTGAGATCAGCTGTGGAGGGGGCTGGGATGGACTGGATCTGACCTAGCTCTGTCCATTTTGGTACTCTGTGCAGCACCAATCCTGATTTGTGTGCTTGTATGTTGCAGTCATCCATCAAAAAATCCCTTTCTCTTACCATGTAACCAGCCCATTTGGAAGCTAGATAGGTAGGTAGGTAGGTAGGTAGGTATGTAGCTGGTTGTTTAGTAAGTAAGTATACCGCTTCACACTTGAAAAGAAGCCTCTAAGCAATTTACAGTGTTGGGGAAAAAATCAAACAAAATTACACATTTAAAACAATACAAAATGTCTAAAAGAAACCATCTTAAACAGTAACATGTTAATATTAACAATAGACATTATAAGAACCAAATTACATATTTAAGACAATACAAAACATTTTTTTAAAAAAATCTTAATGTTAATATAACCTTAATTAATATAACCTAAAATAACTAACATAATAAATCATAATCACTACTAACAGATTAAAACATAGATATACCAGGAAGACAAAACAAAGCAACTCACCAAACACATGTATCTGTACAGGTAGAAGCATCACTCCCACTTCTGTTGCGACCACTCCAGCTTAACACTCTCACCAAAAGGTGGGGCAACACTACACACTCCCCATCCCTGGAGCTCCCTCCTCTCACCAGGGAGCACCCACAATCATTCCACCCCCATACAACACCCATAACAATAGAGGGTAACACCATCCTTGAGGATAATGCACAAAGTGATCTGCAGTAGCACAAGTTGTATGTCCATGGAAGGGGATTTGAAGATGCATCGTGTTGCAACCATCCAGCAACTATACTTTTTTTCCCCCACCAGTAAGCTGGCACACTCCATTAATACCTTATAGGCCAGAATCTTGTGCTCAAGCTGTTCACCCCTGTCTGAGAGCCGCAGGACAAAAGCCCTTTTGCTGTCTCCCTTCAGCTTGCGCTCTTGTTAGGCACGAGTTTAAATAGGTACCTGGAGAGAGGGAAAATAGCCTTCAGTCAGGGTCCCAGCTGTACCTCCTTTCACTAACACACACACACTACCAGCTCTACCCTCCAGTACTTCTTGCCAGACACGAGTTTAAATAGGTACCTGGAGAGAAGGAAAAAAGAGGGTATGAGGGCTTGTACCTAGTATTTGGTCAGAGAGACAGACTTGGTGTTGGTGGACTACCCACTGGACTGCCCAACAACCTCCTTGATAGTGATGGTTTCTGGTGTGCGATTACAGAATCCAAGGCCTGTAGACCTGGTACTTCAATATCCATGCTGGGTCTGCCTTGGTTGGCCAGCTCAGGATTTCATGGTTACCATGACAACCATGGAGTCGTCTCAGTACATCATTGACCCAATGCATGTAATACCCCCAGTCTGGTGCTGGAATGGACTATGAGTGGTGCAGGGGGAGATTGCTACCCTGTAGTCATGAACAGCTGAATGACTCTAAGTCAGAATTCCTCCCCCCCCAAAAAAAAACCACACAAAGTTTTGTGAAGTTTGGGTTGATTGGTGAGGTTTGGGTTGATTATGACTAACTTCCTTGAAGAGGTGGGTTACTAATTAAGATGGCCTACCCCCAGAGTATCATGGAATGCTCTGGGAGATTTTCTGGTTGACATGGCTGGCACTCCTGTTGATGCCCTTGTCTCACTGTGGAATGGTGAGATGGGTAGAGCTCCTCAACTTCAGCCATGTGGAGCCCAGAAGCAATTAAATGGGTGGAAAACAGCAGGAGCCAGGGACAGGGTTAATGCCTCCTTATGGTGGTGAAGCCTGCTGCTTTGAAAGAAGCGGTGGTATGGGCCTTCTTGAAGAGACCTTTTAGGAACTTAGAAGGTTTCTTGTTAAGCTAAACAAACCTCCCATTTGCATTTTAAATACCTCCTCCTGCAATTTATCCTGTTGCAGGATATTATCCTCTTAACCTATCGCTTGCTCTAAGCCCCCAACTCCTCAACTCTTCATCTCTTTCAGCATTATCTCCACACACTCTTTGTTGGACTCCTGCTTTTTGCTCACAATCACCATGATTGCTCACACCCACCCAGCAGCATCTGAGCTCTCGATCTAACCCTCTTTTTATACTTGTCCTTTCTGGCCCACCCAACTGTGCAGCTGTTCCAACTGCTTCACAAGGCTGTCCCTGGATGGAGAGGTTTTAGATCATTACCTCCCAGTCACAAATATCCCCTTCAAGGGCAAGGTGATGAAGACATTTATCTGTAAGCATTCTTAGTTGAAAAAGATTATCAAGATCCATTTCTGTCTGGCTTAAGACTTGGGTACATCATTAAAATGTTGGGTGCTCTGACTGATAACGTTTTATAGGGGAGACATGGTGGGGAATGCTTGTTGATTCTTCTTGATCTCTCAGTGGCTCTGATAATAATAATAATAATAATAATAATAATAATAATAAATTTTATTTCTAGGCCGCCTATCTGGCTGCACAAGCGGCCACTCTAGGCGACGTACAAGATCAAGTAAAATACAACATACAAACTATAAAAACCCAAGAACTACAATATAAAACGAAACCGAACCCACCCATAGCTAAAACCAATAAAATTAGGCTACCCCAGGGATCTTGTAGGCCTGCCTGAATAGCCAGGTTTTCAAGGCTTGGCGAAAACTTGGCAGGGAGGGGGCATGGCGAAGATCATAAGGGAGAGTGTTCCAGAGGGTGGGGGCCACGATTGAAAATGCCCTTGTAACACCGGAGTGATGTGATCGCGGCGACGGCTGTTCGTAATCAAACGTGCCGCCGCATTCTGTACCAGCTGCAGTTTCCGGACCATTTTCAAGGGTAACCCAACGTAGAGCGCATTACAGTAGTCTAAGCGAGAGGAGACCAGGGCATGTACTACCCATGGGAGAAGATGGACAGGCAGATAGGGTCGCAGCCTCTGTATTAGATGTAATTGAAACCAAGCTGCCCGGCTCACTGCCAAAACCTGAGCCTCCATGGACAGCTGGGAATCAAGGATGACCCCGAGGCTGCGGACCTGGTCCTTCAGGGGCAATTTTACCCCATTGAGCACCAGGTCTAAAGCTCCTAATCTTTTCCTGTCTCCCACGAGCAGTACCTCGGTCTTGTCAGGGTTTAGCTTCAGCCTATTTCCTCCCATCCATTCACTTACTGACTCCAAGCACTTGGAAATGGTCTCCACAGCTAACTCTGGCGAGGACTTAAATGAGAGATAGAGCTGGGTGTCATCCGCATATTGGTGGCACCGCAGCCCAAATCTCCTGATGATGGCTCCCAGCGGCTTTACATAGATGTTGAATAGCATGGGGGCAAGGATAGAACCCTGTGGCACACCACAATTGAGAGGCCAAGGGTCCGAGACCTTATCCCCCAATGCCACCCGTTGATGTCTGTCTGAGAGATAGGAACGGATCTAGATAAGGCTAGATGATCATCTAGATGATCATCTAGATAAGGCTTCCCTTGGAGATGGTCCAAAAGCTGCAGCTGGTGCAGAATGTCGATGCCCATTTGTTCTCTGGGGCAGTGAGATGGGATCACACTCCACTAGTCCTGAAAGCCCTGAACCTAGCATAGGACCCATGCACTTGAAGGAGTGCCTTCCCCAGTAACAGCCAACCCAGACTTTGAGATCCCCAGGGGATGCCCTGCTCATGGAATATGGCCCAGGAGCTGCTACATGAACCATGGCCAGCACCTTAGCTATGAAACTTGATCACAATTGATATCTGATTGTCCACCACATTTTTCTTGTTCACACACCAGTTTAAAACCATTTTTTTCTGGCAACCTTTGAAATGTAATGGGCGTAACAGTATTTGTCTAACTTACTGCTTGCTAATATATTGTACTATATATTTTAGTTTGTATTGTAGTTTTAACTTTGTTTTAATGTTGTATTTTATAATAATAATAACTACAACAACAACAAATAATACTATTTAGCATAAATATGTTTAGGATAGACATAAATATTACTCTGTCCTAACTATATTGATCCAAGTGTTCATTGTCACTAAATCTGATCTGAATGTATTTTGAGCACTGTATGGAAAACAGATGTCTGAGATGTGAAATGAATTAGTAAGGTTAAAGAAGAAAGACAACATGAATTTGTCTTTAAGGTTTGTCTTCATATAGAGACCGAGTTAATAAAATGATTTATAAATGCATGCACCTAGCTGGTTGCTGTTTTATATATCTGCGTCTAAATGTATTTTTAATAATTTCAATTGCCACAGTTGCCACAAAGGAAATGTACCCCAGGCCGAGTAGTACACATCTGTAACCTTCCTGAAGGAAGCTGTACAGAGAATGATGTTATTAATCTTGGACTTCCCTTTGGAAAAGTCACTAATTATATCCTTATGAAATCTACCAATCAGGTATATTCTGTTCTTTACTGTTTGTAATAATAAAAGCATAAATATGGGAAGATAATGTTTGAGTGTTGAAAATAAATGGCATATTCTTAAAGTGTAGTAGTTATTGCGAAAGTGACTATGCGTAGTGAGTTCTTTGTCCTTTCAAAATAATTATTTGGGTTTTTTTAACAAAGCAAATTGAGTATACTTTAGTTCAGTTGTGTAGTTTATGTTATTGTATTTTCAGATTCCTAAATATTTTATAGGAACTTGATATTCCCCAAAGCACAATGCAGTGTTATGTGTTAAGAATTCTACTGTAAACTGAAATCTCGTCATATGTTAACAATTTTATTGCAAACTGAAACACAGGAATGCCATATAGGAAATTAGCGCACGTGACATTTTCTCAGTGGAGGAGAACATCCTCATATAGGTTTAGCTTTTCCTGCCTGCTCTTAAGTGTAAAATTAAGTTTTTTCTTGTGGAAAGAGCATAACAGTTTTCTGTATTCATAGAAGAGAGCAGGCTTTTGGAGCAACCCTGTAGTCAAATAACCAAAATGTGTGACATTTTGCAGTGGCCAGATTGATAACGGGGACTAGGCGCTCCGATCATATAACACCGATCCTGGCTCGCTTGCATTGGCTGCCTATATGTTTCCGGGCCAGGTTCAAAGTGCTGGTTTTGACCTATAAAGCCTTATACGGTGCGGGACCACAATACCTGGTGGAACGCGCCCCCGATATGAACCTTCCCGTACACTACGCTCTACATCGAAGACCCTCCTCCGGGTACCTACCCATAGGGAAGCTCGGAGGATGGTAACAAGAAAAAGGGCCTTCTCAGTGGTGGCCCCTGAATTATGGAACAATCTCCCGGATGAGGTACGCCTGGCGCCAACATTATCTTTTCGGCGCCAGGTTAAAACTTTCCTCTTTTCCCAGGCATTTTAGCATTTTAGTATGTGTTGAAAACTGTCTTGATTCTTCTGGGAATTTTTATATTTTTAAAGTTTTAAAAAGTTTAAATCTGTTTATATGTGACCTATTGTATTTTTGATGTTGACTGTTGTGCACCGCCCAGAGAGCTTCGGCTATGGGGCGGTATAGAAATTTAATAAAATAAATAAATAAATTTTATCACATAGTTCCAATACAAAGGACTTTGATGCCTGACATCCAGTGGCCCAAAGGTCACCTTCCTTCCTATTACACTTTAGTGCTGTAGACATTAAGAGTAGAAGTGAATTTTGTAGTTCCCCATTGGCCATGGAAGCCCTCTTCCGTCTAATTTTGTAAACCTAATAATGGAACTTCTGTGGTTTCTTCCAATAGAGAAGGACCTTCTGAGCCAGGACTATGTATTCAAATTGGCTGCACATCAGAGCCTGGAAACCAAGAGACAACCTTTAATGCCTTCTGCTGTAATGCAAGCTTAAAGCCAACTAGGCCCTTTCCTCCCAGATCAAGGAGCTTTTAGGTTTTCTTCATGGATAAGGGTGAGCATCACAATATGCTCAAGTGGCATCACTTGATAGCATCAGCTATCTCATCTATTTTAGGCTGGAGGAGTACAGTACACGTCACAGATGAAGTTTTTAGACAGAGGCTACTCTTCCTTCCATAGTTTCTCCCACCTGAGAAATGCATAGAATTCTAAAGGTGTTCATAAGACCTCCCCTGAACCCATCCGAAATCTGTCCTTCAAAGTGTAAATTTGGCCTGAAGGATCTCCAAGTGAGGAAAATGAGGCAGGATCATACTTCTTACAAATTCAGCCTTTATTCCTAAGGAGATCCCACTATTTCATAAGGCACAAGATTTCACTTTGCCATCCTTCTGCCCTAATACAGAGCACACTGAGGAAAACCCAAGATTTACTCTAGACATATGGAGGGTTCTCAGAGTTTACTTGAAGTGCACAGAGATAGAAATGCTGGTGAAGCTTGCCAGGCTTAGGTCCAGAAATGAGCTTTAGGGGCTCATAATGGTAGTTTCTAAACAGAGACATAAATCATGAGCTCCCAATTTTTTCCTCTAGCTTATCCCCTAGTCTTCAATTTCCTAGCTTGGCTTTTAATCCTGACAGTCCTCCTAGTCATCCAGGCTCCCCACTCTTCTCCATAACTCCATCAGTCCTTAGAAAGAGAAAATAATAGTGATCTTTTTTTCCTTCCCAGCACGTGCTGTGAGAGAGGGGGGCATGTGGGAACTTTGGGGGGAGGGATGGATGGAAGAGCCCTGGTTGGATACTAATATACTATGAATCTGCAGTTTTTATCAAATTTGTTTATTTTTTACAATATGATTTACAAGGAGAACTGTAAACTACTTCTGTATTATTACAGGCTTTTCTAGAAATGGCCTATACTGAGGCAGCTCAGGCTATGGTGCAGTACTACAAAGAGAAACCTGCAATGATAAATGATGACAAGCTGCTCATTAGAATGTCTAAAAGATACAAAGAACTTCAGCTGAAGGTAAATAAAATAGTTATCCTGTCTTTCTGTGAATGTTTATGTTAGTTGTTAAATGGCCTTCATCTCTATTATATTGTTTACAGATAAAACTTCGTAAGCTATTTTTTCCTATTTTGTCCTGTAACCATGTAATTATTGTTTTACCTGTGTGTACATTCATGAGTATGGGTCTCTTTTCTGCTTAGACACTAAAAGTATCAGACAAGCAAGATCACTGATTGCTCTCAGAGATTCTTGCCACCGTCATCATGTTCCACTTCTCTACAAAGTTTCAGCCAGCTAATTCTAGAGGCGTTATAAATTTCCTTCTTCATTTTTTTCCATCTAATAATTAGCAGCACTAGTCCTGCATAATAAACTCCTCCTGTGTCATCCGGATAGACTGTGTCAGCAAAACTTCATCTGTGGGGCTTTCTAGTGCATAATACATTTTCTAATGCCCTGACCTAACCATTCTCTCTAGATTGGCCTTTTTGAAGATAACCCCAAGGGCAAAATACAAGACTGGGTGAGGTAAACAAATTGAAACGTAATCCAGACAGGACTGAGACAATGATAAAGACTCCAGATGACATGAGGGGAGGTTGTTTGTCTATATTGGGTGGATCACAGTCCTTGTTAAAGTTCAGGTATTTATTTGCAGACACCGCTTTGCTTCCGAAACTCAGGTGGCAGTAATAGCCAGGAGTGCTGCATCTAGCTGGTTTGTCAGCTACAGTGTGGCTTGACCACTTGATATACATAGTCTGGTAAAATCTAAATTAGTCAAACTTAACCTTTGAATAGTGTTTGGAAATTTCAACTAATTCAGAATGTGGCAGCATGCAATTAATCAGTACTGGCTGCAGGGAATATATAGTAGTTATATCAAATGAATCCCACTGGCATTCTGTTATTTTCTGGGCCCAAATGAAAATGCTGGTTTGGACCTTTATAATGCTTAATAGTTTGGGTCCAGGGTATTTCAAAAAGCTTTTCCTCCCACTTGTACGTTTCCATGTTCTTAGCCAGTAGATAGGTATCAGTTAAAATTAATAATAAACGCAATAATACAACTACCATTAGAAAATACTCTACCTAGCAGACATATTTCCTGTATATTCTTTTTTTTTAAAGATTGATTAATTCATTATGTATTGTATTTAATTGAAAATCAATGAATAAACAGGTAAACCCTTCCCCTTATCCCTCCCTCTCCAATAGATTCTTGATTGCTCAATCTATTAACTGAATATTTGTCACATGGTCATCAGTTCACTATCTTAAAGTTTCATTTTTTTATTCATGCAATTTGACAATAAACATAGATATTATAAGGACACAATCATGGCCCTATGTTAAGGTTGATTTGACTGAATTGCATTCCACAATTATAATGAGATATCGGAGGGTGGGGAGCAGGTTCTATGGCTTATAGTTAGAAAATGGTTCAATGGATAGATTTGAAACTTGATTGTAGGAGAGGTAAGTTTGAGGATGGTCCATGCCAAATTTGGGATAGAAAGGATACGAAATGGCGTATTTTGAATGAGTAAAATGTTTGACAATATGCTTGACTGATGATGTGTGTTTTTTTCCCCATAGTCTTTGATAAGGTAGCTTGGGGAAAAAGATTTCTTCATTGGTACTGCATTGATTGGGAAATTGTTGTGATAGGTCAATAGGAATGTCTAGTAAATGCCATTATCTGTGAATTGGGAAAAATAGTTTTTATTAAAAAGGCATTTTTGTGGCTCATATTCGTCAGTGAGATTTCATAAGGATGTCCCACACACATGCTCAGTATGAACCCGTTGTTAGAGAAGGTTAAGTGGAGGGGGAGCTGAATGGAATTTTGGGTGGGTGGAGTGAGAATGAGTGTCAGGCAGAGAGAGGATCAGTTGGTTACTTGTAATGTGGAATGATAGCTTCAGTTGCATAGACTGCATATGTCTATTACAGTGAACAGACAAATCTGGAACTTAACATCCACCGCTCTGCTGCTTACAGCCATCCATTTCCAAGTTAGTGGTAAAGCTGGAACTAACCACAGGATAGGAAACCACAGGATAGCCATATCAATGACGGCACAATAATGTATCTTTTAAGGCCCTTGATAGCTGTAATTTCCTAGCAGTGTGGAGCTTGAGTGAATATGGAAGGCCTTTAGTACATGTTAAACGGAAAAGGTTTCTTGCTAATTGAATAATTATTTTCAGTTCAGTAGTTCCTCTTATTAAACTTTAAGAAACTGAATCATAGCATTCTACAAAATAGGTTCCAAAAAAATTGAAATGTACTGTTACATGTCAGTGCTTCTCTTTAAATAGACTGAAGTATAATGTTCATTTCCAGTCATTAATACATATATTTATATTTTGCTTAGAAACCAGGTAAGAATGTGGCAGCAATAATCCAGGACATCCATTCTCAGAGGGAGTGGGACATGTTGCGGGAGACAGACAGGTACATTACACAATATTAACAGTTGATGTCAAAAAGAAGCTGAAATTTCTGCATATAAGAGAGATGTCTTTGGATAATTTAAAAGGAAACCAACTTTTTGAAAAATATGCAGTTTCTGAAAGCTATCCAGGATATAATTTCAATTCTATTTCCATGCTAACCCATGTTCGTTGCATGCAGCTTCCAACAAAATCTACACAACTCAACTCACTGTCTGCTGTGGCAGAATTTTACATAATTAATTACATTATTCCACACTATTCACTTCAGTGCAAAGGGCATTCATTTCATTGCAAAGGAACTGAAATACAAATGGGGAAAAAGTCATGAATTATGTATCATTTGTGGACTGAAAACAACTGCAGCAAATGCCAATTGTATTCATTGGATTGATTTCTCTTTCAGTCATGAGATGGATAAGTGAATATTGATAGTTTCCACTCCCCTTTCTGTCAAAATTCTCTGACATCCCTAGCAGTTACTGCTTCCACTTTTATGATTTGAAATGTTATTTCTTCTCTTTGAGAGAGTTACAAATCGTTTGTCTGCTATAATAAGAAAATGGATTATGAAATACTGGCATTCTCTGTAATACCTGCAGAGTACAAACTACACGTTTCTGAAATTTACAAGAAAAATGCAAAATACACTGATACTCAGAAGTCTCAGTTTTTAAATAAAGCATTAATTCATTTTCCATTATTTCCTTTTTTTGTGACCTACACTTAAGACAGTAAACTGATGAATGAGCTCATTTCATCCCCTTAAATATTAGACAGGTGCTATCTCTGTTATCTTTTTGGTGCCTGTTGAAGACCTTCCTCTTTCAAAAAGCCTTTTAAGTTGAGACCTTATCCCAGTCTGCGTCTGTGTTGGAATTGCTTTTTATTATGTTTTTAAACCTTTTTTAAAAAAAACAGTATGTTTTTAACCTTTTTTTAAGATGTCTTGAAAGCGTTTTAAAAAAATGTTTTTCAAGATGCTTTGTTTTAATGTATTTTTATGTTTTAAAGTGTTTTTAGTGCTTTTGTTTGCCGCCCTGGGCACCTGCTGGGAGGAAGGGCGGGATATAAATCAAATAATAAATAAATAAATGATTTCCCTCCACATGTTTTACTTATAGGTAATGCATTATAGTAATTCTGTGGGGCTAGTCTATGTATAGCTGGATGGATATCCATTCAGTTGAAAATCACCAGAATTGTTTGGTTATTATGTACATGTCTGATTTTATTTTTGTAAGCCGTCCTGAGTGCCCTATTACAGGGTAGAAGGGCGGGATAGAAATATTTTAAATAAATAAATAAAATAAACTCTGTTTGCATTATTATCTTTACTATTGGCATATAATTCATTATTATTGTTGTTGCTATGTAGTAGCTGTACCATCTGTTCAAATTATCTGCCTGATCTTAGACAGGCATATGAGTATCTTTTTTCTGCTAACAGGAGTACAAATTAAGAAATCCTCCTTTTTGCACATGTACCTTTGACTGTACATATGTGTATATATAATGCAAAGCTGTTTAATTTACTATAAAAGCAGCTGTGATGCCTACCATAGTGACACAGTATACTTTTTAGAGGTAGAGGGGTAAACATGAAGACTGTTGTGGCACTTTAGGGGGAGATCCAAAACCCCTAACACCAGGCTGCGGGGGGGTTGGATTAAGCAGAGATTGTTCTCTGCTCACCTCTGCCAGCTGAGCCGGCCTCTCATTGGCCGCCACCAAACATGCATACCATTGGATTTCAGCAGAAAACCCTGAACCAGAGCCTCTGAGGGCAGGGTTAGGGGAGGGCTGAGACAGCCCAGGATTTACTGGATTCCAGGACAGTCCCAGAGCTCGTACTGGCTGACATTGGGTCAGATCCAAGCCTGATCACTGTGCCAGCCTGGAGCTGGTGTAGGGATTCATACTGATCTGCCTGCCACCCCTTTCACAACTGCCACTGTGAGTGGCCAGGCTATAGATGTAGCAGTGGCTCTGCCACTCTGCAAAACCCCACAGACAGAGGGTGAAGGTTTGGATTGCTAAAGATCATGCATGGTTTATTTAAGAAGAACTTTCTTGGTTTCTGTGATTGTATTTTATTGATGATTTTGATTTTTATTGAATGTTGTTGTGTTTTGTTATGGAATGAACTGCTTTGGTGTTTCTCTTTTGTGAGAAGTGGTATAAAATATTTTTAAAAAATACTTATAACTAACACCCAATTTTTTTTTTGTACTGCAGATATGGACCTGAAAGGCCTCGGTCTCGCAGCCCTATAAGCCGTTCACTTTCCCCAAGATCACACACTCCAAGCTTTACTTCCTGCAGCTCTCCTCATAGTCCATTGAGCACAAACTGGACAGATTGGGGAAATGGAAGAGAGCCATGGGATCAGTCTCCATATTCCCGAAGGGAGGAAGAAAGAGTAGTAATGCCCTGGCGAGAGAATGGGGAAGAGAAAAGAGATAGGAATGACACATTGGTGCATGAGAGAAAACATTATGTGCGCCACTTGGATAAACTAGACCTGGAAGACCGTGTTGAAGGAGCCAGAAGCCACAGAGAAAAATATTTAAGAGGGGGTTCACCCAATGCAAAAGGGGCTCATGGTTTGCCTGAATATAAGAGCAGAGAAGAAAACTGTTATAGGAAAACAACGAAGCAAAAATCTGATAAGTATCCAAAACATACACTGGATACAACTCCAAAGTGTAAAAGAAAGGAAGAGACAAGATTGAGAGATCACAAACATTCTTCTTACTATGAAGATCCAGCTAAGGAAGAAACATCAGAACAAAGACCCAACAAAGTGCCTGACAATATGAGGCAAAAGCAAAGTGATAAGGAAAAATTCAAGGATGCTGATAAAAAGCCAGAGGAAGAGGTACCTGGTGAGGCGGAAAGAGTTTATGCAAAGACAAGGAAAGGAACTGAGAATGAGGTAATAATGAGTAATTTAAGTTACTTTTGGGAATAAAAATATTATGATACATTTTAATTAAACAGTGCCCTCTTTATAAAAGAATTTTGATGATTTTGCAGAGTGAACATGCACAGAAGATTTAAACTAGACTCCCATCATCACCACTATTTCTCCTAGCTTATTTCTCCCAATCATCTTAAAGACTTTTTCCTGCGTGGCAGGCATACCACCCTAGTTTTTTTTACATGTAACTGTGGTGTTGGTAAGTCACCATTTTGTCATTCTACCAGGAAGTTCAGTGAGGGGGATTTATCTTACATTTATTTTTACATAGCATCATACCAAGTTTCCACTGACTTCTGCCAGTAGCAAATTCTCCAGAATGTGGAAGTTAATTCACTTGTTTTCTGCCATTTCAAGCTAGCAAATCCTAATATTAACTTGTATAAGTTTAAAAGTGCTGTAGAAAGATACATTCTTAACAGTGAAAGGACTTTAGCAACTTCTTGTCTGGATCTTCCAATAACTTCCATCCTCAAAATTGTTACCTTTCTTCTTGTGGTTGGGATCCAAAAACCCTTCAGAAAGGGGGACTTGCACAGCCCGGTGGGCAGGGTAGGGGGCATTCTTTAAATAACTAACTCCAATGTCACATGACAGGCTACTTTTCAAATCCCCCTCAGTTTCAAAATAGTTTGCTGTGCTACATAGTAGCTGCTGGCATAGGCATAAGGAATACATTTTGTAACTCTTTGAATCCTGGCCACAAAGTCTCTCTCTCAAATGTTCAGAAGCTGATAGTTCCTAAGTGAGTATTTCTGCACAAGGGAATGAGGAATTTTTTTTTAAATGCAACTGTTTAAAAAGTCTCCATATACTGCAGTATCATTCTGTTGCAGCCTTCTCAATGCCCTCCATATGTTTTATCTGTCCATTGGCCATGCTTTGGGTATTGTAATCCAAAACATCTGGAGGGAACCAAGTTGGGAACGGCTGTTAAATAGTGATCCAGAAATACTTTTTTTCAGTCAGTTGGCCTTCACAGTGATGATAGTATAGGTATTTAAACCAGAAATCTATATGTGACTGCCTCCATGAGAGAAGGTTTCTGTTTAAATTTATAACCAAGTGACAAGTAATATGAGAAGAGAGGCAAAACGTTTTTAGAGCAGTGAGTTGAATATAGAAGCACCGTCATTGATAAAATGGCGGTACTTCAGGCTTGCAGAAGAATCTGGTTTTGCCCATCACTGGTTGGACGGTGTCTCATCATTTTATCTGTAAACCTTCCCCCCACCAAATCTCCAGAATAGTTTTTTTTAAATCATTTGTGTTCATTTCTTGTTAATAAGACAACAATAAATTGACAGAAGTACATGCAGCTCTCAAATTAAAAAACAAAACAAATATAAAATAGTTAACTCACCTGATATATAGGGAAAGGGCAAGAGGTGAATCACCATTTGATTTGCTGGTATGTACATCCAACAATCAAACTGTGAATATAGTAGGAACAGGGCTCACATGATTAAGGGATGCACTGTAAGTTCACTTTTTATATTACATCTGTCTTCACCCATAGACAATCTCTGTCTTAGGTCGAAAAAAAGGATCCTAATACGGAGGACAGCCCCTTTCCAACAAATAAGCAGATGAAAGAAACAGAAGATTCTGTGGAAAGCTCAAGAAATGAGAAGGTGAGATTTGTATTTTAATGGGGCTTGATCTCTGTTGTAGAATTTGTTTGAAAATGTCCTGAGTCAGTTGTTGGCCAGACATTCAACTTGTGATCAAAATATGAAAAATACAAACAACAATAAAATCAGCTAGAAACACATATCCCAGAAGGTACATCTGGAGTGCAACACATTAACAAGCATAGCCTATAGTGTGGTGACTCAGGACACAGCCTTCTCAGTGGCAGCACCCCAACTGGGGAATTCCTTCCCTATGGGAAGTGCAACCATCTGCTATGCTGTCAAGTTTTAGATGTTAGCTAAAGACATTTTTGTTCATCCGGACTTTGAGGCCATAATTTTTGCCCTGGGACTTAACAGTATTATTGTTTTTATTTTTAAAAGTTTTAAATTATTGTGTACAGTTACTGTACTTGTTATTACATTGCTGAGTGTCCTGGGCTCGATCAAGAGAAAGGGTGGTATAATAATAATAGTACTTAATAGGGTTATGTTAATTTTATCAACAAAAGACTACCAGAATAAAGTTTGTTTTTAAATGGAAAAGTTTTTATGTACCTCCTAAAAGCCAGAAATGCAATAACCATCACAGAGCAGATTCTAATTCTATACTGTAAAGAGACACATACAGAAGAATGCTCTCTGTACCGCATCGAGAACCCAAGATGTTTAGGATTTAAGCGCAATAATCATCACCTTGAATTGGGTCTGGAAGCAAATATATTATACTGAAATATTTCTCCCCTATTAGAAGACATTTCCAAAAGTCTTTAGGGGAGGGGGTGACATCCAACGTTACATGAACAGGACTTTCCCTTCTTCTCCTTCCTCCTCAGCTTTTACTTCCTGATAATAACAGAGGGTATTTTGTTTAGCTGTTTGTTAATGAATTTCTGTAGCTGATTTTTATGTATTTTTTGTTCGTTTTTACTAAAAATAATGCTTTATTTAGTTAATTGTGTTTTATAAAATGTAGAAAAATTATCTAGTATTTTTTGAATTTGCTGTTTAAGATGTTTTAACCTATGTTGTAAACCATGTAGAGTTTGTTTAAATATCAGCAGCATGTCGATTGTTCAAATATCCAATGCAAATCTGCTCCAGAAAGTCCCCTAACCCTCTGCAGCAGATTTTGGAGGTGCGCAGGATGGGGTGTCTACTCCTTCAACTGTGTCTTCTGCCAGTAGATGGATACTACTGGATTTCACCCAAAGGCTTTCTAAATTATCACATCATGACCTTCGCTTCTTTGGACAGATCCTCAGACTCTTTTTTTAGTTGCTGTCTGCACACTTAGATAGAATTGAATACTTGGCACTGGCAATAAAAAATGAGGCATCCTTGAAAAACTTTAGAGCTTTGTAAATAACATCCAAAGATAGGATAACTTGTTACTTTTGAACAGCAGCAAAGCGAAGAAATTTGAAGTGAGAGCTTTATTGAAATGATATGAGAAAGCATAACAAACTCAATTTTAAATGTGACCTATTAATTAAGTAACTGAAAAGCTAGTCCCCCAGTCCAGCTCTGAAGAAACATAGGCCAATGTCCTTGGATGTTTTCCAGTGTCATATCTTTAGGGTCGTGAGCTGACCATCAGATGTGAAAGCTATCAGTATCTGTAGCAGCAGGAAACTGATCTCTTGAAGGTATCTGCCCTGCATGCCTTTCTAGAACTCTAGAAGGATAAGTTTAACTGAGAAACAGGAGAGAAACAAACAGGCTTAATTTTTATTTGTTTATTTGGAAGTTTTCAGCCCAGCACTTTGACATTGCTTCTCTCAAGGCACCTAACAAAGGTGAACAAACAGTTAAAAACAATGTGATCAAATATTCAAATAGCAATAAAACATCAGAGCCATTCATACTAAATTTTATACTATACATACACTGACATTTTAAAATCAAATGTGCCATGTGTGGCCATAGTTTTGGGGCAAAAAGTTCCTCTGGCAGGTATAACAATCTTTTTCAAGTTTTAGATCATTAATTACCTAAAAATACCTGACATGTCTACTAGTCTTTATCATAACCGATGCCAAGAAGGGAGACTGAAAATTGTATGGGTTCTCCATCACTATGACACTTTCCGTGGAGGGACTAGTACAGCAAGAAAGGTCAGCACAGAATTGAGGAAGAGGACTACTTGCTATCACACAGGGGTGTGGAACCTTTTGGGCACTAGCCATTGGGCCAACTTTAGCATGTGAGTGGGGCAACCGACCTGCCAGTAGCATGATGCCATTATGGCATCATATAGTTGCTGGGTCAGTTGCCCCCCCACTTGCCAAAATCAGTTAGACAGGGTTCCCAAACTTGCACCAGGAGTTGTGTAGGATGCCAGTTATCTACTTTGGTATGATACATGACAGACATACGTATGATTGGAGTGAGCTACCAAAACTGCCGTAAAATGTGCCCTTAGATTAATTTATGTTTATTTTAAAATATTTGCAAGTATATGCAAACATGAAAATGTTCGTGCTTATCCACAATTTAATGCCTTTAAAAAGGCTAGAAACTTCATGTAGTTCAGTTGAGATTTTTCTGGGACTAGGTGTTATGAGCACATTATACCAGTGCTTTGACAATTGGCTCCTAATGGGCACAATTCAGAGTTCTTGTTCTGACTTTCAAAGCTCTTCACAGCTTGGGAGCAGGGTACCTGAAGGATCATCTACCTCTGTTTGTGCCTACCTGGACTTTAAGATGATAATTTGTTGCCTTTTTCTTAGAGTGGTAGATTATTATTAGTAATAGGAGTAAATTAAATAGTATGTATTGGGGAAACTGTGGTTTATTCAAAAGGCAAAGCAGAAGCTTTCAATCTTCTTCACATGTGCAAAGGAGAATGAGAAGGGAGAAGGCTTGCCCTGACTCATTCTCATAATAACAAACCATGGTGCCTTGTTGCATCTGAACTGGACCATTGATAACATCTAATTTGTTGACATATTCACAGTGAGATATATATCTTTATTACAGGATTGGGAGAGTGGAAGTGAGATGGAAGCTGAGACCTGGTATCCAAGTAATATGGAAGAGCTAGTAACTGTAGATGAGGTGGGAGAGGATGACCTTATCATGGAACCAGATATAACTGAACTTGAAGAAATCATAACAGTAGGCCAGAAAGACCAAGAATGTCCTGTAATGAGTGCTTTAGTTGCTGGATTTGAGGTGAAGAATGAGCACAGCTTGTTAAGTAGAAATGAAGACAAATCAAATGTAATGGAAGCAAGCTTAGGGTCAGAAGAGGAAAATGTAGGGAATCCCACTGGCTTGGAAGGTGATAATACAGCTGCTAAAGCACCACATCTAAATCTGGACACTGAGCAGAAGCCAGAGGAATTGCACGAAGACAGACCTCTAAAGGATTCCAGTTACCATGATAAGGAAAGAAAAATCAATGAAAGCACTAGCATTCATTTAAGGTTGGAGGAGCAGTGCATATCTTCTGATCTTCCAAAGGAAGAGCTCTTTCAGCGGAATGACTCATTCATAGAAGATTATAAAGAGATGGAATCGTTAGAAAGTGAGAGTAGAAAAGCTATGGAAATGCTGGTTAAAAACTCCCAGGAGGAAACAAGCTGTGGAAGTCAGGAGCAACAAAAGACTCAGGGTAACTTGTATATTTTTCCTTCTTTTCATTAGAATAAGTATTTTATCTTTTCTCTATTCATTATGTTTTTAGTTATTTTGTCATTAAGAATAAACATTGTTCAAAGCATTGTCATTTTCCTAGACAGAAGCTCAGTAGAAAAACAGGATTGTCAAAATTAAGGTTCTTATTCAAATGTGTGTCAAGGAAATAAGATATGTATCTAGCAAGTGTTCTGGAAAGAGATGTCTGTTCTTATGGACACTTCTGGGTTTATAGAAGTTGAATTGAACCTTTGAGGCACCCAGCTTAAATTACTTTGAATTGTTAATGGAAAGTGCAGGTCAACAACGAAGTTATTTATGTCTGGTTGATAAAAATATTTCATAGATGTCTTAAATTAATTAATTAATTTGCCATGAAATGGCTTTTTAAGATCAATGCTTTACATTCTTTTTTCATAGTAGGGCATAATAGAATTTGCCTTTGTTACCCATATGTTTCACTGTATTTGATTTGACTAGCAAATATTTGCAGAACAGACAATGGATAATTAATTTGCACTTTGAAACATGTTAACGTTTTAGAAAAGTAAATAGTACACCTTGGAAAGGAATGTACAGCCCACTTAAATCTCAGCTCAGTTGAATACTATGCAGAAAATAAAACTAAGACAAATACAAAATCTTGCATTGGAAAGAGATGCCTTATGGCCTAAATCAGTGGGATTGTGGTTCAGATGTTATATAACCTCAGGACATAGCTAGCTTCAAGTATATTTAGCCAGCTGGTTTTTATGTCAATTGAATTCAGATGTGACCCATCCAGACATAGCACAAAACAACCTGTTGCTTTTGGCAAACTATCAGCATGTTTCTCTGTTCAATGGTTGAGGCTCAGATAGTAAGAACCTTTCCAATCTGCATATCTTGCTAACTTCTAAAGCATAGAGTTGCTATTTGTCAACCTAGAGATTAGATCTGTGCCTTTATGAGTTCTGATGCAAGAGAGGACGTATCTTCTCCTCACTGTTTCACCAGGTCTTTTGTTTTCTCTACCTTCCTTCCACAACTGTTGTGGCAAACACGGCTTCAGTTTTGCCCCACAATAGATGGAGATAGGTGTGCAAAAGGGCTAGTGGAAAAATAGCCATGTTGGGGTGAGCCATTGTTGCATTTCATCTTGCTGTCTCATAGCTTTGAAAGGAGCAGACAACCTAGCCCCTGCCCCACTGGGATTAACCCTCCTTCCCCCGGGATTAAGCCTGGCCCTCCCACCCACCCTCCTTAGGACCAAACAAGATGAAACATGAGAGATATGTGAGCAGCCTCTCAACCTTTCTAAAATTAAAAAACAAACACTGAAATGCAGCCAGAGGGGGCTGCAAATTTGATCAGAACAGTGGCAGGAGTGGTGATGTTTAATTTTGATCCTTCATGTTGCAGGATGATGATGATAATAATGATGATAATTATTACTACTACTATGTTCATGGTGTTGCAGATTTTAAAAAAAATACTGACTGCCCTCGCACTAAGTTTAAAAGTAATTGATAGGTTAGGAGAGCAAGAGCAAGAACTTCCAAAGAATTCTGTCCCACTTCTGGAGGGGGACAGGCAGGGCTCTCCCTGTGTGTGTGTGAGTGTTAGTGAGTGAGTGAGTGAGTGAGTGAGTGAGTGAGTGAGAGAGAGAGAGAGAGAGAGAGAGAGAGAGAGAGAGAGAACTGGATGACCCACATGATGGCTCTCACACTCTGTATTAACCCAGACACTTTTAAATCTTTCTTATCCTTTCTGTGGCCCAAGCATGTAGTTTCCCCCAAAGAATCCTGGAAACTAGCTTGTTAAGGGTGCTGGGAATTGTAGCTCTGTGAGGGGTAAGCTATCATTCCCATGATTTGGGGTGAGGGGAAGCCATGTGGTTTAAGTTTATGATGTGGATGTGACCCTCCCCTCCGGCACCCACACTCTTGAAGGTGTTCCTATTACAGTCCCTACAACTCAGCCCACCAACTTGCTAAGGCTCTTTCTTCCCTCTTTGCAGTCAGAGAAATAGCTCATTAATTCATTCTGAGTTTTTTATTATCACAATTGGAAAACCAAGAGATTGTACTTATTAAAAATGAAATACAATAATGAGCAATTGCTGGCTTAAAAAAATCAGTAATTAAAGGCACCATTTCCTCTCGGCACCAGAAGATGTTTAACTGCAGCCAGATATGCCTTGGCCCATAAAAAATCAGGAAATAATGAGGTAGAAGCCACAGGAGGAGCCTTTTACTTAAAAGAGACAATGCCTTTGAAAAGCCTCTGTAGGGCTTTGTCATTTCATGCTGGCGCTGCAGTTGTGGTTTTGTGCAAATCAGATTTGATAAAAGATGGCTTGACAACCCCAAAAACACTAAAATGCATTGATATGGCAACTCTGTAAAATTGATGGAACAAAGCATAGCTATTTTAGAGAAAACATCTACCATGGAAGCAACCCTGGATTGATCTAGAAAACATTTTAGGTTAGGATTATAACCATTTCTGCATGTAGCCAAACTGGTTTTACTTAGTATGGTTTGTTTGTTTGTTTGTCTGTTTGCTTTTAAAGCAAACTGTAGGTATCAAGAAATGAAAAATCCTGGCTTCCCAGAGGTGGAATCCAAAAGATCATACTTTTCACCATCATGGGAACAAGAAGATGTGTTTACAGAGCTTAGCATTCCACTAGGTATGTCTGATTATAAGAAGGTAGGGATGTGGTTTGGTAGCTGTTTCTATCCATTTTAATTCTGACAGTCTGGCTTTCAGTACCAATCCGCCATTTTTTTTGTTCCTGATAGTTTGCGCAATTATTGATTCTGTGGGCACTTGTTCCACTGAGTTAAGAATGCATCAGCTTAGAGGAAAATGGAAATGACTGTCTTCAAGTCGATCCTGACTTACGGCGACCCTGTGAATAGGGTTTTCATGGTAAGTGGTATTCAGAGGTGGTTTACCATTGCCTTCCTCTGAGGCTGAGAGGCAGTGATTGGCCCAGAGTCACCCAGTGAGTTCATGGTTGTGTGGAGATTCGAACCCTGGTCTCCCAGGTCATAGTCCAGCACTCTAACCACTACACCACACTGGCTCTAACCCTCTTAGAGGAAAGCTGATGACAAAGACAATAACGTAAAATTTGGAGCAGATTTTTAAAAATAAAGAAGTGCCAATGACAACCATGACCCGCCACAAGAAATCAATGCCAGACCGAAAACAATGTGGATTGTTGTATTATATCAAAATCCAGTAATAAATCTGATTTAGTGAATATTCTCCCCCAACCCTATAAGGGACCCTCTTATAGCACAACCTTTTACAACACCTTTGTTTGCTAGATAGGGCTGGAGGACATTCCTGGTTAGGGATGACTCCTCCTACTGGTTGTGACAGGCAGGGTCTCTTCTCCAGGGGGAGGAGTCACCCCTCTCTCTCCAGACCGGCCCTGCCTGTGGCCAGTGAAGGTTGGGTCTTTTCTTCTCTCTATTCAAAAGTTCCCTTTGTCTGTTTTTCACTTTTCTATTGCTCTTTTCTCAGTTACTCTCCTCTCCTTTGCTAACTACCTTTCGTCTGTTCCTTTTATCTCCCCCCTGCCTTCACCCCGCCTGTTGGGGCTTGGAAGACTCGTTGAGCCTGGCTGGGTTTTTTGGCGCCTTGAGGCGCTTCAAACATCGGTAGAGCATGGCTTGCTGCAGCGTCCCAGCTACAGTGGCAGCCACCTTGGAAGGGAGACAGAGTCCCTGCTCCATGGAGCCACATTTCTTGCCACGCATATTGAACGGGATCACGGTCTCCAGCTCCCCCTCCCTACAGAGCTAGCATGACGGGCTGCCTGGGGGTATCTACAGAACGCAGAATGTTAAAGGCAGCAGGGGGGTCGAGCAGCGCCCGCTAAGTCGGCTTGCCATTGCGACGGCTTCCTGCGCTTTTCTTCCTAGCACAGAACAGCCGCGGCTGCCATTTTTCTTGGCTTTGTCTGCTTTTCCCCCATTTTCCCGCCAAGACTCCAGCCATGTGGGAGACAAGATGGACTTCAGGGAGTTGCAAGAGCAAGGCTCAGTGAGTTTTCAGCCTGCTCTCTCTCCATCCTCAAGCGGGGGGGTGAGTATTAATGATGAAGTTATGGAAGTCCCCCCTCCCAGTTTCCCAAGTTCATGTTGTGGGTTAAGGACTTTATAGCCTCTGAAATCAGTGGTTCCCTTAGTCATGCCCTTAAATGTAAGAGGGGCAGACACTCAAGAAGGTGCTCTCATAAAGGGAAGTGGAGGTGCTGATCCCGCTCTAGCAGAGAGAGGAGATATTGCAGCTCACCATCGTGCCACAGCTATTCTAGATCTCCTCTTTCCTCTATTCTAGCTAGCAGCCGGGGTGGCACGCCTACTGCCACCAATTCGGGGAGCACACCCGCACACTCTGTTACATCACGCAGTGGGGGGATCTTGACAGCCCCTACAGGGGATAAGGATGTTACTGGACGCAGTGGACCGGTAGGGGGCGATAGGAGGCAGATACAAGGCAGCCACCCAAGCAGGCAACTGGCCAGCAGGGGGCAGTGTCTGATTCAGATGATTCCCCTGAACCTGACAAGGAAGAGGGGGAGTTGTCAGGAGAGGAACTGGAGATGACATAGGCACAGCCTAGGCTTTTAACCCCAGATGTTTTTCAACTCTTGAAGGTGCACAGAGTGTTACAGTTGTCAGAGACAGAGGGGGGAGGCGACGCTCCCACACAGTCAGCCTCGGTGGGAGCTAAAAAGGCTTTTCCTTCGACTGACGTGAAGCCGGTTATTGTTCCTTTTCCTCAAGCCTTTGATGATGTGTGAGACACGGAATGGGCATTGCCATGCAAATCTAAGCCACCTGCTAAGTGGGCAAAGAAACATGTCTTTGCAGAAAGGATTATGGCAAGGTTGCATTTTCCCACAGTAGACCCTCCTGTCGCCGCCCTCACTTGCTCGGCAGTTATCCCTGCTGAAGGGGAAGGGGCCCCCAAGGACCACTGTGATAAGCAGGTCGAAGGGGCCCTTCACAAAAGTTTTGAGGCAGATGCTGTAGGCTTCAGGGCCACGGCCACTTCCTCGGTTTTCTCCAGAGCAGTGTTTATGTGGGTGGAAGAGCTGGGTGCAAGGGATGATGTTCCTAAGTTTGTGAAGGATGGCTTAAAGAAAATGGCATACACCTCAGCTGTCTGCTGATGCGTCCATGGATGCCTTACAGTTTGTGGCACGGTCCATGGCGGCATCCACCGTGGCATGACGTAACATTTGGCTTAGGCAATGGGCAGTGGATACAGGGTCTCAGACCCGCCTCACTGCTCTCCCTTTCTCAGGCTCTAAGCTGTTTGGGGAATCCCTGGAGGCTCACCTGGTAGAGACTAGAGACAAAAAGAAAGCTCTTCCAATGGCTAAAAAAGACAAATGGAAAAACAAACAGAACCAGTTTTTCCGCTCCTCAAGACAGCCCCCCAGATTTAGAAGCCAGTCCTCCAGCAGGTTCAGCTGGGGCAGGCAGGACAGAGGTGGTGGCCGCACCTCCTCAACCAAATCGGGATGCACAACTTTCTCCTCAGGGAGACCCCAGAAGGGTGCACAAAAGGGCCCCTCCTCCTGACTGGTGCCCTCTGGAGGTTTCTCACAGGGTGGGAGCAAGTCTGATGGAATTTGCCCCCCGGTGGAGAGACATCACTTCGGACAATTGGGTACTGGAGACAGTATCCATGGGGTATACAATAGAGTTTGTCCAACATCCACACAATCTGTTTTTTACCAACCCCACGGTCCCAAAAACTGGAGAAGCACTAAAGTTACTTGGAGGCCATTCAGCACCTGCTGAGCATTCAGGCAATAGAACCAGTGCCCACCTTGGAGAGGAAATCAGGGGTCTACTCAATTTTTTTCTTAGTAGACAAAAGGAATGGCGATACCAGGGCCTTCTTAGATCTAAAATGGCTCGACAGGTGGGTGACCAAAAGACATTTCAAAATGGAAACCCTTCAATCCATAGCAGCGGCTCTAAGAAAGAGGGATTGGTTGACCTCTGTGGACCTCTCCAAGGCATACCTACATATTCCAATTTGCAGGCAACACAGAAGGTTTCTCTGATTCTCATATGACAACAGACACTTCCAGTACTGGGCAATACCTTTCAGACTTTCCTCAGCACGAAAGGTATTCACCAAGGTGCTGGTAGCCCTGGTGGCCTACCTACAAACAATGGGGATCTGCAT
This sequence comes from Rhineura floridana, assembly GCF_030035675.1. Lineage (NCBI taxonomy): Eukaryota > Metazoa > Chordata > Lepidosauria > Squamata > Rhineuridae > Rhineura > Rhineura floridana. Next base: position 77,181,634 of record NC_084486.1, on the reverse strand, counting down.
ACATCCCTACCTGGACGACGTTCTGGTGAGAGCACCATCAGAAAGCCAGTACCGGATGGACACCCACCTCGCACTAGCCTGGCTCCAAGGGCTGGGCTTTGTGGTAAACACAAAGAAAAGCACGCTGATCCCATCCCAAATGATTTTGCACTTGGGAATATAGCTGGACATGCACTTCTTCCAGATGAGACTCACCTACAAAAGGGTGCTAAAACTCAGTCAACTGCTTTTGGAAACAGCCTCATCTCCTGAGATGGACCTGATGATCCTAGCTCGACTCCAAGGGCTTATGGTCTCGTCATTTGACTTGGTTCCATGGGCCCAATTCCACTCAAGGACACTGCAACAACCCCTGCTACCCCACCAGGAAGCCATCCTACTTCAGCACAAATGGGCAGTGAGGATTCCCCCAGCAGTGAGGGCAGAGCTCAGGTGGTGGTTGAAAGCCCAGCGGTTGACCCAAGGGGTCAGCCTGGAAGACCTGCCATGAATCATAATGACATCAGATGCGAGTCTCTACAGATGGGGGGCTCACCTGGATCACAATGTGGCACAAGGCACATGGTCAGCGTCGGAATCTGAATTCAGCATAAATGTATTGGAGTTACGAGCCATCAGGCTGGAACTGAGGGCTTTTGCGTCAGAGGTCAAAGGGAAACATCTCTTTATACGCACCAACAACTCATCTGCGAAAGCTTGTGTCAACAAATGAGGCAGTCACTCAAGGGGTCTGATGCTCGAAGCAGAGCACCTGTTCAAATGGGAGGAGAGACAACTGGCCTCCTTGAAAGCCGAACACCTGGTGGGCACAAGCAACTTCGTAGCCGACTGGCTCAGCAGAACCTTGATCAAGGAGGTGGAATAGCAGCTGAACCCAGCAGTTTTTCTCCAGGTGGGGCAAAGGTGGGGCAAACTGATAGTGGACCTCTTCGCCACCCCCAAAAATGCACAGCTGGACAGGTTCTTCACCAGGACACCATGTCCTCAGGCCCAGGGCACAAATGCTCTTGAGATGCAGTGACTGAAAGGCCTTCTATATGCCTTTCCCCTGTTCGGGTTGATACAGTGCACAATTCAGCGGGTGTGGACTTTCAGGGCGGAACTGATCCTTGTGGCTCCTTATTGGCCAAGATGCCCTTGGTTTCCAGACTTGCTGAACCTGTCAGTCAGAACCCCATGGCGGTTGCCAATTCAACCGGGTCTACTGCTACAGGGCCCAGTATGCCAACCTCGACCAGAACTGTTCCAGCTAACAGCTTAGAAGCTGAGCGGCTCTGGTTGAGAGGCATGGGATTCACCGGTAGAGTGTTAGACACTGCTGGCTTTCCATAGACAATCCACGAATAGAGTATACTCCTCCATGTGGAAGGTTTTCTTGTCCTGGTGTTCTGTGAATGAGGCCGAACCACTATCTAGGGATGTTAAGGTCCTCCTGGGGTTCCTCTAGTCGGGTGTTATGACACGTGTCCTTGGGAACCTGAGTGTGTGAACCTGTCACCCATGCATCTCATGAAACACACCTCCTTGAGAGGAAGGGGATCTTTTGCTAGGGATAAAACAAGCACTCTACCCTGAAATGTGCCTAAATGGTGCATGTATAACCCAAGAAATGCAGGTCCAGACCAAACTAAAGCAAAACTTTCTTTTATTGAGAGAAAGGAGAAGAATAGCATTACAAAATTGCTGGGTACGTGGCAGCATTAATCATTAATATCCTAACCCATTCATGACTTTAAACTAAAGAGATCAAAGGACTCTATTACTATAAGGAGTGACAGATAGGAGAGATTACCTATCCTAGGCCCAGGAGTGGGCAGTGGAATACAGCTGAAGTGATGTGAAGGAGCTCTGGCTCAGAAGCAGGAAGGAATGTTTGCCTCAAGGCTTGTGCTGAGACACAGACTCCCTTCCTGGTTGTGGCCCACAGTCCCATGTTGTTCCTTGAGAGCGTAGTTACCCGTGTTGGAGCTCAGATCACCATTACCCCCTTCTTAGATCTCAACCCCTGCTTTTTAAAGACACTTTTTCTCTGTCAACTCCCCTGAAAAAGGAAGGGTCCGGGTATGAGGTGATTTTGTTTGTGTGTGTGTGTGTGTGTGTGTGTGTGTGTGTGTGTGTGTGTGTGTGTGTTTCTAGCTGACACTGAGAAACTCAGGCTACTTTTTAATGTTGGCTTGAAACAATGGGATTGTTCTGCTGAGTTTGAGGGAAGTCTGCCAAGGAAGAAGATAACATTTATTTCAGTTTCTCTTGGTTATTTTTGTTGCTCACAAGATGACCTCGTGCTGTCCCTTTCACAGTACCTCAGGAATGCAGTAAGACAACAGGGGGTGTGGGGTGGGAATTATAGTCCAGAATGCTCCAGGGCCTTGCACCCCCTTGATTCCACATGAACCAAAGTGGGGTTAGCATACTACTCATAACAACTCCCCCCGTTGAAAAACATCTGAATATACTTACACAGATGTCTTTTCATACCTCAGACTTCACTGTCTTGCCCTTGACTCTTATGCTTTCTTCCATCTGGCGTAACTGTGCCATTTGGGACAGGATCCATCTTACAAGGCCCATTAGGACAATGACCAGAAGTACTTGAAACATTAACATCACCACAATGGGGTGTACTAAAAGGGATAAACTTCCTTTTGCTCTTTCACTCCAGCCAAGCAGTCAGTCCCACCACCTGTGTGTCCCTATTGGTTTAATCTTGACTGCTGTGTTGGTGATGGCATGGCATTCATGTGTTATCTGGAGTGTGGCTTGCTCTCCCAAGTGTTTCACTGCTTCTAATTGTTTCTGTAACATAGGGTGGGAAAGTGACTGTTGGAGATCAGTGAGCCCGTAGCCTAATGCAATGGGTCAGAGGTTTTGAAACAAACTTAGATTAACTAATATTCTCTGAATGGTCCACACTGGGACCTTAAACGAAAAATCACATCCTACTATTTCCTCAATAACACAAAGCATCTATTAATATACCTTCGCATAAGATATATGATACTTATCAATAACAACATAATCACAAAACTTTCTAAGGCACACGCAGCCATGTCCAGAACATACAATAGTTGAACTTGATTCATTTCTTAGTATGAAAGAGCAATGGAAAATGGAAATGGACTGCCTTCAAGTCGATCCTGACTTATGGCTACCCTATGAATAGGGTTTTCATGGTAAGTGGTGTTCAGAGGGGGTTTACCATTGCCTCCCTCTGAGGCTAGCCCTCCCCAGCTGGCTAGGGCCTGCTCAGTTTGCCACAGCTGCACAAGCCAGCCCCTTTCTTGTCCACAACTGCCAGCTGGGGGGCAACTGGGCCCCTTGGGACTATGCAGCTTGCCCATGGCTGCACAGGTAGCAGGGCACGTAACCCCTGAGCCACTCACTGTGGGGGTGATCTTTAGTTGGCTCTTTACACCCAGGAGACATGAGCGGGGATTTGAACTCTCAGACTCTGGACTCTCAGCTAATGCTCCTATATGGGTGAACTTCAGCTGTGATGTGCCCCCATCTCTTCCCCATGCTGCAAGATGCCCCAGTCAGAGTGGAAGTAAGAAGGTTGATAGCACAATTAAAAGAGATCCTATTTGCATCATTTTTGCTCACTGAATAACCCTGCCTGGGCCAGTCTAACCTACTATCTCACAGGGTTGTTGTGAGAACAAAATGAGACTAGGGTTCAAATCCCCACATAGCCATGAAGCTCACTGGGTGACCTTGGGCCAGTCACTGCCTCTCAGCCTCATGAAAACCCTATTCATAGGGTCACCATAAGTTGGAATCAACTTGAAGACGGTACATATATTTTTTATTTTGAATATGATGATTATGATAATAAATATGCAGCATTTCAAATTAATTCTGTATGAGAAGCATTCCATGCCAAGCTTGGAAAACCAAGGATGAGGTATAAAATGTAGACAAAAATACTTTTGACAAAATGCCGTTTATCTTTTATATCTATATCTATAATTAGCAATACAGCTGAATGATGTATGTAAAGTATTTTTTCTTTCCCTTTTCTTTTTTATTAATATTTTAGTACTACTGCTAAAGTTCTGATGAAAGAATAAAGCATTCATTAGCCAAATTCAAATGATTAGAACACATCACATAAATTCCACTGAAGTTGGAGCTTTTGCCATAGAAAATGAAAAAAACATATAACCTATGATAGCCCAATAGACAATCAGAACTAATATAAAACCCTATTGCTTCTCATTTGCAAATCTTGCAAGATCCACGGTAACTCTAGATCATGTGAGTTCAGGTGATGCATGTTATGTACATTTGTATAGATATTAGCAGAGATTGTCAACAGTCTGTCTCTCTCTGGGACTGGGAATCTCTCTCTTTCTCACAGAACATGTGTTTGAGAGCTGGGGGACTGAGAGGAGGAGCTGCAAGGACCCTACTTCTCACCTCATCTCTGCCAAGAACAAAAAAATCAGCCTTAAGCCATTTATTATACGCCTAATGATTTTTATTATTATTATTATTATTATTATTATTATTATTATTACTGAGACAGTTTTTGTCCCACATACAATTCAGTCTTGTGATTAAACAGGACAAAAATACAAATAAAAAGAAAGATGGAGTTCAAATAAATATACAATAAAAAGCTAGCCGGCATTTTAAAAGGCAGGAGTGCTCTGTCTGGATAAATACAGCACACAGCTATGCATGGGAACAAGGGGGAGAGTTCAAAAAGGGGGGGAAGGAAGAGAAGTAGGCGAGAGCTTGGAAAAGTTACTTTTTTGAACTACAGCTCCCATCAGCCTAATCCAGTGGCCATGTTGCCTAGGGCTGATGGGAGTTGTAGTTCAAAAAAGTAACTTTTCCAAGCTCTGATAGGCCGAAGTTTCAGAAGTGCCTTGTGATTGATGGAGGGGGCGGCAACGAGGCAAGGAGAGGCAGTGGGGGGACAGAAGGGGCTGCGGGGGGGCAGGGGGGAAATGCCATGGGGGCGGAATGGGCCACGGGGGGGCACACACACACACAAATCATCATCACTCACCTCCACAGCTCTTCGCCATTCTGCTGCTGCCTTCTCCGTTGTCCTTGCCCTGGCTTTTTCCTCCAGCGTCCATTTTTTCCTCTCAGACACTAGCAGGCCCTGCCTATTCATCTCTTCCCTCGTGCCTCCTAACACAGATCACGAGGGAAGAGACAGTCTGCGCAGAGGTCCAATCAGTGTGAGGCACATGTCTTGTGTTAACCAATCACAGCCAGGAGCTGACTTCCCCTTGTTCCCGCCCCCAAGTAACGTCCAACCTAACGTGGAAACGTTAAAGTTGCAGCTGAAAAGTAGGGAAATTACTAGTCGTTCCGTTACTTGCCAAATGTAATGGAATTACCCACTCGTTATTTAAAATTGTAACGAATTACAAGTAACTTGTTAAAAATAACGAGTTACTTCCAAGCTCTGTATTTTACATAGTATATTAAAACAATATTACATTTTTAAAAGGGAAAATGACAGCAGAAACATCCAAAACCCTTTATATGGATATGAAATATATAATATATATTCCTCATGGGTCATTTCACGGGCTACAGCATTCAAGATCTCTCTTTTTTAGTCAGAAATATATATATATATATACACACACACACACTTGAAGTTAAATGTTATTGAAAAAATCATTGGATACCCACTTTACATAGCTTAGTGTTCACTGTTTTGAAATAAAATTAGGATTTTCTTCCATTGCTTTCAATTGATCTTTCCCCTTTTCTGGATAGTTATGTTTTCGGTTAACTTTTTTGCAGGCAAGTTTGACAGCTTTTTGTTTTTTTGCAGTTTATAAGGTTTACCTTCAGTTTTGGTTAGTACACATTTTCATTCAGTGAAGACCTACAAATGTAGCTAAAGGATTACAATTACAATTCTGCATAGGTGTGATGTATATGCCTTTGACAGTTTAAAGGAGATTATTTAGGGCTCATTGAGTCACATCCAGAAGAGACTGAGATCCATCAGTGATGGGTTCCAGAGGAGGTGAGGTACTTTTTGCCGATTCCCTTTCCCCCAGCAGCCCCCTGTATCATCTTCCACACTTTTCCAGAGTGGACTGTAGAGGGAAGTTGGAATCAGCAAAATTTGCAGGAACTCTGGATCCAAGTCATTACAGGCAGATCTTAAATTCATTTGATTATGGACCACACTAAAAAAACAAAGTGGTATGTTTTTTAAAGTCAGTATCTCAGTCGACTGGCATTAGACGGTACGTTAATAATGGTGTTTAGTCAGGTAGGCGTCAGAAGAGGAGACCACAAATTTAAAATCGACAGAGTCAAGCCAGACTTTTTGAATTTATCCTGAGGTACTGAATAGCATTAAAACTGGGACAGAGGTGTCAAGTAGGGGTTGGGGTAAGCCTCTATTGAGTCAATAACAACCATTTATAAAGTATATCAGTGTTCAAAGCTCTTCTCATAGATTATCTTGTTGTAATCAAGTTAATAATAAGCATGTAACGTAGGTCAGTATTTAAAAACTTATTAATACATATACAGTACACTGTAAAAATATAATTTATGACAACTATAGAAGATAAGTTTACATAAACATCAGTCTGATTGTTATTGGACAGAAAAAGTTTGCATCTCTAAAGAAGAATGTTTATAGTAAGCATCTTTCCCAACATGTGACAAAAGGTGCCCATCTATTTAGTAATTCAGCACAGTTTAGTTTTACCTCTTGAACATATATCAGGCTAGTCACTTTACCCATTTCAGCTCCCTTCAAAGCTCCCTTCAACAATTCTGACAGTAAAAGGTCAGTATTTTTCCCCTATTGCTGGTGGGGATGTGGGTGAGAAAAAGTAATTTGCCAATGACCTCCTAGTGAGACCATGATAGAGATGAAATTCAGACTGAAGACTTCATGATTTGTAAGTCCGTGTTAAAGTCACTACTCGATACTATCTTTGACAGAGAAATTATAAATAACTCTGGGCAATGACAGCACTACACTTTAATATCAGTTGACAAATAAGTTCTTCCCTTTGAAAGAAATTTTGTTTATAATGCTGTCTGATATTTTTCTAATAATTGTAATTCAAATTTGTTTTATAGGAGTGGAATTTGTTGTGCCCAGAACTGGCTTTTACTGTAAACTCTGTGGACTTTTCTACACAAATGAAGAGACAGCAAAGACTCGTCATTGTAGAAGTACTGTTCACTACAAAAATCTTCAGGTAACAAATTATTTATTCATGAAAATTAGCATCTTTTAAGATGTTATATGCATAAGATGGTCATGTGGAATCGAGCCTTGGGCCTGCACACATCCTCCCCGTTGCATGTGCACTATCTTTGTGACCTGAGGCATTGTCTGCATGTGAATCCATGGGCAGAAACAACTTATTGTTCTGCCAGTTCCAGTGCATCTCTACATCTCTTTTCTCCTCATATGCCTAGTTCTTTCAGTCTCTCCGCATAAATAGATTTCGCAGCTGATCAGCAGATCAACCCATTACCCCTCTGGCGACTAGTGTGTTAACACCCCATGTTACGTTATTTTAATATGTTTTTTTAGTATTTTGTGGTCTGTATTATTTTTTCCTGTTGTCATTTGATTTGCTGGTTATATTATCTGTGTATGTATATTGTTTTGTTGCATTTATTTTTATTTATTTAACATGTATATACCGCTTGGTTGTAATAGAACCTCAGAGCAATTTACAAAATAAAATAAAATATTAAAATTATCAATAAGATACATTTAAAAACATGTACAAGAAATGGGATGAAATGTAGCTGCCCTTTGATCATTAGCTGTTCAGTTCACATCTGGTACTGATGGGCGAGATCTCAATGGCTATCTCGTTGTGCCACCTTCCCCAGGTAAGACACGAGCTGCAATTGGACCCTGAATCGAATGAGGAAGGAAAACATGATCCAAACACAATAGAACTTTGATCAAAGGTTCTAACTGCCCCAAAGAAGCTCCCAGTCCAACTGAGAGTGCAACCTTGGTCAGAAAGACAACTTTATTCAGGAAACAGCAACAATTTATAGATCAACATGGCATGGCAAGCTGTAAACATTGCAAAAGACAGAGTCATCAAACGAGGATGTAAACAGACGTAATATAGGGAACATACGTATTCAAAAGAAACAGAAGGTGAAGTCTCATCCTTTCTGTCTTCCTGTTCTTGTTAGATCTTACCCTAATGTTATCACCCCTTCAAACAGACACTTTGTGACCAGTGGTTAAATGCATCATTGAAATCGTCTCTAAAAGGAACATGACTCTGTCTTTGTTCTAGATAAAGTAAGGCAGTTACAACACATTATAGATGTCATTGCTTTGCCAAGAATTAACACATACTTAGCACAAGCCTAAAAGGTTAGGGAGAGGTACATTTTTTTAATAACAGATATAAACCTCAGAAGAGGGAGAATTTTCCACGCCAACAGTACAAGACTGCAAAAAGCATTCAAATGAATTAAAACCAATAATAAGCTCAAAACAGATTAAAACACATGTAACTTCTACATGTTTTAAAAGGCTTGCATAAACAAAAATGTTTCAAGTAGGTGCTGGAAAGATTACAGGAACTTGCCTGTGTGATGTCAATAGACAGGGAGTTCCAAAGTGTAGGTGCTGCCACACTAAAAGTTTGATTTCTTACAATTGTAGAACAAGTATTATTTGGCACCTGTAACAATTCCAGTTCCGCAGATCAAAGTTGTCGAGTGGGCACATATGCGGTAAGGCAATCCCACAAGTAAACTGATCTCAAACTGTTAAGGCCTTTATATACTAACAGTAACACCTTGAACTTGGCCTGATAGCAAATCAGCAACAAGTGCAGATCTCTGAGCAGAGGTGTTATGTACTGACAAGGTTTCACTCCTGTTAGCAGCTATGCTGCAGCATTCTGCACTAACTGCAGTTTCCAGATCAAGCACAAGAGAAGCCCCACATAGAACCCATTGCAATAGTCCAACCTTGAAGTCATCAGTGCCTGAAATACTGTGGTCATTTTAGAGCCCTTGGCTCTTCCTTTTTTACAGTCTTTAAGGTATTTATATATAGCATATTGTCTACAGTTTGACTAAATAAATAAAATCTTGTTGGATTCCCAAAGTAGAGTGCAATGATAGGATTTTGACATTTCAAATAAAATCAAAACAAAAATGCCAGAAATGGGAGCAAGCTAGAATCAACACTAACCCCATTTCCTACAGCTGCTTTCTTCCCTCTGGGGCCAGCTTTGAATTCACGGACCCCAGCCATCACTGAACATCTTGATCAGGGGTTGAGGGGGTCAATGTTTGAGCTGGGCCGAACTTTAAAGTCCTAGACAGGCAGCAGAACCACCATGGAAGAAAATGACAGAAATTGGGGGGGGGATCAACCTCACCCTCTGGGATCAAGCCTTCACCCTCTCTAGTCCCTCCCTTCTTTTCCTAGAGCCTTAGGAGTTTGTTGCATCCAAGGCAAAGCTTAGTGATTGTTTTCAATATAGCACAATCTAAGGGTCTCTGAAGCCTGGGCACCTATGCCCTGTGAAGAAGCATGATACAGGAGTGACTGGCCCCCTTGCTACCTAGCTTTGGAACATCCTTAGCTTGGGGAGTGCCCTGGTCAAACATCTATAGGCAGTCATCTTTAGCTGCAAGTATGAATGTGTGCACTATATACCATGTACAAGAAATAGGATGAAGTGTTGCTATCCTTTGATCTTTAGCTGTTCAGTTCACATCTGGTACAAGGTGGCAGCTAGTAGGGATGGCTAGATCAGCCTAAGTGCTTTCCATGGACAGTCTAAACATGTAAATTGTAAGCATTTTGTACACCCTCCTATAAAATACACATTTTTCAATGCTTTTTTATTAGCGTTCCCCTAACTGCATCACAAAATCTGGAGAAGTGTGTAATCTGACTGATAGCTGTGTTCCAGCCTGCAAGCAAGTTTAAGAACGTACAATTGCATTGGTCTGCTACAAAAGGCAGATTGAATGAATTCCTCCTATATCTAATGGCTAGAAACGTATACTGTAGGTCTTCATGGTGGTACACCTATTTCACTTTCTGAAGTTCATCTTTTCCCACTTTGCATTCTTCTTTATGTTCAAACTATATCCTACATGTCCAATTAAGTTCATAACAAAATAATTTATGGTATGAAACAATAACCTATAGATACCAAGATTTGAAAACTTACTACAACCCCACATTGTGTGGTTCTGTTTTGCATAAAGAAGCTTTTTTTTGTGCTTGCCCACAATGCTCTTCCCTGACTTTCTAGGTCTTGTGTTGCTGTTTTCACAAGTTATGTTGGCCATTTCAGACCACAGTATCTTGCACAATTGCAAATCAGGCTTTCTGTTAAATCTTATAAGTAGCCAAACCCAACTAGAAGCTAAGGAGCTTTGGCTTAATTCCATAGTTGCACATATCAAGAGTCATTGCACATCATATACTTACATATCATGAGAAGATTCAGTATCACCCAGCCTTGGTCTTTCTCTCAAAAATGAAGTGCATGCTGCAAGTTAATACAGAATGCTTTATACAGCACAATAGCAAGTCATGCACAAGCCTTGGTGAAAGGGGAGATGATAACAGGTGAAAGGCTTGTCTTTGGGATTCTTTTTCTCCCTTTAGGGCAGCCACTAATTCAAGACCAAGGCAGTTTTAAATAGCTGGAAAAATATCCGTTTGCTCATTAAAAGTCTATATGCATTAATGGTTTTAGTGAACCTAAGCAACAGATGAATCTCTTTTTAAGAGTGTGAAGTAACTGGCATTTCCTTGGCAGAGATTCAGAAGAAGAAGCACTTAGACAGTTGTCAGCTTTTTTCCCATGTGGTTGGGTGTGTGTTCATACTGAATTCAGATTTTAATTAGGTGCACAGCCGGTTTGAAGCTGTACCAAGAGTACTGTCCTGTATAGGACAGTGATGTCAGTGAGCACTGCAGTGAGTGATCATACCTGAAACAGAAGAGAAATGACATCATGTTCATGGTTGCTGTTTTACTTCAACATGTTGGAGTTGGGGGTTGTCCAGGAATGGTGTGAATCACCCTTTCTGCTACAAAAGTAGAACTAGAAAGTGGGGAGGGGTAAGAGAGTTTAGAAGGAAGCCGTTTAAAGCCATCACCCCCTCAATTCCAAATGCAATAGATAAACTAGTCCTTGTTTTGTTTAACCTCTGCTAGAGGCAATTTCTAAATGGTCTCATTGCCATGCCATTACACAGCAACAATCATATATGTATGCTATATGCAGTGGAAGAACATGTTTGCGTGCACAAATTTCCTTTGTAAATCTTACTCATTTGTAAATCTTACTCTCCGTGTCTGAGCTTTATGAGCATTACAAATGTCATCTTTACTTACATATTTCACTTCCTTTTCTGGTTACGCAAATAACAAAAGAGATTATTTGTTTTTGCTAGTATATTTCAGTATCTGACTTAAATATTATTTGAAGGAAATGTTCAAATGCAATATATTCTTCTCTTTTAATATTTGAAATCCATCATATACTAGGAATGACACTGACAAACAATTCCAGGCTGACTACAAACACACCATACATCTAAAGCACTTTTAAAGCACATTTCCCTCCTCCCACCACCCAAATCCTGGGAATTGTAGTTTGTTAAGGATGTTTGGAATTATAGGCCTGTGGGGTAAACTACCATTCCCAAGGTTCTTGGCAGGAGGGATGTGCTTTAAATGTATGGAATCCCCGGAGGGGAAGAAGCTGAGCAATAAACTTTTTGCTTGCTAGTTTCTTCTTATGTGTTCTTCATAAAGTTCCTAACTTAGATTCTGTTAGTACCATTCCTAAATGTTCTTATAATTAACAGGGCTGGCTCTAAATTTCTGGGTGGCCCACCATCAGTGGGCCACTTTAAATCTCTCTTGAAACCATCACTACTAATGTGGAAACCATATTCTTTTAATCCTGAATGCATAGTTGGATTGGATTATTATTGATTTGCTGGGAGAAGGCACTTCGTATATGTTCAGAAGCTCTTTGCTTTAACACTTCACACATTGCAGAGTCCAGCCCTGGTTCAAATCAAACTCTGAATAGAGCTATTGTTGTAAAACAAACCAGTAATGAATTAATACTAAGCCAAAAACAAGTGACATGGCTGCCTCTCCTTGCACTGGCCAGAGGGACAGGATGGAAAAGCAAGCCAGCTGTGAGGAGAAAAAGCACAGTGGCAGATGCCTATAGTCATTGCTATGGTGCTCACAGCAACTGCTGTGGCACTATTTCTCAGTACAAGCTAGTTCTCCCACCGGCCTCTTGGGTGACAAAAGGAAGTAAAAGTGCTTCTTCCTTCCTGCTGGGCAGGAGGTGGAAGAAGGTTGCAGTCAGAGGAACAATAATAACATGTGGTGCAAAATGGTGGTTTTTTTCCATCAGCTGTGGGTCCTTTGGTGTGTGGGCCCTGGCAAATGCTTGGCTATGCTGTTATGAGGCCTAGGTATCATATTTGCATTTCCTCCATCTTAGGAGCTATGTGAGCATCTTCAATCCCATGATGTAAACATTTGTGGCAATGCCTTGGTATGAAGTTGTATGGTTGAAAATTAAATTACCTATCATTGTTAAAAAAATATTTTCATTCTGTATTTAACCACAGAAGTACCTATCCCAGCTTGCAGAAGAGAGTCTGAAGATGAATGAAAAAGAAAGCAGCTTGCCACAAGATGATATTGGAATTGTCCCTCACTTTGAGGAGAAAAAACTGTGATCTTGATTAATTTGAAGTGAACACTGATGATTTTCGGCTGATCCTGCTGATGCACCTTTAGTCCCACCTCTGTGGGACGGAAGGCATAATGAAAAGCTTGTTGTTTGCATCTACACTGACAGCACCATTAAAAAACATAATGCCTGTAATACAGGGAAGCAAGGTGACATAACCATTAGCAGCAAATCTCCACTTTCTTGGCCTGTAACAGATACAACAGCTCTCTTTTTAAACCAGAATTCTCAGGGATTCCCTCAGTGTTGGTTCAGGTATGGCCTAAATAAAAAACAATACTTCTAATTACATCACCTCACCCAGCAGTGACCCACAAGTCTTGTAAGCACATCAATGTCTTGCATGAAAAAGTTATAGTTCATATATTCAAAGGCCTTACAATCCACATTCAGGGAGGGGGGCAGAAGCAGTGAAGCCTTTCCATCTTCAGTGCCTGTCTGTACACATTTCAGAAGACTACCCCAAGTTTTGTTTCTCTGGCAGGATCCGTTAACTATTCTCAGCTTTTCTTAAAGCTTATTCTTCCTAATTTTAGAAATCAACAAGACACTTAATTTTGTTTTCATTAGAAATCTTAGTCAGCCAACAGTATGCGTGTATTAAGTCTGCATAAATCTGCACATGAATTTGAAAAAGTTCTAAACAAAAAACTTTGTTCTTTATCTTAGATGATGTGCACACTTGTTGCATCATTGTAGAAGATATACTGCTTCCTGAATGAGGGAGAAGGAGGCATGCCTCTTCTAAGATGGTGCCTGCCACTTCGTGAGGGTGGGGAGGTTCGATCCCAGCGCATGGTTGAAAATAACAAGTTGCAGCAGTCTTACTGAAGCTAAGCAGGTTGGGTCTGGTCTGCACATGCATGAGAAAAAGCTTGGGAGCATTATGCTGCTTTGAGTTCCATGATGGAAGAAAGGCAGATAAATAATAAACATCTTGCATTTGTTCAATTAATCAGATGCACCTTTTCAGTTGATCAAAATGTTTTCAGTGATTGATTGATTAAATATTGCAGTCCGAATTTGAGCTGACTTGGAATTTCACTTCCATTAATTTCTATGTTGATGATATGTGTGCCTGATGATGATGATGATGGACTGCCTTCAAGTCGATCCTGACTTATAGCAACCCTATGAATAGAGTTTTCATAATACAGTATTATTATATTTGTGTTTCAGCAATATGTGTATTTACATCATCCAGAGTTCCACTAAAGTAAACTGCTTTACTTTTTTATTTCACTGAGGCTTGGAGTGGTAAAATTAATAGATTCTGTTTAAAACTGTTAGTAGCATTAATCACAGGATGATTTTTTTCAAAATGCACCAGGTACCATATGAGTTGCTGAAAGATGAGTTGCCCAAAGATGAGCAAATGTATTTGCTGCAGTTCCTTTTTTTGGAACATTTTCAAAGAAAATTAGAAAAAGTATAGGAAACATACAGGAGAAGGGTTCTTCCCATTATTCACTGTCTCTAAAATTTACCACATTATATTTCCTTACTGTTGGCACTTTTAAGTTTTTTCCTTTCTATGAATAAATTAACACAGAAATGGCACAGTTGCCAAGATCTAATCATAATCTTATTTTATGTTACCTGTTCCATACCATGTTTGGGAGAAGGGGCAAGGAATGAACATCTTCCGTTGACTTTCTGGAAGTACGTGTTGTCACTAATCTCGGTTCCATTTCGTTAAATGGCATAAACATTCCATTTATTACCACCAGAGATGGAGTCAAACAGCACATTTCAGATTCCCAAACTTTAGACCCTTTCAGGTCCTGACCTTTGGCTACGCAATGTAAAATGTAGGGGCAGGCATATCTTTCAAGTACATCCCTAATCTCCCAGATACCAGGTGTACTGAACTTTGCATCCAATTTTTAAAAACATTTTATCCCATCTTTCATCATAACAATTTCCAAGGCAGCTAAGAGAGTTTTAAAACAATTAACATAGAAAAACAATAAAATTATAAAAACAGCAATTAAAGTAATAAATGTTTGCTGCCATGAACCATGAATACACTTCCAGTGTTATGGGAAAGACAGATGATTTGTGGGGGTTGGGAACATGAGGACCTTTCTTTTGCCATGACTTATGTCATGGATCTTAGTGTAAATGTTGACATGGCCAATCCCAGTGTAGGATGCATATCCTGCTGGGAGATAGCACACATGGCTGGGGATGGGGTGGGGGAAGGAATGTTCTTTTTCAACAAAAATGGGCCACCTTAGTTTGGATTTTTTGCACCAAAAATCTGAAATTTAAGAAACATTATTTTCACACCTGATGTAATTCTTCACAAAGGTCATTTGTATTGATTAATTTTGTATGTGTAGGCAGTGTTGCACAAGGCTGAAGCACAACCAAAGACTATTTATTATCACTATGTAAAAAGCTTTCTTATTTATAAATTGTTGCAAACTATCTCAGATAAACAATTCAAAGTCTTTAGAACTTGTAGTATTTTCTTACTTGTTTCAGCCTATTACTCTAATGGGTGTTAAGTGTCCCATGTATTTTTTTATTTTAAAACCAAAGAATCAAATAATTGCCCCCCAAAACTTGACAAATATTGTTACTGGCCTGCACATTAGTGTTTAGTATCAGGCTTTCAAGGTTCTTCTGTCTCTGTTAAGTCTATGATTGTTGATTATATGCTTGAACTGGACCAGATGTTACTATTTATTGAGTTCACATGATCTTGTTTAATTATTGGCTTGTAAACATTTAGAATGTGTTAGAATTTCAGTTAATTAGGAAACATCACATGCTTTAATTGCTCTGTGTACCTAAGATTTCAGATTATATTGGTTAAAATGAACAATGATTGTAATAAAGAGCATTTTAATGACTATCTAGGAACTGATTCTCTTTCCTATCAATGTTGTATACCTTTCATCTGGTCTTATAGGTCTTTTGCAAATATAATCCTCCTGATCTTTCAGTCACACAGTATGAAGGTCAGGACCAATCCACAAGCTCATATGTTGGTTCCCCTGGTTCTTTCCACAAAATGAGATTAATTCTGGCATTTAAGCTTAATTTGCTTAAGTTAACACACAGGGCACAAAGTTGTACAGCGTTCTCAGGGCAGGCCCCTACTGTTCTAGCAAACATTTTGGTTGGCTGCATCCAGGCCAAGGCATTCAGAGGGTAGCTCTGGAACAGAGCCAGATCCTGTGACTATGGAAATCATTGCTAACTGTGTGCATGTTCACATCTTAGCTCCTGCACATCAAGGTATGACAGTGAAGATAGCTTTAACTTTTCACGTGTAAGAAGAAAAGGACTGTGTAACCTGGCCCTAAGAAAGTTTGGGGAGGGGGTAGAGATGGAAGCTTACTAAAACTACAAGTTCTAAAGTCTTACTAGAAGAATATAGTCAAATATGGACCTTGGATTTCAGGAAAGCCGATTTTAGCAAGCTCAGGGAAATGATGGGTAGGATCCCGAGGCTAGATAGACTAAAGAAGAAGTGAGGGAGTTCATGAAGAACGTATTACAAAAAGTGCAATCGCAAACAATTCCAAAGAGGAAGAAAAACGGAAGACATCGGAAAAAGCCAATGTGGCTACACGGAAGACTGGTGGAGGAGGTAAAAATAAAAAAGAGCATGTATAAAGAATGGAAGGACGCATCACCAAGGAAGAGTACTGACGAGCGGCTCGGGCTTGCAGGAATAGCGTAAGGAAAGCTAAAACCCAGGATGAGCTCAGGCTGGCGAGAGAAGCGAGGAACAACAAAAAGGGGTTTTTCAGATATGTTTGAAGCAAGAGAAAGACCAAGCAAACGGTGGGACTGCTGCTCAGTGAGGATGGCAAAATGTTGACAGATAACAAGGAAAAGGCAGAAATGCTCAACGCCTATTTTGCCTCCGTTTTCTCCCAAAAAGGGAACAGTGTGCAACCTTGCATCAGTAGCAATCTCAGTAAGGGGTCGGGATTGCAGATCAACATTGATAAGGAGATAGTCAGGAAATACCTAGTTAACCTAAATGAGTTCAAATCTCCAGGGCCTGATGAACTGCATCCCAGAGTATTGAAGGAACTTGCGGATGTACTCTCGGAACCTCTTGCCATTATCTTTGAGAAATCCTGGAGAACAGGAGAGGTGCCGGATGATTGGAGACGTCCCGCTCTTTAAAAAGGGTAAAAAAAGAAGATCCGGGGAATTACAGGCTGGTCAGTCTGACTTCAATACCGGGAAAGATATTATAACAGATAATAAAAGAGTCCATTGGCAACTATCTAGATGACAATGCTGTGATTAGTAGGAGCCAGCATGGGTTTGTCAAGAAAAAATCCTGTCAAACTAATCTCATCTCTTTTTTTGATCGGGTCACTAGCTTAGTAGATGGTGGAAATGCTGTAGATGTCATCTATCTAGATTTCAGCAAAGCGTTTGACAAAGTCCCCCACGACCTTTTGATTAGCAAACTGGTCAAATGCGGACTAGATGGAAATACTGTCAGGTGGATTCACAACTGGTTGGAAAACCGTACTCAAAGAGTGGTCGTCGGTGGCTCTGCTTCGGACTGGAAGGAGGTTTCGAGTGGAGTGCCACAGGGTTCTGTCCTAGGGCCGATACTCTTCAACATTTTTATCAGTGACTTAGATGACGGGGTGGAGGGAAGCCTTATGAAGTTTGCGGATGATACGAAACTGGGAGGGATAGCTAACACAATGGAAGACAGGAATAAAATCCAAAGGGACCTGGATAGACTAGAAAATTGGGCTGAAATTAATAAAATGACATTCAATAAAGACAAATGCAGGATTCTGCATTTAGGCCACAAAAACAAAATGCACGGGTACAGGATGGGAAATACCCAGCTTAGCAGTAGTGCGTGTGAGAAGGACCTTGGAATTGTAGTGGATCGCAAGTTGAACATGACCCAGCAGTGTGATGCTGCAGCAAAAAAGGCAAACACGGTTTTGGGCTGTATAAACAGAGCTATAGTTTCCAGGTCGAGGGAAGTAATAGTTCCACTATATTCTGCATTAGTCAGGCCTCATCTGGAATACTGCATTCAGTTCTGGGCGCCTCATTTTAAGAAAGATATAGACAAGTTGGAGCGGGTTCAGAAGAGGGTGACAAGGATGATAGCCGGTATGGAGAACAAGTCTTATGAGGAAAGGTTGAAGGAACTTGGCATGTTCAGTCTGGTGAAGAGAAGGCTGAGGGGTGACATGATTGCACTCTTTAAGTACCTGAAGGGCTGTCACATAGAGGAGGGTACATATTTGTTCTCTGCTGCCCCAGAGGGTAGGACTAGGTCTAATGGTTTTAAGTTGCAGGAGCGTAGATTCAGATTGGACATTAGAAGGAACTTCTTGACAGTAAGGGCAGTTTGGCAATGGAACCAACTGCCTAGGGAGGTGGTGGGATCCCCTTTGCTGGATGTCTTCAACCAGAGGCTGGACAGCTATCTGCGGGAGATGCTCTAGCTGTGGATTTCCTGCTGTAAGCAGGGGGTTGGACTCGATGGCCTACAAGGCCCCTTCCAACTCTATGATTCTATGAAAACCTGGAATTCATTTTACAGGACCTCCAAGTAACTTTGCTGCAGTACTAAAGGAATTAGCTGTGGCTAAATTAATAAGCCAGTTGAATCTTGTCCCCAATTTTATTGAATCTTGTCCCCAATTTTAAGTCTTTTCTTTTTTAGGTTTTATTAAAATACAATTGCTTTTCCTTTTTTTATTTAGATTTGATGTGTCTGTTGTCTTCCCCCTACTAGACAATTAATTACTGCAGTAACTGCATGAGTTGGTATTTCAACTTTGAAACTTTTAATTTTGGGGTAGAGTCATACATTAAAAATACCAGTGGTATGCTGCGCTACAATCCAGAAAATAAATTATCTATTTGTTAGATAATTTTGAATGTCATAATTTTACTCAATGCATGCTTGTGAATGAATGTTTATTAGCTACAGGTCTGATGAAAGCATCACTGATTTTAAAACTTGCTCAGCATGGCATTGAGGAGTCAGATGTTACACGGTGGCTTATATTTCAAATTGTATGTGTTCTTGGATTTGGGAGTATGTGGGTTTTTATTTTTGTTTGCATTCACATCGTGATTTTTTTTAAAAGACATCTCATTGCTATGTAGACTGGGAGCACTTCAGAAGCAGCGCTGTAGAGGAATGCAAACCATGTGCTCTACAACAGCCTAAACAGTAGCAGCAAAATGTGGTGTTTCACTAAAGATTTCACTTCTAAATTTTGGACCTTGAGGGTGTTTGTTGATGCTGCCAAGTGGCAGCCCTGTAAACGAAGGCTCGAAGGCAGTGGAAAAGCATGTATTTACCACGCTTTTGCCCAGTTCTTCAACCAATCACCATTGTTACCCTGTGTTTCCATCTGCTGTGGAGTAAAACCAAAATCCTGGAAGATGGCAAGGGGAACTGGTGGAGAAATGGGGCTACAAGCTGTAATTGTTCTACTTCTGACTACATTGCCCTTCCATTTATTATTTATTCTTGTGGACATGAAATCTAGAGTGGCTTTTTACCAGGTCATGATCTCTCATTTTGGGCTCATCTAGATGGTGGTTTAGTGTGTGTTTGGTGCTACTCACATCACCTTTAAATTTGCATGATTCACATGATGTTACTGGCAAACAGAAGCTATCACACAGTTCCGCCCCCCGTAAATCCATACTAACCTGATCCTCTGATAATACGAAAATGGAAGGAAAAAACATCTTAACTCTGTATCCCCAATGCTTGCAGACCCTTTGCTCTGATGCTTTTAGGTAGGTGTGTCAATCCCCCTCTCCATGCCCACTCTCTCATCCCTTCGTTCATTGTATTTCCTGTAGGCTGACAAGCTACTTCAGGCTGCTCCCCTCCATTCTGCTGGCCTTTTTTATGTAGCTGCAAAAGGCACCTTTATTTTCTCCCCCCCCAACTTGTGCACAAAAGCATAACTCTGCTCAAACAAAGATTTGTATTTCAGCTGCATTGTACCAGTGAAAATACAAATAATCACACTTCCAGGTTGTTGTTTTTTAAATGAAACTGGTAGAAAAAACACCATGCTCAGTTGCCAAGTAACCAGAGGGAGTGGAAATGTTAAATTAGAGGGTGTGGTCATTAGGAAACTGGTTGATTGATCCTTCCCCTCAGTGTGAGTAGAAAACAGTGTGTTTGCAGCTGGCATTGAGCCCTTTATCTCACCAGACCAATGTTGTACTTCTGATGAAACTTTACCTGTCATTTCTATTGCTTTCCCAGTAAGCCACAGAGCTGACCTTCTGAAAGCAGAAGACACCAATCAAAAAATAATATTGATCCAGTTTCAGTAACAGATGTGGTGTTCTTAGGCTGCAGACACACTCGCCGTTTCAAAAGCAGCCAGAATGTTTTTATGACTGCCTTCTGCTGGGCACACCTCCCTTCCCCACTGCTGACCAGACCTTTCAGGATCTCCCACAGCAAAGTGTTGAGCCACTCCCTGTCTCTGCCTGAGCCTGCAGCAAAGTGTTTCCATCGGTCACACCTGGAAGGCAAATGGGTTGATCTACCAATCACTTGTGAAATCTGCCTGAAGCTGAATTTTTCTAAAAATGCACTTGAACTGATCTGACAAGGTTTTAGGTAAAAACAGGGTGGAGTTTGATTAGTATTGTGTGCCCCGGGTTTCAGAAAAGGGAGGCGAAGATGCACTGGAACAGGCACAACAGTA
Organism: Rhineura floridana; assembly: GCF_030035675.1. Classification (NCBI taxonomy): domain Eukaryota; kingdom Metazoa; phylum Chordata; class Lepidosauria; order Squamata; family Rhineuridae; genus Rhineura; species Rhineura floridana. The sequence goes on along the minus strand of NC_084486.1, from coordinate 77,161,182 downwards.
AGCATGTCTCTACCGTCTATCCAGAACCAAGATCAGATCACTATTTGCCAATAGCATACTCTATTTCCCATAGCTCAGTTCCATCAGAAAACAGACAGATATATATATATGAAATCTCATGCTACATTAAACAGTTACAGCCAGTTCCTATGTACTGCAACACATTAAGCAGCTACCAATTATTTACAAAGTTCTTCCTCCAGGTGCTAGGTAGGGCCTGTGAGGCAAATGTCACTTTGACTTTGCATTGTGCTTACCTTGCATCATTACAAAACTTTGGATATGTCAAATCATAGTTACACAATCTCTCCTTGAAGCTTCTTTAAACTTGTCTGAACTTGTCATCTTTGTTCTCGAATTTTAAAAGAGAAGGAAGAAAGAGCAACTGACTTTGTTGTTGGGTTTGGTAGGCTTGGCAAAGTAGGTTGGTTTACTTAAGCTTATCTCCAGCAGATAGCAAGCTGATGGCAACAGACGCTTACCTTGAACTAGAGGGGAGGGTGTTGCCTAAACTGAAAGGTCTGCATTTGTGATGGGAAACCAGCAAAACCTGGCCTGGCTGCAAAATGTAAAGACACAAATTGACCTGCTCATAGCACTGAAAATAAATTCATTGCTGGGTTCTGTTTCATCATATAGATATAGCATGTTGAGAGATCCAAGTCCATGTAACAATGTATTGGGGTCAAGGTGGGAAACTGCCATTATTAGCTTCCAGCATTATCTTTCTAGGTAACAAAAAATGATGAATTCAAAAGAACTGACACCCCAGTTCTGCCCACTCTGCTATAGTGGCCTGCTCCCCTTGCATAAGCAGGTGCGAACCAATCCCTCTGTAGCACCATCAATCCAGCTTAATGGTGCGATGCTGGAGAACGTTGATCACTTCCCCTATCTCGGCAGCCATCTCTCTGTAAAAGCTGACATCGACGTTGAAATTCAGCATCGTCTGAGCTCTGCGAGTGCCGCATTCTCCCAAATGAAGCGTAGAGTGTTCGAGGATCGGGATATTCACAGGGAGACCAAAATGCTTATTTACAAAGCCATTGTACTACTAACCTTACTGTATGCCTGTGAAACATGGACCATCTATAAACGCCACTCCCAAGTTCTTGAAAGATTCCACCAACGCTGTCTCCAGAAAATTCTGCAAATTACTTGGGAAGATAGGCGGACTAATGTTAGTGTATTGGAAGAAGCAAAGACTTACCAGTGTTGAAACAATGATCCTTCAACATCAACTTCGCTGGACCAGCCATGTTGTTCGAATGCCTGATCACGTCTTCCAAAGCAGCTACTTTACTCCCAACTTAAGAATGGAAAACAGAATATCAGTGGACAGCAAAAGAGGTTTAAAGATGTTCTTAAAGCTAATCTAAAAAAATGTAACATGAGCATCAAGAACTGGGAAGCTTTGGCCCATGAGCGTCCCAATTGGAGGTCGGCCATTATCAAAGGTGCTATGGACTTTGAAGAAGCACGAGTACAGGGTGAAAGGGACAAATGAGATAAGCGGAAGGCACGTCAAGCAAATCCTCATCGTGACCATCTTCCATCTGGAAACCTATGTCCTCACTGTGGGAGGCTGTGTGGATCCAGAATTGGCCTCCACAGTCACTTACGGACCCACTGTTAAAGACCTTACCCTGGAAGACAATCTTACTCGGCCACGAGTGATCGCCAATGAATTCCCTGCTGGAAACAAAGCAGACAGACTCCAAAAACATAGTGAAAGATAGCTACATTTTCATCAAGAAATAAGCCATCATGTTATGTTAGGGCATGAAATTAATAGATCACCTATGCAGCCTATCTTTGGGCCACAGCTTTGAATTAGGATGGTGAGGCTGGACCAGGATCTCTTAAATTTTGCCCAGCACCTTCAGCTATGGAAGAATGCCTCTGCCAAAGCAGCACTAACAAGAGGACTGTTGCAAATGTTCCACTATTTGTTTATCTGTTCATTTATATACCACCTTTCTGTCAAAGCACTCAAGGTGATTCACATTTTATAATAATTGCATATAATCTGAGACATGATACAGAAGGGAAGATGAATGGGGAGGGAAGAGGAAAACAAGCAAAGTCAGTACTAAGTTGTATATACTGTTAAACAGTGAAATTACATAATAGGGATATCCATGCAACTCTCCTTACAGCTTCCATGCATTGAAGCAGGGAATGGGGATTGCACCGCTGTCCACATTCATCCCTGGCATTGACTTGCATACTGGCCATATTGTCAAAACTGGCTGCGGTTCTCAGAGGCTGGACACAGCTGAACCTTGTCTGCACAGAGCCTCACAGCTGTGTTGGATGCACTCCTTCACACACTATAAAGAGGGAGAGAAGTTAGGGACAATAGGGGGGCTACAGAAGCATATTGTATTGGAAAGGTTATTTAGGAAGAGAAGCATTACCTCACTGTTATTTAATATATAGTTATGGTTTTGGAACGATTTATAACTGTTGTAAAATGCCCTGTGAGAGCAGAACCTCTGAAAGGCAGGTTATAAATCTGTTAAATAATTACATCTTAAATCAGTGGTTCCCAAACTTTTCCCCCTACAGATCACTTGAAGATTGTTGAGGCTCTTGACAGAGCACTTAATGATTTTTCAGTCTGTTGTAGCAATTTGTAATGTGCTGTGCTAGATGCTGTATGATTTTTATTTGTATTTTATTGCTTCTTGTATTACATTTTGAGTACCATAGAATTCAAATTGTAATACAAGAAAATACAAGAAAAGAAAAAAAAAACACCCCACACATACACATTGCCACCATGAAAAGCAAAATATTACCAAGATTAACATTCTTAATTCTAGCTTCCCATTAACTTGTGAACCCCTGAATGAAGCTGGCAGACTACTGATGGTCCATGGATCACACTTTCGGAGTCTTGTGTCTTAAATCAAGACTGTGGATTCAAAATAACTGCTCATATTGATCATATATATACATAAGCAGCAATTCTTGCCAATAGATTGCCAAGAGACTGAGGGATGGATGGGAATGTAAGGGACCCAATCTAGATACAGTGTACAGGCCCAGGAAATCCTGTTGGCACCCCTAGTGAAGGCACATTGACAAAGATAACCTGGTGCTCCCACCGACGAGCCTATGCAGCATTGACCGTCCTGCTGCCTTGGCCTTCTGCCTCCTGGTAAGCAGCAGTGACAACATTAATAGGTCAGGTGCGTGACAACCAACGTCCCTCCTCACTGACTGCTCCTGTGGGAAGGTATTCTCTCAGGAGACTTGCTCCTAAATTGTTTCAGGTTTTATATCAACAACTTCATTTTGAACACACCCCAGTACCAAATCAGCAGCCCTGGAAATGTTTAAAACTCATGGCTGTTTGCTCCCATCAGCAAAACAGTCACTGCATTCTGCACCAGCTTCTGGATTAACCCCAAGAGCAGCCCTACACAGAGCATGTTACAATAGTCCAGGCTTGAGGCTACCAATGCTAGACAGATGATAACTTTTTTAAAAGGCTAAACAGGCCTCAAGTCAATACTCAAACATTGACACCATGATCCAGCTCTAGTCTAGTAATGTATTATGTGTCACTAGTAGCTCCCGTAGTGCATGGGTGTGTGCATGCATGAGAGTGCTGTCTGGATTTGGGGAAATGATATAACGGCAACCCTAACTGCAAGTCACTTTAGGCACTCTGCAGGTTTCCCGAGTGTTGAAACTGTAATTAGTGTATGCAAACTGTGTTATAGCAAGACATTATCGATTCCTAGATGCTGCTGCATCTGTAATTGCATAATAGCACAATCACACAGCAACATTTTGGTAGTTTATTAATTTATTACTACATTTATATCCTACCAGTCCTCCAAGGAGCATACAAACATGGTTCTCCTCTCAGTTTAATGAGTGCTATGCCTATGGATTGATGACGTATTTTTTATGGCTGAATCATTAAGGAGACAACCATGCAAAACATCTGTAGGTGAAAGTTTGCAGTTGCGTAGGACGTGTTCAGTCTGGCTTTAAACTACTTTCTCCCTCAGTATTTAATGGAGAGGAATGTCTTTGCAAACAGCAATTAGTATTTATAGATCACCCTGGAGATTTCAATGTCCCCCATGTTACAGAGGCCTGACTCAGCCAGAAGTCAGTCATTTATTGTTGCTGTGGAAACTCTTCCAGCAGAGATGCAGCAGACACCCTTGCTTTTGACTGTCACACATCTCTTGAAGACTTTTTCAAGCCGACAGGCCTATGCAGTTGTTTAAAATTTTCCTAAGTAGCCAGTCATTTTAATGATTGTTCTGTACTGCTTGTAACAGCTTTTATGTTGCTGTACACCACCCTGATGTATTGTAAGAGAGTGGCATATAAATATTTTTAGAAATAGAGAGAACATCAGTAGATTTTGGTGGGGAAAATTGTCAGAGTTTACTCTTGGTTAGTTAGCTGAACTACTAACAATGGCAAAGATACTACTAATGCCTTAAACCTAATCATGATAAAAACTTTGAGCTTTATATTATGAAGCTTTTCTTCCTGTTATTATGAAGCTTTTCTTCCTATGATTACTTAATGTGTCATTTCAATTCTCTCCATTTCCCATTTTTCCAATCTTAAATTAAGTTCTCCACATTTCTGCAGCAATTTGCTGACTTTTTTTAAAATCCTCATGAAAATTCTCCAGTATTTTAGTGTGAATTTCTCCTAATAAACACATTTTTGTAGGCAGTTTTTGACTAATGTACACATTTTTGCAAGCAAAATTATATAATGCATTTTTGTATGTTATTTTCACTCATATATTCATTTTATGCACTCTTCTCTTACATGTACATTTTTTGTAAACGTTGGCTGGCAAACTGCACTGCAAAATTAGTTTTAAGGGCAAACTTCACAGGATGGCTGTATTTCAGTTCTCATATTATTTCGGAAAGTGTGAATTTGACAGATTCAGCTTGAAATGCAAATGGAATCTAATTTTCTCCTCATCCCTAGTGTGTACTTTGCACAGTATTATGGCCTTTGGGGAAAGCGAGCAAGTTTTGAAGTTCACAGTGCTTTCCTGCAGGATGTGGATTCTTGTGGTGGCCAATACAAAGAACTTTTCATCTTCTGAGATGGACTCCTGCACGGCAGAATGGTTTTTTTTTTCATGACACAAAAACAAGTTTCTGGCCTTGGCAGACAACCTGCATGCTCATCACCAGATGCCTTTGCAGTAAGTTTGTTCATCTCATCCATGTTTCTGTCTCATGAGAGTCTCATGAGTTGACAGGTTGTGTGGCTGATAGATCATGTAACAGGATTTAAGGTGTTTTTATGGTCCACTTCACTGAAGAGCCCTTGTTTGCTTTTGTGCCCTTTCCCACTTCTTGAGCCACAACTGAAGAGCTAAACGTCTTAGGAGGAAACCCGGATCCCTCTGTTTGGAAAAGATTTAATGTAATCAACAGAAGCTGCACATGATCCAGCATCCATGCCAAGTGAACATCACCTGACTGGTTACCAATGCCACCTTTGCCTACAGCAAGGATTTGTTATGTTTGTTTTACTGGGAAGTGGTTCCAAAGTGTGATCAGAAGCTCCATATCTTCAACAAGTTCTAGGCACAAGCAAGAGGAAGAAAAGAGTTATTTTCAACAACATAAATTTATAAGTAGCTAATAGCTGAAAGCATGACAATTCTAGTCTTTCTTCGGGTAAACTAATGACATAATTTATCTTTATCAGGTGATATCTTAATGAGCTCATTGGATATTATCAAAATGAAAAGGGGAATGGCAATTTTTTAATTTGCCTAAGGCAATGAACACCCTTGGGCTCTATTACTAGCCAGTTCCAAATGTTTAACTCTCCTTTCCCTCAAACTCCATAGTCAGAGTGGGCAACCTAGTCTCACAGTGTCTTCCAACTAAAGGTCTGGGGTTCAAGTATAGCTTGTACTTATAAACCCATATATTTCTAGTTAACTGCACTGTTAACTTCTATTTGTAACAAGATTAATAATAATTGGCTTCAATGGGATACTTTGATACAATAAATGAGCCATGTGCTAAATACCCCAAATAATGGAAGCTCACTTATTACTAAGCACAGATCTAGTGTGAGCAAGTCTAGGCAATTCTCTAACCACTGACTCAGCGTGTGTCTTTAGGTCACTCACTTAGTGTCTCATCTTCCACCTGCCACAGAATAATGCTAATTACTTACACCACATAAAAGTGTCATGAGGCTCAGACTACGGATGCTCGCCAGAGATATGCAGTGCCTGTAACTACTGGGCTCAAGCGGGATTTTGTAGCTCCAAAGTCCTGATGGGGATTTGAGGTTGTATTTAGCACATCCCAAGTGGGAAGCTTGTATTGGAAGGAGGCTGTGATTTTGTTCTGGGAACCTTTAGTGAATCACATGGCACTGAATGTACAGGAAAAACAAGTTACAAAATAGCCATCTGGAACCACCTTTCCCTTTTGAGCAGAGGTGGCTATCCTACAGTCCTCCCAATGATGTTGGACCCCATCAGTACCAACCAGAATGGCCAATGGTCAGGGGTGATGGGACTTTGAGTCCAACTACATCTGGAGGGCCACAGGTGAGTGACCCCTGCTTGCAGGATATACAAGCTACAGAATATTTCAGTAGCGTCAGTCTTCCAGCTCTCCTTTCTGAAATGCAGATCAAGGACCAGAGGCAAAACAAAGGCTCTCCATGATGATCTTTCATAAAGTGTGCCTACTTGCACCTTTCTTCTTGCATTGCTACAGTGTCAAGTCTTCTGGTGCATCTTGAAGAGCAGCTGATTTCAAGCCAGAGATTTAAAGTTCAGTGCAGGAGAACCTGACCATTGGCCATGCTGGCTGGGGCAGATGGAGTCCAACAACATTGGGTGGTGTACAGGTTCCCCATCCAGATGTACCAAGATAGGTACCTTATGTGCACACAAAGGGGGGTATTCAATGCTAGTTCTACTCAGAGTAGGCCAACTGAAGTTAATAGATATGACTAACTTGGGTTCATTAATTTCAGTGGATCTACTCTGAGTCTGAGTAGGTTTTAGTTGAATACAACCGAACTTCATTATTAATGTGTATAACTGCTTACAACAGGTTCTTCCTCAAAGAAAGATCCAGAGTGGCTAACCACAAATATAAAATATATCAGTAAAAATTATAAGCAATACAATATTAAAAAATGACTTAATTAGCATAATATACAATTACCCCAGTCCAAAGCAGTCAGCAGCACGATAGTATAAACCAAGAGCTGATAGCATTTCCCCTATGGACTGCCTTCAAGTCGATCCCAACTTATGGTGACCCTGTGAATAGGAAGAAAAATGGAAGACATCGGAAAAAGCCAATGTGGCTACACGGAAGACTGGTGGAGGAGGTAAAAGTAAAAAAAAACATGTATAAAGAATGGAAGGAAGGACGCATCACCAAGGAAGAGTACCGACGAGCGGCTCGGGCTTGCAGGAATAGCGTAAGGAAAGCTAAAACCCAGAATGAGCTGAGGCTGGCGAGGGAAGCGAGGAACAACAAAAAGGGGTTTTTCAGATATGTTCGAAGCAAGAGAAAGACCAAGCAAACGGTGGGACTGCTGCTCAGTGAGGATGGCAAAATGTTGACAGATAATGAGGAAAAAGCAGAACTGTTCAACACCTATTTTGCCTCCGTTTTCTCCCAAAAAGGGAACAGTGTGCAACCTTGCATCAGTAGCAATCCTGGAGAACGGGAGAGGTGCCGGAGGATTGGAGATGGGCAAACGTCATCCTGCTCTTTAAAAAGGGTAAAAAAGAAGATCCGGGGAATTACAGGCCGGTCAGTCTGACTTCAATACCGGGAAAGATATTAGAACGGATAATAAAAGAGTCCATTGGCAACTATCTAGATGACAATGCTGTGATTAGAAGGAGCCAGCATGGGTTTGTCAAGAAAAAATCCTGTCAAACTAATCTCATCTCTTTTTTTGATCGGGTCACTAGCTTAGTAGATGGTGGAAATGCTGTAGATGTCATCTATCTAGATTTCAGCAAGGCGTTTGACAAAGTCCCCCACAACCTTTTGATTAGCAAACTAGTCAAATGCGGACTACATGGAAATACTGTCAGGTGGATTCACAACTGGTTGGAAAACCGTACTCAAAGAGTGGTCGTCGGTGGCTCTGCTTCGGACTGGAAGGAGGTCTCGAGTGGAGTGCCACAGGGTTCTGTCCTGGGGCCGATACTCTTCAACATTTTTGTCAATGACTTAGATGATGGGGTGGAGGGAAGCCTTATGAAGTTTGCGGATGATACGAAACTGGGAGGGACAGCTAACACAATGGAAGACAGGAATAAAATCCAAAGGGACCTGGATAGACTAGAAAATTGGGCTGAAATTAATAAAATGACATTCAATAAAGACAAATGCAGGATTCTGCATTTAGGCCACAAAAACAAAATGCACGGGTACAGGATGGGAAATACCCGGCTTAGCAGTAGTGCGTGTGAGAAGGACCTTGGAATTGTAGTGGATCGCAAGTTGAACATGACCCAGCAGTGTGATGCTGCAGCAAAAAAGGCAAACGTGGTTTTGGGCTGCATAAACACAGCTATAGTTTCCAGGTCGAGGGAAGTAATAGTCCCACTATATTCTGCATTGGTCAGGCCTCATCTGGAATACTGCATTCAGTTCTGGGTGCCTCATTTTAAGAAAGATATAGACAAGTTGGAGTGGGTTCAGAAGAGGGCGACGAGGATGATAGCCGGTATGGAGAACAAGTCTTATGAGGAAAGGTTGAAGGAACTTGGCATGTTCAGTCTGGTGAAGAGAAGGCTGAGGGGTGACATGATTGCACTCTTTAAGTACCTGAAGGGCTGTCACATAGAGGAGGGTACAGATTTGTTCTCTGCTGCCCCAGAGGGTAGGACTAGGTCTAATGGTTTTAAGTTGCAGGAGCGTAGATTCAGATTGGACATTAGAAGGAACTTCTTGACAGTAAGGGCAGTTCGGCAATGGAACCGACTGCCTAGGGAGATGGTGGGATCCCCTTCGCTGGATGTCTTCAAGCAGAGGCTGGACAGCTATCTGCGGGAGATGCTTTAGCTGTGAATTTCCTGCTGTGAGCAGGGGGTTGGACTCGATGGCCTACAAGGCCCCTTCCAACTCTATGATTCTATGATTCATGGTAAGTGGTATTCAGAGGTGGTTTGCCATTGCCTTACTCTGAGGCTGAGAGGCAGTGACTGGCCCAGGGTCACCCAGTGAGCTTCATGGCTGTGTGGGGATTTGAGCCCTGGTCTCCCAGGTTGTAGTCTAACACTCTAACCAATACACCACACAAACCAACATACAACCAAAACAATACAAAACAACATACAAACCAATAGAGTTACCATCATTATGCTCCAAAGGCAGGTAAAAACAAATGTTTTAGGTTGGTGCCTGAATGTATATAACATGGGAGACAATCAGATCTGTACTGGGAGTTTCTTACCACTGAAAATGCTCTACTACAACTGCACTCATGCACTTCCACCCCATACCATATTCAACAAAATCACCAACAGCAGAGCCTTCCCAGCCAATATTATAGTCTTGTTAGAAGTTGTGTTGGTGTTGTTTTCCATAAGCTCCATGCAGCAAGGTGGTGAGGGTGACCACAAAAGAAAGAGCAACAGTCAATGACAGAACTGAACCAACTGAGCCTAAGACTCCATATACACACACTGGACATGTAAAAATACATATATCCCATTGTAATAATTTGTCAAAACCAATTGGTCATTGTGTTTGATAGATAAAATGTATAATATGCTATTTTTTGTAAATAATTAAAAAAACTGCATGCATGCTTTTATTATCATCACTGAAATTGTTTACTGTGCATGCCTACCAAGATCTTGCTGTGCTGTGTGTGCTTTACCCCCCCATTAATTTATACTGCTGTGAACCACTAGGTTATCCTCAGCATGCTGATATCTTCTCCTTGTGCATGCATGCTGACATCTTGGCTAGGCTCAGATAACTGAGACTAGTTGTTGTGGTATTCTCTCAATCCAGCTCAACAGCTAGCTGTGATTGTATGAAATGCACAGGCTAATTTCCTATGGTTCAAGCCTGTGGCTGTAGCTGGGAAACAGACCTATGATGTGACTCAGTCTTTGTCGTGCTGAAAGACGACTGTTCCCTGTTGTTTCTCTCGGTTTAGAATTCATTAGGGTCCAATCAGATCGTTGTGTACTTTCTCTTCTGCTTCTTATGATAGGTGGAGCACTTCCAAACCTGCATGTCTTGTTATGGCAAGAATGGTCAGAAAAACCAAAGGCTTATGATCACAAAGGACGTGTCTGGATCTGTTAATTAACAGAATGCAAAACACCCCTGGGCCCTCTTTCTTTTGTTATATTCACATATATTTTAAATTGTTCTTCACTATCAACTGGAACTGAAACATCTGGAATGTATTCTGCAGAGTCTATTGATTTGCATAACATGAAATCACCTGTGCATTTAAGTCTATTTTAAAATAATCACTTGGGGATTTCCCCCCATTTGGTTAATGTGCATTGCCACAATTCACAAGTTCGGCTGTTCTCAGTGTACACCACACACTTCTCCAGCTATGGCAAAAGACACCCCCTCCACCTTGCCTACCCTGCATGTGGCCCATAACGTCCTGCTCACAGACTCAGATGCTATCCCATAATATGGTGTGGCACTCTGCTTTTCTGAATTACCAGCCTGCTGGCGCCTCTCCCCCAGCAGCAGAAAGGGAATCGCTCGCATACGAAGCAGGGGCCTCCTCCACACGCATCAACTAGTGCTTGGGAATTTGGAATGCGAATGGAGAGAGAAGGAAAAATGCAGTCGTGACTAGGTTCCCAGCAGCAGCAGCAGTAGCAGCATGGTCATGAGAGAAAATAAGATTCCCATTGATACCAGTATACAGAATGGCGAGGTTGCTCCACTGGAGTGTCTGCGCGCACGATGGGGGGGGGGACGTGGCGCGTGGAAGACAAAAAACCCCAAACCAAACCACACTCTACGTTTCTGTTCACAGGTGGCATGCAAGACGCAGCACAGAAAGGCTGCAAGAGTAAATCCGTGTTTCCACAAGGCCATCCTATCGATTGCCTGATACAAGCGCGTTTCCTTGTTTGTTAGATTTATATCCCGCCCTTCCTCCCAGTAGGAGCCCAGGGCGGCTGCAGTTCTTTCTTTCACGCATGTGGGGAAGGGAACTAGGAGAAAGCCTCAGCATCGCTTTACGGGGCTGAAGGAGCTTTGCCCCAACATGCGTTCAAGCCACTGACGGATTTCCGAAAAAAGAACGGTTGGCCCGGGTAGCGCTCCAGCCTGTCTGATTCGGGCCACCCGCCCGGCGCGAGAAAGATCCCCTGCGCATGGCCACAGTCACTGCTCTCGATTGTTCCTTCACGTGTGCGAGGGTTCAATCCTGCGCTGCGAAGTCAGACGCCCGGGCTCAGGCTTAGCACGAATTAAACCCTGGTCTTAAAAGAATCAGTGAAGATTCAGCGCCGAATAATAAAATTTCCATCACGGTTTTGCGCTCACAAATCTGAAGTGAATCAATCGGACGCCATAGGGGAAAATAGGTATCGCGAGCGGAATAAGCAGAAGCGGTTCTTTGAAAGGGGCACCTCCCTTTCCCTTCCGTCCTTGCGGACAGCCGGCGTGTACCCGTTTCCTCCGAACTGGCCAGGCCCTTCCCTTTCCACTTCAAGCTGTCTCCGCCTTTCCGCTCTCCCGGCTTCGCTCCCCTGCGGTTCCTCCTCCAAACTTGCCCTTGTGCTCATCAGTTCCATCGCTATCCGTCGCGATCCCCGGCAGTCAGTACTGCACTTCGTTGAAGCCAGTGGCTCCTGCTTTAGATGACTACGATCGATCTGCAGATAGGCTTAGGACGGAGATATGTAAGCCTGCAGTCGAGGCTTACGGTTTACTTGCCTGCAAATCCAACGGATCAATAAACGAAGGGTTGAGGTGGTGGGCAAAGAAAGTCTGTTGTTGTTGTTATGTGCCTTCAAGTCGATTACGACTTATGGCGACCCTATGAATCAGCGACCTCCAAGAGCAACTGTCATGAACCACCCTGTTCAGATCTTGTAAGTTCAGGTCTGTGGCTTCCTTTATGGAATCAATCCATCTCTTGTTTGGCCTTCCTCGTTTTCTACTCCTTTCTGTGTTTCCCAGCATTATTGTCTTTTCTAGTGAATCATGTCTTCTCATGATGTGTCCAAAGTATGATAATCTCAGTTTCATCATTTTAGCTTCTAGTGACAGTTCTGGTTTAATTTGTTCTAACACCCAATTATTTGTCTTTTACAGTCCATGGTATGTGCAAAACTCTCCTCCAGCACATTTCAAATGAGTTGATTTTTTTTTTATCCGCCTTTTTCACTGTCCAACTTTCACATCCATACACAGAGATCGGGAATACCATAGTCTGAATGATCCTGACTTTAGTGTTCAGTGATACATCTTTGCATTTGAGTACCTTGTCTAGTTCTCTCATAGCTGCCCTCCCCAGTCCTAGCCTTCTTCTGATTTCTTGACTATGGTCTCCATTTTGGTTAATGACTGTGCCCGAGGTACTGATAATCCTTGACAGAAGTCAGTACTTTTCCAGATTCGGAACATTTACAGACCAAGAGATTGTTAATACCACCACCACCATCATCATCTTGTCTCGACTGCGTTTCAATTATCAGAAACCACATTTTTGTAGCTGGGGCTTGGAGGGAGGGGCACACACCCGAATCTGGAAAATAAAGTACTTTTCCAGATTCGGGTGTGCGCCTCTCCCCCCGCCCCAACTACAAAAATGGTTTCAGATAATTGAAATGCAGTCGAGACAAGATGATGATGATGATGATGATGATGATGGTATTAATAATCTCTTGGTCTGTAAATCTCTTGGGGGCGTTTGCAATTAATAAGTGCTGATATTATAAGCGAATCATGGCGGTATATAGAAAATTGCCGTATTAACGGATCCTCAAACGCAAACTAGCATTGCCGCTAGAACCTGACGGAATGCTTCTCAGGCAAAATTAACTGCGCCAACGAAAATGGCTGTCAACGCACCTTCAGAGAACCGAGGAAAAGCGACACACATTCACACCCTTCGCTCGGGGAAGGTCTATTCTAATTTGACGGGCAGCCTCCTCCAATAGTTTCCCTTCTTGTGCTTCGTAGGCGGGGCTACCCCGTGGGCTAAACGTGGGGGGAAATAAAGGACTGTTTGAAAACAACCCAAAGTGAGACGGAGTGGAGGAAACTGATGTCGATCTACCGAGGAGGAAGGACTAGGCAAGAGTGTTGTGGGCCAGTTTTATGATCAACAGCTTCTGAATAAAAGCAAGAGGAGGACAAGGGTGACTTTCTCACATTTTCATTTTTAAGTAGTTGGTAGTTTAGGTTGGTAGTTCTCTGCCTCTCGCTGACGTTTACTGGTAAAGAAATCGAGAGATATAAAGCAAGCAGCATGGAAGCTTCTTGATTGAAAGGAGCTCAGTGCAAAAATGTTATAAGAATTTCTTGTATCTGAACAAACGAGCTGTTTCTAAACGACTTCTCGGCAATCGAATTCGACTCCATTTTTGAAAAGCAAATTGATATACATTTTGCCTCTAACGGTTGGCTAGAGAGTGATTAAAAAAGGGAAATACATATCTGATTGCTGGTGTTGCAATCGAACTAAACCAGATAGGAAAAAATGTCTTACAGTCCAATCTTCTTCATGTTTGTTCGAAGTAAGTTCCACTGTACGCAATGGACCTTTTTCCCAAGCAAGTGTGTGCAGCCTTAGACGATATGCTCCCGATCCCGTGCAATTGTACGCGGAAGTAAATTCCACTCCTGAGAAAATGGGGGTAGGACTGTAGTCTATGGGCGGCATGTACCCCGATCCTGTGTATCTTTTCCTTGGAAGTAAGCCCTACCCTTATAAAGTGCATAAGACTGAAGCTTTACACACTTGGGAATAAGCCCCTTGAACCCAGCGGGACTTATTTCTGAGTAAACGCGCATTATTGTAGCTGTCACGCATGTCTTCTCGGAAGTAAGTCCAATCGGGTCCAGTGGGGCTTCCACAGTGTACTGCAGATCAGTCCAATTTATTTAAAGAGAATTGTAGTGGGGTAAACGAAGTGTTGCCATTACAAGTCAGTGTTCTTTTTATTTTTTTGGCTTTTTGAGGGTTGCAGCTTTTGTGAGAGATGGGACTCTTACCTGCTCGTGCTTCTTTACATGCATCATACTAAACCTTACACCTGTTTTAAGGCATGCTTAGATAAACTTATGAAGGGCATCTCCTTTTTCAGTGCTTTAGTTCAGGCCCAGTGGCATGGTGAAGGGTCTCCCCTCCTCCATATGACATTGGGGCTGTGATGATACAATCTGCAGGTAACAAGAGAGGACCAGTTCACTTCCCAACTAGAGAGAATAAGTTGGATGGTGCAGTTGCCATTGGCCAGTAAAACTGCTCTTCCAAAGACTTCCCAATGGATTTTGCTTCTCTTCATTGCCTGATTGGGAAGGAATGTTTTCTTCAGGTCTGATTGGCTAGTGACTTTGAGGGTGTTTTGCTTTTCTTCTAGCATGTGGCTTGGTGCTTGGTTTGCTTGAGTCATGTGATGCAGAGCTGTTTGTCTAGCAGGGGTTCCTGTGTGATATTTTCTGTGTGCTTGTGTCAGTTAGTGGTAGATGGTTCTGGATTTGAACAGAGAAACTGACTAGAGATGATCTTTGGGCCCTTCAAACAACATGGTTTTGTGTTTGAAGCAATAATCCAGTTTTCAGTGTGATATGGTTGCTCAGGTACTAAATTACAACCTAGACTCTTTTGTGGAGTTTTATGCAACACTTCAGAGGACACCTTGTGGGAACTAGGACTGTGATATCTCTGGATAGGAACAGAAGGGGCCAGCAGAGGCAGGGCAATGCATATATGTTTTAGTGCTTTTGTGGCACAATCTCCTTTTTTTCATCAGTGGTACGTTATCTAAAAAAGCTGGATACCAGTGATTTAACATATTTCATATAGAAAACAGTGTGAATGCTGTAATGATTCCAGGGAATGGTTGGATATGAAAAGCTGGGGGCAATTTCTACATTCATTCTGTATATTCTTAGTAGGGTTACCAACTTTTGTCTAGTAGCTCTTCTATTCATGGTAGCAGGAAATGCAACAAGGGCAACTTTTTGCATCGCTACATCTGCATGCTAGGCAAATGTTCACATGGTGAATTTCTGCTTGTAGCACAGCTCTTAAAGGCAAAGTAGCCCTGCCAGATAAAAGCTAGTTCTTGGATGTTTACAGGCTACAACTTGGATGCTTGTACTTTAAATGTATTCCCATTCCAAAGACAAATCAGCAAGTGACTTGTGGATCTCAAGTTGTCTGCATTCATAACTAAGCCATTAGAGTCATTGCCTCTTTTCAAACCAGTAGAATGGTTAACATGTTAACAATGCACTTATGCAGATTCCCAGATGTTTATAGTACAAACATATCAGGGTAAGTATGTGTTACATCACGTGACACATAAATAATTTGACTTGTGGTAAAAACCTGGTGCTAACAAGAGTAGCCTTTCTCTTCTTTTATAGCTCCTACCTGCTTACGTAGGATTACCTTGGAGGTTGTGGTGTTAAAGTGCAGAACCTTACATTTACTGTAACTGAACTGTACTGTAGTGTACTGAAAATGATGCATTTATAGAGAGATCAATACACTGGCTTTCAGAGAAGAGATGGAGGCACAGAATGGGACTATACCAGATATTATCTTAACCCTAAAAGAACCCTGAGAAGTGGTATTCTGGGAGAATCAGTGAAGTATATCAGCTTACCTTACAATAAACCTCTATGAATAATAATATATTTCATAATAAAATTAGTATTGACCCTTTTAATTAAGAACAGGTATACAGCATTAAATGTTATGCACAGTATGTAATTAATAGAGAGGCTCAGAGTGTACTTTAAGAAAATAAAATAGGCAGTGTAAGATCAAGAAGAGGTCCTTTTGAGAGGGTGGAGGGTGGTTAATCACAAGCTGTGTGCACACATTCTTTGTGCAATCTTAGAGTGAATTGTTAAACCACTTAAGCCAGCCATTTCAGAGGCACTGAGTACGCAGGGCTTAACTTGTTTACTTGCCTTTTTTGTTATACGTGTTATGTGGGAACCCCTATGCATGTGCACCCCACATACGGACTCAAGAACACCCCTTAAGAAACGAGATCATTTGCATGGAGAAATGACCAAGTGCTGTCCTAACACGTGCCTAACTAATTCCTGTTAATCAAGAAGATACATGCACACAAGACTGCTTAAATGGGTTGGTTTTATTATAGGAAAGAAAGAATACATTGATTAAATGTGCATTAATTAATGTGGAGCAGCATATAGGTTGAAATCACAATTAATACACTCACACTCCTGATTCTAAAAAGAGAAACCCTGACCTATAAGAAAGAGAAAGTGGTCTGAGTACAACACTTTGTTGTGGGACTCAAATAGGGGTAGGAGCAAAATTATACCTTTCCCTGCTCTTACTAGAGCAACCCTGCAGTTAGGTGAATAAAATCATGATCTAAAGTTTAGGAGTTAAGATTTCTAGGCCTGTGAGAGTTAAGCTCTCCCCTTCTAGATCAACAGGCAGTTCAGGCAATACCTGTCTCCTGGTCCAATATCCAGCGGTGTCCTAAAGCTGATCCTAGGAAGCGATGTGAAGATAGGTAGGAGATCATTGGAACAGAGTGTGCAGTCTAACCCATGCAAAATCCTCAAACGGGATTTTGCATCTCATAGATGTGCATGTAAAATGGGGGAGTATTGAAATGAAAAGGACAAATAACAGATTATTTTGAAACTTTCCTGCCAGATGTCCTTGAGGATTGTCATCTTGCCTACATGAGATGCATACTGTAAATTCCTAAATTTGGGGTAAACAGCCTTTGTTTTATGATTCTCCGTGCCATATATTATGTCTTGCACAGGCAGTGATGTCCAGTCAAGGGAAATCTATTCCCTGAAGGGACTGATAAACTAACAGTAGGGAATTTCTTCTAGTCATGTATCTCATTGCCAGTTGTTATCAATACTTGCCTCATTGGATTCTTCTGGAATCAGCAAGCCTAGTATTCAGCTTAATATCACAAACAGGAGTAAGGACCACAGAGAGGCTGGTCCCAGAATGCAATGCAAGCAAGATAGATACTATGGCCCACTGACATAAACCAAATAAGTCTAGTCAAGCGTCTCCCTGTTGCATTTTGTGGCTTCTGCATTTTTAATGTAATCTTAACATAAATAGGATTTTAAAGCTTGCTTAATTTCATTACCTAGTAGTGACTGAAGGCTTCAGATATGAATCATTTGTTTGAAACTAGAGAGAACCTGCCTCAAGAACAGCTGTCTTCCTAACCACAGCCTTCTGTGGCTTAATTACTTCGACTTGTCATCGAAGAGCCTTTATAATTTATTTGGGGCAGAAGAAGGAAGGACAGAAATGCTAGCAGGCCATTTTTGTTAAAGCAGATAGTATGAAGATCTTATTAGTGCCAAGCCAACAGAGATGCCTTGGCTGCTTGAGACACAGTTTAGTATAAAGTACAATATATCCTAAATATGCTGCTGTGCCATATAATCTACCTACCTACTTTACTTCCTTCCATCTGCCAAGGTTGAGAAGATACTTCTTTTTCTCCAGTTTAAGACAAAAATGCTTTTTTAAAAAACCCAAAACTTGTTTTTATGTTCACTTGGCTGAGTTGGGGCCTGTTTACATGCCAGGAAAATCTGCATCTAGTGCTTTTTGCAGATCCTTTTAATTTGGACCGTTTACTTGACGTTTTAGCCAATGCACGTGCATTCTACTGCTTTTGCCTTTAACTCCGGATTAAATGGATGCAACAAAAACCTGAATTTGCTTTTAAAATCCACACCTGCTTCTACCGTGTATTACCTTTTAAGCGCCTTTTTTGGCTGCGCAGTTTCTTCGCCATTAGATCCCCCTTTTCTCCACCCCTTTAAGTGTCTCTGGGCGTCATTTTGTTTCCTGCCCTTGATGAAGCAACTTCTGGTTGCTCTCGCCTTCCTTTCTCCCGCTTCCCCCCCCCAATACATTTCCTCTCCTGCTCCTTTAAACAAAATCACATTCCCCACCCCTTCATTCTCTCTCTTCTGCAGCGACACCAACAACTCTCCGAGGGCAGCAGGGCTGGAGCTCGTAAAATTCCTTCCTTGGTGCTGTGGTTTTGGCGCTGTTGTTTATGTCTAGCATGTGTGCGTGCGAGAGAGTATGAGAAAGTGTGTGTGTGGAGGACCTCTTCTGCCTTGTAGCATCCCTCCGCTCCCCCCCAAAGCTGGATCTCTCCCCCCCCTCGGGCTGATGCATGCGCCCTTTTCGCAGCCACGGCGAGAGGAGGCTGTCGTAGGTGCTGCTGGGGTAATTTATAAGCACCCAAAAGCACCGGGGAAAGGGGAGCTGCCTTGATGTCTCATCCCAGCATCTGCTCCAGTCACGGAGAGCAATAATATTAAATGGTCAATGCTCCCTTTAGTAGCTGCTTTTAATGTCTCTCTAAAGATAATTGTTTGGGGTTTTTTATGTTTCCAAGAACGCATGCTGAGGCTTGTCCCGGGGTGCCAAAGGCACACCGATCTCGCACAGGGACAGCCTAACAGCCACAGGTGGGAGCGATTCCCTTTCTTTCAAGCTCCTATTTCTTCATTTAGGGAAACACCGCCCCTTCCCTGCCTCTGCAGTTAACATGCTAATGTGTGGGCGCGGCAACAAGGAAATGCTGATAGCAATAAACGCACATGCATGTGAATACTACAAAGAAAAACAGCCAATTTATTCGTAGCGAGTGTGGAAGTATGTGAACTGTAAAAATCAATCACGATGGAAAAAGCAGCATGTTTAATGTGGATCCTGGGTCCCATGTAAACAAGCTCTTGGTGTGGTAAAGGAGTCATAAGATGCTGAATTTATAAGAGTTTCACATTTTTGTGTCAAGTTCTTTGAGTAAGTATGTAAAGATTTCCAGAGGGGTATCCATAGTAGTCTGTGCAGCAAAAACAAGAAAGAACCTTATGCCACCCTAAAGACCACCAAATTTAGTGTAGCATAAGGCTTTGTGTAATAGAGTCCACTTAATCAGATGCATGAAGTGTGATCCTCAGTTGCAGAGGGGTAGGGGATTGTAAGTAGTGAGATCAGAGGAAAATGAAATGTGTGAAGTACAAACTTTGAGAACTTAGAGCTAGAATGTATGCAAAATAAGCACAGTGATCCTTTACAACAGCTGTGATAGAAGACAAAGCAATTAATTTGGTAGGACTGAGTTAATTAACATCTGCAGTGTGACAGAAAACCATTGCCCTATTCAGTCCCAAATGAGTGGTTGGAGAACATTTCAAACCTCCAAGACTGTGCTACTGATCCTAAAGTGGCCAGACTCGAACAAAGGAAATTCTAAGGGAGGTTGCAAAGTGAAACTGCTGAATTACAATTCAAGAAGTTAAATTCTATTCATTTGAATCAGAATAGAGATGAGTAAATTCCGCTGAGTAAAGTGAAATCTACTTTCAAACATGTTGGATTGGGCTGCACATCACCATCCAAGATGCTGTAATGTTTGATCTTCTTAGCAAGCCTCATTGATATTGACTGCAGTGTTGGATCCCTCCCCACAATGTGAAATATTTTGGGAAGGAAAGATGAGGATGTAGGGAGAGACTGCAGCTAGGAGGCGTCAAAGTGTGACGTTTCTGGATGTACTTACTCTTTATAACCCATAAGCTACATTATCTAAAAAATAAACAACACTATAGTCTGGCAAGAGAAAATGGCCCAAGCAGCAAATGACTACAGTGCTGAGTGCTGTGCAAAATTTTAAATCTTAAAATGCAACCAGGGAATAGTTGCAACCAGGTGAATAAGGATGGATATGTTCAAGCATCAAACCATCTGATTTCATTGGGACTCCAAAATCTGGGTTTTTGAGATCAGATGCGTTTTCCCTTTGAGCCAGCTTCACACTGACTTGAAAACTGTTTGGTCTACAAACCATTGCAACTCCAAAGTGTGTCCAATGGAAATGCTTTCCTGTCGGCAGTCCTAAAAAGACTGACATCAGTAGTGGGGTTGAGTGTATTGCATCAAACAAACAAAAAAAGTGTACAGCCAGGTGCAGATTGGTTTCAAATTGCAACCTGTCAAAATGGTCCCGCTGCTTTTTAAGCAACTAGTGTGCATGTAGTGTTACACTCTAGTAAGCATGCTGAGAACTCCAGCATTAAAATATTAAGGTATACCATGTGACCAAATTACTTTTGTTCTATCCGTTGATTAGAACGAATACTAATCTATATTTTAGTATATATTATAAAGAGTTTTTTTGCAAGGACCATTAGACCTTATGAATATGTTTGCAAAATCAAGACTGTTCTAGTATAATGAAATGAAAACTTGATTTTCACCTCATAGTATCTATCCCCATCCCCTACAGGATCTTTTTGTGTATGTTAAGGATTTTCCTGACACTTGCCTTCCAATCTGCTACTGGGGCTATTCCTGGGTAACCACTCCCAGCAATCACGCTGCTAACAACAGCAAGCATGACTGTCAACAGGCATTTATTTTGCCTCCATTTGCTTTGGATTTCTGCATACTTTGGATAGGTGTGTATTAGCCTTCAAGAACTTGGAGCAGAATCTTCATTGCTATTATTACTGTTGTGTATTGATGCCAGCAGTTTCATTATGTGTGGTGACACTGCTTAATCCTTGAGATGATTTTTTAAAACAGTATTTCTTACAACTATCTGCCACCCTGGGCTCCTTTTGGGAGGAAGGGCAATCAATCAGATCAAATAGTTGTTATCAACAAAAAGTGAAATCATTGACAAAAAGTCTACTTGTTACTGCTTTTCTGTATTTTTCTTACATATACTCTTTCTTTTGAGAGTGGTAGAACACATGTTTTGCATGCAGAAGGTCCCCAATTCAATCTTTGGCATCTCCGGGTAGGGCAGGGTGGAACCCCAAACCCTGCCTGAAATCCAGGCAATAGTGAGCCAGATGGCCATGGTCTCACTTGGTATAAGGTAGCTTCCTATGTTCCTGAACATGTTCTGTTTAAACCAAGTGAACAGCACAATCCTGAATGTTATTTATTATTGCATTTTATCTTGCCTTTCCTCCAAAGAGCTCAGCGTGGCCTATGTAATTTTCCCCTCTTCAATTTTATTCTTACAACAACCCTGTGAGGTAGATTAGGCTGTGAGACAGTGACTAGCCCAAGGTCACCCAGTAAGGTTCATGGCTAAATGGGGATTTGAACCCTCTTCTCCCACCCAAGTCCAACACTCTAACCACTGCTCCACACTTACTCAGAAGCATGTCTCGCTAAGTGTAATGGATCATACTCTCTGGTTAGTGAGAATTGCAGCCTAAAAATGTTTTTAACCGTGAGGTGTAGAATTGACAACTTCTTCAGGCTGTTCAGCAACTAAAGGATATAAATACCCAGTCTTTAAATGCAGCAATTGCGACCTTATCACAGTATCTCTTTGCTCGATAAGCTTCACCTTCTGAATTTCTGCTGTGGCCAGCTGTGAAAGGCACAGATGCTCCAGTTTTAAAACTTAAGCACAATAACGTGCATGTTTTCCTGTAAGCCCCAATGACTGACTTGCCTCGAATGAAACATGTATACAGTATCCTCGATAATCACATAATGTTAATAAACAGATGTCCAAACGGTGTGTTTGTAATCTTGTAGCCTTTGGGAAGAATTGGAGTTAATATATGCCGGGAAAGGTGAATGGTCAGGAGCCAAAGAAGGGAGAACCCTTCCATAAGTATACTTTTTATTACCCCAAAGCAGAAAATGTTCGGTGAGTAGATCTCTTGAATACAATGAGCTAACTCGGTGGCTTCCTTTACCGTCCCTTGGCTGAAGATACTTTCACTCACACACCCCCATCTGTAGTTTCGCCCAATCGTAGCGTAACATCACACAACCTTTCCTGTTCCCTCCATTTTGAGCCGTATTGCATTGTGTACCACCTTCAAGTCGATTCCGACTTATGGCGACCCTATGAATAGGGTTTTCATGAGAGGCAGTGACTTGCCCAAGGTCACCCAGTGAGCTCCATGGCTGTGTGGGGATTCGAACCCTGGTCTCCCAGGTCGTAGTCCAACACCTTAATATAATATACTGTATATTTGTTTTCCTTTTTGTTTTGAACGCTCCCCCTTACCTCCCTTTCAGATCGCCTGCCTTTCCTCTTTTTCCATTGGCTACAACCAGCCAGGGCCAGGCTGACCAATCAGGCGTGGCTGCTCGTGGCCGTGTTGCTGGGCAGAACAAAAACAAACAAAACGGGGGGAAAGCGAACAGCAGCGGCGGCGGCGGCAGAGGGGGGGAGCGAAGTGAGTGTGTGGGGCAGCTCTGAGGCCGCCGCCTACGGTAATGCGCCCCCCCGAAACGTGAGCACGGAAATGGGGGCACGCCCATTAGGGCGCGCGTCACCCGCCCACCTGTAAATTATTTGGGGTGATTGGTGTAGTCCTGCAGTCCCTTCTTCCACGACTCCCAAGGGGAGAGGGATATGCATAGCCTGCCAGCTCTGGGACCCTCTGGATGAAGGGATCTATCTCCCCAGTTTGGCCTTCTGACTTTGTCACGTACCGTTATTTTGGTCTTTGTATGTGTGCCCACACGTATCGTCCTCCGCCTTAATGAACCGACCTCACAAACACTAACGCGGTCGTTAACCTCCCAGACTGGGAACGCACGAAGCGATTCAAAGGTGTATGTAGCTCAGGGGTAGAGGCCATTCTGTGCATGCAGAAGGCTCGGGGTCAGTCTGTCCTTAGTACTGCCAGTCAAAAGAGCAGCAGGTGATGGCAAACACTTCTCCGGGAGACCTTGGGGAGCCGCTGCCAGTCAGAGTAGACAACACTGGGTTAGATGAACAAATAGTCTGGCTTGGCAGATTGCAGTTTCCGGTATCTCAGAGGGGGTGGCGAGGTGCTGTTCTTGAAGCTATGCTGAGTATGCTCAACATCTGTTGTTGCTACCCATTATTTACCTCGGGAGTATATATCATTTGCCTTAGAAAGGCCTTTCCCAGCGATTTTAAGACAACGTTCTGGAAAATCCTGGTGGTCCTCGAAAGTTTTGTTTTGTTTTGCGGGGGCGTTGATCTCAGTGATAAGACGACCAGGAATGGCAGTCAGGCTTCCCCTCAAAAGACAGCTTGCCTGCCACTGCTGGTCCAGCTCTCTAAAGTAAAACTATAGGGGAGTGTTGAGGGTGCTCTCTGTGCACCCTTGTTGGAGCAATAATGACAACCAACAAAACCTAGCCAATGTCCTGTGTCAATGAATGTACAAGTATAACCTGCCCCAGAATTCTCTTTCACACAAAAGGGTTCTGTAGCAGACAAATGAGTGGACAAAAGGATTCGCTGAAGTTTGAAAACCACCACTGCCCTAACTGATGCATCAAACACATCTTGTCAACTTGTGTCATCTCAACAGTTTCCTCCATGGTTGGTTGTGCATTTTCATGCTTTATGGGTCGGGATCAAGGTGCGCTAATTTTTGTACAACATGCTCAGGTGCACTGATTCTCCCCAATCTGCTGTTAGGATAAGTGGAGATCAGTACAGGTATTGTGTTATACTTCCCTGTCTTTCTCAAAAATACCACAGAATGTTTATTTTTGCTGCTAAAAGGTAATCTTTCAGAATTTGGTATCATAGAAAAATTCATTTCCATAAAATTAGACCACAGTACTAAGACTCACTGGACTTGGAAGGACTATATTATAGAGTATATAAGATCTCATTGTCAAAAATTTCTTCTGAAGAATGAGAGCATTTCTGCACTTCGTAGTTGTTTAGCATGCTACTTTGCCAGTATTATCTAAAGACACGTTTATGAAGATTCATTAGTCAAGTGTAGGCATCTGAATTTAAGGGTTCAGGGTATCTTGGTCCACTTTAAATCTAAGTCACCACAAAAATGTTTTAAAATATTATGAATGTTTATTTTGTCATATTTTTGAAAGATTGGTCCTTGAGATGTATAAGAAGTTTAATGAAGTTCAAATAAATGAAGCCTCTGTAAACAGAACTTAAAGTTGCCTTTCAGGATACAATGGCTTGATTCAGTTGAAACAGGAAACCATAGCTTTAATTACAAATTATAGCAAGCTTCAGACCCACACACTCCCTCCTCCCATTTTCTGCCCATCTTCTGCTTTTGAATTTAAACTCGCCACTGTTCCCTGAGATACATGAACTCAAAGAACTGTGGTTTGTTTAAGTGAGAACAAGCCAGTATTTGAAATGTTTTTTTTCTGGTATGGTCTTACTAATCATAGGTTGAACAAACGATAGTTTCCTGAATTTAGATGTCACGGGGAGCTGGCTAGTTTAACATTTAACCTCCTCCTCTGGTGCACAGAAGAAAAGAGAAAACACATAAACCTGAGGCTTGCTATGGCTTATTCTTGTAGTGGGAAATCATAGTTTTCCATTACATCTGAACCAGGTCAGTTTCTTCAAATGAAAACATAATTCCCTATGAAGCATTTAATGTTGATTAATAGAAGCATTTTAAAGACCATATTAACATCCCTTACTTAATATGTTTATATTGTTTGGGAGTATGGATTCATTTAATTTGCCATTCAGTATAAACCAGGGTTGATCTGATTTAAATCCAATTGATTTAAAGTATGCTTTAAAAAAACATGCTTTAAATCACTTCTCCAAAGGACTCGATTTGAATGATTTACATCACAATTTAAATCACTAGTGAGGAAGATTCTATTTAATCATCATTTTTTAACAGAAGAACATTATTGTTTAATATAACCTTAATACATATTCAGAGATGTAGGTTTCATTAGAGGTTAGGTACACACTAAGCAATTATTCTGAATTGTTTTCAGATAAATTTTCATCAAAAAAATGATAATTTGGTCATTTTGGTACTAAAGTAGAATGAACTTGTGAAGTCATTCAGGAGATGAACCAGCTCCAACTGTTCAGTTAATCATGATATTTTTATCACAATGTGCCAGAATCACCATCACCAAGGCTTTTAAATTGTACTAAAAAGATTGTTGAAGAAGAAAACTAACCGGAAGAATAACCATACAACAATATTAACAAAACATGGATTTTTAAATGGTCAACTATTTCAGTTTTTAGATAAATGTAAAGTTCTTTAAAAAATAAAATTTAGGCAATTTCAACCAAGTCAATATGAGAAACTCAAAATACTGGGTGGTACAGTTAACTCAGTCTTCTTCACCTTTGTCTTTCTTGTTCATTGTCTGGAAAAGAAATACAAGCTTTCTTGCTTTTATAGTTCTTAATTTATTTCTCGGTTTAGAATGAATTAGTCCAAAGAAATAATTCTCTCTACACCTGCAGAAGAAGCTACTGCTGTTAAGAGCTAGATTACCCCTTCAATGGTAGTCTTCCTTATTCAGATCTGCTCCATATCCCCAAATTCTCTATTGATTGATCTTCTCGTATCTTTGCACTTACAGAGAGGCATGGCCGAGGCCCTAGAGAGATAGAGAGGGAGAGAGAGAGACATGCATTTCATGTACACCATCTACAGAATAGGACTGATCAGGTTATCTCCCATCTCCATAAACTATTGTTAACATATTCATATAATATAATTAGAAGTTTTATAATTAGTATGCACGTCTTTGACCTAGGCTCTTTTTTATTAATTGTTTTTTAAAAAAATTGAAATCCGATTTAAACAAAAAAAATTGATTTAAATTAAAAAATGACAAATTTTAAAACTAATTTTTAATTTTTTAAAAAATCATTGATATTTATTCTTGATTTTTATCAACCCTGGTATAAACAAGATATGATTGGATGAGGAGGTTCCTACTAGGAGCTCTCACAGTAATTCAGTGCTACAGTTATTTTTGCTGTTGAGAAGACTGATTTAATGTATATTGCCTCCTGTTCTGAAACAGTGTAGAACCATTAAACCACTGGGGTACTTTGGGAGGAGGGGTGGGATACAAATTTAATAAATAAATAAATTCTAAGTGCTGTAGGATCAAAATCCAAATGCCTCCTAAACCACAGTTTCCATACCATTTAAAGGTCCAGCAGCAGATGTTAAGTGAAAACTTTGAAAAGATCAACTAACCATAAACCACTTACTTTTTTACATTTAAAGTGTATGCTGAACACAGGCAGTCATCTGTAGGAGGCAGATTTTCCATATCACAAACTTCAGGACGTCTAAAAATTCTGCACGTTTACAGAACATTGCCAGCTGGAGTGCATGTCTAATGGCAATTGTGAACTGTGCTCATCAGATGCTTCATTAATTTTGCCGTTTTTGTAACCTCAGGCTCATTGCCACAAAACAAAGATGGTCTAGCAAGCATGATCTGCAATATGTGACAGGCCTGTGTTTATGCAGTGTGGTGGTTTGTAGATCTGATATGTACTTATATCACTAGTTTCTAGGCATTTTACAGAAGCAATGGTTCTTACTTCTTACTGAATTTTGTTTTGTTCCTGTCCTACATACCCCTTTTACCATTGTGGCATAGTTAATTTGTTTCTGCAGCAGCTCACCATGTTTCTGAGTTTTATAGTATTGGTATGTCTTGCTTTTACTACATCTGTATGTGATTATGCAGTTTAAGTTAGAAGTTAATTTCTGTGTTTTTGGACAAGTGGATTACTATCTGGCACAAGGCTTCAGCATTGTCTTTTTTTTGCTGTCCTAAAAGAAGTGAAAGGAGGGTTTTGGTTTGCTTGCCATTCCTTTCACATGCTGTTACTTAGAAATTATTGTAATTCCATGTACATTCACATATCCCTAAAATACTGAAGCAGTGACATTACAAATTCCTGCTACAAGCTCGTTGTGCAAGGAACAGGAACAACAGTGACAACAACAAATATCAATCCACTTCCTGCAACATTTGTGGAAATGGAGACACCACTGATCTTCTGTGTGACAGAAAATGTCCATTTATCCATAGGGAGAAAGAAAAGGGAAGGCATAAAATATTTTTTCCCAGTCTTGATTGCTGAGCATTGGGTATCGGTTATCCCCACATAGCCATGAAGGTCACTGGGTGATCTTGGGCCAGTCACTGCCTCTTAGCCTCATGAAAACCTTATTCATAGGGTCACCATAAGTCGGAATTGACTTGAAGGCAATAGGGAGCAAACAAGAAATGATAAAAGAATAAAAACATCTTAAAAACAAAACATCTTAAAAACAATTCCGATACAGCTGCCAACTGGGATTAAGGTCTCTACTTAAAAGGCTTGTTGAAAGAAGAAGGTCTTCAGTAGGCACTGAAAAGACAACAGAGATGTGCCTGTCTAAAATATTCACTAATAGGCACAAAACCTTGTGGTTTAAGGATGTACCTATAACCCATAGATATTTCTATCAAACTTTAAAAAGCAGGGAAATTGGGCAGCTATAGTGAATGCACCAGAGGAGCAGGAGACCTGACCTCTTCTCTGAGATATTGTACTGCCCTACAAATTTGTCAAAATGCAAACACAATTTGGGTTGGTCTTTCACAGTCCAATCCACTTGCTGTGTAGCTTGGAAGAATTTGGTAACGTGACTCTGAGCATATGGTGAGTGGTGGCAATACCTGGCATCTCCAAAGATGGAGAATTACATTTTTGTATGTTTGTTGGTGTTCTTACTTTGCTTCATTCCTGTGTTACTATTGTTTTTATAGAGAATCTAATCTAGAAAAATTTATTTCTCTCATTATTCATTCACTCTTCTATATGCAGGGTATTTTTTTTTAGGATGGAGGAACATTTATCGTAATTGATGAAGGTGTTTTAGTTTTGTTGTCATTTGTGGATATCTTGTTAACATGATATGTGAAATGGATCCTTGAATTTTGCCAATTGCTTATTTTAGTTATATTTTGAATTATTACACAATGACAGTGTTTGGGGGTATATTTTATCATTTCTATGGTTGTAAACCACCTTGAGTACAATAATGTAGAAAGGTGATATACAAATAAAAAATGAAATGAAATCCTAGAAACCTGTGTCAAATTTATTTTTAATAATTTCAAAGCCTTTTTATTGGTCAGTGTCATGATGGTGAAGACAGCCTTTTGTGTTTCAAATTGGAGGTTATGTTCTATTTTGGGTGCATTAACAGTTGAATGACTCTAGCTGTTGGAAAAAACAAACTTAGCCTGCCCAAGATGCATGTTTTCAGCCTGCTATATTTAAACCACTTAATTTAAAGCAAGGTGGGCACGGTCAATTAAAAACACAGAGCACATCTAGAATTTTGCTAGAATATATTTCACCTCCCACTGTTTTATCTTGTGCAAACAGACACTCCTGATGTCCACTGGAGACTATTCTGCAGAATAGTCAGTGCCATTATTCAACAATTGGTTTTGGAGTTTGTTTAGTGTAAATTTTGCAAAGTGTTGCTGTATTCACAGAAATAAAAGCAAAAGTTTCCTATAGGAAACTTCACTAAAATTGCCAAGTAAATCAGACATATTTAAAGTGGCTATCTAAACTATGTCAACTGTCTTAATATTGTTGCTTCCTCCCTGCTAAAACAAGATCAGCACAGCAAGTGTCTGTTTCTATTATTTGGGCTGATTGCAGGTGTTGCCACGACTCACCATATGCTCAGAGGCACATGTTACCAAATTCTTCCAAGCTACACAGCAAGTGGATTGGACTGTGAAACAACAACCCAAATTGTGTTTGCATTTTGACAGATTTGTAAACTGCAAGGTTTTTTTGCCTATGAGTGAATGTCTCTGCTTTTTAATCCGGAAGGTAAGAAATGGGATCCTGTGCAAGCTTGCTGAGAATGAACTGATCATTTGCATGCTTATTGAGTTCAGTGGGATTTACTTCCCTGCAATCATGTTTACGATAGGTGAAACTGACCAAAAGGGATGGGGAGGGGAGGAGGAGGGAGGGGAGCAGGAAGAAGGGGGAGCGGAAGAGGACAGGTTTGATCATTTGCATGTTTATTGAGTTCAGTGGGATTTACTTCCATGCAATGACGCTTAGGATAGGTAAAACTGACCAGGGGGGAGGGTTGGACAGCTGGAGTGGGTAGGGAAGAAGGAAGAGGGGAGGGGAGGAGGAAGGGAAGGCCGGGGAAAGCCAGGTCTGATCATTTGCATGCTTATTGATTTCAGTGGGATTTACTCCTATGTAATCATAGTAGATAGGTGAAACTGACCATGGGGGAGGAGGAGGGGGAGTGGAGAGGAGAGGGAAAGAGAGAGGGGTGTGGGAGGAGGGGGAGGGGCAAAGGAAGGGGCAGGGGAGGGCAGGTTTGATCATTTGCATGCTTATTGAGTTCAACGGTATTTACTCCTGTGCAATCATGTTTAAGATAGGTAAACTTACCATGGGGAGGGGGAGGGGGGAGCAGGGGGATGGGAGCAGGAAGAAGGGGGAGCGGAAGAGGACAGGTTTGATCAGTTGCATACTTTTTGAGTTCAATGGGATTTATTTCTGTGCAATCATGTTTGAAAATGGAAATGGACTGCCTTCAAGTCGATCCTGACTTCTGGTGACCCTATGAATTGTTGGAATAGCCAAATGTTGCATGTTCCCTTTAAGGGATATTTGGGGAATATCCCATGTACCTGTTTTACCATGATGTAACTTCCTAATGGGTGGGGTTACTTACCTGACTTCCTCCTCCTTTGTCCTGGGGGATTTTTTGAATATTCTGCTTTTGCTGATCTATCCACCATTGAGAGAGGCCGCATGGCACAGATGCTGTCTCTGAGAGCATCGATACTAAACCACTAAAATGAACTGAGACTCCTATTTTCTTCTAAGCTAGAGCCTATGTTCCTAACATATGAGGTCATAAGGAAACATTCTTTTCTTTTATCTAAAAGATTGTGTCTGCTGTTATTTATATAGAGAAAGGTGGGGCTGGTTTATTCTCATTCTGCTGCTTGTATTTTTATATCTTTGCTAAGAAATAGGACCAAACAAATTAGTTCCTATTTCTCTCTGGTATTTTTATAATACCGAACATGAATAGGGCATTCAGTGGTGGTTTTACCATTGCCTTCCTCTGAGGCTAAGAGGCAGTAACTGGCCCAAGGTCACCCAGTGAGTTTCATGGCTGTGTGGGGATTCAAACCCTGGTCTCCCAGGTCGTAGTCCAACACTGTCCTGGGGAAGGGGCAGGGAGGGTAGGATGAGGGGGAGGGGTGGAGATTGGGTGGGTGGGCACTGGACAGAGGGGAAAACCCTTTCTTTTCCAAAAGGAAAACATTGTGAATAGTATCACTGCTTTTCACGGTTTCCGCCACCTTTTTATTCTACAGCAGGCACACGTAGCCTCCCACACAGATTTAAACCAAAGCTGTCCCTGGCCACATCCACACCAGACCTTTATTTCACTTTGGACAGTCATGGCTTCTCCCAAAGAATCCTGGGAAGTGTAGTTAGTGAAAGGTGCTGAGAGTTGGTAGGAGATGCTCTGTTCTCCTCACAGAGCTTCAGTAAGAGTGGCTGACTGTTAAACCACTCTGGCCACTGGACCTCTTTCAGGAGAATAGCAGTCTCCTCTCAGCACCCTTCACAAACTACACTTCCCAGGATACTCTGAGGGAAACCATGACTGTCTCACATGAAATCAAAGTCTGGTGTGGGTGTGGCCCCCTGATTAGGCAAACCCAGCAACGGTGAGTATGGCTTTTAGAACACTGACAGTTGGTTGTTACTGAGCATGCCCGAAATTATCATTGAGTTCCAGCCAAAATTTCTTAAATTAATTAAATATCAGCCAGGCATTTTTTTAGCTTTTACATTGCAGAAGATGAAGGTCAGAGTAAGGGGCAAGGTCAGTAATAGGGTTCTAGGTACTCTGTGAACATGGCTGATTTTTAATGAATTTCAACAGATTATGAGAACTCTCAGAGGAAAAAGTCCAAAAGGGGTCTGGTTTTTTCCCCTCTCTCTCTTTAAACTCTCTATTCTCTGTGACTGTTTTGTGTATCACCATGAAAATTGAGATGGTTGTTAAGCAAGCGTTTCTGAGTTCAGGACTATAAATATTGTAAGGTTTTGTTTTGAAATGAGCTTATGGGAAGTATCAGAATGGCATGGGGGTATTTTCAATTTAAGATTGCGGAATGTGAAAAATCCACGCTGGCTATAGTATACAGCCATTCTTGTGGCTGTATAATTTAAGGGGAGGGAATTCCAAAGGGTAATTACCACAATACGGACCTGATGAGATGGTATCTGCAGGAAGCCATCACCAATTCCATGGCAGCAATTACATGGGTTTAAATAATGAACTGTCCCAATCATGTAGAACAGGGACAGGGAACCTGTGGCCTTCCACATGTTATTGGACTCTACCTCCCATGAGTCTCAGCTCCTTTTGCTTTTAAAGTTGACAACTCTCCACCCTTTCAACTTGACTGGATCAAACGTATACAGCTGCTGCCATGATATATTATTTGGGTCACACCTGATTTCCTGCAGAGTGGTGAAACTTAAATTGCACAGTTTCCTGTGACATCCATATGCATTCCCTGATATTTTCAGTGCAAACACTGCAGATTAAATCTGGAACTTCCATTTTGAACCACAATCGTGTAGACAAGCCACTGTTGCCATTTTGTCAGACTGCTAATGTACATAGATCCCATGACTCACTAGTAGATCCTGGCCCCGTTTGGGAAACCCAGCTTTTAGTGGGTGGTATATGATACAGCTTTAATTTCTGCCATCTCATTTGACATTTTGGCACACTAATTTACTTTCTCTGTAGCTATATCAAATGGAGAAATCAATACTTTTTATTTCCCCCATCTTGTTGTTGTGATGCTTTCCAAAGTTTTGAAGCACCCTGGAACTATAATCTATTTTGCTGTACTTTTAGACATTGGCTAGCTGCTATAAAAACAACAGATCTATAATGCAGAGATCATTAAACATCTGCCTTTCCAAAGAATCTGCATATTCCATGTAACTTAGTATGTGAAGACCTGCACATGTTTATTCAGAAGTAAGCCCCACTGAACTCAATGGGGTTTATTTCCAGATAAGTGTACATAGGATTTTAGCCCTAAGGATGAAAATATGCACATATTGCTTGCTTACAAATGTAAGACATGTTAAAAAGTTGAATGTGAGACTGATCTGTCAGTCTTCTACCTAAGCGATGTAGGTATTTTCTTTCCCCTTTTTCAGTTTAGCCTGTAGTTTAGCCATATTTTTAACAAGGTTATATATATTTTATTTAAGTAACACATGTGTTATTTCCTGCAAATAGCATAGGATTTTTTTGGTGGAAATCAGAATGGGCAGAAAAGAATTAAACACCCTCTTTCCCTGCATCAAGGTCACAACCTGGATCAGGACTCCCTCATAGTTGCTAGTATGCACTTTAAACAAATTGCTTAAAATAACTAGTACTTTGGACTCTAAGGCTAAATCAATAAAAGTCATATTAATTTTTAATGCTTTTGCAAAATCCCAGTGTCACAAATCATATATTTTGCTATATAAACCTTGTGCTTTTCTTTTGGATTTGAAGGAGCGTGGATGCATGTAATGGAATACTCTACGAAGAGGAAAGGAATTAACCCCACAAGCTAAGAAATCAACTTACCATTTCCTGCCTCTTGAGAGATCTAAGGAAACTCTTTCTAGCAAAAATAAAGTGCTCCAGAACATTGCATAACTCTTGAATGATTGGCTAAGGTAATACTGAAAAACTCTTTGCTATGAGGTATGATGTGAAAGACCTGATGTCATAATCTCAACACTCAACAATGCATGGTGTTTGCTGGATAAAAGGTGAGGGAAGGGAAAAAAATACTTGCAGCAGATACTCCCTGGGAACTCTAATGAGATAGTGAAAGCTACACAGGTAAAAATAGCGTTGCATGATATAAACTCTGTTAGGATTATCTGCCTGCTTTCCCTCTAGTAGGAGTATTGTAGCCATGCTATCTAAAATAAATCTGATTAGAAATAAGGGAATTCAGTGATGTTAATGTTTTTGAAAGTCCTGCAATGGAGTAAAACACTGGATGAGCAACAGGTGAGAAGTGAATGGAGAGCAACAAGAATTCCGAAAGGTGATGATCTGCTGTCAGAATAAAAGAATTAATAAAAGTAAAATTGGTTGTTTAAACTGTGTAATATTTTGAGAAGACAGGTAACACTATTGTACAATCACAAAAAAATTGTGCTGTAGCTACAAAGTACCTAAACAGAGTTGGTGCTAAATAAGAATTAAAACAGTGGTAATAAGTTTCACAGTCTTGAATAGTTTCTGCTTTGTTGAAGTACATAGGGGAAATATAAACATACGCATACACACTAGATATATAAATAAAAATACTGGTCTTAATTCAAATCTTATCTCAGTCCTGAACTTGTATGGCAAACAAGCACTTTTCTGTGAGTGCCACTGCAAAGTTAAAATAACAATGATTATAGGATGTTAGGACAAATTAAATAAGAATACAGTAGGGCCCCGCTTATACAGCGGGTTCCGTTCCGGACCCCCGCCGTAAAGTGGAAATTGCCGTAAGGCAGAACCCCATTGACTTTAATGGGGCACGTCAGGCGAAAATGCTGCAAAATCGGCTTTAAAAGAGGGGAGGAAAGCTGCCGCATTAGCGGAACGCCGGGAAGCGGAGCGCTGGGAAGTGGGGCCCTACTGTATGTTACCACCCTAACCTTAGAGAGAAGGCAGACAGTATAATTAAATTAATTATTGTGTGGAGCAAGGGAATAACTTGGAGTTTTCTGGCTAACTCAATTTTGAATAATACAACATTTGCATAAGGCTGCTGCCCGGTTGGCGTTAACCCATGACAGAGCTTTCTCGGTGGTGGTTCCCCATCTGTAGAATGCCCTCCCAGATGAATTTTTTTTGTCTCCCTCGTTATTGATTTTCAGGAGAAATTTAAAAGCATTCCTGTTTACCCAGGCATTTGATGGCTGAGAGATACTAGCCATAGCAGCTATGAAATTAATAACTATGAGGGTGTGTGATTGCTTTTAAATGTCTTTAGATGTTCTAATTTTTTTAACAATGTTTTAGATGGTTTTAAATTGTTTATAAATGTTTTAAATATGTTTATTTTAAGTTATAGTGTTTTAAGTTGTTGCTGTTTGCCACCCTGGGCTCCTTTAGGAGGAAGGGTGGGAGAAAGATTAAATAAATAAATAATTGATGTTTTCTGGATGTGTTGTGTTACAATTTTATCCAAGAAAGTACACTGCACAGTTAAGTTTTCTACAGTTGATTTAATTGCACTAAAAGGTTCTTATTTTTTCTGTATTTAGGTCTGGAAAAAATATTAACACTTCATTTGTATTCAGTTCTGTTGCTGTCAAACAGCTATGGAAATAGAAAATGAACAGACAGACAACATCAACTCAACAGGTAAGAAATTTCTTAGCTTAATCAAAATGACTTGCTACTGTGGTAGTTTTAGTCCAATTCATTTGTTGTGTTTGCCACATAAAATTCTACAAAATACATTTCCATGTGATTGTGACTCCATAGAAGGAGCTATGATTGAAGTTCCTTACTACATAAATTGTCCTGTTCATGTGGAGAATCTCTGTAGAAATGCTGCATATTCCTTGTTATGGTTGATGCCGAGATGGAGATTCTCCATGTATATGATCCAGCTGATACCCTTGGTGAGCAACTTTCAGAGGTTAAGACTGCCATGTGGAAGCTGTTATCATATGAGTGATATTATAAGAATTCATAAGCAACAACCTTCCTCATCAGATATATGAAGTGAAGAGAAAAAGCAATAGATCTTACATAGGGTGAAGATGAAGTTTATAAAGTGAGAGCTGAAGGTTTCAGAACTCATTCCTTACCGCTAACTATGAATGCAACACATAACTGTATGCAGACAAGTCAGCTTTTTGGTAGTGAGAAAACTCTCCATAATACTTATTTAAGTTCTGAGATATGTTAATAACTTTGGTCTTCTAATTCCACAATATCCCACTCCATCTTGAAGTGCAGATTTGCATGTTGCATTGTCTTTTGTTACAGGCCCTAAGTTGAATTGGGTCTTTGTTGCTTATTTTTTTCAAAAATTCTCTCAAATGTTTAAACTATTGGAATATATATACTTTTTGGGAAAATAAGTAATGTATAATACAATGAGGGTTTTTAAAAATAAATTTATTCATTTTAAATTGTATATCACCTTTCCGTATATGGTGCATAATAAAATAATTAAAACCACAGGCTATAAACAAAATTTAAAAATGAAAGCTGCCATATAAACCCTACAACTATATAGCAATGCAAGCACAATAGTTATAGAAACTGTCAGAAAATGTTTTATTTTTCGGACAGACTGTTATAGGTCTGATGTAAAAGATACGCATTAACAAGCTGCCCAATGTTATACATAAGATTTGTATTTAAAAGTGGGGAGCAGGGGTGTACTTCAGCCACATTATGAAACAAACTCCTCATGAGTATAATTTGCAATAACTAAACTGCAGTTTTGTTGCAATATATGGATAGGGCTTCACAGTACAAATTCCACTATGGCCATACTGTCATGTTAGCTTTTGTCAGCTGATTCTTCCCTCCACCGAAATGTCTCTGAACCCTTTCTTCCTGTTCTTCCTCTTCCCCCAATAATTAGTTTATAGCACTTTTGCAGGAGAGCTGTAAGAGTAAAATATTTCAGATGCTATTGAAGTTATACATACTTACGTTTGCAACTGCTTAGAATGACACTGGAACTTTTACCATGTTTGAAATTTTTGAAATACTTACTTAGGTCAATTGCTAACTTTTCCATATCTTTTTGGTTTTGAGAACTGGATAATCTGAGTGATACTCCATTTTCTGGTGAAGAAGAAAATGGTGGCACTGAGGAAATTAAAAATGAAATCAGTGGTAACTGGAACCCTGCAACATCTATTAATGAAGCTAAAATAAATGCCAGGGTGAAGAGGAGACTGAGAAAAAATTCCTCTAGAGACTCTGGAAGAGGAGACTCAGTTAGTGACAATGGGGAAACACAGAAAACTGGGGTCCCAGTACCAACAAGTCCAAAGGGAAAGCATCTGGATAGGCGATCTCGTTCAGGAAAGGGAAGGGGTCTACCAAAGAAAGGTTGGTGTGCTTCATAGCAAACAGAAACAACTCGTTGGGAAGTTATTTAGATTTGGATGGGTCTTCATTTTTTGCTTTTCCCTAATTGGCAGTCCAGTTTTGTTTTACGTTTATTGGATAGCAACAATAATGTAGGCATAGTGGAGATCTGCAAAGGATTATATATATCTGAATGTGTAATACTTTTCTTATTTAGAACTCTGAAATAACTCTGAGGTTCACAATTTAATATGAACATTGTTAATTACATAGACAAACACAAATGCTTGAAAATGATTGCTGCAGATGGTTTATGTTGTTCTAATTAGCCTGATTAAGAGTAGTGGCATACCATCGTGGTTAGATTGGGAAGATACTGAACAATATCAGCTTTGCTGTCTATCTTCTGTGAAGCTGAATTTTAAAACTGGATTTCTTTTGAGAGGTTAGGGTGAGGTGATAAAACAAAAGTGAACACTGTTGTAGTCTGGCTTTTACCTTTGCTGTTAAACATTTTTTTTAGGTGGTGCAGGAGGCAAAGGAGTTTGGGGAACACCTGGGCAGGTGTATGATTTGGAAGAAGTAGATACTAAAGATCCCAACTATGACGATGACCAGGTAAGAAAATGGTTAGTTTGCTGCTCAAGATGAGGGGCAGTCTCCGTAGCTATGTGCACAGCTGCGATAGCACTGACTTTTGTTTACCCAGGGCTGCTATATGACAATTGTAGGTCATGTATGAATTTTTTCATTTTTTTCTTAAAGAACTTGCTAGTTATGATTAGACGGATGATGAGACCCATGAATGTAATCATAATTCTGTATGACATTAAACAAAACACCATTGTAGTGGTTGCATTTATTTGTTTATTT
This sequence comes from Rhineura floridana, assembly GCF_030035675.1. Lineage (NCBI taxonomy): Eukaryota > Metazoa > Chordata > Lepidosauria > Squamata > Rhineuridae > Rhineura > Rhineura floridana. Next base: position 77,124,124 of record NC_084486.1, on the reverse strand, counting down.
CTGCTGGTGGTCCTGGTCCCAGGCAGGCACCCATGGTATCTCCATAGCTAAGACCACATGACAGCAACAGGAACATAGGAGTAGTACATAGGAGAACATAGTAGACAGAGTAGGAGGAACGTCATGGGTGATAGGAACCAAAGGATGAGTGTACCACTCCTGAACAGATACTTCATCAAAAGCACATGTTAAATAGTCTGTGTTTTTCACTGGCTCTCCCTGGTCTTGATAAAAAGAAAAATTACTTTTGTTGCTACACAAAATGTGGATGGTATACAAAAATTCTTAAAATTAAGGTTGCTGCATTTTTTAATTTTGAAAGCTTGTAGCTGATTTTCCTGTCTACCAAACATAGTGGTCACTGTCTAGCATCTTCCTATCTTTTGAGTGCTATTCTCCCACCTGCATAAGAATTTTATTGGAAGGAGGAAAAGCCAGGAACATTTTTTAAGGTTGAAAAATATAGTCAGTTAAGCTTGAGAATGAGATGTAGACAGAAGGTAGGTATAGAAAGAGGATTCACAGTGCTTCCCCCCCCCCTTATTTGTTTTGCTCCTCATTGACTCCTGGCTCTGTTGCTGAACTGTTACTGCTACCACCTCTGACTGGAGAAAGTCAGCAAAACCCCTGGCATTGTCCTTCCATCTCAGGGGCTGCGCTACATATTACGTTAAATGTAATGTTTGCCCTTGCTTGACTGTTTTTTCCTTTTTAAAAGGGAAGGGGCAGAAGGGCTTGATCAAGAGCGCTGTGAATAAGAAAGTTTTTTAAAGCCCTTTCCTTCTGTGCCCTAGTCCCACTGAACACTCCCCTCCCCCGTTTGCCTTCACCCACTTAGTTGTGGGTGCTTTGTTAACTTTCTCCCAGAGGAGGAGGTAACAGCAGTGGCCCAGTGATGGAACCAGCAGTTGGGAAGGAGCAAACTTAGGGATTTGAAGTAGCATTTGATGTGCTGCTGACAGGAAAGTTGTGAAGGTGAGTTTGAGAAATGTGGCTGAAGAACACACTGCAGGCCCTTTCTCATATTATGTCCAGCTGCATCTCTTCATTTTAGTATTAGTATGACAGCTTACCTCTTTGTCATTAGTGCTATAAAGCAGTTAAAATTGCTGACAGTAATGAAAAGTATAACGCCATTAATGGTAGAAGTCTGGCTGCCAATATTAAAGGAATAATGGGTTGTATGCAGCTATGTTTTACTCAGAGTAGACCTGTTGAAATTCCTGAACAAATAAATTATGTCTATTAACATCAGTAGGTCTACTCTGAATAGGACTAACATTGAATACCATCATATGAGTCAAAAGCGTGTGAATGTTACTTTCAGTGGAGTAATACTCTAAAAATGAATTACGCTTAATCTCCGGAAGATAATTTTGATTTAATAATTTGTTGCAACTTTGTTTAAAACAGGATAACTGTGTCTATGAAACTGTAGTTCTGCCTTTGGATGAAAGAGCATTTGAGAAAACTCTAACTCCAATACTCCAGGAATATTTCGAACATGGGGATATTAATGAAGTTGCGGTATGTCTCATGGCTTGCATTTTGGAAACAATGGGGAGTGATTTGCAAGATTTAAAATATCTCTTTAGGGAGAGGGTGCTTAGCTCCCTAATGTTACTTTTAAAATTTCTATAATACTTGTATAAGCATAGACTTTTATTAGATTATGAATTGTAGGTATGGTGGGTGTAGGTTCATTTGATAAATATTTCATTAAATCATCTTATAGATAGAAATGGTACCTTTCTTTAAAATTCAGACATTTATTTAAATTGGACATCTGTCTCTTGCCACTTTAGAATTCACAGAATTCTAAGCAAAAATAAAAATTGTCCCTGGATGATAGCTAAATAAGACATGCTGACAGTAGACCCACTGAAATCAATTGACACATCTGATTTCATTGAATGAAGTTGACTTAACTTGCAAACATATTAGGTAGGGAATTTCTCTATCATACTGGTTGAATAAGAGATGTATCCTTCCTTGCTTGTTTTCTCTCCCATCATTGCTGTACAGGTCACGTGCACCACGATACTTGAACTAAAATGACAGCATTATTTTACTTTCCACACATTTAGGAAATGCTGAAAGATCTCAGTCTTGGTGAAATGAAATACAGTGTACCAGTGCTGGCTGTATCATTGGCATTAGAGGGAAAGGCTAGTCACAGAGAGATGACATCTAAACTTCTTGCAGACCTGTGTGGGACAGTAGTTGACAGACATGATGTGGAAAAATCATTTGACAGACTTCTTAGAGACCTGCCGGAATTGGTACTGGATACTCCCAGAGCACCACAGGTTTGTTTAAAATACCTGTTATGGTTAGTAATAATTTGTTTCTGTGCAACCTCTTTTGCTCTTATTTATTAAAGTACTTTTAAGGCATAAAGGTGTACAGTAGAATCTTCCTTATCTAATGTTTTGATATTTAAAACGGCTAAATCATTTAAATATATGTGCAAATTCCATTATAGCACAACATGGCTTAACTGTTGCTGTGTCTCAGAACTCCTAGTCTTCTCCCTACCACCCAATATATTGTATTATCATCTCTAAATTGTATCACTATATTCTTATTTATTAAATTGGTAGCCACATGTAATTGGCTTATGTGTGTATGCAGAACTGTGACTATTCCAGCACTTTAGAGTTTCCCTGTTCTTCAGCCCATTGAATTGATAAGGTATCATATTGCATTTACCAAAATTTACTGGCAATTTAAATTTCGTCTACCCTCTCAGAATGTGCTTCATTTCTATAATTGTTAATTTTGAAAGCAAATTGTTCAAAACCCTTATAATTATTAGTAATAGGCATATTGATTGAAAGTCAGTTTACTTAGAAATGTGCCATTGCCTACTCTTTGAGGGCCAATATGCATTTCTTACTCAAAAAGTAAAAGTTAGACGCAAATGATTTATAACAAAGGACCACTGTTTGTTTTGTTTTTAAGAAAATTGGGGTGGGGCAGTTTGGAATGGGAAAGGGGATCTTTTTATACTTGCCTTGCCTGCTCCCATGAACCCCCTTTGGTTCTGAATCCCCCTCCCCATCCACAGGATTCTATATGCACAACAAACCTTTCAAATTGATTTGAAATTCCTTGGGCAATGCAGCTGTGGGTGGGGGACACCGGAACTGAAAAGTGCAGAAAAGTTTCAAGCATACCTCCCTTTTGCTTTTCTGCTCTTCTCCACTTTAAATTGGCCCACCCTTTTCTCTTTGTTTAAAAAAAATGAAATAAAGTTGTTGGAGTTTTGTTATGTATGTGCATATAATAGTCGGGCCATATGAAGGATAGCATTTATATAGTGTTTTATAAAGCAAACACCCCAAAATGTTTCACCTGCATTATCTTAATAATTCTGGAAGGTAGGTTACTTTTATTTCATGTTTTGTGGAAGGTGGCGGAAATGGACTGAGGCTGAGGGAATAGCTTGTTTAAGACTACCTTGTGAGTTTTTGACTGAAATGAGACTTATCCCAGGAATTTTGGAGTATACAGTGCTGACACCAGTAATCACCAGATGACCGTTTCTTACCAATAATAACCATGTGGGCTGTAAGTTAATCCATTAATAAATGCATCCTTTTGCCCATGTTTTGAGGAGATAATTGTGATGTTGAGATACCTGTCAGGAGAGATGTGAGCAGCTGAAGTGGCAGCAGTGCCTGTGTTAATGCTTGAACAGCCGGGGGGTGCACCTTCTTCCATTTTGCTGGTATACTATTGCTAGGTGTGATATTGTAGCTGATCAAAGAATTCCTGTCTATTTTGGATTCAGTCTGTAAGACATATTCATTTTTCATGGCAGTTGGTGGGTCAATTTATTGCAAGAGCAGTCGGAGATGGGATTCTTTGCAATAGTTACATAGATGGTTACAAAGGCACTGTGGACTGTGTCCAGGCTCGGTAAGTCCTTTGCCCTTCATACCTAAGGTTTGCAATTAAAGCTGATAACAATGCAATAAAAAAATCTGTACTTACCAAGTTAAACAAGTTATACCTATTGCTTTTTAAAAAAGGAATACAAAGCAAAGTTGGGGTTTTATAGAGATTCTTTCTTGAAAAAGTATGACTATATAGTGTTCCTCCTGCCTCTTCTCACTATGTGGCTTGTGGGATGTTTTCCCACTAAAAGCACAGAATGGCTAAAAGTACAGAATTCAGAGAAAAGCATTAGACAAATAAAAGAAGTTGTAGCAATAATCCGCAGCTACTAAGTTTGTGTGTGTAGAGCCCCAGTTCTGAAGTTTGCAGTGTTACCAAATCTTCAGCTGCTAGAGCCTTGGATAGAAAAACTATAGTTATCACAAACATCTGGATATGGTTGGATATAGGGTACTCTGTGGCATAGACTATTGTTTTTTAAAACAGTAGGGCTTTTTAAAAAGAAAATTCGCAAAGGAAGAGTGGTGTGGTTTTTAATCAGGAAATGTTTACTGTATCTAATCTTCCTAAGAGAAAAAGACTTAAACAAATGCACTGACTTCTGAGACCATCTGTTATCACCTACTAGTAAACAGCAGCTAATAACAATAGCTTCTTGCAGCAGAATTATTTTGGGAAATAAATATATGTGACTGTTGTGTGCACTCTGTAAGACTTTGAAATGTGTGAACAATAATTTGGATTGGACTGATGATTTGTAGTGAAGTACCTACAGCTTTTTGACTTCAGGTAATGCTAAACGTATATTGGACTCCATAAATATTGGGTCATTTTGTTACAATAGCCATCTTGGTATGTAAATCTTACATCTCATTGTTAATTGAAATTTCCACACTATAACTTAAAGGTTTCAGTCACAATGGTGAATGTATTGATTATAGAGATGTCTGCCTGTGTACGTTAATAGGATTTTTATATGTAACTTCCCTTTCTCTTCATAGGGCTGCTCTGGATCGAGCTACTGTACTGCTGAGTATGACCAAAGGTGGAAAACGCATAGACAATGTCTGGGGATCGGGAGGTGGGCAGCAGTCTGTCAAACATCTTGTTAAAGAGGTAGCTAATTAAAGCTCAATTGTTTGTTAGTGGCTAGCTTTTGTATCCAGTTAAAGGGAAAAAGAAATCGGTTATGAGCTTGGGGAAGGCCAATGTTTTACACATATAGGATCTCTGAAGCCTGAGCTGGAAAAGATCTTGGTGTGAAAACTTTTGAGAGACCTTAATTCTACAGTTGTGGCAGTCCCAACCAGTGTCCAGTAGCACAGCCTGTGATGTGTTTTGGGATTACTATCACTTTAGCCTGATTATGTGGACAAGGTGCTTGCAGCTCTAAATCCAACCACGTGTCCCTTTGCTCCTGTCCCTCTTGGCTTATTAAATCTGGCTTGAAAGAGGCTATTATATAGCCACTGATAAAGGAGCCAGCTCTCAATTCATTGGTTTGGACTACCTACAAGTACTCCCTTTTTAGGGGTGGAGAAGGTCGTCATGGGGTAACTGCAAACATTGTTGGATGATATGGATTATCTAGACCCATTTCAGTCTGGGTTCAGGCCTGGAAATAGTCATTAGGAGATTTGGAGCAAGGTGTAATTAGCATACTGATGATGCTCAGCGCAGTTTCTCCATAACATCTGAAATGGAAGAGGCTGAATAGGTCCTGGATTGGTGCCTGAATGCAGTGGTGGGCTGGATCAGGGGAAAACAAGCTGAGCTTGAATCCTGGCAAGGCAGAGGCTCTGTGGATGAGTGTTCCTTGTGTCTGAGAAATTGGTTGATTGCCTGCTCTAGATGGGCTTGCACTCCCTTTAAAGTAGTAGGTACATACAGTGCCTTGCCAAAAGTACTCAGACCCCTGACCAGTGCTCTCATGTTACTGAATTACACATGGTACATTGTAATTTCATTCTGTGTTATTTTGTTTTGAAACACTGAAATTCAAAATCAATTATTGTAAGGTGACATTGATTTTATGTTGGAAAATGTTTGTAATTAACATAAAAAAACTGAAACATGTTGCTTGGGTAAGTATTTAACCCCTGTACTGTGGAAGCTCCCAGTTTACACAGATGAAAGAAATTGCTCTATCGAGGACAGAGTTACTTTACCATTGGCCTCCACTTGTGAACCATTAAAGTTGTTGTCACATTGTCAGGACAAAAATCCCACTGTTGAAGGATCGTTGGTCAGACTGTGGTTCTGAAGGAAAATGAAGACCAAAGAGCGTTCTACAGAAGTGAGAGATAATGTAATACAAATGCATAGATTAGGAAAAGAATACAAAATAATATCCAAGTGTTTGGATATCCCAGTGAGCACAGTTGGATCAATAATTAGGATATGGAAGCTGCATGACACCACCCAGGCACTGCCAAGAAAAGGCCGTCCCTCAAAACTCAGCTCTCAAACAAGAAGGAGACTTGTGAGAGAAGCCACAGAGAGGCCAACAATCACTTTGAAGGAGCTACAGAGTTCAGTGGCTGGGAATAGAGTAATGGTGCACCAGTCAACCATATCAAGAGCTCTGCATAAGACTGGCCTGTATGGAAGGGTAGAAAGAAGCCATTACTCAAAAAGTATCATCTAAAAGCACGTCTGGAGTTTGCCAGAAAGCATGAGTGCCCCAGCTGTGATGTGGGAAAAGGTTTTGTGGTTAGATGAGACCAAGATAGAGCTTTTTGGCCAAAATGCATGGCACAAACCTAACATTGCCCATGCCTCAAGACACACCATCCCTACAGTGAAGTATGGTGGTGGCACCATCATGCTGTGCGGATGTTCTCATCAGCAGGGACAGGGCATCTTGTTGAAATTGAAGGAAGAATGGATGGAGCAAAATACAGGGAAATGCTGCAAGAGAACCTGCTTCAGTCCACTAAACTGAAGCTTGGGAGGAAATTCACTTTTCAGCAGGACAGTGATCCCAAGGAGAAAGCCAATGCAACACTGGAGTGGCTCAAGAACAAAAAGGTGAATGTTCTACAGTGGCCCAGTCAAAGTCCTGATCTCAATCCCATTGAGAATCTGTGGCGCTCTTTGAAAATTGCAGTCCACAAGCGACATCCAACCAACCTGAATAACCTGGAGCGAATCTGCCAAGAATTCGCCAAAACTCCTCTGATAACTGTGTGCAAAGCTGGTACCTCAAAAGACTTAAAGCTGTTATTGCAGCAAAAGGTGGCTCTACCAAATATTAATGTGTGTGGGTTGAACAACATGTTTGTAAGAACCACAAAAAAATGAAACATTTCCCAACATAAAACCAATGTTACCTTACAATAATTGTTTTTGAGTTTCAGTGTTTCAAAAGGGTTAACGGTTGTTTGTAGATGTGTGCATCATATGTTCATAAAATGTTAGCTGTTTCTTGCTACTCACATTTCATATATTTGTCATTTTACCTTTGAAAAATATTCTTTCTACTGCATTGCAAATTTTAGAATTGTGAGCTTTTTTTAACACCTAGTCTAATACAGTCTTGTATTTTTTAACCCATTAGATTGATATGCTGTTGAAAGAATACCTTCTTTCAGGAGATGTTTCTGAAGCAGAACGTTGTCTTCAGGAGTTAGAAGTACCACATTTTCACCATGAACTTGTATATGAAGTAAGGCAGGATTTAAACTTGCACTTGTTTTTGGATAACATAGTACTATAACTGCCACTGGAACTTAAATTCCAAAGTTATCAAACAATACAACTGGCATGGTGATTTTTCTATTAGAAGAGGCATATTGAGACTTCCTCTTTGGTAGCCTATTATCTATTACACTAGCCTGTAAATTGACAAAGATGCCTCTTACATTAGCTTGTGCTACATAGTCCATACCTTTTAAACTAGATTGTTTCCCTAATAAAATATCAGGTAAAGCTGAAGGTAATTCGTTCAGTAATTCGTTGTCTGTCTCTTACTTAAATTTAAATGAAGGGACCATCAATAGTGCATGTTATCTGTTCATTTAAAAAAGAGTGTTTTCATATTACCTTTAAACTTTTTACTGACTTACAAAATGTTTTTCTGTATTATACTTTGTGTGATTGCCAAAAATGGACTTGAACAACCAAATATAGAATGTTATAGTCTCAAATCCCTTGAAGTCTCCAGATACCTTTCACACTTTCATTTTTTTTTTTACAATAATTTTTATTCAAATTTTCATAAAACATACAAAACAAAATCATAAAACATTCAAAGACAAAAAACAAAACAAAACAAAAATGATTAAACAAAAAAATAAAATGTTGACTTCCCATTTGTCGCAGATCAAATCAGTTGTAGGTCTACAATATATAACAATCCTGTCTCTTAAATTATATTATAAAATCACTTTCCTCCAGTAGTTATCTTAATTAATCATCAAATCTCATAAACATTACTTTATTCTTTCCACAAAAAGTCAAAGAGAGGTTTCAATTCTTTAAGAAATATATCTATCAATTTTTCTCCAAATAAACATGTCGATTAATCCATCTCGTTAATAATAATAATAATCTTATTGTCATAACCATAGTCCAAATAAACATATCGATTAATCCATCTCATCAAAATCTGTTAGGTCCAATAATTTCAATAGCCATTATTCCATTATCCCTATTAATTCCATCTTCCATCTTCAATAGTCCTGTTAAGTCCAGTAATTTCAGTGTCCAATCTTCCATTATCAGTATTCCATAATAATCTTGCTGTCATAGCCATAGTCATATAATAAGAGTCTGATGGGAATTTCCTCTATCCCAAATATTTTCTTGCCATCAATTCTGAATAAGTTGCTGAAATATTGTTGTAAAGTCATATCTCTGTTCTTCTTTTTTACAAAATGCACTGGCTCATCTCTTGAGAGTTTTTCCATTGTCACATGGCTGCAGTTAATTCCATAGATTTTCTCTATATCAAGCTCCATCACGTCATTCCAGTCCAGAAGATTATCCAAGCCATTGATAACTTTATCTCTAATATCTTCATTAATTTCTTCAGAGATAACGTTAAATTCCAAACAGTAGATTTTATTTCTAATATCCATAAATCTTTTTCCAATTCCACATTTGTTCCAATCTCCAGGGCTTGTATCTTCCCTTTATTTTTTCTTTTCTCATCTCTGATCTCATTCTCCTCTCTCACAGGATCCCCTATTTCTTTAAGCTCCTGCGTCATTTTGCTCAGTTCAATTTTCAGCTCCTTACTGCCCTGTCGCAGGGTTTGTTTCGTTATCTCAATCTCATCCATTATTTTCTGAAACATAATTACTTCCAGGTTCTCAGCCACTTTCTTGATTGCCATTTTTAAAACCACGAAAACAAAACAAAAATAAAGAAGAACCACTTCTTATTTCAGCAACAATTGGGTTAATATTCCAGGCTTGATGACATCACAGTATAAACAGAGCAGCCTGCCTTATCTCTCTATGTTCAAGAATACAAAACAAATTTAGTTCCCAGCATCAAAACAGTTAGTGGCGTCGTGAAGAAGCAGATTCGTCAAAATAAAATAGACCAAAAAGAGAATAGTCCCAGACAATATAATGTTCCTCGGAATAGAAATCCCTCTTCTGTTTATATCTTTAGAATGCACTTCCAGGACAGCTTTTTGCAATAGAAACAGAGATAAGCTGTTAATTTCGTGAATAACAGAGAAGAGTTATAGCTCACCCAGAAGTTCTTTAAAGCTGATTCATTTGACAAATCTCTTTTTGCTGCAACAATTTAAACCAAGTAAAAAAAATAATAGAAAGAAGGGTGCTTGCCTGTTAGTCCGTTTTCTCTTTGAAGAAAAGATAAACGTATCGCATTAATCAGATAGAGCTTGTTCGGAAGTCCGTCCGGCATTGCTGGTTGGACCTTTTCTCATAAATTAATGAAATCCAGTCCTCCCAACAAAAACAGGCTTTTGAGGTTGATCTGTATGTTTGTCCCTGCCCGGGAGAAATTTCATCAGTCAAAAAAAAAATGTTCTGACTGATTTATATCTGAATAAGCTTCTTTTGAGGCGGGAGCCCGTCTCAAAAGCAGGCACAAGCGAAGTCACCCTTCCCGGAAGTCCCACACTTTCATTTTTTGACTGATCGGAAATTATCTCTTCTCAGGCTTGTTCTTGTACCTTGCATAATACCAAAGAATTATAGAGTTGGAAGGGGTCTATAAGGCCATTGAGTCCAACCCCTTGCTCAATGCAGGAATCCAAATTTCTTCCCCTACTAGTTTTGTTCCTTGCTTAAAATATGTACCTTTCCACCACTTCTCACTGACCATTCAGTTCATTTGATTTTACATTTTAGGCAGTTGTGATGGTTTTGGAATCAACTGGAGAAACCAACTTTAAAATGATGCTCAATTTGTTGAAATCCCTCTGGAGATCTGCTGTCATTACTGTGGATCAAATGAAAAGGGTAAATGTACCTAATGGATTCCCAAGCATTTTGATAGATATACGTATTTAATGTATAGATAGCAGTAGGTTCTGTTTATTGTGTTCACTATCTAGTATTAACTGATCTGCCCTAGAATTAAATTAGGGGACACAGGGATTCTAGGCCCAGCTTCGTTCCAGAATTTGAGTGTTTTCCAATTTAAGAATGAAAGGAAGAGCATAGAAATCTGCTTTATACCAGGTCAGATCATCTGTCTATTGAGCCCAGCATTGTCTACTATCAGTGGCTCTTCCATCACCTGCTACCTGATCTTTTAACTGCAGATGGTTGGGGTCTGAACTACTATGCAGTCTGGTGACAGCCAGCCAGACAAACCACACACACACATTGCAAGTGGAAGTTAAAGGTAGCATACCCATTTATAAAGAAAAACTTAATTTGTACTGAAAATCTTAATCCTGAGGTGAATATTAAGAATTTCCTAATTTTATGTTGCAGGGCTATGAACGAGTTTACCATGAAATTCCAGACATTAATCTTGATGTTCCGCATTCATATTCAGTGCTTGAACGGTTTGTAGAGGAATGCTTTAGAGCAGGAATAATTTCCAAACCAGTGAGAGACCTCTGTCCTTCCAGGTACATACTTAAGAATCATTGTGTCCAAAATAGCGGTGTCTCATAAGTAGCTGTGTCATAAGATAACCACAAGGAGTGCTGACCTAGCTGGCTTGCTAATAGAATTTAACCATTCAGATTGGCAGCTTCTTTTTTCTTGCATGCTGGTGCAGGTTGTGTTAGGAGTGCTGCTGGACAAACTGGGTGATAGCTTGGAATCTCTAATCCAAATTTCCAGTGACATTAAATTTCCACCTATATACAAGGTGTTCTGAATTTAAATCTGAAGGTATGGTTTGAAGGCATATGAGGCTATCACCTTGTTAAAGCTAAGCAGGTCTGGTTCTTGTCAGTGCTTGAATGGATGACTGCGCGGGAACCACATGTAGGCCACCTTGGGTTCTATGACTGAAGAAAGGCAGGATATGAATGTAAGAGAATAAATTTTATAGGGAGATATCATAATGCAATGCTGTGCCATTTTTCCATTTCTGCAGGAATCGTTGCAAGCAGAGGAAACTGCTGCTCCTAAAATTACTTTAATGATTGTAATTTTGTCTTGCAACCCTGCTAAGTAATTATTAGATTCCTGCAGAATAAGTTATTTAAACATAACCTTTCTCAAAACTAGCATTTTAACTAAGTTTCTAGTCCCCATATGGTTGTGGGGAAAAGTGCTGCTAATTCTGGAATCCCAGTCTGTTGTTAAGCAGCAGTAGGGCTTCTCCTTCATAGATTCCTGACTTTTACTCCTGTACTTTAATGTTCCATGCTTTCCTTTTTTCCACCAGAGTTCCAAATCCAGCAGTTCATATGTTGCTAATAGAACAGAGTAAACTAAATATCTGTAATTTGTATACATAGAACTGACCATGTTGCTTTTTGCATATTGTAGCATTTTGTTTCTGTTATGAGAGAACTTTCTGCCCCTCTTCCTTATACAACCAAGTAAAAAGGATAGAGGAGATACTGAAAGCTTATTGTATATTTAATTTCAGGGGAAGGAAGCGCTTTGTAAGTGAAGGAGATGGAGGCCGCCTGAAAGCTGAGAGCTACTGAATACATGAACCAACTCTTGCAGCTGTAGATGTTTAAGGGAATATATATATATATATTCTATAGTAAGAGTTGCTTAGCACAGTTCATTTATTTTTTTAAGAGATGCACTTGTTTGGGGGCACAAATAACTTCTGATGGTTTTATAAACTTGTGTTCAGAAGGGAAATTCTTCAATTTTATTTTCTCTGGATCTGTAGTTGGACAGAACACGTAACCACCTTTCTGTGGAGGTTTGCTGAAATAAACTGCCATTTTGGAAATGCCACATGTTTGACCTAATCCATGTTTTGCATTGATGCCTGCCTGCCACTTCTTTCAAGGACAGTGTTTTTGTAATGAAATCACTGGTTTATATAAAGCTTTATAGAATGGGTCAAGTTAAACTACTGTAACCCTATTTTGGCTGCTGCTGGGAAGAAAAAAGTTTTTTCTTTGTTTAAAGAATCTAAGAATTTAGTTTGATCACAAGATGTATTCATCTTTTTCCAGAGAACATAATTGATTTGATCTTAGATTAGTTCAGCAAATGGTGGCTGGAACATCTATTTTTTTCTACAAAACTGGAAAAAATGAACAGTTCTGATAGAATGTATTGTAAATAAACTTATGTGAAGCAGACTTTTGCCTTGTTTTCTTAAAACAATTCTGGAAGTACATATCATCGCATCTTAAACTGTAGCTATGGTTAGTCTCCTTGCCTGTTCTTAGAAGTAGTTCTACCTGTGGCCCTTCATGTTAACTGCTTAAAGTGCCCTTTACCTTTATTTTGTCATATGCTAGCATATCACTCCAGGTAGCATGAATTAAACCTGGGCTAATTCGATTCATCCTAGAAGCTGGCCAAGCACAGAAGTGGCTGCCTATGGTAAGAAAGACAGGCCCACTGCAGACATAAAACTGCTGATCCTCCTAAGCATGGTTAGTAGAATAGGAGTCTGCTGCAGGCAGACATGCTCTCCCTCTAAACTAATCGGGGGGCAATGTTACTTCTGCACTAGTGTTAATACTAGCCTGAAGTAAGCTTCAAATTAGTTTGCAGCCATGGTTAAAGCTGACTTAAAAGCCTTAGTTAGCAATGAGTATCAGTATAGACAAAGTTGATGCAAGATTAACTCTGAAACGAAAAGTGTAGAGGGAATTTGCATGTGAGTTACTCCTGCTGCAGTGTGAGATACAGAAAGCAGAATGCCCATGTAGACCAACACCCAGCAACATGACTCTCTGCCAGAAAATGTAGTAACAGGAACCAGTCCTTCTTTGCACTCCAGTGATCTTTACCATTACCAATCCTGAGTCCAAGGAACCTCCAGCCTAAAGTTATGATGCCAGTACTTCTACCTCTAAAAAAAATCCTAGTCTGTATGAGTATGAATTAACAAGATAGAGTGACTTTTTAAACTGCATCTTTAAATTCTGAGCAGCATAGACATGTCTAAATATAAAGAGGGGTATGTACTTGGTGTGCTCAGTCTATTCTGTTGCTCATATTATAAATGCAAGAGTGACTATACAAAATCATGTTAATGTAACAATTAAAATGAGTAGCTAACACTCATGATTTTATGACATCATTATGTGTTTATGATAAAAGTAGTTAGAGTAGGAGTAGGGAACCTCTGACTGGGGTCCCAAATAGGCCTACAAGTTTTTTTCCCAAACCATGGTCACCTGCCTCACACCTCATGTGATATGTGACATCAGCTGTTGGGCAGGTAGAGATGCATGACTGAGTTCCCCATGATAAACTTTTTGCAGCTGATCCCTGCAGAGAGCAGGGTTCAAGTCACTGCCCATTAGCTAATGGGTGATGAGTTCATCCTTGCTGTATGACTGAGTTCCCCATGGGGAACACAATTGCAGAGCTAACTGCTGCAGAAAGCAGCTTTGCCAGCCCTGTGTTTGGCTGTTTGCTGAGCACAGGGCTGGCAAATCTCCTTGTGCTGCAGTTCCCAAGCATCCAACAACCAGCTGGCTGTCAGGCACTTGGGAAGTGCTGTGCAAGGGACTTTGACGAGGGTTGTCCTACCTCCCTCCCATTCATCTGGTGTCATTGTGATGTCAGGTGATTCACAAATGGGTTGTCCCACCCGCCTATCGGAGTTGGTCTGTAGGGGTGCGAACAGATATGTTCCACTGGGCCGAAATGATCCCCTCCAACAAGTTAGAGGTTCAGTACCATATGTAAGGCAAAGTTGACTTGTGAGGTCAAAAGCAATACTGCAACACAAGATTTTACAGCAATTTTTAAAAAAGTTCACTTGGACATAAATGACTATATACTTAAATGTATTTGACAAGGGAGCTGAACAATCTAGACAAGTAACATCTATAACATCTATCCTGTTTATGTGAAATTTGTTTTGAAATACAGCATTTTTACTTCATCTTACTCTTTACAGCATATTATATTGCTATATACGTTAATATAGGAGTATGGAAAATCCATTTAAGTAAGCTATTGAATGAATTCAGATTTTGAACATTGCTGAACAAGTAGTTCCTGCTGTCGAATAGTTTCCTGTGCTTCATGTTGCATTTTCTCAAGCTTTTCTAGAGTAAGTGACTTTAAAGGTAGCAGCTTTGGTTTGCATAGCACCATAGTAGTCACATCTTCTACTGCTAACATTCCTAAAACAAGAAAAATTGAGAACCCAAAGATAATACAAAGCTCATAAAGTATCAGTTCAAGAAAATCTGGGCTGGTTCAAATACTATAGTTCCATGTCGATGCCACAAAACCACTTCTAAGTGTTATGCAATTGGGAAATATGACAGCTCTATGAAGCAGTGAACATGGAAGTCTCTATTTCAGCACCACATGTTCCTGGCAACTGCTGGTACTTGCACTGAGTCTTCTCATGTTATCAGGCTTTCCTTGCATTAAAAAAAGATTTCAAATGTGATATCAGCCCCTCCCCCCAGTGGAGTGTCAGCACATATATTTTTCACATACAGAAATTGTTTTTGAGCCAGCCCTCAGGACGGCTTCCAGAAGGGATGATTTTGTTATTCAAGACACAAAGCAGCCAGAAGTGCTTAGTTGCCAACATAGATGCTTCTGCTCATTTGACCAATCAAACCATGCATTTGCCACGTTGCAGCCTGGAAGCCCACTTCAAAGACAATAGCACAAATATGTCCAGAAGTAATGGATGGGCTGGTTTGGGGAACGGCATACTGGCTTTGACACACAGCCTTGCGGGGTACGGGACATAATCATACCGCTTTTCATCCTCTATAAACAATAATTAAGGGCAGATATGTAATCCAGAACAATGGGAATAGGATGTACAGCTTTAAAAATCTAAATATATGTAAAACCCCTAACATTTATAAAGTAGGTTACTGCTGTGAAGAGAGGAGAATATGTTATGAGGACTGAGTAATCCTGGGCAAGGAAACACTCTGAAATGAAATGGACTGCCTTCAAGTTGATCCCGACTTATGGCAACCCTATGAATAGGGTTTTCATGGTAAGCGGTATTCAGAGGGGATATACCAGTGCCTTCCTCTGAGGCTGAGAGGCAGTGACTGGCCCAAGGTCACCCAGTGAGCTTCATGGCTTTGTGGGGATTCGAACCCTGGTCTCTCAGGTCGTAGTCCAACAAAAGTCTCTAACATAGTAATAAGGCCATAAAATGATGCATATAGTTTGAACAGTGGTAACTGCTACCTTGCAGTAAGATGTTTGATCCTGTGCTACAAACTAGCAGCATATTGGCTTGAATGAAACATATGGAAAAACACTGAGAGATAATGTTTCTTAGACCTCCATACGTGGCCAGAGAGCACTCCAATTCTGAGAGCACTGCACTGGCTGCTGGTGAACTAGCAGGGCCAATTTAAGGTGTTGATGTCAGTATACAAGTCCCCTAAATGATATAAGCTCCCAGGTACTGGAAGAATACCTTTCTCTGTATGTTCCAACACACAGTTTAGGATCAGAGGATGATGCCCTTCTCACAATACCACTGCTGTGGATGCCTAGGAGGGCGAGAATGCCAAAGAGGGCTTCCTTTATGGCAGCATCCCGTTCCCTGACAATGTTGAGGTGGAATCTGAATACATTTTTATTTGTCCAGATCTTTGGAAGGGAATAGGTACATGTAGGCACTCTTGTTTTTATCACTCATTTTAATTTTAGTATACTGGGTATGGTTTCATCAAATTGAATGCTGTTAGTCACTCTGGGCACCCTGTGCAGAGGAAGGATGAGATAGAATAATGCAGATCAACATGGATTTGCAAGAGATACAAACCTAAGAGTGTGCTATAGGCCCTCTTGTAGCAGGATATGGGATAGTTAAAAGTAACATTTTAAAATCTTCATAAATTACTTTCACCAAAGTTAAGTACAGGACACTCTTACAACAAAGGACATATGAGAAATATGGCAAGTACACTTTGATGAATGATGGGAAAAGTCACCTACCTTGTTTGGGCAACACCTCCCGAAATTTTAACTCAGACATTCTTCTAGTGACTGAACTAAAGAAAGGTCACCACCAACCTGTTTTGGATAAAAAATATGGGGACTATTGTAAAGATAAGCATTGTATTAGTACATCCCCCTTTCTCTCTCACCCCCCCCCTTAGCTCAAAGAAGATAGGCTGCCAATTCTGGCTTCAACTGATTTAGGAATTTCCTAAGGCTGTCCTAGAACCCCTCAATGGATACATTAGCTCAGGCCAATTTAAATAGCTGCTTGAGACATTTGGGACTAAGCAACCTTGATGTGCAAATGCAAACCCTTTTAGGCCCCGCTACGGGCAACAGCAGCCATAGAAAAGCCTAGATCCAAGACCACCACAACCAGCACCTCTTCAGCCTTCCCCACCCCCAGTACTCCACCCACGGCCTGTGTTTGAGCCTTGTAGTGTGCTTTCTACCTGAGCCTCAGCCATCACTCCATTCCCCACTGGTTTGGGCCCACACCCTCTATGGTGCTCTGTCCCACAGGTGCAGATCCTGCTCCAGAGCTAGGCAGGAGGGCTCTTCCCTTACCTCAGCCACCTCTCTCCTCTTCCTCCCTTTCCACCCAATGTCCCTTTCTCCATCCATGCACACCTTTCCTTCGGAGTCTCCCCTTGAGCTGATCTCTTTGTTTCCCTGCAGCCGAACCCTTCCACCTGTGTTTTTCCTCTTGAAGGAGGAATTTGTGTTGCCCTGACTTTCCAAGTCCGACAGCTAGCCCCCACTATTCTCCAGCCTCGTTTTATTTCTCCCCTCCGGGCCCACCATGGCAGACGTCGCAAAACTAAACAATGTAATGTAAATAATGTAATTATGTAAATAATGTAATTATCCCCAGCATAAGAATATTAAAAGGGCCTTGCTAAATTACTCCAAGGGCCCATTTAGTCCAGCATCCCGTTTTTACAGTGGCCCTCCAGACACCTGTGGGTAGCCCTCAAGCAGGACAGGCCAGTTCATTTATGAATCTGCCTCAGTCCAGTAACTAACAGGTGCGAAGGGTATCTACAAAGATGGACAAAGCTTATTGTAAAGATAAAGGTGAGAAGGAGGATGCTTGCCCAAAAGTAGAAGGTGTTTTAATATGGTTTGGCAGTCCGAGTATTCTTCCCTTATGTAATTGGCGTACATGCTGTCCCTGATAGTGCCTGTCATTCAACAGCTTAATCAACACACACGCTTAAGGTGTCTGATTTCCCACTCCCATTTTTTCAAACTGCACATTATCAGCTTTTCAACTGCACATTCCTCCCCAATTCCACTTTTTGTGCCCCCTAAAATAAAAATAAAAATCTTGGGTTATATGAGAGAGGGAGAAAACTTCTCTTTCTCCACACCATGTACGATTTTATACCCCTCTACGTTCCCCTTCACTCATTTTTTTCTAAACGGAAAACTTCCAAATGATGTAAGATTTTCCCCCTTCGCCAGCGCCGCTCCCCGCCCCTCCTAGCTGCCAAGGACACCCCCCCCGGCTCCAGCCTCACCTGCTTCCTACATTCTTCCACTCCTGGCCTCCCGCTTCTATTCACCGGCCTCACCCCGGGACAAGATTCCCCGCGTAGGGACCACCATAGCAACTAAAAGAGACAGGAAGGGCTTCAACCATCCAGGGGCTTACAAGTAATCTCTATATACACTTCCGGTTGGGATTTGAACACCGATGCACGATTAAACTGAGAAGAGCACCATAGAGATACAGGAGCAGAGAGGTTCCCTATTTGCAACGTCTCTTTCCCCGCATTTGGCGGCGTTCAAATGGCAACCAGACGTGAAGATAGTGTGCAACGGTTGTCCCTTTTCTTCTTCTTCTTCGGCGCTCTTTGTCAACCACGCCTAGCGCCGCCTTATTGGCCAGGGGTAGAAATGTGTTCGTTGCTGTTGGCAACCAAGGAGACGACTCCAAAAATGAGTAGCCGACCATGTAATCCGGAGGGGGGAGGAGGTTGTGCTAAGCGTGACGCGTGTTACAATCCATCGACCTCCACCCCACCCCCCGCTGTGTGTTCGGGTAGGTTCGAAGTGTGATTTACAGAGCTTGTGTAACTGAGTTATGGCTAAGGTGAGGCGTTGAAAGTAAAAACAAAGACACACATCAGAATATTTTTCCAATCCCTATCCGGGTCGTCATACGCCCGAGTCTTCTCAACACGGTGTACTATCGTATGTGTGATGAAAAGTTGTCGCGTGTTGGTTCTCCGCCTGGTCCGCTCCCACAAGGCAGTTGTGTGCCGCACTAGTCCCGCGTGGGAGTTCTTTCTTGTCGCGCCACCCATCACCCCGGGGCCGCTTCTCGAGCAATTGGGACACCGAGCCCTAAGACCGACCAGCTTTTGCTATTAAAAATATTCTTTTAACGTTTGTGCCTTTTGTGGGTTTTTAAAGAGTTCACAGCCCACGGCCATACTACCCTAAACACACTCAATCTCCTCTGATCTGGGAAGTTAAGCAGGGTATGAGAGACTGCCTGGGAATACCGGGTGCCGTAGGCTTAGAGGATGGTAATGGTAAACCATCTCTGAATCCCTCCTACCACGAAAACCCTATGAATATATCAAAAAGGATTCATAGGATCGCCACAAATCCTAACCGACCTCTCTAGGCATATAACAACAAAAAGTTCACAAAGCCTGTAAGCATGTGAAGAGTACTCCTCCACTCAAAAGGAAAAGGAGAAAAAAAAATTAGGGACCAAATGACAAATTTTTTGGTTGTGCAATTTTATTTGAAGGGTTCTTCCAGAAGACCCGTTTCTTGAGCATTTATCCTGATTTAGGTTAGATGACATTGTGTCAAAGCCCAGTGTTATCCCACACTTTCCATTGCATTTTGCCATCACTTTCCTCATTGTGAAACGTCTGATCTTCTGGGGAAGCAGGTTTGTTGTGCAAGACCTCCCAATTAACTATAATTGTGCAACCTGCATTTGCAGGATGTGACTGAATCGCACCCCAAAACAGAAACAGTTTTGAAATGTCCCGAGAGGTTTTCTGTTTGAACTTTTATAGGTTGTATGACAACATGGTCAATAGCCCCACTTCATCAGTTTTTTTTGGGGGGGGGGTGATGGGGAGAACAGGTTAATGATTTATTCATGTATTGATTAGTCCTCATGGTGCTTCCAGATGAGTGCTTATTGTGAGATGTGCTCTCCATGCGTACAGATTTTTTGCAGCATCTGTGCAACAATATCATTAAAACACCAATCCATATTTCCCCAGCTCCATTTAATCTACATTTACCCTTTCCCCCTGTTGCCAATGGCCCATTTGCAATAATTCACCAACCTGTTTACAGTATTGAGCCCCCATCTGGAAGCACCCTGAGTCAAAAGCGCTTCCGTAACAGCATAAGAGTGTCATAGACTGTATTGTATTGTATTGTAATATCTTTGAGCTCAGAAGTGGTCCAAGGCATTTTGAAAGAAAATGCAAATACTCTCACTCTTTGGTAAAAAATATGAAGGACTGAAAAGTTGCTGCCCTTTAGTAGTACTTCACACACACACAGAGAGAGAGAGAGAGAGAGAGAGAGAGAGAGAGCACTGTGCTATTCATTTAAGAAAGGTTCCATTTTACTCAAAAATATGCCTGCAGAAAATGAATGACAGCCCTGCCAGCAACTTGCAAAGGGTGAGGCCAAGTCTTATTTCCTGTGTTTCTGCCAAAGACATTTTAAATTGAGTTTCACAAGAAGATAAAAACTGGGTTTCACAAGAAGATGAAAAATTAACCAGCAGTGCCAATACCCACTTGTAAGATTTTAAAATCATCTGGCATTTATATTTGTGTCGTCTTTTGGAACCTTTCTTTTTGTATATGTGAGATCAAGGGCAAAATTTGTATTGGTTTTATAACAGGGAATGCTTTCTTCTGGGGGGTGCCTTTGTAGGTATTTTCCTAATGACTCCAAGTTATTTTGTTCATTCATGTCATGCATAGCATAGATAACGGGAGTTTGTCTGAACTGAAATCCATGTGTTCCACCATCACCATCTAGTGTCCACTTGTTACTTGTCCATAATTTAAAACAGTTCATAGTGAGTAAATTTCCATCATGTTTGTGGTTATAAACAACTCCAGTTAATTGTACAGAGGAGCCTATGTTTATTGCATGTTAATTCATTCTAGATATCATGTGGCATTTATCATTTATTTAAATATGTCTATACCACCTTTCATACATCATAACAAGGCAGTGTACAAAAAAGGGGGGGAAAGAATTATGCAGCTGTATGCTACAGCCAACTTGGATTTTTCACATTCTGCCATGTTAAATTGAAAATACCCCCATGCCATTCTGCTGCTTCCCATAAACTCATTTCAAAATAAAATCTTACAAAACTTATGCTCCTAAACTCAGAACGCTTGCTTAACAACCCTGTAAGTTTTCATCCTGATACACAAAGCACCGTTTGAGAATCACTGGCTTAGGGCCTCACATTACAAGGGGCCTCTAAATATGTTGGAGATAACTAAGTAGATTTATTATGATGCCTCATCTAGGGGCTGGAATCCGCTTAATAATATACTTTTATATGTAGCTGTGCCATTGCAGTATGTGAATCTCAGGTTGTGGCTTATAAGGAGCTAAGCCAGTATAGGAATGAATGACAGAAGCTATGAGAGGAGGGGCCTTCAGTTTCATATATGCTAATTAAGAAAAATAATAAAATATTTAATAATGCAAATAAAGCTTTTTGCAAGAATTGTTTTATTTAGTTGTTTTTCATTGCATCTTTGTCTATGTGCCTATGTATAATGCAAATATAATTGTTTACCATTATTTTTTTTATTACCCTTTCTGTTATAATGTAATACTTTCTTCTAGTATATTTTTTATAGTATGGGGCCCCTGAAACTTGACATGGCTTAGGGTCTTAGCATGTCTTAATCTGGCCCTGATTGAGCCTCAAGAGTGACAAGGAGCTGTTGTAAATATACAGAAACAAAAGACAGTATAGAGGTTGAATTCCTGGTCTAGCTCTTTCTAGCAGACTCATTTATGCTGCAGGCGGCTGGTTGGAGTCCAATCCTTATGTAAGACTTGGCAGCAAGGAAACCAAATGGTATCTCAGTTGTGCAGGGAGTTGCTTTTTAAAGCCTTTCCTTCAGCTGTGTTTGTTTAACTGGGTGATAAGAAATAATGGCTATTTTTGATGATTGAACTGAGCTTATTATTAATTCTCCTACCAATTTTTAGAAAAGTCCAGCCAAAGTGGCTGCAGAATTTAGGGGATACTCACTGGATTGCATGGTAGGTATGTCTGCATTTGGAATGCTCTCCCATGAGCCAGTCATGTTTTACTAAGTATAGATGACTTCATCAGCATGCACCATTTATTGTATGTTGTCCCTGTAAAGCACATCAGGATTCCTTTTGTGTGAAGCAATGCATATACGGAATTGCTCTAATCTAATCTAATCTAATCACCAGGTCCTAGAGATCACTGCATCTGCTGATAGCTCCATGTCATAGGTTGTACCCTCCCTGCTACTGCCACGTAGCCACCCAGAGATGGGGAGCACCTGATCTGCATTGTAGTGCCTGGTTGGTGGCCCTCATGTGTATGGGGGGGGGGAGGTGGACTGTGTGTGTGTGTGGAAATGGCAGGCACTTCCTTCATCCGTGGAGGGGCTTCTCTGAATGTCTGTGGGGAGGTATGTATGCTCAAGTACTAAGAGAGATGCACCTGGGCAGAGAGAGGAGTCATGTATGGGTGGCACAGTGTGTGTGGGGGGGGGGAGAGAGAGGGAGGTGAAGGTATGTATGTATATACATAGAGTCTGGAAGAGAGGAATGGATGTATGCAGCATGTGTGTGAGGGAGAGGGTGTTTGCTGGGAGGTA
This sequence comes from Rhineura floridana, assembly GCF_030035675.1. Classification (NCBI taxonomy): domain Eukaryota; kingdom Metazoa; phylum Chordata; class Lepidosauria; order Squamata; family Rhineuridae; genus Rhineura; species Rhineura floridana. The sequence continues at coordinate 77,101,797 of NC_084486.1, read as the reverse complement.
CAGTATGTGTGTGTGGTCTGTATGTGTGGTCTGAAAGAGAGGGAGAGACGCATGTTTCATTGTATATATTTGAAGTGTGTGTGTGTGTGTGTGTGTGTGTGTGAGAGAGAGAGAGAGAGAGAGAGAGAGAGAGAGAGGTGGCCACCCTTGTATGTTTTTCTGCTACTGAGGAATGCTCCCTTTTATTAGACAGCAACAACATTGTTCTCTCTCTGCTTGTGAAATCAGTATTCTGTGATCTCCCCCAGCAGGACACAGGTGACTTCCAGTGGTAAGCATCAATGACTTTACTCTCGATAATTTTGTATTATGCAATGCCCCCCATTGGCAGCTATTTTGTGTTATGCCACACTCCATGGCAGCATTTTGTGAATGTAAAACACTTTCCCCCTGCAAAATTCCTATTCTCAAAATTCAAATTGTGCCTGCTGGTCCAAAAAGATTCCCAACTCCTGCCTTAGATGTTCCCCATATTTGTATGCAACCATTGAGGATTGTGCTACATATGGGAACTATGGCAACCTTGATGCTGTAAGACTGGATGCACTCTGTGCATGTATGTAACAGTCAGAGCCTTTGTGTAGGCAATGGACTTCATGGCATTTGGGCCGTCCTTGCTGTTCCTCCCCCCCCCATTGACTGTGGGAGCAGAAGGGATAGAGGAGAGAGCAATCTACTTTCACTAATATGCACCAATTATGTCATTGGGTTAAAGCAGCCTTCATCAACTTGGCCCTTCAGACAAACTGGAATACAACTCTCATCAGCCCCAGATAGCATGGCTGCACTGGCTGGGGCTGATGGGAGTTATAGTACAAAACTTGGAAGGCACCAGGTTGGTGAAGGATGGCTTAGAGGATAATCTTGGATAACAACTCTTTTACATCTTCAATGGACCTGCCTCATTCCAGAGCTTGGAAAAGTTACTTTTTTGAATTACAACTCTCATCAGCTCAATCCAGTGGCCATGCTGGTTGGGGCTGATGGGAGTTGTAGTTTAAAAAAGTAACTTTTCCAAGCTGTGCCTCATTCAACAAATATTTACTGAGGAACAAGCAATTGTTTATTGTGTGGAAAAACTCAGCCTTCTGTCAGTCTGTCTCTCCCGTGCCCTCTCACACACACACCTTCCAAAAGCGGCTCCCTTGCAAACAGAAATGTTCTGGATCAGTGCTGTATCAATGGAGAATAAACTATCTGCTACTTGAAAAACAAGAGGTCTTCTGTATCTTTAAAAGTTGTGGAGGGGGAAAGGGAGAATTCCACTTTGTGGTTTTTCCCATTACAGTGTTGCAAGAACACCTGCACTTGGCTGACTTTCTCTTCTCCTAAAGATACAGGATCAGTCTCAGGCCAAGAACCTGGCAACCCTAGTAGTAAATGAGGTGGCTTAGCTATATTTCTGATTAACAAAACCACATCTTCACATATGTTAGGAAACTTTAGGATCATCCTTTCCAGAATGCCAGTAACTTTGGAGACTGTGTAATTACCACTGATCAAATGGGCAAAGCTAAATTTATAAAGTGCTCTATAAATGATTCTGCACCATTTGGTCTAGTCTGCAATCATACAGGAAAACATCAAACGTATAGTCCTTACAAAAATGCTCCCCAGGGAATCATGGTCAGAAAATACATTATGTGGCCAGCTCCAATATATATGAAAGCCTGCCCTCTTGTGGTCTCAGATGCAATGGCGATTGTAGTTTCAGGAATCATGCAACGAATGTCATCCGAACCCATTCTTTGAGTCATTCTTTTGTAATGCCTGGAGAGCAGTTGCCTTTCAATAAATTTGGAGCAACTGTAGGAATAGGTGTTGGCAATCACAAGCCACACCACTGTCATTTGTTTGGTGGAAGCAGAGCTTGGAAGATTACTTTTAAAAAGTAATAAATACAGTTACAATTACATGGCCCAAAAAGTAGTAATTACCGTTACAATTACAATTGCTCTGAAAGTAACTGATTACTTTACTTTTTCTCAAAAGTAACCACTACAATTACATTTCAGTTACTTTTTTAAACAAACACCTATAGGGTGCTGGCCTTGGCTGCTGCACATCTAAGTAGCCTAAAACAACATTAAAAATAAACACACACAGAGGTAGTAGAATAATTCTTTTTATCCATAAGATAGCAATGGTGGTCTCTCTGCTGGTAAGGGAGGTGGGGAGGGAGGCAGAGGCCACTACTCAGATCTTTGCACATCAAACCAGGTGCAACCCCCCCACACACACACACACTCAGCCAACAAGCATAATCTCTCTCACTTAACCACCTCCCGGACGCTGCCCTGCCACCAACTAAGGGACACTCACCCAAGCAAACATTTTCCCCTGAGATGCAAAAAAGTTAAAATACTCCAAATGCAGCACACTAGCCAGAGAGGGTGGTGGAAGCCACTTTGTGTGCCAAGTGCAAACACAGTATTCACACACACACACACACACACACACACACATCATCATCATCATCTTGCACCTCCACAGTTCTTTATCTTCATTCTGCTGCTGCCTCCTACTCCTCCTTTATCTATGTTCTTGCCCTCCGGATCCTTTTTCCCTCCACTCCATTCTTCACCACCACCATCTATTTTTTAAAACAATTGTTTTCTCCACACCACCCTGTCTCACTCTCTACCTCCTCCCTCATTGCCTCCTACCCACCCACGGAGCATGAGGGAAGAGTGATGCTGCACAGAAGCCCAGTTTGAGGCACATGATTTTCATCCACAAATCAGAGGAACATAAGACTTCCCTTGCTCCCCCCCCAAGTAATGCCCAAACATAATGCTGAAAACATTACAATTACTCCACAAAAGTAATATAATTACTCCTAGTTCTATTACAATCAAAATGTATAGGAATTATCCACTCATTCCTCAAAAAAGTAATGAATTACAAGTTCTTGTTGTATTACTTCCAAGTTCTGGGTGGAAGAGCAACAGCTTTCATGCCTCACAAATCGGTCCACAGATATACCACATCTAGCAGATACCAGCTGCACACACACCATATTTTATTCTAGAAAAAATGAAGACTGGGTACTTGTTTTTTCTATATTGTCCACACTTAATCTAGATCTACTGCATATTTTCTGCCCCTGAAAAGACCTTCTTGAGAAACTGGTTTCATTAAAAAAAAAAGCTCTTTGCAGATTTATTCTGTGTTACCCTGCAGTATGTTCATTTGAAAACAGATGAAAACACATGTAGGAAGTCCTAGCAATGGGGAGGGGGTGAAGCCACACTTCCCCAATGATGTGGTGGATGGGCATATATATCAAGATCACAACCACCATTTCCTTCTTCATTTAGCCTGGGGCATTTGCAGGGAGGAAAAGGGGTGAATTCACTAATAGACAAAAAACCTTGCAGTTTAAGAACGTACCTATAGCCCAGAGATATTTCTATCCAACTTTAAGAAGCAGGGAAATTGGGCAGCTCTAGTGAATGCACCAGGGAAGCAGGAGACCTGACCTCTCTGAGATATTGTACTGCCCTACAAATTTGTCAAAATGCAAACACCATTTGGGTTAGTCTTTCACAGTCCAATCCACTTGCTGTGTAGCTTGGAAGAATTTGGTAACGTGCCTCTGAGCATATGGTGAGTGGTGGCAACACCTACCATCTCCAAAGATGGAGAATTATATTTTTGTATGTTTGTTGGTGTTTTTACTTTGCTTCTTTCCTGTGTTACTAATGTTTCTACAGAGAATCTAATCTAGAAAATTTTAGTTCCCTCATTATTCATCCTAGAAAACTGTGTCAAATATATTTTTATTAATTTCAAAGCCTTTTTATTGGTCAATGTCATATGATGGTGAAGACAGCCTTTTGTGTTTCAGATTGGAGGTTATGTTCTATTTTTATTTTGGGTGCATTAACAGTTGAATCTGAAACTGCAGTTTAATGCAAAATCAGACTGATTACAATATGTTGCTACTTCAGCAATGACTCTAGCTGTTGGAAAAAAGAGGATGCATATTTTCAGCCTGCTATGTTTAAACCACTTCATTTAAGGCAAGGTGGGCACAGTCAATTAAAAACATAGAGCACACCTACCATTTTGCTAGAATATATTTCACCTTCCATTGTTTTATCTTGTGTAAACTGAGACACTCCTCGTGTCCATTGGAAATTATTCTGCAGAACAGTCAGCGCCATTATACCACAATTGTTTTTGAAGCTTTTTTTTAATGTTGCAAAATGTTGCTATACTTCATATATTCACAGAAACAGAAGCAAAAGAGAATGATTTACTATAAGAAACTTCACTAAAATTGCAAAGTAAATCAGACATAAAGTGACCATCTGAACTATATGAACTGTCTTAATAATGTTGCTTCTTCCCTGCTAAAACAAGATCAGTACAGCACATGTCTTCTTTCTATTATTTGGGCTGATTGCAGGTGTTGCCACCACTCCCCATATGCTCAGAGGCACATGTTACCAAATTCTTCCAAGCTACACAGGAAGTGGATTGAACTGTGAAAGACTAACCCAAATGGTGTTTGCATTTTGACAAATTTGTAGGGCAGTCCAATACCTCAGAGAGGAGGTCAGGTCTCCTGCTTTCCCCTGCTTTTTAAAGTTTGATAGAAATATCTGTGGGCTATAGGTACGTTCTTAAACGGCAAGGTTATTTCCCTATGAGTGAATGTCTCTGCTTTTTATTCTGGGAGATAAGAAATGGGATCCTGTGCAAGTTTGCTGAGAATGGATTGATCATTTGCATGCTTATTGAGTTCAGTGGGATTTACTCCCCTGCAATCATGCTTAGGGTAGGTGAAACTGACCACAGGGGATGGGGAGCAGAGGAGGAGGAGGAGGGAGGGGGGAAGAGCAGAGGGGAGATGGAGGATGGGAGCAGGCAGGAGGGGGATGGGAGAAGGACAGGTTTGATCATTTGTATGTTTATTGAGTTCAGTAGGATTTACTCCTATGCAATCATGCTTAGGATAGGTAAATCTGACCAGAGGGGAAGGAGGGAGAGCTAGAGTGTGAAGGGGAGGAGGAAGAGGGGAGGGGAGGAGGAAGTGAGAGAAGAGGGGAAGGAGGGGAAAGGCAGGTCTGATCATTTGCATGCTTATTGAGTTCAATGGGATTTACTCTTATGCAATCATGGCTAGGATAGGTAAAACTGACCATGGGGGAGGAGGAGGGAGAGGGGGAAGGAGTGGATTGGAAGTGGGCAAAGGAAGGGGGACCAGAAGGCAGGTTTGATCATTTGCATGCTATAGAGTTCTGCGGTATTTACTCCTGTGCAATCATGCTTAACATAGGTAAAACTGACCAAGGGGAAGGGGAGGAGGGGGAAGGGGAGGAGGGAATTGGATGGGGATGGGGAGGGAGGGGCAAAGGAAGGGGGAGGGAAGGGGCTAGAGGGAGGGAATAGGAGGGAGGAGAAGGGAGAGTGGGTTTGATCATTTGCATACTTTTTGAGTTCAATGGGATTTATGTCTGTGCAATCATGTTTGAAAATGGAAATGGACTGCCTTCAAGTTGATCCTGACTTAAGGTGACCCTATGAATAGGGTTTTCATGGTAAACAGTATTCAGAGGGGGTTTTACCATTGCCTTCCTCTGAGGCTGAGAGGCAGTGACTGGCCCAAGGTCACCCAGTGAGCTTCATGGCTGTGTGGGGATTCAAACCCTGGTCTCCCAGGTCCTAGTCCAACACTGACCTGGGGGAGGGGCGGGGAGGGGAGGAGATTGGGTGGGTGGGCACTGGACAGAGGGGAAACCCTTTCCTTTCCAAAAGGAAAACATTGTGAACAGTATCATTGCTTTTCAGCGTTTCCCCCACTTTTAATTCTACAGCAGGCACATGTACCTCCCACCCAAATTTAAACCAAAGCTGTCCCTGTCCACATCCACACCAGGCCTTTATTTCTCTTTGGACAGTCATGGCTTCTCCCAAAAAATCCTGGGAAGTATAGTTAGTGAAGGGTGCTGAGAGCTGCTAGGAGACAACCTGTTCCCCTCACAGACCTTCAATCAGAGTGGCTGACTGTTAAACCAGTCTGGCCACTGTAGCTCTGTCAGTGGAATAGGAGTCTCCTTTCAGCACCCTTCACAAACTACACTTCCCAGTATTCTTTGGGGGAAGCCATGACTGTCTCATGTGAAATCAAAGTCTGGTGTGGGTGTGGCCCCCTGATTAGGCAAGCCCAGCAGCTGTGAGTCTGGCTTTTAGAACACTGTTGGTTCTTACAGAGCATGCCCGGCATTATCATTGAGTTCCAGCCAATGGGGTATTTTCAATTTAACTTTGCAGAATGTGAAAAATCCACACTGGCTATAGTATACAGCCACTCTTGTGGCTGTATAATAATTTAATCAAGGGGAGGGTTTTCAAATGCTTATCAGGTAAGTACACCCACCGATGTGGATGGCAGGATCCAGGGGTAGATATACACTCACTGTTCTGCCGGCTCGAGTGCATTTCCACCTCTGTCTTGTGAAAACAGGTGCACACAACACTAGTCAAATCCTGCTCCTTTTTACTGTAAAACCTGGTGGGAGCAGCTTGAGCGCTTTAAAAAAAATCAGCTTCAAAGAGATTTTGCAACTGATCAGCAGATCAGCATGTTCCCTCTCCAGGTATGGCTAACGGAAACCCTTTGTTCTGGCTACTAGTGTGTTCACAGCCTAGAATCAATCTGTATTGAAAACAGCATGTTGAGGACAAGCATGAACGATTCCAGATTGAGAAAAATGACATCTTTGTGCCACAAATGGTTTAGTATTTGTACGAAGTCTTTGTGATGTGTGGAAACATTTTGTTATTTGTAGTTGGGATAGGTGCTGCATAGGCAGTTAGCGAGCATAAAGGGGGGGAAGCCTTATGTGATTTAGGGTACAATCTTATACTTAACATCAATCAGATGAGGGTGTCAGACCTTCTGTCTTGTGCTGGCCTGGGCACAGATCTCTCACGATCCCACCACTAGGCATCACTACCTGACACACTGGAAAGCAATGCTGTCCTGAGACTTTGCCTTAGTCTGCTCCTTTAATGGATTGCTATTAAGTGTCTAGGTACACTTTCAGGCCACAACCCACCCACCCCTTATCTTTCTGTCTTTAAAGACTACAGCCCTGTGTTGCCTCTGGATACCTGCTGCTGATACACTAACCATTCACCACTGCCATCATAGATACTGGTTCCAGCTTTGGTTTTTGCTCTGCCCACCCTTCTTCTCTGTATGAATCCAGCCAAGGATCAGGTGTGTTGTTAAACCAAACAGATTTATGAAATAACACTGGGAATAAACAAGATTACTTTGAATTCAGTTATCATGCATGTAGTTACATATAAATGATCATCAATATATTACAGTTTCATATACTTACTTCATATACTTTAGTCTTAAACCTGCCTCACTACCTGTCTAAATACACATCTACTCCTCAGCCTCTTCAACCCAAAACCAGAACCAACCCCCTGACCAACTGTCATTCTCCCATATACTGTATACATTCAACAACCCAGACGCTCAGCCAATCACAACACAGCATTCCTCAACATTCCATCACGTGTACTCCCCCCTCCCAACTCACTCTATTTACCATATTTAACCTACAAAACTGGCACTTACCATAAATATTATACAAACACTACAGGAACATCACAGAGGGGGCTAAAGGATTTGGCAAAAGCCCTACTATACTGGTAGAATACCAGATATTCTACTGCCATAGATATGTTGATGGAACAACTGAGGTACACTAGCAAAAATGGCTGAAATGGGGCAGAGTTGTGGGCTGGACATAAGCAGCACAGAGGAGGAGCACAAGTTTGCCCTCTCCTATATCCAAGCCACGACCATGCCATTCCATCAACTTTACACCAACCTCAGGGGGAGAGGAAGAGTATAATAGCTACCCCTTATGTCAATGACTGCCCCACTCACCTGCCAAAAGCAGGTAATTCAGTACCCAATCACAGCACACAGCTACTAGTATGTGAACCTCACAGAAGAAGACCATATTTTAGATCAGATGTGCGGAACCTTTGGCCTCCAGATGTGGCTCAACTATAACTCCCATCATCCCTGGCCATTGGTCATGCTTGCTGGGGCTGATGGGAGTTGTAGTTCAACAATAACTGGAGGGCTAAAGGCTCCCCACACCTGTCTTGGATGGCAGGGCACATGGCATAGATCATATCTATTTGGTCTCATGACATATGTGCTTGAAGCTCAGAAGGGGAACTCACCAGGGACAGTGGGTGGTGTGAAAGGGCTGGTTGGCCAGTGCAGATGCCAGGTAATGGGTCCACGCATTGCTCTGGTGTGCCTTGATGTGGGAATCTTTGCTGGGTGTGCCACTGGGGCAGAGGTGAGGGCATTGTGTTGTCCTGCATGTTGTGTTTGTGATTATGATGCAGGGGGTGTGCTGCAAGCATGTCCTTGTCATAGTGAGCCACTATCTGGGTGTTGTCTCATTTTTCATGTTGTTTTATCTAGGTTGGAGATGTTTCCATGTGATCCATTTAAGGTTTGCTGGCTCCCTGTGATGAATTTGTAAATGCATTGTTTAATTATTAACTTTTTGCAAAATAAAGTGCTTCTTCTTCCCCAAGCCCTGCTCACTCAGTGGCCTGGTTCACACTATTGTTTGCATAGTTTAGCATTATGCGCAAATCCAGCCCAGCAGCTCTATAGTTTCTTAACTAAAACTATAGGTCAGTTGTTAACCAAGGCCTGTAGTGGGTTTATAAACCTTAGCCTTATAAATGTTAACCATGGCTTAGCGTTATATGTCAACCTGGACCTCCTCCTTAACTACTGTTAAGGAGCTGTTGCTGCCCCAAAGCTACAGAGCTGTGAGTGAAGAGTGGCAAAAAAATTAAGCCACTCTCAAGTCTTGTCTGCTGTTAAACATAAGAACCTAAGAAGAGCCTGCTGGATCAGGCCAGTGGCCCAGGTCTAGACCAGCATCCTGTTCTCCAAGTGGCCAACCAGATGCCAACAGCGCTCTCCCCTCCTGTGATTCCAAGCAACTAGCATCCTAGAGACATACTGGCTCTGATAGTGGTGGCAGAACCTAGCCATCATAGCTAGTAGCCACTGACAGCCTTATCTTCCATGAATTTGTCTAATCCTCTTGCCTGTGCTTTTAATGTTTTGTTGTTGTGATGTAATAAACCAGGGTTTAAGTGATTATTTGTCAGATGCCTCAGCTTTAACTATGGATAACATTAACTATGGCTAACATTAGGCCATTGTTTAGCATTATGTACCAGACAGGGAACTGCCTGTTTGGATCTGCCAGTCAAGAACCCCAGAGTTGGGAGCATGTCCATAGCTTCAGAATGATTAAGGTTTTCTTTCACAAGATCTTGCTGGTTCTCTGAATTTTCTTGTTTATTGTGCTACAAAATATTAACTGTTTCTTATGAGGAATTTCAGCATCATTATGGAGAAAACATCTATTTATATTGGGCATATGAGGGGAAATGTAGAACCCTGAGTTCTTAGACCTTTTCATCTGCTAGCACCTAGCACTGTAGAAATTAATACTTGATTTCTCAGCAAAGAAGGAAAGTGCTGGGGCTTAAATTGACTGGGATCACATTCACACCATATATTTATTCCACTATTATTCCATTTTAAACAGTCATGTCTTCCCCTGCAAAAATCCTGGGAAGTGAAGTTTGAGATGGATGCTGAGAGTTGTTAGGAGACCCCTGTTCTCCTCATAGAGCTACAGTTTTCAGAGTTCTCTGGGAAGAGGCACTGCCTGTTAAACCACTCTAGCAATTGTAGGTCTGTGAGGGGAATTGGGGTCTTTTAACAACTCTCAGCACTCTTCACAAACTACACTTTCCAGGATTTATGGGGGAAAGCCATTACTGTTTATAATAGTGGAATAAATGTATGGTGTGAATGTGGCCTGGAAGTCACACCTTAGAAATCCTGTTACCTAATTCCTGATCTGTAGGGACTGGTCATAGCTGAGGAAATGGCTTTCTGCACATGCCCAGAGGCATTCTCCATTTTTATTATTATTTATTATTACAGCTAATCCCTAGTAGTGAAAACATGTGTTCTGTCAGAGCCATGCTTCAAAAATATGAATATTTGTTGACAGGCAGTTTGTTCTTAGGAAACACAAACAGAATATGTAATTCTTATCACAATAGGAGCCACCCTGGGCTCCTGCTGGGAGGAAGAGCAGGATAGAAATAGAATAATAAATAAATAAATAAAATAAACAATATGGGAAGTGACCTTTACATTCTGATAGCTTGGTCGTGTGGCTTCCAACTAATTCTGACTGCTTTCAGGGCAGAAATCCAGCAGGTAAAGCACTTCCTGGTGTGGAGATTGAGGGTAGAGAGACATGCTTCCTGTTGTGCTGGTTCTAGTGTGTGTCTCTTTTCTGAAAATGGAGGCACATGATGCTAGTCAAACTTTGTCTCTTACTCTAAAACCCTGGTCGGATCAGCTCAAGTGCATTTTTTAAAATTCAGCTTCAGGAAGATTTTGCAACTGATTGGTAGATCAACCTGTTTGTCTTCCAGGTGTGGCCAATGCAAACATTTTGCTGCAGGCTTAGGCCGAGACAGTAATTGGCCCAACACTTTTTTGTGGGCAGTCCTGAAAGGTCCGAACACAGTAAAACCACCTTTCCCCAGCTATGTTTATTCTGTTGGGGAAAAGATACTGGGGGTCCCCATATATATTTTCCATTCAGGCACTAACACAGCTGAGAGGGATTTTGAACAAAAGACCAGAAATGAAAAGTTTAAGCAATCTCTCTCTTACCATTCACTCTTCTGCTTTCAATAGCTGCCTCAAAGAATTAACTTCAATTAAAAAACAGACGATTGAGAGACTGTGAATCTCTTGTATAATGTCTAATTTGAGGAGGAACACAAGTTAGATTTTTCCAGATGCAGAATGCACCTCACAGTGGAAGACAGTGCAGAGGTAACAATTTCTGTGCTATTAATCAGAAATTAAGAAATAATTTCACTTAAGGAAGAGAGAGGAACAGAAGTTACACATTATTTATACGTTTTTAGGAAGCCTTTATTATAATGGAAAGTATTTTTCTTTTGTGAGTGTATTGCGGGAAGTGCTTAACTGGGTAGGATTTCATGTGACCAGTGTCATGTTTCACTGCCCCCCATATATGGCCTTGAGATATGTGTGCATCATCTGTTGAACCCATGGATCCCTAGATTGCTGGCACTGTTCATGTAGGGGAAGGCAAGCCAATTTAAATGTTATGCCAGCTAAATAATACCAGACATATTTGTGTTTTGTATGCTCAGCATCGTGCTAAAATTAGACCACATTTTGTTGTTGCCTTCAAGTTATGACTTATGGCGACCCTATGAATCAGCGGCGCAACCTATAGTCTGCACAAGAGGCTACTGTAAGGACAGAATATGGAGAAACTGATTGGTTCCCCATTGGAAAGGCTGTGAGACAGGGGTGTATCTTATCACCCTATTTATTTAATCTATACACAGAACATATCATACGGAAAGCAGTATTGGGCCAAGATGAAGGAGGTGTGAAAACCGGAAAGATCTGAACAGGGTGGTTCATAACAGATGTTTCTGGAGGTCACTGATTCATAGGGTCGCCATAAGTCGTGGTCGACTTGGAGGCACATAACAACAACAACAAATGAATCAGCGACCTCCAATACCATCTGTTATAAACCACCTTGTTCAGATCTTGTAAGTTCAGGTCTGTGCCTTCCTTCTCGGAATCAATCTATCTCTTGTTTGGTCTTCCTCTTTATCTACTCCTTCTGGTTTTTCCAGTGTTACTGTGTTTTCTAGTGAATCATGTCTTCTCATTATGTGTCTAAAGTATGATAACCTCAGTTTCATCATTTTAGCTTCTAGTGATAGTTCAGGTTTAATTTGTTCTAACACTAGGGTTGCCATATTGCCCAGTTAGCTGGGTTTTACCTGGATTCTTTGCATGCCACCGGGCGCCCGTTTAGCCCCTTCGATGGCCTGGATTCTCAGCTTTAATTTTTTTAAAAATTAAGTTTCTAGGTGGTCCGGTTCTCGAGATATACATAAAAACGTCAGCCGCCCCCTGACCCTTAAATCTTTCTTTAAACAGTACTGTATAGCACTTCGTAGCGTTAACCCCGCCCGTTCAGGATTGCAGCCAATCAGTGAAGCCAGGCTTGTGTTTCAGTTTGATTGACCTGAGGCAGTGTCTAGAAAACCTCATTGCAATGCCAGAAAATGGTGGTTCCCGTTTATCTGAAAATCTCATAAATTGGGTAAGTATATACATTTCAGTTTTTTTTCCTCTTGTGTGCAGGAGTCAGATCCTGGGCAGTGTTTTGAAAACCTTCCCAATACTTGCTTTTGTAAAAGCAATGCTAATCCCATATGCCCAGAGTAAATCCCATTGAATTCAATAGGATTTACTTTTGAGTAGACATGGTTATGAATGTGCTGAAAATCAATGGGACTTTGGAGTGAATGTAAAAAAGAATTGTGTTTGTGTTCTAACTCTTTCTGTCCCTTCTCCAGTCCTATTTTAAAGCAAGTAGGCAGGGCTTACTTAGGTATTACAGTTTTTATCCTGTAGGAAACTAATACTGATTTTTTAAAAACTAATACTGATTTTTCTGCAATGACCAACTGGTTTGACAATAAACTATTATATGGGCTGTATGTATTTATACATCTGCAGTGTGTGTGTGTGTGTGTGTGTGTGTGTGTGTGTGTGCGTGTGTATGGAGTCTTTCCAACAACCCTGTGAGGTAGAGTTGGAAACCAAGGCAGCTCACAACAAGAAATAAAGCCATTTAAAATCCAATAACCATAAAAACAAGTATAAACAGTTGCAAAACAGCGGAAAGTGGCATGATTCGGAATTTTGAGTTGTGTGAATGAAGTTGCTTATCACTTGAGGTTGCAGTTATGTCCCTGTTTGAGTAAGTCCCACTGAATACACTGGGACTTGCTTCTGAATAAATAAACCTAGGATTGCACTATAAATATCTTTACAGTTTATGTAAATAATAAATATATCTGATAGTCATGCTTATATAAATATTTCTTCATTTATCATATTTTTGGTTTTTGGTTAGGAATCCTGACTGGTTGTGAGATGCTTAGTTTTCTGCCTTACTCATAGGAATCTTGTTGTGGTTGGTATGGTATTGCATTTAAGAAATCATGGTACGAAATGGCCTGAATCAGTATAAGGCAGATTCCTTGGTTCCTAAAAGTGGGAAGAGACTCAAGGGCCACAGTGAAATAAACATTTATTTATGTTTTTTTTATTTACAACAATTATATACCGCTTTATTGTAAAAAATCTCAAAGCAGTTTACAGAAAGAATTAAAACAATAAAATTATTGGCAAAAGCATTAAGGACAGATACTTAAAAACATTCAAAATAATAAAACCAACAATGAGTTAAAAACAGATTTAAAAACACAATAGCTTCCACATGCCTGGAGAGGCTTGCCTCAAGAAAACTGATTCTAGCAGGTGCTGAAAAGAGGCATCTGCCTAATGTCAATAGGCAAGGAGTTCCAAAGCGTAGGTGCTGCCACTTTACAGGACTGATTTGTTACAAGAGCAGAACAAGTACTATATGGCACACATAAAATGGAAAGCACAGCTTGAACTTGGCTTGGTAGCAAATCAGCAACCAATGCAGATTTCAGAGCAGAGGCATTATGTACTGATAGGATCTCACTCATGTCAGCAATTGTGCTGCAGCATTCTGCATTAACTGCAGTCCCCAGGTCAGGTTGTGCTGCATGGGGATTTCTGTGACCTTGGCTGACTGGGTGCTAGGATTTTTTTAGTTTGGGTTTTTGGTTATGAATCCTGACTGGTTGTGGGATGCTGAGTTTTCTGCCTTACTCATAGGAATTTTGTTGTGGTTGGTATGGTATTACATTTAGGAAAGTGTTACTGCCTTTTGTGTTGTTGTTTTCCTATTTGCATTTCACTTATCTTTAACCTCCATTACAGCCATGGCTCCATTACAGCCATAGAAGCAACAGCAGCATATGCAAGATAATTAACTCCCATTAGTGATAAGAGCAAAAATTTATAATTATTTTAATTAAAACAAGAGGCTTATGAGTACTTTGAAGAGGACCAGATATTTATTTTCTTTCTGAGCCCAGGACTGGATCTTTCATGAGAAAGTGGGGGGGGGGGAGCAGGAGAGTAGTCGATAAGACAGACATCCTGACATTGGTAATCTAATTAGCAAGGTATGTGTGGGGTTGTTGCACAATTCCAGGCCCAGTTTCATCTTGAGTAGGGAGGTGGAACCTGTATAGATGTGGTTGATCAAAGGGAGAAGAAATTTTGAGTTAAGCAAAGCTCTGCTTTTATAAAACCTAAGAAACATACAGAAACTTTGAATGTCTGAGTGCCTGCACCAGTGGAATACTGGAGGAACTTGTAAAACTTGCTGCAACAGTATTTAGAACTGAGCATGTGGTGTGAAAGACTCCTTTTCCTAACATTTTGGCTTCTTGTTTTTCTCCACCCACCACATCTCTGAAATATATCGTATATGTAATGGTTAGCCGTACTGCTGCCCTGACTTACTTTATGTTTGTTGCTATTTTGTGTTTTTATTATGTTTTTATATTGATTGTGTATTTTTATTGTTTTTATTATATTTGTAAGCTGTGCTGAGCTCTGTTTTTAACAGCAGAAGGGCAGGATATAAATCCTCTTAATCAATCAATAAATATCCCATAGTGTTGGAAACTAGAGTCTAGGCATTTAAAGATGAAAATGTTGCTTTTTAACAAAAGATTTCTCACATCTTTCCCCAGTTTTGGTGGTAATTCCTAGGCACAAAAACAAAACAACTGGACAATCCAAATATTAATATGCAAATAATTTGTATAATATGCAAATAATATACAAATTAGCATACCCAGATTTGTGGAACTGGAATATGGCAACCCTAACACCCAATTATTTGTCTTTTTTGCTGTCCATGGTATCTGCAAAGCTCTCCTCTAACATTCTGTAGCACTCTGTAAAAATACTTTTTTTGTTTTCCTCACATTCCCTGGCAATATACTTTCAATGCTTGGATTACAGGCAGGCAGAACGGGCATGACTCCTTCCCTTAACTTTTGCATTTCCCCTACTGTTTGAGAGGGCTCCAGGGAGGACATATTTGTCTAAAATTAGGGGGAGGTCGGGAGTGTGGCTTGTGGAATTCATAAAGGGCCAGCCCTGCATAATTGGATTTGATTTAAACATGGTTCTTCTCTGCTTTTTATCCTGAATTAAGAAAACCCATTGATGCACGGAACTAGCACCAGGGAGGTTCCAAGGTATTTTCGTATCATGTATGAAACACCCTGTGTCTAAACCTATTAAAAAGTCACCAGTGAATGTGGCTACTAAATGTTGTGGCAATGAATCCCATACATTAATGACCCGTTAAAATGGGTACAGGCAGGCGAAATCTGACTGGAATTCAATCCACTTCAGAGTTTTATTTTGTAATTATTTTCGACATTATCCTACACCCGTCTTTTGGGTCGGGCCGGGCTTCTAAATAAACAAATTCCCAGTCAGACTGCTTGATCTAATTTGTGTGCTCTTGAATATATGCGCATTCTTTGTATTCTTTGTCCAGGGTCTCCCATGAACCGGAGGGGGGGGGCATATGATCTTGCGAATGGCAGCAGCGACGTTTGCACCCTTTTCTGATGCCTTTTCTATGCATATGAGGGGAGGCGATGGCCCTGTTTTACTTTCATTGTGCCTCTTCAGCTTATACTTACCCGAAATAATAACTTCATTTGTTGCACTGAGTCCTATGCCTCTAATGAAAATGTTTTTTATATACACAAAAGCATCTCCACCCTCCGCGTGTTTGTCTGCCATCAGGTCTTCAGTCGTGCCCGTCCGTTGCCAATAGCAACAAAGACTTTTCCGCCCCTGGTTAATATGGCGGCGCCCGGGCGCTGAAGCCGGCGCGCCGCTCCACCTGCCGCTTTTCTCTCTCTATGGTTACCGTGGAGGTCTGTGGGCGGGGAGTCCCGTGACGGGCCGCTTGGTGCGCGGTGACGGCGGCAGACAGGCGAGGCGGACGGTGATAGCGGCTGAAAGGGATGGCGGAACCTTTGCGGTAAGGAGGGCTCGGAAGAGGCCCGAGAACATGGGCGTGCGTCGAAGGGGGCAGATATCGGGCTACAGTTGGAATGTGGAGGGAGGGAAGTGGTGGAGAATATCTTCTGGGGGATAAGGCAGCTGGAAGGAGGAAGGCAGGAGGACTTGGGGGCAGGCGGCTCAAGAGGGGATTCGGAGCTTGGTCATGGAGGGAGGCGAGTGGGGGTCAGCAGAACCTTGGGGGGGAGGTTGGGCGGGAGGCGAGGAATGTGGGAGGCAGGCAAGGCTGGGGCCGTGTGTGTGTGTTGGCAGCTGGGATAGGGTAGGGAGACATAGAGCGGGCAGTGCCGGCGAAGAAGGCTCGGGGACGAGCCGTTATTGGGTCCTGCGACGTCTGCAAAGGTGGGCCTGGAGGGGAGGGAGAAAATGGGACTGGAGAATGGGGGGCTGGCTGTCGGACACGACCCCCCCTCCAAGGGAAAAAGAGTGGTAGTGGGGTGGACTGCACGGGGGTAAGGGCAGCTCAAGGGGAGACTCCGAAGGGAAGGCGTGCGTGGAGAGAGGGGGCGATGGGTGGCCAGGGGAGGAGCGCGGAGGGCCGTGGCAAGTGAAAGGCCCTCCTGCTTGCTTCTGGAGCAGGATCTGCACCTGTGCAACGGAGCCCTAGTGGAGTGAGGGGGCCCAAGCCCGTGGGCGATGGTGGGGCGGCTGTGCCCCAGGGAGAAAGCCGAGGCTGCAAGGGGAAACCCATAGGCTCGACCTCGGCCAGTGGGTGGAGTATGCAGGGAAAAGGAGTGGGGAGGTGGCGGCGGAGAAAAGACGAGCCTGTGCGCTTGTGCGATGTTGCTTGGCTTTACTGGCGGCTGCAAGGCTGTAGGTGGGGAAGCCTGTGATCCAGGCTTGTCTGGGGCTGCTGTTGCTGACAGGAGGCAGGGGTTGGGCCTAAGAGGCCACAAGACAGAAGGAGAAACAGCAGCAACAGCATAAGAGATGGTAGCGAGAAGAAGCAGGAAGCCTCAAACACAAAGCAGCTGAGCCCTTTTCCAGCAGGTATATAGCTTGCCTCCTAAGATGGGTGAGATTTGGATTATCTGCAATGAGATAAAATGTCTGGTTTCAGAAAAGGTATATATACTGCATGGGAGTGATGCCAGTTTCAGAAATTGAGAATTCCAGCTTGTCTTTCATTAAACATGAGGATCAAGAAAAAGTTATTTCAGGGGATTTGAATGATGGTTGTCACGACTAATTTTTGTGCCTATAATTCCATTTTTAACATGGGATGTTGGGTCTGAAAAGCCCTCCTTTTTTTCAAAAGGATGTGTAATTCTTTTGTTATGTTATTGTAGTTATATTTCAATTCTGTTGGTGCTGTAAAAGATCTTATGGTTTTTAATCAGCTAGCTATCAAAATTTAAAAGATTTGATAGTAGTGATTACATTTGATAAACACCAAAGCAGTTTGAAATCTGTTTTCATTTATTATTTTGAATTTTATATATATGTTTCATACAGCATGATATTTCAGCATTGTATATTTTATTTTACTTGGCACCCTTTATAAAGATTTTAAAATATTCTTTTTAAAGGAGAACTGACTCAATATTTTAATGCAAATTTTAAAAGATATTTTGAGATGGTGGGTAAAATCAGTCATTTTTACTAACTGCGTATGTGTATGAACAAATATACTTTCACAGACAAGTAGTAATTATGGCTGTGTTTTAATTGTATATTGTAGCCTGTCTTTTGGAACCATACAATTGCTGAAATATAATCTAAAAGAGCATTTTCCACAATTGATGCAGATTCTTAGTCATTTTCAACAAGTTTTATTTTTTAAAAAAGATTGCCGCTTGTATTTTTCCTCCCCCCCCCTTTTTAAATTTAAGATAAGGGCTGCAGTCCTCACCTAGGGGTAAGTTGCATTGAAGCTAGTGGACTTACTTTTGAGTAGATGTTATAGGATAGCTCTGTAAGGCACGTTGGTCATATTAAAAGTTACCCAATATATGCTTTCTTAATTTAAGCGTAAATACTTTCTTGACCTCTGGAGTTTCACCCAGTTCTTATCAAGACCTTTTATTCTGTTGAGTGTCATATTGTAGATAAGCTGAATTTTCAGAATCCATTACCGCTGACATTGGTTTAAATATTTAGATTTTCTCAGTGATTTATCCTGAGCTAGCAAGCTCTTAGCAAGTAACAGACTAGATTATCTAATGACAGCTGGATTCATTTTAGTTTGAGATAAACATCATATATAAATTGCTTTTTTGAACTACTTGGTTTCTGTAGATGTGGCAAGTGAAATGAACAGCCCATGGTCATTTACATATGATTTAGGAAAGCAGCAGCATTTCAGGGGGAAAAAACTACTCTGTACTTGGAACTCTGTTTGCAGTATATTAAAAATACAGAAGCATGGTCAGAGTTACAGGTACGTCTGCAGGCTCCTAGTAGTTTATAGATGTAGAAAGTGATTTCCTTATCTGCTATGGATAATGGTAGAACTAGAAGTAAGGTTTGTAAACAGTGCTCTCACTGTGTGTAGAGCTGCTGCTAGTTAGTTTTTACTTGGTTTGCAAATGAGAGGGGAGCAGGCATTCTCATATATTACTTTGACAGTTTCAGCATACTAATAAGATGGTCAAATTTTCATCACACGTGTATAATTTTGACACATCTTGCGGTATACTAATTTATGTGTGTTTTGTGTGTGTACTTCCTGCAGTTTCATTTCATGATTCTCATCCATGATTCTCCAGAGATCATCCATGGCAAAAGTTAGATTTTGACAGTTATTAATTCTGTGACGGAATAACTTTAATATGTGTGATGGTATTTATTTTTTAAAAAACCATTAATATCCTGCCCTTCTAGTATAAAAAATACCACTTAGGGCAGCTTACAGCATGTTACAATTCTACAAAACAATAACAAACAGAGATAGGACCAGCAGCCAAAAATTCATATACGTTGTATCGTGTTTCAGTTTTAAGAAATATGCCCAAGGACTGATATGGATAAACATTCTAGATTGGATCAGAATTAGTAAGGGCTGTTGGAAAACAGTGTCACAATAGGAAAATCTTGCAAGAAGAACTTGAAATAATTTTGGATTACTGTAAACATATTATGTTTAAACTTTGAAGTAGATCAAAGTTAGTTCAGGCAGCTCATTTATCATTTGCTGGTTTTGCCCAACTTGCTTGTGCTAATGTTGATCCGATAATTCTTTTCATATAGATGAAAAGGGATGGCAAGTTGAGATTTTCATTTCCCCCCACTATATCTCTGAGGGCTCACTCAACTGTTAATTAGTTTCTCCTCCTCCATCAGAACTTGCTGCTGCTACTTTCTTCTCTATTGATTGGGGTAGGACCAGTCAAGCTTGTACAAGGACTTGCTCAGTTCTTCATCTCTGTAAAATGCCTTTTTGCAGTTTTTATTTTGACATTAGATGCCATGCTATGGTTTTAGAACCAATATGCTGATTTCCTACTGTATATAAACTTGCTAGCAGCGAGTTGTCCAAAGAGCTGTTGTAATGGTTATAGCCAATAAGAGGAAGATTACAAATAGTAAAAACTCTGATTTCTATTTCTGAATTCTATAATGTTGGTGAAATGTCTTTCAAAATAAACAAAAGCAGACATAGCTGTATCTTGCTTTTATGCAATATGATTTTGGTTTGCATTGTTTAATAGTGTTTT
This sequence comes from Rhineura floridana, assembly GCF_030035675.1. Lineage (NCBI taxonomy): Eukaryota > Metazoa > Chordata > Lepidosauria > Squamata > Rhineuridae > Rhineura > Rhineura floridana. Next base: position 77,081,973 of record NC_084486.1, on the reverse strand, counting down.
TGTATTTGATCATCTTTCCCCCCCTATTGTTTATGTGTAGGAGCACATCCTATACTTGCAGTTGGGGTCTCTCTCTCTCTCTCTCTCTCGTACTAGTTTGTTTTCCGTAATACTCTGAATGCTTAGAGCAGTTGACTGTACAATAAAAAACAAAGAGAGAAGATTCCTTAAATACCCACACCTTGGGTGTATGTGAAGGATATATGGAGCAACCTTTGCCACCCTGCTTCCTCCAGATGTTTTGGACCACAACTTCAATCAGCCCCAGCCAATATAGCCATGTTGATTGGGGCTGATGGTAGTTGTAGTGCAAACCATCTGGAGGGCATCAAGTTGGAGAAGGATGACGTGGGAAGAGTCATAGCTCAGTGGTAGAGCACCTGCTTTGCATGCAAAAGGTCCCATGTTCAGTTCCCAGCATCTCCCAGTAGGGCTGGGAGAGACTCTCTGCCTGAAACCCTGAAGAGCCACTGCTAGTCAGTGTAGACAGTGCTGAGCTAGATGGACCAGTGGCTCTTGTTCAGTAGAAGGCTGCTTCCTATGTTCCTGTGGAGGAATAAATGGCAAACCCAACCACTTGTCTTTGTGTTAGAATTTCTGTGACGGAGAGTTATGTTTTCTGTTTTCAACGACCATTTTCGTGATATGATAAATGTCTGAGGTGATAACATTTTTTCATTAACCTGCACTGCCTAGAGCCCACTTTCCATTAGACATGCCTAAAGTACTAAATATAGCTTGAAGCAGAAATATTTTCCAGCAGCACAGATTGCAAACCCCACATTAGGCAGGAATCATCTGCACTCGGAGCTCCTGATCTGGTGTTCTTGAGTGCATCTGATTCTAGCAGGTCTTGCATTTGGCACCAAATTTGAAAGGCACTGAATGCAAACTGTGTTTGCCCAGGAACATTTGGGACTGCATTTTAAAGATCTTTATCTCACCCACATCTGATGTCATATGACATCAAATGGGTGTGGCTTTGGGAAAATAGCCTTTGATGGCCAGATAATGACCCCTGCCATGCCTAATTTGACCTGTGGACTGGAGGTTTCACATGCCTGCTATAGATTAACTTGCTTTTTTAATTCTATGTATCCTATCCATTCTTTTCAACTGTAGAAAAATCATCCTGAATGAAAGAGATCTTGTATTATTCTAAATATAGCGGTATGAATTAATTTACCTGAATGACTGCTTTATTCCCTCTGTCAGATCCCCTATGTGCTAATTTTAATTTTTTTAATGAAACTTACTTTATAAAAATATTGCTTAATAGAATAGAAAATCTCTAAGTGATTTACATAAAGTTTAAGAACATTTAATAAAATGTCAAAAAAGATAAAAAGACTATATATATCACAAATAAAACTGAGCAGTGTACAAAACAAAAAGTCCAGGAAAGCTTGAGTTAAATATAAATTTCTAAGAGTTCTTTGAAGGTCATTGTTGTCCTCACCTCATGGATTAGCTGAGGGGGGCTTTCTGGAGAATGGGTGCTGTCACTGAGAAGGCATGCTTCTGCATTGCCACCAGGTGAAAAACTGCTGATTGTAGAGCATCTTACAATGTTTAAATTTCATAAAATGTGCTTGGTAGCTCTTTTTTGTTTTTTGGGGTGGCATGCAACAGTTTGCTGGAATTTTGAGCCCAGAGTCTAGTTGTTGGTACTTGTAGGAAAGAGTAATGCTGCTCCAAACTGAAGCTTCTCAACAGGAGATTGGACTGGGATGGGAGTGGAATGCTGTTCTTGGAAGCTGATTTTTTTCAGGGTAAGAAAAAAAAACTTGGTGCTTTAGTAACAAAGAAATTTTTAAGACTCTATAAGATGGACAACCTTTTTTTCTATTGGGGCTGCATACCAGTAGCATCTGAGCCAAGGAAGGATGGAGGCACCCCTTTTCTCTCTCTGCCACCCCCTGTTCCTCCTCTTTGCCATCTGCATGAAAGGGTGAAGGCCACTGATTGCTCACTCTTGCTATACACACGTACCTGGGAGTAGTTCCTGTCAAAATCAGTGGGGCTTATGACCAAGTAGATATTACACTTCCTCTCATGAGGGGAAGAGGGGCCCAAATTGTAGGAGAGGGAACTTTTTTACTTATGTTAATGAACACATTAGTTTTCCAGGCAGTGCCTAACATAATTGCTCTTACCTTTATCATGGTCTTTATATTGGGGCCATGGTTTCTTCATCAAATCATCCTTAACTCTGAAGGGGCATGACAAATCTGGCAGAAAGCACTTCAGTGTAAGAAATATCAAACGTGTAGTAGACTGTCCACAGTCATGTAATTGTCTATGTCCATTTTGAGGAGCATGCAGATAGCCAGTTGCAGCTTCCCAGCATGTTTGTATTAAGTAGTAAAATAACACCACACTTTAACAAGGATGCAGACAAACTGGAACAGGTTTAGAGGAAGGCAAAAAGGATGATCGGGGGACTGGATACTGAAGAACTGGGCATGTTTAGCCTTGAGAAGAGAAGACTGAGGAGAGATATGATGGCACTCTTTAAGTACTTGAAAGGTTGTTGCACAGAGGAGGGCCAGGGTCTTTTCTTGATCGTCCCAGAGTGCAAGGCACGGAATAATGGACAAGTTACAGGAAGCAAGATTTCAGCTGAAAACGTTCCTGTTAGAGCAGTATGACAATGGAACCAATTACCTAGGGAGGTGGTGGGCTCTCCAAGACTGGAGGCCTTCAAGAGGCAGCTGGAGAGCCACCTGTCGGGTATGCTTTAGTTTGGATTCCTGTATTGAGCAGGGGGTTGGACTTGAAGACCTTATAGGCCCCTTTCAATGCTACTATTCAATTCTATGAAATGATCTGTGTGTAGCTTGCACATTGCGTGTGTAGCTTGTATGGTTTGAGGTAGCTAAGTGAAATTATAAAACAAACTATCAGAGTAATATTAACAATTTTCATTAAATTATGCCAGGGTCAGCAAATTTATCCTGGTAGTTAGGGTGATTATGATTTGTCAACTCCAGTTCTTACTATGGTAGAGCACACATTCTAAAACAATTGCAAGTATTCTGTAACCCTTTGTCTAATTTCATGTAGATGGCAGGAAGAGGGAAAAAAGAGTGGCAGAAAGACATAGGGATGCCCTGCCTACTCTGGCCTCACCCACAGCTGGCTCCCCCCCCCCAAACCCTGGCATGCTGCCCCTGGCTACGCTGAGGTAATGCAGCTCTTGGCAGAAAAAACCCTTCCCCACCCCTGTTGCAAAGGAACAATGCCTTTTACATGATGCAAGTACATTTTGAAATACTTTCTGCATTTGTGCTATCATGACTTATGAAATATTGCTTGCTGCACAGCTGAGTTCATACTTGCTGTCTAGTTGTTGACACTAAAATATATTCTCTGTTCATGGAGATTTGCTCAGAGCTGGTAGTATGTTTTATTAAAAGAGTATTATATGGGATGTTACTTCTAATAGGAAAGGCCTGGTTTTGCTGATAATTATGAAGTACACTTTCACTTACACATATTCCAGATTCTTCCTAATTTATTGGCTGGAAGGATGGCCTCTGGAAGGATTAAACAAGATTCCCTTTGTTTGGTAATAACATTATCAACAATGTCTATTAGTAATGAGTAGCTTTCACCAATCCCCTCCACTTAATTTTGTTTTTTAAAAACCCCAAAGTATGTAATACTTGGTTTCATACTTCTTGACCAGGTGGGGCTTAAGAGGGCTCAAACTGACTGGAAAAGATCCATAATTACTTAAATAACTGGTGGTAGCGGTAGGAAGGCATTACTGAAAAGATGCAGAATCTGTAAATTATGCTTGGAAAATGTCTTATGTTTTAGATTTTACTGATCAGTGGTAAATCATATTCCTATTGAGGTGACGTTCTTGGTGTAAAACAATATTCCCTTCACTCTTCCTCTGTTAGCACAGTTCCTTCCAAATACATTTGTCTTTAAATGGGGTGATCAGTACTATCTTGAGGGATTAAACTAGGTACTTTTTTCCCTTTTTTGGTAGTAAAGTTACTAGGTGTGCTGGTAGTCAGTAATAAGTTTTCACCATCAGCCCCTAATGTATGTGCAGGAGCTGGAAGCATGTAATACACAGCTATAAATGCAAGGTGACGTAGCTGGGAACACTGGGACTAGGCAAAGCTCAAAGTGATTTCAAAATTATTTTGATACCCAGAAGTAAGTGTTTGTCACTAGCTTCAGCATTTTACTGTATCTGAAACTGGTTATGGTTTACTGGAAAATCTGATTGTGTGAAAAATTAGATGTCTGTTCTAATTTTCTTTCAGAAATTTAGATTAAAGTTATAAAGGGCACATAGTTTGGCTATGGAAGAAATTGGTGCTTTTGTAAGCAAAGAATTTGTCATTGATGATATGTCATGAAGTTTCTTCTTCTGTTTACATGACTCTTTAAAGTTGGACCCATCATTGAACTAACTCTCCTAAAGAATGCAACATTAATGTTAGTTGGACTCATACCAGCTTGCTGTTTTAAATATGTCTGTGGTGCCATGCCCTTTGCAATGAATGCTTGCTGAGCAATCAAAAATAACTTTGAGAGACTGAGAGCACTTGAAGATACATTGAAAGGATTTAAAATACCATTTATGCAATGAAAATCATCCTGACTTGGTGATGAGAGATAGCCAAGATCAGTTTTTGAGAGCTATTTCTTAAAAAACATTATTCATATTTAGACATAGGTTATCAGCATTCCCTTTATTTCCAATTCAAGTTTGCAAATGTAGACAAAATGGCACCATCCATGCACAAGAGTGAAGTATCAGCAGACTCGGGATAATCCTGAGGTTTACAGACTTCAAACACTTCAGGAGAAAATCCTAAAGGGGATTAAAAGAATGGCCATTGAGGACTTGGGGGATAACATAGATGGAGAAAACAGAAAACTGGGTGGAAGGGGAATAGAGTGATTGGAAAAGAAAGCCCTGAGGAAAGAGACACATAGATATAAAAAGGGAAGGGAGAACCATTTCATTGTCATGATAGGTTGGGGTGGGGAACCTTTTCTGGCTGGAGGGCCAGATCTTCATCTCCCCTACCCCTGGTGGGCCAAAGTTGACAGATGGGCAGAGCAGTCCACCTGTCAATCACCTGATGTCATCAGGACTTCAAAGCAAATTGTGGGACTCAGATGTGGAGATGGTTGAAGCCATGGTCCAATCTGCTCATCAGTGTGCTTTAAAACACCCCTTCCTCTGTGCTTCTCCTTCATATGTCTGCTGTCTGAAGGAGAAGTTTGGAGGGGATTGAAGGTGCGCTCCAATCTGCTTATCAGCTGATAGATGGATGGAAGCATGCCTTCAAATGCCTACCCTCACTATTGATGTCAGCTGGTGGGTATGGTTTGCCGAAATGGCCCCGTGGGCCAAATTTATTTATTTATTTATTATACTTGTATACCACCCCATAGCCGAAGCTCTCTGTGCGGTTTACAGTAACTAAAAACAAATACAATTTAAAATACATATTTTAAAAAACAATTTAAAAATTTAAAACAATATAAAACACATGCTAAAATGCCTGGGAGAAGAGGAAAGTCTTGACCTGCACCGAAAGGATAACAGTGTTGGTGCCAGGCTGTCAGGCCCAGGATGTGACTCAGGAACCAGACCAGCGGTTGTAGTTAATTCGTGTTTTATTAGGGTAATGTCCAAACAAAGACTGCGTTTTCTCATGAAGCAATACAGGGATACAGGTCCTGCGGCATTGGGAGAAAGTTGACAGAGCAAGGGACTTCTTCCCGCCTGTTCTTTAAGAAGGGGCCAAACGGGCGCGCAATCTTTCGCTCCTCCTTAACTGCCCCTCAGGTACTGCCCGCCTTCCCCCCTTCTCTCCTGTCTTTTCAGCTGTCTGCGTGTGCGCGGTGAGGGGGGAAGCATCACCCCCTCCTCTTCTGAAGTTTCCGATTCCAGGATGGGGGATAGGGGAGGGGCTGATGGTAAACTGCCTCCCCGCTTTTCTGCTGTGAGCAGCCCTCCCTCTTTCCCCTCTTGCTCTGAGCCTGAAAGAGGGGGAGGCGTGAGAATGTCCAGGGAGGGCTCAGGCTCCCCGTTGCTAAGCGACCTTATCACTGGCAGTTCCTCTGTTTCGTCTTCGCTCCAAAGGGGGGAAGTTCCTCCCCCTTCCCTCTGCCATCCATCCGAATACTCTTCTCCCAACTCTCCGGGATCCAGCTCCCTGGGATTGGGACCCCAGCTCTGCCTTCCGACACAGGCGCACCTCGTCATGGACATCATTCCATAATTTGGGGGCCACCACTGAGAAGGCCCTCTCCCTTGTTGCCATTCTCCGAGCTTCCCTTGGAGTAGGCACCCGGAGGAGGGCCTTTGATCTTGAACGTAGTGTATGGTGGGTTCGTATCGGGAGAGGCATTCCATCAGGTGTTGTGGTCCCAAGCCGTGTAAGGCTTTATAGGTCAAAACCAGCACCTTGAATTGACCTCAGAAACATACAGGCAGCCAGTGCAAGCGGGCCAGAATCGGTTTTATATGTTCGGACCGTCTGGTCCCTGTTACCAATCTGGCTGCTGCATTTTGCACAAGCTGCAGTTTCTGAACCGTCTTCAAAGGCAGCCCCACATAGAGTGCACTGCAGTAATCTAATTTGGAGGTTACCAGAGTGTGGACAACTGAAGCCAGGTTATCCCTGTCCAGATAGGGACGTAGTTGGGCCACCTGAGCCTCAAGTGACAGAGATGATTCTAGGAGAACCCCAAGCTATGAATCTGCTCCTTCAGGGGGAGTGCAACCCCATCCAGGACAGGTTGGACATCCACCATCCGGTCAGAAGAACCACCCATGAATGGCCCAAAGGCTGGAGGTTCTCCACCCCTGTGATAGATCATACTGTGATTCACACTATGAAGCTGTTTTAAGTATTCCCAGGGACAGAAGTGAGAGTTGTTAATTAATTAATGTTAATCAGTGGAGAAATCCAAGATTTCAATGTAGCTGGGGTTGGACACAGTTGTGTCTACCCTCTCCTCCCCAACGAAGACCCACCCAACCAGAACTGTGAACATGCTCAGTGGGCACAGAATGCTAACTTGACAGTTTGGGGGTGGGGGGAGGAAAACTGGAGGAGGGAAAATGGACTGGATTGGCTACAGTTCTGCTCAGGACACACTGCAACATTTTACTGCAAGGCCCTGCTTGTAATAATATAAAAAGTTTGACTTGTACTTTTAGGAAGTATTCATACATTTAAATGAAAGCTTGAATTCTTGATATATAGAATCTCCTTAGATGGTATACTCTTAGAAGATGCATGTTATGTTAGTATAATGGTTCTGGCAAAAATTGGAGACTCCTGTTTGTAAATTGAGTGCTGTCTGAGGCACGTTATATTATTTGATTTATTATTTGATTTATATTCCTCCCTTCCTCCCAGCAGGAGCCCTGGGCAGCAGACTGAATGTCTCTTCCCCCAAAGTTGTCCCAGCTTCATGGCAAATCTTTCATTGCTACATATTCTGTCTGTGGTGTTCTGTCTAGCACAGCCTTTCCCAACCAGTGTGCCTCCAGATGTTGTTGGACCACAACTCCCATCAGCCTCACCCAGCATTGCCAATGGTCAGGAAAGATGGGAATTGTGGTCCAACAACATCTGGAGGCACACCGGTTGGGAAAGGCTGGTCTAGCAATACAGCTCCAGCATTTATTTATTTAAAAATATTTATCGGCTAACTGTCATGTAAAACTCATCCAGTTGGTGTATAATAATTAAAACAGAATACAAATGTACAGTGCATTAAAAACAGAGCAATACAACAGAATCAGTAGCTAGACTTGGAATGAGGGCGGCTGGCATCATGAAGCATCAGATGTCAAGGCAAAGAAGAAAGTTATCAACATGTGCCGCAACTGCAACAGAGTCAATGTATATATGGGGGGAAGCTATTGCAGAGTGCAGGCACTATCACAGAAAAGGCCCTCTTTCTGGTTGCTGGCCGATAGACATCTGCAGGTTGTGACATCAGGAGGATCTCTGATGATGACTGCTGTAGCTGGACAGGTCAGTTTGGTAGAAGGTGTTGTCTCAGATGTCCCAGTCCCAAGTTGTTTAGGACCTTGTAGGTTAATACCAAAATCTTGAACCTGGCCCGGTAGCAAACTGGCAGTCAGTGCAGTTCTTTAATTCTGCATTGGCTACAGCTTTCAGACTACACATAAGGGTAGCCTTATGTGGAGTACATTACAGCAATTTAGATATGAGGCTTGGGTCACTGCAACCAAGCTTTTGCTGTCCAGGAATAGCCATTGATGATACATCAGCCAAATCTGTTAAAAAGAACTCCTTGTCATTGTAGCCATTTGAGCTTTCAGCGACAATGATGCATCTAAGACAGAGACAGCTAACCTTTTTTGCCCTGATGGCCACATTGACATTTGGCCACCCCTCCAAAGGCTATATGCCAGTGGCCAATGCACAGTGTGTGTGTGTGTGTGTGTGTGTGTGTGTGTATGCATATATGTACACACACCACACACAGATACAGACTCGGCAGACGTGCAATCGCACAACAATGCCCCCCATTTCTCACTAACTCCTCCCATACGTATATACACACATGTGCACACACACACAGCGTTTCCAGCCCTCCTCACTTTGGTACTTTGGTGGGGTAGGTGGAAATGCTGCCTTTTACTCATAAAACAACAGGCAGATGACTTTCTCTTTGATCTTAGCACTGTGGTGCTTAGTGCTAAGATAAGAAAATTAAAAAAACCCTTGGATCTTTAGAGAAGATCTCTAAAGGAGCAGACAGATGGATTTTATCTTTTGGTCAGGAGATAAAGCACTCTGCCTGCTCTTTAGGCACCTGGTTGGCTACTGTGAGAAGATGCTGGACTAGATGGATCCACCAGGGTGTTCTTGTGTTCTTTAGATATCACTCTCTAAGGAGCAGACAGAGTGCTTTATTTCATGATCAGATCGAAACTCTAGGGGCTGGCAGGCTGGATGTGGCCTGCGGTATAGCCACCCCTGCTCTACATATCTGTCCTTCAGAGGGAGTGTACCCCCATCCAAAGTAAAGGTAAACTGCCTAATTTTACCTTTAGAGGGAGTGTAACCCCGTCCAAAGTAGGTAAACTGCCTAATTCCTCAATCTAGGAACCACCTACCTCTGTCTAACAAAGATTCAGTCTCAGTTTTTTGGTCCCTTTCCAGCCCACCACTGAGTCCACATGCTGATCTGATGGTGCTGATAGTTGGTTGGATCTATATGATATGTAATCCTATTGACAAGTAATAGATAATAAATAGCAGAGTGCAAATTCTTTGCTGGCTTGCTGAAAAGTTCTCTGCCTTAGGTTTAAAACAATGCAAAATGAATACCTATCTTTAATTATTTTTGTATTGTTTTTAGAACTATTTTTAGCATTTTTAATGGTATGTTTGTAAATCACAGAGACAAATGTAAAAGGCATTTCATAAATTAATAAATAACGATTTTAGTTTTCCAAAATAATCCATGTCTTAATCGAACATTTCTTGTGTGAAAAGTGATTGTTCCATATGGTCTAGTTTTTACAATAGAAGCAACTATAACTTAAATTTATATTACAAGACTATGGCTTGGATCCAAGAGTGCCATTTCACTAGTCGAAAGTCTCTTCTGTTCATAGGAGGTCTGTTTCTGACTTAATAGAAGAACATTGCATCAGATAAAGTCATCCAAATCTAGTTCTTCTGTTTAGGCAAGCCGCTTCTCGAGACTTTGTGCACGCTATTTTGAGGATCCTTTAATGGAGTTTATATACCACAGCTTATATATTCCTTATTTATATCATAGCTTGGATTCTAGGTGTTTGCTCACAGAAGGAGCGAAAACCCATATGGGTTTGGATCCTGTGTTTTCCTGTAATGCATGGCAGTCCAAGATCCTTATCTGTGCAAGTCCTGAGGGCCAAGTTTGACAGGTGGGCAGCACCACCCATATGTTAGTCATCTGATGTCATAATGTCAGGTGACAACAATGCCTTTGAAGTGTGTTTCCAAGCAGTTTCTATTGAAGCCACTATAAAATGTACTTCAAAGTGAAAGGCCTTTACCTGTCTCCTACCTGATGTCACAGATGATGATGGTGGAGGGACAGGTAGCCATGACATGGTTTGGGGGAAGCAGTCTTGTGGGCCAAATTAGGATTCCTTCTAGGCCTAATTTGGCCCATGGACCGGAGGGTCATCACTCCTGCTATGTTCTGACATGACAGTATGTTTTATGCTGTTTTGTGCATGAATTATGGAGCAGCATAGATATATTTTCTTATTCCACTCATGGTTCTGTGGATCCTGGCCTGTAAGTCTAGCTTAATGAATTAATTTTAAAATGCTATAACTGAAAAACACTGCATAAACGTTAGAATATGATAGAAATTTAGATCCCTAATCAGACAGCACAACTGTCTTGCCAGTCATGTCAGATGACACATCTTTCAATTATGATCTTTTTTTTAATAGGAAAAGGGGAACTTTGGTCTCAGTCACTTGTGTGACTTGATATTTTCCTAATTTGTATTCATGTACTTGGCCTGAAACAGTGTTTATGCTGTTCTGTGATACTTTTTTTTTAAAAAAAAAACTATAGGTTTTAAAAAATCATGTGTTTAGCCACATATAACAGAAAAGTAGAGTCTGGCAATAATTCATCCCCTACCCCCACACTGGAATTATTGAATTACCAAACTGATGTGGGGAAAGGGAGTCGCATTAGGTGGTTTAACATGCAAACAAAACACAGAGCAGTCTAAAAAAAAGGTCTTTGTAAAAATAAAAAAGTTACTTTCCTAACAAGGCTATGTAAAGTTACTGAAAAAGTACCAAATGCAATGGCTTGTTTGTTATGACCTAGTAAGCTAAACTATGGCTTACTAGGGCTGCATGAATATGCAGGCTCCCAGAAAGAAACTTGCAGCCACTTTGCTCTTCCCTTATCCTTTTTGCTGCTGTGCAAAACCTTGACTACACCTCATGATTAGTGAAGAGACAGCTTAACCATGACTTTGGACCACATGCTGCTAGGTCCAACCTTGATTTAGTGTGGTGTGGTAGTAAAAAGAATTGGGAAGGACCAAAGCGACTGGTTCCAGACTTAGGCTGCAATCCAATACACACCTACCTGGAAGTAAGTCCCACTGAACTCAAATGGAGCTTACGTCTGAGTAGACATATATAGGATTGCAGCCTTAATCATGTGTAGAGTGGGATTTGTTAGTTATGACTGCCTTAAGTTGCATTGGGTGATATTCCGCTAAATCTTACTTGGAGTAGACCACTGAACAAGTTAGTTAAGACCTTTGATTTCATTGTGTCTGCTCTGAGTGACTAGCGTAGGATATTGTTCACAAATTCCAGTGGGTCTACTCTAAGCATGATTAAGTCTAGATTGAATTTAGTAGTATCTTAGCTGTCTGCAATTAAGAACTTGCTTTGCAAACGAGCACAGTCTTTGATAACATAGATTTTCAATCTACATTAGCAACATAGATTTGTTTGCTATCATTTTTTCTTTTCTGTTAGCAACACAAAAGTGAAGTTGCAAGTTTTTTACTCTCTTTTTTACTGTTTCCTGTTTTAAATTTCAGATTTGCTTAATATCTAGCACAAGTATAGTTGAGCATTACACTCTCAGCAAAGGAACTAAAGGTCGTTGATTCAAAGAGAGGAAAATATTAACTGGTCTGTATTAGAACCAGAACCTGCTGTGTAAATGTTTATGCATTTTTAGTCTTACTGCTTGGGTAATTCTGCGTGACTTCCAGCTGAAGGAGTACTTTTTAATCTCTGCTTTGGGGGAAAAAAAAGGTATTTTCTACTTTTCATGGTCTTGTGGACTATATACTTGGATCAGTTTAAGAACTGCTGATTTAGTCTATATCTCAGGTTTTCCTGAAATATACTCCCTTGTAAAGTCTAATCATCCACACCCTATAATCTAGAAACCACATGGCCTGTACCCACACTACATCCTGCTGATACTACAACTTATGCCTCTTCATCTACAGACTGAGCTAAGTGGATATGCAGTAATCACGAACTCATGATCTCTTTTCCTCCTCGGTTATCTCAGTGGGATTTTAAAAATGCACTTTAGGAAAGTTTGAGTCGTGACATTAGAGTTCACATCTCCCCTCTCCCTCCTGATAAGCAGCAGGGACACTGCTGCCAGGAAACTAGAGATGTGTCTCTTCCCTATTGGGCGAGCCGTTTCTGGTGTTAGATATCTTGGGGTGGGGAGACAGTACAGTTGGAACAGGGTTTGAGGTGGTCCTTACCTGTGTTCCCCTTCTTCTGCAATATGCTGAACAGAGGTTTAGCTCATTTTCAGATACCATTTTAAATATTCTGAAGTTGTTAAGAGTCTGTCACCCTCAATTTTGGACCATAATATCTTTCTCCAGGCTAAAAAAATACACATTTCTTCCAACTTGTCCCCATAGAATTTTCATTCTAGAATGTGTTTTATCATCTTTATAGGTTTCCTTAAAACAGGATTGCGGAGTGGTCACAGCAAGCATGGCCAGCGCTTTCCCACATCTGCCTTAAAATGTTTTTGAATAGTAACGTCAAGTGGTGCACCATACCACAGATAAGATTTTCCTAGTACTGATTAGAGGGGTGTATATAAACATTCCAGAGGCTTGGAAGCAATGTTTCTGTTTATTAAACCATAAATTTCCTTTAACTTCGGATTCAACTGGTACTCGCATTTGAGTATTGCATATTTTCAGCTATTTTTGTATGTGAGTGGATGCTTCTTACTATGGATGGCCAACATGGTTAACAATTTTACTGGGGCCATATGTTATAAAAATAAAAAGGCTACCTTATTTAATCCACATGGTAACATCTACCCCATTCTGTCCCATGCACTTATCCATGTGTAAAAACCTATTTGCTTTTGAATCTATTTGCTCTCTGACCAGTTGTACAGTTGAAGGATTGCTCTGGAGTTTTGTTTGTTGTTATGTGCCTTCAAGTCAACTACGACTTATGGCGACCCTATGAATCAGTGACCTCCAAGAGCATCTGTCCTGAACCAAGATCTGTCCAGATCTTGTAAGTTCAGGTCTGTGGCTTCCTTTATGGAATCAATCCATCTCTTCTTTGGCCTTCCTCTTTTTCTACTCCCTTCTGTTTTTCCCAACATTATTGTCTTTCCTAGTGAATCATGTCTTCTTATTATGTGTCCGAAGTATGATAACCTCAGTTTCATCATTTTAGCTTCTAATGATAGTTCTGACTTAATTTATTCTAACACCCAATTATTTGTCTTTTTCATGGTCCACGGTATCCGCGAAGCTCTCCTCCAACAGCACATTTCAAATGAGTTGATTTTTCTCTTACCCACTTTTTTCACTGTCCAACTTTCACATCCATACTTAGAGATCGGGAATACCATGGTCTGAATGATCCTGACATTAGTGTTCAGTGATACATCTTTGCGTTTGAGGACCTTTTCTAGTTCTCTCACAGCTGCCCTCCCCACTCCTAGCCTTCTTCTGATTTCTTGACTATGGTCTCCATTTTGGTTAATGACTGTGTCAAGGTATTGATAATCCTTGACAAGTTCAACGTCCTCATTGTCAACTGTAAAGTTACATAAATTTTCTGTTGTCATTACTTTAATCTTTTTGACTTTCAGCTGTAGTTCTGCTTTTGCGCTTTCCTCTTTAACTTTCATCAGCATTAATTTCAAATCTTTACTGGTTTCTGCTAGTAGTATGGTATCATCTGCATATCTTAAATTATTGATATTTCTCCCTCCAATTTTCACACCTCCTTCATCTTGGTCCAATCCCGCTTTCCGTATGATATGTTCTGTGTATAAATAAATAGGGTGATAAAATACACCCCTGTCTCATACCCTTTCCGATGGGGAATCATTCGGTTTCTCCATATTCTGTCCTTACAGTAGCCTCTTGTGCAGAGTATAGGTTGCACATCAGGACAATCAGATGCTGTGGCACCCCCATTTCTTTTAAAGCATTCCATAGTTTTTCATGATCTACGCAATCAAAGGCTTTGCTGTAATATACAAAGTACAGGGTGATTTTCTTCTGAAATTCCTTGCTCCGTTCCATTATCCAACGTATATTTGCGATATGATCTCTGGTGCCTCTTCCCTTTCTAACTCCAGCTTGGACGTCTGGCATTTCTCGCTCCATATATTGTAAGAGCCTTTGTTGTAGAATCTTAAGCATTACTTTACTTGCATGGGATATTAAGGCAATAGTTTGATAATTACTGCATTCCCTGGGATCCCCTTTCTTTGGAATTGGGATGTATATTGAACGCTTCCAGTCTGTGGGCTACTGTTTAGTTTTCCATATTTCTTGTCAAAATTTGGACAGATTCTGTGTAGCAATTCTATTGGTCTGCCATCTGTTCCTTGTTATTTGTTTCTTCCAAGTATTTTAAGAGCTGCTTTCACCTCACTTTCTAAAATGTCTGGTTCTTCATCATACGGTTCTTCCATGAATGAATCTGTTATCCTTGCATCTCTTTTATAGAGTTCTTCAGTGTATTGCTTCCATCTTCCTTTTATTTCATCTCGGTCAGTCATCGTGTTCCCCTCTAGATTATTCAACATCCCCCCTCTTAGTTTAAATTTCCCTTTAATTTTTCTAATCTTTTTGAATAGTGCTCTTGTTCTTCCCTTTTTGTTGTCCTCTTCTGGTGTTTTGATCCTTCACAATTAGGCATATTTGCAGAATTTAAGAGGTGTTACCAATATGCAGATGATACCCAACTGTTTCTCATTTTCATTGAACACAAGTGAGACGGGGAGGTGTTGAACTAGTTGAAGTCGGTAATGAATTGGATAAAGGCTAATAAACCTAAATTTAATTTTGAAGAGGCAGAGCTGGTATGTCTAGATGGTGCATGTGATCAGAGAGATGAGGATCAGCCTATTTTAGGTAGAGTTGCCCTCCCCCTAAAGGATCAGGTTTGCTGTCTTGCAATGCAAATAGATTCTGCTTTGTCACTAAAGACTCTAGTGGCCTCTGGTGCAGACCATCTTTCATGAGCTGAGATGGTTGAAGCAGCTGTAACTACTCCTGGATGGAGTCTGGTTGTAGTAATCCAGGCTCTGGTAACATCTAAGATTGACTAGTGTAACATCTTATATGCGCATTTACCTCTCAGTTATTCTTCACTAAAGTAAGAGAGGAAGCTCACTTTATAAACTAGGTTGATGTTCTTTGACACAGTGGGTGATGAGGAAGCAGGTCAGAATCCTAATAGTAGTGCATAAATTGAAGGAGTGCTGCTGTGTACTGGAAGGTCTGTCGCTACATGAATGCTGGAAAAAGTTGTGAATCAAGTTTTGCAAGCAGTTAAGAGGAATTGGTATGAGGCAGCTGAAAAGTTTAATGGGTCAAATCCCTTCGTTTATGACTCTTGCTGCAATAATAGTTATCTGTGAGGTGCCTCAAACATTATTTTGGAGGTCCCCCATTGTTTGTATGAAAAAATTCTCTTAAGTAGGCAGCGATTCTATGTACACTTAACTTGGAGTGAGTTCCATTCAGTGGAATTTTCTGGAATAACATCTATTGAAGAAGTCTGAAAGACTCTTGTTATCTATAGTGTGTGTGTGTGTGAGTGACAGACAGACAGTTGGACAATTTCAGACAGCTTCACCTTTTAAAAAGTGGTTTTTTGTTACTCCTGTTTCAGCTCTGGTTTTCTTGAATTAATTAGTAAGTTTTTTAGAACATGTGTTCTTGGTGCATTATTCTCAGAGATCATCTGTGCTGACAATGGAGATAAAATACATGTAAGGAAGGAGATAGTGGATATGTAGTATTGATTCTGGCAGCGTGTGAAAATCCCTTCCTTCTCTGCTTTGCCATACAGATGACCAGTCTCCTTCACAAGTGGCACAGGAAGCAAGAGTTTTTGGCACATTTCGACTGAAATAGGAGGGCTCGTGAGTCTGGTTCTAGCTTAAAAGTCAGACTTGCACTCTTGCCTACTTCCTTCCTGTGTAGCTGTTTGCTCCTCTGGTCAGTGGCAGAAGTCAGACTTGACAGCATGTATTGTGGCCCAGTTCTTTGGACTTGATTTGTGGCTCACTTGCTCTGTACTCTGGCATCCTTGCCCTTTAAAAAATGTCTTCTATTATGTGGTATACTATGTCGTAGATGCAACTGTGTCCTAAAATTCTCTCCTTCCTAACTACCTTGCAAATCTGAAAAAGATAATTAGTACTGTTTGCAGCTTCACTGTGTTCCATCTAGGAATTTTTAAATGCTTCACAGAGGTTGGTGTGGAATTTGACAGCCCTGAGACTCAGGACTAGGTGTGTTGGTCTGTCACACTGTTTACATTGTGACAGGTGCCCCTTTCAGTACTATAGGAGAAAATTCTCCAGCACCTTTTGTGTGTGCTGTGCTTCTAATTCGCGTCTAGGGAAGAGTACTGCTGACTTAGAAACAGTGCATTCCTTATAATCTTGGCCTTTTGGGTTCTCTGACCTTTTTCCTTGGGAAAGAAAGCCTGCAAACCTGTTTGGCCTGCGGGGACGTAACCTCCAATCATGCTATTTGATGGGGAGAATGACATGGTGGAGGTGGCACGGCTGTACTCAAGCAGCTTTGCCAGGGACATCTGGTCTGAAGATGTTTATTTTTGCTGATCTAGGGGATGTTGGTACTGATACAGACCAACAGGTTGGTTTTGTGTTGGTCATACACAGCTAAACAACTGGACCACAGGGACCACAGATGTCATACAGTGAATCTCATAACCCTTAGCTTATTGTTGTGCTGGAATGCAGTTGGTAATTGCCATAGCTTTGTGGCATATTTCCAATAACTCTTCCTAAAGGAAAACTGAATAACCTTTGTATATTAAGTGTAACCCATGTTATAATCCATATTGCTGCCTCCTCCCCCCTCCCCTTCTTTGAACCTTACTCTGGTTTTTGTGGGAGAGGGAAGAGAAAGCCCCCCTGCTTTGTAACCCTGAAGCTGCTTTCAGGGGGGGAGATATTGCTCTCTCCCATGGGCTGACTTCCAGGGACAGCAGATAACTACTGTTGTGTGTATGTAGCTTTTTATTTTCTGTCATAGGAATGAACGGATTATTTTCATTCCTACAAGTGAAAGTAAAGGCATGCACTGGGGACACCATTGAGGAGGGGACTGAACTTACCCTAGGCAATTCTGGTGCCTGGAGCAAGAAGTACATACCTTGTTTCTACGATTTGGGCTGATTGCAGGTGTTGCCACCACTCACCATATGCTCAGAGGCACATGTCACCAAACTCTTCCAAGCTACACAGGAAGTGGATTGGACTGTGAAAGACCAACCCAAATTGTGTTTGCATTTTGACAAATTTGTAGGGCAGTCCAATGTCTCAGAGAGGAGGTCAGGTCTCCTGCTCCCCTGGTGCATTCACTAGAGCTGCCCAATTTCCCTGCTTTTTAAATTTGATAGAAATATCTGTGGGCTATAGGTATGTTCTTAAATTGCAAGGTTTTTTGCCTATTAGTGAATACTTTATAGCATAAGCAAAACCAAATGTGAAATAGTGTACAGAAATTTGGAAAAAATAGTTCCATTTTATGTTTCCAATTGCCATTGAGTTGTGTATTGGGTGAGTGTGCTTGATTTGAACTGATCTATTAACATTTGAAGCAAAAAACAGAAATCAGAACTAAGAAGCTAAAAGCTCTCATTGCAAAAAAGAGAAGAAAATCTATTGCAGCAGATGGTATTATTCATCCCACACTAACAGTGCTGAGTTACTAGTTCACTATCAGTTTTTCTTTTTCATTATCAGAATTGGTCTAAACAAGCATTGTCTGCTTTTTTTGTCAAACTTTAAAATTAAAAATTACACTTTAATTTAGGCTTGCTTAATAGTGAACACAACAATACTTCACATAATTTGGAGTAAATATCAAGTTCATAGCTTATAGTTAAAGTCTGATTGTAAGAGTAAATGCTTGCTGACTCAAAGAGGAAAATCTTAACTGATATAATATTTCAGTTAAAATCTAATTCTGCAAATGATTTTGCAACATTGACCTTATTGCTTTGATGCTTTTGCTTGATCTGTAAGTCATGCACAGCAGAAATTCTGCTTATTCTGTGTGTGTTTACACACATGTATTGGAGGCATTTATTTATTTCATTTATATCCCATCTTTCCTCCAAGTTGCTCTAGGTGGCGTGCCTAGTTCTTCCCTCCCCATTTGATACTTACAACAGCCATGTGAAGTAGGTTAGGTTGAAAGGCAGTGACTGGCCCAAGGTCACCCAGTGAGCTTCATGGCTGAGTAAAGGAGATACTGAAAACTTAATTATATTAATACTCAGTGTTTTAAAGAAACAGTTACATTTTCCATTTAAAAACATCAGGATCTATTTCAGGTTTTCTAATGTTGGTATTCTTGTAATAAGATGTTATTACTTTCCCACATTTAAAATATTTTTCATTTGGCCTCTACTCTTTGGCATGTTCTATCTCATTTTTAGAATTTGCTTTTTATCATAAGTCTGATTTTACCTTTGTTAAAAAAGAGAATAATTTTAAATGCCCAACATGTTTCCCAGAGGCTTAGCCCCATCAAAGTCAGTTAGAATTTTGCTTTTATTTTAATTGAATTGTGAATTTCCCGTCTTGGAATGTGTAATAGTGCTGTAATGTGCTAGTGTTCTACAAGCTTCACAGTGCTCACTTTGGATGAGCTTGCCTCATGATATAGTTGGGACTTGATTTTGACTTGAACGTGAATTAAGCTTATCAAAGCCTACCCTCATTCTGAGCTAATACACCATTGCACACCTCAGAATGCATTTGGGAGCACATGGGGCCTTTAAACTTTCTTCACAATGGTAGCCCATGATATTTTCCTTAACTGTGGCAGTGTCCTTGATGTAAGGATCTGTGCGGGAGATGTAGTCCCCTGGTACTCTAATCAGACTGAGGATAATACTACCTCAATCATTGAAGAAATTAAAATGGTGTACAAATTGCTGATAAATAAATTTGTTACCTGTCAGTAAACCCCATTTGTGCAAACAGTTGGAGAATATGAATCACATAGTAGTGGCTTGGCTCTTATTTATGTTCACTGAGGCTCCAATTCTTGGAACTGAGATTTCTGTTCAAAGGTTAAGGCACTTCACAACTCCCCAAGCATTTGAGATCCAGATGCTTAATTTTCCAGCTGATTATGATAAACCCCCATCCAATTTCAAACATTCACAGTAACTTCTTTTATTTATAATGAAAAACTTACCATAACTAGAAAAAAATCTGTTTGGGTCAAATAAGGGCTGACACAATTCTGAAATGTTTTATAAAAAGGATGGTGATGAATTATGTGACATTAAGGGAAGTTGAACTCTGAGACAATGGTTCTAATATTTTCAACTGAAGAACTATACAAATAATTCAGTAAGGAATCATACTTGAAGAACTTTACTATCTGATTTTAAAAAATATTAATCACAAGAACCAACATGTTCAACATATAACATTTATAATAAAAGATCTGCAGAATAGAAAAATTAAAATGCATTGGGAAAGGATGCTTGGTACAATAATTATTAGCAAGTCAAAATGAAATGGAAACTAGCCAAGAGAAACAATAAAATCCATCTGTATAAAGAAAAATTACTGTAATGTAATCCTGGCACTTAACACAAATAAGAAGAACAAGAAGAAATGAATGCATTTAACATTTTTGTTCTAACATACAGATATTCTTGTTCCGAGTTAGGAAAGATAGCAAGAATCTGTTTAATTAAAAATACCTTTAGAACTTACAACTGTTACTCAAGCTTTTTCATTCAGTGGTACCAGGTATTAGTTTGAAATTTGTTGACTGCTTCAAAACTAGTTAAAGCAAGAATTGGAGAAATTGTGTTTCACCCATTTCAGAAACTGATACAGTAAATAAGGCTTGGCAGATAAGTCAAATTACAAAATTGAACTGAAGCTGTAAGATATTAAGAAACTAAATATGGTGTAAAGAAGAATGTGTTTCATCAATTTTTAGAAAATAAAATATTAATATTTTTGTTTATAGATTTTTCAACATAATGTTTACATAGACAGTCCTTAAAGATTATATTAAACAACATAGGTTGGGTCCAAATGTTCCTTTTCTCTGATAAAGATGCTTTCCATTAGAGGAACTGAACCTTTGCATCTAGCCCAATCCATGCAATTTTGCATAAATGTTGATATACCCAATCTTTTTTACATTTGTGTAGTAAAGTCAGAGGATGAAGACAAACACCATCAGGTACTGTATCTTAAAAGTAGAAGCACAGTCTAACCAAACAAAACTTGCAGTTCTAACTTAAATGCAAAAGGAAATATCTAACATTAATTTTTACTTAACTCTTCTCTTTTAAAACACAACAGGCAATTCTTTGCAGAGCAAATGAATGAATACAGTAATACCTTAACAAAGTACATGTGTTCCTGGACATTACTTCTTTAACAGAAACTTTGGTACCAGAGGTAGGAATAACATGGAAAGAATAGGGATGGGTTCCTACATTACAAAAAGGAAGAGCAGTTCAATATATATCAGCAAACTTTTTATTCAAAACTAACAATACGCGTGTCTAAAATGTCAGGTAATCCTTGTGTACAGACCATTTGAAGGCTTCTTCCAAAATGCATCCAGGGATGTTTGCTTTGCCTTTTTCTTTTATCATACTGCATCTTGTTATAGCAATCTAAAGCTTTGAGCACAGTTCTCCTCTCCATAACTCAAGCAGCCAGGCAAGGGGCAGCCACCACCTGTGCTTGGTCTCTCTCTGTCTCTTTTTGTGCCATCCTCCCAAACACTTGAGCAGACGTGTCTGCAGTAAACAGTGCTTTCAGGGCACCCAAAGCACTGTTTACTGCAGAGGTGTCTGCTCTACCTGGCAAGGAGTACCATTCCAGCCACATGTGAGAGAGCTAATTGTAGCAGCCGCAATCCAGTAGAAAAGGAGCCATGTTCTGACTATGTCAAAGTGTTCACCTTCCCATGCCCCTGCACACAAAAAAGACTTTGTTAAAAGGAGCTTCTTTCCTGGAGCATTTATTAACTGAGGTATTATTGTAAAGCAAATTGCTATTTATTTTATAAAATATTCCATTATCACTGGCCCTTTATGGACTTTACTTCCCCAGAAGCTTCATTTGGAATAATAAAAAGGTCCAGCAATTCTGCAAAGTTCAAGAAATAAAGGAGATATTATTTGTCCAAATCTAGTCAAATGCTAGGTGGTTCTAAATCCCCCCATAGCATGTCTTAGAATAAAATGGCAGTTGTATACAATGTAATAATTTACACAGTGATCAAGTACAGATAACTTAACATTTAGAAAAATCTTAACTTTAATCTTAGTAATTACTCACAGTTAACCATAGCTTCTTGTTTGTTACATCCAAACTGGAAAACAATGATTCCAAACAAACCAGAATATGGTTTAAAGGTTGGCTTCAGAAACCTGGCTTGTTTGCAGGCCATTAACTATAGTTCCCCTGTTCAATACAATTGAGAGTTACTGGGCATTTGCTAGAAGGGGCCCATGAAAAATTCTGGGCACATGCAGCCTGATACATGTTTATTTGATTAATCAGACGTAGATCCCATTGTGTTTAGGGTGATGACTAGGAGGATTGCTAACTAAGTAGACTTGTTCCTTTGCTGCTGGAGGGAAGGGGGAGACACCATTTGATCCTGAGGCAGCAAAATGGCTTGGGCCAACTCTGGTACTGGTTCATTGTATGCTGTGATCAATGTGAAGGATTCCAGGATTCAGAATAATTCCTACTTTCATTCTGAACAGGAATAGAACCTCTTTGCAGTGCCATGTATTCCATAGTTCATGGAACATCCATTTTTGCTGTGGTTCATTGTCACAGTGTTTTCATTCTAATGAATTTATTATGAGCAAAAAAGAAAAAAAATGGCCTCTATTGCAGAGCTTGGAAAAGTTACTTTTTTTGAACTACAACTCCCATCAGCCCCAGCCAGCATGGCCACTGGATTGGGCTGATGGGAGTTGCAGTTCAAAAAAGTAACTTTTCCAAGCTCTGCTCTATTGTGTGGATGATGCCCATGTGCAATAGCAGTATGCATAACCAAGTTGCAGATTCAGGAGTTCGACACAAAAGATGTGCTTCAAGGGTCTCAGCCTAGGTATGTTCTTCTTTAGCATCTAATTCTAATCAAGGTGCCGTGGGAGGGGAGCTCCTGATTCTGTAGTATGAGATAAGCTACCATGGGAATTCTGAAGTGCTGTACTCTCTGAAATGGAGTGGAATTGCTCTGATTGAATTGAAAGGTTTTTTTAACCAGCAAACACACTCCTATTAGCACAATGTTTATCTTCTAAAATTATGGTGGGAACAGAGGAGAAAGTGCAAAGGTCTCCATGGTGATAAGCATCTCTACTCACTTTGTGATGTAGCTATGTCTGTGTGAGACTAGTTGTTTTCTGGGTTCTTGATGGGTAATTGAGCTTGGAGAAAAGGGTGTGAGTGGATGCTATGGAATATGTTTGCAAAATGCGCGATCTCTGGATTTTTTGGGTGGGGTGGGATTGGGAGGGATGTCAGGAAGAGAGGCATGAGTTGTGATAGGACCATTTTTCATAATAGTCAGCTGGTAATATGTTTTCATGTTTGTGCAGGTTTTTATTGTAGTATAATAGTTGCAAACCACTGATATTTTAAATGAAATTGCAGTATACCAATATGTTTATAAATAAAATAATAAAAACAATCATGACCAGTGATCTACAAACATTTGCAGGGCACAGAAGCTCAACATTATTTGCAGTCACTGCTAACATTTCCTTTCTCTCAAGTCCTCACACTGGCCCCTCACTTGCTCTGGCTTTCGAGAAGTCAGGAGCAGCAGAGGTCTCTCCCACTGCTTCTAGCTTTTCTCTGCATGTCTGATATAAAGTGAGACATGAGACTCTGCCCTTCCCCCAAGTTCTGTGCATGCATATGAGGTGGGGGAGGGGAGAGTGTTGCTTCTTGCTCACAGCACAAACTGAGAGGGTTGGATCCTGTCCCGTCCAGAGCCGGAAGGCCAAGGCTGAAGCGTGAGTGCAAGTAAATCTCGTTTTATTAGAGTAATGGATACATCAAAGGCATTGCGCTTCATAGAAACCCTGCGCTAACTCACTAGAATCCCTAACTACACTCTAGACATGCTCTGCAGTGTGTGAAGGAAGTTGACTCAACGACTCCCCACTGTAAGCGGCAAGCTTAAGAAGGGAACGTTTTCGAACGTAATCTCTGACTCCTTCGTAATTCCTGTCTTTGCCCTGTCCGTTTCTCACGGCGGCGGGAGCGAGGGGACAAGGGGCGTGTTTCCAACTGCTCATCGGAAGACACCTGCTCCTGAGCAACAGGCTCAAGATCAGGGGGCTGTGCCACACTGGTATCCTCCTGGGAACTGCTTGGCAAGGGAGGAGCCGGCACTGTCTCTGGAGCTTCCCCCAACAAGTCTTCTGCATCAGCTGGGGGTGGTGCGCTCTGTTTTTCGGAGAGTGCGGTACTCTTGGGAATGGGCTGGTGTGCAGGCTGACCCCCTCCCGCAAGGTCCTGCTCAGACTCAACAATTCCCAACTCTGCTTCCTCTGGCAGCAGAGGCGCCTGAAACTCATGCTTCCCCCCTCCCTGTCCATTCTGGGTTAGCTGAGGCTCAACAGATCCAGAAACATAAAAAACTGAAACTGGTTGCTTGCATAAGTATTCAACCCTTGTGCTGTGGAAGCTCCCAGTTTACACAGATGAAAGAAATTGCTCTATCGAGGACACGGTTACCTTACCATTGGCCTCCTCCTGTGAACTATTAAAGTTGCTGTCACATTGTCAGGATAGAAACCCCACTGTTGAAGGATCGTTGGTCATGCTGTGGATCTGAAGGAAAATTAAGACCAAAGAGCATTCTACAGAAGTGAGAGATAATGTAATACAAATGCATAGATTAGGAAAAGAGTACAAAACAATATCCAGGTGTTTAGATATCCCAGTGAGTACAGTTGGATCAATAATCAGGAGGTGGAACCTGCATGAAACTACCAAAGCACTGCCAAGAAAAGGCCGTCTCTCAAAACTCAGCGCACAAACAAGGAGACTTGTGAGAAAAGCCACAAAGAGGCCAACAATCACTTTGAAGGAGCTACAGAGTTCAGTGGCTGGGAGTGGAGTAATGGTGCACTCGTTAACCATATCAAGAGCTTTGCATAAGACTGGCCTGTATGGAAGGGTAGAAAGAAGCCATTACTCAAAAAGTACCATCTGAAAGCACGTCTGGAGTTTGCCAGAAAGCATGAGTGCCCCAGTTGTGATGTGGGAAAAGGTTTTGTGGTCAGATGAGACCAAGATAGAGCTTTTTGGCCAAAACGCATGGCACAAACCTAACATTGCCTATGCCTCAAGACACAACATCCCTACAGTGAAGTATGGTGGTGGCAGCATCATGCTGTGGGGATGCTTCTCATCAGCAGGGACAGGGCATCTCGTTGAAACGGAAGGATGAATGGATAGAGCAAAATATGGGAATTACTGCAAGAGAACCTGCTTCAGTCTGCTAAAAAAGTGAAGCTTGGGAGGAAATTCACTTTTCAGCAGGACAATGATCCCAAGCACAAGGCCAGAGCAACACTGGAGTGGCTCAAGAACAAAAGGTGAATGTCCTGCAGTGGCCCAGTCAAAGTCCTGATCTCAATCCCATTGAGAATCTGGGATGCTCTTTAAAAATTGCAGTCCACAAGCGACGTCCAACCAACCTGAACGACCTGGAGCAAATCTGCCAAGAAGAATGGGCCAAAATGCCTCCAACACTGTGTGCAAAGCTGGTATATACCTACACCAAAAGACTTAAAGCTGTTATTGCAGCGGAAGATGGCTCTACCAAACATTAATGTGTGGTGTTGAATATTTATGCAAGCAACATGTTACAGTTTTTTATGTTTGTTACATACATTTCCCAACTTAAAACCAGTGTCAGCTTACAATAATTGATTTTGAGTTTCAGTGTTTCAAAATAAAATATCATACAGAACAAAATTACAATATACCGTTTGTAATTCAGTAATATGAGAGCATTGGTCAGGGCTCTGAGTACTTTTGCAAGGCACTGTAGGTCCCAATCTAGTGTTTAAGCTGATCTGTTGGAATATAAACACTAATGGATGGTGGCACATCCAGAACCTGGCATCCATGTTGTTTTTCTCCTTCATGTGAGGAAGGTAGAAGGAGGTGCCCTGTTCTCTGAGTAGATGGTCTTTTGTTCTGTTGGTGATTCTGCCTGGCTTACTGGGCAGTTGGCACTGCCTCTGGGAATTCTCATTGTTGAGTGAGGAGATGTCTATGGATGCAGCTTTCAGTTTCTTGGGTTAGGGCAATTAAAGGTAAAGGTGTCCCCGCACTTGTAGTGCGAGTCATTTCTGACTCTTAGGGTGATGTCTTGCAACGTTTACTAGGCAGACCGTATATATGGGGTGGGATTGCCAGTTCCTTCCTGATGTAATAATTACCTGATGTAATAATCCATGCTAGCAATTTTTTGGAGAGTAGCATGCGGTGTTGCCCTACAGAAGAAAAAGAACTAACGGCGCAAAATGCATTTTGTGCTAGTCATGAAATTCCATGGACCAAAATAAATTTCTGACTAGATACAAGTCTTACATCATATTTTTTCTCAGCTAAAGTGGAAAATATGTTGAGATAATGGAAATGTTATTCTTCAGGATTTTGTCAGAGTATTTTTTAATCCCATCATGAAGATTTATAAATTAAGTAAAATGTAAATGTACTGCCTTCAAGTCGATTCTGACTTATGGCGACCCTATGAATAGGGTTTTCATGAGGCTGAGAGGCAGTGACTGGCCCAAGGTCACCCAGTGAGTTTCATGGCTGTGTGGGGATTCGAACTGTGATCTCCCAGGTCATAGTCCAACACCTTAACCACTATGCCACACTGGCTCTCTCATAAATTAAGTGCAACAATAAAAGACATATCAAGAGCCAAATAGGCATGTATGTATATTGATTACAGATGACATAGATCAGTTTAACAATAAACTGCTTGTGGATTTGTAATAGTCAATATGGACTCTTCCTATTTAATTTAGAAATTTATAGAGATCCAAAGCTCTCTTATTGATGACATATGCAAAGAACTCTATTTTAATTTTTGTTTAAAGTTTTTTTTTTCTTG
The DNA here is from genome assembly GCF_030035675.1 of Rhineura floridana. Lineage (NCBI taxonomy): Eukaryota > Metazoa > Chordata > Lepidosauria > Squamata > Rhineuridae > Rhineura > Rhineura floridana. Next base: position 77,055,741 of record NC_084486.1, on the reverse strand, counting down.
ATTGACAGAGCTGTGGAAAAGTTTCGTAATTCAAAGGTTTATTGTGCCTCTTAAATGTTCTGAAGGATAAAGTATCTAACTGGCATATGGTGAGAGTCTGATTCCCCCCTCCCCTCCCACAACAGAAATGTCATTGGACACATTTCCTCTGTGTTAAAATGTGATACATCATTCTAGCAGATTTTGTAGAATCTGTTTGGAAAAGACTGTTTCCCCTTCTTTACCACCCCTCATAGGGATAAGATCTTCTGAAGTTGTTGGGTTTTTCATGACATGATTATTTTAATATGCACATTTTATGCCACCTTTTGAGGATCAAGGTGACATACAATAGCTAAAAAGCAGCTTAAAATACAATATAAAAATACATATGGAGACATTCTAGCCAAACACATCTACATTCTGCTAACAAACCAGGCAGCAACACCAAAGGCCAAATAGAAAAGATGTCCCTTGCACCCCTCCTTAAAGCCAGTAAGGAAGGGGAGCTCACCATTGCTGGTGCAGGATCATTTTGCCACCTTGGAGCAGCTGATATAAAGGCCTTGCTTCTAGCTGCAACAGTTTTTTTTACAATTCATATTATGCTTGAGGCCCTTTTGTCCTCAGAATGCTGTTCTGATTATTATCCTTTAATATGTTGCATTTCACTTGGAATGGAGGTGCCTGAAATTAAGAAGCATTACTATTATGAAATGGTGTACTAGAACGCCCATGCACACACCAGTTCTCTCCTCGTATTCTACAGAGTTGGCTGCAGGAGCAGCTACTCTCAGGAAGGCTGAAAGCTTTAGTCTCTGAGCAGCCTTTGTATTGCTCTAAGAAAACCTTGCGTGAATGGTGTTACATCTTAGTTTGGACTAAAGAAGTATTTTTCTGTACCTGTATTCTAGGATTACGTCCTATTGTCTGGATTACTGCAGTTTTGCTTTGGAATTCAGATACTTTGAGCGCTTTTCTCCTAGCATTCTGGCTGTTAAAAGATATTTGTTATTGTTTGAGATGTTTCCTTATGGACCAGTGACTAAGGGTTCCTCTTTTGTTTGCTTACCATGCCTCGTGATGTAACACTGTGACCCTCCTTGTGGTCTTTGATGTGTCCTCTAGTAAAGTGATGTAACTCACTTTAAGGGAGAGTCCAAATACTTTTGTATCTTGTACTCTTAATGTTTAGAGAAGTGAACCTTGAATTTTATAAACTCTAATTAGCAATGTGTACGTATCTGTTTACAGCTGTTGCTGTGCATTTATTTTAAATGTTTGCTTTTGATAGAAATATATTTTCATATTTAAACTGTGTACACATATTTCTGCCAGAGCAAACTTTCATATCTATAGCTTATTTTATCAACAACGTTCCCAAAGCACACTCAAATATACTGCATTTTGTAAATCTGTGTCTGAAAATTGCTAATAGCACCAGAAATGCAGCACTCCTGGTATTGCAAAAAATTCCAAGATCTTTTTGTTTTTCTTCCTTGCCAGCAGTTTTTGGTTTTAGTAAGTCTCCCTTCCAATATACTTGGTAATGTAGATTTCAGATCTGCAGTACTGGATTAGGGAATGTTGTTCCACTCTAAATCCACTATGCTGTGATAGCTTGAACATAATTAAAACAGGATTACAGACCTCGCCATTCTTATGTTTATAGCCCTCTATCCTAGATGTAGCCTGAGATTGCTTGTCATTTGTTCTTTCCTCACCCATCTTCTCATTTCTACCATTTCCTCCCTTTCCCTGCAAGGGCAACAGAGAAGTAATCTGCAGCATTGGCTCTTCATCCTTTGAAGAGCTGTTTTGCTCCTCACACTGCAATCATGTTGGCTGTGGCTGCGCTGCTGACTGTTCCAGTAAACAAGTACTATAGAAGGAAGACATGCCTCTCCGACTAATGCTACGTACGCACAAGGAAATCTCAGTGGGCCACAGTTTCCCTGGCACCAATCCATTGCATGATGCAGCATGCCTCCCTTTCACTATGTGGGCTGTATTCAGTAGTTGTGCAAGTGGAAGATTGCTTATGCAGTCCTCCCCCTGTACCCCCCTCTCCAAGACCATCTCTAGAGAGTTGGCGAGCACTTTTGAACAGTGGGGGCTGTGTTGTATGGGGCTGAAATGTGAGGGGGAGATTGCCCAAAACAGGGCAATAAGACTTTTGTGGCCACTGGAGCAGTATCCTTAAGCTCAGTGTTTGGTGATTCCTCCTTTACACTGCAGAATTTTCCAACATAGCCCTACTGGTCAGGAGGGCACCCGAACCTTGGAATCTGTTTTTTCAGGGTGGGTACTGTGGGCTGCAGGGGAGAGAAGGGGACAAGAAAGATAGCTGCACAAACTGCCTTCCACTCATACAACCCATGGGAAAGATCCATCATTGCACAAGTGGTCATAACACATATCTTCCCTCCATGCAGCCCCCCCCTCTCAGCCTGCGCTTCAGGATCTGCTAATCCTCCAGAGCAGATTTGAGGGGCACATTGAACATTTAATATGTTCAAGCTACCACAGCGTAGTAGATGAAAAGTGGAACAATGTTCCCTAGCTCAATACAAGGGAAAAGAGAGAAAGTGAACATCCACTGTGCAAGTGGAATGCCACAGTTGGATATCGCTCTTTGTATTTAGTGCAGCAAACAAGATTGCAGTGCAAAGTGAAGTCTTGAGAAAGGGCATCTGGTTTTTGGAATTTTTGATGCGTCTGTATGTGGAACTCCACTCTGACTTTTTAAAAAAGATTTCCTCATAGGCACAAAAGGAAGGATATTTGCAATTTTGCACAGGAGATGCATTTGTATGGCATGTACATGCTCCTGGTATGTAGAATGGAAAATAAAATCTCAATGAATTTAGTACTGACTGTTGCATTCATTTAAATTAAGCCCTGCCCACAGAAAATCAGGAATCAGTAATAAAATGCCACCTCTTTTTAGATTACTTTCTTACATGAAAGTTCCACATTAGCAGTACTCTTTTTTTAAAAACCTAATAGCATTTAGTCATGAATGGGTGTGTCTGTTTGGTTGTGTCAGCATAGGTTCTTTTGCTTTATGTTAGCATACGGATACCCTCTTTTTTTTCTTGTTCAGACTTGTGCTGAAAGCACTTCCTTGTTTCATCTTGAAATAAAATCAATATTTTCTTTCTGAGAAACACAATCTTGTGATTTTTGAGCAATTAATTATGAGCAGAACATGCAGGGAGCTGAAAACCATCAAGTCTTAGAGCCAAAGCTGACATGCTCTAAAGCATTTAGGGCAAAAACAGGCAGAATTTGTAGCACAGGAATAGCAGTTTATAATAACCTAGTAAGTGTATGTAATTTTTGGCAGACTTTTGTGATTCTGCATTCTGGGGAAGCCATGGGATTGGATAACAGTGTTCCACTTAATTCTTTGCTGCCTTTGGTATCTAATCAACTCTTGTCTAATAAGCGTTGGTTGTACTGAGATTAAAAGAACTTTTCATGGTACTTTATCAGTCATTTGTGCTTAAGACATCACACAGCAATGTTATTGTAACAATAGCTTCAGGTGGTTTTGTGTGTGTGTGTGTGCACGTGCGTGTGTGTGCATGCTTGGGAGGAAGAGTGGAATATAAATTCTATTATTGTTATTACCACATCATCACATAAACTTGTACCATTCTTGCACAATTGTTTTGAGGCTAAGGTTTTGGAGGCCATTGCTTTTCCTGGACAAAATTTGTTGTGTAAAATGATTAAAAAGTGTTACTATGAACAGATTCCTGTTTTTCTAGAATTGTGTTTTCACCTGTCCCTGTATTATGATACCAGGATCAGTTACTCATGAAGCATCTCAAAATGTTTACAGTTACCTCTAAAATACAACTTTCGTAGTTACTACTTTTTTTTACATAAAAAACAAAGGTTGCCATGTAGCTCCATCAGGAAAAAAAGCCATCCAAAACTCATAGATGGGCAATACCTTGATTTGATCCTACTGAAGTTATCGCCCTGTTGGTTATTTAGCACTTTTTTTACATTTATCCTTTCCTTCCCCCACCCCTCCAAATTCTCCTATTCTCCCAGTTCCCTCAGTCAGTTCAATCTCCAGTTCTATTACTCTAGGAATATATCTTGTTCTCTGGTGGTACATATGCTCTCCTTATAGAAATTCATGTGGTGAAACTTTTGGGGGTGGGTGCAAAAAGTTGCTAAGACATTGTGGAATAAATTTTGTATAATGGCAGTGAAAAAAATATTTTTGTGATCCTGTACTCTGGGATAGTATTGCATGGAGGGAAAAGCCACTTCTGGATTGTGTCAGCTGGCTTTTGTTTTGCTCACATGCTCTTTAGGACATCTTTAACTTAAAACTGGCGTAACTTGGTTTCCACAGCTAGTCAACCTTTGCATGTACTCCCTGTATCAACAAATATGTCAGTAGTGCTAGCATTTTTGTAATGTGGGTGTTATCGGAGCCAAGACCATCACTCATAGCAATTTATGGCTTTAAGATTTTACAGATTATGCAAAATTGCAATACACCACAAATTGCCATGGCAACTGTGATAAAGAACTAAAAATGTACTTGCTGAGGAACCACATGGGCTGGTGTACAAACCGTTTCCAATTGCCAGAGGTGAGATAATGCAGAATAAAAGAATTGCTATCTGAATACTGCTTCACAGATTATTTGCCGAAGTCTAAAGTGGACACACTGATGAAAAGTTCATTACGAATGTCCTGATAAATCCTGGCTGTCTCTACTTGGAACTGGAGTTAAGTAGTCTGTGCTGTGACAGATTTGCTGCCCTTTGCAGACAAAATTACTTGTATTCAGCATAATTTGGAACTTGCAAATTACTGGAAAATACTGTGATAAGAGTGCATATGACCATTGTGCAGTAGAATATCTCAGTTTTTCTCATCACCCTTACCCACTTAACAAGTTAGAATGTTATAAAAAATAGTATTTTGTACCTGTACTTTGACAACAGATTATAGTTTATTATATTTCATCATTTGTGGTTTTCTGATATTAGATAATGGCGATCCTGTAGCATAAGTCTTTTTATCCTAGAATTTTTACTAAGAATATAAAAACTGGCTTTTATTGTTTGTCCCAAGCATCTAGTACTTGATGGAGATATACTGCCCTTAACATGGATGTTTTATGTGCTACAGGAAAGGCACTTCAGTAATGATAAATATGTTGCTAACATGGCAGAGGGTTTTCTTTCTCCCATTAAAGTAGGTTTACAGTAGATTTTGTTGACAGTTGAAAGGTTGTGAAGCTTTAAGACTGCTGAATAGTCACCTAGAAAAGTGAGGTCTGGTGGCCTTGAAATGTTTTCCCCAAAAAAACTTCACAATGCCTTCTCCCTCATATTGCTGTTCTGTTGTAACAGTTTGCCCTGTTTGCTCCAGTTTTGGTGACCATCGTTTTCTGAGTGACCAAAGCCAGCCAAGGATCATGTGGTATTACATTGTCTCAAGTCAATTTGGAGTGGCAACAAAGCATTTAATGTTAGCTCACCCCTACCTGTCATTCATATCACCCTTACACTTGTGTGACTCCAACCTTACACTTGTTGTAAAGAGTACTTAAGAAAATAAATCTATTTTCTAAACAGCATAGCTTGAGAACATATTGGTGATAAGGCAGAACAGAAGACAGTGGTGTTAAATTGTGCTAAAGAATGAGATTTGGTGCTTATACTGAGAGGAACAAAGTACTATTTAAGGTTTTTCGTATTTCCCCCCCATAATATCAACATATACTATTGTTCAATGTATCTTTTATGTAGCAATGCATAATGTTGGATTATAAAGATAAAGGAAGGTTTGAAATAGGCGATTATGTAGTTTTTACCTCTGGATTAAATTGCTTTTTAATTTTCTTACATTAGTTGTAGAACAACTTGTACATCCCAAATATATTTGTGATGCCCTATTCACATGTTAAAATTTTAAAGGTGTTGTTGCAAAGCTAACTTTCAAATCATTATAGTATGCTGTGATGGCAGGAAATATCAGCTCAGAATAACACAGGGGAGCCTTCTTAACTTTTCAGTTAATAAGTCATTTTAAGAACCGTAGATGTTTAGGGTTTTCATGCATTTATTGTAGCAGTTTATGTATAATGTACCTAATATACATTAGGTAGTATTTGTTCAGGAAACACATTGTACACAAGCAGTATTTATACCTTTTCATTCCATTGGAAAGATGGTGATGGGGTGTGATTTCATGTCTGTCATTTTTTACAATGCAAATCCTCAACATATCATCTGTCCTTTTTATCTTTTTGTGTTGCAGAGCTTCTAATGAAGATCCTCTGATTATCTAAGCTCCAGCAGCTGTATCTTTGAATATCAAAACTGAGAGAAAGTACCTCTAGAACCAACATGCAGCAGATAGTTACTATTCCATCAAAGTTGCTGCTTCTAGCAAAGGGTTTTGTCTCTTAAACCTCCTTGTGCATTCAGCAGTGAATGAATCATTCTACAGATTCTTATGTTTTGGGTGGTGAATGAGTTGCGTTAACTGAAATTCAAATTGGATTTCATGTAGTTTTAGTTAAACTGAGGAACCATGAGTAGTAATCTTGGGAAAGAAAAAGATTGTAAGGAGAAGGACCCCAAAGTCTCTTCAGCAAAGGAAAGGGAGAAAGAGGGCAAGACCTCTGGTGGATTTGGGAAAGAAAGCAAAGAGAGAGAGCCTAAGACCAAAGGGAAAGAAGCCAAAGATGGGAAGAAGGACTCCAGCAGCGCACAGCCGGGTGTGGCTTTTTCAGTGGACAATACAATAAAACGACCTAATCCAGCTCCAGGTGCTCGCAAAAAATCCAGCAATGCCGAAGTGATCAAAGAGCTAAACAAATGTCGGGAAGAAAATTCGGTGCGCTTGGACTTAGCCAAGAGGTCTATACACATGCTCCCATCTTCTGTCAAAGAGTTAACACAGTTGACGGAACTTTATTTATATGGAAACAAACTGCAGTCATTACCGCCTGAGGTGGGGTGTCTTGTGAATCTGGTGACACTGGCCCTGAGTGAGAACTCACTTACCAGCCTTCCTGACTCTCTTGATAACTTGAAGCAACTTCGCATGGTTGATCTACGACATAACAAACTGAGAGAAATTCCTCCAGTGGTATACAGGCTAACTTCCCTTACCACACTTTATCTACGCTTTAATCGTATCACAACAGTGGAAAAGGATATAAAAAACTTGTCAATCCTCACCATGCTTAGCATACGGGAGAACAAAATCAAGCAACTACCTGCAGAAATTGGTAAGAGTGATGTAAAAACCCTCTACTAAATCTTACTGTTGAGGTGACGATGCAGAGGCAAATACATCATCAGTGTTTACATGCTTCCTCCCTGTCACTGCTTTCATGATTGGCCATGTGGTTTTAATAGTGGTTGTAAAATAAGTGTTATCAATGGGCAGTATCCACAATAGCATGAATTCTGCTCCATAGGACCCCCAACCCTGCTCCAGAGGGTCCTCCAACTCTCAGCAAGGAGAGAGAATCTGTTCTGTCACTAATGTCCATTCTGCTGGTGGATAGACGCTTTTGGATTTCACCAAATTAATGTACATAACCTTAAGATTGAGTCCTGAAGCACTGAACTATACTTGATATAAATGTTTCATTTATATGGATTAATAAATAGTATATTTCACTGATCTTCATCAACTACTGTCCAACAAACTTCATTCCTACATACTGGAGTCCATGAAATGGGCTCAGTTCTGGAACTTGTTTCTCCAGCTTTCAGCCATAAATAAATTCCTGTATCTCTGTGGAAGGAGATCCTTGTCTTGACTATCCAGACACACTGCTGGATATTAAGGATTGTGCTACAGAAATAAGGAGTATTATTGTTTGGGATAATCATTAATATATGTCAAAGCAGATAAAGTTAGAAGCACCTTCTTAAGAATTAAGTACAAACACCTTAGGTGAAAACAACTTTGTTGCAATCTGTTTTGCTAATCCATATGCCTGCAATTAATATTTCATAAATGTAATACTGAACTATGCATTAACATTTCTTTTAAAAATGGAAACGTGCATAAACATCTGAGTAGATTAAATATTTTAAAAATATTTTGTATTTTTACCAATTTGTTCCATTTTGTAAAACTTGAATTGTCTGCAGATACTTGAGAACTTTCCAACTCCTTTCCTATAAGCCATAATACTGAAAGTACCCCCTTTCAGGAAGTCTATAGTCATTTTACAGTACTGTTGAGAGGGAGGAAGTTTAGGGAATGCATTCACTGCTATCTTGAATTGGGGATCATATGGGGGTAGTCATCATACAGAGCGATAATTTCCATATTTAAACTCTGTACATCTTAAACTTTCCCTAAATAATTGGCCAGCTATGCACAAATATGTCCCTTAAGTGCCAGGATATTTGTGTTGTCACCATTGCTTTGTCCATGGTTACCATAATTATTCTATTTTTACTTAATCACTGTCCTTTTGCCTCTTCTTTCCCTCTGACCTCGCTCCTCTCCATTTCCACCTGCCCATGTGTATATGTGCCTGTCACTTTAGGATTGCAGTTCATGCATCTGATGAAAAAGAGTCTGGTCCATGAAAGTTTGACGTCATAAATTTGTTAGTCTTAAGGTGCCACAAGATGCTATTTTTTAAAAAAAGAAATCTAGTTTTCCTTCAACTGGTATTTTTCCTTAATATCCTTTTATTCCTTCTAATTTTATAGTAAGTGAGCTGATAGTTCTGATTGAAGTCAACTTTCTAAGACTTAAGCCAGTGAGATTTAAAAGTTAACCCACGCAGGCAAGTGGCCTCCATGCACTCATCTTCATTTCCTCTAGTATAGTGATCAAGTAAAGTAGTGGATGCTAACAGGGTACACTCCTATGGTGTTTCCAGTATTGTAGTGACTCCAAAAACTGCTTCTGTGTACACAGAAATAGTACTAGGAGTGTGAAAAGACGTGGCCTCTCTGGATTAACTTTTAAGTTTAAGCCTTTCTATATTTGGGGCCAGTTGGAAAGGGTCAATGAAGGCTGTTTATTTGTTAGCATAAGGTACTCTCTACAAGCATCTAGAGGCCTCTCTGGAAACAAAAATCTCTGTATTTGTGGCTGGAGTGAACTTAATATATTTACTTGTTCAGATTAATTTTGAAATAAGTGTCAGTTTAACCAACCTTTGCGCAGTCTTCAGAGCTTCTTCAGGTAAATACAGTATAATTTTTGCTGCTTAAGGGTTTAGGATGCACATCTATCACAGAGTTAAATAAAAATGGCTGGGAAGTAAGGCAAGTTTGATGTGGCAGCAACACAACTCAACATGGGTCGTGTTGAATTTGTATAAAGTGTGTGAAAGGATTTGTGGACAATTTAAAGAGCAGTAGAAGCAAGCGGCAACCTGATTTTCACACATGGACCATGTTTACTTTGGCCATTAATCTCTGCCTTAGGAGATAATACTGGAAAGTCTTTAGCACTTTTTATTGGTAGCTGGTTGAATTTCACTTGCTTTTGGAGCAAGACCTCTTGCTGTTGCTATTTTGACAAAAGTTTGAGGAAAATCCACATAAAGTCTAGAAGACTGTCCTCTGCTTCTATTGGAGGAGTACTGTACAATACATGTATTTTTGTGTATTCCTGTTGAGGTCAATTTTTGCATTGTGATTGTGTAATATAGTTCGTAAGATTTGAAACTCATGGCTGCTCTTGGAAACTGATGTATCTTATTGCTTATTGCTATGCTTTAGGTTCCTTTTAAAAATCCTTCTTGTGAGTCATGGCTGAGACTATTTTTAGTCCTCTGCTATGTACTTTTATCTCCCCCTCCTTTATTTTGATGCTGCTGTCATTGGGCTAGTGGACATCATGTTACTCACTGTGGCTCCAGAGAAACCACCAAAGGAGATTTATTTTTCTCTCCTCTGAGCTGTTTAGTCTGATGTGTCATCCTGTATTTAAAATGGGAAGTCCTGCCAACAGCTAATGCTGAGAATTATGCATTCCCTGAAGAAAACATTGGAGATCCCCTGTCGCCCAAGGTAGATCCAGATCCTTTTCTATATCTCTCTAGGAAACCCTCCATTCCATTGAAGCAAGGATCAAGAGTGGGATAGAAAAATGCAAAATTATAGTGAGTCACAGACAAAGGCATAAGAAATATGAAGAAACAGATGGGAGTGTCAGTGATTGAATTGAATGCATTCTTGTAATCTTTGGTTTACTTTATGCATTCCTTTTTTAATTTAGTGGTTTTCTCTGGGACTAGTTGGTTGTACAAGATCATTATTACAAGCACTTCCTGCAGTTTTTATTTTCACACATAACAGCTTTATTATTCAGTACTTGCATTCTCTATCAAAGGGTCTGAAATGGTTTCTCTTTTTCACATCTATGCATGTGTTAAACAGCAGAGCAGATAAAAATAGATGCTTCTACAATTATTCAATTTGAAATGGTTTGGAGAACTTGCAGCAAAAACTGTGCTACATATTCCTGAACAGGAATGTGAATCTAAAAACCTGTTCTAAAAATAGAGGTGGCATGTTTTGGGGTTTTAGCCTGCCATGCTCCAGAGGGATCTAGACCTTATTTAATGTAATTTAAAATAATTTATTTTCTGCTCTTCTTCTGTAATATCAGTGCAGCATGCATTATCTTTTGAGTTTTTATCACATGGCAATTGAATTGTATGATTGGTGGGCAGTGCTCCATATAAATCAGAAGCAGGAAGGCAGCATGTTGTTGTATATTGGCATTGAGAGAAATGAGGATGAGTTTCTTGTGTTGTGCTACTGGGCATTGGAGCTAGTAGAAATGCTTCTGCTAGCTCCCAGTGTGTTAGGAAGAAAATGCACCTTCCCTCTCCATTTGGGATAAGACAGCCTTCTCCAACTTGGGCACCTCCAGATGTTTTGGGACTGCAATTGCCCTCAGCCCTAGCCAACATGGTTGTGCTTCCTGGGGCTGATGGGAGTTTTAGTCCAAAACATTTGGAAGATTAGGAAAGACAGGGGAGGTGAAGAGGGGAGTGTTTCTTGCTCCTGAGATTTAGCAAAGGGAGAAGCAGTGTGACATGAGACCCACATTCTTGGGCATGTGTAAAAGACTTGAGGGAGGGGAGGATCATGAAAAGAGCCCTGCTAGATCAGACCAAAGGTCTACTTAGCCTAGTGTCCTGTTTCCCACAGTGGCCAACCAGTTGCCTCTGGGGAATCCACAAGCAGGGTCAATGGTGACCACAAATTATGGCTGACTGTAAGACAATCCAAATGTGTGGACTCCTGTTTAGAATCCATTAGGTTATTGTTCTTAGATGTGTAGCTGTCAGCAGTAGAAATGAAGGGTCATTATTGTTGGTGTACAGTGACTTTCAAAATCAAATGGGGAAAATAAATTCTGATATGGTATACTTATTTTAATACTTCCCTGTAATAGTTTTCCAATGCCAGAATTTTAAAAAAATCTTTTGAATTTTACAATCTCAAATCTTGTGGATGATTTAGGTTACTTTTTGTCTGTAGGTAGAGAACCTAGTAGGGGATTAATAAACACTACTGCTGTCAAAAATACATGTAGGTCATTGATGGCACTAGATAAATTTTGCTTTCTGTTACTAAAATTTCATTTTAGTACAGTCAGAATGCTGGAGAATGTGCTCAAGTGTCATATCTACTATTGAATAGGCTAGTGGAACTTAAGAAAAGTGGAGGGGATAGGACTTGAGAAAAGAGGTAAGGCAACAAATGCTAGTTGAAGCAAAAAATTAAAATGGCTAGTATTCATGATGTCCTTTTCCTTGTGTGGCCTAGTGAAAGAGCTGTTCCCTTTGTCTTCTGATGCAGGATTTATCTTGATGTAAAGGATTTTAGAATTTTCAATCTGCTTAAGGGTGGGGGGAAGAGCGAGCAAGAGCACAGAGCCAGTCAGCAGAGTTAATCCAGTGGGGAAAAGGCTGTATTGCATAGAAAGTTTGCAGTCTTAAATATTTTCCTCCAGTAAATCCCTATACGGTTTCGGCCCAGTTTATCTCACGGAGCGCCTTCAACGCCACCAATTATGCCGCCCGACAAGATCGGCCACACAGGGCCTTCTCTCAATCCCGCCAACAAAAACAGCCAGATTGGCGGGTACAAGAGAGAGGGCATTCTCAGTGGCGGCCCCCACTCTTTGGAACTCCCTCCCACAAGATCTCCGGCATGCCTCTTCCCTAAATGTATTTCGGAAAGCCTTAAAGACCTGGCTTTTTCAGCAGGCCTTTGGGGTATCCGGGAAGGGTTAATCGATATAATTGTAATGCCTCCTACCCAATTTTAATATTGTTGTTGTAGATCTATTGTTTTTATTGTATTACTGTATTTTATTAATTGTATTTTAATAATTTTGTAGGTCGCCTAGAGTGGCCATTGGCCAGATAGGCGACGAAGAAATTAAATTTATTATTTATTATTATTATTACATGAATACATACATGTCTCACAAAAAGTGAAGATAACTATGTTGGCCCATAAGAAAAAATCCAAAATCCACATTACGGCAATAGCTTTATTAGGCCAACCAAACTGTCGGAAAATAGTGTGCAAGCTTTCAAGTACTGGAGAATTCTTCATTGGGCTCCATGGTAAACCAAATGGGAGAGGCGGGGAGCTGGCTGATACCATAAAGTCTGTATTTAGTCAGTCTTACAATGGAATGTGGGAGGAGCAGACATTCATGTGAGGCTCTGTTTGGTGCTATGCAGGTTTCAAGTTGCACCTACTGCTGCTAGGAAGAAGAACCATACAATGATTGATACCCCATTTTTGAAAACATAAAATATAGCTGCTGTTCAGCCCTGTCTCCATCCTTAGGTGAAACACATAGGTTCGTCAGCAGGTGGAAAGTGGGAATAAAGAGAAACTAGTCATATTAAGAAAACTGAAGATTCATTTCAGATGGTGTAATAGGTGAAGGTGAAGAACAAAGAATATCATCATCCTGTTTTTCCACTTACCAGGGAACTTGTGTGTTTTAAATAGATAAGATTATTTCCTCCTTAAATGAAAGTATGACAATATTAAGCAGCCGATTTGTATTCACACATAGGAAAAAGCCTGGGTACAGGCATACCCCGCTTTAACATATGCAATGGGACTGGAGCGTGTATGTAAAGTGAAAATGTACTTAAAGTGAAGCAATTATCTGTGCATGTACTGCACTGCAATCGCCACTAGATGGCAGCGGCATCATGCCATTAAGTGTCCGTAATTGCGAAACACGTACATTAAAGTGGCATATGGAGCATGTACTTTATAGCGAGGCGACGTTAAGAGAAGCGACTTTAAGCTGGGTATGCCTGTATTTTAATGATGAAAAATGTGTAACTGAGTCAAGTGTTTACTTTCACTGTGAGAAATGGTAGAAGATTTACTGTTTCTGCAAGTTCTTCTTACTTGCTTAGTCCTAAAGTTTACTATCTGAATATGTTTTATTAGTCTCAGTTTAAATGTTATGAAACCAGAGGCAACTGTAATACATGTGATACATATTGTGGAACAGTTTTTAAAAAGTAACTCTTAACAGTACAATTCTATACATGTCTACTCAGAAGGAGGCTTACTTCCAGTTAAGTAAGTATAGGATTGCAGACGTAAATTGGAATTAATCAGTTCTTCCCAAATTTTTAATTTAAGGAAACCTGCCCTTTATAAATACCATGTCAACCCAGATAACTTTAAGCTTCTGTGCAAAGTACTAGGTGTAATAGCAGCCACTTTAGCACAAAACAGAAAGAAGAAATGAAAAACTGAGATTCTACTATTGGGAAGAATGCAATTATTCTTATTACTACTTTACTACATTACATAGTTATGACAAATTGTGAAGTGAGGGTTGGGGTTGGAGGTTGACAATGTCATGCATTCCTTAAAGTGACCTTTCACATCTGCACTCAATATTTAGTGCAAAATAAGTTTCTCATACCATGTATCTCTGTGCACTTTCAGGTGAGTTGTGTAACCTCATAACACTGGATGTAGCACACAATCAGCTTGAACATCTTCCAAAGGAGATTGGAAATTGCACACAGATCACCAAACTTGACCTACAGCACAATGAACTGTTAGACCTTCCAGACACTATAGGTATGTAAAGATGTGGTTAAATATTTTTGTTTTTGAAGTTCAGGTTTTGGAGAGAATGACTAATCCCCAGTCACCCACTGTGCCTCATGGCTGTTCATGGTTGAACAGGCAGGGATTTAGACCCGTCCCTTGTGTGCCCAAATCTCTAGCCATAGTGGTGTGATTCTTGCGTTTTGAGAATTGGTACTGAAAGTAAGATGATGAACAGTAAAGAAATTACCAGTACTTAAATACATGCTTTAAAAAAAAATAATGTAAAAATTAAAATAGATTTGACAAGATTTGTGATTATCTCGTAATATGAATATTTTCTGTCTTTGTATGGCATGAATAATCTTTCTGAAATGCTTTAATAACTCCATGTTACCATATGCCAATCTGTATAGTGAATTACAGTTATTTAGTTAATTTGTACCATTTATTGATTTAGCACAAGGTATTTCCTGTGAGAGGAAAAGTATATTCTCCCTGAAGAATATTTTCTTATTGTTAGCCATTAACTGTATTTTGCCTATATAGGAAAATCCTGTGTCCTAGGATCCTGCTCTATCTCCAGGTTTTCTAACCCCTCAAGAGGACTGTTTTTAACAATTACTCAACGCCCTTTCAAGCACTGAAAGAGACTTCAGCCTAGCAGCTCCAGAGACCATATCCTCAATCTTTTTGCTAAGAGTCCCCATGTAAGATGGGCATCGGTTCTGTTTCTACTGAGATGTTTGACATTGTTTCTCTGCCAAGGCTTTGGACTGATTCATCTGTGAGGTTCAAATAGGTTGAGGATAACTTGCAGGAGGCTGATGTCTCATTGAATTGAATATAAATCAACAAAACGCATATTTCCAAAACAAAGAGCTCAATCTAGGTTGTTACATATCTTTCCTACATCTCTGGTTCTTCCTCTCTTTTCATCACCTATTCCATCTACATTGTAGAGTAGGGAAGGTTGATCTTTTTTGGCCGGAAGGCTAGAATTTCTCATTGACCATCCCTCTGGGGGCTGCATGCCAGCAGTGGATATGGCCAGCCTACATTCTTACACACAGGCTCTTGTATGTATGAACACATAACATGTATGCATAAACATCCTGAACACACACAGATGCTTTCTGGACATGGCACAGGCACACATACAGGTGCACAGCTCCCCCCCCAGTTGATCCAAGCAGATCAGTTGAAGAGGGGGGTTATGAGCCCTTCCCTGCTCATCAAATGAATGATCTGGTGACCAGGGAGGGACAATTTGTATTCCCATCAGGGTGCTGGCTCTGCTTTAATAGTTTTTTTCTCTTTTTTCTCTTGCTGCCACTACTAAAATCAGTAAGATTTGAGGGGGGGGGGGCAAAATGTGCTTTGGGTGGCAGCTTAGGTCTCTAGGCTAAGGATTAGTCACTCCTGCTCTAGAGGCTTCATTTATCTCTCCCCCCCCCTCAGTTGGCTTTATCATTAGGAAGAGTGACCCCCATTCACTCAGCCAGTCACAAACCATCCTACACCAACATTCTGTCTCACTCATTTTCCCCTCCTAACACTCTCCACTTACCTTAATCATTCCAATATACTAACTCACTATATATAACACAAATGCATGGAAACTTTTAACTTACAATTGTGGAACATCACACCTAGCCATATGTGTTGGGCCATTGATGCATTGAGACAGCTCCGTGGTTGCCATGGAGGTCATGAAGACCTGAGCCGGCCCATTTGAGGCAGCCTTGGTGTGGATATTGAAATCCCTCAGCACCACTCTGAAAGGGTTCTCGAACACCACAGCTAAGATTACCTCTGCTAACTCAGTTGGGGAGCTTGTAGTACAGCAGGGGGACAGTACACTGCCAACATCTCCATTCTGTCTTTCTGGCCCAATATCACAAACATGGGAAGGGAGATGGCATTTTTATAGATGATTGTGACTCTCCCTCCCTGCCCCTCTGACCTGGAATGGTGCTGCACTGAGTACCCAGATGGATAGAGGGAGGTTAGCATAGGGCCACCATGCTCATCTACCCGAGTCTCAGTTACACATGCCAAGTCAGCTCCCTCATCCATAGTCAAGTTGTGGATGATCAGCGTTTTATTCTAAACAGACCTAGCATTTAACACCACCACCACCAGGCCTGGAGGGCTGGCTGATCAGCACCCCCAGGTTACTCCTTTGTGAGTTTAAGATTAGTCGATGAACTTTTGTTCAGCATTAGCTTTTGTAGGCAAGACTACTTGTTAGATCACACAGGAATTTTGAAATTGTTAATTGGTTTTACCCTTGTAGGTGATTACCACAATTTTAATAGATACTGACACCATCATACATGTGTCCTTCCATTTACTCTTGATGTCTTTTTATTTATCAACATTAAGATTTAACATGCTTTTCTGGGGACTTCAGTAAATACCATAATGGAGGAAAAATGAATTAACATCTCTGAAAATGGGCAATAATTTTCTTGACATCAACAGTTGACTCCAGTGGACCATAGGCATGCATTGAATACATGCAATTTTGATTGTGAGCAGCCTGGAACACTGGTCAGAAAGGCAGGATATACATCTTGAAAATAACAAACACAGCTGAGTATTTGAGCTGGTGGTTCTGGAGCCTACCTCTTTCTAACTTCATTCTTTAGCAGATTTTGCTTTCTTTCAATTAGCTCTTAAATGTTATCATTTTCATCAAGCATATTGTAGCAATCACACACATTATTATTTCAAGAACTGCACACCAGTCTTGGAACACAACTGATTTCCCAATTGTACCTTCTTTGGGGAATGGTTTACTATAGACAAATATGTGTTTTAATTATTGAAGGAGGTTTTTGTTTTTAGATTTAATTTTTTGTCTTCTTTCCAGCTTCTTTTTATTGTTTTTCAGACTTCATAAGAAATAACCATACATGGAAGGACAGTCACTTCCCTGTAAGAGAGCCATTATGTTCCTGTCCAACTCTTTCCCCACGTCCCTGTCCAGCTCTTAGAAGGAAAAATGTTTTATTCCCTTTCCTTTCTGGGCCAAATTTGCTGCAGTTTTACATGTTACATTTCTAACAATGAATGAGACACTAATACAGAAAAAATGCACCCATGTATATACCATAAAATTAGGTCCTAATGAATAAATACCTCATAATTCAGTCCTAATGAATAAATACCATAAAATCAGTGATTAATTTAAAACTCAAAGCATTAGCACTTACCATTCCTTGGTAGTAGCCTTCAGAAGCTTTGTATATTGTAAGCCAAATCTTAGGATCAAATTACAAGTGACACAAGTCATATGTTTAAACAAGTGTCTTAGCGTGGTTCCTCTTTATTTTGGAGAAAGAATATCCTGATCTGGAGCCTGTGTCTGGTTCAGATCAGAGGTCTGCAGTGGTTTCTGCTGAAAGTAACTCCCTATCTGGCTTGCTGTCACAAGGTACTACTTTACATCAACCCACTTTATTTTTAGATTCCTGCATATGAGGCAGCTGGCAGAGGTTTTTCAGAGGTTTGGTAGTAGATGCAACCACTGTTCTTCTCTTCACGTGACTCAGGCCTTACCCAGTGTCTTACCATAATAGAAATCAAGCTGACTGAACTCTTACAAAGGCTTAATGGTTGATGCGCCATAGAATTTAGGAAGGGATGTCTGCAAAGGGGCATTTGGGTGGCTGTTCCTTTTAGGGATCTTTCTTCATAAGGATGTGGGCAAGTTGTTCAGAGAGGTTCAACTTAGTTTTTGTTAGCTCAATCCTTGCTCCCATTTCATTTTTATTTTTTTACAATTTAAGCATTGTATCCAGTGTAGCAGAAGGATAGCTACTTGCACATCAGAACTCCCCCCTCCCCCCATGCATGCCCCCCCTCACAGATTTAGGGTGCTCCGGGGAGAGGGGAGGGGGAAAGCTTGTTGCGCAAGTGGATATCCTTGCACTGATGGAATGTGTTAATTGGATACCACCCTAAGTATTTATATTTTGCTTTCCCAAGCAAATAGCCTTCACAAAACAGCTAACAATATAACTAAACTAGTACAAATGCATTTTAAAACTATCCCTAAACAATTACAACAAAATGTAAAATACACATAACTTAGGACAGTAGCATTGAGGATATGTCAGTCAAGATCAGCAAATATAGATTACAGAGCAATAACAGTTTTTAAAGCTCCAGGCCAGCTTTAATTTTTTTTTAAAAAAAACTAGAATAAAAGGGTCTCTATAGTCTGTTTAAAAGCAACTGAAGGAGAGGCAAACCTCTCAGTAGGACATGTATTATGTGCATGTGAGGTAACACTATACCTGTCAAGTGATAAGTATAATTGTCATAGTAGAACTTACCACTTAAACATGTATATAGTTTTACAATAAAAAAGATTTGCTTTAACTGTATGGACCTATTATTGTTCAACTTATTTGTTAAAACATTTCAAATACACATAAATGGCAAAGCACAGTCATCCTTTAAAGCACATATCCCCAACCCCTTTGGGACTGCGGGCACATTTGGAATTTTGAGAAAGTGTTGCGAGTCATCTCACCAGAAAATATCTGCTTTGGGGGCATGGCCAGCCACAATTTTGGGTGGTTCCATTATGGTCTGAAGGCACATGAGGCCACCACCTTGCTGAAGCTAAGCAGATCTGGATCTGGTCAGTGCCTGGATGGGAGACCACCTGAGAATCACATGTACGCTGCTTAGAGTTACTTGATGAAAGAAGGTGAGATATAAATGTAATAAAATATAAAAGAACAGAAAAACTCAAACTCAGAATGGTGCAAATGTGAGAACTATGTTATTACAGTATTCCTAATATGCTGGATAATATTGAACTAACCCTTATGCATATTACATATAAGCAGTTGTGTAACACTGGCTATATTTTAGTCATGGTTTGGTCCACATTAAGCAAACTGTGGCTTGATTTTTGGATTACATATTATTTTATGGTAGGTGTTAGAGAGTTGGGAACTGTAATGGTAGGTGAATCACAAGTCCTACAATTAGAAGTCTGGCTCCCTGTATTCTGATATATATGCTTTAACTTGAATTAAAAACCTTTTCATAGGCCTTTTTCTATAACCTTCATCATTTTGTTCCATTGCTAAGCAGCACATTGATAGGATGCTTTTCCTGGATTTTTTTTTAATCTAAAAGGGATGACTAAGAGGAGATATGTTTACAGTTTGCACATATTAAAGAGTATGGAGAAAACTATTGCTTATCCTTCCTACTGAGATACATTGAGGTGACAGGAAGTTAATGTGTCTGTTACCCCCCCCCCCGTCCCCCTTGTGTTTTAGGCCGCTTAGTATCCTCATAGGATTTCTTTAAATGCTTTGACTGTCAACAGTGTTTTTGAAAGGTCAAGTATCACCCTAAAATTGCCTATTTGTTATGAAACTACTCATTTAGTTGAAAGGGTCAAGTTGTATATCCGACTATTCAATCTTGCCATTGCTTCTTTATGTGTTAAATCTCATTGATGTCATGCATAGTGATAATCTTCCATTATTCAGAACTTTATTTGTTCATAATTAAAGTTATGAATAGCTTGCTTAGAGGGAGGAAAATTTAGATTCTACTTCTAAGAGAAGCTTTTGTAAAAAGGAAAATACATATCTAATGTCCTGTACTTTTGAAACAAATCGAGGTGAGTACAATAGAAACATCTAAACTGCTATGAGCAAAAGCTTGTTATGGGCAAAAGTTACAGGCATCATTGTAAATTTGGTACCTTGTCTTTTTCTGGATTACTCATGCTATGCTAGTGCTAGGTGGCTAAGCATCGTCCCTCATTTTGCATGAAGCCTTGAAGTCCTCTGTCTTTACCTGTTTGGCTTGTTCTGTGATGGCAGCTCCAAGGTTTACTTGTCTCCCACCCACCCCCATTCAAAAATCCAGGACAGTGCACTTGGTCTTGGGACTATACCATGATCTTCCCCTTTAAGGAACACTGTGCTTAATCAAGCACCTCTTGATGGATGTCTATTTGAGAACCTTCAGTGTTAAGCTTTTGTACTCACATAGCAAGGATGTCATGAGTTTCTTCTCTAAGCTTGGTTTTGAAAGTGTCCTTGTGGGGGGGGGAGGAGAGAAAAAAATTGATGAACTGTAAAGGCCAAAGGTGGCAGGTTCTTGGGGGCTCATGTGGTAAAATTGGTGTTGAATTTGAAGAAATGCTTCCATGATATAAAACAATATATAATATATAAACATTATATAAAACAATAAGTCAGCAGTACATAGCATTTGCTGTGTTTTGTTTTGCCTTCAGAGGAAGCTGAACTACAGTGCAGAGGCAATGGAGTAACTTCCACTGCTTGAAGGCATTGATAGAAGTTGCTGGTAAAAACATGACTTCAAAATTGGTGTAAAATGCCTTTGCGTTTTCATATCAGCAGTGTAACAGACTTCAGTTGCTATAGTGAAATATACCCAAATTTAGATGGTGAATCAATCACTTTCAAAATATTCTTGCTGCCCTGCTCCTTCTGTCATGAGAAAGAGCTGTCATAGAAGTAAAACAGACCCACCATCCTCCTATTCTATTTGTAGGAGTCATCAGTTTAGTTCATATTCATTACAAGAGCATAAATACCGTGTCTTTGTTACGTATATTTTAAACTTAGGCTTTGTGTTTAAGAATCTGCCTAGTAACCATAGGTGACCCAGGAATACTATGCAAGCAAGTGAATTGGGTGGCAATGGAGAGATTGTCTCCGTTCTTCCTCTGCCAGTCTGCTATGCTTCCATACTGACTGCAGAAGAAGGAAAATCTCTCTGCCTCAGCTGTTTTCCTCCAGCACCGCCCTTTCTGAGAGAAGACAGGTTAGAGGAGAGTTTTGCCTGCGGAAACACAGACTAAAAGCCTCTTAGCTGGTTAGACAAAAAATGTGCAGGCTAGTAACTTTTGTGAGTTTATTTATAAGACTGTGGTACTTGATAGGGAAAAGGTTGTCTCTGTGTTCCTTTATGCATAGCATTGTATCGCACTGAGCTGCCAAGATTTGAATGTGGGTTTTTTGCGTTTTAGTTCTTCCACTGAAGAAATAAGAAGCCACCCCTCACTTGTTGTCTGTCCACAAACTTTCCTAGAATAGCAATTAGTATGTTTTATGGGTGAGAAGCTTAGGTTCCCAGGAAAGGGAGGCATGTCATTCTGCAAAAGGGTGGTGCTGAGTGTGACAGTGGCCTGTAGATTTACACTTAACAGCTTCTGTGCAAATAATTCTTCTTATTGGCCTCAGAAGTAGCTGAGCTTGATAATAAAAGTGAGTATAGACAAAGGTGTTCTAAAAAGCCAGTACTAAAACATGTTATAATCATGATTATAAATATCTTTCTGCATCAGCAAAGACTGAAAAATAGCACCTGTTCAAAATATTTTATTTCAGAAGTGGAACTTGTATTTTTTTAATAAGTAAGACAAATTATATTATTGTGTAACATGTTTTCTAGGAAAATATGGAATAATTATATGGAATTATGGAATAAATTTGGAACTATGGAACTTCTAAAGTTCAATTCTCCAAAAAGGTATTTTGGCAGCATAAATGAAGATTGGGCATTTTTGTAGTGGGAAAGTTTTAGGATAGTGCACTACTAAATATATGTTTAGACTAGATTATTAGATAGAGCTCCAACTTTGACTACTTTGTAGGTGTACTGTAAGGTGGTTTTTTTACAGTAATGCACTCTTAAACAGACACAGTAGGGCCCCCCTTTTCGGCGTTCCACTAATACGGCGGCTTTCAATTAGAGTAAGGCCCCCCTTATAAGGTGCTTGTTCCGCTTTTACGGCGTTTTTTGGGCGTAGGGCACCATTCTGTTGAATGAGTTCCGCTTTTCAGTGGGTTTCACTTTTAGGCAGAGGTCTGGAACATAACCCACTGTATGAGTGGGGCCCTACTGCAGAAGATTTTGCCCTGGCTAACAAAACCTTTTAAATGTAGAATTTCTAATTGAACATTTATGCATGCATTTAATAAAAAAAAGCAAGGGACTCATGAATTCTGAAATTCATTAGGTGGTATACTTCAGACAATATCGCTAACTAGTGCATTCTCTTATTTCTTTGTTGAGTTTTAGGAGGCAAGCATTATTCAGTTATTAAAAATACTATTTCTTCCTTCCTTTTCATTTTTTAAAATGCTCCAGGCACCTTACAACATATTTTAAAACAAAACTTCACAATTTCAACAATAAATTTCAAAATGTCATTTTAAATGAGAGGGGTGTAGCACGTACAGAGAAACATAAAGTCAGCAGGCCAAAAACCCGCTGAAAGAATAAGGTCTTATGAAAAGACAAAAGGGTGAAAAACATCTCCCGAGATAAGGAGTTCCATAATCTCTGTATGGTCACATACAAGGTTTCTCAGATGTTCCCACCAGCCTCACCTCTCCTCATAATGGGATGTGGAGAAGGGCCTTGGGCAGAGCAATCATAAGGAGGTTGAATGGAGGGAAGGGTCTGTGTTGGAGGAACAACTTCCTAAGGCCTCCCAGACTCACACAGGCTCCACACAGGAAAGGTGGCTTTTAACACACACTCACAAATTTTCTTTTTCCTTTCTCCTCTCTGTTGGTTCTAATAGGAAGGAAAATAATTATGTCAGCACCAGGGCTGGCACAAAATCATTTTGGAGGCATGTTCGGGGGTTGAGGGGGCTTTGAATCTTTGCTAACACAAGTAAATCTTTTAATACGCATTTCATTGATTCTAACATTTCATTTCATTGATTCTAACATCTTTGAAATACTTGTAAACGGATGAGGTTGGATCCAGACTTAGCTGTCGATCCAATACATGTCTACTCAGATGTAAGCTTCATTGGGTTCAATAGGACTTTGTCCCAGGTAAATATGTCTTGGATTGTAGCCTTAGTCAGTATTAAATTAAGTATCATTTGATTTCAAGGTGCCTTTTCTAAGCATGACTAACTTAACCCCTATTGATTTCACTGGTTCTACTCTAAGCGTAATTAAGTCTTGATCTGACCGATGGCCTTCAATAGCTTCTTAGCCACACTTGGAATATCAGCCCTAGTAACACCCACTTCCTCCCTTGGGTGTAGATGTTTTCTGTACCATCTCCTGCTTGTGATTATTTTCTTGGCTAATTTTAGATACAAGCATTTTGCAATAAAAATGAAAACAAGGCCAGTGCATGTTCAGTGCTCTATCTACTTGTGGTCTTAAAACAGCAAAGCTGCTTGAAGACTTCTGCTGTGTTACAGTGAAATTGTAGATAACCTTAAAGGAGACTAGCAAGAAATGTTTTAATGAACTTTTTGTAGTTCAGTGAAACTCAGTGTGATGTATTCAACAAAGTCGGAGTGGAACTATTGAAATTAATGAATTTCAGTTAGTCGTGTCTATTAACTTCAGTGGGTCTACTCTGAATGGGACTAGCATTGAATACCACCCTCAGTCACATGCACCATGATTTGGTGTCTATTTCTTAAACAGTAAAACTGCATAGGCATTTCTTAGAAGTAACTTTGCAAGGATTGTGCTATAGAAATCTGAAATATCTTCCTTATAGGTTTACTCTTCATCTGTGAATTTCGTTTAAACTGCCAAACTTAAGCAATTTGCCTCCTATTTAGTCTTTTTTCCCCTAATAGTAGCACTTTTTAGCCAAAATGTTTAACTGTGGCTTTGCATCTCATAAAATATGATACACTGATGAGTGTTGGGGCTTTCTGTTGACCAAATGGATAGTTTTCCCTAGCAATATTGATCCTGTGCTCAGTGTTGCACTATGAGAGATACATTAATTTGCAATACAGCCTCATGGATATGTTCAGGAAGCATTAGGAGATAGCAGTGAGTTTTTCATTAATTATCTGCTGGCACATGCAGCTCACATGCAAGGTTTTTTTTGTTGTTAATTGTATTGCTTTTAATGGCAGTTATTTCCCCCTCCCTCTGCTCTTGCAGAAATGCTTATCCTTGTAATGTAAAATGTGTAAAGTGGTCTAAAGTACTGGAGTGATGAGTGGCCAGTAATGTTTAAAAAGAAACAAAAAACTTAGATGCATGCTTTCAGAGAACTGCTAAGTAGGTGTAGAAATAAAAGCAAAGCTCAGTACAGGCGGGCCCCGCTTATACGGCAGGTTCCATTCCGGACCCCCGCTGTAAAGCAGAAATCGCCGTAAAGCGGAACCCCATTGAGTATAATGGGGCGCGTCACACAAAAATGCTGCAAAATTTATTTATTTATTTATTTATTTTATTTAATTTTTTAACCGCCCATAGCGAATAGCTCTCTGGGCGGTGTACAAAAGATTAAAAGTACAGAAATACAAAAATCACAATAAATAAACTGAAACAAAGAGATTTAAAATTGTAACATTAAACGCTTTAAAATGCCTGGGAGCATAGCCAGGTCTTAACCTGGCGCCGAAAAGATAGAAGCAAAAGCGGCAAAATCGGCTTTAAAATGGGGAATGAAAGCCGCCGCATTAGCAGAACGCTGGGAAGTGAAGCACCGGGAAGCGGGGCCCTACTGTAGTGGAGAATGATCATACTGAAATTCTCAGTCTATCAGAATTCAGTTTTGTATTTCTACTTGTGAATTCCTTTGAAAATATGCGCTGTTACTAATACTAAATATTAGTAGATGCTATTGTGGAAAGATGGTGTAGTAATGAAAAAATAGAAACTCAAGGTATTCATTGTTTTCCCAGCTAACATAGCAGCCGGAGTCTCCTTCTTTTAGCCTCTAAAGCAAGTATTACGTAACCATCTTCTTTTGTTTTTAGGAAACCTGTCCAGTCTGAAAAGCCTTGGGCTGAGGTATAATAGACTCTCAGCAATACCCAGGTCTCTAGCACAGTGCAGTAAACTTGATGAACTGAATTTGGAGAACAACATGATTTCTACTTTACCAGAGGTGAGGCACTCAGTAGTTTGAGTGTGATTTCAGCTTAATGTTGTATAAATGTTGATCTAAAACACTGGAGTCAGCATGGGTTTTAATGAAGAAAAGTGCTGTGGAAATGGAAGGCCACTGAACTGAAATTTGCCAAATTGGATATAAATTATTAGCATTAGCGCTAATTGAATGGGAATGAATGGATGTTGCTTGAAGAAGTTGCTACTGGGAGACAGTTGCCTGGAAGCTTTTAAGAACAAAGCTGAATTGCCCCTCCCAAGTACATTATGAAAGTTACTCAAGTGTAATTACATATATAAAGGAGACTGACAGCAAAACATACTGCTTTATCATAAGTTTGGCTCCCAATTCAAAACTCCTTTAACAAAAAAAATTGCTTTACTCACAAGTGCTTGTCTGTGTGTACATTGTAATTGTTGCTGAGAAGAGCCACTTGGATGTTAGTATAGTGGTGTAATCCATTAAAGCAAGCCTCTTTGGCAGCAGAAGAAAGAAAATGCATTTGTAAAGAAATCTGCAGAATTGCAAAATATACCAAGCTCATGATGATGCAATGCCTAATAGACATTAGATCTTAAAAGACTAGTTTGGGAGAGGCAGCTGTCCAACAGTATTGATAAATAGTAAGTACTTTGTTTCTTTTAGAATGTATGGAGTACATTATCCAACCTCTTCTCTGATTTCTTAAAAAAAAATATTCAGTGTGTTTAAAGATGGCTAAGAAATGTAGTATCTGTGTGGCTGAGTGTATTGTGACAGCCTTCAGCAAGCTTTTGCAATGCCAAGATCCTTGGAAAAGTCAGTGGTGGCAAAACTCCAATTCAGTCTTCAGCATAAAGGACTCTTAGATATGAGCAATATGAAATACATTACAGGTTCAGGGCAACATTGTGTGAACACACTTCTGCTCATGCAGCAGGACTGTCCCTTCTCCCTATAGCCTCCCCAAACCTGCTTTGGAGCAGATTTTGGGAGTGGGCTTAGGGCGCAGGGGAAAGGAGAAGGGGGAAGTCCTGTTGCACTAGCAACAATATTTCATTTATTTATAAAAGTAGGTATAAATACTTCTATATGTTCTACTGGAGGGTGGCTGTTATTGGATGTTTTGAGTCAGTTAACTTTTTGATGGAAATTCCTAGAACTAGAATACTTCAGAGCATCCAGATTTTGCTTAGAAGTTGCTCAGAAGATTTCCAAGTCTACCAGTATCCTGTCCCCACAGGCCCCTGGATGGAGTATTAATTGCATCAAAAGATCACTTAAGTTAGGCATAATAAACCAAAGGAAGACATTTTGGGTGATATCGGTGGTGTCGCTCTGTTGATGGAAGGCAATCAGTGGAACAGGTAAAGGGGCAATTTTTAGCAATTTCCCTTCCTTTTGTAGCTCCCTGTGCCTCCCCATTCTGTTTTGGTGGGTCTTCCTCCGTAGTAGAATTGGGAGCAAGGAGCTGCGGAGGGGAGGAGAAACAGCCAAAAATCGGCTCCCTTCCCTGTTCCACTGATGGATACTTTCCATCAGTGGAACAATACGGTTGGATACCACCCTTTATCTTTAATTTTTGCTTTTAATTTTTTTATTGGGAATTATGTATTTGGCACCTTTTTAGGAACTGAAAATAAATAAATAAATAATGTCTTCAAATGTTTTTGTTTTCCATATATAGCACCCAGCATGGTAAATGACATAATCTGTTTGAACCTTTTTCATGTTCCTTTAGATCTGTATTGTTAGTCACTTCTCAGAAGGTTAAACTTAAAAAAATACTGAGGGTACAGTTAAAAGCAGATTTTTTAATCTTAAGAAGTTATTTCATTAGAGAGTTTGTACCTTACCTGAGCTTGCAGTGCCTTGGAACTTAAGTTAACTTAAGTTCATGAAATGAAAATTTCTAATCCCTTCCTTCCCTCTGCTCCTCTCTGGATGGTTGGGGGCATGCGTCCTAAACAGTGTGGCTTGTTCC
This sequence comes from Rhineura floridana, assembly GCF_030035675.1. Lineage (NCBI taxonomy): Eukaryota > Metazoa > Chordata > Lepidosauria > Squamata > Rhineuridae > Rhineura > Rhineura floridana. The sequence continues at coordinate 77,028,795 of NC_084486.1, read as the reverse complement.
TTTTTGTGAAATTCCTTAAGCTAGCTCATTTAGGATCCAAGTCTGATTTGGAATGATTCCCCTGTACCTTAGCAGTCCTGTGTGCCCCACCTCACATTATTCAAGATAGGCTTTTGGGTGGCTGCAGGGGGATGAGGAGACAGGAAAGGTTCTTTCCATGAATTTCCTTAAGTTAATTTGCCTTTTAGGTTCCAAGCCATTGTCTTTAAAGTAAGGCTGCCACCCAGTTGAATATATCTTAGTCTTTTTATTGCTTCTGCATAAATTTGCATACAAATAAAGCAATAATTCTGAAGAATACATACTTCTGTTGTGCTTAAACGATTCATGCACATGTTACAACAGACACATCTCAGGAGAGGCATTGCCCCATGCTGAAAATGCCACTTCCAAGGTGGTGCCATAGTTCTTATGCTAAAAAATATTAATAGTTTGCTTAAATCTTGCCAAATGAATATGGCAGAGTGCTTTTTTAGTTGATAAAAGTTTTTAGTCCATCTCACAGATTACTTGAATAAACATTGCAACCCTCCTTAAAAGCACTCCCAATTTTAGACATTGATGGATGCACCTGTAGCTGTTTCAATGGGGAATTGACTGTGTCTGTCCAATAAAACCATAGCATAGCTGTTATGGATGCATTGGTTTCTCTGAAAATGAGATAAGAAATGCTGTCTGTTAACTCCGGTTACATGAGGATGCAGAGATGTAAAATCTCCAGAAATTTTGAAGCCATAGAAGAAACCCAGTTTCCCCCCTTTTTGCAGAAAAAAACTGATCTTTTTGGAAAAATTGAAAAAATGCAATATCAGCACTTTTTACAGGTTGAAAGTCACTTTGTTACTTCAGAAACTTCAAATGTAATTATGTACAAGTTGGTTTGGCATAAAATTATCACATTTGGTATATTAAAAGTACATTTTATTCAATTACACATTGAATTTGCTTTTTAAAATTTTTCCTTTTTTTTTGGTAACAAATGGATCTACAAGATCCTGAACTGTAAAGGAACCTCTTTTGTTTTGCCAGTTTATGAGGAGCAGGCAAAAAACAATTAAAAAAAAAACAGAAGAAATCATCAAAATTAATAACAAAAAAATTATTTATATCTCCGCTAGTCCTCCACAGTGTCAAGCAGACATAAAGCATCCATTCCCATAAAAAGAACTGAGAAAAGGGGGGGGGCAAGATTCAATGAAACATTTTATTCATCATGCTAAAATAAAACATTCCATAATCAATTTTTTCTTCATTTTTTTCACAATTTTTCAGAAAAAAACAAAACAAAAAAGGCTTTGGGGGAAAATGGAAAAAACTAATTTTTTCCTGAATTTTTCCATTTTTTTCTCGGGCCTTCACATCTCTATGAGGATGCAACATTAAATGGTTAGGTGACTGTGAGTTAAATCTCCAGAAATCTGGCACCAGAATTAACCATGAATTACATTGCTCTAACTTTCCATAGACCGAGCTTGTTACAATGTGTTAAAGTATTGTAATTGGCTGAGCTATCTAGACCAGTGGTTCCCAACCTGGGGGCCGGGACCCCCAGGGGGGCTGTGAAGTAATCCAGAGGGGGCCGTGAACAGTAAAGAAATGAATTATTTATTATTATTTTTTAAAAAAGTCTTCACTCCTTCTACACTGTCTGCTTTCCACTGCCACTGCAGATGACACCTCCCCCTTGCTCCAAACGAGAGGGGAGGCCTTTTGCTGAAGCGCCAGAGCATCTTTCAGACGCACTAAGGGCAGGCATCTGCCTATAAAATACATGGCAGATTCCAAAGGAGGCTGAGGGTGGAGCTACCAGGAAGAAGAGGGGATTACTATCACTGATTCCTGTTTCCTTGCACTGCCGCTCCTGGCACTGCCCTTACTTACAATGAGAGGAGAGGGCTTTTTGTGAAGCAAAAAGAAGCAAGCCTGCAAAGAAAGGCTGCTTTCCCCCTTCCTTCTTGGCAGCCAGCCTGCTTCCCTGGGGGGAGGGGGTCACAATTTTTTTTCAGCTTATAAAGGGGGTCCCGTGCTCATAAACGTTGGGAACCACTGATCTAGACATTACCTCACTACTCGGAATTGCTTCTAAACTTTCATATTGTTTATTTTCAGCCATTATTTTAGGGAAATATTGGGAGTTTTTTTAATGATGGCTTATCTTGGTTTAAACACATGTGAATCAACAATTACAGCACTGCATGTACAACATGTGCAAGGAGATGCTTCCTCTTCTCAGTTTTGGTGACAGTTCTGCATGCACACTCCCACAGTGTACATGAATATGTTCCCTGGTATTGAAGTAGATATGGAAGCTCCTGCTCATGGGAATGTTTACCTGTTCTTTGAATCAGACTGGTGATGTGTAAGGGGGGGAAAAGTGGTGTGACGTTAAAGTGTTTGTAAAAATTACTGAACAGAAATTCATATATTGCCATGCTAAGGTGGAAATTAGGTTGCATGCAAGAGAGAGAGGGAAAATGTTCAAATATTTTGGGGTTCAGAGATCATGCAAGCTTGTATTTAGACTTCTTTCTCCTTTCCCAGGGTCTCTTATCCAGTCTTGTGAATCTGACTAGCCTAACTCTGGCAAGGAACTGTTTCCAGTCATATCCAGTGGGTGGCCCTTCACAATTTTCTACTATCTACGCTCTCAATATGGAGCACAACCGCATCAATAAAATCCCTTTTGGAATTTTCTCTAGAGCAAAAGTGCTAAGTAAGCTGAACATGAAGGTGAGGCATTTTTATCTAATAGGAACTGATTTGCTTCCAAATTTGCCAGTGGTAAAAACATTGTTCTATGAATTAAGTGCAATTAAGTAAAGAGTTGCTAATACCAGGTAAACCTGACAGTAGGCAATGAGCTTTACAATATGAAGTATAAAACTGCAAAAATACTGTTTTCAACTGTTGATATGTTTCCTTTTTCATATACCATGTGGGAACAGTCTAACATTATTATTTAGAGCACTAACCTTTTTTCTGATGTAAAATTGAATGCCTGACACTAGAAGCAGGCAGAAGTCTTCCTCCCCTGCTTCTGCTACAGTTTCTGCAAAAGCTGTTTTGGGTAGTCAACATTTCAAGTTGGCTGAGCCCTTCTCCCATTTCCTTGTGAAAAATAAAAGCACAGGGAGGTATACAGAGAAACAGACCACTGCCACATAATGAGATGAATCCAACGCTGCATGCACAGTTTCACTCGCGCAAAAGGACTTTCCCTTCCTTTCCTCTCCCTGCCCCCCTCAAATCCGCTCTGGAGTGTCTCCCAAACCCTATGGAGCAGATTTTGAGGGGCTGCAGGGGACAGCATGGGGAGGGTCCATTGTGCAAGTGGAAGTCAGTTGCGTAAGCAGGGTTATAGCATTGGATATATCCCAATATCCATAAATTATTATTTTGAATTAAAAATTTGTTTCAGATGTTGGCTATCTGAAAAACAGAAGGGCTTGTTTCTATTGTTGAGGTGGTGAAAGATGTTGAACCATTCAGAACTCCCTCCCTCAAAACATGGCTTTGTATTTTGGAATATGTATTAAGGTGTTGCAAGTATAGATTAGTGGCAATTAGCTTTCTCTTAGCTTCCATAAAGATACAATATTTAAACTTTTTAGTTCAAAACAATCGGATTAAATATTAAATTGCCAAAAGCAAAGATTTTATTGCCGTTTTGTTTGGAGGCAAACTGAACTCTGTTGCAGCACATCATTTCTTTAATTGATGATGGTCTAAAACAGAGGAGCTAAGTTTTGCCAACTTTGTAAAATGCTGCTATATTTAATACAGGTGATGAGTCCTCAAATATAGAGACCTGGTTTTTCTATAAAGATGAATAGGACTTCCAGTTAACATGAATACTAGTTACAACTTGCTTTTTAAAAAAAAGAACTTACAATTTGACCAAGAGCATTATATCCTTAATGCTTCAGATAATATACAGCTCTGATTTGATTACAAATAATTTTACACAAGCACAATGTAGTAGCATTTTATGCACGAATGAAAATGTAGGCCTTGCACAAATACTGGCTGCTGTATAATCCTTTAAATAAAATATTTCTGCATAGAAGTTCTTGGCCTTTAATTAGAGTTTCCTAGTAGTACTGTGTTTTCCCTAGTAGCAGTATCATTTTAATTTGATAAAAGGGGGAACAATCTTGCTGTATATGGATTCTGTGTACTTGTTTTTTAATTTAAAAACCCAATTCTGGTATCTGTGTGTTCACATACTGGAGAAAGGTAGCATATACCCTTCAAAAGAGTTTTTTTAAAGACAGATATAAAGGAGTAGCCTCACATTTTTCTCTCTTAAATGCCTATGTGACCACTGCAGAGCAGTGGATAAGCGCTTACCCTTGGCTTACTGCCAGCAGGCATCAGTGGAGGGGGATTGTCTTTGGTGTCACCAGTGGTGTAATGGAAGAAATCCATGAGAGTAGCTAAATTAAATTACTTGCATCTTTTACCAGTGGGGGGAATGGGGCATTGGTGATTGGGTTTTGCCAGCAACTGCTATATGCAAAACCTGTTTATCCAGCAGTGGAAGAGTGATCGGGAGAAGAGAGCCCCAGCTTCCCAGACTGCCTGCAAAAACTAGCTTAGGCTATATATAAGCAATTATCTCCTTATTCAGCTAAGTGAAGGTTTAGGTGAATCCATACAATTTATTAGTAGCATCTAATCTCATATCTATAATTTTATATTTCAGGTCTTTAGATTTGTATAGCTAGATTGATTTTATAAGCTAGTCCCGTGATGTAATGCATTTTTCCAGTGTCTTGGTGGTAAATATATATATCCTGCTTTTCAATAAAAACAGTGGCTTATATTAAAAATAGGAAGTTACATTTGGAATAGAAAAGTTAAGAGATCAGTAAGCAAAGATAGCCATTAAAATATTAATGAATAGCTGTACAAAACTAAAAATTAAATAGTTTTAAAACAGGTGCTTTCCAGATAGGTTTGGACTGCAACTCCTATCATCCCTGGCTGTTGGATATGCCAGCTGGGACTGATGGGTGTTGCAGTCCAGAATATCTGGAGGGGACTATGTTGGCTATCCCTGCTTTAAAAGTTTTAAAACAGCAGAGTTTACTCAAGGGTTGTTTTTTTAATTTTGTGGAAACCAAAGTGATTTTATTCCTTTTGTACTTAATGTCATCTTCAAGTTGTTGTCTTTTACTTGTTCAACAGCATTCCTAAACCTTTTATATGTTGAACTGCAGGACAATCAGCTGACATCCCTTCCCTTGGACTTTGGGACATGGACCAGCATGGTAGAACTCAACTTAGCTACAAATCAACTCAACAAGATTCCCGAGGATGTGTCTGGTCTTGTTTCCCTTGAGGTGAGTAGAATATCTAGAAATAAGCAAATCACCCCAAAGAAGGTTGCCCAACTCTAACATAATCCTTCAAAAGATTAATAGAAGTAACAAGTATATGCTGAAAAAGTAATCATCCTGTCTTGGAAAAAATATTAGACCAAACTTTGTACTAAGCTTTTGTAATATATCTAGAGCAGTGTTTCTCAAAAAACAGGTCGTGATCCACTTGCCTCGGAGACAACGCTTGACTTTCCTCCTCCCCCAACAGCTCAATCTGTTCTGTGGAGCTCTCCTCCCTGGTATTAGATAGGCCCTCCTCCTTCCCTTGAGCCAAGAGAGAAGGGGCCTTTGAGACTTCCAAAGGGGAGAGCCTCAACGGGAGGAGCTGGCTATGAGTTAGGGACTTGAATGGGAGGGCTCTCATTAGGGGTTTCTTCCTTCCATTTGCCGACCTTGTCAGAGTCCATGGGGAGGGCCATGACACTAGGTTTGTTGTTATGGAGAAAAGAGGAAGCCTTTCTTAAGGAAAGAGCCTTAGTGCATGGCTACAGCCTGTGATCTTGGGTTGCCTACTCTTCATGTAGAAAGTTGAATTATTTTTGCAATCCCTGATCTCTAGAATTGGACAGTACATAGTAGAATACAAAACAGGCTTGTACACAACTCATAAAAAGCTGCACAGTAAGCAAAAGTCAGATATTTCTAAACACACCTCTTTATCCAGGCAAGTAAGAGGTGTTACCACAGTTGAAGGACACATTCCCACCAGACAAAAGTACTCAAGGAGGGTGCTAAGCAAGGCTGGTGAGGAGTGTGGCATAGGGAGAGTACCAAGGGTGGGACAAAGAGGCCTGGAGGACTGCATTTGTCCTGCCCCCTCCCCCGCACATCTGACTTCCCCACCTTGAAATATGGCATTTATAATTTGATACTAAGTAGTCTCTAGCTTTTTTCCTTGAAGAATACTTAGTTTATTGAATGCTTACTTAGTTACAACAACAATCTTTATTGCTTAGTCAACCAACCATTGCAAAACATTAAAACAACCAATTAAATACAAAGCTGTTGAAAGATAAAACATATACTTAAAATAGACTATACAGGGAGCGGTTTCAGACAGTACACTAGGTTAAGAACAGTGCACAATCTTGCAGGGTCTGATCTCCATGGCCAAGTTCAGAAATTTGGCCACTTGGACAGTAATTGATTTGTCAGTACCCTCAAGGAGGGCTGACGAAAGAGCATCCAAGAAACGGCCTGGGAAAGCTTGCAGAATGGGGTGTAAAAGACTTTTGCTAGCCTCATCATAGAATGTACATTTAAACAGGACGTGTGATACCGTCTCCACTTCAAACTTGTCACAGGGACAATATCTATTGTTCCTTGGGATTTTATTAAATCTGCCCTCCAAAAGTTTAGAGGGTAGGGCGTCAAAACGGGCCAAAGAGAAGGCCCTTCTATACTTAGGAACAGATAGCCAACTTAGGTAGCGCATCCCCTCTTTACGAGGGGGACCTATTAAACCCATTGAACGGGGGGAGCAGGGTCCTGAGGCAGCTGCGAAAAGCTCTTGATTGTCGATATCGCCTAACCGCTGTTTGTCCATCACCTTGGCCCTACTGAGTTCCATAGAGAGCAGGTCAACATAGGAGAGGCCTACCGAGACAATTCTGTCCAACACCAGTTTGGACCAGGATGACTTAAATGGATCACTCAAAGTCTGCCTCGTAAATGAATCTTGAGGGAGCGTGGTACAACGGCATAGCCAGTATTGAATAGTGTAAGTCCAGGCTACGCAGTTTATAGAGTTGAGGCCAGCCTCCAATTTGAGAGTAGCTGTGGAGACACATCTTGGGACTCCAAAGATGGATCTAAGGAAGAAGTGGAAAGTTCCTTCAAGTGAGCCCTTAAAGTAGGGATACCAAATTGGGGCCCCATAAAGCATCATCAGGGCTATTTTAGTTCTTGCAACACAGACAGCTGCTGGGATGAATTTCCCGACCCTTAGAGAAAAAGAAGCGGGTTACTGCACCCAGATTTTTCTCGGCTTTGGCTTTGACATAGTTGGCTTGGGGTCTCCAGCTAAATGATTCGTGAAACCAGATCCCCAGGTACTTATAAGAGTTGTTCTATTCTTACAGATCCCATAGACCAGGGGAACGTAACTTTTCTCCTGGAGAACACAATTACTTTGGATTTGGCATGGTTAATTGTTAGGTAGTTGCCTTTACAATAATCCGCAAAACCCGTGAGTACCGTATATTCCGGCGTATAAGACGACTTTTTAACCCCGGAAAATCTTCTCCAAAGTCAGGGGTCGTCTTATACGCCGGGTGCTGAAAAATAGCTGCCGAGCCAGAGGCCAGGCCGGGATGACGCGGGTGGGAGGACGGACGGCGGGGCTGAATCAGAGGGGCCGGGGGGAGGGTCAGCGAGCAGCGTGGAACATTTCCGAGACACAACAAAGCTGCAGTAGCGGCCAATGGTCACGGCTTAGAGGGGAAGGGGCGCCTCCATCCCCTCCCTGCATATACCCGAAGGCTGCCCCGAGGGAGCCCGGCTGCTTGGCTCCCTACTGCCCCCGGCTTGCCGAGCGGCAGGGAAGAAGTTGCCGGAGCTCCTTGTTCGGGCCGCTGCCGAGCGAGCGCAGCTGCGTCAGGCCCGGCATGTGGGGGCTGGAGCTCGGGGGCGGGCGAGATGGCTGGAGGTCGCTGCTGGATCCAAGGAAGCCCTTCTGCGCTCAAGTCTGCTTGGCCCCGGGGAGGAGGGCAGGTGCTGGGCGAAGGGCGTGATCCAGCGGCCGCAGGGAGGGCCTGACTTAGGGTCCCCGGTGAGCCTCCTGGCAAAGCGGCAGGGGGTATTGGAGCCCTGATCTCCTGGGTCCTCTCGACGGGGCTACGCGGAGGGCAGGCGGTGGAGGCGCTGCGTTTCAGCCGCCATTGCAGCGCCGCCGCGGCGTGGGAAGCCGCAGAAGAGACCCTCCCTCATCCCTTCCCCCCCCGCAAAAAAAATCAATTAAACCGGGCGCCGGAGAAAGAAAGGGGAATATATATATTATATATCCATTTGACTTCCTGCCAAACGTGAGTGTAAGGAACTAGAGCTCTCTCCTCCTTGCAACAAGTCTCTCTCTTCCCCCCCACTTTCCTTCCTTCAGCGTCCCCCTCCTGTCCAATCCTTCCTTCTTCCAACGCCGTTTTGGGTTCAGGAAAAGAGTAGCCAAAGCAGGCCAGTCGGAGCAATTCTGCTTCCTCTGGTGAAACTGACTAGACTTGTTAATTTCAACAGGTCTGCGCCAGGCACGTTTCTTTTAAGCCATTTGGGGTCGGAGAGGGTGAGTGGGGGGTGACCTTCCTTTTCCCCTCCATCCTTCCCCCTCCCCATCTTCTCTTTCTCTCCTTCATCGGGTGAGCAAAATATTAAGTTGGATCGGTCTCTTTTCTTTCCTTTAATGGGAAAATGCTTATGGGGGTTATCCAACAATTCAAGTTACTTTTAGAGTAGACTTGAGCCCATCGGTTTCAAATGGGGTGTGTGAATGTTTGTCTCTTCTGAGCCTCACTGGGGCGGCGCTCGTGACCCCGCTTACCTGGGAGTAAGCCCCGTGAAAGTCAAGAGGACTTACTTCCGAGTAGGCATGGCTGGGGTGACGCGGTCTCCCTCGAATTAGAGTTGGGAAATGTGTGATCGGCTGCGGGCTGGCCTCCAGGAAAGTTCTACTCCAGAGGAGACCCACTGAAACTAACGGAGCCCGGCCGTGCCTGTTGATTTCAGCAGGCCTACTTTGTGGCCAAGGTTGGGTCCAGTCCTGCTTTTGATTGCATGGAGCGCTTAGGCGTTTTTTCCCCAAGGAAGTTCATGCTCGAAAGAGTTTGCGCCGCCCAGTTCCGCTTCTTCACTCCCAAGCAAAGCCCGGCGGGAATCGCCTTTATTCGGAAGTAAAGAAGCCCCCCCCCTCGCCTGCCAAGGTGAACTTTTCGCATCGACTCATCCCGTTAGCAGCCCAGCCCTCTGCACGTTTACTCGGAGGTAAGGGGGATCCCCCGCCCCAGACGCTTAGGATTTTGCAGCCTACTTGGAAGGAAGCCCCGCTATGTTCAAGGGCGGTTACTTCTAAGTAAAGGTGTGTGTGATCGTGGCCGTGAAGCTCTGGGCAAGCTGCTTTTAATAGCTAAACTTACTTTGAGGCCGGGTGTGTTCCTTGAGCTGTGCATTCCCCGCCCCCGACTACGGTAATTTTTATAAGGAGATTTGGGGGGGCAGTGTAAATTCACAGCCCCCCCCTTCCCCACGGATCTGATTCATTGCTGCAGAAACAACACTGGCGTTCATTTTCTGCTTGGAAAATTAGAGTAATGATCATTCCCTTCTCTCCTTTTTGATGCTGTTTCTCAGAAATCCTATTCTATAGAGGGTGGGGGCCCTTTCCAGGTCTTCTCCCCTCCCCTCAAATCTATAAGCCCCCCCTTTTGTTTTCTCTTCCTTTTAAAAAAATCTTTTAAAAATATATATGAAAAAGATTGTGGTTGGATAAAGTTTTTTTTTAACTTAGGGGTTTTTTGGGGGGAGAACCCCGACCTCCCCCCTTCTTCCCAGCTTGTGTTGTTTCTCTGGGATGGGGAAGCAGATTTTTGTTAAAGGCCTTTGGTGTTTTGAGAAATGGAAGAGTTCTTTGCAGCTGACTACAAATGTTTAGCCAAAAAAAGGGGGAGATAGGAGGCATTATGTATCTTTTTCTCCCTCCGCCCCCTGAATGTCCAACACTGTTGCTAGCTGGGGAGGGGTCATCTCTCTGGTTTTTGCTGGTGATTGGGCCATTGTGGTTGGGACAATGTTCTGTTTGTTTAGCCCTGTTCAGCTAAGATTGTGGATGGTGTCCCCACCGCCCATCAGTGCCTGAAAGCCATGTTTGTGCATGATAGCTCTTTTTTATTATTATTTTTATTGGGGGATGCTTCTGCTTGCCTTCCCAAAATATGTTGCATCCCTGTGGAATATTTTAAGTCCACCTTCCCCCAAGTGTGCATTCTCCCTGGCTCAATTTCTTCTTTCCTTCCCCCTCTCTGTTAGATCCAGGAAGTGCCCGTCTCCTCTTGAGGCCTACACCAAATCTTTGCCACCCATTATAGATACATTTTTTTGCAAATTGAATGCACTGCAGCTCCCCGAAATAAGTTAGCAATTCTTATTCTGTCCCCTGTGTGTGTGTTTTGGGCTTGGTTATTTATTTTTGTCTCCCCCCCCCCTTGTTTGTGAAAAGAGAATTGTTGCAGCTAGGTCTGTCCAAGCTAACTTGATCGCTAAGACCTTGGAAGGCGGCAGGGGAAGCTGCATCTGTGTGTGTTTAAATGCAGGGCATGTGGGCAAAGTCATGGCAATTCTGTATGCTTTTTCTTAAGCTAAGCTGTTTGAATTTGCAGTGTGGTGGTTCTGTTAGAATCGGCCTGGAAATGGAAATGTTTGGGGCACAGCACCCTCTGCGAACCCAGGGCCCTCTAGATGTTTTGTATGACCACTCCCAGCCAGCACAGTTGGGAGTTGTAGTCCGAAACATCTGGTGGGCACCAGGGCAGGGGAGGCTGCGATGCAGGCTAAAAAGAAGCAATGGCAATCATAGGGACTAGTGTTTTGTGCAGTAGACTATTCCAAAGTTAAAAGGTGCCAGCACAGGCTGATGTCATAATCTCATTTTTAGGGTGTGGAGCTTAAAAACACCCAACTCATCCCTGGCACTTGTTTCGCTCTGTACCACCCTGTCCCCTAGCTAGGTTTTGTTTCATTTTATGTGGCGCGGTGTAGCGGTTAGGATGTATGCCGAGTTTTATTTTATGCTAGTGGGGTATAGTGGTTAGAGAATTGGATTAAGACCTGGAAGGCTGGGGTTCAAATCCCCTGCTTTGTATACAACAACCAGCCAATCGCCAGTAAGGTACATCGCTTGCATGTCATAAGCAGGGGTAGTCTTATACGGCGAGTATATCCCAAACTCTATATTTTAACTGGAAAAGTTGGGGGTCGTCTTATACGCCCAGTCGTCTTATACGCCGGAATATACGGTAATCTTTTCAGGTCCAGCTGAGTTTGAGAGATTAGGACCGCATCATCTGCATAAAGCAGAATGAGTACTTTTGTAAGCCCAAGTTTGGGTGGATGGGATTGTATCCTTCTCAGAGCAGGGGAAAGGTCAGCCAAATATAAGTTGAATTGAGTGGGGGCGAGAACACACCCTTGTCTAATGCCTAGTGAAGAGTGAATCTCCCTTGAGAGGTGACCGCGATTACTGCATCGAACTTGGATAGAAGTATTGTAATATAAAGCGGATATGAAAAACAATAGCCTTTTCTCTATGGACAGGGATTCTAATTTGCTCCATAATCGATCGTGAGAAATGGAGTCAAAAGCATACTTCAGATCTATGAAGGCTGTAAAAAGTTTGCCACCACGTGGTTTGGAATGTTTATGTGCTAAATGGGCCAAAACCAAGCAGTGATCAAGAGTGGAGCATCCTGATTTAAAACCTATCTGCTTTTCTCCCAAGAGGTTATTAGCGCTTATCCACTGTTTCACCTTTGAGCTTAAGTAATTGGCATACATCTTCCCCACAATAGCCAACAGACTGATTGGGCGATAGTTGCTCGGGTCACTCTTAGGACCATTCTTATAAATAGGGATGATATAAGCTTTCAGCCAGGTAACGGGGATTATACCCAATTTATTTATTAGGGTAAAAAGAGAGGCCAGCAGAGGAGCCCACCAGCTGATATTGCATTTCATCAACTCCGACGGAATACCATCTGGTCCAGGGGCTTTGCCCACCTTTAGTTGGGATAGTAATTCCTCAATGGTTTTGGTATCAATGGGGGGCCACTCAGGGGTATCAGGAGACAAATAGGGGTGGAAACTAAGTTTAGATGAATTTAGATCATTAAACACAGCCCAAAAATGATCCTCCGAGATGTTGGCTGGGATATGACAGTCAGGGCTACCATCATGATTAGCCAAGGCTCCGGAAACTAGCTTCCAGAAGGACTGGGAGCTACGGGTGATAGATGCTGCTATCAGCATTTGCCATAAGTCCCTGCTGGCCTCGTTTTTCTTCCTGAAGATGAGTTTCTTGTACTCTTTCCTTAACACATAATATGAGTGTGGGGGTTGGCGCTCATTATTTCTACGGTAGCGACGATAGGCGGAACGAATTCTCCTCCTTAAATCGATACATTCTCTATCAAACCACACATTGGTTCTTTCAGTCGGGTATTTGGAAATTTTCTTAGAGGATGTTTGAAGTGTGGTATTTATGTCCTGTATCAGACCCTCATAGATTGCCATGCCTTTACTTGGTGAACTATCTGTTGTTACTAGTCCTACAGTTCTAGTTATATGGGGGAGCTGGATAAAATTATTAAAAGCTTGGCCTGTTTTAGTGGACCACTTTATCTTGTTAGTACTAGCCACTACTGGTAGGCTGGAAAGTGCATGGAGTGGTTTATTCAGCTGAGGCACACCAGGAATAGAAAGAGAAAATTCCAGGGGCAAGTGGTCACTATCAGAGTTAACCGCTACTCTAAAAACATAAGCCAAGGTTTTTACCATCTTGTGGGTGATAATCGATCACACTCGAGCCCCTGGAGGAGACATAAGTGAACTCCCCCCAATCATCATCTGCACTAGAGCCGTTTAGGATACACAGGTCATATTTGGACACAAATTGGAGCAGACCAACTCCTGCATGATTCAGACGAGTGTCTTTAGAGTGACGTGCGTAGCGCCTTACATGACTCCTGTCAACGTGGAGAGGGGTGCCAGTCATAGGGACATCCGCCAGGTAGGATCCTGTCCGTGCACTGAAATCTCCTGCTATTATAGGGAGTGCAAAGGAAAATTTAGACGACCAGTGGGCAAAGAGACATTCAATTTGGAGCCAATTAGACAAGGTATCCTCTCTGTTGGTCGTTGGAGGAAAGTAAACATTGAGTAAGAGTAGGGTTAGGTGTATAGATCTCGATTCTAAAGTCAGGGCCATCAGAGTAGAGTCGCTGTCCAGGATCTTGGTTATCTTGGCATCCAGAGATGAAGAAACCAGGATGCACAGACCCTGTCTGGCTCTGCCCTTACTCTTATTTTAAAGTGCAGGGGTACAGTAGGTCACGAAACCATTAACAAAGATAAGGTCTCTACACCATGTCTCTTGAAGCATAATAATGTCAAACTTATTTAAGTAGGCCAGGAAGTTGCGATCACTGCTTTTGGATTTCCACCCAGCGATGTTCCAAGGGAGGAGTTTCAAGGATGTGGGACCGTTCGGTAGTTGTAGTCAGTCTGTCTCTTCAATTATATCCATAATGCCACGTGTATCCTCCAGAACACAGCAATTGGTGGGCGGTACTTGGGGAAAAGAGGTTTGAGCAGTAGATGTGAGTGTGCTACTATTACAGTCTGGTAGACCACACTCATGTGGTTCCAGAAATTGTAAGGTCAACCAATGCTTCCTTAGTTGATAAGTTGCTGGTTTACTAAAAGTTCAACATATGTTTTTCTTTAGGTTCTTATCTTGTCAAACAACCTTCTACGAAACCTCCCCCATGGCATTGGAAACCTGCGGAAGTTAAGAGAACTGGATCTAGAGGAAAACAAGCTGGAATCCTTGCCAAATGAAATAGCATACCTTAGGGATCTTCAGGTGAAATAAATCATTTGGCTTAGTCAATCATAAAAACCATGTTTCCTCAGTAGAAAATCTATTTCTCATCTGTGTAAATGTTGTCTGTCATTACCACATAAAAATGGAACCCCTATCATTGGATCATGTTGCCGGATTTGGTGTTAGGCACTGTCCCTTTGAGTGCATTGTTTTGTCACTATGTGGTATTGCCATGTAAGGAGGATGGAAAATCTGAAAGTAACTTGATGTAATTGTGGGGAGAGATTTTATGGAAGAAGCGCCCTGGTTTCTATGCATGTTAGATAATGTCGCAGAGTGATGAAGTCCAAATTTAGTTCCATAATTTGTTGATGTTTGCTGGGGAGGAGAAGGCTATGATTCAAATATTTGGATAACATTACCTGTCTTTGTTCTGGGTGATTGATTGAACATGGTATTTATTTGATGTTTATGTATGCATATCCCTTCCCAGAGACTAATCTTAACAAATAATCAGTTGAGCACCCTTCCTAGAGGAATTGGCCACCTCATCAATTTGACACATCTTGGACTGGGAGAGAATTTTCTTACTCAGCTTCCTGAGGAAATTGGTATGATGATTTTTATTTTAACCATACATAAATGATATACTAGTGTTTCAGCTGCCACTAAAATACTGGAGATGTATTCTAGGGATATTGATGATCTGCAGTATTCACTATATGACATGCTCACAGGATTGACCCAGGGAAAAAACAATTCCGGTGTACTACATGTAAATACTCATGAGAAAGAGTCACCAAATAAGAACTAAAATATATCACTGTTGGCCCTCAGCATTTGCACAGCATGGATGTCAATGTTCCTTAGATGTGGATAGGAACTATGTAACATTGTAACATTTGGAAAAAGACAAGGTAGATACTTTGCCAGTTTAGGGAGCCTCTTCTAGCACATCCCTCATCAGAAGCCGTTTAGCATAATGAAGTCCCTTGGAGGAGGAGTTAGGAATTGAAAATTTTGCAGTTAAAACGTTAGTAACTACAATGTAATCTACAATGGGCTTGAGCTGGTGAAGAAAAATCACAATGGTTTACTCCTCTCAATTTCATAACTGCTTTTTCTTTTGCATGCCAGCAACGGAAAATGGCTATAGTTGCAGACTTGAGTGCAAGGATACAAATTGGATTTCACCAAGTATAAATTGTTTTCAACCAAGGGTATTTTTAAAGTGCTAATTATGACAATGCTTACTTTTGCAGGTACACTGGAGAACCTGGAAGAACTGTATCTAAATGACAACCCCCATCTAAATAGCCTTCCTTTTGAACTGGCCCTCTGCAGTAAATTGTCTATAATGAGCATTGAGAACTGCCCACTCAATACCCTTCCAGCTCAAATTGTTGCAGGTGGACCTTCCTTTATTATCCAGTTCCTCAAAATGCAGGGACCATATCGTGCCATGGTCTGATGGGTATCTGCCATAATGATGTACAAAATATAAAAGGCATTGAGGGTGTCATTGTATATATAATATTATCTAGGCCACATGGTGCCAGGGTTGGATAAAAGTTGGATTGTTCCATACACTGTACAAAATGCAAAAAGCATTTTTGGTATTGTGTATGTGGTGTATATATAATATAATATATATAGGATGTATATTATATTATATATGAAACATAAATAATATAAAACAGGCAAATTTAAGACCATGTTTATGTGTTTCTGCTAATAGAGGAAGCATAGCCATTTAGATTTTTTTTTCTTTGTAAAATGCTTGTTAAGTTTTCTTTGCTGAATTTGATGAATGTCTGGGTCTGGAGATACCAATTCACTGAAAAGTGTGGCCAACTAGTTGCTGATCAGTTTAAGGGGCAAAACATTTTTAGATGGAGCTCTCTTCCCATGAGAAAAACAAGCAACTTGATCGCAAAAACCTTTTTTTTTTAATCATTCCCCTCTTTACTAATTCTTTGTGTCAAAAATCCTTTCGGGTGATTTTGCCCTCTAGTTGGGGAGATTCTTTAACTTATTTTAAGATTTGAAACAAATGGTGTTGTATTTGTTTACAGTCAGAGTAAGTCACTGGATTATTATTATTATTGTTATTATTTTTTGGATTTGCTCTGTTTTAATCATATCTAGAATTTATATGCTTCTGAGGGCTTTTTATTGATTTTTATATTAAATCAAATAGGAAAAGATACAGTCCAACAAAAGATTGAATTAAGGTTAAACCTTGGGTCCTTCAGTTTATCTATTATAAGCATATCTTATTTGAACCAGTTATTTTATGGTTGGTCTCATCTAGCACAAGCAACATCTTCTGATAACAGATATTGACAGATTTGTTTGAAAACCTACATGTTCTGTTAAGGTTTAATAGTGCATTGACAAGGAATGAATATATATTGCAACAGGCCAATATAAGGGTTTCTCCCGGTCTTTGTACAATTAATGAATGTGTCTTTCTTTTTGAAGTACTGCAGTATATGTAAGATTAACAGTTGGTTGACAATGTTACTCCAGTTTTATATCTTGCCTTGCCTTGTACATCCTTCCATTGCTATGGAGCATCTGCATCCAAGCACAATATCTTCATGCTGTGCTGTTTTGCTGCTGAACTAAATGCACTTTTCTCTACAGATGGGACACTTGCTTCAAAGTAATCAGTTCAGTACCATGATTTATTCTCTTAACCTCATCCTATCAATCACAGTATTAAAGACTGGTCTGTTTAAAAGGACACCTTTTCATTTGTATGTAAAATTTGCTCTGTAAAACAGCAGTAAAGTAGTTCATATGCAGTTTTCTGTCATGTTCATGGCTGTACGAAGGGCTAATAATGCTGCCGTGAAATAGACTCTTGCTACTACGCTTGCAGTGCCATTTCAAGTTTTGATTTTTTGTATGCTCATACAGCAGTTACATTCCAGATAGTTTCATTTTCAGTGTCAATTCACTATGGTGGGTTTGTTTCTGAGATTATGGAATGCAGAGAATGCCGCATTTTTTTCACAAATAGGTGCCAGAGGATTTTTTTTCACCTGTTGAACGATTTTGGCATTTTTATTTCTAATATTAAGATCTATTTAATAAGCACAATCCAGAGAAAGTCAAGCATACCTGTCCTCTTTAAAGAAATAAGATTTTACATCTAAGTCATTAAGAATTACTTCTGAGTAAACATGCTTAAGATTGCTCTGCAAATCTCATTGATTTCAGGCGTTTGGATGTGCTTGAGTTCCTTTGGCTTGACCCATCATAACTTACTGCCTTACTCTATTTTATTTGAGATGAATTCTAACTTTCATTGGCTTTCTCACTAGCAAGGGAGAATTTCCTAAAGAAAGGCAGGTAGAGATTTAAAACATTTAAAGGGCTTAAGCTGGTAGCAAAAACTAGTTTAGATATGCACCATCTTAAAAATAGTAAAATACTGTTTCAGTTTACATTTTTGTTTATAGAGTATAGTCCCAGCTGTATGCAGGCCTACCCATCTGAGCTTTAAGGTATTAAAATACAAAGTTGTGGTTGAAAAGATTAAAGTCCACTTTACGCTGAAGCTGTAAACTTGTTCCAACAATTCAGTTTGTGTATCTTTATATGCTGTCCACATGCACTTTTAGGGTGGAGATAATCTTTTCTATAATCAGCTGTCCATATCCGTTACTTTTAAAGCCAGAGTTTAACCATGTACTCAAAGTTATTCCAGGCAAAATTGGAAGAATATCTTTGGAAGATTTTACAGAATTGATGTAGGATAGCATGTTTCTAGTAAGCTGGATTCTTCTGCCACTTTGTGGAGTTGTGGATAGATGAAGTTGAACTGCATTTATGGAACTGGTAGTTTTGTCTGTAAATATATTAACACAATTGTTCATCTTGCCAAGGATTATATGACTGTTTTTCTCTCTCTAGAAAATCACTTGCATGTTAGGAACTGGTTTGATTCATTCATTAATACACTTTTAAAAAATGAAGTAAAATATATACTTTAAAAAACAGTGAAACAATTATACTTCAGTATCCCATGTAAAGAGGAGTCAAAGTGCATCCTGGTGTTAAGCACTGAATCCACAATAGTCCCAAATCCAAGTTTATGTTCCACAATCAGCAGGATGTTAAATAAATAAATAGTACATCGAGGCAGTAATAAATTGTGGGCTAAAAAGGATTCAGAAAATATTTTTCATAATGCAGCTGATTGTCAGTTGGATTTCAAAATTTGGATTTCTTATGATAGGAAGTTACTGTGTCCTGGAATATCTTTCCTTTCCTTGGGAAAATAATGTATTTTAACCAATTATGTCCATTTAAATTTAGCAAGCATGTATTGACTGGAATTTAAGAATTGAATCTGTGCCAATCAGAAACTTGGAGAAAATTCTAGAATTTGTGATACTGAGATATTATCAAGATAGAAGATCATTTATCTATAGAATTTCTTTTTGGAATATCTTTTTAAAGACCTCGTAAGTGTGCCCCTTGCTGTTGTAATACTATACATTTAGTAGTTCTACTAATTCAGTTCGACCTTTTTTATGTGAAGCTTCAGAATGTGTGACAATCTTTTTCAAGTCTTGCAAGCGTTGTGATGGATGTCAATACATATCCTCCATAATGGAAACAACAGCAGATCTATTTGAAGCACTCTTACTAGACTATTCCTCACAGAATCACAAATACAGGGTTCCTTGTGAAAGAACAGATCTCATGTCAGTCTAGGAAACATCCTCTCCGCTAGTGCAGCAGCTGCCATCAGTGCGGCTGTTCTTATCCTATCCTCCGGTAGCTGTGTAGCAAAGGGATGAAATCTGTATGACTTCTATGTAATGTATTATGGTTGTCACTGTAGCCCTTGATGTGCTTTGTTGGAGTAACCCTATACCTCTGTGTTAGAATAGAATTTGAATGGCAAGTAGAACAGCAAAAACAACTCCTAAAGATGTTGAAGCAACCTCTTAAGATGAGATGCAAAGCAATGTTTCTGCAACTCTGCTACAGAGGGGGAAGTACAAGAATCCAACCTCTACTTCTTAGGATTGAGTTATACTGTGGAGATACAAAGGAGGAATAATTGGCCTTATGACTCCTTTGGAAGCAAATGTATATATCTTCTTGGTATAACATTTATGGAATATTAATAGTGGTTAAAATGCTACAGTTAGGGGCAAGGCTAAAGAAAAGGAAATTAATTTTGCTGCATAATTTCGCCTTAAAGAACTTTGCCCAACTTCCTTGGTGGATGCTTTTAAATTTGTTTTCTGCTAAAAGTTTGCAGTGTTTACTTTTTGATGTTTCAGACTTCATTTACACTATTTATCTTGGCAAATATTTAGGTTTGGGAGGGAATCTAGCTCATTGAAATGGTTTTGCATAGTAGTACTAAGAGGAGAAAACTGTAGCTGCTTATTGTCAAAATGACAGGCAAAATTTAAAGTAACACTTTTGGAATGGGGCATTGGAATGGTTTGTATTCTTCACATATCAAAGGAATAATGCCTTCCTGACTATTCAAGAACCTGAATGCAGCAGAGCATTTGTATAGTCAATATTGCACTTCCATTGTATCTTTAATCAGCATGTCAGAACTTGCTTTTAATTAGGTATACACTTGGCAGTAATTTGCACAACACACCAACTTTAAAAGGCACATGTAGGACAATTACTAATGATAATATCTGCAAAAAATCTGATGGCTTTTTTATTACAGAGATCTGAAGGTTCTGTTTATTATTTCAATGTTTAGGTCTTAAGCAGGACAGTGCAGGATTCTGCCTGTTAAATACAAGACCACACTAATTTGTGATTGAAAATTAAAGCGTGTAAACGGTCTACAAAAATTGTACTTTCTGAATTATTGTAATGTTATTGTTATGTCTATAAAAGATTGCCTTGCTTTTTTATAAGTCATTCTGTATCAATGTATTCATTATAAATAGTATATTTGTAAATGAGCTGCCACCGAGTCTTTTGGGCATTTTCTAGTGGTAAAGTTTGACTTTGTCTGTAAATCTGTGCAGTATCGCAGATGATTGGCATTTTGGATTGCCATATCTCCTTTTGAAAGAGTTCTTTCTACCCATCCTTCCAGTATAAAACAAGGTGTATATTGATATTTATTTCCAATTTTGCATGATAATAACTGGTCCAAAAGTAAGCAAGTTGTATAAAAATATAGACCTTTATAAAGGAAATCTTGATTAAAAAAACCCTTTACTTTCTTTTTGGTCAGTAAGCCTTAAAGCGCAATCATCTCAGTGGATCACTACATTTGGTAGATGGGAAAAAACAACTTTGACCAGGTATTTTGGTACATTTATATATCGTATATTGACAAGATGGGATATCACCTGAAATCAGTCCGTTTTCTTGTAGTAAAGTTCAGATCACGTACACTATAACATTTCAAGTCAATATATTGCATGTTTATGCTTCATGAAATACTTAAGACTACAGAACAACTTAAATTATCACTAAAACTGAAATATGAATTCCATGTACCTGGGAGTAAGCCCCATTGAATTCAGTAGGATTTATTTCTGAGTAGACATGGTAAATAATTAGGGTTGCCAGGTTCAATCCCTGAGACTGATCCTGTATCTTTAGGGGAAAAGAAAGTCAGCCAAGTGCAGGTGTTCTTGCAACCCTGTAATGGGAAAAACCACAAGGTGGAATTCTCCCTCCCCTCTGCACAACTTTTAAAATGCAGAAGACCTCTTGGAGGCTGGGCCTGGCAACCAAGAGGTCTTTTGTATCTTTAAAAATTGTGGAGGGGGGAGGGAGAATTCTACCTTGTGGTTTTTCCTATTACAGGGTTGCAAGAACACCTTCGCTTGGTTGACTTTCTCTTCTAAAGATACAGGATCAGTCTCGGGGATTGAACCTGGCAACCCTATAAATAATAGTACTGTAAAGTATTTAACATTTCCACAAGATCAGGTGGGAATGCTACAGAAGGTTTTTTGCTTTTGAACATGATTACCTTTACCAGGAACATCATACGCAATTAAGTCCTCCTTTAGTGTTTCCTCTAGCAAAAACAAAATGCCCTGCCACTTTTTTGAAACCAGAGCTTTCAAAAGTCTCTGTGTGTCTTAAATATTGCCGAAATGTGCTTCTCATGGCCACTTTCAACATCACAGCCTAGCTTATTTCTAATTTTTACACTTGCTGTGGTGCAAAACAAGCCAAGAGTATCTGCTATTAATTGGCTTGTCTTTGCTGTCATTCCCTGTTCTGCTCTGACCTTCTTGGAGGCCTTTTGCAAATCAATTCTTTCAGTTTCCTCATTGGTGTATAATAAGGATAATGCAGGGTTGCTGTGAGGATTTATTAAAGCTCACCAAGCACTGGAAAGATGAGTGCTAAATGCAAAGGAGTTATATAAATGGAAGATAATCCTGTAATGGAATTATGATTTGAATTAAAGCTATCAATGAGAAATCACCTACAGCAGTGATTTTATTTTCATGATTAAATTAGTTACAAATTACATTGTTCTGGTCTGTCTTCTGCATTTAATATGGGAAGCTGGAGAAGCTCAGAAAAAGCAACCTCAGGTTCCTGCTTTTGAAAGTCCAAGGCTTTAACAACGGTTGCTGCTTGAAGCAGCTTGGCCCAAGGGCTTCGTTTTTCTTGTACCTACTGCAGCTGATTGCTCAAAGTGATCAGTTCTGCATGTTTTTGCAAACCAATGTGAGTTGAATGCCAATATGTGAAACTCTGAAAGTTCTGTTAGTATATAACAGGCCCTTTTGTGTGGTAATCTGGCTAGTACTACAGAAATTGAATGATTTACTTGTATGCTGCTTATTTTGAATATCTCCCTGTTGAGGTCTACATCTGCAGAATGTCCAGCTATTGGATGAGAATGGGAGGACTCATTGTTTCTACTATGCATTTCTCAGGATAGTCCCAGTTAGGGTTGCTTTACAATGAATACAATCCCATTTCAATATCAGTTCCATGTAGAAATTTCATATACACTTAAGAATGTGAGAAATGCACATGTGTCTGTCTTACCACATGTATTCAAGACAGGAAAACCAGATAGCTAAATGCTTTTGACAGGAATTTCCTTGAATGCTATCCAGTGGATTCTCATTGCATTTAAAGTTTTGTTATCATGGTGCCTACTGATCTCAAACCATAATTTGGCTGCCTTAAATCTGGCAGTGTTGCATTTGATCCTTATGTATGTATCTTTCTGAGTTTTGTCATGTATCTTTGCAGACCATCTTCTGCTCTAATCTCAAGGCTACAGTGCATTTAAACAATTCTCCCTGATAAATGAGCAAATACTGTGTGGGTTGCTACTATCTCATTATCAGTCTCCATACTCCTAGTTGGTCAACATTCCTGATAGGGGTGTGTGTGGGCTTGGAGACCTATAATGTGATGGCAACGAGTCAACTGTTAAATAACTATGTGTTTATCGCCAGAACCTAAAATTGTTTGCAATTGGAGGCCAGTTTCAGTGGCATTCTCCATGGCAAGAACACCTGTTAACTGGCCTGCCTTCAGTTGGGCTATGTGTTATGCATTGCATGATCTGTATCAGAAAAGTGGATGTTCATACATATTTATGTTTTTCTCCTTTTGATTAGACAATTTGTGATTGTGAAATTGTTGACTTTCAATTTGCTTCATGATAAAAAAAAAAGCAGAAGTTGCCACTATCATCTGCCTCCTGAAAGATGGCAATAGTGGACAGACCCCACAAGGTTCTGTAATACATAATCAAGAGAGAGGCACTGAAAAAGCAATGTCTGCCACTCTGGTTAGGCAGGATGCTGCAATTAAGCACAGCTCTTCAAATTAAACATAGGAAACTTGATGTGATGAATAATCAGCAACACAGTAAGAACCAAGGAAACAGGTACGTTTTCCATTTACATATGACAACACCAAAAACTCACACTGAGTAGATTTGTGTTTCTTTCAATTATACAACTTTATTATAGTTTGCACCCATGCTGAATGTAGGAGCCACATAATTGTCAGGTATGTTTGTTTTTCTTCAAATCGCATTTCCAAATGTGTAAGCAAAAAGCAAAAACAGGCCTCTTGCATGTTACCATGAAAACAATTTTTAAGCATGTTTGTGTTGGTAACTCCTATTTTAATTATTGGTGACTTCTGAGAGTTGTCTACCAATAATTAAAATAGGAGTTACCAACACAAACATGCTTAAAACTGTTTTCAGTCTTAATATATGGTAACATGCAAGAGGCCTGTTTTTGCTTTTTGCTTCTCTTTATTTTTGCAAAGAGCTGAGGACTGATCTTGCTTAAGCCCTAATTCACTCATATATAGCAGTCTCCATTTTTTCTGTCTCCCAATGCTTTTATGATGGCCACACCCAGCCATTCTGGGTCCATGGCCATCTGGGAAAGAAAGATCTGGCCACAAGAATGTGTACCCATCTCTTGCACCCTCCCACTTCCCATTTGAGGTTCTCTCTACCACCAAAGAATTAGATACTTTAAAGAAGGCTTCCCCTTATTAAACAGTCTCCAAATTTCCCTGGGGTCTTTCTGAAGGCTTTTGAGGTAGGGCAGTATACTGGCTTCAGGTGTGGGTGGTGAAGAAATGAAGAGTATAGTAAGACAGAAAAAATACGGAGTTTAAGCCAAGCAGTAGTTACAGAGAAATAAATGCAAAGCCCCCAAATTGCAGAAACCTAGAACAACCTTCTGGAGCAAAAACAAATTACAATTACATCCAATTCACTGGCCCTAGTCTGAACAGTTCCTATACTACCCGGGCTGTCAGTATGATTCCTTATACATGAGTAGCCCTTTGTTCCTTGAAGCCTTCCTTCCAAGCTCAGGAAACAGTCTGCTTATTTCCCAGGCATCTTACACAATGAGGCTAGCCTTGATCTAAAAAACTCCAGGATGGCTACTCCTTGTTCAAGGCTTTCCTTGTCAATCATATGCCCCACCCCAATAGGTCACAGCAAGTCATGAAATGCCCCAGATGGAGATGTGACTTTCCACACGTATGCAATGGCAGTTACACTGCCTTGATAGTTGTGCCTCCCAGGCCAGGTCATGTGGATCAGCCAGACCAGGTGGTTCAAGCAGCTTAACCCTATAACCCCCTAAACCAATGGTTCTCAAACTTTTTTGGTTCGCGGCGCACTGTAAAACATACAAAAATTTTCTGGCGCACTTCGTGTACAAAATTATATATATGAACGTAATATATATATAGATCATGGATGTAATAAATGTCTCTACAGATGGTTTTTTCCTCATTTTTAAAATATACTTCCATAATATTCGCAGCACACCTAGTCACCTCTTGCGGCGCACCAGTGTGCCACGGCGCACCATTTGAGAATCACTGCCCTAAACAAACATTGCTGCTGCTGTTGTTTATTATGCCTTTATAGTCTTATTTGTTTTGTTTTAACATTGTGTAAGTTGCTTGGGGACCTTTGGGTATCAAACGACTAATAAATCTAATAATAATAATAGTAACATAATAATAGCATTCACATATCATACACAGCATCCCCCCCCCAATAGTCCATATTAACAGTCCAGGACAACAAAGTCCAGTTCCTTCATGTACTTAAAAATAAAATAAAAGCAGCTGTTGGAGACTATTAGAAAAAGGGATTAAAGAGGGATTTGTTCCTTTCCTTTCTGGCCATGTCTCCACTCAAAAATACTCTCCAGCTTTGAAAAGCAGCTTTGCGTTTTAGTCATTAAAAGGATGGGGGGGGGGATTAGGCAGCCCTCCCTGCCATTCCTCCAGTCAAACATGCAGCTTCATGAGGCTGCTTTTCATTTTATTTTTAAGGGGGATTCTTGACTATGGCTGACATACAGTGTTGTGTCTGGCTCTTGGCTGTTACAAGATTATTTCAAAATGTGGTCAAGGTTTTCAGTGAACTTGTTGAAGAAGGCAAGCAACATCTTTAACAGTTTGTAGAAGCCTGTCCACCAAATGAGCTAGGAAGCTTAGATTTAAAAGCAGAAGAAAGAACAGCCATGTCCTTACTGGATATGACCTATTCCAGGAGGATGAGATGGAATTCACATAAATCCAAGAAACTGGGTGATGATCGTTGTGGTTTGCTCAGAGGCAAAAGGTAAGGTGTTTTGACAGCAGGACGTTTGAAACCAATATCAATCAAGTAATGGTGCTTGGGCTTCTTAATCTTGGAGTTAACAGATGGTTATGCCAGACTCTGCCATTTAATTATCCTACTGCACTGTTCATGATGTGTTTTCATGTTGTCTGGCTTTTAGCAGATCTTTGTGATCCATCCAATCGGTGGATTTCAGTAAGACAAGCTGCCAAGCTTCACAAACTATGTTGTTGTGCAGTTGACAGGTCTTAAACTCCTAACACTTACCAAGAAGCTTTCTCCTCCTAATGTATATAGTTTTCAAGGGAATTTGTTGTTGTTGTGTGTTAAAATTTATATCCCACCCTTCCAAAGGGAGCCCAGGGTAGCAAACACACGATAAAGCACTGAAAATGTATTTTAAAACATCTTAAAAAATAATTCCAATACAAATGCAGACTGGGACATGGTAAAAGACTTGTTGAAACAGGAAGGACTTTAGTAGTATTAGTAATGTCTTTAAGATGAAAATGGTGTTTTATCTTTTTAAAAGCTGATGAATGCAAAATACTAGATTGAGTACATCCTGACAGAAAAAGAAATTTTGGCAAGAAATGGCTCTGCCTCACATGTTGGAAAGATATGGTAAGCAGTGAATCCTATGCAAGTCTATTCAGACTCAGTTAAATTGTGCTTACTCCTGGGTAAGTCAGTACAAAATTGCAGTCTGAGCGAACATTTCAGGTGCTGACCATGATACTTAGAAGTCCTTTTTAAATCTCCTGGTTCTTTGAACATTTCTTAAATCCTCCTCACCTGTTTCTTCCTGCCATCGGGTAGCTACAGAGTAATTTGTTTCACAGCAACCAACCCCAGGGTTGTTTTAATTTTTCAGTTTAATTTTTTTATTAACTGCAAGTTGCTTTGAGTGCACATGTCTGTAGAAAAGCAACTAACATTAATAGTACTACTCATCCTTTTTCTAGCAGTCTACACAGCCTTTCCCAACTTTGGGTCCCCAGGTGTTGTTGGACTACAACTTCCATCAGCCCCAGGCAGCATGGCCAATGGTCAAGAATGATGGTAACTGTATTCCAGCAACATCTGGGGACCCAAAGGTTGGGAAAAGTTGGTCTACCACAGTCTTCCAATCCTACTTGCAGGGCTGGCCTTACTGTTAGGCAGAGTGAGGCAGCTACTCGGGCATTAGATTCTGGGAGAGATGGGGGGGCACTGGCAGAAAGCTCCCCAGCCATCAATCCTGAGCTCTCCTGGTCATTCCCCTCTGAGAACAAAGCTGTCCTGCTCTACACCCCCTAAGCCAGCCTTTCCCAACTGGTGGGCCACCAGATGTTGTTAGACTACAATTCCCATCTTTCCTGACCATTGGCAATGCTGGCTGAGGCTGATGGGAGTTGTGGTCCAACAACATCTGGTGGCCCACTAGTTGGGAAAGGCTGCCCTAAGCTAACTTGCTGCCTTCAGATGTGGAGGATGCTGTCACCTTGCCAGCGTTGAGTAATAAAGTGCCAAATTGCCCTGCTTTTGAATTGGAATGGGAGGTGCCATCTTGACTGCAGTCTCAGGCAATAAACTCTTGCCTCTTGCTGGTCACACTAGAAACTACTGCTGGGCTGTCCATACAAGCCAAAGTTCACATAAACTTGGGTTCAAGAATGCAAAAGATCTGCTTCATATGAGAGCCCTTGATGGTTGCACATGTATGAGAATTCCATGCCTGGCAACACTGAGTTTCAGCCCTCCTTGCAATGTGTGGGGAAAGGTCACATAACTTGTCTGTACCCTATTTTAAGGAGTGCTTTTATTCACAACTCCCTATCTTTTGGTGCCTTTCACTACCTATAACAAGACAACCTTGGAAAGATATAGTATTTATTGTCTGTACAGCTAGTATTTCCAACACTGCTCCATTTAAAACATCAGATAGTTAAAACTATGGAATTCACTCCCAGAGGAGGTAGTGTTGGCCACAACTTAGATGGATTTAAAAGAGGATTAGAAAAATTCATGGAGAAAAAAGCTATCAATGGCTATTAGACATGACAGCTATGCTCTGCCTCCATAGATGGATGCAATGTGCTTCCAAATACCAGTTTCTGGAAACTCCAGGAGGGGAGAGTGTTCTTGTGCTCAAGTCCTGCATGTGGGTTTCCCATGGGCAACTGGTTGGCCATTGTGAGAACAGGATGTTGGACTAGATGAGCCATTGGTCTGATCCAGCAGGCTCTTACTATATTATGTTACAATCACCACATGAAGCTGAGAAAATTAGTGGTTCTGGGTGAAGGAACACTGGAGTTTCTGCTGAGCATGAAAATAGTGAAAAAACACAAAACTATCTTGTCCATCCAGGTGACTTACAAGAATCCTGGGTAGAGTCAATATCCACCTTTTTTGCCAGGGCAAGATCAAGTGCAGAATTTGCAGGTGTTGACCATTCCTGCCCTCATTGGAAGGATGATGACCAGTGGAGCAAGAGGGTTGCTAGTTAAAACCTGACTCGTCTGAACTGGAAGGTAGTTTTGGATCTTTCTCTTTTGATGGGCTTTTTTCTTTGAGCTCTTGTGTGTGAGACAGCATAGATTCCCTTGATCGTAAATATTCTTACTTGCATCTGCTGCTCTCTCGTCTTGGTTTCCAATGACACTTCGACACCATCTGGCAATTTCTACTTAATTACATCTATAATCCTGCCAGTTCCTCAAATTTAACTTGCTGAAAGCTGAGTTCAGGAAGAGTTCACCTATGTCCAGTTATAGGAATGGGTTTCAGCATTTCTTATGCAAGTTTTGTATTTCCTTTCAGTCTTTTTCTCATTAACTTAAGCTCAGTAAAGAACAGAGATAATATTTTTCCATAAATTTATATACTGCTTTGCACCAAAGTCTCAAACCCATTTCCAGTAGCAGTAACACAAATCATTAA
Organism: Rhineura floridana; assembly: GCF_030035675.1. Taxonomy (NCBI): domain Eukaryota; kingdom Metazoa; phylum Chordata; class Lepidosauria; order Squamata; family Rhineuridae; genus Rhineura; species Rhineura floridana. Next base: position 77,000,792 of record NC_084486.1, on the reverse strand, counting down.
AACAAACATACTTAAAATGACAATACAACAATGATACAATAGCAACAAGGCAGCTTAAAAGCTTAGGGCAGATTAAGCAACTCCTCCAAAAGTCAACTCTAGGAGAAAACAAAAGTCTCACTTTGGTGGCGGCATATCAACAATTATGCCACCATCCCTGCCTGTTAAGTTCTACCAAAAGTCTTCTCGATGTTGGAAAGACGTTTTTGGTACACTATAATAATGTTAAAGGTATATATCAATACACTGGGCTCGAGAGGAGAGGCTTGTTTTGTCACCTGAAATAACATTTCACACAGGCAATTTCAATATAAAAATTACAGAAAGTCTTGGACAATTGCCTAACAATTCCAGACCTAAATGTGAGCATAGTGAGTGTGGTGAACTTTTACATGTTTCGTATGTTATGAATACAGGTCATTTGATCTGTATCTGTGATGATCTTCACAAAACCAATTTGGTGGTGATCTCAGGCTCAGAAGAGCTCTATGTCCACATGTATGCCAGTTTTGCATTGTTGGTCTGGAGGTCTCCCAGAAGAAAGGGAAAATGATCTTTTTAGCAAGAGATCCTTTTAGCACTTCAGTGCATACCAGGCAAGGCTGCTGAGTTTCACCGGTTGCCCTTAAGGTATTGCAGTCCTATGAAGAGAGACTGAAAGAACTGGGCATGTTTAGCCTGGAGAAGAGAAGACTGAGGGGAGATATGATAGTACTCTTCAAGTACATGAAAGGTTGTCACATAGAGGAGGGCCGGGATCTCTTCTCAATCATCCCAGAGTGCAGGACACGGAATAATGGGCTAAAGTTGCAGGAAGCCAGATTTTGACTGGACATCAGGAAAAACTCCTAACTGTTAGAGCCATACGACAATGGAACTAATTACATAGGGAGGTAGTGGGCTGTCTGACACTGGAGGCATCTGTCGGGAATGCTTTGATTTGGATTCCTGCATTGAGCAGGGGGTTGGACTTGATGGCCTTATAGGCCCCTTCCAACTCTACTATACTATTATTCTGTGATCTTATACTGTTCCAGGGATCCTCCAACCATTAGCAGCAGCTTCTTGAGTGGCCCGGAGAGTGTCATTGAGTAAGGGGATTGGTAAAGATTGGATGCCCTGTGGAAGTGGTTCCTGCTAGTGCAAAGCTATCATTGGATCCACCCTCTGGTCCCACTACCAGAGTTCCAATTATGTGAGACTGAATCTGGGATGGTGCATACAAAGCACGACCGATGTCACAGATATGATCCTTTACTTTCTGGCTGAGCAACAGACCATACAGTCAGTCCTACAGAAGTGCCCTTGGCCTTTATGGTACAGAATCCTTTTTGTATGTGTCTTTGACAGAGTCAAGTTGTGCCTGAGCCAAAACTACAGTGGTTTCCAGGCTACAAAGAAGGTGCTATTTCAACCCCCTGCTGCCTCTTTGTCTTCAAAATGATTCTTTCTGTTGTTTATTGCATCACACTGCACTAATTGTCTGCCAGGACTCACTAATACTGCAGCCAAGCCCAAAGCACTGAGTCAGACTCCAAGGCTCTTTATTGGGGGGAAAGTGCTGTAAAGCCAGAAAGATGATTCCTTTTTGCATGAGTACAAACACTTTCTATGTTCTGCCTCTGGGATGGGCAATAATTGCTGCATTGCATTTGCTGTTCTAGAGAATTATATAGGGCGGGTCACAGATTGTTCCACCCAAGCTGGTAATGAAAATACTGTGATGATGTAATGCTAACATAGGAGGAGCTAATGCAATAGCTATGATAGGTTACGTTGAGGCAAGGCTGAAAGCTTAAAACTGCAAGATTCACAATATGAGAATGTAGAGGTTATTTAAATATATTTCTATCTAAATAAAAATGTGTCATTAGACAGGTGGTACTGCAAACTGGCGTGAACACTCCTCTCAACTGCACACCACTTGCACCACCCACCTTGGCAAGTGGGCAGCAGAGGCCTGGCTGGGAGGCAAGCTGGTGCACTGCATAGTGGAGGCATTTGTCCAGCGGAAGCGGTGGTGTGGGGCAGTGGCAGCCTAGGTGGACAGGAGACCAGTCTGTGGTCTAGATGCGTGGCTTAGCTGCACTGTGGCACTGATTGTTGGGGGTGGCAGAGGAACAGGTGAGGCAAGCAGGTTGATGAGGAGAGTGGTGGTGCCTGAGAGGACACAAGGGGAGGGGAGTTTCCTGCGGTTGGTGAGTGGGGTGGTGGTTGGCGAATGGGGGGTTGGTGACCGGAGCAAGCAGGGGACCAGAGCCCCCAGTTTTCTAATACGTTTCTAGGCCTTGTGCTTTGAAAAAAGTGAACATGTCTTTTGCTAGTCATACCATCTCCCCAAATACCCACTTTCCAAAGAAATTGTTGTTATGTGCCTCCAAGTTGACTACGACTTATGGCCACCCTATGAATCAGCGACCTCCAAGAGCATCTGTCATGAACCACCCTGTTCAGATCTTGTAAGTTCAGGTCTGTGGCTTCGTTTATGGAATCAATTCATCTCTTGTTTGGCCTTCCTCTTTTTCTACTCCCTTCTGTTTTTCCCAGGATTATTATCTTTTCTAATGAATCATGTCTTCTCATTATGTGTCCAAAGTATGATAACCTCAGTTTCATCATTTTAGTTTCTAGTGATAGTTCTGGTTTAATTTGTTCGAACACCCAATTATTTGTCTTTTTCACAGTCCATGGTATCTGCAAAGCTCTCCTCCAACACCACATTTCAAATGAGTTGATTTTTCTCTTACCCGCTTTTTTCACGGTCCAACTTTCACATCCATACATAGAGATCGGGAACACAATGGTCTGAATGATCCTGACTTTGGTGTTCAGTGATACATCTTTGCATTTGAGGACCTTTTCTTGTTCTCTCACAGCTGCCTTCCCCAGTCCTAGTCTTTTGTAACTTTAAAAGTTGTGCAGGGGGAAGGGAGAATTCTACCTTGTGGTTTTTCCCATTACAGTGTTGCAAGAACACCTGCACTTGGCTGACTTTCTCTTCTCCTAAAGATACAGAATCAGTCTCAGGCCCTGAACCTGGCAACCCTAATTTGGAGTGACCTGACACTGGTAAACCTTTATCTATCCGGCTTGCATTGCCTAGCAACCTTAAAACCTTCATCCAATGTCGAGGAAAAAAATTAGTTTTGAGGGTGTATTTTCTATCCCAACGGGATCTCCAATGTATTGTGGACTGATCGCTTGACACCACAAATGTTGTGGTGTCAGAAGAAGTGTGTTTGACAATACCCAAACATCCAGAGCCAGAAAACACTTACTCAGAGGAGGGAGTATGTTGCTCATTATTCTCCTGTCCCTGACCATTTTTCTATGAAAAACAATGGGGTGTTTTTACTACCCCAATCCGCTAACATTGACTGGTGTAGCAAATACACCCCAATACATTTCTGGAACATTTTATGTCTCAGGTGTTTTTTTATTTCCAGAAGGAACATGATAGATGGAAACTGGCTGAAATTTGGGGATGTTATATGCATGACAATTTGCGACAATGTCCTAGAAAGAGTACTTTCTAGAACTATTTATGTGTAAATTGCACAGTGAAAACTGCACCGGGGTAGGTTTTTATCTTGGGAAACCAGTGGTTAAGCATTTCTTTTCATGCAGAAGGCCCCGGGTTTATTCCCATACTTTTCCAGTTAGGACTGCTAAAAACTCTGAAACTCTGGAGTGCTGCTGCCAGTTAGTGTGGAGACTACCGAGCTAGGGGGACCAATGATCTGACTGTGTATAAGATAGCTTCCTGCGTCTCCCCCCCCCTTGTAGCTTTCTCAGCAGACATCACAACGTTGACCAGATGGTCCTTCTTGTAAAGTCTGACTGGGAATTCATTCTCACAGCCTTTTTGGTAGTTGCAGTCGCTGTCAGCACATACAGGCTGCCAGTTACGGTTCTACAGGCTGAGGCAGTTATGCACATGCCAACAATGCCCCCCACGGAAATTGGCATGTATCACCAGTATAAAGTATATCGAAAAAACTGCTTTTCTTATGGTGATGTGCCAGATCTCCTGGGCAGACTGCAGTGTGAACTGTCTGTAATAACTTCAGCCCGTGGCACCTACAGCTGTAAAGACATCATGGACTGATTGGAGACCACACCTGCTATGGTGTGGTGTGATCCAAATATGTCTTTAGATCCTGCACAAAACACCTTTTAAATATTTTCTTATGAGAAACCAAAGAAAAAACAGCTAAGGCCTCAGCTGTACTTTGCAGAGGTCCAAAACAAAAGGGTTCAATTTGTACAGATTTAAAGGAAGTTTTCACAAGCAAGATTTCTAAATGGTAGGCCAATATAATCCACCACCCCCATGTGCTACTACTATCCACCCACCCCAGGCTCCTACTGGGAGGAAGGGCAGGATATATGTATGTATATATATAAAAATCTTATTAAAACCTTCAAGGTCAGCTCTGCAACTCATGAAATGTCTCTCAAGCTGTCTGCTTTCTGGAAAGCCTGCAATTTTGGACAATTATTCCAACAATCTTTTCCACCTCTCTCTGGTCTCGGACATCAATGTTTGCAGAGGTATCACTGCATCAAGTCTGGTCGTGAGATCTCTTTAATCATAATGAAGCTACAGAGGCTGCTACCATGAGAGAGAATTTCAAATCTCTCTACACCAATGTGATTTGCAAGGATGGCAAAAAGTTGAACAGAGAGAACCATACTGAAAGCTTCTTAGAATCCTGGATGATATTACTCAGTTTCAGCCTGAGATAGTCACCAGCACCCTGATCTGGAAGGATGTGTACAAACAGCTGTATCCAAGAATACACAGAGTACCTAGAAAGAACACACTTTCTGAGGTTCCTAAAAGATATGGTCACATACACATTACCGTATGGTTTTTAAAATGATGCTTAGGTCACGTAACACTTTCGTGCAACAGACTGAAGTGCAGAAACCTGCTTCAACATGTGGAAACATAAGTTAATTGATTCAGTCCAATTTGCATAGAGAGGATAGGTATTGAGGTAAGGCAAGATTGACAGGAATCTTGTGCTCCTGCAGTGATGATATTTACATAAGGTGGCTGGTGGAATTATTGGTTTCCTTGGTTTGTACCTTATATGACCACAGGAATGGCTGTAGCTCAACAATAAAGGATCTGCCTTGCATGCTTTATTATTGTCCCAGGTTCACTCCTCACCATCTCCAGGTTGGGACTGGGAGCATGGGGCAGCTGGTGCTTGTTGGAACTGGTAGGGCAGAAGGCATGGAGATCAGCAGTTGGTGGAGCCACAGCCAATGATAGGCAGAGCAAACTCCTGACTGGTTGAAAGTAAGGAAAAGGCTGAGGTTGGTGGGGCACGGTCCCATTCATTGTAATGGACCAGCCTCCACTGGCTGGGAGAGACTGCTGCCTGAAATCCCAGACAGCTGCTGCCAGTCAGTGTGGGCAGTATTGGGCTTGCTATACCAATGGTCTGAGTCAGTATATGGTAGCTTCCTGTGGTTTAGGAGTGTATGTCAGACCCAGCATTAGGGCAGGTTCCAGGGCCCCAGCAGAGCCCATCAGCACCCATGCATTGGATGGATGGGTCCACTACAGGGACATTGTAGGAAAATTTTTAATGGTGCAGCACAGCTGCCTACTACTACTGTCAGCCCGCAGCTAAGCCCACCAATAAAGGAATAGGCCCATCAGAGGGTAGTTTGCTAAGGTATCCCTGCTATATGTGCCTAATTTATACACAATTGGGTCATTGTTGCTCCCATCCCAGATGATGTGACTAGCACTAATGTTAAGAATTATGGATAAGACTTTGAATGACAGGACACCACAAGATATAGTGATGGCCACTGTGGAGAAATCCTGTTTAAACAGGTATTAAGTCATGTATTCTGTCATTTGTGTTGTAACAAAAATGGTAAAGTGTTTGAGGGAGAAGTCTTCCATCTAGTCAGGTGAAGATTGGTTTAACTGTCAGTGGGGAACCTTAACTGACAGTTGAAGAGGGGTTGGAGATAAAATTCTTGGACCACATTCACCCCATACTGTACATTTATTGCACTTTAAATAGTCATGGCTTCCCCCATAGAATCCTGGGAAGGGTAGTTTGTGAAGGGCTCAGAGAATTCTTAAGAGACCCCTATTCCACTCACAGAGCTTCTGTTTCCAGAGCTCTCTAGGAAGAGGGACTGACTCTGGGAACTGTACCTCTGTGAGGGGAGTTAGGGGTCTCCTAACAACTCTCAGCATCCGTAACAATCTACCCTTCCAAAGATTCTTTGGGGGAGGCCATTACTGTTTAAAGTGGAATAATAGTGAAATAACTGTATAGTGTGAATGTGGTCTTCGTATGTAAAAGAAGCATAGAAGTTGGGCATAGTTTGATTGGTGTTTACAGGTTTAAAATTCTTAGTGAGACAGGGTGATTGGCTGGGGCTAAACTGGGGGAGGGGTGGCAGCAGCAGAAGTGGATATATGGCTGTGTGCTAGTCAGTCTGAGTTGGTCAGCACTTGGGGTGTTTTTGGTGGACAGCCAGAAGATGATGACAGCAGAGGAAGAGGATCGAGGAAGAAGGAAGAAGACCTGAGAGGAAGGCAGAATGGCTGGGTGGCTGAATCACTTGGCTTAGGCTGAAGAGACAAGGAGAGAAGAAGGGAGAGGCAGGCTGGGATCCTAGGCTCTGGTGTCTGGTAGGGGAGCCAGAGGAAGATTCTAGGACAGGATATCAAAAACAGAAATGGGCTTCAATAGGGGTTGAAACAGAGGCTTCAACAAAAGCCCTGAGTTGTAGTGTTGGTGAGGCTTAAGTGGGGTGACATAAACACAAGGGCAATCTTGCAAAAGGGTTTTAATTGGGTAACTAATTGCTTCCTTAAAGCTGCCTTGGTGTAGTAATTTCCTAACAGTGTAAACAATGTTCGGGTTAAGAATGTACCTGTAGCGAACAGATATTAATATCAAAACTTTTAAAAGTGGGGAAATTGGGCGGCTAGAGTAAATGCACTGGGGAGCAGGAGACCTGACCTTCTCTCTGAGATATTGAGCAGCCCTATGCAAACACAATTTATGTTGGTTTTTTACAGTCCAATCCATTTCCTGTGTAGCTGGGAAAAATTTGGTGATGTGCCTCCGAGCATATGGTGAGTGGTGGTAACACCTGCAATCAGGACTGCATCTCCAAAGATGGAGAATTACATTTTTGCATGTTTGTTGGTGTTGATGTTCTTACTTCTTTCCTGTGTTACTACACTTTCTACAGAGGATCTAACCTAGAAAATTATTTCTCTCATTATTCATCCTAGAAATCTGTGTCAAATTTATTTTTATTAATTTCAAATCCTTTTTATTGGGCAATGTCATATGATGGTAAAGACAGCCTTTTGTGTTTCAAATTGGAGGTTATAATCTTTCTATTTTGGGTGCATTAATGGTTGAATCTGAAACTGCAGCTTTGATGTAAAATCAGACTGATTACAATATGTTGATACTTAAGCAATGAATCTAGTTGTTGGAAAAAAACAAACTTGGCCTGCCCAATATGCATGTTTTCAGCCTGCTATGCTTAAAACATAGGAAGGAGGGGATGGAGGGATGGAGTGAGGAGGGACAAGGAGGGTAGGGACAGGAGGGACGAGGATAAGGAGGTGGGCAAGTTCGATCATTTGCATGCTTATTGAGTTCAGTGGGATTTACTCCCCTGCAATCATTCTTAGGATAGGTGAAACTGACCTGGGAGAGGGGCAGGGAGGGGGAATGGGGTGGAGAGGAAGGGGTAGGGAGGAAAGGGAAGGAGTGGGGGGAGGAGGGGAGGAGATTGGGTAGATGGGCAGAGGGAAAGCCACTTTCCAAAAGGAAAACAATTGTTTTCAGTATTATTTTGGGGTTTTCCCCCCACCTTTATATTCTACAACCATCCAAATTTAAACCAAAGCTGTCCCTGGCCATATCCAGACTAGACCTTTTCCTCCATTAAACAGTCATGACTTCCCCCAAAGAATCCTGGGAAGTGTAGTTTGTGAAAGGTGCTGAGAATTGTTAGGAGATGCCCTGTTCCCCTTACAGAGCTGCAGTCCCCAAAAGAGAGGCTGACTCTTAAACAACTCTGGCCATTGGAGCTCTGTCGGGAATAAGAGTCTCCTAGCCACTCTCTCCACCCTTCACAAGCTACACTTCCCAGGATTCATTGGGCTAAGCCAGGACTGTTTAAAGGGGAATAAATGTCTGTTTGGGTATGGCCCCCTGATTAGCCAAACCAAACAGCTGTCAGTCTGGCTTTTAGAACACTGACAGTTGGTTCTTACTGAGCATGCCTGCGCTATGATAGACCGCAATGTTAATTTTCTTAAATTAATTAAATATCACCCATGCATTTTTTTTAACTTTTCAACTGCAGAGATAAAGGTCAGAGCATGGGCCAAGGTTAGTAATAAGATTACAGGTACTCTGTGAACATAGCTGATGTTTAATTAATTTCAACAAATTATAGACCACTGACAGAAAAAAAGTCCAACAGGGGTCTGGATTTTTTTTACTCATGTTTCAGATTTTAAAGTCTGGATTCCCTTTGAGTGTTTTGTGTACCATTATGAAAACTTAGAGGGTTGTTAAGCAAGCATTTCTGAGTTCAGGATTATAAATTCTATAAGATTTTGTTTTGAAATTAGCTTCTGAGAAGCAACAGAATGGCATGGGGGTATTTTCAATGTAACATGACACAACGTGAAAAATCCATACTGGCTACACTCTTTTGGCTGTATAATAGTGTAAAATAAGCCATTGGTATTTAGAGTGACAGTTACAAGTTATAAAGTGTATACTCATTTAAAGAGTCAGTACTATATTAACCACATAAGCTTGTGTACTGCATCAGCTTATAATAAATAAATAGTAGTATCTTTGTTAAATATAGTAACTGTATCTAGTTGGCTTTGTACCATGCATATATCCATGGTTACCAGGATTATTGGTAAGTTAAGGGTTTGAGGGTCACAAGCGATGTTAAATGGTGGCAGTGGTATGCGTTTAGAAAAACCACTGTGGAAGTTAGGTTTTATTAACAGAATAGGTAAAGAAATAACCTCTTTCCTCCACAGCCATCACCTTGGAGGGTTTTAAAGGGGGATTGGATAAGTTCATGGAGGATGAGGCTGTCAATGGCTACTAGACATGAAGGCTGTGTTCTACCCTCCCTGTCAGAGGCGATAGGTGCCTATATCACAGTTGCTGGGACTCAGAAGTGGGAAGAGTGCTGTTGCACTCAGGTCCTGCTTGCGCATTTTCCATAGGTATCTGTTTTGGCCACTGTGATGACAGGTTGCTAACCTAGACAGGCCTTTGGTCTGATTCAGTAGGGTTCTTCTTATGACTTCAAAATACTTGCAGTGCCTTGCAAAAGTACTCAGACCCCTGACCAATGCTCTCACATTACTGAATTATAAATGGTACATTGTAATTCCGTTCTGTATGATATTTTAGTTTGAAACACTGAAACTCAAAATCAATTATTGTAAGGCGATACTGGTTTATGTTGGGAAATGTTTGTAAGAAACATAAAAAACTGAAACATGTTGCTTGCATAAGTATTCAACCCCCACACATTAATATTTAGTAGAGCCACCTTTTGCTGCAATAACAGCTTTTGGGGTAGGTATGTACCAGCTTTGCACACAGTGTTGGAGGCATTTTGGCCCATTCTTCTTGGCAGATTTGCTCCAGGTCGTTCAGGTTGGTTGGACGTCGCTTGTGGACTGCAATTTTTAAAGAGCATCCCAGATTCTCAATGGGATTGAGATCAGGACTTTGACTGGGCCACTGCAGGACATTCACCTTTTGTTCTTGAGCCACTCCAGTGTTGCGTTGGCTTTCTCCTTGGGATCACTGTCCTGCTGAAAAATGAATTTCCTCCCAAGCTTCAGGTTTTTAGTGGACTGAAGCAGGTTCTCTTGCAGTAATTCCCATATTTTGCTCTATCCATTCTTCCTTCAGTTTCAACCAATCAATTACCAAAAAACTAAAATCATAGCTTTTACTAAGAAAAAATCAAAGCATAGATGGCAAATTGAAGGTCAGCCGATTGAGCAAGTTCAATCGTACAAATATCTTGGCCTAGTATTTCAATCCTCTGGCTCGCATCACCTACATAGCAAATCAATGACTCTCAATGCCTGTCGAACTATGAAAGCGCTTTTAACATTCTACTATACTAAAGGAGGGCAAGCTTTTATCCCAGCCCTCAAAATCTTTAATACTAAGATCATCCCTCAAATGACATATGGCGCTCAAGCAAGTGTAAACATAAAATTTAATGACTTTGAGGTAGTCCAAAATATATTTTTAAGAACAATAATGGCCCTACCTAAATGTATACCTAACTGCATACTTCAACTTGAGGCAGGAGTTCCAACTATTGAATCTAAGATTTGGTTTTATAGAATTAATACATGGCTAAAATTATTTTTCAATCCAATAGGTTTATCCCCTGATATTTTAATAGATAACTTTCATTCGCCATGGGCACAATTAATATCTGATAAACTTTCAAAATTAGGCTTTTCATTCCATACTGTTCAACAACTTGGTTTCGAAAATGCCTCAAGAAATATACGCCAACATTTGAAAGATATCGATTTTCAACATCAATTATTATTAGTTAAAAATCAAAGATATAACCCCAGATATTTTGTTCCAATGCCATATCTGTCCAATCTAAATATTCCCAAATACCGTAAGGCATTTACCATGATAAGATTAAATGTTCTTCCCTCGGGTCTCCTGGAAGGGCGCTATGCGAAGGTCCCTTACATAGATCGTCACTGTCCATGTGGAGAGGGAGTGGTTGAAAATAATATCCATGTCTTGCTTTACTGTTCGTTCTATAACATTATTCAACAACAATTCATTTTACCCTTAATCACAAATATAGAACATAAACCATGGATAGCTTTGGATCAATACCTTCTGGAAGATCACTCTCCAAAAATATCACTCTCAATAGCAAAATTCTCTGCAGCAGCTATACTTCTTAGATCTAATATTATGAAAAACTCACAAAATATACCCAGACTTGATAATAATAATACTTCTAAATAAATTTTAGAATAGTGTATATTCCGATACTGAACCCAATCTAGAATTTGAAGAACTAACAAGTTATTCTTGACCAATGTATTTTCTTAATATGATTTTAATGTTTGTACTGCTTTTATCTATGCTTGGCCAATGGGCTGTAACAATAAATTACTTACTTACTTACTTACTTACTTCAGTTTCAACAAGATGCCCAGTCCCTGCTGATGAGAAGCATCCCCACAGCATGATGCTGCCACCACCATACTTCACTGTAGGGATGGTGTGTCTTGAGGCATGGGCAGTGTTAGGTTTGCACCACCCATAGCACTTTGAGTTTTAGCCAAAAAGTTCTATCTTGGTCTCATCTGACCAAAAAACCTTTTCCCACATCACAACTGGGGCACTTCCATGCATTCTGGCAAACTCCAGACATGTTTTCAGATGGTACTTTTTGAGTAATGTCTTCTTTCTTGCCAGCCTTCCATACAGGCCAGTCTTATGCAGAGCTCTCAATATGGTTGACTGGTGCACCATTACTCCATTCCCAGCCACTGAACTCTGTATCTCCTTCAAAGTGATTGTTGGCCTCTCTGTGGCTTCTCTCACAAGTCTCCTTCTTGTTTGTGCGCTGAGTTTTGAGTGACGGCCTTTTCTTGGCAGTGCCTGGGTGGTATGATGCAGCTTTGACTTCCTGATTATTGATCCAACTCTACTCACTGGGATATCCAAACACCTGGATATTATTTTGTACCTTTTTCCTAATCTATGCATTTGTATTACATTATCTCTCACTTCTGTAGCAGCTCTTTGGTCTTCATTTTCCTTCAGATCCACAGCTTGACCAATGATCCTTCAACAGTGGGGTGTTTATCCTGACAATGTGACAGCAACTTTAATGGTTCACACACAGCTTGGAAAAGTTACTTTTTTGAACTACAACTCCCATCAGCTCAACAGTGGCCATGCTGGCTGGGGCTGATGGGAGTTGTAGTTCAAAAAAGTAACTTTTCCAAGCTCTGGGTTCACAAGTGGAGGCCAATGGTAAGGTAACTGTGTCCTCAATAGGGCAATTTCATCTGTGTAAACTGGGAGTTTCCACAGCACAGAGGCAGAATACTTATGCAAGCAACAGGTTTCAGTTTTTTATTTCTTACAAACATTTTCCAACATAAAACCAATGTCACCTTACAATAATTGATTTTGAATTTCAGTGTTTCAAAATAAAATATACAGAACGAAATTACAATGTACCATTTGTAATTCTGTAATATGAGAGCATTGGTCAGGGGTCTGAGTCAGTGCAAGGCACTGTAAATATTTAAGGGAAAAGGTGTGAACAATTATACATTTGGGGATCATGACATGTAATTTAAAAAAAATAAAAGCAGAGATTTCAAATATAAGAGAAGCCTAGGTACCTAGCAAAGGTACAGTTTGCAGCTGTATGAAAACTAGGTTATGCCCACCCTTATATTAAATCATTTGGAGGACATTTAAAGGAGGCATGAGATATAATTATGTCCCCAAAGTGGCATATTTTTCCAAAATGGTTTTAGATTATGCTGCTTAACCCTCCTCCCCCTTTTGATTCTGATTCAAGAAAAACTGATTTTCTTTCAAGAGAAGGAAAAGCTTGTAAGTTGATATGTTTCAGTGCACCAGCCTCTGTTGTGAAAACAATACAAAGTGTTGGGTTTGAGATAGTTTATATTCCAGCTCTATAAAGAAATCTATGGGGAAAAGTTAGCCTTTTTTGTCAACGTATAATCTTGAAATATTATCCTACTTAGTTTCTCTCTTACCCCGCCTCTCCACACAAATGAATTAAGCTGATTTGATTGACAGGGGAAAACTGTCAACTGGCTTTGTTAACTGGCTCAACTTGTTTTATTGATTGGGCTACTGAATCCATTGCATCCTTTCTATGGGCTTGTTGGCACCATGGGTGCATTGTTTTTCCAGGGACAATAGGATGACATCTTAATTGTCCATACATATCTGGCAGGATGAAGTTGGGTGTAGAGCTTTGCTGAAAATGCAGAAGCATTAGTTTGTCTAGTGTTTGTCACATGTTAAATATAGCTAGATGGTTTGGATAAGTATCCTTCTGCAGGCAGATGCAGATGCATTATTATTCCACTGCAAAGTGATCTACAGGCATCCCACAGTTAACTTCCTACATGGAGCTTTTGTTTTGTTTTAGTCCAGAGCACTTTGGTAATAGTAAATATAAATCTGGGGCGGATCTTCATGTCTCCCAAAATGTCACAGTATTTCTCTTATAAAGTCCCAAGGAAAGCTAAAAGCTAATGAAAATATAGGGCTACCTTTAGGAAACTGCCGGTTGATCATTTAGAAGACACCCTAATGGGAATGATAGTCCCTGTGACCTTAGGAATCTAGTTAAACATAATGCAATTCTGAAAAACTTTTGGATGGATTTAAAAGAAGATTAGACAAATTCATGGAGAATAAGGCTATCAATGGCTACTAGCTATGACATTAGTATGTTTCTGAATACCAGTTGTTGGAAACTGCAGGACAGAGTGTCTTGCACTCAGATGCTGCTTGTGGGCTTTCCATGGGCATCTGGTTGGCCACTGTGAGAGCAGGATGCTAGACTAGAGAGGCCATTGGCCTGTTCCAGCAGGCTCTTCTTGTTCTTAAAACCCCCGACCTTAAATTTCTACAATGTGGCATGGTTCAAAGTGTGCAAATGGAAAGTACTTCCAGTTGCACATGGTCCTCTGTACTCTTTATTTAAGTAACTGCTGAGCTTTCCTTTCCACTTGGATTGCCTTCAATGCTGCATTCCTTGCTGCTCCAGAGGATCCCCCTGCAGGATTCTTTGCAGCAGGTTTTGGGGGATGCTGGAATCTAGTTGGGAAGAAACTGGTGATTTCCCAGGTACACCCACGAGTGCTTTCTGCTTGTACGTGGGGATCATTTGACATTTGGGGATCAGATGTAGGGAAAGTGCTGCTGCACTCAGGACATGTTTACAAACTTCCCACAGGCATCTGGTTTGGCCACTGTGAGAACAGGATACTGGACTAGATGGGTCTTTGGCCTGATCCAGCAGAACCTTTCTTATGTGATGTTTTCTGCCTTTCAAATATCAGTTGTCATATTTTCTTTGACTGGAATTGCATTTATTAAAGTTGAGTGTTTTGTAATACCGGTTGCACAAACACCACCTGCTGGTGTGTAAATATTTTTCTTACCTACTGTCAGAATTATGATAGCTTCCAGGGCTTATTAGCATACACTGTGCATTTCATCACATTAAATTAAGATAAGTTAGATACGTTTCCTGCTTCAATGTTAGATATAGGACAGCTGGCCTTATTGACCCGGATAATGATAATTTACTTGGGCTGCACTTTTCAAACAAAAGAACTGTGAGAAGACTCATGTCACTGAATGAAGAATGTCCATCATATTTGTGGAACAGAGACATGAACATCCAATTAGTGAATTAGTCAGTAGAAAATATCATTTGTTAAAAGACTGATTCTGAGCACTGATTTATAGCCACAAAGCCTTTTATTTATAACTTGCTTTCCCCTAGTGCAACTGAAAAGGGAAGCATTTTAACATGTACACAAGCTACGCGGGAGGAGAGAAAGGCAGTTAACCTTCCTCTTAGGGAATATTTGTCAAAATGCTCTATTAAAAAGGGGGAACCTGCTAAAGAAGCATCTTAATGATGATGATTGGCCAATTTATTCCAGTGATAAATAATTAACATATATATGGTGCATGGATGGGAAACCTTTGGCTTTTCCAATGTTGCTGGACTCCAGCTCCCATCAGGCCCAGCCAGCATGGCCAATGGTCTGGGATGATGGGAGGTGTAGTTTGGAAACATCTGGATGGCCACAGATTCCCCACTCCTGATACAGTGCTTTAGTGTTCAAGGGACTTCATGCTGTAATCTGTACAACAATCCTATAAAGTAGGGCAGTATTGTTATATTGTGGGTGGGGACTGAGACAGTGGCTCACCTAAGGGTAATTAAAGAGTTAATGAAAGAAGTGAGATTTGAACTGATCAGCAGCCTTTAAAACAGTTTGGGTAAAAATAAAAGTTTTGGATGAGGTTTTACAAAGTGTTTCCTCAATTTAAGTTGCTCTGGTAAGGTCTCCTTGCATATATTTGTTTTTAAAAACTGAGTATATTGAAAGAGTGATTTTTTTTAAGGATAATTCAAGTGCATTAAATTTGCCCTTTCAAGTGTGTGTATATGTGGCCAGCCTTCAGTAAACCCTAAAACAATCAGGGTGATGTACATATACAATAAGATGTTAGACTGGCAAACCTTTTAGAGTAAGTCCTAACTCTGGCTTGGAGGCTCCAGTGTGCACATAGACCACAAGGACCACCTGCACGTACATCTCTGTGGTGTGTGGCTGCTCCTTTGTTTGAAATGAGTGGAGAATACACTGCAACTTTTTGCTGAAAGTCCCACTTCCTTCTAAATGCAGGCTCTTCATCGATAGTCTTGGTGACTGAGTGTGAATGAAATGAGGCACTCCCCCCTTTTTTGTTTTTGTTTATACAGTCAATAATCTTTTGTCATTAATGGATGTGTCTCCATGACACAAATACCTGCAACACAATGATTATATAGGACCATTTTCCATCCAGTCCTGCTCTTGCTTTACAGTGGTGTGTATGTAAGTACATGGGCATGAAATCTTAAGAGTGTAATCCTTAAAGTCTTATTGCACACTGAGACTGAAGGCAAACCAAACATTCTAACAGCAATTGCATGGCTCTGTGTATGCAGAGACAGTGGGGATGGGGGACAGTTGAAGGGACATAATCAGTGGATGGAAGGGGGGGAGGTTAATCCCTCCTGTGACCCCTCCAAGCTGGACTCAATTCCTATTTTAGAGTCATCTGGTGGGGCGCAGTTAAAAAGATCCAGAGACAGTATTTGGAGAGGAAATCAGTGGGAAGTGTTAAAACACCTTCCCTCTGGTCCACCACTTCTTTCTGCAAGTGTTTCATGCCTCCTGTATTCATACTACAAAGAAATACCGTGTTAGGAATCACATATTTCCAGGTAAACATGCACACAGGATTAGGATGTAGATCTGTTCACAGATTTTGAGGGTCTTGGTATTTGAGCAGATAAATTGCCATCTGAAAAAGTTAAAGAATATGTCTTGGCTGCCTCAAATTAAAGAAGAAAGTATTTGAAATTCCTTGTTTCTTCAGGGGTGCTTACAGATCTACCTCCGAGAGGATTCAGTGTGATTTTTATCTGCTGCTGGCTGAGCTTAGCTTCCATCTGCTTGAAATTGTGCACAAACTCAAGTCTGAGTCCAGCTCATGAATTTTCTCTTCACCTATGCATACTTATCTGGTTAAACATTTGCTCAGCATCTCCTTTTTAAAAAAGATAAATCAATCCACTTAAAAAAAAAACTTTAAAAGCCCTGTTCAGGGCAAGATAGGTTGGCTTCATGCTTGTTACAAGGGCGTGTCAATTAGCACTGTGCACCATTCCTTTGGCTACAGTCAGGAAGAGTGAGTTTTTCTCTTCAGTCTTCTTCAGACAAACTCTGAACATGTGAAGGAGGAGTGGGACTGCAGTGGCTAACCACACCCCTGACATCACAGCACTCTTCTGGCCCTGCTCTCTGACATCTGTGCATTGTGCTGAATACACAGAAGGGGCCCTTACATGTGCATAGCTGTACAGGTGAAGGGGTCCCATTCATGCATTCAAGCGAATGTGAGGACATTAGGGGGTGCGGCCAGACTGGTGACCCAATCTTGGGGTCAAGGCTAGCTGGTGTAGTGCTGCTCTCCCTTCCTCTGCTCACAATAAATGCCTAAGGATGTGTCTGAAGAGGTCTTTAAACACAATGTGTAAGAGAAAGTTTTAAGTCTACCTAAAATGGAGTAACTATTTGTTCTATGGTGGGCTCGCCACTCATATGATATATGTCTGGATGCATTCTTTCTAGGTACTTTCATCACATTTACTTTCTTTTAAAAAATGGTATCTATTGTGCTTTAAATGCCCTCAGATAAATTAGGATAGCTTGTCTGTCCTCTGCAAATTCAAGATTAATTTCTTGAATTGCATTCTACATTGTGTAGTTCTTTTCAGTATTGCAGCATTGGAACCTAGTTTGAATAACTATAGTTTTTTAACTACCAAGCCCCATTATGCCATTAGGAATACAATTTCCCAATGTTACACATGGCAGCACTAGGAAAATGACATAGCTTACTCCTATGATCCACTTGCATCATCATGGCAGCACAGACTTAAAGGATGCTTGGCTCAGAGAATTAGCAAGCAAGTTTCTAGTTACAACCCAAAGAAGGATAGAAAAGTGGGTAAATATGGACTTTTAAAACACCAGGACAGGACACTCTGCTGTTGCCTGTTCTGGTATCCTGAAAGATGTCTGGATCTAGACATGGATGCTGTAAGCCAGCCTTCACCAACTCAGTTCCTTCCAGATGTTGTTGTACCGCTCCCATCAGGCCTAGCCAGCAAGGTTGGCAAATGCTGCTTTAGGCTGAGGATATCTTCCCCGTGGTGGTAGGCAGGGCCCATGAGAGAGGGGTGCAGGGGGTACATCGTACCTGGGCCCGGGGTCAAAAAGGGGGCCTGGGAGCCAAAGGAGGGGAGCTTCCTTTTCCTCATAAGAACATAAGAACAGCCTGCTGGATCAGGCCAGTGGCCCATCTAGTCCAGCATCCTGTTCTCACAGTGGCCAACCAGGTGCCTGGGGGAAGCCCGCAAGCAGGACCCGAGGGCAAGAACACTCTCCCCTCCTGAGGCTTCCGGCAACTGGTTTTCAGAAGCATGCTGCCTCTGACTAGGGTGGCAGAGCACAGCCATCACGGCTAGTAGCCATTGATAGCCCTGTCCTCCATGAATTTGTCTAATCTTCTTTTAAAGCCATCCAAGCTGGTGGCCATTACTGCATCTTGTGGGAGCAAATTCCAGAGTTTAACTATGCGCTGAGTAAAGAAGTACTTCCTTTTGTCCGTCCTGAATCTTCCAACATTCAGCTTCTTTGAATGTCCACGAGTTCTAGTATTATGAGAGAGGGAGAAGAACTTTTCTCTATCCACTTTCTCAATGCCATGCATAATTTTATACACTTCTATCATGTCTCCTCTGACCCGCCTTTTGTCTAAACTAAAAAGCCCAAATGCTGCAACCTTTCCTCGTAAGGGAGTCGCTCCATCCCCTTGATCATTCTGGTTGCCCTCTTCTGAACCTTTTCCAACTCTATAATATCCTTTTTGAAATGAGGCGACCAGAACTGTACACAGTATTCCAAATGTGGCCGCACCATAGATTTATACAACGGCATTATGATATCGGCTGTTTTATTTTCAATACCTTTCCTAATTATCGCTAGCATGGAATTTGCCTTTTTCACAGCTGCCGCACACTGGGTCGACATTTTCATCGTGCTGTCCACTACAACCCCGAGGTCTCTCTCCTGATCGGTCACCGCCAGTTCAGACCCCATGAGCGTATATGTGAAATTCAGATTTTTTGCTCCAATATGCATAATTTTACACTTGTATATATTGAATTGCATTTCCCATTTTTCCGCCCATTCACTCAGTTTGGAGAGGTCTTTTTGGAGCTCTTCGCAATCCCTTTTTGTTTTAACAACCCTGAACAATTTAGTGTCATCAGCAAACTTGGCCACTTCACTGCTCACTCCTAATTCTAGGTCATTAATGAACAAGTTGAAAAGTACAGGTCCCAATACCGATCCTTGAGGGACTCCACTTTCTACAGCCCTCCATTGGGAGAACTGTCCGTTTATTCCTACTCTCTGCTTTCTGCTTCTCAACCAATTCCTTATCCACAAGACAACGTCTCCTCTTATTCCATAACTGCTAAGCTTCCTCAGAAGTCTTTGGTGAGGTACCTTGTCAAACGCTTTTTGAAAGTCTAAGTACACTATGTCCACTGGATCACCTCTATCTATATGCTTGTTGACACTCTCAAAGAATTCTAATAGGTTACTGAGACAGGACTTTCCCTTGCAGAAGCCATGCTGGCTCTGCTTCAGCAAGGCTTGTTCTTCTATGTGCTTAGTTAATCTAGCTTTAATAATACTTTCTACCAGTTTTCCAGGGACAGAAGTTAAGCTAACTGGCCTGTAATTTCCGGGATCCCCTCTGGATCCCTTTTTGAAGATTGGCGTTACATTTGCCACTTTCCAGTCCTCAGGCACGGAGGAGGACCCGAGGGACAAGTTACATATTTTAGTTAGCAGATCAGCAATTTCACATCTGAGTTCTTTGAGAACTCTCGGGTGGATGCCATCCGGGCCCGGTGATTTGTCAGTTTTTATATTGTCCATTAAGCCTAGAACTTCCTCTCTCGTTACCACTATTTGTCTCAGTTCCTCAGAATCCCTTCCTGCAAATGTTAGTTCAGGTTCAGGGATCTGCCCTATATCTTCCACTGTGAAGACAGATGCAAAGAATTGTTATGTCATTTCCTGCTGGCTCCCATTCTGCAAGCCTGCTACAAATGGTGCTTTTTTTCCCTTTCCCCCCTAACTTGTGCAAAAAAGCATAACATTGTTCAAACAAATATTTGTATTTCTGTTGGATTTTGAAAAAGCAATCAAACTTGAGAATTTTTTTCATTTTTTATGACACTTACTCTGGAAGAAACTGAGCATGCTCGGTGGCCAAGGTAACAAGAGGAAGCGATACTTTGACCTTAAGAGGGCGTGGTCATTAGGAAGCTAGATTAACCCTTCCCCTTTAGTATGAAAGGAAAAATGCGGTTTGAGGGCTCATATAAGGTAAGCAGTGTGAACCTTTAAATCCTATCACAATGAGAAAATCATCTCTCCAAAATGTATTCTCACAAATCAGGAGCCCAGAAAAGAAAAGACAAGACAAGAAAGAATGAGAGGAAAATGAAAAAAGGGGTCAACAAACGCTCTTTCAATTTGGATTAAGTGTGGCTTCAAAACTTTTTTCATTGAACTCACCTACAGAATTGGAGCAAGAAGAAACTGTTGGAAACCTCATCCCCAAACAAGGAGCAGTTGATTTGGGTAATCATGCACAGTATTTTGATGAAGGGGCAGATGCAGAAAATGAAAATGGAAAACAAAGAAACAGACATACAGACACATGTGGAAGTGAATTTGGAAGATGAGAGGAGTAATCATAATGTAGGCCTTGACATTGGATGTATCACAACCGAGTTTCCATCTCAAAAGGAAATAGCAAAGTATGGTACGAATGGTCACATCCCTCTGCCTAAAACATTTCCAAAAGACACCTGCAATCAAGTGTTCCCAGAAAGCATACTGAAATTTCAAAGCACTAATGAAGAACTACATGTAAGAGACTGGCTTGTCTGGAGTCAACAGAAACAAGCTTTATATTGCTTTCCATGTCGATTATTTTGGCACAAGACAGTCAAGACTAGCACTTCTGCATCTAAGTCTGCACTGGTATCTGCTGAAGGCTGGGATTCTAATGGGAAGTGGTGGAAACTTTCCTACAGGATCCCAAAACATGAAAAAGGCAATAGTCACAGAGAATGTTCCCTAGCTTGGCGAGAACTAGAAAGGCGCCTGCTGTCTGAGACAGGAGTTGACATCATCTTAGAAGCGTCAATCAAAACTGAAGCTGTGAAATGGTACAACCTTTTAAAGCGTATCATCGATGTTGTACTCTTCTTGGGAGAACGTGGTCTAGCATTTTATAATAATAAACAACATTGAACTGGTGATTGAAACAATGGAAACTTTTTAGGACTCATTGAACTGCTCTCCAGGTGGGACCCCATCCTTCAGGAACATGTGCTAAGTGTAGAGGAGTCACAGAAAAGGAGTGAGCGGCTTCAAGTTCATGATCTGTCCCCTGACTCACAAAATGAATTTATTGCCGAATGCTCGAATCTTGTGAAACAACACATTTTGCTTGAGAGGCAAAGTACTTTGCAATAATAGTAGATTCCACACCAGATTCTTCCCATATTGAACAAACAACATTTCTTTTGAGATACGTACTTTTAAAAGAAACGCAGTATGAGATTCAAGAAAGATTTCTCAAGTTTGCAGATTGTAGCAACAAAAGAGGGGAAGAAATTGCTCAGTTGATAACTGATACATTGAAAGAACATGCTATTCCCCTCAGTGATTGTAGAGCTCAAGGCTACGATAATGGGGCAAATATGGCCGGAAAATACAACGGTGCACAAGCAAAAATACAAGAACAATGCTCAACAGCAATTTTTTCACCTTGCGGTTGTCACACACTCAACTTATGTGGAAATGCTGCTGCTGAATGCATACCTGAAGCAATAACCTTTTTCGGAACAATTCAAACTGTGTACCACCTGTTCAGTTCCAGTGCTAAACGGTGGGAATTACTACAAAACCATATTGGTTGTTCTCTTCATGGTATGTCTGAAACAAGATAGTCAGATCGTGTTGAATGTGTAAAGCCTTTTGCAGCTCACTTGCCTGGCATTAAATTAGCACTGGAAGACCTCCTAGAACTAAATTTGACGGCCAAAACAAGAAATGAAGTCCATGGAGTTTTATGTGACATCTTTTGCCTGTGTGTTAATGTCAGCCGTGTGGTACAAAATATTAGCTGGCATAGATATTTGCAACAAGGTCATCCAAGCTAGAGATGCCACACTGGATGTTGAAGTAGCAAACATAGAAACTCTCCTCACAGAGCTGACAAAACTTCAAAAGAACTGGAAATGCACGTGGAATGAAGCCAAATTGGTTGCATCAAACCTAAATATAGAAATAAAACTCTCCCGTAGATGTGATGGAGTTAGGCGCAAGAGGGCAAGGCCTCATGACGACAGCACACCTGATGCTAACTTGGAAGAAATGAATGACACAGATGATACTCCAGAAGAGGCCTACTTCAGAAAGTGTGTGTTTTACGTTTTGGTAGACAATGTTATAGCAGGATTAACTGTCCGCTTCAATGCTGTTAAGCAGTTGGCAGAAAAATTCGATTTCTTGTGGAAATATCTCACCATGTCCAAAAGTGATGTGGAGAGAAAAGCTTTATCTTTATCAGGGCAAAATCCTGCTGACCTTAACGGTGATGATTTTGGAAAAGAAATGCAATATTTACCCTCAGTACATAAAGCAAATTTTGTAAATGCACAGTTAAAGCCATTAGATCTGTTGAACTTGTTAACAGAGCACAGACTTGGTGACCCAAACAAATGTTTGTGTTAGCTTAAGAATACTATTAACAATTCCAGCAACAGTAGCTTCTGGAGAGAGGTCATTTAGCAAACTTAAGCTAATTAAGAATTATTTAAGGTCTACAATGTCTCAGGCATACAAATAAAATGATGATGATGATGATGATGATGATGAGGAACGTCTTGTGAATTTGGCCAGGCTAAGTATTGAATCAAACATTGCCAGAACAATTAATTTTCATGCTGTGATTTGAAATTTTTCACAAAAAAAGGCCAGGAAAGCTCTTTTTTTTAAGTAAATAGGAAGTTTATCTACCTTGTTTCTGTGTGAATTCTTTCTCCTTATCTGTATTGTAGCATAAACAAAGATGTTCAAATCAATTGTGCTTTCTTATCTCTGATCCTCTTTTATTTTATTTATATTTATTTATATTTATCGTGGAGGGAGTATAAGAGCATAAGGCCTTAAATGCAGAAAATTAGCAGAGCGCTCCACTCCACCCCTCTCTCGTCTTCCATACCCTTTTTGCCCTTTCAGGCTACAGCTCATGGCATAAAACCATAGTCGATAAAAACAGAATGACTAATGGAGAAGGGAAGGGGCCCAAAAGAAACTTTGTACCCCCTGATAAAATTCCTCTCAGAGGCCCTGGCGGTAGGCATTGCACCCATAGTTGCCTCCTTGCACAGCACTGTGGTAGAATGGCATTTATAAGGTAATAGAGGTGATATGAATCCAGTGTGGCCATTCATAATTATTACCCACATGTTATGATCCTAGTGGTTCCAAGGCCCATGAAGAAAGATGGCACCACCATGCATAACATACAGGACTTGCATAGAGGTTGTGTCCCTCTCAGGGTAGAACTGCTGCTGTACTTGGCCAGCATTAATCCTCAAATTGATACACTTTTACTCAGAAAAATTCAGTGGGACCTACCCCCAAGTAAGTGCACGTAGAGTTGCAGCTGAGGAATGCAGCAAAAGTCCAGTTCTGGCAGCTTTTGTCTAAGCCACCATAGCTCAAGATAGATTTATAACATCAGGCTAGAAATCTGTTTCAAAAAATAGTCTTAACAGCATCCTTGTGAATGACTGTCAATTCCTTTGTGTGCCATCATGAAAAGTTTCACAGTTCTTTGATCTGCGGTGGTGGTTGGAGGTGTTTGATTAATTCCCACATTTCTTATTTCCAGTAAAAATATTTCTCTCTTGGCACTGCTGTGGCATCATTAGCTTGTCATCTCTCTTTAGCCATAAACTATTTGCGGGCATAGGTTGCATCTAGCTTTATATATTGGACAGCCAGATCACCTTGGCTTTAATCTTGGTTTGGGATTCTTTATTGCTTCTTGAAAAGCTGTGCCATTTTTTAAACGAAATGTTTAAATACACTTGTGAATTTCAGAATTGACGTACATACCTCTTGCAGCATCAAATTTGCTGATTGCTCACCGCCTGCTTTTCAAAACCCTGACACTTTAAATTGTCACTTCCCTACCATGAGGCTGTCAGTAACCATCAGTTGCAGATGGATGTAACAGATTTGCTACCTTCTGGCTGCACTGCAATTACGGGGGGGGGGGAATTATCCAAACGCTGGTAAACTTAATTGCAGTATCCTGATACTACCAGTAGGTGTCGTTGCTTCCTTGCTCTCTTTGTTTTCTGTAGCTCAAGTCTTTCTAAAGTTTTGCTCCAACATAGGCTTTTCTTTTGTAACTGAACTTTTCTGTTGTAGAAGGGATTTTCTTGTATAACAGAACTTTTCCAGCTATTAACCATGGATTTCCTGTAGATAAAACTCTGCCATTGATAATAACATCATTATCACTAGTGAGTCAATTAAAAACATGAAAAAGTTAATAAAAATTGGCTTGTAATGAGCTTGAATGTAGCACAGGCAGCAATCCCATTGAATTCAACAGGATTTACTTTTGAGTAGACAGGTATAGTTTTGTACCAGTTAATGTGCTTAAAAGAGACCTCTGAGTTGACTGATGTAATCGTTACAATTACTGTGAAACTGGAAGGCATGGTAATTGGTCAGTAGGTAATGGGGACCTTGGAAACAATGTTCTTTTAATATAGGATCAGCCACCATCATTTTGTTTAGGACTGCCCCGACAATCCTATCCTCTTGGTGCCTCATGATTTTTATTTTTTAAAATTAATTTCTTACATTTACATCTCATCTTTCCTCCGAGGAGCTCAAGGTGGCATTAAAAACATGGTTCTTCCCTCCCCATTTGATCCTCACAACAATCCTGTGAGGTAGGTTAAGTTAAGAGACAGGGACTGGCCCAAGGTCATCCAGTGAGCTTCACGGCTGCATGGGGATTTGAATCCTGGTCTCCCAGGTTCTAGCCTGACACTCTAACCACTACACCACAAAATTTATATATCATTTGATTGTAAACAGAACTTCTAAGCGGTTTACAAAAAAAAATGATGTGTTGACACGGAAACCCAGTGTTAGTTGGAAATGTGACTGCTTGACTGCCTGTTACTACTGAATGAGCATTTAGTACCAACAGTTACTTGCCACTGCACTGGACTTGCAGTTTACTATACTGAGATGAGCAAGCGACAGGTGGAGGCAGGAGGAGAGGAAATAAGGTACTGGATCATAGTGCTTATCTTCTTTCCTTAAAATTCACAGTATATACACTGAGAATTGAAGCTGCATCTCCAGGGCCAACTAATCAGACCAGAGCTGAGATGGTGCTGAATCTGTGCACAGCTTTTAAGAACATAAGAATATAGAAAGCACCCTGCTAGATTAGGCTAAACAAGAGCCCTGCTGCAGCAGGCCAAAGCCCCATCAAATCCAGAACTCTGTTCTCACAGTGGTCAACCAGATATCTATGGGGAAGCCTGCAGACAAGACTTGAGTGCAATACCACTCTCCTCACATAAAGATTCCCAGCACCTGGTATTCATGTAGTACTTAGTGGTGGTGGAGAGCACCGGTGGGGCTTCATTGCTCTCCAGCTTCCTGACACCGTGGGCCCCTGCTGCTCACCAAGAGGGAGAGACATTCCTGCTGCCATGTGCTGCACCATGCCAAGCTCCCCACACCTCACCCCTCCCTCTTGGTCAGCGGCAGCAACGCCATGACATTGGAAAACAGAGAGCAACAGAGCCCTGGCCACTGGTAGTATGTAGCCATCATGGCTAGTAGCCATTGATAGTCTTATCCTCCATGAACTTGTCCAACCCATTTTTAAAGATATCCAAGTTGTTGGTGGCTATCATGACATCTTGTGGGAATGTGTTGTTATGTGCGATATCTTCCCCCTCCCCAATGTCTTGCATCTGAAATTCAAACATGAAGCCTACATTGAAACTGGCTCTTTTCCTGGATTAACAATGTTTGCAAAGTATACATTCCCAGTTAAAAAGTTCACGCTGAGAGTGTACACTTTGCCTACAGCAGGTACAGGGAGCCTTCGGCCCCCCAGATGATGCTGAACGACAACTGCCATAATCCCTGGCCGCTGGCCATGCTTGCTTGGACTGATGGGAACTGTAGTTCATCAACATCTGAAGGGCCAAAGGTTCCCCACACCTGGCCTACAGCCACAATGGCCTTTTCGCAAGGATCTCTCAAAAGGTTTTCCCAGCATACTCTTTAGGAAACTAAAAGTGCCTTAGCATCAGGTATGACTTCTGATTTCAGTTCTTTGTCTTCTGGGTGATATTCTAAAAAAAGAGATAGATTAAGAGTGAAAGTAGGCAGGTGCAGGCAAATGGGTATGTATGGGGCACTGTGAGTAACCATTTGGTCCATATTTATATCTGAGCTTAAGCGTAGCAGCAAAACATGAAACCTCCTCTAATCAGTGTTCCTAGCATATGTGTGTGCACAGTGCTTGGATGGTGGTGCTTGTCCACAGCACCTTGCCTAACTGGCATCTTTCAGTGATTCACATGGTAACAGGACCTGAATGCGTTTTGATGGCACTCAGAGGCATCAGGGTTGACAGATATGTAGAACAAGAATAATTCAGATATTTAAAACAAAATTTTCTTACCTTCCTGTTCTAGAGAATGCTTCTTTGGGGAAGATAAAACATTTTGTTATTATACAAGCAATCCTGGCAACCAAATATTTTGAGCCAAGGGCATCAACAGTATAGCTCTGACTTTGCCTTGCTTCAAAACTTGATTTCCTTCTTGAAGATCAGACAAACAAATGATGAATCCTGTCTTACCACCCCCTTGTTCTCTCTCTGTCACACAAACACACACACTATGGAGGCTTTCAAAAATTCTCCTCCTTTCTTCCTGGGTTTTGGCGTTCCAGATTACTGAGTTGTGTTTCCAGAGAAGAACTGGTGTATTAGAAATCCTACCTTAGAAGTTGTATTATACTGAGCAAAGCTATTGGTCCATTCAGCTCAGTATTGTCTACACTGACCTGAAGGATTTCAGACAGGGGTTCCTCCCAGTCCTACCTTGAGGTGCTAGGGACTGAATCGGGGACCTTCTGAGTGCAAAACAGATGCTCTACCACAGAGTTATGGCCCTCCTCACAAATTCTACATTTGTTTC
Source organism: Rhineura floridana (assembly GCF_030035675.1). Lineage (NCBI taxonomy): Eukaryota > Metazoa > Chordata > Lepidosauria > Squamata > Rhineuridae > Rhineura > Rhineura floridana. The sequence continues at coordinate 76,973,975 of NC_084486.1, read as the reverse complement.
AGTTTCTGATTTTTTTTTTAAAAAAAACATAGTACTGTCCCTGTGCAATTTGGCATAGCTTCCTATTCATTTGTGTCTTTCCCTCTACTCTGTGTTATGTAGTGCATGCGTATGGACGCTGCAAAAAAATAAACCTCATGTGATCACAATCTGCTTGCATCAAGCTTCTTTTTCTGGAGTGTGGGGTATTCTACTGATGAGCACCTATACTGTTGCACACTGGCAAAACACAACATAAAAACAAACTGGATGAAATCATACATAATGATGCATTTGTGTAGATTAGTAACAAAGAGGGTGAGGGAAGGAGATGTAAATGCACACTACATATGCTCCCATTCTGGAATTAATTTGGAAATCAGGAGAAGTGAAACAGAGAGTAGAGTGAAGTCACAAAATAAAGGATCAGATCAGGGAAAGTCTGTTTATCCTTAACACATATGTTGACGCCTGTCAAAAGCTGTGTTTTACAACAGCAGACACATTTCTCACCTGTCTACCTTCCTAAGTTGCAGGGGTAATGGTGAATACCTCTGATTTAGTAAATAACTATGGGTCGTATCCAATTCCTACTCTGAGAAAATTCATTGAAATAAATGGATATGACTAACTTAAGTCCACTAATTTCAATGGGTCTCCTCCAAGTAGGAGTTAGCTCTGGTGTTCATAATCCCCAAAGTGTCTTTTCTGATGTATTTGAAATACTAATGTTAGCAACAAATGGAACTGGAATTAAGACGTTTTGGAGCAAACCATACATTTTTATGTTAAGCATGCCCACTGGTGTGTAGGGTACTTGTAGCAAAAGATGTCTTTGTCAGATGAGGAGACTGGATAATATGCTGGTTTACTATTTGCCCAACAAATAGTAAGGAAGGCTGAAGCCCAGGAGACCCAGACACCCAAACCCTTTCTGACAAAAGTGGGTTGCAACTTGCAACCCTGCTGTGCAGACCCACCCCCTGTGAATCCCGATCCTTCTGTAAATTCTGACCCATTTGGGGAAAAGGTAGAAGGAGCACCTAGGCAAGTCTTGACAAAGGACATGATGCTACCAGAGCTGATCCTATGTGACAAAATGCAAAAAGTACAGCACTTGAATATCGATGTGCTGGATACAGGGCCCCCCTTCTTAAATTCTATTTCCTTGAGAGAAGATTCATGTATGGGAAATGGTACAATACAATCATATATTTTCTTTTGTTTTATTGCATTAGTCTATTCTTTTCGTTGTCTTGGGTTTTTTTTTAAATTGTATTGGAAATAAACAACAGTGACAAAGTATGCAGATCCTCTTAACTAGACTGTGCCCCCCTCCCTCATACACCCAGAAAAGTTTAGCTATTTCCGAAACATGGATAGGTAGGTGCCTGATACCAGGTCAAACCATTGGCTCATTCTGTATTGTCAAAACTGACTGGCAGCAGCTCTCTAGGCTTTCAGACAGACAAAATGTCAAACCCTGCCTGGAGTTCGAACTTGGGATCTTTTGCATGCATAACATGTGGTGCTATGGCCCTTCCCCAAGTAACCCCTCCATGCATGTATAAACGATCCATTTATACAGGTGCTATGAGTTATGTGCCTTCATGTCAATTACAGCTTATGGCGACCCTATGAACTGGTGACCTCCAATATGAGTATGAATACCCCCCCCCAAATCACTGTATTCATTTGTGGGTATTACATATGTATCAGAGTAGTAGGGAGCTGTGGAAATGTATCAGTTATCTCAGTACATTCACAGAAGTAAACAGAAGCACAAAATCAGAAGATGAAACACAATGCATACAGTTGGTTGCTAAACTACAAACGTGGCTAATTGGTAGCCTTCCAGATGTTGGACTCCAGCTCTCATTAATGTTTAATGTTTTAATGTATATATCATTGGTGTTTATACTTGTCCACCACTTAGAAGGGTATTTTTGCTTTAAGTGGTATATAAATGAATTAATAGTAGTTACTACAGCTAATGGTCAGGGCCAATAGGAGTTGTAATCCATCACATCAGGAGGACTGCATGATCCCCATCTCTGCCCTAATACATGCATGGGTAGTGCCTTGACATATTCTCTTGTGCCTTTCATAACTGTTGCATAGAGAAGGGCATAATCACTGCAACTCCATAACGACAAAAGCCAGCAGCCTTGTTGCACACAGTTTTTTAAAGGCACTGGAATCCTTACATGCACAAAGGGTATAATCCAGAGTAAATTAATGCATGCTCAAATTTCATTATAATGAATAGGATTTGAATTGTGGGGCTTTAAATCCTAAATATATTATCAGTGTGGCTTTGGTGTTCCTAACTTATCTCTAGGTAGATTAGGCTTAATAACTTAAGCTAGATGACGGAGAGCCTCCAACTTGCATCCTCTGATCGTCACAGCTGAATGGCAATGATCTGTGCAATACAAGCTGATGATTAATTTCTCAATACTTCCAAAATATCTGAATCAGCATAATCTTAATATTTCTAGCCCTCATGTTCATTCACATATAAAAGCGAGATTTATTCGGTTATAAAACTGGGTTAATAAAATATGGAATATAGCTTATTTAAACTAATGTATTACAGAAGAATGTATAAAGATCAACAGTCAAGTAAATTTATAGAAAGATGGGGTTTAATTTGATGATCTAGAATGATACATAGCCAGTCATATATTTTCTTTTGCTCTATTGTATTTGTCTATTCTTTTTATTGTCCAGGGTTTTTTTAAAAATGTATTTTGTAAAAATAAATAAATAAAAATGAAAATAAAATAAAATGGAGACTCATGTAATATGAGTACAGAGTTCCTGGTAATCAGGCAATTTGTAATTGTGTCTGTGGGATAACAGATTTAAGAGAAAATTAATCTGTGTGAGAATGAGCCAGGTGCAATAAAGATTTACAGCACAATCCTAGGCAGATCTTCTCTAAAATAAGTCCCACTTAATTAAATGAGACATACTCCCAAGCAAGAATGAACAGGTGACATATCCACTTACTTGGGATTAAATCCCATTGAACTCAATGAAATTTACATCTGAGGAGGTAAATTTATGCTTGAATACTTAGGCTGCAATCCAATGCATATTTATGTGGAATTAATTCCTTGAAACAAATTGGGACTTCCTGGCATATTTATTTTGAAGTATCAGGCTACACAACAGGTGAGTGTGTATGTGTTCTGAGGAGCTTGAGAATGAATGCAAGAGGCTTTCTTGTAGGGACCATGTGTGAACAGGGACACACATATTGGTATAGAGCCTCTATGCAGTTTACTGAACTGTAAAATTGGAATGAGACTATGAATCTAAACAGCATCTAGTCCAACCTCACCACCCCCACCTCATGCCAGAATAACTATAGAACAGAATCAGACAGAATCATCTATTCACTACTCTGACCGTTGTTGTGCCTACAAACTGACTTGCATACATATAGCAGGCTTGAATGGCATACCCCATGGCCAGTCTACTTTGAAAGGTGAGATGGGATGCATTTCTGATTGTGGTGGAGTAATGTTGTATCAGAGGCAATAGAAGTCTTACAGTGCAATGCTGCACATGCCTACTCAGAGTAAGTCTTGTAGAATTCAACGGTACACACCAAGATTGCAGTACCAACCAATGTGGGAATAGTCTGGTCTCTTCAGATTATATTTGAGAGTTAACTGTGCATTGCAGCTTTAGGGTGTGGACACAGAAAGGATCTCTAGGTTTTTCTAAAGAAACAGACATGTTCAGTGATGAACCAGGAAGGTAGGCTAGTTCTGAGAGCACAGGGCCTGATCCAGCCAAAGTTAAGCATGCTTTTAAAATCTAACTGATTTTGATGGGAGAATGAAGCGCTGACATGTTTTTTCCTACTGAAAATTAAAAGGACCCAGTCTTAGGTAAATCAGCCAGTGCTAAATTCTCCCACTAAGTGGGACTTTACAAAAATGCTTGCTGGATTGGGCCCTATGTGTATTTTGTCTGGAGAAGTATGCATATGCACATTGTACATGGATTTATTTGACTATTGTCATTTGCGTTGGAGAAGAGAGTGTAAGACAAGGGTAGCAAACATGATGACCTCCAAATGTTGTTCAGCTCTAACTCCCATCAGTTGCAGGCAACATGGTCATTGATTAGGGATGATGGAATTTTCAGTCTGACAACATCTGACAGGCACCATATTGGTGAGTCCTGATGTAAGAGGTGTGTGTAGGATCTCTTTGTGCAGCATCAAGAAATGTAAATGTGCCAATCTGGGAAGAGATCTACACATTCTGAAGACAAGCATACATAGCAAAGGGATCTGTGTAGGTGCAACGTGTAGATACAAGTGGTGTGGCTTGCTTGTGCTGGCTTTTGCAGCACACAGTTGTTATATATCTGTTGGTAGAGACAAAAAATGGGCATGTGAGGAATGCAGAAACCAGTAATGATTTGAAATTAATGCTGATGAAAGTTAAAGAGGAAAGCACAAAAGCAGGACTACAGCTGAATGTCAAAAAGACTAAAGTAATGACAACAGAAGATTTATGCAACTTTACAGTTGACAATAAGGACACTGAACTTGTCAACGATTATCAATACCTTGGCACAATCATTAACCAAAATGGAGACAATAGTCAAGAAATTAGAAGAAGGCTAGGACTGGGGAGGGCAACTGTGAGAGAACTAGGAAAGGTCCTCAAATGTAAAGATGTATCACTGAACAGTAAAGTCAGGATCATTCAGACCATGGTATTTCCGATCTCTATGCATGTATGTGAAAGTTGGACAGTGAAAAAAGCGGATAAGAGAAAAATCAACTCATTTGAAACGTGGTGTTGGAGGAGAGCTTTGCGGATACCATGGACTGCGAAAAAGACAAATAATTGGGTGTTAGAACAAATTAAACCAGAACAGTCACTAGAAGCTAAAATGATGAAACTGATGTTATCATACTTTGGACACATAATGAGAAGACATGGTTCATTAGAAAAGATGATAATGCTTGGAAAAACAAAAGGAAGTAGAAAAACAGAAAGGCTAAACAAGAGATGGATTGATTCCATAAAGAGAGCCACAGATCTGAACTTACAAGATCTGGACAGGGTGGTTCACGACAGATGCTCTTGGAGGTCATTAATTCATAGGGTCGCCATAAGTAGTAGTCGACTTGGAGGCACATAACAAGTGTGTGTGTGTGTGTGTGTGTGTGTGTGTGTGTGTGTGTGTGTGTGAGTGTGTGTGTGTGTGTGTGAGAGAGAGAGAGAGAGAGAGAGAGAGAGAGAGGTACTATGCAGCTCACAGCATGCATAGGGGCGAGAAGTGTGCAGAGAGGACACCTATACCTGACAGGGGTGTTTGAGAGAGAGAGAGAGAGAGAGTGTGTCATGGGTGTGTCTGTGGCTTGAAAGTGTGTGCGAGCAGAAGATCTCCGTACCTGTGGGTGGAGCGCGAGGCCAAGTGCGCTCAGGGGATCTGCGCGAGCGAGCTGTATGGCAAGTTGTTGGGACGGGCGGGGGATGTGGGCGAGCGCGCGTCTCCTTCTGGGCAGGGCCACCGGGCCGCGGGGTGTCTCTCTCGCTCTCTCCGCTTGGGGAGCGAACGCGAGAGGAGCGCGGAGCTTTCGCACGGCAGAGGCGGGGAAGCGCGCAAGGGGCTGTCCCCACGTGCCGCTGACGCTGCCGTTCGGTACCGCCGGACCGATCCCGGGCTATAAAGCCGGGCAGGCAGAGCTCGAGCGGGCGCCACTGGCTGCGGACGGCGCTGGCTCCGGGGGCGAGGAGAGTGAGCCGGGCGCTCCCGCTTCCTCCCAGAGCCCGGCGAGAGACCCCGGCGAGCCGCTCCTCCTTTTTGGCTCGCGCCCCAGGACTCGCTAACTAACTGCGCGGCATTTCTCACTCCAGCCTCGGATCCGCGCGGCCGGCACCGGGGAGCAGAAGCCGGTCTCTCCTGTTGCAGCTCCTACCTGCCTTGCCTTTTTCGCTTCTCCGGGGGAGCCTCCAGGCGAAGGTAAGCGGGACTTTGGTCTCCCAGCCCCAGGGCTTTGACCGGCTTTTTGAGGAGCCCCTCCCTTCCAGGCTGGACTTGCTTGAGAGTTTGAGGAAAATGCGGAAGGCGGGATCAGCTTCGCCCCGCCAAGCTGCCGGGAGATGAGCTAGCTGGGCAGCGGAGAGCACCGCAGACTGCGCGCTTCGCTGGCCGGAGGAAGACCCGGCGACCACGGAATCGGAGCCGATTCCTTCCCCTTTATATGGTTGCTGCGCCTCTCGTCAGCTGTAGCAAAGGGGGACTATGGAAGCTGGAGGCAGCCGCTGGGACTGCTGATTGGATTAAGACTTCTCGCTGCCCTCCAGGATCAGACTTGCTAGATCCACCCAGACTCCCCCCCCTTCTCCTCCTGGCAGGGTGTGTGTTAGGGTCACATACACCAACAGACTACAGAGCTCAGGTTGATGTTTAACCTAGAGATCCCGTTCACTGAGAGGGGGGGATTCGCTTCCCTGGCGCACCTGCACCCCCAGCACATGGATGGCAACGGGAGCCTGAACGGGAGCGATGGTGGGGAGAAAGAAGGCCTCCCTTATCCCTTGTACACCACCTTGGCCCTTATCACCCTTGCCACGCTGCTCATGCTCTTCACTGTCTTTGGCAACGTCTTGGTCATCATTGCCATTTTCACTAGCCGGGCCCTCAAGGCCCCTCAGAACCTCTTCCTGGTCTCCTTGGCCTCAGCCGACATCCTGGTGGCCACGCTGGTTATCCCCTTCTCTCTGGCCAATGAAGTGATGGACCACTGGTACTTTGGCAAAGTGTGGTGCGAGATCTACCTGGCCTTAGATGTGCTATTCTGCACCTCTTCCATTGTACATCTCTGCGCTATCAGCCTAGATCGCTACTGGTCAATCACCCAGGCCATTCAGTACAACCTCAAGCGCACACCCCGCCGCATCAAAAGCATCATTTTCCTCGTCTGGGTCATTTCGGCCGTCATCTCTTTCCCACCGCTCATCTCCATCATGAAGCAGGGTGATCCTGACAGCCAGCAAGCCAAGCTGAAGCCAGAGAGCAAGGCACCCAGTTGCAGCATCAACAAAGAGACGTGGTACATCATCTCTTCTTGCATTGGCTCGTTTTTTGCTCCCTGCCTCATCATGATCCTGGTCTATGTCCGTATCTACCAGATTGCAAAGAGGAGGACTCGGGTGCCTCCTGGCCAGAGAAGGGAGGCCGCAGAGAGGAGGCAGAACGGGCTGGCAGATAAGGAGGGCACGCCTGCAATGACCAAGCTGAATGGGGAGAAGGCAGCAGTGGCAGGAGGAAGCCAGGAAAGGGAAGAAGTCAACGGCCTTGACTTGGAGGACACCTCCTCCTCGGAACACAATGAGACTCCTCAGGCCAGGAAACAGGAGAGGCCACAAAGAGGCAAAGGTAAAACCAAACTAAGCCAGATTAAGCCTGGGGACACTTTGCCCAACAGAGCAGAGGAGGAAAGGAACGCAAAAGCTTCCAGGTGGAGGGGCAGGCAGAACCGAGAGAAGCGCTTCACCTTTGTGCTGGCGGTTGTGATTGGTGTTTTTGTGGTTTGCTGGTTCCCTTTCTTCTTCACCTACACGTTGACTGCTGTTTGTAAGAGCTGCCCCGTGCCTCATACCCTCTTCAAGTTCTTCTTCTGGTTTGGTTATTGCAACAGTTCTTTGAACCCTGTCATCTATACCATCTTCAACCACGACTTCAGGAGATCCTTTAAAAAGATTCTTTGCAGAATAGACCGGAAAAGGATTGTGTGAGGAATGGATCCAAGTCTGTTTGCGAGGCTGATTTTCTTAAGAGAGGCTCAGCTCTGGCTGGGCTTTGGAAGTGGGCGGTGTCATATTTGACCTTTGACTCCTTAAGGACTTCAGGTAACAGTGGTGCACAGCCTTGGCCCAAGTGGAGATGCTTCTGCCCCGTGGTGGATTTAGAGACTTCTTTGTAGGTATGGTTTCTACAAAACTACAAGCCTGACTTACTGCAAACTGAAATGAACCAATTTGGGATGTGGAAGGGAAGCAACAAAGATGAAAACATAAGTCATATATTTCAGAAGCACTTTTTCTATTTTTGCCCTTTGGACAAGTTGTCCCTGACATCCTTGCAGAACGACAGTATTGCATCTTTGAGATCTGTACATCGTTACTTTTTGTAGGAAAAAACAGCTTTGAAGCAGCTTTAAATATTTCTTAAGAACTTGAAATATGTGGGGTAGGGAAATCAAATTAAAAAATGCATCTGAATGGACCTCTGGAGCCATCTCATCAATCTACATAATAGTATTAAATACCAGGATTTCCAATGTGATGTTGGATTTCTGGCTATAAAAACTGGTAACATAAGCTTGACAATGTTTTAGTATACATCCTATATTTTTTTTAAAACCATGTGTTGTCTTTTTTATGTAGTATTGTTAAAAAGGCTTTATTTCCTCTTTTGCCATCAGCTGAAAGAAACAAACATTAAAAGTTTCACAACTGAGAAACATAGTACCTCTTAAAATGAGTTTCTTTTTAACTTGTGATGCTCAAGACCAATGGGTTTTTTAAAGAGTTAAGAAAAATTACTCTTCCTTTGACATTAGTCCACTGATATATGTTCAGTGCTAACTTATTTCCCTTACCTGTGACTGTAAATAGATAATATGATAGATGCAATCCTTTGTTTAACTTTACAATATTACCTGATTTGCATTGATTTTTTATTTGTGCTAGACATCTGCACAAGAACACTTCTTTCATGCACAAGGACACTTTGGGGTATGTGGGGTGTTTTTTTTAAATAACCATTCAAATGATAGTTTTCATTCTTCTAACTTCAGGCTTGGTTTATAAAAATGTCCTTTGATTTGTCCTAGGGAATAACAAATTAATGGTGTCATTCTACACCATATGGAAAAATATTCACATTAACACAGGAGAGAAAGAATTAATAATTTGTTAATCATCCGCCCCCCCGTAAGTCTACTGCAAATAATTTCTTTGTCCTGTAAGACAAGTATCCTGAAGATTATTAAAAGGTGGGAAGGCAACTGAGGACGTCATTTAAATATTATGAAAATATTTTTATTTAAATAAAAACTGATCACAGTAGTTTGTGGTTGGTGATAGTGGTAAAAACACTTGAAATTGTAAGGTTGCCTGACTTTCCTTATTTTACGAGAAGTTCCTTATTTGGATGAATTTGCTCTTTTCCTAAATATTTTATTATTCTGCAGAACATTCTTATTTCAGACCACTCCACTTCCCCTAACTCTGAAAGAACAGGCATCCAATCTCAGCAGTGCCTTTTATATTTGAACCTGACAGCCCTGTTCAGTTGAACAAAACAGAGCTGTCAAATGTGATGCTTCTAGAGGAAGGGAAGGGGAGTTGCTTTTGAAAATCCAAAGTGTTACTTGTGTACAGCTTTGACATAGGTTTCTAGTTGGAAAACCTGATACAAAAAATTACACAGAGTATTTTAAATACAGAGCATACTTCCTATTTTTTTTTTTTTAGAAAAGAACAATTTTCCTGGGAGAGATGACTCTTCTGTAGAGAATTGTAGTCTGTTTCTAAATGTGCACGTGCACATAAATGTTTGTGCCATGGGGCATGCCAATGGCCACACCAGCACAGTCCTACAAAATGATGATCCTATGGGGCCTATTATAATCCTATTGCAAAGACAATTCAAGCTGCATTGACACCATACACTTAAAGCACATTTTTGCCTCCCCAAAGAATCCTGGGAACTGTAGTTTGTTCAGGGTGCAGGGAATTATAGCTCTGTGGGGGGTAAGCTACAGTTTTCAGGATTCTTTGAGGGAGGGAGGAAATGTGCTTCAAATATATGGTGTGTACACAGCCACAGTTTAACAATGCCAAGACAAAATGTCTAGAAATGTATCAGAATTCTGGATTGGTATTTGTTTTTCCCTTTATTTTTTAAACAGTGTGATAATACTTCTTGGCAGCAAGATGCAATTATAAATAAAGATTCCACTGTCATAATCTGTGTGATTTCCCCCACTCATTACAGCTACTACAATCTGACATGTCTGAATCTTAATTTTTCACTGTTTACTGTACAAAGAAGAGGATTAGACATAGAGAAATTTTACTTTCTGTTTTAGGTAAACTGCCTGCTTCCTGCCTCTGTCCTATGACATCTTGTGTTAGCCGAATAAGGTATTTTATCTGAGGCACATTACATCACCATAGCCTCTTGGTTCATGCTTTTATATGAGTGTTCCAGAGCAGACTGGCCACTTTAGAACTGGGATACTAGCCTCTGACAGTTTCCGGCTTGCAAGGAGTTCAACTGGATAACTAGAATTCATTTAGTAAACATGTTGTAATGGCCTGGGGAAATTTTTTTAATAAGAGATCCTCTTTTCCCAGTCCCTGGTTTGTCTTGAAACATTCTTAAAAATGGAAAATACAGTATTTTGAATCTGCTTCTTTGATACCAGAACAGTAAGAAAGCTACAAGGCTTTGATCCAGAAAAAGTTAAATGTATTTCAGTCTCAGTTAGTTGGTACACCTAAATTGTCTCTAGCTTCTGCACACATGCCTGGATGCAGTGATTTCTTATGAGTATGGTATAGCTGTAGTTTATATATGGCGCTCTAGTTCAAATGCAGAGCTCCCTTACCCATCAAAGGTGCTCTGATATTTCCAACAGGAGAAGGAATTTTGTATCCCTGTATGTTCTACTTCCATTGACATTTACAGGGTTGGCCACATCCAGGAGCTCTGTGCCTATGTGTGATGAAACACTCATGAGACTCTTCTTTTGGGGTGATAATTTTTAAGGCAGGATAAATCACAGTGTTTTAGACAGTTAATCAGGAGTAGCATAAGTAAGAAGTTAACTAACTTTTGCCAGAAGATTGTTTGAAGAATTGCCTATTTTTAGGATTTCACTGTTAAGTTAATGTATACATTCCTGAAACAAATGGAAAATATTTTACCTTGGGAAAAATACTGATTTTTCTGGAATGTGTTTTTGAAATTTTAATTGCGTCTGGTGCAGTCATCTTATCAATGACATGCCATTTGTGCTTTTTAAGAGAATGATACATGTAAACTGATATGGCCATAACGGATTTTTAAAAAAAACAAAATAAAAAGTTTACATATCAAAAAGCAGGCTTCATCTCAAGTTATCTGTATTTTCAGCAATTTATATGTTTTAAGGACTTATTAGCAAATGGGGAATTGACCTTTTAAAGTACATGCTGCACTCGGAGTTTGCATAAGTCACTGTTATCCCTCTTGTTAGTCTGAACAATGGCCTGGTTCATTGTACACTGACAGACTGACAAATAACGCTTTGATATTATTTTGCTTTCTTTTTTTCCTGGCACAGCAAACCCATTCATGTACCCCTTAAAAAACAAAGATTAGAGCTTACTGTGTGGACAATTTACTTTGCATAGTTAAGTTGGTCTTCTCTCTCTCTGTAGTGAAATATTGTTTCCTTGTAGTGTTTACAAGCTGCTGATGGATTGCTGACTAATTAGGTCACAAGTGCAAATTAGAATAGGAGTAAAATCAGCACTAGAATTCAGCCAGATACCAGTTAGTGTTGGGAAAAGGTACATGCTCACAAGACAGAGATGGTTTCAATGAACTATCCTTAGGATTGGGCTCATGGCTGGGCAAGCCAGAAAATAGCTTGAAAGCTTGAAAATAGATAACTAAGTCATTCTCTTCATAAATGAGCCAAAGACAGTGGTTTTGTTTTTATTGTTGAGTCCTGGGGATTTTGCCCATATTTATATTTAAAATGTATTTATTTTTATTTTTCTCTCTGCCCCTCAGCCCAAATTATGCTGTGCATTATTTATAGTACACATTTCTCGAGAACAAGAAGCTGGCTGAGTCAGAACAACATAACCACAACTGGTGACGATGAAAGGCCAATTCACTTAGCGGAAAATATGGGTTTGCAATTAAGTCTACACCCAATAGGAAGCAGCAGGCAATCCAAGCTCTGTGAGTGTATCCATATGACAGATGTGTTTGTAGACAAGTGTCCATCATATTCACATTGTACATTTTTAGATATACACTGAAGAAAAAGTAGTCCATGTAAACAAATAGTCTGTATGACAGTTAGGCTCAGTTCTCCATTCCTTACTCTCAGTGATGTCATTGATGTTACGTTTGTGCACCTCTGTTGATGTGACTGTCTACTGACTAACTCCTCTCCATGCTTTCTGTCATATTCTCTATGCCAGGGACAGCCTCTATCTCTGTGTTCATCAAGGCCACCTTCTTCAGATCCTTTCTCAAAACTTCCTTATTTTGCAAAAGCTTTTCTTGAACCCCTTAATTTTCACCCTACCAGAGTTTCTAGTATCACATCATGTTCCTCCTTTACCAGGGTGTGTATCATTTATTATCATTTATTTCTAGGCTTATCAAGCATTGCTTCTAGATATAGTAGTAATCCCTCTAAGCTGGACAGCGTCTGTACTCTATACAGTTCCACTAAATAAATATTGTGTAGTAGTGGTAGCAGTAGAGCAGGTTCACATTTTTTCTTATTGGTTTTTCAATTTTTTTCTGTAATGATACAAGTTGCAAACATGAACAATAAAGGGGGGGGAACATAGAAGTAAAACAAGTCATAATACCATTAACAAAGACATATGTTTTTAAAGAAAGAGAGAAAAGAAAGTAAAAATGAACAAAGATAAATAAATTGGGAGAGAAGGGGTTGGATAGGGAAGGGAAGGGAGTGAATAGGCTCTGGCAGAGCCCCACATGGCTTACTGATCATGCAAACAGCTCTAAGTAGGAGTTCCAGATCTCAGAGTATTTGTGTTCTTTGTGCCTGTGCCAATGTAGCTCTTCCATGTGCTGCAAGAAAAGAAAGGTCCTCTGATCCTGAGCCATTGGGGGAGCCGGTTGATCCTTCCAGTTCTGTAAGACCAATCACTTGGCTACTAATAAAGCATGCAGGAACCAGCTATGGTATCTCTCTGTCAAATCCCAGGACAGCGGGATATAATGAAGTATAGCATGAACATCTGAAAATTTTACAGACATTCCTAGGACAAGGGCTGGTTCCAGACATGGGACTTAATTGCATTAGTTGAATGGATTAAAATGGTAGCACTTCTGTCCTGATTTCTAAATAGTCCTTTCACACTGCAGTACCTGTTGCATTAAGGAACAGTAGCTTTTTCAGCCGATATACCAGCATTTCACACAACTGTCTTTCACACTGGGGCAATGAATGTCTTGTTTTTGTCCCTCACCCGTTATACACATGCACACTGCAGTGTCCCACTGTGGAGGAGGTCTGTACCTGTACCTAATGCTGGAATACTGGTACAATTTTCATCAGGCAAAAACAAATGCCTAAAGAATGGGAACACACTGCATGCTGGGATGCCTGTCATGTGAGCGGCTGCAGCTAGCGAAAAACTCCTGCAATTTTCCGGGTTCTCTAGCTTGCAAACTGATTATTTCTGGTATTATTTATTATGAAAATGAGCGCTAAACGTGCACTATATTCCATTAGAATTACAGAACTAGCTTGTATGTTGTGTGAAAGATCAAATATAACAAATTATCAGGTAAGAAATTGCAAAAGTAACGGAATAAAGTGCAGTGTGAAAGCAGCCTAGGATAATGTGAGTAAGGACTTTTGCCCCAAACAGGGCCACTACAGGGCAAGACCAGATAATATGTTTCAGTGCTGCCCCTATCTCACCACAGCGCCAGCATGCATCAGTAGATGCAATATGCTTCTGGCAGAGATGATGGGGGTCCAGTAAGCCTGAAAAACATGTTTCTGCTGGATAAGATATAGCCTAAGGTCCAGGGAACAGGACCTTACAGCGGTCAATGTTGATTGCCATTGTCTCAAATGTATGGGGTGTTCCAGTTTTCTGTTCCAGGCCTCCATAAGGCCACCCATATCAAAGTTCCCAGCACTTAACAAAGTTTTATAAAAGCAAATTGTGAGTTTTGAAAATTGTGCTGATGCTGTCAGATCCTGCAACAAATGTGTAGGTCAAGACCAAGAGCTGCTGCAAGTGCAAATCCTAAACTGATCTTTTAGGAGGGGAAAAAGGTAAGAAGTCCCTGTCTTTGCTTATCAGCTGATCTACAGTAGAGAGTCCCCCAGCTCTTCCACAATACCATCTTGCCCCCAGTTTTAAGTTGGGTTACACCATAAAGTAAGTTTTTTGTGTGAGTAAGGGTCAAATGAGTATTTCACAACCAACTGCCTCCAAACCTCTCTTACTGCCACAATGGATTGTGGAGAGTGAACCCTCTGAATATGTTTCAAACCTAGTGCGCTCCAGCCAGACAATAGAGACACATAAAAAGACTCCAAAGAATCCCATGGCATGGAATGAATGGGCATAGGATTCTACCAGCACAAAACTCATCAGTCCTCTAGATCAGGGAATACAAAGCCAGTTCAGTTGGCAGTTGCATTTTCTTAAAGGAGAGACACAGAGGAGAGGTGCCCCCCCCCAATTTACGGAATAAAGAATATGTGTAAAGTGGTAATGAGGAGCAGAAAGTGGATTGCCTGTCAAGGCATAGATCAACTTAGGCGGGGCATTCATTTTTATTGCATTCATCTTGCCCCACAGGTTCAAGGGCAAATGTGTCCACCAGTCCAAATCAGAATGCATTGGGTAAGGTTACAGTTAACCATAGAAAGAATGTCTTTTGGAACCAAAATCCTAATTCAGTCAATTCAGTAGGGCACAACTGAAAGTTCCAGGCCCTGTAAAAGCCTAGGGACAAAAGATCATCCAGGGACATGAGTTCAGATTTAGCCTATTTGATACTACAGCCAAAGAGGTGCCACAGTTGAGAGCTGTTAAAGCAGTGATGGACCTCGCCGGGTTTATGAGGAAAAGTAGCATGCCAACAGCATACAAAACCAGTTTATGTTCATCTGCCACCCCAAAACCACTGATATCAACACCATTTATCAATGGCACAAGCCAAAGGTTCTAAACATACATCAAAAAGTAATGTGAAAGAGGGTACCCCTGCTGCATCCTCCGCCTCATCAAGAATGGAGGGGAAAGTATCCCATTTGTAACCACTTTTGACTGAGGCCTCAAGTAGAGCAACTTCACCGAGTTGGAGAACTCCTGAGGAATTGCAAAAGCTTCAAGGGTTCGGAATGTGAAGGGCCATAGGTTCTTATCAAAGGCCTTCTCTTCATCAAGCAAGAGGAGGGCTGAAAGAAGGTTGTGTTTATTTGGGGTTACAAGATTGACTAACAACCTGAGGTTG
Organism: Rhineura floridana; assembly: GCF_030035675.1. Taxonomy (NCBI): domain Eukaryota; kingdom Metazoa; phylum Chordata; class Lepidosauria; order Squamata; family Rhineuridae; genus Rhineura; species Rhineura floridana. The sequence continues at coordinate 76,958,708 of NC_084486.1, read as the reverse complement.
TTTGCCCCCTGGTGATATCGCACCAATTTCACCTGGACTGGGTGAATAAGACTAGCAATCACACCCTTCAACCTGTCTGCCAAAACCTCAGTCAAAATTTTTGTATCCACATAAATCGGTTGATTTCACATAAAGAGGGGTCCTTACCAAGTATAGAGGATAGAAACATGTGTCTCATATAATGAATGAGGCAAGACCTCATCTTGCTGGGACATTTCATAAATGTAAATTTCATAATAGATAGGTTTTATACCATTTAGCAGGAAAACCTTTGGCATCTGGCCATTATGCATGTTTTTAATGGCTTTCGACACCTCTCCTACTGTCAAAGGTTCCCCAAGATAGACAGCCTGATCTGCATCCAGCTATGGCAATCCTAGACCAGACAAAAAACCGCCCTGATGAAAGCAGGTTCAGATTTGTAACTATCCTAAAAGGAAGCAATGACAGTTTTATGAATGGGACTAGGGAATTCTCAAGCCTCTTCAAATGATAATTTCCAGGATTCTTCAGAAACAGTCATGAGAGTTTTACATTTGGTTTTTAAACCAATTTATTTGCAGTGTAGTATACACAAGCTTTACCAGAGAGCTATGCAGCAGGTCTGTGTGGGCCAAGTAACAAGGTTTTTATTTATTTTTGATTAAATATATATCCTGCCTTTCCTCCCAGAAGGAGCCCAGGACAACAAAGGTAAAGTGAGGTGATTCAACACAAAGTGTCACCAAGCCCCAAGTCAGATCATGGTCCCCCACAAAGTCTCATCCTCTGTTTTGCAGTTCCATATAGTGCTATGTTTCCCTATATCTATGTTTCTTCAGATCCATAGGCTTTGCAAGAAGTGAGGCTGTCCCAAAAAAATCTGCAGAGCACTGAAGAGTTCTGTTTTGTTTTCACATTTTTTAAAAAATTAAAAGCTCAGTTTAAGTTTTTAAAAAATCCTTCATTGCTCTGCTTTAACAAAAACACAAACAACCCCTAAGCTTTTCAGAATCTGCAGGCAACTAGGCAGTCTCATGTTGTGAGCCCTGCTGGAGGCCTGTAATACTGCCAAGAATACACACCACTTAGCCACCTCATAATAATTATTTTAATATAAGAAATTACAAGAAACAAACTCACACTCCCTCCCCCCATATGAAACGTATGGATTTTGGAATTTTAATTAGTCTTATAAAGATACTGCTCTAATATGGATAATGGAGGAAAGTTAATCCCTTTTACTTCCCACCAGCTACACACACAAAAAAATCCCTGTACCTATTTATTTATTTATTTATTCGACTTATTAGTCGCTTATCTGGCTGAATTGTCAGCCACTCTAAGCGACGTACAAAGCAGAACATGCAAACATCAAAACATTAAGAGACTAACAATAAAAACTAACAATAACGGAAAAGCTAAAAAAACAGGAACAGCAAACCAAAAACATTCATCTTCCTGGTAAAGGACAGTCCCCAAACAAATGTCACTAAGAGCAGGGGTGGGGGGCAAGGCAGGTGGAAATGCTTGCCCCTTGATGGTCCCAGCACAGTCTCATCCCTGCAGCAGCACGACTCAGCCTGCAGCTCCTCCTGATAAGGCCCAGGCAGAGGGGTGGGCCAAGGCAGGTGGAAATGCCTGCAGTTTGGCAGACAATCCACTCAGGAGGGTTCCAGTGCCTGTAAATCTCACCTACTTTGGCCAAAAGGGGGGAAAGTTATAGCTGTTTTTAGATTCCACATTATAATGAATGAGGAACACAGAATTTCATTTTATATAGAATAACTTGGAACCTGAACTACAGATCTTTTTGGGGACAACACAGTGTGACTTTGAAACAAATTGGAATTTGTAGAAACACACAGATACTGATACAAGGCAGGCCTGAGGATGGCACACCCCTATTCTACTAATGAAAGTGCACTAGATCCAGACCATAGTTATCCACAGAATGAAGGTAGTGGTGCTATTAGGGTAGAAATTTGGGTTAGGGAATCTGCATGAGGGGGGTGGGGGTGGGGGTGGGAGTGGGGAGGCCAAATGCAGCATGGCTAGTTTATTACATTTTGAAATAAGTAAAGTAATACATTTTACCTTCTAAAAAGCATTCTGCTGTAAGACTATTAAGCTCAGAATCTAAAATTAACTAACGGTACAGCTACGTACAGGTACAAAGTCCAGAGTCTGTATCACCATGTGTGGGTAGCTAAGGGGAATTATGCCCTCCGTGGTGCAGAGTGGTAAGTGGCGGTAACACAGCCAAAGCTCTGCTCACGGCTGGAGTTCGATTCCAACGGAAGGAGGAAGTCGAATCTCCTGTAAAAGGGGTCGAGGTCCACTCAGCCTTCCATCCATCCGTGGTCGGTAAAATGAGTACCCGGCATATGCTGGGGGGCAAAGAAAGGCCGGGGAAGGAACTGGCAATCCCACCCCATATATACGGTCTGCCTAGCAAACGTCACAAGACATCACCCTAAGAGTCAGAAACGACTCACACTATAAGTGCGGAGACACCTTTACCTTTACCTTGTCTATGATAGGAGGATCTGTGTAAGATTGGCTGGTAAGCGGGAGAAGAAGAATGAGTTCAAAAGCATCCTAAAAGTAATCCATTGCTTTTCCTGTTCATTCATCCCTTGGACAGTTCAAGGCCTTTGCAGATTCTTTCTTGCAATCAGTGTCCTGGCACAAGTATCTCAGTTATTGTTTCTCTAGCATAACTCTCCACCCAACCTCCTGTTACATTTTTTTTGTTCAATTTTTCTGAGCAGAACTTGGTTTGGCTGTTTGAGTTTCAAGAACTGGGCAAAATGTAGCACATAAATGAATGAAGCATATGCACGAATGAAGCAGCCTTGTCTTTTTTCTGGTAACACAGCACAAAAATCACAATATTTGACAAGGAAATCCTGTTTCTTATTTAACTACACCTGCAATAAACATGAAATATAATCTCAGAGATAACAAATGCCAGAGATAGGAATTTACAGGTTAATCAAACATTTCCCTGAGACTGTCCTGATTTATTCACTCAGATTGTTTGCTGTTTTTGCTCCAGGCACTATTAAGTGAGAGCTTGCACAAACATTTTTTCCATGTGACTTTTAACATGTATCATACTTTCAGTGTCTGCATGAAGACTGCAGAATGGACACTGGAAGTTATCTGATTCTTCCTGGGCCACTTCCTCTTATTATGGATTAAAGTTTCATTATTCAAATGCTGCAAAGGGGTCATAGTTTCGCAAACAACCGACAACTCCAAAACCTCGAGGTGAGATGGTCTGCAGACGCATTAAGTGGACCAACACACAGATAACTAAAAATTGATTGAAGCACTTTATTAATTAGCAAGAAAAAATGACAAAGACCTTCTCACGCAGCCAGATCTTAAACATTTACAAGATTAAAGTATAGGAGGTGGGACTCCTCACCAGAATCAGGTTCTGAAGAGAAGACAAAGACCACCTTAAACAGCTTCAAAACTGATCTGGGTTCATCCCTTAAAATGTCATCTATGACACCAAGCTTTAAGGGTTTTTCCATTGGACAGTCTTAATTTAGGGTCCTTTTACTCCCCCTCCCCAACACTAGCTCAGTGCCCTGTTCTCTGTGGTTTTCTTGTTCATGTCCTCTGTTCTTAGGCCAGTATGTTCCCTGTGCTTGTCCCCTAAATAATACTGACCCAAACCCACACTGAGATCATGTCTGAAGGTTGTCTGGTACATACACAGGGTTATTTTCCAATTTCCTTGGTTTGGCAGTGTCATCAAGCATATAGGTAGAGGTGATCCAGTTGATATAGTGGACTTTCAAAAAGATTTGACAAGGTACCTCACCAAAGCCTCCTGAGTAAGCTTAGTAGTCATGGCAAAAGAGGAGAGGTTTTCGTGTGAATCAGGAACCGGCTAGGAATCAGGAAGAAGACAGTAGGAATATATGGACAGTTCTCCTATTGAAGGGATGTAAAGTGGAGTCCCCCAAAGATCAGTATTGGGACCTGTGCGTTTTAACTTGTTCATAGAGTTAGGGGTGAGCAGTGAGGTGGCCAAGTTTGCTGATGATACTAAATTGTTCAGGGTGAAAAGGTTCAGAAAAGGGCAACCAGAATGATAAAGGCGGTGGAGTGACTCACCTATGAGGAAACACTGAAGCATTTGGGGCTTTTTCATATAGAGAAAAGGCAAGTAAGAGGAGACAGAAGTGAATAAAAATTATGCATGGCATGGAGAAAGTAGAAAAGGAGAAGTTTTCCTCCCTCTTTCATAACACTAAAACTCATGGACAAACAATGAAGCTGAAACGTGGAAGATTCAGGAGAGACAAAAGAAAGTACTTCACACAGCACACAGTTATTGGAATTCACTCCCACAAGAGGCAGCAATGGCCATCAGCTTGGATGGATTTACAAGAGGATTAGACAAATTCGTGGAGGAGGATGCTATCAATAGCTCCTAGCCGTGAAGGCTGTGCTCTGCCACCCTAGTCAGAGGCAGTATGCTTCTGAAAACCAGTTGCCAGAAGCCGCAGGAAGGGAGAGTGCTCTTGCCCTCAGGTCCTGCTTGTAGGCTTCCCATGGGCATCTGGTTGGCCACTGTGGGGATGCAGGACTAGATGGGCCACTGGCCTGATGCAGCAGGCTCTTCTTATGAGCCTTTTTGATATTATATAGTTCCTCTTTTTCTTAAGATCATCTGTGATTATCTAAGTGGGACCACTGCCTCATCAACTTGGGTAGTTATTTTTCAGTCATTTTCCACTCTTCTATTCTTATCAGCAACAGGATGCCAGAGACCGATTTCAGGTCTGGTTTTATTTCCCCTTTTTTTGCTCCTTACCCTCCTAGTTACTAATTTGGTACATTTGAAACCACTAAATAGCATTAGAGTGAAATTATTTGCAAGGGCCATAAGCTCCTGAACCAACCAACCTACCTGTCTGTCTGTCTGTTCTGGGAGGAAAGGCAGAATATAAATTAAATAAATAAGTAAAATATATACATATATACCTTTGCCAAAGCATGACATCCTTAATCAAAAAATACCTAAATCCCTCAAATCCTAACACTCATAGTTGTATGCCCTGTGAATCCAGGAATTTGAGAACCAACTAGCTTGTCTAACCATGGACAACCAACTATCCATGTCAGTGCATTGATGGTAATGAAGATGATTAAAAAAATAATATCCCACTTTCAAGCTGAAGCCTTCAAAGCAACTGACAAAACAAAAGTGTAAGCCAGGAGTGGGGAACCTTTGGCTCTCCAGACGTTGCTCAATTACAATTCCCATCAGCCCTAGCAAGCATGGCCAATGGCCAAGGATGATAGGAGACATAGTTCAGCAACACCTGGGCTGCCAAAGGTTTCCCACGCATGCTGTAAGCATATCAGTACAAATCTATATATAAAGATCCTCAAGCACTAAAACACTATAAAATTATATAAAACAACGTGAAGCAGATGCATTGAAAACACTCCACTGAAAGTCTGGGCAAATAAAAGCCTTTGAGTGTAACTTAGCAATGAAGGCACTAAGCAAGCAATCCTGGCGGGGGGGTGCATTTCATAATCAGGATGCCATCACCAAAAAGCCTTTTTCCCCAGTCAACATCTACTTGCTGTCTAATGATGGGAGGGATGATGTGTAACACAGCCTCCATTGGGTTGCTTTTCTGCATGTGGCAGCACAGAGCAGCTTGCCATATGGCTAGACCCCCCACTGTGTGTGGAATCTCTGTGCCACTGTCAGACACTGGTAGTGGCAACTGGTTGCAACTGGGAGAAATCTTTACATTCTGGGCAATGTGGGTGAACACACAGGGTGAGTTACTGTTCACATTATTTTCACAATATGGTGCAGCCACACACAGATATTATTTTTCAAATGGTAATGTTGAGGAGGAGGCGGTGGCATCATGGTGAAGTTAGGATGGTGGAGGCAAATCTTCGCTACTGAAATGGGTTTTGGGGTTGGTATTACAGGACTGCTTGGATACATCCTGATAAACACAGACTGGAAGGTTTGGGATGTGAATGGGAAAAGAGGATCGCAAGAACACAGGTAGGAAATGAACATGAATGAAGCAGGAGCAAGTGAGGGAAGAGTTACTCAAAGGTCAAGAGCTTTTAAAAGAAAGATTAGCAAGAAGTCAATGCAGGGAGTTATGGTGTCAATAGTGACAACCAAGATTTGGAATAAAATGTTGCTCCTGTTCAGAATGCCTGCCAGCCAGTCAGCCATGTTCTTTCCCAAGATAGTTCATTCCCTTTCCCCTTCCCCAGCCCCCCAGCCCAAATCAGCCAGCATTTCATACCCACTGAATGTGCTCAGTCATCAATTGGATGTTTCCACCCCCCGGCAGGTTCCCCCCCCCAATTTGGTGTGTGTGTGCTTCTGCAGACCTTAGTTTCCCCAAACCTTTGGATAGCTCCATCTTGGGTGCAGATTGTGCTGTTTTGGTTACATAAGGAACTACACTCATGTACTGCATCCACTACACGTGTATATATAGGATGGGAGATAAGGGGTGAAGGTGTTCTGTACAGACGGGAGAGGCCAACAAGGATGTTGCTGCAGAAGTAGAGTGCAGTATTTAGAAATGATCATTCTTTGCATGTGATCAGATTGTTTGGGGCAGGTGCTTTTCACCCTGTGGCCCCCACTTGACTGCCACCTCACACTGACCAAAGTGTCTGACTCAGAGTGGTTTTGGACAGTACCTTGATGGGGTTGAGCAGCACACACCACTGAATCTCCTGTCTCATCTGAACCAGAAATGATGCATCTTCTGCAATTGGTATGCAAGATGTCCCTGCGTTGAAGAATGGAGACGCTTTGTTAGTCCCAGGGCTGTCTTCCCCAAGGGGCAACCTTCCAGGGGCTGCATGCTGCTGGTGGGTGGGGCTAGAGGCAAAGTGGGTGGAGCAATGGATGTGACTCTCTACAGGAGGCTACATTCCAGCCAGGCAAAAGTCAGAGGTCTACATATACCCCCCCAATCACTCACATTTCTTTATCCACCATCCAGGTAAGCAAGAGATGTGATCACAGTTCAAGGATGCCTTCCAGCCAGGCAAAAACACCCAAGGAGGCCATGGAGCAGAGTCGGTGAAGAGAGAGTCCCAAGGGCCAGATAGAGAGGACCAGATGGCTGAGGTTCCCTAACCTTGCTGTACTGGAAGCTTACATGTATCCCAAGGGAGAGAAGATGGCGAAAAAGTTCTCTTTTAGATAAGGCAGAGATGTAGGAAGCAAAAGCATGAGACACTTGTGCTTCCGGAGCCTCTTGCAAATCAACATCATATTAGATGTTTCTGTCATTAGGCTGGAGCAGAAGGTGAAAATTTTCACAGTGCTGTAACATCCAAATGTTTGGCTTCAGTTCATGGGAAATAAATCAGTCAGTCATCATGCTTACAAAAGAAAGTGGGTGTTCAGGGATCTCAAAATTCTATTGGAAAAATACAGCAATTTCTGCCAAAGTTGATGGCTGATTTTGAACTGGCTGGGACTTCTATGAGCTCCCTAGGTGGACCGAATACATTTCTCAGCTAAAATGCCTTAATAACATTTAGCATTTTCCACTGAAATGGGTGTAATTTCTGATGGATATTGACAATCTACATTAAACATTTTTTTCTGTTCAACTCCAGCCATTGTCACAGAATTGATTACTGGGCATGGAATTGATTACCAGGGAAATTGCATAATTAGTGGATGTTCAGTCTACTCGGCATCCAATAGGAAAGGTTAATAACACATTTTTGTACTGCTTCTAGAGCACTCACGTGTTTTTGATTTTAGATAGACCTCGATAGGACATGACTCTGATTACACATCAGATTTGCTTTGCAGTACAATCCACCTGTCCAAACTGAACATTTTATCACGGTGAAATATTCTTTCAAAAATAATCTTAGTGATTTTCCCCAATATTCTCCAACCTGTTGGAGAATGAATGAATGAATAAATGGATGTAACAATTTTATATATTACCTTTAATCATTGATTGCAATATATAGTCTCATTTCAGCCATACTGTATATTGCAATCAATGATGAATAATAATATAAAATCTGTTAAATACATAAATAAAATGTATTTGCTTGAAGACTGGACATGTTTAGCATTCTCAACATCCATGTATGTACTTTCCTACCTTTTGCCATTTTGTTAAACCAAACGTTAAGAACAGTAAGAAGTGATGATTAAAACAAAATTAGACCCATCAATATGAATGAAAGCAGTGTTAAAAAGCAATTAAAACAGTCACAACACTAGTGGGTCAGGTTTGAGATTGCATTTCCGTTTGGGCCATTAATCTATCAACATCTAAGTGTTGAGATAATAAATTAATACACAATTGATTTGGTCCATATAAACTGTGTGTGTTTCTCTCTCTGATTTTCCTAACGTGCACTTCATTTCGAAATGTCCACTACAAGTGAACTACACTAGACTTTCATGGACTACACTGAAGACTACACTGGGACTGAAGGTAGAGCCTGACACTGATTTTATGCCTTCTATGTTAAATTTTACCTTTGTAGTCCCTTTAGTACCACCCCCTATATATGTGTGTGTGTGTGTGTGTGTGTGTGTGTGTGTGTGTGTGTATATATATATATATATATATATATATATATACACAGTAGGGCCTCGCTTTACAGCGCTTCGGGCTCAATTAGATGCAACTGGACTAAAGCACCACTCATATGGCGCTTGTTCCGCTTTTACGGCGGTTTTCAGGCATTGCGCGCCATTCTATTCAATTTTATGTATTTTAATGTTTTTGTGATTTTACTGTTTACAATTTTATTATGTACGTGTTTGATTTTATTTTTGCAAGCCGCCCTGAGTGCCCTATTATAGGGTAGAAGGGCAGGATAGAAATATTTTAAATAATTAATTAATTAAATAAATACACTTCATCAGATGCCATGGCAAATTTATTTGTTTTACTGCAAAGACCTTTTTTTGTTTTTGCATCAAGAAATTATACCAGACTTGTTTGTTGCTTCTATGTGCTAAAATAACCTTTTTCAGGAATTAAAATCAATTACTCAACTTGAAGCACTTCCAGAATTGCACAAGGACTCAGCATTTTCATTCCTACACATCAATTAATTCATTAAGAAAATTGGATTGTGTCCTTTGGGTTTATTCGCTTTTAACACCATTTTTATTTTGCACTGAAGTTTTCAATAATACATTGAAGTCGTGCATATTTTGCAAATAAATGTAGTGTTGCCTTTGGCAGAATTATTTTATCACACCATACAATAGGGAAAGATTCTGTGTATAGCAAAAAACAGGCTGATCATTTAGAACAGCCAAAGAGCATGTCTTTTATCAGAGGAGCAAATGGATTTAAAACAAAGGTTTGAAATCTCAAAGACTGAACTGTAGCTTACATGTGAAGGCTGCCTGGATAGAACGTGCTAGTTGCCGTGAGACCTGTGCATCACAAAGCACACCACAGTGTGGAATACTGTTCATGCAGCATGTGACTACCAGAGAAACTCACTTTCATTTGATGACAATAACAGTGCTGGCCCTCGTGTTTTTGAGAAAGGTTTGCAAACATAGGAGGCTGAGGTGGATTTAATGGGATAGCTGACAAATTCATAGGTGGTAGGTCTATCAGTGGCACCTCTGTATTCATAAGCACTGGATTCTCAGTACTAGGGCTGGAAACATACAATTAGGGATAGGTTTCCCCCCCTAATATCCTGGTTGTGGGTTCCCTGTAAACATCTGCCTGAACCTGTTGGGTGAAACACCTCTTTGATCTGATCCAACAACAGGGCTGCTCATACGTTCTTGGAAAGCACACAGGGACCCTTCTGCTGTTTCTTCTTTGAAGGATAGCTATACTGTCTTAGCTCTTCTAGTCCCTAATGCTTCAGTCTAGGGGTGTTCATTAGATTCAGATGAATCTGAATAATGAGGGAAGGTGTGGTGCCTTAGAGGAATTTTGGGCTTCTATAAAGTAAAGCAGGATCTACACAAGGTGGACACGAGTCAAAGCAGAACCCCTGTAGAGCTTTGTTGCAATCCAGACAGCAAAACGGTGTCACTAAGCTCAATGTCCGAGTGGGGGAAGCTTTGCAAAAGTGAAATCTATCTCTAGCTTAAAGAAGATGCCAAGATTAAGAGAGAGGAGGGGTGAGAGTTTCTGTGAGACTGACAGGTCTAGTTTGTAATCAGAGGAAATGATTTTACCAGTGCTCTCCAGTCCCAGTGATTTGGGGGAGGGTGCAGCTTTGCAAGAGCGAAAAATGGGCTGCATACACGTCACACATTTAAAGTACACGGCTTCCTCCCAAGAGTCCTGGGAATTTAGTTTACCCCTCCCAGAACTACAGTTCCCAGCACCCATAAGAAACTATAGTTACCAGGATTCTTGGGGGGAAGTTACGTGCTTTAAGTGTATTTTAAATGTATGGTGTGTACACAGTCAAAGCTTAAGGAAAATGCCAGGATGGGGAGGGAAAGAGTGGAGAGAGAGCTCTGTTGTGACTGACAATTCAAGCTTGTAAGTAATCACAGAAGGAGCATGATTCCCTTTCTCCCCCCAATCAACTTTAAAGGGGCCTGGCACAAAAGCCCCTCAACCTAGTTGTCTGCAATTTGGCAAATTTCTAAAACAGAAGAAAAGCTCAGCTGGATCAGGCAAAGTCCCATCTAGTTCAGCATCTTGTTCTCACAGTGACCAGTCAGAAGCCTATAGGAAGCCTGCAAGCGGGACCTGAATGCAATAACACTCTTACCCAGGGACACTTCTCTCATGTCAAACCACTTACCCACAAAACAAGAGGAGATTAAGTGATTTCCTTTCCCCCCCACCCCAAAATGGTAATGCAGCTATCCTTCTGAAATTTGGCAGGCTTCATGTCCTCAGAAGGGGTGACTTTACCTGCAAAAACTTCATCCAAATCTGGCCGCAAATTAAAGAGATTGTAGGAAAAGAAACTACATTTTGGAGATGTCCAGCACAAAAGCCCCTAGACTTATTTGCCTATATTTGGCAAGCTTTATCCACTCTGGCGAGACTACCATGCCTGCTAATTTAATCCACTTCTGTCAGAAGGGGAGAAAGTTATAGTCATTTTTTAAATTTTCCAATAGTGAATTGGGGAGGGGAAACAAAACAGACCCAATTGAATTGAGCTGAATTGAACTGACCATGAAGCACATTGTAAAACAGCCTGCACCATTCCACATCACTAAATCAGGATCCCAACCAAATTTTGTGATCAGTGTACCTCCCTGCTTCATACCATACTGGTTTTATACCACAATTACAGCTGCCAGAGGCTAGCCAGAGGCTCCTCAATTTGAGCTGTTGTCTAGCTCAAGGGTGGCTAAGATGTGGTCATCCAGTTGTTGTTCGACTCCAGCTCCCACCAGCCATATCTAGCATGGGTAATGGTTAGGGATGATGGCAGTTGTAACATCTGGAGGGCCACAGTTTAGCTACGCCTGATCTAGGCCCTGCTGCTAGGTTGTTACAATGAGCATGGCACAAGGAGGAAATCCCAAGGGTAAAAGTATTATCTTTTCCCTAAGAACTCATCCTCTGTTCCCTTGCATTTTGCTGTAAAGCTGCAGTTTGATTAGCAATGGTACCAGATACATGATTACAGCTAATGGATTTGGTGGAGAGGCAGCAAATTAGAGAATCATTTGCAGAGAATTTCAGTATCTCCCAAGAAGAATGTGGAGTACACAGATAAGGTTTGAAATGGACTGTATTGCTTAGAGGGATGGTTCTGAGGAGGCAGGCTTGTGTTTACAATGAGCAAAAGAACTCCACTTCCAAGTCTGATAATCTGAGAATGCTCTGCCTCATTACTGCTGGCAGTGACAGCATCTCCAGCTGTTACACAGCCTGGCAGACACATTTGTCCAAGATCTTCTTAGTGGGGCTGAACCACCTGAGATACTCAAAATTATACTGATGCTTGATGCCTGGCCACAACTGCACAGTTTCTGAGAAATGCCTGACCCTGGAATTGCAGCTACACAGAGATGGATGGAATAAGGAACTGTTAATGGAAGTGAAGTCCTGCCAGTTGAAAACAGCTCTCTCTGGCTATTAGACATTCTTTTTTAGATCTGAAGTTTGACTTAAAACAGCAGAAGACATTGCATGCTAGCCACATTCTTTGTGAGAGGCAAATATTCAACTGACTGATGTTGGTGGTACAGAGCAGAAGAAATACACTCAGTAGCAGAAGGCATGGTGGGAGGGCACTGCTCATCTGACCTCTGGTCTGTCATGTTGCTGCTCCTTACTGGGAGGTATAAGGGGAGGGGCAGCATGGCAGTGAGGTTGGCATGGAGTAAATGCACCAGTGGGAACAGTGGACTGGCTCTGCTGGTGCATTGGTACCGTACCAACATTGTCACTGCCTTCCTCTCCCTCTTGGTAAGCAGCAGCGACGTAGCAGACCAGAGGTCAGCTGAGCAGTGCTGCCCCATCATGCCACACCATTCACTACTAGATATACTGTTATGATCTCCTTTGGGACTGTCCTGTGGCTCTTCTCTTTTGGAAAGATTTTCGGCAAAGGTTTGAAGCAGAGGTACTTGACCATATAAGGTTGCAGCCTTAATTCCCAGCACTGCCTACTACAGTCATTTCCCTCGCCAGGTGAAAAATATTCCAATTGCCATGATCCCCTGTGGGAAAAGATGCTGCCAGCACCACTGCACGGGTAGCATCTTCAAACATTTCAGTCAAGAAAGGAGAAGAGTCCCCACAGGCCTCACCCATCTTTAATGGAACCCTGTGACACCTACTGCCTCAACACCCTTCACTAAGGCGAAGGGGCTTTTTTGATGGAGAGAGGAAGCCAACGTAGCAGACAGCAAAGGGAACTGAGCACTTTGAGCAGAGATTTTGAATGCTTGAAGAGCCCCTCAAGTGCGCAAGTTGAAGTGGGCACATTGGCTTGCTCACCCATCTCTAAACTGTATCATAGTTAGGATGAGACTAGTCCATGCTGGCTGGAGCTGATGGGCATGGCAGTCCAAAACATCTGGAGAACATTAGGTTGGCAAAGGCTGTTCTAGAACATTGTGTGTAAATGAATGGTCCTGCTACAGTGCAAGGATCGGACAAATTACTTTTCACACATTATTCTCCGCCATCACAACTCTGTGGCACAGTTTTACCTTTCTGAACAAATCCAATAGAAAAGGGTTTCCAGAGAGACTGAAGAATGAATCACTTACTCAACAAAGTACCCATGATTTTTCATTAATGAACACATAGGCCTTAATAAACCTAGGAAGTGACCAGTTCTCAGAAACCTCTTCAGAGAGCACAGGCAGTTCAAAGCATTTCACTTCTTCTGACACATTTCCCTTTGCCTCGATAAGATTCTATTTTTATTCTAACTTCAGAGGAAAACCTAACTGACCAAGACTTTATAAACCACAATAAGTACACAATTTTAGAAAGATTTCTGTAGATCATTTCCTGTGTGCAGAATTGCAGACACCCACACCCTCTTACCATAGACTTTGGATAAGCAAGCAAGGAACATGAAGGATGTTATAAAACAAAAATGTGGTCTTGGCTGTAATAATCCTTTTCCGGCAAGCCTCTTTGTCTCTGACACACCGAATTTGTGTTTCAGGTAGAGAGACCCAGATCTGATAACATTTGCTTTCCCAGATTTTACTCTATTGAAAGTGTCAGCTGTCTGGCTTGAGAGGTTTCTATTTTTTTTATTTTTTTTAGGGGGGTGGCTGTTTTCTTCCTCAGACAAGCAATATATATCAATTTACAAAGTGCCTTGCCTGCTTGGTAGAAACAAATGACTTGAGGTGTGGCACAGATAAACCTTAATAGCTTATTCATGGCGAGGTATTGTCCTGAGGTGATATCTTTTTCTTTTCCTGCTCTAAATGGGAAATTAAAGAAAAGGGAAATAGGCCCTGAGGCAGCATTATTTGAAAGGCCCAATATAATAGGTCTCCTGGGAAAAGCAACTATGTAAAAAGAATGCAGTGTTCCAAAGTATTATATATTTAAATTAGCCAAGTGAAAAGAAGCTTTGATCTTCTTGGGATGGTGGAGCTTAAGACATTGACCACACATGACTGTAAATGGTTGAATGGACCAGACCAACATATGTTTAGGTAGCAGATTTTTGTGGCCAACAATATTATCCAGGTTCTTGTATACAGCAAAGGTGCTGGCATAGCCCTAGCAGCTTGGGATTTTATTTAGGGTTTCATCATCAGTCAGTGATTAAGATTGGCAACCTTTTCCAGCAGTTTAATAGGAACCTTGTCATTTTATTATTTTTATACGGCCTAAAAAGCCTTTTCTGTCCCCCATCACGCAATGCTTTGTTAACACTGTCTGCAGCTTCTTGATGCATTCATTATTCAGCCCAGGCATGTATAATAGAAAGTGTGTTCAGTTTCCATCACAGGAGCTATCAAGCTTTCTGGCAGACAGCTCAATTGCTTATAAAGGAGATAAGGATTCTCTTCTCCATAATAAAATTACCCAGATCTCTTATAAATGTTGCGGTTCTGTCCCTGTTAGCTATAAGAGCCCAGCATCGATTTATAACCTGGAGCAGGCAAACAAATCAGTCGGACTCTTACATGAATAGGCATGTTCCATTTTTATCAACAGGACTTTTTTGTTTATTTAAAGGATTGAAATTATTTGCTTTCTTGTGAATTTTCAGCTGGGGAAAGGAACTATATTTACAAGCTCTGGGAATGAAGTCATCTCCTCATCCATTGACAAAGAATGACATGAGTTCATATCTCCTTTTGTCTCTGTCTGAATTTATTGCTACCTCCAGGTATGAGACACAAGTGTATTCTCCATGTATTTTCCCCCTTCCTACTTAGTCTCTTAACAACTAAAAACTGCCCATCTGTTTTCTTTACTACTGCATAACTTTTATTTTTCAGTAGGACAGCAAACAGCAATAAAACCATAGAGGCTGCATTTCTCAAAGCACTTAACCTGGGAATAGTCTCCAAAAATGTCAAAAGAAATACACTAGAAAAAGTGGGTTCAGAATTGGAACTGGACAGTTAATTTAAATAACCAATTAAATCAGGACACTTGAGTTAGCTTGCACATGCAATTCCTTTCTAGCATGGCAAATGGTTAGGGATGATGGGAGTTGTAGTCCAAGAACATCTGGAGGGCCAAAGGTGTAATGAAACACAATTTGTGGTGCTATTTTCTAGCACCTGGCTTTGGTTTGAGTATTGGCTGAGCTCGGAAGCAACATCTATTGGACTGCTGGATGATCAAGAGACTTTTCCATCTCAGTTGGCATAGCAATATGCACAGGCCTAGTTGGGGATGGAGAGGAAGCAGGATGCAGACATGATTTGCCCTTGACCCATGTAACACCCCCAAAGCCCCTTTGCTCAGATAGAAACAGGCACATAGATACAATTCAATTTTATACTGGCCTATCTTGCCCACATATACCTGTTCAAGATAGTGTGCAATCCAAACCTAATCAAATTGTGCTGTGTCCATGACAATGAAGCTATGCACAGATCACTTCCTCCCACTCCAGTACAGAAAATCAGTTCCAGTGACTCTCCTGTCTTATGTGTTGGATTAGACAGGGCTGGCACCAGGCATGACTGGGCCTTTGGGCACCAGCCTACCCTGGGACTGTGGCACCATAGCTCAACACATACGCCTATACAGTTGGTGCAGGACTAATAACCCTATCTGTGCACTCCTACCTCTTGTGTCATCAACCAAGATGGCATCGGAGGCATCAGCCCCTTAGGAAACCCCTCCACTGTCATCTTGTGTGATGGCATGCATGCATGCACAGCACACATGGCATTCACACTGACAAGAGAGGTAGGTGGGGCAGGTGGGTTTATTGAAGCCCATACTGTTTGTATTGGGGCGGGTGCATAGGAGCTCCCTCTCTGCGATAGGGTTGGGTTGCAGGACTGATGCTGCCACAGATCACGGAATGGGAGCACCACCTTCCAACCCTAAGAAGGGGCCCTTGGCCAGGGCTCAACCTGGCTGCTCTCTGGCACCAGCCCTGGGGTTAGATATAATTTGAGACAGTACCATGGTTTTAAGGATGGTCGTGAAATCCTGAGCTGCTCCAGACAAGTTGGCCTTGGTGAGAAGGCTAAAATCTCCCAAGCTCAAATGCAACTGTAGTCATTGTAGTGGTCATGAGGAGTGACCAAGAGTATCAGCGATGACTCCAATGTTGTACATCTAGAGCTTTAAACTCAGAGAAGTGACAATACAGCAGACAGTGGCTCAACAGTTATGAAAATAGTGGTGTGGCATTTGGTAAAAAGATGACAAGTTCTCCTTTTTGCCTTGTTCAGGTTGAGTTTTGGAGAAGAGAGCCAGGTAGAAAAGCTGACAAGACAGTTACATACAGGACTGGAAAGAAAATAGGTTTGAAAAAATATCAGCAGTAAGCTGATAATTGACATGAGAAGCTCAACTGAGAAGGCATAGAACAGGATGGGGCACTTTTTTCAGCCCAAGGACTGTATTACCTA
Organism: Rhineura floridana; assembly: GCF_030035675.1. Taxonomy (NCBI): domain Eukaryota; kingdom Metazoa; phylum Chordata; class Lepidosauria; order Squamata; family Rhineuridae; genus Rhineura; species Rhineura floridana. Next base: position 76,942,177 of record NC_084486.1, on the reverse strand, counting down.
ATGGGCAATCTTTGGGAGTGGGAGGTATAGAGAGTTTCATGTCAGTCATGTGAGCTGGGCCATTGGCAAAAGTGGACGAAGCAACAGATGTGTCTCTTACTTTTTATACAGTGGCTACATTCCAGCCATGCAAAGGCCAGAGGTTTCTAACAAAAATACATCTCTTCATTATCTATCCGGGCAACCAAGAGGTTTTCCTGGATGGCTGATGAAGAAATGTGAGGGGTATGTTCTGGGGAGATAGTGTGATCTGGGGAGAGTCCCAGGGGTGAGATAGAGAGGATGGAGGGGCTGCATTTGGCCCCTGGGTCTGAAGTTCACCACATTTGTCCTAGAGATTAAAAAGAGGACAAAGCTCTCGAAAAATGCCTACATTGAGTGAAATAAATAGAACTACCTAAAGCCTGTGGCCCTCCAGACATTGTTGGACTCCCATCGTCCCCAGCCAACATGGACATTGGTCAGGGATAATGGGGGTTGTAGTCCAACAACAGCTGGAGGGTCACAGATCTCTGACCCAAAGTAGATGGGGAGAGAGGGAGGGAGAGAGAATGGAAGTCTAAGGAGGACAGGAAGAAAAGCTGTGTATAGCATAACTAGTGGCAGTAAAGGGCACTTCTAGAGCAAGTGACAGAGTAAGACTCTCATTGATATCAATGCAGCATTTCTAATAGCATTTAATGAAAACCTTTAACAATGGTCAGAAAAACAGCAAGGATAAGGAAGCAGAAGGAGTACCTCTGCTTACATAGCACTGCATCATGAGTTTCTACAGGGAGATTAGTAAAGGTGCAGCCGCTTCATATACTAGTTATTTACGGCAGATTAGAATACTGGTTTCCTATGTTACAAAGTACACACACCAATTTATTTTTTTGTGTAGCAAAAGAATATATGAAGCAGCTATTACTGTGCGTTGTTAGCTGAATCTAGCAAAAAGATGGGTTAATGACATCAGAGACGCTAAAGGTATAAGAATTAAGGGCGGCCATTTTGGCCTAAGGATTACTTGTTATGGGACATGGATCTTCTTGAACAATCGACACTTCAGAGTTTGGATTGGAAGAGGACTGGAGTGCACCCATCAATACTGTAAAGTTGAGAGTCTCAACATCCTGCCTGTTGGGGTATGAGAAGTATTGATCCCTCCCTTCTCTTTATTTGCATTGGGATTATATGGTTTGTGTATGGCGTTTCCTACATTGTCTGTGGGGTGACATTAGACACTGCAATTACATTTGCATTTACTGCTCTCAGTTGGCCACTACAAGAATGCACAAATGAGCAGGAACAATGGTTTCCGTCACTTCAGCCCATCTTTGTGTTGACACCCAGATCATAGCTACAGATAAAAGTTTCCTGCCTTGGGAAATCATATTCAATGTACTGTGGTAGCCTCTGCACTCTCAGCTTGGATGGAAGATTGCCTTTGACACAGAAGGTCCTTCGGGATATGTAGTGTCTTTGCTGCTTTAAAATGCAAAAAATCAAGGGAGCCCCTCATTCTGATGGATATATTCAGTTTAATGCTGTGCGAGAATAATCTTCTATATTCTTTTTGACCATTCTTCATGAATTAATGAGAAAGTAAATTGCATTCAAAAATGATCAAAGGGGAAAGAAAATTACAGCAAAATTTCCATGGGTGTGGTATGGGTTTATTTTTGTGCTTACCTTATTTTGAAGTGGCTGGGGGCTTTCCTTTTTCCTTTCCTTTTAATTTTTTTAATTAGGTCTTCTTTAAAAATATAACAATTTTCAGTATAAGAAACAATTACATAACAAAATATATGAGGGTTTTTTTGAGTCTCCTTTTTCATTCTGCAAATCATCTCTCCATTGGTCTGCATTTTGCAGCCTCCTGGGAGTCTGCACTATCTGCAAACCCCTTAACACCCTCAGCTGAGCTTTTCTGGAAGCATGAGAAGCCAGGGAGGCTGTCGACCATGCTCCTGACAGCTGTTCACTGTTATTTTTAACAGGGACCAGTGTGGAAAGATTTTTTTTACAGATAAGAGGAAGGATTTCTCTTTAAAAAAAGGGGAGGCACACTGATCTCTGGCTCTTGGTAGCCAGCCTTCCCAGCTTGAATCAAAGCCTGGTGGAAGACATCATGAGATAAGTCCTCCCATTGGGGTTTTTTTCTGATTAGGAAGTGTGGGCAGCTGGAAAAGCTACAATGTGCTGGAGAAATGCTTAATGGAAAGAAAAAAATACACACACTACTCTTAGTCACCTTATAATAGGGATGGAAAGGTCTGTCAATTTCAGTTCTCTCAGTTTCTCATTTTTCCAGTCTTAAAATTCATTTCTGCACAATTCGCGAATATTTTAAAAAAAGGCCTCATGAAAATACTCCACCATTTTAGTGTGAATTTCTCCTAATAAATACATTTTATAGGCAGTTTGACTAACGTACATATTTTTGCAAGCAATTTCTCATCATATAATGCATCTTTGTATGTTATTTGCACTCAATATTCACTTTTATGCATTCTTTCATATGCATGTAAACATTGGCTAGCAAACTCATTGCAAAATTCAAACAAGTGTGAATTTTGAAGGATGGCTGTGTTTCAGTTATCATATTGTTTTGGAAAATGCACATTTGATAGATTCTGCTTGAAATGCAAACCGAATCAAATTTTTCACCAATCCCTACTTTACCATGATAAGGTAAGTTCATCCCCACCAAACTTCTAAAGACATTCTGAAGTGCCTTGAAGTGAGGCAGAAAAACAGGGGAAGAAAACTCTTGGGAGATTGGAGGACAGGATTTTATTGCACTGATTCAGGGCCCTTCCAGACTGTTTTTGTGTGTGTTTGAGATGTCATTGGCACAATAATAGTGCATTAGTGGTGGATTTATACTGAACCGTCCATATATTATTCTGCTTTATTGGTTTTTCTGCAAAGTTTCCCCAGTGTTACCGCATGATTGCCATCTGCAACAAAAGCAGGGCAACTAATAAACCGGAACATTTATGGCAGGAAGCTACAGGACATGCATTACTTGAAAACAAAGTACTATGTCCAGCTCAAGCTTTTTCAGGTAAAAACAGTATCAATAGCATGATCACATATGATACCATACAAATACCATCATAAGCACAAATTGTCATGAATGCACAGTAAAAAGATGACTAGAAGGGCCCTCAGTTAAAGATGTGCAAGGTATGCATTGCATCAGGGCCAGCTCCAGGAATGCCGCCGGCCCTTGGGCATCAGCTTGTCCTGGGCCCCGGCATGTGTGTGTGCATGTGTGTGTGTGCATGCGTGCGCATGCATGCACACACGCAGCCCCCCACCTACCTGTCTGCTGTCTTTTACCATTGCCCTTAACGAAGATGGCGGCCACGGTTTCCCTAAGGAGATGACGCCTCCACCGCCATCTTTGTTGATGGCACACGTGCGTGCTACACGCGCGCATCTCTGCCATCAGCTAAGATGGCGGCAGGGTCTTCAGTACCTTAGGGAAACCGTGGCCGCCATCTTCGTTAAGGGCAATGGTAAAAGACAGCAGACAGGTAGGTGGGGGGGCATGGGGGCCCCGCAGATCACGGAAGGGGAGCGGAGGGGTGGCTGAGGGGCCCCCTGTAGCTCCAGGGGCTGTCGGGCCAGTGCCCCACCTGGCCGCCCTTTAGAACCAGCCCTGCATTGCATGTCTTAATATTTATGATTTACAAAGCACCTCAAAGGTCAAAACACTGCACAAATTAAAAACACAAGATGAATCCTGCCTGCATGCTTACAATCTAATGAGACAAGGGGTGGGGGAGGAAAGAGGAAAGGAAATAAGACACAGAAGAACACAAAATGTCATGCCAGACAGGATGAAGATTTTAGATGAAATGGAAATCATCCTACGTCAAAATAAAAGTTTTGTGAGAGGTCAAACACAATGGCCTTTCTAAATGTAGACTTAACAAATGGGAGCATGCTATGATGGAACTGCAATGTCTCCTTTTCAAGTGGTGAATGTGAGCTACATATATTATTATATCAAAGCTGGGAAGTGAAGATCTACTGAGTGTAGGATTGCAGCCTAAGGCTGTTATTATATTTACCTTGCCATTTTGCACATACTATTTCTTGCCCTTCACCTTCAAAAGCAAATCAATTTTTTTTAAAAAAGAAAAACACTGATTTGGGGGAACTGCATTCTTCCGATCATCTGTGCCATGATCCCCTTTGCTCCTTTCTGATTTTCTAAAATACATGAGATATTCACTGTATTTTTTGTTTATTGTGCATTGCTACTTCAGAGCACTGCAAATCAGGGTTTCTTAGTAAGTGAAGCTATCGTGCAGTATGACCTACTATGTTTAGACATGGCCTAGGAAATGTGAAAATGCATCTAGTATTTAGTCTGCAATCCTAAGGTTGCCCCAAGGCAAGCTAAGGGGCTGTTTGATGTGGCGGACGTGCTGTGCTGCTGCTGGAGAGGGAGGCCCATCGGGTAGTGGCCATGCCGCCAGAGACCCCCCAAAGATGCCTCTGGACAGTTCCATTGACCGCAATGTGCCACTAGGAGTAGCACAGGGGAACAGTGTGTTCTCTTTTTATTTTTTAATAAATGATATTAAACAGGCAAATATATTCTACAAAAGACATCTTACATATATTCTAATATTGACTGAATGTACTCTTTGCTTTTTAAAATCATCATACATTAAATATTTTTAAAACTACTGTTTTTATCTATATTTTGATATATTTTGTCTGCTGGTTTTTAAAATTTGATTTTATCAGAATTTTCTTATGTATATTTCATTGTTTTTTGTATACTGCTTAATAAACAAGGGCCATAACTTTTCAAATTGTTAATTTCTTTGTCTGCCTTCCTTAAAAGCACCATTTCCATAAATTTTATACTTGTGGCAAGATACAAAATAATAATTTATCAAACTATTCTTGCTCTGTTGGAATTATTAGCATATGCCATTTAGCTGCTATCAATATTTTGGCAGCAGTTAACAAAACCCCAACTAAATTTTGATGTTCTGGTCTTACATCTTGGTTGATATATCCCAGAAGAATTGTTAGAGGATTCATTTGAATGTGATATCTGATTACTTGTTGCATAGGCACAATAATTTTATCCCCACATCTCTTAATCTTCTCACATAGTATTCTAGGGGCATATCAGGAATAGCTGAGGGGCCCTCCCAGAAGGGGCCCTCAGCTACTCCAGCTCTGGAACTGACATAGTTAATTGCCTCCCATTCACTACAATGGGATGGGGAAACCTGCAAAAAAAAGGTAAGGGAAAGGCTGTCTCCCAATTTTCTCGCTGGCCACAGGGAGCTGGCAGGGCTTAGGAACTCCCAGAATCACCCCTCTCTACAATGACTGTAGCAGGTGTGGGGAACCTTTGGCCCTGTAGATATTGCTGAACTACAACTCCCATCAGCCCCAGCACGCATGCTGAGAGATGATGGGAGTTGTAGTTCAGCAACATTTGGAGAGCCAAAGGTTCCTCTTGGCTAGCTATAGGATAGCTCTATCTGTTTAACAGCCAGACATAGCTAATTTACCGGAGAGTTTCTAATGGCTTAACAAGTTATGCCATGAGGATCCTACTGATGTGTTAATAAGGAGGGAGGCTACCATGTATGTGTGTGTATGTGTGTGAGAGAAATGCTACCATTTCACCAAGGTAATCAAGGGTGTTTATGGCAGATTCCACAAAGTGAAGCTAATCGTGAAACTTTCAAGATTTGACTTGAATTACAAGACACACCATCTCACTATTACTATGACCATCTCATAACTCTGTGTCAGAGGTGGGGAACCTGCCCCCCTGGATATTTCTAGACTCCAGCTCCCATAATCCCTGACCACTGGCCACACTGGCTGGAGCTGATGGCAGTTGGAGTCCAGAAATATACGAAGGGACACAGGTTTCCCCACCTTGCTCTATGCCAGGTGTGGGGAACCTTTGGCTCTCCAGATGTTGCTAAACTACAACTCCCATCATCCCTGGCCATTGTCCATGCTTGCTAGGGCTGATCTGGGTTGGAGCCCAGGAATATCTGAAGGGTCACAGGTTTCTCATCCTTGCATGTAATTTATGTGTACTTCAAGCAAAATAGACAGATTGTGTATATTTTGATCAGATTTGTGGATCAGATTTGGAAAGTAGATAATTATTATCTATAAAGTGCCCACCTGTGGCTGGCAGTTGTTTATTTTACTTATTACTTATTTATTAAATTTATAGCTCTCTCCTTCCTTCATAAGAGCCCAGTTGCCATCTGAATGCATATTTCTGGAAATCCATTATTCAAAATACACAGCTGCCTGCTGAAAGCTGTTCCTCTTCCAAATTTGACTTGAGTTCTAAACATTCATGGGTGACACTTTTCATATTGGAAACAGTTGACACAGAGGGTTATTTTGCATTCATGTATGCCAATATAGTTATTTCTAAAAATATTATCTTGTATATATCTCAGTTAAAATGAAAACCAAATGTGATCCTGAACAAGTGCTGCCTTGCTGTTGCCATGAAGTGGAATGGCTGTCTCTGTACTGGAGAAAAAAGCTTTCCTTGAAGTCAAACGATTCATCATTATAATGTATAGAAGCACTCAAAATATACTAGGCACCATGCCTGAATAAAATGTACAAGTCTGCCTGCCTGCAAGCTCATACTCAAGATATAAGCCACAAGATACAAGGGAACCTGTGGCTTTCCAGATACTCTTGGACTCCAACTAGGGATGCAAGGATCTCTCAGTTTTGCTTCTCTCAGTTTCTCATTTTTCAAATCTTAAATTCAGTTCACCACATTTCTGCAGCAATTTGCATTGTTTTTTTATTAAAAAAAATCTTCATGGAAATTCTTCAGCATTTTAGCTTGAATTTCTCCTATCACATATTTTTGTAGGCGGTTTTGCAAGCAATTTCTCGTCATATAATGCATTCTGTATGTTATTTTCACTAATCCCTTTTATGCACATTTCCCCCTAATATATGCATTTTTAAAACATTGCTTGGTTGGAGAACTGCATTGCAAAATTCAGATAAGTGTGAATTTCAAACAATCCCTGTGTTTTGATTCTCATATTGTTTTGGAAAGTGCCAATTTGATAAATTTGGTATTAAAGGCAAACTGACCAAATTTCTATCCTCCCATCCCTAAGTCCAACTCCCATTAGTCTCTGCCAGCATGGCCAATGATCAGGCTGATGGGAGATGCAGTCCAATAGCATCTGAAGGGGTGCATATAAACAATGTTGAAAACAGTGATAATCATGCTCAAATATTTTATGCATCATGTTGTGATTGTGGATGACCTGCTCAGCTGAGGGGATCTGAGGTCTTGAGCAAGGCTTAAAAAAGCCCTCCTTGTTACACTGCAACTGTGTGTAAAGAAGCCCTGGTGACCCCTTAATCTTCTTCCTAAAACAGGGGTAGCTATGCCCTAGTTTAGGGGCTGTACTGGCTCCCCAGGCAAACTTTTCTGACCTCCACAAATTTTGGTAGATGCAAATATATCCCTTTAAAAAATGTAGACACCATACTGGGGTGGGTAAACCCAGTGTCCTGACAGAAATGCAAAATGTCCCCTTCCCAGTCATCAGATTGATCATCTAATGATCAGAGGAGGGACAATATCCCTTCCTCCTCAGCTGATCTGTATGAAACAGCGGAAGAATCCCCCCTTCTCTCTGTGCCTATCTGCATGTCTACCTATGAGTGTGGACATATGAGAGTGTGCATGAGCTTGTGGGGTGGGCACACCCACTTTTGGCCACACTCACTGCTGGTATGGCAGTCCTATTGCCTTTCGATCAAACATACTTTAAAAGCACATTAAAGTGCAAGGACATACAAAAATGAAAGGGATGCCTGACTCATCATCTGATGCTGGTACCCCACTCAGATGTTGAACAGCCCATAGACTGGCTGGCAAGGTTCTCTGAATTCTGGAGCAAAAGTGTATGGTCCCGCTGATGAAATTAGCAGGAGTGAGCACTGGGGCGAGGCAGCTCTTTAGTGAAAGAGCTCGTCTTTTTGAGGAAAAGCATCTGTCTTGCCATTCTTTGTACTTGGTCAGTACATGACTATATACTTGAAGGGGGTGAAGAATAATGCCCATTGGGCATGAAAGGAGATTAAGGCATTTCATGCAAAACCTGTTAAAGCAGATTAACATAGATGAGTATGCATTTTCACATCTTCAACTTGCTTAAAAACAAAAATAAGTCTCCATCCTACGTTGTCACCTCCTGTGTCTGCCATTCTCTTAATTGCAAAGCATTTTTTGACAGCTTTGTGGAAGATGCCCAGCTCAATGCAACAGGTCATTATAGAAATATTTTGTCAATGATTCATAGGTATATAAGTCACACTAAGCAAGACTTATAATCAAAATTAGCAATGCCAGCATCAGATGGTCAACACGTGACCCATGCATTGTTCAATTGAAGAAAGAGATACTTGGTGGATATGTCACACGTGATGTGAATCTCTTGATCACAGCTGGATTGTATTGATGGTGCTATTTCATTCATGGTAAGAAATGAAAGCCTGCCTAGACAATTTAGGTGATTGTTTTCATCTGGCTATTTATTATTCATGTAGGATGACTTCACACACACACACACACACACACACACACACACACACACACACACACACACACACACACACACACACACACACACACACACACACACACACACACACACACACACACACACACACACACACACACACACACACACGAGAGAGAGAGAGAGAGAGAGAGAGAGAGAGAGAGAGAGAGATCCTGCTATGAGCAGCCTGTATAGCCCAGAATTTAATACGGTGTTAGTTGTTCTAGTGACCTTTCTCTTTTATAGAAGATTCTGAAATTTGTTACCACAAACAGGGATGAAGAGGGTGAGGATGTATGAAATTCTTGGCAGAAAAATTTTATCTAACAAGTTTAGCACAGCACTGCTGATCTGATGAGTATCTTAAAACCTCTCAGACAGAACATTTCTTTGGATGAGTCATTTGATTAACAGTAGTAGGTTTTTTAAAAAAAGACTTTGCTGATATTTAATCAAAGATCTCCTTTGCTATCGCAGAACTAGAGATCTCTGTCTCCTTGAGCAACTCTACCCATGTCAAGGAAAGCTCATTAGAAAATTCACTGCTTCCTTCTTATATCTCAATCTTAATACAACAGTTAGTATTTTTATTTATTTAAAGATATTGCTTATCTGTCCTTCCCCATCATCAAGACAGGATACAATGTAGTTGAAAAACAATTCCTTAAATACTCAATAAAAACACATTAAAAAACCCATTAATAACACACACACACATGCACACAGAATACTGATACTACACACCAATTATGGTAACTTAACCTCAGAAAAACTCTCAGTGATCCCGTCAGAAATAACAAATATCTAACATTCTGCCTTGCAGGGAAATGGTTAATCACCCTTTTTCTTCATTGCATCTCTGCTCCTAATCAGGGGTGTATTTGTCCAGGGTCTTGGGAGGATGTCTTAGACCCCTTGCTTTTTAGGAAGGTCCCTATATCTCCAGCATCTTGTGAGCCAATCAGCATGAAAAGGGAGCATATTAGCCATTAAGAAGAGTCTACTAACATGCTTCCTTGCCCTTTCCTGCTGTTTGGAGCCAATCAGAGTGAAATAAGGTGAGTCAGCCATTGAGAAGTCTCTTCTCAGTAGCTAACACACTCCCTTTAAAGGCTTACTGGCTCCATTGGATATCTGTTGTTGAGAGAGACAGCATTAACAAGGAGCTCATTCTTAACCACATGGCTACTAGCCATGATGGCTGTGCTCTGCCACCCTAGTCAGAGGCAGCATGCTTCTGAAAACCAGTTGACGGAAGCCTCAGGAGGGGAGAGTGTTCTTGCACTCGGGTCCTGCTTGCGGGCTTCCCCCAGGCACCTGGTTGGCCACAGTGAGAACAGGATGCTGGACTAGATGGGCCACTGGCCTGATCCAGCAGGCTCTTCTTATGTTCTTATGTTCTTAACCCAGCAACGAAAAAAGTGGAGGGTGGCTATGACTATCATGAAAGGACCCTGAACTTCTGAATTTGCCCCTACATTACTGCTCCCAATTGGCTTCTCTAAAAGAGTTTTTTTTTCCTGGAAGAAAAACAAGACAGGGTGGGGATTGGTGTTTGGTAACTCATGCATGCTATAGCTTTCACACCAACATAATAATGTTATTCTTAGACCTCTGTTTTCTCTAGCACATTACATAGTTTATTTATTATTTACTTATTGCATTTATGCCCTGCCTTTTTTTTCATGATAGAAACCCAAGGCGGCTTACATATGGTTCCCAGGCGGTCTCCCATCCAGACACTGTCCACAGCTGACCCTCTTTAGCTTCAGCAGGGAGCTGGCCTCATGTGCCTTCAGACCATAGCCTGGGACCCATAGTTAGACTAGGGATTGCAAACCAGTGGCCTCCACGTTGTCTTGCATGTGTATGGGAGTGGCAGACAGCTGTGAATATGTGTGAGTTTTACTAAGACCCCAAGGTCCACCAACTAGAGCCAGGTGCAATAGGCATACACTTAGAAATAACAAACATAGTGTCTCTTTGTGGTTGCTGAGCACTGGGATTTGTTTTGAGTATTAGAACTGAACTGAGCTCGCAGTCCTTGCACATAAAACCCCACTCCTGGTTAACCCAAGTTTTTGTCCTTTCAGCAGTCTTCTCTCCACCCCATTGGACTCTGACTCCCATCAGCCCCAGCCAACATGGCCAATGGTACAGGATGATGAGAACTGCAATCCAACAACATGTAGAGGGTATTGTCACTCTTGTCATTTTCAAGAGTAAAAGTAACTATTTGAGTAAGGAATGCTCCTTAAAATAGGGAACAGCCAGCACTTTTAATCTCCTCTCACTTTCTTCCTTAATGCCCCTGTCCATGCTAAAAAGGCAGCAGGTTCTGCAAAATCTACTCCCATGTGCAAACAGAATAAAGCATGCAAATTAAATAAGTGAATACTGATGTGCCTCAAGATCAGGAGGCATGACTTGATTTGCATATAGCGCACACTATACATGCAAAGTAGCCAAGTTATGGCAAAAACTCTCTAATGATTTTATTCTAATGCCCATGAAAATCACAGTTTTACAGCTTTCACTTCGTATTGATATTAGGTCTGAATCAGCAAAATTTCAGATGAGTTCAGCATACCTGAGGTAAAGGAAATGCACTTAAAATATCCCCTCTCAAGTGATCATGCATACAAATACTCTTGTTGTTCTTATTAACATCAAAGGACAGAGTCTCGAGTCCTCAAAGAGTTCAAGAGAACGTACATTTTCAGTGTATTTCTGACTCTGGTAAAAGGAGTATTGTAAACATTTCAATTCATGGCAGAGTTCCGTTTGTTCCTCTCACCCAGGTGCTGTCATTATTTGGCACAGGGAGACATATGGCTGAAATAAACTGAAATAGGCCTACATGGAGGACCAGGAGGAGTCATTGTGTGTCATTCTTGTGCCTTGTTGAGTGTGATGTTGGGAGAGCTTGTGTAAAAGAGGAAAAGCTCTAGGTCACTATCCCTTATATAAATCTGGCACTCTAGTTGACTGAAACAGACTGGGTGGGCATCAGGCTTCAGGGAGTCCTGGGCAAGGGGTTCTCTGTGGGTCTGCAAAGCAGCAGAGCTGAGAGAAGTGCCAGGCTGCTGCAAGTGGATTTGCCAGGGTAGTGGCCACTTCAATTTCCGCTGTGCAGTTGAATCCGTCTCACAAAAGAGTGACGGTCTGGAAGTGAATCTTCTGCAATGCCGTCTTCTACACAAATCTGAAAGGGGCAGGAGCCCTGCCTTCTTTTTTATCTGGCCCTTAACTGTAAATTATGTATTCTGTCCTTTACTGGCTGCTACAATGCCCTCCTTCCCCAAAGGAAGGGTTTTGTAGTGAAGGGAGAGGCTGGCAAGGGATGGGAGTACAGCATGGAGGCAGGGTGCTGTGAGCCTCATTTTGTATCAGGCCTGAACTGGAAAGGGGACTTGAGAGGGCTCAGTTTGAAATGGAGCCAGTCTACATGAGCAAGCAGAGAATGTCTTTCAAAGTTACCGCCTTGGAAGACTGAGTCCATCCTTCTGAATGTTGATCTGGCAAGGCAAGGTCCAAGAAGCCCGTGGAGAGAATGGCTTTCCCGCTTTGCAAGGGGGCATGTTTGCCACCACCCCATGTAGCAGAAGACTTGGGAAGGTTCCCAAAGGGGTCAGGTGGTGCGTTTAGACCAATGGAGCGGCAGGGATGAGTGGGTATATAATACCGCTCCTTCCTGAAAGACTTGCCTTTTTGCCTTGTGGCATGCTTGCAATTCAACTCCCTCGTTGGCTGGCTTCATTCCTGTGTTTGCTTCCCTGGCTGTTCCAGAGACGGTGCTGGTTTGTGGCGGTTTCCCGCCTTCGCCGCTGTGTGTTCCTCTCATCTGTTCTGCTCCCAGCCTCCTCCGGTGTGTTAGGGAGTGTGTGTGTGGGGTGGTGGCTTTTTCTTTCTCCCCCATCCCTGCGCATCAGCTGTGCTGCGGGTTGAAAGTCGACAGTATAATATAGCAGGCAGGCGTTTTAATAGCGCCACTTGCTTTGTGTTTCCCCCTCGCCTGTTCTGACCCCTGCCAGCTCCAGCATGTTAGATAGCGTTGGGTGGTGGCGGTTTCCTTTCTTTTCCATCCCTGCACATCAGCTGTGTATTGGGTTGACAGCAGGCCAGTATATTATAGCAGGCAGGCATTTTAATTGCCCCTCTTGCTCCATGCCTTCCCGTGGCCGTTTTTTTGGTTTTTTTTCTGTGAGTTTTGCCCCCTTTCTTACCTTTGGTTTGTGCACAGTTGATTGGCAGGGAGTTTAATAAGGGGATTTAAATTTGGTGGTTTTTATTGTTGGCTTTATCTTTAGGGTTTCTGCTTATAATTAAAATAGATAAATAAATAAATACATATATAAATAAATAAATAAATATTTCATTTGTTTCTCCCAATTGGTTCCAGATAACCCCCACACACCCTTTAACTCCTTCCAATCCCGCACCTATTGGTTCTTTGTAGCCCTCTTTCTTTTGTTATTGCTATTCCTTGCTTTGTATCAATTCTTCCCTTATTAGGATTGTAGTTTGCATAGCCTTTGGGTTCCCCTTGATGGTTGTTAAGTTTTTGCTGTGCTACCTTAACATCATTTCTGGTATTCTTTTTTGGCTGTTGTTGTTGTTATTGTAAAGTATAAAGGTTTCAATATGCCTCCCAAGAAGGTTCAGCAAAAAAGGGGAGTTCGTGTGTTGAAGCAGGCATCCAAGGGCCCCCCTGTGGATCAACAACGCCAGTCTTCCGATGAAGAAGAGGACATGGGGACCATTCATGCCTTGGTAGCTAGGGTGGAAGCCCTGGAGAGGGAGCACAGTTGTCCTCCTGATCCTGCAGCGGGGCCCAGCTCTGTGCCTCCAGGTAAGAAATCTGCACGATTGGCAGCCAAAGCCCCCAAGTCACATCTTCTTTCTGATTTGGTCACCAGGATCGGCATCTTGGAAGGTGCAGCAGTCAGAGATGATTCTGTTGGTTCCACAGTATCTACTTGCCGGTCTCCGGCTTCCTTGGTGTCATCTGCACCCCCGTTTCAAGCTCAAGCTGGCATTGGTGCTCTCCAGGGTCAGCTTTCTACCCCTCTTCCTCCACCCGGTGGTCAGATGGTCTCTTTGGAGGTTCCAGGTGCAGTGACTCCTGCAATAGTTGCCTCCCCGGCCGCTTATGCAGGTCAGTTTACACAAGACACTTCTACTACACCAACACAGGTGCAAGGGGCCCATTCGTCACAGTACACTCCTTTGACTTTGGCTGCAGCTCAGGGTGGGTTTGCCCACCCTACGGTTTAGTCCCCCAGCAGTCTCAGCTTCCGTGGCCTGCCGTGGCAGTGACTCCATGGCAGCCGTCTGTGGCTCTGTCTGGTTAAGCTGCTGTTTCATTGCCTCTTCCCCCTGGTGTCTATCCCCAGGGCGATACTTCTCTGCCCTTGGGTGATCACCTATTGCTCTCCACCAAAGAAAAAATCTGGCGTGGGGAGTATATTGATATTTTTACTCTCCTTTTTCGCGAATCTGAGGCAAAAACCAAGGAGGGCAATGAACCTAAAGATCGAGAGGTGGCAACAAAGAAGAAAGCCGATCGCGTATGGCCTAATTGGCTTAATGTGTACACAGTTTATATGGGCGTAATGACACAGGCTTACCCATCCAGGGCTATGTCCATGATTAAATATCAGGATATCATTCATAGAGCCTTTCAGGAATTCTCTGTTACTGCTTGGTTGTGGTATGATGAGAATTTTAGGCAACGGGCAGGTTTAGATCCTACACTTCGTTGGGATATTGAACATCTGGGTCTATGGTTGCGTTCCATGATGCTGGCCAGACCTGCATCAGGAGATAGTGCAGATAGTGGGCATCTCCTTGTGCATGCGCAGACTTTGGCCTCTGGTTCTGTCCAGGGCTGGCAATGGGTTCAACCCCATCAGGTCTGTTGGACCTTTAATAGCACCGGGCGATGTTCCAGATGTCCCTGTAGATTCAGGCACATCTGTGGAGTTTGTGGCAGCAACCACCCCAGCTCCACTTGCCAGCGAGCCCATCAGGCTCGCCAGGGTCCAGGGGAGCAACAGCGTCCTAAATGTGGGTCTGGCAACAGCGGCAGTACGTCACAAGGCCAGTAGCCCCATTAGGTTGCTTCCTCTTGCAAGGTTGTTAAATATTTATCCCAATAGACAGGCTGCTAATTATTTGTGGCATGGTTTTTCTGAGGGTTTTCGGATCCCTTTTGAAGGCCTGAGGGTTTCCACTTCATCTGCTAACCAGGCTTCAGTCCACTGTAGTTCTGACCAAGCTGAATAAAGAGATAGCTGCCGATAGGATTTCTGGCCCCTTTCCCTCTCCTCCCCTAGAAAATCTTAGAATTTCCCCCCTAGGTATAGTTCCTATGAAGCAGCCAGGCAAATATCGCCTTATCCATAATTTGTCTTTCCCAAAAGGTGCTTCCGTTAATGATGGTATTCCATCAAAATACCCATCAGTCAGATATACCTCCTTCGATGAAGCCATTAGGGTAGTCCGTAAGGCCGGTAAGGATGCATTAATGGCAAAATGCGACATAAAGTCTGCATTTTGTCTGCTCCCAGTACATCCGTCTGATGTTGATTTGCTGGGTTTCAAGTTTCAGGGCTAGTATTATGTCGATAGGGCCATGCCAATGGGATGCTCTGTGTCTTGTGCTGCATTTGAGGCCTTTAGTTCGTTCCTAGAATGGGCCTTAAGAAGGAGGGCTTGTTTTTCCTTCACTGATCATTACTTGGATGATTTCTTGTTTGTTGGGCCTGCTGGCACATCCCATTGTCTCCACTTGGGCAAGACTTTTGAAGCTCTAACCAATGAATTGGGTGTCCCCTTAGCTCCAGAAAAGTCTGAGGGCCCTGCTACTTCCCTTACCTTTCTGGGGATTCACCTGGACACCCAGGCGCAGTTTTCCAGTTTGCCTCAGGATAAGTTGCTCCTCCAGCAGAAGAGACTCAGTATTGCAGTGGCATTAAAGAAGATTACACTTCTGCAGTTGCAAGAGCTTGTGGGTCATTTAGTTTTTGCTTTTAAAGTCATTTCCCCTGGTTGGGCATTCCTTCGGCGTCTTTGTGACACCATGAAGGGTGTCCGCTCCTGTTTCCACTTCATTAGGGTTACTGTGGGAATGCGTGAGGATTTGAACATGTGGCTTTCCTTTCTGGAAAGCTTTAATGGTATTTCCTTCTGGCGCGAGGAATTACTTCTGGAGGCAGAGCTGCAGGTCCACTCTGATGCGGTGGGGGGTCTGGGGTTCGGCATCATTTTTAGGTCCCAATGGTGCACAGAGAGGTGGCCTGATGAGTGGCAGGCTTCTGGGCTTACTTCTGATATGACCTTTTCGGAATTCTTTCTAATTGTGGTAGCTGTATACATATGGCCTCTTGCCTTCCAGAATCGCACTGTACACTTTTGGTGTGATAACCTGGCCACAGTGTGCGTCGTGAATGCTCAGACTTCTAAATCCCCTCATGTCATGAGCCTTGTGCATGCTTTTATACTGCAATGTTTGCATTTTAACATATTGTTTGTTGCTCGGCATGTCCCAGGCTTACAGAACGGTGTTGCTGATGCTCTTTCCCACTTACAGATGGCGCATTTCTGGGAATTAGCACCTGGAGCAGCTCAGGATCCGGTCCCGGTGCCATCATTCCTATGGAGCCTTGGGAATTTGAAGTCGGGGCCGCCATAGCCTCTGCCCTCGCTCCCAGTACTCAGAGAGCATATCAGCATGCCTTTAAGAAATTCCAGGCCTTTTGGTCTTGCAATGCTCTGCCTCATGAGTGGCCAATTCCTGTATCTCATTTGCTACAGTTTATGTTATATTTGAAAGGGCAAAATAATTCTGTGACAACTATCGCTGGACACCTCTCCCCTCTGGCCTTTATTTCTAAGGCAAGAGGATTGCAGGATCATTCTGTAGATTTTAGGGTCAGGAAGGTCCTTGAGGGTTGGTTGCGTTCCGCTCCCAGGCCCCCTGACCGGAGAAGGCCAATCATGCCCGATGTTCTCCTCCAGATCCTGCCTTTGTTTCATTCTATTTGTTCATCTCTTTATGAGTCGCACCTTTTCGCCGCAGTAGCTCTGACGATGTTTTATGGTGCCTTTCGCCCTAGTGAAGTATTAATTTCCTCAAAGCGTGATGTGTCCTAACGAGCCTTATACTCTAGTGATTGCACGTTAGGTCCAGATTCTGTGACGTTCTCCTTAAGAGTCTGACCAAAGGAGCTGTGGAAGTGCTGTGTCTCTATGCAGCTGCCCAGTGACTGATTTATGCCCAGTTTCTGCAATGCGACAATTCTTGTCTGTCAGGCCAGTAGGCCAGCGTTATCTCTTTGTACATGTGGATGGTTCCACCCTGACTCAGTTTCAGTTTTGGGCCATTGTTCAGCGGGCCTTGCTGGCCAGTGGTCGAGATCCTAGAGTCTATGGGCTGCATGCTTTTCACATTGGGGCGGCCATGGCAGCAGCCCTCATGGGCATGAGCGCTGATGGTATTCAGATGATTGGCAGATGGCAATCCGCAGCTTTTAAGTCATATGTCCGGTATTGATTCTAAAGTTTATTCTTTTTCTCTTCCCTTAGGTGTGCGGAGCCTTCCAGTCCCAGCAAGGATCATCCTGTGTGGCCATTCTATTTTGTTTTGGGCCCACTGAAGGGCTTTTTCTTCCGTCATTGGGATGCAACTCCAGCTTTCTGCACAAGTGACAGTCAGCTGGGAGACTCAGAGGGGCATGTTGTGGGATGCACTTATGCCTGTGGTATGCCGAATCATGTCTTCAGCTTATTGCCCACACGTTCTGTTAGTTCATTTGGGTGAGAATGACTTTGTGCAGTGGCTAGGTTTGGATTTGCTGCTCAGAGTCACTCATGATTTCACCTGACTCATGCAATCATATCCAGATCTCATTATAGTATGGTCGGATATGCTTGTAAGGAGAGTTTGGAGGGGTGCTATTTAGCCCAATAGGATTGATAGGTCCAGAAGGTGGGTCAAAAAAAAAGTTAGGGATCTAGTTTTATCACTTAGTGGGGCCTTTATTCCCCATGATAGGATACAGTTTCATCTCCAACAATTATTCCAGGATGATGGCTTTCATCTCTCAGAGAGTGGGTGTGATTTGTTCTTGGATGATCTTAGGTTGGGTTTGAGGGCTGTTTTTTCCTTGGGTTGAGGGGAACAAGCTTCAGCTGATCCCCTCTTGTGGCGTGGAATTCGGGCAGGTGAAGTAACTGGGGAAAAATAGAGGAGGCTGAGGCCTTTAGGTAAAGGGCACTCCCTAGGGAACCATCAGTGCCTAATGTCTGGTGGGGATCTAGGAAATGTTCTTATGGGACCGGCTTGCGCATCATGGTGAACGCCTGTGCGGTGGGGCCAGGGTGCCGAAGTTGGAACCACATACCTGACTCCAATAGCAAGGAGGGATATGTTTTCCCATATCCTTGGTGGGGAGTTACAGTACAAAGTGACTGACCTGATTCGAAGATTAAAGGGAGAATACCTCACTAGTTAGTTGTGCCTCACCTGCCCGAAGGAGTTAAAATTGGTTTAATTGGATTCAACTGATTATGCCTTAATATTTGTTATATTTTAATAAATATAACATTATACCATATTTGTGTCCCGAGTCTTCTTTGGTGTGGTGGCAATGGCATCTGTTTCCTTTCTTTACTAAGTATCCCTTTAGAATGAATTCACGGCTTCCCCCATCCTGCTGATTATGGTCTAATGTTTTGTAAAAAGCACTCCTTTGTATGCAATCTTTTGATTATTCAAAGACCTGCACTTGCCCTTATACTATTTAGCACTCACTGTTCTTTCATGATTCTTTGGCTCATCTTTTTGTTCCAAGTTTTCTCTTTGCTCACAATTGGTGCTGGTGCCTCTACATGAAAGTGCAAAACTTCCAAATATACAAGCTGCATGTTACAAGCTGGGACTTCTGAATCAAGCTCAGTAAATCCTGGGACACAGTTTCCAACTCTTTGAAATGCAACTCCATGTTTCTCGCTTGAGAGTTGAGCTTTGGCTGCTCAAAAACATAGAGGAGAATGGTAGTTTGGGAGGCAAACCGCAGGCCATAAAGCTCCCCCCTTATGATTAGCCCATGATTAATTCTCACTCACTAATCAGCTGTCTGACTCTGCAGTATTATTGAGGGAGAAATTATAAGCAGAACTTTACTCAGCCTTTATGAAGTCTTACAAAAGGCACTCAGAATCAGATGCCAGATTAATAATGGTGACTTTTGGAGTTGGGCAATGCTTAGAAATAGACTCCATCTCCCCCTAGAAATAGCAAGCTTTTAATTATTGGAGCTGAAATCCCTTTGAATCTAAGCAAGTCATGGAAGTAAGGAGGGCTGTTCTGGGCTGATTCTGCCCCCTTCCCTTTCTTCAAATTGTGCATTCCAGTAGGAAGGTTGAGGGAGCCCAGCTCAGAGTCAGAACACATTCTTGATATGCAGAAGCCCCCGAGGTTCAGTCCTTGGCATCTCCAGTTTTCTTCTTTTTCTTTTAATTTATTACCCGCCCTTCACCCTAAGGTCCTAAGGCAATTTACCAGAAGTTTAGTATACATCCTTCAAGCAATTCAAGACAATTTAAAAATCACAGTTAAAATGATCTGCTAGCAGCTGATGTGAAAGACATCATCCCTGAGATGCTGGGGAGCTGCCACCAGTCAGAGGGCCTGTTTACATGCCCGAAAAATCTGCATCTGTTGCTTTTTGCAGATCCTTTTAATTTGGACCGTTTACTTGGCATTTTAGCCAATGTGCATGTATTCTACTGCTTTTGCCTTTAACTCCGGATTAAATGGATGCGACAAAAACCCGAAATTTCTTTTAAAATCCGCACCTGCTTCTACCGTGTATTACCTTTTAAGTGCCTTTTCTGGCTGCGCAGTTTCTTTGCCATTACATCCCCCTTTTCTCCGCCCCTGTAACTGCCTCTGGGCGTCATTTTGTTTCCTGTGGTTGACAAAGCAACTTCCGGTTGCTCTCGCCTTTCTTTCTCCCATTTACTCCCACTTCCCCCCAATACATTTCCTCCCCCGCTCCTTTAAACAAAATCACATTCTCCACCCCTTCATCGAGGGTAGCAGGGCTGGAGATCATGAAATTCCTTCCTCAGAGCTGTGGTTTTGGCGCTGTTGTTTAAGTCTAGCGTGTGTGTGCACGTGAGAGAGAGAGAGTATGAGAAAGTGTGTGTGTGGAGGACCTCTTCTGCCTCGTAGCATCCCTTCGCTCCCCCCCAAAGCTGGATCTCTCCCCCCCTCGGGCTGATGCATGCGCCCTTTTCGCAGCCATGGCGAGAGGAGGCTGGCAAAGGCGCTGCTGGGGTAATTTATAAGTTCCCAAAAGCGCAGGGGAAAGGAGACCTGCCTTGGCATCTCATCCCAGCATCTGCTCCACTCATGGAGAGCGATAATATTAAACGGTCAATGCTTCCTTTAGTAGCTGCTTTTAATGTCTCTCTAAAGATAATTGTTTGGGGTTTTTTTAATGTTTCCCAGAACACATGATGAGGCTTGTCTCGGGGTGCCAAAGGCACAATAATCTTGCGCAGGGACAGCCGAACAGCCACGGGTGGGAGCGATTCCCTTTCTTTCAAGTGCCCATTCCTTCATTTAGGGAAATACTGCCCCTTCCCCGCCTCCTCAGTTAACATGCTAATGTGCAGGTGTGGCAACAAGGAAACGCTGATAGCAATAAACGAACATGCATGTGAATGCTACAAAGAAAAATAGCCAATTTATTTGTAGTGAGGGTGGAAGTATGTGAACTGTAAAAATCAATCGCGATGGAAAAAGCAGCATTTTTAATGTGGATCTTGGGTCCCATGTAAACAAGCCCAGAGTAGACAATACTGGGCTACATGGACAAATAGTCTGATCAGGTATAAAGCAGTTTTCTATGTCCCATAGTGTGGGGGCAGGGGGCATGTGTCCAAAGGGAGGGCTGGTTTTTGGCTCTTCTCTTGCATGCAAGCTTTACCTACAGGAACTTCCCTATACAGAGGTATTTGGGAATGAAATAGAGTTCTTGATTCCTTGGAAGGACACATGTACACAGCCAGACTACAATTCCCTGGTAGCTTTGCCCTGTAGGATACCCATGCGCTTTTACAAAGAACAGTCCAATGTGTTATCAGACAGACAGAGAGCTGGCATGTATCCTCTGAAGCTTATGTGGTTAAAAGCTTTATAAATACTGTTGTGCTTAGGTAACTAGATATCTGAAGTAATGCACAAGGCAATCCAAACCATCCTGATGCTGGGCTGGGGGTGGAGGAGAAACTGGATTAGGTGGAGATGTTCCTCATTCAGCTCTCCTGGCTATGTCGGCCTCCTGCCCGCCACCGAATGTGCACGTGGGTAGCAGGCCCAGTGGCAGAAAATGGGACATTCTGAGGGTGGGCAATGGACAGGGCTGAGCCAGCCTGGTATCCACTGGATCACTGTCCTCACCTTACACCGTGGTCACCATAAGTGGCAGGGCTGTGGATGCAGTGGTGGCCTCTTCCACTTTCTAAAATCCCACCAGTGGTGAGTGTATTGGGCCTTAAACCATCATAACTTCAAATAATACTGACTCTTTTAAAGTTTTTTTGTGAGTTTTTGCACACCAGAGAATCAATACTCCCACATCTTCCTCACCACCACCTACCACCATCCCAGGGTAGGGATGGGCACAAAAGGATGAGAGGGGAAATCAGATGGCAGTGGTGGTGGAAGAGGAGGTAAGGATTGTTGCTCTTCTCCTCTTATTTTTTTTATTTTCTATATTTATATACCACCCAGTAACAAAGGTTTTGGGGGTGGTTTATTATGAAACATTAAAATAATAAAATATAACAAATTAAACCAGAAAATAAAATCTGAAAAGAAATAAATTAGCAACAGAACAACAGAGAATAACAACAGATCAAAAATTTAAAATTAATTTTGAAAAGTTTGGGAAAAGAAAACTGTCACCCACAGTAAAAAGACTATAACGTTAGACACCAGGTGAGCTTTCCTGGGTCTTTGATTTCCTCCCTCTGCTGTGATTTTCCTCCTCCACTTTCCCCCCTAGTTAATCAGACTCCTAGGTGCAAAACTGCTGGTTGGTTTCATCAAGCCTTATCTCCAGACTCAATGGCAGAGGTTGCCTCTAAGAAATGCGGACAAGAAATGCAGATTAAAGCACCTCTGAGTATGGGTGGACTGTGTTTCACTCTCTCCTAGTCTGTTTCTGGGCTCTAAACCAGCCTTTCCCAACCTTCAGTTCCCCAGATGTTGCTGGAATATACAACTCCCATCATTCCTGAGCTGACCATTGTCCATAATGGCTGGGGCTCATCGGAACTGTAGTCCAGCAACATCTGGTGACCCAAAGGCTGGGAAAGCCTACTCTAAACAGTTTGGGACCAGGTTACCGGAAATATCATCTCTTCCTGAATAAACTTCCATGAGCTGTAAGATGCCCAGTTCTGAGGTCCTGCTCTGTGTACCCTTGGCAAGTGAGTTGAGTTGGGTGGTTACAAAGGAGGGGGCCTTCTCAGTGGTGGCACTCTGGCTATGGAACAGGCTCTACAGAGAGGCTGTTCTGGTGCCTTCTTTATGTTTTTTTCAGCATCAGGCAAAGACCTTTTTATTCATCCAACCCTTGTTTGTTTTAAAACAACCCCAGGCTTTGCTGTTTTGATGCGGTTTTAAAATAAACCTTGTGCTCTCACTCTTTTAGTGTGGTTTTAAGCTGAGTTTCAAATTGTTTTGTTCTGTTTCTGCTAGGGAATGCTTTATGTTATTTGAATTGATTTTGGTTTTCATTTCCTCATTTTTAAATGCTGTATATTTATTTCTATTTCGGAAGTTGCCTAGTGAATTTTATTGATGAGTAGCCATATACATTTAATAAATATTTACTAATAGGCAAAAATGTTGCAGGGGAGCGGGAGTCCTGACCTCCTATCTGAGATATTTACAAGTTTGTAGGGTGGTACAATATCTCAGAGAGGAGGTCAGTGTGATGTCCCTGTATGTAGATATTACTGTAAGTGGAGGTTTTGTAGGGTAAATGTGGTAAGTAGAGTGAGTGAGAGGGGGAGTACATGGGCTAGAATGCTGGAGAATGCTGTGTGATGATTGGCTGAGCGTTTGAGTGGCTGAAGGTATAAATGAGAGCACGACAGTTGAGAAAGGTGGTTGGTTAAGGGGAGTTTGGAAGGTTGTTGTGGGTTGGAGTTGGCTGTGGGTTGGATTATATTTGGCTGGTATTGAGGCAGATTATATATGACTGGAAACATAAAGAGTGACACTATATGAAACCACCATACGCTTGTTAAATATACCTAAAGTAATCTTGTTATTTCCTGGTGTTTATAAATAAATATTTTATTGGTTTACCAAATGCCTGATCCTTGGCTGGGGTTTACACAGACCAGAAGGGAGGGCAGGGTAATTACCAAGGTGGAGAAACAGTATCAAATGGTGGCAGTGGTGAAGAGATAGTGTATCATCAAGTATCCAGGGCAACCCAGGGCTGTATGCTTTATTGGCACAAAGATACAGGGGGGTTGTGGCCTGCAAGTGCACCCAGACACAAAGTAACAATAAGCCAGAAGGAGACTAAGGCAAAGTCTCAAAGCAGTATTGTGACATACAGAGTGGCTGGTGGTGCTGCCTAGCAGTGGGATCTTGCGAGATCTGTGCTAGAGCTGGTGAGAGAACAAATAAAAACCAGGATCCTGACTGGAGGGACCTGACAGGAGGTGGCAGCAGGTGGGATCCTGACAGTCAGGTCTCCTGCTTTCCTGGTACATTCACTATAGCTGCCCAATATCCCTGCTTTTTACAGTTTGATAGACATATCTGTTGGCTATAAGTGCGTTCTTAAACCACAAGGGTTTTTTTTTTTGCCTATTAGTGAATTTCTCTGCTTTTTATTCCAGGAGGTAAGAAATGGGATCCTGTGCAAGTTTGCTGAGAATAGATCGATCATTTGCCTGCTTATTGAGTTCAATGGGATTTACTCCTGTGCAATCATGCTTAGAATATGTAAAATTGGAGGGGGAGGGGCCAGGACAGGAGGAAGGGAGGGGAAGGAGGAAGGGATTGGAAGGGGATGGGGAGGGAGGGGCAAACGAACGGGGAGGGAAGGGACAAAAGGGAGGGGATAGGAGGGAGGAGGAGGGGAGGGTACATTTGATCATTTGCATGCTTTTTTAGTTTAATGAGATTTACTTCTGTACAATCATGCTTAGGAGAGGTGACACTGACCTGGGGGATGCACTGGGAAGGGGGAGGAAGGGTAGGGGTAGGGAGGAAGATGGAGGGGAGATGGAGGGGGAGGGGAGGAGATTGGGTGGGTGGGCACTGGGCAGAGGGAAAGCCCCTTTCCTTTCCAAAAGGAAAACATTGTGAACAGTATCATTCTTTTTCAGGGGTTCCCCCACCTTTTGATTCTACAGCAGGCACATTTAGTCTCCTACACAAAGTTAAACCAAAGCTGTCCCTGGCTATATCCACACCAGACCTTTATTTCACTTTAGACAGTCATGGCTTCTCCCAAAGAATCCTGGGAAGTGTAGCTTGTGAAGGGTGCTGAGAGTTGCTAGGAGAAGCCTGTCAGGACCCCCCACCCATGGTCACTGCCTTGTCATGGTCCCACCTCAGGCTCCTGGTCTCTTAACTGTTCTCTCACCGGCTCTAGCAAAGATCTCTCAAGATTCCACTGCTAGGCAGCACCACCAGACACTCCCTTTAAACAATATTGCCTTGAGACTGTGCCTTCATCTCCTCCTGGCTTATTGCTACATTGTGTCTGGGTGCACTTACAGGCCTCAACCCCCCTGTATCTTTGTGCCTATAACGATTACAGCCCAGGGTTGCTCTGGATACCTGATGATGTTACACTATCTCTTCACCGCTGCCACCATTGATACTGTTTCCCAACCTTGGTATATGCCCTGCCCACCCTTCTGGTCTGTGTAAACCCAGCCAAGGATCAGGCATTGGGTAAACCAAGAACTATTTATTTATATACACAGAGAATAACAAGATTACTTAAAGGTTTAGTCAACAAGCGTGTGGTTTCATAAGATGTGTTACTCTTTATGTTTCTTAGTCATCAATAACCTGCCTCACTACCCGCCTAATCTAATCCACCCAACAACCCTCTCCAAAACCAACCAACCCTCCAAAACCCTCAGAACGAACGAACCAACTGCACCCCTCTCAACTGTCATCCTCTCATTTATACCTTCAGACACTTAAACGTTCAGCCAATCATCATACAACACTCATCAACATTCCAACCCATGTACTCTTCCCTCTCACTCAGTCTACTTACCACATATACTCTAATAAACCTGCACTTACTATATTTACAGTATTATATATATACAGGGACATCACAAGGCCTTAGTCCCCTTACAGAGCAACAATCCCCAGATGGGCTGATTGTTAAACCTCTCTGGCCACTGGAACTCTGTGAAGGAAATAGGAGTCTCCTAGCAACTCTCAGCACCCTTCACAAACTATACTTCCCAGGATTCTTTGGGTGAACCCATCACTGTCTAAATCAAAATAAAGGTCTGGTGTGGGTGTGGCCCCCTGATTAGCCAAGCAAGCAGCTGTGAGTCTGGCTTTTAGAACACTGACAGGTGGTGCTTTCTGAGTATGCCCGATGTTATAATAGACTTTAATGTTAAATTTCTTAAATTAATTAAAAATCAGTCATGCATTTTTTTAACTTTTAAACTGCAGAAGATGAAGGTCAGAGTTTGGGGCAAGGTCAGTAATAGGATTACAGGGACTTTGTGAACATGGCTGATTTTTAATGAATTTCAACAAATTAGGAGACCACTGAAAAAGGGGTCTGGACTTTTCCCCTCATGTTTTACACTTTGAACTCTCAATTCTCTCTGACTGTTGTGCATATCACCATGAAAAGAGGGTTGTTAAACAAGCATTTCTGAGTTCAGGACTATAAGTTTTGTACGGTTTAGTTTTGAAATGTGTTTATGGGAAGTAGCAGAATGGCATAGAGGGGTATTTTCAATTTAATATTGCGGAATGCGAAAAATCCATGCTGGCTATAGTATACAGCCAATCTCATGGCTGCATAACTTCTACTACTCCTAACGCTTATCATATCCTGGATTTGTGGGATGGGATCAGCTTTTAGGACAAATACCCTTCAGGCTTATGCCCTGTCAGCCTCCTCTCATTTCTGAAGTGCTGTGGCTCTTTCTAATCAGTCAGAGCTTGTGGGGCACAGGACTGGAACCTGGGGGTGGGGAACTCTGGGGAGCTACCCAGAAGGATTTGCCTCAGAAAAAGGAGGGGGTCATTACATTTCTAAGAATGCATCTAGGGGGCTCTCTGATTGGCTTTCCCTTTCTTCACCTTGAGGAGCCACCAAGCAGGTGACAGTTGTTCCTCCTCATTGTTGCCAGACTGGAAGCATTAGGATGAACACCCTGTTGTTATGAGCTTTCTGACAAACGGACTAGACTCTCTCAGTGTGTGGCAGGTTTTTAAGCAGAGGCTGGATGGCCACCTATCAAAGATGCTATAACAACAGATTTCCTGGGCTGGCAAGGAGTTGGACTAGATGACCTTTGAGGCCATCCAACACTGATTCTGTAATTCTCCAGCATTCCTGGAATGTGGTAGAGAGGCATCCCTGCCTTCACGCCATTACTACTACAGCAAGACTGTAAGTTAGCAAGACATTTAAATGGCTGGATGGGTGCTTGGAAAGGGTTTAAAGGGAGGTGGGTAGTAGGTAGGTAGGAAGAAAGAAGCAGTGGTGGCTGGTGCCCACTAGACTTGGTGGGCTGCTATGGGGGCATGGCCAATGAGGTCATGGCCAAGTTCTGTTCTCTCCCTCCCTGTCTTCCTCCCTTGCAAACATAGACTGCATTCACACATGGGGATGATTGCGTTAGTTTAATGGATTAAAAAGGTAGCACATCTGTCCTGATTTCTAAAACTCCTTTCACACTGCAGTATCTTTTGCATTAAGGAACAGCAGCTTTTTTAGCCAATATACCAGCATTTCGCACAACTGTCTTTCACACAGTTTGTTTTCATCCGTCACTCATTACACACATGCACACTGTTCCCCACTGTGTAGGAGGTCTAAGTTCTTGTCTTGTCATGGTGCAAGCTCTCTCCCTTTAGGATCTGACTTTTTAAATTATTTTAGTTGTATCCCAGTGTCGGAAATGCTGCTGCTATCTGCACCAATGCCAGAATACCAGTACAATTTTCATCAGGCAAAAAAACCCATGCAACTAAAGGGTGGGAATGCACTGCATGCTGGGATGCCTGTCATGTGAGTGGCTGCAGCTAGTGAAAAACTTCCATGGTTTTCCAGGTTCCCAGCCTTGCTAAAGGATTATTTCTGGTATCATTTATCACAGATATTTGTGCTAAACTTGCACTACATTCCACTAGAATTCTGGAGCTAGCTTGTACATTGTGTGAAAGATCAAATATAATGTGCAAATTATCAGGTAAGAAATTGTCAGAATAACAGAATAAAGTGCAGTGTGGAAGCAGCCATATTATGGACACTTAAGCATTGCAGTTTTACAAACAGCACCTCACTAAACTGAAGTGTCTTACTTTGGTTCAGAAGGGGTCCCTGCTGTCCCAGTAGCTTCTCAAATGGGAGAAAAGTTGTGTGGCCTCCACCTGTTCTGGTTCTTTTCCCATCCTTTTCCTTCGCAAAGAAACAGTAGACGCTTAAAAACTGCAGTTTTAAGAATAATGAACACCTAACAGAGCTTTAGTCCTATGCTCGCTCTCATGAGTGCGCACATAGTTAAGTTGTATCTCCACAATAGTGAACACAAACCTAGATCTCTGCTCAATCACTAACGCTCTCCCAATCCTGTTTAAAACACACACACACACGTGAGTGAGTTGCTGGAAATTCACATTTAGAAGGAAGTACAAAAGGCTTTAGTCCTATGCTTGATCCCATGAGTAAGCCCCCCAGAACACAGTGGAGGTTTACTTCTGAATAAGATGAAGAGGATTTTGTTAGTAACCAGCAGTGCTTGGAAAGTTCATTTTAAAAAGGAACAAAATAGTTCAGTTCAAGTTCATCCAAATGCACTTTCAGTTTATAATGATTTCTGCCTGCCACACACAAGGCACAAGAGTGTTTCTCTACCCCAGTGCCAACTGTAAACCATGCAAAGAACTCTAGTGAGGAGTAAAGTTGTCCGGGGACTTCTACACTCTGGTCCTCAGGATGTAATAATACCATCTATAGCCCGCTGTAATGAGTTTGCGAGACACTTCCAAGATAAGATCACGAACATCCGCCGGGACCTTGACTCCAATATTGTAGCAGTTGAACCTAATGAGGTGTCCAGAGCACAGTCCTGTCTGGTTTTACTGGATGAGTTTCAGTTGGTACAGCTCGAGGATGTGGACAAGGTGCTTGGTCAGGTACGGGCGACCACTTCTGTTCTGGATCCTTGCCCCTCATGGCTAATAAAAGCTAGCAGGAATGGAACAGCCGGCTGGGCCAAGGAGTTGATCAATGCCTCTTTACGAGAGGGAGTGGTCCCACCCTGCTTGAAACAGGCAGTGGTGAGACCACTCCTAAAAAAAACCCTCATTGGACCCTGATAATCTTAACAACTATAGGCTGGTAGCAAATGTTCCGTTCCTGGGCAAGGTTTTAGAGCGTGTGGTCGCTCGCCAACTCCAAGCTCTCTTGGATGAAACTGATTATCTAGACCCATTTCAATTGGGCTTTCGCCCGGGGTTTGGTACAGAAATGGCCTTGGTCGCCCTGTATGATGACCTCTGTCGGGAGAAAGACAGAGGGAGTGTAACTCTGTTGATTCTCCTTGATCTCTCAGCGGCTTTCGATACCATTGACCATGGTATCCTTCTGGGCCGACTTGCGGACTTAGGAGTTGGAGGCACTGCTTGGCAGTGGCTGTGCTCCTATCTCGGGAATCGTCTCCAGAAGGTGATGCTTGGGGAGCATTGCTTGAGTCCCTGGGTACTCCAATATGGGGTTCCACAGGGTTCAGTTCTGTCCCCCATGCTCTTTAATATCTATATGAAGCCGCTGGGTCAGGTCATTAGGAGTTTTGGAGTGCGTTTCCAGCAATATGCTGATGATACACAGCTCTACTTCTCCTTTTCATCTCCTTCAGGTGAGGCTGTTAATGTAATAAACCGCTGCCTGGCCGCGATAATGGACTGGATGAGAGCTAATAAACTGAAACTCAATCCTGACAAGACTGAGATGCTGTTGGTGGGGGAGCTCTCTGCCCAGATGGTTGATGTTTGACCTGCCCTGGATGGGGTTACACTCCCCCTAAAGGAGCAGGTCCGTAGTTTGGGGGTCTTATTAGATCCGCTCCTGTCACTTGAGGCTCAGGTAGCTTCGGTGGCACAGAATGCGTTCTATCAGCTTCGGCTGGTAGCCCAACTACGACCCTATCTGGACAGGGAGAACCTTGCCTCAGTTATCCATGCTCTGGTAACCTCTAGATTGGACTACTGTAATGCACTCTACGTTGGGTTACCTTTGAAGACGGTTCGGAAACTTCAGCTAGTGCAGAATGCTGCGGCCAGAGTTCTTACGTGGATGAAAAAATTTGACCATATAGCACCTATCCTGGCCCAACTACACTGGCTACCAATATGTTTCTGGGCCAGATTCAAAGTGTTGGTTCTTACCTATAAAGCCCTAAATGGCATCGGACCGCAATATCTGATGGAGCGCCTCTCTCGCTATGTACCTACCCGTTCACTGCGCTCGACATCTAAGGCCCTTCTCCGGGTCCCAACTCACAGGGAGGCCCGGAGAACAGCAACTATATCTAGGGCCTTTTCAGTGGTGGCCCCCGAACTATGGAATGCCCTCCCAGATGAGATACGCCTGGCACCTTCTTTGTTATCTTTTCGGCGCCAGGTGAAAACCTACCTCTTTGCCCAGGCATTTTAAGCTTTTAATTCCTAATTTTAACTTAAATACTGTAATTTTAATTCTTATTGTAATTTTATTCTCATTCTGCTCTTAAATGTTTTATAATTGTATAGTGTTATCCACACTCACTTGGATTTTAAATGTGATTTTATCTTGTTGTACACCGCCCTGAGAGCTTGTTGCTATAGGGCGGTTTAAAAATATAATTAAATTATTAAATAAAATAAATAAAGAGGACACATATTTTTCAATTAAAGCATATTTAAAATGAGCATCTGTAAAGTAGGGCCCCGCTTTACAGAGCTTCACTTTACAGAGCTTCGCTTTTAAGATGGTGGCCGGAGGGAGAGGAGCGACTGAAATCGCTCCCTGGAGTACAAGGAGGCCAAAACAGTAAGGAAGGTGCTGCCAGTTACAACCGGCTCTGCCACCTTGCTAAATTACCCGCACTAATTGTGCCTTTTACTTACGGGCACCGGACGACCCAACCTTTTTAGAAAGATCACCCAGCGGCCCTCGAGCACACTAACCAGAAGGGATTTTAGTCTCCAGGCTGGAGCGGAGAGGTTTCTTGCATGTGCGGCTGATAGAATCCGTATAAGGCTGTCCTAAGTCACACAAGACAAGTGGATATCAGCCCTGCAGCCCTGTGGGGTCCCCCCCAGCCTGTACCTTCCTGGCAGTAGCTTCCTCGCCGCCGCCGCCACTCCGACCGGCGTTCCCTGTCGTGGCCCTCCAGCTGCCGCCGTTTGGCTGCCTTCTGGCGGCCTCGGGGCGCTCCCTGCTCGAACGGGGAGTGAAGGAGCCGGCTGGGGGCATGGAGCAGTGAGGCCGCAGCTCGGACACAGCCATCTATACCACCCGTTTTCATCTTCCTGCGGCTCCGGCTGCCAGCGGCGGCGGCCCCCCCTGGTGACCTCCTCAGAGCCTCGTTTGTGGTGGAGGAGGAGGGAGAGGCCACGGTACCATCGACGCTGGCCACTTCAGAGGAGTAGGATTCGAGGAGGGAGGAGGACGACGGGATGCTTCGACCTCGGTGAGGACGAGGAGCAATCGGGTGCGCCGGGAAAGCAGCAAGGAGTGGCGATAGCGGCGCTGCCTGGATCAGGAGAGAGCCGTGGCGGATGCCCAGGAGCAGCAGGAGACGAGAGGCTCATCAGCTACAAGCGAACCGACCCTGCCTCGTGGAGCAAGAGAGGCATGGATTTAGGGGGGCCGGCCTGATTGGCAGACAGGGAGTCAGACATGTGCAGACTGGAGGGGGGTACGGTGGGGAGGGCAGAGAGCCATGATATTAAACGGCTAGTCGGCAGATCCTGGAGAAATGCGCGTGGCAGGCCACGCCAGTTTAGGGGAACAGAGGATAGATGTTTAATATCCATCCCCTGTTCCGGGCCTATCCACGACCAGAAGATAACTGGGGGAAGCAAGACTCCATCCGACCTTCGACTGCTGTTGTGTAACGCCAGGTCTGTGATGCAAAAAACAACGCTCATCCACGATATGATCTTGGAAGAGCACGCAGACCTGATGTGTATTACGGAGACCTGGCTGGATGAGGCCTCAGGTCCTACGCTGGAGGCCATGTGTCCAGCCGGCTTCCGATACGCACAGCAGCCGAGGGTTGGTAGGCGGGGAGGGGGAGTGGCAGTCATCTATCGAGAGTCTTTGGTTTTCGCCAGGCCCCCTCTCCACGAGACCAAGTTTGTTGACTGCATGTACTGGGGGTTAGGCCCAAAGGGCAGTTTAGGGATCCTGCTTGTGTACCGCCCACCCCGCTGCACAGCAGACTCCCTGACTGAGGTGCTCAGGGTGGTCTCGGATGTACGGGTGCTCTCCCCCAACCTGCTGGTTTTGGGAGACTTCAACGTGCATGCTGAGGCCACCCTTACTGGAGCCCCTCGGGATTTCATAGAAACCATGACTTCTTGGGAACTGCACCTTAGTAATACAGGGCCAACCCATGTAGCCGGTCATGCTCTTGACCTTGTGTTTATCTCGGGAGGGGAGGAAAGTGCTCTGGAAATGGGGGCTGTTTCTTCTAACCCCGTGTCATGGTCAGATCACTATCTGGTGAATATAGACCTCTCGATGCCACACACCCTCCGCAGGGGACAAGGACCTATTAGGATGGTCCACCCCAGACGCCTGATGGATCCTAAAGGATTCCTGAATGCGCTGGGAGAGTTTTAGCTGACTGAAGGACGCCCGGTCGAAGCCCTGGTGATGGAGTGGAATAGGGAGATCACTAGGGCAGTTGACTGGGTGGCTCCGAAACGTCCTCTCCCCCTGAACAGAACTCAGACAGCACCCTGGTATATACCACGGTTGCGAGGTCTGAGACAGGAGGTGAGAAGACTAGAGCGCCGGTGGCGGAAATCTCGCTCTGAAGACGATCGGACACTGGTTAGAACGGCAATAGCTGCCTACCAGATGGCAACAAAGGCAACAAAGAAGGAATTCTTTGCTGCCTCTATTGCGTCCACAGAGTGTTGCCCCAGGAGGCTGTTCCAAGTGGTCCGAAGCCTGGTCGGTCCAGTTGCTCAGGAACCCATGGAGCACTCTAAAGCCTCCTGTGACACATTTGCTAAACACTTTGCCGATAAAATCGAGCGCCTGAAGGCCATGATTCCGTACGCCGTGGATACAGGAAGTAGGCCAGAGTTGGCCAGTTGCAGTCCGGTCCAATGGGATTGGTTTCAGCCTCTCCCCTTTGAGGAAGTGGACAAGGTGCTCTCTACTGTGAAGCCAACCACCTGTCTGTTTGACCCTTGCCCCACATGGCTCATTATGAGCTGCAAAGAGAGGCTGAGTGAAGGGATCAAGGCAGTGGTAAATGCCTCCTTGGAAGAGGGTGTAATGCCATCAGCCCTCAAGGAGGCAGTAATAAAGCCCATCTTGAAAAAGCCCTCCTTGGATCCCCAAGAGTTAAATAACTTTCGCCCAGTCTCTAATTTACCATTCTTGGGCAAGGTGATTGAATGAGTGGTGGCCAAACAGTTGCAGACACACTTGGAGGAAGCAGATTATCTAGATCCATTCCAATCAGGCTTCCGGACTGGACATGGAACTGAAACAGCCTTGGTCGCCCTGGTGGATGATATGAGGAGGGCGTTGGATAGGGGAGAATGTACCCTCCTCGTCCTCCTGGATCTCTCAGCGGCTTTTGATACTGTTGACCACGGTATCCTTCTAGATCGCCTGGAGAAACTGGGATCAGGGGGCACTGTTTTATGGTGGTTCCATTCCTATCTTTCAGACAGGCATCAATGGGTGGCATTGGGGGATGAGGTATCTGACCCTTGGCCTCTCAATTGTGGAGTGCCACAGGGTTCTATCCTCTCCCCCATGCTATTCAATATCTATGTAAAGCCTCTGGGGGCCATCATCAGGAGATTTGGGCTGCAGTGTCACCAATATGCAGATGACACTCAGCTCTATCTCTCGTTTAAGTCCTCACCTGAGTTGGCTGTGGATACCATGTCCAAGTGCTTGGAATCCATAAGTGGATGGATGAAGGAGAATAGGCTGAAACTAAATCCCGATAAGACCGAGGTGTTGCTCGTGGGACATAAGAGGAGGTTGGGAGGTATAGACCTGGTGCTCAATGGGGTGAGATTACCCCTGAAGGAATAGGTCTGCAGCCTTGGGGTCATTCTTGACTCCCAGCTGTCCATGGAGGCTCAGATCTCGGCAGTGAGCCGGGCAGCTTGGTATCAATTACATCTGATTCGGAGGCTGCGACCCTACCTTCCTATCCATCTACTCCCAGGGGTGATACATGCCCTGGTCTCCTCTCGCTTAGACTACTGCAATGCGCTCTACGTGGGGTTACCCTTGAAAACGGTCCGGAAATTGCAGCTGATAAAGAATGCGGCGGCATGCTTGATTAAGAACAGCCATCGCTGTGATCATATCACTCCGGTGTTAGTAGATCTACACTGGTTACCAGTTGCCTACCGGGCCCAATTCAAGGTGTTGGTGTTGACCTTTAAAGCCCTACACAGTTTCGACCCAGTTTATCTGAAGGAGCACCTCCAGCATCATCAATTGTGCCGCCTGATAAGATCAGCCACACAAGGCCTCCTCTCGGTCCCACCAGTCAAAATTGCTAGACTGGTGCGGACCAGAGAGAGGGCATTTTCGATTGTGGCACCTGCCCTCTGGAATTCCCTTCCTTCCGATCTTCGCCATGCCCCCTCCCTGATGGGGTTCCGTCAAGCCTTGAAGACCTGGCTATTCAGGCAGGCCTATAGGATCTCTGGGGTGGACTAACTTTTATGCTGTTTTTAACTGGACGGGTGGTTTTTAGCTTAATTTGTTATTATGGTATTTTGATATTGTATTTTACTGTGTACTGTATGTCGCCTAGAGTGGCCGTTAACTTGGCTAGATAGGTGACTTATAAATAAAATTTATTATTATTATTATTACAGCTCTTTGCTAATACAGCGGTCTCAATTAGATGCAATTAGACTAAAGCCCCACTCATACGGTGCTATTTCCACTTTTACGGCGGTTTTCTGGCATCGTGCGCCATTCTATTCAATGGGTTCCACTTTACAGCGGTGTTCGTTTTACAGCGGGGGTCCGGAACGTAACCCGCCATATGAGTGGGGCCCTACTGTAGTATAAATGTAATAGAGTGTTGGACTAAAACCTGAAAGACCAGGGTTCAATTTTATACCTGCTTAAATGAACACAGTGGGGCTTACTTCTTAGTAAAATGAATAGGATTATATTAGTTACTACAGCTCAATGATACCTTTGCCTCGGTATAATTAACCATTACATATGTGAGACTGTGTGTCACAGCAAATATTATATTCAGGAATGTTATGTTTTATTTAAGCTATGCCTGACTTATTCCCTGGTATGTAGAAAAAACCTCCCTGACTTGGAGCAGTGTATTCAAATATGATGGATAATAGTCATTGGCTAAAGATTTCCAGAGTTTCTTTAAAAAAAAACCAAAAACCAGTCCTGTAAACTGTAAGCTCCTATTGCTCAGAGAAAAAGATATGGCAGGTGGGAAAAACAATAAGCCAAAATGTTAGAAAAAGGAGTCTTTCACACCATATGATAGCTTTTTTAAAGTAGCTTTTTGAAGATGTTTTGTTTTAATGTGTTTTAAACTTTGTTTTTTATGATGTTTTAATGTTTTTAGTGCTTTTGTTTGCCACCCTGGGCTCCTGGTTCTCATATTGTTTTGGAAATTGTGAATTTGATAAATTCTGCTTGAAATGCGAACTGAATCGAAATTCTCACCCATCCCTAAGTGGGGCTGGAAGTGTGCAACAACCCCACACATGCCCTACACACCCCAGGGCTCAGAGAGAAAATAAACATCTGGTCCTCTTGAACGTACTGCTAAGCTTTTTTGTTTTAATTAAATAATTAAAATAAGTTCATCCTATTGCTAATGGGAGTTAATTATCTTGCATAAGTCCACATCAAATATTCAGATACTTTAAATAAATAAATAAATTTTAAAGGTCCAGTCCAGCCCAGTCCATTCTTGGGGCAGTTTGCCACCACAAATCTCCTCTTCCTCCATGTCCAGTCCATGAAGAAATCAGATTCTCCCTCATCTCCCACACACTTATGATGGTAGCCAAAAGGTTTTTAGAAGCAGCTTGCCATCAATAATGTACTCTTCACCCCATCCTGACAATAAAAAAGCCCAGTCTGACCCAT
The DNA here is from genome assembly GCF_030035675.1 of Rhineura floridana. NCBI lineage: Eukaryota > Metazoa > Chordata > Lepidosauria > Squamata > Rhineuridae > Rhineura > Rhineura floridana. Next base: position 76,906,914 of record NC_084486.1, on the reverse strand, counting down.
AAAGAAACCAAACTCTCCCCTAACCCGTGATACCAAACATTGTTTTACAGGCAGTTTGCCACAAAGAATCTCCTTGCCCCTCCATCCTGACAATAAAAAGGTCCACCCCACCCATGAAGAAATCAGAATCTCAACAACACCACCACCTGATGCCAGCCAAACATACTTTAGATGCAGTTTGCCATCAGGAATCTCCTTTCCTTTCACTCCTACAATAAGTAGGACCCAGTCTGCCCCCCCTCTCACACACAAGTTGCCACAGAGGAACTCTTCTGCACCCCAACAATAATAAAGGTCCAGTCTGGCCCATTAAGGAACCAGATTCCCCACCTACCATTACGATGCCAGCCAAATTTTGGGGGGCTGTTTACCAGCAAGAATCTCCTTTCCCATCTCTCCCCCATACAATAAATAGGGCCCAGTCCAGCCTATGAAGAAACCAGATTCTGCCCCCCAAACAGAGGTTTTTATTGTGATACCAAAACGTTTCGGTTTCCGCCTTCATCAGCTGCTAACATACAAATGCTGTTACCAAAGTGGCAGTTAAAGAGCTTTGAGGATGGAATGCTCAGAGTGGCTTCATTTGCAGAAGCTAAATAGTGGTGGTACTGTCCTCCAGGTTCAGGCCATGTGCTGCCAATGTGTCCAGAGAGTATATCCAAAAGTTCTCCCTTTTAGTCAGTGCTGCTGGATCTGTTGGCATCTCTATCACTGTTATAGAAAAGTCCAACAGGCTGTGACCCTCAATGTTGAAATGTTTTGTTTATATATATATAAAATGGAAGTCCTGAAGGTTCTGAGGGGACCCCTGCCCTCCCTAAGCCACTCCTACTAGAATTGATTGTTGTCATTACACTTGGAGACAAGGGTGGGACCATAGCAATGATTGTGATTGGTTGTGCAATCCAAAGATGATTGGCTAGAACAAAAGCGGGTAAGAAACAATTCTAGAATGTCTCTGAATGTGAGGTACTGTATTGAATATGAATGTAAGGAACAGAGAAAGGACAATGGGCTATAGGTTTGGGGTTTTAGGGTGGGCAGTGCCCTACCTGCCCTTAGTGAGGGGCCTCCATTAGAAAGGAGCATGAGATGCAGGAGGCCAGGGGGGAGATAGGTAGGAGGGGAAGAGAGGCCATTGTGTGGGAGGTTATGGGAAAGATTGGATACTGCTTGTTAGCATAATTGGGGATGTGACAGGTTGTGATCTGACTCAGAATCGACTAAACCAACTGTTGTTCTGAGTTCTTGTTATGAGAAAATAGTTGCCTTCTGAATCTCACTGGGGGACTTTAGCTCATTGCTAGTTGAAAGGTTTAAACCAGGGTTTTGAATCATGCCAAGAAACAAATGGGAAGCCAGTGGAGTTGTTTCAACACTGGTGAGATGCAGCTGCCTTATATGTTTGCACAGCTTCAGTTTGTTAAGACTGTTTCAGCTGTAGTCCAGCATTTCTAAAAGGCATTTTCTAGAGGCTCTCCAAAATACTCTGAATAGTGTACAGGAATGGGATGGTTGGGGTCTATATGGCAAAGGGCTGGGAGAGTGTTCAAAATGCTGAAGCCCTCACTTACTGCCAGTTGGAAGAGCCGATTACCAGCATTTTCTTCAAATGAACCTCAGACATTTTTGCAATGTTTCCAGCTGAAGAAAAAGCTGCTTATGTTTATAAAAATGATTTGTTCTACATTTTTCACATTTCTAAGCTTCCACCAACCCTTAAAACCAGGATGGCCAGAAACCTTTCTGCTTTGGGACAGAAGTGGGGAATCTCTGGATTCAAAATGGGGTTCTGTACTCTTTCACTCATGGTGACATTAGGGTTGTTCGCATGTTTAACTGAGCATAGGTACAAGCTGTCTCTACACAAGTACAAGTGTTTGTGGGAAAGATTTATTTATTTGTACAGTTCAGCTATGGTGTACGTGTGAATTGCTGCACAAGTGTACAGTTCAACTGTTTAGGCTTGTTCATATGTTACACTGAACACAGGTACAAGCTGTCTCTATACATGTGCAAGCATTCATGTGAAAGAATGTACATTTGTTGATTTGTACAGTTCAGCTATTGTGTACACAGACCATACACTTGTTGAATGCAAATGTGAACACCTCAAATTGATCACAGCCATATAAAGTTTTAGATCTATCACCCCATCCCCAACAGCTGATCTGTATATGAAGAGAAAAAATAAGGCTGATTGTGAGATGACCAGCATTCTCTTGGAATGAACTTTGATATACCCAGTTAAATAAATGGTTGTTTATTTAAAAGCAAACATAATTTTCTTCATTTTTCTCTTTCTGCATGTTTGATCCAGTTTTGTAGATTTTTTAAAAAACAACAACCCAAAGGGAGTTGTATAACTGAACAAGAATTTTATTTCTATTTTTGTCACTTCTTAGAGCTTTTCATGTGGGAAAGGAAGATGCTTTTTGAGAAAATGAATCCCTCAACCCACAAAACAGGCAGTTTTCTTTTATTGATATAACTTTGGCATGTGTAGGAAGCTGCAGAAAAGAATAAATCATGTCACTGCTGGGTATACTCACCACTTAGCAGTGAAATGAGGCTCAAGTACTGTTAGGCTTTTCTTAGTTTCTTTCTTATCTTTTGGGGAAGGGCCATAGCTGTTGATGGTGGCGGTTCTTGCGTGACACAGCATACGTTACTTTGGAGTTAAGTTGAGCAAGAAACTTCTCAGATGCATTATATCAGGTTAAGAGTCTTTATTAAGACATTAGGGCCAACAGGCTTAAGAGTAAATACATGTAGAGTTTCTTCAGTCACCCCCCTTCTGGTACATCTCTCTCCAAAGGTAAACACAGAAGACAACCTCTCAGTTCAGAGGCAATATACAGAAGACACAACTTACAGACTCTGTTAGAACTTTCCCAGTTGCTATCTCTCGTTACCATGACAACCGCTGGCCTTGGATGTCTGCTCTCTCTCAGGCCAGGAGATAACAGTTACTTCTCCAAACTTGCAGGCTTTATGGAAAACAACTAGAGACAGTAATGCCTATGGGTCAACAGCCCAACATATTCCCCTTTTTCCATCAAGACTGCAAAGCTTTCCATTACATCTATAACTTTTCCATTTCAGCAATACATTTCTACAATACAAAGGTAATACATTTCAATACATTGCATCATACAGATCCAAATTACATCTCAGTACATTGCAGTACATTTCAGAACATCTCTGTACATTTAGCCAGAACTTTATTCAATCAAATTTCGGCTGAACACAAGTCAAATACAGTGTCTAAGGATCCATTTCAACTTGTTTATGCATACCTGGGCTGGTAATTACCCCCACAGTAAATCTTTCAGGCGGTTTCCCTATGTTTGATCTTGTAGAACGTCTTAAAGGCACTAGGGCTTCTGCTCTCTCTGCCCCCCCATTTGTGCTTGTGCTTGGCACAGCGTGCCCAGGATCCTCCATTTCTTCAGCCTTACGTTTCTTCAATCTTCGTTTCCCACAAATGAGTTCATTTAATGCATCCCTAAGTGGAATTTGTGTGCCTTCCACTTTTATGTCAAGATCTGGTTTAAATGTTTGCGCTTGTGTTTGTGCTTGTGTGTCACTTGACCCTGTGAGAATGAATGTTTGCCTTTGATCCCAAGGCTTCTCTGCAACTTTAATGCTTCTGCTCAGGATTAATTGCTGTGTTTCAGCCCAACAATAGCTCAGTGGTAGATCACATATTTTGTGTGCCAGAGATCCCAGGTCCAGTCCCCGGCATATTCAGTTAGGGCCGGGGATATGCTCTTTCTGAAATCCCTGAAGGTTGATACCAGTCAGTGTAGGTCAGGACTAGGGAACTAGATCTTGCTGGCTGGCCAGGTCCAGAATTCCCCCACCCCCTGCAAGCCACTTTCACAGGTGGACAGGGCTGCCCACATCAAATGACATCAGGTGACCCTTCCATTCTTCCTCTGCAGGTGCGGCTTCATGTTACCTTTTTACTTTGCAGCCCAGCTTGAATTCAAGCACTGGCTGCAAAGGAAGAATCATCCTTTGCAAGCATGGATTGGATTCAAGCTGGGCTGCAAAGGAAGGAAGGACACTCCTGATCATTCTTTTCCAGCTGTAATTCAGCACATTTTGACGTTGGCACACCTTTCTGTCACCACAGAAAGTGCGGAATTCTGCCAGCAGCAGCAAAGGCAGCATTAAGAGCACCTTTCTGATTCTTCCTTTTCAGTCTGGCCCTGCAGATTTACCTGTCCCAAGTGTGACATTACATGACATCAGGTGATGGATGGGGGGGGAGGCCTAGCAGTCCTAATTAGGTCTGCAGGCTAGACGTTGTCCTCTGCTGGTGTAGGCAGTACTGAGTGAGATGGATCAATGGTACAAGGCAGTTTGCTAGGGTCCTACGGTGGCAAATAATCATGAAAAGAGAGTAAAGAATAATCAAACTGACAATTGCTCCTGTAATAACCAACAATTAGTGAGCTGCTCTGCAAATGACCTTTGAATACTGAGCATTGATTATTGGTAGTGATATATTATATTACAAATATTTGATGACTGATTACTAACAAAATGTGATAATTAGATATAAAAAATTCACAAAAAGTATCTGTTTATTAATTATAAAAATAAGCCCAAAGGATAATTGAACAGTATTAGATTATACAGCCACAAGAGTGGTATACTATAGCCAGTGTGGATTTTTTACATTCCGCAATGTTAAATTGAAAATACCCCCATGCAATTCTGATGCTTCCCATAAGCTCATTTCAAAATAAAACCTTACAAAACTTATAGTCCTGAACTCAGAAACACTTGCTTAACAACCCTCTCAATTTTCATGGTGATACACAGAACAGTCAGAGAGAATAGACAGTTCAAAGTGTAAAGAGAGAGAAAAAAAACCCAGAGCGCTTTTGAACTTTTTTCCCTGAGAGTTCTCATAATCTGTTGAAATTCATTAAAAATCAGCTATGTTCACAGAGTACCTGTAATCCTAATACTGACCTTGCCCCATACTCTGACCTTCATCTTCTGCAGTTTAAAAGTTAAAAAATGCCTGGCTGATCTTTAATTAATTTAAGAAATTTTGACTGGAACCCTATGTGGGGCATGCTCAGTAAGAACCGTCAGTGTTCTAAAAGCCTCACAGCTGCTGAGCTTGGCTAATCAGGGGGCCACACCCACACCAGACTTTGATTTCAAGTGAGACAGTCATGGCTTCCCTCAGAGAATCCTGGGAAGTGTAGTTTGTGAAGGGTGCTGAGCGGAGACTCCTATTCCACTGGCAGAGCTCCAGTGGCCAGACTGGTTTAACAGTCAGCCACTATGATTGAAGGTCTGTGAGAGGAACAGGGCGTCTCCTAGCAACTCTCAGCACCCTTCACTAATTACACTTCCCAGGATTCTTTGAGAGAAGCCATGACTCTCCAAAGTGAAATAAAGGCCTGCTGTGGATGTGGCCAGGGACAGTTTTGGTTTAAATTTGGGTGGGAGGCTACATGTGCCTGCTGTAGAATAAAAAGGTGGGGGAAACACTGAAAAGCAATGATACTGTTCACAATGTTTTCCTTTTGGAAAGGGAAGGGTTTTCCTCTCTGCCCAGTGCCCACCCACCCAATCTCCTCCCCTCCCTGCCCCTTCCCCAGGTCAGTGTTGGACTAGGACCTGGGAGACCAGAGTTTGAATCCCCACACAGCCATGAAGCTGACTGGGTGATCTTGGGCCAGTCACTGCCTCTCAGCCTCAGAGGAAGGCAATGGTAAAATGACCTCTGAATACCATTTACCATGAAAACCCTATTCAAAGTGTTGCCATAAGTTCAGTTGACTTGAAGGCAGTCCATTTCCATTTTCAAACATGATTGCACAGAAATAAATCCCATTGAACTCAAAAAGTATGCAAATGTTCAAACTAGGGTTGCCAGGCCCAGCCTCCAACATGTCTTCTATATCTTTAAAAGTTGTGCAGGGGGAAGGGAGAATTTCACCTTGTGGTTTTTCCCATTACAGTGTTGCAAGAAACCTGTACTTGGCTGAATTTTCTCTTCCCTTAAAGGTACAGAATCATTCTCAGGCCCTGAACCTGGCAACTCTAGATCAAACCTACCCTCCCTTCTCCCTCCTATCCCCTCCCTCTTGCCCCTTCCTTCCCCCTTTCTTTGTCCCTCCCTCCCCATCCCCTTCCAATTCCCTCCTTCCCCTTCCTCTCCCTCCCCTTCCGTCTCCCCTTCCACCTCCCCATGGGCAGTTTTACCTATCAAGCATGATTGCACGGAAGTAAATACCATTGAACTCTATAAGCATGCAAATGATCAAACCTGCCCTCCCTTCCCCCTTCCTTTGCCCCCTTCAATATGCTCCATCCTCTTCCCCCTCCCCCTCCTACTCCCCCATGGTCAGTTTTTCCTATCCTAACCATGATGACATAGGAGTAAATCCCATTGAACTCAATAAGCATGCAAATGATCAGACCTGCTTTCCCCCTCCTTCCCCTCTCCTCTCCCTTCCTCCCCCCTCTTCTTTCTTCCCTGCCCTCTCCAGCCCTCCCTCTCTTCCCCCGGTCAGTTTTATCTATCCTAAGCATGACTGCACAGGAGTAAATTGCACTGAACTCAATAAACATGCAAATAATCAAACCTGTCCTCCTCCCCTCCCCCTCCTGCCTGCTCCCATCCCAGTCCTCCCCTCTGCCTTTCCTCCCCTCCCTCCTCCTCTTCCTCCTCCTCCCCTCCCCATCCCCTGTGGTCAGTTTCACCTATCCTAAGCATGATTGCAGGGGAGTTAATCCCATTGAACTCAATAAACATACAAATGATCAATCCATTCTCAGCAAGCTTGCACAGGATCCCATTTCTTACCTCCCGGTTTAAAAAGCAGGGAAATTCACTAATAGGCAAAAAACCTTGCGGTTTAAGAATGTACCTATAGCCCACAGATATTTCTATCCAACATTAAAAAGCAGGGAAATTGGGCAGCTATAGTGAATGCACCAGGGGAGCAGGAGACCTGACCTCCTCTCTGAGATATTGTACTGCCCTACAAATGTGTCAAAATGCAAACATAATTTGGGTTGGTCATTCACAGTCCAATTCACTTGCTGTGTAGCTTGGAATAATTTGGTGACATGTGCCTCTGAGCATATGGTGAGTGGTGGCAACACCTGCAATCAGCCCAAATAATAGAAAGAAGACATGTGCTGTGCTGATCTTGTTTTAGCAGGGAGGAAGCAACATTATTAAGACAGTTGATATAGTTCAGATGGTCACTTTAAATATGTCTGATTTCCTTTGCAATTTTAGTGAAGTTTCCAATAGGAAATCATTTTCTTTTGTTTCTATTTCTGTGAATATGTGAAGTACAGCAACACTTTGCAAAATTTACATCAAAAAAACTCCAAACATAATTGTGGAATAATGGCACTGACTTCTGCAAAATAGTCTCCAGTGGACCTCAGGAGTGTCTCAATTTGAAGTAGCAACATATTGTAATCAGTCTGATTTTACATCAAACTGCAGTTTCAGATTCAACTGTTAATGCACTCAAAATAGAAATAGAACATATCCAACAATTTGAAATACAAAAGGCTGTCTTCACCTTCATATGACATTGATCAATAAAAAGGCTTTGAAATTAATAAAAATAAATTTGACACAGATTTGACACAGAATGAGGGAAATAAAATTTTCTAGTTTAGATTCTCTGTATAAACATTAGTAACACAGAAAAGAAGCAAAATAAGAACACCAACAAACATACAAAAGTATTATTCTCCATCTTTGGAGATGGCAGGTATTGCCACCACTCACCATATGCTCAGAGGCACATGTTACCAAATTCTTCCAAGCTACAAAGCAAACAAAAGCAAACAAAAGCACAAAAACACTCTAAAACATAAAACAAACTTTAAAATATATTACAACAAAACATCCTTAAAAACATTAAAACAAAACATCTTTAAAAACACCTTTTAAGCTTTAAAAACATCTTTAAAAAAAGCTTTAAAAACATATTAACAATAATTCCAACACAGACACAGACTGGGATAAGGTCTCTACTTAAAAGGCTTGTTGAGAGACGAAGGTCTTCAGTAGGCGCCAAAAAGTTAACAGAGATGGTGCCTGTCTAATATTTAAAGTGAAATTCCAAAGGGTTGGTGCCACTACACTGAAGGTCCGCTTCCTATTTTGTGTGGAATGGACCTCCTGATCAGATGGTATCTGCAGGAGGCCCTCACCTGCAGAGCGCAGTGATTGACTGAGCATATAAGAGGTAAGATGGTCTTTCAGGTATCCTGGTCCCAAGCTTTGAACACCAAAACAAGCACCTTGAAGTTAGCCCAGTAGCTAATATGTAGCCAGTGCAATTCATTCGGCAGCGGGGTGACATGTTGGCAATACCCTGTCCCACTGAGCAGTCTCACTGCCACATTTTGCACCAGCTGCAGCTTCCGGACCAACATCAGAGGCAGCCCCATACAGAGCACATTACAATAGTGGTCAATAGTGGTCAGGCTATTCCGGTCCAGAAATTGCCGCAGATGTCTTACCAGCCACAGTTGGTAAAAGGCACTCCTAGCCTTCGTTTATTTCAGGAAAGAAAAGATGGCAGATTGATGTAAAAGCAGATTTTGTTTATTATTGTTTATTGGAATGATAAATGTAGCTATGCAAACCCATATGTGATGTTTTCCAACTGCTGACTAACACTTTGTTAACAATGATAAAAATGTATTTTAAAAGGGAAAACAGTAAAAATGAGCGTGAAACAAACAATTAGCAGAACTGTGGATCACATGTTCATCAAACAGCTGAAATGCTGACCAGATATTGCAGAGGGGTTTTCCTCCTTTCATGCTCAGAATAGCTTTTGAGCGTGAGTTGCTTCAGGGTAGCTGTTATTCTGTTATTGTGAGCAACATATGGCAAGTGAACTGTATGCAGTCTTTAAGGCTCTTGTTTTAGGTCCATGTGCTCCTGTTGGAAATGTGAGGCTTCAGGCTGTAGGGGGTTCCCTCAAAGGGTCCAGAATCCCAAGGTAGAGATAAACCTCTAGTTGTTTTTCAGATCTTACGTTTTACACACATAGTTTTATTATTCTTCAGTTATAATGGTGCTGTGTCTACCAGGGTTGGGGAACCTGTGGCTCTCCAGGATTTCAGACAGAACAATTTCCCAATCCTACTTAGAGATGCTGGGGATTGAACCTGGTATCTTTTGCATGCATAACATGTGCTCTACCACTGTGCTATGGCTTTATTCCAAGTAACTCCACCATCTATGTATAAACAACACACTCATACATATAATACAATTATCCTATAGATGCACCCCACTTATCTTCTGTATTGATCTGTGGGTCGTGCTTATCTGTCAGAATAGCAGACAGTTGTGAGTATCAATTATCTCAAAAATACAGGGAAGTAACTAAATCAAATGAAAATGAAATGAAACACAAGCTGCTTGCTAAACTATCCTCTAACACAGGTGTGAATAACCAGATATTGGACTCCAACTCCTCTCAACCCCAGCCAGCATGGCCAATGGCCAGGGATGATGGTGTAAGAAAGATGAACCCCATTGTTCTTAATAAGGCTAATGTCTGGTTAGATTTGATCTATGTATAGTATGTATATTGATATAGTGCTGGTAATCATTAAGCCTATTAAGTCAGTATTAGGGACAATTATTTTTATAATAAATTCCTTAATCTATTTCTTGTGTTCAGTGGTTCTGTCCAAAGGCTAGCCCACCCTCATGAACCTAGACTGTGATAGCTGAAGGACTATCTTTAGTCAGATCTTATAATTAAATTGGGATAAGACCTTTAGAGAAATTAGTCCTAAAAATAATTCCTTCATAATGGCGAGCCAGCCATTATATGGACCATTGGAATATCATTTGCTGAGATCAACAGAACAATTATATGGACAGTGTTATTGGAATTTAGATGACAGACACATGGCATGGAGCTCAGAGCAATGCTATGGAAGGTGTACCAGGAAAATCAACAGAAATAATAAAGGTGGAGGGCTAGGGGAAAAGAAATTATCCACGCTCAAAAGGCTTATGGTCCCCACTGTTGTCCCACATACCACCATGGTTTCTACTTCCTGCGTGATTGCACATGGAAAAGAGAGGAAGAGACTCTTCTATGGCACAGTTGCTGTATGGCAAAAGAAGAACAATGACACCTGTATTCACTGAATCCAGCTGCACTGAACTGTTGCTTATGTGAGCAAAAGTCCTTGAACCATCCTTGCTCCATTGCTACAAAGAAGAAATGCGGTATGAGCTTTGCTGTTTGAAAATTGGTTTTGATTGGGCTGGTAAAACTGTTACAAAATTCACTGTTATGATATCAACTCCCAAATCTGTAAGAACTGCAACTTCAGCTATCGCCATCCAGAAATGGACTTTGATAACCTGTCATGAGTATCCCAGATAGCCCCAACAGAACAAACGAAGAACATATGAAGATACCTAAAGATTTTACTTATATATAGGGTTAATAATTGGTTGAGTATTATTTTGGTTCAGCTTTTGCTTATGAAACGTGCAAATGAGAGGAAATAAATTCAAACATATTCAAGATAAGGTTTCATAAGGTTTGGGAATATTTGGAACCTGACAAGGGGGGTGTAATTAATTTATATGTATCACAGGCAATGTTATAGAACAAGTGTGTGACCTTCCTTGTTGACAAGTCGATCACAAGGGGAAGAATTATGTAAGAGAGTTTTTCAGGCTAATGTCTGGTTAGATATGATCAAGGAATACTGGGTAAAAATGGCTGTTTGCTTGCAAGAGAAAAAGCTGAATTTTTCAGCTTTTAGGCTGCTTCAAGGCTTAAAAGGAGAAGTGAGAGAAGACCAAGTACCCAAAATAAACTAGATGGGTGGCAACATCCTAGTATGGTGAGTGAAAGAACATGGGCTAACATGGGCTAGCAGCAGCGAACATGTTAACCACAAGTACCACAAGAACAGGGAAGGAGGGTTTCATGCTGACTACAAGGAGCACTCCCATAGGGAAGATCTCAGGGGTAGGTCAAGGTAACCAATAAGATAATTAGAAGGTCCCCTCATTGGTGCTGAACCAATAAGGAAGTTCACCTCATTGGTGATGCTACAGTGCATTTGGAAAAGGCAATTGGGAAGGATATTTAATGGAGTGCAGGGGAAATAATGGGGGTCTTCTCTTCAGAATCTGAGAGGTCCCACCTCCAGGGATGTAAAATGTCTTCACATGGGGTTCTGTCATTCTAAGACATTCTGGATTGTGTGAGTATGTATATTGATCTAGTGCTGGTAATCTTTAAACTTATTAATTCTGTATTAAGGACAATTCTTTTTATAATAAATTCTTAAATCTATTTCTGGTGTCCAGTGGTTCCATCCAAAGGCTAGCCTAGACTGTGATAGCTGAAGGACTATCTGCAGCCAGATTTTATAATTAAATTGGGACAACAACTTTAGAGAAATTAGACTTAAAAATAATTCCTTCAGTGGGAGTTATAGTTCAACAATGGGATGGCCGCAGCTTCCCCAGTCATGCTGTACACAATGGTTGACTATGGGTGGTAGTGATGTTGCAAGCAGACCATGGATAATATCTTCTTGTTGCCAATGCTTCATCTATATTCCTACAAAATGCGTGTAAAGAAGATCTACCATGTTGTGACTCTGGTGTGAAGGAGTTCTCACAGAGTTTTTTCTTTGTTCCTAATCCTTGAATGCTCCTCCCTGCCATTAAGACCAGCTAAGGGAACACATACAGCTGTTATTCCGTCATGTTGCCCATCCACATGATCTTTAAACCACTTTCACAGTTCTTCTCTTGCAGCATTTAGAATTTCAGCTCTTTCCTCATTGCATACCTACTGTATGTTGCTTCTGAGTGCCTGAGCCCCATGTAGTTCTGTAAATGGTAGGAGACCATATCCTGGCAATCTTCACTATGTACCTTTTTGCCTCCTTTACTTCCTAATCCACCTTTATGGTGCATAGATTTTTTTTTTTATAGTGTGAGTTGAGAAATATCATTTGCAGTGCACAGGCATGAAGACAAGGACCTGTTGAAAACTTTCATATGTATAACCAGCAGAGACTGGTGGCCCTGATGTCAGTGGGGCAGTGAATGCACTTTGTGTTTTAGTCTGAACATTCAAGGAACTGTCCAAGGTGCATGGCACCTTGGACAGCTCCTTGAAAGTTTGGACTAAAACACAGAGTGCATTCACTGCCCCACTGACATCAGGGCCACCAGTCTCCACTGTGTATTACAGAGATCCCCTTCAGCTGCACACATGCAGAAAGTCCTTTATCTCTGGGTGGGGATTACTTTCAGTAGACTGCACTGGAAGTACAGAAGCCCTGAGAGAAAGCTGATCGCTTTGTGCACAGAGGATGAAGGATGGCATTATCATTAAACTTTTAATGCTTTTTTTTTTTTACAATTTGTGGATATGATTGTCAATTTGCCCATAAAGCACAATGTAGGGGAAATTGAATGTGGAAGCCCTTCATTTCCATAGGCCATCTCTCACACATCAGTCATGCAGTAAAAGGGATGGCTGAGAGGTGTCAGCTTTCAGTTTTGATGGGAAAGAACAATTCACTTCCTGGAAACTGAAGAGTGCTTGGAGGCAGACAATTGAGGTGTCTACCAGCTGTTTCTAGAATGTCCTATTGTTGGTTACTTTGGAACAGGATCTGGAGTGCAAACAGATGGTATGGGCCCATTTGATTAGAGAAAACAATGCAATTATTTGAAATACATAATCAACCAAAACATTTTGCATCTGAAAAACTGATGTTTATTAAGTAGGGATGCCAATTAAAATTCATAATGGAGGAAATGGTTGCATCACTGCTATAGTGTCCATTCATTTTGGAAGGAAGGAACTTGCCCAGTTTAAAAACTGAAGTTTTTAATGAAATAGTCATTGCACATCTGTTGTGCCACTAATCACAACCCACCTAGGAACACTTTTGCTATGTAGTTTGTACATAAAGGTGAAATTCAGCTTTAATTGAAAACAAAAGCTTGCAACATGACAGAATAACAGCTGTATATGTTCCCTTGGCTAGTCTTAAAAGATGCATGTAATATTGTCTTGGAACGTACTTCCACCACTAAATTTGGTAAATCTCCTCCTTGCTCCAGTTCTAAAAGCTGGGCCAAAGGCAGCTTTTCTATGCCTATAATTTGACACTGGCATTCAGAGATTAAAGAAATGATGTGCGGTTGTCATGGCATTGTTCCTCATTAATGAATTCAAAGACATGGCCAAGCTACAGCTTCTGTATTTTGCCCTTTCATTGCCCTGTCATGTTTTATGGTGGCTTCGGCATGCAAAACTTTGGTTCTTATGTATTCTTTTCTTTGTGGCCAGTGGCTCCTGTAGAATAACGTGAAGAAACAGTGAACAAATGACCTTATGCAGTTTTGCATACACATAGGCCCCACCAGCACTATACATTTAAAGCAGTATTGCACCACTTTATACAGTCACAGCTTCACCCAAAGTATCCTGGGAGCTGTAATTTGTTAAGGATACTGAGGGTTGTTAGGAGGCCCATATTTCCCTCACAGAGCTCCAGTTCCCAGTGTTCCCTGGGAAGAGAGATTGATAAACCATTCTGAGAATTGTAGCTTTGTGAGGGGAATAGGGGTCCTACCAACTCTCAGCACCCTTAGCAAACTACAGTTCCCAGGATTCTTTGGGTGAAGCCATGACTGTTTAAAGTGGTATAATGCTGCTTTAAATGAATAATGCAGATGCGGCCTTACTTTGACAGGACCACCTTAGTGTTAACTATTACTGCCAAAATTCTGTACCAGTCCAGTATCTGAGCTACTGTGTATGTTATTTAGTAAAGCAACAAAGCCTTAGGAATAAAATGTAATTCACTGAAATTTCTAGGTACTGTGGCTTTTTACCTTCAGATTGTTACTCAACTGCTAGCTTCCTCTAGTGTTCACAAAAATGTTTTCATCACTAGATGTGTGCAACATATGATATGGGAGTCACATATGGGAGTTGTAGTCCATATCTTCTGGAGGGCACCAGGTTGGGAAAGAGTGCTTTAGACATTCAAAGAGTAATGAAAAGTTGAAATATTTCAAGGCTTGATAATATATCATAAACCAACACGAGTTATTTTGGAATGGGCATGTCATTACAGAAAGATTGAATGGAACTGAATAATAGCAGGCTTCCCTTTCCCAGTATTTTTCAGTCACAAGTAGTGTCAGTTGATTAATTAGCAGGGCTCACAGTCTAAGACATCTTGCAATGTTTGAGGAAACAATGACAGCTAGAACTCATAAGGGATTGTCAATAATGTGTGACTTGTGGCAACGGGATTATAGCAAGCTCTGATTACATAAAGAAATGGAGGAAAGGGATAGGCTGGCCAGTTTCAGCAGAGACCTGGAAATATGTGTCTCAATATCATTTAAAACTATTATAAGGTTATTTAGATGCTACCATTTCAGCCCTTGGAGGATTCTGTCCTGAAATTGGTATTTGCTGCAGAAACAATGACAGAGGGGATGTATATATATTTCCACACATTAAATGCAATTACCCCAACATAATGAAATTTTACAGAAATGTTATTAAACTTATGAAAGCTGTTTCAGGGGTGTCAATACCACAGATCCTGTGGTGGTATTATTAGGTTATCTGAAACATCATGTTGAAAGAAAAATGCTCTTGAGTTAATTTGCAGTCATTTAGCAGGTACAATATTGTAGCACAATATTGAAAAAAAGAGAAAAAAAGCCCTCCAATTGATCATTATTTGAACAAGGTTTGGGACATGGTTATTTTGTAAATAAACCTTGTTGGCACTTAGCTGGTGCTTCATATATGGGAAGTCCCCATGTTAAAGCTGACATATTAAAGACGGAAGGTTGAACTTCATGGACACGTTATCAGAACGGCATAAATTGATTCCTCTTTGTGAAGTTTAGATTACTCTGCTACTGCTTGCAATCTTCTGATTTAGGCAGGCATTGTATTTTCAGACAATGATTTTGTAAGAAAAGAATAAAATTAAAATATTATTAAAAAGAGCTCTCCCCTAAGAATTGTGATAAAAGTTATAAAAACCCACCTTTCCAAATATGTGGAGACACAAATTTGATATAGTTGCATTTAATCATTCTCTACTTCCATAATGATGTGGAGGAGTGAAAATTTTGCAAAGGAGATGTATTTGATATTTTCCTTGAAATGCTAGACCAAAAGACAAGAAAAGAAAGACAGAAATTTCACCTCTCACCTCTTCTTTGAGAGCATTATCTTATAATTTAATAGCAAACTCATTCTCCAACTACTGATGCTTATGTAACCAAAATGCAATCAGCCATGCACAACTTTGGGGGAGACCAACCTTTGCAGATTTTTTTTTTTAAAAAGCTATATGCATCCCTCTGAAATAGAACCCCAAACAGCTGAATGTGGATGGAGTGTGCTCAGCAGTCATGGAACTCTGTTAGGAGAAAAACAGAAAACAGGGTAGAAGAGGGAATGGAATGGAGGATGATGGAGGAGAGCATGGCTGACTGATACAGTGAACAGGCACATTCCACTTTGCAACATTTTGTTGTAAGTCCTGCTTGTTCCCTCTATTTACAATGTGCAGGTGGGAGTGCCATTACCTATGTTGCCAACACAATACCGTCCCGCGCAAGGGGGAGGAGCCATCACGCTAGATGATACCCAAGGTGTGCAGAAGTAGAAAATGAGAGGGGGACCTGTGGCCCCTCAGATGTTGTTGGGCTCCAGCTTCTATTACCCCTGAGCACTGGCCATGCAGTCAGGGCTGATGGGGAGCTGGGCTCCAACAATATCTGAAGGGCCACAGATTCCCAACCCCTGGCATAAAAAAAAAATTATAGAAAAGAATGCTTGGGGGGGATCCACCCAACAGCCCAATAACAATGGAGCATACTCAGTGCTCATGGAATTCTAAGTGAATATTGGGATGGATGGACTGAAAACTGGGTGGGAAGAGGAATGGAGTGGAGCAGGGCATGGCTGGTGACTGAAACAACGAACAGGAGCACCCTGCATGGCAACATCTTGTTTTCTTTTTGCAGTACCCACTTGTCTTTTTTATTCATAAATTCTGTTATTTGCTTGCTTCCTGTTTCCTATTCTCTCCTTGATCTTGTATACTGTACTTAAAAGCTGTTCCAATAGCTGACATCCTAGTTGTTGTAAAGGAAAGAACTCTTCGGCAATATTAATAAAACCCTTGTGCAATTTGATGTAAATGATAGCCTTACTATCCCTTGAAGAATTGTCTCTTATCGCTGCCTTTAAAGAGCAATGGTGCTCTGTGATATTTCCTCCTGACTGATTAATTGTTTCAAATTTAAATCTGGATAAATCTGGCATGACATTAGTTTAATTAACATATAGAAGAGGCTAGCAGTCAAATCCTAAATGGAGCTAGACAAATGGAAAATGAGCTTATTGACAGACATTCTGCAGTTCCAATGGGCATACATACACATTTTCCTTAATAGCCTGGATTCCTTATGATTCACTCTTTGCAATGAAGTATTTTGTAGGAAGTCAGAGGCCAGCACAGACACAGCATGGTAGATCCATCATTGGATCTTCTGAGTTTAAAGCAATGTGGGGGGCTCCAATTATGATCAGTTCAGAGGCATAGCAGGAGGGCATGCTTAACTATGTCTTCCATATGATTTTTAAAATATCTTAATTGCCCCCTAACATTGCTATTAGTGTCACTTGGGGAAAAATACTGGTGCTTGTATTCCCCCTCCCCCACTGTGTGTGTGTGTGTGTGTGTGTGTGTGTGTGTGTGTGTGTGTGAGAGAGAGAGAGAGAGAGAGAGAGAGAGAGAAAATTTATATTGGAAAAATGGCAGAGAAGGAAAGGGTTGAACAACTCTTTCCCCAAGAACCACCACTCCCATCAAAATCACAGCTGTTTCTGAACTATGTTAATGTAATAAAGAACACTGTTGAGAGATACAGGCTGCTTCTACACTGGGCATTTACTGTGGAATAGCTATACTTTGTTCACCCACTTTTAAT
Source organism: Rhineura floridana (assembly GCF_030035675.1). Taxonomy (NCBI): domain Eukaryota; kingdom Metazoa; phylum Chordata; class Lepidosauria; order Squamata; family Rhineuridae; genus Rhineura; species Rhineura floridana. Next base: position 76,889,852 of record NC_084486.1, on the reverse strand, counting down.
GGAACATCTGTATGATGTTGTGAACAAAGCATCCTGCTCCCATGTTTTCCCTGTTAAATGTCTGTCCCCCCCAACTCAGAAAAGTTGGCTTTTTAAAAAAGCACAATGGCATTGTTGCACAAATTTCCCATTGCACAGCTGTTCAACAGGTTGTTTAGCCAGTTATGGCCTGTATATATTACTCTGTTTCTTCTCTATAGCCCTCTCTTGGGACCCATTGGTGAAGGACAGGCATCATCATCATCATCAACAACAATCTCTATTACTTTAATTCTTCCTTTTCCAAATAGCATTGCCTTGGGTTCCAGAGGTCTGGAAGTCTGGTTCCAGAAGTCTATTCCATTTGCAGCTTAAAGCACAACAACAAAGATTGGGAGTTGCTAGGTTGTCAACACCTTGAAGCATCCACAATCACAGATCTTCATATTATATCTGTTTTGACCCTGAGAGCGTTGAGCTCCCATTTCCAAGTGGACTGGAGTTCAGGGGTTAGGTGAAAAATGTCTAAACATTGCATCAACTTGCAGATAGGATAATGAGCTAATATTTGGGAGAACATTGATTTGATGATGCCATTTCTGCTCCTGTCTTTTTGTGTCACACTGTGCAAGTCCCCTTTGGGGCAGCCGACATGTTTTATGTCCTTATGTGGAGGCACCTTTAAACAGCAGTGGGTAGCAGCTCACTAGGTGGATTGTATCACAAGGATATGGAGAGCCTGCTTGGAGAGTTAATCTCAGAGGGAAAAAGTGTTCTGCTTTAGGGAGGCCTGCTTTAAATTATTTACCAGGTAAATTCACTTTTGTCTCTCTGCAGATATCCAGTTATTTATATTCCTTTCCTAACTTCCACCAAGAGATCAGTGCATAATATCATTTCATTATCTTCTCAATAACTCTCTAACATAAATTAGCTGAGGCCATGAGATGCACACTTGCTGTGGCTACCCAGTGAGTTTCCTGGCTGGGCAGAGACTAGAATATCAGCATCTTATGTACGACACATTCACCTGGCTTGCACATCACTTTAAACCACAGTTGAACAAAATGATGGTTTAAAACTGAACATGAAGTGCATGGGGCTAAAATTGCAGCTGTTACTCACCACTCCTACTGCCCCTGTACTGCTATGAGCTAAGCTATGGTTTGACTCAGTGTTGTGTCTGAACCTGGACTCATGGTTTATTTTTCTCCAAGCAAGTCACAAGCTATAACCAAGATTTGTTCTTGGCTTACCATCGCAGTTTGTTTGGGGGAAACAAAGCATGAGCCTGGATTCAAGTAATGCTAATCCAAACCACGGCTTAGTTCCCAGAAGTACAGCAGAAGCAGGAGCAGAAGAGGAGCAAAGTGCCCACAATTTTGGTTTAAAACAGCATGCAAATGAGGCATTTCTGTACTACACTACACTACCTCCTCCCCTCAAACAATCCTTTAAACCTTTCTTGTTTCAGTGCCTACTCATTGCACTTCTTCTATATCCCTCCTTCTGCAAATTGTAGCTGTGGTGAATCCAAAGGCACACTCTAAAACATTGGCCACTCTTGTACATAATGGAAATTTAACTGTGTTTTGTTTTATTCAGAGCACTTCATAGAGAATACAAACATAAATCATATCTGATTACAAGTCACTGAACTCAATACCAATGTCATATTATTGACCAAGTGAGCAGATCAGCAAGAAATATTATTGGTCCATAATAATAATAATAATAATAATAATAATAATAATAATAATAATAATAATAATAATAATAATAATAATATTTTATTTTTAGGCCGCCTATCTGGCTGAGTGAACAGCCACTCTAGGCGGCGTACATAATTAATTTTAAAATACAGTTATAAAATACACATATAAATACAATTATAACATATTCAGTTTACCCCCATCTGTACACTATAAAACTAAAATTAACTAGGGGTTCTATATGCCCGCTGAAATAGCCATGTTTTTAGTCCTTTACGGAAACCTACCAAGGAAGGGACATGGCGTAGATCGTATGGCAGAGAGTTCCAGAGAGTGGGGGCCACAACCGAGAATGCCCTCTCTCTGGTCCGCACCAGTCTAGCTGTTTTAACTGGTGGGACCGAGAGAAGGTCTTGGGAGGCTGATCTCATCAGGCGGCATACTTGGTGATGCTGGAGGCGCTCCTTTAGATACACTGGACCGAAACCGTGTAGGGCTTTAAAGGTTAGTACCAACACCTTGAATTGGGTTCGGTAAACAACTGGTAACCAGTGTAGATCTTCAAGTACCAGGGTGATGTGATCCCGCCGGCGGCTATTCGTAATCAACTGTGCCGCCGCGTTCTGTACCAGCTGTAATTTCCGGACTGTCTTCAAGGGTAGCCCCACGTAGAGCGCATTGCAGTGGTCTAAGCGAGAGGAGACCAGTGCATGCACTACCCGCGGGAACAGATCAGCCAGAAGATAGGGTCGCAACCTCTGTATCAGATGCAATTGATACCAAGCTGCCCGGCTCACTGCTGATACCTGAGCCTCCATGGACAGCTGGGAGTCAAGAATTACCCCGAGGCTGCGAACCTGGTCCTTCAGGGGCAAACTAACCCCATTCAGCACCAGGTCAATATCTCCTAATCTTCTCTTGTCTCCCACAAGCAGTACCTCGGTCTTGTCGGGGTTCATTTTCAGCCTGTTGCCTCCCATCCATTCACTTACGGACTTCAGGCACTTGGAAAAGGTCTCCACAGCCAACTCCGGTGAGGACTTAAATGAGAGATAGAGCTGAGTGTCATCCGCATATTGGTGGCACTGCAACCCAAATCTCCTGATGATGGCCCCCAGCGGCTTTACATAGATATTAAATAGCATGGGAGAGAGGATAGAGCCCTGTGGCACACCACAATTAAGAGGCCAAGGGTCTGAAACCTCCTCCCCCACTGCTACTCGTTGGTGCCTATCAGAGAGATAGGATCGGAACCACTGTAGCACAGTGCCCCCAATTCCCAATCTCTCCAGGCAATCCAAAAGGATATCGTGGTCGACAGTATCAAGAGCCGCAGAGAGATCCAGGAGGACGAGGAATGAGTATTCACCCCTATCCAACGCCCTCCTCAAATCATCCACCAGGGCGACCAAGGCTGTTCCAGTTCCATGTCCAGTCCTGAAGCCCGATTGGAATGGATCTAAATAATCCGCTTCCTCCAAGTGTGTCTGTAACTGTTTGGCCACCACGCGTTCGATCACCTTGCCCAGAAATGGTAAATTGGAGACTGGGCGGAAGTTATTCAAATCTTGGGGATCCAAGGAGGGCTTCTTTAAGATGGGTTTTATTACCGCCTCCTTGAGGGCAGATGGCAGTGCCCCCTCTTCCAAGGAGGCATTTACCACCGCCTTGATCCCTTCGCTCAGTCTCTCTTTACAGCTCATGATGAGCCATGTGGGGCAAGGATCAAACAAACAGGTGGTCGGTCTCACAGTAGAGAGCACCTTGTCCACTTCCTCAGAGGAAAGAGGCTGAAACCGATCCCACCGGATCGAATCGCAACTGGCCACCTCTGGCCCGCTTCCTGTATCCACGGCGTACGGAATCGAACTCTTCAGATGATCGATTTTATCAGCAAAATGTTTTGCAAATGCATCACAGGAGGCTTTAGAGTGCTCCAAGGGTTCCTGCGCAACTGGACCGACCAGGCTTCGGACCACTTGGAACAACCTCCTGGGACAACATTCTGCAGATGCAATAGAAGCAGCAAAGAAACCCCTCTTTGCTGCCTCTGTTGCCACTTGGTAGGCCGCTATTGCTACTCTAACCCATGTCCGATCGTCTTCAGAGCGAGATTTCCGCCACCGGCGTTCTAGTCATCTCACCTCCTGCTTCAAATCCCACAACCGTGGTGTATACCACGGCGCGATTTGAGCTCTATTCAGGGGGAGAGGACGTTTCGGGGCCACCCGGTCTATTGCCCCGGTGATCTCTCTATTCCTCTCTGTCACCAGGGTTTCAACCAGGTGGTCTTCAGTCAGCTCCAAATCTCCCAGTGCATTCAGGAATCCTATTGGTTCCATCAGGCGTCTGGGGCGGACCATCCTAATAGGTCCCTGTCCCCTGCGGAGGATGTGCGGCAATAAGAGGTCCATTTTTACCAGATAGTGATCTGACCATGACACGGGGTCTGAAGAAATAACCCCCATTTTCAGAGCACTACCTCCCCCTCCCGAGGCAAATACAAGGTCAAGAGCATGACCGGCTACATGGTGGGCCCAGAATTACTAAGGTGCAGTTCCCAGGAAGTCATGGTTTCCATGAAATCCCGAGGGGCTCCTATGAGAGCCGCCTCGGCATGCAGGTTAAAATCCCCCAAAACCAAAAGGTTGGGGGAAAGAACCCGCACAGCCGAGACGACCTCCAGCACCTCGGTCAGGGAGTCAGCTGTGCAGCGGGGTGGGCGGTACACAAGGAGAATCCCTAAACTGCCCTTAGGGCCCAACCTCCAGTACATGCAATCAACAAACTTGGTCTTGTGGAGAGGGGGTCTGGCAAAAACCAAGGACCTCCGATAAATAACTGCCACTCCCCCTCCCCGCCTCCCAATCCTCGGCTGCTGCGCGTACTGGAAACCGGCTGGACACATGGCCTCAAGCACAGGAGCTGAGGCCTCATCCAGCCAGGTTTTCCATATTCGGTTGGTGGCCTTGAGATCCATACATGTCCTGTTTATGGTTGGATTTATATTGCAAAAACCTGATTTTCAAGCATCCATATGGGTGGGCACTTTTTTGGGTCTAAATCATTTTAGCACTGGCCACTCCACTGAGTTCACCCCTTTTCAGTGATTGGTCCATAATGATTGTTTGCTTTTTGTGTGCTTTTTCATAAGAGCGCAGAAACGTATATCTTTTTTTTAAATTCCCATGCATGTGCACGTTTGTGGATTTGCAAAAGAGCAAAGTTAATGGACCCCGCCCCAAGTGCAAGCAAAATAAATGTCTGGGCTGTTACATATAACATAGTGCATACTAAGGATGGGAGCTGCTGGTTATTCCCGATTTCACTGATTTTGTCGAACTGGAAGGCAAATCCCTTTCTGTGTTCAGTTGTTTCCCAGTATCTCCTGCTGTTGCTGTTTTGAAAGGGCTTTCCTTCTGCCCAGTGCACCCACCAAATCTCCTCTTCATGCCTCCTCCTCCCAAATTGTATTAGATCCTCCACCGCCCACCATGGGAGAAAGCAAGAGATTGCCTGTCACTCAGTTTCGAGTTAGCAAAGGAAGGACCCAGATTCGTCAGTTTCAGGCTTGGAGGAAAAGAACACAACTTACAGTGCGTGGGCTCACACATGCACACAAGCGCACACGCACGCACGCACAAACACAGAATTCTGACTGCCTGGCTCTTTGGTTTATTTGGCTCCCCCTCCCATCCCCATTAGCTGTTGGGAAGAAAAAGAGAGGTTTTGCCTGCGGCTGGACCTACTGCAAGATCAATGCCACATTAAAGAACTAGAGCTTGCTCCCCCCCCTTTCCTCCTATCAACCTGGGGCACTCAGATAAAAACCTCCTCCTTTAAACTCCGTGTCTTCAATGAATTGTTTGTGTAATATTGCAAAATAGCTGTTAAGTGGAAATATTATTCATTAAACATTTCATTTTACATTTGATTGCAAAAAAGTGCTTCTTTTAAAAGACCAATGCAATACCGTTACAGAAGCCAGAAGGAGGAAGTACCCCAGTTCAGTAAGAGAAGCAGAAATGAACTGTAAGGAAAGAGGAGGCGAGGACATAGGGTGGATCCAACTTCAGTACCAGAAATGCAACTGATTACTGGAGGGAAGGAGACAGGGGAGGACCTCCACATATGATTAAGGAATGCCCATGGACCGCATATTGCAGGAAAGTCCGTTGCATATTGCGTCTGAGTGCATGGACGTTAATGTGATTGCCTATTGATACAGGAAAGTATATCAGTTTTTCGCTGGTATTTCTAACGTGGATTGAATGCGAAAATCCGTACTAGCTTCATTGTCATATGGACGACGGTGAATTAATGAGGACACAAAGCAATAACACTGCAGATTATACAGTCGTATGGAAGGGCCCTATGATCTGCACCAACTGCTGCTGTACTTACATCAATCTAAAGGCAACCAAGACATTTACAGTGCAATCCTGTGGACATTTTGCTGTGAGTATGCCCCATGAGACAAAGATGTATTCACTCCCAAGTAGGAATGGAAGGATCTGTCAATTTTGGTTCTCTGTTCCAATCTTAAATTCATTTTTCCTACATTTCTGCAGCAATCCACTTTGTTTTTTAAAAAATGCTCATGAAAATTCTTCAGCACTTTAGTGTGAATTTTTTCTAATAAATACATTTTGTACTCATTTTTGCAAAAGATTTTTGTATGTTAATTTTACAAATATATCAATTTTTATGCGCACTTTCCCCTAATATATGCATTTTTGTAAACATTGGTTGGAAAACTGCATTGCAAAATTTGGATAAGTGCAAATTTCAAAAGATGGCTGTCTTTCAGTTCTCATATTGTTTCAGAAAGTGTGAATTTGATAGATTTGGCTTTAAATACAAACTGAATCTCCCTCAACCCCCAATCTCAAGTAGACATGCACAGGACTGCACTGTAAGATTTTAGAACCTGGCTCCTAGAACACACAGTGCAATTTTCTGGGTAACTCTGCTTATTTGCAATTAAAAAGGAGCAGGTTTCATTATTGTTTTAATTCCATTGAGAAGCCTAGAGAAAGTATTAAATGGGCTGTACAGTGTAATTATATTTGCCTGGTTGCAATCAGTTTCTCCTGCCCTGTCTAGTTTGCTAGCTTGTTTCTGCTTTCCTGTCTTAAAACCTGCTTGATAACAGAGTGACTTCCCTGGACACAATGGAAATGACTTCTGATTTACCAGGGGATCAACAACAGGAGTTGTAGGCTCGGATTTTAAAATGACATCTTATGAAAATGAAATCTCAGCAGAGGTTTTCTGTTGTGCACAGCTGGCAGAAAGGAAAACAACTATTCTCAGATGTTGGGGTTAGTAATAATGAGAGCACAAAGCCGTTTGTTTGCTGTTATGATATGCCAGGCTGTTTTATAGCACTGATGTAAATAGATACTGCAGTCTACTACTACAACATGGCATAGAGCCTTCCAAATCCTTGGTACAACCTGAACAATAACGCATCACCCCTCTCACCACACCAGTAGAGTCTGAGGATCTCTCTGCATGTTTCCCCCTCTACACAGAAACTAATATCTCTTTCAAAAGCATGCATGTTGTCACATATGAAGTACATCACAGCTGAGATTCCCACAATTTGTACAGATGAGCCGCTGCAAGCACTGTTGAATCTTGCCATAGAGTAAACGGCCACTGGAAAACCTTCAAGGTCGAGAATGGACTGACTCACTCACCAGGCTGTTTCTTTTCAGAAGGGTACCTCAGCGACCAGGCATAAGTTTTTCATGTAATAAACAGACCTGTAGGAGGCAAAGGGGATTCACAAAATGACATTCTTTGACATCAATCAAAGGAGCACTTTAACAGGAAGATTTCGGCTGAATTGAAAAGTACTGGAGCTAGAGTGTTCTGTGACAGAATGTACTGACAGAAAAAGAAACAAAATATCTTACTGGAAATTGTTGACATGGGGCAGACATCAGTCACATGCAGATGTTCTAACTGGTGAGATCCATGAACAGGCTGGCTGGTTCTCCCATTGGATAGTCCTATGCATGCAGACCTGAGTGGTGTGATTGCTGTCCTTCAGTTTGCAGTATTTAGACTGCATGATGGTTACTTAGACATGGTAGGTCTGTGCACTTTATTTATTTTGTTTATTTGTTTAAAATATTTCTATCCACCCTTCCACCCTACAACAGGGCACTCAGGGCAGCTTACAATAAAATCACACACATACATAATAAAATTATACACAATAAAAAAAATTACAGTGAATTAAAATACATAAAGTATAATTAAAATACATAAAATACAATATGCACATACATGTATATATATGCATAGATATATGGGGAGGGATACTAAAAGGACTCAAAAGATAAAAATTAAAAATAAAGAGCGTAAAAATAAAGAGCGTAAAAACAGTGTCAGGCTCATCTGCCAGTCCCTCCCAAAGGCTCTCTGGAACAAGATCATTCTCACAAGTTTCTGGAAAACAATCAGGGAGGGAGCAGAGTGGGCTTCTTGAGGCAGGGAATTCCAGAGCTTGGGAGCCACAACTGAAAAGGCTGTCTCCCCTGTGTCTGTCAAACATCTTTCAATCCAGGCACGTAGAGGAGAACAGAGGCAGATGATCTGAAATCCAGGGTAGGAACATATGGACATAAGCCAGAGCTTGGAAAAGTTACTTTTTTGAACTACAACTCCCATCAGCCCCAGCCAGCATGGACACTGGATTGGACTGATGGGAGTTGTAGTTCAAAAAAGTAACTTTTCCAAGCTCTGATAAGCGGTCCCTCAGGTACACTGGTCCAAGGCTATTTAGGGCTTTAAAGGTCAAAACCAGCACTTTGAATTGGGCCCAGAAACAAATTGGGAGCCAGTGGAGCTGATAAAGCACAGGGGTGATATGCCCTGTGTGCTGTGCTCCATTTAGCATTCTGGCTGCTGCATTTTGGACCAACTGTAGTTTCCGAACTGTTTTCAAAGACAGGCTCACATAGAGTGAGTTTATTTGTTATTTATTTATTTGTTAAAGTTTTATACTGCCCCACTAGCATAGCTCTCTGGGCAGTGTACAACAGAAAGTATATACAATAAAATCACATAAATCGGTACAAAAACATATATATAAAAATCCACAAATCTAAAACCAAATTGAACATATTAAACTAAAATGCCTGAGCAAAGAGAAAGGTTTTAACTTGGTGCCGAAAAGATAGCAATGTTGGCGCCAAGCACACCTCAACGGGAAGCCTATTCCACAATTCAGGGGCCACCACTGAGAAGGCCCTGGTTCTGGTAACCATCCTCCGAGCCTCTCTATAAGTCGGAACTCGGAGGAGGGCCTTCGATGTTGAACGTAGTGTACGGGCAGGTTCATATCAGGAGAGGCATTCCACGAGGTATTGTGGTCCCGCACCGTATAAGGCTTTATAGGTTAAAACCAACACTTTGAATCTGGCCCGGAAACATATAGGTAGCCAGTGCAAGCAGACCAGAACAGGTGTTATATGTTCGGACCGCCTGGTCCTCGTTATCAGCCTGGCTGCCGCATTTTGCACTAGCTGTAGTTTGCAGACCATCTTCAAAGGCAGCCCTACGTAGAGTGCATTGCAGTAATCCAATCGAGAGGTTACCAGAGCGTGGACAACTGAGGTGAGGTCTGTGATGATCCTGTATTAGTGTAAATAGGGTAAGTGCTGTTTGTTTAGAAGATACATGGTAAGTGGAGTGAAAGAGGAAGGGGGAGTGAATGGGCAGTAGAATGCTGGATGATTGGCTGGATGTTTAAAATGGCTGACAGTATAAAAGGAAGAATGTCAGGTAAATCTGGGTGGATGTGGTGTGGACGTGTGTGGACGTTGGTGGACTTGAGAGGGTTGTTTTGGTGGGTTTTGAGAGGAGAGGGTGGAGTTCGGATTAATACTAAGACCAGTACCTCAGGAATAGATGTAACCATATGCTTAAGTGCCTTTTAAAGAAATCTTGTTATCTCTGTTATATAATAAAATACTTATTTGGTTTACCAAAGGCCTGGTCCTTGGCTGGGGTTTCACAGACCAGAAGGGAGGGTGAGGTAAATAACCAAGGCTGAAGAGTGACAAATGGTGGCAGCGGGTGAAGGGAAGAATATAACACCACAAGTATTCAGAGCAAACTAGAATTATAAGCAGTCTGAGTAAATCAAAGGGATTGGGACAGCTTTAGCACTCAGTCACAGAGGTAACCAGATAGAGAGACTCAGGCAGAGTCTCTGGGACTACTGGTTATAGGACGTGACTGGTGGTGCTGCCTAGCAGGGGGATCTGTTGAGATCTGTGCTAGAACGGGGAGAGAAACCATAAGAAAGGACAGTCCGGACTGGTGGAGTCCCTGGTGGTGCCTAGAGACAGGCAGTAACCACGAGCAGGTAGGAACCTGACAGGGAGAGCCAGGGAAGGGCGTCACAGGTGGTGGCAGTAGTGGTGGGATACGAACAACAGAGAATCCAGATACGAACCAAAGAGAGTCCCAAAGACACGTGGTGACAAAGGAGACTACGTCACAGGTGTTGGCTGTAGCGGTGGTACGAATACTAGAGAATCCCTAACAGTGGTGTGGCAAACAGAAATAACAAAACAAGATTACTTGTGAGAGTGACTGGCAAAGAGTGTGTGGCAAAGAGTGAGTGACCATGGCTGAATATATAAAAATGAAAAGAGAGGAGCTGGTGGAGAAGTGCATAACATTCAATTTACCTCACGAGGGTAAAGGGGTAGATGAATTGAGGGTAGCACTTATAGGATTTGCAACTGCCCAGCAAAAGCAACCTGTCAGGGAAGAGACCCCAGAAGGATATTTAAGCAATCCCGCTTATATAGAGTACTTGAGAGAGAAGTTAAGATGGGAGGCTGAGGAAAAAGACAAGCAGAGGGAGTTGGAAGCTGAGAGATTGAGGATGGAAGCTTATGGGAAAGATAAACAGCGAGAGTTGGAAACTGAGAGATTGCAGATGGAAACTGAGAGAATGAGAGTGGATGCGGAATTACAGGCAGAAAAGTTAAAATTTGAAAGAGAGAAGTTTCATTCTGATGAGACAAGGAAAGACAGAGATGGAGCAAAAATAAAAATTACTCCAAAGGACTTTGCTGTCTATGAGCCTGGTCAAGATCCTCAAATTTATCTCACAACCTTTGAAAAGGCAGCTCAGTTGTGGGGGCTACCTGAAGATAAATACATGCAGTATTTATCAAACCTGATCAAAGGGGAATTGGCAGAGGTATACCAATATTTCCCCTCAGACAGGCCCGTCACCTATGCTGAGTTTAAAGAGGCAGTATACAAAAGATTCAGACTGGGGCCTGATTATTTTAGAAAGCTTTTCAGAAACTGCCAGATACAGACAGGGAGGTCTTTCGTGGAGCTAGGGGCAAAACTGATGGACATATTTGGGAAATGGCTGACAAGTGCAAAAGCTCAGTCTGTGGAGGAGGTGAAAAACCTCATGATACTGGATCAATTATACCATCAGTTACCACCAGAAATAAGGCTCCTTGTCAAGGACTGTTCCCCTACATCGGTGCAGGAGGCTGCCGAGATGGCGGATCACTTTGCCTCCAATAGAACTGGCTGGGTGGGGAAAACATCAAGAGAGTTTAAACCCAGACCATATAATGCTGGCAGAAAGGATGTGGTGCCACAGCGAGTGAGTCCTCCAATAAAATCTGAAGGGCACAGGACACCCCAGAGTGGATCTGTGTACCCTAAAAGTGAGGAGAAATTATGCTACAAATGTGGTAGACCGGGGCACCTACGTTTTCAATGTGAGGTTGCCAACCCCATTAGTAATCCTGCTCAGACAAGGGCAGTGAAAACAGAGCCCAAGGCTTTAGAAACAGCGAAAAAGGTTCAGTTTTGCCAGATAAACTGGACAGAAGTAACAGACCTTGATTCAAGTCTGAGAGAGGAAGTGAGTGTACAAGGGGCAAATTATTGGGCATTGCTTGACACTGGTGCCACTCAGACGTTACTGAGGCCAGATTTAATAAAATCTGAAGAAATATTACCTCAGGAAACGGTGAATATCCAAGGAGTGAGAGGTCAACCAGAAAGCTTGCCTGTGGCCCTGGTGAAAATGGCGTGGAGAGGCCGAGAGGGCAGATATAAAGTAGGCATTAATGCCCAGCAACAAGAACCAGTAATACTGGGAAGAGATGTTATGGGAGCCCAAGGGAAAATATATGTGGTGACCAGACAGCAACTTGGCAGAGAAAAAGAAGCCATGTTAAGGGGGGCTGAAGCAAACAGGGTGGAAACTGTTAGCGAGCCTCAGGTCGCCATAACAACCACTAGCAGGCCTGCTGAAGGAGTCAAACTGCATCAGCTGGTCTCTGGGGAAGAGACAGAGCATTTCAGAGAAGAATTGAATAAGGATACCAGTTTGAATCAAATAAAGGAGCAAGCCCTGACCCAACAGATTCCTTTCACTGACAAACTGAGGAATCAAGTTGTGTGTGAGAATGGGATTTTATATAGACTGTGGATGCCTGCTGAGAGAAAGGATGAATGTGAACCAGTGAAGCAATTGATAGTACCTAGCAAATACAGAACCAGATTGCTAGAGGTAGCCCACGATGTCCCATGTGCAGGACATCTGGGAATAAAAAAGACCAAGAGGAGATTGGCGGCACACTATTATTGGTCAAACATCTCCAAAGATGTAAAACAACATTGTCTATCTTGTGGTATATGCCAAAAGGTGGGGAAAAGTGGAGTAAAGACTAAGGCACCCTTAAAGCCCCTTCCTATAATTGGACAACCCTTTTATAGAGTGGGAATAGATTTGGTGGGCCCTTTTTCCAAACCCACAAGGCATGGCAAGAAATATCTAGTGGTGGTGGTGGATTTTGCCACCAGGTACCCAGACGCAGAAGCACTAAGATCTGTAGAAGCCCCTGTAGTGGCAGAGGCTTTATTAAAAATCTTTATGAGGCTGGGTTTCCCTCATGAAGTGCTGACGGATCAAGGCAGTGTATTCATGGGAGAAGTGATGCAATGTATGTGGAAATGTTGTGGTCTAAAACATCTAAAGACCACTACTTACCATCCCGCCACTAATGGGCTAACTGAGAGATTCAATGGCGTTTTGAAGGGCATGATCAGAAGCTATGTTCAAGATCACCCACAAGACTGGGATGAACGTTTGGGATGCTTCTTATTTGCATACAGAGAAGTCCCTCAAGAGTCAACAGGCTTCTCACCCTTTGAACTCATGTTCACTAGAAAAGTGAGGGGACCTTTGGAACTATTAAAAAATTCATGGGAAGGAACCCTGGGAGAGTACAAAACATCTGTAGTAGATTTTGTATTGGAATTCCGCAATAAATTAACATCAATGATGGAGGTGGTGAAAAAGAATTTGAGTCAAGCACAGCAGAAGCAAAGTTACTGGTATGACAGAACAGCCAGGGAACGTGTGTATGATGTGGGAGATATGGTTATGGCGTTCATACCCAGGAAACATGACAAATTACAGGCTAACTGGGAAGGACCATATACCATCAGAGAAAGGCTTGACACAGTGACGTATGTAATCACCACAGACCAATTAAACAAAAGCAAAGTGGTTCATGTAAATATGTTAAAGCCTTACCATACCAGGGATGCACAGGTGTTGCAAGTTACCTTATTCCCTGAGGGAAGTGGGCCTGAACTTCCGGATTTGGTACAGGAAAGCAAAGACAAAGGAGGGGTAGATCAATTGGAATGGTCAGAAGAGATTCTGAGAGTTTTGAAAAACTATGGGAATCTCTTCAGCAATAAACCTGGCCGAACCAGTATAGCCAGACATTCCATTGATACTGGAGATCATGCCCCAATCAGATCTATGCCATACCGTGTGAATGGGAAAGTTGTAAAGGAAGTAATCTATTTAGGACATAAGGTGGGGAGTGGGAAAATCACCCCCTTATGGAGCAAGGCAGAGGCAGTGCAATTGTGGCCTATCCCCTTGCATGAATTCACCAAGAAGAAGTGTTCTGAGCGTGTGGTATGGACGGATGAATGTCAGAAGGCTTTTGATCTGCTGAAGCAAGCCTTGTGCCAAGGACCCATATTAATAGCACCAGACTATGAGCAACCATTCATCGTGGCTACAGATGCGTCGGACCTCGCGCTGGGAGTCGTCTTGCTGCAGGAGAGAGAAGGCACCAGACATCCAGTGGCGTATCTGAGTCGCAAGCTGACGCCGAGGGAGAAAAACTATTCGTCGGTCCAAAAGGAGTGCCTAGCGGTCGTGTGGGGACTGAACAAGTTGCGCCCATACGTGTGGGGATGAAGATTCACGGTAACAACGGATCATTGGGCCTTGTTATGGTTGCAGACTATGAAAAACCATAACACTATGCTGCAGAGGTGGTCCTGGGCCCTACAGGACTATCAAGTGGACTTCCAGTTCATAAAAGGCAAGGACAATGTACTGGCCGATGGACTTTCCAGGCAAGTGGCTGGGACTGCAGTGACGTGACCAGACGGAGGAACAAAGAAAGACATTTTCCTCATAGAGACTTGTTATATTGTTAACGCGACGTATAAATCCTGGAACAGGAATAATACTCTGCCATTGTTTTAAGGGGGGGGGAAATGTGATGATCCTGTATTAGTGTAAATAGGGTAAGTGCTGTTTGTTTAGAAGATACATGGTAAGTGGAGTGAAAGAGGAAGGGGGAGTGAATGGGCAGTAGAATGCTGGATGATTGGCTGGATGTTTAAAATGGCTGACAGTATAAAAGGAAGAATGTCAGGTAAATCTGGGTGGATGTGGTGTGGACGTGTGTGGACGTTGGTGGACTTGAGAGGGTTGTTTTGGTGGGTTTTGAGAGGAGAGGGTGGAGTTCGGATTAATACTAAGACCAGTACCTCAGGAATAGATGTAACCATATGCTTAAGTGCCTTTTAAAGAAATCTTGTTATCTCTGTTATATAATAAAATACTTATTTGGTTTACCAAAGGCCTGATCCTTAGCTGGGGTTTCACAGACCAGAAGGGAGGGTGAGGTAAATAACCAAGGCTGAAGAGTGACAAATGGTGGCAGCGGGTGAAGGGAAGAATATAACACCACAAGTATTCAGAGCAAACCAGAATTATAAGCAGTCTGAGTAAATCAAAGGGATTGGGACAGCTTTAGCACTCAGTCACAGAGGTAACCAGATAGAGAGACTCAGGCAGAGTCTCTGGGACTACTGGTTATAGGACGTGACTGGTGGTGCTGCCTAGCAGGGGGATCTGTTGAGATCTGTGCTAGAGTGGGGAGAGAAACCATAAGAAAGGACAGTCCGGACTGGTGGAGTCCCTGGTGGTGCCTAGAGACAGGCAGTAACCACGAGCAGGTAGGAACCTGACAGGGAGAGCCAGGGAAGGGCGTCACAAGGTCCTCCCTGTCCAGATAGGGACGTAGCTGGGCTACCAACCGAAGTTGGTAGAACGCATTCTGTGCCACCGAGGCTACTTGAGCCTCGAGTGACAGGGAAGGATCTAAGAGTACTCCCAGACTACGATCCCGCTCCTTCAGGGGGAGTGTAACCCCATCCAGAACAGGGTGCATATCCACCATCTGATCAGAGAAATCACCCAGTTACACCGAGTTACAGTAGTCAAGCCTCGATGTCACCAATGCATGTGTCACTGTGGCCACTTCAACTGCTTCCAGGAACGGACGCAGCTAGTAGACCATTCTGAGATGGCCAAAAGCACTCCTGGCTACCACAGCCACCTGATATTCAAGCAGCAGGGCAGGATCCAAGGGAACTCCCAAACTGCAAACTTGCTCCTTCAAGGGGTGTGCAACCCCATGCAGAATAGGTTGCAACCCTATTCCTGGTGCAGTTTTCCCCTTGGTCAGCAACACTTCCATCTTGTCTGGATTAAGTTTGAATTTGTTAGCCCACATCCAGTCCTTCACAGCCTCCAGGCACCAGTTTAGGATGAGCACTCCCTCCCTGCAATCAGGTGGTAGGGAGAGATACGGTTGAGTATCATCAGCATATTGGTGACATTGTGCTCCAAATCTCCAATGACCTCTTCCAGCAGTTTCATATAGATGTTGAAGAACACGGGAGACAGAATGGAGCCCTGTGGGACTCCCAATCCCATCCCAGCTAGACGGCCCAGAAGGATACCATGGCTGATGGTATCGAAGGCCACCGAGAGGTCCAGCAGCACCAACACGGATGCATTCCCCCTATCTGATACCCAGCATAGGTCATCAAGCAGGGCGACCAAGGCAGTCTCTGTCCCATGACCACGCCTGAAGCCTGATTGAAAAGGCTGTAGATAATCCGATTCATCCAGGAAAACCTGGAGTTGAACAGCCACCATCTTAATCACCTTGCCAATAAAGGGAAGATTAGAGACTGGGCAGAAGTTGTTAAGATCCACAGGATCTAATGAAGGCTTTTTTAAAAAACAAAGGTCTTATCACAGCTTTCTTCAACAATGTTGGCATAGAACCTTGCTTTAGGGAGGTGTTAATCAAATATGACAGCCAACCAGCCACTCCCAATCTGGCAGATTTAATTAGCCAGGATAGGCAAGGATCAAGCCAGCAGGTAGTGACCCTCATTTCTCCCACTGTCCTGTCCACATCCTCAGGCTTTACAAGCTGAAAAGCATCCACAGAAAAATGACCAGAGGAAGCCTCGGGGACATCTGGCACAACTGTAATTAACGAGGAGTCCAAGTCAGTCTGAATGTGAGCAATTTTATCGTGAAGTGCCTTGCAAACATGTCACAATGAGTGACTGAGGGCTCAGAGTCTAACATGGAGCCAGAGCCCAAAAGACCCCGGAGCACCCGGAAAAACATCACCAGACAGCACTGAGCAGATGCAATGGTGGCAGAGAAGTAAGCTTTCTTCTCTGCTATCAATGCCACATGATAGGCTTGAAAATGAGCTCTAGCCAATGTTCAGTAGAAAACAGATTGAGTTTTTCTCCATCATTGCTCTAGCCATCGTTCCCGCTGTTTCATCAGGCCCAAGGTTTGAGTAAATCAAGGTGTATTACGGGACTTCCCTGGTGGAAGAGGGTGCTTTGGAGCAACAGTGTCCACTGCCCGGGACACCTCTGTATTCCCGAGACTGACCAGGGCTTCGGCAGTATTTCTAGCCATGCTGGGAACATCCCCCAGAGCATTCAGGAAACAATCTGGGTCCATAAGTCTCTGGGGGCAGACCATCTTAATTGGCTCTTCATCCCTGCAAAGGTTACCGGGGCACAAAGTCTGAACCTGATCAGGTGGTGATCTGTCTATGACAACGGAGTCACTGAGAACCCCTCCACCTTCAGATCACCTTCTTTCTGTCCTGAGCAAAACACAAGATCAAGTGTGTGTCCTGCCACATGCGTTGGTCCAGATGATATTAAGGACAGCCTCATGGTTGTCATGGCAGCCATGAAATTCTGAACTGGACCTATGAGTTTAACCTCGGCATGAATGTTGAAGTCACCCAGAATAATCAGGCTGGGGAACTTCAGCACCAACGATGAGACCAGCTCCTCCAGCTGAAGGAGGGAGACTGTTGGGCAGGGGGGTGGACAGTACACCAACAGAGTCCCAACTCTGTCTCCCTGACCCAATGCCAGGCACATACATTCAAAGCCAGAGGTGTTAGGGACAGGGTACCTGACAGGGGAGATGGATTCCCTACAGACAATTGCAACCCCACCTCCCCGTCCCCGGGAAGTAGGCTGATGGAATGCCACAAAACCTGGTGGGCAGAGCCCATTCCGCTCTTGTCATTTAGCCAGGTTTTGGTAATACAAGCAATGTCAGTGCACTCATCCAGGATTAAATCATGGACTAAAGTGGTTTTATTAGTCACTGACCGTGAATTCATCAGCAGGACAGTAAGATCCAGGGAGTTCCAAGCATAACTGCCAGTGTCCTGCGGGTTGGGAGGGCCGGGATCGGGAGGAAAACAAGCATGAAGATATCTTATATCCACTTTGGCCCATATGCAAATGTGACATCTAATATGCGGACACTGGACACACCAAGATGTGGGCTGGGACCAGAGCTTGGAAAAGTTACTTTTTTAAACTACAACTCCCATCAGCCCCAGCCAGCATGGCCACTGGATTGGGCTGGTGGAAGTTGTAGTTCAAAAAAGTAACTTTTCCAAGCTCTGGCTGGGATTGGGTAGTGTATTCATGATATGTACACACATAAATACAGTTAGGATGTCTGCATAGGATTATTGATATTATATATAAAAAGCAAGCATCATTTCAAGCCCTTTTTATTTCCCCCTTTTATAGCATCAAATAAAGTGAGTCTGTTCTAGAAAAAAATCCTATTGTGGAGTAGACTGTTTATAGCTAGCCATTACATTTCGTTAATCAAAGCTGTACTTCATAAAACACAATAATAAAATGAGTTGTATCCAACCAAGTACTGTGCAGAGTAGATCTGGTTAATGGACCCAAGGTAGTTATGTCTATTAAGTTGAATGGGTCTACTCTGAGTATGACTAACATTGAATACAAAACTCAGTATTTTTCCTTTAGGATAAATGTGTCATTACATTTCTACAATATTTAATGGTATTTTCATGACTAGAGTGTTGGACTACGACCTGTGAAACCAGGGTTCGAATCCCCACATAGCCATGAAGTTCAGTGGGTGACCTTGGGCCCGTCACTGCCTCTCAGCCTCAGAGGAAAGCAATGGTAAAACCACCTCTGAATGCTGCTTACCATGAAAACCCTATTTATAGGGTCGCCATACGTCAGAATCGACTTGAAGGCAGTCCATTTCCATTTTCATGTATTCACAATAATATTGACTTACCCCATGATCTATTTTTTTGTTTTATGTGCATATTCATACAGCACATATCAGACAGAAGGAAAGGTGAGGCTTGGATGATGCCTGTACTGTTTGGTGGGGCAAATTTGTATGGTATTTGTATGTTATCCACCAGTTTCTGCAAATGTGGTGGCATTTTCCCCCTGTACTTGCTGTATCTGTGTATACCCAGTTTAGGAGACGACACTTCAGAAGATGTTAACATTTATATGTCCATGTGTGTACTAGAGATGGCCAGGTCTCCTGCTATTCAGGATTGGCTCATTACATTCTTTTTATGATTGATCTTTGATTATATTCTTTCTAAAATCAAACATTGCTGGTTTGATTTTTAAAAGAATTAAAAGAAAACACACCTTATGCAAGTATTTATTTTGGAGAAAAAGGAGAGAGGCATATTTCCCCTTTGCTCAGATAATAGTTGGGAGCATGCTTCTGAAAACCAGTTGCCGGAAGCCTCAGGAGGGGAGAGTGTTCTTGCACTCGGGTCCTGCTTGCGGGCTTCCCCCAGGCACCTGGTTGGCCACTGTGAGAACAGGATGCTGGACTAGATGGGCCACTGGCCTGATCCAGCAGGCTCTTCTTATGTTCTTATGTTCTTATGGGATTGCCTTTTATACTTTACATCCCACCCATCTCCACTCCTTGGCAATTTCACATACTAGATCCCCCCTGCCCCCGTTCAATTTGTTGTTGTTGCTGAACATTAAAATAAAAGCAAATAAATAAACAATAAACAGTGTGTGTTTAAAAACAAAAGGGAGTAGAAAAAGAGGAAGGCTAAACAAGAGATGGATTGATTCCATAAAGGAAGCCACAGACCTGAACTTGCAAGATCTGAGCAGGGTGGTTCATGACAGATGCTCTTGGAGGTTGCTGATTCATAGCGTCACCATAAGTCGTAATTGACTTGAAGGCATAACAACAACAAAATCAGTAATGCCAAACTGGCAAGCACCAGTTATTGTATTATATGGAAATTATTATATCTCCGGGATTCCCAAGTTTTAATATCCAAAGTTAAGTCTTCAAGATATACAACCTTCAACTGAGTCATGGAAACAAAAGTTGCTACAATGCTTCAACTTGCAAATAGGAAACCTTTCTTTCTTCCTTTCTTTCTTCCTTTCTTTCTTTCTTCCTTTCTTCCTTCCTTCCTTTCTTCCTTCCTTTCTTCCTTTCTTTCTTTCTTTCTTTCTTTCACATAACAACAATTGTGGTTGCATATGATATTCCAATAGCTGAGGGACAATGGTTAGTCATAACAATTTTATAATTTTTACCTCAACTATCTTGAGTAAGTGGATGATCTCAGTAAGCTGGCCAAAAGGAAAGGCTACACAGTACCTTGAGAACAGAAGGTCTGGATTTTTTTAAAAATAAAATAATTTATTTAGTTTTATTTATTTAAAGCATTTTTATCCTGTGTGACGATCCCCCAGCTGGCTCTACCTGTGATACTCCCACCAGGGCCACCACCCGTCAGGATCTCGGTTTTTATTTGTTCTCTCACACGCTCTAGCACAGATCTCACAAGATCCCACTGCTAGGCAGCACCACCAGGCACTCCCTGTTTCACAATATGGCCTTGGGACTTTGCCTTAGTCCCCTTCTGGCTTATTGTTACTTTGTGTCTGGGTGCACTTGCAGGCCACAACCCCCCTGTATCTTTGTGCCTATAAAGCATACAGCCCTGGGTTGCCCTGGATACTTGATGATACATTATCTCCCTTCACCGCTACCACCATTTATTTGATACTGTTTCCCTCCAGCCTTGGTAATTACCCTGCCCTCCCTTCTGGTCTGTGTATTCCCAGTCAAGGATCAGGCTTTTGGTAAACCAATAAAAGTATTTATTTGATAACGCCAGGAAATAACAAGATTACTTTAGGAATGTTCAACAAGTGTATGGTTTCATATAGTGTCACTCTTTATGTTTCCAGTCTTATATATTCTGTCTAAATACCAGCCAAATATAATCCAAACCTCCCTCAGAACTCTGCCAATCACTCCTCTCAACAACTCCCCAACAACTCCCCAACAACAACTCCAAACTGTCATCCTCTCATTTATTCCTTCAGCCATTCAAACACTCAGCCAATCATCATCCAACATTCTCCAACATTCTAGCCCATGTACTCCCCTCTCTCACTCAGTCACTTACCATATATCACTTAATAAACCCGCACTTACCATATTTACAGATATTAAAATACAGAGACATCACAGCCTGCTCTTCCACAAAAACAAAAACCAACAACAACGCCCACAGCAGCTTACAAATATCACTGATAAGACAGTCCCTGACTTCAGGCATATAATCTAAAAGACATGACACAAAAGGAAAAGGATTGGCAGGGAAGAGGGGGGGAAAAAGCAAACCCAAGCACTTAATTTTTTAGCGAAAGAATTTTTGTAATGGCTATCTGCAGTGAAAATATTTCAAGGAGAGGTGGAGCCAAAATTTATTTGTTTTTCAGCAGAGTGGATGGAGAGGCCTTGCAGTCCCACCTCTCTCCCTCTCCTTAGCCTAATGGAATGGCTGGTGTAGGTGACAAACAGGTAGAACTTTCCCAATCCAACCTGGAGATGCTGAGGTTGAACCTGGAATTCACAGTGTGTGCTCTACCACTGAGATGTGGCCCTAAGGGAAGAGCCTTGTGGTGAAGCTGGTCTTTCAGCAGAGTAGATAGATACAGAGGCCCTGCAATCTTATCTCTTACCTTTTCCTTTAGCCTGATGGAGTGGCTCTTGATGACAGTTGAGGGAGGAGTCCTTTGAAGACATACACTTATGAGTCACCTTTCTAGAGTGTTTTCAAGGCATTTTCTAAAAATAAAATATAACAACGCGAGCTACAAATAGCAGAAAATGTAAAATAATGGGCTTGAGTCAGCTTTGCGGAGACATTTAGCTGCTGAGCAGCTTGCCCTTTGTCTGAATTTGAGCAAAGCTGGTGCTAAGAAGCAGTCTCACAATGTCATTTGTGTGTGCATTTGGAGGCGTTTGGAGGCTTAGGCTGTTTTAGGACTAATGCTACTTGCCTGCATGCCACATTGCTTCTCACCTGCTCTTACATTAAAATAAACAGAAATTAAAGAAGTACCACAAGTCTCCAAGATGGCTGTTCCTAGACAGGGATAGCCCATCTCTGACCATGGTAATTCATGTTGTAGTAACCTCCTGTTTGGACTTTTGCAATGTGTTCTTTATGGAACTGTATTGCAAAATACAGCTGCAAGAGTCCTGTTAGCTCTCCAGTTTGTCGTCTAGGGACCATGTAGGAATGGTTCAGACATTTGCACTGATTGCCAAGTAGCTACTGAACATGATTTAAGGTTTGGATTTTGATGTATAAAGCCCTGAATGGCTTGGTACCCACTTGCCGGATAGTCTGCCTCTTACCATATCATGGCCCATGATCTGAGATCTGCTGGGGAGGCCTTGCTTGTAGAGTCATCTGATAGACAAGCTGAAGGAACTGTGATTTGTCAGAGGACCATCTCAACAATAGCACCCCATTTATGTAACCCACTGCCCACTGGAGTTTTGGATGGCACCAACTTTGTTCCTTTTTAGATGCCAACTGAAAACATGCCAGGGTTTTTTTGCCAGTTTTTTTTAGCGTACGTGACTGGATAGAAGTCTGTTTTTATTGACATTGATTTTAATATTTTATAGTTCTTTGTATCATTGTTAGCTCTGCAAATGGGAGGACTACGCATACATCACAGCAATATTTATGTAGTGAACATAGGAAGTTGCCTTTTACCATGGTGGACCATTGTGCTTCCTAAGCTTTTAGCTTTCCAGACATTGACTTCACAGTCTCTGAGATCCAGGACTATTGCCTTTAGTGGAATTACAGCTGGGATGAGTAAGCCTTGGCAATTTAATGGATGCAAGTGTGTTCAACTCTCAGGTGTCTAATGTAATAACAGATGGACATCTCATAGTAATGGTTACATTTATAATTGTGGGTGTCCCTGTGATGTTCCTGTATTAATGTAAATATGGTAAGTGCTGTTTGTATAGAAGATGCATGGTAAGTGGAATGAAAGAGGAGGGGGGAGTAGATGAGCAGTAGAATGCTGGATGATTGGCTGAGCGTTTGAATGGCTGAGAGTATAAATGGAAGAATGACAGTTGAATCTGGGTGGGTTGTTTGAGAGGTGTTTGGTGGGTGTTAGGTGGTGGATGTCAGGAGAGTGTGGAGAAAGAGAGAGTGGGAGTTCTAGTTAATGATAAGTCAAGTGTCACAGGATTAGATGAAACCATATGCTTAAGTACCATTAGAAAAGTAATCTTGTTATTTCTGTTATTTAATAAATACTATTTTGGTTTACCAAAGGCCTGATCCTTGGCTGGGGTTTCACAGACCAGAAGGGAGGGTAAGGTAATTACCAAGGCTGAAGGGCAACAGTAACAAATGGTGGCAGCGGTGAAGAGGAGAATAATAACATTACAAGTATCCAGAGCAACCCTGAGTTATATGAGTTATCTACACTGATACAAGGGGGTTGGGAACAGCATAAGCATGCAGTCACAAAAGTAACCAGATAGAGACTCAGGCAAGGTCTCTGGGAACATTGGTTATAGAATGTGACTGGTGGTGCTGCCTAGCAGGGGGATCTAGTGAGATCTGTGCTAGAGCGGAGAGATAAACCATAAAAAAGGACAGTCCGGACTGGTGGAGTCCCTGGTGGTGCCTAGTGAAAGGCAGTAGCCACAAGCAGGTAGGAACCTGACATGGAGAGCCAGGGAAGGGCATCACAGTCCCCCACCCCCTAAAAAAACACACCAAGTTGTACAAAACCAATATGAAAGTTAAAAGAGAATAAGATTTTTTGGGGGGGCCCCCGTGGAGATCAGAAGCTTCAAGGGCTCGAATATTTTGGATGTCTGCAATGGGTAACACTTTGGGGTATGCAGTTAAGGCAGATGAAGCTAGAGGAAACTGATTCAGGCACATGCTAAAAAAAAAGGCTTCCTCTTTCAAATGCTTGATAAAAAGACACATCTATAAATGAATATAAAGTATATATGACAGCAGTAAGATTGTGTTCTGTCTTTTGTCATGTTCTACATTCTTAATCAGATCTTATCCTTCTGCTGTTTTTAATTTAAGGCTGTCTTCACCATCATATGACACTGACCAACAAAAATGCTTTGAAATTAATAAAAATAAACTTGACACAGATTTCTAGGATGAATAATAAGAGAAATATAATTTTCTAGGTTAGAATATCTGTAGAAACAGTAGTAACACAGAAAAGAAGAAAAATAAGAAGAACACCAGCAAACATACAAAAATGTAATTCTGGTGTTGCCAGCACACACCATATGCTCACAGGCACATGTTACCAAATTTTCCAAGCTACACAGGAAATGGATTGGACTGTGAAAGACCAACCCAAATTGTGTTTGCATTTTTACACATTTGTAGGGCAGTACAATATCCCAGAGACGAGGTCAGGTCTCCTGCTCCCCTGGTGCATTCACTATAGCTGCCCAATTTCCCTGCTTTTTAAAGTTGGATAGAAAAATCTGTGGGCTATAGGTACATTCTTAAACCACAAGGGTTTTTTTCCTATTAGTGAATATATACTTTATGCTTTATGGGCATGTGTGTACTATACTGTGTAGATGGTCTACCTTTATGCGGCACTGCAATGCTGGCTACAAAGGGATTGGCAGAGGCAGCATAACAATGGACGTTGGACACAAAATGTATTTGAAATATAGAGTTGGGTCTGGATATTTTTCCATGGAAGAGGGCGAGCAGAAGGTGTCTTTCCTGTCCCTCTCTTCTCCCCAGCAGTCCTCTCCTAGAAAAGCTCCTATGGTGGTTGGGTTCTATGCTGAATGGGATAGGCTGTGACACAGGGAGCTGAGGATGAGTGGCTGGGGCTGAATGAGAAACAGGAGACTGCAGAAATTTGGGTGGAATCACCTTCTATTATCTCCCCCTTCCCCTCATCCACCCTGTGCCACAACCCACCCCATTCAGCGGTGTCCCCAAATCCTCAGAGGAGTCTCCTACTTTCCTTCTTCCACAGATGGACCTTTAGATTCAACCTATATTATAAATGTAAAAATAACAATCATGCTTAGTAGTAAATAAATTATACAAAGCACCATGTGGAATCTGAGGCCACAGTCACACCATACATTTATTCCACTATTGTTCCACTTTTAATTCGTGGCTTCCCCCAAAGAATCCTGAGAAGTGTAGTTTTTGAAAGTTCTGAGAGAGTTCATATGAGACTTCTATTCCTCTCAGAGCTACAGTTCCCAGAGTAGTCCCTCTTCTCAGAGAACATTTATTTCTCTGTATAAGGCCCCATCTTAACTATACGTTTAAAGCAGCAGGGCTTTTTGTGACAGGACTCACTGGTATGGAGTGTTGGCAACTTTTGTTTTGCTGCCCATTGGAACAATTTCGTGCTTGCACTCATGGCACCTTTATCAAGGTATGAGTGCCTCATCAAGGTAATGAGTACTGGCACCTCATTTCTAAAAAAACAAAAACAAAAAAGCACTGCAAAGCAGTATTATACCACATTACACAGTCATGACTCCCTCCAAGAATCCTGCGAATAGGGTTACCAGGTCAGAAGCATCCCAAAACCTGAACTTTCAGAGGTGGGACCCTAGCAATGTCACTCCCCTACTACCGCACCCCACTCTCCCCTCCAGACACCCTCCTATGCCCCCAGACACCTAGCTATCCCCCATTAACCCCCAGCACCTTCCTACCCCCCTTTCCCTCAGACACCTTCCTATCCATCCTGCTCATTCCCTCAGGCACTTACCTTGCTCCCCCCACTCACCACTTTGCTTCATCAGCAGCCTGTGTGGGGCATTGACAGGCCTTCCTCTTTGGGGAGGCCTGGGCTTGCTTGCTGCTGCCACTGCCACCTCTTGCAACCCTACAACTTCCTGTGTGACCCCACGAACTCTCATGCAATCCCATGACCCTGACTTGTCACCTGACTGGAAATTGGGGTGAATCCCCTGAAGTCCCAAGGAGGATCCCCAAACCCAGAGTCTCTGGATAAAATCTGTAGAGCTGGCAACACTACCTGGGAACTGTAGTTTGTTGAGAGTGCTGTTAGGAAACATCTATTCTCACAAAGCTACAATTCCCAGAGTCCCCTGGAAAGAGCGTTTGATTGTTAAACCACTCTGAGAACTGTAACTCCTGTGAGGGGAATAAGGGTCTCCTAACAACTGTCAACATCCTTAGCAAATTACAGGATTACAGGATTACAGTAAATTGCAGGATTCTTTGGGGGAAGTCATTACTGTTTCAAGTGGTATAACACTGTTTTAAATGTATAGTGCAGGTGGAGCCTCAAGTCTTATGAGCCCTATTTAACATTTAGCTCATGTGTAGAACCTACATGTGAGTAGGGAGAACAGGAACAATTGCACCAAGCCAGCCTTTCCCAACCTTGAGATAGTCTCTAAATTAAAAATGGGATGTTGCTGGACTACATTTCCCATTATTCCTGACCATTGGCAATGCTAGCTGGGGCAACTGGGGACCCAAGGTTGGGAAAGGCTGCACTAAGCTGCACCTGCAGTGGTTTCCCTATTGTCCACCAATTCGTAGAAGGTGAAGATCTGCAGCAGGGAGCCTTCTGTGCTTGCCCTCCAGAGGGTAATTTTTGAACTAAACAGTGGAGCCTGTGTCCTCTTTTTTGGTGATATGTATGTAGGGGCGGGGAGATATTCAGTACAATACAAGAACCAAAAGACAGCTGTTCTTTGAAATTCAGTTTTCCAAATTTTGCAATAAAGTTCTCCAATCAAAAAGTGTTTACAAACGTGCATATGTTAGGGGAAATTGTAAAACTGGATATATAAATAACATACCATAATGCATTATATTAGAGAAAATTGCTTGCAGAATGTGTATCAGGAGCAATGTGCACTAAAATGATGACAATTTTTGTCAGGACTTATTTTTTTTTTAAAAAACAACCTGATGTGAAAATGAGGTGAACTGAATTTATGACTGGAAAAATGAGAAACTGACAGATCTGTCCATCCCTATGTGCAAATATCCCCCCCCCCCCGGTAGAAGGTGTCGGGACAGAACATGATGTTATAGCACAGTAGAATGCCCCTGACAAAGCCCAAAGAATGTATATAGAAGGAACTGATGAATTCCACTAGTATCTCAAAATATAATCTCACTATTCCTTTATCCCCAGGTAAGCATAGTCTATTTGCACCTTTGACTGTTCTCCTTTAAGCCGAACATGTTACATTATTTTGTTTTGCCTTTGGATTGTACTGTGCCCTGCTGTGACAGCCAGGGGATTAAGAATGTAAGAACATAAGAACAGCCAACTGGAACAGGTCAGTGGCCCATCTAGTTCAGCATCCTGTTCCCACAGTGACCAACCAGATGCTCGTGGAAAGCCTGCAAGCAGGACTTGCATGCAAGAACACTCTCCCCTCCTGCAGTTTCCACCAACTGGTATTTCAAAGCATACTGCCTCCAGCGATGGAGGCAGGGCATAGCCATCTAGGCTAATAGCCATTGATAGCCTTGTCCTCCATGAATCTAATTCTCTTTTAAAGCTATCCAAGTTGGTGGCCATCACTGTCTCTTGTGGGAGTGAATTCCATAGTTTAACTATGCGCTGTGTGAAGAAGTACTTTCTTTTGTCTGTCTTTAATCTTCCAACATTCGGGTTCATTGAACGCTCGTAGACACAAATGCTAGTAGTATGAGGGAGAAAAAGTTTTCTCTATCCATAATTTTATACACAGCTGACTCACCTTTTCTCTGAACTAAAAAGCCCCAAATGCTGCAATCTTTCTTCATAGGGGAGTCACTTCATCCTCTTGATCATTTTGGTAGCCTTTCTGAATCTTTTCCAACTCTACAATATCCCTTTTGAGGTGAGGTGACCAGAACTGTACACAGTATTCCAAATGTGACTGCACCATAGATTTATATAACAGCATTATCATACTGGCAGTTTTATTTTCAGTACCTTTTCTAATGATCCCTAGCATGGAATTTGCCTTTTTCACAGCTGCCCCACATTAGGTTGACATCTTTATTGAGCTATCCACTATTGAATAATATAGTGTGGACATTCAACGGACTTGAATCCATAGATTACCATGCACCACTAGCAGTGGACACAGCAAAGTACCAGGGGTTGTAAATGGGAAACCTCCATGATGTACCTAAATATTCTGTGGGCAGACACAGGAATTTCATCTCCAGCCCATTATTTCTTTACCTTCCTGTCTCTCCACTGTGATCTTCGTTTGCAAGGTTTTCTGGATGTGAAATATTATCACAACTTAGTTCTAACCTTTATAAAAGAGAAAAAGAGAGTTTGTCTCTCCAGGGATCTTACCCGATTCCTTTCACCTCCTTGGAATTAATCTTAGAAAGGTGAGTGCAAAACAAGGTGTTTAACTGCAGATACCTTAAAATCTTATTTTGAAAACAAACTGTTTTTGCTGTCTCTAAAAAAAATTGGAATTTACATGAAGTACAGCCTGAATTGACGGAGATTGAAGAGCACTCCTAGAATGGTACTAAAGTAACAGCGTTTGAATAATATTTTATATGAGGATGCCTGCTGAGTTGTACAGCTATCATCGCTGCTAGCAGTAAAGAAGATAATTATTTTGGGATGTTCTGGCAAGCTGTTAGGCAATTATTGTTTGCATTGTATTGTTATGCTGTGCAGTCTAGCCTAGCAAGTACAAGAGACTGACTGGAAACCCGGCATGTGGGTGCAGCAAGTGACATGAATGCTGGCATATTTAGAAGAAGACAACAAATCAGGCCAAATCTCCTTTTGTATGTGGCCGACAAAAAGAAGACCCAGTTTATCAAGGAATAACAGAAAATTTAAGCTTGTTGCCTATTTCCTTGCTAGTGTGATCTGATGCTACTGTCTACTATTTAATGCACGTGCTAAGTTAAAAAAATACTTTTGTATTAATGGGTGACAGCATTAAGGACCCTGGGCTCCTTTGGGAGGAAAGTCAGTACAGAAATACTGTCAGTAGGGTGTCTCTGTAGCTCACTCCATCACAAATGCCACTATGATTAAATTAGGAATGGATAAATCTGTCAATTTTGGTTTATCTCAGTTTCTCATTTTTCCAGTCTGAAGTTCAGTTCGCCACATTGCCACATCAGTTTGAGTTTTTAGAAAGTCCTCACAAAACTCTGTCAGCATTTTAGTGTGTATTTCTTCTAATATATTAATTTTTGTAGGTAATTTTGGTTTTTATACACATTTTGGCAAGCAATTTCCCCTAAAATAATGCATTTTTGTATGTTATTTTCACTATATTTATTTTTTTATTATTACTTACTTATGCTGAGCCAGTGTGGTGTAGTGGTTAAGGTGTTGGACTATGACCTGGGAGATTAGGGTTCGAATTCCCACACAGCCATGAAGCTCACTGGGTGACCTGAGGCCAGTCACTGCCTCTCAGCCTCAGAGGAAGGCAATGGTAAACCCCCTCTGAATACCGCTTACCATGAAAACCCTATTCATAGTGTCGCCATAAGTCGGGATCGACTTGAAGGCAGTCCATTTCCATTTTTTTCATTACTTACTTATAAATAATAATTTGGTGGACAGATTAAGATGGTCTGCCCACAGAGACTAATGGAATCCACAGGACTCCTGAATGCACTGGGTGAGTTTCCAGTAGATAGAGCAGGTGACCCTGCTGAAGCCCTTGTCATGCTGTGGAACAGCGATGCACTTCGGGTTCTTGACACTGTTGCCCCCAAGAGCCCTCTCCAGCATTATGGAGCCCATTATGGAGTATATTATGGTATACCAGTGAGCTAAAGGGAATGAAACAGGCTGGACGACAGCTAGAGCGCAAGTGGTGAAAGACCTGCTGTGAGGCTGATCGGGCATGAGTAAAACATCATAACCATGCCTACTGTATGGCGGTGAGGGTGGCAAAGATGGCCCACTTCTCTGCCTCCATCGCATCTTCAAGTAGCTGTCTGGTGGAGTTTTTCCTTATTGTCAGAGGTCTGTTGACATCAACTTCAGAAAATGGAGTTTTAGACCCTTCAGAGGCCCACTGTGAATTGTTTACAAGGCACTTTGAGGGTAAAGTTGCTCGCCTCTGTAGCAGACTTGATGCCCCATCCACATCTACTGTAGTCTCCAATGAGGTGTCCAGTGCAAAGTCTGCTGCAACTTCTTGGGAATGGTTTCAGTTGATGCAGTCTGATGACGTAGGCAAGGTGCTTGCGTTGATGCGGCCAGCAACGTGTCCTCTTGACCCTTGCCCTTCTTGGCTTATTAAAGTTTGCCAAGGGGGGTTGACCGAGTGGATCCAGGGTGTGGTCAATGCATTGTTGCAGAAGGGAGTGGTTCCAGCTGCCTTGAAAGAGACAGTGATCTGACCACTCCTGAAAAAGCCCACCCTGGACCCATTGGTTTGTGACAATTACCAACCTGTGGCAAATACCCCCTTTTTAGGAAAGGTGATTGAGAGGGTTGTGGCGCAGCAATTGCAAGTACTCTTGGATGAAACAGATTATCTTGACCCATTCCAGTCTGGGTTCAGGCCTGGTTATGGGACTGAATTGGCCTTGGTCGCCCTGATGGATGACCTTTATCAGGAGAAGGACAGGGGGAGTGTGTGACGTCCTTCCCTGGTTCTCCCTGTCAGGTTCCCACCTGCTTGTGGCTACTGCCTTTCACTAGGCACCACCAGCGACACCACCAGTCAGGACCGTCCTTTATAAGGAACCATATAGTTTCTCACTCCGCTCTAGCACAGATCTCACTAGATCCCACTGCTAGGCAGCACCACCAGTCACTTCCTGTAACCAATACTTCCAGAGACTTTGCCTCAGCCTCTCTATAGCTTGCTACTTTGTGTCTGTTTGCCTATGCTGTTCCCAACCCCCTTGTATCTTTATATATAAAGCACACAACTCTGGGTTGCTCTGGATACTTGACTTGTTACAATATCTCCCTTCACCGCTGCCACCATTAGATACAGTTTCTGTTCAGCCTTGGTAATTACCTTGCCCTCCCTTCTGGTCTGTATATGCCCCCAGCCAAGGATCAGGCCTTTGGTAAACCAAATAAGTATTTATTTACTAACAACAGGAAATAACAAGATTACTTTAGGAATGTTTCACAAGCGTATGGTTTCATATATGGTCACTCTTTATGTTTCTGTTCATATATATACTCTTTAAATATCAGCCAAATACAATCCAAACTTCCCTCAGAACTCTCCCAACCAACCTTCACCAAACGACCTCACTCCAACCAACTCAACAACTTCTCCCCCTTAACCGACTCAACCCCCCTCATCACTCACAAACCTCCATTTATACCTTCAGCCAGCCAGCCACTCAGCCAATCATCATCCAGCATACTTCAGCTTCTCACCCATGTACTCTCCCTTCCTCCCTCAGTCAATTACCATACATCACCTGATAGACCCGCATTTACCATATTTACAGATGCTTAACCTACAGGAACATCACAGAGTGCAACCCTGTTATTCTTACTTGATCTCTCAGCGGCTTTTGATACCATTGACCATGATATCCTTCTGGGCCGACTTGGTGAGATGGGTATTGGAGGCACTGTTTTACAGTGGTTCTGACCCTATTTCCAAAGTTGTTCTCAGAGAATAGCATTGGGTAACTGTCTTTCGGCCCCCTGGCAGTTGCGCTGACGGGTGCCGCTGGATACCATCTTATTCCTCATGCTGTTTAACATCTATAAGAAGCCCTTGAGAGCAGTCATCAGAAGATTTGGGGCAAGGTGTCAGCAGTGTGCTGACGATGCCCAGCTCTATTTCTCTGTAACAGTTGAATCAGGAGAGGCAATGCAAGTCCTGGACTGCTGCCTGGACTGGGTGGTGGGCTGGATGAGGGCCAATAAACTGAGTCTGAATCCTAGCAAGATGGAGGTGCTGTGGGTTGGTGGTTCCCGAGTTCGGATAATTGGTCAGTTGCCTGCTTTGGATGGGGTCGTACTCCCTCTGAAGAGCAGGTTTGTAGTCTGGGGGTGCTCCTGAATCCCTCTTTGTCTCCCAGGTGACCTCAGTGGCTAGGAGTGCCTTTTACCAGCTTCGGCTGGTAAGACAGCTGCAGCCATTTCTGGACTGGGATAGCATGATCACTGTTGTCCATGCACTGGTAAGCTCCAGGCTGGATTACCGTAATGAGCTCTATGTGGGGCTGCCCCTGAGATTGGTCCGGAAGTTGCAGCTGGTGCAAAATGCAGCGGCAAGACTGCTCACTGGGGCAGGGTATCGCCAACACGTCACCCCACTACTGAAAGAATTGCACTGGCTGCCCATTTGCTACCGGGCCAAGTTCAAGGTTCTAGTTTTGGTGCACTAAGCCCTATACAGCTTGGGACCAGCATACCTGAAAGACTGTTTTATCCCTTATATACCCAGTCGATCACTACGCTCTGCAGGTGAGGGCCTCCTGCAGATACCATCTTATCAGGAGGTCTGTTCTGCACAATATAGAAAATGGACCTTTAGTGTGGTGGCACCTACCCTGTGGATTTCCCTCCCCTTAAATATTAGGCAGGCGCCATCTCTGTTATCTTTTCGGCACCTATTGGAGACCTTCCTCTTTCAACAAATCTTTTAAGTTGAGACCTGTCTCAATCGGTGCCTGTGTTGGAATTGTTTTTTAATATTTTCTTAAACCTTTTTAAAAATGTTTTTAATCTTAGACGATGTTTTGAAAGCTTTTTTTTAAGAAACATTTTTAAAGGTGTTTTGTTTTAATGTATTAAGTTTGTTTTTATAATGTTTTGATGTTTTTAGTGCTTTTGTTTGCCGCCCTGGGCTCCTGCTGGGAAGGGCGGGATATAAATCAAATAATAAAAAAGTAAATAAATATATAAATAAATAATATATGTATTTTTATGTACACTTAATGCATAATATTTTTGTATACATTTTTGGTTGGACAACTTTACCACAAAATTCAGAGAAGTGTGAATTTCAAAGAATAGTTGAGTTTGTGTTCATGTATTGTTTCAGGAAATGCAAATCAGGTAAGTTTACATTAGAATGCAAAGTAAGCTGAATTACTTTCTCATCCCAACTCCAGATGACCTCAGGAAGCAGGCAGGTTCTCATAGGGGAAAATGGTCTTATTGCTAACATGGTTCTAACTGGTTAAGGACTTCATAGGTGAAAACCAACATGTTGAATTGCATCCAGAAATGGACTGATGGACAGTGCAGCTGGTAACACAATGGAGAAGTGTTGTCCCAGGATTGCACTAGCTGAATGGTCTTCAAAGGCAGTGTAGAACATGTTACAGTAATCTAGCCTAGCTGTAACTAGTGATGGATGACTATGGCCAGCTCTTCACTCTCCAGGAATGGTCACAATTAGTGTACCAGCCAAATATGAGCAAAAGCAAACCTGATCTTCAGTCATATCCACGACACAATTGATACCCTATCTCTGGATCAGTCAGTCTCCTGTCAAGAGCGCTTGCCCAGAATGGGCTTCACATCCAGTCCATCACTGACAGTCAATTATTTACAGAGCTTGGAAGTAACTAGTTACAAGTAACGAATTACTTGTAATTTATTACTTTTTTGAGTAACTAGCGGGTAACTTCATTACATTTTGCTGGTAATAGAACGAGTAGTAACTTCATTACTTTTGAGGAGTAATTGTAATGTTTCCAGCATTACTTTTGTGCATTACTTGGGGGGGGAGCAAGGGACGTCTTCTGCTCCTCTGATTTGTGAATAAAAGTTATGTGCTTCAAATTGGGCTTCTGTGCAGCATTGTTCTTCCTTCATGCTCTATGGATGCTTAAGAGGCAATGAGGGAGGAGGTGGAGAGCGAGACGGCGTGGAGAAAACAATTGTTTAAAAATTGACAGGAGTGGAAGGAGAATGGCGTTCCTGTTCAGGGGCGTGTTTGCCGCCACCCTAATATTAAGAGGAGACTCGGGAAGGTTCTCGAAATACTGAGTCTGTGTCACGTGGGATTGATTTACCAATCAGGCAGGGGTTTGAGCAGCAGATATAAGGCTGCTCCTTCCCACAAGAGTTTGCCTTTTTTGCCTTGAGGCACCTACTGCTGGTCCTCGCTTGCAGGGGCTCCGTTGGCATTTAATTGGTGATCGTTTGTATTGCTTTTTCACTCACTCATCGTTCGTTGTTGTCTACTCCTGTCCCGGTGCTTCTTTCCTTCGAATTTACTGTTTGTTTGGCTTCCCACCGATCAGCTAGGCTGCGGGCATCCGCCCATGCGCCCGCCGGCTTCTTGCCGGTTTGCCAGCTGCTTCCTTTACTCTCGAGTTTACCTTCACTTTACAGCATTTGTTGATTCTCCAGCCCAGTGTGGTGGTCTTTAATGGGCTGCGGGGGGCGAAGTTATTACATATTGTTATCTCCTAAAGTTTATTGCTGTCGTTTCTGTTCCTGTGAATCCCTTACCCTTTCCCTTTCTCTGCCTAGTTTTATTTTGGTTTAAGTTTTCTTTCCATTCCAGTTCAGTGGTGTTGTTAATCCTTCCTGTTTTATACACGTGTGGTTTATTGTTGGCTCCCTGCTGTTTTACCCCCCTCCTTTTTAATAGCTCCCCCTTTATAATCCCCCCATAAAAAAAGAGGTTTGTTTCTGTCCGTTCTTCCCCCCCTTGTTTGGGCAGTGGGGTTATGTTATTTTGATTCCTATTCTGCATTAATTTTGCTGTTTTGAATTATTGCAGGTTTAGTATCCCTTGTTGGTGGTTTGTTCTTGCTTTATTTACATAAGTGCTTTTCTGCTGTTGCTATATTTCTGGTTTGGTATTGCATTAACATGGCGCCCAAGAAGGTTTTGCAGAAAAAGGGGGTTCGTGTTGTGAAGCAGGCTTCTAAGTGCCCTCCTCCTCAGCAGCATCAGTCATCGGATGAAGACAAAGACATGGGTACCATCCGCGCTCTTGTGGCTAGAGTGGATGCTTTGAAAAGGGAACGCAGACAACCACTCGATGCTGAGGCAGGTCCAAGTTCTGCTCATTCAGGTAAGACGTCTGCCCGCTTGGCGGCCAAGAGGCCTAAGTCACTTATTCTTGCTGATTTGGTTTCCAGGATCGGCGTTCTTGAGGCTGCAGTACCTGTTGGGGAGCCCACTGTTATGCTGCCTCCAGCTGGATCGTCTGCGGGTCCATTTTCCATCTCCTCTCCTATGCTCCCAGTCCCAGCGGCTGGGCTAATTCAAGGACAACCTTCGTTCCCTCTGACTGGCATCCCGCCTATACCTGCTGAGGCTTCCGGGTTTGTGGTGCCACCAGTGGTTGTGTCTCCTGCGGTTTATACAGGTGAGCACATTGCACCACCACATGCTCACCCTGGTACATGCTCAAGGTGTTCTACCTCAAGTCCCTTCCACGGCTGGAGCTCAGACAGAAGGCGGTATTACGCACCCTTTAGTTTTTATGGGTGGGGTGCTAGTTCCGCAGCAGCCTCAGCTTCCATGGCCTACTGTGGCTGTGACTCCATGGCAGCCATCTGCGGCTTCCTCTAGTCATTCCCCTGCTTTTTTGCCCCTTTCTCAGGGAGTATACCCGCATGGTGATACCTCCCTTCCTTTGGATGATCATTTATTGTTGACAACGAAGGAAAAAATTTGGCGTGGAGAGTATATCGATTTGTTCACTCTCCTCTTTCGTGAGAATGAGGTGAAGCCTAAGGAAAGTCCAGATGTTAGGGAGCGCGAGGCAGCCATGAAAAAGAGGGTTGACCGCATATGGCCTAATTGGCTGAACGCCTATACAATTTATATGGGCGTTATGTCTCAGGCTTATCTGTCTAGGGCCATGTCAATGATAAAATACCAGGACATTATTCATCGGGCCTTTCGAGAATTCTCTGGAACCACTTGGTTGCGGTATGATGAGAATTTCAGACAAAGGGCCGCATTGGACCCCACCCTTCGTTGGGATGTAGAGCATGTGGGCCTGTGGCTGCGCTCTATGACCCCTGCCAGGCCCACTCTGGGTTATAGGGCCGATAGTGGGCACCTTTTGGCACGCGCGCAGACTTCCGCCTCTGGTTCTGGCCAAGGCGGGCACTGGGTTCAACCCCAGCAAGTCTGTTGGGCATTTAATAGCACTGGCAGATGCCTCAGACGTCCCTGTAGGTTCCGACATGTCTGTGGGCTGTGTGGTGGCACCCACCCCAGTTCCTCTTGCCAGCGTGCACGTCAGGCCCACCAGGGTACAGGGGAACAACAACATCCTAAACACGGTTCCGGCAATAGCGGCGGTACGTCGCAAGGCCAGTAGCCCTATTATGTTGATTCCGCTGGCAGGGTTATTGGTTGGTTACCCAATAGGCGAGCTGCTAATTTCCTGTTGCAGGGTTTTTCACAAGGTTTTTGCATCCCTTTTGAGGGTCCCAGGGTTGCTTCTTCCTCTGCCAATCAGCCCTCCCTTCGCTCTATGGCCCCGGTGGTTTTGGCCAAACTCAATAAGGAGATTGCTGCCGACCGCATTTCAGGCCCCTTTGCCTTTTCTCCTTTGGAAAATTTGAGAATTTCTCCTTTGGGTATTGTCCCTAAGAAGCAGCCTGGCGAATATCGCCTCATTCATAATTTGTCATTCCCAAAAGGTGCCTCTGTTAATGATGGCATTTCTCCACTACATGCATCGGTCAGATATACCTCTTTTGATGAGGCGGTCAGAGTAGTCCATAGGGCTGGTAGGGGTGCTTTAATGGCAAAGTGTGATATAAAATCTGCTTTTCGCCTCCTACCAGTATACCCTGCTGATGTCGATTTGCTAGGTTTCAAATTTCAAGGCCAATTTTATGTTGACAGGGTGATGCCTATGGGCTGTTCTGTGTCCTGTGCTGCTTTTGAAACATTTAGCACTTTCCTTGAGTGGGCATTGTGAAGGAGGGCTTCTTCTTCCTTCTCCGCCCACTATCTTGATGATTTTTTGCTTGTAGGGCCAGCGGGTTCTTCACATTGCCTCTACTTGATGCAATCCTTTGAAGCTTTAACCACTGAACTTGGTGTCCCTTTAGCTCCGGAAAAGTCCCTTACTTTTTTTTGGGATTCATTTGGATACTGTGGCTCAGTCTTCCAGTTTGCCTCAGGACAAGTTGCTTGCCCTGCAGCAACGACTTTGTTCAACACTTGTATTAAAGAAGGTCACATTGGCTCAATTGCAGGAGCTTGTAGGCCATTTAGTTTTCGCTTCTAAAGTCATTTCTCCTGGCCATGCGTTCCTCAGGCATCTCTGTGACGCAATGAAGGGAGTTCGCTCTCATTTCCATTTTATTAGGGTCTCATCTGGGATGAGAGCGGATTTGCACATGTGGTTTTCTTTTCTGGAGGACTTTAATGGTCTCTCCTTTTGGCTCGAGGAATTACTTTTGGAAGCTGAATTGCAGGTAAATTCTGATGCTGCTGGGGGCCTAGGTTTTGGCGTAATTTTCAGATCCCAATGGTGTGCTGAGAGGTGGCCTGCCCAGTGGCGTGCCTCGGGCATTACGTCTGATATGACATTCTTGGAATTTTTTCCGATCGTGGTAGCAGTTCATATATGGCCATTGGCTTTTCAAAATCGTACCGTACGTTTTTGGTGCGTGCCTTCGTCTTGCAATGCTTGTGTTTTAATATTTTATTCATTGCTCGGCATGTTCCAGGTTTGCAGAACTGTATTGCTGATGCTCTTTCCCGCTTACAGATGGCGCGCTTTTGGGAGCTTGCACCTGGAGCAGCTCTGGACCTGGTTCCGGTCCCACCTTTCCTGTGGAGCCTTGGCAATTAGAAGTCGGGGCTGC
The DNA here is from genome assembly GCF_030035675.1 of Rhineura floridana. Taxonomy (NCBI): domain Eukaryota; kingdom Metazoa; phylum Chordata; class Lepidosauria; order Squamata; family Rhineuridae; genus Rhineura; species Rhineura floridana. Next base: position 76,852,528 of record NC_084486.1, on the reverse strand, counting down.
TATTGCTTCTGCCCTTGCTCCCAGTACTCAAAAAGCATACCAGCATTCTTTTGCAAAGTTCCAAACCTTTCATATCAGTACTGTTCTGCCTTTGGTGTGGCCTGTTCCTGCATCCCATTTATTGCAGTTTATGCTGTATTTAAAAGGGCAAAATAATTCTGTTTCTATTATCGCCCGGACACCTCTCCGCGCTGGCCTTTATTTCTAAGGCACAGGGACTGCCGGATCATTCTGTAGATTTTAGGGTCAGAAAGGTCCTTGAGGGTTGGTCGCGTTCCGCTCCCAGGCCCACTGACCGGAGGAGGCCAATAACGCCCGATGTCCTCCTTCAGATCCTGGCATTGTTTCGCTCTTTATGCTCATCCCAGTATGAGTCGCACCTTTTCGCCGCAGTAACTCTGACGATGTTCTATGGTGCTTTCCGCCCTAGTGAAGTATTAGTTCCCTCTAAGTGCGATGTGTCATATCGGGCCTTATGCTCTGGCGATTGCACGTTAGGTGCTGATTTTGTGAGGCTTTCCTTAAGAGTCTTTAAGACTGATCAGAGAGGCCATGGCGCCATTGTTTCATTACGCATTTGCCAGGTCCCGGAATTATGCCCTGTGTCTGCGATGCGTCAATTCCTGTCTATAAGGCCGTTAGGCCAGCGTTATCTTTTCATACATGTGGATGATGGCTCTGCCCTGACTCAATTTCAATTTTGGGCCATTGTTCGGTGGGCCTTGTTGGCCAGTGGTTGAGATGCTGTAGTCTATGGGCTGCATTCTTTTCGGATTGGAGCGTCCACGGCCGCTGCCCTCGTGGGCATGATCGTTAGCGATATACAGGCAATTGGCAGGTGGCATTCTCCTGCTTTCAAGTCTTATGTTAGGTGTTGATTCTCAGTAATTGTTCATTTTGTTTTCTTTAGGTGTGTTAAGACTTCCAGTTCCTGCGAGGATCGTCCTGTGTGGCCATTCTATCCTGTTTTGGGTGCACCAGAGGGCCTCTTCGACGATTTCTGGCACACAGCTGCAGCTTTATTTATTTATTTATTTATTTAATTCAATTTTTATACCACCCATAGCAAAGCTCTCTGGGCAGTGTACATCAAGTAAACACTTTACATTCAATTTAAAACCACCTGGTCATCAAATCAACAATTTAAACATACAACAAAAACTAAGATTAACATAATTAAACCCATTAAATACAAATCAAAAAGTAATTAGAAAAAGATGAACATATAACTATCTTTACAACATTAAATACAAAATACTAAAATATTAAAATACTAAAAATACTAAAACGCCTGGGTAAAGAGGAAGGTTTTCACCTGGCGCCGAAAAGATAGTAGTGTAGGCGCCAGGCGTACCTCATCAGGAAGGGTGTTCCATAGTTCGGGGGCCGCTACCGAGAAGGCCTTCTTTCTTGTAATCGCCTTCTGGGCGTCTTTCTGAGTAGGCACGCGGAGGAGGGCCTTCGATGTTGGGCTACAGTCAGTTGGGAGGCATGGAGGGGCATGTTATGGGACGCGTTTCTGCCTTCGGTGTGCCGAATCATGTCTTCGGCTAGCCGACCTCATGTTTTGTTGATCCATTTAGGGAAGAATGACTTGGTGCAGCGGCCAGGTATGGATTTACTGCTCAAGGTCACTCACGATCTTACGTTGCTTATTCGTTCTTACCCTGATCTCATACTAGTGTGGTCTGACATGCTTGTTAGACGGGTATGGAGGGGTGCTATTCACCCTAATAGGATTGACAGGTCCAGGAAATGGGTCAATAAAAAAATAAGGGATTTGATTTTATCCCTGGGCGGGGCTTTTATTCCCCACGACAGGATTAAGTTCAATTTTCCGCACTTGTTTCGAGATGATGGTGTTCATCTTTCGGAACAGGGGTGTGATTTGTTTTTGGAGGATCTCAGGAGGGGTCTTGGGGGTTTGTTTTCCTCTTTGGGTTGAGGGGACCAAGCTTCAGCTGATCCCCTCTTGTGGCATGGGATTCAGGCAGGTGAGGTATAGTGGGGTTAAACTGAGGCGGTTAAGGCATTCTGGTAAAGGGCACTCCTTAGCGAACCATCAGGTCTTAATGTCTGGTGGGGATCTGGGGAGTGTCCTCATGGGGACCAGCTTGCGCATCATGGTGAACGCCTGTACGGTGGGGCCATGGTGCGGGGGTTGGAACCACACACCTGTCTCCAATAGCAAGGAGGGAGAATTTCACCCACAGCCTTGACTATGGAGTTACAGTCGGAGGAGAATTATTTACCTTTTGAAGGGGAGGGAGTATTCCCTCATAGTTAGGCTTAGCCTCACCTGCCCGAAGTAATTTAGATTTGAATAATTGGCTGGACGTAATTGGATTTAGTTTGTTATATTTAATAAATATAACATTATTCCACATTTTGTGTCACGAGTCTTCTTGGGTGTGGTGGCAATGTCGTTCCTGTTCAGGGGCGTGTTTGTTGCCACCCTAATATTAAGAGGAGACTTGGGAAGGTTCTCGAAATCCTGAGTCTGTGTCACGTGGGATTGATTTACCAATCAGGCAGGGGTTTGAGCAGCAGATATAAGGCTGCTCCTTCCCCCAAGAGTTTGCCTTTTTCGCCTTGCGGCACCCTCCCTCCCTCCCTCCCTTGTCAGTATGGGCTAAGCTGGTCGCCACAATGGGGCTGAGTAGGAATTTTGGGGGGGGATTTTGATTTCAGAATCCCTTTGGTTTTGCCTACTCCATACTGCTTGGGATTGAATCAATTGGGTTGTAGGGTTGGGTTGTGGTGTCTGCTTGGCTGGCATGGAATTCGGGCAGGTGAGGTATAGTGGGGTTAAACTGAGGTGGTTAAGGCATTCTGGTAAAGGGCACTCCTTAGCAAACCATCAGGTCTTAATGTCTGGTGGGGATCTGGGGAGTGTCCTCGTGGGGACCAGCTTGCGCATCATGGTGAACGCCTGTACGGCGGGGCCATGGTGCGGGGGTTGGAACCACACACTTGTCTCCAATAGCAGGGAGGGAGAATTTCACCCACAGCCTTGACTATGGAGTTACAGTCGGAGGAGAATTATTTACCTTTTGAAGGGGAGGGAGTATTCCCTCATAGTTAGGCTTAGCCTCACCTGCCCGAAGTAATTTAGATTTGAATAATTGGCTGAACGTAATTGGATTCAGTTCGTTATGTTTAATAAATATAACATTATTCCACATTTTGTGTCACGAGTCTTCTTGGGTGTGGTGGCAAAAGAGCTGGAGGCAATATATATATATATAAATATGTGTGTTGGGGTATCATCATTGCTGGGGGTGGGGTGAGGGTATGTGAGATTCTGTTATGCCATTCTGTTAATGTTATGGATAAAAAAAATTCTACAACCCTCTGTGTGTGCGTGTGCTTATTTTTAATGTTGTTTTAGGCTACTTAGATGTGCAGCAGCCAAGGCCAGCACCTTGTAGGCATTTTTTTAAAAGTAACTAAAATGTAATTGTAGCAATTACTTTTGAGTAAAAGTAAAGGAATCAGTTACTTTCAGAGCAATTGTAATTGTAATGGTAATTACTACTTTGTGGGGGCCATGTAACTGTAACTGTAATTTATTACTTTTTTAAAGTAATTTTCCAAGCTCTGATTATTTAGAACCCCTACAACCTTCCTGCATGGAAATGGTAAGGACATGTAGAGCTGTGTATCATCTGCATATCAGAACTAACTTCAATGTCTGGATTATCTCCCCAGTAGTTTCATGCAGTTGTTAAACAGAACAGGGCACAAGGTGGATCCCCAAGGAACACAATATGCCAAAGACCAAGGTTCTGAGCAGAGTATCCCAGACTACTTTCTGGAATCTCCCCTCCAAGAAGGACTGAAGCCACCATACTGCAGTGCCCAAGTCCTATCCTAGCAAGACAATCCAAAAGGAAAACATAGTCAAAGAAATCAAAGCTGCTGAGATCTCAAACAGAACTCACAAGAACACACTCCCTCTGTCCAGCTCACCAGGGGAGACAAAGGCCATTTTAGTCCCAAACCTCTGTTGAATTCAGACTGACAGGGGTCAAGATAATCAGTTCCTCTCAGGAATTTTTTGAGTTAGGTTGCCATAACATGCTTGAAAAATGGAATAATGGAGACCAACCAGTAATTGTCCAATATGCAGAGCTTGGAAAAGTTACTTTTTTGAACTACAACTCCCATCAGCCCCAGCCAGCGCCATGCTGGCTGGGGCTGATGGGAGTTGTAGTTCAAAAAAGTAACTTTTCCAAGCTCTGCCAATATGGTAGATTCTAGAAAATGGTTCTTTAACAGAAGATGAACTACTGTACTGCAGAGGATGATACTGACACTAAGGCTGCATACACACCATACATTTAAGGCACATGGCTCCACCTCATCAAATCCTGGGAACTGTACCCCTCTCAGGCCCACAATTCCTAGCACCTGAACAATGTACATTATGGTGTGCATGCAGCCATACTCCCAAAGCATAGAAGCATGTATCCGTGCATAAAGTCTTCATTCTGCACGCATGATAGCAGACCAGGTATAAGAGAAAAAGAGAAACAAAATCCACATACCAAATTCATGGCAAAACAGCGCTTGGCTGCCTATTGGGTCTTGTATTTCGAGGGAATGCTAAAGATGCCCATATGCCCTGGTCTTCTTTTTGTGAACAAAGGTTGCATCAGTGATATCATGGATCACCCCTGCAGCCTCCAAATTGACTTGACCCTGTCCTCATCCTCATCTAGTGAGGAATCCGATGCAGAGGGTTCTGGTACAATTGGGATTCACTCTAGCGACGAGACTTCAGTGTCATCCCTCACCTTTTGGTCCAAACAGGCCCCTCAAGTTTCTTATATTATCAATATTTTTGGTGCAACTCAAACTGATTTTGTCAGTTGTGATAAAGCAACTCAAACAGATGTCCTTTGTTGTTGTGATCAGTCTACCCAAACGGGGGAAGGTTGGGTGTACACTAGGAGGAATAAATTGTACAATTTAGCTCAGATGAGGAAAGCAGTAGCTGAGTTAATCAATGGGTTGATGAGTGTCCTCAGTGCCTCTAAGACATCTCAGATTCCTGTAAGCACCTTATATAATCTAATAAGGGGCTTTGGGGCTTTGCCTGACCACCCTTTAAGAAAGAGAATGTGCAAGGGGTCGGTTGGGAGCTGAAATCCAATCTCTTGAATGAGTCCATCTAAGAATAAAGCCATCTTGTCTGCAATTTCTCCTGAAAAGGCCAGTTTCTCTTTGTCTACTTTCACACTGTGCAAACTACATCCATGCCTAGATGCAAGTTGAAGATGAGAGCTGTTGGTTGCCCATCCCGTTTGGTAAGATCCTCCCCCTGTTCTCCATTCAAGGGAATCTGTAAAGTCAGCTATAGAAGAGTGTCTGCAAAGAGGCTGGAGCTTGTCTTTGATTATAACCTAATGAATACACCAACCCCTGAGGCCAAGGATAAAGACCCTCAGGAGGAACATTGGAACTCTAAGTCCAATGAGGGGCAGAATAATCCCCTTTCTCAGAAGTCCACTGTACGTCGAACGCTGGTGGCAGAAGACGCCACGACAACCTCTAATCACCCATGACAGAACAACTGAAGAACTTCTCTCAAGGGCCTAACAATCCTTCTGGTTTCCAGCTGTGTGGAGCAGAGGGTAGCCTGAGAGAGGGAAAGTCCCAAGGTTATAACCAATGGACTCTTAAATTGGACTCCGGAAAATTGTAATAGAAAATAATATAATCTGTTGAGCTTTTAAGAGTAAAATCTAAACTGTTGGTTTGAGTAAAGGTTAATGACCTGATGATCCAAATGGGTGAGGGTATATGACCTAAAGCTCTCACTGGGAATTATGATTTGCTCTGAAGCTATTGGTAGGCCCCAGGTACCCCTAAAAAGAATAAGTACAGTCCTTATACCAAGTGGGAGGCACCTCTCGATTTGTCTTGGCCGAAATAGTATGTCCTGACTGCATCTCAAGGGTCTCCATATCTCTGGGTTTATGAAACGTTTTTCTCTTGCTAAGGCCATGATGCAGTCACCCTTTATGGGCTCAAGCCCTGATTCCAGTGAAGGAGAAATATATTGGACTCATCCATGGGAAGTGGAGGCGCCTCGAGGTTCTTTATGGATTCTGGAATTGAAAATTTACGTCTCCTAACGTCCTATGCAACCATGGCATCACAACCTCTTAAATGTGACAAGGCTACTCAAACAGAGCCTGTCAAAATTGTCCCTTTGGCACCAGTTGCCCCAGTTAAAGTCACTATCAAACCAAAGGTGTCGTTGTACCAGAAAAATTATAGCCCTATGCTCTGCAGTGTGCTTTTGAGGCAGTGGTTAGTAAGACCATGAGCATCTCAGTAGCTGCTTTAGTATCTGGGGTACCCTGTATCACCATTTGGATGTATGCCCGAAAATGGGAAAAGAAGGGAATGCGGAGGTTGGATCAAATTGGGGAGAATGATAGCAAGTGTCCCCCAGGGAAGACTTGCCTGCTCACCTTGAGAGATTTTAAGGTGGGACATTTGAAACCTGAGTCCACAGGAACAGGGGTTGGGACATCGGGGTCAGAAATCCTGGTTGAAACCAAGTTTCAAAAGGGGGGAATTGAGGAAGGATTTCTGACCTTTGACCCCTGAAGACTCTTACTGGAGGGTCTGTGTTCTTTGCTTTAGCCAGCCAGGCCACTGTAGGCCTCAGATATTAAATCTCCTACTCTTGTTCTATGTTATTTTGAAGAAATATTTTTGAGGATCTATGATCTGCCTACAAGTGAAAGTAGGTATTAAGTAAGGATTGGGAAAATTTGTGGTCAAGCTCTAGCTGCAGTAGAATTTCACAAAAGGATATTAGGAAGCTAAAATGTGTTTGAAGGTGTTTAGAATTTTTGAATGCATCTCTGAAAAATGTAGGTGCTTTCCTCTTTTAACACATGGATGGGCAAGGCCAAAAACGTGCTAAGTGACTACCCAAGGTGGGAGGGCATGGTTATCTGGATTGGTAAAAGTGTGTTTTGATTATTAATATATGCATGATGTGTAATCACTTTATAAAGTTATGCATTCCTGTTTTTCCTCTGAGTTATTTCTATGGAACTTCTCTTCCAATAGCGCTATTGGTACAGTAGGGCCCCATTTACCGGCGCTTTGCTTCCCGGCATTCCGCTAATGCGGCAGCTTTCATTCCCCATTTTAAAGCCGATTTTGCATTTTTGCGGCATTTTGTGGCATTTTTGCGCGATGCACCCAATTATACTCAATGGGGTTCCACTTTACGGCAATTTCCGCTTTACGGCGGGGGTCCGGAACGGAATCTGCCGTATAAGCGGGGCCCGCCTGTATATGTATTTCTCAATAAACTCTGTCCTTTGGCACACAATAAAATTGACTGGGAAGTTTTTCCTTCCACACTGGTGTGAGCAAACGGGCTTTGCCTGTGGTGGTGATTCCACTGCTCCATTCAGCACCGCTGCTCCCAGACGGGAGTAAGGATGAGTCCCTAAGGCTGTAATTTTGTGTGTGCTTCCCAAAAAGTAAGACCCACTGAATGGAAGACACTGGGAGTTCTAAGTTTACCATGTATAGGGTTTCCCCGTAAGTGGAGATTCTTTCCTTGCAGAGAGATGCCTGAGTACTACAGATATCTGGAACTCTCACATCTAGGGTTACCATCATTTTGTCATTTCAAAAAGAGTATATTTGGCTTCGATAAGTGAATGAATGAATAAATTTATTTCAGTCCATGACCAGCAAAGCTTCAATAAGTGAAAAGTAAGAGTATGCTGTTGCACCATCTCAAAAAGAGTACATGTACTCTTAAAAGAGTACGGTTGGTAACCCTACTCACATCCCACCTGGCAGGATGTATAAGTGAATTGAATTCACCTTACATGTTACACAGGGTGTGCAAAACATATATTATTTGAAGATCTGAACCTACCCTCAGCTTAACAGCACCTTGTGTCTGTGTTCTGCCCACAGAGAGAGCTGCTGATTTCATGTCAATGCTATTTGCCAAGTATTTTCAATGTCATTGACTGATGGAAGAAACCAAAAGCACTCAATATTGCAGAGGCCAGTGCCTGAGAGTGAATGCAGAAACAATTCTTAACATGGTTATTTTTTAAATGGAGCTCAACTGCCAAATCATCAATCCCCAGTCTGCTAAGTTTGTGTTCATACATTTGTAATGGAAAAACATCTCTCGAAAATAAGGGGTGGGGGGAGAGATATTGTGTGAAAAGTAGGTATGTAGCTTGTGAAATATCTCAGAGGAGTTGTAAACCCTATTTTGGGTGATGATTCTGGACAGGAGTGAAGGAGGATTGGTTTTACTTTCCATCTTTCTCTGTAGGAAATTTGTATACTTATTACTTATTTATTTAAAATCATTTGTATCCCACTTTTCCTCCCTAAGAAGATTTGAGCAGTGCACATTAAAAACAGTAAAATAATATGAACAAACAATAACAAAACTCACAGTAGCCAAAAGATCTAGTAAGGCCCAAAGACCAGATTAATAATAAAAGTTTTAACTGCTCTAAACACAAGTAGTCACCAGAGGGAAGGACTACCAGAGGAGAGAGGTGCAAAAAGAAAAGAAAAGAAAAGAAAAAGATCTTCTCATGAATTGTCACCTTGCAAATTCCTGAAGGGACAGTGGGAAGGACATCTGTGGAAAGTTTTGGTTCTTGGGCAGGATCATATGGAGGAAGGCAGCCCGTCAGATAACCTAGTTTGAAGCCATTTAGGGCATTATAGGTCAAAACTATCACTATGAATTACACTTGGAAATGAATATATAGCCAACACAGTTGTTCTTGGCTGGTCTTCTACCAAGGTGACCATGACAGTTTTAGTTTCATGATCAGGCTGGAGGCCAGATTGAAATGGATCTAGGGAAACCTGAAGCTGATATGCGGGTGGATACCACCCATTCTAACACCTCAAAAGGAATATTAAAGGACTCACCAATAATTTTCTAAACTTGTTGACTCCAGTTACTTACTTTTTAAAAAAATGAAAACTTCAAGTCTTGACCCCATTCTGGCTCTGGGCATGGTACAGTAGTATCCCCATAATCCCCTCTGGTGGCCTGCCCCTTCCAACACCAGTTGAGCATCCACATTGAAAACCTTCATACTGATACTCTGTTTTGCCTGGATTTAATTTCAGTTTGTTAGCCCTTATCCAACCCATTACTGACATCAAGCACTGGTCTAGGACATAGTTTCCTTGGGAATGTTAGAAAGGGAGAGGTATTGCTGTATCCCAGAACTTTAGATAACCTCTCTCAGCAGTTTTATGTAGGTGTTAAAAACATGGGAGACAGAATTGAACCCTGAGGAACTCCACAAGCCATGGAGCTGAACAAAATTCCCCTAGAAACATCTTCTAGAAATGTTCTCCTATGAAGGACCAGAACTACTGCAAAGATCCTTCCAATGACCAACCTAGACAGATGATCCTGTACTCAACAGTATTAAACATCACCAAGAGGTCCAGCAAAATCAAGAGGGACACACTCCCCTGTCTAGTTCTAATAAAACTGCGGGGAGAGCTTGTCTGAAGTTCTGAAAATCTTCCACCAAAGTGACCATAATAGTTTCAGTCTTATGACCAGACTGGAAACCAGATTTAAATAGATCTAGGATAACCTGGACCTTATAAGCCATCACCCACTCTAAAAAGAGAGTGAAAGAATAATATTCAAGACTGACCAACATTATCTGTGGCTTCAGTGAGGAGTTTTAAAAGAAGTCTTACCACCACCTTGTTGACACATGTTGATGTCATGCCTTGCTGAAGAGAGGCATTAGCCACAGCACTAACCATCTAGCCAGTCCTCCTCTGGCAGCTTTTATTAGCAAGGATGGGTACGGGGTTGTTGGACTCATATTTTCAATAATCCTGTCCACATTCTTGAGCAACATAAGCTGAAAAGAATACATCAAAACAGGACAAGCAGATGCCAAAGTCACCAAGTCAGAAGAAACAACACAGGTATCCAAGCTGGAACAAATACAAGCAATTTTATCTGCAAAGTGTCTTGCAAATATGCCATTGTGGGCTGTTGAGTGATCCTGTGTCCCTGGGGAATTATGTCCAAGGAGACTTTTGAACATCTGGAACAGTTCACAGAATGACTCTGCACAGAAGCAATGATGACAGAGAAGAACAATTTCTTTGCCAACCTCACCACAATGAAGCATGTAGGCACTCAAATGGGCTCTAGCTCATGTTTAGTCAGACTCATGCTGTTTTCTCCCCCGTCACTCCAGGCATTCATTGTTATACCTCTTGGTGCTTCATTTGCACTCAGTGCCACTGGAATTCTATGAATATGGTGCAACTACTTTGTATTGTTTGAGTCAAGTACAAATATTTATTTTATTATGTCATTTATTACATTTCTATCCCACACTTCCTCCCAAAGGATCCCAGGGCAACAAACAAGATGGTAAAAACAATGCAATTAAAAATAAAATAAAAATACTTAAAACATTAAAAAACAATTAAGAACATATAAAAACATTAACATCTAAACCATTTAAAAATCTTGTGATCTTTTTCAGAATCCAATACCACCCAGAGTATTTGGGGCTGATCTGAATTCAGGTCCTCGATTTAAACCCACCTCTGTAAACAGCACACTGGTAGGACAAAGAGCCCAGGGAAGAAGTGATAATACAAGGCCACCCCAGACTCGTATTTTTTGTGGGTGTATTCTGGAACATGTTCTTGACACAATAATAGTGCATTAGCAGTGAATTCATTCTGCTTTAGTTTGTTATGTGATGCTTCCCCAGTGATACCACATTATTTTTAATGCAGGACAAAAATAAACCATTGCACTTATGGAAAAACTCTCCAAGCAACTTAAGGCTCTAAAAGACACATCAAACAAAGATGACTTTGAGGAAACGTGGTACACTTTCATTCAACAGATTAGAGGCAACATGTCTAGGACACCACCATCAACTCATGGCAATCTCTGGAGTAACCTGTTGAAACAATGAACATGACATTAACTAAAGACTGCAATTGACCACAATACTTACACGTAACTTGTTAAATATCTTACCTCTTTGTGAATGATATATATATTTACATGGAATGTCTGGGGGGGAGGGGAGGAGTTAGGGGTTCTTTGAGTTAGATTGTTTGTATTTATTATTGAAAATGCACAAATTGTTGTTATGTGCCTTCAGGTCGATTACGACTTATGGCAACCCTATGAATCAGCGACCTCCAAGAGCATATGTCATGAACCACCCTGTTTAGATCTTGTAAGTCAGGTCTGTGGCTTCCTTTATGGAATCAATCCTTCTCTTTTTGGCCTTCCTCTTTTTCTACTCCCTTCTGTATTCTCCAGCATTATTGTCTTTTCTAGTGACTCATGTCTTCTCATGATGTGTGCAAAGTATGATAGTCTCAGTTTCATCATTTTAGCTTCTAGTGATAGTTCTGGTTTAATTTGTTCTAACAACCAATTATTTGTCTTTTTCGCAGTCCATGGTCTGTGCAAAGCTCTCCTCCAACACCACATTTCAAACAAGTTGATTTTTCTCTTATCCACTTTTTTCACTGCCCAATTTTCACATCCATGCCTAGAGATCGGGAATACCATGGTCTGAATGATCCTGACTTTAGTGTTCAGTGATACATCTTTGTATTTGAGGACCTTTTCTACTTCTCTCATAGCTGCCTTTCCCAGTCCTAGCCTTCTTCTGATTTCTTGACTATTGTCTCCATTTTGGTTAATGACTGTGCCAAGGTATTGATAATCTTTGACAAGTTCAATGTCCTCATTGTCAACTTTAAAGTTACGTAAATCTTCTGTTGTCATTACTTTAGTCTTCTTGACATTCAGCTGTAGTCCTGGTTTTGTGCTTTCCTCTTTAACTTTCAACAGCATTTGTTTCAAAATTACTGGTTTCTGCTAGTAGTATGGTATCATCTGCATATCTTAAATTATTGATATTTCTCCCTCCAATTTTCACATCTCCTTCATCTTGGTCCAATCAGGCTTTCCGTATGATATGTTCTGCATATAGATGAAAGAAATAGGGTGATAATATACACCCCGTCTCACACTCTTTCCTATTGGGAACCAATCGGTTTCTCCATATTCTGTCCTTACAGTAGCCTCTTGTCCAGTATAGGTTGCGCATGAGGACAATCAGATGCTGTGGTATCCTCATTTCTTTTAAAGCATTCCATACTTTTTCATGATCTACACAGTCAAAGTCTTTCCTGTAATCTATAAAGCACAGGGTGATTTTCTTCTGAAATTCCTTGCCCCGTTCCATTATCCAATGTATGTTTGTGATATGATCTCTGGTGCATCTTCCCTTTCTAAATCCAGCTTGGACGTCTGGCATTTCTCGCTCCATATATGGTAAGAGCCTTTGTTGCAGAATCTTGAGCATTACTTTACTTGCATGGTATATTAAGACAATAGTTCGATAATTACTGCATTCCCTGGATACCCTTTCTTTGGAATTGGGATGTATATTGGACGCTTCCAGTCTGTGGGTCATTGTTTAGTTTTCCATATTTCTCAACAAAGTTTTGTCAAAATTTGGACAGATTCATTCTCAGTAGCTTGTAGCAACTCTATTGGTATGCCATCTGTTCCTGGTGATGTGTTCCTTCCAAGTATTTTAAGAGCAGCTTTCACCTCCCATTCTAAAATTTCTGGTTCTTCATCATACGGTTCCTCTGTGAATGAATCTGTCATCCATGCATCTCTTTTATAGAGTTCTTCAGTGTATTGCTTCCATCTTCCTTTTATTTTATCTCGGTCAGTCAGTGTGTCCCCCTGTTGATTATTCAACATCCCTACTCTTCGTTTAAATTCCCCTTTCATTTCTCTGATCTTTTGGAATAGGGCTCTTGTTCTTCCCATTTTATTATCCTCTTCTATTTCTATACAATAACTGTTGTAATAGTTCTCTTTGTCTCTACAGACTAGTCACTGTATTGTTGCATTTAGTGTTCTGACCGTGGTTCTATCTCCTTTTGCTTTTGCTTTCCTTCTCTCTTTAACCATTTTAGGAGTTTCTTCAGTCATCCATTGAGGTCTTTCTCTCTTTTTAACCAGAGGTATTTTCTTTTTGTATTCTTTCCTGATAGTCTCTCTGACTTCACTCCATAGTTCTTCTGGTTCTCTGTCAACTAAGTTTAAAGCCTCAAACCTGTTCCTTATTTGAACTTTATAATCTTCTGGGATGTTATTTAAATTGTATTTTGGCATTGTGATTGCTTTGTTCTTCTTCTTTAGCTTACTCTGATTTTCGATACGACCAATTCATGATCTGTATCTCAGTCTGCTCCTGGTCTTGTTTTTGCAGAAAGTATGGAACTTCTCCATCTTCTGCTACCAATTATATAATCAATTTGATTCCTATATTGACCATTTGGTGATGTCCACGTGTACAGTCTTCTTTTCAGTTGCTCAAAAAAAGTGTTCGCAAGAAACAAATTATTGGCTTCACAGAATTCAATAAGTCTTCTCCTGCTTCGTTTCTGGCTCCTAAACCCCATTTTCCCACAATTCCTAGATCTTCTCTGTTCCTTACTTTTGCATTCCAGTCACCTATGATTATTAGCGCATCTTGTTTTGGTGTGTTGTCAATTTCTTCCTGTACTTCTGCATAAAATCTCTCCAAGTCTCTTCTTCTGTGTTTGCCGTTGGAGCATAGACTTGGGTGATGGTTATGTTAATAGGCTTCCCGTTTAATCTCACTGATATCACTCATTCAGACCTAGCGTTGTAGTTCCTAATTGCTTTTGCTACATCATTTGTCACTATTAAAGCAACCACATTTCTTCTTAATTTCTCATTTCCTGCATAAAATATTTTGTAGTTGCCTGACTGAAAATGTCCCATTCCCATCCATTTTAATTCACTCACGCCAAGTATTGTAATGTTGATGTGTTCAATTTCTTGCTTGACAATTTCTAACATTCCCTGGTTCATGCTTCTCACATTCCATGTTCCTATTCTGTGCATCATACAACTCTGGACTCTCCTTTCGCATCTGTGCGCATCAACCTCTGGGTTTCCTTTTGGCTTTGACCCAGCTGTGTCATTAGTCACAGCGCTACTCATACTTGTCCTTTGTTCTTCCCCAGTAGCTTGGTGAGTGCCTTCTGACCTGGGGGTCTCATCTTCCAGCACTATCTCGTGTTGCATTTTGGATACTCTGTTCATAGGGTTTTCATGGTAAGAGGTATTCAGAGGTGATTTAACATTGCCTTCCTCTGAAATTGGATCCACCTTAGTCTGCACAAGTAAAACTATTAAAAAAAAGTTACAGAACTTCAGCAAGAAGTTACGGGATATGCACCCACTGGAAAAGGAGCAGCATGACCATCCAAAAACTTTTTCTGGTGCCAACAGTATTGAAAGGGGGATTATATATGACTGCCCCATAGCATCATGAGCACAAATCAACATGAAAGCTCAATAAAAAGGATGTCCCACAGTCTCAGAGACAAGCCTTTCAAGCAGCATCATAGAGATTAATGGGTGGTTTGGCCTTGAATGGAATGAGGAATGGCTAGGATCTAGTTGCACAATTCAAGCCCGAGTAAGTCAGGACTTCTCTTGTAGACCAGTCGCCACATTTACACACAGTGTGCTGATGAATAACAAAATGACTGAACTAGATTTAGAACCAATTTAGGACTAATATCAAGGCTTTGGCAGCTGAAACTGTACCAGGTAATTGAGCATATGCAATCTACTGCAAACAAGCATAGCTAGCTGGACCTTGCTTTTTTGCTGTATAAATACTACTTGATTGTCTGTGAGAAAGACTTGCACAGCAAAAATAATCATGTGTTTGGCTTTAATGGCATTCTGATGACCATAAATAAGAGCACATTTTTGTCTTAGTGGCATGGGAAAAATGAGAACTGTTGTATCCCTGTGCAGAGATCATTCTTATCCCACTGTGCCAGTTCTACTTTGTTACCTCACCCCCCCCCCCAGGTTTCCTTCTGAGATTATTGGTTAACCTTTGTAAACAGGTAGTGACTGAATGCAATTTTTAAGTACTGCATGTTCCTTCCTATTGCCATTTTGAATAACATGGAACTAGAGTGGGGGACACAGTGTACAGTATTGTAAGGAAAGAATCAGGCTGTCAGAATACCGCATGATGCATGAAGATCTAAGAGGTGGATAATGCAATTAGTGTTTATACATTTTTGATCTATGGTCTAAGACAGGTTGCATGGTGGCTCATGACTCAGTTCAGACACCTTTGATTTTCATTTAGTCCATATATCTACAGGTTCTTGTAACATTTAATAATCTAATGCAACCAGGTGTATTGATGGATTGATTGATTGATTGATTTATATCCCGCCCTTCCTCCCAGCAGCTGCCCAGGGCGGCAAACAGAAACGCTAAAAACACATCAAAACATCATAAAACAAACCCTAACATACACCAAAACAAAACAACTTTAAAAACATTTTTTTAAAAAAGCTTTTAAAACATCTTTTACAAAGGGTTAAAAACATATTGTTTTTTAAAAAAACATGTTAAAAAGCAATTCCAACACAGACACAGACTGGGATAGGTCTCAACTTAAAAGTCTTCTTGAAAGAGGAAAGTGTTCAAAAGGTGCCGAAAAGATAACAGAGATGACGCCTGCCTAATATTTAAGGGGAGGGAATTCCACAGGGTAGGTGCCACCACACTAAAGGCCTGTTTCCTATGTTGTGCAGAACAGACCTCCTGATAAGATGGTATCTGCAGGAGCCCCTCACCTGCAGAGCAGTGATCGACTGGGTATACAAGGGGTAAGACGGTCTTTCAGGTATCATGGTCCTGAGCTGTATAGGGTTTTGTACACCAAAACTAGAACCTTGAACTTGGCCCGGTAGCAAATGGGCAGCCAGTGCAATTCTTTCAGTAGCAGGGTGACATGTTGGTGATACCCTGCCCCAGTGAGCAGTCTCGCTGCTGCATTTTGCATCAGCTGCAGCTTCCAGACCAACCTCAAGGGCAGCCCCACATAGAGTGCATTATAGTAATTCAACCTGGAGGTCTTCTAAAATATATCCTGGGGCTATTTTTAATCCTGATTTTAAAGAAATGGAAAATGAATCTCTATTAGCTGAAGTAGGACAGCTCTCCTATCTCATATAAGTTGACAGAATTAAACTAACCAATAATTCACATTTCTGACCTAAAGAGTGTGTCGTGGTTCTTGATGTTTGTATAATTGCATATTTCATAGAACCACAATAGCTACATTTGGGAAATGAGTGCCCACCCTTGGCCACATGGTAAGAAGTGCCACCTCTTTTCTCTAGCAGTAATTTCCAAGGTGCTAGATCTGACAGTACATGTTGGAATTCTCTAATGAGATCACAGTAGAAGCTGCAATTTAATTTCAACTAAATCTTTAGCATTGTCTGGAATAAGTATGCCTTTTGGATGAGGCCAGGCTCATTAGGATCCAGTGTGTCTGGGACAGATAACGTGAACAATATTCTGAACTCTCCTTGCAGTTTAATGGAAATGTAATGGATTCCCTGCTCCTCAAGGAGGCTGTTAAAATAATTTCTCTGTCGGGGTGCTCTGTGTGGCAGCTGTAATGTCTGAAAGCCAATTCCCATGTGATTCTGTCTAGTAGAATGGAGCCCCTACATGGCAGCAGTACTAGCTGCTAAGACTCTGTAATTTAGGCATAGAGAATAGGGCCATCTACGCACCACCATTCATTTAAAACACACTATTTCCCCTAAAGAACTAGCTTTTTAAGGGTGCTAGAAATTGTAGCTCTGTGAGGGGTAAACTACAGCTCCAAGATACTTTGGGGAAACTAATTTGCTTTGCAGCCTAGATCTAACAACACAGAAAACAGCTTTCAAAACATTACAGATGCTACATAAGATATGGCCACACAGGTACAGTTTTTTGCTGCTTCCACACAGAGGCTGTAAGGATGTAACAGGCTTACAGGGGACAATTAACGACTACTTGTCCACATTAGGCAAGATAATCCTGAATGTGAATGGTAGAGTTGGCATTTTGCCCCTTGGTGCTTAGAAAGGAGGATATTTTTGGAGAACTAGGCAAAGGTCATCAGACTATTGCAGATTTTCTTGGCCAAGTGCAGTGCAATGTGATCAATTGAAACAGATTCTTCCACTTGGTGTGGAAAAATGACTGAGAATAAAATGCCAGTCTATTTGGAAATCCAATGTTTGTTGTTTTTATATGCCTTCAAGTCAATTACGACTATTGTATTAGTCTCTGTATAGTTGCATTTAGGGTTCTAACTGTGTTTCTGTCTCCTTTTGCTTTTGCTTTCCTACTCTCTTTAACCATTTTAAAAGTTTCTTCAGTCATCCATCAAGGTCTTTCTCTCTTTTTAACTAGAAGTATTGTCTTTTTGCATTCTTCCCTGATAATGTCTCTGACTTCACTCCATAGTTCTTCTGGTTCTCTGTCAACTAAGTTTAAAGCCTCAAATCTGCTCCTTATTTGATCTTTATATTCTTCTGGGATGTTATTAAAATTGCATTTTGGCATGATACATTATATATTATGTACCTGGCGCAATGGCCCTGTATCCGCATTACATTAAAACTTATCTGTCACATTTCAAGCATTCATCATGCACAGAGGCTATGCATGGCTATCATTACCAGGAGTAGATTGGAAATTTCTCCCAGATCTCATTTCTGGGTTGTTGAAAGATGCCATTGGCTCATCTTCCCAGGCATTCCTCCAATTTAAGAGGATTTGCATCACCAAAAAAGAGGACACTATTTGCATAAAATTTGCAAATCTAATTTCTATGCTTTGGAACTCCCTGCCTATTGACATTAGGCAGGCATCCTTGCTATATTGTTTTAGATGCCTGCTGAAAACTTATTCATTACAACTAGTCTACTCAGACATATCTACGCTTGTTTTAAAAGGTTTACTGATTTTATCTGTGTTTTATTGATAATTTATTTTTAAACAGTTTTGTGGATTTTATCAATAATTTTATTATGTACACTGCTTAGAGAGTTTTATGATTAAGCACTCTATAAATCTTGCTAAATAAAATAATCCCAGATTTAGAAATAATTACCATAATTTAAATACAAATATAATAAATCTCACCATAATGGGGAAGACCAGGTGCTGCTAACTGTTGACGAGCAACTTCAAGGCTCCTACTCTCCCTTCTTATTGCTCCTTATCTTTAAGTCAGACTTGGACTGGACAGCCTTCCAGGACACCTTCAAACTGAGTACTGTCCTATGTAAAATAGGACACATGGCCACCCTAGATCAAGCCCACGTTGTTGGAAGATCATTCTTTCCCTGTCAGTCCCTTCCTCTAATTCTAACCAGGAGTAGGGGAAACTTGTGGTCCTCCGGATGTTGCTAGACCACAACTTCCATTATTCCTGACCATTGGCTATGCAAGCTGGGGCTGATGGGAGCTGGAGTTCTTAAAACATCTTGTTCTACAGGATCAAACATGGGGATCATTCCATGTTTCATCTCCTGAATGTCATCATTGACCCTTGGTCTTTGCAAGTAAGTCTGTGATTCCTCTTGACTGTCTGGTGTAAATATTTAGAGAAGAAACTTTTATTTCCTTTGTATGTTACCTATCTGTTTTCTCTGTTATTTGTGTCCCTGATCTTAATAAAGCTTCTTAATTTGGAATGTGGGATTTGCCTGTATCCTTTTGACAAACCAAGAAATCATTCCCCTGTGAACCAGGTAACACGACATGTTTTGACCAAGGGGAGCTAATTAGGCTGAATTTGCTCAGTGCAGTGGGGAAACTAATTATGAAATGAAGCCTGTTGATGCATCATACTTTTGACATGAAAATAATAAATAACTATATCTATATTTATCTATCTAAAAAATCATATATGATTTGTTGAAAGGAATCCAACATCAACACCTGAATTGTTTCTGTGTTGTCAAGATGTATTCTCAACATGGGTATTGTGCAAAGGAAAACAAAACTCAGGAAAAGGAAACAAACAAACAAACCCTGAGCTAAAGAACATTTCCCTTGGGCACCAATAATTGACATGGATGTACCTGAGCCTGCACAAGAGAAAAAGGCTGTTTGAGCAACTGTGGGTATTCTTTAGGGGGGAAGGCAGGAAAGGTCACAGGGTGCTTCCAGATGGAGGCTTAATATTGTAAATGGGCTGTTCAGACATTGCTAGTGGGTGGTTGGCAACAGCTTTTTCTTTTAATTTATTGTATTTCTCCAGAAAGAGTCGATCTGGATTAAATTGGGGGGGAGGGGAGAACAGGCTGGCATTTGGATGCCAAGAATGTTGTGATGGAAAATAAGCATGCAGGAAGAGCACTGGTTCCATAAAAAACACCCATTTGGAAGCACCCCTAGTCAGACCTGCAAGTGCAGAACAAAGGCAGCCAAGGAAATGAAGGAAGAATCCTTGGATAATGTAATATAAGAACATAAGAAAAGCTCTGCTGAATCAGACCAAAGATCTATCTACTCCAGCATCCTGTTTAGCACAATGGCCAACCAGATGCCCCTGTGAAGCCTGCAAGCAGAACATGAGCACAATAGCCCTCTCCTACTGATGTTCCACAGTGAATGGCATTCCGAAGCATACTGCTTCTGATCCTGGAGGTAGCATATAGCTATCATGGCTGGTAGGCACAATATACATTAATAATGAAACAAGGATCTCTCATCTGCTTTCTTTAATCAAAATGCTCATTTCTATATGTATCCCTGTACTTCAGCAATGATAGTCCCGAGGGCATGCTCACACTCCCAAACATTTATTTTTCCTTTACTAGGTTATCTAAAGAGAAGAAGAAAGCTGTGCAACTGGAAAGCTCATATAACACTACATTTGGAATACTTGTTGGTCCTAAGAAAAGGCATTCTTTCAGTATTGAAGAAATGATAAATAATAAAAATAACACATATTATTTGTGATGCCAGGTAACATCACAGTGCTTTCTCACAGTGAAACCCTATGAATGTCTACTGAAAAGTCAGTCCCACTGAGTTCAGTAAGTTTTACTTTCAGCTAAATGGATATAGGGCTGCAGCTTTACTGTACAATCCTATACATGGCTTCTCAGAGGAAAGCCTCATTGACTCATCATGAGGTTAGGTGATTGACAAGTGGGCAACCCTCCCTCCTTGGCAAACTGGCCTGGGGTGGGAGGTGGGGAAGGTAAGGTTCTCTCCTCTGGCCCACACCTACTGGCACTTGTACTAGTAACAAGCTAGTAGAACTGGGCCCAGGATTGGTCATGACGAATGTGAGTTCCATTTGTCTGATGCCAATGTGACAAGCTGAACAAGGATGTTGTGCCAGCCCTTTCAGCATACATTGTATCAGCACCAGATACCAGTGGCTTTGTCTTTCAGTGGTATTATGCATAGTGATATGTGCAGAGAAGAAGGTATGCCAGTGCTAAGATTACACATTTATGTGCCTTTTAAAGGTCTTTCAACCATCAGGGAGATAACTGCATCAGTGCAACCTTCTCATTCTGAAATAATGAGGTATTCTATTGCAATGAGAGTCCAACTGATTACAGGACACATCAGCTTTATTTGCTTCAGATTACCAAGTGGCAGGAGTAAATCTAAACTAAGGCACTTCTATGGGATCAGAACGTTGGATTTTCCAGTTGGTTCAGTTTAGTAATCTCAAGGACATATAGAGGCTGGAAAAAGACAATAGTTTTTCAGACAGCTGGTGGCATGACACTGGCACCATTTCCCACAAGCTGCATATTTATTTCTTTTGTCCTCATTGAAGAAACAGGTTTTGCAGATTATTCAAACAAACCTGTTTATCGGAGGGCCAAACTAGACATGGTATTAATTGCATGAAGGCAATTAACGTGTGCAGTTAAAATACAAAGTAAACAGAAACCTCACAGCAGCTCAAGAAGCGGTGGGACTGGAGCGAGTAAGGAGAGTTTAACTGCGCCCCTCTGCCATGATCCTGATGAATGTCACTTCTGCTCTGAAGTTTCTGTTTGCAATTGAGAGGGACACCTCTATTGGTGTGCAGACATCAAAGACTGTGTGATTTATGGCCTGGTTTTCTTCTGCATATTTATGAAGACTATTACTGGGCCCCATTAGAGCTGTCTCCTCAGTTCCTCTTACTGTGCACAAGCCTTTATTAGACTTGATTTTTTTAATTGTTTTTTTTAAATTAAATTGTGTTTTTAAATTGTTTTTTGTGTTTTAAAATTTGTATATTTGTTTTTAATGTTTTTAATTGCTGTAAACTGCCCAGAAAGCTTCAGCTATGCATCAGTATATAAATATAATAAATAAATAAATAAATAGAACTTGGTGGTAATGACTAACAAAGGCTTGTGCACAGTAAGAGGAACTGAGGGAATGAATGGGGACCAGTAATAGTCTTCATAAAAATGTAGGAAGGAATCACATGGTCTTCGATGTCTGTATATTAATGCCCAGAGTATGGGAAATAAACAGGATGAACTTGAACTCTTAATACAGGAGAGTAAATATTACTTGATAGGTATAACTGAAACTTGGTGGAATAACTCCCATGACTGGAACACAGAGATAGAAGGATATAATTTGTTCAAAAAGAACAGAAGGAATAGAAAGGGAGGCAGAGTCATGCTATATGTTAAAAATATATATCCCTGCACAGAAATTCAGGAAGATGAGCTTGGTAGCTCCACCGAGAGTATCTGGATTAAAATTAATGGGACAAGTAATAAAAGGAATGTGGTGCTTGGAGTCTAATACCGACCACCCAATCAAGGAAAAGATGAGAATGTAACTTTTGAAAAGCAAATTGCCAATGTTTTGAGGAGGCATGATGTAGTAGTAATGGGGGACTTCAATTATCCCGATATCTGTTGGAAGACAAATTCTGCCATACACGGCCCCTCCAAGAAATTTCTGACTTGTGTTGGAGATAACTTTCTCCTACAGAAAGTGGAGGAAGCAACCAGAGGATCAGCTATCCTGGATTTGATTCTAACCAATAGAGATGATTCAGTGGATGAAGTGGCAGTTACGGGAACTCTGGGGGAAAATGATCACACCATACTTGAATTCTTGATTTTAACAGAAGCAAAAGCTGAGAGTAGCCATATGCGCACCCTGGACTTCAGGAAAGCTGATTTTAATAAACTCAGAACAATTGTAAGTATGGTTCCATGGCAAGCGACCCTAATGAGAAAAGGAGTCCAAGATGGGTGGGAGTTTCTAAAAAAGGAAATTCTAAAAGCACAATGGCAAGCAATTCCAACAAGGAAAAAAGGGGGGAAACAGCAGAAGAAGCTAATGTGGCTTTATAAAAAGCTTAGAGCTGACCTGAAAACAAAAAAGGACACATACAGGACGTGGAAAGAAGGCCAGGCCACAAAGGAAGTATACAGACAGGTATCACGGAATTGCAGGGATGGCGTCAGGAATGTTAAAGCTGACCATGAGCTGAGGTTAGCGAGGGATGCTAAAAGCAACAAAAAAGCTTTCTTCAGGTATATCCATAGTAAAAGACAGAGAAAAGAAATGGTGGCACAGCTACTTAATGAGGATGGCAAAAATGATAATAGATGACAAACAAAAGGCAGAAATGCTCAATTCCTACTTTGGCTGTCTTCTCCCAAAAAAGGGTCTATGACCCTCCCAGGAAACATGACATAGAAGGGGCAGGATTGGAGCTTGAGATTGATAGACAAACGGTCAAGGAATAGCTAATCACTTTGAACGAGTTCAAATTGGCAGGACCCGATAAACTGCATCCTAGAGTATTGAAGGAACTTGCTGAAGAACTCTCAGAACTACTGTCTATTATCTTTGCGAAATCATGGAGGACTGGTGAAGTGCCGGATGACTGGAGGAGAGCTAATGTTGTCCCGATCTTCAAAAAGGGCAAAAAGGAAGAACCAGGGAACTACAGACCAGTCAGCCTAACATAAATCCCTGGATAAACTCTGGAGCAGATTATAAAGCAGTCAATCAGTAAGCACCTTGAAAACAAGGCAGTGATTACTAGGAGCCAACATGGATTTATGAAGAACAAATCCTGCCAAACTAATATTATCTCATTTTTTGATTGGGTAACCTCCCTTGTAGACTGTGGGAATGCTGTGGACATAATATATCTCGACTTCAGCAAAGCTTTTGACAAAGTGCCCCATGATATTCTGATTAGCAAGATAGCTAAATGTGGGCAGGATGGAACAACTATCAGGTGTATCCACAGGTGGCTACAGAATCATATTCAAAGAGTTCTTATCAATGATTCCTTCTCAAACTGGGGAGAGGTAATGAGCAGTGTACTGCAGAGTTTGGTCCTGGGCCCAGTGCTCTTCAACATTTTTAAAATTTGCAGATGATACAAAATTGGGAGGGATAGCTAATATCCTGGAAGACAGAAACGAAATTCAACGTGATCTTGACAAGCTGGAGCATTGGGCTGAAAACAATACAATAAAATTTAACAAGGATCAAGTGCAAAGTTCTATACCTAGGAAAAAGCCAAACCGGTGCTATGACGAGTCCGATAACAATAGGGAGGGGTGTCAAACAAGGCTGTCTTTTAGCCCCCCTCCTTTTCAACTTATTTATCAATAACATCATATCTGACCTTTCTGGTCCACGATACTTTCCATCATCGATTGGCCACAGGAAGGTGTCTGTGTTGTTTTATGCGGACGATATGGTCCTCCTGTCATTAGTTCCAATCGGCTTAAAGAAATTAATGAGAAATTTACAGACCCTCTGTACAAAGGAAAGGCTAGAAATTAATTATAAAAAAATGAAAGTTCTAGTTTTTGGCAAGAGATTTGTAGGACACCGTTGGTCAATGGCAGACCATCAGTTGGAACAATGTCGGACGTATAAATATCTGGGAATATATTTCTCGGATACTCTTTCTTGGAAAAGACACCTGCAACATATAAAACTAATAGCCGCCAAAACAGCAGGAGCAATCTTGAAGTTCTATCGTTCTGTTGGAGGTAACTTAATTCTCCCGGCTCTAAAAATCTTCCAATCTAAAGTAATCTCTCAGGTTCAATATGGTGCATTATTATGGGGTTGGGACAAAGAAATTGTTCAGTCCTTAGAGTCTATTCAGACTAATTTTCTCAGGCGTCTTTTATTCCTCCCTCCAGGAACATCAGCAGCTATTTTACGCGCTGAGACCGGTCTTCCCCCCTTGGGAGCACATATCCATCTTGCTCTTATGAAATTCATGAGACTAGCTGGAACGTCGTCGGGCAAGGAATTACTAAATTTGTGCCTAAACCACCCTTTTCCCTCCAATCTTTGGGGCTCTAAACTAGATGAATTATTATCTAGTTATCATATAACTCCTCAGGTATTTATATCAACACCACCTAACCAAAAATTACGCGAGATTGTTTTCCGCCATACTGAGTATTTAGATCATTTAACACTAACTAACTCTAGAGTGGCTTCATGGTATGGGAAGTTTAAGCCCGGTCATTATCTTTCCCCATGCCTTACATACCCTTTCCCCAAAAGTCTCAGACATGCGTTTACTGCACTACGCTTTTTCTCCCTCCCTAATGCAGATAGAGAGGGACAAATTCTTGGTATACCAAAAGATCAGAGAAGATGTCCTTGCGGATATAATAAGGAGGAGGATATCCCACACATGTTGCTCTATTGCACAATTTATCAGGACCCCAGAACTAAGTGCCTTAAGAAGCTTTTAGATGATTTTGAATCTCTTTCAGAAGCGGGGAAAGTAATTTTTTTATTGTCCGATTCAAATCAGTATGTGACACATAAGGTATCTCTGTTTGTGTTAGCAGCTTCGAAACTACGAGCTAGGTTTATTTCAGAATCTCAACAATAGTTGTTACATAAGCATGATGCTTCAAATTCCTCTTTTTGTATGTATTTTTTTTTTAATTCAACTCTAAATCCCTTTTGGAATTTTAAAATCAGAAGTTCTATAACTTGCATAAATATTAGCCGTCCTATGATGTTTTAAATTTTTTTTATAGAGTTTACTCAATTATAAATTTTGATCTAGTAAGTTTGTTGTATAAGTTTGTGTTGGCCTATGGCCCTGCAATTTAATAAATGATGATGAATACCTAGGAAAAAGAAACCAAATGCACAGTTATAAGATGGGGGAGAGTTGGCTCAGCAATACTACACATGAGAAGGAATTTGGGATTGTTGTTGATCGAACAATGTGATGTGGCTGCAAAAAACGAAAATACTACTATAGGCTGCATTAACAGAAGTATAGTTTCCAAATAGTGTGAAGAATTGGTTCCTCTCTATTTGGCAATGGTTAGGCCTTATCCTGAGTACTGCATCCAGTTCTGGACATCACAATTTAAGAAGGATGCAGACAAACTGGAACTGGTTCAGAAGATCGCAAAGAGGATGATTCGAGGATGTTTAGCCTTGAGAAGAGAAGATTGAGGGGAGATATGATAGCACTGTTCAAGTACTTGAAAGGTTGTCACACAGAGGAGGGCCAGGATATCTTTTTGATAAATCCCAGAGTGCAGGACATGGAATAGTGGGTTCAAGTTACAGGAAGCCAGATTTCAACTGAAGATCAGGAAAAACTTCCTAACTGTTAGAGCAGTACTACAATGGAACCAATTACCTAGGGAGGTGGTGGGCTCTCCATCAAGAGGCAGCTGGACAGCTACTGTCAGGTCTGCTTTAATTTGGATTCCTGCATTGGGTAGGGGTTGGACTTGATGGCCTTATAGGACCCTTCCAATTCTATGATTCTATGATTGTATGTTGCCTTGTGCATGTAAATCATGTGCTCTATTACTGAGCTATGATTAGAGAAGTGAAGGCTTGGGAAAAACGCAGAAAGCTTCAGAAAAACTAGTTTTTCTTCCAGATTGTCAATTTTTCACCCAAAAATTTTAAAAAAGGGAAAAAACAAAAAACAAATCCCCAAATTTGTCCAGTTTTTTATTATTTATTTTCTTACATTTATATCCTGCCTTCTTTCATCAAGGAACTCAAGGTGGCATACATATGGTTCCCAGGTAGTCTCTTATCCAGGCTCTGGCCAGACTCAGACCTGTTTAGCATCAGCAAGGTGGTGGCCTCATGTGTCTTCAGACCATGCAGGCCTTCACATCTCTAGCTATGATCCCTTCTTTCAAAGGACTCTCTGCTTAAGTGCTGTTCAGTCACAAGCCCTCTGGTGTCCTCCCACATTCCTGAAGTTCATGTGAGGAGGCCACCATTAACATGAATCAATTTGTAGAACCTCAGCAAAGTTGAGTGCACACAGTAAATTTTCAGCTGATGATATGTGTACTTCATTCTCTGACACTGATCACCCAGGATCACTCAGCAGCATTCAATCGGCTTTTTCTCAACAGTAATGTCCCCAGCCAGACTCTGATATAATGAGAACAGGAAAGTCGTCAGGTTCCTTGATTGATATCAGCTTGATCCCTCCATACCGGATACAGAAGTAGTTCCAATGACTTATCAGTTAAAAAAATAAAGACTGTGCTAGTTCAAGCATATTTAGCGATAAAATAAACACACTGTGAAAATTGACCATCTTCATATTCCCTGCAACAGATAAACTGAACAAGTCATTGACAAGCCAGCTAAGAAATTGATGGCTGGCTACTGTATCACCAAAATGCATTAGGTACAGGACCATTGCTTCACTCCCATGAAGTGTGCTCATCAGGAATGTAAAGAATTGTGTCTGAAAAAAGAATGCTTCCAGTGTAAAGTACACATCCCGTGCCATCTTTTTACCTCAAATTGTTTTTAGCATTGCAAACTCCCTCTGCTCATATCTACAGTATATATTTGCAAAGCCAGTTTTTTAGCTTCTGGGTACACCTGAAGTGGCTTCTTTGATTGTATGTCAACCAGCAGGCTACAGCCTATTGCCCAACGGCAAGCATTCTGCTGAACAACAGAGCAGTGAGCATGCTCTTGTGCCTCCAGACACCTCTCACATATGACTAGGGTTTGTAAGCAACTGAACACCTTCCCACTTAAGCAATCTGTTCTACTGTTTCTGAGGCCTCTGCGAGGGGGAGAAAAAAGGGAATGCCTCGAGCAAGAGCTTGCTCTGTGATGAGCTCTGGCTTCACTGTGCTTTCTTCTTGTGTGTATGTGTGTTTGCATGCATGTGGGCGCAGACACATTTGTATGAGAAACAAGAGCGGGGCACCTGCCAACTCATCTTGAGAGAGACTGAGAACTTGGAAGAGGATTTTACGTCATTCATAAGATATGAGCTGTATTGTGACATATTTCAAGGGCCTTTATAAATGCCCTACTCCCTACCTTGCTTGCATGTTGCAGACAAAGGTCCTTGTATAGCACAGATGTTCCCTTCCTTTGCCAGTGGAGGATGATACTTTGTACTTTATCTACAGGGGCCTGAACTAGATGCATAATGCAATTACACGTACCCTTTAAAAACTAAAAGTAGCCCCAGGAGGCTGCGGGTTTAAGGAGAGTAGGGATGGGTGAATCTGACAAGTTTGGTTTCTCTTGGTTTCTCATTTTTCCAGTCTTAAGTTCACTTCTTCACATTTCCACATCAGTTCTTCACACAGCACATAGTTAAGCTATGCAAGATTTATGTAACTTTAAAGTTGACAACGAGGACATTGAACTTGTCAAGTATTATCAATACCTCGGCACAGTCATTAACCAAAATGGTGACGATAGTCAAGAAATCAGAAGAAGGCTAGGACTGGGGAGGGCAGCTGTGAGAGAACTAGAAAAGGTCCTCAAATGCAAAGATGTAGCACTGAACACTAAAGTCAGCATCATCCAGACCATGGTATTCCCGATCTCTATGTATGGATGTGAAAGCTGGACAGTGAAAAAAGCAGATAAGAGAAAAAATCAACTCATTTGAAATGTGGTGTTGGAGGAGAGCTTTGCGGATACCATGGACTGTGAAAAAGACAAATAATTGGGTGTTAGAACAAATTAAACCAAAACTATCACTGGAAGTTAAAATGATGAAACTGAGGTTATACTTTGGACACATAATGAGAAGACATGATTCACTAGAAAAGACAATAATGCTGGGAAAAACAGAAGGGAGTAGAAAAATAAGACCAAACAAGAGATGGATTGATTCTATAAAGGAAGCCACAAACCTGAACTTACAAGATCTGAACAGGGTGGTTCACGACAGATGCTATTACGACTTATGGCGACCCTATGAATTAGCAACCTCCAACAGAGCTTGAAAAGAGGATTAAACAAAATCATGGTGGATAAGGCTATCAGTCGCTACTAGCCATGATGGTTATGCTATGCTTCTGAATACCAGTTACTAGAAACTGCAAGATGGGAGAGTGCTCTTGTCCTGCTTCCAGGCTTCCCACAGGCATCTGGTAGGCCACTGTGAGAACAGGATGCTGGACTAGATGGGCCATTGGCCTCATCCAGCAGGCTCTACTTTTTCCTTGGGCTGTTTTCCTGTTCTCCTTCAGCTTCTTTTCTCTTTATGGGTAGAAAAGTCGGGGGGGGGAGATTTTGGGCAGAAAAATGTGAAGAGACACCCTTTCCTCATCCATGCTCTGCTTAAGCTTACAGCTCTGTAAGGCTTATTTTGGTATTTAAAAAAATGAGGGAAAGTTAGTTGCATCTAGCTTGGGCCATGTTTTTTGAGGCTAAAAATAATTTTTACTAAGGTCTAGATTGTTATCATTGTATATTGTGCTACTTTTTCTCTTGATACTATTGAAAACAGCCTGTTTAATTATACAACGTTATTGCAAACAACCACATTATTTGTAATATAGAATTTGAAATTAAGGTCTAGTTCACTGTCAAACTAATTAAATAGACCATTTTCAATGAAATATTAATATACTACTATTGCTAACAGCCAAATTATCTGTACTACTTATATAAAAGTTGAAGTCAGGGTCTAGTTCTCTGCTACAGTTTCATTCGCTGTGCACTTTAGTGAGCATATAAAGGCAAAACAACCAGCATTCCTGTGTGTGTCAGGTCTAGCCACTGCACACGCCAAAATCCAGTCAATGGTACCACATGGGGAAGGATTTGTATTAAGGCTGAGCACACTACATGCGTTTACTTCTGACATACCACTCTGGGAATAGCATAGGGACATGCTGTTTGAGAAAAAAAATTGAGACTAAAGTCCCCTTGAACTACTGGAACTAGGGCTGTGAGCATACTAGTCACTTAAAGTAAAGGGTTTCCATTGGCCACACCTAGAAGGACAAAGGTTTGATCTGCCAATCAGTTGCAAAATCTGTTTGAAGCTAAATAAAAAAAAATGCTCTTGAGCTGATCTTATCAGGTTTTACAGTAAAAAGGGGCAGGGTTTGTCTAGCGTGTCATATGCCCCAGTTTTCAGAAAAGAGAGGTGGAGAAGCAGTGAAACCGACAGAACAGTAAGTGTGTCTCTGCCATAGCTTTATAGTTTTTTTTAATCTTGTGCTTACCTTCAGAATAAAGCCACAATGCTCCAGTTCCACAGCATGGAACGTTGTTTTAATTGTATTTTAAGGTCTTTTTATGATGTTTTAAATTGTTTTTAATGTTTCTGTTTGCCACCCTGGGCTCCTGCTGGAAGGAAGGACGGGGTATAAATAAAATAATAAATAAACGTGGGAAATATTAGCCTGAGAAGCCTCACAGTGTCAGCACAAAGTGATCTTCACACTCATCCCATGGGATGGGGTGGGATCTTGTAAATCTGCTGTCATAAGAACTAAGACAAGCCCTACTGGATCAGACCAAAGGCCCATCTAGTCAAGCACCGTGTTTTCCCAGTAGCCAACCAGCTTCCTATGGGAAGCCAACAAGCAATGGTGGTGGTACCCATTGGCCTGGTAGTGTGGAAAGTAGGGATACCCAAGGGTAGGTGGAGGCAAAGCCAACTAATTCTAGTCCCCCCTGCCTCCATGATGAGTTCTACAAAGGGCAAAACTGAGACTAAGGAGGAGGAAACTGACAGCCAGTGCTACTCCCTGGCCTGGATGTAAGAAACAAGGCAGGCAGGTGGGGGCTGGCTGAGGGCAGTCTGTGGTTGCTGGGGCAGTGCCCCATTAGCCCTAATGCCAGCCTCCACTACCCACAAGTAGGATCTGAATACAACAGCACTCTCCTGACTTGTGATTTCCTTACTGCCTTCAACAGTGGAGGTCAAACATAGCCACCGTGGTTGGTAGCCATTGATAGCCCTATCCTACATAAATTTGTCTAATCCTTTTTGTGGGAGTAATTCCATAGTTTAACTATGTACTTAAAAGATTCAGGGCAGACAAAAAAAAGAACTTATTCACAGAGTGCATTCAGCTTCATTGGATGGCTTGAGTTCTAATATTATGAGAGAAGAAAAACATATCTATATGCATTTTCTGCACACCATGCATAATTTTATAGGCTATCATCCTCCCCACATGCATTTATTGAGGACCAATGTCAGGCATTTCACATATCTTAACTTATGAAACAGAATAGGCAGAAAGGCCAAGAAGAGCAGGTTTCTGGGTTAAATTTAGTTATTGTGAAACTTATAGAGGAAAGATATTCAGTGGCCTGGAGAAAAGGAATTTTAGAGACATAGACTATGGCTGATTCAAAAAGCAGGTAATGAGATATAATACTAACATTGCCGATAAGTGTATTTCAGCCCCAAGGTGCTGTCTGGATTATGCTGCGTACTTACTGGAATTCTGCTAGCTGTTAAATGCAGGAGGGACTGATATAGGGTATAACAAGTGTTTAAAAGAAGAGATTAAGCTGCCTTGAATGACATTTGAGGGTAGGAAATTAGGAGAATAACATTTATTCCCAGCTGGGAGCTAAACAGCAGAACAGGTTCTCTATTTAACAGAAAACAAGACTTCTGTGCCTTTTGTAATTGTACAGATACAAGAGGTCTGGCAGGTGAAGCAAACATCTGCTGCAGCAGTGGAAAACCACACCTGGAGGATAAAGCTACCACTGGCTGCTAGCCATGATGGCTATATTCTGTCTCCACTGTCAGAGTCAGTAGGTGTCAGGATGCAGGATTGGGGCCCTGATGTTTCAGAAGATGAGGAGAGGGAGGGGGTCATTTGGCCAGAGCCATGTGAAGGAGAAGCAGAGGGGAGGGAATCTCAGAGATAGAACTGTCTGGCAGCAAAGACCTTGAATGTCCAACAGACACATATCCTTCCCGTGAGCTTCCCACGCCTCCTCCCCCTTCGAGCTTAGAGCAGTTGGAGAAGGAGGGAGGGCAGGGGGAATCCAACCTCCTCCTGATCCAGGAAAAAGCAAGGAGAAGCAGCCAGATGGTTTAGGCCTTGCCCCCCCACTTTCCCCCATACCTGAGTCAGAGTCCTCGGAAGGGGAGGGGGCAGTGGCACCCCCTTCACCACGTACAAGGAGACAGAAAAAGAGGCAGCAAAGGAAGGGGGAGAGGAGGGGTGTGGATGAGAGCACTTTGAGGCGGAGTGAGAGAATTCACGCTCGATTGCCCCCTTCTTAAGGGGCAGGGGGAATAGTGATTCCTTGTTCTGTCAACTCTCTTCCAAGTCGCAGGTTATGTTTTGTAGCGAAACTTCATGAGAAGGCATAGTCTTTGTCTGGATATTACTTTAATAAAAACTGAATTGCTTTCACCAACTGTTCTGGTTCCTGAGTCTCAACCTGGACACGACAGTAGGCCTTTGAATACTAGTTGTAGGGAATCGCAACTGGAGAGAACACTGTTGCACTCAGGTCCTGCTTATGGGCTTATAGCATTAGTTGGCCACTGTGAGAAAAGGATGGTGGACTGGAAGGGCCTCTGGTCTGATCCAGCTCCTCTTGTGTCCTTACACCTGCCAAAGTTCTACGTTCTTTGCAAACTCTTAAAGCACAATTCTATGCTTGTTTATTTAGAACAGCTGTCCCCAGCCTGGTATCCTCCAAATGTTTTGTCTTACAGCTCCCACAATCCCTGATCATTGGCCACACTGCCTGGGGCGATGGGAGCCGGGAGTTCAACAACATTTGGAGGGCTCTAGGTTGGGGATAGTTGACTTGTAAGTTCCACTCTGTTCGATTGAGCATACTCCCAGGTAAGTTGTATAGTACTGCAGCCTTAAAGGCTGAGAAGCATCATGTCCTATTGTGTCTGGTAGTTCTGTTCAAGGGGCACCCCTCTTTCACTTTCCATCCTCTTAAGCAAGCCTAAACTGAGGGAGACATTATAGATGGACAAACAGATGCCAGATGCCAGCTCCAAATTTGGCCTCTGCTACACAGAAAAGTAATAGTAGCACTAATGAGGTCAGGGGCAAGCCAATATATGCTTAACAGTGCAGGATAATGGAAAAGATATAATTAATTAGGAGTCATTCTGACCAGCAACAAAAAGGCAGCTCTTTAAAACAGCTGAAAGATAAGAGCAAAAAGGCAATATCAGTAGGAAAAGTGCAAGAGGAGTATTCCTGGAAAATGAGAGTGAGAGTAGTATCCATGGAAAACTAAACAAGAAAATGAAGAAGAAGAAAATGGTTAGCTGAATAATGAAACATACTATTAAAAGAAATTGTTGATCCGGAGAAAGTAGGTATTTTCTTACTGATCACTAATCTGTGGACATTAATCCTCAAATCTGAATGAGGAATCTGGCCTCAGTCAAGAGTGAGGTTTCCCCACCACTGCTCTGAATTGCCATTTCTCTGAACTTAAGTGGTAAACTGAAGGAGAAATGATGTAAACAGAATTTAGTCTTGATGAAGCAGAAGTGATTTGGAGAGCTAAAACAGCGCTCAAAATCCTCAAATAACCAAAACAAAACACACCCAACACAAGTGGAAAACTAAAGAGGGAGAGACAAATAATTATCTCTCTATTTAAAAACTATGGACACTCAAGGGAGGTAATTATGTATCTATTTAATTAACTATCTATTTTAAAACTAGTGATACTTCAGATGCTGGAAAACTACATCTGGGTCTACAAATGTTGTTGGGTTTCCCCCCCTCCCAAGATAGTTCAGGGTGGGTGCCATGATGTAAAGTACTTAGGAAACTGAGTACAGATGGCACATGCGCCTCTTGGTGATTGTTAACCACCCTATTCAGCTTTATGTTCTGAGCTGATGATAAGGCAGAATTTCTAGCATTGTAGGAATACTATAAACTCAAAAGCAGAAATCAAGGAGTTAATGGAGACATTACACTGAAATGAGTCCACCGAGAAAACAGCACTGCATTGACTCTGCAGCTTGATATAGTCTGTCCATTGTTTTTGAAGGAACAGCTGAGTGAAACACAGATGGAATATCATGGATGATCTGTCGTTAGTTTACTCTGAAGTGTAAGGATCAGAAGCCAATCACCAGCCTAGATCAGTACACTATCAAGCTGATGTCTCTTTAGGGCCACTCAAGGAGATGTCTTTTCCTGCTCTGCTAATTGGGAATATTTAAGAAGCTGCTTTATACCAGCTCTGGCAATTTGTCCATCTATCCCAGTACTGTCTACTCTGACTGGCAGTAGTCTTCCAAGGTCTCTGGGCAAAGGTCTTTACCACCACCTGCTACTGAATCCTTTTAACGGGAGATGCCAGGGACTGAACCTGAGAATAGGTGTATGCTATAACACTGGCTTATGCTCCCCCCCCCAGCGAAAGATGTTTAGGGTCTGAACCTGCTATAACCTGCTTTGTCTTGGAAAGATCAGCTCTCCTGTACAGCGCTCATAGTATTCAACAAAGTCCTGCAATATAGGCCTGCCTCCATAGTAGCTGTTTGATGTCATTTGACTCATTCCTTTGCATGGTTATCCTGTTCCAGCATCCTGTGTCCTCACAGAGTCCAGCATCCTGTTCTCACAGTGGCCAACCAGGTGCCTTGGGTCCTGCTTGTGGGTTTCCCATAGGCATCTGGTTGGCTACTGTGAGAACAGGATGCTGGACTAAATGGGAGTTGGACTGATCCAACAGGCTCTTCTTATGTTATGTACTTTCCCTTGTTAAGACCTGTGAGTCTATGTAAACTGTGTGGAGGATATCAGTCTTAAGTTTCTAGCACATTTCTGACATTTAGATCAATATTCTATGCTATTTTACAGCTTTTCCTTGGTGTTCTGCTGACATCACAAAAGGAAATTGGCTTTTCTTTTTCCTATGAATAATTTAGGCAGGACCAAGTGGTTTTTTTTTTTTGGCTGTATGGCATACAATCTCCAGTACTTTTTTCTTTTAGAAAAAAAGGGGTTTATTTGAAGGTGTAAGAGTCTATGAATTCTGGGAGTCTTATGATGGTTTATTACAGTGATGGGGTTCTGTAGATCATTATACAAAGGCATTCATATTAAGAACAAAAAAGGGAAAGGAGGTCTGATTATACTTAGCTTAGACATGATCTTCTCATTCTGCTCTGTTTGCTTTGGAATATTAAGTACAAATAATAGAGCTTACCAGTTTAAATCTCCACTAATGAACTCCATTCTAGATTTCACAGATTGCTAGCTATGTGGGTTACAGTCCATAAACATTCCTTAAAAACAGTGCCTCAGTACAACCAGAAGAAGACTTTGTCATACGTATCACTGGCTGACTGGGGATGAGCCCTGCTAGCAATGTAAGAAGGCATTGTTTTCTGTTCTGCCCTGCCTGCAGCACTGTTTCCATTCCACTGAAGTTTGTCTTCCACCAAAAACTATACTATTCATCTTGCTGTCCACTGTGGTGAAATTATGTAACTTATGTAATTTATACCATTAATTACATAAAATTATGTTGTCATTATGTTATTCCACTCCGTTCATTTCAATGCAAAGGAAATGCAATGTAAATGGCAGAAAACATTATCAATTATGTGTTGTTTGTGGACTGAAAGCAACAGTAGTGAATACCAATCGTATTCTCTTGGTTTATTTCTATTCTGTACATGGGACAAATCAGTAAACCTCAGCAAGTTCCTCTTTCTGTTTTTATTGGCATTGCATTGTCCAACATCCCTATCCCAAACCCAATCCACTAGTTGGGGATTTGGTTGTGAACATGTAACTCTCAAAATCAGCATCATGTAGAATAATTGTCTGGAACAGGTAGTTGGATGTAGTCCCTACCCCTCAGATGTAGATGGTTCCCCTATACTTCCCTGTCTTTTCTAACAGCTGATTAGGGTGTTATTATACAGCTACAAGAGTGGCTGTATACTATAGTCAGCATGGATTTTTTTTTTTGCATTCTGCAATGTTAAACTGAAAACAACCCCCATGCCATTCTGATGCTTCCCATAAGCTCATTTCAAAACAAAACCTTACAAAACTTATAGTGCTGAACTTAGAAACTCTTGCTTAACAACATTCTAAATTTTCATGGCGATACACACAACAGTCAGAGAGAGTTGGGAGTTCAAAGTGTAAAAAGAGAGAGAGAAAAACCCAGACTCCTTTTGGACTTTTTTCTGTTAGAGTTCTCATAATTTGTTGAAATTAATTAAAAATCAGCCATGTTCACAGAGTACCTGTAATCCTATTACTGACCTTGCCCCGTACTCTGACCTTCATCTTCTGCAGTTTAAAAGTTAAAAAAATGCCTGGCCAGTTTTTAATTAATTTAAGAAATGTAGCATTGGTGTGAATGATAAGCCAGGGCATACTCAGTAAGAACCAGAGCTTGGAAAATTACTTTAAAAAAGTATTAAATTACAGTTACAGTTACATGGCCCCCACAAAGTAGTAATTACTGTTACAATTACAATTGCTCTGAAAGTAACTGATTCCTTTACTTTTACTCAAAAGTAATTGCTACAATTACATTTTAGTTACTTAAAAAAATGCCTACAAGGTGCTGGCCTTGGCTGCTGCACATCTAAGTAGCCTAAAACAACATTAAAAACAAGCACACACAAACAGAGGGTTGTAGAATTTTTTTTTATCCATAACATTAACAGAATGGCATAACAGAATCTCACATACCCTCACCCCACCCCCAGCAATGATGATACCCCAACACACACACACACACACATATATATATATTGCCTCCAGCTCTTTTCTCCTTCCACTCCTGTCAATTTTTAAACAATTGTTTTCTCCACGCCATCTTGCTCTCCACCTCCTCCCTCATTGCCTCTTAAGCATCCATAAAGCATGAAGGAAGAACAATGCTGCACAGAAGCCCAATTTGAAGCACATGATTTTTATTCACAAATCAGAGGAGCAGAAGACATCCCTTGCTCCCCCCCCAAGTAATGCACAAAAGTAATGCTGGAAACATTACAATTACTCCTCAAAAGTAATGAAGTTACTACTCGTTCTATTACCAGCAAAATGTAATGAAGTTACCCGCTAGTTACTCAAAAAAGTAATAAATTACAAGTAATTCATTACTTGTAACTAGTTACTTCCAAGCTCTGGTAAGAACCAACTGTCCGTGTTCTAAAAGCCAAACTCACAGCTGCTGGGCTTGCCTAATCAGGGAGTCATGCCCACACCAGACATTGATTTCACGTGAGACAGTCATGGCTTCCCTCAAAGAATCCTGGGAAGTGTAGTTTGTGAAGGGTGCTGAGAGGAGACTCCTATTCCCCTGAGAGAGCTCCAGTGGCCAGAGTGGTTTAACAGTCAGCCGCTCAGATTGAAGCTCTGTAAGGGGAATAGGGCCTCTCCTAGCAATTCTCAGCACTCTTTCTCAGCATGTCTTTAAAAACATTTTAAAAAGCTTTCAAGACATCTTAAAAAATGGTTAGAAACATATTGTTCCAACACAGACACAGACTGGGATAAGGTCTCAACTTAAAAGGTTTGTTGAAAGAGGCACCAAAAAGATAATAGAGATGGCGCCTGTCTAATATTTAAGGGGAGGGAAATCCACAGGGTAGGTGCCACCACACTAAATGTCTGTTTCCTATGTTGTGAGGAATGGACCTCCTGATAAGATGGTATCTGCAGGAGGCCCTCACCTGCAGGACGCAGTGATCGACTGGGTATATAAGGGGTGAGACGGTTTCTCAGATATCCTGGTCCTGAGCTGTATAGGGCTTTGTATGCCAAAACTAGAACCTTGAACTTGGCCCGGTAGCAAATGGGCAGCCAGTGCAATTCTTTCAGCAGTGGGGTGACATGTTGGTGATACCCTGCCCCAGTGATCAGTCTCACCACCGCATTTTGCACCAGCTGCAGCTTCCGGACCAACCTCAAGGGTAGCCCAACATAGAGCACATTACAGTAATTGAGCCTGGAGGTTACCAGTGTGTGGACAACAGTGGTCAGGCTATTCCAATCCAGAAACGGCCGCAGCTTTCTTACCAGTCAAAGCTGATAAAAGGAACTCCTAGCCACGGAGGTCATCTGGGCCTCTAGTGACAAAGATGGACCCAGGAGCATCCCAGACTATGAACCTGCTCTTTCAGAGGGAGTACAACCCCCTCCAAAGCAGGCAACTGACCAATTATCTGAACTCGGGAGCCACCAACCCACAGTGCCTCCGTCTTGTGAGGATTCAGACTCAGATTATTGGCCCTCATTCAGCCCACCACTGAGTCCAGGCAGCAGTCCAGGGCTTCCACAGCCTCTCCCAATTCAGTTGTTACAGAGAAATAGAGCTATGTATCATTAGCGTACTGCTGACACCTCATCTCAAATCTCCTGATGACCACTCCCAAGGGCTTCATATAGATGTTAAGCAGCATGGGGAACAAGATGGTACCCTGCGGCACCCCACAGCACAACTGCCAGGGGGCTGAAAGACAATCACCAGGTGCTATTCTCTGAGATTGACCTTGGAGATAGGATCGGAACCACTGTAAAACAGTGCCTCCAATACCCATCTCACCAAGTTGGCGCAGAAGGATACCATGGTCAATGGTATCAAAAGCTGCTGAGAGATCAAGTAAGAATAACACGGTCGCACTAAATAAAGCACTAAAACGAAACTTATGGCCAATGAGTCCCTTCCCTTCCCCTCCCCTGTCTTCAGTTGCTCTTACGTTTGTTTCACTGGCTGGAAGCCTTACAAACAGCAAAGTGAGGATTCTTGTCTGGGAGGAGTTACGGCTCTTGAGTCTTCTTGATGTTGCTTTGAGGCTTGTTGATGTTATTTTGAGGCTCAATCTGAATGTTACTTTGAGGCTTTCAAGACCCCTGGAAGCTTAATCTTCCCGATCTAGGGATCCTTTATCTATACCCAATAGATCCTCTGGGAGGGGGCACCTTATATGTATGAGATCATTATCTTCCCAGCATCAAGGTTGCTGGTTTTCCCCTCAGGTGACTTTTGTTTACCTTGTTTGGATACAACTTGGCCTTGGACATACACCTGAAAAATGTTTATTCCCAGGTTTTGCTCATGCCCTCCCTTAATGAGCTTCATGGGCAGGGCCGGCTCCAGAAATGCCGGGGCCCTTGGGCATCAGCCTGCCCCAGGCCCCTCTGCTCGCCTTCCGTGATCCGTGGCAGGAGCCATGCTACAGATCGCAAGACAGTCCAGAGCTTTCGAGCCACCCGCCGAGCCGCCCGCCATGCCTGCCATCCTCCCTTCACCTACCTTGCTCTGTTGTTCTTTGTGGCTGTGTGCACTGTGTGCGCAGGGTTGCCATCAAACAAGATGGCAACCGAGGTTTTCGTAACGGACTGAAGCCTGTACCACCATCTTGGTTGATGGCACAAAGTCCTTTACTGAAACTTCGGCCACCATCTT
The DNA here is from genome assembly GCF_030035675.1 of Rhineura floridana. NCBI lineage: Eukaryota > Metazoa > Chordata > Lepidosauria > Squamata > Rhineuridae > Rhineura > Rhineura floridana. The sequence goes on along the minus strand of NC_084486.1, from coordinate 76,813,881 downwards.
AATTGATGGCAACCCTGCTCGTGCAATGCGCGCAGCCGCAAAGAACAGCAGAGCAAGTTAGGTGAAGCGGGGGATGGTGGGTGGCTCGGCGGGCTGCTCCTATCCTGCAATCCGCGGCTCCTGCTGTGGATAGTGGAAGGGGAGCAGAGGCTCCTGTAGCTCCGGGGCCCTCGGGCCAGAGCACAACCTGGCCGCCCTTTAGAACAGGCCCTGTTCATGGGCATAACTGCCTTGTTTTGACTACTAAGAGTCTTCTCTGACTCTTGTTTACATAAGCAGAGTGAGAACATTTGTAAACCAATTAAGCTCACTGTCCCTTCAGAGCTCGAGAATGCCACAAACAAGCACACCTGGCAGAGCAGGAGTGTGGATTGTTTTGGTTAACTTGAACAACTTTCCCAAATGCTGTTGCACAGACACAGTGAAGCATTTCTTATTGTCAGAAAGCCTATGTTTCAAGCTCTCCAGACTCCAATACATTGCAATTACAGTGTGCAAAGCAATAAGTAACCCAATAAATCAGGGGCATGAAGCATGAATTATGGGACAAGGCCATGCACATGCCATTCCTAAGCCTCCTCGATTTACATCTAGATTCTTCTGGAGATATGTGGTGCTAGATCCTCCCCTCCCCCTTCCTCCCTCCCCCTCTCCTTGCTGCCCTCCTCCTCCCTGCCCGTCCCCCAAGTCAGTTTCACCTATCCTAAGCATGATTGTATAGGAGTAAATCCCACTGAACTCAAAAAGCATGCAAATGATTAAACCTGTCTTCCCCTCCTCCTCCCTCCTATACCCTTCCTCTTGCCCCTCCCTCCCCTTCCCTATCCCCTCCTTCTTCTTCTCCTCCCCTCCCCCTCCCCATGGTCAGTTTTACTTATTGTAAGCATGATTGCATGAGAATAAATCCCATTGAGCTCACTAAGCATGCAAATGATCAAATCTGCCCTCTCCTCCTCCTCCCTCCCATCACTTCCCTTTGTCCCTTCCCTCCCCTTCCTTCACCCTCCCCCTCCCCTTCCAATTCCCTACTCCCCCTCCCTCTGTGCCCCTCTCCCCTTCCCCATGGGCAGTTTTACCTATCTTAATTATAACTGCATGGGAGAAAATCCCATTGAATGCAATAAGCAGACCTGCCTTTCCCACCCTTCCCCTCTCCTCTCCCTTCCTCCTCCCCTCCCCTCTTCCCTCTTTCTTCTCCCCTCCCCTCTCCACTCCAGCCTTCCCTTCCTCCCTCCCATGGTCAGTCTTACCTGTCCTAAGCATGATTGCATGGGAGTAAATCCCACTGAACTTAATAAACATGCAAATGATCAATCAATTCTCAGCAAACTTGCACAGGATCCCATTTCTTACCTCCCAGATTAAAAAGCAGAGGAATTCACTAATAGGCAAAAAACCCTTGGGGTTTAAGAACGTACCTATAACCAACAGGTATTTCTATCAAACTTTAAAAAGCAAGCAAATTAAGCAGCTATAGTGAATGCACCAGGGGAGCAGGAGACCTGACTTCCTCTATGAGATATTGTACTGCCCTACAAATTTGTAAAGATGCAAACACAATTTGGGTTGGTTTTTCACAATCCAAACAGTCCTGTGTTACTGCTGTTTCTATAGAGAATCTAACCTAGAACATTATATTTCTCTCATTATTCACCCTAGAAATCTGTCAAATTTGTTTTTATTAATTTCAAATCCTTTTTATTGCTCAAGGTAATATGATGGTGAAGATAGCCTTTTGTGTTTCAAACTGGAGGTTATGTTCTATTTCTATTTTGGATGCATTAACAGACAAACACCTCCTGTCACATATCCATCCTCTTATCCACCTCCTTCCCAAGAAGAAAAATTCTGCATGATGCCATCCTGATGGTCAAAATCATGATTGGAGCTTTTATGTGCCCAAGCTGAAGATTGTGAAACACAGCAGCAGCTGACATACAATCTTTCTCTGGAAGATCTTGGCCTCACATGCAATTTGTGTCCATGCACAAAACAAGCCTCTTGTGAACAGAAAAAAATGAAATAATAATAAGGAAAAAAGGTCAATGACAGTTATACAGAATAATGTAAAATACAAAAATCACAATGATATCAAAATAATCCCCTAATTAAATAACAATGGATGTATTTCTTGGGTTGGGCTTTTAGAGGCTGAACGGTTAAGTCATTGTTATGATGTTAATTATTATGTAGCTTACAAGAATTATTTTAATGTTTGCTATGTATTCTGTTTTTATACTACATAGTTTGTACATTACATGATATTTTTGTAAACTCATCTATGGCAATTTTTGGTGAAGGGTGTTATAGAAATCTCTGTATGTATGAATGAATGAATAAAATAAAACAGAATGATGTAAGAACACAACCATTATCAATATTCATCAATATTATAAATAGCAAATACACATGATTGAAATGATACTTGTGTTGCTGAAGACAATTATTTATACTTAAAAATTATAAATTCGCAGTATGAATTGTAGCACGGTTAATGAATGAGAGACAATTTTCCAGTGCAATACTTTGAAGGCCACAGACTGTTGAGTTCACTGCCTGGCACCAGAAGGAACTGTGTGACTTCTTAAATAACTTTTTAATGAACATAATAATCCAAAACAACTAACAGGTGGATCCACAGTTGGCTACAGAATCGTACTCAAACAGTGCTTATCAATGGTTCCTTCTCAAACTGGGGGGAGGTAACAAGCAGTGTACCACAGGGCTTAGTTCTAGCCAAGTCCTCTTCAACATTTTTATTAATGGCTTGGATGAGGAGGTGCAGGGAACACTTATCAAATTTGCAGATGATACAAAATTGGGAAGGATAGCTAATACTCTGGAAGACAGAAACAAACCTCAAAGGGATCTTAATAGGCTGGAGCACTGGGCTGAAAACAACAGAATGAAGTTTAACAGGGATCAAGTGCAATGTTCTGTACCTGGGAAAAAGAAACTAAATGCATAGTTATAAGATGGGGGGATACTTGGCTCAGCAATACTACACATGAAAAGGAACTTGGGATTGTTGCGATCACAAGCTAAATATGAGCGAACAGTGTGATGTAACTGCAAAAAAGGCAAATGTTATTTTAGGCTGCATTAACAGAAGTATAGTTTCCAAATTGTGTAAAGAGTTGGCACTGATTAGGCCTCATCATGAGTACTGTGTCTACTTCTGGACACCACACCTTAAGAAGGATGCAGACAAACTGGACAGCTTCAGAGAAGGGCGACAAGGATGATCAGGGAAACAAAGCCTTATGATGAGAGACTGAAAGAACTGGGCATGTTTAGCCTTGGGAAGAGAAGACTGAGGGGAGATACAATAGCACTTTTCCATCCCTTGAAAGGTTGCCACACAGAGGACTGCCAGGATCTCTTCTCGATCATCCCAGAGTGCAGGACACGGAATAATAGGCTCAAATTGGAGGAAGCCAGATTTCAACTGAAGATCAGGAAAAACTTCCTGTTACAGCGGTACGACAATGGAACCAATTACTTAGGGAGGTGGTGGGCTCTCCAACACTGGAGGCCTTCAAGAGACAGCTGGACAAGCACCTGTCGGGTCTGCTTTAGATTCCTGCACTTATAGGCCCCTTCCAACTCTATGATTCTATGATTCTATTCTATGATTCTATGAAAACAGACCCATTACCAGGATACCTTACTTACTACCTCAGTCTTACATGCCAGGTAATCCTAGTGTGGCCAGCTGTGAATTGCCAAAAAAGAGGATGTGCATCATCAAAAAGGAGGACAAAATTTGCATAATATTTGCATATGGTAATTTATATGCATAGACAGAAATGTAGAAATAATTACTATAAATAGAAATACAATATATTCCACCATAATGGGGAAGACAGCAGGTGATGTGTGCCTGTTCAGTCTGCTGGCCAGGTGTTGCTAACTGTTGATGGGCAACTTCAAGGCTCCTGCTCTCCTTTTTTTTATGGCTCCTGGTCTTTAAGGCAGACTTGAACTGGTGAGCTGTCCAGTTTAGGACACCTGCAAATTGAGGACTGTCCTCTGACTGCCTGACAAAGCAGGACTGTTCTCTGCAAAATAGGACGCATGGCCATTCTAGGCAATCTGGCTATGAGACTCTATTAATGAAGGAATTAGGGACAACACTAAATGCAGGAACACAAAGGGATGGGATCTTTCAAGGGACACAGTAGACAATTTATAGCCCAATATATTTTGAGTACTATAACTCTTTTGCAGGGCTGACTTCAGGAGAAACAAAAACTCTTTTCCACATCATTAAAAATATCTGCATGGGCCCATCAGCCAGGTGGTCAAAAGAGCATCTTGAATGCTTATATGTTCATAAAGCTTTTTATTTTATTTTATTTTATAGAAGTGAGTTATTTATTTTATTTATTTATTTTAGTTTATTTATACGCTGCCTTTCCACAGTGAGCTTTGCCCAAAGTGGCTTACAACAAACATTCAAAATATCAAAATACAAAACATTGAGGTAGGGGAAAGAAGTCAGTTAGGGTTTCCCTAGTAAAAAAGTTATATTTACAATGCTCAAAATGAGTTGGGCAAAAGTATTATGTGCACCTTTGAGTTCTTTTGTATGTCTATGTTGTCATCACTACCTCAAATTACCTGACACCCTCAGCTTGGCCATCTGCTGCAGTTGTGACAGCCATGTTAAATGTCATTGAATGAGTGTCTCAGATACCTATTGGACAGCCTCTTGTTTGTTAATGTCCAACAGAATATCTGTATTTACATAAACTGACTCGTGATTTGAACTGAAAGGTCATCAACTGGTTAGTTGTTAACTAGCTAGATCTTACAACTTCCCAAAGTTTATGCAAGAAACAATTTCTGTGGTTTCCAATCTTTGTACTAAAGCAATAGCTTGAATGTTTTCCATCGATGTTATGCATCACTATTACAGAAGCCTCCTGGGCCTTTTTCTACAAATGTAAATACAATCCTAGCACTGAAATTGCATTATATTGCATGCTGCAAGCAACAAAGTTGAACAATGAGACTGTGATGGACATGGACCGTCCCTGTTATTATGGCTGCAGGTCTCTTTTCCCTTAGTATATTCTCAAGTGCTTTGTCCACTTTGGTTTCAAATTACTCAAGTAATGGGATTTTAACCAATTCTGTGGGAAGAAGATTTCACAGTTTAGCAGGCCTCTGCTGTTAGGAAATGTTCCCAGCCAGCCATTATGTGCAACTCCTATCTTTATTGTGGTTTTAAAGTAGAAGGTTTAAGTATGTGAATCTTCTTTCCTAACAATTTTGTTATGCACAATTAATGATGTCAAAGTGGCTAGCTGTCATTATTGTTCTTTCATGATGATGTCAAGGAAGTGGTGTTTGATAATTCCATTTAGTGAAAATAACACCAGACAATCTCAGTTATCTAACTGGGTATGGGATGGAGAAGGGGAGGTGCATTCCATGAAGCAGACTGGGCAAGGGCCCGGCCTCCAAGAGGTCTTCTGTATCTTTAAAAGTTGTGCAGTGGGAAGGGAGAATCCACCTTGTGGTTTTTTCCATTACAGTGTTGCAAGAACACCTGCACTTGGCTGACTTTCTCCTCTCCTAAAGTTACAGGATCAGTCTCAGGCCCTGAACATGGCAACCCTAAAGTGGTGTAAATCTCACTCTGGAGATGACCAAGCACGTGTTCAGATCTACCATGTAGCGGTGGAGACAGTAAAGAGATCCTGCTTTGCTGCCACTATTGCCTCCTCAAAGAGCCGCCAAGCCGAATTGTTCCATGTGGTCTAGAGATTGTGCATTCCTGACTGGGGGGGAGACCTCTGGAGCACACCAGCTTTAACCGGCTGGCTGAACACTTTGAGGATAAAGAAGCTCAGCTCCACAGTGATTTAGACGCTGCAGTTCCAGCTGAGGTGCCCAATGCAATGTCAAACACAGTGTTGGAGGCTCAATTCCAGTTAATGTAACCTGATGATGTGGACAAGATGCTTGCAGTGATGTGCCCGAGCACCTGCTCAGTAGATCCTTGTCAATCTTGGCATATTAATGCTAGCCAGAGGAGGGTGACTGAATGGGTCACAGGAGTGGTAAATGTGATGGTGTGATGCCTACTGCCCTTAAAGAGGTGGTGGTGTGTCCACTTCTTAAAAGGCCCACACTGGGCCCAATGGAGTGTAACAACTATAGACCAATACTCCTTTCTTGGCAAAGGTGGAGAAGGTGGTTGCAGAGCAACTGCAGGTATTCCTGGATGAGACTGATTATCTAGATCCATTACAATATGGATTCAGATCCAGTTTGGGAACAGAATTAGCATTGGTCACCCCCATGTATGACCTTTATCTTGAGAGAGACAGGGGAGTGCGACCTTGTTATTTTTGCTCAATCTCTCAGCAGCATTTCATACCATGGCATCTTCCTGGACCGACTCAGTGGGATGGGTATTAGAGGTACCATATTACGGTGGTTCTGCTCTTACCTTCAGGGCCACATCCAAAGAGTAGCACTGAGTGAGTGTTTCTCAGCCCCCTGAGGTTCTGCAGGGTACTATTATCTCCCCAGTGCTATTTAACATTTACAGTATAAGAGGCCATTGGGAGCAGTCATTAGGAGTTCTTGAGCAAGATGTCAGTATGCTGATGATACACAGCTCTGTTTCTCCATGAATCAGGAGAGGCTTGGAATGCCAAAGTGTCTGATGTAGTGAACTGGATGAGGGCCAGTAAACTGTGTTGGAATCCTGGGAAGATGGAGGCTCTTTGGGTAGATGGGTCCCATGTCCAGGAGGTAGGCAAGTTACCTGTTCTGGATGGGGTCGTGCTCCCTCTTAAGGAGCAGGTCCATAGTTTAGGGGTACTCCTGGATACATCTTTGTCATTAGAGGCCCAAATATCTTTAGGAGTGCCTTTATTCAGCTTTGTCTGTTTTGTCAGCTAGAGCTGTTCCTGGACAGGGATAGCCTGACCACTGTAGTCCATGTATTGGTAACCTCGAGGCTGGATTACTGCAATGTGCTCTATGTGGGGCTGCCATTGCCCCTGTTTTGGAAACATCAGCTGGTACAAAATGTGGTGGCCAGACTGCTGATGGGGCACATAGTCAACAACATGTGACATATTTGCATTGGCTGCCCATCCACTACCGAGCCAGATTCAAGGTCCTTGTATTAATATACAAAGCCCCAAACAACTTAGGCCCAGGGTATCTTAGGGACTGCCTGAATCCTTTTATCCCAGCTTGATCACTGAGATAATCTGCAGGAGCGATGTTGGTCATCCCCCAAGTTAGCAAGGCTCATTTAACATTGACACAAAATCCAGCCTTCAGTGTCATCAGCCCAGTTCTCTGGAATGCTTTGCCAACAGAGACTCTGCAGGTGGCTTCTATTTTAACCTTTAAATGCCTGTTCGATCAGGCTTATGCAGATAATTAAGAAGACGTCTTTTTACAATGGTTGACCTTTGTTTCTACTGCTTTTTGGCATTCTGTTAATATGGTACCAGCGGGGCGATCAGCTGGAGGGGGGGCTGGAGCTCCTCGCACTCCAGCTGATCGTGCCAGAGGAGGGGAAGATCAGCTGTAGCATGCAACAGCTGATCTTCTCCTCAGGGCGGTCAGACTCACGCACTCCAGCTGATCACACCGGAGGAAGGGAAGATCAGCTGCAGCTCTAGACAGCCGATCTTCTCCTCTTCTGGCACAATCAGACTCCAGTTCCAAGGAAATGGGATCCCAGGGAATGCAGTAATTATAAAACTATTGCTTTAATATCCCATGCAAGTAAAGGAATGCTCAAGATTCTATAACAAAGGCTCTTACCATATATGGAGCGAGAAGTGCCAGATGTCCAAGCTGGCTTTACAAAGGGAAGAGGTACCAGAGATCATATCGCAAACATATGTTGAATAATGGAACTGACCAAGGAAATTTAGAAGGAAATCACCCTGTGCTTTATAGATTACAGCAAAGCCTTTTCACTGTGTAGATCATGAAAATCTTTGGAATGCTTCAAAAGAAATGGGGGTGATTGTCCTGATACGCAACTTATACTCTAGACAAGAGGCTACTGTAAGGACAGAATATGGAGAAACCAATTGGTTCCCCATCGGAAAGGGTGTGAGACAGGGGTATATTTTATCACCCTATTTGTTTAATCTATACACAGAACATATCATATGGAAAGCGGGATTGGACCAAGATGAAGAAGGTGTGAAAATTGGAGTGAGAAATATCAGTAATTTAAGATATGTATACTACTAGCAGAAAGCAGTAATGATTTGAAACAAATGCTAATGGAAGTTCAAGAGGAAAGCACAAAAGCAGGACTACAGCTGAATGTCAAGAAGTTGAAAGTAATGATAACAGAAGATTTACGTAACTTTAAAGTTGACAATGAGGACATTGAACTTGTCAAGGATCAATACCTTGACACAGTCATTAACCAAAATGGAGACAATAGTCAAGAAATCAGAAGAAGGCTAGGAGTGGGGAGGGCAGCTGTGAGAGAACTAGAAAAGGTTCTCAAATGCAAAGATATATCACTGAACGCTAAAGTCAGGATCATTCAGACCATGGTATTCCTGATCTCTATATATGGATGTGAATGTTGGGCAGTGAAAAAAGCATATAAGAGAAAAATCAATTCATTTGAAATGTGGTGCTGGAGGAGAGCTTTGTGCATACCATGGACTGGGAAAAAGACAAATAATTGGTTGTTAGAACAAATTAAACCAGAACTATCACTAGAAGCTAAAATGATGAAACTGAGGTTATCCTACTTTGGACACATCATGAGAAGACATGATTCACTAGAAAAGACAATAATGCTGGGAAAAACAGAAGGGAGTAGAAAAAGAGGAAGACCACACAAGATTTGGATTGATTCCATAAAGCAAGCCACAGACCTGAACTTACAAGATCTGAACAGGGTGGTTTATGACAGATGCTCTTGGAGGTCACTGATTCATAGGGTTGCCATAAGTCGTAATCGACTTGAAGGCTTATAACAACAGCAGCAGCAAAGTGGTATACAAATATATTTTTAAATAAAAGTAGATTAAAAATCCCATTCCATTAATCAGAAGTTAATATAAAAGGAATCAGTATTGATATACATGACTAATATCTTGGCAAACTGTCAAGTAAGATTTCAGAGTTTTCCATGTTCTTATGTTGGGCTGATTTCTGTGGCTCATTGACTATCCCCATATTCTGTGGTTTTTGTTTTCCAACATGTGCATATGCAGAACTTATTTATGAGCAAACAAGCATAGGATTACACTAACAGAAAATCAAAATGTATTCAGTCATTGTTTTTCTTAATTCATATTACATGCAATCTCTTACATTTTAAATTATCAGTGGGCTTGCTCCCTTTATATGTTTTCTGCTTTCTTTTTAACTTCCCTTTGCAAACTGCCTATTCCAGTAGTGTAGTGGCAAATTCAGAAGTGCAGGATCCCTTCATGATAGTCACAGCAATGTCCCCTTCTAAAATTATACAGCCTTCTAAGATTATAGAAAAATCTGGGCAGGCTTGAATACTGCTTTTGGCTTCTTTATTACCATTTTACTGTTCTCATAGGACACAGGAGACATAGGGACCCCACTGGGACATGGCTCCCCCAAAAGGGTGCTTATATATAGCTAAAGATTTTGTGTGGAAACATTTTAATTAGTTGTACTGACTTTTGATCTCTCTCTTTTTTTTCTTCAGAAGATATTATCTTCCAGAAGTGAAGTTGCCCCTGCCCCCAGGTTATGCTATGTATTTGGACCCCAGCAGATTGGAAGAGGTCTAAGCAATTCTACTCTGGTCTGGTAAGGATAGAGATAAGATCATGTCAAATAAGTACATGAGAGCTACAGATATAGTGGTGAGTAGGTTTTGGGCTGCCAGCATCAGTTCCCCATCTGAAAATGGGGAATAATATCTGCCTACCACAAGGGATAATTGTTGGGATGAATGCAATAATGATTGAATGAGCAAATGATTGCAAAGCATTGCACACTAAAAATGGCACATTAATGATTAATGTTAAATAAATTTATTTATTTTTTATTTGATTTATATTCTGCCCTTTTTCCCAGTAGGAGCCCAGGGTGGCAAACAAAAGCACTAAAAATACTTTAAAACATCATAAAAACAGACTCCAAAATATGTTAAAACACAGCCATTAAAAACATATTAAAACAAAACATCTTTAAAACATGTTTTTAAAAAGCTTTAAAAACATTAAAAAAGAATGTTTAAAAATATATTAAAAAGCAGTTCCAACACAAATGCAAACTGGCATAAGGTATCTAATTAAAAGGCTTGTTGAAAGAGGAAGGTCTTCAATAGGTGCCAAAAAGATAACAGAGATGGTTCCTGTCTAATATTCAAGGGGAGGGAATTCCAAAGGGTAGGCGCCACTACACTCAAGGTCTGTTTCCTATATTGTGTGGAACAGACTGCTGATAAGATGGTATCTGCAGGACGCTCTCATCTGCAGAGCACAGTGATTGATTGGGTACATAAGGGATAAGACGGTCTTTCAGGTATCCTGGTTCAAAGCTGGATAGGACTTTGTACACCAAAACTAGAATCTTGAACTTAGCCTGGTAGCTAATAGGTAGCCAGTGCAATTCTTTCAATAGCAGAGTGACATGTTGGTGATAACCAGCTCCAGTGAGCAGTCTCGCTACCACATTTTAAAGCAGCTGCAGCTTCCAGAGCAACCTTAAGGGTAGCCCCACATGGAGCACATTACAGTAATCCATCCTGGAGGTTACCAGTGCATGGACAATAGTGGTCAGGCTATCTCTGTCCAGAAATGGCTGCACCTGTCTTACCATCTGAAGCTGATGAAAGGAACTCCTAGCCACTGAGGTCACCTGGTCCTCTAGTGACAAAGATGGATCCAGGAGCACCCCCAGCCTATGGACCTGCTCTTTCAGAGGGAGTACAACCCCATCCAAAGCAGGAAACTGACCAATTGTAAGAACTCAGGAACCATCAATCCACAGCATCTCTGCTAGGATTAAGAATCAGTTTATTGGCCCTCAGTCAGCCCACCACAGAGTCCAGGCACTGGTCCAGGGCTTGCATGGCCTCTCCTGATTCAGATGTTACAGAGAAATAGAGCTGGGTATCATCAGTGTACTGCTGATACCTCATCTCAAATCTCCTGATGACAGCTCCCAAGGGCTTCATATAGATGTTAAACAGCATGGGGGACAAGATGGTACCCTGTGGCACCCCACAGCACAACTGCCAGGGGGCCAAAATATAATCCAATGCTATTATCTGAAAATGACCCTGGAGATAGGATTGGAACTACTGTACAACAGCACCTCCAATACCCATCTCACCAAGTCGGCCCAGAAGGATACCATGGTCAATGGTATCAAAAGCAGCTGAGAGATCAAGTATGAATAACAGGGTTGCACTCCTCCTGTCCTTCTCCCGAAAAAGGGCATCCATCAGGGTGACCAAGGCCAATTCAGTCCCATAACCAGACTGTTTCATCCAAGAATACTTGCAATTGCTGCACCAGAACACTCTCAACCACTTTCCCTAAGAAGTGGGTATTTGTGCCCGGGTGGTAGTTGTCACAAACCAATGGGTCCAGGGTGGGTTTTTTCAGGAGGGGTCAAATCACCGCCTCTTTCAGGTTGGCTGGAGCCACTCCCTTCCGCAACTAGATGTTGACCACACCCTGGATCCACTTGGTCAAACACCCTCGGTAAGCTTTAATAAGCCAAGAAGGGCAACAGTCGAGAGTACACGTTGCTGGCTGCATCATCGCAAGCACCTTCTCCACGTCATCAGGCTGCTTCAACTGAAACTGTTCCCAAGAAGTTGAAGCAATTACACTGGACACCTCACTGGGGACTACAGTAGATGTGGATGAGTCATCAAGATTGTGACAGAGGTGAGCAACTTTACCCTCAAAGTGACTTGCAAACATTCACAGTGGGTCTCCAAAGGTTCTGAAATGCCATTTCCTGGAGTTGATGTCAACAGACCCTTGACAATATGGAAAAGCTCCACCAGATGGCTCCTTGAGGATGCAATGGTGGCAGGGAAGTGGGCCTTCTTTGCTGCCCTCACCGCCGCACAGTAGGCACGGTTATAATGTTTTATGCTTGCCTGATCACCCTCACAGCATGTCTTTTGCCACTTGTTCTCTAGCAGTCGTCCAGTCTGTTTCATTGCCCTTAGGTCACTGGTGTACCAGGGTGCAAACCGGGCTCCACAATGCCAGAGAGGGCGCTCGGGGGTAACCGTGTCAAGAGCCTGAAGCATCTCGCTGTTCCACAGCGTGACAAGGGCTTCAACAGGGTCACCTGCTCTATCTACTGGGAACTTCCCCAGGGCATTCAGGAATCCTCTGGATTCCATTAGTCTCTAGGGGTGGACCATCTTAATTTGTCAATCACTCCTGCAGGGAAGAATTGGAGCCATATGTTTAAACTTTAACAGGAAGTGGTCTGACCATGACAGTAGGGTGACATCCAACCCCCATCTCCAGACCACCCCTTACTCCATCTTGAGCAAAAATGAAGTGAAGGGTGTGCCCTGCCCTATGCATTGGGCCGGTGACAACTTGAGACAGCCCCATGGTCATCATGGAGGCCATGAAGTCTAGGATTGCCATATTGCCCGGATAGCCGGGTTTTACCCGGATTCTATGCATGCCACCCGGTGCCCGGCTAGCCCCTTACGTGGCCCGGATTCTCAGCTTTAATTTTTTAAAAAAAGTTTCTAGGTGGTCCGGTTCTCGAGATATGCATAAAAACGTCAGCCACCCCCCTCGACTGTTAAATCTTTCTTTTAACAGTACTGTACTATAGCACTTTGTAGCTTTAACCCCGCCCGTTCAGCATTGCAGCCAATCAGGGATTGTGTTTCAGTTTCATTGACCTGAGGCAGTGTCTAGAAAACAAAATGGTGGTTTCAACCCCACCCCGTTTATCTGAAAATCTCATAAATTGGGTACGTATATACATTTCAGTTGTTTTTCCTCTTGTGTGCAGGAGTCAGAGCTTGGGCAGTGTTTTGAAAACCTTCCCAATACTTGCTTTTTGTAAAAGCAATGCTAATCCCATATGCCCAAAGTAAATCCCATTTAATTCAATAGGACTTACTTTGAGTAGACATGGTTATGAATGTGCTGAAAATCAACGGGACTTTGGAGTGAATGTAAAAAAGAATTATGTTTGTGTTCTAACTCTTTCTGTCTCCAGTCCAATTTTAAAGCAAGTAGGCAGGGCTTACTTAGGTATTACAGTTTTTATTCTGTAGGAAAGTAATACTGATTTTTTAAAAGCTAATACTGATTTTTCTGCAATGACCAACTGGTTTGACAATAAACTATTATATGGGCTGTATGTATTTATACATCTGGTGTGTGTGCGTGTGCGTGTATGGAGTCTTTCCAACACCCCTGTGAGGTAGGGTTGGAAACCAAGGTAGCTCACAACAAGAAATAAAGCCATTTAAAATCCAATGACCATAAAACAAGTATAAACAGTTGCAAAACAGCGTAAAGTGGCATGATTCGGAATTTTGGGTTGTGTGAATGAAGTTGCTTATCACTTGAGGTTGCAGTTCTGTCCCTGTTTGAGTAAGCCCCACTGAATACGCTGGGACTTGCTTCTGAATAAATAAACCTAGGATTGCACTATAAATATCTTTACAGTTTGTGTAAATAATAAATATATTTGATAGTCATGCTTATATACATAATTCTTCATTTATCATATTTTTGGTTTTTGGTTAGGAATCCTGACTGGTTGTGAGATGCTTAGTTTTTTGCCTTACTCATAGGAATCTTGTTGTGGTTGGTATGGTATTACATTTAGGAAAGTGTTACTGCCTTCTGTGTTTTTTTTTCCTATTTGCATTTCTCTTATCTTTAACCTCACTCCGTTACAGCCATAGAAGCAACAGCAGCATATGCAAGATAATTAACTCCCATTAGTGATAAGAACAAGAATTTATAATTATTATTTCAATTAAAACAAGAGGCTTATCAATACTTTGAAGAGGACCAGATATTTATTTTCTTTCTGAGCCCAGGACTGGGTCTTTCATGATGCCCGGTGTGTGTGGGGGAGCAGGAGAGTAGTCGATAAGACAGACATCCTGGCATTGGTAATCTAATTAGCAAGGTATGTGTGGGGTTGTTGCACACTTCCAGGCCCAGTTTCATTTTGAGTATGGAGGTGGAACCTGTGTAGATGTGGTTGATCAAAGGGAGAAGAAATTTTGAGTTAAGCAAAACTCTGCTTTTATAAAACCTAAGAAGCATACAGATACTTTGAATGTCTGAGTGCCTGCACCAGTGGAATACTGGAGGAACTTGTAAAACTTGCTGCAACAGTATTTAGAACTGAGCATGTGGAGTGAAAGACTCCTTTTCCTAACATTTTGGCTTGTTTTTCTCCACCCACCACATCTCTGAAATATATCGTATATGTGATGGTTAGCCGTACTGCTGCCCTGACTTACTTTATGTTTGTTGCTATTTTGTGTTTTTATTATGTTTTTATATTGATTGTGTATTTTTATTGTTTTTATTATATTTGTAAGCTGTGCTGAGCTCTGTTTTTAACAGCAGAAGGGCAAGATATAAATTCTCTTAATCAATCAATAAATACTCCATAGTGTTGGAAACTAGAGTCTAGGCATTTAAGGGTGAAAATGTTGCTTTAAAAAAAAAGATTTCTCATATCTTTCCCCAGTTTTTGGTGGTAATTCCTAGGTACAAAAACAAAACAACTGGACAATCCAAATATTAATATGCAAATGTTTGCATAATATGCAAATAATATGCAAATAATTTGCATAATATGCGAATTAACCTGCCTGGATTTGTGGAACTGGAATATGGCAACCCTAATGAAGTCCCAAGCTGGAACACTAGAGGCAGCCTCAGCATGCACATTGAAATCACCCAAGATTATTGTTCCAGGCTCCTCCAATACCATAGCCAAGATGGCCTCCACCAGCTCAGTCAGAGAATCTGCCGGGCAGCAGGGTCGACATTACACAAGCAGCAACCCTAGTTTTCTGTCTCCTTGGCCCAACACCAGGTACAGGCCCTCACAGCTAGCTCCAAGACAGAGTGGTTTCCTGGTGACAGAGATGGAAGTGATGAAATCCTGTTGATTGCTAGCAATTGGATTCTGACCCAATTACTGCTTTTTGGCATGCCTAAATGTTACATTTGTGTCTTTCCTTGGTTCAGAGAAAGCTCTATTAGATTTAATGCTGAATTTCTTTAAAATAAAGGAAATGTGCTGGTACATCATCCAGCCTTCCTCCTAGTTTTGCAGCTTCACATCTAATCAATGCCTGTCACTAAGCCAAATAGTATTTGTGTTGTCAGACAAATCTAGCTTAGTAAATTGCAGCACCTATTCAAGAGACATGCATTTGGTAAGATATATTTAATATCAAAAAGCAAACTTTCCAGTTTCTCATTCAGCCAAAGCAGTCAGTAATAGACTAATAATAGACTTTAGCATTGCTGACAAATATGACAAGGACTGAATTTCCCTGAAATGGCTTTCCCTCACACTGGAAATCTTCAAGCACACCTCCTATATTTGATTGGTACAAACATATTTGAACAGTGGTTTTCTTGACCAAGCTCACATCATAATAGTGCTAAATAATACACCTGTCAGGTATGCTTTACGTTGGTTTCCTGCATCGAGAAGGATTTGATGGTCTTATAGGCCCCTTCCAACTCTACTATTCTATGATTCTAAACAAGGATGAGCAGACATTTACTGAGATACTTTTTATTAATAGTTTTTTATTCAGTTTTCCAAACAGAAACAACCCCCCACAAATACAGTTAAATAATACATAATATGTTGTAATAAATCAAAGCAATGTCTTCTGTGCAAACATGTAAGGGATAGGAAGGGGAGAAGGAGAAGTGGGGGTGGGGTGGAGGCTGGTGTTCTAGATCAACCCAGTGCTCAGACACTCAAGCAAACAGATCTGCATAACGAGTCCATATATCAGAGAACTTCCCATCTTTCTTGTGTTTACAGAAGGAAACTCTCTCATATGCTGCCAGTTGAGTCATGTCCTCTGTTCACTCTACGACTGGGGAAGGGTAGACTTCTCCTTCCAGTACTGAAGCATTAGATGTTTAGCCAACATGAGTGCCCTTAGAAGTCTGTTAAATTGTCCCTCTGTCAGGTTCCAAAGGACCGGTACATATTTCAATAGAACTGTAACATATGTAAATCTCAGAGAGGTCGTCCGAAATCATATTTATGTGGCTGATGACCTCTGTCCAAAAGACTGACTTTAGGACAGGACCGAATCAGAGCTTTGCATGTGGAGCATTACAATGCCAACACCTGTCAGTGCCAGATAATCCCCCCCAAATTTATTGTGATATGTGTCGATAATGGAATACTACATAATTTTTATCTGTACATGTTCTCTTTTGTATGACATTAGACACTGAGGAATGTGACTCCCATCATCCTGACCTTGATCACGCTGGCTGGGAGTTGTAGTCCAAAACATATGGAGGGCTTCATTTATTTTATTTATTTTATTTAATTTAATTTATATACCGCCCTAAGCCCGAAGGCTCTCTGGGCGGTGTACATAAAAGGTAAAAGCAGACACAATATATAAATACAATAAATATAATAACTCAAAAAAACCAAAAACACACAAACAATACGAGAACCAAACAACATCCAGAATAGAACATAGTAATAAAATACTGTAAAAATACACTTTAAAATGCCTGGGAGTATAAAAAGGTTTTCACCTGGCGCCGAAAAGATAGCAGCGTCGGCGCCAGGCACACCTCATCGGGAAGACCATTCCACAGTTCGGGAGCCACAACCGAAAAGGCCCTATTTCTAGTCACCATCCTCCGAGCTTCTTGATGGGATGGTACTCGGAGGAGGGCCTTAGATGTTGAGCGCAGTGTCCGGGTAGTTTCATATTGGGAGAGGCGCTCCACCAGGTATTGCGGTCCCATGCCGTGTAAGGCTTTATAGGTCAAAACCAGCACTTTGAATTTAGCCCGGAAACAAACAGGAAGCCAGTGCAGACGGGCCAAAACAGGTGTTATATGAGCGGACCTTCTGGTCCGCGTCAACAATCTGGCCGCTGCATTCTGGACTAACTGTAGTTTCCGAACTATCTTCAAGGGCAGCCCAACGTAGAGCGCATTGCAGTAGTCCAATCTAGAAGTTACCAGAGCATGAACGACTGAATATTTACATCCATTTTGGGGAGAGGGGAAGCTTTAGGACTACAATACCCATGTTACAGTGTGATCATCTGGAGGCTCATGTGTGATCATTTGGAGAATTAAATAAGGTGAACAATTTAGAAATAAACAACCAATTGGAGCATAAATAATGGAGTGAATCTGATTTGTCAACAGTTTCCTAAAATTAGACAGAATTCCTTTCTTGAGATTTGGTGATTACTAATGTAGAAGATAGATTGTAGGGTCTGAAGGAACGTTACATGGGTACAGGCAGATGTGAGAAAACATGTGGAATTGGTGGAGTGTAGACTGGGCCTTAGGGAATCTTGAAGAAGGTAGTGTTCACATTTACAAACATTTTGTAGTTGTGGCATTTAGAATTCAGTTCTAATCCACTTTCTTCCCCCCGTCTGTCTTTCACTGGAATGACCCTGTAAAATAAATTAACAGATAATTATAATAATAATACTAGTGAATGGGTATGCACACATTGCTCTTTATGAAGCTAATCAAAGTTAATTAGTTATTTGCTTCTAAACTAGATTTAGCCACCTGCCAGTTTCCCATATGTGTAGATAATAAGTTCTTTGGGGAGCTGTTATGTCTAGGATAATAGGGGCCTTAAGATTTGATTGGTGGTTCTACATCCAACTGTAATCTTAATCCTAATAAATGCAACATGACAGTTCTATGTTGACTTGTTGTACCAGCAGCACTATTGGGAATTTTCATTCTTAGCCCGGAGAGAAAAACCTCATTCTCAGCACCAAGCAAAGTAGAAAAGAAAAATGGCTTCAAGTATAATTCTGCATCTGTCTATGTCTGAAGAACTCTGTGAAGAAGAAAAAAAGCTTTCAAGTTTGTATGAATTGATATTGGTCCAATGGAAAGTATTAGGAATACCATGCTCTTTAATTTAGAATGAATTCCAGATAAAATAACATAGCTTAAAAATCCATTCAAAAGCTATATGTGGGTCATTTGGGGGGGGTGTCCTTAAATCCAAGAATACTAGACCTAAGTGCCTGGCATTATCTTTCAAATAACAGGAATATGATTAAATTTGATAGGATAATCTTGCTATTGAATTATTTTGGTTACAATTAAGATACAACTCTATTATTATTGCAAAACCTATTCGAGCTGTGAAAATTGCATTTGTGTGTTACTGGACAGCAATATCAATGCTAACTATTGCAGAATGGTTAACATTTTAGATGTAGCTGTGATTGATAAGTGCACAGCTAAAGCATGGTGGAGAGAAACTGTGTTATTAATTAGTGTGAATTGGTTGTAAGATGGGGCCCATTTTGTACTGGAGTTCTCATTGTTAAAACTAGTATACATCTGGAAAAAAACATTTGTTTCTGAATGAAAAGTTAAACAATAAATTCTAAATCAGAATGTCAAAATTCAATTAATGATTGCTATTTATCTGGCCCCACTGAATGCTGATTTCTATAACGTAGAAAGTGACCTGTGGCTTAAATACTTTTTTCACGTTTGGTTACCTGGGCTATTCTGATCTTCTTGCCTCAACAGGCAATAAAGAAACAACACTGCAGTAGCAGCAGCAGCAGCAACAGCAGC
Source organism: Rhineura floridana (assembly GCF_030035675.1). NCBI lineage: Eukaryota > Metazoa > Chordata > Lepidosauria > Squamata > Rhineuridae > Rhineura > Rhineura floridana. Next base: position 76,795,060 of record NC_084486.1, on the reverse strand, counting down.
AATAAAAACCAGCAGCAATAAAAACAGCTCTGTTGTCACAGTTATATTTCCTGAATACTAGTAGCACATTAACTAAGGATCATTTTGGGCTTTCTGTTGCATCAAGCTGATCACTTCTATGAACAGACTCTAAAGGTAAATGGTCTGAGTGCATAATATAGACAGTGTGATTCATTATGGGTCCAGTAAACCAGCACAAGACCCGCCGTGGCGCAGAGTGGTAAGCGGCGGTAACGCTGCCGAAGCTCTGCTCACGGCTGGAGTTCGATTCTATCAGAAGGAGGAAGTCGAATCTCCGGTAAAAGGGGTCGAGGTCCACTCAGTCTTCCATCCATCCGTGGCCGGTAAAATGAGTACCCGGCATATGCTGGGGGGTAAAGAAAGGCTGGGGAAGGAACTGGCAATCCCACCCCATATATACGGTCTGCCTAGTAAACGTCGCAAGACTTCACCCTAAGAGTCGGAAACTACTCGCACTATAAGTGCGGGAACACCTTTACCTTTACTTTAAACCAGCATACTTCAGTGCACTGATGTAGTTGTCCAGGGTCTCAGGGGGTCTTAGACCCTTTACGTTTTTGGAAGCAGGGTCCCAGCAGGGTCCCTAAGTCTTCAGCATCCTATGAGCCAATCAGCATGAAAGGAGAGTGTGTTAGCCACTGAGAAGAGTCTTCTAACATGGTTTATTGTCCTTTCCTGCTGATAGGAGCCAATCAGAGTAAAAGGAGGTGAGTCAGCCATGAGAAGACTCATTTCAGTAGCTAGCACTCTCCTCTTTCATGCTTATTGGTTCCTAGCGTTGTCTGTTGTTGTGGGAGAAGGTATTAACAAGGATTTCATTCTCAACCCAGCAGCAAAAAGGAGGGGTGTGGCTGTGACTATCATGAAGGGACCCTGCACTTCTGAATTTGCCACTATGTACTGCTTCAGTGTTTACAATAAATAATTTTTATGTATTATTTTCTTATTATATTTTCCTGGTGTCTGTCGAATAAAGCCCTAATAGAACATGGCTTATTATGTGAATTCAAGTTTGCTATGGAAAGTCTGTTTTGCAATGAATGGGATGAATCCCTGGCAGTCTGTGAGAGCTTCCATATTGTAGCATTTGGAGGGTGTTATGTAGCTATTTGTGTTTTTCATTTGGGCCATGTTTGACGAGAAGTCAGATGATCAGGTTGACAGCTTCTGAAGACAGTTGCATGACTGTGGCTACATTCAGACATTGAGTTTATTGCATTAGTTTTAATTGTTATAATGGTGGCGCTTCTGTCCCAATTTCTAACATTTACACTGCAACACCTGTTGCATTATGGAACTGTGGCTTTTTGACCGATATACTGCCATGTTGCACTAAATTTCATTCACACCAGTGGACAAGGTATGACACAACAATGAACGTATTTGAAAATGTTACTACTTCCCTACCCTTTCCACACATGCACACTTCTGTTCCACCATGATTTTCCTATAAAAATGGTGGGGGGAAACTGCACGTTATACTGCCCCAAATTTTTGTCAATTCGTTCCTGTGATTTTCTGGGTTAATGGGGATGCAAATTAATTTTTTTTCAGGAAGCAATTAAAACAGAAATGAATGCTAATCTTCCAGTATATTCTCCCTCCAGAAGTGGCTTTTATGTCATGTGACAGATCAAATAAAATGAGGAAATCATTAGATAAGAAAACATTGGGAAAATGGAATAAACTGCTGTCTGAATGCAGCCTGTGGAAGATTCCATAATGAACAAGACTTTTTATCTCCAGATAATGAAAAGGCTTATGAAGCTCTCTGCACACATATCAAGGCATTGTCTTACATACTTTTGCATATCAATGTGAGAAGGATTGCATGACTGAAAATTATGGATATATATCTCAGAACATTGCACAACTTCTGTGCTATGGTATCAATACATGCTAGATGATCTTGTGCATTGTAATCATCTGTGAGATGTTGGAGCTTTCACTGGCGAGTTGATCTATTGGATCATGACAATAGTCCTTTACACGGATGTTTTTCTCCATGTATAGACTTAAACACATGAAATGGGGGGAATAGGACTGTTCCTGGTCCCCTTTTCAGATGTTGTACAGGGGTAGGGCTGGTGGGGAAATTGACAAAAGGGGCAGGGCCAGATGGTACAATCTTGCTTCATACATATAGTCTAAGTATGAAGGAAACTGTCTGCAAAGCGCTAGCCCAAGACATTTAGCTGGCTGAAGTGGAGGATAATATGGTGCCTCTCTCAATTCCATATATAAAACCTTAACCCTACTGGCAGCTGAAACTTACTTCAATGCTGTAAACATCGTAATATCCTCTGCTGCACCTGAGGGCAGCAGCCTGTGTGATGCACACACAGCTCTATCATCCAACACCTCCCCACACCTCTCCATCCATCAGCATCAGCTGCCTAAGGCAGGTGCCTCACTCTGACTCATGGTAGGGCTGCCCTGGCTGGATTATTATATGTTGAGACACAGGAGTCTTCCCAGCAGGTACTGGATCAGAGCTTGTCACAACTCTTTAATAATGTTTGAGGGAATATATATGATAGCAGTATGAAAGCTTCCTTATCTGCTGTGAACCTGACAGAATGTGGCTGAAAGACTTCTCTCTTTTCTGCATTACAGCTTCAGGCCTGTTAGGTTTGTCTTCTGCAAATTGTTAGAAGTTCAGCTGCAAGTTTTCATATGCAACACAATAACATGGCTCCTAAAAACACTGCGGAATGACTGATACAGCACTTTGTCTGGTTTGATCTGGTTTGATTCAATGCTATAGTGTTTATGGTAAAACAGACATTTGATTGGTTTATCATGTACATTGCTCTGCCTTGTGGCTAACCATGTATATTTTACGGTGTCATCCATAAATTTCCCAAAGGAAATTTAGACCTAGTTCATTCTGGGGCATTATGGGGATGCAAAATGATATGGCCAACAGAGAAAATAGTGTAGAATACCTAAAGAAAATTCTGTGAAGTGGTCTTCTTCTTTTGGGTGTGGGGACTACTGAGAAAAGAACTTGTTTTCTCTAAAAAACATTTACTGAGAAATGTTGGTTCAATTTTATTGGGTTTTGCAATGATGTGCTAAACTACTACCAATGTGCAATAAGTTGTACTTGGGGTGTATAGTGGGAGGAAGGGTGGGATACAAATTTAATAATAATAATAATAACAACAATAATAATAAAAACTGAGAAAAATACATAATTGCAGGCTGAACTGTAATGCACATCTCAAAATGTTAAAAAGTGTCATGTGAATGTACCTTGAAATGTTGCAGCTCCATTAGCCACAGCCCACCACCACCACCATAATGGGCATTATTTTATTTCTTCCCTGCTTTTCCTTCCAAAGGGAAGCCCAAAGTGGCTAACATCATACAAAAACATGAACAATAGCAACAAGCAAAAAATGTGAAGAATTATCTGACAGTTCAATTAATAATTAATACAAAAATCCACAATACAATAGATCAGTGGTAGGGAACCTGTAGCTCTCCAGATGCTGTTGGACTCCAACTCCAATCAGCCCCAGCCAGCATGTACAATGTTCTTGGGAGTTGCACTCCAGCAACATCTAGGGTTAAAGGGTTCCCACCACTGTAATAGATCAGTAACCCTTTCAGGTTTTTAGCAAATAAGTGAAGTCAGGGTTGTGATTAATGAGAGATTTGCTGACCTCCAGGCAAAAGCTAGAAGCCATTGCAAAGCCTGAAAACAGTTTCCTTTTCCTGCTTGTCTGCACATCAGAAGTTGAGTGAGTATATAACTTTCAGCAGTAGCAAGATTGTCTTTCTAGATCTAGAACTAGATCTAGATCTTTCTAAATCTAGAACTGAAGAACACAACAGGATCTTGACAGGCATGCACACACAGTAAACAATTTCAATTATGATTATAATAAAAGTGCACATGCAGATTTTTTTAATTACTCGCAAAAATAGCATATTATACATTTTATCTTTCAAATAATTTTTGTACAGAAATTTGAAAAAGTGTATATGCTGCAGCATATGATGCCATTACAGTGTGTTATATTTTTCTAATTATAAGGAGTGAAGCAAGTTTAAATTTTCCTGGGCTATTGAAGAGGGTAGTTTATTTGTCTAATTCATAGCCTGTGGTGAAACCCTTCCCAATATGAAGCTTTCATCCTATACTCATTTTTCTGGGAGGGCAGCTGCAATGCTAATTCCACATACCTGTGAGTAAACTCCATTGAATTCAGTAAGACTTACTTTTGAGTAGACATGGTTAGGATTGTGCTGTAAATCAATGGGACTTTTGAGTGAACATAGCAAAAGATTGTGTTGAAAATCTTTTTCTCCCCCTCCAATACTTTTTTTTGTTTCGTAAGAAATTAGGCAGGGCTTACTTAGGTGTCACTGCTTTTATTTGGCAGGAAACTAATACTAATTCTTTATTTTAAAAATGTTCTGCAATGTCTAACTGTTTTTGATAATAAACTATTATATGGTGTGTAAGCATTTTTACATCTCCAGTGTGAATATGGAATCTTTCCAACAACTCTGTGAGGTAGGCTTTATTTATATGTTTATTATTTGATTTATATCTCACCCTTCCTCCCAGCAGGAGCCCAGGGCGGCAAACAATAGTTAAGAAATCAGAAGGCGGCTAGGACAGGGGAGAGCAGCTATGAGAGAACTAGAAAAGGTCCTCAAATGCAAAGTTGTATCACTGAACACCAAAGTCAGGGTCATTCAGACCATGGTATTGCTGATCTCTAGGTATGGATGTGAAAGTTGGACAGTGAAAAAAGCAGATAAGAGAAAAATCAACTCATTTGAAATGTGGTGCTGGAGGAGAGTTTTGCGCATACCATGGACTGCAAAAAAGACAAATAATTGGGTGTTAGAACAAAATGATGAAACTGAGGTTATCATACTTTGGACACATAATGAGAAGACATGATTAACTAGAAAAGACAATAATGCTGGGAAAAACAGAAGGGAGCAGAAAAAGAGGAAGATCAAACAAGAGATGGATTGATTCCATAAAGGAAGCTACAGACCTGAACGTACAAGATCTGAACAGGGTGGTTCATGACAGATGCTGTTGGAGGTCACTGATTCATAGGGTCGCCATAAGTCATAATCGACTTGAAGGCACATAACAACAACAAACAGAGACTTTAAAATACACTGAAACAAAACATCTTTAAAAACATTTTTTTAAAAAGCTTCCAAGACATCTTTGAAAAAAAAGTTTAAAAACATATTGTTTAAAATAAAATAAAAAGTTTAAAAACATATTAAAAAGCAATTCCAACACAGACGCAGACAGGGTTGGAAACCAAGGCTGCTCACAATAAGAAATAAATCCATTTAAAATCCAATAATCATGAAACAAGTATAAAACAGTTGGAAAACAGCTTAAAGTGACATTCTTCTGAATTTTGGGTTGGGTGAGTGACATTCCTTATCATATGAAGTTGCAGCCCTTTGCACGGTTCCCTATTTGAGTAAGTCCCATTGAATATATTGGGACTTGCTTCTGAGTAAACATGCATAGGATTGCACTATTAATATCTTCATAGGTTGTGTAAATAATAAACATCTTCTACATTAATGCTTATATAAATATTTCTTCATACTATGTCTCAATGCGGATCTGGTTTTTAACTATGGTTGTACATTATAATATCCTCTACATTTTAAATGTGCCCTTCTTGCTTGAGGTGGTCATGGTCCCTCTCTGTTGTTTTCACCTTCGGGGCAGATTAGGCTGAGAGATGGTGCATAAGTAAACTTTGTAGCTGATTTCCATTTTAAAAATTAATTAAAATGATTTATGTGCAGGCAAAATTTACAAAGTAATGTGATCCAGATAATACATTTAAAGCACATCCAACTTGCATTTAAAGTGCATGACTTCCCCCAAAGAATATGGGAAGTGTAGTTTCCCCCTCACAGTTATAGTTCCCACCACCCTTAACAAACTACAGTTCCCATGATTCTGTGGTGGGATTCATGTGCTTCAAATGTATATTGAATGTGCTTTAAATGATTGGTGTGGATCTGTCCTAGGCATGCTGTGCGTTCATTAGTGCATTGAAAAGAACAATGTTAAAATATACTTTTTTAAACAAGGGAAGGGCTGTAAATCAGTAGTAGGGCACATGCTTTCCATGAAAAGATCCAAAATTCAGTATGTGGAAAAGACTATTGCCTGGAAGTCTGGACAGCCAATGCTAGTTCATGACATCAGTACTTAGCTAGACAATACCAAGTGGCTTGAGTCAGTATATTATTATTATTTATTGAATTTATTAGTTCCCCATCTGGCTGGCTGTCCAGCCACTCTGGGCGACGTACAACATAGGCATACAATATGTAGGCATTAAAAATCTAAAAACAATGAAGATAAAATCTAACCCACCCCAAAAGCCTGCCTGAAGAGCCAGGTCTTCAAGGCCTGGTGAAAGCTCATCATATAAGGCAGATTCCTTTGTTCCTAAAAGAAGAAAGAGACCCAAGGGCCACAGTGACTGAAATTTATTAGTGTATTTTACTTACATCATTTATATACCACTTTATTGTAAAAAACCTCAAAGCAGTTTACAGAAGGAAATGAAAAAATAAAATAATTGGCAAAAACAGTTAAAAACAGGTATTAAAAACATTCAAAATAATAAAACTAACAATGAGTTAAAAACAGACAAAAAGCATAATAGCTTCTACATGCCTGGGTAGGCTTGCCTAAACCAAAAAAAAGTTTTTAGCAAGTGCCAAAAAGAGTACGATGAAGGTGTTTACCTAATGTCAATATGCAGGGAGTTCCAAAGCATAGGTGCTGCCACACTAAAGGATCCATTTCTTACAAGAGCAGAACAAGTACTATGTGGCACCCATAACATGGAAAGCACACCCTGAATTTGGCCTGGTAGCAAATTGAGAACCAGTACAGATTTCAGAGCAGAGGTATTACGTACTAACAGGGTCTCACTCATGTCAGCAATCGTGCCGCATCATTCTGCACTAACTGCAGCCCCGGGTCAGGTTGTGCTGCATGGGGATTTCTGTGCCCTTGGCTGCCAGTATTTTTTAGTTTTCATTTTTGGTTGCGAACCCTGACTGGTAGTGAGATGCTGAGTTTTCTGCCTTACTCATAGGAATATTGTTGTGTTTGGTATAGTATTGCACTTAGGAGATCATCATCTTTTTCTTTTTCTGTTTGCATTTCATTTACCGTTAACCTCACTCCCTTATGTCCATAGAAGCAACAACAGTGGTTCCATGTGGTCAGCTCAACCCTCTTAAACTCACTGTTGATTCACCTCGTGGTTTGCATGATGGTTTGTTTCTTGCTCAATTGTGGTAAAAGAGAATTCACTTACTGGGAAGTGTGGCTTCAACTGCTATTGTTCCCAACCTACTGCCTGTGAACATAGACCAAACCACGTGTGTTTTCTCTATGGCAATTATTATTCACTGGAATTGGGTTGGCTGTCAAACTGAGTTTATAGCAGCCTACACAGTAGGCAGGAAAGGTAAAGAATCTTCTTCACTCTTACTCATTTCTCAAACCTCTCTCTACAGTGAAGGGTCAAGTCTGTAAAGAAGTTTGGACCAGCCACATTAAAAGGCAGGCAAGGCATTCCAGGCAATGAGTTGCCAACTCTGCTTTGATGTTGATATCTTTGCAGAGGATCCTTAGTCAAGCCTCACCAACAGCACAATCCTAATCATATCTACTCAGAAGTAAACCCTGCTGAGTTCTATGGGGCTTAGTCCCTTAGTAAGTGTGTTTAGAATTGCAGCCTTCAGGGACATCCATCCAGAGTTTGGAAAAGTTACTTTTTTTGAACTACAACTCCCATCAGCCCCAGCCAGCATTGCCACTGGATTGGGCTGCTGGGAGTTGTAGTTCAAAAAAATAACTTTTCCAAGCTCTGCATCCATCTTTACTCCGGAGTGCTTCCATCTAAAATCTCCACAATACTAGGCTCCCTTCTTCCTACAATGGCCTTTTGGTGACTGGCCTGACCTGAGGGCACTTAAACCCTTCTTGCCAGAAGCAAGTAGGATAGATCTCTAAGCAGGTGAGAAGGAATGATCCTGTCACTTCAGCTGGACCTGGGAACACCTTCATTTAGCTAAGTTTTCTATCTTAATTTCCAATCAGAGATTTTTTTGTTTGAGTGGTTGATACTTAATGTATCATGCAACTGTGGTTGATACTTAATGTATCATGCTTAATGGCATCACTAGGGCCTGCCCTGTGACATCACTAGGGCCTGCCCTTGAAATCTCAGGGTTTGGGATGCTTCTGACCTGGCAACCTTAGTGGCAATGGTTGTGGCTGTCAGCTCTACACTGCGTCAGCAGTGCCGTTGGGGGCTGGAATTCCTGGGTGGTTGGCAGGGAAGCAAAGTCCTTAGCCGGCAGTCTGGCCATAAATCTGCCAGGTCTAGGAGGAGGGGAGCTGATAAGGGCCAGGCTTGTCCGAAGTGTACTTGCCAAGTCAGGAGTCCAGAAGCGAGGTCAGTAGAGGTCCGGGATCAAGTGCCAAGGGGTCAGTCCAAAAGAGGTTGCAAGAAAACTAGGAACACACAAGCCACACCTGACATTGCAGTCAGCAATAAGCTGCAGCCAAGGTGTGCCTTATAAAGAGCAGGGTTGACAGCAGGTGTGAGCCCTCAGCATTTGGGCCTTAAGGAGTCAGGCCTGCCCCTCTTCTGCCTGACCTTCTGCTGTCTACGTTCTGCAGGTGAGGGGGGAGTATCCTGTGCACTGTCTGTGTCTGACTGCAGGGCCTCTGCTGTATCTGGGGTGCTCTGCAGCTGAGGGGCAGAAGGAGCTGGATTCTCAGGAGGCTCCTCCGTGTCTCCTGCTGCTCCTGGGTCCGCTGCTGTTACTCCCGAGTCATCCTCATCTGAGGAGTCCTCTGACGGGGCCATGACAGTGGCCTGGAGGATGCTCATATGGTGCCCTTGAGAACACAACAACAGTCTCAGCCAGCGGGCACAACAGTCTCAGCCAGTCACCAGGCTTGAAGTTTCAAGCAGGCCTACTTGAGAGTCAGCTGGTTTCCTCAGGTGTAATAAGAAATCAGACAAGGTCTCTCACCCTATTCCTTTCCTGCTGCTGGAATCACCCTCCTTCATGCAAGAAGCTCCAAGTTTACAGCAGAAATTAAATCTGTATTAATTGGTGCAATAGAAACTTACGTTTCCAGACTGATGTATGTGTTACTCTTATACTGGGTAATGCTGGGTTGATTTGGGAGCAGGGCCACACTTTTAACCCTTTCCCAATGTCGTGTCTGTTTCCTCCAACAACTGGGTGTCTTACTTGCGTAGATCCCTACATGTAGGAAGCAGCTCATGCACTGAGATTTCTTTATAGACAACTGAACATGATTTATTTATTTATTTATTTATTACATTTATATACCGCGCCATAGCTGAAGCTCTCTGGGCAGTTTACAGCAATTATGATGCATGATTATTAAATGAAGCAGATGTGATGTTGGGGATGAGGCTCAAAGCAGGGCCGGCTCCAGGCATGCTGGGGCCCTTGGGCATCAGCTTGCCTTGGGCTCCTGCGCACGCGCACATATGCATGCACGCACACACACCCCACGCCCCACCTACCTGTCTGGTGTCTTTTACCATTGCCCTTAACAAAGATTGTGGCTGCAGATTCCCTAAGGGGATGATGCCTCTGCCGCCATCTTTGTTGATGGCACGTGTGTGTGCTACGCACACGCATCTGTCCAATCAACTAAGATGGTGGCAGGGGCTTCAGTACCTTAGGGAAACCGCAGCCGCCATCTTCATTAAGGGCAACGATAAAAGACAGCAGACAGGTAGGTGGGGGGCATGGATCTCAGAAGGGGAGCGGAGGGGCAGCTGAGGGGCCCCCTGTAGCTCAAGGGGCCATCAGGTCAGTGCTCCACCTGGCCGCCCTTTAGAACTGGCCCTGGCTCAAAGCATCCCCCCTACTCCCAGTTCAACATGCAATTGGTCTATCCACGAGTGATGCATACCTAGAACTATAGAACTCACAAAATCATAACTGGCGAAGTGAATATTTTCCTTGCTGAACATTTTCCATGTCAACAAATTGTTGTGTTAAAAGAGTCCATATATAGGTACTGTCTTTTTTCAGTTCTGGAAATCGTATGATTGCTTACTAATATTTTTTGCCTCAGTTTGTCAGAAAACTGGGGATGTGTGCTGGAAGATACCGGCATTCAAAGCAATTAGAAGAGGTTGACTAACAAGATGCAAATCTCAAATCTGAAAAGATTAGACTACAGAGCAATCATTTGTTTGAAAAGATCAAAGATGTCTATGCCTTGCCTTGAAGTGTAATTAATTTCTACAGAGATGTACTTCATTACAATATAGGCAGCTGAGCTGATTTCAAAACGTTTGCCCAGGTTAGACAGTGCCTTGAATTCAAACATTCCCGCATGTTTAAAGAAGCACTTATTCTTTCCATTTTTATAATTTTCTCCAGAGAGACATTTCTGACAGCTGAAATAGAGCCAGTAAATTTCTTTTCCATTAAGTTACAAATTGTACAACAGTATACTACAGTAATTACACCATAAATCTTATTGCTATGAAGTTTGAGACTTAGTTTTTACTTCCTAAGAAACAATATAAGTGGAAAATAAAAATCTTTGCAGTATGTGTACATGTACACCCTGATCCAGTAATATTTTGTGAGCTCTGGTGGGCATGTCAAAATTCCTGCACCCCTAGGGCTACCCATTCACTTCAGCAGAGAGGGCAGTTTATATGAACAAGGAAATGTATGTGTGGAGATGGTACTTCCACTGAAGTAAACAGAACAGACTACATGAGCAGGGATTCTGGGTGGATATCAGAATACACTTGTGTCTCTATGTAATGTTGACACATTTTCCTGATATTATTGCTTGGTTTTAGTTTTTATGTGCAATTAACTTGAAAGTTCCAGAACTTCCCAAAAGAAGTGCAGCAAGATCTAAGGCTCCAGGCCTGTATTCACATTAGATGTACAATCAAGTGATTTCACTGGTTCATAAGCATGAACAACTGCATGCACATCTTGAGTTCCTTGGTAAAGTAATTTTATGTTCTAGCTAGCCAGAAGAGTGTATGATGTATACTGTCAAAAGAACAGGGAGAATGGTAGAATAAGATCTTTTAAAAGTGTGGAGATGGGGATTATAAATATTTTGTTTAAAATGCTTTATATAGTGATGATTTTTTTTAAAAAAAATGTAAAGCTCAGAGAATACAACTGTATTATCATGTGATTCAAATAATTCAGCATTGTCCCATCACTTTTTTATTTTTTATTTTTAAATATGCCTATATAAAAAACTCAAAAATCAATAAAGAAATAAAGAAACAATGTGATTACATGGAGCAGATTACACTAGTATCTCAATCTGTTAATCAAATAATATTTAGCTCTTGCTTGAATCCAGGATGTGCTTGGAATGAAGTAGTAAGAAGTACTGTGAGATAACTTGCCCTCCTTCTGTGTCATGAAATCCGTTCAGTAAAAGAAGAAATTGGGTTGTGTTAGCCAAAATTCCACAATAAGATCTTACTGCTGTTGTTCTACTACCACTACTATTATAGCACAGCAATGCAATGTAAAGCAGAGTTCTTCAGCCTCTGATGTTGTTGGACTACAACTCCCATTGGCTAAACAGGTGTAATCTGGGGACCCAAGGTTGAAGAACTCTGCTCTAAAGGGTATCATTAAGCAAAAAGAAAAATAAAGAAAGAAGGGAGACCACAGATAAAGGGGGTATGGGAATAAAAAGAAACGAAACAAGGAATGGACATTTAGATCACATTATGCCAGTGCATTACTAGCTGCATTGACTCCCAGTCTGTTGCTGGACCCAGTTTAAAGTGCCATTTGGGAACATAGCTGCTTATACTGAACCGTCTATGGCTTATCTATACTGACTGGCAGTGGCTTTTCAAGATTTCAGGCAGGATGCTAGGAATGGAACTGTTTGCATTCAAAGCAGATGTTCCACCACTGAGCTACAGCCTTTCCTGTTTTAACTTCCAAAGCTCTAAATGCTTAGGACCAGGTTTCCTGAAAGTTTGCATCTTCCCACATATGACTATCTAAATCTTAAGATTTTGTGCTCCGTGCTCCTGACAAAGACTGGGACAGCGGGGTGTGTTTGCAGCCTGGGCTGCCATTGATGAGGGTGGCTGACGTGGCCAGGGCCCGCACTCACATGCTGTGCATGATTGTGGGAGAAGTGGGGTGACACAGCTGATTTAAGCTTGCGCTGCCCACAAGCCTCCCTCTTTGGCTTGCGGGGAGAGGGATGGTGCAGCGGAGTGACATCTAGCCCCCCCCTTGATCGGTCTGCTCCCCACACAAGTGATCCGCTGTTTTTTAATCTGCGTTGAGGGAGGGGGGCTGGACAGTGGAGCATTTTTCCACCCTAGCCTTGATCAGCGGGTTGGTGGTCCCCACCCCCCTTCATGGGGGAAGCTGATTGGCTGTTGGTAGCCAGCTAGCGGCTGCAGCGATACCCCCTGGTTGTCAGTGGTGCTGTTTGCCGCTCCATGGCCCTGCCTCCTATGTGGTAGGGGCCCGCACAGGGCACAAGTAGGCCTTAGGCAGCAGGCCTTTTTGGTGCACCTGCCATTTTGAGTTCAGGCACCATTTTGTTCTCTTGCTGCACCTTTTGAGGGTGGTTTGTGCAAATGGGGGGCAATCAGGACACGTGGGTGGCTGCTCTGGGGGAGGGGGAGGCTGGCACGGGTACTATCTTGGGCCAGTGCCATTTAAAAGCCCCCTCTTCTTCTGTTTCTTTTTATTTTATTTTAGTTTTATTGTTATTATTATTATTACTATTAATTTTTATTAATTATATGTTTCACAGGCATGCCTCCGAAGAAAGGACTGGGGGGGCTAAGGGTAAAGGTAGGGCCCTTAGGCCTCCCCAAACGTCCTCCTCCAGCTGCATCTGAGGAGGAGGAGGTCAAGGGGTGACCATTGGCTGCAATCCTCACCTGCCCGGAGGCACTGGAACATCATAATACGCAGGCTGGGGGGAGGGTTCAGGGACTTTGGCTACCCAGCCAGCTAGACAGGCCAAAGTGGGTAAGAAAGTTGCCAATCAGGTTGCTAACTACAGTGCTTTGGCCTTAATTTTAGCCCGGCTGGATGCACTGGAAGCAGGATTTAGTGGGGTTACTCTGGCTTCAGTGAGGGGTGAGGAGAGGGTTCAGCCAACTTCAGAGCAATATCCTGCTGTGGGGCCACCCCAACAGTCCTGTCAGGTGAGCCTGCCTATTCATCTCAACAGCGGGGCTGGCCTGGGTGGGGGTCATCTCCTGGGGGGTTTCCGTACTGGCCCATGGGCCAGGCTTGGCCTTCTTCACCCCCTATAGCAAGATGTGAGGTCTACTCAGGGGATCATACAGGGAGCTGAGGATGTGGCACACTCCCAACAGCCACTTATGGCTATGTGCGAGCAAGTGTGGCAGCCCCAAGCAGCAGGTCAGTCCACTCTGGCAAATGAAGCTCCTTCCACTGTTCTTGACCAGCACTCTGGTTCAGCCAGTTCAATAGCTGTAGAGGACCCATTGGGAGCAGTTGTGGAGAACGCCATTCCCTTTAGGGAGACATCAGCACCTCTGGGTTTTCATCTGCTCCCTACAACAAAAGAAACAATTTGGCGGGGGGAATATGTAGATGTATTTTCTCTGCTCTATCTGGAGCCTCCAAAAAAGGATAAGGAAAAGGGAGAGGATAGGGAGTACAATCATCCCAAATGCAAAAAGGTAGACAGGACTTGGGGCAATTAGTTGTCAATACCTAGACATCATATATTGGTTACACAGAGTTTAGGGATCTGTGTGGTTGTCGTACAATGAGGTCTTTCGTATGAGGGTAGCCTTTGATACGGCATTACCCTGGAATAAGAAGAAACCGGATTTGTGGCTTCAGTTTATGGTGTCTGCCAGGCCTGTGATTCCCAGGACAGGAATGACAGTGGGCACCTTTTGCTTTAGCAACCGATAGTACATCCATGTCATTTTAAGCATGAGTGTGCCATCTGCGGCAGACCTCACTCCTGCACCAGCTGCCCTCGTGGCTGGCCCTTTAAGGGTGGGGCTCGGAAGCACCAGGGTTGTAGGAAGCAGCCTCCTCCAGCGGCAGCTTCAGGAAAAGGGGCCCTCCCCAATTAAACTGCATGCTCTTAAAGCACTGGTGATGGGTTATCCATCCACTAAGGAAGCACAGTTTTTGTTGCAAGGTTTTTCGTTTGGTTTTCAGATCCCATATTTAGGCCTGTGGATAGTCTTCATGTCTTGCAATCTCAAGTTGGTTGCAGGGCTTGAAGGCATGGTTAAAGACAAGATTAAAAAGGAAGTTCAAGCTGGTCAGGTGCTGTGTCCCTTCCCATCCTCCTTACCTCTTTGTTGCGGGTCTCACCCTTGGGTATAGTTCCTAACAAGGCGGACGGTGAATTTTGCATATTCACAATCTTTCATATCCCCAGGGTAGGTCAATTAATGATTTTATTCCAGGGAAGTTGTGCACAGTTCACTACACCTTCTTTGATTTTGCTGTGCACATGGTGCGCTCTTGCAGCATAGAGGCCCTTATGCGAAAATACGACATTAGGTCTGCCTTTCAACCCCTGCTGGTCCATCCAGAGGATTTTGAGTTGCTAGGCTTTTCATTTGCAGGTCAATTTTATGTTGACCGTGCATTGCCAATGGGCTGCTCAATTTCTTGCTCAGTGTTTGAGTGTTTCAGTTCCTTTTTGGAACCTAGCTGGACTTTGTGGTGCATTATTTGGATGGTTTTCTATTTGCTGGCCATAGAGATTCAGGTGAGTGCCATTATTTGATGTCCCAGTTTTACAAGCTTTCAGAGGAGTTGGGCATCCCATCGGCCACCAAAAAGGCTGAGGGACACTCACCCGTACTTACCTTTCTGGGCATTGAGATTGACTCCAGGGCTCAGTGTTGCCGGCTTCCCGGGGCTAAGCTCAATGCACTGTGAGAAAGGATTGGGAATGTGACTCAGGCAAGGAAAGTTTCCCTTGCCACCCTCCAGGAGCTGGCCAGGCATTTAAACTTTGCATGGAGGGTCATTGCACCTGGAAGGGCATTCTTGCGGTGGGTGTATGACACCATGGCTGGGTTTTCACAGCCTGACCATAGAGTTTGAGTTACGGCTGCCTTGCACGCCGATTTGGCTGTGTGGACATCCTTCCTTCAGGAATTCAATGGAATGTCCTTTTGGTGGGAAGATAGCCTTCCAGAGGCTGAGTTGCAGGTCCATTCAGATGCAGCTGGTTCTTTTGGCTTTGGGGTGATTTTTGGTGCTTCTTGGTGTAAGGGTAGCTGGCTGGAGGCATGGGTTCGGGATGGGTTAACCAGGGACTTAACCTTCCTCAATTTTTTTTCCTATTGTGGTGGCAGTGCACTTGTGGGCTGTTAAGCTATGGAATTCCACTGTACATTTCTGGTGTGATAATATGGCC
This sequence comes from Rhineura floridana, assembly GCF_030035675.1. Taxonomy (NCBI): domain Eukaryota; kingdom Metazoa; phylum Chordata; class Lepidosauria; order Squamata; family Rhineuridae; genus Rhineura; species Rhineura floridana. Next base: position 76,779,546 of record NC_084486.1, on the reverse strand, counting down.
ACTGTTCAAGTTATCAACTCCCTTACATCCAAGAACCCCAGTGTCATGTGCATGGTTAGGGTGTTCTTCCTTCAATGTCTCCGTTTCAATATTCTCTTTTGGGCACGGCATATCCCGGGCATTGATAATAGCATTGCTTATGCTCTGTCGCGGAACCAGATGGAGAGATTTCGCCAGCTGGCACCGTTTGCAAGGGCTCAGCAGGATGTGGTCCCCCCCTCACTTTGGGAGATTGGAGAGCAGAGTCGGAGAGGGCGATAGGTCTATCACTTGCCCCCAGCACGCTTGCCAGTTATAACAGAGCAGGTAGGGAGCTTCATGACTTTAGAGTCATCAGGGGCTATCCACAGTTATGGCCCATTCCAGTTGATCATTTACTGGAATTCTTCATGGGAGGCAGACAACGGGGCCTTTCAGTCAGAACCCTAAGGGGTAAGTTAGCTGGTCTTTCCTTTCTTGCCAAAGCCCAGGGTGCCATAGATTCCTTGGAGTATGCTGGAGGGCTGGGCCAGGGAGCACCCCCTTTTCCTGATACTAGGTGGCCTTTTTCACCGCAACTGCTCCTGGGGTTATTAGGGCAATGGAAATGTTCTTCCCCCTTTGAGGTGTGTTTGTTTCATGCCGCTGCCCTTACATTGTTTTTCAGGGCATTCAGGGTAGGAGAGGTGGTTGCCAGGTCAAAGACAGATGGCTCCTTTTGTGCCTTGTTAATTTCAGATGTTAGGCTTGTAGAAGGGTGGGCTAACATTTGGCTGCGGTGGTCTAAGACCAACCAGCAGCATACAGACCAGACAGTGGTCTTGTCACCTGCATCACAGGTAGACATTTGCCCAGTTAGGGCACTGGAGCGTTTTATGTTGGTTTGGGGATCAGGGCCTGGTTATCTGTTTGTACATGTGACCGGCCAGCTTCTAGACTAACCTACCATGGAATTAAGTGAGTCCCACTCACACCTCAGTTTGGCCCAGTGAAATCCCAAGATATGCACTGAATGCTAGAGTCTGTGAAATTCAATCACAACTCAGTTATGATATATTTCGGTCCTTGCCTATTGATATTGCCCATTTTTTATTTTTTATTTGAAAACAAGCAATGCCACATAAAAAACCACAAATACATAAAAGACAGCAGTAAATAGCCATTCTTGATCAATCAGTCCATGAACCAAGAAACAAAACATAGAATAGCAATATCCAATGCGAGAAAAAAAGGAAAGAAGAAAAGAGAAGGCCTCCTTAAAGATACACATAATTTTAGTTATTAATTTATTTATTTTTATTTATTTATTTTATTCAGCTTATATCCCGCCCGACTAGCAAACAGCTCTCTGGGCGGCAAACATAGAAACATATACAATAATAAAATTACAAGATCAATATAACAAATATAAAAGTACACCATCTAAAATAAAAATTACAACATTTACATAAATAACTTAGATTAAAATGCCTCAGAGAAGAGAAAGGCTTTAACTTGGCGCCGAAAATATAATAGTGTTGGCGCCAGGTGTACCTCCTCGGGGAGACTATTCCACAATTCGGGTGCCACCACTGAGAAGGCCCTCGATCTTGTTACTACCCTCCGGGCCTCCCTATGGGTCGGGACCCGGAGGAGAGCCTTTGTAGTAGACCATAGTGTACGAGCCGGTTCATAACGGGAGAGGCGTTCCTGCAGGTATCGTGGTCCCGCGCCGTATAAGGCTTTATAGGTTAGTACCAACACTTTGAATCTGGCCCGGTAGCATATTGGAAGCCAGTGCAAGCGAGCCAGAACAGGTGTTATATGCTCAGACCGCTTAGTTCTTGTTAGCAGTCTGGCCGCCGTATTTTGCACTAGCTGTAGCTTCCGAACCGTCTTCAGAGGTAGCCCTACGTAGAACGCGTTGCAGTAGTCCAAACGTGAGGTTACCAGAGCATGAACCACTGATGTAAGGTCCTCCTTACTCAGATAGGGACGTAGCTGGGCTACCAACCGAAGTTGGTAGAACGCATTCCGTGCCACCGAGGCTACATGGGCCTCAAGTGATAGGGAAGAGTCTAAAACGACTCCCAAACTACGAACCTGATCCTTTAGGGGGAGTGTAACCCTGTCCAGGACAGGGTATGTATCCACCATCTGACCAGAGAAACCATCCACCAGCAGCATCTCAGTCTTATCAGGATTGAGTCTCAGTTTGTTAGTTCTCATCCAGTCCATTGTCGCATCCAGACAACGGTTCAGCACATCGACCGCCTCACCTGAAGAAGATGAGAAGGAGAAGTAGAGCTGCGTGTCATCAGCGTACTGATGACAACACACTCCAAAACTCCGGATGACCGCACCCAACGGCTTCATATAGATGTTAAAAAGCATGGGAGACAAGACCGAACCCTGCGGGACCCCATATTGGAAAACCCACGGGGTCGAGCAATGTTCCCCAAGTATTATCTTCTGGAGATGGCCCGCCAACTAGGAGCGGAACCACTGCCAAGCAGTGCCTCCAACAAGCCTCTCCAGAAGGATACCATGGTCGATGGTATCAAAAGCCGCTGAGAGATCAAGGAGAATCAACAGAGTTACACTCCCTCTGTCTCTCTCCCGACATAGGTCATCACACAGGGCGACCAAGGCCGTCTCAGTGCCAAAACCGGGTCTGAAACCCGACTGAAATGGATCTAGATAATCGGTTTCATCCAATAGCGCCTGGAGCTGGTCAGCAACCACTCGTTCCAAGACCTTGCCCAAGAATGGAACATTTGCCACTGGTCTATAGTTGTTAAAGTCCTCTGGGTCCAAGGAAGGTTTTTTCAGGAGTGGTCTCACTGCCATTTCTTTCAGACAGCCAGGGACCACTCCCTCTCGTAAAGAGGCATTTATCACTTCCTTGGCCCAGCCAGCTGTTCCATCCTTGCTAGTTTTTATAAGCCAAGAGGGGCAAGGATCAAGTACCGAAGTGGTTGCACGTACCTGTCCAAGCACCTTGTCCACGTCCTCGAACTGAACCGACTGAAACTCATCCAACAAAACATGACTAGACTGTGCTCCAGACACCTCATTAGGACTAACTGTCATAAAATGGGAATCTAGGTCCCGACGAATGCATAAGATCTTATGCTGGAAGTGCTCAGCAAACTCATTACAGCGAGCTACCGATGTATCTGCCATGTCCTGTGGGCCAGGATGGAGTAGCCCTCGGACAACTCTAAAAAGCTCCGCTGGGCGGGAGAGAGATTACTTAATAGTGGCGGCAAAATGTTGTTTCTTCGCCGCCCTCACCGCTCCTACATACCGCTTGGTAGAAGCACAAACCAGCGCATAATTGCATTCGTTGGGAGTTCGTCTCCTACTCCGCTCAAGCCGTCTCCTATCTTGCTTCATCGCTCTTAGCTCCAGAGTATACCAAGGAGCTGTATGAGCTCTACAAAGGAGAGGGCGCGCAGGAGCGATCGTGTCCACTGCCCGGGTCATCTCTGCATTCCACAGATTAGCCAGGGCTTCGACAGGAGCGCCAGTCCTATCAGCCAGAAAATCCCCCAGAGCCCTTTGAAAACCATCAGGATTCATTAGTCTCCGGGGGCGGACCATTTTAATAGGTCCCCCACCCTTGCAGAGGGAAAAGGCCACTGAAAGTCTAAACTTCAGCAAGCAGTGATCTGACCATGACAAAGGGAGAGATGTAAGACTCCCCACATCCAGATTACTATCCCCATGTCCAGTAGTAAAAACAAGGTCGAGAGTATGCCCCATGTTGGGCCACTAACACGTTGAGACAGCCCCATGGTTGTCATGGCGTCCATGAAGTCCTGAGCTGCCCCAGACAAAGAAGCCTCGGCATGGATGTTGACATCCCCCAGTACTAATAGTCATATTAAGTTGTCATATTGGTAATAAATTTTATAATATAAGAAAGGGAGCTTAGCAGATCCATATTTCCTATTCCAAAAAGTCTGCTATAGTTTCCATTATTGGTCACATCTATTACTTGGATCAAAAGAACCAAGGAATCTTACTCAGAGCTGCAAGTTCCCATACTTTAATATACATATCACTATTTCAAATCTGGGACTATTTTTTGTTTCCATATTTTAGTGTACAATATGCTAGTGACCACTATCAACTTTTTCATTTGTAAGTGGGATGACCACTGACGTTTTTCATTTGAATATTAATAAAAAGAAGATACTTAGGTTAGGCTGGGCATTAGCAGAGCACTCAACTGCAAAAGGAAAGGAAGACTGTATACAACTTTAAAATGTGATTTACCATTGTTCTTCCTATTTATCATTTTATTACCATTTAGAACTGTAAAATTTTCATAACAATAAATACATTGATCAGAAAACTGAAGTACAATGAGCCATTATTACAATTACTACAATTGCACATGTGATAAATTCACCTATTCAGGATTCTTTTCTAAGAGTTTGTAGTGCCACTTCAGGACAAGAAACCACTCTAGAATTATCCTTGGTCTGCTGGAAGTCTGACTGCACCCACTCTATCATTTACATAAGCTAAAAAGGAAGCCAGATTACTATGAACTGATCTTGTTTTCATAGACACCTGCTTCTCTGGCTGTGATGTGATAGTTGCTCTGAGAGTGCTACCTGCCAGTCTGGAGAACCAGCCTTGGATTGTGTTAACATGAGCATGTTTTCCATTGTTTAGCTATAATTAAGTTTTCTTGCAGGCTCTTTGCTTTTGTTGGTTGTGAAGAGATAAGCCAATCACAGTCAGCAAGTGGATAATTGAGATGAACCAGTTTTACTGATACTAACTTTGCTCTATTTATAGCTAGTTGAACAATTAAGTGTAATTAATATGTCTGGTGAAATGTATTAATGAAATGTATTCTATTCTCAGTGCTTCTGTTCCATAATATGATGTTGTAGTAGCAGCAGTACCAAATCAAGTATTCAGTGAAGATGCATGCAGCATTATTATAATCAATTGGCATTCTGTTCACTGACAATTGGTTGCATCAAAGTCACTCTTAAGCCAGACCTAGCAACATTTAACAATGTATGCATAAGTTGACAGTGATTAAGCACATGGACTCCAGTCTACACCATTTTTTAATTGGGGCATTGCCTGGTGTCCAAAATATGTCCTAAAATTAAATGTGACATTCAATGACACAAACAAGAAAGAGAAGAAATGTTCCTTAACCACCAATTAACACTGAACATGTTTAGCTGAAAAAGACCTGAACGGTTGCAACCCATCTGAGAAATGAATATTTCAGCCCACAATGTTTATATCTCAAGCCTTAAAGTATAAACATTGTGGGCTGAAATATCAATAAGGTATTAAGGTAGTTTTATTGTGGCTGGAACAAATGTTCATTGGAAATATGTTTAGGAAGCCATTAAAAACAATACCGTACTGAAACGTTTGCCTTTATGAGGGAATGAAACTCTTCAGGCATAATGCATTTTGTGCTTGGGTTGTGTTTAAGGGCTGTTCTTGCCAGGAAGTTTGAAAGGTCACAGGAGGTTCAAAAGTAAAGCTCAGGGGTGAACATATAATAAAGCAAAAACATATGACAAATAGTCACCACAGTTTCCAAGAAATATTTGGTAATCAGATATCAGTAGACTAGCAGTCACCAACCTTTTTGGACCAGAGGGCACATTTCAAATTTTGAGAGAGTGCTGGGGGCATCAGTCATAAAATGGCTTGCCATGCGGGCATAGCATAACATGCAATGGCTGCCAAAGGGGTCTAACACAAAATTAGAGAGTGATCATGGTGAAACTTTCCTCATAATTGTATTTCCAGCCCTACAGCTGTTAAAAGGCACAAGAACCCTGTTTGCCCCCAATGCCAACCCTAAACCAAAGCCTAGGCTGCCATCCTGTACCCTCTTACCTGGAAGTAAGCCCCATTAAACACAAACAGACTTACTTCTGAGTAGAAATGCATACCATTATACTGTAAGTACTATACAGTGAGTTCTTAATGAGTCTCTGGTTTTTAGCTCCTGCAAAGCAGAAAACATGACTAAGCCTCTTTGCAAAGTTTTCATGTTTGCCTTTGGGGGAGGGGAGGGATTTTAAACATTTATCCACACTTATTAATTTCTAGGCATTACCTGATCTAAGGTGAACCCAGCACAGGAAAGATGCATCCTGGTTGTTAGGGAAAACAGAAGGGCAAACTGACAGGCAGGAGCAGCCAGGCTGATTCATTTCACAGAAATTGGGAAGAAATGTACATGTACATTTTGCTTCATAACTTTCTTTCTAGAAGGGCTAGAGGCTTACTTTAAAAAAAAATGAAGCTCAGAATCTGTGCTACCTGCTTGGGGCACCCCTAAGTGCCATGGCACCTGCGGGTGATGAGTTGGCAACCCCTGCACTAGACCATCTACTGCGTTTATAAGACTACATGAAAGAGTATATAAGAATAGGTCAACAAGATCAAGCTGTATATACTGTAACCATTTCTAGAATACCTACATGCAAAGAATGGGGAAAAAATCAGAAACCTAATAGATGTAACAAGGAAGGTATGGAACAGTTAAATATTGTTAAACTAACAAGCTTACAAATGCAGAGAGATTTAGGGAAAGCATAAACAAGTGGAACCTAGTAACATATTCAAAGAGAGTTGGGAATTGCAGGGAAGGGAATTGATTATATGTATTTATGATGACATGAAATTAATGTGCTTAAGATAAAGTCAAACGTTTTAAACAAAATGAAGAACAAGTTAGACACTCATTCCTCAAAAAAGTAATAAATTACAAGTAATTCTTTTTTGTAACTAATTACTTCCAAGCTCTAGATGGTACCCATTGTTTTGGAGTACCAGTGCCTCTTTTTTGGCTGCTCATGGTAACTATTTTGTGCTGGCACCCATAGCAATTTTATCAAGGTATGAGTACTGGCACCTCATTTTTTTTTTTTTTTACGAAAAAAGCACACTCTAAAGTGAAGAGATCTGCAAATAAGCATCTAACTGTAGCGCAAGGTATATAAGTATTTGCCTTATCATGGAATTGATCATGGTTAGGATTTCAGTCCAATATAATTAATTGCACATGTAACTCCATTGTTTGGTAGCCTTTGCCAACCAGGTGCCCTCCAAATGTTTTGGACTATAACTCCTATCAACCCCATCTGGATAATGCTGATGGGAGTTGTAGCCTCAAGCACTGGAGGGCACTAGTTGACAAATGCTAATTTCCAGTGTATCAGAGAACACTGTGTGCCTACCTTCTTGCAGGTGCTTCCATTATGTGGACTTTTGCCATTATGTTTAACATTATTTGAAATTAAGACATGATCTTTCGCTGTCTTGTTTAATTTCATGGTGGAATTCTATCCATCAAAGATGACACAAAGGTTTGAGGAGGCTGATTATATAGACAGAACTTCATATCCCCCCTGAGAATTTCTGAACAATCATTTTACTCCATGCTTGAAGCACAACTGACATATGAAATAAGAAATCTGATTTCTTACTGAAAAATCTTGCTTGGTGGTGATGATCCAATAAGCAGATATTTCAGGTCAAGACACTTTTTTTTAATGCACCACACTTAACAGGAAGCATTTCTTTCAACTTCTGAATGGCAGAGTGTTTAATATCATAAGGATCATTAATAGAAATGTGGGCGAAAGAGACAAAACTAATTGCAAACCTCCTAGTTTGGTTTAATTTAGTTGCCTCTCCCTTCCAATCAGTGGAAGGTAGTGGAAGTCTAACATCTAGAAGACACCAGCTTCAGGAAAGCTGCTTCTGGATCTATATAATGGAAGGGAGAAGAAAAATATTGTTTAGCAGCATGACAACATGTGAAGTGGGGTGGGTAGCAAATGTATTTTTTCTATCTTACCGCCAAGACAAACTAATTGGCTCAGTATCCATGACAGTGGTGGAGTTCAGAGGTTAATACCACCACACACAAAACACAAAAAAGTCCCTGATATTGACACAGAATAAAGTTCTACCTGGAAGCAAGTATCACTAATTCAGTGGTATTTCAGTGGTGTTTTGTTCTGAGTAAACATGCATAGGATTGCACTGTATCTGAAGTAGCAGTTAAGAAAAAGTAGCAGTTAAGAAAACAAACAGTTAAGAAGTGGGGTGGGTAGCAAATGTATTTTTTCTATCTTACCGCCAAGACAAACTAATTGGCTCAGTATCCATGACAGTGGTGGAGTTCAGAGGTTAATACCACCACACACAAAACACAAAAAAGTCCCTGATATTGACACAGAATAAAGTTCTACCTGGAAGCAAGTATCATTAATTCAGTGGTATTTCAGTGGTGTTTTCTTCTGAGTAAACATGCATAGGATTGCACTGTATCTGAAGTAGCAGTTAAGAAAACATGAAGAAACATACATGGCACCAGTGTTGGAAAACAGGGCCCTGGTACAGTAATAATACAGAGACATTTGAAATGTTTGAAATCTGTTCAGAAACTGTAATTGAGTATGTGCTTCATTTCATTCACATGGTTCAGGTTTGTTTAAAGTACATATAAAAATCCATGAAAAAGCTGGCTCCGTTTAAATACAAGAAAAGTACTTAAGCTGTTGAGCCTCAGCTCTCCCAGAAGAGACAGGAAGGGGGGAGGCATGAGTTTCAGGCGCCTCCGCTGCCAGAAGACACAGAAGACTTGGGAGTTGTTGAGTCTGAGCGGGACCTTGGGGGGGGGGAAGCGAGCCTGAATTCCAGTCAGTTCCCACGGATGGCACAATCTCCGAGGAGGAGAGCGCGCCGCCCCCAGTTGCTGCTGAGGACCTGTTGGGGGAAGCTCCAGCGAAAGTGCCAACTCCTCCCTTACCAAGCAGTTCCCAGGATGCCACCAGCGTGACGCAGCCCCCTGACCTCGAGCCCATTACTCAGGAGCAGGTGTCTTCCAATGAGCCATTAGAGACACGCCCCCGTCACCTCGCTCCCGCCGCCGCGAAAAACGGACAGGGCAGAGACAGGACTTGCGAAGGAGTCAGAGATTACGATTGAAAACGTTCCCTACTTAAGCTTGCCTCTCACAGTGGGGAGCTGCTGAGTCAACTTCCTTCATATGCCGCAGAGCATATCTAGAGTGTAGTTAGGGATTTTAGTGAGTTAGTGCAGGTTGTTCTATGAAGTACAATGCCTTTGATGTATCCATTAGTTTAATAAAACGAGATTTAATTGCACCCGCGTCTCAGCCTCGTAGTTCTGGCTCTGGATGGGACATAAGCAGAACTAACTCACAAAATGTAAAAGCATGTTCAAGAGAATAAAGTAATAAAAAACTGCAATAAATAAAACTGTTTTATTGGCAATGAAAATGTATGTCTTATTAATGTGGATATAAAATAAAGAATGAAACATAGAGATATAAAGAAATGTTTTAATATCTTTTCACATGTCTCTTTGTTCCTTACAGAAGATGACGGATATATTTAGCAGATATATTTTAGTTTTCCTCATCATGATGTAATTCCTTTCCTTGAAGTGAGCAGCTCCATTCACTCATCACAATGCACATGTAGAGCAGGAGTGAGCACTGCTCCCCCTCAGCTCTGTAATTCAAGGGTAGCCAATATAATGCTTTCCAGATGTTGTTAGACTACAGTTCTAGCAACATCAGGGTGGGGGCATCACATTATTTATCCGTACTGTAATTTCTTGAAGACTTCTGGAATAGGATGGAAGTGAAAGAATGCAGGAATATCATCAGCTTCAGGGCTTTTACAAAATTGACCAAATGACTGAGGTGGGCCATTTGAGGCAAGTAAAATAAATAATTAAATTCACTCTTCATCTTTTATTATATTCACTACCATATAAGGGCAGAACGTGCCACGGTTTCTGACAGGAAAAAAAAGTGTCTGGAACTACAAATCTATGGAGAGGAGATGAAGCACTGTTATAATTTAAAAGGACAGCATGTCAAATATGTTTAGGTACTAAATCTCTGATTTTGTAAATATCAAAAGAAACAAAAAAGGTCTAAAGGAAGCTTTCAGCTGAGCTACAAATGTGTAGGGATAGTTTTATAAATGTATAACTAGTTTTCAATGAAAAGTATTTTTATTATTTAAACATTCTTTGAAGAGACCTCAAATTCATGTGAGAAGATTATTTTGTGAATAATATTTATAACAGGCCATGAATTCTCTCCAGGAATCAAGCGGTACAATCTAATTCATCCCATGCCCCTGAAATAAATCCCACTGAAGTCAATGAGCTTATCCTAAAATAAGTATATAAAAAAACCAACTTATGGCGACCCTATGAATAGGGTTTTCATGAGGCTGAGAGACAGTGACTGGCCCAAGGTGACCCAGTGAGCTTCATGGCTATGTGGGGATTGTCGTAATCCAACACCTTAACCACTACACCACACTGACTCTAAGTGTATAGAACTTACTTATTTAACCAAAGTGGTTAGTGAGGCTATGTTATTCACTTGGTTGGTTAATATTAGGGTGGACTGAGTCTAGATTAGACCTAGCCTTGATAAAATATTCAATTTAGTGGTCTTACATTTTTAGGATATCAAGGTTGGTTGCTGTATCAGCTGTGGGTCTCAGCTTCAATAAGATTGTCTTCTTTTGTGCTGCTAGTTCCCTAAATGTGTATTACATATTAAAAATAACACTACACTTGACATAGATACGTTCAGAGTCATGGCCACATGGCCAATTGGGCAAAGAGATTATGATGTCAAGGGCTGTAGCTCAGTGACAGATTACAAGTTCTGCATGCAGAAGGTCCCAAGTACAGCCTCTGGCATCTTCAGGTAGGGCTCGGAACCACCCCTTTCTGAAACCCGGAAGAGCTACTGCCAGTCAGTTTAGATAATAAAACACTAGATGGCCTAGTATTCTGACTTGGTATAAGCCTGCTTACTTTGTTCCTATTCATGTATTTATCAGCTCTCCTTCAGATCTTACATGTATATAAGCTCTACACATTTACGCTCTGTGCTGCATAGGTGACAAACTCATGGAAATCAAGTGTTAGACTACATACAGAGAAAGACAGAGACAGAGAGACAGAGCGAGCGAGCAGTGGTGTGCTGAAACAACTGGTCTGTGAAGACTGGTAATTAAAAGAACAAGAAAAACTTAAGGTAAAGTCATACATGCTGAAGTAGCCATGCAGCTTCCACTGAGGGAGCCGTTACTAATTAACTGAGAAGCAAAGACAGGAAGAGATGGGAGGAAGGGGAGGAGCAGAGACTGCAAAAGCAATGAACATTGGAGAATACTAGCCATGGAATGGAATGCAGAGAATGGGACAAAAGAACCAATCCACAAACACTGTGGTACGTATGTGATCTAAAAGCCCCTGGTTGTGTGAATAGTCAGAGCCACGTTTTCATTGCTGTTGTTTTAAAATAATGGAAGCTTTATTGGATGTCCTGGTCTTCTTTCTGGATAGAAGATATAAAGGTTGAAACTCCCAAACATGCCTATTTCCTTGTGCAGCTTTACTGATGTGTAATGATCTCAAATGAGGCTTCCCAAATCTTTCTAACTTCTGTATGTTTGAGCATGGTTACAGTGGTGAAGAGCCAGAGAATTAGCCCCGCTTTCATTCTTTTCACTCTCTCTTGAACAATACTTTCTTCTCTACGACAAGAACGCCTTGTTCTGCTGAGACGCCTCCGCATCGAACAGCTTCAAAGCTGCTGCTTGATTTATGTTCAACTTCCAAGGACTGAATGGAGGAGTCAGATAGTGGCAGGTCCTTTCAGGCTTACTGTGTAGAACATGAAAGGTACACGCGGATTACAGCACTTTTGGCATTTTTATGTTTTCAAGGCTCACAGATAAAGGAGTTGGGCTGGTGAACTTTTGAAAAATAGTTCTCCTGGAAGACTAATGCAGGTTTGGAGCCCCCTCCTAAATTCCTTTGCTTTTTTGGGCCACTACATTCTCTGGATCCACAAACTTCTTATGTTTCTTCTTTTCACTCACCCTTTTAAATTTTGTTCACTTTCCCTCTTTATAGAAGGTTGGTTGATCCTTCATTATACATCAACCTGTGTGCACACAATATACTCACCATATTCTCAATACACTATGTATCTGACAGGACCTCAGAGCCTTTATTGAGAGGCCTGCATTATGAACAGGATTAGGTGGTCTTAAGGCCACTTAACATTTTATGCAGCAAGTGCATTTGCCCCATGTATGCTGGTGTTTTTAGTAGAAATGTTTCAACAAGCAGGCAATGATAGCTCCCCTGGTGGATGCTCATCACTTGTCCTTCATGTTTTCAAATGCCTCTTTCCCCTTTATATGAATTAATTCAAGTGAATTGGTACCTCTTCCCACAGTGAGACTTGAACCCCAGGCCCCATCAAGGTACTTTTCCTTAGTTACCTGCATCTCATGCTATTTCTAAGTTCAGTCCCCAGAAATCTTCCAACTACAACTGGCTTGCATGTTCCTTTGCCTTTTTTATAACAACCTTCCTTCACCATTGCTGTTCCCAAGCAGCAAGAGCACATGTATCAAGGAGCACTGGGAGAAGAAAATTATGTACTACCTAGGATGTTTAGTGGTAAGAGCAGCCCAAGCTTGATATGTTTCCCATGCATGATTTAACATATCTACTCTTGTGTTAAATGCAAACTTCCAGATACCAAGTCTTCTGTACATGAAATTGACTATATTGATCTTGGCAAGCATGCTGCCACTCCCAGGTGTCACTGCGCTTTGTTCACCCTGTGTTCTTTCATTTAGCTTTGGGCTCTCTATTACTTTATTAGTTAAAATAACAGATTTGCTGTTTACTGTAAAACAGAATCTGTGAAGTGGTATCATTGTTTTCTATGACATATTCATGGAAATCACAGAGCATTGCCTTAAGAATTACAGAGCTGGGTTAAATTCAGATGCTATTGACTGACTTGAGAGAAAGTACTGGGTTTCAAATGTGCTCTATGTTTGTTTCTCTTCATAAGAGCTGCCTTTTTCTTTACAATCAGGTTGTGACCTCCGGCCTACCATGTAACTTAACTTTGAAGTACTAATACTGTCAATGCAAAAAACTGCACAGACTCAGAAAACTCAAAAACATAAGAAAGAAGTCTTACCTCTGAATGCTTATTTTTCATGTGGATTGGTCATAATTCTTTCATATTTTGCTTGCTGCATTTCAAACATACCTCTGATTAGGGATAGCATTCTTCTGTCTGGCTCTAAATGTGATATGCATACCTAGAATCAGTGCCAGGTTAATTGGGATAAGTGAACAGCATGTTCCTCTTTCAATGACTGCCACATCAACAAAAGGACTTGCATGTATGTTGAATCAGAACAGGGGTGGCTAACCCATGGCCCTCCAAATGTTGTTGGACTCCAACTCCCATCAGCCCCATGTAGCATAAGAAATGCTCAGAGGATGTGGGAGTTGTACTCTAGCAACATCTGGAGGACCACAGGTTAGCCACCCCTGCCATAGATAAAACTTTCTTACCATCTGCTCTCAAATATAGCAGTGGAGATAGTTCACATGCAAGTCATATTAGGAGCCAACTATTTGTACTTTATGGAAACAACAGAAGGCATGTTTGCTTCTATAAACTTTTCCAGCTGGATGAAACATTTTTCTTTCTAGGTCTCTGCCTTGGGTGTTTATTTGTATTGTTCAGTTGTTTTTTATATTGTTTTAAATCCTATTGTTTTCATTGAATGATTGTAAATCACATTGAGACTTATGTGAAAGATGAATGATGATGATGATGATGTGAACTTTAAAGGCCAAAATAGTTTGAGATCATGTTATTTAAAGGACTGCTTGTAATTGTATGAACCTGCCTGAGCCTTAAGATCAGAAGCTGGGTTTCTAGACCTGCTATCAAGGTCCATCAGACTGGTGGGCACTAGAGACAGGGCCTTTTCAGTGGTGGTCCCATATCTCTGGAATTCCCCCCTGAAAAAAGTACATATGGCCTCATCTTGGTTATCTTTTAAAGTGATCTTTTAAAGGAGTGAAACATTTTTATATTGGTGATGATCTTTCCTTCCATAGAAAAATACCTATGGAAGAAGTGATGTGAAAGTGTTACATTAGAAATCACAGTGCATGTTTTTATTATTATTATTATTATTATTATTATTATTATTATTATTAGTTCTGTGGAGATTAGATTCTTGTCCATTCCTGCTTATGAATCATTGCTGCAAAATTCTTGTGAAAATTTACATTCTGATTGTCCATGCCTATTCTTTTATAGAAGAAAAAGGGTTTTCTGAAGATGGATCAGAGTTTACACAGTGGGTTAAGAAAACAAAACTGTGCAGCACCTCAGGAAAGCATAGTGAATGAGTCTTGAGTGTTTGTCAAATGTTTGAAATGCAAAACATGTGAAATATTATTAAAGCCATAAAAAATCCCAGTCCTGGAGGACAATCAGCCCTCAAACCTTAATATTAGTAATGAATGATAGTTGACCAGAATCCCACATTACTAACAATAGCCATATGGAAATATATATTCAATTTCACATTAATTTCAAAATATGACAATCAACATGTGTTTAAAGAGTGAAAAATTCATCATAAGGAAGATGCTGCTGTTTTATCTGACAACCCTGAGGCAGGCTCATATACAATTCTGTTTTTATAAGGAATCATTTGTGATGAAAGCAAATGGAGAAAAAAGACAACTAAACAGTGGCAGCTGGTGGCTTCATGTTAGTGGGGCAGTAGAATATGCTTGAGGTTTTAGTCTGAACTTTCAGGGAGCAGGACATATTCTTGAAAGTTCACACTGAAACCTGGAGCGGATTCCACTGCCCCACTGAGGTGGAGTCACTGGCTTCCACTGAACTAAAGGCTACATTAACACACAAGAAGAGCTCTGCTGTATCTCTAGTCTAGCATTTGGTTTCTATCAGTGGCAAGCCATATATTTCTGGGAAGTCAATATGCAGGACATGAAGATAACAGCTTTCCCTTTTTGTTTATCCCCAGCAATTTGTATTCACAGATATATTGGCTCCGAACATGAAGGCTCCATTTAGCTTTCATTGCTCATAGCTGTTGATAGATAGATATCCTTCATCCCTCCTTCCCATCCATTTTAAAAGACATATAAGAGAGTGGCCATTACTACAACTTGCAGCAGTCAATTCCATGGATTGATTAGGCATTATATGAAGATGTATTTTCTTTTGTTTGTTCAATAACACCCTCATAAGACACAACACTGATAAATGTGAACACAGCTTGAGCAACTCCCCCCTCCTAAAAAAGAACCCAGTGAGGAGGACTGAGTATGCTTAGTAGCCACAGGACACGGTATTTGTGGGAGGAGGGGTAGAAAACTGTGAAGGGGGAAATGGATTATTCTGAAAGTGGGTGTGGCTGGAACCCTAAGAAATCCCACTTGCATCTCCTTATTGAAGCTGTTCTAGAGCTATACACTTTTAAAAAATAAAAATAACCTTGAAAATCTAAGGAAATTGCAGACAATGTATCCTGTGGATGTGTCAGAGTTCCTTCCAGGTAACAGTAAGGTTATTACATCCTAGTCTAGATTATTGAGTGTCTGAAACACCTTTTCATGAATCAGAACAGATTGATCAGAAGGAAAAAGTTAGGATGACACAGAATAAATTGCCTGAGAGGATGTGGCAATGATGCAGATTTCTCTCTGGAGTATAAGTGAAAGCTGTGAGATCTTTTAAGCCCAACAAAGATTGAGTAATTCATTTCATTTTTTTTTTAAAAAAGCCCTGTACTGGTAGAAGAAAACTGAACAGGTTTGTTAAAAAGCATAGATATATATTGTGTATATTTATAGTTCAGTGGCAAGGCATGCCTTGCATGCAGAAGGTTCCAGGTTCAATTCCCAGCACCAGGTAGGGCTGGGAATGTTCCTTTTCTGAACATAAGAAGAGTCTACTGGATCAGGCCAGTGGCCCATTTAGTCCAGTATCCTGTTCTCACACTGGCCAACCAGCTGCCCATGGGAAGCCCACAAGCAGGACCTGAGCACAAGAGCACTCTTACCCGCTGCTGTTTCCAGCAATTAGTATTCAGAAGCATACTGCCTCCAACTGTGGAAGCAGAGCATAGCCATTATGGCTAGTAGTCTTTGATACCATTATCCGCCATGAATTTGAATAAACTTCTATCATGTCACCTTTTCCTTGCCTTTTCTCTAAACTAAAAAGCCTCAAATGCTGCAAACGTTTCTCATAGGGGAGTCACTCCATCCGCTTGATATCCTGGTTGCCCTTTTTTGAACCTTTTCCAACTCTACAATATCCCTTTTGAGGTGAGGTGACCAGAACTGTACACAGTATTCCAAATGCGGTCGCACCATAGATTTATACTATGGCATTATGATATCAGCAGTTATATTTCCAATACCTTTCCTAATGATCTCTAGCATGGATATTGCCCTTTTCACAGCTGCTGCACACTGGGTTGACATCTTTATTGAGCTACCCATTACAGTCCCAAGGTCTCATTCTTGAACAGTCACTGCCAGTGCAGACCTCATGAGCATATATGTGAAATTAACATTTTTTTGCCCCAACATGCATCACTTTATATTCGCTCACATTAACTTGCATTTGCCATTTTACCGCCCATCCACTCAGGTTGGAGAAGTCCTTTTGGAGCTCTTCATAATATCTTTTGGTTTTAACAACCCTGAACAATTTAGTATCATCATTGGCCACATCTCTACTCACCCCTAACTCTAGATCATTTATGAACAAGTTAAAAAGCACAGGTCCCAACACTAACCCTCAGGGGACTCTACTTTCTATATCCATCCATTGGAATGGATGAAATCCTGGACAGCTGCTGCCAGTCAGTAGACAATACTGAGCTAGATGGACCAATGGTCTGACTCAGTATAAAGCAGCTTCCTATGTTCCAATGCTTTTATATATACATTGTTTTATATAAAAGCATTGGAGCTCTTCAGAAATGTGTGGGGGCTATTACATGCAGTCCCCAAGGACATGGTAGAACGATCTGAGGCCTGCTGTAATGAATTTGCTAGGCACTCCCAGGATAAAATCTTTAGCATCTGCCAGGACTTAGACTCCAGTGTTATAGCAAGCGAATCAAGTGAGGTATCCAGAGGACAGCCTTGTCCTGATTTCTTGGATGAGTTTCAGTTGCTACAGCTTGAGGATGTTGACAAAGTGCTTGGACAGGTTCATACAACCACTTCTGCACTGGATCCTTGCCCTTCTTGGCTAATAAAAGCTAGCAGGGATGGAACAGCCAGCTGGGCCAGGGAAGTGATTAATGCCTCTCTAATGCCTCTCAACAAGAGGGAGTGGTCCCTGGCCGCCTGAAAGAGGTGGTAGTGAGACCACTCCTGAAGATACCCTACCTGGACCCAGAAAATCTTAATAACTATAGGCTGGTGGCAAATATTCCATTCCTGGGCAAGGTACTTGAAAGAGCGGTTGCAGCCCAGCTCTAGACACTCTTGGATGGATCCATTTCAGTCAGGTTTCAGGCCTGGTTTTGGCACGGAAACAGCCTTGGTCGCCCTATATGATGACCTCTATTGGAAAAGAGACAGGGGGAGTGTGACTCTGTTTATTCTCCTTGATCTCTCAGCGGCTTTCGATACCACTGACCATGGTATCCTTCTGGGATGACTGGCTGAGTTGAGAGTGGGAGGGACTGCATGGCAGTGGTTCCACTCCTACTTGGCAGGTCAGCTCCAGAAGGTGGTGCTTGGGGAACATTGCTTGGCCCCATGGATTCTCCAGTATGGGGTTCCACAGGGGTCAGTTCTGTCCCCCATGCTGTTCAACATCTACATGAAACTGTTGGGTTTGGTCATCCGGAGTTTTGGAGTGCATTGCCATCAGTACGCTGATGACACGAAGCTCTATTTCTCCTTTTCATCTTCTTCAGGTGAGGCTGTCAATGTGCTGAACCCGTGCCTGGCTGCGACAATGGACTGGATGAGGGCTAATAAACTGAGGCTCAATCCAGACAAGACTGAGATGCTGCTAGTGTATGGTTCTTCTGACTGGATGGTGGATGTCCAACCTGTCCTGGATGGGGTTGCACTCCCCCTGAAGGAGCAGGTTTGTAGCTTGGGGGTTCTCCTAGAACCATCTCTGTCACTTGAGGCTCAGGTAGCCTCGGTGGCACGGAGTACCTTCTACCAGCTCCAGTTGGTGGCCCAGCTACGCCTCTATCTGGACAGGGATAACCTGGCTTCAGTTGTCCATGCTCTGGTAATCTCCAAGTTAGATTACTACAATGGGCTCCATGTGGGGCTGCCGTTCAAGACAGTTCAGAAATTGCAGCTTGTGCAAAATGCAGCAGCCAGATTGGTAACAGGGACCAGATGGTTCGAACATATAAAACCAATTCTGGCCCGCTTGCATTGGCTGCCTGTATGTTTCCAAGCCCGATTCAAGGTGCTGGTTTTAACTTACAAAGCCTTACACAGCTTGGGACCACAATACCTGATGGAATGCTTCTCCTGACACAAACCCATCCATACACTAAGCTCAACATCAAGGGTTTTCCTCCGGGTGCCTAAGGCGAGGGAAGCTGGGAGTCTGGCATCAAGAGAAAGGGCCTTCTCAGTGGTGGCCTCCCAATTATGGAAACATTTTTTTGATGAGGTGCACCTGGCGCCAACACTGTTATCTTTTCAGTGCCAGGTCAAGACTTTCCTCTTCTCCCAGGCATTTTATTAACAGCATTTGAATAGCATGTGTTTTTAACTTGCCTATCGGTTTTTATGAGTTTTAATTTGGTGTAGTTTAAATTTGTATACTTGTTTTTAATGTTTTTAATTGTTGTAAACCACCCAGAGAGCTTCGGCTATGAGGCGGTATATAAATTTATTTATTTATTTATTGCACTTGTATACAGCCACATAGCTGAAGCTCTCTGGATGGTTTATAGCAATCAAAAACATTAAAACAAATATACACTTTAAAACACATATTTTAAAAACAATTTAAAACACAATTTTAAATGCAATAAATAAATAAATAAATATTGCATTTGAGATATGTTTACTACATTTTCGGCCTCCAGTTGGGTACTCCGATGCAGCATCAGCACAGAGAGGCTGGTTCGGGACACGGAGTCTTTGTGGTCCAAAAATATTCCATCATGCTCAGTGGGCACACCTTCTGACAGATTTTATTTATTATGCATTTGTACTTGTAATTGTTGTAAACCGCCCAGAGAGCTTTGGCTATGGGACGGTATACAAATGCAACAAATAAATAAATAAATACTTGGGCAATATGAACAGACTCAGAATTTTCTTGTATCAACCATCTGCTGCCTAACAATGTCCTTGACTGAAGTTTTTGAGTCATGCTGGGAACCCTCAGGCTTTTATCATCCATGCCAATTGTCCTTGGTCTGGTCAGGTCTAGCTCAAGATTTTATGGTCATCATGACTCCTGGATGTCAGGCCTGGGTCATGGGCAGTAGTCTGAGGTGATTCAGGATCTGAGAACCAGAAGGGCTGAATCAGGATTGAAGAGCAAGCTAGAAGCAAAAGACAAAGCAGGAGGCAGGACTGAGGAACAAACCAGAGGTCACAACTGAAAAGTAACAACAGTTATGGTAACACACCAGAGTTCAGACATACCACCTTGCTCAGGTAAAGCTCAGCAGGAATAGGAAACCCTATTTTATTTATTTATTTATTTATTGCACTTGTATACTGCCCCATAGCTGAAGATCTCTGGGCGGTTTACAGCAATCAAAAACATTAAAACCCTACACACTCCTTTCTGCCCAGAAGGTTCTAATGGGTAGCCTCAGGGCCGACGCTAGGCATGCCTGGGCCCTTGGACACCAGCCTGCCCCAGGTGCTCAGCTCCTGCCTGTTCCACCTACCTCTCTCCTGTGTTTTGCTGCTGCGCATGCTGTGCGCGCAGGGCTACCATCAACCAAGATGGCGGCAGAGGCTTCTCTAAGGGACTGATGCCCCTGCCGCCATCTTGGTTGATGGCACGCATGCGCTGTATGCTACATGTGTGCACATGTCTGCCATCAACCAAGATGGTGGCGGGGGCATCAGCCTCTTAAAGAAGCCTCTGCCACCATCTTGGCTGATGGCCCTGCATGCACAGTACGCACAGCGACAGAACACAGGACAGAGGTAGGTGGAGCAAGCGGGCAGGCGGCCTGGAAGCTCTGTCCCTGTGAACCGCAGCAGGGACCCTGCCGTGGATGGTGGAAAGGCAGTGCTACTCTCCCACCCTAATGAGGGGACCTTCAAGGGCCCTTGGCCAGGGCCCGACCTGGCCTCCCTTTGGCACCGGCCCTGGGTAGCCTGGTTTGAGCCAGACCAGGGCCAGAAGTACCATGCAATGCAGCTGCACATAGTTTCTAGTAGCTTCTGACACTGTCTGAGGCTGTCCTAGTGCCTATCTAGTTCAATACATTACACAAGTTGTTGTATACTCAGTTTGAAGAAACAAAGTAAATGAGAGGAAGGTGGTGGTGGGAACCATATGTGACTCAATTGTCATGGACAGATGATTACATGATAAGCTCTGTGGGGGTGGGTAACCTATTAGAATGCTGGATACTGTAGATTTCCAGTCTACTCTTGGGTATTTTGAGCCAGTTTGACCCTCCCTCCTCTTTTGAAGCTCCACTGATTCCTGGAATAGGGAATTGTCCAGTTGACATGGTTGCTGCTAGATGCCTTCTCCTGCTGGCCACAGTTAAGGTAGCTCCTTGGCTTTTGAAGGAGTTGCTAGAGATGAAATGGCCTGGGGTAATAAACAGAGTGCAAGGGGCAGAATACATGGGACAAATCTTACTGAATATAGGTTAGAGCCGATTTGAAGGCCTATTCTGTGATGGTGTTGACAGGGAAGAAGCTTTCCTTCTCCGCTAATATTGCATCTGCCAATGCTGATGACTAGAGATTTTCTCAGTATTATAAGGGCTTTTGCAGGCTGTAGCCATCTGGTGTTGAACCCATGTAGCTGTGAATGTTCTACTTTGAGGTCACTATTTTGTGAAGTGTTTTGTAGGGAAAGTCACTCTGACTTTGCTATCATGTTAGTCTCAGAAAATCTGAAAGCTCCTTCTCCTCTACTTGTTGCAGTTGTTTAGAATAGCTTCAGCTGATTTCACCTGACAATGTACTTGACCAGTGTTCTTGGACTATATACCAAAACATCTCAGTTGACCTTGATCTTGGTTAGTGACAGCAAATGAAAGGGAGGACCTTTCAGTGGCATTCAGTCCCATTAATGATAGCATTCTTCTGGATAGACTTCATGGGTTGGTAGCTGGAGGTGCTTCTTTGCCATAGTTCTATAGCTACCTGCAGAGAAGCTTCCAGAAACTGGTGCTGTTGTTCTTCTCATTAGGAATTATCCTATGAGATTCTTCATGTCCAGTCTCCCATGCATTATAATAATCAAATGAAACTGCTAACTGAAATTGTCCAGAAGTGTAGAGTGCAGCTGTCATCACAATTACCCAGCTCTACTTCTCCTTTTCCTCAGACTGAGGTGTGGTGACAACCTCCCAGAATGAGTGTCTGTGCAATCCTAAACATGCCTATTCAGAAATAAATCCCATTGAGTTCAGTGGATGGGGTCACACTTCCCTTTAAGATCAGATTTGCAGTTTGATCCTGGAAGTTTAGGGAACAGATGTAGATTAGAATGTTTTTTTAAGTCTTTTGTTGATGTGCTAGGAGCACATTCCTGCTGAAAGGCTGTATATAAATACTGCAAATATATACATATTTTTTTGGGAGGGGACCTATGCTGTTGTTGTTGGGCTTTGCAGCAGCCAACTTTGAGGCTAAGACTCCTGGGTGGGGAGGGCTGGAATTCCCAGGAGAGCACAGCTGGCCTTGGGCTGGGGAGGGGGTTTATATTTATGTTTATGATTTATTTTTATTTTTTATCTGCTGGAAGGTCGGCGAGGAATTGTTTTTTGCTTTGGCAGCCAGGAGTTGCTGTTTTAGTTTATCATGTGGGCAGGAGAATTTTGGACTGCTCTGGGGTAGCAGGGGGGAGCCCAATTCTAGTGGTCTCAGGTAAGGGGACATATGGCGTTGGGTCAATGGTGAGCCAGTTGAGGGGAAGTCTGTCCAGACAACTGAACTCTGGACCATGACACAGACAGTTACAGCTTGTGCTGTGTTCTGACCCTTTTTCCAGCCAAAGGGATCTCTGCTTGCTGCTGTAATTGTCAGGTCAATCCATAATAAAATCTCTCTCATCCACAATTTAACTGAGGATGAGGATGTTGACCTGGTGTGTATAACCAAGACCTGGGTGGGAGAGCAAGGTGGGGTCAGCCTCTCCCAGTTGTGCCCACCCAGGTACTTGGTTCAGCATCAGGGTAGGCTTGAATGCCAGGGAGGGGGGGTTGTGGTCTATAGGAATACCATCTTGCTCTCCAGGCTCCCTGTTAGTCTGAGCACCAATCTGGAGTGTACAAGGTACAGACTGGGGATTGTGTTGGTGTACCATCCACCCTACTGCCCAACAGCCTCCCTACCTGAGCTGACAGATGTGGTCTCAGATGTAGTGTTGAGGATCCCATTACTGTTAGTCTTGGGAGATATCAACATTCATGCCAGGTCCGCTCTGTCAGGGGCTGTTTAGGACTTCATGGTCTCCATGACAACCATGGGGCTGCCCCAACATGTCATTTGGCCAACACATATCATAGGACACACTCTGGATTTGGTTTTCTCAGTCAGGTAGGGAGAGGGTGATCTGAAGGTGGGGACATAAAAACAGTCCCTGTGTTGAGGTCAGATCACCTGCTGTTGAGTTTTAGATTCACAGTGGCCTTTTCCCTCTGCAGGGCTGGGGGACCTATTAAGATGGTCTGCTCCCAAAAACTAATGAGGGCACTGGGGAGTTTACCTGGTGGTATGGCTGGCACTTCTGTTGAAGCCCTGGCTGATCTGTAGAATACAGAGATGACCTGGGCGATTGATGCGATTGCACCTGAAAGTCGTCTCCCAACTGGCATAGCTCAGAAAGCTCCATGATATACCCTGGAGCTAAGAGCAATGAAGTGAGAAGGGAAATGGTTTGAGTGCAGCTGGAGAAAAATGCCCAACAAATGTAATCAAACACTGGTACGTGCTCATGTTCAAGCCTACTCAACAGCAGTGTAGGTGGAGAAGAAAACTTACATCATCTCCATTGGGTACTCAGCTTGCTGTCCAGCAAAGCTGTTTAAGCTGGCTAAGGGTACCCATGTCTGAGTCTACTCAGTGGCTGTGAAGGTGGTGAAGAAAACCTACTTCCCTGCCTCTACTGCATCCTCAGATGGCTCTCCAGCAGAGATTTTAGAGTGAATACATATTGGGTCTAGGGAGGTGGTAAAGCCCACTGTGACATTTTGCTAAGCATTTTGAGGATAAAATCACTCCTATTTGCCAGAATCTGGACTCCATTGTTAATGCTGATGATCTGAGTGCGGTTTCTGGAGTGCTTTCTTGTCCGATGTCATTGGATGAGTTTCAGTTGCTGCAGCCTGAGGACGTGGACAAGGTTGGGTTCATGCAACCGCTTGTGTCTTGGACCCTTGCCCTTCATGGCTGATAAAATCTGGCAGGGAGGCAATAGCAGGATGGCCAGAGAGATAATTAATGCTTCTCTCAAATAAGAAGTGGTCCCAGGCTGCCTGAAGGAATAATCTTTCCCTGGACCCAAGAGACTAGTTTCTTTGCCCATTTCTGGGCAAGGATCTTGAGAGGGTTGCAAGCCAGACCCAGGTATTCTTGGAGGAGGAAGCTTTTCTAGATCTATTTCAATCAGGAATCAAGCCTGGATTTGGTTCAGAAACTGCTTTGGTTGCCTGGTATGATGACCTGTGTTGGAAGGGAGATGGTGGGAGTGTGACTCTGTTGATCCCCCTTGATCTTTCAGCAGCTTCTGATACCATTGGCCATGGTGTGCTTCTGGGGAGACTGTCTGAGGTGGGTGTTGGGGATACCACATTTGGTCCTGCTTGGATGGCCAGCTCCAGAAAGTGGTTCTTGGGGAGCATTGCTTGGCTCTATGGGTTCTTCAGTATGGGGTCCCACAGGGGTCAGTTCTGTCTCTCATGTTGTTTAACATCTACATCTCTGAGTGGGGTCATACAGAGTTTTGGAATGCGTTGCCATCAGCATGCTGATGACAAGTGGCTCTATTTCTCCTTTTTGTCTTCTGCAGGTGAAGCAGTGGATGTGCTGAATCAGTATTTGGTTGTGATAATTGACTGGATGAGGGCCAATAAACTGAAGCTTAATCCAGACCAGACTGTTGGTGGGTGGGTGGTTCCTCTGACCTCCTGAATGGTGTGCAGCCTGCTCTAGACAAGGGTCACATTTCCTTTGAAGTAGCTGATTTGTAGTTTGGGGGTTATCCTGGATCCATTGCTGTTGCTTGAGGCACAGGTGGCCTCAGTGGTGTCGAGTGCTTTCCACTAGCTTAGGCTGGTGGCCCATTTGTCACCCTATCTGGACAAGGATAACCTGGCTACATGAATCTATGCTCTAGTAACCTCAGGGTTGGATTATTGCAATGTGCTTTACATGAGCTGCCTTTGAAAATGGTTCAGAAGCTTCAATTAGTGCAAAATATGGATGCCTAAATGTTGATGGGTTCAAGGTGAACAGATCATATAACACCAAATCTGTTCCAGTTACACTGGTTGCCTGTACACCTCTGAGCCCAATTCAAAGTGCTGGTTTTTACTTACAAAGTCCTTTACGGCTCAGGAGCCCAATATTTTCTGAAATGCCTCTCCCAACATGATCCTATCTGGACCCTTAGATCTTATTTTGAGGCCCTTCTCCAGGTCCCTTCTCTGAGGGAGGCTTGGAGGGTGGTGACAAGGGAGAGGGCCTTTTCAGTTGTGGTTCCCCATCTGTGGAAGTGCTCCCCAGTGAGGTCCGCCTGGCACCTTCATTGACATTTTTTAGGCACCAGGTAAAAACTTATATTTTCTCCCAGGCATTTTGTGGTTTGCATTAGTGTTTGTATTAGATGATGTTGTTTGTATGATGCCAAACCTGCCTGTGACTATATGGGTGAGGTTGTTGTAATATGTTTGGGTTCAATATATAGAGCCAACAGTTAACAAGATAGTTTTATTAAGTAGCAGTTACAACACCATTTTTTCTCCTCAAGCTTCTTCAGTCAACCAGGCTCCACCCCCTCACTCCATTCTTCAGGGATCATCTCTAAACTCCCATCCCAATGTTTCTTGTAAGAAAATGTCTCTAAATTACTACAATCACCACCTCTTCCCTTTTCTCAACCAAAGTAACAAATACCAACAGACAAAAAAGAACTAAATTCTGTACAGGAGAGGTTACTAGCACATCACTTTAAAGTGAGGTTTTGTCCCAGGCTTCTCAGCAAGTTTCTATAAGTCTCTGTGGAGCTTTCACCTTCCTTTCTGACTGCCCAGGCATCTCATATTTCTTCCCCTTATCTTCCATAACGTCATTCTGGGGAACAACTTGTTTTTCTTTCTGCTCCTATGAACATACAAGAGGTGTTGATGTACAGTCTGTCCCATTTCCACTTGCTGGAGCATCTGGATCACTGGGAATGCTCGGCGATCCCGACAATTATGTTGAAAAGCCTGTCCTTAAGCTGTTTGGATGGACCTTTCAATAAGGCCGTTGGATTGGGGGTAATTGGGACTGGATGTACTGTGACGGAAGTCCCAATCCTTTGCAAACTGCTTAACCTCTGAACTGGGAAACTGAGGTGTATTGTCACTAAAAACTTCACATGGGATTCCATGCCTTGCAAACACTGATGCACTTCTTGTACCATTCAGATTGCAGATCTCTGGATACAGGGAGTAATAATCAGTAACTATCAAGTATGCTCATCAATTCAACATACAGAGATCAGTTCTCTGGAACAGGGTGAGAATGCAGAGGTTCCACCTGCTGGGATGGCTGGAACTTTAAACAAGTGAACAGTTTGCTACTGTGTTAGCAATATCCTGATTAATCCATGGCCAATACACTACCTCCCATACCTTCTTCTTACATTTTTCAATTCCAAGATGATCTTCATGGATCTTTCTGAGCATTTCATGCTGGAGGGTCCTTGGAATCACTACCTTGCTGCCTTTGAAAATCAGCCCATCTATCACTGAGAGGTCATGTCTGCAGTTCCAGTACTCCCATAGGCTTGGATCACAGCTGCTGCACTCCTGTGGCCAACCATCAAATATATGTTTTTTCAGGAGGCGCATGGCATGATCATTCCGCTTGCATTGGCTGTCTGTATGCTTCCGAGCTCGATTCAAAGTGCTGGTTATAACCTATAAAGCCTTACACTTCTTGGGACCACAATACCTGATGAAACGCCTGCCCCAAAACGAACCCACCCGTACACTATGCTCAACATCAAAGGCCCTCCTCTGGGTGCCTACTCCGAGGGAAGCTCGGAGGATGGCAACAAGGGAGAGCGCTTTCTCAGTGGTGTCCCCCAAATTATGGAATGATCTACCTGATGAGGTGTGCCTGGTGCCAACACTGTTATCTTTTCGGTGCCAGGTCAAGACTTTCTTCTTCTCCCAGGCATTTTAGCATGTGTTTTTAAATTGTTTTTTAAAAGTGTTTTTAAATTTGTATATTTGTTTTTAATGTTTTTAATTGTTGTAAACCACCCAGAGAGCTTTGGCTATAGGGAGGTATACAAATGTAATAAATAATAATAATAATCATTCTCTGTTTCTAAAATTTGCTGTAATTTTCTATCAGCTGTTGGAAGTGACTGTACTATCAGGTCTACACATGTCTGCACCTCCATATCTGAAATATGCTCTGGGTACAAAGAAGGTTGTGTTGCCCTGGGCAGTGCATCTGCTGTAAACATCAATTTGCCTGGTGTATAGGACACTATCAAGCCATATTTTTGTAATTTGAGCATCATCCTTTGGATTCTCCAAGTACAATCATTTAATGGCTTTTCAAACAATGCTATCAGAGGTTTATGGTTAGTTTCAATTTGCACTTTTTGTCCATAGATAAACTGGTAGAATCTCTGGCAAGCAAACAGGATACCTAGCAGCTCTTTTTCAATCTGTGCATACCTGGTTTCTCCTCATTCAATGCCTTAGATGCATACACCACTGGTTGCGAGTTACCACCATGGTTCTGCATAATCACTGCACCCAGCCCAGACTGTGAGGAATCTGAAGATATCTTGAGAGACTTACCACTATCATAGAACTTTAAGAGAGGGGCTCTGTTAAGTTCCTTTTTCAAGATGGCCCATGCTTCCTGTGGTGCATCCCAGTTTGTGTTCAAGAAGTGCCCAGAGGGGTGATGCTTTAGATGACAAATTCGGTATAAATTTCCCAAGGTAATTAACCATCCCTAGAAATCGTTGCATATCTTTCTTGGATTGGGGCTGTAGCATCATTTCAATAGCCTCAACCTTTCTCTTGTCAGGTTTTACTCCCTCTGTAGAGATCACATCTCCCAAAAATGTGACCCCAAATAGACGTTTTTCTTTATGTAATTTCAGATTTGCTGCTCTTGTTGCATATAAGACCTTCTGAAGCCGCAGATCATGTTCAGCTTTGGTAGAACTCCACACAATGATATCATCCATTGAGGTGTCAACTTCATCAATGTGCTCACATATTGTATGTATGGTTCTATGGTACACTTTGGGTGCTGAAGCCACACCAAATGGGAGCAGCAGAAAGGAATACCTCCCAAAGGGACTGTCCTCTGTGACTTTTAACTGCCAAAAGCCAGAGGAGGCATAAAGTTTGCTGAAAAAGCAAACATTTGCAAATTGTGCCATGATTTCCTCCCTAGTGGGAAGTTTGAAATGCTCCTTCTTTATAGCTTTGTTAAGGCTTCTGGGATCAAAACAAACCTGTAACTTGCCATTAGGTTTCTCTACAATGACTAGAGAGCTCACTCATTCTGTGGGTTCCTCAATCTTCTCAATGACCTGTAAAGGCTCCATCCTCTCTGTCACAAAGTGCAAAAGGCACTTTTCTGCATGGATGGATCACTGATGGAAACTGATTTATGTATTTGGATTGTATGTTCCCCTGGTAAACAGCCTAGTCCTTCAAATATATTGTGATAACTCAAACTCAATGTCTCCTATTCCTGTTCTCCATTGGCTTTCATGGCCAGTACCCGTTTAATCAGATGAAGCTTCTCACATGCTGCCAAACCCAGAACTGGAGTCACCTGTTGAAGAACTATAAATGCCAGGTTGTACACATGGTCTTTGTATCTGATGCTGGTAATCCAATGTCCCTTTGCCGGTATCTTTACTCCAGAATACCCAGTTAGTTTAATACTTGTTGGATGTATTTTTGGTCTGTCTTGGAATCTTCCATAATCCTCTTCAGGCAACACATTAACCTGAGCACCTGTATTGAGCTTAAAAGACATCATTGTTCCTTGTACTTTTCCTGGCAGATTCCAGTCCTTTCCCTTCTCTCTATCTGATTCCACTACATCCATAAAAAACTGCTCCTCCTGCCTCTGCTCAAGAGCATGCATTTGGGATTTCAGTACTTGCGACCTGCAACATTTTGCGAAGTGGTTGTGCTTGCCACAGTTGTAACAGACCTTCCCAAATGCAGCACACTGTTACACAGACTGACCTCAGTTCTTTTGCTTGGGCTCTCACTACCTCTGCTGCTCTACATATTTTGAGAGTTTTTTCCTCATGTGAGATATTCTTAGTGCAACAGCATTTTCTCTATTGCATTCTCCCTAATGTCACAAATAATCCTGTCTCTGACCAGAGCAGAGCAGCTTTTAAACTGACTGAGGGGGGAAACCCGACAGGAGCTGAGAAAGGTCCGGTTCGGAATAAACCTCCCCCCTGCGATAAAAACCAAAGAAATGATGAAATTTTAAAAGGGGTAGGCCTAGAAGTAGGCATTGTGAGATCAGGGGCACAGGATATAAATTCAGAAGAGCAAAATTACCACAGGCCTAACCACAAGTGCCAAAGACACTTGAAGAGAGACACTGCTTACAAGTGTCTGTACGCTAATGCTAGGAGCCTCCGAACCAAGATGGGAGAACTGGAGTGCTTGGTCTTAGAGAAGAGCATTGATATAGTGAGCATAACGGAGACCTGGTGGAATGGAGAAAACCAGTGGGATACGGTTATCCCTGGATATAAACTATATCGGAAGGACAGGAAAGGACGTATTGGTGGCGGAGTCGCTCTATACGTGAAAGAAGGCATTGAATCCAGCAAGCTCGAAACCCCAAAAGAGGCAGACTCCTCCACAGAATCGTTGTGGGTGGTGATACCGTGCCCCAGGAGGGACTTAATACTGGGAACGATCTATCGTCCCCCTGATCAAAATGCTCAGGGAGAC
Organism: Rhineura floridana; assembly: GCF_030035675.1. NCBI lineage: Eukaryota > Metazoa > Chordata > Lepidosauria > Squamata > Rhineuridae > Rhineura > Rhineura floridana. The sequence goes on along the minus strand of NC_084486.1, from coordinate 76,750,258 downwards.
CTTGAGATGAGATATGAAATTGAGGAAGCATCCAAACTAGGAAATGTGGTAGTAATGGGTGACTTCAACTACCCGGACATAGACTGGCTGCATATGTGTTCCAGTCATGACAAAGAAGCAAAGTTTCTAGATATTCTAAATGACTATTCCCTAGACCAGTTGGTCATGGAACCGACCAGAGGGATGGCAACCCTGGACTTAATCCTCAGTGGGGACCGGGACCTGGTGCGAGATGTAAGTGTTGTTGAACCGATTGGGAGCAGTGACCACAGTGCTATTAAATTAAACATACATGTAACTGGCCAATTGCCAAGAAAATCCAACACGGTCACATTTGACTTCAAAAGAGGAAACTTCACAAAAATGAGGGGATTGGTAAAAAGAAAGCTGAAAAACAAAGTCCAGAGGGTCACATCACTCGAAAATGCTTGGAAGTTGTTTAAAAACACTATATTAGAAGCTCAACTGGAGTGCATACCGCAGATCAGAAAAGGTACCGCCGGGGCCAAGAAGATGCCAGCATGGTTAACGAGCAAAGTCAAGGAAGCTCTTAGAGGCAAAAAGTCTTCCTTCAGAAAATGGAAGTCTTGTCCGAATGAAGAAAATAAAAAAGAACACAAACTCTGGCAAAAGAAATGGAAGAAGACAATAAGGGATGCTAAAAAAGAATCTGAGGAGCACATTGCTAAGAACATAAAAACCAACAACAAAAAATTCTATAAATACATTCAAAGCAGGAGACCATCTAGGGAGACAATTGGACCCTTGGATGATAAGGGAGTCAAAGGTGTACTAAAGAACGATAAGGAGATTGCAGAGAAGCTAAATAAATTCTTTGCATCTGTCTTCACAGTGGAAGATATAGGGCAGATCCCTGAACCTGAACTAACATTTGCAGGAAGGGATTCTGAGGAACTAAGACAAATAGTGGTAACGAGAGAGGAAGTTCTAAGCTTAATGGACAATATAAAAACTGACAAATCACCGGGCCCGGATGGCATCCACCCGAGAGTTCTCAAAGAACTCAAATGTGAAATTGCTGATCTGCTAACTAAAATATGTAACTTGTCCCTTGGGTCCTCCTCCGTGCCTGAGGACTGGAAAGTGGCAAATGTAACGCCAATCTTCAAAAAGGGATCCAGAGGGGATTCCGGAAATTACAGGCCAGTTAGCTTAACTTCTGTCCCTGGAAAACTGGTAGAAAGTATGATTAAAGCTAGATTAACTAAGCACATAGAAGAACAAGCCTTGCTGAAGCAGAGCCAGCATGGCTTCTGCAAGGGAAAGTCCTGTCTCAGTAACCTATTAGAATTCTTTGAGAGTGTCAACAAGCATATAGATAGAGGTGATCCAGTGGACATAGTGTACTTAGACTTTCAAAAAGCGTTTGACAAGGTACCTCACCAAAGGCTTCTGAGGAAGCTTAGCAGTCATGGAATAAGAGGAGAGGTCCTCTTGTGGATAAGGAATTGGTTAAGAAGCAGAAAGCAGAGAGTAGGAATAAACGGACAGTTCTCCCAATGGAGGGCTGTAGAAAGTGGAGTCCCTCAAGGATCGGTATTGGGACCTGTACTTTTCAACTTGTTCATCAATGACCTAGAATTAGGAGTGAGCAGTGAAGTGGCCAAGTTTGCTGACGACACTAAATTGTTCAGGGTTGTTAAAACAAAAAGGGATTGCGAAGAGCTCCAAAAAGACCTCTCCAAACTGAGTGAATGGGCGGAAAAATGGGAAATGCAATTCAATATAAACAAGTGTAAAATTATGCATATTGGAGCAAACAATCTTAATTTCACATATACACTCATGGGGTCTGAACTGGCGGTGACCGACCAGGAGAGAGACCTCGGGGTTGTAGTGGACAGCACGATGAAAATGTCGACCCAGTGTGCGGCAGCTGTGAAAAAGGCAAATTCCATGCTAGCAATAATTAGGAAAGGTATTGAAAATAAAACAGCCGATATCATAATGCCGTTGTATAAATCTATGGTGCGGCCGCATTTGGAATACTGTGTACAGTTCTGGTCGCCTCATCTCAAAAAGGATATTATAGAGTTGGAAAAGGTTCAGAAGAGGGCAACCAGAATGATCAAGGGGATGGAGCGACTCCCTTACGAGGAAAGGTTGCAGCATTTGGGGCTTTTTAGTTTAGAGAAAAGGCGGGTCAGAGGAGACATGATAGAAGTGTATAAAATTATGCATGGCATTGAGAAAGTGGATAGAGAAAAGTTCTTCTCCCTCTCTCATAATACTAGAACTCGTGGACATTCAAAGAAGCTGAATGTTGGAAGATTCAGGACAGACAAAAGGAAGTACTTCTTTACTCAGCGCATAGTTAAACTATGGAATTTGCTCCCACAAGATGCAGTAATGGCCACCAGCTTGGATGGCTTTAAAAGAAGATTAGACAAATTCATGGAGGACAGGGCTATCACTGGCTACTAGCCATGATGGCTGTGCTCTGCCACCCTAGTCAGAGGCAGCATGCTTCTGAAAACCAGTTGCCGGAAGCCTCAGGAGGGGAGAGTGTTCTTGCACTCGGGTCCTGCTTGCGGGCTTCCCCCAGGCACCTGGTTGGCCACTGTGAGAACAGGATGCTGGACTAGATGGGCCACTGGCCTGATCCAGCAGGCTCTTCTTATGTTCTTATGTTCTTATGTTCAGACAGTCTGTCAGGGTCCCAAAAGCACAGGTCTTGCTAGGGTTTTTTAGCTTGGTAGCATACTGCTCTATACTTTCATCCATTTTCTGCATGCACTTAAAGAATCTATGCCTTTCAAAGGTTTCATTCTTTCTGGGTGTACAATACTCCTGAAATTTTGTCATTACTGTACTGAACTGGAAGTTTTTGTAAATCTCTAGTGCTTACCCCCCCACACATGTAACAGTATTGATAATTTTACAGTAGGGCCCCGCTTATATGGCAGGTTAGGGACCAGACCTCCGCCGTAAAGCAAAAATTGCCGAAAAGCGGAACATCAATCAGCTGTAGTGCGGGGAGCTCTAGCTGACAGCGCTTGGCCCCTGAAGTTACCCACACAACAGCTGATTGATGTTCTGCTTTTATGTGCATTGCCCCCCCCCGCTGGCTTGCCCTCCTTATGGTGGGAGAGTAGTGCCAAGCAGCTAGAAAAAGCAGCCACTAAACCAAATCCAGCTGGGGGAGTGGAAACAGACAACCACCCCCACAGACACTGCCGCCAGGAGTGAAAGAAAGGGAGCCACCGCCGCAAGCTCCAGAGAGAAAGCCGCCGCTGCCGTGAGCTCTGCCTCAGTAGCTGGTGAGCTCCAATGGCCGCAGTAGTGAGCCGCAGAGGGAGGAGATCAGAAGCAGTGCAGCATAAAGCAGGCATGAGACAGAGTCACTGCTGTGAGCTTCCGACTCACTGCTTCAACCAGCTAAGGATGGGGGGGCACTGCCGCTAAAGCAAAGGCGGCCATAGCAGGCTCCGCTGTCCCCAAAAAGGAGGAGGACAGGCAGGGAAACAGCCAGGTAGAAGGAAAAAAGGGGGGAAAAACTTCAACTGAAAAGAACCACCCCCAAAGCAACCCAACGAAAAACCAGAAAACACTAAAGGTGAAAGAGGAGGGAGGAGAAGACAAAGAAGCTTGGTACTGTACACTGTAAAATGGCACCCGATGCTCTTTTCAGACTCAGAGCTTGGAAATGTTCCTTGTTTCAACTACAACTCTCATCAGCCCAACTGTAGGAGGAACGTTTCCAAGCTCTGATGATGCGCTCAGAGTGTCTGGCGCCATCAATTGCGTCATACTGCAAAATTGGAAAATCGCTGCAAAAACGGAACAAGCGCTGCACATATGGGACAGGGACATAATTCAAAACTGCCGCATTAGTGAAGTGCTGTAAAGCGAATCGCTTTAAAGCGGGGCCCTACTGTACTATATTTGGTTTCCCTTCAGCCCCTGTGGTTGCCAGACAGAGTTCAAATCTTTGCTTGAATTTTCTCCAGTTTTCTGTTTCCAGACATTTTCAGGCTTGATGGAGGTTATAAAGTGCCATAATGACCTTTGTGCTGAGGAAGCTAGTGGTTCTTCTGCTGTTAAATTTAGGCCAGGCCTCAGGCCTCAGGGTGGGGTCCTTCTTTCCTACAGCACTCAGCTGCCCCAAGGCAGAAGAAAGCTACACACTGCTTCAGAAGCCTTATAGCCTCAACTTCTGACATCATGTAATATGTTTGGGTTCAATATATAGAGCCAATAGTTAACAAGGTAGTTTTATTACGTAGTAGTTATAACACCATGTTTTCTCCTCAAGCTCCTCCAGTCAGCCAGGCTTCACCCCCTCAACCCATTCTTCAGGGATCATCTATAAACTCCCACCCCAATGTTTCTTGTAAGCAAATGTCTCTAAATTACTACAAATACTACAGTTGTTGCTTATGATTTTGTTTTATGTTATATTTATTTTGGGTTTTAACAATGTTGTAAGACGCTTGGAGATATTTGGCGATATAATAAAATCTAACAACAATAACAACAACTATGCTGGAAGTAACTCAAGCCTATTTGGTGGTTACAAGCAGATGCAAAGTTTCAAAGCTAGATTGGTTGTACTGAAATAATTATATTCCAGAGAAAATAGCAGTGTTGGTTTGCCACAGCTATTCATGACCACGTCCAGCAAACAGAGAACAAAGAAACAAACTAAAAACTGGAGTGCATGTGTGTGTGCTGGAACACCTCTAGATTCTGGTACTTTCAAATGATTAGAAAACATGGTGTCAGAGGATTATCCGAGCAGATTTTTGCACAGTACAGTACAAGCAGAGCAATCTAAAGCTGCTCCCCTTCATGTCACAGCATATCAAAGGGAGATAATCTGTTTTTACAGTCTGTTAAAAATACAGATGCCTCACAATAAAATGTAGAGGTATTTGTGATCCTCACAGACATTCATGGTCAATTGCCAGTTCAAAGCCCATAGAAGGTGCAAAAGAGACCAGTTTAGGAACCTTTTCTGCAAAGGCTTCCTGTTTTCTAGCTGTCACACACAGCAATGAACCAAATACTAATAAAGAGTAATACATGGGGAAAGGCTGCAGGGTAACAGGTTTCATTGCTTCTTGCAGGAAAAATGGAAATTGTGACTCTTGAGGGCAATGAAAACGTGTTGTTTTGAAGAAAATAAAGTAAAGCCATTAAAGAGTGAGTGAAATTCTCATTCCATAGGTTTAAGCGAGTGTAGTTACAATGCCCTTTTGCATTTTTCTTTGAGGAAGGAGAATTATGGGAAGATTCACATTGGAGTGTTTTATACTTTAATAAGTGGTGATTGCTACAAACTTATTTCATATGTTTTAAAGATTGTCAGTATTTTGATAATTATTTCTGTAATAAAATTCATATGGCCAATACTGGCTTTGTAGAAAAAAAATGCTGTATTCAGGAAGACTATCCTGGGGTAGTCAACATGGTTCTCTCCAGATATTGTTGGACTATAGCTCCCATTATCCCTGATTATTGGCCATGTTGGCTGGAGATGATGGGGGTTGGGAGTCAATCAACATCTTCAGTGCACCACATTAGCTATCCCAGGACTGAACTAAGATAATAATTTTCTATAAGTTTTTAGCCCAATGTAATATTTACAGCAACAATGATAGTCAGACGACATAACTGATGTTCTCAGTTATCATATGTCTAATTAGCATGAACCATTTTTCCCCAAGAGCTTTTTTTACACTTTTTTAACCATGTGAAGCAATCTAATTCATCTGTTTTACTGCTATTTTAAATGAATGTTTTATACCAATTTATGTAAACCACTTAGATTTTTTTAGATTAAGTGGTATATACATCTTGTTAAATTAATTAACTAAATAAAATTAGCATAAGGGCAAGGCAAGCACATCTGCAATTCTCTAGATGTTGTAGCACTAACATTGTAAATGTGAGAATCACTTCTTATTTTCACCCCTACCCACTCTCCTATGGGATTCGTTAATTAAGATGGGAATAATAGTTTCTGGTGGGATAAGTTCACTCAACCCTACAACACGCACACTATTTTTGTGTGCTCAATATTCATGTACATAGTTCTTAAGGGGATTATTTAATTAAAGCACATTAAATTTTGTCAAGTGTGGATTGCATTTCAAGTTAGGCATCTCCTCATCCAGATTCAGTCATTATGTTACATATGAGATTTGCACCGGCAACTTCCTGAGTTATAGCTCAGTCTCTTAGCCACTACATCACACCAACTCTTGATATGTGCTTACCATAAATGTTTGCCACACCATTTTCATGGATGTGGTTAACTGATGCAAAGCTACAACTGGTAGACAAGTCAAACAGTGGGGGAGTTTATGCAGCCATTTTTAACAAGGTAAAGTTGCCATGTGGTTGTATCTCAGATTGTAGCGAAGTCTAGAAGTCAATTCTGCTATAGGAAAATCAAAGGTAAAAATCTAGATAATATTTGTAATAGGAGGAAAAGAGCAAATGACATTTTCAGAGTTCAGAAATCTCTTCTTTCCTCATGGAATGGAAATAGCTGGGCAATTTAGGGTAGACGTGGTTTTTTCTGCAAAACTATTCCAGTAGTTTATATAAATGTAAATAAAAATACTAGCATTGTCATAATTTGTTGAGACTAGTAATTGCCACTGGATGAATTGACAACATGACTTTTCATGATGATATTTTTCTATTCTTTTGCAACTTGAGGGATCAAATGGAATTGGATACTGACATATCACATATATTTTCTCCTAGCTTTACTGCTGAGGCTTTTATGCTGTTTCCATGATTGATAAAGATTGCCTTTTAAAACAATATCAATCTTTAAAAACTCAAGGATGCCCTGTAAAACTCTAAATGATTCATGGTAAAAGTCATATAGCACAAGCACATGATGGTGGGAGGGTAAGAGAGAGCCCTGGTGATTATTATAATAAATCAAATAAAAGCTTTAAAAATGTTTTAACGTTATTTTGTTTTAATGTATTTTAAAGTCTGTTTTTATGATGTTTTAAAGTGTTTGTAGTGCTTTTGTTTGCAGCCCTGGGCTCCTCCTGGGAAGAAGGGCGGGATATAAATCAAATTATAAATAAATAAAATAAAATAAATTGTGCCCCCAACTGATTGTGTTGTGGTGAACTTGTGAGGCAGGTGCATGCTGCCCCCCCCCGGCTCTGGGAAATAACTGACACAGTGGTGGCTTGTGGGTGAAATCAGGCTACAACTTTATTGATTACAGCAAACAAGCGGAATTGGCATGGCAGAAGGGCAAGGATGCTTAATTCCCTAAGCCCTGTGATGAGGGAGTGTTCCCCCCTTCCCAGCAAGCATCTGGGAGGGAGGCACCCATGAGAGTTGGCCAGCATTTTGGACCCCAAGTGAGCTGTAAGCCAAGGCACCTGGGCTCTTGCTGGTCAACTAATGAGAGAGGGTGTGCAGTGTATGAGAGCTGGCCCCTCTAGAACTAGAGGAATTGCTCACACGTATCTCCCACTGGATTCCTTATGCTTGATCCTGGCATCTAGTGGAGCGAGGCCTTATACAACCAGGATCCCAGATTTGGACCACATGAGAAGCCAAACCTTGGCCTAGCTGCCGTCTTGTGCTAACTTAAAAAGACTGGGGAGGAGCAAAGCAGATATGAGCCCCTCTCTAGGAAGCAGCACATTCACATGGTCACAGTAAGCTATACTCTGGTTTACCATAACACATGAACCAGGCAACTGGCATTACAACTGTATCCTATCCCAAGACTGTGTAGAGGCTAAGAAACCTGTGGTTCATTTACTCCTCCCCTTCTATGTTGTGAACTGTACACCTGTATGAGGTGTCACTCTTGCTGCTTCCTCTCTTAAATGAATAGTAGTTCTTGTTTTTTAATCCCTACTCTGTTAAATTGCCTACTGGCTGTTTCCGCTACATCCTTTCAGGAAACATGGGGGATGATAACCACCTACTATTTTAGGGCCCTGGCATTCTTCCTTCTTATCCATCCCAGATCCCACAGTTCCTGGAGGAGGACTGAGGTTATAATATGATTATTGATAAGCTTTTAATGCTGTCTTTAATCCTCTGGGCTTTGTTGAGCTATGTGATGGGACAGAGACTTTTTAAAGTACATGCATGTCACATGTCACACTGGCATAAGAGCAGAAACCTCAGGGGATGTTTCTCCAACATTAGTTTTTTAAAGGGATACATGCTCTCTCTAGGATCAGAGGCAGCAAGCTGGGAACAGTGGCAGAGCACTGTTTGTATTCATGTTCTGCTTGTGGACTTCTCAGAGGCACCTGGATTTACACTGTGATAAACATGATGCTGGATTAGATAGGCATTTGGTCTGACTGAGCAGGGCTCTTGTTATGTTGTTATGAAGATGTTTTCACTCACCCCCAGATATTCAAACACATCAGAGATCTGAACACCAAGTATCAACCTGTATGTCTTGACCTTTTTTCTTTCTTTTTCAAACAGGCAAAACCAATATGATAATTGGTTGTGTTTAACTAAATAGTATTTTAAGATTAGTGCTAGTGCAATGGGATTCTCCTGCTGTCCTCTCCCCAACCCTCCAAGCGGATCTAGGGACAGGGCAGGAGGAGGTTGAATACCACCATATATACTGTGTGCTTTAATTTGATGGTACACCTAATTCATAGCATTATGACCATAACATGGTATCCAGACAGAATCTCTGAATATGAATACAGAATACAGAGATACTGAAACCAACTCTTTTATTTCCCTGAAAGGGTGGGGAGTGTGACAGCCTGATACTAATGGGGAAAAATATGTGAGAGCAGGAGGGAATGCTCTAGAGACCGAGGTCAAAGAAATACAAACTCTAACAATCTCTCTATAACTGGATTTTGAGAAACTGAATCAATTGCTAAAGCAGGTTTTGTGTTATCTATTTGAAGCTACATTTTCTTTACACAAACACCACATTTTCCCTGTTTAGCTCATCACTCTTTAATTCTCCTTTGGGAATCTTTGAATGTGAGAAGAAACTACATAAAGCCAAACTCTGTTTTGGAACTCTGAGGAAAATTGATTGTAGCTTACAGGGAAATTGAAAGTGTTGTTAAAACAAAACATTATTTGCATTATTACTTTATTCTGAAAGTTCTAGAATTATCCCTGCCCCTAAATCTGGAAAGATAAGCGTATTATGTTGCGATTGCTGTTTCCCCAAAGGGCAAAGCAAGTGTATGTGGAATTGAGCAGTGAATGCATTGGGAAGGCTATACCTAGATGCACTGTAATGCAATTTCACTGATTTTTCAAAGTTCTCTCACAGGAACTAATCTGCATTTTCATTGGCAGCTAAGCATTTATGTCAGATTCAGGTACAATCAAATTTAAAGAGTAGGGCAGGAAGGAAGGATCTGGTATCTATAGGCAAATCTAGACCATATGGCAGATATATATAAAAAAAACTGGTTAGTTTCTCCAAGATTTCATTGGCTTAATGTCATATTGGGTTGTGGTACATTATTGTGATTGCAATTTTATTTGTTATTATTTTCCTGCTGTTTTTAAGTATATGAATTTTATCTTTAATTGTTACCCACTTTGGAATTGCTTTTTTGCAATAAAGGCAAGGATAGACATATGTTAAATGATGCTAATAAAGAGACAACTAGAATGGAATAGATTTGTTGCAAAATTTATTTATTGGGGAAAAGGGGTGGTATGTAATGGGTCCAGCACTTCTAAATCTTGCTGCAAAAATTCAAGGCATCCTGTATACTACTAGTAAATCCTGAAGGAAAAAAATGTCCAAATGTTGTATAGATTTGTAAAATAGAATACATTCTTTTACATTCTTTACTAAATAAAATTGTTTAGCTTGTGAATGGATAACAGCATAAGCAGTTTACCTCTACATGAGTATAAAGGTACATTGTATATATACCATTTAGTTAGCAGCCTGCCAAGAAATATCAGAGCGGTTACAGTTATTAAGGAAGAGGTTTAGAGTTATGTCAGATTATTTCTTTATTTATTTTTACACACACACACACACACGCACAGAGAGAGAGAGAGAGAGAGAGAGAGAGAGAGCCTTTTCCCCAGAACTGGGACTCAAGGAGGCTTACAAAAATCCTTATTAGTGGGTCCCTGATCAAAAGAAAGACTTCAGGATTAGACCTTGGTGACATTCTGAGAGTGCTAAGTGGGGAGAAGTTAGGAAACTAACTTTAGGGAATAGCTACTTCCTTTAAGTAACAGCAAACACAAAAGCTGAGTTTTAATATCTAAACTGATAAATAGTTGCATGGTCTTGTAAATAAGTATTAAATAAATGATATATTTGTTTCACCTTTAAAGTAAATGTCTTGTTTTGTCAGTCCTCTGTCTATAACTGAACCCCAGCTACTGAGTGTGTCATAAGGTGAATAAAGGAAAACACAAAATAGTAGGTAACAACAAAAATCAAGGGATAAATAATGTAGGTACATTCCTCATATAATGTAGAAACTTGGTGGGATTCCTCCACATAAATGGTAAGTGTTGAAAGTGATCTATCACATTTGGTGACAAATGGTGAGATTAAAATAATTGACCTTTCATACAGCCATACTGAAATCCACCATGGTTTTGACAAATATGCTGCATGGTAAATCTGCACCAATGAGCTGTCCAGTTTACATCAATCAGCTGTATGCATTCTCATTATATTTGCATTTTCATGCTATTTTAAGACTATTTTTTAAAAAACAAAATGAGCTACATCATAGATCGCCAGTGTAGCACACATGGGTGAACATTTGTTCCCAGAGGCCTTCCCTGATGCCTCTCCCTCTGCTAGAATTAGGCTTTTTCAATTAGCCTTTTTTCCTCCCCTAAGACTAAGACTGTGGGTGTATTATGTGTGATCTTCCTGGAGACTGCAGCTGTGGAGGCAGGGCTAGCTCTTGCCTCCCCAGCTGCACTCTCCAGTAAGATTGCCCCCTAATTAGATTTAGTAAAACGTGAAAACACTTTTCTCAAGCTTAACTAGTAGTGGAAGGGAGAGCATGCAAACAGTTGTAGTATGTGTACATGGTGTCCTGTCCATAAGAGTTTTTCTGGTTTGCAAGTGTGGCCACAGACCCCCAAAGGTGGTTACCCCTGCGCTATAATCTTACAATGTTTTAATTACTTTGTTCTAAACTATCTCTTATAATATCACAAAGTCCCATTCCTTGGTTTCTTGGTTTCTTTAATGTACTTCTATGCCACTGTTCAATTCTAGGGACTTCCAGAGTGACTAATCATTAAAAAACCCTACAAAGCAATAATAATCTATATTATACAGCCACGAGAGTGGCTGTATACTATAGACAGCGTGGATTTTTCACATTCCGTAATGTTAAATTGAAAATATCCCCATGCCATTCTGATGCTTCCCATAAGCTCATTTCCAAACAAAACCTTACAAAACATATAGTCCTGAACTCAGAAATGCTTAACAACCCTCTCAATTTTCATGGCGATACATAAAACAGTCAGAGAGAATAGAGAGTTCAAAGTCTAAAAAGAAAGAAAAATACCCCACAGCCTTTGGTGTTTTTTCTTTCAGAGTTCTCATAATCTGTTGAAATTCATTAATAATCACCCATGTTCACAGAGTACCTGTAATCCTGTTAATGACCTTGCCCCATACTCTGACTTTCATCTTCTGCAGTTTAAAAGTTAAAAAAAATGTCTAGCTGATTTTTAATTAATTTAAGAAATTTTGGCTAGAACCCAATTATAATGTCAGGCATGCTCAGTAAGAACCAACTGTCAGTGTTCTAAAAGCCAGACTCACAGCTGCTTGGCTAATCAGGGGGCCACACCCACACCAGACATTGATTTCACATGAGACAGTCATGGCTTCCCCCAAAGAATCCTGGGAAGTGTAGTTTGTGAAGGGTGCTGAGAGGAGACTCCTATTCCTCTGACAGAGCTCGAGTGGCCAGACTGGTTTAACAGTCAGCCACTCTGATTGAAGGTCTGTGAGGGGAACAGAGCGTCTCCTAGCAAGTATCAGCACCCTTCACTAACTACACTTTCCAGGATACTTTGAGAGAAGCCGTGACTCTCCAAAGTAAAATAAAGGCCTGGTGTGGATGTGGCTAGGGACAGCTTTGCTTTAAATTTGGGTGGGAAGCTACATGTGCCTGCTGTAGAATAAAGTGGGGGAAATGCTGAAAAGCAATGATACTGTTCACAATGTTTTCCTTTTGGAAAGGAAAGGGGCTTCCTTTCTGCCCAGTGCCCACCCACCCAATCTTCTCTCCTCCCCCTCCTCCTCCCCTCCCTGCCCCTCCCCGGGTCAGTTTTGGACTATGACTGGGGAGACCAGAGTTCGAATCCCCACACAGCCATGAAGCTCACTGGGTGACCTTGGGCCAGTCACTGCCTCTCAGCCTCAGAGGAAGGGAATGGTAAAATCACCTCTGAATACTATTTTCCATGAAAACCCTCTTCAAAGGGTCGCCATAAGTCTGGTCAACTTGAAGGCAGTCCATTTCCATTTTCAAACATGATTGCACAAAATAAATCCCATTGAACTAAAAAAGTATACAAATTATCAAACCCACCCTTCCTTCTCCTCCCTCCTATCCCCTCCCTCTTGCCCCTTCCCTCCCCTTTTCTTTGCCCCTCCCTCCCCCTCCCCATCCTCTTTCAATCCTCTCCCCTTCCTCCTCCCCACGGTCAGTTTTACCTATCTTAAGCATGATTGCATGAAAGTAAATAAGCATGCGAATGATCAAACCTCCCCTCCCCTCCCCCTTCCTTTGCCCTCTCCAATATGCTCCTTCCCTTTCCCCCTCTCCCTCCTCCTCCCCCATGGTCAGTTTTTCCTATCCTAACCATGATTGCATAGGAGTAAATCCCATTGAACTCAATAAACATGCAAATGATCAAACTGTCCTTCTCCTCTCCTCTCCGTCCTGCCTGCTACCATCCCAGTCCTCCCCTCTGCCTTTCCTCCCCTCCCTCCTTCTCCTCCTCCCCTCCCCATCCCCTGTGGTCAGTTTCACCTATCCTAAGCATGATTGCAGGGGAGTAAATCCCATTGAACTCAGTAACCATGTAAATGATCAACCCATTCTCAGCAAACTTGCACAGGATCCTATTTCTTACCTTCCAGATTAAAAAGCAGGGAAATTCACTAATAGGCAAAAAAACCTTGCGGTTTAAGAACATACCTATAGCCCACAGATATTTCTATCAAACTTTAAAAAGCAGGGGAATTGGGCAGCTATAGTGACCTCCTCTCTGACCTGACCTCCTCTCTGAGATATTGTACTGCACTACAAATTTGTCAAAATGCAAACACCATTTGGGTTGGTCTTTCACAGTCCAATCCGTTTGCTGTGTAGCTTGGAAGAATTTGGTAATGTGTGCCTCTGAGCATATGGTGAGTGGTGGCAACACCTGCAATCAGCCCAAATAATAGAAAGAAGACATGTGCTGTGCTGATCTTGTTTTAGCAGGGAGGAAGCAACATTATTAAGACAGTTGATATAGTTCAGATGGTCACTTTAAATATGTTTGATTTCCTTTGCAATTTTAGTGAAGCTTCCTACAGAAAATAATTTTCTTTTGTTTCTGTTTCTGTGAATATGTGAAGTACAGCAACACTTTGCAAAATTTACACTAAAAAAACTGCAAACATAGTTGTGGAATAATGGCACTGACTTCTGCAGAATAGTCTCCAGTGGACATCAGGAGTGTCTCAATTTGCACAAGATAAAACTGGGGGGTGAAATATATTCTAGCATAATTCTAGATGTGCTCTATGTTTTTAATTGACTGTGCCAACCTTGCCTTAAAGTGGTTTAAACACAGCAGACTGAAAACATGCATCCTCTTTTTTCCAACAGCTAGAGTCATTGCTGAAGTAGCAACATATTGTAATCAGTCTGATTTTACATCAAACTGCAGTTTCAGATCCAACTGTTAATGCACCCAAAATAGAAATAGAACATAACCTCCAATTTGAAACACAAAAGGCTGTCTTCACCATCATATAACATTGACCAATAAAAAGGCTTTGAAATTAATAAAAATAAATTTGACACAGATTTCTAGGAATCTGTGAAGGAATAATGAGGGAAATAACATTTTCTAGATTGGATTCTCTGTAGAACCATTAATTACACAGGAAAGAAGCAAAGTAAGAAGAACACCAACAAACATACAAAAATATAATGCTCCATCTTTGGAAATGGCAGGTGTTGCCACCACTCACCATATGCTCAGAGGCACATGCAGAGCTTGGAAAAGTTACTTTTTTGAACTACAACTCCCATCAGCCCCAGCCAGCATGGCCACTGGATTGGGCTGATGGGCGTTGTAGTTCAAAAAAGTAACTTTTCCAAGCTCTGGCACATGTTACCAAATTCTTCCAAGCTACACAGCAAGTGGATTGGACTGTGAAAGACCAACCCAAATTGTGTTTGCATTTTGACCAATTTGTAGAGCAGTACAATATCTCAGAGAGGAGGTCAGGTCTCCTGCTCCCATGGTGCATTCACTATAGCCGCCCAATTCCCTTGCTTTTTAAAGTTTGATAGAAATATCTGTGGGCTATAGGTATGTTCTTAAACCTCAAGGTTTTTTGCCTATTAGTGAATTAAAAATATAAAATAGCAGAACATTAGAAGCTGTAATAGATCTTGAAACCATATAAAGTCAGGACCAGTAAGATAAATACATCATAATGGCAGTTAAGAAGCCTGAACAAAGGTCTTCACTTGGTGCTGAAAAGAAAACAAAGTTGGTGCTAGGTGGGCACCTCTGGAAAGGACATTGAAAAGATAGGGGGAACCATAACTGAAAAAACCCTTTGTTGGGTCATCACTCACCTCACCTTGGGTGGTGGTGGGGACCTAAAGAACAGCCTGTAAAAGTATCTAAGAGTCAGGTTCATGTCCTGTTATTACTTTTCATGCAAAAAGGTGAAGACAATGACAAAGTGTTCATGATAGAAAAAAAATCCATGATACATTGTGGTCATCAGCAAAAATGCATTCAAAAAATTAACTAAATCTTTGGCCTTTAACTGAGGCTGGTGATTGATATTATGAAATCTGGTAGTACCAGATGAAGCCATGGATAGAAAGCCTATATGGAGAAGAGCTCCAGCCTATTCTTCCCTTCATATTCTAGCTTTTCTACGTGAAGGGAGTTTCTGATGTGCTGGATCATTCAAGCATGCAATCTCTTCTGTGCATTCTGACATCATACAGGGCTTAGGAGACTTGCTATTTCTGAAACAAGATCAGCTCCAAGGTACACTCTACTAAGGATCCACAAATGCCCTTGCCAGCTCACCACTGGTGAATACACTTTTCTGCTCTGGCAAGAGACTAAAATCAGGGAGACTCTCTGACCTTCCATACTTAGAGAAGCAAGAAGATTCTCCCTGATGCCACAATGACTTCAGAAGCACAGGGAAATGGCAGGGACTCTCCCTGGTGCTGAACTGTCAGGGACACTTGGAAAGTCCTGACATTTCTTGCTGCTTTTCTGAGCAGTGGTGATAAGCTATTGCCCTTCTCCTCAACTCTGGAGTAAAACACGGATCCCCTCCTATATTTGTTCTGGGTCTTGTGCTTAGCATAATAGAAGATCCTGCCCTTTTGTCTAGAGTAGAAGGTGGCAGCATCATGGTGAGAACAAATTTTGGCTTACTGCCAAAGCCAGCTAAGATCTTGTTGACATCACCTTTGCAGCATGCTTCCCTTTGACCGACTCTGTGGTCAGCTCTCAGCTCACACTGCGACGTGTGACTGTTCTGCAGTGTGTGGGTCACCCATATGACATGTTTTATATGTTATTGTATTAGTATACAGCGTATAGTATACAAACAGAACAATTCCTTAAAAGCAACACAAAACTGTTAGAAAAGAGACAGGGGCAGCAGTTAAGGTGTACCGAGTAGTGTATTTACAAATGATCTTGAGGATCGTCACCTTTGCAAGTGTGGTGCCCCACAGATGTATTGGACTATAACTCCCATCAGAGAAAAGGTTAAGCATGCCATCTTCTTCCCCTTTCTTTACATAAACTGATATTCTCCTGTGGCTGCTTTACAGTTAAAACAGCAACAACCCACCAGGAGAGTGTTGTCTCTTGTGCAATCTTTTTTAAAAATGTGTTTTTAAATTTGTATATTTCTTTTTAATGTTTTTAATTGTTGTAAACCACCCAGAGCTATGGGGAGGTATACAAATGCAATAAATAAATACATACATACATACATACATACTTTAGTATGGAATCTATGACAAAGCTCAGCAGGTAATCAAGTTATTTAACTTCCTTGAGTGACTGACAAATGGGCTAAAAAGGCATTTCCTTGTCCCCGCATGAACATGTTCTGCATCATTGGGATAGTTTATAAGAATGTTCTTAATGTTGAATTCAAATGAGAAAGGCTTTAATTTTTCTGTTTGATGGGGCTATTCATTATGCAAATAGGATAGCCTATGGGCAACTGTCTATTTTGTTGGGCTTTGCTCTTATTTTGAAGGACACAAGTGAATAATAGAAACTTCTCCTTGGAAGCTAGTAATTTTTTTAACCACAGCTTTTCATGGTATATTAAAAGAAAAACATCCAAGTACTGAAGAAAAGGAGATATCAATCTGACAGATTAGCCCAAATGAAGCATTAATGGGTCATTGAGAAGGGGGAGGGAATCCTCATTAATTGCCGTTGTTTGCCTTTAGACCTGTAATGGTTGTATGAGACTCAGATTTGTCATGTGTAGTGGACAGTCCCTACCAAGATTTAGAGAAAAACAACAAATAGACACAGTATGCTACTGATGACAGCCTGTACCCTTTGATATTGGTTTTAGAGACCGGTTCCATGCATTTTGTCAAGCCTCTATGCATAGGACCTCTGCTATGATTTTGTTCTCCTATGAATCATATTCTTGAACTAAATTGAATTTTACCATATTAATAATAATAATGTGGCAGCTGAAATTTCAGGCAAAATATTTCTTAATATTTATTTCACTAACAACCAACTCTTAGGAGCTCTGTGTGGCTCACATATGGTTCCTAGAATGTCTGCAGCTCAGAGGATCAGACCTGCTTAGCTTCAGCAACAGAGCTGCATTCTATGGAATTCAGAGGGAGGGCCATAGCTTAATGGTAAGGTAAATTCTTTGCATGTAGAAGGTACAGTCACAGTCATTTTCAATGAAAAAGATCTGAGGTGGCAGGGCTAGGAAAGACCCCTTGCTAAGGACCAGGAGAGATGCTGCCAAGTGGAATGAGCAAGATGGATAAATGACAGCTAAATATTGTTATATAGACATACTTTCTGATCACTGTAGGCCTTGCATTATGAGGTATAAGAAGAAGAAAACAACCTAACCACCCCCTTTTCACTTGCTAGATTATCTTCCAGTGTAGGAGAGGCAATTGCTCATCTAGAGCTTGGTAAATTTAGTAAAGTTGTTGAACTATCTCTGGTTATATCTGGGATGAAAGGCATAAGCATCGTCACAGCACAGAAATCTGGTGACAGAAACAAATGCGTATGAAAAAAAGGAAAACTATTCCATAAGGGAGACATATTACAGAAGGCAGGTGGCTTGATGATGGGAGAGCAGGTGGTTCTGGTCTGTAGGGTGTGAGACTCACTGTCATTTCACTTCCTTTGGGAGACTGGCAACAACACACAAAGTGTTGTGGAATAAAAGTCAGTATAGATTCTGTCTGGATTGGCTGGGAAAGAAGCCCACCAGATGCGCAGCCCACCTCTTTGTGATAGTCAGTGTGCAGTCTTCATCACAGGAAAGACGATAACAAACTTTTCATATGCAGAATAAAATAAAGTGTTTATTTGAGAAGGAAAGCTAATTGTGCAGCACATATCAAATTGGGGGTGTTGTTGCACGACCACTTAGGGTTGAGCTGGGACTATTAGGGCATGTCATATTGTGTTGTGGTTCTTGTGATCAAGCAGTTACTGTACATAAATGGTTATAAGTACACATGACAAGCTAGCCTGTGTGGAATTTATCTGATGTTTTTAATTGGCTCAACCTGATTTCTCACATAAATTGTCCTAATTTGAGTATTGTGATCACTATGAGCATACAGTCTGATCTGCTAAAATAGTTACATAAATGTTTCCTGAATTTAATTTTCAAGCAAATTCGATCTCTGCTCAACTTGTCTGTGTTGCCCAAACCATTATTTTCTTAACACAAATACAAGAATTGTGTTTTAGGGAAGGGATCTAGTTCAGCAGTAGAAGCACCTGCTTTGCATGCAAAAGATCTCAGGTTCAATCTGTGGCATCTCCAGGTTGGGCTGGGAATGTCCTTTGGCTGAAATCCTGGAGAGCATCCGTCAGTCAGTGTAGACAATACTGAGTTAGATGCACCAGTGGCAACTTCCTACATTTCTATGTTTTCAAAAGTCTTCTGTTGCTCTTCTTTTGGTTGAATCCTCTTTTTTAAAAAAAATCTATATAAAAATATGATATAAAAACCAATGCAAAACCTGCATCAGCTCAAATCAAAACATCCTATGTATACTGCAGGCATAAAAAAAATTACCATGGGAATGCTGGAAAAAACAGCGTCACAATGGCAAATTATACAGATTCTGGCCTTCCTGACAAGTGGATCATATGCCTTCATTTTTTGCATCTTCATATGTCAGCTAGTGGCTACTAGAAACCTGGCTGCTGGTATGGAAACCTACAGTTCTAACTCATAAGTACTGCTGGAGCCCATCCATCTGCAGTACCTTGGTAGGGATGGGTGAACTTATCATTTTTGGTTTCTCTGTTCCTCATTTTTTCCAATCTTCTTATTATTAATTTTGGGTGGAGCTATATTCAGAAATGTGAGCTTCTTGCAGTCCAGTCCAGAAGTCGGTTTAAGTCCTCATTGGTTGTTTGTGCCAGACAACCAGCTCATAATGAAGCAGTCCATGGGCCTGATTTTAACTAAGGTCTTTCTGAGCTGTACCACTTCAGACATCGGGAGGGTATCACATGGGTAAATGTTCTTATATGCCTGACACCCTGTTTTGAAATAGTGGTTTCTAAGTTAGTCAATATATTTTTACTGTATGTGTATATATGTATATGATTGTCAAAAACTGCTTTGATTTTTTTTATGAATAGTGGTATATAAACATTTTTATAAAATACATAAGCTATAAATTGTTGTGGAGAAGCCCTGATTTGATGATGATTTTTATTATTTATTTTTTTGCTGTCTTATCCTTTGTTTTATTGCTTGTCCCCCCCCCCCGCTTACTTCTTTGCCTATTTTAAATCCTTAATTCTGGCTTTTATTTACTATGGCTTATATGCGTAGTGTTTTCAGTACTTCTGTTGGCAAACATGAGCTGTTGTATACCTTTGAGCCTGTTTGAATTTTTGCAAAGGCAATAAAAGTTTGACCTGATTATACTCCTCTCCTCCCCCACCCCCAAATCTACGTGGAAAGCTAGATGCAAGGTTCTAGCCTAGCCTTATTCTGATATGCTATGTGCTGGGAATTTGTTTGTATGGAGGAGTATGTAGTCATGTGAGCCTTACATGCTGTGTTCGTGGAGTGATAGCTTAGTGACAGAGTACATACTTTGCTTGTAGATTGTTTCAGTTTCAGTGCCCTGTCTCTTATCTCTAGGTAAAAGGAGCTCAGGTAGAAAGACTATGAAAGGCCTCTCTCTGCCTGATTCCCTGGAGACCCAATTCTCCCAGAGAGGGAGAAAGTACCAGGCTGTTGTTGTTGTTATGTGCTTTCAAGTTGATTATGACTTATGGCGACCCTATGAATTAGCGACCTCCAATACCGTCTGTTATAAACACCCTGTTCAGATCTTGTAAGTTCAGGTCTATGGCTTCCTTTATGGAATCAATCCATCTCTTGTTTGGTCTTCCTCTTTTTCTACTCCCTTCTGTTTTTCCCAGGCTAGAGGGACCAAAAGTTAGATTCAATATAAGAGAATTTCATACATCTAAAGTGGTACAGAGCAAGCCCAGTTTTGCCACTTCAGTGAAAGCTAAACAGCTCTCAAGCATAAAGATTTACATTTCATATTTGGATGTTTGTTTTGACTTAGAATGTATGCCTTCAGTTTATCTGGCTATTGTCCAAATTCATGGGAACCTACCAAGTAGCTTTAGTATAAGTGAAATTTCTTTTTTCGAAAAGGAAAATGGCCTGATTTTCCTTGAAATCAAGGACAGGAGATGCAAAGGCAAATTTTAAAACACGCTCACACACACACAAACACAAAACGTAGGATCAACCCCAATACAGGTGGCAGTAGCAATGGAGAAAGAAAACTTATCTGAAATGAACCAATACTAGACTTGTGTGCTTTTGTTCTTGCTAAGGAACAAGGGCTGTACTAGCTGGGCTTTTATTTATTTATAGTAAAATGAGGGTGAAAAATATTTTCTGGGTTACAATACATAATTTATAAGAGCTTTACTAGAACTGGGATATGCTCTTGCTATTTTAAAATGTAAGTGACTGTTCCTTTCACACCAGCACTCTGCTGGTTTTAAGTAAGTGTCTTTTAATGGAGCTGTGCCTAACTTACACTGGTAAAGGGGAGAGAAATCCAGGCACCAAGTCTGTCTCACCAGGAATGAAAGAGCAGTAGCTCAGTGGTACAGCATTCACTTTGTATGCAGAAGATCCCAGATTCTATCCTCAGCATCTGCAGGTAGGACTAGGACAGACTGGGCTGTCTGAAATCCTGGAGATCCACTTCCAGTCAGTGTTGACAACTCTGAACTTGATGGACCATTGATCCGATGCAGTATAAGGCAGCTTCCTATGTTCTTAAATGTGTACTTATGAAACATGTAAAATGGTTTGGTTCCCATCCCTGAATAATCTTGAGCACAAACTGTTGCCTAAGTAAGGTGGCATTGCACAAGTTGAACCAAAACCTAAACCAAATGTGCACCACTGTGATCCAATTGGACTGGCACAAGGCATGATTCATTATGGCTGCTTGCGTGAGCAACTGTCTCACACATCAGTTATATGGACAAAATATATCATAGTAGCTTGGAATACACAACCATGGGATTACTCCATAGTAACAGGAATACCAGATTGTATGAGGCTGCCAAGCTTGGTTTCAGAAGGCTTTCAGGGGTAAGCTGAGGATTCCTATCAGTGCTTGCTGAAGCTTCCTTTTGTATTTAATCCTTTGCATCCGATATTTAGTAATTTCCAGTCAGCATGATTTCTGTAGTTTTCACCTTCTCCTGCATGTCCTGATGCTGCAATCTAGAAGATCGGTTTGTTCATTCTTTGTGTTTGCAAGGAGCTGAAGCCATCTATCTTTCAGGACAGAGGCAGCTTCAGAAAATCTCAGTGCAAACACTTCTTTGCCAAGAAAAGATAGTAAGGAGAAGAGATGGAGGGAAACAGCAGTGCAATAAAAAATGAGTGTGATGAGAGAGAGAGAGAGAGAGAGAGAGAGAGAGAGAGTTGGGGACAGACTGAGAAATGCAGGACTAACACAAGACATTGTGTCATGCCACCCAACGCACATGCTGCCACTCTTTCACTCTGTCAGTGGCTACTAGTCATGATAGTTGTGCTCTCCCTCCATGGTTGGAGGCATGATGCTTCTAAATACCATTTGCTGGAACCCACAGAAAGGGAGAGTGCTCTTGTTTTTAAGTCTGCCACTGTGAGAACTGGATGCTGGACCAGGAGGATCATTGCCCTGATCCAGCAGGCTCTTCTTCATTTGGTGAGCTAAAAACCTACTCTGCAACACAGGAGAGATGGGACAGAGAGTTGGGAGAGGACTGAGAGATGGATTTGGGAGGAAGACAGCAGAGTGAGAAGCATAATTCCTTCTATGGGGCTTCATCTGGCCTTTTCCCCCACCTTTGGCTCTGCCAGGCTGCCCACCACCAGCCTGCAGCTCTCAACAGATTACCCAAGAGGGAATGTGGCTCCTGACAGAAAAAATGTTTCTTTGACTGGATGTTTCCTGAGTAAGCAATTCATCTGCCATTCTAAGACTCTGCAGAGTGTGTGAGAGAAACTGCCTTTTTGTAGTTTGAACAGAAGGAAAGAGCATCAAGCAAGACAGTTAAGCATTTATAGTTGGAGTTAGCTGCAAATGCAGGTGGGTTTGGTTGCCACAAAAGGTAGGTGCCACAAAACAGGCCCAAATCATGCCACAGAACAACCTAAGTTGAGTAAGACGCCAAGCCAGGAGCTCCGTCACGGAAACATCAGATAAACATCGGATAAATGTTTGATAAGGACTATACCTCAGCATTTGTGGTGACGTGCGGGTGGGCCAGTTCGGCGTGGCCCCTGCTATGTCTGTTGTGTCGCTGGGAGCTGGACCAGGAGGAGAGCAGTGTGGACGTTGCTGCTTGGGCTGTAGTGCGGTTTTCCAGCTGGAGGCCCGCCGCTCAACAGCCTGTTTGCCTCGCTCTCGCTGCCGGCGGATGATTCGGTCCCGGGGGCCTGGAGACACTGGAGGCCCTGGAGACAGTGGGGGAGGCGTTCTTTCGCCTGTTCGGATCGCGCCGACGTCTCCTCTCCTTGCGGCCCTGGAAGCTGTCGAAAGGTGGGAGGGATTCCCCGCTCCCTGCTTCCTGTTCTTTTTTGGGGTGGCTGTTTCGAAGAACGAGGTGGGGCCCCCCTGTTTTTCCGGCACCGGATTCCTTGGATCTCCTGATACTGCCTTTGCGTGGACCTTGTGTTTGAGACTCGTTCGAGACCCGTGGATAGGAGCGGTGGCTGGACTTGGGGTGTTTGCCCCTTATCATCTGTGACTTTCGCGCTTACTTGGTAGACGAGGATAACGGCTGGACCATTTTGATGGAGCAGGAGGTGGCTGGTGATGGCGTTGTTTTGTGTGTGGGGTGTGGGGAGTGTATGGTGTGAGTGTGTGAGCTTGTGAATGCTTGCAATATGTGCCTGGGAGAGAGGAGCCAAAGTCGATTAGGACAATTTCAGGGGGCCCCAATTAGTGTAGTGACGGGTAGAGGGAGATATGACGTTGTGTGGAGGACTTGCCAGGTGAGGGGAATGCAGCCCAGGCAGTTAACAGCTGTGCCGTGTTCCGGTCCCCCACGCACCCACGGGTTTGTTGGTTGCACTATCAGCCAGCTCTCTGATCTCCGGATGCTGCTTTTAAATGCCAGATCGGTTCACAATAAGATTTCTCTCATCCATGATTTAATTGTGGATGAGGAGGCCGATCTGGCATGTATAACCGAGACCTGGGTGGGTGAGCAGGGAGGGGTTTGTCTCTCCCAGCTGTGCCCACCTGGGTATTTGGTTCAGCATCAGGGTAGATCGGAGGGCCGGGGAGGGGGGGTTGCTGTGGTCTATAGGAGTTCCATCTCCCTCTCCAAGCACCCTGTCCATTTAGCTACTGGTCTGGAGTGTTTGGGTCACGGGGACAGATTGGGGATTCTGTTGGTGTACCGCCCACCCCGCTGCCCAACAGACTCCCTAACTGAGCTGACGGAGGTTGTCTCGGATGTATTGTTGAGATCCCCTAGACTTTTGGTGCTGGGGGATGTCAACATTCATGCCGAGGCAGCCTTATCAGGGGCGACTCAGGACTTCATGGTCTCCATGACAACCATGGGGCTGTCCCAATATACTATTGGCCCAACGCATGTGGCAGGACATACTCTAGACCTGATTTTTGCAGCTGGACATGGCGATGGTGATCTGAAAGTAGGGAGTCTTACATCAACCTCTTTGTCATGGACAGATCACCGCTTGTTGAAGTTTAGACTTACAGTGGCTTCCCCCCTCTGCAGGGGTGGGGGACCTATTAAGATGGTCCGCCCCCGGAGACTAATGAATCCTGAAGGTTTTCAAACGGCTGTGGGGAGTTTTCTGGCTGATAGTGCTGGTGCTCCTGCCGAAGCCCTGGTCAAATTATGGAATACTGAAATGACCCGGGCAGCTGACACGATCGCTCCCAAGCGCCCTCTCCTGGGTAGAGCTCATACAGCTGCATGGTATACTCCAGAGCTGAGAGCGATGAAACAGTGCAGATGGAGATGAACTCCTGATGGATGCAATTCTGCACTGGTAAGTGCCTATACCAAGTTGTATTTAGGGGCAGTGCGGGCTGCAAAAAAACAACATTTTGTTGCCACTATACAATCTTCTATCTGCCGGCCGGCGGAGCTTTTTAAAATTGTCCGTGGGCTATTCCATTCTGGCCCTAGGGACATGATAGATCCATCGGAAGCCCGTTGTAATGAATTTGCTAGGCACTTCCAGGATAAAATCTCTTGCATCCGTCAGGACTTGGACTCCAATGTTTTGGCAGTGGAATTAAATGAGGTGTCCAGAGCGCAGTCTAGTCATGATTCTTTGGATGAGTTTCAATTGGTGCAGCTTGAGGACGTTGACAAGGTGCTTGGACAGGTGCGTGCAACCACTTCTGTGTTGGATCCTTGCCCCTCTTGGCTAATAAAAGCTAGCAGGGTTGGAACTGCCGGCTGGGCCAGATAAATGATTAATGCCTCTTTGCGTGAGGGAGTGGTCCCTGACTGCCTGAAGGCAGCGGTGGTGAGACCACTTTTGAAGAAATCTTCCCTGGACCCAGAAAATCTTAACAACTACAGGCCGGTAGCAAATATTCCATTCCTGGGCAAGGTCCTAGAAAGAGTGGTTGCAGACCAGCTCCAGGCGCTCTTGGATGAGACCGATTATCTGGATCCATTTCAATCGGGTTTCAGGCCCGGTTTTGGCACGGAGACGGCCTTGGTTGCCCTGTATGATGACTTGTGTCGGGAGAAAGACAGGGGGAGTGTAACTCTGTTGATTCTCCTTGATCTCTCAGCGGCTTTTGATACCATCGACCATGGTATCCTTCTGGGGAGACTCGCTGATCTGGGAGTTGGAGGCACTGCCTGGCAGTGGTTCTGCTCCTACTTGGCGGGTTGTCTCCAGAAGGTAGTGCTTGGGGAATTTTGCTCGGCACCCTGGGCTCTCCAATATGGAGTTCCACAGGGGTCAGTACTATCCCCCAGGCTTTTTAACATCTACATGAAGCCACTGGGTGCCGTCATCAGGAGTTTTGGAGTGCGTTGCCACCAGTATGCTGATGACACGCAGCTCTACTTCTCCTGTTCATCTTTTTCAGGTGAGACTGTCAATGTGCTGAACTGATGCTTGGCTGCGATAATGGACTGGATGAGAACGAATAAATTGAGGCTCAATCCAGACAAGACTGAGATGCTGTTAGTAGGTGGTTCTCCTGAACAGATGGTGGATGTTCATCCTGTCCTGGATGGGGTTGCACTCTCCCTGAAGGAGCAGGTCCATAGTTTGGGAGTTCTTTTAGAACCATCCCTGTCACTAGAGGCACAGGTAGCCTCGGTGGCACGGAGTGCTTTCTACCAACTTCGGCTGGTGTCCCAACTATGCCGCTATCTGGACAGGGACAACCTTGCATCAGTTGTCCATGCACTGGTAACCTCTATACTACTGCAATGCACTCTACGTGGGGCTGCCTTTGAAGATGGTTCGGAAGCTACAGCTTGTGCAAAATGCAGCGGCCAGACTATTAACAGGGACTAGGCGGTCCGATCATATAACACCGACTCTGGCCCGCTTGCACTGGTTGCCCATATGTTTCTGAGCTCGATTCAAAGTGCTGGTTTTAACCTATAAAGCCCTAAACGGCTTGGGACCGCAATACTTGTTGGAATGCCTACCCGTACACCTACCCGTACACTGCACTCAACATCAAAGGCCCTCCTCCAGGTGCCTACTCAGAGAGAAGCCCGGAAGGTGGCAACGAGAAAAAGGGCCTTCTCAGTGGTGGCCCCCGAACTGTGGAATACTCTTCCTGATGAGGTACGCCTGGCGCCAACATTATTATCTTTTCGGCGCCAGGTAAAAACCTTCCTCTTCTCCCAGGCATTTTAATATTTTAATATTTTGATATTCAATATTTTAATACTTTTAATATTTAATATTGTAATTTTAACACCTTAACATCTTCACATCCTAATATTTTAACTAATTTAATTTTAATATTTATTATCTGTGTTTAATTATGTTCGATTTATGCTATAATGAATCTATTTTAAAGTTGTTTAACATATGGTTTTAATTGTATATTGGTTGTTTGTCTGTTGTGCACCGCCCAGAGAGCTTTGGCTATGGGGCGGTATATAAATTTAATAAATAAATAAATAAATAAATAAATACTGAAGCAGGGCCTGTTTGCCTCCACTTCGCTTCTGTTTCAGTACTCCAGTTAAGGATGGAAAAAAGGAGTCTTAAAGAAATCTACATGCCTGACCTCCTGGCTCTACCAACTTTAACCAAATCTTGACCCTTTGTAGCCTTTAAAAGATAATAGCTAATGGGAGCTAGCACAGGAGATAAGGGAGCTTGCCCCCCTCTGGCCACTCTTTATTTTTAGGACTACTCTGTATGTTATATGTAAATAAAGCACATATTACAAAGACTCAATCGTTGTCTAGTGCAGTGGTTCCCAACCTTTATGAGCACGGGACCCCCTTTATAAGCTGAAATATTTTTGTGACCCCCTCCCCCTAGGGAGGCAGGCTGGCTGCCAGGAAGGAAGGGGGAAAGCAGCCTTTCTTTGCAGGCTTGCTTCTTTTTGCTTCACAAAAAGCCCTCTCCTCTCATTCTAAGCAAGGGCTTTGCCAGTAGCGGCAGTGCAAGGAGACAGGAATCAGTGATAGTAATCCCCTCTTCTTCCTGGTAGCTCCACCCTCAGCCTCCTTTGGCATCTGCCATGTATTTTATAGGCAGATGCCTGCCCTTAGTGCGTCTGAAAGATGCTCTGGCGCTTCAGCAAAAGGCCTCCCCTCTCGTTTGAAGCAAGGGGAAGGTGTCATCTGCAGTGGCAGTGGAAAGCAGACAGTGTAGAAGGAGTGAAGACTTTTTAAAAAAATTAATAAATAATTCATTTCTTTACTGTTCCCGGCCCCCTCTGGATTACTTCTCGGCCCCCCTGGCAGTTGGGAACCACTGGTCTAGTGCTCTCTCATCCAAAGTAACCAAATCCCTATAGCAATGACCCTGGAACATTCTATTGCTGGGGAAAATGGGGAGCACATAACATAGCACATTTTGGCCGATCCAGCCCTGTTAAGGGGAAGTCCACCACATCACCATAAGGAGTGCTTTCCTGTTGTTGTTTAGTTTACTAGCCCTTCACCATGACATGCCAGGGCAGGTTACAATAATTTAAAAATACAATATTAAAACAGTTAAAACAAATTACAGTCAGAAGAAGAGGATGGGCCCTAATATATATATATATATATATATATATATATATATATATCTCAGGTGTCAAAGGCCAGAGTAAAGAAGTACATTTCCAGCATACGATGAAAGCTACATAATGAAGGTGCCAGATGCAACTCTGTGGGGAGGGAATTCCACAACTTAGGGGCTGCCACAGAGAATTCCCTCTCCCTGGCTGCTGCCCCCAAACTTCTGAGGAAGTACCATGATGGTCCCCTCTGCCCATTCTTGAGGTAACAAAGGATGAGCACAGATGATGATTATGATACAAATAAGAGAGAACAAATTGCAACATAAAGAGAAGTACAGTGTAAATATATTCATTTACCTAAGGGCCAGATACTGTTATCTTTTATTTAGGACAACTTCTTTGCTTTCTCTCTTTCCCTGTTGGCATCAAAGATGTTAAGAGTTAACTCATTCTGAGTAGTGATTAAGAAGTCTGGCCCAGTAGGACTTCACCACATGGTTTTGTGTCCCTATGAATCACAACACTTTACTTGACATAGCAATATAAAAACTTACACATATTTTAAACAGCTACAAGGACTTGGACACACTTTGAGCTCAGATACTTAAAAACAGACAGGGCTATACAGCTTACTATAGCTTTGCAAATTTGTCCCATGTTATGCAGAATGCTACTAAAAATGCTGGGATGAATGATAGCTTGTATTGCTTTTATCCTCAGCTATCAACATGGAGGGAGTGCTTTCTCCTGGGAAATGTCAACTGGTGCTTGAAAATGCACAAGGTGAATAAATGCTAGAAGGATGAGAAAATTGAAAATAAAACAAGGCACTTAACAAACAAAACATATTCCATTTTTCCACTAATAGTGATGCTGCTTTCTCTAAATATAGAAGCAGGGGTGTGTTTTGAGTTGACAGCCATTAACTAAAACAATTGGATGAAGCTATTTTTAATCTATTTCAAACTGGAACAATATATTTTCATCTTGAATACAACAATGTAAGTCAGGTACCACTCCACAGAAATTGTAGGAATGACTATATATTAGACATGATTGATCATGATATAATTTATTTTTAACTGGCTATAAATAGTATCAAAAGCAAGTTTAAGTACATGGATTAGTTTAAGGCTACAATCCAATATGAGAATTTTGATTCAGTTCACATTTCAAGCAGACTCTATCAAATCTGCACTTTCCAAAACAACATGAGAACCAAAACACAGATATCCTTTGAAATTAGCACTCATCCGAATTTTGAGATGCAGTTCACCAAGCAAACAATATTTACAAAAATACATATATTAGGGGACAGCGTGCATAAAAATGAATATATGAGTGAAAATGACATGCAAAAATGCATTATATGTGAGAAATGGCTTGCAAAAACGTGTGCATTAGTCCAAACTGCTTGCAAAAATGTGTTTATTAGGAGAAATCCACACTAAAATGCTGGAGAATTTTCATGAGTATTTTTTTTAATTGCTGCAGAAATGTGGAGAACTGAATTTAAGAAATGAAATTGACAGATCTTTCCATCCCTATCTGTAAATCCCATTGAACTCAATGCAGCTTACTTCCAAGTAGATACAAATAGGATTATAGTGCACATCTCTTTTGATCTATTCTGTTCAGAAACTTTTTTTTGTTTCTTGCTAATCTGGTAGCAAGATAAGGTAGGCAGGAATTCAGGTTGGTAATGGATTTCAAATTCTCACCAAGTTATGTCACAATAGACAAAAGTTTCTGCGACTCAAAAAACAATGTATAACAAACCTCTTCTAAAGGCTTCTCAACTATTATTTATTTATTTATTATATTTATTAGTCGCTTTTTCCCCAAAATGAAACTCAAAGCGACTTACAAAAAAGAAAAGAAATACCTCAAAAATATATACCAAATAAAGATAACAGTACAAAAGCATACCAAGCAAAACTCAATACAATAAATAGAACAATATGATAAAATCGCAACACACAATACAACTATGTAAAAAAGAGGGCACATCTCCTCCACCGTTGTGTAGAAGAGGGATTTCAGCAGGTGTAGTTTGCATGACAAGCTATACATGCTGAAATTCCTTCTTTTACAAAGCTATTAAAGATGCAGTAGCCTTGTCTTCTTTTCCCCAAACTACTTTATTCTCAACTGTAACTCTGGCTTCCTTTTATTCCAGACCACAGATTATCCACAGATCGCTACCATTTCCACCCAAGAATAAGACAGTCTTTGACTGCTAAGATTGACTATTAAGGAGAAAATGTAGGCATCCATTTTGATACAGCTCTCAAACACTAACACTTGATTTCTCATTATGCTGAAGATGATCATCTCATCTCATCTAGAGATGCCAGTTGCTATGATTCTCAACTACAATGCCAGTTGCTATGATTCTGTGCAAATTTGGGGGCAACGTCTGAGTCAGCATAGCTTTATGTATTGAAGAGTGATTATTTTTCACAGTGCAACTTTGACCTGATGTGTAGATCAAGAAAAGTTCACTTGGTATAGCCGAGTTTATTAATCCAATACAATTAGTTTGGGAATTATTTTTCCCCTCACTCTGGCTCTTGCTTACTATTGGCACTTTTAAGAGCTTCAGCATCAATTTCAATGCTAATGGCCAGTTCATTATCTCTGTTTGTACTTTCTCCGATGTCTGAGCTTGCTTGGTGGGTTGATGCCAATGTATGAAACTCACAGATTGTTTTGCAGTCTGACTCTTTCTTCTGGCTGTTTAATTATTACTGTAAATGGAAAACATTGAGGTTAGCTCACCTCTGAGAATAGCTATGAGCAGAGCTGGGCATATGTTCACTACCATTAGCTGAGACATCCTTTTGGACCAGCTGTTGGAGATGGAAATTAGAAGCATCACATTACCCCCTATTTTGACAGATCCAGAAGGTGGCTCTGGAAGATGATTGCTCTTCTCCTTGGCACTTATGCTATGGTATTCTGTGGGGATGTATTTGGAGATGGTTCAGTGTGGTCATCTGGAGAATTGCAGTAGGCATCCTCGATATGTATGCTAATAATACCCAGCTCTGTATCTCTTTTCAATCATTCAGGGGAAGTTCTGGAAGGCATTAATCATTGGCTGTTAGTGTGAATGTGTGAGTGTGGAGGCTCCCAGAAAGGTAATCATGGCTGCTTTGCTTCAGCAGTCCTGCTGCTGTGAGCTAATGGTTTGGTTTAGTGTGTCACCCAAACCTGGATTCATGACTTATCTCCTCTAGACAAACAAGTGGTAAGCCATAGAATAAACCTTGGCTACATCTCATGGTTTGGCTGGAGCAAGACAAACCATGAGCTTGGGGTTCAGACAACACACTACCAAACTATGGCTTGGCTCATAGCAGCTCAGCAGCAACAGGACTGGAGGAGGAGCAAAGCAGACATGATTACTAAGCTATGGTTTGGCTTAGCATTACATGTGAACTGGGTCACTATCTGCAATCAATAATGGAGACCAATAAACCAAATATGAAGGTGCTGTGGGTTGGTGGATTATCTGAACTTGGGGGTGGCGTTTTAAATCGAGTTGCATTCCCCCTGAAAAATCAAGTTTGCATTTTAATGGCACTTCAGCATTGTCACTGGAGGCTCAGGTGATCTCAGTGACACAAAAACAGTCCTTTTTTTTTTTTTACAATAATTTTTATTCAAATTTTCATAAAACAAACAAAACAAAATCATAAAACATTCAAAGACAAAAAACAAAACAAAACAAAAATGATTAAACAAAAAAATAAAATGTTGACTTCCCATTTGTCGCAGATCAGTTATAGGTCTACAATATATAACAATCCTGTCTCTTAAATTATATTATAAAATCACTTTCCTCCAGTAATTATCTTAATTAATCATAAAATCTCATAAACATTACTTTATTCTTTCCACAAAAAGTCAAAGAGAGGTTTCAATTCTTTAAGAAATATATCTATCAATTTTTCTCCAAATAAACATGTCGATTAATCCATCTCGTTAATAATAATAATAATCTTATTGTCATAACCATAGTCCAAATAAACATATCGATTAATCCATCTCATCAAATCTGTTAAGTCCAATAATTTCAATAGCCATTATTCCATTATCCATATTAATTCCATCTTCCATCTTCAATAGTCCTGTTAAGTCCAGTAATTTCAGTGTCCAATCTTCCATTATCAGTATTCCATAATAATCTTGCTGTCATAGCCATAGTCATATAATAAGAGTCTGATGGGAATTTCCTCTATCCCAAATATTTTCTTGCCATCGATTCTGAATAAGTTGCTGAAATATTGTTGTAAAGTCATATCTCTGTTCTTCTTTTTTACAAAATGCACTGGCTCATCTCTTGAGAGTTTTTCCATTGTCACATGGCTGCAGTTAATTCCATAGATTTTCTCTATATCAAGCTCCATCACGTCATTCCAGTCCAGAAAATTATCCAAGCCATCGATAACTTTATCTCTAATATCTTCATTAATTTCTTCAGAGATAACGTTAAATTCCAAACAGTAGATTTTATTTCTAATATCCATAAACTCCAGATCTTTTTCCAATTCCACATTTGTTCCAATCTCCAGGGCTTGTATCTTCCCTTTATTTTTTCTTTTCTCATCTCTGATCTCATTCTCCTCTCTCACAGGATCCCCTAACAGTCCTAAATGGCTTGAGATCAGATTAATTGAAAAATCATCTATCCATGGAGGAACTTGTCTAGTGTTGAAATCAGCCCCTTAGGCATTGCTCTGGATCCCACCACCTTCTGATGTGAGGTGGGCAATGCCAGGGATAGGGCCTTTTTCACTGAGGCACCTTGTCTGGAATTCCTTCCCTGCTAGGTGTGTCTAGCACTATCCATGTTTCGCTATTTGAGCCTGGAGAAGACTGTTTTGTTGCCTTTTTAAGTGCCTGATAAAGTTTATGCTGGCATTGTATTTTATTGCTCTGCTGTGTCTTGTTTTATGATTCATTATTTTAAAATAGTGATTTTATTATTTTACTATAAGCCTCCCTAAAAGCATTGATGAAAGCATTAGTATAGGATTGTGGGGGAAGGTCTGGATTTCATCTTTGGGTCCCCTCCAAGCCTGTGGTTTTTTTTTATCCCTAAGATGTGATTCTGTAGAGCCACCCACTGAGCAGGAAGGTCTATCCTCCCATTTTTGCATGCTGCAACAGGATGAAAATGGAATCCTCCCTGTTCCTTAGCTGATCAGCTGAGAGGAGGGGAGGGCCCAATCTTTATGGCCAGAAAGGTATAATGGAGGCAAAAAACACCCACCACTCCCCAGCTGTCTTGCCTCAATCAGTTGAGAGGGCAGCCACAATTCCCTTGCCCGTATGCTGAGTTCTGTGTGCTCCCCACTTGATATGTATGGATTGGCCGAGGAGCGGGGAGATGCACAGCACACCATGATGAGGATGAAAACTGTGCCCAGCTGATCAGATTGAATCAAATGAAAAGTGGTGGGCAATCCCCATCACAGCACATTGGGCAGGGAGGATTAAATACTCCCCACTTCCCAGCTGCACCAATCAGTTCTGTGTTTACTTGTTTTCAGAACTAGGTAGAACAGGCCCTGTGGAATAAGTTTCTCTAAGTAATCAGAATAGCCTTACAAAAATGTTGCAACATAGCTAAACCAGAAGCATCTACTTTTTTAAAACAAAACCAAACCTAGCTTTTTGTTTTTGCATAGATCTTTCCACATGGATATTGGAGAGAAAAGTTTCTTTGTGATAATTCTTTCCACATCAAAAAACACCCACCCAAACAAAGCAACAAAAATGTGAGTCAGCCCAGTTTCAATATGATAAGAGAGCAACAATCAAGGATTATGATCACAGAAATATTTCAGAGGCAGAAAACCTGGGATTTTAGTTGTTTTTCACTATGACTCAAGGTCATGGATTGGTATTTGGATTTTATCTTTAAACCTATACTCTTCTTCCAGTGCTGTCTTCTCTCCCTTCTTTCATGTTGGTTGATTCCTCCACCACCTGGTTATTGCTAACCATAGTTTGTTGTGATGACTGAATTGGAGAAACTATGTTAACACTAATCTCCCAACTATGATGCAAATCCACTTCAAATGGTAATTTCAATTACTGGGATGGTGGCAAGAAGTTAACCATAGTTTAACAAACTGGTAATTTTGGCAAATTATAGTTATCAAAAGGGAAATACCCTATGGAAGCACCTGATTTCCAAATGATAATTTGGCATTATGTCTGAACTGAGGCCATGTGTGGGATGCATTATAAGAATGAGTAAACACAGAAGTATTACAGAAACTTATAAATTATGGGTTAAAAATAAGGTGTAAGCGAGCAGGGATTTATACTGGGAAGGGCTATGCCCACTAGCACAATGGAAATTGAATTCTAGACACCTCTGTTCTAAGGACTTGAGGCACTCAGGCATAGAGGTGATTCAAATGTGCAAGAAGTCACATGGTTTACTCCTTTCATGGACTAGAAGACAATCAGCCATCTCCCTGATGTATCAGTTTTCCATAAGCAGGGAGTGCCCAATCTGTGAGTGCAGTCACACATGTGCCCTGAAAAATTGGGAAGCTGATCCAATGCTCTGTACATCTTCTTACCCCTTGTCCAGTATTCACAAAGTTACTTATTTTAGAGTTAGCACTGGAGATAGGCGACACTGCCTATGTTTTGCATTTGAAAAAAGTGCAGGAGAATCAGATTTTTCATCCAGTTTTCCACTAGATTTTGTGAACTCATTGAAATGCTGTTCCATATTGTGACATGGATGCTGGAATGGTCTGGGTTATGCCAAGCATGCTGTGTTGTGACCATATACACATCTGTATTTGGCTCAAAGGACCAATAGCCCCTGAGTTTGGCTTAGGTTTTAGGATATGTTTGCTTACAATGCAAAGAAGGACATCATCATATCCTAAAGTTTCTGCTGGGAGGAAGGGCGGGATATAAATCAAATAATAAATAAATATAAATAAATAAAGAGGGGCCAAATTTATTTCTGTACTGCAGGGGTAGGCAATGTGGTACCCTCCAAATTTCTTGGACTACAACTCCCATCATCCCTGACCACTGGCCATGCAGACTTGGGTTCATCTGCAG
This sequence comes from Rhineura floridana, assembly GCF_030035675.1. Taxonomy (NCBI): domain Eukaryota; kingdom Metazoa; phylum Chordata; class Lepidosauria; order Squamata; family Rhineuridae; genus Rhineura; species Rhineura floridana. The sequence goes on along the minus strand of NC_084486.1, from coordinate 76,715,918 downwards.
AGTACCATGTTGACTACCCCTGCTGTACTGAGTCATATCAGGTCTAATGGAAGAGGTCTCCTTATTTGAAACACTCACAATGCAGCATTTACTTGGAAGTAAGCCCTACCGAGTTCAATGGGTCTTACTTCCAGGTAAGCGTGTATGGGATTGCAGCTTTCGTTTACAAAACCTCCATTAGTGTTGATATTTTAATCTGGCAGTCCTAACTGATAATCTTCTGGGAATGGCATATTCAGAAAGAGAGCTGGTAAACTAAAATGCCACCAGGAACACATAATTCTAGTGCCTATATGAAAACAGAATACAGAATATTCCAGAGGCAGCTGCAATAGGTGGGAGGTTGAGATAATGGTATAATAAACTAAGCCTTGAATCTCTCCTGGGAATTGAAAGAAAATACTTTGTATAGAGTGTACTCTGCTCACGTTGCAGAAACTGACTCATGACTTTGTGTTACTGGTAAATAATGTGTATAAAGCAGTATTTAGTAAAAGGATCATTGTCAAGAAAATGAGGGGCAAAATCAGACCATATGCTAAATTACCGCAAAAGCTTGTACACTTTTCTGCTCTGTTGTTGTGACAGCCTCATCGCTTGTTTGGATTCAAAGATTTGTCTTACTTGGCTTGTTTTAATGGGTTTAGCATCTTTCTCTCTCCAAGAAAGCATCACCCAACATGGCTGTCTTTTTAGGGTCAACTGAAACTATGTGCAGAAGTCCCTTCAATGTTTCCCCTTCAGTTTTTATTTTGCTTTTCATTCAAAGCACATGAGGGAAGCTGCAATTTTTCTGTGGAGGAATTATTATCTCTTTTCTCATATGCTGCTTTTCTTACCAAAATTGCCCCTCCAAATTCATTTTTCTTCCGCTGGGATGGGGGGAGAACACAGGTATATGTATTTCAGAATGACTCTCCCAAATCATATTGATTTTATTAACCAAAAGTTAAATATATCCTTAACCTTTTTTTTAAACTCAATGAAATGTCAAGGTGCTTGATATGTGGCCAGTCACATTTATTTATTAATTTTAAGGTATTGGTATGCTGTCCTTCATACAAATATATCTGAGGGTAGCTCACAATAAGAAATTATAATAATTAAAATACAGTTACATTAAATTAATGCACAGTCATGCTGAAATCAGAGAGCACGGCAAAAGCAACTGGAAACAAAATATCTTAGACCTTATCTGTACTATACATTTAAAGCACTGTCTACCACTTAAAACAGTCATAGCTTCCCTCAAAGAATCCTGAGAACTGTTGAGTGTGGAGGGTGCTGAAATTTGTTATGAGAACCCCTATTCCCTTCACAGAGCTACAATTCCCAGAGTGGTTTAACAATCAATCACTCTTCCCAGGGAGCTCTGGGAACTGTAGCTTTCTGAGGGTAGTAGGGTCTTCTAACAACTCTCAGCACCCTTAACAAATCAAGATTCTAGTATATAAACCAAGACTGTAGTATATAGAGTAAAAAAAGAAAGGGAGTGTGTTATAAACACACATTTTAGAATATAATCACTTAGGCACCTTCCATTATATAAATAATCAGTGGCAATTGCTTTGCATTGTAGTTTAGTTGTCACAGAAGGCTGTAGTTCTTACCATAATAGTACAATGAGATAGTTGGACCCAAGAACCTCAGGTGAGTCTATGACCGTTTACTAAACTATGTACTGCTGTAATCACATGGGTTGGAGCGTGCAAGAAAACTTGTTAAATTCTGTTGATGGATAAACAAGGAAATAGATCAGCTTGTAACAATGGGTGGCCTGTTAATAATATGGTGAGGCTCCGAAGTCTGTTAAAAACAAAGGGAGAAAATCACTTCTGTTCCTGGTTTCCAAGAGAAAGGTGTGACAAACAGATCTAGGTAAGAGCTTTGGCCTTGCTGGGAGAAGAAATATAGCAAGAGAATGAAAGTGTAATGAAATGTAGTGATTGTTAAAGGGAAAACCAATGTTGTTTAATACACTACAAACATGTGGACCCTGCTTGTTTTGAAAACATTATTACCTTTTTTATTGCTGACATTGATAACTTAAGATCTAAAACTTTCAAGTATTACATGCTTGATGCCTTTTTATAGTAAAACTTTCATTTTCCGTTGCACACTCATAATCCCTAGCCTTTGGAATTTGGCCAACTGCATTTGGAAATGGTAGCAGCTGACTGGTGATTCAAATACTTAAGCACTACATGAAAATGCAGTCCTTGGAAGAATTTTTTTTTCTTAGCACATATGCAAGTGACTGCTCTTCGAGTGGGGAGAAGATGGAGGAGTTCTCGCTGCCTTGGATTAAATGATTTAGAGAGCATAGACCAGCGTTTCCCAACTAGTGGGCCACCAGATGTTGTTGGACCACAATTCCCATCTTTCCTGACCATTGGCAATGCTGGGTGAGGCTGATGGGAGTTGTGGTCCAACAACATCTGGTGGCCCACTAGTTGGGAAAGGCTGGCATAGACTGTTGCACTTTTGGAGTTTCCCCAATACTCTCCTGAGTGGAAAAACCCAGTACAGACTCTCACCCCCTCCGCTGATCATCATTTCTTCAGGACAAGAGATATAGGAATGCTTCTTATGTTAAGAAATTCTGCATATTTCACACAACCCTCTGATTAGGGTGACTGGTTGAATAATTGTGAGGAATGCACAAGAGTGCAGTCTCTGCAGTGGGGGATGAAATGAGACAATCATACCAGTGTATGGGTTAAAATAGTGCACAGCTTTTATTGATTACAGCAAGTAAGTGGGGTTGGCTTGGCACAGGGCAAGGATCTGAATTCAAACAACTTACCACTTGCTGGGCATGCCCATGGGAGTTATCAGTATAACTGTGGTGCAGACCAAGCATCTGGGAACCCCCTGACAACCTGAGGTGAGTGACATCAGCCCTCCCCCCCAGCTAGGGCCCTGACATTTTATGCCACCCCCAAGACCCCTTATGGAGGTCTTCCTTAAGTTGATGATCTTGTCCAATGTCACTTCCACCAAGCTGTAACAAAACTGAAACAGCAACGCCTAAAAATAATTTTAAAAAATGCTCTTGTTGAGGGAAAGGTGAAAACCTGCAACCCAGGGTGAATTGTGGTTGAGAATAAGACTACTTTCTGCCCCTGTAAACCAATGGAGCAACCAATGGAGTCCTCAGCAAGAACCAAAAACCAAGGATCAATGGGTGGGGAAACTCCAGTGAAAGAAGGCCCAGTTTTCTGAGTGCCAGGCACTTTTATGTGCAATGTCACTCTACTTCCTGCCGGAGCTCCTGCAAGATCCACAGTGAGAGGGACAGGCATGGAGGTGTGTCAAAGAACTAGGAGGTGTGTAGAAAAAAGTTTCAGCAGGTGTAACTTGCTGGTCATTTTGCAACATGAAATTTATGCAGTCTGGAGGGAGGGGAGGTTAGGACTGGTCATGCAAGGATTTCCTCTTAAAAATCTACATGGAAGAAAGATGGGACAGACATAGGCTGCAATCCTATTTCTGGAGAGTTCTGAAAACGATCTTGTTCCGGAGAGCCTTTGGGAGGGACTGAAGGTAGAGCCTGATACTGATTTTATGCCTTCTATGTTAAATTTTACCTTTGTAGTCCCTTTAGTACCACTCCCTATATATGTGTGTGTGTGTTCATATATATATATATATATATAGTATTTTATGTATTTTAATTTATTTTAATGTTTTTGTGATTTTACTGTTTAAATTTTATTATGTACATGTTTGATTTTATTTTTGTAAGCCGCCCTGAGTGCCCTATTATAGGGTAGAAGGGTGGGATAGAAATATTTTAAAATAGATAAATAAAAATAAAATAAATCTGATGGTTGTTATAATTCATTTTCTGTCCCTTCTTTTCTCATGCAGAGCTTTCAGACAATGTTTGAGTGCTTCCCATAAAGTTTTCACTAGTTTCTCAGTTTTGTGTCTCCCGGGAAAAAAATCTGCTGTGATTATTTATAATGCAATAAATCTGCAATTTCAGTGCATATTTTCAATATCAAACTTCCTGTGGTTCCACCCACTGCTTCCTGTAGATACACCCACTGCTTACCACCTGATCAGCTACATTTGTAGTGTATGTGATTCGCTTGCTGGAAGGCACAGGATATAGGCGATTGCACAGACACAATAGGCAGGTGCAGGATGGGCAGTAAAGATGAGGGGAGAGGAGAGGTGTGGTAGGAAAGGAGCAAACAGTGCTCTAATCCATCACCATCAGGCCACACCCACTAATGTGATTACATAGAAATGTGATTTTGATGGGATATCCAATAGAAAACCCAGCTTAATAACACATAAGCCAGTTTACCAACACATGGGTGAAAACATGTAGTTGAAAACTGCTAATAAGAAAACATGCAAAACTTGCACATAACAGCTTGTGTCTGAATAGGCTCTAGTCATGTTTCCATGAAGAACTGGGATGGACTGGACTTTAATGGGTCTGTCCATCCCTACTTTTGAACATAACATTTTAGATAAGTTGCATGAATCTAGTTTGGGAGCCATAGTTATCAGTCTATTCCTCATGCCCTGTGACCAGAGCTTGGAAGATTACTTTTAAAAAGTAATAAATTACAGTTACAATTGCTTGGCCCAAAAGTAGTAATTACCGTTACAATTACAATTGCTCTGAAAGCAACTGATTACTTTACTTTTTCTCAAAAGTAATCACTACAATTACATTTCAGTTACTTTTTTTAAAAAACTCCTACAAGGTGCTGGCCTTGGCTGCTGCACATCTAAGAAGCCTAAAACAATATTAAAAATAAACACACACACAGGGGGTAGTAGAATAAAAAAAATTATCCATAAGATTAACATAACGGCATAACAGAATCTCACATCCCCCCAAGCAATGAAGATACCCCAACTCTTGAAATCAAATTTTACACTTGAAATGCTTTTATAATATGTTTCTGTTATGTCTCAAAAGAACAAGATGCTCAAAGAGCATGTCAGACAAGGAATGTCTTTTTACAGTCATTACGTTGCCACCAGTACTGAACAGGCGTTCTACTGCGGCGCTTGAAGGCATGCCTGTGTTGTGCTGCAAAAAACACCACAGCACACGTGGAAAGCCATGGAGTGATGACACTTCCCTGCTGGGAGACCTCAGGTACCTCACCAGTTCCTCCTCAGCAGTGTCCACTGCTGACTTCTTGCCCTGGGGCAGAAAGTTAAAGAAGTCATCTGCTAAGTCATCTCCTTCCTGGTCTTTCTCTGAAGACTGATCACTGTCCTCATTAAGTACACCCATCTTTATTTCAGCTTTCAACAAGGCTTCCATTGTGTATCTAAGAAAGAGAGAGGATATGTTAACACATATATGTTAGGGAACCATCATCTGCTCTTCATTTCCTGATGCTTGTCATGTCGCGTGGTTCAGGGTCCAGCCTGAGCCTGTGGCTGATGACATGGAAGGTAGGAAGGTGACCAAGTCACCACACTCATGGGGCAGCACAGCAGACCCTTAAGGATTACCTGCAGCAACCCAAGGTTGTGATGAGGAGCCCCAGGAAGAAAAGGCCCAGCCCCTGCCTACCACCTTAAGCCCTCTGATGCCTCCCTTGAGACAACATTTCCCTTGGAGTAATCCACCCAAAGGGCTTCCCTAATGTTCTTACTTGTTGGTATGGGTGGTGGCCTGACCCGATTCCAGCCAATCTAGTTTGAAGTGAGGGTGTAGGCAGGCTGCCAGAAGAAGCCTCTTGTCCTCCCAGATAGCTGCAAACCACTTTCTTAGGGCTTCGCGCACACCTCTCAGCAGCTGAAAACAGTATGTGTACCTCTCAGGTTTGTTTTCCAGTCCTTCTAACTTGCGGTCCAGATTGCAGAGCGTTGGTAGCAAATACCCCATGAACATGCCGTTCTCCCGTTGCAGGATATCTAGGGACTGGGCTAGTGGCTCCATAATCTCTGTGTATTCCTGTACCACTTCAATCTCAGCAGCTGTGATCCTGGACAAGGAGCAGCGGTCCATTATGGCATGCATTTTTAGTGGCACAGTTGACAGGAGCTCATGTAGTTGCTTCAACGCATCAAAGGTGGAATTCCACCTGGTCTTATTCGGTACCTTCAGATACACACCACATTGCGCACGGATATACTCAGCAATCTGTGCTGACTGGTTCTGCTTGGACCACAACTTGCTGCACTTTCCCATCAAGGAACGAAACTGTTTCTTGAAAGGACCAAGAAGACTACTTTTGGAGGAGTCAGAAAGCATGGCCTCTATGTCTTGTGTTGCCACAAGGTTGAGGGTGTGGCTAGCACATCTCTGGTGTGGTGGTAAAACAAAATCCTCTCCTGAGTCTGCAGCTTCTTCCTCTGCCTCAGGTCCTGTGTCCAGGATCTCACAGATAGGCACAAACTCCACCTCAGCCGCCTCCTCCTCCTGGTTATCACCATCATCGTCACTGGTGCCTGCAGCTTCCACTGGTTCTTTGGCCATGAAAACTCTGAACGCTTTCACAAAGTTGGAGCCATTGTCTGTAGTAGTGCACATAACTTTGTTGTGGATCCTGTACTGCACATGTACATCATGCAGTGCTTTTGAAAGGACATCGTAAGTATGGCGCCCCTTCAGACGCTTACAAGCCAAGGCCCCGACCTCACGTTTCAGGGTAGTTGGGTTGATCCAGTGGGCTGTTACCCCAAAGTAACTCTTCTTGCCATTGGTCCAACAATCTGCAGTGGTTGCTATATATGCCACAGCACCCATTCGGTTTGCAAGAGTTTCTCTCATGTGGCATGCTCTCTTCTCAATTCTGTCTCTCAGATCTCAGAGTCTTGGCACATATGATGGTGAGATCTTTGGGGAGTCCAATGCGAACCAGATTAATGAATGATGGTTTGTCCACAGTCTGAAGTGGTAATGTCTCCTCCACAATGAAATCAATGATTCTCCTGTCGAGATTGCTCTGGGTGACAGGCTCCCTGCCAGATCCCCACCTCTCAAGGGTTGTCTGCTGCTGCTTCAGCATTTTGGGAGGAGGGGTGTCATGCATTGGTTCAGGAAGGCCACGTCTCCTTGCCTTTATTGCTTCTTCAATTGCTCTCAGCTTCTCAGGGTGTGCCCTCTGAGGAAGAAGAACAAAGCATGAATCCAAGAAAAAATGGAAGAGGAACTTCACAATTTAAACATAAATAGACAATGGACACTCTTTGAGGACCAGCATGACAAAGGCTTACCTCAAAATGTTTCTTCACATTGGATGAGGGGGAAACAGCTGATCTCAGATTTTTGATCCTTGGAAGGCAGTAATTGCATTGTACAACAACATTTTCCCCACTCTGGCTCACAAATGTACAAGCTTTCTCAAAGCCAAACCATGGTACTTGCTGTTCTGCAGATGTGGCTGTGGGCAACTGGCACTGCTTCATGCCCTCCTCCTCCTCGTGCACAGGGCCTCCTTTCCGAACCTCACTTTCTAGTTTTGCCTCCTCAGGATCAACAAGCTGTGACTCAAGTGGCCGCACTAACTGACTGCTGCTCTCAGCAGCAAAACCTGCAACAGGCATCTCTGTAATAAACAAGAGATAATGCTCCTATATGGGTGAACTTCAGCTGTGATGTGCCCCCATCTCTTCCCCATGCTGCAAGATCCCCCAGTCAGAGTGGAAGTAAGCAGGTCGATAGCACAATTAAAAGAGATCCTATTTGCATCATTTTTGCTCACTGAATAACCCTGCCTGGGCCAGTCTAACCTACTATCTCACAGGGTTGTTGTGAGAACAAAATGAGACTAGGGTTCAAATCCCCACATAGCCATGAAGCTCACTGGGTGACCTTGGGCCAGTCACTGCCTCTCAGCCTCATGAAAACCCTATTCATAGGGTCACCATAAGTTGGAATCAACTTGAAGGCGGTACATATATTTTTTATTTTGAATATGATGATTATGATAATAAATATGCAGCATTTCAAATTAATTCTGTATGAGAAGCATTCCATGCCAAGCTTGGAAAACCAAGGATGAGGTATAAAATGTAGACAAAAATACTTTTGACAAAATGCCATTTATCTTTTATATCTATATCTATAATTAGCAATACAGCTGAATGATGTATGTAAAGTATTTTTTCTTTCCCTTTTCTTTTTTATTAATATTTTAGTACTACTGCTAAAGTTCTGATGAAAGAATGAAGCATCCATTAGCCAAATTCAAATGATTAGAACACATCACATAAATTCCACTGAAGTTGGAGTTTTTGCCATAGAAAATGAAAAAAACATATAACCTGTGATAGCCCAATAGACAATCAGAACTAATATAAAACCCTATTGCTTCTCATTTGCAAATCTTGCAAGATCTAAGGTAACTCTAGATCATGTGAGTTCAGGTGATGCATGTTATGTACATTTGTATAGATATTAGCAGAGATTGTCAACAGTCTATCTCTCTCTGGGACTGGGAATCTCTCTCTTTCTCACAGAACATGAGTTTGAGAGCTGGGGGACTGAGAGGAGGAGCTGCAAGGACCCTACTTCTCACCTCATCTCTGCCAAGAACAAAAAAACCAGCCTTAAGCCATTTATTATACGCCTAATGATTTTTTATTTTTATTATTATTATTATTACTGAGACAGTTTTTGTCCCACATACAATTCAGTCTTGTGATTAAACAGGACAAAAATACAAATAAAAAGAAAGATGGAGTTCAAATAAATATACAATAAAAAGCTAGCCGGCATTTTAAAAGGCAGGAGTGCTCTGTCTGGGTAAATACAGCACACAGGTATGCATAGGAACAAGGGGGAGAGTTCAAAAAGGGGGGGAAGGAAGAGAAGTAGGCCAGAGCTTGGAAAAGTTACTTTTTTGAACTACAGCTCCCATCAGCCTAATCCAGTGGCCATGTTGCCTAGGGCTGATGGGAGTTGTAATTCAAAAAAGTAACTTTTCCAAACTCTGAGTAGGCCGAAGTTTCAGAAGTGCCTTGTGATTGATGGAGGGGGCGGCAGCAAGGCAAGGAGAGGCAGTGGGAGGGGCAGAAGGGGCCACGGGGGGCGGGGGGGAAAATGTTGTGGGGGGGGTGGAAGGGGCTGCAGGGGGCACACACACACACGCACACACACACAAATCATCGTCAGTCACCTCCACAGCTCTTCACCATTCTGCTGCTGCCTTCTCCTCCGTTGTCCTTGCCCTGGCTTTTTCCTCCGGTGTCCATTTTTTCCTCTCAGACGCTAGCAGGTCCTGCCTATTCACCTCTTCCCTCGTGCCTCCTAACACAGATCACGAGGGAAGAGACAGTCTGTGCAGAGGTCCAATCAGTGTGAGGCACATGTCTTGTGTTAACCAATCACAGCCAGGAGCTGACTTCCCCTTGTTCCCGCCCCCAAGTAACATCCAACCTAACGTGGAAACGTTAAAGTTGCAGCTGAAAAGTAGGGAAATTACTAGTCGTTCCGTTACTTGCCAAATGTAATGAAATTACCCATTCGTTATTTAAAATTGTAACTAATTACAAGTAACTCGTTAAAAATAACGAGTTACTTCCAAGCTCTGCCTGTGACTCAGACTCATTGCTTGTTAGGGGTGAAAACAATAGTCTGAATCCTCCTTCAGCTAGGTTAGAAAAATCTGCAGAGCACACAGTGTCCTATCATAGCTGGAAATATTTTATTGTTTATGGTTGTGAGAGTGTAAGGGTTTACTAAATCCAACACTACAGTACAGTATTGTTCTTGTTAATTGCTTTGCCCTTCCAAAGGCACAAAGCCAAACGGAGAAGAGAACTTCTTGCTTAACATATCACCTGTGTGTACTAATCATGAGGAAGATTAATAGGCAGTTTTTAGATGTGCTGCCTCGCCTACCATCCCAGGTTGAACCTGGGCTTATTGTTGAGAGAACTTCCTAGTTGTAGTGCAGAACACACAGGGTCTTCATAATCAGAATAAAACTGGATAAAATAAGTAGTTGAGTAAATTACTATATCTCAAATATGAAAGAATATAATATCCTAACTGAGAAACATTCCAAATATTTTCAGAAATCCTCAATGTATTTCCAAAACACAATACAATATCCATTCAACAGGTGTTTGGTGGCCTCGCAGTGCAATTGACCTGAGGATGTCATATACATCAGAAAATCTGTTTATCTTCTTCATCTCTATTTCTGACCTACCAGCCCTGCAGTAGTAGTCAAAAATATATTTTAATGTATTCATCTGCCTCTTTATCACAACCAAGTGTCCGCTAACACAGTTTAAATACTGGGTGCAAGATCACAATGAGTTCTCATTGACTTGAAGAGTCAGCTGTTAAATGATGTGCAACTGATGTACATTAGTTCTTCTACCAACCATTGCCCGTGTTTAAGATATCGTAAGCAATAAATCTTGTAACATGGCCTGTGAACATGTTAGAATTCTTTCTAGCACATAAGAGGAGTGCTCATCGAAGGAACTTCAGGGTGCAAAAATGGACTCTTCATATTCCACTTTATTCTCACCCTTACAATAGCTATGTAAGGCGGATTATGCAGAAATTCTAAGCATGATTATACCATCGTTTGTAACAATTCTAGCAGAAACAACTTTTAGCCTTACAAAGGGAAAGGGCTTTAGCTCAGTGGTAGAGCATCTGCCTTGCATGCAGAAGGTCCCAGGTTCAATCATTGTCATCTCCAGGTTGGGTTGGGAGAGACCCTTGTCTGAAACCCTGGAGACCCACTGCCAGTCAGTGTTGACATTACTGAACTAGATAGACCAATGCATCTGACTCAATATAAAGCAGCTTCCTAGGTTCCTATGTTGAGCAATGTCAATGCATGGTGTGTATGTGTGTGTGCATGTGCATGAGCATGCAGACCTTTTAACATGTTCCAGATGAAGCTAGGAATATGCTTTTAATACCCCTAAACTTTGCAACTGCAGTTTGTGAAATGGCAAGCTATGCACTGCATTATACCATCCAACCTAATCCTGAATTGATTCATAAGCTGCAGCCTTAATGTTCATGTGCATGTAAAAGGCAATATAGACTCTGCATTTTGATGCATACCATACCCTCAGGGCCAACCCTACCATTAGGCAGAGTGAGGCAACCACTTCAGGCAGCAGTTGCTGGGGAGTGGTGGCAAGGTGTTGGAGAGCAGAAGTGTGAATGCCATGTGGCCTGCCTTACACCCTGAAGCCAGTTGCAGGTTAACAGTAATGGTTGGAGAGGGCTATTGTCTTCATGTCCTCTTTATGGGCTTCCTAAAGTACCTGTGTGGCTGCGGTGGGAAACAGGATGCTCAATTAGATAGGCCTTTGGTCTGATCCAGCAAGGCTCTTCTTATGTTCCAATGTACATGCATGAGCAGGTTCATTTGAATACTGCTAATGATTTATTTATTATTTATTTATTTTAAACAGAGCTTGGAAAAGTTACTTTTTTGAACTCCAACTCCCATCAGCCCCAGCCAGCGCATGCTGGCTAGGGCTGATGGGAGTTGGAGTTCAAAAAAGTAACTTTTCCAAGCTCTGATTTTAAACATTTATAAATCACTTAATTGTTTGAATTTCTAAGTGGTGTACATAAAAACAAACCATACATGAAAAACGTTAGAACAATAAAATCATCATAAAACCAAACATTACTTTAAAATGCCTACTGGAACAAGAAAGTTTTAGTCATACACCTGAAGTTCCTGAAGCTCCTGGACTCAGCTCTGAACTTGGAGGCCCAGGTCTCGGCAGTGGCCAGGAGTGCTTTTGTCCAGTTAAGACTGGTGCACCAGCTGCGCCCGTTCCTGGAAACGCCTGATTTGACTGTGGTGATGCATGCCTTAGTTACATCCCATTTAGATTACTGTAACGCGCTCTACGTGGGGCTGCCTTTGAAGACTGTTCGGAAACTTAAACTGGTACAAAGAGCTGCAGCCAGAGTGTTAACTGGGGCTGGTTACAGGGACCATACAACTCCTTTGTCACAACAGCTCCACCGGCTGCCAGTCTGTTTCCGGTCACAATTCAAAGTGCAGGTTTTGACCTATGAAGCCCTGTATGGCCTAGGTCCAGGCTATTTGTCAGACCGTATCTCCCTATATGAGCCTGCCCGGGCCCTGAGATCTTCAGGAGAGGCCCTTCTCTCAGTCCCAACACCTTTGCAAGCACGATTGGTGGGGACGCGAGATAGGGCCTTCTCGGTGGCTGCTCCTACGTTCTGGAACTCCCTTCCTAGGGAGGCACGAATGGCCCCCTCCTTGCCATCCTTCTGTCGGCAAGTAAAGACTTTTTTATTCCAACAGGCTTTTGAGATAGAAGGTGCGTAGGATTGGGTTCTACAAGGTTTGTTTATTGTTTTATGCTGTTATGTATTATTTTAAATTGTTTTTTAGTATTTTAAGTGCCTGTTTCATGGTTTTAAGGTTGCGTATAGTTTAATTATATCTTAATTGTATATTTTTGTATGTTTTTAACTACACGTAGTTTTATTTGTAAGCCGCCCTGAGTTCCAAAAAGGGCGGGGTAAAAATAAAGTTTCATTCATTCATTCAAGTTCTGCAAGGAGGGTGCCTGTCTAATCTCCGTTGGGAGGGAGTTCCCCAGGCTTGGGCTCATTGCACTGAATGCATAGCTTCTAGCTGTTCCGGTAATGATATTAGAATAGGAAGCCTAGAAATCTTTTCATACTTGGCAAAGCTAGGTTGTTACTTTCACGTTGTTTGCTGAGAAACATTTTGAAGAAATGTCTCTTTTCTGTCCAACAAATGTACCTGTGGTAAAAGAAATTGCTATTCAAAGTGAGGGACCAGGTCAGAGTCTTCAGCTGTACAGGACTAGGCGAAACCTCATTGCACCTTCTAGCACTGGTGGCACCCAAGCACAGTGAATAGGGGGCCATGAAGGGCTGCTTGAGAGTACTGACCATTCAGAGTACAAAGGGTGTGACCCCAATGTATCAGCACTTTTACTCTCAAAGTTGTAAGTGTTGGGAATTGGCAGATACACCTCCCAGAGCAACTCAGACTCTCTGCAGACAGACCTTTTCTTGACAGCCCTCAGGATGATGTACACTCCACTTTTCTTAAAGAAGCTCTGTTGCTGATCCAGAGACTGTAACAGGCTTGGTCTCTGCCTCACCAGCAGTTACTCCTTCCTCCCACTTTGCCCTTCTACGACTTAACCATGCCAGGGAATCGGACAATTATGCATACAACTCTTCAAGCAGGGCCAAGGGAAAGGAAACTTTGCCAGCGGAGGACAAAGGACTAAGCCCTAACTCACCCAGCAGAACAGCATGGGGATGAGACTGGATGACCAAGGAGTGGTTCTGAACTGCTTAGGGGAACTTCTTTTGTACTATTCAGTATTCATTGAACTTATCAATATTCATCAAGTTTCAAGCTGGGTTACAAACTGATTGGCAACAACCTAAGACCTCCCAAAGACAACCCCTTGATTCTGGTAAAAATCCTACCCTTTTTCCATTTAAACCAGCCCTTTGTGACATGGGTTGTTTATAATTAAAGTCCCTGAATGTCTCAACTGGTTTTGACCACAAGACTGGTCTATTTCCCCTGTTTCTTGTTTTCTGTCCCAGAGCTATTAGTGGTCAGCTGATATTCTACCCACAAGATGTTCTTAACTTGTTGCACTTGGTCATGTCTACTTTGAACCCCCTCCCTTATCTCTTATAAGCTCCAGCCATATTTATGAATCTTCTAGATCTATATAAGCATAACTATCCCCTGTATAATTATAAAGCTAAGTCCCTTCACCCATACTGCGGCAGCTAACCTGACAATATAAATGCATATATAAATGATGAAGCTCAACTATAACCATGAAGCCCCAGGAACACACACTATCTTCCTGTGTCTGCTGTCCAGGTGCTTTTTCTTATGCTTTTTATTACTTGTAGTTGTATGGTCATATGCTCATAGAATAAAATGTTATGTTAAAGCATTTCAGACATGTTTAAAACCATTTCAAGCACTTTTCTCTATAATGTCTTGACTAGCTCTCTCCATTAGAAAAACAACAACTCTGAGTTGCAGGTTCATGCTTATTACAAAACCAGCAGTTGCAACTTCCATGTATTGTGCATGTATCAGATGCATCAAGACACAGCTAACCACAGGCTTTTCAGATGATCACTTGCAATGCTAGATGGTTAGTCTGTTATACAGTCTTCACTAATGTCAACTTAATATCACTTATGACATTACTATGGGACTAATGGTCCCTAGCTCTACTATACCGTAGTTGAGAAATGGACTGCCTTCAAGTCGATCCCGACTTATGGTGACCCTATGAATAGGGTTTTCATGGTAAGCCGTATTCATAGGGGGTTTACCATTGCCTTCCCCTGAGGCTGAGAGGCAGTGGCTGGCCCCAGGTCACCCAGTGAGCTTCATCACTGTGTGGGGATTCGAACCCTGGTCTCCCAGATCATAGTCCAACACTCTAACCACTACACCACACTGGCTCCCTATACTGTAGCTAATGGCTACTAAATTTCTGATGTTCTTAATTCCCTTACAGCCAGTTGGTCATTATTTGGACAAAGTGCCATAATTCCACAGAGACTAAGGTGCTTGGTAGTGGCTGCCATAAACCCTGATTTGAGACACCTGGTGCTTTACAAATAATTATTTCTAAATGGAAGACTAAATTCTAACTTTACCCACCAGTGATAACAAAGTATCATAGAAAGCTGCCTTATACCGACTCATACTATTTGTCCATCTAGCTCAGCTCAGTATAATGTACACTGATTGGCAGTAGCTCTGCAGTGTTTTAGACAGGAGACTTCTCAGCCTGATCTAAAACTGTGTGAAGGACTGAAACTGGGACTTTGTGTATGTAAAGCAAGTGCTCTTTCACTGCGCTACAGGCTTTCCCCATGCCATTTTTAAGAATGATTGTTTAAGATATTAGAGATAACTCTGATCATGCCAACTGTTGTTTTGAGACTTTGATTTCTAGCCTTGAATGTATGAACCTATCAGAGGATGAGTTCATGCTTTTTTATTTCAGAATAACTGATACGTAACCCAGGCATAGTTTTAAATCAATCCCTATGGAGCTGTACTCAAATGAATATGCCATTGTTTCACGCTTAAACATAGACCTAAGAAGCCAGGTGTTTTTTTTCTCCTTAATTGACTCTAATAGAAGATTTAACAAAGGCAGCAAGGTTTGCTTCTCAGCATACTTTCAGTGAATGTTCTCTCTGGGGGTTATTAATGAGAATAAAGACTGTTAAAGTAGGAAATTAACTTGACTCAGAAAAAGCAACTATGATATAGTGCCAAAATCCAAAATGTGTGGCTGAGTGTAAGGAAACCCATCATTGCATTTTTAAAAATTTCTTACAGGATGGAAAATTACTGCATATAGTTTTGCTTCCCAAATAACTGACAATATTTTCATAATAGTCTTTCTACATTCTCCCTGCTACACACTGTGCAAAGTAATACAGCTTTGTGAGGCAAAGCATATTCAAAGCACTGTAATTAGCAATGCAGTTTAGACAGCAGAGAAGGCAATAATCTAAAACATTATAGGAATGTCACAAATGTTCTCTAAGCTCCTAGGTGTTTCTTAGGCCTCCTGATCCACCCTGTGGCCTTGACCTGTGGGCCCCAAGGAGGACCAATCCACTCTGTCCAGAAGATGGGACTACCCTCCCCACCCCGGATTGTCCCCCAAGTTATTCGGGGGTAGGTCTAAGGGTTTTTTTAATGAAAAATATAGTTAGGAGTGGGGGAAGAAGGGCATGTTATGTCTTCTTCTCTCCCCCCCCCGAGTGGGTGGGTGCAGAACTTCTTTGCACCTAGTGCAGGGCACATTTGTGGGATGGTATGTGGCCCCCAGAGCAATGGGAGGGAGATCCCACCCATGGATCACTAGTGATCTTGAGCAATAGTGTGAGAGCTTAAGCAGGGCGGAGTAAAGGCCAGGCATTAGGCCTGGGCCTGCCAACGCTGGTCTCTTCCTTTGTGTGCTGGTGCTAAAGGGAGGACATTGTTGGAGCGGACAGTCAAAGAGTCACATAGGAGGTTGGTATTGGTTAGGGGGCTGTCCAGCAGCTGCCCCATGGCCTCCTCCCTCCAGAGACTGGTGCCAGGCATTGGGTGTTGTCTCTCACCCTCCCACAGCCCACTCACTGATAGCCCCAGATCACTCTGGGCTGCCGTACGCAATCAGTAGTGATCCAGGGCTATCTGAATCCAACTTGGCTGCAGCCCAAAAGCCTCCAAAGAGGTGCAATTCGGCTTGGGGCTCAGCTGAATATGGAGCACAGTGTTTATGCCTGTATCAAG
Source organism: Rhineura floridana (assembly GCF_030035675.1). NCBI lineage: Eukaryota > Metazoa > Chordata > Lepidosauria > Squamata > Rhineuridae > Rhineura > Rhineura floridana. Next base: position 76,699,641 of record NC_084486.1, on the reverse strand, counting down.
GAATTCAAAGCCGGATCTGCAAGATTCCAGTGCAGGAGATCTCTCCTTTGTTGTCATTATTATAAGGGAACAAGCAGAAAAATCAAATATTTGTCCTTCCAGAAATGTGCTTCCTGGCATGGGAGGGGGGAGGCATGACCTTCTCACTTCCCCTCCCACTACCCCTCCCCCACTCTGTCTCCATACTACCTTGTTAGCTAATACCTTTGGTACATTCTGGACATCTAACTGACATAGGAGAGATTATACAGTGACATTCCCAAAGCTTTGTGTGCTTCAGAACAGGACATATAGGAAGTGTGGCAAAATCACTAGGAATACGCAGGAAGCATCCACAGCATTTCAGCCACTGTTGTAATAATTTAATGTTGTAATAATTTAATGCTACATGTCTGGTACTCTGTCATGGGGATACAACTGAGAAGAAACATTAGTTTGGATTTATCTTGGCTTTTATATACCTTGTACCAACACTGAATATGCAGCAACATTCTCAAAGCAAACAAAGCATATTTATGGTTCACCTCCTAAAATTCATTCTTATTAATTGTTGTTGTTGTGTGCCTTCAAGTCGATTAAGACTTATGGCAACCCTATGAATCGGCGACCTCCAAAACCATCTGTCATGGACCACCCTGTTCAGATCTTGTAAATTCAGGTCTGTGGCTTCCTTTATGGAATCAATCTATCTCTTGTTTGGCCTTCCTCTTTTTCTACTCCCTTCCCAGCATTATTTCCCCAGGATTATTCTCTTTTCTAGTGAATCATGTCTTCTCATTACATGTCCGAAGTATGATAACATCAGTTTCATCATTTTAGCTTCTAGTGACAGTTCTGGTTTAATTTGTTCTAATAACCAATTATTTGTCTTTTTCATGGTCCATGGTATCTGAAAAGCTCTCCTCCAACAGCACATTTCAAATGAGTTGATTTTTCTCTTATCCACTTTTTTCACTGTCCAATTTTCACATCCGTACATAGAGATTGGGAATACCATGGTCTGAAAGATCCTGACTTTAGTGTTCAGTGATAATCTTTGCATTTAAGGACCTCTCATAGCTGCCCTCCCCAGCCCTAGCTGTCTTCTGATTTCTTGACTATTGTCTCCATTTTGGTTAATGACTGTGCCGAGGTATTGATAATTCTTGACAAGTTCAATGTCCTCATTCTCAACTGTAAAGTTACATAAATCTTCTGTTGTCATTACTTTAGTCTTTTTGACATTCAGCTGTTGTCCTGCTTTTGTGCTTTCCACTTTAACTTTCCTCAGCATTTGTTTCAAATCATGACTGGTTTCTTCTAAGAGTATGGTATCATCTGTATATCTTAAATTATTGATGTTTCTCCCTCCAATTTTCACACCTCCTTCATCTTGGTCCAATCCTGCTTTTCATATGATATGTTCTGCGTATAGATTAAATAAATAGGGTGATAAAATACACCCCTGTCTCACACCCTTTCCGATGGGAAACCAATCGGTTTCTCCACATTCTGTCATTACAGTAGCCTCCTGTCCAGAGTATAGGTTGCACATCAGGACTATCAGAAGCTGTGGTATCCCCATATCTTTTAAAGAATTCCATAGATTTTCATGATCTACACAGTCAAAGGCTTTGCTGTAATCTATAAAGCACAGGGTGATTTTTTTCTGAAATTCCTTGGTCTGTTCCATTATCCAATGTGTGTTTGCGATATGATCTCTGGTGCCTCTTCCCTTTCTAAATCTGCTTGGACATCTGGCATTTCTCGCTCCATATATGGTAAGAGCCTTTGTTGTAGAATCTTGAGCATTACCTTACTTGCATGGGATATGAAGGCAATAGTTCAATAATTACTGCATTCTCTAGGATCCCCTTTCTTTGGAATTGGGATATATATTGAACACTTTCAGTCTACGGGCCATTGTTTAGTTTTTCATATTTGTTGACAAATTTTTGTCAAAATTTGGACAGATTCAATCTCAATAACTTGTAGTAATTGTATTGGCATGCCATCTGTTCCTGGTGATTTGTTTCTTCCAAGTATTTTAAGAGCAGCTTTCACCTCAAATTCTAAAAGTTCTGGTTCTTCATCATACGGTTCCTCCATGAATGAATCTGTCATTGTGGCATCACTTTTATAGAGTTCTTCTGTGTATTGCTTCCATCTTCCTTTTATTTCATCTCGATCAGCCAGTGTGTTCCCCTGTTGATTATTCAACATCCCTACTCGTGATTTAAATTTCCCTTTCATTTCTCTAATCTTTTGGAATAGGGCTCTTGTTCTTCCCTTTTTGTTGTCCTCTCCTATTTCTATAAAATAACTATTGTAATAGTTCTCTTTGTCTCTACGTACTAGTTGCTGTATTGTTGCATTTAGGGTTCTGACTATGTTTCTATCTCCTTTTGCTTTTGCTTTCCTTCTCTCTTTAACCATTTTAAGAGTTTCTTCAGTCATCCATTGAGGTCTTTCTCTCTTTTTAACAAGAGGTATTGTCTTTTTGTATTCTTCCCTGATAACGTCTCTGACTTCACTCCATAGTACTTCCGGTTTCAACTAAGTTTAAAGACTCAAATCTGTACCTTATTTGATCTTTCTATTCTTCTGGGATGTTACTTAAATTGTATTTTGGCATTATGATTCCTTTGTTGTTCTTCTTTAGTTTTACCCTGATTCTCGATACAACCAGTTCATGATCTGTACCTCAGTCTGCTCCCGGTCTTGTTTTCTCAGAAAGTATGGAACTTCTCCATCTTCTGCTTCCAATTATATAATCCATTTGATTCCTATATTGACCATTTGGTGATGTCCACGTGTACAGTCTTCTTTTCGGTTGTTCAAAAAATGTGTTTGCAAGAAACAAATTATTGGCTTCACAGAATTCGATTAGTCTTTCTCCTGCTTCATTTCTGTCTCCTAAGCCCCATTTCCCCACAATTCCTTATTCTTCTCTGTTCCCTACTTTTACATTCCAGTCCCCCATGATTATCATCACATCTTGTTTTGGTGTGTGATCAATTTCCTCCTGTACTTCTGCATAAAATCTCTCCAATTCCTTTTCTTCTGCATTTGCCGTTGGAGCATAGACTTGGATGATGGTTATGTTAATAGGTTTCCCGTTTAATCTCATTGATATCACTTGCTCAGACCTTGCGTTGTAGCTCCTAATTGCTTTTGCTACATCACTTCTCACTATTAAAGCAACCCTGTTTCTTCTTAATTTCTCATTTCCTGCATAAAATATTTTGTAGTTGCCTGATTGAAAATGTCCCATTCCCATCCATTTTAATTTACTCATGCCAAGTATTGTAATGTTGATACATTCCATTTCTTTCTTGACAATTTCTAACTTTCCCTGGTTCATGCTTCTCACATTCCATGTTCCTATTGTGTAAGTCGTCGGACTCTCCTTTCTCATCTCTGCACATCAGCCTCTGGGCTTCCTTTTGGCTTTGACCCAGCTGCGTCATTAGTCACAGCGCTACTCGTACTTGTCCTTTGTTCTTCCCCAGTAGCTTGGTGAGTGCCTTCTGACCTGGGGGTCTCATCTTCCAGCACTATATCGTGTTGCATTTTGGATACTCTGTTCATAGGGTTTTCATGGTAAGAGGTATTCAGAGGTGGTTTACCATTGCCTTCCTCTGAGTTTAATCTTATTTATTATTTACATTGATATCCCACTTTTCGTCCAGTGAACTTCACTGAGCAGGCATTCAAAGTCTAATCTCCCTGGTCAACAGCCAGTGTGCAATCCATTATATCAGAGGTTCCCAATTTATTTTTCCCCATGCACCTCTTGAAAATTGTTGAGGGTCTTGATGGACTACTGAATGTTTTTTCTGCCTACTGTAGCAATTGTAAAGTGATATCCTAGGTTCTGTATGGGTTTTATTTGTATTTTTAAAGACATAGCATGGACCACCTGTATGAAGCTTGTTGACCACTGGTGGCCCACAGACCACGGTTTGGGAACCCCTGCTGTGTGACTCACCATGACATTTTCATGAGCATCCTGACTGGTTGTGTGAGATGGCTGCTGCAACAGAAATGTGGGCAAAAAGCAAATCCTCTCTTAGGGAAGTGAAGAGTCACTTTGTCTGTTAGATACACCATCCAAGACCATAGGGCAGCCTTCCCCAACAGGATATCCTCCACACATTTTGGACCACAATTCCCATCATCCCTGACCATTGGACATGCTAGCTGGGGCTGATGTTTTGGACTCCAACTCTCATCAGCCTCAGCTATCATGGCCAATGGCCCCAGATGATGTTAGTTATTATTATTATTTATGTATTTCATTTGTTGGTCATACCCAAAGGTCTCTAGGAAACTTACAACAGATTTAAAAACACACAATATAACAAATTTAAAAGTGTACAATATAAAAACTTAAAATCCAAATGAAAGAAACTAAGACAGCACACCTCAAGGGCCAAAACATCTGGAGGGCATCATACTGGGAAAGGCTGACCTAGGAACACATGGGTGGTGTTGACAGGGAGTGAGTGAGAGAAGTTAGGGAGCTGAGTGGGAAAAGAGCCAAGAAACAAAGCAACACAGAGTATTTTGATATGCACACAAAAGGCGATAGGGCAAGGTCAAAAGGGTGATTCTATGGAGTGTATATGTGTGTTGAATTGTATACATTAAAATGAATTAATTAAACACATTTTGTGTGGCACCCTAGAGTGGCACCCTAGAGTGTCCTACACTATGTGTGTCTACTCAGAAGTATGTGCCATTGGGTTCAATAGGATTTAGTCCTAAGTAAATCCTATACCTTGTGTAGGATGTAGTCTACAATTATTAGAGTGGTTACAGATAACAGTTTTTATTGCTGAAGTTGCAGTGATCATCAGTAAGTTCTGTTTCCTATGTATTCTAAAATATGTAAAGTTTAATGCAAAAATGTGTATTTTTCCAGTAGTTGGAACAATGCCTCTTATGTACTGAAATTATACTTACAACCCTGATTCAGTAAATTATCTAAACATATGCTTAACTCTGTTCAGAATTAATGAGATGTTTATTTGCTAAGCTATTCCAAAGCACTACTGAATTTAATGGTACTTATTTTGGTGTGACTGAATGCAGTACTGTAGCCCAGTGTTAAATATACAGAGTTGGAAATGGAAACACTTTTGGAAGATATATATTATGTATTTTAAAAATCAATCTGTTTAAAGGAAAAATGCATAAATATCAACCATCCTAGCATTCCTAGAATAATTATTAAATATTACAAAAGTCACCATAAGAAATAATTAACCTTAAACAGTTTAACCAGGCAATAAAATAAAATAAAATTCAAACATCCTAAGTTCTCAAGCATGACTGATTAATTCTTCCCATTAATTTTATGAGTTTGACACACTACACTGGCTAGTGTGTATGTCAAAATGTATCACTTCCACAAAATTTATCTCTTTTCTCTTGAGTAGCAGATTTCATCCTTCATTTTTTCTACCCAGCTCTCTTTCTTGGATTCTTCAAGATGTCATAAACTTGGTCAAGCATGAGGAATGATGTATATAATGAACATGAGAGAGAACTCACTACCATACTACCAGCAAGTTAGTGTTCCAACTTTAACTAATTTTTTGTCAGTTTCTAACCATTTTAGGTGCTTTTATAAATACATTCTTAGTGGGTTTGTTCATTAACTGTAAAGTTCTATTATATACAGCATTATAGAAGCTAGTAATATTTTGTCATCTAGTTATTCCCAAATGTTGATGATACCTGTTACATCTGTCTGAATCAATTGGGGCCATGCAGATGCTGGATTATTGCCTGGAAGCAGTGGTGGCCTGGATGAAAACCAACAAAGTGAAACAATCCTGACAAGGCAGAGGAAGATGGTTCCCTGTCTGGATTTGATCCATCCTGGAAGGAGTTGTACTACTTGGGGGTACTTCTGGATCCAGCTTTGTCACTTGAGGCCCAGGTGCTTTCAGAGGCTAGGAGTGCTTGTTTTATTTATTTTTGTTTCAGATATTTATATATCACAGTTTTCAGAATTTCTAAGTGGTGTACATAACATTTTGTGTTTTTTAAAAACAACCCTATAATCTCTTAATTAAAATTCATCATAAAAACAGAAAACTACCTTATAATGCTTGCTAAAATAAAAAAAACACTTTGCCATGTGTCTGAAGTGCAGCAAGGAGAGTGCCTGTCTAATTTCAGTTGGGAGGGAGTTCCACAGGCTTGGGCCCACAACGCTGAATGCACAGCTATACCAGGCTCTGGTTGGTTCATCAGCCTGGCCGTAATAATCCATGCTATGATGACCTCCTGATTAGACTATTGTAATGTGCTTTATATGGGGCTACTGTTAGCAGGCTACCCATTCCAGAGCCTGGGAGATCCTCCACTTCAGTATTGCCTATATGATTTTAAAAATTGTTTTAGTTTGGTTCACTTTGTAATAAAGAAAAGAGACCTCTTGATGGACAAAGTATCTGAAGGAGTTAAGTAGGCCCCTCAGTGGAGATGGTGTCACAAGTCATATTCCTGGCACATGACCTTTTACAATGCAATCCAAAAAGCCATCATTATAATAGGTTGCCCCTCAGGAGATTTGCCCACTGTTTGAGCTCAAATCCAGTCATGCTAATCAAGGAATGACCATGCCAATTAAAAAAAGAAAAGAAAATCTTATCAGGATGGAGACCCATCCCATCCTGCTGTGGATTGCAGAATCATACTAGGTTTATTTATTTAATTTGTATCCCACCCTTCCTCCCAGCAGGAGCCCAGGGCGGCAAACAAAGCACTAAAACACTTTAAAACATCACAAAAACAGATCGTAAAATACATTAAAACAAAACAGCATTAAAAACATTTTAAAAACAACCTTTAAAAAGGGTTAAAAACATCATTAAAAACATATTAAACAATTCTGACACAGATGCAGACTGGGATAGGTCTCAACTTAAAAGGCTTGTTGAAAGAGGAAACTCTTCAAAAGGCACCGAAAAGATAGCAGAGATGGCGCCTGCCTAATATTCAAAGGGAGGGAATTCCACAGGGAAGGCATAACTTCCCAGGAGCTATGCATTCCTTTATCTAATCAGTTTTGGAATTTGCTTTAAACCTTCCATTTATGAGGGTATATAAACTCCATACGTCACAGCAAAAATTGTTGTGGCTGCCCAGTTCCACTCTACTTGAAATCACTCTTGTGGAAGTCATTTCTTCTGAATCACTTTTGATGAATCTGGGGTCTGACCCTGTTATACTCTTCTGCTTTTCCTTCACTGCCTCCAGTCTCCTGCCTCTCTGGAGCTCTGCTGGCTAAAGCAGAGATCCTTGTTCCAGTTGCTGGGAAGCCATTGTTTTTAGAACATAGTCTTGCCTGCTTTCCTCACTGTTTTCCTAGCTGACCCAGGAAAACCAACATGTCTCAGTTCTGTAGCTTCAGTTTTATTGCACAACAAGATTGGAAAGGTAACCTTTGCTGTTTATCCTGTCCTCCAATTTCTCTACAAATTGTAGGGTGTGATGGAACAAAGTTGGAGTCACTCCTACCTTTAGGAGTGTTCACTTCAGGCGTTTTGCCAAAGGTTTTTCCCTTCCCATGGGATCTGAAGGACCATGAAACACACTTGTGTAGAAGGAAAATGTAGTACCTTTATTGAAGTGAAGCTGTTGATTTTGACAAGCAGGCTCTAATTCCTTACAGCACATAATAATGAGCACAACTTTGATCTTACATTCTCTGTTTTCCCTGCCAGAAGCCCCTTAGACAGCAGACAGAGAGATCCCTTTTGGCCCTGTTTGGATTTACACCATGTCACTCTTTCCTGCAGGCGGGTGCTGAGGCTTCTACCTGGTGGTGAGGCTTATCTGCCCAGATTGAGGGTCCTTTATTTATACCCAAAAGACCCTCTGGGAGGGGGCACAGCTGGCACCTATACCTATGAGATTTTTATCTTCCCAAGGGTTAGTGTCTCTGATCTCACACTTCTAACTTTTGTTTACCCCTCAGTTACTGGAGCTGTTCTCACCAGAGCTGAGAATGCAGCTGGGAGGACTTTCCCTCTCCATCTCAGTGTGTGAAAACCCTCTTTCTCCTGCATGTTTTGACTAATTAAACATCCTTTTTCACTCCCTGTTTTGAGGCAGAGTGAAAAACTTCAGGCAGCCTTCATATTTGAGCATACTGAAACAAACAAAACTCTCTTAAGCATCTTGTACTATGCAAGAAGCTTGCAAAAGCCATAAGCACCCCATAAATCAGGGGTATCAGACAAGAATTATGGGACAGGGGAATGAGGCATGCCACACTAAACCTCCGCAGTTACATCAAGATGTCTTCTGGTTTTTTGTCGGGTTTTTTTGGCTCTACAATGGGGACTGGGGAGAAGTTAGGAGCAGCAGCAGAGGCAAGGTGTTGAAGAATAGAGCTCTCTGCATGCCACAAATCCTACCCTATATCCCCTGAGCTAGCATGCTGTCCTCAGGCGGTATGGAGGATACTGCCCCACTGCCAGTATTAAAGTATATTACCACACTTCCTTGAGACACATGACTCTGTTCACCTCCAGACTACTTCTCTAAATGTATGGATTAAGCCCTCCCCAAACATGAATGATTGCTGGGGGTGGGGGTGGTTAGCTCAAATATTCTAGGGGAATTGTTTCCCATTGCTCTGTTCTTCCAGGGAGATTATTGTCCTGTCCTGCTTAAAAAAAGTTTTATGTGGAGTTCTTCTTGTAAAAGGCATTCAAAGTCTCCGGGTGCTCTGTAGTCAATTCACAGGTAACAGTGTGGTGGTTTTATTAGATTAGGAACCAGACAAAGGTTGAGCTTTTCAAGAGGCCATGTGCTGGAGTATGGAAGGGGTGGGCACTGAAACCAATTTTGGTGGTTTCAAACTTATCAACTGCACTTTATCTTAGTTTGCTAGATCCTTGATAGCTCACAACCCCAGACAAAATGTAGCTTCCTGGGACAAGGTGCTCACGAGGGGACACACAAAATAATGATGGAGCAGTGTTTTCTGACAACAGGTTCAGCTGCAAGTCTGGTCAGCTTCTGTATAGGAGAAAAAAAAGTGGAAGGCATCCAATAAAAAGAAGCAGAAAAAAGGTTACAAACCAAGAATGCCAAAGATGAAAAATTTATAAAAATATTTATTGTAAATCCTTAGTAAGCTGCCCAACGCGTTTCAGCCAAACATAGGCTTTCATCAGGGGCTAAAATTAAACGGGAAAAATGTAATCAGACCAAATATATATACAGACAGACATATATAGGATACATATCAACTGTAAAACTCTTTAAACAATACAAAGGAGACATATACTGTTTTTCCAAAACAAGTTCACTAGACCCACATGTACAAAAATCAACATATGTAAATAAATAAATATATGAAAAACTTTCATGTAATACAAACAATAAACTGCATTATATTAGCTCAAAACTGAATGAACAACAAAAAGATGAACTCTCATTACTAAATCAATCTCACAAATATTACAAAGACTTTAACAAGCAAAAGGGGAAACACATATATAGCCATATCCTAGAGAACTTGCAAACATAAAACATGACAAAATTACTTACATTATAATAGCTCAAAACTCAATATGCGCCAAAGAGGTAAACTTACAGTCCTGCATCAGTCAAACAAATTTTACAATGATTTTTACAAGCAAAAGGGGAGCGTAAATATAGCCATATCCTGGAACACTTGCAACAGTGATTACAACTAGCAAAGTAATTATTTTGACCTTTAAAATGAAGTACACCTGGAACAAATCTTCTTGCAAAGATAGAAAAATCTTTTATTTTAATTTTTATTTTTGCAAAAGAATTCTCTAATGAGATCTACTCAAATTTTTTTATATTGTTACAAAAGAGGAAGGAAGGAAAAATCATCATTCAAATCATTAGGTATCACTGTTTTTAGCCTCAAAATCCAACCTATTTCTTTTTTGTGAAGAAGAAAATTCAACCTAGATCCTTGTATCTTTTGTAAAACCCAAAATTTAAGTCCCACATTAGCATATTGGGAACATTGGAGACAATGGGACACAAGAGGTGCTCCTACTCTGTTGTTTTTAATATTACTCAAATGTTCTCCTATACGGACCTTTATTTTCCTGGATGTCTGACCTACATATAATTTCAGACACCCACACTGTACCACATAGATGACTTGCGCTGTATTAAAATTGGAAAAATGATACAGTGTATACTTTTTCTGATCAATTTGTTGTACAGGATGTAGATTTATACAAAAAAGAGGTACTACGACAGTTGGATGATACAACTGCCTATGAGATATGTCAAGGTGATCCCACACCTTCCATCAAAAGGGAGATTAAGAACACTTTAGAAGAAGGGGTGTGTTTAGGTTACATTTCTCAGGAGAAACAGCGTTTTCTGTTTAAAGAAGAACCCAGAATCCCGGTTTTTTACACTCTCCCAAAAATCCACAAAGGGATTTTTCCTCCTCCAGGGCGCCCGATTGTATCGGGAAGTGGGTCTGTGTTGGAGCCCTTATCACAATTTGTTGATTATTTCTTAAAGCCTTTTGTTCCTTTAATACCATCGTATATAAGGGACTCCACTGACTTCATCAATAAGATTCAACCGATCCATATACAACCCGCTGATTTATTAGTAACCATGGATGTGAGATCTCTCTATACTAGCATACCTCAGCAAGAAGCCCTCGATATTATCCATTCTACTTTGGACAGACATCATAGTAACTATCCTCCCACCCATTTTTTATGTGAATTGGCCGACATATCTTTGCGTAAGAACTATTTCAAATTCGATCATTCATTTTATTGGCAGATAAAGGGGGTGGCCATGGGGTGCCCCATGGCTCCAGAGGTTGCCAACCTTTTTATGGAACAATTTGAAAAAGACATCTTTAGTTCCTCCAATAATTTTGCACAATATTTGCTATGTTGGTGGAGATATATTGACGATATTTTTTTCATTTGGAGGGGTCCTTTTGAGTTATTTACAGCATTTGTGGAATGGGTAAATAGTAAAGATATTAATATCGAGTTAGATCATCATTATAGTGAAACAGAGATTAATTTCTTAGATCTGTTGTTAAAGAAAGTAGATAACCATCTTTATACTACCATTTATAAAAAACCAACTGACAGGAATACTTACCTATGTTTTGATAGTTCCCATCCTTTACAATTTAGACGTAATTTACCACATGGACAATTCCTTAGAATCAAAAGGAATTGCACTCTGGAAAACGATTTTGTGTCACAATCAGAGGTTTTGAAGCAACAACTTATCCATAGAGGATATCCCTCCCAAGTTATAGAACAGAATTATGAAAAATCATTATTGAGACAACGGTCAGATTTATTACAAAAAACCACCAGAGTATCATCGCCCAGAATACATTGTAATTTGACCTATAATTATATATCTAGTAAACTACAAAATAGTATAAAGAGAAACTGGCATGTAGTACAACACATTCCAGGTTGCCAAAATTTGCCACTTTTTTCATATAAGAGAACCAAGAATCTGAAGGATATTCTTGTAAACAGTGACTTTAGAGAACATATATCTCTTTCCACTCACTTTTTGCCTAGTACATGTCCACCAGTTGGACATCATCCCTGTGGACATTGTGTTTTTTGTAAATATACCTTTAAGATCCAGAATTTCATCAACCCAATTGATCAGAAAAAGTATACACTGTATCATTTTTCCAATTTTAATACAGCGCAAGTCATCTATGTGGTACAGTGTGGGTGTCTGAAATTATATGTAGGTCAGACATCCAGGAAAATAAAGGTCCGTATAGGAGAACATTTGAGTAATATTAAAAACAACAGAGTAGGAGCACCTCTTGTGTCCCATTGTCTCCAATGTTCCCAATATGCTAATGTGGGACTTAAATTTTGGGTTTTACAAAAGATACAAGGATCTAGGTTGAATTTTCTTCTTCACAAAAAAGAAATAGGTTGGATTTTGAGGCTAAAAACAGTGATACCTAATGATTTGAATGATGATTTTTCCTTCCTTCCTCTTTTGTAACAATATAAAAAAATTTGAGTAGATCTCATTAGAGAATTCTTTTGCAAAAATAAAAATTAAAATAAAAGATTTTTCTATCTTTGCAAGAAGATTTGTTCCAGGTGTACTTCATTTTAAAGGTCAAAATAATTACTTTGCTAGTTGTAATCACTGTTGCAAGTGTTCCAGGATATGGCTATATTTACGCTCCCCTTTTGCTTGTAAAAATCATTGTAAAATTTGTTTGACTGATGCAGGACTGTAAGTTTACCTCTTTGGCGCATATTGAGTTTTGAGCTATTATAATGTAAGTAATTTTGTCATGTTTTATGTTTGCAAGTTCTCTAGGATATGGCTATATATGTGTTTCCCCTTTTGCTTGTTAAAGTCTTTGTAATATTTGTGAGATTGATTTAGTAATGAGAGTTCATCTTTTTGTTGTTCATTCAGTTTTGAGCTAATATAATGCAGTTTATTGTTTGTATTACATGAAAGTTTTTCATATATTTATTTATTTACATATGTTGATTTTTGTACATGTGGGTCTAGTGAACTTGTTTTGGAAAAACAGTATATGTCTCCTTTGTATTGTTTAAAGAGTTTTACAGTTGATATGTATCCTATATATGTCTGTCTGTATATATATTTGGTCTGATTACATTTTTCCCGTTTAATTTTAGCCCCTGATGAAAGCCTATGTTTGGCTGAAACGCGTTGGGCAGCTTACTAAGGATTTACAATAAATATTTTTATAAATTTTTCATCTTTGGCATTCTTGGTTTGTAACCTTTTTTCTGCTTCTTTTTATTGGATGCCTTCCACTTTTTTTTCTCCTATACAGAAGCTGACCAGACTTGCAGCTGAACCTGTTGTCAGAAAACACTGCTCCATCATTATTTTGTGTGTCCCCTCGTGAGCACCTTGTCCCAGGAAGCTACATTTTGTCTGGGGTTGTGAGCTATCAAGGATCTAGCAAACTAAGATAAAGTGCAGTTGATAAGTTTGAAACCACCAAAATTGGTTTCAGTGCCCACCCCTTCCATACTCCAGCACATGGCCTCTTGAAAAGCTCAACCTTTGTCTGGTTCCTAATCTAATAAAACCACCACACTGTTACCTGTGAATTGACTACAGAGCACCCGGAGACTTTGAATGCCTTTTACAAGAAGAACTCCACATAAAACTTTTTTTAAGCAGGACAGGACAATAATCTCCCTGGAAGAACAGAGCAATGGGAAACAATTCCCCTAGAATATTTGAGCTAACCACCCCCACCCCCAGCAATCATTCATGTTTGGGGAGGGCTTAATCCATACATTTAGAGAAGTAGTCTGGAGGTGAACAGAGTCATGTGTCTCAAGGAAGTGTGGTAATATACTTTAATACTGGCAGTGGGGCAGTATCCTCCATACCGCCTGAGGACAGCATGCTAGCTCAGGGGATATAGGGTAGGATTTGTGGCATGCAGAGAGCTCTATTCTTCAACACCTTGCCTCTGCTGCTGCTCCTAACTTCTCCCCAGTCCCCATTGTAGAGCCAAAAAAACCCGACAAAAAACCAGAAGACATCTTGATGTAACTGCGGAGGTTTAGTGTGGCATGCCTCATTCCCCTGTCCCATAATTCTTGTCTGATACCCCTGATTTATGGGGTGCTTATGGCTTTTGCAAGCTTCTTGCATAGTACAAGATGCTTAAGAGAGTTTTGTTTGTTTCAGTATGCTCAAATATGAAGGCTGCCTGAAGTTTTTCACTCTGCCTCAAAACAGGGAGTGAAAAAGGATGTTTAATTAGTCAAAACATGCAGGAGAAAGAGGGTTTTCACACACTGAGATGGAGAGGGAAAGTCCTCCCAGCTGCATTCTCAGCTCTGGTGAGAACAGCTCCAGTAACTGAGGGGTAAACAAAAGTTAGAAGTGTGAGATCAGAGACACTAACCCTTGGGAAGATAAAAATCTCATAGGTATAGGTGCCAGCTGTGCCCCCTCCCAGAGGGTCTTTTGGGTATAAATAAAGGACCCTCAATCTGGGCAGATAAGCCTCACCACCAGGTAGAAGCCTCAGCACCCGCCTGCAGGAAAGAGTGACATGGTGTAAATCCAAACAGGGCCAAAAGGGATCTCTCTGTCTGCTGTCTAAGGGGCTTCTGGCAGGGAAAACAGAGAATGTAAGATCAAAGTTGTGCTCATTATTATGTGCTGTAAGGAATTAGAGCCTGCTTGTCAAAATCAACAGCTTCACTTCAATAAAGGTACTACATTTTCCTTCTACACAAGTGTGTTTCATGGTCCTTCAGATCCCATGGGAAGGGAAAAACCTTTGGCAAAACGCCTGAAGTGAACACTCCTAAAGGTAGGAGTGACTCCAACTTTGTTCCATCACACCCTACAATTTGTAGAGAAATTGGAGGACAGGATAAACAGCAAAGGTTACCTTTCCAATCTTGTTGTGCAATAAAACTGAAGCTACAGAACTGAGACATGTTGGTTTTCCTGGGTCAGCTAGGAAAACAGTGAGGAAAGCAGGCAAGACTATGTTCTAAAAACAATGGCTTCCCAGCAACTGGAACAAGGATCTCTGCTTTAGCCAGCAGAGCTCCAGAGAGGCAGGAGACTGGAGGCAGTGAAGGAAAAGCAGAAGAGTATAACAGGGTCAGACCCCAGATTCATCAAAAGTGATTCAGAAGAAATGACTTCCACAAGAGTGATTTCAAGTAGAGTGGAACTGGGCAGCCACAACAATTTTTGCTGTGACGTATGGAGTTTATATACCCTCATAAATGGAAGGTTTAAAGCAAATTCCAAAACTGATTAGATAAAGGAATGCATAGCTCCTGGGAAGTTATGCCTTCCCTGTGGAATTCCCTCCCTTTGAATATTGAGCAGTTGGGCAGCTTACTAAGGATTTACAATAAATATTTTTATAAATTTTTCATCTTTGGCATTCTTGGTTTGTAACCTTTTTTCTGTTTCTTTTCAGCTTCTGTATAGGAAGTGTGTGTGTGTGTGTGTGTTTAATCCCTTTTTTCAGGCAGGTAAATGTCTTAGGTTGGTCCTGAGTGGTTTACTTCCAAATAATTTCAGTTTCCCCCTCAAGTAAGTTGTGACTGGCAGAGAAAGAAATGGGTGTCACGTCAGTGAAACAATGCATCAGTGGAAAATGTTTTTTATAATTTATTTATATGTGACAAGAAGTGTTTTCCCTGGAATCTGTTGGAGAGCCATCGAAAGAGTATTGGGGGAATTTAACAAGCAACTTATGGAACAGTTTATTTCTTAAAAAGTGAATTTTAAGATTAGTTAATTCTTTGCTCTTGGAATTTACATAGAACACATCCCCACATGATGTACCACTTTAATCAACAGATTAAGCCCCTGCTAAGCCACCATGTTGATCTATATCTCTGTATTCAAGGTGGTTCTAAGAAGTCTTAAACCCTTAATAAATATTAATGAAAAGCATTTGCTCTTTTTCTAGCTTTGAAATAATTCCTTTCACAACAGGAAGAAGACAAATGAGCAAGTTTCCTTCGAGCATACATGGAACAGAAGTTCAACATTTTCAGACACTGGAGAGCATGGTGCCTGTTTCCTTTATTCAGTCATGGCCAAATATTTTCCCAGGGGGACAAACTATCTGAATACTATCCATGTCTGACAGTCATTTCACTCTCCTACCCTAAATGGAAAGTCTCCACTTTAGTTATTATTGGCTACATTTACATCATACATTTATTCCACTATTATTCCACTTTAAACAGTCATGGCTTCCCCCAAAGAATTGTGGAAAGGATAGTTTGGGAAAGGTGCTGACAGTTGTCAGGAGACCCATATTCCCCTCACAGAGCTACAATTTCCGGGGTTCTCTGGGAAGAGGGGCTGTCCAAGATTCTTTGGGGGCAGCCATGACTGTTTAAAGTGGAATAATAGTAGAATAAATCTACGGTTTGATTATGGCTGCAGTCTCAAACAACCAAGGCCAGCAACTTGGAAATCTTTTAGTAGGCTCCTATCATCCTTTTTATGGATACTAGAACACTATTTGAAATGGTGTCTTGGTCAAATGAATGATCTTTGACCCTTCCACATGGACAATTTATTTGTCTATTCAACTGACAACAATATGAATTTAATTTTATGTTTTACAAGAGACCCTTTTGTTCCCAAATTTAAAAGAAAAGTCAAGAGAGTGTGATTGAGCAGATAGTTTTTTTTAATGGCGCCCAAACTGATTGTTAAGATACAGCTTTACTACAAACCCACTGCTGCCATAGGTAGCATGGGGTAGTGACTTCCTTTGTTAGTCCAATTGTTCCAGGTGATTACTAGAAATTTATAGTTGGGAATTGGCAAATTGATGAACCTGTCTGTCTGTTCAGCCAGGTGGAACTGTCAAGTAATAAGATGCAGTCCGCACAAAGGCAGACTTCCTGAATATGTGAAGCAAGCTGTTGTTGTGTATCGTTCAGGTTTCAGGAACCTTTGGACTTCCAGATGTTGCCGAACTACAATTCCCATCATCCCTGGGCATTGGCCATGCTTGCTGGGGCTGATGGGAGCTGTTGTTCAGCAACATCTGGAGGGCCAAAGGTTCCCCACACCTGGTATAGTTGTATGCATGAGTATTCTCCGTACACATTGAAACCACACAATTTGAGTAAGAATCCCAGTGCTGAAGTGTTTCTTCCCTTCCCATGCATACAGTCATTTCATGAAACAATAACATCTGAATATGACCATACTCTGCAAAAACTGCCCATTTCTAACTCTTGCACCTAACAATAATTTAAATATGTCACAACTGCAATGTTGCTGTGCAAAACTGGAAAGCAAAAAACTGGACTCACATCATTCGCACAAAAATAGGTCAGTGAAGATGTTGACCCAGTGTGCAGCAGCTGTAAAAAAGGGGAATTCTGTGCTAGGGATCATTGGGAAAAGGACTGAAAATCTAATCTCATAATGTCATAAATCTATGTTGCAACCATATTTGGAATACCGTGTACAGTTCTGGTCACATCACCTCAAAAAAGATAAAGTAGACCTGAAAAAAGTTCAGAAATGGACATTCAGAATGATCAAGGGGTTGGAACAACAACTCCCCTGTAAAGAAATTCGGCACTTAGGGAAAAAAAGGTTTAGTTTAGAAAAAAGGCAAGTAAGTGTAGGACATGATAGAGGTGTATAAAATTATGCATGGTGTGGAGAAGGTAAGTAGGGAGAGGTTTTTCTCACTGCCTCATAACACTGGAACCCATGGACATCCAATATTGAAATGCTGGAAGATTCAGAACAATCAAAAGTACTTCTACACACAGCACATAGTTAAGCTGTGGAATTTGCTCCTACAGGATGTAGTGATGGCCTCCAACTTGTATGGCTTCAAAAGGGGATCAGACAAATTCATGGAGGATACGACTATCAAGGGCTACTGCCACAATGGCTCTGTTTGACCTCCTTTGTTGGAGGTAGTATGCCTCTGAATACTGGTAGCTGAAAATCACACATGAGAAGAGTGCTGTTGCACTCAGGTCCTACTTCTGAGCTTCCCATAGGTATCTGGTTGCCACTGTAAAATCAGGATGCTGGAATAGATGGACCACTGGCCTGATCCAGCAGGACTTTTCTTCTAGTCTTAAAAGAGAGGCTTGGAATTTCTATCCATGCACCCTTTTTAGTGTAGTAAATTGAGAAGGTGAAATATGTTCTCTCCCTCCCTCCCCCAATATCCCAGCGCAATTTTAAGGATGGTAGCACAATGCTATATATATTGGTTCCCAAGCCCAGTCAGATGTACTTTCAAGGAACCTCAGATTGGCCTTCATCCCCATTAAATAACAAATACAAGCAATTATATCATCCTCTCTCTCTCTCTCTCTCTCTTTTTGCATCTATCACCAGGTTTAGGGCTCTAAGAATCCATGGGGTGGTGGTGTTGAAACAACAACAGCAGCAGCAACAACAGAAGAGCAGTTACTGGATTGTAAATGAAGGTTGTTTTCCTGGAATATTGTTAGCTTTCCTGGAAGTGAAAAATGCTGTCATTTTGAAACACCTATTTGCTAGGCAGGTATAATGCTGTATTTGAAAGAAATACAGCTGTGCTTTGTAAAGTCAATAAAAATGTAGAAAGGTCTTGACTCAGAGGGTTATACTGGCACATAACTAGATAATTTAAAATTACCCATCCTTTGTGCAAACCTTTGTGTTGTAGGTTGTTGTTATAGGATGAATGGCATGAATGCCTTATCAGGAAGCACATCGCCTTGTTGCTTAGGTTAGAGGCTACAGGGTGGTGCTGAGGCAAAAGTGAATGAATTGCTGTAAGGTTAGAGTTCTGTCTTGCCGAATCATGTATCTGTTGCCATATGACCTGGCTAATCTAGTACTGAAGTCCATTTATTTATTTAAACAAAACCATTACTGAAAAATCAGTAGAAAAGTATCTGCCTGCCTTCTGCAGACATGTCAGCCTATAGGTACTTTTTATCTTGAAAAATGCATTTTCTTGTCCCACGTGAAAGCTGGATGTATACCACTCTAGTTATAATAAACCTTCATTCCACAACCAAGAAGGCTGGAAAAGTATGAAAATAAGCTGTGTATGAAGAACTAGTTGTATGGAAAGCGTAGTGTGAGTTTTGTTAGATGATGATGGTGATGATTAGAATGTATACCCCATCCTTCTTCCCAGAGGAGTCCAGCTGTATCAACACAATGATGTAACAACAAAAAGAAAAGCATTCTAAAACATAATTACATTTAAAAACATTATTTCATCCAGTGATCTCCAAGTTGCCAGGAAAGTCCTCTTCAGCCATTGAAAGCCTGGGTAAACAGGAATGTTTTCAAATTCTTCCTGAAAGTCAGTGGTGATAGAGACAGACACGCCTCACTGGTGAGGACATTCTACAAATGGGAGCGACCACTGAAAAGGCCCTGTCATAGGGAGTACCAACTGGGCAGCCCCCAGTGACAGCACCAACACCACCAAGGCCTCACCTGCTAATCATAGGGTCTGAGACGGTGGATAGCAAAAGCAGTGGATGTACAACAGTATTCTAGAACTCCAAATATATCTGGTGGCATCGAAGCAGTAATACAGCAGCAGGGGATATGGGTGTATATTGGTTTTGGAAGGGTAGGATAACAAGATGGATGCTGCCTATGACTCAGCTCATTTTCATTGCTTTGCTAGAGAAAAAGGCACTTTTTAGAACACTGGCTAATATCTGTTGCAGATTAATATGGATCTAATGGACTACTAATTTTTCTGTTCATGAAAATGGCCTGCTCAGAACAGTGCTCAAGCCTAATTTCTTTCGGCCTGGAATAAACCTGTATCACCATCCTTCCAGTTCATTTTTTCTTCTGAAAAAAACAGTATTAATGGTCTTGTCTGTTTGGAGTGTCCTTTACTCTTTTTAAAATTTTTTAGTTTAATTTGTTTTAAGCTCTTTATGTTTCTGGAAGCTTGATTTGTATTAATATATATATTGAAACTATGGCATTATGTATACTGATATGGACGATAGATAGAGTTCTCTGTCTCTGAGAACTTATTTATATTCCTCTCTGCAGTCTTATCCACCTATGTTCTGGGGCTTGTAAATTGTTTTAGCAAGACTGGCTCCATCTCACCTGGGATTTCCCTGACTATTATGGCGTTAGTTCCTCTGTCTTCCAGCAAGTCTACTGCCTACTAGGAAGTGCCCCTTCTCTCATTGCATGATCTGCCCTAATGATACCAATCTCACAATATGTGGACTCTCCATATAGTTACATAGATACAGGGAAATATATTTGTATTAAATTTCTCAAGCCTCATTTATCATACAGTAGGGCCCCACTCATATGGTGGGTTACGTTCCGGACCCCTTCTGAAAAGCGAAAACTGCTGAAAAGTGGAACTCATTGAATAGAATGGTGCATGATGCCCGAAAACCGCCGTAAAAGCGGAACAAGCACTGTATGAGTGGGGCTTCAGTCTAATTGTGTCTGATTGAGACAGCTGTATTAGCGAAGCGCCATAAAGTGAAGCACTGTAAAGCGGGGTCCTACTGTATACTGTATTTTTCTTCTTCATGGTACTGGACTTGAGATTCTTCAGAAATAGCATACCTGCCACTCTGCCTCCATACTTGAATCCTGGCTCTGAATGGCAGTTACTGATTACCATGTACTTTCTTTTTTAAAACCAAGCATAAAGGATCTTCTGGGACTTGGAAAGTTAGGTAGGATGGCAAGAAAGGATTAGGGCATATTAACACCTAGGCTTTGTTAGACCAACCAGATAATTATGGACCAGTTTAAAAATTTCAAGGCAGATAGTTTAAAAAATAGTGAGAAGAGAATTTGGGGGTCAGCTTCATAATGTGTTACATTATTAAATGAATGATGATGGTGACAGTAATCAGTAGGTGGTTATATTCATTCTTGATTTTATTGGATTGGAATTAGCCACCCACCATACACTAATCTGACATTTCACAGCATGGAAGAAACCCTTTCCAGTGTTCCACCGAAGAGCACCTGGGATGTCAAGGCATGGAAAAGTACTCCAGCAGACCTTATGTGTGAGCAGCTTCATATTATATAGGTAGAATCATAGAATTATAGAGTTGGAGAGGTCTTGTAAGCCTTCTAGTCCAAGCCCCTGTTCTTTTCAGGAAATTTGCAGTTTGAGCAGTTAACTGGCCTTTGTGTGAAGACTTCCAGTGAGGGAAAGCCTACTGCCCCTCTAGGTTACAATGTCAAACTGCTCCTACCTTCAAGAGGTTTCTCCTAATTTGTAACCAATATCCTCATAGGACTTGCTTTCCATACCATTGACCATCTCTGAACCAGTTCCAATGTCAGCCTTCCCCAAATTTGTGCCCCCCAGATGTTGTTAAACTGCAACTCCCATCAGCTCCAGCCATCACGGCCAATAAGGTATGATTTGAGTTGTAGTACAAAGCATCTGAAGGGAATCAGGTTGGGGAAAGCTGGTATACCCTTCATAAAGTGTGGTATCCAGAACTGGTTGCGGGACTCCAGATGAAGTCTGAGTGGTGCAAAATAAAATATAACTATCACACTTACCATGACTTGACAACTATGTTCTGCTAAAGTACCCAGATAATCTGGTCCTAGACTGTTTAGAACATCAAGGTAATCACCAGCTCTCTGAATTGGGCATGAATATAAAATTATTGTTGGTAACTCTGAATCAATAGGCTCAGACAGACTAAAACAGAAATATATGTATGTATGTATGTGTGTATGTATGTACGTATGTATGAAATGTATATCCTACCCTTCCTCTCAAAGGAGCCCAGGGCAGCAAAGCAATTCCTATTTAGGTAGCATGAAATCAGCCTTTGAAAGTGCCTGTGCCGTCACAATGGACAGATTCCTTGACTAAATTACATATGAAAGAATCTGAAGACTTTTCATTCTATTTGCTATTGTACTCCTTGCCATTGCACTCTTTTTACAGTCCCCAGAAATAAATTCTAGTGGTTTGATACTCCTAGCAATTTGTACACTGTCTGAAAGATTTAATTCAAGTTTATTACTATTCATTCTGAGGCAGCTCCATGCAGACTTGGTACTTCTCAATCCTTATTACATTTGGAAAATGTCTTATTATTGTTGAGAGATCCATTTCTTTAATATCCAGCAGAGTTCAGCTCATTTCCAGGCATATGCTAAGTTGAAAGTGCACTGGAAAAAAATCCTAGTAAGAAGATAATTGATGTTGTGCGATCCTCTTTATAAAACAGCGAGGAATCATGTACTCACTCAGTTGTCATAACTGAAAGTAACCCAGCTGTCACCGGTATATGAATGTGTAATAATCTGAGCTACATCTATTAGGGAAGGACAGATAAGTTATTGTGAGTATTTCAGGTTGTTTTTATATTTATATTAGTTTTTAAGGTTTGCTTTTGTAGATTGCATTGAGTTAATTTTTTTAAAAAGTGACAAATTAATATATTATATTATATTATATTATATTATATTATATTATATTATATTATATTATATTATATTATATTATATTATATTATATTATATTATAATATACTTTTGGTCTGTGTGTGTTTCACATGTGTACATTAATAAATCTGCTCCATCCCACTTTCTCATTAATCTGTGCATTTTTTAAAAAAATCAATTTTAAAAAATTGTATTTAAATACATATTTTTTCAATGTGTGCATGTCTAAATATATTTTATCCTAAATGCACATTTTTATGCAAATTGGCACATTTTTTAAAGTAGAGAACTGTATCAAAAAATTTAGAAAAATGCAAAATCTAAATGATAATTATGTTCCAATCCATGTATTAATCCAGGAGGTGTGAATTAGATCTGTTCTCTTAAAAACGTGGAACAAACTAAATTATCCTCTATCCTATATTTGCTCAGTTGGAAAAAATGGCTTTAGATTCCAGGCCTACCATTTTCTGTGGAACACAGGAAAGTTCCTGGCTGCAAGAAGAGGAGCTGGTTGTATGGAAATTGGACTAGCAATGGGTTGGATTAATTTACTGATTCATAAAGTCCCTGCAAAGTTAGAACACACACACAAAAATAAGCAATGATAAAAAATTAGTCCAAACAAACCTAATTAATGTCAGTACAATTTTAATCAATAGCTCATTAATTTTTTTTGGCAGCACCTCTTAAGTTCCATACAGCTTGTTTGTTGACCAAATAAAGACTTTTGGTTTAACGTACCCATTTGAAGTTGTTTGTTTGTAAGTACCACAATAATGCCCTTGAACATAGTCACATTCAGAACATAGAAACATTCAGGTTTCAGATTACAGTTCTATGATTAAAATTTGAACACCAGCTCAACTTCCATACCTATTTTGAAAGTATAGGGGAAGGAAAGTGCACAACATATATTGTTGTGACTCACCCTGGGATCAGAATGATGAAGAATGTGTTTATAAATCTAAATAAATAAATAAATAAAGTGTGACTATGACTAATAGGTATTTATGTAATGCTTAATGGCACATGATTTTTATGTGTAATATAAACCCAATAATGGGTTGAAAGCTGATGAAGAATTTTGCTTGATTCTTTGGTACTAACAGAATTGGTCCTTTCATCAGGCAGAGTGAGGTGCTGCCTCAGGCTGTTGATTTTGATTGTCATGAAGAGGCAGTATTTTTTTAAAAAAAGAATATAAACCATCAACTTGTTAAAATGATAATGGCGTGCAATGCAATAATAAAAACATCATAAAAATATAAAATCCTTAAATGCAGAAAAAATGACCAACGCTGCATAAAATTAATTTTCTAAAATTGCCTGTCAAAACAAAAAAATGTTTTCAGCAGGTGCAAAATATCAAAATTGAAGGTGTCTGTCCAGGGGTGTAGTCATCCATCTGTGGGGCAGAGTGGTAAGCGGCAGTAACGCAGCCGAAGCTCTTCTCACGGCCGGAGTTTGATTCCAACGGAAGGAGGAAGTTGAATCTTCGGTAAAAGGGGTCGAGGTCCACTCAGCCTTCCATCCATCCGTGGTCGGTAAAATGAGTACCTGACATATGCTAGGGGGTAAAGAAAGGCCGGGGAAGGAACTGGCAATCTCACCCCATATATACGGTCTGCCTAGTAAACGTTGCAACACGTCACCCTAAGAGTCGGAAACGACTCGCACTATAAGTGCGGGGACACCTTTACCTTTTTAGGCCTTAAATATTAGAAGCCTCTCTTAGCATAAGTTAACCTTAGAAGCTTCTGTTAGCATTTTCAAATGAATCCTGTCAGTTTAGTAATCTGAGTGTTCATCCTGCCATCTTCAGGGTGATAGCAAGTTCAGAGTTTCCAATAGTAACAAACAGGATGAGGCATACTTATTTTTAGTTATCAGAATGCAAGGTATACAGTTCTTGTTGATTTTACAGAAAACATATGTCACAGCATTCTTGAAGTGATGTAATTACGAGAAAGCAAAGATACCAGGCCTTTATGTAGGGTTGCCATATTGCCCAGTTAGCTGGGTTTTACCCGGATTATAGTCCTGCTACCCGGTGCCCACTTAGCCCATTAGGTGGCCTGGATTTTCCAGGCGGGCACCAAGCCTCAGAGAGGGAGCTACTGTGCCTTTAAATCCGTAATGCAAAAAGCGCATGGGAGTTCTGTGTGCCTCTAATCAGTTTCATGTCAGTTACACCCCCAGGCTCTGGCTTCAGCTGGAGAGGTGTGCATTTGCGGCAGGCGATCCTGTCAAAGCCCTGGTTGACCTCTGGAATAGGGAAATGGCAAGGGCGGTGGACATGATTGCTCCCGAGCGTCCCCTCTTTCGGAGTGAAGCCAAACTGGCCCCATGGTTTTCCAAGGAGCTGGTGGTGATGAGACGTGTCAGACGGGGACTAGAGCGACGTTGGCGGAAGACTTGGAGTGAAGCTGACCGATCTCGGGCTAGAATAGGGTTGCCAGGTCGGAGCCATCCAAAAACCTGAGAAAATGGGGGCGGGCCCTAGTGACATCACGGGATGGACCCTAGTGACATCACGGGATGGACCCTAGTGACGTCACGGGGCGGGCCCTAGTGACATCACAGGGTGGGCCCTAGTGACATCACGGGGCGGGCCCTAGTGACGTCATTAAGCATGATACATTGTATCAACCACAGTTGCTTGGAGCATGCCATTAAAAAAAAAAATCTCTGGAGATTAAAATAGAAATCTAACCTAAAATAGGGTGTTCCTAGGTCCATCTGAAGTGACAAGGTCATTCTTTCTCACAAGCTTAGGGTGATGCAAAATGGAAATGGACTGCCTTCAAGTTGGTCCCAGATAGGGTCTTCATGGTAAGCAGTATTCAGACAGAGGTGTTTTACTATTGCCTTCCTCTGAGTCTGAGAGGCAGTGACTGGCCCAAGGTCACCCAGGGAGCTTCATGGCTGTGTGAGGATTCGAACCCTGGTCTGCCAGATCACAGTTCAATGCCTTTAGGGAACATTTAATCTCGCTTACTTGCTTCTGGTAAGAAGGGTTTACGTGCCCTCAGGCCAGGCCATTATTGGAAGAAAGGAGCCTAGTGTTGCAGAGATGTTAGATGGGAGCACAGATGGATGCCCCTGAAGGCAGCAACTGTAAACATGCTTATTAAGGAACTAAGCCCCATAGAACTCAATAGGACTTACTTCTGAGTAGATATGGTTGCAGCCATGTTAAGGACAAGGGAGGGCATTCTAGGCAAGCAGTTGGCAACTGCCTGTCAGCATTGTGCTGTTGCTAAGACTTGACTGGGGATCATCCACAAAGTTATCCATAAGGCACTGCAACTTTATGTGTTGGCTGGCTACTGCAGTGGGTGTCCCCTAATATTTATGGCCATACAAGCAGGGTGAGTGTAGGCAGCAATTGCCTTTCTACTTTACGAGGCCTTATATAGGACCGACAGGCAGCAGGAGGGAGGGGAGGACCAGAAAAATAAAATAAAAAAAAATAAAGGAAGAGAGCGCCTCCTTTCCCCCCGAAGCCGCCCCACCCAGCCTCAACTCCAGGGCCTTCTGGGCCAGGCAACCTTGGTGATCTCTGGGCCGCTTCAGCCCCGGCACCTCTCTGCCCTCCCCCCCCTGAGAAAAATCAACTCATTTGAAATGTGGTGTTGGAGGAAAGCTTTGCGGATACCATGGTCTGCAAAACAGACAAATAATTGGGTGTCAGAACAAATTAAACCAGAACGGTCACTAGAAGCTAAAATGATGAAACTGAGGTTATCATACTTTGGACACATCATGAGAAGACAGGATTCACTAGAAAAGACAATAATGCTGGGAGGGGGGGGAGAAAGAGGAAGGCCAAACAAGAGATTGATTGATTCCATAAAGGAAGTCACAGACCTGAACTTACAAGATTTGAACAAGGTGGTTCATCATGACAGATGCTATTGGAGGTCACTGATTCATAGGGTTGCCGTAAGTTGTAATCAACTTAAAGTCACTTAACAACATGTACTGGAGAATATCCCAGTGGACTGTTTCAGAAATCTTTAATGTGAGACATAGCCCCAGTATTTTTACTGGGAGTCAGCATGTATAATGGTTAGTATGCTGAACCAGGACCACTGAGATTCAGATTTCAAAATCCCCACTTGCCCACAAAGCTTGATGGGTGTGGGCCTCTCACATACAGAGACTCAGGCTGCAATTCAGTACATGTCTATTCAGAAGTAAGTTCCATTGGGACTTACTCCCAGGTAAGTGTGTACTAGATTGCAGCCTCAGCCACTTCAACCTCCCATAGGGTTGTTTTGAGTTTAAAAGGGAGCCATGAATGTCACCCTGGGCTCCTTGGAGGAAGGGCAGGATGTAAGTATAATAAATAAATATTAAGTAATACCAACAGCCTGGTCAGTGCATCAGTCTTTCAGATTATGTTGCAAAATAAAACTCTCTTCTTATAGGAAAATACTATGTTGGACAAAAAAGGAAAAAAGTTACTATTTGAAGAATAGTGATTAAGATATTATGGATGATTATTATTTATGAGAAATCAAAAGTACAGCTAATGAGATAGCTATAACTCCACATCTTATGTATTCTGTCATGCTAGAGATCTAATGAATTTGGGGATTATTCCAGTTTTTAGGATCTATATGGGCAGAACAATCCTATTCCCTGTTCCATACTGCTGGAGGGAATTATGATGCTATAGAGATGTCCCTCTGGCAGAGTGTCTGTGTGTTTCTATGTTGCCATGGAGGCCTCTGCTGGGCTTGCTGAAAGCATAGGAGACTGCATGCTACCACTGGCAATGTTTCCATTGGCAGTAGCCATTGCTAAGGCTCTAAAATGGGATGTTGAAGGAGTGGAGCAGAGACAGTGATGGATCCACAGCTGGTCTTCTTCCTGGAGAATCTAAACCTCTGCCTGGCCATGCAAAAAAAGAACCCCCCCTTCCACCTTTATATCCTGGTTGGCAGGGCTGTGGATGCTGAGGGGAATCCACTGCTCTTTCCCTTCCCAGCCCCAGCCAGATTGCTCTGTTAAGCATTACCTGATTTTTTTGTTTGCTGCTGTTGAACAAATTTTTCCTGCTCCTGCTGAGGCTGACAGGCGGAGCCTGGAGGGCAGGCCGGGCCGGCTCCTTCTTAGCCCTGGACCCAGTTCCCCTGCTCCAAGAAGGGCGGCTGGCAGCTTCACCCCTCCTACTGTGGGTGCCGCTGGGTGGCAGTGGCCGCAATGGCCCCCCCAGCCCGAGACTGCTCAGCGAGCCCCATTGTGGCCGCTGCCGCCCAGCGGCGCCCACAGCAGGAGGGGTGAAGCCACCGGCCGTCCTTTCAGGAGCAGGAGAACCGGCTCCGGGGCTAAGAAGGAGCCGGACTGGCGGCCTGCCCTCCATGGCTCCTGCTGAGGCTGACAGGCGGAGCCGTGGAGGGCAGGCCGGGCCGGCTCCTTCTTAGCCCCAGACTCGAGCTGGTTCCCCTGCTCCAAGAAGGACGGCCGGCGGCTTCACCCCTCCTGCTGTGGGCGCCGCTGGGCGGCAGTGGCCGCGATGGCCCCCCTCAGCCTGAGACTGCTGAGCAAGCCCCATCGCGGCCGCTGCCACCCAGCAGCGCCCACAGCAGAAGGGGTGAAGCCGCCGGCTGCCCTTTCCAGAGCAGGAGAACCAGCTCCGGGGCTAAGAAGGAGCCGGCCCGGCCTGCCCTCCACGGCTCCTGCTGAGAGTGACAGGCCGCGTGGCCCCCATCTCAGCAGCGGTTGCTAGGAGATGGCGGCTGCGGCCTGCCTGAGCCTGCCTGACAAAGGGCGGGAATGCCGGGAAGGCGGCCCTCCACAGCCCAACGTATGCGTGCGTCAGTCACGCTTGCGTGGCTGAGGGGGCCAATGAAAAACCGGAGATCTACCTTTTTAAATAAAGTATTGCCGGAGGCCGGAGATGGCCCCCTTTTGCCGGAGACTCCGGCAGAAAGCCGGAGACCTGGCAACCCTAGGCTAGTACCTATCTGAAGGCCTACTCTGAGGCAGTGCGGGCTAAGAAGAAATCTTTCTTCTCGGCCTCCATTGCGTCTGCTGGGAGCCATCCAGCGGAACTGTTTTGAGTGGTCAGGGGGCTTTTAAGTTCTGGCCCCTGTGAGGGTAATTCTGACCACTCAGCAGACCGCTGTCAAGAATTTGAACGGCACTTTGCGGACAAAGTCACTCAGATTTGCTCCGACTTGGATGCTAAAATTGATACAATTTCTGAGGATGTAACTTTGGCGCCTGTTTGTCCAATTAAAATGGATTATTTTCAACTAGTGTTTTGCCTGAGGATGTGGACAAGATCCTTGGAGCGGCACGTGCCACCACTTGTTTACTGGACCCTTGCCCTTCCTGGCTCATTAAAAGTACCAGAGGGGGACTGGTTGATTGGGTCAGGGGAGTGGTTAATGGCTCTCTACAACAAGGCAGAATTCCATCATGCTTAAAGGAGGCAGTTATAAGACCACTGCTGAAAAAGCCCTCCCTGGATCCCTCTGTACTGGGTAACTACCGGCCAGTCTCCAATATTCCATTTCTAGGCAAGATAATAGAGCTTGTGGTGGTCGCCCAACTCCAGAGATTCTTGGATGATACGGACAATCTGGATCCATTTCAATCTGGTTTCAGGCCTGGCTATGGGACAGAGATGGCTTTGGTCGCCTTGGTGGATGACCTATGCAGAGAACTGGACAGGGGGAGTGTGTTCCTGTTGGTTCTACTGGACCTCTCAGCGGCTTTCGATACCATCGATCATGGTATCCTTCTGGGCCGCCTTGCTGAGATGGGACTTGGGGGCACTGTGTTACAGTGGCTTCAGTCCTTCCTGGAGGACCGAACCCAGAAGGTGGTACTGGGGGACTCCTGCTCGACCCCTTGGCCATTGACCTATGGGGTCCCTCAGGGTTCAGTTTTGTCCCCCATATTATTTAACATTTACATGAAACCGCTGGGAGATGTTGTCTGGGGTTTTGGGGTTCGGTGCCATCAGTATGCTGATGACACTCAACTCTATTTCTCTTTTCCACCTGAAGCCAAGGAAGCCGTACAGGTCCTTAACCAGTGCCTGACATCAGTGATGGACTGGATGAGGGCAAACAAGTTGAGATTAAATCCTGATAAAACAGAGGTACTCCTGGTCAGTTGGAGGGCAGATCAGGGAATAGGGATTCAACCGGTACTGAATGGGGTCGCACTCCCCCTGAAGTCTCAGGTTCGCAGTTTAGGTGTACTACTGGACTCAGCTTTGAATTTTGAGGCCCAGATTACTGCTGTGTCCAGGGGCGCATTTGCCCAATTAACACTGGTGCGCCAGCTGCGCCCGTTCCTGGATCTGCCTGATCTGACTAGGGTGATGCATGCCTTGGTTACATCCCACTTAGACTACTGTAACATGCTCTACGTGGGGCTGCCTTTGAAGACTTCAGAAACTTAAATTGGTACAAAGAGCTGCAGCCAGAGTGCTAACCGGGGCTGGTTACAGGGATCATACAACCCCCCTGTTACAACAGCTCCACTGGCTGCCAATTTGTTTCCGGTCACAATTCAGAGTGCTGGTTTTGACCTACAAAGCCCTATACGGCTCAGGTCCAGGCTATTTGGCAGATCGTATCTCCCTACATGAACCTGCCCGGGATTTGAGATCTTCAGGTGAGGCCCTTCTTGTGCTCCCCACACCTTCGCAAGTACATATGATGGGGACACGAGATAGGGCCTTTTCGCTGGCTGCCCCTAAGCTATGGAATTCCCTTCCGAGTGAGGTACGATTAGCTCCCTCCTTGCCGTCTTTCCAGCGACAAGTAAAGACTGTTTTATTTCAACGGGCATTTGGGATAGAGAACAACTAGGATTAAGTGTCCTAGGATTGGTGACTACATTATATGGTCTTATTATTTTAAATTGTGTGCTGTTTTTAACATATGTTTTATGGTTTTAATTTTTCTCAAAGTTTAATTCTATTTTTAATTGTATACTTTGTATGTTTTAATGGTGTGTTGTTTTTAGTTGTAAGCCACTCTGAGTCCTATTGGAAAAAGGGCAGGGTAGAAATAAAGTTTATTATTATTATTATTTGAGGAGAAAAAATGAAACTGACAAAAAACCCCACCCCCTTCTCCTTTAGCTTTAACAATACTCCAGAGGGAGTAAACATCCTTCCCAGTGTGTGTGTGTGTGTGTGTGTGTGTGCACGTGTGCACTGAGCTCCGTGCCTTGGCAGACCGAAGTGCCAAGCCAGCAACCAGCCAAAATGAAAATAATAATTGTTTTGTTGGGCTGCAATACACAATTATTATTTTCATTGTGGCTGGTTGCTGGCTTGGCACGTCGAGGGTTCCCCTCTCCTTGTCTGTGGTGCGTTTGGGGTGCCTTCCTCTCTGCTTTCCATGTCCTCACCTTGCTCTGAGAGGGGCAATGGAAACCTCTGCTAAAATGGAGGGAATTTTTTGTTTTAGCAGGGGTTTCAGTGCACACCCCTTCCCGATCAGCAGCACCCAAGTAGGATTGAACTCCCTACCCATCAGCTGATTTGTGGGGAGTTCAAGCCTGCTTTCTGCAGGGATTAAGTGTGGAATGGAGCTTCTCACAGGGAACTGCCTCTCTTAACCAAGCCCAGCAGGAAGGAACTCCCATACGTCATCTGATTTCGTCAGGGATCAGCAGCTGCATCTCCACCTGCCCCACACCCAACATCACATATGATTACAGCCGGGCATGGTTTGGAGAAAATGGCCTGGTGGATCAAATCGGGAGGCCTCATGGGCCAAGTTTGGGCCACGGGCTGGAGATTCCCCACACGTGAGGTGGACAATGCAACTGCCACATCTGGGAACAAGACACAAATAATGAGCAATTCCACCAACGAGACATTTTAATAAAAGGTTTTGGAGCCACTGTATTTTTGAGGATGGGGGATGGGAAGGGAATCCTTTATATTTATTTCCTATTTCTCCTGCATTCTAATTTGTTCTGTTGATTAGCTGTTGTTCTGTGATATCTTGGTGCAGTAAAACTGTAAGAAAGGTTATGAATTTAAAATGTGAGCATATAAAAAGGAATCATGAGGGAACTAGTGTCAGCCAACTGACTTCAACATCTTAGCATTTTCTTTTGGGTGTGGGGAGGAAGATGGTTTCCACAAACTACTGGCATTTTTCATTTGGCAGGAGGCGTCATTTTCTGTTAGTCACTTTATTCATGAATCAATAATATGGATTAAACCAGGGCATACTTCTTACCTCACCGGAAAGCAAGAGGTAATTCTTACTATATTAATTTCCACACTCTGAATCAATTTTTCATTTATTAAAGCTCAAATTTTGGAGTCTAACTTGATTTAATATGAAGAAGCACTTGAAATACTTTCCCCTCCCATCGCAGGGTAGTCTATTACTCATGCAGAATATGTGGATGGTGATCACATGGCTATTGTTTCCTAGATCACAGATGGGGCAGGGCACCTGCCCTTTTAAAAGACCTGTGGATGCCAGAAGGTCCACAATAGGGGTGGGGAAGAAATGTGGCCATCCAGGCCTTTCTACTAGGCCCCCAAAACTCTCCCCAAGCCATACCTCTCACTGGTCCTGCTTTGTACCCCAAATGTTTTTCCCTGACTGCAGTTTATCCTTGAACCTTATTATACAGCCATGAGAGTGGCTGTATACTATAGTCAGCATGGATTTTTTGCATTCCGCAATGTTAAATTAAAAGTACCCCACATGCCATTCTGATGCTTCCCATAAGCTCATTTCAAAACAAAACCTTATGAGGAAAGGTTGAAGGAACTTGGCATGTTCAGTCTGGTGAAGAGAAGGCTGAGGGGTGACATGATTGCACTCTTTAAGTACCTGAAGGGCTGTCACATAGAGGAGGGTACAGATTTGTTCTCTGCTGCCCCAGAGGGTAGGACTAGGTCTAATGGTTTTAAGTTGCAGGAGCGTAGATTCAGATTGGACATTAGAGGGAACTTCTTGACAGTAAGGGCAGTTGGGCAATGGAACCGACTGCCTAGGGAGGTGGTGGGATCCCCTTCGCTGGATGTCTTCAAGCAGAGGCTGGACAGCTATCTGAGGGAGATGCTCTAGCTGTGGATTTCCTGCTGTGAGCAGGGGGTTGGACTCGATGGCCTACAACACCCCTTCCAACTCTATGATTCTATGATTCTTACAAAACTTATAGTCCTGAACTCAGAAAAGCTTACTTAACAACCCTCTAAATTTTCATGATGATACACAAAACAGTCAGAGATAATCAAGAGTTTATTTATTTTATTTATTTATTATACGATTTATATCCTGCCCTTCCTCCCAGCAGGAGCCCAGGGCGGCAAACAAAAGCACTAAAAACACTTTAACCATCATAAAAACAGACTTTAAAATACATTAAAACAAAACATCTTTAAAAACATTTTTTTAAAAGCTTTCAAGACTTTTTTTTTAAAAAGGTTAAAAACATTGTTTTTTTAAAAAAGTTTTAAAAACATATTAAAAAGCAATTCCAACACAGAAGCAGACTGGAATAAGGTCTCAAGTTAAAAGCCTTGCTGAAAGAGGAAGGTCTTCAATAGGCACTGAAAAGATAACAGAGATGGTGCCTGTCTAATATTTAATGGGTGGGAATTCCACAGGGTAGGTGCCGCCACACTAAAGGTCCGTTTCCTATGTTGTGCAGAACAGACCTCCTGATAAGATGGTATCTGCAGGAGGCCCTCACCTGCAGAGCATAGTGATCAACTGGGTATATAAGGGATAAGATGTTCTTTCAGTTATCCTGGTCCCAAGCTGTATAGGGCTTTGTAAACCAAAACTAGAACCTTGAACTTGGCCTGGTAGCAAATGGGCAGCCACTGGGAAGTTCGCCTGTATAAAACACCTGCTATGATGTCAGTGGCTCCTGGATCCATCTTTGTCGCTAGAGGCCCAGGTGACTTCCGTGGCTAGGAGTGCCTTTTACCAGCTTTGGCTGGTAAGACATCTGTGGCCATTTCTGGACCGGGATAGCCTGACCACTGTTGTCCACACCCTGGTAACCTCTATGCTGGATTACTGTAATGCGCTCTATGTGGGGCTGCCCCTGAGGTTGGTCCAGAAGTTGCAGTTGGTGCAAAATGCGGTGGCAAGACTGCTCACTGGGGCAGGGTATCGCACACACACACACACACGCACACACACACAGTGTTTGGTTCTTGAAGTACTCTTGTTATAAAACTGCAATTAGTTTGTTTGTTTGTTTAAATTTATATCCCATCCTTTCTCCCAATAGCAGCCCAGACCGGCAAACAAAAACACTAAAAACACTCTAGACTTTAAAATATACTAAACCAGAACATCTTTAAAAACATATTTTTAAAAAAGCTTTAAAAACAACTTAAAAAGCAATTCTAACACAGATGCAGAATGGGATAAGGTCTTCACTGATAAGTCTTGTTGAAAGAGGAAGTAGGCGCCAAAAAGATAACAGAGATGGCACTTGTCTAATATTTAAGGGGAGGGAATTCCAAAGGGTACACACCACTACACTAATGGTCTGTTTTCTATGTTGTGTCGAATGGAGGTCCTGATAAGCTGGTGTCACCTGCAGAGCGTAGTGATCGACTGGGTATATAAAGGGTAAGATGATCTTTCAGGTACCTTGGTCCCAAGCTGTATAGGGCTTTGCACGAGAATCTTGAACTTAGCCCAGTAGCTAATAGGCAACCAGTGGTAGCTAATAGGCAGCCAGTGCCATTCTTTCATGTTTTTAAAGTTTTTTTTAACAATGTTTTTAAAGATGTTTTGTTTTAATGTGTTTTTAATAGTTGTCTTTTAATATATTTTGAAGTCTGTTTTTATGATGTTTTAAAGTGGTTTTAGTGCTTTTGTTTGCTGCCTTGGGCTCCTACTGGGAGAAAGGGCGGGATAACAAACAAACAAACAAACAAACAAACAAACAAACAAACAAACAAACAAACTGTTTCATCCAAGAGTACTTGCAATTGCTGCGCCACAATCCTCTCAATCTCCTTTCCTAAAAGGGGGGTATTTGCGACCAGGCAGTAGTTGTCACAAACTGATAGGTCCAAGGTGGTTTTTTCAGGAGTGGTCAAATCACCGCCTCTTTCAGGGCAGTTGGAATCACCATAATGATGCCTTGACTGCAACCTGGATCCACTTGGTCAAACCCCCTTGGCAAGAAAGGCAAGGGTGAAGAGAACATGTGGCTGGCCACATCGTCGCAAGGACCTTGTCCACTTCATCAGGCTGTATCAGTTGAAACCGATCTCACGAAGCAGATGTTGCACTCTGATAATGCCCCTTGCTTACCTGGATGGAGGTGTGAGAGCATGAGTAGAAACAAGCCTACTGCACAAGGGTAAAATTTACACTCACTTCTCCATTCAATTTGTCTCTGGCCTCTCCCACCACTTCTTCATCAGGAGATGGGCTACTAAAGACAAAGGTAGACCATACAAGATGGGTCACCCACCGCTGACATATGTCTGTGTTATTTTCATTGCATAAAAGTAATGATATAAATGGGCTGTTGCCATCTAATCTGGGGGATGGTTCTTTCAACTGGTGACCCAAGTATTTGGATTTAGGATGCATCACCTAAATTCCCTTCAGTGGCTGTGGGATAATCTTGGCAGCCAACCTATTCTAGAAGAAGTGAATGGAAGTCTTCTGGGAATGCCATATTCCGTGCATATTTGAGGGCAATGCCATACTCCATACATATTTTTTTAAGCCCACCTGCAATGACAAATACTGCCAGAAATATGGAAGAAATGTTTGTAACCATGAATTCATTCTAAGAATCGCCTCCTGGATGCTCTGTATAAGATTTATTTGCTCAGAGGCTTAAAATATGCACAAAAATATGTTTTTCATGTCTCCAAAAGATAATTTCACTTGGTTATATATATATATTTAAAATAAACTAATTAGAAGAAGCAAAGCAAATAGTACCTGGAGTCCTAGAAAGTTTTCAGTGCACAGTTGCCCTTTGAATAAAGGAGATAATGAAAAAATAAAGTGTCCTTCCAAAAGAATTACACTTGAGAAAAGAAACCCCAAAAGGCAAATTGTTTCAGTATCTAATTCCTCTTGTCCATTGGTTGGCAACATCAATACTTACGCAGCCAGTTGGTTGAATAACTAGAATAAAGGCAACTGTTCAAGCCAGGAAGAGAGTGGGAATCTAGTATTTATAGATTAATATGCAACAGGAAATGCAACAGGAAATTTTGCAACCATGAATTGGCAAAAAATGAAAGTTCAATTAAATGAAACCACGCATTTATGCTGTATACTTAATTTATTTTTAATGATGCTTGAGAAAATATTCTTTATAATGACCAAGATTCTTTCTAAGTCAGGTTTCCACTGGTACTGGAATAACTTCAGAGGATGTAAGGCAGATAAAATAAATGAGATTCAGATTTGACAAGAATAGATCTGAAATAAATTTCCAAGTGTTCTGAGCTTTGTGGGGTGATGAAAACAGTGGAACATGTTATTTGGGATTGTGTGAGTTATGTGGAAGACAGAATCATCTCCTTCAAAGATTTAGCAATCTGGAGATTTCAGACGTCTGTGGAACTGGCTGTTTGAGATAAGAACCTTTGGGGTTCAGTGTTAGAGATTCTTTGGCAGTTTGTTAAGGTCAGTATGCTCTATGAAAGACTGTGGGTGAGATGTACTGCAATTTTCTGCCAGTAGGTGGTGATAATAGGACCTTTCCTTGGCCTTGATTCGCCATTAAACTTCAAAGGAAGAAGGTGATGAAGATGAACCTCCTGAAAAGATGGTATCTGCAGGAGGCCCTCACCTGCAGAGCAGTGATCGACTGGGTATACAAGGGGTAAGACCGTCTTTCGGGTATCCTGGTCCCAAGCTATATAGGACTTTGTACACCAAAACTACAACCTTGAACTTGGCCTGGTAGCAAATGGGCAGCCAGTGCAATTCTTTCAGCAGCGGGGTGACATGTTGGTGATACCCTGCCCCAGTGAGCAGTCTTGCCGCTGCATTTTGCACCAGCTGCAGCTTCCGGACCAGCCTCAAGGGCAGCCCCTCATAACGCGCATGACAGTAATCCAGCATGGAGGTTACCAGTGCATGGACAACAGTGGTCAGATTATTGAAATTCCACAAACAAAGCCAGGTTGCATCCCTCTTTATTGGCATTCCAGCAAACTGTGAAGACCTTTTTATTTCACTGTGCCTTTAATTTTTGATTTTACTCATTGCCCTTCACTTTTGATTTGATATATTATGACATATATATTGATATATTATGACTCTCATTTTATTGATTTTGTTTTGACCATATTGTGTTAATATTCTTTGTTGAATGGATTTATTGCTTGTGTATATACTGTATATTGAAAACAACAGTGGAAAGACCTTATCATTTTAAAATTCTCTCATTATGGTCATTCTGCAGAATACTGGTCATTCTGCAGAATACATGAACCCTTTTGAAGAATATGGAGACATTGTTGCACTTTGGCAGCACCCTATGAAAGACCTGTTCTTAAATAAATAAAGTGGTGTAGAAGTCTATTTCCTAACAGGAAATAAGGGGAGCATTCTATCAGCACAAGGATTTCTCCTTGCACAACAGAACTTCCCCCTTCTCCTCACCCCCTCTCACATCCCTTAAATCTGTTCTGAGAGTTCCCTCAACACTCTGGAGCAGATCTGAGTACTGTACGGGGCACCCATGAGGGGAAGAGAGGGGGGAAGTCGCATTGCGCTAGCAGTGATCCTTGCACTTGCAAAAAAATTTATTTGAATACTGTCCCATCTCACAATTGCATGTTTTACCTATTATTCAATTTTTTGCTTTCAGCTGTAGTTGGTTTTTTAAAAAAAAAATCCTCTCAGAATAATACTTCTATTATATTTAAATGCATATGCTCTCAAAATAGGATTTAAATCCCTATTTTGATTGATTTATACTGCATCACAACATTCAAAGAAATCCAAAATCTGCTGGTCTCATATCAGTCTGTTCTGTACAAGAAGTCCAGATCAGGACACTTCAGATAGTACACTTAACTCCCATACCCAAACACCCTGGGTGAGTAACCTAAGATAGACTATATTCATTTCAGAATATTGTACTGGTGTGACCTTTTAGATAAGCTCTCTGCTCAAGACACATACATGACTTGCTGCTTGTGTAGCAAATATTGCATCACCTACTGTGTCTTCTCTGGCTTTCTTCAATCTGTTAAATATATATATATATATATATATATATATATATATATATATATATATATATATATACACACTGTATTTAGGTTCCGCAGACTCTCAATCAAGCATGCTGAAATTATTAACCACTCATATAACTCCACCAATATACATATGGAACCAAACAATAGTTATCAGAGGTGGTTTTTAAAAATACCCCGTTATAACCAAATTGTGATAGCTCCCCTCAGTCCCGGGGAACAATGAGGAGCCTGGTTCCTTTGTCGTTTGATGTATAAAGCATGTTCTTATTAATTAAGATATAATTGCCCTGTATAGTCTACACTGTGCGCAAAGCTGTGATTGCAAACGTTCTTTCTCTCTCTTACACACACACTCAGGCATATACTCACACACATACCATTGGTTATAAGGCCCCAATGCTGATATTATTTATTTAAATATTTGTTTATTCTGCCATTCAATATTTTTTTAAAGGTGGCTTCCAACATGCATTTAAAACAACAATGAAACAGTTAATAATTAAATGCAGCAGTTTCAAGCAGTAACAATTTCCTTATAATAACCAACTGCCAACCTAAAAGACATTAACAGATTAGGGAAATAACATGGTTTTAACCTCACCCCCAAAATACCTCTTCTTTGGGACTAAGCAGACTGATAAAGAAAATTCCACAGTCAAGTTGCCATCACTGGGAAGGCCCAGATGAGAATATCCAGTGTGGGGCCAAGAGGACTGTTCTTGGGTTACATGTCCTGGACCCCTGTGTAAATTGGGACATAGGTATGTGGCTCAGCCCACATTTTTCCTGAAATGCACAGTAGTCTCAAAAGGTCTCAACTGCCTCTGTATGTCAAATGTCTCTGTAGTCTCAAAAATGCACAGGTTAGTGATGGGGTACATGGGCTGTCTTTTACCCCCACACACATACTTTTAAAAACAGGTTCTAGCCACTTGGAGTGGCTTTCTAAGAACATAAGAACATAAGAAGAGCCTGCTGGATCAGGCCAGTGGCCCATCTAGTCCAGCATCCTGTTCTCACAGTGGCCAAGCAGGTGCCTGGGGGAAGCCCGCAAGCAGGACCCGAGGGCAAGAACACTCTCCCCTCCTGAGGCTTCCGGCAACTGGTTTTCAGAAGCATGCTGCCTCTGACTAGGGTGGCAGAGCACAACCATCATGGCTAGTAGCCATTGATAGCCCTGTCCTCCATGAATTTGTCTAATCTTCTTTTAAAGCCATCCAAGCTGGTGGCCATTACTGCATCTTGTGGGAGCAAATTCCATAGTTTAACTATGTGCTGAGTAAAGAAGTACTTCCTTTTGTCTGTCCTGAATCTTCCAACATTCAGCTTCTTTGAATGTCCACGAGTTCTAGTATTATGAGAGAGGGAGAAGTCATGTATGTCTATCCACTTTCTCAATGCCATGCATAATTTTATACACTTCTATCATGTCTCCTCTGACCCGCCTTTTCTCTAAACTAAAAAGCCCCAAATGCTGCAACCTTTCCTCGTAAGGGAGTCGCTCCATCCCCTTGATCATTCTGGTTGCCCTCTTCTGAACCTTTTCCAACTCTATAATATCCTTTTTGAGATGAGGCGACCAGAACTGTACACAGTATTCCAAATGCGGCCGCACCATAGATTTATACAATGGCATTATGATATCGGCTGTTTTATTTTCAATACCTTTCCTAATTATCGCTAGCATGGAATTTGCCTTTTTCACAGCTGCCGCACACTGTGTCGACATTTTCATCGTGCTGTCCACTACAACCCCGAGGTCTCTCTCCTGGTCGGTCACCGCCAGTTCAGACCCCATGAGCGTATATGTGAAATTAAGATTTTTTGCTCCAATATGCATAATTTTACACTTGTTTATATTGAATTGCATTTGCCATTTTTCTGCCCATTCACTCAGTTTGGAGAGGTCTTTTTGGAGCTCTTCGCAATCCCTTTTTGTTTTAACAACCCTGAACAATTTAGTGTCATCAGCAAACTTGGTCACTTCACTGCTCACTCCTAGTTCTAGGTCATTAATGAACAAGTTGAAAAGTACAGTTCCCAATACCGATCCTCGAGGGACTCCACTTTCTACAGCCCTCCATTGGGAGAACTGTCCGTTTATTCCTACTCTCTGCTTTCTGCTTCTTAACCAATTCCTTATCCACAAGAGGACCTCTCCTCTTATTCCATGACTGCTAAGCTTCCTCAGAAGCCTTTGGTGAGGTACCTTGTCAAACGCTTTTTGAAAGTCTAAGTACACTATGTCCACTGGATCACCTCTATCTATATGCTTGTTGACACTCTCAAAGAATTCTAATAGGTTACTGAGACAGGACTTTCCCTTGCAGAAGCCATGGTGGCTCTGCTTCAGCAAGGCTTGTTCTTCTATGTGCTTAGTTAATCTAGCTTTAATAATACTTTCTACCAGTTTTCCAGGGACAGAAGTTAAGCTAACTGGCCTGTAATTTCCGGGATCCCCTCTGGATCCCTTTTTGAAGATTGGCGTTACATTTGCCACTTTCCAGTCCTCAGGCACGGAGGAGGACCCAAGGGACAAGTTACATATTTTAGTTAGCAGATCAGCAATTTCACATTTGAGTTCTTTGAGAACTCTCGGGTGGATGCCATCCGGGCCCGGTGATTTGTCAGCTTTTATATTGTCCATTAAGCTTAGAACTTCCTCTCTCGTTACCACTATTTGTCTCAGTTCCTCAGAATCCCTTCCTGCAAATGTTAGTTCAGGTTCAGGGATCTGCCCTATATCTTCCACTGTGAAGACAGATGCAAAGAATTCATTTAGCTTCTCTGCAATCTCCTTATCGTTCTTTAGGACACCTTTGACTCCCTTATCATCCAAGGGTCCAATTGTCTCCCTAGATGGTCTCCTGCTTTGAATGTATTTATAGAATTTTTTGTTGTTGGTTTTTATGTTCTTAGCAATGTGCTCCTCAAATTCTTTTTTAGCATCCCTTATTGTCTTCTTCCATTTCTTTTGCCAGAGTTTGTGTTCTTTTTTATTTTCTTCATTTGGACAAGACTTCCATTTTTTGAAGGAAGACTTTTTGCCTCTAAGAGCTTCCTTGACTTTGCTCGTTAACCATGCTGGCATCTTCTTGGCCCTGGCGGTACCTTTTCTGATCTGCGGTATGCACTCCAGTTGAGCTTCTAATATAGTGTTTTTAAACAACTTCCAAGCATTTTCGAGTGATGTGACCCTCTGGACTTTGTTTTTCAGCTTTCTTTTTACCAATCCCCTCATTTTTGTGAAGTTTCCTCTTTTGAAGTCAAATGTGACCGTGTTGGATTTTCTTGGCGATTGGCCAGTTACATGTATGTTTAATTTAATAGCACTGTGGTCACTGCTCCCAATCGGTTCAACAACACTTACATCTCGCACCAGGTCCCGGTCCCCACTGAGGATTAAGTCCAGGGTTGCCGTCCCTCTGCTCGGTTCCATGACCAACTGGTCTAGGGAATAGTCATTTAGAATATCTAGAAACTTTGCTTCTTTGTCATGACTGGAACACATATGCAGCCAGTCTATGTCCGGGTAGTTGAAGTCACCCATTACTACCACATTTCCTAGTTTGGATGCTTCCTCAATTTCATATCTCATCTCAAGGTCTCCCTGAGCATTTTGATCAGGGGGACGATAGATCGTTCCCAGTATTAAGTCCCTCCTGGGGCACGGTATCACCACCCACAACGATTCTGTGGAGGAGTCTGCCTCTTTTGGGGTTTCGAGCTTGCTGAATTCAATGCCTTCTTTCACGTATAGAGCGACTCCGCCACCAATACGTCCTTCCCTGTCCTTCCGATATAGTTTATATCCAGGGATAACCGTATCCCACTGGTTTTCTCCATTCCACCAGGTCTCCGTTATGCTCACTATATCAATGCTCTCCTCTAAGACCAAGCACTCCAGTTCTCCCATCTTGGTTTGCAGGCTCCTAGCATTAGCGTACAGGCACTTGTAAGCAGTGTCTCTCTTCATGTGTCTTTGGCACTTGTGGTTAGGCCTGTGGTAATTTTGCTCTTCTGAATTTATATCCTGTGCCCCTGCTCTCACAATGCCTACTTCTAGGCCTACCCCTTTTAAAATTTCATCATTTCTTTGGTTTTTATCGCAGGGGGGAGGTTTATTCCTAACCGGACCTTTCTCAGCTCCTGTCGGGTTTCCCCCCTCAGTCAGTTTAAAAGCTGCTCTGCCACCTTTTTAATTTTAAGTGCCAGCAGTCTGGTTCCATTCTGGTTCAAGTGGAGCCCGTCCCTTTTGTACAGGCCCGGCTTGTCCCAAAATGTTCCCCAGTGCCTAACAAATCCAAACCCTTCCACCCGACACCATCGTCTCATCCACGCATTGAGACTGCGAAGCTGGGCCTGTCTGGCTGGTCCAGCGCGTGGAACTGGTAGCATTTCAGAGAAAGCCACCTTGGAGGTCCTGGCTTTCAGCATCCTACCTAGCAACCTAAATTTTGCTTCCAGGACCTCACGGCTGCATTTCCCCATGTCGTTGGTGCCAACGTGCACCACGACCACTGACTCCTTCCCAGCACTGTCTACCAAACTATCTAAACGACGGGCGATATCCGCAACCTTCGCACCAGGCAGGCAAAACACCTTGCGGTCTACACGCCCATCACACACCCCACTGTCTATGTTCCTAATGATCGAATCACCCACTACATGATGTTGAACTCCCACTCCCATCAGCCTCATCCAGCATGACCAATGGCCAGGGATGATGAGAACAACTTCTGAATGGCTATA
Organism: Rhineura floridana; assembly: GCF_030035675.1. Classification (NCBI taxonomy): domain Eukaryota; kingdom Metazoa; phylum Chordata; class Lepidosauria; order Squamata; family Rhineuridae; genus Rhineura; species Rhineura floridana. Next base: position 76,657,688 of record NC_084486.1, on the reverse strand, counting down.
GATTCCCATGCCGTATTAGCTAATGATCTGATATGTGATCTGGAAGCAGCAACATCAGCATAAGATAAGTACAACATCAGGTTATGAGTACAAATTCCTGTTTTAATTAATTCACCATGAGAATTGTCAGAGCACAAAAGAGTGAGAGAAGTTTGTTGTGGGATAGATGTGGGATTCCAGAACACCTCAAATTTGTGCATAAATGTGAGTTGGAGAATTTCTTCAACATCCCTATAATGGCTATGATTCCTTATAATCCCTTTCCCCTCTCGTCATTTATGTTCTTTGAAATCTGTTTGATCGTAGTCAGTGTTTACATATTGCCCTGCTCTTAAAAGAACAACTGTGAGCAATATCTGGGCATAATCAGAGAGAGTTTCTAGTGTTTTCACATCCCACTGCAATCTTTATTATTTCAGGAGATTTCAGTACATTTATGGAAGTTTCTATGCCCATTACCACCACATATTGAAATCAGAATCAGATACTCATCCTGACCGGTACAGTTCATAATCTTCTAATGTTAATAAATGCATTCATGCAAGACTCTGTTTAACTTAGCTTACCTCAGTTTAAACAGTGGAGGGATTTGTTACTGTTAAATGGTACTACTGACTGAGACCAGCATGGGGAACACACACTATGCAAAATATGGTGGCAGTGTAACTCTTTATATAGGCTTGTATTCAATGTAGCGCTAAGGACATCATTCTATCAATGCAAGGATTTCTCCTTGCTCAACAGAATAATCTCCCTCCCTCTTTGCCCTGCATGCTCCCTAAATTTGTTCTGGGTTTTCCCCAAATCCCCCAGCCACAGCAGATTTGTGGTGGCATAGGGCCCACACGGGGGGAGGAGTGGGGGAAAATCCCATTGTGCTAGTGCTAACCCTGGTGCTAGTGCAACTTTTTAGATGAATACTACCCATAGCAAATCTCATGTGTAAGTATGTTGCCCATTTGGATATTGGCTTTAATATAGATTTACCTTTAAATTGGTGTGCTTAGAGTAATGTCTGGCTTTAAAAAAATTTTTTTTGTGTGTGTGGGTTGTTTTAAAAAATACCACATGTGGAATAGGATGGCCTTTGAATCAGTCACATGCAAAATTAATGCAGAGCAATTTCAGACCTTTTCACCCATCTTAGAACACCCCCCACCAATGATAATCTTAACAATTGGGTGGGTTCAGATGAGAGTACAGTGGCATTCTGTGCTATATTACTCAAACACTTCTGTGTATACTATCATTCAGATATAAAGTGATAGTAGGTATAGTTCTTACTAGATATGAGACATTATGTGGACAAAGTCATAAAAAATGGCTGAAGTGTTTCATTTCTTGCTTGAGTTTCTCTATTGGAATGGAGCCAGTTGATTTTCATAACAGTTTAATTTTAAAGATTTACATGGAAAAAACACTCACACCCGGTAGCTAGGCAATATAGTGTTTATTGGAAATGGACACAGAGTGGATAATCTCTAAGCACCTGAGTATTAAAAAATAGAGGAAGAGGCATAATTGTGACACTTCCTTTTATTTCCCACAGGAAGCAGAAAACCTGAACATGAATTCTTCTTAAAGCTTTTAAAAAGGAGCATTTCAAGCATCAAAAATTATATTAGCACTGCTAAATGGACCAAAATCCCATCATACCGCAAGAGAACCACGTTTTTTTCTTTTTTTTGCAGCTTTCTAGTGCTGCAAAAGATTCAGATGTGGTGCAGCTCTTGCATACAAACAAAACAAGACAACCCCCCCTCACACACAAAATGTATAGGGTAAGGCCCAGATTAATGCAGAGGTTGCAGTTGGGAAGGTGCCCTCCACCTAGCTCAATTATCCATTCAATGGATACATCAGATTATTATGTAGAGTAATGCTAGTATATGTAATGAATAGAGTTTCATTTCCTCCATCTATAAGAAAAATAATAGCTCTTCCTAACCCAAACAAAGCTTTGTCTAGGAAAAATATATCCAAATGTTCTTGATTTTCTCAATTAAGTTTGAATGTGCTTAGCACTTTGATACAAGTACCTAAATCCATAAGTGTAAAATATTTAAAAAGCAGTAGGGAAAGAGTGTTCACATATTTTCTTTATGATTCCATTACAATTTACATTTGTTGAAACATCAATGTCTTGATATCCTCACAATTTAGAAATGGGCTAAACTAAATCAACAAAACAGCTACCAAACAGATAATGAAAGTGAACACAAATGTTAGCTCCAGGAAGACAATAATATTGTAATTTGGTGTGTAACTGACCGAGGACAATGCAAAAACATAAATGCCCACTGTATTTTTTTTTATTACAACCAATGACCAAGATTTGGACTTGACAAACCAAGGAACTTAGTTGCAATCCTATGCATACTTACTTGGTGGTATGCCTCATTTATTACAATGGGACTTAGATCTATGGAATCATGCATAAAGGTGCCCTGTAAATGGTTCATAAAAATGAACTTATGGTTGGAAGAGGTACTACAAGGAAGGAAACAAAAACATGCCCATCCACAGGCATGAAAAGAATCCTTCCTGGCACTGAGTAGATTGATCAGCTAAACCTGAGGTAACAAGGGAGGGTGGGTCGCCACACCTGCTCAATCTGAACAAGGCCAAACCATATTGGATGATGCCTTATTAGGCCTCCCCCATATCCTGTGAGTCCTGGAAATCCTGAATCTTGTGAGATTTCAGGACTCCTTCCTTCCTCTTGTGAGGACTGGAAATCCCCCAGTCACTACTTTCTCCAATCAGCTACAGCCTCTGGGAAACTCTCGCATGCTGCAGCTGCACTGCAACAGTGAGTGTGGAGGGAAAGGTAATGTCCTACGGTTTCCCATTACCAGGTGCAGTGACCTTACACCCTTTGTGAAGAAGTACTGTTGTCTGCTCTGAAACAATTGCCCATCAAGTTCATTGGATAACCCTTATTTCCAGTATTGTTGTATGTGTATGTAAGAATGGCTGGTGGTGGTGGAGTTTCTTTCTAGCCACTCACTCTACACCATGCATCATTGTATTAAATTATGACCCCTTTAGCTATCTCCCCCCCAAAATAGAGTCTCTTTGTTGTTCACTCATAAGTACTTCTGCTTTATTCATTTAAGCTTCTCTTTTTCTGTACTACCCAGACTCTAGCTCTCTGAGATCTGTTTTGAAACATATGGCCAGAAGTGCAGTGTATGGTTCTCTAAGACTGCAGTCCTGTACACGCTTACAATGCAACTTACTTCTGAGCAGACGTTCATAGGATTGCATTGCTTATATGGCTGTATCATGATATGGGCTCCTGCTTTGAGGAAGGGTGGAATATAAATCAAAATCAATAAATGAATGAATAAATAGAAGTTTGACCACAGTGGTTCAGGCATTGGTAACTTCAAGAATGAACTACTGTATTGCACTCTACGTAAAGCTCTCCTTGTCCTTGGTCTGGAAACTACAGTTAGTGTACAAAGCTCCAGCATGATTGCTTGCAAGAGCAAGAATCTGTTAGTACCTTACACCTGTGCTTAAAGATCTGCACTGGCTGCCAGTTCACCGTTGTAAAGGCAAATTTAAAAGCACAGGGTCCATTGATGAGTTGTGCCACACCTTTTGCACCCATGCCCCCTTGCAGCCTCTCTCTCTCTCTCTCTCACACACACACACACTCGAGCGACCCTTTTTGGTAAGTAAGCACAACTGTGTACATCCCCCAGAGCTTGGAAAAGTTACTTTTTTTGAACTACAACTCCCATCAGCCCCAGCCAGCATGGCCACTGGATTGAGCTGATGGGAGTTGTAGTTCAAAAAAGTAACTTTTCCAAGCTCTGATCCCTCCCCTCCCTCTCTCTTAGAGAGCTTGGAAAAGTTACATTTTTTGAACTACAACTCCCATCAGCCCAATCCAGTGGCCATGCTGGCTGGGGCTGATGGGAGTTGTAGTTCAAAAAAAGTAACTTTTCCAAGCTCTGCTCTCTTACACACACACACACTACTTGAGCAACTCCCCCTTCAGAAAAGATCCTTCTTGGGTCAAGGAAGCAGCTGCCACTAGCGTCACCTTGCTGGCAGACAACAGCACATCGTCCTGACTCCTGAGCATGCAGGGCTCCACCTGCTGCTCTATCCTCTCCTAACTTTTTTTTTTTTAAGAAAGTCCCAATCTCTCCAAAGCTTGAGGCTGGCTGGCTGGCTGGCTGAGCTTGTACTAATATCCCTCTCCACCCTCCCAGCTAGCCTTAGCCCCCAGTATAGTTTTTTTTTAAAGTAAGCCCATGCCACTGAGCAAAGGAGACATGGACCACTGTGTGGGAACCTCTGACTAAAGAGTTAGAGAAAGTAAATACATGGGGTTTGCTGTCCACCCTGCTCACCTCTCTGCAACTTCCTCACTTTCAACTCCACATGACTCTGTCCTCCCCACAGCAACTGACTGTGAGAGCCAATCAGCATGCAAGGGGATTCTAGTGATGCGATCCACAACCACTGTGGATTAGCTGCCAATCCACCACCCCCTGCCACCACAAAGAAGGAGGCAGGAGAGGAGCCTCCCCCCCAGGCCAAATGATAGAGCAGAGGCCTCTGCAACAGCTTTGCCAGCAGGGCCAGACTGCAGAGGAGAAAGAGGAACAGGAAGAGGAGGCGCTATATTACAGGCTAAGAGAGAAACTGTAGGCTGGCATAGGTGAATATCCACTTAATTCCACCTCCCCCCCCGTGGTTGGAATTAAGCAGATTTTTCACCCATCTCCTGTCTTCTCCTTCTTTGTGATGGTGGTAGTGGTAGATCAAAGGGGGCTGCCTGCAAAAAAAGTGATGTGATGGCCTCCCAGTGTGTCCCAACAGATCTACACATCCGGTGGGCTGAGTTTAAGGTGTTACTACTAGTATGCAAAGCCCTTAACGGCTTGGAACTAGTTTGCTTAAGGGATCACTTTACTCCATATATGCCAGCTCAGTCACTTAGATCTGGAGAACTTGTACTTCTACAAGTGCTGTGCAATGTCCATTCTGTGTTTGCAAGGAATCATGGCTTTAGTGTGACAGCAGCTGTACGTTGGATCTCTCTGCCTATTGACATTAGGCAGGAACCATCACTGTGCTCTTTCAGATGCCTGCTGAAAACATTTCTCTTTTGGCCAGCCTATTCAGACACATGACTGGTCAGGTGTTTTACTGTGTTTCATTTTTAACAGTTTTAATAATTGCTAAGATCGAATTAGCCTTTTTTGTGTGCTGTCATGTAATGAGTTGATGTTTTCAAAAAGCTTTCTCCAGAGATTTCTTTCCAGAATAGTTGCAGGTGATTTGAGACCTCATCAGCATTTTTTTAAATCTCAGCGGGCATCACTTTGCACTTGATTTGCTGACAGATGTATCAGCATGCAAGCAGCTTTAATCGCTTGGCATTTTATCTTTTTGTGGCACAGCATGAATGGCATAGCAGGAAGCAGGTTTTATGTTTCTTAGGCATCAGACAAAAGACAATGGTACTCAGGAATGAAGTTTATTTATTTATATTTGTAAATCACCCTTCCTCCAAAAAAGCTCAGGGCAATGTACAAGAAACATCTAAACATTATGAAAGCAAACAACAATAATGCAAAAAAGAAAAATTAATAACTCATGAAAAACTGATTCAGATATTGCTGCTGAAGATGAAACATCCCATTATCAAACCGGGCAAATAAAAAATGTCTTCAATGGACATCTGAAGGCCAACAATGAGGGCAACAGATCTACCTTCAGGGGAAGATCATTCCATAGTCAGTCTTATGGATTGAGATGGCTGGTAGTGGAGGAGACACTCTTGGAGATATTTGGATCCCAAGTAATTTAGGACTTTGTAAACCATTATTAATATATTGAATTGGGTCCTGTAGGCAGCCAGTGTTGGGATCCCATCTTGCTGCCCCAGTTACCAACCTGGCAGCTGCTTCTGCACTAGCTGCAATCTCCAGACTGCTTTCAAGGATAGCCCAACATAAAGTGCATTGCAATAATCCAAATGTGGGGTCACAAGAGCATGGGCTACTGATAACCTGCGATCCAGAGGCCAGTGATAAGATGGCGACCCAGGAAGACGTCTCATCAAGAGCTCTGCCTCTTTGCCTGCCAAGAAACTAAGTTAGCTGTTTTTATTCATCTAGCTGCTATTTTTGTGTTTTGCATAGCCACCCTGCCTATCCACTTGCTTGAACTGACTTGCATAGAATTTATTGACTGACCTTGGGATTGTCTTGCTCCGGACGGCATTTTTGCTCCTCTTTTACGAGGGCATCTGTGTTTGGAACTGTGCCTAGGAGTGGGCTGTTATCATCTTCTCAAGGGGAGGTATGTGAATGGAATACAAACTTGTTTTGGCAGCTTTAGTTGGAAATTACAAGAACGACGCTGAGAGCAGCTGAGAAAGAGAGAGAGTTGCAGCGTTTGGTTGCCTCTCACACCCAGCAGCCCAGCAGCAGCCTCTAGCCTACAGATCGGCGTTAAGAACAGTTGGGAGGGGAGAGAGAACTACAACACTCTATTTGCCTTCTACTTAGAGCTCTGTAAGCCGCTTTTTAACATCAAGTTTATCCCCCTTTAACACCTTTTGGGACTATAAGAGGGGGGTAGTGTTGAGCTGAGAAGCCCACCCCCCTTTATGGCCATCCCCCCTACCTTAGGGTCTGGTTTTGGTGGCAGTGAGGGAGCAGTGTGACGGACGGCCAGAACATCAGCCAGGTGGTGGTGGGAGAGCGCCTAGCCTGCTCCCCCTGCCTGTGGTGTGGAGGGCTGTAGAGAGTAACGGCCTGGCGGTGGTGAGAGCGCCGCTGAAAACAGCCGGGCCCTGGACTCGGTGTGAGGCGCCAGGAGAACGGTCGGGGCGGCAGCGTAGAAGAGCCATGGAGGACATCGGCCCGGCGGCGGTGGGAGCGCCGCGGAGGGCAGCCAGGCTCTGGGTGCGGCCCAGCAACCGAAGGAAGATTGTCATCTTTATTATTGCCACCACTGCCAAGACTAGGACTACTTGTGTTGATTTTGGGCTGATTTTGACTGTGGGGATGTATGGATGTGTGGATGTGTGGTTGTGGGGAATTGTAATTATTTTTAATTTTAATTTAAATTTAATTTAGCAGTATCAGAGTGTTAGAGGCGGGTCTCCGGCTCATTATTGTTTTAGGGTGGGTGGCCTGTCTGATTGGCGAACAGGGACAGGGGCATGTGCAAGTCAGGGGGGGATGTGACAGGGAGGGTGAGGGGCCAAACTATAGAAAGAGTGGGCGGCAGACACTGGAATGGTACTGTTGGCAGACCATGCCAGATGAGGGGAACACGGGATAGATGTGTAATACCCATCCCATGTTCCGGGTCTGTTCAGAACCAGACGACAACTGGGGGATGCAGGATTCCTACCGACCTTCGATTGTTGTTGTGTAATGCCAGGTCTGTAGTACAAAAAACATCGCATATCCATGATATAATCTTGGATGGGCAAGCAGACCTGGCATGTATTACGGAGACCTGGCTGGATGAGGCCTCAGCTCCCATTCTTGAGGCCATGTGTCCGCCGGGTTTTCGTTATGCACAACAATCGAGGGTGGGAAGGCGGGGAGGGGGTGTGGCAGTCATCTATCGGGAGTCTCTAATTTTTACCAGACCTCCTCTTCATAGGACTAAGTTTGTTGACTGCATGTACTGGAGGTTGGGCCCGAAGGGCAGTTTGGGGATCCTGCTTGTGTACCGCCCACCCCGCTGCACAGCAGACTCCCTGGCCGAGGTGCTAGAGATGGTCTCGGCTGTACGTGCGTTGTCCCCAGAGCTGTTAATTCTCGGGGACTTCAATGTACATGCTGAGGCCACTCTCGTAGGAGCCCCTCGGGATTTCCTGGAAACCATGGCTTCCTGGGAACTGCACCTTAGTAATATTGGGCCCACCCATGTAGCCGGTCATGCTCTCGACCTTATATTTGTCCTGGGAGGGGAGGGAAGTGTTCTGAAGTTGGGGGTGGCTTCTTCCACCCCTGTGTCATGGTCAGACCACTATCTGGTAAATATAGACTTCTCGATACCACACACCGTAGGGGAAAAGGACCTATTAGAATGGTCCGCCCCAGACGCCTAATGGATCCAGAAGGATTCCTGACTGCGCTTGGGGAATTGGAACCTGCTGAAGGCTGCACGGTCGATACCCTGGTGATGGAGTGGAATGAGGGGATCACCAGGGCTCTGGACCGCGTGGTGCCGAAACGTCCTCTCCCCCTGAACAGAACTCAGTTAGCACCTTGGTATACTCCACGGTTGCGAAATCTGAGACAGGAGGTGAGACGACTAGAATGCCAGTGGCGGAAATCCCGTTCCGAAGATGTCCGGACACAGGTTAGAGCAGCAGTAACTGCCTACCAAGTGGCAATAAAGGCAGAAAAGAAGAGGTTCTTTGCTGCCTCTATTGCGTCTGCAGAGTGCTGTCCCAGGAGGTTGTTCCAAGTGGCCCGAAGCCTGGTCGGTCCAGTTGCTCAGGAACCCTTGGAACAGTCTAAGGCCTCCTGTGACAAATTAGCAAAGCACTTTGCCGACAAAATTGAACATTTACGGAGCTCAATTCTGTACGCCGTGGACACAGTAAATGAAACAGAGTTGGCCAGTTGCAATCCGGTCAAATGGGATCGGTTTCGACCTCTTCCTTCTGAGGATGTGGACAAGGTGCTCTCGACTGTGAAGCCTACCACCTGTCTAACTGATCCTTGCCCATCATGGCTCCTTGTGAGCTGCAAAGAGAAATTGGGCGAGGGGATTAAGGCGGTGGTCAATGCATCCTTGGAGGAGGGTGTAATGCCATTAGCACTCAAGGAGGCAATTGTAAAGCCCATCTTAAAGAAGTCCTCCTTGGATCCCCAAGTTTTGAATAACTTTCGCCCAATTTCGAACCTACCATTCCTGGGCAAGATCATTGAGCGAGTGGTGGCTAATCAGTTGTCGACACACTTGGATGAAACGGATTATTTGGATCCATACCAATCAGGTTTCAGGACTGGACATGGAACTGAAACAGCATTGGTCGCTCTAGTTGATGATATGAGGAGGGCATTAGATAGGGGAGAATTCACCTTTCTTGTCCTCCTCGATCTCTCAGCAGCTTTTGATACTGTCAACCACAGTATCCTTTTACATCGCCTGGAGGAATCGGGAATAGGAGGCACTGTACTACGGTGGTTCCATTCCTTTCTTTCCGACAGGCATCAACAGGTAGCATTGGGGGAGGAGGTTTCAGACCCTTGGCCTCTCAATTGTGGTGTGCCACAGGGCTCTATCCTCTCTCCCATGCTATTTAATATCTATATGAAGCCGCTGGGGACAATCATCAGGAGATTTGGGCTGCAGTGTCACCAATATGCGGATGACACTCAGCTCTATCTCTCGTTTAAATCTTCACCAGAGTCTGCTGTGGAGACCATGTCCAAGTGCCTGGAATCCGTGAGTGGATGGATGGGAAGGAACAGGCTGAAGTTGAAACCTGATAAGACTGAGGTGCTACTCGTGGGAGACAAGGGAAGGCTGGGAGATGTTGACCTGGTGTTCGACGGGGTGAAATTGCCCCTGAAGGACCAGGTCCGCAGCCTTGGGGTTGTTCTTGATTCCAAGCTGTCCATGGAGGCTCAGATTTCGGCAGTGAGCCGGGCAGCTTGGTATCAATTACACCTCATTCGTAGACTGCAGCCCTACCTTCCTGCTCATCAGCTCCCACTGGTGGTACATGCCCTGGTCACCTCTCGGCTGGATTACTGTAATGTGCTCTACGTGGGGTTACCCTTGAAAACGGTCCGGAAATTACAACTTATACAAAATGCTGCGGCTCGACTACTTACAAACTGTCGCCGCCGGGAACACATCACCCCAGTGTTGTTCGACCTACACTGGCTCCCAGTTATTTTCCAGGCCCAATTCAAGGTGTTGGTATTAACCTTTAAATCCCTATACGGTCTCGGCCCAGTTTATCTGATGGAGCGCCTCCAGCGCCACCAACCATGCCGCCCAACAAGATCAGCCACACAGGACCTTCTCTCAATCCCGCCAACTAAAACAGCTAGGTTGGCGGGGACAAGAGAGAGGGCATTTTCAGTGGCGGCCCCCACTCTCTGGAACTCCCTCCCGTATGACCTTCGACATGCCCCTTCCCTGAATGTATTCCGCCAAGCTTTGAAGACCTGGCTCTTCAGACAGGCCTTTGGGACTTACGGGGAGGGTTAAATTTTTACGACCAATAGCCTACTACTCTGTACTGGAACTGTTTTATTGTTTTATTGTTATATTGTATTTTATGATGTATTTTATTATGATGTAATGTATTGTTGTTAAATTGTACGTTGCCTAGAGTGGGCATTGGCCAGATAGGCGACCCACAAATTAAATTATTATTATTATTATTATTACTACTACTACTACTATTATTATTATTATTATTATTATTATTATTATTATTATTATTATTATTATTATTATTATTATTATTATTATCCGGGAATGACCACAGTTGGTGAACCAGCCATAGCTGGAAATAGGCAATCCTTGCCACTGAAATCACCTGTGTTTCCAATGACAGCAGTGTATCCCCAAGCTACATACCTGCTCCTTAAGGGGAAGTGCAACCCCATCCCCATCTACCTAATTCCCACATGTGGGAACTGTCTGCCCACAGCATTTCTGTCTTCTTGGGATTCTGCCATAATTTATTGGCTCAGCTCTCACCCAGTTTGTCACTGCCTCCTGACAACAGTCTTGCACATCTACTGCTCTCCAGAGTCAGATGGAATGGAGGGATAAAACTGGGTGTCATCAGCATACTGATGGCACTTTGCTCCAAATCTCTGGATGACTTGTCCTAGCAGTTTCATATAGATATTAAATAGCATTGGAGACAAGATCAAACTATGTGGGACTTCACAGCCAATTGTCACAGAGCCAGGCCAGAATCTCCCCATGCTACTCTCTGATAGTGACCCTGGAGGCAAGAGTGGAACCACTGCAATACATTATTAAACCCAACCCACAGATTTGCTCAAGGAAACTAATGTGGCCCACAGTATCAAAACCTGCTGAGGGGTCAAGGGGACTGAACAAAGTAGAACTTCCCCTGTCCCTCTTCTAGTAAAGGTAATCAACTAGGGTGACAGAAGCAGTTTTCTTGATGAAAACAGACCAGAAGCTGGACTGAAATGGATCCAGTTACTTTACTTCATCCAGGTGTACCTGCAATTGCCCAACTACCACCTCCCCTCAAGCACCTTTCCCAAAAAAGGTGGTTATCAAATCAGGACTTGATCCTCTGCTCTTGGTTGTTGCATCCAAATCCTCTGTCATACATCTCTGCTCAACCAAATTCCCCGATCTCCAGAGCAATACAAAGAGCCTCACATTTCTCTAGCTTGCAGCTTCACTTTCATTCCAGCAGTAGGCATATGCACTAACACCACCATTTCCTCCCTTCTAGAAAACAGCAGAAGAATGCTGATCTTTATCCAGCTCCAGCATCTCAAGTTTTGGCTGAGAGAGAGAGAGAGAACAGGTTTGGGAAGGGAAAGGAAGTGAGAGAATGATGAGAACCTAATGGGTAAAGATATCTAGGACCCAAGGAACAGACCTGATGGCCTAGTCACAGTGATTGTAATTTAATGGTCATGATTTTGAATGTTCACTTAAGTTTTGCTGTCCATGATCGTAAATTCATCGAAAGTCTATTTATAGAAATTTAATGTAATCCATAGGTCCAAGACAGGGAATAGCTCTTCCCACTCCTGTTTTACAGGCTGTTCAGACTCTTTCAAATATTTTGTGATCACTCCAAGAACAAGAAACTTTTTTTAAAAAAAACCTCCCTTTCTTTGTTTTATTTTCCAAATTCATATTATAGATATGTATTTTTTTCATGTAATTTTTCAGCTATATCTACAGCCAGTTTATGGAGGTTTATTTAAATTACGCCACACATTGGCTGCCCGTCTTCTGGTGAATCATTTCCAAGCAGACACTTGCCTTGTGGCCTGGGAGAGTTTTTTCCTCCTCACCACAGCACAGCGGATAATTTTGTCTCACCACGTTATCAAAGCATAGTATCAAAGCTTGCAGGGAAAAGAGTTTTCATCAGTTCTTTCTTTTTAATGAATAAAATATTCTGAAAAGGAAAATAATAAACAAGCATCTAACAAAGGCACAATATAAACCCTGAAGCAAAGACGTTCTGAGACACTGGTATGGGTATACAATGATGCGCTCATCAAGTTTATGTTCTTTTCTTTGTGTCACTGCCAGACCTTGGTAATGCAGTTCCTTAAAGTGCTCCAGTCTCTCATTGTTTATCATGTTAATCTGTAGCAGAAAGAAAAAAAGGTACCAGTTACTTTGGGACCTTGACTTGCTTTTGTTTAACCTCAAGATAAATATTAATTTAAGTAATACCATTGTAATAATCTTGACTCAAGGAATCAGAATTCTCTAAGAAAATATCTCTTGATTTGTATATATATTTATTTAAATTATGTATATCCCATTTCAAAAAATCATCCCCACCAGCTTAGAAGAAAACACAATGCACAGTATCATAACAATAATACATATTAAAATTAAAAAATAAACACAACCCAGAGACGACAACAGCAAAACAGCAGAAATCTATCATAAATTGGCTGATGGTAATTGCTGACCTGTCTAAACTAAGGAAGAGAAGAAATGTGAAAGATGACAGTTGTAGACATTTATAATAATAATAATAATGTGTATGGCACAAAACATAACATACAAAACTAAAACCAAAATTAAGGCTGCAGCCCTAACCCTTGGCTTGATGGAGCAGCTCAGCCAACACTACATCCACCGCCCTAGAGGTCATGCTGCACATAGTGGAAGGTGGGGTGGGGGTGAAGGAAAAAATGCCCCTTTGCTGTGTCAGCTCTGAGTCAACAAAGAGGCCTAGATTGGGCCCATTGCTGTCATGTGACATCCGTAAGGTCTGCACAGGATCAAACAGATTCTGAGCTGCTTCCTTCACAAAACACTCAATTTCTGGGACTTCTGGAAGTTACCATCAGTGGGGATGCCTCTAGGGATGTTTTCTCTGTCTGCTGTTTGGGTAGGGACATTGGGGTGCTCCTTGCCAGCAGGACTTCCCTGTTGATGCTAAAGCTCCACTGCTGGCAAAAGCTGGAGGAGCTGGACAAGGCTGGATGGAAGGAACACCTCCGCTCCAGCCAAATCCCCTCCAGAATGGTGAATCAGGGGATTGGATTGCTTCACCCATCACCAAGCAGAATGCAATCACGGGAAGTAGTGGTGTGTCCGATAGTTGATCTTGGAAACAAACTCTTACGAAAGCTGAAAGACAGCAAGAGGCCTGTGCTGGCCTCCTGAGTAGAGCAATGTATATTAATATTTACTCAAGCGAAAGACCTTGAAGAAATCTAGTATACTACCAGAAATGAGTTCACACATGAAAGGCTAGCTGTTTTTGATGGATGAGCAGTAGTTTCTTAATTTAAAACTTGCTTCTTTTGATATCAGTGAAAAATAGTGTAATGGAATGTGTACCTTAAAAACTGACTTGGGCCATCACTCTGATTTGGATCTGTGCACTGAGATACTTTCAAAAGCTAAGAAAGGTGTGTAGAATTTGGACCCTTAGCCATTCTTATCCATGCTCTGGTAATGTCCAGATTGGACTACTGCAATGTATTGTATGCCAGACTGCCTTTGAAGACTCTCCCAAACTGTGCTTAGTACACACGATGCTGCTGCTAGGGTACTAACTGTGACTAGACATTTTGCACATATCTCACTTGTATTGAAAGAATATCTCTGTTTACTGGTCCATCTTTCAGTCTAACTCAGAGTGCTAGTGTTCATTTTCAGCCCCAAGAAACGATTGCTTTGACTTGCAGTACTTGAACATCTTTGGAAGTCTATGTCCAGGGGCTCCCTCTACTTGAGGGGAAGCAGGTGGAACCTTCTGGGGAGAAAGCCTTCTGTGTTGTGGCATCTCTCTCTCCAGGGAAACTCACTCACATGACACCTCCCTGGTGACATGTGAGAAAACCTTTTTATTTGTTTGGGCTCCCTTTTATTTTGCTGATTTATTGTTTTTTTTAAATGTACTTTTATAACTTTATACATTTATTGTGAACAAACATGGCAACCCTTGTTTTAAAGAGAAATCTAATAAAATAACAACAAAATTGAAATGATAAATATATAAGTAAAATGTCTGCATTTCTTTCAGTGGTTTTGCCCTACCATTAGATTGCTCTGGGGCTTACTATCTAGTTTAAGGTTGTAAGAAATTCAGGACTTTTGCTAAGGGGGACCTAGAGCCAGCATCATAATGTTAGTTAATTCAGGAAGGATTTGTAAAGATTTGTGGATGTGAAGACAAGGTGATATCTGTCTGTATCAAATAGAGTTGGATGGTCTTTGGAACGTTAGTGCGCTGCAGTATATACGAATCCTGTGGTGTGAGTAGACAAATGGTGCTAGGAATACCTTTTTGATTTGCAACACTCTTGGGGCTCATCCAGATGACTGCAAAATGTGTGACACGCCCGCTATGTGTGTTCATTATTTTTTGGTCGTCCAAATGACGTCTTGTGCTGTTACGCATTTTCACGGGTTAAATCCGCTCCTTGCAATACCGGCAAAAATGCGATTTGCTCTTTAAAATCGGGAATCATCCGCTGTGCCTTCAGGAGTTAGGATGCAATACCGCTGACTTTACAGCTGATGGGCAGTTCTTGGGCGTTTCCCCTTGCCCCTTCTCCTCATTCCAGCCAATCACGTATCTGCACTTTTGCGCATGTGTGAGAATAAGCCCGTGAAAATTGAACCAATCATCGCAATGGTGGGGTGTTGGGGGGGTGTCTGCAACTACTGCACAGATGCATTTTATTTTTCGCCAGCCTGCAAACTGGGCGGCTGCTCTGGGTGAGATCTGCAATGCACAGCAAGCGAGAAAGGGGGGATGGTCGGTTTCAGCCTGCCTCTGAAAGCCTTGTCAATTTCATTCTACTTGCTGGGGGTTTTGCTTCAAATCAGAAAAGCATACATTCCTTTAAGTGTAATATCGCAAATGCAAACAAGAAAAAGGCTTCTGGTCGGTTTCAAGCCTGCTCCAGAAAGCTTTGTCAATTTCATTCTCCGTGGGAAGGAAAGGGAGAAGGAGGGGGGGTGACACATTTCTGGCTTTTTTGGAGAAATAAGTGCATTGCCAGCATGTGTATCTCCTTAAATATCAATAAAGGCAGAAAAGCATACATTTGTTTAAATGTAATATTGCAAATGCAAACAAGAAAAGTGCTTCTGGTCCCTGTCAAGCCTGCTCCGGAAAGCTTTGTCAATTTCATTCTCTGTGGGAAGGCAGGCGTGAAACCGACCAGCAGCCTTTCCTTCCCAGGGAAGAACTCCTTTACAGCCATATTGTGCTTCGTTGCAAAGGGGGAGAGGAGCATACATAATTTTTTTGCTGACCAATTGGTTGATAGGGGGAGGTTTTAGAGGCGGAGCTTGGAAAAAGCAAAAAGAATGCAGGGGTCTTACCGCTGCGTGTGCGGGTGCAAAAAAGCTTTTTTTTAATTGGGAAAGAGCGTACTAAAAGGCAAAGTGAGGACTATCAGATGACAAACCGAATATGGAAACCGTGGATTATCCTGCTCCGTTTGGATAAACACTTGGAGGCTTTGTAACAGTCTAGGATGTTGGATTACAACACCAAAGACATCAGATTGCAGCACCAAAAACAGAAGAACACCCACCCACTACAGAACCAATAATCAAGGTTCACAGTTTTGTCACCAGGTGGGCACATATACAAGGCTACATTATTAGTTTTTTCCCTCTCCCAGTACTGTCTGCTGGGTGCATGCTCAAAAGGCTTTCTCAGAGTGACAGCAGAGTGGCTCGTTGAACTTATTGAGCTGGAGCTGATTGCAGTAATAATCATAGCAGAAGATTTGCAAGCTTAGGGGGGAACAGCGATAGTACTTCAAGAGACTGCTGCTGCAAGTGTATCACGCAGGCACAACAAGCATTTGTTAACTGCATGCTAAGATGGCATGCTGTGCCTTGAAAACAAGCTTCCAACCTCCACTGTGAAAAATGATGCCTATCAATCATGGCAGGATGCTTTAAGCATCTCTAGAGCTCAGCAGGACTGGACAGGAAATTGACCTGGCTTTTAATATTGAATGCAAAGTATTTTCAAGAATTTCAAATTAATGCACAATTTAAAGCCACTAAGGAATAATAGCTATGCTCTGCCAGTTTTCTCTTTTAATCTTTCCCCCTGGTATCTACACCAAAGAGTCTTTCTCCCTGGTATCTATACCATTTGTTCATAACTTTATTACTGAGAAACAAGATGTTGTTTATCTTCATCTGTTGTTCTGGTGCTTTTTAAAGTATTGATTTATTTAGCTTTCAACACAATTTCAGTGATGAACTCACATCATGCCATTGTCATCTCTGATGCAGACAAATAGACGGTGACTGGATTGGTGGTCCTGCTTTTCACTGTTATCTGCTCCATCAGTCCTTCACTATTTCCTTCACCAGACCTGCTTTCTCCTGTCCAATACAGTGAAACTGAGAAGGTGGAGGAGGTGACTTGCTAGTTTCATTCTTGCCTAGTGGGTTCTTTTTTTAGATTAAAGGATGGTGTCCATACCAGTGGTGATCTGCCCTGTTTTATTCAAAGTGTAACATGGCAGTCCCATGCTGCTCACTCTCACTATCCAGACACTGGACTAGGAAACTGGGGAGACCAGGCAGGAATGCTGGGAATCACCTCTCCTCACCCTCACACATTAACATAAGTTCTAGAGCAAAGCAGCCAGGCTCTGGATTTCTACTCTGGTATGTTGCAACAGCACAGGGTTCGACAAAAAATGATCAAACAAAATGTTGGCTTGGAAGGGAGATTCAATCAATCCTGGAAGGTGACATTGGCTCTTGCCCATGACAGCATCCCGCTACAATGCAAACAAGGAGACAGTAGCCCTTGGGTTATGACATAGTTGGGTTATGACACACCTGGACAAATAAGACAATACCTTTCCAACTACCTTGTCTTCCCCAACATTGCCTTTACTTTACCAAAATATCATACCTTTTGTTTCCCAGGATATTTTGGCAAGATAGTATTCTCAAACCCAGAGTGTCAAATTAGGGTGGGGAAAGCCCGCGCCACCCATCTTTTCACTTCTCTTCCATGCATTCCTAAGAGACCAAAAGCTGTATAAAAGGGGGCAGATTCTAGCTGAAGGCAAGATGCTTTCCACACATATCACACACTATATTCTTTGCAAGGAGCATCATGCACAATGCAGGATGCTGGCCAGGATGCTTAGAGGCAGGGAATTCTATTGCTTGGCTCTCCCTTGTTCTACAGTCCTTCTCAGAGCAACTGAAACATCAGGGCTCGTGAGTCCCAAGAAGTAAAATCTCATGGGAACCTGGGGCATGTAATCCCTAGCCTTAGTGACTGGTACTGGCATCTCTCTCTCTCTCCCCCCTCATTTACAGTTGCAAGAACTCTTTTGAGCACTGGATAGGTAATTTATTAATTTCTGTCTTCCAGAGTCCCATGCCAAATGGGTGTACTCCCATCTCTCTCTCTCTCTCTCTCTCTCTCTCTCTCCCTGTTGAGAATTTATTGTTCACTTTAGGATTGTGAATGAAGTAGGGTATTAGGCAAGAGGCACACGGGGATAATTTTTTTTATACTGCACCACATTGTTTAGTGTGTAATTTATTTTGCTTCCTCATCCCACTTTAATAAATCTGTTGTTTCGGCATTCAACTTGAGATCTTGGTGTGGGTGTGAATCCCTGAATCCTGAGCTCCCTTGGAGACATGCCCAGAATGGCATCTGGTTGTCCCACATAAAAGATATCACCCTGCTGCTGAATGAATTGCACTGGCTGCCTATTAGCTACCGGGCTAAGTTCAAGGTGCTGGTTTTGGTGTACAAAGCCCTATACAGCTTGGGACCAGGACACCTGAAAGATCATCTTTCCCAGTGATCACTACTTTCTGCAGGTGAGGGCCTCCTGTAGATATCAGGAGGTCTGTTCTGCACAACATCAGAAGTGGACCTTTAGTGTAGTGGCACCTACCCTTTGGAATTCTCTCCCCTTATTAGACAGGCACCATCTCTGTAATCTTTTCGGAGCCTGCTGAAGACCTTCCTCTTTCAACAAGCCTTTTAAATAGAGACCTTATCCAAGTCTGCAAGTGTGCTGGGATTGCTTTTTAATACGTTTTTAATGCATTCTCTTTTTAAAAAGATGTTATTAAAGCTTTTTTTAAAAAAGATGTTTTGTTTTAATATGTTTTTATGGATGTTTTGTTTTAACATAGTTTAAAGTTTGTTTTAAGATGTTTTAGAGTGTTTTTAGTGCTTTTGTTTGCCACCCTGGGCTCCTACTGGGAGGAAGGGTGGGATATAAATCTAATAAATAAAATAAAAATAATAAAAAGATTACCCCTGTTGTGTGAAGTACACACACATGTGAGCTCCTAGAGACACATGTAACAAGAGACAGTATGCCCCTGAATAGATTGAGAATAGTAACAGGAGAGGGCTATTGCTCTTATTGTTTCTTGTGGCCTTCCAGTAGGCATCTGGTTGACCACTGGAAGAATCATGGTACTGGACTATATGGGCCTTTGATCTGATCCAACAGGGTGCTTCTTTTGTGCTTATGCAGTAATGAATGGGAAACACACACATATAAACACAAAACCTGCTCTCCCCTCTTTGGAGCACCAGACAGCTATCAGTTTCAGTGACAGCATAATGAGTGGAGAGATAAAGTTTCCCTGGCTGCCTTTGTTACAGCTTTGAGAGTTTTGGGAGCTTTTGCATGAAAGGAAAAGAAAGGGACAAGAAATTATGCACACTGAAAATAAAATGAGAATAGTGTGGATGTGTGAAACCTCTTCAGAGAGAAGAACAGGTTGCACGAAAATGTAGCTGCAACCAGGGGCAGAGAATCCCCTTCCCATTCTCAGCTGTAGGAAACTGAATTTTAAAGAGCAACACCGAGAGGTGATTGCTTCCTTCTCTGATGAACCCAACCACTGAATGAACTCATTGCAACCTGGTGTGGCGGGTCCTCCTTTTCCTCCAGTAGAGTCTCTCTTCCTTTCCATGTCCCTTCCACGTGGTTCAAGAGGGACTTGACAGAGCCTTGTTCATCTGGCTTTGGCTCTTCTCCAAGTAAATTGGGAGGGCAAGAAGGCAAACAGTGAAGGGTCATTTATTGTCTAGATGAGACTATATCTGAACCCATAGAGTTTATCTGAACCCATAGAGCCAGGAAATACAAACGAAGCTATCCACTCCTGATCCTCGAAGCGTGAAAAGACCAGCTACCAGTGATATACTGTCTGCCTCTACCTTACTTTTGCAATGGGAATGGGGCGGGCATTATGGGATGATAATAGAAAACACAATGCAATGCTTAATGTGGTGAGGAATCACCACAGTGATGGATCACTTTAGAAATATTCCGAAAAGAGAACAACCTGAGCAGCACTAAAGGGTCCTAATGTGGAAGCACCCATTATCATCACAATGATCAATGGACGATATCAGGGGAAAGGAACCTGTGGCCCTCCAGATACGGATGGACTACAAACTCCCATAATCCCTGACCATGCTGGCTGGGGCTGATGGGAGTTGAACATCTATAGAGTCATAAGTTTCCCCATCCCTGATCTACACTAGAGATGCTGGAAAGAACACATATAGTGTTGAAATGGGATTAAGAAAATAATGCACCACAATTTTTGCCAGTGGTTAGTTTCCACTATTAATTTGTTCCTGCTTTACCCCTGTTGCCATGAGTGCATGCCTATCTAATTGTTTTTTTATGTAATATTAGCCAGTGCAGTATGAATGTGACCTTTTCAGTATTCCAAAATTTAATAAGCAAGCTCATTTCTCACGGCATGCCAGCAACAAGTACTAGCAGCAACACAAAAGACTTTGTGCATAGATTCCAAAATCTACTACTAATGAGGTATAAAGCTTGGCACTTATTGCTTATTTCCTCATCTCATTCTTATGGGATATCCATAAGCCATATCCAGCTTCAAAACAACAGAAAAAAGAAGAGTAGCCAGATAAAAACCAAAGCCCCACTCTGTTATGTAGGACTCACATATGTTTGTTCTAAGCACCCAAACTTTATCCAGGGTTTCCTAATTATAAGCTGCCCACACAGATACTTGGGAGAATTTAAAGAGTGGATTGTGTGAAAGTAGCTGAAAGGAAAGCTGTCACTAGTTTGTTCATGTTGCATTTGTCTCTTTGGTTTCATTTTAAAATGTTCTCAAGCCAAATCCCCAAGTCACTTTAAAAACTCAAGTTTGATTCAGAGTTTCAGCAGGGTCAGTTATTGGACAAGATGCCCTGTAAATAAATAAATGCATTACATGAGTGTTCAGATGTCTGTATACCCCCAATGGGGTGGAGGTAAGGTGGAAGGTTGAATATCTTTATTTTGGTCCAGATGGTATTTTAGAGGATTGGGAAGCTTGAGGCACATGGACTACGTGTTCAGTTTACTACAGTCAAGTTCAAAGTTGATCATAGAGTTGATAAGGATCAAAGGCCATCTTGTACAATTGCTTGCCTCAGTGCATGGTGATGTCCTCTAGCATGATTCCCAAAAATTTTATAGATCAAATACAACTGCAACACACTGTGTTGAGGGAAAAACTTGAATTGTATAGCAATGTAGGAGCCTTCTTAATTAACTTGTCAACTCTATATCTGGTCAAAAGCTTTATAATGTTATTTATTTTAGATTTTTTGTGGGAGGTTATATTTTAAAATAAATAAACATTCTGGGATGTATTTTAGATTATTTCCAGACTGGATTGTCCTTAGTATATTTAAATATCTTTAACTCTGATGCCAAATATGGCTGACATCAGAGACAGCTGTGTAACTAGAAATAGTCCTGGTGACCCTAAGAGGTGCTTCATGTTTTATAAGATCTGAGCTTTTGGATGTTGATGATATTATTTCTGGAGTGTGGATTCAGAACAGGGATGAGCAATCTTTTAGGCTTCACGGACCAGATGCTCATGAGGATTGTCCTCATGGACCAAATTTGGCAGGTAGGTGGGGCTGCCCATCTATCAATCACCTGGCTGCCCATCTATCAATCACCTTGTGTCACAATGACTTCAGGTGCAAGGTGCTTTCAAGTTCCAAAGTTAGGACTTCAAAGCACTTTGCAAGGTGCTGCTAAAACAAAGGTCCCCCCTCTATTTTAGCATAGCTTTCGATGCAAACCCCTTCCTGAGAGTTTGCATCAAAACATCTGATAAAATGGAGGAAACAAACTTCATTTTAGCAGGGGATTCCATGCAAATCCCTTCCTGATTCATGAAAAGGTTTGCATGCAATCCCCTCTTAAAATGGATGGAATAGAATCATGTGGTGGCATGGGCCAAAGTGTGAGGAACCAGCAGTCATGTTGCTCCAGTAATGTAAGAATGGTCCTGACTCAAGAGTGTATTAATCAAGTGTTACTGTCTGGGGTACAAGTGGGAGGTGCTATTGCACTCATGTTGTGCTTGTGGACTTGCCTCAGGCGTTTAGTTGGTCACTGTGGGAACAGAGATGGGGCTTTGGAAGGGATTGCTCTAGGTGTGAATGAAAATAAGCGTGCTTGCACAAGTGGAGATAGCACTATAACATCTCTGAGAAGTTCATAAAAATGAATGACTGATCCTGAGGAAACAACAAGTCTGGGAATTTCAGTGCTCTAATATTCTTTTGAAAGACTACACCATACTTTAGCAAAGCAGAATGGATTACCTTTTATCATAGAAAGCCACTTGATGTAGTCATCTTTCTTTCATCAAAATGTTAAATGGGCTTGTTGTAGTAAAGGCCACTTGCCTTGAACATCTTGATTTATAATATTCTTACCCAGCATACACATTTCATTAAGCAAGACAGTATTTACAGAACGTGCATTTTAAATGAGAGGGCAACAATAACTATAATGCTTGCCATTTTTATGAATGCAGGAGGTTGAGCTATCCTGATTAATTAAGTGTTGTTTATGCCTTTGTTTTCTCCCATCTTATTGCCTTAGATGAAACTCAGTAGGAACATCTCCTTTCAGGCACTTGGCCTTCTACATAGTTGATAAGAGATTGCAAAAGACAATAAATAAACAAGTTTTCTGATTATACCTTTTCTTAATTAGCAGTTAATTAGCAGTTAAATTGATGTCCTGCATTATTTTATACTCCTACATAAAATAACTCATTGAGTTCCTGTCTTCCATACCATGGTATCAGAAGCTGAATAAATTGATTGAAGTCAACCACAAAGCCCTGGTTCATGCATGAAAATGGCTTAATGTGTAGTTGGAATTCCATACTGAAAACTGTGTGAGATACCCATTTACACAATCCTTCAAAAAGCAGTGCTTTTTACCAACTGACATTGGTATGCCAGATGCAGCTCTATTCAGAGAGGGCTGACCTTTGCACTTGTGATGTCCAGGCTAGACTATTATAAATTAATATGCTCTTTGTGGGGCTGCTTTTAAAGATGGTTCAGAAACTTCATCTGGTGCAGAATTATCTGTGCTATTCAGGTGACATATCAATGGGGGCTTGATCTAGTTCCTGTACATATGTTTCTTTTGCCTGGGTCATTCCTACCCAATTAGACCTTTATTCTCAACAAAAATACTTTTTAAATTTTATTTCACTGATTGCAGCTGCACTGTCAGCTTTTAAATGTGATTCATTTAAAACTGCACCATCCAAAGAGCTAGCAGTCCGGGAAGAGTTCTCTCTAAATGTCTCTTGATAATGTGGCCATGATGGAGTTTTCAGGCTGCAAAACGAATCACCTAATTCACAATTACAGTAACAAGCACTTGAACATGCCACATCATTTGCAGTGATGGAAAGATAATAGGATGTGGTTTTGTTGCAATAATTCTTAATTCCCTTTGCAGTTGTTCAAAGAGTAGGGATAGTAAAATGATGCCAAGGGGACTCAGTCCAGACCCCAAAGGCTTCCCATGTAGCCCCAAACATAGCTCTTATGGTAGAAACACACGCACTGTTCTGCTGGTTTCAGTGTGCCTCTACCTCTCTCTTCTGAAAACCAGGGCACATGATACTCCTCAAACCCTGTCCCTTTTTCCTGTAAAACCTAATGGGAGCCGCTTGAGTGCATTTTTAAAAAATTAACTTCTAAGAGATTTCGCAACTGATTGGCAGATAAACCCGTTCCCCCTCCGGGTGTGTCTAATGGAAATGCTTTGATCTGGTGACTAGTTTACAGCCTTAATACCCCCTTAAACAACTCAGATACCTTCTCCATGCCATCCAAAGCAAAGGATTTCCCCCCCCCATGCATCCCAGCAGTTCACTCCCATTTTCTCATATCTCATGGATAGAAGAAAGTAGCTGAAGTGCATAAGGGGAAAACTCTGCCAAAGTTGCTGAAACAATTATTGCGTATTTGTGTCGTGATTTAAAAAGTCCTTTGTCAATGTTGTGGAGAGCCTGGGATGGATAATGAAGAGAGTACTCTGCCAAAGTCTCATCCTGCTTGCTGTGAAAAGAAGGGGAGGGGATAAAGAATCCTTTACTCATCTTAGCTTGTGTGGGAATGATGACTCAGTGGTCAAAGACAATTATGTTAGAGCCCTTTAGCTCTTGCTGTTGTTATTATTATTATTATTATTATCTAGATATAAGATCTTATATACCACTTTTCATTACATGATCCCAAAGCAGTTTCAATATTAAAAATATCAATAAAACTTCACAAAATAAAGCAAACTAGTTGCTGAGAGTGCATGATTTATGACCAGAAGAAGGAGGATTCTTATCCAGCATGAAATTGAGTTTAGATGTCTTGGCCTGGAAATGGGATCAAGTGCCCTTCACTTTTCAGAAAACCTGTTCCCCCTCTGATAAAAAAGGAAAAAAAAGGGATTCAAAATCTTTATCTTCTCTAGTCTCTTGTCAGTGCTTTCCATTACTATTGGATGGGTTTGGTTAGATTTTAGTACCTCCACTGTTGGATGCAGTATGTTTCTGAATACCAGTTGCTGGAAACTGCAGGAGGGCTGTTGTCGTCTGGTGGTGCTTGCAGGCTTCCCATAGGCATCTGGCTGGCCACTGTGAGAACAAGATATTGGACTAGATAGGCCATTGGTCTGATCCAGCATGCTCTTATGTTCCTATAGTATGTGTGAATTCAGTGTATATGGAAAATATTATTGTTGTTTTATTTATATTGCTTAACTTCAAACGCTCAGGAAGAAACAATCACTTGTCCAATACCTATTGATCTTGCTGTGAATGAACACAACATTATCCCTTAAAAGTATCCATGTTGGATCATCTGGGACCTATTTTATGACATGAAAAATCACACATGCTTTCCTGCATATTTATGATTTCACCAGGAAAGACTAGTTCTTGTCAAACTGAGATATATTTTAATTATATTTTAATTGCTAGGATTCTTAAGTCAAGCTGTGGCAGCTTTTCTCCCATGCACATATCAATGTCACTAGTATTTCAACAAAGATGTAAGGTCTGTTTCCCTTTCTCTATGCGGAATCCTCTGCACACATGTAACTAAATTCAACGTTAGTCTTAGTCGTCGTTAGATTCTGTCATGCTGCTCTTATCCCAGCCAATGTTTAAGTCTAGTGACCATCAGATTATTATAAACTGCTCAGCATTCCTAGGGACAATTAAAATTTTGCCTCATGTTTTCAATGCTTTAGACTATGTGCAAGACAAAACATGATTTCTATTATCTTACTGTCTGGCATCAATGTGAGCTTTCTCTTAAAGCTAATTGCTCCCCGGATGGGAGGATTTTCATCAGGATTGTGGCTGAGGAGATAATAGTTAAACCTTCCCTCCTCCCATACTGTGACCCCAATGGAAATTCCCCCCATATCTATTTTTTTAAGACATGGACATTGTTGCTAATCACTCTATTAAAACAATGTCTGGTTGGGCCCTTATGCAGCAAGAATTAGAGCTGTTTAGAGAATTGTAGCCAAGGTGATATGGATGATCAGAATGGCTATTAGGATTTGGCAACTGCCCTCTCTCTGTCTATATAAGTTTAGTCATCATGGGCAGTAAATTTGCTCAAAAGGATGATGCTCTGCATGTCATAGAAGCAAGGAGTCTCTGTCCTCTGGGAGATCTCCTGATGCTGTGTTTCTGTGAATCCATTACGTTGCAGTGAAGAGCTGCAATGGATAATTTGATTCTCCATTGGTATTGACTGTCTACTATGTTTTCACAATCTCCCCTTGTTATTTTGATCTATAATCTTGGACAAAAATAAGATAATGTTCCGTATTATAATAGTAGAATTCCTACTTGCAAATGGCCAAGCTATCAACACATTTCTTAGTAGGTTATGATTCAGTCATTTGTTTATTTACAGTTATCTAGCTCCATCATCCCTGACTATTGCTGGCTGCGGTTGATGGAAGTTGGAGTCCAACAACATCTGGAAAGCTGCATGTTAGCTACCCCTAATTTACAATGACCCTGAACTTGCCAGAGGCAACTTGAAGCTGGAAACAATTTTCGATGTGTGACTTTCCCTTTCTGTGAGCACAAATGGTTGGTTAAGTTTGGTAAAATTTCCAGCACCCTTCCTCCTATCTGAACTTGTGTGTGTAGAGAAAGATCTGCAACTGGAGCTGCAAGATGCTTCAATCATGGTGTTGCCCCCTCATACAATGGAAGATGAAAGGGGAACAAAATCCAAGCAACCTGTCATTCTCCTGTAGAGATGGGGGAGAAATTCAGTTCATTCACATTTAAAGCCCAATTAATCAAATTTGCACTTTCTAAAACAACATGAGAACCAAAACACAGCCATCCATTGACACGTTCACACTTATCCAAATTTTGCAATGCAGTCCTCCAACCAAGCAATGTTTATAAAAATCTATACATTAGGGGAAAGTGTGCACAACATTAACATATTGGTGAAAATAACATACAAAATGCATTACACTGGGAGAAAATTGCTTGAAAACATATATACATTAGTCAAAACTGCATACAAAAATGAATTTATTAGGAGAAATTCTCACTAAAATGCAGAAGAATTTTCGAGGATTTAAAAAAATGCTACATAAATGTGGAAAATCAAATTTAAGATTAGAAAAATGAGACCCTGAGAGAACTAAAATTGACACATTCCATTCCTATCCTCCTGTCAGTCATCTGATTGGTGGAGAGATAGATCCACAGGTCCTATGCAAAGGGACGGGACTGTTGCATCCTTTTGTAAGCTTATTTATTAATTTAAAATATTTCTATTCCAACCTTCTACTCCACAATGGGGCACTCAGGGCGGTTCACAATGCAATCATACCTAGTAAATAGAAACACAATAAAACATTAAAATAGATTAGTTAATTATTCAAGGGGAATGATATTAAAAAAGGACTAAAGGGGGCAAAAATAAAATCAGTTCCAGGCTATACCTTTAGTTCCCCACCACCACCACCAAAGGATTTCCGGAACAAGATGGTTTTCAGAAGGCTTCAGAAGATTCTTTTTCTTCTTATACAATAATAGCCTGGACCAAACTCATGAGGATGATTGTTCTCAGACATAACTTGCAGCTGGCTGCCGTAGTAGTAGATTGCATGGAATACAATATAAGATTTTTAAAGAAATTCAACCCAACTAAAGTGAAGAAGACTGAAAATGGCAGACTGTGGGACACATGGCTATATATTGATTGTGGCAAAGAAAATAAAAAGATTATCTGATTTCTTGAGGTGTAGCCATGTCAGTCTCTTGTACCAAAGCCAACAGAGATTCTTGTGGCACCTTAAAGACTGACTCCTTTCTTATCTGACACAATGGTATTGGCAGTATTAAGACCAGTACTATCAGATGGAACACCTGGGAGGCTGAGAAAGAAAATGTATGGTTATGTATAATGACACAACATAGGGATGTTCATATGGGCGTTCTTATCCCTCCCCCATTTATTGAACATGTGCAACAGGTTGTATGGACACTCCTCATGACATGAGACAAGTGATGTTACAGCTTACTATGGGGAGGAACTTGGCACAGGGTTGCCCTTAGAGTTCTAGGGTATGGTCTGAAGGCACATGAGGACACCACCTTGCTGAAATCAATCAAGTCTGGGTCTGGTCAGTGTCTGGGTGGGAGAGTTTGTGAGAACCACATGATGTCACCTTGCATTCTGTGATGGAAGAAAAGTGGTATATAAATATAGGAAAATAGTAAGTTATAAATAACAAATTAGAGAGCCAGTGTGGTGTAGTGGTTAAAGTGTTGGACTATGACCTGAGAGACGAGGGTTCGAATCCCCACAAAGCCATGAAGCTCACTGGGTGACCTTGGGCCAGTCACTGCCTCTCAGCCTCATGAAAACCCTATTCATAGGGTTGCCATAAGTCGGAATCGACTTGAGGGCAGTACATCTACATCTACTAAATAACAAATTATTGGTGGGAGTTCAGTGTCCCCAATAACATTTAATTCCAACCATATTTAAACAAAAGATGCAGTGGAGATCAGTGTGCAAAGTCCTAGCTATGCTATCATTTTAAATACTTCAGCTCTTCTTTCATTGCTTTAAACATAATTAGATGTTCTTAGGACCATCGCCACATTTGAGACGTCCTTGAAAACAAGATGCTGCATCTCAAGAGCTTATCTCAGCACCCACATCCTAGCGAATTAATCTTTTCAATTGCTTTTTCTCGCCTGTCAACTTCTTATGTCGGTATTCTCACTAAATGAGGTGTTTATATGCATCACCCTTCAGTCAGCTTTAAGTAGATGTAAAAGCCATGTGATATTCTTTCCTCTTTTTAAGAGATTTTGCCAGTTTGGCATCTCCATAGGAGGAGAAAGGTTTAAAATAGTGTTCCCAACAGGAGAAATGATTAATGGTGGGATCTGGAGATTGTGTTTATATGGTCCACATTGACTGTACCATTGTGTTTACAGTAACTATGTTAATGAGGCATCAGAAATATTCTGCACAGTTAAAAACTGTAAAAGGGGGAGAGGGCTTTTCAAACTCCTGGACTATGGAAGGTACAAGTATAAATGCAAATATGAAAACAATCTCTGATGCTTTCTTCCATTTCTTTCTTTCAGTGCTATAATAAACTAAGCACGATGACTCACCACTGCTCACGGTACTAGTGCACTATGGGTATTCAATATATTTACAATAAATTCTGAAGACTTTTTTTGGAATAGTGTTCCCAGAACCATTGTGGGAACAAAGAAGCTCATTAGTGTTCAAAGGAATCGGAATACGTTTAAGATGGTCATTGCTGACATTTGCACCTGATATCTTAATGATAGCCTATAAATTAGCTTTTTATCTAAGCTGTTGCCTATTATGAGGATTTTTATTTTCTGAAATACGAGAGATGGTAACATTTGGAAATCAGATACCCAGTGGCATCACTAGGGGGGTGCGGGGGTGTGGACTGCACCAGGTGACACCATCAGAGGGGGGTGACTCTCAGCTTTAATTTAAAAAGAAGTTTCTAGGTGGTCCGGTTCTCGAGATATACATAAAAACATCAGCCGCCCCATTAAATCTTTTTTTAAACTACTGTATAGCACTTTGTAGCTTTAACCCCACCCATTCAGGATTGCAGTCAATCAGTGAAGTGTTTGTTTGACCTGTGGCAGTGTCTAGTAAACCTCATTGCAAGGCCAGAAAATGGTGGTTTCTCCCCCGTTTATCTGAAAATCTCATAAATTGGGTAAGTATATATATTTCAGTTTTTTCCCCTCTTGTGTGTAGGAGTCAGATCCTGGGCAGTGTTTTCAAAACCTTCCCAATACTTGCTTTTGTGGGGGTAAAAGCATTGCTAATCCCATATCTCCAGAGTAAATCCCATTGAATTCAATAGGATTTACTTTTGAGTAGACATGGTTATGAACGTGCTGAAAATCAATGGGACTTTGGAGTGAATGTAAAAAAGAATTGTGTTTGTGTTCTAACTCTTTCTGTCCCCTTCTCCAGTCCTATTTTAAAGCAAGTAGGCAGGGCTTACTTAGGTATTACAGTTTTTATTCTGTAGGAAATGAATACTGATTTTTTAAAAACTAATACTGATTTTTCTGCAATGACCAACTGGTTTGACAATAAACTATTATATGGGCTGTATGTATTTATACATCTGCAGTGTGTGTGTGTAGTCTTTCCAACAACCCTGTGAGGTAGGGTTGGAAACCAAGGCAGCTCACAACAAGAAATAAAGCCATTTAAAATCCAATAACCATAAAGCAAGAATAAACAGTTGGAAAACAGTCTAAAGAGGCATGATTCTGAATTTTGGGTTGGGTGAATGAAGTTTATTTATTTATTATTTGATTTATATCCTGCCCTTCCTCCCAGTAGGAGCCCAGGGCGGCAAACAAAAGCACTAAAAGCACTTTAAAACATCATAAAAACAGACTTTAAAATATATTAAAACATCTTTGAAAATATTTTTTAAAAGCTTTAAAAAAACATTTTTTAAAAAACAAAGAAAAGGCTTAAAAACATATTAAAAAGCAATTCCAACACAGACTCAGACTTGGATAAGGTCTCAACTTAAAAGAACAAGTTGAAAGAACAAGTTCCTTATCACTTGAGGCTGTAGTTCTCTGCACACTTCCCAGTTTGAGTAAGCCCCATTGAATACATTGGGACTTGCTTCTGAGTAAACAAACATCGGATTGCACTATAAATATATTTAAAGATTGTGTAATTCATAAACATATTTGATAGTCATGTTTATATAAATATTTCTTCATACTGTGTCCCAATAAGTATTTGATTTCACACTATGGTTGTGGATGATTTTTTCCTCTACATTTTAAGTGTGCCCTTCTTCCTGGGGGTGGTCATGGTTCTCCGTTGTTTTCATCCTGAGGGGAGGATAGGCTGAGAGATGGTGAGTAGCACATTTAAGGTCTCTTCACCTCCCCCCCCTTTTTTATTTGTATTTATTTTATATTTCTCCAATATCTTCCCCTGGCTGTTTTTATGTATTTTAAATATTTTTAGATTAAATAAATAGGAAATCATAATTGTGAACCTCCCTAAAAGCAATTTACCTATCCTTATGTTTTGGCAAAGTGATGGTGTGAAGGCATGCTGGTAGAACAAGAGACCATGTTTGAGGCATGTTATAAGGTGTTTGAGGACTTTGTCACACATTACTTTTTGAGACCTGTAGATTCATGTTGGAAAGAACACATGCACGTATCGAATGGTGGCTTAATTTTCTATTAAACAACTGATAAATACCTATGTAACTTTGTGTCTGGAGACTTATTATTAAGAATCACTTTCCATAATTGTAAGGAGGTGTGTCCACACGCATGCATCCCAGGCACCTAAATGAGGGGAGAGACCAGCATAGGGACATAAGCAGGTGTCTTATTCCAGGGGTTCCCAAACCTTTCTTCTACATAGACCACTTGAAAATTGCTGAGGGTCTGAAAGTATCTGGAAATTTACTATGGGCATATGCAAGATAATTAACTCCCATTAGTAATAAGAGCAAGAATTTGAGCTGTGCATATGATATTGTAATTGAAAGGTGTAGTTTTAATTTTGCTAGTTGGTTATGTCACTACTATTGCCATTACATTCAGTGATATATGGGAATTACGATTTACAAGTACCATTAGTACAAAAACATTACTAAGGATTCTGTATGGTCTGATACGGGAGGAGGTCCATGGGGGTGACACCATGAGTTACCGCACCAGGTGATACCAACCCTAGTGACGCCACTGAGTACAAAAAACATTACTAAGGATTCTGTATGGTCTGATACGGGAGGAGGTCCATGGGGGTGACACCATGAGTTACCGCACCGGGTGACACCAACCCTAGTGACGCCACTGCAGATACCAAGAAATGTTTGTTACTAACCTGAAAGCTTCATGATATAGTTTCCTGTTAGCAATGATTGGCAGATAGTTTCCCTTTTTCTGTATAGGACTAGCTGGGCCATCGTGACTCATGCATTGATAAGTTCCCATATGGATTACTGTAATGTGCTCCTTGTGGGACTTCTCTTGAGATTCATCTGGAAGCTGCAGCTGGTGCAGAATTTGGCAGGCAGGGTACTGAGTGTTGCCTCTGGCCACCCACATATTACACCTGTGTTGAAAGAACTGCATTGGCTGCCCATTAGCTACTGAGCAACTTTCAAGGTCTTGTTATTAATATGTTATTAGCATATACAGGCACCATCTTAATAATCTTTTCAGCACCTATATAAACCATTCTTTTCCAACAAGATTTTTAAGTGGAAATTTTAATCCTAGATGATATCTGTATTAGATTGGAAATTATTTGTGTGTGTGTCTTTATACTGATGTTGTTAAGTCACATTGAGATGTTTTATGGGAAGTGATTCATAAATGAAATAAATAAATAGATCCCTGAACAACTCAGGCCCAGATTACTTACAGGACCACTTTCCTCCTATATAAGCCCAGCGGATCACTAAGATCACCAGAGAAGGCCTTGATACTGCTGTGAGATGCTGAGTGTCACCTGGTGGCAGCAAGGAAGTTGACTTTCTCTGTGGTGGGGGCTGGGGCCTGCCCTCTGGAATGCCTTCCTTTCTGTTATTTGGGAAGCACGGGCTGCTGGGTCCTTCTGTTGGTTAGTAAAAACCTATCCATTTTCTCAGGCTTTTCCTGAACTGTAGCAATGTCCCCTTCTGCCCCATTATCTGTGATTTGGTTTTTAAATTATTTTAATATGATTTTTTTTAAAAAAAAGCTTTTATAAACCACTTTATAAGTGGCACATGGAAACCTAGGAAACTGTCTTATACCGAGTCAGACCATTGGTCCATCTAGCTCAGTACTGTCTACACTGATTGGCAGTGGCTCTCTAGGGTTCCAGACTGGCTTCTCTCCCAGCCCTACCTGGAGATGCCAGGGATAGAATCTGAGACTTCCTGCATGCAAAGCAGATGCTTTACCACTGAGCTATGGCCCTTCTTCTCCCATTCTGGTTGTTGTTGTTACATGCCTTCAAGGCAACTATGACTTATGGCGACCCTATGAATCAACGATCTCCAACAGCATCTGTTGTGAACCACCTTGTTCAGATCTTGTAAGTTCAGGTCTGTGGCTTCCTTTATGGAAACGGAAATGGACTGCCTTCAAGTTGTTTGGCATTCCTCTTTTTCTACTCCTTTCTGTTTTTCGCAGCATTATTGTCTTTTTTAGTGAATCAGGTCTTCTCATTATGTGTCCAAAGTATGATAACCTCAGTTTCATCATTTTAGCTTCTAGTGGTAGTTCTGGTTTAATTATTTGTCTTTTTCGCTCTCCTCCAACAACACATTTCAAATGAGTTGATTTTTCTTACATGCACTTTTTTCACTGTCCAACTTTCACATCCATACATAGAGATCGGAAATACCATGGTCTGAATAATCCTGACTTTAGTGTTCAGTGATACATCTTTGCATTTGAGGACCTTTTCTAGTTCTCTCATAGCTGCTCTCCCCAGTCCTAGCCTTCTTCTCATTTCTTAACTATTGTCCCCATTTTGGTTAATGACTTTGCCAAGGTATTGATAATCCTTGACAAGTTCAATGTCCTCATTGTCAACTTTAAAGTTGCATAAATCTTCTGTTGTCATTACTTTAGTCTTTTTGACGTTCAGCTGTAGTCCTGCTTTTGTGCTCTGCTCTTGAACTTTCATCAGCATTAATTTCAAATCATTACTGGTTTCTGCTAGTAGTATGGTATCATCTGCATATCTTAAATTATTGATATTTCTCCCTCCAATTTTCACACCTCCTTCATCTTGGTCCAATCCGGCTTTCCGTATGATATTTTCTGCGTATAAATTAAATAAATAGGGTGATAAAATACACCTCTGTTTCACACTCTTTCCCATTGGGAACCAATTGGTTTCTCCATATTCTGTCCTTAGAGTAGCCTCTTGTCCAGAGTATAGGTTGCACATCAGGACAATCAGATGCTGTGGCACCCCCATTTCTTTTAAAGCATTCCATCATTTTTCATGATCTACACAGTCAAAGGCTTTCCTGTAATCTATAAAGCACAGGGTGATTTTCTTCTAAAATTCCTTGCTCCGTTCCATTATCCAATGTATGTTTGCGATATGATCTCTGGTGCCTCTTCCCTTTCTAAATCCAGCTTGGACGTCTGGCATTTCTCGCTCCATATATGGTAAGAGCCTTTGTTGTAGAATCTTCAGCATTACTTTACTTGCATGAGATATTAAAGCAATAGTTCAATAATTACTCCATTCCCTGGGATCCCCTTTCTTTGGAATTGGGATGTATATTGAATGCTTCCAGTCTGTGGGCCATTGTTTAGTTTTCCATATTTCTTGACAAATTTTTGTCAAAATTTGGACACATTCAGTCTCAGTAGCTTGTAGCAATTCTATTGGTATGCCATCTGTTCCTGGTGATTTGTTTCTTCCAAGTATTTTAAGAGCAGCTTTTACCTCACATTCTAAAATTTCTGGTTCTTCATCATATGGTTCCTCCGTGAATGAATCTGTCATCCTGGCATCTCTTTTATAGAGTTCTTCAGTGTATTGCTTCCATCTTCCTGTTATTTCATATTGATCAGTCAGTGTGTTGCCCTGTTGATTATTCAATATCCCTATTCTTGGTTTAAATTTCCCTTTCATTTTTCTAATCTCTTGGAATAGGGCTCTTGTTCTTCCCTTTTTGTTGTCCTCTTCTATTTCTATACAGTAACTATTGGAATAGTTCTCTTTCTCTCTATGTACTAGTTGCTGTATTGTTGCATTTAGGGTTGTGACTGTGTTTGTATCTCCTTTTGCTTTTGCTTTCCTTCTCTCTTGATCCATTTTTAAGAGTTTCTTCAGTCATCCATTGAGGTCTTTCTCTCTTTTTAACTACAGGTATTGTCTTTTTGCATTCTTCCCTGATAATGTCTCTGACTTCAGTCCATAGTTCTTCTGGTTCTCTGTCAACTAAGTTTAAAGCCTCAAACCTGTTCCTTATTTGATCTTTATATGCTTCTGGGATGTTATTTAAATTGCATTTTGGCATTATAATTGCTTTGTTCTTCTTTAGCTTTACTCTGATTTTTGATACAACAAGTTCATGATTTGTACCGCAGTCTGCTCCTGGTCTTGTTTTCGCAGAAAGTATGGAACTTCTCCATCTTCTGTTTCCAATTATATAATCAATTTGATTCCTATATTGACCATTTGGTGATGTCCACATGTACAGTCATCTGTTTGGTTGCTCGAAATATGTGTTTGCAAGAAACAAATTATTGGCTTCACAGAATTCAATAAGTCTTTCTCCTGCTTCATTTCTGTCTCCTAATCCCCATTTCCCCACAATTCCTAGTTCTTCTCTGTTCCCTAATTTCACATTCCAGTCTCCCATGATTATCAGCACATCTTGTTTTGATGTGTGATCAATTTCTTCCAGTACTTCTGTGTAAAATCTCTCCAATTACTTTTCTTCTGAATTTGCTGTTGGAGCATAGACTTGGATGATGGTTATGTTAATAGGTTTTCCATTTAATCTCATTGATATCACTCGCTCAGACCTTGCATTGTAGCTCCTAATTGCTTTTGCTACATCACTTCTCACTATTAAAGCAACCCCGTTTCTTCTTAATTTCTCATTTCCTGCATACAATATTTTGTAGTTGCCTGATTGAAAATGTCCCATTCCCATCCATTTTAATTCACTCATGCCAAGTATTGTAATGTTGATACACTCCATTTCTTGCTTGACAATTTCTAACTTTCCCTGGTTCATGCTTCTCACATTCCATGTTCCTACTGTGTGCGTCGTACAACTCCGGACTCTCCTTTCTCATCTGTGCACATCAGCCTTTGGCTTCCTTTTGGCTTTGACCCAGCTGCATTATTAGTCACAGTGCTACTTGTACGTGTCCTTTGTTCTTCCCCAGTAGCTCGTTGTGTGCCTTCTGACCTGGGGATCTCATCTTCCAGCACTACTTCGTGTTGCATTTTGGATACTCTGTTCATAGGGTTTTCGTGGTAAGAGATATTCAGAGGTGGCTTACCATTGCCTTCCTCTGACTTTCTCTGTACCCATTCTGGTACAGAATTATTATTATTATTAAATACATATATAAGATTTGCTTTCACACTTCTTGCTATATTTGGGGCCAGGGTGGAATCTTCCATCAGGTCAGACTGGCAGATTATTCTGTAATTTCCAGCATCTCTGCTCTTTGCTTGTGGAGGATACAATGCATTTGAGTTGGCACAGTTGGTTAGGAGTAGACAATCAAAATATACAAGGGATTTTTAGTGGTTTCAACCATTTGATAGATTTACTTAATAGAGTGCTATTTTGAAATTATAACATTTATAGCATTTAAAGCAAAAACGGTGCTTGCACAGCCTAATAATACTAAATCTGGTCAGGGTGGTGGATGTTGATAGGGTATTAAGTTAAATTACTAAACCTGTTATGCTTGACCTCACATCTTTCTGGTTAGGAAAAAATAGCCTTTTAGAAAACCTTCTAAATGGCACAGTGCTGTTTCAGACATTATGATGTTGGCACAAGTCTAAAAACAACAAAACAATCTGTGAAGGTCTGTGTCAGTGTCACTTGTAGATTACATAGTGTGTTACCCATTTTAGGGCACTCTGACCCCATTGCATATGCCACCATCTGAAAGGCTTAGTGAGGCTGCCATACAGCTGTTTGGGAAGTGAAACTGACATGCAGGCAAGTTCAAAAGTGTCAATGGAAAGATCATAAGCCCCAAATGTTAAAATTTCTGCAGTTATAAGGGATTGTAATGCAATCCTTGTGATCTTGGAGGTAAAGAGCGTACCCGCAGAATACACATTAAGCCTAGCCTTTATAACGGTTTACATCCCCACCTGTCTCTGTTAATCTATGTTGGCATAATTGGGAAAGGAAAGAGAATAGCACTAACTCCAAAGCAGGTGCTTATCCAGCATAATACTTTTATTTTTTAATTTTTATTTATAAATATTTCTATCCTGCCCTTCTACTCTACAGTGGGGCACTCAGGGCAGCTTACAATAACATCTCTCACACACATATTAAAATTATACAGAATAAAAACAGAAGACAAAACAGTAAGTTAAAATACATAAAATACAATTATTTAAAATACATAAAATACTATATATATATATACAAACAAACCGAGAAACCTACATGTATATATATGAGTACAAATATGGGGAGATAATAGTAAAAACCACAAGATAAAAATTAACAAAGAGAAAATAAAAAATAAAAAATGTAGAAACAGTGTCAGACTCACCCGTCAGATCCTCTCAAAGGCTGTTTTACATTCTGCATAGTAACATACTTGTTTAATAATGTTCTTTCCCATATGATCCCACCAGGGATTCAAGGCAAAACACAGTACATTCTTACTAGTATGGTGTCAAAAATTCCACCTTGAATCTTTTTGGCACATTTGTGGAGACTGGGAGACAAACAAAGATGCAGGCATCTGCTTGTATCTGGGGGTGGGGATGTTGCCTGGGAGCTCGCACTCTGCAATCTGTGGCAGTTTTGGGTCCCTGGGTCCTACAACCTCACATTGGCATGGATTGCAGTATGGGAGCTCCACCCTCCCAGCCTAAGGGCTCTTCAGGACCCCTTCTGGGCTGCAAGGGCCCTCACTAGGGCCCAATCTGGATGGCCACTGGCACCAAGCCTTCTTGCATGACCATGAAGCTTGTGTGTGTGCTTCCTTCTGGCAGAGAAGAAGATGTGGTCAGCCACCTCAGGCCTTACTTGCTGCTGGCATGTGGCCCCCAACAGATATTTCCCAAGGGAATGTAGCCTTGGGTTCTCTAGTCCCCATCTCTCCTATTGCAACTAAGCCTGCAACCAAGCCTATGAATGTATAACTGAAATAATCACTTATTCTTTCCCTGTTTATCCCTGCCTCTCCTTCTTCTGTTTCCCCTGCCAAGTGCTTTATCGACTCCACTGGCTCCCAATTTACTTCTGGGCCCAATTCGAGGTGCTGGTTCTGACCTTTAAAGCCCTAAACGGCCTTGGACCAATGTACCCGAGGGACCGCTTATGCCCATATGTACCTGCCTGGGATTTAAGCTAATCTGTCTCTGGTCTCCTCTGCATGCCTGGAGTGAAAGACGTTAGACTGACAGGCACGCGGGAGAGAACTTTTTTAGCTGGGCCCTACAAGCTTTGGAACACCCTACCCCAAAAAGTCCGCTCTGCTTCCTCCCTGGAAGTCCTTCCAGAGACTTCTGAAAACAAACTTGTTCCAGAGAGCCTTTGGGAGGGACTGAAGGTAGATTTTATGACACTGATTTTATGCCTTCTACGTTAAATTTTACCCTTGTAGTCCCCTTTAGTACCACTCCCTATATATATGTATACATGTGTGTGTATATATATGGTACTAAAGGGGACTACAAGGGTAAAATTTAATGTGTTTGATTTTATTTTTGTAAGCCACCCAGAGTGCCCTATTATAGGGTAGAAGGGTAGGATAGAAATATTTTAAATAAACAAATAAAATAAATAAATTTTAGACTGCAAGCTCCTTAGAGCAGGGGACTATTCCTGTATACTCTGTAAAGCATCATGCATCGTAATGGTGATATAGTAGTAGTAGTAGTAGTAGTAGTAGTAGTAGTAGTAGTAGTAGTAGAAGAAGAAGAAGAAGAAGAAGAAGAAGAGTATTTCATCATTTGTCACATTGTGACCAATAGATAAATGGTCCTCTTCAGCACAGGTGATAAATAGCCCACCATCACTCGCCATCAAGTAGATAAAAATCTGGACCACTTTATGATTAATTTAGTCTCCAGCAACATTTGGCATTTCATTTGCGTTCTACCCATCACTCTGTGCTTCTTATCTTTTACCTGTGAATCAAAACAACAATTTGTTTTAAGGCCAGTTTGCTTTGTACCAGTTATTTTATTTGCCTCAGATTTCCTCAGCAAATTAGTTGAGGCAATGAAAAACCTCCATAGCCCCTCATTAAAAGAGTGTAAACAAGTTAAATATTTAATTATGATTAGCAGTGCTCCAAATGGCTGTGGAGTTCTCCAAGTGGTTGAGTGGACACATTTTGGGATGCTGCCTAGCTGGCAAATGGTTTCGGGCCCCGTGAACAAAGAGGACGAGATGCAATGAGCATTCGGTGTGATTCACAGGAAAGTATCTTATCTGGAACTGTGGATAAGCTTTGATTTTGCAAGATGCAACTCATTAAGCCACACGCTCTGGGGTGCATCACAAAGTGAATCTAGCATAATAAATGATGTAACATCACCACTAACATAAAAAAGCTCATTTAAATATTGTTTGATGTACTCTGTTGGACTTGCATGCATCTTGAGTAATTAGTAATGGGATTCAACCGAGTCACTGTCTGCCTGAGTCCAAGCACAATCCAATTTCCAAGGGTTTCCACTAGGTAATAAGGAGCATTGAGAGCCAGTGTGGTGTAGTGGTTAAGGTGTTGGACTACAACCTGGGAGACCAGGGTTCGAATCCCCACACAGCCATGAAGCTCACTGGGTGACCTTGGGCCAGTCATTGCCTCTCAGCCTCAGAAGAAGGCAATGGTAACCCCCCTCTCAATATTGCTTACCATGAAAACCCTATTCATAGGGTAGCCATAAGTCGGAATCGACTTGAAGGCAGACCATTAGCATTAGCAATAAGGAGCATTATGTTACTATGTCACCATTCTTTATACTGGTAAGGCTGCATGAGTGCAGGCTCATGGATTTGAGTGGATCTGATGAGAATAATGGAGGAAAAATCCCTTACTGGTGAGGCTTCATGAATTCAGAGTTGCCTTTTCTTCTGGTTTCTTGATGTGATTCTCTTGGGCATCTGCCTCTCTCAGTGTTGTTCCATTACGGACATAGAGACCAGAAATTACCAACATTACGCATTTTTAGTCATGCCTTTATTATGGTTTGATGCGATTACTCATCTTTTAAACTACATTTATTTCTGCTCAATAGGAATTCCTTTCTGATTGCCACCATGCTGGTAAACTTGGTAATATCTGCACTTGCTTCTTACCATATAATCCCTCAGAAGCTCTAACAACTTGCTCACCTGATTTAATTACCACACATCACTTCTTTGTATCTTTCAAGTATTTTTAGATACCAGCAAATTGTTTTTCACTGGCGAATAATTTTTCATTTCCCCCCTGCAGTATTTTTAGGTAGACCCCATTGAGACAAGCTTACCAAGGGAGCACATTACTTTGCCATTCTGGGTGTTTTTCAGCACCTTACTCAAAACGTCTTCATTTTGTTTGAGAAGTGAGCTAGCACAGAGCTAGAGGTTGCAAGCATTACATTAGCTTTCCTCTGCTGACATGGAAAAGCAAGTGGTTTCCACCTTCGATGCAGAAGGTGTAGATCCTCCGAAATATATATATACTCTCCTCTCCACTAGTTGTAGTCTAATTCTGTGACACACCTATTAATTGGCTTCCAAAGGCCCTGGAGAGGGAAAGCTCTGAGAAACCCGCTGGTAGAACAATATACTGCATGCATTACTACTCATTATGGTTTGAAACACCAAAAAGATGCACACAACCAACCACTTTTTAGCCCTGCATCTTTTTTTTCCTTTTATGCACACTATATCTATGGTGAAAAAATCAACTCCCTCAAGTGCCATACACCCTTTCATTGTTTGTTTATTTATTATTAAATTTATATCCCACCCTTCCTCTCAGTAGGAGCCCAGGGCGGCAAACAAAAACACTAAAAACACTCTAAAACATCTTAAAAACAGACTTTAAAATATATTAAAATGAAACATCTTAAAAAACATATTTATAAAAAAGCTTTAAAAATATATTAGAAGGAATTCCAGTGCAGACACAGACTGGGATAAGGTCTCTATTTATAAGGCTTGTTAAAAGAGGAAGATCTTCACTAGGTGCTGAAAAGATAACACAGATGGCACCTGTCTAATATTTAAGAGGAGGGAATTCCAAAGGGTAGGTGCCACTACACTAAAGGTTGTTCTGTTATACTGAGGTAATCCCTTCCTTCAAAACCATCTTTTTTTTAAAAAAAAAAATCCTTTTAGGCAAAGGAAAGAGTTCAACCCCCTATTTAGCAAAGAAACATTCTCCCCTGCCATTTTTACCACAACGTAGAGAATCCCCTCAGTCAAGTCTTTCAAAAAAAAGAAGAAAAGTAAAAAACATATTTTTTTTAAAAAAAGAAAGCTTCATCTTTCACTCTGCAGCGACACTTTTCTCCCTCCCATTTTACCACCATATTCTGCACCTTCTTGAAGGACTTCAGCAGAACCCATACCATACCAAACCGGGCTGAAGGAGAATCTAAGGCTTCCTAGTGCCTATGTTCTCCCATCCAAACTTTTTTCCTGGTTGCTTGTAGTTGATCTAAGAGCATCTAGTTGTCTAAGGTTTTTTTATCTGCATTGATGAGTGAGGGATAGCTCTCATAGCTCCAATACCCCAGTGAAAAAGATGATCTCCCAGCCACCATGCTCTGATGACCTTGTGTTTGGATTATTGTAATGGGCTCTATGTGAGGCTACTCTCAAAGATGGTCCAGAAGCTGCCACTAGTGCATAATGTGGCTGCCCAGTTACAGTTATTAACTGGAGCAGCCAGATGGGAACATCTAACACTGATCCTAAAAGCTTTGCCCTGGCTACTTGGGTGCTACTGGGCTTGGTTCAAGGTGTTGGTAATGGCCTATAAGTATCTTCAGCAGTGCCTCCTCCTTCAGTACCAGCTAACTCTATCCTTAAGATCAGTGAAAGAACTCTGCTCATGCGTCCCCAAGAGGACGCAGGGATGCTCAACTGGTCCTTTTCCATGGCAGCACCCTAACTTTGGAGATATGTTTGTCCTCCTCACTTTTCATCTTTAGACATCAATTGAAGAGGTTTTTGTTTCCTCAGGCTTTTACAAATGGAGGTTAGGTTCTTTTAATGCCTAACAACTGCAAATAGTTTTTGGTGTGTTTTAATGGTTCTGAGCATTATAAATATTTTATAGTTATACAGGTTATTATTATATTTTATTTATTATATGTATTTTGTTTTTATATATTGAATGGGAGGAAGGGCAATTTAGAAATGTAACTAAGTTCCATACCCTTTGCCTTGGAACAGGTAGATATTTGCACTCTGATTTCTTTTCCCTCTGTAAATTCTTTTTCTTCTCTCACTTCTCTAGACAGTTACCTGTGTTCCTAGCCCAATCCAGCTTCCCTTGTGTCTATCTGGTTTCTTATGCCTATCTATCACTTTATTTGGCATTAGTTCCTCATCTGCAGCCTTCCTCTACCAACTGCATGCCTCTACCATCTGCATGCTGTTCCCTCTCTGCTAGTCTTCTCCATTTCATGCTCCCTCTATTGCTGGTTCCACCTGAATATTATATTTGTACTTGTCTTGTCTGTTTTTGTACTGAACCACATATTTGAGTTTTCTAAACTACTGGACATATACTTTCTGCTGTGACACACTGTGACTCTAGGCTAAAGATTCCAACATGTATTGTTCAGGTATGTATTACTATACAATGACATGTGATGATAACACAAGACCATGGGTTTGCCCCCCTCCTCGTTCAGACCTCTAAACTTGTGGTCCCTCTTTCTCACAGTGAACCAATCAGTTATTGATATGCATTGTTGCTACAGGTTGTATGGTTGAGAAACCAATAAATGGAATCCAGCTGAATCCTGATATATTCAACAGGAAGCAGAGATATCGAATGGCTGAAGGCCACTTTCACTGCTTTTTGTTATCTTGAGCTGTTGAGCCTCAGCTAAACCAGAATGGACAGGGAAGGGGGAGGCATGAGTTTCAGGCGCCTCCGCCGCCAGAGGAAGCAGAGTTGGGAATTGTTGAGTCTGGACAGGACCTTGCGGGAGGGGGTCAGCCTGCACACCAGCCAATTCCCACGGTTACCGCACTCTCAGGGGAACAGAGAGCGCCGCCCCCAGCTGATGCAGAAGACTTGTTGGGGGAAGCTCCAGAGACAGTGCCAGCTCCTCCCTTACCAAGCAGTTCCCAGGAGGATTCCAGTGTGGCACAGCCCCCTGATCTTGAGCCTGTTGCTCAGGAGCAGGTGTCTTCCAATGAGCCGTTGGAAGCACGCCCTCTGTCCCCGCGCTCCCGCCGCCGCAAGAAACGGACAGGGCAAAGACAGGAATTACGTAGGAGTCAGAGATTACGTTCAAAAACGTTCCCTTCATAAGCTTGCCGCTTAAAGTGGGGAGTCGTTGAGTCAACTTCCTTCACACGCTGCAGAGCATGTCTAGAGTGTAGTTAGGAATTCTAGTGAGTTAGCGCAGGGTTTTCTATGAAGTGCAATGCCTTTGATGTATCCATTACTCTAATAAAACAAGATTTACTTGCACCTACGCTCCAGCCTCGTCCTTCCGGCTCTGAACGGGACATGAGCAAACAGAAAGTTAGGTATGCTAACCTATAAACCTCTTGGACATGCACATCTTTCTAATACATAATTTATATTGCATGGCAAAAGAAAGTCAAACAGGTTTGTGGCTTTTAACGAGCTATATAAAATCCAAAATGGCTAGCAAGGAGTTTGACATCTGCCATAACATTTTGTTCTATGGACTGCCCAAGCTTGTCGGTTATATGCTTTGTTGAGGCAACAAACAACAAACTGGATTTCAGTGCTGACTTTTAGCATTAAGTCCCCAAAAGAGTTCTAAGAATCCATACAATTATTTTTAACTTAAATAAGATGAAGAGAAGGATTTTGAGAAAGTTATAAGAAGACGTTGACATAATAGAACCATGATTTTCTACCTCATGGCACAAATTTAATTTGAAGATTTTCTAGAAAAGGTTAAGCTATAAAATTGACACTCATCAGAATATTGACAAGACTGGTC
This sequence comes from Rhineura floridana, assembly GCF_030035675.1. NCBI lineage: Eukaryota > Metazoa > Chordata > Lepidosauria > Squamata > Rhineuridae > Rhineura > Rhineura floridana. Next base: position 76,614,679 of record NC_084486.1, on the reverse strand, counting down.
ACCATTCAAAAGTCTCTGGAATAATAATAATAATAATAATAATAATAATAATAATAATAATAATAATGATGATAATGATAATGATAATGATGATGATGATGATGATGATGATGATGATGATGATGATGATAATAATAATAATAATAGTGCTATCTCATGATTTCATCAGTATAACACAACTTCCAAGTCTTTAAGGACATTCCTTGTTCTCTAAAGACCCTTCAACCTGCCTTTTCCCCCAAAGCGTTTACCACTGCTTGCAAAGATTGTAGTGCAATGTTGTTTTAAAAATGACTTGAGGGCACTACTGTAGAGCCCCCATGTGATCACAGAGGCAGCTGAGTAATAAACAGCATGGAGTTCTGCCTTTTGGTATTACTTTCCAAGCAACTATACCTGCTTTTCACAATAATACTTTTTACCATTTTTGGAAGGAAAAGTCATATAAAGACCTTCAAGGACATTTGGGCTGCACGGTTAAGCAAAAAGGAAATGTGAATTACACCCAGAAGACCATGGAGTTTTTAAGATGCCAACAAATTACTGGCTCGGTAAGTCTTATCTTCTGCCTACCTCCTGCTTTTCTGCTTTAGTGCTCCTGGATGTGGTGCTTTCGTCTGTGCCCTGGACTTGATTTCCAGGCTAGACATGGCCTTGCCAAGACTTGTCTTCTAGCACTGATCTTGTAAATGCTGCAGACACCCTGCCAGCCTCTCACAGATGGACAAGGCTGTCCCTCCTGGAATTCCCTTTAGCATAAATGAAAAGAAAAGAAGCCCCAGTTTCTACTGACTCTGCGCATCCTCCTCCTTTTGACATTCTACAAGACCATTCCTCCCAATTACATGACAATTTTTATTGCAATGTCTAGTTATTGAGAAAGATTATGTGTTATTTCTTTGCATATAAAGGTTGGATCTTGATTGCCTGATTTATTTTTTGCTTGTGATTCCTAAATGGATTCTCAGAACACCATTTATGTTCATTTTTGAGCACATATATATAAAAAATATCTATAGTAAGAAACATTAATGGGGTGTTTATGTGGAATAGAGAAGAAAAATGCCTTTGTAATATAAAACTGCTGTCAAAGTGCCACCTGATGACAAATAACTGGTTGATAGTGGGCTGTAACTTCTTTGATCCTGTCATAATTCTGGAGACATCCTGCCTGTTCTATATCTTTGCTTTGAATTTTTAGATATTCGTTAATTCAGCTGTGAATAGAAAATAGTAACTTCTGGTGGTGGTAAAGAACACAGATATTTAAAAACACTTTCTGTACTTTTCCATTCTTTAGAACTAAAAAGCTTAACAGGACGCTTGAAGTAGTGTCAGGATGCAGGATTGGGGTCCTGGCACTTCAGAGGATGAGGAGGGGGAGGAGATCATTTTCCCAGAGTGGCTGCTGCCCAGCAGTAAAGACCTTGAAACTCTAGCCGACACAGACACAGACTTTTCCCAGGAACTTCCCACGCTCACCCCCCTTCCCGAATCAGAGCAGTTAGAAATGAACATAACAACATAAGAACATAAGAAGAGCCTGCTGGATCAGGCCAGTGGCCCATCTAGTCCAGCATCCTGTTCTCACAGTGGCCAACCAGGTGCCTGGGGGAAGCCCGCAAGCAGGACCTGAGGGCAAGAACACTCTCCCCTCCTGAGGCTTCCGGCAATGGGTTTTCAGAAGCATGCTGCCTCTGACTAGGGTGGCACAGCACAGCCATCACGGCTAGTAGCCATTGATGGCCCTGTCCCCCATGAATTTGTCTAATCTTCTTTTAAAGCTGTCCAAGCTGGTGGCCATTACTGCATCTTGTGGGAGCAAATTCCATAGTTTAACTATGCGCTGAGTAAAGAAGTACTTCCTTTTGTCTGTCCTGAATCTTCCAACATTCAGCTTCTTGGAATGTCCACGAGTTCTAGTATTATGAGAGAGGGAGAAGAACTTTTCTCTATCCACTTTCTCAATGCCATGCATAATTTTATACACTTCTATCATGTGTCCTCTGACCCGCCTTTTCTCTAAACTAAAAAGCCCCAAATGCTGCAACCTTTCCTCGTAAGGGAGTCGCTCCATCCCCTTGATCATTCTGGTTGCCCTCTTCTGAACCTTTTCCAACTCTATAATATCTTTTTTGAGATGAGGCGACCAGAACTGTACACAGTATTCCAAATGCAGCCGCACCATAGATTTATACAACGGCATTATGATATCGGCTGTTTTATTTTCAATACCTTTCCTAATTATCGTTAGCATGGAATTTGCCTTTTTCACAGCTGCCGCACACTGGGTCGACATTTTCATCGTGCTGTCCACTACAACCCCGAGGTCTCTCTCCTGGTCGGTCGAAGGAGGGGGAATTCAACTCCCTCCTCAGCCAGAGAAAAGCCCACCTGATGGGCATGGCCTCCACCCCCCTCTTTCCCCAATAACAGAGGTAGAATCCTCAGAAGGGGAGGGGGCAGCGCTTCCCCCTTCACCACGAACCCGGAGAAAACAAAAGAGAGCAAGGGGGAGAGAGAGGAGGGGTGTGGAAGAGAGCACCTTGAGGCAGAGTGAGCGAATTCGCACCAGAAAGCCCCCTTTATAAGGGTCAGGGGGAGCAGGGATTCCTTGTTCTGTCAATCTCTTGCATGTCTCTGGACACGTGTTATTGTGTTGCTTCATGAGAAGATGTAGTTTCTGTTTGGATATTACTTTAATAAAGACTGAATTGCTTTCAACCACTGGTCTGGTTCCTGAGTTCAGTCCTGGACACGACAGATTGACGGAACCACCTACTTCACCCTCAACGCTCCCACCGCTTGAACGTGACAAGATGGAGAAGGGAGCAGGGGAAACAAATCCCACTTCTGAGACGGAGGAAGTGAGACAGCTGAGAGCTAATGTGGTGGATCTACAGGCAGATGTTCAAACCTTGTTAGCGGCTGTCAGGACTTTGAAGACTGACAATCAGACTTTGAAAACCACGATCGATCAGATGCAAACAGCCCCTCAGGCTGCTGTGGTGAAGATTCCTATAGGATTGCCACTAAAATATGCGGGACAGAGTGAGCAGCTCTCTACTTTCGTGGCTCAATGTGAATTGTATTTGGACATCAGGAATGCAGAGTTTCCTAGTGATGTGGCCAAAGTGGCCTTCGTGATCAGTCTCTTGGAAGGAAAAGCTGCCAAATGGGTAACTCTGTACCTGGTCAGAAAGGATGGCCTTCTGGGAAGATATAGAGAATTTATGCGAGCCATGACTGAGATGTTCCAGGACCCTCAAAGGGCTGAGACAGTGGCCAGGCAGTTGGGAGCCTTGAAGCAAGGAAAAGGAACCGTGTCGGAGTACACTAACGCCTTTAAAATTCTGTCCCAGGAAACTGGTTATAATGATGCAGCCTTGATGATTATGTATAGGAGTGGACTGAGTTCTGAAATCTTGGATGACTTGGCTAGAACTACCCCCCCAAATAATCTGCCTGGACTGATTAGGCTGTGCCTGCAGATCGATCACCGGTTGGAAGGAAGGCGCCTGGAAAAGAAACAGGAGATCCAGAGATACTCAGTTTCGGCATCTCGCAGCAAGACCCCTTCAACCCCAGGGACATCAGGCAACGCGACCGAAGGATGGGGGGGACTAGGCCGAAGCTGTCGGAAGAAGAAAAGGAGAGGCGACATCGAGAACATCTCTGCTTTTACTGTGCCAAGCCGAACCATGTGGCTAGGGATTGCGAACTGAAAGGGAAAAAACCAGAGCCGGCAGGAAACTAACGAACCCAGTCCACGTACAGCCCGGTGGACTGGGGGCCGCGATGTACAAAGGGCCTCCGGTGGCAAAACCTCCTTCAAAAGGAGTCTTGGTGCTACCAATTCGGATTATAACTCCCAAAGGAGTAATGTTTAACTCCACCGCGTTAATTGACAGTGGAGCAACCATGAATTTTATTGATGCAGAGTTGGCAAAGCATTACGGAATTTCCCAATGGAAATTAGACACCCCCTTGTCGGTGGAGACCATAGATGGGAGACCCTTGAAATCAGGAGGGGTAACGCGAGCCACGGAGGAATTGAAACTACAAATCCCAGGGCATGAAGAGTTCATTTCGCTGTATGTGTCAGACCTCTCGAACTTTGATGTGATCCTGGGAATGCCCTGTTTAGTCAAGCATGACCCAAAGATAGCGTGGAAGGACGTGGTGGTGTGGTTCACTTCTCAGTACTGCCAGGAAAACTATCAGCCCGAAGAAACCACCAACACGTTGGCAGGGGCAGTGCAGGAAGCCAAGCAAGTGACCCTTCCTCGAAGTATGTGGAATTTAAAGATGTATTTGATGAAAAAGAGGCAGATATCTTACCCCCCCCACCGCCCTTATGACTGTGCAATTGATTTAGTGCCTGGAGCGAGCATTCCATTGGGAAGAATTTACTCTCTCACAGAGAAAGAGAGAGAGGCACTGAGGGAATTTCTCGAGAAAAACCTGAAGCAAGGTTTTATATGTCCCTCGCAGTCCCCCGCTGGAGCGCCCCTGTTGTTCGTGAAGAAGAAAGGGGGGGAGCTCAGGCCTTGTAATGACTTCCGTGCCTTAAATCAAATCACTATTCCTAACAGCTACCTGCTGCCCCTGATTTCAGAGTTGTTAGACTGACTGCGCTCTGCAAAAAATTTCTTGAAACTAGACTTAAGAGGAGCATACAATCTGATCAGAATGAAGGAGGGACTTGAATGGAAGACAGCATTTCTGACCTCCTATGGTCAATTTGAATATTTGGTAATGCCATTCGGACTTTGTGGAAGTCCTGGCGTGTTTCAAAAGTTCATGAACGAAGTGTTTAGAGACCTCCTGGACAAGTATGTAATTTGTTATTTAGATGATATTCTGGTGTTTTCAAAGAACCAAGAAGACCATGATCAGCATGTGAAAACTGTGTTGGGAAGACTGAGAGAGAACCATTTGTATGCTAAGTTAGAGAAATGTGGGTTTGACGTATCGTCTCTGGACTTTCTTGGATACCGCATCTCAGCAGAAGGAGTGGAAATGGACCCAGAAAAAGTGAGTTGTATATTGGATTGGGGGCAACCGGCCACTAAAAAGGATGTACAACGTTTTTTGGGATTTGCCAACTACTACAGAAAGTTCATTCCAGGCTTTTCCAAGTTAACAGCCCCTCTCACTGACTGTTTAAGGGGAAAAAGGAAGTTTCAATGGACAGAGGACGCTGCAAGCGCCTTCAAAGAGCTGAAGAGAAAGTTTTCCTCTGAGCCCATTTTGCGTTTTGCCGACCCCACACGTCCTTTCATCGTGGAAGCGGACGCTTCGGATTTTGCCATCGGGGGGGTTCTCTTACAGCTGAATGGGGAGGGAACGGAGCTACACCCTTGCACGTATTTTTCCAGAAAACTCAAGGACGCTGAAAGGAATTACACAGTGTGGGAAAAGGAGTTACTAGCCATCAAAGATTCTTTTGAGAATTGGAGACAGTATTTGGAGGGAGCTCAGCATCACATAGAAGTGTGCTCAGACCACAAGAACCTGGAGAGCCTACAGACAGCCCGAAAGCTGAATCAGAGACAGATACGCTGGTCGCAGTTCTTTACCAGGTTCAACTTCAAGATTACTTACCATGCCCATGCCAAAAACCAGAGAGCAGATGCTCTATCCAGACAACCGCAATACAAAGGAGGTGAAATTGACAACCAGCCCCAGTACGTTGTTCCGCCAGAGAAGCTGATGTTGGGAACATGCCAGCCTTCTTGGGAAGAAGAGTTCAGAAAGGCTCAAAAGGAGGATCCAGGCATGCAACAGTACATTCAGGAGATGGAACAGAGTCAGGACCCAGAAGTAAACTTCCATTGGAAAGATGGACTGTTGTGGTTTAAAGCTGACAGATATGTGCCAAAGGGGGATCTAAGACCCAGGATCCTGCGTCAATGTCATGACTCCATCACAGCTGGGCACTTTGGCATCTTTAAGACCATTCAGAATGTAGCCAAGGACATTTGGTGGCCTCAAATGCACAGAGACATTGAGAACTATGTAAAATCCTGTTCTGTCTGTATGCGGGCAAAAACAGACACGGGAAGACCCCCAGGATTGTTGGAACCCCTCCCCATTCCAAACAAACCCTGGAAGGACCTATCCATGGATTTTATAACTGATTTACCGAAGTCACAAGGAATGACGGCCATACTGGTCATCGTGGACTCCCTTACCAAGATGGCACATTTCCTCCCTTGCCCCGGGGCCTTAGAGGCTAAAGAGACAGCCAAGCTGTTCATAAAGGAAATCTACCAGCTGCATGGTTTGCCAAATAGCTTAGTTTCGGATCGGAGAACTCAATTCACAGCTAAGTTTTGGAGGGCAGTTTGGAGACAGTTGCAGACGGAGTTAAAACTTTCTTCGGCTTATCACCCCCAGACGGACGGGCAGACGGAGAGACTGAACGCTGTTTTAGAGAGGTATTTATGCTGTTATGTTTCTGACTGGGTTTCCTATTTGCATTTCGCAGAGTTTGCCTATAATAATTCCTTGCACACTAGCACTGGGCAAACACCCTTCTTTGCTAACTATGGATTCCATCCCAGAGCCTTCCCCAGTAGTACAGAGAGTGTACTTGTGCCTGCAGCAGGGGAATTTCTGCAGGAACTACAGGCCGTGCAGCAGGTACTTAAACAACAATTAAACGATGCCAAAATTGAGTATCAACGAATTGCTGATCAGCATCGAAGAGAGGGGGCCCCCCTCCAACCAGGAGACCAGGTGTGGTTGTCCACTCGCTTCCTTCAGATGCCGGGCAAGTGTAGGAAGCTGCAGGACAAGAGAGTGGGGCCCTTTGAAGTAGACGCACAAATCAATCCCGTGGCTTATAGACTGAAGTTGCCAGCTACTTTCAAAATACATCCTGTGTTTCATCGCTCCTTGTTAACGAAAGCAGCCCCTCCCAGTGATTTACGACCAGAGGAGGTTCCAGGGGCACCCATTCTAGTGGATGGACAACCAGAATTCGAAGTGGAACAGATTCTTGATTCCAGAAGGAGGCATAATCAATTACAGTACTTAATTCACTGGAAGGGTTATGGGCCAGCTGACAGATCATGGGAAAATGAGAGGGATGTGCATGCCCCAGATTTAGTGAAATAATTCCATCAATGGTTTCCCCATCACCCTACGCCAATCAGTGGGGGGGGCACAGCATGAGAGAGGGGATGGTGTCAGGATGCAGGATTGGGGTACTGGCACTTCAGAGGAGGAGGAGGGGGAGGAGATCATTTTCCCAGAGTGGCTGCTGCCCAGCAGTAGAGACCTTGAAACTCTAGCCGATACAGACACAGACACAAACTTTTCCCAGGAACTTCCCACACTCACCCCCCTTCCCGAATCAGAGCAGTTAGAAATGGAAGGAGGGGGAATTCAACTCCCTCCTCAGCCAGAGAAAAGCCCGCCTGATGGGCATGGCCTCCACCCCCCTCTTTCCCCAATACCAGAGGTAGAATCCTCAGAAGGGGAGGGGGCAGCGCTTCCCCCTTCACCACGAACCCGGAGAAAACAAAAGAGAGCAAGGGGGAGAGAGAGGAGGGGTGTGGAAGAGAGCACCTTGAGGCGGAGTGAGCGAATTCGCACCAGAAAGCCCCCTTTATAAGGGTTAGGGGGAGCAGAGATTCCTTGTTCTGTCAATCTCTTGCATGTCGCTGGACACGTGTTATTGTGTTGCTTCATGAGAAGATGTAGTTTCTGTTTGGATATTACTTTAATAAAGACTGAATTGCTTTCAACCACTGGTCTGGTTCCTGAGTTCAGTCCTGGGCACGACAAGTAGCGGTGAAAGTATAATATTCACAAATATTCAAAATATGACAAAGTTTCCAAGTTCACTCTGCAAACTTTGTGCAACACATTCTGAATTTGCATTTTGAATGATATTCTTGCTCTCCAAATTTGAATAATTTAGACTTATTTATTGCCATCCCCTGTTAGTGTTGATTTCAGCAGGCTTCAAATAGGAGATCTCATAAAAGTATCACAAATACTGTCAAATACTTATTGGGTTGGATCCGGACTGCTCGTGGATAGCAGGGTCGCACTCCCCCTGTCCTTCTCCCAATAAAGGTGATCCATCAGGGTGACCAAGGCTGATTCAGACCCATAACCAGGCCAGAACCCAGATTGGAATGGAACACAATAAACTGTTTCATCCAAGAGTACTTGCAATTGCTGCACCATAACCCTCTCAATCACCTTCTCTAAAAAGGGGGTATTTGCAACAGGGTGGTCACAAACCAATGGGTCTGGGGTGGGCTTTTTTTAGGAGCAATCAGATCCCACCCACTTTCAGGATGGCTAGAGCCACTCCCTCCAGCAACTGCGCACTGATCACACCCTGGATCAACTTGATCAAACACCTTTGGCAAGTTTTAATAAGCTAAGAATGGCAAGGGTCAGGAGGACACGTTGCTGGCCACATTGTCACAAGCACCTTGTGCATGTCATCAGGCTGCATCAACTGAAACTAATCCAAAGAAGTTGCAGCAGATGTTGCACTGGACACCTCACTGGGGACTATAGTAGATGTGGATGGGGCATCAAGATTGCTATGGAGGCGAGCAACTTACCCTCAAAGTGCCTTGCAAACACTTCACAGAGGGCCTCTGAAGGGTCCAAAACTCCATTTCCTGGAGTTGATGTCAACAGACCCCTGACAATCTGGAAAAGCTCCACTGGATGGCTACTTGAGGATGTGATGGAGGCAGAGAAGTGGGCCTTCTTTGCCGCCCACACTTCCACACAGTAGGCACAGTTATGATGTTTTACTCATGCCTGATCGGCCTCACAGCATGTCTTTCACCACTTGCGCTCTAGCAATCATCCAGCCTGTTTCATTGCCCTTAGTTGACTGGTGTACCAAGGTGCATACCGGGCTCCACAGTTCTAGAGATGGCGCTCAGGGGCAACCATGTCAAGAGCCTGACATGCCTCACTGTTCCACAGCATGACAAGGGCTTCAACAGGATCACCTGCTCCATCTACTGGGAACTCACCCAGGGCATTCAGGAATCCTGTGGATTCCATTAGTCTCTGGGGTGGACCATCTTAAATTGTCCACCACCCTTGCAGGGGAGGATCAGAGCCATACGTCTAAACTTCACCAGGAAGTGGTCTGACCATGACAATGGGGTGACATCCACCACCACCCCATCTCTGCCTCTGCCAGCTCAGTCAGAGAAGCTGCTGGCCAGCAGGGTAGACGGTACACCAGCAGCGACCGTAGTTTACTGTCTCCTTGGCCTGACACCAGGTGCAGGCCCTCACCGCCAGCTCCAAGACAGAGTGGTTTCCTGGTGACAGAGATGGAAGTTCTGTAGACCACAGCAACTCCTCCCCCCATCCCTGTAGCCTGTGCTGGTGTTGCACTGAGTATCCAGGTGGGCAAAGCTGGGTCAGATCAACTCCTCCCAGCTCACCCACCCAGTTCTCGGTAATGCACACCAAATCGGCACCTTCATGGATGAGAGTGGTCTTATTGTGTACCAATCTGGCATTAAACAATGGCACATACAGGTCAGTGGGCACAGCAGATGAGCAATGAGGAACCCATCTATAGGTGGAGTGGGAGCGAGAAACAAGGTATAGATAGCCTTGCCTTCGTCTTTACTGTTGGAATAAGCAAGCTTGCATGCCACCCCCTTTGGTAGATGTTCCCTCTAACCAGTATTGGGGATATCTCTATGTGTTTGTTTACCATGATGTAACTTCCTTAAAGGGTGGGGTTATTTACCTTCTTCTTCTTCTTCCTTTGTCTGGGGATATTGATCCTTTTGCATATTCTCCATTAACCTCTAGTAGGAGCATCCTCACCAATGACTGAAAATGGACTGAGACTACAGATTATTTCTGTCTAAGCTAGAGCCTATGTTTTCTTAAATGTATGAAGGTCATGAGTAAATATTCTTTTATTCTTTTTACCTAGAAGATTGTCTCTGTTTAGTTGTTTGATTAACTAGTATGTCTGAGAGAAGGTGTGGGACTGGTTATTCTCAAAATCTGCTGTTGCATTTATACTTTGCTAATAAATAGGACTACACATTGTTCCTATTTCATTGAAAAACCAAACATTTACAGGCCTCCAATAGGGAAGACTGTGGGGGAGGAATCAAAACCTGCCCACACCTGAGACATTTGTGATCCCACTGCTTAGGGTAGGGGTGTGATCTTTACTTTCATTTGGTGCTCCTTTATTTTCTCATGTAGCTCTTGTAATAAACATCACTGGACACAGCCAAAGGGCTTCTCATCCATCTATACTACAGATTAATAGTTTACAAAATAAAATCTACATTGGCGACATACATAAAAACTAAAATCTTTTCACATTTACTGCACATAAAACTCAACTCAGTTAAAATCAGTAACAATTATGTTAAATTCCATAGCAAAATTCAGCTGGGCAACTCATGTCACCATATAAGTAATATAAAAGTGGTTATCTAATAGTAACTACCACAACATTTTGAGGTATTTTATCCAGGTGCTAAAAAATAATGATTGATAATACATTTCCATTGGGTCAATATATAGAGGGCAGAATGGTGAATAGTGAACAATATCAGTATGATTGCATCCAAAGACACATTTTCTATTTTGCTTTGGGGTGCCTTTACACTTCCCTTCAAGATAAGCAGCTGGCATTACTTGGACTCTTAAGTCCCTTAAAGGCCTATGTATCTGGGGGAAAGTGAATTTTTGAAAATAATGTGCCCTGGTATGATCTTTTTTGAACTTAGCATACTTCTGGGAGAGGCACATATGATTAATGACTGCACAATCTTTCTGTGCATCATAGCGAAAAGCCCAGTCCCTCAGGGCACAATGATGGTCTAAAGCCCAAGGAGCTTTCAATGATTTATAACCTGCTAATCTGTTATGACATCTCTTCATTTCAGTTTAGAAGGACTAGTATCTGACAGTTCATTTAGTCTGAACCAGGTCAATATTCAGGTCAACTCTAGCTGGAATAGATGGTAACTTGAGTCCAGTTCTAAGAACTGATCTAAGCTGATGGTATTCCTTAGATAATTTTTTCTGCAGAATTTCTCCTATAGAAGTTAGTGGAACTTGTTTACTAGAATAGGACAAAGTAACTACAGCTTGAACTACTGAGGCACACTACTTCACTACTAATATAGGAAACATGGTAAAGTAGTATCAGTGGTAAACCTTTCCTTTCAGTTAAATGAAGAAAACATGGAATTAATGGGGTCAGAGCCATCAGTATTAAGAACATAAAGCGAGTAGTTCCATTATTATAAATTGACAAAAAAGTAGATGTTACTAATGGAAACAGCAATGCTGGTTGGGCAGCCCAATTCTGTGGATTGGCTTAAGCACTCCTCATCTCGAGGGCCACCAAACTTCCCAGAAGGACCTCAGAAACCCCTCTCTTTTCTTAGGAGTAAATAGGTCAGTCCTCACTTTCATATCTCCCCCAAAGTGGGGAGTCAAGAGCTCTTGGCCAAATGTACCGTATATTCCGGCGTATAAGACGACTGGGCATATAAGACGACCCCCCAACTTTTGACCCTGACCCCCGTTTAAAAAGCCAGCGTCCCTCTCCCCTTTCTTCCCTGCGTGGCCAGCGCCCCCTTGCCCCATAGCCCGCACCGACCTGTGGGTGGGGATGTGCTGCACCCCGGCGCGGCCTTTGCCCACCAAGAAGTGGACGTCGCTGAGCACCTCGTTGTTGAAGAGGAAGGCGAAGCGCTCCTGCACCTTCGGCTTCGTCGCCTGCCAGTTGTAGGCCAGCTCCCGTGGCGCCAGCGGGCCGGAGGCGGAGGCGGCGGTGGAGGGCGCTGAGGAGGAGGCCGCAGGGGCAGCTGTCGGCAGCGGGTTCCCGCCTATGCTGCCTCCCGCTGCTGCTGCTGCTGCCGCCGCCCGGTGGTTGTGTGTCAGCGGAGGCGCCGGCGCAGCCTGCGGCGGCGAGAACAGTGAAAGCGGCCCGCCGTTGGCCGCCCGAGGAGGAGCAGCCACTGCCACCATGGCCCCGTCGCTCGCCTGAGCATCCGCGGGTGGAGGAGCAGCAGCAGCGGCGGGAGGCGGCGCAGGCGAGGCCGCCACGGAGGAGGAGGACGCGGGAGGCTGCTGCTGCTGCTGCTCCCCACCCCGGCCGCCATTTTGTGACGGAGGAGGAGGTGGAGGAGGCCGCGCAGGGCGCCGCCTTCACCGCGGTGGAGGAGGCGGAGATGGTGGGATGGAGGAGCAATGGGGATTCCCCTCAGGGGAGAGGACGCCGGGCCAGGCTGCGAGCAGGAGAAATACCGTATATTCCAGTGTATAAGACGACTGGGCGTATAAGACGACCCCCAACTTTTGAGAAGATTTTCCTGGGTTAAAAAGTCATCTTATACGCCGGAATATACGGTAGCTGCTAATAACAAGGTTGCTATACAATCCTAAACAGAGATGTAGATGACATCTATTTCTATTAGACCAGAAACTAATATAATACTTTATACTCAAAAAGTCTTACAAAATGAGAACAGCCCTAACATTCTGTCACTTGTACAGCACTACAACTGCATGAATGTGTCACAAGACCTCTCCGCATCACTTCCAAATTGCCCTTTTCTTTGTATCTAGCAGAAAATAAAATGTGCCTTAGAATTATCTTTAGTTGCCAAATGTCTCTTTGGTGCTGAAGGCATCTCTATGTAATTTAGAATGCTCAAATCAAGCTGCTCAAATGTCTTCCAAGGGGGAGATCGTGCTCCTGGTCATCCTTACATGACATGCTGTTTCAAATGAACAACTGTTTCACCATGCAGTTCTGGGCAAGCAGACAGCTTCAAGGGAGAAAAGGTGGCCAAACCACACACCACTGCTATCTCTCAAGAAGTGTGTATACATTAACTTCTAATTAGACAGCTTTCTGCAACTCACATGGTGTCCCGTCCCCCCCACTATCTTATGGATTTCAAAAAGAAGAATTGTGGTGCTCAGGGGAAAGTTGTTACAGTCCAATAAAACCAATTTAGCTTAACTGAGGCCGCATCTGCACTATAAATTTAAGGCAGTATCATACCACTTTAAACAGTTGTGGCTTCCCCAAAGAATTTAAGGGTGCTGAGAATTGTTAGGAGACCTGTACTCCCCTCACAGAGCTACATTTGTGAGAGTTCCCTGGGAAGAGATATTGATTGTAGGAATGGAAGGATCTGTCCATTTCTGTTCTCTCAGTTTCTCCAATCTTAAATTTAGTTCTCCACGAATCTGCAGCTTTAAAAAAAATTCCTTATGAAAATCCTTCAGTATTTGAGTGCAAATTTCTCCTACCAAACACTCTTTTGTATGCAGTTTTGACAAATGTACATATTTTTGCAAGCAATTTCTCCTATTTTTGTATGATAGTTTCACCAATATATTCATTTTTTGCACATTTCTCCCCAATATATGCATTTTTGTAAACATTGGTTGGAGAACATCACAAAATTGAGATAAATGGTAATTTTGAAGGATGACTGTGTTTCAGTTCTCATATTGTTTGACAAATTTGGCTTTAAACAGGAATTGAATCGAATTTCTCCCCCATCCCTAAATTATTGTTACACCACTCTGAAAATTGTAGCTCTGTGAGGGGAATAGGGGTCTCCTAACAACCCTCAGCACCCATAACAAGTTACCAGGATTCTTTGGGGAAAACCATGACTGTTTAAAGTAGTATGATACTGATGTATATCTTGTGCTATGGGGTTCTGTAGGGTACTAACCTTCCCCAGTGCTGTTTAACATCTATATGGAGCCCCTGGAAGCAGTCATTAGGAGGTTTGGAGCAAGGAGTCATCAGTAGGCTGATATCACACAGCTCTATTTCTCTATAACATCTGAATTAGGAAAGGCCATGAAAGCTCTGGATCAGTATCTACATGCAGTGGTGGACTGGATGAGGGCTAATAAACTGTGCTTGAATCCCAGGAAGATGGAGGCTGTTTGGGTGAGTGTCTGGGAGATAGGCAAGTTACTTGTTTTGGATGGGGTTGCATTTCCTCTGAAAAAGCAGGTGCATCATTTCGGGGGTACTCTTGGATACATCTCTGTCACTAGAGGCTCAAGTGTCCTTTGTGTGCTTTTTATCAGCTTTGTCTGATTCACCAGCTATGGCCATTCCTGGATGAGGATAGCCTGACCAATGTAGTCCATGCATTGGTAACCTTGAGACTGGATTACTGCAATGTGCTCTATGTGGGGCTATCATTGGGCTTGGTTTGGAAGCTCCACCTGGTGCAGAATGTGGCAACCAGACTGGTAATGGGGGCACATAGCTGACAATAAGTGATACTGCTGTTAAAATATCTGCACTGGCTAAGTATCCACTGCCAAGCCAGGATCAAGATTCTTGTATTAATGTACAAAGACCTGAACATCTTAGGTCCAGGATACCTTAGGGACCACCTGAACCCTTATATCCCACCTTGATTGCTGAGATCATCTACCAGAACACCATTGCTCATCATCTGAGTTGGCAAGGCTCATCTGACAACAATAAGAACTCAAGCCTTTAGTGCTATTGGCCCAGTCCTCTGGAATGCTTCACCAATAGAGATTGCACAGGCCCCTTCTATTCTGATTTTAAACACCTGCTAAAAACTTCTTTATGTCACCAGGTTTATCCAGGCAATTGAGACAATATCTTTCTACAATGGTTGGTTAACTGATTTCTGATTTTAAATTTTATATGGTTTCATTCTGTGTTTATGTTGTTGAAAACTGCTTTTTTAATGAATAGTGCTATGTAAATATTTTTATAAATGCTTAAATATAAACTGCTTTGTGAGGTCCACCTGAAAAGCGGTACAAAAATGCCTTAAATAAATAATAATAAATTATAAATAATATGCATAATGCAGATAGGGCCTTATAAAACAGATAAAAATACAGCATATCTTTAAAATACCTAGGGAGTCACAACTTGGGCTGTTCACTTACAAAAGTGCAAGTCATGTGAGCTGGAAACTCTAGAATCCATTGGTAGAGAAACTTCCACAATTAGATAAACTCCAGAATGTGCCCGTAGAGTGAGACGTTGTCAGCAGTTTTATGTCATTATGCAGAATTTATTTTTGGGTTTTTTGGGGGGAGTATAAGATACAGTAGTATTCCCATTTGATTATGGACTTATGTTTGAAGTACCCAAAAAGACTTAGTTGGATCTCAGCCTTTCTCTTTAAAGAAGCTTTTCACAAAGGCTTCCATCCTGGATTTTCTTGCTATTTCCCCCCCAGTACAAAACAAATGCAAACCGTACTGAGGTTGAACTGCTGTTGGAAGCTAGAATTCTTACACAGGAATGTACCTTATCACATATCTTTTCCAATGTGAGAGGGGAAAAAGTTCGATATCATCTGAGGAAGAAAAGAAATTCTATTTTTTCCAATAGAATTTTCTTTTTCTGTTTGATTTCTGTATCCTGGAAGCCATTTAGTTGTGGAAATTCAAGATAATGGAAACTATCTTAAAAATTGCGAATGCATCCAAGTTTAACGTCCTGTCTGCGTGACTGTCATTCTTAGGGCTGTTCAGTTTTCTCCCAAGCCTTTCTTGTAATCTCTGAACATAACAATTATCTATACAGTTTCCTAACACAAAGAAAGGATGTATTTGAGATATGCATTGTGTGTGGTAGGCATTGTTCAGTAGAGCAGCTGACAAAGAAAGAACTGGCTTATTTGATATCAGACACAAACAGTATAAGACTAATGGAAAACATTCCGCTTTTGTGAGTGTTTTCGGACAGCAATCTAATGGGGAGGAGCATCTTTAAGTTACAGCAGCTCCTGTACACACTGACTGGAGGTGGGAGGTTATGTACAGTATTGTGCTGTTAGTGATTAATATATGAAAAAATGCTTTCTGTAACTCCATAAAGTTTTGCTTGTATGTTTCTGCCAATGTCACTTATATCATCTGGAGGAATGCTGTCAGTTGTTCCACATGTTGCAGAGACCTGGATGGCCTCAACCAGGACAGTTAGTGTCTCTGGTCCCATGCTGTGGAAAACTCTTCCAGCAGAGATTCAGCAAGCATCCTCACTTTTGACTTTCAGATGTCTCTTGAAGACTTTTTATGCCAACAGGTGTATGCAGGTGTCTAAAAATGTCTTGAGTAGCCAGTCAATTTAATAATTATTTTCTATTACTCTGATGTTTTATGACAGGGCGGTATATAAATACTTTTATACTGTAAATAAGCACACAAACATTCAGCACTGAAAGTTCACCAGCCAGCTCATCACTTCAGCTAATTAACACTATCATGTGCCACAAGCTGCTGGCAAGTTTGTACAAAAAAAAAAATGTCTTAAGCAGTAGCTACAGCTGTGAACGGTAGGGAGTAAGATGTTTGAAGCTCACTTCCCTTTTCTTTTCTTTTATAAAACCATACTCCCTGAGAGTAGGTGGGGATTATTGCCTTCAAAGTGTGTGGAGTTATAGATGAATGGATTATAATAAAATGTTGATTGGATTGATGTCTGGCAACCTGGTGGCAAACTACTACTATCTATTCACCACTTCAGGGCAATGCAAAAGCTTTTTCCTCTTCAATCTCCTCTAGTGTGCCCCACATGTTGTCACCTGCTCATGTCTTTGATGCTCCAGATATGCCTGTTTCTGCCTGTAAGATGTTGGAAGGAAAGGATATGACTGACAGATCAATTCAGAAATCTCATCAGTAAAGCAGTGTGACTGCTGTGTGCAGCTTGCCTGAACAAAAATGACCTTAGAGATGACTGTATATTGTATTTAATACAGGCATGCCACATCCCTAATTGATTGGATTTGGACAAAATTATAGAATGTTGGCAGGTGATTTAAGATAGTTGCTGAATTATTATTATTTGGGCAAAGTTAGAGAGGCAATAAAATAAAAGCAATAACTTTTAGAAGTAAATTACAGAGATATGAATAATACTACAAATAATATTTTATTTATTTATTTATTATTTGATTTATATCCTGCCCTTCCTCCCAGTAGGAGCCCAGGGCAGCAAACAAAAGCACTAAAAACACTTTAAAACATCATAAAAACAGACTTTAAAATATATTAAAACAAAACATCTTTAAAAAAAGCTTTAAAAACATCTTTAAAAAAAGCTTTAAAAACATCTTTAAAAAAAGATTTAAAAACGTATTTTTTTTTAAAAAAAGTTTAAAAATGTATTAAAAAGCAATTCCAACACAGATGCAGACTCGGATAAGGGCTCAACCTAAAAGGCTTGTTGAAAGAGGAAGGTCTTCAGTAGGTGCCGAAAAGATAACAGAGATGGTGCCTGTCTAATATTTAAGGGGAGGGAATTCCAAAGGGTAGGTGCCGCCACACTGAAGGTCCATTTCCTATCTTGTGTAGAACGGACCTTCTGATGATATTTGCACAGCGCAGTGATTGACTGGGTACATTCACTAATAGGCAAAAACTCTAGCTGTTTAAAAACGTACCTATAGCCCACAGATTTTTCTTTCAGACTTTAATATTTCCTACAACAAACACAGATTGCTTTTTAGAAGATGTTTTAGAATCACTAGCAGCTCGAGAAAACATAAACAGCAGTATCCATCAGGTGTAATGGTATTGGCCTCCTTTGGGTTCTGTCAGGTTTTGGGTTGAACTGGGGCTGTTGGGATGAGGGGTGCACTAATGGTGGATTCCCATTTTTTTTAATATAAAAATGTGTGATCTGGCTGTTGCTTGTATCCATCCCTGGCTCTGTGGAATGCCCTGGATCCTTGTGTGGCAGAGACCAGAGCCAGTGCATTTCACTTGGGCCACATTCAAACCATACATTTATTCCACTATAAACAGTCATGGCTTTTCCCAAAGAATCCTGGGAAGGGTAATTTGTGAAGAGTGCTGAGAGTTGTTAGGAGACTCCGATTTTCCTCACAGAGCTACAATTGCTAGAGTGGTTTAAAAGTCAGTCCCTCTTCCCAGAGAACTCTGGAAACTGAAGCTCTGCAAAGGCAAAAGGGTTCTCCTGACAATTGTCGGAGCCCTTCACAAACTACCTTTCCCTGATTCTTTG
Source organism: Rhineura floridana (assembly GCF_030035675.1). NCBI lineage: Eukaryota > Metazoa > Chordata > Lepidosauria > Squamata > Rhineuridae > Rhineura > Rhineura floridana. Next base: position 76,596,630 of record NC_084486.1, on the reverse strand, counting down.
GGGAAACCATGACTATTTAAAGTGGAATAATAGTGGAATAAATGTATTATGTGAATATGGTCTTGGAGATGGGGTAATATCCACATAGCAGTGGGCATTTATATATTCACAAAATTGGGGGTGGGGGTCTGCTCCCTTGTGGTTTGTTAGCACCTGGCAGAAGCTAATCCCATTATGTCTGCAAATCTTTCCCAGAACCCCATCTGATTGCAGACCTTGTGGCTTTGTGCAAGCTCCTGACATTCTGAAGAACTCAAAAGTTTCCTCTCTATTTTGTAACATTTTGGTTGGTCCTAATAAAGGTAGCACTCTACTGTAGATTTTGTATTAGTAGCTTGAGGAGATAGCTACCCCAACACATCCTTCACTATTTTCCCTTCCTGCTTAATCAGTTAAACATTGTTTTGTTTTGTTTTTTAAAAAAACATATACAGCAGAAATATCTTGCTTTCCATTAAGGTTTTTAAATATCTTCCAGCATGGAAAGGGTTGACGACTCAGAGAGATTCTGGATGCTCTGTGCCATTTTGTATGGAACACAGAGAACTCAAGTACCAAAACTTGCCCCAAAGCATTTCTACAATGATATTTTGGGTAGAAAAAAACATAAATTATGAAGTATTCTGAAGTCAGAGAGCTGCTGCTTCCATGAATCATTTTGATTACTCAAACCAATGGTGAATAACATGTAATTAATTCTAAATGACTGCCCTTTTTGTGTATATTTTCTTCTCCAGTGGTGTGTACTGCAGTGCCAGAGTTCCATCAATCCTCACAAAATCTGTCCACTAATAGTATGGGAGAGGACATTGGAGCATGTTTTACTGCAGTATGTTAATTATATATCAAACAGATGACTAATAAATATATAAAAATAAAATAAAAACAGCAATGCAGGTGGCATCATCATTACAATGCAATCCAGTCAAACTGACAAAAACTTGGAGAGAGGTTGAAATATTCTGCTCATATCATATTGGAACAACATGTTAAACAAATTCTCAGTGAATAACAGCTGCAACGTTCACATAAATGTTGCCACTCTGTGATGTTTCATAAAATATAATGGTCCAGTTATGGGTTATGTTCTGACAATTTTGTTAGACTTGCTCTCTGCCAAGACATGCCATTGAATAAGAATGGGGCCGTAGCAATTCTGGCAAGAAGTAAACCTGCGCCATCATGTTCAATATAGACACAGTTATAAACAAAAGGCTCCAGAATAATTTATTTTCTAGAATTCTGTCTTTCTCTTGGTTTCTCACACATCCTTACCTACAGGTTTTATTGAGAATAATAGCTACCTACAATGAGATTCAGTTGCCTAGGGTCAAGCTACCAAATGAATCACCTAACAGTTGGTTTTTATTTTAATAAAACCAAGCAACCACTGCCCCCCACCCCAAAGGACTGTCCAACTCAGAACTCAGTTAGATACAAAGTTATCTCACTAGGATATCACTACCTATTAATTCAGTCGAACTAATTGGAATTTGCAGAGCCAGGATTTTTTTAGCTAACTACACTTTGGGCTCAAAAAGAAAAGAAAAGAAAAGAAAAGAACATTTTAATAGCTTGTCGCTGTGGCCTGGCCACAGTGCAACTTAAAGTGAGTTTGTCAGGCCTCCAGCTGTAAAAGAAAGAAAGAAAGAAGTTGGGAATGTAAAAGTATATTTCACATTAATTGTCTTGTAAAACCTTCACCCGCAAATTGTAATCATGTCACACATCGGCTTGTTATCTGCATTTGGGACTTTTGACAGAGAACTGGAAGAAAAAGAAAAAAAATCTACACATAGAGTTTTGAAGAAATAGGTATGTAGGGGTGCCAGCACAGAGCGAAAACAACCCAGGTTTATTTAATATGGGTCAGACCTCCGTGTGGAACCCATTTTCAGTGTTGAGATGTATGTTTTAACATGAAGAAGGTACATCTGATCTAGGGTTGCCAGGTTAGAAATATCCCCAAACCCTGAGATTTCAGAGGCTGGCCTAGTGATGTAATTAAGCATGATACATTAAGCATCAACCACAGTTGCTTGGAGCATACCACTCAAACAAAAAAAAATCTCTGATTGGAAATGAAGATAGAAACCTCAGCTAAATGAAAGTGTTCCCAAGTTCAGCTGAAGTGACGGGATCATTCCTTCTTATCTGCTTAGGGAGCCCGGGTAAGGAACATTTAATCTAGTCTACTTGCTTCTGGCAAGAAGAGTTTAAGTGCCCTCAGGCCAGGCCAGTCACCAGAAGACCATTGTAGGAAGAAGAGAGCCTAGGGTTGTAGAGGTGTTAGTTGGGAGCACTCAAGAGTAAAGATGGATGTCCCTGAAGGCTGCAATTCTAAACACACTTACTAAGGTTGCTGCCCTGGGCTCCTACTGAGGGGAAGGGTGGAATAATAATAATAATAATAATAATAATAATAAGCCCCATAGAACACAGTGGGACTTACTTCTGAGTAGATATGGTTAGGATTGAACTCTTCGTAAGGCTCGACTAGGGATCCTTGGCAAATATATCCATATCAAAGCAGGGTTGGCAACCCCCTGCCTGGAATGCCCTGCCCCTGCCTTTTAACGTGGCTGCTCCAAACTTCTTTACAAACTTGACGCTTCACTGCAGAGAGAGGCTTCAGAAATTAGTAAGAAGATTCTCTACCCTTTCCTGCCTACCCTCTGGGGCTGCTATAAACTACCTTTGACAGCCAACCCAATTCCAGAGAGTAATAATTGCCAGGGAGAAAACATACATGGTTTGGTCTACCTTCACAGGCAGTAGCTTGGGAACAACGACAATTGCTGCTGCACCTCCCAGTATGTGAATTCTCTTTTACCACTATTGGGCAAAAAACAAGCCATCATGCAAACAACAAGGTGCATCACCAGTGGGTTTAAGGGGGTTGACTGAGTGCATGGAAACACTCTTGTTGCTTCTATCGATGTAAGACAGTGAGGTTAGAGGTAAACTAAATGCAAGTAGAAAAATAAAAATAAAATACAGTGATGATTTCCTAAATTCAATACCATACCAACCACAATAAGATTCCTATGAGTAAGACAGAAAACTCAGCATCCCACAACCAGTCAGGGTTCCTAACCAAAAACCAAAACTAAAAAAACCTGACAGCCAGTCAGCCAAGGTAATAGAAATCTCTGTGCAGCACAAGCTGACCCAGGGGTTGCAGTTAGTGCAGAATCCTGCAGCACGATTGCTGACATGATTGAGAACCTATCAGCATATAATACCTCTGAAATCTGCACTGGTTGCTGATTTGCTACCAGGCCAAGTTCAAGGTTTCCATGTTACAGATGCCACATAGTACTTGTTCTGCTCTTGTAAGAAATTTCATCAGGCAGGTGATTTCATTGTATTCTTTTCAGCACCTGCTAAAATGTAGAATCATAGTGTGAAATCACATACTTATTGAGACATAGTATGAAACAATATTTAAATAAACATGACTATCAAAGGTCAGCAACTGTTTTATACTTGCTTTTATGGTTATTGGATTTTAACTATATTTATTTCTTGTTTTGAGCTGCCTTGGTTTCTAATCAGCAGCCCTACTCCACAGGGTTGTCGAAAAGACTCCATATATATACACACACTGGAGATGTAAAAATACATACATCCCATATAATAGTTTATTTTCAAAACCAGTCAGTCATTGCAGAACATTTTTTTTAAAAAGTCAGTATTAAGTTTCCTTCCAAATAAAAGCAGTGACACCTAAGTAAGCCCTGCCTAATTGCTTTAAAGGTAGGATTGGAGGGAGAGAGAAAGATTTACAACACAATCCTTTGCTATGTTCACTCAAAAGTCCCATTGATTTACAGCACAATTTATCACTCTGAGTAATAACATCAAGCAGGGCTCCTAGGTGCAAATCCAGAGGTAGTATTTATAGGTATTATATTAGGTATAATTAGGTAGTATTTATTAGTATTATACATGTTACATGAAGCATCACTGCCTTCTTTGCCAGTACTTGAATTGTTCAAATTACCCATCTTCTCATCTACCTGCTTTAACGAGGAACACCGAAGAGCCTTAGTTGGAAGTCCTATTCACATATGAGGCCAGTGCATTGGTGGGACTGCACTAAGAAGCCCTACTTACTGACATCCATCACATGCACAACAACGTGGATGTCTTCAGGGAGGGAGCTTTCATGCATGACTCTGCACTGTGTGTACATCGGCTCAGTGCTGATGCATGGCTACTTGGTGTGGGCCTGATTGCTGCTCATGCTTTGGTCTTATGCTAGGGTTGCCATATTGTCTGGTTTACCAGGCTTTACTTGGATTGTAGCCATGCTACTCAGTGCCCACTTAGCCCATTAGGTGGCCTGGATTCCTACCTTTCATTTTTTTTTAAAAAAAGCAAGTCTCTAGCCCTTGTAGATTCACAGATACAAGCAAAATGTGAAGGCAGATACCTGCCCAATTTCTATTACCACCTTCCATTGTTCTTAATCAATGAGGGACATGACAGCTGTCCTGGGACCATCAAGAAGTTTAGCTTGCCTGCCTGCTGCATATGCAGAATCTAGGCAGTTAAAAAAAACTGCACATGCTCACTTGATCAACATGTACAGCTCTGTCCCTTATCCAGAGACTGTAGATCGCTTTCTGGCTGAGAGAAGCAGCCTTGATCTCAGTTGCTGCTGTGCCTCAGGGTATGTGTTTTATGTGGAGAATACAATGGAAGCATCTGCCTGCCATCATGGAGGATGGAATAAATGGGCTTGAATTAGGGTTGTCAGGTCAGAAGCACCCCAAACCCTGAGATTTTGGGTCGGGCCCCAGTGATGTCATGGGGTGGGCCCCAGTGATGTCATTAAGCATCAACACAGTTGCTTGGAGCATAAAAAATTATGTGATTAGAAATTAAGATAGAAATCTTAGCTAAATGATGGCATTCCCAGGTCCAGCTGAAGTGATGGGATTATTTCTTCTCACCTGCTTAGGGACCTTTGTTAGGGAACCTTTAATTTAGCCTACTTCTTTCTGGCAAGAAGGGTTTAAGTGCCCTCAGGCCATGCAAGTCACCAGGAGGCCATTGTAGGAAAAAGGGAGCCTAGTGTTGTGGAGTTGTTAGATGGCAGCACTCAGGAGTAAAGATGGATGTCCCTGAAGGCTGCAATTCTAAATGCACTTACTAAGGGACTAAGCCCTATGGAACTCCAGGACTTAATTATGAGTTGTTATGGTTAGGATTGTGATGCTGGTAAGGCTAGGGATCCTCTGCAAAGATATCAATATAAAAGCAGTCAACCCCCTGCCTGGAATGCCTTGCCTGCCTTTTAATGTGGCTGCTCCAAAATTCTTTACAGACTTGACCCTTCACTGCAGGGAGAGGTTTGAGAAATGAATAATAGTTAAGAAGATTCTCTACTTTTTCTGCCTACCCTGTGGGCTGCTATAAGCTCACTTTGACAGCCAACCCAATTCCAGTGAGTAATAACTGACAGAGAGAGAACATACATGGTTTGGTCTACCTTCACAGGCAGTAGCTTGAGAACAACAGCAATTGAAGCCACACTTCCCAGTATGTGAATTCTCTTTTACCACTATTGGGCAAAAAACAAACCATCATGCAAACAACAAAGTGCATCATCAGAGGTTTTAAAGAGGCTGAGCTGAGCACATGGAAAGACTCTTGTTTCTTCTATGAATGTAAGGGAGTAAGGTCAGAGGTAAATGAAATGCAAATAGAAAAAGAAAAACAACAGACAGGGACAATTTCCTAAATGCAATATCATGCCAACCACAAGATTCCTACAAGTAAGGCAGAAAACTCAGCATCCCACAACCAGTCAGTGTTCCTAAACAAAACTAAAAAAATCCTGGCAGGCAGTCAGCCAAGGTCACAAAAATCCCTTTGCAGCACAACCTGACCTGGTGGCTGCAGTACGATTGCTGACATGAGCAAGACCCTATTAGCAAGTACTACCTCTGCTCTGATATCTGCACTGGTTGCCAATTTGCTACCAGTCTAAGTTCAAGGTCTGCTTTCCATGTTACAGATGCCACATAATACTTGTTCTGCTCTTGTAAGAAATGGATCCTTTAGTGTGGCAGCACCTATACTTTGGAACTCCCTGCCTATTGACATTAGGCAGGCTCCTTCAGTGTACTCTTTTTGGCACCTGCTAAAAACATTTTTATTTAGGAAAGCCTACGCAGGCATGTAGAAGCTATTATGGTTCTTATCTGTTTTTAACTCATTGTTGGTTTTAATATTTTGAATGTTTTAAAATACCTATCTTTAACTGTTTTTGCCAATAATTTCATTGTTTTAATTCCTTCTGTTAACAGCTTTGAGGTTTTTGACAATGAAGTGGTATATAAAAGTTGTAAATAAAATACTGTTGCGCACCTCCCCAATCTCCGAGCAGTGAGATATCCGGGGTCCCTGCGCTCATCCAGGGTTTGGTTTCCTTTGGGAAGAAGGTCAGCAGAGACTGCGGTGTCTTTATGAAATATGGTTTATTTACACACATTCCAACCTGAGCTTAGGATGGAGGGGGTTCAAGGCATCAGCAGTCCAATATCCAGCTTTTCCATCAGGGTTGCAGGAGGCATCTTAAAGCCATGGTACAGAGAGAGAGAGCCTCTCTGTCTGCCTACAGTTCCCAGCCATTCTTCAGAGACCATTCTCAAAAACATTCTCAGCACAAAACGTCTGCTAGCCACCAGGAAGGGGGAAAAGGCTCTCCTGAAGAGTCTCAATGACAAAAGGTTCTTCCTGGCCCATTCACCTGTTGCTGGGCAACCGATAGGCCCATTATCCTACCTGGCCACTCTATTAGCTTAACTAAGGAGAGACTCATCTGACCAGCACAGCGAGTTCCTCATTCCAAGGCACAGGATTCCAAATCAGAGGCTGGAAAGGGGATCCACAGGGATCATCCATTCCAACCCCCATGCTCATAACACTACCCCCTTCTCTGAAAAAGGTCTGACCCAGACCTGCAAACAAACAACAGAATAACAGCTTTCCCTACAAAGAAATAACAGGCACAGGTTAGTAAGACATTGAAATATACATCATTAAAAGCATAGTCATAGAAATACAGTTGCATTCCCACACAGGTACAAAAACAGTCCATTCCCTTACAGCACTTTCTCAATAAATTACTCTCTCTTTAGGCTTCCTCTTCTTTCTTGGATCTCCCCCAAACAGTTGTACACACACCCACAATTTAACAGACACAGAATAGCAAATCTTAAACATTAAAACCTTATTGCAAAAAAACCCAAACTATCAGCATAATTCCTAAAAAAAATCATTACACTTCATATCCCCAAAGCATGCAAAAAACACAGATCAACAGCATTTCAAAAGGCAATATTAAAACCATCAGAAGACTTCCTACAGCAAATCAGTACAAATCAGTACACAGTCCCATAAGCATAACCCCCACCCCCAAACCATGCGGTTGCCCACATGACCCTTTGTCTTGGGACTTCATGGAGTTCCCAGTCCAAGCTGATCCCTGCTGCTGCCTGCAGGGTCTTGGGACTCATCTCCAGGAATAGATTTGCTTCCTCATCAGCACATGGCAGACTGTAGCCATTTTCTTCCCGCTCTCTGCTCTGGGAAAAGTCTTTAAGCCACTCAACTTCATCTCCTGCCCCAAACTCCAAATCAAAGTCCTGCCACAAGTCTTTGACTGGGGGCATCTTCGTCAGGACTAGCTGGCCTAGCCCACCCAGGTTGGCAGAAAGAAATCTTCTCTGCTCTCCCTCACAATCTCCAGCGTGAAACATGGGCCCGAACAGAGGCAGGTAACCCTCCCAGTTTCTCTTGCCCTCCAAACTCACAGGGTGCTGGGTGCCTCTCACTGCTGGAATTTGCTCAGGGACTGCACCCATCATAGGAGCTGCATCCCACCCTATAAGACCATTATGCGGCACCCAAGGGGCAAAGTCAATTAGGGATTTTATCTCACCCATCTCTCCAGGCTCTGGGAGCTCCTCTTGGACTTGCACTCCCACCTCAGGCTTCTCCTCCTGCACTTTTTCTTGCACAGTCATCCCTCCAGGCATTGGTAGCTCCTCTCGCACACACACCTTCAACTTTTCCTCCTATACTTTCTCTTCCACAACTGGCACACCAGGGGCAAAGAAATCTATCAACAACTGTTGTTCTCCAGCCTCTCGTTCACCTTTCTCCAAGGCCTTTTCTTCCTCCTGCACTACTTCTTTAACAGCAGGCACACATGGAGCAGAGTAATCTATCAGCAGCATCTCTTCTCCAGCCTCTACTCCACTTTCTTCCGAGGCCTCTTCCTCTTCATTTTCCAGCCTGTCCTCCTTCAACTCTTGGGGCTTCACTTCCAGATTTCTGGTGTCTTCCCCCTTGGCAGGCTCCTGGACAATCACAGCTTCTTCCTTCTCCGCTACTGACTGCAACTCCTTACAGTCCAGTCCCTCCAGCTGCCCATCCACTTTCTGGATCTCTTTAGCCACCCCAGTCTGGGTGCACTGCAGCTGGTCTCCTGGGTCACCCTTGACCCCTTGTAGTGGCTGATCAGGCAGGGCTCTCATCTCCTCACATGAGGTCTCCCTTTCCTCTCCCAAGAAGCTTCCAATCATCTCCCCCATTCATTGCCAGTGCTCCCGTTCCCCCTGGTGCTCTCATTGCCTTTGCTGCTGGTCTGCCTGCCTCCGCTGGAAAAGCAATTCATCTGTTCCAGGAGGGTTGCTGTTATCTCCTCTATCTTGACTCAGGCACACCTTGCTCCCAATGCTTCTACCAGAAAACTCAATCCCACTGCTAACACCAGTGTTGCGTGCCTCCCCAAACTCTGAGCAGTGAGATTTCCGGGGGCCATGCCCTCATCCAGGGTTTGGTTTCCTTTGGGAAGAAGGTCAGCAGAGACTGCAGTATCTTTTTGAAATGTGGTTTGTTTATTTACACACCCCAAATGCCATGGTGCAGAGAGCCAGTCTCTCTGCCTGCCTTCAGTCTCCAAGCATTCTCTAGACACACTCAAACTACAAGCCTCTGGTGGGCTCCAGGAAGGGGGGGTTGCTCTTCTGAAGAGTTTCAATGACAAAAGGATCTTCCTGGCCCATTCACCAGTTGTTGGGCAACTGATAGACCAATTATCCTACCTGGCCACTCTATTAGCTTAACAAAGGAGAGACTCATCTGACCAGCAGAGCGAGTTCCTCATTCCAAAGCACAGGATTCCAAATCAGAGGCTGGAAAGGGGATCCACAGGGATCATCAATTCCAACCCCATCCTCATAACAATAGATAAATACATTTTGGAGTCACTGTGGCCCTTGGGTCTCTTTTCTCTTTTAGGAATAAAGGAATCTGCCATATACCAACTCAGTATTAATAAGAAAAAAAGGGGGAGAACCCCAGAATGTCAAAAGAGGGAAATTATGCAGATTTTTTTATTGATTTCTATAAAAGAGAATAAATTTCTTTCAAATTAAATACCCAACGCGTTTCAGCCCTACACAAGGGCTTTCATCAGGGGATTTAAGTTGTTAAAGTGCTTTATTCAATAGAGTCTTCTGTCTCACTTTTGCTATGAATTTAAGATATGCAGAGGATACCATACTCTTAGCAGTCTCAGTAGCTTGTAGGAACTCTATAGGTATGCCATCTATTCCTGGTGATTTGTTTCTTCCAAGAATTTTAAGAGCAGCTTTCACCTCACATTCTAAAATTTCTGGTTCTTCATCATATGGTTCCTCCGTGAATGAATCTGTCATCATTGCATCTCTTTTATAGAGTTCTTCAGTGTATTGCTTTCATCTTCCTTTTATTTCATCTCGGTCAGTCAGTGTATTCCCCTGTTGATTATTCAATATCCCTACTCTTGGTTTAAATTTCCCTTTCATTTTTCTAATCTTTTGGAATAGGGTTCTTGTTCTTCCCATTTTGTTGTTCTTTTCTATTTCTATACAGTAACTATTGTAATAGTTTTCTTTGTCCCTACATACTTGTTGTATAGTTGCATTTAGGGTTCTGACCGTATTTCCATCTCCTTTTGCTTTTGCTTTCCTTCTCTGTTTAACCATTTGAAGAGTTTCTTCAGTCATCCATTGAGGTCTTTCTCTCTTTTTAACAAGAGGTATTGTCTTTTTGCATTCTTCCCTGATAATGTCCCCGACTTCAGTCCATAGTTCTTCTGGTTCTCTGTCAACTAAGTTTAAAGCCTCAAACCTGTTCCTTATTTGATCTTTATATTCTTCTGGGATGTTATTTAAATGGTATTTTGGCATTATGAGTGCTTTGAAAATGTAGGGAAAATAATAATGTACAACCGTAGTGCGAAATCAGATACTTATTGGGACATAGTATGAAGAAATATTTATATAAGCATGACTGTCAAAGATGTTTATTATTTACACAACCTGTAAATATTTTTGTAGTGCAATTCTATGCATGTTTACTCAGAAGCAAGTCCTGATGTATTTAATGGGGCTACTCAAACAGGGAAGCGTGCACAGGACTGCAACCTCAAATGATAAGTAACTTCAGTCATCCAACCCAAAATTCAGAATCATGCCACTTTGAGTTGTTTTGCACCTGTTTCATATTTGTTTTATGGTTATTGGATTTTAAATGGCTATATTTCTTGTTGTGAGCTGCCTTGGTTTCCAACCCTACCTCACTGGGTTGTTAGAAAAATTCCATGTACACATACGCTGGAGATGCAAAAATACATAAACCCCATATAATAGGTTATTGTCAAAACTAGTTGATCATTTTAGAATATTTTTTTTAAAAATCAGCATTCGTTTCCTACAAAATAAAAGCACTGACACCTAAGTAAGCCCTGCCCAATAACTTTAAAAAATAGCATTGGAGGGGGAGAGAAAGATTTACAACACAAACACAATCCTTTGGTATGTTTACTCAAAAGTCCCATTAATTTACACCACAATCCTAACCATGTCTATTCAAAAGTAAATCCTATTGAATTCAATGGGGTTTACTCTGGGTTTGTGGGATTAGCATTTCAGCTTTACTCCCAGAAAAGTGAGTAAAGGATTAAAGTTTCATATTGGGGAGCTTTTCAAACAGGCTATGAATTAGACAAATAAGAACATAAGAACATAAGAAGAGCCTGCTAGATCAGGCCAGTGGCCCATCTAGTCCAGCATCCTGTTCTCACAGTGGCCAACCAGGTGCCTGGGGGAAGCCCGCAAGCAGGACCCAAGTGCAAGAACACTCTCCCCTCCTGAGGCTTCCGGCAACTGGTTTTCAGAAGCATGCTGCCTCTGACTAGGGTGGCAGAGCACAGCCATCACGGCTAGTAGCCATTGATAGCCCTGTCCTCCATGAATTTGTCTAATCTTTTAAAGCCGTCCAAGCTGGTGGCCATTACTGCATCTTGTGGGAGCAAATTCCATAGTTTAACTATGCGCTGAGTAAAGAAGTACTTCCTTTTGTCTGTCCTGAATCTTCCAACATTCAGCTTCTTTGAATGTCCACAAGTTCTAGTATTATGAGAGAGGGAGAAGAACTTTTCTCTATCCACTTTCTCAATGCCATGCATAATTTTATACACTTCTATCATGTCTCCTCTGACCCGCCTTTTCTCTAAACTAAAAAGCCCCAAATGCTGCAACCTTTCCTCGTAAGGGAGTCGCTCCATCCCCTTGATCATTCTGGTTGCCCTCTTCTGAACCTTTTCCAACTCTATAATATCCTTTTTGAGATGAGGCGACCAGAACTGTACACAGTATTCCAAATGCGGCCGCACCATAGATTTATACAATGGCATTATGATATCGGCTGTTTTATTTTCAATACCTTTCCTAATTATCGCTAGCATGGAATTTGCCTTTTTCACAGCTGCCGCACACTGGGTCGACATTTTCATCGTGCTGTCCACTCCAACCCCGAGGTCTCTCTCCTGGTCGGTCACCGCCAGTTCAGACCCCATGAGCGTATATGTGAAATTAAGATTTTTTGCTCCAATATGCATAATTTTACACTTGTTTATATTGAATTGCATTTGCCATTTTTCCGCCCATTCACTCAGTTTGGAGAGGTCTTTTTGGAGCTCTTCGCAATCCCTTTTTGTTTTAACAACCCTGAACAATTTAGTGTCGTCAGCAAACTTGGCCACCTCACTGCTCACTCCTAATTCTAGGTCATTAATGAACAAGTTGAAAAGTACAGGTCCCAATACCGATCCTCGAGGGACTCCACTTTCTACAGCCCTCCATTGGGAGAACTGTCCGTTTATTCCTACTCTCTGCTTTCTGCTTCTTAACCAATTCCTTATCCACAAGAGGACCTCTCCTCTTATTCCATGACTGCTAAGCTTCCTCAGAAGCCTTTGGTGAGGTACCTTGTCAAACGCTTTTTGAAAGTCTAAGTACACTATGTCCACTGGATCACCTCTTCAACAGCCCAGGAAAATTTAAACTTGTTCGACTCCTTGTAATTAGAAAAGCATAACACATTGTAATGGCATTTAGATCTCCTATGCACAGAGAGACTTGTGCTACTGCTGAAAGTCATAAACTTATTTATGAGATTTTCAGAAAATCAGGAAAAAACAACAGATTTTTGGGCTTGCAATGGGTTCCTGACTTCATTTATTGGCTACAAATCTGAAAGGGCGGGGTTAGAGTAGCCAGCTATGAGTTCATTTAACAGATGTTCCAGGGGGGACTGATGTTTTGATGTATATGTCCAGGGCCAGTGCTGGCGTGTTCGGCGCCCCCCTGCAAATTATAAATCGGCGCCCTTACCTTTTATAATTTTTTTATTCATTTTTCAGTTGAAACTATGCCAACTGCTGAGTTTCCAAGCTGCTGAGAGTGCATGTGAATTTATTGGTTTTATCAATTTATTCTAATGCATTTATAGCCTGACTTCTAAAAAAGATTTTTTTTTCTAACAGGAGTCCCCCCTCCCGGAACTTCACAACTACCAAGTCTGCACCCCTGTAAGATTTTTCTTTCTCAAACAGTCGCACACACAGAGATGAGATGCCAGCTTTTTGGCTTTAACAGGCAGAAATCTAGCAGTCAAAGATTATCCTAACAAGGAGAGAAAGACAGGAAGAGTGTTTCCATGGTTGTGTTCTGTCTAGTTCAGCTGGCTAATTTAGAAGGCAGAAGAGAATGGCCCAGCCAGGGAAGTTGGTAACCCAAAGCAGTCACCTGCTGTGCGGGGCTCACCCCATTCCAGCTAGTGGGGAGAGGGGCCCCTGCTTAGAGATGACAGATTCATGGGGGAGGTCTCAGGCACCATCACTGTGGTGGCAGACAAGATTGCAGAATGTGGGCAGCAGATTGGTGGGAGGGCTCCTGCGATCTTCACAGCTGTGGGGCTGTCAGAAATCCAACAGAAGCAGGCTTCCCCATCTCTGCATGGCCAGGCAGGGTAAAGCCGCACCTCCTGAATGTCTACCTGACAGCCCCACACTGAGCTGTAGCCACCCATCCCTCTTTAATCCCACTTCAATATAGTTACCACCCTTCAGTACTGAGGCGGGGCCCTCTGTCCATGCTCAGCAACACCCTCGTAGTCATGCTGCACAGAAGCCAGGATTTCTCCAACTGAGAGGCAAAAATCTCCCCCCCTCTCAGAGAAACCCTCCCGCGAGGCAGAGAGAGAGAGACAAAGTGCGGCTGACTTGGGGTGGAGGGGCTGTTGTTTTCTCCCGGAGCACACAACTCCGAGCACAACAAACTACCACGAAACTGTCTCTCACTCTCCGGGGTAGAGAGCCAGGAGCACGCGTCTTCTTACTTGCTCAAGAAGCCAGCACTCTTCCCCTGGCCCATGGTGCATCCCTTCCTGCCCGTTCGCCAACAGCACTCGCTGGAGAAGGAGAGCCGGCCTCATGCAGCCACCACCAACTCTGCCTGGAGCCATCAAGGGCTGGAGGGAGGGTTGGGGCAGCCTCTCTGATCTCCCCCTTGAGGCGCCTGAGTGCGGGAGGCAGACAATGCCAAAGAGCTGGTGGTGTGGCTGCTGCCAGCGTGCTTCAAGCGCTTGTTCAAAGGCAGGGGCTCGGCAGCCGAAAGGAGCCGCCCCACGGGGGTGTCCTTTGGGTGCGATGGGAGAGCTGGGTGGCCCACTCTGGCGGAGCCCTCCCAGTCCCGCTGAGGAAGGAGGCAGTGGCTTGTCGAGCAATAGGAGCAGCTTGGCCACCCACTCATGGGTGCGCTCCCTTTCAGAGAAGTTTCTCTCTCACGTTGTGCACATCGGGCAAAGGAAGTCAGAGCTGCCAGGCGCCTCTGGCGCCCCTCAAGCATTGTGCCCTCCTGCCATGCTTACCTTGCTTACCATGTTATGCCGGCCCTGTATATGTCTTGAACCAGACCACCTACAAACTTAATTTTAAAAAAATGAAAGCTGAGAGTCCAGAGTTTAGGATGACTTACCTGGAGACCCAGAGAGAACCCAAAAATCCAGAGTCTCCGTGCAAAACCTGATGACCTGGCAACCCTAGCTTGAATCCCCCCAATACTCCCTCCCCTGAACAAATACAAGATATAAAAGCAAGCCTCGCTGTAGAAAAGGCTGAGACATTAGCATCAGAAAAGGCTAAAAAGTATTTTTTTAAAATACATATCTTTTTTCAAAATGAATGGCAGGCATCTCCCCACCAAAGATCACCTTATCTCATTTCTGCATGTAAATGTTCAATACATTCTCAGCAAACTTGCACAGAATCCCATTTCTTACCTCCTGGATTAAAAAGCAGAGAAATTCACTAATAGGCCAAAAAACCTTGCGGTTTAAGGACATACCTATAGCCAACAGATATTACTATCAAACTTTGAAAAGCAGGGAAATTGGGCAGCTATAGTGAATGCACCAGGGAACAGGAGACCTAACCTCCTCTCTAAGATATTGTACTGCCCTACACATTTGTAAAAATGCAAACACAGTTTGGATTGGTCTTTTACAGTCCAATCCATTTCCTGTACAGCTTGGAAGAATTTGGTAATGTGCCTCTGAACATATAGTGAATGGTGGCAACACCTGCAATCTGCCCAAATAACAGAAACAAGACATGTGCTGTGCTGATCTTGTTTTACCAGGGAGGAAGCAACAATATTAAAACAGTTGATATAGTTCAGATAGTCACTTTAAATATGTTTGAGCCCAGTTGCTGCCGGGCCCAATTCAAGGTGATGGTTTTGACCTTTAAATCCCTACATGGTTTTGGCCCAGTCTATCTGAAGGAGCGCCTCCAGCATCATCAGCTATGCCGCCTAACAGATTGGCCTCAAAAGACCTTCTCTCTATCCCACCAGTCAAAACAGCTAGACTGGTGAGGACCAGAGAGAGGGCTTTTTCCGTTGTGGCCCCCACCCTATGGAACTCCCTTCCAAATGATCTCCGCCAGGCCCCCTCTACAATGAGTTTCTGCCGGGCCGTGAAGACCTGGCTCTTCAGGCAGGCCTTTGGGGTGGGCTAGATTTTACCATTATCGCTTTTAGATTTTAATGTTATTGTATTGGTGTGTCATTTTGTGTCATTTTGTTCATTTTGTATGTCGCCCAGAGTGGCTGGATGGCCAGCCAGATGGGCGACTAAGAAATCCAATAAATTAAATTAAATTGATTTGATTTGCCATTTTAGTGGTTTCCTATAGTAAATCATTTTCTTTTGCTTCTTTTTATGTGAATATGTGAAATACAGCAACACTTTGCAACACTAAAAAAAAAGCTCCAAAAGGCTGAAAACATGCATCTTGGGCAGGCCAAGTTTGTTTTTTCCAACAGCTAGAGTCTTTGCTTAAGTAGTAACATTGTAATCAGTCTGATTTTACATTTACATTACTACTATGTGAACAATATAATTGTTTTTCAGTATTTTCCCCACCTTTTTATTCTACTACAGGCACATGTAGTTTCCCACCCAAATTTAAACCAAAGCTGTCCCTGGCCACATCCACACCAGACCTTTATTTCACTTTGGACAGTCATGGCTTCTCTCAAAGAATCCTGGGAAGTGTAGTTAGTGAAGGGTGCTGAGAGTTGCTAGGACATATCCTGTTCCCCTCACAGAGCTTCAATCAGAGTGGCTTACTGTTAAACCACTCTGGCCACTGGACCTCTGTCACGGGAATTAGGAGTCTCCTCTCAGCATCCTTCAGAAACTACACTTCGCAGGATTCTTTGGGGGAAGCCAGGCTGTCTAAAGTGAAATAAAGGTCTGGCATAGGTGTGGCCCCCTGTTCAGGCAAGCCAAGCAGCTGTGAGTCTGTCTTTTGGAACACTGACAGTTGGTTCTTACTGAGCATGCCCAGGCCTATCATTGACTTTAATGTTAAATTTCTTAAAGTAATTAAAAATCAGCTAGGCATATTTTTAACTTTTAAACTGCAGAAGATGAAGATCAGAGTATGGGGCAAAGTCAGTAATAGGATTACAGGTATTCTGTGAACATGGCTGATTTTTAATTAATTTCAACAAATTATGAGGACACTGACAGAAAGAAGTCCAATAGGGGTCTGGTTTCTCTCGCTCTCTTTTTACACTTTGAATTCTCGATTCTCTCTGACTGTACGGTGTATCATCATGAAAACTTAGAGGGCTGTTAAGCAAGTGTTCTGAGTTCAGGACTGTAAATTTTGTAAGGCTTTGTTTTGAAATGAGCTTATGGGAATCATCAGAATGGCATGCGGGTGCATTTTCAATTTAACATTGCGGAATGTGAAAAATCCATGCTGACTATAGTATACAGTATAATAAATATGTTTACTACTATTTCTACTTTTGGCAGGACTCTGTATAAACTGTATGCTCAAAATACCCTGATGTTCATGTCAACCTTGATTCACACCAAGATTCTGTTCTTTCTAGTGGCATCTTAAATACTTTAAAAATAGAATACACAATTCCTATTGACTTGCTTATCTTCAATTTACTGCTCAGCTTGGGTAACTTCAGGTACTTCAAACTTGGGGGGCAGGAGTATAGTCTCATGTTGGAAAGGAGTCTATGACAGCACTGCTACCTTTGAAGCTAATTAGAAAATATTATTGACTGAACTGATAATATTGACATATTGATTTCTATCTAACTACAGGATGTAGTGGTGTGTTCATTTCATATTTCCTAATTGTTGGTACAGACAACCTCTCAGTCACAGTATTGCTTTTAATTGATATTTTGCTGGCTTTTTGTTTTATGTTAGATTTTATACTGCTGCCCTGACTTTTTTTGTTTGTTTCTATTTTGCGTTTTTATTATGTTTTTATATTGATTGTGTATTTTTATTGTTTTTATTATGTTTGTAAGCTGCATGGAGCCCATTTTTTTAACAGTGGAAGGGCAGGATATAAATCCTCTTAATAAATTAATAAATAAATATTCCATAGCATTGGAAACAACTGGATAATGCAACTATTAATATGTTTATTTTGCATAATTAGCAAATTATATACATAATATGCCAATTAGCCTGCCTGGATTTGTGACACTGGAATATGGCAACCCTATCTTGTACAGGTATATAACTTCTTACAGTTACAGCCATGTACTTAAATTACTGTGATATGTGCTAAATTATAAGCTGCTGCCATTTATTTTACCACTACACCAAACTGAAGGAAGAGATTTTTCAGCCCTTGTCAGCATCCACCATTGTGATCTGGCCACAATATTAATGCTCTTGACAAGTACACAGCTGTGTAGATAATTCTAACAATGGTACGTTCTGATCAGGTAATTATACATATGAATAATGATTTTGCACAAGGTATACGTATCATAATGGCCTAAGCTACAATGTTTCCAGGGATGAGTGGTTTTGGAGACCTCTGGCATAAGACATGCTGAACATACTGGAGAAATAGACATTTTTGTGTCCTAAGGCAAAGATGAAATATGTCAGAGCTGCCCAGTTGGGTACACAGGATCTGAAGAGTTTGCCAATTAGTTTCCAACTTGTTATGGGTTAGAAAAAGCCTGTACTCTTCCTGTGTAGGCTCTGGGAATTTGACACCCTCTGGACAAAATCTTTTCAAGGATTGCTTGCTCTAGCTGTGTTCTTCTCTTGCTCTTGCTTTACCCCTCTATGTGTTTAGAGAAATATGTTTATCTCCCTGATAGATTGAGGCTTCCCTAGCTGTTGCTAGTCCACCCCTAATTGCCTCTACTCAGGACAGGGTTTTTGCTAGGTAAGAGTGGCCCATTGTCAAGGCTAAGCTATAGGCCACTGTCAGAAGTAAGCCAGGCCAAAGAACACACTAGGAAGTCATTTTGCTCAAATAATGCCACAGCCCACACAGGCACTTTTATATTACCCTTTCTGTCCAGGAAAGCCCAATTGCCATCCTTTGCAGGTGGGGAGACTTTAAAAAAATAATGTTAATTGCTAGTGACTGAGAATTCCTTTCATCTAAGTGTTTGACACACTATTGATGCAGGTCTTTCACCACAAATAAAAGACAACAGTCACAGCTGTTATATGAAGTCTGACAACTTTTTAACGGTGACAGGTGACTGTGTCCTATGTGAGGTGACCTAGTCAATTCTATAGCGAAGCAGGAGCAGGTATTCATTGCATCCTTGCTCTTGGGTCAAATCCAGCATACTAGCCCCTGCACCATATAGGTTTGGTGTGAAAGAGACGTCTAGAGCACAGCTGCACAGTGTGCAGCCTTCTACCTAAGAACCATCCAGCTTCTAAAAGTACTCCTGTCAAGTAGAGCCATTGCAAGTAACAACCAAAGTGGTTCTGTAGTGTATTTCCTATAGCCACTGTGAGAAATTTAAATAGCAGCTCAAGGTGGGAATTAAAATGGTGGCTGCCTGGCACTAAACGTTGGAGACAAAGGGATATCCAAAGCAAACATCAGAAAAGGGTATTGTTAGGGTCCTAGAGCCTTGGTGTTGCCCCAGGATACTTCACAGTGCCACTGGGCTTGAATACAATAACCTAAAGAAAGGCTAGAGAAAAGTGGAAGTAGTACTTAGGCTGTAGTAACCCAAGGAAGCAGATTCAAGCTGCCATGGATTTCTATACCCTTCTCCCCACAGGAGAATTTTAGAGGCCCAAGTGTATAATATATGAGATGAAGAATCCTCTTTCATCTTTGCTTCTCAATAAACAAGTAATCACAGTCCTGTTAGCATGTGGTAGTTTGTCGTGCAAGTAAAGATTGAAAGATCTGTCAATTTCAGTTCTCTCATTTCTCATTTTTCCAAATTCAGTTATCCACATTTCTGCAGCTATTTGTATAATCTTCATGAAAATTCTTCAGCATTTTAGTATGAAATTGTCCTACTAAACACATTTTCGATGCAGTTTTGACAAATGTACACATTTTTCCAAGCAATTCCCCCAAATATAATGCATTTTGTATGCTATTTTCACTAATAAATTCATTTTTATGCACATATTTCCCTGATACATGCATTTTGTACACATTGATTGGTTGGAAAACTGCATCACAAAATTCAGATAAGTGCCAATTTTGAAGGATGGCTGTGTTTCGGTTCTCGTATAGTTTCAGAAAGTGTGAATTTGATAAATTTGGCTTCAAATATGAACCGAATCAAATTTCTCTCCCATCCCTATTTGTAAATATCAGTTTGATGACAGACAATAGTCATAAGTGCTTTAAATGTTTACTCCAATGTCAGCCTCACCTAGCTGTATGATAAACTAACAAATCATTTTTGTTTTGTTTTGCCATCTTCTTACATGCAGTCAGTTTGGGAGCTGTTACAGTTTAATATCTACTGAGCCTTTCTGCCACAGATGTTTCACAGCAGTAGTAGAAATGATTAAAACGAATCAATAAAAGCACAGGAAGGATGCTGGCAAGTAGCTCTCCAATTAAATACCACCCAACTGTCAAAGGTCCCATCCAACAACAGACAGATCATCTGGTAAACTCATCCATCTGTGAGTGAGTCAACTATTTGCAACAAACAAAAATTGTTATGGCTTGTTGTTGCAGACATGTCTGTGAAAAAGGCTACAAGTCTATGCCGAAAGCTTCACTGTTATTCTTGAATTAAGTTACTTGCATGTAGTCCTTTTTTTCTGTTAACTGGTAATCAAAGTTAGCTCTTTTTGTACATCTTCTACCTACAGTCATCTGGAGTCAAGAGCTATAATCATGTTTCTTTCTTCTGTCACACAAGATAAGGCCAATTCTTTTCATTCTTCCTTTTATTAGCTTGCTTGAACAACTTAAGAAACAAGCCCTTTATAAATTGATGTAACTGTTGAAAAAAATGACATGGTTCATTTTTCTGATTTTATTTTAGAAAACTGGAGCCAAAACTAGACATGGAAAACATGGTTTTTCACAGTGTAATGGTTGTTCTCCCGTGAGGCCCACAGCACCCAACAAAATGTCCTTGGAAGACACACTTCTTAAGCAAACATTATGATTTCAAGCAGGAGTATGTATCAGCAACAAAATAACAGATTTTATGTTTATTATCTAAGCAAGGTATTAATTATTATCCATAATAATATATACCTTGTAAGGTAAGCAACTATTATTACTTCCATCTTAGACTGTGAAATACTGGTTTGCTACAGCCACCTAGTGAGTTCTTGGGTAAACTAAAGTTTGACCCAGGGCGATCCCTGGCTCATGGCAAATCATCCTAACAACTATGCACCACCAGTTGTTATGCAGCTTTCCAGCCTACTCTAGCAGCTCAGCCAGACAAGATCAGCCCTGTACCCAGGGTGGGGCAAATGGGTGCACAGCTTCCCTTAGAGCTGTGCTTTGCACCCCCTAGGATTTTTTTTAAATTGTCTTTTGTGACATAACAGACAATGTTAGCCTCCATTTAAAGAATGAAAACTTGTTTTAAGAATAGGAGCAATTTAAGAATAGGGTCCTCCAAAAAAATCAACTAAATCAGGCAGAGCTAGTGCACAACAAAAGCCTAATCTAGAAGAGCCCCCCAAAATCTTCCCACTCAAGACTTTCCCTGACTGAGGGTGAATTTTTCATGATCACAATCGCCCTATAATTACTTAAGTGATCCTGAACAAAACAGCCTACATAGTAACATAACCCTTGGAGAGTTACATATTATGTAATAAGGGCTAGAATTAGACTCCGCCCGTTAGACTTTCCTTTGATCTGCTTTTCAGTTTCAGTTTCAATTGTGTTCTCTGTCCGGCCAGCAATAATGCATGAAATATCCCAGATCCACTTTATTGGCACTTCTATGATTACTTTTTTTTGAGACAGGCCTTTGGGTTGTACACCACTGGGAATTCCTTTTTTTTAACTAGGGGGCAGAGCCCCCCTGCTGGCTTTTCTCACCAATCCCCAACATACCCCCAGGTACCCCCAAACACACACATACACACACACCACACACGTCCAAACACACACACACACACACACCCAGGCACCCCCCAACGCACCCACCCCAGGCACTCCCAAACATCCCCGGCACCCCCAAACACACACACAGGGACTTTCTCTTTGTCTCTCACACAGAGAGGCACTCACAAACTGTTTCCCTTCCCCAGGACTCACAAACCACTCCCCTTCCCTGGGCACTCACAAACTTTA
Organism: Rhineura floridana; assembly: GCF_030035675.1. Lineage (NCBI taxonomy): Eukaryota > Metazoa > Chordata > Lepidosauria > Squamata > Rhineuridae > Rhineura > Rhineura floridana. Next base: position 76,575,116 of record NC_084486.1, on the reverse strand, counting down.
TCGGCCTCTCACTTGCCCAGGCTATTGCTGCCACCGCCCCAGCTGCCTTACCTAGGCTGCTTACTGGCCTCCTGTTGAGGCTTCAGTTGCCACTGCGGCTGCATGATCTACTTACTAGCTTGCTCTCTGCCCCCAGCCTAAAGCCCAGTGCGGCTGCTGTTCACCTCCCATTTCTCTTTGCTCATTCCTGCTGTTGCTGCCGCCGCCACTGAAACCAACAGCTGGTGTTCATGCTGCACTTCACCTGCTTCAGCTAGTACCTCACCTGCCTGCTCCGCTTGCTATGAACGCCTCAGCAGCACCATACACCTGTACTGAAGCATTCATGGCAAGGGTGACACAATATTTCTATCACATACTTAGATACTGATATCTGTGTGGGTTTTTTTTTAAAGGGCATGTTTCATTCTGTAATTGTTGTATTTTATATGTGGACTTGACTTCTGGCTGAAAAGTGGTCATAAATCTGCAAACAAACAAATAAATCTGCATCTCCCTACCATATTCTGCACTTACATTTCAGCCGTCAGCATGCAGCTAAATAAATCATGTGCAGCAGGCTTTAAATCAAATTTGAACACACCAGCACCCAATTTCCTTAAGTATTTAATTCTAAAAGACATGTTAGAGCTGGATCAGCTTTGCCATTAAACAAGATTCGAGACGTAATCATTTGATTTGCAGAACCTAAAATAAATGAACACTTTTTCTTAATGTGAAAACAGTGTTGGAGTACAAACAAATATCAGCAGTAAATTTTCAACAAGCAGGAATTTATGGAGATAGTAATAATGATGAATAAATATGCATTTAGTTCCAACAGGACACTAGGTGCTTTATTAGATATATTGCACACTGGCCCTTCGCCAGTGAGCTAACAGTTTCCACACACATTAAATATTAACTTGGGCATGGAGGCATCTTTATGAAGGCAGACTGCTACAACCAGTGAATTGTATTAAGCTTTTTACAAGGTGATCCCGTGATCTTGTTGCAGTAGGCTAATGTCTGCAGGGCATCACAGTAGGTTTGACATCACTGTCACAGGAGCGATGAGCAGAGTTTCTTGCATTTCATGGTTTATTGTGTACACTAGTCAAAGGCCATGGCAAAAGAGAAAGAACAACTGATTCATAATAAATTAATCAAACCATAAAAAGATTAATGGTTTTAGTGTGAAATCATTTATATTTTCATTAGAGATGGAAAGTTTCAGTTCTCTCCGTTTCTCATTTCTGCAGCAATTTGCAAATTAAAAAAAATCCTCATGAAAATTCTTCAGCATTTTAGTATGAATTTCCCCTAATAAACACATTTGTATGCAGTTTTGACTAATATACACATTTTGCCAGCAATTTCCCCTCAACTAATGCATTTTTGTTATCACTAATACATTGCTATGCACACTTTCTCCTAATAAATGTGTTTTGTAAACATTGGTTGGATAAGTGCAAATTTCAAAGGATGGCTGTGTTTCAGGTCTCATATTGTATTGGAAAATGTGAATTTGATAGATTCAGCTTTAAATGTGAACCGAATAAAATTTCTTCCCCTTCTTCATTGTAAAAATGTTTTTGTAATATTAACATTTTACAGCATAAAGCAGGACCCCGATCATGCAGAGGAGTCTACTCACCTTCAATCACATCCTGCTAAAAACTGTCTGTGGACCTTCCCTGTGCAACATAGGAAAAGTCAGGGGCTGACTAGGAGAGCAATGCACACAAAGATGTTGGGGGCAGAACTTGCATGTGCACTTCTGACCTGTCCACTTTGAGTGTTCAGAGGGATACGCTTGTACACGTCTGTAGTTGCAATTGTGTTCTCCAACAGAACATTACAACATGAGAAACAGAGTAGAAACATTAATAACCACATCCTAATATATCTGCTGCCATCATAGAGACCTTGGGAGTCATCTAGTACATCCCTTTGCTCAGTGTAGGGTCTAGACAGATGGCTAGACAGATGGCTGTCCAGCCTTTGTTTAAATCCCTCCAGCAAAGGAGAGCTGGCCACCATCTCCTGAGAAGGTCTGTTTCACAGTTGTACAGCTCTTACCGTTAAGAAGTTTCTCCCAGTATTTAGCCAAAATCTGCTTTCCTGCAGTTTCCACCCTTTAGTTCTAGTTCCTGCAATACAAATATGCTCTCTCTTCTTCATGACAGCCCTTCAGACATTTGAAGACTGCTATCACTTCTCTCCTTACTTTTTTTCTTCTCCAGGCTGAACTTATTTAGCTCTTTCAATAGCTCCTCATGAAGTCATTTAGCGAATGTGCCCCCACTTTAGCCAAGCCAGATAGAAACACTGCAATAATGCAGCCCCAGTTGGTAGGCCTTTTAAAAAATATATAACTTTTGAAAAGGAAATGTAGGTGTAAAAGAATTACAAACAAATCTATTTTTCCATATCCCAGATATCCAAAACATTGAGTAGTAATTATCGAAATTGTCAATGCGTCTCTGTATGTTGCTGTTTATCTGTGAAGAAAACATTTTTATGATGAAAATATAAATAATTTCAAAGTGAAACTGTTAATTTTTTAATGGTTTGATTAATGTAGATGTACTATGAATCAGTCGTTCTCTTTTGCCATGGCCTTTGACTGGTGTACATAATAAACGGTAAAGTACAAAAAACTCTGCTCATTGTTCCTGTGACAGTGATGTCGAATTAGCTGTGGCACCCTAAACACACACTTTATTGAGATATCCTGTTTAGTGACAACCTGGAATTCAGAAGAGAGAAGAGAAGGAATTTATTAGTATCCACAAATGTCATGACATGTTTTGTGAGAATTGTAGCATCTGGAAAGAGTGGATGCTGGAAACTTGAGGCAAAAAATAACTCTAGATTCTTTTGATAAGTCATGTTGCTGAAATATTTCAGGAGTGACACAGCAGTATAAGTGAGTGAGTGAGTGAGAGAGAGTGAGAGAGAGAGAACAGGAGGAAAAATAGCCTCCAATGACCATATAAGGATTGATGAAAGCAATGATTTATCTATAGCAGGGTCACCAAACTTTCTGAAGCCAGTGGGCACATTTAGAATTTCCCTGTGGGTGCCAGTCACAAAATGGTGGGCAGGACCCCCCCTGCATCAATAGCAAAAAAGGTACCTACATCAGCCACTGCCATGCTTGCTCACAGAAAAATCCCTTTTGCACCTCTCCTCTTTTCAAAAGAGATGGAAGGGTAGGTATCCAATCCGGGCATCTAGTGAAATATGGGCATTTTTAAGGGAGTGTGAGCAGCATGGTGCAGATGTAATAGTGGTAACAGTGGATTGGTCAGCAATGCAGCCCCTCCCATGCCACCCTGCCAGCCACAACTGGTTGTAGTCCAAAACACCTCAAGGGCACCAGGTTGGCAAAGGCTGGCTTAGCCCTTACCAACATGAACAGCTTATAGCAAGTGAAATATGACTTCTGCATTCCCATCTTGCTGTCACCTAAATGCCTTCACAACTTTAAAAACAATTTGCCTGATTGCCGTAGAAAAAATAAAGGGATACACTGCCTGATCCAATAAGTGAGGTATGTGTGGACACGTCTCCATTCCCATTGCAGTGTTCATCAGGCACCCGTTTAACTGGTTTATTGGTTTTTCTGAAGTTGTTTGAGGTAAATTAAGTCATACTGGATATGCTTTTGGTCACTATGTAAGCAAAACAGTGTACTTTCAAATGACTAGGGTTGATTTACACAGGGATTCACATTCCCAGTCCAAGGACACCAACTGTTATATGATACTAGTTGCCCATGATCAGTTTCTGGACTAGTTGCTGGATTGGGGCCTTATACTAGGATTTCCATGTGAAACATAAAATTGGCAGGCCTTTAATTCACTTTAGCTGAAATCTGAGCCCCATTTACCTGGGAGTAGGCTCCACTGAATTCAACAGGACTTATTTCTTGAATAGACATGGGTAGGCTTGTGCTGTCAGGCTGCAATCCTATAGCCACTTAAGTGGGAGTAAAGCCCATTGAATCTAATGGATAGACATGTGAAATAGCCTATGTTGAACCACTAACGGCATAGTTGCAGTTAATAGTTTAACATAGGCTGCTTCACATATTACGTTTGCTGGTATACAGGTACATGCTGAAAAACATAAGGTGTGAGTGGCCATGTAAGTATTTTGTTAGGTACATACAACTGTTAGGAAGCAAATATTTTCAGCATCTTCCTGATATGCAAAATTTTCCTGATATGCAAAAAAGTACCAAAAGAACAATAATCATAGTAATAGTAACTACACATACGAACACAAAACAATAACTACAACTGAATAAATGATTAAATCAGAGGGTTTCTATAATTTACACATGACATAAACTCAAACTACACCTAAGTTAAATAGAATATATCTGTAACTTTACCAGGATTCTAGTTAAACATTCATATTTGCACAATAATTTGTTTTTTTCTTAAAAATAGGAATGTGGGCTTGGCAAGCTAAGCTTGGAGGCACTTGGCCCTTCAGGCCCAGGGAAAGGTGCCTGTGAGTGTCCCAGCTCTGCCACTGTGGGCTCTGTGATGTGTGTAGAATCTGGTTCAGAGGGTTCCCACCCATCAGCTTTGAGATTAGTGGTACCCTGGCCACCAGCATTAGACTCAGAAGTAAGGAACCCAGTCTGGCTTCTTAGCAGCTAACTCTGCAGCCTCTGATTCAGTGTCTTGGTCACTGCTGGACCCTGGGATCATGAGAGATCCAATAAAATAAACAGGGTCACACTCCCCCTCTCCTTCATTTAACAAAGGCCATCAACAGGGTGACCAAAGTAGTTTCCACTCCAGGACCAGATTGAAGCCCAATTGGAATGGAACAGTTTCATCCAAGAGTGTCTGAAGTTGGCAGATGACCATCTGCTGCACCTTGCTCAGGAAGGGCTGGAGATGTCAGCAATCAGCCTATAGTTGTTTACATCTTAAGGGTCCTGGTTAGGATTTTTTTCAGGAGCTGCCTAATTTGCACTGCAGAGCGTAGCGGTTGTGTGCAGGAATCTTGGTCTTCGGGATAAGCTGTGTCACCTCATCTCCAATGCCACCAGTTAGATTCCACACATAACAGTTGCCCTGCGAGAGGTTAGAAAGGAAGCGTCTAAGAGGCCCTCTGGAATTCCCTTCCTTTCGACCTTCGCCATGCCCCCTCCCTGATAGGTTTCTGCCGAGCCTTGAAGACCTGGCTGTTCAGGCAGGCCTACGGGATCCCTGGGGTGGGTTAGCTTTTAATACTGTTATTAATCAGAATTGTAGTGTTTAGTCTAATTATTAATTGTGGCCCTCACTGTTTTATATTGTATTTTATTGTATTGATGTACGTCGCCTAGAGTGGCTGTTAATTCGGCCAGATAGGCGACTCATAAATAAAATTTTATTATTATTATTATTATTATTATTGCTGTCTCCATAAAAGAGGCTGGTACCACGCCCTCTCTCAAGGAGGAATTTACAGCTTCCTGGGCACAGCCAGAAACCCCCAATGCAGATTCATTACCAATACAAATTCATATAGACTGGGCTCTGTCTTCTCTCACATAACACTCTTCTGATGTTATGATGCAATGGAAAGGCCCTGTCCCAAAAGCAAAATCTGTGAATGTGTGGAGTAGGACCTTCTAAGTTGTGGCACCAACTTAGAAGTTATTGAACTATCTCCTCAAACAGCTCAGTCTATAGTTTTACTTTTTACTGAAATAAAATAAAATACACATGTTCTAGTAAATACGATGGACAAATGTCAAAACCTGTTTCTGGGATGCAGAACAACTAGTGAAATTCATTGACTATGTTTGAACTCTATATATTGTTAAATCATGCACACGCAAAAATTGCAGTAGTATCTCTAGTATACCACTGTAAAACTGAGCTTCAGTTCTAGTAGTTATGGAGTGCCGCTTATCCTTTTGAACAGTTAGTATCCAGAACTACTTAAAAGACCAGTCATTCCACTAAGAAAGGAGTGCCAACTCCGCAGCTTACTCCTAATTGAGTAATAATGATGATGTGCATGGGAGTCATACACTTCAACTTGTCATTCTTACAAGTATTAATAAATCAAGAAGGAGATTAGGTACCATTTCCTTCCATTTTCTTCATATAAAATGCTATTATCAAATTACAGCCCTAGCATATCAATTACCTCTTGACTGTAAAAAGTAGATTTATGGGTGACCAGGGACTCTGGCCATTTTCATCATTAGCATATTCAAGATATATAACAGTGTGGATACAAAGATTTTGAAACTTTAGAATTCAGACATTTAAAATCAATCATTGAACACCAGTGATTTGAATATCCTAACGGTTAAAAATACCAGAGTCCTTGCTCAGTCATCAATCTGTTTTAAATTATTTCTTTATTCTATCCTCTTCTCAAAATATATGCATCAACACAGTTTTGAAAACAAATATCCAAAGAAATGGATGCCCAAGAAGGACTGGTTTATATATGGCCCCGTCTGCACTATACATTGAAAGCAGTATAACTTTAAAGAGTCATGGCTTCCCCTCACACAGCTACAATTCTCAGAATGGTTTAACAATCCCTCTTCCCAGGGAATTCTGGGAGTTGTAGCTCTGTGAGGAGAATAGGGGTCTCCTAGCAACTCTCAGCACCCTTTACAAATTACAGTTCCCATGATTCTTTGGGGGAAACCATGCTACTGCTGTAAATGCATAGTGCAGATGTGGCCTTTTCAGTTTTTCAGTTGAAGCCATGAGGGTTAAAACTAGGTATAGGAGTGAGGGGCATGCACACAAGCCCCGCCTCAATATTCCTGTATACATGGGATCCTCTCAGATGCATGCAGGTCTGAAGGGAGCTTCTAAGCATGTTTTGTGCAATATGCTTAGAAGTTCCCTTTGTGTTCAGTGTGTGAAGGTGTGAGAGGATCTGACATGTATCTGAGAGGCTTTCACATGTGGGGACATGGAGCAGGTGTGTGCCCTTTACACTGTTTAACCCTTGCATGTTCAGTTGAACACCCAAAGAGGTCTAATTAATCCTGTATAACCTCCTTGCAAACAAATCAGAACAAATGTTCAGTAAAGACCAGATATAATCTAAGCTTTGTGCAAGCAAATCAGGGTGAATGCTCAGTAAATAGGTCATCTGGAAGACCCCTAAAGAGAGGAAAGAATGGATTGTGTTATGGATTCTGATTCTGTATATTGCAACACTCAACCATAATACCATCAGCCTTCAAGGAGGCAATTGTAAAGCCCATCTTAAAGAAGCCCTCCTTGGATCCCCAAGTGTTAGATAACTTCCGCCCAATTTCGAATCTACCATTACTGGGTAAGGTCATTGAGCGAGTGGTGGCCAACCAGTTGTCAGCACATTTGGATGAAACGGATTATTTGGATCCATACCAATCGGGTTTCAGGACTGGTCACGGAACTGAAACAGCCTTGGTCGCTCTGGTTGATGATTTGAGGAGGGCATTAGATAGGGGAGAATCCACCTTTCTTGTCCTCCTCGATCTCTCAGCGGCTTTTGATACTGTCGACCACAGTATCCTTCTGCTTCGACTGGAGGGATTGGGAATTGGAGGCACTGTATTACAGTGGTTCCATTCCTTTCTCTCCGACAGGTACCAACAGGTAGCGTTGGGGGAGGAGGTATCAGACCCTTGGCCTCTCAATTGTGGTGTGCCACAGGGCTCTATCCTCTCTCCCATGCTATTTAACATCTATATGAAGCCGCTGGGAGCAATCATCAGGAGATTTGGGCTGCAGTGTCATCAATATGCGGATGACACTCAGCTCTATCTCTCATTTAAATCTTCACCAGAGTTGGCTGTGGAGACCTTGTCCAACTGCCTGGAATCCGTGAGTGGATGGATGGGAAGGAACAAGCTGAAGTTGAACCCTGATAAAACTGAGGTACTACTTGTGGGGGACAAGAGAAGGTTGGGTGACATTGACCTGAAGTTCAATGGGGTGAGTTTACCCCTAAAGGACCAGGTCCGCAGCCTTGGGGTTGTGCTTGATTCCAGGCTGTCCATGGAGGCTCAGATTTCGGCAGTGAGCCGGGCAGCCTGGTATCAACTACACCTCATACGAAGGCTGCAACCCTACCTTCCTGTTCATCAGCTCCCACTGGTGGTACACGCCCTGATCACCTCTCGTTTGGACTACTGTAATGCGCTCTACGTGGGGTTACCCTTGAAAACAGTCCGGAAATTACAACTGATACAAAATGCGGCGGCTCGACTACTTACGAATAGTCGCCGCCGAGATCACATCACACCAGTGTTGTTCGACCTACACTGGCTTCCAGTTGTTTTCCGAGCCCAATTCAAGGTGTTGATATTGACCTTTAAATCCCTATACGGTTTCGGCCCAGTTTATCTCACGGAGCGCCTTCAACGCCACCAATTATGCCGCCCGACAAGATCGGCCACACAGGGCCTTCTCTCAATCCCGCCAACAAAAACAGCCAGATTGGCGGGTACAAGAGAGAGGGCATTCTCAGTGGCGGCCCCCACTCTTTGGAACTCCCTCCCACAAGATCTCCGGCATGCCTCTTCCCTAAATGTATTTCGGAAAGCCTTAAAGACCTGGCTTTTTCAGCAGGCCTTCGGGGTATCCGGGGAGGGTTAATCGATATAACTGTAATGCCTCCTACCCAGTTTTAATATTGTTGTTGCAGATCTATTGTTTTTATTGTATTACTGTATTTTATTAATTGTATTTTAATAATTTTGTAAGTCGCCTAGAGTGGCCATTGGCCAGATAGGCGACGAAGAAATTAAATTTATTATTATTATTATTACATATATAAAGCAATATGCATTGGAAGCCAACAAACTGGAATGATTTCAAGAGGGAAGAAATACAGCTTATCTTTGGGCATTTTAGTTGTACTCAAAGTCAAACAGATACTTGGCATCCAACTATCTTTCAGTAAATGGGAAACTCTGCCACAACTCCTGGAAGCTATTGCTAAAGATAGACACAGTAAATATATATACCCAGGCTAGTTCTGTTTTCTTATGAATTTTAAAAACAAACTGGTGCCATATGCAGAAGGCTTTTGATTTTTTAAAAGCAGTTTTCAATAGTAAACAGTTAGTGGAAAGTTTAATGGTCTTTGTGGTATGCCACACTGCAGAGCAGCCTCTTTTACAGGCTGAAGCAATTATTGATAAATGAAGGATTGTGTTCCAACCCTTACTGGTTTTCACAAATATTCTCCATTAAGGAAAAGCCTTTGTATCTTCTGTATCTCAGTCCTGTCTTTGTTCAGAGTCTTCAAGCAACACATTAATTTCCTTAGGCAACTGCCATATGACACCCTTATATAATGAAAAAGTTCTGTGGGGGGGGGGTTTTGCTGCTTGTGAACTTGTTGCTGGTAGGGTGGGATTAGCCAGTCGCAGTGTGGGGCTGAGTAGGAGATTTTTGGGTGCTGTCTCCAGTGGCCAAAGCTGTCCTATTGTAGGTCATTGCTTCCTCATCCACCAAGGTGAACCAACAAAACAGAGCTTCATTCAACATTATGTGGTTCTCAAAAAAGAATTTTCAGAGGGAAAATTGTAGGAGACGTTCACATCTCCCTGAAGAATGTTTGGAAAATTCCCCCTCTCCCAATTTTGCCATCCACAATTAGCATGAACAAATTTTGGAGTCAATTCTCAGCCCTAATTGTTTTATTTGCCGGGCCCACTGAGGGGGCCTGAAGAGGCATTTTAAAGGTGAATTGTTTTTATGTAATTTTATTATTGTGAGCTGCCCTGGGTTCCTGTTAGGGAAAAAATGTGGCTTATACATTTGGAACAATAAGTAAGGGAGTTTATGGGAACTAATGCAACCAATCAAAGGTGTACATGGGGTAGGGAGCTAAATGTAATGGTGGGTGGAGTGGGTTGCTAATCACCTGTAGTAACAATTCACAGAAACACTGTCCCCAGAAATATTTCTGCAGACACTCTTGCAACTAACCTCTCACTGCTGAGAGGATTTGGGCAGGGGGAGGTATCCTGGGGCCTTGGTGGTGTCATCCCATCTAAAGCTGATCAGCTAGGATTGGTGGGTGGGGGAAGATGCAGTCAGGAGCTCCCTTGGCATACCTTAAAACCAACCAGCAATGGTCACAGTCAATTTATTTATATACCACATTTTCCACAAATACATTTGTGTTCAAAGCAGCTCACAGAAAATAAACATACAAAGTCATAATACATAATTAAAGTTATAATGTCACTGCAAAACACTGACAATTCAGTAATTAACAATTTATTTGAATACATCAAAACGTGAATATAAAACTTATCAGTAGGTTAATTAACAATGTCCAATGCCCTCACATCATAAAATAGCCCCAAAGTTGATGGCGTTAGTGCCCAGCAACCTTGCTCCCCAATCCTTGCAGTTCTTCTGTCAACAGCTGCCTTTTGACAGGCTCCTAGGGCTGGGGAGGGGGGAGCATAGCAGATGCAAGCATCTCTCCCTCAAGGACATGAAAGAGCCTCTTGCCCCTTCAGAAGTCCTTCTCAAAGCAGCTCCTTTATGAAGACTCCTAGGTCTGGAGGGTGGGCAAAGGAGGTTGGAAACAGCCATTCCCTGATGACAACAGTCCCCCCCCCAGTTCATAGGATGAGCCTGTGCTTTTAGCCAGGTTCCGGTTGACTATGTAATGTAGCAAATGGGAGATGTGTCTTTCTAACTCTTAATTCATTGCCTGGTGTTGACTTAATGAAATTACCCAAGTTGCTGATTGTTGCAGATCTGTGTACTTAGGAACATAGGAAGCTCCCTTATACTGAGTCAGACTATTGATCCAGCTAGCTCAGTAATGATTACATTGACTGGCAGTGGCCCTCCAGGGTTTCAGATAGGGAGTCTCCTTGCCCTTCCTGGAGATGCCGGGAATTGAACCTGGGACCTTGTGTATGCAAGGCAGGTGCATTACCATTGATCTATGGCCCTTCCACTACTTAATACAGCTGTGGTCCTTTATTAGTCGCATCTCTCTTTATTCTGTATGGGCAACACATGGGAAAAGGAAAGCAGCAATGTGCTTTTCTGAAGATACTGCCCTTCAAAAAATATTATTTGCGTATTTGTTCTTCTGTCCATTTCTAAATGGATTTGGTCATTATGTCACTTAACCTCTCCTGGAATATATTTGGTAAGGGGAAGAGGGGAATGAAGCATTAATTAAACGTTTTGTAGGGTCTTGCCCCTGTGGTAGATAAGTAGTAAAAATAATTGCCTGTAGCCTGTGAAATGTTGATTTCACATTCATTGATCTCCAGCATCAGTGCAAACAAGGAAGATTGTCTCCCTTATGCAAATGTTTACCTGGTTTCCATTACTTGCCCTGCCCTCCTTCATCCAGGAAAATACTATCAATCTCAGCCCAGAAGTCAAATAGCCTCTGTGTTTACACCCTTACAATTGGCGCCATGTCAGCTAGTGCTGCCTAATTTCTTAGTAACTATCGGACTATGTACAGTGGAGGTGTCAAAACTAAAACATGTTGACTTGTAAGAACCTAGTATAAGAATATATGTTGATAGTGTCAGTGGAAAATGACAGTGGAAAAGCAGGTTTGCAAGACAACCAAGCTTCTCAGCATAGTTAGTTTAAATGTCACTGTTTGAATATATGCTTAGACTAATAGTATGCTCTCTTATTATTCATTCAGTTTTTAAGTGAGTCAGTATCTTATATTTTTCAACGTATTAGGTTTCAAACCTATGTAAGAGCAGCCCTGCTGGATCAGACCAAAGGCCTATCTTGTCTAGCATCTTGGTTCTCACAGTGGGCAACCAGATGCCTATGGGAAGCCCATAAGCAGGACATGAAGGCAATAGGACTAATTTGCTCATGTTCCCCAGCAACTGGTATGCAGACAGAAGCCCAAAAGCAGGACACGTGTCCCTCAGCTGGTCTCATAGCCCTATGCTTTTCAGTCCTCTGAAATGAAATCTTTAGAGGCAATATACTTCTGAATGTCAAAGGCTGGGAGTAAACAACAGGGAAGGGGCTCCTATTGTGTCTTGCCTGGGAGCAGCCTGCTATTTTAATATTGCTGGAAAAAAGGATGTTTGACTGTATGAATCTTTATATCAGGGGTGGAGACCCTTTGGTCCACCAGATATTGAACTACAATTCCTATCAGCCCCAGTGAGCATGGCCAATGGCCAGGGATGCTGAGAGTTGTAGTTCAGCAACATATGGAGGGCTAAAGGTTCCCATGCCTGCTTTACATTGATTCAGAATGGTTTTTCTTATTGTTGTACTTAGTTTTGTCCCCATATGTTGGGAATTTGCAGAGCCTGTAATTAGTAGTGTAGTGGCAAATCTAGAAGTGCAGGGTCCCTTCATGATAGTCATGCTATGCCCCCTCACAACCATGCCCCCTCACTCTCTGGCTTGCTTGCTGCAGTCTCCGCACTGCTTCCCAGATGTGCCTTCTCCCACAACAGATGTCCTTAGCAGGCAATAAGAATGAAAGGGGAGTGTGTTAGCTACTGAGAAGAATCTTCTCAGTGGCTCACTCATCTCCTTTCACTGTGATTGGCTTCAACCAGTAGGAAAGGACAAGGAAGCATGTTAGAAGGCTCTCCTCAGTGGCTCCCTTTTCATGCTGATTGGTTCATAGGACGCTGGAGACATAGGGACCCTGCTGAGACCCTGCTCTCAAAAAAGTAAGGGGTCTAAGACCCCCTGAGACTCTGGATGACTACACCCTTGCCTGTAATTCCTTCTTCAGTTTTCCCCTGTTTCACGCCAAAGTCCATATATTTAAAAGCCCCATCCACAGGAACATGTGGGGCTTTGGCCACTGTTGGCAGGCATTGGATTGATGAGTTGGTGAAGGCTGTTAAAAACAAGAGGACTTCTAAAAGTATGGATCATGGAAAAGCCTTAGGCATCCGATAAGAAGGGAAAGAAGGCACAGGGACTTTGGCTGCCACAGTCTTCAAACAGGGGACTCTTTCCTACAACAAAGGCTGCCAACTGTCCAGAAAAAAAAATGATATGGATTGTTCTTGTGCTTTTAGCAGTGGCTTGACATGCAGAAATTAGCTGATGAAGCTTTTCACAGCGTGGAGATTAGCACTGTTCATGTCACAAAAGAGGGGACAGCGAGTATGTGTGATGGAGAGTATACTGCTTCTTCAGTTCTTTTGTAGAGAATGTACATTGGGGTAGCCAATTTGCTGTCCTCCAGATCTTCTTGGACTACAACTCTCATCATCCCTGACCATTGGCCATACTGGCTAGGGCTGACATCTGGAGGGCACCAGATTGGCTACCCCTGGTACATAGATACATGCAGAATAAGTGATGAATGTGAGGAAGTCAGGGACAAGACCTGCCACTGCAATCCCATTTCAACCCTCCCCATTCATACAGTAACTCTCCTTTGGGATTTTAGCTTTCTGTCAATTCCTGCACATTAAGCTTCTGTGAAAGACATCTATTAATAATATGCCAGCAGAAGCAAATTGCACCTACTTCCCAGAAACACTGGCTTGCTGTGACTGCCCTCAGGATGCAAGAGGATCCCAATGCTCACCTCAAAGAGGGCTAGGTTTTTGTCTTGCACTTCGTGCTCCATGCGCACATTCACTAAACACTTGAAGCTGCTCCAAGTGCCTGATGCTGCCTTGAACGCCACCCCTCCCCCCTTCCTCTCCCTTTCGAGAGTCCACAAATGTGGGACAAAAGAAGGAAAGTGGGTCAGTGGCAAAGGCACTGGATAACTTTCTCTCTGCTGGGAATGGATGTGAATAGCATCATTTTCCTGCTGGGGATGCTGGGGTTTATAACCCAATCCCACCCTCAATGGGAAAGGATGCTCTGCCAGTGATCTTGAGCACTCTACACTATCTCCTCCTCCTGATCATGCCCCATATGAGGCTTGAGAGCCCTTGAGTGGGATGGGGATGGGTGGTGGTCACAAGCATTTGCAAGGCAAGCAGAGCCTGTTCAACTGCTTTTGCAATATGCGGCTGGGCTCACAAATCTTCATTTGAACAAGGGCATTCTCAATCTGAGCAGTCCCCTTTAAAGACTCACAATATCCCTAGACTGCCTATTTGTTTCCCAGGGTTTCTTGCTTGCTGTAGAACAGGCAACCTTTCTTTTTTCTGTCAAGGGTCAAATTCCGGGGGGGGGGTGTTCATTGATGTTGCGTGGGGCAAGAACTCTAAGCCACCGCTGTGCTTTCTCTCTTTCCCACTTTCTCCCCACCCAGTGAGTTGCTGGGGAAGGGGCAGATTGCTCTTGCCAAGGGCTGATCTAGTTCCTTGCAGAGGGCTTTGAAATTAGGCCGAAGGCTGCATGAAATTAGGTTGGCAGCCATATATGATCGTAGGCCCATAGATGGACAACCCTGCTGTAAAATATGATATGTTTTGAAAACAGGTTGAAAACAGCTTTTAATAATTGTGAAAGAAAATTATGATGGAATAGTTCACAAGCAGCTTGAAGTGATATGGTTTAACTTTTTAACTTTTACTTTGGGAGACAGATAATAATTAAATGAGCTGAACTGGATAGAGCAGGTAATGTTCTGCGTAAAGCATGGAATATTCTGAACCAAGTCCTGCTAGAGTCCAGATAAAACTTGCCCTTTTTAGCTTGGTTTATTTTACAGTGTCTGTCTTTTAAAAAATTTCTGCTTACAGGAACAGAAAAAAAAAAATCCTTCGCAACCAGATCATCACATTTCTAAGAAAGGTAACTGGGCTGTAAAAAAGACTAGTTTCTGCAGTACGTTTCTTTCTTTAGAATAGTCTGAAAAAGTTCAGAGACTACAGTGTGAAATATTGCTTTCTATGTATAAACGTTTAAATTAAAATATGGCAATTACTTACCACCACCACTCAGGTATTAGTTAGGTCTGATTAGGTTTTTATTTATGACATTTTGCCAGGAGAGAAAGGGAAAATAATCAGTACCTCAATCAAATGCAACACCACCTCAATCTCTTCCCATGTAAGGTTGTAACTGGATACATTTTATGTCTCATCTTATCTACATAATTTAGAATCACTGGAAAGGAAATTTAATTATGCACATATTTCAACCATATTTCAAGTCAATATGCAAAGGAGTCAGGAATAAAAGCTCAGACAACAGATAAAATTTGCCTGAAGTCATGGAAGCATTCCCTGCCCCTGACCCTCTGATCTCTGAATATTAACAGACTGTACTTTTGTAAATTTAAAAAAATCATGTCTACGAATTTTGAGATATTTGTTATTTCTATTTTAAAGGAATTTTTTTTTCATTTCCAAAATGTGCACCCCAAACTCTGCTTTTCGTTATTTGTAAGTAGATGCATACATGTGTCCAGGTTAGGAATGGGAATTATTGGCTGGTGCTGCTTCAAAACCATTTCGTTGACATAACAGGCAGTATTGATTTGAGTTTGTTCTTTGTTCGCTGCCCGCTGCGTTTACTAGTCCAATATTTCCCTCCCCCCAAAATTGATATTAATCTTGATAATTTGAAAGGAAATATTGATAAAGGGGAGAGAGAAAGATCGGTACTGCTATGCTGTAAGGAAATCAATAAAAGAACAATATATTTAAGAGGGGGAAAAATCCAGTGTGAGGAAAAGCTGCTGAAGTTTGGAGCAAACAGGATTACTCTGAAAGTTGAAGAATATACGGTCCATTGAAAAATCCAATGAGAAATCCTAATTCAGCTGAATTCTTGTCCATCTCTAGTCCAGTTCCCCCCCCCCGAAGCTATAAGAACTAGTACATGACAAGGATTTATCCTGAGGCTTTGGATCTAGTTACAGCCAGATATCGCACCACTGGCACAATGGATGACTATGCAAATTTCTGGTTGAAATGGAAAAATGGTCTGTCTTCAAGTCAATTCCGACTTATGGCAACCCTATGAACAGGGTTTTCATGGTAACCAGTATTCAGAGGGGGTTTACCATTGCCTTCCTCTGAGGCTGAGAGGCAGTGACTGGCCCAAGGTCACCCAGTGAGCTTCATGGCTGTGTGGGGATTCGAACCCTGGTCTCCCAGGTCATAGTCCAACACCTTAACCACTACACCACATTTCTGGTTACCTGCACTTAATTCTGACAGTTAGATTCTGTTGTGTCTGTGTTTTTATAAACAACATGTACTATTCATAACAAGTGTTTTTAGATAGTACCATTGTACAGATTCAGTAGCAAGGGCAGTACTCTACATCTTTTTTTTGTCATGCTCGCTTCCTCTTTAAACATGAATTAGACAATAGGTCCCTTACGTCCACTGTGTATTAGGACATCCAACAAAACAAAGCCTCGGTGGATGAGTGAGTCAGTAAGCGAATGAGGAAGCAATTCAGACACTGTCAGTCAACATGCTGGACAAAGAGGAAGTTGGAAGCACACCCCAGAGAGGAATAAACTGGCAACATTGAACATAATTTCCTTTGATCTCCAAATCACATAGGCCTGAAAATGCTGCAAAAAAAGAGGAAAAAACAGAGCACTTTGCTCTTCTCTCACAATTTCCTGATCATTGAAATAATAAGAGTAGGATTATTTGTCAAATCTGAAGCTGCTATTCCATTCGTTTTACAGCTGATCTTTAAATAAACTGGGGCAAGTGTGCCACAAGTTAGCACTAGATAGTGACACTCTTGAGTGCATTAAAGTACAGGCAGAGCCTGCAGTTTTGCTGCTTGCCTACTGAGCTGGAGGATGGGCAGCCGTGCCCTGTGGAAGAGGCAAGTTGAAGTGCAGGTTAGACTCTTTACCTTAGAGAGGCCTGGGAGCTAGCATGGCCAAATACACATCACTAAAAAAAGAGGTCACAACTTTTCATAACAAATGCACATGATAATTTATGTATACAGATGCACATTTGGAATATTAAGAAGCAATTACTATAATTTAAATAGAAATACATCTATTCTCCAAGAATACCACAAACACTCACTACATGTTGCGTATTGCAAAAGTATCCATGGGATTGACAGTTGGTGTTGTCTCCTGCTGTTATTGAAAATCTCAGTCCCCTCCCCACCAGGTAACTTTTGGTTCTTTTCACAACTATATTTTCTTATTATACAGCCATGAGAGTGGCTATATACTATAGTCAGCATGGATTTTTTGCATTCCGCAAGGCTAAAAAGAAAATACCCCCATGCCATTCTGATGCTTCCCATAAGCTCATTTCAAAACAAAACCTTACAAAACTTATAGTCCTGAACTCAGAAATGCTTGATTAAGAACCCACTAAATTTTCATGGCGATACACAAAACAGAGAGAATCAAGAGTTCAAAGTGTAAAAAGAGAGAGAGAGAGAGAGAAACCCAGACCCCTTCTGGACTTTTTTTCTCTCAGAGTTCTCATAATCTGTTGAAATTAATTAAAAATCAGCATGTTCACAAAGTACTGGTAATCCTATTGCTGACCTTGCCACATACTCTGACCTTCATCCTCTGCAGTTTAAAAGTTAAAAAAATGCCTAGCTGATTTTTAATTAATTTAAGAAATTTAGCATTGAACTAAATGATAACATCGGGCATGCTCAGTTAGAATCAACTGTCAGTGTTCTAAAACCCAGACTCACAGCTGCTGGGCTTAGTTAATCAGAGGGCCACACCCACACCAGACCTTTATTTCACTGAGACAGTCATGGCTTTCCTCAAAGAATCCTGAGAAGTGTAGTTTGTGAAGGGTGCTGACAGGAGACTTCTATTCCCCTCACAGAGATCCAGTGGCCAGAGTGGTTTAACAGTCAGCAGCTCTGACTGAAGCTCTGTGAGGGGAACAGGGCATCTCCTAGCAACTCTCAGCACCCTTCACTAACTACACTTACCAGGATTCTTTGGGGGAAACAAAAACTGTCTAAAGTGAAATAAAGGTCTGGTGTGGATGTGGCCAGGGACAGCTTTGGTTTAAATTTGGGTGGGAGGCTACATGTGCCTGCTGTAAAATAAAAAGGTGGGGGAAACCCTGAAAAAGAATGATACTGTTGACCCTGTTTTTCTTTTGGAAAGGAAATGGGCTTCTCCTCTGCCCAGTGCCCACCCATCCAATCTCCTCCCCTTCCCCTCCCCTCCCCTCTCTCCCTCCCCTCTCATTCCTGCCCTTCTCCTCCCCTTCCTGCCCCTCCCCCATGTTACTTTCACCTGTCCTAAACATGATTGCACAGGAGTAAATCCCACTGAACTCAAAAAGCATGCAAATGATCAAACCTGCCCTTCACTCCTCCCCCTCCTATCCCCTCCCTCTTGCCCCTTCCCTCCCCATTCCTTCCCCTCCCCTTCCCCTCTGCCATCCTATCCTTTCCCCTCCTCCTCCTTCCCTCCCCTTCCCTCCCCTCCACCCTCCCCATCCCCTGTTGGAGAATTCTTTCTCCATTGGGATCTTTTGCTGGGGGTCCTTAAAAATATATTTGAGGACACAGGTTTGAAGCAAAAAGGTAGGTCTTTATTCTTTACAAGCATATGCATATGCACATGCAGGGTCAGCCCCCCAGAAACATCCAGGAGGGACTGCACTGAGGCACTGTGTGCAAGCTCTTTTATAGAGTACAGTTACAGCATGTGACAATGATTTCACCAATCTCATGAGTTCCTGCCCACCCAACATCACAGTTTCTCCTCTCTACAATCATTCCAAACCAATCAGAAAGTATTAGCTAACTCCAGTGGTGATTCCAAGATTCTGTCCATATCATAAATGTTACCATTGTCCCACTGTCTCTCAAGAGTAATGAATTTTAGGACTAGTTGGAATAGTTACTATTGTGAATATACTTTCAAGCATACCTAGTACATTCCATTGTTGCATTGATTCTGATCAGTCAGACTGACCCAGGTACACCTGGAAATATTTGTACAAGTTTCCTGAGAAGTTTGCCTCAACTCAGGGTGTTTGGGAATGTATGAGCACCCCCAGTTCTATTCCTTTGCCATAGGGGTTCTTATGTCCTTATACTTTCTCAGAAATCCCATTCCTGTACTTATGAAATACACAACTCAAAGGGGATTTTGTTTAAACCCCTGATCTACATTGTGAAACCACACAGGTGAAAACTGGGTGACTCTGGCTAACTAGTATCTTTCAGCCTCAGAAATATATAGAGGAGGCAGGCCACCCCTTTCTCTTAATGAAAGCACACTTATAAAGTTGTAAAATCCTTATAAAATCTCACTATTTCTCTTCATTAAGCTCTTAATAATTATTAGAGATTTTTCCCCTAGGTGGCATTATAACTTTACCCAAGAATCAAATATTGGCAATTCCTACTTATTACGCCAATCAGCTTCTCTCATAATTTAAATGCTCCTTGATTCAAAACAATAGAGTAATCAATATTCTGTCAGTCACACATCGGCCGGGTCTTGACAAAGAAACAAAAGGTCCTTCTGACCACTGTCGTTTGCAACAGGTTTTTGCTTACATGTCTGAATTAAATGCTAAGATTCAGGGTTCTCTATGAGCCTGAATCTTCAGGGCCCCAACAGGCCTGCAATTCATTGCTTAATTCTTTATGATTATAAAACATATACCTTCTTAATGTCTATGATTATATAAGTATGGATATATAGAATTCCCCATTACCCCCATGGTTAGTTTTATCTATCCTAAGCATGATTGCATGGGAGTAAATCCCATTGAACTCAATAAGCATGCAAATGATTAAATCTTCCCTCCCCTCCTCCTCCCTCCCATCACCTCCCTTTCCCCCCTCCTCCTTCCTTCACCCCACCCCTTCCAATCCCCTCCTTCTCTCTCCCCTTCATCCCCTCCTTTCCCCTCCCCCTCCGTCTGCTCCCCTCTCCCCCTTCCTCCTTCCCTCTACTCTACCCTCCCCCTTCTCCTCCCCCATGGTCAGTTTTACCTATCCTAGCCATGATTGCACAGGAGTAAATTCTGCTGAACTCAATAAGGATGCAAATGATCAGACCTGCCTTTCCCCTCCTTCCCCTCTCATCTCCCTTCCCTCTCTCTTCTTCCTCCCCTCCCCTCTTGCTTTTTTCTCCTCCCCTGCCCACTCCAGGCCTCCCTCCCCATGGTCAGTTTTACCTATCCTAAGCATGATTGCATGGGAGTAAATCCCACTGAACTCAATAAATATGCAAATGATCAAACCTCCCCCCTCCTCCCCCTCCTGTCTGCTCTCCTCCCCTCCCCATCCCCTGTGGTCAGTTTCACCTACCCTAAGCATGATTGCAGGGGAATAAAACCTGTGAAAGACCAACCCAAATTGTGTTTGCATTTTTACACATTTGTACGGCAGTACAATATCTCAGAGAGGAAGTCAAGTCTCCTGCTTCCCTGGCACATTCACTATAGCTGCCCAATTTTCCTGCTTTTTAAAGTTTGATAGAAATATCTGTTGGCTATAGGTATGTTCTTAAACCAGTATGTTCTTAGTGAATAGCAATATTGGTTTAATATTCAATGTCTTGTCATTTTTGTTTGCACATCTAGATAACACAGATCAATGGGCATGGGGAGAGGGACACTCTCGAAAGAGGCACCTGTGTATATTTTTGTACTTCTTGCATCTGTGCACTATGCTACACAGACTTGGATTGTGATATACAACTGTAAACATTTATGCACTCTTGAAAATATACTGCTTTTCTCTAAACTTGCAGCAGACAACTTCTAAGGAAGAGAGGCTAAGCATCAGGGACTGGCGAATCTGTCAGTTTTGATTTCTTTTGTTTCTTATTTTTCCATTCATAAGTTCAGTCCTCCACATTTCCACATTAATTTGTGGAGTTTTTTTTAAATCCTCAGGAAAATTTACCAACATTTTAGTGTGAATTTCTCGTAATACATACTTCTTTGTATGCAAATTTGTCTAATATACACATTTTTGCAAAACAGTTTTTCCTAATATGTGTATGCTATTTTCACTAATATGTGCATTTTTATGGACACTTTACCTCAGTATATGCATTTTTATACAAAATAACAATTATTATTGGTATCTGACAATGTGTGTCCCAGATAGGGATGGGATCCTTTGGCTGGTGCTGATCTGAAAACATTCCGTTGACCTAACCGGCTGGCATTGATTCGAGTTCACTCTTGGTCCAGAAGCCACTGTGTTTACAGATTCTTTTTTCCCCTCAGAAAAAAATTGATATTAGTATCCATCTGTTGAATGGAAATCTCAATATTTTGAAAGGAAATGTCCATATATTGAAGGAAGTATTGATCCATTGAAGGAAATATTGATAAAAATATCAATATTCATATCAATAATTTAGGTGCAGAATTTTTTCCAAAAAAATCAATTTCGAAAAATAGCATGAGGGACAAGATGGAACCCTGAGGAACACCACAGGAGAGGTCCCATGATGCTAAACAGTAGCCCTCCCAACTACTTTTTGTAAGCAGCACTCAAGGTAGGAGCAGAACCATTGAAGCAGTGCCCCAAACCCCCACCTCCCTGAGATGTTCCAAGAGGATACCATGCTCAACAGTACCAAAAGTCACTGAGAGATCAAGGAGAATGAGCAGGGTCACACTCCCCCATTTGTCTCTCAACAAATGTCATCAACCAGAGTGACCAGTCTCATGGCCAGGCCTGAAGCCAGACTGGAATGGATTCAAGTAATCAGCTTCCTCCAATCATGCCTGAAACTGGACTGCAACCACCTTCTTGAGCACCTTGCCCAGAAGGATATATTTGCGATTGGGTAATAGTTGTTCAACATGTCTGGATCCAGGGAGGTCCTCTTAAGGAGGGGATGAATCATCTTCTCCTTCAAGGCAGATGGTACCTTCCCCTCCTCTAGTGAAGCATTTATCACTCCCTGAACCCACCCAGTCAACCCCCTATGGCTAGTTCTAAGAGGCCAAGATGGGCAAGGGTCAAGGCGACAAGTGATCGGCCGCACTTCTTCAAGCAACCTGTCCACATTCTCAGGCCACAATAATCAAAACTGATCCAATACAGATGGAACAGACAGTGCTCTGGATGAGTCCACTGGATTTGCTCTGATTGTGGTATCCATCTCCATGCAAATCTGAGCAATTTTGTTGCTAAAATATTACTAATGCTACAAAATTCAACTAGTGTGTTAAGAGAGGGAAGAACACATTCTTAGCATCACTTGTGAAACAGGAATAGCAATATTAGTACAATACTTTTTCTATGTTTGTTTGTTTGTTTATTGCAATATTGATTATGCTCATCTTCACAGTAACCTTGGAAGACAGGGATTTTTAAAGAGGGGAACTGAAACACAAGTGCATGACTTGCTCTAGACCAACAGTGAATACATAGTGGAGGTAAGTCAAAATCTGCAGTCTCATAGATCCTTATCCAAGTTTGTTTTGAAATTCAGGTGGAGTGATAGAAGCACTTGTGTTGAGAAAAGTCATTAAGAGTCATATAATAAACTGAAAAAAGTACAGGAGGCTTTATTATAGTGCAACGTGTTTCAAAACACCCTTTCCTTCCTTAGGAGCAATCTTAAACCTTCAGGATTGTATCCAGCTAAACTCCACTCAGATTGAAATTAATGGACCTAATTTAATGGACCCATTGAAATTAATGGACTTAAGTTAGCCATGCCCATTAATTTCAATGGGTCTATTTTAAGTATGACTAACATTGGATACAGCCCTTAAATTCTATGGAACAGCTGAAGCAGCTAATAAAAATACAGCTGTTTATCTGGCACCATGAGGAAAACATATTAGTTGGCCCTTTTGAGAACAAGCTTCTTTCTGCATTCTTTATATAACTGAGATCACATTCAACCCAATTTAGATTGGGAAACTGATGGTTTCCGGCACCATGGCCCTGATCCAATTTACCCTATCCCATGGCTGCTTTTAAGAGAAATGAAATGTTGTGAGAAATCCAATCATGGATGTCCAACGTCTCATCTAGTTTGGCTTCCTGAGCAGTACCCCTAATGGTCCACAATCCAGATTTGACCATTTACTCCACAAAGGTGATCTGTCCAGGGGTAATTGTTATATATTTTTAACATGTTTACCAATTACATATATACAACTGTTTCCGGACACAATTCAAAGTGCTGATTATGACCTATAAAGCCCTATACGGCTTAGGTCCAGGCTATTTGTCAGACCGTATCTCCCTATATGAACCTGCCCGGGCCCTGAGATCTTCAGGAGAGACCCTTCTCACGATCCCAACACCTTCACAAGTGCAACTGGTGGGGACACGAGATAGGGCCTTTTCGGTGGCTGCCCCTAGGCTCTGGAACTCCCTCCCTAGGGAGGCAAGAATGGCCTCCTCTGTGCAGTCCTTCCCCCGACAGCTAAAGACTTTTTTCTTCCGGCAGGCCTTTGGAACTGAAGGTTTTAAGGGTAGTGACTGAAGAGGATGCTGTATGTTATTGTTTTACTTGTATGCTCCTAAACTGGGTTGCAGTATTTTAAGAGTATATCTAATTGGTTTTAACATCTTAATAGTTTAATCCTGTTTTAATGCTGATTTTATATGTTTATATGTTTTATATTTTTATAGGTTCTTAATGATATGTACTTATTTTTATCTGGAAGCCACCTTGAGTTCCAGTTTGGAAAAAGGGCGGGGTATAAATAATAATAATAATAATATTCATCATCATCATCATCATCATCATCATCATACACCTTTATCATTTATTTATAATACCAGCCTCATGCCCAATGTTGCTCAGGAATTCTAAGAAACTGGGGGGGGGATCAATGCAGTTTTGAAATCAGTGGTTAATATTACTGCAGATTTGAAAGCTTCAGTCTGCCACCATGATTCAAAATGGCATCCAATTGCATCCAAACATAGATGACAACCTGCTCCTTGATCTCAGGAACCATCATGCAACATTTGTTTAAGAGGTGTCCAAATGCATAGTGAATCTATATCTGTATCTATATTTATCTGAAATGCTGGTTTCTAGGGGGAAGGCACAGGATTTGCAGCAACCAGTGTCTAATGATTATACTGAACAGGCAGGAAGTGATGAAAACACTGCACCCCTTTCTATGATGGAAAAGGGCATCAGAGGCAAACATAATCCTGATGGTGTTGAATTGAGGTTCTGTTCCCTGCATGCACTGAAGGATTCTTTTTAGTCGAGAATGGGAGCAGAGCAAACTACATAATGTGTAGAATCTGCAACTTCACCATCCCTAATAGATGTCTGTCCAGCTCTGCTTAAATACCTCTTGTAAAGAAGAGCCACCCGCCACCCAAACAGTCTGTTCCATTGTTGAATACCTCTTACCATTAGGATGTTTCTCCAAATGTTTAGCCAAAAACTGCTTCCTTCCATTCCCACCATGAATTCTATGCCTGTCCTTTGGAGCAACAGGGAACATGTTTGTTCTACTATATTGGCAGCCTTGTCTAGGCTAAGCAGAGACTATGAATAATCATCATTCATAGCAATTGTTTATGTCCTTCACAGTAAACGTTTATAGAAAAAGGTAGGCCTGGAAGGGGGCTGTCATGACTTGCTCAATGTAGCATAAAGATCCTATAAGTAATATTTGAGTTGTATTTTCAATTCAAGTATACATGGGGTCACGCTGCTGCTTAAAAAGCCATTTCATTTCAACAGAGAAAATGCAATTCACAGAAAATTGAAATGTGAGTATGTAAAGAAAATTTTCAGCCCATGCATGACATTAAGATCTACTGGGAACAACGAGGGGCCATGCTGCCCTGGCGCGATTGAAGATCACCTCCCTGATGTATCTAAGGATCCCACTCACAAGTCGGTAAACGCAAGTCAGTTAGCAAAAGAAATTAGCCCAGCAGTATTAGGCTGGCTGTTTATGCTTGCTTTTGACCTTGACTCCATCAAGTCGTCATTACTCAAAAGTAATCATCTACTATCACTGTTACTTAACTCACTTGGGAGTAAGGACTCTGTTTCGTCAGTTGCCCACCCTTCAGCTCCTACTCTTCCCTCTCCGTCAATGACACAAGAGATGCCAGTAAATAATAAACCTAGGGTTAAATCTGGTTGCTCCAGGAAAAATAAACCCAAACGTAGGCAAAGTCGTGCACAGAACTGTAAGAAAAAGAAACCCTGCAACGTGAAGAACTACAAACATTCTATGGGTATGAAAATGAATTTTAAGAAGTCATTTGCCCTACTGGAACAACCCCAAATCTCCATCAAACACTCTACCTTGTCAAAACCTTCAGCTCCATTACCTCGGAATGCCAATGCCGTACGGATCACTACGGATAGGGCATATATAGGAGATAGCCCCCTACCCTCTCAACTAAAGAAATCTTCGATCAAGAACCACTCACCGATCTCCGATTCTTTTGATATATCTTTTACTTTTCAGAAGCAGGCTTCTTCACAATCTGCTCTCCCGCAGGACCCGTGGTCCGATGTGCTTTTAAGACCTCAACCACCTCCTTTACATAGGACTAATCAATGGAACCTAGTTCTGGACCCTTTACAGTTAATATTCAAAAATTTCCCAAAACCCCCTGGTCTACAATCGCAATCTGAACGCATTACTTACTTTTGCAATTTTTTCAAACCAAAATTGGCACTTTTCCCTTCAGACATCCTTCAAATTCAATACTTATTTTTTAATGGTATCAAAGCTCGTGCCTTGGTTCGTTTTTCCTCTTGCCTTACAGCTCGTAAAATGTTATCCATTAGATCTTCATCAGCTAATCTAGGAATAACTATTCATAGATTCTTTAAAAATAGAGCAGTGCCTGTTCCCCTGCTTACTAGTTCCACACTACTTAGAATTTCTCCCCACTTACGGTCTAACTCTTCACTCCCATATGAACCTCTAATTGACCTTGCTTACATTTCTTCTCACCAGGACATGGCCCCTAAAGCTATTCAGACATCAGAACCAACTTTGTTAAAGCAGTTTTCTAACCACTTGTTTTCTGCGGAAGAGCTAATACTCATAGATTCTTTTAGCTCACTACCGGTGGTAAATCAGAATGAGATACTGGATAGACTTGATCGTTTAAAAATCCATCTTAACGCCCTCATACAACGAACCTTATCTCCCTTAGAAAGATCTAAACCTACTGTTAACTTAGAGCCAACGATTAGGATCTTAAAAATAAGACAGCCTCCGATTCTTAATGTTCAAGAGGACGTTCAATCAGTTCCGGTAAAGGGCTCTTCACCCCCCCAGTCCTCTCTTCAAGAGAAAGACACGAGGAATATGGAGAAAGCTGTCCTTTTCCCTATTTTAGATAGGATTATCCCAGAAAACTCTTCCTACGAGCTTGCAAAACGTGCGAAAATTGATCCCCCAGGGCTCTGGGCGAAAATGCGCTTTCTGTCGCCTGAGGAAAGGGGATCTCCCAATCCCACTCTTGTCACTAATTTATGCCCACCTCTTAATCATAATGCTCCCCCAGTCACTCTACCACATTTAGCTGACCCTCTAATGCAATCCCCAATGGTACCTTCAATCCAAAATGGGTGTATTGCCCCCTCATCACTTTTCAATGAGATTAGTTCCATCTGACCCATCTCTATTATCTCCTGGAATGTAAACGGCTGGGAGAATAAATGTCAAGACACTGATTTTACAGAGTTTTTAAAGAGCTTTACAATCATTTGCTTACAAGAAACGTGGGCTACTTCCCCGGATAGGATGACTCTCTCAGGCTATCTTTCCTTTTCTAGCCCTGCGATCAAGCACTTTGTGAAGGGTCGCCCTAGTGGGGGTCTTACCACGTTTATCTCAAACACCTGGGATGTATCAATTGAACATCTCTCCTCAACCCTTTCTAATTTCAGTTTGGTGCTTAGGATAAGAGGCCTTTGGGACGAACCCATGATTTGCTTTAATGTTTATTTTCCTCCTTCTTATGATACACCCTCTGGTTATACTATTTTATGGGACAAGTTGGAAGAGGCCCTTTCTCAACTTGAGGCCCAGTTCCCAAATGACAGAATTCTCCTGTGTGGAGACTTCAATGCAAGAATAGGCAACTCTTGGCCCTATAACATCAACTCCTCTAATCAGGACCCCCTCTCTCAAAATGTCTCTCATCATAAGTGCCTGCAAGACCTAAAGTCAAATAAACAGGGCCCTTTGCTGATCGAACTTGCCCTATTACACACACTGGAAATTTTGAATGGCTCCTCATTTGACCTTTCTTTTGGTTCTTATACCTACTGGTCAACTCACGGAGTAAGCCTAATTGACTACATGTTAGTGTCCCAAACGCTGTTATTGGATATCACTGATTTTAAAGTCGAACTCAGGACAGAGAGTGATCATTTTCCTCTCCTTCTAAGACTTAAGATCTCCAAGAGTAATATTTCCCTCTTGCCCCTTGCGGGGCCTTCTGTGGTAGAGAGAAGAGTTTATTGGTCAGAGAAGTTAAGTCCTTTTCTTGCATCCTTATTTGGGAGCAACACCCTTCAATCAATCTGCCAGGAAGTCCTCGACGAATCTTTAGACCCCTTATTAGCCTTTCAAACAGTTCTCTCTATACTTAAGCCTTACCTTACCTATAAAAACAACAGCCCCCCTAGAAAAAACCACACACGCTCTTGGTTTGACCAAGAGTGCAGAACAGCAAAAAGAAAGCTTAAGGCCTCTCTCTCCCTGTCCCTTAAATTTCTGACTCAACAATCTCTCTCTCTCTTTAAATTAAAGAAGGCCTCTTATAGAAGCCTTCTCAGACAAAAAAAAATTAGATTTCGCAGAATCCCGCTGGCAACGATTAATCAACGCTATTTCCGAAAACCAAGAGCGCCAATTTTGGCAATTGGTAAAGGCTGGGTCTCATTTTATTACTTCCTCTAAGGTGGAGCACATTCCGGCCTCAACTTGGTATGCCCATTATCTTGGACTTTTTTCTCCACCCACGACACCGCATAACATCCCTTTTGACCTGGACATTATGAACACGCCGCCGTGGCCCCCTGTTAAAGCTCAAGAAATCAGACTCCTCATTGACTCACTGAAAAACGGAAAATCTCCGGGAGAAGATTTTCTTCCCCCTGAAGTTTTCAAACAATTTCCTGAATGGTGGGCCCCCTTCTTGGCAAGTTTATTCACCAGAATAAACGACTCTGGTATAATACCTGAAGGGTGGAGATGTAATATTATTATCCCTATTTATAAAAAAGGTGATCCCTCCATACCTTCAAATTTTCGTCCGATCAGTTTGTTGGATGTTGCCTCCAAACTCTACAGTAAATTTCTTCTCAATAAGCTTGTAGACTGGGTGGAATCTTACCAGATTATCCACCCTGAACAAGTCGGCTTTCAAAAAGGTTCTTCCCCAATTGACCACTGCCTAACTCTCCACTTCTTGGCAAAACAAAGCATCGCCGGTCCCACAAAACATCTATATGCTGCTTTCGTCGACTTGGCTGCAGCTTTCGACTCGGTAGACAGGAATGCCCTATGGCTTAAACTGTTCAACTTGAATATTGACCCTCGTCTTTTATTCCTTATTAGAGCTCTATATAATAACACCTATGCCTTAGTTAGAACAAACCATTCTGGAACTCTGTCTGAACCGATAGCGGTAGAGAGGGGTGTT
This sequence comes from Rhineura floridana, assembly GCF_030035675.1. NCBI lineage: Eukaryota > Metazoa > Chordata > Lepidosauria > Squamata > Rhineuridae > Rhineura > Rhineura floridana. Next base: position 76,546,629 of record NC_084486.1, on the reverse strand, counting down.
AAGCAAGGTTGTCTTTTAGCTCCTCTGCTTTTCAATCTGTTCTTAAATAACATCATCCCCGCTCTATCTGGCCCTCAATATTTTCCACCTTCCATTGGGCAAAGGAAAGTGTCGGTGTTGTTGTATGCCGACGATATGGTCCTTCTTTCCTTAGTTCCCATTGGACTACGGAAGCTGCTGAGAAACCTACAGTCCTTTTGTATTGGAGAAAAGCTGAAAATAAATTACGATAAAACGAAAGTCTTAGTCTTTGGGAAGAGATTCGAAGGCCACCGTTGGCATATGGCAGATCATCAGACAGAGCAGTCCCGAGAGCATAAATATTTGGGAGTATACTTCTCGGATACTCTCTCGTGGAAATGCCATTTTCAATATATTAAATCATTAGCGGCAAAAACAGTGGGTGCTATTCTAAAATTTTATCGGTCTACAGGCGGTAATCAGATCCTTCCAGCCTTAAAAATCTTTAAAGCTAAGGTGCTCCCACAGATAATGTACGGAGTCTCCGTTTGGGGATAGGACAATAGGAATATAACCTTCCTAGAGTCTATCCAAAACAACTTTCTTAGGCGCTTATTGTCCCTTCCTCTGGGTACATCAGCAGCAATGCTACGGGCAGAGACAGGCCTCCCCCCGCTGTGTGCACATTTACATCTTACCCTCATGAAATTCTTTAGATCTACCTATGCACTCCAAGGCAGGGAAATCCTAAAACTCTGTCTCGATCACCCCTTTTCCTTCAATTTATGGGGTTGTAAATTAGATGATCTGATACATAGATATCATATCTCTCTACAGGAATTTACCTCAATTCCAAATAACAACTGGCTCCGTGAGGTTGTCTTTCTCCACTCTATGAATTTAGACAGACTAGCTTTAATCAACTCTAAGGTTGCCCCTTGGTTTTGGAGGTTTAAGTTTGACTACCAACGTTCCTTATACCTTATACATCCCCTCCCTCTCGCACTTAGACAGGCTTTTACTGCTCTATGTTTTTTCTCTCTCCCTAACGCCGATAGAGAGGGCCGGATCTCTGGAATCCCCAAGGATCAAAGGTTCTGTATTTGTGGCTCTAATATGGCGGAGGACCTTCCTCTCGTAATGTTTTACTGTCCAATCTATAAAAATCCCAGATCCAGATTCCTTTGGAAATGGACAGATACCTACTTGCTTAATTCAGTAGAGGACAAAATAACCTTCCTATTGTCTGACTCCAATTTGGAGGTGACCTACAATGTATCCTTGTTCGCAATTGCTGTGCGAAAACTTCGAGCTAATTATAATCCGTCTTATGAAATAGATGGGTTGTATCCATGTAATAGTTAGGGATTCGTTGTTGTCTGTTTTAACATTTTGTTTTAAATCTATATAAATTTTACTGTACCTGTTTTATGCACTTGTGTTGGCCTATGGCCCTGCAATTCTTAATAAAGTAAGTAAGTAAGTAAGAATTTAAATGTTTTTCTGACCCCCTTTAGAGGAAGAGCAGCTTACACAAGTAACAAATAAATATGAAGAAACCTATTTGTATCCACTTGTAAATGACAACTGTAATTGTATTTGTTTTATGCTGAATTCCTGTTTACATAGAACAAATGTGTGGGTTTCATTTTGGAACTGGATCAGCAAGTACACAGACATATTATCCTTACCAAAAATGATAATCCTTTTGATTTTTTTCATCATCATCAACAACAACAACATTTTATTGTGGTCAACCAACCATTAAAAAGTTCACAACTGGATAAACACATTCACTAACAAAAAAAATCTTGTGGTTTAAGATTGTACCTATTTCTATCAAACTTTAAAAAGCAGGGAAATTGGGCAGCTATAGTGAATGCAATAGGGGAACAGGAGACCTGACCTCCTCTCTGAGATATTGTACTGCCCTACACATTTGTCAAAATGCAAACATAATTTGAGTTGGTCTTTCACAGTCCAATCCAATTCCTGTGTAGCTTGGAAAAATCTGGTAAGATGTGCCTCTGAGCATATGGTGAGTGGTGGCAACACCTGCCATGTCCAAATATGGATAATAACATTTTTGTATGATTGTTGGTGTTCTTACTTTGGTTCTTTTCTGTGTTACTACTGTTTCTACAGAGAATCTAACCTAGCAAAATGTATTTCTCTCATAATTCATCCTAGAAATCTGTGTCAAATTTATTTTTATTAATTTTAAAGCCTTTTTATTGATCAACATCATATGATGGTGAAGACAGCCTTTTGTGTTTCAAACTGGAGGTTATGCTCTATTTTGGGTGCATTAACAGTTCAATTTGAAACTGCAGTTTGATGTAAAATCAGACTGATTACAATATGTTGCTACTTAAGCAAAGACTCTAGCTGTTGTGAAAAACAAACTTGGCCTGCCCATGATGCATGTTTTCAGCCTTTTGGAGCTTTTTTTTAGTGTTGCAAAGTGTTGCTGTACTTCACATATTCACAGAAACAGAAGCAAAAGGAAATGATTTACTATAGGAAACCACTAAAATGGCAAATAAAATCAAACATATTTAAAGTGACTATCTGAACTATATTAATTGTTTTAATATTGTTGCTTCCTCCCTGTTAAAACAAGATCAGCATAGCACATGTCTTGTTTCTGTTATTTGGGCTGATTGCAGGTGTTGCCACCACTCACCATATGCTCTGAGGCACATGTTACCAAATTCTTCCAAGCTACACAGGAAGTGGATTGGACTGTGAAAGACCAACCCAAATTGTGTTTGCATTTTGACACATTTGTAGGGCAGTACAATATCTCAGACAGGAGGTCGGAAGTATCTGTTGGCTATAGGTACGTTCTTAAACCTCAGGGTTTTTTGCCTATTAGTAAATTTCTCTGTTTTTTAATCCAGGAAGTAAGAAATAGGATCCTGTGCAAGTATGCTGAGAATGGATTGTTCATTTGCATGGTCATTGAGATCAGTGGGATCTACTCCCCTGCAATCATGCTTAGGATAGATAAAATTGACCATGGGGGAGGGGGACAAGGAGGGGAGGTGAAGGAGGAGGAGGGGGAAGGAGGGGATAGGAAGGGGAGGGGGAGGAGAAGGGAGGTGTGAAGGAAGGGGGAGGGAACGGGCAAGATAGAGGGGATAGGAGGGAGGATGAGAGGAGGGCAAGTTTGATCATTTACATGCTTTTTGAGTTCAGTGGGATTTACTCCTGTGCAATCATGCTTAGGATAGGCATGACCATGGGGGAGGGGCAGGGAAGGGAGGAAGAAGGCAGGAATGGGAGGGGGAGGGAGAAAGTGAGGAGATTGGATGGGTGGGCATTAGGCAGAGGGGAAGCCCCTTTCCTTTCCAAAAGGAAAACATTGTGAACAGTATTATTCTTTTTCAGGTTCCCCCCCCACCTTTTTATTCTACAGCAGGCACATGTCGCCTCCCACCCAAATTTAAACCAAAGCTGTCCCTGGCCACATCCACACCAGACCTTTATTTCACTTTAGATAATCATGGCTTCTCCCAAAGAATCCTGGGAAGTGTAGTTAGTGAAGGGTGCTGAGAGTTGCTAGGAGATGCCCTGTTCCCCTCACAGAGCTTCAGTCAGAGCTGCTGACTGTTAAACCACTCTGGCCACTGGATCTCTGTGAGGGGAATAGGAGTCTCCTCTCAGCACCCTTCACAAAATACACTTCCCAGGATTCTTTGAGGGAAGCCATGACTGTCTAAAGCGAACTAAAGGTCTGGTGTGGGTGTAGCCCCCGATTAGGCAAGCTCAGCAACTGTGAGTCTGGCTTTTAGAACACTGACAGTTGGTTCTAACTGAGCATGCTCAATGTTATCATTTAGTTCAATGCTAAATTTCTTAAATTAATTAAAAATCGGCCAGGCAGAATATGAAGGTCAGAGTATGGGGCAAGGCATGTAATAGGATTACCGGTACTCTGTGAACATGGCTGATTTTTAATTAATTTAAACAGATTATGAGAACTCTAAAAGTCCAAAAGGGGTCTGGGTTTTTCTCTCTGTCCTTTTTACACTTTGAACTCTCAGTTCTCTCTGACTGTTTTGTGTATCACCATGAAAATTTAGAGGGTTGTTAAGCAAGTATTTCTGAGTTCATGACTATAAGTTTTGTAAGGTTTTGTTTTGAAATGAACTTATTGGGTAGCATCTGAATGGCATGGTGGTATTTTCAATTTAACATTGCAGAATGTGAAAAATCCATGCTGACTATAGCATACAGCCACTTTTGTGGCTGTATAATAATATAAAATCAGAAGAATATAGATGAGGATTTAAGAGCTAACAAACATTGAATGTCTAGGAGATATTTCTACATTCAGAAATATTGCTACATGTTCAGTAATGAATTTATTGGATCCCTCAAGAAAAATACTCAGAACAGTCTCTAATGATCGACTGGGAAATTCCTCATAACAGGATAGGTTATACTTTCTCTGACCCCTTGATAAAATCTACAGTAAAAAAACACATGGGAAACTGTTTCAAGTTCCAGCAGATTACATGGGCAGCACCTATCCCTAATTAGAACTTTAGCAAATCTGAGCTTTAACATCTTTGAGGGTAAAATGTTAAAACGTGCCAACAGAACAGCTCTTCTATACCTAGGAATTTTTTAAAAAGTAGGTGTTTTCCCCCCACAGTACATGGTTTATTTTTAAATAAAAGAGAAGCTTAGTATTTGCCCAGGACAAGCTGTTGGTGCAATGCTTTGATGGACTGCTTGCTGCTGGAGCTGAAGGGTGCTACTTGCATTAAGCCACAGTATTTAGTCTGCTATTAAAATGCAATGAGAGTGGAGAAGAGCTATAACGAGACGATTTAGAAATCTCTATGGTGGCCATTACATTATACAGAATGTATTAAATGGGGGGATGGGAAATGTAGTTTCTACTGGATCATGAGAATCAGGGTGGTATTCAACACTAGTCCTACACAGAGTAAACCCACTGAAGTTAATGGACATGATTAACTTAGGTTCATTAATTTCCATCAATCTGCACTGAGTAAGACATAGTTGAATGCCACCATGTTTATGTACAAAACAGCAAGTTCCTTGCTCTCTTGGTTATGGGAGAAATGGTGTGAGACAAACCACTTGAATGAGTGGTTGCAGGCCAGCTCCAGACACTCTTGGATGAGACCAATGATCTGAATCCATTTCAGTCGGGTTTCAGGCCTGGTTTTAGCATGGAAACAGCCTTGGTTGCCCTGTATGATGACCTTTGTCAGGAGAGACACAGGGGGAGTGTGACTCAGTTGATTCTTCTTGATCTCTCAGCGGCTTTCTATATAATCGACCAAGGTAGCCTTCTGGGAAGACTGGCTGAGTTGGGAGTTGGAGGGACTGCATGGCGGTGGTTCATCTCCTACTTGGCGAATTGGCTCCAGAAGGTGGTGCTTGGGGAACATTGCTTGGCCCCATGGATTCTCCAGTATGGGGTTCCACAGGGGTCAGTTCTGTCCCCCATGCTGTTCAACATCTACATGAAACCATTGGGTGTGGTCATCCGGAGTTTTGGAGTGTGTTGCCATCAGTATGCTGATGACATGCAGCTCTATTTCTCCTTTTCATCTTCTTCAGGTGAGGCTGTCAGTGTGCTGAACCGGTGCCTCACTGCAGCAATGGACTGGATGAGGGCTAATAAAGTGAGGCTCAATCCAGACAAGACTGAGATGCTATTAGTGGGTGGTTCTTCAGACTGGATGGTGGATGTCCAACCTGTCCTGGATGGGGTTGCACTCCCCATGAAGGAGCAGGTTCATAGCTTGGAGGTTCTCCTAGAACCATCTCTGTTACTTGAGGCTCAGGTAGCCTCGGTGGCATGGAGTGCCTTCTACTAACTTTGGTTGGTGGCCCAGCTATGCCCCTATCTGGACAGGGATAACCTGGCTTCAGTTGTCCATGCTCTGGTAACCTCCAAGTTAGATTACTGCAATGCACTCTATGTGGGGCTGCCTTTGAGGATGGTTTAGAAGCTGCAGCTTGTGCAAAATGCAACGGCCAGATTGTTAACAGGGACCAGACGGTTCGAACATATAAAACCGATTCTGGCCCGCTTGCATTGGCTGCCTGTATGCTTCCAAGCTCGATTCAAGGTGCTGGTTTTAACCTATAAAGCCTAACACGGCTTAGGACCAAAATACCTGATGGAACGCCTCTCCCAACATGAACCCACCTGTACACTATGCTCAACATCCAAGGCCCTTGTCTGGGTGCCTCCTCCGAGGGAAGCTGGGAGTCTGGCAACAAGGGAGAGGGCCTTCTCAGTGGTGGCCCCCAAATTATGGAATGATGTTTTTGATGAGGTGCGCCTGGTGCCAACACTGTTATCTTTTCAGCGCCAGGTCAAGACTTTCCTCTTTTCCCAGGCATTTTAGCATGTGTTTTTAAATTGTTTTTTAAAAAATGTGTTTTTAAATTTGTATATTTGTTTTTAATGTTTTTAATTCCTATAAACCGCCCAGAGAGCTTTGGCTATGGGGCAATATATAAATGAAATAAATAATTAAATAAATAAATAAATAAATGAAGAAGTATTTAAGAAATTATCTTTCCTGCCCCTAAATCTGGCCTTCAGTTCAACTGTTTCCAGGCCTGCACTATGTGGGCTTTTCCAGTTTTCAGGGCAAATGTTGCCCCCTTCTCAATTGCTCCCTAGTATCTCATCCCTGTGTCCTACCTCCTCACATTCTAAATTCTGGAGTCCATTTTCTTGAATCACAGAGGCTCACTAATAGAAAAACTAGCTGAGAAGTTAAATGAGTCTTTGTATTTCATGTTCAGGTATGTAAAAATTTAAGGAGCATCAGCTGAAGTGCTGATAATTACTGGAGTTGTAGGAGGCCTTCCAGCCACCAAATGTGCAGGTGGGCAGAAGTGCTGGCCACAGAATCCCCAGGAGAATGCCCTGAAATGGGGCTTTCCAAGGGCAGGGAGATGGAGGGGCTGAGCCAGCCAAGGATCCATTTGATCCTGAACCAACCCCACTGCCTTCAGGTGATGCCACTGTGCCTGATCACTGTGCCACCTCCAGGCTAGTGCCGCTAGCTGTCTTCTTCTCCTGATTCCCACCTCGATTATTGGGTGTGACAAGACTGCGTCTGGGCTTTTGAATTTCTAAGCTACATCTATCCCCCCAAAGCTATTATTTGCAATGGGCAATTCCTTCCAAACCCAGTACTAGCATCAGAGAAGGGATTTTCCTCAGAACTGCAGCAAGAGGAGGGAGGGGTTCAAATTAGGGTTGCCAGGTCTCCGGTTTTCTGCCGGAGTCTCCAGCAAAAGTGGGCCGTCTCCGGCCTCCAGCCATATTTGGTGTGAAGACGCTGATCTCCGGCTTTTGGACGTCCCCCTCAGGCACGCATGCATGATTGACACGCATGGCTGCTGGGTGGGAGGAGCGGCCACGATGGGCGTTTCTGGCTGCGGTTTGCATCGCGGCCGATAGAGCAGTTTGGAATCTCGTTTGGAAGCAGAAGGCTGCTGGGTGGCAGGAGCTGGAGCAGGTTGGACTGCGGCTGATTGCAGAGAGAGAGAGGCCTGAGAGAGAGAGAGAGAGGCCTGAGAGGCCTGAGAGAGAGAGAGAGAGAGGCCTGAGAGAGAGAGAGGGGGGGGCTGAGAGAGAGAGAAAGAGAGAGGCCTGAGAGAGAGAGAGAGAGAGGCCTGAGAGAGAGAGAGAGAGGCCTGAGAGGCCTGAGAGAGAGGGGGGGCTGAGAGAGAGAGAGAGAGAGGCCTGAGAGAAGAGAGGCCTGAGAGAGAGAGAGAGAGAGGCCTGAGAGAGAGAGAGAGAGAGGCCTGAGAGGCCTGAGAGAGAGGGGGGGGCTGAGAGAGAGAGAAAGAGAGAGGCCTGAGAGAAGAGAGGCCTGAGAGAGAGAGAGAGAGAGGCCTGAGAGAGAGAGAGAGAGAGGCCTGAGAGAGGGGGGGGCTGAGAGAGAGAGAGAGAGAGAGGCCTGAGAGGAGAGAGGCCTGAGAGAGAGAGAGAGAGAGAGGCCTGAGAGGCCAGAGAGAGAGAGAGGCCTGAGAGAGAGAGAGAGGCTTGAGGGATGGGGCTCAGCAGTCTCTGGCCATCACCACACCTGGGGGGAGGAAATTCCATCACACACACACACACACACTCACACCCTGGGCCCCCCCTCTTCCTTTTCTGATTGTGGAAAGCTGGTGGTTCCATGTCTGCCACTGCTCCTTGGATTGTTGAAAACCAAATGTTTAAATAAGCAAAATGTATAGCAGGATGAGGTTGCCATGTGATTTTTCCAGCTGGGTTTGTGTGTGTATGGAACTTCAGCAGGTGAACAGGCCCGTCCCCTCATCTCTGTGACAATGAAAGTTCTACGTCTTGAATTTCTGGCTGCCACCCAAAGAAAGCTGGCAGCCCCGGGAACAGGTGGGTGCAGAGTGGGTCTTAAAATAAAGAAAGAATCTTGCAGATGGAAGGCAGGGAAAACCAGGCCAGGTTCCCCAGGAACAATATCTGTTTCCTAATCCCTGTCCCTGATAAATCACAGTTTCCATTTTAAGCATCACTTGTGTTGGAATTGTAGAAATGCAACTCGATTTGGGTGTTTCCATGTCTGGAGGGAGACAGAGAGGAGACCTCCAGGTTGCTAGGCTGTGCCTTTCCTTTGGTCATATGCTCATCTTCCTTCCTGAAAACTGATACCTCTTAGGAATGCTGACCACACCTTCCAACTCTCTCCTTCCTGCTTCTTCGCTGTCTCTTGAAGAGAAGAGATGTCTTTGCTTTATCTCTCTCACCTGCAGCATGAGGGCAAAGGCCATGTCAGGTCCATGAACCTCCAATGCAGGTAGTTTACTAGAACTAGAATCCCTTTCCTATCTATTGTATATTTCCTTCAATGAAGCAAGCTGTTCCTTATTTTACTAAGTCTGAATCCTCATTTATTGCTGCAGAGTAAAAGTCTGCTACTTCACAGGGAAAGTCTCTCTCTCTCACTCACTCTCTCTCTCTCTCTCTCTCTCTCTCTCACACACACACACACACACACACACACACCAGCGCTGGGTCTGCTCTTGATCCCAAACCTAACTCTGCTAACAAGTTTCTAGTCTTTTTTCAGCATTGAGTTGCCTCCACTCAAGACTCTGGAAGTTAAACCTCTCAGTGTGCGTGCAAAGCCCCCCGCAGCAGAGTAGGAAGCCTCTTTTTGTCTGTCAAGAGCCATTGACCACCAGCAGCCAAATCAACCTGAGGCCCCAGCTGGCTTTGTCTGTGGGTCAGTGGCCTGAGGAGATGCCTTGGGTCAGCTGCCAGCTTGCCCAATGTGCACTTTCAAAATTCTCCTCAAGCAGAGACTGCCCAGTGCTGAACACCCTCCCGCCTGAGAAGAGCCTGTGGAGCAGGTGATATTGGGGGACCTGCAGGCCAGAGCCCGTCCCCCCCTTTTAAATCAAGGGAAGATGGCCGTAACTCAGTGGTAGAGAACATGGACAGTTGCTGCCAGTCGCTGTAGACAGTGCTGATGCTGAACCAGATGGACCAATGGCCTAACTCAGTATAAAGCAGCTCCCTGTTTAAATCACCCTTCATTCAGAACCATAAGGACTAGAATCTTACTTTATTTTTAGGGAAACTGTTGCACATGCAGAAGGGCCCAGGTTCAGTCCTCAGCGGCATCTCCAGGTAGGGCTGAGAGACACCCCTGCCTGAAGCCCTGAGAGCCGCTGCCAGTGCAGACAGCACTGGGCTAGAGAGCACCCATGGGTCTGCATCCAACATTCCTGGGTAAATGAAGCGGATCCTCGCATCTGGTCCAATCCTGCCTCAGGCCAGGGCTCGGAGTCTTAGTTTGCCTTGGCCACCCTGCTTCATCCGCCCGTGCTGGGAGCTGCACAGCAGGAGTCGGGCCCATCTGTTCTCCTGGTACCTTTCAGTAGTTTTCAGGTTCCCTTAAGGACATAAGAACATCTAGTTCCTCATCCCAACCGTAATAGGAAGCCTGCAAGCAGGACCCTTCAGGGAGGAAGGACGGGATATCAGTTTAATAGATAAATAAAATAAATAAGTGCAACTGGCCTTCAGAGGCATATTGCCTCCAAATGTTAATGCAGCTTCAAATAGCATTTGCCTTTTTTGCAGCCACATCACACTGTTGGCTCATATTCAGTTTGTGATCAACAACAATCCCAAGATCCTTCTTGCATGTAGTATTGCTGAGCCAAGTATCCCCCATCTTAATAACTGCATTTGGTTTCTTTTTCCTAGGTGTAGAACTTTACACTTATCCCTGTTAAATTTCATTCTGCTGTTTTTAGCCCAATGCTCCAGCCTATTAAGATCCCTTTGAATTTTGTTTCTGTCTTCCAGGGAATTAGGTATTCCTCCAAATTTTGCATCATCTACAAGTTTGATAACCATTCCCTGCCCCTCCTCATCCAAGTCATTAATAAAAATGTTGAAGAGCACTGGGTCCAAGACAAAGCCCTATAGTAGCCCGCTAGTTACCCCCCCCAGGTTGAGAAGAAACCATTGATTAGCACTCTGAATATGATTGTGTAGCCAACTGTGGATCCACCCAATAGCTGTTCCATCCAGTCCACATTCAGCTAGCTTGCTAATCAGAATATCATGTGGCATTTTGTCAAAAGCTTTGCTAAAGTTGAAATATATTGTGTCCACAGCATTCCCACAGTCTATCAGGGAGGTTTGTTGTTGTTATGTGCCTTCAAGTTGATTATAACTTATAGCGACCCTATGAATCAGTGACCTCCAAGAGCATCTGTCATGAACCACCCTGTTCACATCTTGTAAGTTCAGGTCTGTGGCTTCCTGTATGGAATCAATCCATCTCTTGTTTAGCCTTCCTCTTTTTCTATTCCCTTCTGTTTTTCGCAGCATTATTGTCTTTTCTAGTGAATCATGTCTTCTCATTATGTGTCCAAAGTATGATAACCTCAGTTTCATCATTTTAGCTTCTAGTGATAGTTCTGGTTTAATTTGTTCTGACACCCAATTATTTGTCTGTTTTGCCTAGAATGCCCTCCCTTGTCCTTAACATGGCTGCAACCATATCTACTCAGAAGTAAGTCCTATTGAGTTCTATGGGGCTTAGTTCCTTAATAAGCATGCTTACAGTTGCTGCCTTCAGGGGCATCTATCTGTGCTCCCATCTAACGTCTCTGCAACACTAAGCTCCTTTCTTCCAATAATGGGCTGGCCTGAGGGCACGTAAACCCTTCTTCCCAGAAGCAAGTAAGCTAGATTAAATGTTCCCTAAAGGCGTTGAACTGTGACCTGGCAGACCAGGGTTTGAATCCCCACACAGCCATGAAGCTCCCTGGGTGACCTTGGGCCAGTCACTGCCTCTCAGACTCAGAGGAAGGCAATAGTAAACCACCTCTGTCTGAGTACTGCTTACCATGAAGACCCTATCTGGGATCAACTTGAAGGCAGTCCATTTCCATTTTGCATCACCCTAAGCTTGTGAGAAAGAATGACCTTGTCACTTCAGATAGACCTAGGAACACCCTATTTTAGGTAAGATTTCTATTTTAATCTCGAGAGATTTTTTTTGAATGGTATGCTCCAAGCAACTGTGGTTGATACAATGTATCATGTTTAATGATATCACTAGGGCCCGCCCCCTGATGTCACTAGGGCCTGCCCCCTGACATCACTAGGGTCCACCCCTGATGTCACTAGGGGCCGCCCCCTGACATCACTAGGGGCCGCCCCCTGACGTCACTAGGGCCCGCCCCCATTTTCTCAGGTTTTTGGATGGTTCCGACCTGGCAACCCTAGTTCAAATATCCCTTCATGCCTGATGCAATCCTATAGCCCCCTCCCCATTCAACACTACATCGAGTTTGGCTCTCTAAGACTGAGAAACCTTTTTCTATAACTTGCCTCCTCCCCTTCCTCCAGGCTTTATTTAGTAAAAAAATAAAACACAGGCTTAGGCTGGTAAACTCCATCTAGGCCTCTAAATACATCTTGGCCCCATCTCACAGAATGATACAATGGGATATTATTGTAGCTGGAAGGAAGCCCAGTAGTCTAAGTACGAGCATCAGCGCTTAGACAAATGAAAGATTTCTTCCTTGGGTACCCTATATTGCATTTGCTGTATTTGCAAGAGTACCCAAGATTATTATTTTTTTCAAATGCACTAAATCCTAACGTTTCATCTGAGCTCTTTTTCTTTTATTGACGGACATTCTCTCTGGTGCTTCACGTTTACTGTCATCTGCAAGTGATTTGTTTTACAAAAAAGTAAGATAAAGTTTACATACTTTCTCCAAGCTGCAGTATCAGCTTTCTACTCCCTCCCCCTGAAACAGTTCCTTTATTAATTTGGGGGAGAAAAACACAGTCTTTTTGCCTCTAGCCAGTGTTACAGTATCTATGGAGCCAACTCTTCTCCCTCAGCCATGCTATGACCTTGGACTATGGTACTAGCCTCTGATAGGAAGTAAAATTCGTGGAAAGAATGTTTAGGAACAGCATGCAGACAGAAACAGAGCCTGATATGTAATGCTGAGGGCGACTGCGTGCGTTGAGGAAATGCATACGTGTGAGAGATGGGAACGAAGATGGGAACTTTCAGTCCTCAGCACATCAAGTCTACATTGAAACTTTGTTCACATCCCCCAATTAAAATAGCTCCTGAAGCGTTCCCATCTCCACAAATTCGCAGCCATATTATGTGCCATTGTTGGGCTGTGATTTCATCAGTTCTTTCCAAACAGAATGCATTCCAATCTCCCCATCATGGGAATAGAGTGCTTCCAAAGAAAACCCAGGACGCTTTAAGGTAAGAATGATGTTGATGACGTATTTTTTCAGCTGCACATTTCAACTCGAGGACAAGGAACCGTTGACTGCCTTTACATTATGTCATAAGATGTGCTAAAACTGCCTTTCCAAACAAGATGCAGTGTGTGTGTCAACAGCAACATTCATGGAACACTAACTCAGAAAATCTTAAAAGCCTATTAATACAACCATAAAAAACAAAAAAAATAAAGACATCAGGAAGAACAAAAGATAAAGTGCCCAATATCATTAAAAAAATGTGCAGTTGTTGCAGTTCAAAATAAACCATTAGAACCATTAAAAGCTTTGATGAAACGAATCTTTATAGTTTGGAGATGAAATGGTGCTAAAGTAGCTGTCTGCCTCTTGTCGTCTGGGGAGGGCATGCTACTTGGTTGTTATGTGGGATCCAGAAATTCACTTTACTTTCAGAAATTGTATTTCCCCAACACTCAAAACGCAATATTTGCTTGCTCACACCTGATGCATCAACTGTGGTCATTATTGTTTTGTTGAATCAGTATTATTTATTTATTTAAACAGTACTGTCAAGAATACAAAGTGCTTTACAGGGTTGCATAAAAAAGGAAGACAGGTCCTTACCACCAAGGAACTTATAGTCTGCCCCTAGTTGTGCACAACTGGCATCTCTTAAATGGTGGCCAACCCTCTAGCCTGCAGGCAGACACTTCTTCTGTGCCCCATGGCCTCCGAGCTGGTATGCTCCCTGTTCCACTGGACTGGCAATGTATTGTTGAAGGAACCTGGTTCCTCAGGGAAAGATGCCAGGGTAGTCCTGGACCCTGGTGCTATGGCATCTATTTCAGAGGATTCCTGCCTGTTAGCCTCAGGTTCAGCAGTGTCCTGATCACATCTTCAGGATGAGAGCCAGGAACCTATCTAACTTCTTCGCTGGCAGCACTGTAGCCTCTGACTCAGTGTCCTGGTGGCCTTAACTAGGGGCAGAGCCTAGGAAATGTGGACTGGAGGCAGAGGATCTTGGTTCCCTTCCAATGACTTACAGCATGCAGTTCTGTAGGAGCTCTCCATTGTGCTGTGACTACCAATCTGCCTTGCTGTGCCAGCACCTAGGAGGACTAGGAGGATAAGAAAGGACAAGGCTAACAAAGACAATTTGTTCCCTTTGTTATTTATTTATTTATTTTATTACATTTTTAGACCGCCCTATAGCAATAAGCTCCCAGGGCGGTGTACAGCATAATAAAACAGGTTAAAATACAAAAACACAATAAAACATAATTAAAAATTTTCAATTTTAAATTCAAATTTTTAAATTTTTAAAATTTTTAAAATGCCTGGGCGAAGAGGTAGGTCTTTACCTGGCGCCGAAAAGATAGCAAAGAAGGCGCCAGGCATATCTCATCAGGGAGGGCGTTCCATAGTTTGGGGGCCACCACTGAGAAGGCCCTAGCTCTAGTTATCATTCTCCGTGCCTCCCTATGCGTTGGGACACGGAGAAGGGCCTTCGACATCGAGCGCAGCGACCGGGTAGGTACATAGCGGGAGAGGCGTTCCGCCAGGTATTGCGGTCCGATGCCGTTAAGGGCTTTATAGGTAAGAACCAACACTTTGAATCTGGCCCGGAAACATATTGGTAGCCAGTGCAGCTGGGCCAGGACAGGTGTTATATGATCAATTTTTTTTGTCCCAGTAAGAACTCTGGCCGCAGCATTCTGCACCAGCTGAAGTTTCCGAACCGTCTTCAGAGGTAACCCTACGTAGAGTGCATTACAGTAGTCCAATCTAGAGGTTACCAGAGCATGGATAACTGTGGCAAGGTTCTCCCTATCCAGATAGGGTCGTAGTTGGGCTACCAGCCGAAGCTGGTAGAACGCATTCCGTGCCACCGAGGCTACTTGAGCCTCCAGTGACAGGAGCGGATCTAATAAGACCCCCAAACTACGGACCTGCTCCTTTAGGGGGAGTGTAACCCCATCTAGGGCAGGTCGGACATCAACCATCTGGGCAGAGAGCCCCCCCACCAACAGCATCTCAGTCTTGTCAGGATTGAGTCTCAGTTTATTAGCTCTCATCCAGTCCATTATCGCGGCCAGGCAGCGGTTTAGTACATCAACAGCCTCACCTGAAGAAGATGAAAAGGAGAAGTAGAGCTGCGTATCATCAGCATATTGCTGGAAACGCACTCCAAATCTCCTAATGACCTCGCCCAGCGGCTTCATATAGATATTAAAGAGCATGGGGGACAGAACTGAACCCTGTGGGACCCCATATTGGAGTATTCAGGGACTCGAGTAATGCTCCCCAAGCACCAGCTTCTGGAGACGATTCTTGAGGTAGGAGCACAGCCACCGCCAAGCAGTGCCTCCAACTCCTAAGTCCGCAAGACGTCCCAGAAGGATACCATGGTTGATGGTATCAAAAGCCGCTGAGAGATCAAGGAGAACCAACAGAGTTACACTCCCTCTGTCTTTCTCCCGACAGAGGTCATCATACAGGGCGACCAAGGCTGTTTCTGTACCAAACCCCGGCCGAAAGCCCGATTGACATGGATCCAGATAATCAGTTTCATCCAAGAGAGCCTGGAGCTGGTGAGCGACCACACGCTCTAAAACCTTGCCCAGGAACGGAACATTTGCTACCGGCCTATAGTTGTCAAGATTTTCAGGGTCCAAGAAGGTTTTCTTTAGGAGCGGTCTCACCACCGCCTGTTTCAGGCAGGGTGGTACCACTCCCTCTCGTAAAGAGGCATTGATCACCTCCTTGGCCCATCCGGCTGTTCCGTTCCTGCTAGCTTTTATTAGCCATGAGGGGCAAGGATCCAGAGCAGAAGTGGTCGCCCGCACCTGTCCAAGCACCTTGTCCACGTCCTCGAGCTGAACCAACTGAAATTCATCCAATAAAACAGGACAGGACTGTGCTCTGGACACCTCATTAGGCTCAACTGCTACAATATTGGAGTCAAGGTCCCGGCGGATGTTTGCGACCTTATCTTGGAAGTGTCTCGCAAACTCATTACAGCGGGCTATTGATGGTATTATTGCGTTCTGAGGACCAGAGTGTAAAAGTCCCCGAACAACCTTATAAAGTTCCGCTGGGCAGTTAGAAGATGACTGAATGGAGGCAGCAAAGTACTGCTTCTTCGCTGCCCTCACCACCTTCACATAGAGCTTGGTAGAGATCTTCACAAGTGCAAGACTACAGCCGTCGGGAGTTCGTCTCCATTTGCACTCAAGCCGTCTCCTTTCTTGCTTCATCACTCTTAGCTCCGGGGTAAACCACGGAGCCAATTGAGCTCTGCAGAGGAGAGGGCGCACCGGGGCGATCGTGTCAACTGCCCGGGTCATTTCCGTATTCCACAGATTGACCAGGGTTTCGACAGGAGCGTCAGTTTTATCAGCCGGAAAACTCCCCAGAGCCTTCTGAAAACCTTCAGGATTCATTAGTCTCCGGGGGCGGACCATCTTAATAGGTCCTCCACCCTTGCAGAGGGGAGAAAACATTGTGAGCCTACACCTCAATAGGCGATGATCTGTCCATGACAGAGGAATAGATGTAAAATCCCTCACTCCCAGATCACCATCCCCTGCTCCAGTAGCAAAAATTAAGTCTAGAGTGTGCCCCGAAATATGCGTAGGGCCAGTAACAAATTGAGACAGCCCCATGGCTGTCATGGAGGCCATGAAGTCCTGAGCTGCCCCAGACAAAGCGGTCTCGGCATGAATGTTGAGATCCCCCAATACCATAAATTTGGGGGATCGCAACACCAAACCCGAGACCACCTCCGTCAGCTCAGTTAGGGAGGCTGTTGGGCAGCAGGGTGGACGGTACACCAACAGTATTCCCAGTCTGTCTCGCTGGCCCAACGTAATATGGAGACACTCCAGACCATTAGCTACCTGGATAGGGTGCCTAATGAGAGGGATGGAACTTCTATAGACCACAGCGATTCCCCCTCCCCGACCCTCGGATCTACCCAGATGCTGAACCGAGTACCCAGGTGGGCACAGCTGGGAGAGATTAATGCCTCCCAGATCGCTCACCCATGTCTCAGTAATAAACGCCAGATCGGCCGCCTCATCCACAATTAAATCATGGATGAGGGAAGCTTTATTATTTACCGATCTGGCATTAAGAAGCAGCAACTGGAGATCCGAGAGTTGGCTGATAGAACTACCAGCAATCCTGTGGATGTGGGGAGGACCGGAACACGGTACAGCCACCAATTGTCTGTGCCGAGTTCCCCTCAACTGGCATGTCCTCCTCACAACGCCATACCTCCCATTACCCGTCACTACGCTAACAGGGGCCCCCTCTGGTCCCCCCTCCCAATACCCTATCCTCCCGCCCAGGCACATAATAAAATAAAATAAAAATACACACACACTCACAACATACAGTCATACAAACATCCACTCATTCCATTCAGGTCTGCACAACAACCACAGTCCCGTGCTCCATGCGCACCAACGCAGCTCTCAAACCGTTCTTCCCGGGAAAAGCGCCACCTGGAGCCTGGTCCTGCGAGGTGCCCACGTGCAGAGCAGGAGCCCAAGAAGGAGAGAGCAGAGATGTTGGCCAAGCAGCAGCAGCAAAGCAGGCAGATGGCTCTCCCTCCCTGGGCGGTGATGGTCCTCTTCCCTTGCAGGCACTGGATCTCCCAAGCCCCCTCAGCCAGCCGGCTTATATATCCCCTCCAGAGAAGGGACAGGTGGAACAGTATCAGGCACAGCTGGCTGAGTACCTGGAGCCTGGTCCTGCAAGGTGCCCATGTGCAGAGCAGGAGCCCAAGAAGGAGAGAGAAGAGATGTTGGCCAAGCAGCAGCAGCAAAGCAGGCAGATGGCTCTCCCTCCCTGGGCGGTGATGGTCCTCTTCCCTTGCAGGCACTGGATCTCCCAAGCCCCCTCAGCCAGCCGGCTTATATATCCCCTCCAGAGAAGGGACAGGTGGAACAGTATCAGGCACAGCTGGCTGAGTACCTGGAGCCTGGTCCTGCAAGGTGCCCACGTGCAGAGCAGGAGCCCAAGAAGGAGAGAGCAGAGATGTTATCCAGCAGCAGCAGCAGCAGCAGCAGCAGCAGCAAAGCAGGCAGATGGCTCTCCCTCCCTGGGCGGTGATGGTCCTCTTCCCTTGCAGGCACTGGATCTCCCAAGCCCCCTCAGCCAGCCGGCTTATATATCCTCTCCAGAGAAGGGACAGGTGGAACAGTATCAGGCACAGCTGGCTGAGTACCTGGAGCCTGGTCCTGCAAGGTGCCCACGTGCAGAGCAGGAGCCCAAGAAGGAGAGAGAAGAGATGTTGACCAAGCAGCAGCAGCAAAGCAGGCAGATGGCTCTCCCTCCCTGGGCGGTGATGGTCCTCTTCCCTTGCAGGCACTGGATCCTGCCTTGCAGGCACTGTTACCCTCACAATGACCATAGGCCCCTGTTGGATAGTGTCTGTGACATCAGTAACAAGCAGTGAGGATTTAAAATCTTCTATGCTATTTTTAAAAATAGTTTTATTTATTTATTTATTAAATTTGTATCCTGCCCTTCCTCCCAGAAGGAGCCCAGCGCAGCAAACAAAAACCACTAAAAAGACTTTTTAAAACATATTAAAATCAGACTTTAAAACATATTAAAACAAAACATCTTTAAAAATATCTGTTTCAAAAAGCTTTAAAAACATTGTAAAAAGCAGTTCCAACACTGACGCAGACTGGGATAAGGTCTCTACTAAAAGACTTGTTGAAAGAGGAAGATAACAGACATGGCACCTATCTAATATTTAAGGGGAGGGAATTTCAAAGGTGGGTGCCACAATACTAAAGATCCACCTGTGTTGTGCAGAATGGACCTCCTGATAAGATGGTATCCTCAAGAGGCCCTCACTCACCTGCAGAGTGCAATGATCGATTGGGTATATAAGGGATAATACAAACTTTCAGGTATCCTGGTCCCAAGCTGTATAGGGCTTGGTACACCAAAACTAGAACCTTGAACTTAACCTTGAATCAAAACCTTGAACTTTAACTTAATTAGCAGCTAAGTTCCTCTCCACTGTCCCCTTCAAGTGAAGTGCATATGCACCGTTTTAATTAGTGATGGGTAAACTTCCCACAGCTCAGTTTGGACTTAGTTTGATATTTATAAGCTCTCTCAGGAAGAAACTTGGCTATTTTAAGAACATAAGAACCCTGTTGAATCAGACCAAAGGCTTATCCCGTTCAGCATCATGTGGTCACAGTGGGCAACCCAGATGCCTATCGGAAGCCCACAAACAGGATCTGAGTACAATAGCACTCTTCCCATCTGCAATTCCAGGCAGCTGATATTCACAGACATACCACCTTCAAAAGTGAAGAATATGGGCGTCTTGACTAGTAGCCACTGATAGCTTTATCCTCCATGAATTTGTCTAATTCTCTTTCAAATCCATCCAGGTTGGTAGCTTCTCTTTTCCAAGAGTTCATACCTATTTCATAATGTTGATATGGCATTTTTAGTTTTGCTTTCACTTTTGTTATTGCTAAAAATGTGCTTCTGTGTTGCAGGCAGTTTTCAACTGCCAATCACAAATTCATCTATTTTTCATCTGTGTCTTGGGCATATAGTTGAGGCAACTCTGTCCTGTGCCAAAAACAGAACAAAGAGAATCCAACCCCATAGGCTGATTTTACAAACCAAGAAAGAATCCAAATTCAAAGATGTCACAGAAAATGTCTGGATGAATCTTTGTGTTATTCCCCAGTGACTACTCTTTCCTCTGGAGTTTTGAGTGGAGATTGCCCTTTCCTTTCACAGAGGCAATCATGGCAGCAAACTGAGCAATGTCTTTTCTTTCTGAATCAACTTGATGTATCTAATGTGACAGTTCGGAGAAACAATCTCATCATAAAAGGAGTCAACTGGAAAGGGCTAAGATATTTCTCTCTGGAAATTACCTATAGCTTGGTAAGGGATGTTTAGTCCCAGGCCTGGTGAAATACCAGGTGAAAACAAAACCTATTAACACATAGAAGGCTCACTGCTCTTATGTCTACGTTTTTGTTAGAACTCCCAGCCTTACATTTTCAAATGGCTTTAACTAATTCCAAAATCTAATGAATGGTGCCTCCTAGGAACACGGGAAGCTAGCTGCCTTATACTGAGGGAAACCATCGGTTCATCTAGCAAGTTCAGTCTTGTCTACACCAACTGGCAGGAGTTTGCCAGGGATCCCGAGAGCAGTCTTTCCCAGTTCTACCTGGAGGTACTGAGGAGTGAACCTGGAACCTTTTGCATGAAAAGCATGCGCTCGACCACTGAGCTATGGCCCTTCTCAACGTTCTCCAATGAATCTTTGCCTAATTTTAATCCATCACATAATCTTTTGTAATAAGCATCCTTTGTCACATTTTCTGTTGCCACTCCTGTCTAGGAAGAAGATGTTTACAATAACTAGCAATCAATATATGTGCTGCAAACAATATCTTACCAACAGTTTTATGGTTCCATTTTCTTTGCATAACACCCTTGACTTTTCCTATGGGCAAAACAGGAGAAGCTTGCATCCAGTTATTTCCACTAATGGTGCATGTTGGGGGGGGGGGAGAGTGGCAGCAGCACCCTCCCAGTAGTGCAGCAGGGATGGGATGGAGTGAGGTAGCAGCCAGGTTGGGTGAGCTCTGGGTTGGCAGTGATGGTAGCCCTGCAGGTGCACACATATTTGCAGGGCCACTACCCAGAGCTCCCCTGACCTCGCTGCTGCCTTATCCACCCCATCCTGGCAAGCACCAATGCCGCCACCTTGAGAACACTGTGGCTACTTCATCACAGCCACTTCATTAAATAACACTTTTCAAAATATTACATATCTTTACATATCCATCAATCATGCTAAACATTTGCTCCATATTCCCATACCACACCTCCAGTGGACTACTTATATAGTTCCATACATTTCCTGTATCTTTGTTGGTATATAATGCCACTGATTAGAACAATTCATAAAACTATTATTTTGTAACAGCCTCTGTGTATATTTGGGATCTTCTGCACATAGAAGATTCTATTGATTTGCTTTGATTATTTGAAACCCTTTCTTCCACCAATTTCAGTTTTTATCATAATATGGCTGGATCTCATTGAGTATTTTATATACCTAGAGAGAATTTCTTTATGTGTTTGTGTAGAGGAAAGTAATCCTCCCAGTTTAGAAGAAGCTCTAAGTATACTTGATCATCTTTGCATTTTCTGCAATGGGAGGGGGTGGGAATTAAACTCTCTTTTTACCATTTCTGTAACTTAATGTATTTCCCTTGTTAATAGAATCTCAGATACAAGATGCACAATGTTCCAGTGAAATATCAAAATCACCTACCCACCCAAATTGTACACAATTAATAAAATATGTTAAAGGAGAAACATGAGGAGATAACATCACTTTAAGCTATCTCATACAGAAATAGTGGCAGATCATGCCTCATCCTCTTGAATGGCTTCCAGTTTACGTTAGAAAGCCCCATCCATTCAGTTAATGGAAACTCTGTTTAGTGCTTGGTATTTTTTTTAAGTTCACCCAAATTCCACGCACATTGGCTCAAAGCTTTCAGAAGTGCCACTTGACAATATCTTATGATATTTGCATAGCTACTCCTCCACTTTTAACACTCATCTGAATAACCTTGTGAGTGAGTCAGGCTGACTTAAAATTTAATTTAATCTATTCATACTTGCTTGGATAGTGCTTACCTTAACTGTAGGAGCTTTCAATAGAATGGCCAAGAAAAGAAAGATAATATGTGGCAAACCCCTCATTTTAACTGCAGCAACTATCCCTGACCATGAATGGTGTCCTTGAGCCCATACTGTCATAAAACCTTGTTGAATGTGAACAAACAGAGGGTTAAAGCCAGAGTTCACTAACTAGCCTGTATTCATAGGCTACAGTCTTAAACATGTCTACTCATAAGTAAGACACACTGAATTCAATGGGGCTTATTCCCAGGTAAGTGGGGTTAAATTGCATCCTAACCAATATTAGTTCCAGATATCAAACCTGTTTTGTGGCCATTAGTTCTATATTTAGTGCTAATATTTCTGACTTTGCTTGGCTTACTTTATAGCCAGAAATCTTACTAAACTTTTGCAAACATGCATTTTTGTATGTTATTTTTGCTAATATATCCATTTGTATGTTTACTTGTCCACTTAGTTTACTAATTATACATGTGGGGGAGGGGCAGTGGGGATGAGACTGCAACAGCTTTGCTCCCTGTCACTGTTCTCATTGTTCTCCATGAGCTGGAAGGCAGTCATCTGAAGCGGGGAGCTCATGAAGGCTCCCCGCATGACTGGTTTAGACTATTCCCTTGCAATTCATGGAGACTGCCAAGGAAGGGGTGGAGCTAGCATGTTCATCCCAGCGGCTTCCCACATGTATTTACTTAACACGCTATCAGAGCACCTGAAGAAGGCTTCAGTTTTGGAGTATATTAAATGAAAACATAAAAAGAGATATAGTGGATCAAGCCAAAGGGCTTTCTTGTCACACTGGCCAATCAGATGCCTATGGGAACTCTGCAAGCAGGACCTAAGCGTAACAACACTCTCTCCATTTGTGATTCCCAGCAACAGGTATTCACAGTAGGGTTGCCAGGTTCTGGGCGTGACAATGATTCTGTATCTTTAAGAGAAGAGAAAATTCAGCCAAGCGTAGGTTTTCTTGCAACACTCTAATGGGAAAAACCACAAGGTGGAATTCTCCCTTCCCCCTGCACAACTTTTAAAGATACAGAAGACAGGGGGAAGGGAGAATTCGGTGGCCCCCGAATTATGGAACAATCTCCCTGATGAGGTACGCCTGGCGCCAACATTGTTGTCTTTTCGGCGCCAGGTTAAGGCCTACCTCTTCTCCCAGGCATTCTAGCATTTTAGCATTTCAGTATTGTAGCATTTAGCATTTTAGTATTTTTAGTATTTCAGTATTTTAGTTTAGTATAGGTTTATTTGGAAATTTAATGAGTTATGTTTTAAATTGATTAATGTGTGGTTTTAAATTGTATGTTGATATTTTGATGTTGTGAACCGCCCAGAGAGCTTCGGCTATGGGGCGGTATAAAAATTTAATAAATAAATAAAAATAAATAAATAAATAGGCTGAATTTCCTCTTCTCTTAAAAATACAGAATCATTCTCAGGCCCTGAGCCTGGCAACCCTAATTCACAGGCATATTCCCTCCAACTAGGGTTGCCAGGTCAGAAGCATCCCAAACCTTGAGATTTCAGGGGCAGGGCATAATGATTTCATGGGCAGGCACAGGGATGGCCCCGAGTGATG
Source organism: Rhineura floridana (assembly GCF_030035675.1). Classification (NCBI taxonomy): domain Eukaryota; kingdom Metazoa; phylum Chordata; class Lepidosauria; order Squamata; family Rhineuridae; genus Rhineura; species Rhineura floridana. Next base: position 76,523,587 of record NC_084486.1, on the reverse strand, counting down.
TCACAGGGGCAGGCCCCAGTGATATCTTTAAGCATGATACATTAAGCATCAACCACAGTTGCTTTCTCTGATTAGAAAGTTTTCTCTGATTAGAAATTAAGATAGAAATCTTAGCTAAAAGATGTGAGGTCATGGTAGAACTGGAGCAAATGGGGATGCTGGTGTAGGGCTGGTGTGCACAGCCCCATGGCCATTCCATCTTTTATGCACACACATCTTCTTGGAATGTTTGAAGAACACTATGCTTGCATTTAGACGATGAAATTCATGTGTGATTAAATTTAGAGCAAAAATGAGATTGGAATGAACAGGACAATCTCCTAATATTTCTAAATCTGTCACAAAAAGATGGAGCACAGCAGATCTCCTATTGCTACTGAAGCAGTGCAAGAGACAAAGACTGTAATCCAGAACCATACTTTCAATATTGTGGTTGGAGATTAGGGTGGCCAGTTATGCATTGCCAAAAAAAAGGATTTGCATCACCCAAGAGAGGACAATACCATACATGACGTCAGGTGTAAAGTAGATAAAGTCACAGCCGGGTAAAAAGGGGATTGCAGGCACTGCTGATCAGTGGCACCTGTCAACTCTGTATATAGCACCCCGTGTGGCTTTTTGCAAGCCCAGACAATCAACTGATCTGCGTTCTTGCAGAGCATTGTGTCATCAGCTGAATGTTTGGTCTTTAAGCATTCCACAGTGCACATGGCAAAAATGGGTCAGCTGATGTCATTGTGATGTCAGATGATTGTCAGACTTGGCCATGGGAAGGGGGGAATATGTATCCAGCCCACCAATTGGATTTAATTCCCATCTGTGTCTTAGAAGAAACAAAGCATAGTCCCTTTGTCTATAATATTCTAATTATTCCTTGAAGACAGTTTGGTAAAATCAATAAAATCACTGATTTTAGTTAGAGATACATTATCAGAAAGAACAAAAAGGCAATTAAAGGTCAGAACTATACAGCGGTTGTGGGATTATTTTTGCTTGTTGGAGATTTAGTGTTTAGAGTTAGAATTCTCTGACTAGTCTTGGGAACTTTTGTCTGCCAACCCAATCTCCTTTGCTGAGGTATTGCATAGAGTAAGAAGACAAGAATATTCTAAATAATAAAGGCTCACACAATATCTAAGGGACTCTTAGACACTTCTTCCACAGAGATTTACAACTAGGAAATGGACAAACATCTGCCAGGGAATACTCAGGGTGTAATAAATTTTGCCTTAGGAGAAGGAATTAAATTAGATGGTCCTTAGCATTCCTTCCAGCCCTATGATTCTATATGGCTCCATAATTCAGTACTCCATAATTTGGTTTGCAAGAACAGTCTCAGTTGAATTGAGTCAGAACTGACAGCAGTTTTAAATAATAGATCAGTGGGGTACTAATGCATAGAAATGATCATTCGTATGCATTTTTTTGCAGATTTCTGCTGTCAAAAATCCCATTAATTTCAGTAGCTTTTCCCTTTAAGTCCCCTCAGTGGCATGATTTAACAAGGCTGATTTCAAGAACAAAATGCTCCCAACTGCACTTTATTAAATTATACATATGCAACCACTTAAATAAACTAACATGCTGCCCTGTTTATACTATGAGCTCCAAAAGCCATGAGTAACAAATTTTAAAAATGCATATTTTTACAGATAAACACATCTTGTACTTTTCAGGTTCTACTCTGTCTGTGATGGTCATGGGAAACACACCATTGTACATTAAGTTTGTTCTACTTAATAAGTTGCAGGTATATGTTATTTTTTGAAGACCCTAGACCCAGATGGAATTATTGGAATGCAACCAGTGTGATTGCACACCTGGACTGGGCTACTTTCTGAAGGGAGATACACTGGATGGCATCCTCACTTTCCTAGCCAAATGTCGTGGATGTTCTTCTGTAATTTGCAGTCATAGGGGATAAGGGACACATTCAGTTATAGTGGGCAATGACTCCATGAGGTACAACACTGTCCTGGTATGTACTGAATGTGCATCTAAGAACATGCCTGAGAATCTGCAGAGATATTGTGGCAAGCAGGCAGAAATTCCTTGGCAGACGTTAACAAGATTATCTGAAGGAAGAAAGTTTGGAAACTGTTATGAGATACCATATGTATCACTCAGCCATCAAATAATAAAACAGTATTTCATGTCAGCCAATGCAAAATATCACCAGTCAGATATCAGGCATTGTAATTCCTTTTTAAGTATTTTACAGGGTATTTATTATTGCCCTTTGATCCTAGATTTGTCAGGCATTATGGACAGGAAGCATGATTATTTATTTTACTTATTATTTTATTTATATCCCACCCTTCCTCCCAGGAGGAGCCCAGGGCGGCAAACAAAAGCACTAAAAACATTTTAAAACATCAGAAGAACAGACTTTAAAATACACTGAAACAAAACATCTTTAAAAACATTTTTTTAAAATGCTTTCAAGAAATCTTTTTTTTTTAAAAAAAGGTTATAAACATTTTGTTTTTTAAAAAAGGTTTAAAAACATATTAAAAAGCAATTCCAACACAGAAGCAGACTGGGATAAGGTCTCAACCTAAAAGGCTTGTTGAAAGAGGAAGGTCTTCAATAGGCTCCAAAAAGATAACAGAGATGGCACCTGTCTAATATTTAAGGGGAGGGAATTCCACAGGGTAGGTGCCGCCACACTAAAGGTCCATTTCCTATGTTGTGCAGAACGGACCTCCTGATAAGATGGTATCTGCAGGAGGCGCTCACCTGCAGAGCGCAGTGATCAACTGGGTATATAAGGGGTAAGTCTTTCAGTTATACTAGTCCCAAGCTGTATAGGGCTTTGTACACCAAAACTAGAACCTTGAACTTGATAAGGGAGCTGATTGCCCTCCATTGAATAGTGGCAAAATTCTGAGTTGCAGAACAATGGAGCTGGGCAGGAATGGAAGGGGCAGGGTGGCTGGAAGGGTGGGGGAGCACTGGGTTGGTCCTGCCAAGTGCAGAGACATGCACACCTGTACCCACCACCACAGCCAACCTGGTGCTCCCTTCAATGCTTCTCCACCCCATCCCAATCCTGATGAACCAGGAAGGTGGCACAGCAGCAGCAGCAGCCCTTGGGAGAAAACTAAGAATGCTCCCACTGCCTGTAGAGAATCCCAGCTATTAGGCAATTTAGGTGTACTTTCATCCTTTGATTGAATAGAAAAAGAAAAAGGAGGAAACTTGAGGGAAACAAGGTGTATTTGAACACAGGAGGTGGGTGGCTTTGTGAGTAGGTAGATTTCACAACCATAGCAATGGCAAATGTTAGTTCTTTTGTAAGTTCCAACTGGGAATCCATCCTTCTGCTTCCTCTGCCAACATCCAGTTAGTTCTTCCATCTTAATTAAATGAAGTGGCAGCCTATTTAATGCATTTTCTGGTAACATCTGCAAATTTTTCTGACATCAGAACTTACAGAACTGCAGGTCCCACTTGTAGGCATGCTTAAATACAAGCAACTCTCATTGAAGTAAATACGTACTAGTGGGTTTACAGTGGGAACCTTGCTTGTCTGCAGGGTTTTTTAAATTACAAAAATATGATTAGTATATTTTTCTTTTACAGACTTTCCTAGTTTTGACTACGGTCCAACTATTTTAGTACTCCACTTCTTAAAATGCATGTAGGTTACAAATACTTAGTTGCTCCTTCAGTACCCTGCTGGCTGCAATGAAACTCTGAAGGCATGGCCTCAACATACAAAACAGATTGTAGGATTAGGGCTGCCAAGTTTATTTAACTTTCCATTGAACTTAAATAATGCATCACTTTATTCAAGGCAGTCAAAAGGCACTGTTTTTTGAAAAGTTATTTTAAATACTGATGAACAGAAAAATAGTATTTGCTCTTGAGTTGTAAAAGTAAAAGATGTAGGATTTGGAACGTACTTAATGCTACCTTTTAATAAAGCAGGATGTGACGCCCTTCCCTGGCTCTCCCTGTCAGGTTCCTACCTGCTCGTGGTTACTGCCTGTCACTAGGCACCACCAGGGACTCCACCAGTCCGGACTGTCCTTTTTTATGGTTTCTCTCCCCGCTCTAGCACAGATCTCAACAGATCCCCCTGCTAGGCAGCACCACCAGTCACGTCCTATAACCAGTATTCCCAGAGACTCTGCCTGAGTCTATCAGGTTACTTCTGTGACTGAGTGCTTAAGCTGTCCCCAATCCCTTTGATCTTTATATATAAAGCATACGATCCTGGTTTGCTCTGAATACTTGTGGTGTTATATTCTTCCCTTCACCACTGCCACCAATTGTTACAGTTTCTCTTCAGCCTTGGTATTTACCTTACCCTCCCTTCTGGTCTGTGAAACCCCAACCAAGGATCAGGCCTTTGGTAAACCAAATATATTTATTAAATAACAGAGATAACAATATTACTTTATAAAGGCACTTAAGCATATGGTTTCATCTATTCCTGAGGTACTGGTCTTAGTATTAATCCGAACTCCACACTCTCCTCACATCCACCAACTCTCCACCCAATCTCCTCTCAAAAACCCACCAAAACAACCCACTCACGTTCACCCCCAGATTCAACTGTCATCCTTCCATTTATACTCTCCGCCATTCTCAACCCTCAGCCAATCATCCAGCATTCTACTGCCCATTCACTCCCCCCTCCTCTTTCATTCCACTTACCATGTATCTCCTATACAAACAGCACTTCCCATATATACACTAATACAGGAACATCACACAGGACATTGCAAATTGTTGTAATCTAGTACCATGAAATGTTACTTCTTGTGTTCTAAGAGGAAGTGCTACTGATAAATGCTATCCTTTAGCAACAAGAGGCATATTACTTGTGGATCTCAACATTTTAATTTTTTGATCAAGTAGAGGATTTCTGCATGGGATCTATTTTTATGCCATAGGATCTGACACGGTATTCACCATGGGATAGAAAGATGAGGCCCTAGTACCAAGATCCTCGTACTGAACATGTCCACACATAAACCTAACTCCAAAGTCAGCACTGTTGACTTTGACAGCACTCTATATCAGAGGTTTAGAGGCTTCTGATTGTGGCTGCTCTTCTTGGATCAGGAACCACACATAGAAAAGGGTGCTGTGTAGTCAGTACTAGCAGTTACACCCAGTGTTCCAGTTGCTGGACTTAGTCTTTGAAGAACCAACAGACAGTTGGAGTTTTCATCCGCTACAGAGTAGGGGTGGCTAATCTGTGAATTTCCAGATGTGGGGACTAGAACTCCTCTAATCCCTAAATTGGTCGTGCTGGCTGTGGCCAATGGAAGTTGAAGTCCTGCAACATCTGGAAAAGCATGGGCTTCTTACTCCTGTTTTAAGGAATTGGGATCCCTTTCTTCCTTTACCCTAGAAATTATTTACAAGGGGGATTATTGTACTAGAACTACCTGAAGATGCTATGGTTTGAACCTGAGGCCATCTAGGTATAAAGCAGATATAAAGCTACCATGGCATTAAAACTGCTCTTGTACCTACGAAGCTTTAGTCCTATCTTAAGTGCTCTACAACACATTCCTGTGTATCTAGTATCAGACTCTGAATGTGCTGATCATGCAAAAGGCTTCCCCATGATAGTTCCCAGGAGACAGGCAAGGTTTTCTCCATTGGAATTGTCATAGTAATCCAAAGACAACTTGCTGATGATCTGGATGTCAGCATTCTTTCTTTAAGAAAAGAAGTCCAAAGAGAAATTCTAGTGCTGGGATGTGGAAACTGTTACCCGCACCTCTAGCTGTTATTAGACTTGCAGTTCCCATTAGCACCAGCCAACACAGCCAATAATGTAATCCATAAACATCTGGAGAACCACCAGTTCCTTATTCCTGCTCTAGTGTAAAACTGCTGAACTAGAATTTATTGACAAAATTGACTATATGAGTTTAAGATTTTCTCTCCCATTTCAGGAGCTTAATTAGCAAAGCAGTGCTATAAAGAGTGTTTTATCATCAATTCTTGCTGTTGTGAGTGGTCATTGTGCTCATGTAGTATACATTAAGAACTCTGGATAGGAAAGTCACAGGCTGGGCCATTTACAATTCATGGTCTTTTGGTCCTACTATTTACATTGCAAATCCATATTTGTATATGTGTATATGCACATTGTGTGTACACACATGACAACTTGTAACACTGCATGCATGAGACAACCTTTGCTCCAGTCTATGAAAGCTGATGCCACAATAAATCTGTTTTCAGTATACCACAAAAATCCTGATATACATGTCTTTGAGGAGCCTCCTGTTCTGTTTTCATCTCACTTAATTCCTGCCACTGATTTTGCCTAGCGTGCTGATGCCGCTGCCTTTCAAAGAGTGAGTGTGAATCTCTCATAGAGTCATAGAATAGAGTTGGAAGGGGCCTATAAGGTTTATATGTTAATATCTGATATAAATTCAGTGAGACTGTTTAATAAAATGTTTATGAATTGTTTATTCGCTGATATGTCTATTTATTGAATTGTTACTTTATTTGCATTATTGATACATTGTTTAGAAATTAATTGTTGATATATCCCTCATATATGACGCCCCGCTCGCTGCGCAGCTGACGGTCAGGGCATGGTTGCAGATGGGGGGCAGAGGGCAGAGTCGTGCGTCGCGCCTGTGACGCAAGCACGAGTTGGTGAGGGGAGGGGGGAGGCTGGAGAGCTTATTTAAGCCCAGCGGCCCCTCCAACCTTCCTCTTTTTGTCACAATGGACAGCGAGGGACATCGAGCGGAGAGCGGAAAGAGAGCAGCCATTTGCATCGCCGCGTGTTCGGAGCCATTTTAAAGGTGCTTGGCGGCGGCAAAGTCGGCCGCACTTCCAGGCCGCTGAGGCCTTGAGTGTGGGCTTGCTTCGGCCCTCAGATCTCCCTGGACGGGGAAGATTATGGAGGTGGTCGGCTGGTGACTCACAGGGGTGGCAGTAGCTGTAGCAGCCCGCATCACAAGGGACTGTCCAGCCTGCCTGTGCTGGATACCCCCCCTCGGCTGGTGGGGGGGAGGAGGTTTTTTCTGTGCCTCCGGCAGCGCTACCTCCTGGTGGCTGCTGCAGCCATTTGAGTGTGGTTAAGCAAGAGCCAGTTTAAGCAAGATTTCATTCACTATAAGCTCCCTGATATTCCCTTTTATTGTGAAGTCATTGATAATCATATATTGATAACTATTTGGTGGCCTACTATATTTTGGCAAGGGATTCATTAGTATTACCATTAACAACAACAATAATAATAATACCGAGTGCTATTGTTGCATGATATACTTGTAACGAGGTATTTTAAACGCAATGCCAACTAAAAAGGGAAAAGGGGGTGCAAAAGGTAAGAGGAAGGCTTGTTGGCCTCCACAAAAGTGCCCCCCCACCTGGCTCTTCAGACAAGGATGAGGCCCCCCCTTGGGCGGGTATTTTAGCTTGCCTGGAGTCTTTAGAGTGGGGGAGGAGGGTTTCACCCACTCCTGGGATTTCCATAGGGGAGTTGGTAAGGGCGCCTCCCAGGGAACCTGAAGCCACCCCTGGACCCTCTGCTGGGGTTGTTGCTGGGCGGAAACGCACCATGGCTAAATCTCGGGGTATGTCAGGCTCAGGGCATCAGGGTATTAATAATGATGTGCTTACATTGATCTTAGCATGACTTGATGCTCTGGAGACTCCCCCTGAACCAAGCCAGATAGTGAGTGAGGGGCCGGCAACTCCTATAACATCAGCAGCAGCAGCAGGGATCACATCACCTGCCGCAAGAGAAAGCCAGGCTCCATGCGCTACTGGGCCAATGACGGGTGCAGGTGAGTCTGCCCAGCCTGCTCAGTCTGCTGGGGGGTCAAGCTGGGGGTGGCCGCCGTGGGGGCTGTCTGCTAGCACTCCAGTGGCCGTATCAGCTATTCCACCTCGAGTACAACCTAGTGGTCCATCCCAGCCACTGCTCCAGGCTGCATGCAGCCAAATCTGGCAGCATGCTGGCACTGGACAGGTGCTGACATCAGCCATTTCAGCTGATAGGCTCGCACCCGCAGCCGCACTTGCTGGGGAACAGCTACAGCCTACAACAATGGCAAGTCAGGGTGCTCTGTCTGACCCTTTGGGGTCCGTGGCTGCTAATGCCATCCCATTTGGGGACACATCAGTCACTTTAGGCTTTCACCTTCTCCCTTCTACAAAAGATAAAATTTGGCAAGGGGAGTACGTGGATCTGTTTTCCTTGTTATATAGGGAACACCCCAAGAGGGACAGGGACAAAGATGCTGATGGTGATGCTGAGAAACCTAGGCGCCGGAGGGTTGGCCGTACCTGGGCCAACTGGCTGCCTGCATTTGTGATATATGCTAGAGTGCTGATGGAAAGGCAGCCCCCTCTGTTGAAGTACTTGGACATCATCTTTCGAGCTTATGTAGAGTTCTCATGGCTGGGCTGGCTGTCTTACGACGAGGCCTTTCGTATGCGGGTGGCATGCGACGGGTCTCTGAGGTGGGACAAAAAAGAACCCGAATTATGGCTGCAGTTTATGGCTGCAGCCAGGGCTATGACTGGGGATAGGTATGACAGTGGGCATCTTCTCAGCAGGCAGCCGGCTGCTACCCTTCCCCATGCTAATGAGGAGCAGGGGGTTCAACCACGGGAGTTGTGCTGGGAATTTAATGCCCGGGGGGTATGCGCATGCACCCCCTGTCGTTATCAACATGACTGTGCCGTTTGTGGAGCTGTGCACCCTTCCAGTGCCTGCTCCAGGCATAGATTCTACAGGGGAGGTAATAAGGACCAACAAGGGGGCAGAAAGCAGCCCCCACCTGGAGTTGCTCAAGGAAAAGGGCCATTCCCCAATTAAGCTGCATGTTCTGCGGACCTTACTTGCTGGTTACCCAGCAGTTGGGGATACCCGCTTTTTATTACATGAGTTTTTGTCAGGCTTCCGCATTCCTTATGATGGCCCAAGACCCGCCTTCATGTCCTGCAATTTAAAATTTCTCATGGGCATGGAGGCACTTGTGCAATTGAAAATTGATAAAGAGGTACAGGCAGGGCAGGTGCTTGGTCCATTCCATTCACCCCCCTTCCCTCATTTCAGGGTATCCCCTTTAGGTATAGTGCCCAAAAATGCTGCAGGTGAATTTAGATTAATACACCACCTGTCATACCCGCATGGACAGTCGGTTAATGATTTCATTCCTGACAGTCTATGCACGGTCCACTACACCTCTTTTGATACTGCGATGCGCATGGTGCGCGCTTGTGGCCCAGGTGCATACATGGGCAAATGCGACATCAAATCCACCTTCCGCCTTTTACCCGTCCACCCTGCAGACTTTGAACTGCTGGGTTTTACTTTTGATGATAAATTTTACATGGACCGAACATTGCCTATGGGATGCTCTATCGCATGCACTGTTTTTGAACATTTTAGCACCTTTTTAGAATGGGCTATTAAAAGACGGACTGGGCTAGATTCGGTGGTGCATTACTTGGATGATTTTTTATTTGCTGGGAGCGTTGGCACAGGTGTATGCCAACATTTAATGACACATTTCCATGACTTGACAAAGGAACTTGGGGTTCCTTTAGCCATGGAAAAAACAGAGGGTCCAGCTGCCGTTTTGACCTTCTTAGGCATAGAAATTGACTCCGAAGACCAATGCTGCAGGCTGCCCCATGAGAAGCTTCTTATTCTACATAAGAAGATCTCAGAAGTCTCGGGTGCCAAGAAGGTTTTTCTCTCCACCCTTCAAGAGCTAGCAGGGCACCCTAATTTTGCATGCCGGGTCATAGCACCTGGCAGAGCATTCTTATGGCAAGTCTATGATGCCATGGTGGGGCTGTCATGGCCCCACCATAGGTTTCGGGTTACAGCTGCATTACGTGCTGACCTGGCTGTGTGGTCCTCCTTCTTACAGGATTTCAATGGGATATCCTTTTGGAGGCAAGACCGACTATTAGAGGCTGAATTACAGGTACAGTCGGATGCGTCTGGGGTTATGATTTTGGGGTAGTCTTTGGGTCTTCCTGGTGTAAGGGACAATGGCCACAGACATGGGTGCAAGAAGGTTTAGACAAGGATCTGACCTTTCTGGAATTCTTCCCAATAGTTGTGGCAGTCTATCTGTGGGCTGAGGAGTTGAAGAACTCCACCGTCCACTTTTGGTGTGATAATATGGCCACAGTCCAAGTTATCAATTCCCTTACATCCAGGAACGCCAGGGTTATGGGTCTCATCCATTCCTTCATTCTCCAATGCCTGCACTTTAATGTTCTGTTTCAGGCATGGCATGTTCCTGGCATTAATAACGATGTTGCTGATGCTCTGTCATGGAATCAGATGGATCGTTTCTGTCAGTTGGCACCGTGGGCCAGGGCTCAGCCAGAAGCCATGCCCCCTGCAATTTGGGAGATTGGAGAACGGAATCGGAAAGGGCCATAAGCCTATCCATTGCCTCCAGCATGCTTGCCAGTTACCGGAGGGCAGGTTGGGCGATGCAAGAATTTTGGGCTACCAAGGGTTATGCTCCAGAGTGGCCTATTCTGGTAAGTCACATCATGGAATTCCTGGTGGACGGCAGGAGACGCGGCATGTCAGTCCGTGTTCTTCAAGGTAAGCTGGCGGGGCTTTCCTTTTTAGCAAAGGCTGGTGGTTTTTTGGATCATGCTGGGGACTTCAGGGTTCGCTGCATGTTGACAGGGTGGGCTCGCGACCAACCAGTCCCACCAGATTCCTGTCGCCCTATTTCGCCAGACATGTCACAGGGCATGGTTGAGCAATGGGAAGCAATTTGCTCCTCCAGGTATGAAACTAAGCTATTCCATGCGGTGGCCCTTACGCTGTTTTTTGGGGCTTTCAGGATTGGAGAGGTAGTGGCCTGCTCTAAGCAAGATCTATCTAGGGGTGCCCTCCAGGTTACAGATGTCTTCATAAAAGGAGGTTGTGCCTGTATAGTCCTGTGAAGTTCTAAAACAGACCAGAGGTGTAAAGGACGATGCGTGCATTTGGCCCCGGCTTCAGTGCCTAACCTCTGCTCTGTACGGGCTTTGCAAGCATTTTTAGGAGACAGGGGGTCCGGTGCAGGATATTTATTCACCCATGCAAACCAGGAACCCCTCTCCGTTTACCAGTTTTAGGCTTTAACAAAAAGGGCTTTACAGGGGATTGGCCACGACCCTGCACAGTTTGGTACCCATTCATTTAGAATTGGAGCTGCTTCTACAGCAGCAGGTTTTGGTTTTCCCCAAGCACAAATACAGGCTGTTGGGCATTGGTCTTCTGACACTTTTAAGGGCTATATCCGCCCTTTCTAGAAGGATGGAGAATGCGGAAGCTTAACAATTGCATTTATGTTGACAGGTTGCTGGTCTGGGATGGGGCAGACACGCATCCTTATTTGCGGCCACAGCATGGTGTTCTGGGCAGCTCGAAGGGCAGTGACCTCGAGTGCCGGCTCACAGTTGGGCCTGAGCAGATGGGCGGCAATACAGTGGCTTGGCTGGCAAGGAATGCGTTGGGAGGGGCTCCTACCCGCACTATTCCAGTAACATGTGACGCGGATTACTCCGCAGGTACTGGTCATCCACCTCGGTGGGAATGACCTTGGCTTGATGCAGGGTAAGGCCCTCATCGTTCAAGCATGTGCTGACATGCAGCTTATCAGGCAACGGTGGCCTGGCGTACATCTGATATGGTCAGACATGCTCCCGTGGAGGGAGTGGCGTGGGGTATGGGATCCATGGGCTATAGATCGGGCATGGAAGACGGTCAACTGACGGATTCAGTTGGCCCTTCTTCCACATGGTGGGTTAACCATCCCACATCCACGCATTCGGCACTGGCAGGGTGAACTTTACAGGGCAGACGGCGTTCACCTGTCTGACACAGGTAATGATATATTTCTTGGGGACCTGCAGGGATGTCTGCGAGAGGTGCTTCTCGGCAGTGGGGCAGAGGGGGACTAAATAGAGATTTGTCCCCCTTTTGTGGTGGGAAGGTGCAGGAAGGGAAATAGTTAAGGACAGCTAGGAGGCTCCCTTAGGCAACTTTGGAGGTGATTCGTGGTTCCGGAGGCCTGTTCAGCAAGGCTTTGTGGCTTGAGGACAGGATATGGGCTGCCTCTGGGGCTAACTTATCTCATCTACCCAAGGGTTATTCAACCCCGGGTGGGGATGATGTGGGAAGGCCCCCCTACTCACCTACAAGGTGTGGCAGGGGTAAGGGGTAAGCAGATGGGCTTGCCCTTGCCCCAGCAGGGACTGGTCGCCCAAGAGCTGTATGGCAAGCTACTTGCTTAGAGATAGTCCCGCACCTAGATTTTCCCTCTGCAGGTCACTTTAAGTTGGGTTTGTATGTTGTAATTTAATAAAGTGGCCCTTGTTCAACCCAAGCTGAAGTGGCAGTGTCTTATTTTGCCCCTCAACTGCAACTACAGTTACCAGGGAAGGAGAGCATTGATGCCATAATCATGCTGGCCAATAAGACATGTTTTGTTTCGTTTTTCTCCAGGACTTCAGTTTTCAGCTAGCTTTAAAGCATTTTTTAAATGAAAACTGTAACGGCTAGAGTGGTTATTCTTTTTTTCTAAACCTGTTGGCTGAGCAACTGGTGTCAATACGCTAAATCCTGAAGTTTAGGATAAATCCCCATTGTTATATTGCAAACAAAAAAGAGATGAGACTAATTACAAAACTTTTAACCAAACATCTACTCCAAATTCTTCACTGGGAAACCAGTAGAAAGTCAATGGGTATTGTGAGAGCATATGTAGTCTCAAAAAAAAAAAGGGTGGGTGAAATACTATAACATTGCTAATGAGATTGTGGCTTACGTGTCTACCTTGCTCTAGCCACGCATCAGAGGAGAAAATGAAATGTCAATCAAACATCAAAAAGTGGCCCTGAACTGTAGTTTTAATTTGTAGCATAGGCATTTTTAACATAAAACTTGTGGAAGGGAGGGGGGGAAGGGAAATAGGCAAAAAAAAGGAAAATCCATTAAGAAAAGCTGGATTCATGAGATTTTAGAATATATTCTTTATTAGCATGTCAAGAAAAATAACAGAATGTACAAGGTGAAGTACTACTAAACACTGAAGCGTTATGGAAACAGAGTACTATGTTTTCCTATCATAAAGTGGATTATGGTGGAACCACACTGCCATTTTGTTTCTGGGGTATTTCCCCCCAAATCAAGTAGATGATTTTTTAATCAATTTGAGTCAACTTGACCCATGTTCTGCTCAAGGACCAACCTGTGTTTGGAACTCCTTCTGTTCTGAACATGACTTAGACATGACTTAAACAAATTATCATTTGATTTCCCTTGATCTCAAGGTTGAACATATGTATAGATCATACATAAATAGTTAATCACAATATCAGCAACCAGCAGATAAGTAATCAGTGAAGTCTGCAAAATAAGAACAGGGAACAGTGTGATGCATTTGTGCTGTTTAGTATAACTAACTACATACATTATTTTCTGGAACTTCCTAGGGTGTTAGTAGGATGTCTTACTGTGTTTTGTGTTAACAGTACTGGATGAATCGTTGCCAGAATAATGCATTTTTTAAACAGTGCTAACATGAATAGCATTGGGGGGACTGACAGTTGTTTGGCTGCGTTGCTATTCTGCATGATTTTCTCTCTCTCTCTTTTGGTTTGTTTGTAATACATCAAGAAATGGCTACATGTAGCTTCCTGTTGAGATATAAATAAAGACTACAACAAAATTAGGACAGCACAGGGAGTCTTGCTAGTGTGTTTCTGAGAAGCGAAATGTTTATCAAACTCTCTCTCTCTCTCTCTCTCTCTCTCTCTCTCTCTCTCTCCTCCCTCCCTCCCTCCCTCCTTGTCTCTCTCTCTCTCAAAAAACAAAACAAACAAAAACAAAAAAACAACAGTTATAATATTAGATCCTGTTCTTTGTAAAAGCATGTTAAAACATGGCAGGCTTTGCAGTAAAGTGGAGAGGGACACCTCCTGAATACTGTCAATGTAATATGTGTTGGAATGCTTTCTCAGGATTGCAATTGCAGCAGCGCTTGGAAGAACCAGATGTCCAATGGTCCCTCAAACATTTGTGCATACTTCAAACAAGCATGCTAAGGTTAGATTAGGGTGAAACAGCATGCAGCACCATTTCCATTCCACTGTAGTTCAGGTTCCACAAAAACAATGTTCACTATGTGTTGTGGTCAAATTTAATAATGTAATTAAGTTATTCTGTATAGAAATAGAAGAGAACAACAAAAAGGGTAGAACATGAGCTCTTTTCCAAAAGATTAGAGAAATGAAAGGGAAATTTAAACCACAAGTAGGGATGTTGAATAATCAACAGGGGAACACACTGACTGACCGAGATGAAATAAAAGGAAGATGGAAGCAATACACAATACACTGAAGAACTCTATAAAAGAGATGCAAGGATGACTGATTCATTCACCGAGGAAACGTATGATGAAGAACCAGAAATTTTAGAATGGGAGGTGAAAGCTGCTCTTAAAATACTTGGAAAAAACAAATCACCAGGAACAGATAGCATACCAATAGAGTTGCTACAAGCTACTGAGACTGAATCTGTTCAAATTTTGACAAACATCTGTCAAGAAATATGGAAAACTAAACAATGGCCCACAGACTGGAAGTGTTCGATATACATCCCAATTCCAAAGAAAGGAGATCCCAGGGAATGCGGTAATTATCCAACTATTGCCTTAATATCCCATGCAAGTAAAGTAATGCTTAAGATTCTACAACAAAGGCTCTTACCATATATGGAGTAGGAAATGCCAGATGTCAAAGCTGGATTTAGAAAGGGAAGAGATACCAGAGATCATACCACAAACATATGTTGGATAATGGAACGGACCAAGGAATTTCAGAAGGAAATCACCCTGTGCTTTATAGATTACAGCAAAGCCTTTGATTGTGTAGATCTACTATCTACTATCAAAACTATGGAATGCTTTAAAAGAAATGGGGGTGCCACAGCATCTGATTGTCCTGATGCGCAACCTATACTCTGCACAAGAGACTACTGTAAGGACAGAATATGGAGAAACTGATTGGTTCCCAATTGGAAAGGGCATGAGACAGGGGTGTATTTTATCACCCTATTTGTTTAATCTGTACACAGAACATATCACACGGAAAGTGGGATTGGACCAAAATGAAGGAGGTGTGAAAATTGGAGGGAGAAACATCAATAATTTAAGATATGCAGATGATACCATACTGCTAGCAGAAACCAGTAATGATTTGAAATTAATGCTGATGAAAGTTAAAGAGGAAAGCGCAAAAGCAGGACTACAGTTGAATATCAAGAAGATTAAAGTAATGACAACAGAAGATTTATGCAACTTTAAAGCTGATAATGAGGACATTGAACTTGTCAAGGATTATCAATATGCCGGCACAGTCATTAACCAAAATGGAGACAATAGTCAAGAAATTAGAAGAAGGCTAGGACTGGGGAGGGCAGCTATGAGAGAACTAGAAAAGGTCCCCAAATGCAAAGATGTATCACTGAACAGCAAGGTCAGAAACATTCAGACCATGGTATTCCCGATCTCTATGTATGGATGTGAAAGTTGGACTGTGAAAAAAGTGGATAAGAGAAAAATCAACTCATTTGAAATGTGGTGTTGGAGGAGAGCTTTGTGCATAGCATGGACTGCAGAAAAGACCAATAATTGGGTGTTAGAACAAATTAAACCAGAACTACCATTAGAAGGTAAAATGATGAAACTGAGGTTATACTTTGGACACATCATGAGAAGACATGATTCATTGGAAAGGACAATAATGCTGGGAAAAACAGCAGGGAGTAGAAAAAGAGGAAGGTCAAACAGAGATGAATTGATTCCATAAAGGAAGTTACAGACCTGAACTTACAAGATCTGAACAGGGTGGTTCACAACAGATGCTATTGGAGGTCACTGATTCACAGGGTCGCCATAAGTCGTGATCGACTTGAAGGCACATAATAATAACAACAATTAAGTTATTGTTACATGATTCCACATCATTCATTTCAATACATGGGGGAGGGGAGAAACATCAAGGGTAATGTACTGGAAAAAATAATTACAGTGAACTGTGGACTGGGAAAAAAATGAAGACTGAATACCAATTGATTTCCATTCCTGTTTGCAGACGGACATGTGAACTGACGCAATTTCCAGTAGCATTTCCTATTTTGATGGAATTCTCTTATATCCCTACCTGCTGAAGACATTTATGTCACTGCTGCCTGAAAGGAAAGGGACTCGTCATGTGCTTGGAGAATGGTAATGGTGGGGATGACTTTTGGGAATGTTGGTGGGAATGAGGGTGGGCAATTTCTGAGCTCTTAGATTTGTTCAGAGAAGTGATCCAAAGTTTATTTATTTTTTCTTTGTAAAAACTCAGATTCTTTCTGACTTAATCTGAGGTGAGTTTGGGAGAGCTTGCCCTCTCTTGTACATGGTCATATAGAAGGGCCCTTTAGTTCTCACCTGTATACAAATCCTGAGGGCTGGAGAAATGGTTCCAATAGGTTGCCTGAGGTTTATTCATCAGACCATAAGCACTAGGTCACACAAGCATCATGTTGTTATAAGAACATAAAGACATGCCTGCTGGATCAGGCCAGTGGCCCATCTAGCATCCTGTTCTCACAGTAGCCAACCAGATGTCCATGGGAAGCCTACAAGCAGGACCTGAGTGCAAGAGCACTCTCTCCTCCTGCAGTTTCCAGCAACTGGTATTCAGAAGCATACTACTTCCAACTATGGAGGCAGAGAATAGCCATTATGGCTACTAGCCACTGATATTCCATGTATTTGTCTAATCCTCTGTTAAAGCTATCCAAGTTGGTGGCCATCACTGCCTCTTGTGGGAGCAAATTCCATAGTTTAACTATGCACTATGTGAAGAAGTACCTGTCATGAACCTGGATATTTTTCTTTTTTTTTACAATAATTTTTATTCAAATTTTCATAAAACATACAAAACAAAATCATAAAACATTCAAAGACAAAAAACAAAACAAAACAAAAATAATTGAACAAAAAAAATAAAATATTGACTTCCCATTTGTCACAGATCAAATCAGTTATAGGTCTACAATATATAACAATCCTGTCTCTTAAATCATATTATAAAATCACTTTCCTCCAGTAGTTATCTTAATTAATCATCAAATCTCATAAACATTACTTTATTCTTTCCACAAAAAGTCAAAGAGAGGTTTCAATTCTTTAAGAAATATATCTATCAATTTTTCTCCAAATAAACATGTCGATTAATCCATCTCGTTAATAATTATAATAATCTTATTGTCATAACCATAGTCCAAATAAACATTTCGATTAATCCATCTCATCAAAATCTGTTAGGTTCAATAATTTCAATAGCCATTATTCCATTATCCCTATTAGTTCCATCTTCCATCTCCAATAGTCCTGTTAAGTCCAGTAATTTCAGTGCCCAATCTTCCATTATCAGTATTCCATAATAATCTTGCTGTCGTAGCCATAGTCATATAATAAGAGTCTGATGGGAATTTCCTCTATCCCAAATATTTTCTTGCCATCCATTCTGAATAAGTTGCTGAAATATTGTTGTAAAGTCATATCTCTGTTCTTCTTTTTTACAAAATGCACTGGCTCATCTCTTGAGATTTTTTCCGTTGTCACATGGCTGCAGTTAATTCCATAGATTTTCTCTATATCAAACTCCATCACGTCATTCCAGTCCAAAAGATTATCCAAGCCATTGATAACTTTATCTCTAATATCTTCATTAATTTCTTCAGAGATAACGTTAAATTCCAAACAG
Organism: Rhineura floridana; assembly: GCF_030035675.1. Taxonomy (NCBI): domain Eukaryota; kingdom Metazoa; phylum Chordata; class Lepidosauria; order Squamata; family Rhineuridae; genus Rhineura; species Rhineura floridana. The sequence goes on along the minus strand of NC_084486.1, from coordinate 76,505,800 downwards.
TAGATTTTATTTCTAAAATCCATAAACTCCAATCTTTTTCCAATTCCACATTTGTTCCAATCTCCAGGGCTTGTATCTTCCCTTTATTTTTTCTTTTCTCATCTCTGATCTCATTCTCCTCTCTCACAGGATCCCCTATTTCTTTAAGCTCCTGCGTCATTTTGCTCAGTTCAATTTTCAGCTCCTTACTACCCTGTCGCAGGGTTTGTTTCGTTATCTCAATCTCATCCATTATTTTCTGAAACATAGTTACTTCCAGATTCTCAGCCACTTTCTTGATTGCCATTTTTAAAACCACGAAAACAAAGCAAAACAAAAATAAAGAAGAACCACTTCTTATTTCAGCAACAATTGGGTTAATATTCCAGGCTTGATGACATCACAGTATAAACAGAGCAACCTGCCTTATCTCTCTATGTTCAAGAATGCAAAACAAATTTAGTTCCCAGCATCATAGTTTGGATATTTTTCTGAAATGTTAAAACTATATGTAACATCATGGCTCAGTGCAAAGAACTCTGGGAGTGTCATCTTGTTAAGAAACAGGCCTCTGAAAGGGAAAAATGTTAAGTTTCAATTCCCAGCTGAAGACAGTTAAGGGAGGCCTAAGCAGAGGCACCTGGTTATCTGTGCTAATCAGTAAGAGCCTGGCACTCAAGGCCATTCGTGTCTGAGAAGATTGAAACCCTGTTGGGAGGGGGGTTTGAAAGGAGAGGAAAAGTGGAGAAACATCTAGAAAGGGATTACATCAGAAGCCTCCTGATTGGTTAATTAATTTTGGACCGTTGGGATTCTTTTCCTGAAGTATAGGGCTTGAGACCCATAGCCTTTGTTCCCTTAGGAAGGTTCTGAAAGGTTCCTTCTGACTGGTGCCTCTGGGAGGTTACCTAAGCAGGGTTCCATTGCTTGCAACTGATGCTATTCTCTCTAAGGAGAGACGAAACTTCATCCAACTATCTCTTATGTAAGTAGATAGATTAGCTAGGTTGTTATTTTCTTGTTGTGTGAATGAATTCTCTTATGTGTACCTAAACCTGTGTTTGGGTGTATGGTTTGGGATAATTGTTTGCTGCTATATTTTAATGTGCACTTATATTTTTGAATAAAGCTACTTCTATTTAACCTGGTGTGTTCATTGAGTGTAAGGGTGGTTCTGAATTCAGCACCTTGACCATTCAGCTACAACTACCAAAAGGGGAAAAGGAGTTAAGCCTAATTCTGTTTGTGGGGTTTTACCAGAGGTTTCTTGACAAGGAGTGTAAATTTGGCTCTTGTCTTTTAGGACCTTAGTTTACCTATTTTCTGGGCTCAGAGTTCCCCTAGCTCTGAGTAGAACCAGTGACAGGGGTGGTGGCAGCCTACTTTCTACCTTACAGGGTTAGTATACACAGCCTTGGTAAGGGAGAATTGGACTTTTGGGATTCCAGAACAATTACCCTAAGGGTGGAAATTGGGTCTGAAGCATGACTTCTGGTGCCTTGAGAGGCCCAGGGGCATGACAGTACCTTCTTTTGTTTGTCCTGAATCTTCCAACATTCAACTTCATTGGATGTCCATGAGTTCTATTATTATAAGAGGGGGAGAAACCCTTTCCTCTATCTGCTTTCTCCATGCCATGTATAATTCTATTGACTTCTATCATGTCACCTCTTACTCATTTTTTCTCTAAGGTAAAAAGCCCTAAATGCTACTTTTGATAGAATGATCCCTGGCATGGAATTTACCTTTTTCACAGCTGCTGCACACTGAGTCAGTGTCTTCATTGAGCTATCTAGTACGACTCCAAGGTCTCATTCTTAGTCAGTCATCACCAGTTCAGAGTTCATTAAGATTTTTTTTGCTCCAATATGCATAACTTTCTACTTGTAAATTGTCATTTTACCATTCATTCACTCAGTTTTGAGAGGTCCTTTCGGAGCTCTTCACAATCCCTTTTTGTTTTAACAACCCTGAACAATTTAGTATCATCACAAACTTGGCCAGCTCACTGCTCACCCTAACTCTAGATCATTTATGTACAAGTTAAAAAGCAAGGGCCCCGATACCAATCCTTGGGGGACTCTATTTTCTACATCCCTCCATTGAGAGAACTGTCCATTTAGTCCTACTCTCTGCTTTTTCTTTCCTAGCCAATACCATATCCACAAGACTTCTCCTCTGGTTCCATGACTGCAAAGCTTACTCAAGTGTATTTGTTGAGGTACCATGCTGAAAGCTTCTCAATGGACTGATCATATGGATGGAAGCCTAGCTCCAGGTTTCTGGGAAACAGCTAACTTTCATGTCCCCTGCTGGTGTCCTTGGTGGAGCTCCCTCTAGTCCCTATTCTCATCGCCAGCTGGTCCCCATGATCTGATCCAGTATGATGGGATAAGTTTCAGTTAATATGGCTTGAGGATGTGGACAAGGTACTTAAATTGGTGTGGGCAACCACTTGTATGCCTCACCCTTGATTCTTGTGCCTGGTGAAATCTAGGAAGGAAGGGATGGCTGGTTGGGCCAGGAAGGTGATTACTGCCTCCTTGCAAGAGGAGGTGAGCCTGGGCTACCTAAAAGAGGCAGTAGTAAGACTACTCCTTAAGCAACAGTCTCTGGATATGGAAGATCTGAATAACTATTGATTGCTCACAAATGATCTTTGCCTGGGCAAGGTTCTTGAGCAGGTGGTCACTGACCAGATGCAGGCAGATTTTGATAATTTTCAAGATGATTTCTAGATAACTTTCTAGATCAAAGGGTAGTTTGTTTCATAAGTGATTATTGTGAGTCAACACTTTTAGTGTGTTTTAACTGTTACACTTGTTATGAAATGAATTACTATCTATTTTATTTTCATAGGTCATTTCAAGTGGAAATGCACAACTAAATGATTCATAAAAAGGTACAGGGGAAGAGGTAACGTGATAGGAAAATATACAGTGGCATTTTCTTTTTACAATAATCCTAGCCGACAACTTCTCTGGTATGGTTTCTAAGCATTAATAAAATGTTGCTTGCACATTTTAAAGCTTTCCCTCTAAAACCGTAAAAGTGATAACTTTTTATAAATGAAAGTGGAGATTCTCTGCATCCAGCTCTTATGCTCTAGCCATTAAACTAGATTCAGCACTACAAAGCATCATATAAACCTTCCAATTTCCAGACTGCCCATCCTGATCATGACTTTATAATAATTTCCCACATGTCATTTGCTATATTTAATGACTTTTTTAAAAAATCACTTTAAATCTTCTTTGATAAAACAAAAAATGCACATTATTGTAAGCAAATGCTAGGAAAATACAATGGGGTCATGGAGCATAAGAATTTCACAGCAACAAAAGAGATAGATTGCCTTAAAAGGAACAGAATTATTGTGGTGAAGCTTTCATCTCATTATAACACATTAGACCAGATTGAATTATGGAAATGTGAATGTGTCTGGAAAAAATCCCAAGTCTTTCTCAAAATACCCTCCCCTCCCCTTCTTACAGACCACAAAAGTCTATAGCACAAACATTTATAGGGTAATATTGTTTGAAGTAGTAGAGAAACAGAAATCTTGTGCTTTTTTGATCTCATTAATTTCACTTCCAAGAGTATTAAACAAAAGTGCAATGACGTTTCCATCTGCAAGGCCATTATTATTTCATGCATGTGGGGGAGACATGCAGATACACAATGTGCTACAATGATGCATAATTGCCCAATGCGTGGGTGGGCCTGGTTCAGCATTCCCTGTCATGGCACGTTTTTGCAGCTGCAACTATAATCCGGAGGAAAACAATATGAAAAAAAGATGAGGTGCTTGAAATTCCAGTATGATACCACCACATTTTAAATTATGACCACATTATGTCTCTCATTTCTTTATGCCTTTTAAAAGGAAGGCCTGTGTACTCCACATGCATCCTGTTTGGCTCCTGCAGATTGCCCCTTATAGTGGACAAAACTACTGAATTGTTAGCTAAACATGTTAATGTTTCAAGCACATAGATATGCCAGTCTTCACCGACCTGGTGCCATCCAGAAGTTTTTGAACGATTAGTAGTAGTCGTCGTCACTTTTTTCCAAAATGAAACTCAAAGCAACTGCCAAACATTAAAACGGATATAAAAACAACAATAAAACATCCTATAAAACACAGAAAATACATAAAAACATGATCTAACTCATCTCCACCTGACAAAAATAAAGAGAGAATTAAGCTCCAAAGGCCTGGTTGAATAAAAATGTTTTACCTGGCAGACAGTGATGGCAGCAGGCATCACAGGTTTTGTTTGTTCTGCAATTCTCCAGAATATATATGAAACGGATATAGATTGGGAGCAGTGAACATGTTCCTCTGAAGAGTTCTCAGTTTCATTGTGAAATTACCAAAGAGACTTTGAGGAAAAACCTGGCCAGAAAGAGAGTAAGGAGTAGAACCTTCATAGATAATCTCAGAGTAGGGAAACATACGGTTTGTATAAAATGACTCTATTTCCTTTATAGGAGTTCTGATTTAACCACCTGATAGGAATTCTGTCATCAGAAATGTCTTGTTGCAGAATCCCAAATAAGGAGAACATTTCCTGTTATGTCTGTAAGAACACAGGAAGCTGCCTTATTCCAGGTTAAGCAGTTTGTCCACGTGTTGCCTATTCTGGCAGTGGCTCTCCAGGGACTGAGGCAGAAGCCTTTTACATGGCCTGCTACCTGATTTTTTTAACAGGAGATACCAGGGGTTGAACCTGGGACCTTCTGCTTGCAAAGCATGTGCTCTACCACTGATCTATGATTCTTCCTCTCATGTACATTTCTTTTTTTAAAAAAGGGGTATCTGATTCTATCGGATTCAGACTTGTGCTTTCTTTAAGTTTTGGAATAAAATAATTTTACTTTATCTTCAAAAGAGACAAATATTTTCATATGAGTTAGATTGAGAAAGAAAAAAAATCATTTCCTATAACTCATCATGCTAAGCTTCCATAACAGGTGGATGTTGACTGCTTTTGAAAAATAAGCCCTATTGTCAAAACAAGAGCTGTGCTTTTCCCCCATAGCATGTTTGATCCACACACTATTTTTATGGGTGTTTCTGAAGGGTCTGTCAAAGAATGCGCAATACACAAAGATGACAGCTCTGCCAAGCAGTGACAAGAAGGTCTGAAGAATCCATTTCAGAGTTTCAAATACAAGTGAGAAGGCAGGCCTGTAGAACAAGACCACTAAAGGGGCCAGGTTAAGGTGAATTACATGAGATGTCAATTATCATCTTGTGCACTGATTTACATTTTGTTCTGTCTCTTAATATTCTTCCAGAATTGTAAAGGACTGCACTGACAGAGCTGATGCCACATTTGTAAATCTCTGTCAATGGTAAAATATTTACTATATTGGGAACAATTTTCAAATGCAGCAATTTTATATTTATTGTTTACTTGTTTATTTTGGAATGATAACATTTTAGCCTGGCAGCAGTGGGTCTGAGGAGCAGCATGGCACAACCACTGCATCTGAAAGCCCTTTCACTTCCACCAGCCAGGGCGCAAGGTGTATGTGTATGAGAGAGAGATTTTCTCCTTTTTGTTGTGCCAACCAGTCAGGCTGGTGTGACTAAGAGGCCCCAAGATCAGGCCCCCCAAAAGATCAACCAGATCCAAAGTCACCCCTATACCCCATTTTAGGGCTTTTCTGTAGGCTATCGCCAGAATAGACCAAGGGTAACTTCTCAGCCCATTGGGTGCAGTGAGAGTCTCTGTAGTCTATTTCCATGAGCAGAGGCCAACAGAGCCCGGTGAAAAGTCTTCCCTACCTTATCCTAACCTCCTCCCAATGTGAGGAGGATCAGATGTGAGGATTGCAGCCTCAGTTCTCTGCAGACTTTTTAATACCTTCTCGTAGCATTTACAGTTGGAAATGAAACCATTCCACATATTTCAAACAGGTTCAATTTAGGTTTTGAAAAAACACTCCACTCCAGCCCAGTCCAGGTGATCATCTTTCTGTATATTTATTTTTTACTTTTTAAATAAAGTCAGGGGTCAGGGAAAAACCACTATTCAGTTTCAGATATATACTTCAGCCAGATTTGTTTCTGTATCTGACAAAGAGACCTTAGCCTCTATATTGCGATTTAAATAAAATTTCAAACTATCTCTGAAATAATCACCTATATTCAGAACCTATTTTTATCACCTTTCTTTCTCTTCCTGTGAGGAAAATAAAAAAAAATCCTTATGTCAATAACAGCACAAGGACTGACCATTTAAGGTTGTGATGCTCTACAGACCTATCTAGGAATGTCCGATTAAACTCACTGGGGCTTGCACGTAGGATTGCACTGGAAATATATGAGAGAAGGAAGGATCATCTTGTAATCCAATCTAAAAGGACTGACCTTTGGTGAGGCCCATCTCTTCCATGGAAGTTATGCTATTCCCATTTTCTGACAAGGCATTCTAACACTGGTAACCCTATTCCATTCTTTGCCAGACTCTGGGATCGCCCACTACAGTCTCTTCCACTGCCATGTTTCCTTTCCATGGCAAAAAGGTAACTTACTGGATTTGGGGACAGGGAATATATTTTATATATATATAAAATACCAACATCTACAAGTCAGTGAAGAAAGCTACTTTAAATTACATTATTCCCAAGAAAAGTGTTTATATTTATTCATATTTATTTTTGGTAAAATAATTTATGAAAGAATGTATGATAAGCATGAGGGTTTCTACTTTCCTTGAGGTACATGTGCGGAGAAATTGGCTAGCATGCAATTAAAATAATATAGTAGTAATGCTGATGCCAGAAAGCACATGTGTGCAATGATCCTTGCTTTTCAACTTATGGAGGTATAAATGTTAGACGTTTTGTCATCTGAGTTCAATTATGTCTTTAGTCTTCTCTCTATGATCTCTTGTTACTAGTAGGGATGAGGGAGAAATTTGATTCAGTTCACTTTTAAAGGTGAACCAACATAATTTGCGCTTTCCAAAACAGAACACAAACCAAAACACATAATCCTTTGAAATTTGCACTTCTCTGAATTTTGCAATGCACTTCTCCAGTCAAGAAAGGTGGACAAAAATGCATATACTGGGTTAAAGTGTACATGAAAATGCATATAATGGTGAAATTGATATACAAAATTGCACTATATTAGGGACAATTGCATACAAACATATGTATATTGGGAGAAATGCACATTAAAATGCTGATGAATTTTCATGAGGACTTAAAACTTGTGGAAATGTGAAGAACTGAACTTAAGACTGGAAAAATGAGAAACTGAGAGAAACCAAAATTGTCAGATTCACTGATCCCTAGGGACCATTCACAGTTACAACTGTTTGTAAACTGGGTGAAGCAATTTCCATGGGTGTTTTAATACCCAGCATGCTGTCTTAGCTCAGGGGTATGAAACCTGTGTCCCTCCAGATGCTGTTGGACTCCAGCTCCCATCAACTCCAATCAGCATGGGCAGTGGTCAGTGATGATGGGAGCTGTCCAGCAACATCTGCAAGGCCACAGGTTACCAACCACTGCTTTCAAGCTTTGCCCACAAATGCACATTGGAGGGGCCATTAAGTAACACGTTAGCACTTTCCAATTAAATAGAATGAGGGCTTTTATTTTACACACTGTAGAAACTTTTTTGAGGGACAAGGTTTAATGGTTGGCTTTTTGTCACATCTCTAATTAGAATTAAGCCTCAAGGATTCTAGGCCCATATGTGTACTGATATCATCAAATGCTAAAAGGTGTTTTAGAACAAATATCTGCTTAGTTCCAATGTTGAAACTTTGTTCTATTAGCAGAAAAATTCCAGGAATTGCTCAGAGTATGTAGCCATGTGGTAGGGAATAAAAAAATTAAATATTAACTGGAATAGATGGTTCTTGAAAAAGAGCTCTTGAGCGTCGGTATTTTCTTTAGGGATTTACGCTATGTGCTAGTATCTAATTTGGTATTTAGCGTTCTGTTCTTTTGCCTATTATTTTAGAAGAGATCTGAGTCATTTGCATATCTTGATGTTTATGTATAACGTACATCTTCATCATTGAACCTTCATAAGATGAACGTTTTTTAGACAAACACAAGTCCCATGAGAACAAAAGTCTACATGCCATGATTTTGCACAGCATGATAGCCGAACAGGGAACACAAAACAACAGATACTTTTTGCAAACTATTAAATTGGTTTCACTTAACTATTATAATACATGGTGTCTGAAAATATTTGTTCCTTGATGAACACAGAGCAACTACAGGAAACTATGGAGATCTATTTGGATTAGTATGAAGTGACTGCAAAAAGCCTATCCAATAGCACTCTGTGTTCAGATGCTAAGAAATTAGTTCATAGGAACGATGTGACCAGAAAGTGAATAGCCAGCTCATCTTTTTTTCTGGCTCTCACATCAGGATTTCTTGATGGGCTTAGAATTTGGTTGAAAATGTTTACTTGTGTTTTAGCATGCTTTAGAGTGGGGTTCAAATAGCTACATTAGGCAATTTTGGCATTTCCAACAGAATGTTTTAACTTTTTTTCTCTGAGCACCAAACCTTGACATCAAATCACAAACTATATTTGAGGGTCTACTCAGCTTCATAAGTGCTTGATATGTGGGATGAGGCTGATGTTTATTTGTTTATTAGATCTATTTCCTGCCCTTTCTTCCAGTAGGAGCTCAGGGCTTCTTGAATAAACAAGTGCAAAGCTCCCTCACTCTGTGGGCATATGAAACTAGTTGAGTAGATCTTTGGATCCCAGCTATATATATAACAGATATAATATTTTTATTTTATATACCAAGACATGTAATACTGAGAAGATAAGCAGGTGGATCAGTAAGCTTCAATGATAAAAAAAAGTGTGGACAGCTTGTTCAGCTCAGGGCATTGATCATGAGCTTGAAGGAGGCAGCCAATTTACATTATAGTTACATGTGTCCTGTATATGAAACATCCTATGTGCATTATCTAATTTATTTATCTTAAAAAGTTATATCCCCCCTTCCCCCTCAACAAAGGAGTTGCTGGAAGTGGTTTACAAGAATGCACATGGAGGTGGCCAAGTTTGCTGATGATACTAAATAGTTCAGGGTCATTAAAACAAAAAGGGATTGTGAAGAGCTCCAAAAGGACCTCTCCAAACTGTGTGAATGAATGGTAAAATGGCAAATGCAATGCAATGTAATGTAAACAAACATAAAATGATGCATGTTGGAGCAAAAAATCTTAATTTCACATATACACTAATGAATTGGCAGCGACTGGCCAGGAATGGGCCCTTGGGTTCATAATGGACAGGTTGATGAAGATGTCGACCCAGTGTGTGGTAGCTATGGAAAAAGCAAATTCCCTGATATTCTCTTATCCTAAAAAAAAGATATCACAGAGTTGGAAAAGATTCAGAAAAGGGCAACAAAAATGATCACGGGAATTGAGTGTCTCCCCTATGAGGAAAGGTTACAGCATTTGGAGCTTTTTATTGATTGATTGATTGATTGATTGATTTGATTTATATCCCACCCTTCCTCCCAGCAGGAGCCCTTACAGTTTAGAGAACATGTAAGAAGTGGCTGGATAGAAATGTGTAAAATAAAGTATAGCATGCAGGAAGTGGACAGAGAAATGTTTTTGTCCTCTTTCCATAACGCTAGAACTCATGGACATCCCATGAAACTGAATGCTGAAAGATTCAGGACAGACAAAAGAAAATATTTCTTCACATAGCATATAGTTAAACTATGGAATTCATTCCCACAGGGAGCAGTAATGACCATCAACCTGGATGGCTTTCAAAGAGAATTAGACAAATTCATGGAGGATAAGGCTATCAGTGGCTACTACCCATGATGGCTATGCTCTGTCTCCACAGTCGGAGGAAGCATGCTTCTGAATATCAGTTGCTGGAAGAGAGAGTGCTCTTGCATTTAGATCCTGTTTGTGGGTTTCCCACAGAGGTATGTGGTTGGCAACTGTGAGATGCTAGACTAGATGGGCCAGTGCTCTCATCTAGCAGGATCTTCTTATGTTGTCTTCAGATGTGTAGAAATTTGAGTCAGTCTCTCAGGAATCGTGGAAGGGTTTTAGAAATGTTAAAAATGTGGAGGTGGGGGAAAGCATTTGGGCTTCTGTCCACTTGCTTTGTTTTTGCACCTTTAGCACACACTATTTATGAAATCACAAATGCTATGAAGTGACTAAAAATGACAGTTTTATTTTACAGAGTGATTCATTGCGGATGCTGAGGACGGCTGGGTTTCGAAGTGGGAGAGGTAAAATTGAAGCCGGGGATGAGCAAGGCCTCCTACCTTTCCAGCTGGTGTCGTGCTGCGCCGCGCGGCGCTCCCTGTTGTTGCTGTTGCTGGTTTCTGCCGCGGCTTGTGGGTTCTGCCTGTGGTTGTCTGCCAGCGTTGCCTGCGTTGTTCCTGCTGCCTCCGTCGCTGGGCTCTCTGCTGCGGCTTCTGCTGCTGCTGTCGCGGCGCCTCCCGCTGTCATCGCCGTCGCTGTGCCTTTGTCGCTTCCCACTGTCGTCGCTGTCTTCGTTGGAGCGGCTGCTGTGTCCTCCCTGTCCCTGTCGCTGGGCTCCGTGTGGCTTGGGTCGCCTTGCTGCTTGTGGGGGCCGTGGCCAGTCGTTGCTGGGCAGCTGGTGCTTTCCATCGTGGGCGTGGCTGTGCCCTCACCGCTGCCATTGTTGCTGCGCTTCCTTTCTATCATGGCTTATGCTTCATCACTGCCGTGGCTGGCGTTCTCTTGCTGTTGGTGTGTTTCCATCTCTGCCTCTGCGGTTTGCGCTTTGCCTTGGCGGACCTCGCTGTTTCGTTATTTTTACCATTTGGACCTTCCGAAGGTGGCGTTCTCCCTGGGAAGAAGAACGGTTTGAGAGCTGGCGTTGGTGCGCACGGAGTGCGGGACTATGTTTGCTGCGAGGGCCTGAACTGGCTGAGTGGATGGTTGTATGAGTGTATGTTGTGAGTGCGTGTGTATTTTTATGTATTTGAGTTTTTGTATTTATAATTTACTATGTGCCTGGGGAAGAGGTTTTTACATCAAGCGGGGAGACTTGAGGGGGCCCCAATTGCCATAGTGATAGGCAGAGGGAGGTATGGTGTTATGAGAAGGACGTGCCAGGTAAGGGGAACGCGGCCCAGACATGTAGTGGCTGTGCCTGTTTCCGGTCCTTCTCATACCCGCAGGGTTGTTGGTTGTTCTCTCAGCCAACTCTCAGATCTACAGTTGCTGCTCCTTAATGCCAGATCGGTACATAATAAAACCTCCCTCGTCCATGATTTGATCGTGGACGAGGCAGCCGATCTGGCATGCATAACCGAGACCTGGGTGGGTGAACAGGGAGGAGTTAGTCTCTCCCAGCTCTGCCCACTGGGGTCAGGTTCAGCATCATGGTAGATCTGAGGGTCGGGGAGGCGGGGTTGCTGTGGTCTATAAGAGTTCCATCTCACTCACCAAGCACCATGTCCATGCAGTTACTGGTCTGGAGTGTCTGCACCTTGTGCTGGGCCAGAGGGACAGACTGGGAATCCTTTTGTTGTACCGCCCACCTTGCTGCCCAATGACTTCCCTAACTGAGCTGACGGAAGTGGTCTCAGAGGTATTGTTGAGATCCCCCAGACTTTTAGTACTGGGGGATGTCAACATCCATGCCGAGGCGACTTTGTCTGGGGCAGCTCAGGACTTCATGGCCGCCATGACAACCATGGGGCTGTCTCAATATGTTAGTGGCCCAACACATACATCGGGGCATACTCTTGACCTTATCTTTGCTACTGGACATGGGGATAGTAATCTGGATGTGGGGAGTTTTACATCCCTCCCGTTGTCATGGACAGATCACTGCTTGCTGAAGTTTAGACTTTCAGTGGCCTCTTCCCTCTGGAAAGGTGGGGGACCTATTAAATTGGTCTGCCCCCGGAGACTTATGAATCCTGAAGGTTTTCTGAGGGCTCTGGGGGATTTCCCGGCTGATAGGACTGGCGCTCCTGCCGAAGCCCTGGCTAATCTGTGGAATGCAGAGATGACCCGGGCTGTTGACACGATTGCTCCTGCGCGCCCTCTCCTCTGTAGAGCTCATACAGCTCCTTGGTACACGCCAGAGCTGCGAGCGATGAAACGAGATAGGAGACGGCTTGAGCGGAGATGGAGACGAACTCCCGACAAATGCAATTATGAGCTGGTTTGTGCTTCTACCAAGCTGTACGTAGGAGCGGTGAGGGTGGCGAAAAAACAACATTTCGCCGCCACTATTCAGTCATCTCTCTCCCGCCCAGTGGAGCTTTTTAGAGTGGTCCGAGGTCTACTCCATCCAGGCCTACAGGACATTGTAGATACATTGGTGGCCCGCTGTAATGAGTTTCCTGAGCACTTTCAGCACAAGATCTTCTGCATTCGCCGGGACCTAGACTCCCATTTAATAGCAGTTAGTCCTAATGAGGTGTCCGGAGCACAGTCTTGTCATGTTTTGATGGATGAGTTTCAGTTGGTTCAGTTCGAGGACGTGGACAAGGTGCTTGGACAGGTACATGCAACCACTTCGGTACTGGATCCTTGCCCCTCTTGGCTAATAAAAACTAGCAGGGATGGAACAGTTGGCTGGGCCAAGGAAGTGATTAATGCCTCTTTACGAGAGGGAGTGGTCCCTGGCTGCCTGAAAGAGGCGGCGGTAAGACCACTTCTGAAAAAACCTTCCTTGGACCCAGAGGATTTCAGCAGCTACAGACCAGTGGCAAATGTTCCATTCCTGGGCAAGATCTTGGAGCGAGTGGTTGCTGACCAGCTCCAGGTGCTATTGGATGAAACCGATTATCTAGATCCATTTCAATCGGGTTTCAGGCCTGGTTTTGGCACTGAGACTGCCTTGGTCGCCCTGTTTGATGACCTATGTCGGGAGAGAGACAGAGGGAGTATAACTCTGTTGATACTCCTTGACCTCTCTGCGGCTTTTGATACCATCGATCATGGCATCCTTCTGGAGAGGCTTGTGGAGTTGGGAGTTGGAGGCACTGCTTGGCAGTGGTTCCGCTCCTACTTAGCAGGCCGTCTCCAGAAGATAGTGCTTGGGGAACATTGCTCGACACCATGGGTTCTCCAGTGTGGGGTCCCGCAGGGTTCAGTTTTGTCTCCCATGCTTTTTAACATCTATATGAAGCCATTGGGTGCGGTCATCAGGAGTTTTGGAGTGCGTTGTCATCAGTACGCTGATGACACGCAGCTCTACTTCTCCTTTTCATCTTCCTCAGGTGAGGCGGTCGATGTGCTGAACCGTTGTCTGGCCGCGACAATGGACTGGATGAGAACTAACAAACTGAGACTCAATCCTGATAAGACTGAGATGCTGTTGGTGGATGGTTTCTCTGATCAGATGGTGGATATATACCCTGTCCTGGATGGGGTTACAGTCCCCCTAAAGGAGCAGGTTCATAGTTTGGGAGTCGTCTTAGACTCTTCCCTTTCACTTGAGGCTCATGTAGCCTCGGTGGCACAGAATGCATTCTACCAACTTAGGTTGGTAGCCCAGCTATGTCCCTATCTGAGTAAGGAAGACCTCACATCAGTGGTACATGCTCTGGTAACCTCGCGTCTGGACTACTGCAACACGCTTTACGTAGGGCTACCTTTGAAGATGGTTCGGAAGCTACAGCTAGTGCAAAATGCGGCAGCCAGACTGCTAACAAGAACTAAGCGGTCTGAGCATATAACACCTGTCTTGGCTCGCTTGCACTGGCTTCCAATATGCTTCCGGGCCAGATTCAAAGTGTTGGTATTAACCTATAAAGCCTTATACGGCGCGGGACCACGATATCTGTCGGAACGCCTCTCCCAATATGAACCCGCCCGTACACTACGGTCTACTACGAAGGCCCTCCTCCGGGTCCCGACTCATAGGGAGGCCCGGAGGGTGCTGACAAGATCTAGGGCCTTCTCAGTGGTGGCCCCCGAATTATGGAATAGTCTCCCCAAGGAGGTGCACTTGGCTCCTACACTACCATCTTTTCGGCGCCAAGTTAAGACCTTTCTCTTCTCTGAGGCATTTTAATGTAATTTAATTTAATTTTAAATTGTTGTAATCTGATTTTATATTGTACAGTTTTTATATACTTTTTCTATTAGATTGTGTAATTTTATTGTATTTTTGATGTTCACCGCCCAGAGAGCTATTGCTAGTCGGGTGGTATATATATATATATATATATATATATATACATAAATACATAAATACATAAATACGGATGGACAGACTGGAGAGATTACCAGTTGTGCAATGATATGGGAATACAGCTCAACACCTATGCATTCTCAAGAGTCTAGAGTTATTGTATAGAGCACCACAGGTGTCATGTAGCCCACAAGCCATACATAGTCCACCGTAACATACCGTTTGAATTATCTAGTGTAAGAGTGACAATAGAGTTGTAATGAAAACAATCCCAGGGCTTTTAAAATGGATAAGTAAATCTTTCCAGATAATGTGTCATATTGTTTTGACTAGAAATGAGACAACTGACATGTTAGAGAAGTGACACAGGCAATTCTATTCAGAGGTAATTATATATATTCAAAGTCTATTTTCATTGGAAGGCTATTCATAAAACACATCTCTCAAAAGGTGATGAGGGAGAGATCAAAGCTGTAACAGTGTGATAAGTGTGGGAGAATATATGCTGTGTAACAGTTATTGCAGGTAGCTGGCAGGAACCTTGGAATTATAAAGACAATGAGATCAATATGGCTAGACAGCCCCACTAAGCATGGAAAGGTCTTTCTTGAGTCCTCCTTGACCTTCCAAGCATATTTGGTTGGAGACGCACAGTTCTGGATTTTTAACGGTTCTAATTGAACTAAAGTAACTGCAAGGAGGAGAGGAGCAATTCTTGGTAATTATACTTGCTTTAAACAGGTTCCTGATTTAGTGCTTTAAGAAGGGGAAAGCTCATTAAGACATTCATGCAGCTGTTTTACTGAGTGGAGTAAAGATATGATGGCTGCCATACCCTTGTAAAGGTTCACTAACAGGAGGCAATTCAGTGTTGCTGCTCAGCTTGTTAAATATGTGGAACTTATGAATAAGATGTTTTTATTGAAATGGGAAAACAAGCAGAAGCCCCACCCTCCACAGACAATGGTTGGTAAGGTTGGTATGGACAAGTTAGTTGCAAAAATAAGGAGGGTGGAAATAAGGATAGAAAAGAGTTCTGACATAACCAGAATCCAGGATGGAGCCACCATCTCTGGCTGGGACAGAAGCATTTCTGGAATATGTACAGAGTCTGCTGCTTCCTGGTGAGTTTTAGGCCCATTCTAATATATATGAAAAAAACCACTCTACTATTCAGAGATTTGAAAGCACTGAAACAGAATATAGTTTGAACTACAGTATTTTATGTATTTTGAGTAATGTATATTGACATATTATATCTATTTAGACACACTAATCACTGATGTTTTAATCCCTTCTCTTACCATTGTTTAGTGTCTTTTAATAAATGCAACAGATAACCATCAATCAGTAATTATGTGGGACATTATACGTTCACCTCAGCTTTTATGTTGGCCTGCAGCTGCCAGGGCCAGCTCTCCCATTAGCTAGATTGAGGCAGTTACCTCAGGCAGCAAATGCTGGGAGGTGTCTAGGTCATCCTTCTATATTTGCTACACTTAATTATGGGATTTTTAAAGATTCCCATCTCCAGTGCCTTCAGCCACATGCTGTAGATTCAGTGGTGTGTTCTGCTGTTTTGCTCAACATTAAATTGGCCCAGGATCAGCTTAAGTATATTTTCTGAAACATGGAACTAGACAACAGTTTGAGAGTAGGCAGGAGACTATGGGTTTCATCCAGAAGTTAATCATTTGTTAGTTCCACTGAAATCAATCGGACAAGTTAGTCATGACTAACAAGTTCATTTATGTCAATGAGATTATAGCATGGCTAGCTTCATCTGGACCCAACCCTTGGTGGGTTGACCAGTACCCATATGTGTATAGGTTTAATGGAAAATGTTTGTGAAAGAGAGGATAAATATAAGAATATTTCTACTGATTTGGTATTTCCTACTTTATACTTGCCAAACATTTTAGCAAGTCAGCTAGTGGAGTTTTGTCTTTCTTTAAGCTTTCTCCTCTAACCAAATTTTCTCCAACATCTTCTATCTGACTTGTAAGTGATCCCTGTATGGCAGGCGCCCTTAGTCTAATTTCATGTGGTTCTTGCCTAATTTCAAAAACACTTTTCAAGAGTTCAGATCTTTGGCAAGAGTTATCCGTTTCTCCCCTGGCAATCTGCTGGGAGGTGGGGAGAGAGGGGGGAGGGTATAAGGAAGAGGAGGAAGAAAAGGGGTGGCAGAAAAAAAAGATAGAAGGTGGTGACCTCATTCACTTTTGGCACTGGCTCCACCCATCAGCTTCAACCCTGCCCACTGCTAGTATGCAGACCCCAACAGACTATCCCAAAGATAATATGGCCCCTAACAGCAAAAATGTTGCCCACCTCTGCTGCATGGAAATAATTGTCTTCATTCGACCTAGCATTCAGTGTATGTGAATCTGAATCTGAAGAGAGCCAGCGTGGTGCAGTGGTTAGAGTGCCAGACTAGCACCTGGTTGACCAGGATTAAAATCTCCACTCATTCACAAAGCTCACTGGGTAACCTTGGGCCAGTCACAGTCTCTCAATCTAACCTACCTCACAGGGTTGTTGTGAGGATAAAATGGGGAGGTGGAGAACCATGTACACCACCTTGAACTCCTTGCAGGAAAGGTGGGACATAAATGTAATAAATAAATAAATAAGATAAGATAAATAATAATTAGAATGCATTCCCCCCTTTTTTGCTATGGTTGTAGCTATTTCCTTTTCCTATTACCAAAGTAGCTGGTGCTATTTCTTCAGGACAACCAGTAGCTAACAACTGCCTGAAGACTGACTCACTTTACCAGGCTCTGTGCCAAGCATCACATAGGACAGAGGACGTTCAAACTGTTCTGCCACTAATCAAGCTATTCTTGATATATCCCTCTGCCAAATACATTCATATTTTCTATCGCTCATTATGCACTCACATTTGGTTAGCTCACTGCTGACTCTTTGCTGCCTTGTAAAAGATTTTACAATTAGCTGCCAGTGGAAAGAGATGGCTTGCACCACTGTTTGTGTCCTTTTGTGGACAAATTAATCTAATGAAAGTACGTTCTTCAGCATATTGTACATTTATCTGACTTATCTGTCTCTCTGCTTGTAGCATCTGCTTCCTTACCCCCATTCTGGCACAAAATCTACACAAATGAGTTGTTGCACCAGCTACTCATTTGGCTCAAACATGGAGCATTATAAAAGCAAGGCCAGGGTGAATACAGATGGACTGATGTTTTATTTGAGAGAAAAACCAGTGGGTTTTTTTTCATCCTTGCATGACCTCAGCTTTGCAGACTGTGTGACTACATGCACCTGCTCACTGTTGTAAATATCCTTTCCAACTGCTCCCAAACAAACAAAAATATTTGGACTACTATCATGCACTTGATATGGGGCTGCTCTTGAAGAGTCCATGGATCTGGACCCTCTGCCTACTTTAATGCAACAGTTAGATAAATTTTGTACAAGTAGAAAGTGGACAAAGGATGAGATTACATAACATTATCTGGGGACTTGTGCCTCTGCACCTGCATCTGAAATAACAACAACAATAATTTTCTTGTTTATTGAATTTTTATCCTGCCCTTCCTCCCAAATAAGCACTGGGCAGGAAGAAATAAAGTAATTCACTAATAGGCAAAAAAAACCCTTGCGGTTTAAGGAGGTACCTATAGCCCACAGATATTTCTATCAAACTTTAAAAAGCAAGGAAATTGGGCAGCTATAGTGAATGCACCAGGGGAGCAGGAGACTTGACCTCCTTTCTGAGATATTGTACTGCCCTACAAATTGGTCAAATGCAAACACAATTTGGGTTGGTCTTTCACAGTCCAATCCAATTCCTGTGTAGCTTGGAAGAACTGGGTAATCACCACATCCAAGCCTGCCCGCCTCTTCACTGCACACTCCAAGAATGAACTGAAGTGCTCAAATACTGTGCAGGAAATGGAGGCAATGCCCTGTCTATATAGAATTGGCCCAAAAAGGCAAATCCCAGCAGCTCAAAATCCTCCGGGTGGATGGGCAAGATCGAAAGGCAGACTTGATGTCGCATTTTCCTATAAGGGCACCTTTGCCACATGTGCGCACCATGCACACTGCAGAACTGAAAGAGTTATAAAGCACTGTGGAACGACTATCTGGTATGAAACCAGTCATGGAGTGCCCCCAAGGATAAGACAGGTGATGGATCAATCTAAATTCCTGGGAGCTTTCTTTGGCACTATGCCAAAGGGGGACACCTGTAGAGCAGAGGTAGGGGGTGATGGGAATGGGCCCAGCACCCTGCCAGCCTGCACTTCCTTATCGAGCTTGCCCTTTACAATTGCTTCCATGCCTAGGACAGATTTAAGGTTATGGGCCATGAAAGCAATCTGTGGACCTGAACACGGTATCCTGAAACCAAAAGAACAACCCTGCAACAAAAATTGACCACTCCCCTCAACTGTGTAGCTGATCAACACGCCCACAGTACCTCCAACTGGGAACGGTCCTTTTCCTCCTGTAGGGGGTGGCTTCCTACCTCCCTGGGTGTCCCTGACCCCTCCTTTAAAGGGTCTTCCCCGAGGGCAGTCGGTGCAAAAATGTGAGTCACCACATATTGAGCACTCATGCCTAAAACAACAGGGATTACAGGCACAGAAACCCCGGGAGCTAAACTCCCAGCAGAGCAGCTGATATTGAACCCCTTGCCCCACATTCAAATGGGGAAGGGTAGCCTCTGACTGCCTGCTCAGCAAATGCCCATTATCACTCCCATCCCCCACCATAGCCCTAGCAGCCACCATGAACTGCAGCCATAACTTGGGCTCCTTCTTATCCCGTGGCAAGGCTTTGTCAAAAGCTGCATGCATACGAAAGGCCTCATCACACGATAGCCATGCGAGGCCAGAGAACTCAGAATACCCTCTGTAAATGATATATAGATACTTAAGCAGCAGCCAACTCCTCCGTGGCTGCTTCTGCAGTATAACCCCTCCGTAAATCAAGTAAGCCGGTAGCCAGTTGGCCCATGTCCTGCCCACTTTTCTATGCCTGGGTCTGTCAAGCTTTCTGTCCTCCCCCTTCTCCTTGACCTCCTTAGGAGGCTCTTGGTAAAGGAGGGAGAACATGTCCACATACTCCCCCGCAATTTTTTTCCTTTGTAGCAGGGAGCAGGTGGAAGCCAAGCGGCGCTGATGTTTCCCCACTGGGATTAGCATCCTCAGCAATAGAACCCAATGGGTCCTCAGCTGCCTCCCTACCGGCTGTATTACCAATCACCAGAAGAATATCAAGGAGGCATAGAAATGGCATGTGAATGGCCTCTGTTCCCTTAAGTTCATGCCCCAAACCCCTGATTTTTGGGGGTGCTGATTGCATCTGCACACTTACTGCTTAGAATTAGAGTCTGGAAAGTTTAAAATGCAGGTCCCCTGACACAGTTACAGCATTTGGGAAGTTTCCCTGTGCCTGTGTGTTCAAAGCAACACAGAGTCTGAGGAGTTTTGTTCAAGTAACCAAAACAATGCAGCTTGTCCCACACTTCTGCTCTGTCAGGTGAGAGTGTTTATGACTTTCTCAGACTTTGAAGGGATGATGAGCTAATTGGCTTATGAATGTTCTCACTTGGCTAATGTAAACAAGAAGCCTGATAGTCAAAACAAGCAGTCAACCTTTGCATTCTCAAGCTGAAAATGTCATGAGGACAGGATCAGGAGACATAACCTGAGGGGGAACCAGCTACCTGAATGATGGGAAGATAATGATCTAATAGGTGTAAGGTACCCCCTTCCAGGGGGTCTTTGAGGGATAAATACAGGAACCCTAGATCAGGGAGATTAAGCCTCCAGGGGGCTGACATAGCCTTGAAGTACCATTAAAAAGAAACATCAAGAAGATTAAAGACTCAACCCCTCCCAGGCAAGAATCTCCAGTGGGCCAAGGCCAACCAGGCCACTGAGCATGTGCTGCCGACTCATATGCTCCTTGGCGAGGAAACTACAGCTGGCTGGCACTCCAGGACAGGTGTCATTGTTGCTTCCCCTTCAGGTGTCAACAGGGGGGCTGTACTAGGCCCAGCCTCCAGTGCATCCAGCCATACTAAAATTAAATTTGCAGTGTTCTGGTTAGAACCCATACTGCTTGCTCTCGATCATGCCTTCGCCTGCTTAGGCCTCACCACTGAAGCCACAGGAGTATCAGGTTAAAACTGTTCCTGCCTACCAAGTGTACCCTCTGCTGCTCCAGTGTATCCAAACAGGCCAGGATAGCCACCCATGGCGGTGCTTCATCCTCATCAGATGACACTGCCACTGGAGATGGATGCTTGGGTGGTGCCTTAGGGGCCTTACTCTTGCCCTTCGCCCTCCCCCCGCCTTTCTTAGGTGACGTGTCACCTGATAATGGAAAATGCTGAGGATAGAAGAAGAAGAAGAAGATGATGATGATGATAATGCCAATCTGGGGCCTAACCAGCCCCCATGCATTGATAATGCTTGACCGGGGCCTAGGGAATTGAAAGGCCCCAAAGACCTGTGCTGCCTCCTCCCCTCTACTCCTCCCTGGGCATGGGGGTGGTGGCTTGAAAGGTCCAAAAGGCCTATATAGCAATTGCTAATCTCCAGTCCAAAGGCTCCCCAAAATATTGGCAACACTCCCCTGGCCACCACCAGCTAAGGGAGGCCAAACCACAGGCCTGTCCCAAGTCCTAGGATGGTCCAGAACACGTTGCCGCTAAAGGCCTGAATTCCTGTGTGCCACACAAAACAGTGCCATCCATATGGGGTGCACAAAATGGTCACCATTCCTGCCACACATCAGCTGCACCCCCCCGGCCGCCATCAGCCAAAGAAGGCCTAATCTGGGCCTGACCCCAGCCTTAGAACAGCCCAGAACGTGCCATCCAAACCCAGGCCTGCTCAAATGCACCACTGCTAAAGGAATGAATTCCTGCGGCACCCAATCAAAATGGCACTGTCTGCGAGCAGAGCACAAAATGGCCACCGCTCCTGCCACATGACCAATCCATTGTGAACCAAGAGGAGGATTAGGGGGTGGCATGAGCTTAAATAAGCCCTGATGCCCCACCCACCTCACGCAGCACACCACATGCACACTCAGTGCATGATGTGCAAATGCTGCCCTCCTCCAACATGGCAACCAGGGCTTCAACCTCTGGCAGCAAATATGCCCGACCCACCCAGGCTGCGCTTGGGCAAGCAGAGCAGGACATCTGAGGACTCCTGTTTGCTATTTTGTAAAACAGGAACCATGTTGATTTGTTGGGTGAATGAAAAAACAACAGCAGCAAACCAGTCTGCAAAGTTTGCTATTCTTCAAAAAACACTATAAACATGTTTAATAAAAAAGAAAAAAAATTTTTGGTTTTTAACTATTGGGAACTAACAAAAGATCTTAAGAATGTTAAGAGAAAGCTGGTTTGATAGTTCCCAATTTCTGAGGGCTTTCATCTATGAAATAGGAAGAATGTAAAAAATACATTTATATATTTGTAAAGTTTATAAGATGTTGGGAAATGTAATAGCTGAGGGACAAAAACTCACTTGGGTGGTTGTTGAATCTGGGCTAGGAGTAGTTTTTCTGTCCTCTACAGACCAAAGTTACTTCAAAGCAGCATCTGATCATCTTGCTTGTTAGCGTAGGTGGGTTGTAGGCAACATTCCAGAGAATTGTCTTTTTTTCACTTCACTGAGGTTTCTGCTGGCAAACTCTCAAGGTGCACAAGACATTGAGCATCCTAACTGAAACCTTATTACAATCTAAACAAGTGTACTTTAATTTGCATAAAAATAATTGGGTTTCTGTGGTATCATAATTAATTTCTGTGTTACAAGATGCTGTTTATTGCACCCTTAGGTTGTTTCACCATGGCTGCTGCAACATGACAAGAATAGGAAAAATGAAATTCATTCAGTTCTCATTTTAATGTGAATCAACCTAAATCATAGTTCCATTCCTGGGCAAGGTCCTGGAATGAGTGGTTGCAGACCAGCTCCAGACACTCTTGGATGAGACAGATTATCTGGATCCATTTCAGTCGGGTTTCAGGCCTGGTTTTGGCACGGAAACAGCCTTGGTCACCCTGCATGATGACCTTTGTCGGGAGAGAGTGTGACTCTGTTGATTCTCCTTGATCTCTCAGCGGTTTTCGATACCATCGACCATGGTATCCTTCTGGGGAGACTAGCTGAGATGGGAGTGGGAGGTACTGCATTGCGGTGGTATCACTCCTACTTGGCGGGTCGCCTCCAGAAGGTGATGCTTGGGGAACATTGCTCGGCACCCTGGACTCTCCAGTATGGGGTTCCGCAGGGGTCAGTTTTGTCCCCCATGCTGTTCAACATCTACATGAAACCGTTGGGTTCGGTCATCCGGAACTTTGGAGTATGTTGCCATCAGTATGCTGTTGACACGCAGCTCTATTTCTCTATTTCATCTTCTTCAGGTGAGGCTATCAATGTGCTGAACCGGTGCCTGGCTGCGACAATGGACTGGATGAGGGCTAATAAACTGAGGCTCAATCCAGACAAGACTGAGATGCTATTAGTAGGTGGTTCTTCTGACCAGATGGTGGATGTCCAACCTATCCTGGATGGGGTTGCACTCCCCCTGAAGGAGCAGGTTCATAGCTTGGGGGTTCTCCTAGAACCATCTGTCACTTGAGGCTCAGGTAGCACAACTATGTCCCTATCTGGACAGAGATAACCTGGCTTCAGTTGTGCATGGTCTGGTAACCTCCAAGTTAGATTACTGCAGTGCACTCTACGTGGGACTGCCTTTGAAGACAGTTCGGAAACTGCAGCTTGTGCAAAATGCAGCAGCCAGATTGGTAACGGGGACCAGACGGTTCGAACATATAAAACCGATTCTGGCCCGCTTGCATTGGCTGCCTATATGTTTCCCAGCTCGATTCAAGGTGCTGGTTTTGACCTATAAAGCCTTATACGGCTTGGGACCACAATACCTGATGGAACGCCTCTCCCGATACGAACCACCCGTACACTACGTTCAAGATCAAAGGCCCTCCTCTGGGTGCCTACTCCAAGGGAAGCTCGGAGGGTGGCAACAAGGGAGAGGGCCTTCTCAGTGGTGGCCCCCAAATTATGGAATGACCTCTCTGACGAGGTGTGCCTGTCGCCAACACTGTTATCTTTCCGGCACCAGGTCAAGACTTTCCTCTTCTCCCAGGCATTTTAGCATGTGTTTTAAATTGTTTTTATATTGTTTTAAATTTTAAAATTGTGTTTTAAATTATTTTTAAAATATGAGTTTTAAATTGTATATTTGTTTTAATGTTTTTGATTGCTGTAAACGTCCCAGAGAGCTTTGGCTATGGGGCGGTATACAAGTGCAATCAATCAATCAACCAATCAACCAATCAATCAATAGTTTCCAAAAAAACACAAGAGCTGCAATGCAGGCATTCTTTGATATTTGCACTTCTCCAAATTTTGCACTGCAGTTGCCTCCAACCAAACAAATTGATTTAAAAAGGGGGGAAGTGTGTACAAAAATGTACATATTAGTGACATATACAAAATAATATACAAAAATGCATTATGTTAGGGGAAATTGCTTGTAAAATGTGTATAGTGTACAAAATTGTGTCTTTAGGGATATATCTGCATGAAAATGGAATCAAATGTTCATGTGGACTTCAAATGTATTCTCAAGTTGATGTGGAAGTGGAGCAAGCTCAACTTAAAATTGGAACAATGAGAAGCTGAGAAGCCAATATTGAGAAATTAGTTCATCCCTACGCAAAACTGATGTTGGTTAACTCAACAAACATAAGCACTGAGTTTCTCTTAGCAAAGATTTTGGTTTCAGCACAGACTACTGTTCTACATTTCAAATGTCTTTCTTTGTTTCATTTCCAAGAGATACCTTGGCTTTCTACAATAGTTTTGCCCAGGGCTAATTTGCCCAATTGGTTTTGTGGTTTATATTTATTTTGGCCATCTATCCATTTCATGTATTACTATTTTGATCAACCTGGAATGGTTATGTGCATGGAAATAACCATTTGAGTGCTCTACCATGATGTAGAACATAAGGAATGCTGGCCATGGCAAAACTGTAGAAGATTAATGGCTTCTCTTCTTGTGAGAACCTATGCTGAACAATTTCCATCCCCTCCCCAAATGAACTAGAGTACAATCTTCTGTATGTCTGCTCAGAAGTAAATCTCACTGAATCCAGTGAAAGTTACTCCCAAGTAAGTGTGCTTAGGATTGCAGTCTAACAAAGCAATCCTGCGGTGATGGTGGTGAAATTTGGTGGCAGAGCTACTGCCATTTCCTAAGCACTGCTGGCTTGCTATAATGGTGGTGGTGGGGAGAGGAGCTTTTTCTTACCTTCCCCCAGTCTTTCCCCCTAATTTTCCTCCTATTCTGGTCAAAGGGAGGGGATTAAGTATGTTGCTTTCTACAAATCACCTGGACACGCCTGTTTCACCCCCACCACCATCACTGGCAGAACACTTAAAGTGGGACATCAACATCTGTGGAGCATTCTGGCAGTGTGAGTGTTGTCTCACTGGTGCATCATCTGCATCTGTGAAAGTTTCCCTGAGCATACTCAGGGGGGCTCTGGTCATGTGTCATCCACCAATGGGCCTTCTTCTCTGTCAGCAGTGCAGCATTCCATCCAATGATCCCTCCGTCTTCAGGCAGCTCTAGGATTGTACCCTTACTGTCTTGCTTTTGAGATTTAGCTTGTATTGCATGTCAAAATAAATAATTCGTAAGCACTCAGTTGACAACTGGACAGAAGCCATTTGAATTTTCACAAATATAGATCTGTTGTATTTAATGTAAGCAAGCTTATTTATTTATGCATTTATTATTTATCAGATTTCTTACCTGCCCTTCACCACAAGTTCCCAGGGTAGGTCACAATTGTAAAACAATTACAAAACACATAAACGCATTCCAAATTGAACAGAACAGTAGCTACTGTAGCTAATGTAGGTAGATTGTATTGGAAGTGGCTATCACTTGGTGGTAGAGCATATATTTTGCAAGCAGAAGGAATTCAATTCATGGCATCACCAGGAAAGACTGCTGCTAGTCATTGTAGACAAAACTGAGCTAGTTGGATCAATGGTCCAACCCAATTTAAGACAACTTTCTAAGGTGGAAAAAGTGTTTTAAATTAAGATACTCTAGCTTCATTTTGATAGCATAGAATAAAATATAATTCCTTGCTATTTTCTCAAACAGTTATGATATAATGGCTGCTACTGTGTAATGCTCAAATTATAGGGGGACTTTTGTGATGGACCCTTTGATGAGTTTTTAGCAAGCTATGGGGTGCATGATTTGATCAGAACTGGAAGTCAGAATGGGAGATGTGGATTTCAGTAAGGACCCTGTGTTCCCCCACCCCCATAACCCAAACGTCTCATTTAACTATTTTTCTGCTGAAATTACAGTGCCAAAACCTTACAGCCACGTCATAACAAAAAGTAAATAGCAAGGTTAGCCAACACAGTGCCCTCCAGATCCCTCTGGACTACAAATCCCATCATGCCTAACCATTTGCCATACTGGCTGGTGATGATGGGAGTTGGAATCCAACAACATCTGGAGGGCACCATGTTGGCTGCTCCTGGTATATAGGTAGGAATGCAGCTATGAGAGAACTAGAAAAGGTCCTCAAATGCAAAGTTGTATCACTTAACAGCAAAGTCAGGATTATTCAGACCATGGTATTCCCGATCTCTATGTATGGATGTGAAAGTTGGACAGTGAAAAAGTGGATAAGAGAAAAATCAACTCATTTGAAATGTGTGTTGGGGGAAAGTTTTGCAGATACCATGGACCATGAAAAAGACAAATAATTGAGTGTTTGTTGTTGTAGTTATGTGCCTTCAAGTCGATCATGACTTATGGTGACCCTATGAATCAGCAATGTCCAGTAGCATCTGTCGCGAACCATCCTGTTCAGATCTTGTAAGTTCAGGTTTGTGGCTTCCTTTATGGAATGAATGATACGTTTCATTTCTTGCTTGACAATTTCTAACTTTCCCTGGTTCATGCTTCTCACATTCCATGCTTCTGTTGTGTGAGTCGTACAACTCCGGACTCTCCTTTCGCATCTGTGTGCCTCAGCCTCTGGGCTTCCTTTCGGCTTTGACCCAGCTGCTTCATTAGTCACAGTGCTACTCGTACTTGTCCCTTGTTCTTACCCAGTAGCTCGTTGAGTGCCTTCTGACCTGGGGGTCTCATCTTCCAGTACTATCTCGTGTTGCATTTTGGATACTCTGTTCATAGGGTTTTCGTGATAAGAGGTATTCAGAGGTAGTTTGCCATTGCCTTTCTCTGAGTTTGGATGTATCTTAGTCTGGTGTGTCAGCTTTGACCATTCCATCTTGGGTGCCCCTGCTAGGAGTCTATCCTCTTGGTCTAGACTCCTGATGACATTGCTCTCAGCTTCTTCAACACTCTCAAACCCCCTCACTAAGTTAAGGTGTGCATCCTAGAGGGGGAATTAAGTGTTAGAACAAATTAAACCAGAACTGTCACTAGAAGCTAAAATGATGAAACTGAGGTTATCATACTTTGCACACATCATGAGAAGACATGATTCACTAGAAAAGACAATAACGCTGGGAAAAACAGAAGGGAGTAGAAAAAGAGGAAAACCAAACAAGAGATGGATTGATTCCATAAAGAAAGCCACAGACCTGAACTTACAAGATCTGAACCATGTGGTTTACAACAGATGCTACTGGAGGTTGATGATTCATAGGGTTGCCATAAGTTGTAATTGACTTGAAGGCACATAACACACACAGACTGCATTTCTCTCTCTTGACTTTTAGGAGGAAATATAAAGCACACAACAGAATTTATATTACCATTTATTTCAATAGGTTTTAAAAGACCAAGGAAGAAAAGTATAGTGAATAATTTATATTGTGGTTTATAGAGGTACTGTAGTGTGCAGGTTCTGCAAAAGCCAGTGCAGTGCAGTGATAAGACTGTTGGGCTAGGGCCTGGGAGACCTGGGTTCAAATCTTCATTCAGCCTTGAAGCTCACTTTGTGAGTTTGGGGCTAGTCATATTCTCACCTACCTCATAGGATTGTTCTGAGGATATATTAGGGATAGGGTAGCCAGGTTCAGGGCCTGAGACTGATTCAGTATCTTTAAGAGAAGAGAAAGTCAGCCAAGTGCATGTGTTCTTGCAACATTGTAATGGGAAAAACCACAAGGTGGAATTCTCCCTTCCCCCTGCACAACTTTTAAAGATACAGAAGACCTGTTGGAGGCCAGGCCTGGCAACCAAGAGGTCTTCTGTATCTTTAAAAGTTGTGCAGGGGGAAAGGAGAATTCCACCTTGTGGTTTTTCCCATTACAATGTTGCAAGAACACATGCACTTGGCTGAATTGTCTTAAAGATACAGGATCAGTCTCAGGCCCTGAGCCTGGCAACCTTAATTAGGGAGATATAGGACCATGTATGCCACACTGAGCTCTTTGCAGGAAAGATCAGATATAAAGGAAATAAGGCATTAAAAAAATTAAGGCTGCAATCCTATGCACATTTACTTGAGAGTAAGGTCTGTTGAACATTGAAAGTTCTTTTTGTGTAAACCTGCTTGGGATTATGTAGTTAAGACACATGGTGTAACTATTACCCAACATTTCTCTTATTTATTGATAACTATCATTTCTGAGCAATGTGTTACCTAGCCATTAAGTTATTTTATTATTGCAGTTATGACTGCAGCTATTATTCATTACATGCCACAAGGGTTCAAAGCAAGTTTAAAGTAGATTTCTTGGAATCTATTTGTGGCACAATCCTAAAGACTAGCTGTGCTATTCCATAGCAAGCAACAAGAGTCACATGATGACACATTGAACATTTAACAAACTTAAATGTTATTGATAAATCACCTAGTATTTAATGGAAAGAATTGAATTTAGATGTTACAGGTTGCAGTTTTTTTGTTCACTTTCACTTCAGGAGTAAGCCCCATTAAACATGGAACTTACTTCTGAGTAAACATGGATTGCGCTGTGACATCAGATTCCTAGTCTTTCTCCCCACCCCCTTTACTAGATTACTGGTACATCCGTCCACCTTTTCTCAAGTTAGCAGTTTTCACTTGTTTGAGCCCACAAGGGCCACACAAGTTCAGCTTCAGAGTATTAGGGCCCCACCCCTGGCTTTTCTCTCTTCATAAACTTTCTGTTGTCCTTTCACCTCTTCCTATATTCCCTTCAAAGCGATGCTGCAATCCTGCCCCAACTCTACCTACCTGGGAGTAAGTCCCAATAAGGTCAGTGGGACTTACTTCTGAGTAAACATGGCTAGGATTAAATGGTGAGCAGACACATAGACAAGCTCTCTCCCCTCCCTTTCTTTGCCCCCCCAAACTGTTTCTTCTATGAGGTTGGAAACCTAACCCTTCTTACCTGGGAGTAAGTCCCATTGAACTGAATGGGATTTACTTTAGAGTAGGCATGGTTAGGATTGCACTGTGAATGTAAACCAAACTTAATTTTTTTTAGGCAATCATAACTCAACTTACCTGTGAGTAAGCCACATTGAAGGAAGTGGGACTTATTTCTGAGTAGAATTACAGTGCAAGTCCTCAGAAGCTCTTTCTCTCCCCTCCCCTTCACTAGCTTTCTGCTTCTATGTCTCCTTTTACTTTCTCTCAGGACAGCAATTTTCACTTGTCTGAGATCACAAGAGGCTTGAACTCCATTTAAGTTTATAAAACAAACTTAACTTTTTATCATTAACAATTTAGACAGTCCATTCCTAGCTCTAGCTTCCCTGACAGACTCTCCCACATTTTTAGGCACTCCTAACTCCACTTATATGAGATAAGCCCCACTGAACTCAATGAGACTTACTTCTGAGTAGACTTTTTTTTAAAAAAATGCAGTGTGATGTCTCCCTCCAAATGTCCCCCTCCATTTTTTGTCTCCTTCCTTCCCTCCCTCAAGCTCACTCATTGTCCACACACAGAAGCTCAACTTCAGGGTGGTTTCCTTTCCCTCTTTCTTGCCCTTGCCTCAATTTTAGCCTTTTTCCTCTTTCCCGCTCTGTGGCTCCAGCAATTAACGTTTCCTTGTGCTCATTTCTGATTGGCAGCAGCTACTACTGCTAGAACAAGGCCTCAGGCTCTCCCTGGGAAGGAAAACTAATTGCTCATGATCAACTCCACATGGTCAGCATATAGGGAGAGTGAACATGTGAACTTCTTTCTTCAGGGTACCAGTAGACTCTTTCTCAAGAGCAGTTGAACCCAGGTACAGGGGGCTTGTACCCAGGGATGGAGTAATGTGTGAATACCCCTCAAGTTGCTATTTCTCTTTCTTGACTCACAGTTCACTTTTCTTAAGAGAATGCTGGGATTAGATTCCTTTTTTTTAGTGGGAAATGGGATATGTGTGCACATCATCTATATCTTGTTCTCTCTTGGTTCATTAGGCATTTAGCCATTCAGAAGCTTCATAAGATAGATATTACAAGACTATCAAAATATTCACTTTTATTACAGTCATTAGTGGGAAGAAATGGACAGCAGTGGGTATACAGATATTAGGTCTGGGCAATTAAACCTAATGTTTCACAATTTGAGTTGCATTCTGCCGGCTGTTCTCAGAGTACTTCTGGGAATTTTTTTCTTCAGTTTCAGGTTAGTCAAGAGAAGAAAAGAAGAATTTGTCTTGAAATTTCACTTCTAGGGAGTTTCCAAACCTAGACAGGATTACTAGGGTGAGTGCCATTGAATAAGGGAAGCTTAGTGCTGGGTAAACAACTTTACAGCACAATCCTACCTGTCCATCCACTAGTAACTTTTAGTGGATAGGACTACAGCCTTAGGATTACAATGTATGTGTATAATAATAATACTAATAATACTAATAATAATACAACCAGCATCAAATAACTTAATGCTCAAATAACGGGGACTTTTTGTGATGGCTCCTTTAATGAGTTCTTTTAGAAAGCTATGGGATACATGATTTGATCAAAATTGGGAGAAAGAATGGGGTTTGCAGGTTTCGGTAAGGACCCTCCCCATAATCCAACCACCTCATTCAACTATTTTTCTGTTGAAATTACAGTGCAGAAAGAAACCTTACAGTCAGGCCATGAATCATTGCCTTCATAAACTGATGTAAGAAACTAGTCATCCATAGGGTTGCCAGGCTCAGGGCCTGAGAATGATTCTGTATCTTTAAGAGAAGAGACAATTCAGCCATGTGCGGGTTTTCTTGCAACACTGTAATGGGAAAAACCACAAGGTGGAATTCTCCCTTCCCCCTGCACAACTTTTAAAGATACAGAAGACCTGTTGGAGGCTGGGTCTGGTAACCAAGAGGTCTTCTGTATCTTTAAAAGCTGTGCAGGGGGAAGGGAGAAGTTCACCTTGTGGTTTCTCCCATTACAGTGTTGCAAGTAAACCTGCACTTGGCTGAATTGTCTCTTCTCTTAAAGATACAGAATCATTCTCAGGCCCTGAGCCTGGCAACCCTAATCCATTAGTGTTGCTACTTCCCTGTATACATCTTCTCTTAAGTATTATATTCAGTTCTGTATTCAGATTTCTGCCATTTTCTAAGCTTTAACTGGCCAATATTTTAATTTGGGAGGATTTCTACTTCTCCTTGTAATGGCTATAAGAAACTTCATAGAAATCAACAGATTCCATGTCATTTCATGACACTGGATAGGTACAATGGCATCCATGTAAACTAATATAACAAGGAGAGATTTAAACGTAAATGCATATGCAACAAGTTCTTCTTTGTCTTCTATTATTATTATTATTATTATTATATTTATATCCTACTTTTCATCCAAGGAACTCAGTGTAACATACATGGCTCTTCCCACCCCCAATTTATCCTCACACAATCCTGTGAGGTAGTTTCGGCTGAGAGAACATGTCTGGCTCAAGGTTACCCAGTGAGCTTTGTGGCTGAGTGGGGATTTAAACCCTGGTCAACCAGGTGCTAGTCTGGCACTCTAACCACTGCACCACACTGATTCTCTTCAGAGTCAGATTTACATACACTGAATGCTAGGTCAAATGAAGACAATGATTTCCATGCAGCAGAGGTGGGCAACATTTTTTGCTGTTGAGGGCCACATTATCTTGGGGATAGTCCGTTGAGGTCTGCATACTAGCAGTGGGCAGGGCTTAAGCTGAGGGCTGGAGCAGTGGGCAGGGCTGAGTGGGGACTCAAACTTGAGTAACCCTGATCTGAGTCAAGCTATTCAACTGCTGCACTGCACTGTTACACTGAGGGACCAACTGAGTCCAGTATGCATTCATCAAGCAAGGACTCAAAGGAATCCACAAGCGTGAATAGGGGTCCTGGTAAGGACTTCTCTTTGAGCTCTTTATTGCATTTGGAGGTGGAAGGCTTACTTGTCTGTCAGCAGCAGAGCACATATCAGCAGACACTTCCAGCTGCCACTGTTTCCTTCCAAAATGCCCCAATGCAGTGTTGGTCAAGGGAATTTGGGAAGAAATGTATGTCAGACTGCCACTAAAAAAAAAATAAATGGCAGCCCTTGCTAATAACCACCATTTTTGGTGGTAGCTGCCATTTCTACCCAAAATGCCCCAGAATGACACTATGGTGGGGTATTCGGGGGGGAAGGTGGCCACTGATGTCTGCACTGCTGCCATAACACTAAATATAATGTATAGTTTGTCCCTGAAGTCAAAATGTTCCTTAGCTATCTTGCCAAGCCCATGCAGGATACAAAAGCTATAAACAACAACAGGACACACACACCCCGCAAAGAGCTCTTAATTTAATTTTGCTTTGGATTGGTGACTGTTGATAGATGAAGCCCACACTTTCAGGGTTAAGTTTATAAACATTGTGATAAATAGCCACTTCAGCTGAAGGACAAAATAATGGTCATTTTTCACTGTTGAGAAGGGCCATTGAATGTTTCATTTGAGTCTAATAAGAAATGCCATCTTCTTGTACAGTAGTACTGTAGCATCACACGTATATTTCCAAGTGCTGGGTAGTAATGATAAAAGAGATTAATTCGGCATCCCAAAGATTGGAAAATGTCTTTGTGTTCCTAATGCCGGGAGGGGGCACATTTTAAAGTTTTCTCTGTAGTCTGTGGTTCCAGCTGGGTTGGGCATTATACTGAAAATTGCAACTCTCATGATATTACTTTGTGAATTGCACAGTTGTTTGATATGAGAGTGTGGACTGTGCTGACTGATCTAGTGCATGGTTCTTGCAGAGATACAAGATAATTTATGCAGCTGAGATTGGCAACATGGGGTCCTGGTGGAGATTATCTGATCACACACTGAAAACATTGAGAAGCTGCAATCTTATGCACACTTACTTGGGAATAAACCTCATTGACCTAAGGACAGGATTTGGGATCAGACTCTTAAAGTGAAATGTACCAGAATTAGATATATATGTGGACTGTTCTCTTATTTATCAAAGTAATCTAATCATAGGTTTTTCAATACAAAATTGATCAGGATTAAATAGCTATGAGAAATGAGAAAAGTTATTTAAATTGCCAGCAGAGCAAAGTTTGAAATGAAAAAGAAAATGGATAGTTTGCCATAAGAAATAAAATGGAGATAGCCACTTTTTCTCTTTCCAGGGGATAATCTCTGCAAAGACAATCTCACAATTAAGCCCCTGCTGAGACCGGCCAATTGCATCAGGCTGAGGAAATTATGCAAGGAAGGAAAGAACGAAGAAGGCTCCTGTTCTTTCGTGGTGGTGGTGTGGGTTTTTTATAAGCAGTATTTGCTGTGGCTGTGTTCAGGCAAATCCATTGAAATGTATGTTTTCCTGAATGTGCCCCACCTTCCACCTGCAGAGCTTGGAAAAGTTACTTTTTTGAACTACAACTCCCATCAGCCCCAGCCAGCATGGTCACTGGATTGGGCTGATGGGAGTTGTAGTTCAAAAAAGTAACTTTTCTAAGCTCTGCTGCTGAGTGTGTGTGCATTTGCCTGTCTGCCTGAATGTGTGTGTGTGTTCGCCCTGAATGTCCTCAGTCTGCTCTGTGTCTGTGTCTGTGTGCATGCACGCATACATGACCTAGGAATGGGTAATGGGTTAATGACCTAGAAATTGGTTAATTTCAGTTTCTTTCACTTTCTCATTTTTCCAGTGTTACTTTCCGTTCTCCACATTTCCACATCAGTTTATGTGTGTGTTGTTTTTTTTTTAAAAAGTCCTCTTGAAAATTCATCAGCCTTTTAGTGCAAATTTCTCCTGATATACACATTTTTATGCAAGACTGCATAATATACACATTTCTGCAGAGCAATTTTGCCAAATATAATGCATTTTTGTCTGCTATTTTTACTGTTCTGCATTCTTTATGCACATTACCCCAATATATGCATTTTTGTACAGATTGCTTTGACAGAGAACTGCACAACAATATTTGAGAAGTACAAATTTTGAAGGGTATCTATGCTTTGGTTCATGTTGTTTTGGAAAGTGTGAATAGGTGGGCTCCTCTTTCAGTGAGAACTGAATTGAATTTCTTCCCTACACTTGCCTGTGTATGTGTGATGTGTGGTCAGTATGACTGTACTTCTGATATCTGTGTTATAAGTGTGTGCATGCGCTGGCTACACCCACTTTGGCCATGCCCATCACTGGCATGTGGCCCTGGGGGAGCACCAAACATGCTGAAAAACAGGTTAGCCATCCTTGCAGTCTTAGTGTCATTATGGTCACTTCAAAATTCTGCTTTGTACAGGAAGTATCTGGAAAGGGAAGGGGGGGAAAAGACGCAAATAAATAGGAGACATTCAAAGCTGTACCTCCTCTGAAATTAATGTTAGATATTCCCCACGTTAAATCAGAAAAAAGTCACTGCAGAATATGGGGCAGCCTCTACAACAAAATGGAAGGAGGACATTTGTTCCTCCTTGCTGCTGTCCACTTGAAATCATAGTGGCTGTTATTTTTCTCCTGCTCTACTGAGAGAAATTTTGATTAAGCCACACTGATTCAAGAACTAGAGAAAACTTGTCTGAATGTCCCATTAAGTTATTGCTTGCATTTCTGATGCATTACCAAAACAATAAGTTCTAAGACTGAGTCCTGTGGGATCAGAAAGTGTCTTTCTATGATCTTGAAAATAAAATATTGAAGTTTTGTGGAGATAATGTTGGTGGGTCTCATAAGACTTCTTAGTCATTTGTAGCATGGCTGTGTCAGTCCCAGAGAATGAAAGAAGTAAAGTAAGTAAGGCAATGTTTTCTTTTATTGAATATAATCTGTTGGCTAAAGGGCAGAGCCCTTCATGATTCACAGACCTGTCCTTCAGGGAGGAATTCATGGAGCATGAATGTTTTTAATAGAAGACTTTCTCTCTCTCTCTCTCTCTCTCTGTGTCTTTCTCTCCCTCTCTCCCTTTGCCTCTCCACAAGCCCATAGCTATCCTCAGTTTAAATGTCAAGATGTAATGCTGGAGGTGTTATACCCCAGAGGATTTTGACCATGAAAAAACTGCTTCTTGATTTGTTCCTGAAGAATTTGTTAAGAGTCAATTACATGAAATGTATGTTATTGTTATTGTTATTGTTATGGGGTGTGTGGACAAAGGGTTGTTGCTTTTTAAAGTTCTGCAATAGAAACAACTTTTTTAAAGGGTTCACTTTGAATCTGTCAAAAGGAACATAAGAACATAAGAAGTGCCTGCTGGATCAGGCCAGTGGCCCATCCACAGCTGGGTTGGGCATGATAGAAAATGCTCTCTCATGTTCCACCACACTAAGGGACTAGCTCACCAGCAGGATAATGAGAAGAGACCCCTCTGTTGACCAAAATATTTTGCAGTTTCTTATATGTTAATTTATGTTGTACACCACACTCCTAGGCAACTCAAATGGTCAAGCGATATCCTCTTCTTCAGTTATCCTGGCTGGGGCTGATGGGAGCAGGAAAACTGTGAAAACTGCCCACTACTTCCTATAACTTTGAACCATATATGTTTTGTGTGGAAAGCTTTACTGCTATAAGAACATAAGAACATAAGAAGAGCCTGCTGGACCAGGCCAGTGGCCCATCTAGTCCAGCATCCTGTTTTCACAGTGGCCAACCAGGTGCCTGGGGGAAGCCCGCAAGCAGGACCCGAGTGCAAGAACACTCTTCCCTCCTGAGGCTTCCGGCAACTGGTTTTCAGAAGCATGCTGCCTCTGACTAGGGTGGCACAGCACAGCCATAACGGCTAGTAGCCATTGATAGCCCTGCCCTCCATGAATTTGTCTAATCTTCTTTTAAAGCCGTCCAAGCTGGTGGCCATTACTGCATCTTGTGGGAGCAAATTCCATAGTTTAACTATGCGCTGAGTAAAGAAGTACTTCCTTTTGTCTGTCCTGAATCTTCCAACATTCAGCTTCTTTGAATGTCCACGAGTTCTAGTATTATGAGAGAGGGAGAAGAACTTTTCTCTATCCACTTTCTCAATGCCATGCATAATTTTATACACTTCTATCATGTCTCCTCTGACCCGCCTTTTCTCTAAACTAAAAAGCCCCAAATGCTGCAACCTTTCCTCGTAAGGGAGTCGCTCCATCCCCTTGATCATTCTGGTTGCCCTCTTCTGAACCTTTTCCAACTCTATAATATCCTTTTTGAGATGAGGCGACCAGAACTGTACACAGTATTCCAAATGCGGCCACACCATAGATTTATACAACGGCATTATGATATCGGCTGTTTTATTTTCAATACCTTTCCTAATTATCGCTAGCATGGAATTTGCCTTTTTCACAGCTGCCGCACACTGTGTCGACATTTTCATCGTGCTGTCCACTACAACCCCGAGGTCTCTCTCCTGGTCGGTCACCGCCAGTTCAGACCCCATGAGCGTATATGTGAAATTCAGATTTTTTGCTCCAATATGCATAATTTTACTATCTATATCCAGTTTCTAAATCTAGATGTTCTAAAGGAAACTGTATAAAAAACATGAGATTTTACTACTATTCTAGCTTCTACCTATTTCAGTCAAACTCTTGTGTAAGTGAATTCCCAACCTTCTTAGCTATTAGTCCATGGGTTTTTCTAATCCTTTCTTGAACACAATCATGGCACTTTTACCATGATCTACACTGTGTGTGGGTCAACTGCAGGTGGGAGGAAAAGTAATTCAAGTTATTCAAGCATATAAAAGAATTCATTAATAGGCAAAAAACCTTGTAGTTTAAGAATGTACCTATAGCCCACAAATATTTCTATCAACTTTAAAAATCAGGGAAATTGGGCAGCTATAGTGAATGCACCAGGGGAGCAGGAGACCTGACCTCCTCTCTGAGATATTGGACTGCCCTACAAATTTGTCAAAATGCAAATACAATTTAGGTTGGTCTTTCACAGTCCAATCCACTTCCTGTGTAGCTTGGAAGAATTTGGTAACATGTGCCTCTGAGTAAATAGGGTGATAAAATACACCCATCTCACACCCTTTACGATTGGGAACCAATTGGTTTCTCCATATTCTGTCTGGCGTGGTGGTGTGCCCTGATTAGCCAAGCCAAGCAGCTGTGAGTCTGGCACCATTGGTTCTTACTGGGCATGTCCAGCCTTATCACTGAGTTCAATGCTAAATTTCTTAAATTAATTAAAATTAATCAGCCAGCCCTTTTTTTTTCACTTTTAAACTGCAGAAGATGAAGGTCAGAGTATGGGGCAAGGTCAGTAACAGGATTACAGGTACTCAGTGAACATGGCTGATTTTTAATTAATTTTTAATTGATTTAATTGATTATGAATTAATTTCAACAAATTATGAGAACTCTGGCAGAAAAAAGTCCAAAGGGGGTCTGGTTTCTCTCTCTCTCTTTTTACACTTCGAACTCTCAATTCACACTGACTGTTTTGTGTATCGCCATGAAAATTTAGAGTGTTGTTTCTGAGTTCGGGACTATAAGTTTTGTAAGGTTTTGTTTTGAAATGAACTTATGGGAAGCATCAGAATGGCATGGAGGATATTTTCAATTTAACATTGCGGAATGTGAAAAATCCATGCTGGCTATAGCATACAGCCACTCTCATGGCTGTATAATAAGGAATTTTAAAAATAGCAATATAACTTTGATGGTTGGGTTTTGAGAGCCTTGTGCTATTGTTTCCATTTTACAGAAATAAGCCAGAAGCTTAATCACTTGCCCAAGACCACACAGTGGGTCGTTAGAAAAGTGGGACTTGAAGAGCCTTCCCTAACCTGGTTTCCTCCAGCTGTTGTTGGACTCCTGCTCCCATCAGCCCCAGCCAGCCAGCATGATCAGTGGTCAGGGGTGATGGGAGCTGGAGTTCAACAACTGCTGGAGGGCACCAGGTTGGGAAGGCTGCAGTAGAACCTCTGCTTTTCTGTGTCCATGTCCAGCTTTTAGTCCCTAGATTCCACTGATATTGGAATGCCCTGACAGTTTAACTACCTCATCATTATTATTTTAAACAGAGTTTGAATTATTTTAACTGTATGTATGAATGGTTTTAATACTGTAAATTGTTTAATTTGATTTTAATCTATACTTTTGTATGTTTTTAATTATATGTGTGCTTTTATCTGGAAGCCGCCGTGAGTTCCAGTTTTGGAAAAAGGGCGCGGTAAAAATAATGATAATAAATAAATAAATCATTGTGGCTTGTATTAGCTAATTTCTACAAAATTATTTATTTCCCCTCAGCAGCCTGCTGCTATTTTGAGAGGCACTTCAGACACAAAGTTACTCAGACTTGGACAGTTAGTGTAAGTCCAATGGAGGCATCCAGAAGAGTGTCTGATCCATCTAGACTGGGTGGAACTAGAGCAGAGAAACATAAAGTAATAAAAAATAGAGGCACAATGTACAGAGGTGCATACAGAAAAAAGAGATGCAAAGCTTTGTGGGAGACCTAATCTGACTGGGGGGGTAGTTGTTGACAGTGTGGTTCAACTTAGGGAGGGGTAAAATCACCTCAGTTTGGCTCATTATTTTGTCTCAACCCAGAGAAGTTGCGCACCCATAGTACTTACCAATCAGTGAGCAGCTGAGAGAGTAGAAAGTATCTGTAAGAAAATGATTGTCTAGTTAAAGCATGTTCAGTCAGTGAATCATTGCCAAAGAATGCTATTTTTCACTGAATGCTATTTTTCCCCTTCAAATAAATCTGATTACGGTACAAATTTGAAAAAAAAAATCTGATCACTTGGGCAAAATGTGCATAAGTAAGAAAGAAGCAAAAGGTAGAAGAAAGCATGGAATAAATTATTCATTATGAATTAGTTGCCTTTGTGCTGTCAGCAAAATTATTATCCTGTGAGGTACAAGTGTTCCCTTGGAGAGAGAGAATTGGTTCCTTATCTAATTCTTCCCTGTGGATGGGATCCACAATGATTGGCAATAATTGAGATGTTCTGGGTGTGCCAAGTGATTTCTTGACTCCAGCCACTATCTCTTGAGCATTGTTCTCGGAGGATTAGTACATAAATAAGCAGGCCTTGTATACTTCGCAGATCCAGACGTTAATATTTCTGCTCCCAATGTGGCTAACAAGATTTTTATTGACAGGAAAATAAATTATTCGGCATGAAGTATGATTCACTCCACTCTGTGCAAAATAAATCAGATAAATTAAGAGATAACAAACCATTTCCTGTTCAAAAGACGTTTTGTTATGGTTTTTAATCCTTCTTCAGCAATTGAAATGTAGAAGACAAATCAGCCTAATCTGTGTGACAAAAGGAGAGGTTTGGGTTGAGAGGCATGGAGTGTGAAAGAGTATGGATGGGGAGATGAGGGCACAATGGACAAATCTCAGAAATAGTCCTGAGAAAGGGTCTTTTCTACAGTGGCCATACAGTTTTGGAATGCTTTCCCAGCAGTGCTATGACAGGCCGCAACACTTCGGGTATTTAGGAAAGCCTTGAAAACCCACTTGTTTTTTCCTGCTTTTTTGCTGAGTTGTGTTCTACAATGGTTTTTGTTGTATGAACTGTATTTTGGTGTTTGGGGGTTGGATGGGTTGGGTTTGTTTTTACTGACTTTAATGATTTTATTTTTGTTGTACTCCAGGGGTGGGGAACCTCTGGTCCATGAACCTAATGCAGGTGAAGGCCTCATTCAGATACCATCATGTTAGGAAGTCCATTCTGCACAACATAGAAAGCAGACCTTTAGTGTTGTGACACCTACCCTTGGAATTCCCTGCCCTTAAATACTAGACAGGCATCGTCCCTGTTGTCTTTTTGGTGTCTACTGAAGAACCCTCTTTCAACAAGCATTTTAACTATTGGAATACTATCTGTATTGAATTTTTTTTAAAAAAATTACATATGTTTTTAGGATGTTTTGTTTTTAAGATGCTTTTAGTGCATTGTCACCTGTTTGCCACCCTGGGCTTCCTTTTGGAGGAAGGGCGGGACAAAAATTTGAATAATCATTATGTAGCTTCCCCATTTTGTCCATAAGGCCATTTCAGGCTAGCCATGCTGACTGCCCTACATATCACCTGATGTGATTTATGATGTCATATATGAATACAAGTAGCTTGTAGCAACTCTATTAGTATGCCGTCTGTTCCTGGTTATTTGTTTCTTCTAAGTATTTTAAGAGCAGCTTTCACCTCACAATGTAAAATTTCTGGTTCTTCATCATATAGTTCCTCCATGAATGAATCTGTCATCCTTGCATCTCTTTTATAGAATTCTTCAGTGTATTGCTTTCATCTTTTATTTTATGTCGGCCAGTCAGTGTGTCCCCCTGTTGATTATTCAACATCCCTACCCTTGGTTTAAATTCCCTTTAATTTCTCTAATCTTTTGGAATAGGTCTCTTGTTCTTCCCTTTTTGTTGTCCTCTTCTATTTCTATAAAATAACTATTGTAATAGTTCTCTTTGCACCTATGTACTAGTCACTGCCACAAAGCTCCCTGGGTGATCTTAGGCCAGTCACTATCTCAAGATGATATGGGCAGATAACATGGGAGAGGTGCACTGTGTTTACTGTCCTGAGCTCCTTGGAAGATGGGTGAGATTAAAATATAATAAATAAATACAATGAAATAGATACCCATACTGTCATAAATTTTTCTTCCTAAGGAGAAATTGGAGTTCTTGAGGCTTTTGCTTTATTATCTCATCTTTCATCTCAAACAATATATTGTTTCTTTCAAGATTATACAGCCATGAGAGTGGCTGTATACTGTAGCCAGCATGGATTTTTCATATTCCACAATGTTAAATTGAAAATACCCCGTGCCTTTCTGATGCTTCCCATAAGCTCACTTCAAAACAAAACCTTACAAAACCTTATCATGCTTGCAATCATGCTTGAAAAAGAGTTGATTCCAATTTACGGTGACCCTATGAATAGGATTTTCATGGTAAGTCGTATTCAGAGGTGGTTTACCATTGCCTTCCTCTGAAGCTGAAAGGCAGTGACTCGCCCAAGGTCACTCAGTAAGCTTCATGGTTGTGTGGGGATTTCAAACACTCATTTCCCAGGTCATAGTCCTAGGATAGGTAAAACTGACCATGGGAGAGGAGGAGGGGGAGGATGGGAGAGGAGGAGGGGGAGGGTGGGGGAGGAGGGGGAGGGTGGGGGAGGAGGAGATTGGAAAGGGATGGGGGATGGGGGATGGGGGATGGGGAGGGATGGGTGAAGGAGGGATGGGGCAAGAGGGAGGGGATAGGAGGAAGGGAGGGAAGGTTTGATCATTGCATGATTTTTGAGTTCTGTGGGATTTACCCCTGTACAATCACGCTTAGAATAGGTAAAAATGACCTGAGGGAGGGGCAGGGAGGGGAGGAGAAGGGCAGGAAGGGTAGGGGAAGTGAGGAACGGGGAGGGGAGAAGAGTGATTGGGTGGGCACTGAGCAAAAGGGAAGTCCCTTTCCTTTCCAAAAGGAAAACATTGTGAACAGTATCATTCTTTTTCAGGGTTTCCCCACCTTTTTATTCTACAGCAGACACAAGTAGCCTCCCACCCAAATTTAAACCAAAGCTGTCCCTGGCCACATCCACACCAGACCTTTATTTCCCTTTAGACAGTCATGGCTTCCCCCAAAGAATCCTGGGAAATGTAGTTAGTGAAGGCTGCTGAGAGTTGCTAGAAGATGCCCTGTTCCCCTCACAAAGCTTCAGTCAGAGTGGCTGACTGCTGAACTACTCTGGCCACTGGAGCTCTGTCAAGGGAATATGAATCTCCTCTCAGCAACCTTCACAAACTACACTTCCCAGAATCCTTTGGGTGAAGCCCTGATTATCTAAAGGGAAATAAAGGTCTGGTGTGGGTGTGGCCCTGATTATCCAAGCCAAGCAGCTGTGAGTCTGGCTGTTAGAACACTGACAGTTGGTTTTTACTGAACATGTCCGACATTATCATTGAGTTCAATGCACAATTTCTTAAATTAATTTTAAATTAAAAATCAGCCAGGCATTTTTTAAAAACTTTTAAACTGCAGAAGATGAAGGTCTGAGCATGGGGCAAGGTCAGTAACAGGAGTACAGGTACTCTGTGAACATGACTGATTTTTAATGAATTTCAACAGATTATGAGAACTCTGACAGAAAAAAGTCCGAAAGGGCTCTGGGTTTTTCACTCTCTTTTTACACTTTGAACTCTCTATTTTCTCTGTTTTGTGTATTGCTATAAAATTTTAGATGGTTGTTTAGCAAGCATTTCTGAGTTCAGGACTATAAGTTTTGTAAGGTTTTGTTTTGAAATGAGCTTATAAGAACATAAGAGCCTGCTGGATCAGGCCAGTGGCCCATCTAGTCCAGCATCCTGTTCTCATAGTGGTCAACCAGGTGCCTGGGGGAAGCCCGCAAGCAGGACCCAAGTGCAAGAACACTTTCCCCTCCTGAGGCTTCAGGCAACTGGTTTTCAGAAGCATGCTGCCTCTGACTAGGGTGGCAGAGCACAGCCATCATGGCTAATAGCTATTAATAGCCCTGTCCTCCATGAATTTGTCTAATCTTCTTTTAAAGCCATCAGAATGGAAAGCATCAGAATGGCATAGGGACTATTTTTGATTTAACATTGTGGAATGCAAAAACATGCTGACTACAGTATACAGCCACTCTTGTGCCTGTATAATTACAAGGTCTAGGGCAAGACACAGAACTTAAGAGATAATAGTTTAGCCTCCTTGTTTCTTTGCGAGGCTGCTAGAGGCTGAACCCCCCCTCATCTGAGCTTCATGAGATTTACTGTGCTACCTGTCAAAATAAAATGAAATGAAAAGCAGTAAGAAAGGGAGTGGAATACTTGGCAGCTGTTTTGGGATTCCTTTGTACAACTGATGAGAGGAGAGAGGCAAAAGAGAGATGGCAAGCAAGCTTTGGAGAACTTTGCCTGCCCTGCTTCCCCACTTGTTGCGGGTAGTAGGAACAAAGATTACCTTTAACAGATTGCTTGTAGTTGCAGTTTTAGCTTTGTCTGCAGAACAATTCTTGCAACCTTTTGGTGCTGTACCAGTGGAAACCCTGCCTGCTTATTGAGTATCAACTTCACCCACCTGGGACTGCAAGGGACAGAGACCAGCTGCTGGCTACAAACTTGCCAGAAGGCTAAAGCAGTTGAGCCAAGGTGCTGTACTTGGTGGAGAGTGCTGCCTGCATGCTGAGTATCAACTTCATCCACCTGGGACTGCAAGGGGTGGGAAGGCCAAGACAGTGGAGTTGGGCAACCACAGTTTGTTGCCTGTTGGCTAGACCAGCATTAGCTTTTACTTTGGGTCTCTTTTAACCTTTTCAGATTTTTACCCTTTCTTTTATTTTCTACAGATTATATTTGTTAACTTTGGTTTTTCTTTCTCCTCCCCCTTTCCTCCTTTCTTTGGAATGGGAGGGATCTGTGGTGACTATGAGAGGAAAGAAAAGATGCAGTGATCTGATAGCTGAACCATGTCTCAAGCAGTGCAGAATTGATGGATTTCTATCTCCTAAAACAGCCCAAGCAGACAATTTGGCCTTTACTATCCCAGTTACAAATAGATTCTCAGCACTTGCTGAGGTCAATGACCTGGAGCTAAAAAAACTTCTCTCCTACCTTTTAATGATAAGGTTACAGCTGAGCCCACTCCCTCTGACACATCCCTTTTTGAACTCATGGCAAAGCAGTATCTCTTGGCAGCCAATA
Source organism: Rhineura floridana (assembly GCF_030035675.1). NCBI lineage: Eukaryota > Metazoa > Chordata > Lepidosauria > Squamata > Rhineuridae > Rhineura > Rhineura floridana. The sequence goes on along the minus strand of NC_084486.1, from coordinate 76,462,546 downwards.
CAACACAAAGCATTTATTCCAAACTAGGAGGTTCATTGTCACTAAAAAGTTCACATGGGATTCCATGCCTTGCAAACACTGCCTTCAGGCTGGCTATTGCTGACGCACTGCTTGTACCATTCAGGTTTCAGTTGTCTGGATACAGGGAGTATTAATCAGTAACTATCCAGTATGCTTGTGAATTCCAAATAAAAAGATCAGTGCCTACTTTCTCATATGATCACTGTGGAACAGGGTATGGATGCAGAGGTTCTGGCTGCTGAGTTGGCTGGAACTTTAAACAAGTGAAACAGTTTGCTACTGTTTTAGCAATATCCTGATTGATCCATGGCCAATACATTACCTCCCATGCCCTCTTCTTACATTTTTCAATTCCAAGATGACTTCCATGGATTTTTCTGAGCATTTCATGCTGGAGGGTCTTTGGAATCACTACCTTGCTGCCTTTGAAAATCAGCCCATCTGAGAGGTCATGCCTGCAGTTCCAGTACTCCCATAGGCTTGGATCACAGCTGCTGCGGTCCTGTGGACAACCTTCATGTTTTTTCAGGAGGCACATGACATCATGCTAAAATTTGCTGTAATTTTATCAGCTATTAGAAGTGACAGTACTATCAGGTCTACATATGTCTGCACCTTCATATCTGAAATATCCTTTGGGTACAATGAAGGTTGTGTTGCCTTGGACAATACATCTGCTGTAAACATTGATTTTCCTGGTGTAGGCGACACTATCAAGTCATATGTTTGTAATTTGAGCATCATCCTTTGGATTCTCCAAGTACAATAATTTAATGGCCTTTCAAGCAATACTATCAGAGGTTTATAGTCAGTTTCTACTTGCACTTTCTGTCCATAGATAAACTGGTGGAATCTCTGGCAAGCAAATAGGATACCCAGCACCTCTTTTTCAATCTGTGCATACCTGGTTTCTGTCTCAGTCAAAGCCTTAGATGCATACGCCACTGGTTGCCAGTCACTGCCATGGTTCTGCATAATCATTGCACCCAGACCAGACTGTGAGGCATCCGAAGAAATCTTGAGTGACTTACCAGGATCATAGAACTTTAACACAAGCGCTATTCTAAGTTCCTTTTTCAACATAGTCCATGCTTCCTCCTGTGGTGCATCCCAGTACCACTCGAGTTTGTGTTCAAGAAGTGCCCAGAGGGGTGTTGCTTTCGATGACAAATTTGGTATAAATTTCCCAAGGCAATTAACCATCCCTAGGAATCATTTCTTGAATTGGGGCCATGGCATAATTTCAATAGCCTCAACTTTCTCTTGTCAGGTTTTACTCCGTCTGTAGAGATCACATCTCCCAAAAATGCCAGTTCAGTGACCCAAAATAACCATTTTGCCACCCTGGGCACCTACTCGGAGGAAGGGAAGGATATAAATCTAATCAATCAATCAATAAAAATAATAAATTTTCTTTATTTAATTTCAGATTTGCTGCACTTGTTGCATCTAAAACCTTCCGAAGCCGCAGATCATGTTCAGCTTTGACAAACCCCCACACAATGATATCATCCATTGATGTGTCAGCTCCATCAATGTGCTTGTATATCATGTATATGGTTCTATGGTACACTTTAGGTGTTGAAGCCACATCAAATGGGAACCACAGAAAGTGATACCTCCCAAAGGGGGTATTGAATGTGCAGAGCTTAGAACTGTGAGTTTTAACTGGCAAAAGCCAGAGAAGGCATCAAGTTTGCTGAAAAAGCAGGCATTTGCAAATTGTTCCATGATTCCGTACAATTACTACAGCAATCTCTAAAGACTGGCTCTTTGTCTTATTTTTTTTTTTTTTTTTTTTTTTAAGAAAAGAGACATGACAACAGAAAGGAAATCATGGCCTAAGAACAGAACTGCAAGTCAGATATGTGTGTGTGTGTGTGTGTGTGTGTGTGTGTGTGTGAGAGAGAGAGAGAGAGAGAGAGAGAGAGAGAGAGAGAGAGAGAGAGAGAGAGAGAGAGAGGAATAAGATGTGAGCTATCTGGTTTTCATTATTTAAATGTTATTTTGGGTGCTTCTCAGAAACCAATGGGGGGGTTGGATACAAACTCAGGCTTTTTTCTTATGTGAATTCAGGCCAAATTTACTGGCAACTTTACCATGTGAAAATAGATTTTATGAAAATAATCTCATTTGCTAATTCCTGCTTTCTTCCCATCCTATTTAAGCTGAGGAGCCTTTGGCAAATGGCAACTGTACTCACAAATCAGCTAGGGATGAAAGCTTTGCCCAAGCCTTCTAAATAAAGTGCAACAATAAAAATAAATAAAGACAGGGAAAGAGATGAGATTCTGCTGCCACTTCAATATTTGCAGACTTCTTATTTTGTGCCCCAGTACTGTTTATGCGATAGGCACAGTTGAGAAAGTGTTCAGACAGGGAGAGTTGCATGCATTCCCTAGAAATTATTGCAGCAAAAAGGAAAGGTAAAGTAAGAAATGCAATATTGTCTGTGTATATACGTAAGCATAATGTAAGCTGAGCAGAGGATGTGAATAGCAACCAGCCACCGTGCACATTCAAAAGACCTCATTGGGAAGATGAACATAATCTGTCCATGAAAAGGGAATTGTGCACATTTCCTGATCAATATACATTATCTCCAACAGACCCTGGGGAATGTGCATATCTCAACTCCATTTTGTATATTCTCTGGCCAGTAGGCATAATCCACACACTGTGGTCTCTTTAATTATACTAAAAAATTCACAACTGTCATTTTTTAAAAATCCATTTATAATTTGAATTTAAAACTGACATTGACCAAAATGTGCCTTTTAAAAATATGTTTTATATTTTTCAGAAAGCCATTATAAACAAACAACATTAACCCAGAAAGGGCGCACAGGAAGCATCCCAGAGAGTCAGCTTGTCATTCCACTGATCATTCCACTGAGTACATTTATCTCAGAAAATATTTCTAGAGGTAGCCATGTGCTGCTGAAGGGTAGAATCCATGCTCTTTCATTACCACATAATTAATAGAACTTACCCAGATGGTGTAAAAATTCTGTCATTTGGTAATAGTGATGAGCTTCGGCTTGATAGGCCAGTTTTTTTCATTAGGAATAAGTGCCAAATTTGCTGGAGCAAATCAAACATTAAATCTGCCCTCAAAGATCTCCAATATGTAGCAATGGTAAATTAGTAATAACGTACAGTCCCATGTCAACTCATCACTGATGGAGAGAAGGGCCAATGTGAGAGTAAGTGAGACTTTTTGTCCTGTAATATTTTCTACTTCCTTGAAAGCTTGTACCCAGCAAATGTTTTGACTAAGGGGCATGTTCCCCACATGATATAAAGGTTGGATGCAAAATTCCCACACTCACTCCAACAATATGAATTAAGTTACTTGGTTATTTTGCTCAACAAATGGGGATGCTGTATACCAATGGTGGATTGCCATTGGTGCCACATCTTACCATTTGCCCCAGTCTCCATAAACCTTTCATTTGCGAATGGGCACATTCTATCACATATTCTCATATTAACAGCATTCAGAAGTGACACATCCAAAATCACAAAGGCATCCTTAGCATCATTCTGGAAAACACAACACGGATGATGTGGATTTAAGAGCGCTTCCCTCTGCTAGGAGAAAGGATACCACTGTGATGGAAATAATACAAAATTGTTCAAAGACAGGAGGCACCAAGAATATATTTATTTATCACAAGATATCCTTGAATAAAAATATATGGACAAGTTCCAGAGAAAATTCAGTTATGCAAAAATTGATACCAACATAAGATAAATGGAGAGGAAAGGGCCTTTGAGAATAGCATACTAAATTCTGTAATGGTTGTTGTTCATGCAGAGACAATGGGATATTGAAAAACTTATCTTGAACAAATTATAGTGTTCCATATTCCCAAATAGGAAGATTTTACAGGTGCAAATCCCTTTTGAGGAGACAGTCCTGGAGACTTATGGGGTTGTATCCAATGGTGTCCTTCCATGAAGGCAAGGAGTTCGGATCCAGGGGAGGCCTCCACGTATGAAAGGCAGTGAAAAAGCCATGTTTGTCCATTTCTTCTCCCCTTTACAGACCCCTCCATTACACCTTGCATGTTCCAAACCTCTTCATCAGATTTTCAAGAGGTACAGGAGGCTTCAAGGGGAAGGGGAAATTGGCAAAAACAGGCTGCCCACCTTCTGCTGGATCCAAGCCCCTTTCATGAACATCTGATTCCAGCTCTTGTTTTTCTAATGTATAGTTATTTAAAAATATATAGGTTGAGCAGAGGAAAAAAACAGTGAGGCATTTCTAGTGTCTTGGCAGCCAGTGGCAGAAATTAAAATCTGTCCTCTGAAGCTGCTATTTGCATTGGGAAGAAAACTTCAATTGACAGCAATGGGAGATTTCCTTTTTATGCAAATAGCAGCTTCAAATGAGCTATTTTTCTCAGGATCACAGGAGAGGAGAAGACAGCTAAGCTTTGTGATCATGAAAAATGACATTTTTAAAAGCTTCACACCCTCAGCCTCCTTTACTTCAGAGGAATTTGTTTTTTTCATGCATACAGTTTTAATCATTTATGATGATGCAGTTGACGATGATTAATTGGATTTTTTACCCAACCTTCACCATAAGATCCTAGGGTGGGTTGCAACCAGAGCTTGGAAGTAACTAGTTACAAGTAACGAATTACTTGTAATTTATTACTTTTTTGAGTAACGAGTGGGTAACTTCATTACATTTTGCTGGTAATAGAAAGAGTAGTAACTTCATTACTTTTGAGGAGTAACTGTAATGTTTCCAGCATTACTTTTGTGCATTACTTGGGGGGGAGCAGGGGAAGTCTTCTGCTCCTCTGATTTGTCAATAAAAATCATGTGCTTCAAATTGGGCTTCTGTGCAGCGTTGTTCTTCCTTCATGCTCTATGGGTGCTTAAGAGGCAACGAGGGAGGAGGTGGAGAATGAGACGGCATGGAGAAAACAATTGTTTAAAAATTGACAGGAGTGGAAGGAGAAAAGAGCTGGAGGCAATATATATATACAAAAATATGTGTGTTGGAGTATCATCATTGCTGGGAGTGGGGTGAGGGGATGTGAGGTTCTGTTATGCCATTCTGTTAATCTTATGAATAAAAAAAATTATTCTACTACCCTCTGTGTGTGTGCATATTTTTATTGTTGTTTTCGGTTACTTAGATGTGCAGCAGTCAAGGCCAGCACCTTGTAGGCAATTTTTTTTTAAAAAAGTAACTAAAATGTAATTGTAGCAATTACTTTTGAGTAAAAGGAAAGTAATCAGTTACTTTCAGAGCAATTGTAATGGTAACGGTAATTACTACTTTTTCGGGGCCATGTAACTGGATCTGTAATTTATTACTTTTTAAAAGTAATCTTCCAAGCTCTGGTTGCAACAATATAAAAATACAAGATTAAAATCAGTTAAAACAATTTACAATCAGAAGAATAAGGTGAGCCTAAAAATACAGTATTGTTGTGCGCCTCCCCAATCTCCGAGCGGTGAGATTTCCGGGGTCCCTGTGCTCCCCCAGGGTTTGGTTTCCTTTGGGAAGAAGGTCAGCGGAGACTACGGTGTTTTTATGAAATATGGTTTGTTTATTTACACACATTCCAACCTGAGCTCAAGAATGGAAGGGTTCAATGCATCAGCAGTCCAATATCCAGCTTTTCCATCTAGGTTGCAGGAGGTACCCCAAATGCCATGGTGCAGAGAGCCAGTCTCTCTGCCTACTTTCAGTCTCCAAGCATTCTCTAGACACACTCAAACTAGCACTTTACTTTATGGCGAGCAGTTGACCAGCTATCCTTGTACCAATACCAGGTGGACATCATATGATTATAATGAGCTTATGTCATTGAGAGAGACAAATGATCAAAATCCCCAGGCTCTGCTCAACAGTGCTGTCTCCACATATATAACTACTATTTTATAGAATAATAGCATTATTTAACAGGAGAATATGTATTAACCTATTGTATGCCTTTGGCCCAAAAGATCCCTAGGCATGAAAGGAGCAAGTATGGTGTACCAATAACTAATCTCATTGAAATACATACCTGCCTACTGCGAGATCAGCCCCCTCTTTTGATCTTAACACTCAAAGGAGGGTATATGGAGAGAAGCAGTCTTTCAGACATTTTGGGGAGTAAGTTGTTTGCAGCATTATTTATACACTAATGTGAGCCCCTAGAATTAGGCCCAGAAACAAAACAGTGCAGCTATTTTAAAACAGGAGTTCTGCGAGTTCTAATTGGAATCCCAGCCAGTAATCTGACTGCTGAATTTTGAACAAGTTGAAGTTTCTGACTTGTCTTCAAGGGCAGTCTCACATAGAGTGTGTTTCAATATTGATTGATTGATTGATTGGATTTATATCCTGCCATTCCTCTCAGCAGGAGCTTAGTGTAGCAAACAAAAGCACTAAAAACTTTCTAACACTTCATAAAAACAGACTTTAAACTACATTACAGCAGAACATCCTTAGAAACATATTAAAACAAAACATCTTTAAAAACATTTTTTAAAAAGCTTTAAAGACATTTTTTTTAAAAAAAGCTTTAAAAACATATTAAAAAGCAATTCCCACACAGAATGCAAACTGAAACTTCCCAGAGCATGCAGTAGTGGCCAAATCATCTCTGTACAAATGGAGCCATAGCTAGTGAACCAGCCAAGCTGGAAATAGGCACTCCTAGCCACCAAGGCCACCTGAGCTCCTCCAGTGTCAATGTTGGTTCCAAGAATATGCCCTCAAGCCAGGGAGAAAACTATGGCAGCCCTGGAGCTTGTGTGGTTTATTTCTCTTCAATTGTAACCAATGTGAGCGAAATCAGTTTATAAAAAATCTGAAAAAGGATGGAGGAGAGCAAAAACATCCCTCTCCCCTTATTTCTGCCCTGCTGGGACAAACCCAGGAATGTGTAGGATGTAGCTACTGTTTTACCTCCAGTTCTCTCTCCCCCCACACACACACTTTAGGATTTTGGCTTAGTATGCAGAATCAGTGAGCTTGTCATACGCATGCAAGCATGGGGTATACATGGCCAAAGCAAAACTCCACACTCCCTAAGTGTTACCCTGCCTCACCTGAGAAATGCACAGGGCCAGCTTTATCATGAAGTAAACAATCAGATTTCAAGGTGGGATGCCATTTTCCTTCCCCCAACATTCATCTCTTTGTATCATAAGGAGAGAGCATGGCTCTTAAAATATGTTTTCTTTAGGTTCAAAAATGTCAAAAACTCACATTGAGAAAGAGCTACTCAAAGAACAGAGACAACACAGAGATCTGAGTACAAAGATGGAGAGCCATTCCAAACTTTTGTTTGAGCCTGTCATACTGTATGTTTCAGATGTTATTTTTAATCTCATATTTCATTATCTTCTGCACAAATTCCTTTTGCTTGTAATGAGAATGGTTTCCTCTTCTTAGCCAACAGCGCTTCCATTAAAAGGAACTTAATCTGTAATCTGTTTGCATCCCACGGTTCATTAAAATCACCTTGTGCCAGGGTTTAGAGGTCATTTGGAGGCTTCATTCCCAGAATCAAGTTTATTCTATTTGCCAGCTCATTCCAGAACTCAGTGTCTGTAGGGCAAAATCAGAGCAAGTGGATCAAATTAAAACTGGTCCATCCACAGTTCTGGCCTCTTTAGCATTCCATTTTAAAACAATAGTGCAGAGCTAAGGCAGAAAATCTAATTCCATGCCTTCTCAGATAACGGGTATAGCAACAATAACAATTAGTGGAAATAATGATGATGGTTACTCTAAATTTAATCCTTGGGATAGTCTGAACCAGAAGAAACATTCCCAAACCATGTCAGCATGAGCCTCCCTAAAGTCAAATAGAGGGCATGTTAAAAATCACTCATGAAGATCAACAGGTTGGTTAGGACTGCAGTATTTAGGGTTAGGGTTAATATGACATATGATACAGTTCCAATAAAATGAGACCCAGGTGAATTGCAATTTTCTGAATGTTGCTTGCTAAAACAGGAATAAATGGGAAACCCATAGCCCTACAGATGTTGTGGGACTCCCGCCTCAATCAGACAGCATGGCCAATGGTCAGGAGTAGTGGTGCTTACTTCTGGAGAACATAGAAGGTTAACACTACTGACCCTGACTGTTGGCCTTGTTGGTTGGGGCTGCTGGAGTCCAACGACATCTGGAAGGCCACAAGTTCCCTACACCCGGCTCAGAAGTTTGCTGATAGCCAAAATTATACAGCCACAAGAATGGCTGTATACTATAGCCAGCGTGGATTTTTCACATTCCACAATGTTAAATTGAAAATACCCCCATGCCATTCTGATGCTTCCCATAAGATCATTTCAAAACAAAACCTTATAAAACGTATAGTCCTGAATTCAGAAACACTTGCTTAACAACACTCTAAATTTTCATGGTGATACAGAAAGCAGTCAGAGAGAATATAGAGTTCAAAGACTTAAAAGAGCGGGGGGAAACCCCAGAGCCATTTTGGACTTTTTTTCTGTCAGAGTTCTCATAATCTGTTGAAATTCATTAAAAATCAGCCATGTTCACAGAGTACCTGTAATCCTATTACTGACCTTGCCCCATAGTCTGACCTTTATCTTCTGCAGTTTAAAAGTAAAAAAAAAAGCCTGGCTGATTTTTAATTAATTCACATTTTTTTGGCTTGAACCCCATTATAATGCCGGGCATACTCAGTAAGAACCAACTGTCAGTGTTCTAAATGCCAGACTCACAGCTGCTGTGCTTAACAAAATAAACAAAACAGTCAGAAAGAATCGAGAGTTCAAATTCTAAAGAGAAAGAAAAAACCCCAGAGCCCTTTTAGACTTTTTTCTTGCAGAGTTCTCATAATCTGTTGAAATTCATTAAAAATCAGCCATGTTCACAGAGGCCCTGTAATCCTGTTACTGACCTTGCCCCATACTCTCCCCTTCATCTTCTGCTGTTTAAAAGTTAAAAAAAATGCCTGACTGATTTTTAATTAATTTAAGAAATTTTGCATTGAACTCAATGATAATGTCGGGCATGCTCAGTAAGAACCAACTGTCAGTGTTCTAAAAGCCAGACTCACAGCTGCTGGGCTTGGCTAATCAGGGGGCCACACTCACACCAGACTTTGATTGCAGTGAGACAGTCATGGCTTTCCTCACAGAATCCTGGGAAGTGTAGTTTGTGAAGGGTGCTGAGAGGAGACTGCTATTCCACTGACAGAGCTCCTGTGGCCAGAGTGGTTGAACAGGCAGCCGCTCTGAGTCCCTTCAGTCTGTAGCTTCTTCCAAGCTACACAGGAAGTGGATTGGACTGTGAAAGACCAACCCAATTTGTGTTTGCATTTTGACAAATTTGTAGGGCAGGACAATATCTCAGACAGGAGGTCAGGTCTCCTGCTCCCCTGGTGCATTCACTATAGCTGCCCAATTTCCCTGCTTTTTAAAGTTTGATAGAAATATCTGTGGGCTGTAGGTACATTCTTAAACCACAAGGTTTTTTGCCTATTAGTGAATATTATTTTTTGTTTCCTTATTGCATGACAGTGCACTATGCTGTTGGTTGTGCTGAAATTAAAGTACAGAGAGCATAGCCAACATAAGGATTACAGTAACCACACACACCATATTGGTAGTGTATTATCAGTAACCTATAAATAATAATAATAAACTTTAATCTATAAGCCGCCTATCTGGCCGATGGCCACTCTAGGCGGCGAACAATAAAACACGATAAAATACAATAATAAATATAGTCAGTACAGTACAATACAAAGTTTACAATATGATAGATTTATCAACATTTTAGTTCAAGGCTGATTCACCTTAGAGGTCTCAAAGGTTGCGAAGGCCTGATTAAAAAGCCAAGTCTTCAGGCCCCGGCGAAATATATCCAGGGAAGGGGGATGATGAAGATCTATTGGAAGGGAGTTCCAGATCGAGGGGGCCGCCACAGAAAAAGCTCTCTCTCGAATCCTCAGCAACCTAGCCACTTTAGTTGGTGGGACTGAGAGAAGGCCCTGCGTGGCAGATCTTGTAGGGTGGCTCAATTTGTGACGGTGGAGGCGCTCCATCAGATATACTGGGCCGACACCGTACAGGGCTTTAGAGGTTAATACCAACACCTTGAATTGAGCCCGGAAAGCAACTGGAAGCCAGTGTAGATTATAGAGCACTGGAGTAATATGATCATAACGGCGGCTATTCATAAGTAAACGAGCCGCCATATTTTGTACCAGCTGTAATTTCCGGACTGTTTGCAAGGGTAACCCCACGTAGAGCGCATTGCAGTAATCTAAACGAGAGGTGACCAGAGCGTGTACTACGAGTGGGAGCTGATGTACAGGAAGGTAGGGTTGCAACCTAGGGGAAAGATACCTCCCTCTATCATTATATGACTTTCAACAATCCTTCTGGATGGAGATCTTTATCCCACTTGGTATCTGTATTGGATTTGAATTGATATTATGCATGTGCTATTGTTGTTTTAAATTGGTTTTATATACATAATTCGTTTTAAAAATGTTTTTATATGTGTGGAAGAATCTACTATTTTGTATTGTACAATAATTTAATATTTTATGTAAATTTGTTTGGGGGTTATGGGGTTAGGTTATTAACTTTGACCTGGTCTAGGACTTACACTGGAAGGTGGGATATATATTCGCTAGTGTGGGATCTCCTGATACAAGGATACCAGGTCAGTTGTAAGTGAGAGTTAAAATGGTAGCATTTCTATCCCAATTCCTAACATTCCTTTCACAAAGCAGCACCTGTTGCATTAAAGATCAGTAGTTTTTTCAGCATATGTACTGGCATTTTGTACAACTCTCTTTCACACGGCTGCAATGAACGTCTTGATTTCCCCCCTCACCCATTATACACATGTGCACTGTAGTTTTCCACTGTGTATGAGGTCTAAGACCTCATTCCATCACCATGCAACCCTTCTCCCTTTAATGCCTGACATATTTTTTGGGGGGGGGTTTTCCTGCCAATAGCAGATTAGTTGTAGTTGTATAGACACAGAGGAGTGTGGGGGAAATGCTGCTGCTACCTGTGCCTATGCTGGAATACCAGTACAATTTTCATCAGGCAGAAAAAAGAAAAAGGAAAAAATACACACCTAATGGGCGGGAATGCATTGCATGCTGGGATGCCTGTCATGTGAGCAGCTGCAGATAGTGAAAAACTCCCACAATTTTCCCGGTTCCCAAGCCTGCAAACAAGTTATTTCTGGTATTATTCATCATTAAAATTAGCATTAAACTTGCCGTATATTCCACTAGAATTCCAGAACTAGCCTGTATATCGTGTGAAAGATCAAATATAATGCACAAATAACCAGGTAAGAAATTGTCAGAATAACAGAATAAAGTGCAATGTGAAAGCAGACTTTTTTTTTATGAGTTACACCTGCAGACTGTCCAGAGATGCCTAGGTAAGATTTTGCCCAACTTAAAATTGGAGGGAGGATGACTTTTCGCTCTCATTCCTTCTCTCAGGAAAATAATGAAAGGCTCTTAAGTGGTAAATCATAAAGAGATATATAGAAATATAGGGCACAGCCCATGACAGGTTAGTACCCTTACTGTCACATTCTTCATCAGTGGTAACCCCCAGACCCTTTTCAAGTGCAGCCCCATGCAGTTCACATTACAACAGTCCAATCTAGCAGTCACCGCATGGATTACTCTAGCTAGACTCTCCCAAAGACATGTAATATTGAGGAATCAGGTCTTACCAGTATACCCAGAGTTCCCAGTTGATCATGTTGGAGGCAGCAGGATACTAACAGAAGCAGTTTTTGGACCACACAAATGTAAAAGGTTTAAAAAGAAGTCCAACTGACACAACCAGAAGTGCTGTTGTGAGTCACCCATTGTAAGAATAGTAAAATGCAATATCATGTATGCCCAATAGTTCTGAGCTTTCATACTCACACACATGCAAGTAACTGGGGCCAGCCAGTTACTGTAGTGAGGGAGAGACTGGAGAAAGGGAGGCATGCTCACAGAGTCTCAAGTGGCAAGCTATGGCAGAAAACTTCTCAAATCTTCTGGTGAAGCTGTGGTGTCTTTATAGTTAATGTTTTGATGATCTTTTGATATCTTTACTGAACCCCAGTATCTCACCCATCAATTGGTCAGTTGGCACTTGTAGTGACGTTAGTCTCTTGGCACATATCTCTTCTCAGGGCTACATCTCCTCTTTCTCATACCAGCTTGGTGCCTATCAAGGGTGCTGGTCATGAGATCTCTTTTAGGGCACTCAGACTCACATTAGAATTATAACATTTGTTTATGTTTGATGTATTCCAGACTGGGGATGGGCTAGAATTCTGCCCAATTCAGATTTGGTTTTGAATTTTCCATTAATTTGCTTATTCGCTATTGTTGTGGATCGGGTTTTATGTAATGATTTTCTGCTGCTATTTTTGGTATCTAAAATATTGATATCAATATTGATATTTCCTTCCATAATATTGGTATTTCCTTTCAAAATATTGATATTAATATCAATATTTTTTCAGAGGGAAAAAATGGATCAGTAAAAGCAGCGGCTTGTGGAGAAAGAAGGAACTCGAATCAATACCTGCCTGTTAGGTTGACAGAATGCTTTCAAACTGGCACCAGCCAGTAGATCCCATTCCTATTCCAGACACTCTCCAGTTGTCATCTAGATAATGTTCAGCAGCTCCAAGCCTCCAGTTTCAGCCATGAGGCCTAGAAAGAGAAATTCATTCACATCCACACATCCACTACATGTTATCATAACATAGACCACTGTGTCACTAGTGTGCTTGGGCAAGTAGCTGGTCCCATAGCGCATAAAAGAAAGATAACAGACACTGTACTTTGTTGTACAAACAGGATGGAGAAAGTTATAAACATTCCTGGCTTTGTCTCAAACACTATATTTCTATCAGTTTCAATACTAGGAGCATTTCTTGTATATATTTTAAAGATACAATTATAAATATGAATACAATTATAGAATAGCATTTATAGTAAATGTATAGCAGTGCAAGAGCATATAGAAATATTCCAATAGCAGTATCAATCATGACTGGCATGAATATAGAAGTGCATAGAGGTGTTCAAGCATCGATACATGTAGGAAGGAGGAAATATACAACAAATATGCTTTAATCCATGTCACTGGTCCAGGAAACACTGACATTTGTTGTGTAAGCACCTTGAGTTCTCATCCCTAACGGAAAGGAAGCTTTAGTATATATAATGCTAAGCATTATTATTATTATTAGTATTAGTAGTAGTAGTAGTAGTAGTAGTAGTAGTAGTAGTAGTAGTAGTAGTAGTAGTAGTAGTAGTCACTTGCAGAGCAACCCAAAGCAACTTTGGGTTGCTTGTACTCTCCCACTGATTAAATTTCAGTTAAAAACTCCTTGGGGCAGGAACCTCACTTTCTTTTCTCTCAGGTTACCCATTTACATTGCTGGCTTTATAACATAAATGCATACATACTGTATATAATCTACAACACGTCTATTTGGAGAGGAAAAACTCTTTGATATACACAATTATTTTCCATTTCTTTATGGAAATTCTGAGTAGTTACTTTTTACATATGTTTTCTATTAAGCATCCTCTTCTGATTGTTTGAGTAGGAATGTAAAAACAACTTTCCTGTTTACGAAAGCAAAAGCTTGCTCTCGTTTCATTTTATTATTAGGGCATCCAAAGGGCAGGGTGTTTTTTAAGTCCAACATCATCTCCTACACTTTTTCAAAAGATAATGTGGAATTAAATAACAAGTTTATGTTTGTTACTTCAGCTACAATCCTAGACACATCCACCTGGGTATATACTCCATTGAACATAATGGGCTTACTTTTGAATAAAAGTGCAGAATGTTGAGCTGTACAACATAATCTAACCCTCAACAAAAGGCCATGGTGAGTCAACACGCAACCTTGGCAAACAACTTTTAAGTCCCATCATGACATTTATATACAACATTTCAAACAGTCCTATTACACACACTAAATAAGGAGCTTCATAGTTGCTGCAATACATATCAACTCCAGCAGTTAAAAACCTCTTTCTTCCAAACAGTAGCTTGCTCAGTGCCATCAAATGTTTTTATTGCAATTTTATGTGATGCTTTTAGCCAACTGATGGAGCCATCTTTGCTGCAATATTAAAATGAATAAATAATTAAAAAAATTAAAACCATGTGTATTCCATGTTCCATTCATCCATTACATAATACAGGCTCTGGATTCTACCACTAATATCACTAATATATGGTTACTAGGAATCTTAACATTATGGCCTAGCGTTTATGACCCACCACACTCACTATATGTTTTGCTGAATTATATTTTTTCAGCAGTTGAGCTTTATGGCAGAATATGTCATGCCAATTCTGCTAAGTACAAGCAGTTTTGTAGCCCTTGGTTTCAGATAATATACCTAGCACTTGGTTAGATCCAGGAGTGGATGGAGGAGAGGGACAGCAGTGTTCCCCAGGCCACCTGGCACTGGCATCACTGTAGCTTAATGGTAGGGGGAGGGGCACAGGGGCAGGGAGATTGGCACTGTGTGGACAGACCAGCAGAGCCAATCCTGTTGGCTCTTGCTGGTACATCCACACAAAGCGGGCCTCCATGACACCTTACCCCTTACTCTCTCTCTCTTATAGTAAGCTGCATTCCTGCATTCATTGATTGAAAGGACTGCAAAGGCTGCACCACTGACCCCACCTTTGACGTTGCATGGCTCCCCAGCTCTATCCTTCAGTATCAACACATGCAGTGTGGATGTCTGAGCCAGGAAAGCCTACACACAAAGGGGCTCAGATATGGCCAATGGATGGACATTGTGGGCAGGGTGGGAAACACATGAATATGGAAAGGGTTGAAGCTTAGTGGCAGAACATGCGGTCTCAGGTTCAGTCTTTGGCATCTCCAGGTATGGCTGGGAAAAAAATCCAGGAGAGCTGCTGCCAGTCAGTATCGGCAGGACTGACCTAAATGGACCTGTGGTCTGAGCTGGTATAAGGCTATGACTCCGAGTCAGGGCCAGCACCATGTCACTATTGCCCATTTCAGTGCATGGGCCCTTCATGTGACAACATGTGAAGCACACTAAGGAATGAGCTAGTCTGAAAGACCAGCTAAGTGTTTGGTTATTTGATTGTGCTGCTCTTGGAAGTTCAAGTGATGACAATTAGCAAGTGCTTTCTGTGCCCTTTCCTGGAGAAAAACATTATTGCCATTTAGGGGGCTCCATGTACGCTTCGCAGGGCTGCCTTGGTCAAGTTTTCGGAAATGGTGATTGTCTCAGAATGTGGCTGCAAGAGCACTGAACTACCTGCAGGGAACAAACAATTCATATTTTGAAATGTCTTCCCTACCATCCAGTTTATTTCTTGGGCCAATTGGTACCTTTAAAGCCCCAAATTGTTTTTACAGGATACCTTAAGGCAGGGGTGGATAATCTATAGTCATCCAGGTGCTGCTGGGGATTATTTTCATCAGTTCCTCTCAATCAGCATGACCTACAACAACAAGAGGGCCACAGGTTCCTCAGCACTGCTCCAGGAAAGGGCACAGAAAGCACTTGCTAAGTGTCATTACTTGAACTTCCAAGAGCAGCACAATATGAACATACCTGTACTCTAAGAGTCTCTGATCTAGCTTCCTCTGATACCTGAAGAATTGGGCTTTTTTTGGCAGTGACAGCAAGATGGAATTCCCTTCCAGAGGTGATTCATTACGCTCTGTTTCTCCTGTTTTTAAAGAATTTGATTGGTATCTCCAATTGTTGTTTGTCTCTGGAAGTGTTTGTTTTCAGTCCTGATTGTTTTCGTCTGCTCATTTTGATGCAGGATATTGAAATTTGAAAACCACCTCCGTCTCCAAATGATAAATTGTTTTGAAAACCTGCTCAATCTCCAAGTGATAAAAAATAAGAACAGGCAGGAAATGATTAAAAAAAAAGCAGGGAGGAATATGTAAAGCACAATGGGAAGGATGGTTGGCTTTATAGGAGACCTTCCCAGTGAGAAGCCTGTGAGACACCTGAGGAGTGGAAGATATTATGAAGGTGGTGGTTCAGGACAGAAACAGAGTTTTCTCAGAAACTTTGAGAAAGGTTGTATCATATCTTACCACCAATCTTATCTTATTTTCCTTACAAGTTTCCCATAGGTCAAATCACTCTAATAAGGTTAGAAAGGTTAAATTACGCAGAAGTGGTTTCTGTGCTGAACAGAGTGTTCTCAATAATGAATATAACTCTTACCCAAGAAATTGTGAAATGCCCCTTCAAGGGATTTCAGCTTGCTTGGATAGGTCACAATCTAATGATCTCCTTGAGGATAGCCCAAAGGCTTGGGCACACCCAGTGGGACTTCTCACATGTTTTTTTCCCCTTCAGAAAGCAGTCATCATAACCTCTTGGCACTTCCAGATTCTTGGGAGGAAATCCTGGACCCTCCCCTGAGATTCAGAATGTGCTTCCAAAACAGAATGGGTTTTGCTATTCTCTCTTCTAACCCCCCTCCACCGGCCAATGGCCAATGCTCAGGAAAGATGGGAGCTATACAAGGACTGAATGTTGTTTCCTACGGACTGTGGATGCTTCCTGGATGAGCCAGGTTCAAGATATAAGTATGTAAGTTCACAGCTGGAATAGTCAGAGAGTGTGAGAGAACTGGAGTTAGCTGGAACTGGGAGTGTAAGCTCAGAAGATGTTTCTGTGGGAATCCTCTCCCTGCAGCTCCCGTCTTGTTACCATTTATTCTCTGCTTGTATATTTATAAATGAAGCAAATATCAGAACGGCCTCATCCAAAGGAAATGAAACTGGGTGGCACTGCCTCTAGAATGTCTCGTGCTTCAGAGAAGTTGGGAGCAAATCATATTTGTATTTGCTTTACAGAAACTGTGAGCCGGTGTGGTTGAGCCTAGCTGGAGCAACTAAAAGCATTTCTGAAATCAAATTCTGGAGGAGCCCAGCAGTTTAATAAGAAACTTAAACAAATAGGCCTGGAGGAGAAAACTTAAACAAATAGGCCTGGAGGAGAAACTTGGAACAACCATGAAGGAGAATCTGGAGGATGTGCCAGACTGGAAGAGGTGAAAGTTTCCTTTGATCAGTAGCTAGAAAGGAGGCCCAGGAGCCAAGCTGTAGAACCCTCAGTAGAAGGTGTCTGAAGAAGTCCATGAGGTGGACAAACAGCTGACAGACTTGTACTGTGGAGTACTGCAGTCAGTAGCTGAGAGTGATGTGGCTTTGTCTATCCTGAAGCCTATCAGAAGCTGTGATTGGAGTGGAAAGCTAGAGGGAAACCCTATGGAACTGAACAACTTCCAGGAACAAAAAATGCACCCATGAGTGATTTAGAAAGATACAGGCTGCAGATTGAAGCATATGGTTAGGACAATTTTTCTCACTCCATATATGGTAAGAGCCTTTGTTGTAGAATCTTAAGCATTACTTTGCTTCCATGGGATATTAAGGCAATCGTTTGATAATTACTGCATTCCCTGGGATACGCTTTCTTTCAAATTGGGATGTATATGGAACACTTCCAGTCTGTGGGCCATTGTTTAGTTTTCCATATTTCTTGACAATTTTTTCTCAAAATTTGGACAGATTCAGTCTCAGTAGCTTGTAGCATCTCTATTGGTATGCCATCTATTCCTGGTGATTTATTTCTTCCAAGTATTTTAAGAGCAGCTTTCACCTCACATTCCAAAATTTCTGGTTCTTCATCATATGGTTCCTCTGTGAATCAACCTGTCATCCTTGCATCTCTTTTATAGAGTTCTTCAGTGTATTGTTTCCATCTTCCTTTTATTTCATCTCGGTCAGTCAGTGTGTTCCCCTGTTGATTATTCAACATCACTACTCTTGGTTTAAATTTCCCTTTAATTTCTCTAATCTTTTGGAACAGGGCTCTTGTTCTTCCCTTTTTGTTGTCCTCTTCTATTTCAATATTATAACTATTGTAATAGTTCTCTTTGTCCCTACGTACTAGTTGCTGTATTGTTGCGTTTAGGGTTCTAACTGTGTTTCTATCTCTTTTTGCTTTTACTTTCTTTCTCTCTTTAACCATTTTAAGAGTTTCTTCAGTCATCCATTGAGGTCTTTCTCTCTTTTTAATGAGAGGTATTGTCTTTTTGCATTCTTCCCTGATAACGTCTCTGACTTCATTCCATAGTTCTTCTGGTTCTCTGTCAACTAAGTTTAAAGCCTCAAATCTGTTCCTTATTTGATCTTTATATTCTTCTGGGATGTTATTTAAATTGTATTTTGGCATTATGATTGCTTTGTTGTTGTTCTTTAGCTATACTCTGATTTTTGATATGACCAGTTCATGATCTGTACCGCAGTCTGCTCCTGGTCTTGTTTTCGCAGAAAGTATGGAACTTCTCCATCTTCTGCTACCAATTATATAATCAATTTGATTCCTATATTGACCATTTGGTGATGTCCATGTGTACAGTCGTCTTTTCGGTTGCTCAAAAAATGTGTTCACAAGAAACAAATTATTGGCTTCACAGAATTCAATAAGTCTTTTTCCTGCTTCATTTCTGTCTGCTAATCCCCATTTCCCCACAATTCCTTATTCTTCTCTGTGCCCTACTTTTGCATTCCAATCTCCCATAATTATCAGCACATCTTGTTTTGGTATGTGATCAATTTCTTCCTGTACTTCTGCATAAAATCTCCCCAATTCCTCTTCTTCTGCGTTTGCCGTTGGAGCATAGACTTGGATGATGGTTATGTTGATAGGTTTCCTGTTTAATCTCATTGTTATAACTCCCTCAGACCTTGCATTGTAGCTCCTAACTGCTCTTGCTACATCACTTCTCACTATTAAAGCAACCCCATTTCTTCTTAATTTCTCATTTCCTGCATAAAATATTTTGTAGTTGCCTGATTGAAAATGTCCCATTCCCGTCCATTTTAGTTCGCTCACACCAAGTATTGTAATGTTGATATGTTCCATTTCTTGCTTGACAATTTCTAACTTTCCCTGGTTCTTGCTTCTCACATTCCATGTTCCTATTGTGTGCATCGTACAACTCCGGACTCTCCTTTCGCATCTGTGTGCCTCAGCCTTTGGCTTCCTTTTGGCTTTGACCCAGCTGCATCATTAGTCACAGCGCTACTCGTACTTATCCTTTGTTCTTCCCCAGTAGCTCGGTGAGTGCCTTCTGACCTGGGGGTCTCATCTTCCAGCACTATCTCGTGTTGCATTTTGGATACTCTGTTCATAGGGTTTTTGTGGTAAGAGATATTCAGAGGTGGTTTACCATTGCCTTCCTCTGAGTTTGGATGCATCTTAGTCTGGTGTTTCAGCTTTGACCATTCTGCCTTGGGTGCCCCTGCTAGGAGTCTATCCTCTTGGTCTAGACTCCTGACGGCATTGCTCTTAGCTTCTTCAACACTCTCAAACCCCCTCACCACGTTAAGTGTGCATCCTAGAGGGGGGCCCTTCCTTTTACCCCTTCCTAAAGCTTTACTCCTGCCTGCCTCTGTCTCTATATCCCTTCTGTGCCAAACCTTCCCACCCCTCCCTTTACTCCTGACTGCCTCCATTTCCCTCCCCATTTCTCTCCTCTGCTAGAGTCTAACCTCCTTGCTTTACCTTCCCTGTCTCTGTTTTCCTCATCTGCTAAAGCTTCCCACTCCTCCCTTTACTCCTGCTTGCCTCTTTCTCTGTTTTCCTCCACCACTAAACCTTACCACCTCTCCATTTACTCCTGCCTGCCTCCTGGTCTGTCTCTATTTCCCTTCTACACTAAAAATCCCCACCTCCCTTTACTCCTGCTTGCCTCCTTCTCTGTCTCCATTTCCTTGTCTGCTAAAGCTTCCCAGCCCTCCCTTTAATCCTGCCTGCCTCATTTTTGTCTATTTCCCTTCCCCACTAAAGCTTCCAAACCCATCCCTTTACTCCTGCCTACCTCCTCCTTCACTAAAGATTCCCACTCCCTCCCTTTAATCCTGCCTGCCTTCTTCTCTGTTGTTTCCTTCCTCCACTAGTTTCCCATCCCTCCCTTTACTCATGCCTTGCTCCTTCTCCATCTCCCTCTTCTGCTAAAGCTTCCTTCCCTTCCTTCATCACACTGTAGTTCGCAGTACTACCTGTCTGCAGCCACGCAAAGTGCAACTGCCTGACAACAATCTTACAATTTTACGTATATAGGTTATAGGCATTTGCTAGGAGCTTCATCTTTTTGTATAACCCAAATAATGAGTTGAATCAGGATTCATGTCATTATCTCACATTCCCGAGTCAGACTGCACCATTAACAAGGCATCTCAAGTTGGATCAGAACCTCTGAAGCTTCTGAGTTGCTCTGTGGTCATGGTTTTTAAATGCATGACTCCTCTCCTCCAGATTTTTTTCTTTTCTGAGAAGCAAAGATAAGCTGATTGGGGGGAAAAACCCAGAGCTTGAGTGGGGTGGGGCTGGGAAATAGAGGTGACAAAGTGGAATGGAGATGGTAGAGGTTGGAAAGTTGGAGTGGGGATCCTTTGTTTTGATGGACAGGTATACTTTTAATCACAATGAATTATTTCCAAGGCCACTCCAATCACAGTGATTTAGGGGAGGGAAGCTGAAGAGAGTTCTTCACCTTGATGGTCCTTTCCCTTTTGTAGGGTAGCCTTCTTCTGTCCCAATCGTTCTTTTCCCTAACAAACAATTAAAAAACATAGCACTCTCTTTTTTTTCTTCAGAGATAGAACTTCCAGAGTGGCAGTGAGGAAGCAGCAAGACCCCCCCCCGTTTTTCTAGTTTTTTTTATAACTAGTAAGTGAAATTACCTAGCACAATAGCCTATACACGTATTGGTCTGAACATTGGCAAATTTCTTACCCAGGGCACCTCCATGTTTTCAAACTGTTTGGTCACAGGAGAGGAAATGTAATTTGGCAGATTTCATTATTTCATCCCGGCCCACAATTTGCATCCAATTCTAACAGAAAAGTAAAAAGTTGCATTTTTTTAAATGAACAGTTCCCCACACTAAAAACTCTGGATAGCTCTGCGACTCTTGAGGAATTCCATTGCCTGCAAATGTTATCCACTTGAATAAAAAAGAATAAAAGTTATAGCCATTTTTATATCCCCTCCATTATAGTCATTGGAGATGAAAGAGATCTTTAAATTTAACAGATTAGATGTGAACCTGAATAGCAAACCAAACTGGAATGGAACAGAGCCGATCTGAAACAAATTAGGCTGATTCCAAACACTACAGATACAGATTCCAGGCAAGTCTTATGATCACTTTACAATTTACAAGAACAATTTACAAAGCAATCCAAATCGCCCTTGTGCCAAGCTGGGGGAGGGTTGGATTAGGTGGAAGTGTCTTTTTGCCCAGTTCTGCCAGCTGAGCCAGCCTCCCATGGGTGTCACTCCACTGGCACTGGGAGCAGCCAGTGGAAATATAATTGGTTCGCAAGCTGGTTTCACTGCCATTGCATGATGGCATCAAAAAAAGCCCCACCGGTGAGGGTAGAAGGGGCTTTGACTAGGGCCTTTAGCCTGTAGACTTGAAATTTCCTAGATGGCTTTATATCTGCTTGAATGATTCTGGTAGATATTCCATCCTTCCATGGTTACATATGTTTGGAAACTTAAGGTGCATTTATACCATAAGAAATGAAAAATGGAACATAGGTGCTAATATACCAGACTGGCAGGATAGTTGAGAAGCCCATAGCACTTGCTAAAATTTCTAACTTACTGTTTTGCAGGTCTACAGAGGAAATGTATTTACCCCTTCCTTATCTAGACTCACTTCTGTGATTTCTACTGTGGGAACACACTCTATATTTGGGGCTTCAGCTTCAAGATGTTACATGTTATTTTCCATCTTCAAGAAACATGACAAATCAATCACAAGACAATCTCCTTTTTGGAAAAAGAGTCTTCACTCGAACTATTTCTTACAGCCAAGGCAGGAGAGCAACATAAAACTGTTTTCTTTGGCTTCCTTGGAGATAAACATAAAAAAAAATCCAGATACTCCTCCATCAACAGCTTTTCTCTTTGTCTGCTGAACAATTCAAACAATTTGATTTTGGACAACAGATCCACTACTATCCAGTGTTGATTTGGGAAATTTAACATTAATATTTGATGTGCTGACAAACGTAGCAAAAAGCCGGGTCATGACATTGTTGTCAAAATAGAGATGCTTTGTCAACCTGTTACTAACAATTTTAGAGGATGTGAGCAGTACATGCATAATAGGAACTATGGAGTCTTTTGGAATCAGGAATCACAGAAGTGCAGGATGGCTGGAGGCAAAATCAAGGAAATAGGCAAGAAGCTCAGGCAAACGGAGTGGGCCATTTGAGCCAGACAGCTTGACAGACCTCTTTGCTGTAAGTCCCTGAGCTCATGTAGTGTATAAAGAAGAGGGATGCACACATATTAAAAGCAAATATCCTTGTTTTTTTGTCCATGTGTTGGACTGATTATGTGAACAGTCCAGCAGATTGAGACTTTGCCTTAGTTTCCCTAATCCACTAAGGATAGGGGATGTTGGAGGAATCTGTCAAAAACAGACTATCAAGCAGATTTCCCATTGCTGTGCAGACTCTTGCCATGAAAAGTATTCAGTTTAGTTTGAAAGGGCACACACTATATGTAAATAGGCATGTAGTTACTTTGCAATATACATTATTTATGTATCCATTAATTTATATAGGTGCCTCTTTGCTTTTCTTGTTTCTGAACTGTTTCGTGCCAAAGGAAGCAAATATGCATTGAGACAGCAATCCTAACCATGTCTACTCAGAGGTAAATCCCATCAAATTCAGTGAGGCTTACTCCCAGGTAAGTGGGGTTAGGATTTCAGCTTTAATCTGCTTAACTGGTGTATTTTAAAAAGTATTGTTACATTCACAGGAGTCATCTCTTTTGCTGCCTGTGGATTTTCTCTCTCCTCAGTTAAATCAAAGTGGGGAGAACCATTTATATTTGACCGCCCAGTTTTTACAACCTAAATCCTCATTTTGCCTCTTAAAAAGATTGGCACTATGGGTGGAACAGAGAAAAACCAACAGAAGCAATGTGCACTTTTGCTGCTTTGGAAAGAAGCTAGAAAGATGGCTTGGGATCTGGGTGAAAAAGATACAGGCTTACAAATTACTGAAATATCTACAGTTTAACATGTTGCATCCCTAACTCTCTGCGACACTGCTTTCCCAGTACTTTACAGTGTAGTGTAGTAAGCTTAATGGTTCAACCAAAGAGGTAAGAGGTGAACATATCTTTTGGGCTTTTTTGGTGGGATCCGCAGACCACTGAAACTTCTTTAATTATTGTGGAGGGGCAGGGAGAATGAAGAAATGTCATTTTAGGTCAGCGATGGGAAACTTTAGGCCCAGAGGCCAAATGCAGCCTTCCAGGCTTCTATATCTGGCCCTCATGACTTTCTCCAGGCCACACATCTCCCCAGGCTACACCACTCACCAAGTCTGCTTTACACCTTCCTTGAGTGATTTTACTGGGCTGGAATGTATCCTTGAACTCTGACAATGCTTCTGGCTTGCCTGGGTGTAGAATAGAGAGTAAATTGACATTTGTTGCTCCACCCACTTTTCCTTCCAGCCCCACCCACCAGTGGCATGTGGGGTCTGGAAGGTTGCTTAGAACAAAATGCAGCTGCAAGGCTGGAAAGGGTTCTTCACCTGTTTTTTCAGTGATCATATCATGGCTTGACACTTCCAGGAGTCTGATGTTCTTTTGTTTAACTTTACATGTACAAGAGAGGATGGCAAAGATGTACAGTGAAAGGAGATAGCAATCAATGGATTTAGCAGGAGATGTTGCAATTCAGCTGCTAGAATGTGCCCTACCTGAATTACTATGATGGAGGCTCTCTCCGGAGTCTTTGCCACTCCAGGCCAAAACAGAACTTCCCTTCGTAGGTGCAGGCTACCATTCTTATAGCAAAAGCTGGATTTTAGGTGTACTTCATGACCATTTTAAGATTTACTTTTCAGCTAGAATGTGAAACAAGCAAAATAGTAAAACACAGTTCCATAATAGTGACCAGTGGGGCCTGATGAACAAATGTCACGTTGTGTATTGCATGCATCCATTTAGGGGGACTGAAACCCTCCATAGGAGGGATGCAACACACAAGCCCACCAAAATTCCAGTAGGAGGAAAGCACCGTTTATAAAAACGGATACAAAATTCTTTCCTAACAACACAGTTATGGTGCTTGGTGACTGGGATGACCAACTTGGAATAATGGAAGTCAGTAGTTCCTACAGTGTTTTATTCCTATTTCCTTCTAATACAATAGCAGCAGGACTCACTAAAGTGCACACTGCATATAATTATCTGTTCCAGCTATCCCCCAGTCTTGCTGTTCACTGCTGTTTGTCTCTATTTCTGTAGTAAACAAAACAAAATATGACATGTTTACTAGCATGTGCATTCCTTTGTTTTGATGGATTACTGCACAACAATGTAATGGCTCCATGAATGGCGTATTTTCACAAAGGATTCAGATTTAATTGCAACGGTTAATCATTTCCAAAATCTTCCCATATTGATTAAGAACACTATGTCATGCATTGACTTAGCACTGAAAGTTTTGTAAATAATGCATCATCATTCTGTGTGCAGACTCCTGGTGCACTGCTAAACTCTATGTTCAGAAACAACAACAACAAACAGTTCATAAGTGACTGTAAGTCAGGTGGAAAAGCTAGAAAGGAAAAAAGCAGTGTCAAGTGTGTGCTTTTTCCCTTCAATAACCATAGCAGAGTTCTCACAACTCCCTCCACAAGTTGAAGTAAGGTATAGAGAAAGTGTGAGGAACCTTGGCTTTCCAGATGTTGCTGAACTACAACTCCCATCAGATCTAGCAAGCAGGGAAATTGGAGTTGTAGTTCAGCAACATCTGGAGAGCCAAAGGTTCCCTAACCTGGTGTAAAGAGAGGGTTGCATGGGCAGACTCCATTCCTTGTCACTTCTATGCTCCCCCAATTTCTGCATGTTCATACAATGACAGAAGTTTCATTCATATACCAATATATGCACACAGAGCTCCCGCACATGAGGAGGAACTCGGATTGGCCAGGGTTCCTCCTTGTGTGGAGGAGCTCTATGCAGTTGGAGCTACTTTATCCCAGTATAACTCCTTCTGAAGTCGTTTGAATCTGTGGGTGTTGGGGAGAGCATGGGGGTGGCACAAAGACAGCAGAAAGGCAGGGCTCACCCAGAATGCCCCAAGACCTTCTCCACACCTCCTTGCAATGAGCTGTGGAGGGCCTGAAAGCCCCCCATTTTTTAAAATTAATTCTTTTGTTTGGACCATCAAGGGTATAAACAAATGCCAGTTCCTAAATTTCTGGTATATACTTGTGTCAAACTAGGAAAGATACCCCAGAATGTTTGAGAATATGTAAACAGGAGCTGGCTCATTCCTGAATGGTTCCTTCTATTCCCTGCAGGGCAAGGTAAATAGGCAAGGACATTCCTGGGTAGGGAACAAACCTGCTCTTCACCCCAGAAAGTGATCTCCAGGTGCAGGTTTAGGATTTGAATGGTGCTATATGGTCATTCCATTTAAGCAAAGGGTTGCTTGTATGGAGACAATGGTGCAATGAAGGGAAAACCTGCCCATCACCAGTGAATGGCCAAGGTGCACACACACATGTATATGCAATATATAGGCACTTCTCTTTTTCATCCCATACCACCTATCAAAATGATGACATTTCAAAAGTAGTTGGACTGCCTTAAACCTGTTGGGACCAATGCAATGATGTGAATTGAATTAAATGGATTTTAAATTATGTTCTGCAACAATGACTCAACTGAGCGCTATTCTGCCAGACAATTTCAATATACAATCGGTTGTGATTTTTCCCCCCTAGGCTTGTCTCATTAGGGCATCTGATAAGAGAAAAATCTTGTGTGGGTTTAAAATGGGACAGAATAATGATATCTGAAGGATACAAGGAATTAATGACTGAAGAAGACTATGCTTCAGTTGAGTTAAATTTCTTAGTGGCTGCAAAGTTTAATTCAAAATGTTATTAATTACAACATTTCAAATACTCTTTCTTCGAGGTAAAATGCTTTAATAGAATGGCACCCACATGGACTAAACTAGAAGGAAAAAAATTACCTCCCAGAGAGATTATTTTTATTCATTAGGATCAGCTAAATGAGATTAAGCTCGCTGTTTTTAACAGTGCTAGAGGCAAGGATTCTGCTTAGATTTACCAGATGTCAAGAGTCTGGGATGGGGCACTCAGACTTGTACCAGTTTTCCAATTCTGAAAACCTACCATCAGGGTTGGATCTATAATTCAGAAAAAAATTGTGAATTCAGGAAAGTCCATTAACTGATACATTGATCTTTTAAAAATCTGGGCTTGTTTCCAGTTATGTTATACAGAGTAGATCTACTGCAATTATTGAAGTTGTCATGTCCATTAATTCCAATAGGTCTACTTTGAGTAAGACAAGCATTAGATACAACTCCTGGGATTTAAGTCTTAAACCTGTTGGGACCAATGCAATCATACTTTTATGCAAGTCATATTAAAACAGTAATTATTTTTATTTCACCTACTCTTCTAAGATCATGTGTGAATACTAAAAGTCTGTGCAGCTGTAAGCTTCATTACAAAGCAAAATGAAAGCAGACCTAGACCAGAAACATAGAAACTCATCATTTATATAGGATTCAAAATTATAGATCCCTTTTCCACATCCTAGTGAATGCCTCCTGTTCATATGCTTGTGACTGGTCTAGAGGTTGCAGCTGGTGAAGAACACTGTGGCCAGTTTGTTGAGTGGTACACCTGATTGTGCACATATTATACCTCTGCTAAAGGAACTGCACTGGATGCACTGGTTCTTGTCTTGTGAACCGCCCAGAGAGCTTCGGCTATGGGGCGGTCTATAAGTTTAATGAAATAAATAAATCAACTACCATGCCATACTCAGTGTTTTGTTACTAAAATATAAAGCCCTGAACAACTCAGGACCGGGTTACCTAAAAGACCATCTTGCCCTATGTGAAGCATCATCCATCAGGTGATGTCTTTTAAAGATATCTTTTTGCCCAGGCTTTTCCACCCCCCCCAAATAAGGAATTAATGAATTCCTGTTTTTATTTTTATAACACTACTGAGTTTTATGTTGTACCTCATACTGTTTTATTGCTTTTATGTTGCATTTTAGTATACTGCTTAGAAATTTTAAAATATTAGCTGGTTTAGGAATACTAATAAACATGTTTGTATGTTCTCTTGTACTGTATAAAAGGATTCTGGACAATAGATCCCCTGTTCACCTTGGGCAAGTCACTTTCTCCAGCCAAACTTCGCACTGGCTGCCCATTAGGTACTGGACTAAGTTCAAGGTGCTGGTTTTGGTCCATAGCTTGGGACTAGGACACCTGAAAGATTGTCTTACCCCTTATATACCCAAGCAATCACTGCATTCTGCAGGTGAGGGTCTGCTGAAGATGCTTCTTACCAGGAGGTCCTCTTCGCACAACATACCCTTTGGAATTCACTCCCCTTAAATATTAGATGGATGACGTCTCTGTTGTCTTTTTGGTACCTATTGAAGACCTTCCTCTTTCAATAAGACTTTTAAATAGAGACCTTATGCTAGTCTGCATCTATGTTGGACATTTTTTGTTAGACTTTTAAAATGTTTTGTTTTTAAGATGTTTTACAAATCTTTTTAGTGTTTTATTGGCTGTTTGCCACTTTGGGCTCCTTTTGAAAGGAAGGGCGGGATACAAATTAAATAAATAAATAGGCATTTATGATGAACAGAGACCACCCCCCCCACAAAACAAACAAACAAACAAACAAACAAACAAACAAACAAACAAACAAACAAACAAACAAACAAACAAACAAACAAACAAACAAACAAACAAACAAACAAACAAACAAACAAACAAACAAACAAACAAACAAACAAACAAACAAACAAACAAACAAACAAACAAACAAACAAACAAACAAACAAACAAACAAACAAACAAACAAACAAACAAACAAACAAACAAACAAACAAACAAACAAACAAACAAACAAACAAACAAACAAACAAACAAACAAACAAACAAACAAACAAACAAACAAACAAACAAACAAACAAACAAACAAACAAACAAACAAACAAACAAACAACAGTCACTCATTTGATTATACAGCCACAAAAGTGGCTATATACTAGGGTCAGCATGGATGTTAAATAGAAAATACCCCTCATGCCATTCTGATGCTTCCCATAAGCTCATTTCAAAACAAAACCTTACAAAATTTATCGTCCTGAATTCAGAAATGCTTGGTTAACAGCACCTAAATTTTCATGGCAATACACAAAACAGTCAGAGAGAATCAATAGTTCAAAGTGCTAAAAGAGAGAAAAACCAGACCTCTTTTGGACTTTTTTCTGTCAGAGTTCTCATAATCTGTTGAAATTAATTAAACATCAGCCATGTTCAGAAAGTACCTGTAATCCTATTACTGATCTTACTCATACTCTGACCTTCATCTTCTGCACTTTAAAAGTTAAAAAAAGCCTCGCTGATTTTTAATTAATTTAAGAAATTTAGCATTGAACTCCATGATAACGTTAGGCATTCTCAGTAAGAACCAACTGTCAGTGTTCAAAAAGCAACACTTACAGCTGCTTGGCTTGGGTAATCAGGGGGCCACACCCACACCAGACCTTTATTTCACTTGAAACAGTCATGGCTTCCCTCAAAGAATCCTGGGAAGTGTAGTTTGTGAAGAGTGCTGGGAAGAGGCTCCTATTCCCCTCACAGAATGCCAGTGGCCAGAGTGGTTTAACAGTCAGCCACTCTGACTGAAGCTCTGTGAGGGGAAGAGGGACTCTCCTAGCAAGTATCAGCACCCTTCACTAACTACACTTCCCAGGATTCTTTGCGAGAAGCCATGATTATCTAAAGGGAAATAAAGGTCTAGTGTGGATGTGGCCAGGGACAGCTTTGGTTTAAATTTGGGTGGGAGGCTACATGTGCCTGCTGTAGAACAAAAAAGTGGAGGATACCCTTAAAAAGAATAATACTGCTCACAATGCTTTCCTTTTGAAAAGAAATGGGCTTTCCCTCTGCCCAGTGCCCACCCATCCAATCTCCTCCCCTCCCCCTCTTCTCCCCCTTCCTGTCCTCCTCCTCCTCTGCCTGCCCCTCCCCCAGGTCATTTTCACCTATCCTAAGCATGATTGTACAGGAGTTAATCCCATGGAACTCAAAAAGCATTCAAATGATCGAACGTGCCCTCCCCTCCTCCTTTCTCCTATCCCCTCCATCTCGCCCCTTCCCCCTAACTTCACCTCTCCCATACCCTCCCCATACCCTTCCAATCCCCTTCTTCCCCTCCTCTCTGCCCTCTCCCCTCCCCATCCTCTTCCCCCATGGTGGATTTTACCTATCCTAGGACTACGACCTGCGAGACCAGGGCTCAAATCCTCACACAGCCATGAAGCTCACTGGGTGACCTTGGGGTAGTCACTGCCTCTCAGCCTCAGAGGAAGGCAATGGTAAACCACCTCTGAATACTGCTTACCATGAAAACCCTATTCATAGGGTCACCATAAGTTGGCACTGATTTGAAGGCAATTCATTTCATTTTCAAGCATGATTGCACGGGAGTAAATCCTATTGAACACAATAAGCATGCAAATGTTGACACCTGGCCTCCCCTCCTCCTCTCTCCCATCACCTCCCTCTTGCGCCTTCCCTCCCCCTTCCTTCACCCCTCCCCTCCCAATCCCCTCCTTCCCCCTCCCACTCCTTCTGCTCCCCTCTCCCCCTTCTTCCTTCCCTCTACTCTCCCTTCCCCCTCCTCCTCCCCCATGGTCAGTTTTACCTATCCTAGCCATGATTGCATGGGAGTAAATCCCACTGAACTCAATAAGCATGCAAATGATCAGACCTGCCTTTCTCCTCCTTCCCCTCTCCTCTCCCTTCCTCCTTCCTCCCCTCCCTTCTTCTTCCTTTTCCTGCCCTGCCCACTCCAGGCCTCCCTCCCCATGGTCAGTTTTACCTTTCCTAAGCATGATTGCACAGGAGTAAATCCCACTGAACTCAACAAACATGTAAATGATCAAACCTGCCCTTCCCCTCCTCCCCTCCCCATCCCCTGTGGTCAGATTCACCTATCCTAAGCATGATTTCAGGGGAATAAATCACACTGAACTCAATAAGCATGCAAATGATCAACCCATTCTCAGCAAACTTGCACAGGATTCCATTTCTTACCGCCCAGACTAAAAAGCAGAAAAATTCACTAACAGGAAAAAAAAACCTTGCGGTTTCAGAACGTACCATGTTACCAAATTCTTCCAAGCTACACAGGAAGTGGGTTGGACTGTGAAAGACTAACCCCAATTGTGTATGCAATTTTACAAATTTGTAGAGCAGTCCAATGTCTTAGAGAGGAGGTCAGGTCTCCTGCTCCCTTGGTGCATTCACTATAGCTGCCCAATTTCCCTGCTTTTTAAATTTAAAGTTTGATAGAAATATCTGTTGGTTATAGGTACGTTCTTAAACTGTAAGATTTTTTGCCTATTAGTGTATATCGTTATGATTCAGAGAAACATCCACTTGTGCCATCTATTCTTCTGACTCAAAGGGTGGCTAAAGTGAGTTGCTTCTGCCTGGCTTTCTCCACAATCTTAACCATCCAAAGGTGGTGAAAGATCTGAAATACATCTTACTTAGTGGCAAAGATGTTGCTGATCTTCACAATTTCATGGTTTGAAATATAATCTGTCCAGGTCATAATGCTTGAATATATTACAAGAAGTTCCACAAGAAATTCTTCTCTGGCTTAGAATGTAAAGTGAGATTTGTAACATACTTGGGTAGCACTTTGTAGGGACATGTACAAAAGCTCTTTAATGTTTACACTTGATGGAACTTTGATTGCTGTGAAAAACATGAGCAAAACACCTAACCAATCAGCCTTCGCTTGGTAAGTATCATCTCGATTTAGGTAAATTCTCTCGATTGTTTCACTGTATGTACTATGCTCAATCAAGTTCTAAACCCATTTCTTGTTCCCAGATGCGTATGTTTTGGTGGTGATCATGACTGAATTTCTAAGTGGTTTGCTGCCATGAGTAGTGCTGGAAACTACAGCTCCCCAAGAAGAAATATGAGAAGCATTGTGTGCTATGAGAGACCTCTCAGAAAACAGACCAGTCACCCTGCACCAAATTCTCACAGAGAAACCTTGTAAATACTGAGCTAATTTCTAATCAAACCCAGGATTATTTGCCCAACACCATGTAGAGGCATGGATTCTGCTTCCACGTGGTCTATGGAACCAACAGTGTCTGTGCAGGGAAGGGCCATAGCTCACTAGAAGAACATTTGCCTTGCAGGTACTCCGTTACAATCCCTGTCATCTCCAGGTAGGGCTGGGTGTCCCTTGCTTAAAACCATGGGGAATCACTGCCAGTCAGTGTAGACAGTAGTGAGCTAGATGGCCCAATGTTCTGACTCAGTATAATACAGCTTCCTGTGTTCCTATATTGTTTCCATATGTGTGGATTAGCCATGTCATCCCTTCCTCTGCATATGTCACTGGACCAGCATGGGAGGCAGTCACATGAAAGCAGTAACTGTACTGCTGAGTCCACATGAGAATCAGTGCAATGTTAAAGGTAAAGTTGTTTCTGCCTGGTCGCCTCTGCAAACCCTACCTTGCTAGATAAATAAGTGAAGGAGATGTTTATAAAGGGTGCACCAAAATTAGACATCACCTTTTCAAATAACATAGCCTTTAGGTGACTTCTGTTGGTCTATTTATCTATGTGCTCAGTTTTCCTACTGCAAAAGGACCAGCATTTAAAAGTGGTTCGCATAGATCATATTTTGCTTCATGTGGTTTTCGGTTTATTGGTTTAACAATCAACTTCTTTGTCCCAGCAGCAGAGGTTATTAACCTTTCTCTTTCTCATGACAAATGTTCCTACTGCACATGTTTTCTTGCCTTCGGCTTTGTAAACAAAACTCCTATAGACAGAAAGAGACTTCATTAATTTCACTTAAAAGCAGTTGGATTTCATCATTGTTTGTCTTGATTATGGACTGAAAACTAAATACCGAAGTTAGGGACTACTGCAGTGATAGCAAGGCAAAAGCATGGTACAATTTATCATTAAAATGAAAACTCTTAGTCAATCAAAGCAGAGGCTCTGGGTGACCATTTTGAAATCTGGAGTAGTCCGATCTGCACTATAAATGTAAAGCAGTATTATACCGCTTTAAACAGTGATGGCTTCCCCCAGAGTCCTGGGAACTGTAGTTTGTTAAAGGAGCTGAGAGTTATTAGGAGACCTCTATTCCCCTCAAAGAGCTACAATTTCCAGAGTGGTTGAACAATCAATCACTCTTCCCAAGGAACTCTGGGAATGGTAGCTCTGTACGGGAAAAGGAACCTCCTAACAACTCTCAGCATCCTTTAAACTACAAATCCCAGATGCTTTGGGGGAAGCAATGACTATTTAAAGTGGAATAATACTGCTTTAAATGTATAATGCAGATGGGGCCTTAGGCTGCTTTCACACATGGGGCTGATTGTTAGTTTAATGGATTAAAAAGGTAGCACTTCTGTCCCAATTTCTAAAATTCCTTTCACACTGCAGTATCTTTTGTGTTAAGGAACAGCATCTTTTTCAGCTGATATACCGGTATTTCAAGCAACTATCTTTCACATTGTTAGAATGGAAAATTTTGAATTAATTTCCATGTGAAATAGATCTTTAGTAAAAGCCAATGTTAAGTTGTCTGATATGCAAGGGTTAAGGGATGAAGGTCGACACTGGAACAACAAGTGAGACTTGCATGTTTTGTATCATCTTGTGGTACGGGCCGAGGCTTCCAAGACTCCCTCCACTCCCACCTTTGTGCTTTGTGCAATCTGCCTAGTGATAGAAGAATATATCTATGCTTGTGAGAACTGTAACTCTTAGACCTCACTGGACTGGCAAGAGCTGCCCGTGGGTCTCCGTTTGCAAACGAAATAAAGAACGCTTTGGTTTGAACCTTGAGACTTACGTTGTTTGAGTATTGGGATCTCATCCAGCGGTACGAACCTCAGAATTGAGTGTAACAACATGGCTTATTTTCATCCCTTACCCATTATACACATGCACACTTTTCTCCACTGTGCAGGAGGTCTAAGTTCTCGTCCCATCACCATGCAAGCCCTCTTCCTTTAGGATCTGACTTTTTAAATTGTTTTAGTTGTATTGACACAGGAGTGTGTGTGGGAAATGCTGCTGCTATCTGTGCTGATGCTGGAATACCGGTACAATTTTCATCAGACAAAAAACCCCTGTACGACTAAAGGGTGGGAATGCACTGCATGCTGGGATGCCTGTCACGTGAGCAGCTGCATCTAGCGAAAAACTCTTATGATTTTCTGGGTTCTGAGCCTTGCTAACGGATTATTTCTGGTATTATCTATCATGGACATTTGCACTAAACTTGCACTACATTCCATTAGAATTCCAGAGCTGGCTTGTATGTCATGTGAAAGATCAAATATATTGTGAAAATTACTGGGTAAGAAATTGTCAGAATAATGGAATAAAGTGCAGTGTGAAAGCAGCCTTAGCGTTGTGAAACTGTATTTAATGTGAAATTTAGTGCTGCTATGTTCCCAAAACAAAAGTCAGAAGAACATCATGAGAGTCCTGCTGGATCAAACCAAAGATCCATCTAGTCTAGCATCCTGTTGCTCACAATAGACAATCAGATGCCAATCGGAAGCCCACAAGAAGGACATGAGTGCAATATCCCACTCCCAATTGTGATCCCCCAGCGAATGGTACCCAGAAGTATTCTGCTGACACTGGAGGCAGTGGCTTGTATCCAAAGTAGCACTAAGGCTCTTGTCCCATTAGTGCAAGAATCTGTGCTTGCACAACAGAACTTTCCCCTTTCCTTCCCCCGTATGCCCCCCTAATCTGTTCTGGGGTTTTCCCCAACCCTCTGGAGCAAATCGGAGGAGGACACAGGGTGTGCATGGGAGTGGAGAGGGGGCAAGTTCCATTGTGCAAGCATAAATCCTTGCAGTAACAGAACAAGTCAGGCAAAGAGGAGACACTTACTCCAGAGGAGACTCTAGTACTTACTGGAAGAAGTTGTTTATTTGACTCCTTTGTCAGGTCCATGTCATAATGGACAACATTGTTATCTAAATTCTTAAAACTATACTGAGTTTAAACATATGCTTAAATATGGCTTTAGATACAGTGGGCATTCACACTGGAAATACTGGCTTTATAAGATTTAAAAGAATTGAGGCTTCAAAGATTTCATGAATTTAGTGGCAATCCTGAGTAAATTGTGATTGCTTGTTGGTGTACATTTTATGGGTTTTCACATAATTGATATAATTTATAATTTAAGTCTTTGATTTTAATTTTTCGATTTTCTGAATGTATATATGTTTAAACTGAAACGTAAGCACCTGAGGCCGTCTCCTCTCTTTCTCACTTACATGGTGCTTCTTTCACTCTTCCAGCTCACTAATGGAATGAGGGCATTGGATACCACCCAATATATAGCTAGTGAAACTAGTAGTCATTGATAGTCTCCTCCATGAATTTGTCTAAAGTTGTTCAAGTTGTAGGCCATCACTACATAGTGTG
Source organism: Rhineura floridana (assembly GCF_030035675.1). Classification (NCBI taxonomy): domain Eukaryota; kingdom Metazoa; phylum Chordata; class Lepidosauria; order Squamata; family Rhineuridae; genus Rhineura; species Rhineura floridana. The sequence continues at coordinate 76,427,864 of NC_084486.1, read as the reverse complement.
GGCAGAGAATGTCATAGTTGTAAGTATGCACTGTGTGGAGTACTTCATTTTGTCTATATTGAATTTGCCACCAATTAGTGAAAATTTTCTAATTAATAATAAAATACAACTGATTAAAAAAATTAATCTTAAAATAAAAATAATATTTATTGCATGTCTAGCCTATTCTTTGCCATAGAAATGTACTGGTGAAATCACATCAAAGTTAAAATCCCAATTTAACATGCAGTTTCTAGGTATTTAAAATCCAAACAAAAAAAATGATCAATTTTTTTCTCCTATTTCCCCCCGCCCCCCGCCCCCCGAAGAACAACTCCTTTTACCTTGAGGAGGTATACTGAAGATTACTCCTTTAAGAAGCAATCCTTTATCCATTTTCGTAGGAGTATGTTCCACTGAACACAATAGGGCTTAAAGTTCATGATCAGGGTTCTACACATATAGACCAGGCTTCCTGTTCCCTACATTCCCCAGTAGCACATGGAAGGCAGCAATGGGGAATGCAACAGAGTGGTGAGACCAGAGAGCATGGACCCATTATCTTTCCTCACATTATTAGAATGTAAGAGAATGCTTGAATGGGGCTTGTGTCCATGCACTGGTCTTTGACAGTTATCTGACACCACCACTCCCTAATATGTGTATGATAAGAAAATAACATAATGTTAAAAATAGTAGGAGGCCCAGAGCAAACACTTCAAAACCAGTATGGCAATTGCTGCTAACACATTATTATTATTATTGTTGTTGTTGTTGTTGTTGTTGTTGTTGTTATAACAACCTTGCAGATATGTCCCAAGGCAATGTAGAAAATATAATAAAGACAGCTAAAACACCAGTTACAAGACAGCACAAAAAATAACAGAAGATGAGTTTTAAAACAATACAAAATGGACACCTATGGCCAAGACCTAGTCATTCAGTGGGAAAGCTGGGAACGTTAATCCCCCCTCCCCTGGTCGCACCACATACAAAATGAGGAACTGAGATAACTGAAAATGTTACAGTACAAATATCAGAACACAATACCCATTCAAACATAATTCAAATAAACAAGAGTTGTTCACACTCCTCTATTAGTGTTGCTTTTCTTTAATTTATTACAGACAATAAAGACTGAGCTCACACCCAAAGAACAACTTAATTTTATGGTAGGGATGGAAGGATCTGTCAATTTCAGTTCTTTCTGTTCCTCATTTTTCCTGTCATAAATTTAGTTCTCCACATTTCTGCAACAATTTGTGATTCACATTTTAGTATGAATTTCTCCTAATAAACACATTTTTGTGTGCAGTTTTAACTCATGTACACACTTTTGCAAGTAATTTCCCCTAATAGAATGTATTTTGGCATGTTATTTTCACTAACATATACTTTCCCCTAATATATGCATTTTTTTTTTAAAAAAGTTGGTTGGTTTGAGAACTGGATCACGAAATATGGATGTGTGAATTTTGAAGGATTTATGTGTTTCAATTCTAGGGTTGCCAGGTTCAGGGCCTGAGACTGATCCTGTATCTTTAGGAGAAGAGAAAGTCAGCCAAGTGCAGGTTTTCTTGCAACACTGTAATGGAAAATACCACAAGGTGGAATTCTCCCTTCCCCCTGTCTTCTGTATCTTTAAAAGTTGTGCAGGGGGAAGGGAGAATTCCACCTCGTGGTTTTTCCCATTACAGTGTTGCAGGAACACCTGCACTTGGCTGACTTTCTCTTCTCCTAAAGATACAGGATCAGTCTCAGGCCCTGAACCTGGCAACCCTATTCAGTTCTCATATCGTTTCAGTGTCTTTTAATGAGACCTGAATCAAATTTCTCACCCATCCCTATTCTATAGGAAAACCTTAACATTTCCTCTGTCATTTCTACATCACATATTTGAAATCACCAGCTTATGCCTTGGCATGAAGAAGGACATCTGCTCTTGTGACCTGAATCTGTCCATTCACAAAGCCCCAATAACTCATGGGTTGGGGGGGAAGGTACCCCAACGTATTATTTGGAGATCACTAACCAAGCCAATGGCATCAATTCTATCCTTATTCATAATAATAAATTCTTGTTGTGGGCTACAAACTCTGAAAAGCTAGGTCATGCTTTAGTTTGTTGCCTTTTAATTTATTTTTTAACAATGAACATAGCTATTTCTGGTACAACCAGTCTTTCTGGAGTATGCCATCATCTGCTATGACAATTAAAGCAATGCGATTCCTGCATCACAGTTTATGCTTCCTCTTAATGATTGTTTACCATACAAACAGCAACTCTGTCTGTGCTATCAGGGCATCTGAATGGACAGAATGAAATGTGACTATTTATTAGATTTCTCTGCACAAATAAATACTTTCCAGGACTGGAAATCACATTACATGGGGAGCATGTGATCAGAATTAGGCTATTAACAGCCTTTTTTATAGGCCCAGTGAGTTCTTTTCATGGGAATACTTCTGTGCTGACAATTTGGAATATATAAGGTAACTGATGATGCCAATAAAGATAAAGGAAACAAGGTTTGAAAAGTAGTTAGCGATGTGTTGGCTCTAATTCTGCATGCATGAGAAAATACTTTGTAAAACATTAAACCGTGGATGGGGAAAAGGACACATGCAAGCTCTGCCCCAATGTCACCAGGCTGTTCTTCAGATCTTCATGCAATTGCTGTGAATGTCTGAGAGGGTCCTGAGGTCCACTCAGTTGAACATACTGTTGCACACCTCCCCAATCTCCAAGTGGTGAGATTTCCGGGGTGCCTGCGCTCATTCAGGGTTTGGTTTCCTTTGGGAAGAAGGTCAGCGGAGACTGCGGTGTCTGTATGAAATATGGTTTATTTATTTACACACATTCCAACCTGAGCTTAGGATGGAGGGGTTCAAGGCATCAGCAGTCCAATATCCAGTTTTCCCATCAGTGTTACAGGAGACACCCCAAATGCCATGGTGCAGAGAGCCAGCCTCTCTGCCTGCCTCCAGTCCCCAGCAATTCTTCCTCACAACTCAAAACACAAGCCTCTCCTAGCAGCTGGGGGGGAGGCTCTCCTGAAGAGTTTCAATGACAAATGGGTCTTCCTGGCCCATTCACCAGATGCTGGGCAACTGATAGACCCATTATCCTACCTGGCCACTCTATTAGCTTAACAAAAGAGACTCATCTGACCAGCAGAGCGAGTTCCTCATTCCAAGGCATGGGATTCCAAATCAGAGGCTGGAAGGGGATCCACAGGGATCATCCATTCCAACCTCAAACTTATAACAATACTTAAAAATCTCCCTGCAAGTGGGAACATTGGTTTTTTGGGGGAGAGTTTCTCAGTGTGCTCAATTGAAAGCATTTTAAAAACTTCAGACCTTTGCACTAATCACACAAAGATCTGAAGAACAGCCCACACACCCAGGGACATTGGGAGTGGGGCTTGCATGCACACCTCAGCCTTGTTCACATTTTAACCCTTTGTATGTTCAGTCAAAGTGCTGGAACACCATTACAGAAATCATTTTCTGGCCCATTCATTTCCTTAGTGGCTCATAGCGCTCACCTCAAAACAAGGAGGAGGATATTATGGCTCTTCACAATTTTGTGAACGTGTTGTTTCTTTTTCTTTTTATGTAGTATAATTCTTTGGAGGAAGAATATGCTCTTCTCCACAATCTGTTCTGAGCACTGTTGTACAGCATTATTATTATTATTACTATTTATTTATTTATTTATTTATTTTATTACATTTTTAGACCGCCCTATAGCAGGAAGCTCTCAGGGCGGTGTACAACAAATAAAATCACAATTAAAATATGAGCAATATTGTTGTTGTTAAACATTCATTACTTGCCCTTTACCTAAAATTCGCAGGGTTGGTTACAAGTATTTGAAAATACAGCATTAAAAACAATTATAAATAACCTAAGATCAGAAAATATCTCAGATGTTAAAGACATCTCAGATGTCAAAGGCCAGGGTAAACAGTAATTTGGTATTGCATCATATATACTGGTTCAATATTAGAACCTGTAAATAAAACCTGGATAGGCCCTAAAATACCTTTCCACACATTTCCTATAAAGTGAACATTGGTTTGGGAAGTGCAAATTAGGTATTGAAATGCAAACTCCACATCCTTACTGGTTGCTGGTGCACCTGGCCAGCCTATCTGCAGTGAAACAGCTAGTAAGAAGCAGAATTTAATACCAAAGCCCCAAAAAGAGATAAACTAAAATGATAAAATGATGGTTTCTTCTCAAACTGGGTGGAAGTAATGAGTGGGGTACCACAGGGCTTAGTCCTGGGCCCAGTGCTCTTTAACATTTTTATTAATGACTTGGATGAGGAGGTTCAGAGCATGCTTATCAAATTTGCAGATGATACAAAATTGGGGGGCATAGCTAACCGTGGAAGACAGAAACAAAATTCAAAGAGACCTTGATAGGCTGGAGCATTGGGCTGGAAACAACAGAATGAAATTCAACAGGGATACAGTGTGATGTAGCTGCAAAAAAGGCAAATGCTATATTAGGCTGCATTAACAGAAGTATAGTTTCCAAATCACATGAAGTATTAGTTCCCCTCTATTCAGCACTGGTTAGGCCTCATCTTGAATACTGCATCCAGTTCTGGTCTCCGCACTTCAAGAAGGATGCAGACAAACTGGAACAGGTTCAGAGGAGGGCAACAAGGATGATCAGGCGACTGGAAACAAAGCCCTATGAGGAGAGACTGAAAGAACTGGGCATGTTAAGCCTGGAGAAGAGAAGACTGAGGGAAGATATGATAGCACTCTTCAAGTCCATGAAAGGTTGTCACACAGAGGTGGGCTGGGATCTCTTCTCGATCGTCCCAGAGTGTAGGACACGGAATAATGGGCTCAAGTTGCAGGAAGCCAGATTTCAAATGGACATCAGGAAAAACTTCCTAACTGTTAGAGCAGTACAACAATGGAACCAATTACCTAGAGAGGTAGTGGGCTCTCGAACACTGGAGGCATTCAAGAGGCAGCTGGACATCCATCTGTCGGGAATGCATTGATTTGGATTCCTGCATTGAGCAGGGGGTTGGACTTGATGGGCTTATAGGCCCCTTCCAACTCTACTATTCTATGATTCTATGATTGCTGCTTTAGGTCTTGTTCTATGAAAAGCCCCAGTTTGAAACAATTGTCTGACTATATTTCTGGAGTAGAGAGAACATACCATTCTCTCCATTTACAAAGTTCAGAGATTAGCAAGGATCCTTTTGTAGCCAAAATGATAACAAGAGGGAGGTATTAGCAGGGTTTTGGGAACCCCAAGATTTGCAGAAGTACAAAAAATCTTTAGGAGAAAGGAACCCAAAAACAACTCAATGAGGACTGAGTGTGATCAATGGCAAGGAATTGCTGTCATGGTTGAGGGGGAGGGATGGAAAACTGGGTGGAAGGGGGAATGAAATGGAATATCCCGCAAAAGGAAATATCTGATTGACTAGAACACTGAATCCAATCATGCTACAACATTTTGTTGCAGGTCCTAATTGTAACTTTTAAAATGACTTTTAAGAATGTTCCTGTCTTTTGTGCAGAGTAGGCATAATCCTCTTCAGTGGGATGACTAACAAGCCTAATATTAAGTATGTCTAAAAGTAAAACTTGCTGTCTTGTGAGCAGTGACTTTTTTCATCCATCACCTTTTTACTGAAATTCAAATGAAGTTTCATATTATACAGCTGGCAAATTTTCAGCTTGGTTGCCTACCTCGTGCCTGTCAGGGATAGGGAAATGAGATGGGTTTTCATCCCGGTTCCAGATGCAAGACACCTTCAGTCCTAGTGTGATGCCACATGGATATCCTTTTTAGGTTATATTTTTCCTTCATCTGTCAAGAACATAAAGAGCATTTTGTTTTGCCATGTCCATTTTAAATTCATACCTGGAGGGCACTAGGTTGGGGAAGACTGGGCTATTGTTTCTTACCTGTCAGAAAAGCTGACTTGGTAAACTCAATTAGACAACATCATAAAAGGAAGCTTTAAATAATTGTATCTTTATTTAATTGATGTTTAGAGTCAACAACACTGAATCACTGCAATTTAACATAAGCTTAATCAGATCAAAGTTGGATGCATTTGCCTAAGTAACTAAAGATCCCCTAGGAGTATTAACAGGTTAAGTTGACTTAGAACCATATGAAAATTAGATTAGAAAGCAACATACTAATAAATGACAAATGTTTAACAAAAGATTAGTTCAGAAATAAGACACAATAACCCAGGTCACATTTTATAACTCACTTGCAGAGAGGGAAAAGCAACATCTCTCTCTCTCTCTCTCTCTCTCTCTGTGTGTGTGTGTGTGTGTGTGTGTGTGGTGAAATGGGGTGCCTCAGTAGCTTTTTGGCTTGTCAGAGATGAAGTGGGATCTGCACAAGGTGACATGAGTTGAAGTGTGGTCATAAAGCACTTCATGTGGCTTGGTGAACCTAATATTAAAAAAAATGCTGTATGAACTTTCTGCTAAAGTGAAAGCAATATCTTTATGCTTACAACAGTGCCATAATACCAGGGTAGACAAAGAGGGAGAGGGTGGGAAGAGATCTCTATTGTGATTGTTAGATCAAGCTTGTAGGCAGAGATAAAGTTTTTACATGGAAAGCAAGTCTCCTTTATTTTTTCCCATCCCAAAATGAACTTTAAACATGTCTAGAATAAAAGCCCCTGAACCTAATTATCTGCAGACTGGCAGACAAATAGGTCTGAGGGTAACCTACTCCCTATACAGAGCAGATCTCTAGGGTAAGAGGAACCTCCATGAGGTTCCTGCATAATGGATAGGTTTCCCCCCTCCTGAGTTTTTGCAGGGACGGTGTAAAAGCCGGAACGGAACAGGCTGAAACGGGCCCTTTATAAAAGAAATTGATGCCAAAAACACTGGGATGTGTTAGAGACACTTGAGAACAACATTTAGGAACAAAAACCATTCTAATAGGATTTTTATTAACCCTTTAACAACCAAAATGCCCTCCGGAACGGAATGAAACAGCCTGGAACGGCGACTTCCCAGCAAGCCAGACCTCCCTAATTCACCAGTCCCACATGACTACATGGGATGCATGCAATAAGACACAAAACTTCCACGAAAACCACATTCCGATACCCGTTCCGGGCTATAATACACTTTTACATAAAACAGCCCGGAACGGCGACTTCCCAGCGAGCCAGACCTCCCAAATTCACCAGTCCCACATGACTACATGGGATGCATGCAATAAGACACAAAACTTCCACATAAACCACGTTCCATGCAATAATACATCTTTCTGAACAGAGCCCAGAACAACATCTGAACCAGCCAAGTCAATCAAATGCACCAGTCATGCATAACTGTATGAGTCAATGCTCTGGGCCGCAAGCTTTCACAGCAACCACTTTCACTTGCATACACACAAGCAAAGATTTGTGCTATGCGCTCCAATTGTTTTCAATGGTATATAGCCAAATATAACTTCAGTTAATTTAACAACAGAGACAAATTTCATTTGATGTGAAATTTAAATTGGTACTGCTGAAAGTTAAGGGCACACTTCTGTATTTTTGTGAATACTTCGATTATCTTATGTTACTGTAATATATATTAAAGATGACCTTTCATTCCAACAAGTAGTAGTGTTTATTTATAAATTATAGTCATCTACACAAAACATCCTGAATGAAATGTTGATAGTATGCAAATTTAACTGCAAAACAAATTGCTCCAATAAATATTATTACTTAGTTGGCAGCTCTAGTAATGATTAATGAGGTATGTGTGTGAAAACAATATAGTACATTGTTGTTTTTCCTTCCTAGCAAGGTTCTTGTAGTATTGAATGCAACTACAGATAGCTTTTGGTGCTAGAGAATAGCTGCAGTTTACTCTTCTTCCCACCAGGGGCACTATAAGATCTGCTGGTCTCTGCAGAGACAGGATGATCCCTTCTTTTTTCAGACCAAAAAGGCAGCAGCCCAGGTATGCTATATTTATATTGTGGAGGTGGCTCAGTGGCAGCGAGTAGTGTCTTCTCTCATTACCTGCAGCAGAAAAGCCATGACTAAAAGCCAGCCGACTTGCCCCTCCAATCTCTCTTTCTCTCTCTCTCCCCAATTCACCAGCCATTCGCAACCTGGTAACAGCACCAATAGTGCTGCTTGGTGGACCTACAAACAGCAAGAAAGTGTATTGCTGATCACCCCAGAGGTTTTTGGGTCATCCTGTGTTATCTCCCATCTCCCAACAAAAGGAGAGGCAGCAACATGTGTGGTTGGTGAATTTGGTAGGTCTGGCTCATTGGGAAGCCGCTGTTCTGGGCTGTTTTATAGCCTGGAACAGGTATCAGAACGTGGTTTTCGTGGAAGTTTGGTGTCTTATTGCATGCATCCCATGTAGTCATGTGGGACTGGTGAATTAGGGAGGTCTGGCTTGCTGGGAAGTCACCGTTCCAGGCTGTTTTATGTAAAAGCATATTATAGCCCAGAACGGGTATCGGAACGTCGTTTTCGTGGAAGTTTGGTGTCTTATTGCATGCATCCCATGTAGTCATGTGGGACTGGTGAATTTCGGAGGTCTGGCTCGCTGGGAAGTCACCGTTCCGGGCTGTTTCATTCCGTTCCGGAGGGCATTTTGGTTGTTAAAGGGTTAATAAAATCCTATCGGAATGGTTTTTGTTCCCAAATGTTGTTCTCAAGTGTCTCTAACACATCCCAGTGTTTTTGGCATCAATTTCCTTTATAAAGGGCCCATTCCAGCCTGTTCCGTTCCATTCCGGCTTTCATACCGTCCCGTTTTTGCATAATCTAAAATCTCATTCAGCAGATCCCACAGGCTAAGAGGTGGGCTATCATTTTTCTGGGCCTTGGATTGGAGTTTCTTAGATCATAGATAATTTCTTATGTGATCTTAGGTCAGTTCACCCACCTCTGCTGATGAGCTTAAACAGCTTATAGCAAGGATGGGGAACCTTTTTTAAGCATTCCCTTGGGCAACCTTCTAGGATCTATATGCCATTGTTGCATGGAGTCAGAGAAAAAAGGGGTGGAGCAATGGATGTAACTCTTACCTTTATACAGTAGGCAACATTCTAACCATATAAAAGGCACAGCTTTCTCTCTCCCCTACTCCTCATCTCTCCATCCTCCGTTAGGCAAACAAAACATATTATCACAGTTCATAGTTACATTCCTGTAGTGTATTGGCCCTCCGGGATTGCCATATCAGGAACTGCTGAGTCAGCCCAGGCTGTGGCAGTTTCAGTTCTAGGCCTGCCTTACAAGCAGCACCAGACTGTGGGCCTTGTTCCCTATATATAATTAATTAGTTATAGTAAAGTTCTTGTTGTTGCTTAGATCATCTGTGTGGCCTCTTCCTTCATTATACTTTTCACTGGTGATGAAGGTGGGATCTACTGAGGCACACAGAGTGTTTTCTTCATGCATTAGAAGCTTACAGGGAGAGAACATTTCTCCTTACACTGGATTAGGACATCAGCTTGGGCCTTGTGGAAACCACTGCAAAGCACTCCAGGTCAGGGTGTATCTTGTGGAATATGGCCACCCAAGGGCATCTTGAAGAATTTAACCCTGCATGTCCCAACAAGTGGGAAAGTTATGCAGCCAGGCTGGAGTTTTACTTGGCAGTAAATGGCATTACGGAGTCAGAGAAGAAGCGTGCTGTGTTACTCAGTGTCTGTGGGCCGGACACCTTTGACCTAGCCCAGGCTCTCGTAGCACCAGCAAAACTGGCTAATACATCTTATGTGGATATCCTGAATGCTTTACGAGGACATTTCTCTCCAAAACTGTCTGAAATAGCACAACATAATTCTTTCTACAGACGAATTCAGGGCCCAACAGAGAGTGTGTCACTGTATGTTGCTGAACTTAGACGCATGGCAAAACACTGCAATTTCCCAAACCTTGAGGAGATGCTGCATGATCGCCTGGTCTGTGGGTTGCATGATGAAGGCCTGCAAAAGTGTCTGTTTGCAAAAGGACAGCTCATGTTCAAGACTGTATTAGAGGAAGCTCTGGCTACAGAAGCAGCAGCAGCAAGCACCCAAGAAATGTGCTTGGCAAGAAACTCACCCTGTTCAGAAACCCAGCTGGCTAAAGATTCCAATCAACAACTTCTAGAGATCCACAGGCTGCAGTGCAAATGCTCATCAACCAGAGTAGGTGCTGCAGGACCTCGGAGATTCAGACAAGTTTCTCCAGTGAAATGTAAGAGCTATGGGGATCCGATTAATGGCGTGCCTGCCATTTCAGAGGTGCACACTGTCAGTATTGTCAAAACGTTGGGCATATTGAGCGAGTATGCCAAGCCAAAGCGGAAGCAGCCACCCCCAGAAGTGTGGTGGAAAGGAAAACACCATCAAGAATACAAAGCAGTACCACACATGCTGTACAGAATATTTCCACATATGACAACGCAGAGGAGGTGATTAATCACATCAAGGCAGGGTTGCAGTACTCCGCCAATGTGAGGAAGGTGAAGGTGACAGTCACTATCCAGGGCACTCCATGTACCATGGAATTTGATTCAGGCTCAGGTTATACAATCATCTCATCAGAAACCTACCAGCAAATATTTCCTTGTGGGGGGCCACAAATTGTCCCTTTCCACTCCAAACTTACTGATTACCAGGAAAATCAGGTTCCAATAAAGGGTGTATGTGAAGTTGAGGTGCATTACCAAACTTTCCATGGAACTTTACAGTTATTGGTTGCTCAAGGGCATCACACCAGTCTCCTTGGCTTAGACTGGTTTGAGCCATTGGGCATTGCTCTCACGGGGGTCCACCATATTGGTGAATCATTATGGGATAGCATCCTCAATGATTTCAAAGCTGTTTTTGATAAAGGTCTTGGGAAATATAAGGGGCCTCCTATTTCATTGTTCTTGGATCCTACTGTGGCCCCCATCCGTATGAAACCCCGTTGTGTTCTGTTTGCACTCCGAGCAAAATTGAAGCTGAACTTGATCGCCTCACAGAGCAAGGCATCTTGGAGCCAGTGACACACCCTACATGGGAGACACCCATTGTCACTCCAGTGAAGGCCAATGGTGACATCCTCATTTGTGGTGACTACAAGTGCACTATCAATAAAGCCCTGCATCAGCATCCATATCCAATCCCAGTGGTGAGTCATCTTTTGGCATCACTTTCACAAGGAAAAGTCTTTCCAAAGTTTGACCTGGCACAGGCCTATCAGCAACTGTCTGTGGATGATGCTACTGCTGATGCTCAGACTATCACCACTCATCGTGGAACATTTAGAATAAAATGCCTCCAGTTTGGTGTTTCAGTGGCCTCTGGAATTTTTCAGAGCTTAATGAAGGACATTCTCAAAGGACTACCAGGTGCCATACCATATTTTGATGATGCCTTGGTTGCTGGCAACTCCATTGCTGAGCTTGCCTCATGAGTGCGGGATGTACTGCACCATTTTGCTGTTGCTGGTCTCCGGGTCAAGCATGAGAAATGTGTATTTGGTGTTTCCCAAATTGAATTCCTTGGCTACAGTATTGATGCCGCTGGCAGTTGGCCTACCCCAGAAAAATGGAAAGCAATTCATGAAGCTCCAGTGCCCCATAATAAACAGGAATTCCAAGCCTTCTTGGGACTCATGAATTTCTAACATGCCTTCTTGAAACATAAGGCTACAGTGGCAGAACCATTGCATCGCCTTCTTGACAAGCATGCTGCATGGCAGTGGACAGCCCGGCATGATAAGGCTTTCCGTGATGTAAAACACCTGTTATCGTCTGACAGTGTCTTGGTGCACTACGATGAACAGAAGCCTTTGATTCTCACTTGTGATGCATCTCCATATGGTATTGGAGATGTCCTGAGCCACCAACATGGGGACTCTTGTGAGGTGCCTATCACTTTCTACTTCAGAACAATGTCTTTAACAGAATGGAATTATGCCCAAATTGATAAGGAGGCCCTGGCTATTGTGGCTAGCGTAAAAAAATTCCATGACTATGTCTATGGCCGACCATTCACTATTGCTACTGAGCACAAACCATTATTAGGATTGTTTGCCCCTAACCAGCAGATGCCTCAAATATTATCTCCATGCATGTTGTGGTGGGCGATTTTCCTGAACACATATGATTACACATTGCAACACAGGCCTGGCAGGAGCATTGCCCATGCTGATCCTTTGAGCTGCCTTCCTCTCCCTTCTGTTGGGGTTGATGAAACCCCTCCGCTGGACATGCTGTTGTTAGAGTCATTACCAGAACCACCCCTCCATGCTGGGAATATTGCCACTGCGTCATCCAAGGACCCAGTTCTTGCCCGTGTTCTCAACTGGGTATGGACCAGATGGCCATTAGGAAAGTTTGAGGAGAAATTCAGACCATTTGTATCCAAACAACATGAACGATCAGTGCACAATAGATGGCTCCTGTGGGGAAATAGAGTTGTCATTCCTACTGTGTTGAGACATCGGGTGTTGGAGGCCCTACATGTCGGACACCCTGGTATAGTACAAATGAAGGCTCTGGGGCGCAGCTATGTATGGTGGCCCAAGATGGACAGTGAGATTGAAGACTACATCAAGAGATGTGAGAAGTGTCAGCTTTCAAAACCAGCTCCACCTCATGCCCCAGTGCACCCATGGGAATTGACAAAAATGCCATGGTCACTGCTTCATATCAACTTGGCAGGCCCTTTCCAGGGGCAAACCTTCTTGATTGTTGTTGATTCATACTCCAAATGGTTAGAAGTGGTTCCGGTATCATCAGTGACATCCCATATTGTTATCAAGACCTTATGCAGGCTTTTCACAACACATGAGTTGCCAAACACCATTGTCTCTGACAATGGGGCTCAGTTCACTTCAGCAGAATTCCGCAAATTCCTGGATAATGGACTGATTCGGCATGTCACTTCAGCCCCTTTTCATCCAGCAACCAGTGGCCAGGCCAAGAGGATGGTCAGGACAACAAAGGATGCATTGAAATGGATTGTAGATGGTGACTGGGACTGATGCCTTGCAAGTTTTCTCCTGACACAACACATCACACCTTGTGCCACAGCTGGAAGAAGCCCAGCCAAGCTATTAATCAATAGATGACTAACAACTCTGCTTGATCGGTTGCATCCTGACTTGACCGAGGACCGACCAAGGGAGTCCGTTGCAGTTCAAGAACCTGCACAGGTGTTCATCCCAGGTGACCCTGTGTATGTTAGGAACTACAGTGCTGGTGAAACATGGATTCCTGTCACTGTGACCCAAGCCACAGGCCCATTGTCCTACAGGGCTCAAACACCAGATAGCCATGTGTTACATCGACATGTGGACCAGATGAGAGGACAAAGCCCAGCTCCATCAATTCTCTCTGAGGATGCTGGTGATACTCAAGTGGAAAGAGAAAAGGAGCCAGTGGCTGCTCCTGATGCTGGACAAGAGCAGTTGCGCATGGACCCTGAAGTGAACCAGCACGAACCGGAGCCAAATGGGGAACTAGGGGATACACTATCAGTTTCAATGCAAAATTGTCATCGATCGACCCGCACCAGGGTTCATCCCAAGTATCTACAGGACTATGAGCGCTAGGGGGGAGCGGTGTAGTGTATTGGCCCTCCAGGCTTGCCATACCAGGAACTGCTGAGTCAGCCCAGGCTATGGCAATTTCAGTTCTAGGCCTGCCTTCCAAGCAACACCATGCTGTGGGCCTTGTTCTCTGTATATAGGGTTGCCATATTCCAGTTCCACAAATCCGGGCAGGTTAATTTGCATATTGTGTAAAATATTTGCATATTATGCAAATTATTTGCATATTATTTGCATATTATGCAAATATTTGCATATTAATACTTGGATTGTCCAGTTGTTGTTTTTTTGTGCCTAGGAATTACCACCAAAAACTGGGGAAAGATGTGAGAAATCTTTTTTTTTAAAGCAACATTTTTAGCCTTAAATGCCTAGACTCTAGTTTCCAACACTATGGAGTATTTATTGATTGATTAAGAGAATTTGTATCCTGCCCTTTTGCTGTTAAAAACAGAGCTCAGCACAGCTTACAAATATAATAAAAACAATAAAAATACACAATCAATATAAAAACATAATAAAAACACAAAATAGCAACAAACATAAGTAGGTTAGGGCAACAGTACGGTTAACCATATACGATATATTTCAAAGATGTGGTGGGTGGAGAAAAACAAGAAGCCAAAATGTTAGGAAAAGGAGTCTTTCACACCACATGCTCAGTTGTAAATACTGTTGCAGCAAGCTTTACAAGTTCCTCCAGTATTCCACTGGTGCAGGCACTCAGACATTCAAAGTATCTGTATGTTTCTTAGGTTTCATAAAAGCAGAGCTTTGCTTAACTCAAAATTTCTTCTCCCTTTGATCAACCACATCTACACAGATTCCACCTCCATACTCAAAATGAAACTGGGCCTGGAAGTGTGCAACAACCCCACACATACCTTGCTAATTAGATTACCAATGCCAGGGTGTCTGTTTTATCGACTACTCTCCTGCTCCCCCTCCCCCCCCCGGGCATCATGAAAGACCCAGTCCTGGGCTCAGAAAGAAAATAAATATCTGGTCCTCTTCAAAGTATTGATAAGCCTCTTGTTTTAATTGAAATAATAATTATAAATTCTTGTTCTTATCACTAATGGGAGTTAATTATCTTGCATATGCTGCTGTTGCTTCTATGGCTGTAACAGAGTGAGGTTAAAGATAAGTGAAATGCAAATAGGAAAAAAACAACACAAAAGGCAGTAACACTTTCCTAAATGTAATACCATACCAACCACAGCAAGATTCCTATGAGTAAGGCAGAAAACTAAGCATCTCACAACCAAAAATATGATAAATGAAGAAATATTTATATAAAAGCATGACTATCAAATATATTTATTATTTACACAAACTGTAAAGATATTTATAGTGCAATCCTAGGTTTATTTATTCAGAAGCAAGTCCCAACGTATTCAGTGAAGCTTACTCAAACAGGGACAGAAATGCAACTTCAAGTGATAAGCAATTTCATTCACACAACCCAACATTCCGAATCATGCCACTTTACGCTGTTTTGCAACTGTTTATACTTGTTTTTATGGTTATTGGATTTTAAATGGCTTTATTTCTTGTTGTGAGCTGCCTTGGTTTCCAACCCTACCTCACAGGGGTGTTGGAAAGATTCCATACACGCACACGCACACACTGCAGATGTATAAATACATACAGCCCATATAATAGTTTATTGTCAAACCAGTTGGTCATTGCAGAAAAATCAGTATTAGTTTTTAAAAAATCAGTATTAGTTTCCTACAGAATAAAAACTGTAATACCTAAGTAAGCCCTGCCTACTTGCTTTAAAATAGGACTGGAGGGCACAAACACAATTCTTTTTTACATTCACTCCAAAGTCCCATTGATTTTCAGCACATTCATAACCATGTCTACTCAAAAGTAAGTCCTATTGAATTCAATGGGATTTACTCTGGGCATATGGGATTAGCATTGCTTTTACAAAAAGCAAGCATTGGGAAGGTTTTCAAAACACTGCCCAAGCTCTGACTCCTGCACACAAGAGGAAAAAAAACTGAAATGTATATACTTACCCAATTTATGAGATTTTCAGATAAACAGGGGGTGAAACCACCATTTTGTTTTCTAGACACTGCCTAAGGTAAATGAAACTGAAACACAATCCCTGATTGGCTGCAATGCTGAATGGGCAGGGTTAAAGCTACGAAGTGCTATACAGTACTGTTTAAAGAAAGATTTAACAGTCGGGGGGGCGGCTGACGTTTTTATGTATATCTCGAGAACCGGACCACCTAGAAACTTAATTTTTAAAAAAATTAAAGCTGAGAATCCGGGCCACCTAAAGGACTAGCCAGGCGCCGGGTGGCATGCATAGAATCCGGGTAAAACCCGGCTAACCGGGCAATATGGCAACCGTATCTGTATATAATTAGTTATAGTAAAGTTCTTGTTATTGTTTAGATCCTCTGTGTGGCCTCTTCCTTCATGATACTTTTCAATTCCAACCAGACAAAAGCACTCAGAGAAGACTGTGAGCTGGGCCAGTGAGAGTTGTGACTTGCGTAGAGTCCTGAGGGTCAGAATGAGTGGCCCATAAGCCACATTTTTTATATAGGATAAATGTGGCCTTCCAGGATAATGTGTAAAAGAGATTGTCCCTCTTGCAACACTCAGGAGTATGGCAAAAATGGCTCCATTACATGGCTCCACTGTGCCACAACAGATCAGTGTTTAAATAACATTTGGGAATTTGTGTCAATGTCCTTAAATTCTGTAGCCCACTTTACATATTATAATCATAAAGGGCTGCTCACATAGTAATATGGAAGCAGGATGACCTTGATGGCTTTACCCTGGCATTGGGCACATCAGTGGCTTCAACCCATAGATATCTATGCCCTGCAGATGTCTGCAGTGAGAAAGCCTACATGCGAGCAGCTTATGAATCCCAAATGTCCTCTACAAGTCAATTTGCAGGAATTGTATTATGCCTCTGTATTCCTTGTTTTGCAGAACAGCATTAAACAACTTTGCTATGTCACAGTTGCAAATGTCTCGTATTAATGCTGACCTCGGGAATGACACAACAACCTTTCAAATTAAAAACTATAATTTATGTCACCTTATCAACAGTCATGTCCATTCTGATTTTGCTTTTGATACACCTCCCATTTATCACAATATTTTAGACAGTAAGAAATAATTCATAGATCTTTGTCCAGTAGAACTTTAAAAAACAAAACAAAACAATAACATATCTTATTCTGTTCCCCCCTTTCCTTTTTACATAATTTGTTTTATACTGCATAGGAATCATTAAATATCCCACTTTTTAATAATGTGCTCTCTAAGTACATGTTTATAGCCAGTTTGATGCTAATGATAGGCAATTATTGCTGACTATCATTATAAAAGTAATAAAGGGACAGGTACTGCACACCTGATTACCCATCATAGCTGTTTAAAATGATTGCACTCACATATTCAGCAGTTTGACATCTGTCTTTAGCTACTGATGTGTACTGGGCATTCACCACTTAAGGTACAACTCAGTGGCTGCATTCACAAGTAATAAGCCAAATTTTCTGGCTTATCGCTGCTTACTGAGAATGAGCAGCATGCTCATGCATGCTGCCCAATTGCTCTTACTTCACATCAGCATGAACAGGATAAATAAGCCAGGAGGTCTTGGCCTCCCAGTACATCAGGACTAGAGATCAGAACCAAATCCTGAAGTAACTTGGGCTGCTTTCACACTGCACTTTATTCTGACATTCTGATGATTTCTTACCTGGTAATTTATGCAGTTTATTTGATCTTCCACACAATGTAAAAGCTAGTTCCATAAATCTAGTGGAATATAGTGGTGGTTTAGTGCTATATGATTCCAGAAATAATCTGTTTGCAAGCTTCAGAACATGGAAAAGTGTGGGAGTTTTGAGCTTGCTGCATTGGCTCATGTGACAGGCATCCCCACATGCAATGTGTTTCCACCCTTTAGGTGCGCATCTGGTTTTTGGCCTGATGAAACACCAACACTCACCTGAGAGCTGAGATTGTCATCAGAGGCTCTGCTCTTGGCCCTGCTGTTAATCCATATTCTGTTGGTAGAAACCAGAGAAAGGGCCTTCTCAGTCTGTGTAATTCAATATTCAGGGAAATTTTCCAAGTCCTTCCCTCTCTGGTTTCAGAAACATTTTGAAGGGCTTTCTGTTTCAGAAGGCTTGCTATAATTGACTGCTCTGATATACCCAACTCCAGTTTAAAATTAATTTGCATTGGAATGTTTGTTGAATTAAATTGCTACTTTTCAAAAATATTTATACTGTTTCAGTAGCATTGTAAATTGCTGTGAGAAGGCTTTGTGTCTTGAAAAGCAAGGTATAACTATTCAAATAAACACATGTGCAACTATCTGGTATGTGAAGATGGACACATATACTTTAGCATATAAAAGGAGGATAAAGAAATATACCTCTTCAATCACAGCAATCATATGTATGAATGTAAGTACAAAGATGCCATTCTGATTCCAATAGCACATCCTTCACATGAATTCAGAATGATAGATACATTGCTAAGTTAAAGATGTATTATACAGCCATGACAGTGGCAATATACTATGGCCAGCATGTATTTTTCACATTCCAGCATGCCCCTGTTGGACTTTTTTCTGTCTGTGATCTCATAATGTTTAAATTAAATAAAAACCACCATGTTCACAGAGTAGCTGTAATCCTGTTATTGATCTTGCCCCATACTCTGGCCTTCATCTTCTGCAGTTTAAAAGTTTTTTAAAAATGCATGGCTGATTTTTAATTAATTTAAGAAATTTAATATTGGAGTCTATGATAGTGCAGGCATGCTCAGTAAGAACTAACTGTCAGTGTTCTAAAGCCAGACTCACAGCTGTTCAGCTTGGCTAATCAGGGGCCACACCCATGCCAGGCATTTATTCCACTTTAAATAGTCCTGGCTTCCCCCAAATAATCCTTGGAAGTATAATATGTGAAGGGTGCTGAGAGCTCCAGTGGCCAGAGTGGTGTAACAGTCAGTCCCTCTTCCCAGAGAATTCTGGGTATTGTAGCTCTGTGAGTCTCCTAACAATAGGAATAGGAGTCTCCTAACAACTCTCAGCCTCTTTCACAAACTATACTTTCAAAGATTCTATGGGGAAAGCCTGGACAAAAGTGCAATAAAGATCTGGTGTGGATGTGGCCAGGGACAGCTTTGATTTAAATTTGTGTGGAAGATACATGTGCCTGCTGTAGAATAAAAAGGTGGGGAACCCCCCCCCCCAATGATACTGTTAACAATGTTTTCCTTTGGAAGGGAAAGGAACTTTCCCTCTGCCCAGTGTCCACCCATCCAATCTCCTTCCCTCCTTCCCCCTCCACTCTCCTCTCCCCTTTCCTCTCTACCCCTACCCTTCCTCCCCTTCCCCCTTCTCCCCCTTCCTGCCTCTCCCCCAGGTCAGTTTCACCTTTCCTAAGCATGAGTGTATAGGAGTAAATCCCATTGAACTCAATAAGCATGCAAATAATCAAATCTACCTTGTCCCTCCCCTCACCACTTCCTTCTCCCTCTCCCCCTCCCTGCTAAAACAAGCACGGCACATGTCTTGTTTCTGTTATGTGGGCTGACTGTAGGTGCTGCCACCACTCACCATATGCTCAGAGGCACATGTTACCAAATTTTTCCAAGCTACAAAGAAGTGGATTGGACTGTGAAAGAAGTTTTATAGAAATATCTGTTGGCTATAGGTATGTTCTTTAACTGCAAGGGTTTTTTGCCTATTAGTGAGTAAAAACTAGGGCTGTGCAAGGCATTCCCAATTTGGTTTGAGATCCAATTTTGCAATCCTGATTGGGCTCTGATTCAGGCCCCAAACTGCATCAGGAGGATTGCACATCCCTAGTGTTGGGCAGCAAGGAGAGGGAGACAATGTAGGCAAAAAATCTAAACTACATTGTCTCCTTCTCTCCCCCCCCCACCTTACTGCATGTTTAATATCC
The DNA here is from genome assembly GCF_030035675.1 of Rhineura floridana. NCBI lineage: Eukaryota > Metazoa > Chordata > Lepidosauria > Squamata > Rhineuridae > Rhineura > Rhineura floridana. The sequence goes on along the minus strand of NC_084486.1, from coordinate 76,408,335 downwards.
TCCCCACTTTGGACAGGTTCAGATTGCTCTGGGCTGAGCTGAGACAATCTGAGACAATCCACAGTTGCCTTGACCCATTCCAGAAGACCCCCAATTTGGCCTGAAACATCCCAACTCAGTTTAGGGTTTGGCCAGATCAATCACATGGAGAAATGACTTTGGTGAAGAACTCGCCAGTAGAGAATCAAAGTGCATGAAATCAGATCAGTTTACACGTGATGGTCATCATGTGGAGACTCTTTTAAATAGCTTCATGTTGGAGCATGCAGAGACATTTAGGAGCTGTGGCTCATTATACAAATTAGGAGTGTTCATCACTGCAAAGTTCCTTCACCCCAAAAATGCTTATAGCTGATGTGCTAAGATTGTTTGGAAGCCCAGTTTAAGTGAAACTGTTTGTTCAGAAGCTCTACTAGTGTGCAAACCATCATATGGTGTTGCAGCAGCCATTTGAATGATGGGCATGCAAGTATGAACTCACCCTTGGATTCTCTGAATAAGTGTCTGGGCTACAATTCCATGCTGCATGAGGAATCCTCCATATAGGACAAGAAGAGAGAGGGGAGATTTATAGCAGACTGGTGAGTATTTTGTGGGTGTTCTGAATGGCTTAGAGAACAATCCAAACCCAAGAATCCGCCAGGATGAGCAGAGCTTGGAATAGCCAGATCTCCAGCTGAGCTGGGTTGATGTCTCAGGGGTCAGCCTTACTCCAAGTCCCCAAAAAGGGACATTCCAGAGGAATGGCAGCGGGAGACTTAGCCCTGTTCCTAACTCTGTTCAGCTTTGTTACATGACCTAGCAAACAGCAGAAGTAACACTGACAAAAGAGGTGGTGTAGGTCAAACTCTATTTTAAAAGCTTGTTTCCCTCTGCCAGCTCGGGATGCCTCAGCCAGCAGTAGCCCTGCTTCTGAACAGAGTTTACAACTGGGGTATGTTACACCAGCATAATGTGGTGTAGTGGTTAAGGTGTTGGACTATGACCTGGGAAACCAGGGTTCGAATCCCCACACAGCCATGAAGCTCACTGGGTGACTTTGGGCCAGTCACTGCCTCTCAGCCTCAGAGGGAGGCAATGGTAAACCACCTCTGAATACCGCTTACCCTGAAAACCCTGTTCATAGGGTCGCCATAAGATGGAATCGACTTGAAGGCAGTACATTTACATTTTCAAATTTCGCTGGCAATAGTTTGGATTGCTCTGTTCATCTGTCCTCAAATCCCTTTCAATCAAACATGTATGTTTGGAAGATAGCAGGGACTTCAGGCCATTTGGCTGTCATGAGAAGATAAGCTTTCCCTGCTCTATGTTTAAACAAATGAGTTTTAATTACATCAAAAAATGCAAATGTCTTCTAAATGTCTTCAACGCTATGAATCCCTTTGCTGCCCAGCATTAGTAACCAACTTTGTCTAATCATACATCTAAATAGTTTCCTCATGCCAAATAATGAAAACAGTAAATAACATGATTTATGTCAGGCTTCAGAAACCAAGGCCAGATATTGTTAATTTTGTCTCTGTGAGGTGTATGTGGCAAACAAGCTATAAAACTACTGCTCTTATTCACAACTCTATGAATCTATCTGAAAGTCACTTTCGGAGTGATTGTGGAAGCTCTTCAGGAAATGTCCCATAACCCTTGTAGATCAAAGTCTTTGAAGTCTTCAGTGTGGTGTAGTAGCTAAAGTACTGGACTAGGGCTGGGGAGACCCAGGTTCAAATCCCCACTCAGTCATAAGGTTCTCTGGGTCAATCACTTGGACCAATCACTGTCAGTCAGCCTAGCTACCTCAAACAGCTTTGTCAGGACAAAAGAGGGGAATCACAGACAAGGCTGAACTCCTTGGAGAAAAGGTGAAATATAAATATAATTAATATTTTTGATTCCACAGAAGAAATGCATCATGCAAATATGCGCCCAACTTATTTAATGTATCTTTTATAATATATTGTATATATTATATGCATTATACATTATATAATTCAATAATAGGCAAAAAACCTTGCGGTGTAAGAATGTACCTATAGCCCACAGATATTTCTACCAAACTTTAAAAAGCAGGGAAATGGACAGCTATAGTGAATGCACCAGAGGAGCCGGAGACCTGACCTCCTCTCTGAGATATTGTCCTGCCCTACAAATTTGTCAAAATGCAAACACCATTTGGGTTGGTCTTTCACAGTCCCATCCACTTCCTGTGTAGCTTGGAGGAATTTGGTAACATGTGCCTCTGAGCATATGGTGAATGGTGGCAATATCTGCCATCTCCAAAGATGGAGAATTACATTTTTGTATGTTTGTTGATGTTCTTCTTACTTGCTTCATTCCTGTGTTATTATTGTTTCTACAGAGAATCTAATCTAGAAAAAAATTATTTCTCTCATTATTCATCCTAGAAACTTGTGTCAAATTTATTTTTATTAATTTCAAAGCCTTTTTATTGGTTGATGTCATATGATGGTGAAGACAACCTTTTGTGTTTCAAATTGGAGGTTATGTTCTATTTCTAATTTGGGTGCATTAACAGTTGAATCCGAAACTGCAGTTTGATATAAAATCAGGTGGATTACAATATGTTGCTACTTCAGGAATGACTCTAGCTGCTGGAAAAAACAATCTTAGCATGCCCAAGATACATGTTTTCTGCTTGCTATGTTTAAACCACTTCACTTAAGGCAAGGTGGGCACAGTCAAGTAAAAACATAGAGCACACCTAGAATTTTGTCAGAATATATTTTACCTCCCACTGTTTGATCTTGTGCAAATTGAGACACTCCTGAGGTCCACTGGAGACCTCAGTGCCATTATTCCACAATTATGTTTGGAGGTTTTTTTAGTATAAATTTTGCAAAGTGTTGCTCTACTTCACATATTCACAGAAACAAAAACAAAAGAAAATGATTTCCTATAGGAAACTTCACTAAAATTGCCAAGTAAATTAGACATATTTAAAGTGACCATTGGAACTATATCAACTGTCTTAATAATGTTGCTTCCTCCCTGCTAAAACAAGATCAGCACAGCACAGCACATATCTTCTTTCTATTATTTGGGCTGATTGCAGGTGTTGCCACCAGTCACCATATGCTCAGAGGCACATGTTACCAAATTCCTCCAAGCTACACAGGAAGTGGATTGGACTGTGAAAGACCAACCCAAATTGTGTTTGCATTTTGACAAATTTGTAGGGCAGTCCAATATCTCAGAGAGGAGGTCAGATCTCCTGCTCCCCTGGTGCATTCACTATAGTGGCCCATTTCCCTGCTTTTTAAAGTTTGGTAGAAATATATGTGGGCTATAGGTACATTCTTAAACCGCAAGGTTTTTTTGCCTATTAGTGAATTTCTGTGTGTTTTAGTCCAGGAAGTAAGAAATGGGATCCTGTGCAGGTTTGCTGAGAATGGATTCATCATTTGCATGCTTGAGTTCAGTGGGATTTACTCCCCTGCAATCATGCTTACGATAGGTGAAACTGACCATAGGGGATGGGGAGGGGAGGAGGAGAAGGAGGGGGATAGGAGCAGGCAGGAGGGGGAGGGGAGAAGGGCAGGTTTGATCATTTGCATGTTTATTGAGTTCAGTGGGATTTACTCCTGTGCAATCATGCTTAGGATATGTAAAACTGACCAGGGGGAAAGGAGGGACAGCTAGAGAGGGCAAGGAAGGAGGAAGAAGGAAGAGGGGAGGAGAGGAGGAAGGGAGAGGAGAAGAGAAGGAAGGGAAAGCCAGGTCTGATAATTTCCATGCTTATTGGGTTCAATGGGATTTACTCCTATGTAATCATGGTTAGGATAGGTAAAACTGACCATGGGGGAGGAGCAGGTGCAGGGGAGAGGAGAGGGAAGGAGAAAGGGAGAGGAGAGGGAAGTGCAAGGAGGAGGAGGGGGAAGGAGGGGATTGGAGGGGGAGGGGCAAAGGAAGGGGCAGGGGAGGGCAAGTTTGATCATTTGCATGCTTATTGAGTTCAATAGTATTTACTCCCATGCAATCATGTTCAAGATAGGTAAAACTGGCCATGGGTAGGGGAGGGGTAAGGAGGGGATTGGAGGGGGAGGGGATTGGAGGGGAGATGGAGGGAAGGGGCAAGAGGGAGCAGATAGGAGGGAGGAGAAGGGTGTTTGATCAGTTGCATACTTTTTGAGTTCAATGGGATTTATTTCTGTGCAATCATGTTTGAAAATGGAAATGGACTGCCTTCAAGTCAATCCCGACTTATGGTGACCCTATGAATAGGGTTTTCATGGTAAACGGTATTCAGTGGTGGGTTTACCATTGCCTTCCTCTGAGGCTGAGGGGCAGTGACTGGCCCAAGGTCACCCAGTGAATTTCATGGCTGTGTGGGGATTCAAACCCTGGTTTCCCAGGTCCTAGCCCAACACTGACCTGGGAGAAGGGCAGGGAGGGTAGGAGGAGGGGGACGGGAGGAGATTGGGTGGGTGGGCACTGGGCAGAGGGGAAGCCCCTTTTCTTTCCAAAAGGAAAACATTGTGAACAGTTCATTGCTTTTCAGGGTTTCTCTCACCTTTTTATTCTACAGCAGGCACATGTAGCCTCCCACCCAAATTTAAACCAAAGCTGTTTCTGGCCACATCAACACCAGGCCTTTATTTCACTTTGGACAGTCATGACTTCTCCCAAAGAATCCTGCGAAGTGTGGTTAGTGAAAGGTGCTGATACTTGCTAGGAGATGCCCTGTTCCCCTCATAGAGCTTCAATCAGAGCAGCTGACTGTTAAGCCACTCTGGCCACTGGACCTGTCAGGAGAATAGCAGTCTCCTCTCAGCAGCCTTCACAAACTACACCTCCCAGGATTCTCTGGGGGAAGCCATGACTGTCTCACATGAAATCAAAGTCTGGTGTGGATGTGGCCCCCTGATTAGCCAAGCCCAGCAGCTGTGAGTCTGGCTTTTAGAACACTGACAGTTGGTTCTTACTGAGCATGCCCGACATTATCATTGAGTTCAATGCAAAATTTCTTAAATTAATTAAAAATCAGTCAGGCATTTTTTTTAACTTTTAAACAGCAGAAGATGAAGGGGAGAGTATGGGGCAAGGTCAGTAACAGGATTACAGGGCCTCTGTGAACATGGCTGATTTTTAATGAATTTCAACAGATTATGAGAACTCTGCAAGAAAAAAGTCTAAAAGGGCTCTGGGGTTTTTTCTTTCTCTTTAGAATTTGAACTCTCGATTCTTTCTGACTGTTTTGTTTATCACCATGAAAATTGACAGGGTTGTTAAGCAAGCCTTTCTGAGTTCAGGACTATAAGTTTTATAAGGTTTTGTTTTGGAATGAGCTTATGGGAAGCATCAGAATCAGAATTTAACATTGCAGAATGTGAAAAATCCACGCTGGCTATAGTATACAGCCACTCTCGTGGCTGTATAATTATATATATTGATATTTGCATTTCCAAAGGAGCCACCAGGGTAATTCTATAGCTGCCCTGTTGTACAACTGGTGTGCTTCTAAAATTAGGACTGATTTACAGAGATGTGTGTGGTGCCTGTAGCCCATTGCAAGTCAATCATATTAAGCTTGACACCATATGCTGAAGTCAGCATGAACTGGATTTAAGCATTCAGTCACAGGCGCACAGATTTACATTTTGCTGTTTTCTGTCTTTCAAGTCTGCATATTCTGAATAACTCTGGTGGGGATAAAGACACTACCCACCCACCCCAATTTCCAAAAGGAGCATATTTTTCATATACTAGTAGTACTCAGTTTGCAAATGTATATGTACAAACATGTATCCATGTACACACCTGCATTTGAGGGAACTCCAATTCGGGGGAAATAGTAGTACTAATGGGGATATTTTTACTGGAGAGTATTGTGTGCTCACAGTCAGAACTGCATTGGCTTTCTTTGATAGCCTTCCTAACTTTGGGGGATTTAGCCTTGACCTATATTAGTGTGCTTACTCTGAAGGGTCAACAAGAACCACACCATTGCTGCAATTAGGGTGTTTATTTTAAAAGGAATAAAGTTTAAAGGTGCTAACATGCCAATATAAAATTATTTTGAAGCAACAAAATGATGTTATGGTTCGAAACACCACTGCATGAACACAGAGAATAGAATGGCTTGATAATACATTACACAGGCAAACCCACCTACACATTGCCTGGATCATATGCTGAGGGAGAGAGTGGAGTGACTACAGACCGAGAGTTGCCTCATGTGGGATAATGAGAAGGAGTCTTAAAGACTTGTCTTTTGATATGGAGAAAACAGAAGAATTATGAAGGGGGAAAGGTTACATGCAAAGGAATGTTTTTTCCCCCCCTAGTGTGTGATGTACAGCTGGGCAAGACTAGGAAAATAGAGGAGAAAGTGAGCAAATGAAAGCTTGGAATACTATTCTTACCTGTCTGGAGGTAGAAGAAAATTAGGGGAAAGAAAAGGTTGGGTTTCTTGTTGCAATTTAAAAGTGCGCCACTACAGGTCTACACTGGAGCTTGTGTCTTCTCATGAAATATGGCGAAACCTGGTGACTCCCTAGCTTGGAATAAAAAAGTTTTTTTCTTCTACTTTTCCTTCCCCTTTCTTGAACATTCAGAATGAGAAATAGTTCTGTATGACTGAAAAGCTTGGACACTGTATTTTGATCAAATTTTAAAACCCAACAATCCCTGATTTGTTCAATTATCAATTCGCTGGCAATGATTTATGATATGTAAAATTCATGTCCTTGCATGGACAGGCAGTAGCTCAGTAATCCATAGCATGTTTCAAATGTAGAATAGTTTAGCATTCCATAGCCTGGTGTCCTCCAGATGTTTTGGACTCTTAACCTCATCAGCCCTGGCCAGTACGGCCAGTGGTCTGGCATTGACAAGAAGCTGTAGTCTTAAAGGAAGACGCCAGGTTAGAAAAGGTTGCCCTAGTTGAAAATATTTTGAGTATTAGGACTGGGTTCCTGGAGAGTTGTAGGCTAATTATTAATGGGCTAACTGGACCATTGGTATGACTCATTATAAAGAAACCCCCCCCCCCACTTTCTATCTATTACAGACTGACTGGTGGTAAACCAAGAAGCTTGTTATCATGCTTCACTATTTATCTGAGTTTTTCTTACTTTCTCCTTTTTCCTACTGACATATTTGCTGCTGGGGCTTCAACCTGTTCCTGCAACTCTTCCGTTTCAGGACACTATCATTTAATTTGATTACAGGTGAGCATCTTATATATGAGCATCTTAATCCATTTAAAGAGGTTGGGTGGTTCCTGGCCAATGCATGAGATTAAAATAGATGACCTTTGAAAGTCCTTCCAATTCTAGACTTCCAAGTTTCTTTGGAAAATATATTAAAGTAATAGGGGAAGAAGACATAAGTGATATAATTAATTGCCCCCATTTCAAGCTCCAGAGCTATTTATAAAAGAGCCTTCGTTCTTTATGCACCATCATTAGGGCTGCATTTACTTCTAGATTTTGCTGTTGGACAAAAAATATCACAAAGACAGCTCTGAAACTGGCATTTTCTGGTAGCCATGTCAGCCGTAAGTATTCTGCAAATGTTTTTTAATCTCTTATCCTTCTGCCTCACCACAAAAATGGTTCAATGAATTAATATAACGTATAGACTGCAGGCACACTTATAAATGTACTGTAAACATGTAATAGAAAATTTACTAAGTAAAATGTAATTTTTGCAAGATGGATGTTATATTCTTACTACCCCCTACCCCCCACCCCCCTACCCCCCACCCACCCCCACACACACATCTCTTGATCACAGGTCATGAAAGATAAGATAAACCAGCAGGAAGACACAAGCTCAGAAATGGTCTTGGGAACCTGAACAATCAGGTATACATTTTTCATTACTTTGTTGCTCCATGGATTGTAATTAGCTGGCAACACTCAGTGCTTTTAAGATTCCATTGGTACAAGTAGGAAATAGATCTGAAAACACACAGAAACCACTGGTGGAGTATTTTAGCCTTTGATTTTAGGTCACCATACATAGGACCACTTTGCTCACTGTAGTTTTACATCACATTTTCACCTTTAAGAATATGAAGTGTGCATGTAAGAAGCATATGTTACAAGATACATATTAAATGTATTCACTAATAGGCAAAAAACCTTGCAGTTTAAGAACGTATCTATAGCCAACAGATATTTCTATCAAATGTTAAAAAGCAGGGAAATTGGGCAGCTATAGTGAATGCACCAGGGGAGCAGGAGGCCTGACCTCCTCTCTGAGATATTGGACTGCCCTACACATTTGTCATAATGCAAACACAATTTGGGTTGGTCTTTCACACTTGCTGTGTAGCTTGGAAGAATTTGCTAACATGTGCCTCTGAGCATATAGTGAGAGGTGGCAACACATGCAGTCAGCCCAAATAACAGAAACAAGACATGTGCTGTGCTGATCTTGTTTTAGCAGGGAGAAAGCAACAATATTAAAACAGTTGATATCATTCAGACAGTCACTTTAAATATGTTTGATTTACTTGGCAATTTTAGTGAAGTTTCCTATAGTAAATCATTCTCTTTTGCTTCTGTTTCTGTGAATATGTGAAGTACAGCAACACTTTGCAACACTTAAAAAACTCAAAAAACAATTGTGGACTAACAGCACTGACTGTTCTGCAGAATAGTCTCCCATGGACATGAGTGTTTCAGTTTGCACAAGATAAAACAGTGGGAGGTGAAATATACTCTAGCAAAGTTCTAGGTGTGCTGTTTGTTTTTAATTGACCATGTCCACCTTTCCTTAAGTGGAGTAGTTTAAGCATAGCAGGCTGAACACATGCATCATGGGCAGGCCAAGGTTTTTCCCCCCAACAGCTAGGGTCATTGCTTAAGTAGTAACATGTTGTCATCAGTCTGATTTTATCTCCAACTGCAGTTCCAAATTCAGTTGTTAATGCACCCAAACTAGAAATAGAACATAACCTCCAATATGAAACACAAAAGGCTGTCTTCACCATCATATGACATTGACCAATAAAAAGGCTTTGAAATTAATAAAAATTAATTTGACACAGATTTCTAGGATGAATAATGAGACAAATATAATTTTCTAGGTAGATTCTCTGTAGAAACAATAGTAACACAGGAAAGAAGCAAAGTAAGAACACCAACAAACATACAAAAAATGTCCATCTCTAGAGATGCATTCCTGATTGCAGGTGTTGCCACCACTCACCATTATGCTCAGAGTCACATGTTACCAAATTCTTCCGAGCTACACAGGAAGTGGATTGGACTGTGAAAGACCAACCCAAATTGTGTTTGCATTTCGACAAATTTGTAGGGCAGTCCAATGTTTCGGAGAGGAGGTCAGGTCTCCTGCTCCCCTGGTGCATTTGCTATAGCTCCTCAATTTCCCCTGCTTTTTAAAGTTTGATAGAAATATCTGTTGGCTATAGATATGTTCTTAAACTGCAAGGTGGTTTTTTTTTTTTTTGCCTATTAGTGAATAAATAAAGAATTTACTTTTATCTTTGAAGCAAATCCTCGTAGCAACAAGGAGGAAACTGTAGGGCCTCTTCCAAGGGAATAAAATTGCTTCTCTGAATATAACAACATTCATCATAGGAGCTGCTGTTGGATTCATTGAAATTCATATGAGTGCTGCTAGTGGCCTGAAGTGTGTATGTCAGTCAATCCCTTAAGGAGAATGTTCTGGCACAAGTATGGAATGAAGTACTGGAACATCTAGTGATAATGTTTAAGCTAGAGATGAGCCACAATGTTTCAGAAGACATTTTTCTCTGAATTTCTGAGGTGTTTCTTTTTCTTACCTCTCATAGAAAAAGAAGGTAACTGCAGAATTTCCCCAAATTCTCCATTATGTTTTGTAGTGGCCATCTCCATCATCACCTCCAGTGTACTAGGTCTGGGGCAACACAGTTGTTGCTGTCACCAGTTGCAGCAACAGCAGCAAGAAAAAAAACACTTTAGGCAAGCCGTTGCCACTGCCAATGATGAGCCCCAACCCCAAGAATCTGTTAAATAATTTCTCCTTCTCCCATTAGTAGGAGTAGTGCTGGATTGGCTCAGCCAGTATATTTGCATCACACTGATCTTGTTGCTGCCTCACCCTTCCAGTAATCCACAGTGACGCCAGTGATGGAAAGTGACATAGATGCCACTGTCACCCCACCCACCCAATTTCTATTGACTTCTGGTGAAATTGGGTGAAATGGCCCTGCTAATTTCTCCCCCTTGTACACAAACAAGCACAAATAGGGTGCAGAGTTTCAAAAGGCCATTTTCAAAAGGGATGGGGGAGAAATTTGATTCAGTTTGCATTTAAAGCTGAATTTATCTAAGTCACACATTCTGAAACCAGAGCTTGGAAGTAACTCATTACATATAACGAGTTTCTTGTAATTTATTACTTTTTGAGGAATGAGTGGGTAACTTCATTACATTTTGCTGGTAATAGAATGAGTGGTCATTTCCTTACTTTTCAGCTGCAACTGTAATATTTCCATTATTACGTTTGAGCGTTACTTGGGGGGGAGCAGGGGAAGTCTTCTCCTCTGATTGGTGGATGAAAGACATGTGCCTCACACTGCATTTCTGCATAGCGTTGCTCTTCCCTCATGCTCTGTGTAACAAGGCAGGAGGTGGAAAGCTAGACGGTCATGGAGCAGAGAGAAACAAAATTGCTTCGAAAATGGACAGTGGAGGGAGAAAGCCGGAGGGCAAGAATAAAGGAGGAGATGGCAGAAGCAGAATGGAGGTGAAGAGCTGTGGAGGTGAGTGATGATGATATGTGTGTGTGAATTAGGGTTTCTGGATGGTGGATGTCTGCTCACCTGCCCCTCCTGCCTGCAAGTCAACACCCTCACTCGCCCTACCACCCCAACCCCTGCTCTCGTCCCCCACTCGCTCACTTGCCCTATTGCCTCCCACCCCTGCTGTCTCACCCTGCTTGCTCACTCACCCTACAGCCCCCATCCTCGCTCTCTTGCTGCCCCGCTCACTCATTCACTCACTCATTCACTCACTCACCCTTCTGCCCCTACCCCCTGCTCTCTCATTTTCATGGCAATACACAAAACAGTCAGAGAGAATTGAGAGTTCAAAGTGTAAAAAGGGAGAGAGAAAAACCCAGACTCCTCTTTGACTTTTTTCTGCCAGAGTTCTCATAATCTGTTGAAATTCATTAAAAATCAGCCATGTTCACAGAGTACCTGTAACAGTCATGGCTTCCCCCAGAGAATCCTGGGAAGTGCAGTTTGTGAAGGCTGCTGAGAGGAGACTGCTATTCTCCTGACAGGTCCAGTGGCCAGAGTGGCTTAACAGTCAGCCACTCAGATTGAAGCTCCGTGAGGGGAACAGGGCGTCTCCTAGCAAGTATCAGCACCCTTCACTAACTACACTTCGCAGGATTATTTGAGAGAAGCCATGACTGTCCAAAGTGAAATAAAGGCCTGGCGTTGATGTGGCCAGGAACAGCTTTGGTTTAAATTTGGGTGGGAGGCTACATGTACCTGCTGTAGAATAAAAAGGTGGGGGGAACCCTGAAAAGCAATGAACTGTTCACAATGTTTTCCTTTTGGAAAGGAAAGAGGCTTTCCCTCTGCCCAGTGCCCACCCAATCTCCTCCCCGCCCCTCCTCCTCCCTTCCCTCCCCCTCCCCCAGGTCAGTGTTGGACTACTACCTGGTAGACCAGGGTTTGAATCCTCACATAGCCATGAAGTTCACTGGGTGACCTTGGGCCAGTCACTGCCTCTCAGCCTCAGAGGAAGGCAATGGTAAAACCACCACTGAATACTGTTTACCATGAAAACCCTATGCATAGGGTCACCATAAGTCAGGATCGACTTGAAGGCAGTCCATTTCCATTTTCAAACATGATTGCATAGAAATAAATCCCACTGAACTCAAAAAGTATGCAAATGAGCAAACCCACCATCCCTTCTCCTCCCTCCTATCCCCTCTCTCTTGCCCCTTCCCTCTCCCTTCCTTTGCCCTTCCCTCCTCATCCCCATCCTCTTCCAATCCCCTCCTCCCCCTCCCCATCCCCATCCCGTTCCTCCTTTCTATGGTCAGTTTTACCTTTCCTAAGCATGATTGGATGGGAGTAAATCCCACTGAACTCAATAAACATGCAAATGATCAAACCAGTCCTTCTCCTCCCTCCCCCTCCTGCCTGCTCCCCTCCCCTTCCTCCCCTCCCTCCTCCTCCTCCTGCTGCCCTCCCCATCCCCTGTGGTCAGTTTCATCTATCCTAAGCATGATTGCAGGGGAGTAAATCCCACTGAACTCAGTAAGCATGCAAATGATGAATCCATTCTCAGCAAACCTGCACAGGATCCCATTTCTTACCTCCTGGATTAAAAAGCAGAGAAATTCACTAATAGGCAAAGAAAAAAGGGGCATTCAAGGGCAAACCATATGATTAATGTCATGTGTAGATTAAATTGGCCCTCAGTGGCTCTTTCTGCCTGCTTGTCTTGTCCCTGGTTCTACTACCCTCTGTGTGTGTGTGCTTATTTTTAATGTTTTAGGCTACTTAGATGTGCAGCAGCCAAGGCCAGCACATCGTAGTCAATTTTTTTTTTAAAAAAAGTAACTAAAATGTAAATGTAGTGATTACTCAAGTAAAAGTAATCAGTTACTTTCAGAGTAATTGTAATGTAACATTAGTTACAACTTTTTTGGGCCATGTAACTGTAACTGTAATTTATTACTTTTTAAAAGTAATCTTCCAAGCTCTGTCTGAAACAATATGCAAACCGAAATACAGCCATCTTTCAAAATTCACACTCTGATGCAGTTCTCCAACCAATGTTACAAAAATGCATACATTAGGGGTAAGTGTGCAAAAAATGAATATACTAGTGAAAATAACATACAAATATGCATTGTATAAGGAGAAATTGCTTGCAAAAATGTTTACTTTAGTCAAAACTGTATACAAAAATGTGTTTACTAGGAGAATCCACTATAATACTAAAGAATTTTCATGAGGATTTTTTTGGGGGAAATTACAAATTGGTGCAGAAATGTGGAGAACTGAATTTAAGGCCGCAAACATGAGAAATGGAGAAAATTGAAACAGAGATCTTTGCCTCCCTAATTTACACACTGCTCTGCATTACGTACAGGAAGAAATAGAGAATTTATTTTCTATTTCCCTTGAGGCTCACATTAGAATGTGTAGCCCATTGCTTTGGATAACTGTACAACAGGGCTGGCATCAGGATCAGAATCACTAGGCACTTGCTGAGGCTCATATCCCTACAGGGGTCCCATACAGGCTGACCTTTAGACGTTTGTGCAATTAGCACAAAGGTCTGTAGAAGGTTTCTAATCATGTTTGGTTTATGTTTGCACAGAGGTTTCAAAGCATATCCAACCAAATGTATTTATTTATCAGTGCATTTGTGAATCACCCAAGGGTGCCCAGGGCAGCATACAGCTAAAATTAAAACAACAAAATACATCAATAGATAAAACACATACAAATGCCAAAAAATATCTAAATCATAACAAAATGTTGTATTCGCACTGTGTGAGTGAGGTTCCACTTGTACAACAGGACTTCCCCTACTCTCCTCTCAACGCACACCCCCAAAACCTGATCCAGAGTTTCCCCCAACCTGCTAGAGGGAGCTTGTTTGGCAGCAGGGGTAAGCTTTATACAGCATGTAAAGAGAGAAGCGGTTGTGTGTTTTTGGTGTCAATCAGTAGTGTAGTGGCAAATTCAGAAGTGCAGGGTCCCTTCAAGTTAAGTCACAGCCATGCCCCTCCCATCTTTTTTTCTTTTTTGCTGCTGGGTTGAGAATGAAATCCTCATTAATGCCTTCTCCCACAACAACAGTATGAAAGGGAAGAGTGTTAGCTACTGAGAAGAGTCTTCTCAATGACTGACTCCTCTCCTTTCACTCTGATTGGCTCCAATCAGTAGGAAAGAACATGAAAGCCTATTAGAAGTCTCTTCTCAGTGGCTAACACACTCCCCTTTCATGCAGATTGGCTTGTAGGATGCAGGACCCTGCTGGGACCCTGCTCCCAAAAAAGAAAGGTGTCTAAGACCCTCTGAGTCCCTGGACGACTTCACCCCTGGTGTCAATAGATGTGTTGGTGAACTGCAATGACAGAGAACCCAAGTAAGAGGAAGAAGTGCCATTTCACATCTTGATTCAGAATAGCCAGCTGCATTTCTGGTTACAAATTTCTAATGATTTTATATGAAACTAGCTGAAAAGCAAATAGGATGTTCTATTAGAATGGGTCTAAATGTCATCTTTAAAAAGTAGTATCTGGAAATAGGTTCGGAGGCAGCGCATGTAGTCCTCTGACATATTATCCATGTGGAATTCTCTTAACTTAAATTGGCAAACACCCATCAAAGATGCTGAAGAAATGTTGATTTTATACCATCTGTTTAAAAGAAGCAAAGATGGCTGTGAAGAAAACAAAAGGTTCAAAGGGAGAAAGACAGATGGATACAAAATATGTACTTTGGCTGGCAGTACATTGTACCTGATGGAGTCTACTATTGTTTTTCCTTTCCTTTAAAAAAATGCTACATAGTTGGGAAACGTGGTCTAACACCCTGACAAAGGATTAGCACTTTGGAAAACTTAGGCGGATGAGCGCTATCAAAGTAGTGCATTGCAAAACCTCTGATAGGCAGTTGTCTGATACATATATGAGAGTGAATTTAATACCCATATCAGAGCAAGTACAGGCATACACAGTTGAGTAGTACAGTCAGGAAGGATGTCCAGTGACCTGACTTTGATAACCAGCTGGCAGCTCTCCAGCTAATGTTCATAAAGATTTCCAAACCACCCACCCACATAAGCTGCTGAGCATCACAGATAGAAAGCCCAGGCATTATCCCTCAGAATCTTAACTTCAATGTCATATTTAAAGCTTCATTCTCTATAATCTTCAGCCAATGTCTTCTGAAGTTTGCCATGGTCCTTAATGGAAGTTTAGCTCATTCTGTACTTGGACAGTATCTGAATGGAACAAGATTCAGCTAAACTAATTGGGAGAATATTGGGCTCACTGATATATGTTTGGCCTTCTAACAAACACAAGAAACCATGAGGTATACAGAGAAGGTTATTATGTTGTGTTGGGAGTAAAGCATCAACACATGTTACAAGTAATCTGAGCCGGGATGGGGGTGTGATAGATGGAAAGGCAATCTATTCTTCCCTCTGTTAAAGTGTTTGTTGCTTTTGCAGGCTTTGCTACTCCCCTTCCTCCTTTCTCTTCCTGTCTTTGTTCTCAGTTAGTTTGTAGTGGCTCCATGAGCACAGGCTATATGGCTGCTTCAACATGTGTGACTTTACCTCTTTGTCATAATGAACCTTTATTCTTTCAACTACCAGTCTTAACAGTCCAGTTATTTCTCCACTCCACTGCAAAACTTTAAGATGTTGATGGCTAGAGAGGAACCCATGCTTATGGCAGTGGCACACAGAAATATGCCTACTGCCATTTTTATTACATTTGTTCTGATTTTCAGGACATGCCAAAATTGTTTCTTGGTGGCTATGCATATAGACGCCAAGTGGAGATGCCAATTTAGTATCAACCTTTCTGTGCAATCTCAGCTGGGTTGCCAGAGGTTCAGTAATTATGAAGTGGTGACTTACCTAAAGCTGCTTAGTGGTTTCAGGGACTTATAGCTCATAACTCACACCATTAACCACATACTTCTTATGACCTTAAAACAGTACTTCTGCAGTCCTCAGTGCCCTCTTTCAGTGGCAGATAGTAGCACTGGCAAAGAGTTGATCAGCGTTGGGACAAACTTGTTATTGCATATGCATAATGGGAGACAGATACATACTGCACAGTTGCTCCCCTTCAAAGCCACCATCTGGACACACTTTAGGGCTATCTCTCCTTCATCAATTACATCTGTTTGATGTGGCACCTCAGGTCTCAGCTGGTGGTTTCTCTCTGTAGCCTTTTTCTCCCCAAGGCTGGAGAATACAGGTGTTAGTGGCAATTTGAGCAGCAAATAATCTGCCTACAAGAGCATCTCATAAGGATGGAGGGGGATTTGGTGACTTTGTTTTGTTTTAGTAAATAAAATAGAGAAACTGGGGACATGATGATTTACTATTAGACAGCCATCCACAGCTAAGAACAGCTGCTGCAGATACTATTTCTTTTCCCTCTGTGCTCGAGACAGGTAGAAGTAGGAAAGTCAACATTTTCAAGAAACTGCACAGATTAGTTTGCATACCTTTAGGCACATACACTTTAATAGTGTAAGCCAACCCAACCTGGTGCCACCAGAAGTTGATGGACTCTAACTTCCATCAGCTCCAAAACATCTGAAGGGCAACAGATTCAGAAAATATTGTGTAAGCAATCTTCGTTGCATGTCTTTATTGTGTCTATAGCAGAGCTTGGAAAAGTTACTTTTTTGAACTACAACTCCCATCAGCCCCAGCCAGCATGGCGCTGGCTGGGGCTAATGGGAGTTGTAGTTCAAAAAAGTAACTTTTCCAAGCTCTGGTATAGTGTGTTTAGTGCAAATGTTTCTTATACTATATACTGGTGAAGTTCAGAGTTATGGCTCCGATCCTTCCCTGCAGGGGTGGTGGACAGATTAAGATGGTCCACCCCAGAGCCTAATGGAATCCACTGGATTCCTGAATGCCCTGGGGGAGTTCCCAGTAGATAGAGCAGGTGACCCTGTTGAAGCCCTTGTCACACTGTGGAACAGTGAGGCGCGTCGGGCTGTTGACACGGTTGCCCCTGAGCACCCGCTCCAGCATTGTGGGGCCCAGTTTGCACCTTGGTACACCAGTGAGCTAAGGGCAATGAAACATGCTGGATGATGGCTAGAGCGCAAGTGGCGAAAGACATGCTGTGAGGCTGATCAGGCACGAGTAAAACATAACTGTGCCTACTGTGTGGTGGTGAGGGCAGCAAAGAAGGCCCACTTCTCTGCCTCCATCTCATCCTCAAGTAGCCGTCCGGTGGAGCTTTTCCATATTGTCAGGAGTCTGTTGACATCAACTCCAGGAAATGGAGTTTTAGACCCTTTGGAGGTCCACTGTGAATTGTGTGCTAGGCACTTTGAGGGTAAAGTTGCTCGCCTCCATAGCAGTCTTGATGCCCCCTCTACATCTACTGTAGTCCCCAATGAGGTGTCCAGTGCAAAGTCTGCTGCAACTTCTTGGGAACGGTTTCAGTTGATGCGGCCTGATGACGTGGGCAAGGTGCTTGCGATGATGCAGCCAGCAACGTGTCCTCTCGACCCTTGCCCTTTTTGGCTTATTAAAGCTTGCTGAGGGGGTTTGACCGAGTGGATCCAGAGTGTGGTCAATGCATCATTGCGGGAGGGAGTGGTTCCAGGTGCCTTGAAGAAGGCGGTGATCCGACCACTCCTGAAAAAGCCCACCCTGGACCCATTGGTTTGTGACAACTACGGACCGGTTGCAAATACGCCCTTTTTAGGGAAGGTGATTGAGAGGGTTGTGGCGCAGCAACTGCAAGTACTCTTGGATGAAACAGATTATCTTGACCCATCCCAGTCTGGGTTCAGGCCTGGTTACGGGACTGAATCGGCCTTGGTCGCCCTGATGGATGACCTTTATTGGGAGAAGGACAGGGGGGAGTGTGACTCTGTTATGCTTACTTGATCTCTCAGCAGCTTTTGATACCATTGACCATGGTATCCTTCTGGGCTGACTTGGTGAGCTGGGTATTGGAGCAACTGTTTTACAGTGGTTCCGATCCTATCTCCCAGGTCGCTCTCAGAGAATAGCATTGGGTGACTGTCTTTTGGCCCCCTGGTGGAATGCAACAAAATACTTTGGTGTTCACCGATACTACTTCCTTATGAAATTGATGGAAATGTTGATGGGTTGGACCTATCTTACAGTTTGGAGCAGCAAGTCAGGTCGGAACAGGGTTTAGGTCAAAGGTCACCAATTATGGGCCAACGGGCCAACAGTGGGAAAAGATGCAAGGATGCAAGTCACTTTCCTTCTGTAATTTAGAATGTGTAAATGCGTATAATTTGAGAGGTAAAAACACTGTGGAAGTAGACTCACCACTTTTTGTTCAGCTGCAAAATCTTTCCAGGATTGTACTCAGGAGAAACTAGTTCTGCCAGTTTTCAGCAGATACAGATTGTCTAGTGCCTGTGGCACAGAGAATCTATCTTCTCTCAGTTCCTGGAGCAGTTTTTCACGGTTTTTTTAAAAAAAATAATTGTTTTAGATAAGGTGCTAAATGAACTTTGCATATTGAATAAATGTACAAGAGGTGCTTTAAACAATAAAAATGTATAAAGCCTCCCTGCACAAAGTCAGGAGAGGTGAGCGAGAGAAAGAGATAAAAGGCCACAGCTTGCATGCAAAAGTTTCAGGTTCAATCGCTGACATGTCCAGGAACAGTTAGGAAAGACTCCTGTTTGAAACCCTGAAGGGTTGCTGTCAGTCAGAGGAAGTAGATGGACTAGTCTAATGATGGAGTTATGTCTGCTGTCCTTAAACAGGCAGTAGCACTTTCATTTCAGAAGAAACCCCACCCTATGGTCTGTTACAACAACTGCTCAGTCTCAAATAACCCCTTTGGGGTTAGGTGAAGAGCGTGGTGGTGGAGATGTTACAGGAGTGCTGCACAACCTATACTCTGGACAAGAGGCTACTGTAAGGACAGAATATGGAGAAATCAATTGCTTCCCAGTCAGAAAGGGTGTGAGATCACCCTATTTCTTTAATCTATGCGCAGAACATATGATACAGAAAGCAGGATTGGACCAAGATGAAGGAGGTATGAAAATTGGAGGGAGAAATATCAATAATTTAAGATATGCAGATGATACCATACTACTAGCAGAAACCAGTTATGATTTGAAACAAATGCTGATGAAAGTTAAAGAGGAAAGCACAAAAGCAGGACTACAGCTGAACATCAACAAGACTAAAGTAATGACAACAGAAAATTTATGTAACTTTAAAGTTGACAACGAGGGCATTGAACTTGTCAAGGATTATCAATACCTTGGCACAGTCATTAACCAAAATGGAGACAATAGTCAAGAAATTAGAAGAAGGCTAGGACTGTGGAGGGCAGCCATGAGAAAACTAGAAAAGGTCCTCAGATGCAAAGATGTGTCTCTGAACACTAAAGTCAGGATCATTCAGACCATGGTATTCCCGATCTCTATGTATGGATGGGAAAGTTGGACAGTGAAAAAAGCGGATAAGAGAAAAATCAACTTGTTTGAAATGCGGTGTTGGAGGAAAGCTTTGCATATACCATGGACTGCAAAAAAGACAAATAACTGGGTGTTAGAACAAATTTAACCAGAACTGTCACTAGAAGCTAAAATGCTGAAACTGAGGTTATCATACTTTGGATGCATAATGAGAAGATATGATTCATTAGAAAAGACAATAATGCTGGGAAAAACAGAAGGGAGTAGAAAAAGAGGAAGACCAAACAAGAGACGGAAGGAAGCCGCAGACCTGAACTTACAAGATCTGAACAGGGTAGTTCATGACAGATGCTATTGGAGGTCACTGATTCATAGGGTCACTATAAGTCGTAATCAACTTGAAGGCACATAACAACAACAATGTTCAGATACAGTTTTGTGATTGATTCAACCTTGGTCACCCTAATGGATGACCTGTATCAGGAGCAGAGCACAGGGGCTGCAACTCTGCTTCTCAGTTTCTCAGCAGTTTTTTTATACCATTGACCATGGTATTCCACCTGGACTGACTCTGTGAGATGGGTATTGGAGGCACTGTTTCACAATGGTTCTGCTCCCACCAACAGGGTAGTGTCCAGAGAATAGGTCCGGGGAACTGAGTTTTGACCACATGGTCCTTGTACTATGGCAAGGCTAAGGAACTTTTTTGACTCCACAGGCCAGTTCCCTTATCTGGATCTGCCTTGTGGGCCAAATTTGATAGGCGGGTGGGGACACCTACCTGCAACCACATGACACCTTTGTGATGATGGATGCCACTCAGTCAAAATCCCTTGTGCCTCTCTCTTAAATTTCTGTGATTGGGAACTTAAAGGGGGAGGGAGGGACACTTGGAAGAGACTTTAAAACAACCTCCATGCTCCTGTTTGAGCAAAGCCTTTGCAAAAACTCTGCTTGAAATAGCTCATATGTGTGTGCTGTTTCAAAGGGGGCTTTTGCACAGAGCTTTAATCCCTGCTCATCAAATGGTGAGTGGGGGTTAAAACCTCTTGCCTTGGCACCGTGTGAAACAATATGAGAATTGAAACACAGCCATCCTTTGAAATTCAAAGTTATCTAAACTTACAATGCAGTTCTCCAACCCAACAATGTTTACAAAATGCATATATTTGGGGAAACTGTGAAGAAAAATGAATATATGCATGAAAATAACATGCAAAATGTATTATATTAGGAGAAATTGCTTGTGAAAATGTGTACCTTAGTCAAAACTTCACACATAAATGTGCTTATTAGGAGAAATTCACACTAAAATGCTGAAGAATTTTCATGAGAATTTTTTTAAAAAAATTGCAAACTGTTGCAGAAATGTGGAGAACTGAATTTAAGGGAAAAATGAGAAACTGAAAGAACTGAAATTGACAAATCTTTCCATCCCTATCTGTGAGTATGCTCACTGAATTCAATAGGACTTACTTCTCAGTAGACATGGTTAGGATTGTGCTGTTAATCAGCAGTTGAATCAGTGACAAGGTAGTCTATCAACACTGCTCATTGTATGGGAGAACAATATAGCTGACTCCTATTTTTAGGTAAGTTAGTATGCATTTACTTTTGCCTTCTTATGTAGTCATAGCTGGTGAAACCATAGGCTCCATGCTGAAACACTGCCTTCCCTGGAAGAAAAAGAGGGAAGGGGTCAGAAACTTGCATTTATTTATTTATTTCTATTGATGTTGGTTAAACAGTTTGTGTCCTGCCTGAGCGAGTCGAAGACAGATGCAGACACATGAGTGTGCTTTTCTTTAATGGATTTAGTAGAAAGTTTCAGTTCAGAGCACTTCATGAATCAGCTTACAGATTACATAGGATTCAGCATCATTACTAGGGATAGCCAGGCATGACTACACTGCACTAAGACATTGTTGCAGCAATTAGACACACCTTCTTACCAGCCTTAAGTAAGGATGGGCTGGCTCCCTACTTACATGAGGAAAGTGTCAATGTTGGGAGAGCATGCGCACATGAGCGCTCCTCCTCAGAGGGAAGTGGGAACTCTTTGGGCCTGCTGGCACCACAGCCTACATGTTCAAGGTGAGAGTGGTTGGACTACTTTGGCAAAGTCCTCCTCCTCTGCAGGAGGGCTGCATGGCAGCAATGGTGGGGTGAGTGAGGAAGAGGGGTGAAGAGAAGGTGGAGAGACTTCCTGACCTGGCAGTGTCTCCTCAGTGGTAACTGGATTTACGGGGGTAGATCTGTCACTGTCAGCAGCGTGAGAGCCTTCAAGCTCAACCACATCTGGAGACACGTCACTAGTGCCTTTGCCCAAGTGTAAGTCTGACTCATCATCATCATTACTCCACGTCCATTCCACGAGGCTCATGACAGTTTGTAACTTTTTGGTATTCCCTATATTTGCTGATGCTTGAGGAATTCGATCTTTGCAAATTCCAGTATGAACTGAAGTAACCTTCACCTCCCAGATTAATTTGTAGACTGGAATTTAGGTTATCACCTGGATTTCACACTTCCTAAATATTCTAGTGCAGTTCTTGGCTCAAATAATAACAACAACAATAGAAGTGCATATTTTGAGATAACATAAATTTAAAAATACATATTCAGATATGCAAAATTATGTTTTTATTTATTTTTATTTATTTATTAAACTTATATACCGCCCAACTAGCAATAGCTCTCTGGGCGGTGAACAACAAAAATACAATAAAATGAACAATATAATACAATAACAATAAAGCAATCGAAATCAATAACAGCAAACATAACAAGAAAATAAATTAAATTAAGTTAAAATGCAAGAAGTTAAAATGCTTTGGGAAAGAGGAAGGTTTTAACTTGGCGCCGAAAGAATAACAATGTCTCAAATGTTTTACATTTTTGTTGATTAATATGGAAATTGGACAAAACAGACTTATAGGTGAACCCATGCAAAATTAACACAGACTGAAAATAAACTGATTTGTCCATCCCTAGCAAAGCCACACTAAATAAATAAATAAATATCCAGCTATAAGAAGTTTGGCTTGGCTCCTTAAGTCATTAGAGGGATACAGATAATGGCGGATCAACTGGTAAGCATGTGTTCATTGGCCTGATTTGCCTCTTAGGTTGCAAGCTGTATAACATCACTGGCTTAGGTTATGTCTGGCCTTCTGTTTCCTGTCTAAGTTTGGGTTTGCATGAGAATATTTCCGGCAACCATGCCACCCTTCCTTTGTCATCATCATACAATTCAAAGAGTCTGGCAATTTGTTAAATATCCAAAAGATACAAAGAAGTGTTTCATTATCAGCACTTCTGAGAGCAGCAAGCTCTGAAGAAAGAAATGTCCTATTGGTAGCTATTCCTTATTGCAGAACCATAGGTGACATTTGCTCAGTGCATCAGCATGACATCCACAAACCAAAGTATTATTCATAAAACCAACTTGATTGTATAACTCATCAGCATAATGAATGCCTGAAGTGGGCAATGTATTCAAATTATAATTGACGTAAAAAGGGAAAGGAGATCAATAGCCCCAGAGAAATGAGTGAGTCATTTGAAAATACCATTGATTGTCCTGCAATCTTGAAATCACTTACTCAGATGCACTCCCACTGCAGTCATCAGCACCTTGATCCAGAACCCCTCAGGCTCTCTGAGGCACACAGAGAACATCATGCCCTCAGGGTATAACTCATATCTTGCAATTTTCACATACAAAGGGATGCTTATGTTGCTCTGGTTTCTCCCCTGAAATAAGTGGAACAGATCTTGTAGGAGATGGAGCAATGTGAGGACTCTGGAGCTCCTGGTACCAACAAGAAACTGCATGTTCATTACTCATGGATATTTTGGAGGGGGGTGAGGGATCTATTTATTTTAATTCTGACATGTATATCCCACCTTTCTTCCATCATGGAACCCAAGGCAGGATATATGTCGTTCCTAGGTGGTCTCCCATCCAGGCACTGACCAGACTCAGACTGGCTTAGCTTCAGCAGTGGGGTGGTCTCACATATCTTCAAACAATACCCTGGGGGAGGAAACTGCTTGAAACTGAGAAATAGGAACTTGAGTTCGTGCTTGAGGTAAGAATTAAGCAAGGGACTTTCTGCTTAACATTTAGCTCATGTTTTATAAAGATGAAAATAATAATAATATTTAACCACTATATTACATAACACCAGCAACTTTTACCAAACCAGCTCTAAAAGCTCTCTCTAAGAATCTATGTAGAGAAAGTTTTTAACACATCGTCGTCGTCATCATCAACAACATACAAGCAACCTCAAATTTCAACAGTTCTGTAGTCTTTAGGAGTTTGTTAAAGTATTCTCTAAGCATGGCACTTCAACCTCACATCTTATATATATAAAATAGCATAACCTCCAGTATAAAACACAAAAGGCTGTCTTCACCATCATATGACATTAACCAATAAAAAGGCTTTGAAATTAATAAAAATAAATTTGACACAGATTTCTAGGATGAACAATGAGAGAAATATAATTTTCTAGGTTAGATTCTCTGTAGAAACAGCAGTAACACAGGAAAGAACCAAAGTATGAAGAACACCAACAAACATACAAAAATGTAGTTCTCTATCTTTGGAGATGGCAGGTGTTGCCACCACTCACCATATGCTCAGAGGCACATGTTACCAAATTCTTCTAAGCTACACAGGAAGTGGATTGGACTGTGAAAGACCAACCCAAATCGTGTTTGCATTTTTACAAATTTGTAGGGCAGTACAATATCTCAGAGAGGAGTTCAGGTCTCCTGCTCCCCTAGTGCATTCACTATGCTCAATTTCCCTGCTTTTTAAAGTTTGATAGAAATATCTGTGGGCTGTACATACATTCTTAAACCGCAAGGGTTTTTTGCCTATTAGTGAATATCTACTTAGTTATAGTAATATGTATACTGTATATTATTGTTTTCCTGGAGAAATGAAATAGCCCCCAATATTAGTAAATGTAGTAACTTTGATTGTACACTACTGGTGCAATCCAGCCACATAACCACTTTTCAGCTGCACCATTCTCACTGAGAAAGAGTTAATAGCATGCTTATGGAATAAGGAAGAACTTACTCTGCCCTGTAATCTGTAGCCACATGATGCCCTCCCAATGTTGGTGGACTCCAGCTCCCATCAGCCCCAGGCAGCATAGCCAATGGTCAGGGATGATGGGAGTTGCAGTCATCTGTAAGGTACCACATTGGCTATTCCTGCCTATAATGAAAAATACAGCCATCATTTTCACAGATCCCAAACTGGCCCTGAACATAGAGATCACAACTATCAAAATTTCATGCTAATTACTAAGAGTTTTTGTACTTTCACACAGAGAGGCCTGCACTGCAGCAAAATCATCCGGGGAATAGAAGTCCCAGGAGCAATATAAGGCTGTATCCACACTACTTTAATAACTTTGTTAAGGAATGCTACAAAGAACAAGAGAAACAAGACAATCCGCCCCCCTCCTTCCCATGGCCAGTAACATTTTTTATGCTCTTACAAAGAGAAGTATGTGACTTACATCTTTAAGTTCAAGACTGGCTATTCGGGAGCCAGGACACAGACATACAAAGCTGAATTCACTGTTTTGGTATCTGGTCGATTTATTTTGCAGATGTCCTTGCAAGGTGGTTAACACATACAATAACAAAACAAAATACAAAAAAATACAAATTATTAAAATAACATTAAAATAGCAACAAACAAACAAACGAACAAACCACAAACCACACACCAGGATGAACATATTTGGGGATGTTGTTTACCTTTACCAGATAATGATGGGGAAGATAAGGTGATATCTAATTGTGACCACCCATTTGGGCAAAAGACTTTCACTTACACAAACAGGACTTCACCTTCATCTTCTTCCTCCTGCAACCCTCATGCACGCCCAAAGTCTGCTCTGGAGGGTTGGGGGGCTGCTGGCACTTGCTGGCGAAACACTGGATATTGTCCATGGAGTATATGAATAATGGTCTCAGGGTCCATTACTTGTCAATTGCATTTCAACTCCATGTTTTCACTGGCCTGGTTTGCACAATATGACAAACAATGGCTTACCAGGACTGCAGAAATGTGCTAGCTCCCAGAAGGGAGCTCTCATCTGCTTTACTTCTCCCCAGTTCTTTAAGCTCAGCATCGCATGATAGCTAAGCCAATATTTTTCTTAGTGTGTTGTCCAAACCAAGGATTGTGGTTAAGCTCTTTCCTCCTTAACAACAATCTAGCAAAGGTTTGGCTTGCCATTTCATGCAAAATCAGCTCTGTTGCTGATTCATAGCAGGAAAAAAAGACTTTTATTTTAATGAAGGCAGAAACAAACATGTGGATCTGAAGTGCAAGGTGAAGGTACAGCAGAGTATGAAAGCTAGAAATAAATTCTCCACTGGATTTATCTATCATGTTTCTATGACAGGCCTGTAATAGGAGCATATTTTTGTTATGGTCACAGTGACATACATCATAATTGGATGTTTCACTTGATTCTCTGTCTTTGACAAGTAACTATAAGGTGTAACGTCCTGATTGGCCAGCCTGAGTAAAACTTGTAAATCATGACAAATAGCAGCGCTGTGTATATGCTGAGTGTGACTCATCTTGAGAGGCAGAACGTTCACATAACTGATATGTTGCAGTTGAATGAATGGCTTTTAACCAGCTCTGTCACAAGGAGTAAACTGCAATTTCTTGGAAAGCAGCAGTGATGCACAATTATTTCATGGAGCTCCATCCTGATTTTTAGCAGACATTAACTAGGGAAAGCACTTGCATTTTCAGGCAGAATTTTGTTATACAGACAATCAACATCTAGTTCAAGTTGGGAATAGCCCAAGTATCTGAATATTGTGTTGGGTTTAACCTTCATTCTGACTGTTAAAAAAAATCACACTTGCCTCACTGTCTCTCAGACCAACCTATCTCACAGGGTTGTTGTGAAGGTAAAATCAAGGGAGAGACCCATGTTTGTATGCCACCTTGAGCTATTTGGAGTAAATGTGGAACATAAAAATAATAATAAAATAAAATAAGTCAGGATGTTTTGTATACCCCTTTTCTGCGTATACTGCACTCAGAATGGTTCTAAGATAATAAACTAACAATAATACTACTCCTAGCAACATACAACAATAAGCATCACTACAAATGCAAAAGAAAATTAAATCAAAACTAGCAAAATCACAATCAACATCAATAATGAATGCATACACTACTGTTCAATACCTAACTTTGCTATGAGGGTCAATTTGCATACTTTGTGTTTTTCAGTCACCTAGCATGGGCATTGTCATGAGAGTCAATCTGCCATGTATGAAGAAAAGCCCAGCTGGAGCAGGCAGTCCAACATTCTGTTCTTAGACAACCAGATGTTTATGGGAAACCCATCAGCAGAACATGAATGCAATAGCCCTGTTCTGCTCATGATCCCCATCTACTAATATTCAGGGGCAGCTGCAAAAAAGACCACCCTAATGACTGAGGGCGGTGGGGAAGGTGAGGAGCAGGAGAACAAGTCTCAATGGTAGGAAAGCAGCTTATTATATGAAATACCCTAAGCTTACCATATGCAACCATTCTTCAGGGGTGGCTATAAAAATGAATATTTAAACAATAAATCAGAAACAAAACCTTAAAAATGCATACCATTATACTAAAATCTATAATACTCTGTTGTAAACATTGTACATAGTTCAATACTGCAAATTAATCACTATCGTGTGCCTCTTACATAAAAGGTTAAAAATGTACAGAGTATTAAAGTAAATGAAACTAATACATGATAATAGTACTTGGTGAGCTTCCCCAAGGACAATGAAGAATGCATCCCACTAAAATGAGATGAGTTGCGTTTGATTTGGATTGGACCCAACTTTACGTTTGGGTCAACTCTGATCTTCAAGCTTTGTCAAGTTCTTGATGTCATCAAGAACACAATGACCTGGTTCACATGACATAGTAAGCCAAACTATGGTTTGACAAGACTGCATGAACGTGTTGGCTCCCAGAGAGGCAGCCACTTTACTCCTCTCTGGTTCTTTTGACTACTGCACCATGCTGAGCTAAACTAAGCTAAGGTTTGGTTTCGCACATCCTCTGAACCGGGACTTGTGGTTAAGCTCTCTCCACACTAACTATGAACTGTAGCCAGGGTTTGTTCTTGGATAGCACAATAATTTGATGAAGATCATAAGTAATGGAAAAATTATTATATACAAACAATAAGCAAAAACATTCTTTTATAAAGCTATAAAGGTTTATAATATTTTAATAAGTTTAGTAGCCAGCCCGAATCCTTTAGAGCTGCCACTAGAACATGATGCAGAAAGTACAGTACCTATGCAAGTACCTATGCAATGCCTATGCAAATACCTGTGCAATACTGTAATGCCTATGTCATCCTGTGTCATCCTATGTGTAACCTCCTGATCGGTAGATGCTATTGCCCCAAAATGTACAAAAACCCAAGGCAACCAGTGCCATGTTACTGTTCTCCACTCACTGACCAAGCATATGCTTGTCATCCAATAAAGGCCTACCTTTTTGCTGCAAACGTGTATTCTT
Source organism: Rhineura floridana (assembly GCF_030035675.1). NCBI lineage: Eukaryota > Metazoa > Chordata > Lepidosauria > Squamata > Rhineuridae > Rhineura > Rhineura floridana. Next base: position 76,380,607 of record NC_084486.1, on the reverse strand, counting down.
CCATTTTACTCAAGGACCCCCAGTCCAACGAACTACAAAATTCCCTGTCATAAGTAGGCCAATGGAGGCCGATGAAGTAAAATCAGATTTAAATAATCTATTGTGGATAACAAAGAAAAGAGCAAAGTATTAGAACGGATCAAGTAATGTGATAAACACCTGCTTAAATACATGGAATAAGTATAAGAAAGCATTGGCACCAGGTACCAGACATTTCCCCAACTGCATCAGTTTTTACATGAAAGATTTAATCCAAGGCATAGGTTTGGAAGGTTTCAGGATGGGGAAATCTGAGACCTAAACTTATATGATATTTGGGCATATACATCTGCACCTATGAACAAGCAATGAATAGGTTATAATTTACAATATAAACCCCCACCTATTCCCATTCACTTGAATAAGATCTTATTTAAATAAGGTAGAACAAAGACAGAGCATAGATAGAAATAATGGAAAAGATACTGCTAATGAAAAAAAGAAAAAACCTTTTCCAAAAATTTAAAAATGTTGGTAGAATGCCAAAATAGATATGATTCTGTTTTACAGTGTAAGGAAAAAATGGTCCAAGGATTTTACAACAGGAGATTCCAGACGATATCTGGAAATATTTATACAGTGAAGACTGATAATGTTCAGTAGCTACAAATTATAAAGAAAATTGTGTAAAGCTGGAAGACTAATGGCTCTTCCAGACATACAATTTATAGTGTGATGGCTTTTTATTTTGTTTTTGTTTTGTGTTTTTTATTATTATTTAAAACCTGGTATTCTGGACTTCTGTTCATGAGGGAGATTAGACAGCAGGAACTTCTTAAGTTCACAAGTTTGTCTGAGTTATGGATAATGTTCTGTCATAAAAGGCCAGTGAGGGGGAAAAGGTACAAAATAGACATTGCTCAAACCATACTCCCCAAACACCGCACACAATGCAGGAAATTGCACCAAACAGCTTCCATACAATGAAAATATTTCAGAACTATTCTGGATTTTGCACAAATGGCAGATTCTTTTTGTGACAGAACAAAAAGTGGTGTGACAACTGCAATATTCCAGAATAGCAGTGGCATGATAATGTTGGCATATAGAAGCATGCAGAAAAATCCAGAAAGAAACAGGAGCTATAGTGCTATCAATGGTATGTCTGGAAGGGCCAAGCGGTAAAAGGAAAATAATAGGCCCAATGATACTTGGAAAAACAGCAAATGGAAGTAAATAGTTTTGGGAAGATGAAAAGAGGGATTTTTAGCTTCTGTTGTGGGGGCATAAGACTGCAGTTCTGAGGTCAAATAGAAATATTCACTAATAGGCAAAAACAAAAAAAACTTGTGGTTTAAGCACGTACCTATAGTGCACAAATATTTCTATCAAACTTTAAAAAGCAGGGAAATTGGGCAGCTATAGTGAATGCACCAGGGGAACATGAAACCTGACCTCCTCTCTGAGATATTGTACTGCCCTATAAATTTGTGAAAATGCAAACACAATTTGGGTTTGTCTTTCACAGTCCAATCCACTTCCTGTGTAGCTTGGAAGAATTTGATAACATGTTCTTAAACTGCAAGGTTTTTTTTGCCTATTAGCTGGTATAGCACAATGGGGAAGACAGCCTAGCTGGGAGTCCAGAGTCTGTGAGTTCAAATTCCCGCTCGTGTCTCCTGGTTGTAAAGGGCCAGCTAAAAGTCACCCCCACAGTGAGTGGCTCAGGGGTTACGTGCCCTGCCACCTGTGCAGCCATGGGCAAGGTCCATAGTCCGAAGGATCCCAGTTGCCCCCCAGCTGGCAGTTGTGGACAAGGAAGGGGCTGCCTTGTGCAGCTGTGGCAAGCTGAGCAGGCCCTAGCCAGCTGGGGAGGACTAACCTCAGAGAGAGGCAATGGTAAACCCCCTCTGAATACCACTTACCATGAAATCCCTATTCATAGGGTAGCCATAAGTCAGGATCGACTTGAAGGCAGTCCATTTCCATTTCCATTGAATTTTTCTGCTTTTTAACCAAGGAGGTAAGAAATGGGATCCTGTACAAGTTTGCTGAGAATGGATTGAACATTTGCATGCTTATTGAGTTCAGTGGGATTTATTCCTCTACAATCATGCTTAGAAACTGACTGGGAGGGAGGGAGGGAGGGAGGGCTGGAGTAGGCAGGGGAAGAAGAAGAGGGAGGGGAGGAAGGAGAGGAGAGGGGAAGGGGGAAAGGTAGGTCTGATCATTTGCATTCTTATTGAATTCAATGGGATTTACTCCTGCACAATCATGGTTAGGATAGGTAAAACTGACCATGAGGGAGGAGGGGGGGAAGGAAGAGGAGGGGGAAAGAGAAAGGGAGGGGAGAGGGGAGCAGAAGGAGGGTATTGGAAGGGGATGGGGAATGGGAGGGAGGGCCAAAGGAAGGGGGAAAGAAGTGGCAAGAGGGAGGGGATAGGAGGGAGGAGAAGGGAGGTGGGTTTAATCATTTGCATACTTTTTGAGTTACATGGGATTTGTTTCCATGCATACTTTTTGAGTTAAATGGGATTTGTTTCCGTGAAACCATGTTTAGGATAGGTAAAACTGACCTGGGGGAAGTGCAGGTAGGGGAGGAGAAGGGGAGGAGGTTGGGTGGGTGGGCACTGGGCAGAGGGGAAGTCCCTTTCCTTTCCAAAAGAAAAAACATTGTGAACAGTATCATTGCTTTCCCCCCACCTTTTTAGTCTACAGCAAGCACAGGTACCCTCCCACCCAAATTTAAACCAAAGCTGTTAGTGACCACATCCTCACCAGAACTTTATTTCACTTTAGACAGTTTTTGTTTCCCCCAAAGAATCCTGGTAAGTGTAGTTAGTGAAGGGTGCTGAGAGTTGCTAGGAGATGCCCTGTTCCCCTCTCATAGCTTCAGTCACAGCATCTGACTGTTAAACCACTCTGGCCCTGGACCTCTGTCAGGGGAATAGGAGTCTCCTCTCAGCACCCTTCACAAACTACACTTACCAGGATTCTTTGGGGAAGCCTTTACTGTCTCAAGTGAAATAAAGGTCTGGTGTGGGTGTGGCCCTCTGATTAACTAAGCCCAGCAGCTGTGAGTCTGGCTTTTAGAACATTGACAGATTATTCTTACTGAGTATGCCCAACATTATATTGAGTTCAATGTAAAATTTCTTAAATTAATTAAAATCAGCCAGGCTTTTTTTAAAAAACTTTTAAACTGTAGAAGATGAAGGTCAGAGTATGGGGCAAGGTCAGTAGTAGGTTTACAGGCACTCAATGAACACAGATGATTTTTAATGAATTTCAACAAATTAAGAGAACTCTGACAGAAGAAACGTCCAAAATGGGTCTGGTTTTTCTCTCTCTTTTTACACTTTGAACTCTCGATTTCACCATTCCTTCACTCAGTTTGGAGATGTCATTTTGGAGTCTTCATAATCTCTTTTCATTTTAACTCTGAACAATTTAGTATCATCAGCAAACGTTGCCACCTCACTACTGTACTATCCTGGGTTTGGGAAAAAGTACTCATTGTGTGAAGAAACCTTACATTGTGCCTGCCCTAATACCAGGAAGCAGCAGGAGTCAGCAGAACTTCAATGGTTGCATTTATTCATAATAAAGTGAACAGCATCTCAGCAAAGCATAGTAACTAGGGCTGGGCCTTACCACCCAATCAAAGAGTAAGACTAAGGAAATGCTTCCAACTGGTTCTAACCAGTTCCAACAGAGGGAAGAGGAGTTTCACTACAGGTAAGGCATGTCTCTTGAAGAAAGAGGTGACACACTCTACAACTACTCACCCCTAACTCTAGATAGCTTATGAACAAATTAAAAAGCACAGGTCCCAATACTGACCCTTCTGGGACTCCACTTTCTACATTCCTCTATTGGGAGAACTGTCCGTTTATTCCCACCCTCTGCTTCCTGTTGCTTAACCATGTGTGTGTTTTAACATATTGTAAAATTGAAATGCTTCCTAGGAAGTGATTAATAAATAAATGAATAATGACGTAATAAAAATGGATTCGTGTTTCAATCCCCTTCTTATGTTGCAATGTCTCTTAACACACTGATAGCAGAAACTGTAGAGATGAATAACGTTTAAAACCACACAATACTTTGGACTCTGTGTATTATTGCCAATGCCTTGCTTATTTTTGAACCAATAAAAGTATATGCTGTAGTTTGACCACAAATTAGTGATCTTTTATATAACAGGAACAGAATAGTTGAGTGAGATCCTGTAAATCTGTTCTTCTGTGTTACTATAGCCAACATATTTCAGTCCTTTCTGGCCTTAAAGTTGTTATGGAAATATGCAGAGATACTCAGCATCTAACTAAGTTGGAGGCACAATGTCCAGACTTGGGTATTGGTCTCATGGCTCAGGAGAGAGAGCAAAGAAAAAGATGTCTCCTCTCTTCTTGGACAGTAGAAGAAGAAGACAAAGGAAGGAGGAGCGGGTAAGTTTCCCTGAGCATATCAGTTTACAATGGAAGTAAGTAAGGTAGAGAACACCACAGGTAAAGGTAGGCACTAGCCAGCTGGAGGACCCTAACTCTATCTTCCTTCTGGAATAGAAACAAAAGAACCCAAACAGGAGTTGCTCTTGCCCCACTTCCAACAAAAGTCTATTAGTGAAGGTAAAGGAAGTTGACCAGAATTACGATACATAAACATGGATAAGTGTCAGAAGCCTGAATCAGATCAGAATAACAGACCAATCCAATTCAGGGGAAGCCTGAGTGGTACATGTGCAAGAGAATCCAGTGTAAAATTCTGCTGCATCCAAGTGCCATTCAGGAGCCTCTGGAATGGCTGAATACCGGCTCAGCCGGGAGCTGTGCACAGGGACTAGAAAGTAAAAGCCTACTCTCCCAAATACCCTATTGGGGAGTAAGCCCTCTACATTGACTTCTGTTGTATTAATTTTCTTTTCCCTGGCGTAACTTTTGCCTGAATTGCGACCTGCAGGAGCACTCTGAACATGAGTTGGATGTGGCCTAAGTCTCCTTACCTTGGCCCCTCCACTGACACACCTCTAACATGCCCCTTTTCCTGGCCATACACTGGCTCCACTTGCACCGGTCTTAGCTGAGCCGGCTGGGTCCTGGCTAAACTGGGCTGGCCCGGCTACGCCCCAGCTAAGCTGGACTGAGGGACTTACAACGATGTAGCCCATCTGAGCCATGATCCAGCCAGCTCAGCTGGAGATCCGCCATATCTAACTCCCCTCAGCCCGGCATCAAATTTGATTGCATCCAAAGCCCCAATGTAAATGAATTTCAGAACTGGATCTAAACGATACCATTTAATTGTGTTTCTAAAAGCAAAAAGACAATTTTCAGGAAACTTCACATCTATTTTCTTTTTCCAAATGTAGCTTCAATGCCATTATTACCATTATTACTACTATTTCTAAGGGCGGAATTGATAACAGTTCTGTAAACATGTTTTTGCTGAGACAGTCAAATATAGGTACAGAGAGTTGTCATGTGCGTAAGTCTCTCCATGTTTACTGATTCTTCCCTGGTAATACCCTCAAGAGAGTTCCCACCTCCACAGCTGGTGTTATTTCCATAATTCATCTGGGATGCTGCTAAAGGGGAAAAACAGCCAGTGGGGAAAGCGTTAAGTACCCCTATCATACCCACTGACTGACTGCAAATGTCCCCTCTTCTCCCTCATTAGGATTATTAGGCAAACATTGGGGCTGAAACTCCATGTTTGCTTTGAAATGGGCAGAAGAACAGAGTTTCACTCTGCTATTTCCATCTCACTCTGTCACTGGAATGCTTTGCAGAAGATGGAATGGCTTCTACAGTTACTTAGACCCAGTGAAGGGAAGGACATAAGATGGCATGTCTCTCTGAAGCAGAGACCTTCATTTGTGAAGAAGGTATAGTGCAATACAGGGGTTGTGTGAGGTTTCTAACCAAGTCTGAGGAGTGCTTTATCACCTTCTCCTAGCTGAATCAAAGGCCTTCTCAACATCCAAGTCTGAAATATCTCCAATCCATCAAGGGATTTTTTTTTAAAAAAAAACCCTCCCTGATTGGACCAGAGACCTTGGGAATATGAGAATCTAGCACAGCCTAGGAGCCCTTGAACTCCAGACTGAATGCCAAAAGATTTCTGTTATAGGAAGGGGGAGGAGAAAAAACCCGCCTCCTTCCCCATGCAGCAAACTCCTGTTTTTATTTCTGTACAGATCCAAAACATGTTGGAAAATAGTAGATCCTGGGCCACAACCAGGCACCATTGTTCCGTTATGAATACTGGTGAGTGTTGAATTTAAAAACTTAGGCTGCAGTCCAATACAAATTTACCTGGAGTAAATCCCATTGAACCCAATGGAGCTTATTTCTGAGTATTGGATTTCAGCCTTAATTGCTTACTAATAGCCAGGATTCAGCAGGAATCAACTCTCAGTAGCTGAGGCTAAGAAATGGCAGTCGTTGCACGGCAAACTGTTATATCCCATAGCCTTAGAGCCATGGGTGTCCACAAGGCAGTGCTCCTGCCAACCTGGATGAACCATAATGTCTTTCTTTCTTTCTTTCTGATTGTTGGACATTTGGGAAGCGCTATGCATAGCACTTTGCAAGCCCTGAGCTCAGTATTTCCCGAGCACCTAACACATGGCTTGCAAAGTTTGCTCAGCCCTGTGTGCAGTGCTTCCCAAAGGTCCAATGACTAATTGGTTGTTGCACCTTTGGGAAACACTGTGCACAGGGCTGAGCAACTCCTTTGAACTATCTCCCCCATCCGCAAAGGCTAGGGGCCAATCACTTGATGTCATTATGATGTCAGATGATTGACAGGTGGGTGGTCTCATATGTCAAAATTGGCCCATGGGTATAGGGGATATGTTGTTCTATGCAAGATTTGCTTGGTAACACAGAGAGAAAGTGGAAAATGCAAGTAACATTACAACATAATCAATTAGGTTGGTGGTTCCCAACCTGGAGGCCAGGACCCCCAGGGGGGCCGCAAAGTAATCCAGAGGGGGCTGTGAACAGTAAAGAAATGAATTATTGATTAATTTTTTAAAAAAGTCTTCACTCCCTCTACACTGTCTGCTTTCCACTGCCGCTGCAGATGACACCTCCCCCTTGCTCCAAACGAGAGGGGAGGCCTTTTGCTGAAGCGCCAGAGCGTCTTTCAGGCACACTAAGGGCAGGCATCTGCCTATAAAATACATGGCAGATGCCAAAGGAGGCTGAGGGTGGAGCTACCAGGAAGAAGAGGGGATTACTATCACTGATTCCCATCTCCTTGCACTCTCCCCCTGAATAGAACTCAGACAGCACCTTGGTACACACCTCGGTTGCGACGTCTGAGACAGGAGGTGAGACGACTAGAGCGCCGGTGGTGGAAGTCTCACGCTGAAGACAATCGGACACTGGTTAGAGTAGCAATAGCGGCCTACCATGTGGCAACAAAGGCAGCAAAGAGGGATTTCTTTGCTGCATCTATTGCGTCGGCAGAATGTTGTCCCAGGAGGTTGTTCCAAGTGGTCCGAAGCCTGGTCGGTCCAGTTGCACAGGAACCCATGGAACATTCTAAAGCCTCCTGTGACATATTTGCTAAGCACTTTGCCGATAAAATCGAGCATCTGAAGTGCACGATTCCGCACGCCGTGGATACAAGTAGTGGGCCAGAATCGGCCAGTTGCATTCCAGTCCGATGGGAGCGGTTTCAGCCTCTTCTCGCTGAGGAAGTGGACAAGGTGTTCTCTACTGTGAAGCCAACCACTTGTCTGCTCGATCCTTGCCCCTCGTGGCTCATTGTAAGCTGCAAGGAGAAGCTGGGCGAAGGGATCAAGGCGGTGGTAAATGCATCCTTGGAAGAGGGTGCAATGCCATCAGCCCTCAAGGAGGCAGTGATACGGCCCATCTTGAAAAAGCCCTCCTTGGATCCCCAAGAGTTGAAAAACTTTTGCCCAGTTTCTAATTTACCATTCTTAGGCAAGGTGATAGAGCGAGTGGTGGCTAAACAACTACAGACGCACTTGGATGAAGCGGATTATTTAGATCCATTCCAATCGGGCTTCAGGACTGGACATGGAACTGAAACAGCCTTGGTCGCCCTGGTAGATGATATGAGGAGGGCGTTGGATAGGGGAGAATATACCCTCCTCATCCTCCTGGATCTCTCAGCGGTTTTTGATACCGTCGACCACGGTATCTTGTTAAGCCGCCTAGAGGGATTGGGGATTGGGGACACCGTTTTACGGTGGTTCCGTTCCTATCTCTCAGGCAGGTACCAATGGGTAGCATTGGGGGATGAGGTTTCAGACCCTTGGCCTCTCACTTGTGGAGTGCCACAGGGTTCTATCCTCTCCCCCATGCTATTTAACATCTGTGTGAAGCCGCTGGGAGCCACATCAGGAGTTTTGGGCTGCAGTGTCACCAATATGCGGATGACACTCAGCTCTATCTCTCATTTAAGTCCTCACCAGAGGTGGCTGTGGAGACCATGTCCAAGTGCCTGGAGTCCGTTAGTGGATGGATGGGCGAGAACATGCTGAAGCTAAATCCTGATAAGACCGAGGTGTTACTCATGGGTGATAAGAGAAGGTTGGGAGACATCGACTTGGTGTTTAATGGGGTAAGATTACCCCTGAAGGATCAGGTCCGCAGCCTCGGGGTCATTCTTGACTCCCAGCTGTCCATGGAAGCTCAAGTTTCGGCAGTGAGTCGGGCAGCTTGGTATCAATTACATCTGATACAGAGGCTGCGACCCTACCTTCCTGTACAGCTTCTCCCGCGAGTGATACATGCCCTGGTCTCCTTTCGCTTAGACTATTGTAGTGTGCTCTACGTGGGGTTACCCTTGAAGATGGTCCGGAAACTCCAACTGGTGCAGAATGCGGCGGCACGCTTGATTACGCATAGCTGTCGCAGGGAACACATCACTCCGGTGTTGAGAGACCTTCACTGGCTACCAGTGGTTTACCGGGCCCAATTCAAGGTGTTGGTATTGACCTTTAAAACCCTATACGGTTTCGGCCCGGTTTATCTAAAGGACCGCCTCCAGTATCACCAATTGAGCCACCTTACAAGATCAGCCACGCAGGATCTCCTCTCGGTCCCACCGGCCAAAACAGCTCGGCTGGTGCGGACCAGAGAGAGGGCGTTCTCAGTAGTGGCTCCCACCCTCTGGAATTCCCTCCCCTACGATCTTCGACATGCCTCCTCCCTGATGAGTTTTCAATGAGCGTTAAAGACCTGGCTCTTCAGGCAGGCCTACAGGAACTCGAGCTAGATTAGTTGTAATGTTTTAACTGATGTCTTGATGTTAGTTTTAATTGATGAATATGGTTATTTATTGTATTGTGTAATGTATTTATTGTATTGTATATTGTACTTGCTGCTGCTGTAAGTCGCCTAGAGTGTCCAAAATTGGACAGATAGGCGACTAACAAATTAAAGTTTATTATTATTATTATTACTGCCGCTACTGGCAATGCCCTTGCTTAGAATGAGAGGAGAGGGCTTTTTGTGAAGCAAAAAGAAGCAAGCCTGCAAAGAAAGTCTGCTTTCCCCCTTCCTTCCTGGCAGCCAGCCTGCCTCCCTGGGTGGAGGGGGGGTCACATTTTTTTTTCAGCTTATAAAGGGGGTCCCGTGCTCATAAAGGTTGGGAACCACTGATTTAGGTTGTCCACCTTTACTTGGAGCAATAGCTGCTCTGCAGAATTTCTCTCAATACCAGATTAATGGATTTTACCCAGTTCTCTATGAAACAAAAGTCTTAAGAGAGACTTTTAAATGTTAGACTCCTAACCAATGTAACTTGGTTTCCTAATAACTGAAGTGGGTACACTTTTCTGTTGACTCACAATTATCTGCTGTCATTGAGAAATAACCCACTTGCCTATCAAAGAAAGCAAGAAGGAATCATCCACCTTAAATCATTCTAGGTTTCTGGAAAAGATTTCCCAGCTCACTGTGTATATTTGAGTAGGGGAAAGGAACAATCAGCTTCCTAATAACAGCTCTTTCAATTTCTTCAGTGTAGAGAATAATTCAGAACACACAAGAACAAAAAAAAAAGAGTAGGAAAATACAGGGAGATAAGGGAAATAGGGCACAGAACAAGAAAGGAACATGAAAATACAGTAAAGGGGGGTATTCATGTACACTTGCCTGAATCAGAATTATACCATGTCAAATATAAACAAGATTTTTTCAGAGATTTCTTGGAAATATGAGTTCACTGTGTTCATGGGGGCTAGATAACATCACACAACCTTTGTCTTGACTTCCTGGAAAATCTGTTTGGTGAGCCAAACCCATAATTTTCCATACAACCCAAAGTCTTAGCAGTCAGTGGGGTGAACATTTTCAGTGCTAGGTTTTCCAAATATGAGGTCTGATTTCACCAATTTGGGTCTTACAGTAAAAGCTTGCGGTTACTTTTGAACTATAAAAGTCTACAATGTCAGGAATTTCCATCAAGATTTGTATCTAGTAACATCTGGTGGTAAAGGCCAATTTATACAGCTCTTTAGATGAGCAGGATATGGCAGAACTAAATTAATTCTGAAATGATTGATTGCTTCACCACATGCCCAGACTACCACTCATCCAACTTATGGAAGCAACACAGTGAGTGTGCATGGAGCACTCCATGTGAGATGAAGCATTCAGATGTCTACTCCAATGTTGAGTCACTGGCTATACATAAGCCTAGCAACACATACCCGTCATAGGGGATTTACACTCATTTAAATCAGTTTTGCCTACTTCCCTGTCATTATAAACTATATGAATTGGAAATTTAAGTGATAAATCAGTGTGTTAAACTCTACAAACTACAATAGATACCTATTCATGAGTCAGATAGCTAATCTGGGACACTTGTCTTATCTATTCTCCTAGCCTATGTAATTCTCCTGCTCAGAAATATTGCACAAAGTACCTTTAAAAAGTGCCCTTGCTACTCTTACAGCCACACTTTATCATAATTCTGAAACAACTGCATATTGCTTCCGTGTTTACCCCTACCTCTACTTCCTTATCCTTCTTTTGTTGTTTCCCCTGTGCCTATTTTTAAATTGTAAGCTCCTTGGGACAGGAATTTACCACTTCCACTCTATAAAGCACCTCCATGCACACCAATGGTACAGTGACAATACATAACATTTAGTGCAATGTTGTTTAATTTAATATGTTAAATTAGGTTAGCTTATTTGCATTGTTTTATATAATGCTGTATAGATGGGGTTTTGTACTTATTGATATTATTTCTACTGATTTCTAATATGTTTTGAGTTCTTATTGTTCATTTGTCATGTTGTGAGCCATTTGGGCACAATTTTGTGGGAAAGTGGCATACAAATAAGATGATGACTTTTATTACACCACACTATTTATTCGTGTATTTATTTGAATAGATAGGGTGAGATATACAGTATTTATATTAAGACTAGGGATGATGCATTTGTGTCCCTTCAGTTTTTGTTGGATTACAACGCCTATAATTGTTGACCATTGGCCATGCTGGCTGGGGCTGATAGGAGTTGGGAGTCTAACATAATCTGTAGGTCTGCAAGTGACATTGCTGCATGAATCTGAGTGCAGCAGAGATTGCCTTTTTCTGTCTTTGCTGAGCAAAACATGGCATCTACAGATATATGTGGGTGAAAACTTCCTGATTTTGTCTATAAAATTGTAAAGATACTGCCACATCTTCAAAAGCATAAGGCAGAAGGTTCCTGTGGGTCTTTCCAAGATGGCCATAATGACTGCTTCAAGATGGGAGTTCCTTATGTTAAATTGCATTACTACTCACCTAGAGAGCTAGACCCTGAAGCAGAATGCAGGGAAGATACTATGGATCTTTGTTAGCTTATCTATCATGATGGATTTTTCCCCCCAGTTAGAATTCTTCAGACTATATAAAGCTTTGATTCAGGTATACTCCCAGAACTAACTGCCACTGAATACTTAAATTGCACCAAGTAGAGCTATGAACGAATGACAAATTTTTGCACCATCTTCTTCTGGAAGTTGACAGCCCATGAAGGCAATGCTTCACTTGCTCCTATGATAGCTCCTATGATTTCCTTTCTTTTTCTTTTCCAAGAAGATAAAAAAGCTCCCTGCGTTCTGCTTCAAGGATGCTCCCTGAGCAAAGAAAGTAAATGTCATTAGCAATCTGTAGAGGAAGAAAGCTTTGGCTGGGAGTTTACCAGCAATCAAAACTCATTGTCAAAATGGCAGTAGAAATACTCAGCTGTACCTAATACTCACAATCACCATCAAGCCCTGAGACATACTCAGCTGATCCTCATCAATTCTAACTCACTTCCATCTGTACTTTTTGGGAAATGATTAAGAAGTTCCAATATAGTTTTTATTTTTATTTTTTTTAAAAAACTATAACCAAAAGATAAAGTCTTTGATGGGTCAGAAGCAGATGCAACATAAAAAAGATGGAGAGTTGCAATAGAAGAAAGAGCAGGAATGGCACTCCCCTTTCCTCTATTGTCAGTACATGAAGCTGTGTTAACTCAGCTACTAAAACTTGGTAGGAGACAGAACCCATGAATCCCTTGACTATAGATCAAAACATAACTGTTTCTTAGATGCTGAGTCACATTTTCTAAGACTATCTTCAAATGAATATTACTTCACTTTAACAAAACCTCATTGCATTTTTATCCCTCATACTGGAAAGGAAAGGATTGCATGCTCTTATATCTTCCTGACTCTCTAGCTATCCATCCATGTGTCCATTATCAGAAAAGGATTCATTTTCCCCATGGTGGAGAGATGGATAGCTTCCTATCTACAAAGCATAAAAGAGGAGAATTCTGGAATATCGTATCACGACGTTACTGAACATGATTTGCATTCTGTGGGAAAACTGGATAATATATTCCTGTGCATAAAATGTATCTGGACAATTCATAATGTCCTCTTGGAAATTATAGGAAAACCTGATGATTTGCCTTTGTTTATGGGGATATTTTATTTCAAAATTAAAATGTATAACCATTACATTGCATTAAAATTTATTACATTAGTTTGGGAACCAAAAGTTAAGAAATATGACCTGGTTATTTTGAAAACTAATATTCTCTTTGGGAATAGTTTAAATATGTTGTTTATATTATTCAGATAGCTTAAAATCAATGAACTAAACTGAAATAGCTTCTATATATAAATTGGTAAGGAAAGTGACAGAACTGTAAGAGCAACTCCAACTCCATATTGGGTTTTGAGTTCCTAATAAGCAGACAAGAGCTTTTTTTAAAAAAAATCTTGTGTGCAATTAAAAGATTAACCCAGGTCTGGTTTTGATTAAATTTAGTACATTGATCATTAGTTCCTTCCTTTCCCAAGATTTGACTTATCATGGAACAGTAGGGCAGAAGCCAAACTTTCTTGTAGTTTCCTCATATGGTTATGGCTGTAGTAATCAACAACACATGGAAGCCAGTAGCACAGAAATAAATATTAGAAGGACTAGTTTCACTTTGAACAATCATCAGTTGTCACATACCCAAGAGTCTATGTACATTGGTACTTGCTGTGGTAGGCTTTGAATAAAATGGCATTAACTTTGACATTCTGATCCTTACCACAACACTCTGACCCTTCTTACCCACAGAGATCACTTTGTACATGCTTCTACATCAACTAAATGTATAGAACTGACAGTTGCTTAAAATGTGGGTTTCCCCCCCACCCCTTTTGGTCTAGTATACTGTGCTGCTTTAACCTGATGAAAAATCAGCCCGAAGTAATGCATGCTCCCAGGGTGTTTCAGTTTCAGTGTGTGTACTTGGTGATAATGCCAAACCCATCTAAATGACATGCTCGTAAGAAAGAACTGGCCTAATAATCCAAGCCTGCTAATCAACCTGTCACACCCACCCTCCTTAGTAGACCTGTCACATTTCCATCTTGCTTAAAAGAGTATCATAGCCCTGGTGTTCAGATCACACAAAGTTATCAGCTAACTGGGTAATATGAGATCTCCTATGAAGGAATTGTACCTGATTAAGCTTCACTGTGGGTTCTGACAGGGATCTACACTGATAAAATATGTTCAAATCAAAAAAAGTCTTGCGAGAAGCTTTTGATTTAAAAAAACCTCATTTACTTCAAAATATCAAATAATATTTACACATTGAGAAGATATGGCATGAGAATTTGCCCCACACCCCCAATCTGTGGCCCCAGGATTGGGCCAATCCACCCTGTGCCGACCTAGGAACCACCTACCCTGGATCCATCCCTGAAGCAATTCAGAGGGTGGGGCTAAGGGTTTTTAAAAGCCTATTTAAACATATGGGAGGGTGCCGGGGAATGTAGAGATGCTGCATCTCCTTCTCCCCCGCCTTCCGACCCAAGAGCTGGCAGGTTCAATCCTGCAGGGTGCTGCTCCTTTGTGAGTGGCTCCCCTGCATAGAGGGAAGCTGCTTGCAAAGGAGCAGCAAACGGCACTGTTAGTAAGATTCAATCCTGTCCAGTGCTCCTTCAGGGGGTGTGAAGAAGGAGAGGCCTGGTGGGAAGGAGAGGTTGAGCAGAAAATGCATTCCCCCACCCATCCCTAACTTCTCCTGCAAAGATGCAACTGCCTGGTAGGTCCCTCCTTTGCATGGTTTCTCCTTCTATTCACCTATATCTGCTGCTCCTGCCTGCCTGATGCCCCACCCCCTGACATCCCCGGATTCCTCTGGGCCACATGAACTGACCCACTGTGTTCTAGGGCTGTCTGAACCTGACTCCACCGACGGCTGGATTCCCCCCAATAAGCCCAATTTGGTTTGGGACTTGGGACTCAGCCAAATCAGATACGTAGCGAGTGATTATGTAAGCAAAAAGTGATTACGTAAGCAAAAATGGGGGGAAATCAAATGTTTTAACACTCTTAAAAGAAGTGCTGCTAGAGTTTTACCCAAAAATGTCTTTCTGAGCTGTCCCAATAGATAAGAGAAGAAGCCATGCTATGATAGCAAGGAGTTTTCTTGCCCCCAAGCCAGAGAGTTTCTAGTGGAAAGAACCTAACTGACATTATGAATGCAGAGATTTTTGATGGACCTGGTGCATCACAGTTAACAAAGAAAGGAACTAAGTTAAGCATTCTTTAAGAATGAATTATTGATTTTGCAATATTCCCAGCTACCATCTGGGAATAATATTTATTTCCTAGCATTCCCAACCTGGGGTCTGTGATCCCCAGAGGAGCTGGGAAGTCATCCTGGGGGGCCACAAAGAGCCAAGAGAGGAATTTATTCATTTTTTAAAAAAAGTCTTGAAACAAACTGAGCAAGTATGAGTGACTTTCATTCCCAGCTGCTTATCCCGCCCCTCAAGGAGACCAGTTGCTGATTGCTCTTCCTGAGCTCCCAGCTCCTTAACCCCTTAACCCCCTTATGGAGAAGGGTAGCTCCACCCTTTGCATACCAGTGGTGGCAGCAGCAATAGCAGAAGGAGAGCGCAGATGTGGTGGCAAACATGTACTGAGTGAGAGGGGTGTGTGTGTGTGTGTAGAGGAGGGGGGGTCCTCACAACCCCTTCCCACAACCCACCAGACTCCTGCAATGGGAATGACACAGAAAGAGGAATGCAGAAAGTGGCAGCACACTCTCCTCACCCTGTGCATTTTCCTCTAGCCCCACACAGGCCATTACCAGGCTAAGGGGAAGGTGGTAGTGACAGAGGGGGGTGAAGGAGAGAAAAGGAGTCACTCCTCACCCCTTTGCCTCAGAAAGAGAGGGAGAGAAAGGAGGTGGCAGTTGAGGAGGGTTCCACCCTTGTGCTCATCATCTACTTCCCTCTTCTCCCTCCTGCGGGATACCCTCCTTTGGTGTAAGGGGAGAGGAGAGGAAAATGAGGGAAAGAAGAGGAGTGGGACCACGTGCATTTGTTACGAGCTCTCACTGCAACTCCAAAAAAGAAAGCACCTAGAATGGACACATAGCCCACTCTTCTCCTACCCTCCCTTCCCCTCCCTGTCCTTATGTATTGAATCCATCCTCTGTGGCTGCTTCTCTTCACTTCCAGTTGCCGCCGCCACTTCTTATTTGCTGCCTTTTTTGACCCACTGAACCGCTCCCCCACCCACAACTTGACATGCCTTTCCTCCCTCTAACCTTGTCCTCTTCCTCTGTGTTACATCTCTCTCTCTCTCTTTTTCATCTCTCTCTGCCAACTCACACTCGCCGCTCCCACCCACAGCGCCCAAGTTTGCTCCTATTTTGATTTTGCTTATAGGCTTGTGTGACCTATGTGTTTAAATTTATTATATATTTATTGGGTTTTAATTTCCTGACAGGCAGATTTCTCTCTCTCTTCTGCCTCTGTTTCTCTGCCTGCATGCAAATTGTGATGATGGCCAGAGTAGCAGCAAAAGAAGGAGCAACAATTAACATGTGGGGGTCACAAAAAATTTTGAGGTTACAGATGGGGTCCCGTACTCATAAAGGTTGGGAACCACTGTGCTAAACAATAGATCTCCTTGACCTTTAGATCATGGCTGAATGCTTCTCCTTTGACCTCACTGTCTTTGGGCTAGCCTAACGATGTTTTAAATTTTAGTCACTTCCAAAAATATTCCATCTCATTTTCATTCATTTACATTATAAGCAGAAGCAATCTTTTGTGAGCTAATCTGCTTGGTTTCCTCTGAATTCCTGATCAGCCCCATTTGTTTTCTTTTCCCAGATTATAGGAATGTGCCATAAGTGTATGTGGCTAAAAAAGTCCTGACATTGACTAAAAAATTTGCTAAGCTAAAAAGTGAAAAGGGCAGAGATTTTTAAAAAAATCATCAGATTAAATCAAGCCTAAAGTGAGAATAAATCTATCCCAGATTTTTAACTGTTATATGCTATAACAAGAGAGAGGTAAACAATTAGAAATGCAGGCTTTTTACACATCAAATGTCTTACAAGTTGCAGGAAAGCACAAGATGCCAAAATAAGAATGCTTAACCAAGAGTTCAAAGGCTTCTGGGACTAAAACAAATCTACTCTCCTCCTATATTCATGGACAGACCAGCATCTAGGCTTTCATTCATAGCTAGGGTGATTGTACTATCCTGGCATGATCGGCTGGCTCTTGTAAAAGTACAGCGGCTGGTGAGTAGGATACCTACAATTTAGAGACCTTTCCTTTGTTTAGAGGCACATGAAACATAGCAGACTCTGGTGACGATATGCACGCAGCCCAGGGAACTACTATTTCATGACTTTAAGCATTATGCCAGTATGCCTAGATGTAGAAGAAAACCAGTTATTTACACCGGTTCATTGAATGAATATAGTAGCCCTGCCATTAACACACAGTGCCCTCTTTCTTTTCCTGGACATATTGGTGAAAATGCACTTTTGTGAAAGAGGTAGCCTGAACCAAAGGATGGACAATGCTATAGTGGACAAAGAAAAAATAAGGATCCTTCAAGTGCAGCTAACACTAGAATTAGCTAGCAGCTATTGCTCTAACTCCAGGACAATGAACAGGGGTAGAATGAAGGAGCAGGCAACTGTAAAACTGGGGTGGTGGGAAGAAGGCATCTCATGAGTTACTCTGTTACCATCTAGAACTGGTAATGAACCCAAAGGGCTTGGCACAAGGCTCATGCAATGTCAGTGTTGGGTGGGATGCCACTTCCTGGGCCAATTAAGGCACATAAGGTCCAAAGACAAGAGAAAAACAGTTTGAACCTTCTCAAGTATGTCAGCACTTTCTTCCTAATGACTTACCCACATGCCATAGTTTATCTTCTGCTTCCAAATTTTATGGGCTGAAAGCATCATTCCTGCCTCACATGTTGTTATGTATTAAGCTGAGTAGAGAGACCTGAGTCATCCACTACTGTCAATAGAGCCACTGCAGTGTATTAAAAATGACTAGCTAGCAATCTGCTGAGTCCAAAAGGGGTTAGAGAGAGAGAAGAGTATAGACCAACCAGATTTAAACAAGGTATTTTCATATGAAAAGAAACAACCTGCCAATGTCTGTCTATAATAATTAGTTGCCGTAATGGTTATAATGTACATTATAAGAGCATCAAGCTGTATACTTTCTGTCAGGAAGATTCAACTCTAATTGAGCATCAGATATATCTATAAACACAACCAATAGATAAATGGATGCACAAAACCATTAGTGCTTGTTGATTTGCCCTTCATGTCAGCAGAAACACTGCAATCGGAAGCACAGCAGCAAGTTGCCTCTTAACCAGGATCTGACATTTGACAGAAAACTTCCCACTTAGAAATTATTGTTTATATATTTTTTCCATCATGAGCATGCATACAGTTGCTCAAAATGAGGCAATACTTCCCATCTGATGCCAAATTGCTCTTTTTGCAGGTTTATGTTTTATAGCATTAGATTCAGCCTTCTGGAAATAAAAGTAGTCTGCAGTATTTGATACAAACTGCAATGGTTATTTTAATTAAAATAAATACAGAAGTATGTGAAAAAATGCATTTTCTGACACAATAGGAGAATTGAAGCACAGCCATCCTTCAAAATTTGCGCTTATCTGAATTTTACAATGCAATTCCCCAAGAAAATAATGTTCACAAAAATGCATGTATTAGGGGAAAGTGTGCATGAAAATGAATACTTTATTTATTTATTTATTACATTTATATATTGCCCCATAGCCGAAGCTCTCTGGGCGGTTTACAGCAATTAAAAACATTAAAAACAAATATACAAATTTTAAAACACAAAAAACAATTTAAAACACAATTTAAAAAAATTAAAAACAATTTAAAAACACATGCTAATATGTTAGTGGAAATAGCATACAAAATGCATTATATTAGCAGAAATAGCTTGCAAAAATGTGTACATTACTCAAAAATGTAATGTGAAACACCCCTAAATCTGACACTCCTAAGTTTTTGAGAAATGCTAGATGGTAGAAGCTGTTTAACTTTGATTTTTAAAAAATGTTTTGGGTCCTTGTACCCTCCATTTTGAACCTAATCCTCCATGGGGCCTCTCGGCAACATCTGAACCCCTCCCCCAAACAAAACTGTGTTTCTTCCAGACTCACTGACTTT
Source organism: Rhineura floridana (assembly GCF_030035675.1). Taxonomy (NCBI): domain Eukaryota; kingdom Metazoa; phylum Chordata; class Lepidosauria; order Squamata; family Rhineuridae; genus Rhineura; species Rhineura floridana. The sequence continues at coordinate 76,361,598 of NC_084486.1, read as the reverse complement.
CAGGAGAAATTTAAAAACATTCCTATTTATCCAGAGATTTGATGGGTGAGATACTGGCTATGACAACCTTTAAATTAGTAACTGAGAGGTATGTGACTTTAAATGTTTTTAGATGTTCTGAATGTTTTTGGATGGTTTTTAATTGTTTGTAAATGTTTCAAATATGTTTTTATATTATTTTAAATTGAATTGTTTTAGCATTTTGATGTTTGCCACCCTGGGCTCCTTTGGGACGAAGGGCAGGATAGAAATTTTACAAATAAATAAGTTTTTAAACCAAGGAATGGGGTAGGAATTTCCAATACCCTAACCCAGATAGCTTCATGTGAACATACTTGTACCTCCACTGAGACATCCCACCACACCTTACGTTTCAGTGACATGAACCACTGCACAATTTCCAATGACAAAGTAGTATGTGGAATTAGGGACAAGAATAACTGCAATAGCAACTTGCATTGCACCAGCCAGCACCATGGGCTAGTCATCGTTTAGAACTATGCTGGACCATTGTCAAGGAAAAAGCTGTTCTGCAGAAATGAAATGGATAAAAAAAAAGGATGATAGTGAAGACAGGATGAAGTTATTTTCACAATCACATCAATTAGTGGGACACAACCTAGCATGGTATGCTAATTTTCTATAGAGATTGCAGCTAATTAACAACACAGCAGAAACAACTTGCCCCATAGGTAACTGACAGTACCATTCTAACCCCCTGGTGTTGGTGGCTGGGAGACATAGGATATCATGTAGTGTTCTATCCACCAGCCTGCATCAGTGCAGAAGTGTGCTGCCAATTTTTTTGGGAGGGGGGCTTCATTGCAGTGGAGGTCCCAGCTTCACCCAATCAGGCAGAAAGCCACCATTGATTGTTCTCCTGCTGGTAGTAGGCAACAGTGAGCTCTCAAACGTGGCTTTTGGAGTGAGGCACTGGAGCTTTGGATCTGCTGGATCCAAAGCCCTGTGAATCTCCCAAGGGGCCTGAGCTATGCAAGCCTGAACCAGTTATAGGAACAAAAAAACAAAAGAAAATGCCCCCTGACTTCTGCCCTGAGATGTGACTGTTGATCCTGTTGGGAGTAAAGCACCAACACATATAACAAGCAAACTGAACCAGTGGTGGATGATAGGAAGGCAATCTATTCTTCCCTATGCTGATTCCTTCCCTAAAGCATTTGTTATTGTTCACAGGCTTTGCTCCTCCCTTCTCTTCCGGTCTTTTTCTCATGTAGACAGTAATGGCTCCCTTAATGCAGGCTGCATGGCTGCTTCAGCACATACGACTTTACCTCTTTGAAGTAATAAACATTTAGTTTCTTTATTCTTCCAACTACCAATCTTAACAGACCAATTATTACTATACTCTGCTGCAATGGAAACTGTCACAATTTGGCCAGTCCACTTCACCCTTTTGCTCCCTGACCAAGGGTTAGGATTGCTCTGGCCATCTTCTCTCAGCATTGACATCTCTCATTCCTAAACTAAGAAGGAACACCATATTGTCTTCCTATTTTGCTCATGGGAACTTTGTCAGATTTGCTTTTGAAATAAGCAAAGCAATTTAAAGTAGTTTCTTCTCTATCTTCACACTTTCCACCCTCCACCTACTTCCAGTGGAAGAGGGTCGTATTGATCACATGTATAATATTGTTGCGTGCCTCCCCCAATCTCTGAGCGGTGAGATTTCCGGGGTCCCTGTGCTCCTCCAGGGTTTGGTTTCCTTTGGGAAGAAGGTCAGCGGAGACTGCAGTGTCTTTATGAAATATGGTTTGTTTATTTACACACATTCCAACCTAAGCTTAAGGATGGAGGGGTTCAAGGCATCAGCAGTCCAATATCCATCTGGGTTGCAGGAGGCACCCCAAAGGCCATGGTTCAGAGAGCCAGTCTCTCTGCCTGCATTCCAGTTCCCAGCAATTCTCTAGACACACCAAAACTACAAGCACAACTTCTGCTAGCTGCCAGGAGTGGGGGGGAGGCTCTCCTGCAGAGTTTAAATGACAAAAGGGGTCTTCCTGGCCCATTCTCCATTGCTGGGCAACTGATCGGCCCATTATCTTATTTCTATTTGGTTAACAAAAGACTCATTTGACCAGCAGAGAGTTTCTGTCCCCAAGGCATAGGATTCCAAATCAGAGGTTGGAAGGGGACCCACAGGAATCATCCATCTCAACCCCCATGCTCATAACAATATCCATGCAGTCGTCATGTTCTTAGAATTGTACTTTGAGAATTATAAGCGGATGCCACATGATGGCCCTTTTCTTAACATTCTCAGACCACAGGAAAACATTGGTTTGATGTAGTTTAAGGGCCAGCTCCAGGAATGCTGGGGCACTTGGGCATCAGCTTGTCCTGGGCTCCCAGTGTGTGTGCATGCGCATGCGTTCCAGGGGCCATCAGGCCAGTGCCCCACCTGGCCGCCCTTTAGAACTGGCCCTGCATAGCTTGTTATGCATGTACCTAATATTGATGCCCAAGAGCTGTGTATTTCTTTAATTTCCTTGTCACTAACAAATCTGAAAGCTTGATTTGTATCCTCACTTCTTTTTGATTATTCTGCTTGTGATTCCTAAATAATCTTTATGAGAAAAATTAATATTCTGCTTTTCCGCTCAAAAGACTTGGTAGCTTAATGGCAATCAAAAAATAATTAAAAAACCCATCAATTATAAAGCAATTATAACTCTTGTGCTTGTAGTCTAAATGACAGGAAATCTAGTGTCTCTGTGCAGTGGATCCAAATTCTATTAAGCGTTACTACTTGTTAGGCTTTGAACTGGACTTCAGTGACCAAACTGTTAGATTTCTGCTTACATTGATGGTATTTGGGTGGCTTCATAAGCAGTCAGCAGTGAGTGTATATTGTGAAAGTGAAATGATTCTCTAATCCCACCACTCTTTTCAGGTCGCAGCCTAGGAGCTGGGAAGGAGCAGAAAAGAACTGGTTAGATTGGTTACACAGGATTATTTTGTAATCTGCACTCCAGGCGACAAATTGGTGAATCCAGGGGCCTCAGTAAAGACTAAAGGACACTGTTCCATAAGATTCCATCACAGACTCTACCCCCCCAGCAAGATCTTCCCTCTGACCCACACATTCCCTGACTACATCACAACTCTGGCCTGCACTCTGAGCAAGGGGAACATGTGAACAAGAGACTAGCCAGGGTGCCCTGCTGCGTTAAACACACTGGCACCTGGGATGGATGCAGGTTGTTTTCGGCCTTGAAATCCATTTGAAGTCCATATGCACATGCAGAAGCCTCTGCATCATCCATTTGCACATCCAGAAGCCTCTGCATCATATCCTTTAAACATAAGGATCCCGTGCATGGATTTCTTGGTCCACATAGTGGCAGGCACATTATTAGTGTTAAATAGGGGCACTATTTTAGCTTAACTAACTGAAGAATCTGACTGTATATTTGGATAGTGAGAGATGCCCTTTGACTTAGGCTGAAGACAGATATAATATAAAAGGGAGTGTGCAGCACTGTGAACATGACGTTAGCTCTTGTTTTATATTAATATCTGTATCAAGCATATCAGACAAGTGAACTAAGAAAGTAACATTTTCTGTCTCAATCATCCGGCTATGGGGTGCTTTATTTCCTAGGTAGAAGATGACGTGGAAGAGAGAGCAGCAGTTGGGATTGGGCAGGCAAGACTGATACAGTGTTCAGTTAGCCAATATACTAGAGACAGGCATTAATATAAAGAGAGAGCCAACAAGACATCCACAGCTCTGTTCCTGCTTTTTATATTATGTCTGTCTTCAGCCTAAATCAAAGTGATTGTGCACTCACTTCTTTTACTGATAGGCTGAAATGCTAAGGACAGAAATAAATATATAAAGAGAGCCGACGGTAAGCTCACAGTGCTGCAAACTTCCTTTTTACATTACACCTGCCTCCAGTGTTGCACGTAGGCGTTTCACAGTTTAAGGATGAATTAGTCTTCTAAATGACCCATTTTCTCATGCAGTTTTATGTCTGTGCAAGGCACTTGATAGAAAGTTCTGTGGGTGAAAACAAATTACCAAGTTGTATATATTAGCTATTATCTACATAATTATCCTTTAGAAATGTAACTGCTGTAATCATAGTCCCACTACATTAGCAATGGATAATCAAACATAATGTAATTATACACATTCTGCTAGTTATACATATTACATCACCTAACAATGAAATCTACACTCATGAGTAAGTTATTCCTTCACATACCATGGCCCTATTAGTAATGTTGCATGTGGGTGCTGCTTGGCAAGCACTGACTGACCCATAACAGGACCTTCTTAGTAGCTGTCCCCCACTTATGGAATGTCCTCTGTTTGCCGAGGTGCATCTGTCTCCCTCAATAATAACACTGAGGAAGGACTGTAAAACATTTCTTTTCATCTTGGAATTTGGTTGTTGAAAGATATGGTTCCTGGCAATATTGGAATTATTTAGCTGGGAGAGTATTTGATTGTTTTAAAATATTTTAAATTGTTTTTGCTGTTTTATTTGCTACCCTGAGCATTTTTAGTAGGAAGTGTGGAACAATAACAATAATAATGGAAATTTTGAGGAATTGGGGCCTGAGTTTTCATATTGTCCTCGTTCTTCCTCATGCCCTTTACTTTTATGTCATGTCTTCCAGATTATATGCTCGTAGGCAGGGACTGTCTTACTTATTTATCTTATGTAAGTCATGCTGGAAGCTTATTTGGCTAAACAGCAAGGTAGAAATGCTTTAAATAAATAAATAGGCTCTCTAATTCTGCTATTTTCCTACAGAGAGCACTATTTCTGAATAGTTAGATCAAGATTATCATCACACCCCTTATGGAACACAGAATATCCAACACAGACACTTTTACAAAGCAAAATTGCAAATTAAAAGTTTTTCCAGGTAGTCAAGACAATGAACAGAGGCTTTCTGCATTTCCTTTGGCTACTGATTGAATGGTAAAGCTTGGTGGAACAGTAGCTGGATCAAGCTTCACATAAAATGAAGACCTACACAGCAAGACAATGTATAGTACATTTCTATTGGTTTAAATAGCACGGTATTTTATTTAGATTATATACTGGCCAGAAATACAGTATTTAAGATTTCTTACATGTAAAAACATGGTCATCGGCCCCTGCTTTGCAGTCAGGTAATAAGAGTTCTGTCCGGGACAGACTGTCCCTGTTTTCTGCCTGAATTGTGAGGAATCACACTATAAACAATGACCACATGAGGGCCACTTAAGCTTGAAATCCTGCTAAATAGCATATTTAGAATGATTAATCCAATCCTAGGTCATCTGAGTCTGTTGGAGACTCTGTACCATCTTATCTGATCTGATTCCAGGTCATTCCATACAATGAGTAATCCTGACTAGGCTCAGCTTCAGGGTTTCTGCTGAGTCAGTTGGATGAGACATTGTTTCCATGGCCTAACTGTGAAGTCTTCATTTTGGAGCCACTTTGGTATTCCATAAAGTTTATGGCATAAACAAGAAGAAAAAGTAAACAAGGAAACTACTTTCTTCAGAGAGCAGCCTGTTTTGCTTTCTGCACATGTTTAGGGCAAGTATGCATAACTGAACTCCATTAAACCCAGAGAACATTCAGTTGAGCTGTGTGCAGAGACAACATTGCACTTTTGAGCCGGGACATACCCCAATCCAGTATAAAATTATGCATTGTCTGTTGATCAGGTGAAAGGAATCGCCAATGGCGTAGAGGTTTGTCTTCTTCTGAGGTAGGAGCTCTTTTATGTTTCCTTACATACACCTTCTGCCTTTTAGCTCCTTCTCTCTTTTTTGCTTCCTGCGTCCTCTCAAAATGAATAATTGAGTCTGAAGGATCATATAAATCATGTAATTAAGAAACAACACACACAAAAAGAGAGTCCTGGCAGGATCCATTTGTTTGTTGATATCCTGAGGCAAAGCGCCCAGGCCAGATAAGAGTCCTTCACCACGCTGACAAACTGATCATTACGATTCAAGCATGGCTTGGGAGAATATTATGCTATCACAGGCAATAAACAGTGAACAAATGCAGCGGGTGGTTTGATGTGGAGCCAAAGAGGTGGATACTGGCTGTTGGGACTGAAGCAGAAAATGGCTAACAACATTTTACAATTAAAACCAAACCCAGAATGGATCCTAAGGGAAATCATTTCTCCAGGATAAAGAAACAAAAACAGTCCTTCACAAATGTTAGTAGATATATACTGATATACATTGGTGTACCAAATAAAGAATTTGTCCTTTGGATAAGATGATTATATGTGCATCTTTCAATGTAATTATGACTGGATTAGGCTATCAGTGGCTACTAACCCTGAGCTATGTTCTTCTCCCTCTCCCACCTCTACCTGCCTTCTGAAAACCAGTTGCTGGAAATCACTGGAGGAGAGAGTGAGTGCTGTTGTGCTCATGTCTTGCATGTAGACTTCCCATAGGCATCTGGCTGGCCGCTGCAAGAACAGGATGTTCAACTAGATGGGCCACTGGCCTGATCCAAGAGGTTCTTCTTATGGGTGTGATGCTGTTTAAATGTGCTTTCCCATAGTTTCAGTATGCAGTCATCTACTATAGCTATTCACAATACAAATCCTGGGTGGAGGGATTTCAAATATTTAGGCTACGAAATTGAAAATGATGTCACTCCATAACTGGATAAATAGCAACCAGCTTCTGACACTCAAGCAGTAAAAGTTATCTCCTTTTGGGGACAGGTACCAGATCTTGTTCCCAGCACTGTTCTCATGCTGTGCAACAAGTAGTGGCTCTGGATGGAAATGTTTATTATTCCTATGCTTCCAGCCGCTGCAATGGGGCCCATGATAAAGCTATTATATCATAGCTTTACAGAAGTGTAGGTAGTCTGAGCATTTCCCCTCTATTTAAAAAAGTATTGAGCTTTCACCAGTGAGATTTTTTTAGGCCTAACAACAGCAGAAAAGAGGTGAAAAATGCTATCTTGTTACCAGACAATAATAGTGATAGGTCGCTATGGTAACATGTCTTCATGTACTCGGCAGATAAATACACTCCCCATTAAAACTGAACACAATAGGTGTAGTTGGTGATAAGAGGGTATGGTTTTAGAAAAGCAAAAGAATCTGAAAATGAGTTCAACGAAGGAGCAGAAAGAACCTGCTTCTAGTATTCTTTTTGCACAAGTTCCCATGTTTGTACCGCCCATCCTGAATGCTAATGCCCGACACGAGATTGTAGATATTCCAAGATAGTGGTCCCCAAGCTTTTTTCCCTGATGGACCACTTGAAAATTGCTAAGAGTCTGGGTGAATGATTTAATGATATATTATTTTACCAGTTGTAGCAACTGTAATGTGCTGTACTAGATGTGGTTTGATTTTTAATTGTACTTTTATGGACACACTGCGGACCACCTAAATGAAGCTCATGGACCACTGCTGGTCCATGGAACCCAGATTGGGAGCCCCTGTTCTAAGAGATTATAAGAGACTGAAGTCATCAGTGGGGGGAGGGAGAGGAAGAGAAGCAAGAAAGCAATAGTGAGCATTGTATTTGATGACAAAGTGTTGCATAAATGTCCAAGCATCTTCATTCCTACTCAATTTTATCTTTCATGGCTTTTCATTCTCAATCTAGAGGGTCACCATATGTTCCCCAAACTAATGGAGTAAACAGGCAAACATTTTTCAGGAGCCAAATAAAAGCCACTTGTATGGACAAAACCAAAATATCCAAGAAGGCAACTCTTTTATCCCAATGAGGCTATCTCAAAACTCACACATAAAAATTAACCACCACCACCAAACAGTAATTATAGTAATACTTAACATCTGTATAGCTTTCAAGTGGTCAAAATACTTGGCGTTTTACTGCTCCAGAGAAGGAGAGCGTGTGAGGCTGGTGAAGGCTAATGCACATAATGGTAAATAAATGATAGTGTAGCATTGTGTGCAAAATGGCCCAGAGTATTTAAAGGAAGAGAAAGTTTCCTATGCAGGTGTAGTAATCCAGCCTTCTGTTCTCAAAAAGGTGCTGCAACAGTGAAGTTATTTGGTGTTCAAGAAGCCTACTGCTTCAGATCACCAGTTATTGCCACAATGGAGGTTTCGCTGAGGGAGGGTGGTCATGAACAAATACACACTTGCTCTGAGGAAGTTACTTGCTAAGATGGCACAACTCACTCTCACTGTTGATAGTGTCACATTGCCAGGAAATAGAAACATTGTGTGGTATTGTCATTGCCAGTTATTTATTCGTTTGATAACCTTAATAATTATGTGTTGGGGGTGGGGGATGGGAAAAGCTAATCTGACATACATTCAGAATTAGAAGTAACACCTAGAAAGCACTAAAAAAATGCATGTCGCAATTTTATGTCTTCATTTCCCATCTTTAAATAATATCCACTGTTTAGGAAATATGATCAGTTCTCTATGCACTGAACCATGAAGAACAATTTTTTTTAAAAAAATAAATAAATGCTGCTCGTGCAATCACTTTTAATCAGTGCTTAATTGTCCCTGTTGCAAGGAGGTAGCTACACTTAAACTTCAATTACAGGTAAATTTAAAAATCAATTGCAAATAAAATGTTCAGCAGACGCTGCTAAAGAGATTAGAAACATCAGGATACATTCACACAAGAGGCAAAGCTTGTCAGAACAATTGTAGCAAAGAGCTACCATAATGTAGGTAATTCTGCATTAATGCAATAGAAAGGACATTATCTAATCTAAGTCTGGTTGGTTAAGAGATGCCAACATTGTAGGGTTCTCAAAAGTCAGATGTTCCTTAGCAGAACTTTTTTTAAACTGAACTATGTTTGCCTCAGAGCATGTTTTTTGCTCATGAAATAGAAGCTCCAGCTAATACCTCCCTCTCGCCCAAAAGCATCATTTGGATGTATAGCTAAATCAAGGATGGAGAACCTGTGGCACTCCAGATGTTGGACTCCAACTCCCATCAGCCCCAGCCAGCATAGACAATGGTCTGGGATGATGGGAGTTGTAGCCCAACGTGATCTGGAGGGCCACAGGTTCTCCATCCTTGGGCTAAGTGAATACTTGAGGAACATAGAAAGCTACCTTATACTGAGTCAGACCATTGGTCATCTAGCCAGAGCTTGGAAAAGTTACTTTTTTGAACTACAACTCCCATCAGCCTAATCCAGTGGCCATGCTGGCTGGGGCTGATGGGAGTTGTAGTTTAAAAAAGTAACTTTTCCAAGCTCTGCATCTAGCTTAGTATTGTCTACAGTGACTGGTACCAGCTCCCCAGGGTTTCAGGGACGAGTCTCTCCTAGCCCGACCTGGAGATGCTGATGACTGAACCTGGGATTTTCTGCATGCAAAGCAGTTGCTCTGCTACTGAGTCACAGACCTTCCTGAGAAGGTTGGGAACTGGGCACGCATAACCAAATGCCAGGAGTCTGGGGCAAGGACTAAGACTGGACTGAAAGTCAATTACTTTGAGGGAGAAAAATGAAGCTAAATGGTAGATGAACCCTGAGGACTGTCAATTCAATACATAAATAAGTTCATGCAAACTTTTTTCTCTGCATCTATGTAGCCCTTGCCAGGTGTTCTCTTGTGTGATTACAACTGCATGAGGGGAAGAGCAGGGCTGCATCCGCTAGCCCCCACCCATTGATCCGACAGGCATCTAAATCACATAGAGGGTCTACATACATGCAACCAGCTCTTTGCTTCAGACCCCTCCCCTGTTGTACAGATAGCAGGAAATGGGTTAGTGAGGATGTAGCTGAGAGTAAGGCCCCACCTGCATTATATATACTTTAAACAGTCATTGCTTCCCCCAAAGAATCCTGGGAACTGTAGTTTGTTAAGGGTGCTGAGAGTTGTTAGGAGACCCCTATACCCCTCATACAGCTACAATTTCCAGAGTTGTTTAACAGGGCAGTCTTCCCAGGGCAACTCTGGGAATCATAGCTCTGTGAGGGGAATATGGGTCTCCTAACAATTCTCTGCACCCTTCACATACTACATTTCTCATGACTCTTGGCGCAAGCCATGACTATTTAATGTGGTATTTGTTGTTAAATGCCTTCAAGTTGATTACAACTTACAGTGACCCTATGACTCTTTATATATATATATATATATTCATAGGGTTTTCATGGTAAGAGGTATTGCCTCCCTTTAAGCCTACAGCACCCGGTATTCCCAGGCGGTCTCCCATCCAAGTACGAACCAGGCCTGACCCTGCTTAGCTTCCGAGATCAGATGAGACTGGGTGTGTTCAGGGTAGTATGGCTGTAGGCTTAATGTGATATAATAGTGCTTTAAATGTATAGTGCAGATGATGCCTAAGGCTCCTTTAAAAGCTGGGTTGCAAGGAACAAGGAGTAGAGTGGTGCAGCCAGCTGCAGGTAGTAGAACAGCAGAAGTTCAAAAGTTAATCATGACTGAGGTGTCTTGTATTAAAACTAAATAAAACAATTGTTGTTAGTTTACAACAGTTTCTAGCTTTGTTTCGTAATACAAGACACAATACAGTGATGGTGTGGATGGGGCCAGTGAATGTAGGCCCACTCTCCCCTCTTGCAGTTGTAATTGCTTGATGGGAGAATGCCTGAAAAGAGCTTATGTGGTGTTCAGATCTTGTGAGATTTGGTGGAGCCAATCAGAAGCAATGTTAGAATAGACTAGGCAACTTTCTAAAGAACAGTGGGCTGCTGGAACATGATAGAAAAGAATGAGAACGCTTTACAGCAGGGATGAGGAACCACTTTGGTCCAGTGGGCCAGATCATTATCTGTCCCCAGCCCTGTGGGCCACTTTTGACAGGTGTGTGGGACAACCCACCTGTCAATCACCTGGCATCATTATTATGTCATATGATTGACAGGTGGATTGTCCCACCCAACTGTCAAAATTCCTTGTGCAGTCCTTCCCAAGTGCCCAACAGTCAGCTGGTTGTCGGGCACTTGGCTTTGACCATATGAGGACCATCAACAATAGGAACTAAAAAAAGCTGAAGGGTGCCCATTAATCCTCAGCTTTTCAGAGAATTCCTGCCTTGTCCATTTTTCAAAACATGAGGTGATGGGGCTGTGTTGCATATTTGTAACAGAGCCAAATACATTATGCTTGGACGTTGTTAGGCTCACTTTCACACACACCCTTCTTCCCATGTGCCATCAATGCTGCTTTTCCCATGTACCTTAGCTGCAGTTCCTGCCTGCAATTTAAGGTTAAGAGAAGGAAAGCAAGGAGTTTATCTGAGGCTGGGGACAAGATCTGGCAAATATGGTTTTTGGGGATAGGAAAGGTTGTGAAATGGGCTGGGTATACTGGGCTCTGGCACAATATTAAATTTGAGCCCAAGAAGGATTTGAGGGCTTGCAAAGATCACCTTTCTCCTTGAACCCCTGACGTTCATTTGCAAACTCAAACCCAAAGAATTTCTCCAACATCTCTAGCAGTGTTTGTTTGTCTCATCAAAATGAAGTAGTGGTTGGCAAGGCAACGCAGGCAGAGTGACATTGCTCACCTACCTTCCCAATGCCAAGCACCACTGCTGGTTCTGGAGAGGGGGAGGGGAGAGGCGTGGGGAACTCAGGGCGGTACAGGTGCAGGAACAGGACCGTCAGATTGGCGCTGCTACACCCACATTACACTGAGCTCACCATGCCTCTCAGGAACCAGCAGTGATGCTTGGCTTTGGGAAGCCAAATGAGCAACACCACGCTGTCTGGGCTGCCCTGTCACCTGCTACTGCCAAACTGGAAATTATGGACAAAAAAGCACTTTTCTTGCCACCACATATACCTTGACACTGAGTTAGAAAAAGTGACATATTGGTATTTTGCCTTGTTCTCAATGATGTGGAACAAATAATTCCTAGAGCCCTTTTTTCAGCAGGAAAGAACCACGTATGTCTAAGGAAAACTGATTATATTATATATTCATGGAACAGAAAACCTTGCAAAAATGTGATAAACCACACAAAACAAAATCATAACCAGAAATGGAACCCTATTACAATTACCACATTTCCCCCCCTTGAAATTTAGGGATTAAACTATATCTAGCCCCTAGTGAAAAGCAAACTACTCTGTAAAGTTTTCCTAATAAATCTTCCACAGATTGTAAGATCTACTGCAGCACAGCAGTGGAAGTGAGAACCTGCTTCATATCTCTGATCTGATGATCTCAGCAAATATGCCCTAGGGAAGCATCTATTTCTCAACTTCAGCCCCACTTCTTTAAAACGGGGGCAATGATGCCAATTTCCTTACAGACATAACTGCAAGGGTTACTGAAACACTTTGAACGATAACATTTAGCATTTATTATTTATTTATTGCACTTGTATACCGCCCCATAGCCGAAGCTCTCTGGGCGGTTTACAGCAATCAAAAACATTAAAACAAACATACAATTTAAAACACATGTTTTAAAAACAATTTAAAACACAATTTTAAAATTTAAAACAATATAAAAACAATTTAAAATACATGCTAAAATGCATATATGTAAGGCAGCTCTCCCCACCCTGGTGTTCTCCAGGTGTTTGGGACTCCAACTCCCATCAGCTCCAGTGGTCAGGGGTGATGGAAGCTATGGTCAACAACATCTAGAGGCAAGGCCAGCACCAGGTATGACTGGGCCCTTGGGCACCAGCCTGCCCTGGGACTGCAGCGTAGTAAAGCCAACCCCCCCTACACACCATTACAGGCAGTGTGGGGGTTAAATAAGTCCGCCTGCTCTATCTACCTGTCACATCAGTGTACACATGCCTACAATCACTCAAGATGGCAATGGGGGCATCAACCCCTTAGGGATGCCCCAGCTGCCATCCTGGATGATGGCGGATGTGCACTCACAGTGCATGGGGTGTGCACGCTGATGCAACAGGTTGGTGGGGCTTATTTAAGGGCTCATCCAGACGACTGCAAAATGTGTGACACGCCCGCTATGTGTGTTCATTATTTTTCGGTCGTCCAAATGACGTCTCGCACTGTTACGCATTTTCACGGGTTAAATCCGCTCCTTGCAATACCAGCAAAAATGCGATTTGCTCTTTAAAATCAGGAATCATCCGCTGTGCCTTCAGGAGTTAGGATGCAATACCGCGGACTTTACAGCTGATGGGCGGTTCTTGGGCATTTCCCTTTGCCCCTTCTCCTCATTCCAGCCAATCATGTATCTGCACTTTTGCACATGTGCGAGAATAAGCCTGGGAAAATTGAACCAATCATCGCAATGGTGGGGCGTTGGGGGGGGTCTGCAACTACTGCGCAGATGCATTTTATTTTTTGCTAGCCTGCAAACTGGGTGGCCGCTCTGGGTGAGATCTGCAATGCACAGCAAGCGAGAAAGGGGCTGCTGTCGGTTTCACGCCTGCCTCCGGAAAGCTTTGTCAATTTCATTGTACTTGCTGGGGTTTTTGCTTCAAATCAGAAAAGCATACATTCCTTTAAGTGTAATATCGCAAATACAAACTTAGAAAAGGGCTTCTGGTCGGTTTCAAGCCTGCTCGGAAAGCTTTGTCAATTTCACTCCGTGGGAAGGAAAGGGAGAAGGAGGGGGGGTGACACGTTTCTTGCTTTTTTGGAGAAATAAGTGCAATTGCCAGCGTGTGTATTTCCTTAAATATCAATAAAGGCAGAAAAGCATACATTCATTTAAGCATAATATCGCAAATACAAACAAGGCAGGCATGAAACCGACCAGCAGCCTTTCCTTCTGAGGCGAGAACTCCTTTACAGCCATATTGTGCTTCCTTGCAAAGGGGGAGAGGAGCATACGTAATTTTTTTGCTGACCAATTGGTTGATAGGGGGAGGTTTTAGAGGCAGAGCTTGGAAAAAGCAAAAAGAATGTAGGGGTCTTACCGCTGCGTGTGCAGGTGCAAAAACTAGTTTTTTTTAATTGGGAAAGAGTGAACTAAAAGGAAAAGTGAGGACTATCAGATGACAAACCAAATATGGAAACCGTGGATTATCCCGCTCCATTTGGATAAGCCCTAAGTCCCATGCTGCCTGTAGTAAGGGTGTCTGGGGGTGCTTGAGCACTTCCGTGAGCTCCCGCTTGGTGATCTGTGGCAGTATCAGGTCGCTGAGTCCCACAACCCAATGCCTGAGCAGGAACTTCATCCTCCCACCCTAAGGAGGGTCCTCTCAGGCGCCCTTCTGGGTCACAGAGCCCCTCAGCCTGAGTCCGACCGGCTGCCTGCTGGTGCCAGGCCTGTGTAGTGGTCACCAGGCTGGGGAAAGCTGCCTTTCATAAATGCTAAATATTAATATTTCTGGATGTATATAAGAGACATAACAATGGTGGCAGACACAGAAACTTTCTTGTTATTGATTTTAGTCACGGAATGTTGTCCTCCACTCTTGTTTTCATTGTCTTATTTGAGGCATTCATTTTGGCCAATATCAGTGTAAATCTATAAGGGAAACAAAAAACATTTAAGTCTTTGTCCAACTCCAGAAGACTTAAATAGATCTGTCAAAAACTAAAAAGAACAGAATTATCCCTTTGCAACAAGAGCAAAGTATAGTGATGGCAACATAAAAGAATAGCAATGAAAAAATTAAAAAGTTTATTACAAAGATATTATGATTCAACTCCAGGTTGCTAACTGAACTATAGAAATGAAAAATGAGCTTAGAAAGACAGAATAAAATGAATTATATCAGATAAATGACTAATAACTATAATTTTCAGGCAGTTAATTTTAGTCTAGAATGCAAAAGAGGGAGAAAAGGAACTAACCGCTTCTGCTGAATGCACTAATTTTTATGAAAAGATAAGAGTGAGTTTTCCTCACCTAACCTTGCACTTTGACAATGCAAGTATCTTTGTCAGAAAGCATTCACAGCTGTTTTGCACAATGTTGATGTAATTAACCTGGAGGCAAGCAATTACTCCTACCTATTAACTAGCATTAACCAACTCATCCAGGCTTTCTTTATGGGACATGCTAAACAGTAAGTGTATTTAATATATTAGCTGCCATCATGACATTATTTAGGTTTTAATTTCTCAAGCAGTACTCTGCTAAAAAAATTCTTTTGCATTTTTTCCAACCACTCTCCTTCAGTCAACGAGAAAAGAATTTGCATTTGAAAGTTATCAAAGGAGGGAGAAAATCTCAGTCAAATTCTTATGAGTGGAGGCTGGGTTGTGGAGTTTTTGCTGTGCTTAGCTGACTTTGGAGGTGGTTTTCTTGGAGTCCTTTCCTTCAACCTGCCATTCATTTCTCAAGCGGCCTTCATTCTGCCACCTTCCTGGGTTTCCATGCTAAAGATGGGGGAGAAATTAAATTCAGTTCATTTTTAAAGTGCATGTACCTAATTTGCACTTTCAGAAACCTCATGAACCGAAACAGCCTTCCTTCAAAATTTCACTTCTCTGGAATTTGCAAGAGTTCTCCAGCCAAGTAATGTGTACAAAAATGCATGACTAGGGGAAAGTGTGCATCTGTCAGTGAAAATAACATGCACAAATGTAGTATATTAGGGAATGTTGCTTTGCAAAGATATGTATATTATGAGAGGAAGAGCGGGATATAAATTAATAAATAAATAATAAAACTACATTCAAACATGTCTATTAGGATACATTTGCATTAAAATGCTGATGAATTTTCATGAGGACCTTTTCCACAGATGTAGAAATGTGAAGGACTGAACTGAAGACTGAAAAAATGAGAAACTGAAAACAACTGAAATTGACAGATTTGCCCAGGGATGCCAGCTGCGCTGTGAGGATCAAGCCCCCTGCATGTCCCCAAATCTATTGACAAGAACTGCTCCTTATGTGCATATATTAACTTAGCCTAGCCTACCTCACAGAGCTGTTGCAGAGATAAAAGGGAGGAGGGGAGGATAATGTACACAACCTTGAGCTCCTGGGAGGAAAAACAAGATACAAATATATGTTATTCACAGATCATATAAAGAAATATAAACATGCACAAAGCCAGAAAAGCAGATCCCCTGCTTTAACTGGAGCGATTCATAGTCCTAATCAGCCAAATACCAACACCAAAAAATGAAAGTTCACCAAGTCTGATAAATAACAATAAACAAAGTATTATTATTATTATTATTATTATTATTATTATTAATAATAATAATAATAAAATAAGCCATTTTACAACTCTAGTGTCTAAACTACGAGCTCTCAGCCTAGTCAACCTCACAGGGCTGTTGTGAAGATAAAAGGGGGAGGGGAAGACTATGTACACAGTCTTGAGCTCCTGGGAGGAAAGGCAAGATACAAATACAGAACAAGCAGCAAATACTTCACAACTCTAGTGCGCACACCATACATTTTGCCAACCTTGATAAACAAAAAATCTATCCTTGTGGTATAGTGCAGTGTATAGGAATTTTAACTTGCTGTAGCTGTAACGTGTTTAATGATTTTATTGTTGTATTTGCTGATTTTGTATTTTAATATTTTTGTTGTATGGTGACTGTATATTAATAAATAACAAGCCAGTGATGACCAGTTGTGGCTGTGTGAGGGACATGGGAAAAATGGGGAGCTGGGACTATGGCAATATCACATTTTTTTCTCAGTAGGATTTATATCAGGGGAGTTACTTCCAAGTAAAGCATACCAAAGCCAGGCAATTATGTTTTATTGTAAAGGCCGCACACTTGGGGAATAAATAAAATAATGTAGACACATAAGAAAATACTTAGAAATGGGTAATCTGCAGTCCTGCAAGTGCTACTGGGGACTACCTTCATCAGCTCCTCTCAGCCAACAACATCTGAAGGACCACAGGTTCCTCATCACTGCCTTAAGGACTGACTATTCCAATGTGAACATATCTGTACTCTAAGAGTCCTTGCTGTAGTTTCCTCTGTCATCTGAAGAGTTGGTGCACATGGCTTTTTTTGACAGTGACCTCAAGATAGAATTCCCTTCCAGAGGTGATTCACCAATAGAGATGATTTGGTGGATGAAGTGGCAGTTACGGGAACTCTGGAGGAAAGTGACCACACCATACTTGAATTCTTGATTTTAACAGAAGCAAAAGCTGAGAGTAGCCATACGCGCACCCTGCACTTCAGGAAAGCTGATTTTAATAAACTCAGAACAATTGTAAGTACGGTTCCATGGCAAGCAACCCTAATGAGAAAAGGAGTCCAAGATGGGTGGGAGTTTCTAAAAAAGGAAATTCTAAAAGTGCAATGGCAAGCAATTCCAACAAGGAAAAAAGGGGGAAACAACAGAAGAAGCCAATGTGGCTTCACAAAAAGCTTAGAGATGACCTGAAAACGAAAAAGGACACATACAGGAAGTGGAAAGAAGGCCAGGCCACAAAGGAAGAGTACAGGCAGGTATCACGGAATTGCAGGGATGGTGTCAGGAAGGGTAAAGTTGAGAATGAACTGAGGGTAGGGAGGGATGCCAAAAGAAACAAAAAAGCTTTCTTCAGGTATGTCCATAGTAAAAGACAGAGAAAAGAAATGGTGGCACAGCTACTCAATGAGGATGGCAAAATGACAACAGATGACAAAGAAAAGGCAGAAGTGCTCAATTCCTACCTTGGCTCAGTCTTCTCCCAAAAAAGGATCTGTGAGCCTCCCGGGAAACATGAAGGGGCAGGATTGAAGCTTGAGATTGATAGACAAATGGTCAAGGAATACCTAATCACTTTGAATGAGTTCAAATCAGCAGGGCCCAATAAACTGCATCCTAGAGTATTGAAAAAACTGACTGAAGAACTCTCAGAACCGCTGTCTATTATCTTTGCGAAATCATGGAGGACTGGTGAAGTGCCGGATGACTGGAGGAGAGCTAATGTTGTCCCTATCTTCAAAAAAGGCAAAAAGGAAGAATCAGGGAACTACAGACCAGTCATCCTAACATCAATCCCTGGAAAAACCCTGGGGCAGATTATAAAGCAGTCAATCTGTAAGCACCTTGAAAACAATGCAGTGATTACTAGGAGCCAACATGGATTTATGAAGAACAAATCCTGCCAAACTAATCTTATCTCATTTTTTGACCGGGTAACCTCCCTTGTAGACTGTGGGAATGCTGTGGACATAATATATCTCGACTTCAGCAAAGCTTTTGACAAAGTGCCCCATGATATTCTGATTAGCAAGCTAGCTAAATGTGGGCAGAATGGAACAACTATCAGGTGTATCCAGTTGGCTCCAGAATCGTACTCAAAGAGTGCTTATCAATGGTTCCTTCTCAAACTGAGCAGAAGTAATGAGTGGGATACCACAGGGCTCGGTCCTGGGCCCTGTGCTCTTCAACATTTTTATTAACGACTTGGATGAGGAGGTACAGAGCATGCTTATCAAATTTGCAGATGATACAAAGTTGGGGGGCATAGCTAATACCGTGGAAGACAGAAACAAAATTCAAAGGGACCGTGATAGGCTGGAGCATTGGCCTGAAAACAGAATGAAATTCAACAGAGATAAATGCAAAGTTCTACACTTAGGAAAAAGAAACCAAATGCACAGTTATAAGATGGGGGATACTTGGCTCAGCTATATGACATGTGAGAAGGATCTTGGAATTGTCGTTGATCACAAGCTGAATATGGGTTAACAGTGTGATGTGGCTACAAAAAAGGTAAATGCTATATTAGGCTGCATTAACAGAAGTATAGTTTCCAAATCACATGAAGTACTAGTTCCCCTCTATTCAGCACTGGTTAGGCCTCATCTTGAATACTGCGTCCAGTTCTGGTCTCCGCACTTCAAGAAGGATGCAGACAAACTGGAACAGGTTCAGAGGAGGGCAACAAGGATGATCAGGTGACTGGAAACAAAGCCCTATGAGGAGAGACTGAAAGAACTGGGCATGTTTAGCCTGGAGAAGAGAAGACTGAGGGGAGATATGATAGCACTCTTAAAGTACATGAAAGGTTGTCACATAGAGGAGGGATGGGATCTCTTCTCAGTCGTCCCCAAGTGCAGGACATGGAATAATGGGCTCAAGTTGCAGGAAGCCAGATTTCGACTGAACATCAGGAAAAACCTCCTAACTGTTAGAGCCATATGACAATGGAATCAATTACCTAGAGAGGTAGTGGGCTCTCCAACACTGGAGGCATTCAAGAGGCAGCTGAACAGCCATCTGTCGGGAATGCTTTGATTTGGATTCCTGCATTGCACAGGGGGTTGGACTTGATGGCCTTATAGGCCCCTTCCAACTCTACTATTCTATGATTCTATGAGTTTGGAAATGTTCTTGTGCTGTTATCATAGTAAATCTGAGATCAGCAGTTGTTATAGAAAGCCTTGTGGTAGTAAGGATTGCAGGATTGTCTGGTATTTGACAACGTAGACCAGCCAGGACTTTGGGTGGGGGGAGGCACAGGGGGCAATATACCCCGAGCATCACATATTAGGGGGAGCTCATACATGGAGAGGGCCACATCCCATTGGCCTTGCTGCATTGTTGCCAACTCTTTTCTTTCAGAATCCCACTAACCTGAGCTCCATTAACATAAGGGGGGGGACACAAAACAAACTCTACTGATGTAGTGCCCTTTTGTCATGACAGCATGACCAAGATGGCTGCAGCCACAGGCAATGCGAATAGTAGCAACCCAGCCCAACCATTGCCAAATATTTTAATTTTATTATTATATTTATATCCCACCTTTTTTTCTCTTGGATAGGAGGAGGAGGAGGTGCAATGAATGACGCAAAGAAGAGAAAAATTTGGGGAGAACAGTGAAGAAGAATTAGACAAATTCTAATTGAAGGCGGGTTTTGCCATTGCACTGCCCTGAAGAGTGAAGCCCCACCACTGGGGAGGCTAGGCGGTACTACCCCCCCATGGCCCAACCTCACTACCATTAGAGGCAGACAAGATTGTGACACACCACCCATTGGCTGTGCTGTGAGAAGTTCCAGCTCCTGCCCATTAAAATGTTATGAGCTGCATAGAAGGGGGCGGCAGCAGTGAGTAGAACAGAGAAAGCCAAGCAAGTTTCCCTGCTTAGGCATTAACATTCTCCCTCCAGGCAGGAATGGAGGAGACAGCACTCACCCCATTTTGGAGCCTGAAGCACCTAGTGGCTGGAAAGCTCCATGAAGAATGTACCTAATAAACTCTGAAGAGAGCCAGCCTCAGAAGGTGCCACACTCTACTCCAGCAATTCACTATCTCCACCCCATGATCTATCCTGAGCCACTAAGGGCAACTGAAACCAACAGCCAAAGAGGAGAGGTTCTGAGCACGTAGGGAAGCTCTCTCTTTAGGGCCTTGCAGTGAGAGACATTGTGATCATGGGACTGAAACAGCTCTAGTCGCATTAGTCGACGATCTTCGACTAGAACATGACAAAGGCAATCTGTCCCTTCTAGTTTTATTGGATTTATCTGCCGCATTCAACACAATTGATCACAGCATTCTGTTAGATCGTCTCTTTAAAATGGGTCTCAGAGGTACAGTACTAAAATGGCTTCGCTCCTTTTTGGAAAAAAGGCTTCAGAGAGTTGCCCTCGGGGACCATTGCTCTAAACCCTGGCCATTAAAATATGGCGTTCCACAGGGCTCTGTTTTATCCCCGATGTTATTTAATATTTATGTAAGCCCTTTAGGAAAAATCATTCGAAAATTTGGGATTCATTATCACCAATATGCCGATGATACACAACTGTATTGTTCCTTTCCACCGAACACTGTAGAGACTGTCAACTGCCTTAATCAATGTCTCCTAGCAGTGCAAAGTTGGATGAATAAAAACAAATTGAAACTAAACCCAGAAAAAACAGAGGTCATTCTCATTGGCAAAGATCTCCCCCAAGGAACTGGACATCTGCCTTCACTTGACGGAGTTTTTCTCCCTTTAAAATCTCAAGTCCGTAGTTTAGGTATAATCTTGGACTCAGCCCTAACCTTTGAACCCCAGGTTGCAGCCGTGTCTAGAGCCACATTTGCAAAACTAAAACTGGTCCATCAACTCCGCCCATTTCTAGGAACATCAGAATTAATGAAAGTAACCCAGGCCTTAGTAACCTCTCGACTGGACTATTGTAATTCTTTATATGTTGGCCTTTCTGCTAGAGCACTTCGACCGCTCAAGCAGGTACAAAGAGCGGCCGCGAGGATGATCACTAAAACTGGTCCTCGGGTTCATACCTCACCTCTTCTTTACCATCTTCACTGGCTCCCTATTAGCTCCAGACATCAGTTTAAGATTCTGGTTCTAACGTTTAAGGCTCTTCACGGACTGGCGCCGGTATATTTGACAAACCGTCTCGTTGAATTCAAAACCTATCACCCTATGAGATCGATTTCTGAAAGCACTCTTATTATTCCCTCAACTTTCATGATCCGCCAAATGAACATCAGGAGGAAGGCCTTCTCAGTCATAGCCCCTACTCTTTGGAATAATTTACCATCTGAGATACGACGTTCCTCGTCTCTCATTGAATTCCGTCGGCGGATTAAAACATACCTGTTTCAACTAGCTTTTAATGTTTGAAGTGAGATTGTTGTCGAACTTTTAGTATTAATTTACTTATTTGTTTTTAGGTATTCTATTATGCTGTTTTTGTATTATCTCTGTTTTTTTAATGTTCACCGCTCTGAATTCTGAGTTTCGGAACTAGAGCGGTATATAAATTTTTGAAATAAATAAATAAATAAGGAGAGAGTTCTGCTAGCACCTGTGTATGAGCCTGAAAAATAATGGGAAAATGCTGAGCACAATGGGCAGCTTGCATAAATGTTCAGAAAAAAGGACCTCCCTCTTAAAGCTCTGCACTAAATGTAAGTTACTCACAGACCATTTCATACTGGTCCACTGTCAGACTTGGGGGGCAGACTAATGTGAAACAGGAGCATGTCAGTAGTCAGTACTGAATAATAAGTCAGAATAAAACCAGGATCAAGGGTTGAGAAGCAAATCAGGACCAAAAAATAACTAAGTATACAGAAACATGCCAGACCACTGAAAGATCGTTTTGCTGAAGTAGGCTGAACTGGAACAGGAAGCTCTTTTATATTCCTTCCTGTCCAGGAGGATCCAACAGTGAGCTTGAGAGGACAGAAACAGTCCAGGGCCTGATGGTACTTCCCTGAGAAACTGCCACTTATATTTCAGGTTCACCATGTGGGGAGCTGCACACAAATCCAGCAACTTCTGACACCCAGTCCCATGATGATTTCCCAAAGAGGCCACATTTGAGGCCATAAGTGCACAGTTTCATGAGAAGTGTACAGCATTGTATATTGGTTTTTCATTTTATATTCTGTTGCTTTTACTGTGGCATATAGTTGTTGTTTTACTTTTTGACTTGTAGGCCTCTCCAAAAGTTACCTGAGGTGGAATATAACTGTATTACATAAACTAAATAATAAATAAAATGCACCAACCAGGGGCTGTTTTGTGTGGGCACTTCTCCCTGTATTTGCCAGCAGAAGTGTTGACCTTGACCACACTGATCTCTCACAGAGTATGTGTTTGATATCTGAGGCACAAATAGCAGCTCTAGTTAGGATTGGTCTGCACAGCTTACTGTTCAAAAGAAGACCTGAACGCTGCTCTGAGTGGAAATGAACAGCACTTGTACACTAATGAATCCTATTGAGAACATATATTGATGTATAAGATCAATGTGTGGCAGCAGGCCCGGTGCCAGTGGGTGGCCATGTCAGACAGGGGCTGAGGGCCCCTGTGGCTCGGAAGCACCCCTACTAAATCTATAGACTGGGGCTGGGAGGGTGGAGTTCTTGCTCCATGATCTGTACCAATGTCAGGTCACAGGGCATGATTTGCAGCCTGGTCTAAGGGGTTGACTTCTCTGTCGCCATCTTGAATGATGGCAGGTATGAGCATGCAGCACAGTGTGCTGATGTGGTGGGGCAGCTGGGCTTATATAAGCCTGTGCCAGGTGCATTGGGGGGATATTGGGGTCATCACAACCCTGTGTCAGGGGCCCCCTGAAGTCTGGTCCCAAGGGCCCACTCATGCCTGGTGCCAGCCCTGGTGGGAAGGACAGGGCCAAGTAGTCCTACCCCCAATGTCATACATGCCAACATCCCCTGCCCCCTCTCCCAGCATCCTTATGCACACAGTACAAACTTTTGCAGGGAGGCAACCCTCATATATATGGTTGACATTCCCATTGTATGTATGAATGCAAAAAGCTGTACTTTCCTAATTCAGACTCTTCTGGGAAGGG
The DNA here is from genome assembly GCF_030035675.1 of Rhineura floridana. NCBI lineage: Eukaryota > Metazoa > Chordata > Lepidosauria > Squamata > Rhineuridae > Rhineura > Rhineura floridana. The sequence continues at coordinate 76,338,456 of NC_084486.1, read as the reverse complement.
CCATAGCTCAATGGAAAAGCACATACTTTGCATGCAGAAAGTCCCAGGTTCATTTCCAGGTAAATCTTGGAAAGGCTCCTGCTTGAAAACCTAATTCGACTGCTGCCAGGACTAATAATTGGACAGTATAAGGGAACTTCCTATGTTCTTTGGGCAACAGGTTCTGCTAAGGAAATGCAATCAACAATGTGTACTTTTCCCTTTTAATTACATCTACAAATATAATCAGAACATGGAAACTGTAGGAAGGAAATTGTTTGCTGAAACAAGATCTCTACATGACTTAATGGTCATTAATTATAGTTTGTCCATTACATCAGTCCCTTCTAATTAAGCTAATACACAGTGAGTACTTTTAATGTTTCAACAACTGAATGACATGGGAAATGTACTGAGCAAACCTACCTTGAGCCTGATTCTAGTCCAGCATAAATTAGCATAACACTACCTCAAATCAATTGCTCCTCCCTAATCATTTTTATTGACCACGAACAAGAGAAGCTGATGTTTTTCTAGTGATGGTGTAGAAGATTGTAATTACATGGTTTAAAGATACATTTGACCAGCTCACAATGTTTGAATAATTACCTATATCGAGTGACATTCCCTCTATCCTACTTCCAACCCCCTCCCCGCACACTCTTGGAATAGTCAATAAATTTATATGCATAAGCTATCTATATTGAGCAAGAGAGGCACGCAAAGCCAATTGCTTTGTTGGTACATGCCCAGTAGTTGTTTACTGTTAATACCTTAATGTCAGTTATAATTTTATTGATGTGAAACTCATGTGAACTGCTTCAAATGAACATGTGATTTAGAGAACAATACTTTTATGCCTGAACAAAGAAAGCAATTGCATTTCTGTGCAGTCCTCAATTTGAAAATCACATACAAACAAGGTGATCAACATTTGTCCAATCTCACTGCACTCTCTACTGCAATTAGAGATATGAGAAGGCATCAGTTTCCATTGTGACCTGTGTTCATTGCAGACAGTGCTGTTTTCATTCCACTGCAGTTCAGCTTCCAACAAAAACTACATTATTTGTCTTGCTGTCTTCTGTGGTGGAATTTTCCATTCATTAATTCTATCGTCATTATGTTATTCCACACCATTCATTTCAATGCAAAGGTAACACAAAAGAAACGGAGGGAAAAGTCATCAATTACACATTGTTTGCAGACTGAAAACAACAACAGTGAATACTGATCATACTCATTGGATTGATTTCTGTTTCAAACATGGGACAAATAAGCAAACACTGGCAATTCTGCTCCCCTTTCTGTTGGTATTCTCCAACATCCCTAACCTCAATAAGTTAAAATATCTTTCATGCCACAGTGAGCTTGAAAATCTATATATCTAAGGTCCTGTTTTACTTGCACTACTGTATACTATAATGGAATTCAGTCAGGAAGATCGATTTAGTGAAGGTGTAGCAGTGTCTGCACCCATCTAAGAATCTATCATTGGACCTTTTTCCAGCATCCTAATTATCATTGCTAGGCAAACAGCTTCCTGACACATCAACCATTTCTTGTGAGTATCATCTCTCTTCTTACAAGCATAGTTGGTTGCTGCTGGTCCTGTTCCCTATAGTCACTTCACTCTGTTCATGGTAGGGTTGTTCTGCTAGGCTCCTGGTTTGGCTTTGTACTGTTTCCTTACCTTTAATATCAGCTTCTCTGCATGTGGAAGAAAAAGGGATGTTGTTGCTATAAATGGACAGGTGGGCAGCCAAAGGCACTACTTCTAAGCTATGGTAGACTACAGAATGCCTGTCCCAGTTAAATGCCAGCCACCCTTCCATTCTGCAATGTGGTTTGGGTGGGGAAGAAAGGAGGTCTTTGGGCTATTGATGCATTCTGGCAAGCTTGGGTAAGGCCTATTAAGTCAAGGCAATTTCCCATACTGGTTGGGTGCTAGCCTGCCAGACTTAAGGTTGAATGAGAATGCCTGGGTGCCTGGCTGCAGAGAAAGATCCCTAAAGAACACAAACTTGATGTAACAACAAAAAAGTGTTGCTCCATGGTGGAGTTGGGGTGAGGGTTGTTGACAAGATTGTAACTGCAGGAAACTCATTATGTAAACTCTTCTTCCTTGGAGTGTCGGATGCCATTTTGAGTTGGGTTAGATGCCATTTTGAGGTTCACCCCTTCTGCTTTTTCCCCTTCAGTGCAAGTCCTGGACACCCCCCCAATACTACCTGGCAATGGGGGGGTGTATCAAGTGGCAGATGGTTCCCTTAGACTGTATCTCCCTATATGAGCCTGCCTGGGCCCTGGGATCCTCAGGAGAGGCCCTTCTCTTAATCCCCACATCTACACAAGCACGTTTAGTGGGGACGCGAGATAGGGCCTTTTCGGCGGCCGCCCCTAGGCTCTGGAATTCCCTTTCTAGGGAGGCAAGAATGGCCCCCTCCTTGCAATCCTTCTGTCAGCAGGTAAAGACATTTCTATTCCAACAGGCCTTTGGAGCTGAAGGTTGCTAAGGTCAGGGCTTGAAGAGGGTGCTGTATTGTTATTGTTTAATTGTACTATTTTAAACTGAGGTGATTTATTAAGTGTATGTTTGAATGGTTTTAATATTGCAAATAGTTTAATTGTATTTAATTTGGACTATTGTATGTTCTTAATTACATGTATTTTTATCTGGAAGCCGCCTTGAGTTCCAGCTTGGAAAATAGGGTGGGATAAAAATAAAGATAATAATAATAATAATTAATAATAATAATTAGTGATAGGAGAAGCATTTTTTTAAATCACAAGCCAATTGTGGTATTTTTGTTATTATGTACATAAATAACATTTAGGACTGCCTTGCTAAAAAGAACTGTTAATATGGAAACAAACTAATAACAATATTAAGATAAGAAAAATGAAACTGTGTATTGCAAACAATGATTTAACCTGCAATCCTGTACACATTCATCTGAGATCTAGCCATTGAATTCAATGAAGTTTACTTCTGAGTAAACAGATATAGGATTGTGCTGTTAGTTAGCAAAAAAGCCCCTTTGTATAGGCAAAAGCAGTAGAATACTTCAGAGTATGAACAATGTGTCCAAGACTAATGGAATAATTAATTACATCCTGCTCTTATAATAAACTGTTCCATATACATTTTAGGAACAATTTGAATATGCTAAAGTGCCACATATTCCTGGGCTCCTGCTGGGAGGAAGGGCGGGATACAAATCAAACAAACAAACAAACAAAGTTTAGTCTGAGCAATTTTCACTGTTGATTTTTCCCCCATATAGAAGAGAATTTTTAGGGTGGTGTCAAATATGTCCTTCAGGAGAAGAGCCATGAGGCTCAAAACAGTATTGTGTGGTCAGTATCATAAGATAGGATTGTCAGTTTCGAAAATTCCAATGGGGATTATTCATGCTATATACCTGTGGTGGCAAATGAGGCAGAATGGTTTGAAATAACATGCATCAGCATAGGGTGAAATCTCAACAGAATGTACATCATTGCGATGCAGAACACATGTGAAGTAAGTGCCTGGAGAAATTGCAGATAATGTTTCACCTAAAAGACTAACAGAAGCATTGTCATTTTTTATCTCCAATATAAAATTCCAACACTTCCTTATGCTCTGTGGTATAAATGAGTTGCATGCAAGCAATCCATTCTTTGCATTGGATCTACCATCAAGATAATTAGGGAGAGGACAAAATGACCACATAATTGGCAGGATTTGAAAAGCGACATGTCAAAATGATTTGAAGTATATCTTTGACCAAGCCCCTGGGGTCTCTCTACTTTATTGCTTACACTTGAAAGAAGAGTGAAAAAATCTTCGTTAAAGTGTCTTCCATTTTATCTAAAGGGATATCTAGGGAGATAATGTTTGTGGGTTTTGCAATGCTGTCTGTGCTCTTTTACAAATGCATTTTGCTAGGAATGTCTTATTCCTCCTCAGACTGATGACCTTATGATTTATCACTTTTCTTTTCAGCTGTTTTGTTACTGAGGCCACAGCCTACCACCATGGAGAAACTATATGGTGCAACGACAAGTCTAATCCAAAGCTGTATTGGAAAGTAGGATGGTATATCTATTTCTTTCTTAAGAATGGACCTGGCAATTGCCTTCTACTAGGTAATAAAACTAGTAGGTGTTAATTACTTAAATTATATTGGATACAAAGTTTTTGTCTAGGGGAATACTGCTCCTCTGGCCAGCACCAAAACTCAGAGTTAGGCAATGGGAAGGTGTATGCATGCAGTTGCCAATGTAGGGCCATGGCCATGCACCTACTTAAGCCCATGCCAGGGTCCTGCTTTGTGGTGAAATGCTCCTTCAATGCTACTTCAGTTTATCAAAAGCTTCCTGGGCTGTAGGAATCCATTAGAAAGAGGCTTGCTTACATAGTAAGTCAATTAACAGGGTAGCCACTGAGACAAAGTTAGGAATGAAACACCAATAAGAATTGGCAATGGGGCTGTGCACAGTCTCCCTGCCCCACCCTGGGGCCCCAATCCGGCCAACCTGGGGACTACCTACCCTAGATCCAGTCCCAAATGAGAGGAGGACTAATGTTTAGTTAGGGATTTTTATTTTTAAAAACCCTAATTAACATATTGTTGGGAGGGGGGAAGGAGGCATTGTGTCTCCTCTGCCCCCTGATTGAGAGCAGAGGGGGTTCACTTCTCAGGATGCTCCTTCACAAGCAGCTTTCCTGTGGTCAAGGTGCACTTGTGAAGGATCACCCTGCACCCTGCGGAATCAAATCCTTCATACAACAGCTATTAAGGAGAGGCATTGATCCTGCATGGTGCTCCTTTACAAGCAGATTCCCTGACCAAGTGGGGGTCCATCTGGATACCCTGAGGGAAATATAATATGCACACGGAACTGAACTTGTGTCAAGTCAAAAGTGTACTTTTCCAACTTGGAATAAAAGTGATGTTCCTGGAGTTGCTGCAGACCAGATGAACATGCATAATATGTAAATATTGGATTTCCAAATAAACAAGAGTGTCATTGAGATATGCTATCATGAATATGTCACACAATATGCCATTTATCAGGTGCTGAAAGACCAAAGGTGCTGAGGTGGTCCCCAAAGCCAAAGTCCTGGTTTCCTTAAGACAGACTTACTGGCAGTACTTTAAATTGAATGACATGGGGCTAATTATGAGACTCCAAGGACTAGAAAATGGGCAAGAAAGAAATGTGTCCTAAAGAGGAGAGGAAAACAGCCGCTTTTTCACTCCCCAAGGATTCTTACAGTCCAAAAAAGCTCACTTGTTAATCACAGCTCTGATTTCACTTGTTGGCAAAGATCACTGAAAGGCTGTTGCTTGCGCATTTTGCTTCATAAAGTCCATTTTAACTGAGAACTGAGAAAAGAAAGAAAGCTCACTGTCTGGGCCTCTTCTTAGCATGCCCCTGGTGTAATATTTCCAATTGCATTATTATAATCCGGCTATACCCTTCACTTACACCAAACCTGCATCCAAAATGAAATCTTCTGAACATGGTAGCTCTAGGGTCAGTTTATTAAAATTGTTCATTTGTTAAAATAAGAGTTAAAAATAATTAGTTCACAACCTCGGTTGCTGACCAAGGTGCTGGCAAATACGCCATTTCACATTGAAATTCAATTTGTGCAGAAGGTGGGATTAATGAATTAATTCATTCACTCTGGAGTTAGTATGATTCATCAGGTGCTGGAAAATAAGGAGATACTGGTCTGTGTGAGGTGAAGGCTAATCACCTTCAATTACCTTTATACAATGGTAGCATTCCTAATGGACCCATTGATCTTGGAGACCTTTGGACTTGTGGCTGCTCAGACTTGTTTGCTTGGTAATTTGAACTGTTGTGAGTTGCTCATTATTAAGAATTCCTATGATTACAGTAAAGTTCTTGACTCTAACAACTTGACTCTTAACAGTCTAACAAAGGGATGAGAGTTAATTTGTGATGTATCCATGATGTCAAAAAGCCAACTTAATATTATTGCCTGTTTGCATGCTTTCCTCCTGCTCCTTATTCTCCATTACACAAAATTATTCAAAATTATCATTTCCCCTGCAAAGTACCTACAATATACAAGTTTGTGCATTTCTACATTTAAAACAAATGCTATGTCGAAGTGCATTAGAGAAAAATAAAGGCTGTAAGAACACATGACTTCTAAAACATCAAGGAATGCTTTCCCTGCGTATGCAGAGAAGTGTTGCTGTTTTTCTCATATTCTTATACAATCAATAGTTGTTGGCCAATGTCCATCTCACTATGACTTAGAGTAAGTGGTGACAACATGACCTCAGGCTTTCTTGGATGGTACTGATTATTTAGATCCTTTCCAATCTGGGTCCAGGCCTTGTTGCAAGACTGAAATACCTTGGGGGATGGATAGACAGGGAGAGTGCATCCTTTTTGGTTTTATAGGACCCATTAGGAGCTTTCGATACCATTGACTTTGTTATCATTCTGCGGTGTTTGACCACTATGGAGCCTTGGAGCTCTCATCCTGTCTAGTTGGATATTTGCAGAAGGTGATCCTGAGGCATTACTTAACCCCTTAGCCATTGGACGTTTGGTTCCTCACTGTTACATATTGTCTGCGATGCTATTTAATATCTACATAAAACTAATAGGGGAAGTCATCTAGAGTTTTGAGGCTGGTTTTCAGCTGGTGCCAAGGAGATAGCAGGATGTATTAATCTCTGTGCATAGAATTCTTAAGCATTGTTTATAACAGGAACGTCAACATGGTGTCCTCCTGATGCTGGGAACTCCAACTCCCATCTTTTCTGATGGTTGGCCATGCTGTCTGGGGCTGATGTTAGTTGTAGTGCATAACATCTGGAAGCCTTCAGGTTGACTACACTTAGTCTATAACATTTTTCAGATATGAGGAGACTTTTCAGGAGTACACGTCTAAACTAACAATGCTGAGTCTAGATGAGTTCTTTTATAGTATTGGATTAACAGCTGTGAATGAGAAAGAAGTTGCAGAACAAATAAAAAGAAAGCAAGGGAGGTGGAGTCCATGGTAATATTCACCAAGGTATACTTCTCTTACAAATAAACTAATTGAGCAAAGCACCACAAGTACAGTTTACAGCAATGTAGAATATATGGGCTTGCACTATTTCTCCTAATGCAATTCTTTCAACTGAGACCATCCTTTTTCTGGGCACAAATAGAAAACCTAGATGAAGCAGCTGAAATACAGTCTTGGGTAGCTTTCTATTGGATATCCATTTGCATCACCTTAGTTCATCACTTTGATGGCTCTAAAAGAGGATTAGACAAATGCATGGAGGATAAGGCTATCAGTGTCTACTAGCTGTGATGGCGATGCTCTGGCTCCATGGTCAGAGGCAGCACGCTTCTGAATACCAGTTGCTGGAAAATGCAGGAGGGGAGAGTGTTCTTCCACTCAGGTCCTGCCTGTGGACTTCCCATAGGCAACTGGGTGGCCACTGTGAAAACAGGATGTTGGACTACATGGGCCATTGGTCTAATCCAGCAGGCTCTTCTTATGTTCTTATATCTTTGCCCTAAATAGCTGTGTTTCAACACATTGCTTAGTAAATGTCCTTATATACATCCACCAGAAAGGAACAACTGCTATGAAGTCATGAAGTTCTTGATGACATTAGCACTGTGCAAGTAGTTACATCATCCCAAGTAAAACAAGGTTTGTACATGGTTTAAAGCCACCAGGACTGAATCCTCTGCTCACTGGCTCATCTCCCCAGAATTGGCTGGATTCAGTTAGGGCTTTGATGAAATCCAGTGCATGCCCCTAAATATTAAACCACATCTCTCCATTTTGGATGTAATGTGGAACTATAATTTAAGTTAACCAGGACTGGCACACCAATGGAAGAAGGAGGATAGCGCAAGTGTGCAGTCCCATCCCATGTATCCAGATTGATAAACTGTGGTTTATCAGGCTGGGAATGTACATCTGAAACAGTCTGTAGTCATCATTGCTGCCTGCAGCTGTATGCCACTTCTGAGTCAATATGTATGTCATGTTTGAGACAATAGGTTGATGTAAAATAAGATTCAGAACTAGACCATCTTAACATGGTTTTGTTTGTCCATCAGGCATGGTGCCCTGCAACCTGGTTTTTCATTTCTAAGCATCCCTTAGAAATAACTGCTTGTACTTTTTTCTAATCAGTTTTGATTGTGAGATTGTAATTAAAAGAATTCAAGTTGTCTTCAGAAGAAATGGGGTGATGCATGTGTGAGAGGCTACATTGGTCAACTGAAAGTACAAATGTTTTCCTCAAAGAAAAAACAAAACACAGGTGAGATCAAAAACCAAGCAACTTTATACACAGGCACGATCAACTCAGCATTAAATTCTTAGGCAGGAACTTGTTTATTTTTTAACTCCAATAAAATATTATTTATGAAAATATGTTGAATTATATCTTTCACAAGATAAAGTATGTATGAAATTACTTTAAATATGCTGATTCACAGCTGGTAAAAATAACTTTGGTTTTAAGGCCTAAATTGCTTTCAACTACAGATAGATGAGATCCCTCTGGGAAAAATCCCTTCCATGTGAAAGAACAGACACAACACACGTACAAAAATCCTCTGCAGGAAATGATGGGGAAATAAAGTTTATTTGCCAGGCACTCTGCCAAACTGGACCAAAAAACATTTTTAAAACATCCAACACAACTGTAACAGCTTTTCTATTTATGTTCATATCAAATCTTCATTAAGATCTCCAAAACAGAGAATACATGAGGAGGAGGAGAGAGAGAGTACAGTGTGGTGGAGTAAGGAGCAACTTTGAGTAAGAGAAACAGAGAGAACGTGTGTTCTTGGAAGCCTTTCAAAGCCTAAGTCATTTATTACAAGTTTTACCACTCTGGAACTGTGAATCCATTCCTTGTACAAAAACAAACATAATCTGTTGGATTTGTTGTGCTGTGCTCCCCAGTTCTGAGAGCTGAAAAGTGCCAGGGGCAGTGTTACAGGCTTCATTTTCCTTCAGATGACAGTACATTGGAGATGTGTTTGTAATATTTGCCTTATTCAGAGATAATCAAGCAGAGCATAAATGGAGGCAAACAGGCACTCCTACAGGATACAAGAGCTTCCCAGAGAACAACCTGCTCATCCTTTGCCCCAAAGCTGAACTCCTTTTTCCAACTAATTGCAGAAAGAAAGTCTGAGCTCTCACTCTTTTGACTCCTTTAAAAAATAAATAAATTTTGTATTAAGAAAGAACAACAACATGCCATCACTGATAGCAACTCACAGACAGAGCAATCTTATCAAGACCTCCAGCTTTGACACAAATAAAAATTACCAAGTATATAATTCTCATATCAATACTATAATTAGCTCGCCAAGAGATATCCCTTCCATAGCATTGTGTGGGTCATTGGGGGGTGATAAGAGGTGTTATTTCTGTTAACAAAGCCGACTTCTCAACGAAAATTGTAAGCTTGGTCACTTAAATACGTGTGATTAGGAAACCTGAAAACAGACACTTTCTATATGCATAACAATTCTGAAGATAGTCTACTGAATGTGAATAGTTTGGCGATATAACTGGCTGCTGCAATCTTTATCCCCGTGCATGTTCATTGTCAGTACCAGGTTCAGGCTTGAGTTTCCCCATAACTTTCTGTCTGGTACTCCCCCAGTCCCTGTGCCCGGGTGGGCAGAAGTAGTACTGTGATCGTAGCAGGAGAATGGAAGCCACTCATTGTTTTTAATTTGATATTTTGTCATCTGCTGCCTTTAAATAAATAGTGGCTGTATTTATACTCAAAATTCCACTGCATGTTAGGAAATCGGGGAGGTGGGAAAGTACCTGTACTGCAGGGACTGTGCAAAGTTGGGACTCAAAATTGATTTTCCGATGCTCATCACCATCTCATTCTGCCTTGCGCAACACATGGTGGCTACCTGCTTTGCACACAGGACAGATTGCTGCCACAGCTGAACAAGCTGCGGGGGGGAAAGCCTGTATGATCTGAAAGGCCGGTGGGAGCAACTCAGGTACATCTGCTTGACTAAAAAGAGGAGCTATCCAAAGCCAGTACCTCTGGAAGCTAAAAAAATGTCAGGGGCTCTTTTCCTGCCCAAGACACTTGTTCATAAAATGAAGGGTGTGTCTGTACTCTACCATGCCAACGGAACTGTAGCGTATTGGCCCTCCCAGCTTGCCATACCAGGAAGAACTTGAATCAGCTTTCAGACCCTGTGTTTTTTCGCTTCAGTTCGGCATAACAAGCAGCAGCCTGCTGCGTGGCTTTTCCTCTCAAAAACCACTTGTATTAAAGTTGTTTCTGTTTATGCATCCTTTGTGTGGCCTCCTCATCACAACACTTTTCAGAACTACCTCCCTTCCTTCTGTTAAACAGCCTGGAAAGCTGCCCACTGTCTAGCTTCCAGTGTTCCACTGAGGTGGCCTTTCTGCCCACTAACAGGGCCACCCCCAACACAGGTACCTGAGGACCATGTTTCTCTAGGGGATAGGGGCGAGAAGGTAGGACAGATTAGAGAGCTGCCATGCCAGCCATCTAGACCTGGTGTTTCAGCTGAGGTGGCCTCTCTCTCTCCCTCGCAACTGCCATCGCATACTCAAGAACCTTCTTGCTAAGGGAAAGATAGACTTTGCTTTCAAGCAGTTTTTCCCCACTTTGTAGCTTGTCTTCTTTGTTTTATTATATAGTTTTAATTAATGTGCCTTGTTTTAATGTTTCTATGTAATCTATTTTGTGAAGTTCACCTAAAAAAAATGGAAATGGACTGCCTTCAAGTCGACTCTGACTTATGGAGAACCTATGAATAGGGTTTTGATGGTAAGCGGTATTCAGAGGGGGTTTACCATTGCATTCCTCTAAAAAGGAAGTATATAAATACTTAAAAAGAAGTATATAAATACCTTAAATACACATTTTCAGTTGTGGCTGAGGGTTGAAATAATACACAGACAGAGCAAGCTGGGTTGAACACAAGGCCACTTTGTTAAACTTCAAACAAACCTCTTAAACTAAACTAAAGGGGGAAACATAGGTGCGGGAACTGTCTATTAGCAAGCTGTTACAATACTGCTATCAAGTGACTACCTCCTGCTGGCGCAAGGCCAAGCCATTCTGCTTACCTCTTACCTCCACCACACCCTGTAGGTGAGCAGGGGGGCCTTCCCACATCACCACCCCCTGGGGCCCTATAACTCCAAGGGGATGTGGTAAGTTGGCTCCCAAAGCAGTCCATATCCTGCCCCCGGGCGCTAAAGCCCTGACTTGCAGGCCTCCGGAGCTGCCAATCACCTCCGAAGGTACCTAAGAGGCCCATCTAGCTATCCTTACTTACTTCTCTTCCTGCACCTTTCCACCACAGAAGGATGACAAATCTCTATTAAGTCCCCCTTTACCCCACTATCAAGAACCACGCCTCACAGACACCTTTGCAAGTCAGCTAGAAAGATGTCATTCCCTGCCTCCATCAGGTGAACTCCATCAGCCCTGTGAAGTTCAAACCTGGAGTACTGTGTATGGGGATGATGTATAACCAACAGAAGAGCCAGAAGAGCCAACCGAAGCTGCTGGTTGACCTTCATACGTGCCCTATCTATACCCCTCAGGTCCCCCAAACAACAGCAGACCCTGTGAGGGAGTATGTCTGACCATATCAGATGAACTTGCGGCCAATGTTGCCTACCTCTGGAATACAGAGGTGACCCGGGCGGTGGACACTATCGCTCCAAAGCGCCATCTCCCACCAGGGAAGGCCCATAATACACCTTGGTTTATTCAAACCTTGGGCCTGATGAAACGGCAGGGATGATGGCAAGAGCGACAATGGAGAAAAACTCAATCTGTCTTGGACTGAACATTGGTCAGAGCTCATTTTCGAGCCTACCATGTGGCGGTGATGGCAGTGAAAAAAGTTTACTTTTCTACCACCAATTGTGTCTGCCCAGTGCCATCCAGCGATGCTGTTTCAGGTGGTCTGGGATCTTTTGGGCTCTGGCTTGACAGCAGAATCTGAACCACTTTTAAATTGAAAATTTTTTAAATTGTTTTTAAATTATTTTTTAAAAAAATGTTTTTAAATTTGTATATTTGTTTTTAATGTTTTTAATTGTTGTAAACCGCCCAGAGAGCTTTGGCTATGGGGCGGTATACAAATGTAATAAATAATAATAATTAATAATAATAACCATCAGTTGCTCGCTGTGACAAGTTTGCAAGGCACTTCACAGATAAAACTGCTGCATTCGGATTGACTTGGACTCCTCATTCATTACAGTTGTGCCAGATGTTCCCGTTGCTCCCTCTGGTCATTTTTCTATGGATACTTTTCAGCTTGTAAAGCCTGAGGATGTGGACAGGTTTCTGGGAGAAATGAGGGCCCCTACCTGCTCGCTTGATCCTTGCCCATCCTGGCTAATTAAATCTTGCAGATTGAGAGTGGCTGGTTGGTTGACATATCTGATTAACACCTCCCTAAGGGAAGGCTCTATGCCAACATTGTTGAAGGAGGCTGTGATTAGACCTTTGTTTAAAAAAGCCTTCATTAGATACTACGGATCTTCATAACTTCTGCCCAGTCTCTAATCTCCCCTTTCTAGGCAAGGTGATTGAGAGGGTGGTGGCAGCTCAACTCCAAGTTTTCCTGGATGAATCGGAATATCTAGACCCTTTTCAATCATACTTCAGGCCTGGTCATGGGACAGAGATTGCCCTGGTTGCCCTGGTTGATGACCTATGCCGGGCATCAGACATGGCGAGTGCATCCCTGTTCGTGCTGCTGGACCTCTCGGTGGCCTTTGATACCATTGATCATGGAATCCTTCTGGGCCATCTTGCTGGGATGGTTCTAGGAGGCACCATTTTACAGTGGCTCCATTCCTACCTGATGGACAGGACCCAGAAGATGGTGCTGGGAGACTACTGCTCGACCCCCTGGCCATTGGCCTATGGGGTACCGCAGGGTTCCATTCTGTCTCCCATGCTGTTTAACATTTATATGAAACCACTGGGAGAGGTCATCTGGAGATTTGGAGTGCAGTGTCATCAATATGCTGATGACACTTAACTTTTTCTCTCCCTTTCATTTGATGGCAGGGTGGGGGTGCTTGACCTAAACTGGTGCCTGGAGGCTGTGAAGGAGTGGATGTGGGCTAACAAACTGAAACTTAATCCAGACAAGACAGAAGTGTTGCTGGCTAAGGGGAAAACTGCCTCAGGGATAGGGTTGCAACCTGTTCTGGATGGGGTTGTACTCCCCTTGAAAGAGCAGGTCTGCAGTTTGGGAGTTCTTCTGGATCCTGCCCTGCTGCTGGAATATCAGGTGGCTGTGGTAGCCAGGGGTGCTTTTGGCTAACTCAAAATGGTCTACCAGCTGCGTCCATTCCTGAAAGCAGCTGACTTGGCCACAGTGACACACACATTGGTGACATCGAGGCTTGATTACTGTAACACACTGTAGGCGGGGCTGCCTTTGAAAACGATTCAGAAACTACAGTTGGTCCAAAACGCTGCAGCCAGAATGTTAACTGGAACACGGCGCAGGGAGCATATTACCCCCGTGCTTTATCGACTCCACTGGCTTCCAATTTGTTTCTGGGCCCGATTCAAAGTCCTGGTTTTGCCCTTTAAAGCCCTAAATGGCCTTGGACTAGTGTACCTAATAATTTTATTTTTCCTTTGATGTCTATACATGGAGAGCAAGTAGAATGAAGTGAAGTTACACACTAGTCATGATGCTTGTCTGGGTTCCCTTGGGGGGTTGCATGCCAGTGATAGTGCCAACGACACCACTCCCATGCTGTCTGCAGTGCCACAGCTGTTTCAAGAAGGAAGAGATGCAACAATTTCAGCTTTATTATGTGTTTTGATGTACTGTGTTTTGGGGACCCAGGGCAATTGTATGAATCTAACAGGGAAAGGGAAGAAAATTTTGTAAGGGGATGATTATAGTTGTTCTGCTATTGTAAGGGATGCAAATATTAGTTGAATTCTATGACTGATTGCTATTATAATCCTGTTAGTGATAAGCTGCCTTTTGTATATCAAGTGACTGCATGTGTATAAAAGGTGCCAACCCTCACTCAGTGAAGGGGGAAGGGGGATTGAGGCACAGCAGATGAGAGCGGAACGGCGTATAGAGTGTGAGATCTAAAGACACTTGCCCCTGGGAAAGATAAAAACCTGACATGCATAGGTGCCACCTGTGCCCCTTTCCAGAGGGTCTTTTGGGGTATAAATAGAGGGTTCTCAATCAGATAAGCCTTGACACCAGCCTGCAGGGAAGAGCAGCATGGTATAAATCCAAACAGGGCCATAAATGGGATCTCTCTGCCTGTCTGTTGATTGGAGCTTCCAGCAGGGAAACTGAGAATGTGCCATAAAAGCTGTGCTCATCATTAGTTGCTGTAAATGTTTTACTACCTGCCTGCTGCAACCAATAGCTTTGCTTCAACAAAACACTAAATTTTCTCTCCTCATCAGTGTGTTTCATGGTCATTCCAATCTCGAACTTACTTGGCTCAGGGAAGGGGAAAAAACCTTTGGAGAAACAGGAACACAACCTGCGGAACCATCCACACTAACCCTTGCTGGAAAAGCATGGGTAGGAGCCTATCCCAGCACATCCCCTGCCAACCCAGACATTGAACTGTGGCCCACTGACTGAGGCCCAGCTGCGAACCAAAACGTGATTTCTCAGCCCTACAGTCTGCCCAGAAGATCATGCTATGGCCACAGAGTAAGATGCACATCTACTCCATCCCCGTCCACTGTGTAGACTTCTAGTTGCCCAATCTCAAAAAACTATCCTAGAGTTGGAAAATACATAGAAGGTAAACAAAAGGATTCAGGTTTAAAGCAACTTCACTACACATGATGTGGAGGAAGTGCATACTGAGGATTTTCCTTTTCCATGATATTATAATTCAGGATCATGCAATGAAATTGCTTGGCAGCAGACTGGGGCAGAGAAAAGAAAGTACTCTTTCACACAACACATAATTAACTTGTAGCATTCACTGACACAATGTGGTAATGGCACTGGTTTAGAAAGCTGGTTTTAAAAAACATTAGAGATAGCCAAACATCAGCTCATGATCAGTGGCAGTATGTTTCTAAGGACTTGCTGCTAAAGGACAACCAACAAGGATACCACTTATTTTCATGCCCGGAGTTTTGGGCTTCTTGCAAACATTTGATTGTTCCGTGTTATAAACAGAGGGTTGTATCCAGGTTTTTGTTGTTGTTGTTGTTTTGTGACAGTACTCATTTTTTGCTGTCCATAGCAGACATTTTGTGCTGGCAACTATGACATCTTTATCAAGACATGAGTACCAGCACCTCATTTGTTACCAAAAGCCCATTGGTTGCATCCAGGGTAGTGTTACACGGACATTCTGTCAGAGTGCAAGGATTTCTGTTTGTGCAATGGAATTTCCTCCCCCCTGTGTGCCCCTTAAATCTGTTTTGGGGTTTCCCCAACCCTCTGGAGCAGATTTGCATAGAGCACAGGGCGTGAGAAGGGAAATAGTCCCATTGTGCAAGTGGAAATCCTTGCACCAATGAGACACATTAGTTGAATACCACCCAGGATTCTGAACTAGATGTACCTTTGGTACTATCCAGCTCAGATCTTCTGTGGTTAGTGGGGCATCTTACCTTCTCATACTGCTTCCATTGTTAAGAAAGAATTGTTCACAGATGTTCTTAATGGCCCATGGAATATGAATATAATTCACATTCCTTGCCAGACAAAACTATTATAAACAAAACATGAATACTAAGTGGCTAGATTTTATTTACACATATGCAATTCATAAGATTTCAGATGGTGATTTTCAAACAAGCAGATTAATTAGCCTACTTGCAGATGTTCCATTTCAATCTTTCATACAGAATTATAGATGTTGTTCTGTTAATAATGTAAGAATCTTGATATGTGTGTTGGACTGCTGCATCTAAGTGACCAATAAATGTGTACGTCTGTTGGAGGGAACTCTGCTTTGAGATTTATTGCTCCATGTGTATGGCATATTAGCGATTTATATGCCATTTACAAGTTTTGTCAGCATAAGAATTGAAGTAATTTCACAAGTACTGTTGGCCTAGAATTGATAGAGCAAAGCACATTTTATCTAGTACAAGAAGAAAAGTTTGTAAAATGATGCCACAGGAAGTTGAAATGAGAAAGTTTAGTGAGTACTGTGTTTAGTGAGTGTTCAGTACAACAGCTGATCTTAGAATGGCTGCTGCCCAATGTTTCAATTCTTTGCATGGCACATTAACTTTATACATCCAGACACTCTTGGATGAGACCGATTATCTGGATCCATTTCAGTCGGGTTTCAGGCCTGGTTTTGGCACGGAAGCAGCCTTGGTTGTCCTGTATTATGACCTTTGTCGGGAGAGAGACAGGGGGAGTGTGACTCTATTGATTCTCCTTGATCTCTCAGCGGCTTTTGATACCATTGACCATGGTATCCTGGGGAGACTAGCTGAGTTGGAAGTGGGAGGTATTGCATTGCAGTGGTTCTGCTCCTACTTGGCAGGTTGCCTCCAGAAGGTGGTGCTTGGGGAACATTGCTCAGCACCCTGGACATTCCAGTATGGGGTTCCACAGGGGTCAGTTCTGTCCCCCATGCTGTTCAACATCTACATGAAACCGTTGGGTGCGGTCATCCAGAGATTTGGAGTGCGTTGCCATCAGTATGCTGATGACATGTAGCTCTATTTCTCCTTTTCATCTTCTTCAGGTGAGGCTGTCAATGTGCTGAACCGGTGCCTGGCTACGACAATGGACTGGATAAGGGCTAATAAACTGAGGTTCAGTCCAGACAAGACTGAGATGCTGCTCGTGGGTGGTTCTTCTGACCAGATGGTAGGTCCAACCTGTCCTGGATGGGGTTGCACTCTCCCTGAAGGAGCAGGTTCGTAGCTTGGGGGTTCTCCTAGAACCATCTCTGTCACTTGAGGCTCTGGTAGCCTCGATGGCCTGGAGTGCCTTCTACCAACTTAGGTTGGTGGCCCAACTACGTCCCTATCTGGACAGGGATAACCTGGCTTCAGTGGTCCATGCTCTGGTAACCTCCAAATTAGATTACTGCAATGCACTCTACGTGGGGCTGCCTTTGAAGTCAGGTTGGAAACTGCAGCTTGTGCAAAATGCAGTAGCCAGATTGGTAACAGGGACCAGACGGTCCGAACATATTAAACCGATTCTGGCCCATTTGCATTGGCTGCCTGTATGTTTCCCAGCTCGATTCAAGGTGCTGGTTTTGACCTATAAAGCCTTACACAGCTTGGGACCACAATACCTGATGGAACACCTCCCCAATACAAACCCACCTGTACACTACATTCAAGATCAAAGGCCCTCCTCCGGGTGCCTCTTTCGAGGGAATCTGGGAGTCTGGCAACAAGGGAGAGAGCCTTCTCAGTTGTGGCCCCCAAATTAAGGAATGATCTCCTTGACGAGGTGCGCCTGGCACCAACACTGTTATCTTTTCAGCACCAGGTCAAGACTTTCCTCTTCTCCCAGGCATTTTAGCATGTGTTTTAAATTGTTTAAAAATTTTAAATTGTGTTTTAAATTGTTTTTAAAAGATGTGTTTTTAAATTTGTATATTTGTTTTAATGTTTTTAGTTACTGTAAACCGCCCAGAAAGCTTCAGCTATAAATAAATAATAAATAAATAATAAATACATCTGTCAGCAACAGGAAAGAAATACTTTTCCAACTTCAGATGAAATTTAAATTTGAAGGTGGGGAGGGGATTATTAATTGTTATTCTTCCAATAAAACTAAGGTAAGCCAAACATATATTTTTCTGTGTATGGAGTTATGGTTAATGAGGTAGAGCTCAACATAAATGAATCAGCTATTGATGCTTGATCTCATTGGATAAGAAGTATTTAAGTAGATTGTGCCTTCAGTCCTCATCCCCCCCACCAGATGTTGATGGCTATGGGGGCTTGGTTAGGATGCAGTGCAGAATCCTGTCTGCTGGCCTCCCCCATCAGAAAGGGCAGCTGTACTGCAGTGGAGATCCATCTTCTGCCCATGTGGGGGGTGAACTACGATTGGTGGTCCTCTGCAGACAGTAACCAATAGAACTGTGAACTTTTGGGGTGGAGTCAGGGTGCCCCAAAGGCCAGAGTTAGCTCAGCAACAATGGATGAGAAAACCCACCCCCTGCCTTGGCCAGCAGGAGCCAAAAAGGTGTTGGTGCAGTAATGGCTCAGTCCCTGGCCCTGGTTAGGATTGCTCAGTTTATCTCCTTATATAATGGAAATATTCTGCTAAACCCAGAATTTCTGTAGGTAAATGTGAAATCAGAAAGTATGTTATACTCTTTTTCTTACACTATGAAATGGAAAAGTGGCATAGGTCACATTCACACGACACATTTAAAGCATTCTTATACCACACTAACAGTCAAATCCTGGGAGCTGTCATTTTAAAAGCATGCTGGAATTGTATGTCTGTGAGGTCAGCACCCTTAACAAACTACAGTTTCCAGGATTCTTTGGGAGAAGCCATGACTGTTAATGTTGTTTAAGGGTGGTTTAAATGTATGGTGTGGATGTGACCATAAGCTTCAATCATCATCCTATGTTTCAGGAAAAAAGTTCTTCTGAACTGTGTAAGAATTACTTCTGAGTTCTTTGGATCATAGAATAGTAGAGTTGGAAGGGGTCTGTAAGGCCATCAAGTCCAACCCCCCGCTCAATGCAGGAATCCAAATCAAAGCATTCCCGACAGATGGCTGTCCAGCTGCCTCTTGAAGGCCTCCAGTGTTGGAAAGCCCACCACCTCCCTAGGTAACTAGTTCCATTGCCACACTGCTCTAACAGTTAGGAAGTTTTTCCTGATATTCAGCCAAACTCTGGCTTCCTCAAGCCGCAAACAAGTTAGGATGCTCTTTCCACAACATAGATCAGAATAGTCCTATGACTTAATTTTTTTTTATCTTTGTTTTCTTTTGGATGTACTCTTGGGTTTCATACTGGAACTGAACTGCAGAAGCAGCATTCCAGTATACATCACTATTAATGTCAATGTGGGTCTTCTAATAACCATGATTCTTGAAAGCACTTCTAAATTACAATATGGGATTGGATCACAGAAAGCCTCCTCATAATTGGCAAACTGCATGCAAGATAGAAACTCATATTCATTTCATCTCGGGAATAATTCATGAGGAATGTGTAAATGTTCTAATGTACTGTAATTGCTTTTGAAACCTGCATGTTCCCTTGCCTAAAGAAATGGAGCTTTGTTTAGTGTCTATTGGTTAGTAAATTGCTTTAATATGTCTGCTGAACATATATAAAAGCTAAATTATGCCATTTCAAGCACCCCATTCCCTCTGCTACTCCATTCCCTCTGTTATCATTACTTTCTACATGACATACTTCTATCTTTCTAGCACTTTCTTTTAAATGTCCTAGAAACTGAGGCATTTACAGTGCAATCCAATGGCTTTTCACTTAGAAGTAAGACCCATTGAGCTGTACACCTAGATAAAGTGTGTATAAGATTGCACTACTGTTTTGTAATGGTTCATAACCCTGTGATTTATTTTCCCCATTCTTTACATAATGCTCTTAATAGCATGTCCTTTAATTTCACCACCTCATCTCCCCCACCTTACCATACTAAGAACTGGCATAATATTTTCCCTTTGAAACAAACAAACAAAAATATAACCTCATTTAAAACAAAACAAACCATTTTGAACATAGCTTTTTGCAATCCTGGGACAGTTTGCAAGGCTCATATTTCAGCATGATTTCATAATTTTTATTTTAATTATTTATTTTTAATTGTTGTTTATTACATTTATCAGTTTCCTTGTACAATAAAAAGGCTCAGTTCCATAAGATAAAATCAACATATAAAAGCAATTGAAAACCAAAACAATTTAAAACAACTAACAATACAAAATGCATAAAATGTTCATCCAGCAACATATGAAGGATGAGTCGTACTCGCCTCACTAAAAGATGAGCACCACTGTAGGAGGCAACTTAATTAACCAAAGGTCTGGGTAAACAAAAAGGGTCTTAGCCCGGTGCCTAAAGTGTGACAAGGATGGTGCCAAATGAGTCTCCCTGGGGAGAGGATTTATGAGCTATGCTGTCAAGACTGTCAATAGAGAAAGAGCTGGGTTTTGACAGGGGAAAAAGGAAGGGAGATTTGCTAAATTTCACAGAGTAAGTAGCTCTTCTTTGGGAATAATAACCAGATTATACTGACTATTGTTTTATTCTTTGGGAATCATTGCCTCTTTCTTCTTCCTCATCATATATCTTTTAACCCATTATACCTACCAATTCAGCAAGAATACTTGGATTTAGGACACTGGCTGTACTCCTCAGGATTACAAAATTGAGGCGTTTACCAATGGAAAGGTTCCTTCGATCTAAGGAAGGCTTTTGATCCAGCAGAGAGATCCCACTGGTGGCTTGCTGATTTCCCCTCTTTCTCCCACAGTCCCCAGCACCACCACCCACACTTCCGCCCTCTGAAACAGTATGAAAGGTAGTGCTAGGGGCTCCAGGGGGGGGGAATCAGCAAAAAATCACCTCCCTCCTCCACCAAGAGGAGCATCCCCTGAATGGAACTCTGGGCACAACACAACCCATAAGCTTTTCCATATTTGCCTATGAAAAGGGGGAAACCAGCAATCATTTTTCTCACAGGTAACTATGGGAACACCTGTGTCTTCATTGTATTCAGAATCTGGGACATTAATTTCATATGAACATATAAAGTTGCCATACTAAATCAGGTCTTTGACCCTTCACACCCAGTGTGTCCCCTCTTCTCATTAGCTATAGCTCTCCAATGTTTTTTCAGGCAGAAGGTCTTCCCCAGCCCTGCTCCTGAGATTTTTTGCTGTTGGCAAACTGGAAATGCAAGGAATTGAATTTAGGAGCTTCTGTATGCAAAGCATGTTGTTCCCCTGTCCTTCAATTAATATCTTTACTGAATGATTAATCTCTTGTCATTCTTTTTGCCAAACATAGTTATGTTTCTTCATGGCCACCCCAGCATACTTGACCTTCCAGTCAAATAATATTACATTTAGTTTTCCTTCCCTCAAATTTTCCCACCTGAACATCCCCCTTTGATCCCATTTCTTAACTTACTGAATTGAAAACCAAATGAGCCCATCCCATAATAATTTTAGTCAGAAGTTGGTTTACTTCAAGATTAGCCATTTCAATTACATCTACTAATTTTTTACTTTTATTTTAAGCTGGAGAAGGCAGTTGTATTTTTCAAACAAACTGAAAGGGCTTGATCAACCCTACAATGGACACAACTGCTGGATGAGCTATCCCCATATGATATTGAAGAGCCCTGTTCTTCCCTGGTTCGAGCACGTGCTCCATGGATAGGCATCAGACCACACCACTGTAGGAAATGAGAGCTCAGTACACTATGAGCTCACCTTTCTTGATCAAGCAAAGAGGATGAGCTGGATAGGAATATGAAAGTAGCACAAGGACACTGTTGTGACTTGCACATGTGCCTTTATACAGAGCTTGGAAAAGTTACTTTTTTGAACTACAACTCCCATCAGCCCAATCCGGTGGCCATGTTGACTGGGGCTGATGGGAGTTGTAGTTCAAAAAAGTAACTTTTCCAAGCTCTGCCTTTATATAGGAACATAAGGATGAATTTGTTTATGAAACATCTGGGAGGAAGCCTTTTACCAAACAAAAAAGACATTTTCATTAAAGATCCAAGACATCTGGGAGGAAGTCTTTTTTCCCTCAAAACTCTCAATATCAGCTTAAAAGGTCAATGAAATATAAGGTGGAAATAGCCTAGTAAGCAAAATCTACAACAGCCTTGGTCTTCTATTTTTTTCTAAGTTAAGAATGTTTTCTCAGTGCTTGGTTAGGCAAATTCTGGGACTGCATGACTTCTTTCCACCATCACTGGACATTCCTCTTTGTCCCTAGATCCTTAACAGTCTTTGTTGGGGGTTTTAGATTGCTCTGTGAACAACTATTTCCATCCAGGACTTGGACTTAAACTGCTTCTACCTTCGTCTGACCTGTTCTAACTGCTGGGTGGAACATTGGTGCCACCAGGTTGGGCAGATGTCCAGAGTAAGTATGGGGAAGAAATTCAATTCAGTTCACATTTAAAGCTGAATTCATCAAATTTGCACTTTCCAAAACAGTATGAGAACTAAAACACAGTCACCCTTTGAAATGTGCACTTATTTGAATTTTCTAATGTTTACAAAAATGCCTATATTAAGGGAAAAGGTGCTTTAAAATGAATATATTGCTGACAATCACATATAACAATGCATTATACTACAAGAAATTGCTTGCAACAAAGTGTACATTAATCTAAACTGCATACAAAAATGTGTTTATTAGGAGAAATATGCACTAAAATGCTGAAGAAATTTCAGGATTTTTTTTAAAATTGCAAATTTCTGCAGAAATGTTGAGAACCAAATTTAAAATTGGAAAAATGAGCAACTGAGAGAACGAAACAGACAGATCTTTCCATCCCTAGTCCAGAGCTCCACTCAACAGAATGATCAGAAGGTCTTCCAAACAGAGCAGGGCTAATTAACCATTTTGAAGTAAGCACAGTAAAAAATAACGTAATAAACATTACTATTTATAGAGGGAGAGGTTCCTGTGAGAACAACAAATCCAGAGTTTAAGGGATGAATGAGTTCCAACTGAACTTATTCAAATCTCATTTGTTACTTTGGCATTCATTTTGTAATAAATGGAGCTTGTCTGTTTTTGATTCTTCATTTGTTACTTATTCCTCCCCTAACACTGGATCAAAGTTTGCATTGAACTGTTCACCACAAGACCAAGATCTCTTTACTCAGTACTCTATCCCAGCTCAAATCATCTCTGTATATTTGATTTTAGGAATGGCTTGCCCCAATGTGTTTTGGACAGTGAGATAAACAGGGCTCTATTACGTTATATAGAAATTGATCTAGACTGCATTTAGAATAGTGCTAAGGTGAACATTCCATCAGTGCAAGGATTTTTCCTTGTACTGTGGAATTATCTCTCCCCCTCCTCGCCCTGTCCACACTCCCTAGATCTGTTCTCTAGAGCAGATTTTAGGATGGTACAAGGTGAGAGCAGGGGAGGAGAGGACGGCATGAGGAATCCCATTGGGCTAAGTATAATGAAATCAGCTATACTAAAAGACAATATTTTCAAGTCCACTTTTGATTATATTTAAAGCTAACAAATTATGACAAAAAGATTTCTACTGCCCCATCTAGAAAAAATGTTTTAAAAAAGTTGTATTGCTTTTTTGCATAGAAAAAAACAAGGCATTGCATAACTTAATACAATAAAGCAACAAATGCAAACTGACATGACAGCCAATAATACGCTTTTTTCCATTTCCCTTCTACAGATAAGACCTTCAATGTCACACAACTGTGACCTCGGAAAACTGTACACCACACTGAACCATGAGTTTCTGGTGGTGTCCAAACAGTATAGAAAATTGTTTCTGGCATATTGGACACCACAATAAAACTTAATTATAGCCATCTCATGCCATGGTATATCATTCAGCATATAATCATTATTGTTTAACAAGCACAGTAAATAGCACTTTGTCCTCTCAGATCTCTTAACTCCTTTCAGCTGGGTGTATAGTAGAAGCTCAAGAATTCTAAAAGCCTTAAGTATCTCACATGTTCTAGAACTGCTGATGTTTTGGACTGTATGGGTTCAATTCTGATTTTAGTTACACACAGGGGAGATCCATTGAAATCAATGGAACTTATGTTGGTCAACCCTATTTGCCCATCCTGCTTTTATAACACTTTCAGTAAAAATATGGAAGTCTGTATACTTCAGAATACCTGAGACCTGGAGTCAGTCTCATATAAGAATGTTTCAATTTGTTAATCTCCTACTGCCTGTTGCTAGCTTTGGTTTTGTATGGGTGGGCAGTATAGTTGGATTTGGGCCAAAGGGACATGCAGGTAATCTGTGTTGAGTATTGCACTGATCCCAGTCCAGAATGGGGAATCATGTAGCTCTGCAAGATGCAAGCCCCCTTAAACATGGGATCATCATGCTGAAGCCTTAGCTCAGATTTCCCTTTAGTGACTTGGAATGCTAGATACAATGTGGTCAGTTTTACAATTTTGTGAGCCTTATACTAGAGCAAAACTCCCTTCTATTACTTTGAATATTCAGGTTATAATGCTCAAATGACTTCCACTTTGACAATTTCACTATGAACACTCCAGAGTAAGTTACTTGAGAGTAATGGCCAAACTATTGTTTCCAAGTTGAAATTAAAATAGAAGGGAAAAGTTATTGTGGAGTAGAAAATAGACAGGAAACTGTACAGAGAGAATCAAAGAAACAGAATACAAAAAGTGAAATCTTTTCACTCACAGCTCTCCCACTCCTTCAACTAATGGAAAGTAGACTGTTTAAAAATACCGTCTTACAGAAATTGTTCAATTCTTTTTAAAAAAAGTTAAATAGAATACTTTACCTCCTCCACACACCTCTAACAAACATAAAATTGGAGTAAGTTGGTGGCAGCCACTATTATTTTTCCACTAGAAATGCCATGCTGGACAATTAATATTATTCTCCAAGAAACACAAAAACATCAGAAAGAGTAATTTGGGTTTGTAAAGAAAGACAGCACAGTGGAAACATTGTTTGATCTAGAAAGCCTCCTTAATGTATTTTGTGAAGACTGAGATGGAAGGAAACTGCTGTGGCTTTCCAGGCAAACATAATGAAAGTCACTCTTGAAGTTGCTGTCACTTCGATTTCCTTTAACATTAATAGAAACTCCTGCTGCAAAATTCCCTGCTTTCATATGCTGCTCTCCAGCTGCCAGACACTTACAGTGTAAGTACTTGCTCGTACACACAGAATTAAAACAGTTTTTTTTAGAAATGGTATCAAGGATGGCCATAAACTAGTTAAATTTGTATTAAAAATGTAGCTTTTTTGGACACCAATTTGCAATTCTGAATCTGTTGTTTTTGAGCTGCTCATGTTGTTTATCACAATGTATGCATAGTTTCATGCAAAGGACAATTTCCAGCCATGTGCTGGCTGGATGATCATGTGCCACTGCAAGACAATCTCAAAGCATGCTCCATACAGTATATTGCTGGAAATCTTCCAGATATGACTATAATAGGGAGGGAAGGATCTGTCAATTTCAGTTCTCTCAGTTTCTCATTTTTCCAATCTTAAATGTATTTACCAGAGCTTGGAAAAGTTACTTTTTTGAACTACAACTCCCATCAGCCCTAGGCAACATGGCCACTGGATTAGGCTGATGGGAGCTGTAGTTCAAAAAAGTAACTTTTCCAAGCTCTGATTTATCCACATTTCTGCAGTAATTTGCCATTTTAATTAAAAAAACACATGAAAATTCTCCAGCATTTTAGTATGAATTTCTTCTAACAAATACAATTACATAACTAATGTACATAATTTTGCAAGCAATTTCTCATCATATAATGCATGTTTGAACATTATTTTCACTCATACATTATTTTTTCTCATAATATATGCATTTTTGTAAACATCGGTTGGCGAACTATATCGCAAAATTCAAATAAGTGAGAATTTTGAATGATGGCTGTGTTTTGGTTCTCATACTGTTTTGGAAAGTGAGAATTTGTAGATTTGGCTTGAAATTTGAACTGAATCAAAATTCTTGCCTATCCCTTCTCTATATGCATTGCACTAGTCACTGCATGTATGCTGGGAGGGCAGGGGGGACTTTCAGAAGTGAAAACTAATATACTAGTATACTGCCATGTGTTTTCAAACTCATTACTTGCTGACTTCTTAATATTAGATTAATAGTTTAAAAGCTGTTTTAATCAATTAAAAAGGCATCCCTAGTCAATAAGGCTATATATATATATATGATTTTAATATCAGTTCCTATATAAACGCCTTAAAAGAGATGGTGAAAAGAGGGTGCTGGACTATGACCTGGGAGACCAGGGTTTGAATCCCACTCAGCCACAGAGCTCACTGGGTGACCTTCGGCCCGTCACTGTCTCTCAACCTAATCTACCTCACAGGGTTGTTGTGAGGATAAAAGGGGGAGGGAAGAACCATGTACACCACTTGGAGTTCCTTGGAGGAAAGGTGGGATATAAATGCAATAACTAACTAACTAAGAGCCATAGCCTTTTCACTCTCAAGCAGGAGGGAATGCTACAAGTGCACCTGCTGTGACATACACATACAGCATCTAGAAACAAATTATGTTTCCCCTCCTTCAAAACTATTATTTTGTTCACACGCTAGTCTGTTCAAATTGAATTCATTCATTCATTCTAACTCATTTGTTTGTTCATGAATCATGATGGTTAGAGACCACTGTAGTGAGTGGAGCCCTATGCGACTTCATCTGCTTCCCAATCACTGTATACAGTATTTGGCAATGCTTCTTGTGATGAACCTTGTAGAACATCCTTCTATAATAGGGGTGGGGAGCCTTTGGCCCTCCAGCTGTTGTTAGACTCCAGCTCCCATTAGGCCCAGCCAGCTTGCCTAATGGTCAGAGATGATGGGAGTTGTAGTTCAGCCACATATGGAGTACCAAAGGTTCCCCATCCCTGTTCTATAATATCACTTGGCTGTGTTTGGGGGATATGTTATGAAGCATTATGAGAGCATGGAGAAAACAGAGAAAAGTTTTTTCACCTCTCTCATAATACCAGAACTTGAGAGCATCCAATGAACCATAATGTTGGAAGTTTCAAGACAGACAAAAAAAAGTACTTCTTCACACATAGTTAAACTACGGAATTTGCTCCCACATGATCTAGTGATGGATACCAACTTGGATGGCTTTAAAACAGGATCAGGCAACTTTGTGGAGAAGGAGAAGGCTATCAATGGCTACTAGAGTAATGATGGGTTACCGCAGGGCTCAGTCCTGGCCAGGTCCTCTCCAACAGTTTTATTAATGAGTTGTATGAGGAGGTGCAGGGAATGCTCATCAGAGCTGCAGATGACACAAAATTGGGAAGGATAGCTAACACCCTGGAAAACAGAAACAAAACTCAAAGGGATCTTAGTAGGCTGGAGCATTGGGCTGAAAACTTGGACTCCGGCTGGGAGGAAGGGCGGGATATAAATCAAATAATAAATAAATAAATAAATACAAAAGAATGAAATTTAACAGGGATAAGTGCAAAATTCTACACTTAGGAAAAAGAAACCAAATGCATAATTATAAGATGGGAGATACTTGGCTTACCAATACTACATGCAAGAAGGATATTGGATTTGTTTTTCATCACAAGCTGAATATGAGCAAACAGTGCAATGTGGCTGCAAAAACGGCAGATGCTATTTTAGGCTACATTAACAGAAGTATAGTTTCCAAATTGTGTGAAGTACTAGTTCCCCTCTATTTGGCACTGGTTAGGCCTCATCTTGAATACTGCGTCCAATTCTGGTCTCCACACTTCAAGAAGGATGCAGACAAACTGGAACAGGTCTAGAGGAAGGCAACGAGTATGATCAGGGAGCTGGAAACAAAGCCCTATGAGGAGAGACTGAAAGAACTGGGCATGTTTAGCCTTGAGTAGAAGACTGAGGGGAGATATGAGAGCACTCTTCAAGTACTTGAAAGGTTGCCATGGAGAGGAGGGCCAGGACCTCTTCTCTATCATCCCAGAGTGCAGGACATGGAATAATGGACTTAAGTTATCGGAAGCCAGATTTTGGCTGAACATCAGGAAAAATGTCCCAACTGTTAGAATGGCATGACAATGGAACCAATTACCTAGGGAGGTGATGGGATCTCCAACCCTGGAGGCATTCAAGAGGTAGAAGGACAGCCATCTGTCAGGGATGCTTTAACTTGGATTCCTGCAGCAAGCAGGGGGGTTGGATTTGATGGCCTTTTAGGCCCCTTCCAACTCTACTATTCTGTGAAATAAAGCTGATTACAAAACCAAATTGGTTTGCATATTTACAAGTAAGAGTTACAGCTGA
This sequence comes from Rhineura floridana, assembly GCF_030035675.1. Lineage (NCBI taxonomy): Eukaryota > Metazoa > Chordata > Lepidosauria > Squamata > Rhineuridae > Rhineura > Rhineura floridana. Next base: position 76,310,434 of record NC_084486.1, on the reverse strand, counting down.
AGAATATATGAGATAACATGGACATAGCAGAGGCTTAACAGAGTTTGAAAAGTTAATTTTGCATATTAATAACCATCTAGCAAAAAATCAACTTGTAAATATGAAACTGAGCCTTAACAAATTAAGGAACATATGATTAAATGGGGACAAGACATAGAAGAAAGCATTCCTTTAGCAATATGGGGAAATCTTTGGGATGTCTCACACTGATTCTCTCTCAGTGCAGCTATAAGAGAAAATTGTTACAAGTTAATGTGTAGATGGTACACCACTCCTGAGAAAATTCATAAAATAAATCAGAATTACTCTCCAGTATTCTGGTAATGTAAGAAGGACAGGTGATATTTTCCCCTTACAGTGGAGATTTGAGGTTGCAAAGTAATACTGGAAAGCAATTCAGAAACGACTGAATAAGATCTTAGGAAACCAGACACCTTTTCATCCTGTAATATATTTGTTAAAACTATTTAAAATACTCTGTAAATGTTAAGCTTATGGAATTAGTTTCATATCTACATTTCATACGTTAAATTTTACCTTTGTAGTTCCTTTAGTACCAAACCCTATATATATGAATGTAATTGTGATTAACAAAACAGAGGTTTTTATTGTATTAACAAAATGTTTCAGCTTCCACCTTCATCAGCTGCCAACATACAAATGCTGTTACCAAGGTGGCAGTTATAGAGCTTTGAGGATGGGATGCTCAGAGGGGCTTCATTTGCAGAAGCTAAGTAGTGGTGGTACTGTCCTCCAGGTTCAGGCCATGTGGTGCTAATGTGTATTTTATGTATTTTAATTGTATTTTATTTTATTTTAATGTTTTTGTGATTTTACTGCTTACAATGTTGTTATGTACTTGTCTGATTTTATTTTTGTAAGCTGCCCTGAGTGCCCTATTATAGGGTAGAAGGGCGGGATAGAAATGTTTTAAATAAATAAATAAATAAATAAATACAATATCTCTTAGTGGCTGCAAGAACATTTTATGCTAAACCCTTGAGAGTGAGTACAATATGAACAATTAAAGAATGGAGAGAGAAAGTTTGGGATTATGCAGTAATAGCTAAAGTGACAGACTTTTTGAGGCTTTAAAGAGGAAGGAGGAAAAATGATAGTTCTTTGGATAAATGGCAAAAGTTTCTTTAATATATCCAAAATTATGGTCCAATATCTGAGATGTATTTGGGATTTATGAAGTTCCGAGTAAGGGTGCAATCCAACTGCTACTTGTACTGGGCTGAGGGGCAGCTGAATGCGACAGAGCTGTGATGGAGGGAGATTGACAGTGTTGCTGGGCTCCACCAGCAGGCCTCCCTGGTGTTGGCGCCCCACTGCTGGGGATGTCTGACACCATCCGGGTGCAACTGGGGTGCAGCCCGTTCAGCCAAGAATGGTGCAAGTAGAGCCGGTGGAAGGCTCAAAACAGGGGCATTCTGGGGGCATGTTGGGGTGGAACTAAGGGGAGAAGGACTTATGCCGCATCCACAGCCCATTTGGCTCAGTCCTGCAGCCCTCCATCATGGCAGCAGATACGCTGATATGCTCCACTTCTACCAGCCTCCCCTGAGTTGGATTGCTCTGCCTGTTATTATATTAAGCAATGTGAATATAGGTTAGCTTTAACAATCCATTAGCCATAGGATGGATAGTGTTCTGCCCAGAGTGTGAGGCACGAGTGGAAGTCAAGGATGAAACCAACTCTTGTTTTATTAGGGTAATTGAAACATCAAAGGTAGCACACCTCATTAACTCGCCTAAGCTAACTCACTGCAATTCCCTATCTAAGCTCCTAGTATACTCTGCAACAGATGAAGAAAGTTGACTCAGTATCCCGGTCGGGGGGGAGGCAAGTTTAAATAGGAAAGGTCCTCGCTCATAATCTCTCACTCCTTCGAAGAACCTCCTGTCAGGACCCTTCCAGTCAGGATCCCACCTCAGGCCACCACCTGATAGGATCCCGCCTGTGGCTACCACCTTGTCACGGTCCCACCTCAGGGTCCTGGTTTTTAAATGGTTCTCACCGGCTCTAGCACAGACCTCACAAGATCCCACTGCTAGGCAGCACCACCAGCCACTCCCTATTTCACAATATTGCCTTGAGACTTTGCCTTAGTCTCCTTCTGGCTTATTGTTACTTTGTGTCTGGGTGCACTTGCAGGCCACAACTCCCCCTGTATCTTTGTGTCTATAAAGCATACAGCCCTGGGTTGCTCTGGATACTTGATGATGTTACACTATCTCTACACCGCTGCCACCATTTGATACTGTTTCTCCACCTTGGTAAATACCCTGCCCACCCTTCTGGTCTGTGAAAGCCCCAGCCAAGGATCAGGCTTTTGGTAAACCAAGAAAATATTTATTTATAAACACCAGGAAATAACAAGATTACTTCAGGTATATTTAACAAGCATATGGTTTCATATATTGTATTGCTCTTTATGTTTCTAGTCATATATAATCTGCCTCAATACCAGCCTAATGCAATCCAACCCACAACTCCCTCAACTCCTCACAACCCAAAACAACAACCCTCTCTCAACTGTCATCCTCTCATTTATACCTTCAGCCACTCAAACGCTCAGCCAATCATCATACAGCATTCTCCAGCATTCTAGCCCATGTACTCCCCCTCTCACTCAGTCCACTTACCATATATACTTTAATAAACCTGCACTTACCATATTTACAGTAATATCTATATACAGGGACATCACACCTCCCTCTGACTGGCGCGCTTCTCGCGACGTCTGGCGCAGGGTGAAAGAGGGCTCGCCTCTGACGGCTCATCTGACAATACAGACTGGATAGTTGCAGGCTGGAGGTCAGGAGGCGGGCAAGCATTTGAAGTGTCAAGAGGGGAATCCAGGGGGGTTGGAATTGGTGCGTGCGCCAGAGATTCCTCCAACGGTTCTGTTGACACGTCTTCTTCAGCAGGAGGACTGTCCATGGGAACTGGCAAAATGTCAAGCACACTCCCTTCCCCAGCATTCTCAAAAGTTTCAAATTCCTCTGGCTCTGCCCCTTGCTCTAGCTGAGGGGGCTGAAGCTCCTCCAGTCCCCCTCCTTGATTACCCTGAGAGACCTGGGGCTTCACAGATAGGGTGAATAATTAGTATTATTAATATTATTTTGGTATTTCTGTATTTTTGTTTTTTCATGCTTGTTGGTTATGTTCCTTCAAAGTATTTTTCAGTTTTTTAATTATAATGAATAAAAAATTGGGGGAAAAACAACACCCTGAATAGAAAAAACCTTTTGGTTCTCAGATAATGTTCACATGTTAAGACACTGGACTAGCTTTTATTATATATTTATTCAGTCCATTCCAAAATGTCTCTTTGAGTTATTCTCTAGCACTTGCTTTAATTTGGTTTCTGGGTAAAGTATGATAATAATGTTGATAATTGTTCAGACAGTAATATATTGAGGCATATTCTTTGTTTCACTGTTATTTTTTATTTTTCAGTCTTTGATTGAGACGCTTGTCAAATCTGAGAGGACTCTGGATTATGATCTAGTAGGTTCGTGAGAGGTAGATATGATGCTATCTCTAATTACATATAAGTGCTTGCTCTGCTAGAGGTTTATGAATTTTATCCGACAGTTGCTCTGTGCAATCAAGTATCTATTCATACTACAGAATTTAATGAGAGCTGTATTTTCATTAAAATAGAGTTACACAATTCATCTATAGGGATGGATCTCCCTATTTCCATTCCATTTCAGTTTCCCATGCATTCAAATATAAATCCATTCCATCCTGTTTTATTTATTTTTGTAAAAAACCACCCACACAAAATATTTGCATGTAAGTTGCATGCATTTTCCCACTAAATATACATTTTATATGATTATCTTTGCATGCCCCTCCTAAAATATACTTTTTTGCATATATTTCCTCCATCAGATATGTATTTTAGTACATATTTTTTGAACTGAAAATGTCACAAAATTCAAAGTGAGCAATCCAATTGATAACTGAGTTGTAATCCATGTATAAGTTGAGGAATGGTAAAATAGGTTGATTTGCCTCAAAATGCAGATTGAACAGAATTCTCCCCCATCCCTATTCATATCTACCTAAGCAAAAAGAATATTGCCCCATTTCCCTTTGTAAGTGGTTAAGTGGGTGTCTTTGTGCCAGCATGCAAGTGAAGAAGTGAATCAGGAGATGAACAACACATTATATCTGTTTTTGATGTTCAAGCTCTGAGTTCCATTGGTAAATGGCATACACACAGGAGTGAAGTATCAGTAGGCTTGGGAAACCCCAAACTTTGCAGAAGTACAAAAAAAAATTAGACAGAGAAAAAATCCTAAGGGAGGGGAACTCTGAATACATGGCATGCTCCGTGGTCATGGAATGCTATCCGGGTTTTTTTTTTAAGGGTCAGTCATAAAAAGGAGGTAAGGGGAATGAAATGGAGTGGCTGCAATCCACACTGCAACATTTTGTTGCAGGTCCCACTTGTAAGTATATAGTACACATGGGGGCATTGGAGCTAGTTGCCATCATTGCTATATTCTGCTATTGCTTCTAAGCAAAACTGATACATTTCCCCCTTTTTGTGGCTATGATGGAAAGAGAGGCTAACAGCTCTTCACTTACATGTGAATATGGCTCATTTCTATAGTTAGAGATAAGGTTTAAAATACCTTGATGCTATAGTTAGAGCACACCCAGTTCAATTCGGCAACTAAAAATGAACTTCCTGTAATCTAAGAACATGTGAACTGTACACTAAGTGAAGTGTTCCCAAGCTAATCTATCCAAATGTACCTTGTACTGTTGTGTTCAGATTTGACTTTGACAACCTTTTGCAAATTGCAACAGCTGCTGGTACAGGTGCCATATTTACATTTCTAGACTTCCTGTTTGCTTTGCCAAGGTGAACTGACTGTTGCTCTGTGATCATTCGTCTATTTATATGTGTACCATTTGATAAGAATGTTTTCAGATAGCAAGGGCCCTGGAACGCTCTCATTCCTTTAGAGGTCATGGGAAACTTATTGAGTACGGGAGAAGTTTCACAGCAAAATGGAGGTGTCATACTTTCACAGGGATCTTTTTCACCTCTCCAACTGGATCATATTAAAGGGCCAGAAAGCAATCTTTTCTTAAATGAGTTTTTAATATCATGCAGTCTGGATGCCAGACTTTACATTTTCAGCCTCAGGAGATTTTAGTAGTGCTATCCGTTAAAAGCACACTGCATTTATGAAAGGTTAAAATGCACATTGCACTTATGAAAGGTTACACAAGTGGTCCTCAGGTGTAAAATTAAAATAATCAAATTATTAGTCAGTAGTTTAATAATTTGATTATTTTAATTTTACACCTGAAGACCACAATATCTTTTGAAACACCCCTCCTGATATGAACCTGGAGTCTTTAGATCTTCTTCTGAGGCCCTTCTCCAGGTCCCCCCCTCTGAGGGAAGCTCAGAGGGTAGGGACAAGGAAAAGGGCCTTTTCAGTTGTGGTTCCCCATCTGTAGAACATGCTCCCTGGTGAGGTCTGCCTGGTACCTTTGTTGACATCTTTTCAGCATCAGGTAAAGACTTACCATTTTTTCCCAGGTAGACTGAGATTATGTTTCTATTATTAGTATGCTGCCAAAGCTTCCTGTGGTTGCATGGGGGTGTTGCTGTTTTATTTTTTTTAAATGATATATAAATTGCTTGGAGACCTTTAGTTAACAAGTTTAATAATGATGATGATGATGATGATGATGATACACATGGGGTCTGCTATGGGCATGTTTTGAGCAGTAATTGGTCAGAAAATTCAATTCAGGTTGCATTTGAAGCCGAATTTATCAAATTTACACTTTCCAAAACAATATGAGAACCAAAACACAGCCATCCTTTGAAATTTGCACTTATCCCAATTTTGCAATGCAGTTCTCCAACCAAGCAGTGTTTACAAAAATGCATATATTGGGGGAAATTGTGTACAAAATGAATATACTGGTGAAAATAACATAAAAATGTATTATATTAGGATAAATTGCTTGCTAATGTAATGTGTACATTAGTCAAAATTGCATACAAAAATGTATTAGGATAAATTCACATTAAAATGCATAAGAATTTTCAGGAGGATTATTTAATTTAAAAATCGCAAATTGCTGCAGAAATGTAGGGAACCAAATTTAAGATTAGAAAAATGAGAAATGGAGAGAACCGAAATTGACAGATCCTTCCATCCCTATGTATGAGCTCACAATGACTTGTGGAATACAGGCTTCCATTTGTATAACCTCATATAATATTATTTATTTATTCTTATGTATTTATTAAAACATAGCATTAACAATAACACAAGGCAACAACTAAAAATATAGGATAACATCCATCACATGAGTAGATACATGTTCATGTGACAGAGTTCCTCTCCTCCCTCCCCCCCGCAGTCCCCTGAGCACCCCCAAAGTTGATGCAGAGGATTCCTCAACCCCAAAATCCATCTCTGCTCATAGAAGTTTGTTCCATTCATGGATGGACAGAATTTGATATCACCAATAGCATTAACAATAGAAACAGTCCACAAGCTTTATTCAGGTGGTCCACAGTGTTTCTGTGAAGAACACTTACCATTTGAATGCTGTTGAATTCATACTGTAATACAACAAAATACAATATGAGAAATAAAAGAACCAATACAAATACAACTAAAGATATCTAACAGAGTGAATTACAATTGCTACAAGCCTGGAGTGATTAGGAGGAGGAGGAGGAGGAGGAGATAAACTGGGATTATTTATTTATTTATTTATTTATTTTATTTTGTTCAATTTTTATACCGCCCAAAGCCCAAAGGCTCTCTGGGCGGTGCACAGCATAAAATTATTACAACTATAAAGTACAATAAAATCACAATAAAAACAACAAAACATACATTTCAAACATTCAACATCCTAAAACATTAGCTACAAGTGAAATATGTTAAAATAAGTTCAAGTATTAAAAATATTAAGAATATTAAAATGCCTGGGAGAATAAAAAAGTTTTGACCTGGCGCCGGAAAGATAAAAGAGTGGGCGCCAGGCGCACCTCATCGGGAAGACTGTTCCATAATTCGGGGGCCACCACTGAAAAGGCCCTAGATCTCGTTGCAACCCTCCGAGCCTCTCTGTGGGTCGGAACTCAGAGGAGGGCCTTTGATGTTGAACGTAGTGAGCGGGTAGGTTCGTATCGGGAGAGGCGTTCCACCAGGTACTGTGGTCCCGCACCGTGTAAGGCTTTATAAGTCAAAACTAGCACTTTGAATCTAGCCCTGAGGAGGGACCCAGTGGGCTGCAGTGTAAGGGCACAGAAACAGGAGAGGGCTTCAGCACTTTAGACAGTAACAGCTCCACCCCTTAGTACCAGTTACAACTAAAGAAATGCTGTCTGACAATGAGCCAGCCCCTTTCCCTCCCCTCAGCCCTCTCTTGTTGCCCGAGCCACTGCTCACACCTTCTCTCAACAATGATGAATTAGAGGCTCAATGGAATGTGATGTCCAAGAAAGATCTCAATGAAGTGCCACACTGCCGTTGCCAAGGATACTGTGACGGTCCTTCCCTGGCTCTCCCTGTCAGGTTCCTACCTGCTCGTGGTTACTGCCTGTCACTAGGCACCACCAGGGACTCCACCAGTCCGGACCGTCCTTTTTTATGGTTTCTCTCTCCGCTCTAGCATAGACCTCAACAGATCCCCCTGCTAGGCAGCACCACCAGTCACATTCTATAACCAGTATCCCCAGAGACTCTGCCTGAGTCTCTCTCAATCAGGTTACCTCTGTGACTGCGTGCTCAAGCTGTCCCACTCCCTTTGTATCAATGCAGATACATATATTTCTGATTTGCTCTGAATACTTGTGGTGTTATTCTTCCCTTCCCCGCTGCCACCATTTGTTATCCTTCAGCCTTGGTATTTACCTTACCCTCCCTTCTGGTCTGTGAAACCCCAGCCAAGGATCAGGCCTTTGGTAAACCAAAAGTATTTATTAAATAACAAAGATAACAAGATTTCTTTATAAAGGCACTTAGGCATATGGTTTCATCTATCCCTGAGGTACTGGTCTTAGTATTAATCCGAACTCCACACTCTCCTCACATCCACCAACTCTCCACACAATCTCCTCTCAAAAACCCACCAAAACAACCCACTAACATCCACCTTCCACCTCACATCCACCTTCCACCTCACATCCACCCAGATTTACCTGACATCCTTCCATTTATACTGTCAGCCATTTTAAACATTCAGCCAATCATCCAGCATTCTACTGCCCATTCACTCCCCCCCTCTTTCATTCCACTTACCATGTATCTCCTATGCAAACAGCACTTACCATATATACACTAATAGAGGAACATCACAGATACATAGGCAGATGTACAGGCACCCATAAATAGCACCAGCTTTTCAATTTGTCCATAGGAGTTCTAGCTTGTTCATGCAGTCCTGGTCAGAGAAACCTTCCCTGTGCAAATACAGAGAGCTTACTTAAAGGGACTCAAGAGGACATCTAATTGCTGTGACAACATCTTAGCTTGAGGAGCCATGCCTAGTTATGCTGTGTAGAGACACAGAGTCCTTTATAATCTGTTACTGATCTATGAAATGCGCTAAACTGAGATTTCACATTAATGTAATGGAGAAAAACACATGAGAGTTGAATCCAATGGAGTTGGCCAGGACAGCACTATAGCATTAAAAATAACATACAACGGCAGGTAAAAACATACAGCAGCAGACATCTTACACATATTAAATTGCCTGGGAAAATAGAAATGGCATGACTAACTTAAATCCCACTAATTTAAATGGGTATACTTTAAGCATGACTAAATCTGGATCCAATCCAAAGGTCTGATCTGCATATTAGTTTATAAAGTGTGGATCAGATAAATTCATATGAAAATTCCTCAAACATCCCTAATGAACATATTTACATTTAAAATATCCATTCAGCACAAAAGACACACATCACTGTAAATGACTTTAAGACCTATCCTCCTAAAAATCAAGTTATGTTTAGTCCCAAAGTTCAGAATTTTTGCAACCAGATATTCAAACGGTTATAATTGGAGTAAATTTTGAGGCTCTGCCCTTTTTGGATCTGAATTGAGAATGGCATTTTATATTTATGCAAAATAAATAATTAAAATACATTGCCAAGTTAATTGGTGTAGCTTAAATCTGCCTTGCATAATTTATTCCATTATGGTGGATGATTTAGTTGGCAATTTGTTCAACATTTAGAAGTAACTAGCCCAACAATATTAGGACACAACACGAGCTGCTTCAATAACTATACTTATCTAGAACAACAATATATGCTTAGTTACTCAGAACAGCAAAATAATTAATTTCAAGTTGCAAAATTATGAATTATTGAAAAGCACTGAAGATTAGCAATTCATAATTCATGATTTTGCAGTTTGAAATTAAGTAATTACAGATTGTACATTAAAAATATAAATTAAAAATCAAACAAATCAAACTGGGTCAAAGTTCTCAAAAGTTATACATCTGAACATTCATCATAGGCAGTGAATATATAATGAAACTTATCAACATTTTAGAAAAAAATCGTAATGCTTGATAACCATACAGAAGATGTCATTCTTACTTACCCAAACTTGTATCCTACTCATATTTTCAGCTCTGTATTGTTGTTGTTGTTGTTGTCCAATATAAATTGTCTATAGGTGATTTACATACACAATATCAAGTTTAACAATAACACAATTCCCCCCTTAAAACTAATAATAAAACAGAAACAGCAGTAAGCATGAAAATCATGTTCCCTCAAATGCCTGGGAAAAGAGGAACATCTTAATCTGGTACCAAAAGGATGTTAGTGTTGATACCAGACAGGCCTCAAGGGAGAGACCATTCAATAGACTGGGGAGAGGAGGCAAAATGGTTGTCTCCCTTGTTGTTACACCCAGGCTTTCAGAGGGAGCTCAGAGAAGGGGCTCAGCTGATAATTGTAGGATTTAAGGTATGTCCATGTTGGGAAAGGTGTTCCATTAGATACATGGGTCTTGAGCCACATAAGATTATAGGTTAAAACAAGCACTTTTCTAGCATCATTCTCAGGGCCGGCTCCAGGCATGCGGGGGCCCTTGGGCATCAGCTTGCCCTGGTCCCCCGGTGGGTGGGTGGGTGTGCGTGTGCATTTGCGCACATGTGCCCCCCTGCCCTCACCCACCTCCCCACCCCCCACGGCCCCCCTTACCTGTCTGGGCATTAGCATTGCCCTTAATGAAGATGGCGGCCATGGCTTCCCTAAAGGGAATGAAGCCTCCACTGCCATCTTTGTTGATGGCACACATGTGTGCTACTCACACACATCTCTGCCATCAACTAAGATGGTGGCAGCGGCTTCAGTACCTTAGGGAAGCTGCGGCCGCCATCTTCATTAAGGGCAATGCTAAAAAGCCGGCTGACAGGTAAGTGGGGGCGGGGGGGCATGGATCACATGGGGGGGCGTGGATCATGTGGGGGGGCAGAGGGCCCCTCAGGGGCCCCTCAGGGGCACCTGTAGCTCCAGGGCCCTTGGGCCAGTGCCCAACCTTGCCACCCTTTAGAACCGGCCCTGATCATTCTCCTTGATCATTTAAATTTCACTTATCCAGATTTTCTTCATAGGACATGCCAAACTTGAATGACTAGCTGTCCATCAGATTGTTGATTTTGACCATGAAAATATAAATAGGCACATGAGAACAGGACTCCTCAAAGTCCCCTCATCTCACCTGGAACCTGATTGAGAAGGGAACCCTGGAAAAGCTGCTGCTCTGTCCCAAGAGTTTTTGGTATGTGGTGACAGCATCCCCATAGCTTCCCAAGGACTACCTGCACTCCCCTCACTGTGGGACCAAGGCTAAAGCCTGTGTGGTGCCATTTCCTATAGCAGATATTTCATAGTGGCACAAAGGAGCTGCAGATGACATTTTAAACTCTCATCTTTGTTATATTCTGCCCTTCTGGCAAAGGTCCACTAGTTTCCAACCTTCTACACTCACACATGGCATTGAAGGTTATCAACAGATGATGCTTTGGAGGTGAGCATTTATTGATGATAAACTGATGATTACTTGTGCCATGATTTTTGCCTTAATTTCAAAACTAGATGGGCCACATTTAGCATATAAGTATCTGCTAGAAAACAAAACAAAACCACTCAATCTTCACTACTTTCCTTTTAATAACTAGCACTCCATAGCACTGGACCCTGGTAACAATCTATGTGATTTACTTTCTCTGTTATGTGATGACAATCAATGCAGTGCAGTCAGTACTTAGTATAATAGTTTGTCTTAATCAAATTTATATGAAGCTCAGTTCTGCATATAGTGAGATAATATTATTCATTATATTCTCCAATGGGCTAAACTGGAGGAAGAAAACCAAACACTTCAAGACAAGTGAAACCAATGGAGATTAAGAATATTCTTATGTAGGTCTGTTTTGTAATGTTCCCTTGGTACTCTCTTTAATTTTAGTTGTGGGATCACTTAGCCATGACTCTCTTCTTTTTTTCTGGAAATAATAATAACCTATGGCATAGCCATTTTCTGGCATTTCATTTTCTCTACTAGGGAAGAAACAGCCTCCTAATTTAGAACTTTTTATCAAACTTTTTGAAGTAAAAATATCTTATTTTACAATATTTTTAATTCTGCCCCCCCTCCCAAGACTGGATGGGCCAGTGCTCAGGATTGACATGGATAAACTCTCACATGGCTGAGATTTATTCCCATTAAACTCTAGTGCCATGATGAATGTCATCTCATTCATTTTTCTCTGTTGACAGTTTCAGTGGCAGTAGCGCCATCAGGATTCAGGTGAGTGAATGCTCTTCCATTCAAAAACCATTCCCTCTACACAGAAATCTAGCATGCTAGGAAGAAAGCTAGGTGGCATCTAATTTTCTTTGTGGAGGGAATCTGTTGAATGGAAGAACTTTCCATTGTGTAACTTACCTCCCTGCAGTCTGAAATGGTACAGCCCAGATATGTGTCACCCACCCACATGCCACTTTTCTCACTCTCTGCCTCTGCATGATGCCTATAAGGGATTTTGCCATAATCTCATGCTGGTCTCATATGAGAAGTGAGTTGTGATAGTTTATGGTTGGAAGGTTCATCACAATCCTCTTTAAGAATGACTAAACAATAATACCTGCATGGAAACCAGCTTAAGTATATATTTCAGACAACAGTCAGAACAAACAAGTGGCTGAGATAACAAGAAATGTCACTGAATTAGAGAGGCTTGCATTACTAAGGGTGAATAACACAGGATTATGCATCCAAAGAAATAATTTTAATTCATTTATGATACATTTTAACTGTATTCTTTTATAATTTACTCTAGATCCTTAATATTTATTTTTCTGTCTCAGTTGACTGCACAAGATATACATCTGTATAGAAAAAGTGTATACTGGGGACTTATATACTTTTATACTTTTTATACACATATATACTTTTTATACTTTTTATATGCATAATGTTGAGCTATAGTTGACTATATTTGTTCTCTGCTTTGTCTGTAGTTCACATATATTGTTTACAGGATCTAGGAATGCAAAAGGAGCACAGCAGCATTTAACTGGTAAAAATTTACAGTTTCCACTGAAGACCTACATAGGTTGAAATGCATTTGAGATATGTTCACAACAATGACATTTTATTGTCATATATGATTGCTTTATATATGGCTTTATGAATGCTAGCCATTTTATTACATTTATATTTGTTAGGAATACCTAGTGCAAGGAATTGTATTGATACATATGGACGTTTTTTATTTTGTGTTATGACTCATAGCCATTTCAAACAGAATAAAATTATATGTAATGCTTGAATAGATTGATCATCTAGCCCAAATGAATTCTTATAGGTTTGTTTAGGTTGGGTTTCTTTCCTTTTTGGTTTTAGTCACTGGGGCACATGACAAGTGGGCATGACTCCAGAAACCACAATAGGAACACTATTCTTATTTACTACTAGTGAATAAGACACTGAGGCTACTGTGACAATAGCTAGACCACATTCCTCAGCATGATGTTAGTGATCAGGAGATCCCTTAATCTGAGATTAGCAGGCAGAAACCACTGAATCAGATTATACAGCAACAGGGCCTATAAAACTGGAGCCAGCACCTTCACAGGCACCTTCTTCTGGTCCCAAGGAACTGAATGCCTCTCACATACCTCACCAGTTCAAAGTTGCAAACAGTGCAACAGGTGGGAGGCCACGGTGCACAGATGAAGTGCGTTGGGGCCAGAGAGTTGGCTCATTAAGAGCAGAAGCTCAAAAGGTGCCAATCACTAGAAGCTCTCCTTGGTACTGCAGGAGCCAACTTGCCTTGGCCCATGAGGTCCTCTGTGGGACCAGAACAGGACAATGGCATGGCTATGGACCGCCTTCAAGTTGATTCCGACTTATGGGTGACCCTTTGAATAGGGTTTTCATGGTAAGTGGTATTCAGAGGGGGTTTACCATTGCCTTCCTCTGAGGCTGAGAGGCAGCGTTCTGGCCCAAGGTCACCCAGTGAGCTTCATGGCTGTGTGGGGATTTGAACCATGGTCTCCCAGGTCAACACCTTAACCACTACTGGCTACCAGGTGCTATTCCACTTCCCCCTCACAATTTCAACTGGGTTGGACTATTTGTACTGATTTTATTACTAGTTTTTAAAAATTGTTTTATATATGGGGTTATTTCTAATTGTTTTTATGCTTTTCTTATACTTTTCTTGTTTTATGGTTATAACTGTTTTATTTGTTTAATAATTATATACAGTATTTTACTGTTGTAACCCACCTTGGGACCTTATGGTAAATGGCAGGTAAGAAAATGCTTTCCAACTCACAGAGTGAAGAATCCAGCATGAGAATTAAATTGGAGCCCATATCTGAAGGGAAAAACTCAATCATTTTCAATTTTCAGCTCTTAGTATGGTCTTTTCTATAAATCCTCAAGGCCTTCAGATAATAACCAGACAATAGGCTCAAGTAGTATACACAATTTGCATGCAGAACCTCAATACAGTATTTCTCCAGTAATATTCCCTTGCAATTTGTTGCAGTCACTTGTACTCATGCTCCGGTAAATTCGATATGTCCATTGGACTTGCCTAATATAATTATGTTCTAGGGCTAGTCAAAAACTATAAAGCAAATATTTTTTGTGGTAAGAACAGACATTTATATCATCAGCCAGCACTTTTATTGTCTTGTCTGAGCATTGTCTGGGTCTTCTAAAACTAACATTTTGGTTGTAGCTGGCATCTGCATTTAGAGACAGGATTTGGTAGGAAATATGCACTTCTATCCTTTAAATCAGTGTGATGAGTAGGAGCCGTGGCAGCTGTGTCACCATCCTTCAATGCAGGCAATCTGCCCAGAAGGGCTGGGGGATGGTCCAGAAATCAGGCAATGGTGGAAGAACACTGAAGATATGGACATGCCTGAGCTCTGGGAGGATGAAAGAACTCTAGGTGAGGCTGTGTGGGTGTGCCCCAAGGCACACCAAGACAGAGAGGCGGTAGCTTGAAGCAGAGGGGGAAGGAGCAAGCACACACAGAAAAAATGACCTGGCAGAATGGAGGATGGAAAAAGGAGAGAAAGAGGCAGAGAGTAAGAAAAGTGGATGTGGGTGGGTGTGAAGGTAAGAAAGGAGGAGGGAGAGGGGGGTAAGGATGGCTGGATTGGAATGTCAGAAGGAATGTGGGTGTGATACTGAAAGGGAGACAAGCAGCAAAAACTGAGGGGCAAGCAGAGAGGCAAACAACTGAACTGGAACAGAGAAAACGTCCAAGAGACAGGAAGGAATTACAGTAAGCAGCTGGAATACCAAAGGGGAATGATAGCAAGAGGCAAACCCAAAGGGAAAGAGTGGTCTAGGAAAAGGCCAGCTGGCCAATACTACCTCAGTGGGTGGGGAAATACAAAGACAGAGGGATATTAAGGATTTCTGGGACTAACTACCTCAGTAGTTAGCCATATAATAGGACTACAATAATACCTCAACAAATCCTCCAGGAAAGAAGCTCCTTTTTAACAAAGTCTTTTTTGAGTGCATGGGGGGGCACACACTCTGACATAGTGTCTCCTTGTCTACTGGATTGTGGCTGCTGCAGGCAGTTCTCTTGCACATGGTTGGAACAGTGCTCCTTGCCAGGTGGCACAGACACCGCTGCAATATACAGGGCTTTGGGTGCCCTGGAAGCACTGGTTACTGCTGATGCGTCTGTTTGAGTGTAGGGGAGGACAGCCGAGAGAGAGAGACCAAGCACAGGGTGGTGGCTGCCCCTTGCCTGTCTGCTTGAGTGTATGGAGAGGAGAACTGTGCTCAAAGCTTTTTATTGCTATAGCAAGATGCTACATGATAAAAGAAAAAAGGCAAGGCAGGCATTTTGGAAGACGCCTTCAAGTAGTCTGCATGCAAGATTTACCTGGCCTGGTTGTTTTGTTTCAGACATGTGTATTGTTAGTTCTGAATAAAATGTTTGCTAAAATATGTTGAACTGCTCTTCTTTTTTTGTGGTGTAGGAACCTATCCCTATTATTTCCATGTTATTCCTACCTCTGGTACCAACATTTATGTTCAAGAAGTAATGTCCAGGAATGCATCTACTTTGTTAACTGAGATATTACTGTACATATAAACCTTACACTGAGGGTGTCCTATGATGAGAAGAGCCCCAAGCATGCAAGTGTGAAGATATCTCTGCTTAAAATAGATGCACTGGGGTTCTGAGAACACTTGGGACCAGTAGTGCAGTGGCAAATTCAGAAGTGCAGGGTCCCTTCATGATAGTCACAGTCACAGACATGCCCCCTCCCTTTTTTTCTGTTTGGTTGAGATCGTTGTTAATGCTTTCTCCCGGAACAACAGATGTCCCTAGGAGCCAATAAACATAAAAGGGGAGAGTGTTAGTTACTGAAAAGTGTCTTCTCAGTGGCTTACTCACCTCCTTTCACTCCAATTGGCTCCAATCAGCAGGAAAGGACAAGGAAGCATGTTAGAAGACTCTTCTCAGTGGCTAACACACTCCCCTTTCATGCCAACTGGCTCATAGGATGCTGGAGACAGAGGGACCCTGCTGAGACCCTCTTCCCAAAACAGTAAGGGGTCTAAGGCCCCCCAAAACCCTGGACTACACCCCTGCTTGGGACACATCAAGGGAAGGAGGTCCCACATCAGTCTAGAAATTGTTCTGAGTGTTGATTTCCATAACAGAAACAAAGAATGTTGCTCCCTAGCCTTATGGGTAGGTGAGAGATTTGCCCCTATCTTCTTTCAGGGATGGAACTAGCCAATCAGGCACAAGGGATGGTTTGCCTTCACAGGTGAGTTTCTTTTCCTTTGTTGCCTCTTTTCCCCTTGGTTGGCAACAAAGCAGCTGCTACTGGTTTTGCAAGGGTGAAGTAGCATGCCAACTCTGAAAGCATGGGAGGAGGCCTTGTCTGGGAGTTGGCTGAAGGAGCAATGCACTGAATCTTGACTTCATAGCACAACCACCTGACAATATGTAATTTAAAAATAATAAAAATAAAAGAAGCAAAGGGAAAGGGCTTGACACATCTGGGAACCTTAAATGGGAATCAAGGAGCAGCAGAAGTACCCAGGCAGGAAAGTCAAGGCTTGGAGAAGTAGTTTGCCCTCACAAGCTTTCAGATCTTAATAGTAGGCCAATGTTTCCCTCTCATTGTGACTCAAGAGTGTGGGCAGTACAAAATAATAATTACATTAATTTTTTTGGTCTTAATTTGAACTAAAGAACAGGAGGCTATGTTCGTTAACTAGGGCAGCACCCACCCAAACAGACTATGAAAGGTTGACAAGGTGGGTTATGCCACCTAAGAACCCAAAAGAGAGGGTGGGGGATTTGCCAGTATGGTGTGCCCAGAATGCTCACCCTTCACGCTTCTTCTGATGTGGATGAACCCAGTCCTGATGGCTCTTCCAGTTCTGGTTCTTCCAACCAGAACTGAAGCTCTTGAAATGGTGAAAGTTGAGGGGTAGCAGGGAAGGCTAGGCTAGGCCACTAGGAAAATGTTGAAGGTTATGTTATTAATGTCTCTTTCTGCCAGGGCTCAAGTTTTAGAAGGTAAGGAACCCAAGAAGGACCACAGAATTTCTGTGGAGGTAGCGCAAGATAAATCAAATGCAGTGGCATTGACATGTTAGACTCCTGGGGACACAATGTCCGATCTACAGTTGGTTGTCAGACCACCCAGTGCAAGTAGTACCAGGGCCACATGACATATGAGTCAGCATACAGTGATTGGCCCATTTGAGGGTGGAATACCTCTGGCAATTGGACTATTTGTCTATTAAAGTCCCTTAAACCAAATGTATCAGACAAGGCCAGCACAAGTGATTTTGCCACAGCAACTTGCACCTCCTAGAGCAGTAGTGGGGCCAGAGTGGCAGCTGTGCCCATTAGGGGCTCTACCCCTGTGGTGACATATACGTTGCCTCTGGAGTCACTACTTCTGCCCTCACTAAAACAAGATTTGGAGGGCAGAAGACATAAATGTATCAGTATATTGTACAGTGAACCTGAGGTGCAGACTAAGGGGGCGGAGGCAGAGAAGTGTAAAGGCCAAAAGAAGTGTGGAAAAAATAGTGAAGGGTTCGCAGGAGCTGGACAAATGATCTTTCTACATTTAATTCCTACATCAAGTAACACTTCAAGAATATCACAGTAGAGTCCCATCCCTGGTTAAATACCTGGACATAACATGCAGGTCCATTTATTCCATTTCGCTAGACACCTGCACCCAGTCTATATGGACAGAAAGTTCCTGGTGATTCACTTGATAAAAACTTTTTTCCCTTGTGAAAGTCTCAAATATTGAAACAGAAGAACAACACTGCCACACTTATCAAGATCCTGATAGCCTAGCATCTTGTAAGAGGGGCTGAGCTCACATTTTTCTCTGCTTGTTAGGAAAATACCTCCCACTTACTCTTGTACCAAATTGTGCACACAGTGGACCTATCAGCTAAAGAAAGAATCACATTTTTTAAAAAACAGCAAAATATACTGTGACTTGGGCAAATGTCTATGATATAGAGGGAAGACATTGGCATTCTATAAAACAGCTGAGCAAAAGTGTACACATTTGTTGCTTGATAACCAGGTTACCTGTGAAGAGCCTATACTGAGTATGGGGGAACTGATATCTAAATATTTTTATTTTATTTACCAAAATTTATATACCACTTCATTGTAAAAAAAAAAGGCCACTTGTACAAAGCAATCCAAAAGATGGGGGGCAGTGGAGGAGGAGCCAGCAGAAAGCTCCATGTCATCCACTTGTCACTCAGGAGGCACTGACCCAGCTAAACAGAGGTTCCGTCAGGAGCCACAGCTGGACCCAGATGGGAAGAGCTGGCTCCAACAAACAGGCCTACCAGGGAATATGCGGTTGCCATAGGCCACTATGGGAATATATTTACTGAGCTGACCTATTAGCTGGTGGAATTCTCATGGGGATCGGGACCTGGGGGACTTGGATGTTGCAGAAGTCCCTGTGCAGCTCCTCCCCGCCATGCCCTGAAACATCCCATTTTCACAGCTACCGTCGGCTTCCACCAGCTCTCTCTCCACCGGGCTGGCCATCTCTGCAGACCCCTGGCAGCACCGGAAGGGTCCTGGCAGCACTGCAGTTCAGCCACTGCGGGGGGGGGCTTCTGCTGGCAGAGCCTGCCGGAGCCCAGCAGCACTGGGAACCTGCCAGCTCAGCTGGGGGTCCACTCCATCCAACTCCTCCCAGCCCAGCACAAATATGAGTTAGATTGCGCCTTAAGCAGATTTACAAGAAACATTAAAATTATCAATATAAACAACTAATTAAAAGCATTTTTAAAGCAATGATTAAAACAGCAATAACCTAAAAAAACCAAAACAAAAAAAGATTATAAACACATTAACATTTATGGGCCCGGATAGGCTTGCCTAAACAAAAACATTTTAGCAGGTGCTGAAAAGAACACAGTGAAGGCGCCTGTCGGATATCACTAGGAAGGAAGTTCCAAAGAGAAGGTGCTGCCACACTATTTATTTATTTATTTATTTATTTATTAAATTTATATACCGCCCGACTAGCAATAGCTCCCTGGGCGGTGAACATAAAACAGCATAAAAATACAATAAATAACAAAACAATACTAAAATACAAGCAACAATCCAACACAATAAACATTTTTAAAATTAAATCAGTGTAACTTAAAATGCTTCAGAGAATAGGAAGGTTTTGACCTGGCGCCGGAAGGAGAGCAGAGTCGGCGCCAGGCGTACTTCCTCAGGGAGACTGTTCCATAGTTCGGGGGCCACCACTGAGAAGGCCCTAGATCTTGTCATCACCCTCCGGGCCTCCCTGTGAGTTGGAACCCGGAGGAGGGCCTTCGTAGCAGAACGTAGTGCACGGGCCGGTTCATATCGGAAGAGGCGTTCCGCAAGGTATCGTGGTCCCGCACCGTATAAGGCTTTATAGGTTAATACCAACACTTTGAATCTAGCCCGGAAACATATTGGCAACCAGTGCAAGCTGGCCAGAACAGGTGTTATATGCTCGGACCGCTTGGTCCTTGTCAGCAATCTGGCCGCCGCATTTTGCACTAGTTGTAGCTTCCGAACTGTCTTCAAAGGTAGCCCTACGTAAAGCGCATTACAGTAATCCAAACGTGAGGTTACCAGAGCATGTACCACTGATGTAAGGTCCTCTTTACTCAAATAGGGACGTAGCTGGGCTACCAACCGAAGTTGGTAAAACGCATTCCTAACCACCGAGGCTACTTGAGCCTCAAGTGAGAGGGAAGAGTCTAAAAAGACTCCCAGACTACGAACCCGGTCCTTTAGGGGGAGTGTAACCCCGTCCAGGACAGGGTATATATCCACCATCCGATCAGAGAACCCGTCCACCAACAGCATCTCAGTCTTGTCTGGATTGAGCTTCAGTTTGTTAACTCTCATCCAGTCCATTGTCGAGGCCAGGCAACGGTTCAGCAAATCGACAGCCTCACCTGAAGAAGATGAAAAGGAGAAGTAGAGCTGCGTGTCATCAGCATACTGATGACAACGCACTCCAAAACTCCTGATGACCTCTCCCAACGGCTTCATGTAGATATTAAAAAGCAGGGGGGACAAAACTGACCCCTGCGGGACCCCATATTGGAGAGCCCGCGGTGTCGAGCAATGTTCCCCAAGCACTACCTTCTGGAGACGACCCGCCAAGTAGGAGCGGAACCACTGCCAAGCAGTACCTCCAACTCCCAACTCCGCGAGCCTCTCCAGAAGGATACCATGGTCGATGGTATCAAAAGCCGCTGAGAGATCAAGGAGAATCAACAGAGTTACACTCCCTCTGTCTTTTTCCCGACATAGGTCATCGTACAGGGCGACCAAGGCTGTCTCAGTGCCAAAACCGGGCCTAAAACCCGATTGAAATGGATCTAGATAATCAGTTTCATCCAATAGCGCCTGGAGCTGGCCAGCAACCACCCGTTCCAAGACCTTGCCCAGGAATGGAACATTCGCCACTGGCCTGTAGCTGTTAAAATTGTCTGGGTCCAAGGAAGGCTTTTTCAGGAGTGGTCTCACCACTGCCTCTTTCAGACAGCCCGGGACCACTCCCTCTCGTAAAGAGGCATTTATCACTTCCTTGGCCCAGCTACCTGTTCCATTCCTACTAGTTTTTATCAGCCAGGAGGGGCAAGGATCCAGTACCGAAGTGGTTGCACGTACCTGTCCAAGCACCTTGTCCACGTCCTCGAGTTGAACCAACTGAAGCTCATCCAACAAAACAGGACAAGACTGTGCTCCGGACATCTCACTAGGATCTACTGCTATAACTTGAGAGTCTAGGTCCTGGCAGATACATGAGATCTTATTCTGGAAGTGATCGGCAAACTGATTACAGCGGGCCTCCGATGATTCCACCGTGTCCGGAGGGTTTGAATGGAGAAGCCCCCGGACAACTCGAAAGAGCTCCGCTGGGCGGCAAAGAGATGATTTAATAGTGGCAGCAAAATGATGTTTTTTAGCTGCCTTCACTGCTCCTACATAGAGCTTAGTCGAAGCACTAACCAGCGCATAATTGTATCCGTCGGGAGTTCGTCTCCATTTCCGCTCAAGCCTCCTCCTATCTTGCTTCATCGCTCTCAGCTCCGGAGTATACCATGGAGCTGTATGAGCTCTACACAGGAGAGGGCGTGCAGGAGCGATCGTGTTTACAGCCCGGGTCATCTCCGTATTCCACAGAGCGACCAGGGCTTCAGCAGGAGCGCCAGTCCTATCAGCCGGAAAATCCCCCAGAGCCCTTTGAAAACCTTCAGGATCCATTAGTCTCCGGGGGCGGACCATTTTAATAAGTCCCCCACCCTTGCAGAGGGAAGAGGTTACTGAAAGTCTAAACTTCAGCAAGCAGTGGTCTGTCCATGACAAAGGGAGTGTTGTAAAACTCCCCACATCCAGATCACTTTCCCCATGCTCAGTAGCAAAAACAAGGTCTAGAGTGTGCCCCGATACATGTGTTGGACCACTAACATATTGAGACAGCCCCATGGCTGTCATGGAAGCCATGAAGTCCTGAGCCGCGCCAGACAAAGTGGTCTCGGCATGAATGTTGAAATCCCCCAGTACTATTAGTCTGGGGGACCTCAACAATATATCCGAGACCACTTCCGCCAGCTCAGTTAGGGAAGCCATTGGGCAGCAAGGTGGGCGGTACACCAAAAGGATTCCCAGCCTGTCCCTCTGGCCCAACACAAGGTGCAAACACTCCAGGCCAGTAACTGAATGAACATGGTGCTTGGTGAGTGAGATGGAACTCTTATAGACGACAGCAACCCCACCTCCCCGACCCTCAGATCTACCATGATGCTGAACCAAGTACCCCGGTGGGCAGAGCTGAGAGAGACCAACTCCTCCCTGCTCACCCACCCAGGTCTCAGTTATACATGCCAGATCGGCTGACTCATCCACAATCAAATCGTGGACGAGGGAGGTTTTATTATATACCGATCTGGCATTTAATAACAGCAACTGGAGATCTGAGAGTTGGCTGATAGGACTACCAACGACCTTGCGGGTGTGGGAAGGACCGGAACAAGGCACAGCCACAACATGTCTGGACCGCGTTCCCCTTACCTGGCACGTCCTTCTCACAGCGCCATACCTTCCTTTGCCCGTCACTACGGCAATTGGTGCCCCCTCAAGTCTCCCCGCCTGATGGATAAAACTCTCTCCGAAGCACATAATACAACTAAAATATACAACAATTAAACGTATAAAAACAGCTATATATACAGCCATATATACAGCATATAAACATACACACTCACTCAGACATACATTCATATAATCAGGCACCCATTCATCTCAAATTGCATCAACACACCAACAAAAAAGTAAAAAAAAATAAATAAATAAAAAATAAAAAAATAAAAAAATAAAATAAAAAATAAAATAAAAGAACATTTTTTTACAACTGCGGAACAAGTATTATGTGGCACCTCTAACAGTGCCTGCTCCACAGATCCAAGTACAAAGTGGGCACAGACAGGATAAAGCAGTCCCACAAGTAAACTGGTCCCAAGCTCTTAAGGGCTTTATATACCAGTAGTAACACCTTGAACGTGGCCCCATAACAAATTGGCAGCCAGTGCAGATCTCAGAGCAGAGGTGTGGTATGCTGACAGGGTCCTATCGGCAGCTGTGCTGCAGCATTTTGCATTAACTTCAGTTTCCAGGTCAAGCGCAAGTGAAGCCCCACAGAGTGCATTGTAGTACTCCAGCCTTGAAGTCACCATTGCTTGATCTACTGTGGTCAAGCCCTCTCAGTTCAGGAACAGTTGTAGCTGTCATGTGATGAGGAAAAATGAGCGACTGGAATCCATCTTGTGCTAAGCATCCATTTTGTTCTTACGTACCACCTCTGCCTCATATAAAAGTGATTTCTGAGAAGACAGCTGTGCAAACACTGACCACTTATGAAAATAGCCAAGTGCTAGGAATAGAATAGAACCATTTGTGGTCAGGCCAGTTGGAAAGGACTCCAAGGTAGCCAAGAAACCCACCTGGGTCTGGTATGTTAAAAGAACTTAATTTTTGAACTCTGGAAAGTCCCTTGCAACGTACCTCCTTGATGCAACACCCATAGCTTTGTTTGCTCTTTTCATATCTTTTACATATTTAATGATGCTTGTAACTTTGTGTATAAGTACTGGGCAACCTGCTCATGAAGGGCAGAGAGAGCTTTTTCAATCTTGTCTTGGGAGATCATTCTCTCATTGCTGCAGCAATTGGTGAATGGGTTTTGAATAAAGTCATTGCAGTCTATGTTTAACGTGGTCAGACTTCTTTTTCCACGACATATGCCAGGTGCAGCTGATAAAAGGCACTTCTAGGCACTGAGGCTCCCTGGGCTTCCAATGACAAAGCTGGATCCAGAAGCATCCCCAGACTATGTATCTGCTCCTCAGGCCCGCCCTTAGCATGTGTGGGGCCTGGGGCAAAAGCATATTTGGGGTCCCCCCACATTCTTTCTCTCTCTTTATATATATATATTTATACCAGAGCATATGCTTGAATCCTGATGTATTACTCAGGATTCAGAATAGCATCACAATGACTTATGGCTGGTCCTCACTTTTGTGGCTTGTCTGCTACTTCTGCATAGTCAAGTTTCACACTGCACTGTAATATCTGAAATGTGGAGTTGTTATGTACTCTGACGCTCCCATGTAGTCCCACGTGTGTCCAGTGCAGCATGGTAGAAACCTGACCATGCTGAAACATCAACCATGCTACTAGATTCATGGAAGAATCAGCTCTTTGTTAATGCACTCTGAGATGTTGTATATTTACTTTCTAAGGATACAGACTAGGTATCAATCTGCTGATGCATTTGTGTTAGGTTTACACTGAAATTGAGCAGGCAGGCTATATGGAATCAAACCTTTGCCATTAAGTCCAAATGTAGCCTGCATGGTAGGACTGTTCGCCCAGCAACCCTCCATTTCCTACCATCACAAACCAACTTTTGCAGACCACAGTCATGCAGAGAAACAAAATGCCTTTGGAACAAACAAGTGTTGGTAACCCAAGTAGGTGGGACAAGCCATGGCAGCCTTTGTCAGCCTGGTACCACCAAGATGTTTTGGACTACCATTCCTATCAGGCCCAGCATGCTTGTGCTGGCTGGAGCTGATGGGAGTTACAGTTCAAAACATGTTGAGGGCACCAGGTTGATGAAGGCTGAGCTACAGGTCATAGGGGAAGACACCCAATCCTCCAAAACCCTTCCTAACCTCAAATTTGATATTAATAAGATCCCCAGGCCTGAGAGCCTTCAAAGTGAGCATATCCATGGGGCTTTCTAGATGAAAAATGTTTTAGAACACAGGTTAGCCCTACATCCCATCTTTAGTTACGGGATCCTTGATGGTCCCCAGAGGAGGTTACAGGGGAACCTAAGATCACACAGAATGGGGAAAAACCCTTTTTAATCAGAATAGTGTTGTAATAATGCGCTGTGGTTCAGTGGTAGAGGATCTGCTTTCAATGCAGAAGGTCCCAGGTTCAATCTCTGGCAACAGGTAGGGCTGAGAGAGACCCCAGGTCTGAAATCCTGGAGAGCTGCTGCAGCTGAGTTTCCCGCATTTGGGGAAATCGCAGGGGTCAGCGCACCCGGAGTGCATTGAATGAGCCTCACCGTAGGAAAACCACCTTCATGATCATGGTATCTCCCCTGCCAAGTAAGAGCTGCTGCCAGTTAGACCAATGGTCTGACTCGATATAAGACAGCTTCATATGTTCCTATATGTGGCTGGAATTACCCACAGTTTGGCTGCCTAAATCTCATTGACATCATTGGAATTTAAGCTGCTTTACCGTGCACAGGATTCCAGCCTTTGGCTGCAATCTAGCACAGTGTTATGGCTGCAGCCCTATACATATTTCCCAGGGATTGAAGTCCCACTGAACTCATTGGAGCTTACATCTGAGTAGACATGTATAGGATTGCACTGTTAGTGTGCTTAAGTCCACTGAAACCAGTAACCTTGTTCATTATGCTGTAAGTGAGATGAAATCTAACAAAACAGGGGGGAGGAGTTTAGACTAGATATAATCCTGGAAGGAAAAGTTTTTTGGAAGTTGTGAAAATAGGACAGACCATGCCTGTTTGTTTCCCTTAGTCAAATTATGCCTTGAGCTGGCCTCTATTAGCTGTTAGTAATAAGTTGGAAAGTCTGCCGCTTGTAATGGGTCTATTGCTTTTGCTTTTAACTGGTGCCTTGGACCTGTTGACAAGAAATATGAGAGGATTTACATGATTGGGTCATGAGCACACAAGCCTTCTATCTCTTGCAGGCAGATAAATTTGTGGCATTGTTTCAAGGAGGTGGCCTTGGAACAAGCAAGCTGCCTTCGTTGTGGGCTCTGCTTAAACTTTAGCAGTAATTAAGGAGATTCTCCTTTTACCATTGCACAGACAGAGCAGACCTTCTGCATGCATACTCTGTCATAAGCATTTGGCAAACCCCAGATACCCTTTCCTCACTCTCATACTCTCTTTTGGCGAAGCATGGAATAAACTATGCATATCAGAGAGTGCTGCAAATGATAATAACGTAATAAATCAGCAATAAAAAAAATATATTAATCTACTTTCTGAAGAATAGTGCATGACCCCCATAACGTTTAAGTACCTTTAAATCTCATTGACTTCAATGGCAGGAGCGGGATGGGGTGTAAGTTAAGTATGTCCTTACTATATATTAAAGAGAGGCTAACTGCCTATATTCAATTTATTATTGTTATTATTATTAATAATAATTATTACCTACTCACTCACTCACTTACTTACTTACTTACTTACTTAATTAATTAAATTTATATCCCACCCTTCCTCCCAAAGGGAGCCAATTGGCCTGCATGCAAAAGTCACAAGATTGCAAGATATACTCCAAAATGGACTGAGCAAAAAGGTCTGTTCTATGGCTTTGCTCTCCTACCTCTGAGCCCTAGATATTTCCTTAGGGCTTATGAGCTATAGAAACGAATTCGAAGGAGCTCATGCCAGAAAACTTTCACATCTTTCAAGTAAATGGGGAAGGGGAGAATTTTCCTCCAGGGACGATGACAAAAATGGGACTATGACAATACATTCAACAGGATCTAACAACGACAACAACAACAACAACGCAAAGGCAGCAGTTTGCATGTAGGCACAAGGGGAAGAGAAACCAGTCCCCACGAGTTACTGACCAAGTTAGGGCAGCAGGAGACAGGAGGCAGCGAAGAGAGATGTGCAAGGCGGAGGAAACTGACAAGACAAGGGGAGAAACTTACACGGCAGCCTCCGCGCGGCTCGCGGGATGGGCTGCAAGGGTGATGCAACTGAGGATTGCTGGAGGCGCCGCTCTCCTCCCTCTGGCGGGCTGGACAGCTCGGCATCCACGAGCGGAAACCTCTCTCGGCTCTGGGAAGCCCAGCGCTCCTCACCTTCCTGGAGGCGCAGCGGCTACAACTACAGCTGAGGCCAAGCGCGCCCCCCCCAAAGCGCAGGGCCGGGGGCAACTGCCCCGCTTCCCGGTGCCTTGGGGTGGCTCTGCTGCTCCTTTGGGGGACAGCAACCCCACCCAGGGAAGGCAATTGGCCAATATCTCAGGTTTAATTTTAATTTCAAATATATTCAGAATTATTTAAAAACAAAAGCAAAAATTCAGCTTCCAAAAATATCAGGCTTTTGTCCTGGTTCATACCAGTGGCATGCAAGAAAGAGATGAAAAATGAAGAAAATTTTCATAATCCAAAGTATTTCCAAGCAGAGTGCATCACATGCTGCAAAATGCTTTCAAAATGAGCTTTTAAGTAATGAGCCAATAAAACACAGATTGAAATTCATATGCTCCCTGAGGACATATAAATGAGAGTTTTGCTCAAGAAAGCCCAAGAATTTTGTGTTGGTTACAAATAATAAGATGACAGGGTAACAATATGCTGAAAAATATGGGTCAAATCAACAACATATTTTTTCCAGGACCTAATTATTACAGTTGACAGGCTGTTTGTACTGGCCAAACTAGTTTTAACAGGTGATCCCCATGGCTCTTCCATCTATCAAAACAGAAAAAGCTCAGAATGAAAAAAGAAGAAAGAGTTATGGGCATGAAAACTGTTCCTAACTCTAGTTTCATTCTGACATGAGCTCTAAGACATTTGGAATCTGTGTAGATTCAACGAATAGAGGGTAGGATTGTGCCCACAGTCCTCCACCCCAACTTTCATGCACTGACTTTCATTCCTCTATTCACAGAGTCTCTGGAAAAATTAGGGGCCCCAACTCATGTGAAGAGAGTTCGTGCATGTACATATAGTATGCAGATCAGCTCTGTGCACAGCGAAATTCCCCCCCAACCCCCCCATGTGTTGAGTTGTCCACAGGTCCTGAACATCTGAATAGGGCTGAAGTGACTGCACATACCCTGAATGATAAACAAAGCTGTGGGTAAGGGAGTAACCTTCCCACTTCATGCTCCCTTTGTGCATTTGTTGTTAACACCAGATATTGTCTAAAGTTAAATTTAAATAAATGCTAGGAGGGGGTTCCCCTAACATCGAGACCAGTTTATAATAACTTCATATATCAGTTTTGGCCTACTTTTGGCTGCTATTTATTCTGTAAGTTTTAATATGCTTTTAAAACATATTTCTGAGCACCACTTTATGCTGTTTAGACTGAATTTATTTTTATAGAAGTATTCCTATACTGCCATATCATAAAATATCAGGGCAATGTAGAACATTAAAACATAACATGTCATTAAAAACAATACAGATAATATGATTGGCTTATAAAAAATAAATTAAATGCTACAAAGGCCTGTCGACATAAAACATATCTTATATGAAAGGCTGTATGGAAATGGTTTTAATAAATCTTATTTGGGGGTGGGGATGTTCTACATTCCAATTTGCATTAGCCTATGACCCTAGGGTTGTGTGAATAAGCAGTGGTTGTTAAAACACTGTATATAATGAAAGAATATTAATGTGGAAGAGCTGTTGTTCAATGGATAAAGCATGGCCCAGTTCATATAACCATTCATAGCAAATGGTTTGCTGCGATTGTGGAGATCACTCTTACTTCACTCCTTGTCTAGCAAGAGCTGGAGCAACAAACTGCAACCCCTGGTTTAGCATTATGTCCAATCCAGGCATCATGGTTTGTTTGTTTGTTTGCCATTTAGAAGAGTAAAACCTGGCTTTACATTGTTTAGAATGAAATAAAACATGACCCTTGGGTTTCAGATAGTGTTAGGCCAGGTATTGTGGTTTGTTGCTCCCACTCACACTAGGTGAGGAGCAGAGTAGCAGCCTGTGATGCCCTTCCCTGGCTCTCCCTGTCAGGTTCCCACCTGCTTGTGGCTACTACCTTTCACTAGGCACCACCAGGGACTCCACCAGTCCGGACTGTCCTTTTTTATGGTTTCTCTCTCCGCTCTAGCACAGATCTCACTAGATCCCTCTGCTAGGCAGCACCACCAGTCACGTCCTATAACCAATGTTCCCAGAGACTTTGCCTGAGCCTCTCTCTATCTGGTTACTTTTGTGACTGCGTGCTTATGCTGTTCCCAACCCCTTTGTATCTATATAGATAAGTCATATAACTCTGGGTTGCGCTGGATACTTGTAATGTTATTATTCTTCTCTTCACCGCTGCCACCATTCGTTACTGTTTCCCTTCAGCCTTGGTAATTACCTTGCCCTCCCTTCTGGTCTGTGAAAACCCCAGCCAAGGATCAGGCCTTCGGTAAACCAAAATAGTATTTATTAAATATCAGAAATAACAAGATTACTTTTATAATGGTACATAAGCATATGGTTTCATCTATTCCTGTGATACTTGTCTTATTATTAACTAGAACTCCAATTCCCTCTTTCTCCACACTTTCTCCACACTCTCCTAACATCTACTACCAAACACCTTCTTCCTCTCACATCCACCAACTAACACCCACCCAGATTCAACTGTCATTCTTCCATTTATACTCCCAGCCATTCAAACGCTCAGCCAATCATCCAGCATTCTACTGCTCATCTACTCTCCCCTCCTCTTTCACTCCACTTACCATATATCTTCTATACAAACAGCACTTACCATATTTACTCTAATACAGGAACATCACAGAGCCATCTGTACATTCACAAACCACTAAAATGGTTTACCACACACGTACAGAATCGGGGTGATGGTTTTATCTGTACTTTGCACAGAGATGCATCAAAAAGGGTACATTCAAATTTACTTTACCCAGAGCTTGGAAGTAATTCGTTACAAGTACTTGTAATTCATTACTTTTTTGAGTAACGAGTGGGTTAATTCCTTTACATTTTGATTGTAATAGAATTAGGAGTAACTATTACTTTTGTGGAGTAATTGTAATGTTTCCAGCATTACTTTTGGGCATTACTTGGGGGGGGAGCAGGGGAAGTCTTCTGCTCCTCTGATTTGTGGATGAAAATCATGTGCCTCAAACTGGACTTCTGTGCAGCATTGCTCTTGCCTCATGCTCTGTGGGCGGGTAGGAGGAGACAAGGAAGGAGGTGGAGAGTGAGACGGGGTGGAGTGGAGAAAACAATTGTTTTAAAAAATGGACAGTGGTGGTGAAGAATGGAGTAAAGGGGAAAAGGAGCTGGAGGTCAAGAACATGGATAAAGGAGGAGTAGGAGACAGCAGCAGAGTGGAGATAAAGAACTGTGGAGATGAAAGATGACAATGTGTGTGTGTGTGTGTGTGTGTGTGTGTGTGTGTGAATACTGTGTTTACACTTAGCACACAAAGTGGCCTCCACCACCCTCTCTGGCTACTGTGCTGCATTTGCAGTATTTTAACTTCTTTGAATCTCAGGGGAAAATGTTTGCTTGGGTGAGTGTCCCTTAGTTGGTGGCAGGGCAGGGTCCGGGAGGTGGTTAAATGAGAGAGATTATGCTGGCTGGCGGGGGGGGCACTTGGTTTGACATCCAAAGATCTGAGTAGTGGCCTCTGCCTCTCTCCCCATCTCCCTTACCAGCAGAGAGACCACCATTGCTGTCTTGTGGATTAAAAGAATTATTCTACTACCTCTGTATGTGTGTGTTTATTTTTAATGTTATAGGCTACTTAGATGTTCAGGCAGCCAAGGCCAACACTTTGTAGGCGTTTTTTTAAAAAAGTAACTGAAATGTAATTGTAGTTATTACTTTTGAGAAAAGTAAAGTAATCAGTTACTTTCAGAGCAATTGTAATTGTAACAGTAATTACTACCTTTTGGGCCATGTAATTGTAACTGTAATTTATTACTTTTTAAAAGTAATCTTCCAAGCTCTGAGTTTACCTGTATCTATATGTAAAGGAAAGGAACTGTTTCCATTTTATGTGAGAATATTTTCAAAACTTCTATTCACAACCCATTTAGCATGGGTTGTAACTTTGTTTACCTTCTAGTTATAAAGAAATTAAAGTGTACACCTAGCTGGCTGGCTATCTTTTAACACATTTTATATATATATGAAAAAGTTACATTGGGTGGTCCATGACAGATGCTATTGGAGGTCGCAGATTCATAGGGTCACCATAAGTTGTAATCAACTTGAAGGCACATAACAACAAAAAGTGAACTGAAGTATTGCCCAGACAGGATTTTAATAATAAGGTCAGTAGACAGGTTAATAAACCAACCTTAACAATACTCTCATCTTTCTGATTTCAGATACACATGTCATAGAGCACCTGGGGTCAACAGCCAGCATGAGGCATATAGACCACACAAACACAAAGATCAATAAATGAGGTTATGTGCAGTCACTTGGAAGGAAAAAACAGTGCCTGCCTGGCTGGTGAGGAATATTCAAACAATAAAATAAAAACACTCTGGGATACCTACTCCCATAGGACACCACAGAGAACAACCTTTCTTATATAAACTGGGATATCTAACCTTGTACAATGAAAACAATATGCAATAGAGTTACTGATTGTCTGTTTAAGAGCCTCTACAGAAT
Organism: Rhineura floridana; assembly: GCF_030035675.1. Taxonomy (NCBI): domain Eukaryota; kingdom Metazoa; phylum Chordata; class Lepidosauria; order Squamata; family Rhineuridae; genus Rhineura; species Rhineura floridana. The sequence continues at coordinate 76,279,356 of NC_084486.1, read as the reverse complement.
TACATGTTTTCATCTTTGGTTATGTGAGCACAGTTCAGAACTCAGTTTTGTAGATATTTCTACTGGGGATGTGAATCAGGTGTACCACTCCTTTTTCCCCATGTTCCAGGCCACAGATAATCATGTTCTACACAGTAAGTAGCTGTTGTAATCTGATACAATGCTTAGTTTTTAAAAAACTATTTTCTGCACAGTTAAAGTCAGTAGCAGATGTCTCTGCAGCAGCAAACTGAGTCATGCTATTTCCCCCCTATAAGACTTCTCATAAATCTTTTAGGTTATCTTTAAAATGCAAATTGCAGGAAAAGTCAAGTGATGGTGCCTTATAATCTGGATAATATTTGGTAATATTTGGGACATTAGTCCTATACGGTCCAGATTTTATACAGAGAGTTTTAAATTCAAATGCTTTTCAGTGCTACAGTGTTATGGTTCTATGATAAATAGTTGTTGATTTCTTGTTCTGTTGCTTTTTAGCTCTCCAGCCTTTGACTTTCTATCTAGCACTGATATATGAAACAAAGCTATCCAGACATCCCTCTGCAATAAAAGGCATATTATAGGGGAAGGGAAGAGAGTATCTGGGAAGTAAGCTACGGATGGGATAATCTGTCAATTTTAGTTTGCCTCAGTTTCCTATTTTTCTGGTCTTGTTCCGTTCTCCATACCAGTATGCAATTTTTTAAAACAAAAAAAAGTTTTTTTGTTAAAAATATTGCAAAAATTTATCAGGATTTTAGTGCATATTTCTCAAGATGTACATATCTTTCTTTGCAATTTTGCATAATATCCACATTTTTGCAAAGCAATTTCCCTAATGTAATGCATTTTAGTATGTTATTTTCACAAATATATGCTTTTTATGCATATTTTAGCCTAGTGCATGCACTTTTGTGCACATTCCTTGCCAGGAGAACTGCACTGCAAAATTCAGAGAAGTGTGATGGCTATGTTCCAGCTCACATTTAAAACCCTAATTAAATATATTTCTGGGAGAGGGGTGGGAGAAGGAGACCTTGCATCTCCTTCCTCCTCCTGACCAAAACAGAGGTCAATTCTGTAGGGTGCTACGATGCCTCTCCCCCACCAGGATCAATGCCTCCTTGGAGAAACTAATCTGCAGGAGACATCACAGCATGCTGCAGAATCGTCCCTTCCTCTGAACAGATGTTGAGTGAAGAGGACAATCCTGTGCTGGTGATGCTCCACAAAGGTTTTCCACTTGCAGATTGGGTTGCCAGGTTCATGGCCTGAGACTGATCCTGTATCTTTAGGAGAAGAGAAAGTCAGCCAAGTGCAGGTGTTCTTGCAACACTGTAATGAGAAAAACCACAAGGTAGAATTCTCCCTTCCCCCTGCACAACTTTTAAAGATACAGAAGACCTCTTGGTTGCCAGGCCTCCTACGAGTATAGGATTAAAGCTTCATATTGGGAAGGTTTTCAAAGCGCTGCCCTCTTTAACAGCTCAGGAAAAATTAAACTTGTTTTACCCCTCATAATTAGAACAGCATAACACACTGCAATGGTATTAAGATCTCCTGCACACAAGAGAGAAACTTTTGCTATTGATGAAAGCTATAAATTTACTGAGATTTTCAGACAGGCAGGAAAAAAACAGTTTTCTGGCCTTGCCTGGAGGTCAACAAATCCCTTGTCAATCACAACTCTGACTTCACGTATTGGCTACAAAACTGAAAGGGTGGGGTTATGGCAGCTAGCGGCGTAGATGGAGGAGCTGTGCTTAGAGCTCCGCCGTTTATCTTCTTAATACCTTCTTAATACTTTTTTAACACCTTTTGAACATCTTTCTAACATCTTCTAAGCACTTTTAAGCACTTTAAACATCTTGTGGGCTCATATGTGGACTCGTATGGGACTGTATAGGTGAGTGGATGTTTTTTTCCCTCTCTAATGATACTACCCACCCTTTTGCCTGCAACCTTGGCGCGGTGACTGAGGTGTGGGCGGCGACCGAAAGAATTGTGAGACGCATTAATTGTAATCGGAGGATGAAAGTGGCTTCTTACCTTCTTTGCTGCTGATGCGCCCATTGTGACCGGTATCTTCTCGTCGTGGCCGGTGCCTTTGTGCTGCCCATTGCAACCCGTGCTTCCCGCCACAGCTCACGCTGGCTCTGCCAGTGCCGCGGCTGCTGCGGCCTGGGGCTTTCGCTGTGGCCTGTGCTTTTCGGCCGCCTCCGTTGCTTTGCCGTTGCTGCTCTTGGGCTCTTGGCCGCCTCAGTCGGTTCTGACGCTGCTGCTGCTGGTGTGCTGTGGCCCTTGCTGCGTTCTCCATTGCGGCTTGGATCGTCTTGCTGCTCGTTGTTCCTGTGGCTGGTACTCTTCCGGTGGCCTGTGCCTTCTCAGCCGCCGTTGTGGTCTCCATCGTCGCTGCTGTGCCTTTCGGAGCGGCGGCTGTATCGGCTTGCCGCTGCTGCTGCGGTTGTGTCCTCCGCTTCTCCTGCAGCTTGTGCCTTCTGCCCTGCTGTGGCCTGTGCCCTCCACCGCGCTGGTTGCTGCCACAGCCTGGGCTCCCGCTGTGACTGGTGCAATTCCATCGCCAATGTTGCAGCTTGTGTTATCCGCTGCAGCCCGCACCTCTCCGCCGCCGCCGCCATTGGATTACTTCTGAGGGCAGCGTTTCTTGGTGGTTTTGGGGCACCTTGGTCGGACGAGAGAGTGGCCGGCGGCTGTGTAGTACGACAGATGTGTTTACGCTGCCCACTATGCTTTTGGCGCTCTGGCCATAGTGGAGAGAGTGGAGAGGCCGTGGCAGTAACGACTGATTTAATGTGCTTTTTATCAACCACGATAGCGGAGCGGGACTTAAGATCGAGGAGGATAACAAGGCATTTAGGCCGTAGCGGGAGACAAGAAGAAGAAGAGGTCCAACGACTGCGAGCGAGCTGACCCAATTTTACTTGGGGCCAAGAAAGATGTGGGCAATTCTTAATTTTTATTGGGGGTGGGGGGCCTGCCTGATTGGCGGACGGGGAGGGGGACATGTGTAGGCCAGAAGGGAGTACTGTTGGAGGGGCGGGAAGCCATGACATTACAAGGCTAGGTGGCAGATCCTGGAGAAGTGTGGGTGGCAGGCCACGCCAGTATAGGGGAACAGGGGATAGATGCATTATGCCCATCCCCTGTTCCGGGCCTGTCCACAACCAGAAGATAACTGGGGGATGTAAGACTCCATCCAATCTTCGACTGCTGTTGTGTAACGCCAGGTCTGTAGTTCAGAAAACATCACTCATCCATGATCTTATCCTGGATGAGAACGCAGACCTGGTGTGTATTACGGAGACCTGGCTGGATGAGGCCTCAGCTCCCATTCTTGAGGCCATGTGTCCAGCCGGTTTCCAATATGCACAGCAGCCGCGGATTGGTAGGTGGGGAGGGGGAGTGGCAGTTATCTATCGGGAGTCCTTGGTTTTCACCAGACCTCCTCTCCACGAGACCAAGTTTGTCGATTGTATGTACTGGAGGTTGGGCCCAAAGGGCAGTTTAGGGATTCTGCTTGTGTACCGCCCACCCCGCTGCACGGCAGACTCCCTGACCGAGGTGCTTGAGGTGGTTTCAGGTGTGCGGTTGCTCTCCCCAAACTTGGTAGTTTTGGGGGACTTTAACTAAAACCGTTGCCTGGCCGCGATAATGGACTGGATGAGAGCGAACAAACTGAAGCTCAATCCAGACAAGACTGAGACGATGTTGGTGAGTGCTTCCCCTGCCCAGATGGTGGATGTTCATCCTGTTCTCAATGGGGTTACACTCCCCTTGAAGGAACAGGTTCATAGCTTGGGAGTTCTTTTTGATCCTTCCTTGTCACTGGAGGCCCAGGTGGCCTTGGTGGCACGGAATGCCTTCTTCCATCTTCGCTTGGTAGCCCAGCTACGTCCCTATCTGGACAGTGATGACCTCATCTCTGTTGTTCATGCTCTGGTAACTTCTAGATTGGACTACTGCAATGCGCTCTACGTTGGGCTGCCCTTGAAGATAATTCGGAAACTACAGCTAGTCCAGAATGCAGCGGCCAGACTGTTGACGCGGACCAGAAGGTCCGCTCATATAACACCTGTTGTGGCTCGTCTGCACTGGCTTCCTATTTGTTTCCGGGCTAGATTCAAAGTGCTGGTTTTGACCTATAAAGCCTTACACGGCATGGGACCGCAATACCTGGTGGAACGCCTCTCCCAATATGAACCTACCCGTACACTGCGCTCAACATGTAAGGCCCTCCTCCGAGTGCCATCTCATCTCATCAAGAAGCTCGGAGGGTGGTGACTAGATCTAGGGCCTTTTCGGTGGTGGCCCCCGAATTGTGGAATAGTCTCTCTGATGAGGTGTGCCTGGCGCCGACGCTGCTATCCTTTCGGCGTCAGGTGAAAACCTTTTTATACTCCCAGGCATTTTAAAGTGTATTTTAAACTGTTTAAAGTGTATTTTAAACTGTTTTTAAAGTATATTTCTAATTATATTTTACTGACGACACTAAATTGTTCAGGGTTGTTAAAACAAAAAGGGATTGTGAAGAGCTCCAAAAAGATCTCTCCAAACTGAGTGAATGGGTGGAAAAATGGCAAATGCAATTCAATATAAACAAGTGTAAAATTATGCATATTGGAGCAAAAAATCTGAATTTCACATATACGCTCATGGGGTCTGAACTGGCGGTGACCGACCAGGAGAGAGACCTCGGGGTTGTAGTGGACAGCACGATGAAAATGTCGACCCAGTGTGCGGCAGCTGTGAAAAAGGCAAATTCCATGCTAGCGATAATTAGGAAAGGTATTGAAAATAAAACAGCCGATATCATAATGCCGTTGTATAAATCTATGGTGCGGCCGCATTTGGAATACTGTGTACAGTTCTGGTCGCCTCATCTCAAAAAGGATATTATAGAGTTGGAAAAGGTTCAGAAGAGGGCAACCAGAATGATCAAGGGGATGGAGCGACTCCCTTACGAGAAAAGGTTGCAGCATTTGGGGCTTTTTAGTTTAGAGAAAAGGCGGGTCAGAGGAGACATGATAGAAGTGTATAAAATTATGCATGGCATTGAGAAAGTGGATAGAGAAAAGTTCTTCTCCCTCTCTCATAATACTAGAACTCGTGGACATTCAAAGAAGCTGAATGTTGGAAGATTCAGGACAGACAAAAGGAAGTACTTCTTTACTCAGCGCATAGTTAAACTATGGAATTTGCTTCCACAAGATGCAGTAATGGCCACCAGCTTGGACGGCTTTAAAAGAAGATTAGACAATTTCATGGAGGACAGGGCTATCAATGGCTACTAGCCGTGATGGCTGTGCTCTGCCACTCTAGTCAGAGGCAGCATGCTTCTGAAAACCAGTTGCCGGAAGCCTCAGGAGGGGAGAGTGTTCTGGCACTTGGGTCCTGCTTGCGGGCTTCCCCCAGGCACCTGGTTGGCCACTGTGAGAACAGGATGCTGGACTAGATGGGCCACGGGCCTGATCCGGCAGGCTCTTCTTATGTTCTTATGTTCTTATGTTCTTAGTGTTGTATGATGCTGTTTGGTTTTTGTTGTTGTTTGTCTGTTTTTGGCTTTTGACTTTTATATTTATCGTAGTTATATATTGAGCTGTTTATCTCTTATGTACACCGCCCAGAGAGCCGTTAGGCTTAGGGCGGTATATAAATGAAATTAAATAAATAAATAAAATAAACGTGCACGCTGAGGCCACTCTCACTGGAGCCCCTCGGGATTTCATTGAAACCATGACTTCTTGGGAACTGCACCTAAGTAATATGGGTCCCACCCATGTAGCCGGTCATACTATTGACCATGTGTTTGTCTCGGGAGAGGAGGGAAGTGTTCTGGAAATTGGGACTATTTCTTCTAACCCCGTGTCATGGTCAGATCACTATCTGGTGAATATGGATTTCTCAATGCCGCATACCCTCCGCAGGGGACAAGGACCTATTAGAATGGTCCGCCCCAGACGCCTGATGGAGCCTAAGGGATTCCTGAATGCGCTGGGTGATTTGGAGCTAACTGAAGGATGCCCAGTCGAGACCCTAGTGATGGAGTGGAACAGGGAGATCACTGGGGCGATAGACCGGGTGGCCCCGAAACGTCCTCTCCCCCTGGATAGAACTCAGACTGCACCCTGGTATACACCACGGTTACACGGTCTGAAACAGGAGGTGAGACAACTAGAACGCCGGTGGCGGAAATCCCGCTCTGAAGACAATCGGACACTGGTTAGAGCGGCAATTGTAGCCTACCAGTTGGCAACAAAGGCAGCAAAGAGGCAATTCTTTGCTGCCTCTATTGCGTCGGCAGAGTGTTGTCCCAGGAGGTTGTTCCAAGTGGTCTGAAGCCTGGTCGGTCCAGTTGCTCAGGAACCTATGGAGCATTCTAAAGCCTCCTGTGACACATTTGCTAAACACTTTGCCGATAAAATTGAGCACCTGAAGAGCGGAATTCCACACGCCGTGGTTACAGGTAGTGGTCCAGAGTCAGCCAGTTGCATTCTGGTCTGCTGGGATCGGTTTCAGCCTCTTATCTCTGAGAAAGTGGACAAGGTGCTCTCTACTGTGAAACCAACCACTTGCTTGCTTGATCCTTGCCCTTCGTGGCTCGTTATGAGCTGCAAAGAGGGACTGGGCAGAAGGATCAAGGCAGTGGTAAATGCATCCTTGGAACAGGGTGCAATGCCATCAGCCCTCAAGGAGGCAGTGATAAAGCCCATCTTGAAAAAGTCCTCCTTGGATCCCCAAGAGTTGAACAACTTTCGCCCAGTCTCTAATTTACCATTCTTGGGCAAGGTGATTGAGCGAGTGGTGGCTAAACAGTTACAGACACACTTGGATGAAGCAGATTATTTGGATCCTTTCCAATCAGGCTTCAGGACTGGACACGGAACTGAAACAGCCTTGGTCGCTCTGGTGGATGATATGAGGAGGGCATTGGACAGGGGAGAATATACGTTCCTCATCCTCCTGGATCTCTCAGCGGCTTTCGATATCGTTGACCACGGTATCCTTTTAGATCGCCTGGAGGGATTGGGAATAGGGGGCACTGTTTTACGGTGGTTCCATTCCTATCTCTCTGGTAGATATCAACGGGTGGCATTAGGGGATGAGGTTTCAGACCCTTGGCCTCTCAATTGTGGAGTGCCACAGGGTTCTATCCTCTCCTCCATGCTATTCAACATCTATGTGAAACCGCTGGGAGCCATCATCAGGAGTTTTGGGCTGCAGTGCCACCAATATGCGGATGACACTCAGCTCTATCTCTCATTTAAGTCCTCACCAGAGTTGGCTGTGAATGCCTTGTCCAAGTGCCTGGAGTCCGTAAGTGGATGGATGGGAGAGAACAGGCTGAAGCTGAACCTCGACAAGACCGAGGTGTTGCTCGTGGGTGATAAGAGAAGGTTGGGAAATTTTGACTTGGTGCTTAATGGGGTGAGACTACCCCTGAAGGATCAGGTCCGCAGTCTAGGGGTCATTCTTGACTCCCAGCTGTCCATGGAGGCTCAGGTTTCGGCAGTGAACCAGACAGCTTGGTATCAATTACATCTGGTACAGAGGCTGCGACCCTACCTTCCTGTACATCTGCTCCCGCGAGTGATACATGCCCTGGTCTCCTCTCGCTTAGACTACTGTAATGCGCTCTACGTGGGGTTACCCTTGAAAACGGTCTGGAAATTGCAGCTGGTACAGAATGCGGCGGCCCACGTGATAAAGCAGAGCCGCCGCCAGGATCATATCACCCCAGTGTTGGTAGATCTACACTGGTTACCAGTTGTTTACCGGGCCCAATTCAAGGTGTTGGTGCTGACCTTTAAAGCCCTATACGGTTTTGGTCCAGTTTATCTGAAGGAACGCCTCCAGTATCACCAATTATGCCGCCAAACAAGATCAGCCTCACAAGACCTTCTCTCGGTCCCACCAGTGAAAACAGCTAGGCTGGTGCGGACCAGAGAGAGGGCATTTTCGGTTGTGGCCCCCACCCTCTGGAACTTGCTTCCTTTTGACCGTCATGCCCCCTCCCTGATGGTCTTTCGCCGGGCCTTAAAGACCTGGCTATTCAGGCAGGCCTATGGGATCACCGGGGCAGATTAAGGTTATAGTGTATTAATTGAAAGATGTTTTAGATGATTGTTGACTGTATTTGTATTATATTGTATTTTATATTGTTGTACGTCGCCCAGAGTGTCCGTTAATTCAGACAGATGGGCGACTAATAAATAAAATTTTATTTATTATTATTTATTTAGCTACAAGCTAATTTCTGGTTTTCAAGAACCAGACCACCTAGAAACTTTTTTTAAAAATGAAGGCTGAAAGTCTGGAGATTGAGTTGACACACCCAGAGAGGATCCCCAAAATCTGGAGTCTCTGGGTAAAAACTGGAGACCTGGTAACCCTAGGAGCTATATTAGACTTTTAGGGATACATTTTAGTCAATCTTTATACAGTGCTTTCCCCCCACTGTATCAGAAACATCAAAATCCACAAAAATAACAGGAAGCTAAACTTAGATCTTATATCCCAATTATTTTTAGATAATTGAAACCTTTATTTTTAAAATAATGTTGAATTTGATAGAAACATCAGCTCTCTGCCTTTTCATTTCAACAGTGTCAGCAATGGAAAGTGTCAAATGCTGGCCTTTGAAATATTCACATTTACGACACTTCTGATATTTTGAAACTTGTGTCATTTTTCTAAAGGTCAACAAAAGGTTGCAAGATGTTAGGCCATTTGAAATCTTTAAAAACCAAACCACTTTCTCTAATCAGCTCTACTTGATATTTCATCCCGTTTTGCAAAGATACATATTCCAGGATTAGGGATGAGGGTGAAATTCAATTCAGTTTAGATATAAAGCCAAATTTATCAAATGCATACTTTCTAAAACTGTATGAGAACCAAAACACAGGCCTCCTTTAAAAAATTCACACTTATCCAAATTTTGTGATGCAATTCTGTAACCAAACAATGTTTACAAAATGCATATATTAGGGGAAAATATGTATAAAAATGAAAATATTAGTGAAAATATTCAAAAACACATTAAATAATTGCTTGCAAAAATGTGTCCATTCGTCAAAACTGCATACAAAAAAAGTAGCAGTAAAAAAATGCTGAAGATTTTCATGAGGATTTTTTTTAAAAAAATTGCTGCAGAAGTGTGGACTGAATTTAACACTGTAAAAATTAGAAACAGAGTACCAGAATTGACAAATTCTTCCATCCCTACTCAGGATGCACTACTTTATCTGGACCTACAGTCCAGGTATCTACAATCCATCCTGAACAATGACACTTCCCTCTCACAGGCATTGATGATAGACCTGTACCTGCTAACAGACACTACCTCTCAGACTAAAACAGATACTCATCAGTAACAACAGGTCACATAACAGAGATATCACAGTGTTTCAGACAGACACTGTGATGATATATAATATACCTCTAGTTGTGCTGCCCATGACAACTATTGTGTGCTGTCCCACAGCACTTTTATCAAGAGATGAGTACCAGCATCTTATTTTTACCCCCCCCAAAAAAACCTTTTTCTCTCTTATATATAAATCCTTAAAATCTGGTTTGTGTGCACATCAGGGAGACAGCTATTTTCACAAGCACTAGGACAGGCAGGACATATTACATCAAACAGAACATCACCTGCAGGTCCTGCAATATAATTTATGTCATCAAATGAAAAAGACCAGGATGTCATATCCAATACATAGGAAAAACCACAACTGACCTACACACACGCTTCAGAAACCACAAATCGGCAATCTTAACAAAAAAAAGTGGACCAGTTGCAAAACATTTCAGCATTGAGGGTCACAGCCTGTTGGAGCTTTCTGTAACAGCTATAGAGATGCCAATAGATCCAGCAGCATTGACTAAAAGGGAGAACTTTTGGATATACTCTCTGGACACATTGGCACCACATGGCCTGAACCTGGAGGACAGTACCACCACTACTTAGCTTCTGCAAATGAAGCCCCTCTGAGCATTCCATCCTCAAAGCTCTATAACTGCCACCTTGGTAACAGCATTTGTATGTTGGCAGCTGATGAAGGTGGAAGCCGAAATGTTTTGATAATACAATAAAAACCTCTGTTTTGTTAATCACAATTACGTGTGTGTGTGTGTGTGTGTGTGCGCCCACCCTAAAGCCCCAAACCTATAGCCCAGTTCTTTCTCTGTTCCTTACATTCATATTCAATACAGTACCTCACATTCAGAGACATTCTAGAATTGCTTCTTATCCGCTTTTGTTCTAGCCAATCATCTTTGGATTGCACAACCAACCACAATCATTCCTATGGTCCCACCCTTGTCTCCAAGTGTAATGACAACAATCAATTCTAGTAGGAGTGGCTTAGGGAGGGCAGGGGTCCCCTCAGAACCTTCAGGACTTCCATTTTATATATATATAAACAAAACATTTCAACATTGAGGGTCACAGCCTGTTGGACTTTTCTATAACAGTGATAGAGATGCCAACAGATCCAGCAGCACTGACTAAAAGGGAGAACGTTTGGATATACTCTCTGGACACATTGGCAGCACATGGCCTGAACCTGGAGGACAGTACCACCACTATTTAGCTTCTGCAAATGAAGCCCCTCTGAGCATTCCATCCTCAAAGCTCTAAAACTGCCACTTTGGTAACATATAAATAAATAAATAAATAAATTTTTATTTCTGAGTCGCCTATCTGGCCAAAAAACGGCCACTCTAGGCGACGTACAATCCATTAATAAAATACAATATAACAATAATTAAACACAATAATTAATAGGTTAAAACCAAGAACTATAATTAACAGCAGCAGCAAAACTAACTCGCCACAGAAATCCCATAGGACTGCCTGAAGAGCCAGGTCTTTAAGGCCCGGCGGAAAACATTCAGGGAAGGGGCATGACGAAGATCGAACGGGAGGGAGTTCCAGAGAGTGGGGGCCGCCACCAAAAATGCCCTCTCTCTAGTCCTCACCAACCGAGCTGATTTAGCTGATGGAACTGAGAGAAGGCCCTCCGTGGCTGATCTTGTTTGGCAGCATAATTGGTGATACTGGAAGTGCTCCTTCAGATAAACTGGGCCGAGACCATATAGGGATTTAAAGGTCATCACCAACACCTTGAATTGGGCCCGGTAAGCAACTGGCAGACAGTGTAGATCTACCAACACTGGGGTGATGTGATCATAGTGATGGCTGTTCTTAATTAAACGTGCCGCCACATTCTGTATTAGTTGCAGTTTCCAGACCGTTTTCAAGGGTAACCCCACGTAGAGTGCATTACAGAAATCCAAGCGAGAGGAGACCAAGGCATGTACCACCGGCAGGAGCAGATGAACAGGAAGGTAAGGTTGCAGCCTTCGTATAAGATGTAATTGATACCAAGCTGCCCGGCTCACCGCAGAAATTTGAGCCTCCATGGACAGCTGGGAGTCAAGAATGACCCCAAGGCTGCGAACCTGGTCTTTTAGGGGCAATCTTACCCCATTGAATACCAGGTCTATATCACCTAACCTTGCCTTGTCTCCCACCAGTAGCATTTGTATGTTAGCAGCTGATGAAGGCAGAAGCTGAAACATTTTGGTAATACAATAAAAACCTCTGTTCTGTTAACCACAATTACGTGCATATATTTGTAGGTGATTAACAGAATCTTTATAGGGATCCAGAGCAAGCGTGGATGAAGTTCTGTTTGCTGCTTTCAAAACTGTCATATATATATACGTGCGTGCACGCACACACACACAGTATACAGTATACCTATATCTGCCAGCAATGCCCTTCTGCATTCTACTTAGGACAAACTGGCTATTTTCTATGGGAAAAATCCAAAATGGGCACAAATATGATATCAGAAATAGCAATATTCAAAAAACCAGTGTGTGTGTGGGGGGGGAGGGGACATTTCAGCCTCCAAGGATGTTCTGTAACTGACCTTGAAGTGACCATCCTTTAACAAAGGAACTTCAAAGGGAGACTGTGATGTGAAATTGCTGCATTACACTACATTAAAAAGTTTAGTGCTTTCACCTGTGGCTTTAAAAAAAGATCTTATCAGGTTATATGTGTTACTTAGCTTATCAATACCAGGATGCCTTTGTTATCATCAACAACTGTTTTGTGAATGGCCGCTGTAATAATTTATCATCATCATCTGTACTGTCTGCCTTTGGCATGCGAAATATCATTGAACTACAATTCCCATCATCCCTCGCCATTGGCCATGCTTGCTGAGGCTGATGGGAGTTGTAGTTCAGCAACATGGGGTGGGGAAGGTTCTTTACACCTGATAGATGTAGATATACCTCAGGATAACACCTCATGCATCTGATGATGGACTGTAGTAATAAATTATTTAAGGCGCCACAAGATTCTTTGTAGCCTAAGAGTTGAGCAAAAAAATGATGAAATTGCACAGGTTCAGTATATTTTTGCTGCTGTTTATCAAGACTTTGAGTGTTTCTATTCAGTTGTATATGTTTATTTTAAATATAATTTTAAAATATTTTAAAATATGTTAAGTTGCCCAGATTTTGTTGTTTTTACTCTTGACTTGAGTTCTTTCCATTATTTAGGGTTGGCACTCGGGAAGGTCTTGTACCTTTAACAGCTCTGTGGCAGGCAGAAATTAAGCATAACTTAATTTAAGCTATCTCTAGTATGGAAATACAATTATGGGGAAAGCTTCACCTGTTGACATTCTATCTGTCAAACATATTATTGTTGTTATATGGCGCTACCTGTGCCCAGTGCTGAAAAGGAGTCAAAGGTGGTTGACTTTTATCTTCAAAATTTCTTAAAAGTTGTTTATATTGCTGTAGTCTGCCCTGGGACCTTCTGGTTAACGATAGGTAATAAATATCATCATAATTATATTTCTTTTTGTGATTAATAAAAAGTGACATTATTTAATGCTTTTTTCAATTTTTTCAATTAACAGAGACTAAACTTTCAACAATTAGGATGTGGGGGTCACAAAAGGTTTTGAGGTTATGAAGGGGGTCCTTATAAAGGTTTAAGGTTTTATCAACAAATAGTCTTAGCTGCACCAGCCTAGTATTTAAACATATCTTCAGTACATGTGGGACTGTCAATTAACTCTTAAAAATTCAATTGAGTGTACAAGGGTAAATTACCTGCAGGCAATTTTACATGACTAACAGCTGCAGATAGCCCCATAGGTCTTCATGGCATTGAAAGCCTTGTATCTTCATAAGGCTTAGCAGTCCTCTAGAGTATTAATTAAGGCATTGTCCCAAAGCAGGCAAACAGTGCAGAACATATTTTGGAAAAGGAATTCATTGCTCGTAAAATTGGCTGGATGGTCACAACTCACCTAACAAAACTTGAAAGATCTTCAGATACTGCGTTGGTCTTGGAATTGCAAACATTGTTCAGTAAACATCAAACATATACGCTGGGCTTGAATCAAAACTTCTCCAAGATATTTTAACTGAAAGTACCCTAAAGGTTAAAAAATTTCTAAACATGTTTTCTTTCTAGAATAATTTTATGCAAACTTTTTCTGGGAAGTAACTTGGCTGTATAATTCACATTAACCTACAGCATCTACAGGCATGGGACCACATACCTATCTATATAAGCTATTTATTTTATTAGATTTATATCCCGCCCTTTCTGCCAGTAGGAGCCCAGGGCAGCTGCATCCATTTGCTGTGGACTCCCCTATAATTTTCCCCAGATCACAGTTTTTGAACCAAAGTGAACAGAATGGCTCCAGTTGTAAATGATATTTTCAAGTTGCCATTTTTAGGATGGAACAGGCAATACATGGTTGTTAGAAAACAAGTATAGTTCTAATTCACTAATAGACAAAAAAACCTTGCAGTTTAAGAATGCACCTATAGCCAACAGATATTTCTATCAAACTTTAAAAAGCAGGGAAATTGGGCAGCAATAGTGAATGCACCAGGGGAGCAGGAGACCTGACCTCTCTGAGATATTGTACTGCCCAACAAATTTGTAAAAATGCAAACACAATTTGGGTTGGTCTTTCATGGTCCAATCCACTTCCTGTGTAGCTTGGAAGAATTTGGTAACGACTTCCCAGGAGGATTGCTCCGCCTGTGCTTGCCTCTAGACAAGCTCTCGTCTCAGAGGAAGCTTTTTCAGTTTTAAAACCAGTCAGAAGAGTTTTTTTGACTGGGAAATGTTTCTCCCAGGCAAGGGAGAAACTTAGAGATTACCCACAGAAGTTCCGTGGTGTTTGTTGGACTGGAATTCATTGGAATAGCCTATGAAGGAAGGCAGCCAACAGCGTCGGACGGAGCCAGGGATTACAAACAGGCTCTAACTGATTAAGCGAGACGTTTTTTTTTCTTCAAAGAAAAACGGAAATTAACAGGCAAGCATCCTCCTGTCTATTATCATCATTTTGTTATTGTTACTGCAAAAGAGATTTGTCAAAGAGTCAGCAACAAAGAAGCCCTGGTTGAGTTATAACTCTCTCTTTTACATACGGAATTAAGTAGGAAGAAAATTGAAATAGCCTATCTTTGTTTTTTATTGCAAAAAGCTGGCATGGAATTGAGCATTTTAAAGATATAAACGGATGAGAGGCATCTGATTTGAAGAGAAAATTTGCTTTATCTGATATTTGAGTATTATATGTCTGGGACTATTTTTTCTGGTCTACTTTTTTTTTTTTGGCGAATCTGCTTATTCCTTATGCCACTAATCATTTGGACGCTGTGAACTAAATTTGTTTTGGACATATAAGAGATAAGGCAGTTCGTGCTGTCCAGAGGGTGATGTCATCTGGCTTGGAAGATTAACTCATTTGTGACTGGAAAAAGAAATAAACTGTTCTTTGCTTGAGAATAGTGACTATATTGGAATTGAAGGGGTTTTGTTCTTTTGGTTTTAAGAATGACAATCAAGAAGGTGGCTGAGACCCTGGATGTTCAGGAAGGGGTTCTCTCTCTAAATATGTTTCAGAAAATAATGAATGAGATTAAGCTAACGAAACAAGAGCTGGGACAGAACAGACAAGAGATGAAAATTGGATTTGGCAAAATGTGACAGGAGCTGAAAGAAATTCAGGATTCTATAACTGGACAAGAAAAAGAAGATGAAAGAAAGATCAAAGGGAAGGTTCAAGCCCTGGAGATTGGAATAGATTTATCAAATATGGACCTGGAAAAAGATTTGGATTTTATGGTTGTGATGGATCCTAAAGACAAATATTACTGTTTGGAATTCAGCACTGCCCCTGAAGGAATTGGTGAAGAGATTAGAGATAAAGATATCAACGACTCGAAAAAATTCCTGGATTGGAAGGATTTGATGGAACTTGAAATAGAGGAAGTTTATAGAACAAATTCCAGATATGTGACAATGGAAAAACTCTCAAGAGATGTGTTAGTGCATTCTGTAAAAAAGAGGAACAGAGATACAACTTTACAACAACATTTCAGTAATCTACAACAAATCGGAAGTCAATAGTTTTTATTGTAATAGTTATTTGTTTTGTTTGTTTTGTTTTGTTTTTGAAAATTTGAATAAAAATTAATGATAAAAAAGGAAGAATTTGGTAACATGTGCCTCTGAGCACATGTGCCTCTGGAAGGGGGAGGGGAGGACAGGTTTGATTATTTGCATGCTTTTTTATTTCAGTGGGATTTACTCCTGCGCAATCATGCTTAGGATAGTTGAAACTGACCTGGAGAGGAGCAGGAAGGGGAGGAGGAGGGCAGGAATGGGAGGAGGAAGGCAAGAATGGGAGGAGGAGGGAGGGGGAGGGGGAGGGGAGGGGAAGGGGAGGAGATTGGATGGGTGGGCACTGGGCAGAAGGGAATCCCCTTTCCTTTCTAAAAGGAAAATATTGTGAACAGTATCTTTCTTTTTCAGTTTCCCCCATCTTTTTATTCTATAGCAGGCACATGTAGCCTCCCACCCAAATTGAAACCAAAACTGTCCCTGGCCACATCCACACCAGACCTTTATTTCACTTTAGACAGTCATGGATTCTCCCAAAGAATCATGGGAAGTGTAGTTAGTGAAGGGTGCTGAGAGTTTATAGGAGATGCCCTGTTCCCCTCACAGAGCTTCAGTTAGAGCAGCTGACTGTTAAACCATGGTGACCACTGGAGCTCTGTCAGGGGAAAAGGAGTCTCCTCTCAGCCCACTTCACACACTACACTTCCCAGGATTCTTTGGGGGAAGCCGTGACTGTCTAAAGTGAAATAAAGGTCTGGTCTGGGTGTGACCCCCTGATTACCCAAGCCAAGCAGCTCTGAGTCTGGCTTTTAGAACACTGACAGTTGGTTCTTACTGAGCATGCCCGACACTATCATTCAGTTCAATGCAAAATTTCTTAAATTAATTAAACATCAGCCAGCCAGGCATTTTCAAAACTTTTAAACTGCAGAAGATGAAGGTCAGAGCATGAGGCAAGGTCAGTAATATGATTGCAGGTACTCTGTGAACATGGCTGATTTTCAATTAATTTCAATAGATTATGAGAACTCTGACAGAAAAAGTCCGAAAGGGGACTGTTTCTCTCTCTCTCTCTTTTTTTACGCTTTGAACTGTCTATTCTCTCTGACTGTTTTGTGTATCACCATGAAAATTTAGAGGGTTGTTAAGCAAGTGTTTCTCAGATCAGGACTATAAATTTTGTAAGGTTTTGTTTTCAAATGAGCTTATGGGAAGGATCAGAATGGCATGGAGTTTATCTTCAATTTAACATTGCAGAATGCAAAACATTCATGCTGACTATAGTGTACAGCCACTCTTGTGGCTGTATAATCCAGTATATCACTGTGAAAGCATGCTTTATGAAACGAGGATAAACCTGGCTGGTTCTGATTCATTCAGTTTTCACAGACATTAGCTACATGGCACCTCAAGAATGCTTGAGAAAGCAAGCAAGCAAGCATCTTGGGAAATATTCATCAACTTCACGCTACACAAGGATGACTTCCTTTTTCCACAGATAGGTACTTTGCTTCAAAAGTACAAAGATGAGAGGATAATCACGTGGTTTATACTTCCATACTCTACTGCTTTACAACTGGTTTATAAATTTATTGCAGGGCTGCTGGCTTATTTTTCAAGAAGAATGGCACAGATGTGTATTCAGTTCACAATCAACTGGGACTAACCAGATGAGATAAATGTAGGTCTTAAGAACTAATCACATTTGACATCTCAGCTTCAGGTGTTCCCACACTTCATCTTGTGCCCCATGCTATTTAATATCTACACAAAACCATTGGCATAACTCATCCATGATTTGGGGGTTCATTGTCACCAATATATCAGTGGCACTCTATATCCCTATGCAGATGTTCTGAAGGGGGAATTCGAATCACTCCTTCTCCATACTTGAGCTCCACACACCATGGGTGTGTAAGACATTTGTTTTTATTGTGTCAACCCATTATTTTTTGTTATTAAATCCTGCTCTCATTTGTAATTTATTCTGAAAAATGGAGCCAGTGTGGTGTAGTGGTTAAGGTGTTGGAGTATGACCTGGGAGACCAGGGTTCAAATCCACACACAGCCATGAAGCTCACTGGGTGACCTTGGGCCAGTCACTGCCACTCAGCCTCAGAGAAAGGCAATGGTAAACCCCCTCTGAATACCGCTTACCATGAAAACCCTATTCGTAGGGTCGCCCATAAGTTGGAATCAACTTGAAGGCAGTCCATTTCATTTCATTTTTTTCTGAAAAATTACATTCATTTCATAAAACAATTGGTGGTGGCTGTTAGTTTATTTCAGGTACCCTATCCTTCCTTGTACAGAGCCCAGACAGCTAACTATATATGAAATACAACATTAAAATGAAAATTAAGACCACAAACTAAAATCCAATACAATTATGAAACAACCAACAATACCGTTCAGCAATAAAATCCCATTACAATCAGGCAAGATGATATAATAAAATCAGAGCTTGGAAAAGTTACTTTTTTGAACTACAAGTCCCATCAGCCCAATCCAGTGGCCATGCTGGCTGGGGCTGATGGGAGTTGTAGTTCAAAAAAGTAACTTTTCCAAGCTCTGAATAAAATAGGTTAAAACCAGCATTGGACATATGGCTCAACCATTCTAACACAACATTTTGCAGCTATTTTTTTTTAATTATGTCTTCCATTTAAAGGAGGTCAATGACAACTGGAATGAATTTCCAGAAATCTTCTGAAATTTAATTATTGCTGTTCATTTCTGTTACTGTTTTTTAAAAAGACCTCCCTGTAGCAGTGATGACAGCAGAGTGCACCTCTGCACCCATTCCTGCTATTTTATTTACCTGAAATGCCCCCAATGATGTATAATTAAGAACATTAAGAAGAGCCCGGTTGGATGAGAGCAAAGGCCCACCAAGTCTAGCATCCTCTTCTCACAGGGGCCAAAGAGATTCCCATGGGAAGTGTGCAAGCAGGATCTGAAGGCAACAATGATTACCCCACTCATGATTCCCAGGATAGAGGCATACTTCCTCTGACAGTGGAGACAGAGCATTGCTGTCATGGCTAGTAGCCACTGATAGCCTCATCTTTCATGAATTTGTGTAATCCTTTTTTAAAGCCATCCAAGTTGGTGGCCATCATGGCCATCTTGTGACACAGAATTCCTGGGTATTCTGGGAAAACAGAGCAACTGCCACATAAAACAGCTGTTCTTATTGGAAACAGACACTCCTTTCTCTACAATGCCATAGACTGGTGCAATATCTCAATATTTTTGGATAAATAAAATGGAAGGTGCCAGGAACAGCCATAGAAATGAGCTTCACTGTCACCAAAGAGAGGTAAGCCCCTCTCCCAAACTGCAGGAATGGTTACGAGTTGGAGCCCCAAATATATCCATTTGTTCTTTGGGCATTTGTTTTGTAATGAATGAAAACAGAACCAAATGGAACCCATTCAGTTCTACTTTTCATTGACTCTGAAATGACCCTATTGTGCATTAGACATATGAGTAGGAATTACATCATCAATACACTGCATTTTTTCCAGTGTACTGTTCATGTGATTCCTGTCTACATTTACAGGAAGCGCAAAAGTAGGTAAGACTCTGCAAGCATTGCAGGTATTGTGGGGAGACTGGACACATGCTGTGGAGTGGAGCCTGCCATTGTAATTGCTGTCTCCCTCCCCCTTTCCACAGTAAACATCTAGATAGCGAGTCATTCTTTCTTTCACACACAAGCACACACATGAGGTCTGACAAAACCAGTGCCTGGAGTGCTAGAAGTAACACCATAAAAGTCATGTTATCTTTATGCAGTACAAGCTTGAATAAAACACAGAAAACAAACGAATAGAAATAAAATAAAAAATGCGTGCAGATGGCTGGTAACATTTCAAGGATCAGCAACAGGAGGAGAATAGCAAAAAGGAGAAATCGTTTCAAAAATGGCAAGTAATTGTATCACAGCTCTAGATGTCTGACCTAGTTCAAATAGATCTTTATCACTACTGCTTCCCTGTACCCTCTCTAAAAAGCAATTAAACATTACACATCTTTCTAGGTATTCCTACTGAACTGAACCAAAATGGAAAACGTAAGGACTGTTCTTGCAGGAAAAAAGTGTTATTATACAGCCACAAGAGCAAAGCACCTATCTGTGGAAAAAGGAAGTCATCTCAGTGTAGGGTGTAGTTGATGAATATTACAGCTGTCAGCTGGAGCCTGGAGGCTGGACCTGCCCACGCTCCAGCTGATCGCATGCTACGGCTGATCAGCTGGAGAGTGCGATCAGTTGTAATGTGGGGAGCTCACATGCTCCAGCTGATCACTATCAGCTGGAGCCCAGCGGCTGGAATACAGTAGGACCCCACTTTCCAGTGGTTTTTGTTTTTCAGCAGGGGCCTGGAACGTAACCTGCCATATGAGTGGGGCCCTACTGTATAAGGGGGATTCCCAGTTGGTTATAGAATTGTACTCAAAGAGTGCATATTAATAGTTCCTTCTCAAAGTGGGGGATGGTAATGAGTGGGGTACTGCAGGGCTCAGTCCTGGGCCCAGTGTTCTTCAACATTTTATTAATGACTTGGATGAGGAGGTGTAGGGAATGTTTATCAAATTTGCAGATGATACAAAATTCACAGGGATAGCTGAAGAGAGTTGCTTTATGTAGCAGAGTTCATTGGAGATATAAAAGAATAGGAAATAGAGTGGTGTTCATCTTAAACAAAATAAACTCATTTTATTAAGAAGTTACACATGGATAGGAAAGCCTAATCATCTACGCTAGCTGAATTCAAACAGGAAGTGATGATAGTCCTGAGAATATCAGTGCAACCCATCAGAGGCATGCTTAAACTTGAGGAAAATAACAAGGAGAGAATTCAAGCAAGGGCCCTTTCAACTGGCTAACTATATCTATTGCCCCAATAGTTAATAGGTTCAGTGCAGGCAGTGATACAATGCATTGATTGAAGTGAAACTTTCAACACCCCTTCTCATTGTCTCACACTCCAACTCGTTACTCCCATCACTTCACAAAGATCCTGAAAACACTCTCTGGGCAGTGGCTTGTTAAGAACATCTGCCACCATTTCTTCTGCAGGCAGTACTTCAGCTCAGTGAGCCCTTTCTGATGTGCATCTGTCATGCAGTGGTACTTGATATTAATGTGCTTTATTTGTGGTGTCACCCTTTCTGATTGGGAGAGAAAAATACAGGTCTTGTTGTCTTCGTGCGTTCTAGTTGGCTTTGGTTCATTGATTCCAAAGTCTATGAGTAGTCTGTGTAAGCAGGTTGCTTCTTGACATGCTTGTGCTGCAGATATGTATTCTGCTTCTCTAGAGGAGAGGGCTACAACTGAATGTTTCTTACTAGTCCAACTGATGATTCCTCCTCCATAATAGAACAGATTCCCACTAGTGGACTTTCAGTCTACTCTGTCTTCATCGCAGTTTGCATCCATATAGCCTGCCAGTCTGGGATTACTGTTTGCAGGTAGCATCAATTTCAGATCTGCAGTTCCCTTTAAATATCTTCCTATCCTCTTGACTGCAGTCCACTCTTGCTTTGTTGGTGCATTAATGTTTCTGCACCGTATTCCAGCTGCTGCTGCAATGTCCAGTCTTGTTACAGTTGATATGTACAGGAGCTTTCCAATTGCTGTCCTGTACTGACTGTTGTCTTACAGTGGTTCCTTGGTCTCATTGTCTTTAAAGAGCCCACTTCCATTGATGTTTCTGCTACATTTGCTTCTGTCAGCCCAAGGTGCTCTATCAGGTCCATTATCTTCTTTTTCTAGTCAATGAAGAGGCTTCCATTTTCTCCCCTTTCCATCTGGATTCCAAGATAGTAAGATATGTCTCCCTGGTCTTTCACTTCTATTTCCTTGTTAAGATTTCTCATGATTTCATCACTGTCTTCCTTGTCTTGGTGACATACAACCAAATCATCCACATAGGTCAAGATGAAAGTCCATCTATTATTCTTGGACTTCGAGTATAGGCAGGGATCAGCCTTTCTGTGCGTGAACCACTCCTTAATTAGTAGTTGGTTTAGTTTGTCATTCCAGTCCCTAGCAGCTTGCTTCAGGCCATAAATGCTTTTCTGAAGCTTGTACACCAGTCCTTCTCTCCTGGGTTCTTCAAACCCTGGTGTTTGCTGCATATATATACTGTATTTTCCTTAATGTCTCCATACCAAAAGGCTGTCTTTGTGTCCAGGTGTTGAACCTGCATATTCCTTGAGGCAGCAATACTGAGGAGTGTCCTTATAGAAGTGTGTTTGACTACAAGTGCAAAAGTTTCATAAAAATCTTCACCATACTTTTGGGAGTGTCCTTTAGCAACTAGCCTAGCTTTGTAGTCCTGGATATCCCCTTCTGCACCTTGTTTGATTGTGAAGATCCATTTACATCCTATGGCCTTTCTCCCTTTTGGTAGCTCTGTAAGAGTGCATGTTTTGTTCTTGTGAAGAGATTCTATTTCTTCTCCAGCAGCTTACAACCATTTGTCTAACTCAGTATCTGGCATCCCTTCAATGTCTCACCAATTCTTGCTGTGACTGCTGTACTGTTTCTTCTCCTGTTGGGTTGTCTAGTTTGAATTCTGACATTTTTACTGATATTTGGTCTTTGTCTCTCATTGAAGTATGAAATACCATGCATCTTGATTGGTTCTGTAGTAGGATCAAGTATTCTGTAACCTTTGCAGCCCAATTCATAGCCAACAAATATGCCTTCTTCACTTCTGCAGTCTAGTTTGCATCTCTTTTCTTTGGGAATGTAAGCATACACCTTAGATCCATGCACTCTAATATACCTTTAGGGTTGCCAGGTTCAAGGCCTGAGACTGTTCCTGTATCTTTAGGAGAAGAAAAAGTCAGCCAAGTGCAGGTGTTCTTGCAACATTGTAATGGGAAAAACCACAAGGTGGATTTCTCCCTTCCCCCTGCACAACTTTTAAAGATACAAAAGACCTCTTGGTAGCCAGGCCCAGCCTCCAAGAGGTCTTTTGTATCTTCAAACTGTAGAAATGTCACATGGCAAGCTCCAGCAATGCACAACTCACTGGTGCTCTTTTCACCCAGTTTACATTTTAAATTATCTGTCCCTTTTCCTTGTGTATAAATACATTGTTCATCAGCAAGATAAACTGGGACTTTACAATCTATATCTATAACTGAGAAAACATCCAAATTGTTGAAGAAATGTGGAGTTGCCCAATGACTATGTAAAACTTGTTGCGGGCTTGGTTTCAATCAACTCTACAAATTATTTCTTTTGCAGTACATATTTTATTTCCTTTTCCGAAATGATTTCCTGGAGAGGCATTCCCCCTTACTCCATTGTCTTTTAGTCTTGCTGACTCGTTCCATTGGAATTTGCCCTTATGAGGTTCTCTCAGGTGAAGTCAAGCACTTTTCAAATGCTGATTACTTCCACCTATGCTTGCCTTGAGTCAGTCTGTAGACTTGGCTTTTAGTTTCCTCGTTTTGTATCTGTTTTCTTTGATTAAATTCTTGCAAAAATTTCTGGACAAAACTCAAAGTTACATTTTCCTTAACTTGAAGTACACTAATTATTCCTTCATATTCTGGAGGCAAAGTATTGAGCAAAAGGCCAATCTTAGCTGCCTCAGGTAAATTTATCTCCTATTGCTCCAGTTCTCTTACTGTTCCCAAGAAAGAGCTCATACGCTCTGATAGATTATTTGGATCTTTAAGCCTCTTGTTACAGAGTTTTGGCATCAAGGAAACTTGAGTATTCATTGTGTTTTGTTGAAAAACTTGCCTCAACCTTTCCCACATTTCACTTGCAGTTTGCTTATCTTCAATATCATAAATTAAATTATCACTTACAGCTAGAGGTACGTGTCCCATGGCTTTCCTGTTTGCAGTATCCCATTCATATTGTTTTTTTCCAGATACCTCTGGCCTTGATTCTTTGAGGACAAAGGCTAACCCTAAAGTATTCAGCAGCATTTTCATCTGAAAGGACCAACTTCTGTAGTTTGAGTCATTTAGCAGCTCAGTGGCATCAGATCTCCTAGCAGATTCAAAAGTAGCCATCCTTTCTTATCTAATATCTCTGTATTACAGACTCCTTTCCCCCCCTTTTATAAATCTCCAATTATGTTTGGACCCATAATCCTATGAAGAGAGTTGCTTTATGCAGCAGAGTTCATTGGAGATATAAAAGAATATGAAAGAGAGTGGTATAGTAGGCCCCCACTTTTCGATGCACTGCTTGTCAGCGTTCCGTTAATACGGCGGCGCCAGCAGAGTGATCAGCTGGAGAGCAGGGAGCTCCAGCCGCTGCACTCCACCTGACAGTGATCAGCTGTAGCACGTGATCAGCTGGAGAGTGGGGAGCTCGCACGCTACAGCTGATCACTGTCAGCTGGAGCTCGGCAGCTGGAATACAGTAGGGCCCCTCTTTCCAGCGGTTTTCTCTTTTTGGCAGGGGCCTGGAATGTAAGCTGCCATATGAGTGGGGCCCTACTGTATTTATCTTAAACAAAATAAACTCATTTTATTAAGAAAGCCTAATCATCTACACTACCTGAATTCAAACAGTAGGGAGAGAGAGTTATGGGAAGAAGGAGGAGAAATGGAAGTGATGATAGCCCTGAGAATATCAGTCTAACTATCATCAGAGGCATGCTTAAACTTGATGAAAGTAACAAGGAGAGAATTCAAGCAAGAGCCCTTTCAACTGACTAACTATTTCTATTGCCCCTAATGGTCAATAGATTCAGAGCACACAGCGAGACAATGCAATGAGTGAAACTTCAAACAATAAATATTACTCTGGAAGACAGAAACAAAATTTAAAGTGATCTTGATAGGCTGGAGCATTGGGATGAAGACAACAGAATGAAATTTAACAGGGATAAGTGCAAAGTTCTATGCCTAGGAAAAAGAAACCAGATGCAAAGTTATAAGATGACGGATACTTGGCTTAGTAATGCTACATGTGAGAAGGATCTTGGAATTGTGGCAATGTGGTTGCAAAAAAGACAAGTGCTACTTTAGGCTACATTAGCAGAAATACAGTTTCCAAATTGCATGAAGTATTCATTCCCCTCGTTCAGCACTGGTAACACCTCATCTTGAATACTTCATCCAGTTCTGGACACCACATTTTAAGAAAGATGCAGACAAACTGGAACAGGTTCAGAGGAAACCAACAAGGATGATCACGGGACTGGAAACAGAGCCCTGTGATGACAGACTGAAAGAACTGGGCATGTTTAGCCTTTAGGAGAAGACTGAGGGGAGATAGGATAACACTCTTCAAGTACCTGAAAGGTTGTCCCACAGAGTAGGGCCAAGATCTGTTCTCAATCATCGCAGAGTGCAGGACATGGAATAATGGGCTCAAGTTACAGCCAGAGTTTGGCTGAATATCAGGAAAATAATCCAGAGTGCAGAGATCAAAGTGCAGTCTGATACCCAGTTACCTGGAAGCAAGCTGCAATGAACTCAGTAGGAATTACTTTTTAGTAGATATGTATATGACTGTGCTGCAAGTGTAGTTTATTCTAAAACAATAGTGTTTAAATTGTTGCTATATAGAACATAAGAAGAACCCTGCTGAATTAGACCAAGGGTCCATCTAGTCCAGCATTCTGCTTTGGATAGTGGCCAGCCAAAGGTCTCTAGGAAGTTCACAGCAGGTCATGATGGTGTTAGTCCTCCCATGCTGTTGCCCTCCAAAACAACTGGATTCTGAATACAAACATTCTGTGCCATTATTTAATCATCTTAGCCACTGATATCCTCCATGAATTTGTCTAATCACCCTTTAAAATCTACCCACTGACCATCACCACTTTTTGTGGCAGTGTTTTTCATAAATGAATTGTGGGATGACCTTTCTTCCTTTCTGTCCTTGTCTCTGAAACTGTTGCCACAAGTCCATGCATCTCTTGAAAGTATGCATGAATTCAAGGATTTTAAAGGAAGGGGCAATTATCTTCTGAATGGCCAATTGAAGTATTGCAAGCTATGTAAGTCTGTATTCATCTGAAAGGCAGGCATTAGGGTTGTGAATGTCACCATCAGTGGCCACTTGACTGGACTTTCTTTTTCCTTCAGAGTTGCTGCCATTGACAGTCCTTCTATCTTCAGAGTGTGACAGGCCTTCAAAGGTTGATTGTGATGACATTCCCTCATCCAATCACTACTAATGTCCTGTGGACTGAGCTTCATGGATCTTGAGCTGTAGTTCCCTGAATCTGCAGCACAAAGTACAAGAACATCCTATTTTGATCAGCCTTTTCAGCGGTGGTGTTCGGCACCTTTTGCACCAGGTGTATCTAAACTGGACATGCCCAGAAGAAAAGAGACTATTGTGGATTGCTGGCCTGTTTATGTTCATGTTGCATTGCAGATTCAGATCTCCATGACCAACCTAAGGCGCCACACAATCAGCCTTTATATAAGGCTGGTAAATGAGCAGATATTTCAAAGTAAGAGTTTTGTACAATGGCCTGTTATACCAAGTGGGCAGTACAGATGCAGATGCAGCATAGGCTGTGGGTATTATAGGCAGGGTTGGCACCAGCCGGCCACAGGCCCCAGGCACCAGCCCACCATGGGCCCTGGTGTCCTCCCAGTGTGTGCATGCACACACTCACACTCATGTATCAGTGTGCATGCCTGCCATTACCCAAGATGGCAAGGGGTATCTTGGGTGATGGCAGGCATTCATGAGGTGAAGCAACTGGGTGTATTTAAGTGCCCGCCAGCTGTACACATGTGTGGGGGTGATGCCAGCTGGGAGAGTGGAGCTTCTGCTCAACAGTCTGCACCACTGTCCGGTCACAGCTTGTGATCTGATGCTGGTGGGGACTATGGAGTGGGAGCTCCACCCTCCCAGCTGTAGCTGCCCTTGTATAGTGGCAGGGGTCTTCAGCTAGCCACAGAGCCCTTGATCAGTGCCCAACCTGGCCACCTGCTGGCACCGGGCCTGATTATAGAGTAAGTCTCCTGGCATCAGTGCAATGTCTGAAGTTTCTGAGACTGAGGTCTATTGCACATAGCCATTCTCCCTTCAGGTCTATTGGATACGCCCAGTATGCCATTGAAAAGCTGACTTCATGCGATTTGGATTATGGGTAGAAGAACAAAACAGTACATTATCTGGTAGGTGTATGATTTCACACAGGCTTGTTCTTGTACAATGATATGCAGCTGTATGTGAGAATCTGCTTTTATGAAATAAGTGAAATTATAGCCATCACCTTTATCCAATTATACTATGGGGAAATCGGATTCTAATTTTCCAACTGAGTTTGGTTGTACAGAATTTGATCATCTTGCAAGAAATAGTTTTAGTCTCATAACTGATGTAATGATTATAGAAAATTGCATGGTGAATGCCATTACATCTGCTCTTTGATGATCAAATTTTAAAATTGGAGCATTTGCTGTAGCCTCTGACCTATTAAAATACTGCATTCAATATCCATCTCTTTGTGTTCACAATAGGGCCATCCCATTATGTCCCATTAAAAGGGTCAATATGACAGGATAATTTTTTTTCAGGCAGTGGTGACACATACAGCTACAATATTAATACACTTTTTATAAAGAATTTTGACATTGCTGGTACATACCCATTAATACTTTGGAGGACTTTCCATTGTGTGCTAATGGACTAGTGTGAAGTCCAAGTTGCATCAGGCTTTGCATTAACCCTCCTACACAGACATTTATTGACAAAGATGGACCAAGTAGTCATCTACAAAAATTTTACTATCCTTATTTAAACATCTCTTTGTGCTTTGCTTTAATAGGGGCCTGAGCACATTCTACAGAATAAAATAATCCAGAATTTTGATACCATCTAAATATGGATGTTGATGGCTCAAATATAACTTCTGAGCCTCTTCACCTAAATATAGACCAACTGATTTGGTTTATAGGATGTCCTGTTCTGGCCAAGCTGAGATAAGGTCAGATTCACGTACTCCCATAGCCATCAATAGCTTGTCTGATGACATCCAAAGCACACTGACAGTACAATCCTATACATAAGGTGAGAAACACAGTTGTGGCAATGAAGTCCTGAGTCAGACCTGACAAATGTTTTCAGCATGAACATTGAAAACCCCAAGATTTCCTAGCCAGAGGATTTCCAATTGTAGGATCAAGACTCACCCTATTAGCTCCAGTATAGGTAAGAGGGTGGGTGCTGTACCAAGATAATTCCTAATCTGTCTCAAGAGCCCAACAGCAAGTAGAAAATTCAATAAATGCAGTTTAATGAACTGGGTGACTATGCAAGCATGATGGATTACGTCCCTATGATCTATGGCTGTCCTGCCTCCCCACCCATTCTCCTTATGTTTATGCTGTACTGAAAACCTGGCTGGAAGCAATACTGACAGTACAGGGACCACCATAGCACCCCACCAGATTTTGGTAACACATGGTGGGTCTGGACCCTCCCACAATATTGAATCATAGAGATCAGTTGTTTTATGAAAAATTCACCTCACATTCATCAGTTGTAGAAAGAAGCAGGGCTGGCTCCAGGCTTAAGGAGGCCTGGGTATAGACCCTTGTGGTGGTCCCATCACCCATCAGTGGGTCCTAGAAGCAGGGGCAAAGCAGACAGCTGTGTCTAGATGACAATTTAATTTCACAAAATGTTCCCAAAGTAGCATTGCTCCAGGACATTTTGCAAAATTTAAATGACAGTTAAGCCCAGCTGACCAGAGTTGCTTGGAGTGCCAAACTGGGGTGGGGGTGGGGGGTTAAATGGAGCCCATGGCAGGTGTCAGGGATGGGCCTCCCCATTCATTGTTTGGCCCCTGATTTGATTTATTCTCTTACCTTGCTTACCCAATAATTATCCTCTTACCTAGCTTATCCAACTTCCAAAAACATATCTTGCCCTCTCCTTCTATACAACTCTTTACAGCCCCAAATGAAATTGTTTAAAATATAAAGAGACACTACTCTGGCTTGAAGCCATGTACTGTAGCACCATCCAATGGTCTCAGAATGTGCCTTTTCTTTCTCTGACAGGGACCTTTAGGAAAGTGAATAGGCTTAAGTAGTTATTGGCTCAATTCAGATGGTCACCCCCGAAATCTGAGCTGCCGCACTGTCATAGGTAACTAATCCTCATCTCTCAGAAATGTCTTTGACAGGGATAGCCAATGGGTTATCCTCCAGATGTTGTCAGGTTACAACCCCCATTATCCCTAATTATTGACTATGCTGAGTGGGGTTGATGGGCATTGTAGTTCAGCAACATCTGGAGAGCACCACATTGGCTACCCCTGGTCTATGGCAACCTGCCTTGAACTTATAATTATTTTTCCATTGTATTCTATCTCAAGATCACTATCAGAGTGTTCTGGAGGCCAGGTAATAACAACAGGACTACAACTGGCACCCGGAGTTAAGAAAAAATTGTTGAAATAATTGGACTGGAAATACAAATAGATACTATATGTTTATCTTGCAAAATTTGTGCCAGAATAATCAATTAAATATACTGCAATTAAGTGTACAAACTGTTCATGGTACATCTGTTATAGCCGAGCCATAAAATCAATGTAATATTTTTGATACAACATCTCTTGAGATATAATGGGTGGCAGTCCCCCCACCCCAACAAATCAGTGATTCAGGAAATCATATTCCCCCATCTGTTGGCTTGGAAGTGAAGGCAAAGCAGTGGCTATGAATGTCCCTGTGTTAAACAGATGCTTCCCTCCCTATAGGGACTCTGATGTTTAATGAGAGATATACTATTATAATTAAGCTCATCTCATCTGCTGTTAACTAAGAGCACATTCATGGGATTAATTTACTGCCTCTTACCATCAAAAAGAAAATAAAAAGAAGATGTTTATAATTTTACAATTGCAAAAATTTTGCCACATGCAAAATTGGGCTACTAATGTTACTTTGCTTACTTTATGTGAAGCATAGTTGCAAAAGTAATACCGTCTAATTACCTCTATAATAAAACATGCACATTGTAAACTATTTGCATTACTGAGCACAAAAGAAAATTTGCAATAGAACGTCTGGTCTTGTACAATGGTACAATGTGTACCCACTTGTGATAAATAGCTTGATTAAGTCTTGTCTGTCTTACAGCAGGGGCCACAATAAAGATGAATGCTCTTTCTAAATAAAGTTCTGAATTTTCCTGTGAATATTGATTCAAAAGGTAGGATGCAGAGGATTGCCATGGGATACAGTGTAAATCCACATTTGTTTGTAACTAAGAGACCTTGGCTGTGTTAATCCAGGAGAAGACCTGAGCTAACCTATACCCTGGTTGGTTATAACTTGCAAAATGTCCAGCCAGCTTTGATTTTATCACCCTGATGATGTATTAGCACTTACATGTAGCAAGGCAGGCTGAAAATCAAGATGCTTAGGGACCAAAGCCAAGACAAACAGGGTCACCTGAACTTGCCTCATGCTTTCTGTAAAAGATTGCCACTTTCTATGACACATGGTGCCACAGAACATAGTGAATGACTACTATTTCAGAAGACTATTGATTTACAGGTCACTTTTAGGCTTGGTTATATGGAAACAAGACCCACTGAGTTCAATCTATCATGTCCAATGGAGATTACTCCTAAATAACCCCAGAAAGGATTACAGCTCTAGAAAGTGGGCTTGGCAAAATATGGATCAGAAAATGTGGCCACTCTATGGTGCACCCACTCTCACTCACCCACAGAGCCTAACAGAATTCATCTACCTATGTCATCATTCTGGGTTCTATGGGTTCATTTTCCTCTCTCTGCACCCCCAAATGTTTCAATTTGGCAGAAGGTCGATGGAGTAGAAATTAAAATACATATGGTCCTTTGGGAAATACCTGTTATAGCACTATAACATTTACTGGTTGGTGGAATGAGGGAATGGAAGTAGTTTGCAGTTGATGGGTGAAATAAAACGCAGAGACATCAGCTTGGGTTGAACAAGGGCCACTTTATTTAAATTACAATAAACAAAATCCCCAATTTAAAGTGACCTGCAGAGGGAAACCTAGGTGCGGGAACTGTCTATAAGCAATCAGCTTAACATGCAGCTCTCGGGCGACCAGCCCCTGCTGGGGCAAGGGCAAGCCCATCTGCTTACCCTTTACCCCGGCCACACCTTGTAGGTGAGTAGGGGGGCCTTCCCATGTCATCCCCACCGGGGACCGTATAATCCCTGGGTAGATGAGGATAAATTGGCCCCAGAAGCAGCCCATATCCTGCTGTAGAGCCGTAAAGCCCTGAGAGACAGGCCCTCCGGAACCGCCAATCACCTCCAAAGGTGCCTAAGGGGGCCACCTAGCTGTCCTTACCTATTTCCCTTCCCGCACCTTCCCGCCACAAAAGGGGGACAAATCTCTATTTAGTCCCCCTTTACCCCACTGCCGAGAAGCACCTCTCGCAGACATCTCTGCAGGTCTCCCAAAAATAAGTCGTTACCTGTGTCTGACAGGTGAACGCCATTGGCCCTGTATAGTTCACCCTTCTGTTGCTGAATTTGGGGATGTGGAATGACCACCCCCCTTGCCCAAGAAGAGGCAACCGAATCTGCTGGTTGACCTTCTTCCTTGCTCGCTCAATCCCAGCTGGGTTCCAAACATCACGCCACACCTGGCGTGGAAGCATGTCTGACCACATCAGACACACGCAAGGCCAATGCTGCCTTATCGCTTGCATGTCCTTACATGCCTGCACGCTGAGGGCCTTGCCCTTCATCAAACCAAGGTCATTACCACCAAGGTGGATGACCAGCACTTGCGGAATTGTCCGCACCAAACCTTGCCGGAACAGAGCGGGTAGGAGCCCCTCCCAACGCATTCCTCGCCGGCCAAGCCATTGTACCGCAGCCCATCTACTGAGGCCCAACTGCGAGCCCATGCTCGACTTCGCTGCCCTCCTGGCTGCCCAGAAGACCATGCTGTGGCCGCATATAAGGATCTGCGTCTGCTCCGTCCCCGTCCAGCAACCTGCCGAAACAAATAAAAGGTGTTAGGCTTCCGCATTCCCACCCTCTAGAAGGGGCGAATGTAGCCCTTATATGCGTCAGAGGACCAACGTCCCACGGCCTGTACTATCGCCTGGGGAAAACCAAAATCAGCTGCCGTAGAAGCAGCTCCTATTCGGAATGAGTGTGTTCCGAATTGTGAGGCATCGTAGCCCATCCTTTGTAGTGCTAGTTTCGTTAATGCCCAAAACTGGTAAATAGAAAGAGGATCCATACTCACATGGGTAAATAAATAGCCTTCAGCTGTTCCCCTGGTTCTTAAGAAATCAGTTAAGGCCCGTACCGGGCAGAGGTGAGGCTCTGATGATGGGGCCAAGCGCACCTGTCTCCCCTTACCTGTTTGGTCTGTCTTAGACCACCTCAAAGTGATACAAGCGCAGCCTCCTTCTATGGAGACATCCGCAAACTGGAGGGCACGTCGAGACGTGTCATGTTTAGAGCCTGCCACCACCTCACCTATCCGAAACGCTCCAAAAAACAGCGTGAAGGCTACTGCCTGGAATAGCTTGGCCTCATAACTAGTAGAACAGACCATTTTCCACTGGTTAACCATCCCTATTATAATATCCAGTGAGAAAGGTCGACAGGAATCAGGTGTGGCAGGGTGTTCTTTAGCCCACCCAGCCAACATGCGGCGGACCCTAAAGTCCCCGGTATGATCCTGAAAACCACCTGCCTTTGCTAAAAAGGCAAGCCCTGCCAGCTTACCTTGCAGTGTTCGGACTGACAGGCCCCGTTTCCTGCAGTCCACCAGGAATTCAAGCAGGTGGCTCACCGGAATAGGCCACTCTGGCACATGGCCTTTGGAGGCCCAGAAGTCCTGCATATCCCTACCTGCTCTCTGGTAACTGGTGAGCGTACTGGGGGCAATGGAAAGGCTTATGGCCCTCTCTGACTCTGCTCTCCAATCTCCCATAGCGCAGGGGGCACGGCTTCCGGCTGAGCCCTGGCCAGCGGCGCCAACTGCCGGAAACAGTCCATCTGGTTCCGTGACAGAGCATCAGCAACACTATTGTCAATGCCAGGAACGTGCCGTGCCCGAAAAAGAATATTGAAACGCAGGCACTGGAGAACAAAAGAATGGACCAGACCCATAACCCTGGCATTCCTGGATGTGATGGAATTGATAACATGTACTGTAGCCATGTTATCACACCAGAAGTGGACCGTGGAGTTCTGCAACTCCACTGCCCACAAATAGACTGCTACCACTATAGGGAAAAATTCCAAAAAGGTCAGATCCTTGTCTAGACCCTCTTGAACCCAAGTCTGTGGCCATTGTCCCTTACACCAGGAAGATCCAAAGACTACCCCAAAGCCATAACCCCCAGACGCATCGGAGTGGACCTGTAACTCGGCCTCCAGGAGCCGATCCTGCCTCCAGAAGGATGTTCCATTGAAATCCTGTAGAAAGGAGGACCACACAGCCAGGGCGGCGCGTAAAGCCGCTGTAACCCTAAATCGATGTTGGGGTCGTAAGAGCCCCACCATGGCCTCATATACACGCCTCAGAAATGCTCTGCCTGGTGCTATGACCCTGCATGCAAAATTAAGGTGCCCTGCTAGCTCCTGGAGGGTGGAGAGGAAAACTTTCCTCGCCCTTATAACTTCATTTATCTTGTTATGGAGGATTAGCAGCTTGTTCTGGGGTAGCCTACAGCATTGCTGCTCAGAATCAATTTCGATGCCTAAAAAGGTCAAAACTGGAGCAGGTCCCTCCGTCTTTTCTATGGCTAGAGGAACCCCCAGTTCTTCGGCCAAATCCTGAAACTGGCCCATTAAGTGTAGGCATTCGCCTGTACCAGCTCCACCCGCAAATAGAAAATCATCCAGATAATGAACGACAGCAGTCCTGCCCGTCCTATGTTTGATTGCCCATTCTAAAAAAGTGCTGAAGCGCTCAAAAACTGCACAAGAGATTGAACATCCCATTCAAGGCGCGGTCCACATAGAATTTGTTGGCGAAACTAAAGCCCAGCAGGTCAAAATCTGCTGGGTGGACGGGCAGTAGTCGGAAAGCTGACTTAATGTCACACTTGCCCATTAATGCTCCTATACCGCACGCACGAACCATGCGCACGGCAGAGTCGAATGATGTGTAGTGGACCGTACATAGACTGTCAGGAATGAAGTCATTAACTGAGTGTCCACGCGGGTGGGACAAGTGGTGAATAAGCCTATACTCCCCTGCCACCTTTTTGGGTACTATCCCTAATGGGGATACTTGAAGGTTTGGGAGAGGGGGTGATTGGAACGGCCCAAGCACCCGCCCTGCCTGCACCTCTTTGTAGATTTTCATGCGCACTATTGCCTCCTTACCTATGACAGATTTTAAATTTTGGGACATGTAAGAAACCCTAGGACCGTTGTAGGGAATTCGGAAGCCTGACAAAAAACCATTAAAAAGAAAACCGGCATCTCCAGCTACTGGATAAACGGCTAACAAGCCCTGTAAAACATGTAACCTAATTGGGGAGGGGCCCTTTTCCTTGATTAGCCCCAGGTGGGGGCTGTTTTCTGCCCCACTGCTGGTCCCTGCCGCCTCCTCTGTACGACCTGCCTCTGTTGCAGGTGGTGGAAGGGTGTGAGGCTCCACAAATCGCACAATCGTGTCGGAAACAACACGGGTTGCGATTGCAGGTTCTACGGGCATTGAAATCCCAGCATAGCAGCCGTTGTTGAACCCCTTGCCCCGCATTAAAGTGGGGAAGGGTGGTGGTCGACTGCCTGCTTATAAGATGCCCACTATCACACCTATCTCCTGTCATGGCACGGGCTGCAGTCATAAACTGCAGCCATAGCTCGGGTTCCTTCTTGTTCCATGAAAGGGTCACATCGCACGCTGCCCGCATACGAAATGCTTCTTCATAAGAAAGCCATGCCAGACCAGAGAATTCTACATACGCTCTGTATATTATGTCTAGATATTTAAAGAGAGACAATGCCCTTTGAGGCTGTCTCTCAATCAGCACTCCTGCGTATATCAAATACGCTGGTAGCCAATTAGCCCAGGTGCGGTCTATCCTCCTGCGCCTGGGCCTGTCTATGTCAGTCTCATTCTCCTTATCTTTGTCCCTTTTGGGTAGCTCCCTATAAAGTAGCGAAAAGACATCCACATACTCTCCTCTCCAAATTTTTTCTTTTGTTGAAGGGAGCAGGTGGAAACCCAAGGTGACAGATGTATTCCCAAAAGGAATAGCATTACTTGCCACCGACCCTAGAGGGTCTGAATTAGTACAGGGACTTGTAGTCATGAGTGTCTGCATCTGTGCAGCAGCTAGAGCCGCTGTTGGAGCCGACCCCTCATGTGGCACAGCTGTTGTCATCACCTGTCCATTGCCTGCATGCTGCCAAATTTGGCTGCATGCAGCCTGGAGCGGCGGTTGAGGTACACTTTGAGGAGGCCAACCCAAGCTTGAAAACCCAGAAGCCTGAGCAGACCAGGCAGACTCACCCGCTCCTACCAGCTGCCCCGTCAGAGATGATGTCATGCCAGCCTGGGGTGTAGCCATCTCACCGCCAGTCCCCATTGCCGCTGTTGGAGCAGGAGGAGCCGTCATTCCCTCGCTCACCATCTGTGTGGAATCAGGAGGGGTTTCGAGCACCTCAAGCCTGGCCAAAATCAATGCAAGGACATCACGGTTAGACCCTTGCTGTTGCCCCTTACGTGTGCCACCCTGAGCATTAGCGTTAGCTCGCTTTGGCCTGGTAACCCCCCCAGTGGAAGTTCCAGGAGTAGCAGCTTCCTTTGAAGCAGCTGGAGTAGACCTGGGCGCAGGGGTTGGCATCACCCTCCCCCGCTGTTCTAAAGCCTCAAGGCGCGATAATATGGCAGCCCATGGAGGTGCCTCCTCCTCATCCGAGGAGCCAGGCGCCGGGGTAGGGCGTTTTTGCGGAGGCCTGTGAGCTCTCCCCTTACCTTTTGCCCCCCCTTTTCCTTTTTTGGATGGCATGACAATTGTATCAATTTATAAACAATTTCAAAATTATTATTATTATTATCAGATCTTACTGGATAACAATGTAATATTATAAACAATTTATGTTATAGACAAGGTATATATTCAAAGTGGGTGTGATCTTGCTTAACTAGCTGCCAAGAACTTTGAATATTCAAAGCTCAGCCGCCCTTATTAACTGGCTATAGAAATAGCCTTAATGTAATCTTGTTTTAACTGGCTATGCAGAATAGCCTTGGAAGCGGGGGGGGGGCGGCACGAGGCTCTGTGAGCCTTTGTAATGTCTTGTTACAGCTGCCGCCGCTTCACCAGCTCTCCTAATCTTGTTTTAACTGGCTATGTAGAATAGCCTTGGAAGCGGCTTGCCTCCCTCCCCCTCCCTTCGTGGGGGGGGCGGCACGAGGCTCGGCGAGCCCTTTTTTTTTTTTTTAAAGGCTGCTGCCGCTTCACCAGCTCTCCTTCATGAATTCGCGGGTCCTAACGGGCCCGATCCAGCACCTGAATGGCGGGAGGCCAGCAATACTGCCTGTATTGCCACAAAATCGGCGCCTCAAAATGGCGCCGATCACGTCGTTCACGCGGTCAAAATGGCCACCGCTGATCTTCTCCAGCTCAGTCTGTCTGCCAGCTGTTCCAACGTCGCCGCGCAGCAAAGGAAGGAGGTAGGAGGGGCGGCGGGACTTAAATAGTCCTGCAAGCTCCGCCCTTCCTGCTATGCGTCGCGCTTTTGTCATAAGCGCGACGCGCGACGTTGCCTCCATTGAAGATGGAGGCAGCGTCTTCACCCCCCATCTGCAACCTTGCCCCGCTCGTCAGTTGCACGGCGAGCGGGGCGTCATGTGTCTATAGACAGAGAACTTTCCTCAGTCTGAACACATCCTGTCATTGGTGTGTGGAGGGAAAAAATGCAATCACTCTTCAAAAGACAGCAACATGCATGCGGCAACAGTTAGGGCAAAAGCTGGGCTTTTTTAGCTACTTGAAATGACTATTGCCTATAGAAAAAAAACCACAATATTTTTAAGGCACTTTCAGAACATTCTGTAAAATTTAAAAAAAACACGTTGAAATGCAGATTCTGAGACAGAACTACATTTAGATCTGCACATTCATATAGGGAGTGCAGATCATGTGATTTCACTTCAAGGAACAGTTCCAATTAATTCCTCAAGCATCCCTACCAAATTGCAACAGTTTGGTCTGGATGTAACCAAAGCATATGTTATAATGGCCAGATCTGTTCCAGATCCAGTAGCTCAGTATTTTGGGTCCCCAGATGTTGTTGGACTACAACTCCCATCATCCCTGTCCATTGGCTAAGCTGGCTGAGACATGATGAGAACTGTACTCCAACAATATCTGGGGACCCAAAGTTGAAGATGACTGCATCAGCTGAAACTGTGAAAATGCACTCTAGATCACAGTCACACACAGCCCTTCCAGGATCAGCTCTACTCCCAGGCTGCCCAATCTTTCAGGAGTCCTATCCCATCCAGAACAGCTTGAATTCTCAGATTAGCTTTCCTACTTATCCAAAACATCTCTGTCTTGTCTGCATTAAGTCTGGATGGGAAGATGCACATTCTCAACAACATTTCAATATATTAATGAGTATACCAGCTTACAGCATGCAGTATGGAGAGTGATACACAGTCAGATTACATTATAATGCACACTGCAGTGTGGATATGCATGGGATGCACATCTGCTCTCAATTCATATCCCTCTGACACTCACAGGAAATCTGTTACACACATGGACTCATTGTTTGTAGGGTTCTTGTGATATTGTGCAGATGTGGAAAGTGCACACACACCAATTGGCCATGCTTTTGTTCCCAATTCTATGCATAGAACTATCATGAAGCAAAAATCAGGGTAGAGGTGTGCCTTCCCTCTACATACACAAAATATTCACAAACATGAATTAGTGGGGGGGGTAACCAGTCAACTTTGAAAACATATCACGAATGGGGGTTGCGGGAGCTTAGATATACTTAATTATCCATATTTTTAAAAATAGCATCCTGCTTCGGTCAAAGTCACATAATCCACCTACTGATTGCTACAAGCCACTTTATAAAGAAACACGGAAAAACCAAATTCATTTTTAAAATCTGAAGGTCTATTTGTTACTTAATATAAGTTGTTTATAAAGAATCCCTTTTTTTCAGAGACAAGAGAGAGAAAGCGCTGATTAAATATCCACACCATATTCAGAAGTTGCATATAAATTATAATCACCCAAATTAGTGCTAATGTTACTTAAATGCTGACCTGACAGAAATAAAAATGCTGGTCATAATGTTTTTCTGCTACACTATTAAAGCAATAAACATTTTCCAATTTTCAATATGAGATGTGATTCACTAATCTAGAAAATTAGATTTCTGCAAGAACATAGATTATATTTGCCAAATGCCAAAAAACTATGAGTCTCTTTTTGTTATACCTTTCTGTATAAGAGAATAATGCAGGAGAATTTAATATAAAAAGGTATTATTCACTCATTCAAGAATGGGTTTGTGATGCCCTTCCCTGGCTCTCCCTGTCAGGTTCCTACCTGCTCGTGGTTACTGCCTGTCTCTAGGCACCACCAGGGACTCCACCAGTCCAGACTGTCCTTTTTTATGGTTTCTCTCCCCGCTCTAGCACAGATCTCAACAGATCCCCCTGCTAGGCAGCACCACCAGTCATGTCCTATAACCAGTAGTCCCAGAGACTCGGCCTGAGTCTCCCTCAATTAGGTTACCTCTGTGACTGCGTGCTTAAGCTGTCCCAATCCCTTTGATTTACTCAGACTGCTTATAATTCTGGTTTGCTCTGAATACTTGTGGTGTTATATTCTTCCCTTCACCCGCTGCCACCATTTGCTACAGTTCAGCCTTGGTATTTACCTTACCCTCCCTTCTGGTCTGTGAAACCCCAGCCAAGGATCAGGCCTTTGGTAAACCAAAAGTATTTATTGAATAACAAAGATAACAAGATTTCTTTAAAAGGCACTTAAGCATATGGTTGCATCTATTCCTGAGGTACTGGTCTTAGTATTAATCCGAACTCCACCCTCTCCTCACATCCACCAACTCTCCACACAATCTCCTCTCAAAACCCACCAAAACAACCCACTAACATTCACCACCACCCACACAGATTTACCTGACCTCCTTCCATTTATACTGTCAGCCATTTTAAACATTCAGCCAATCATCCAACATTCTACTGCCCATTCACTCCCCCTTCCTCTTTCATTCTACTTACCATGTATCTCCTATACAAACAGCACTTACCCTATTTACACTAATAAAGGAACATCACATGGTTCTATGAAATTTTCTTTTCATGTTGAAGACTCCTTACTGGATCCCCCCCCCAGAACATTGCATATAACGCAAAGAAAACTGTTCAGACTGTTTTTTGTCTGACGCCTGTACCAGGAGTGGGGCAGTGGAATCCACTCTGGGTTTTAGTCTGAATGTTCAAGAAGCCATCCAAGGTGCTGAACCTATTTTGGGAATAGGTTTAAGCATCTTGGACAGCTCATTGAAAGTTTGGACTAAAACCCAGAGCAGATTCCACTGCCTCAGTGACTTGGAGCCACCAGCCACCACTGGTCTGGACAGAGGGAGTTGTGCAGGAAGCCCCAAGGTTGAATGTCTTTATGGGGCATAACAAGACAAATCAACTAAGATCCATGGGTTGTGTCCAATACTGCTATTATGCTCAGCTCATGCAACAGTCTTCTGCTTGTGCAACAGGACTTCCTCTCTCTCTTTTTCACTTACAACTCCCTATGCATCTCCAAAATCTGATCCAAAGGGTTGGGGGGTGTTCCAGAGCAGATTCTGGGGAACAAATGGGGAGGAGAGGAATGGGGAAGTCCTGCTGCCTGAGTGGAACTCTGCTTACACAATATTGCATACATCCTTATGATTGGATCTACTGTCACTTTACATTTTAGTAAATAGCAACTGTGAGAGTGGTCTGATTGGGATTAGTGCTACAGCTCTAGGGGCACAGAAGTTAATGTGATGTTCCTGTATTAATGTATATATGGTAAGTGCTGTTTGTATAGAAGATACATGGTAAGTGGAATGAAAGAGGGGGGGAGTAAATGAGCAGTAGAATGCTGGATGATTGGCTGAGTGTTTGGATGGCTGAGAGTATAAATGGAAGGATGACAGTTGAATCTGGGTGGATGTGAGTGGGTTGTTTTGGTGGAGTTTGGAGGTGGGTGTGAGTTGGTGTATGTCAGGAGAGTGTGGAGAAAGAGGGAGGTGGAGTTCGGATTAGTAATAAGTCAAATATCACAGTAATAGATGAAACCATAAGCTTGTAGATCATTATCAAAGTTATCTTGTTATTAATGTTATTTAATAAATACTATTTTGGTTTACCGAAGGCCTGATCCTTGGCTGGGGTTTCACAGACCAGAAGGGAGGGTAAGGTAATAACCAAGGCTGAAGGGAAACAGTAACAAATGGTGGCAGCGGTGAAGAGGAGAAGATAACATTATAAGTATCCAGAGCAACCCCGAGTTATGAGTTATCTGCATTGATACAAGGGGGTTGGGAACAGCATAGGCACGCAGTCACGAATGTAACCGGATAGAGAGACTCAGGCAAGGTCTCTGGGAACATTGGTTGTAGAACGTGACTGGTGGTGCTGCCTAGCAGGGGGATCTGGTGAGGTCTGTGCTAGAGCGGAGAGAGAAACCATAAAAAAGGACAGTCCGGACTGGTGGAGTCCCTGGTGGTGCCTAGTGACAGGCAGTAGCCACGAGCAGGTAGGAACCTGACAGGGAGAGCCAGGGAAGGGCGTCACAGTTAACCCTTTCCCTAATCCCATTATCTCTTTACATTTTAGCAAATAACTGTTTTGGGCTAGGATCTGATTGGGATCAGGACTACAATCCTTCCCATATTATGAAGCTCCCCAGTAGAAGAAATTTAACATGCTACACAATATATGTATTTATTCGTATTAAGCATATACTTCCCCTACTGAGGCAAATAAGGGGGTGAGGCTTGAAGGGGGTGATTTGCACCTATATAATGGGGAATGGAGGAAATCATTTTTTAAAAAATTAAATTTAAAATTTAAATTTTGACCACAGCACCATGGTCTAAATCTGAATGCCTTCCAATTGTGGCTGCTAAATTAAAAAGAAATAGAAATCCAGTCACAGATGTCTATCATAATATCTAAGCTTCTCTCAGACTCTAGTACAGAGGTAACTGTGCTGGACTTAAGCTCCAACTCCTATCAGCCTCAGCCACCATGGCTAATGGTAAGGAATGGTGAGTAGTGTCCAATGACATCTGGAGGGACCCATGTTGGCTAGCCCTGCTATACCAAGCTGACAGTTGCTGAACCAGCCAATAAGGGGAAGTTCAGAGGT
Organism: Rhineura floridana; assembly: GCF_030035675.1. Lineage (NCBI taxonomy): Eukaryota > Metazoa > Chordata > Lepidosauria > Squamata > Rhineuridae > Rhineura > Rhineura floridana. The sequence continues at coordinate 76,238,523 of NC_084486.1, read as the reverse complement.
GCTCCAAAACATTGCAAACCAGTGAGTTGTGGAGCAGCTAAGCTAAAAGCTTCCTAGAATGGATGTCCCCGAACATTCAAATCTGATTTTGATCTAAGTTTAGATGGCTACTGTATGATGATTGTGCTACCTCACACTCCTATTCCTTACACGGGGTTCACTCTAATATGGTTTTCCATATTGGCTAATCATTTGGGGATATTTGAGGCACGAGGATCCTGACTTCAGCACGGAGTAGGTACCTTCAGCCCTTTCTGTTCCCTATCTTTACCTGATGATTCTGATTCATAAGATTTGCTTTAACAGCAAAATACATTCTCAGGGGAAATAATTTGTATTGATGTTGTTAGGTCCAAACTTAACACATGAGCCGTCTCTGTCTCCTCAACTCACATTCACCCGGGAGGGGTGCAGAGATGAGGGCAATTTTAACCCACTATCAGAGATCAAGTAAGTGCAACACAATTCCTTTGCAAAGGGGAACCCAATACTTACAAGCCAAAGGCAGGTCAGCGTGGGAACCCATTTTATTGATAGGTCAGAGAATATATAGCCTTTACCCCGAAAAGTTACAATATTGGGGAGCAGCGTCATAAACTACAATGAAACATTTCATTGTCACCATACCCTAAAAAAATGTAAAGGAGGTGAAGGGGTGCAGAGGAAGAACATAAGTAGAAACATCAAAATATCTTTTAGACTATGGGTCTGCGTATTTCACATGTCCTTGAGATAAGCGCTCTGCGACTATGGGAACAAAAGAGATACTGAGCAGGAGCCCCTAGCTGCAACCAGGCGCCCCTCAAGTGACGACAGATTAATATTGCTAGACTTACATGAGAAGATTGTGGGGTAGTTGGGGAGCTTTAACATTTCTATACATGTTATGATTTGCAACTATAAGCGAAGCAATCAACTTCAGTGTGATACAAGATGAAAAGGGAATAGTGGGCAGGGAAATCTCCAGCTTAAACTGGCTTTTATTCTTTGAGCCACTGAAATGAGAAAGGGTCAGGTCACCAGGAAATATACCGACATTTTATATCGAAAGTCAATTAGAAGCCACTCTGGTGCTACTCCTAATATTGCTTGTGTCACTTTAAGCAAGACAGAAGGCATAACCAAAATGTTAAATGCACCTTTAAAATTTTTACCTAACAGTCCCCCCTTTCAGCCCTGAGAGAATAACTATTCTCTCAGGTAGCTGGATTCCCTTGATTTGTGTCCCACAATGGTCTTAGAGCCATTTCCGTGAAAGTCGGTTGCAGCTTTCGGGAGACGGAAGACATCAGCCTATGCAGACATGTAGATGCAAGTTGTATCAACGAGAGAGGAAGTTCTAAGCTTAATGGACAATATAAAAACTGACAAATCACCGGACCCGGATGGCATCCACCCGAGAGTTCTCAAAGAACTCAAATGTGAAATTGCTGATCTGCTAACTAAAATATGTAACTTGTCCCTTGGGTCCTCCTCCGTGCCTGAGGACTGGAAAGTGGCAAATGTAACGCCAATCTTCAAAAAGGGATCCAGAGGGGATCCCGGAAATTACAGGCCAGTTAGCTTAACTTCTGTCCCTGGAAAACTGGTAGAAAGTATTATTAAAGCTAGATTAACTAAGCACATAGAAGAACAAGCCTTGCTGAAGCAGAGCCAGCATGGCTTCTGCAAGGGAAAGTCCTGTCTCAGTAACCTATTAGAATTCTTTGAGAGTGTCAACAAGCATATAGATAGAGGTGATCCAGTGGACATAGTGTACTTAGACTTTCAAAAAGCATTTGACAAGGTACCTCACCAAAGGCTTCTGAGGAAGCTTAGCAGTCATGGAATAAGAGGAGAGGTCCTCTTGTGGATAAGGAATTGGTTAAGAAGCAGAAAGCAGAGAGTAGGAATAAACAGACAGTTCTCCCAATGGAGGGCTGTAGAAAGTGGAGTCCCTCAAGGATCGGTATTGGGACCTGTACTTTTCAACTTGTTCATTAATGACCTAGAATTAGGAGTGAGCAGTGAAGTGGCCAAGTTTGCTGACGACACTAAATTGTTCAGGGTTGTTAAAACAAAAAGGGATTGCGAAGAGCTCCAAAAAGACCTCTCCAAACTGAGTGAATGGGCAGAAAAATGGCAAATGCAATTCAATATAAACAAGTGTAGAATTATGCATATTGGAGCAAAAAATCTTAATTTCACATACACGCTCATGGGGTCTGAACTGGCGGTGACCGACCAGGAGAGAGACCTCGGGGTTGTAGTGGACAGCACGATGAAAATGTCGACCCAGTGTGCGGCAGCTGTGAAAAAGGCAAATTCCATGCCAGCGATAATTAGGAAAGGTATTGAAAATAAAACAGCCGATATCATAATGCCGTTGTATAAATCTATGGTGCGGCCGCATTTGGAATACTGTGTACAGTTCTGGTCGCCTCATCTCAAAAAGGATATTATAGAGTTGGAAAAGATTCAGAAGAGGGCAACCAGAATGATCAAGGGGATGGAGCGACTCCCTTACGAGGAAAGGTTGCAGCATTTGGGGCTTTTTAGTTTAGAGAAAAGGCGGGTCAGAGGAGACATGATAGAAGTGTATAAAATTATGCATGGCATTGAGAAAGTGGATAGAGAAAAGTTCTTCTCCCTCTCTCATAATACTAGAACTCGTGGACATTCAAAGAAGCTGAATGTTGGAAGATTCAGGACAGACAAAAGGAAGTACTTCTTTACTCAGCGCATAGTTAAACTATGGAATTTGCTCCCACAAGATGCAGTAATGGCCACCAGCTTGGATGGCTTTAAAAGAAGATTAGACAAATTCATGGAGGACAGGGCTATCAATGGCTACTAACCATGATGGCTGTGCTCTGCCACCCTAGTCAGAGGCAGCATGCTTCTGAAAACCAGTTGCTGGAAGCCCCAGGAGGGGACAGTGTTCTTGCACTCGGGTCCTGCTTGCGGGGTTCCCCCAGGCACCTGGTTGGCCACTGTGAGAACAGGATGCTGGACTAGATGGGCCACTGGCCTGATCCAGCAGGCTCTTCTTATGTTCTTATGTTCTTAAGTTTGGGATACATTGCAAACAGCAACAGCCAGTGATTAATAACACTATAACTAGAACAATATAAAACAAGATCTTGTGCCAATCAGGCCATGCCAAAAACCAGTCCGAAAGGCTGGAGAAAAGGGAGAAATTGCCGATGCGTTCCACCTCCTGATATATCTTCCCGATATCATTAATGTGTTTAATGACATCAGCCTTACTGTCCGTGATGTGGGTACAACACTCACTCCCGATCAACGAGCAACTCCCCCTGCTGGCACTTAATAAAAAATCCAAGGCTAACCGGTTCTGCAAAACTACAGTTCTAATTTGCCCCTGTTCGTTAGTGAGATCTGAGAAGGAAATGACAGAATCATTCATAAAGCGTTCAAATGCTTGGGAAAGCTCTACAAGCTCCTGGTATGTTTTAGCGGCCCCATACATGGGGAAAAGGCCTCTCAGTACCGCCTCCCCAGTGCTCCTTCTGTTTCTCCGCCTGAATGTCGGCAACGAGGAAGAAACCCGGAGCCCTGGAACTACCCTTCCCAAGGTGCAAGTACAAGGACCTACTGTTGGCAGTCTTCTTACCGCTAAGTGTCCACAGAGCCACCAGAGTCCGGCTGGGGTTAGGTGATCCACTAAGTCAGTTAGAAAGGGTGCCAAGTGGTGTTCTGAGAAGGTAAGCTGTAACAACTGCTGCCAGATGGCTAACCATGTTATGCCTTCTGCTGAGTGTGTTTTATTTTGGAAAGTCCAGTTTCCCGGGCCCGTTGAGAAGATCAAACCCTCACATGACATCCCTCCGGTCACTTGTCTCCCGCTGCTAACACAAACTGAACTGGCGATGGGCCCGCTAAGGATCAGCCCTCCCTCTATCTCCTGGGAACTGGAATGTGAAACAAAGGAAACATATTCTTTAAGTGGCAGAGGGGCCCCTGTTAAGGGGACTCCAGCCCGGCCATGCGGCGGTGTGTGTGCACAGACATAACACATACCCTTCTTGGGAGCTGTTTCCTCCAACAAAGCCACAAAAGCGTTTCCATCCCACCCGTCACCTATAACTTTGGCTGTTGTTTGTTGTGAAACCCTCTGCGTTTTAATTCTTTGTTCCAACCATTCGTAGCAGGAGGGTTCACCTATGCCTACGCAGAATTTTTCTCTCCATTCGGTATTTATCTGGAAGGAAAGCATGTTATATTCTTGTCTTATGGTTTTTACATCAAGATTCAGGGGGCGTCCATAATTGGGCAAGGGGCGGTATTTTCGGCATCGCAACGCCAATCTCAGGGGCCATTCCATTTCTACCCGGGTGCGGTGAACTGTCCATTTACCCGTGTAATTATGTTGTAAGATTATCGCTGCCTTTTGACATAGCCACCCTGCTATGTCTGCCTTCACCATTCCTTCCGTTATTTGCTCCATATCATACAAAAATGGGTCCAGGCAGTCCTTGGTTTTAGGTACTATTCGTCCAAAGTCTTTCAGTATGTAATAGTCAGCATTGTTACATATTTTAACATCTGGGGGGCAGCAAATAGTCAGTGTATAGGGAATTATCATAAGGACAATGCACAAGAATAAAAGTGCTGTTGGGGGGTGTTGAATCATATCTGTACAGGCAGAACTCTGTTGCTATGAAGTCACTCCAGATCTTCGTTCTGAAAAGGGAGTTGAGCTGGTTGCCACTGTCCTGTTTCCTCGCTTCTCTGCAGGCACAGCTTGGGAACCAGGGGAGGCGTAGGCGTAGTCACAACGGCTGGTTTTACGTGGGAATGATGTATCCACGATTTACACCCTTCCAGAAAGACAGCCGCTTGTGTGGATAAAAGGACCTGATGTGGCCCCGTGTAGCGTGGTTGCAAAGAGTCGCCCCACACAAACTTCTTTGCCCAGACAAAGTCCCCTGGTTGGTACGGGTGTACTTGGTCCTCAAGGGGCACCGTTTTGGTGTATCCAGCGGCCTTCCACAGCTCTCGCACTTTGTTCTGCAAAGAAAGATACTGGGATACAGTTATATGATCCCCCCCCAATAGTGAAACATCCACACTTGGTAAAGACCCCCCTTTTGACGGGGGCCGTCCATACATCAATTCATATGGGGAAAGCCCCAAAACCCGCGTGGGGCATGTACGCAAATGGAAAAGAACAAGAGGAAGTACTTTAGGCCACCTTAACCCGGTCTCCTGAGTATACTTAGCCAATGCCATCTTAATTTCCCGGTTCCGTCTCTCGGTCGCCCCGGACAATTGTGGGTGGTACACAGTATGAAATAGGTGTTTGATGCCTAGTCCTTCTTCAATTCACGTTAGAATTTGTCCCGTGAAGTGTGTGCCTCGGTCGGAGTCTATAATTTCTGGAACTCCGAACCGTGGGATGATTTCTCTCAGTAATAGCCTTGCCACCGTTGTTGCAGTGGCATTTGCAGTTGGGAATGCCTCGATCCATGCCGTTAAGGGGCAGACCATGACCAATAGATGTTTCTTTCCCTCTGCTTTTGGGAGATCCACAAAGTCAATTTGAATGTGTAGAAATGGTGCTGCCGGTACAGGTCTACCCCCTTGCAGCGCCCTGTTTGGTAAGGCGGGGCCGTTTGCCTGGCACGTGTGGCATGCTTTCACTATTGCTACACAAATGGGTTGAATGCCCGGAGCATACCAGGAGCGTGTAATTGAGTCCACCAGCGCATGTGTTCCATAGTGACCTCCGTGGTCATGGAACCATTTTGCTGCCGTCTGGTACAGTGATCTAGGCAGACACGTTCTGCCATCGGGCATAATCCATAATTGCTGTTTCGATATCGCGCCCAACTCGGTCCATCGCTTCAACTCCTGTGGGGGTACTGAAACAGATACAGGTGGGACAAAAGCAGTAGTTACGAGGGCCAGCGTTGGCCAATTTAATGGAAGCAAGGCTGCTTGCCTTGCGCTTTGATCTGCCAAGGCATTTCCCAACGTCACTGGATCTTGCTCTTTTGTGTGTGCCTTACAGTGCACCACAGCCAGCTGAAGAGGTTCTAAAATAGTTTGCAACAATTTTTGCACTAGTTCTAAATGTTGAATGGGTTTTCCTCCCGCTGTTGTGAACCCTCTATATTTCCACAAGTGTATATGGCAATGAATTACCCCGAAAGCATACCTGCTATCCGTGAATATAGTCACTTTCTTTCCTGCCGATAGTTGGCATGCCCGTGCTAGAGCATAAATCTCCGCTGCTTGTGCTCCCCACCTTCCCGGGAGCGCAGTTGCCTCCAACACGTTCCATTGTGTTGTGATTGCGAAACCCGTATATCTTACCCCATTCTGGTAATAGGAACTGCCATCGGTGAAAAGAACAAGGTCCGGTTCCTGCAATGGCGCATCCGAAAGGTCTGGTCTTATTTGCAATGTGGATTGCAGGATTTGGACGCAATCATGATCCGGAAGGGGTGAGGGTAAATCGGGCAAAAGAATAGCTGGGTTTAACAGTCCACAACGCTCAAACTGCACGTTAGGATCTTCCAATAGTTCCGCTTCCAACTGTTGCTGTCTCTGTGCCGAAAAAGACCTGTGTCGTGCCTTTTCTCAGCAGTGCTGAGAGTGCGTGTGAAGTCCAAATGGTGGTGGAATGGCCAAGAGTCAATCCCTTCACTTTGGTCAAAAGTAAGGCAGCTGCTGTTAACGTGCGTGTGCATGTGGGGGTGCCCCGGGCTACGTTGTCAATTTGTTGTGAGTAAAAGGCTACTGGGAAGTGGCTGGGGCCATACATCTGTGTCAGAACCCCACTTGCAACCCCCGTTCTTTCATGTACAAACAGATGAAAGGGTCTGCTGTAATTTGGCGGTTTTAGGGACATTGAGGTTGCCACGCTCTGTTTCAATAATTCAAACGCTTTCTCATTGTCCTGGCTCCATTGAATTTTATCAGGAGCTTTATTTGCTGTGGGCATGTGTAGCGGTTTGCTTAACTCTCCACAGGATGGCAGCCACGGTCTGCAAAACCCAATCAGTCCCAAGAAACCTCTTAACTGTCTTTTTGTCTGGGGGAGTGGGCATTTCTGAATCGTGGAAACGCGCCCTGGGTCCATTTGTCGCCCATCTGGCGTTAGAATGAAACCCAAATATTTCACCCTGTCCGATAGTCACTGAATTTTCTTCGGGTCGATCTTGTAACCCCTCGAATAGAGATATAGCAGAAAAGCCTTACTGTCATCTCGCAGCGCCCCCTGGTGTTCATTCGCAATCAAGATGTCATCAACGTAAAGAACAAGAACGGAGCCCCGTTCTGGGGCGAACCCCTCAAGATCGTCCCGTAAACACTGGCTGAACACCCCGGGACTATCACAATACCCCATTGGAATTCTGGTCCATACAAAAGAGCATTGGTCCCACTCGAACCCGAACAAATGCTGCGAATCTGGGTGGAGAGGAATACTGAAAAAGGCATTTTTCAGATCAATTATGGTAAACCACTTCGCGTCCCATGGGATTTGACTGATGACAGTTACCGGATCGGGAACAACCATGTGTAAAGGGATCACATACCTGTTTACGGCCCTTAAGTCTTGACAAAATCTCCACCAAACCGGGTCTTCTGGTTTTTTCGGGATTTTCTTTATAGGCAGAATAGGCGTGTTGCAAGGGGTTTGCTGCGGTCGGATGACGCCTTTTGCAATAAAACCCTCAATGATGGGGCGTATCCCCTCCCGGGCTTCCAACGACAGAGGGTATTGAGCAACTCTCGGCGGTGGGAGGAAAGTCTTTACCTGTATTCTCACGGGGCTTACTGATCGAAGCAAACCCACATCTGTGTCCTCTATGCCCCAGAGGTCTGGCGGAAGGTCAATCAAATCTTCTGGCAAGCTGTGCTCTATATGTTTGTGTCTGGCTGCATTACCCATCGGAACTCCCAATATACTCAACAATAAACCCACCCCTTTGGGAGTGCAAGTTAAAGTGGCCTCCAGTTTACATAGCATATCCCTGCCCATTAAAGAAATGGGACAAGAAGCAGAATAAAGAAAAACATGGTTAAACATTTTGTCCTTATACCTTACTTGCAATGGTGATGTAAGACACATAGGCGTGGGGTTTCCATCAACCCCCATTGTCATTTTCACTTCATTACACAACCAATCTGAGTGCGCTATATTAACCAGGGAGTACGTAGCCCCTGTGTCCACCAAAAATGTTACTTCAAGTCCTTGTACAGTTAATGAGAGTTTAGGTTCCGAGGTGGAGAGAGAAAGGGAAAGAAAAGCTCCTGCCAGAGACATAAGGTTCATTAGTCCCACTGTCAACCCCTCCTGTTCCCTACTTAGTCATTGGTGGTTCACTTGCTGGCCGCCGTACTGGTCCCATGAAGCCGGCGTCTGCTGAGTGGCCGGCGGCGGTGGAGGTGGAAAATCAGCGGTTGAGCCTGTAAAGTCTGGGTAAGAGGAATTATTTTGTGGTGATTGCGTGTATTGCGTATTCCCTGTCCTCCACGGACAGTCCCGCTTAAAATGTGTGTAATCTCCGCACTGGAAACAAGCCCTGTTTCCCTGCCATGGCTGTCTTGCTTGTCCCCTGCCTCGCTGCTCTCCGGCCCTTGGCCCTCTTGGAAATCCTCACCCTCGGCCTCTGTAGCCTCTACTTGGCGGCTGGCCCCTCATCGCAAGAGCCAGCATTTCAAACTCCTCTTTCCTTTCTACTTTTTTCCTTGTCCTTGTCCCAGACAAAATCCGCAACCTCTAGGATCACAGCCACAGCTTCCCCCCCATCCGGGTCTGAAGTTAAGAAAGTAATCCCTCACCGCGGGCTGCGCCTGATGAACAAAACTGGCAATGAGGGTCGGGTGGTCCAGCACGTTCTCAGGGTTCAAATTAGTGTAACTGCGTGCTCCATCTAACAGGCACGACCAAAATTTTCTGGGAGGTTCACTGGCTTCTTGTTTTATTGCCATAAATTTAGCTTGGTTGGGGGGTTTCTGTGACATCCGTTCGAGGTGCGCCAAAATCCTATCCCTGTCAGCCTGCAATTGGGCACGGCGAGGCTGCGTCCAGTCTCCCGTTACCCACCTTGCAGCTGCCTGCGCCCTGTCTGACCAAGCCGTGTGTGCTGCTGCCTCTGCAGCCCATGCAGTTTCAATTGCCCACAATCTGCTACGTTCTTCTCCTGTCAACATTCTTCTCAACAAATGTTCCACGTCCGAGTACGTCGGATTGTGGCTTTCAAACAACCTGCCCAACAGTTCCCTGATCTTCCTTGGCTGTTCCCCAAAGGTCCCAGCCATTCTGCTCCATTCTTCGAGCTCCCATTCTAGCCAACTTCTTAGCTCAACCACCTCAGTACGCTGGATGCCCCCTTGGCCATCCACGTACGGTTGATCGCGCACCATCAGAGGAAACTCGGAAGCCTCTGCTGCTTTCCTGTCTCTTTCCTTTTTTCGCCTGCGTGTGTCCATGCCCCCAGAGGCCCCCTCCTCTTTTCCCTTTTCATCTGTTTCATCATCTGATCCAGATGAAAGGGTCCTAGCCTCTGGATTGGGATTCCCGCCCCCGGGAGCAGGGCGCAGATCTGGAGCCGAGGGAATTATAGAACGGCTCAAAACCACTCTCTTTTCTGATTCTTCATCAGTGAAATAACTAGGAGGGGGTTCCTCAATGGTCAAAGTTCTTACAGCCATTAAAGTGAGGCTGTCCCACTTTTGCGACCCTATTTTCCATAGGAGCCAAAATTCCAATTGATCTGGGTGCGTATCCCCAATCCGCCTCTGCACTCCCAACAACGGAGCGGCTTCAAAGGATCCACCCCTCGGCCATCGTTCACCCGGCACCAAAACTGCAGTCATCCGTGGCCACTCTTCCTCACAGAGCTCTATCATTTTTTTCTTTTTCAGTCCTCTCTTGCGCACTGGCAACTCTTCCTCTTCCCACAACATACACATTATTCCCAAAGGGCTGTCCTTTACCGGTACACTCCCTTTGTTTCCCATGATGTCTGATAAAGGTTTCCTCAACTGTGCTTTATCCCCGCAATGTCAAATCAACCCGCTTTCCTCGACAACTGAGAAAACTCTCTCGCGGCGCCTGTTGTCAAGATAAAAGGGGCGGAATGGCAATACGGGGGTCCGCACAAGGGATCCCGGACGAGCCCCCAATTGTTAGGTCCAAACTTAACACGCGAGCCGTCTCTGTCTCCTCAACTCGCATTCACCCGGAAGGGGTGCGGAGATGAGGGCAATTTTAACCCACTATCAGAGATCAAGTAAGCGCAACACAATTCCTTTGCAAAGGGGAACCCAATACTTACAAGCCAAAGGCAGGTCAGCATGGGAACCCGTTTTATTGATAGGTCAGAGAATATATAGCCTTTACCCCGAAAAGTTACAATATTGGGGAGCAGCGTCATAAACTACAACGAAACATTTCATTTTCACCATACCCTAAAAACATGTAAAGGAGGTGAAGGGGTGCAGAGGAAGAACATAAGTAGAAACATCAAAATATCTTTTAGACTATGGGTCTGCGTATTTCACATGTCCTTGAGATAAGCGCTCTGCGACTATGGGAACAAAAGAGATACTGAGCAGGAGCCCCTAGCTGCAACCAGGCGCCCCTCAAGTGACGACAGATTAATATTGCTAGACTTACATGAGAAGATTGTGGGGTAGTTGGGGAGCTTTAACATTTCTATACATGTTATGATTTGCAACTATAAGCGAAGCAATCACCTTCAGTGTGATACAAGATGAAAAGGGAATAGTGGGCAGGGAAATCTCCAGCTTAAACTGGCTTTTATTCTTTGAGCCACTGAAATGAGAAAGGGTCAGGTCACCAGGAAATATACCGACATTTTATATCGAAAGTCAATTAGAAGCCACTCTGGTGCTACTCCTAATATTGCTTGTGTCACTTTAAGCAAGACAGAAGGCATAACCAAAATGTTAAATGCACCTTTTAAATTTTTACCTAACAATGTTAGCTCCATATTAGTTATAAATAGTGAATGAATTAAATGGAAGAAACTTATCTTTGTGGTATATTCAACAGCAGTGCAAAAACTCAGGCTCTGAGGTATCCACTTACAGGACTACAAGGAACGTTTTGTTATATTTCAGTATGTGATTATATGAATGCTGTTTAGGGTTTTTATATGATTCCTTTTTCTGCACACAGATGCACACAGGCCTCCCCTGCTCATAGAATTATCTCTTTGTATAATTGGAGGTACTTAATAATTATGAACAATGTAATGTGCACATATGTAAAATCCTTCTGTTGAATGATAGGTGAAGGTGTTGATGGCAAAGGATTTCTTTTTGCACAGTTGAATCTGCGCTCATATTATGGGGGAGAGGAAAGGTAGGGACCCCATAATGAAATCCATACAATTTTAGTCAGATCATGTCGCCCTGTAGCTTTCTAAAGACAGTAACATTACTGCAAGGGAATCTTCCCACCCCTCCCAAATCAAGCACTGACTTAAACACCCACACAAGCTAGAGTTCTCTGTATTAAGGTGTGTGATGTTCTGCTTTAATAATGAGCATTCTCCATTTACTCTTATTGAAGTGAAAGAAGCAGCCTGTGATGTCCTTCCCCAGCACCACCTGTGAAACTTTCACTTTGTGGCTACTAGCAGACAGGAACGTCAGGTTTATTCTTACCCTTTACAGCACTAGCACCGATCTCAAAAGATCCCACTGCTAGGCAGCACCACCTGACACTCTGTAACCCTTTTAGCCAATAGACTATGCCTAGTCTCTGCCTGGCTATCTCGATACCTTGTGCCTATGGGTATAGGTAATTCCCAACCCCCCCTGCAGCCTCTTGACTCTGAAGCATACAGCCCTGGGTTTCTCTGTGGGACTGGATACACTTTCCTCCAATCTGCCGCTGCCACCATTCGATACAACTGTTCAGCCTTGGTTACTTTGCTGTTCCCCATGGTATGTGTTCCCAGCTGAAGGAATCAGGCTTATGTTTAACCAAGAAATATTTATTAAGAATTAGAAATAACAAGATTACTTAATTACTTTGTTGACAAGCTTATGGTTTCATATATGTTCTGACATTACTTCTCATTAATTGCCTCAGAACTCCGACTCACTCTCAACAACAACACCCACCTCCAAACACCACCAAAACCTCTCTTTCACCTCTCTCAACATCCACCTCCCCTGATTCAACTGTCATTCTTCCATTTATACTCCCAGCCATTCAAACGCTCAGCCAATCATCCAGCATTCTACTGCTCATGTACTCCCCCTCCTCTTTCACTCCACTTACCATATGTCTTCTATATAACCAGCACTTACCATATTTACAATATAAGCAGTCACACAGCCCTCGATGCACATCAGAACATATGGAGGGTGGATCATGGTGATAATAGTAATAACAACATTAATAAGAGCAATAACAAAAATAATGCTAAAAACAACAACAAAACTTAATCCACAGATGAAGTATGATAATTCACCATTGCTTAAACCAGCGGTGGAGGACCTGTGGTCCTCTAGACGTTGCTGTCTACCACCATCCCTGACCATTGACCATGCTGGATGGGGCTGATGGGATTTGGAAGAGAACAACATCTGGAGGGCCACAAGTTCCCCATCCCTGGCTTTAAAGATCAAACCATCTGATAGGTTTACAAAAGCAACTAGGACATATAAGCCCTTCCCTTCACCTGAGACTGTCCTCAGAGTAACAGGTAGTTCAGTTCAGTACCTTGCTGGAGAAATCATGAGACAAAAACTACAATGTATTAGCAACAGTCCAAAACTTTACTGTAAACCAGGGCTGGGAAATCTGAGGTCCTCCAGATGTTGGTGAACTCCAGCTCTTATCAACCCTAGCCAACATATCCAATGGTCAGGGACAAAATCTGAAGGACCACAAGTTGCCCAGCCCTGCTTTAAATATTTATGTAATAATTTACAGTAAAATATAGGAGATCACTGGCTATGTTTCCAGTCCATTCCCCATGATAGGAGGCAATGATTAAACATTCAACTTCCTAGTAGGTGTTCTTCCTTTGGATCAAAGAGCAATCAGACTATCTTACCATTTTTTTCCTCCTCACCACAGTGGTCTCCTTGGAGCTTTATCATTCAATATTAGAGAAATTAAATATGCTTTCAATTACAGCCCATTATTCATAGAAACCATTCATGCCTGAGTTAATGATATGTCATTCTTTAGATCCATATTCATACATTAGTGCTCCCCTCTGATTAACACTGAGATCAAGTCAATTAGAATATTCTATATGCAAACATAGAATATGTTTTCTTTGCTTTATTTCTGCTCCCCATTATACATATAATCCTGTATGCAAAGAGGATGCTCTATGAGGACATGTTTTCTATGCTTCCAGAAGATATTTTTATTTATTTTATTATTCAAAATTGATCCAGGTGTTCTGTTATAAAATCCTGCATTCTTTTCTTCTTAATATTGGAAGCAAAAGGGCAGATGGGACTGTCAGAATAGGCAATGTTGCTTTTGTAATTGTTTGAATTTTATTTATGCAACGCAACGCAGAGTCAGAAACAAAGACAATATCAGGTAAAATGTATCAGCTAAAATTTTACAACAGAAGACACCATTATCCAAACTGGTGATCTCCAGATGTTTTGGACTTCAGCTTTCATCAGCCCTAACTAGCACAGACAAAACATTAGTCAGATGCCCAAAACATCTGGAGGACACCATGTTGGAGAAGGCTGACTTACAGGACATTTTAAAAATACTCAAAACTTTTCCTTGATTTCCACCACCTGGCAACTGACAATTATATTTCTAAACAACAAAAAGACAATTGATAGGTGAACCTCATTGGAAAAGACTGAACTTCAACCTAGTCCAACATTCTGGCTCTGGGAGCCAAAAGCTTGTGGGATGTTTACAACAGGGCAGAAGGAAGACAACAGGGCCTTTTCAGTGTCTTCACCAACATCATAGAACACTTTGTCCTCTGAGGCATGGGTGGTCTCATCTCTGGCTACCTTTTACAGGTTGGTGAAGACATTTTTATTCTAGCAGCCATTTGCCTTCCCTAGTACCTTTATCTAAAGGTAGTGTTTTATCTGGGATCTCCAGATTTTTATTGAATGTATTGTTTGATATGGGATGGTGATTCTAAAGAGCTAAGTCCCCCTGTGTAGTATACAGGCACTAGGAGGATAGGAAAGAAATTTCTAAATAAATAAATATCCCTTGCATTTTTGTCCTCAGAATGTGGCAAATAGAAGCATACTTCCTCTGAGCATAATCATCTGTGTTTGTGGATATCACCATATCTTGTGGCAATGAGTTCTATACATGCTTCAAGTATTGTATGAGGAAATATTGTTTCTGTTTTTTTCCAGGCATATAAAGAGTAATGTATATAAAACAGGATTCCCGCACCCAAAGCGGCTGCAGCAGCGAGTTTTGCAAAATGGAGAGGCCTGCCAAGCAGCTTCAGTGTGCTGATGTACATTGTGCCAATTCAGGGAGAGGGTAGGCTGGTGTGCAGGCTATTTAAGCCCATCCCACTGCTCTCCTTCCCTCTTCATTTGGTGGGCTACCCACCCTACTTGTAGTGTGGACAGTGACTGGTCGCCTTTTGGAGGACTTAGGATTTTTTTGCTTGTCAGCTGATTGGCTTTGTTGGCGGTTTTCTTTTGCCTGCTTGTGCTGCTGTTGTTTTGGGTTTCTGTAGCGGGGTAGCCATTGGCCACAAGGGAAGTTATGAGATTGTTAAGATTTGGTGAGCACCCTTAGGCACCTTTAAAGTGGAAGGGTATAGACCTGAGATCTGCCTTCAAGGCCAGTGGGACTCACTGGCATGGTTAGGGAACACCTTTGGGGCCAACCTGTAATACATGTCTGCAGTTGTGGAACCCCTGGAGGAGGTGGGGCAGGAAGGCCTCCTTGCTCACTGGAAAGGATGGGGCTAAACGGGGGGGGGTAGAAGAAGATCAATTAAGATTGCTCAGGAGTATGGTACAAGCAAGACAACCTACAGCTGGCTGTATAGAGTGAAACTGAAGCCAAGTTTCTCTGTGACTTGACAAACAGATAAGAGTTTAAGGCTGTAAACACCCTAGTCGCCAGATCAAAGCATTTCTATCAACCATATCTGGAGGGGAACGGGTAGAACTGCCAATCAGTTGCGAAATCTCTTTGATGCTGAATTTTTAAAAAATGCACTCAAGCTGCTCCCACCAGGATTTACAGTAAAAAGGGGCCAGGTTTGACTAGCGTTGTGTGCCCCCATTTTCAGGAGAGGTGGAGATGCCCTGGAACCAGCAGAACAGTGAGTGTTTTTCTATCCTAATAATGAAAAGCACTTGTAAGCTGAATGTTCCTCTAAGTTTTCACTTGGCATCAGTTGCATGGATGGATGGAGTTCTTTTGCTTTCTGCATGTATTGCAGCTCCTTTTAATATCACATGTGTATGCTTGGAATTCAACAGAAAAGCTGTCAAAGGAATGGGTTAAACTGGAATCAGGATTTAATCCTGGTACCCAAATGGATTATGGCTTTGCCATTTTCTCATCTTGTTAGAATCTTCATCAAAAGAACGAGAATTAGATGTGGCTAATGCTTTCCTCTTTAATAGCAAACTATATCATGCTGACCTTTACAATGTTATCTGATTTGTTTTCCTGAAGAGTCAAGGTGATTCCGTTCTCTTCTGTTTGCTTATGAGAAAGAGGTGGAACAGACAGTAAGTAAAATTAAAGGGTACAGTAAAGGTTGAAATATAGCACAGTCTCTTTGTGATATGTGCTGGGATGAAAAAAGAGATGTTGACAACAGAAATATCTATGATTTTTATTTTTATTTTTATTTTTGGTCCCAAAGTGACTTCCAGATAAGGAGGTTGAACAACAGGTTTTTGATTTTTTTAAAAATCTGGAACATGGGGGGTGGGGAGGAGAGCCAGAGCTTTATTTGCATGTTTTGGGGGCGATCAAAATTTGGCAGAATGGGCAAAATACCAGTATGCTCTTTTGAATGAAAAAGAACATGAAAGAGTCTTTCTTTTTCAAAAATTAGAAGTGTATTTATAAAAAAGCAGCATTATGTAGACCATTGGAAGATATATTGCCATCTGAATGCTTAGGTGGAATGATGCACTTCAGCAAAGAAAGAGATTTAAAAAAAAATTAAACAACCACAAGATATGCATTGGTGCAAGCAGAAGTAGCTGGACAATACTAAGCAAAGGTTGCCTTGGGGAGGGGGAGGGGAGAGAAAGATTCACTGCCTTCTCCTCCATGGAGGAGAAAAGTGAATATAAAATCAATATATAGATAAATGAGAAGCAATCGGGTGAAATCAATACAAAGTTGACTACATGGTAGCTGCAGTATGGTTGCCAAATGTTGTAAAATATACAGCTGGGGTATACTGTAATTCTTTTTGTCTAATCCTTTCATAGGCTGACTGCTACTTCCAACACAGACTTACTAGGATAAAATGAGCAAATTTAAATGGCAGGTGCTGTCTATCAAATACTCATAAATATGCATATATGGGGGGAAATGTCCTTAAGCTTTCAGTGATACAGCAAACATTTTATAGCTGGCTCAAACCTAAGGTCTTCTTTTGAAAGGAAGTAACTGGGGTCATTTATTTTAACCTGCCATATAACTATGTCATTCTAACATACAGTAAAGCGAATGGCCAGTGACAACTCCATGACGCTATTGGGTTCAAACCTAATCAAAGGTATTTTGTTTAGAATAAAGAGCAAGCTCTCTACACTTACATGCTGGTATGGTCTTTTGCTTTTTGTCAGGGCCAGAATTGTGTTGCTTGTTGAACTGAGAACGAACATGCAGGGAGAAGCACGGTACATACTGGAGGCATTCTGAGAAGAGTTTTGAGGACTTACGAGTTGACCTTCTGGAGCTATGCCAAAGCTCCTGTTCCTGCTACTTCTAGTTCTGATACCACTGTAAGGTAGATATATATTGTTTCAACAATATTATTTGAATTGCCTTCTCATACTCAAAGAACACAATGGCATGTATATGTGCAGACGTGGGTAAAGAAGTTGAAGCATCCTTACGTTATCTTTTCTGCTATCATTCATGTTCCAGAACCTACCCTTTGAAACTCCCCACTGGCACACATCAGAGAGGTGCTGTTCCCACTGGCTTTTGGGCACTTATTAAGACCTTACTTTTTCAACAAGCTTTTTAAGTGGACATCTTTCTCCCAATCTGGATCTGTATTGGATTTGGAATTGTTTTTCCATATTGAATTGTCCCTGCAATTGTTCTATTGTTTATATTTTCATTGTGAAATCATGTTGAGATACTTTATGAGAAGCAATTCATAAATGGAATCAAATGAATAAGTAGAAAAGTAACATTTTCAAACTTCTATTTAAGGCAATTTTTTGAAGTCAGCAAGTTCTAAGGAGAAATTGGTTTTGATAGCACATAGGGAGGTTTCTGACAGGATATCAGATCAAGATTTATTTATCACTATGAAATAATAGTCTTTTTTCTAGTGTACTCTCTGTTTATGATCAAGTAAATCTAGAGGTGCACATTTATTCAATACCTATAAAGAGCAACAAACAGAGAACAAGATGTTTGTGAAAGTTACCTTGTCTTTAATGGCACTATGATTCTCTGTCAGCAAACATGTATCTGCTTAATGCAGTCTTTTTTTCTAGTGTACTCTCTGTTTACGATGAAGTAAATCTGGAGGTGCACATTCATTCAATAAATATAAAGAGCAACAAACATAGAGAACAAGATGTTTGTGAAAGCTACCTTGTCTTTAATGGCACTATGATTCTCTGTCAGCAAACACATATCTGCTTCCCAAACCTCTAATTCACTTTAAAAGACAGCCATTTCTTTGTAACACTCTTGATTAGAGTAAAATGAATAAAATGAGCTTGGACAATACTGGCACAAACATCTGGTATTTTAAAGTGGAAAAAATGGCACTGTGAATTTTCTCTATGAAACCATATGTTTCTTGGAAAGTTTTGCTTTAAATCGCTAATAGATAAAGTCATTGTTTTAGCTTTCCTCTTGTAGCATAGAAAGCTGGTGAACCATTTGTTTTAAGCTAGGCCCACATCTCACCTGCAGTCCTTGACTGAAACATGTTAGTTTGTGACAACCTTAGCTCTTGCTCAGTAAGGATCAAGCTACATGTCATCCTTCATGTGCAGTATGCAGCTAAATCTCTTATTTTTCTCTAATTCATCACAGCTGCAGGGATCCAATGGTTATCAGAATCACGGCACTTGGGAAGGGTGGATTGCCTCTGCTGTTCCCCAGCCATGATCCCCCCCAAAAGAAACAGTTCCCCCAAAACACACTTGTGCTAAATTCTCCCACATCTTTCAGGTTTATTTCCTGAACACGGAGAAGCTGTTTCAGTCATGTTTAGAAACATTTTTTCCAAGCAAACAGAAATAGGGGATTATGAGGGTGGCTGAAAAACAAGGGGAATAAAGGCAAAAAGCAACCAGAATACTTTTGCTCACTTGAATGAAGCAGAAGGTTGGCAATAATGTGTTTGTGAATATGCACACAATTCTGACCACCTGTTACATCATAAGCACCAGTCATAGTACCTGATTCATAGGATCCGTGATGAAACTTTTTTTTTATCATTCAAGTTAGGAAAAGTAAATGTGCCACCCCACCCAGGGAAATAGCTGATATAGAGATAGAGCCGTTTGGGAATACTACTTTAAAAACCAAGCTTGCTTTGTGGGAAATTGTTCCCTATACCAATGCATGGCAGCTTATCTGAGTACAGAGGAAGCTTTAGCTATTCAAGCTGTAGATCTAGGCAACTGCCCAGTAAAAGTGTCCAGAATGAAGTATTTTCAAGTAGTAAATCTGTAATCAACAACAAAGGCAGCAACAGTTACCAGCCACAACCATAAGAACATAAGATGAAAGCTACTAGATGAGACCAAAAGCCTGTCTTATCCAACATCTTGTTTCCCACAGTAATCAATGCTGGGAAGTTCTAAAACAGGACATGAGGGTAATAGCCTTCTCCCATTGTTGTCCCCACTGATAGGTAAACAGAGGCATATTGGTTCTGATCCTGTAGGTAAATATGTGGCCATCATGACTAATAGCTAACAATAACCTTATCTTCCATGAATTTGTCTAACCCCCCTTTTAAAGCTGTCTAAATGGGTGATCTTAGCACATCCTGTGGTAGCAAATTCCATAGATCAAGTATCTACTGTGTGAAGTATTCCCTTTTGTCTGTCCTGAATCTCTCATGCGTCAGCTTCATTGAAAGAGGGGCTGTTCACATGGCGACTTATTGTGAGATTGATGCTACATGCATTCCCATTTAATTCATATGATTCACATGATGTTGCAGGCAAAGAGAAGCTAGGACACAGTTTTTCCCTTTAAATCCACATTAAACCAATCCGGGGATAATGCAAAAAGTGAAGGAAAAACCGTCTCCACTTCACAGCATTACTCCATGTAGGCACTTTGCTTCAATATTTTTTGCTTCACAAGTGGGCAATACTCCCCTTTCTCCGCCCACTAAACTCTCCATGAATTTCATTTTGTTTCCGGCGGCTTAACCACCCACTTCCGCCTCCATCTCCTACATCGGAGTTTGCTATAGCCTTCCTTCCTCCGCCCCCTCCTCTAATCAGTTTTGTGTCAATTGCACCCTGAAGCTCTGGGTTTCAGCTGGGAGAGGCCTGCAATTGACAAGAAGAAACAATGAAAGTGACAAAGAAAACCATCTCCCCCCCCCAATCAGTATTGTGTCAATTGCACCCTGAAGCTGTCTGGCCTCAGCAGGGAGAGGCATGCAATTGACAAGAAACACTGACAAAAAAATCCTTCCCCTTCTCTGTTAGCAATAGTGATACACTGGAGGGAGTAAACATGCAAATTTGGGGGCAGGGGCACAAAACAGCGACACCAATCCTTCCCAGAGGAACTCCAACAAGTGTGAATGGAAAACAGCAGATTTGAAGGTAGGAAGCGTGAACTTTGCAAATCTATCACAATGGCAAAAGCTGTGTCTTTACTACGTCTTTTAGCTCCTGTGTGAACAAGCCCTGACTGTTGGTTCTAGTATTATGAGGTAATCATCCAGCACTGCATTTAAGCCTTGCTTTCAGCTCTTGTTACAAGACACATTGACAAAATAGACATGTTGGCATGGCAAAGCAGCAGAATTATTGACAATAGTTCAGAAGGGACAGAAAAGGGGCTAGCTGTTCACATGTTCTCCATACATCCCCAATATCTGAACATTGCAACCACTAACCATACATAATGTACGCAACTAATAGGGTTTAAAAAAAAAAATGGTTATCTTCTTCCCTATAGCATGCTGGATTTTCACAATTTTTGCTTGCTAAATGTTGTCATATATTGTTATTGCAGATATGTCTCTTAAAAAAAACTTAGTAGTCTGCCCTTCACCAATAGGATCCAGGATGGGTTACAAAATCTAAAATACAATATTAAAAATAATTAAAATACATTTCAATTTTAAAGTTGTTTATTTGCTATGCAATACCCTAACCCAATTTTGGATTATGGTTCCTGAGAGCGAGGAACAGGTTTTAATCTATGTTTGGATATAATTGAATGCCATTTTGAATAAAGATGGCAGCTGAACCTTTCAAAACTGCACTGATTTTAACTATCTATTTCAAAGCTGCACTGATTTTGTTTGTTTGTTTCTTAGAATTCCTGAGCAATGCTGGGTACAAGGCTGCTACTAGTCCATGTTTTCAAGTACATTAATTAGCCATTACACACATTATGATATATTAACTGACTAGGTACACGTTTAAACAAGGGCTGAAGAAAAGTGTGTTTAAAATCGTATCTTATATTAAAATGTTTACAGTCCTTGTGATGGAAGACAATAAATTGTAT
This sequence comes from Rhineura floridana, assembly GCF_030035675.1. NCBI lineage: Eukaryota > Metazoa > Chordata > Lepidosauria > Squamata > Rhineuridae > Rhineura > Rhineura floridana. Next base: position 76,217,624 of record NC_084486.1, on the reverse strand, counting down.
TTGTTTCTTTAATTCATTTAAGCTATTTTTAGGAAGCCCCTACAGCAGGGAAGTATGGAAATAGAAATGGCCTGCCTTCAAGTTGATCCCGACTTATAGAGATCCTATGAATAGGGTTTTCATGGTAAGTGGTATTCAGAGGGGGTTTACCATTGCCTTCCTCTGAGGCTGAGAGGCAGTGAGCTTCATGGCTGTGTGGGGATTCGAACCCTGGTCTCCCAGGTCGTAGTCCAACACAAGAAAGCAAAACAAAAAGTGCCAGAGATTTGGGGCATATCCTCAAACTCCAAGAAAGATGGTGTTGATTTTCCTGCATATCAGAAAAAAACTGCATGTTCATGTAAGCAATTTCTTTATTGGACTAGATCATTTAGAGTTTACAGAAGACCACCTAGTGCATTCTGCAAAGGCCCAAGACCGATGCAGTAAGCCCTGAAGTAAACTTTGCCACATGCATGCCTCAAGGTAACTTGAGGCTTATTTCAGCTTGCTGACATGACGTCTCTGAAGCAAGAAGTCACCATCTGCCGGTTGGTTTCAAACTTGCAGAATGAGGAAAGAAATAATCAAGCAGAACACTTAAACCAGAAGGATTCAGAAGTGTGACATATCGTACTTGTCACAGGTTATGGGAAACCACTTGCCATAAGGTTGCTGTGCGTTCCAGCCAAAGAATTAAATCCTGAATACTCTTCATGTTGATTTCATATTTGTGCAAGACAGTTGTGGAGCAATTTTAAGGGGAAAGGCAGGGCCGTATCCAGGAATTTTGTATTAATGGAGCTTTGGAAATAATTGTGGGGCACAGTAATGTGAGCTCCCAAAGCCTTTTAGTTCACATGCATATTGTGTGCTGCTGCAACAGATCTTTAAGCTGCAAACTCATGCTGTATGAGCACAAATACTAGTTATATGCATCCCACCATAATGCTGATCTCTTCGTCACCTCTGTCTGTTGTTCACGTGCAGACATTGTCATAGTGTGGCTTTTGGAGGAGGATGAAAATCATGAAAAAGCCTTTATAGACTTAGATTTTTAGATAGGTATTAAATACATCTTAAAATAGGTATTAAAAACAGTACCCACCTCCTCTCCTTCCCTTACATCTTAACACAGGAAAACCTGTCTTTAGAAGGCTTCAAGACATTGGTTTGGTTTTAGGCAACGCTACCTATTGGGCTCTTTCTTTCTAGAGAACAAGCCTGGCAATGACTACTGTGGTAATTCCAGACTAATACAGAGTTGTATTAAAGACAGCACGTACTTCCACATCACCTTTCTAGATCAGGCTTTTAGACTTCAGACACCTTTTACCTATCCATATTACCTTCCTTCTCCCCTGATTACATGTATTCCACTTGCCTGCACATACATTGATTTTAGACTTCTACTGGAGACAGTCTGCACCTCAGCAACACCCCCAAGGATATGGCTTGCTCTTAGACAGTGCTTTCTGAGGATTAGACATTGGTTAATAATCTCTCTCTTTTTCTCTCTGAATTCCAAATTCTGGTGACAAAAGGGGAAATGCTATTATCTTCATACCGTGCTGCCTTTAAGCTTTCCAAAGGCATTTGGTTGGGAGCTCCCAGAAAAAGAAAACTGGACTAGATGGAGAAAAGTGAGTTGCCAAAGACCACAAACTGGGTTCAAGACAGAGGATGGGCCTGAGCCTCAAATACCCAACTACTCCTTTTAACCTCCAGTTTTCTGCTTCAACAGAAACCCATTTCACAGAAGGTAAAGGGGGGATGCTAAAAGACAATTATCCTGAGCACAAGGCAGAGGGTTGGGGGTCTGATGCACAACATCCAAAACCACTTATTTTAACCCACAACTCTGTCTCGTTCAAGATCACCTTCCCCCACAACTACAGATGGGGGACAAAAACAACTCAGTTCACATTTAAAGGTGAACTTATCTAATTCACACTTTCCAAAACAATATGCAAACTGAAAGACAGCTATCGCTTGAAATTAACATTTATCCAAATAAATGCAGCTCTCCAGCCAACTAATATGCACAAATATGTATATACTAAGGACTCCGCCCTGCTCGCTTCACTCACCAACACTGCCTACTGTCATCAGAGCTCCCTTCCACTGGTAGCCAGTGCACCCCTCTCCCTCCCCCCACAGCTCACCAGTGCTCCCATCCCTCCCCACATGGATCACTAGTCCTCCCTCCCCCAATGGGTCACCAGCACTCCCTCCCTTCCCCCTGCCCCACAGGTCACCAGCGCACCGCCTCTCCCTACCACATGGGTCACCAGCCCCACCTCCCCCCATGGGTCACTAATACACCCCTCTCCTTCCTCCCATGGATCATCAGTGCTCCCCCTCCTCCCATAGGTCACCAGCCCCCCCTCCACCACTGGCCTGTGCAGAAGCATTCACGGGTAGCATGGCACTTAGAGAAATATAATATAGTAAGATTCTAAAGTGTGTATATATTAGCAAAAATAACATACAAAAGTGCATTATGTTAGGGAAAATTGCCTTGCAAATATATTATGCAATGTTGTATATAAAAATGTATATAATAGGAGAAATGCACATAAAATGCTTATGAATTTTCATGAGAACTTCAACAAAATTGCAAACTGATGCAGAAATGTGGAGAACTGAATTTAAGACTGGAAAAATGATAAACAGAGACAGCCTTCCTTTTTAGGTGGGGCAGCCACATTTCTAGGTGGGGTATTGTGGGGGGGCATAGCACCAGCCAATCCTTCCCCATTCACTGGTAAAAAGGATATGGGAGCTAGGCCAGGGGAAAGGAAAGGAAGTGACCTTCCCCATCACTCCTCCCTACAGAGATTATGTTAACTATGCAAAGATCAAGTTAACAGAAAAATTAGTATGAACATCAGGAATTAAATTATTAACTTTTTTTTGTTTCAAAAGAAAAAAAAAGGCTGTTAAGAATGCAGTGGATACCAAAAGGTGTAAAATAAACCTTTTTATTTATGCTATAATTAAGAAGTTAAAAACTAGAGTGCTTGTTTTCTCAAAAATTCAGTTTTAATCTTGTATCATGACACCAGTACAAACATGTTCAGAAACAGAGTAAAAACACGTTATAAGGTTGGATTATTACAATGTGCTTTTATGTGGGGCTGCCTTTGAAAACAGTTAGGAACCTTCAATTAGTGCAGAATGCGGCTGCCAAATTGTTGATGGGTTCAAGGTGAACAGAGCATATAACACCAATCCTGTTCCAGTTACACTGGCTGCCTATACGCTTCTGAGCCCAATTCAAAGTGTTGGTTTTGACCTATTTATGGCTCGGAACCCCAATATCTTTTGGAATGCCTCTCCCAGTATGAACCTACCCAGGCACTTAGATCTTCTTCTGAGGCCCTTCTCCAGGTCTCCCCTCTGAGGGAGGCTCAGAGGGTAGTGACAAGGGAGAGGGACTTTTCAGTTGTAATTCCCCATCTGTAAATAAATAAATAAATAAATAAATCTGTGGGGTCTGCCTGGTGCCTTCCCCAGTGAGGTCTGCCTGGTGCCTTCATTGACATCTTTTCAGCATCAGGTAAAGACTTATCTTTTTTCCCAGGCATCTGATAGACTGAGATGATGTTGTCTGTTATTAGTATGCTGCCAAAGTTTCCTGTGGCTGTATGGGGGTGTTGTTTTATTGTTTTGTTTTATTGTTTTGTTTTTATAGCATGATGTTTTTGTTTTTATCATTGTTGTAAGTCACTTGGAGACGTTTGGGTAACAAGCAACTAATAAATCTAATAAATAATAATAATAATAATACAATGCAACCACAGTCAAGCATTTAGGACGAGTGATGATGGAAAAATATGCATAATTTTCTTGTTGAAGTCAATGAGACTGAGTCCTTAACATACTGCATAATACACTTCATTTCATTAACTTGATAAACACGCAAGAAGGCTTTCTGAATGGTAGTTTACACCTTTTTAGACAGAAAACAAATACTTTAGGAGATATTTGTTAACTCTTTCTTAAGGGTCCCTCCTTCTAGTCTTGCTCCTGACCTTTAAATTTTTCTTCCTGTTGAGCAATCAAGGGGAAACCTTTAAACTGGTTGCTATATAAAGGTCTAACTAAATGATTGAAAACTAATTGTGGAAAGCAATTATTTGTCTTTTTTTTCACTGGTTGCTGGGTTGATATTTCTGCTCAGAAACCCTAAACAGGCCTCATGCTGAGCTGCACACATTGGGAAAATCAGAAATTATGCCTTACTTACAGCCTAGGTGGGTGGGCAGCCAGCCAGCTAACTGTTGTGTGCACAGTAGTGCTTCTATTCCTGTAGGGCTGTTTTCATCCTTTGCCATCAATCACTCAAAAAAAGAAGGAAAATAATAGCCACTATTAGGTCTTCTGTGTCTTTAAAAGTTGTGCAGGGGGAAGGTAGAATTCTACCTTGTGGTTTTTCTGATTACAGTGTTGCAAGAACACCTGCACTTGGCTGACTTTCTTGTATCCTAAAGATACAGGATCGGCCAGGAACCTGGCAACCCTATGGAGCCTTTAAAAATATTCTTTGATTTGAGACACTTATAGAGATAGAGTTTCTCTTACATTTATTTTCATACCAATAATACCAATATGCTTCCGGGCCAGATTCAAAGTGTTGGTATTAACCTATAAAGCCTTATATGGCACGGGACCATGATACCTGTTGGAACGCCTCTCCCGATACGAACCGGCCCGTACACTACGTTCTGCTACGAAGGCCCTCCTCCGGGTTCCGACTCATAGAGAGGCCCGGAGGGTAGTGACAAGATCTAGGGCCTTCTCAGTGGTGGCCCCCAAACTGTGGAACAGTCTTACCGAGGAGGTGCGCCTGGCGCCGACATTGCTATCCTTTCGGCGCCAGGTTAAAACCTTCCTCTTTTCCAAAGCATTTTAATTTAAGTTAACCTGATTTTCATATTTGTTGTACTGATTTTAGATTGTTCTTATTTTATATGTTCTTATTGTATTATATTGTGTATTTTATTGTATTCTCTGTGTTCACCGCCCAGAGAGCTATTGCTAGTCGGGCGGTATAAAAGTCTAATAAATAATAATAATAATAATAATAATATTTATAAACATATTTGTATACTGCTATTTTATTAAAAAATAAAAATCAACGTGGTTTACAACAAATATATATAGTATAGTAAAAACCATTAAAAATGTGGTAAAAAAAAAGATCAACTACTGCAAAAAGGTGTCTTCTTAATTGCCTGCATAAGCCTGGCAGAACAGAAAGGTTTTCAGCAGGCATTTAAAGGTTAAACGAGAAGGCACCTGCTAAATCTCTGATTGTGTACATAAATCTATGTACATAAATGTACAAGATCAAGTAATAACAACTTGCTGTAGCATAATCATATTCAGTCATGCATTTTGCAATACAGATGAATTCAGAGAGAAAAGACATACATTAAATTGTTTTAGACAAACTGTGCAATTCAGAAAGGTTTGCTACACTTAAAAAGAACATCGTTTCATCATTTTTACAAGGTCCAATCTGCACCAAATTTGAATTATTTTAGAACTCATCTTTGTGGAGGATATTTCAGTTGGCTTGTTGATAGCCTAATATGTGGCTATTTGCATGTACTCTTGAGAAGAAATTTGTTCTGTGAATGTTTCTGCCCACCCATCTCTTTCATGCATAGATAAATGAAAAGGAATAAAGATAAAAGAACCACTTGTTATGCACAATAGTAAGAATATTAGGATGCTGTAGCCAATGATGGAACTATAACAAAGGAAATAATGAACTTGCATTTGGTTTACATCGAGCTCAGATTGTCTGGACAACAGGAGGAAAATACTATTTATGAAAGGAAAGGTACTCCAGCTGAGGAGATGTACTTTTGTGGTATGCTTTAGCTGCCACAGATGTTTTGAATATCATAGAGATGAAGAAGCTTTTGGCAACATGGACACCTATATTTAGGCACCTTATAGTGCAAATTCTATGCATGTCTACTCAGAAGTAAGTCCCACTAAGCTGAATGGGGCATACTCCCAGGTAATCTCAGTCAATTTTAGTTGCTGAATTATAAGCTTCTGAAAATTTAACACCTGCATCGAATGCAAACTAATTTGAGGAAGGAAGCCCTTTGCCCTGGATTTAATGTTTTTTCATCGCCATAGATCAGAAAAGCCCGTGGCATTCCAGATGTTGCTGGGCTACAAATCCATCATCCTTCACCAGTGATCATGCTGCTAGTAGTCCAACATCTGGAGGGCCCAAGGTTCCCCATCCCTAATGTTAACAGCAACTTCTTCTGAATGAAGGAATGATCACTGTTCTCCAGAGGGCTTAGGTCAAGTAGTGGCTCAAGATGTTCTGACTTCACTTTGAGAACTTTGGTCTCATACAAAATATCCAAAGACACACTCTTGGACTAATGTCCACGAGAGGTCTGGAAAACGATCCTACTTGAGCTCTGGAACACCACTAAGTGATGGCTGCACCATAATGATCAAGAATTCTTCTGCATATGTTATAATTAAAGCATGGACAAGAATAATTATCAAGAATGCTGTTCCAAGGTATCAAGAGTACCTCTGTACATGTCAATGTTCAACAAATGTGACCCAAATGTAGTACACTGTTCTAAGTAGAGTTTAGAGAGTGCGATGTAGGGATGCCTTATTTATTTATTTATTGCATTTGTATACGGCCCCATAGCTGAAGCACTCTGGGCGGTTTAAAATAATTGAGATGGATTCCAGCATGACCTGGCCTGATGAGCACCTCCTGGAATAATGTGCTGATTGGAATGTAGCTATCATTCATAAGAGACACAGTTCTCAAAAATCACATCAAAATGCATTTTCTAAAGGTACAGATCAAGGGATTACTTTCACGCAAGTATTCAGAGCACTAGGTCATATTTTCCTTACAGGGTAACACTACAAGAGTGTGTTAGCGGAGTGTCACACCACAAGCCCTGCTCACAGAGCTCCCTGTATGAACCAGGCTCTCTATGTGTACAGAGGACTGATTTGCATGATGTCCCTACCCCAAAAAGACAGAAAGATTGCAGAGATACCATTTACCCCTTCTGGTCACACTGAAGAGTGTGTAGTAGGGACAGATGTACATAAACCCTGTGTCTTCATCCTGCTTACGGTGCAAAAGAGCAGGAAAGCTTCCTCACCCTATTTGCAAAAATATTCAGTAATACGACAGATGCCTATATGTCTAACTTACTGACTGAATATGGTGGAGGAAGGATAGCATATTGTATGCACCAGGAAATGTTTGATTCATAATTATTCTGTGCTAAAAGGGGAAAAGTTCTGGTAACTACATTCCATTCCAATGAAAGACAGACATAATGTTCATGAAACAAAGTCCTAATATGGTTAATGTTTGCTACGCATGTTTGTAGAAGGCAAATTTACCCCCCTGTGAAACATAAATGATTCAAAGGCAATCTTCTTGCTTTTAACTGGAATTCTCTCGTGTATAGGATGGCATCAGTTTATTGTATAAGAGTTAACAGTGTTGCCTTAGTTGCTTTTGGCAATAGTGCTGGAAGCACTGAGTGATTTGGCAAGATTTAAAAAACCAAACATTTTGATGGGATACCAGCACTGATGGTGGCAGATCAGTGAATACAGTATATCTCTGAGGAGGCTATAGGTGAAAGTTGGCCTTATTTTACATGTTTATGAAATCCCCCCCCCCGCTACAAGTTAATAGATGCCCTCCTTGGAACAGCTAAACCCAAACAAAGCCTTTGCAGTCCTCTGCATTGCTTATCCAAATATTTTCTATTCCTGCTGTGTTCTAAGAGCTCCAGACAAGCTCCTTTATATATGTATCTCTTCTTCCTCATGTTTACAAGTACAAAACCATATGAATGAAAGCCAGTTATTAACTGCTACATTGAAATAGACCTCATTGAAGAGAACATGACTGCCCAAGGGGCAACCTATGACTACTGGAGAAAGATGGTAGGAGTCCTGCCCAGAGCAGAAACTTGTGCCCTGAGGGACTTTGAGGAACCAGCCTGATTCATCAGTCCAGTGAGCTGGGTTATTTTCTCATGCTACTGGACGAATGGATCAGGCTGGTCCCTCAGGGACAGAGGCAGAGTCCAAGCTTCTGCTCTGGGCAGAGGTCCTGTTTGAAAAAAAAAAACATACCCAAGGCTTCTATCCCTCAAGGATGAGGCTGAGTTGAAAAGGGATAAGGCATAAAAGCTCTCTCTAAGAATTTGTTAGTGCAAGTTGGGCACTTGGAGCTCTCCTAGGTGTTGCAACTACTGGCCCACCTTGCCCCGTCATGCCTATTAGGCTCCTTGTCAAGACTAGGATGGGTTAAATATTTTCACTGTGCATGTACATGGTGAAACAGACATATTTGAGCTTGCAATGCATTAAGTAAGGCACATGATTTTCTGACATGGGAAGCCACTGTTTGAAGTGACTAGAGTGCTTGGCTTGAATGAAAGAAATTCAGTCATATCCTTCTTCACAATGAAACTAACGAGTGGCTTTGGGCAAATTACTCTACCTCTTTTCAGGTGTTCATTGGCATATACATTTTCTCTGGGTTACAATCAATGCAGATGGCTCTACTCCACCTATGGAACTACATTAGAATGACTGTAAAAAGCACATACTGTTGCACATAGAGCTATAGGCCCTGAGGTCCTACAGACATTTTAATTCAGCCTTCACCAAACAGATGTTTTGGACCACAAATCCCATCAGCTTCATTCAGAATGGCCATACTGGCTGGGGCTAATGGGGGTTGTAGTCAAAAATATCTGAAGGCCACCTGGTTGGCCATGTCTGTTCTAACTAATGCATGTGGGCTGGGTGTAAAGCTAGCTCCAACCCCTCCATATTGTTGTATTCTACTGAATACTTGAAAAGGCCTTATATCTCATCCTAATCTTCTTCATGGTTTGGGGGTAAGGCCAAAACAGTGCTCACAGCTCATGATGGAAAATTCATAGATAGATACGTGGGGCTGCCTTTGAAGATGGTTTGGAAACTGCAGCTTGTGCAAACTGCAGCGGGCAGATTATTAACAGGGACCAGATGGCTCGAACATATAAAACCAATTCTGGCACCCTTGCATTGGTTGCCTGTATATTTCCAAGCCTGATTCAAGGTGCTGGTTTTAACCTATAAAGCCTTACACTGCTTGGGACCACAATACCTGATGGAACACCTCTCCTGACATGAACCCACTAGGGTTGCCAGGTTCTTGGCCTGAGACTGATCCTGTATCTTTAGGACAAGATTGGTTGCCAGGCCTGGCCTCCAAGAGGTCTTCTGTATATTTAAAAGTTGTGGAGGGGGAGGGAGAATTCCACCTTGTGATTGTTCCCATTACAGAGTGTCAGGTCCAGGATGAGACTGAGGAACCAGACCAGTGGGTGAAAGCAATTCAGTTTTTATTAGAGTGACATCCACACAAACGCTGCGCCTTCTCATAAAGCGCCACTGACTTACAGATCCTGCGACATGGAAAGATAGTTGACAGAGCGAAGTGCACTTTCCCGCCCAACTCTTAAGTAGGACCCAAACGGGCCTTTCACTCCGCCTCAATCCACCCTCAGGGGCCACCTGTCTCCCCCTCTCCCTTTCTTGTCTCTTCACTCATCGTCGAGTACGCGGTGAGGGAGGAAGCGCCAGCCCCTCCCCTTCTGAAGATTCCGACTCCGGTATGGGTGTAAGGGGAGGTCCGGGCGGAGGAGGAGGCGTGTGAACTTTCAAGGTTGGCTCCGAGACTCTGGTGCTCCCAGGATCTCCGTTGCTGGGCAACCCTATCTCTGGACATTCCTCTCCTTCTCCTTCGCTCAAGTCTGACAGGGGGCTCCCCTCCCCCTCATCTTCTGACTCTAAATCTCCGGGACCCCAATTCCACATCCTGACATCATCCCCTCTTCCAGGCTGAGCCCCCCCCCCCTAACTGGCTTGGGACGGTGGGGAAATAACTCATGAAACCGTTTCACTAACTCTGGAGCGTGCACATCAACTTCATTTTCCCAACTCCTATCTGCAGACCCGTACCCTTTCCAATGGATCAAATACTGCAATTTCTTGCGTCTTATTCGGGAGTCCAAGATGTCCTCAACTTCGTACTCCGTCTGCTTATTTACCCTGATCGGAGCCCCTGGAGGTTCCACTGGCCACAACTCACTGGGGGGGGGCTGCTTTGGTGAGCAGAGATCGATGAATCACAGGGTTTACTTTGAATGAATCAGGTAACTTCAGCTGGTACGCCACCGGATTAATTTGAGTCTCTATTTCAAAAGGCCCCACCCTCTTATCTTGCAGTTTTCTGCATTTGCCTGGCATTGGGAGGAATCGAGTGGACAACCATACCTGGTCTCCTGCTTGAAGGGGGGGGCCTTCTCTCCGGTGTAAATCGGCAACTCGCTTGTACTCCATCTTGGCTTCGTCCAGTTGTTGTTTCAGGGTCTGTTGGATGGCTTGTAACTCCTGTAGAAATTCTTCAGCGGCGGGCACCAACACTCCCTCCGAACTGCTAGGAAAGGCTTTAGGATGAAATCCATAATTTGCAAAGAACGGGGTTTGCTGAGTGCTGGAGTGTAAGGTGTTGTTGTAGGCAAACTCTGCAAAATGTAAATACGAAGTCCAGTCAGTTTGTTGGTAAGAAACGTAACAGCGTAAATATTTCTCCAAAACGGCATTCAAGCGTTCCGTCTGACCGTCTGTCTGGGGGTGATGGGCAGACGAGAGTTTTAACTCCGTCTGCAGCTGCTTCCAGAGTGCCCTCCAAAACTTAGCCGTAAACTGAGTCCCTTGGTCTGAGACTACACTGTTGGGCAATCCATGCAACCGGTAAACCTCCTTGATGAATAATTTGGCCATTTCTTTCGCTTCTAAGGCAAGGGAGAAAATGTGCCATCTTGGTAAGTAGATCTACCACGACTAGAACGGCAGTCATCCCTTGTGACTTTGGTAGATCAGTTATAAAGTCCATGGAAAGGTCCTTCCAAGGCTCACTGGGGACCTTTAATGGTTGTAACAGCCCTGCCGGTTTCCCGTTTGATGTTTAGCTCGCATACAAACCGAACAGGATTTCACATAGTCCTCAACGTCCCGGCGCATCTTCGGCCACCAAAAGTCTTTAGCTATATTCTGAATGGTTTTGTAAATCCCGAAGTGTCCTGCAGTGACAGAGTCATGGCACTGGCGTAGAATTTTGAGTCTTAAGTCTCCCTCTGGCACGACCCTGGCCGTTTTAAACCACAACAACCCATCTCGCCAGTAGAAATTCACCTCTGAGTCTGGATCCTGCCCCGCCTCGTGAATGTACTGCTGCATCCCCGTCCCTTCCCGTTGCACTCTTTTGAGCTCTTCCTCCCATGAAGGTTGGCATGATCCTAGTGTTAATTTCTCCAGTGGGATCACATACTGTGGCTGGTCCTGGGGCTCACTCTCCTTAAATTGCAGCTGCCTGGACAAGGCGTATTTTAAATGTATATACTTGTTTTTAATGTTTTTAATTGTTGTAAACTGCCCAGAGAGCTTCGGCTATGAGGCGGTACATAAATGCAATGAATAAATAAATAATAAATAGATATAAATATTGACACATACCTGACTTCTCCAAGATCATACATGTTTAATTTCCAGAATCCAGATACGGATTTCCAGAGAGGGGTGTGTGTGTGTGTGTGAGTGTATGTTAACTAAGGTCATCTTAATTGCAAACTTACATATGTGCTAACTAATATGAAGTCTCCAAAGGGGGCTTAGAAAAGGATTCTAATTTATCCAGGATAAAGTAATATTTCATCTACAAAAGCAATACATTTTAAGATATGGTTTTATAAGGGCAAAGCAAATGTGTGTGTCCTTGAAAGGCAATCACCAAATCATTTTTGTGGCTATTGAAAGAAAGCCAAAGGAAAATAACATTTAAAAAATCAGCTTAGACAACATTTTAAAAAGCTTCTTTTTAAAACTATTTCAGAGTTGATTGAAAACAGACTAAATCTCTCTTGCATTACACATTCGTCAAAATCATTTTGTTGCCTAACACAATCAAATGTACAATATCCTATGGTGATTTCAGTCAATGGCTGATGAATTGTGGTTCACATGCATGATCAAGATTATTGCAATCTGTTTATTGTCTGGTAATAATGCTGGAATCAGCATTTCCAGATATCTGCAGTACAATGATTGCAAATTAATGTTAGATTGGTTTTATCACGAGGTAGAAGGAAAAGTATCATTATTTTCAGATCATATGAATTTTACAGCCAAATTTCATTCTCTTAAAGATATAGCCTACCCATTTTCTGGGCTGATCAAGCCTAGTCAGGAGGTAGTGACATCAAGTATGTTATGACACGTGCTCTTGGGAACCTGATTGTGTCAACTTGCCACCCACATGTCCCATGAAACACACCTCCTTGAGAGGAGGGGGATCTTTTGCTAGGGATAAAACAAGTGCTTTGCTCTGAAGTGTGCCTAAATGGTGTATATATATAACCCAAGAAATGCAGGTCCAAACCAAAATAAAGCAAAGCTTGATTTTATTGAGAGAAAGAGAAGAATAGCATTACAAAATTACTGGGTGCGTGGCAGCTTAATCATTAATATCCTAACCCATTCATAACTTTAAAGAGATCAGAGAACCCTATTACTATAAAGAGTGGCAGGTAGGAGAGATTACCTATTTCGGCCCAGAGTGGGCAGTTGAACACAGCTGAACTGATGTGTCAGAGCTCTGAAGCAAAAACAGGAAGGAATCTCTTAGTCTCAAGGTTTGCACCAAGACCCAAACTCTCTCCTTGGTTCTCTCCCTGCAGTCCTGCCTTGACAGCATTGTTTTAGAGTGTGACTACACGAGTTGGAGCTCAGATCATCATCTCCCCCCTTCTCCTTCTCTGGATTCAAGCCTCGGTTTTAAAGAGTTTTTCGCTCCCCCCCCCACAAAAGAGGGATCTGGGCATCTTGGGTGTGTGTGTGCGTGCGTGTGTGTGTGCGTGCATGCGTGCATGTTCTTGCTTGCTGACCCTGAGAAAATTTAGGCTACTTCTAATGAACAATGGGATTATTCTGCTAGATGGGAGGGAACTCTGCCAAGGAGAAGATAACATGTATTCAGTAGTTTTAGTTAATTTTGTGTCTTACCAGTTGCCCTTGTCCTTTGCACAATACCTCAGAAACTCATATCCAGCCATAAAAAGGGAGGGATGTGGGGTGGGAGTTTTAATTCCTGGCCTTGCACCTCCTGGGTTCCACTTGAACCAAAATGGGGTTAGCCAAGCAGTCATAACAAGTAATTATGAAGGCAATGTGAGCAATGAAATGAAGAGAATATAAAAATACATTACAGTAGAAATCAAGGAGATGGATGTTTCAATGCCCTTTTGGGCCAATGCAGCAAACCACAATTGCAGATAAAAGTAGTTTCAGTGTGCGCTTATAAAAATCCAGGCACTTCATTTACAATAGTAAGAACATAAGAACATAAGAAGAGCCTGCTGGATCAGGCCAGTGGCCCATCTAGTCCAGCATCCTGTTCTCACAGTGGCCAACCAGGTGCCTGGGGGAAGCCCGCAAGCAGGACCCGAGTGCAAGAACACTCTCCCCTCCTGAGGCTTCCGGCAACTGGTTTTCAGAAGCATGCTGCCTCTGACTAGGGTGGCACAGCACAGCCATCACGGCTAGTAGCCATTGATAGCCCTGTCCTCCATGAATTTGTCTAATCTTCTTTTAAAGCCATCCAAGCTGGTGGCCATTACTGCATCTTGTGGGAGCAAATTCCATAGTTTAACTATGCGCTGAGTAAAGAAGTACTTCCTTTTGTCTGTCCTGAATCTTCCAACATTCAGCTTCTTTGAATGTCCACGAGTTCTAGTATTATGAGAGAGGGAGAAGAACTTTTCTCTATCCACTTTCTCAATGCCATGCATAATTTTATACACTTCTATCATGTCTCCTCTGACCCGCCTTTTCTCTAAACTAAAAAGCCCCAAATGCTGCAACCTTTCCTCGTAAGGGAGTCGCTCCATCCCCTTGATCATTCTGGTTGCCCTCTTCTGAACCTTTTCCAACTCTATAATATCCTTTTTGAGATGAGGCGACCAGAACTGTACACAGTATTCCAAATGTGGCCGCACCATAAATTTATACAACGGCATTATGATATCGGCTGTTTTATTTTCAATACCTTTCCTAATTATCGCTAGCATGGAATTTGCCTTTTTCACAGCTGCCGCACACTGGGTCGACATTTTCATCGTGCTGTCCACTACAACCCCGAGGTCTCTCTCCTGGTCGGTCACCGCCAGTTCAGACCCCATGAGCGTATATGTGAAATTCAGATTTTTTGCTCCAATATGCATAATTTTACACTTGTTTATATTGAATTGCATTTGCCATTTTTCTGCCCATTCACTCAGTTTGGAGAGGTCTTTTTGGAGCTGTGCTGTGTGCCATGCTATGGAGAGAAGAAATGTGGGCAATTCATGAGCTGCTATCTTAGGGCAAACACAGGCATTAACATTAAAAAAGAAAAAAATAAGGTATCATTTTTCTCTTGTATGATAATGTCAGGACCATGCTTGAGTTGCAGTTAAAATACTGGTTTGAGAACTGGGTGTGAAATTTCACCTTTTTAATTCAGGCTATGTTGAATAGAATCTGCTTCTGGATTTCTCATATATCTCATATTAACTTTCCCCCAGAATGCAGTACAGGCAGTTTTCTTTAAATATGACATTCTATTGTTTATTTTGCAGCATCTAATAGTACCTTCTTATTTGCAATTTTTATGCACATTTTCTTCTAAGACAACTGTCTTTTACAGAGAACAATAAGAAGTAGGGTTATTTCCAAGCATTACAGTTCATGATTCATAAGAACTCTCTTTCCATTTTTGCACACTATATTGTTGTTGTTGTTGTTGTTAGTCACCTTCCACATATTTCTCAAGGTGATATATACAGCCATGAGAGTCAGCATGGATTTTTTCGCAATTGTGCTGTGGGGTGCCGCAGGGTACCATCTTGTCCCCCATGCTGTTTAACATCTATATGAAGCCCTTGGGAGCAGTCAACAGGAGCTTTGGGGCAAGGTGTCAGCAGTATGCTGATGATACCCAGCTCTATTTCTCCATAACATCTGAATTGGGAGAGGCTGTGCAAGCCCCTGACTGCTGTCTGGACTCAGTGGTGGGCTGGATGAGGGCCTATAAATTGAGTCTGAATCCTAGCAAGATGGAAGCGCTGTGGGTTGGTGGTTCCCGAGTTCAGATAATTGGTCAGTTGCCTGCTTTGGATGGTGTCGTACTTCCTCTGAAAGAGCAGGTTTATTTATTTATTTATTTATTTCATTAAACTTATAGACCGCCCCATAGCCGAAGCTCTCTGGGCGGTTCACAAGAACAAGAAAACATCAAAAAATACAATAAACATATAACAATATAAAACACATTAAAAATTTAAAATGTTAAAAAGATTAAAACAATGTCAGCACATACTAAACATATTAAAATGCCTGGGCAAAGAGGAAAGTTTTGTAGTCTGTGGGTGATCTTGGATGCATCTTTGTCGCTAGAGGCCCAGGTGACCTCAGTGGCTAGGAGTGCCTTTTACCAGCTTTTGATGGTAAGACAGCTGCGGCCATTTCTGGACCGGGATAGCCTGACCACTGTTGTCCATGCACTGGTAACCTCCAGGCTGGATTACTGTAATGCACTCTATGTGGGGCTGCCCTTGAGGTTGGTCCAGAAGCTGCAGCTGGTGCAAAATGTGGCGGTGACACTACTCACTAGGGCAGGGTATCACCAACATGTCACCCTGCTGCTGAAAGAATTGCACTGGCTGCCTATTTGCTACCAGGCCAAGTTCAAGGTTCTATTTTTGGTGTACAAAGCCCTATACAGCTCGGGGCCAGGATACCTGAAAGACCGTCTTACCCCTTATATACCCAGTCGATCACTGCGCTCTGCAGTGATGGCCTCCTGCAGATACCATCTTATCAGGAGGCCTGTTCTGCACAACAAAGGAAATGGACCGTTAGTGTGGCGGCATCTACCCTGTGGAATTCCCTCCCCTTAAATATTAGGCAGATGCCGTCTCTGTTATCTCTTTGGCGCCTTTTGAAGACTTTTCTCTTTCAACAAGCCTTTTAAGTTGAGACCTATCCCAGCCTGTGCCTGTGTTGGAATTGCTTTTTAATAAGTTGCTTTTTCATATAAACAATATGTTTTTAACTCTTTTTTAAAGATGTTTTTAAAGCTTTTTTTAAAAATACTTTTAAAGTTGTTTTGTTTTGGTGTATGTTAAGGTCTGTTTTTATGATGTTTTGATGTGTTTTTAGCGCTTTTGTTTGCCGCCCTGGGCTTCTGCTGGGAGGAAGGGTGGGATATAAATCAAACAAACAAACAAAAATAAATAAGGGTGCTGAGAGGAGACTCTTATTCCCCTGACAGAGTTCCAGTGGCCAGAGTGGTTTAACAGTCAGCTGCTCTGATTGAAGCTCAGTGAGGGGAACAGGGCGTCTCCTAGCAAGTATCAGCACCCTTTACTAACTACACTTCCCAGGCTTCTTTGGAAGAAGCCATGGCTGTCTAAAGTGAAATAAAGGTCTGATGTGGATGTGGCCAGGGACAGCTTTGGTTTAAATTCAGGTGGGAGACTATATGTTCCTGCTGTAGAATAAAAAGGTGGAGGAAACCCTGAAAAAGAATGATACTGTTGATAATGTCTTCCTTTTGGAAAGGAAAGGGGCATCCCCTCTGCCCAGTGCCCACCCACCCAATCTCCTCTCCTCCCCTTCCTGCCCTCCCCCTCCCCCCTGCCTCTCCACCAGGTCATTTTCACCTAACCTAAGCATGATTGCAGAGGAGTAAATCCCACTGAACTCAAAAAGCATGCAAATGATCAAACCTGCCCTCCCCTCCTCCTTCTTCCTATATCCTCCCTCTTGCCCCTTCCCTCTCCCTTTCTTCACCTCTCCCTTCCCCTCCTCCATCCCCTTCCAATATCCTCTTTCCCCCTCATCCTCCTCCCCCTCTCCTCCACCCTCCCCATCCTCTTCCCCCATTGTGGGTTTTACCTATCCTAGGACTATGACCTGGGAGACCAGGGTTCAAATCCCCACACAGCCATGAGGCTCACTGGGTGACCTTGGGCCAGTCACCGCCTCACAGCCTCAGAGGAAGGCAATGGAAAACCACCTCTGAATACCACTTACCATGAAAACCCTATTCATAGGGTTTCCATAAGTCAGAATCGACTTGAAGGCAATCCATTTCATTTTCAGGCATGATTGCACAGATGTAAACCCCACTGAACTCAATAAGCATGCAAATGATCCAACCTGCCCTCCCCTCCTCCTCACTCCCATTACCTCCCTTTTGCCCCTTCCCTCCCTGTTCCTTCCCCCTTCCCCTTCCCCCTTCCCTTCCACACCCCTCCTTCCCTCTCCCGCTCCTTCTGTTCCCCTCTCCCCCCTTCATCCTTCCCTCTACTGTCCCCTCCCACTCTTTCCCCCATGGTTAGTTTTACTTATCCTAGTGATGATCGCACAGGATTAAATCCCATTGAACTCAATAAGCATGCAAATGATCAGACCCGACTTTCCCCTCCTTCCTCTCTCCTCTCCCTTCCTCCGCCCTTCTTCCTCTCCTCCCATCTTCCTTCTTCCTCCTACCCTGCCCACTCCAGGCTTCCCTCCCCATAGTCAGTCTTAAGCATGATTGCTCCCCCTCCCCCTCCTGCCTGCTCCCCTCCCCTCTTCATCCCCTGTGGTCAGTTTCACCTGTCCTAAGCATAATTGCAGGGGAGTAAATCCCACTGAACTCAATAAGCATGCAACTGGTCAATCTATTCTCAGCAAACTTGCACAGAATCTCATTTCTTACCTCCTGGATTAAAAAGCAGAGAAATCCACTAACGGGGGGGAAAAGAACAATGTATCTATAGCCAACGGATATTTATATCAAACTTTTAAAAGCAGGGAAATTGGGCAGGCTCATGTTACCAGATTCTTCCAAGCTACACAGCAAGTGGATTGGACTGTGAAAGACCAACCCAAATTGTGTTTGCATTTTGACCAATTTGTAGGGCAGTCCAATATCTCAGAGAGGAGGTCAGGTCTCTTGCTCCCCTGGGTGCATTCACTATAGCTGCCCAATTACCTGTTTTTTAAAGCTTGATAGAAAAATCTGTTGGCTATAGGTACATTCTTAAACTGCAAGATTTTTTGCCTATTAGTGAATTATAATGGGGCAATATGTGACAAGATTTTTCAATCAGTGAAAGGCCATAGCTTAGTAATACAACATCTGCTTTTCACATAGAGCCCCAAATTTAATCCTTGGCATCTCCAAGAAGAGCATAATGTACTTGGACTGTCACAAAGCTTTCAACAAAATGCCTTACTGAAGACTCCTGAGTAAGTTTAGCAGTGATGGAATAAGAGAATAGGTGCACTTGTGGATCAGGAACTGGTTAAGTAAGAGGAACCAGACAGCAGGAATAAATGGACAGTTCTTCTAATGAAAGGGTGTAGAAAGTAGAGTCCCCTAAGGATTGGTAATGAGACCTGTGATTTTTAACTTTATTTATTTATTTATTTATTTATTTATTTATTTATTTATTTATTTATTTATTTATTTATTTTGTATCCTGATCTACCTCCCAGCAGGAGCCCAGGGCGGCAAACAAAGCACTAAAACACTTTAAAACATCATAAAAACAGATCTAAAAATACATTAAAACAAAACAGCATTAAAAACATTTTTTAAAAAAAACAACCTTAAGAAAGGGTTAAAAATATTATTTTAAAAAAATTAAACAATTCTGACACAGATGCAGACTGGGATAGGTCTCAACTTAAAAAGCTTGTTGAAAGCGGAAAGTCTTCAAAAGGTGCCGAAAAGATAGCAGAGATGGAGCCTGCCTAATATTCAAGGGGAGGGAATTCCACAGGGTAGGTGCCGCCACACTAAAGGTCCGTTTCCTATATTGCACAGAATGAACCTCCTGATAAGATGGTATCTGCAGGAGGCCCTCACCTGCAGAGCGCAGTGATCGACTGGGTATATAAGGGGTAAGACGGTCTTTCAGGTATCCTGGCCCCGAGCTGCATAGGGCTTTGTACGCCAAAACTAGAACCTTAAGAACATAAGAACATAAGAAGAGCCTGCTGGATCAGGCCAGTGGCCCATCTAGTCCAGCATCCTGTTCTCACAGTGGCCAACCAGGTGCCTGGGGGAACCCCGCAAGCAGGACCCAAGTGCAAGAACACTCTCCCCTCCTGAGGCTTCCGGCAACTGGTTTTCAGAAGCATGCTGCCTCTGACTAGGGTGGCACAGCACAGCCATCATGGCTAGTAGCCATTGATAGCCCTGTCCTCCATGAATTTGTCTAATCTTCTTTTAAAGCCATCCAAGCTGGTGGCCATTACTGCATCTTGTGGGAGCAAATTCCATAGTTTAACTATGCGCTGAGTAAAGAAGTACTTCCTTTTGTCTGTCCTGAATCTTCCAACATTCAGCTTCTTTGAATGTCCACGAGTTCTAGTATTATGAGAGAGGGAAAAGAACTTTTCTCTCTCCACTTTCTCAGTGCCATGCATAATTTTATACACTTCTATCATGTCTCCTCTGACCCGCCTTTTCTCTAAACTAAAAAGCCCCAAATGCTGCAACCTTTCCTCGTAAGGGAGTCGCTCCATCCGCTTGATCATTCTGGTTGCCCTCTTCTGAACCTGAACCTTGAACTTGGCCCTTAGAGTTAACGGTGAGGAGTGAGGTAGCCAAGTTTGCTGATGGTACTAAATTGTTCAGGGTTGTTAAAACCAGAGCTTGGAAAAGTTACTTTTTTGAACTACAACTCCCATCAGCCCAGTCCAGTGGCCATGCTGGCTGGGGCTGATGGGAGTGGTAGTTCATAAAAGTAACTTTTCCAAGCTCTGGTTAAAACAAAAAAGGATTGTGAAGCACTCCAAAACAATCTCTCCAGACTGAGTGAATGGGCATTAAAACAGCAAATGCAATTCATGTAAACAAGTGTGAATTGCTGTGTGTTGGGTCAAAAAAAAGTTAATTTCACATGAGATATAAACTGGTAGTGACTAAGCAGGAACAACGCCTTGGGGTTGTAGTGCATAGCTCGAAGAAGATGCTGACCCAGTGTTCAGCAGCTGTGAAAAAGGCAAATCCCATGCTAGGGATCATTAGGAAAGGAGTTGAAAATAAAACTTCCAGTATCATAACACCAGTATACAGATGTATGATGCAACCACATATGTAATACCGTGCATAGTTCTTCTCACCTCACCTCAAAAAGGATATTGTAGAGTTGGAAAAGTTCAGAAAAGGCAACCAGAATGATCAATGGAATGGAGTAACTCCCTTATGAGAAAAAGTTACAGTATTTAGGTCTTTTTAGTTTAGTGAAAAGGAGAATTAAGAGGTGACATTATGGAAGTGTATTGTGCACAGCATGCAGAAAGTGCCTCTTTCATAACATTAGAACTTGGAGACATCTAATACAGTTGAATGCTGGAGGATTTAGGACAGACAAAAGAAAGAACTTCTTCATACAATGCATAGTTGCTGTGGAATTCTCTCCCACAGGAGCTGGTGATGGCCACCAACCTGGATGGCTTTAAAAGAGAATTAGACTAATTCATGGCATTTAAGGCTATCAGTGACTGCTAGCCACTATGGCTATGCTCTGCCTCCATGGTCAGAGGCAGCATGCTTCTGAATACCAGTTGCTGGAAACCACAGGAGTGGTGAGTGTTTTTGCACTCAGGTCCTGCTTGCAGGCTTCCCACAGGCATCTGGTTAGCCACTGTGAGATGATCACTGTGAGCTGGTCAAGATGAGCCACTGGCCTGATCCATCAGTCTCTTCATATGTTTAACTGCAAGTGATTCTTGTTTGAAATTTTGGAGAGCTGCTGTCACTCAATGTAGACAACATTGAGCTAGATGGATCAATGTCTGGCTTTGCATAAGGTAGATTCCTATGTTACCGTGTTCCTGTGCAATTATAAAAGAAAATGAGTTCAGTCTAATGTTATTATGAAAACTAAATCTCAAGATAAAGCTTCCCATTGCAAGAGTTCTTTGTCTTCAGTTTATTCTTTTGCTCCTGATGAAGATGCTATTAAATGTGTTGGTTTTTTAAAATCACAGTTGGATTCTGAGAACTGTGAGTAGAAGATAGCTTGTAGAAGACAGCTTTCCTATTCTTTCCTACCCACCTCAACTTGCTGTGTCCCCAAGAACTTCTCCAGGTGATTAGAGGGCCTTCCTGAACACCATCAGCTATGATGCAGGGACCTCCTGGGGTATTTGTCCAAGGTGCCTCAAACCAATTCCAGGAGATTCTCTCTCATCCGATGACCCCCATTCCACAGCTTCCACCTGTCAGGAGGCTCCCCTAACACTCTGGGGGGGTAGTGGGAGGGACGGATGGAAAAGAAGGTCCATCACCTTCCTTCTGTTCACAGTTCTCAGGATCCAACCAGTAGTGTAGTGGCAAATTCAGAAGTGCAGGGTCCCTTCATGATAGTCACAGCCACACACATGCTTTTTTGCACCTGGGTTAAGAATGAGATCCTTGCCTTCTCCCACAACAACAGACATCTCTAGGAGCCAATCAGCATGAAAGGGGGAAGTGTTAGCTACTGAAAAGAGTCTTCTTAGTGGCTGACTCACCTCCTTTCACTCTGATCAACTCCAATCAGCAGGAGAGAACAAGGAAGCATGTTAGAAGACTCTTCTCAATGACTAACACACTCCCTTTTCATGCTGATTAGTTTGTAGGATGCTGGAGACATAGGGACCCTGCTCCCAAAAATGTAGGGGGACTAAGACCCCCCCGAGACCCTGGACAACTACATCCCTGGATCCAACCCAATGTTTTTGCAACAATAAACCTAATTTAGTTTCAGATTCAACTGTTAATGTGCCCAAAACAGAATAGAGCATAACCTCCGGTTTGAAACACAAAAGGCTGTCTTCACATCACAATCATATGACATTGACCAATAAAAAGGATTTGAAATTAATAAAAATAAATTTGACACAGATTTCTAGGATGAATAATGAGAGAAATATAATTTTCTAGGTTAGATTTTCTGTAGAAACACTAGTAACACAGAAAAGAAGCAAAGTAAGAAAACACCAACAAACATACAAAAATGTAAATCTCCATCTTTGGAGATGGCAGGTGTTGCCACCACTCACCATGTCCTCAGAGGCACATGTTACCAAATTCTTCCAAGATACACAGGAAGTGGATTGGACTGTGAAAGACCATCCCAAATTGTGTTTGTATTTTGACAAATTTGTAGGGCAGTACAATATCTCAGAGGGGAGGTCAGGTCTCCTGCTCCCCTGGTGCATTCACTATAGCTGCCCAAGTTTTATAGAAATATCTGTTGGCTATAGGTATGTTCTTAAATCGCAAGATTTTTTGCCTATTAGTGAATATAATATAATAAAAACAGCTTTAAAAACCATTAAAAACCACACAGAAAGTAACAGCAAATGTCTTGAAAAACAATAAAGGGAGACATCAGTGGCAGAGACCTGTTCATCCTGCTGGGAAAATTTATTGGAACAAAAATGTTTTTAATTGTTTCTGGAAAGTGCATATACTGGGTACCTATCTTATCTTGACAGCAATGCTGTTCCACAGAACAGAGGAAGCAGCACTAACACCTCTGCTCTGAGTTATTGTAGAGTGGGCTTCTGATCTCTTTGGAATCTTTAGGAGAAAGTCTCTGGCAGACCACAGTAACCTACTGGATATATACAAGGGATAAGGTGGACTCTTAAGTAACCTGGTCCTGAGCTGTATATCAAAACATTATGTGTGCAAGTACCCACACAGTTGTAATTGCACTAGTTCAGCGCTAACAAAAATAAAATAAAAAACCAAGCCTATAATTCCGAAATGTGGGTTGTAGTCAACTAAGACCTATACAGAGTAGACCCATTGAAATTAATGAACCTAAGTGAGTCATGTCTGTTAACTTTAATGGGTCTACTCTAAGTAGGACTAGGATTGAATATAACCCGGTGAGTGGAAAACACAGACGACCAAGTACCAAGACAAGAGATAATATTCATAGAAACATGGCATGGAGTACTGATGCAGAATGTCCTAATATGTACACAGAGAAATGGAGCAATCTTGACCCCAGCCAGGTAATGATGGAGTAACCTGGTGGATCAACCCTCACGTTCTCAGCCCTGCTGCTTATACCAGCCTGAGCAGAAGGTGAGGGGTGGGTGGGATTCCATGTCCATTTTTTCACTGCACCAGCTCCCATGCCAGTGCAGCTGAAGGGCCTGTGGATCAGACCTCTTGGGGGATCAGTGAGGTTCTGGATCCCATGGATACAATGCCTCCAGTGCCCTGCCCCAACACACCCCATTTGGGGCTCACTTCTAGATACAAGCAGCGGCAGCTTTTTGTCCATTTGGGCAAAGCTGAGGCTTTCACCACAGTGAAGCTTCCACTCACCAGAGGCTCTCTACACCAGCAGAAGTGGGCAGGGAGCTGCATACACTCCATTCTAACCCCCTTCTATCAACGGGGAAGGGGATCGAGTAGGATTGCACTGTAAGAGCACAGTTCATTGTGGCAAAACTTTCCTGCTCCTTTGCAGCTCTTATTCACTCAGTGGCACCTTCATGCTTCAGAGGCCACTGCCCTATTGTTAATTCAGATCTTCTTCCAGTTCTTTGCTTCAGGTTCCATTTTTGTCAGAAATCACAACAATGTTAACAAGAAGCAAATCTGTTGTGCTGCTTGCCACAGGATTTTATAGAACAATATGCCAGGGAAGATTTGGCAGAGGACATCTCCAATGGCTTTGAGAATGGAGTGTAAGAATTACTCCTCAGGAATGCATCCAGGAGTGGATGTACAGGACATTTGTATGAGACACTGGCATTGCTAAATTTGGTCATAATTAGCTCTGTTTGGCTGTTCATCAGACTCGCTTGTAAGCAAACACATCGGGGGTAGTGGGGCTGAACTCCAAGCCCCTCCCCTCCAGTGCATCATCTTTTTTCCAGGTACAGTCCTCCTTGAGTTTGTGGGTGAAGGTCTGCAGCAGGGAGACTTCTCTATTCAGGGATGCTCCCCATGTGATTTTAGAACCCTGCAAAGTCAGGGTTTTCAATCACATTGGTAGTCTCCACAAATAAATGCCTTTCCCAACAATCTGGGAGTATGTTTTGGGTGCTCTGAAACAACTCTTTTGGGGGATTTTTCTTATAAACACTGGCACAGAACATTTGGAGAAAGCAACTGTTGGGTGCCCCCTTCCTAATTTTCTCACTTAACTACATGCAGTTTATCCTGTGCAACTATATTGTGCTATTCAAAAGAACACAACCCATAGATATTAGTGTATTAATAATTCTTAGTACTAACATCCCCACCTGCCTCCTTGTTATTCGTGTTCCTAATCTCTGATGCCAGTATTTGACAAGCCTGTTTGTCTGTGCATCTGAGTTGTTTGGAAAGTGAATCCTTTGGCCAGCATCCACCTACATAGCATCTGCAATGCCATCCTTTACTCAAATTAATTAATATGTTCTTTCCGGAGGAGGCAAGACTGGAGAGTATGCTCTGCTGATTTGTCCATTCTTCTCAAATGTCTTTTCAGGGCTCCTTGCCTTTTTTTTTATGCATCAGTTCACTTTCTTATTTTCAGTTGTTTAATAGACAATGCTTTTATGGAGCATCCAGGATATCAAGAACTGATAGCACAGTGGCATGTTATGCATTCTTTTTATTTGTGCTGTTTATCACAGTTTGTGCAGGACTGTGATCACTTTGGAAGAGGTCTGCAAAGTTCAGCCTGCCATTTAAGGTCATTCAGTAATGAGTATTGGATGGTATGTGTGTCGGACTATGTACATTAAAACCAACTGGTAGATGGACAGAGACACTATATATGTTTACCGATATCCTATAGCAGGTGTAGCCCTCCAGATGTTGTTGGTGTAGTGTGGTATAGTGATTGAAGGGTTGGTCTAGGACCCGAGTCACCATAGTTCCAATTCCCACTCAGGCATGAAGCCCACTGGGCAACTTCGGGCCAGTTACTATCTCACAGGGCTGTTGTGAGGATAAAATGAAGAGAGGGAGAAGCATGTTATGCTACCTTGAGCTCCTTGGAGAAAATATGGGATAGAAATGTAATAAATAAATAATAAACTCTTATCATCCCCAATCACTGGCCATGCTGACTGGAGTAGATAGGAGTTGCAGTCCAACAACATTATTGGTTATTCCTGCCTTTTTCCATGTAGTTAGTGAATATATGGAAAATGGAAATGGACTGCCTTCAAGTCGATCCCGACTTACTGCTACCCTATGAATAGGGTTTTCAAGGTAAGCGGTATTCAGAGGGGGTTTACCATTGCCTCCCTCTGAGGCTAGTCCTCCCCAGCTGGCTAGGGCCTGCTCAGCTTGCCACAGCTGCACAAGCCAGCCCCTTCCTTGTCCTCAACTGCCAGCTGGGGGGCAACTGGGCTCCTTGGGACTATGCAACTTGCCCTCGGCTGCACAGATGGCAGGGCACATAACCCCTGAGCAACTCACTGTGGGATGATCTTTAGCTGGCTCTTGACATGAGCGGGGATTTGAACTCACAGACTCTGGACTCCCAGCCAGGCTCAACTCCCAGCCAGGCTCGACTCCCCACTGTGCTATACCAGCCTAGTGAATGTATGCATGCCACAAAATCAGTCTTGCAAATAACATTGATCTGATTTAGCCCATGAATATATACTTGCTGGCAGTAGTTTGGTGTTGAACCATTGTAATTATTAATCCAGGAAATTATTGAATGAGTCATTGATGATGCCAATTTCCCATTCCATTTATATCGCAAGGAAGAATGTGATATGTGGATAAAACCAGGGAGGGATTAATCTGTCAGTTTGGGCCTCTCTCTGTTTCTCATTTTTCCAATCTTAAGTTCAGTTCTTCACATTTCCACATTACTTTGTGATTTTTTTTTAAAAGGTCCTCATGAAAAGTTGCCAGGATTTCTCCTAATGTATGCATGTCTGTATGCACTTTTGCTGAATATACACATTTTTGCAATGCACGTTTTCCTAATATAATGCATTTTTGGATGTTATATTCATGAATACATGCATTTTTATGCACACTTCACACCAATATATGTATTGTGTGTACATTAATTTGCTGGAGAACAGCATTTCAAAATTTAGAAAATTGCAAATTTCAAAGGGGGGCTTTGTTTCAGCTCGCATATTGTTTTGGAAAGTGTGAATGAGGTACTTTCACCTTTAAATGTGAACTGAATTGAATTTCTCCCCCATCCTGAGATTTTATTTGTTTGTTTGTTTGTTTATTAATTATTTGATTTATATTCCGCCCTTCCTCCCGGCAGGAGCCCAGGAGGTAACATACTAGTAGATTTTTAAGAAAATAAATTAATCTTACTAAGCATGTTAAAACACATCTATAAGGTAACTTTAATTCAACATAGTACTTAATGCACTACAGTAACAGGAGCTTTTAAAACCGTGTCCCTTGTATAAAAAGAATGTAGCATTGGGCCAATTTTTAACCTTGTGGAATTTGAAAGTACTGTTAAGCTCCAAGGAGTGAACTGCCATATTTGTGTGTATCTTAAGGATTCATGTAAGCAAAGAATTTGAATGGATGGTGGTTGATCCAGTATGTTATGATTAAGATAAAATGATGCAGAGCTTGGAAAAGTTACTTTTTTGAACTACAGCTCCCATCAGCCTAATCCAGTGGCCATGTTGCCTAGGGCTGATGGGAGTTGTAGTTCAAAAAAGTAACTTTTCCAAGCTCTGATGATTAGGCTATTTGAATTAACAAGTTAAAAACAGATATGGTGGCAGATCCTGAAGCATGTGGTGAGGAAGCAGCACCCCCTAGTGGTGCCAATTCAAGAATATATCGGAGGAACATCATGGTAAATAATACGCAAAAAGTAATAGTTTTGAGGTGTCCATGAGGTGTCCATGTGTATGTGACACCAGAAAGAATGAGTTCAGACTGTAGTGTCTTCCTGAAAAGAAACTCATAAAGTTGCATTGGTTTGAGATTCCTTGAAAAACAGTAACGCAAGAGGTTTGTTCATCATGATGTATTGCTAATTCAATTATTGTAGGATCTTTGGACAGCAAGGGAAGATTGGTCTCTCCTTTCCTCCAGATGTGGAAAGGCAGAGAACTGAGAAGAGAACTGGACTACAAAATAAAAAAGAAAGAAAAAAGTATTAAAATGCAGGATGCTATTCAGAAT
The DNA here is from genome assembly GCF_030035675.1 of Rhineura floridana. Lineage (NCBI taxonomy): Eukaryota > Metazoa > Chordata > Lepidosauria > Squamata > Rhineuridae > Rhineura > Rhineura floridana. Next base: position 76,190,323 of record NC_084486.1, on the reverse strand, counting down.
GTTGAGCTTGGCAAGAATTAGAAGTACTAAAAGGAAGAGAAATTAGAGTGGTACAAAGAAACAAGGTATGGAAAAGGGAGTTTGGTAGTACCAATTCCAGTACATCCGAGGCACAATACAGCAACACCAAATTAGTTGTTAACGCTGCAATCCAATACATGTCTACTCAGAAGTAACCTCCATTGGGTTCAATGGGACTTACTCCCAGGTAACTGCGTATTGGATTGCAGCCTAAGTCTCATGGAACTCAAGCCACATGAAAGGAGTACTTTACACGTCACTCCTAGTGAACACTAATCAAATATTAATAAAGTGGCAAGAGAATTAGCTGCTGTGAAAATGGATGAATGGAAGACTGATAAACCTTCCAAATTAGAGTGACATCATAAAATATAGAGTGTTGTCAAAATGTGGAGCTTGGCAATGAATATAAACATGAAACAAAATAATCTGAAAATAGAATTTCTACATGACATGGCGCCCTGTATGTGGTATTAGTTGGTGATGTATAAATTAACTAAATCAGAGATATTCATGTTGTAATAGTCATACTGGGGTGTGGGGGTGTTATTTCAATAAAGTATTTAAAACAAACTAACTAAATAAAATTCAATTGCTAGTTTTGCCAGTGGTGCTTGAATTGTGATGGTTCATTTAGAAACGCAAGTCATAAACTGATGCTGCAGTCAACTTTTATATGAACTGCAACCACCTGAATATCCATGTGTGAACCAGCTCTAAGTATGATTCTGTTATCTTCAGTGGGAACTGGATACTATGAATTAGAACAAAGCATTTTTCCAGAGTCTTCCACAGAGCCCAGCAGTGATGACCTTCTGAAGAGCACTGTTCTGAAAAAAATATAAAAAATCCTCAGTCTCAACTCAAGCCATAATTTCTATAGAAGACTTTCTGGCTTTGCCAGTCCCAATCTTCTATGGTATTTAGGTTGGGGAATCCAAGTTATACTTCATATTCTAGCTGAGAACTGTCCCTACCAGCTCTCCCTATCAGCCAATGATAGAGAGTTTAGCTTGGGGCTCTCTACATACATTGCAGATGTATATACTTCCATATGCTTGCATAGAGGAGTCCTATATCGGTACACATTCAAATATGGCCTACATGAGGCATGGCCAGTGGGTGTATTGACATGGAGGCAGCATGACTACTGGGCATGATCCCACTCTCCTCACCCCTATGTGTTCACTGAATGCATAGTGAAAGGTATTCTGAAGAGATCTAGAGACAATTTCCTATCTTCCTCTGCTGTGCTTCTCATGTGACTGTGAATTTTGTCAAAAGCAAACTGAAGATTGCCTTACCCTTTACATACCCAGTAGGCCACTGCGTTCTGTAGGAGAGACTGTCTTTGAAGTCCCTAAAATTTCAGAAGCCTATTCCGCAACAACTCAGGGCAGGGTTTTCAGTGTGGCTGCCCATGTTGTGCAACAGCATCCCTGCTGAGAAGATACGACTGTTAGCAGTTTCCAAAAGCAATTGAAGACATTTTTGTTTCGACAAGCTTTTCCAACTACTTGATTTTTTTGGTAAAGTTTTGATGCTTGGGTGCTTATTTGTGTTGTTTCAAAACCTGTCTTTAGCTGTTTTTTAAATAGCTTTTAAGCTTTTTGTTGTTGTATGTTTGTCACTCTGAGACTTACTCGAAAAGCAATTCATAAATTCAATATGAATTAGATTACGATTATGATGGAACAAAATTAAAGATAGGCTTTATTTGGGGTGGTGGTTGTGTCCATTTCTCTCAAAAGTCTCTGCTGAGCAATACCTCACCTCAGCCCTGTTAATAACTGATATTTTTAAAAAATCAAAACTTTATTAGCTACCTTTTAGAAATTTGGTACTGGGCCAGTTCTCAAACTATCTAAAGGCAGGCCTATAAAGAACCAGTCAGAGAAGCTTATGCTAATAAGGTTGTCATTGTGTATATCAAGGAAAGGCAATTTGAATTAAACACTAATTAAGTATTGGGTGACTGGATGGAAGAAGGTAATGGTGGGAATTTATTTTTATTTTGTTTAGTTACAGTATTCATAGCCTACTACTCATGGAATAGTTTCAATCCCAGAGTGAGGAACAAAGTAATAAAGATAAACAGAAAAAATATACAAAAGATACAAAATCATATAAACAAGTCTAGTAAACAAACTAACAATTCTGTCAAAAGGCAGGCAAGGAAAACTACAATGACAAAAATTCAAACATCCAATTTAACCTAGGAAAAAGTAACACTGGATGTTCAAACAGATTAAGCAACTAATGGTTTTAGCAACAGCTCCCACCTCACTGACAACCAAAGGGTAGTAGTCTGACAAGAACTGGGAAATAAACATTGATGTATAACTGAAGAGGAAGGTAGAACATGGAAGAGTTAGAAATGCAAGACATCCTCATTAACCTTTGTTTGACTCCAGAAAATTAGTTTTGGGATTCTTTTGTAAATGGAAAGCAGTAAATCAATCTATGTCATCATGGCAATGTCCAGTATAGGTGGATTCACTTTTTTTTAATGCCTACCTGGAACAAACACCCTTTAGATGAAACGTTTCATTTTTCTGAAGGTACAGAAGAGTTGCTTTACACAGCCGCACATAAATTCCATCACTTTTACCATCTACCCTGTCAAAAATGAAATGCAGACCAGTTCCTGCAGCATCTGTAAAAGGCATGAATTAAATTAAAGTTTGGGACATAAAAAGGACATTAACACAGAAGCAGATTCCTATATTTCTATAGTCCAACAGGAGAGGACAGATCAAGAAATATATTTTCACAAAAATTGGAAAAATGGACAAGAACATTGTTAATGTGTTCTCTGTTTTTGCTAGATGGGTGCAGTCTGCAATACAAAACAGAAAGAGCAGGAAGCTTTCTTTTTATTATTACTGCTTTTTGGTGAAATGTACAGCTCCGCTTGTTAGTGGAAGTGAAGATCAAATAAAGCTTTCTTGGTTCAAGATCAGATGGAGACCCTTTAAAATACTGACAACAAATAATTTGGTTTTTGAACCATACTAGATCATATAATAATGTTAGGTGAAGTGTTCAATATGACATATTAATATACTTCTTTGAATGTGCATATTTTATATTTTTACAAAGTGATAGCTGGAAACCAGACAGACAAACAGAGATCACAACATTGGCTCCATAATGGATGCAAATGAAATTCAGACAAAGCTCTGGGATATACTGAAAATAATTTGGTTGGAACTAGCTGTTTTTACAGCATTGATTGCTCCTACAATGGCATTTGGGACCTTTTGTAAAATGGACACTGGCCAGACTATGGAAATAATAGTGATTATCAGTCCAGATCAAGACAAGAGGATTGCCCTTTTTGTGTCATTTCTATGGATGCCGACATATGCCAATGGAGCCAATCCTGTGTTCCTGCTGCTGTGTGTATGCCATGCCAGCCTCACCACTACTTTGCCCCTCCTGGTAAGTGGTACCAATGCCTCTGCCAGGAGGCTTTTCGTGCAGTTCCATGCCACCAGGCAAACTGCTCCTGCCAGTCACCTGTGAGCAACAATTAATAAAATAGAGTAATGTGAACTTCAATTAATGTGAACAGTTAAGAAATTATTATAGCAATTAACAAACTTTACGATTGACTGACAATATGAAAATATGTATGAATATTATTTATTTATTATGATTCATATCCCACCCTTCCTCCCAGTAGGAACCCAGGGTGGCATATTATAATGGAAATTATGTGGAAATCCTGTTCCTGAAGCCCAGAAAATCTACTCTATATTTTGGAAATTTATTTATTTATTTTTTATTTTATTAAGCTTATATACCGCCCGACTAGCAATAGCTCTCTGGGCGGTGAACATTAAAAATACAATAAAAATACAATAAAAATAACACAATACAGTATATCACAATACAAAACTGTTCAAAAAACTGTACAGTCTAAAATCAAAATATAATAGTAGTTTGTTCACTATGCATTTGGACACCTCTTTACCTATTGTAACCAAATTTTGCACTATGGTTCCTGAGATCACGAAGCAGGTATTTGTCTGTTTGGACACAACTGAATGCCATTTTGAATCAAGATGGTGGACTGAGCCTTTCAAAAATGCACTGACTTTTTGTTTCATAGAATTCCTGAGCACTGCTAGTAAAAAATAATAATGAAATCCTTCAACAGATTTCATCCATTACTAATTTTTGGCAAACCACTTTGAGAATGAGATTTGAACGCAATATGCTGATTGGGAGAAAATGCTTACACCATAGTGTGACAAGATTCCAAGCAGACTCCTATTATCCTATGGCTTTCGCATAGCCTCAGGTGATATTTAAACAGTCTGCCTTGTCGCTTGGTTAAAATAAATAAATAAAAAGGCCATCCAGAGATCTTTAAATAATATACTTTGAAAACATGAGTAAAGGTAAACCAGAGGAAAAATTATTTGGTATTTTCTGAGCGAGTCATATTAATTCATCATTTATAGATTTCTATGGCTTCTTGTTGCCAATGACTGGAGCTATCAACGCTTGACTAGATGGAGAGTTGCTTGCTAGTGAGCAGTCTAAAATCAGGTAGAAAAGTTTAGAGGCAAGAAAATGCCACTAGAGGACACAGCTTCATGGAGTTAACAACATATTAGCGCTTAATCCAGTAAAAAGGCAACAGACTCTTTTATGGAATGAACATATTATGATGCACAAAACATTTTTGTAATCTTTTGAGCCCTCACAAGTATTGAAGGTGGATTTGCAATCAGACTTAGTACCGGATTCTGACTGAATTTGACAGTCCACTATAGTTTTGGACCGGCACTGATTTCTTCTGGCAGGCTGCAGCTGTAATCAGCATGGATTTTGCAGCCGCGGCTGCAATTGGCAAGATTTTTTCTCCTGAATTCCGCCCCCCAATTTTACATAATTATATTCGTAATCAAACTGCTGCATTCATAACTGTAGGTGTAATAATGATTGTCATTTATCCATTATATATTATGAAAAAATTGCATTATTATTGCCATACAATGCAAAACGTATGTTTTGCCTGGCCTGCTCTAGGTGAAACATGTTCTCAATGTTAATTGTCAAATCATCCTGCAATTTCATGTTTTTAAAATAAGACAGCTCAGAGCATTCTGAATCTCCATCCTCTCGCGTGAGAAACATTATGATGAGACTGACCCCCACTACCCACCCAGCCCCCTTTTTTTCATTCTCCTGCCACTACGCTGTGACTGTAGACAGTACACCAGCCACACTTGGAAAGTATTGCCTTCCACTTACCCACCCCCCGGCTTTTGAATATGTACTGCCAATGTGTGTATGTGTGTGAACAAAAATATACAGTGGTACTAATGGTGATGGTGACGATGCTACAATGCTGCTGACAAACTTATTAGAGAATAGTGAATAGTAAAAGGGAAGGAAATCATTAAGCAGCACATCAGTTAGCCCGAGGCAAAAGACAGACTTAAAGGTGATTATCTGCCTCATTGATATGTAAATAGGAAAAAATGTGGAACACTGTGATCATTAACATAAGCATTTATGCTAAAAATTACGCATTTTTTACGCCACCAAAAAAACCACGTGGAATAGTGATCATTTACATAAGTATTTATGTTAACAATTTTGGATGTTTTATTTTGTACATTGCCCAGAGTGGCTGGATAACCACTTAAATAAGCTTATTTATGTTAACAATTCTGCAATTTTTTTCCACCACCGAACCACCACCACCACCCCGCGGATCAAATTACCAAACACACACACACACAGCAGATAGAATCAGCAAGTACCGGAGCAAGTGGGAACAAAAAAAGGGCAGATCAGGATTGAATGATTGACTATTGGAATATAGGCAGATCGAAACCAGGTAGTGAACCCCATCCCTATATCCAGCCTGCCTTTTTTGTCATCTGTTTATTAGCCCATCCGATCCATGTCCAGATTTACTCAATACATGTCAATAAATATTCAGGCACTAATAATACAGCGTCATAAATCAAACTTTGCTCTTTTTGTTTGTTATGCTGCGTCATAGGTGCCTGTTGTAGATCTAATGCAATATGCATAGAGAAGGAGGAAAGCAGCTTGGTTGTGATAAATGGCCAGGAATCCACTTTGGTGCAACACCTTTTGGGTGTCACAGGAAACTGTGTTAGTTGTTAGAAGGACACAATCCATGCAGGTTGCTATGAGGCTGTGCTATGCTGAACAGTTTCCACCTCACCTAGGCTACACTAGGAGTTTCTGCATCAGGTAGATCAGCTCGACCTATGGATGCTTTAAAGGATGACTGAAAACCCTCTTCCACTCTAAACCCAACACTCACCCCATCCAGGAGCAACCTAGGCATGGAAACAGGCTTCCATTCAGAGAGTGCTTCCATCACATGGGGAATGAACTGCAGTGTTAGCGCTCCTGCACAAATTAGTCTCACCTGTGTCATGTGCCGAATTCTAGCCCTGAACCAAGATCTGTGAACACAGAACATAGTAGTAGCCACAGTCAATTTATTTATATACCACTTTCAACAAATACATTTGTGCTTAAATCAGCTTACATAAAATAATCTAAATAAAATAGTACAGCAATGCTATTATACATAATACATAATAAAAATTATAATATCGCTATAACACACTAGCAATTCAGCAATTAACAGTTCATTTAAAATATATCAGAAACTTAAGTGAGCATCAAGCTTACCGATAGGTCAATTAACAGTGTCCAATAACTTCATATTCATGGCCTTAGTACCTACTAGCAACTCCTCCCCTCTCCCCTCAACAAACGTTGACACCTAGTCCCAAAAGGCCCCCTCAGAGTTCTTCTGAAAACAGCTCCCTTATGAAGGCTCCTGGGGCTGGAGAGTGGGGCATGGCAAATGGAAGCAGCTATCTCCTGGTGGCAAACTGTGATGAGACCCCTATTACCCTTTGGGACTTGTAGCTCTGTGAGGGAGAAGAGGGGTCTTCTTCATAACTCTCAGCATCTTTACCGAACTATACTTCCCAGGATTCTTTTGGGGAAGCCATAACTGTTTAAAATGGCACCATGACTGTTGTGTAATAGTGATTTAAATGTAAAGGTCTCGATGCGGCCAAAGTCTCTCTCTCCCTGCTGCTGTGCTCATACAGCTGCTTGAATCTGGAATTTTAATCATTTTAACCATCTTAATCATGTTTATATGTATGTATTGGAACTGTTTTAATTTAATATTCTGTATTTTAATTGCGTTTTAATGTGTTATATGCTATTGTGTTTTTATGTTGTTTTTGTTCTTGTTAACCGCCCAGAGAGCTTTGGCTATGGGGCGATCTATAAGTTTAATGAAATAAATAAATAAATAAATTGCTTTCTCCCTATCCCACCTTGCCCCAGATGCCCAATATACATGTGTACGGTTAAATATCAATAAGTCAGTCTCTAAAGCAGGGGTAGCTAACCCTGTGACCCTCCAGATGTTGTTGGACTCCAGCTTTCAACAGCCCTAGCCAGCATTGTCAATGGCCAGAGATGTTGAGAGTTAAGAGGGCCACAGGTTATCCATCTCTGCATTACAGACTGCTTGGTTTCATGGAAACTTATATAGATGCTAACTTGGCATTCCATAGCTAAAATGTTATTTTCTGGAATACAGGTTATTATATTCTTTCTCCCAGAGAATACCAGCCACAAAGCCCCAGTAGAAGCTGCAATTTGGTCAAAATGATTTTCACTTTTATAGATCATTTATGTGGTTTTTCAGGATGATTGGTGCTTGATAAGTGTGTGTCATTAGTGTCTGATATGTATGAGCTGAGAACTAGAACTCCAGATTTATGCTTTTTCTTTTTTCTCTTTTTTGTTTCTTTTTAATTTGGATCTTTTAGTTATACATGGAAGCCTGACAGAAGAGCTATTTTGTGTTAACAAGTTGCAGATGATCTGAGAATTCTATCTAAGAGAAGACCAAAAGTGCCTATTTTATTGTGGTTGAATTGACAGAATATGGCTCTTGTAAGAGGTTCTTTCATTCTTTGAAAAATCTCCATCATCTGGGCACAGTGAACAGTAAGGTGGTTTTACTAGGGGTTATTTTGCGCTCTCGCTCTCGCTCTCTCACACACACACACACAAAGAAGTCTTCATTTTTTTTGTCTCCTCAAGAAATTAAAAACTGTGAAATCAAAATTCATTGTTGGACACAGGCACCCAGATAATCCTACAGAGTCTGTTATAGTACTAAGATGTGAATCTTTCTTGAATTCTTTTCACATATCCAAGTAACCTGGTTTTGTTTTGTTTTTGGTCATTTCAAATTATGCTTTCCACATGTATTCCACCCCATATTACATTTCTACCTTCATTACCTCTCACTTCTGCTACTTTTCATGTCTTTTAGCATGCTTGTTGATGCTGGTGGCAACTGAGAATTCTGAGAAGTTGTTAATTAAGCTTTTATACCCCACATTTATCTTTTTCTGCTGCTGCTACTGTTGCAAAAGCATTTTGTTTGGAACAGATTTGGGAAGAAAGGAGACTAAAGCTTAGAGACAGGCACACAGATTGGGTAGAAACACACAAACACGCACACACAGAGAGAGCAGTGCAAATAGAAACACAAACTCATGCACACACAAACATACACACACACACACATAGAGAGATTATGCTGATAGGAAGATGGTTTTGAAACCCACCTGGGGTTTCTTTTTAACCTGAACCATTAGCTAGAGCAGCCTGGAATTACTAGAATTGCCTACTTCAGGAGTACTTAATGTGGTGCTCTTCAGATGGTGTGGACAACAACTCCCATCAGCCCCAGCCCTCACATTCGCTAGCTAGGGATGGTGGGATTTGTAGTAAAAAAAATGTAGGGTACCCCTGACCTATGTTATCAGCCTGGCTGGGATATTAATGCCATAGGCATCACCAGAGTATGGGCAAGCACTCTTCCCTGACAGGTGGTTCTTTCCCCATTCCCATTCCTGGACCTTGTGGTTACTTAAAAAGCATTTGTCACATAATTATTCACTAAGAGGCAAAAAAACCCTTGCAGTTTAAGAATGTATCTATAGCCCACAGATATTTCTATCAAACTTTAAAAAGCAGGGAAATTTGGCAGCTGTAGTGAATGCACCAGGGGAGCAGGGAACCTGACCTCCTCTCTGAGATACTGGACTGCCCTACAAAGTTGTCAAAATGCAAACACAATTTGGGTTGGTCTTTCACAGTCCAATCCACTTGCTGTGTAGCTCGGAAGAATTTGGTAACATGTGCCTTTGAGCAGGAGGGAGGGAAGGAGGAAGGGCAGAGGGAGGGGAGCAGGCAGGAGGGGGAGGGGAGGAGGCGGCAGGTTTTATTAATTTTAGGGTTATTGAATTCAGTGGGATTTACTCCTGGACTTTCATGCTTAGGATAGGTAAAACTGACCTGGGGGAGGGGCGGGGAGGGGTAGTAGAGGGAAGGGGGGAGAAGAAAAGGAAGGGTAGGGATAGGGAGGAACGGGGAAGGGAGAGGGAGGAGGAGGGGAAAGGAAGAGATTGGATAGATGTGCACTGGGCAGAGGGAAAGCCACTTTCCTTTCCAAAAGGAAAACATTGTGAACAGTATCATTGTTTTTCAGGGTTTCTCCCACCTTTTTATTCTACAGCAGATACATGTTGTCTCCTACCCAAATTTAAACCAAAGCTGTCACTGGCCACATCTACACCATGTGACAATTTAAAATGGAATAAATGTCTGGCATGGGTGTGGCCCCCTGACTAGCCAAGCCGAACAACTGTGAGACTGACTTTTAGAACACTGATAGTTGGTTCTTACTGAGCATGCCCGACGTTATCATTTAGTTCAATGCTAAATTTCTCAAATTAATTAAAAATTATCTAGGCATTTTTTTAACTTTTAAACTGCAGAAGATGAAGGTCAGAGTATGGGGCAAGGTCAGTAATAGGATTACAGCTACTCTGTGAATATGGCTGATTTTTAATTAATTTCAACAAATTATACCACTGACAGAAAAAAGTCCAAAAGGGGTCTGGTTTTTTCCCTCTCGTTTTACACCTTGAACTCTAGATACTCTCTGAGTGTTTTGTGTATCACCATGAGAACTTACAGGGTTGTTAAGCAAGCTTTTTGGAGTTCAGGAGTCTAAGTTTTGTAAGGTTTTGTTTTGAAATGAGCTTATGGGAAGCAGCAGAATGGCATGGGGGCAGGGTTGCCAGTTTCATGGCCTGAGACCGATCCTGTATCTTTAGAAGAAGAGAAAGTCAGCCAAGTGCAGGTGTTCTTGCAACACTGTAATGAGAAAAACCATAAGGTGGAATTCTCCCTTCCCCCTGCAATAAACTGTAAAGTTGTTAAAAATGCAATAAACTGGAAGTACCGCCCCCATCTCTCTCACACACACATATTTCTTGGCTGCCAGAGCAAATTTTGCTACTTGGATTGTGAGGACTACATCTCTGGCTTCAAGCAAGATACTTATCTGGTCCAGAGTGGGTCTGACGTCTAGAAGTTATAAGTAAGACGTTTGTGCTTGGTGTGCTCATAAAAGAAGCAATTTAACAGGTAATGGGAGACATCTGCAATTTCACTGGACTCACAAATACAGTGTCTTTGTGGCTGGAATGTTATTAAACTTCCCATCCAGGAAAGCAGAGGGCATACCCTGGTGACCCTAATTTGGAGCATAGAAAGAACAATTTAATTACAGCTTCATTTTCTGCTCTAAAGTTTGTGCTGGATTATTGTTATCCTCAACATTGATGGATTTCTGTTGCACACCTTTTGTCATTTTTCACAACTCTTCCATAGTTTGCTTTGTTAAAACAATTTCTAAATTTATTCAAATAAAAGAAGCAGACACTTCTCTTCCTCAAATAAGCAATGTCCTAATTTTCTCTTCAAATAATCAGTGGTGGGTAATAATAATAATAATGGTATGCAAGAAAGTTTTAGGCCAACTTTGTGTTGGGTTAAAAAAAACCTACATTGCCCTAAAAATGTCTTCTCATCCCTCCCCCCGCCGCCCACCTTGTCTTTTTTTCATCAGAGTCATTATCACAGCACCATCATCATGGTACCTCATGAGTTGTGCACAGAGAACCTGTTGCTTGCTATTTACCATTAAAACTAAATGACACATTGGAAGTGTAATTTCCCTGATGCTGCTGCTTGCTGGCCATCTGTCTTGCTGCTACCCAAGGACTCACTAGACAAGCACTAATACTTGCTGCCACCTCATGCTTCTTTCATTTAATGTTCTTTCTTCTTGCCTCTATCCCTCCCAAAACCTACAAATCTTGTTATTTGTCCCTACAGCTTAGTAACACAGCTGCCATCATCCTCTATATGCTCATTCTAGTTTGTTTGTACTACTAAGTCTACCAGGTTCCATTGATCCAAATCCTATTTCTCTACCTCTCTCCATGTTGAGACATTTCAACTGTAAGAAACCAGGCTCTGTATTTATATTATGTGTATTTATATTGCCTATACAAATTTAATTTAATTTAATATTTATTTTATTTTATCTTAAAAATGTATATCCCACCTATTTTCTGAGGAACTCAGGGTGGCTAACAAGTCACAATACACAAACAATATGTCAGAATATTGCCCTTGAAATAACGTGTGATTGGCTTGGGACTCCTAGATCCAGCTTTGTCACTAGAGGCCCACTTGGCCATCGTAGCAAGGACTGCCTTTCATCAGCTATGGCTCATGTAACAGCCTTTTCTGGGTAGGAGATAGTCTAGCTACAGTTACCCAAGCTCATAACCTCCAGATTGGATTATTGTAATGCATTCTATTTGGGGATATTCTAATGGTTTGGAAGTTGCTACTTGTATAATGAAATTAGCAGCCAGGGTGTTAACCGGCACCACAGATAGGCCCATGTAACATCGGTACTGATTGTCAATATGCTTCCAAGACTAATTCAAGATGTAAATGTTAATTAATAAAGCCCTAAATGTCTCAGGCCCAAATTATCTAACTTTCATGGGTTTTAAAAACTTTAGGAGGGGTTCTCTTGGTGGTCCTGCTCCTGATCAAAGTACAGGAAGTGCACACAAGTGAGAGGGTTTTCTCTGTGGTGACACCCTGCTTCTGGAATGATCTACCCTGGAGGTGTGTCTGGCACCAATATTGATGTAGTTCCAAACTAACAAAAAATATAAAAACATTAGAAAAACACATTAAAACAGTGTAAAAAAACTTTTTTAAAAGAGCCAGAATAAAACCCACTAGCCTATACTAAAAAAAAAAAACTTCTTTCCCTGAAGTTTCCTAGTTTCAGAATACAGTTTCAATGATTAAACTAGTAAAATAATAGATGCTTAAAAAGAACAAAATCATGGCTTTGGACATTCCAGAATTTCATTTCTGTAGTTTAGTTTTTTTAGTAAGTAAAATGTAAGAGTTAAGTTTAATTATATTTATATATATCGGGAGAGAACCTGAAGCCCTTTGAACAACTTTCTGTCTTAGTAATGAGATGATGCCAACATTTGTGTGTCCACTTCCACCAAGATGCTTAGAAGTATTAAAGTCATAAATTAGTCTTGCCTGTGCTGTTATATAAGGGTGCCAACTTCCCAAGAGCTGTTGGCAAGGCACAGCATGCTCCCAGGTTTTGCTTGCCCCTAATTTCTTATTAAGTCTTCCGTTTAATTTCAAGGAAGTATCAGGAGTACACACTGATCTTTGGAGAACTGGAATGATTGCATTATTTGGGCCCTGTCCATGATCCCATATGTATCCCCTCTCTCCCTCACTGTCTCTCTTTCTCTCTTTAGATGGTTGAAAACTGTTAACACTAAAATATATTAACTCAGAACACAAGTGGGATGAAAAAAGGAGACTAAACAAACACCTCTCTGTGTGTTCTTGGCATTTGGCAATGCAACACTGCAAATGCCTTAAGCCTACCTGCTAATACGCCCACCTCTGCTTGCACTTACAGGCTCAGCAGGAGCAATAAAATAAAAGCTAAAACTCCAAGCAAATATTTTCTACTGCTTTCCTTCTCTCTTTCTCTCTCTCCCCTTTTTATAATGTCAGCATTAATGAGATTGAATAGATGGGCAATAAACTAAGCCTTTGTTTAATACCTGTGTGTTCTTGTTGCTAAGATACAAATATTATTTCAAATAGATATGTGGCAAACATTTTGGGATTGGCTTTATTGTTGCTGTTACATATACCTCATGTTTTAGAAAAGCTGAAAGGGGGGGAATAAAGCAAATAAAATTGCTTTTCAGTCTAAACCAGGGAATAGGGAATCTATGGCCTTCTAGATATTATTGGATCACAACTCCCATCATCCCTGACTATTGGCCATGTAGCATCCTGGGTAGGGCTGATGGTTGCTGAAGTTACAAAATGGCTGCCGATCCACAGGTTCTTCACCCCTGGCCTAAATCAAGGCTCGAGAGATGGAGGCTCTCAGAATTGCAGTGTGAGAAAGGTGGGCCCAATTTAAGCCGTCTCAGAGGGAGAAACTGATTCTTGCTGTATCCCTGAAGTAGGGATAGGTGAAAATTTCAATTCAGTTCACATTTCAAGTTCAGTCTATCAAATTCGCACTTTCTGAAACAATTTGAGAACTAAAACACAGCCATCCTTCAAAATTTGTGCTTATTCAGATTTTGCAATGCAGTTTGCCAACCAATGTATGCAAAAATGCATATATTAGGGGAAAGTGTGCAAAACATGAATGTATGAGTTAAAATAACATGGAAAATGCATTATATGATGACAAATGGCTTGCAGAAATGTGTACATTATCAAAACTGCCTACAAAATGTATTTATTAGGAGAAATTTGCACCAATATGCTGGAGAATTTTCATGAGCAGAAAGGTGGAGAACTGAATTTAAGACAGGGAAAATGAGAAACCGGGAGAACCAAAACTGACAGATCTTTCCATCCCTACCATGAAGTCAGTGCTTGTAAAGGGACTGCCTCGAGCTAGAGCTGGAATCCGTGAGTGGATGGATGGGAAGGAACAAGCTGAAGTTGAACCCTGATAAGACCGAGGTACTACTTGTGGGGGACAAGAGAAGGTTGGGCGACATTGACCTGAAGTTCAACGGGGTGAGTCTACCCCTAAAGGACCAGGTCCGCAGCCTTGGGGTTGTGCTTGATTCCAGGCTGTCCATGGAGGCTCAGATTTCGGCAGTGAGCCGGGCAGCCTGGTACCAACTACACCTCATACGAAGGCTGCAACCCTACCTTCCTGTTCACCAGCTCCCACTAGTGGTACACGCCCTGGTCACCTCTCGTTTGGACTACTGTAATGCACTCTACATGGGGATACCCTTGAAAACTGTCCGGAAATTACAACTGATACAAAATGCGGCGGCTCGACTACTTACGAATAGTCGCCGCCGAGATCACATCACACCAGTGTTGTTCGACCTACACTGGCTACCAGTTGTTTTCCGAGCCCAATTCAAGGTATTGGTATTGACCTTTAAATCCCTACACGGTTCCGGCCCAATTTATCTCACGGAGCGCCTTCAACGCCACCAATTATGCCGCCCGACAAGATCGGCCACACAGGGCCTTCTCTCAATCCCGCCAACAAAAACAGCCAGATTGGTGGGTACAAGAGAGAGGGCATTCTCAGTGGCGGCCCCCACTCTTTGGAACTCCCTCCCACAAGATCTCCGGCACGCCTCTTCTTTAAATGTGTTTCGGAAAGCCTTAAAGACCTGGCTCTTTCAGCAGGCCTTCGGGGTATCTGGGGAGGGTTAATTGTTATAACTGAAATGCCTCCTGCCCAGTTTTAATATTGTTGCTGCAGATGTGTTGTTTTTATATTGTATTACTGTATTTTATCAATTGTATTTTAACAATTTTGGAAGTCGCCTAGAGTGGCCATTGGCCAGATAGGCGACGAAGAAATTAAATTGATGATGATTATTATTATTAGAGATCCAATCCATTGCAGAAAAGGAGATCCTACAGCTCTGGAGAGAGTTAAGGAGCATATTGTGCTTGCCACAAGATTGAGAAGCTCCTGCTAGTTCCTTCTGAGAAGCTCTTTCTTCTTCTGAAGCCAGTTTCTGCTTCCGTATGCAGCACCAGCTTCCTTTTCACTTTAAAGGGCAGACTTTACCAGACCAGATACTACAACAGGCACACAGGGATTCCAGTCCTTGCTGGGGTTTCAACTTCTCCCATTAGCCAATCAGTTCTTCTGCCCAGCTGGGCTTTGTTGACAATCCCATGGAGCTCAAAGATGTTGCCATTCTCAGGGCCCTCTTCTCAGGATTGCCAGATCTACAAAGCTGTTCAAATAGTCATAACCATTCATACAAATTTATGTATATTTGAAATGGTTCCATTCTTCAGCTGAGATCAAACTGAACATATACATATACGTTTACCATGCGAGTTAACACTAAAGTCCTGCTGTAAAAAGCAACAATAGACTGTTAAAGGGGGGCGAGGATGACACATGGTAATAATGCTACTTTGTGGAAGTATAAAGCTGTTAATGTTTCCACAGGTAGAGAACATCCAAAAGGCAGGATCTTTATTATTTTTAGATTGTTAATGCCTACGTATTGTATGCCTATGTTGTATGTCGCCCAGAATGGTTGGACAGCCAGCCAGATGGGCGACTAATAAATTCAATAAATAAATAAATAAATAATGCCTTGCTTAGAACCAACTAAAATGTCACAAAGCAATGAGCAAGCTTATCATTACTCCTGCTGGAGCAGAAAAAGTTGGACATAACAGAAAGTCAACAGTTTGAAGCAGTCTTACTATGAAGTATGGAAGGTGTCATGCAAATTGGCAGCTCAATGCTATGCATGCAGTGGGACTTGGGCTTATTTCCCCTAAAAGTGTGCATAAAATTGCAGCTTTAACTGGATTAGATCAGCCTTCCCCAACCAGCCTTCCCCTCTCCAGGATTCCAACTGGCATCAGCCCTATTAGTCAGAGATGATGGCAGCTGTAAACCAAAATGCTGGGAGGGGACTAGCTTAGGGAAGGCTGCCTGGCTATATTGTGCTGGGTGCAAACCAGATTTTAGGTTGCCCCAATGGCTTCTGGGACAAAGAAATAGCAATAGCTATTCCCCCATTGTTTTGAACATATAAAACCCAGCAGCACTTACCTAGAGGACAGGTATTTTAAATACTTAAATAATTAAAGGATTAGAGGATCTTATCAGGTTTCCCAGGTTATTCCTGCTTATCACCTTGGAATGCTCTTTGACTCTTTTTTTACAGTTATTTTTATTTTATTTTATTTTATTACATTTCTAGACCGCCCTATAGCAGAAAGCTCTCAGGGCGGTGTACAACAAATAAAATCACAATTAAAATATGAGCAAGTGTGGAAAAAAATATATATATATAGTACAATTATAAAACATTAATAAAATTGCCATTGAGATTTAAATTAAGATCATATTAAGTTTAAAATGTTAAATTAAAATATTTAAAAATTTACAAAATTTAAAAAGCCTGGGCGAAAAGGTAAGTTTTTACCTGGCGCCGAAAAGATAACAGAGAAGGCGCCAGGCGTATCTCGTCTGGGAGGGCATTCCATAGTTCGGGGGCCACCACCGAGAAGGCCCTAGATCTAGTTGTTGATCTCCGGGCCTCTTTATGGGTTGGGACCCGGAGAAGGGCCTTCGACGTCGAGCATAGTGAACGGGTAGGTACATAGCGAGAGAGGCGCTCCATCAGGTATTGCGGTCCGATGCCGTTTAGGGCTTTATAGGTAAGAACCAACACTTTGAATCTGGCCCGGAAACATATCGGTAGCCAGTGCAGCTGCGCCAGGACAGGTGTTATATGGTCAAATTTCTTTGTCCCAATGAGAACTCTGGCCGCAGCATTTTGCACTAGCTGAAGTTTCCGAACCGTCTTCATAGGTAGCCCCACGTAGAGTGCATTACAGTAGTCCAATCTAGAGGTTACCATAGCATGGATAACTGAGGCAAGATGCTCCTTGCTCAGATAGGGTCGTAGTTGGGCTACCAGCCGGAGCTGGTAGAATGCATTCCGTGCCACCGAGGCTACCTGAGCCTCAAGTGACAGGAGCGGATCTAATAAGACCCCCAAACTACGTACCTGTTCCTTTAGGGGGAGTGTAACCCCATCTAGGACAGGTCGAACGTCAACCATCTGGGCAGAGGGTCCTCCCACCAACAGCATCTCAGTCTTGTTAGGATTGAGTTTCAGTTTATTAGCTCTCATCCAGCCCATTATCGCGGCCAGGCAGCGGTCTAGTACATCAACAGCCCCACCTGACGAAGATGAAAAGGAGTAGTAGAGCTGCGTATCATCAGCATATTGCTGGAAATGCACTCCAAAACTCCTGATGACCTCACCCAGCGGCTTCATATAGATATTAAAAAGCATGGGGGACAGAACTGAACCCTGCGGGACCCCATGTTGGAGTACCCAGGGACTCGAGTAATGTTTCCCCAGCATCACCTTCTGGAGACGATTCCCGAGATAGGAGCAGAGCCACCGCCAAGCAGTGCCTCCCACTCCTAAATCCGTAAGTCGCTCCAGAAGGATACCATGGTCGATGGTATCAAACGCCGCTGAGAGATCAAGGAGAACCAACAGAGTTACACTCCCTCTGTCTTTCTCCCGACAGAGGTCATCATACAGGGCGACCAAGGCCGTTTCTGTACCAAACCCCGGCCGAAAGCCCGATTGAAATGGGTCTAGATAATCAGTTTCATCCAAGAGAGCCTGGAGTTGGCGAGCGACCACACGCTCTAGAACCTTGCCCAGGAATGGGACATTTGCTACTGGCCTATAGTTGTCCAAATTATCAGGGTCCAAGGAGGATTTTTTTAGGAGTGGTCTCACCACCACCTGTTTCAGGCAGGGTGGGACCACTCCCTCTCGTAAAGAGGCATTAATCACCTCCTTGGCCCAGCCGGCTGTTCCATTCCTGCTAGCTTTTATTAGCCATGAGGGGCAAGGATCCAGAGCAGAAGTGGTCGCCCGCACCTGTCCAAGCACCTTGTCCACATCCTCGAGCTGTACCAACTGAAACTCATCCAATAAAACAGGACAAGACTGTGCTCTGGACACCTCATTAGGATCAACTGCTACAATAATGGAGTCAAGGTCCCGGCGGATGTTCATGATCTTATCACGAAAGTGTCGCGCAAACTCATTACAGCGGGCAATTGATGGTGTTATTGCGTCCTGGGGACCAGAGTGTAAAAGTCCCCGGACAACTTTATAAAGTTCCGCTGGGTGGTTAAGGGATGACTGAATAGAGACAGCAAAGTATTGCTTCTTTGCTGCTCTCACTGCCTTCACATAGAGTTTGGTAGAGAGCTTCACAAGTGCATGATTACAGCCATTGGGAGTTCGCCTCCATTTGCACTCAAGCCATCTCCTTTCTTGCTTCATCACTCTTAGCTCCGGAGTAAACCAGGGAGCCAATTGAGCTCTGCAACGGAGAGGGCGCACCGGGGCGATCGTGTCAACTGCCCGGGCCATTTCCGTATTCCACAGCATGGCCAGGGTTTCAACAGGACCGTCAATTCTATCAGCCGGAAAATTCCCTAGAGCCATCAGAAAACCCTCAGGATTCATTAGTCTCCGGGGACGGACCATCTTAATTGGTCCTCCACCCTTGCAGAGGGGAGAAAACAGTGTGAGTCTAAACCTTAATAGGCGGTGATCTGACCATGACAAAGGAATAGATGAAAAATCCCTCACTCTCAGATCACCATCCCCTAATCCAGTGGCAAAAATCAAGTCCAGAGTGTGCCCCAACACATGCGTAGGGCCAGTAACAAATTGAGACAGCCCCATGGCTGTCATGGAGGTCATGAAGTCCTGAGCTGCTCCAGATAAAGCGGCCTCAGCATGAATGTTGAGATCCCCCAATACCAAAAGTTTTGGGGAACGCAACAATAGATCCGAGACCACCTCTGTCAGCTCAGTTAGGGAGGCTGTTGGGCAGCAGGGTGGACGGTACACCAACAGAATTCCCAGTCTGTCTCGCTGACCCAACGTTATGTGCAGACACTCTAGACCATTAGCCATCTGGATAGGGTGCCTAACAAGAGGGATGGAACTTCTATAGACCACAGCGATTCCCCCTCCCCGACCCTCGGATCTACCCAGATGCTGAACCGAATACCCAGGTGGGCACAACTGGGAGAGATTAATACCTCCCAGATCGCTCACCCAGGTCTCGGTAATACATGCCAGATCGGCCACCTCATCCACAATTAGGTCATGGATGAGGGAGGTTTTATTATTTACCGATCTGGCATTAAAAAGCAGCAACTGGAGATCCGAGGGTTGGCTGATAGAACTACCAGCAATCCTGTGGGTGTGAGGAGGACCGGAACACGTCACAGCCACCAGTTGTCTGGGGCGAGTTCCCCTTAACTGGCATGTCCTACTCACAGCGCCATACCTCCCATTACCCATCACTACACTAATAGGGGCCCCCTTTGGTCCTCCCTCCCACAACACTGTCCTCTCGCCCAGGCACATAATAAAAATAAAATAAATAATAAAACTCATGGCATATACACACAATCACACACTCACTCATACAACCCACTCATACATTCAGACAACACAGCAGCATCCGAGGAGCTTCAGCAGCCGATAATCCGTAGTAGCTGATGTAATGGGACCCAAGAACGATAGACACCAATGACCCCCAACCTGGTGATAATGACAGCAGCAACGGTGGCATACACCTCAGAAGAGGCAACAGCAGCACTTCAGTCTCGCATTCCAGGACAGCCCAACGGCAGCAACAGAAACGTCCACGCCCTGATCAGGATCAGGCCTAGGGCCTGGTCCTGCCAGGCAGAAGTCCCTCTGGGAAGGGTGGTGGAGGTGGTGGTCCCACGGCAGCGGCGGCAGCAGCAGCAAGAGCAGCAGCAAGAGCAGCAGCAAGAGCAGCAGCAAGAGCAGCAGCAAGAGCAGCAGCAAGAGCAGCAGCAAGAGCAGCAGCCTCTCCTTCCCTTGGGCGATGGTCTCTTCCTTCTGCAGGCCCTGGGTCTCCCAGGCCACCTCAGCCAGCCGGCTTATGTATCCCTCCAAAGAGGGACAGGTGGTAAGAATCAGTCTTGGCTGGCTGGGTACCTGGGGCCTGGTCCTGCCAGGCAGAAGTCCCTCTGGGAAGGGTGGTGGAGGTGGTGGTCCCACGGCAGCAGCAGCAGCAGCTGCAACTTTTAGAAGTTGTTGCCTCCACCTCCTCCTGAAGTTAAGCATTCAGGTAGCAAGGATGAGGGGTACAAGTACTTTCTATCTCTGGATCTTAATCTGTACTATGAGTCTTGTTGATTATTCTGTACATAATTGTCCTCCTTTTTGATTCCGTGAACACTCTGTCCTGACCTACAAATGAATGTATATAATTCAGGGACAGGCCATGATTGCTGTTCTTCTTCCCCATACACATTTGCTCATCCTGAATGATCATCAAAACTGAATCCAGCCTTTTAAATTTTTTGGTGCAAGCTGACTCCAGGTGCTGCTATTTTTTTTTCTGCTCTAGCACTTTAAGTTCATTTTTACTGATGCTTTTTTGTTAAATAAAAAAAATCCATGAAGTCTGATATTAAATGAGAATATTGATTTGCAACTTGATCGTGTCTACATACGGCACTGGAATTGCTTACAAATCAAATCCAGCAGGAGTCATAGTTGACCTTTGGCTAATTATTATTATTATTTACATAACCCCCAGATATTTAGGAATGAGACAGAAGTAATTTGAGAAGAACAACCCTGCAGAATAGTTAAGGAATGGGTAAGTGGCATAAGGTCATCCATTAAATATGACAGTATTAGCATACTTCTCCAAGAGCCCAAAGTCAATTCTCTGATTAACAGCACAGGCCAGAGGGCACAGCCCTGTATTTCTCTCAATGAATGTAAATAGGTTTCATTAAAAAAGCAGAAATGTATGTTGGTAGAAAGTTTAATTGATATTTGAGGACATTTATTTATGAAAATCAGGTTAAATCTTGCACTAGCACAAAACCTGTGGTAATGTTGACTCCAGAGCAAATTTATTAGGTAAAATGTACTGAATGGTCTTTTTCAGAATATCACTTTTAATAGTACTTCCACTTTGCTATGATGCAATCTCTCTAGCATCTTTGGTCACCTCCACCTGCACTTAAATTATTGACTCTGCAATAATACAACAAACTCCATATAGATCGCATTGGCTAACCTGCACCCTCCATGTATTGTGTAGGTCACAGAAACACTCTCAACCCAACTAACCTTGATTTACATGTGGGAGAAAACTGATGTTTTGCTGGCAAAAGCAGCATTGTAGTAATGACTTCTCTGGAAGTATACTGATTCATAAGAAATGAGAAAGAGACTCAATGTTTGAACATTTTATTTTGAGATCTCTTACATAGTTTTTTGCCTCTTTTGCAATAGTTTCGGACAGATAACAGTTTAATTTAATTTATTAATTGCATTAGCCATTGACTGTAGTAACTATTACAACAATTAGCACAGAAGGGCATAGAATTGTGGTGCTGAGATTTATTGCCTTCAGAATCCTTCATGAAATACCAAAATGATTATATGGAGGGCATAGGATTTTGCTGCTGCAGTGCATCACCTGTATACAGTGGTGTCTTACAACAGAGTTCAACTTGTCAGAAGAGGTCACCTCTACTGATTAGCATTCTAAGATATGGGGAAGGTCATGCCCTCACCTGTGGACATTGCAAGGCACTGGGGACAGGAGTGGGTTAGTGCTATTCAGGTGTGTGTTTGCTTACTGGCCAGACATAAATATTGTCTTACTGGTTACTGACACAACTATTTATTTACTTCATTGTTAATTCACCCTCACAACAAATTAGGGATTGCAATTCCAGATTAACAATTCCAATAGAAATGTTAAAACAATCCCAGCAAAAACATTAGAATACTAAATCACTCAGTTTAACCTCTATGCTTTACTACAAAAGGCAGTGACCTAGTGCGTCAAGAATCCACATCATTTAATTGTATTTTGTTTACTACTTTGTTGTTTGCCACCCTAGGCTCCTTTAGGAGGAAGGATGGGACAGAAATGTAATAAAATCAACGTTATCATCATCAGAGGTAAATTTATGCCCACACTGAGCGCTCTAACCAGTCACCAGATGTGCACCTGGTTCAGCCTTCCACTGCCTCAACTGTTGTAAGCCAATTGAAGAGAGTATAAGTAAGGTATGAGATCTCCTAACCTAGATCACCTCTCAGCAGAATGCAAGCCATACCCACTTGTGAGCCATTGCTACCTGGGATTCTTTGCTGCTCTTCAGTTCATTTCCTTCATGACAAATAACAATGGTGCTGAAGAAAAAATATTTGACAAGGTACATTAAAAAGGTGTTTTCCTTCTGTTTTCATAGAGAAATCCCTGCTCTTCCATCCTAACTTCTTTTTTTCAGGTGTATTTGGGTCTCTCCAGGCTGGTATTTTTTTTTTGTGGGTGTAACTATTCAGCCACAAGCCACTGATGCAATAATAGTGCAATTGTGGTGGATTTATACAGGACTATTCATGCATCATTCTGCTTTATTAGTTGTTCTGCAATGCTTCCCCAACTTGTATTATTGCCATCTGGAGGGACACTATAGTGCAATAAAAGTGGGGCAAAAAGATCAACAAACCAGAACATTTGGGGTAAAAAAAGGTACAGGATTTCAGCAGGCAGTTATGGGACATGGTAACAATGCAAACAGTATTGAAAATATAACACCCCAATGAAAGTGTAACCCTGATACCATCATGAGTGCAAAACCATCATAAATGCAAAACCATCATAAATGTATCATAAAAAAGGAGGTCTGGAGGGGACCTTGGTAAACTGTTTTCACATCACAAGTCTCCAGAGCTGTGTAGAATATCAAATAAAATGACAAACTACTTGTAAAATTCCCTTAAGTTTAAAAGTGTCATCACAGGAGAGTGGGCTGTAGAATGACCTCTCCTCTACTTCCTCTGACTAACCAAGCCTAGCATATGGGTGTACAGGGAAGGTGTGCATGTGCACACACACTGTTAGGAGTAAAGCACCAAAGTTTGTAACAAGTAACCTGAACCAGGTGAGTGGGCAATAGACAGAAAAGCAACTGATTCTTATCTCACTGATTCCTTCTTTAATAATGACTTGTTTGTTTTCCCCAAGGCTTTACTTCCTCTCTTCCTCTTCCTTTCTAGTCAGTCAGAGATAGTCCCTGTGAGTGCGAGCGTCATGGCTCTAAAATGCCAGAATGGCTTTATTTCCTAGTAGTAATAAACCTTTCATTTCTTTTTTCTTTCAATCAACAGTCTTACCAGACTATTAGTTTCTGCGCTCCTCTGCAATATATACCAAACTCCAATATGCACAAGTTTGTGAGAGGACTGCATGTATGCAAGCTTGTGTGAGAAAGTGTGTATGAACATGTAGAAGCCCCAATACTCCATGTACCCAACCCTCTCCACCTACCATGAAAGTTAGTAAATTGCCACTTGTCTATACTCCATTGGCAAAATCCACAATTCATGTAGACAACATATTGTTCTTAGGCTGCACTCAGATATCACTTTATTTCATTTTCCCGACATTTCCTTACCTGTTAATTTTCATGTTTTATGTAATGTTTCACACAGCATAAAAGCCACTTCTGGAAACCTAGTAGAATCAAGTGGTAGTGCTAATTTCTGTGTTAACTGCTTCCAGAAAAAAATCTATTTGCAACCCTGTTACCTGGAAAATCACAGGGCTTACGCCACTGCCACTCATATTACAATATCTGGGGCAGTATTCCAGCGTACAGAAGCACACATGCACATGAAGGGTGGAGGGGGTGACAAGTCTGATGATGTCCACTGGTGTTGAGTCACACCACACCCACTAGTGTGTGTGAATAAAATTTAGTGGGACATGGTGGTATATTGATAAAAACACACAGTTCCATAATGCAGCAGGTACTGCGGTGTGAAAGGAACATTAAAAGTCAGGACAAAAGTGCTAGCATTATAATGAAGAAAAATAACAGACTAAAACCCATGTCTGAATGCAGCATTAGTGAATCTAATTATAATAACAATTGCTGAGTTAATAAAACCTATCATTTTACTTTCTTCCATAGTCTTCAATATTGTTTGTCCATAAAGCTAGATAATGGTTTTTTTTAAATCCACCAAACTACTGTAATTATGACTATTTTAACAGCCTTCTTGCTTACAGCAAGCCAACGTGAAGTTCAGTAATTTGAGACATGTATTCCAGATGGAAATCCAGTGTATTCTAAGACCCTAGTCAAACAGAAATCTCCATTTCTCTTGGTCACATAGTACTTGACTCTCTTCATATCAGCTCCAGAAAGACATTTTCTAATTAATAAGATGTGCTTAACAGCTGTGATGGGAAACAAACATGCAGCTTAAACAGCCAGTGTTTGACTGGCATCTTAATGAAGCAGAGCACCCCAGAGCAATAATATTCATCTCCAGAACTGCTTTAACCATGAAGCAAGTTGGGTTCAATTACTCACCTGATCTGCTTAGCTCCTGACATAAGATGCAGTGGATTTTTTCTGTCTCTCAACCAACTTGTGTTTACTTAGGTAAGAAGCTAATGATGGATATAAAGCCCTCCCTTCAGGTAGCACTTTGTAAGAAGTTAGGATTTAATCCAACATTTTAATGAGAAAGCTACATTTAGGAAGTAGCAATTCTGAAGTACCAGTTGCAACAGATTCTGTTCACTGAAATGAAGATGGCATGCATTATTGTGTATTATTTTAATATAGAAGTACAGAATTTGTACTGGGGGCGTGTGCATGTGAAGACAACTCAGCTGGCACAAGAAGGGTGACCTGAAGACTCCAAATGTTAGAATTCCCTCCCCATAGAGGTACATCTAGCATCTTCATTGTATAGCTTTTGTTGTATACTAAAGAAACATGTCTTTAACCTGGCCGTTAGCAGCTGAGGGATATTTTTAGAACCTATCCAATATCCTGAATTAAATTGTATTACTGTTGTTGTTGTTTTTAAAAAGAACTTATTTTATTTTATTGTAAACTTTGTATTGTTTCACTGCATTGTTGTAATCCATCCTGGGATAAGTGAAGGGCAACTAAGAAATCAAATAAATAACTAAAACAGTTGCTATGGGTCCCATCCAGTCCTGCACTAGCAGGGCTCCGCTGGCACAATGGGACTTCCATTTCCTCTTCTGTTTCCACATGCCCCCAAAATTTGCTCCAGAGAATCCCCAACCCTCTGTAGTCTGATTTTGAGGGTGCACGGGGGGCAGAGGGAGGAGGAGAGGAAGAGGAAGCTCCACTGAATGCACAGAAGTTCGTTGCACTAGCAGAGCTTACAGCACGGCGTATGGCCCCAAATCTGAGACCAAATTAAAACAATAACGGTGCAATCCAATGAATACCTACTCAGGAGGTCAATGTGACATACTCCCCAGTAAGTGCTTGTAGGGCTGCAGCATACACTTAAATGCAGAAGTAAGTGCTAAGCTGTTTTCTCTTCACTGCCTCTGTGTGCACACTATACACTGTATATTACATACAGGGAGAGTTACCAGGTCTCCGGTTTTGGGCCGGAGTCTCCGGTTTTTGGGGGGGCCTCTGGCTCTCCAGCTAGCACCCCTTAATCTCTGGACTCTCAGCTTCAATTTTAAAAAAAAAAGTTTCTAGGTGGTCTGGTTCCCGAGATATACACCAAAAAGTCAGCCCCCCGTGACTGTTTAATCTATTTAACTGATACGATGCTGAAGTTGGTTCCTAGTTCCCAGTTCCTTATTTGCTTGAAAGTTGAAAACACTAAAAAAGAAGAGTTGACAACTACAGCAACTTCAAACCAAAGGTAACATGTCTCTGAACCCCAAAATATATGTTGGGGTACCCTGTATGATATACCACTGTGATCGGGGGACTCTCCCCATCAAGAATAACAATACATTTATGCAATCAACATCATCAGACTTCTGATATTATCATAAATACATAATGATGTCATAAAATCATAAAAAATAAGTAACTGGGGGTGCCCACCCCAAACTCTGCTCTGGGACAGGACAAATCATATACCCCAGGAAAGGGGAGGATGTCCTCTATATGATGCCACTGCATCCCACCTGGCCCAGAGCTTCTGCTAGACGCAGGGCATGGAGGAGGGCGTCTATGCAAAATCAAAATGGACAAAAACACATAGAATAAAATAAGTAACTGGGGGTGCCCACCCAAAATCTCCTCTGGGCCAGGACAAATCATACACCCGATGAAAGGGGAGGGTGTCCTCTATGCAATGCCACTGCGTTCTGCCTGGTCCACAGCTTCTGCTGGGCACAGGGCACAGAGGAGGGCATCTATGCAAAATCAAAATGGACAAAAACACGTAGAAAAAAATAAGTAACTGGGGGTGCCCACCCCAAAATCTGCTCCAGGCCAGGACAAATCATATACCCCAGGAAAGGGGAGGGTGTCCTCTATGAGATGCCACTGCGTCCCACCTGGCCCAGAGCTTCTGCTGGGCGCAGGGCACGAGGAGGGCATCTATGCAAAATCAAAGCAGACCAAAACTTACAGGAAAAAATAAGTAACTGGGGGTGCCCACCCCAAAATCTGCTCTGAGCCAGGACAAATCATATACCCCAGGAAAGGGGAGGGTGTCCTCTACAAGATGCCACTGCATCCCACCTGGCCCAGAGCTTCTGCTGGGTGCAGGGGAAGGATGAGCGTATCTATGCAGACAGAAAGGGTAGAGAATCTTCTTACTCTTACTTCTCAGACCTCTTTCTGAAGTGAAGGGTCAAATCTGTAAAGAAGTTTGGAGCAGCCACATTCAAAGATAAGGGCAGGGCATTCTAGGCAGGGGGTTGCCAACCCTGCTTGGATATGGATGTCTTTGCAGAGGATCCCTAGTCAAGCTTTACCAACAGCACAATCCAAACTATATCTACTCAGAAGTAAGTTCTGTTGAGTTCTATGGGGGCTTAGTCCCTTAGTATGTATGTTTAGAATTGCAGCCTTCAGGAGCATCCATCTTTACATCTGAATGCTCCCATCTAACATCTCCACAACACTAGGCTCCTTTCTTCCTATAGTGACCTTCTGGTGACTGGCCTGGCCTGAAGGCACTTAAACCCTTTTTGCGAAAGCAAGTAGGCTAGATTAAATGTTTCCTACCCAGGCTCTATCTTTTAGCTAAGATGTCTAGCTTAATTTCCAGTCAGATATTTTTTTTAATTGTATGCTCCAAGCAACTGTGATTGATGCTTAATGGATCGTGCTTAATGACATCACTTGGGCCCGCCCCATGACATCACTCGGGCCCGCCC
The DNA here is from genome assembly GCF_030035675.1 of Rhineura floridana. Taxonomy (NCBI): domain Eukaryota; kingdom Metazoa; phylum Chordata; class Lepidosauria; order Squamata; family Rhineuridae; genus Rhineura; species Rhineura floridana. The sequence goes on along the minus strand of NC_084486.1, from coordinate 76,162,987 downwards.
CATGACATCACTTGGGCCCGCCCCTAAAATCTCAGGTTTTGGGATGCTTCTGACCAGGCAACCCTACATACAGGCATGAAAAACAAAGGTTGGACATATTTATATATTCTTTGCTGTAGTCTGTAAAGTCTTGTAAAGTCTGCTCTTTATCTGAATGTTCCAGAGAGGAAATACATAAAATTAAAACCAAAATTAAATAATATTAAAACAAATCAACACAAATTCCAATATAAATACAATAACAGCAGCAATAAAAATCACACTCATTCAGTGTTTCATACAGGGGTGAAAATACAGACCCATTGTTTGGGAAAATAGGGCAGTGGACAGGTTTTTTCCCCACTACCTGGGTTGTAGCCTGGAGAAGAGTACCAAGAACTGTCCTCTCATGAGTGTGACTCCAAAGAGAGACACCTCTGGTCTTTGCAATGAAGCCAAACTTGTTGTGAATGTTGAAGTGTTAACTATGCCATCCCTTCCTCATCCCAGCAATTGATATGTGTGATGTTGCTCACTAAGAGTAACAATAATTACAAGCCTAGAGGGGACAATTGATCCCAGTCGCATTTCATACCATGTCTGACTGTATATGTGGGGGGGATGGGTTAGAGAAAGAGAGAGTGAATAAGAGAAAAATGCTGGGAAAGGGTGTTGACGTGTGAGCGTTGTTGCGTGAAACAGCATACATTACGTTGGAGTTAAGTTGAGCAAAAAACTTCTTCAGAGCATTAGAGCATGTTAAGAGTCTTTATTAAGACATTATGGCCAAAGGCTTAAGAGTAAATACATGTCACCCCCCTTCTGGTACATCTCTCTTCAAAGATAAACACAGAAGAGAACCTCTCAGTTCAGAGGCAATACACAGAAGACCAGCCTCACAGTTCAGAGGCAATATTCAGAAGACACAACTTACAGACTCTGTTAGAACTTTCCCAGTTGCTATCTCACGTTACCATGACAACCGCTGGCCTTGGATGTCTGCTCACTCTCAGGCCAAGAGATAACAGTTACTTCTCCAAACTTGCAGGCTTTATGGAAAACAACTAGAGACAGTAATGCCCATGGGTCACAGCCCAACAAAGGGTTGTCTTTTTTCCAAGGGAAGAGGTTGCAGATAGAGATTTAAGCATTCAGCAGGAAGGGCTGTAATTCAGTTGTGGAGCACATGTGTGTGCAGAAAGGACTCCAGTTCAGTCCCTGGCATCCCCAGGCAGGACTTAGGAAGACCCTTATCTGAAAACAAGGAGAGCTGCTATCAGTCAGTATAGCACTGCTGAGTTGGATGGACTAATGGTCTAATTTGGTTTAAAGCAGCTTCTTATGTTCCCTGACTTTAAAACTGGGTGTAGCCATTCAAAATACACTTTCATTGTCCCTGGCTTGGTTCCAAAATGCGGAAAAAATGACAAGGTCATTTTAAGCCAAGAAGAAATGTAAATCCATAGTCAAGTACTCTTGAAATGTTTCAACCTTATTTTTTATCCTCTGTGAAAAATAGGACCAGTTAGATAGGAAGAAAAAAATATAGCCAGCACTTCTTCCTTCCTTCCTTCCTTCCTTCCTGTATTGATAGATGTGGCGAAGAAGCAAGCAAGCCATTCTTCAATTTCCACAACCCCATCACCTGACCTGGTGTAGATTTGCTCTCCAAGTGGACAGAACCATTTGAAGCTATAGTTCATTACTGCCAACACTTCCTTACAGGCAACAGGCATACAGTAGCTCACACCTATAACTGAGTGGGGCAGACAGTGTTATAAACTATGCAGAGAAATCCAAAACATTCTAACCCAGGCTCACCTAAACACCTGTTGAACTCCACTGGGCACTCAAACACTATAAATGCTCTGCATGCCAGTGTTAGATATTAACAACCCAATTCCATTCCTGACCTCTTATTTATGAGCTCATATTTAATGAGAAAGATTACATTTTAGATCAGGACTCAAACAGGTTAAATTTCTGTCTTCTGGAAAGAACTCGTGCAGCCTTTTTCTGCATTTCAGCTTCACTTGTAAATTGGTTGTAATAAGACAGCTCATTGCACATTCACAGAACTTTACAGTCATCAATGCTATACAAAACAATAAGCCTAAAATGGTACTTTCCCAGGTCATTTGCAGCATCACAACTATGGACCTTCATGTATTTCACTTTTCTTGATGTATCAGCTACATTTATAGTATGTGGGTTTCTCAAAATCTTTTTTGCATGCTCCTTCTGCTTCAACATTAGAAATGCACCTTCAGTGATCATGCAAAAATAAAAATGTTGATAACTTGGTATGTAGTGCTGGGCAAACAAGTACTGGCTAGCTTGCTCCTGGAGTGAAATGATCACATCACCCTTGCTTGAGTGAAGTGAGAAATTAAACAAAGTGGGATGGAATTAACAGTAGGACCTATCCATGGACCTTCACTGAGCTACAAGCTCAAACTTGCTATCTTCTTCATCAGATATGATCAAATATTCAGCCCCATGTGGCCAGATTTCTCACATCTGCATTTCGTATTCTCTGATTCCCCCATAACTATTATTTAAAACAATATGACTTATATCCAAAAGCAACAGGGTATTTTCAGGAAGGGTTCTTTTGCACCTGTGAAGCAGAAGTGTGTGCTGTAAGTTATTTCATAGAGTCAAGGAAATGCAGAGAGGCAAACACGCCCATTTTTAATTAAATGTCCCACTAAATATATACTCTGGGGGGAGGGGATGCAAACAGGCGGAAAAATGATTAGTCGTTCAGAGTCAGGACAGGAAGCTTTGCCCTTACTCTGAATTTACTTCATTGCACTATGTGGTGTTGTGGTGGCATCACCACACTGGCTACAACATGATCCTTACTTGGCTGGAATCGCTTTCTAGAAAGATGACACCCCAGGTTTTGTTTGTTTGTAAAGAGCACTGAAGCAGCTGTGCAATGGGTAGCAAACAGTCTGAAAGAAATGAAGGGACAATTTGCTTAGAGTGATCTTGAGATGGGTAATGAAATAGGGGAGGCAATCGAGGAAGAAAGTTTTGTAGGAACGGGTGGTAATTTAATTTTTAAAAAACCCTACCAAAATATGTATATTTCCACAAGAATTGATATGTATATATTATGAAATGTGGATTTTTTTCATTTCATTTGACATGTGGACAAGGCAGTATTCATCCTCCTTATATCTACCATTTTCCCCATAACTCATGCATACCATCAGATTTTTCCTTTTCATGCTTTTTTTAATTTTCTAATTTTCATCCCTTTGACTCCTGCCCTTCCTGAAATACGATGTATCCCACAGCACCACCATCACACCACCTTTTCCTTCCTTTTGCTTTTTGTTTCCTCAAGGAAACATTACTTTGGATTTGGAAGCCTATGTTGCTTTAAGACCCAGCACTTAAAGTACAAAATTACTCTCTTGTTTGAAGAACTGTTTGACTAGTTTATGAGAATGAGAGGTGCTGTTTTGTTTTGAACATCTTTCCATCTAGTTTTAAACATACGCAGAAACAAAAACAGTATAATTTGTAATGTTCATGTTGACCAAAACCCCATATTTTTATACATTTCAAAGAGACAAAGTTAAGGAGCCTGTATTACTACATTCAAATAACTGAAATGGAAATGGACTGCCTTCAAGTTGATCCCGACTTATGATGACCCTATGAATAGGGTTTTCATGGTAAGCAGTATTCAGAGGTGGTTTACCATTGCCTTCCTCTGAAGCTGAGAGGCAGTGACTGGCCCAAGGTCACCCAGTGAGCTTCATGGCTCTCTGGACCCCCAGGTTGTAATCCAACACTCTAGCCACTACACTACTAGTGGACAATAAAATCCTGATGCAAAGTTTATTAAAGGGGGAACAGATTGGGTAGTTTTTGTGTGGGCTTCTCAGGCATCATATTACTAAAACATCCCTAATTACAGCTACCTGTTTTTCCTCTCTCAAACTCTGACTGTTTTGTGATGTTTTGGTTGTCCCAATAAAGGTATCGCCTTAATATGGATTTTGGATTTTTCTTATGAGCCAATACAGCTGCCTTTTACTTTTTGTGTGTGTGAATTTGAAAATACTGGATTTTGCCATTCTACCACAGGATCCTAAACAGAAGGAAGATGATTTTACACCACCTGAGGAGGAGACTTTATTCTCTCAGGGAACATTCCATTCAGTTGCTAAGTAAAGCCACCCAATTTAGCTGCTATTGACTTTTTGCCTAGCACACTACACAAAACTAATTTTCAGCTTTGCTTATATAAGGACAGCCTAGTTTCTCTTGATTCCTGTTTTCCACCTACCAAGGAACCTGCAGGTTTCATCTGAAGACAGAGACAGACCTTGTTGACAGCCAGTTCCTGTATTTCAGGGACAGGAATAAGCATTCCTGGGGAAGCATTTTTATGCTTCTTGTTTGTAGTAGGCCTTGATGCAAGCTGATAACTACATAGCAAGTCCTAAAAAATCTCATTTGAATCCCTGCTACCTCCTCCTCCAGTCCATTTTAAGACTATGATCAGATGCAGATACATACTCCATGGATTCATCAGCCTAAAAAACAAAACAAAACATCCCCACCCCAAATCTTTACCATACAGCATGATAAAGAATCCTGGAGAACTATTTTGTAATATTATGGTTGGCCTAATAAAAGTATTATTGTCCTAATATGGGGTTTAGTATTAAGGGTTATATCCAACATAGTGCTAAGTAAACGTAAGGATTTCCACTTGTGCAACAGGACTCCCCTCTCCTCCCCCATGTGCCCATTATATCTGTATGAGGGGTTCCTTCAGTCCTCCGGAGCAGATTTGGGGAGGATGGAGGGCCCTTGCATGAGGAGGAGAGAAGTCCCATAGTGCAAGTGGAAATTTTTGAGTTGAGAGGACACTTACTTAGCTCTGCGTTGGATACAACTCTAAGGCTATAACCCTAGGCATATTTACCTACAAGTAAGTGTCACAGAACACAGTGGGACTGACCTCTGAATAAATATGCCTCACTTTGGGCTACATATCACCCCAGTTACTACTGGCCTGATTCACACTGGGTCTTCCCACATTCATGCCACTGCCTTTAACTCATTAAACAATTTTGTCATTCTGTTGTTGTCATATGCCTTCAAGTCAATTATGACTTATGGTGACCCTATGAAAGATAACAAATTATATAATTTCAAAATAAGTTTATGAAACTTATGTCACTAGCAACAATTCTGGAAACATGACCATGGTGTGTAATCCACACAATGTTTTTCAAATACAGGCACTGGGATTCCAACTAATTACTAAGAACCGTTGCTATGATGAAAATACATTAAGGAGCAAGTAGGATGGCCACTTAGGTATCACCAAAAAAGGGTGATACAGGAACAGATGGAATTTGCATATGCAAACCTAGAAATTATTATAATTTAAACAATACTCATCATAGTGAGGAAGACTATGGTCAGGTGACCTGTGTCAGTCCAGGTCCTAACTGGTGATGGGGAACTTTGAGGTCCCCTGCTGCTCTCTTTTCTTATGGCTCTTGATCTTTAAAGTGAACTTGTACAGGTCAGCCCTTCAAACAGAGGACATCTTCAAACAGAGGAGTATCCTCTGAAAGCCCTTCAGATAGATGGTTGTCCTCTGTAAAGTAAGACACATGATCACCCTCTGAGCAAGCAATGTGACCTCAGGAGATGTAGAAGTACAAAGGAGAATGAAGGTAACTTTTCGATGAAGGTAGAATAGGTCAGGTGGCTTGTGAAGAGCAGCAGAATATATGAGGGATACAGAAGAAGTGATACATTGTTGGTTAAGGTGATGCTGTAGGTAGGTTTAAAGCAGCATGAGTGGGTAAAATGGAAGAACATTTTGGGGGGCTAACTGATATCACCTGGGGTGGAACTGTTCACTGTATGCGCTATAATGGCACAACTTCATACTTTTGCAGTCAAGGTTGCTCTGATAAGATCTAACCAAGAAGTGGTAATAAATGTTTGCAGAGTTATTCTTCTGAGTTGCGTATGCAAAACAACTGATTGCTGTAATTGCTGCATTTCTGTGTGTAATAACAACAGCAAAAGACTAAGCAGTGTATGAGTGAAGGTGGAAGCTTCCCTAGAGAATGTGCTGTTGGCAAGGAAATGTTCAACATGGGATCTGAAGGTAATTACAGATGCCCTTATTATGCTGACACTCACTGTGAATAATAATGAGCATATGGGCCAAGAGAGAGCTGCTATCTCTCCAGAAAAATACTGATAGAAAGATAGCATAGATAGAGTCCTCTAATTTTAAAAGCATAGCTATTATTTAAAGAAGTGCAGACTTAAAGGGCATTCCTAACAGTAAGTATGACATTCAGGTTTACCATATTTATAAAAGCACAGACAGATCACTATTTTCATTTGGGTTGCATCCAAAAGAGCCTTTTTATGCAGAAGGTGTCTTCCACTCATAACAAGGTCTTGATGCAGGAGAATGGTAAGACTTAAAACCACAAAAGTTCTTCCATTTGCACAAAGAATTTTCACAGCCTCTTCCCCAAGTGTAAACATGAGGCTATGGTCCCAGGCTATGGTCCAAAGGCACATAAAGCCAGCTCCCTGCTGAAGCTAAGCAGGGTCAGGACTAGTCAGTGCCTGGATGGCAGACCGCCTGGGAACCATATGTAAGCTGCCTTGGGTTTCATGAAAAAGAAAGGTAGGGTATAAAAGTAATAAATAAATAAATAATAATAAATAAACTGCTAGAAAGCCTACCTGGTAGGTTTGGGTACCTTGCAGCTATGTGAAATCTTGCTCAAGCTCTGACAGAAACATTTAAAAAAGAGTATGACTGGCCATTTCCCTTCTGTACATGGTCTTTGGTGTCAACTCACTGTCCATATGGTTGCAATAACTTAGTTTCTATAAAATACCCAAGAAACTGTATTTAATTTTGAAAGAAATATTTGCCCCTCAGATTTCATCACATTGAATAAATCCCTCACAAGGCCCACTTCTTCCATCCATTTGTCTTCTTAATAAGACAAATTAAGCTCTCTTCAAATGGGTCTACCACATGCCTGCTGGTCCCATCTCTGACATTGCATGCCATTCCAGCTCCGCCCCTGAAACATCCACACAGTCAGCATGATATCTGCAAAGCAGAGCCTATGTACATAAGTATAAGGCTCAACTGAAAAAGGCCTTTTGTACTCCTTCCTGTCCAGGAGACTCCAGTGGCCAACTTGCATGGTGAAGCCAGTCCAGTGGCAGAAGGTTCTTCACTAAGAAGGCTGCCATTGTTATTCACCCCAGGAGGCTGCTGCATAGAAATCTAAAAGTTCCTTATACTCTGCCACCATGGTTTTCTATGATTGTTCAGGTATTTGCATAACAAGAAACATGCACATTAATTCCATATTGTCACATCTAATTTGACCTTTAGATGTTGCAACATACTATTGAAGGGGTGTGAGGGGATTTCAGAAGTGGAATTACATGGTCAAAACGACAGGCCAGATAAATGATCTTGGCAGCAGAGTGTTGAATAGAGACCAAGGGACTGATATGAGTTTATGGAAGACCAGTCAAAAGAAGAGTGCAATAGTCAAGGTGAGCTATAGCATGAACTAATGTCTTTGCAGAAGAAACAGACAAAAAAGGTCTGATTCTAGCAATATTATAAAGGAAAAAAACAATAGGACTTTGCTACAGTCTTAATGTGGGGAACAAAAGAAAGAGTCAAAAGTAAAACTAAGACTATGTGCTTCCTCCACAGGATAGAGAGGGACATTGTTAACAGTGAGGGAAAATATATATAGCAAAGAGGGCTTAGGAGGAAAGATGAACAATTCTGTCTTCACCATATTAAGTTTCAGGTGCCGATGAAGCATGCAGGCTGAAATGTTCAAAAGACATGCTGTAATATGATGTTGGACATCAGTAGAGAGTTCTGGGGTTGAAAAATATAACTGTGTGTCATCAGCATGCAAAAGATGCTGAAGGCCATGAGACTGAATAAGGGGTAACACATAAAGGGAAAACAACAAGGGTCCTAAAATTGAGTCCTCTGGTACCCCAACTGAGAGGGTAAAAGAGGGTGATGCACAACCTCCAGCCCAACACATTAAATGAATGGACCAATAAGAAACAAACCAACTGAGAACAGAATTACAAAACCCCAGATCATGAAGAGAATCCAACAAGACTTCATGATCAACAATGTCAAAGGCCTCAGAAAGATTGAGTAAAATAAGAACTGAATAGAGACCTTTAGATTTGACAGTAAAGAGACCATCTGTGATCTTTGTAAGAGCCATCTCAGTGGAATGCAAGGGACGAAATCCAGATTGAAAGGGATCTAGTGCAGAGATACGAGAAAGTCAAGGCCACATGAATAAACAGCACCTTCCAGGACTTTCAAAACAAGAGACAACAAAGAAACAGGGTGGTAATTATTAGAGAGAGAAAAAGAATCAAGTGCAGCTTTTTTGAGAATGGGAGAAACAACAGCATGCTTAAATGCAGAAGGAAACATGCCAGAAGAAAGAGACAGGTTAATAATGTAAAGAAGATAAGGAAGAACAGTGGGAGCAACAGTAATTAAAAAATGAGAAGGAACCGGATCAAGAGAACAGGTAGGGGGATTTGAAGATGATAGCAACCTGGACAGTTCATCAGATGAAACAGCAGAAAAAGTAGAGAAGGTAGAAGAAGAAGCAGACATTTGAGTGGCCAGTAATGGAAGACAGTCAGTTGCATCAAGATCAAAATGAATAGTTTTAATTTTAGTTCTAAAGGAAGTGGCAAAATTATTGGCAGAGAGTGAAGGAGGAAGAGGTGGCAGGGCAGGCTTTAAAAAGAATTAAAAGTAGAAAAAATGCTGAGGATGCCTAGGATCAGCATGAATTAATGATGTGTAGTACTGCTGTTTGGCTAGAGAAATCGCAGAGGAAAAAGAGGAAATAATAAATTTGTAATGAACATATTCTGCCCACTCCCTGATCCTCCTCCAAAGGCGTTCAGCAGCCTGGGAACAAGCATGAAGATAGTGAATAAAAGGAGTGAGCCAGGGCTGGGGTTGAGTGGGATGAACCTTATATATTGACAATGCAGGAAAATTGTCCCGAGCTGAAGATAAAATAGAGTTAAATGAAGAAACAGCTAAATCCAGAGACCTGCAGAAATAGCAGAGGGAAGAGGCCAATGCTTGTGTCCCGTCCAGAGTCGAACCCAAGAGGCTGAGACACTGGTGCAAGTAAATCTTGTTTTATTAGAGTAACGGAAACATCAAAAGCAGTACGCTTCATAGGATTCCTACAATAACTCACTGTAATTCCCTAACAACACTTTAGACCTGCTCTGCAACGTAAAGGAGAGTTGACGCAACACCCCCCTTCCAACTCAGCAAGCTTATCTAGGGGAAGTTTTGGAGCACAATCTCTCACTCCTTCGTACCCCCGCCCTCTGACCAATGTGCTTTTCCCGCTGTCGAGAGCGGGGTGAAGGGGGGCGAACTTCCAAGGGCTCGTCTGACAAAACAGGGTCCTTATCAACAGACAGGGAAGTAGAAGGCGGGGAAGCCTCAGACATCTCTAAGTTACGGGTGGACAAAGGGGGAGTTATGACTCTTTCACCGCTTGGCAAAGGAGGAGTTACTGCTCTTTCGGAATCCTCCCCTAACGGCTCCGAGAGGGCGTTTGGCGGCTGAGCACTATCCTGAAAGGGGGAGGGTTCACCCGTGGGAATTGATGGAACACCTAACACACTCCCTTCCCCCAAAGCTGGAAAAGACACAACAACAGCTGGACCTTCCGTGCCTTTTGGCCGTGGAGGCGCCTGCAATTCATGCCTTCCCCCTTGCTGCTCGTGGAGAGAGAGGGGAGGCTCAACAGCTTGAGAGAAAGCCTTAATATTAAAAGGCACATGTTACCATTTCTTCCAAGCTACCGAACAAGTGGATTGGACTGTGAAAGACCAACCCAAATTGTGTTTGCATTTTTACAAATTTGTAGGGCAGTACAATATCTCAAAGCGGTCAGGTCTCCTGCTTCCCTGGTGCATTCACTCTAGCTGCCCAATCTCCCTGCTTTTTAAAGTTTGATAGAAATATCTGTGGGCTATAGGTACGTTCTTAAACAGCAAGGTTTTTTTGTGTATTAGTGAATATAATTAGGTATAATTATATAATTCACTAATAGGAAAAAAAACCTGCAGTTAAGAACATACCAATAGCCAACAGATATTTCTATCAAACTTTAAAAAGCAGGTACATTGGGCAGCTAGAGTGAATGCACCAGGGAAGCAGGAGACCTGACTCTACAACCTTGGCAAGTGTATTTGAGTCATCATGTTCAGTGTTTATATGGTAATTTTTTTTGCTGATTGTAGGGAAAAAAAACCTTTTTCCAGAATGGACCTTAAGGGAAGAGCATCTATATCTAGATAAACCAGGGCTGTTTTGAATGCATATAATTCTACTATAAGAAATACACATACGCCTGCCATTGTTTTCTTTGCTGGCTTCCTAGCAGCTGAGGACAATTTAAAAATTCATGTTGAATACACAACAGCTGATTTGTTCATCATATGCATAGTCTGAAATGAAATTCTAGATGCATAAGCTATAGACGTATTTCTTGTGGGCACCTCTTTTGTTGCAAACTCAAAAAAGTTGGTAGAAATATATGATTTTCAAAAGCACTATTTAAAAACAAAATTAAGGAGCAATCCAAACTCTCCCTGCCTCAGCCCAGAAGTTTTTATGGAACAGTGAGGACACCACCACCTCCACACCCGTGCCATGCACAGTGACCAGGATGGAAGGTGGGGCACCATATCACTGTGCCAACCTGGAGCTCATGCAACGATTGGGCCTATATCAGGCCCAGGCAGAGCTTGGAAAAGTTACTTTTTTTGAACTACAACTCCCATCAGCCCAAACCCGTGACCATGCTGGCTGGAGCTGATGGGAGTTGTAGTTCAAACAAGTAACTTTTCCAAGCTCTGGCCCAGGGTCATCATAAGATGAAAGTGGGGTCAGCTGAACCCCAACCCCTCTCTCTGACTCAGAAAGCTCTGTTTCAGGGGTTTTGCTGGCTATCACAAGCAGGTATCCCACCAGTGGCAGTTCTGCCTATCTGTATGTTCAGCAGGTGGAAGGGAAAGCTCTGTGCCAGCAGAGTGACAGTGGTGTCACTCTGAAGGCGGTAACCAGCAGGAGGCTGACAGAGACTGGCAGAGGGATACCTCTGCCCAATCCAAACTCATCCCCAGCCCAGTGCAAAAGGGGTTTGGATTACTTTGCCAGTCAAGGAAAAGATAGGATGCACTTAAGAAGCACGCTCAGTAAAAAGTATGTAAACTGAAACTCTGGGTCCAGAGATTATAATTAATAATAAAAATAGGGAGGAGGAGAAAAAGTTAACAATGGAATGTTCCAGAAGAGCAAAGTGGCTACTTTGAGAGCTGTTTTGTCATAAAGGTCTAAATAGAAACAATAGTAATAGTTTCTGGAAATAGCCCAAGTCTATGTTAACTGATATAAATTATCTTTTGAACATTTTATGGCTTACTCATCTTTTTTGTCTATATTTGATTTTTGTTAGTGCCTAAATAGAATCTCTGGTGAAACCCAGCAGTTAAATTCTGCAGCTACCTTTTGCCTAGGATCTCCTAAAAATGTGGAGAAAATTATACAGGATTATCTGCAACAAAATGGATTAAAACCATTGCAATTTCAGAGCAAATCATTCGAGACTTTATTCCACTTTTAGTAACATTGACTTAAAATATTTCACCAAAGTACCATCAAAATTCCCATGCAACTTGGGTCAATCATCACCATAGTTTTGAAAGTGCAATTTGTTGCAAATAGCAAAGAAAGTCAGTTTACAGTTGAATGATCAACTCTGCCACCTGAATCTCTTAGAAAATTATTATTTCCATTAAAATGGCTTGAAAATCATTACAATAGCCAGTTGTCTATAATGGGCTATCTATAAAACTTTCTTTTCAAAATAGTTGGACATCATTTCCCATGTTCTCATGCCAATTCTGGGGCTGCTAGCACTCCCCCTGACTGTCCACAAGTAACTACTGGCTCAATTGCTGCCACCTTCTCCACCCCCAATTCTTCCTTTCAGTCATCATCATCATCATCATGAAATTTATTACCAGCCCTTCATCAAACAACAATATAAACAATGTATTATGTGCTGTATTGGCCAATCACATTTAGAACAGGATGTTCACATGATATTAGATAAAGATGTCATTATGTAATAGTCCCATTGTTCATATTTCAAGGGCAACATGTTGGAGTAAGGAGTGAAATAGAATTTTAAAAAACTAATAGCAGTTTTAGATATGTGAAGCAAATTACTGGGAAGGAGTTCAGCCCTACCCAGGACAGCTCTATACTACCATATTGCTAGGAATTGCCACTGATTCTCAGTCGCTCAGTTTCCTACCTATAAAAATGTAGCCAATAAAATGTGCTTTCACTGACATGAAATTCACATTAAAATTTTGCTTTTAGAGAACCAATAAGGCCTTAGCTGCAGGTTTCTCATGTATTTCTATAAAACAGTCCCATAATTAATCTAACAGGGAGGGAATCCCTAAAATATGCATTAGTCACAGCTTTGTACTTGTGATGTTTCCAATCTGCCCAGTAATTCTGATGAGAACTGAAAAAAATTGTCCAAAATTTCCTCAAAATTCTCCTCTGAGAATTTTAGCACTGAACATCCTCCAGATGTTTTTTGCTTATTGGACAGTCTCCGTATTTTGCATTTGTCATAGTGTCATTTGCATCAGCATGTAGGAGAAATCAGTAGTCAGTAGCATCTAACAGTAACTGACTGACGTACAGCAGTCAACATTTGACAGTATCTGATTGATGACTTGCAATATAATTTAACCAGTCAAAGCAGATGAAGTTTTAACTTTGTTGTCAAACTGAGATTGCAAAATTCAAAGCGTGTATTTCAAGGTTAAATTTCTCCAGCAAATTCTGAACTGAGATTTAAGGATTCCCTAAGTTCTACATTTTGTGAAATTTTATTTCTCCTCCAGATCTGAACAGGTTGCTTTGTTCTCAGAGAAACCTGAGAACTGACTACACCTGAATATGTGCTACTCCTTCCAGCCCAGATAAATGTAATCCAATGGAAAATATTCACATTTTCATCAGTTTCCTGCCAGTTACAGAAGGTGTGGTGGGGCTGCACCTTTCATTTTACCTCCATCCAGCTGAGTTGCTGCTGCACACTGGGATAGAGACAGGGAGGGGCAAGGCAGCAATGAGGACAATGCAGTGGAAACACACTGGGAGAGCCAATCTGTCACTCCTGCCAGCATGTTTGCACTGCACTAGCCTTGCCGTCACCACACCCCTCCCCCTCACTGTCCTGGTATGTGCTTATTTTATTCATTTACTTTTTATGTATTATATTTGCTAGTCGCTTTTCTCACCGATGTGACCCAAATCAACTTACATTAAAACCAGTTAAAATAAACACAACAAAGAAAAACATAAAAACACATCAATACAAATAAAGGACAGTTCTACAGATCCTGCCGCACTAAGAGAGGCCACCAACAGCTGAGACCCTACATAGTGAGGGCCAAACGCCTGGGTAAAGAGGAAAGTCTTTGCCTGGTGCCTAAAAATAGATAAAGATTGCACCAGGCATAGGGAGAGCATTCCAGAAGTAGGGTTGGGGCACCACTGAAAAGGTCCATTCTTGTGTTGCCACCCACTGAAACTTCCATAGAGAGGGCTGTCACAAGGGCACATGAAGAAGGGGCTAAGATGATGATTGCACGGTGGGGTCAGTATATATGGGGAGAGTGGGGGTTCCTGAGGTATTGGGGTCCTGAGTCACATAAGGATTTCTAGGTCAAAATGAGCACTTCGAATTGAGCACAGAAACTAATTAGTAGCCAGAGCAATCATGCCAGAATTGGTGTTAAGTGTTCAGACCGACTTGTCCCTATGAACAATCTGGCTGCCAAATTCTGGACCAGCTGCAGTTTCTTAACCATCTTCAAAGGCAGCCTTATGTATAGTGCATTGTAATAGTCTAACTTAGAAGTTATTAGAGTTTAGGCAACAGAAGTTAAGCTGTCCCTGTCCAGATAGGGGCACAGCTGGACCACCAACTGAAGCTGATGGAAGGCACTTCACACCACCAAAGCCACTTGAGCCTCAAGTGTACCCCCAAGGTATGCACCTGCTCCTTCAGAGGAAGTGTAACCCCATCCAATGCAGGTTGCATCTCATCCATCCAGTCTAGGGAACCACCCACTACCAGTGCCTCAGTCTTGTCTGGATTAAGCTTCATTTTATTGGCTCTCATCCAGTCCATGACCAAGGCAGGACACTGATCTAGCAGATCCATTGCCACACATGCAGATGTAGAACTATGTCATCAGCATATTGCTGACAACATACTCCCAAGCTCCAGATGACCTCATTCAGCAATTTCACATAGTTGTTAAACAGCATGGGAAATAAAATGGAACTTTGCGAACACCACACAGAAGGCTCCACTGGGCTGAACAACATTCCCCAAGCTCCACCCTCTGAAGAAAACCATCCAGGTAGGACTGGAAACTCTGGAAAACAGTACCACTCACCCTCAGCTCAGACAGTTGCTTGCTGCTAATCTTTCTGTTTATATTCCTCAAACATTGGAAATTATTATGACTTCTATTTTTAAGTCATTAGCATCTGCTAATAATTGTTCTTTTCCAGACTGGAACTCTGAAAGCTCTGGCCAATTGTTTGTAATTCAGCATAAATTCCCTCTTGATACATTATGAATTTCTTCATGCAACTGAGGGAGGCTCAATTAGCATAGACTGCCGAGAAGCACTTGGAATATTTAATCTTTTAAGAACTACAAACTTTAATATTAATCACATAACTTTTAACAAGAAGGCGTAAATTGTAGCCTTATTCCAAAGCACATTTGGAAACAAAATTACCATTTTGTTTTTTTTACATTTCTTAATGGGAAGGGACAGGACCAAGAATGAAAGCTGGTTAATGAAGTGAGAGGGTGGAAACCTCAAAAGACTGTTCTTTAGAGTAGAGGGGCATTACACATGGTCCCTGAAAGTGGCATTTGTGA
The DNA here is from genome assembly GCF_030035675.1 of Rhineura floridana. NCBI lineage: Eukaryota > Metazoa > Chordata > Lepidosauria > Squamata > Rhineuridae > Rhineura > Rhineura floridana. The sequence goes on along the minus strand of NC_084486.1, from coordinate 76,147,886 downwards.
TTCTTATAATCCTATCTCAAGGACATTTGAATAAATTTAAACTCACACAGGAGCTTTTTAAAAGATTCTTTTCTAATATTTAAGGAACACATTGACTGCTAGCCCACTTTGCAAATATAGTCCATGCTGACAGTTGTTGAGCCAGCATTATGTTATGAGGGTGGAGGCCTCCATGTGGCCCTTTGACATGGCTCTACCCCAGCCTATGTAAGACTTCTTTACAGTTCATTGCAAGAAGGTGGCAGCACTGAGGCTGACAACACCACAGTCTTATATAGGCTGAGATAGGACCACCTTGATGGCTAAATGGAGGCCTCCTCCCCAAGAAAACAGTGCTGGTTCCCCGACTGTCCATGTCTGCAACTTAAGCAGATATTCAATGTGCTCCTTATACATACTGCTAATGTTTTGCCCAAACAAGTGCTTCTATCACAGCATAGCATGCTAACTTCCCACAATGGAAAGCCACTAGAGGCAAGTGGAGCCATTCCAGGACAGGAGTATCGAAGTGAAGCAGCTATTCTATAGCTGCTATAGGATGGGAGTTGGGTCACCCACCTGCTCCAGGCTTGTGGAGGGGGACTAAGAGCAACACTGTGAGAGCAGTCAGCAGGGCACAGGAAAATATGATAACTATATCTGTTGATAAGCCATAGGCTGCAAATTTCCTCAGGAATATGTGAGGGGCCAGTGAGGGGCTACAGATATGGCCTAGAAAGCCTCCTTCAGCAATGAGTGTATTTCTGGGAATATAATGGGGGCAGAGCATCCGAGTAAGGCTGCAATCTTAACCATGTCTACTCAGAAGTAAGTCCAACTGGGCTTACTTCCAGGTAGGGATGGAAAGATCTGTCAATCTCAATTTTCTCATTTTCTCAATCTTAAATTCAGTTCTTCACATTTCTGCTGCAATTTGCTATTTTTTTAAAAAAAAACTCATGAAAATTCTCGAGCACCTTGGTGCAAATGTTTCCTAATAAACCCATTTCTGTCAGCTGTTTTGACTAATGTACACATTTTTGCAAGCAATTTCTTGCCATATATTTCATTTTTCACTCATATATTCATTTTATGCACACTTTCCCCTAATATATGTATTTTTGTAAACATTGGTTGGTTGGTGAATTGCATTGCAAAATCCAAATAAGTGTAAATTTTGAAGGATGGCTATGTTTCAGCTTCCATGTTGTTTGAGAAAGTACAAATTTGTTAGGTTTGGCTTGTAATGCAAACTGAATGAAATTTCTCATCCATTCCTACTTCCAGGAAAATGGGGATAGAATTGCAGCCTTTGTCCCTAAGACAAAAGACAAGTAGTAAGGAGTATCCTAAGTGAACATCAAGAAGTAACATCAAGGAATAATTTGTTGCTGAGTAGATACAGTTTCATCTCCTGGCAAACAATGATGAATGCAACTCTAGCCAACCTGAAGAACAGAATATAGTCAAATCCCCACATGCTGCTCACATCAGATTGCTCATTGTGTTGAAAGCACCTTTTCATTTTAAAGAGGAAATAATTTATAATTTGTTTGTGGAGTTGTGATCTTATGTTGAAATTTTGCAGTAGCCACCAATACTAGATCTTTCTCTTTTCTTTTTTTACAGAAATGCTTTCCTTTCTTATTTACAGTTCAGTCTTCAGAGTAGACTGTACAACAGTACAAATAAGGGAGGAGAGGGAGTTTATTGGAACAAAAACATATTAAAACATTACCCCCCACACCTTCCTAAGAAATAGCATTGTGGTATACGTAGTAGTGCCATAAACAATAGAATGGGTGGGAAAATTGAACAATTTAATGTAGCAGTATAAATTACTTGTTCCCACAATATGGCTAGAAAACCAATTTTCACAGTAGCAAGCCATGAGAGGTAAACACATTCCCGGTGGGGGAAAAAACTCTTTCAGATTGAAATTGCAGCAAATGAGACATACTTATTCATGACCATGGGATGTTGAGGGGGGAAAATAATCATTTTAAAACTTTTCATTCTCCTTCCTCTCCCCTCCCTCCATTTTTTGTTTCTAAATAAATGATCAATAGGCCTTGCTAGCCAAACTGAAGAGCTTGTATAACTTCAGACAGGTAATTACTTACAGTGATTGGATGTAGAACTGATGCATCAAGGGACGTGGAGCTTCAATGTTCTTATTGTGCCCTTTATGCCCTTTTAGCTGCATCTATTCTCCGTAACTAAATAGCTGAATTTTTACACAGGAAAAAAATCTACATGAACCAACCATCCACAGGCAGAATATCGGATGAGATTTTTAGTTTATTGCAGCCAAAGTGGATGGAACAAAGGTTCTTGTACAGTTTGTACATGTGAGATCAGGAGACTGAATGCATGTCAGTTGCTGCTACAGTTCTAGTTCCTTGCCCCATGCATGCCCAGTCTATGCAAACTGAACAACTGAAAAGGACTAGTATGTTATTCCACTCTGAATGTAGTGTACTATTATGCAATCCTACCTTTTTTAAACAAAAACAAAAACCACAACCTACTATATCAATGCATGTGTAACTATTCATCTCCTTTACCTATCCTTTGTGTCCTCAGTATTGGATTTCTTGGGTCCATTGTTGCCAGAAACCCTCTTTTAAGCCAATGCTCTCTAGAACATGGATTGGCTCCCTAATCTGAGTAATCTGTTAAACTATTTCTTTAATGATCAATGAACTTGTGGAACATGCCACATTGGCATTGAGGATTTCCACTTTCTTTCTGGAAGGCTTTATATACTTTCCCCTGTTTCACGATAGGCAAAAAATCCCAAAGCATAGCTTTTTGAGGCATGATTTTGTGAGATGCAGTAAACTATTGGGCAATGCCCTCGACATATTGCTATTGAGGACTTCCAGAGGGAAGGATAACCAGCTGCATTATCACTTCTACTCCAATATAGTGCTTATGATGGGGTGGAATGGCTGGATTAATCACCAGGATCAAGTCTGTTTTGCCTCCTTGTGTGACAATTCTGCTACTTTGAATTCCTGAGTGACCTTTAAATATTTGACTGTTATATTATGATCCCTATATACACAATGGATAAGGAGAATTCATTTTACAGAACATACCAGGAAATATTCTTTCTACCATTCACTAATGCGAAGGCATTTTCCATCAGGAGAGTCAAAAAAACGAAAACAACTAGGATTATTGTTGTCAGTTACACATGCTGGACAGAACGAGCTGCAAACTAACCATTTTTTACGCAAGGGCAATATGTAATATTCATGTGAATTAGATATATTTTATAACTGTCATATTCTTTTTTTGTTTTGTATATGATTCACTTTGTTTTCATTTTATGTACATTGTTTAGAGATTTATTGCTCAATTATGTTACTTAAAATGTGGATTATTGTTCTTATGATTAGCAACTGTATTGAATGTAGAATTTATACTGATTTTTGTTGAAATGCAAACCACTTTGAGATTTTTTGAAATATAAAGTGGTATACAAATTAAATACATACATAAATACATACATACTAATCAGAAAAAAGTACCTAGATATTAAATGACTAAATACATCAATAAGTAAACAGTTTTTTTTAATTGCCATTTTAATTTTTAACTAAGACTCCAGTCCTAATTATATTATACTTTGATGTAAATCCTACTGAAATAAACAGGGCTTTCTTAGAATCCCACTTAGTTTTGCCAGTTGTCCTTGATGTCTATCATCTTGTTTAACTTCTGAATCTTCAGAACCATGCTAGTAGTACATTTTCAGGATCAAAGTTTTTTCTCCCCACAGGCTAAATTTGCATTTGAGTAATGAAACTTGCATTCTCTTCTGTAGCTAAAATATCACATGCTCCTGGCAAAGCAGACTCAGCCAAGAGTGAACCTTACTAGTCAACACTCTTGAGAGAATGATACTTTTCATTACAAGGGGATACGATTTAATGAACTGGATGGATTCACTTGCCTCTAGTGCTTCTCTGGAGCTTGTGATCCCCAGATGATGAGTCACAATTTCCATTTAAAAAGAGGCTGACAATTCTATCGAAAAAACATCAGAATCAAGAGCCTATAAACAGATTTCTTATTATTTAATCTGACTGATATTGGCTATTATTGCAGCCTTGATATTTTCTTCTTTAAAAAAGATACTGTTAATTCTACAACATTGATAACTATATGAGTGGTGAGGGCTCAAAAAAAGTTGCAATCCATATTGTTTACATATTGTTAGCCAGATCAATAGAAGGAAATGTTTGAGGAATTATGGACCAGCCAACTCTTGTTTCAGCAGGGTGGACACTTGAAACTCACAGTTTTGCAATCCTGTTTCATCTTCTTCTGCTACATTTATTTATTTTCTTACATTTATTTATTTATTTATTTGCACAATTTTCTCTGCCTTGAACATTAAAAAAATATAATGGCAGAAACAATAAAATTACTTCAATACAACAAAAATAAAATACATCATAAATCAATAGATTTATTCTGTCACAGAATCCAAGGAACCCAAGAAACATGGTTCCTTAAAATGTCACTCATTCAGGCACCAACCAAATCCAAACTTGATGTGCCAATCATTCGGCCAGTCATTTTCCTATAATTCTTTCATTATTCTTCTTTACAGCACCACCAGTATCTACATTAATAAGAAACACAGGGAAGAAGAAATGACTTTTTGCTACCTTTCTTAGAGGATCTCTATATATCTAAGTAATATAACATTCTGCACTTCAGATGAGGTCAGCAAACAAGTCTTTTAATTTTACTGTGGACAGCATTCCCATTGAAACTGATTACTCTCTTTCCTCTGTTGGTTGGAATTTGGTTATTTGCTAAAATGTCAAATTCTTTCTCTACTAAGCTTTGGTCCATCTATCATTCCTCTTTTTATTTATCTTTTTCACTAAGACCAAACTACACATAGCAGTCGTGTAATTTGCCCACAGTGTGTGTGTGTGTGTTACAAAATATGATTGCAGACACCCAATGACCGACAAAAGAATGATGAGAAGGAAGGGTTAAAAATAATAATCCTAGCTTCCTTTACTCCCAGAGAGAGAAAGATGCAAATTTCCATCCAGGGCAAAAAGCAGCCACAACCAAAACAAAACAAAACCCGAAAGAGGGGGAAGGTGCTAAGAACCCCCTCCTGCTAGACTTACACTTTAATTGCAACTTCACTGGCTGTATTTTGTAAAAAAAAAAAAAAAAAAAAACATGCCAGGGACAAAATATACACAACTGAATTTCACTTGTAGTTTGGCCCCAAGACTGGCATCTGTGATACTTTTAATAAATTTTAACAGGGGGGGGAATCCAGCTCTATGAAGATGAAATGAATTCAAGAAATAGGGTTTCCCTTCTGTTCTATGCAACATCGTAATTTGACAGAGGCCCTTCAATCTGAAGTAAGAAAGGGAGAACCTTTCCAGCAGTGGACCCTCAATAATGGAACACTACCCCTAGAGATGTTTGCCCAGTGCCCCCATTAATGTCCTTTTGGTGCCAAGCAAATACATTTTCATTTTCCAAGGACTTTTAACATCTTTTCACGTAGTTTTACATTTTAATATTAGTCTCTGGTGATTGAAGGTGGTTGGTTTGTTACTTTTACTTTCAGTTAGGTGGTTTGTAAGTCTTTCTGTGTATTAAGAGTTTTCTTGCTATGCGTGGCATTTGTGTTATTCCTTTATACTGTGTTTCAGTGTTGAATTCCCTGCATTTTTATTGTGTACTCTTGTTTGATGCATTTGTACATTGCCTAGAGAAATTATTTTGTGAGGTAATTAAATAAACAAAAAGATGCATTTTTGTTGTGTTAGGCTACAATTCTATACACACTTACCTGGGGGTATGCCCTTTGAATTCAATGGGACTTCTGAGAAATCCTGGCCCCATGCTCATAGGCTCATGGTGCTGTTGTGGGACAGCACACAGCCCCAGACAACAATGGGCAGGGTGATTTAACCTCCAAGATCATGCCAGCTCTTGCAGGACCACCTGTAGTCCTGGGCAATCTCGCAAGAGTGCTAGGAAGGTCAGTGTGGTCTCAGGCCTTTAAAAGCCCTCACCTCTGCTGTAGCCAGCTTCATATGCCAGCCTCCCCATCCACTCTTCCTTGGTTTTAGTGCTTCACTGAGTTTTTTCTTAAAAGGATCACTGGTTAGCTGGGCCAGGTAGGAATTTTCCTCTCAATCAAATTGGCTGTCAGTTGAGTAGATTTTTCTCCCTATCCCTCAGTGATTGCTTTTCAACTGTAAGGTATACATATGCTTCTGTCACAGCTTAAGGCAGAAATGGCATTGGTAGGATCAAGCATAAGGGGCACCCCCATAAGGGGTCTACTATGGGATTCTGTGGGCCATACCTCTAGTTAGGGAGGGGCCCGGCCTCATACAGCATGTACCCACCCCCACTGGTTGACCAGCAGGACCCCAAGTGCATTGGGTTGTACCACACTTGGGGTCTAACACTGGCCAACGCCCAAGGATAGCTCCCCCAACTGCTAGTTGGGGCAACAAACATTCCCTCAGCAGGTACTGATAGAATGAAAGTGGAGCCTTGCCATGCTACCATGCCAATCCCCTTACCTGCAGTAGTCTAATAAAGATGTGGCCTGTTTTCACCGATAAATCATTGTTAGCTGTGTTAGTCCCGTTGCTGGGGGGAGGGCATCATGCACCTGCCACACAAAACATATTTATGACTGTGCTGTACATATCACAAGAAACCTGATGAGCCTGTTTTTAAAATATTAGCCCAGATGACTGCAGCAATAGCTTAATTCACAAATAGGGGAAAAAACCCTTGCGGTTTAAGAATGTACAAAATATTAAGTCAGATTCATTTTAACCATTTTCTTCCATAGTGTTAATTCTTTCAAAATAAACAAAATGAACACTACTCCTCGCATGTAGAAATATATTCACTAATAGGCAAAAAAAAACCCTTGTGGTTTATGAATGTACCTATAGCTAACATATATTTCAATCAAACTTTAAAAACCAGGGAAATTGGGCAGCTATAGTGAATGCACCAGGGGAGCTGGAGACCTGATCTCTTCTCTGAGATATTGGACTGCCCTACAAAGTTGTCAAAATGCAAACACCATTTGGGTTGGTCTTTCACAGTCCAATCCACTTCTTGTGTAGCTTGGAAGAATTTGGTAACATGTGCCTCTGAGCATACACTGAGTGGTGGCAACACTGCAAGCAGGACTGTGTGTCCAAAAGTGGGGGATTACATTTTTGTATGTTTGTTGTTCTTCTTATAATGTGCTTCTTTCCTGTGTTACAATTATTTTACAAAGGATATAACCTGGATAATTATATTTCATGCATTGTTCATTATATAAACCTGTGCCAAATCTATTTTTTTATCATTCTCAATGCCTTTAATTTGGTCAGTGTCATATGATGGTGAAGACAGCCTTTTGCCTTTCAAATCATATTGTTATATGATTGTGGGGTGGTGTTGGATGATATCTGTGAGACCTTTTCTAGTTTATAATTGTGTGCCTGTAAGAGTTACAACCTGCAAAGGAAGAAACCTGCCCCACTGGTCAGACTAGTCTCCTTTGTTAAACTAATAGAGTGGCTAATGGGTCTGTCATAGGGTTGCCAAGTCAGAACCATCCCAAACCCTGAGATTTCAGGGGCAGGCCCTACTGATGTCTTAGGGGCAGGCCCTAGTGATGTCATTAAGCATGATGCATTAAGCATCAACCACAGTTGCTTGGAGCATACCACCAGAGCTTGGAAGTAACTCGTTAAAAATAACGAGTTACTTGTAATTCGTTACTTTTTTAAGTAATGAGGGCGTAACGTCACTACATTTTGCTAGTAATAGAATGACTAGCAATTTCCTTACTTTTTAGCAGTAACTGTAATGTTTCTGACGTTATATTTGGACGTTACTGGGGCGAGAGGAAGAGGAAGTCTTCTGCTCATGTGATTGGTGGACAGAAGACATGTGCCTCACATGGGAGGTCTCTGCAGCGTCACTCTTCCCTCGTGCTCTGTGTTAGGAGGCACGAGGGAGGAGGTTTTGGAGTGCCGGAGAGAAAAAAAATGGACCGAGAAGGCAGCAGCAGAATGGAGGCGAAGAGAGCTGTGGAGGTGAGTGAGGATGGGGTGTGTGTGTGCGCGCGCGTGCCCTGTGCGTCCTGCTGCCCCCCCACTGCCCATCCCCCACCCCCGCAGCTCCTGCCATCCCCACCATGTGTCCTGCTCCCGCCCTTGCCACCATGCGCCCCTCCGCCGCCGTCGCGCCGCACTTCCTCTTGGAGCCACCGCCGCCTTTTCCCTTCTTTCTCAGGAAGGCTGAGGAGGGCACCCTGGGGCAGTGGCGTACCAAGGGGAGGGCAGGGGGAGGCGGCCCACCCCAGGTGCACTCAGTAAGGGGGTGCATTTTCTGTTCTGCAACAGACCGTTGTCCCCTTGCCCCCTTGCAGAGCTTGGACGAGTTACTTTTTAAACTACAACTCCCATTAGCCCCAGCCAGCATGACCACTAGGGTACTTGGCGCTCCTGGGTCTCCGAAGAGCGCGGCCTGGCTGACTCTGCCTTAGCGGCTGGGAGGGAGGGAGGGAGTGTTGAATGCGTGCATAGGGACCTGAGGGGTGGGTGGGCAATTGCGGTGGCTGCTGCTGGTAAAGTGTGAGTGGCTCGGCTCAACTCTGCCTGGGGCTGAGGCGAGCCTCCGTTCGGGAGCCTCTGCTGGTTGGTGGGTTTAGTTGCCGAGGTAGCTTCAGGGCACGCAGCCTTGGCTTTCCACCCTCCGGAGGCGGGTTGCCTGCCTAGGCGGTGGGAAGAGAGCGTGTTGGCCCCACGTGCGGGAAGCACCACAGTCCCTCAGCTGGTGGCTCTTTTGAGGAGGACTGTTGTGAGGACAGTAGAAGAAGAAGGGGTGGTGTTGCCCCCACTTCAGCAAGGGTGGTCGGGGAAAACCTCCGTTGGTTTGGGTTGCTTTGGGGCTTTGGGGGATGCTCACAGTCCCCTGTGAGTTCCGGTAAGGGTTGGGTCCCTGCGGAGGTTCAGTTGCGTCCAAAGGTCCCCCTCCCCACTCACACATGCACTCTCTGAAGGCTACCTGGGTCCCTGAGAAAATTTCCTCGCAGTCCCTTTGCCAGAAGAGGCACAGGGTGTGCAGGAGGAGGGTTGTCTGAAGTGGCAGTTTTTTGTTGCCAAAGGTGGTGGGGTGCCTAAAAAGGTTGCACCCGCTGGAAGAGGATGGGTATTTGGCATGTGTGGTTTTCCTCCATGTGGCCGGTGTTGCTTTAAAGGGGTGGCTCTGGGATAGGCATGGTGTCTGAAAACCTGCCAGGGTCATCTTAGTGTGCACTTGAACAGTCTGGAGGACTGTGGCACTTCCACGCCTCCTTCAGTAGGAGGAGCTGACCGGACAGATTAGCCACATCAGTGTCCAAAATCTCCAACGTAAAAAAAAAAGTTTATATATTGACCCCCTCCTCTGTCTCCAAGTTCGTGTGTGTGTGTGTGTGCGAGCACACGTCTGTACCAGAGCAGTGCATTCACCTCCGGGTTTGGCTTCCAGATAGATTCAGTTTGGGGACTTTAAACTCCTGTTCTTCACGCCCCCCCGTCTTAATTCCCTCTGTGCATTAGAGCACTGTTTCCTTTTCACTTGCTACTTTGATCTGCTGTGCTTGGGGGGTAAAGGGGGGAGGATGTGGCATTTTCTGTGTGTAGACTTAAGGATAAAATAGCTACCCCTGGAGCATGAAGAGGAATTTGGGGGCAGAGGGTACATGAGTGGTTAGGGGATTGTGGAAACCAAAGATGTAATTTTAGATGACTTGATTTTAAAAAAAAATAGCATTCTGTGTTTGTATATTTTTTGCTTGGGAGTCTTACAACGACTTGTGTATGGAAGGAGAAGGGAGAATATTATGAATGCTAGTTTGGGTCTTCAACTTGAGAAAAAGCACCTTAAAGCAGTAGGTGAAATTCTACCAAAAGGATGTACTGTGAAGATAGACCATGGTTCACTGATGAACCACTGGCCAATTTATGGTGGCTGACCTAATGCCTGCTTGGATTCTTGCAAAGTATGCTGGGCTTGATGGGCCTTGGTCTGAGCAAGCAATGCACTTCTGTAGCAGGACTGCACACTCAGGAGCACCTTACACTGCTTAGGTATGCCTTAATCTCCCTATACTCCACAGTTACTAAGTTTAAGGCTGCAATCCAATACACACTTACTGGGAGTTAGTCCCGTTGAACTGAGTGGCGCTTACTTCTGAGTAGACATGTATTTGATTGCTCCTAAGTGTATGTAACCAAAATATATGTATAATGCTACTGCTGCCTTCATCTCTTTTCTCCCTCCACCGCTTGTTCTGTGGTTTGCTCTGTGTCAGATTTTAGATGACAATCTCCTTGGGGCAGGGACCATTGCAAGATGTCAGGCACATGCTGTGTATAGATAATAATAGATCCTGAGTGTGCACTCCTGCTTTGTATATTTATCGTATTGATAGACCATGATATTCTTGCACAAATAAACTGTGCAAGTCTGAAGTTTAGACTACTCCTGATGCATGAATTTCATAAGGCTGGCTACTATGATTTCGTAGATCTTCTTCGTAGGGACTCTTGTCTCCTCTTTCTCCTCCTCCCCCTTCTAAATCCTATCACAAATATCCATACTTTCAGGGGAATAAGTAAATAAATGTGCCAGGCTGGTAATTTAGGACAGAGTTAGCAAGGGCAAGAGACATTTCCTGAGAAGTTATAACAGGCTGCTTCCTATAGTCAGTTCTTGCTTGCTCCTCCACATCATGTGGCTGAAGAAATAATTGCACATGTTTCTCACAGGACAAGGAGAAAAGTCCATTAGCAGTGTAGTTACTAACAGAAGGCTTACTGTAGCACTGAGACCAGGGCAGGGCAACCCCCCCCATTGGGGCCTATTTCTTTGGGGGTAATTTCTTCCTATTGGGGCGTATTTCTTTAGAGTTGGGTGTCAAGGTACCTCTTATGTACACTTACCTGTTGTTGTTGTTGTTATGTGCCTTCAAGTCGATTATGACTTAGGGCGACCTTATGAATCAGTGGCCTCCAAGAGCATCTGTCATGAACCACCCTGTTCAGATCTTGTAAGTTCAGGTCTGTGGCTTCCTTCATGGTATCAATCCATGTCTTGTTTGGCCTTCCTCTTTTTCTACTCCCTTCTGTTTTTCCAGCATTATTGTCTTTTCTAGTGAATCAGGTCTTCTCATTATGTGTCCAAAGTATGACAACCTCAGTTTCATCATTTTAGCTTCTAGTGACAGTTCTGGTTTAATTTGTTCTAACACCCAGTTATTTGTCTTTTTTGCAGTCCATGGTATCCGCAAAGCTCTCCTCCAACACATTTCAAATGAGTTGATTTTTCTCCAATCCACTTTTTTCACTGTCCAACTTTCACAGCCATACATAGAGATCGGGAATACCATGGTCTGAATGATCCTGACTTTAGTGTTCAGTGATACATCTTTGCATTTGAGGACCTTTTCTAATTCTCTCATAGCTGTTCTCCCCAGTCCTAGCCTTCTTCTGATTTCTTGACTATTGTCTCCATTTTGGTTAATGATTGTGCCAAGGTATTGATAATTCTTGACAAGTTCAATGTCCTCATTGACAACTTTAAAGTTACATAAATCTTCTGTTGTCATCATTTTAGTCTTCCTCACGTTCAGCTGTAGTCCTGCTTTTGTGCTTTCCTCTTTAACTTTCATTACCATCATGGTTTGTGGGTGGGTAGGAGGTGACAAGGGAGGAGGTGGTGACAGGGAGGAGTGGAGAAAACAATTATTTAAAAAAATGGAGTGGAGGGAAAAAGGAGCCGGAGGGCAAGAACATGGATAAAGGAGGAGAAGGAGGCAGCAGCAGAATGGAGATAAAGAACTGTGGAGGTGAAAGATGACAACATGTGTGTGTGTGCTTGCACTTGGCACACAAAGTGGCCTCCACCACCCTCTCTGGCTACTGTGCTGCATTTACAGTATTTTAACTTTTTTGCATCTCAGGGGAAAATGTTTGCTTGGGTGAGTGTCCCTTAGCTGGTGGCAGGGCAGGGTCTGGGAGGTAGTTAAGTGAGAGAGATTATGCTTGCTGCCTGAGTGGGGGGTGGTACCTGGTTTGAAGTGCAAAGATCTGAGTAGTGGCCTCTGCCTCCCTCCCCACCTCCCTTACCAGTGGAGAGACCACCATTGCTATCATGGATAAAAAGAATGATTCTACTACCTCTGTATGTGTGTGTTTATTTTTAATGTTGTTTCAGGATACTTAAATGTGCAGCAGCCAAGTCCAGCACCTTGTAGGCATTTTTTTAAAAAGTAACTGAAATGTAACTGTAGTGATTACTTTCGAGAACAAGTAAAGTAATCAGTTACTTTCAGAGCAATTGTAATTGTAACAGTAATTACTACTTTTTGGGCCATGTAACTGTAACTGTAATTTATTACTTTATAAAAGTAATCTTCCAAGCTCTGCATACCACTCAAACAAACAAAAATTCTCCGATTGGAAATTAAGATAGAAATCTTAGCCAAATGAGAGTGTTTTCAGGTCCAGCTGAAGTGATGGAATCATTCCTTCTTACCTGCTTAGAGAGCCTGAGTAGGGAACATTTAATCTAGCTTGCTTGCTTCTGGCAAGAATGGTTTAAGTGCCCTCAGGACAGCCCAGTCACCAGAAGGCCATAGTAGGAAGAAAGCTTAGTGTTGTGGATATGTTAGATGGGAGTACTGAGGCATAAAGATGGATGCCCTGAAGGCTGCAATTCTAAACAGACTTACTAAGGAACTAAGCCCCATAGAACTGTTGACTTACTTCTGAGTAGATATTGTTAGGATTGTGCTGTTGGTAATGCTTGACTAGGGATCCTCTACAAAGATATCCATATCAAAGCAGGGTTGGCAACCCCCTGCCTGGAATGCCCTGTCTGCCTTTTAACATGGCTGCTCCATACTTCTTTACAGACTTGACCCTCCACTGCAGAGAGAGGTTTGAGAAATAAGTAAGAGTTAAGAAGATACTCTACTCTTTCCTGCCTACTCTGTGGACTGCTATAAACTCACTTTGACAGCCAACCCAATTCCAGTGAGCAATAATTGTCAGAGAGAAAACACACATGGTTTGGTCTACCTTTGCAGGCAGTAGAAAAAGACTGATTATTTCCTAAATGCAATACCACACCAACCACAACAAGATTCCTATGTATAAGTTAGAAACTCAGCATCCCCCAACAAGTCAGGGTTCCTAACCAAAAACCAAAACTAAAAACATCCTGGCAGCCAGTCAGTCAAGGTCACAGAAATCCCCATGCAGCACAACCTGACCTGGGGGCTGCAGTTAGCACAGAATGCTGCAGCACGATTGCTGACATGAGTGAGACCCTATCAGCACATAATACCTCTGCTCTGAAATCTGCAGTGGTTGCCGATTTGCTACCAGGCCGAGTTTAAGCTGTACTCTCCATGTTAGGGGTTCCACATAGTACTTGTTCTGCTCTTGTAAAAAATTGATCCTTTCGTGTGGCAGTACCTCCCTGCCTATTTACATTATGCAGGCTCCTTCATTGTACTCTTTTCAGCACCTGCTAAAAACATTTTTGTTCAGGCAAGCCTACCCAGGTATGCAGAAGCTATTTTGTTTTTTATCTGTTTTTAACCCATTGTTGGTTTTATTATTTTGAATGTTTTTAAATACCTGTCTTGAACTGTTTTTTGCCAATAATTGTATTGTTTTAATTCGTTCTATAAACTGCTTTGAGGTTTTTTACAATAAAGCGGTATATAAATGTTGTAAATAAAATACATAAATCAATTTCTGAGTCACTGCGGCCCTTGGGTCTCTATCCTCTTTTAGGAATAAAGGAATCTGCCTAATACCGAGTCAGGCCATTTGGTACCTTCTAGCTCAGTACTGATGACATGGACTACCATTGGCTTTCCAGAATTCCAGGCAATAGTCTCTTCCAGAGATTGAATTTTGGACCTTTGCATGCAAAGCATGTGTCCTACCACTAAGTTACATCCCTGTTTAAAAAAGTATCTTTTAAAATTGTTCTTTTCAGTTCAGTAATGAATTTACAACATACTAGGACAGATCCACACCATGAATTTAAAGCACATTCAACATACACTTGAAGCACATGAATCCCACCACAGAATCATGGGAACTGTTGTTTGTTAAGGTTAGTGGGAACTATAACTGTGAGGGGGAAACTACACTTCCCAGGATTCTTTAGGGGAAGTCATGCACTTTAAATGCGGGTTGGATGTGTTTTAAATGCATTATATGGATCTGCATTACTTTATAAACTTTGCCTGCATATAAATCATTTTAATTAAAGTTTAAAATGGAAATAAGCTACAAAGTTTACTGGGTGACCATGGGCTATGCATCATCTCTCAGCCTAATCTGCCCCTTGGTGAAAACAATAGAGGGGCACCATGACCACCCCAATGAAAAAAGGCACAATTAAATTTAAAATAATTTATAATTTGTAAATAATAATTTGCAACCATAGTGTGAAATCAGATACATATCAAGACATAGTATGAAGAAATATTTCTATAAGCATGAATGTCAAAGATGTTTATTATTTACACAACCTGTAAAGATATTTATAATGCAATCCTATGCATGTTTACTCAGAAGCAAGTCCCAATGTATTCAATGGGGCTTAGTCAAACAGGGAAGCATGCACAGGACTGAAATTCAGTGATAAGGAACTTCACTCACCCAGTCCAAAATTCAGAATCATGCCATTTTAAGCTGTTTTGTAACTGTTTTATACTTGTTTTATGGTTATTGGATTTTAAATGGCTTGATTTCTTGTTGTGAGCTGCCTTGGTTTCCAACCCTACCTAGAGTTACCATCATTTTGTCATTTCAGAAAGAGTATATTTGGCTTTGATAAGTGAAAAGTAAGAGTATGTTGTTGCACCATCTCAAAAAAAGTACATGTACTCTTAAAAGAGTACGGTGGTAACCCTAACCCTACCTCACAGGGTTGTTGGAAATATTCCATATATACACACACTGGAGATGTAAAAATACATACACCCCATCAAATAGTTTATTGTCAAAACCATTGAGCTATTGTAGAACATTTTTTAAAGTATTAGTTTCCTGCCAAATAAAAGCAGTGACACCTAAGTAGCCCTGCCTAAATGCTTTTAAAAAGGATCACATGGGGAGAGAAAGATTTACAACACAATCCTTTTCTATGTCCACTAAAAAATTCCACTGATTTTCAGCATAATTGTAACCATGTCTACTGAAAAGTAAGTCCTACTGAATTCAATAGATATATGGAATTAGCATTGCAGCTTTACTCCCAGAAAAGCTTCTTAGTGGGAAGATTTTCAAAACAGGTTATGAATAAGACAAATAAACTGTCCTCTTCAACAGTAAAATTTAAATTTGTTTGACTCCTTAATTAGAAAAGTATAACACTGCAGCATGTACACTTTTTAAAACTTCTGTTCATACATTTTATCTTTAAAATAATTTTTGATGTGCCATTTTTGCAAGTAATTAAAGAAAACCTGTATGCACACTTTTATTATAACTAAAATTGTTTATTGTGTATGCCCACCAAGATCCTGCTGTGATCATTTGTTGTAGTGCAATCCTATGCATGTTTACTCAGAAGCAAGTCCCAATCCTGTACAGAGAAAGTACTCTTTATGCTGCTAAAAGCTATAAATTTTCCAAATTCCTGATGTGAGACAAGCAGGTAAAGGAAACTGTTCTCAGAACTTGAAATGGGATTTAGGTATTGCCAAATCTTGTCAATCACAACCCTGACTTCACTTACTGGCTAAAAACCTGAAAGGGCAGGGATTACAGCACTCGGTACTAACAGAAGTTGGGGGGGGGCGGCTGACATTTTGATTTATAAGTTTTGAACCAGACCACCTAGAATATTTTTTTCAAAATGAGAACTAAGAGTCTGGAGATTAAGGTGACTCACCCGGAGACCTGGAGAGGACCCAAAAAACCAGAATCTCTGGGGGAAAACTGGATAACTGGCAAGCCTAATATGTCAAGTGCCCCCATTATAGGTTTGCCAGGTTCAGGGCCTGATCCTGATCCTGTATCTTTAGGAGAAGAGAAAGTCAGCCAAATGCAGGTGTTCTTGCAACACTGTAATGGGAAAAACCACAAGGTAGAATTCTCCCTTTCCCCTGCACAACTCTTAAAGATACAGAAGACCTCTTGGAGGCTGGGCCTGGCAACCAAGAGGTCTTCTGTATCTTTAAAAGTTGTGCAGGGGGAAGGGAGAATTCCACCTTGTGGTTTTTCCTATTACAATGTTGCAAAAACACCTGCACTTGGCTGACTTTCTCTTCCCCTAAAGATACAGGACCAGGATCAGGCCCTGAACCTGGCAACCCTACCCCATTAACAAATGTAACAATCTGCCAGACAGCAATGTGGGCCTTTTAGAATTCTTTCAGGAGAGAGGCCCTCCTCCCCCCATCCCTTGGCTGGAGGCCCCCAGTTCCTGGAGCTTTTAGTTCTGTGTGCTTTTAGTCTAGTAGTCTGTAGAAGCTGGGAACTAGGGAAACACAGAGAGATCTGCTTTCTGCACCACAGCATTGGGGTGCCTCTTACAAGCCTGATGGGACAACAAGAGCTATTGGACTGCTAATGTTGTAAAACCATCTTAAGCTCAAGTTGCAAATATGTATAAATAAAAACCATATACCCTATAAGACACCATAGTTGCATATGAAACTGCAGCTTTGACATAGAATGAGACTGATTACAATATGTCAGTATTTAAGCAATGAATCTAGCTGCTGGAAAAAACAAAAATGTTCAGCCTGCTGTGCTTAAACTACTCCATTCAAGGAAGGGTGGGCATGGTCCATTGAAAACACAGAGCACAGCTATAATTTTGCTTAGTTATAGTAATTCACCTACCCCTGTTTTATCTTGTGCAGCCTGAGACACTCTTCATGTCCACTGGAGACTCCAACAGGATTTTCTGGGCCCGGTATACTATATGTGGATTGGGCTCCTGCTGCACTCACAAAACATGACACAATATCATCAGGTGAATCTTTTCCTATAATTGTAGTCTGTACTAGTTTGATATCTGCCAGCCTCATAGCATTTAAAGGCATGAGAGCCCTGCTCTCCTTCAGTGCCATCCTTAATCCGTGCAAAGTTTCATGAGCTATAAATAAGTTGTGTTACTCTAGGTCAGCCTTTCCTAACCAGTGTGCCTCCAGATGTTGTTGGACCACAATTCCCATCTTTCTTGACCATTGGCAATGCTTGCTGAAGCTGATGGGAGTTGTGGTCCAACAACATCTGGAGGCACGCTGGTTGGGAAAGGCTGCTCTAGGTCTTTCATCTGCTGATCTTTGGCTGGCAATGCATTCAATACATTCAGTACAATGCATGGATCAGGCTCTCTGCTGCACTCAGGTGTGGCATTTCAGATGCAGTGGGTCAAAAGTGGTTTAAGATTTACAGCAATTCTGTTCAGATGCTTATGCTTTGATAAATTCAATATTGGAATAGTTAAAAAGCAAGCTCTGTATTCATTTGTTGGGGTTATTTATTAATACTTCATAATAAGTAGAACTAGTTTCTTTTTCCCCCTTTTTGATCAAAACGGATTTGAAATTCCCACTCAGCCATGAAGTTCAGTTGATACCCTTGGGGCAATCTCTTAGCCTAACCTACCTCATAGACTTGGTGTAAGAATAAAATGGAAAGGTGGAGAACCATTATAGCACCTTGATCTCTTTAAGAACATAAGAAGAGCCTGCTGGATGAGGCCAATGGCCCATCTAGCCCAGCATCCTGTTCTCACAGAGGCCAACCAGGTGCCTGGGGGAAGCCCGCAAGCAGAACCAGAGCACAAGAGCACTCTGCCCTCCTGTGGTTTCCAGCAACTGGCATTCAGAAGCATACAGCCTTGGTCCATGGAGAAGAGAGCATCATGGCTAGTAGCCATTGATAGCCTTTTCCTCTGTGAATTTGCCTAATCCTCTTTTAAAGCCATCTAAGTTGGCAGCCATCACTGCCTCCTGTGGAAACAATTCCATAGTGTAACTATGTGCTGTGTGAAGAAGTCATTTCTTTTGTCCATCCTGAATCTTATAACACTCAGCTTTATTGAATGTCCATGAGTTCTAGTTTTATTCAGGGGAGTAGTAATCTAGGGGAATGGGGTGTCGTAGACCCGTTACTTTTTTGGGAGCAAGGTCCCAGCCAGGTCCCTATGTTTGCGCCAATCAGCGTGAAAAGGGAGAGTGTTTGTCACTGAGAAGAGTCCTTGTCCTTTTGTGCTGATTGGAGGTAATCAGAGTGAAAAGAGGTGAACCAGCCACTGAGAAGACTGCCTGTTAGGGAGGTCTGTTGCAGCGGATTGCAGACTTGTGAGACGACAGGGAGAGCAAGGGAGAAGACAGAAAGTGGAAAAGGGTGAGGGGTGTGGCATGACTATCATGAAGGGACCCTACACTTCTGAATTTGCCAGTACACTACTGGTCTTATTAGAAAGGGAGAAAAACTTCTCTATCCACTTTCTCCTTGCCATGCATAATTTTATATACTTCTGTCATGTTGCCTCTTACCTGCCTTTTCTCTAAACCAACATGCTCCACATGCTGCAACATTTTATCACAGGGGAGTTGTTCCATCCCCTTGATCATTTTCATTACCCTATTCTGAACCTCTATCAATAACAACAATCCAGTTAAGTGTTTATACCAGCACCAGCACCCACCCCAAAGAACCCCTGTATTCTCCACCACCACAGGTGGGAAAGCAACTGATCATCACTCCTTGCATATTTAGACAATTTGATACATATTAAAAATTAGCATCTGTTACTGCATAATTTGTAATACAGCACAGGCAAAAAAGAGATGATGAGGCACTAAAAAACAAACAAATACAAAACCTGGAAGCAGTCATCCCCCCACCCTCCATGCTTTGATTGCTACAATACACTCCTGACTTTTTACAACAAACAAAACCCAGTTTGCCAGCCTTAAAAGTGCTCTGAACATGTACAATTTCACATTTTAAACTTGCCTTGTTTCAAACTCATATGGTTTTGCTCACTTCCTGCCTTGTGGCAGTCATCAGCTCTCAGTCAAACCTATCTCACATGGCTGTTGTGAAAACATAGGAGTAATAAAATGTCTGTAAAAGGGGATTTAATGCTTGTATTATAGGCATCACATTTTGCTTCCTTTAACCGAAGTGATGCACTTTCACACAGGAACATGATTTATTCTCCACCCCTGTGCCAATTAATACACCTCCAGGCTTTAACTCATCTGGCATGATTATTGTGTGTTTATATGCTTTCAGTTATTCAGTTGAGCTTACTCCCACATTTGTGTGCACAAGGGCCCCTCTTACTATGAACCCTTCTTTGTCCTTTCCCCACAAGAAAGTCTAGGCTGCACTCCTGTACCCACTTACCAGGGAGTAAGCCTCATTAAACACAAAGAGACTCACTTCTGAGTAGACATGTAGATCACTGTACTGTAGTTAATTATACAGTAAAATCCAAAACCAAAACCAGTCAGACTCTGCTTAACATCAGCTCCAAGCCAAACAGCTGTTAGTTTTAGAGCATTGGCAGATGGTTCCTTCTGCGCATGCGGTATGTTATCATAGATTTTAAATTTAATTTTCTTAAACAAATTTAAAATCAGTCCTGCATTTTTTTTACTTTTTAACTACAGAAAGTGGAGCTCAGTGTATGAGGCAAGGTTAACGACAGAATTACAGATATTCCAGGAACATGTCCGATTTCAGTGAATTTCTACAAATTATGACAACATCTCAGAAAAAGTCCACTGGGCTTCTGGATTTTTTTACTCCCATTTTTCACTTTAACCTGTGGACTCTCTCTGGAAGGTTTTTGTATCACCACAAACACTTACAGGGTTATTAAGCAAGCGTTTCTTAGTCCAGCTGCATATGGTTTGTAATATTATGTTTTCAAATGTGGTTATGGGAAGCAGCAGAATGGTTTCTCCCCCCCCAATTTAACATGGCGCAATGCAAAAAATCCATACTGGGTACAGCATACAGTCATGACCATGGCTCCATAATAACATAGACCAACAGTGATGGAAAACTGATTGCAAATTTCTGTTTTATTAGGAACAATTGTTTTTGAGAAAGGTTTTTTTTTTAAGCAAAGAGTTTTATATTTATTTATTTATTTATTTATTATTTGATTTATATCCCACCCTTTCTCCAGATGGGGGCCTAGGACAGCAAACAAAAGCACTAAAAACACTTTAAAACATCATAAAAACAGACTTCAAAATATATTAAAACACAACAACCATTAAAAACATTAAAACAAAACAGCTTTAAAAACATTTTTAAAAGCTTTAAAGACATTAAAAATTGTTTGAAATATATATTAAAAAGCAATTCCAACACATACACAGACTAGGAAAAGGTCTCTACTTAAAAGGCTTGTTGAAAGAGGAAGATCTTCAGTAGGTGCCAAAAAGAGATGGTGCCTGTCTAATGTTTAAGGGGAGGGAATTCCACAGGGTAGGCGCCACTACGCTAAAGGTCCATGTCCTATGTTGTGTGGAACAGACCTCCTGATAAGATGGTATCTGCAGGAGGCCCTCACCTGCAGAGTGCAGCAATTGACTGAGTATATAAGGGATAAAATGGTCTTTCAGGTATCCTAGTCCTAAGCTGTATAGGGCTTTATACACCAAAACTAGAACCTTGAACTTGGCTCGGTAGCTAATAGATAGCCAATACAACTCTTTCAGTAGCAGAGTGACATGTTGGTGATAACCTTCTCCAGTGAGCAGGCTCACTGCTGCATTTTGTACCAGCTGCATCTTCAAGACCAACCTCAAGGGTAGCCCCACATAGAGTGCATTACAGTAATCCAATCTGGAGGTTACCAGTGCATGGACAACAGTGGTCAGGCTATCCTGGTCCAGAAATGGCCACAGCTGTCTTACCAGCCGAAGCTGGTGAAAGGCGCTCCTAGCCATGGAGGTCACCTGGGCCTCTAGCGACAAAGATGGATCCAGGCACACCCCCAGAGTATGGACCTGCTCTTTCAGAGGGAGTACAACCCCTTCGAAAGCAGGCAACTGACCGATTATCCGACCTCAGGAACCACCAACCCACAGTTCCTCTGTCTTGCTAGGATTCAGACTCAGTTTATTGGCCCTCATCCAGCCCACCACAGTGTCTAGGCAGCGGTCCAGGGCTTGCACGGCCTCTCCTGATTCAGATGTTATGGAGAAATAGAGCTGGGTATCATCAGAGTACTTCTGACACCTTTCCCCTAATCTCCTAATTACTGCTCCCAAGATGTTAAACAGCATGGGGGACAAGATGGTACCCTGCGGCACCCCACAACACAACTGCCATGGGGCCAAAATACAATCATCCAATGCTATTCTCTGAAAATGTCCTTGGAGATAGGATTATAACCACTGTAAAACAGTGCCTCCAATACGCATCTCAACAAGTCAGCCCAGAAAGATACCATAGTCAATGGTATCAAAAACCACCAAGAGATCAAGTAAGAATAACAGAGTTGCACTCCCCCTGTCCTTTTCCCAATAAAGGTCATTCATCAGGGTGACCACAGTCAATTTAGTCCCATAACCAGGCCTAAACCAGACTGGAATGAGTCAAGATAATCTGTTTCATCCAAGACTACTTGCAGCTGCTGCGCCATAACCCTCTCAATCATCTTCCCTAAGAAGGGGGTATTTGCGACCGGGCAGTAGTTGTCGCAAACCAATGAGTCCTGGGTGAGGTCTTCAGGAGCAGTCAATCACCATCTAATTCAGGGTGGCTGGAACCACTCCCTCCCATAATGATGTGTTGACCACATCCTGGATCCAACCCCGACCTTGGGGAAGAGAGCAAGTCACCCGCCTCATCAGTTCCCATGGCTGGTCCTGCCCCTCAATGGGACAGCGCTCAGCCCCCCAGCACTCCCACGGGACTGTTGGGGGATGCTCCTGAGAGAGTAGACACTCCTCCTTCACCAAGCAGTATCTTAGAAACGCCCGACGGTTCCCCGCCCTCCGTTCTCCTGCCTGCCGATCAGGAACCTGTGCTTTCCAATGAGCCTTCGGAGGCTCGCCCCCCCTCACCGTGCTCACGACGTCGGGAGAAGCGGACTGGGCAGAAGGGGGGGTTGTGCAACAGAGTGAGAGGTTATGCCCCAAGACCTCTCCTATTTGAGGCTACTGTGCCCGGAAGTGGGCGCTGAGTCAACTTTCTTCACAAGTTGCAGAGCACGTCTAGAGTGCAGTTAGGGATTGTAGTGAGTTAGCATAGGGGTTTCTATGAGGCGTACAGCCTTTGATGTATCCATTACTTTAATAAAACAAGAATTGATTGCACCCTCGTCTCCGACTGGTGGTTCTCACTCTGAACTGGACACTAGGGACTACAGTAGATGTGGATGAGTCATCAAGATTGCTATGGAGGCGAGCAATTTTACCCTCAAAGTGCCTTGCAAACAATTCATAGTTGTCCTCCAAAGGATCTGAAACTCCATTTCCTGGAGTTGATGTCAACAGATCCCTGACAATACAGAAAAGCTTCACTGGACATCTACTTGAGGATGCAATGGTGGCAGAGAAGTGGGCCTTCTTCACTGCCCTCACTGCCACACAGTAGGTTATGATGTTTTCCTCATGCCCGATCAGCCTCACAACACGTCTTTTACCACTTGCAGTCTAACCATTGTCCAGCCTGTTTCATTGCCTTAGCTCATTGTTGTACCAGGGTGCAAACTGGGCTTCACAATGCCAGAGAGGGTGCTTGGGGGCAACCTTGTCAAGAACTGATCCTGAAAAATGATGACACTATGGAAGAGAGACCTGAAATAAGGAGTCTAGTGCAATACTGAAGGAAAGACTCACTTCTTTTGAGTATGTACTTGGTACAATAACCCAATGCTCCTGTGTCCTCATAAACTAAACTGATTAAATGATTTTAAATTTGCACAGGAAACCGCACATGTTAATAAAGTTACTTATTAGCTACAGACACTAATTGACTCCAACAATATTTAAATAGGAAAGGGAGCAAGATCTATATTAGCGGTCTTGGAGGAAACACATACAGTTCTGAGCCATACATTTATTATTATTGTTGTTGTTGTTGTTGTTGTTGTTATACATGCAATAAGTTGTGACTGATTAAGTTAAGGAAGCATGTGTGCTGATCATTTAATGTTGTTCCAAATATAGGAGGCTTGTTACTGAGTATATAACAGATTGCTTGCCGGGGTACTAGTCAGAATCCTAATTTCTGACCTTTATATAACCTAGATCAGGATATCAAGGGAATGCTAAGGGAGTATAAGAATATTTCAAAGCAGCTGAATTGATTATTTGCATCTGTCTTGATCAGGAAAGATATAGGCCAGATATTTCACGGAGGACATCTAGGAAACTGAGTAAGATAGAAATGACAATAGATCAGCTTCTAGATTTTTTTTTAAATACAAATTAAGCGGCCACAAGATCCAGATAGATCTAAGAGCTGTTGAAGAACTCACATTTGAAATTATGTAATAGGATTATTTCTTAGTAAATTTGGTAACACAATTGGGCTGGGTGATTTGCCATTTGTTGTTTTGCCTTTTCAAAACCTGGTTGCAAATCTTGAGGATTCAGGATGTGACACATAACGTACTGCTGTAAAATAGAAGCTAGTTTATTTTTGCTGCATTTTGTATTTATTTTTATGGGCCTCTCATCTGGACAGATGAGACTGAAATAATAACATGCTACTGTTTTTTATATCATGTTTCTATATCCATACATTACAGCTTCATCTGTTTTGACATTCATTTTGCTTTAAAAGACATATTCCATTGGTGGTGCTGATATTCCTCTGTGTGCTACTGGTTTTATTTTAAGAAGATCTTCTGTGATCAATAATGGCCTTCAGGGTCCTCAATTGTAGCAAGATAGCTGTTTTCTTTATCTAATGAAACTTGCCAATATACATACTTTTCATCCTGCACAGACATGGCAAGATCAGGTAAGATTTCTTATGTGGCAGACACTTGATAGTAATACCTTGTTTATATTGCTGGATCTACAGAAACGATGCTTTCTGGAAGATTCACATTTTGTTGGATCTGTCATCTTGGCAGTGATGTCATCATTTTCCATTTGCTCTATTTCTTTCATAATTTTTCTCTTTCTTCATGCTATTGTTCCATCTGCTTTGGATCCTGCAATACATCCATGTCCTTCATAGCAGTTTTTGAACAGTTGTGCCTTTGATGTACCACATTCTATTCATCACTGAAACAAATTCAGTTGGCTTGCACATTAATTTGTAGATATATGGCATCAGGACCAGTGCCAGGCATGCCAGGGCCCTTGGGCACCAGCCTGCCCCAGGCCCCAGAACCTGCATGGACACCACACCTACCAACCTTTCCCTTGAAGTGAATGCTGCCCGTGCTTTGCATGTATGCCTGCCATCAACCAAGATGGCGACTGGGGCATCAGCCCCTTAGGGAAACCTCAGCCACCATCTTGGTTAATGGCAGGCTCAAACCTGCAGTGCAGCCAGCATGTACTTCAAGGGAGAGGTAAGTGGGGCATGAAGGTGGGCATCATGGGCCTGCACTGTAGTAGTGGGGATGCCTAAGAGCTCCTTCTTTGTGATCCATGTCAGGGTCAGGAGCCAATGCTGATGCAGATCATGGAAGGGAGAGCTACCCACCCACCCACCCTAAGAAGGGACCCTTCAGGGGCCCTCAGCCAGGGCCCAACCTGGCCGCCCTCTGACTCTGGCCCTGTATGGTATGTTCAGTCTTACTAATTTCATCATTCATTCATCATTCAGCCATTTGCTAGTAGGAGGGGCAACTATCCACTGTCTATTTGGTATCCAGATGTGTTTGTTTTGTCTTGAATCAGAAATTCTTGTACAATTGCATTTATGTAATTCTACTTTTTAATTTTGTTCTTGCACTTGGTCATTTTAGTGCTGAGCTGAAAGTTCTTAGAGAAGTTTTGGCTCTACTGTGAAGGGGGAGGGGTAAGAAAGCTAAACAGAGGGCTGAACCCACTCATCAGTTTTCTTGGGAAGAGGTAGAAAGTCAGGGTGGGGATAAAACTCATTGCTGTTTCTCAAAACTTTTCCTATTATTATTTAAACTTCTATACTGCCCTTCCTCTCAGAAGGAGCCCAGGGCATCAACCAAAGAACAAAATACTAAAAGCATCTTAAAACATCTCGAAAACAAAACATCTTAAAACATTTTAAAAATACAATATCTTAAAAACATCTTTTTAACAAATCTTTACAAAACCCTTAAAAAGCAGTTCCAAAACAGACGCAAACTGGGATTAAGGTCTCTACTTAAAAGGCTTGTTGAAAGAGGAAGGTCAAAAAGATAACAGAGATGGTGGCTGACTAATATTTAAGGGGAGGTAATTCCAAAGGGTATGTCCACAACACTAAAGGTCCTCTTCTTACTGTCCTGCTAAGATGCTATCTGCAGGAGGTCTTCACCCTGCAGAGAACAGTGATCGACTGGGTATATAAGGGATAAGATGGTCTTTCAGGAATCCTGGTTCCAAGCTGTATAGGGTTTTGTACATCAAAACCAGAACCCTGAACTTAGCCCTGGAGCTAATGGGCAGCCAGTGTAATTCTTTCAGCAGCCGGGTAATGTATTGGAGATACCCTGCCCCAGTGAGCAGTCGTGCCACTGAATTTTGCACCAGCTGCAGCTTCTGGACCAACCTCAAGGGCAGCCCCAAATAGAGTACACTATAGTAATCTAGCCTGGAGGTTACCAGTGCACAGATAACAGTTGTCAGGCTATCCCAGTGCAGAAATGACTGCAGCTATCTTACCAACCAAAACTGGTAAAAGGCACTCCTAGCCATTGAGGTCATCTGCGCCTCAGGTAGTTGATGACCATCACGTTCCTTTCCCAAAAGGTCCCCAGGAGTGAAGTTACATAATGATGTAGCACCACTCTTACAGGGGCTTCTATGGATAGGATGGCATATACACTCTGAAAAATTTAGCCAAAATGCAAATGGTGCTGCAAGAAATGGGAGGCCACTTTTGCTCAGCATTAATTTTTATAAATCTTTTTCATGTCCAAGAGCTACAAATGTGCAAATGCCATTTTTAGGCTCATGGAAACTATGATATGCCTCA
This sequence comes from Rhineura floridana, assembly GCF_030035675.1. Classification (NCBI taxonomy): domain Eukaryota; kingdom Metazoa; phylum Chordata; class Lepidosauria; order Squamata; family Rhineuridae; genus Rhineura; species Rhineura floridana. The sequence goes on along the minus strand of NC_084486.1, from coordinate 76,121,694 downwards.
CACTGGTCAGGAACTTCCTAAGCCTTAAGAGCAAAAGGACTGCTATGCTTGAGAGCAAAGGACTGATAGGCTTGAGAGCAAAGGACTGCTACACAAAGGACTGCACTTGCCTGGGCACATCTGGAGAAGGCCCTGACAAGACAGTAGTAAAACTTAAAGTCACTCTATGTGCTCTGTAAGCCCTATCATCACTTATGTAACTAGTAATTGTCCCACCTTAAGTATACCTTCAGCCCTGCCAATTCTTATGGAAGAGTTCACAAAGGAAGATAGTTCAGTGATGGCTATAAAAGTTTCTAGCCTGCTTTTTGAGACAAAGAATGTTGTTTCTGTAGTAGGACTGCTGTTACAATTGAAGCTGTACTTATAGTTTCCATGGCTGTCCAGAGGTTTGTTTACATACAAAGTTTCAAGAGCAACAACATTAATTGACAGTCTAAATTGATACATGGCCATAAAGGCAAATAACTGAACATTCAGTTTCTCTGTGTGTACTTCCTTTTGGATTAAGAAGATGTTTTTCTGTCAGACCCATTTAGAATCCAACATGTACTGAGCGAAGGAGGAATGGATTGTGCTGACTATTTTAGTATGTCTCTTTTTAAAAATAAATCATTCAAGTCAGTGAAAAACTAGGAATGAGGCATAGTTGCATAGATCCATTTTCAGCATACTGCTGAAATGTTAAGAACCCTCAGATCAAACAGCAGTTGCAAACTGGACAGATTTTACAGACACTGAAACTCTCTTCAGAACATGCTGAGACAGGACAAAATTCTCACATCTTCAACCCCTGGTATAAATGTAACAATCAATATCAGGAGTGGGAGAAGATGTCTGTCAGTCTGAAATTAGCTGCCCACCACTGTTTTTCTTAGGGCTCAATATGTCATATAAGAAAAGAATTCATGAAGGATGGAAATTAGGACTGAGATTCTTTGGGGAAGAGGCCTCCAAACGGGCAAATTATTATTTGTATTTCAGCAAAAAACATTCCCTTTTGTGGTGATCATGCTCCCCACAGCTGCTCTGTGCCATTTTTTCCCTTCAGCTACTCAGTTTGGCTCCTGCCAACATCACATTACAAAATCACATCAGCTATGTGATATCACAAAGCCATATCAGAATAAAGGCAATGCTTCCTTACTACCCTCACTCTGATTTGGTTTTATGATTGCAATATGTAGCCAAGTTTGGTTATGTGATGCCATCAAAATGAAAGTAAGAAGCATTGCCTATTTAGTCAGATTTGGCTTTTAAGATTATGCTACACAGACAGTCAGATGTGGCTACATGATGGTGTCACAGGTGGAACCAAATCAGAGCAAGGACAACTGCCTTCATTTTGGCATAGCTGAAGGAGGGAGACATTGCATCAAGCTGAATTAATCATAGCAGTTGCTAGTGAAGTAGTAGTGAAGAAGAAGCCTACAAGTAAATGGAGGGGAGAGGACCTTTGCCTTCCCAAACTTCCTTTATGCCCATAACGTTATCCTAATGAGGCCTAACGAAAATGGAAGGACCCTTCTTCCATTCCCTATAATCAATGTTAGTGGCTGTGTAGAAGTGACTGAAGATGGGAATGGGGCAAGGGAACTCTCACAGAATTGAACAGTTTTTCCATTGCCTGCAGGATTCTACATGGTGACATGTTGATTCTATAGCTGTAACAAAATGTGAATATCATCAATACTATCTCAGTTAACAAATCTTCCCCAGAATGAAGCTTCTTTTAATGAAGGCTTTTTAATGGTGAAACAGCAGCTTTGCTTTGCTTTGCTAGATAAACTCTCAAGCCTATTTCTTTGATTTAAGGTGAAACTGATCGGCCTGTGTCTGCTTTCCTGTCAATAAACTGATAAGCCTGTGCCTTTGCTTTGCTAGGATGAAACTGACAAGCCTGTGTGTTTGCTTTGCATTAAAGAGATCTCTTGCTTTCTCCCAGGTCTGGGAAGGGAAGAATCCAATACGATTCGGGGGGGGAGTGGGTGCCGAGTAGGCACCCTTTAAAGCCCCTGTTGAAGCTGCCCCAACAACCTATGAGCGGGTGTAGAAACCTATCCCTATTCTTTCCATGTTATTCCTACCTCTGGTACCAACATTTCTGTTAGAGAAGTAATGTCCAGGAGCACATCTACTTTGTTAACTGAAGTATTAATGTATTAGTAGCATCACCATTTTTTTCTTAATTCCACAGTGTTTGTACCTTGCCAAATTTTGTAGCCTTGACTATGACATGCCACAGTGAACATTACATTATTTTTCACATAGCATTAAAAATATTACATAGCATATTACATTCACTGTCTCCATGTGTGAATATACCTCTCTAATGCTATATTTGTGGCGAGAAACAGTTCCATTGGGGAAGGGATAATAGAACACTGTACAGTGCAAGAATTGTTCAGCCACAATTAGCCATTATAGTGGAGACCACAGAAGGAAGTAGCAGGCAGGCAGTAGCAAGTAATCGTTGTCTCTCAGCCTAATCTACCTCATAGGGATAAAATGGGACAACTCAATTATGCTATCCTGAGCTCAGAGGAAGGATTGGGTACATTCAGATAACTGAGGTTCTAGAAGTAGTGAAGATTAAAGAAGACAGAGAGAAGCAACATAAGAAAAAGAATAATGTTAATAATTGAGGAAAACATAAATATCAGCAGTTTACCTATTGAAGAATCACAAATTAGAACCCTTTTTGATCAGCCTAAAGGCCTATTGACCAAAAAAGATATCCCTGGAAAGCACACAAGCAGAACGTGAGAGTAGTATTTGTTATAGTCACAAACACAGACATAGCAGAACTTACTGGAAGCAAACAAACTTTTTTATGTCAGCACCAATCAGCTGATCAGCACTCACAGCAAGCTTCACAGGGAAACCCTTTCTTTGCCCGCATGGTTCTCCTCATTCTCCAAGCTGTTCTCTGCTCTTCTCTAGAGCTGTAGGGGAGAGAATTACAGCTATCAAGGGACATCACTGTTCTTTTGTTTAAATCTCTGACCACCAGGTTGCCCAGTGATAAGCCCATTCACAGTAATCAAAATGGCACAATGCACAACATTGCTTATAAACAAAGCTGTGTTGAAACTGTTCCAAACCTTTTAGGTTGTTTTTATTCCCTCCCCCCCTCAAAAAAAAAACTCTTTTCAACTTCTTGCTTTGGGGGATTTTCAATGTTTTTAACGGAGAAAAGAAAGAAAATATGCATGACTGTTATGCAATTAATCATCACATGTGTTTAATGGGATTGGTTGGCGTATTGCATCTGACAGATGAAACCAAGGAAGAGATGAAACCAAGCAGAAAGAGGGACATAATCAATAATACAGCCTGAGGGCCTCAAAAGGCATTCTTGTATGAGGAGAGAAGAGGGTGGAAACCAGATATAAGAACAGGGCAAGATGGAACTGTAGTTTATGTGGTAAACACAAGAAAGAAGAAAATGGTGCCACACAAATGTAGATGAAACATTTGAAAATTGGATGTGGATCCAATTAATATTCTCGGAAGTCCCATATTCTGATTCAGAATACAAGTTGCTACAGCCCTCGGTATGTGTACAAGACACAAAGTTTTCTTCAGGGACCCATAGTACAGGCAGAAGCAAAAATAAAGATCAAAATATCCTGTTTTACGATTCCACTACAGTACTGGATTCCTTGGGGGGAAATGAGATCAAGGCTGTGTCTGTTTCCACACCAGCCAGCTCTGCAAACACCGCTGCTCCCATGTCACTGGAAGCTGCCCTTTGAGATGATTCCTCGCTTTACATCCCTGACTCTTGCTTAAAAACCAGTGCAAACTACCAGAATTCATGGTTAAAAGGAAAGCCATGAGAAATCCTTTCAATAATTAGAATGGTTTCTTCCTTTGCTTTTCTTTAGCAAATAGCTGCTGTGCAGGAGCTGCAGGAAATTATGTTTCCTTCTAGGGGGTCAACAGCAGCTCATGCTTGTGAGTTTGTTTATTCTCACAGCCACTTGGCAATTAGCATTTGGCAGCTGTTGTTTTCCTGCTAGAAGGAAGCTAGATCTGTCATGTCCCCCTCATTTCTCTCAAAGATGAGGAACCTGCAATGGGCAAGCAACACTCTACCTTACAAGCAAATCAACCTATAGGGTTCCACCTATTGGCTGCTGCATGCTTGTTTTCCCCTGGGTTATTTAGCTGTTTCACATAATCCCAGGTATCTGAAGAGCTGTTTTATGTTATCATGGCTGGAGTGGATTTTTTGGGGAGTGAGGTGATATCAGCATCATTTCTCTGCCATAATGGGCTCAAATGGTCCCAGGCTGTGGTCTCAAGGCACATAAGGCCAGCTCCTGCTGAAGCTAAGCAGGGTCAGGTCAGTGCCTGGATGGGAGACCACCTGGGAACCATATGTAAGCTGCCTTGGGTTTCATGAAAAGAAAGGTGGGGTATAAATTAAATAATGAATAAATAATAAACAAAATGCTATAAGTATGAGTAATGAGATATAAAGAAGTCACACCTCTTTTGCAGATAAATTGGTAACATCAAAAAGAGAGCACACATTCAAAGCAGATGTGTATTTTTTCAGTCGCAGATGGAGGACCTATCTGTGTCAGTCTTAGTCTATCATCTATCTATCTATCATATTTATAGCCAATAAAAGGTGCCCAGCAGTTACAAATAATAGTATCACAAATCCCAAAAGAGCAAACAATGAAATACCGGTTAAAACATAATTGATAATTATACAGAATTTTGCTGTGGTGGTTGTTAATCTTTTACTGTTTAAATTAAAATTACCTATTTTGCACCCCAGATAGTGAAGGCTTTCAGAATGGAAATTGCTTTTAAAAATTTCTGTCTTAATCCTGCTTTCAACAGGGCCAGGGAGGATAATCCTGACTTTAGGATTCCAGATACAGGCAGGAGGGGAAAGAGAAGGGGTACCTTTATAACCCCTCTTTTCTCCAAGGCTGAGGCCTAAGGTCTTCATGTGAACATGAACAATGGGGGAACCCATCACCTTCAAAACTAGGATGGCCCTTCAGATGTTGTGGACTCCAACTCCCATCATCTCCAGCCAGCAAGGACAATAGGAATGACAGGAGTTGTAACCCAGCAACAGCTGGAGGGCTTCAGGTTCTCCAGTCCTGGTTTAGATGGATTTTTAAAGGATTAGACAAATTCAAAGAGGACAGATCTATCAACAGCTATTAGCAATGATAGCTATGTGGAGCCTCCAGGTTTAGAGACAGTGTAATCTGAATGACAAATGTTGAGGACAAACAATAGAAAAGGGCTTTCCCAGGCTTTCCAGATGCATTTGGTTGGCACTTTTAGAAGCAGAATGCTGGACTAAATGGACCCCAGTACTGGATGGTAAAGTAGATGGATGCAGATTCATGGAATCAGTGCTGAAACATGAACATCAAGGAATGGATGCACGGTTATTTCAAAACATCTCCGGTTAGACAGATATAAGGAAGTACTAAGAAAGGCCTCTGTCTGAGGCCCTGGAGAGCTGCTGCCTGCCAATATTTATAAATGGACCAGTGGTGTGACTCAGAAGGTGTCTAATCAAAAGATATGGTACAGCTCTATTTTTCTGCCTTTTATCTCAATGAAAACAACAAATAATTCAAAATATTGTAACATTTGTAAAGTGGCCATAACAGATGGCTTGTGGAGCCCAAATGCCAGTGTCAATAAAAATGTTTTCCTGTTCATCAGAGTTGGGGCTAGATGGGCTTCCCATGGGAATGAGTTTGAGAGCCTAGGAACAGCCACTAAGAAGGTCATCTCTTGAATTCCTGCCAAATGTATTTCAGGTCTTGGTGTGACAGAAAGAAGGGCATCTACAGAGATTCTTAAAACCCAGGAAAGCTTATGTTGGAAAATACAATCTTTCAGGTAACCTAGTCCTACATTATGGAGGGCTTTGTAGATGATAACCAGCATTTTGAAATGTGCCTAGAAATGGATTGGTGGCCACTGCAGCTGTTGTGACTCATGTAATAATTCTATAACTGGCCCTAGTCAATGCTAGTCATGGTTACATTGTTCAGTATCAGTTAAAGCTTCCAAACACTCTTCAAATGCAGACAGACTCATGTAGAATGTGTTATAATCATCCAAATGAGATTAAGTAAAATATGTGTCACTGTGTCCGATCTGACATCTCCAGGAATGGATGTAGTTGGTGCACTAGCCTTAGTTGTGCAAAACAGCTCCAGGATGCCACTGACACCTGGGTATCTAGATTCAGGTCTGAATCCAGGTGTACATCCAAACCACAAGTGTTCTGTTAGCTGCATGATTCAGGAACCCATTAGCTTTGATGTCTAGAGGAATAAAAGGCATGAACAGGTTTTGAGTCCTTGCAATTTAGGCAGAATGCAAAGATTAAGAAGAACCCCATTCCAAGATAATAATACAGATTAAGAAAAACTACATTCCAGATAATATATCTCCATTTGCTCAGCTAGACTAATCACCTCATTATTGTCCATATTTACAATGGACTATTTACCAATGCTTATCTCTCTACCGGGACTGAAAAGACTATTTTGCAAGTGGCAAGAAACCTGACTAAAATTGCTTTTTTTTTTAGTCATCAGACAATATCTTTCTTTCGCTTGCTATTTCCCATTGCCACTGTCTCAGCAATTTACAATCTCTTCTAACTGTTAAAAATATTCATCATCTATCACATAATCCATCAGCGGCTTCTATTTGTCTATGTTGTAAACAAGAGTTTTTCCAGATCCTCATTTATCATCAGATTATAGAAGTTTGCTACAATCTTTCCCTGTGCTATACCACTCATCTTCTTACATCTCAGGGTGAGAACAACAGGAAGTCCTTGGTTCAAAGCTTGCCTCGGCCATGCACCCTCTAGGTGCTCTTGGGCAAGTAGCTGTTTCTAGCTCAGCCTCAGTCCATCTCCAATTGCAATATGGGGGATAATAAGACTGACTTACTGTACAAAGTTGTTTTACCATTTACTGCTAGGTAATGCATGTGAAGTGCTTTGAAAACATCACTGTGCAATTTGAAAAACCCAGACAACTGCTATGCAATGAGTATCATTATTACAAGGATGCATGCTTGGAAAACGGGTTTCTCTACAGTACAGCTCTATCCGGTTTAGTGCTACCCCGAAACCTGCCCTCCAGTTTCTCAAACATTTTAATCCCCTGCAAAAGAGGTTTCCATTTTCTGCCTCTTTCTCAGAGCACTTTAGAATTTCTTTATAATTTTGGTGGGAAATGTTGGCCCTGTCTTTAGGTACAGTGAGAAGACCACCTTAGGCAGCAGATGTTGAGGGGTTTGGAACAGACAGATTTGTGTGTGTCATGCAGCCGGTCCTCTGCACCCTAAGCTAGCCTGCTGCCAGTAGCAAAAGCAGAGGTTAGCTTACCTAACCTCCCATCACTGGTGTCAGTGTGGATTACCAGGAGAGGGGGAGTGTGCCAGTGTGTTTGCACCACACAGACCTTGCCACCACCTCACCCATCCAGTAAGCTACAGTGACACTGTTGACTGGATCATAAACCATGGTGAAAGGACAGTGCACATCAGGGAAGCAATATTCCTTAGGGCAGAAGACTTCAGTCTTGCCAGGTCTATTTTGTTCTCTAGTAGAACCCTAAGATTTGTTAAACCCCAAGAACTACCAACAAGAGACAAACACACACAAAAATACAGTTAAAATAAAAGAACAGACTGCTTCCAAGGACATTCTGTTGATGTGTGTGCGTTGTTGCGTGAAACAGCATACATTACGTTGGAGTTAAGTTGAGCAAGAAACTTCTTCAGAGCATTAGATCATGTTAAGAGTCTTTATTAAGACATTACGGCCAAAGGCTTAAGAGTAAATACATGTAGAGTTTCTTCAGTCACCCCCCTTCTGGTACATCTCTCTCCAAAGGTAAACACAGAAGAGAACCTCTCAGTTCAGAGGCGATACACAGAAGACACAGCTTAACACAGATAGCTGCTAGAACTTTTCCCAGTCTATCACGATGGTTACCATAGCAACGGCCTTGGCAGTCCGTTCCCAGACTGGGCAAAGACATAACTCCCCCTAGTTACAGTTTTTCAGACTTGATGGAAAACAGACTCAGTGACAGTGCGGTTCAATGGTCAACAATTCCCCCCTTTTCCCATCATGTCTGTAACTCATTACAACAATAACAACAATACATTTCTCCAATACACCTGTCCTCCTGTCTTTGCCCCTGACAAAACCAGACTTTTTGTCTCCGTGCCTTTCAGATTTATGTCAAGATCTGGTTTAAATGTTTGCGCTTGTGTTTCTGGACACCAAACTCTGAAATATGCATTCTCTTGTGCTCTAGGTGCACGTTTGCCACGTCTCTTACCCTGTGGCTTGTAAACTCAGCTGCGATGCACTCTTTCAGGCATCAGCCTGACTGCATTACATGAATACTGTGGCTGTGTGCTTTTAACAGCTGTCTTCTTACAGCTCTGACCGTCATTCTCTTTCCGCCCCATTAAACTCAAGGCATCAGCACACTTCACACCCACGGTCATTCTAAACTGCCCCTGTGTCATGAATCCCTGACAGACAACTTTGCCTCTTCTCTGCACAAAACATTTTCCTCTATCAAATGTTACACAATACCCAGAATTCACCAGTTTTTGAACTGATAAAATATTATGAGCCAATTCTGGAACAAACAAACATTCTGACATTATCCCAAGTTTATTAAATCTCACCAGTCCTCAGGCTTCCACCCTTTTCTGTGATCCATCCGCAAGTTGCACAAAATCCTGCACTTCTTCTGAAGCATAAAACAAACTTCTGTCTTTAATTAATATATGGCTCGCCCCGCTGTCGACAATCCAGTTAACAGGTCCTAAATCTTCAGACTTCTGTTTACAAACAAAGTTCACACTTTCCTGCTTCAAGTCTCCGTCCCTGGAGTTGCGCTTGACTGCACAGTCTTTTCGGAGATGCCCACGAGCCCCACAGGCATAACAAGCCTTTAGCCTTTGATGCTTGTAATCCTGTTTGCTTTCGGCTGCCTCCTCCGGTTCGGCACTTTTCTCCTCCTTGCTTCTGACAGCTTCCATCAGCTCGGCTCTCTGCGCCTCCTGCCTCCGCTGCCATTCCTGGGACAAATCCTGCAACGCGTCCCACATCTGTTTAGCCGACGGCTCATCTCTCACACACATCAGTTGAGAATCCGATAGAGCCAAGATTATAAATGCCTGCGCCCTCTTATCTTTGCACTTCCAGGCCGCGGTCAATACCGCCGGGGGTGGTCCATCTATAATGTCCCATAAATCCTCTGTTATCAGCAAAGCCCGCATCCTCGGCTTCCAGCTGCCATAATTCTTTTCCATCAATCTTTCCATTGGCAAGCCTCCCCCAGACAGGTTTACAGCCATGTTGCTCACCTCTGTCTGGTACAATCAATCAAGCTGCCCTCTGGAACTCCGTCTGCCGTTCAGACCAGCAACTTACTCCCGTGTAATGCGCTGTGGATCTGGGCCCATAACCCTTGTTGACGTGTGTGCATTGTTGCGTGAAACAGCATACATTACGTTGGAGTTAAGTTGAGCAAGAAACTTCTTCAGAGCATTAGATCATGTTAAGAGTCTTTATTAAGACATTATGGCCAAAGGCTTAAGAGTAAATACATGTAGAGTTTCTTCAGTCACCCCCCTTCTGGTACATCTCTCTCCAAAGGTAAACACAGAAGAGAACCTCTCAGTTCAGAGGCAATACACAGAAGACACAGCTTAACACAGACAGCTGCTAGAACTTTTCCCAGTCTATCGCGATGGTTACCATAGCAACGGCCTTGGCAGTCCGTTCCCAGACTGGGCAAAGACATAACTCCCCCTAGTTACAGTTTTTCAGACTTGATGGAAAACAGACTCAGTGACAGTGCGGTTCAATGGTCAACACATTCTGAGCCCAGGAATTCTGTTCAGTACCAGAAGTGGCCTCACAAGCTGTACACTCAAAAGTCCACTCCTAATTACCTCCCCCATCCAGGAGCTTAATTTAGGTAGGGAAAGTAGTTTTGTTTTTGTTAAAGAAGTCAGAAAACCTTGTTAATCTACTGCAAATCAGCCAGAGATCTACCAGTAGATCCCAAACTGTCCTCCTTTGGTTTAGGGAATTATTACCCACACTTTACCAGAAGGTCCCAGAATGGGTCACAATAATATAAAATACAACAAATCATTTGAAAGAAATTACAGTCAAAACTAGAGAGGGTCCTAAAATGATAGGACTGTCTCCACCTAGGCTTGGGAAGCTTAGATATCCACCTTCAGCATTCAAAGTAGTCCTGAACCAACATACATTTGCAGGGGAAGTGGGCAAAAAACAGAAAGCCACTGAAAATGGAGTGGGAGCAAATTTCACCAAACCTGTCAATGTAGGGGAAGGTCTGGCTTATATTACTTAAACAAAGCTCCAAGGTTTCTTCAACTTTGGAAAAGCAAGCCTCAGATGGGGCAGCTGTGTGATGCACCAGCCACCAGGATTCCCCAGCCCTGCCACGTTTCCTGGTATGGGCAGGTCAGAATACCTATGGGAACTTTCCCATTGCCATTGAAGCACCCCATTGAACCCTGGTGGGCGGAAAAGAGAGTATTCACAGAGTGGTCAAAGGATCATAAACATAATCCATTTAGACTGATTGGCATTATTTATGCAATACACGTTTGTTTGTTTGTTTGTTTGTTTGTTTGTTTGTTTGTTTGTTTGTTTGTTTGGGTGGGTGGGTGGGTGGGTGGTATTTTGGGGCCGAAGTCAGGAAAGCATTTCTTGTAAAACCTGTTATGCAGAGGTGAGCAGTTTCTGGTAACTGCATGCCAGACATATTTTCATGTCTTTTAAATACTTTTGAATGTTTTCTAAGGAATGAGGGTACGTGTAACATACTGCACACAAAAGACTACAGCAAATGAAAATACAATGCCTACTGTTTTTATATTGATCAATCTGTCAGGCTTTCAGCTGTAGTCTAAATAATGTCAGAGAATGTCTAATTTCTATTATTCAGGAAGCAATCCTCTGCTAAATGTACAGCAGCTGGAGTGCCTTAGGATTTGGCATAAGACTCTTATATCAGCAGATCTGGAAAATATGCTACTATTGAGATTCCTACGCCAGCATAATATCAGGGATATGATAATGCCAGTTTAACTGACCCAGTAAGTGGAGCATGGAGCAAATTCAAAGCACTGAAATCATCCCTGGTCATAGGGTTACATTTCCACTGACTAGCGGGGCTAACTGCAGGTTTTTGTAAGCACTCAAGCACAGGATGCCCACGGCTCTCTTCACATTATGTCCCCTTCCCACTCTCTTTCTCCTCCCATAATGGATCATTCTTTTTTCCCCCTTTTCTCAACTTTCTTCCACACACACCCCACCACCACATCCACATATTAGGGCTCTGAGGGAGCAAAACATGAAAGAGACGGTGTTCCATTCCATTCAAGCACCTCTCCCAAAAGGAAATGAGAGCTTGCTTCAGAGGCTCCTGCAATGACACAGGGCCTCTGAGGTGATCTCCGGTTTCCTGATGAGTCAAATAGCTAGAATGAGCAAAACAGAGGCATCTGGAAGCTCTTTATATTTCAACTGGCACTGACTGGGCTGAAAGGAGCACCAAACACCTCCCACTAGGAAATGAGAGCTTACCAAAAAGACCCCTGTGTCGTCTGAGGAAATCTCCTATTTCCCTCTTGGAGAGACACAAGGAGGCTATGGAGCAGTGACACTTACAGGCTTCTTGGGGCATCAAAATGTTTCTGCTTCCTCTGGGCACCCCTTCCAGTGATCTTTTGTGTTTGATTAGAAATCCATTACCATCAAAAACTTCACTCTGACACATTGTTGTTGGTGGTGATGGTGGTTGTTCCACCTTTCATTTCAAGAAGAAATGCCAAGGCGATTCACAAGCACATAAAAGCCAACAGCAAACACCATATTTTCATATAGCAGTCTAATTACTGAACAATTACTTGCTCCAGGCTCTCCCTGAAGTACTTATAGCTAAACATTGGATAGTTTTCAGCTCTGAAAAGAGGACAGAAATACTATAGTGCTAGAAGAGTAGAAAAGCAGTAGAAATGATATGAAGACCTACTAGACTTGTCAATCAAAGGGAAAAAAACTCTTCTATGGAGGAGAAACTTTAGAATGAAATAGTCCTTGTTCTTGAACACTTTGCCCACTTAATATAACCATGAAATGGCTCTCTGTCCAATAATCTGCCTTCCCTATCTCATTCCTTTCTGTCTCACATTTCTTTCCTCATCCTCTATTTCTTCTTTTCCTCTTGTTTTCTTTCTTTTCTTATGATTCATTTAAGTCTACATACTTCAAAAGACAATTGATTTTGTTTTCTCAGTGAGGCAGAAGAGGATGGAAAGGAGGGGATTCTAACATTGTAAAGAATAATACAAATTTAAATTAAAGGGCAGAAGAGGTCTACATCATTCATTGTGAAAATCAGGCCCAAATTTTCAGGCCACTTCATCTTGACACACATCTTTAAAATGTGTCAGGAAAATTAACATAGGAATCAGACTTGGCAGCTGTAAATTACAGTCTCATACTTTCTCATTGGCCACAAAGCACTTGCTAGAGATACAAACGTCAACCTCAGACTTCAAAAATATCAGCCTTTTAAAAAAAGAATATAATAAAATGTCAGCATTACCATTCTTAATGGCCATGAAAGCTGTCACTCCAGGTTCCCTTCTTTGTGATGCACCCACTCCTAACAACTCCTTACAGTTCTCTTAAAGTCTCATCATCCCATTTGTCACCCGCACAGGTCTTTATAACTTATTAAGGGATAGGCATGCCTTACTGAAGAGAAAGGTCAGAATGAGAAAATGGTGGTGGTGGTGGTGGTGGTGTGTGTGTGAGAGAGAGAGAGACAGAGACAGAGACAGAGAAGTCACAGATGCTAAAAAGAGATGAGGGAAGGGTCTCAAGTTATGTTATGAAAAAAGATGTAAATGTAAAATATTAAGAAATAAAGTATAATAAGAAATACAGCTTGATCCAACTCTCCCTTACTGTTATGGTTTGGATTGGATATGTTATTATATTTTTAGTAGTGTACCTTACTGTCCATTAGTGCTCTCAAGGTGAATGGAAGACAATATCCTTTCCTCCCCGAGTAACTGCAGTGTTTGGATCAATTGCTCACAGCTGCCCAGTTAACGTCACACGCTGCCCCTTTGCTGCTGGCAGCATCATGGCTGAGGGACATCCGTCAATGTGAGTATTGCACCTCATTTCTACTGTGACCCACCCTTCATGCCACTTTTCACCACAAAGAGGAATGTGTGAGGTTAGATTGTTTTCATCTTCTTGCTTTAGCAGTCAGAGCTAGGGCAAAACAACCTTTTCCTGAGCTGTAAAAAAAATGGTTCTCTTCTCCTTGTAGAGAGCTGGTGTGCATATTTTCTCTGAGCCAAAACAGCTTCTCAACCACCATGCTTTCAGTGGGCACAATGGGATCCTCCTCCATGGTGGTAGAGCCCAGTGACGGTCGGTGGACAGGCACCTCTGCCATATCCTAACCCCCTCCAGCAGCACAGATTAGAGGGTTAGGATTGCTCTGTTAATTATAATTAAGGTATCGCTTGGGAATATTTTGTTTCAGACACTAAGGCTGCAGCCCTGTTACACCAGAATTTAAGGTTCGTTTCTGCTGGTTGAGAAAACCCAATCACTCAAACAACGCAGACTCAGAATTACAAACCAAGGCCTTTTATTATACGTTTTGCAAAGCGGAGATCTCACAGTGACTCGTGTCAGTCTATGAGATCTGAAGCATACATGATTTTACAGGCAATTATACACTTTGCGCTTGATGCATTTGGCAGTATACACAAATTCCGAAGGTGGGGGTAATCATGCTCTGTGCTTTTGCACTGTGCACAAGGCTACAAGATAAGCAAACTGCAACCTTTGAATCCTTCATTGTCTTATTCCCAGTTTTGCTGACTTCTAGCAAATGGTCAATGACCTAATGTTGCCAACTTACCAAAGGTCATTGTCATCATTCTACATGTATTGTCAACATTTCTATAGGTACAGGAAAGGTTTTAATTCAAACTTCAGTGTAACAGTCCTGCCCCAAAAGCATTTAGGGCAGGGAAACCGTTAATTTCCTTTTGTGGAGAGCTTTGCTACACTAAATGCCTAAACCACCTTTTAGCTTAATGAAAAACTAACACAGGAAAGTTACTTCTGGATTGTTTCACTGTCCTGAATGCTTTTTCCATTAATTTAGGCCAGAAAACTTCACATTCTTGCGAGTATATCTACGTGTATGCTTTTAATGGGCACTAAAAACAACTAAGGCTCTTTCTAACAAACACTGGGATTCACTGTATGTAGGGAGTGTACACGCCAAGGAATAAGATAACATTTATGCAACAGCGTTTAACTCTGCCCTTGTTTTTCTTTGCACAAAACCTCTGGAACGCATTACCAGTCAGGTGGGGGTATGTGAAAGTTGCGGTGGAAGCTATAGCGCTTGGCCTTGCACCTCCTAGATTCTACTTGAACCAAAATAGGGTTAGCCAAGCTATTACACTTCCCCCGGTGAAGGGCATACTCATACAGATGTCCTTTCACCCCTCAGTCACTATCTTGCCCCTAGACTCCAATGCTGACTTCCATTCGGCGTGACTGTGCCATTTGAGTTTGAATCCATATCACAAGGGCCATTAAAACAAAGACCAGAATTAAAATATCAAAATCACCACAATGGAGTGCACTATAAGAATTAAACCTCCTTTGGCGTCTTCACCCCAACCAAAGAGAATTCCACCATCTGTGTGTCTCTATCTATAAGAACTTATCTATAATGTAAGTGACTGTATAGCAATCATGTGCTATCTGACGTGTAGCTTGCTCTCTCATTTGTTTAACTGCTTCTAATTGTTTCTGTAACATAGGATGAGAAAGTAACTTCTGAAGATTAGCTAGGCCATAACCTAATGCAATGGGTTTGAGGTGTTGAAACAGATCTATTCTCTGGATGGTCCATACAGGGACTTTAAATAAAAAATCACATCCTACTATTTCCTCAATACCACAAAGCATCCATTGATATATCTTAGCATAGGTTGTATATAACACTTATCAATAACAACATAATCACAAAATGCTCTAAGGCACATGCACTCATGTCCAGAATATACAATAGTTGAACTTGATTCATTTCTTAGCATGAAAGAGCCATAAGATACATTAATCATTTTGAGAGAAAAGCAATCTTGATGGGATTCCAAACTATCATCTTCCTAGATTCTTACGGTGTTGACATCCTTTCACACTAATTGTTACCCATCTTACATGCTTAATTATAGCCCACTGGTGCAATTCCTGGGCATTGCACTTATTCCTAACCATTGTTCTGAAATAACCAAATTCTATAGACTCCATCACGAGGGATTTAAAAGGCCAAAAACATCCCAAGAGCAAAACATTCTTAATACTTAAACTATGTAAGGAAAAACAACCAATGGTTAAATAGTCACATAAAACACAATGCATAAATGATTACATTCAATATTACAATTGAAATAAAACAGATATCATGGTTTTGAAACACATTGCAGGTTTGTACAAAGTTCATTTTCAAAAGATCAGATAGTCAGCTTAATCGATCAGTCTGTGGGTTGCTGATGCTAATCAGAAATTCAAATGATGAGAAAAACAGTTTATTGCAACAGCTTTCTTTCTGGAAGGAAAAAGTACGGAGACTGTATTTCTCAGAACCCACCTTTCCCCGTGTGACTTTTAGAAATGCCTTTTCTCCCACTGGCATGGGCAGAGGCAATAACAGCCTGTGGTTAGCTGCTCCTGGAAAAATCTCCAAGTCCCACTGGCATGTCGGGGTGGGAATTCATCAAATCCTTTAAAAACAGTCCTTTTGAGGAAAACAACGCATCAGGGTCCCATGGTTGAAAGGGCATCTGTGTTTCTTTGCTTTAACTGGTACATTGGTGGAATACAAGAACTGAAAAAGGTTGAATCCAAAAGATTACTACTTCTCACACATATTTCCCCCTTTTACTAATGACAAGGAATATCAGTGGGAAGAGACTGTGCTTCTTTAACTCTAGACTGATTACAATGCTATTCATAAAGTTCATGAAATATAATACAATGCACAATATAAATAACCTTGATATCTTTCCCTGAGGACCTTTTTCTTTAGCCTCAGAGATTTACATATCCATTTGGTCATAATTAAAGACAAACCCTATTTCAAACACTCTTTTATATGGCATCTGTAACATTTTCTCACATTATAAGACCCGATATAGAATCACTCATTATTTGAATGAGGTGTGGAAACATGTGTATGATTCATGCATGTTCTCACATAGATAACCAAACACTAAGTTGTAATGTTGTTTTTCCACACCATTAATATTTTTGCACACATCTGTTCATACCATACAGTTTGGCCTTCAACATTTAAGAACAAATCTCTACTAAAAGAAAAGGAGGGGTGGAACCCTCATGCACCTTTGTATTTACAGTCTTTGCAGCTACTAAACTGAATAATAAGGCCTTTTACAATTTCCCAATTCTTCTTGTTGGTCATGACTTGGCTGAAAAGAATTAGCATAGTTAAAACAAAACATGCATATCACACCTTTTAAGCTGGCCCATTAAAGAATACCATATTACTGTACCTCCTGGGTACTGAAGTCCTAGATTTGGGATGCATGCACACAACTAGGACTGGAGGGAGAAAACACATCAAGCGGTTTGTCCTTCCACTGCTTGACTACAAAAACTTGTACCTTCAATGTGGCCCAAAGAAAATATTTAGTCTTGCATGCATCTTTATCAATATCTCTGTAAGTCTTATCCTTATGTCTGAATACGCTTTCCTTGTTTCTTACCATAATTCATCCAATGTCTGTAACCATTGGACTTTATTGGCTTCAGAGAATTTTCACCAGTGAACACCCTGTTTGCAAATCAGTTACTCTGGGTTCCCTGTTACTCATCTTATCAAGGACTTCATGCAATTACACATTTGCATCAGTGCCTGAATTTGCACACACAAGTGACAATGAAGAAAGCAACTCCCTGTTGGAATCAGGGCTTTGCAACTTGTCCATTTGCATATAGATGGTATCAGAAACCAGCTGCTGTTTTGGAAGTCAAATTGTATTAATTTTCAAAGTAAATTCAACATTTGGATAGACTCTTCCTGAAGCTAGAAGCTCTATACTTTGAGTCTTGTTTTAATCCATGACACCCTGTTTTAGGAGAGAATCGCCTCCCCCCGTAGCTACAGAATTTGTATCAAAGACCTCTAGTTTTGCAGGCTGGATTATTATTAAAAACCCAAGCCTGGTTTTCTTGCCAATTTTTCCCAGTTGTGTTACATCACAAAGGAAATGCAGCCAGCCTTTAAAAAACGTTCTCAAAAGTCATACAAAAACACACGTTGTTGTTTGCAATTCTTTTCAAGAAAGACAAACAAAAACACACCAGATTAAAAACACTACATTCATTTAACACAAAGCAATTGTTTTTTTTTTTCAACTGCTGCAAAATAAAAAGTCAATGGAAAAAACAACCTGAAAGAACTTCTCCGGACAAGGAGAGAGCAAAAGGGAGACCTTGAAGGTTCTCCTTTATAAAAACAAAACAAGCATTGTTAACATTTATCAATCAAGACGGACAAATGAAATAAAGGAGATTCCTAGCTTCTGCCAGGAAAGCCGAGTGGGATAAAAAGATTAAACTTTTGATCATATAAAGGAAACCCTCTATATCAGGCTGCAAAGAGCTGCTTTGCTCTCTTAGCTGTGTGCCTATCAAACGGGGGAAAGAAGGAGGGGTTGTAGACACACACATACCCAAAAAAACGAGCTGCAGTGTTAGAACTAAACCCCATAGTGGATCAGAGGAAAAAGACTTTAACATTATTCTCTTTTTTCTTCTCCCTAAAAACAACTCACTAATTTGCTCAACATTTATTATCCATCACAAATAATCACTGACTCTTGAACCTGTTCACTGTCTTTCTATGTATCTCAAAACCTTCTATCTACATCCTGTTGCCTCAGTCTTACAACTGGCCCCATAAACTGGGGTTCCTTCCACATATCACCCTTCATTAAAAGGGTGATGTCCCTATACTTTTGCCTGCTTTAAGGAAGCTCAAAACTTCTAGAACCATCTCTCTCCCTTTCCTCAGCCTCAGTCAAATGGAGGCGCTCTATTTCAAAGGCTTCCTCTACCTGAGTCCTGACTTTTCTTGCATTCTTCCTCTAACAAATCTAACATGCATTATAAAGTGCCCAAGCAACTGCAGCATTTTTCTTTAATTTGGAAGGCCTGTCCCGTATAGGCCTCAGTCATGATTTTCATAAGGTCATCTGTCTTAAAACAATCATCATCATCCCACACACACCTTCCTTTCTTAATCAACCATTTCTCTATTTTCAATAGGCACTCTATGGAACTCATAAAGTATTGTATTTCCTCCATGGCTACCACTTTTGCCATGAAACACACCTTCTTGAGAGGAAGGGATCTCTTGCTAGAGACAAAACAAATGCTGTGCCCTGGAATGTGCTCAAATGGTATTCAACCCAGGAAATGCAGGTCCAAAACACAGCAAAGCCTAATTTTATTGAGAGAGAGCAAGAAAGCACCACCAAATTACTTGGGTGCGTGACAACATCTATAAAGTTAAGAGATCAAAGGACCTTATTACTATAAGAGGTGAAAGGCAAATAAGATTACCTATCCTGTACCCGGAATGGGCAGTTGTATACAGCTGAAGCTATGTGGGAGAGCTCTAATTCAAAACCAGGAAGAAATCTCTTCATACCAGCTTAAAAGATTACTAAACGCTACTTCAGAAACAAATTAAATTCTTTGAATCCTGTGCCAAACAAGGACATCAAATAGAAATAGCACGCCTGAACGGCACAGCCGATCCACGCAGCAAGGAAAACAACAACCACATGTTTTAGGAAGTGACAATAAGGAAATGAAAGTTCCCTCATAACATTTTCACAGAAAACCTTCACAGACGCTTAATTCACATCTTCACACAGACACTCAAAGAAATCTTCATACGTTCACACATCTGTTTAAACAAAATCATTCTCACTTCCTGGGAAAATGCTACACACACAGGAGCCAGGCTACTGACTCCATTCCATTTCATTCCATTTCTTATGCCCAACCATCCTTTTTTTTCACAAACGCATGACCATTTCATACAAACATTTCCAACAACTTTATCCCATATACGCAGGGTTCTACAATGCTTTTTTTTTTCGTGACGCCTGCTCTCAGTTTCCGGGTTTTTCACCTGTTTCCTTAAGAAAAATCTGATTCATCTTGTGTTCAACACTCAGAGTCAATCTGGAAGTTTCCACATTCCCCAGGATCCCTTGAGCTTTTCAGCAGGCCGTCATCTACACCTCCCTCTCCACATACACTGGCAATGCTTCGAACAGGGCAGGAGGATGAGCGTTGGTTCGTCTGAGTCTTTATGGGAGCCCTCGATTACTACTTGCGTAGTGCTTGCTCTCCGTCTGCCCGGCCCTAGGGCAGGCCAAAACGGCCTGGTGCGCACTTCCCCAGCTCTCCGGTGCGGTGCAAGCACTCGCAAGGTTTACCAGAAGGACTCCTGGCTGCTATGCTCGCCAGAACTGTTACACCAGAATTTAAGGTTCGTTTCTGCTGGTTGAGAAAACCCAATCACTCAAACAACGCAGACTCAGAATTACAAACCAAGGCCTTTTATTATACGTTTTGCAAAGCGGAGATCTCACAGTGACTCGTGTCAGTCTATGAGATCTGAAGCATACATGATTTTACAGGCAATTATACACTTTGCGCTTGATGCATTTGGCAGTATACACAAATTCCGAAGGTGGGGGTAATCATGCTCTGTGCTTTTGCACTGTGCACAAGGCTACAAGATAAGCAAACTGCAACCTTTGAATCCTTCATTGTCTTATTCCCAGTTTTGCTGACTTCTAGCAAATGGTCAATGACCTAATGTTGCCAACTTACCAAAGGTCATTGTCATCATTCTACATGTATTGTCAACATTTCTATAGGTACAGGAAAGGTTTTAATTCAAACTTCAGTGTAACAGCCCTATAATACTTCCTGGGAGGGAGTAGGTCCCTTGAATCTTAGTGGGGTGTCCTGGCCATGCCCATTGGAATCAGAGTCAGACTCGCTGGTGTATTTTTCTCCAGTATGTTTAATGAAAAACTTCAGTTTAGAGTGTTTCATGAATCAGCTTACAGGTCACACAAGATTCTGCTCTCTACATAGCATAACTAGGCCTAACTACTGAAAGCAAAGATGTTGTCACAGCAATTAGATGTGCCCCCCTATGACTCTTAAATAGATGCAGATGGGCCCTTTCTACATGCATGAGGAAGGTGCCACAAAATGGTAATGCACATAGGGCTCACAAGAGGGGGGTGGAAGCTGCTACAAATTCCAGGGGGCCCAGAGATCTGGAAGGGGGCCCAGGACCCAACTATGTTGCATATGTTTTTATGTTTCTCGGTAGTATCATTATTTGTCAAATGCTTTTGACATCCATTGTAAAATCCGTAAATTTCAAAGAAAATAATGATATACAAAGTTCTGTCAGTTATCGGCCAATACAGACTCTAATCAACCAAAGAGCTACTAATTACATATTAAGAACAGAATATAATTATATTTTAATGTAATTCTTAAGAAAATATATATTTCATGTTCAATGCACGCACAATTCTGAATAATGGCTTGCGAACTTGTGCCCAGTATTTCTGACTCTATACAAACATTCACTTCTGAGCTTTGACAGTATGACAGTGCAGTCTCATCTCATTATGCACAGTCACATTTGTATGTTTTCATAAGTGAACACTGCACGGATACAACAAAATGGTTTTGTGATACACGTTGTGTTACACATACAAGTTTAATGTTTAAAGTGTATGGTTATTTCAGCAATGATCGTGTGGGCGCTTATATTATTGATATTAGTCATTAGGATCTTAATATTCTCAACAGGTACGAATATTATATTTATCATTAACATAAAAATGATATCACACATTTATTTTATACTGCAATGAATTTAAAATAAATATAATACATTTTTTAATTTTAGATAACTTTTTTTTACCCCTTTTCGATTCTTACCATGGATTATCATCACAAATCAGTTGCAAAAAGACGGAAAGAACAAAAAGAAAGAGAGAAAAGAGCTGCTGTAGGTCGAAGGACTCTTGAATGTCTTGGATTTACCATCTCCTCTTATTCTCATTCATCTAAAGATCAGAAATGAAATCAGTTAGTCACAAGTGAAGTTGAAATTGTTTCAAAAGAAAAAAATGAAAAAAGAGTGATTTTGATTATATGTGATTTTGATTTAAGTTTTTTTATATGTTCTTTAAGAATAAATGTTTTCTTTTCATATTCCAGGGAAGGTTGGGAAACATCGAACTGATACTTAATGGGGTAAGATTACCCCTGAAAGACCAGGTCCGCAGTCTTGGGGTGATCCTTGACTCCGGGCTGACTATGGAGGCCCAGGTTTCATCGGTGTGCCGAGCAGCTTGGGGTCAATTGCGTCTCATACGAAGGCTGCAACCCTACCTTCCTGTACATCAGTTCCCACTCGTAGTACACGCTCTGGTCACCTCTCGTTTAGATTACTGCAATGCGCTCTACGTGGGGTTACCCTTGAAAACAGTCCGGAAATTACAGCTGGTACAAAATACGGCGGCTCGTTTACTTACGAATAGCCGCCGTTATGATCATATTACTCCAGTGCTCTATAATCTACACTGGCTTCCAGTTGCTTTCCGGGTTCAATTCAAGGTGTTGGTATTAACCTTTAAAGCCCTGTACGGTGTCGTCCCAGTATATCTGATGGAGCACCTCCACCGTCACAAATTGAGCCACCCTACAAGATCTGCCACGCAGGGCCTTCTCTCGGTCCCACCAACTAAAGTGGCTAGGTTGGTGAGGACTCGAGAGAGAGCTTTTTCTGTGGCGGCCCCCTCGATCTGGAACTCCCTCCCAATAGATCTTCGTCATGCCCCTTCCCTGGATATATTTCGCCGGGGCCTGAAGACTTGGCTTTTTAATCAGGCCTTCGCAACCTTTGAGACCTCTAAGGTGAATCAGCCTTGAACTAAAATGTTGATAAATCTATCATATTGTAAACTTGTATTGTACTGTACTGACTATATTTATTATTGTATTTTATCGTGTTTTATTGTTCGCCGCATAGAGTGGCCATCGGCCAGATAGGCGGCTTATAGATTAAAGTTTATTATTATTATTATTATTTATTTGTATATCAGGCAGGACATATTTGTTTTTTGTTTTTGTTTAATATAACATATGTGATATTAATTTAAGTTTTTTAAAAATGTTGTTTAATTGTATTAGGTTCTTTAAGAATAAATGTTTTCGTTTCCTATTCCATGTTTCATTTGTATACCAGGCAGGGCATATACATATAGATATAGATATTGTTTGTTGTAAACCGCACATAGAGCTTCGGCTATGGGGCGGTATACAAATGTAATAAATAACAACAACAACAACAACAACAACAACAACAATAATAATAATAATAATAAATATATATCTGCACATCAGTACAAATCCCGTGTAAAGATTTTTAGCCCGTCCACCCTTGCTGGAGGGTCTGAACAATTTTTTCGCTGGGGCCCAAACCCTGAATGCACATGTATACAAGCACTCCTTCTAAGTGGGAAAGTGGAGGCCAGCTGAGCCTGTCAGCATTGTTGTCTACAGGTCTGGGGTGATGAGGGTGGTGTCACCTCATCGAGATCCTCCTCTGCTAGAGAAGGTGTGCATGGAAGCAGCAACTTGGGAGAAGAGGGTGGTGGAGGGGATGAGAAGGGACAGGTATCTGGTCAGCCAGCATTTTCTCTGTTGTTACTGGAACTAAGGGGGAGGAGCTGTCACTTTCAAAATTACTGAAGCCTACTATCTCTGTACTTCCTGGTTGTAAATTGCTACAACCCTCCCCTGGGTCCCATTCTGTAGCTTTATCCTTTTCTTCATCATCACTTTAGGCTACTCCATGAAGCTCATGACATGGGGTTTACTTCTGAATAGACGTGTACTGTATTGTACTATTAGAAAAATGTGGCATTCTCCCCTCCCACATACACACCTCATTTTTGGGGAGGTGGAGGGAGGAAAAAAATTATTTTCATCCTTTAGCTCTCCATGGATCAGAATATATTTATTATTTGAACAAATTCCATCGCAAATTGTTTTAATTCCTAAATAGCCATTTGGAAACCCACAAAAACATTTTAGGATAGCCAGGTTTATTTCATCAGCTACATTTTTACAAATGAATCTCTCCAACAATTATGAGTCCACCATTTCACCCCACTACCATCTTGACTGTTTTTACTGATAAGGGAGACCAGAGATGGTATCATATCGGAGAATGTTTGGATTATCTAGCAATCAGAATTCCAGAATCCACCCATGTAACTTAAACCACGAACTAGGAAAATTGTGGCCTTCTGGTATTTCTCTCTATCGCTCCCCATTTATCCCACTTTTTTGTAATGAGGAAGGGGTGGGAACACCTGAATAAGCTATATAAAGGTTTGTGTTTTTTAAAAAAAGCTTTTGAAAAGGATAGGCATTCTTTATAGACATTTGTGATAAATGCTGGCAGCCAGGCTCCCTGGGTATTGTCTGACAGATCTCAATGAGCTTTTATTTTGAGGAACATTCAAATGTCTCCAGGGTGATAATATCAAGTCAAAAGAAGGCATTCATTGAGCTTTATCAAATCAGAATCTATTAATGCATCTCCATCAAAGGTGTCTTAAAGAGTGATTTCAATGGCAAATAGCACATTGAATTATTGTTAATGATCATCCTTAAAACCACTCACATCTCACTTAGGGCCTTTTGCTTGCAATGCTCACTAAAAAGGATTATTTCATCTCCCATTAAAATGCAGCAAAATATATAAAAGAAACTCCAAGTGCTTAAATGGGGCCATAGAAAAAATACCAATTCATATTCCCTTGCAAGAAGCTGTCTCTAACTCCTAACATATTTCTCAGTTCTGGGGTCAAAGTCTCTTGCAAAAGTTAACACACTTTAGTCAAGCCTTCCATTGACATTTAAAAAGGAAGGATGGCAAATGGGAACGGTTATCAAACAGACAAACAACAACAACACCCAACCAGGGCCACAACCACACCATTCATTCATTCATTGATTATTTACTTATTTATTTATAAAAGCACATTTAACAGACTATAGCACTAACAGTCATGGCATTGCCCCAAAGAATCCTGGAAAATATAGTCTGTGAAAGGTGATAAGAGTTGTTAGGAGCCCTATTCCCCTAATGCAAACACATTTCTTGAGCAACCAAAAAGACGACTGTACATGTGGACATCACCAAATGGTCAACATAGGAATCAAATTGATTATATAACTGGTAGCAGAAGATGGAGGAGTTCCATACTTTCTGCGAAAACAAGACCAGGAACAGACTGTGGTACAGATCATGAACTGGTCATATCGAAAATCAGAGTAAAGCTAAAGAAGAACAACAAAGCAATCATAATGCCAAAATACAATTTAAATAACATTGCAGAAGAACATAAAGATCAAATAAGGAACAGATTTGAGGCTTTAAACTTAGTTGACAGAGAATCAGAAGAACTATGGATTGAAGTCAGAGACATTATCAGGGAAGAATGCAAAAAGACAATACCGCTAGTTAAAAAGAGAGAAAGACCTCAATGGATGACTGACAAAACTCTTAAAATGGTTAAAGAAAGAAGAAGAGCAAAAGCAAAAGGAGATAGAAACATGGTCAGAAACCTAAATGCAATAATACAGCAACTAGTATGTAGGGACAAGAGAATTATTACAATAGTTACTGTATAGAAATAGAAGAGGACAACAAAAAGGGAAGAACAAGATCCCTATTCCAAAAGATTAGAGAAATTAATGGGAAATTTAAACAAAGAGTAGGGATGTTGAATAATCAACAGGGAAACACACTGACTGACCGAGATGAAATAAAAGGAAGATGAAAGCAATACACTGAAGAATTCTATAAAAGAGATAAAAGGATGACAGATTCATTCACAGAGGAACCATATGAGGAAGAACCACAAATTTTGGAATGTGAAGTGAAAGCTACTCTTAAAATACTTGGAAGAAACAAATCACCAGGAACAGATGACATACCAACAGAGTTGCTACAAGTTACTGAGACTGAATCTGTCCACATTTTGACAAAATTTGTCAACAAATATGGAACTAAACAATGCCCCACAGACTGCAAAAGTTCAATATATATCCCAATTCCAAAGAAAGGGGTCCAGTTCACAGGCACATGTGCTATGATGTCTGACCTATAAAAATGTTCTACCAAAGACATATCACTGTGAGACTGAAATCTGATTACAATGAGAACAAGACCTGGCTAGAGTCTGGACTTTGACAAAAAAGTTTTAGTATTTGTTAATGCTCCAGGGTGGCTGGTGAATGTCCCTTTTACAGAGGCTGAGACCATTCTGGAAGACATTAGAATAAAAGAGAATCATTAGAATTGGGGGTAAGAGTCTATCTATGTGAATGAATAAATGGGACTGGGCTATTACTAAATCTCTCTTTTGGAATATCCTGGCAGTTGAGTATAAGGTCTGGTTTCAAGCTTTTCCAGACACAGAGATATTTATTTATTTATTAAATTTATATCCCGCCCTTCCTCCCAGAAGAAGCCCAGATACCATAAGAATATAAGAACATAAGAAGAGCCTGCTGGATCAGGCCAGTGGCCCATCTAGTCCAGCATCCTGTTTTCACAGTGGCCAACCAGGTGCCTGGGGGAACCCCGCAAGCAGGACCTGAGTACAAGAACACTCTCCCCTCCCGAGGCTTCCGGCAACTGGTTTTCAAAAGCATACTGCCTCTGACTAGGATGGCAGAGCACAGCCATCATGGCTAGTAGCCATTGATAGCCCTGTCCTCCATGAATTTGTCTAATCTTCTTTTAAAGCCATCCAAGCTGGTGGCCATTACTGCATCTTGTGGGAGCAAATTCCATAGTTTAACTATGCGCTGAGTAAAGAAGTATTTCCTTTTGTCTGTCCTGAATCTTCCAACATTCAGCTTCTTTGAATGTCCACAAGTTCTAGTATTATGAGAGAGGGAGAAAAACTTTTCTCTCTCCACTTTCTCAATGCCATGCATAATTTTATACACTTCTATCATGTCTCCTCTGACCCGCCTTTTCTCTAAACTAAAAAGCCCCAAATGCTGCAACCTTTCCTCGTAAGGGAGTCGCTTCATCCCCTTGATCATTCTGGTTGCCCTCTTCTGAACCTTTTCCAACTCTATAATATCCTTTTTGAGATGAGGCGACCAGAACTGTACACAGTATTCCAAATGCAGCCACACCATAGATTTATACAACGGCATTATGATATCGGCTGTTTTATTTTCAATACCTTTCCTAATTATCCCTAGCATGGAATTTGCTTTTTTCACAGCTGCCGCACACTGGGTCGACATTTTCATCGTGCTGTCCGCCACAACCCTGAGGTCTCTCTCCTGGTCGGTCACTGCCAGTTCAGACCCCATGTGCATATATGTGAAATTAATATTTTTCTCTCCAATATGCCAGTGGCGTCACTAGGGTTGGTGTCACCCAGTGCTGTAACTCATGGTGTCACCCTCATGGACATCCTCCCGTACCAGACCATACAGAATCCTTAGTAATGTTTTTTGTACTAATGTTACTCATAAATCGTAATTCCCGTATATCACTGAATGTAATGGCAATAGTAGTGACATAAACAACTAGCAAAATTACACCTTTAAATTACAATATCATACGCACAGCCTAAATGTATTTACAACTAGAGTAAAAATACAAATGTAAGTATAAAAACCAGAACAAATTGAAACCTAAAAACGCATCCATAATATATATATATATAAAGCAGGTCTAACACAAGTCACATCACTAAAAGGTCAGCAATAAATGAGCCACAAGTACACCTAATACCCTCCAAATTAAGGACCAAAAGCCTGGGTGAAAAGAAATGTTTTTGCCTGGCACCGAAAAATAAATAATGATGGCAGCAGGCATGCATCCCTGGGAAGAGGCAGCTATTTTGTTTGTTGATATAAGAAAGTACATGCATGCATCTGGGAACATAAACTGTAGATGGATTTTTTTTCATCTAAACATTTTAAAGGTTTTGCTTCAATTCCATTATGGGACATGCTATAATGTAACTTGCTGTTACTTATAAGAGACATCTTGAGGACTGTAATGGTAACCACTTATTAGGCTCCTGGAATTTTGATTTGAGGATATGTATTAGCAGTGATAAGCTGAAACTTATAAAGAACTATTTGCATTCTACTATGGGACAGTCAAGGCTTTCTGATCTTGCGATATTATCAATTGAAAGTGAGTTGGCGAAAGGCATTGATTTCGATGAAGTGATTCACAAGTTCACAGTTTTGAAGGCCAGGAAAGGAAAGTTCTGATTTAGTCAAGATGTTCACTAAGTGCTGAAATGCTTGTGTATTTGTTCCTGTTTATTTTTTTGGTATTATTTCATTAATGAGTATATTTCCATATGCATTTGTCTACAACTTCTACATTATTTGGGCCATTGTTGATTATGCAAACCTAATCCATTAATGTATCTCATGTAATAGTAAAGTTTAATGTTAAAATGAACATAATTTTGATGTAGTTCTTAAACGTTTTTACTTTGAATTCTATTGTTTTCTTACTGAATTTTCACTTTAGCCACATGAAACTATGTATAAATGTAAATGTCTTCTGGACTGTTGCAGTGGGATGCGATATATAAATTTAATAAACCAAACCTAACCTACTTGTGGTAGTGGGAAAACCTGTCTCTCCTATCTCAACATTGAGATATCTGTCTCCACTTCTATGCATGCAATAGGATTTCACCTCTCACAGCCCTACCGCCTATTATAAGGACTGGCATTGTGCTAGTCTGTAAAAATATGATGCCACACAACATGACTGCAATTATAAAAATGATTCAATATTTACTGTAATTGTAACATCTAATAAGCAAACTATAAATCCTGGTACCAAGAACTCTAGAACATGACAGCTGAAAGAAATAATTTCAGGATTAAATTCAAAGTGACTATTCAAGAACAATTTTTTTCTGATTGTCAATATATAATCATTAGGGGCCTATCCAAGAAAAGTGGTTTGAAAACAACACTCATAAACAGTCAGCAAATATAAACCATTGCAACTGGTACTAGACTGACTCAAGTCTACTTAACAGTATGACTAATTAAGTACATCAACATCTTTCCAACATGTCCTCTGCACTGTTTCATTCATTACTTATGAGCACTCATTGTTGCTCAGTTTGTTATTATGGGCAAAGACAAAATAAAGCATCATGATACTGCAATTTCAGTTTCTGATTTCTTAAAATATGGCAATTTTGTGAGCTTAACTACAATTACAGGTGATTACAAAAGCAAAGATGTCTGAGGATAAAGAGGATCACTACCATTATTCTAATACCATTATAATGAAGTACATTATTATATTGAAGTACAATTTAAATGTGGTTGGGAAACCTTTATAGAGGTGTTGGTAGTTAAAATTCAGTGATGTTTTATATGAGAACTGTTTATAAACATCCTTGCAGTGCAGTCCTAAGCATGTATCCTCAGTCTGAAGTAAATCCCATTGTGCTCAATGGATCTTATAGTAGACAGCACACTGAGGACTGCAGCCTTATTGTAGACATTCAACCATTTGGGAGACCAGAGTTCAAATCCCCACATAGCCATGAAGCTCACTGGGTGACCTTGGGCCAGTCACCGCATCTCAGCCTCATGAAAACCCTATTCATAGGGTCGCCATAAGTCGGAATCGACTTGAAGGCAGTACATTTACATTTTTATAGTAATAAAGAAACTTAAGCATAAAGATATCACATACAGTAACATGAAGCACATCAGTTATTATTAGTTTTTTACGAAATGATTTAACAACATTGTAACATAAAATATGCAATCAAAAGGGGGGATCATTTTACATTTTCACAAATTTTAAGTGAAAGGTTTAAGACAAAGACAGAATTAGGAATATGCTCAATAAAACAGAAGGGGAGAGGAAAACTATAAGGAGGAAAGGACGGCACCTTTCACCATGGAACCACCGAGCACTGTTTTTCCAGCAACCTCAGCCAGCGATTCCTTTCAAGGCGTGCAAGGGTGGGAATTCCCACTGCTAGCTGCGAGGGGTGTCCCTTTAACAGTACAGGAGCTTTCTCCAGTTCTTACAGCCCCTAGAGGGCTGTCCTGTTCATCCACTCCGAGTCACCTGACTCTGAAGAAGCCACAAACCTGCGAGGCCCCATGAGGAACGAACAAGAAGAGCTAGCAAAAGAAAAGAGAGCGAGGTGCGTGTGTGCGCGCCGGGGGTTGTGTATTACACGCATCATGCAACAAAGCGTGGGGCCTGGGGCAACTGCCCCGCTTCCCGGTGCCTAGGCATGGAGGAGGACCCGAGGGACAAGTTACATATTTTAGTTAGCAGATCAGCAATTTCACATTTGAGTTCTTTGAGAACTCTCGGGTGGATGCCATCCGGGCCTGGTGATTTGTCAGTTTTTATATTGTCTATTAAGCCTAGAACTTCCTCTCTCGTTACCACTATTTGTCTCAGTTCCTTAGAATCCCTTCCTGCAAATGTTAGTTCAGGTTCAGGGATCTGCCCTATATCTTCCATTGTGAAGACAGATGCAAAGAATTCATTTAGCTTCTCTGCAATCTCCTCATCGTTCTTTAGTACACCTTTGACTCCCTTATCATCCAAGGGTCCAATCGCCTCACTAGATGGTCTCCTGCTTTGAATGTATTTATAGAATTTTTTGTTGTTGGTTTTTATGTTCTTAGCAATGTGCTCCTCAAATTCTTTTTTAGCATCCCTTACTGTCTTCTTGCATTTCTTTTGCCAGAGTTCCTTTTTATTTTCTTCATTCGGACAAGACTTCCATTTTCTGAAGGAAAACTTTTTGCCTCTAAGAGCTTCCTTGACTTTGCTCATTAACCATGCTGGCATCTTCTTGGCCCTGGTGGTACCTTTTCTGATCTGCAGTATGCAGTTGTGCTTCTAATATAGTGTTTTTAAACAACTTCCAAGCATTTTCAAGTGATGTGACCCTCTGGACTTTGTTTTTCAGCTTTCTTTTTACCAATCCCCTCATTTTTGTGAAGTTTCCTCTTTTGAAGTCAAATGTGACCGTGTTGGATTTTCTTGGCAATTGGTCATTTACATGTATGTTTAATTTAATGGCACTATGGTTACTGCTCCCAATTGGTTTGGCAACATTTACACCTCGCACCAGGTCCCGGTCCCCACTGAGGATTAAGTCCAGGGTTGCCATCCCTCTGGTCGGTTCCATGACCAACTGGTCTAGGGCATAGTTATTTAGAATATCTAGAAATTTTGCTTCTTTGTCATGACTGGAACACATATTCTGCCAGTCTATGTCTGGGTAGTTGAAGTCACCCATTACTACCACATTTCCTAGTTTGGATGCTTCCTCAATTTCATATCTCATCTCCAGGTCTCCCTGAGCATTTTGATCAGGG
Organism: Rhineura floridana; assembly: GCF_030035675.1. Taxonomy (NCBI): domain Eukaryota; kingdom Metazoa; phylum Chordata; class Lepidosauria; order Squamata; family Rhineuridae; genus Rhineura; species Rhineura floridana. Next base: position 76,090,976 of record NC_084486.1, on the reverse strand, counting down.
GGACGACAGATCGTTCCCAGTATTAAATCCCTCCTGGGGCATGGTATCACCACCCACAATGATTCTGTGGAGGAGACCACCTCTTTGGGGGTTTTGAACTTGCTGGATTCAATGCCTTCTTTCACGTATAGAGCGACACTGCCACCAATATGTCCTTCCCTGTCCTTCCGATATAGTTTATATCCAGGGATAACCGTATCCCACTGGTTTTCTCCATTCCACCAGGTCTCCGTTATGCACATTATCAATGCTCTCCCCTAAGCCAAGCACTCCAGTTCTCCCATCTTGGTTCGGAGGCTTCTAACATTAGTGTACAGGCACTTGTAAGCAGTGTCTCTCTTCAAGTGTCTTTGGCACTTTTGGTTTGGCCTGTGGTAATTTTGCCCTTCTGAATTGATATCCTGTGCCCCTGCTCGCCTACTTCTAGGCCTACCCTTTTTAAAATTTCATCATTTCCAGGGGGGAGGTTCATTCTGAACCAGACCTTCCTCAGCTCCTGTCAGGTTTCCCCCCTCAGTCAGTTTAAAAGCTGCTCTGCCATCTTTTTAATTTTAAGTGCCAGCAGTCCGGTTCCATTCTGGTTCAAGTGGAGCCCGTCCCTTTTGTACAGGCCCAGCTTGTCCCAAAATGTTCCCCAGTGCCTAACAAATCCAAACCCCTCCTCCCGACACCATCGTCTCATCTACACATTGAGACTACAAAGCTGTGCCTGTCTGGCTGGTTCTGCGTGTGGAACCGGTAGCATTTCAGAGAAAGCCACCTTGGAGGTCCTGTCTTTCAGCATCCTACCTAGCAACCTAAATTTTGCTTCCAGGACCTCACGGCTGCATTTCCCCATGTCATTGGTGCCAACGTGCACCACAACCACTGACTCCTCCCCAGCACTATCTGCCAAACTATCTAAATGACAGGCAATATCCGCAACCTTTGCACCATCTTAGTGGTTTGTGGAGTTCTCTGTAAACACACTTCTGAAAATATTGCCTACAGGTAGATATAGACAAATTCATTTCAGTTTTTCTCACTTTATCATTTTTCCGACTTCAGTTTGCCATATTGTTGCATTTTTTTAAAAAAGAAATGTCCTCACATAAATCTGTCAGCATTTTAGTGTGTATTTCTCATATACAGAATTTATGAAATTTTGCATAATATACAGATTTCTGCAAGCAATTTTGCATATTATTTTCACTAATAGATGCACACTTCACCTTAATACGTACGTTTTTGTAAGCATTTTATTGGTTGGAGAACTGCATTGCAAAATTCAGAAAAGTGTGAATTTCAATGGATAGCTACATTTTTGGTTCACATATTGTTTCAGAAAGTGCAAATCAGGTAAGTTCATATTGAAATATGAACTGCACTGAATTTCTCCCCCATCTTTACATACAGAAAAACATTTTAGAAGTGTTTATCATAGTAGTACTTCTGTGTTTCTCAGCATAGCAAGTTCCTGAAGCATTACATTCAAGACATAGTATATAGTTCCTTAACATTTCATTTCATTGTAATTTGCCTACCTCATGTACCATAACATTTCAAACTCTCTCCTTAATCTGCCTTTTGAATTATGTTAATCCTCTGAAGTATTTCTTAAACTCTCAAACTCATTTAAAAAAAACTTAACTATTGCCAACACACCAAGGAAGACTCGTGACACATGTATGGTTGAAATGTTATATTTATTAAAATATAACACATAATCAATCAAATTCCAATTCACCAATCAATAATCTCAGATCCTTCGGGCAGGTGAGACTCAACCTATCTATGAGGGTCTAGACCCTCCAAACCAGGAGGCAAGTCAGTCACATCGTACTGCAACTCCCCAGACAAGGATGTGGGAAAACTTCTCCCTCCTTGCAATCAGAGTCAGGTTTGTGGTTCCAACCTCCGCATCCTGGCCCCACCGTACAGGCGTTCACCATGATGCGCAAGCCGGTCCCACGTGGACACCCCCCGGATCCACACCAGGCATTACGCCTTGATGTTTCACCAGGGAATGCCCTTTACCCAAATGCCTCATCCACCTCCATTTTTAACCCCAATTACCTCACCTGCCCGAATCCAACGCCAGCCAAACCAGAATCACCACAACCCACCTGGAACAAGCCAAATGAATCAAACCCAAGCAGTATGGAGTAGGCAAAACCAAAGAGATTCTGAAATCAGAATCTCCAAAAAAAAATTCCTACTCAGCCCCTGCAGGCGACTAGCTGAGCCCATACTGACAAGGGAGGAGTGGGTGGGTGCCGCAAGGCAAAAAAGGCGCGCTCTTAAAGCGGAGCAGGCTATATATAGCCGCTCAAAAACCCTTACCCCATTGGTCAAGATACCCCACCTGACCTCTTACACAATTTCTGGAACCTTCCCGAGCCTTCCTAGAAATAGGGTGTAGGCAAACCCGCCCCTACCAAATGGGCAGGACCGTCATACTCAAAGTTATAGGCAAAGTGCTGATAGCAGAATATATATATATATTAGCCCCAGAAAGCAGTACAGTATAGTTGCACATATAAATAAACATGACAATACTGAAGCATCTCCTAAAGGTATAATAACTGAAGTGTTTGTTCCTAGAACCTTATTACCGTTTAACTGAATGTTGCTACTATTTATGAAACACACAAAGCACCAAAGTTAAGACTGCCAGCGCGTGGCAGAACTAGAGCATAATGTTTAATGCATCATTATAAATTATATTTTGCTGCTCATTACAAAGCTACATTTTTAAAAAGTACTCACAATCTGGATTAAATTTAATGACAAAACTCCTGTTTACTTTAATAAGGTTATTAGAAGATGGCCTGGGGTAATTTGGGGATCAATTCACAACTTCTTGTACCTTGTCAACAATACACTAAAGTTTCCTGAGTTTATTTAATTTTGTATTTTGATTATAGAAATGATTGCATAATTTTGTTGAGGGTCCAGAGCTCCTACCGATGGTCACGCAAGGTGGATCCTTCTTCTACCAACATGTAATCAGAACTGGCCCCTGGACAAACAGAAAGGCTGGTAAGTGTGCAGAATGCCAGCCTCCTAGCCAATTACAAGTAAAAGAAGTGGCTGCAAAGCCAACAAAGAAATAGGTTTTTCCACATTAGCATTCATGCATAGTCTTCCTCCTTTTGAAGCAGTACCTCTGGGACAGGAGGCACAGTAGAGGAAATATTTGATTTTCACATGATATTATACAGCCACAAGAGTGGCTGTATACTACAGCCAGCATGGATTTTTTGCATTCCACAATGTTAAATTAAAAATACCTCCATGCCATTCTGACGCTTCCCATAAGCTCATTTCAAAACAAAGCCTTACAAAATTAATAGCCCTAACCTCAGAAACACTTGCTTAACAACCCTGTAAATTTTCATGGTGATATACAAAATAGAGAGAATCGAGAGTTCAAAGTGTAAAAAGAGGGAATAAAATCAGACCCTTTTCGACTTTGTTCTGTCAGAGTTCTCATATTTTGTTGAAATTAATTAAAAATCAGCCATGTTCACTGGGTATCTGTAATCCTGTTACTGAGCTTGCCCCATACTCTGACCTTCATCTTCTGCAGTTTAAAAGTTTTTTAAAAAATGCCTGGCTGATTTTTAATTAATTTAAGAAATTTTACATTGAACTTAATGATAAGCGTGGGCATGCTCAGTAAGAACCAACTGTCAGTGTTCTAAAAGCCAGACTCACAGCTGCTTCACTTGCCTAATCGGGGGGGGGCACACCCACACCAGACCTTTATTTCACTTGAGACAGTCATGGCTTCCCCCAAAGAATCCTGGGAAGTACAGTTTGTGAAGGGTGCTGAGAGGAGAATCCTATTCCCCTGACAGAGCTCCAATGGCCAGAGTGGTTTAACAGTCAGCTGCTCTGACTGAAACTCTGTGAGGGAACAGGGCATCTCCTAGCAACACTCAGTACCCTTCACTAACTACACTTCCCAAGATTCTTTGGGGGAAGCCATGACTTTCTAAAGTGAAATAAAGGTATGGTGTGGATGTGGCCAAGGACAGCTTTGTTGTAAATTTGGGTGGGAGACTATATGTGCCTGCTGTAGAATAAAAAGGTGGGAGAAATGCTGAAAAACAATGATACTGTTCATAATGTTTTCCTTTTTGAAAATGAAAGTGGCTTCCCATCTGCTCAGTGCCCACCCACTCAATCTCCTCCCCTGCCTGCCCTTCCCCAGGTCAGTTTCACCTATCCTAAACATGATAACACATCTGAATTCATAAAATATGCAAATGATCAAACCCACCCTCCCCTTCTCCCTCCTATCCCCTCCCTCTTGCCCCTTCCTCCCTCTTACTTTGCCCCTCGCTCCCCCTCCCCACTTCCTTCCAATCCCCTCCTCACCTCCCCCTCCCCATGGTCAAACCTGCCCTCCCCTCCTCCTTTCTCCTATCACCTTCATTTTGCCTCTCTCCCTTCCTTCACCCTCTCCCTCCCATTCCAATCTCCTCCTTCCTCTCCCCTCTCCCCTCCCTTCCTCCATCCCTCTCCTATCCCCTCTCCCTCCTCCTCCCCCATGGTCAGTTTTACCTATCCTAACCATGATTGCATGGGAGTAAATTCCATTCAACTCAATAAACATGCAAATGATCAAACCTGCCTTTCCCATCCTTCTCTCCTCTCCCTTCCTCCTTCCCTCCCCTATTCCTTCTTCCTCCTCCCCTCCCCACTCCAGCCCTCCCTCCCTGTCCTCCATGGTCAGTTTTACCTATCCTAAGCATGACTGCATCGGAGTAGATCCCACTGAACTCAATAAACATGCAAATGATTGAATCTGCCCTTGTCCTCCCCTCTGCCCCTCCTGTCTGCTCCCATCCCAGTCCTCCCCTCTGCATTTCCTCCCCTCCCTCCTCCTCCTCCTCCTCCCCCCCTCCCCATCCTCTGTGGTCAGTTTCCCCTATCCTAAGCATGATTGCAGGGGAGGAAATCCCACTGAACTCAATAAGCATGCAAATGATCAATCCATTCTCAGCAAACGTGCACAGTGTCCCACTTCTTACCTCCCGGATTAAAAAGCAGAGAAATTCACTAATAGGCCAGGTCAGATCTCCTGCTCCCCTAGTGCACTCACTATAGCTGCCCAATTTCCCTGCTTTTAAAAGTTTGATAGAAATATCTGTTGGCTATAGGTACCTTCTTAAACCACAAGGTTTTTTGCCTATTAGTGAATACTCCAACATTCTACAGTTATACTATTAGAAGATACTGTTTCAAAACAGCCATTCTTTAAATCTGTTTCTCTCTTTGAACAGAAATGTGTTGCCTTTAAAAAACAAAAAGCACTCTATGTATGTTCAGAGGTAGTGCTGTCACATAAACAATTTCCTAAGCAGAAACTCATTCTCTTCACAGAATGATTGTGCCCATAGTCAGAGGCACTCTGTGAACAATACAACAATTTTTAGAATCAGAAGTTTGCAGTGTTACCATGTGGATATTACAGTTGCTAGCCTCACAATCATAGCCTCACAATCATACTCATAACAGTATATTATTAGTAGGATTAAGGGGTTGGTTTGGATTGTGTCTTTGGGTCTGCTTTCCAGCCTGGGACTTCAAATATATATAGCTGGAGTTGTAGCAGAAAAGCCTGCTCTACTAGTCAAACTAGTTCCTTTCATATATTAATAGTTCTGGCCAGGCCAGTTTCTTTGTTCGCTTGATGGGCCGATCTGCATGTCAAAATATGTGGCCCAGAGTGGTCCTGTTGCTACAGGAACTCTTTCAGAAGAGAGACCCACCTCCTCCCTCACCTGGCTGGAGGCCCTCCTCATCCTGAAGCAAAGAAGTGGCCTGTGTGTATTAGTGTTAGTCTGGTATGGAGCTAAGAAATGGAAAGACACAGAAAGGCTTGTTCTGTTTGCTGAACCCCAAGTTATGTCCCCTAGAAACCTAATGAGGATGCAAGATCTCTTAGATTATTATCACTTCCATCTTACTCTCAGGTTGTAATATGTGTAAATAAAACCAGGCATCTAAAGAACACCACAGCATCTGCTGACCTTCATTCCAAGGAAACCAAACCCTAGACAAGTGCAAGAACTCTGGAAGTCTCATACAACCTTTACTGACTCCCCCCAGGCCTCTTCAGCCACTGACTATAGCAATATTCCCCTTTTCCTAGGCCTCATCACAAAATGCTCAGACCAGGAAGAAAGGATAGTGAAAATGGCAGAATAAGACAAATGACCTGATTGTGTTGTAAGTAAGCTGACCCTGTATTAAATACACCTTAAATATGATCCTGATTCTTCTGGGGCTGACAGCAAGCCCTGCTGAAATTGGCTGCACTACAGAGTTTCCAGTCAAGAACTGTAGTGCAGCTGATCTATGCCCAAAGCAGGGCTTGGTGTAAGTGCCAAACAGTTGACTGGCACTTACAACAAGCCCTCCAGGAATCAGCTGCAACATAGACTTCCCAGGTAGGAAGTCCATAACATAACCTATCCCTGCCTAAAGTGGAGATTGCTATAAGTACCAATCAGCAGCACAGGAGGGAAAGATGTCTTTTGTCCAAAGGAAAATACTTCACCTGACATCATGGCCATATCAGGGGCTTAAGCAAATATTTTACAATGCAATGCTATTCATGTCTTCTCAGAAGTAAGACCCATTGAGTTTAATTGAACTCATTTCACGTTAGGGTTGTCAGGGTCAGGGCCTGAGACTGATGCTGTATTTTTAGGAGAAGACAAAGTCAGCCAAGTGCAAGTTTTCTTGCAACACTGTCATGGGAAAAACCACAAAGTGGAATTCTCCCTTCCCCCTGCACAACTTTTAAAAATACAGAAGAACTCTTGGAGGCTGGGCCTGGCAACCAAGAGGTCTTCTGTATCTTTAAAAGTTGCGTAGGGGGGAGGGAGAATTCCACCTTGTGGTTTTTCCCATTACAGTGTTGCAAGAAAACATGCACTTGGCTGACTTTCTCTTCTCTTAAAAATACAGCATCAGTCTCAGGCCCTGAGCCTGGCAACCCTATTTCACGTAAGTGTGTGTACTACATGTACATCAGTGTACAGATAAGGCCACAGTGAGGGGACAACAAAAGAAAGAAGAGTGCAGACAATGCACTTCCAAGTTTAAATAAAAGGCACCAGGTCAGCTGCAGAAAACAACAGAAATGGCTGTGAACAAGCATGGGGGAAATGCAAAAGAATGGAAAGTTCAGGGCTTTCATAGACCTTTTTGCAACCTTTGAAATTGTCATTTTCCCACTAAAAATGTAACATCATGAAAACCTGGTGCAGCACTCAGCTGAATGTCAAGAGGGAACCACGCTTGTTGTACGTAATCTTGAAAGATAGCAATTAAAGACAAACTAGCCTGTTTAGAGCCTGAATGCTAAGCCTATGGGACAGGATAGGAAGTAACTGTCAATAAGCAAACTAGTGCAACACTGTTGCTGCTGCTGACTGGTAGCAGAAGGTAATAATGCACTCCAGCTAAATCAGATACACATTTTCTACTCCCAGCACTCAAATCTTGGGGTTTAGTTGTATCCCCTCTCTCTGTATTTCACTTTAATCAGAGATCTTTAACTTTCCCCTGCTTTGTTGCTAGGAAACCAGCAAACAAGAGTCAGAAGTGCAGAGAATAAACTATAAAACTAACAGCTGGTTGTAGTTCTTTCTCTTTCAATACATAATCTATAGTCACAAACTAATTTCAACACTGACATGCTTGGGTTTGGTAGAGCTATAGCAAGGGCATTTTGACCTAGTAGGCCTTAAACTAAATTTCTACTTGGTCTCTCTCTTTTAATGCTTTTGGATAACATAAAATCATGCAGATTTAAATGCATGCACTACAAAAGCTTTAGACAATGTGCATGTGAGAAAAGCAGCATTTGGCAGTTCTCACAAATGCTAATTATTTTCATTATGCATAATTAAGATAGTGGGACTGCTTTCAAGTCGGTCCCGACTTATGGCTACCCTATGAATAGGGTTTTCATGGTAAGCGGTATTCAGAGGGGGTTTACCATTGCTTCCCTCTGAGGCTAACCCTCCCATCTGGCTAGGGCCTGCTCAGCTTGCCACAGCTGCACAAGCCAGCCCCTTCCTTGTCCGCAACTACCAGCTGGGGGCAACTGGGCATCTTGGGACTATGCAGCTTGTCCATGGCTGCACAGTTGGCAGGGCACGTAACCCCTGAGCCACTCACTGTGAGGTGATCTTTAGCTGGCCCTTGACACCCAGGAGACACAAGCGGGGATTTGAACTCAGAGACTCTGGACTCCCAGCCAGGCTCTCCTCCCCACTGTGCTATACCAGCCAATTCACATATTGAGCTTTCTTAGGTGTACACTGCTATTTTAAGGTATGTATCTAAAAATGTAGTGTGTGAATAACAGAAATGCAAGTTTGGGAGCAGTAGAGACTGGTGGCTCCTTTGTCAGTGGAGCAGTGAATTTGCTCCAGGGTTTAGTCTGAACTGTCAAGGACTGGTCCAAAGCTGCTGAGCACCTTGGCCAGCTTCTTGAAAGTTTGGATTAAATCCTGGAGCAGATTCACTGCCCGACTAAAATCAGAGCTACCAGTTTCCATTGTTTGGAAGCACAACTACCATATTGGTATGAGGGATTGGGGGGGGAATTGGTCTGGTTCCCATTTTAATAGGAACCTACCTGATTTGCATTTCCCAGAACAATCTGTGAACAGAAACACAGCTATACTTTGATATTTTCACTTCTCTGAATTTTGTGATGTGATTCTCCATCCAAAAAATAAAAAAGTGTAGAGAAGTATGTATGTTAGGGCAACACAATATCTGCAGAAAATGCATATGGGAAAACAATGTACAAAATGCAATACATTAGAAAAATTACTTACAAAAACATAAATTTTAGGCAATATTGTGTGCAAAAATGTCTTTTTTGAAAGAAATGCACACTAAAGTACTGATGAATTTTTGCAAGGACATTTTCTAAAAAAAAATCACAAAATGATGCAGAAAAGTTGAAATGAACCTAAGATTGAGGAAAATGGTGTGAGAGAGATATCCAAAATGGCAAATCCATGCATTCCTAATAGGTACACTCACTAGAGAGCCACGATTGATAGCAGCTCCCTGTCAAGTCTACACTCAATGGCAACTTGGGTTTCCTGCCATATACTACATGGACTGGACCTGGATGGATGAAACAAAACAAAACAAGAACTATAACTATTACTCATTAGCAGTCCTAACATATGTCTGCAAACAAACAAGTTACTATTATAATCCATACCATCAGTTTCAAATTGGCAGTGTCTATATTTTCCCCATAAAACTGGGAGGAAATCATTTGCCCTATGCATTTCACATATCTGTAAACCTTACATCCCTATGGTAGGCACACTTATTTGGGAATAACCCCCATTGAACTAAGTAGGACTTACTTCTGTGTAAAATGGGCTGTCCATCAGGACATCCAAATGGACTTTGGGTTACTCCATAGACTTTTCTGAGTGGGGGAGAAGTCACTGGGACAGTCCTTGGGGTTTTGTATTGGATATGGATTATTATTATGGAGCCAGTGGGGTGTGAGCCTTCCATTGAAGGTATGTGCAGAAACTCAATCTCCTTGGCCATTCTACCCTTGTAGCAACTTTTAGTTACTCAGCAAAACTATTTCCTTTGTCATATTGGGTGGAAAGTCCTGCAGACTCTTCCTCAGAGTCTTTGGATTGTGAGAAGGTTGACTTGAAGGTAGGGATGAGGGAGAAACTCAGTTCAGTGTAGTGTAGTGTAAGGACATTTGCCAATCAGGTCTCAGTATTTCATCTTGGGCATGTTTTCAAACAGGTCCATTTTGTGGATTCAGGAGCAGGATGACTTTGCAAGACACTGAGGCTGCTCCAACCCACTTTCCTTTAGTTAGCTTGGCTCCCTGCTTGCCAGCATACTCCCCTTTTCCATTTTGTTGTTTTAAAATTTGGCTCAGTTAAGCCAAATGCATCACTATACCGCACCTTACCTAAGCCTCATTCAGGAAAGCTTTGCAATATTATAGCATTCAAGGACCTGAGATAGCCCCAGCTCCCCACCAGAACCAGAACCAGGAACTCTTGTTAGTTGAGTGCCAAAGATGACCACTGGATTTGGGTCCCTGTCTCCTTCTGTCAGAACCAAGAGAGGTAATATTAGTGCTTCATTTTCATTTTCCACCTCTGCTCTTTTCCTCTCTCTCTCATTTCTAAGTCTAGCCATGCTGCTGCTGCTGCTACCAGCACTCACTTATCTCACTTAAATCACTCTAACGTATCTCATTTCTCTTCTTTATACCAGTTAGGTTCATTTCCTTGACCAGCATCTTTTGCTGCCCCCTTTTGTGGTGTAGTGGTTAAGGTGCTGGACTACGACCTGGGAGACCAGGGTTTGAATCCCTACACAGCCATGAAGCTGACTGGGTGACCTTGGGCCAGTCACTGCCTCTCAGCCTCAGAGGAAGGCAATGGTAAACCCCTTCTGAATACCACTTACCTGAAAACCCTATTCATAGGGTCGCCATAAGTCAGGATTGACTTGAATGCAGTCCATTTCCATTTTTTCTCCATATTGGCTAGATGGCTGTTCTGCCCTTACTCCACCCCAGTGGTAGCAAGGCTGCCACTTCAATTTGAATGCTGAACCCATATTCATTCTGTCACAATCTACATATTGATCAATATCTTTGTAATAAAGTTGTACATTCTTTGCTCCTAAGTTTTGATCTGGAAAACTAATTCCCCATATACTAGTGTGTATAATTATCTCCCTGTGGCACATGATGACTTTAAGCAAAAGATCTCATTGCACATGTCAGTCCAGAACAAGGGCACAAGCATGTTTGTGTGTAATCTAGTAACGGCAAGAGTCTGGCTCAGTCAGGACAAAGTGGCCGTCAAGTGTACAATATACCTAGCTCTGAAGAGAGGAGATATTTCCCAAAAAAGGGAGGGCATGTATGCAGCCCAACATTAGTGTCTGTGATCATTTTTAAAGTCTTTGTGGAATTGGCAAAGATATTCCCTCATTTTTGCAGCTATTTGAAGAAGCCCAGTGAAATTCATGGCACTGATAAGTTACATCCAGCTTCTCCAAACTCACTCCAGAGAAGGGAACAATCTTTTGTCAATTTCACCATGTTTACCAGTATAGCTGTGCAGTCTTCCTATATCTGACAGTCTGAGATGCAAGCAGGAATAGATAGTATGGGGATGTTTTATTTTCCCTACATGGAATTGCTCCTCCACCTCTGAGACAAGTCACCCAAGAGGGGGGATGTTTTAAATAATATTCACAACTGCTAAGGCAGGGAGACTAGGCCAAAGCATTCCTTATATATCATGCCACATCTCAACCTACACAGTCCTCTGTCTGGAGTTCCAGAGGAAGATGTACCAAAAATATAAGCAGGACTTCCAGTTTCATGCCTACATGGCAAGAATATTGTGACAGCCTGTGGAAGAACATCACAGACAACACAGTCTAATGAAGATACAGAGAAATGTCATCTAAAACTAAATAATTATGCTTAGCATCTTCACCATGATGATATTCCACTCCCATGCAAATAACAAAATTAGAATGGTATTGTCATAAAACTGTAAATTTCTATGCATTTGGTAATCTAATTTTTAATATCATGGCTCAGTTACAAAGAACTCTGGGAGTTACATCTTGTCAGGAAACAGGCCTCTGGAAAGGAAAAAATATTAAGTTTCGTTTCCAGCTGCAAGTAGTTAGGGAGGCCTGAATAGAAACACCTGGTTATCTTTGCTAATCAGTGAGAGCCTGGTACTCAAGGACATGCAGGCCTGTGAAGGTTAAAAACACAGTTGGGAGGGGGACCTGCAAGGCGTGAAAAAGTGAAGATGCTTCTAGAAGGGATTACATCAGAAAGCCCCTGATTGGTTAATTAATTTTGGATGGTTGGGTTTCTTTTTCCTTAAGTATAGGGTCTGAGACCCATAGCCTTTGTTCCCCTTGGAAGGTTCCCTGGGATGGTTCCTTTGGGTGTCCATCTTGGTGGTGGTTGCCTAAGTGGGGTTCCATTGTTTGTACCTGATGCCATTTTCTCTGAGGAGAGATGAGATTACAACTAACTACCTCCTAAGTAAGTAGACAGGATAGCTAGTTTGTTATTTTCTTGTTGTGGGTTGAAACCTCTTATGTTGTACCTGAACCCCTGATTGGGTGTGTGGTTTTGAGGAATTGTTTTGCTGCTATATTTTGATGTGCACTTATATTTTTTAATAAAGCTACTTCTATTTAATCTGGTGTGTTCATTGAGGGTAAGGGTGGTTCTGAATCCAGCACCTTGACCATTTGACCACGAAACTACCAAGGACAAAGAAGTGAAGCCTAAGTATATTTTGGGGTTTCACCAGAGGTTTCTGGACAAGGAGTGTAAGTTTGGCTCTTGTCATATTGAACCTTGGTTTACCTATTTCTGGGCTCTGAGTTCCCCTAGTTCAGAGTTGAACCAGTGAAGGGGTGGTGGCAGCCTATCTTCTACCTTGCAGGGTTGGTGTTGGTTTGCACAGCCTTGGCAAGGAGAATTTGGTGATTGGGTTCCAGATCAATTGCCCTAAGGGTGGGAATTGGGTCTGAAGCATGCAATCCGTGCCTGTGGGGCAGGTGACCATGACAGGTATTATACAGCCACAAGAGTGGCTATATACTATAGTCAGCATGGATTTTTCCTCATTCCTCAATGTTAAATTAAATGATAATTGGCTCCGGTAGGTTTTGTTGGTAGGCTTGTGTTGGGTCCATATCAGGTGTTTAAGAGGACTCTTAGTACGGAGGAACATGGATGATGCTACCCCAATTTCAGTGATCATGGGTAGAAGGAAATATAGCCATGGGGATGTGGTGAATTGCCATAGAAGACGAGGGCAAGTCTATCTGCCCCTTGTTCCTTGCTGCCACTCCTCTCATAGATGGGTTCCACGTTGCTCATCTGCTGTACCCACTGGTCTGTGTGTGTTGTTGTTTAACGCCAGATCGGTACACAATAAGACCACTCTCATCCATGATTTGATCAGGGACAAAGGTGCCAATTTAGTGTGCGTTACCGAGACACCCACCCAGAGCTGGAAGGAATTGATCTGATCCAGCTTTGCCCACCTGGATACTCAGTGCAACACCAGCACAGGCTGCAGGGATGGAGGAAAAAAAAGAGTTGCTGTGGTCTACAGAACTTTCACCTCTGTCACCAGGAAACCACTCTGTCTTGGAGCTGGCTGTGAGGGCCTGCATCTGGTGTCAGGCTGAGGAGACAGTAAACTAGGGTTGCTGCTGGTGTACCATCCACCTTGCTGCCCAGCAGCTTCTCTGACCAAGCTGGCGGAGGCCTTCTTGGCTGTGGTACTGGAGGAGCCCAGAACGAAAGTGCTGGGTGATTTCAATATCCATGCTGAGGCTGGCTCTAGTGTTCCAGCTCAGGACTTCATGGCCTCCATGATGACCATGGGGCTGTCTCAAGTTGTCACTGGCCTGACACAGGGCACACCTTCGACTTGGTTTTTGCTCCAAATGGAGGAAGGGGTGATCTGGAGATGGGGGGGGTGGATGTCACCCCATTGTCATGGTCAGACCACTTCCTAGTAAAGGTTAGACTTATGGCTCTGATCCTTCCCTGCAGGGGGGTTGAAAAGATTAAGATGGTCTACCCCTGGAGATTAATGGAATCCACTGGATTCCTGAATGCCCTGGGGGAGTTCCCCGTTGATAGAGCACGTGACCCTGTTGAAGCCCTTGTCATGCTGTGGAACAGCGAGACGCATCAGGTTCTTGACACAGTTGCCCCCAGTGCCCTCTCCGGCATTGTGGAGCCCGGTTTGCAGCTTGGTACACCAGTGAACTAAGGTCAATGAAACAGGCTAGACGACAGCTAGAGTGCAAGTGGCAAAAGACATGCTGTGAGGCGGATCAAGCATGAGTAGAACATCATAACCGTGCCTACTGTGTGGCGGTGAGGGCAGCGAAGAAGGCCCACGTCTCTCCCTCCATCACATCCTCCAGTAGCCATCCAGTGGAGCTTTTCCGGATTGTCAGGGGTCTGTTGACATCAACTCCAGGAAATGGAGTTTTAGACCCTTCAGAGGCCCCATCCACATCTACTGTAGTCCCCTATGAGATGTCCAGTGCAACGTCTGCTGCAACTTCTTGGGAATGGTTTCAGTTGATGAGGACTGATGATGTAGACAAGGTGCTGGCATTGATGTGGCCAGCAATGTGTCCTCTCGACCCTTGCCCTTCTTGGCTTATTAAAGCTTGCCAAGGGGGTTTGACCAAGTAGATCCAGGGTGTGGATGTTTTTAGTGAGTATTAAAGTGTTTTTAAAGTGTTTTAAGATCCTCCGTGGCACAGAGTGGTGAGTGGTGGTAACGCAGCCGAAAGCTCTGCTCACGGCCGGAGTTCAATTCCAACGGAAGGAGGAAGTCGAATCTCCGGTAAAAGGGGTCGAGGTCCACTCAGCCTTCCATCCATCTGTGGTCGGTAAAACAAGTACCCGGCATATGCTGGGGGGTAAAGAAAGGCCGGGGAATGAATTTATTTATTTATTTATTTAAAACATTTCTATGCCGCTCTATCTTCCTGGAAAGCTCAGGAACTGGCAATCCCACCCCATATATACGGTCTGCCTAGTAAACATCGCAAGATGTCACCCTAAGAATCAGAAACGACTCACATTACAAGTGCGGAGACACCTTTATCTTTACTTTAAAGTGTTTTTAGTGCTTTTGTTTGCCGTGCTAGGGTCCTGCTGGGAGGAAGGGCAGGATATAAATCAAATAATAAATAAAATAAATATAAATAATTGGAAAATAGTAGTATTGGTAGCAGTAGTGCATTTTAAGACTTCACCCATTCCAAACACTGTGATTTGAGTGTACTGGGTGAGGTTATAACATTCTAGCCTTCCTCCCTTTCTCTCCACCCTGGCATTCTCCTTATATGGTGTTGTAATTGCTCCATTTCAGGGACACTCTGTCTAGGTTGATTAGAAACTGTTTTAAGCTATTGATTTGTACAAATCTTTACAAATCAATTTAGGACTAGTCAGTCTGCTTTGTAGAGATTTGTAGCTGCTTCAGCCTGATCTGGACAGGATACAAATAGGCCTGAATTGGCCTTATTTGGTTGTTTGTGATTTCTAGAAATACAGTGCACAGCCCTGCTGTAAACTATGAGGAATGCCTTGGCGCTATGTTATTATTATAGTGACTGTTTTCCAAGCTTTCCTGATTGTGACATGCTTTAACTAACCCCTTCTGCCATAACGCATTGCTAGTCAGAAAACAAAATAAAAATAAAAATTAAAAAGCAGCCTGTGCAGTTCCTGAGAATGATTTTATAGGCACCATGCTGTTTTTCTATTTCTTTTGCAGCGGCCCTTCTTATTTCATCCATTGAACTGATTAAATGACTCCCTTTAATAATGTACACTGCAGGTTGTCACTATGTTTGTTTCTCCTGCTAAACACTTTGTACTTTTAACTGCATGTCAAGCAGATATCCAACAAGAGTTGCATCTTTCAGCATACAGATACAGTGAAAAGGTAGGCTGCACCTTTATTTTTAAGGAAACACAACTTCCAACAGGAAAAAGCAAATGAGCTTTTGTTGCAGAATGGAGGAAAGACACACAGCTCTATACCATTCCAACCAATGTAGCAGCACACGATTTGGCAACTCTATGTAATGGGTTGTCAACCTTTGAAGCAGCCACTGCAGCTGGCTCTAGCAGCATTATGAACTGCAGCAATTAGAAAAAGATACTAGACTTATTCACATGTTACACTGAACACAGGTTAAAGCTGTCTTTACACATGCAGAAATGTTTGTGTGAAACAGTGTACACTTTTTGATTTGTGCAGCTCAACCAGCATGTACACAAGTGCACAGATTGTATGTTCACTAGGGATGGAAGGATCAGTCAATTTCAGTTCTCTGTAAATAAAGTGAATTTTCCAAAAACACCGTAAGCTTCTTCCAAAAGAAACCAAACCTGGGTTTTGTTTTGCTGCTCCTGGAGCTTCCCGCTGCTCAGGAAAATGGGGAGCCACAACAGCCTGCAAACTTGATCTACAAGGGACCATTGTTGCAGTTGTCAAACTAATAGTGAAAACACTATAGAAAGATCCACTACAAGAAGCATGTGATTGATAGGAAATGCACCTTCTTTCAGAAAACTCCTAAAACAAGACACCCCCTATCTCCATAACTCTCAATGACACAGTCTCTCTAATTTCTGTGAATCCCCACTCTTCCATGGGCAACACATTTGCACGAAGTAGACTCACAGATTGCCCAAAAGCATCACTCCATTTGTAGAGAGGTACGGCCAGCTCCCACCATTTCAAGAGATATGAATCCTGGTTGCCTCTCAGATCTCACTGCCAAATTCTAAACTTCAGGTATTGATTTTGTGTCAGGACTCCAGTGCATTCTACAGCTGGATTACAGGTAGAAATTCAATTAGCACCTTTCTGAGTATGGAAATCCAGCAATGGAGAATTCATACTGTTGAATTTCTGTTTATCACAGAACTGTTAAAGGTTTATAGCTATCTTTTTTGCAAGAGGCATAAAAGAAGGAAAGACCATACTGGGATTAAATAAGTCACAGCTTTTATTATCTCAACGACTTATAACCTGCAGTCCAGTAATGAAGAGAGCTGCCTAAATCCCTCACTATGCTTAAGAAGACCGGCTTGGCTTTCCAGATGAAATTGTCTCCTTCAACCAGCTTAACCGTAAGCCTTTTTTGCTACCACTCCCCCCCCCAAGGCTGTGCACTGTATTTCCTAAATCTGGCACAACTGCCCGGGCACCACCTTGACCAACTGCAACAGTTCAGAGCATCTAGTCCTTTATTAATCCCTGGTTTATTCTCCTTACTTGAAAAACGGGGAGGGAAGTTGCTGCTGCTTCCTTAATTCAGCCTCTGGATATATCTTCCTTCTCCACCTCTGGTCAGCTGTCAGTAAATACAAAGAAAAACCAATCAGCCAAATCTGATATGGCTCCATAATCAAAGCAGAGCCCTGGATAAGGCGAAAAACATTCCCAGCCACTGCCAATCAGGTACAGCATACAAAAATGCCTTTAGGATGACCAGTCTAGCCTAGGGCAAACACCATCAAAACAGGATGGGTGGAATGCACTGCCTGCCAAGATCCAACTGGACCATTGAGGGTTAGAAGGGACGTAAATATTAGGGGTGTGTATGGGCCCAAGATTTGCCACGTGTCTGTGCATTTTAAAATGTTGCTGAGCCGCCCTGTACTCACTCTGTTTCTTAATGTAACGCTGAATTATAATCTGATCAGGAGCCAGGGCTCTGCTGGGTTTTCTGATCACACATACAGGACCATTGTGTGTACAGTTGAATGCAGTATATATGTAGGGCCCATTTTTACCTTCAGCCCATCGCTGCACCTACATGTGCTGTGGTGGATTAGGTAAGAACAGAGCTAGTATCATAGTTACAACAAACATAGCTTCAGGAACTAAAAGGATTCCTAAAGAGATATAGCATAATGAGGGTCAGACCCTATTATACCTTCCTGAATGTCTCCAGCAAACAAATCAAGGCAATTTATACAAATTAAATAAATAAAAAGTATTATCAGTGGTTCCAAAATGCACACATGGTTCAGAACATTAAATAACTTATATGGTTCTGCTCCATGTAGGCAACATTAATATTCATTTATTTATCCATCTATTCAAACAAATCCTTCAGGAATTCAACTACTTTATATTTTGTTTGATAGGCTTTTCTATCATTTCCCACTTGAGAGCAAAAGGATCCACATAAAATGAAGAGACTGTTTAGGTGTAAATGTCAGTCTCTGTAGTGACATATTTCTCTTTTGGTAATTTCATTTATTGAAATGCTTCATCCTTTAAGGACCACAGTTGTTTTCTTTCTAAAAAACTACTAATCCCTAACATGACGCAAAAGCTAAAAAAAATTAGATCTTCCCTAACCTCAGACATACCACTAAAGAAAGCAGAAGTGATTATTTTTTAAATAGCTTGGTTTTGAAAAGAATAAGATGAGAAAACAAGTAAACAGTTCTTAGATTATTCTCCTCTATACTGAATTCACAAGTAATTTTGCTTTGCTGGTTCTGAACCCCATTTCTGTTTTTTTTTTAAAAGATAAAATGTTCTAGTATTAAACCAGCATCTCTAAGCAACCTGGTTTAGTGTTCTCTCTGTTAAGAATTACTGAGTGATGGTGGCCACACATCTCAGTTTTCATACATTCAGAGTAGGGTATGTTGGCATGAATAACACATGTCAGTCAGAAAATGATATGGGTAGTATATTCAGTTAAGCACATTTTTGACATATATAAGAAATTCTTATGGACAAAGCAATGTGAAATCTGTGACCCTAGAAATCCTTGTGGTTTGGACTTTTCCTAGCACTCATTTAACTTGTAGACAAAGTTTTTTGAGAGCTGGAAAAAGCCAAATCAGAACAATGAAATATGCTGGCACTTCTCTCTGTCTTTAATTCAGGAACAGTTTCTGAGTACAACTTGATGATGAGTTCTTTGTATTCAGAGAATGTTGCTCACCAACTGTCCCATCTCGACCTTTTCCCTGTGTTCTCTGCCCTTAGGACCAATTCTTCTCTGACAAGGCTTGCCTGATAATCAGAGCAGACAGTGGCACTTTGCCATACACACACATTGCAGACCCTCAAGTAAAGATGCATTGAAACTGCATAATAGGAAAGCGGCTATTCTTGGCTAAACTAAAAGCAGAACTAGTCTGAAGTACAGTAAAGAGGATTTTCTGCAATGTAATGACATGTTAATTTCATGCAGGTACGACTCCTCTAAAATCAGATTTCTCCATAGAGATACAGGTGTGCCCCCCCAGCTCCTATTTCTTTCTTTCTTTCTTTCTTTCTTTCTTTCTTTCTTTCTTTCTTTCTTTCTTTCTTTCTTTATTTATTTATTTATTTATTTATTTATTTATTTATTTAATATCCCGCCCTTCCTCCCAGCAGGAGCCCAGGACGGCAAACAGAAGCACTAAAAACACATCAAAACAACATAAAACAGACCCTAAAATACACCAAAACAAAACAACTTTAAAAACATTTTTTTAAAAAAAGCTTTACTTGCTATTGGTTTGTAAATAAAGCACAGACAGAAAATGCTATAATGATGACTAATCTTTGAATGTTCTATATACCCTAGGAAATAAGTGTGTTCTTCAAACTTCCAGAAAAGATTTAAAGTAGCCTTGAAGCCTTAAGATGCTTCTATAAAATATTGATGTCCCATGTAATCACTGGAAAGATTTTGGCCTACATTTCTATTGCATTGGATTACATTATAAAGCATGACCTGACTAAGATAGAACTGTGACTGCTTATGTGACATGCTACTCAACAAAATTAGTCATGGCATAGTGCAAAGAGGGTAAAGATAACAAGGCATTTAAGAATCACTTTAGTTTGTCCATAACAGAATTAACTAATAAGAGGTTTCTCTTTTGCTTTGCTTTAGAGCAGTAGTGGCAAACCTTTGGCACACAAGCCAAATTGGACCTGGCAGGGGTCTAGCCTGAGAAACTATATGCATTGAAATCAAGTTTATCTGCACAAGGAACACTTCACCTGATGTGATGGTGATGTCAGCTGATTGGCCAGTGCGGGACATCAGGATATGGTCCACTGGCCAGATCAAGTTCCCCACCCCTTCTTTAGAGGTAAACGTTTTTAGAGGGACTTTTGAAAATGGACCAATGTTTCACTGACCATTCTGAAGTGTGATGTAGATAGAGAGGAATTATTCACTGTCTGTCACAACAGATGAAGATACTTTCACCACATATTTATTCTACATGTGCATGTGGTAAGTAGAACTATACCACCTGGACCCACCTCCAAAACTGTACATTCTACTACCAACAAGCTCATTCAGTGGGACACGTACATGGTACCCTAACTCTCCCCCTCCCCTTATGTAGAGTAAATATGTGGGAATAATGCCTGGAAGAAGCTACAGACACAGAATTATATATAGCACAAACAGTGAACTTGGATAATAAAGACATTCTAAACAAGCAGATGTGGAGGAATCATGTCAAAAACAAATCTATTTCAGAGCTTCCTTGAATTTTAAAGGAGTGTACTACTGACTGTAAAGAGTTAACTGAATATAAACTGTCTTGATGTTTCTATATTAGGTATCAACAGGAAATTGACAGATGGCTGACTATTTAACTGTCACATGAAACAAAGGTAGTTCTAGGAGCAAAGTTCTGCCTTTTTGTACAGACCCAGGGGGTTGAAACACTGGTGGGATTTTATCGGTCAAGTCAGTGGACATTCCACCGCATCCCACTGGGCCAGAGTAGTGGCCTGTTGAGGGGGAAGAATGCTACCCAAAGTTGACATTTTGCCTCTATTTTCTCCCAAAAAGGGAACAGTGTGCAACCTTGCATCGGTAGCAATCTCAGTAAGGGGTCAGGATTGCAGCTCGAGATTGATAAGGAGATAGTCAGGAAATACCGAGTTAACCTAAATGAGTTCAAATTTCCAGGGCCTGATGAACTGCATCCCAGAGTATTGAAGGAACTTGCGGATGTACTCACGGAACCTCTTGCCATCATCTTTGAGAAATCATGGAGAACGGGAGAGGTGCCGGAGGATTGGAGACGGACAAACGTTGTCCCGCTCTTTAAAAAGGGTAAAAAAGAAGATCCGGGGAATTACAGGCCCGTCAGTCTGACTTCAATACCGGGAAAGATATTAGAACGGATAATAAAAGAGTCCATTGGCAACTAACTAGATGACAATGCTGTGATTAGAAGGAGCCAGCATGGGTTTGTCAAGAAAAAATCCTGTCAAACTAATCTCATCTCTTTTTTTGATCGGGTCACTAGCTTAGTAGATGGCGGAAATGCTGTAGATGTCATCTATCTAGATTTCAGCAAGGCGTTTGAGAAAGTCCCCCACGACCTTTTGATTAGCAAACTCGTCAAATGCGGACTAGATGGAAATACTGTCAGGTGGATTCACAACTGGTTGGAAAACCGTACTCGTTGGTGGCTCTGCTTCGGACTGGAAGGAGGTCTCGAGTGGAGTGCCACAGGGTTCTGTCCTGGGGCCGATACTCTTCAACATTTTTATCAATGACTTAGATGATGGAGTGGAGGGAAGCCTTATGAAGTTTGTGGATGATACGAAACTGGGAGGGATAGCTAACACAATGGAAGACAGGAATAAAATCCAAAGGGACCTGGGTAGACTAGAAAATTGGGCTGAAATTAATAAAATGACATTCAATAAAGACAAATGCAGGATTCTGCATTTAGGCCACAAAAACAAAATGCACGGGTACAGGATGGGAAATACCCGGCTTAGCAGTAGTGCGTGTGAGAAGGACCTTGGAATTGTAGTGGATTGCAAGTTGAACATGACCCAGCAGTGTGATGCTGCGGCAAAAAAGGCAAACGCGGTTTTGGGCTGCATAAACACAGCTATAGTTTCCAGGTCGAGGGAAGTAATAGTCCCACTATATTCCACATTAGTCAGGCCTCATCTGGAATACTGCGTTCAGTTCTGGGCGCCTCATTTTAAGAGAGATATAGACAAGTTAGAGCGGGTTCAGAAGAGAGTGACGGGGATGATAGCCGGTATGGAGAACAAGTCTTATGAGGAAAGGTTGAAGGAACTTGGCATGTTCAGTCTGATGAAGAGAAGGCTGAGGGGTGACATGATTGCACTCTTTAAGTACCTGAAGGGCTGTCACATAGAGGAGGGTACAGATTTGTTCACTGCTGCCCCAGAGGGTAGGACTAGGTCTAATGGTTTTAAGTTGCAGGAGCGTAGATTCAGATTGGACATTAGAAGGAACTTCTTGACAGTAAGGGCAGTTCGGCAATGGAACCGACTGCCTAGGGAGGTGGTGGGATCCCCTTCGCTGGATGTGTTCAAGCAGAGGCTGGACAGCTATCTGCGGGAGATGCTCTAGCTGTGGATTTCCTGCTGTGAGCAGGGGGTTGGACTCAATGGCCTACAAGGCCCCTTCCAACTCTATGATTCTATGACATGATTGGCTAGAGGCAGAGACTCTGGCTGGAAAAAAAAAGGCACTCTCAAACCACAATTGAGGCCAGCAGGCAGATCAAGCTGAAGAAGTCTGTCAGTGTGTGTGAGGAAGAGGACAGAAGCAGAAGCAACAGTAGAGCTGGAAACTGGAACCAGGCAGAGAACATCTAGACTTAGAGGCTGTTTGTTCATCATTTATCCCCAACACCCCAGCCTCATTTGAGTATAGTCTGTTGAAGAAAGTGGCCCAGTAGTTTTATGTCAATATATAGATTATGCACAATGCATTGACATCTGCTATTAATAAGCTGATTATCTGGTATGTAAATAAGTCTGAAAACCATTGAAAATTGTAGCCTACATTTGATGAAAAATATACTGAGGCAGAACTGATGGGCTTATTCACAGACTGAATGCTGTTGGAAGAAAAATGGGAACACAGAAGTTCTATCTGTGAACAGCTGAGCTGCGTCTTATCAAGACCAGCTGGTGACACTTTGCTGCCTAGGGCAAAGGACAAGTTACCCCCACTCAACAAACAACCACAACCACAGACACTCATTGGACTGTCAGTTGAATCTTACATTCAGCACTGATGATGGGACAAGAAGCTAAGCTTAGGGGATACAGGGCAGGGCATGCAGCAGACGTTGTAGTTATCCAACACATTGCCATGCTCCCTGCCTGTCCTGCCCAAGCCTGTTGAAGTCAGATGTAGACACAAAGGTTTGCTTTTCTTTCATAGGTTGAATGGAAAAATTTCAGTTCAGAGCACTTCATGAATCAGCTTAAAAGTCACACTGGATTCAGAATCTCTGCACTGTGCATCTAGGCATGATTACACAAAGCTAAGACATTGTCGCAGCAATTAGACATGCCCCCTTTACATGGACTGCCTTCAAGTCGATCCCGACTTATGGCTACCCTATGAATAGGGTTTTCATGGTAAGTGGTATTCAGAGGAGGTTTACCATTGCCTCCTGCTGAGGCTAGTCCTCCCCAGCTGGCTAGAGCCTGCTCAGCTTGCCACAGCTGCACAAGCCACCCTCTGCCTTGTCCGCAACTGCCAGCTGGGGGGCAACTGGGCTCCTTGGGTCTATGCAGCTTGCCCACGGCTGCACAGGTGGCAGGGCACATAACCCCAGAGCCACTCACTGTGGGGGTGATCTTCAGCTGGCCCTTGACACCCAGGAGACACGAGCGGGGATCTGTTAGTAAGTGTAGGTAGGCTCATTTCACTTGCATGAGGAAGGCATCACGGAATGGGAGAGCACACGTATGTGAGCACTCCTCTTTAGTGGGAAAGTGGGAACCTTTTGAGCCTGCCAGCACAGTTGCCTATGTGCCCAAGGTGATGGCAGTGGAGACACTTCTGTGAGGTCCTCCTCCTTGGGAGCAAGCATGCACAGCAGCGGTGTGAGTAAAGGATGTGGTGAAGAGAAGGGCAGCCTCCTGATCAGGCAGCATCTCGTCAGTTGTAACTGCAGCTACAGAAACGGAGTTGTCACTGTCAACAGCACTGAAGCCTTCAGCCTCAACACCCTCTGCAAGTCACCAGGACCCTCTCCCAAGTCCCATTCTGTCTCCTCCTCTTCTTCATCGCTCCAAGACTGTTTCACAGGACTCATGACACTGCTCCCATCACTGTGCCACCTTACTTTGCTTAATGGTAGGGCCTACCCTAAGTTCAATGTCTCTCATTTTAGCTCTAACAAGAACTGCTTTGTTTTGGTTCTTGTCAACTTACTTGACAAAGTTGAAACAATTTGGTTTTAATCAACAATGGAGCAATTGGTTTGTTAGATTGCTCTACGGTCTTTGCCTTAGGCTGTCACTAAAATGAAACTTCAGAAATGTGTATGGCAGCAAATTGACCTCATCAGTCTATATAAAAAGGGCTCCTGCCAAATTTAAGTTGGATTCTCCAATTTTTCAAGCTTTGCTGTACCAGGACTTTAAAAATATGAAGATAGCACTGAGCCATGCCTTCTGTTCACAGCATACAGGCTAGTAGTAAATTAAAACAAAGCTGTACAAATGGGAAGCAGGTAAAAACATGCCTTAAACTAATTTCTGCTCTGCAAAAACTATGCTACACATACTCCCACTTAGACTGAGTACATACTTGTTTGTAGTGCAAAAATGTAGTTTTTCTCAATAAAGAATCTGTCATGCTTATCCTCAACACACTGCTTTCAGTCTTGATTGTAGGTAGATCCTGATAACCAGACATGTGGGTGTGGTTACTTGATATGTGTTTGAAAACCCACCCCTTGTGATCTTGGTATATGTCCACCCATATGATTGGGCAAGTGTGGATATACCCAATTGCTGGGGCTATCTACACCTGTTTTCTAATGGGTACACTGTGGCGTAGTGCAGAATTGGTCTGCCATGAATTTTAATTTCAGAATGAAAGCAGTTCGTCAAGAAGTGCTTGTCAGAGCAAAAAATATGCAGTAGACCTAGATTGTGTCTAGAAATACCTAATCTGTATATGTGACCAGGTGGGGGGGGGAAGCACTCAGTTTCCATTGATTCTAGAATCAAATGTTGTGTGTACACAGCTTTAGTCATTTCATAACCAAGTCACTCAGACCTCTCAATGGCTTTACATTTCTTCCAGCTTCAGGAGATTCACAGCTGTTTTTAACAATGTTATTTAAGCCTGACTAGAGAAAATCTTCAAGGAAAGACATACCACAGGAACAACAGTGGTACTTACAAGCCTGTTTTAGCCTACATATCTATAGGAATAAATTCTGGTAACATTAGTATGGATACCATACTAATGATAAAAGAATTTGTGTGAATTCATATTCATTAGCTGCCCTGTAATTTAAACAGTTTCTTTCATCTCCTGATGTGTTGGATCTCATTAGATAAGGGACAGATAGAGTGATGAACAGCTGCTCTAAATAATAGCTGCTGATTTTGTTGTTGCTGCTGCTTCTGTCAGATTTCAGGGTTGTTAGTTGTTGTTTGGCAAGTCCACAAATATTATATAAAGACATCTTCAATTTTTCACCTGCCTCCCATAAAAGCATTTCTCAATTCTGGTTGAAATTCAGATGTGGTCTTGGTCACTTTTTGTAAGAATAAGCTACAAATGAAAAAAAAACACCACACTTTCCCCAGCAACTTTCAAAAACAGTTGATGCACATTGTACTACAGGGAGCCATAGAAGTAATGTAAACAATCCATCTTGCTCTTCCCCAAAATATCACAATACACAATGATACCATAATAAGCTACCATATTGCTGTACTAATATACCAGGTGCAAACCACCCACTGTAGGCTCTCAGTTTAATTCTAGGAAGGGGGGAGTTTTCATTAGTCAACAGAAAACTCCAGAGATTTGCAGTCAGACTGTGTGTATACGAAAAATGAACACAGTCTAAAAAGCAAATTATCTAGTGACTCTCCCAGATAGTTTGAGTTTTGTATTGTTTGCACATAAATGGCATCTAGGGGCCAGAGCCACACTATACAGGATGCCATATAGTTAATTAAAAGATGGTCTGTTTTTAGTGATGAGCAAATTCCCCTTAGTTTGTCAGAATCAGCTTGGTATAAGATTTCTTAGCAAGAGCTTGGGAAAAGCTCATATGATTCCTCTTCTGGCTTGTAAAGTTGGTGCATGTTCCTTGATAACACTTTTATTGTCCCTCCTGAGATGCATTTGGGAATCCGACCACCACTCCCACCCTAAACAAAAAAGACAACAGGGGACAAGAGAAGGTTTTCAGTCTGAATGGGAGGAACAGCAAACACGCATTTTCAAGAAACAATCAAGAGAATTGACCCAAATCGTACACTTGAGATGAAACAGTCTCTCTCTTTTTTAAGTTTTCTTCACTTGAATTATTGCCAAGAAGTACTTGCATTTGCAGTCAGTTTTAAACTGTACTTCAAAATGTCAGCAAGGTTTTATCCAATTTCTGAACCTCAGTCACCCAGCTGAGACAGAGCTAAGTAAAAGTTCTCCAATTCTAATTTTAAACCTCCATTTAAACTGTGGTGGTTACAGGACAGATGACTATGCCCTTTCCTCCTTGCTGCTCCTATGCCTAGAAGCCCATCTTAGATTTACTTGATACTGTTCCTGTTCCTTCAAATCATTCCTCAGAACCAACATTTTCCATATCTACTAAGTCCAGTTCAACTTATTCCCAGGAAACTATCTATAAGATTGGGCTTTAAGTCTGGGTGGTATCTCCAGACCAGGAGGACAACAATAGCTTCCTAAAGGATCACCTAAGAGGTAGTTAATACACATTGGCTGCAATCCAATACAAACTTACCTGGGAGTAAGTCCCACTGAACCCAATGGAGCTTACTTCTGAGTAGACAAGCATTGGATTGCAGCCTCTGGTATTTGGTAAGTAGGATAGTTGATTAGAGTCTTAGGCTGCAGATCAGCTGATCAATATAGTTGTGGTCTTAGCTTATCCTGTATACATATATCTTACGTTTTTATTCTAGGATACAAGCGAAAACAAAATTATTTCACCAGCATTCTAAGGCTGTACTTTTTGAAAACTGTATGCCCATCTAACATCCTACCAAATCTTGAGTTAAAATATAAGACAAAGGAAACACAAGCCAAAGAATGGAAGATAACCTCCTGTCTATCCTCCTGAAAAATTACAATAATAAAACCAACAAAGGCTGTTCTTTCTCTCTGTGTGTTTTGACTACACTGTATTCATTTGCATTGTCAGCCTAAGTATTTCATATGGCAAGGATGTGGTATTCATTTGGCTACATGTTCATCTAGCATGTTATACTCTTCCTCCCCTTAAATATTAGGCAGGCGCCAACTCTGTTATCTTTTCAGCACCTTTTGAAGACTTTCCTCTTTCAACAAGCCTTTTGAGACCTTATCCTAGTCTGTGTCTGCGTTGGAATTGCTTTTTAAAAAATTATTTAACAATATGTTTTCTAACCCTTCTTTAAAGATGTCTTTAAAGCTTTTTTAAAAAATGTTTTTAAAGTTGTTTTGTTTTAATGTATTTTAAGGTCTGTTTTTATGATGTTTTGATGTGTTTTTAGTGCTTTTCTTTGCTGCCTTGGGCTCCTGCTGGGAGGAAGGGTGGGATATAGATCAAATAATTAATAAATAAAAATAAAACATGGTTGAGGACATCATGAGTTTTAATACACAAAACTACACTCAAAATATAAATGTGGGGGAAATTATTTATCAATTGGGCTTTCCAACCTGCTGCTCCCATTGTAACATACTTGTCCTGTGGAAAGCCTTTCCTGGTATTTGGGAAACAGGAAAGCTCTGGGCTGTGATTTTTGTGGGTTTTCAGTGGAAATGTTTGTAGCTCAGTATCAAAAACTGATCATCAATATCTTTTTATGATCTATGTCACAATATTTAGCTTTCGGATAGCACTTTAATGCCAGGCCCAGCCTCCAAGAGTTCTTCTGTATCTTTAAAAGTTGTGCAGTGGGAAGGGAGAATTCCACCTTGTGGTTTTTCCCATTACAGTGTTGCAAGAACACCTGCACTTGGCTGACCTTCTCTTCTCCTACAGCATCAGTCTCAGGCCCTGAACCTGGCAACCCTAGTTATGATTGTACGAGGAATGTAATCAAACTTAACTTTGTAAAAATTAACAATGTAAACAGTCATTGCCTAACTCTAGCTTCTGACAGAACTCATGCTTTTTTAAGCAGTCCTAACTCCACTTACCTGTGAGTAAGCCCCATTGAACTAAGTGACACTTACTGCTGAGTAGGCATTTCTAGAATTACAGTGCAAGCCCTCAGAATCTCTCCCCCTTTCTGTCTCTTCACTAGCTTTCTGATTACTGCTTCCTTCTGCCCATCTCTCAAAGATAGCAGTTTTCACTTGTCTAAGCCCACAAAAAGCTTGAACTCCATTTAAGTTTGTAAAACAAACTTATTTTTTAAACATCAACAGTTTAAACAGTCCATTCCTAGCTCTAGTTTCCTGACAAGTCTCTCTCACATTTTTTAGGTACTCCATTTACTTGGGAGTAAGCCCCACTGAACTCAGTAGGATTTACTTCTGAGTAGACATTTTTTCTCCTTCCTTCCCTCAAGCTCATTGCTAGCACAGATGCTCCATTTACCTGGGAGTAAGCCCCACTGAACTCAGTGGGATTTACTTCTGAGTAGGCATTTTTAAAATGCAAATGTGAATCCTCCAAAGTTCTCTCCTCTCCCCCATTTTTTCCTCCATCCTTCCCTCAAACTCACTCATTGCCAGCACACAGAAGCACTGCATCCAATGGGACTTACTTCTGAGTAGACTTTTTAAAAATTGCAGTGTGAGCCCTTCAAAGTCCCCCCCCATTTTTGCCTCTTTCCTTCCCTCAAGTTCACCTGTTGCCAGCACACAGAAGCTCTGCTTCAGGCTGGTCTCCTGTCCCTCTTTCTTGCCCTTACCTTATTCCTCTTTCCCACTCTGCTCCGTGGCTCCAGCAACTGACTTTTCTTTGAGCTGATTCCTGATTGATGGCAGCTGCTGCAACTGCTCCTGCTCCTAGAACAAAGCTTCATGCTCTCCCTGGGAAGGCAACCTAATTGCTCATGATCAGCTGCATGTGGACAGCATGCAGGGATAATCAACATGTGAAGGAAAGACCTCTTTCTTCAGGGGACTGGTACACGTGGTGATTTTTCAAATTACCACATGCAGACTCTTTCTCCAGAGCAGCTGAACCCAGGTACAGGGGGCTTCTACCTGGGTACAGAGTAACATGTGAATACCCCCAGGGATTTAACATTTTCCTGGAACTCTAGATTTGTATCCCTCATTCCATCTTTTGGAAGTATAAGAGCAAATTCAGCCTTTCATATGTTGGTCTATGACACTCATAGACTTCAAATACATGCCACCAATGTGCTGTCATCTATGTACTGGTAACCTCCAGACTGGGTTACTGCAGACTAGACTATTGCATTCTATCAGGAGCTGCACCAGAGGTTGGCCCAGAAACAAAATGCAGTGGCCTGACTGCTAACTGGATCAGAAATTTTTGGGTTGCCAGGTCCACTGCCTGAGACTGATCCTGTACCTTTAGGAGAAAAGAAGGTCAGCCAAGTGCAGGTGTCCTTGCAACTCTGTAATGAGAAAAACCACAAGGTGGAATTCTCCCTCCCCCCTCCACAACTTTTAAAGATACAGAAGACCTCTTGGAGGCTGGGCCTGGCAACCAAGAGGTCTTCTGTATCTTTAGAAGTTGTGCAGCGGGAAGGGAGAAGTCCACTTTGTGGTTTTTCTCATTACAGAGTTGCAAGGACACCTGCACTTGGCTGACTTTCTCTTCTCCTAAAGATACAGGATCGGTCTCAGGCCAAGAACCTGGCAACCCTAGAATATTGACATCATATGCTATTGCTGAAAGACTTGTACTGACTGCCAATTTGCTACAGGAAGCTAAGTTCAAGGTGCTGGTACTGGTGTACAAAACCAGTGTAGGACCAGCATACCTAAAAAATTGTTTCATCCCTTATTTACCTAATTGATCTCTGCTCTCTACAGGAGGAGGTCTTCTGCAGATACCATCTCATCAGGCAGGATGGAAGGATCTGTCAATTTCGGGTCTCTCTGCTTCTCATTTTTCCAATCTTAAATTCAGTTCTCCACATTTCTGCAGCAATTTGTGATATTTTAAAGAAAATCATCATGAAATTTCATCAGCATTTTACTGTAGCTTTCTACTAATGAACACATTTTTGTATGCAGTTTTTACACATGTACACATTTTTGGAAGTAATTTCCCCTAATTTCACATGGTTTTGTATATTATTTTCGCTATTTATTTTATACACACTTTCCCCAGTATATGCATTTTTGTAAACACTGGTTGGTTTGAGAACTGTATCACAAAATTCGTAAAAGTGCAAATTTTGAAGGATTACTGTGTCAGTTTTCACTGTTTCAGAAAGTAAAAATTGGATAGATTTACCTTTATATTTCAAACTGAATCAAATTTCTCCCCCTTCCCTGCTCATCAGGAGTTCTTCTCCACATGGTGTTGGAATAGGTCCTTTAGTGTGGTGGCACCTACTCTTTAGAACTCCCTCCCATTACATATCAGGGAGGTGCCATATATATTATATGTTTGGCCCCTAATGAAGACCTGCCTTTTTCAACAAACCTTTTAATTAGAAATTTTTACTTCTACAATTCAGATCCCAGTCTGTATCTGAATTGGACTTGAAATTGTTTTTAATATATGTTTTTTATTGTTTATGCCTTTTATTGTTAAATCACTTTGGGATGTTTTATGGGAAGTGATTCATAAATGAAACAAATGTCAACAACGATCTACTCTACTTTTGCCAGCACAAAAAAGATTATTTGATTTAAAAAAAAAAAAAAAATGTTTGCACAATGTTTATCTAAACGATGTTTGACATTGCATCTTGTGAATTTTGGATATGGGTCCAGTAAACAGCACTAAATTTATTTATTTTATTTATAAAAATATTTGTATACTGCTGTTTCATTTAAAATAACAAAGCAGTTTACAGCACATTAGAAATAGAATTTAAAAAATTAGAAGTACAATAAAAACAAAGGTCAACTGTCACGAAAAAAGCATCTTAATTGCCTGCAGAAGCCTGGCAGAACAGAAAGGTTTTCAGCAGGCACTTAAAAGTTAAAACAGAAGGTAAATGTAGTAGAGGGTTGCCAGGCTCAGGGCCTGAGACTGATCCTGTATCTTTAGGAGAGGAGAAAGTCAGCTAAGTGCAGGTGTTCTTGCAACACTGTAATGGGAAAAACCACAAAGTGGACTTCTCCCTTCCCGCTGCACAACTTTTAAAGATACAGAAGACCTCTTGGTTGCCAGGCCCAGCCTCCAAGAGGTCTTCTGTATCTTTAAAAGTTGTGCAAGGGGAAGGGAGAATTCCACCTTGTGGTTTTTCCCATTACAGTGTTGCAAGAACACCTGCACTTGGCTGACTTTCTCTTCTCCTAAAGATATAGGATCAGTCTCAGGCCCTGAACCTGGCAACCCTAATGTAGTATATACAAAAATTCATGAATATATTACGTTCAAATGTTGGATATCATCCCAAGAAATATAAGGATGAAGTCAGATGTACCTACCTCCAGAAGTGAGTATAGTTTTTTTTATGCTAGGAGAACAAGCTCTTGTCACTCTTCTTCTTCCACCTGAGACACATGAAACTGATCATGAGCTTTCTCTGGGCCCCTTTTTCCCAGTTGCCTGGCATGTTTGTTTATTTCAGTGTTCAGCTGAACCTTTTATAAACCAATCGTTAAAAAGAAAACCTTCATGACTGACAGATGGGCTATCCAATCAATATCTTGCAAAGCCAAATGGAGAGGTTGTCTCATGATTGATATAAGGGTCAGCCAATCAGCTCTCTGAGATCAATTAAGTGTGGAATCGTGGATGTTTAATGCCAGTCAGGGAAAAGTGTGCATCCACAATAGACTCATTGCTCAAGCTAAATGTCTTCACTCTAAGTACCTGGCAGCCCAATTCTATGTTTGTTTACTGAATAGCCCCACTAAATTCAGTGGGATTTACTCAAGTATACACATAGATTTTTAAACTTAAAACTGCAATCCCATGCCCTTTTGGGAATCAGTCCAATTAAAATCAGTAGGATTTATTCTGAGCAACAACATGCATCAGATGGGATGTAAAAGCATAAGTGCGTCTTCAGTCTCATTAATTTTCTTAGCTTTTAAGCATGTGTAACTTGATCAATTCTTGGATTCTCTTTTAGGAGCACTGTGAAATCTGCAAAATGTGAGCTTTAAGTCAGCCCCCATATACAGTACTTTCATCTGCTGGTGATACTGCCATCTGCTCACATTTGCTGGAAGGGAAAGGCACTTTGTTCATTCCGCAACCCATTTTCAGATATATACTATGGGCAGGAGAAAGACATAAAAGAAAAGGTAAAACTATAACATTGCTATATTCAACAAGGTTCTAGATTCTTAAAATATGATGCAACCTACCACAGAACTGTAAAAATAAATATGTGAGTAGGGATGTTGGTGTTGGGAGTTCTAGGAATAAGGAGCCGCAAAATAAAATGGCTAGAGTAGTTTAAGAAAGCGGGAGACCTTTTGACAGTTGTAAATATATTATTATTTATAGTTGCAGGAACAAAGGTCAAGGGGACATAAGGGAGATGATAGACTGGATAGAGTAAACTCAACAAGAACTTTGAAAGTAGGCATAATTTGAAACTGAAGAGGAAGTCATGCCAAAAGAAATTAATTATTTTGGATGTGGAGTTTTGGTTTTTTTTAAAAAAAGAGAACTAATTTTTTATAGAATAAATTAACATTTAAAAGGGAATTGTTTGTCCTGGGGGGGAAATGCTAATTATACACGGCTTCACAGTTGGTTCTAAATGTGCTTTCTAATGGATGTGAGTGGGCATCTGAATAAGAGTTTGTTGTATCCACAGTTAAATCAAATCTGAATGGCAAGGAAATAACTTACATCTCTACATTTTACAGAACTGCAAATCATTTTTTAAAAATAAATCAAAGTAAATGTATATTTACCACTGAGAAAGTAACGTTTCCCAGGCAAAATGACCAACTAGAACTTCAAGACATGGAATAAATGAAACACTTTCTGTGGGAAACATCATGGAGGTCAATATACTCTTTAAAAAGAACCAACTTCCTTTTTTACCACTCTCCATGCTCATTGAGTAAATATTAGGGATGCTCATCAGCTCTATGTGGAAACTGGGGCGATTCAGGTCAGACTCTCACATTCCCGAGTTGGATCATACTGTTAACAAGGCATGTTACAGTGAATCAGGGAATCCCCAATCTTATGAGTAGCTCTGCTGCATCAGTATTTCCAAGCCACTCTAAAGAACCAATCCACACAATTCAAGGTTGAAGGGGTAAGGGCAGAATTTTCACATCCCTATCTGGGATATGCATATCTCCCCTCTTTGGATGAAACTTCTTCCTCAGTGCTTCCTTCAAATAACTGAAGGGGGGCATGGGGGATATATATATTTCCTTTTTACATTCAGGGTTTTACTTTGAATACACTCTTCCATTTTTATATATTTATCTATTCATTTTGCTTTTCATTCCCTTAATACAGTCAAGTTATGTATTTATGTTCCTGACTAAACCAAGGGCACCAGGAAAACAATTATAAATGTAGTTCAAGAATCAAATCTACCAGAATGGTCAGTCATCATAAAATTATAATGCAATCCAAACATTTTTTCCACAGTGAAGGAAAACCTTGGGCTGTCCAGTTCAAGCAACTGCAATTTTTGTTATACATTCTTGTGAGCCCTATGAGACTTGAGAGAAGGGAGAAGGAAATTTATTATGGGCTGTAGAAGGTGTGTGAAAGAATGGATGTGCATAATTCAGAAATGCAGCAGTAGCAAAAAGGCAGAAGCCGAGCACAGTAGTTGAAGTTTATGGTCCAGCGTAACCACTTGGGAAGATTATTCACAGAATAGAGCAAAAGTACAGAAATAAATATTTAACATCATCTTATATAACATCACTAAAGATTTATGTGGTTGAGAAGCAGTTTTTCTTACTATTCAATGGGAGAAAAAACATTTAAATTGTTTCATTTCCAAACATAGGAAGGACATCTAATTATGGCAATGCATTCACACATCAGCAGTTCTGCTAGTGTAGGGCAACAGCTAAATCCAGTAGGTAGCAACCACTAGCACAAATGCTATTATTATACTTTGTGACAGTTAAGCTTTGTGTGCTACTCTTCTTATGCTACTGATTGCACAACTGGCTGGACAACAATCTCAACACTCGGACTTCTTCTGCTGACATTATTTATTCATTTAACAAATTTCATAACATAAAGCCATCAAAGTGGTGTACAAGATCCATGATGCTGGATTTCATCCATAAAGTGGGTCTGACCTGCCTCCCAGTCACCAACCCTTTTCTGCTTTTCTAAGCAGGATAAAAAAAAATAAGAATCCTCTATGCCTGCTACACTGAGGACAGAACATTCATTTCAAGATGAGGCCTTCCATGCCTTGCATCAAAGCCCTCAACCATCTATTCCTGGCTGGGCTTCTAGTGAACAGCCTATACTCAGCAGAAGCAGAGATTGTATTACCTGGGTGCTCTTGCTCTGTTTGCTCTCGGATGGCCTGTGCCAGGTACCAGTGTACTTCTGTGGACCAAGCAATGGGTTTAGACATGGAAAGCCAACTTCAATCATAAAAGCTCACTGGGTGGCCCTTTAAAATTCATTATCTTTCAGTCCAAATAATTTAAAAGTATATCAAGAAATCTGTACATTTTAAAGAACTCTAAGGGGTTATAAAAATTATGGTTGAGCCAATGCTCCTCCATAAAGAAATGTTTTTCAATTTTTTAGTGGCAGGAGAAAGACTATGGTGGGGACTGAATTAGGAATTCGTAGGGATTTCATTCAGTCTGCATTTTTACATGAATTTACCTGATTCATACTTCCCAGATTAATGTTCAAATTGGAATGCAGTTTTTTAGGATGAAATTTATTTATTTATTTATTTATTAAATTTATATACCGCCCGACTAGCAATAGCTCTCTGGGCGGTGAACATAAAATAGCATAAAAATACAATGAATAACAAAATAATACTAAAATACAATCAACAATCCAATACAATAAACATTTTTAAAATTAAATCAGTGTAACTTAAAATGCTTCAGAGAATAGGAAGGTTTTGACCTGGCGCCGGAAGGAGAGCAGAGTCGGCGCCAGGCGTACTTCCTCAGGGAGACTGTTCCATAGTTTGGGGGCCACCACTGAGAAGGCCCTAGATCTTGTCATCACCCTCCGGGCCTCCCTGTGAGTTGGAACCCGGAGGAGGGCCTTCGTAGCAGAACGTAGTGCACGGGCCGGTTCATATCGGAAGAGGCGTTCCGCAAGGTATCATGGTCCCGCACCGTATAAGGCTTTATAGGTTAATACCAACACTTTGAATCTAGCCCGGAAACATATTGGCAACCAGTGCAAGCTGGCCAGAACAGGTGTTATATGCTCAGACCGCTTGGTCCTTGTCAGCAATCTGGCCGCCGCATTTTGCACTAGTTGTAGCTTCCGAACTGTCTTCAAAGGTAGCCCTACGTAAAGCGCATTACAGTAATCCAAACGTGAGGTTACCAGAGCATGTACCACTGATGTAAGGTCCTCTTTACTCAAATAGGGACGTAGCTGGGCTACCAACCGAAGTTGGTAAAACGCATTCCTAACCACCGAGGCTACTTGAGCCTCAAGTGAGAGGGAAGAGTCTAAAAAGACTCCCAGACTACGAACCCGGTCCTTTAGGGGGAGTGTAACCCCGTCCAGGACAGGGTATATATCCACCATCCGATCAGAGAACCCATCCACCAACAGCATCTCAGTCTTGTCTGGATTGAGCTTCAGTTTGTTAACTCTCATCCAGTCCATTGTCGAGGCCAGGCAACGGTTCAGCAAATCAACAGCCTCACCTGAAGAAGATGAAAAGGAGAAGTAGAGCTGCGTGTCATCAGCATACTGATGACAACGCACTCCAAAACTCCTGATGACCTCTCCCAACGGCTTCATGTAGATATTAAAAAGCAGGGGGGACAAAACTGACCCCTGCGGGACCCCATATTGGAGAGCCCGTGGTGTCGAGCAATGTTCCCCAAGCACTACCTTCTGGAGACGACCCGCCAAGTAGGAGCGGAACCACTGCCAAGCAGTACTTCCAACTCCCAACTCCGTGAGCCTCTCCAGAAGGATACCATGGTCGATGGTATCAAAAGCCGCTGAGAGATCAAGGAGAATCAACAGAGTTACACTCCCTCTGTCTCTTTCCCGACATAGGTCATCGTACAGGGCGACCAAGGCTGTCTCAGTGCCAAAACCGGGCCTAAAACCCGATTGAAATGGATCTAGATAATCAGTTTCATTCAATAGCACCTGGAGCTGGCCAGCAACCACCCGTTCCAAGACCTTGCCCAGGAATGGAACATTCGCCACTGGCCTGTAGCTGTTAAAATTGTCTGGGTCCAAGGAAGGCTTTTTCAGGAGTGGTCTCACCACTGCCTCTTTCAGACAGCCCGGGACCACTCCCTCTCGTAAAGAGGCATTTATCACTTCCTTGGCCCAGCTACCTGTTCCATTCCTACTAGTTTTTATCAGCCAGGAGGGGCAAGGATCCAGTACCGAAGTGGTTGCACGTACCTGTCCAAGCACCTTGTCCACGTCCTCGAGTTGAACCAACTGAAGCTCATCCAACAAAACAGGACAAGACTGTGCTCCGGACATCTCACTAGGATCTACTGCTGTAACTTGACAGTCTAGGTCCTGGCGGATACATGAGATCTTATTCTGGAAGTGATCGGCAAACTGATTACAGCGGGCCTCCGATGATTCCACCGTGTCCGGAGGGTTTGAATGGAGAAGCCCCCGGACAACTCGAAAGAGCTCCGCTGGGCGGCAAAGAGATGATTTAATAGTGGCAGCAAAATGATGTTTTTTAGCTGCCTTCACTGCTCCTACATAGAGCTTAGTCGAAGCACTAACCAGCGCATAATTGTATCCGTCGGGAGTTCGTCTCCATTTCCGCTCAAGCCTCCTCCTATCTTGCTTCATCGCTCTCAGCTCCGGAGTATACCATGGAGCTGTATGAGCTCTACACAGGAGAGGGCGTGCAGGAGCAATCGTGTTTACAGCCCGGGTCATCTCCGTATTCCACAGAGCGACCAGGGCTTCAGCAGGAGCGCCAGTCCTATCAGCCGGAAAATCCCCCAGAGCCCTTTGAAAACCTTCAGGATCCATTAGTCTCCGGGGGCGGACCATTTTAATAGGTCCCCCACCCTTGCAGAGGGAAGAGGTTACTGAAAGTCTAAACTTCAGCAAGCAGTGGTCTGTCCATGACAAAGGGAGTGTTGTAAAACTCCCCACATCCAGATCACTTTCCCCATGCTCAGTAGCAAAAACAAGGTCTAGAGTGTGCCCCAATACATGTGTTGGACCACTAACATATTGAGACAGCCCCATGGCTGTCATGGAAGCCATGAAGTCCTGAGCCGCGCCAGACAAAGTGGTCTCGGCATGAATGTTGAAATCCCCCAGTACTATTAGTCTGGGGGACCTCAACAATATATCCGAGACCACTTCCGCCAGCTCAGTTAGGGAAGCCATTGGGCAGCAAGGTGGGCGGTACACCAAAAGGATTCCCAGCCTGTCCCTCTGGCCCAACACAAGGTGCAAACACTCCAGGCCAGTAACTGAATGAACATGGTGCTTGGTGAGTGAGATGGAACTCTTATAGACGACAGCAACCCCACCTCCCCGACCTTCAGATCTACCATGATGCTGAACCAAGTACCCCGGTGGGCAGAGCTGAGAGAGACCAAGTCCTCCCTGCTCACCCACCCAGGTCTCGGTTATACATGCCAGATCAGCTGCCTCATCCACAATCAAATCGTGGACGAGGGAGGTTTTATTATATACCGATCTGGCATTTAATAACAGCAACTGGAGATCTGAGAGTTGGCTGATAGGACTACCAACGACCTTGCGGGTGTGGGAAGGACCGGAACAAGGCACAGCCACAACATGTCTGGACCGCGTTCCCCTTACCTGGCACGTCCTTCTCACAGCGCCATACCTTCCTTTGCCCGTCACTACGGTAATTGGGGCCCCCTCAAGTCTCCCCGCCTGATGGATAAAACTCTCTCCGAAGCACATAATACAACTAAAATATACAACAATTAAACGTATAAAAACAGCCATATATACAGCCATATATACAGCATATAAACATACACACTCGCTCAGACATACATTCATATAATCAGGCACCCATTCATCTCAAATTGCATCAACACACCAACAAAAAAGTAAAAAAAAGAAAAAAGAAAGCAGCAGCACAGCAGCAGCCTCTCCTTCCCTTGGGGCGATGGTCTCTTCCTCCTGCAGGCCCTGGGTCTCCCAGGCCACCTCATCCAGCCAGCTTATGTATCCCTCCAAAGAGGGACAGGTGGTAAGAATCAGTCCTGGCTGGCTGGGTACCTGGGGCCTGGTCCTGCCAGGCAGAAGTCCCTCAGGGAAGGGTGGTGGAGGTGGTGGTCCCACAGTAGTAGCAGCAGCAGCAGCAGCGCAGCAGCAGCAGCAGCAGCAGCAGCGCAGCAGCAGCAGCAGCAGCAGCGCAGCAGCAGCAGCGCAGCAGCAGCGCAGCAGCAGCAGCGCAGCAGCAGCGCAGCAGCAGCGCAGCAGCAGCAGCGCAGCAGCAGCAGCGCAGCAGCAGCAGCAGCAGCAGCAGCAGCAGCGCAGCAGCAGCGCAGCAGCAGCGCAGCAGCAGCGCAGCAGCAGCGCAGCGCAGCGCAGCAGCAGCGCAGCGCAGCGCAGCAGCAGCAGCAGCGCAGCAGCAGCGCAGCAGCAGCGCAGCAGCAGCGCAGCAGCAGCGCAGCAGCAGCGCAGCAGCAGCGCAGCAGCAGCGCAGCAGCAGCGCAGCAGCAGCAGCCTCTCCTTCCCTTGGGCGATGGTTTCTTCCTCCTGCAGGCCCTGGGTCTCCCAGGCCACCTCAGCTAGCCAGCTTATGTATCCCTCCAAAGAGGGACAGGTGGTAAGAATCAGTCCTGGCTGGCTGGGTACCTGGGGCCTGGTCCTGCCAGGCAGAAGTCCCTCAGGGAAGGGTGGTGGAGATGGTGGTCCCACAGTAGCAGTAGCAGCAGTAGCAGCAGTAGCAGCAGCAGCAGCAGCAGCAGCACAGCAAGAGCAGCCTCTCCTTCCCTTGGGGCGATGGTTTCTTCCTCCTGCAGGCCCTGGGTCTGTACATAAATGCATGTTTTGTGAAAAAATGCATACAAAAGGGTGGACAAAAGAAAGCCCAATTAAGATATAGAGTGTGACAGTAAGCTGGGTGCTGGTTTTTATATAGGGCTGAGCCAAAATTCCCACCATTTTGTCATTCCATTTTCTGCTGGTGGTGCCATTTTTCTCACTCCAAAGGCCTCAAGAGTGACTCTATACGAAGGTCAATATTTTGTCTCAGAAGCCTCCCTCAAGCAATGCTATTGTCATGGCCCCGTCAGAGGACTCCTCTGATGAGGATGACTCAGGAGTAACAGCAGCAGACCCAGGAGCAGCAGACCCAGAAGGAGCCACGGAGGAAACTCCTGAGAATCCAGCTCCTTCTACCCCTCAGCTGCAGAGCACCTCAGATACAGCAGAGGCCCTGCAGCCAGACGCAGACAGTGAACAGGATACTCCCCCCTCACCTGCAGAACGTAGACAGCAGAAGGTCAGGCAGAAGAGAGGCCGGCCTGTCACCTTAAGGCCCAAATGCTGAGGGCTCACACCTGCTGTCAAACCTGCTCCTTATAAGGCATCTCTTGGGTTCAGCTGGTTGCTGACTGCAACATCAGGCGTGGCTTCGTGTATTCCTGATTTCTTTGCAACGTCTTTTAGACTGACCCCTTGGCAATTGATCCCAGACCTCTACTGACCTTGCTTCTGGACTTCGGACTCGGCAAGTAAGCTTCGGACAGGCCTGGCCTTTATCAGGTTTGCTCCTCATAGGCCTGGCAGATTTATGACCAGACTGCCGGCTAAGGACTTTCTTCCCCTGCCAACGACCCAGGCATTTCCAGCCCCCACCGGCACTGCTGACTCAGTGCAGAGCTGACAGCTATGTCATTCTGTATCATCAATGATACAGGTGCCAGCTATCAGCAACAGTTTCTCTGGGGTTAAGTGGTGAGTTCCATTCTTCCCTCAATTTCACCTTTCCACAATTTGTCAAGGGGATTCAGTGGATGAATACATGGTTTGTGTAAGTTTTGCATGTTCATTCATAAGTTTATTATCTTCTATTCTCTCCTGGCCTCGTACTGGGCAGAAGGGTGGGATATAAATCTAATAAATAAATAAATATTTTTTGCATCAATCTGTGCATTTTTAAATGCATTGCAGACTTCAGCAAGATTCTCAGCTCTAGCTGGTATTGAAGCTCCATCTAGCCCCCTAGGCCTGCACTGGAAATCTATCATGTGTTAGGATGCTGGATCAAACTGGTCTATTATAGCTGTTTATAGTTTCAGTTTCATCATCATGGCAGTGGTGGATACTAACATGCAGCTGTGTGGGGTTGGAGTGATAGTCATATAAATAATTCAAGAAGCCCTTTTGTAACAATAAAATTTGTTTAAAATGATGGAATCAATTTTAAAAGCTACAACAACAAACTTAGCTTGTCTCTTTCCTTTTGCTTCTGTTTTAATTCTTGCTGCTGAAGTTTGAACACATATTTTAATCTCTTCAGTTGTCAGAGTTATTCACACAGCTACTAGAAGTACTACTGTTTTATTTTTGCTTATAAAGAAAGCTTTGATTATAAAAATTCTAATACAATCCTGCAAAAAAGGGGGGCAAGCTATTAGGGGGAACACACTTTGCCCACCCCAAAAGGGATCATGAAATGTCCAGGGATTGCTGAGCAGCTTCATTAAATACTCAAAACAAGTTGACCCTAGTTCCTTCTCATTCTTATTTTGTCTCTACTCAAGTTTATTTTTTTCTCTTTATTTTGTTCCCACAAAGGTAACTGATTCTTTGTTTTATGGGAGAAATGTGCTAATGTGCATGAAGGCATATACTACAGCTCAGCACTTGATCTCTGTATGAAATCTAAAGAGAATCATTTGAAAAGTCATCTAACATACAATCTTCATAAGCATAATACTTAAGGCATAGAGCCACGATGGGGAACATATCCCCCCCCATATTATTTGAGTCCAACTCCCATCAGCCCCAATGGTCAGGAGGGCCACAGTTTTACCATCACCTGGAGGACCACAAGTTCACCAGCCCTGGTGCAGAGGGAACTTTTCAACATTTCAGAAATCTAAATTATGTTGGCTATAATTAAAATCTGATGGAATCTGATGAGTCAATTATCTTGGCCCATATACTGTGAAGCTTATTTTTATTAATATTTTATATTATTTTGGTGGATACTATTGATTTATTATTGATTGTTGATAGTTGTATTATTTTTCAAGTTTTGTATTTTTCCCTGTAATTTGCCTAGAAGAGATGACTAATAAATTCAAACAACAATAAAGTCATCATCAATACAGAGTTGCTTCAAAAGGGTAAATAGGGCTGAAGGCTGTTTAAAAGAGAGAGAGAGCATTTCTGAAAGACTGTCTCTTGAAATATTCTTTATAGGTATAAGATAAAGTTCTTGCTAAAATGATATGCAGCAATCTTTTCATAAGAAGTTGGTGAAGTCTTGTGAGACATTCACTGTTGCACTGATCATGCCCCAGATCCTCATATCATGTTCTTTCTTTTTTCTTCATACTATATGAGGATCTTGGGCATAATCCTGCATTTTCTTCATGAACTGCATTTTTGTGGTGGGAAAAAAAGGGGTGAAAGCCAGTTCCCACCACATGGCTGTTCAGTAAAACAGAAATATAAGTAATCACCACATGGGGCAACCTGTAGGCAGCTTTCACATTTTTTGCTAACTTTAACCGTTTGAAATAACATTTAGAAAACTCAGAATCTGAGCCAAGCAGATAAAAGTGAGTAATTATTTCACATTTCACCATTATCTGGTTCAGAATATAAATTTGTGCAGCTTGTAATTCTTGTCTCCAGTATAAAGCAAGCTCAACTTCCCCCACAAAGTTCTTCTGTGGCACCTTAAAGACTAACAAATATTGTAGCATAGGGTTTCATAGACTAAAGTCCATTTCATCAGATGCAAAGACAGTGTCCAGGTGCCAGGACTTAGCAGCATTGCAGGTGTAAAGAACATTGGGACATGTACTTTCCAGAGTGCCAGCTTCTAAGGCTCAGACATCCTGGGAAATTATATTTCCCAGGGCTCCAGGCACATGCTACTGCAGCAGTCAAGCTGCATGGAAGGAGAAATGGAAACCTCCATGACATCACCAAGGATGACAGAATACAAATTTCAGTATTGGGCTGACTAAAAATATTTGGGGCAGGAGGAGATAGTTCAATTTTGCAAGCATAATTTTGAAACAAGCTGTTAGCAGTTCTGCCCCTCAGTAACTGTAAGACTAACTGAGAAGGGAGCAGAGAGCTCAAGAGTATAGATGGGATGAACTTAAGAATGTAGATGGAATGTTTACAGAGGTTGTGTAATTTTAAAGGGCTAGTTTTAGTGGTTCCCCATGTTACACAGGCCAGCTGGCCTTAACCAGAAGTCAGCATTTAGTGTTGCTGGTCCTATGCTGTGGAACACTCTTCCAGGAGAGATTTGGCATCCTCGCTTTTGACTTGCAGGCGTCTCTTGAAGATTTTTTTAATATCACCAAGCCTTGCAGCTGTTATAATTAGGCAGTTCTTTAATTATTATTTTTTAATGTTGTAGTACATCACATGGATATTTTATGACATGGTGGTATATACATACTTTTATAAATAAATAAACAAACAAACAAGGGACAACGAGCCAGTCTGATTGGAAGGGCTAATAGGTTACCCAGCCCCTGACTATGTTGCAAAGTGTTAACAGCTTTTTAAAGGACAAGTGAAATATTTTGCCTTGCTTTAGCAAACATATCTCCTAGATAGCCCTTAACTGCCAATAACATTTTTTAGGAAAAACCAAGAAAGGTAAAAAAAGTACTAGGAGAAATACAGTCAAGAAAGTGGCAATATCCTTTTTCTGAAGCTAATACAGCCAGTCATTCTGCCTCTTTAGCATCTTTTCATTCTACCTCTAACACAAAATTACTTGTCACAAATGGTCCTAGAGAGGCTCTGTTCTGCTCAATTTGAATAGGTCCAGTAAATGTCAAGGAGCAATTGTCACCTCCCATTGAATTATATCTACTCATCTGCTAACTAAGCAGAGTAGTTAGTGTAGCCATTTCATTTCATGGAAGAATGGAAGGATCAGATCATCCGTCCATGAGCATAGCAACAGCAAGCTGCTGTATGAGCTGCTTTTAGGATTTTGCAGCCTTGTTTTCTTTTTCAGTGTAGCATGATTGTAACATACTCCCTAGCCCAAATAGAGTGATCTCAGTCCTTGCAAATGCATTAAGCGACATATGTTGTTTATGATATCAGATGATGCATCGAACCATAGAAATAGTCCTGGATCTTTAAGCTCCGGTTGCTCTCTCTCTCTTTCTCTCTAAAATATTTTTATTTTCCCACCAATGTCTCTAACACAAAAAAAAACACCAGCATTTTCAGGGTCAGAGTAACATGTCACTTCCTTAATGTGCCAGAGCAAAACATATGGTTCTGGATATTTCCATTCAGTGACCCTTTTAGACACAGGGCCATTTCTAACAAGACAACATTATCAAAATACATCATTAGTGCATGGAATATGGTTCATTTTCCATCAACAAAGAGTTTCTGGCAAAATTTCCATAATGTCATTGCTTAAATACAGTGCCAGAGGGACAGATGAGCTAAAACAGCAAGCTGCTGGTAGAAAAGCCTGCAGGGTCCATTAATGAAGTCAGCAGGGTCAAATCTAATGGGAAAGGGCCAAGAGGCCATATAGAACCCATACTGCAATCCCAGCACCTTCCTCTTTAAGTGACAGATTGCTAATATAAATAATCATATAAATGTATGTACACATGTGTGGGCCAATGTGGACCATGAACCTTCAAAGTCAGGCAAGCTCCCACTATGCACTGAAGAAGAAAATGAGGGCAAATTGGCATGCAGAGCTGTAGATGCTGAACACATCATCCACTAGTATGACAATCCAAACAGTCAGCCTGCGGCCAAAAAAAAAAAGTCATGTTAAGTGTACCCTGAAACATTGTGAAAATCTTGAAACAGCTAAGTGGAGGATATAAGCCAGCTGGAAAGGAATTCTGGGGACCACATCCATTCAATCTTCTGGGGATGTAATCTCTAGTTAAATCAGGGATCCTTGATAGACTGGACAAATATATTATTATTGTCATTGTTAAATTTATACCCCACCCTTCTTCTCAAATAAGCCCAGTATGGTAAACACATCAACAAAACAATTTAGCAACAGCAACAAATTCTAAAAAAAG
The DNA here is from genome assembly GCF_030035675.1 of Rhineura floridana. Classification (NCBI taxonomy): domain Eukaryota; kingdom Metazoa; phylum Chordata; class Lepidosauria; order Squamata; family Rhineuridae; genus Rhineura; species Rhineura floridana. The sequence continues at coordinate 76,046,855 of NC_084486.1, read as the reverse complement.
TGAAAACATTCTAAAAACAGTTACAGTTATAAAAAATCTTTTATCCAATTATCTGTACCCACTTTATTATCAGCCCTTTACATATTTGTATCTCAGCTGTTTCTGAATACCTGGATGTGGCTGAAACAAAGACTCTTCTCTGTACAGCTAAAGAATAATTACATTGCATGGGAAAACACTTGTGTATGAATTACCAATAAATGACCCTTCATTAAAAGGGAAAAACAACAGATTCTGAATAATGAATGAAACCCATCAAATTCTAAATCATCTTTTCAAGGTCAATGCCGATCTGTGTTTCTAGTCTTATTACAATGATGCTAATGAAAACTTTTTTGAGTCTTCTGCTTTGCTGCCTATGAAATAAAAATCTATTTCAATTTTCAGCCCATGTCTATGTAATTTTGTATCATGCAAGCTTGGGCGTCAAGTACCACTTCCACAATTCCCTGTGTCTCTAAAAATGTTTATACACTCCTAGGAAAAATAGGAACATGTTAACAAAAAGACCACTTGCTTTAAAACACCCTATTTATTGGCATGAAAGGTCATCTCCTTGCATTATTAGAGCAAATACATTTGTTTATGTATACCAGGAATATAAATAGTTGCAAGCACTATGTAAAAACATATTTCTAGATTCTAGTAATCTGGTTGTCATGAAATAATTTGTTACAATTTTTGTTCTCTCATGTCAAGCTAACAAGCTGAGGCATATGGCGGTAGTTTTAAAATTGCAAATTTACTGTGAAGTCACTGTGCATATTCTGAAGAAATGCTTTGTTTAGAATTAAAGTTTGAAATGCCTCTGGTCCTGAGAACATGACTCCAAGAATTTCCATAATTGGTCAGATGAACAATCCATCAAGACCATTTATTTGTTTGACACTGACCATGACTGGGTTTGTTTCAAATCAACAAGACATGTGATCAATCCACAACACTGGTTTATAACAACAAAAATATCTTCCCTGGACTGATACAGATTCAGTCAAACCCAAATGAAATGAAGTGAAATGGCCAACTGCTTGAGCTGTAAGATCAAAGGTTCACTTCACTTTTGAAGTTGCACTTGCAATGGTTGGAGTGGGGTGGCTCATCTTTGTCAACAGATCTTATCTGCATGTGGGGATCTGAGGGAGTTTAAGATATGACCTAAGTATGCTCTTGCCATGTCACCCACTTAACTTCACCCTATTTTGGCCATTCTGCCACTTTATCTTTGCCAGTGAAACAGACACCAGGGCATCAATATAGCTATGAGAAGGTAGGATAAATAGCATAAAGTAAAAATAACCAACTACCACCATCAAACAACAATTCATACTGAAGTACACCAAACACAGCAGCTAAAAACAACAGAAGATTAAACACAAATCAATTTATGAACTTTAAAATGTCTGGGCAAATAAATAGCTATTAACCAGACACTGAAATGATAACAATGTCACTGCCATTTCAACCTGTAAGCAGGACCGGCATTTGCAAATGCGGGGCCCAATAGGGAACCTTCTGGTGGGGCCCTAAAAGTGATTGTGCCGGGCCAGGACATTTGTAGCAAGGTGATTGCTGGTTAAAAACAGTAAGGGCAGGCAAGAAGGAAAGGGTTAAGCCTAGAAGTTGCCCTCCTACTGTATTGCAGCTTGTAACCAATCCCTGATCCTCAAAGTTTCAGAGGGTTGGGAAATTGAGCCACTTCAGCTGAAGCTTGTTGGGTATGTGTGTGTGTGAGAGAAGGAATGATTGACTTCAGGGGAAGGGATCCCTACACAGTTCTAGTCTCTTTTACGATTAGTTGATCCAGTAAACAGATCCTATTTCTCCTATTATATTATGTGTGCTGTGAAGGAAGAAATACACATTGGCCACCTTTCCCCTCTCTGAAATAGGCAAGCACCCCTGCCCGCCCTGCAATGTGCTCTTTCCACTCACCACCAGCCTCTCCCTTTAGCTTTCGAGGAAGGAAGGGCTGCTTCCTAGAGGGGGAGCAATGGGCAAGCCTATCTGTCTGAGAGAGGGGGAGAAAGGAAATGACAGCCCCCCTTGGCCAGTGCCTCTCCTGAGGGGAGAGGTGAAGCTAGAAAAGGCAGGAGTTGCTGCTCCCCGGGGAAGTCGAGAAGTGCCGCTTCTTCAGAGGAGGGGTGGAGCATAAGCGGAGAGGCAGAGAAGGCAGGCGGGCGACAGACAGAGCAAGCGAGCAAGCAGAGAAACAGAAAAATGTTAGTGCTGCTGCTCAAGGGTTAAAAAAGGTGCAATTCCCCCACAAGCATGGGCCCCCCACTAAGTGCGGGCCCCGATTGGACCCAATCGGTCCAGATGGTATTTTGCTGGCCCTGCCTGTAAGAGAAGACATTCTACAGACAGGGCACTGTGGAGAAGAGTGGACAGTTCCACTGGGATATTGTTTTTACTGGCAATGTATATAAACTTCTCCCTTATAAACTTTGTCTTATGACAAAGCCTATAGTTCCTCAGACATCAGAACTTGAGAACCGGTTTTGGCCTAAATGGACAAAACATACAATCTAATACATGAGTCATCATCATCATTATTATTTAGTGTTGATTTTATTCAGTAAATATTAAGTGCTTATACAGTCTAGTCTTTGGGTTATTGTATGATTTCTGTCTGGGCTCATCTAGAACTTCTTGATCACTTCTTATTCCTGTTAGAGTTGGAAGTTCCCAAAAAACTTTACAGCCATGGGCATGTGAATAAACAACACATAAATTGAGAACTAATCAGAAATTATATTAGCTTGCCGCACCATATAGCTCTGAATCAATTGTCGCCCTCAATGACCTTCAACTCTCCCATTTCAAAAAATTCTGTGGCTCCCCCTCAGGCATTCCATCGAATGCATAATTGATTATTGCTAGAGGAAGCCATCCAATGACATTTAATTAAAATTAACACACGATTTTCCTTGCTGCACAAGACGCATACTGGAAAGAATGTGAAATGGTGATTTTAAAAAAGAATATAGGACAATTCAGCAAGATAGCAGTATTTCTTCTTATTCCTTACTAAATACTCCTGGAAATGAGTGATATATCAATGAAAAGTATGAAAAACAGCCATTTTTTACAGAGGAAATCCCCGTACTAATGGACATATGCAGTAGCACAAGATTAAGAATTAGTCCTATGATATCACCAATAAATGTACTCCATTTCAAAACAAATATGATTATCTGTATCTCTGAAAGCTTCTAACTGTGCACCTTGTAAATCTTCTTGTTCGCTTGGTGATAATTATGACTCCAAATTGGTCTTATAGCCCATTGATCAGTCAAGCATTTGGTCTGCACCTAATTTTTATCTTGTACCTAATTTTTACCCAGACCCAATATGGCTCTGGTACTACATTAGGCAGTTGTGGTAACTTGCCTCATGTGGCAGATGATCAGATACCACTGAAGACTGTCGTTTATTTATTTATTATTAAATTTATATCCCGCCCTTCCTCCCAAAAGAACCCAGGGTGGCACTTGTGTTTATTATTATAGTTTATTATTATTACCTTAGGAAGTGCCATTTTCCCCCTCAGCCTCTGGTGTTATGTTGCCATCAGAATTAGGCCCCCATCTGCACTATACATTTGAAGCAGTTTCATACAATTTTCAACAGTCATTGCTTCCCCCAAAGAATCCTGGGAATTGTAGTTTGTTAATGGTGCTAAGTGTTGTTAGGAGACCCCTCACAAAGCTACAATTCCCAAAGTTCCCTGGGAAGAGAGATTGAATTAAACCATTCTGAAAACTAATTCTGTGAAGGAAATAGGAGTTTCATTTCAAGTTGGGCCCAGGTGAAAGTGGGCTGAATCTGATTTACATTGCAAGCTCTCTTCTTTCAACATTTTCACACCAATCCTGAGCACAAGGGAATCATTACTAGGACCAGTGCAAGCCTTGCTGGATGCTTCTAGAGGAGTAGGGTTGCCAAGTCTGGTTTTTGCCCAGAGACTCCAGATTCTTGGTGTCCTCTCCAGCAGGCCCTCCCTTAGCATGTGTGGGTCCCGGGGCAAAAGCATAGTTGGGGGGCCCCCATGAGCACCACTTTCGTATTTTCTGTTTTTATCTCGATCTCGACTTGCGTTCATTATAAATATCTAAAATAATAATAATAAATTATAGATAGATCTACGAAATTAAAATGAAATTATTACAATGTAAACAAAAAATGAATTAAGAAAAAAGGAGATGCAGTGGTACTTACATTTTAGTTGTCGACACTCAAATGAACTAGCGGCACAATTATTTATAATCAAATTCATGCCTCTGTTGTCTTGGCACTGTTTTTTTTCTCAACGCGAACAGTACTAGTCTAGTCGTCTAGATATACCATATTCACGCTACACTACAATTTTAAAATTGATGTATGACTGAGCTAGCTACCACCACCCAGGTTCATCTGTATTAGGGCTCCATTTATTGATGTGAAGAAATCTTGCATTTTCTAAAACCATAACAAACATTGAATTTACTTTAAAAACTGATACACTACTTACCAGATTACTGATAAATGCTGCTTACCAGATTCTCAAAACATCTAAGTATTTTGAAATGCTATGAGTATTTACATGAAACACTGAAGTCAGTGGGGAACGAGCAAGAAATTCTGAGAACCAAGATTATCTTTAAAAGCTTGCTAAGTGCATAGGCTTCCAAAATAAAAGTGGCAATAAACCAAAAATACTAAATTTGTATTGCATGCAGTGGATAATAACTACTTTCAACAACTCCCTGCATAACAGAATGGCAACTCTAGATGCATGTGCATTCTGTGGCTGTAACCTCCTAGGGGGTATACAGTATATGAACAAGAAAAATAAAATAGACTTCAGGCTTGTGAGTTGAGTTCTACTAGATTTTTTATGAGAAGGAAGGGCTCATTTCAAAACACTAAATATAGGGGAGCAGTGTATAGTTTAGAGCTATACACGCTCTTGATAGGCGAGGTTTTCTTGCTCCTTCATTTTCTAATGCAAAGCAGGCTTTCAGCATAGAGCTGCAAAAAAGGCTAGAGCAGCAGATGTCAGTTTCAGCGTCCACAGAGAACCACGGCTGAGAGCAACTTCCAATTGAATACAGGAAGTTCAGGCTGTGCGGCTTATAGAGACAAGGATCAGAAAGCGCTGCTCACGATTTGACGCCCAAGGACCACGACGCCACCTCCCCGGCCAACTCTTTCGCACTACCTCACAGGATTCCCACGCTTGCCAGCCTGCTTGCTCGCATGCACACATGCACGCTCGCACGCATGGGCCCCCCAAAGCACGGGGCCCAGGGCAACTGCCCCGCTTCCCGGTGCGTAGGGACGGTACTGCTCTCCAGGTGAGTCACTTTAATCTCTGGACTCTCAGCTTTCATTTTTTTAAAAAAACTAAGTTTCTAGATCATCAGGTTCATGAAATATACACCAGTGTCAGACCCTCCCACAACTTCTGTTAAATGAGCTCATAGCTGGCTGCTCTAACCCCACCCTTTCAGGTTTGTACCCAATTAGTGAAGTCAGGGTTGTGATCAGGGTTATGATTGACAAGGGAATTGTTGACCTCTAGACTGTGACTAGACCCCATTGCAAGGCTAGATAATGGTTGTTTTTTCCTGCTTATCTTAAAATCTTATAAATTGAGTAAATTATATATTTCAGTCTTTTTCTCTCTTGTGTGCAGGAGTTATACAAGTTAAAAATTTCCTGGGCTGTTGAAGAGGGCAGTGTTTTGAAAACTTCCTAATATGAAGCTTTAATCCAATACTTGCTTTGCTGGGAGTAAAGCTGTAATGCTAATCCCTGAGAAAACCCCATTGAATTCAGTAGGACTTACTTTTGAGTAGACATGGTTAGGATTGTGCTGTAAATTAATGGGACTTTTGAGTGAACACAGCAAATAATTTTGTGTTGTAAACCTTTCTCTCCCCCTCCAATCCTATTTTTTAAGCAATTAGGCAGGGCTTACTTAGGTATCACTACATTTATTTTGTAGGAAACTAATACTGATTTTATTTAAAAAAAAATATTCTGCAATGACCAACTGGTTTTGACAATAAACTATTATATGGAGTATATGTATTCTTACATTTCCTCTCTCTGTGTGTGGGTCTTTCTAACAACCCTGTGAGGTAGGGTTGCTGACTGGAAATGAAGGCAGCTCACAATAACAAATAAATCCCTTTAAAAATCCAATAACCATAAAAAGAAGTATAAACAGTTGCAAAACAGCTTAAAGTGGCATGATTCTGATTTTTGGGTTGGGTGAGTGAAATTCCTTATCATTTGAGGTTGCAGTTCTCTGCACGCTTCTCTGTTTGAGTAAGCCCCATTGAATACATTGGGACTTGCTTCTGAGTAAACATGCATAGGATTGCACTATAAATAACTTTAGAGGTTGCTCACTCATGTCAGCAATCATGCCACAGCATTCTGCACTAACTGCAGCCCCTGTGTCAGGTTGTGCTGCATGGGGATTTATGTGACCTTGGCTGACTGGCTGCCAGGATGTTTTTAGTTTTGGTTTTTGATTAGGAATCCTGACTAGTTGTGGGATGCTGAGTTTTCTGTCTTACTCATAGGAATCTTGTTGTGGTTGGTATGGTATTGCATTTAGGAAATCACTACTATCTTTTGTTTTTCTTTCCTAGTTGTGTTTCATTTACCTCTGACCTCACTCCATTACATCCATAAAAGCAATAACAGCGGTTACATGTGCTCAGCTCAACCCCCTTAAACCCACTAATGATGCATCTTGTTGGTTGCATGATGGTTTGTTTCTTGCCCAATAGTGGTAAAACAGAATTCACATACTTGGAAGTGTGGCTGCAATTGTTGTTGTTTCCAAACTGCTGCCTGTGAAGGTAGACCAAACCATGTGTTTTTTCTCTCTGTAAATTATTATTCACTGGAATTGGTTTGGCTGTCAAAGCAAGTTTATAGCAGCCCACAGGGTAAGCAGAAAAACATAGAGAATCGTCTTAGTCTGTAAAGATGTTTGGAGCAGCCATGTTAAAAGGCAGAGGCAGGGCATTTCAGGCAGGGGGTTGCCAACCCTGTTTTGATAGCAATATCTTTGCAGAGGATCCCTAGTCAAGCTTTACCAACAGCACAATCAAAACTATATCTACTCAGAAGTAAGTCCTATTGAGTTTTATGGGGCTTTGTCCCTTAGTAGGTGTGTTTAGAATTGCAGCCTTCATGGGCATCCTCTTTACTCCTGAGTGCTCTCATCTAACATCTCCACAGCACTAGGCTCCTTTTTTCCTACAATGGCCTTCTGGTGAGTGGCCTGACCTGAGGGCACTTAAACCTTTCTTGCTAAAAGCAGGTAGGCTAGATTAAGTGTTCCTTACCCAGGCTCTATCTTAATTTCCAACCAGAGAAATGTTTTTGTTTGAATTGTATGCTCCAAGCAACTGTGGTTGATGCTTAATGTATCATGCTTAATGACATCACTAGGGCTCACCCCTGTGACATCACTAGGGCTCACCCCTGTGACATCACTAGGGCTCACCCCTGTGACATCACTAGGGCTCACCCCTGTGACATCACTAGGGCTCACCCCTGTGACATCACTAGGGCTCACCCCTGTGACATCACTAGGGCCCATCCCTGAAACCTCAGGGTTTGGGATGCTTCTGACCTGGCAACACAGATGAGGGCTTAATATTGTAAACAGGACATTGAGATTTCACAGATGGGTCTTTGACAACAGATTTTGTTTTTACTTGCTAGATTTTCCCAGGAAAAGGTAAATCCAGATTAAATGGGACATGATATGGGCTGACATTTTGATAACAGCATTGTGTGGACACTGCAAAAAGCTTGCATGCATGAGGAATAGCAATCCCACAGTAGACATCTGTCTGGAAACACCCACTGTCTGTCTGCACAAGCTAAGCTATAGTCTTAGGACCTACCCTGTTCCCCTGATGTAAATTGTTTCAAAATTGTATTATACTGTTGTACTGTGTCCCCGGACTTGACAATGAAAGGTGGGTAGGAAATCCTATAAATAAATAAATAACCCCCTTTTCACGTAGGTGTATTTTATTTTATTTTTTTCTGGATTGCATGAGCATCTTTTCTGTAGCCATGCTCTATGTATCCTTGAAAACTAGGGCCAAAACATTGTGGTGGAACAGCTGTTGGAGGGTGCATTCATCATGTACCTGCCCTTGAGTAATCTTGAAGGTGAAAGGCTTTCTGTGGATGTATTGACTAGGAAGCGCCGTTCAAACCAAACTGATTGCTATAAATTGCCAGGAAATACTCTCTACTTAGGATCGTTAGCACCATTATAAGTTGGGCAAGAGAATAATAAGATTAAACATAATCACTTGACACAGTTGACACCATTTTCTTTCAGACCCCATACTCATCTTTAAATGCTTCTGGTTCTACAGAAAATGGATGGAAGCAACGGCAAAAGCCAGGGCTCTGCAGGGGGTTTGCAGCAGGCACCAACAATGCTCTGTAGTGCTATCTGGAACCGCATACTGTGCTCCTTTGTATCAAACATTTTTGTACTGCCAAGGCTTCTTTTTAACAAATTTATAAAGAGATATAGAAAAACAAATAGATATATTGATCTTTCCCAATCCTCTCTTTTAAATATTAAACATCTTTTTTGTTGATTTTGCATGGCAGCGAGTGGCATCTCAAATATGGATATCTATTCTTAAGAATTAAAGCACACAATTGGCTATTTGCAGTAACTATACACCCAGATCTAGAAACTAAAAATGAGGAATGTTACTTGTGTGTGATGTTTGCTTTTTAAAAAACAGAGGAAAAAGTCCTGGAACAGGAAAGAAAAAGTACAGATTAGAAAAAAAGACATAGAGATACCACCATTAAACATAGCTATGGCAGCAAGTTCAATGGTCCTTGCATAGACATTGCCTGCTTTGACCACAGGATGATTGTACACATGATTGTAGCAAACTATAGAAAAGCCACTGACTCAAGATTCAGTATACAAATTCTGCAACAGCTGGTAATGAGGAAGCCGAAGTCCCCATACCCCCGGCCCCAATAATTTCTTCCTCCTCCCTGCATGAAATACTACTATGGCACATATAGAGGGAACCCTGGAAAATATAATTTACCTCAAACACTTTCAGTTTAACATATTGTGTTTAGAGCTTTCATGTTCACTCAAGCTCCAAAATGCCAGGAAATTGCAGTAGTTAAGGGCCTAGCCCTTAACAGATGAGTTATTTAGGCAGTATTGGTATGTTATGGTATCCTGTCCTGTCCAGCTTCACCACTACCATGGTGATGGATGGCTATCAGTACCAGAGGGGTGGACCTAAATCCCGGATTTTTCTATTCACTGGAATAGACACATGGAGTCTATGCAACAGAAGTTGTCATGCAACAGAAGCTACCAGTTGCCCACTAATATCATTCACATAGAATTGGAAGGGGCAGCTGTGACTGTACAATAAAATATACTTTCATAGCTCTCTCTTCTTCTCACCCTCAGTCCTTTTCTGACCCTTACTTAGTCACACATTGTCATTTTCTAACCAACCCTCTCTGTCCAACACTCACTCTCATTTCATTCAACATTTTATCCAACCCCCCCTCCACTTAAACTTCTCTCACAACAGCTTCATACAAAGCCAGGGAGAGAGACACCCTTGTAGGGTTACCAGATCTCTGGCTTTCAGCCTGAGACTCTAGCCATGATGTGCAGCTCTTGGGCCCCAATGGCACTCATATTATAATGAAACCAGTACCCAAGCTACTTTAGCCATGGCCATGTATGGTGAGGAAGAGGTAAGGCAGGATGGACTTATCCACATCCTGCCTACCCTACTTGGAACAGCACATAGTTATTGGTGGATCTGTGGATAGAAGGCTTGGAAGAACTTACCTGTTAATGCAAAGGGTTACGGCAAATGGGGGAAGAAATAACAGACGTTCAAAATAAAATCAGAGAATGTTCCCTCAAAGAATAAACTTTCCCTCTAACTGCTATGCAAAGCTGTCCAATTTGGCTTCTATTTTTTTTAAAAAAAGTTTATTGACATTTTGTAATACAGAACATATTTATACAAATACACATAGGAAAGAAAGGGAAGAAATAAAAATATATAACGTAAAAAGAATACAAAACAAGCACGATAAGAAGGAGCATATACATTCAGGTCATGATAAAGAAAAAGTTGCTTTATCAAGGCAACCAAGCAGCAACATAAAGGGAGGCTGGAGCTGGTAAAGCTGCTGCCACCCCACAGACTGCTGGGGTATGGAGTCCCAAGCCGAGATGCTGGGTATGTGCAGCACTTAGGAAATGACTCCTTTTCCCAAGAAACACCACACAGTCACTCGCTTCCCCTGCCCCCTTTTTTCTCCTCTTCCCAAGCACAGGCTGCAGCAGAGTTGATCTCTTTTGTTTTCCTCCCAAGCATCAGCTGCAACAGACTCAGTCTCTGGCTCGGGATGGAGAAGGTGAAACAAGAAATTGTTCTCTCTCCCTCTTTCATTTTTTCACTTCTGTAAGTAGTCATTTACTTGTGCCCCCTTTGGGAACCCTCCCATGATGCACCTTGTTGGTTGCATGACAATTTGCTTCTTGTCTAATAGTGGTAAAAGAGAATTCACACTAGGAAGTGTAGCTTCAATTGCTATTTTTCCCAAGCTACTGCCTGTGAAGGTAGACCAAACCATGGGTGCTTTCTCTCTTTCAATTATTACTCACTAGATTTGGGTTGTCTGTCGAAGTGAGTTTATAGCCGCCCACAGGGTAGCCAGGAAAGGGTAGAGAATCTTCTTAACTATTACTCATTTCTCAAAATTCTCTTTGCAGTGAAGGATCAATTCTGTAAAGAAGTTTGGAACATCATTTATTTGACTTGTGAAGCACAGTCAAGAGCAGTGTGGTGAGTTTGTAAAATTATTATTACTATGATGATGGAACTCTCACCAGTTAGCCTGATCCTATGCATGCTGGCTTCAGCATATTCCTACTATAGTCAGTAACACAACCTAAAAACTGCATAGCATTCAATTAATCCAACTACCCAGCTTCAGTCCTAAACACACTTACTATATTCCGTTAAATGCAGTGAGATTTTTAAAGCAATCAAAAGTATCTGTGTAATCCCCTTCATGTCTGGTCAGAAGTAAGTCTCATTGACTTGAATGGGGTTTATTGCCAAGGAAGTGAGAGGGCAGCCTAAGGATGCAAGCATAACTCCACTTATCTGGGAGTAAGCCCCATTGAATTCAGCAGGACTTAGCAACAGCACAATGCTAACAGGCAGTTACCAACTGCTTGCCTAGAATGCCCTCCATTGTCCTTAACATGGCTACAACCATATCTACTCAGAATTAAGTCCTGTTGAGTTCTATGGGGCTTAGTTCCTTAGTAAGCATGTTTAGAATTGCAGCCTTCAGGGTCATCCGTCTTTAGTCCTGAGTGCTCCCATCTAACTTCTCCACAACGCTAGACTCTTTTCTTCCTACAGTTGCAATCTGGTGATTGGCCTGGCCTGAGGGCATGTAAACCCTTCTTCCCAGAATCAAGTAGGCTAGATTAAATGTTCCCTATCTATGCTCCCTAAACTGGTGAGAAGGAATGACCTTGTCACTTCATCTGGACCCTCTTTTAGGTAAGATTTCTATCTTAATTTCCAGTCAGATAAATTTTTTGTTTGAATTGTATGCTCCAAGCAACTGTGGTTACTTAATGTATCAATGATGTCACAAGGGCCCACCCTGTGACATCACAAGGACCCGCCCTGTGACATCTCAGGTTTTGGGATGCTTCTGACCTGGCAACCCTACACCCTTGTGGTTTCCTTTTGACTAACATTGGCCACAAAAATGCCTTTTTAATTAAAAAATACTACAAACATTTTACACTACTATTACACAAAAGCACATAACTCGACATTCTCCTTGACTTAGCACAACAAACCATTTCTCAAACAACACAGTACAAATGGAGAAATCCTTGAGAAAAAACTTCGCAGCGAAGTCTATGGAAGATAAACGCACAGTACCTGTTGACATGCCAACATCTCTCATCAAATGTTTAACTCATTCAAAATAAGCTATTTCTTATCCTTTCTACCCCAAATTCAGCATGGACTATCCTCAAACATACCTCTTCAATACTGTCAAGTTTCAAATCAGTCAGAACATTCTGTCTCATTATAACAGTTGAATGTGATTCTGTCAACCACCTCACCCTTATTAAGGCTCTACAAATAACCAGAAAAAGCCAGTGTGGTATACAGGAGGACTTGCACAAAGAAGCTGGCTTCCAGTGCTCACTCTGCTATAAAATTTGCCTTGGGTAAATGATTGTCTTCAAATCTATCCTATCCTGCAATTTTGTTGTGAAGATAAACTGGGTCTGTTGCAGTAAATCTGGGATAGGGCTGAAATGCATTGAAAACACATATGTCCTAGTTATAAAAAAAGAATATTAGTCAGTTTAATTTATGGAGTCCACAATCAAAAATATTTTACTTCTTTTTACTTATATCATCTTGGACATTTACCAGTTTTTTTTAAGTGTGTTTCTTCAAATTTAGCTCAGGTTAAATTCTTAATGGCGCTATGAGAAGAAAAAGTTTTACATTTTCCTTATATCTGCTAGATCAACACATTTCGGAAGCCTAAGAGACACTAATGATTTTGCCAGCTGTTTTATGCTGATGGGTTGAAGGGCTTTTTTACATGATTGATACAAATAACTATGAATATGAAAGGTTGTCAGCCATAGGAATTAAACCATAATTGCTTTAAGACAGGCACAAGCATCTCCACATCCACTGTTTGCAGGAACTTCCTCAAAAGACATTTTATTTTCTGTTCACATTAATTCAGAGTTTTTTTAATGAGGAAAACCACTGGAATCTAACAAATTATAAGACTGATTCTAGTATTTTTAAAGCTAATTAATAGCTATTATTAACTCTTAAATTACAAGTACCTATGATTCATCAGTTTTAATCATGACGGAACTATCCATTTAGATAGGGATGGGCAACTTGTAGCTGAGAAGATGTACCTCCAGAAGCTGTTGGACTCCGACACCAATCACCCCCAGCCAGTATGACCAATGATCAGGGATGATAGGAATTGTTGTGAAGTATCATCTGCAGGGCCATAGGTTCCCCATCCCTGCATTAAGAGATTTTGTACTCCCCAAAAAAACAGGAGTTTATTTGGAGAGAGAGGTTAATAAAATATATTTGCAAAGACTGCCAAAGACTTAAAGAAGACACATTCTTCTTGGCCTGTTTCTGTATTAACTACTGTACATATATACTCCTAAGTGGTAATAACTTGACTTAGAACTGCAATAGCCAACTCATAAATATTCTTTGACTGAAATCTTACAGTGAACTAAGACTCACACTTAAGTAAAAATATATTGCCTTAGCTTACTATGCTTGCTGCTTGGGACACATGTCTGCGTGTCGGAAAATCATCTTTCTATGATCAGGAAATAATCCATTCTGAAACATGGACGACTGGGGAAATTTAGCTCAATTGCTAGTGGAACCTCTCTCCACTTCAGTCCAGGATCTATTCTGCCAGAAGACAGGCTGTTGTTAGTCTGGTAGAGCTGGCCCAGAATCTAGAATTTATAAATCGATGAACATAGTTTAGGTAACAGTGCTCTCGTTAGGTACTTAGCAGAGAGTTTTTCCAGAAATGGGGCTTTACTGAGAAAATAAAACATAAAAGAGAGAGCGCTATATATTTCCTTCTTTATGTTCTGTCCAAAAACACAGGAGACAGAAAGAGCAGACTTTCTTTAACTACTACAAGGCTTTTCTGGGATAAGACCACTGGAGGAGAGGGTGCAGAAATAGGCACAAGCCAGTCAGAGTGTCTAAGTGAGCATGTTATAGTACTACTTTAGAGGACACTTGAGAAACCATCATCATTAGTTTATTTGTATACCACATTTTGGTCAAGGCCCCCAAAACAGTGAACAGAATAATACAGAAGAAAATATAATGAAATTATAAAAATTCAAAAGTACAATACAATAAAAATATAAAAATATAAAATAACAAAATCCCAGGCACACCATTAAAAACAATTTATATATTCATGAGTTGTGTTTGTGCTCTCACCACAAACACAGCTTCTAGGACATAGGCACAAATTTTAACCTGTATAATGTACCCAAATTTCATCCAATTACCACTTACTATTTTCCTTCAAGAAACAAACAAACAAACAAAACCACTGGAGTCCAAAAATATCTCCATTCACAGCTAAAATTTCCAGACAAAATGGAAACTTTTGAGCAAAGGTGATCATGTTAGGGCTCAGAATAGAGGCAAGCTGGTTTTCTCTGGCTATAACTGTGCTGCATCAAGAGCATAATATGCATACACAAAGTTACTATATCTTTATTTAGGCTTTTTATTCCAATATGTACAATTTACAGATTCCACATACAACATTTGTAGTAATCTCTCCCTTACTCCTCAAAATTACAGTGAGTCTTCCAAAGAGTCCCACTATACAGGATCAGCCCCAAATTAAAGTGCCATCATTCACAAGGTTCTGTCAGTGGTGATGGCAAGTAGGAAAAGCACATGAGACAGGGCATTCTCAGTGGTGTCCTCTGGAACATGCTTCCAGATGAACCAAGTTGTTCCTCATTCTAGCTATGTTCAGACACAATTTGAAAACATACCTATTTGTTCAGGTCTTTGGGGCGTGATTGGTATTAGAGAGGTATTATCTGCTGCTATTTTTATTGATGAGGTTCTGTTTGATGTTTTAAATGTTGTTGTGAGTTTGGGGGTTGGAATGGATAATTCCTGAGTCCCCTTCCAGCCTCTGATTTGGAATCCTGTCCCTTGCGGGTGAGGGGCTGGCTCTGCTGGCCAGATGAGTTTCTTTTGTTAAGCTAATAGAGTGGCCAGTTTGCTAATGGGTCTTTCAGGTGTCCAGCAACTGGTGAATGGGCCAGGAAGATCCTTTTGTCATTGAAACTCTTCAGGAGAGCCTTCCCCCCTCCTGGCAGCTAGCAGAGGTTTGTGCTTTGAGTGTGTTTAGAGTTGTCTGAGAAAAGCTGGGAACTGGAGGCAGGCAGAGAGGCTGTCTCTCTGCACCATGGCTTTAGGATGCTTCCTGTAACACTGATGGGAAAGCTGGATATTGGACTGCTGATGCCTTGAACCCCTCCATCCTAAGCTCAGGTTGGAATGTGTATAAACGAACAAACCATATTTCATAAAGACACCACAGTCTCCACTGACCTTCTTGCCAAAGGAAACCAAACCCTGGATGAGTGCAGGGACCCCTGAAATCTCACTACTCAGAGATTGGGGAGGTGCACAACAATATTTTGTAATTCAATAATTAATTATGTTGTCAGCCTCTCTGGTGCTCCATTTTGGGAAGAACAGTATGATACAAAAACCACAAATAAACAAATACTAATAAATAAAATTATTCTGTATTTTCCTTCACATCAAAATATTTATTATTTATTACTTTATTTATAAAATTTAGATCCTGCCCTTCCTCCCAAATGAGCCCAGTGCAACAAACAGCACAGTGATAAAACAATAGTATTATTGTTTGCTGCCTCTATTGCGTCGGCAGAGTGCTGTCCCAGGAGGTTGTTCCAGGTGGTCCGAAGCCTGGTCGGTCCAGTTGCGCAGGAACCTATGGAACAATCAAAAGCCTCCTGTGACATATTTGTTAAACACTTTGCCGATAAGATCGAGCGCCTAAAGGGCAAGATTCCGTGCGTCGTGGTTACAAGTAGTGGTCCAGAGACGGCCAGTTGCAGTCCGGTCTGCTGGGATCGGTTTCAGCCTCTTCTCTCTGATGAAGTGGACAAGGTTCTCTCTACTGTGAAACCAACCACTTGCTTGCTTGATCCTTGCCCTTCATGGCTCTTTATGAGCTGTAAAGAGAGACTGGGCAAAGGGATCAAGGCAATGGTAAATGCATCCTTGGAGGAGGGTGCAATGCCATTAGCCCTCAAGGAGGCAGTGATAAGACCTATCTTGAAAAAGCCCTCCTTGGATCCCCAAGATTTAAACAACTTTCGCCCAGTCTCTAATTTACCATTCTTGGGCAAGGTGATTGAGCGTGTGGTGGCAAAGCAGTTACAGACACACTTGGAGGAAGCAGATTATTTAGATCCTTTCCAGTCGGGCTTCAGGACTGGACACGGAACTGAAACAGCCTTGGTCGCTCTGGTGGATGATATGAGGAGGGCATTGGACAGGGGAGAACATACCTTCCTCATCCTCCTGGACCGCTCAGCGGCTTTCGATACCATCGACCACGGTATCCTGTTGAGTCGCCTGGAGGGATTGGGAATAGGAGGCACTGTTTTACGGTGGTTCCGTTCCTATCTCTCCAGTAGATATCAACAGGTAGTGTTGGGGGATGAGGTTTCAGACCCTTGGCCCCTCAACTGTGGTGTGCCACAGGGTTCTATCCTCTCCCCCATGCTATTTAACATTTATATGAAACCGCTGGGAGCCATCATCAGGAGTTTTGGGCTGCAGTGTCACCAATATGCGGATGACACGCAGCTCTATCTCTCATTTAAATCCTCACCAGAGTTGGCTGTGGATACCTTGTCCAAGTGCCTGGAGTCCGTAAGTGGATGGATGGGAGAGAACAGGCTGAAGCTGAACCCCGACAAGACCGAGGTGTTGCTGGTGGGGGACAAGAGAAGGTTGGGTGATTTTGACCTGATACTTAATGGGGTGAGTTTGCCCCTGAAGGACCAGGTCCACAGTCTCGGGGTTATCCTGGACTCCCGGCTGACTATGGAGGCTCAGGTTTCTGCAGTGAGCCGGGCAGCCTGGTACCAACTTCATCTAGTACAGAGGCTGCGACCCTATCTTCCCATACATCTGCTCCCATGAGTAATACATGCCCTGATCTCCTCTCGATTAGACTACTGTAATGCGCTCTACGTGGGGTTACCCTTGAAGACGGTCCGGAAACTCCAGCTGGTACAAAATGCGGCGGCACGCTTAATAAAGCAGACCCGCCGCCGCGATCATATCACCCCAGTGCTGATTGAATTACACTGGTTGCCAGTTGTATACCGGGCCCAATTCAAGGTGTTGGTATTAACCTTTAAAACCCTATACAGTTCCAGCCCAGTGTATCTGAAGGAACGCCTCCAGTATCACCAAATATGCCGCCAAACAAGATCAGCCTCACAGGACCTTCTCTCGGTCCTACCGGCGAAGACAGCTAGGCTGGTGCGGACCAGGGAGAGGGCTTTTTCGATCATGGCCCCCACCCTCTGGAACTTACTTCCTTTTGACCTTCGGCATGCCCCCTCCCTGTTGACTTTTCACCGAGCCCTGAAGACCTGGCTCTTCAGGCAGGCCTATGGGATCTCTGGGGTGGGTTAGGTTTTATACTATGTTAGCGTAGGATGGTTCTGTTAGACGAGATGTTATGATATTAATACTGTGATGATTATGTATATGTTGAGATTGTATTTTATATTGTACGTCGCCCAGAGTGTCCATTCAGTCGGACAGATGGGCGTCTGATAAATAAAATTTTATTATTATTATTATTATTATTATTATTATTATTAAAAATGAAAAAATCACATACAGCTGATAATTTCACAGTTGCTAGGAGCAGTATCTTTTAGCCATCAAATGTAAACAGGAATATTTTAAATTCCTCCTTAAAGTTAATAATGAAGAAGATAGATGCACATCACCAGGAAGGGCATTCCACAAATTGGGAACCACCACCAAGAAGACCCAGTCATGGATCAATGCCAACTGGGCAGCACATATCAGTAGCACCACCAACAGGACTTCCAGAAAGGCCCAGTCTAGACATGAAAATTTGTAGACATGCAGTATCACTGTAGCCAGAGTGGGGCAAATGGGTGCATTACCCCCATCCTGAGTTATGCTTCCGCCCTCAGGACTTGTGGGTAAATTTGTCTTTTTATTTTGCGCTATGACAGACAATGTCAGCCTCCATTTAAGGAATGACATCTTGTTTTAAGAACAGGAGCAATTTAAGAAAAGACCCTCTGAAAAATTCAGCTAAGAATGCAGGATGAGCTCACAGCAAAAACCTCATCTGGAAAAGCTCCCAAGAGTCTGCCCACTCAAGACTTTCCCTGACCGAGGGTGGATTTTTCATTATCACGATCACTCTATAATTATTTAAGTGATCCTGAAAAAAACACCCTGCATAATAACATGACCCTTGAAGAGTTCTAACCAGAGCTTGGAAGTAACTCGTTTGAAATAACGTGTTACTTGTAATTCATTACTTTTTTGTGTAACGAGGGGGTAACTTTGTTACATTTTGCTTGTAACAGAACGAGTGGTAATTTCATTACTTTTCAGCTGTAACTGTAACTTTTCCTCTGTTACATTTGGACATTTCAGGGGGAAGCAGGGGAAGTCTGCTGCTGTGATTGGTGGACGAAAGACATGTGCCTTATACTGGGCTTCTGTGCAGAGCTACTTTTCCCTCGTGCTCTGTGTTAGAGGCATGAGGGAGGACGTGGAGAGAAAGAGGAAAAATGCTTCAAGAATGGATGGTGGTGGAGAAGAAAGGAGTGGAGGGTGAAAGCCTGAGGGCAAGGACAAAGGAGGCAGCAGCAGAATGGAGGTGAGGAGCTCTGTGTGTGTGAGGGTTACGGTAACATCCCTACCCCCACTCTCTTGCCCATGCTCGTTCAACCACCCCCTCTTGCACACTCTATCACTCATCCTAGCACCCCCACCCCCATTCTCTTGCCCATGCTCACTCAGCCATCCCCTCTTGCACACTCCGTCACTCATCCTAACACCCCCACCCCATTCTCTTGCCTGCGCTCACTCAGCCACCCCCTCTTGCACACTGCATCATTCATCCTAATACCCCACCCCCATTCTCTTGCCCACGCTCGCTCAGCCACCCCCTCTTGCACACTCCATCACTCATCCTAACACCCCCACTCTCTTGCCCCCTCTCTCTCCCCTCTCACCCCTTGCTCACTCCCTCACTCTCTCTACCACCACCCCACTCTCCCCCACTCGCTCACTTCATATATATGTATATATTTTAAAAAAAATGTGGTCTTTTGTTGTGGTTGCGTTGCAAGAGTGCTTAGAGGGCTGCTGTTGCAAACTCAGGGAAGTAATTTTCATATCTATCTCACCCTTTTTAGTTTGTTGCATAGATCGTCAAATGTATGTCAGCATTTATTTAGCTGCCATAGAAATGGGGGGGCTGGAAATGGAACGAGACAAACAGTACCCTCTATGGTACTAATTTGAAGGGTCAGATCTCTTTGAGAGACTGTAATTACAAAGAGCTTTGTTTGATCTTGCATCAGAAGTGAAGCTGACCAGAACTGTAGCCAGAGCTGGTCAGTTTTAGATTTAGTTGGCTTGATCTTGTATGCAGAGCTGGCTTCTTTGCTTTACTTTCCACTTTCTTCTCTAATCGTTTCTTTCCCTTCTTGGAAAGCGTTGATGCTGCTGTGTATTCTGCACATTTTTGTTTAACTTAAAAAAGAACATTGTTTTGTTCTACAAGGATGTAATGATGCTGTATAAGCTGTCTTGCTCCCTTTAAGAAGGAAATATTTTGTGTGTGTGTGGAATAACTGGGCATTTATCAGTCTTGCTGTAGAGGAATGAAAGGTAGCATCATACCCCAAACCATAATTTGTCCTTGGCAGCAAACTCTTGAATTACAGAAATTTTATTTATTTATTATTTGATTTATATCCTGCCCTTCCTCCCAGCAGGAGCCCAAATGGCAGAGACAGGGTTTTTTTTCCCTCTATTTTTATATCATGGTGGCATAAACCTCCCTGGCAAAACAATTCTTGGATTGTAGGCCTTGAAATGACTTTTTCTGGATTTTTTTATGACTTCATATAACATGAGAAACAATAACTCCTGAAAGACTGCATGGGTATTTGCTTTTGTCCTCCTTTATATCCATCCCTCTTCAGAGACCTGTGGTGAATGCTTTAATAATTATGTTAAATGGACAAAAATAACAGATGATGTACTAATTTCAAGTTTTTGGAAACACAGTTCAGTTTAAACAGGATTACTTTTATCTAACATTAATTTAAAGTGTTTTCTGATCTGAAATATTTAACATGAAATTATTAAATTTTGTTCATATAGCTTATTAGTTTACCATTAGATAGGCATAAGGTTACTTCACATAGCTAGGCTATCACTAAATAGTAACTGTCATAGGCAGAGCATGAACAGATGTACTCATCAATGAAAGTTTTCAAGGTTTAAGCTGGCAGCATGGGCCTGTAGGTAGTAAAACAGATCCAGATCTTCAGGGGATGCTGCCTTATAATAAGTCAGGCTATTAGTCCAGAATCTTAGGCAGGGGTCTTTCTCAATCCTACCTGGAGATGCTGGGTATTGAACCTAGGACCTTTCATATGCAAAACATGTGCTTGACCACTGAGCTATAGCCCAGATAGTGCTCTTGTTAGAGAGCTTCAGAAGTCATTACTCAAGATTTAACAGACGAAGTAGTTCCTAAGTACAAAGAACATATTCTGTCTGTGTCACATTTGAATTGTATAGGTACATATAGTTCAACCACCTTTCTCTGGGCTGGTAATAGTTGTGGTAATCAATATCTGCTGCACCTGAAGAGCAGCAGCCTGTTGGAGAAGCCAACATTCCATCTTTTACTGGTAAGCCTGGCTAATTCACATTCCGCTGCCCCTCTCCAATCTCTCAGCTAGGAGCAAATTCATCCACAGCCAATGATCCATATGAGGTTCCCTCACTCTCATCACACCCTCAAGGAGCAAATAAAAGGAGTGATGCTCTCCTTTGGTTTTTCCTTGGGCTGGGGCTGACCTGCTGGCTACTGCCAAATAGGCTTGCCCCTTGGAAACCAGCTATAGCTGTGGCAACAGGTTGCTGTTCTTGAGGTGCAGCAGAAAAAGGTTAGGGAGGTTACAGCCGGCAATAGTGCTATTGATGTTTATGCTGCAGGTGACATTGTTAGGTCTTGCAACAGTGTTGCTAGATAAAACAGCACTGAGGTCAGAACTGGCATCTGGGTCTGCCACAGGATCTGGTCCCTCCATTTGTTATATGGCCTGTTGTTGCTGGTAAGTAGCTGTTTAAGGTTACAGGGCTGTTTCTAAGCAAGGACAGGTGTAGCACCCAGGGCCTGCAGGAGGAGTGTATTGTTGTCCAGAATAGGCTAATTGATGATATGTAGAAGTGGTTTTATGGTCACGCTGACTTCTAACTGCCTGTAGTAAAAGGGGAACATTTTACTGTGAAGTGCTGAAGGGATCACATTCACTACTCTTCTAATTTTCTGACTGATGAGCTGTATATAAAAGCAATTACAGGCATACCCCACTTAACGTTGCCCGGCTTAACGTTGCCTCACTATAATGTACATGCTCCATTCATCCCCATACCCCGCTTAACATTTGCACGCTTCGCAATAACATATACTTTATTGGCATGACACCACTGCCATCTAGTGGTGATTGCGTGCAGTACAAGTGAAGACAATTGCTTCACTTAAAGGTTATTTTCACTTAAAGTATACTCTCCCATCCCATGGCATATGTTAAAGCGGGGTATGTCTGTATAATGAAGATAATTTTCTGAAAGTAAATATTTGTCTTTTGTTTTAGCTTGTGTTTAAAGAGGTTTGATCCTAACTAAGGTTGTGTGTGCCTCCACATTCTTTGTAACATTTTGAATTAATTGTAAGAGCACACTGAGCAATGCAAATTCATATGTGTATAGTATAGAGCTCTGAAGTTAGGTCAGGAATGGATTCCATAGCTGAGATTAATTTGCTATTTTTTGCTTAGCATCTTAGTTATTATCCCTGAACTACTGATAAGTTAATATAGGACACTGTCGGAATTAATAGGCTTTGTTCTGTGTTTGGGCAGTAAAGACATAGTAGCTGCCTAAAAACTTTAAATAAGAGTTTTTAGAATCATCTTCTTTCTGAATATAACCTTTGCACAAGGACATACAGTTCTGTTAGACTGTGACAAAGTTACCTTCATTAATTGTCAGCTTAAGTTCAGACTTGCCAGCACCAATATTTTGGGCCTGGTTTAGAATAAAATGGAAGCTGCAAATGTTCTAGGATACCATGAAATTGAGTTTTGAAGAATTTGTAAAAGTATTATTCTACTACCTTCTGTGTGTGTGTTTATTTTTAATGTTGTTTTAGGCTACTTAGATGTGCAGCAGCCAAGGCCAGCACCTTGTAGGTGTTTTTTTTAAAGTAACTGAAATGTAACTGTAGTGATTACTTTTGAGAAAAAGTAAAGTAATCAGTTACTTTCAGAGCAATTGTAATTGTAACAGTAATTACTACTTTTTGGGGCCATGTAACTGTAACTGTAATTTATTACTTTTTAAAAGTAATCTTCCAAGCTCTGGTTCTAACTTTGTATTATGGGCTACAGTTAGACTCCACCCCTTGGACTTTCCTTTGCTCTGTTTTTCAGTTTCAGTTGTGCTCTCTACCCAGCCATCAATAAAGAACAATGTTTGCCTGCCTGCAGTAAGTCATAGAATCATAGAGTTGAAAGGAGCCTATAAGGTCATCGAGTCCAACCCCCTGCTCAATATTCAAATGTTTGTTTATTCTGCAGTTATTATGATGTGTAGAGTAGGACTGGGTGCTTATTGCTAAAAGGTGAAATAAAGAGATAACTTAAAGGGATCTGAAAGAAATATCCACCCTAAGTCACCCCTTTCTCTTTTAAAGCACTCAGTATACTCACAATCATAGTAGCTATTTTTTTTCTTTTCTTGAGTACTTGATGGCAAAGGATGAAAACAGCCCTAGAGGGGGCGAAATTGCTGTGTACACTACAGTTGGCTGGCTGGCCGGCCACCTAGGCTGTAACTCAGGCCTAATTTATTATTTTCTCAATGTGTGCAGCTCAGCATGAGACCATTTTTTTCTCTCTGAAAAGGTGCATTATGAACCTACCATTCAGAAAGTTTTCTTGCCAATTACCTAGGGAACCAATTACATATGGAAATGGTGGGCTCCCCAACACTGGAGGTATTCAAGAGGCAGCTGGACACCACCTGTCAGGTATGCTTTAACTTGTATTCCTGCATTGAGCATAGGGGGTTGGACTCAATGGCTTTATAGGCTTCTTCCAACTCTACTATTCTATAATTCTATGTTTCCCAAACAAAGTCTATTATGCTGTAAATATTTTACAGAGTTAAGCACTCAATCTCATTGACTTCACCAAGAAAGTTATGCATATTGGTCTCAGCACCACTCTTCCTAAATGCTTGACTATGGTTGCATTGTAATGTGCTCTTACTCTGTTTCTAAACTTTTTTTGTATTAGTATTATTGTGATACCAAATTAAAAATGAAGTTTTGAGAAAACAAGCTCCACACTAGTTTTTAACTTCTTTTTAGCACAAACTATTTTTATACCTTTTGATATCTCCTTGTTCAAGGTATCTTTAATGTCATTTTTTTCTGATGAATCAGAATATGCTAGCCATTTAATTCCTGGTTACAAACACTCACAAAAGAGTAGGGTGGCCACAGAATGGAAATTCTGGTTCATCAGGTTCTCTTATTCTTGCAAATGGAGGCAATCTAAGCATTCGGTGTAGTTCAAAGTATTTTTTCTAAAGAACATTCAAAACCTCTGGGTTTTTCATAACCAACGGATATCCTATTCAGGTGTTATTAAAACATATAAGTTTACCATATCTGGGGGGCAGTGAGGATGAGATTGCTATCCCCCAATCCGGTGCCTGTTTTTATCACCTGCCATGAATTGGAAGGTGACTGTCTGCAGGCAGAAGTCTTATGATGCCACATTTTGGAACACTGGAAAACAATTAAATGAGGATTGAGTATGTTCAGTAGGCACAGAATGCTGTTACAGCAGGGGGGAGCAGGGGGGAGGTAAATGGAAGAGAATAACATGAAAAGGGCATGGTTGGCAGGAATCCTGAACAGAGCATGACACGCTGCAGTGTAGCGACTAGGGGGGCATACAAGGGCATTCCCCCCTCTAAATGATACTTCTGCCCCCCCAAATTAAAATTTCCTTCAGTCCCCAAATTTCTAGTATTGCAGTAACTTAAAACATCAATTGAGCTTTTAGAAATATAGTTTAGGCATCCAAAGAGAGGAGAGAGCAAAGTTACCAAGGGAATGCAAATACAGATCTAGATACTGTGCAGTGTCAGCCACCCTGCCCTCCTCTTGGCTTCAGTAGTTAGACCCTTTCAGATGCCTTCAAATGTGTCTCTGGAACCTTCTGCATTCAAAGTATCTGCTCTATGACCCCTCCCCTAAACTTCAATCTGCGTCACAAAAACTGCCTTGAACCTTCTAGGAGGAACATAAGAAGACCCCAGCTGGATCCGACGAAAGACCCATCTAGTCCAGCATCCTGTTCTCACAAGGATGTCTTTGGGAAGCCTACAAGCAGAGCAGCATTCTTCCCTCTTGTGATTCTTGTGAGCAAGAATCTATTCAGAGGTATTCTGCCTCTGAAAGGTAGGTTATAGATGTTTAAATAAAGACATAAATACACAGCAGCTTTCTGCACAACTCTGGATTTCTGCTGATCAGCAGCAAGGAAAAATGAGAGCACTGGACATGTTGTAACTCTAAATCTGAATTTCATTGATATGAAAGCAATACCTGATCCTCTCACAGAAGGAGCTTTACACTTATTCCATTGCAAAACTACTTAGAGAGCAATTTTAAAAAAAGAAATAATTATACTTAGCATTTTCTAATTGCAAAGTGCTCTACAAGCACTAAGTAATTAACTACCTTCCCTTCTGCTCACATTGAATTCAATAGTCAAATCCTGCATATTTCATACCCGTTATTTTTGCATATAAAGAATTCCAATTAAGTGTATGAGCTATACTTAAAGATTTTTAATTGGTAGAATTGCTAATCATTATTTGATTGCATTGAAAAAATGCCCTAGAGAATGAATAATTTTACAAGTATCAAGCAAAAAAAACATAATAGCACTTCTGTAAAACAAGCATTTTTTCTATGAAAAATTGAAATGTCATTCTCAAAAAAAAGTGTCATAGTGTGGTTGCAATTTGTCAGATGCATAAAACAGCAAAATTATGCACACCTCTAACAAAAGCAAACACTAATCTATCTACAGATGTTCTCTTTGTTGAAGGCCTGAATCTCATTTTGCATTACATTTCCAAACATACAGAACACTGAAGGACAGGGTAGGCCCAATGTGTTTTGCACCCTGAAGCATAGGACAAGATGGTACTCCCTCCCCTCCACATACAGAAGCTGACCAGACTGCCTGTAGAACCTAAGAAGAAATTGAGTCTGGAGGGTCTCTAAGTTCTGGTGGTCAGTGCGGACTTCCACTTCATACTGAGCTCCCTCCAGGAGGTGCCACCAGGTCTCAAAAGCATCTCAGATGGTGAGTAACTCCTTCTCCCAGACTGTGTAGTTCCTTTTCACACTAATCAGCTTTTGAGAGAAATAAGCGCAGGGTTGTAATGCCTCTCCTTTTTGGTCTGGTTATAACACCACTCCGATGGCCACATCCGATGTGTCAATCTCCACCACAAAAGGACATTGGGGGTCTGCATGCTGGAGTATTGGCTCAGAGGAAAACAGCAGTTTTAAATCCTTGAATGCTCATTGGGCTGCTTCAGTCAAACAGAAGGGGCCTGTTCCCTTTAAGCAGTAAGAGGGTTGTCAAGTTATAAAAGGCCGCAATGAAACATTGATAGTAGTTAGCAACCCCAGAAACCACTGCAGGTCCTTCTTGGTTTTGGGGGGCTGCCAAGAGATCACACAGCGCACCTTCCCAGGATCCATTTCAACTCCTGTGGGGGTGATATGGTAGCCCAGAAAGTCCAGGGTGGTCAAGTTGAAGCCATACTTTCCCAGCTTGGCATACAAGTGATGATCTCTCAGTCTCTGCAGCAGCACCTGCACATGTGACTCATGCTGTTCTGGGGAATCAGAGTAAATAAGGATGTCATCTAAATAAACTATCATGAAGGGGCCCAGGGAGTCCTGAAAGATGTCATGAAATTTTGGAAGACAGCTGGAGTGTTCAATAGTCTGAATGGCATGACCAGGTACTCAAAGTGGCCATACCGGGTCTTGAAGGCAGTTTTCCACTCATCCCCCCCTTTGATTCTGACAAGGTTGTACGCTCAGCATAGGTCTAACTTACTCAAAAATGAGTAAAATCCTCATCCAGTTGAAGCATCAGAGGAAGGCTGTTCCACACATGTGGAACCAAATCCTGAAAGGTTTGCAACCTTAACAGGGCAGTTCATGTCAGCAGTAATCCCTGGCCCACAGATCTTGTGTCCCTGGCTGGAATGTACCACACCAGCCAGGATGCCAGAGAATGGGGAAGATTGGAACACAGGGCCCTAAAGGCAAAAATCAGAAGTTTGTTCCTCACCCTGCCCCAAACAGGCAGCCAATGAAGGGATCTGCAAGAAAAAGTGGTATGGGAGTAGTGGGGAGGGTCTAGGATGACCCAAACAGAGCTGTTCGTGATCAAAACCAAAGGACAGAGAGAGGAAGAGGGCAAACCCACCAAAAGACTATTACAATAATCCAGACATGAGGCAAACAGAGCCCAAACAAGCAAATGTGCAGTCTTGGTAGTCAGGAACCTACAGAGCCTACGGATATGCAAGAGGTGAAAATTGCATGCCTTTGTTGTCACCCCAATAAAGGAGCATAGAGACAAATGATTGTCTGGCAGCCAGGACAGGGGCCACCATACAGCCCTGGAGACACAGCGAAGGACAGAAAAGAACAGGAGGATGATTGGGTTGAAACACAAGAATCTGTTTTTTCCATGTTCAATTTCAGATGATGTGCAGTCATCCATGAGGAAACATCTAAGATGCAGTCCATTGCAGATTTCCATACATTGGCATCAATAAATGTAAAGCTTCGGAAAAACTAAGTGTCATCTGCATAAATGTGGTATTGAAATCCCAGATCCAAAATCAGAAAACCAAGAGGGAGGTTATATAGAGAGAACAGCAGAGGACCCAAGACCAATCCTTGCAGAACACCCACTATCTGTGGGAAAGCCTTCAAAATTGAGCCCCGAAATGAAACAGAAAAGGAATGATTAGATAAAAAAAGAACCAAATCAAACTCTTCTATTCCCTTTGTTTTGCAATAGATAATTCTGCACTCTGGTTTCGTTTCCCTTCTAATTGTTTCCTTTCTTCCGCCTCTCTCCATCTCTCTAACCATCCAAGCAAGTCACCCATGCACCTCCAGCAAAATGTTATTTACTTCTTGATCAATCTCTCTCTCTCTCTCTCTCTCTAACCCAATTCAGCTCCCTACATGTATATCTGGCTCCTATCACTCTCCTAATTTGGCATTAGGTTCCTTCCTTCTTAGCCTTTTTGATTCACTCACACACTACTTCATCTCCTCCCATTTCCCCGTCTTTCACTGCCACCATCCCTCTCTCCGTAGCTTTAACCAAATAATTGCTGGTTCAAACCAATGTTGCTGCTATAATTAAGCTATTTTTGTAATAAACTGCATATCTGATTTATCTATATTCTGGCTTGTTGCCTTGTTTGCTAATTTGCCCATATTAGAAAGTTCACTTTTGTTGTGGTACACCATGGCTCTAAGTTAAAGATCCAAACACATGTCATTTGTGTGTGTTGCTATCCTCATGGAGTTAGGGGCAATGCATAACTTCTAATTTATATAAATAAAAATGTGAGCCCTGAATCCTTCATGCTGCAGTTCACAGCCCATCAGACAGGTGGTGCCATAAACTATATTGCAGCAGTGGAGGAAAGAGGAAGCAGCTGGGAGCAGCTCAGGAAAGCCATGGAGGAGCATTCCTGAAAGACCAGTCTAAAAGGGGAGGGGGGAAAGCAGATGGGTTTAGCCAGCCCTAAAGAGGAGGGGGGAAGGGGGAAGGCAATGCCAGCTTTAAAGGAGAGAGGGGAAAGTGGAAGGACCCTTAGCCAGCTCTAAAAGGCAGAGTGGAAGTGGGGGGCTTAGCTAGTTCTAAAGAGGAGGGAAAAGCAGGGGAGCCCTTAGCCAGCTCTAAAAGGCAGGGATGGGAAAGGGGACTTAGCCAGCTCTAAAGGGCAGAAGATAAAGTGGGGTGGTACTTAGCTAGCAGTAAGGTCAGGAGAGAAGCAGGGGGCTTATCCAGCTCTAAAGGGGAAAGTGGAGAGGACCTTAGCCAGCTCTAAAAGGCAGGTGGGAAGCCGTAGGGCTTTAGCCAGCTCTAAAAGGGAGGGGAAAGAGGGAGGACCTTAGTCAGCTGTAAAGGGGAGAGGGAATGTGGGGGGACCCTTAGCCAGCTCTAAACGGGAGGGGGCAAGCAGGAGGGAGACTTAGCCAAGTCTAAACCCCACATACTAACTCATTAGGTGAGTGGTGGGGAAGCTTATTTGCTCCCACCCTGTAGGTCAACTTTGACAGGTATCAATCATGTGACATTAGTTACATTATGTGATTGACATTGGGGTTGCCCCACTGAAATGTTAAAGGTGGCCCACAGAATGAGAGCAAAAACAATTCCCCATCCCTGGTTTAATGAGTTTGTCTGGGGAGGTGGCGAGATCTAAGTATACAGGGACTGGTGAAGGGTTGGGGCAGAGGTTGTAGGCATGGGTTAGTGAGCAATGTGAGCAGGGATGGAGCCCCTAGTAATTTCATATTTGTTACTGTCCCATATGCTGTTATGCTATGATAGTGTTTGATTTTTTTAAAAAGGCATGTGAAAAATGTCCAAAATTCTTTATAAATAAAAAGCTTAAAGAAACATAATTTGAAAGTAATGATCATTATTACATCTAGAAGAAGGAGGGAGAAGAAAGATGAGTTGTCTTGAGAATTTACTCGAGTGAAATTGTCTTAAAAAGCTTGATTTATTAGTATATTGAACAAGTAGGTGTTAATTAGCTGCCTTTATGTTGTTCTAGATCTCAGCAGGTTAGCTGAATGGATGTTATCACATTTGTGTTAATTACCCCATTCAACTCACCAGAGTAATAGTCTCTGAAATAATTCTCTCAGAAGTGCTCGAGGTGTTGGGTTGAATTATGATTTAAAATGTGATGCACAGAAGAGGAAAAAATGCTTCAAAAGGAATCCAGAGTGGATTCTGTCTTCAATAGCTGAACAACATTAGGCACTGCACAAGTAATATTAGGG
The DNA here is from genome assembly GCF_030035675.1 of Rhineura floridana. Lineage (NCBI taxonomy): Eukaryota > Metazoa > Chordata > Lepidosauria > Squamata > Rhineuridae > Rhineura > Rhineura floridana. The sequence goes on along the minus strand of NC_084486.1, from coordinate 76,017,656 downwards.
CATGCAGAGTTACCCAATCCTAAGAAAGCGGCACTATTCTTAATTAAGATTTCACAGAAGGGAGAATTCATTCAAACACATCGTTTAGCACTAACACCTTGCAGGGACATTAGTTTGCCTACCGTATCATTTTCCTAATATGTTCAACTTAATATGATGTGCTAAGACTGTAGTCATGTCATATTTCCCCACAGAACTATCAAGGCTGTCATGAAGGAGTTAAAATCTACTACTATTCACATATTATGATGAATGGGGAGTTGGGCTGCATGCACTGCTGACCTCTATGTCATTCTGCCTACTGCATTAAATCCATGCATACGGGAAGTCTGCTCTAGGATTTCCAATCATGCAGAGTCCCCTACTCACATATAACTGTATACCTGTAAGATCTATGCAGATGTTTGACTGAACTGATGAAGGTCAGGAGCAGCAACACTCCACATGATCCCATCCTGACACCCTCATGTGTACATTGCCATGTATGAATAGAGTTTCTGAAATATTCCAAGCTTTTTCTGTGTAGTTTGATCTAAAAGACAAATTATTACCACAAATGAAGAGTAGGGAACCTGCAACCCTCCACATGAACCTCCAATCTTCCCTGACTATTGCCATGCTAGCTGGGTTTGGTGGGAACTGGAGTCCAACAATCTCTGGAGTTTCACAGGTCTCTAATCCTGTCAGAAATGATTTATTCAGTTATCCTTTATTGAATTAAAATGCCTTTAATTTAAGAGTCTTCCCTTGCATAAATGGAAACTGTTGTTTGTGCCAGACTTTCAGCTTTATCAGTCAAGAACAGAGCAATATGGTACCAGTCAGGGGAGGGGAGGGATGGCATTTTTAGGGCTGTGTATAATTTCCCCCGATCCCATGTCCCTGATCTGGGGGGCCCAATCATACCAACCTGCCTTGGGCCAACCTGGGGATCACCCACCCCGCCTCAGATCCAGTCCCAAATTAGTTCAGGGGCTGGGCAAATATTTAATTAATTGGGTGCAGGCAATGTTCCTACAAGGTGCTGCTTTAGGGTTGTTGCATCAAACAGGAAAGGGAGTCAGGCTCCTACATTCTCCCAGGAAGATGCAGCTAGTGGTCAGGTAGGTCTCCGCATTTTTGCAGGTTTTCCCACCCAATGTCTGCTTCTTCTTCCTGGCTGATGCCCCCCCCCCCAAAAGCCCCAGTTCGCTCTGGGCCATCCAACCCAAACTGTAGCAATTAGGGTTGTCAGGTCAGAAGAATCCCAAACTCTGAGATTTCAGGGGCTACCCCTACTGATGTCATAGGACAGGCCCAAATGATGCCGTTAAGTATGATACATTAAGCATTAACCACAGTTGCTTGGAGCATACCACTCAAATAAAAAAATTTCTCTGACTAAAAATTAAGATAGAAATCTTAGCTAAACAAGGGTGTTCCCAGGTCTAGCTGAAGTGACAGAATAATTCTTTCTCACTTGCTTAGGGAGCCTGGACAGGGAACATTTAATCTAGCCTACTTGCTTCTGGCAAGAAGAGTTTAAGTGCCCTCAGGCATATGTTTTTTAATAATGTTTTTAACCCTTTTTTAAAGTTGTTTTTTTTAAAAAAAATGTTTTTAATGCTATTTTGTTTTAATGTATTTTAAGATCTGTTTTTATGATGTTTTAAAGTGTTTTTAGCGCTTTGTTTACTGCCCTGGGCTCCTGCTGGGAGGAAGGGCGAGATACAAATTAAAAAATAAATAAATAAGGAACTAAGCCCCATAGAATTCAACAGGATTTACATCTGAGTAGATATGGTTAGGATTAGATATGGTAAGGCTTGACTAGGGATCCTCTGCAAAAATATCAATATCAAAGCAGGGCTGGCAACCCCCTGACTGGAATGCCCTGCCCCGCCTTTTAATATGGCTGCTCCAAACTTCTTTACAAACTTGAAACTTCACTGCAGAGAAAGGTCTGAGAAATGAGTAAGAGTTAAAATGATTCTGCTCACCCTGTGGGCTGCTATAAACTCACTTTGACAGCCAACCCAATTCCAGTGAATAGTAACTGAGAGAGAAAACACATGTGGTTTGGTCTACCTTCACAGTCAGTATCATGGGAACAGCAGTAATTGAAGCCACACTTCCCAGTATGTGAATTCTCTTTTACCGCTGTTGGGCAAGAAACAAACCATCATGCAAAGTATCTTTTAAAGTTGTTCTTTGCAATTCACTAATGAATGCACAACATACCTAGGGCATATCCACACCATTCATTTAAAGCACATTCAACACACATTTGAAGCACATGAATTCCATCACAGAATCATGGAAACTGTAGTTTGTTAAGGGTGGTGGGAACTATAACTGTGAGGGAGAAACTACACTTCCCAGGATTCTTTGGGGGAAGTCACACGCTTTAAAGATGAGTTGGATGTGCTTTAAATCTATTGTGTGGATCTACTTCATAAACTTTGCCTACATGTAAATCATGTTAAATATTTTTTTTAATGGAAATCAGCTATAACGTTTACTAGGTGACCATGGTCTTCTTACCATCTCTCAGCCTAATTTGCCCCTCACAGTGAAAACAACAGAAACAAGTAAAATGTAGAAGAGATAATAATGTTCAATCACAGTGTGAAATCAGATACTTATCAGGACATAGTATGAAAAAATATTTATAAGCATGACAGTCATATATGTTTATTTTTGACCCAACCTGTCTATATATCTATAGTACAATCCTATGCATATTTACTCAGAAGCAAGTCTCAATGTATTCAATGGGGCTTACTCAAAAAGGGAAGTGTGCACAGAACTGCAACCTCAAATGATAAGGAATTTCACTCACCCAAGTTGTTTTGCAACTGTTTATACTTGTTTTTATGGTTATTTGATTTTAAAGGGATTTATTTAAAGGGATGCTCGAAAGACTCCATATATACACACACACTGGAGATGTAAAATATACCCCATATAATAGTTTATTGTTAAAACCAGTTGGTCATTGCAGAACATTTTTTTAAAGTCAGTATTAGTTTCTTACCAAATAAAAGTAGTGACACCTAGGTAAGCCCACCCTAATTGCTTTTAAAAATAGGACTGGAAGGGGAGGGAAAGATTTACAACACAAACACAATCCTTTGCTATGTTCATTCAGAAGTCCCATTGATTTACAGCACAATCCTAACCATGTCTACTCAAAAGTAAGTCCTATTGAATTCAATGGGATTTACTTCCGGTATGTGGGATTAGTATTGCAGCTTTACTGTCAGCAAAGTGAGTATAGGATTAAAGCTTCATATTGGTAAGGTTTTCAAATCAGCCTGTGAATTAGTCAAATGAACTGTCCTCTTCAACAGCCTAGGAAAATTTAAACTTGTTTGACTCCTCATAATTAGAAAAGCATAACACACTGTAATGGCATTTAGATCTCCTGTACACAAGAGAGCAAGAAACTTTAGCTTAGTTTATGAGAACTTGAGACAAGTAGGAAAAAACAACAGTTTTCTGGTCTTGCAATGGGTTCTAGCTATTGCCTGGTAGTCAGCAAATCCCTTGTCAATCACAACCCTGACTCCACTTATTGGCTACAAACCTGAAAGTGTGGGGTTAGAGCAGCCACCAAAATGTTAGCTGCCCCCCCACAACTTCTGTTAAATGCTTTTTTATATAAAAGAAAATGAACAAATGCTAAGCCTACAGTTGTATGTGACTGCCAAGCATATTTGAAAATAATTGCAACTATAACTTATGACTGGTTAAAGTACTGGCTACATAAATAATGACATAAAGCTAGAGTTGCTGCATCCTTTTTTTATTTATCTGAACAGGGCTTCTCTGCCTTTTGTATGTTCTTGCCATGCCGAAATTTAACAGTCATATTTTGCCCATAATTGCATCTCCATGCAGGGAAAAGATGTACTAATATTCATGTAACTATTAAAGCAGGAATGGGAGACTTGTTGGCATCCAGACATTACCAGAGTACAACGCCATCCTCTCTGACTTTGGGAGAATAGTGGTTGGAGTCCAAAAACATCTGAAGGTCCCCCGGGTCCCCATTCCTGTCTTAAGTCACAGGAACAAGGAACCATGATAGAAATAAAGGGGGCAACTCCATGAAGATGATGGTGATGATTTATTGCCTGCCTTACAGGGTGGGTTACAGCAGTTTAAAATACATCATTAAAACAATATAAAACTCACAATCTACTAACAATGTACTAAGAGAAAAACTGTTTATCAGTAAGGATGCCAGATCTGGGTATCTCTGTCATTTCTCCATTTTGGAGGTAAATAATCACTTTGCTTCCCGAGGGTTCCAACCTAAGTAATGCTACATCTGTTAAGGTTTGCAGTGATGTGGTTTGCTAATTGGGCACACAAGGAACTAACTGAATCTCATTTATGTTGAACAGGTTGTACTAACAATTTAGTGCACGTATAGGACTGAAATGGTATGCTTAGCTGAGAATGGACAAATCGAACAGTTCAGCATAATGATGACTTTTACCAGGATTGTTCATTTCGTTTGAACAATGTTGTGTCACATAAGCACCTCTAACCATGTGCAGACTGCCTCTCCCCTCAGGGGAGCAAAGTTCTCTTAAACAAAAAACTTGAAGGCAAGGTGTCTGTCAGCACAAGGAGTGTCAGAGAAGATATCCAACTGCTGGGACACAATGTGAATTATTCAAATACCTTTTCCCACTGATGATGATTTTAATGAGGTTAAGTGCCTCTGAGTAGAGTGATTGTCTCTCAGGTTCTTTCTTCTTTTAACTCACAGAAAAAAGATATATACATATGAAAATACCACCCACATATTTTTCTTAAAACTTTATATTATTTTTTGTCAAACTGCTTGAACTGAGGAATTCAGTTCAGGTTGGCTGGCAACCCTATGAGCAAATACTGCCTGTACAAATTGTTGGGTAGAAAAACACAAAGATATCACCATGTTTTATCCAAACTCTCATTCTGTTATGACTAAGGTAATAATGATGCACAGCTGTTGATAACTTTTTTAATTACTTTTCTACTAACACTATTTTAAATTATGTCATTTAAAGCCAGTAATTTGGATTCTTTGATGCATGCTGATATTCTTCCATTCACTTTTTTAAAAAGTAAAATTACATATGCTTAAGATCTTTGCTGTGATACAAGCTGAAATATATTCCCTGCCATTAGTACTGGCTCGTCTTGCTAAACGATGAGCAATCTGGAAATAAAGTTTTAACTGCAATTATAGTTTAATGGCATAATTGCTGAAAACTGTGAATGCTGGCAATAAGATACATAAAGAGTTTGTTTTATTAATATTTAAAGAATATTGCACTGCTGAAGTTGTGTGGGTGAGGTTGGTCGGAAATGAATGATCCATGGGGCAGGAAGCCAATGAGATCACATCTGGGAGAGAGAAATATTGCTTGCTCTCATAACTAGAATACTAGTTTTTCATATATATAGATAGATATATAGATATATATATTACTGAGTTCAGATAGAAATTAAGCTCAAGGCTTACACATTGCAGGCCCTCATGTGACAGATCAAATTAATTAGGACAGGGGTTGCCAATGTGAGACTCATGGGCACTAGTGTACCCACCAGTATTTCCTAAGGCACCCACAAAAAGTCTTAGAAAATATCCGCTCAAAAATCCACAATGTACAAGAGAATGTTTGCTCTTCCTACTCAGTTCCTAAGTTTGCCTCTCCTACATCAAACACACTTTTAAACATGTCCACATTTCATTGGATGCCTGAATTGGCCACACACCTTCCTTCTGTTCTGAACAGAGAAGAGGTGCAAAGAGCTTCTCTTTGTGAATGAGCGCAGCTGTGCCTCATGTAAGTGCCTTTTTCCCCCATTGATGGGTGTGGCTAATGGTGGGGGCAAACCTACACAATGTGGACCTTTTTCTGCTCTTTTTGATGTGGTAGTCATTTTGTGTTGCCCCACATGGCAGCCACTTTGTGACTGACACCCACAGCATTTTCTCAGGATTCCGAATGTGCCTGTCAAGCCCCTGCTGGAGAAACCTTCTTGGAGGATGACCTGGAACTCCCTGAACCAAACATCATGAAGTAGCCACTTATGTTGAGGGACCATGATTGAGGGGATGTAGGGCCCTCAGGGAGCATGGCAACCCATCCTCCGTTTCAAGCTTCAAAGAATTGGAGGCAAGCCAATTTGCCCCTGACTCTTAGGGACCACTTGTGCCATGCGCAGGCTCAGTCATCTGCCAGACACCAGAGTGCTCACATGAAGAATAACAACTCCTCAGGAGTAAAGGGATACCCATGAGTAAGCAGCTCCTCATAAGTATTATCTTTACTCAGGCAATGTGGATGGCCTGCAGCTGTGGTCTGGGTGTAGTTCTAAGGCTCACATTTAAAAGAATTCAGTTCTAGGCCCAGAGTGCTGGGACATCATTGTTGTGCTTGTCCCTTGAGTGAGGGTATTTCTGACTACCTAGCTGGTCACTAGATACACCCCTTCATTTGACCAGTGGGTCAGGGATGATGGATGTTGGAGTCTAGCAACATCTGAAGGGCCATAGGTTTCCTGTTCCCATAATAAATTTGCGCCAGGCATTTAGTGTTTGCTAAACATGTAAGGGAAGATTCTAAGATAGCTGCTAGATCTGCTCCCCCACATTGCCATTTCAGAACCCTGGAAATGTGGGTGTTTGCCTAATGAAATATATTGTGAATATTTTTAATTGTTTATTGTTGTTTTTAATGCTATATTATTGTAGTGAGCCAATTTCAGCTCTAGATTACTGCTTTCAGCCTGTCCAGCTATTTATTGTCATTAGTCACAGCACTACTCGTACTTGTCCTTTTTTCTTCCCCAGTAGCTCGGTGAGTGCCTTCTGACCTGAGGGTCTCATCCTCTAGCACTATCTCATGTTGCATTTTGGATACTCTGTTCATAGGGTTTTTGTAGTAAGAGGTATTCAGAGCTAGAGGACTCTTTTCAGTGGCTAATACTCTCTGTTTTCATGCTGATTGGCTCATAGGATGCTGGTGACATAGGGACCCTGCTAGGGCCCTGCTCCCAAAAAAGTAAGGAGTCTAAGTCCTCCCCGAGACCCTGGACGACTACACCCCTACTTGGCACTAGCCACACCTTTCTTTTGGGTACCACAGAAATTAATTTGTCTGCAAACTGTAACACTCTCAAGAGCCATAAACTTGGGATGGGAAGAGGGATTTGACTTCAGCAAACCATCTGCCCCAAGGGACTTCTACAATGACTCCAGGGCCTCTTTCTAGCTACTATATGTAGCTGTTTGTGATCAACTACGATATGTTTTTGTTTCCTAAATCTGCCCTTTTATGAATAACAGAGCATTTTTAGGCCAAACCTTGGACAAGTTTGTTATATAATTTGCACTTCATTGCAGTACACTCTAATTTCTTTGCAATACTCCACCCAGATAGTGGCTTGTCAGATCTGGCCTTTTTCTTGAATTCCTTTTCATCTATTAGTTATGAGTAGATTGGGGGGGGGTGTCCTGCACAAACCATTATTGAGAAACATAGCATGTACTAAATAGCATTCAAAAAACACTAGATAAGAGATATTTTGTTGTTCATGGGAATTGACATTTTGCAAATGAAAACAAAGACCAGAGGCTTCTTTATAATGAGAATGTTAACTAGACGGAAACTTTTGTTTGTTCCTAATGAACAGGAATATGAATATTCATGAATAAACTTGCCATGTGAGAAAAATAAAAGCTGACCTTAGAGGTACGGAGTGCTGTATTTAATTTAAAGATTTCAGTTGACACATATTTATATGGGGATCATAGGAAGCTGCCTTTTACCCAGTTCTCTGAATGACAGCAGCTCTCCAGGGTTTCAGACAGGAGTCTTTCCCAGCCCTACCTGAAGATGCTGGGGATTGAACTTGGAATCTTCTGCATACAAAGCAAGTACTCTACCACTGAGCTATGGCCCCTTCCCATATATAGGGTAGTAGCCAACTCTAGTCATATTTGGAGTAGACCCATTACAATAACAGACTTAAATCCATTGATTTCAATGTGTCTAATCTGAGTATGATTAATGTTGGCTATCACCCATAGAGTAACCTTTTGACATGTTTTTGGGGTAAGCTCTCATAAGAAGATCCCACTGATTAGCTTTTTTTCTTTTTTGCTCATCTTGCTTTACTTTGTGACAACCAGCAGCGTAAACCAGCAGTGGCAAATTCACAAGTGCAGGGGTCCTTCATAATAGTCACAGCCATGCCCCATGCCCCCTTTTGCTGCTGGGTTGAGAATGAGATCCTTGTTAATGCTTTCTCCCACAACAGACATCCCTAGGAGCCTATCAGCCTGAAAAGGAGTGTGAGTTACTGAGAAGAGTGTTCGCAGTGGCTGACTCACCTCTTTTCACTCTGATTGGCTCCAATCAGCAGGAAGGGACAGGGAAGCATGTCAGAGGACCCTTCTCGGTGGCTGATATGCTCCCCTTTCATGCTGATTAGCTTGTAGGGTGCTGGAGACCTAAGGACCCTACTGGGACCCCTCTCCCAAAAAAGTAAGGGGTCTAAAACCCACTGAGACCCCAAATGACTACACCCCTGGTGACAACTGTCACTTGCCTTCATATGACCTGACCATTCACAGATAACAGAGACTAAGAAACGCATTTCAAATGATATAAAATAATTTAAGGTGCTGCTTATTTTATTTGAGTTTCTGGTGGTTTTTTGAAAAAAACAATTTCCCTAAAATTGCATTGGGATAAAAGAGAGATACAGATCTCTGGGGAACAACTGGGATTATTTTAAGGGAGTTATAAACACATTTTGTATTAGTATGAGTATCATTTTAAAGAAAGCTATTCTTTAAGCTGAAAGGCTGAGTAAAAATAGCTTGGTGTTGGATCCAGAGATAAGTGAGCAGAAGAAATTATGGTGGTAGTGTGTTCTGCTCCTTTAGGATGCACACCTTAACATGATGAGGAGGTTTGAGAGTGATGAAGAACCTGAGAGTGATGCCATCAGGAGTCTAGACCAAGAGGCTAGACTCCTAGCAGGGACACCCAAGGTGGAATGGTCAAAGCTGAGACACCAGACTAAGATGCATCCAGACTCAGAGGAAGGCAATGGTAAACCACCTCTGAATACCTCTTACCACAAAAACCCTATGAACAGAGTATCCAAAATGCAACATAAGATAGTCCTGGAAGATGAGACCCCCAGGTCAGAAGGCACTCACCGAGCTACTGGGGAAGAACAAAGGACAAGGACAAGTAGCACTGTGACTAATGACGCAGCTGGGTCAAAGCCAAAAGGAAGCCCAGAGGCTGATGTGCACAGATGCGAAAGGAGAGTCCGGAGTTGTACGACGCACACAATAGGACCATGGAATGTGAGAAGCATGAACCAGGGAAAGTTAGAAATTGTCAAGCAAGAAATGGAGAGTAATAACATTACAATACTTGGTGTGAGTGAATTAAAATGGACAGGAATGGGACATTTTCAATCAGGCAACTACAAAATATTTTATGCAGGAAATGAGAAATTAAGAAGAAATGGGGTTGCTTTAATAGTGAGAAGTGATGTAGCAAAAGCAATTAGAAGCTACAACACAAAGTCCAAGCGAGTGATATCAATGAGATTAAATGGAAAACCTATTAACATAACCATCATCCAAGTGTATGCTCCAACATCAAATGCAGAAGAAGAAGAATTGGAGAGATTTTACGCAGAAGTACAGGAGGAAATTGATCACACACCAAAACAAGATATGATGATAATCATGGGGGACTGGAATGCAAAAGCAGGGAACAGAGAAGAACTAGGAGTTGTGGGGAAATGGGGCTTAGGCGACAGAAATGAAGCAGGAGAAAGACTTATTGAATTCTGTGAAGCCAATGATTTGTTTCTTGCAAATACATTTTTTGAGCAACCAAAAAGATGACTGTACACGTGGACATCACCAGATGGTCAATATAGGAATCAAATTGATTATATAATTGGAAACAGATGATGGAGAAGTTCCATGCTTTCTGCAAAAACAAGACCAGGAGGAGACTATAGTACAGATCATGAACTGATCATATCGAAAATCAGAGTAAAGCTAAAGAAGAAGAACAAAGCATTCATAATGCCAAAATACAATTTAAATAACATCCCAGAAGAATATAAAGATCAAATAAAGAACAGATTTGAGGCTTTAAACTTTGTTGACAGAGAACCAGAAGAACTATGGACTGAAGTCAGGGACAGTATCAAAAAGACAATACCTCTTGTTAAAAAGAGAGAAAGTCCTGAATGGATGACTGAAGAAACTCTTCAAATGGATAAAGAGAGAAGAAAAGCAAAAGCAAAAGGAGATAGAAACACGGTCAGAACCCTAAATGCAACTATACAATGACTAGTACGTAAGGACAAAGAAAACTATTACAATAGTTGTACAGAAATAGAAGACAACAAAATGGGAAGAACAAGAGCCCTATTCCAAAAGATTAGAGAAATGAAAGGGAAATTTAAACCACGAGTAGGGATGTTGAATAATCAACAGGGGAACACACTGACTGACTGAGATGAAATAAAAGGAAGATGGAAGCAATACACTGAAGAACTCTATAAAAGAGATGCCAGGATGACAGATTCATTCTCAGAGGAACCATATGATGAAGAACCAGAAATTTTAGAATGCGAGGTGAAAGCTCTCTTAAAATACTTGGAAGAAACAAATCACCAGGAACAGATGACATACCAATAGAGTTGCTACAAGTTACTGAGACTGAATCTGTCCACATTTTGACAAAAATCTGTCAAGAAATATGGAAAACTAAACAATGGCCCACAGACTGGAAGCGTTCAATATATATCCCAATTCCAAAGAAAAGGGGATCCCAGAAAATGCAGTAATTATCAAACTATGGCCTTAATATCCCATGCAAGTAAAATAATGCTCAAGATTCTACAACAAATGCTCTTACCATATATGGAGCGAGAAATGCAAGACGTCCAAGCTGGATTTAGAAAGGGAAGAGGCACCAGAGATCATATCGCAAACATACATTGGCTAATGGAACGGACCAAGGAATTTGAGAAGAAAATCACTCTATGCCTTATAGACTACAGCAAAGCCTTTGACTGTGTAGATCATGAAAAACTATGGAATGCTTTAAAAGAAATGGGGGTGCCACAGCATCTGATTGTCCTGATGTGCAACCTATACTCTGGACAAGAGGCTACTGTAAGGACAGAATATGGAGAAACCGATTGCTTCCCAGTTGGAAAGGGTGTGAGACAGGGGTGTATTTTAACACCCTATTTGTTTAACCTATAAGCAGAACATATCATACGGAAAGCGGGATTGGACCAAGATGAAGGTGTGAAAACTGGAGGGAGAATTAGCAATAATTTATGCAGATGATACCATACTACTAGCAGAAACCAGTAACGATTTGAAACAAATGCTGATGAAAGTTAAAGAGGATTGCTCCGCCTGTGACTGCCTCTGAGACGAGCTCCCGTCTCCGAGGAAGCTTTTTCAGTTTTAAAACCAGTCAGAAGAATTTTTTGACTGGTAAAAACTCTCTCCCAGGCAAGGAAGAAACGAAGAGATCACCCACAGAAGCTTTGTTGTGTTTGTTGGGGACTGGAATTCATCAGGATCGCCTATGAACGAAGGTGTAGCCAGCAGCGTCGGACGGAGTCAGGGAATTCAAGCAAGCTCAAACTGACAAAGCGAGACGTTTTTTTTTCTTTAAAGAAAAACGGATTTTAACAGGCAAGCATCCTTCTGTCTACTACCATCACTCTTATCATTGTTACAGTAAAAGAGATTTGTTATAGAATCAGCAACAAAGAATCCCTGGGTGAGTTATACCTTTCTCTTTTATACATGGAATTAAGGAAGAAGAAAATCGAAATAGCTTATCTTTGTTTTTATTGCAAAAAGCTGGCATGGAATTGAGCATTATAAAGATATAAACGGATGAGGGGCATCTAATCTGAGGAGGAAAATCTGATTAATATGAACATTTGAGTACTATTTGTCTGGGACTATTTTTTCTCGTCTACTTTATTTTGACGAATCTGCTTATTCTTTATGCCACTAATTATTTTGATGCTGGGAACTAAGTTTGTTTTGCACTCTTGGTAACATAAGAGATAGGGCAGTCTGTCTAGAAGATGATGTCAACAGGCTTGGAATATTAACTCCTTTGTTGCTGGAAAAAGAAATAAATTGCTCTTTGCTTGGGAATAGTGGCTATATTGGAAATTGAAGGGTTTTTTTTTTTCTCGGTCTTAAGAATGACAATCAAGAAAGTGGCCGAGACCCTGGATGTACAGGAAGGGGTTGTCTCTCTAAACATGTTTCAGAAAATAATGGATGAGATTAAGATAACGAAACAAGAATTGAGACAGGGCAGACAAGAGATGAAAATTGAATTTGGCAAAATGAAACAGGAGCTGAAAGAAATAAAGGATTCTATGAGAAAAGAAGATATAACTGGACAAGCAATAGAAAATGAAAGAAAAATTAAAGGGAAGGTGCAAGTCCTGGAGATTGGAATAGATATATCAAATGTGGAATTGGAAAAAGATTTGGATTTTATAGCTGTGATGGATCCTAGTGACAAAGATTATTGCTTGGAATTCAGCGCTGTCTCTGAAGGAATTGGTGAAGATATCAGAGATAAATTTATCAATGTTTCAAAAAAATTTCTGGACTGGAATGATCTGATGGAACCTGAGATAGAGAAAGTTTATAGAATTCCAGATATGTGACAATGGAAAAACTCTCAAGAGATGTGCTAGTGCACCCCGTAAAAAAGAAGAACAGAGATATGACTTTACAACAATATTTCAGTAACACAGTCAGAACTGATGGCAAGAAAATATTTGTGATGAAGGAAATTCCTATCAGACTCTTACTATATGACTATGACAGCAAAATTATGTGTGCAAGGATGGACGATGGAAGATGGAATTAACACTAATGGAAGAATAGCTGTTGAAACTACTGGATTTACTAGACTTGAATAAGATGGATTAATTGACATGTCTATTTGGAGAAAAATCGATAGATATATTTCTCAAGGACTGGAAACCTCTCTTTGACTTTTTGTGGAAAGAATAAAATGATATGATGTTAATGAGATTTAATGATTAACCAAGATAACCACTGGAGGAAAGTGATTTTGTAATATATTAAGGGACAGGTTTGTTATATACTATAGACCTATAGCTGATTTATGACAAATCGGAAGTCAATATTTTTATTGTATTAGTTATTAATTTTTTTTCTTTTTGTTTTGTTTTGTTTTTGAAATTTTGAATAAAAATTTATATTAAAAAAAAAGTTAAAGAGGAAAGCACAAAAGCAGGACTACCGCTGAATGTCAAAAAGAGTAAAGTAATGAGAACAGGAGATTTATGTAACTTTAAAGTTGACAATGAGGACATTGAACTTGTCAAGGATTATCAATACCTTGCAACAGTCATTAACCAAAATGGAGACAATAGTCAAGAAATCAGAAGAGGGCTAGGACTGGGGAGGGCAGCTATGAGAGAACTAGAAAAGGTCCTCAAATGCAAAGATGTATCACTGAACACTAAAGTCAGGATCATTCAGACCATTGTATTCCTGATCTCTATGTATGGATGTGAAAGTTGGACAGTTAAAAAAGTGGGTAAGAGAAAAATCAACTCATTTGAAATGTGGTGTTGGAGGAGAGCTTTGCGGATACCATGGACTGCGAAAAAGACAAATAATTGGGTGTTAGAACAAATTAAACCAGAACTATCACTAAAAGCTAAAATGATGAAACTGAGGTTATCATACTTTGGACACATCATGAGAAGACATGTTTAGAAAAGACAATAATTCTAGGAAAAACAGAAGAGAGTAGAAAAAGAGGAAGGCCAAACAAGAGATGGATTGATTCCATAAAGGAAGCCACAGACCTGAACTTACAAGATCTGAACAGGGTGGTTCACGACAGATGCTCTTGGAGGTCTCTGATTCAAAGGGTTGCCATAAGGCGTAATCAACTTGAAGGCACATAACAACAACAACAACAAGTGTGTTCTGCAATTGTTTTGCAAGAAGGCTTTCTACAATACAGACTTAGCATAGACATCCTGAGAGTTATTCAAGCATTGTGCAGGAGATTGTACAATGTCTTGTGCTAACAGCAGCACACTGCTGTCTTTCAGCTCTCTTTTCTCATGCAAGATTCTTGTGTAAACTTATAGAAGGATGTATCTGGAATCTGGATCTAACCCTCTCTCTATATACTGTATATAAAACAAAAGAGTTTGTCAAAATGTATGAGATGCTTGGGAGAATTCATAAATTAATCAAATCCCCTAAGCACCTTAGAACATGAACACTGACATACAGGAAAACTGTACAACACAAAAGAACTTGGTTTCTTATAACAATCAGCTTTTTTATGAACATGGCAATAAATCCAGCAGTCTATGAGGAAATAAAGCTAGGAACATGTTATAAGCAGTGATGTCTACCATTTGGTGGGGCTAGTCCACAAACAAGTTTTTCTGAGCCCTACATTTCTCTGATACTGCAGCACATTGCATGTGCAGACATGGGATGTAGAATATCTTGAAACAAATGTAGTAAGAGAACAGCCTTCATCAATGTCTCAACAAGCTATTCTACACTCTCATACAGTTGTTTGGAAGATAATTTGCCTTTAATAAAGATGAAATTAAGATCTACTATGCTGACTTGTATTGCCTTCTCTCTCTCTCATTTATTTATTTTTAATGAATATAGTCATCCATCAACAAATATTCTACATTAAAAGTACAATGTATCAAAATTAAAATCAAGAAAAACAATAAAAGACCAGCAAACAACACATATGTTATAACAGAGACAACACAAAACAACTTAAATTTAAAATATCAATTATATTTAAAATGTAATTTTTTTAAAAAAAGCTTCTTTAATGAATTGGTATTATTTTCTCTAAGTTGCATTCATAAGCACTTAAGCAATTCCCATATGGCTATTTTAA
This sequence comes from Rhineura floridana, assembly GCF_030035675.1. Taxonomy (NCBI): domain Eukaryota; kingdom Metazoa; phylum Chordata; class Lepidosauria; order Squamata; family Rhineuridae; genus Rhineura; species Rhineura floridana. The sequence continues at coordinate 76,002,648 of NC_084486.1, read as the reverse complement.
ATATATATTTATAATATTTTTGATACTACAGTCTTTATTTGACTTTTGGGGTTCATTTGGACCTCCAAGTGCACTTTTCATTGTACAATTTACACATAGGATGTCCTTCTAGAACACTGTCACAAACTTTAACCTGTTTCAGCCTGTTACCACTAACCATTTTCCTTGTGGAAAATAAAAAATTACTGGGGGCAAAAAATATCCCAGCAAAAAGCCCTGGGGGCAAATTTCTGCCTTTTATGGTAACATTTACACATGAATAGACCTACAAGGATAGGACATTGTCACAAACTGTCACCCGTATATTGTTCTCAAATTTCAGCCAGTTATCACTTACCGTTTTCCTTCTGGAAACAAAACAAACAAATGACTGGGGTCCAGAAAATACCCCAGTTTGCTCAATATGCATGGAAAAGGAGCATATGTATACTGCTCAGAAGAATTCTACCTCCTCTGAATAAGGGGGAGGGGTTGCCCAAGGTGCTTTGGTAGTGTCAAGCACATTTGTTGTGACCCCCCCCAAAAAAGGTCTCTGGGGTACAAAGTGACCCCATCCTTCCATTGAAAATCTCGTTGGGGTCCAAATATATCCCACAGTCAGGCAGTGTGATTTTTTTTAACAGTCTGGATTAAGATTAAAAAGAACAGATGTTTCCTGTACTAAAAATACATACGATTTATTGGTTGCACTGTGGTGATGGGAATTTTGTTTTATCTTGGACTGGGGGTCCTTGAAGAAATTTGAGGACACAGGCTTGAAGCAAAAAGGTAAGCCTTTATTCTTTACAAGCATACGCAGGGTCAGCCTCCCAGTGTGTCTGGTGAGGACTGCACTGAGGCACTGGCTGCATGTCTCTTTTATACAGTACTAAGGGCAGCATGTTTACCAATCCCACAAGTTCCTTCCCACATAATGTAACAGTTCCTCCTCTCTGCAATATTTCTAAACCAATCAGAAAACATTAGGTAATTCTACTCTCTAGTTACATGAACACGTGTACAGGTAATTTGTCATTGTCTTAACATACTTCTTATTCCAATATTCTGTCTGTCTTACTAACATCACCATTGTTCTGCTGACCCTCATGACTAATGTTTTTCCAGGCCAGTTGAAACCAGTTACTACCGTACACTACATTCTACTATTTTGAGTGGGCCTTCATGCACACCCGGTACTTTCACTGTTCCTGATTTGCCAGGCTGACCCAGGTACACCTGGAGATATTAGAACATGTTCCTTGAGCGGTACAACGATACCAGGTTGGGTTTGGCTCAACTATCATGACTGGAAGTTCATGAGCACCACAGTTCTATTAATTTGCTATAGGGGTTCTTATTTCTTATATTTTCTTAGAAGTCCCATTCCTATCTTAAAAAATACATAACTATAGAGAAGGGATTATGATTAAACTATGGACTATGACTGGAGACCACACAGTTAAGAAAGGCACTGGGTGATTCTGGCCAGCCACAATCTCTCAGGTCCAAGGGAATGGAAAAGGCAAACTACTTCAGAATACCTTTTTTACCATGAAAACCCACTTGCAAAGTTTGTATTCTGTTTGTCAAGACTGAAATTAAACACACCGGGACATCTTAAAATTCAAAGTTTCTCTCATTCCTACTTTGATACTGTTACAAAGTTTTTCTACTAGTTGGAGTCATTGCTCTACAGAATACCAGAATAAGAATAATATATATATATATGATTGCCAACTAATAATTACTTTCCCAGGATCAAATGGTTTCAAACATCAATCATTTGCTTCTGAACAATATACTCATTAATTAAAGTCAGTCACACACAGGCCTGTTTTGGCAAAAGCAGGAGTTCAAAGTGAGGTGAATTGACCACTGCCTGCTATCAAGGCCTTACTCACAGGCCTGCTTTTTAATGCTAGGATTTTAGGGTTCTCTGTGAGACTGGATTTTAGGGGTCTTCAAAAGGTCTGTGGGCCTTTTGCTTAGTTCCTTGTGATTTTAAAATATACCTTCTAATATCTGTGTTTTATGTGTGTGGACATATAAAAATTTTCCATTAGTGGCATGCTAAAAAATCTTAAGAAGAGCTGGAGATTAGTAATACCATTGTTTAGACCAACCCATATGAAACACAATCATCCAAAACCATTTAAGGTTATAGCCCTATACATACTTATCTGGAAGTAAGTGTCATTGAATATACTGAGACAAACAAAGCAATCCTGCACATTTTTACTTGGAAGTAGGGATGGCAGCTGAGAGTCAGTGTGGTGTAGTGGTTAAGGTGTTGGACTACAACCTGGGAGACCAGGGTTCGAATCCCCACCTAGCCATGAAGCTCACTGGGTGACCTTGGGCCAGTCACTGCCTCTCAGCCTCATGAAAACCCTATTCATAGGGTCGCCATAAGTCAGAATCGACTTGAAGGCAGTACATTTACATTTACATAGGGATGGCGGAAAGAGTTTATTCAGTTCACATGTAGGCAAATCTACCTAATTTGTACTTTCTTAAACAACACACAAACCAAAACACAGCCATGCTTCAAAATGTGCACTTCTCCAAATGTTGCTATGCAGTTCTCCAGCCAAGTAACGTGTACAAAAACGCATATACTAAGCTAAAGTGTAAATAAAATGCATGTAAATGAAAACAGCATACAAAATGCATTATATTTGGCAAAATTGCATCCACAAATGTGTACGTTAGGAGAAATTAGCACTAAAATGTTGTTCAACTTACATGAGGAGGGTTTTTTTAAAAAAAATAAAAAACTGATGTGGAAATGTGGAAAACAGAACTTAAGATTGGAAAAATCAGAAAATGAGAGAAACCAAAATTGACAGATTCATCCATCCCTACTCAGAAATGAGCCCCATTGCTGCCAATGAGACTTACTCCCAGGTAAGTGAATAAAGGATTTGTACCTTCATATAAACATGCACTGCATATTTCTAACCTAGAACCCATATCAAAATATGTATCCATCCCACCTCAATTAATATTCTAGAACAAAAAACTTCTTCCCATTTCAGAAAAGAGTTACATCATGCATCAAAAGAAATGTGATAGGCATACTTTAAAAGATGAATAAAAATAAAATACACTTAGCATAGGAAAGTAGAACAGAGGTAGTTAATAACACCATGCATGCACATAGCTTCATTTTATGCAACACTAATAATGTAATACTGGTGTAGTGGTTAAGGTGTTGGACTACAACCTGGGAGACCAGGATTTGAATCCCCACACAGCCATGAAGCTCACTGGGTGACCTTGGGCTTGTCACTGCCTCTTAGCCATTTTCATTTTTCAAGAATTTTACATTGCGTTTTTAAGCTGATCCGTATAATTTTACCTATTAAAATGTTATCTTGAAACCCAAAATTCTAATTTCTACTAGTTCAGTGAAAATAGAAAATGCAATATTTGAAAATGTATATCACTTTTGTATGGATTTTATGTAGATCACAAATAGGGCTTATATATCCACTCTCTTGAATTTATGTACATTTTAATTCATTTGTAAATTGGTAGCTTGTAGGCCCTAAGGAACCAACAACATTTAATTTGTTTATAAATAAATCAACAGATTCCTAACCAGGGAACTAAATGCTATTTTTGGAACTCTTGTAATCAAAATGGGCACACTAACAAAAAGGCCCACAAGCTGTACACTCACATGTTGTGGAATTTTCGACTGGGTTCTTTTTGGAGGAGACCGAATAATGAAGCCAACGCCTGTTTTAAGGTTTTTTATTCAGCAAAGCACTTTTCTGGAGCAAAGTACATAACTCGACTAAAATGGTGGATGGATATAGACATATATATATCCCTACATTCGTCATAGCCATAGCAACTGTCTCATCCAATTATTTTATGCTACTGTGATGCTCTGCCCCCATATTAGCTACCATCCTCAGCATTCCTGCAATATCAGTATCATTGACACATGTTCAGTCTGCTACAGCAGTTCTATTCACTATTGTCTACATGACTCCCCTGCTCAGAAGGAATGGCTGCCAGAATCCTCCTCATTCCCACCCTTTGGGACTATTTTCAAGTCCCATGCCAATTTGCATTATAGATAACACTTCCTCCTTCTCCTCCATCCGTTGTTTATCAAATTCCAAGTACATTTGTTTCACTTCAGCAGGTGTTAACATTTGGGTGGTCTTCTGCATGGTGCTCTGAAAACAACACAACACACACAACACACAATTTACCATGATGTAAAGGCAAAGAGGAACAATATACCCAACAGTAGTCCTAAAAGGACTGATTTAATCTGACCTTTTAATCCACTGAACCAATCTCCCGGACTCCATTGCCACCCAGATGTCCTAACCTCATATACTTTGGATGCTAACAGACAAATATTCTCAATTGATCCAGTAATGTTCACAGAACCATCAACAATGTGGGTGCAGCATTCAGGGCCAATAAGACCGCAGACTCCCCCCTGTGATGCTAGGAGGTAGTCTAGAGTTATGCGGGTTCTGTAAGGTAAATTGTTGGATCTGTTGGAGTTCAGTGTTAACTATAGCTAGGGCACTGGCAGTTTCATTCATAAAGTTCTCAAGTAGAGCACGAATCCTTAAAACATCCATATGGTTTGCTCCTGCTCCATAAAAAGGCATGATACCTCACAGCCAGGACCCACCTGGAGCTTTAAGGTCTTTATAAGCTTCCAGAATCTTATGGCTATGGGGTACATTTCAATAATTTCTTACCAGTCCCTTAGGAAAGGTTTCCATGATTCTGATTCCAGGGGCCAGAAGTCCAACATAACAAGTTCCCTTTGCATTAACAGGTAAGTTCTTCCAAGCCTTCTATCCACAGATCCACCAATAACTATGTGCTGTTCCAAGTAGGGTAGGCAGGATGTGGGTAAGTCCATCCTGCCTTACCTCTTCCTCACCATACATGGCCATGGCTAAAGTAGCTTCCTCTTGGGTACAGGTTTCATTATAATATGAGTGCCATTGGGAGCCAAGAGCTGCACACCATGGCTCCCATACCCTTTGCCTGTCCTTCATGATCTGCCCTGTGGAATTGCTGAGACTCCATTTACCCTTGGTTCAGTGGACCCAATCACATTGGCTACTCCCAACAAATGCTTTTCCCATGAACTTTAAACAAAGTTCCCCTTTTGTCCATCCGGACAGGGCCACATACTGAGTAGTGTTAAGACTTTTCAGAGTCATCACATCTAAGCCATGCATCTCAGATAAGACCAGTTGAATTCAAAGGGATCTCCGCCAGTGGGATACCTTTTTTTTCATAAGTTGGAGTGTGAATACAAACCCAGCAAGTGCTCTTATTCATTCCTCTAGCAAGATCTACCATTAGTTTTAAGAATGTGTTCCGACTCCAGTCTGGGTACACTATGCAAAAAAGGCTGCACGGTACTAGGGGCACAACCCTAAGTCCTGCAGGACCCATATTATGGCAGTGATAATAAGGAATAGCAAGCAAACAGCAATAAAGCCCTACTTTTCTCTACCTAAACAAGTCACTGGCCCCATCACCTCAGTGTGGGGAGGTTCAAAAGAGTCCAATGGGCCATACACTACTTCAATAAGCTCAAAATCAACCTGCAGAGCTGGTCTGCCAAAGGGGTTGCACCTCATTGGCTCTGAGATAGATATTTTTTGTCTTGCCTTCTCAGGCACCTTTCGGATTCATAGTCTTAACTTCTCCCAAGAGGATAGGATCTCACTCACGAAGTCCTCTGGCAGAGCATGGGCCCTTCCTCAGATTGTAGTGATGGAGGTCCTTAGGGAGTGACTCCTTTTCCTTGCTCTTTTCAGGATCCGGTTGGCCCCTCGTGCTCTCTTGAGGTAGCTGTGCCTTCCAACAGTGAAATGCATGTATCAAGCTCTCCTCTCAGCAAGGCGCACTGCAGTGAAGGTGGTCAGGAGAATCTGGTAAGGACCATTCCATCAAGGTTGAAGACAATTTTTTTTCCAAAATTCACGAACCAAGACCCAATCACTGGGATAGAACTGGTGGGCAGGCACATCTAGCGGAACAGGAGCAGCTTCCTGGACCTCAACACTTTGGTGAGATTAGTGCAGTAGACCAGGAGTTCTTCCTGGCCTTCCAATAGAGATTCTAATTGAGCTGGTTTGGGAGCCAGTCCCACTCGCATGGGGCAGCCACAAAGAATTTCATGTGGTGTCAATCCATGTTTTCTGTTAGGTGTATTTTGCATCCCCATAAGAACTAGAGGGAGTGCATCTGGCTAGAATAAATTCATTTCAGCACGCAGCTTTGCTAATCTCAACTTCAGACACTGGTTACAGCACTCAACCAAACCAGTTGACTGGGGATGATAAGCAGTGTGTAATTTATACCGAATGCCTAAGGCTTGACAAAGCTGTTGTACCACGTTAGCTGTAAAGTGGGTACCTTGACCAGAATCCAGTTGGACTGGTAAGCCAAATCTTGGAATAATGTGTCTAAGCAGTGCCTTAGAAACAGCTGTGGAATCTGCATTACCTGATGGGAATGCTTCCACCCAACCAGAAAAATGGCAGATAGTGACCTATACATAACTGTAATTCTGGCATTTCAATGAAATCCAATTGGACATGTTGCAATGGTCCATAGGCCCAAGGTGTGGTGCCAGTAAGAGGACACTCTGGTTTACCAACATTGTGTTGCACCCAAACTGAGCAAGTGGATGCTACCTGAGCCAGAACAGGTGTGATTTTAGGGGCAAACCAGAAAGTTGAAATTTGCAATAACATCCTCCCTTTGCTCAGGTGAGAAGAGTGATGAGTCACCTGAGCAAGAGGGAAGAGAAGCGCCTATGGGGCCACAAGACAGCCTGAGACATCCCTCCAGACAGAATCAGGATGCAAGCAACAGCCAATGCAGACCCAAAGCTCTGGGGCAGCTTCTTGAAGTAAAGCAAGTTCTGGTAGTTCAGGAACAGATGAAGGGAGGAGAGTCAGTTGGGAGGGAAGGTGGGGAGAAGGAGGTCACTGAAAGCAGCGGCTTTTGCAGCAGCATCCACCATACGATTGCCACAGCTGACAGAATCAGTAGCAGTAACGTGAGCAGAACAGTGCATAATGGCAACAGAATCAGGAAGTTGAAGAGCAGACAGTAAAGCAGAAATAAGAGCTGAATGGGAGATTTGTGTGCCAGCTGAAGTCAGGAATCCTCTGGGTGACCAAATCTGACCCACAAAATGACAGGTTTTGAAGGCATAAGAAGAGTCTGAATAGATGTTAGCAGAGCAGCTGGATGCCAAAGTGCAGGCTCTCTACAAAACCATGAGCTCTGCAGCTTGGGCAGACCAGAGAGTAGGTAAAGAGAAGGCTTCTAAGACTTCATGTGGAGAGCACACAGCATAACCAACTCTGAGAACCCCTTTGTCATATCTAAAGCAGGAACCATCTGTGAAAAGGATAAGATCAGGGTTGTCCAAAGGAACATCACAGAGATCAGGATAAGGGGTGGAAAGATGTTCAATGACCTGCAATTACGAGGAGGGATTGAGTGAGGTTCTCCATCAGAAGGAAGGGGCAGAAGGGAAGCAGGGTCTATTAGCTTGACAAAGGAAACTAGTTTGACCAGTACTGAACATTTCTTGTTTGCATATCCCAACTTCAGGTACAAGATGACAGGCTTGAAGGGGACCCAAAGAAATAATCTATCTCAACCCTCAATCCCGAACAATATTGAAGTCCCCCAGCTTCAATATGACTATATATGTGCACCTGCATGCAGCCTCACTCTGATCCTGTGGAAACACCAGAATAACACATGATACTTCATATTTTCTGTATTTTGGGTTTTTTCTTTTTATGTAGTTTCTCTTTTGTATATTTGAAAGTCAATTAAAAACATTTTTAAAAAGAAAAGAAATGGCAATATTTCAGCCCCCTAGGAACTTTGTAACTGACTTTAAAGTGGCCAAACTGAAATAAAGGAACTTCAGAGGAAGACTGCAATATGAAACTGTTGAATTACAAGTAATCAAGAGTTTCAATGCTGCACTGAAGTATTTTATCACACTGCATGTGAGAAAATCTCCCTTTCATACAGACCACCCCCATGGTAACCTTCTGCATCTTCCTACTCCCACACACTCCAACTATTAAGCACCCTGTTCAACTTCCACCCAATTATGAAGCCACCCTCCCCTCTTATCCTGCATCCCTTTTCATACCACCACTTTCATCTTCACCCCATTCCCATGCTTCCTACTCCTTCCTTTTTTCAAACCCCCTTTGCACCTCCATTTTCACCTTCACTCCCCTTTTCCTCTTTTGTCCTCCTTCCTTTTCTCAGCTCCCCCTTGCACAAAGACCACCCCATTTTCATGCAACTTCCTCCCTCCTATTCTGCAGCCCCCTTTGCACACACCCTATGATGATATATGTAAGATGAACAGAATTTTATGACCAAGCCTATCAGTTAGCTAGTTCAGTTAGAGAAGGTTAAGTACAGTTGATGGATGTTGTACATGTATGGGTGTTTGCTTGTTAATAAAACACCTGTTCTAAATTACTACACTGAATCTGGAACTTCATGTTGAAGACAACGCATGGTACCAAGAGTGAAATACATTGTGTGAAGGTACTATGGAATATTACAATACAATACAATTTCGACCTTTTGGTCAGCTTAAAACATGGTATACAAAAATATACATGTAGCAATATGCTATATGGCATTTTAGTTAATACACAGTTTTAAATTTGGTCATAGATTAATAAAATTGGATAAAAACATTAAAACTTTGATTTATTATTTAAATTTCTATAGGTTTAAGATTAAGCGTTTATTAATAAAGTTTATATAACCTTTCTAATTTATAAATTGTTATCTTTTATTAATTAAAATTCAATTAAATCTTAAATACCAGTATTTTTATCATATTTATCTATTCAATGTCTATCTATCCAGTATAACCTTTATATTTTCATTATCATCGAGGGGTATTTTTAACAAAATTGGATCGCAAATTTTGTGCAGCTACACTGAACTTTGCTACTTGAGTTGTTATTTTAGATGATGTATCACCAAGGAGATATTCTAACTGATCCAATTCTGATTTGTATGTTATCGATGTTATCAATGGAGTTATTATTTGTTGTCTTAAATTCTCGTGGAGAGGGCAGTGAAGAAGTATATGTATATTATTCTCCACGGCGTCTTCCCCACATATACATATTCTCTCCTTATATGGAATTTTTTGTATTCTGCCATCCATAACAGCTGAGGGCATCACATCTAATCGTATCTTAGAAAAGGCTTTACGATGTTTAGGTAGTTCTAGAGTCAATAAATATGACATTGGTTGAAAGAATTTTGGGTTATGTCTTTGTTTTTTTATTAGAAGCAATTGTTGTTGATGGTCTATATCCCTCAGACACTGTCTCACCTCTGTAATTGCTGTTTCATATCCCATAAGTTTGATAAGATGTTTAGAAAAGCCTATCTGTAACAATTTGTCCGTGACTAATTTAGCCCAGGGAGATTAATAATTATCAATCAAAATATCTGGAGTTATACCTATTGGGTTAAAAATAAGTTTTAACCATAGGTTAATCCTCAATGACCATATCTTAGTTTCAATCAATTGGGCACCTGCCTCTAATCTTATGATATTATTGGAGACACATGTCGGAATTGACATAATAGATCTTAAAAATATTGTTTGGATTGATTCAAATGCGGTAAAATTCAGGTTCTTATTTGTTTGAGATCCAAAAGTTAATTGTGATATTATTTTAGCATTAAATATCTTCATAGCTGGACGAAAGGCTTGTCCCCCTCTTGAATAGAAATAAGCTAGTAAAACTTCTAAGGTTCGTCTTGCATTCTGAATCATACATTGATTATGCATCTGATGGCTGCCAGAAGATTGGAATATATATCCTAAATATTTTATGGAATTAACCTGTTCTATTTTGTATCCATGAATTTGCCAATCAAATTTCAATTTTTTATGAGTAAATGCTATTATTTTTGTTTTTTGATAATTTATTGTTAATAATTCACTGGAACAATAGATTGCTAATTTAAGTAAAAGTCTTTTTAGATCAATTGGTGTTCGTGCACATAGTGCTACATCATCCGCATATAGCAGAATATTACGCGGTTTCTCAGCCAAAATGGGAGGATGTGTTGAGACTGATGTTATGTTGTGTACAATGTCATTAATATAGATGTTAAATAAGACAGGCGATAATACACAACCTTGTTTCACTCCTCTGGATGTATTAACTGGATTAGATAAATGGCCTTTACTGCTACATCGTATTTGTAGTGAAAAGTTTTTATATAATCCTTGAATCAAGGCTATAAGGCGTTTATTCATCCCTAAATGATTTAATTTCAACCAAAGGCGGGTGCGAGAGATCGAATCAAATGCCGCCTTTAGATCTATAAAAGCCGTATAAAAAGATCCTCCTTTTCTGTTCGCGTATTTATCTACTAGATGATGTAAAACTAGTATATGGTCGAAAATTGACCTACTCGGGCGAAATCCTGCCTGTTCTATCGCTATTATGTTATTTTGGTCAATCCAATCTAATAACTTTATATTTAAGTGGGCTGCATATAATTTACTAATAGTGTTTATTAAGCTAATTGGTCTATAATTGTTCGGATCATTGACAGGTCCTTTTTTGTAAATAGGGACTATTGTAGCCATACCCCAGTCATTAGGTATTTTGAGTGATCGATCAATATAGGTAAATAGTGAGGCAAGGACCAGAGCCCACCATTGTATATTTTCTTTGAACACTTCAGGGGGGATGTTATCTGGATCAGGGGCTTTGTTTATTTTTAATTTATTAATTAAGAAGATAATTTATTTATTGTTTACTGGTGTCCACTCCTGCATATTCTCCTTTATCCCATAGGGTGTTAGTCTGCAGTCATCTTCTGCCGAGTATAATTTATGGAAATGGGCTTCCCAAGTGTGGGGTGGGATACTTGCAAAATTTTGGCTCTGAGATTTCGGCCAATGTGCCGTTACAAGGCACCAAAATGAATTTGAATTATTTAATTTTGCAGCTTCAATTAATTCTTCCCAAGACTTTTTATTTTCTTGTCGTTTTTTTAAATTTTATTAACGCTTTATATTTTTTCTTTGTATTACAGTAAGTCTGAAGGTCATCGCGTGATCTCGAGACATTAGCTCTTTGGTAGGTGTCCATCATTTGTTTTTTTACCTGGACGCATTCCGCATCGAACCATGTCTTGGATTTAGGTCGATGGGAAATTTTATGTGGGCATGTACTATTTAGAATAGTCATTCCCAGAGTTGTTATAAGTGTTTGCCAGATTAGTAATGGCTTAGTATCGGCAATTGGAGTTATTAATTCTTTTTTTATTTTATCTATTTCTGGAGAATTCAAGATATTAGTAATCTCAGAACTAATTTTGGGTAACCATTTAACTCTTTTAGATCTTATTTCTATTTCCTTATTTGAGAAAGTTTTACAAGATAAATGTATATCTTCTAAATTCATATCGATTTCTATTGTAACAGGTAGATGATCGCTCTCTGGGCGATTGACTATTTGTAAATTATTTACTAAAAAATAAAGTTCTATTGAAACAAAAATAAAATCTATTAGTGATGCTCCCATCGCTGAGTAATAGGTAAAATCTCCCATAGTATCTCCACGTGTTCGGCCATTTAATAAAATTAAGTTTACTTCCATAGTCAGCTTCATTAATATCAGTCCTGTGTAATTTGTTCCTTTATCTCTAGAATTGCGTGGAGGTATATTAATAATTTCTGATGGCAATAATGTCAGATGATGGTACTTTTGGTATAAGGCTAAGTCTGAAATACCGATTCTTGCGTTAAAGTCTCCATGCAAGATTAATTTTTTGTGTGGATTTTCAATCATCAATTTTTCTATGAAGTTTTCGAGCAACTTTATTCTTCCGTTATTTTGTTACTCCGTGCTGGAGGTAGATATGTATTAATCAGTATTATAGCGATTTGACTAAACTCTAAAGTAAGAGCAATGGCCAAGTCCTTCAGATTGCCTATTAAAGTTGATTTAGCTTTTAAAGAAGTCGAGATAAGAATACACATCCCCCCCTTGGGTCTACCACCTCTTTCACTTGGTGTTGCTTGAAGGTGGAATGAAATATATCCGTCTAAGATGGGATCAATCAGAGAGCATGTTTCTTGTAATGAAATAATATCGTATGAAGATAGAAAATCAATGGTATCTGAATTTGTAGATTTATTGGTCCAACCGGAGATGTTCCATGATATCATGTGCAAAACTTTTCCATTTGTGTTCGATTTAAGTCAGTTACGTGTGTCACTTGGGATTGAACCTTGTTGCGCTACCTTCTCTTTACGTTTATCTTCCTTAATTAATTGATGTTGAGATCGGTCCTGAAGAGATTGATTTGTGTAATTAGCACAAGATGGTTCTTCTATATTTTGTTCTAACATGCCCTCTATATTTTGTTCCAGATTATCTGTACAGATCGAGTTGCGTATATCCACTAGGTTGGTATCGTCCTTTGCATTTTCCATGAGCCGAATGAGATTTTTAAGTCTATTTATTGTCTCCAATTGTTCATCAGTATTGAATTTAGGATAGGAATCGAGTAATAGCCTTTCTTCCGGTAAAAATATCTGAGTCTTATTTGTGTTTAGAGTAGCTGGTAAATTTGAGTATTCTTCTTTTAAAGAACTGTGGAGGTTGGTTATCCTCTTTGTCTCATTTTCTTTTATATGTTGATTTTCTAGTAAGCAAGGGGCATATTTTGTTGATACGAACTTTAACAGATTGCATGGTGGATTTGAATTGTCAAAGCATCTTTTAACATAAATATTATGAGGGAAATTTTTTTCCTTATTTCAATAGATCATATTTATAATTTTGGAGTCTTGAAAAGTAACAAGTGCTCTTTGTCATGAACCTGTAATGTTCATGAGTTGTTAAAAATCTAAAAGCAACACTTTGGCTCCAGCAAGGGACTCTGGGAGATTGTTACAGTTAGAAAAGACAAGCCTTTGCCAATTTACAATTCTGAGTTTCACTTCCCAGCTGAAGACGGTTAGAAGAAGCCTTAACAAGCTGCACCTGTTTATCTTTGCTGATTAGCAAGTGCCTGGTACCCAAGGTCATCCTTGGCCTGTACCGTTGGAAAACACAGTTGGGAGGGGGGCCTGCAAGGCGCGAAAAAGTGAGAACCATTGAGAAGAAAGTTACATCAGCCAATTCCTGATTGGTCAATTAATCTTGGGCCGTTAGGATCCTTTTCCCTTAAGTATAGGGCTAGAGACCCCTAGCCTTTGTTCTCTGTTCTCTGCCTATGCTGACTTGGCACCAGAGTTCCAAGGCCTTCTACCTTTTATGGTTCCAAGGGGTTGCCTATGGGAAGGTAACCTACATTTGGTTCCATTGCTTTATGTTGAACATCCATCTCTCTTAGGAGAGATGCCACTGCAACCAACTACCTCGTATGTAAGTAGTTAGGTGAGTTAGTTTGTTATTTTCTTGTTGTGTATATGAATTCTCTTGTAAGTACCTAAACCCCTGTTTGGGTGTATGGTCTTAAAGGATTACTTGCTGCTATATTTTATGTGCACTTATATATCTTAATAAAGCTACTTCTATTTAACCTGGTGTGTTCATTGAGAGAAGGGGTGGTTCTGGATTCAGTACCTTGACCATTCTCAGTCACTAACTACCAAAGAGGGTTAAGAAGTTAAAAGCTTGAATTTGGAAGTAAGAACCAGAGGTGCCAGGCAAGGAGTATAACTGTGACTCTTGCCCCATAGGACCTTGGTTTTACCTATCTTCTGGGCTCAGAGATCCCCTGGCTCTGAGTGGACCAGTAAACAGGGGTGGTGGCAGCCTACCTTCTACCTTGCAGGGTTGTTGTGAGCGTACACAGCCTTGGCAAGGGTGAAGTAATAGTCTTTTGGTTCCAGTCTCATTTCCCTAAGGGTGGGGGTCTGAGTCTGATGCATGATCCCTGTGCCTTGACGGTAGGGATTCATGACACTCTTGTCATAGTTTTAGAATAAAACAGATATTGTACGTTAATAACTGCTGCTATTTCTATTAGTCCTGGTATAATACTCTCTAATACCTCCCACATATGATGTCTTCTTTGATATTGGTTAAGCCATAACTTTGGTTTAGGTAAGTTTATGAATGCTAATTTTCTTGTATTCAAGATCAGTGACCAATGAGGATTTTCTTTATAGCTTTCTTTTAGTTCCTTATTACAGTTAATTTCTGCTTGTATTTGATCCATAGTGGAGATATTAGTTTCCTGTCTCTCGTGTGTGGAAAACTCCCGTAGAGGATGTTGGACTGATTCAGGAGTTTCTAGTGTTTGCAATCTCTCAGGTTCTTGATCTTTCTCATTTTCATTAAATTTCTTAGCTCTCTTGTTCTTTTTCTTTTCTTTTCTCCTCTCTTTTTTAGGATCTTGCCGAGGGGGATCTAAATGCTGGAATAACTTCCCGTAGTTCAAATGTGACCTCTTTGATTTTTTAAGATTCTTTATATTTTTACTTTTCCTTGCCTGTTGATTGATTTGTTGTTTTTTGCCCACCTTATTTGTAATAGTCTTTTTAAAATCCATTGCTTCTGTCTGGGTCTCTTGAGATTTTTGCCTTGTGTTATTACTATTAATGTTAGTTTGTGCATCAATTTTAGCAACAAGTTGGGTCAAGGTGGTTAAAACAGAGTTTGACTCTGCTATGTATATGCCTATTTGAGAGAAGTATTTTGTTACAGTTGTAATCCATTCCTCTCTTGCTAGAGGTTCTGTTATTTTTCCCTCAATGACATTTATTACTTCATTAACACAGCTGCTTTGTATCTCATTTGTAGCTACTTTATCTCCCTCTTTGCATATTGAGTTAAGGAGGTCTAAAAAATGGCTTATACTATCGTTCATTTGGTCTGATATATTCCTTTGTGAGGAGGACGTTGTTAAAGTGCTATCAGCTCTGAATGCCATTAGTTCACTCGTCATCTCTCTGTGTGATGATTCCAAAGAGGGCATGGAGCTAGAAGTAGAGAGATTACTTGTAAGGTCCCTTATATGTATTGTGTCATAAGTTAAGGCAGTTTCCCATAGTCTTGCTTGTCTTAACTCATCAGCCAAATTCTTAACAGAGAGATCCTTTTCCCTCTGAGTTGGAGTACCACTATTGGTTAAAGTAACATCGCAAGGATTCCTGTCCTGTTCCGATATACAGAAAAGTTGTGGTACTTTTAATCTTTCTTCCTCTCTTTCTTCACTTTCCTTCTTGTTATTACTAGCCTTGCCCTTATAAAATTGTGTAATTTCTGTTTGTTTACTTTTTAAGTTTGTCTGTCTGAGGGAGGATTGCATCTCCTCTGGTGTAACAATAACACCGAGTTTATTGCATGCACTTCTGGTAAGAACCATTTCTGTTTGTTATGTAATGAATTAGTATTTATCTTCTGTTATTTTGTTTTACTCTTTATCTTTAGTAAGTCACTAGTTTTTTTAATTAGCTCTTTGTCCTTGAAGTTACTCACATTTCGTGATGTTTTGACTCAATGTTCTTATCCTTCACTGATTTGTTGGAGTTTTGACCAGTCAATGCGTCTTAGCAGTCGTCTTTCAGGTTACTTCCTTTTAATTTAGAATACTTATTATATCCCTTTGAGATTAGCTCAGTGAGGTCCTAATGAAGCAAATTGTTTGTATAAACCAGTTCATTAATTCGTTATCTATGGAGCTCCAAATTCAACGTCTTTGTTCGACCGCCATCTTTTCCTGTGTCTATGGAATATTATAATGCTCTGCATCTTTTATCTCTCTCACATGAGGCAACTGAGGAAGAGGGAGAAGTGTGAGTAAAGAGCAAAAGGAGGGATACTAAAAGGAAAAAAATGGCTGTTTTCAACAACAGCAGAAATTTGAATAAAGCAGGGACTGAGGGATTCTGAGAGTAAAGTGTCAGTTTTAAACAATGGCAGAGGTCTGAGTAGAGCAAGCAGAGCTTGGAAGATTACTTTTAAAAAGTAATAAATTACAGTTACATTTACATGACCAAAAAAGTAGTAATTACCGTTACAATTACAATTGCTCTGAAAGTAACTGATTACTTTACTTTTCCTCCAAAGTAATCACTACAATTACATTTCACTTACTTTAAAAAAAGCCTACAAGGTGCTGGGCTTGGCTGCTGCACATCTAAGTAGCCTAAAACAACATTAAAAATAAACACACACATACAGAGGTAGTAGAATAATCATTTTTATTCATAAGATAGCAATGGTGGTCTCTCCACTGGTAAGGGTGGTGGGGAGGGAGGCAGAGGCCACTACGCAGATCTTTGCACATCAAACCAAGTGCAACCCCCCCACTCAGCCAGCAAGCATAATCTCTCTCACTTAACGACCTCCCAGACCCTGCCCTGCCACCAACTAAGGGACACTCACTCAAGCAAACATTTTCCCCTGAGATGCAAAAAAGTTAAAATACTGCAAATGCAGCACAGTAGCCAGAGAGGGTGGTGGAGACCACTTTGTGTGCCAAGAGCAAACACAGTATTCACACACACACACACACACACGTTGTCATCTTTCATCTCCACGGTTCTTTATCTCCATTCTGCTGCTGCCTCCTTCTCCTCCTTTATCCATGTTCTTGACCTCCAGATCCTTTCCCCCTCCACTCCATTATTCACCACCACTATCCGTTTTTTTAAATAATTGTTTTCTCCACTCCATCCCGTCTCACTCTCCGCCTCCTCCCTCGTCACCTCCTGCCCATCCACAGAGCATGAGGAAAGAGCAACACTGCACAGAAGCCTAGTTTGAGGCACATGATTTTCATCCACAAATCAGAGGAGCAGAAGACTTCCCCTGCTCCCCCCCAAGTAATCCCCAAAAGTAATTCTGGAAACGTTACAATTACTCCACAAAAGTAGTAAAATTACTCCTAGTTCTATTACAATCAAAATGTAAAGGAATTACTTGTAACTAGTTACTTCCAAGCTCTGAGAGCAAGTAGGTGAAGACACTAAGAGGAACAGAGTTGCAGGATAAAATGAGGTTTGAATACAATAAGGGAGTTGGGAAAGGCTCTGTTGTGTTAGCTTCTGCGTTATACCCATCTCTGTTATTTCTCCTCATTAAAACTTTTCAAAAACTGCCCCTCAGTGCTCCTCCCTTCGCAATCTCTTCAGCCCTCTCCCATTGTTCTGAATCATCACTTTCCCGCAGTCAATGTCCCTCCCTTCTTGCTCCCATGCTGCAGTTACTGTTGTTGGCCTTCTCTTTTGCTCCCCTACCCTACCCTAACTTCATGGAAATCCAGCATGGCGATGAGGTACTACAGATCTTCCAATGGGAGCTGTGAGATGACACTATTCCATTTTTATTACATGTAAGATATACCTGTAACTCAGAATAACACTTCATGCATCTGATGGACTGTATTCCATGAAGTTTATACCCTAATAAATAAGGAATCACAAGACTCCAAAAGCAGGACTACAGCTGAACATCAGGAAGACTAAAGTAATGACAACAGAAGATTTATATAACTTTAAAGTTGACAATGAGGACATTGAACTTGTCAAGGATTATCAATACCTTGGCACAGTCATTAACTAAAATGGAGACAATAGTCAAGAAATCAGAAGAAGGCTAGGACTGGGGAGGGCAGCTACGAGAGAACTAGAAAAGGTCCTCAAATGCAAAGATGTATCACTGAACACTAAAGTCAGGATCATACAGACCATGGCATTCCCGATCTCTATGTATGGATGTGAAAGTTGGACAGTGAAAAAAGCGGATAAGAGAAAAATGAACTCATTTGAAATGTGGTGTTGGAGGAGAGCTTTGCACATACCATGGACCGCGAAAAAGACAAATAATTGGGTGTTAGAACAAATTAAACCAGAACTATCACTAGAAGCTAAAATGATGAAATTGAGGTTATCATACTTTGGACACATCATGAGAAGACATGATTCACTAGAAAAGACAATAATGCTGGGAAAAACAGAAGGGAGTAGAAAAAGAGGAAGGCCAAACAGGAGATGGATTGATTCCATAAAGGAAGCCACAGACCTGAACTTACAAGATCTGAACAGGGTGTTTCATGACAGATGCTGTTGGAGGTCGCTGATTCATAGGGTCGCCATAAGTCATAGTCGACTTGGAGGCACATAACAACAACAACAAAAGACTCTCTGTTGTTCTTGCTGCAACAGACTAACATCACTGCTCCTCTGGAACTGATACATATACTGTATGTGCCCAATACGTGGGAGGCAGAGGAAGAATCAAATATAAAGAAAATATCATGATAATACATGATACAATCAACTGAAGTCCAATCAATTGTCTCAGATGTACAGGAAAAGATTTTTGCACTCATTGGAGTAACAATAATCCCCAATCTAAATGAACCCTCAGTATATCTCCCTTGGCACTGAGCTAAGGTGGCCAGTTATACATTGCCAAAGAAGAGAAAGTGCATTATCAAAAAAGAGGACAAAAGAAGGCGCAGATTTGCATAAAATGTGCATGTGGTGATTACCACGTATAGGCAGAAATTTAGAAATAATTACTATACATAGAAATATAATATATCGTACCATCATAGGGAAGACATTGGGTGACCTGTGTGCCTGCTCAGTCTGCTGCACCCATGCTTCTAACTGCTGATGGGCAACATCAAGTTTCCTGTGCTCCCTTTTTATGGCTCCTTATCTTTAAGCCAGACCTGGACTGGACAACATTCCAATGGAGAACATCTTCAAATAGAGGACTATCCTCTGACAGCCCATCAAAACAGAGGATTTTTCTCTACGGAGTAGGACACACAGCTACCCTACACTGAGCCCTCTGTTTTCCATTGGGATATTGATGAATTCTCCATGCTACTCTGAGTTCTCAGTATCCAGTCATCTTGAGTCAATGGCCTATGAACAGCGGATTCAGAACGTAGCGTCGAATATTTCACTTGAGTGTACATTGCTGCTGTTTTCCTGAAGAAAATAAATTGTTTTAATTTCAGCATAGATTTCCCCCCTCTTCCTAAATTAAAAAACTATAGAAATTGATATGCCCAAGTTTATGTATTGCTATTTCCAATTAAGTAGGGTTTTTTTAGTTCCGTACATTATCTTGCAAAGAAAGTGGGGGGAAGCTAACTTCAGTTCATAACCATAAACCAAATTAGCAAATTAAAATGTCATTTTTTTAAAAAAAGTCCACAGTTCTCAGTGCTCTCTAATAAATTATCGTCTGTGAATCAGCCTGGGTTTGTTTTTGTGTTAACTTTTTCATTAGCAATCAATCAGGTCATCATTAATTCTGTTATCTCTATACTCTGTCACACACACTTTAATAAAAGTAGCAATTGTTTTTACATTTTAAATTCTACATCCTGGTTTCCTAAGAATAGGGTGAGCCTATTCACAGACAGGAATGTGTTATCAGTTTTTTATGAAAATGTGTTTTATCTTACTGTCTTAGTTTTGTACAGAGCTACGACATTCCAAAATGTTTAGTGGTTTACAAATAATTCTAATAAATAAATACAAAATAACAGCACCATTTTTCATTCTCCCACATCTCTCAGACACAAAGTCTAGAAAACAGTCCATTAAGAAGTGATATGACTCATCTTCAAATGTCTGAAGGACTTTCACTGAGATCAGGTCCAGTCTGCTGGCCAGGTCCTTACCTACCCTGCCCCACCTCCATGGACCAGCTTTGACAGGTGGGCGGATCCACCCATCTACCAATCACCTGATGTCATCTGATGTCATTATTATATCAGCTTGGGATCATCCAAGATCTTGTGTGGGTTTTGGATGTCAGCATGCTGATTCAAGCACTCCTATCTCTCATAAACACTTTGATCTAGAAGCACCCTAATTTTTTAATCCAGAAAATCTTAACAGTTTATCTCTAGATTTGTCAACTTGCTTTCTACAATGCAGAACAAATCTGGTTCAACAAACTAAAATATGACTTCACACTGTACAGACCTATCTGAAACCTGTGACCCTAGAATGATGTGCTTCTGAATTAGGAGGAAAGAAATTAAGCTGTAGCAACAGAAGCCTACTTTAACTCAATTTCCAGGACTGGCCCAAGACATTTTGCTAACTGCATCTCCCTTCCATGTACAGAAGCTGTTGAAACTTACTTCCACACTGGCAATGGGATCTTATCCTCCAGTGCACCCAAGGGCAGCAGGTTAGTTAGGGTGTGCATGACAACAGAGGAAGGAATGCAGATCTCAGAAGGATCATTTGGGCAACTGTTCCTGCTCTCCCCCCTCCAGCATCTATAACCTGAGGAGACTGCCTCACTCTGCCTGATGGTACAGCCAGCCTTATCAATTTTGAACCTGCTTTTTATCCAGTAGATAATAAGTGAAACCAGCATAATGTGAAGATCATTCTTCTGATATTAAGTTATATTTATTTTTAATGCTTCTCCCCGAAATTTTCTACGCCTTTTCATTCAGTTACATGACATTCAGCCACATGACCAAATGCTTCACAGCTAATGTAAAGTTTGCACTCCTGCTGCAGCCATAATGAGCAATCGAACCAAATCTGTTAACTTCATAAATAACCCTGCAGCTCACTGTCTGGACATGTTTTCTAGGCGGAAGATGTATTTGAGGTGTAAATTGCTATACCCCAGACCTCTGTTAATCTCTCCTTCCTGCACAGTGTGCTAATTGGTTTGGGAAAACTATTTCACACTTTGTTGCAAATGAAGCAAAGAGAATAAATGTTGGTGGGTGAATGGAGGGATTAAAGGAAAGAATGAGTAATTTGTTACGAAACAGGGCCAAAGATGTCCTTTACCATTTTGTATAAATGGCAATTAATTGAAACTGGCTCTATTGGCATTAAATTCAGTGTAATTAAATTTGAAACTAATTTCCCTGAACTGTTCATTTGGAGTTTTATGTGACATTAACTATGTTACTTCCTTGTAAACTATTACTGTTACTCTTCAGTAATATTTTTCTTTTTCTTTTTGTTTAACTAGTATCTCTGGACTATTAAGCACCACAGAGCTGCTACACACTTTACACAGCAACTGTGTTTTCTCCACCTTACACTAGTATTACATGGATGTTTCCTGCAGTGTGAAAAAGAGTAGTGTATCTCCAAACACTTGGTAACACACATGATGGACATGTACTCAGAACCTATAACTGGCCACATGTCTACTGCATATCACACAACAAATACTGATGGAATGCTGGTATAACTACAGGTATTGGATTGTTCCATAAAGTATGAACAATCAGACCATTGCTCAGCTGCACTACATTGTTCTTACACCAGATATCTATAGATACTGATTTTGTGGCGCATAAGAGACCAGGCAAATCTAGGGTTGCCATGGAGGCTAGACTGGCCCCGTGCTCAGCAAAATGACACTGTCCCAAAGAATGGATGAGGTCAATTCATTACCTATATTCAAGCACCAAGTAGTCACCAGTTTTTATCATTATTTACTATGTGACTACCGATTATACAAGAGAACACAAGATTTAGGTTGAGTCTGTGTTGGCTGATGCTCTACCTTCACTTGCTTGATGTTCAACATCCACTGTCACAGTATGGCAGTGGCAACTGAATGCCTGTTGCTGGAATCACAAATGGAGAGAGCGCTGTTGTGCTCAGATCCTGCTTTGAGGCCACTGTGAGAACAGGATGCTGGACTACATGGGTCATTGGCCTGATCCAGCAGGGCTCTTCCCTACGTTTTTATACCTTCTTTAGAAAATGGATGACAGCCAGTGTAGCACAGTGGTTAGAGTGTCGGACTCTGACCTGGGAGACCAGGGTTTGAATCCCCACACAGCCATGAAGCTCACTTGGGCCACTCACTGCCTCTCAGCCTCAGAGGAAGGCAATGGTAAACCACCTCTGAATACTGCTTACCATGAAAACCATATTCATAGGCAGTGGCGTCACTAGGGTTGGTGTCACCCAGTGCAGTAACTCATGGTGTCACCCCCATGGACCTCCTCCCATACCGGACCATACAGAATCCTTAGTAATTTTTTTGTACTAATGTTACTCGTACATCGTAATTCCCGTATATCACTGAATGTAATGGCAATAGTAGTGACATAAACAACTAGCAAAATTAAAATTACACCTTTAAATTACAATATCATACACACAGCCTAAATGTATTTACATTTACATAGTTTCATGTGGTTAAAGTGAAAATTCGGTAAGAAAACAATAGAATTCAAAGTAAAAACGTTTAAGAACTACATCAAAATTGATAATATCGCAAGATTAGAAAGCCTTGACTGTCCCATGGTAGTTCGCAAATAGTTCTTTATAAGTTCTTTATACATTTCAGCTTTGAAAAGCTCCTCTCACATGAAGTTGGAAAGACTCACAGGGTTGTTGGAAAGACTACACACACACACACACACACACACGTAAAAATACACCCCACATAATAGTTTATTGTTAAACCAGTTGGTCATTGCAGAACTGCCTAATTGTTTTAAAAATAGGATTGGAGAAGAAGGGAAAGATTTACAACACAAACACAATTCTTTGTTATGTTTACTCAGAAGTCCCATTAATTTACAACACAATTCTAACCATGTCTACTCAAAAGTAAGTCCTAATGAATTCAATGGGGTTTACTCCAGGTACATGGGATCAGCATACCTTTACTCCCAGAAAAGCAAGTATTGGATTAAAGTTTTCATATTGGAAAGGTTTTCAAAGCACTGCCCTCTCCAACAGCCCAGGGTCTGACTGCTACACACAAGAGAAAAAAAACGTTAACCCATATTCTTACTTACTCAAACTGAAGACCTCAAAACCAACATTTTGACATTGTAATGAAGCCTAAGCACTGCCTGGGTCAACAGATCACAAGCCTGGCTCCCCTTATTGGCTACAATCCTGAAAGGGTGGGATTAGAGGCCAGAACTTGGAAAAGTTTTTTTTGGAACTATAACTACCATCAGCCCAATCCAGTGGCCATGCTGGCTGGGGATGATGGGAGCTGTAGTTTAAAAAAGTAACTTTGCCAAGCTCTGGCTAAAAGCTGCTATACAGATAGGTTAAAAAACAGATTAAACAGTCGTGGGGGGGCTGACGTTTTGGTGTATATCTCAGGAACCAGACGACCTAGAAACTTAGTGGGGTTTCTCCGGGTCCCAACCCATACAGAGGCCCGGAGAACAGTAGCAAGATCTAGGGCCTTTTCGGTGGTGGCCCCCAAATTATGGAATGCCCTCCCAGATGAGACACGCCTGGTGCCTTCCCTGTCATCTTTCCGGCGCCAGGTAAAAACCCACCTCTTCACCCAGGCATTTTAATGTATTTTATGCTTTTAATCTTACTTATTTTACTTATTTTATTTCTAGTTTTCTTTTACTTTGTTTATTTAATGTTTTATATTGTTTGTGCAATACACACTTGCTGTATTTTAAATATTGTGGTTTTATCATGTTGTACACCGCCCTGGGAGCTGCTAGCTATAGGGCGGTTTAGAAATGCAACTAAATAAATAAGTAAATAAATAAATTGAAGCTGAGAGTCCAGAGATTAAGGTAAGTTAGCTGGGGACCCAGAGGGGATCCCCCAAAACCGGAAACTCCTGCCAAAAATCAGACACTTGGTAACCCTACTCCTGGGAAGCCACTCAGGCACGCAGCCCAAGAGCAGGCAGGGGATTCAAACCTCCCACCTAAAATTCACAGCTGATGAGCAGGCAGACCAGGCAGGATGGGGGAAAAAACCGCTCTGCAGCCGAAGAGCGGGAGATTCCCCAAGAGGGAAGTGGCTGGCGAGATGGCCGCTGCAGAGCCGGTGCCTGGGACGGCTCTGGGTGTCACCCCCTCTGATGGTGTCACCCGGTGTGGTCCGCACCCCCTGCACCCCCCTAGTGACACCGCTGTTCATAGGGTCACCATAAGTCGGAATCAACTTGAAAGCAGTCCATTTCCATTTAGAAAATGGATAGTAATTTAAGTCAACAAGCTGGTATAGCACAGTGGAGAGGAGAACCTGGGTGGGAGTCTAGAGTCTGTGAGTTCAAATCCCCGCTCATGTCTTCTGGGTGTCAAGGACCAGCTAAAGATCACCCCCACAGTGAGTGGCTCAGGGGTTACGTGCCCTGTCACCTGTGCAGCCATGGGCAAGATGCATAGTCCCACGGAGCCCAGTTGCCCCCTAGCTGGCAGTTGCAGACAAGGAAGGGGCTCACTTGTACAGCTGTGGCAAGCTGAGCAGGCCCTAGCCAGCTGGGGAAGACTAGCCTCAGAGGGAGGCAATGGTAAACCCTCTCTGAATACCACTTACCATGAAAACCCTATTCATAGGGTAGCTTAAGTTGGGATTGACTTGAAGGCAGTCCATTTCATTCAAGCAGCTGTATAGGGTGAAGCCATTGGGAGCTGCTGTAATCTATTGGGCAAAATATAAATCTTGGAGTAAGGCAGAATAGGATTCAGCTGTGTCATGGGCTTATTTTCAAACTTCAGTTCTGCCCTTTGTTAATGGCTATTTATCTCAAAGGATATTCTGAAAATAAATGGGATAGTAAACTTCTTTACACACACATTACTTAAATGATATATAATGAGGAACTTACAGGGATGAAACATTGACCAGACAATGTGACAAGGTGATTTCAAAAAGGTATTAAAAGCTCTGAACCTGTAATGGAGAGAGATTGCAAAGTGGTTATGATTCTAGACAAGGGTTGTCATGCTTGCAGCATCACTGCACACACCATGTTACATTAACAAGATGTGGGAGGGAGCATGTTTTCATCAGTAGCCTCTCTCTCTTTCTTCTTCTTTTGCGTACAGAATGTGTTTGCAGGCACTTTTGAGAGCTATTCATATTCTCCTGTTTTGCTATTATTCCTCTGCTGATCTCACATGTGAGGAAAATGTAGTATGGTCTATGGGGAGCCTAATCTTCTAGAGTGTTTGCAATCTACTGCCCACTTACTTCAGTGCAGTCCCATTGGCTGTAATAGGATTTGCATAACAGTGTACAGAATGCGCATGCATAAATTACCAGCTGGACAGTGTTGTCTTAAAATCCTAAATAAGGGAAAAATGAAATCCAACTAGATTACCAAGTCAGTTAAATGGTTAAACGGTGCTGATAAACTGCAGCCTTCCGATGGCATGCAAATATAGAAATATTATTGTGGTAATACAATTACTTTTTGTTTTGTTTCATAAAACTAGGCATAGGATAAGAAACTGAGGTGTATATTAAAGTAATCTCTTTAATAGCTCATGTAAGTAGGGAGTCTTCATTGTTCACTGTGAGCAGGCAATTCGTTCTCCATTTGACTGAATTATTGTTCACAAAGGCATTTTACTAGATTGGATCTTAGAGCTTAATTGTTAAGTATTTGAAATAATTTGCATTCATGATAAAATCTTTATCTCCAAGTATTAGATGGTTACATAGTTGTGTCCCATTTAATTTAATACACATTATTAGTTGCCTGAGCACATATACAGCACTATGTAAAAGGTAGATATTCCAATACTTTGCCAAAAGTACCAATTATTTTCCCATTTCTTAAATAATAAAATTCTAGGGCTAGTAAGAATGAGGTCATCCTAATTTCAATGGCCATTGTCCACCCTTTCAGAGTGTTACAGATCTGAGAGGACAGTGCAGATCTGAGAGTATTTTCAGGGGGAGAGCAAATAACAGGAGGCAAAGCTGTTATTATTAATGCAATGCAAAAGAAACTTCACATGAGGTATATGTTCTCATGAATTGTCACTTCTGTTTAAGGAATCCATAAAATGCTTTAACATCTTTACTGATCTTGCATGATAGACTTTAAAGGGAAGAGAAAGCAGGGTGACCATGTCTGTATCACTCAAAAAAGAGGAAATGCATCATTATATTTTAAAAAGGATAGAAAGGGACACAGGTTTGCATCAAATCTGCCCGTGCATATTTATATGTATATTTAAAAATGTAGAAATAATTACTAAATTGAAGTGGTATAGTTGGGAAGATTGTAACCAGATGACTCGTGTGCTTGCTCCATCCTCTGTCAAGGTGCTACCACACTGTGAGTTGCTTAAGCACGTATATAACACTTTGCTGGTGGGTAATTTCAAAAGGTCCCCTTTTCTCCCTTCTTATGGTGTTTTTTTTTAACCTGACTTTTTTATTTTTAAACCAAACTTGGACTGGACACCCCTCAAGTAGAGGATGACTTCAAATAGGAGAGTGCCTCGACAGCCCTTAAACTGGTGATTGTGTTCTGTAAAGTAGGACACATGGCCAACTTAAGGAGGGAGCAGGAACATGGCTCCACTTACACTTTCTTCTGAGCTGGGTTCCCGGGGAACTTCTGTTCCTTCTAGACAGAATGAATTCTTCTGTAAAAAAGAAAAGTAGAAGGAAGGTCTTTGATGTCTTAAGAAGATGATATCCCTAAACACTATCTTCCGTACAGAGGAAAATATTGGGAAAGTATTCCTGGTAATAAAGGGCAGGTGTACCTAATGCTAACTTCCCCCAGAAGTTGTTCAAGGCCAACCTCACCAAGGGCTTTGTGCTGTTTCTGGGCCACGCAATATAGGCATGCAAGTATCTTTATGATGATAAATCAGGTCTCAAGCCTCTAAAAATGCAAAAGATGTCTTAAGCATTGTTATGCTGGCATTGTCTTTCTATTGTGCTCTGAAATGCATAATAATACATTCAAAACAAAGAGAAACTTTCATAGGATAATTGTAGTTAATGTTCATGCACAACCATATGAAGAAAGGAAGGTGAAGAGGCCAGTAATCTGAAATTATTATGTTGCCGGAGGGAAGATTGCAGTATGAATGTTGATTACACTTTAACTCCTGTCTGATGGAATATTTAGGGGTTTTTTTCTACCCGGGGACTGAAAGGTCAGCATTCAAAGCATTGTACTTACATTTTGTTTACAGAAACAAATTTATATTTCGAGATTGGCAATCTTTTCACAGGCTGTTTACACATTGCCTTATATTGTTGTTTTCACTAATTATAAATCAGATTTGTTTGATTTTGTACAAGTCATAAGATTTAAAATTTGATTAGACTTAAAATCAGACATCTGAGAGCTAGTGTAGTGAAGTGATGGAAGTAAAGTGCAGTCCAAACAAACAAACAAACCTTTAATTACAATCTCAGCAGGTTAATGTTAGCAAACTCCAGTTTCTCATTATGTTAGCCCCATATTCTCATATGGCTTTACAAGATGTCTGGGGCAAATAATTTATTATGCTTCATGTACAGAAGAGAGAAGGACATTCCAGACTGTAGGGACAAAAGTAGAAAATGTTGGTTTTCAGGTCACTGCCCTATAATATTATGTTAAGTACGATATCATGAGTAAATGTTTCCCCAATTATGTAAGAGATCTTACATGTCTATTCCTCAGAAGGAGATCCTTCAGGTAACCTGGTCCCAGTTTAAAGCCGCTAAACCTAAGATGAAATTTCTCAGAAGATTAGTTAGTTTAAACAATAGCCCATAGTTAAAACAATTGAATTCACTCCCAAAGGAGGCAGTGAGTAAGGGCCACCAACTTGGAGGATTAGACAAATTCATGGAGGACAAGGTTATCAATGGCTATGCTGCCCTCCATGGTCTGAATACCAGTTGCTGGAAACCCCAGGAGGGGAGAGCGCTATTTCACTCAGGTCCTGATTGCGGGCTTCCCAAAGCCATCTGGTTCGCCACTGAAAGAACAGGATGCTGGACTAGATGGGCCACTGGCCAATCCAGCAGGCTCCTCTTATAGGCCACTATTTTTTGTGGGAGACACCACCACCACCAGGCTAGATCTGGGGCACGTTGGAAGATGGAAAATGGTGGCCAGGCTGCCAACACAGTTGCTATTGCTGCCACTTACAACAACAGAGAGAGAGAGACATCCAGAGATCCTTTAGGGAAAAACACACACATAAAGAACGTGGGCTACTGCCGTTGTTAATGGTAAGCTATACTGGAGAAAATTCAGTGAAATGATTTCCCCCTCCTGTGATCTTTCTGCAACAGGCTGAAGAATTTCAAGGGGCTATTTGTGCACAGCTCTACAGAAAACACAAACACACGGAGTCACACATCACCAAAGTGCGTGGTAAAAGGCCCACTTAGTTTGGCCCTAAATCTAATGCATTTTTTGAATGGGTCATCATTTGTTACAATGAATAGTCCCACATAACTGGCAGCTTCTGTGTCATTATTCCCTATAAAGTGATGTTTCAGCTATAGTCCTCTCCGTAGCCTTCTTGGGCTCCTGGAAAGCACTATGATATATGAAATTCAATGTGAAATAATACCATTTTCTAACAAGAATGAAAAACAAATATTTTGACTCTGACTGATTGTATGATTGAAAGTTTAAGGGTAGAAGAACATCCTTTCTATAGCTTTAGAGCTTGTTTTTGAAGAAAAACTCAAAATCCAGAAGCAGACAATGGCTCTGCTATTCAAAAGCATGACACTAAAACATTACTGTGTCTAAAAAAACTTGGCATATATCTTTAGCTGAAATAGCATTATATGGGAGCATTATACGGCTGTAATATCCTCTGATTTACCTTTTAAACAATGGCAAAAAGATATCTCTAAATTTGTATGGCAAGGAAAAAAACCAAGAGTTAAATTTAAATTACTACAAGACGCCAAAGAAAGAGGAGGACTGGGATTACCAAATCTGAGACTTTATTTTGCTGCCTGCTGTTTAGTCTGGATAAAGGAATGGATTTTATTGAGGAATAAAAGACTATTGGACTTGGAGGGCCATAACCTGAAGTGGGGATGGCATGGATATCTATGGTATGACAAAGTAAAAGTAAATGTAGACTTTAATAATCATTTTATAAGACGTCCTCTGTTGAAAATATGGAATAGATATAAACCAAGGTTCTATTCGAAAATACCATTATGTGTCTCAAGTCAAGAAGCGTTTTACAGAAGAGAAATGGCTGGAAAAGAGAAATGGTTAACATCAAGAACTATTAGAAAATGTACATGGAGAATATATAATGAAAGAGAGAGAACAACTGATAAAGGAAGGATATAGTTTTCAATGGTTTGCCTATTTACAATTGTTAGAAAGATATAAAATGGACAAGAAAATGTATGGGTTTGAAATAAGTAAATCTGATTTTGAAATAGGTTTGTGTACAAATGATGAAAATACAATTGCGAAAACGTATAAACTCTTGCTGAAAATGGATATGGAAGAAGAACAAGTAAAAGAGTGTATGGTAAAGTGGGCAAAAAATTTTGGTTATAACATACAAATGGATCAATGGGAAAATATGTGGAAAAAGGCTTGAGATTTACATTATGCTATAATCTTAAAGAAAATTTCTATAAAATGATGTATCGTTGGTACATGACTCCAGAAAAGTTGTCAAAAATGTATAGTAATGTTTCTAATGTTTGTTGGAAATGTAAACAACAAGAAGGATCATTTTATCATATGTGGTGGCTGTGTAAAAAGGCAAAATCATTTTGGGCACAGATAGGTAGGATGATGCAAAAAATTCTAAAGATAAATATTCAGTCAAAACCAGAATTTTTTTTATTGGGTTTTATGGATAAACAAATAGAAAAGAAATATGGAAGAATAATATTATATATGATTACGGCAGCAAGATTATTATATGCACAAAAGTGGAAAATGGAATCAACACCAACAACGGAAGACTGGCTATTGAAATTAATGGACTTAGTAGAGATGGATAAATTGACATGTTTACTTAGAGAAAAATCGACAGACATTTCTTAAGGAATGGAAGCCTCTCTTAGACTTTTTGTTGAAAGATCAAAATAAAATGATGATATTGGGATTTGACGATTAACTAAGATAGCCTATGGAGAAAAGTGATCCTGTATGTATATATTAAGGGACAGGTTTGATATATATTATATACTTATAGCTGATCTGCAACAAATCGGAAGTCAACTATTTTATTTTTTTTCTTTTGTTGTATTGTTATGTTTTTGTTGTT
The DNA here is from genome assembly GCF_030035675.1 of Rhineura floridana. Lineage (NCBI taxonomy): Eukaryota > Metazoa > Chordata > Lepidosauria > Squamata > Rhineuridae > Rhineura > Rhineura floridana. Next base: position 75,972,642 of record NC_084486.1, on the reverse strand, counting down.
TGACTTTGTTTTGTTTGTCTTTTGAAAAATTTGAATAAAAATTATTAAAAAAAATATATATGGGAGCATTATACGGGATCAAGACTATTCTCTTGAGAGCATTTTGACCATAAACCCACCATTCTAGTCCATGATGTACTCAGTACACAGCCACAGAAAAGAAATTACAAAGTTCAGAGTGAGACTCATGCAAAATATTTCTAGTGACTCTCAGGGTCAGCCCCAGGCATGCCAGGGCCCCTGGGTACCAGCCTGCCCTGGGCCCCTCCACTCCCTCTCCGTGGTCCATGGAACTTAAGCATCCGTGGACCGCAAGCCAGGAGCTTCTGCGCCGCCCACCATCCCCCTGCTATCCCCATGCTTCACCTACCTTTCCATTGTTTTTTGCGGCATGTGCAGGTTTGCCATCAATCAAGATGGCGGCTGAGGTTTCCCTAAGGGGCTGAAGCCTCTGCCGCCATCTTTGTTGATGGCAGCAACATGCGCGTGTAGCACACATGTGTGCCATCAGCCAAGATGGTGGCAGAGGCTTCAGCCCCTTAAGGAAACCTCGGCTGCCATCTTGATTGATGGTAAATCTGTGTGCCGCAAAAAACAACGGAAAAGTAGGTAAAGCGGGGGGATAGCGGGGGGATGGCAGTCCGCGGATGCTTTCACTGATCGCGGAAGGAGAAAGGAGGGCCCCCTGTAGCTCCAGGGGCCCTTGGGCCAGTGCCCGACCCTGCCCTGGTGACTCTTATATAAACTCAAACAAATTCTTCCTATTTCAATGATTTCTTTTAAAAAATACAAAGTTTTTTATCACCACTTCATTAAAGATCTTTATAATGAGGTCCTTTTTTTATCTGTGCAGTTTTGTTGGGAAACAAGAAGTGCAGCTGACCATAATTTTTTAAAAAAGAGTTCAAGCAATCTTCTCATTTTCAAAGAATTACAGTTTGCCACATGAATGTCCAAATTTGCCTCGCACTGATCATTTAAGTTCTAACTGAGGAGATGTGCTGTAGCTGGGCTGGGCAACCCCTTTCTGCTTGCAGGCCTGATCCAATGGTGGCTAACCCTCTGTAGCTACGTTTGACAGGTGGACGGGGCTGCCCATCTGCCAATCTCTGATATCATAAGATGTCAGGTGGATCCAACACCAGGTAAAGAATATGGCTAAATTTAAACTGCGCCAAATTCATGCAACATTTGCAAAGGAATAATCGAGAGTGCTTGTTACATATGTGTCAAATGCAAGCCGCACTTCTGATCCATTAGGAGCTCTCAGAACCACTATCTATTATCTTTGTGAAATTGTGGAGTATGGGTGCAGCACCAGATGACTGAAGCAGGGCTAACGTTTTTCCTGTCTCCGAAATGGGCAAAAAGAAGGAATTTGGGTACTACAGACTAGTCAGCCTGACATCAATCCCTGGGAAAACTCTGGAGCAGATTATAAAGCAGTCAGTTTGTAAGCACCTTGAAAACAATGCAGTGATTACTAGAAGCCCACATGGATTTATCAAGAATAATTAATCAAACTAGCACCAAACTAATCTTATCTCATTTTTTGATCAGGTAACCTCCCTTGTAGACCGTGGGAATGCTGTGGACATAATATATGTTGACTTCAGCAAATCTTTCGACAAAGTGCTCCATGATATTCTGATTAGCTAGCTAGCTAAATGTGGGCCGGATGGAACAACTATCAGGTGGATCCACAGTTGGCTATAGATTCATATTCAAAAATTGCTTATCAGTGGTTCCTTCTCAAACTGGGGGAAGGTAATGAGCGGAGAACCGCAGGCCTCAGTACTGGGCCCAGTGCTCTTCAACATTTTCATTAATGACTTGAATGAGGAGGTACAAGGAATGCTTATCAAATTTGCAGATGATACAAAATTGAGAAGGATAGCTAATACCCTGAAACAAAATTCAAAGTCTTGAAAGGATGGAGCATTGGGCTGAAAACAACAGAATGAAATTTAATGGGGATAAGTGCCAATTTCTACACCTAGGAAAAAGAAACCAAATGCACAGTTATAAGATGGGAGATACTTGGCTCAGCAGTACTACATGTGAGAAGGATCTTGGGATTGTTGTCGATCTCAAGCTGAATAAGAGTCGATAGTGTGATATGACTGCAAAAAAGGCAAATGCTATTTTAGGTTGCATTAATAGAAGTATAGTTTCCAAATCATGTGAAGTATTAGTTCCCTTCTATTTGGCAATGGCTAGGCCTCTTCTTGAGTACTGTGTCCAGTTCTGGACACTGTACTTTAAGAAGGATGCAGACAAAATGGAACGGGTTCAGAGGAGGGCAACAAGGATGATCAGGAGACTGGAAAAGAAGCCCTATGGGGAGAGACTGAAAGAACTGGGCATGTTTAGCCTTGAGAAAACTGAGGGGGATATGACAGCACTGTTCAAGTACTTGAAAGGTTGCCACACAGAGGAGGGCCGGGATCACTTCTCAATCATCCCAGAGTACAGGACACAAAATAATGGGCTCAATTTACAGGAACTGAACAGATTTCAACTGAACATCAGGAAAAACTTCCTACCTGTTAAAGCGGTACGAGAATGGAACCAATTACCTAGGGAGGTGGTGAGATCTCCAACACTGGAGGCATTCAGGAAGCAGCTGGATAGCCACCTGTCGGGTATGCTTTAATTTGGATTCCTGCACTGAGCAGGAGGTTGGACAATTCTATGATTCTGTGATTTTACCCCAGCAGCGTGGTTTGCATTCGGCACCAAATTTAAGACAAGCTGCATTTGCAAAGGAACAATTGGGAGTGCACTCTAGGGCTGTCACTTGTTCCTTTGCAGCAGCAGTTTATTTGACACATATGATAGCAGGTGAGTGAGAGGTGCGTGTGGCTGGAGAAAACTGCCCCAAGGACCAAATTAGGACTCCAGATGTTCCAAACATGGTCCATGGGCCAGAGGTATCTGTGCTACAGAACCTCCATCATCAAATAAAAAGTCTCAGTTTAGCAAATTACTCCAAGGGAAGAGACCTCCCACCCAATCCAGTTTCCTAGGCTGATTATCCTGTACATAAGACCCATGATTTGGAGAATGCATGTTGTGAGCTTTTTTCCTTGGTAGCAGTTGTATGATTCTAAGACACTTCATTGCCTAGTAAGCCCCCACCAGAAGCAGAAGAAAACGTATATAGAGACTACCCAGCATCAATGGAGTGCAAGAATGCAAACCCAAAGACGGTACCAGGCTATAACCTAAACTTCAGGGGGGGGCACAAAAATGGGGGGGGGAATCTGTAATGCATTTAATTATTTACTTTTTGTAAAAATAAATTAGGGGCAGAACAACATTGGAGGGCACCCCAGCCCCCCTGGCTGCGACCCTGTACCTTTAACTCTCCTAGGGGTGTTGCTAGGACTGATACACGAAACTAGAAAATGGATAGTTAAAGTTTTGATGAAGCTCTGTCTGGTTTGCCCAGCTTCTGCTGGTTCGGTAAATCTTCTGCAATTCAGAACGTGTACTTGCAATATTTTTATCTGTACTTGCAATAATTTGTTGCAACTATGCAACAGATGGGTGCATAGGTGATCAATATCTGAAAAAAGCTGAAATTGTGTTCCCTATGCATGGACAAAATGCCTTATTTGTGGGTCCTCACACATAAACCCAAGCAGCTGCTTTCCCCCTCTCTGCCTGTTTCCCTCCAAACAATGTCTCAGGCCAACCTTTTTGGGCTACTCGCCGCATTGAGAATATGCTGCAAGCGTCAGTCACAAATTGGCTGCTACAGAAGCATGAAATAACACAAAATGGCATAACGTATAGAAGAGCAGAAAAAAACAGAACCACAAAATGGTGCAGGCACCCCACACCATCAGTGGGGGAGGAACGCACCTACATCCACCTCTGCTGTGCTCATTCACAGGCAGGAGTTCTTTGCACTTTACCTCTGTTCAGAACAGAAGGGAGGGAGGGTGTCTAGTCTGGGCATCCAGGCAAATGTCGGCATGTTTCGGTGTAGGAGGGAGCATGCCAATGCAAACAGAAACTGAGTGGAAAGAACAAAGAGCCTGACAGATATTGTGGATATTTGAGGGGATAATTACTAAGACCTTTCATGGGTGCCATAGGAGGCACTGGCAGACAAACTTGTGCCCATGGCCCCATGTTGGCAACCCTTGATCTCATGAATGCAATCTTTTTCTTTTTGCATTCAGCAGCTGAAGGAAGGCAGCACAGAGCCGAACCAATTCTTCCTAGTGTTCATGACTCACTTTTCTAGTCCTGATGCATGTATTTCATAGGTAAATCTGTTCCTTGCAATGACTGCTGAAGCTTTTTTACAACAACAACTGTGCAATTATGTTCCAAAGGAGAACAACAGCAGGACTAATAGTCCTCTACACACCAGAACCTACAACACCATTTTTTAGTAGATTGCTCCACAGGATCCAAATGTGCTCAGTTCTTTTTAAGGTCTTTGCTTGGGGAACATAGAATGTGTAAGATCAATGACACAATTTTATTCTATGTTTTATCACCTGCTCATAGCAAATTAAGATGCCAAAGCTAAACCGATATTGTATGCCATATAGTGTGGCAGAACATCTGTCTCACTTGCTGAGAACACGAACAGAGGTATAGCAGGAGAGTGAATAAATCAGTATCCATATACTTGAGTTGTACTTTCAGTTACACAGCAATAGATTTTATTTCTTCCATATTATCAAAGAGTTCCACTCAGCTGTTCCCCATTTTTATTTTTATACATTGCTTTGACCTGTGGACATTGTTTCCACTTGCAACTCTCACTCAGATTGAAATCCTCACTGGCAGCCTTTCAGCAGAAAGGTCAATTGGCAGCAATTATGACAACAGTTTTTGTTACATGGTCACTCATCCCTCAAAGAGCAATTGGGCCAAGATGGATTTCTGACCCCATTGTCACAGGGACTAAACTATTCATGACTGACAACCCCATGAACACAATGTATTAACTCCCTCAAGCTCTTACTTCCTTCTTTTACTCACTGGATTTAATATTGATTATCTGGGCTGTGACTATAGGAACATTTGTGATATGAGATCTGGTCCAGCAGGCAGTTTTCATGGAAATTAAACTGTGAGCATCAAAATCATCATCTTCTGCACAGGCCTAGCAGGTACATTCCCTACAACTTTTTCTAACTTGGTGTTCTCAGCATTTTGTTTTTAGCATAGCCTGGATCATAATGTATTATTGTGGGACATATGCGTTTCTGCTGTCCCTTAAGGCAAGGTTCAGGAATTAACAAACGCCTAGACAGGAGTGGGGTCAAACAAGCCACAACTTTCTTGATTACAGCAGCTATTTGTGATTGGCATGGCATAGAGGCAGGACTGATGTCTTCTCGAACAACAGGCCTGTTGTTTGACAACCACCATAGAAAGACTACTGAGGAGCACCTGGGAGTTAGCCAGTGCAAGTTGGATCCAGTGAGGTGCAGTGCCAGGCATCTGGGGTCCCGCTGGCAACTGGAGCAATGTGGCTTCAGATCTGGCCTCTTAAGCTCAGGCCATACTCTGAAAGACATTCCCAGACCCCTTATGGGGATCCCCTTGTGTTAATTTTCCTGCCCAATGCCATTTCTGCCATTACAAAAGTCATGACAACATTGTTGTAAACTGCCCAGAGAGCTTTGGGTGTGGGGCGGTATACAAACGCAATAAGTAAATAAAATAAATAAATGACAAAGCATAAAGAATTCCTTACAATTCTTGCTTTTCACTGAGAAAAAGACGAAACACACACACACACACACACAGGACTACAAGTGGGGGGGGAGGAAATCCTTTCTGGCCCTGTCAACCAGCAACCGCTTTACACTCCAGTGGGAACTTGAACCTGAGGGTGGGTGGGTTGGATGAATCCAGTGAGGGAGGAGGTCAAAGAGGCTGGGCTGACACCACACCAAGCCTTTTATAGGCTGGAGCACCACCCAGCTGTGAGAACCTGTGGGCTCCCGTGATACTCTAATGCTCTCCTGCCTGCTCCCATCCCCCTCCTCCCTCCCCATCCTCTGTGGTCAGTTTCACCTATCCTAAGCATGATTGCACAGGAGTAAATCCCACTGAACTCAATAAGCATGCAAATGATCAAACCTGCCATCCCCCCTCCTCCTCCTCCCTCCCAACACCTCCCTTTTGCCCCTTAGACAGCCTTTTGTGTTTCAAACCAAAGGTTATGTTCTATTTCTATTTTGGGTGCATTAACAGTTGAATCTGAAGCTGCAGTTTGATGTAAAATTAGACTGATTACAATATGTTGCTACTTAAGCAATGAATCTAGCTGTTAGAAAAAACAAACTTGGCCTGCCAAGATGCATGTGTTCAGTTTGCTATGCTTAAACAACTCCACTTAAGGAAAGGTGGATATAGCCAATTAAAAACACAGAGCACACCTAGAATTTTTCTAGAATATATTTCACCTCACACTGTTTTATCTTGTGCAAACTGAGACACTCTTCATGTCCACTGGAAACTATTCTACAGAAAAGTCAGTGCCATTATTCCACAATTGTTTTTGGAGTTTTTTCCAGTGTTGCAAAGTGTTGCTGTACTTCACATATTCACAGGAACGGAAGCAAAAGAAAATGATTTACTATAGGAAACTTCACTAATATTGAATTTTCACTAAAAAGTAAATAAAACATACTTAAAGTGACTACCTGAATTCTATCAACTGTCTTAATATTGTTGCTTCCTCCCTGCTAAAACAAGATCAGCACAGGACACGTCTTGTTTCTGTTATTTGGGCTGATTGCAGGTGTTGCCACCACTCACTATATGCTCAGAGGCACATGTCACCAAATTCTTCCAAGCTACACAGGAAGTGGATGGGACTGTGAAAGACCAACCCAAATTGTGTTTGCATTTTGACAAATTTGTAGGGCAGTCCAATATCTCAGAGAGGAGGTCAGGTCCCCTGTCCCCTGGTGCATTCACTACAGCTGCCCAATTTCCCTGCTTTTTAAAGTTTGATAGAAATATCTGTGGGCTATAGGTACATTCTTAACCCGCAAGGTCTTTTGCCTATTAGTGAATTTCTCTGCTTTTTAATCCGGGAGGTAAGAAATGGGTTCCTCTGCAAGTTTGCTGAGAATAGAGTGATCACTTGCATGCTTATCGAGTTCAGTGGGATATACTCCTCTGCAATCATGCTTAGTGTCATGAAATTGTAAATTTCTATGCATTTGGTAATTTAATTTTTAATATCATGACTCAGTTACAAAGAACTCTGGGAGTTACATCTTGTCAGGAGACAGGCCTCTGGACAGGCAAAAATGTTAAGTTTCATTTCCAGCTGCAAGTAGTTACGGAGGCCTGAATAGAAACACCTGGTTATCTTTGCTAATCAGTGAGAGCCTGGTACTCAAGGACATGCAGGCCTGTGAAGGTTAAAAACACAGTTGGGAGGGGGACCTGCAAGGTGTGAAAAAGTGAAGATGCTTCGAGAAAGGATTACATCAGAAAGCCCCTGATTGGTTAATTAATTCTGGATGGTTGGGTTTCTTTTTCCTTAAGTATAGGGTTTCAGACCCATAGCCTTTGTTCCCCTTGGAAGGTTCCCTGGGATGGTTTCTTTGGGTGTCCATCTTGGTGGTGGTTGCCTAAGTGGGGTTCCATTGTTTATACCTGATGCCATTCTCTCTGAGGCGAGATGAGATTACAACTAACTAACTCCTAAGTAAGTAGACAGGATAGCTAGTTTGTTATTTTCTTGTTGTGGGTTGAAACCTCTTATGTTGTACCTGAACCCCTGATTGGGTGTGTGGTTTTGAGGAATTGTTTTGCTGCTATATTTTGATGTGCACTTATATTTTTTAATAAAGCTACTTCTATTTAACCTGGTGTGTTCATTGAGGGTAAGGGTGGTTCTGAATCACCTTGACCATTTGACCACGAAACTACCAAGGACAAAGAAGTTAAGCCTAAGTATATTTTCGGGTTTTACCAGAGGTTTCTGGACAAGGAGTGTAAGTTTGGCTCTTGTCATATTGAACCTTGGTTTACCTATTTCTGGGCTCTGAGTTTCCCTAGTTCAGAGTTGAACCAGTGAAGGGGTGGTGGCAGCCTATCTTCTACCTTGCAGGGTTGGTGTTGGTTTGCACAGCCTTGGCAAGGAGAAATTGGTGATTGGGTTCCAGATCAGTTGCCCTAAGGGTGGGAATTGGGTCTGAAGCATGGTATCCGTGCCCTGTGGGATACTTAGGATAGGTGAAATCGACCACAAGGGATGGGGAGGGAGGAGGGGGATGGGAACAGGCAGGAGGGGGACGTGGAGCGAAGTTTGACATAAATATCTGTTGGCTATAGGTATGTTCTTAAACTGCAAGGGGTTTTTTTTGCCTATTAGTAAATCTACACATTTGTGCATGTTACCTTATTTTGATCCAGATCTGTCTACATTAAAAATCAACTGCAGGCTATTAATTTGAAACACACACACCATGATGTGTTCATTGGAAAATGTGTCCAAAAGTATTTACATTTTTTTGCTTAATACTGAAATGATCTTTTAAAACTTTTATAACGTATTTAATTAATTGATTTAAAAAAAACTGGTAAAATGCAATTTGCATGTAGTTACTCGTTTACTTATTTCTAATGTGTCATTTCTATTTACAGCCTTGTGCCATCCATTATCAATGTGCAAAGAATATCGTGCAGAGATACTTATACCAAAGTCTCTAAGATTCTAAATCACCTCATCTTTGGGCCAAGGAAGGTACTGGCAGCACTGGCAGTTCCAATCCCATTATATTTTTACTACAATATAACTGATATATCTGATATCAGCATCTATCCCAGTCTGAGCCTGTGCTGGAGTTTCTTTTTAATGTTTTTAAACTTTTTTTAAAAGATATTTTTAAAGCTTTTTAAAGATGTTTTGTTTTATTATATTTTAAAGTCTGTTTTTATGATGTTTTAAAATGGTTTTAGTACTTTTGTTTGCTGCCGTGGCCTCCTACTGGGAGGAAGGGCGGGATATAAATCAGAGAGAGAGAGAGGATGGTGCCAATACAGCTTGTCCAGCAAAGGCTAGAACTCTTTAAGACTGCAGTTCTTTATCAGGTACCTTGGAGTAAGCCCCACTGACTTACTTTTCCATAGACATGTGTAGGACTACAAATAAGCCCTTTCTGGCCTGCCATCATGCCTTCTTACAGCTTGGTGTGCTGCTCCTCCTATGACACATGTCACAATGGTGACAGCTTCTGCTGCAGTAGTATTGCCACAATGTCTTGGATCAGTTTGTTATCTTAATGCAACACCACATGTATCAGTGCAGCCAACCATTTTGCATTCAGTCCTATACACTAATTTTCCAGCAGTGAAAAAAGTGAAAAATGCCAAACCGAAGTGAAATTCAAGGGTTTGCCAACGGATATGCAGCTCATCGTTGAACCATACACAGTTCTGTTTGCAATACAAAATACAATCTTTTTTTTTAGTTATTGTCTGTCCCTTGTGAGCCATGAAATAAAGTGAAGCAAAGTGATCCTGAGTAATTGTGACTTATTTAACAGCCATCATTGTATTCCTCCCATGACTTTATAAGTTGCATCCCTAGAACCATGTCTGTCAACCTCCTACCATTATGCTGCTATGATCAGCAGTCTTCCTCTAGTCAGCCTGTTATGAATGCTGCAAAATGTTAAGCAGGCAAGGAAGGAAGAAGAGCTGACAGCCCTACTGTATTAATAGCAGGAGGCGGAGCTCAAATTAGCTATTCAAAGTTTAATTCAAGAACATTAGTGCTGTTACTGCTGCAGATAAGATGAGCTACGCTGAAGAGCAACCTTCTAATTCCTATTTCTAATGCATTGCTGGATGGTTCGACATCTAATTGAGTTCAATTATGCATCATACAGCAGACAGAAATGATGGTCAGTTCAGTCAATTTTGAAATTGCTTTGCTATAAGGTGATGCTGTAATATAGGGAGAGTAAATCGGCTCTATTATTAAAACAACCTTTTACATCTTTGCTTACTATGTAATTCATGAGCCTGGAAAACAGATCATTAAAAGTGGCATAACCCTTCCCTTCCAGCATCATTAGCCCAAGTTTGGATAATGCACAAGAAGAGATTGGGGCACAAGATAGGGAGTCAGTTTGGATACACTCATACTGAACTAAGAATGGAGGAGAATCTCATTCAGTGCACATTTTTCAGTGAACCAAGCAAATTTGCAACTCTTAGACTAATATATGGATGGGAACATAATTATCTTTCAGATTTTGCACTTCTGACAACAACATTAAATATGCATTAAAATGCATATGTCATGATAAAATATGTTTAGAGCATTTTATCTCACATTGAGATAAAATACATATTTAAATATGATTTTTTGTACTTTTTAAAGAAAGAAATCACAGATTAATGTAGAAATAGGACAGAGTGGATTTAGGAAAGAATACATGTGAAATTGACACAGACCAGAGACAGACTTATCCATCCATTCCTCTACTCTACTGCAAAGGTCCTAAGACCTCAAAAACTCAAAATTAGTGCCCTTGTAGCTTCTCATCAAACAAAAAGTAAGAAGAAATACTGAAATACTTACACTTCTACAAAATTACTTCATGAAATCAGCCTTGGATTTGCCCATGATGGAGGCTTTCAGATGCAAGAGTTACTGATTAGATGGCTGTGCTTATCTCTTTTCTGGAATGAACCCAGACAAGCAACACCATATTACCATCCTGCCTGCTTTCATGTGTTGCAAAACCATCTCTTAAAGCTCTAAACTAGGATTATTTACAGCTGGATTTACAAATGAAGAATGGTTTACCAACTCAAACAAAAATGTGCATACATATTTTTAGAGCTTTAACAGTGCATACTGCAGAATTTAAATCAAATTTCATTAACTTGGTTATATAATCTGCATAACTGACTTCACTTGCAATTAATTTGCAAGACTGGCTTTGCTTGGCAAATCTTTGGGATTTGATTTGTAATGAATTAAGATACTTTCTTGTTGTTGCTGCTGTTGTTTTTTTGTATTATGCCTATGAGGCATCTCCAAGCAATTTACAATACAATAAAAACATATATAAAACAATTGCACATATAAAAACCGTTTAAAATTGCATTTATAAAAACAAAACATGGGAAAAAACAATTGAAAAATGACAACAATAATTACATGTGTAAAATAAATTCACATCCAACTGGGATAACAACCTTGTGTCACTAGTGAAAATATGGAGCATGAAATCAATCATGAATGACATCATGATAGATCTGAAGTACCTATGTCAAATTAAGATCAGGTGTGGGGTAACAGAGCATGTAGCACTCCATTAGAAGCCCTTCACCATAACTTTTGGCTGGACTCTTCCTTCCCCCCCCCCCACTGACCTGATAGCAATGGATCATTTAGTGCTGCTGGTACATAGAAAGAAAAGCAGGAAGTGATTGTTAGAGACTCAAATTCCTAGCATTTGGACCTGCTGACCCAATATGGAGGACACACCTACTAACTCTTCTGTTCCAAAATGTAAAACAAGAGAAATGTGTTTTCTAACACATTCTTGCTTCTGGGCTGCATTCATATGGCCAGATGGATGAATCCGCTAACCTTCTGGATTCTTAACATTTGCATGAAATGGATTCATATGACTAACACATCTGTGAACTAAATGGAAATAAATACAGTACCTGAATGTGAGGTATAACTTAAGGCATTTAACTTCATTCCAGTACTACTGTAGTTAGCATGATAATGTGCCCAGTATAAAGAGTGGAGGGTTGCATTTCTGTCGAGTGGCACTATCCAGTCCTTCTCAGTCTTACATAAAAGAGCATGCTGAACCACAAGAATTTTGATTTTTTTTTCAGAGGAACTTTAATGAGCCTTTCATGTTTTTGAACATGTCAGCTTCATGGACATAAAAGAGGATAAAGAAATTATTTGCTGAATCCAACATCTGAATTCCTTCTTTTGCTGCTGACTCATACACTATTCTAACCAAGCTACTGGCAGTAGGGTTGCCAGGTTCAATCCCTGAGACTGATCCTGTATCTTTAGGAGAACAGAAAGTCAGCCAAGTGCAGGTGTTCTTGCAACCCTGTAACGGGAAAAACCACGAGGTGGAATTCTCCCTTCCCCCTGCACAACTTTTAAAGATACAAAAGACCTCTTGGTTGCCAGACCCAGCCTCCAAGAGGTCTTTTGTATCTTTAAACATTGTGCAGGGGGGAGGATTCCACCTTGTGGTTTTTCCCATTACAGGGTTGCAAGAACACCTGCACTTGGCTGACTTTCTGTTCTCCTAAAGATACAGGATCAGCCTCAGGCCCTGAACCTGGCAACCCTATCTCTCCCTCATGAAGACCACAATGTCTCACAAGAGGATAGTAAGGAGACCATAGAAGGTACATAGGCATCAGATGGTGACCTGGGGTGGTTTTAGTTTTTACAGAAAGTGCCAAAGAAAGAATGTGCAAGTGAGATGCACATTTTCCAGATTCCTGATGTAATGTTTGATGATACAGCTTACACATCACTCTTGCAGAGAGACACATTAGACAGATGCGCATCTGAACTTCACTCTCCCTGTAATGGGGATTGTACGTCACCATTTCAGATATTACCTTGTAAAGAAGACAACAGGATGCTCAAGATCCTCACACATCCTGCTTTAGGGTGCTTCCAGTAACGTTCACTAAAAAAAATCATCCAAATTATTTCCTGACTCTCCCTAACTATAATGAGAGATATACTAGTAAATACAGTTTTTACTCTGCAAGAACAGAGACATTTTGGCTGCCACTGAAAATCCTTTCTCCTCACATTGAACAATTGCTAAAGCATGGAGAGAGGAAATTTGTGTGCATGTATGGCAGCTTTCACCAACCTTGTACCCTCCAGATATTTTGGACTACAAGTCTCATCATCCACAGCCAGCAGAGCCATGGCAGATCCTCTCTCCTTCAGACTGGTTTGGATCTCTCATCACCAAATAACTACTCCAACTGGGCCAGTGTTGATTGGTACCCAGTGTGAATGATAGGGTGGAAAGCAGGGAGACCAACAGCAGGTGGAGCTAGAGCTAATTATATTAGACAGACAGAGCCAACTAATTATAATTTTGTTCCTATTCTATGGGGGCAAAACTGAGACTAAAAAGGAGAAAGCTGACAGGCAGTGGCCAGCAGGCAGTAGCGCGGAAGTAAAAGAATTAATATCCACTCTTCACCCCGGCAAAGTTTCCGGGGAAGATATGTTACCTCCGGAGCTATTTCTGGCTGATCCTGATTGGTGGAGTCCCATTTTAGCTGCCTTATTCTCTAAAATAAATGCCACTGGAATTATTCCTTCGGGATGGTGTACAAGTATTGTGGTGCCCATCCATAAAAAAGGCGATCCTACCAATCCAGCTAATTACAGACCAATTAGCTTGCTGGATGTAACATCTAAATTATATGGACGTTTTCTCTTGAATAAACTAACAGACTGGGACACTAAACATTCTCTTATCCACATCGAACAAGCGGGTTTTAGAAAAGGCAGAAACACTATTGATCACGCCTTTGTTTTATTTCATCTTATAAATAAGGTTAAATTTAGGGCATATAAGTCCCTTTACCTGGCATTTATAGACTTTTCATCAGCCTTTGACCTAATTGATAGAGATCTATTGTGGCAGAAACTATCCCTTGCCGATATTGACATGAGATTACTACATCAGATCCAATCCCTCCATCAAGGAAATCGGCTGAGGGTTCGTCTTGGCCCCAGTGGCGCACTTTCTCATGAAATCCCAGTTGGCCGAGGCATTAAACAAGGTTGTATCCTGGCCCCCTTTTTGTTTAACTTTTTTATTAATGACCTTATTTCTACTATGGCCTCCCCAAACTTTTTTCCCCCTGCGGTAGGAAATAGAAAGATAGCATCCCTGCTTTAGGCAAATGATTTGGTATTGTTGTCCCAGAACAGAGTTGGATTAAAGAGAATGCTTTCTCGATTGGAAGAATACTGCGAGACCCATCATCTTCTAGTAAACTATACTAAAACCAAAATAATGGTTTGTGGGAGGTACAGTAGGACGAAATCCATTTGGTCCCTAAATGGACACCAACTAGAACAAGTTAGTACCTTTAAATATTTAGGTATTTGTATTAATAATAATCTTTCTTGGTCCTCCCAATTAGAAATGACTAAGTTGACGACATTGAGATCAAATGGCCAACTGAAGAAGTTTTTTTACTCGCGTGGTGGCCAGCTTTTAGGCCCAATGTTAAAAATCTATATTGCCAAGCTACTTCCAAAAATTCTGTATGGTGTAGAGCTTTGGGGACACTCGGTAAAAAATAGACTTGAAGTTCTCCAAAACCAATTTATGAAGCAAATTTTGGGTCTCCCTAAGGGTACTCCTGCAGCCCATTTAAGGGCGGCATTGGGCCTTCCGTCCCTGGCAGCTAGGATTGATCTGGCTTTTCTAAGATATTGGAAAAGGTCCAGATCTTTGGATCACTCCTCCCTTATAAAACTTTGTTGGAACGACCCACAGGGAGTGAATGACTGGGGAAAAAAAAACACGGAGTTATTATCGTTTTACAATCTTACTCCAACCAAGTTCCTAAGCCTCTCCTCCTCTGATCTTCAAAATTGGATCTTTAATCATGATGCATATCAGGATAGAGCCTCAATCATGGCAGCTTCTTTTTCCCCGTGGTTCCCTCAAATAAAACTTAATCATGCTCCACTATCTTATTTTATTACTTTGACTCATGCCCCGTTACGTAAAGCTTTTACGGAACTGAGGTTTCAAGCCATGCCTACTGCCATTTTAGAGGGCCGATATAAGGGAATTCCGTTCGCAAATCGCTTTTGCATTTTTGGTTGTATGGTCCTTGAGGACTTAATACACTATATGTTACTCTGCCCTCTCTATCTTCACCCTAGAGAAAAAATTTTGGTTCCTCTTTCATGCTTTTCCAGCGGTCTTTCTTTGAATGAATTGATAATTGCCCTTTTGTTGGACAGTAATAATCAAACTACTATTGCGGTGGCAAATTTCGCTCTTGCTGCCAGAAAGATTAGAGAAAAGTATGTTACCTCAATGTGTAAATAAATTGTTGACCTATCTTCTTATTTTAAATGTATTTTAGAACTATTGTTTTATTGTCTCATGTTGCAACGGCCTATGGCCATAAGCAAATAAAGGTTTGATTGATTGATTGACAGGCAGTGCCACCGCCGGGGGTGTAGTTGTCTGGGCTCTCAGGGGGTTCTTAGAACTCTTACTTTTGGGGAGAGGGGTCCCAGTAGCGTCTGTCTCCAGCATCCTATGAGCCAATCAGAATGAAAGGGGGGGTGTTAGCCACTGAGAAGAGTCTTCTTATATGCTTTCTTTCCTGCTGATTGGAGCCAAACAAAGTGACAGTAGGTGACTCAGCCACTGAGAAGACTGTGACTGTCATGAAGGTACCTGACACTTCTGAATTTGCAACTACACTATTGGTCACCAGCTGCACTTGTTGTAATCAAGAAGGCAGGCTGATGAGGCTGAAGGCAGACTGAGGCTGGTGCAGCAGTCCCCCATTTGCCCAAATGAACTAGCCTCCGCTGGACTCTGCCTTGGTTTCTTCTGTGATAATGATGCTGGCTGCTATCATAGGGCATATTTTATTTCTTTGGTTTTGAAGGTGTGCTTCGAAATGTTCTGCTTTCAGATTTTGCTAGCAATCAGGATGTACCACCATGTATAAATTTGTATAGATATTAGCAGAGATTGTCAATGGTCTGAGATGCGTGTGTGCCAGTGTGTGCGTTTACCTAAGTGGCAGGCTTTTACCGTGCGTTTAGATCACTGAGACTTAAAACTTAGTAAAATAAGAAAAGCTGCTTTATTTATAGAAATACATAGTAGATAGAAAGGCATACCTAGTTCTAACTAACACTTGGCGGCGCAACGCCCAGGTTTGGGAGTTGCCCTCATGGCTCAGGAAAGAAAGAGTAGAGACAAAGGTGTCTCCTCTCTCTCGGACAGTTGAAGAAGAGAAGAGAGGAAAGGGCGGAAGGAGGAGGGGCAGATAAGCTTCCCTAAGCATATCAGTCTAACGATGGATGGAAGGAAGTCAGTCAGAGCATCACAGGTAAAGGTAGTCAACCCTATCCATCTGGAGGACCCTAACGCTATCTCCCTTCTGGACCATAAACAAAAGAACTAAACAGGAGTTGCTCTTGCCCCACTTCCAACACACCAAACATCTGCTTTTTATCTGTTGTAATCTTAGAAGTATCTAAACCATATCAGTACCCTCCTATCAGTACATATGTGAATAAATAGGTCAGTGGGCCCCAACTGACTTTATTACATAGAAACATGTTTTAAAATGTCCCTCCTTTATAGTCACAAAGTTGGTGTCTGGCTACTTAGTGTCAAAACCTGACCACATGGATACATACGCTACCAATAATTTTACACAGTGATGCCGGGTTGTTAGCCTGTTCAAATCTGCTCTGTAGAAGTAATGTGTTTGTGTGTTATATTGCATATTGAGGAAGAGAGGAAATAATCCAGAGCACAGCTATGACTAATGCAGATGATATAAAAGCATACGGCATAATTCAACCATCAGCCGGAGGCAACCTCCAAGCACAAGATGGATGATAATGCCTCTGTGTCACATCTCCCTAATATTCTCTAAGGCAGGTTTGTCAAGTGTGAGGCCAAGCTTTCCAAAACAGCAGACCTCCTGCTGCGCAGCTGTAATGAGCAGAGCAGAGGGTGTGAAACAGCTGCCTGTAACACTGTAGCTTGTCATTCTCTCTCTTTTCTCTTCCCTTATAAGCTAAAGGGCTTGAGAGGCCGCACTGCATGAAAAGGCAATGCCCTTTGACAGGAAAAGTGTTGTTAACAGCTCAACCTAGTTCCTTAGCTTAGCATTCCCACTGATTTCCCAGGGCCAGTCTATGAACAACTTTGTCTATGTTGGAGGCTTTGACCATGAGGCAATCTCCTATGCTCTTAACTGTACCATGCAGCACAGTTGACACATGGGGCCTCCAAAACAGGGAGTTTCCATAATGACAGGGTGCTCTAGCAACACCTGGCCCTGGCATAAGTACTCCCTGTGTGATTGGGTGATTCTATATGGCCATCTGTACTAGTTTTAGCCAGGGCATAGAGAGTTGCCACATAGAAATGACCTCCCTTAAAAAGGGTTATGATAATGTGTTAAGGCTAAATACGTTCAAACTGAACCAGGGCTCATCATGTCCTGACTGTTTTTGCAGTCTAGCAAGGGCCTCCTCTATTGCTAACAGAATAGTTTATTCACTAATAGGCAAAAAACCTTGCGGTTTAAGAATGTACCTATAGCCCACATATATTTCTATCAAACTTTAAAAAGCAGGGAAATTGGGCAGCTATAGTGAATGCACCAGGGGAGCAGGAGACCTGAACTCCTCTCTGAGATATTGGACAGCCCTACACATTTGTAAAATGCAAACACAATTTGAGTTGGTCTTTCACGGTCCCATCAACTTCCTGTGTAGCTTGGAAGAATTTGGTAATATGGGGCAAAAGGAAGGTGATGGGAGGGAGGAGGAGGGGAGGACAAGTTTAATCATTTGCATGCTTATTGAGTTCAATGGGATTTACTCCCATGCAATCATGTTTAGGATAGGTAGAACTGACCATGGGGGAGGGGGACAGGGAGAGGGGAAGGCAGAGGGGAAGGGGGAGGAGGGGGAAGGAGGACATTGGAAGGGGAGGGGGAGGGAGGGGGAAGGAAAGGGGAGAGAAGGGGCAAAGGGAGGGGATAGGAGGGAGGGGAGGGCAGGTTTGATAATCTGCATGCTTTTTGAGTTGTGGGGTTTACTCCTGTACAATCATGCTTAGGATAGGTGAAACTGACCTGGGGACTGGGCAGGAGGGGGAAGGGGAGGGAAGGGGAGGCGATTGGGTGGGTGGGCACTGGGCAGAAGGGAAGCCCCTTTCCTTTCCAAAAGAAAAACATTGTGAACAGTATCATTCTTTTTCAGGTTTCCCCCACCTTTTTATTCTATAGCAGGCACATGTAGTCTCCCAACCAAATTTAAACCAAAGCTATCCCTGGCCACATCCACACCAGACCTTTATTTCATTTTACACAGTCATGGCTTCTCCCAAAGAATCCTGGGAAGTGTAGTTTGTGAAGGGTGCTGAGAGTTGCTAGTAGATACTCTGTTCCCCTCACAGAGCTACAATCAGAGTGGCTGACTGTTAAACCACTCTGTCCACTGGAGTTCTCTCAGGGGAATAGGAGCCTCCTCTCAGCACCCTTCACATACTACACTTCCCAGGATTCTTTGGGGGAAGCCAGGACTGTCTAAAGTGAAATAAAGTTCTGGTGTGGGTGTGGCCCCTTGATTAGGCAAGCCCAGCAGCTATGAGTCAGGCTTTTAGGACACGGACAGTTGGTTCTTACTGAGCATGCCTGACATTGTCATGGAGTTCAATGCTAAATTTCTTAAATTAATTACAAATCAGCCAGGAATTTTTTAAACTTGTAAACTACAGAAGATGAAGGTCAGAGTATGGGGTAAGGTCAGTAACAGGATTACAGGTACTCTGTGAACATGGCTGATTTTTAATTAATTTCAACAAATTATGAGAACGCTGACAGAAAAAAGTCCAAAAGGAGTCTGTTTTCTCTCTCTTTTTACACTTTGAACTCTCTATTCTCTCTGACTGTTTTGTGTATCACCATGAACCTACCCGCTATGAACCTACCCGCTCACTACGTTCAACATCTAAGGCCCTCCTCCGAGTCCCGTCCCATAGGGAAGCTCGGAGGGCTGTTACTAGATCCAGGGCCTTTTCAGTGGTGGCCCCCGAATTATGGAACAGTCTCCCCGATGAGGTATGCCTGGCGCCTACTCTTCTAGCTTTTCGGCGCCAGGTTAAAACCTTTTTATTCTCCCAGGCATTTAAATGTTTAATGTTTATTGTTAAGTTAAATGCTCAAGCTGTATGTTTTTAGTGATTTTATCTGATTTTTATTTTACTGTATTGTATTTTATTCCTTGATGTGAACCGCCCAGAGAGCCATAGGCTAAGGGCGGTATAGAAATGGAAATAAATAAATAAATAAATAAATGAAAATTGAGAGGGTTGCTAAGCAAGCGTTTCTGAGTTCAGGACTATATGTTATGTAATGTTTTGTTTTGAAGTGAACTTATGGGAAGCATCAGAATGGCATGGGGGTATTTTCAATTTAACATTGTGGAATGCGAAAAATCCATGCTGGCTATAGTATACAGTCACTCTTTTGGTGTGCAATTTTCTTCAAAGAGTTGTTGCACAGGAGTGACAAGCATGTGTCCAGCACCCTCAAGTCATACTTTGGAAAAGAAAGCATATTCTGTAAGGATAAGAGCAACTTTATCAGACCAATTTGGGTCCAGTATCAAAGGTATGATGGTAGACAGGAAAGGATGAGAATTTATAACAAGTATTTTATTTTGTTTCCTGTTATTTATTTTCTGCTTCAGGCCATTAGTCACACCTCTAGGCATAACCATAAATTGCATGTCCTGACCATAGATAGCAGACACTGAAATGGTTGACAGGGAATGTCATGGTAATGGGAAAATGGAGGGGGAAACATAAGTTTGTTGAGGACCATAGGTATGAAGTCTCAGTGGTCCAGGAACACAATGAGGAAAAACTATTATATATGACAGTGGCACACCAACTCTCCACGTGATGTGGGTAATCCAAGTGTCAAACTATTCTACTCAAATGACTGCTACAAAGAGCATCTACCATGGCAGAAGTAGTTTCAGGTGCCCACCATGTACTGCAGGAGGAGCCAACATGGTGCCCTCCAGATGTTGGATTATAACTTCCATCATCTCTGACCATTGGCCATGATGGTTTGCGCTGATGGAAGTCACATTCACAGTTTAACAACAATTAGAGGGCACCATATTGGCTACCCTTGGATTAGTAGCACTAATATGTAGATTGAACCTAATCCAGAAGATGCTGGAATACGTATGCATTTTATAGTGTGCCTGAATAAATTGTAGACCTTCTTCTGAAGCCACACCATCCTTGGAAATTGTCTCCAAATTTTCAAAGTTTACCCTTTCACCTGAAGAGGGGTCAAGGCTATGGATAACTGGTGGTTTTCAGCCATGGAAATCCCACAGTTTGATTTTTAATGGTGCTAAAAGATAATCCTTCCTACAACAGAATTTGTGAGGTATACATAATTTTGAGAAACATTAAATGGCATCCTGCATGGCAATAGACATCTATGAGCAAGTGTATTAAGGGATGCTTGCCAGCCAAGTAACTGGAGGAAGATGCAGGGAACTGAAAGAGGGTTATGGGAGCTGGGGAAGATGGCAGTTATATCTGTGTGTAGGAGGGAATGTCACAAACAATCTTTGTTGCTATAGTGTCACTTCAATCCCACTAAAATTCTGCAGACTCAACAACTGCTTCACATTTGTGGGGAAAAAGCAAGTTCAAACACAATTATTTCTGATGTGCTCAGAATCTCCAGCCATACTTCCACATGGAAACAAAGATCCTCCCCTCTTCCCTCCCTCACTCCTCTTAGAACATTGTTTTGTACATTGTTGCCATCAGGCTTTAAGAGAAGCATTCAGACTTTCGCCTGCTCTTGCCAAATCCAATTTCTTATTTGCCATGCTTCCCACAGATATCATCGCGATTGCCGCTCATTTGCTGCCAGAGTTCTGATCAGAGAAACAATATGCAGATGGCTGAGTTTAGCTGTAACCAGACTCCCATGAAACAGCACAATCTGAGGATTGTGCCAATGCTTTGGATTATATACCACCCGAATGTAATCCATTGCCCTTCTACCATGGTGGGCTAAGTCTGGTAAACATTGTTAGATACTAGGCAAAAAAGTAAATCTAATGCAGAGTGGTAAGCAGCGGTAACGCAGCCGAAGCTCTGCTCATGGCTAGAGTTCGATTCCAATGGAAGGAGGAAGTCGAATCTCTGGGAAAAGGGGTTGAGGTCCACTCAGCCTTCCATCCATCCGTGGTCGGTAAAATGAGTACCCGGCATATGCTGGGGGGTAAAGAAAGGCCGGGGAAGGAACTGGCAATCCCACCCCATATATACGGTCTGCCTAGTAAACATTGCAAGACATCACCCTAAGAGTCGGAAACGACTCGCACTATAAGTGCGGGGACACCTTTACCTTTTTCAATAATATCCATTATGCTCAAATCATAAATGGGAACAAGTGCACTCTAGTGGATAAAAACTTCTGACTTCCTTGTGCAAATTATATATCAGATTTGAACTCACTAGATGGTCTTTACCAAAACCCAAAGTCTGTCTCAGCCTCAGTTTCGCATCTGTAATAAAATGCTGGATCTGGGAATATCACCTGATATAAATACAGATCTCCACTGGAAAACCCAACTGTAGCCATCCAGAGGCTGTTTTCTTTGAAAAAAGGAAAACCAGAACTGCAGTGGGTTTCCTGAAAGAGATAATGGTGTCAGAGCTAGAAAAGTAGCCTAGATCCAAAAGAAAAACTATTGGCAGAAGGGATACCAGAAGGACAGATTCTGGGGAAGAGTGGAGCTCCAACCGAAGAGGAAGAGAAGAGGGCGTGGAACTAAATCCTAGGAATCCTATTCCGGGGACAGGTTTTGTTTTGTTTTGTTTTGTTTTGTTTTATTTGTTTGTTTTGTTTTACACGGGAGAGGCTGTTTGACCTAGACAGGACCAACAGTGAAGATATAACTTAGGAGACTGGCTGGAAATTGATCCTCAGTGATTGAGACAAGCCCATGAGGAGTGCTAAATTGGGTTGAAGAAGAGAGAGAGAGAGAGAGAGAGTTAAAAAAAATGAAATAGACTGCCTTCAAGTCAATTCCAATTTATGGGCAACCCTATGAATAGGGTTTTCATGGTAAGCTGTATTCAGAGGGGATTTACCATTGCCTCCCTCTGAGGCTGAGAGGCACTGACTTGCCCAAGGTCACCCAGTGAGCTTCATGGCTGTGTGGGGATTCAATCCCTGGTCTCCCAGGTCACAGTCCAACACCTTAACCACTATAGTATACCACTATAGTATAGATACTATAGAGAAGGAGGCTCTGGATCAGCTGTGACCAAGCGCACTCATCTTATACATCTCTTTTATCTATTTATTTACCTAAAAATTCTAGGCCAGGGGTGGGGAACCTTTTTCAGCCTCAGGGCTTTTTTCCCTCCTGGACAACCTTTCAAGTGCCCCATGCCAGTGGTGAGTAAGGCCAGGGGCAAAAGTGGGCAGAGCAAGAAATGTGAATTTTACCTTTGTATGGTAGGCTAGTTTCTACACATGCTCACACAGCCATCCACACAAGCAAGCAGCATTATCAGAGTCCAAGAGCACATTCCAGCCAGGCAAGAACATCAAGGAGGGCACAAGCAGGGCTGGTAGTGGGTGTAGCTGAGGGGGAAGATACGGCCTAAGGAGAGTCCCAGGGGCCAAATAGAGAGGTTGGGAGGGCTGCATTTAGCTCCCTGGCCTACGACCACCTATCCCTGTTCTAGGCTATCCCCTTGAAAGAAATCCTTGTGAGGGCACAGTCAAGTAACACATGTAGCAAAAGGGGACAAGGACACATATGGCTGTGATTGTGAATTACACTACTATGCTTTCTTTTCTCTAAGATAAGCCACTCCAGTATTCAGCTGAGCCATACCACCTTCCTCACTAAACTGGATGCTGGTAGGTTTCAACATGCTGCTTGCTATCTATGGTTCATCATTGTCCTGCCTTATATAACCTGTAACTTTGACTGCTTCCCAGAAATCCAGATAATTGATTTCAAAGGTGTTGTCAGCTTGCCCAGCCTTAATTGACCTAGCTTCTATCTACGTCACTGAGCCTGTGAATGATTCAGGAGAGACTTCTCAGTTGACCAAAGTCGATACTATCTAGCAACTGGCCTTGGTGTTCTCCAGGCCTTCAGATGCAGCAAACAACTGATGTGAAACTAGATGCTGCATTCTGGCATTTCCCTTTACAGCATTTTATTAATTCACAGAACTACCACCAATATCTAAAAGCAAAACAAACACACAAGTAAAATGATTGTCAAGTAAAAAGTAGGTGGGGGGAATCACTGGAGTTTCAAATGCCTGGTTCACAAGAACATCTGGTGCAGTGCAGGATTTATACTAAAATTGCCTAAAATAGGGGTGGGGAACCTGAGGCCCTTGAGATGATGTTGGACTCAAACTCCAATCAGCCGCAGCCAGCATGGCCAATGGTCAGGGATGATGAGACATGCAGTCCAGCAATCAGAAGGGGCACAGCTTCTGCATTCTGGTCTACAGCCGTTGCAATATTAAAGCCAGGAAACTGACTTGCTAGTCTGTGAGTAGAATTTGTCACGTTGAATATGAGAGGTCCCAGATTTATCCTCAAAAGCCAAGAGGGGTTTTTTTTGATGATCACAGATCCATTCACGGAAGCTGTTGGGCTACAACTCTCAACAACACCAGCCAGTAGGCCCAATAGTACAAGATGATGAGAGTTGAAATCCAAGAATATCTGGGGAGGCCACAGGTTCCCTGTTTCTGCCTTAGAAGCTAGATGATCTATTTAATCCTTCCCAGTTCTGTGAGTATCTAATGCTACATATCTTTAGCCCAAAGAACATCCACTAATATGTGCTTATAGGCGCTAGTTCCCCAAAATGGCGCACTGCCCTATTGTTTTCAGTGAAGCCATATTAAAGTCAGACAATACCTAAATCCCATTGGTAAATAAAGTAAAAAGTAGTTGTCATCAGGTGTGCATTTGCTCCAAGATATGTCAGGATGCCGTCCCATTAGTTTTTCTGCAGGCAGCCCCCTGCCAGCCTCCTCCGATCTGCCACTCCCCCTGCCAAGGAGAAGAAGGAGGGAGGGAGGAGAGGAGCCCCCCCCGCCAAATGATACAGCAGAGGCCTCTGCAACAGCCTCTCTGAGCAGGGCCACACAGCAGAGGAGAAACAGGAAGAGGAAGCAAGAGAGAGGCAGGGGGGTTGGAATTAAGCAGATATTCACCCACTCCACCTTAAGCCTGTCTCTGGCCCCACACCTCCTTTTCCTTTTCCTCCTTCTCCTCCAATGTCTGGCGCTGCTGGGGAGGCCATTGCCTCCGCTGCCTGTTGCATCTGGGTGCATGCATGTCTGCCTGCGGGAGTAGCTCCCTCACTTGCCATCCACACCACTGGCTCCTGCCCACATCCCACTCCAAAGTGACAGTGGCAACCAAGATAGGACTGGCATGCAAGAGAGGGTGGGGGCAGGGACTGGGAGACAGTCGGTGCACCTGGTGGGGAATCTCCTCTGGTCAAAGACAAGGAAAAAGGGGCTGGCTGGCTGGCGCATGCGTGTCTGTCCCCTCCCAGCAGTATTATCATGGCTCAGGACCTCCCAGGGATTTACGTTCTTCTTGGTGCTCTGTCATTAGACAGGGAGGCTCTTCTCCCTCCTTCTCTGTGGGGGGTGGGGGATATGGATCAGCAGCACTGGCAAATCTGTGGTGAGTGGGTGTGAGAGAGGGGGCATGGCCTGCAGTGGGTGTGTGAAGGCGCATGGCCTGAAGGGACCCTGCACTTCTAAATTTGCCGCTACAGTACTGGTTGCCATTAAAGAGTACAGTGCTTCTAAAAGGGGGTTTCATAGAGTTGCCACCAGGGGCAAAGGAATAAAGGACAAATGCCAAACTGTAACCTGCAAATTATGCCAAACATAATATGAAAAAATTACACTTAAATCATTTGAGGCTTATTTGACATTTCCATTGTGTGTGGCGCTGCTGGAGTACTGCTTGGGGAAGGGCTGTAGTTCAGTGATAAAGCACATGCTTTGCATGCAGAGGGTCCCACATTCAATCACTGGCATCTCCAGGTAGGACACAATCCTGCCTACACTCACCACCTGAGTTCTCTGTTAGAAGGAATGATGGCTGCAGTTCAAACATATGCAGGCACAATTACTCCCTGGGTAAGTATCCGCTGCCTCCCATTCAGAGATGTGAAAGCTTAGCGTGCACTAGAGTTGCAGTTATTAACCACAGTTTTAAAAGACCTTCCCCAACATTTCCAAAAAGAC
Organism: Rhineura floridana; assembly: GCF_030035675.1. Taxonomy (NCBI): domain Eukaryota; kingdom Metazoa; phylum Chordata; class Lepidosauria; order Squamata; family Rhineuridae; genus Rhineura; species Rhineura floridana. The sequence goes on along the minus strand of NC_084486.1, from coordinate 75,947,524 downwards.
AAAATAGGAACATTAGTGTACTGACGGCAGATACCAGAAAATTGGATCTAAAAACTGAATCTTAGAGAAATCCTGTGGTTCTCAGGTCTAGGTCATTTGCATAATGTGCCTGTTCTGAAAGGACTGTATTTCCCCTAAAGGAGGTAGTATGCAGTCTGAGGAGTTTTCTTTCATTCATCTTTGTCCCTGGATAGCTAGGAGCACCTCTACTAACTTCAGCTAGTACACTAACTGCACCCATTTCTGGACTGGGACCTATGTACAGTAAGGTCTAGATTGGATTGCTGTGATGCAGTCCACATGGAGCTTTCTTTGAGCTTGGTCAGGAAGCTGCAGCTGGTACAAGAAGCTGCAGAGAGATTACTTAGTGGAGTGTTCTATCGCACATATATTACACTGCTCCTAAAGGAGCTGCACTGGCTGCCAATAAGGTACCAGGCCAAGTTCAAAGAGTTGGCTTTAACCTATAATGCCATGAATGACTTGGGACCAGGATAGCCACAGCACCTTTCTCTCTACAGCCCGGTCTAAACACTGAGCTCAGCTGTAGAGGCTCTTGTGGTTGTGCCACAATCCTGGTTAGCAGAATCCTGCCTTCTCTGTGATAGCCCCTTTCCTATGAAAACATTCCCCCAAGAATCTCTGACAAGCCCCAGTGCTGATAATATTCCAATACTTGTCAATTAAATAAATAAATGACAGCTAAATCTTACTTTCATGGTGGCAGTAGGGCTGTGCACCAGATTTCTACAAATCACAAACCAAATAGGGTGATTTGGGTCAATTTGTATCCAGATTGGCTTGAAGCCAATATATATATATTATATATATAAACATTGTCTGTGTTATTTTTTATTTTATTCTGTTCTCATTGCTAAGAACTGTTAGTAAACCTTGTTGGCATATTTAGTCACAGCTTTCTGAATTTAGTATTAATATTAATATTCCAGCTTGTGTGGTCACACATTTTCTCTTGTTATTATTAGCCAGCTAGCCAAACCTAGTGGGCATATTAGCCAGCATTCTGAGTTAAGAATTATTATTATTATTATTATTATTATTATTATTATTATTATTATTATTATTATTATTATTATTTTATTATTTCCAGTTGCTAACCACCGTGAATATTATTAATTTTAAATAGCATTTTTGTTTTTCCCTGTTGTTGGCCATCTATCCCCTATATGATATGTTCTTTAAAAAAAAAAAACTTGGAAAAAGAATTTTTTTTAAGGAGGCTAGCATGAAAACCCCTGCAGCTACCCACCTGAAATTTTGCAGGGTTAATCCCTTCTATAAGGGCTACCGTTTCCCTAAATTTCATGCCCCTGCATGCATACTATCTCCATGGTGCTGCAAGCCCAGGGCCGGTTCTAAAGGGCGGCCAGGTGGGGCACTGGTCTGAGGGCCCCTGAAGCTACAGAGGCCCCTGAGGGGCCCCTCCACTCCCCTTCCGCGATCTGCGGCAGGAGCCATGGATCACAGGACAGGAGGAGCTTCCAAGCTGCCCACCATCCCCCCGTTTCACCTACCTTTCTGTCTGCTGTTTTCTGTAGTGCGCACAGGGTTGCCATCAATCAAGATGGCAGCCAAGGTTTCCATAAGGGGCTGAAGCCTCTGCCGCCATCTTGGTTGATGGCAGCAGTGCACGCATGTCCTGGAAGCTGGAAGCTCCTGTCCTGCATGGATGGGGAGCGGAGGGGCCCAGGGCAGACTGGTGCCCAAGGGCCCCAGCATGCCTGGAGCCAGCCCTGTGCAAGCCCATGCCTACCTGATGCTACCTACACTTGTCTAGTATTGCAAACCTAATTTTTAAAAACCCTCAATTGCTTTCAAAATCTTGAAGAAAGGAACAGGGGGAATAGGGGTATAGCATGACAGAGCACTCACAATCTTTTTTGGGGGGGAGAATGGAAAAAGCAAACTTTAAAGGTGGCTAGCATTAAAAAAACCCTGGTGCTATCCACCTGCAACTTGGCAAGTATATTTATATAGCAGCTACCATGTCTCCAATGTTCATGTTCTTAGGCCAAAAAACAAGAACTTTATGGCCATTTCTATTTTGCAATGTAAGTCAATTTTCCAGACTTTTCCAGAGATTTGTAGTATCAGGATTGTGATCTGGATCAGGTTGGATTTGGTCCAAATGTGTCTGGACCAGATTGGGGCTGATCTGTATTTACAAACTGGAGCCACAAATCAGCTAGCAGCCACGTGGCTCTGTCCTCTGTTAGCCAAAGGGATCAAGAGGAATGACTAGAGGCACTGCTGCTGCCCACTACTCCCTAAGACAGCCGTGTCACTCTCCTCAGTGGTAGGCAAGCTCTGACCTAGAGTCATGTCTAGTAAATGTATTGTCCCCTGGTCATCTCAACTTTTCAAAGTCTGAAAACTGAATAGCCATGAATAGTATACAAAACTTAGAAGACAAATTCTATTTCCCTTTATACATGCCCTGTATTTATGAGAAGTGAACAGTGTTTGCCTGCAAAGACTTAAAAATACATCTTACACCATGAAAATGGCTTTTGGGAAGCATAATGTTTTTACTCTTTTGATGTAATCAAATGCGAACAGAGATGCTATCTTCCAGTCTTTCCCAATGACACACTCTTTCTGGTCACCACAGCTCATCCTGCAGACAGGAAGACTTTCCAGATGTTGGTGCCCGAGCATGTTTATATGGACAGAGAGAAAAAGCAGGGGTCCTCTCCCTAGCACAGCATCCGACAGGAGTGGGAGATGAGCCAGGAGCTGGGAACCATAAGCCAGAACCAAAGGGCAAATGAGGAGGTGGAAACAAGGAGAGAGCCGGATGTCAGCACAAAAGGATAACCAAATGATACAGGATCATGTTAGAGCTCAGGAAGACCTTGTTGCTCAAACATTTAATTGGAACATCAAGCCCCCCTTCTAGTCCAGGAGGATCTGGTAGCCAGTGTAGGTGGGCAGGGTCAGTCCAGGACCTAATCAGAGGATATTATAGTGCCTCTGCGGAGGCTGTAACTTGCAGTTCAGTAGCTCACCACATGAAGCAGCCAAACACAATCCCAAAGGATGGCCAATTCAAGCCCCAGGAGGTCCTGACAGTATCCTAAGATTGCCAGCTGTCTTAATTTTATTACTATGTTGGGAATTAAAAGGCAAACTGTTAAAGACAAGGATATTTCCTAAATATATTAAGGTATGCACAGGGAAAAAGGGAAATACTGTCTTTACATCCCAATCATGAGAAAGCCCTTCTGATTTCAAGGAGAACAATACTTACATTACCTTAGCAGACTGATTGCTGTGTCTGCATGATTATTTCCCCGGTCCTCCAAATAATGGAAACACCAGTAGTCACCATACCAACACTCTGTTCCTGATACAGGAATGATACTGGCAGTGGGGAATAACTCATGTAACACCATTTTCTCTCTAAACATAAGACTATTAAAAGAGCCCTACTGAATCAGACCATAGACCTAGATAGCCACATTATACAGAGGCCAACCAGTTTTCTCAAGAAGCCCACAAGCAGGACATGAGGGCAGCCCTTTCCTCCATTGTTTCCAAGCAACAGAGCCTCTGATCCTAGAGGTAATATATAGCTATCATAACTAGCAGCCATGAGTCGATCTATTCTCCGTTTAATACTATCTAAGCTAGTGGCTGTCACCTTATCTTGTGGCAGTGAGTTCTATACGTTAATGATGCACCGGTCTCATTATATGCACTGCCAGAAATAACAACCATAACACTGAAATAATATCCAATTACTCCTGCAGAATAGCAGCCTAGATGTCATGCACAAGTTTCAAGAGCCAGTTACCTGCTACAAATGTTCCCACTTCTGCTCTGTGCCTTAGAATGAGAATGGATTGGCATTACTCCAAGACGCTGTATGATCCCCTTAGGCAGCCCATGGCAGCACCCTGCTAATGGCAAGCAGATTGTTTGACTCATTGACCAGGAGTGCCAGCTGTCAAGTTTGCCTGTCCACATAGGCTGAAGGGAGGGGGGGGGAAAGCAGCCACTGCATCAGTTGTTGAATTTTTTCTTCTGAAATAAACTGATATTCTCAAGAGGCCAGTGGCCATTTTGTAAAATTGGCAGCTTAAGAGAACTCTGAACTCTGCCTCTGCCCAAACAGTAAACAACATTTAAAATGGATGTTTGACATCAGCACTTGGTTTCTGTTGACTGATACCTCGTTTTCCATCTCCCAAACTAAATCGATAAAAAAAAAATCTACTGCTGAAACTAAAAGATAGTCAGGCTCTAGTAGTGAGAAATCACTGCAGTTTTCTGGACCCTCTTTTGCATTCCTTGTTACAGTGCATATTCCAGAATGCTGATGACTTGCAGGTTAGCAGTTCTAAGCACACACACATTTCAAAATGCCCTTGATGCTTATAAATGTGGATGGTGCCACCACTCTCTGGGAAGTCTGCAAGCAAACAACTCTCTGGCTCTTTCAGAGTCAAGCATTGGTGGCTGTGCCTCTCAAAAATTATTCCAGCAAAAAAGCTGTGAAAGGCAGCCATCACCCAGTCATGAGCCACCCAATGTCCCCATAGCCAGCATCCCTCCACCACCACTTTGACACCTCCAAATGGCAGGGATGCTACCTTGCCAATCACTCCTGCCACACCTTTCCCTTGGTCTATGCATCCAAAAGCTCTTCCTCCCTACTTGATTCCAGTTGTGGCCACGAAAGCCCTTCCTATCAGCTATGGTAGCTGCATGGAATGCCAGTACTCATGCCCTCCATTTCTCTGAGGATGGGCACTGCTGGAAACAGAATACTGGGCTAGATGAAAACAAATGTTTTGCCCAGGATCATAAATGTAGAGATAAACTATATATGATATAAGATGTCCATAATGGGATCTCTTGATACTTTAAAAAAAAGAATAAAAACATGAAAGCAATTGCGGGGGGAGGAGAATCAGGGCAATGGCACTCAGGGACAACTATCAACATTCCCTCTAAAGATGCCATTAGCTCCAATAGTGAGGAAAGTCGGGTACCTGTATTGTGCGTGCAGTGTTCCTTCTCCAACAGGCCTAACAGCAATGTGTACCTCTGAGTGTATTGCCAAAGGCCAGGTGAAGGGACAGACTGCTTATACAGGTTCCTTTTTAAAGTTGGGAAATTCTGCTATGGCCTCCTGTGTTGGCCTTGGGTACCAAGGCACAGAGTCCCATAACACTGATCCAATCCTGCCCCCACATTTACTGCTGCAGCACAAAAGAAGGCATGCTAGTGAGATTTGTCTCGGGTCACAAATTGAATAAAAGGCAGAAAGAGCATCTTAACTTCAACCATTAAACTCCCCAAATCATTCCCATCCCCACCCCCAAAATGAGAAATAAGTCCCTATCTTCTGCCCAACCAATGGGGCCAAATAATCTTCACTCTGTCTTGAGGAGGGATTCCAACAAAGAAAGCAAACAGGGCAACCACTGTTCAATCAGCTGCCACCTCTCCAATGCCCTACCACCCCCAGTCACCAATTAGCAGCCTGCCTTCAACACTACTCCTCTATTTGACAAAGGACAGGTACCCATGAAGCATTCAATGGATCAAGCAGAGAAAGACCCTATGGACCTTTTGGTATGTGTGCTCTGACCTGCTCTGGTGCCCCCATGGGCAAAATCTACACGCATCAATTTTTATGGTGAGATTTTTTTGCCCTTGAGATGGCAAGTTGGATGCTGTGCTCTTTCTTAGGATGAAAAACAGAAGTAGTTATGTTAGGTTGGAAAAGTGGGAAGCATAAGGGAGCTTGCTAGTTTTTCTTCTCCACCCTCTAGTTTGGCAAGTACAATCTTCATTCAGATTTAATGCACAGCTGTGTGCAAATGGTCTCTCAAATTATCCTATTTGGGGGTAGAGAAGTTGAGGAGGGGGACCATTTCGCTTGATTTCACCAGGGAGATGAGAAAATCTCCAACAGTTTCTTGGGATGGGAACAGTGGCAACACCACAGCTTCTTTGCCCCCCCCTCAGAGTGTGGGTTGTTGTTGCTGCTGCAAGTGACAGTGACTATGCTAGTACCTGGCCACATTTTTCATCCTTCTGAGTGCCCAAGACCTCAAACATCATTCCAGGGCATTATTTGTGACCCAGAGTTGGTGGGGATGGAAAAGCAGCTATCACAAAAAGAGGTGTGGACAATATCCAAAGAACACTCTTTGGGGGTGGGGTGTAAAATCTTATTTGTTCTGAAAAATTTCAGGTTAGCTCTAACTTCTGGTGCGCAGCAAACATTGACTCAAGACACCATTTGCTGAGTGCCTGCTGATGTCTTAGGCAGAGGAAATATTTGTCCTGCTATCTTCTCCTCCCCAGCCCTAGTGAGAGCCCTCTACCACCATGAGTCCACCTAACTTGGGGAGACTGCCAAATGCAAATTTTATTGCGGTCTTTTGTCAGGGAGTAGGAAATAAGAATTCATGGAACATCAAGGAATGGTGGGTTCTGCAGGCAGTAGGAATGGACATTAGAAAGGAACTGCACAGCAAGGTTGGAGAACCTGTGGCCCACCAGATATTGTTGTACTACAACATCCATCATCCATATTCATTGACCATGCTGGCTGAGGCTGATGGGAGTTGGAATCCAGCAACATCTGGAAGGCTACAGGTGGCATACAGAATGCAGCAATGAGAGCTCTCTCATGGAAAGTGGCAGATCTACGGAGCCAAGAAAATCAGAGGAGAGGGCGAAGAGACACGTCACTAATATTCATAAGACATTAGAATTACAAAACTGTGGAACACAAGCGAGTGTGATAGATTGTAATCAGCATTCCCCTACATTTGAGGGTGCGTGTAAGTTGGCTGCTGAGTTAGTTCACATAAAAGCCTTTCTTGCTGAGTGTAATCAGCTTTTAATGACCCTCATGGAGTTTCACTTAAAATCATCTGTTCAATCCCAGAGGGAAGCCTCGGCCTCTGTATGGGTGATCCCTTCAGTAAAAGCTCCTTCAGAAGTTGCCCCCTTAGCCCCACCTTCTTTTACCAGTGAGGCTACTAAGAAGGAAAAGAAAAAGAAAAAGATTCCACCCAAGGCAAAAAAAAACTAAGAATTTGAAAAACTTAAAGACAATAAGAGGCAATAAGATGAACTTTCAGAAATTATTTGCACTTTTGGGTCAACCTCAGCTGCAGGCTAAGAGTAAAGAGGATGTCCCCACCCAAGAAATTTTAAAGAAGGACTCTCCAACACAGCTAGAGGTCGTTATATCAAAGATGGATTTTTCTGCCCTGGCCATGCCGCAACAAAAAGAATCAGCTAGGGGCCAAGAAAGAAATTTCAGTGGAGAGGTAGCGGAACATGAGGACCTATCTATGGAGGCTTTACCTATTGACCAGCCAGACCCATTATATCCTTACAAGTGGAAGTTAGTTTGGGTCCAATGTAAGATTGTCCTCGAAAACTTCCCCAAGCCACCTGGCCTATTGTCCCAGCTTGATCAGAAACTACATTTATTGGAGTTTTTATCATTCTGCGTCCCAATTTCCCTCCAAATGAGGGACATAATAGAGTGGAATATCTATATTTTAACGGAATTAACGCACGAGCAGTAGTTTCCTTCTCTTCGATGAAGCTGCCCAAAGACCTTCTCTATTTTAAACAGACTTTAATAAGGCAAGGTGTTGTCATTCGCCGATATTTTGAAAACAAAGCATCTCCTCACCTTTTGATTCCTCGAAAGACGCAACGTGACCCCCACTCGCAAGCTTCAAAACCAAATTCAAAGAGCTTGAGTGTTCAGCCCGCATTGGATCCTGCTGAACTTTACATCTCAGGTGATAAAGACATTCCACAAGTAACTGACAGTTTATTGGCCTCAGCCTTACAGGGCATGCAACAGCCGACCATTTGGCCTTTCGATCCCCTTGACGAGGACGAAAAGGCCTTGCTACATTCGTTTTCCTCCCTCCCATCTAGAGGCAGACTGGAGATCTTATCCAGATTGGATCAAATGAAGCTCCACCTCGAGAATATCCATCTGCAGTCATCTATGCCTCTATCCTCATCAGGTGGGGAAAAAAATGGAAAGGGGTACGAACCTTCCCCCTTTACCAATGGCCGCCCAGAAGCAGGATCCGGTTTGGGGGAAAGTGGCCAAGCTGGGTGTAACTTTTGCCCGGCAGGGTCTGTGGAAACTACCCCTCCCCCTTTTTTAAAGAGAGTGCAGGTCAACTCTATTTCTCCAGACGCCTGGCAAAAGATGAGGCACTTAGAGGAAGGCGAATTGGGCAACTCCCCCCCTCCGGCTGTGCCCCAGGTGGAGAGACATCACCCTGTTCCTATATCCATCAAGGCGAAGGCATTAAGCTCTGCAAAGCTGGCTGAGCCACGAGGAAGAATGGATGAGGGAGTGGAGGGATCCCTGTGCGCTGCTGGAACAAACTTGGGGGAATGTGGTACACCAAGCCAGAAATCCCCAACTTCCCATATTAAGGCAAATGGTTGTGTCTACTTTCCTGAGGATGATGACATCACCGCGTCCCAAGATTGACTTCTTTCAATTCTTTCTTGGAACATAATGGGATGGGACAATAAATTTTACAACACAGAATGGGTATCTTATTTGCAAAAATATAAGATCATTTGCCTCCAGGAAACATGGGTGTCCTCTGAGAAAGTTCCGTTCCTCCAAGGATATCGAGCTTTTTCCAGCCCTGCAATTAAATATCATTCTACAGGTTGAGCCAGTGGCGGCCTTTGTACATTTATTTCTGTTGATCTTCTGATAGAAGCGGAGGTTTTGTCCCTTGGCTGTCCACAATATATGCAAGTTGTTAGACTGGAGGATAATCATTTTGGCCCACTTATTTGCATTAACGTTTACTTTCCTCCAGCTATAGCTAGATCTGTGATAGTGAACCAAGATGGGAGAACTGGAGTGCTTGGTCTTAGAGGAGAGCATTGATATAGTGAGCATAACGGAGACCTGGTGGAATGGAGAAAACCAGTGGGATACGGTTATCCCTGGATATAAACTATATCGGAAGGACAGGGAAGGACGTATTGGTGGCGGAGTCGCTCTATACGTGAAAGAAGGCATTGAATCCAGCAAGCTCGAAACCCCAAAAGAGGCAGACTCCTCCACAGAATCGTTGTGGGTGGTGATACCATGCCCCAGGAGGGACTTAATACTGGGAACGATCTATCATCCCCCTGATCAAAATGCTCAGGGAGACCTTGAGATGAGATATGAAATTGAGGAAGCATCCAAACTAGGAAATGTAGTAGTAATGGGTGACTTCAACTACCCGGACATAGAGTGGCCGCATATGTGTTCCAGTCATGACAAAGAAGCAAAGTTTCTAGATATTCTAAATGACTATTCCCTAGACCAGTTGGTCATGGAACCGACCAGAGGGACGGCAACCCTTGACTTAATCCTCAGTGGGGACCGGGACCTGGTGCGAGATGTAAGTGTTGTTGAACCGATTGGGAGCAGTGACCACAGTGCTATTAAATTAAATATACATGTAACTGACAAATTGCCAAGAAAATCCAACACAGTCACATTTGACTTCAAAAGAGGAAACTTCATAAAAATGAGGGGATTGGTAAAAAGAAAGCTGAAAAACAAAGTCCAGAGGGTCACATCACTCGAAAATGCTTGGAAGTTGTTTAAAAACACTATATTAGAAGCTCAACTGGAGTGCATACCGCAGATCAGAAAAGGTACCGCCAGGGCCAAGAAGATGCCAGCATGGTTAACGAGCAAAGTCAAGGAAGCTCTTAGAGGCAAAAAGTCTTCCTTCAGAAAATGGAAGTCTTGTCCGAATGAAGAAAATAAAAAAGAACACAAACTCTGGCAAAAGAAATGCAAGAAGACAATAAGGGATGCTAAAAAAGAATTTGAGGAGCACATTGCTAAGAACATAAAAACCAACAACAAAAAATTCTATAAATACATTCAAAGCAGGAGACCATCTAGGGAAGCGATTGGACCCTTGGATGATAAGGGAGTCAAAGGTGTACTAAAGAACGATAAGGAGATTACAGAGAAGCTAAATGAATTCTTTGCATCTGTCTTCACAGTGGAAGATATAGGGCAGATCCCTGAACCTGAACTAACATTTGCAGGAAGGGATTCTGAGGAACTGAGACAAATAGTGGTAACGAGAGAGGAAGTTCTAGGCTTAATGGACAATATAAAAACTGACAAATCACCGGGCCCGGATGGCATCCACCCGAGAGTTCTCAAAGAACTCAAATGTGAAATTGCTGATCTGCTAACTAAAATATGTAACTTGTCCCTCGGGTCCTCCTCCATGCCTGAGGACTGGAAAGTGGCAAATGTAACGCCAATCTTCAAAAAGGGATGCAGAGGGGATCCCGGAAATTACAGGTCAGTTAGCTTAACTCCTGTCCCTGGAAAACTGGTAGAAAGTATGATTAAAGCTAGATTAACTAAGCACATAGAAGAACATGGCTTCTGCAAGGGAAAGTCCTGTCTCAGTAACCTATTAGAATTCTTTGAGAGTGTCAACAAGCATATAGATAGAGGTGATCCAGTGGACATAGTGTACTTAGACTTTCAAAAAGCGTTTGATAAGGTACCTCACCAAAGCCTTCTGAGGAAGCTTAGCAGTCATGGAATAAGAGGAGAGATTCTCTTGTGGATAAGGAATTGGTTAAGAAGCAGAAAGCAGAGAGTAGGAATCAACGGACAGTTCTCCCAATGGAGGGCTGTAGAAAGTGGAGTCCCTCAAGGATCGGTATTGGGACCTGTACTTTTCAACTTGTTCATTAATGACCTAGAATTAGGAGTGAGCAGTGAAGTGGCCAAGTTTGCTGACGACACTAAATTGTTCAGGGTTGTTAAAACAAAAAGGGATTGTGAAGAGCTCCAAAAAGATCTCTCCAAACTGAGTGAATGGGCGGAAAAATGGCAAATGCAATTCAATATAAACAAGTGTAAAATTATGCATATTGGAGCAAAAAATCTTAATTTCACATATACGCTCATGGGGTCTGAACTGGCGGTGACCGACCAGGAGAGAGACCTCGGGTTGTAGTGGACAGCACGATGAAAATGTCGACCCAGTGTGCGGCAGCTGTGAAAAAGGCAAATTCCATGCTAGTGATAATTAGGAAAGGTATTGAAAATAAAACAGCTGATATCATAATGCCGTTGTATAAATCTATGGTGCAGCCGCATTTGGAATACTGTGTACAGTTCTGGTCGCCTCATCTCAAAAAGGATATTATAGAGTTGGAAAAGGTTCAGAAGAGGGCAACCAGAATGATCAAGGGGATGGAGCGACTCCCTTACAAGGAAAGGTTGCAGCATTTGGGGCTTTTTAGTTTAGAGAAAAGGCGGGTCAGAGGAGACATGATAGAAGTGTATAAAATTATGCATGGCATTGAGAAAATGGATAGAGAAAAGTTCTTCTCCCTCTCTCATAATACTAGAACTCGTGGACATTCAAAGAAGCTGAATGTTGGAAGATTCAGGACAGACAAAAGGAAGTACTTCTTTACTCAGCGCATAGTTAAACTATGGAATTTGCTCCCACAAGATGCAGTAATGGCCACCAGCTTGGACGGCTTTAAAAGAAGATTAGACAAATTCATGGAGGACAGGGCTATCAATGGCTACTAGCCGTGATGGCTGTGCTGTGCCACCCAATCAGAGGCAGCATGCTTCTGAAAACCAGTTGCCGGAAGCCTCAGGAGGGGAGAGTGTTCTTGCACTCGGGTCCTGCTTGCAGGCTTCCCCCAGGCATCTGGTTGGCCACTGTGAGAACAGGATGCTGGACTAGATGGGCCACTGGCCTGATCCAGCAGGCTCTTCTTATGTTCTTATGTTATGACTCCATTTGGGACCAATTGTCTGATATATTGACGGAAGTGGGGCGCCTATTTTCCGGTACGAATATAATCTTATGTGGTGATTTTAATGGTAGATTGGGAACTAGCAGCTCCTTGGTTGAGGCCTCTTCGAATCAGGGCCCATGTTTTACACCGCAGTTGGATGCTAGGGTCTCTCAGGATACGCAGTCCAACAAACAGGGACGTAGGTTAGCCGAGATAATCAATTTGCTCCACCTGGAGTGCCTTCATGGCTCCCAGCTGGATATATCCCATGGAGCATATACTTATTTGACCAATAGAGGAGCTAGCGTGATTGACTATATATTTGTTTCGGGGGCTTTATTTTCAGAGGTACTAAGTTTCGATGTAGGCAATAGGGTTGAAAGTGATCACTTTCCTCTTTTGCTATTTCTTAAGATCCCCCATTCTCTTTTACCCTCTCACCGGTTTATCCATGAGGGTCACTTGCCAACAGAAAGAAGAATCCGCTGGTCTCCAACCACATATGCTTCAATATCACAATTATTGGTTAGTGCTCCCCTCCAATTATGTCGGCAAAACCTTATAATAGGGAAGGGAGAACCCCTAACTCAATATCAAGACATTATCAATGCTCTGAGACCCTGGTTAACCCAGTCTCCTTTACAGGGACCTATCAATCATCGGGCCAAGAGTTGGTTTGATAAAGAGTGCAAATAGGCCAGGAAATACCTGATGAATTATGCCAGGAGGGCTATTAGAGACCCACTAAATTTTTCCCGGGAGAACTTAATAGTTTTAAGATCAAACTATAAGGCTCTGCTTAAACATAAAAAGGAGTCCTTTGTTAGAACTGGCTGGCAATCTCTGTCACAAGCAGTCAAGGATAAAAACGACAGACGATTTTGGGAGCTGGTTGCCAGAAGGTCTCGCTCTAATTTCCCCCTGACCCCATGTCTGATCCCTGCAAGAGTGTGGTACGATCACTTTGCTGAAAGCCATCAAACTCAGCAGTTAGCCCAAGAGCCCCTCCTCCCGCGAAGTGAGCCCTCATCTCCATTTTGGCCTCTACTCACACCCAGCCACATTAAAGAACTTATTGCCTCCCTTAGTTCTGGGAAGGCACCTGGTGAGGACATGCTGCCCCCTGAAATTTTTATAAACTTTCCCGATTGGTGGGCACCAGTTCTTGCCAGATTTACCCAAATAAACAATACGGGCATGTTCCCCAACGGGTGGAACCAAAGTATTATTGTTCCAATTTATAAAAAGGGGAAGCGGCAAGATCCAAATAATTATCGCCCTATCAGCCTGTTGGATATTGGAGCCAAACTTTACGCCAAATTTCTTTTGCAGAAACTGGAGGACTGGGAGGAGGAAAACCAAATTATCTTTCCAGAACAAGCAGGGTTCAGAAAAGGCCAAAGCACAATAGATCATTGCGCCACTCTTTCCTTTATAGCCAGACAATCAATTAGCGGCCCAACTAAATATCTATACACAGCATTTGTTGATTTGGCAGCCGCCTTTGATTCTGTAGATAGAGCTAGGCTCTGGGAGAAACTGGCCAAATCTAATATTGATAGACGCCTATTGCTTTTGCTACAGGCACTATATACCGATAACTCTGCTAGAGTTAGGGTGGGTATTAAAGGCTCCCTAACAGACCCTTTCTCAGTCACAGCAGGGGTAAAACAGGGCTGTCTTTTGGCCTCTTTTTTATTTAATTTTTATCTAAATGATATTGTCAAAGCGATTTCAGGCCCCGATCTCTTTCCCCCCTCATTGGGTGCTAGGAAAGTAGCGCTACTTCTCTACGCAGATGATATGATTTTATTATCTCTCACCCGCGTCGGACTGAGATGGGGCCTGACAAGACTGGCCAGCTATTGTGATTCCGAAAATCTTCGAGTAAATTGTGCCAAAACCAAGATTATGGTTTTCGGCAAAAGGTCTCCTATCCATAAATGGTCACTCAATGGTCAGTCAATTGAACAATGTAGGACCTTCAAATATCTAGGTGTCCATTTTACCGACTCCCTCTCTTGGAAGAAGCACATTGAATTTACAAAAACAGCCGCCTTGAGAACGTGTGGTTCAATACTCACCTTTTCTCGTTCAGTGGGGGGTAATTTGATCACCCCGGCATTGAAAATCTACCAGAGTAAGGTACTTGCACAGATATTGTATGGGGCCCCGGTATGGGGATGGGAGGACTCATATTTAGATATATTAGAGTCAATTCAAAATAATTTTTTTTAAAAACTCCTATTCTTACCATCAAGCACCCCGGCGGCCCTTTTAAGATCAGAGGTAGGCTTTCCTTCCATTAGAGCCAGAATTCATCTGGCCCTACTAAACTACTGGAGGGCCAGCTCACATCCTCCCTCTTCCAAGTCAACCCTAAAAATAGGCGTTGAAACCGCTTTGCTGGACAAGTTTTGGTCTTCTCAACTGGCTAAGATCTGTCAGTTATACCATATTCCTCAACAGATTCTATTAGACCAAACCAGCAAGTTAAGCCTCAAGGAGGCCATTTTTCATCATAGTGCTTGGCTTGATAGACTGACAATAATGAATTCTAAGTTCTCCAAGTGGTATGGCCTTTTCAAATATGATCATTGCAGAGCAAACTAACTGGACCAGATCTCAGTTTTGAAATTACGACAGGCATTTACAGCTCTCAGGTTCCAGACAATGCCAACTGCATCTTTGTCTGGCCGATATAATAGCATTCCATGGACCCAGCGGTTATGTATCTGTGGAGCCCCCGAGGTGGAAAACCTTTCTCATTATTTGTTAAAATGTCCACTTTACAAACACCCTCGGGCCAAATTTCTGGATGGGCTTTTGCCTTGTGGGGCCCCAGAGCAGTTAGTTCCTTCTATTGTGTTTCTTCTGTCAGATACTGACCCGGAGATTTCGTACCGCGTGGCTCTCTTTGCCCTAGCGGCCTCGAAGCTTCGGGTAAAGTTTCTAGCCGACAAGCAGTCGGCCTGACAGCTGCTGTTATGTACATGTTTTAATCCCTGCTTTTGGTGGGTAATGATAGCGCGTTTTGTATTTATAAATTTGTATAAATTTTATGCTTATTTAAATTGCCTTCTGTACTGGCATCTCCTGCTCAGGCCTATGGCCAGGCAGTAAACAATAAACTGAAAACTACAGAATGCAGCAAGCCTCGATTACAGCGAGCTCAGTTTAGACGTCATAAGACTTTCCTTTACAGCTGCACAATCTTTTTAGGACCCAACATGCCCATTTCTTTTTATCAGTCACAGTCCCTCAGATTCTGCAAGTCCATTGTTCTTCACACTGTGCCTCTTTCTCTGTTCACCAAACCTGTGGACAGCAACATAATGTACAGAGGCCTTTGTAGTTGCTCTCCTCCAACTGACTACACGACAAAATGCAGGTGCAAAGCTGAACCTTGAATGACTGACATCTTGAGATGGGAAATTGTCTGTAGGTTGACTCTGTTAGGGTGTGGCTTTTGAGTCCACTGTCATTCTTTTCTCCTGACTTGCCCAGCAAATCTGGCTCAATCTAACATTTGCATTCTTTGTAACTGAGGGCCTGTTCATTCCTTGAAAGAGCGATTCAAAAAGGTGTCATGCTTTGTTCCATCTCCATCAGGATGCCTGACTGTGGTACTGTCAAGATCAATAAAGACAATAACAGACAGAGAAAAGAAAACACAAAATAAGGCAAAAATATCACCCTTGAGATAACACAAGGCTGGGCTGGTAGCAAACGTGCTGCCTTTATCCCATCATTGCCCACCCTTCCTGCCTTTATAAAGGAGAGAATAGTTGTAGTGCCACCTAGTGGACATGATTAATTAAGTCAATATTGTCAAAATTGGTTAAATCCTGTTTAATGAATACAGCTCTCTCTCTCTCGCTGTCTCTCTCTCTCTCTCTCTCTCTCTCTCTCTCTCACACACACACACACACACAATCTTGTGGCATCTTAAAAGACTAACAGATTTATTGTGGCATAAGCCTCAATGGCCTAGAGTTCACTCATCAAAGGCATGCTTGTAGGCCTGCCTATAAAGTTAATTCAGTTGGTGGGCACAAGATAAAATTAGCTAAGAAACAAACAATCATCTGCAGCAGCTGGCATCTCAAGAGGGAGACTGACATTTTCCTACTATCTGTGGAAAGTTGCCCTTTTTTTACATTGAAAGTGATGTTTGTACTGAGTAGACACTAGTAGGGTACTGTTGACAAGTGATAGTGTACATATAACATTGGAGGAAGAAAAGCTGAATGATGGCGTGGCTGATGTTATTAGGTCCTGTAATAGCATTACTTGATTTGCTACTACCTATGAGGAAAAGGTTGTTGTCTAGGTTTGAGGTAGGGCCTAGTTCTAGGTTGTTTGTATTAGGTGACCTACCAACAGTGCTGAATACCAGTTTTAGAGTAGGAGTCTGGCCTTTATTAATATCCATTGTGCATATCAATTAAGTCTCACAAAGGAATGTCTTTTTCTTTACGCCCTTGTGTAATGTATGTGTGTATTTCACAACTGGAGGATAAAACATCATGCAACAACCCACAATAAAGTGATTTCTGATCTACAAAAGCTTATGGCATAATACAGGGGTAGCCAACGGGCTGCCCTACAGCTGTTATTGGACAACTACTCTCATCTTTCATGAATATTAGCTATACTGGCTGAGGCTGATGGCAATTATAGCCCAACAATATCTGGAGGGCACTACATTGGCTATGAATCTGTTTGTCTTTACGGCGCTAGAAGACTCTTCCAACAACCATGCAGACACACATTTAAAACAGTTTTTTCTTTATGAAGAAGAGCTCTACCTCTCCCCTATCACAGATGAAGCAGCCCCTGAACTAGAAGGGAATTATTAGCATGAGCCTTACAGGAGCATCAGTTGAGCCTTCTGGGTGTGTAGAGATCAGTGGGACTTACAACAACAGACTGCAACTGTGCAACAGGTGGCAACACCTGTACACGTGGACTGATCTAAAGTTCACCTCCCTCCCTCTGGGATATCTAGGACTACTCTAATTAAACACTATACTGAGAAGTGTGGGCCTGAACCTTCATTCAGAAAAAAATCGTTAGAACTTGGAAGGCCACACCTCAGACTTAATGATTGCAGCCTAGTTACGTTATGTTATGTAAGCTATAATTCTCAGAGTGGTTTAACAATCAGTCTCTCTTCCCAGGGAACTCTGGGAATTGCAGGTCTGTGAGGGGAACAGAGGTCTCCTAACAACTATAAGCACCCTTCACAAATTACACTCCCCAGGTTTCTTTGAGGGATGCAATGAATAATAGTGGAATAAATGTATGGCGTGAATGTGGCCTCAGTGATTACAGTTGACTTACATACGTGGCCTGACTTTTAAGAGTGAAAGCGAAATACTATTGACTCCTTTCTCAGTTTTCCTGTGTCTCCAGTTTGCATGGCTCCACCAAAGAAGATGAGGATGTACTCTACCAGAAGGGCTGGGGGAGAAAGGGGAATGTGACCAAAGGAGAAGCAGAAACAATGAAACACAATTAAAAGAGTTCCACACAACACTGAATACAGCACCATATTATCCAGCAATGCCCATTCCATGGTTAAGATCCTTCTATAATGTCTGAACACCTCCTACAACATTAATCAGTAGCTTCACCCATGCAGGTCCTGCCCCTTGAATTGCTTCCAGTTTAATATATCTATAGAATTATTGGATTGTTCCACATTTAGGATGCAATCCAACTTGCATTTACACTGGGATGAGGGGGGGTTGGATATGGCGGATCTCCGGCTGGGTCCCGACTCAGCCGAGCCATGGCAACTTAAGTCCCTCACCCCAACTCAGCCAGAGATCTGCCGGAGAAGCCTAGCTCAGTATAAGGGCAGCCTGCTGAAGGCAGTGGAAGACCTTCAAAAGGGACGTTACGGGTGCACGTTGGAGGAGGGGCTGAGGGGAGGACTTACACAATATCCATGTACCATTCGGCTCCCTCCGGCGGCCCCCTGTCATGACAGCCGGTACGCTGGGAGAAGGGGTGGGGGAAGGAAACATGGCTGTTCTTTTCTTCTGCCGAGCCTTGCTGGCACAGCCAGCATCCTCCCCTCCACAAGGCCTCCATGTGGCAGCTGGATGTGGTTGCCCCTGCCGCCAGCTCTGGCTCTGCCAGTTTCACTCCCGCTGGCTTCCAACAAGTTGGATTGCTCTGTTAGCCAGCCTCTGCCTGTGGGGCAAGTATAGTTGTAATTACTGGTGTTCTCTCATTATTTGATTTGATTTTAGCATTAATTCTTTATTAAAGAAAGAAAAGAAATAATGAAAGGATTCCAATAATTATTTTTAGCCCCTAGTCACTCTGCTGGAAAATAGAAGCTGACTAATTTGGGGCAATTCCCTACCAATTTTCCATCTGTGCTGAACAGGAAGCATTAAAAGGGGGACAGAACCTACAGAGAAGCAGCTTTAATAGAGCTACAGTAGCCCCTAAATGCCTCAGCAGTATTTTACCTGTTCACTCTGGACAGACTAGTACTGTGATTGCTTTTTCTTTTTTACTGTAAAAATAAAATATAAGATCACATGTGGAAAAATAGACGGGAGGCAACACTGAGAAGCCTTGAATATTACTAGTGGTTTAAGTGAGTAGAACAAAGGATAATGCATGGAGAATATGGAACTATATTGGATAAATATAAATATATAACTATAATGAATGCTTGAAGCAATTGCTTCTGAGTAGAAATATACCTGAGGGTAAAAAAAATGAATATGGCACTGAGCACAGCATTTTCTGTTGCCTGCTAATGGACCATTTCATAGAACCCAACCTAAGTGATCAGATCTGGTGAGGATTGGTTTGATATTGTTTCATGTTTGATAACTTAAATAAAATACTTTTTGTTTATATGTTTTGTGCAATGCCCTCTTAACAGAGTAGATCAGTAAAATACAACAGAGCTTGACCAGTTGTCCAGTTCAGTCTGTTGGCCTTTGCTCCTTTTTAAAGTTTCTGCATTCTTTTACCATTGCCATAAAAGTGACAAATGTCCCCTGGGAACCATTATGTAACCAGAATATACCGAAGTGAGTCATTTTCTGGTTAAATGGGAATTTTCAGCAGCTCACAGCCTTCAAGATTAGAACTTAATGATGAAATCAACGACAGAATTTCAATCAGATTTCTTAATAAAGCAAAGCAAGGAGATGTTAATGAAAGATAAGGAAATCTTGCAGTGCATTGCTGCGACTAATCTTTTAATCGCTAAAAATGATGGACAAATTACTCTAATTCCTCCACTAGCATTTATCTTTTGCTCTGAAATTTTAATAACCAATTTGTACTTAATTCAGTTACTATAGCAGATGAACTATCTATGCCAATAAATGAAAAGATCATAAATCACTCTCCCCTGCCAGTTATGTTGCTGCCTTAGCAACAATGATAGATCTCTTGAATGTACTGTCTCTTTAAGAGATAAATCTCTACTCAAGAACCTCACACTGGTACTATCACTTGAAGCATGTCCTCCCACCTGCCCAGTGAATCTCTGTGAATCTTGGCCACCTTGAGCCTAACTTGCCACTTCATTTATTTATTTATTTATTTTATTCAGCTTATATCCCGCCCGACTAGCAAACAGCTCTCTGGGCGGCAAACATAGAAACATATACAATAATAAAATTACAAGATCAATATAACAAATATAAAAGTACATCATCTAAAATACCAATTACAACATTTACATAAATAACTTAGATTAAAATGCCTCAGAGAAGAGAAAGGTTTTAACC
Organism: Rhineura floridana; assembly: GCF_030035675.1. NCBI lineage: Eukaryota > Metazoa > Chordata > Lepidosauria > Squamata > Rhineuridae > Rhineura > Rhineura floridana. Next base: position 75,927,911 of record NC_084486.1, on the reverse strand, counting down.
TGGCGCCGAAAAGATAATAGTGTCGGCGCAAGGCGTACCTCCTCGGGGAGACTATTCCACAATTCGGGGGCCACCACTGAGAAGGCCCTAGATCTTGTTACTACCCTCTGGGCCACCCTATGGGTCGGGACCCGGAGGAGGGCCTTCGTAGTAGACTGTAGTGTACGAGCCGGTTCATAACGGGAGAGGCGTTCCTGCAGGTATCGTGGTCCCGTGCCATATAAGGCTTTATAGGTTAATACCAACACTTTGAATCTGGCCCGGTAGCATATTGGAAGCCAGTGCAGGCTAGCCAGAACAGGTGTTATATGGTCAGACTGCTTCGTTCTTGTTAGCAGTCTGGCCGCCGTATTTTACACTAGCTGTAGCTTCCGAACCGTCTTCAAAGGTAGCCCTACATAAAGCGCGTTGCAGTAGTCCAAACTTGAGGTTACCAGAGCATGAACCACTGATGTAAGGTCCTCCTTACTCAGATAGGGACGTAGCTGGGCTACCAACCGAAGTTGGTAAAACGCATTCCGTGCCACCGAGGCTACATGGGCCTCGAGTGATAGGGAAGAGTCTAAAACAACTCCCAAACTACGAACCTGATCCTTTAGGGGGAGTGTAACCCCGTCCAGGACAGGGTATGTATCCACCATCTGACCAGAGAAACCATCCACCAGCAGCATCTCAGTCTTATCCGGATTGAGTCTCAGTTTGTTAGTTCTCATCCAGTCCATTGTCGCGTCCAGACAACGGTTCAGCACATCGACCGCCTCACCTGAAGAAGATGAAAAGGAGAAGTAGAGCTGCGTGTCATCAGCATACTGATGACAATGCACTCCAAAACTCTGGATGACTGCACCCAACGGCTTCATATAGATATTAAAGAGCATGGGAGACAAGACCAAACCCTGCGGGACCCCATATTGGAGAACCCACGGGGTCGAGCAATGTTCCCCAAGTATTATCTTCTGGAGACGGCCCGCCAAGTAGGAGCGGAACCACTGCCAAGCAGTGCCTCCAACACCCAACTCCGCAAGTCTCTCCAGAAGGATACCATGGTCGATGGTATCAAAAGCCGCTGAGAGATCAAGGAGAATCAACAGAGTTATACTCCCTCTGTCTCTCTCCCGATATAGGTCATCACACAGGGCGACCAAGGCCGTCTCAGTGCCAAAACCAGGTCTGAAACCCGACTGAAATGGATCTAGATAATCGGTTTCATCCAATAGCGCCTGGAGCTGGTCAGCAACCACTCGTTCCAAGACCTTGCCCAACAATGGAACATTTGCCACTGGTCTATAGTTGTTAAAGTCCTCTGGGTCCAAGGAAGGTTTTTTCAGGAGTGGTCTCACCGCCGTTTCTTTCAGACAGCCAGGGACCACTCCCTCTCGTAAAGAGGCATTTATCACTTCCTTGGCCCAGCCAGCTGTTCCATCCTTGCTAGTTTTTATAAGCCAAGAGGGGCAAGGATCAAGTACCGAAGTGGTTGCACGTACCTGTCCAAGCACCTTGTCCACGTCCTCGAACTGAACCGACTGAAACTCATCCAACAAAACATGACTAGACTGTGTTCCAGACACCTCATTAGGACTAACTGCACAAGACTAACTGAGGCTTTATCACAGCCACTAATTCTCATTTCCATATGACAAAATGAAAGAGTGATGTCTCTTCTGTGAGCTTCTGGTGTAAGTTAACTGAACTGTATAGTTTAAAACAACAACAACACAGTATAGTAGTTAGAGTGTTGGACTAGGTAAATTCTCCACTTAGTCTTGAAGGGTGGGATAGTAATGTTGTAGTAACAGCAACAGGAGCAGCTTCCAAGAAGGTACAGAGGTGCTTTCAGTACTTACCAAACAATTCAACTAAGGCTGCAAACACACTAGTCGCCAGATCAAAGCATTTCTATTAGCCACACCTGAAGGGAGAACGGATTGATCTGCCCATCAGTTGCAAAATCTCTTTGAAGCTGATTTTTTTAAAAAAGAAATGCACTTAAGTGTTTTATCCTAAAAAGGGGCGGGGTTTGACCAGCATAGTGTGCCATTTTCAGAAGATAGTGGTGGAGATACACTGGAACCAGCAGACGATGCTGAAGTTGGTTCCTAGTTCCCAGTTCCCAGTTCCTTATTTGTGTGAAATTTCAGTCACTAACACAGAAGAAAAGTTGACAGCTACAGCAACGTCAAGCCAAATTTAAAATGCCCCTGAACCCCAAAATAAATAATGGGGTACCCTGTATAATATATCGCTGTAATCAGGAGACTCTCGCCGTCAAGACTGACAATAAATTTATACAATCAAAATCATCAGGATTCCGATATTATCATAAATACATACTGATGTCATAAAATCATAAATCATAAGTAACTGGGATACACACCCCAAAATCTGCTCTTGGCCAGGACAAATCATACACCCCAGGAAAGGGGAGGGTGTCCCCTACAAGATGCCACTGCGTCCCATCTGGCCCAGAGCCTCTACTGGGCACCAGGCACTCACGAGGGCATCTATGCAAAATCAAACTGGACAAAAACACGCAGAAAAAAATTAGTAACTGGGGGTACATACCCCAAACTCTGCTCTGGGCCAGGACAAATCATATACCCCAGGAAAGGGGAGGGTGTCCCCTACCAGATGCCACTGCGTCCCGCCTGGTCCAGAGCCTCTGCTGGGTGCAGGACACATGGGAGGGCATCTATCCAAAATCAAACTGGACAAAAACTTACAGGAAAAAATAAGTACCTGGGGGTACACGCCCCAAAATCTGCTCTGGGCCAGGGCAAATCATATACCCCCCGGAAAGGGGAGGGTGTCCCCTACGAGATGCCACTGAGTCCCATCCGGCCCAGAGCTTCTGCTGGGCACCAGACACTCACGAGGGCATCTATGCAAAATCGAACTGGACAAAAACATGCAGAAAAAAATAAGTAACTGGGGGTACGCGCCCCAAAATCTGCTCTGGGCCAGGACAAATCATATACCCCCGGAAAGGGGAGGGTGTCCCCTACCAGATGCCACTGCGTCCTGCCTGGCCCAGAGCCTCTGCTGGGTGCAGGGCACATGGGAGGGCATCTATCCAAAATCAAACTGGACAAAAACTTACAGGAAAAAATAAGTAACTGGGGGTACACGCCCCAAAATCTGCTCTGGGCCAGGACAAATCATATACCCCCGGAAAGGGGAGGGTGTCCCCTACGAGATGCCACTGAGTCCCGTCCGGCCCAGAGCTTCTGCTGGGCACCAGTCACTCACGAGGGCATCTATGCAAAACCAAAGCAGACAAAAACATGCAGGACAAAATAAGTAACTGGGGGTATACGCCCCAAAATCTGCTCTGGGCCAGGACAAATCATATACTCCAGGAAAGGGGAGGGTGTCCCCTACCAGATGCCACTGTGTCCCGCCTGGCCCAGAGCCACTGCTGGGTGCAGGGCACATGGGAGGGCATCTATCCAAAACCAAAGCAGACAAAAACATACAGGAAAAAATAAGTAACTGGGGGTACATGCCCCAAAAAACGCTCTGGGCCAGGACAAATCATATACCCCAGGAAAAAAGATGGTGTACTCTATGACATGCATGTCTTTCCCAGCTAAAATAATGAAGAGTAAATATGGCAAAACTGGTACAGAACGGGGCGGCGCGCCTGATTAAAGGCAGCTGCTGGTGAGATCATATCACTCCAGTGCTAAAAGAGCTGCACTGGTTATCAGTTGCTTACCAGGCCCAATTCAAGGTGTTAGTTTTGACCTTTAAAACCCTATACGGTTTCGGCCCAGTCTATCTAAAGGAGCGCCTCCAGCAACATCAGCTATGCTGCCTAACAAGATCAGCCTCAAAAGACCTTCTCTCCATCCCATCAGTCAAAACAGCCAAACTGGTGAGAATGAGAGAGAGGACTTTTTCAATTGTGGCCCCCACCCTGTGGAACTCCCTCCCAAATGATCTCCGCCATGTCCCTTCTGTGATGAGCTTCCGCTGGGCCTTGAAGACCAGGCTCTTCAGGCGGCTTTTGGGGTGGGCTAGATTTTATCTTCATTGTTTTTAGATTTTCAATGTCTAGGTATTATATGCCTATGTTGTACATCACCCAGAGTGGCTGGACAGCCAGCCAGATGGGCGACTAATAAATTCTATAAATAAATAAATAAATAAATAAATAAATAATTTGTGGTGACCACTACAAAATCTTCTGTGGGCTATGAAAAATCATTCACTTGAGCAAAGTGAATAGTGTCCTTCGTGAGATGCCACTGCATCCTGCCTGGCATGGTTTGTGGTCATACGGAACAGGTATCGACATCTATGCACAACAACAATAATCAAGCTATGTAGAAAATACATAAGGAACTGTGGGATTACACCATCAAACATGCTTTGGGCACTGCAGGTCATACACCCATGCATTCTGGAGAGGGTTCAGAATTTCTTGTATCTGTATGGCACAGACAAGGGCATATATGTATTAGAAAATATAGCAAATATGTACAGTAAAAGAATAAGGAAATGAGGTGCCCATCACAAAAGATGGTTCGGGGCACCATAAAGCATACTACATTGTACCTGGAAGAGTGTCTTCTCTGAGATGCCATCCATGAATGCTTTTGAGTGTCAATTATGAAATTACACCTTCAAGAAATCATTGTTGTTTAACCTGCCACGTTTCCTTCTGTCGCCAATACCAATGGCTTTTTGATATAATAATATTTGAGCTGTAACAAGGTGAGTAAGAGGGTAGACCGATACAAAAATTAAACATAAGAAAATCCCATCTTTCAACAACCCTTTTAAGGAGAGACCTTGTGCATCTGTATTGGAATTATATTCAAGATGTTTTCAACAATGTTTTGTAATTTTCAAAAGGTGTTTTTCAATGTTTTGTATTTGATTTTGTAAAGATCTTTTGTTTTTAAGATGTTTTTAAAAGACTTGGGGGGGGTATCACTTTTTTGCCACCCTGGGCAAATGTGGTGATGTTTGTGCAACAAATGAGTTGTTCCAAGACTTCACAAAGAAAAATAGTACTCCAAGTCATATTGTAGCAACGAGGCTATAAAGGACCAAACAATAACAATGATGTGCAATGTGCAGTTTAGAAGGTCCTCTTCTAAATCTACTACTATTTCAGAGATGTTTGAAAACCAGGAGATTATTTCGAATGGGTGAAATTGTTTAATTCCAGCCCATGTGAAATGGTGTTGATTTTGTAAACTGCAAAAATGTTCTAATATATTTCTAAGCAAAATGTTTTTTACCGTTTTACCAGTTCTGATCAATGTGACTTCCTTATTTGTTTTTTAAATTAAGTCTGCACTTGTTTATATGTTCATTTGTATACTTGGTTCTTACCTGTTGGAGAAATATAATATATATGTGTAGTAATTTATTTAGAGATATAATAAATCAAATGCACAACAATTCTTCTCACAGTATGACTCTATGTTATCTGGTGCCATGGCAGATGGAAACTTGGCCAGATCACCAGACAACGATTCACTCAAGAGGCATAAAGATGTAATTTCATAGATGAGACTCTAAACTATGCATGGATGGCATCTAATAGAAGACAGTATCCCTGATGTGTGGAACTATAATTCGTGGTGCCCCAAATCATAATTTGGAATGGGCATCCAAGTTTCTTATAATGTTTCCTATAGATTTTGGCTATTCTTCTGATACATAAATTAATGTTGTTGGTGTTGTTTAGATTTATTCCCTGCAGTTAACTAAAACGTTTCAGGTGGATCACAAAAGTTATAAAATGCATAATTAAATACAGTTCAAAACACTCTAAAATCAGAAATGATAAATAACCTTGTCTGAGCTATAACTGAACAAAAAGCTCTGACCTGGGTTGGAACCAATGCCATCTTGTAGAGGACCCTGTCCTGTATGAATATGTGTATGGATCGTCACCTTGCAGTGGTGAGTGGGCTTGCGTGTTCCAATGAAACCTGTGAGTGATGCCGTCGGGAGTCATGTACTCCCAGTGGGGTCATCCATGGCGGTAAGGTCAAGGGAGAGGAACCAGACAAAGAACAATAAAAGAAAGTCCTCAACGGCAGAACAAGCGGAGGATAACAATGTGTATGTTACAACGGCTGTGAAGGCGGATGAAGGCTGCAGCAGATAAAAGACTTCCAATTAACGTGGTATCCATACCATTGGATCAAAGCCTTTTTCTATCAAGATTGTGTGTTGATCGTCGTGCACTGATCTCCCCACATAAAACAAATTCACGCACAGGCGTCTTCCAACCAAACCAAACCAAAAGTCACATGGCGATTGGCAGATGGCAACGGGGGCAGGACTGTGAAATCCGGAAGCCGCTAGTCATGGACCGGCACATGGGCAGTGGATACAGACTCAGTAGTCCTGGCTCAAGGACCGAGGCAGTTGAGTTGTTTGGCAGCTGTATCCATGACTGAGCATTCCGATTCAGGATCCACACTGCTCACCCCTTATGGGGAAGGTGCTAGAAAAGGTGCCCTAAATATAGTCTGCCTCATCTCTCTCCCTGACTGGATTACCACGTCCAGTGGGGTCACCACTTAGCAGTCGCAAAAGACAAATGAACTTTGGAACGTGGAATATACGGACATTGCTGGACAATACAGATAGTGAATGTCCTGAACGCAGAACTGCCATCATTGAGAGGGAGTTGAGATGTTTTGGTATTGACATAGCAGCACTCCAAGAAACTCGAAGAGCAGGAGAGGGACAATTGAAGGAAGAAAAAGGTGGTTACACCTTCTTCTGGAAAGGACTGCCTGAACAAGAACGACAAATACATGGAGTAGGCTTTGCTATTAAAAATGATCTTGTGAAGCTCTTGTCAGAAGTTCCTACTGGCATTAATGAACAACTCTCAACTCTCTAATTAAAACTTGCCAAAAACCAGCAGGCAACTATTGTAAGTGCTTATGCACCAACATTAGATGCTGATGAAGACATCAAGGAAAATTTTTATACCCAGCTGGACACCATCTTATCAGAGATACCTAAGGAGGACAAAATTATCCTCCTGGGCGATTTCAATGCAAGAGTTGGGCGTGATTTTGATTTATGGCCAGAAATCTTTGGGAAAGAAGGAGTTGGCAATAGCAACCTGAATGGAACTCTACTTCTGAGTTAATGTTCAGAGCATAATCTTGTTATCACAAACACACTCTTTCGACAGAAATATAGATTTAAAGCATCATGGAAGCACCCTCGGTCGAAGCACTGGCATCTCCTGGATTACATAATTGTCCGTGCCAGAGATCGTCGTGATGTACTCCTCACCAGGGCCATGATGAGCGCCGATGACTGCTGGACAGATCACCGATTAATTCAATCCACTATGGCCATTAATATTGTTCCTCAACATAGGCTCCAAGGAAGAAAACCAAGGCATAAAATGAACACCCATGCCCTTCAAGATCCTATTAAGCGAGCTTGCTTTCAAACAACTCTCAAGAAACATCTACTGACGGAACTCCCTGAAAATGTCGAGGAACACTGGATTAAACTGAAGACATCCATTATTGCAGCATGTGAACAAACTATTGGATACCAAACTAAGAAACATCAGGACTGGTTTGATGAGAATGATAGTGAGATTGAACATATCATTGACAAGAAAAGGAAAGCCTTCCAGATATGGCAAAAAGACATTAACTGTGCTGCTAAGAAAAAAATCTATGCTAGTGCAAAGGCTGAGGTCCAAAGAAGAACTAGAGAAGAACGCCCAGTGGATAAAGAAAGCTCAAGAAATCCAACATTTTGCAGATGCTCATGATGCACGGGGCTTTTTTAATGCCACAAAGGCCATCTACAGACCAACAAATTATGGTACAAATCCCTTACATTCAATAGATGGTACCAAACTTCTAAAGGACAAAGAGTCTATTGCACTGCATTGGAAAGAGCATTACCACGATCTCCTTAATTGTAACTCTATTGTGGCTGATGAGGTCTTTTCACAAATCCCGCAACAACAAATTAGAGATGAGCTTGCAGTATCCCCTAATTTGGATGAAGTCAGTAAAGCCATTAATCAAATGAAAAATAATAAAGCTAGTGGACCTGATGGGATTCCTGCTGAAGTCTTTAAAAAAGGTGGGCCTGAACTTACACAACAATTTAATAAGCTCATCGAAAAAATCTGGATGAGGGAGGAGATCCCGGAAGACTTTAGGGATGCCATAATTACCATATATTCCGGCGTATAAGACGACTGGGCGTATAAGACGACCCCCAACTTTTCCAGTTAAAATATAGAGTTTGGGATATACTCGCCGTATAAGACTACCCCTGCTTATGACATGCAAGCGATGTACCTTACCAGCGATTGGCTGGTTGTTGTATACAAAGCCTATCATGCGAAGGCAAGAATGTCTTTGAAGTCAAGACTAGGGGCGTCAGGCCCCTCCCACTCTCCAGTTCATTCTTGCCTTCGTACGAACAAGATTGAGATCCTATAGCGTAGCTTAGCTAAGTTTTCGGTGTTTTTTGTTGCTGTATTTGTTTGACAGAGTGTGGAGGTTTTGTGATTGTGTGTTTACCAAGTGTTCCCTTCCCTCTGTCTTGTATCTAACGTTGTGTTTTCCATTCCTGGGGAGTTCCCTTGGGGGGGTTCGCTGTTGCCCGGGCCGTTGATTTTCCCAGCCTTTCATCCAACAGCCATCAGAGGGACTGCGGCTGCGGTTCTCTCTATTCCCAGCAGGAGCTTGCGGCTGCAGCTCCCGTCGTTATTTCCCTCCCGTTCCTGGCCGTTTGAGTCTCCCCCGTCCCGGGAATATTTCATTGAGAGTCTGCGGCTGCGGCTCTCTCTCTCCCTTTGCGGCTTTTATCTCGGACTGCCTTGAGCCTCGCTGCCTGACAGTTTCGCGCCGCAACGGTCCCTGCATACGGCGGCTGCGGCTGCCTCCTCCTGCTTCCTTAGCGGCGGTGGCTTTTTTGCCTTTTTTACCTAGCCGTTCCTTTATTGATTTTCTGCGCCGCGACCTTGCTTATCGGCCCCGCGGCTGCAGCACAAGCGGCTCTACCCCCGCCCGCCATTGCCGCTTCGTTATTGTCCGCCATTTTTTGACTTAATTTTCCTACTCTTTTTCAGCACCCGGCGTATAAGACGACCCCCGACTTTTGAGAAGATTTTCCTGGGTTAAAAAGTCATCTTATACGCCAGAATATACGGTATCACTCTTTTCAAGAAGGGTGATAGAACAGATTGTGGGAACTACTGAGGTATCTCTCTTCTTGCTACCGCAGGTAAAATCCTTGCAAGAATCCTTGCAAATTGCCTCCTACCTATTTCAGAAGACATTCTCCCTGAATCCCAAAATGGTTTCCACCCTTCCAGGCGGGCAGTGGACATGATCTTCACTGCACAACAGCTTCAAGAAAAATGCAGGGAGCAAAACCGACCTCTGTATATGGCATTTATTGATCTGACTAAGGCCTTTGATACTGTAAATCGAACTGCCCTCTGGACCATCCTTCTGAAAATTGGATGCCCTGATAAATTTGTGAATGTTTTGCGACTCCTCCATGACGACACGAGGGCAACAATTTTGGATAACAGTGGCTCTCAAAGTGATCCATTCAAAGTGGGATCAGGCGTCAAACAGGGATGTGTCATTGCTCGGACCTTATTTGCTATTTTTATCGCCATGATTCTACACCTTGTTGAGGGGAAACTTCCCACTGTTGTGGAAATCACATATCGAACAGCTTTTTAATCTCAGTAGGCTGAAAGCAAAAAGTAAGGTAATTACAACTTCTGTCATAGAACTTCAATATGCCGATGATAATGTAGTCTCCACACATTCAGAGGAAGATCTTCAAACTATCCTAAATGTCTTTGCAGAAGCATATGAAAAGCTTGGCCTCTCGCTTAACATAAAAAACCCAAAGTGCTTCATCAGCAAGTGCGAACCAATTCCTCTGTAGCACCGTCAATCCAGTTTAATGGTGCAATGCTGGAGAATGTCGATCAATTTTCTTATCTTGGCAGCCATCTCTCTGTAAAAGCTGACATCGATGCTGAAATTCAGCATCATCTGAGTTCTGCAAGTGCCGCATTCTCCCGAATGAAACGTAGAGTGTATGAGGATTGGGATATTCGCAGGGAGACCAAAATGCTTATTTACAAAGCCATTGTACTACTGACCTTACCGTACGCCTGTGAAACATGGACCATCTATAAACGCCACTCCCAACTTCTTGAAAGATTCCACCAACGCTGCCTCCAGAAAATTCTGCAAATTACTTCGGAAGATAGGCGGACTAATGTTAGCGTATTGGAAGAAGCAAAGACCACCAGTGTTGAAGCAATGATCCTTCAACCCCAACTTCGCTGGACCAGCCATGTGGTTCGAATGCCTGATCACTGTCTTCCAAAGCAGGTACTTTGCTCCCAACTTAAGGATGGAAAAAGGAATATCAGTGGACATCAAAAGAGGTTTAAAGATGTTATCAAAGCTAATCTTAAAAGATGTAACATGTATGCGTGCTGTGCGCTCACATCCCTGCCATGAACCAAGATGGCGGCAGAGGCTTCAGCTCCTTAGGGAAACCTCAGCCGCTATCTTTCTTAAGGGCACCACTGTGTGTGCAACTGCAGAACAAGGTAAGTTAAGGAAGGGAATGGCAGAGCCCCGAAGCTCTCGCAGTGCTCGAGTCGCGGAAGGGGAGTGCTGGGGCCTGGGGCAGGCTTTTGCCCAAGGGCCCCAGCATGTCTGGGGCTGGCCAGGGCTGGATTATCCATTAGGCTTAGTAGGCTGAAGCCTAGGGGCCCAGAGCTCTTGGGGGCCCATGGGGCACTGGCCCGAGGGCCCCTGGAGCTACAGAGGGCCCTCTGCTCTCCCCCTGCTTCACTTACCTTTTTCTCCGCTGTTTTTTGTGGTTTGCCATCAATCAAGATAGCGGCTGAGGTTTCCCTAAGGGGCTGAAGTTGATGGCACGCATGCTTACCTAAGAGGAGAAGGGGGCCCCAAACACCAATCAGCCTAGGGGCGTTCCTCAGCTTAATCCAGCCCTGGTGTATGCCCCCTTGAGCTCCTTGGAGAAAAGATACCATAAATGCAATAAATAAATAAATAAAATGTACTGCCTTCAAGTCGATTGTGACTTATGGCGACCCTATGAATAGGGTTTTCATGAGGTTGAGAGGCAGTGACTGGCCCAAGGTCACCCAGTGCGCTTCATGGCTATGTGGGGATTCGAACCCTTGTCTCCCAGGTCGTAGTCCGTCACCTTAACCACTATACCACAACTGGCTCTCTAATGCAAGCAAGCAATAAATAAATGAATGAATGAATGTAGGGGAGAAGGCAGGCTTCTAGGTGACAGGGGCCCTTGTAGGAGAAAGTCTGTTGATTTGGGGAGCTGCTGTTCACTTCTATGGAAGAAAATTAAGCCAGTGGAACTCCAAATCTGCCTTCTGCTTTTGGAGGACACCTGTGTCACTAGCAGATGATAGGCTTTACCTATCCTAACAAAAGCTACACCCTATGCGCTTACTTAGAAGTAAGTCCCATTAAACTCAGTGGGACTTGCTTCCAAGTGAACATGCATATAGTTGGGCTGAAAGTTACCACCCACACTACGGCACTTAATGATCTCCATTCATTCTGGTGTAACAAAGTAGAGTTGCAGCATGTGTATTTTAATTACATAGCACTCAGAAGATCAGGAAGCAAGGAAACTAGGTTTTTATATTTCAGGCGATAAAACATACAACATTCTAAGCTACAGGCAATTTTTAAAAGAATTTAAGGGAGCAAAACTCTCAAGTGAATTACACGTAGCAGATGTCCACTGCTTCAGCATACAATAATAGTTAATCTAGGCCAAACAGAAAGGAAGGGGCGACTACCATTTATTCTCACTTTACTTTTGTCATCATAACATTGGCTTCCTGCGCAGGGGAAGTAAGATGGGCTCAAATGACCCAAGAGAGTCTTTCTGTACGTGCAATCAGAAATCAGGCTTGCTTCCTATGCAGCTTCCGCAGTTTTACAAAAACCAATTACACTACCAGCTAGAAACTTCTGAGTCTATATCTGTGTGATTATTCCTGTAATGCCAGATCCGGGTTCTGCTCTTGATCAGAGTGAGTAGTTAACTTTTGTGGGAGCTTAAGCTCTCCTAATTAGGAAAAGGAGTACCATCTGGGTTACCTTGTGCTGAGCCTCATGGTTATAATGGGAACATCACATTCAGCTATGCCATCACAAGATGTACCTGACTGGGAGTTCCCAGCTTGCCAACCCTGTTATAATCACAGGTTGATGCCTTGCAACTTTGCTTGAAGCTTGATACTCATACAATGCTGTATGTGTATACCAGGTTTCTTGTTTTGCAAGGAACACTGATCTATGGTTACTATTGTAATATATTAGTCAGATTCTAATGGTTTGTAATAATAAGGCTGAATAACCCACGCCTTGTATAGCATACAACACAAATGATAACGTTTAAGTAATGCAGCACAATTAAACAGCTGTCTAAATAAATGTATTTATAAGAGATGGGAAACCTGTGGCCCTCCAGATGTTGTTGGTCTCCAACTCCCATGAGCCTCAGCCAGCAGGGCCTATAATCAATTATGATGGGAACTGTAGCCCAACATCATCTGGAGGGCCACAGATTCTCCATCCTTGCTCTACACATTTATTGGAAATAAGCCCTATTGAATGCAATGTGGCTTGCTTCCAAGGAGGGATGGAAGGATCTGTTAATTTTGGTTCTCTCATTTTCTAATTCTCCAGTCTTAAATTAAGTTCTCCACATGTCTGCCACAACTGGCAAGTAAACGAAATAAACCTCATGGAAATTCTTATGCATTTTACTGCAAATGTCTCCTAAGAAACACATTTTTGTATGCAGTTTTGTCTTTTGTATGCATTTTTACAAGCAATTTCTCTTAAATTAAATATGCATTTTTGTATATTATTTTCACTAATATATGTCTTTTATGCACATTTTTCCTTAATATATCCATTTTTGTAAATATTGGTTAGAGAACTGCATCACAAAACTTAGATAAGTGTGAATTTTGAAGGATGTCTGTGTTTCGTATTGTTTCAGATCTGACAGATTGGCTTCAAATGCAAACTGAATTGAATTTCTCTCCCATCTCTACTTCCAAGTAAGCATGTCTAAGACGGCACTCTCAGTATCACATGTTCAGCTGTCCCCCCCACACACACACCTGTGCACTTTACAATGTCATTGCTTATTTTATAAAACCTGAGACTAGTTTACACCCTTAAGAACAAAAAAAGAGCCTGCGGAATCAGGCCAGTGGTCCATCTAGTCCAGCATTCTATTCACACAGTGGTCAACCAGATGCCCATGGGAAGCCCACAAGCAAGAGCAACTCCTGCAGCTTTCAGCAATTGATTTTCAGAAAGCTACTGCCTCTGACTATGGAGGCACAGCCATTATGGCTAGTAACCATTGATAGCCTTATTCTCAGTGAATTTGCTTAATCCTCTTTTAAAGCCATCCAAGTTGAGGGCCATCACTGCCTCTTGTGGAAGCAAACTCCATAGTTTAACTATGTACTGTGTGAAGAAGTACTTTCTTTTGTGTGTCCTGAATCTTCTGACATTCAGTTTCACTGGATGCCCTTCAGTATCGGAACACATCTAACAATTTGCACATACCTACAACCTTGTTTCTCCTCTTCCCTACTGCCTGCTACCCACTCCCTTGCCTAGTTTCCATCTATTCATAGGTTGGAAGTTCCTTAGGGAAAAGATAATTGTTCAGATTTTTTAAACAGACACGGTTGCCATTAAGCTTAATGAGAAGTGCAGAATTAAATTCTTTCCCAATGGCTTTGAAAAATCTCAGCTATTGCCTTTCCATATGTTTCACAAAATTCTGAGCTCATTTGGGGAGGCCAATCATACAGTAAGACAGCAAATAGCATTGCCCTATTTCAGTAAAAACTACCCAGCCTTTTGCACACCTTTAGAGGCATTTCCTGGTTTAAACTGCTGACATTTTCACATGCTTATGTTTTATTTATTTAATTAATTTATATTTCCATTTATAGACCGCTTACCATCTGAAAGATCTCCAAGCGGTTTACAATAGAATACACAAAGTACAATAAAAAATCAAATTAATTTACAAAGCAAAATACATGAACAATATCCATATACATAAACACAGTATAAAAGCCAGAGTAGGCCACAAGGGACCCAACTGCAAACGATTCAAACACTGGAATCCCTTGCATGGGCCTCAGGAAAAATGTATTTGCAGCTGATACTCTGAGCTCTGATAAACCAGACGGATGATGGGGATTTAGCACCCACCAACAGTGCTAATGTGGTCAGGAAAAACAGGGTCCAAAAACTGTCTGCTGCCTGGGCTTCCATGGTGAGACGTCTTGGTTCCTCCATCCAGGGTGTGGCATGCATGGTCATACTCCAGTCACCCCAGGGCACTGCACTTTCCAGGTGTCTTCTGCACCAACGCCGACCAGCCCCCAACCATGACCACCCAGGTTGACTCCTTATCCCGCCCCGCCATTGCTGCCGCCACCTGGGTGCTAGTCCTAGACAAACGGGTCCTGGATGAGATTAAATGGCTGCCGGGCCCAGGGACTGCCACCACCGCCAGTTTACCAGGGAGATACTGCAAGCTCTTTTGGGTGTTCACCATGGCTCCACTGCAACCATCCAGGAAGGGAGGCGCTGTCGCTGGCTCCACCGCCACCTCTGCAATGTTATGGCTTGCTTCACTTCTCTGTATGCTGTCAGCATCATTTATTAGTATGCCCCCTTTCCATAGCAGCTAGGGTCAAGGCAGCTCTGAACAGCCAAAAAACTGCATAATTTTAAAAGTTACAGAAATAAAATAATATAAATAAATAGTTATCATAAACAATAAACTAATGAAAGTTTTTCAATAAATATACAATTAAGCAATCCCCACATACTTCACAATGTCTAACAAAAACAATACAAAACCATAGCCCCAATAACAGCAAATCAAATCTTGACCACCAAAAACAATTCATAAAAAAATCAACCCCAATCATCTATAGACATCCCGAGCAGCAGGTTCACACAGGTAGGTGGTCTGACGCTCCTTCAGCAGTTGCTGCTTTTGTAGCCAGAGAGAGACGGGGCCCTGCCCTCCCAGGCCAGGTGGAGGAGAGAAGCAGGGAGAAGGTATTGCAGGGACTCACACATGCTTATGTTTTAGATGTCTTCCCCCCCCCCAGTTTATTAAACTTGAAAGTATTTGCATTTGGTGGAAGGGGTATGTTATTCATGAGTTTCATGAGCAGAATGGCAAAATGCTTCCGGCTTGGTCCTCAGGCCTGCCTCCTGGTTTGCCCTTCAGTTCAAACTACTAGTCTTCATCCCACATGACTACTAGTTCCTGGCTCATGTCACACTGCTGCCTGTGGCCCAGCCCTGACACACCCCTATTTGCAGGCTTGTTAATATATCCAAAGACCAAACGGTTGGTGAAGTAAGACAGGGATGGGGAACCTGTGGCCCTCCAAAGGTTGTTGGACTACAACTCCCATTATCCTTGACCATTAGCTGTTCTCGATGGGGCTGATGGAGTTCAACAATCTCTGGAGGGCCACAGTTCCCCATCCCTGAAGTAAGATATCAGGCATAGATATCTGTCCTACATCTTCCACAGTGAGAACAGATGGAAAGAATTTATCCAGCTTCCCTGCAAACTCCCTGTCTTACTTTACCACTCCTTTGTGAGCTAGTGGGCCATCTGCCTCTCTGGCTGAGTGTCCGCTTCTGGCATATTGAAAGGAATGTGTGCATTGTTGGACTTAATGTTTTTAGCCAGAGCTTGGAAAAGTTACTTTTTTGAACTACAACTCCCATCAGCCCCAGCCAGCACATCTGGGGCTGATGGGAGTTGTAGTTCAAAAAAGTAACTTTTCCAAGCTCTGTTTTTAGCAATAAGCTCTTCAAATTCTTGTTTTTTCTCTTCATTTGTAATATGAGCTTACATATATTTTGCCAGAGTTTGTGTTCTTTCTGGCAAGACTTTCATTTTCTGAAGGAAGCGTTCTGGCCTTCATGACTTTCTTGGTGCTCCTAATCGACCATACTGGCATCCACTTGGGCTTGCTGGTATCTTTCTTGAGTTGTGATATACATTTTCTATAAGCTTTTATTGTCATGGTTTTACATAACCTCCTTAAAAGATTTGATCCTTTCAGCTTCCTTTTAACTGTCCTCTCAAAGTCACGCTCATTTAGGCTAGGTAGAAATGTTCTCTTTTTGTCATGACTCAAATATGTATTTACTCAATTGATGCAAGTGTATCTGGAGTCACGGATTACTGCAACATTTTCTTCTTTGGATGCCCCTTTGATTTCTCCCATTCATTTTGAATAGGGAGCAAGAGTATGTCCCCAGTACTAAATTGCCTTTTCGGGCCTGGAATCACCCACAGTGATTCTGCACAAAAGTTTTTCTCAAGTCTTCTGGTTTATTTGACTCTTAGACCTCTTTGACATAATACATAAACTCATCTATGGTAGATTCAGGGATGAAGGTATTGCATGAAAAAGAGCAGAGGGGGAGGGATAAGCCTCCTCTCTACTCTTTACCCACCCCACCCCTTTTCCCTCTCTCCAATGATTGCTTCAGGATAGAATGGAATCTGATCTTCACATAGCTCTTCCCAGTCCCCCCAGCTTGTGCTTTTAATGTATAAATTAGTTTGATATTTATTTATTATTTGATTTAGATCCACCTGCAATCTGTAGCATGCATGTGTGCCATCAACCAAGATGGCGGCAGAGGCATCAGCCCCTTAGGGAAGCCTCAGCTGCCATCTTGGTTGATGGCAGGCGTGCGCTCACCATGCAGCCAGCACTCACTTCAAGGAAAAGGTAAGTGGGGCGTGCGGGCAGGTGCTGGTGCCGGCAGGTGCCCAAGGGCCCTGGCATGCCTGGTGCCAGCCCTGGTTCTGTTCTATATCACCATTTCTTATTGATCTTCTATGTGTTCTGCATAAGGTATGCAAAGTGCATCTGTATCTAGAGAGATACAGATGTATCTTTCATTCCTTATGCAGATCTCCCTTTCCACTGCTGGAGATCACCTCTACCAGGATTCCTACCCTGGCAGCAGGGGATCAACAGCAGGTATATTGGGGACATGTCAG
This sequence comes from Rhineura floridana, assembly GCF_030035675.1. Classification (NCBI taxonomy): domain Eukaryota; kingdom Metazoa; phylum Chordata; class Lepidosauria; order Squamata; family Rhineuridae; genus Rhineura; species Rhineura floridana. The sequence goes on along the minus strand of NC_084486.1, from coordinate 75,910,760 downwards.
GGGCAGATCGTGGACAGCTTTGGAGTCACAGGATCCAAAGCCATTTTATTAATCCTGGGGTATGGTTAATTTCCCTGCCACTGAAACCAGAGGAAGATAAAGACAAAATAAACATTAAGTACAAAAAAAGGGGAGGGGAAAGCCACCCTTGTGCCCAGGGCTGGCTCCAAAGGGCAGCAAGGTAGGGCCCTGGCCGAGGGCCCCTGTGGCTACAGGAGCCCCTGAGGAGCCCCTTTGCTCCCCTTCCACAATTCACAACAGGATCACTGCCATGGATTGCAGAGCAGGAGCTTCAGAGCCCCCATCATTCCCTCATTCAACCTACCTTTCTCGGCTGTGTTTTGTGGCTGTGCGCACAGCGCACACAGGTCTACCTTTAACCAAGATGGCGGGTGAGGTTTCCCTATGGGACTGAGGCCTCTGCTGCCATCTTGGTTGATGGCATGCATGCATGTTATGCACGTGTAATGGAGAATTTTATATATCCACACATAAAACATAGATATTAAGAAGGTATATGTTTTAGAATCACAAGGAACTAAGCAATAGGCTACAGCCCTTTTTGAGACCACAAAATCTAGTCTCACAGAGGGGCAAATGAAGTTCAGCCTAAACCCCTCAACCCTGGATCCCTGACTCCATCTTATTTACAAGTCCCATAGATATAGATATATGTTAAGAAATATACTTAGAGAACTCTAAAAACCCTAAATCTTAGCATTTAATTCAGATTAAAGGTTTGAAGAGCAAGGTTTGAAGAAGCAGACAATGGTCAATTCACCTTGCTGTGAACCCCGTTTGTGCCAAGAACAGGCCAGTGCATGACTGACATTAATTAATGAGTCTATTGTTTAGAACCAAACAGCATGTAGTCCATGATTGATTTTGTCAACCCTTTGATTCTGGGAAAAGTGATTTTTAGTGATTCTTGTGTAGAGCAAGAATGCCGACTAGGGGAAAAATCCTGTAACAAGATTCAAAGTTTAATGAGAGAAATGTTGAGATTAATAAATGATTTTTTTACAAATAACTCGGTGTGTTTTCTCACTTTTAATAAATAGAATGCAATTTGGAAAGTGGGTATTCATAGTGAAAAGGTATTTTGAAATGGCCTGCCTCCTCTACTTCTCTGAGGCTGAAAGATACTAGTTAGCCAGAGTCACCCAGTCCTTTCCCTAGTCTGTGTGGTTTTAAAATGTAGCTCAGTGTTTTAAACATAATCCTCTTTCATAAGTAGTGTATTTTATAAATTGGGAGTGGCATTTCATATAAAAATACAAGCAATGAGAAGCCCCTATAGCAATGTAATAGAGCTGTGATGTTCATGAACTTTCAGTCACCCTAAGCTAAGCCAAACACAACCTGGCATCGTTAATATTTCCAAATGTACCTGGGTCAGCCTGGACAAGCAAGGACAATGAGATGGCCGGTATGCCTGAAAGCTCACTCACAATAGCAGAATGTAAGTGTATGGTAGTAACTGGTTTCAACTGGCCTGAAAGACCATTAGTCAAGGTGGACAGCAGAACAATGGTGATATTAATAAGACAGACAGAAAATTGGAATAAGAAGTATATTACCTAATGCTTTCTGATTGGTTTGGAAGGAATGCAGAGAGGAGGAACTGTGATGTTATTTGGGAAGGAACTTGTGGGATTGGTGAACTACTGTCATATGCTGTAACTGTACTGCTTAAAAGAGCTTGCACACAGTGCCTCAGTGCAGTTTCTCTTGGATGTTTCTGGGAGACTGACCCTGCATATGCTTGTAAAGAATAAAGGCCTACCTTTTTACTTCAAGCCTGTGTCTTAAAATTTCTTGAAGGACCCCCAGCAAAAGATCCCATAGGAGGAAAAAATTCTCCATCACGCGCGTCCCTGCCATCAGCCAAATTGGCAGCAGAGACTTCAGCCCGAGGTAAACCTTTACCGCCATCTTGGTTAAGGGCAGCCCTGTGCATGCAGCCACAAAACACAGCCGAGAAAGATAGGTTGAGTGAGGGAATGGTGGAGACTGAAGCTCCCGCTCTGCGATTCGCTGCAGTCATCCTGCCACGAATCGTGGAAGGGGAGTGCCAGGGCCCGGGGCAGAGTGGTGCCCAAGGGCCCTGAGGTGCCTGGGGCTGGCCCTGCTTGTGCCCTGGATATGTGCATTCAGCAGAGTTTAGGAAGTAGTGACTTCTCTGCCATGGGCATTGCTCCTTGCCCCCCTCACCTCCATAGGTTTACTCTGCCCAGAGTTTAAACAGAATTGAAGAGCTTATGTTGTTTTATGTCACCTGCATCTCACTCATTAAAAAGTGCAAGAGACAGAGTTAAAGACAGGAATTAAATTTACAATAAGCTAAGAACAGATTAAAAGTCATGTTAAGTTAGGCATGTCTGGATAGGCTTGCCTGTTCAGCAGGAGCTAAACAGATTACAATGAAGGTACCTGTCTAACATGAATAGGCAGGGAGTTCCAAAGTGCAGGTGCAGCCATGTTTAAAGATCAATTTCTTACAAGTACAGAGTGAATTTTATGTAGCATCTGTAGCAGTGCCAGTTTCACAGATAAAAACAGTTGAGTGGGCATATATGGGGTAAGGTGATCGCTCAAATAAACTGCTCACGTCAACAACAGCTTTCATTGTTGCCTGCTGCTATAACTATAATTTAGCTGTTTCCTTAGAAAAGCCTACCTCACACTTTAAGAACCATGACTCTACACAACACAGATGAAGAAATACCTCTATCACACTTCAACAGGCAACTGTTTACTAAAAATGCTTTCAATCTCCCTATCTATACATATACCAACAGCATGAAGTGATGATCATTTTTGGTATTCAAATCACTGCAGGTTTGGATAGAAAGATCAGTTGTACCATTCTGAATGTTTCCCAGAATAAAAGTTCCACCATACCAACAATGGTACCCAATAACACTGCTTCCTCCAACGAGAAACTTAATTCCAGTCAGTTTAATAAAATGTCATTGAGAACAAGAATGAATTACACACAGACAGAAAGATTAAATGTCGCTTAATCTGACATCTTGAGCGGAGACAGATTTAGAAGGTGCAAGGTGTTTATAAAGAGGAGAATGTACCAGTGCAGTTACTGTCAATAAAAATTGGGTTTTACACAAGCCATTGGCAGTAATCGTTTTTTTCATTTTCTATCCAAGCCTTCATTTTCTAATGAACATTAAATATATCAGATGGGTATGGACATAGCCAAAGGTTTCCAAACCAGAACATTGTTGATACATGCAATTTACTAGTTAAAACAGGGAAAAGAAAATATCATGATGTATTCCTATTCATAGCCATTTTAGGGGTGAGGAATCTCTGGCCCATGGGCCTAATTAGGCTCACTAGACCTTCCCATTTGACCCATGAGACCATTCTGGCTAAGCCATGGCCACTTGCCCTATACCTGACAACATATATGATATCAGATGGGTGATGAACAAAGATGCAGCTGAACCAAAGGGGGTTTGCAGGCACCACTGAACAGCTGCACCTGCCAAGACTTGTGCACAGGTGATAGATGGTAAGTTTGCCCGAGAAGTTTGTCTTTACATATGAACATGATATGTAACACAAGAACATAACAGCCTGCTGGACTAGGCCAATGGCCCATCTAGTCTGTTATGAATGGACCTTGAACTTCCTCGTGAGCATAGCTCACTAGAAATGCAAGTTCCCCTATTGAGAGTGCAGCAGGATCTTTTGCTGGAGTTACCTGCACGTCACCCCCAGAGCATGTATAATTTTACCCTTAACCCAATGACACATACACAGAAAGTAAAATAAAGAGTGGTTTTATTAAGAGAAGAAACAAGGAAAAATATTGCAATTTACAATTACAGTTAACAATGAGTAGCTTTCTAACTATTCATTCATTCAGCAACACTGGATAGACTAAAGCAAAGAGACTAACCCTATGAACACTTTCACATTAAGCTCACCCACACAGAAAGAAAAAGGAAAGAAAAGGCCCAGAAGTTGCATATACTTTTCTTGGAGAGTTGCTGCAAGACTAAGGCTGAGAGAGATACTTTCATATCTAACCCAATGAGACAAAGCTCCGCCCTTGTGTAACCAGCGCTAGATTTAAAAGATCTCACCCAAATCCTTAGCTCTGAAATTGTCCCAAAGATGCTAGGGTGCATTGGTAAGAAAAGCAGCCGTTGAGCCCTCCAGAAGGAGGAACTGCTGACTCCTCCCAACCCCTCATGTTTTATACCTTTTTCTAACTAAACTGACCCCAATGTAAATGTGACCAGGAAGATATGAACCAACCCATTTATTTTATTTTATTTATTTATTTCTTAAACTTATATACCGCCCGACTAGCAATAGCTCTCTGGGCGGTTAACATAAAATACAATAAAATTACAGAATCTGATACAACAAGCATATAAAAACTACACAATCTAAAACCAAGTTACAAACATTTAACTAAGATTAAAATGCCTCAGAGAAGAGAAAGGTTTTAACTTGGCGCCGAAAAGATGATAGTGTCGGCGCCAAGCGTACCTCCTCGGGGAGACTGTTCCACAATTCGGGGGCTGCCACTCAGAAGGCCCTAGATCTCGTCACCACCCTCCGGGCCTCCCTATGCGTCGGGACCCAGAGGAGGGCCTTCGTAGTAGACTGTAGTGTACGAGCCGGTTCGTATCGGGAGAGGCATTCCGACAGATATCGTGGTCCCGCGCCGTATAAGGCTTTATAGGTTAACACCAACACTTTGAATCTGGCCCGGAAGCGTATTGGAAGCCATTGCAGGCGAGCCAGCACAGGTGTTATATGCTCAGACCGCTTCGTTCTTGTTAGCAGTCTGGCCGCCGTATTTTGCACTAGCTGTAGCTTCCGAACCGTCTTCAAAGGTAGCCCTACGTAAAGCGCGTTGCAGTAGTCCAAATGCAAGGTTACCAGAGCATGTACTACTGATGTAAGGTCCTCCTTACTCAGGTAGGGACGTAGCTGGGCTACCAACCGAAGTTGGTAAAACGCATTCTGTGCCACCGAGGCTACATGAGCCTCAAGTGAGAGGGAAGAGTCTAAAATGACTCCTAGACTACGAACCTGTTCCTTTAGGGGGAGTGTAACCCCGTCAAGGACAGGGTATATATCCACCATCTGATCGGAGAAACCATCCACCAACAGCATCTCAGTCTTATCAGGATTGAGTCTCAGCTTGTTAGTTCTCATCCAGTCCATTGTCGCGGCCAGGCAACGGTTCAGCACATCGACCACCTCACCTGAAGAAGATGAAAAGGAGTAGAGCTGCGTGTCATCAGCGTACTGATGACAACGCACTCCAAAACTCCTGATGACCGCACCCAACGGCTTCATATAGATGTTAAAAAGCATGGGAGACAAAACCAAACCCTGCGGGACCCCACATTGGAGAACCCACGGTGTCGAGCAATGTTCCCTGAGCACTATCTTCTGGAGACGGCCCGCCAATTAGGAGTGGAACCACTGCCAAGCAGTTCCTCCAACTCCCAACTCCGCAAGCCTCTCCAGAAGGATACCATGGTCGATGGTATCAAAAGCCGCTGAGAGATCAAGGAGAATCAACAGAGTTACACTCCCTCTGTCTCTCTCCCGACATAGGTCATCAAACAGGGCGACCAAGGCTGTCTCAGTGCCAAAACCAGGCCCGAAGCCCGATTGAAATGGATCTAGATAATCGGTTTCATCCAAAAGCGTCTGGAGCTGGTCGGCAACCACTCGTTCCAAGATCTTGCCCAGGAATGGAACGTTCACTACTGGTCTGTAGCTGCTGAAATCTTCTGGGTCCAAGGAAGGTTTTTTCAGAAGTGGTCTCACAGCTGCCTCTTTCAGACAGCCAGGGACCACTCCCTCTCACAAGGAGGCATTTATCACTTTCTTGGCCCAGCCAACTGTTCCCTCCTTGCTAGTTTTTATTAGCCAAGAGGGGCAAGGATCTAGTACCGAAGTGGTTGCACGTACCTGTCCAAGCACCTTGTCCACGTCCTCGAACTGAACCGACTGAAACTCATCCAACAAAACATGACTAGACTGTGCTCCAGACACCTCGCTAGGGTTAACTGCTATAAAATGGGAGTCTAGGTCCCGGCGAATGCATAAGATCTTATGCTGGAAGTGCTCAGCGAACTCATTACAGCGGGCCACCGATGTATCTACCGTGTCCTGTAGGCCTAGATGGAGTAGCCCTCGGACGACTCTAAAAAGCTCTGCTGGGCGGGAGAGAGATGACTTAATAGTGGCGGCGAAATGTTGTTTTTTCGCCGCCCTCACCGCTCCTACATACAGCTTAGTGGAAGCACGAACCAGCGCATAATTGCATTCGTCGGGAGTTTGTCTCCATCTCTGCTCAAGCCGCCTCCTATCTTGTTTCATCGCTCTCAGCTCTGGAGTATACCAAGGAGCTGAATGAGCTCTACAGAGGAGAGGGCGCGCAGGAGCGATCGTGTCCACAGCCCGGGTCATCTCCGTATTCCACAGATTAGCCAGGGCTTCGACAGGAGCGCCAGTCCTATCAGCTGGAAAATCCCCCAGAGCCCTTTGAAAACCTTCAGGATTCATTAGTCTCCGGGGGCGGACCAATTTAATAGGTCCCCCACCCTTGCAGAGGGGAAAGGCCACTGAAAGTCTAAACTTCAGCAAGCAGTGATCTGTCCATGACAAAGGGAGAGATGTAAAACTCCCCACATCCAGATTACTATCCAGATTTCCTGATAAGTCCCCAGATAATAGGTGTGATCTTCCTGCTGTAGATTCCTGATAATTCCTAAAGGTTAAGATTATCATAATCCTTATGTAAAACCATTGCTTTGTTTGAAAGGAGCGCCTGATTCTTACTGGGCATCATTCCCCAAATTTCCATAGGAGTCAGGAAGTCTATACAGTCAGGCTTTCACGCTATGTTCTCAGGGGTCACAGAGAGGATGTTTCCCAGGAATCTTTGCTGTTGCGGGTTTTCCAAACTCTTTTTCACTGAGGTGAATCAGATTAAAAATTCCCAATATTTGATTCCTTACAAGTCCAGCATCTTGTTCTTATTGTGGCCAACCAGATCTCTATGGGAAGCAATTGGTACTCAGAACCATACTGCCTCTGATAGTGGAGATACAGCATAGCCATCATGGCTAGTAGCTATTGATAGCCTTATCCTCCTTGAATTTGTCTAATCCTCTTTTAAAGTCCTCCAAGTTGGTGGCCATCACTGCCTTTTGTGGGAATGAATTCTATAGTTTAACTATGCACTGTAGGAAGAAGTACTTTCTTTTGTCCGTCCTGAATCTTCCAACATTCAGCTTCATTGGATATCCACGTCTAGTTTTAAGAGGGGGGGGACTTATCTGTCCACTTTCTCCATGCCATAATTTTATGCATTTATTATGTCACCTCTTACTTGCTTTTTCACTAAACTAAAAAGCTCCAAATGCTGCAACCTTTCCCCATAGGGGAGTCACCCCATCTACAAATAGCTTGGAGAAAGACCAATCAATCACTTCTCCACAGACTGCCTTGCCAAGCAACTTGAATGGTTTTGTCTCTCCACACTCGGAAGCAACTTTTAGAGGAATTTCAAAATCAAATATGCAATACAAGCTCTTGGTTGGAAACTGCTAACTTTTGAGCCACTCTGTTAGTCCTGGGTTGAGGATATAAATGATGTTTATTATTATTATTTGCTTGTGCCCAAGGCCTTCAAGCTTTGATTCACACAACTGAGTCCCTCCTTCCATAATGTTATTTTCTTTCAAATGCCCACTGGTGGGATCCATATTGAGAATGATCCTAGCAGATATTTAGTCAGACAACGAGAGCATGAAGGACAACCCTTGGACATCACTTTTGCTAACTGTCATGATGGAGAGAGGGGAAACACACTAGATCCTCAGACAAATCTTAGTTCTCTTGCATTGCCATATTTGTTTGGGAAACAGCTCCAGACCACATTTCCATGTTCTGGAACACAAACTGGACTGGCCCAAGACATTTTGCAGTCTGAAGTGAAGGCCAATAGGGTACTGGAAAGAAAGCTGACTCTTATTTCAATTCTTGCAATGGGATGATGTCCTCCACATCTGAGGGAAGTGGATTAGTTTTCGGGTGCAGGATAGGCCACACAGTTCTGTCCTCCAACAGAAGAGCACAGCCAATGGGCTGCTGCTGCTACCCATCCTGCCTCCAGCATTCGTGGCTTGAGGTAGTCTCATTCCATCTATTTGATATAAATCAAATAATAAATAAAATAAATAAATTCTGCCTAGCAGTAAGGCTGGCCCTGAACACAGATGACTGGAGTGAATTTAGTCCTAGGGTAGGAGGGACTAACGTTTGATTCCCAGCTGTTAGTGAACTAAAATTTTCATAATCCCTGATGATTGGTCATGGTACTTGGGGCTGAATGGAGTTCAACAATATCTGGAGGGCCACAACTTAGCTACTGCAGTGCTAGGGGAACCTACTCCCACTGTTGATATGACTCTATTCTCCTGGAGGACAGGCTGCTATCCATCTAGTACTGCTTGTCCAGAAACAAGCACTTTTTCCAAATGCAAAGTGCAGCATAATTTAAGCTATTTTAATCTAAGTGAGAGATGGGGAACCTGTGGCCATCCAGTTATCACTGGAAGACAACTCCTATCATCCCTGAGCATGGCCATGCTGGTTAAGACTGTTGGAGTCCAACAACATCTGGAGGGCCACATGTTCCACATGTCTGTTCAAAATAGCAGTCTGTCCTCACAAAGCTACTCCGGGGAGCAACGAAGACAAGATCAGAGCTTTTATTTTATTTATTTACTAAATTTTTATCCCATCTTTCCTCCCAGAAGGAGCCCAGGGCGGCTGGTGTTTTAAAACATATTAAAAACAAAAGACTTTCAAACGTATCTTTTAAAAAATATTTAAAACATTAAAAAAAACTTTTTAAAAAAACTTAAAAAGCAGTTCTAGCACAAACAGGCTGGGATAAAGTCTCTACTTAAAAGGCTTGTTGAAAAAGGAAGGTCTTCAGCAGGCACCGAAAAGGTAACATAGATTTTTTAATCAAGGCTGTATGCGACTTTGCTCATTCAATAAGGCCATGCCCTTAAGTTTTAGTTGACTAAGTAATAATAAAACTATGTAGTATCTACCCTCTTGGGCTATATCACACACTGGAGTAATAATAATAATAATAAAATAATAAAATCATCATCATCATCATCATCATCTAAGCAATGAGAATAAGATTTTGCAGTTGGTCTGTCTTCTTTTTGAGTCTCCTCCAAGCTATGTTATGCTTAAATAATATTGATAATTGTATGTATTCAAAATATGAGAAACTACAGAAAAGTCCACACAATGGTAGCCAGCAGTGCTAATATTTCTTCTAAGCAGAGACAGGGAAAAATTATTAACAATAATTATAACAGACTATGGAAACTAAATAGGACAAAAGAAAAAGACCACAACTGTGGGTGTTGTTGGCCAATATATTTAATGCTGATGATGACTGAAAAATATCAATAATTTAAATAAAATAAATATTGCAAAATGTCTGGTAGTCCAAACTCTGAGATAATCAAGATGGTTTTAAACAAAAGGAAAAAGACCACAGGACTGCTAATACTAAACACCATTAAAATAAAATAGTCTGAAAATAGCTAGTCAAAAAAAAAACTCATTCAAGAGGTAAGTGTGAAACAAAGCAAACACAGCTGGTATTGTGTGGCTGGCTCCGAAAACGTGAATTAGGCTGCAAAAACAAATCAGATTCAGAACAGTGAGAGGGGGTGGATAAACAAGAACACATAAGCTTAGGAAACTTTTAAAGATGGACACATGCCACTCACACACACACACACACACACTTAACACAGTTATAATAGGGGAAAAGATAAAGCAGATGGACTTGAGAGACAAGATTTATTGCTACAGTACAGGGGCTCTACTAAAGCATTGTGTTCTGCTTGGATCAGAATCAGTCACACCAAACATGTTTGGACAGCAAAAAACTCCCCCTGTTCTCCCAACCATTTCTCTGTGCTGATTTGCAGGAAGAGCTGTCAGTTAAAGGGAGAGAGTGAGTGTTTTCTTTACATGGTGTGATCTTCTCCAAGAGCACAATGATTGGAAGGCAAGCCTTTCCCTCCACCAGGGCTTTCTCTACTGACTTGCAGGAAGAACTGTCAATTAAAGGGAGCGACTCAGTGTTTCCTCACATGGTGTGATCCCACCTAAGAGCACAATGATTGGAAGGCAAGCCCCTCTCCCTGCCAGGGCTTTCTCTCCTGATTTGCAGGAAGTTTTCAAAATGCAGTGCCCCCCCCCCACCGTTCATTACTCAGGGATGAGAGAAATGTAACACAGCCCAACAGCCAGCAAAACAGTCATAAGTGTTTACCCGAGTGCAACTTTTTTAACAAAAAAACTGACTCAGCTTCATGTTTAAAACAAATATCTGGAAATGCTGTATCCACCCTATACAAGGCTATGCCACTGAACACTAAAGTCAGGATCATTCAGACCACGGTATTCCCGATCTCTATCTATGGATGTGAAAGTTGGACAGTGAAAAAAGTGGGTAAGAGGAAAAACTCATTTGAAATGTGGTGTTGCAGGAGAGCTGTACGCACACCATGGCCTGTGAAAAAGACAAATAATTGGGTGTTAGAACAAATTAAATCAGAACTATCACTAGAAGCTAAAATGATAAAACTGAGGTTATCATACTTTGGACACATAATGAGAAGAAATGATTCACTAGAAAAGACAATGATGCTGGGAAAAACAGAAGGGAGTATAAAAAGAGGAAGGCCAAACAGAGATGGATTGATTCCATAAAGGAAACCACAGACCTGAACTTACAAGATCTGAACAGGGTGGTTCATGACAGATGCTGTTGGAGGTCGCCGTTTCATAGGGTCGCTATAAGTCATAATCGACTTGAAGGCATGCAACAACAGCTACAAGGCTGTGAGTGACTTGTTTTTTTATTTGTAACATCAAAAAAAGATCCCAGAGAGGCCCGATTCTGTTTGTTTGTCATTATTTGTGCAAACATGGAGCACAGCCCTATCAGAGATACAGATGTACCTTTCATTCCTTATGCTCTGTCCAAAACAAAGCAAGAAGGGAAGGAGGATCCTTAACTTAAGAGCAAAATCCTAAAAGGTAAAAAGAAGAGACTTCGTTTGGCCACAGTAAGGCCTTACTACCAGGTAGAGTCCACCAAGTGCAGAAAAAGAGTATGCAAATCCAGGAGTCCATGGTCAGTCAGGCTGAGTTTATCACAGTGAATTTTGTGATTTGGAGGTGGAAGAACCATGCCAGCAGATCTAAAAACTAGCAGAAATGTTTGCTAGCAAAACAAATGAAAAATGGGAAGCAGTCATGGAGGAGTCAGGAGGCTCATTTCAAGGATTCTGAGGCCTACGGTTACAAAAAAATCACAAAAGATTTGGGTGGTTGTCAAAGGATGATTTCCATGTGCACAAGAAACAGACTGCTGCCTAGCTTTTAAGTGGACTTCAACATACTTCTTGCAAACAGTCAAAATCTCAAGGCTCACCTCCATCAACTGATAAGTGTTCCTTTGATTACAAAGCATGATCAAGCATTAATAATTTCCAGGAGGCTCGGCACCACTGTATAGATGATGTAGATGAGATGGGGAAACTGTGGGCCCCCGTCATCCCTGACCATTGGCCCTGCTCACCGGGGCTGATAGGAACTGGAATCTAACGTGAAGAGCTACAGGTTCCCTATCCCTGCTCTATCTGGTTTCAGCCCACTCTTAACACCTCACTGGTTAATATGTTAAAGTCAGTGGATTGTATCCAATGCAGTGCTACATCAGGGTTCCATCATCAGAAGGTTTACTGAAAGTTCTCCCCTTTCCTCCCCCTACATGCCCCCTAAATCTGTTCCAGGGATTCCTCAATCTTCTGGAGCAGATTTGGGAAGGGTGTAGGGCATGTGTGAGGAGGGGGGGAGAGAAAGAGGAGGAAAGTACTGGTGGTAATCCTTGTGCTGATGGGATGAGTAAGTAGAATACCATCCAATATAATCAAACTGAAAGCCCATTTGGTATAGTAAAGTAAAAGCTAGAGGAAGATGTAAGTTTATCTATGCCCTGTTCATCTAACAATCTTTGAACCTTCTTTCTAGAATAAAAAAAATCTGCTGCAAGCCATTATGGACCATTGGCACTCCTTCTAATTTATTCTTTTGCCATGTTTGAGCGATGCCAGATGTCCAAGCTGGATTTAGAAAGGGAAGAGGTACCAGAGATCATATCACAAACATATGTTGGATAATGGAACGGTGCAAGGAATTTCAGAAGAAAATCACCCTGTGCTTTATACATTACAGCAAAGCCTTTGACTGTGTAGATCATGAAAAACTATGGAATGCTTTAAAAGAAATGGGGGTGCCACAGCATCTGATTGTCCTGATGTGCAACCTATACTCTGGACAAGAGGCTACTATAAGGACCAGAATATGGAGAAACCAATTGGTTCCCCATCGGAAAGGGCATGAGACAGGGGTGTATTTTATCACCCTACTTGTTTAATCTATATGCAGAACATATCATACGAAAAGCGGGACTGGACCAAGATGGAGGTGTGAAAATTGGAGGGAGACATATCAATAATTTAAGATATGCAGACGATACCATACTACTAGCAGAAACCAGTAATGATTTGAAACGAATGCTGATGAAAGTTAAAGAGGAAGCACAAAAGCAGGACTACAGCTGAACGCCAAGAAGACTAAAGTAATGACAACAGAAGATTTATGTAACTTTAAAGTTGACAATGAGGACATTGAATTTGTCAAGGATTATCAATACCTCAGCACTGTCATTAACCAAAATGGAGACTATAGTCAAGAAATCAGAAGAAGGCTAGGACTAGAGAGGGCAGTTATGAGAACTAGAAAATGTCCTCAAATGCAAAGATGTATCACTGGACACTAAAGTCAGGATCATTCAGACCATGGTATTGCTGATCTCTATGTATGATGTGGAAGTTGGACAGTGAAAAATGCGGATAAGAGAAAAATCAACTCATTTGAAATATGGTTTTGGAGGAGAGCTTTGTGCATACCATGGACTGCGAAAAAGACAAATAATTGGGTGTTAGAACAAATTAAACCAGAACTGTCACTAGAAGCTAAAATGATGATACTTTGGACACATAATAAGAAGACAGGATTCACTAGAAAAGACAATAATGCTGGGAAACACAGAAGGGAGTATAAAAAGAAGGCCAAACAGAGATGGATTGATTCCATAAAGGAAGCCACAGACCTGAACTTACAAGATCTGAACAGGGTGGTTCACGACAGATGCTCCTGGAGGTCACCGATTCATAGAGTCGCCGTAAGTTGTAATCGACTTGAAGGCACATAACAACTAGCAATTCTATATGGCTATAGTGTGCATGTGTACATGCAGCTACCCCAGTCACAACACAGATGTAAAGTTGGCAAGCAGCTTTAGTAAATTGGCAGGACATAATAGGGAAAAGAAAGTTAAACAGAAAAGTGTCCACTTAGTGAAGCTTATTTTTAAATTGTGTGAGGATACTTATCCCTAGAAAAATTCTTACCCAGCTTGCATGCACCTGCATAATTTCTAGATTACTCCCTGTCACTAGGTAGAGATAGCATGGTAGAGTGGTGACAGCAAGTGTTTGTTGACTTCAGACTTTTCATATCAGCTGAGTTTTGTTTTTTTACTAGAACCCCACAATCCACCAAACAGAGCCAGGTGAAAACAACACACAGAATAAAAGAACTCAGTGCCTCTGTGCACATTCTCAACCTAGGAATTTGTTTTCAGCACTGAACTGAGTCAGCAGTCCTTCAATACAAAAGCCCATGTCAGGTTAGCTTGCTTCATTTCAGATTTAGGTGGGAAAAAAGTTGTTTTGTTGCTAATTTGGGACTCTAAAATCCTGGCTGATTTACAGCAAATCACTCAGAACTCTACCAGTAGATCCTGATCCATCTTCTGCCTGCCTCTATGTTGGTGTCCAACTAGCTCTAGGGAGACTGAAATTCACATTCCCATCCTTCAGAACATACATCAGAGGATTTTTATGCCTTCTTTCCTCCAAGGAGCACAACAGCGACTTGTGTTCAGTTAAGTCCTACTCAGAGTAGACCCATTGAAATTAATGAACCTAAGTTAGTCATGTCTATGAACTTCATTGGGTTTACTGTGAGTAGGCCTAGCACTTGAATACTACCCAGTATCCCTCTTCAGACCAGTAATGAGCAGCTGAGTGTCATTAGGCATGGAGGTTTCAGTTCCTCTTTTTAGCTCTCCATGCAAGAACCAATTAGCAGCTTAATGTGAAGCATTACTGCTACAAAAGTTGAAACCATGCTGTGAGCAGCAATCTTAGCCAACCCAGGGATGTGGGAAATTACTTATTACTACAGCAAATCAGATCAAGCTTTCATTGGTGGAAATACACAGTTGGCCACTGATGTAGAAAATAAAGAAAACAGGATGTTTAGAGGAGTCTAGATAAGCAAATTCTAGCAGAGCAGCAAAGAGTACCCTACAAGCCACCACTCAGTCACTAGTTTTCTATGGGATGCATGTTCACTGGAGTGAGTATACGGAAAACTATGCTTTACAACGAACTTCAAGAAGTGATCGAGATTATGCAGAGCAGTCCTCTAGAAACTTAATGTGATACAACAGCAACACAATTTCAAACTGTTTATTAAAATAAAATTACTTTGCAGCTCTGTGCTTCTTACAAGAGATACAGAAGGAGATGTTACATTGAAAAAGAAACAGGTTAACCTTTTTCCAAGATAGTACCTGGTTTCACAAGCAAAAATATAGAGCAGCTACAGTATTTTACTGTTGTCCTGAAGCCCTTTGTTGTTGAAAATGTCACGCAAATACTAAAAAACAAAACACCTGTACAGGCAAGGCAACTGGTTAAAAAAGTTAGTGTTGCACTTCAGACTGTAAAGTATTAGAATGAAATTGTTTCTGCGGCAGGATAGCTGTATAGCCTTAAGAAATTATTCATATGGGATTACAAAATGTCACATTGCCCATTCCCTAAGGAGAACCCATTCTACATATTGGCCAACAAACAAAAGTCCAGGGATGTAAGTGGAATGTTGGTCTTTATACTAACTTGTACTAATGGGAGTTCAGCTGTACCAATCGCTATCCAGTTTTATTATAGATGCAGAATTAGATGACCCTAACTTTTTAAAAAAGTGAAAGCTTTGCCTTACATATATCAGCAAAACTACTGTGGGCTTAAAAATAAACCCCATAAAGGCAGAATTTTATTTAGTAGCTTTAATGTAAACAGCTTTGTGTTTTACCTTTGTGGAAAAGCATTGACAGCCCACATGCAAATATGTGCATATCCACATTCATGCCACAGGAGAATACCTCTCCCCATTCTAGCATAACGTTCACAGTTTGACATTTCCCCACATGCAAAGTCTCTCTTTTATGAAGTCTATGGTTAAAAGCATCCCCTCACATCCAGCAATTACAATATACTGCACATATTAACACAGTTCAAATGCACACTGCTGCACTCAAGAAACATTTCAATAATGTAATAAGTTATTCTCATGAGTGCCAACTATTACTTTCTAGTGTCCAAACTAATTCCCAGCCCCTCATTTCTTTAAAATTAGAACATTTCATTAAAATTAGCCAAGCATCATCTGCTTGGTTGTATTTTTTTTAAAATACACAATCTTCATTCTAGCATACACCAAAATGTTTACTGAAGTGTGGTAAAACAAAGGGAAGTTATTTATTTACAAGCACCTACTTATCTGACCTTAAAATGGAAGCCATCAACAATCCTTAAAAATTGCTATTCAGAGAATACATTGTTTTAAACAAATAATGCACATTAGCAAGGATGAGATGTAACTGCACCAAGTAGCTAGACTGCTTCATTAGAACAAATGAGTTCATTTCAGTCGCTATTCGGATGGAAATGGTAAAAGAACAAACTAATTAATTCATGTTTACTGCCTGCTGCAGTCACTGATACGATGCAACTTTGGTTCAGAAATTCATCTTAAACATTTTCAAAGAACCTATTAGTAATAAGATGCATAGCAGTTCCTCTCATAGGGAGTTACATGGGAATACTGATAAGAAACATTGTGATCCATTAATTGCTTTAATCCATAGTTGTAGAAAAAAATACATTTAACAATTGTGAAGTAAACACACAGCCTAAAACTGCACAGAAGTTCTGTGCTGGAGTGAATGTGCAATGCTGTTATCATTTAGGCATGCTTTATAAAAAAAGCTGGCAGCTAACATGTATTTTCATGATCAAGCTCCCAACTAAAAAAAAAGGAGTGAAGGAAAGGCTTAAGATAAATAAATAATAACAAAATGCCATGCTTATTGCTTCAGTTAGTATCAAATGAGTGAATCTGCTGATCTCATACTGGAATCCACTCTGAGACTTCTATAAGTTTACTCAAGTGGATTGCAGTCTTAATTTTAAAACACAGTCATACAGACATCTAAGCCCATGCTATGCATCTGCTTGAGCAGCCTTTGCTTACAAGATTTTTATTTTCTAGAATCACTCTCCCACCCAAAATTAATCAATATTAGAATGAACTAGTTTAGAGAGGTGAAACTACAATTATTTTAGAGAACAAAAAACTAGCAAATAGCAAACTGATGCCAACCTTTGATTTAGAGGCAAAATCAAGTGTCTTTGTAATTTTCGTGCATAATACAAGTAGTCCAGATGCTTAATACTCTAATGTATCACTTCTCTGTTTCTGTCAGGGAGAAATATAAATATACCTTAATATTTTTTCATTCTGCCACTACAACTATACATGTGGGGCATTGGTGGCTATTCAGTTGATCCTTAATGAGATACTAGCAGTTACTACTCTTCTTATTTATTTAGCATGTTGCCAAAGTAATCAACACAATGGATCAAATGCTCCCCACTCAAAAAAGCTACATTCAGTTCTCCTAAAATTCTCACAATAACTTGTCAACTTGTTGAGGAGGCTTTTGCAAAGTTCCCACATTACACACAATTTAAATGATATTCAGAACTGCTGATTGCTGGTATATATGTTTGTGCATTTGTCACAGTCGTTAGTCTTGAAATAAATGTAACACTGGATTCAGGTTCACATAAAAACTAGCAGTTGTGTGTGTTTTTGCACAAAATGGTTTGTCATTTGCATCCAAGATGTCGTAAGTGTTTGACTTGGTTACCAAACCAGACATGCGTATGTAAGAAGGCACTTGTCTTCCAATTGTTTGGGTCAGATAAGGCCTTACCACAAATGGCATTATACACACCATGGAAGCAGCAAAAGCCCTGAAGCTTTGTGTCACATTCTCCAAGCCTACCAACTTCTTGCTTGGCAGACAAAGTCAACAGGTGCATTCTACAGTACAACAAAACCCAGAATGAATTCCAGTAGTTTTTGCCGATTAGAATGAGGTAGGAAAGTACTGCTTAGTTCCAAAATAGAATCTCTGTTCCGCTTTGTCTCTTTAAATACCTAAAAGAAAAATGTAAAAGTGTGCATCACAAACATCCTCCAGCAGCACCACCACTTATTATAACATCAAAGCTATTCAGTACAATTACTCCTAGAGCCATCTTATTCCAGGCTGCTTTTTTCATTCACAAAAGCAATCCACTGGCACAGTAATACAGTGTGCAGTCTAGTAACTGACAAGTATCAGCTGCAACAACTTTCATGATTTATAAGGCTCTAAAACATAACACAGTTCATAACAGTCAGAAGATCTACTGACGACCTTCCTCTTTCAACAAGCCTTTTAAGTAGATACCTTATCTCAGTCTGCATTTGCACTGTAAATGTTTTATATATGTTTTCGGTGTTTTATCACTGTTGCTAGCTGCCCTGGGCTCCCTTTAGGAGGAAGGATGGGATATAAATTTAATAAAATAAATACTGTAAACAACAGTTCTTGCAACTGATATAAGCACATGATTCTTGTAAGTGAAAACGCACCACCAACAAAATATGTAGATGAGCTCTTGGTCTATCTGAGTCAACCCCTCCTTCACATCTTTACAACTAGTACTGTATGTAAGGTCTATTAGTTATGCTTATACAGTAGGGCCCCACTTTACAGCGCTTCGCTTTACAGCGCTTCGCTAATACAGCGGTCTCAATTAGACGCAATTAGACTAAAGCCCCACTCATACGGCACTTGTTCCGCTTTTACGGCTGTTTTCGGGCATCGTGCACCATTCTAGTCAATGGGTTCCGCTTTACAGCGGTTTTCACTTTACAGCGGGGGTCCGGAACGTTACCCGCCGTATGAGTGGGGCCCTACTGTAGACAAGAGATACAATTCCTTTTATGAATTGTGGAGCATTAGATATTTACAGCAGGAGAGGGGAACTTGTGACCTTCCAGATGTTGCTTGACCGCAACTCCCATCATCCCTGACCATGTGCTGACTGGGGCTGTTGGAAATTGCAGTCCAACAATGCTCAGAAGACCACAGGTTCCCCACTTCTGCCATAAGTATCTGATACTCTACAGGCTTCTAATACAAACTCGTATTGATAGATGATTTGACATTATGGAAAGCAGGAATATGGTGAGCTTCCATAAGGGAGGAAAAAGAAGGATGGGGTGCTTGTGATGATGATGACAATGAGGATGACTACCACCACCTATCCTTCACCAGTAGGTTGCATTGTCTTGTGGCTCTGGCACAGGGCAGAATGCTGCACCAAAGCTGCTTTTAGTTTCATATATTAAGGACTCCAGAAGAGCAGACTAGCCCTCTCCACCTCATCAATAAAACAACAGCATCTCCCCACCCCCCAAAAAACAACAACCCACCAACCCCTCAGAACATGTGTGTGTTTGCTGGAGGCCAAAGCAGCAGTGGAGCTTTCAGGACTGGTTTGCGTATTTGGCACTTCTTTATAGGTGGGCAGTAGGCTGGTGCATATGATCACATTGATCGGGGACACGTGTGGACACGTGGCCTGCAACCTTCCCCATTTGTGTGTGCGTATGGGGGGGGAGGGCTTCAGGAGTTGGATGCTTTCAGGAATGCTACACTTCACATAAGACATCATAAAATGAATGCTCTACTCTAGTGCTGAGTATATATATTGCTAAACATTCAAAGGAAGTTGCTTGGGTAGTTTTGTAATTAAAATGGCATAGTTTGAAACAGACATGACTCATCCTCCTGGAGCAAAAATGGTGGTTATCATCATGCAGCTAGATGGAATATCAGTGGAGAAGTTGCCAATGATCCTAATATTTTGGTACTGGCAACAGTAGACAAAGTAACAAGAGACTGTGGAGGCCAAACTTAGATTTTTCAATGGGTCCATAGCAGTATTTTCTAAATAGGGAAAGTGGCAGCATCTCAAAGCATGATTGAAATGGTAAAGAAAGAAGCAATTCCATTTTTAAATGACAGACAATGGGGACATGCAAACCTGTATGATAGAAATGGGCAGCCTGAACGTTGTTGGACTTAGCTGTAGATATTTAAAAACTCCAGTGAAAATTTTGATTTGAAATTAATATCTTACCCCTTTGCATAAGGTGAAGACTTTCCTCAAGCATGACAGTTAATACTACCAATGATATTCAGTGATGCACAGGTATGTTTAACATTGTACAACCCTGCTTATACCACAGGAAACACTGGGGTAATATAATTTGGATAATATGGGCTAATCTCTTGATTCCGCCTTAGTTCAACCATTTGGCCTAGATAAAGGTCAAATCATGATTTTACAACGCTTTCTCAGTTTAAGGTTTAAGACTAGGAGTAAGTCTATGGTTTTCAGGTTAGTCCTACTAAGTTTAAGAAGTTTAGCTATACTGTAAGTAAACAAAATACTTACCCCCATATCCTTGAAGACTTTCACTGCATTTTTTGCGAGGCAATAGGTGGCACTCTCAGCTGTAAACATGGGAAAGGTAAAGAGAGAAGCATCTCAGGCTCAGTATAGGACACTTTCATAAGAATAAATTTACTTACAGGCAAAAAAACCTTTGCAGTTTAAGAACTGCCTTATAGCCCACAGATATTTCTATCAAACTTTAAAATGCAGGGAAATTGGTCAGCTATAGTGAATGCACTAGGGGAGCAGGAGACCTGACCTCATCTCTGAGACATTGTACAAATTTGTAAAAAGGCAAACACAATTTGGGTTGGTCTTTCATAGTCCACTTCCTGTGTAGCTTGGAAGAATTTGGTAACATGTGCCTCTGAACATATGGTAAGTGGTGGCAACCCTGCAATCAGCTCAAATAAGAGAAACAAGCCATATGCTGTGCTGATCTTGTTCTAGCAGGGAAGAAGCAACAATATTAAGACAGCTGATATACTGTAGTTCAGATATTCACTTTAAATATGTCTGATTTACTTTGCAATTTTAGTGAAGTTTCCTATGGTAAATTATTTTCTTTTGCTTCTGTTTCTGTGAATATGTGAAGTACAGCAACACTTTGTATAATTTACACTAAAAAAACTCCAAAAACAATTGTGGAATAATGTCACAGACTAGCCTGCAAAATAGTCTCCAGTGGACATGAGGAGTGTCTCAGTTTGCACAAGATAAAACAGGAGGAGGAGCAATATATTCTAGCAAATTTCTCAGTGTGATCTATGTTAGGGAGAGGAGAGGGGGAGGGGAAAGGCAGGTTTGATCATTTGCATGTTTATTGAGTTCAGTGGGATTTACTCCCATGCAATCATGCTTAGGATAGGTGAAACTGATCTTGAGGAAGGGAGGAAGGATAGGGACAGGTAGGAAAGAGAAAAGGGGAGGGAAAAGGAGGGAGAGGGGAGGGGAGGGATAGGAGAAAGAAGGGGTAGGAAGGAGGAGGAAGGAAGGGCAGGTCTGATTATTTGTATGCTTATTGAGTTCAATGGGATTTGCTCCTGTGCAATCATGCTTAGGATAGGTGAAGGGGAAGGAAGGAGAGGGAGGGGAGATTGGAAGGGTGGCACTGGGTACAGTGGAAGCCCCTTTCATTAACATTGTTAACTGTATCATTGTTTTTCGGAGTTTCCCCCACCTTTTCATTCTACAACAGACACATGTAGTCTCCCACCCAAAATTTAAACCCAAGCTTTAACTGGCCAGATCCACACCAGACATTTATTTCAATTTAAAAGTCATGGCTTCCCCCAATCCTTGGAATTATAGTTTGTGATGGGTGCTGGGAGTTGCTTGGAGATGCCCTATTTCCCTCAAACAGCTAAAACCACCAGAAGTCTCTGGGAAGAGGGACTGACCGTTAAACCACTATGGCCACTGGAACTCTGAGGGGAACAGGAGTCTCCTAACAACCCTCGGCACCCTTCACAAACTACACTTCACAGGATTTTTTGGGGGAAGCCATGGCTGTTTAAAGTGGAATAAACATCTGGCATGGGTGTGGCCAACTGATTAGCCAAGTCAAACAGCTGTGTGTCTGGCTTTTAGAACCCTGACAGTTGGTTCTTACTGAGCATGCCTTTGCTATCATAGACTTCAATGTTAAATTTCTTGGATTAATTAAAAATCAGCCATGCATTTTTAAAAACTTTTAAAATGCAGAAGATGAAGGTCAGAGTATGGGACAAGGTAAGTAATACAATTACAGGTACTCTGTGAACATGGCTGATTTTTAATTAATTTTAGCAAATTATGAGACAACTGACAGAAAAAAGTCCAACACGAGTCTGAATTTTTTTTACTCGTTTTAGACTTTGAACTCTCGGTTCTCTGAGTGTTTTGTGTATCGCCATGAAAACTTAGAGGGTTGTTAAGCAAGCGTTTCTGAGTTCAGGACTATATGTTTTGTAAGATTTTGTTCTGAAATGAGCTTATGGGAAGCATCAGAATGGCATGAGGAGTATTTTCAATTTAACATTGCGGAATGTGAAAGATCCATGCTGGCTATAGTGTACAGCAACTCTTGTGGCTGTATAATTTGAACAAACGGAAGGTTTCTCAACAGAAAGCAGCTGCTTGGCATACCATAGACTGCAACATTCTTTTCTGTTCTTGTTATTAAGTATTTGTGTAATTTTTGAAGATATTCAGATTCCCTGACAGGAGCGCTGAAGTTGTGTATGAAAATGGCAGCAGAACTGTATGCCTCCAGTAAAGGTCCTAGTAGCTTCTGCAGGAAGATTATGTACTGCTGGTGCTCCTCGGACTGGCTCACCTATGCAAGGGAAGAAAAGAAAGCAAAAGCAACTAAGTCTTTGCGCAGTGGTAGCAGCATGCTTTGATGGTGCAACACAGTCGCTGCTGCATCTACAGCCCTGACTTCTGCACCAAGCAGCAGGCAAGGTGAAAAGAGGGTAGAACAAAATGGCTTTTGCTGCACCAGCTCCCAGGCTGGTGCAGCAAATAGGCCTGGATCAGGTCTTTTCCCATCATGCAACAGCAGTGGGGGCCTGCTCAATCAATATCCAGTGAATCCTGTGCCAGCCCAGCCCTGCCCTCCCTGCTTTGTTTCAGGGGTTTCCTCTAGCTACTTCCAGGGGGTACCTTCTGCCTCCTCACCAAATGGGTGGATGCACTGGGGTGCTTCTTGTTGGTGGGGCTCCCCCGCCAGGTAGAGCTGGGCGGAGGGTCACCAGCACAGTGGACTGGGAGTTTGGATTTTTCTGCCCATCACTTACAACAATGGAATGTAAATACGATAGATCGAATAAGGCTTTGCTGCAATAATGTATTCCCCAATCCATACCAGATACAGCAAGGTGTGTGTGTAATTAATATGTATAATAGCAGACTGAGGCACTGAATTATCACTGTTATGTTACAAAAATGAGGCTATTGAGAAACCAGATGGAAGGATGCTTGTAAGAACCCAAAGACTTGCAGAAGTGTGGGGAAGGGGAATAGGAAAACCCTAAAACAATTCCAAAACAGCCCAATGAGAACTGAGCATGCTCTGATGAAGTGGACTGTAGACCATGAAAATGTATGACATAATAAATCTGTTAGGTATTTAAGGTGTCATAAAGCTCTCTGTTATTGCTGCCAGACAGTAACATGGTTACTCCTCTGGAAACAAAAAAAACTCCACAGAGTGTCTATTGGGGGAATTTGGGGTATAGGTGGGTGGGATAGCATGAAGCATCCTGACAGGCGGCACAGCTGGCTGGCTCACTGAACACTGTGTGGTAGTTTGTGTGTATAGAGATAGGCATTTAAAGCATATCGTAAGTCCAAAGGGAAAGGAGGGGTGAGCCATAGGAGTACTCAAGGCAGAAGCAGATATGAAAATAGAAAAGCAGCAAGTGGTGAGCGTCTGCCTGTCTGTCAGACCCAGGACCCACACCGTATGCTTTGGACAGGATATCTGCTGTGTACATTTTGGTCTGGCCAGGCCCTAAAGCACCGATACGGGGCCAGCCTGCCAAGCCTTCTAGCCGGGCCTGCCAGTCCATCCAATGGATTGGAGGCAGCAGCAGCATTGCCACGGGGGAGGAAAGAAAGCAGAAAACCTGAACAGAGAGTCAAGCAATGCCAGTGCCACCATTGCTTCCCATTCTTAGCAGCGCTTGGGAACCTTAGCTCCACCCATTTTTCTGATGGAACCACCCACTTGTTCCAGAGCAGTCTGTGATCACTGGGAAAGAGGAGAGAAGCAGGCTGGGGTGCTCTGTAGTAAGGTGCCCCCTCAGGGCACCTGGAGTGGCTTGAAGAGGCAGTTCCCAAAAGGAGCAGCTGCCTCTTTTTCACCACTGCTCAGCTGTACAAGCTAAGCAACATGGGGTGGGAGGAAGAGATTGTGTGGGGAGGGAAGTCTTAAATGTTCCCTCCTGGTGATTCCAGCTGGCATGGGATGCCCATGTCAACTTTGGCTTGACCACACCCTCCACTGAGATGTGGCCCCCAAAGGGTTGGGCAGGAAGGAACGTTACCCTTGGCATTTTTTTTAAAGTCCCACACTCAGGCCTTAAAGGATTTTGGGTTGGATTCCTATACATAGCCCCAGTTTCCAGGATGTGGGCTTTGAATCTGGAAGTTAGTTTCTAATTTATCCTTTTTCTGCTCTGATGGGGCTTTTTCTTGTTCATTCTTTGTTGGTGTTATGGGGCTGTGTTCAGCTAAGTCCTGCTCAGAATAGACCCACTGAAATTAATGAACCGAAGTTAAGTCATGTCTATTAATTCCCATGGGTCTCCTCTGAGTAGGACTAGTACTGGATACCACCCATAATTCTAATATAGCTCAACTTAAAAAAAATTGCTGCTGTTTTATTGCTGGGTTTTTTTTCATTGTTGATTTTATTGTTAGTCACTTTCTTGATTTTTTTCTTTTAAGGTAAAGTGGGATAAACAAAGTCAATTGCTCTGGTTTCAGTAGAAGTGTTAACATAATTCAAGATAACAGACTGTTTAATTCTTCAAACGAATTATAAAACCTTCATCGCTGGGCAAGCATCTATTTTGATAATATTTTAAATCATGGTAAATTGAATGCATACACAAATGGAAGATGCCTAGATGACCTTGCCTCGACAGCTCACCCAATCCTTTGCTTTTTAACAGGGTCTCCAACAGCCACAAATGCTGTTTCAAAGCCCGAATTTCATGTTCCTTCTAATCCATTCCATTCAGTACAGCTATGAATATGAAACACTTGAGCAATAGTTGCTTCTGCGGTCTATGCAGTACCTTCAAGTAGCAATCCCGCTGCTCTTCACCAAAGTCACTGTCCTCATCCTCCTCATCACTCCTCCAAGATAATGGCTCTGGGAGTTTCTTTTCCCAGTGCTGCTCTACAAGGCTAGGGCTTATATCCTCCTGCTCATCCTGCTTACAAAAGGTACAAAAAAGCAGTAAGCACCAGGCACCCACCAGCACTACTACACAATATTATCATTTTGTGCCTTCAACAGCCCTGGAGCAGCCATTGTATGGATTTTAGAGCCTAGTTAATTCAGGGGCAAAGGGAGGATAAGCTTTCCTTTCTCCTACAATGCGATCACAGTTCCAAAGAATGCCCAAGGTGACAGTCTTAAAAACAATTCCCTTAGCAGTAGTTTTCACGAAAGCATGAGCTCATTCAGCTTGAGCATTGCAACTCCCAGAGACTTCTGTACCAGACCCACAGGAATGCAGAAATGTTTAATTACTGAATAAGCACTAAAATACTACAAGGAATGAAATCCATCATACTTTCTTGGGGAAAAGGGCTTTCCAACTCTTTGCTACTGGCTCTCCTGCAACAGGCAAAGACAAGATCATTTCAGAGGATATTTGGGAGCCCCCTAAGCATAGAAGAGATGTCTCTCTTTTAGTTGCTTGGCTGAATTTTTCCTTTGTCTACTGGTTTTAGCTAAACTGTTCGTTTGGTTTTTCTAGTTTGCCAATTTCAACAATTGTATTGTTATTTACCCTTGACAGGCCTTTAGTGCAGAAGAATATTGATCATTTATGAAAAGAGGAACACCACAAATATAAAAATGCATAAGCTAAAAGGCCCAATTTAAGTTATTCATTTTCATGTACATAAGTTTAATTTCTGTAGTGCGGAATTGCACCACAGTATTATTATTTTTTTAAATCTATATGCATATATTACGAAGCGGATCTCCTGAGTTAATTCTGTATCATTTATATTGGCAAACAAGCAAATAACCACTGCAGTGATGTGGCCATTCCCCACATAAGAGAAACACATTCGCATATGCAAGCATGAGACTGTAGCCAACAGTGTGCCAGCATAACAGATTTCTGTTCACATAATAAGACTTAACCTTCTTCTCTCCCCTTTGCACACACTCAAAATCTGCTCCGGGGAATTGGGGGTTTCCTCCAGAGCAGATTTTAAGGATGCACAGGGGAAAGGAAGAGAAGGTAAAATTCTGTTGTGCAAGCCTGTTCTGTTCATCTAACATTGGATTCTGCCCACTGTGCTTAAGATCTTTTTTTTTTTAAGGCACAAACTATCCTGCTTTTAAACTGAAAAAATTGTTAAATGGCTTACAATATATATGTTAAGGGAAATGTGAGTTGAGTGGTTAATGTGCATAATAATCTGCCATTGTGCACATTCACCAGGACTCATGGAGAATGTGCACATTAAACTTGTATGAAAAGGGAAGTGTGCATATTTCAAATCAATACACATAATCTCCAACAGACCTTGGGACTGTGCATATCTTGGCAAATTTTGTACATTCTCCAGGCAATATGTACATTCTCTGACTCGTATACATAGTCTCCAACAAAAATGAAGCTGCGATTGGACCACTGGTCTCCCCTGAAAGGTGATTTTCTCAAGTAGACTGCCATCATGTGGGATATAGCGCCATCTAGCGTCCGAAGGCAAGAATGGATTGAAGTCAAGACCTGGGGCATCCAGCCCCTCCCACTCCAGTTCATTCATGACGAGACCAAAGTGAGAAATATCTGAGAAGACAAAACAGGCCAACGGGCCTACCAGCAAGGAAACATTGTCCCAAATAATAACCCAAAGAATACACGAATTTTAATGGTTCGAAAGGGTCTTGACTTGGCTAAATAGTTTAAACAGTATAACTCTAAAGAGTGATAAGTTGCAAAATACCAAAAAAAACCAATAGCCTCCAACAGGGAGGGCCATGACGGCAGTCTACCTGAGAAAATCACCCTTCAGATGAGACCAATGGTCCATTTTCCTCAGGTAGCCTGCCGTCATGTGGGATGTACCAAAGCAGCCCCCAATAGGGAGGGACCACCCCTTGATTAATTGTCATAAAGAACTTGTTGTAAAACGCGCCTCCCAAAGGAGGCATCGGCAGAAGAGTAACGGTCTATCTTATAATGTCTTATAAAGGAATTTGAGGTAGACCATACAGCTGCTCTGCAAATCTCTGCCAGAGGAGCATTGGTTGCGAAGGCAGCCATAGTGGCTGCTGACCTAGTTGAGTGTGCCGTTATATTATGAGGCACTGGCAGCTGAAGCGACTCATAGGCCAACACAATGCAGGCACACAACCAACAAGATAACGTAGAACTGGGCACCTTTTTCCCCAGAGTACGAGGATGAAAGGATACAAATAGTAAATCCGTTGACCATATGTCCTGGGTTCAAGACAGGTAGGCCTTGAGGGCCCTCCGGACATCTAGCAAGTGCCAGGCCTTCTCCAGTGGATGGACAGGATCCGGACAGAACGAAGGAAGAACAATGTCCTGGTTACAGTGGAACGCTGAAACGACCTTGGGATGGAAGGAGGGATCTAGACTCAGTACCACTGAGTCCTTATGGAAAATACAGAGATGGCAGGCCGAGGACAGTGCCCCCAACTCTGAGACTCTTCTCGCCGAGGTGATCGCCACGAGGAACAGGACACTGAAGGACAAAAGTTGTAATGGCACAGACCGAAAGGGCTCAAAAGGAGGCCACTGTAAGGCTTGCAGGACCTTTGATAAACTCCACGAAGGAAAGAGGTGACAAACTGCTGGCGACAGTAGGGCGGCTCCCTTCAAGAAACGTTTGATGAGTGGGTGTGAGCCCATAGGAATACTAGGAGATGTGACAGAGAGAATAGATGATATGGTGATGGCGTCAACACAAGCTGTTAGGTTTAAGTCCCATCTTCAGGCCTCTATGTAGAAATTGCAGTAGCTGTTGAGCATTAGCCTGAAATGGTTGTACGTTTTGAGTGTCACACCAGTTAGAGAAGGCAAACCAAGTGCTCTGGTAGATATATGAGGTTGACTGTTTTCACACTGTCAGATTGAGCCATTCAGGATCTGGATGCCAAATCAGACCCTGAGAGAGGAGATCTGGTCTGAGCAGCAACCTCCAAGAGTCCGTCACTGAAAGGGAGAGCAGATCAGAGAACCACAGCCGGCGAGGCCAGTGGTTGGATTGTGTCTGCGTTGTTGTGTGAAACAGCATACATTACGTTGTAGTTAAGTTGCTCAAGAAACCGTTCCAGAGGCATTAAATCATGTAAGAGTCTTTATTCAGACATTAAGGCCAGCGGCTTTAAGATCCCCCCCGCAGGAGAGAAGTTCTACTACGTTCAAAGTACAAAACTACTACAGACAGCTCAGCAGACAGCAGCAATAGTAAAAGCACTTTTTCCCAAGCTGTTATCTCATTACCATGACAACCACTGTCTGGCCTTGCTTCCCAGACCATACTAGATAAGGCTGCTTCTCACACTTCTCCAAAACTTGCAGGCTTCATGGAAAACAACACAAGGTAGTAATGCCTATCAGTGACAGCCCAACAGACGGGCCCTTCTCGTCGCAGCTTCCTCAAGGTCCCCGCTGTATCGGGGGAAAGGCATATAGGCCTGCTGGCCACTGTGTCAAGAGTGCATCTACCGATTCCACATTGGTGTCCAGATACCTGGAGAAGTAGCGAGGTAGCTGGTAATTGTGACTGGAGGCAAACAGGTCCACCGAGAGGATGCCGAACCATCGTTGGAGAAGGCTGAACACCATGGGGTAAAGCTTCCATTCTTCTGGGATCACCTGTTGTCTGCTGAGCCAGTCGTCCGTAATGTTCAAAACACCACTGAGATGTTCTGCTCTCAGTGAAATCAGATGTATTTCAGTCCAGTCGAAGAGTTGAGACGCCTCCATCTGGAGGAACTGTGACCTGGTTCCCCCTTGCCTGTTCAGATGTGATTTCACACAGGTATTGTCCATGCAAATCAGTACATGGCCCAGAAGGAATATAGGTTGAAAATGCCGCAGATGGACTGCTCTCAGTTCCAGCCAGTTGATATTCTGACTTGCTTCTGCGCTGGACCAAACACCCTGAACATATTGGGAATTGCAGTGGGGGGCCCATCCGGACAGACTGGCATCTGTTGTTATTACAACAGATGTCTGGTTCTCGGAATGGGGTTCCCTTTCTGAGATTTTCGACTGTCACCCACCAATGGAAGGAGGCCCGCAAAGACAGATGCAGGTGGATTGACCAGTGGTTGGACGTGGCAATGTCCTGTTGGAAAGGGAGTAAAGCCCACTGTAAGGGTCGAGTGTGGTGTCGAGCCCATGGTACGATATGGATGGTTGAGTCAAACATCCCTAGAGCCCTTGCCAGAAGCATTATGTCCACCCTTGATCGACACGCGAGGTGCAAAGCCATCTCTCTGATGGCCGAAATCCGATCTGGTGATAAAAAGACCATGGTCTGTGCGGTGTCTAAAAGAGTGCCCAAGTGTTGTAGATGCTGAGTTGGCTGAAGTTGACTTTTGTCGAGGTTGACAAGCCAACCATGGGTGCACAGAACAGTGAGGGCAGAGTGAACATGACAGGGCCAGATCCCTGGAACCCGCCCGAATCAACAAATCGTCCAAATAAGGATAAATGTGAACACCCTGGAGGCGGAGGGAAGCCACCAGGGTGAGCAGTACTTTGGTGAAGACTCTCGGGACTGACGAGAGTCCGAAAGGCATTGCCCGATATTGAAAGTGGTGGGGGCCGAAGGCAAATTGCAGGAAACGTCTGTGGGCCAGGCAGATGGGCACATGGAGGTATGCTTCTTTCAGGTCTATGGAAGCCAGAAAGTCTCCTTCGTGTAGAGCCTCTATAATTGATGCCAGGGACTCCATCTTGAACCGTCGATATTTCACGAAACGGTTGACAAATTTGAGATCTAACATCGCCCTCCATGACAGATCTCGCTTGGGAACCGCAAATAGGAGAGAGTAAACCCCCTGCGCTCTCTCCACCAATGGTACTGGTTCTATTGCAGCTATGTCGAGAAGATGGGTGATTGGTTCCCGCATGATCCGGCTCTGTCTCGAACTCTGGGTAGGAGGGAGGGGATGAATCTGTCTGGAGGAGTTAGCCAAAATTCCAGTTCATAACCGTGAGTGAAGAGATCTCTGACCCAAGCGACCTCTGTCAGATGCAACCAGTGACTTGCAAACAGTAGCAATCTGCCCCCAACCGGGAAGGAGTCAGTATTGTTTATGCTGACAAGCTCCTCTGCCATATGATGAAGCTGAGGCCCCATGACTTGCTCGGTTCTGGATTCTGCCTTGGAATCATCATCTGTTCCAGGTTCCTCTGAAGGGACGGAAATCAGAGGATCGAAAATCACGGCCCCGTCGCCCAGGCCGCGCTCCTCGAAAGGGCTGGAAGGAGCGGTATGGGTTGAAACGTCTAAACAGCCTACGATCCTCCCTCTTGGATGTGGCCAACACTGGTCTTTGGTTGTCATTAGGGTCTACTAAGACTGCCTTGAGGGCTTCCTCTCTGAAAAGTAATGACCCAGAGAAGGGTGCCCTTGACAAGTTGCCCTTGGCCGTAGAATCAACGTCCTAGTGCCTGAGCCAAAGCGTACGCCGAGCTACCACTTGTGAAGCTAGAGCTCACGCTCCCATCTGAGTAGCATCTAACGTGGCATCGGCCACGAATGTTGCAGTCTTATGTAACTTTACCAGGCCCTTCTAAGCTTTACAGGGTCTGGATTGGGATCATCCAAGAGTTCGTCCAGCCACATCATAGACGCTGTTGAAAAGATGGAAGCTGCAGAGGATGCCTGAATA
This sequence comes from Rhineura floridana, assembly GCF_030035675.1. Classification (NCBI taxonomy): domain Eukaryota; kingdom Metazoa; phylum Chordata; class Lepidosauria; order Squamata; family Rhineuridae; genus Rhineura; species Rhineura floridana. The sequence continues at coordinate 75,880,256 of NC_084486.1, read as the reverse complement.
GTGAAGGCGGTAGCTTCGTGATTTTTACGCAGAGCGTAGTCCATGCAATGTTCAAAGGGGTCCTTCAGTTGTGAGACCCCTTGTTTTGGTAGGAGGGATCTCAAAATCAAACTAGAGACCGGCTCGTCGATGCCTGGGACATTCAAGGGATTCATGAAGTCCGGGGCCAAAGCATAGAGTCTTTTAGCCATAACAGAAAAGAGGCGTGCCTGCAACAGGTGATCCAACTCTTCCTTGGCTAGTTTGCCGATGGGGTCTGGCACAGGAAGGTAGTGATCCACTTTTTTGTGAGATTTGAGGACTTTGGCCCCTTTCATTGGAGGGGTGGTAGATTCAGGCAGTGGAGTCTGAAGACCTAGTGTGCCCAGAACTCTACGAGCAAGGGGAAGAAAGTCGGCCGTATCAAATAGGCGATAGGACGTGTCCTCCTCAAGTTCTGCATCATCGCTCCACTCATCTCCCTCGGCCTGAAGAGAATACTCTGGATCCTCCAAACCAGGAATCTCATCTCCAATCCTGCCTCTAACAACATTGAATGGGTTGGGTGAGGGAGGAGGTACACATCAGTACAGCCACACAGAGCCGGAGCACAGGAAAGTCATTGCTCACTGTGCTGGAATAATGGAGCCATTTGGGCTCTCGACTGCTCATGTGATAAAAAGTTCAGCATATCCTTTAACTGCAAAAGGAATTCAGGAGATAACTGCAGTCCTAGTAAAGAGGCAGGTGGTTGCCCTTGTTGAGGCACAGCAGGCGGCTGCACTTGTTGAGGTACAGCTGCAGGGGGCTCCCTGGACTGGGGTGGAAAAATGGATTGAGAAGGACAGACCACAGGTTGGTCAGGAAAACCCTCAAAGTCATCCTCAGATGTTCCAGCTGGGGAATGAGAGGGCTGTCAATCTTTCTTGGCCAGCAGCCTCAGAATGCAGAACAGAAACGTAACGTGCTTGCTTGTTGGCACTGTGGGTAGACAGGTGTTTGGTTTTAGCCACGGCCTTGGAGTGAAGTCTGGGGTGTTTTTGCATAGCAGACTTGTGATGCGAGGCCTTACATGGTTGCTTTGCCCCAGACAAATGTGCCTCTGGGTGTTGATCCACCATTATACATGCCCAGTTGCAGTATTGATATCACCAATACACGCACAGAGGTGGGGGGTGCGGTGTGGTGAGGGACTATCACCGACACACGCACAGATGTGAGGGGTGCGGTGTGGTGAGGTATTTCAGTACACGCCCACAGGTAGGGGAATATGTACAGTCCTAAATGCACAGTGCAGCAGTGATGTGGCCACTTCAACTTCTGTACACACCCGCAGATGGGGAAGAATGTACATCCCAATTATGCAGCTGCTGTGCACATAAGTCCCAATGCAGATAAGTCGTGTGGGGAAAGAGCTCAGACTGTTGTAGATATGAGCCTTGCAGGATTTCTCTATAAATTATGTTTAAATCAAAAAACTTGGAGAGCCTGACTAAATAAATGTCCAGTCAATGCAATCAAGGAGGAACAGAAAAGGCGGGAAAAGTGGGCAAAACAAACTGGCGCCCGCGAAAAGGGCAGGAAACTTGAAAACAAAATGGCGGCCGGGAAGGAGAAGGAGCAATGGCGGGCTCCACAGGCTTCAAATGGTCGGGACAGACCTGTAACAGCCGCGGTGGGTGCCAGGCAAACGGTTAGGAGAGGAGGCGCAAGGCGAGCTCCAAGCGCTGCCAGTAAAAATAAAGTGCCGCCGCCGCCACCGCTGCCGCCACCACCTAAGAAGGTAAGGTGGCGGTAGGAGCTAGAAGTAAGAAGAGGAGCCGCAGCCACAGGCTCCCGGACAGGCGGCTAAGCCTGCAAGCGCCACCCAAGCCTGGAGAAAAACAAAGCCAGCAGCAAAATACTAAGGGGGAGCCGCAGCCATGTGCTCCCAGCCAAGGCACATCTTGGGCAAAACACCTGAACTGAAAAAGGGGAAACCAAACGGCAGCCGCCGGAGCCCCACAGCGGGCTGAGGCGAGGGGAAAAAGCTTAACGTGGAGTCACAGCCGTGGCTCCCAACGGAACAGCTAAAGGAAAAAGGGAGCAAATAAAAACCACCGGTGCCTAGGGAGAGGCAGTAGTGGGAGATATAAGCTGAAAAAGGGAGCCGCCGCTGTGGACCCCCTGCCAGGGGTCGTCTCACGGGAGATAAAACACCCCCAATGGGAGAACGGCAGCTGCCAGAACTCCCAACAAAGGTACTATGGGGGGGGGAGAGAACAACCAAGGAAAAAGCCCCCTCAGCAAACAACCCAGTCAAAAATAAAATAACAACAGTGAAAGAGGGAAGGGAATGAGAAGACAAAGACGCAATCAGTCCCACACACTCTATCACTCACACAAAAACTCTTAGCTACAAAACGCTATACTAGAGATCCAAACGCCTCGAACGAAGGCAAGAATGAACTGGAGTGGGAAGGGCTTGATGCCCCAGGTCTTGACTTCAATCTATTCTTGCCTTCGGACACTAGATGGCGCTATATCCCACATGATGGCAGGCTACCTGAGGAAAAATGTGCATCCCCCCAAGGCCTGTTGGAGATTATGCATAATGGCTGGAGAATGTGCAAAAGGCAGACAAGATATGTACACTGCCCAAGGCCTGTTGGAGTTATGTGTAATTGTCAGACAATGTACAGAATTCAGGCAATATATTCAACCGGCTTTGAGGAATGTGCATATAATGTATATCGACTGAGAAACGTGCACAGTTCCCTCTTCATATAAGGTTTATGTGCACATTCTCCAAGAGGCCTTTTTGTTACACAAAATATAGGCTCAAATCCATCTAAGGTTTGTTATGACAAAATCCACTGAAAGCAATGGGGCTTAAGCTATTTGGGGATAACTAGTTTGAATGGGGCATACACACAACTACGTTTGGGAGGATTAGTACCACAATGTGCAAAATGGACACACCAAGTACTTTTAAAGAGCGTTAAAATCAGTCAATCTTTTAATGGAGCAAAATGCAGCTATCTATTCACAGTCTAATCTCTAATTTTTCTGTACCTGTTCTTGGCCAGGACCTTTGAGACTTAAAATACAAGTTCTCCCTTCTGCTCCAAAACACAGAGAGTAAGAATGTATAACAGAGTAAAAAGCTTTGAATCAATAGCAAAGCAAACAGTGCCTTCTGGAGGACCAAATGTTAGACTGCATGTTGTCATTAAGTGTCATAAAAAGGCAATGCTGCATCATAAAAAGGAAATCAGTGGATTATACAGACATCTGCTATCAGACCCTGGAGCGAAAAGGAAGCTATTCAGATAAATGCTTTGGTAGGATCCCGACCAAAACCAAGATGTAACAGTATACTTTTCATAATTTTATCTGGGAAAAAAACACTAAAAATGCAATCCTATACATTTCTGCTCAGGAGGAGGTCCCATTATATACTATGGGGCTTTCTCCCAAGGAAATGGGTATATAACTGCAGCGTAACTTTGCAAATCAGTTCATTACTGGGGGGAAATCCCCTTTGGAGGCAACTGCAAGAACGCTAATTGCTGCTCAAGACCTGAACTAAAACTAAACTTAAGTTTAAAAACATTGCGTGCATGCATGCATGAGTGCATATCCAGAAACATTTTTATATCCCAAGCTGAAAAGTCATATTTCTGAGCCAGGAAGACATGAAATTCAGTGATATTACTAATTAGGATCAGTTGAACTGTGGCCTGGGTCCAGCAAACTGCTTAGGATGTAATAGTTAGATGCATATGATCACTAGGCTGCCTCTTTCTGTTTTATCAATCCTCAAGAGGAGGAGGAAAAAAGAGGCAGAATATTAGCTCTCTCAGTAAAATGAACCATCAGCATCTTACCTCTGCTACCAAAAGAATGCCATATTGTATGAACCGTTCGATTGCTTCATGGCACACTTGACATAACAGCTGGCAGGGCTGAACAGAAGAACAAGTCAGGTGAAGCCCTTAAAGGCAGCACTTCCATCATATCCTTTCCCACCTCCCACCCCCACAAGCATATCCCATCCATTAACTGCAGCGTTGCAAATTGATGCTTGCTTGTGGAGAGCAGGACTTGCTCCCAGGTGACTCTTCTAGAAGAGTGCTCTTTCTCCCCCTCTCCTCCAGGCTCTCCAAGTACCCCAAATGATTAAGAGATGTGTGTGGTGGCAAGGGGAAGCTAGTAAAAAGAAAATAAAAGTGTGGCTCACATTGGTTGATGTATTTACAAGGATTGCTCTTAAGGACTAGTGTCTTCATATGTCATGAAATCAAGGGCAATGCAATTGTTTCAGTTCTGCTGTATTTAAAAGCAGACATCATGGGGCCAAGCAACTGGGGAATGGGAAGATGGGTAGAAAACAAACTGGAAAGCGTCATGTAGGATAACTAGGACAAAAACCTAAAATGTTTTGGGAAAACGGGGAGAGGGGAGGGAAGAGAACAAAAATCTACAGTATTTGTATTTCTGGAAGGTTATACTATAACATAGCCACAAAACAATAGGGATGGTGTCCAATGGTGGCTTCACCTTTGTAGAAAGTACTTTATGCTCACGCAAGAAAGGGCACCCATATTTTTGGCAATCTTTCCTGTTATTTATTTTGGCAATCTTTTCTGTTATTTATTTCAACCATTTCAACGCCATAGTCTCTAAGCAGTGCACAATAAGGTAAAAAATATATACAATAAAGATAAAAAAGTGAAAAACGAACCATAAAATCTGAAAAATAACCAATAAAAAAAGGACTTCACTCAGCTGGGAGGTGGTTCCACAGAACTGTGCCCACAATGCTGACTGCATGGTTCCTGGTGGATCCAGTCTAAGCCATAGGGACTACTAACAGTGACTCCCCTGAAGACCTCAGTGATTGGGCAAGAATATATCCTTAAGATATCTGGGACCCAAGTTGTTAAGGATGTTGCAAATTAATTCAAGAACCTTGAACCTGGTCTGTAACATGCAAACAAGTACAAGCTTTTAAGCTCCGGAGTTATTTGCTGGTGTCAGTGTACACTCCAAGAGTATAGCTGCATTTTTTTACATCAGCTGGAGCTTCCAGACCAGGCCCAAGGGTATCCCCACAAAAAGCAAATCCCAATAATTAAGTCTTGAAATTATCAAAGGATGAATTACTGGTCCAATAATGCCTGTAGTTGTACCAGTAAAAGGCACTTGTAGCCACTGAGGCTATCTGAGTTTCTTGTAACTAAGATGAATCTAGGAGTACCCCCAAACTTTGAAACTGTTCTTACAGAGGGTAAGTAAATCTGTCCAGTGCAGACCACCCACCCAGTGTGTTGTATCACTGCAAGGGTCTTGTCTGCAACATCAGGCTATATAGGCTATGTGTACAAAGGCACTGCATTGGTCACCTTGACTGGAATTGGAACCACGTCAATATCCAAGGCACTATGGAGCTGAGCAACTTTATCCTCAAAGAGTTACACAAATTGCTCACAGCATTCTGCTTTGTGCTCCAGAGGTTCATCAACCATTTCTGGTATGACCAGCCCCTAGACCACCCAAAACAACTCCTCTGGATGAAGACATAATAGATGTAGCAAAGTAGTTATGCTACACTGCCTTCACTGCCACCTAGTAGGTGTTTGGTCAGCTTCGGAGCAGGTTTTCTGTCACTAGAACTCTATAAGTCTCACAGCTACTTAGTAAACCAAGGAGCAGTGTAAGCTCTGCAGCTCTGGAGAAGACTTTCAAGAGCAATAGCCTTCCTCATATTGCCATTCTGCACCAAGCACAGGGCCTCAAAAGCCTCACCATTATTACCTGGAAAATGCCTAGAGCAGTCAGGAATCTTCCAGATTCCACTAGTTGTCCCGTCCCCCAAAATAGCTTCTCTAGAAAGTTAGAGGACCTTTTGGAATACAATAGGATTCACTACTAGGCAAAAAGCCATGCAGTTTAAGAACGTACCTATAGCCCACAGATATTTCTATCAAACTTTAAAAAGCACGGAAATTGGGCAGCTATAGTGAATGCACCAGGGGAGCAGGAGACCTGACCTCCTCTCTGATATATTGTAAAGATGCCGCAGGCTCATTGTCATTGCTAGATGTTTCTGCAATCTATATGTAAAATACATCCTTCACTTATTTGAAATAAAATGCATTATGAACCTGGACCCTGATGTGTCAGTCTGTCTGATATCATCAAAATCAAATCTATCCATATTGCACTTTGTGATTTGACATGTACTGTGCCAGCTTCCTCAGCTAAAGCACCCCAAAATAAGCAGCTAAAGAATTTTTGTACCCATCTACACACCAAATCATATAAAAGGAGACTGAACAATAATAAGCTGTTATCATGCCTCCCATTCTGACACAGTCTCTACTTCTGAGTGCTCATTGCTCATTTCCTTCCAAAATCTGGCACAAGTATATTATTCATGAAATGCACAAGTCACCTATTTTTCCATACTGGACTTCCCAGTTTCTCCTATTCTATGTCTTCAGCTTTAATGTTTCACCTATCACATGATATGTACTTGGAAAACATCTTAAGCCCCAGTTAACAAGAATTTTCAGAGTTTTTCTTGCCTCCTATTCTTGTGTGTAGCACATGTCAAACTTCCCTTCCTTACAATCACCAGCCTCATATTTTTTTCTCTCCTTAATTTCCCCTTTAGTTTTTAAGAGTGTTAAGAATTCAAATATACCTCAATTTGCTCTTCAACACCAACACAATATAAAAGATACAGTTAGTTTTTCCCAACCTTTGGATCCCCAAATGTTGCTGGACTACAGTTCCCATCATTCCTGACCATTGGCCATGCTGGCTGGGGCTGGTGGGAGTTGTAACCCAACAACATCTGGGGACCCAAAGATTGGGAAAGATTGTGATACATGATAGCAGCAAGAAAGCATACACACCAAACCTACCAGTGAAATAGTGCCTTCATTGGAAAGCAAATAACACAAGCTAGCAGCTTTGCGGACCAATTGTTCCTGACTAATCATGTTAGGTGGGATTCCATTAATGCCATTTCTATGCCTTTTATTCTGTATGGCATGAAGACTGCAAGCTGAAGCGAAAAAGAACACAAAAATAGTTGTCTTCATATACCTTTTTCAAAAATGAACTAGAGTTCTTAAAAATTAATAGTACATCAATTGTCCATCACAACTGAGAGGTGGAAGTTGATTAATTAACAAATAAATCCATCCGCAATGTGTTAAAAATCAAGCAATTCTTGCAAAGTAACTGAAATTTATCAGACCCTCCAACAGTAAAATTAAGTTGCAATAGATTTTGAAATTAGAACACTGTGCAGAAAATGGAAGCAGATCAGCAAGAAGAAAGCCATGCTGCGCAGTATGCACTGCCTTGTGAAGACCCTACAGTACCTTTCAAATAACAGAGCAATAATCCTTGTAACAACAATCACTACAGTATATGTAATGTTGGCATTGCTCAATAAGGTTAGTGCACAATTCACCATTTGTTTGTCCAGCTTTTGAACATACCAATTATGGCCTCTTTGAAAAAGACATGTAGTACTCCATTGCTGTAGAAGCTGAGTTCAAAGACAGTGGGAATGGATGTGCTCGGTGTGATGAAGAACTCGTTATTCCGGCTGGTGTTTGTGATAGTTATACAGTTTCCCAATAAATGGATGGCATGCATGACAACATCTTCGGAATTCCCTGAAAATCCCAAATCATAGTCCCGAGCCAAAACCTCCTCCTTCATGGAAAAAAAATCTTCCACCAACTTTGAAAGATCTATTCCCTGGAGAAAAACAACAGTAAGATTTAAGACCATACATCTTTTTATAAAACTCATTTTAAAATCAGGAAAACCCCATTATCTAAATCTTGAGTTTTCAAAACCTGCATATCTGAATTACCAAATGGTTCCAACTGTCCTGACCTTTTGAGATGTCTCCAAACTCTTTTCAGTTAAGTTAGGTTGGGCTGTTGCACTCTTGTGTATTGACAGTGCCCACAGAAAAATCATATATATATATTAAGACTCCTTAGAGTAATTCCCAGGAAACACTGCAGCATTAGGCCATAAGGGAACAATCTAGACAGATTATGTTGCACCACTGAATCCACCTTTCAAATTCTTAAGAACTACTGCACTGAATCAACTGAATCAACTACTGCACTGAATAAATCATGAACAACTTTTACTTATTGCATACTGGCCTCCACAAGAGCAATACAGTAGTTGCTTGCTGCACCATAAAAGTATGAGCCACATAATGTTATGAATGTCGTTTTCAAATGCTGGTAAGATGGCCTTTTGTGAAGTCCAAAAGGATCCAAACAGCATTTACTCCTATGGAAATTGCTTCTTACCATCGGTTCACCTAAACACTCAGTTATTGGGCCTGAACATGCACTGCATTCTCCCTCACAGTGTTTAAGGAAATGAAGGAAGAGCAGCTTAAAGGGAATGTTGCACTATGCAAGATAGCAGGACAAGAAGGCCAGATTAAAATCTTAAAACCTTGGTTCCATAGAAACTACTGCTATGGTGACACAAGAGGCTTGTTTAGATATGTCTGAAAAACCCATATCCAAAAAATGTTCTTGATATATCAAAGTGAAAAGAGGATAATGTATGTCACATGATTAGTTCCCTCTATTAACAACAAAAAATGTTTGTTCGAACCAGGCCAAAAGTATTCCTGTTTTCCCATAAACAAAGGAAACCAGAGTAACACAAAAAAAGCCTGAGTCCTGTTCAGGTATCCGCCTGAACCTTTAAGAGCTAAAACTATGGACAGGGGTGCAATGCACATGAAAGCCCCTCCAACTTCCCTGGGCATGCAGGCTCCTCTACAGAACTTTGCATGTTTATTGTGAAGGTCTACAGATTTCTGATCGCCCTCTGTTGAACACTTTATGCAGACATTTGAAACTTTCTCCATACCTTTCTGCTAACCCTGAAGTTTCTAACCCCATGAAGATCTAAAGAGGAGCCTGTGCATATTGTGGGGGAGCTTGGATGCAAATCCCCAACTAACTGTACATTATTTTAGCTCTCAGGCAAATGCCTGAATAGGGCTTTATTCTCACTATAATGTAGCTTTACTGCTTCTATATCGATATTGTGTCAATTCTTATTTCCTGACTTTCATGCAGTATATATGTACTAGAACTGCTGGCATCCAGTAACTACTAGAACAAGTTCGATCTTCAACAGATAAACATGAACAAGTCAGAATGTTCAAACAACAGAATGGGATCAACAAGCTAATAGCTAGCCAGTTTACATGTGATTTGGGTACGTGATTCAACATCTCAAAACCAAGAAATGAATAGGGTACAACATAGATCACAAGAGTACACAATACACTAAGCATCACTGCCATTTTGAAAGCTTTCATCTCAGAGAAATTTTCATGAATGCAGAAGCTCAGCAGCCTTACCTGCCTGTGTCGGTAGAGCAGCAGACAGGCAACAATGTGTGTTGACATCACAGCACATGACTTGTTAGCAGCTAAAAGCAAACAAAATAAAATAAAGCTATGCCGGTGCTTTGTCATGCAACTGAAACACAAGACAACTGGAACAAAATGTTAGCTGCCAATGAACTATGAATATCATTTTATATTGAAAGACTTCACATTTTCAACAGCACAGTTCACAAGACTAAACCGTGGTCAGAAAGAAAGCAAACTTACGTCAACGGTGACTTAGCTGTTTTAGAGTCCATGTAGGAACATTTTCTTTGTCAAGGGCCACAATTGCTTGGGGCTAATCTGTTGGAGGCTGCACGATGGTGGTGGCCAGGGCCAGATCCCAAATTGGATATGAGCACCCCCTTTCTCTGTCACCCTCTTCTCTCCCCCACCTTCCTCCCTGTGGGCCAATCTCTGATGATCAGATTGCTCTTGTCAGGTCTGATATAATCACTTGCAGAAGGCTCCCCCACCCAATTTTCCCCTCCTCTCACTCTGTTCCAGATCTCCCTAATTTTCCCTTTCTGTCCTCCCTCTAGGCTCCCTCACCCTATATGAAATTAGGCTAAAGGCTGGGTCACAGGTTCACTAACCCTGTTACACACAACTGGCTCTACTAATGCCAAGATGTTTTCTTGGCAAGTGAAATAGCGCCTTTCCACACTGGTAAAAGCTTCACTGGGGGCACTTGTAGAAACTGCTATTTCAAATGCTCAGTCATCAGGCGGAACAACAATTAGGGTTTAAAAAAACTGGATTGGATCACTACAGAATTAATGTGAAAAACTTACTTAGTATTTTAAACTCACACATTTGGCTAACCAAGATGTTTTATGTTCCCTTTGTTTATATTTCAGGAATCTCTTTGTATAGTACAGTAAGTATACTTTACTTTGTATGAATACACTCCAATAAAAATGGTATCTTAAGTAGATAAATATCTCCATGATTGCTCTATTTACACATTGCCCATTCACAAGTAACTCAGATATGGTGTTCACACAACCAGGTATGTCACATTACCTATATTCAAAAACTGCAGATGCAAAACAGAGGACACTGAGCTTCTATAGCAAAAGGGAGACCACCAGGACATAAAAATACAATAAAGGCAGGCGAAAGTCTCACTAAGAGGTTCATTCAGAATGAGATCCTTCAAAACAAAGAAAGATAAAACATACTTTTTTCAAACAGGACTGTTGTGCCATATAAAAGTATAAGGGAGGCAGAGAATACTTACTGTACATTATGTGCTCTGCCAAGTTAGCTATTAACTGTCTCCTCGATGGCTCACAGGACAAATCCCTGGAATCAGGAAGTGCAGCTCCTGTACCTTCTTCTACCACATAATCAGGCCTGAACAAAGTAAACATATAAAGGTGATTTATGTAAGCCATTACTTAAAATTCTAATTTTAACTTTAAGCCATTGCTTAAAATTCTAAGATTATTACATCCCATTGAAGCAATGCACCAAAATATTTCAGCAATGACGTCTCCCTTTTTTTGGTGGTAGGCTACAATTCCCCATGTCATTCAACTGCTTGAGACCATGTCTGTAAGCTGCCTTGAAAGGAAACGGCTTAGAAAACCACACATAAGTTGCTTTGACCTCCAAGAAGTTTCGATATATAAAACCAAAACCACAGGATATGACCATTATTGTCTGCTGCTAGCTGTCTCCCAGTCATCACACACATATGGGCTTGGTGGATTCTCCCTACAACTGCTTGCATAATTAAGCCATAGCATCTTAGCCGAGAAACTCCCACACCAGCTCCAAGATTGTATCACAATGCAATGGCATCGTGACACAGTGTTAAGGCCATCCTTTGTATCCTAAAGTGCCAGTTCCGCATCAGAACTTATTTACACATATACTGTATTGATTATTCTATTTTTAAAACTTTTCTCTTATACCAGCAATTCCTCACAAACCTTTCAGCCTTTTAACAGGCAAAACATACTGCTGCAAGAAGTGTTGCAAAGCAAGAAGGAAGCTTTCCGCCCGTCAACTATGCTTATTATAAGCAAGTACTTCACAGGCATGAATTACTGAAGATTTATGTCTTGGAGTGGTCTCCAACAGAGTTGTCCCATTAGTACAAGGACTTACTCCTGTGCAACAGAACTGCCTCTCGTTTGTTTCCCTCAACTGCTTCAGAGAGTTGGAGGAGCCCCCCAGAACAAATGGGAGAGGAAGAGGAAGTGTGTAGGTGGAAGTCCTTGCACTAATGGGACAACTTTGTTGGCTACAACTCTAAGGCTACAGTCCTATACACACTTACCTAGAAATAAGCCCCATAGGACCTACTTCCAAGTAGACATTCTAGGATTGATACTGTAAGAAAGGAATTGTATGGTCATGGGAGATACCACATCCAGTGCCCTGTTGGCTAGGAGAGGCCAGAGCAGGTGGAGGTGGCTTTCTATGGTTTTTTCCCCCTTCTGCTTTTTTTTTGCTTTTTTTTTTAAATCCTTTCCATTACTCCAGTGGGAGGAACACATTAGCCCCAGGGTTGAGTCTTGGAGGGAAAAACCAGAGCTCTACCATCTCCCAAATGGTTTGTGCAGGCTGCCAATGACAAGGGGGCTGGTGATGCACTGAGGAGAAGCCAGTGCTAGAACTCTACAAAGGTGCTTCGGATACTAGGTGGGCAGTGAAGAGGGGACTGTGGTGGTGGTGGGGAACCAACCAAGATTTAATGAAATAAGCTATGGCTTTTCCGTTGTTTGTGAGACAGCTTGTGGTTTGTTTGTAGTAAGCCTTAGCATGACATGTGAATCAGACCACTAAATGTTGTAATGATTTGCTTAAATTCAACGACACAGTTCAGCAGAGCCTACAAGATAACTTTTCAAAAACTTATGATCAATTATTGGTAGTTTTAAACACAAGGTTCAGCTAAAATATACACTTGTTCATTACTGCTAAAAACTCCTCTATTCAGACCTACCTTGAAGGTAGTACAGCCGGTAAGAGAGTTTGCTCCAAAGAAAGAGGGATAGTCACAGGTTTCTGGCTTTGGCCATCTATATATTCCTGTAAATATACAAAGTTGTTCATATATTTCTTGCAGCAAAATGCAGCATTCAACAGCCATCTTACTCATCATTATATGTAGTCTTCAAAATTAGGAGAAAGAAAATTTTTCTAAGATGTTTAACTTTTGAATTGCATTTAGAATATTTCAGAAGCTAAAACATTAATGTAGCATACTTCTTAGGTGCTTTCTGATGTGGGAGGTTCCAAGCATTACCCAATCAGCACTGTTCCACTGTAAGCCACAACAGAACTGAAATTGACTTTTTACACACTTTTTGAGACATAATGATTTTTGGTGTGTACACGCAGCTAGTGTTCCATCTACACTAATAAGTATGAACGCAAAAAGGAATGGGAAAGCAACAATTCACCTGAGTAACTATTTAATTATTTTTAACTCTTTTAAAAATCAGTTTAATTTGTACTAAAGCATTATGAGATTACTCTGACAATTTTTTTAAAAGTTTTAAAATCTTAGAAAGTGAGAGTTAATCTGTAGATAGATAAAAAATAAAGTGCTAAAGTGATGGCCATGAGAAAGACTTTAAAAAAAAACTTTAGTGCTCTTTAAGCACTATTGTGTGAATATTCTGAACTGTTTTAAATGTAGTCAAAACCATTATAGTGCTAATTCTTTATTATTTATGTTTAATTGTGTTATTTAAATGTGAATATTAATAGAAAAAGGAGTATTCCTTGGTTTTGAATGTATATTTGTATTGTATTTCTTATGCTGATGCTTCTATTGGAGATTTCTGCTGAAACATAAGAGGTATATAAACCAAATAAATACAATATATAAATGAATTAAAAGACTGATTAGAAACAACAACATGATAAAATGACAACCTCTCTAAAGGTAATTATGAAGGTGTGCCAAATGATGGTTAGGTTTGCCTCCCTAGTAAACCATTGCACACATCAAAACCACACCTCTTTAAAAAGATGAAAGAACAGTACTGTGGTAATCTACGTCTGTCACAACACTACAATTCTATTCTTTAAAGAATGGTTGTGTTACTAGTTATGTAAAAAAAACTTTTAACAAAATGCCTCTATTATTGCCGTCTTTACTAACTAGCCTGTTTAGATTTGTTCTCACAACACTGTAGTTCTTATACCATGAAGATACACATTCAAGACAATTTATTGTATTTTTAAAAAGAGTCTCCATAACTTTACCTAAGTTTATTCTCCACAAATTAGAACTTTTTCTAAGGTTGGACATTTGAAATACTGTCTGATCATATTGTCAAATAATGGTCAAGTATTTTTAAAGCATTAACCTTTATTATAAATACACACACTTTAATCATCAACAGGTTTTAAACTTATCCTAATTACAAAACCAAATCAGTTAACCATTACTGTGAAAAAGTGACATTAACTTTTGAGAAGTTAAACAGTTTCTGGACCTGAGTCCAATCTGTCACAGGATATTTGCAGAGTCAACAAACAAGGGGGCATAAGCAGTCTTAGGTAGAGAGCATTGACACAGATGACCGTGTGGGTTCCTGTTTCTGTTCAAAGATGCCTGCTATTATAGCAGGTATTTAGCAGGAAAAGTTTTGTCCTCAACTACCGTAGTATAACAAGGGGGAAAGCAGCCACTATAATTCAGGTATCAAACAGCCACCAAGACAGTGGCATTCTTGGCTTCATGGAGCCATTCATTTGACCTCAGTCAAAGAGACAGTAAACTAACTGGTCTGTATTTAAACAGTCAATTCATTGATATGCCAACCATAACCTCATTGCAAAATATATTAAACTAGCCAAGTATGAAAACCAAAATATAGAACTGAGAGAGTAACAAGTGATCAAGAGAAACAGGTCTAAGATTCTGGGCCTGGGACAGCTGTGAGAAGAGGTTCCAGACTACAGGCAGTTTAAAGGTTTTACAGACTACTCTGAAAGGCAAAAAAAACTACAAAAAAGGGGGCAATAAGTAGATAAGTGGATCTGATATGGACTAATAGTTTAGAAGATCTATCATCTGCACACACATCCTAAATCTGTTCCGGGGACTCCCCAAACCCTCCAGAGCAGATTTGGGGTGTGCAGGCAGACAAGAGGGAGATGAAGTTCTGTTGCATAACTAGAAATCATTGTGCTAGCAAAACTACTTGGTTAGATATCATCCATTATATTTGACTACACACAGATTGAAACATATTTATAGTTTCTGGAGGTGTGGATAAAGCCAATTTTCTGCATATACTTTGGAGCTGTGACAAAATTAAGACTTTATAGAGTCTGAAACACAGAATAAATTATACAGGTATAAGAATACTTTTGTATACTTTATAAGAATTTTTTTAAAAAAAAATGAAGATATGTAACTGGTAATTAATATTTCACGTTGTAAGATCTTGCCATTTCAGTGAAATTGACTTAGATATACTCATCAAAAAGAAAAATCCTAAAGCTCTTCCTGTGAAAATGATAGGAGGTACTGCCTCTGTGTCGCAGAGTGGTAAGTAGCGGTAACGCAGCCGAAGCTCTGCTCTCAGCCGGAGTTCGATTCCAACGAAAGGAGGAAGTCGAATCTCTGGTAAAAGGGGTCGAGGTCCACTCAGCCTTCCATCCATCCGTGGTCGGTAAAATCAGTACCCGGCATACGCTGGGGGGTAAAGAAAGACCAGGGAAGGAACTGGCAAACCCACCCCATATATACGGTCTGCCTTGTAAACATCGCAAGACGTCACCCTAAGAGTTGGAAACGACTCACACTGTAAGTGCGGGGACACCTTTACTTTTACTGCAATTAAGGCAATATATACTTATTTTGAATTTCTGGAGACCAAAGGAAATTATGTTCTATTGGCTTGTTAAATTATGCATAGAAAACTAGCTGCTGGGAACTAAAATGAAGCCACCATAATTAGAAGTGTCCTATGTATGTCCTATGTATGAGCTGAAACCATACTAGGCAGCAACATTTTTCTTAGCTCATAATACATTCCTTAGAGATTACACATTCCTAAGAGATCTGACATGTAGCAAAGGTAGAAGGTGGCCAAACTAACATCCTGCTGATTTTCACTTAGGAATGCTAATGTGGTTATTACTAGCCCCTTGGAAATCTAATCCACCATTACTTCTGAACAATTCCACAATGCACACAAAATTAGTTTATAGTGAGAAGTGGAGAAATAAGACCAACAGCTACTGTGCAATTCCCTAGGAATCTCGTTTGCAAACCAACCATTAACACAACACTAGAAATGCAGAGATGGTAATACTACCAGCCTCTCTGTTGACATCTTCTCTAGGAACCATTAGAGTTAGTACATCTTAAGTGCTGTAAACTTTCAGTCATAAGTAGATCTTGTTTTAACTGTAGAAACAGCTTTATTGTTATTAATAGCTTCCAGAGCTACGATGCATGTCAGAAACTAGGAGGGTAAAGGCATCCAATGCAAACTATTCTATTTTAGAACCTGTGCATGCATCCTTTTCTTAACCTCCTCTCTTTCATATATACAGTGCTTTTTTGTGACAATACTTACCAGTGTGGAGTACTGGAATCTCTTTTTTTGCTGTCTATGGCAACTATTTTGTCCTGGCACCCATGGCACTTTTATCAGGATATCAGCACCAGCACCTCATTTTTTACCAAAAAAGTACTGCACATATATGCATACATACATCCCACTCTCCCTCAAGCATGACAAAATTTCAAGTGAGGGACAGAAATGAGCTCTCCTGTGCTCCTATGTCAGAAGGAAAGACATAAAATATTCTGACATCAGGAGGAAAGTGATATTTTCCCTTTCCCACACACATCCCACCTTAACAGAGCCTGCGGGTCAGTAAAACTGCTCTGTCGAAACAACTTTATGGTCAAAGATCAGAGCACAAAGAAAACAGAATGAAGAAAAAAGGGGTGGGTCAAGGAAAGCTGTGGAATAACTAAGTAATCCACAAGGCATGCAAGAAAACAGGGCAAGCATCACTAGAATCCCACAGTTAAGAGACCACTGGGCAAGGCTGACTAAGCCTGAATGGAAATTCATATGAAGTCAATTTTTTCATCCTTATCTAGTGACATCGTCTTAAGAATTTTTTGCACCATAGGTGCAACTCTACAATACAAAATTATGTCCATATAATATGAACTTACTTTTAAAGAAAACGGTTGAGCAAAATCTACCCTAACACAGCCATAATTTTTCCGCAACATTCGAAAGACTCCTCTGGCTACACTCCAAAGACTTTCATTCTTCTTGGGCTTTCCCTGCAAAATATTGAAAAACATGTCTAACAGTTGCATCTAAAAGCTTCTTACAATTTTACAAATCTAAGCCACATAAGTATACTCAAAATAACTTTGGTCAAAAATTCAACCATCATAAAAAGGATACAGGATTTATGGTTGACTGCGCCATTTCCTCTTAGGCAGACATCCATTTGGATATTCAAAATGCTTGTTACGCCAAATAATTATTCAGATTTTGTTTTTCCTCATATCTTAACTTGCTACAAATAAGCATTTGCTCAGATAGGCATGCAATTTGTGTTTCCAAGCCACTATTTTATTGTCAAAGGACACACAATTTTATCACCCAAATGGTTATAACTAACAGTAAATCTGAATATCTGCTAAGCAAACAATAGCATTTCAAAACACTTTTACCAGCTGTTCACTGTTGTAGTGACCTTCAATGATTCTATCATAGGATATTCCCACGGGGATAATAAGTATGTCCAGAGTAGCATTTGAATACAGAGCGTCCACTACTACTGATAAGAGGCCTGCCCTTGCACAGGATGTCTTTCCGCTCCGGGAGCGTGTGCCCTCCAGGAATATCTCTAAGAACTGCTGCTGTCGAAGCAACTCTTGGATATGCTGAAAGAGAATGACCAACAGAATTAGACAGAAGCTCTTTGAATGGTTTCACATAAGTAATAAAACAATTGGGGACCTGCAACAATATTTGGCAGTGTATCCCCTGCCCTTAACAAGAGTGCTCGTATTCAGCACTCCAGTCTGAAACAGGAACCTTGCAGTGCTGTCCAGGGTTCACAAGGGAGAGGGGGAAGAAGAGAAGCACATCTTTCCAGCCTCCTGAAACCTTCTCTACTGGGCTCAGGCTCCAGGCTGGCAGCCAGTTCTGAACCCAAGTGCTTTGTTACTTGGAGGTGGAGAGGATTTCTGGAGAACAGGAATGGAAAAACTACTGCAAGTTGTGAACAGCTCAAGCCAAGGTAGTTTCTTCCTCTGCTATTTTTTAAATTGCTATTTTCCCAGATGACACTGGCATCATTCTGTGGCTCAATAGCTGTCAGAGTTCTACTGGTTCTCAAAGTCAATGAGTACAGGTCTGTGTCAGGCCATGTTTGTAAAACATCTATATTATTTTTATTTTACAAAATAATATACTTTTGCATACTTGGGGGATCTCCCAAATATGCAGAAATTGCTTCCTTTTGAAATAAAAAGGTAGGGGTATAAGCCCTTTTTCATAGAATCATCCAAACTCACTACCAGATTTTTAATCATTTTCCTTAGAAGTCTTGTTGTTTCCAGGGAATGAAGAAAGAGTATAAACTAAACACCCTTTAAACCTGGAGAACCTACATAGGATTTCTAGTACAGTAGATGGCAACAAGCCCAGGACTGCACAAAATAATTCTAGTCCATATGCTCTGATCTCATTAGTTTCATTGGAATTACACAAAAACCTAGACGGATAACTAATACTGCAAGGTGATAGGTGTCCTTGACATTTGCTGAAAGCAATACCAAGTAAGGGTATTCAAATGTGCAAGACTGTTTTAATATCTGAGGTACAGAGTTTTTGCAGGAGATCCATACGTCACACAAAAGTACTACCAAAGTCATCACAAATTTCTGTAAAACTTGTCTGCTTTGTATTTTTTCTGTTATTTTCTGTGCTGTTAACTGTTTAGCTGTTTATATTGTATTTTGTTCATCACCTTGAGACATCATTGTGGAGGGAATTAAACAAAAAACAACCACAACAACATAGTAGTTCCCTATCTTTTTTCTCTTAGCAGGGGGATGCCCCACTGCCATGTACTGCAGATATAAG
The DNA here is from genome assembly GCF_030035675.1 of Rhineura floridana. Classification (NCBI taxonomy): domain Eukaryota; kingdom Metazoa; phylum Chordata; class Lepidosauria; order Squamata; family Rhineuridae; genus Rhineura; species Rhineura floridana. The sequence continues at coordinate 75,861,725 of NC_084486.1, read as the reverse complement.
AATGTTCTCCAAATAATATTGGAACTTGCAGCCTTTCAGATGGAGCACAACTCTCATCATCCCTAACTTTTGCCCATGCTAGCTGGGGCTGATGGGAGTTAGACACCAACAACATCTGGAGGGCCAGAGGTTCCCCATCTCTGATCTATCGTATCTTACACTGCACATGTTTACTCTTCAGGAAAACTATATTTCTAGTTATTAAGGTGCTTCAAATACTACTGTTTTTTGCAATTTAATCTTTGAACCTAACTGCAGACCTGCACATCTCACAATGAAACCTGATTATATTATTACAGTAGGGCCCCGCTTTGTAGGGCCCCGCTTTACAGCGCTTCACTTTACAGCAATTCACTAATGCTTCCAATTAGGGAAAGCCCCCGCATTAAGGTGCTTGTTCCGCTTTTACGGCGGTTTTTTTCCATCGCACACCATTCTGATGTCATTTTCGCACGATGCACCCCATTATCATCAATGGGTTCTGCTTTACGGCAATTTCCGCTTTACGGCAACAGTCCGGAACGGAACCTGCCGTATAAGCAGGGCCCACCTGTATTGATTTATATATCACTTGCATGCCATAATGGCTTATAAGCCATTTACAAACATAAAATCAATCATAAAATTAATACATAATTAAAAACACACAATAGAACAATACCATCAAAACATGAAAAACATATATAACAAGCCTATTAAAAAGCATAACAAACAGTTAAAAAGCCATTAAAGTAGTTGGATTAAGAAGTTCATGTTCAAGGGAATTCTTGCCTAAACAGATGGGTCCTTCAAGAGCCAGCAAAATGCCAATATTGCTGGTGCCTCTTGTATTTCTGTAGGGAGGACATTCCACAACAGCGAAAAAGCCCGCCTCTGTGTTATGACAAGCTGAATCATCAGACTACAGAAGAACTAGCCAGGTTCCATTTGCTGATCTTAATGCCTTTGCTAGTCAGGGAAGGGGAAATGGTTTTTCAGACAAGCTGGTCAACAGAGTCATTTAGGGCTTTATAAGTAAGTAGCAGGACCTTAAAACTGATATGACGCCCTATCTTTTCAAATAATTTGCAAAGATAAGCCTTGAGTTAAGAAATAGATACATACCACATGTAGCAAGGTTCTGTACAAAATATCTTTACGGCCATCAGGCCTTTCATCCAACTTTCTCCGTATAAAAAAACCTCCAAGCTTGTGGATCAAAGTGCTACAGATAAAGAAATATTCATTTTAAGTAAAAGACCAACATGCATTTATGCCAGGCTGTAGGGAACTGGATGCAGTGAATCTCCAGCTGAGCCAGTTGGGTCCTGGCTCAGTCAGGCTATGCCAGCATAACTTGCTCAGCTGGGACCCAGCCAGCGCAGTCAAGACTAGTACAAGTGAAGCCAGTGTAAGGCCTGAAAAAGGGTATGTCAGGAGAGGACACAAGGCGAGGGGACTTAAGCCACATCCAACTCATGTTCAGAGTGCTCCTGCAGGTCCCAATTCAGGCAAAAGTTACACCCGGAAAAAGGTCAGTCTAAGAAAACAATTGTAATAGAAGTCAATGGAGACTACTTACTCCCCTCTAAGGGGATTTAGGAGAGCAGGCTTTTACTTTCAGTCCTGCGCACAGCTCCTGGCTGAGCCAGCATTTAGCCAACCGAGAGGCTCTTGAATGAAACTGGATATGGTAGAACTTTATGCCGGCTTCTCTTGCTCCAGCACAACTTATGCCAGCTTCCCCTGAGTTAGATTGCTCTGTAAAAATGTAACATTAACACAGGCTGCATGTCCACACTGTGATACAACCACATAACTGAATTGTTTCTTCTGCATGAGAAGGCTGCAAATTAAATTCTGTTACACACCACTGGTAAGTGTTGGTTGACCATATAAACACAAACTCTGTGATGCACACACATTATGACCGATAAAGTTTGTAAAAATCATTTTATGATGGCTCCCAATCTATCAGTTTATTCAATACAGTTTAGGTTTTGCTCCAAATGTTTTTAAACAATTTTACTTTCAGAAGAGTTTAAAAATTATTTTTTATAATACTTGCTCTTCAAGGTTAAGTTAAGTTTTGACACCACAATATCATTATTAAAACTGCCTTGTACTAGAGATCTGCACCAATTCAGCTGGACAAGAGTTATTTGCCCTGTGGAGTGGTCATTATTAAAAACACAAGAATATTGTGAGTGCAAGATTTCAACATTATATATAAACATAAGTAAGTCTGGAGGTCACCTTATGCCTTTAGAATATAGACAGGTAAACATTTAAATAAATAACAGACCCTAACCCAATCTCAAGTAGCCACCCACCATTCATTCCCCCTTAACCTTGCTTAACTGAAGGCGTAACTCAGAGAAATCTTAATAATCTAATACATAATGATTAAAAAAACTTAACATTTTTTACAAGCCTCAAGGAAACCGCCATTTTCATCACTAAACAGGCTAATAAGATATTCCTTTACCATCTATATTTTTAAAATTAAATGTGTTCTAACCACTAGGTTATATTTCTTAAAAAGCAATACCTCAACCATACAGATGTGAAACTGTATCTACACTCCACTGACTGAACTACATGGGTGCATGAGCAGGCACATGTATACACATGTAAGTTGTTTGCTTGCAACTTACGTAACAGTCAGCCACTGATACAACATATACATTACCACGGAATAAAGTCTCTACATGAAACACTTTTTTATATGCTAATAATGATATTAGAATGCAAGAATAAGACTACAACTGGCATCTTAATCAGATTCATTTACCAGTATAAAACTGCTGCAACGGTTGCCCACCATGTATTAAAATGATATATTAACAGAACTATAGGGGCACTGTATGATTTCTTTGCTGGCATATGAAGTTTAGTTTACCTAGGATTTTGATACAATAATCAACAATCCTGACATCAGTAAAATGCAGGTATACACTAAATTGTTTTAGTGTTCATTGTTTTACATTGTTTTTAAAAGATGTGTTTTTAAATTTGTATATTTGTTTTAATGTTTTTAGTTACTGTAAACCGCCCAGAGAGCTTTGGCTATGGGGCAGTATATAAGTACAATAAATAAATAAATAAATAATAAAATTAATAAAGCATTACCTGAAAATGGGGATATTCAGATTGTTCCCTGCTGCAATATATGGCGCTTTGATGTTATGGCAGAAAAGAATGAACGTGAGAAGCAGGTAGTCAATATGAGATTTGTGAACAGGTAGAAAGATAAGAGGCAAATTTAACTGTATGAAGAAGAAAAAAGAAATTATACAAATATCCAAACATTTTATTTTTAAAACTGTATTTATTCATTTGATAAATAAACATGTTTTTCCATTATTTGCTAATTTTTTGACAAGTCATACAGGCTAGGTAAATCACTTTTTATTCTTCACTCAGTCATCTGAATTACCAACACAGGGGGCAGGAGGCGCAAAGCAGGAATGCCAACTTTCAACTACAAAGAACAGGCACTTGCTTTCTAAAAAGCTGTTGAATACCCAAAAGATAATTCTGGTTATGTACAAAGTCTGGTCTTCACCAATTAGAATCATACGTAAACCCCCTAAGTAATACTCCATAGTTGAGGGAAGCATTTTTAAAGCTGTTATCATCCTACAATTAATAGACAATAGTAAATTATGGATACCAAGTGGATGATTTTAATAAACAATTTCACAGCTCTACCAAACTGATTTCTTTCAAAACAAGCATAGTAAACTCAGATAATTAGATATCATTGGATATGGGCCATATTGACTCTTTTCAGACTGAACTCCCATTTGCTAAGATTGATTTATTCTGCAAAATTGTTAAAAGGGTCCTGTAAAGCCCCAAAAATACTAGAAATGGAAAAATGACACATCTAGCTTTCATATTTCTCCTAACTGAGATGGGCGTGGGGAGGAAATAAAATGATGTTGACCAGATCTCCCCAGCAAACTGTACTATTTGTAATAGGCAACCATCTTTTTATCTTTAATACAGACGCCATTCAAGTTATCTAGGTTATCATCAGTTGTGACACAACATTTTTTAAAACAGTTCAGTCTGACAAATAGTGTAAAGTCTAACACGTCAATGCCATTGAATACTAGATGGTTCCACACAAGTACTGACAAGCCTATTTCCTACTCAGGTTGAAAACCTGCATCTGGGATGTACCTCTTATGACTGTGAGTGGAGAAAATCATATGACATAACGCTTCTCCCGGCTACTACAATCAGCAACAACACCAACAGGAAACTAGGTGTCAGGAAGATAGTTTATGATAGAATAAGATAATTTTTTTTGAGTGAAAAACATTAAGTCATGAGATTCTATCAAGAGATGGTACAGCCAAGACATTGGGCTGTTTCCAAAGCTGCAACTCCACTGGCTCAGTGGACTTCCATGCGTACAACGGAACTTCATCTCCCATCCCCTCCAGACCCCTACACACCCTCAAAATCAACTCTGGAGAGTTGGGGCACATGGGGAGGAAGGAGAGGAAACAAAAGTCACATTGCCCCAGCTGGCACAGCACTGGATACAATCCATAGGTTTCAGTCCTTGATAATATGAATTATGATATGTCTCAGTTGTTCACGCTAAAAAAACCCTGATAAACTGCTATTTAGCTGAACTGTGGAAGGGGAGGGTTTCGCCAAAGGCCATTTTGATTTTGGAAGCTCCTTCTGCCAACATTTCTGCTCCTACTGCAATGAGTCATCTCTTGCTGCTGCTTATTCAGCCCTTGCTGAACTTAGCAATATAATCTGCTACAAATTTCATGCTGACTATGGCAATATGATTTGCAGTGTGCTATGTCCAATATATATATATATATATCTAGCATTGCACATTGCAATATATCTTTATATCTATATATCTAGCATTGCACATTGCATCAGGTATTTTATTACCTCAGTTGCTGCTTTCACCATCTCCAGTTGGCCTTTGTGAATCTGGATATTCCAGAAAAAGCTGTTAAATAATTTCAACAACACCCATCCTGTTAACCTAAAAGGGCAACAAACGTTGAGCCACCATATAATAAAATTCACGTTTTAGATGCAGTTTTCAGCAGAATGAACCAATATAACCTTACAGAAATATACACACAGACACATGCTGCCTGTAAACATACATTAGAGCAGAAACATAGAACATAAACAACTAAATCGGCAATAGTGTAAGGAAAGTATAACAAATTGCCTCAAAAATTCTGTACAAAACAAACTTTTTAAAAAGTCAGACAACAGTTGCCGCAGCCTTAGTAAATATGGCATGAGGTTTAAATCCAAGCTGAAAACACAGGAGGACTTTGGGATGATAACAAGAAACTCAATTATGACAAGAGATTCTATTGCTCCATTGAAATGTTCACTACTGCATTAGAATATGAAGCAATACGCATTCATATACAGTACCTATATTCTTCAAGGACAAATGCCAGTTTTTTGAGTTCAGCTTACACCACAGATGAGAGAAGCAGAAATCTGAGGCAACAGGCAACAGTTATCTGCATGTGAATGTAGACTACATTTCAGTACTCCCAGACTGAAAAAAAACCTAGCTTCCCAGAAGCTAGTTTCATTACCTGATTAAAGGAGGAGAGATATTTGCTACCATTTCTTGCACAATCTTTTTTGCTTGCTTCTTGACTTTGCTGATGATCCTGGGGTCTGGCTGACCAGAGCCGCCCAAAGCAGATATTTCTGAAGCCTCCTGTATAAGAGCATTCTGCACTCTAGATGTCACAAATAAAATAAGATGATTCTTAAGATAAGCTCTACATTTCACCTGCATTTGAGATATGCATTTTATAAAAAAAGTTACTGAAATGCAAAAAGAACATCCCTGTGCCATTAGCTGTAAACTGCAGAGGAACATCCTAGCACAATTATTTTTACCTATGAGTATTTTTTAAATTAAGGTTTCAATATGTTGTCACCTTTCAAGCACATAACCCCCCCATGCACAAGGTAAAATAAATCAGTATAACACCTTTATATTTTAATATAAATTTAATAAATAAATACATTTTAGAAGTGTTCCACATTTGAAGCACAGTAGCTAGTCACTGAAGAACAGCCTTCCCCAACCTGATACTTATAGTTGTCAAACTGTAAGTTCCATCATTTTTAAGTGCCTTTTACGGTTTTAAGGTTGTGCATAGTTTAATTGTATTTTAATTGTATGTTTTTCTATGTTTTTAACTACATGTTGTTCTATTTTTAAGCCGCCCTGAGTTCCAGTTTGGAAAAAGGGTGGGGTAAAAATAAAGTTTCAATTCAATTCAATCATTCCTGACTATTGGCCATAGTGACAGAGGCTGATGGGAGTTGTAGGTCACCAGGTTAGGGAAGGATGCCATAGAAAGTGTCAGTTCTATTATCTTTTCCTTAGAAAGTCAATAAATTACCATAATCTATATACTGGACCTTTCAAAACACACAAACACACACCCCTAATATTTTAATCTCTTACCTCTCACTGTTTAGCACATTTTCTGCCACATTGTTTCCAAACATACCCTTATGAACATCCCGTTCTTGGACAAAAAGAACATAACAGAGTTGTCTGGCAAGCCACCCTCTGTGTCTACAACAATACACAATAATTTAATGAAACATAAACATTAGAAATGTTGCATTCAATTTTGCCAGTCATGTCTATATGAGAACTGACGATGTCCTACAAAGGCAATTAAAATTAGGATGACAACTTTTAATTGGTAAATCAATCAAGGTTTAGTTGATTAAATAAGTAGGAGTCAATCCAAAAAGATAGATTTGAAATTGGGGAGGCTGAAAGCGAAAGGCAACACTTTTCTTTAGACTAATTTGGTTCTACTGTGTAAGTATCATAGAGTATAAAAAAGAAAATGTTAAAGCAATATTCCCTTTGAATGATGAATGCAAGCTTTTGCTTATTAAGCTGTTAAATTCTCTTACAATTTCCTTCAATATCCTTCAACACATTTGCCTATTCCTGTACGCTTGCACATTTTCCACAGATGCTTATGATTATGCCTTTACATATGAACCCCAAAGCCCTACATTCTACTAGCCAATTCAAGCAAACACAAATTCTCAACATAGACATCACTCCACTTTAACAAGAATCATGTACTCATGGAAATTAATATAATGGACCGTATTATGAAGTTTTGAGTTTTCTGGTTAAAACACGTTTTTCATGTGAACATCTCGGATTTCTTTCAGATTATGGGATGAATCCAGAGGAATGCTAGCAGAGTTCTGCTCATGCAGTGAATGTTATCGACTTCTCCTCCCTGCTACAGTCCCCACTGTGTCTCCCCAGATCTGCTTGGGAATAGTGTGAATAGGGGGGCTGCAGCAAAGGGTGAGGATTTAGGGAAGCCACATTGCATGAATGGAAGTGACTTTCCCCTCACGCAAGGCACTATGGGATCCAATTCTATATCCTTGAATCCAGGAGTGGGGAACCTATCGCCTCCAGATGTTGCTGGACTCCAGCTCTCTTCATTCCTGACCATTGGCCATGTTTACTGGGGCCAATGAGAGCTCAAGTCCAATAACATGCGCAGGCACACATGTTCCCACATTTAAGGCTCCTTTAAGAATGAAAACAAGAAGTTGGCCTAGAATCTAAACGACTTTTCGAAACACTGTTCTGCATTACCCACGAGCCTTGAATTTATGAAGAAAATTCTTAGAAATATCAAGAAGCTCTTCGCTTAAAATGTAGCTAATAGACAAATTGTTAAGCTTAATATACCCATGGTAAGACCTTAAACTGACAGAGACCCTTTTTTGCTGGAGTGGCATGCTGGCTAATATGCCTTGGTCAAGATCTGAAGAACTGCAAAAATCTATTCTGTATACTCAGAATGGCTTTAAATTTCTGTTTCTCAAACTGGAATCCTCTATGTCACATGTCAAGCCACTTTTAATGCTAAGAGAAGTTTCCAGTGATGTTTGTGACATGTCATGGGTGTCTGTCGTTCAGCAGGAAAGTGTTTTTTTAAAAAACAAAAACAAAAAACACCACTCTGCATTCCAATTTCACGATTGTCTTTGAATCACAACCCCGAATTCTACAGACTTAACGTATGAGATTCCTTTAACAAATTATTGTAAAAGCTGCCTGCTTTACAAGCATTCATTGATCGTACTTATCAGCTACCTTACCACATTTATGATGTTTGTACTTATGTATAACTGGGATCTATCCCATATCATAAGATCACAACGTGAAATTTATATCGGTGGCAGTATTTGAATGGCTGCCTACCAGGGGTGTAGTCATTCAGGAGACTGGTAGGTCATGGACCCATTATTTTTTTGGGAGCAGGGTCCCAGCCAGGTTCCTCTGTTTGAGCCAATCAGCATGAAAAGGGAGGGTGTTTGTCACTGAGAAGAGTCCTTGTCCTTTTGTGCTGATTGGAGCCAATCAGAGTGAAAAGAGGTGAGCCAGCCACTGAGAAGACTGGCTTCTAGGGAGGTCTGTTTCTGGTATGACCAGCCTCCAGACCACCCAAAACAACTCCTCTGGATGAAGACATAATAGATATAGCAAATTAGTTATGCTACACTGCCTTCACTGCCACTTGGTAGGCATAATGAACGAACCTAGTAGGTGTTTGGTCAGCTTCGGAGCAGGTGTTCTGGCACCAGCACTCCAGTAGCCTCACAGCTACTTAGTAAACCAAGGAGCAGTGTAGGCTCTGCAGCTCTGGAGAAGACTCTCAGGAGCAATAGCCTTCCTCATATTGCCATCCCGCACCAAGCATAGGGCCTCTAAAGACTCAACAACACTATTATTACCTGGAAAATGCCCTAGAGCAGTCAGGAATCTTCCAGATTCCACTAGTTGTCCCATCCCCCAGAAGAGCTTCTCTAGAAAGTTAGAGGACCTTTTGGAATACAATAGGATTCACTACTAGGCAAAAAGCCATGCAGTTTAAGAACATACCTATAGCCCACAGATATTTCTATCAAACTTTAAAAAGCAGGGAAATTGGATAACTCTAGTGAAGGCACCAGGGGAACAGGAGACCTGACCTCCTCTCTGAGATACTATACTGCCCTACACATTTGTCAAAATGCAAACACAATTTGGGTTGGTCTTTCATAGTCCAATCCACTTCCTGTGCAGCTTGGAAGAATTTGGTAATATGCGCCTCTGAGCTATAGGTATGTTCTTAAACTGCAAGGTTTTTCGCCTATTAGTGAATAGCTCTTTGTAATATCACTTAATCGAAGAGCAAAGGTTGCATTACAGCTGACTCTTAAACAAACATTTATAGTGCAATCCTGTACGTGCCTATTCAGGTCAACCTCATTAAGCTCAATGGGACAGTTATGCAAATAGGGCTGCAGCCTCAGAAGAATATGGCATCAGGTGTGGGGCTGGCAGGCATGGCTGGTCGGGGGGGGTAGAAACAACTTCACCAGGCAAATTAGGATCCCTGGCAGGCCTAATTTAACCCATAGATAGGAGATTCCCCATCCCTGGTTGAATGGGAATGAACAATGTGCACCAGCATAGCTTGTTTTAATCTATGCTTTAATGCGACAGGCAAACTGGGCCATTATGTTATGAACAGTAATATTAACTACACTAAAAAAAAAATGACTTACCGTGTGTGTGTTTCATTAATATAGATGACATTTCGAAGGCCCAAAGAAGGGATGCTAGCGTTAAAAAACTTGTCCTGAAAGTAAGAGAGAAACTTATCCGAAAATATGTCTTCCATTAACAATCATGGCTTACTAAGAACCACACAAAGTTTAGATTTTAAGCTGCCTTTCTTTAAGACAAAGACACCAAGAACAAACATACTATGAAGGGTAGAATATGAATTTAAACTGTGAGCGTATAGGGTTTTGAATATCATGACATGGAAATTATGTTTCAATTAGTTACCAAAATAATCCAATTTACCCAGCTTTGGGGAGTGCATACATAGCAACAGCGTCCCACAAATGGCCTATTCCTGCCCAGTAGAGTTTCTTTCCATTTCAAAGTCGCTGATCGGAAGACAGTAGGCCTAGAATTGCACTCTCCCTAGAAAATAATAATACACAGTACATGAAGATGGCACAAAAATAACATCCTTAAACTCCTTTCTCTGCATCCATATATACAGTGCCTTGCAAAAGTAATCAGACCCCTGACCTCATATTACTGAATTACAAGTGGTACATTGTAATTTCGTTCTGTATGATATTTTATTTTACAACACTGAAACTCAAAATCAATTATTGTAAGGTGACATTGGTTTTATGTTGGAAATGTTTTAAGAACTGAAACATAAAAACATAAAAAACAGAAACATGTTGCTTGCATAAGTATTCAACCCACACACATTAATATTTGGTAGAGCCACCTTTCGCTGCAATAACAGCTTTAAGTATTTTGGGGTAGGCATGAACCAGCTTTGCACACAGTGTCGGAGGGAAAGGTGATGATCTAGTCAAAGAAGATTGCCCAAGTTACATGATACAACAAAAAGATTGATCTTTTAAGTCACTGTGATCCAAGGCCAGAACGTCTGTGCCTATAAAATCCCCAAACTGCAAGCAGTATAGACACTTGAAAGATACCAAATGTCCTAACATTTTACAAGTCTATAGGTGCAACCTATTGCATGCACATTTAATAATAAGATGGAATTGCTTGATGGCAAGATGCTGCCCTAAGCTCCTTTTGGCAGGAAGGGCTTGATATAAATTTAAGAAATAAACAAAATTGGAAAACAAAATGTGAACTGTAGCAACCTAAGGTTGCTGCTAATTTTGTCCTTAAATATTTAATTTGAAAATACAGGCTACACATTTTTTTCCCTGATGGATTCTCAGGAAAAAAAGTTACAATACTGAGCAAGTTTTTTAAAATATATATAGTGTGATGAGGAAATGCACAAAATCCTGCGTAAACGTACACAAGAGGCCCATGGCCTTATCTCTGAAGGAACATGCATAGAACTGGCCTCTAAATACAGCAAGAATCACAAGCATTAGTGGAACACACGAGATTAGAGTTAATAAACAGCTCTATATCAGAACACACTGGGTCTAAATTAAAGATGTTAAGAAGGAAAAAAATTCAGTAAACCAAATACAAGGTAGGGCTTAACCAGAAAAAGAAAGTGATTATTCAACATAGGCAGGAATATCATTGACCCATTGACCATTAACATTGAATATTAATTCACCCGGATTTCTTAAAATAACCAAAATGAAGACCTTTTAATAATCCCCTTGTATACTGTGAACAATATCATGCATTCAACAGAGACTGTTTGCAACACTGAAATAAGTTCTAACTCTTCTTGCCATCCTCCCTCTCTTTTTTTGCTAGAAACATCTACGGCTATCAATACATTCCACTACTCCAGAAGTTTTCTCCCACAGTCCCTTGTATCATTTATGGCAGCCTGTTTTTCTTATCTAGAAACCTTAACCCAAACACGGCTGCTAAGGTAATCCTCTTTTCTCTGATCACTGACCATGTCTGCAAATCTTCATGAGTTACAGATTCAAGCTGCTCCTCATCCATGAATACTATGTAATCCTATTTTTCTAGCCCCGCAGTCCTCATCTCCTCCTCCTCTTCATGATTATCTTTATGCTCCACCCAGGCACATCCATTCACTGCTCCTCAGCCCTACTCCAAAACTATAATATACTTTTTCTTTTATGAATTTTAATCTGCATTAGACCATCCAGAAATATTTCTCCCTGTATACATGACATCTTCTTTAGAACATGAAGTAGTTGGCTATGATGTCAAACCATCTCTCTATATATTAATTCATTTTTAAACTCTCAGTTTTTCCTGTTTTGTACTGAACTGTTCATATAGAGAACCTTTTACATTTCAAGAGCCATAACAGAGATCAACAGGGGCAGAAAGTGTACTACTCTTCATCATAAATGTATTAAGGCTCATTCCTACTTTTCTGAAATAAGCTATGATTTCTTTCACACTTTGCACTGGAAAAACAATCTACACTTAAGCAAATAAGAAACTTGTGAAAAACTAAAAACTCTATTTTACGTACCCATTCTTCATTGGAGTGTTTACACCTAGTGACAATACATTCTGCTGAGGAAGATGAATAGGAAACATCTATTGCTCCAAGAGACAAAGCGGCATCATCCATGACACACAATTTAAATTCAGTATCATGAGCTAGAAATGAAAAGGAAGTTGGTATTTAAAGGAAGAGTCAGTCACAACTAACCATTCTTGCAGTACACCTGAAGAATCTTTACTATATGTGACAGTATGGTCTACTTTCTGAATACTCCTTGCTTGCTCCTCTTAGTTCAATGAAGCTACAATCCTATGCACACATTCTGGGATTCACTTCTAAGTCAACATTAGGTTCTGTGACACAATATAACTTCCTCTCTTTCAGTTAACATGTTCTCCTTTTGAAAGTCACATATAACCTTCATGTCTGCTCCATTCATATATGAAGAGGGGAGTGGAAATTACACAAGAGAAGTGAATATGGGTGAATAAAGCTGAAACATGCCCCCTTCTCTAATTTAGATCTCCATTGCCATACACAGTTTACACCCAGCCGGGATCCAACACAGGAAATAAACCAGGATGGGCAGAACAGTGTGTGCAGTGAGAGAAGGGTTCAGCTCCTTTAAAAAAACAGCCATCCTCATTATTCATATGCTAAAAGGGCAGATACATGAACAAGTGTGGCTCTCCCATCATGCGATGATAGTGGTGGTTTTAAGGGGGGGGTTATGAAGAGAGAAAGCCCAACAACTTGAGGTTTCCCCCCAAGACATATTGGTAAGATTTTTCAGGGACCTCAAAAATGCAGAGAAGAGATATAAACAGAGTACCAGTTTATTACAACTTTAGTATGGCAAAAGTACACTGATGGAGGCCTATTGAGATCTAGTTTGTGTAGAGAGAACATTTGGGTCCTAAATAAAAATGTGACTCAAAACTGCTCCAGCTTCTAGTAAACTAGAACATTAAGTGAAATTCTCAGCACTGCAGTACTCAAAAAGCATGCCATTTTAGTATGCCACCACTGAAATCTGTTTTCTTCTTCATATTGTTAAACATACACAATGTAATACACTATTCTGCAAAAACAAACTTTAAAAAAAATGCAATGCTTATGGGGATTGTGAACACCTGAACTACAAATTGAAGAAACTGGTGAACACAATGTTTCCAATTGTTTACTGAAGTAGAATGATCCAAGGGTATATAATTCCAATATGTTTGAATTTCAGTGTGGTTGAAAGTATGCTTTATAGTTAAGAATACTGACCAAATACAGTGCAATTCAAACCTTTGAAAGAAACAGTGAGTGTAACTCATTTTTTCCCAAACACACTCCAAAACTTGATTCTCAAAATCTGGGCATACAAATAGAGAGGACCTAATAGATCTTCCATCAATTTACCAAAGTAAAACAACAACAACAGATTTAAAGTTTATATTACCAAATCAGGATACAAGATTGAATCATCAAAAAGATTCAATTCTGTGTCTCCAAGCATTGCAGTAATGAAGTCTACATCACACATTTGCAGAGTTCCTCTGTGTCTACTCTAGACAACTAGCCATAGAATCAACATATTTATTCTACACATCCACTCTGCACAAAGTTTCCAAAGAATTCAAATAGAATTTTACTTCATATACAATGAAGTCTTTGGGTCTTTATCCAATTATATAATTCTGCAAATGAATTAGGTCATTTCTCTCTCTTTAGTTTATTTAAAATGGGTAATAATCAGAAAAGTGACAGCACAAGATCAAGTTACAAGCATTGAAACAGATACGCTAGAATCCAGCAACCACTATTATTAGGAGATTCCATGGTAATGAAGAGAGATCTAAAGCTATATTCCTATGTACATCTAGGACTCACTGATCTCACAGTGACTTACTCCCAAGTAAACAAGCATAGGAATTGAGTGCACATTCAATTTCAAATGACCTCTATAGAAAGAAAAGATTTCTCTTTCAGAACTTGCTCTCATAAATTATAGGCAGTTAAAACTTTAGCCTAATTTGAAACAGTGTAATGTAAAGATACACAGCAGGGTCAAAAGCTTGGCTATAAATAAAGTACAACTGCCAGACTTCAGTATCAGGTGTTGAATGTCGCTGTGTAGCAGAAACTGCCAAGGGATTTCACTCAAGCTATGTAGTCACCAGGGAAACTGCATGAATGTAAGCCAAGTTGGCAGGTTGATGGAAAGGACTTTCACACAGGGTTACTTAAGTACACCAATGGCGTACATCCTTAGGGTCAAAAGAAAAGAGGAGATGGAGAAGCAGTCCATGTTAAAAAGGAAGCTGGGTTTCCTTCCAGGATCTATTCTGAATCTTAGTCCACACTAGCTTGGTTCTCACAGCTGAAAGAATGCTTTAAGAGTTCCCATCCACTTCCATCTTCAAGACAAAAAGATCAACAGAAAAACACAGAGATGCAAGATGCGAAGTGGTCTCAACCTGCTAGGATTTTGCATGAACTTTTTATTTGCCAGCACTAGAAGCAAATGATATATTTTGTTAGAAGTCCCTTAATGATATCCTCCTAGTCTTCTTATGAGCTCAGCTAGGAGTACGGAAGAAATGTTTTGCAGCACCGCCATAAAGCTCTTTCCAGCACTCTCACTGCCCGGGCTTCCCAGGCATCTATCTATCTATTAAATGTATATCCCTCTCTTCCTCCCAGTAGGAGCCCAGGGCTCACACCTTCACAAATCCCTGCACCAACTCCCATGCAGTCCTCCCCGTGCTGAATCACTAGCATAGCTCCCAAGGGCCCAGGCTAGGCTCATGCTCGCCATCAGCTCCTTATTTCACTAAAATGTAGAGTTCCTTTGTCAAGTGAATAATATATCCAGGTGGGGCTGTTTTTCTTTTATTGTCATAGTTATCATGGCCCTGCAATGCACAGAGCACAGGATGACAGGACGTGCTGCTGGTTTGTCACTTTCTGCGAGGTCTTGTCTTCAATCAGAAGCCACCGAAACCCCGAAATCGCCCAACCCCAACACGCGCGCACCAACCAACATCCCAGACCGCAGCCTTGCTCCAAGTCAGGCGCGCATCCTCCACTCTTTACCCTGCAGCGCCCTTCAACACTCCGCTCCCGGAACGGCAGGACTCCCGCCAAGGACAGACCCGTCCACACACCTTCCGGAGCCGTACCTGCAGGCGACGGCCCAATGCTTCTGAGCCGGCCGCGGAGCTGAGACTTGCCGGCAAGCAGGCTGAGTGACTGAACTTGCCCTCGCTCAAGCGGCACCAGCGGATGCTGACGCGATTTCCTGAGCGCCCGTCGCCATGGAGCAGAGGACACGCCGTCCCTCCTCTCCTTGCCGGGACTAGCGTTAGAGACGGAAGGTGTGTCCGGCTGCTCCTGGCCGCCGTAAGCAGGCGTTGCTTTTTTTTTTTTTAGGCCTGTTATTTTTAGCGGAAATCGAGAGCTGTTGCTGGTAAGGACACCAGACGCTAAAGAGTAAATAGCAGTCTCTTCTATCCTGCAACAGAGACTGGGGGAAAAGTGGGGGCAACGATCTCCTCACCCCATAGCTTGGAAGCCCCTTTGGAAATTCCCCCTGCAGGCCCGCACCTGTGAGCGCTGTCTCTAGCAGAATGTAGCCAAGAGAAAGCCCAGGCTGCTAATCCTTCTGGCTCACCTTCTGTGGGCACCGAGACGAGGAAGACTGGGCCTGTGATGCTGCTTAGACATAAGCCACGAGCAGTAGCCACTGCCTCTTCACTAACCCCGCCTTCTCTGTCTCTTTAGGCCAGGGGTAGCCAACGTGGCGCCCTCCATATGTTGTTGAACTACAGCTCCCATCATCCCTGACCATTGGCCATACTGGCTGGGGCTGATGGAAGTTGAATTTGGAGAGCACCATATTGGCCATCTGCTATAGAGGTTTGGAAGGAGCAGCTCCCTCATCCTTTCATTCACCTTCTGTCTCCCTTCCACAGCGCAACTATGAGGCAGAAGTGATGGCTAACAGGACCCCCCACTTTGCTCTCCCTTCCTCAGAGGCTCTGGATGGACCTATTAGCCCCAATCTTTCCAGCTGCACTATATAAGGTGAGAGGATAGGCAAGCAGGCAGAGGCTCCCCAAAGGAGACAGCAGATGAGCAATCAGAGGCAGGGACAACTATCACTTGGCTCCATCCTTGCTGCTGAGGAAAAGAAATGCTAAGCTATTGTGTGAAGACTATGGCTGCTCCTAGCTGCAAGGAACAGCCATTGCCTTCAATCTCTCTCTCTCTGGCATAGCAGAAGAGTATTTTGTTTGCTGAGCTAAATCCCCAGCACTGTGGCCAAGGTCAGCATCATGTTTGAGTGGGCCTTTGCCACAGTGCCACCAGTGGTTCCCTGTCACCAATGTGGGTCACCAACACACATCAGGCACTCACTAGCATTGTTGCTGGCTACCAGGCACCACCACTTGGGAACCACTATCTTTGCATGTAACACCAAGGACCTACTTCATGTGCTTTGGTAGTTCTGTGATCATTTTCCCAGCATCTGTTGTTTTCTTTAAAAGCAACTCCAGAGTGCCCCTGGTAGGGTGCCCAGGGTCAGCCATGTTACTGAGGATGGAGGAAGTTTAGCCCCTTACTATTTCCCCCACTTAAACTTCTTCCCCAAGTCTGATATTAGCTACAGAGGGAACACAGATACAAGATGGCTGCCTGCCTTCCCCTGTCTCTGTCACTCTTAACATCTTGTGGGGGAGCAATTGGGATGGGCACGCTGGCAAGGGTAGCATTAAAAAACCCTCTTCCCCCAGCACCATGAACCCATATAAAAAGACTATGTAAAAGACATCAGGAGATCTGATCACATGTCTCTTCACATATACCTTACACCACGTGTCACCAACATGGTGGTCACAGATGCCACTTTGCCCACCAGTACCTCCTGTGGCACCCATGAAAAGTCACGGGAAATATCTTCCTGCTCAGTTCTTCTTTGCACTAGATCAGCTTCTCCTTCATTGATAACATCCTCACTCCATTCTGAGCAGAGGGGTATGCAAAGAGTCTCTGAGTGGGTGTGGTGGTGGCGATGTAAGTGCCTATTCCCATTGTTAGGAGACAATACCTGCACCATTTTGTGGTCCTGCCTCTTTTTCTGCTCCTTTAAATATAGACGGCTAATTTGTGTTGTGCTAAGCTCCACAGCAGCCATTTTGTGTCATGCAATGCCCTCGTAACAGCCATTTTGTAACTTGTATCCTGGTTATCGGGGGGATTAATATTGCCCTATTGTCATGGACAGATCATGCACTGGTGAGGTTTGGACCAGTTAGATGGGTCCACCCCAGAGACTGATGAAATTTGAGGGAATTTCTGAATTCTCTGGGGGATTTTCCAGGTAGCATGGCTGGTGCTCTTGACGAAGACCTAGTTTCACTGTGGAATGGTGATATGGAAAGGGCCGTAAATACAATCACTTCTAAGCATGCTTTCTGGCCAGGGGGAGTCTAGGAGGCTCCTTGGTTTACTGAGGAGCTCCAGGAGATGAAGCAGGCTGGATGTTGGCTAGAGCGCAGGTGACGCAAGTCACGTCATGAATCTGACCGGAGATACAAACAGATGGCATCAGTGGCAGCAAAGAGCACTTATCTTTCAGCCTCTGTTGCATCCTCAGTGAATTGCCCAGCAGAGCTGTTTAGAATGCCTCAGTGGCATGGAGTGGCTTCTACTAACTTCGGTTGGTAGCCCAACTACGTCCCTATCTGGACAGGGATAACCTGGCTTCAGTTGTCCACACTCTGGTAACCTCCAAATTAGATTACTGCAATGCACTCTACGTGGGGCTACCTTTGAAGACGGTTCGGCAACTGCAGCTTGTGCAAAATGCAGCGGCCAGATTGGTAACAGGGACTAGACGGTCCGAACATATAAAACCGATTCTGGCCCACTTGCATTGGCTGCCTGTATGTTTCCGAGCTCAATTCAAGGTGCTGGTTTTGACCTATAAAGCCTTACATGGCTTGGGACCACAATACCTGATGGAGCGCCTCTCCCGATACAAACCCACCCGTACACTACTTTCAAGATCAAAGGCCCTCCTCCGGGTGCCTACTCCAAGGGAAGCTCGGAGGGTGGCAACAAGGGAGAGGGCCTTCTCAGTGGTGGCCCCCAAAGTATGGAACAATGTTTGTGACGAGGTGCACCTGGCGCCAACACTGTTATCTTTTCGGCACCAGGTCAAGACTTTCCTCTTCTCCCAGGCATTTTAGCATGTGTTTTAAATTGTTTTTATATTGTTTTAAATTTTAAAATTGTGTTTTTAATTGTTTTTAAAATATGTGTTTTAAATTGTTTTTAAAATATGTGTTTTAAATTGTATATTTGTTTTAATGTTTTTGATTGCTGTAAACCGCCCAGAGAGCTTCGGCTATGGGGCGGTATACAAATGCAATAAATAAATAAATAAATAAATAATAAATAAACTGACTGGTCCAGACCAGTATGGCATCTTCAATGATAGACTGCTCAATTGCCTTTTGTAAGAGATTTGTGGATCACTCTGAGGGGAAAATTACTCAGATCTATGCTGATCCTGATGCTGTAATTGGTTCGGGCTTGTTGGAGGTCCCTGGAGCACCAGTGAATTACAGGTTGTGGGATCGGTTTCAGTTGTCACAGCCTGAGGATGTGGACAAGACTCTTGCAGCAGTGGGGCCAACTACATGCCCTCTTGATCCCTGCCCATCATGGTTGGTAAAATCTAGTCGAAGTGGATTAACTGGATGGATCCAGGGAGTGGTCAGTGCCTCACTACGAGAGAGAATTATACCCTTTGCTGTGAAAAGGTAGTGGTGTGATTTCTCTTGAAGAGGTTCTTCCTGGATCCAGGGATTTTAGAAAACTACCGTCCAATCTCTAATATTCCCTTCCTGGACAAGGTGATTGAGAGGATAGTGGTCATACAGCTGCAGGCATGGCTGGAAGTAACAGGTTATCTAGATGGATTCCAGTCTGGTTTCCAACCCGGTTTCAGGACCAAAACAGTGGTCCTGATTTATGACCTTTATTAGGAGAGAGATGAGCAATGTGATCCTATTGGTCATCTTTGACCTCTCGGTGGCTTTTGACACCACTGACCATGGTGTCCTTCTGGAACAACTGAAGGTGGTGGGAACTGGAGACTTTTTTTTGCAGTGGCTCTGCTCCTACTTGCAGGGCCACTACCAGAAAGTAGTACTAGGAAATATTCCTTGGTTCCATGGCCCTTTGGCTGTGAGTCTCCTATACTATTTAACGTATATATGAAACCATTGGGAGCTGTCATACAGGGATTTGGAACATGATACCATCTGTATGATGATGACACACAGCTCTTTCTCTCCATTCCATCTGAATGCGCTGACATTGTCTTAATTTTTAACATTTTAAACTTTTAATGTGTTTTATATTGTTATACGTGTATTGTATTTTTGATGTTTCTTGTCTTGTGAACCGCCCAGAGAGCTTCAGCTATGGGGTGGTCTATAAGTTTAATGAAATAAAATAAAAATAATGAAATAAAAATCAGGAGAGGCCATGAAGGTGTTGAACAGGTGTCTGGATGTAGTGATGGGCTGGATTCCGGGCAGTAAACTAAAGCTGAATCCTGATAAGCTAAAAGTGCTGTGGGTGAGTGGTTCCCATCTCTGAAATGTAAATAGGTGTACAGCCTGTTCTGGGAGAGGTTGTACTTGCTCTGAAGGAACAGGTTCGTAGTCTGGAAGTACTCCTGGATTCCAGCTTTTCATTAGAGTCCTACGTGGTTTCTGTGGCTAGGAGTGCTTATGCCCAGCGGAAGCTCATTCACCAGGAACAGCCACTTCTGGACCAGAATAGTCTGGCCTCAGTTGTTCATGCTCTGGTGGCTTTTCAGTCTGGACTACTGTAGTGTGCTGTATGTGGGGCTGCCCTTGAAAATGGTCCAGAGGCTGCAACTGGTGTAGGATGTGGCTGGTAAGTGGGGTACTCTGCTGGGACCATGTGTCACCCATCCTGAAAGCACTGCATTGGCTGCCAGTGATCTACCAGGACCAATTAAAAGTGTTAGTACTAGCATATAAAGCCCTGAATTGCTTGGGACCTAAGTAACTAAAACAGTGCCTTCCCTAGTATCAACTATCTCAGACTCTACGATTGGCAAGTGAGGCCTCTTTGTGGTGCCACTACCAGGAGTTGCCAGGTTGGCACTGAGCCATGACAGGGTCTTTTCAGTGGTGCCTTCTCATTTGTGGAATGCCCTCCCCAGTGAGGTGCATCTGTCTTCATCATTATAGACTTTCAGGATGAAGTTGAAAACAAACCCAGGCATTTGATAGCTGAAGGGGACTGTTCCTGGCAACCTGGAGATCACTAGATGGAAGAACGTTGTTGAACTGCAACTGTTTGTGAATGTTTATAAACTGTAACTGTGTTTTTAGAATGTTTTAACTGTTTTTAGAATGCTGTTGCTGTTGCTGCTTTAAAATGTTTTGTTATGTTTGCTGCCCTGGGCTCCTTTGGAGGGAGGGCAGAATATATATTTAAATAAATAAATAAATAAATAAAATTCCAAAATTTCCCACTGGCCCAAAAAGGTTGGCAACCTCTGGCTTGGCCCTAAAATCACTTTTAAGGTCCCCCCCCATGTTTCTGCTCCAAATGAAAAAAATGTGCATTTTATTTATAGGTGGCTCTTACAACATTTGTATTTTGCATTCACATCACAACACACGTAGCCCCAAAGAGCCAAAAACATATTCCATTATGTGGTTTGAAGTGCCTGCCATTGCTTTAGGCAACAACATGAGTGGGGAATGATGAAGACAGGAAAAATGGATATTTGAATGGTGTAGCAAGATAGCAAATACACAATTTAGCCTTGATATATAGGATGAGAGCCAGTGTGGTATAGTGGTTAAGGTGTTGGACTACAACCTGGGAGACCACGGTTGAAATCCCCACACAGCCATGAAGTGCACTGGGTGACCTTGGGACAGTCACTGCCTCTCAGCCTCATGAAAACCCTATCCATAGTGTCACCATAAGTTGGAATCAACTTGAAGGCAGTACATTTACATTATATAGGACTTAATAATACGGGGATAAACTAGATCTATATAACATAGCATAATGTTATGTAACATTATAACCAAAATTTCATAACTAAACACATTTTAACAAAACATATTTCAGACAGTAAGCACTGAGATCATTTTCCTATTTTAAAAAATATACTCCAACTCTTACATGTGGTCTTCTGTCCAATGGACTAACCAGATTTACAGCCAGTGAGGTTGAAGAATGCTGCAACTTCAGATGTTGTCTATGATTCCATGTTTATATAACATCCCCAGGTGTATTTCTATTACATAATTTCATTTGATCCCTCTATTATAACCACATATGAAGCAATTCTCACCTGAAGTTGCAAACATGAACACACCAGGGAGTAAGCTTCGTTGGACAGTGGAACTTCTGAGTAAACATATATAGGACTGAATTTTGTGTTACACACAAGTAACATCCCAAACTGAAACATAGTGAGCCTAGTTCCCACCTTCAGATGGTGTGTCTTCTTCACATATGGTTTCTGTTGCTGCTGGACTGGGAACTGCACATGCAACCCTGAGCAGATTGTGGACCCTGTAAACCAGCTGTCCATACAAAGCAGCAGGTCGGCACTGTTAAACAGGGTTGGAGTATAGGCAGGCACGCATACACACACAGACTAGAGTTTGACTGGTAGTTTTTTATTTTGGGGAATTAGATTAGATGGCAGATTTTGAACGTCAGTAAGAAAATTAAAATGAACTTTTCAGTATAATGCACTATATTCTGCATTGTTCCAGTCTGTGGGTACATTTTTAAATGTTTCTATCTCTGGGATGGTGACATTGTTGTTATTCTTCTTTTGGTTAGCTTTGTTCTTGGGAGAATACATTTCCTTTGAAGTGAATGTTTGCCAAAAATGGTGTACTTTAAAAAAATGCAATCCATTAAAAGCTTTGGGCAAGAAATCCCTCAGTGCATGTAGAAAGGTCTCTATTTTATATTCAAAGCTTGTTTGCTTGTTTGTGTGATGTTGCTATGAAGTTTAGAATATGAGAATAGTTTTAGAAATTGCCTATAGGTATGGACATCTAGGACTGTGTGATTTCTTTAAAAAAAAATAGACAACATTGTCTTGTCATGCCACTTAAAGCTGCATTCTGTTTCTACTGAAAAGGATGAGATTTTTGCCATTGCCTTCCACAGAAGCAATCATAAGGTATTTCATTTTACCCCTTCATCTGTGTTTTAAATTGAACATATTTTCAGTATCACAGATACTATACTTTGAATTTTGCAGAAAAATTGCAATCTTGTTTTTTTGAAAGGGAGAGAAGAAATATTTTTGCATGGTAGTAGATTGTATAAAAGAACTAAGCAAGAAGAGTTCATTTATGAAAATTACACTTGATGTGTCTCTTGCAAATAAAGAAATAGCACCTAAAATCTGCTATCTACAATATAATACATTATAATGACAGGGGCCTAACAGATTACTAGTTCCAGATAGGTTAATGAGATTTCCTTAGAACATACTCAACAAAACTTTAGTCTGTCACTCACACACTTCCTTCCTCCTTTTAAGCATTTGCTTACCAGTGTTTATACACAAGTTTTAAAGTTATCTACTCCAAATTTGTTTCTAGCAATTCCCACAGAACTACTTTCACCGAACGAAACAAAGACATGTTTAACAGAAGAATACAATGTTTTTAAAATTAAAATTCAAAGAAACATTTAAACTAAGGGAGGGACTGTAACAGAAGTCGAGCAACCAAAAAGCCACACAGAGAACACAAGCGAAGGATGAATTCAAGTCAACAAAGGATCTTTTGTTTCCTTTGACCAAGTTTGCCTTCACAAGAGTACAAACAATCCAGTCTATGCTATTTGGCAGAAGAAAGCTCCAATATCAATGTTATTGCATTTTGTATATATTGTGAGCATTTGCAGACTGTAGGGACTGGTCTATTGCCTGATAAGACTGCATTGCAGTAATGGTTTGGCTATCTGTGTTATAACTTCTCAGATAAATTATTTCCCTTTCATCTCCTTGAAAAAATACACAATTTATGAAGCCCATATTCATTTTATCATGGTAGCATATCGCAAATTTAGAGGTGGAAAAAATCCTTCAAACATTATCTCGGCTCAGTTATAATGGGAACAGAGAGTTTGTTTAATTTGATTATATTTGATATGTTTTTCTTGGCTTCATTTTTTGCATTAGCACGATAAGGATCCAGTATTACTGGATTTTTGGGTTAAACACCGGTTTCAACTGGCAACCACAGGATTGTCTGCCTGTTAATTCATTGCTACTAAAGCACATTAAAAAGTCCTGGATTACAGCCTTCAGCATAGTTACTGCTGAGAGGGAGTTGCTTGGAAAGCCGGGAGAGATTGGTAGGAGATGAGGGAGATGCAGCCACCCATTTGGGCTTCTGCCTGTTAATTCATTACTACTAAAGCACATTAAAAAGTCCTGGATTACAGCCTTCAGCATAGTTACTGCTGGGAGGGAGTTGCTTGGAAAGCCGGGAGGAATTGGAAGGAGATGAGGGAGATGCACCCTCCCATTTCCAGTCTTTCTTTCTTTCTTTCTTTCTTTCTTTCTTTCTTTCTTTCTTTCTTTCTTTCTTTCTTTCTTTCTTTCTTTCTTTCTTTCTTTCTTTCTTTCTTTCTTTCTTTCTTTCTGTTTGTTGAGCATTTGGCAGGACCCTAAAAAATAAACAACCCAGTGTTTTTCAAGACAAGGCCAGAGCGGATTCACACATCATTAATTCTAAAACAAACTCACAAGTATGCAAATCATGCCAAAACTCAACACTGTTGACAGATGAAACATCATGGCATACCCGGCATAGATGGTCGGAATTGTAGAGAATCCATTCCAAGCGAGAGGAAAGTACTGAAGCTCATCTTCTAATTCTTTCATGACCCCAATCAGTGAAACAGATACCACTGCTCTGACCAAGAAATAGTCATGGATTTGGGAATCAGAGAGTTCACATTGCCCCAAATTATCTGATCTTATCTGGGAGGAGCACTCTTTTTTTTTAAGCTACACCATTTTTGCAGGCAAAGCCCATCCAAAATGACATGACTATAAAAACTAATACAGCATGCTGGACCCCATTACTGAAGGACACCTCCCTCCCCATCGAATAGAGAAGCAGATAATGGACGCTCAGATCAAGACTGGGCTCTTCAAGGAGTACCCAAGATCCTACATCCATCCATTGTCACCACACCAAAGATGGAAACAAGCTCACCAAGAAGATGTAGAAGTGCTAAATTCCAAGCTTTTATTGTTGCTGCCTACTGTAACTCAGGAAGCTACTGATTCTTTTAAGCTCACTTTTCTAGATACTAGGTGTGTGCAGTGCCCCTTTTTTTTAAAAAAAGAAAAGAAATCGTATCATGATAAATTATAAGATGCCTCTCCCATCCCTCCCTTCTTGCACTCCCTCCCTGGCTGAGGCTAGTAGTCATTGGACCTGCTGGGGCTACTAGGAAGTCATAGGATGTGGGCGATGAGCTCACAGGGGCATAGCCAATTGTCCTTGTTTTTCCCTTCTTCCTCACTTGCAAAGATACCATGAACACTTAATCACTGCAGTTGTACCAATGCTGAGCACCTAAGTAAACTGAAAAGTGTCTTACTGAGTAAACTGAAACATGTTTAGAAGGGGTTTCTGCTGTCACAGTTGCTTCTCTGCTGGGAGAAAAGGTGTATGCCCCACTTTCTAGTTCTCTCCCTAGCTGCTTCCCTAACAGTTGACACTTAAAACAGCAATTTTAATTAATAATTAACACCTAAGTGTCTTACCTTGCTATCACAATTTCTAGGCTGAGTTCATGCCACAATAGCTATAAATTATTCAGAAGTGAGCCCAATTGAATTCCATGGGGAATGCTTCCTGATAAGTGTGTACAGGATTGCAGCCTGAATTGGTTAGTCTTAAAGGTGTCATATGGGACTGTTAACAAGAGATCCCCATACATTTCCAGGCCTATGGGGCAGGGAAATATTATTTTCCCTCCCAGCTTATTCACTTCTAAATATTTTCCCCCAGGAATGTGGAATAAGGTAGAGAGATATTGAGGGATATGAGTGGCCTAGGACCTGAGAGATAAGGGCTAAAATCGCCACTTAATCATGAAATTCATTAGGAGAAAAGGTGGAATGGATACAGACTCAATGCTGATAAATAAATAATAAGTCTATGTCCAGCTTGCTTGCCCCTGATTTTGAACTGGAGAAGGTGTTTGTGTGTGCTCATGTTTAGAACCATGAAATAACCTACCCTAAAAATCAAAGAAGAAAGTATCTCGGACACAACCAGGACATTAAGGCCTACAAATATTGGACTTTACATGTAGGTGCTCAGCAAATTCAATGTGTGGCTGTTAGGAAGGCCTTGGAGGGGTGTGCAAGCAGGGTGCAATCCATGCTCTTGTAGTACATATAGATCCTGCACACTGAGTTGTCATCTGCATCATCCCCCTGCACATCTGTACCTAGGGAAAAGCAACCAAATGCAGTTATAAGATGGGGGATACTTGGTTCAGCAATACTACCCGCAACAAGGGACTGTTGTTGATCACAAGCTGAATATGAGCCAACAGTGCAATGTGGCTGCAAAAATGGCAAATGCTATTTTAGGCTACATTAAGAGAAATATAGTGTCCAAATCATGTGAAGTATTAGTTCTCCTCAATTTGGCAATGGTTAGGCTTCATCTTGAGTACTGCATCCAGTTCTGGACACCGCACTTTAAGAAGAATGCAGACAAACTGGAACAGGTTCAGAGGAGGGCAACAAGGATGATTGGGGGACTCGAAACAAAGCCCTATGAGAGGATACTGAAAGAACTGGGCATGTTTAGCCTTGAGAAGAGAAGACTGGGGGAAGATATGATAACACTCTTCAAGTACTTGAAAGGTTGTCACACAGAGGAGGGCTAGGATCTCTTCTCGATCGTCCCAGAGTGCAGGACTCGGAATAATGGGCTGAAATTGCACGAAGCCAGATTTCGACTGAACATCAGGAAAAACTTCTGAACTGTTAGAGTGGTATGACAATGGAACCAATTACCTATGAAGGTGGTGGGCTCTCCAACACTAGAGACATTCAAGAGGCAGCTGGAGAGCTATCTGTTGGGTATGCTTTAATTTGGATTCCTGCAATGAACTACAATCCTACAATTCTACATTTTGAAATAGCATTTTAGAGTTGCCAAAGTATTTTAATGCTCTTTTTAGCTTCATAACAATCCTGTAAAGTAGATCATAGTGCAATTTTAGCAAAATGTGATAATAATAGTTTGCTTTATCATTCTTGATAATACATGTAAGTGTATTATGTAATAATAAACTTGCTAGCCTTTAACGTGCTACTGAACTATTTCTGCTGTAAACCAAGGCTAGTTGACTACTCCTTTGTTTAAAAGTGAACCAAAGTAATATATGCCTAGTACCATGCAATAAGCCTGTGGCAGAAAGAATGAATTTTAATTTAGGCCTCCAGATCTTCTGGAGGGTTGGCTTTTAAAAATAAAAATGTAAATGCTTTTGCCAATTGGCTTACTGAGAATGAAAATGTGCACATATTATTAGGAATTATCAGCCTCAGAAATAAATGGGAAGATCATGTACAAAGTGTACTTGCCTCACCAAAGAGGAATCTCTACTTGCATTTAATAAGATCATTCCACAACATCCTTATTGTTCTTCTGCCTAGAGATGGATAGTTTGGACTGGGGTTGGCTGAGCAGTGAACATAAGAGCCTGCTAAATGTGGCCAATGGCCAGTCTAGTCCAGCTCACAGCCTGAACTCCACAAACTGATAGAAAGGTGAGGACAATGGGGCCAGAAAGCCACCAAAAAAAAAAAACCACTCATGCTACAACTCCTCTCATATAATTTGTGTCCATGCTGTTCCTTCCACTCCCCTGCCTGAGTGGCAGCGCAGCAGCAAAAAAAGATATGCCAGAACTCAGTTCCGCCTAGTTCCACCACAAAAACGCCCTGGGTGTGTGTATCAGTTGTTCTGTGTACACCCCAAATCCTCATGAAAATGCTTCAGCATTTTAGGGCAAATTTCTCCTAATAAACACATTTTTGCATGAATTTTTGACTAATATACACATTTTTGCTAGCAATTCCTCCCAATATAATACATTTTTGTTTGTTATTTTCACTAATATATTAAGCACATTTCCCTTAATATATGTATTTTTGTCAACATTGTCTGGTTGGAGAAGTGCATCACAAAATTCAGATAAGTGCAAATTCTGAAGGGTGGCTGTGTTTCAGTCATATTGTTTTGAAAAGTGTGAATTTGATAAATTCTGCTTGAAATGCAAACTGAATCAAATTTCTTCCCCATCCCTGCTGCCAGTATACACATACCTACACTGGAAAAGGCATAGACAACAGTAACTCCTGGTGATACTTGCATATCCTGCTCAAGAAGGGACTGTTTTTTCAACCATGAACACAATACATTGGTGCATTATGCATTTGTGCAACAGAAGGGTGACCTTGAGGGAAGATATTTGTCCTTTTTGTATATGAGATTGATACAAATAGTATTCAGTGTACCAAGAGTTGGTAACATGATGCAAAAAAGGCTATGTCCAGGCAAATTCACTTGGAACATTAGCCAATCTTTTAAGGTTGAACATATAGAACAGTTGATGCAACTGCTGAGGAAGAAACATACCCAAAACTGTGCAGTCCTATGGATGTCTAAGATATAATTCATTAGGACTTAGTCTCAGGTAAGTGTATATAGGATTGCAGTCTGAATGTGTTCATATATGTCATCTCAGCAGCCAGGGCCGATGCCAGGCATGAGGGGGACCTCGGGTACCAACAGCCCTCAATGCAGCCAGCATGGGCTTAAATAGGCCTGGCTGCCCTTCCTCTCACATTGTCACATCAGTGTGCTGTGTGTGCATGCCTTTGCATATGCAGATGTAGCAATGCAGGAGGCAGAGCAGCTTGGCCTATTTAAGCTCACACTGGCTGCATCAGAGGGTATTGTTTGGGAGGGTTGAGCTGTGTGCATCTAGAGATTCCATATATGACTGCCATATTATATAATGGTCCCTCTGAGCACATATAAATCCATGAAGCTTGGTTGAAGAAAGAATTGAAAAAGAAAATTAAGGGGGGGGGGAAACAAAGCAAAGATACTTGACGGATGATATCTGTCCCTTTTGTATATCAGATTGGTACTCCATGTACCAAGAGTTGGTAACCCTGGAAAAAGGCTGTGTTCAGGCAACTTGACTTTGGAATATTAGCCAAAATTTTAGGGCTGAACATATAGAACAATAGTTTACAGGTTCTACTACTGTAATAGTTTACAGTTTTTCTTGTGTGATTACATACGGCAAGAGCTTGGAAAAGTTACTTTTTTTGAACTACAACTCCCATCAGCCCAATCCAGTGGCCATGGTGGCTGGGGCTGATGGGAGTTGTAGTTCAAAAAAGTAACTTTTCCAAGCTCTGCATATGGCACTGTATTATTCCCTTTCTTGTAACTTGTGTAAGCCAGAGAGGAAATTGTTTCAATTAAAGCAAAAGAATCATATGACTAATCAAAAGTAATATCACAACCTTTCAGATAGGTGGACTGGATTTCACTCCCTACAGTATTGTACAAGATACAATAAACAGAATTTGCATCCTGTATGAGTTTATTCCTCTCCTCAGCCCTCTGCTGAGGAATTGCAGGGATATTCTAACTGCAGCACAGGAAATTTTCATTAATAATACTGTTATTCTCATATACATCATAATTACTGGTTGCAGTAATAGCTATATCACACTATGGATGTTGCCTCTGAGCATATATAAAAATATTTATAAAAAACAGGATGAGATAGGTATTGTTTTAATTATACTGTACTACTACAATCATATAATGATCGTACCATTTAAAAATCATAGATACATAAACAGATGTGTTTGAATTTGTCTACTATTTTTTTTCAGTCATTCATTTTAACACATCCTACCACAACCAAAATATCAACGGATTGGATCCAAACTAATACATGCTTGGAGCAGACCCAATGAAATCAAAGGGACAAGTCTGGATCCAATCCAATAATTATACCTATGCTTCTGTTGACAAACTGACACTATGATGTGACAAACTAATTCCAAAAGCATTTCTATCCATGCATTTTATTTATTATCAAATTTATGTCCCACTCTTCCTCCCAAAGGAACCCAGAGTTCCTCAGGTATAACACCATTCCATAGGAGAGCCGATTAGGTTCCAGGCATGAGAAAATATTGAAACCTGACTCCAGCACTAGCAGAGTAGGAGGCATGAAGTTGTCCTTGCTCCCAGAAAGTGCATTGTGTTCATCATTCCTTAGGAAAAAGGGAATGGCAATCATCTCTATTCTGTGGAGGATCACAGT
The DNA here is from genome assembly GCF_030035675.1 of Rhineura floridana. Lineage (NCBI taxonomy): Eukaryota > Metazoa > Chordata > Lepidosauria > Squamata > Rhineuridae > Rhineura > Rhineura floridana. Next base: position 75,832,218 of record NC_084486.1, on the reverse strand, counting down.
ATTTTAGTTCTCTAGACTATGTGCTAGCACAGCGTTTGCCAATCTGGGGCCCTCTACATGGCAAAAGCTGTGCTAGCAAGTTCATGTGCTATGAAACAGTTGCCTGCTTCTATGTTCTATTCTCCTACAATGCTACAGGCAAAAGTAGGGTTGCCAGGTATCTGGTTTTTGCCCGGAGACTCCAGATTTTTGGGATGTTCTCTGGGTCTCCAGGTGAGTCACCCCAACCTGTGGATTCTCAGTTTTCATTTAAAAAAAATAAGTTTCTAGGTGGTTCGGTTCAAGAGATATTCACCAAAATGTCAGCTGCCACACACCCCCAACAACTTCTGTTAAACGAGCTTGTAGCTGGCTGCTCTAACCCTGCCCTTTCAGATTTGTAGCCAATACATAAAGTCAGGGTTGTGATTGACAAGGGATTTGTTAACCTCCAGGCAATAGCTAGAACCAATTGCAAGGGCAGAAACCTTATCTTTTCCTGGTTTATAGCTTTCTCACTATGAACAGGTTAAGAGATGTAGAACAAAAATATCATAGCAGGATCTTGGTAGTCAATTGTTTATTGTAAATAATTTCATTTATAATAAAAGTGTCCATACAGGTCTTTTAAAAATTGCTTGCAAAAACAGCATGTAAGTTTTATCGTTCAAATAATTTTTGAACAGAAATTTAAAAGAAGTGTACATGCAACTTGTTTACATTTTCCTGGGCTTTTGAAGAGAGCAGTTTATTTGTCTAATTCATAGTCTGTTTTGAAAATCTTCCCAATATGGAGCTTTAATCCTGTACTTGCTTTTCTGGGAGTAAACCTACAATGCTAATCCCACATACTGGGAGTAAACCCAATTGAATTCCAATCCCCTCCTTCCCCCTACTTCTGCTCCCCACTCCCTCCCTTCCACCTTCCCTCTACTCTCCCCTCCCCCTTCTCCTCCCCCATGGTCAGTTTTACCTATCCTAGTCATGATTGCGCAGGAGTAAATCCCACTGAACTCAATAAACATACAATGATCAGACCTGCCTTTCCCCTCCTTCCCCTCTCCTCTCCCTTCCTCCTCCCTTCTTCCTCTCCTCCCTTCTTCTTCCTCCTCCCCTGCCACTCTAGGCCTCCCTCCCCATGGTCAGTTTGACCTATCCTAAGCATTATTGCAGGGGGAAATCCCACTGAACTCAATAAGCACGCAACTGATCAATCCATTCTCAGCAAACTTGCACAGGAACCCATTTCTTACCTCCCAGATTAAAAAGCAGAGAAATTCACTAACAGGCAAAAAACCTTGCAGTTTAAGAATGCACCTGTAGCCAAAAGATATTTCTATCAAACTTTAAAAAGCAGGAAAATTGGGCAGCTATAGTGAATGCACCAGGGGAGCAGGAGACCTGACCTCTTCTCTGAGATATTGTAATACCCTACAAATTTGTCAAAATGCAAACATCTTTCACAGTCCAATCCACTTCCTGTGTAGCTTGTAAGAATTTGGTAACATGTGCCTCTGAGCATATGGTGAGTGGTGGCAACACTTGCAATGAGCCCCAATAACAAAGAAGACATGTGCTGTGCTGATCTTGTTTTAGCAGAGACGAACCAACAATATTGAAACAGTTCATATAGTCAATTTCAATATGTTTGTTTTACTTTGCAATTTTAGTGACGTTTCCTATAATAAATCATTTTCTTTTGCTCCTGTTTCTGTGAATACGTGAAGTACAGCAACACTTTGCAACACTAAAAAAAAAAAGCTCCAAAAACAATTTTGGAACAATGGCACTGACTATTCTGCAGAATAGTCTCCAGTGGACATCAGGAGTATCTCAGTTTGCACAAAATAAAACAGTGGGAGGTGAAATATATTCTAGGTGTGCTCTGTGTTTTTAATTGACCATGCCCACCTTGCCTTAAATGAAGTGGTTTAAACATAGCAGCCTGAAAACATGCATCTTGGGCAGACCAAGTTTGTTTTTTCCAACAACTAGAGTCATTGCTGAAGTAGCAACATATCGTAATCAGTCTGATTTTACATCAAACTGCAGTTTCAGATTCAACTGTTAAAGCACCCAAAATAGAAATAGAACATAACCTCCAGTCTGAAACACAAAAGGCTGTCTTCACCATCATATGACACTGACCAATAAAAAGGCTTTGAAATGAATAAAAATAAATTTGACACAGATTTCTAGGATGAATAATGAGAGAAATATAATTTTCTAGGTTAGATTCTCTGTAGAAACAGTAGAAACAGAAAAGAAGCAAAGTAAGAAGAGCACCAACAAACATACCAAAATGTAATTCTCCATCTTTGGAGATGGCAGGTATTGCCAGGACTCACCATATGATCAGAGGCACATGTTACCAAATTCTTCCAAGCTACACAGCAAGTGGAATGGACTGTGAAAGACCAACCCAAATGGTGTTTGCATTTTGACAAATGTGTAGGGCAGTACAATATCTCAGAGAAGAGGTCAGGTCTCCTGCTCCCCTGGTGCATTCACTATAGCTGCCCAATTTCCCTGCTTTTTAAAGTTTGATAGAAATATCTGTTGGCTATAGGTACGTTCTTAAACAACGTTTTTTGCCTATTAGTGAATACATATGTGATATGTGCCTTATGATTTTTTATAGCCATCAGAAGGGACTAATTAGCCTGGCCTTTTACACCCTCGTAACATACTCTGAACATTTTTACCTCTTCTGTCGTATAGGAATTCTAGTGGCAAGCATAGTCCTACGCAAATTATGAACAAAATAAATAGCAGATTATTGAATGTTATGATTTAATCTGAAATCTATGGATTTCCTGATCATAACTATCATTGCATATGTTTGATATATGTGTGAGTCTATTTACTTGAATTTCAAAAGGTGAAATTTATTTTAAATACCCATATTATAAGAAAGCTGAAGGGTATTGTTAAGAAGGTAATACATCTTTTAGAAGGCTTTTAGAACTTCTTTGAGATAAACAATAATTTGTGAAATAAATCTAGAGTTCTGTCTCAGAATGAAGAACCCATAAAGAAAGACTGACAGGTTCAGTTCATGCCTACTCTAAAGTAAGCCCTATTACTTTCAATGGGACTGACTCCCAGGTAAGTGTATATAGCAGGGGTGGGAGACCTCAGGCTTAGAAGCCAGGGACAGCCTTCCAGGCCTCCCTATCTGGTCCTCAGGACTCTCCCCAAGGTCCACCCCAGGCCACGCCCCTTATACCCACATCAGGATCTTTGCTGTTCTGCCATCTCCTTGAATGCTTTTGCCTCTCTGGAATGTCCCCTTGAGCTGTAGCAATGCTTTTTTCTTGCTTGGATGAAGGATGGAAAGTTGGGCATGTACCAATCTGCAGCTGGAACGCAGCCTGCTCTACAAAGGTAAGAAACACACCTGTAGCTCCACTTACTTCTGCCTCTGGTTCTGCCCATCACTGCATGAGTCCCCCAGCAGGTTGCCCATGAGGGAATGTGGCCCTTGAGCTGAAAACGTTTCCCCACCCCTGGTGTTTATAGGATTGTAGTCTAAGCGCTTTATATTTCAGAAACAACAGCAAGATGAAAATGGAATGGGGAAGGAGGACTAAGCAAGGAGAACAAATCCTGCTTTACTTCTTACATATGATGTGCAATTTCACAAAAGAAGGTGACTGACCACATAACAAATTTACCAGACTCCAAACAACAAGGAACTGTATAATTCTGTATGTTATCAACATGCAGAAAATCTTTCTATCTCTCTCTCTCTCTCTCTCTCTCTCTCACACACACACACACACACACACACACCCCACCTGGGTCAAGAGAAGGATCATGGTTACCATGTGTCAAAGAAAGTAGAGGGAAATGGTTTAGTAGAATTATGTGGCTTACACTAGGTGCTTTTTAGTCTTATCAATAGCCATCCTTGGAAACAGCATGAAGGTTATGTTCGCATTTCATAAGAATGCTGATATAAAAGGAAACTGAAAACAGAAATGTTTCCCTCCAAAGCACTGAATAACTATAATATTTAAAATAACTGAAGGGGAAGCATTATAAAGGCAGCTGGACTCCTCTTTATCCTGGATTTCACTTTGTAAACGTGAACATATCCACTTGTCATTTGGAACTTCTGGAAGTTACATAGTCTGTCTGCCTGTGATCTTCAAGCCACCTTTTGCACCATTTAAGGGCCACTGCTTTACTTTGGCACACCACAGAAAATATACCATGGAAATGGAGAGAGTGCAGTCCACCACCCCTACTGTCCTAGGTCCTGTCCTAGCTTGATGGTGTGGGTGTACTCAGTACAGTTTTTGTATCGCCCCAATCCCACCAACCTCTGTCTAGTCTTCAAGTTTATTTCATTAAAAATGGGATCACTTACTATTCACAGATCTCAAAGTGGTTTACAATAAGGAAAAATAAAATACATAATCAAAATACATAGATGTCTAGATTGTTACCTGGACACAGAATGAAATAGAAATGTGGTTACTTTATTTGATTTAATAAAAGCCAAGTGCCAGCACATGTTTTCATCAAGTATACCTCCTCCACCCCTATAACTGGCAAGTGGAAGAAAGGGAGATTGCATTCCGTCAGTTCTCTATCTACAGCAACAGTTCAGCCATAGTCCAGGGGGTTAGGGGCAAGAATTCAATCCTGCCTAAAAGATTACTGTTGACCTCTTTTAGTTGGGAACAGGAAAAGTATGAAAAAAGGGAAACCACATGCTACAACTCCTAATGGACTTTAGCTCTTTGTTCTTCTTACTGCTGCTCTTCCAGACAGCACCCTGAGCTGTTGCTGCCTCCCACTGTTGGACAGAAGGGCTTTATGAAGCCAACTAGGATGCACTGTTGCAAGAGTAATTTTCTTGGGATTTGGCCCTGTTCAGCGGGCACATCCCGTGCCAGGCTTGGGTGTGATTGTGATGTGCTAATGTTGAAGGTCCTCCTTGCTGTCAAGTAAAGAGGAGAGGGAGGAGGAGAACTGCCCTTCTACAGAGCATTATGGCTTCCTCTGATTGCCTAATAAAGCTTACCTCTGTTCTATTATTGAAGGCTGCACTGGCTGACTGAGTATGTAAACATCTTTAGGAATATAACCTAAATTGTGCTGATCTTTTAAGTTACTGATAAAAGTTTTGTTGTAACAGGAATAGCCAAGAGAACTGGGTTCCAGGGAAAGATGAAAAAATCTGCTTAGATTAAGTTGAGACAATCCCTGCTTGCCTATTTAGGGTGCATTGTCACAGTGGGAAAACCTATTATGGACTAGTTTTTTGTTTTTGTTTTAAAGATGTTGTTCCAAGGAAGGAGATTAGCAAACAGACACTGCTTACCCTGACATACTCTTGATCATCCCATGTATCCGAAACAACGTGTTCCCGGGATGGCATTTTCAGCATGGATTACCCAGCATATCCAAAGAGTTTCTGGATATTTTAGGGTGGGGTTGGGGGTGAAGGCAAGTAGGAATTGAGTGTACACTGGGGGACAAGTGGCTATCTTGAGATAGTTATGACTTACACTTGATGACATCAGACACAAGATGCTGAATATATAATGAGAAATAATTCATTACATCTCATGAAGCGGTATCTGTAAAGGATACTAAACATGCCACCCAATCTAGCTCATTCTTAATGCACAAACACTTATAAACTATTCATTCTTGCTGTGCTTTCTCTACATAAGTGCCTGCTCTTATACCAATGAGGAAGAGTTTTTAGTAAAGGAGAAAAGAAGAGAAAAATGGATCCTTTGTGTCATTCATTAGTCTGACAGATTTCCTTAGACTGGCAGCCAGCCCTTGCATCAAAGCCATTGTTCTTGTATTTCTTTGCTGGACATGGTCCCAGTAGCACTTGAAGGCAGCTGTAGATATGGCGGCATCAGCAACAGTCTTATAATAGCCTCTCTTTATTTTGACAAGTCAAAGCCAGCCAAATTGTTCCTGGTCATGGCTTTTAAGTAATGAAATGTTGTGCTCTGTTCTATGGAAATGAGAATACGGGACTGTAGTACAGAGCATAACTGAAGATACTAAGAGCCAGCTACTTAGTTCATGTAGATTTGGAAAAACTACATTGCCAGGGCATAATCTGAATATCACCCTGGAAGATCGTATCTCTTCCTATAAGAAATACCATGATCAAAGAAAAGTGTCACTGAGCATCTGCAAAGTACATTTCCTCACCAGTGAGTAACTAGAACCAACCTTCACGTAAATCTGGAATAAGTGAGAAAGATTCACTTATTAGCGCCCTTTAGACAACCAGTTCAACTTGATCACCATTTAATGAATGAAATAGTATATGTTAATTCAGAGTGGGCGGGGAGGAGTGTTAAGCAAATTGTGTGCAAAATTCATGACATGAGAAAAAGGGTAATTATAAACTATTAAGTGCCCTCTTGTACTCTGTAAAGTACCATGCATACTGATGGTACCAAACAAACAAACAAGTAATGCTGCAGCCGCCTAGTGAAAATTGCTTAAAACAAAATCTGCATGGCAGTTGCTTCATATGGGGACTACAAAATGTAGCTCCACATTGCAACCTACTGCTCATGTAACAGCTGTGAGATAGAGCAGTTGCCATGCAGAAGCTGCTTCAGCTTCCATGTGTAGGCTGTCACATGCAGACCATCAGTGGCAGCTGGTGGCTCCATGTCGGTGGGCAAGGGCATACGCTCCATGTTTTACTCCAAACTTTCAAGGAGCTGTCCAAGGTGCTCCAGCATGAGTCTGTTTCCTGTGAAAACATGACTAGAAGAGCTATCCCCTATTTCCAAGAGTAATTGTGGTGTCTCAAAAAAAATGCCATAGCATTGTTTTGACTTTGCTCGACCAGGCTGCCATCTTGCAGCAGGTGAACAGCAAATAACACAACATTCTGAGTAATAGCAGAAAGAACCAGGAAAAATTAAAAAGCTGTTTCTCAAAAAAAAAACCACAGCTTTTTTGAAGCTAAGATCACAAGAGGCTATTTATTCACTTTTTGTAGAGATCTTTATTGATACTCCCATATTTTGCAATCTACTTAATCTAAAGGGGGCTCTAGAGGAGGGTAATTAGCATTTGCAGTATAATTTGCTATTTAGTGAATGCTCTTTTTTATTTGCAATTAATCAGAGAAATAGAAACCTCTCCAGGGCCCTCACCTGTTATCAGTGCAGATATCAAATGTCGTTTCACCTAAGTAAGTTTCATGCAGTTCTTGTTTCTTATGCAAATACAAACATCTACAGACAACTCTGCACTGTAGCAGAAATTGTACTGTGGATCGCTCTGATTAGTACCTTTTGCCTAAGAGGGGTATCATGTAAAATACTTGCAATGAGACTGGGAAATGTATTTCCTTTGACAATTGTAACATCAAAATTGGTTATAATCACAAAGAAATATTATTTGTTACTTTCAGTTTAAAAGTGCTTAATCAAGATTACCCCATGGTGAGATGTTAGGTGTCCCTTAAAAAAGAAAAATAGTTAGATTTGTCATAAAGATTTGGAGTGATAGCCAACTAAGTCATACTCAGAGCAGAGCTACTGAAATTAATGGACTTAATTAGTTTCAGTGGGTTTACTCACTTAGCTGGATATGACCCTAGGATAATTATCAGATTAATTTTTATGTCATTTATATTCCTAGACTAACCAGGTGTTCCCAGTATAAAAGGATATTATGTTAAAATGGCATAAACCCTTATATTTTAGGGTCCTCCAAAAAATGATAAAACAAGATGTGTGCCAGCTGGAAAAATCAGAATTCTCTTTCAACATTGCATGAAAAATTATGCACATTTCTGTAAAACCGTGTCAGGTGCAAAAATCAGATTTATCTTTAAACATGTGAGAAATTAGTCATAGTTTTGTAAAAAATTGTGTGATATATCTTGACATTAGAAAACTAAAGCTAAATGCATGAAATGAAAAACTTGAAACTCTTGTATTGGGAAAGTGAATGATCCAACCTGTTATCTGTCCAGCCCTCTTTCCCCACATGAGATAATCAAGGCTGAATACCCAGAGGCTCCTTTTACAGGATGCCCTATATAAAGCAAAGATAATTCTAGCCAGTACTATTTGAAAAGACATCTTGGGAAAAGCAAATATACCCTTTTTCATTTTGAATAGGGAGAATGAACACCCTGGTCTGCAACCTTGTTCCTGTGCTGTAAGTACAATGTTCTTTAAATTTAAATATATGATTTAAACAGGAATGTACTACTAGGAAAATATGTGTTTAGAAATATTGTATAATATACTTTAAAATAATTTATGAGATAGATTGAAAATTCAGATGCATACATGGATCATCATGGTTAAATATAAAATGACAATGCTAAAATGGAATTCATTGTCTAGTAAATGATTTCTATAAAAAGTGATCTACATTTTTAAAAAATTGAAATAAATAGTACTATAAGTAACATCTTATTGGTGACTGTATAACAGGGGACCTCACAGAAATACTAAGGTCTTTGAGTACTTTATTTTAAATTAGAATTATCATTTTTGAGGTGGGATAACATTACTCATCACACTAGGGCAAAATAATTTTTGGATACAAGACAAAAAACATATACATAGCTTCCCAGTGAGTGCTTTTCTCTTTCCATTCAGTATACACTATCTAACCTTCCTTCTAATCCCATTCCCTGCCAGATTTAGTATTTCTCTTTCAACTCCTGTTTTGCCTCTTTTAAAAAATCCACAAGTTTGTTTAAAAATTAAAAATAAAACGTTAAGGCATTATTACTTCATTTCTCATGAAAGAGATCTTTTCTTACATAGAAGATTAAGGCTGCAGCCCTATACTCCCTAATAACCTAGGAGTAAACCCCACTGGACTCAATGTGACTTACTTTTGAGTTGACAGGGATAGGATTGTGCTGTAAAAAAAAAGATTTAAAATCCAATAGATATTTCTATGTTGCTTTGCAAATTACACTTAACAACCAGTCATTTTGGCTGGAAGATTTCATATTTCATGTTCTGCTGGTAATTTACAGGCACTTCAAAAAAGTTTGATACATGTAAGGTATCAACATCCTTCTCAACATCTGGCAGCATTTTGAAAAATCAAGTTCTGCTTGTCTTAATATTTACATATCCTTGGAAGAAATGATAATGGTCGCTTTTCTTCTGTGTGTCATCTTGGCTCGAGGCATTGTGGCCCCTTGCACTCCAAATAAAGCAGGTAAAATGTCTCCATTTTAATAATCCAGCTATATTTCTCCTTGCAATAAAATAACCTTTAAACTGCTATATATATGGGAAGGGGGAGAGAGAGAGAGAGAGAGAGAGAGAGAGAGAGAGACTTACCTCTTGAAATGTCCCGTGGACAACCAGAAATAATGAAAAAATAGAAATAACATAAGTTCACAGATGTCATGAAAAGTCCAAGCAATAAAAGTTGACCTGATTCACATTCTTAATTCTCTCCCATTGAAATTAATGGAACTTTTAAAAAGTGTAGTGTAATAATAAAAGTGCCCTTTTATTATTATTATTAATCAATAATATAGAACTTAATGCACAAAAAGTATGATTACTTTTTCTTTCTCAATAACTCTGTGAAACAGGACGTTACCCTCTATTTAACATGAGGGGATAAAGAATGAGAGCTAGTCATTAGTCCAAGGCCAATCGTGAGTTTAGGATTAAACTAATGCAACAAAAAGTCTTCTGACAGCTTAAAGCAGCCTTTCCTAACCAGTGTGCCTCCAGATGTTGTTGGACCACAACTCCCATCAGCCTCAGCCAGCATTGCCAATGGTCAGGAAGATGGGAGTTGTGGTCCAACAACATCTGGAGGCACACCGGTTGGGAAAGGTTGCCTTAAAGCAAGAGTGAGGAACCTCCAGTCTACAGGCCAATCTTGGCCTGCCAGGAGTTCCAGTGTGGCCAACAAAGCTGTTTTTTGTAAACTTTGTCCACCTGTCAATCATGTGACATCACCTCGAAGAATGGCTGACATTACCTTGTTGGGCAAATGGTCACAGTCAATCTCTGCAAGATTGAACCCCATCCATCAGCTGATGGGGGGCTTCAATCCTGCTCATTTGGCTGCACAAACCAGTTTCTGCGGGGAATTGGTGCATGCAGTTGATCCCTGCAGATTGTAGGATTGAGCACACACCCTTTCCACCCATCAGCTAATATAGCTTGGTTCAGTTTTAAGGCTTAAAGACTAACAAGTTTATTGTAGTATGACCTTTTATAGGCAGTTGTCTACTTCATCACAGGAATGGGCAACTTAGCTGTTCCCATTCTAAATCCATTCTGCCCATGTTGAGTATTGTAGTATGACTAAAGTACATTGTGATTAGATTGTATGGGTCATTACATTGTATTCAACTAAGAGTAGACCCATTTAAATTAATAAACCAAAGTTAGTCATGTTTATAACTTCGTTGGTCTACTCTAAGTAGGACTAGCATTGAATAACACCCTTTGGATTTTTCATTGATTTGGACATTGGATCATTGAAACTCAAATCACAGAATTTAAGGACTGTTGCTGACATGATTAATGAGAGACTGTGGCCCTGGTTTTATTTTTTGGTCCTCTGGAAATGTAATTTGGAGATTATGGGAAATACCTGGAAGAATTCATGGCATGAATATTTCAGTCTACCTCTGTGGAGTGTGTTACACATAAGAGTGCCTGAAAAATATGAAATGACGAAGACTAGACAAAAGCAAGAACTTACCTGAATCAAGTTGGGCCCACAATTATGCCAGCTCTTAACCTGGAAAAGACAGTAGTCAAACTGAAACATTGTCAGTCCTGTTTGGCATTATGGCTCAAGTAATTGCCAATTGCATGAGGGAGAGAGCACGGCTCCACTTATAGACCCTCACAAACCCAGTCATGTTCCCTTCTGGCCCAGCTTACTGTTGTGTTGAGGGAAGATCTGAAGAGGGGAGCCCACTCTATACATGTAAACTCCCTGCATGATTTTGAACCCTGTATGTAGGATCCTTCTTGATTTTGCAATCATGAGAGACATAATGCAAAATAGGGCAACTGTGAGCTTAAAAATGGGCTATGTTCCAATTTGGAATATTTATTTATTTTATTATCTTTATTTTTACAATTTTATTTTTATAATTTTTATTTATTAAATTTCTACTATTAAAAATAGTCTCAAGGCGACTTACAGTATAAAAGTACTATAAAATATATATTATATGCTGTACTTCCCAGTGGGATATACACAAGCTAAATCAACAATGAAGTATTCTGCAGCTTTTGCCTGTAACTTGTGCAACCTGAGAAGACAGAGGCTGGGTCTCTTGAGTAGCCTCTCCTCATGAAGAGAACAGAGGCAGTACTCATCATCTAAACTAGGCAAATATATAGAGCCTAAAATTTGACAGCCTGGGCATTTTTCTTCGATCAAGTTTTATAAAGAATATGAATACTGTATAAAATTGTTTTTCCTGTAAGAAAGAGTAAATGTATTTCTATACAGAAAAAAGAGTGCACTCTTTCTTTTTTTAAAAAAAAAACAATTCCACACAGTTCTAGGTAAGACTGTTAAGAGTTGGTAACATAGGTTGGTCCAAGAGACAGTGACTGCTCCAAGGTCACCCAGTAAGTTTCATGACCGAGTGGGAATTTGAACCCTGGTTTGCCAAAGTCCCAGTTCAACACTCTAACCACTATACCACACTGGTTCTCCAATGTGGTTAGTAACTTAAAAAAAACTCATGTGAAATTTTCCTTCCATTGGATATAAGTTCACTCGTTTGTGTGGACTGTTGGATACATGCTTCTAAGGGCAAGAAACATTGTATTACATTGTTTTTTATTATTATTACAGATTATTTCTTTTTTAAAAAAACTACAAATAAAATGTAGATGCTGAGGAGACTGGTGTGGGGAGAGAGGGCTTTCTAAACTCTTTCCCTTAATGGTACATGCCTAATCCTGACCACTGCCTGGCAGGGCTTAAAGGAGTGTCAGAGCTACCACTGCATCTGCAGGCCCACCATGTACACTGGCCAGGATGGATATTAGGAGGCAGACAGATCACTGAACCAGCCAGTAGCTGGTGCAGCAATTAGGCCCAGATCAGACCCGATGCTGTCACTTAATGGCAGTGGGGCTGGCTCAGGGTCCAACAGATCCTGGGCCAACTCAGCCCCTTCCCACTCCTGTTTTGGGGCTTTCTCTGGCTGCCACTGAACACTGAGTGCGTGGAATGGGGAGCTGGCATCACTCAGCAGACAGAAACCAGTGGAAGTCAGTTCAGCTGGGTGGAGTGACATCTCTGCCCAATTCAACCTTTCTCTCCCCTCCCCCCACGGGGTGATTGGATTGCACAGTAAGACTGTTCTGCTGAAAGTTTTCTCCCTACTGCTGAAAAATACCCTGAGGGGGCTAAAAAGTCCCTCGCCCCTGCACTAGTCTCTCACTTCAAATTACAGCTGCAAAGACTGCATTTGTAAAAACAAAAGGAATTTGTAAAAAGAAACACAGAACTTTGTATAATGCATAGTTCTGCCCTAAGATATTGCATATAATAGGTGGGCTATATTCTAAATATGTGAGAAAAAAAGTTGAAAAGAGATCATTTATTAGTGAAAAATTGGTGATTTATGAAGATGCTCACTATCTAAATAAAGCTGCTTCTTTTTCAAGCACTCTTATACCTATTTTGTGAATACCCATTTTATTGTTAAAATAGCAAAAATGCCAACTGATGCATTCGTTAGAACTTCTACAGGGAGCCTCTGTATATACTAGAGATAGGGGAGAAATTCAGTTCAGTTCTCATTTACAGGTGAACCTATCTAATTTGTACTTTCCGATACAATATGCAAACCAAAATATCCTTTGAAATTTGCATTTCTCTGAATTTTGCAGTGCAGTTCTCAAGCCAAATAATGTGTACAAATGCGTTTACTAGGATAAAATGTGCATATTTTTAGGATCCACCCTATGTTTGCGATTATAATTTTTTTAAACTGTTTTTAACATTGTATTTTAAATTGTTGTAACCTGCCCTGGGACCTAGGGTGAAGGGTGACTAATATATTATTATTGTTATTATTATTATTATTAATGCATATATTGGTGAAAATAACATACAGCGATGCATTGTAAAGAAGATTGCTTGCAAAAATGTGCATATTAGGCAAACTTTCATTAAAGTATAGCTATTAGGAGAAATCCGCACTAAAATATTGCTGAATTTTCATGAGGACTGTTTTTTTAAACAAAAAGAATTACAGACTGATCTGGAAATTTGGAAAACTGAATTTGAGATTGGAAAAATGAGAAGCTGAGAGAAACAGAAATTGACAGATTGACCCATCTGTAGCATATACAGAACTGAACATTTTGTGGCATGGGTGTTCCCTGCACACATTCCAATGAACATGCGTAGAGGGGGCTGGAGCCTGCTGCCTCCCTCCATGTGCATTTATGGAGTGCAGTTTGAAAACTGGAGGAGCTACTAGTTGCATATGCTGACTACTTGATTTTAGTCAAGGCTTACCAGAGCTCAGCCTTGGAATTTGTGTTTTCAGTGATAAGGTCAAGCCAGAATTTGTGAAATAATGACAGAGGTGCATTTCTTAAACACATAATTATGCCATAGTAGTGTTTTTTTTCTGCTTTTACTTCTAGATGTCATTTTGGTGTATTGTTATCCTAAAACCATAATTACAAAAATCCCTGAATGTCCTTATGGTTGGGAAGTTAATCAACTGGCTCTTGGAGGGATTTGCTACAATGGGGTCCACGATTCAGGATATTACCAGTTTACAATCCCAGATTTGTCACCCAAAAATAAGTCATACTGTGGAACTCAATCAGATGTAAGTAGCTAAAGTATAAACATTCCTTCCCTAGGTTCGATGTTGTTTTCAATATATATCCAAACCAAAGCTTCTTGATGTCTTTCGTAAGACTCTCACCAGTTTACCACATTTTAAAAATTGTTATTTAAATAACAATGGATTCACCATTTCCCAGAGTCTTGTACCTCTTCAATATTATTTTAGATAAATGAATCGTTAGCATTTTTTAGAGATGGGGAAGAAATTCAATTTTGTTTGCATTTTCATGAGAAACTACCTAATTCACTCTTCTCAAACCAGTATTCAAACCAAAATGCAGCTATCCTTCAAAATTCACACTTCTCAAATTTTTGCAGTGCAGTTCTTCAATTGAACATTGTGTACAAAAATGCATATATTAGGGGAAAGTGTGTATAAAAATGTATATATTCATGAAAATAATACAGAAAAATGCAGATAATAGGGGAAACCATAAAATATGTATATGTGGCAAATTGCATACTACAATGTTAATTTGAAGATATTCACACTGAATTGCAGCTGAATTTCCAAGAGGATTTAAAAAAAAAATACAGATTTCTGTGGAAATGCGAAGAATTGAATTTAAGACTGGAAATATAAGAAACTGAGGGAAACCAAAATTAACAGATTCATCCATCCCTTTCATTTAGGTTAGAAATCAAATGCAGTTTACACTGGTATGTGAGCCCTGTTATAGCTTTGTTTGCACTGAGAGAGTGGTGGAACTGTGCTACTAGGCTCACCTCTGATGCTGCATATGCTGCTGGCCACACCCATTCAATATACATCCATTTAACATGACATCTGTAAAAGGGACACCTACACATGCACAGGTCCATGCACTTAGGAATTCACACAGTTTGGGCACATGCACAATCAGGGGTGTTAAGTATGTGGAATGCCTTAATGCATACACCCCTCTGTAGACATTGCATTGAATATATGTAAGCCAAGGGAATGGGACTAGCAGTTAAGACCCACTCCCACTTCACAGGTACTTTGTACACATGGAGAAGATACTAATATGGATTTGGATATACTTTTAAATTTAAGCAATATTCCCCTGAGATTTAAAAAAATAAACCCGGGCACTTCAAATCTATTTCAGCGTTGCTGAGGGAATCTGGATTACAGAGGTAATATTTAATATCATTAATTTATCATCTGCTGTTTCTGGAAAGTTTCATTTTGCAAGCTGTGACTTTTGTGATATACTAAATGTTTCCTGCAAAAATATTAAATTTACCTTCACTGTACAATGAAGGTGTTAGAAGGATGATGTTTAGAAGGTTGAAATACAAAAAATATCCGTTTTGCAGGGGGGGTGCTTTCATCCATTTCCATCTGTTAAAAAGTATCTGATACAGTCTATTGGGAAAATCAGTTGAGGTTTGACACAACTGTTGGCAATAGTCATGCAGGGCTGACCCAAGAGATTTTGCACCCTGAGGTGAAACATAAGATGGTGTCTGTGCCCATCCCATATACAAAAGCTGACCAGACAGACAGCTGAATCTGGCTTTGACACTGACATTGGGATAGTATCCTCCAGTTCACCCAAGGGCAGCAAGCAAGATTTGGGGACACATAGCTGTGCCCAATCTCTATCCCTTTGCATCTGCTGCCTGGGGTAGCTGTCTCACTCTTACTTATTCAGGACTGGCACTAAAGAGAGACTGGGGGGGACTTTTTCCGGCCAAGGGCCACATTCCCTTAAAGACAAACTTCCAGGGGCCAGGGCCAGTGATGGGCAGGAATACAGACAATAGTCGGTAGAGCTCAATTTAAAAAGTGGATGGAACAGCAGATGCAATTCTTATCTATTTGCAATAGGCTATATTCCAGCCACACAAGAGGTCAGAGTTTCTCCACACAGACACACCTTTCCATCATCTATCCAGGCAAGAAGAAGCATTATCACAGTTCAGAGACATATTTCAGACAGGAGAAAGCACTTGAGAAGGATGTCGAGCAGGACCAGTGAGGGGCGTGACCTTGGGATAGTCCCGAGGGCCAAATAGAGAAGGTGCGCCACTTTCTTCTTTCATGCTTGAGGTTCCCCACTCCTGATATAATTTAGTTGTTGTCAAGTGTTCTATAATGGCATTTTCCCATGTTAGCAGTCAGCTTGTGGATTTGAGCACAATCTTTTAGAGCCACTACTTTCCCAGTTTGGTATATGGCTCTGATAAAAATTTAACTTACTATACTGATACACCTAGATGCAATTTGTTTTCAGGTTAACTGCCTAACAACAGTTATGTTCTTCAGCATTTTGTCCCCTAGAATGGTTGCTAATCATTTATAAGGAATGATCAGTGGCCTCAGGGTTGATGTCAGGTGTCAGCATTGTTGAGCACTTGTCAAGGCCCATACCCCAACAGAAGCCTACTGCCAATCTTCAGAGCCCAGTGCCCTGCTCCTTCTCCTTTCTGTTGTTGCTCACCTGACCTCTTGCAAGTATGGTAGCAGTGACTAGAACAAGGAGAAGGAAGTGTGTGTGACATCCACTCACCGATCAGCAGTGGTGTGGATTGGGCACAGAAGGAAAAGTACAAGCAACTGGGCAGCAGTGACAGTAGTGAGGAGAGGGACAGGAACTACATGGGGCCTGCTGAGAGTATCTTGCTCAAGGCCTCCCAAACCTGGAGCCAGCACTGAATGAGCTCTTTGAGTGGGTCACTCACTCAGCCAAAGGTCCTCTTTGCATGTGCAGGAACAGGCACAGAACATTTTCCACAATATATCTGAGAAGTTAGCACTTGATACAGAGGCCCATATATGTGGGTGCCCAGTTTGTGCAATTATTTCTTCTGAGAGTAGAGTAGAAATACTACAATAGAAGGGGGCCTATTGAATTCAAAGAGTATCATAAGTCAAATCGCTGTGTGAGAAGTACAGAAATATGAGGTTTGGAGCAAAATGACCTGTGGCATCTTAAGGACTAATTCATTTACTGGACATGATCTTTTGTTGGCAAAAGTCTACTTCACAAGATCAATTATATTGTGCTTCTCTCACGTTCCTTCATTGTAATGTGTAAAAAAAGTGAGTTTATCCTTCCAGAAATTTGAGAAAATTTAGAAGAGAATTCTGGACATGACTATTTAAAACCAAAATTGCCTTTACCGCATAAAAATTTACCTCTTGATCTTTTCATGGTTGCAGTTTAAAAGCCCCATCTATCACTTCTATAATTCCATCATCTCCAATGACAGCTCTGTGATTGTGAAGAGTCAGCCTGTAAACTACTCCTTTACATGCACATACCATGCAAACTATCTGGTGAACCACGCTGCCTTTGACCAAAGGTAACTCTGCTTCGATTCATGAGGCCTCCATCATCTACCATATACCTCACACTACTTTCAATAGTGTATGATTCAGTCGTGTGACATTTTCTGCCTCTTTTAGAGTGGCAACAGTTCATGTGAAGAATGGCAGCTCTGGTTCATTTGAAAGTCAGCTGTCCCTCAACTTCTATTCAGTAAGTATTCTGTGTGTCTGCTAATTTCCACTGTAAATTTCCCAGCGGAGCAATGGCAAAGAGAAGGCATTTGAAAACTTCCTGGGGAAAGTGCAGATGCACAGATGGCTGCCTCTGTTTTACCAAATGTAAATAGAAACTTGATTTTAGATGTTCCACTAGAAGTGGGTGAGTCCATGTTGGAATTGCTTTTTAATATGTTTTTAACCTTTTTTTTTTTAAAGGTATCTTGAAAACTTGTCTTGAAAAATGTTTTTAAATATGTTTTGTTTTACTGTATTTTAAAGTCTGTTTTATGGTGTTTTAAAGTGTTTTTAGCGCTTTTGTTTGCCGCCCTGGGCTCCTGCTGGGAGGAATGGTGGGATATAAATAAAATAAAATAAATAAATGAATATTAGTCTTTCAGGTATCGTATGCTATGGAAACTAGTCAGTCCTAACAATGTTAAATTGAAAATGCCCCCATGCCATTCTGAGGCTTCCCTTAAGCCCATTTCAAAACAAAACCTTACAAAACTTATAGTCCTGAACTCAGAAACGCCTGCTTCATAACCCTCTAAATTTTCATGGTGATACACAAAACAGTCAGAGAGAATCGAGAGTTCGAAATGTAAAAAGAGAGAGAAAAAACCCAGACTCCTTTTGGACTTTATTCTGTCAGCGTTCTCAAAATTTGCTGAAATTAATTAAAAATTAACCGTGTTCACAGAGTACCTGTAATCCTATTACTGATCTTGCCCCATACTCGGACCTTCATCTTCTGCAGTTTAAAAGTTAAAAAAAATGCCTGGCTGATTTTTAATTAATTTAAGAAATGTAGCATTGAACTCAATGATAACGTCGGGCATGCTCAGTAAGAACCAACTGTCAGTGTTCTAAAAGCTAGACTCACAGCTGCTTGGCTAATCAGGGAGTCACACCCACACCAGACCTTATTTCACTTTATTTATTTATTTATTTATTTATTTATTTATTTATTTATTTATTTATTAAATTTTTATACTGCCCGACTAGCAATAGCTCTCTGGGCGGTGTACAACAGAAAATACAAAATACATCTCATAAAAAGTGCATAATAAATATTACAGAAACGTATAAAGTGCAAAAAATCAGATTACATAATATTTTAAAATTGAAATTAAAACGCCATAGAAAAGAGGCAGGTCTTAAGCTGGCGCCGAAAAGACAGCAGCGTCTGCGCCATACACACCTCAACGGGGAGACTATTCCAGAGTTCGGGGGCCACCACTGAGAAGGCCCTAGTTGTCATCACCACCCTCCAAGCCTCTCTATGAGTCGGGACTCGGAGGAGGGCCTTCGATGCAGAGCGCAGTGTCCGGGCAGGTTCATATCGGGACAGTCATGGCTTCCCCCACAGAATCCTGGGAAGTGTAGTTTGTGAAGTGTAGTTTGCCTGACAGAGCTCCAGTGGCCAGAGTGGTTTAACAATCAGCCACTCTGACTGAAACTCAGTGAGAGGAACTGGCTATCTACCAGTAACTCTCAGCACCCTTTACTAACTACACTTCCCAGGATTCTTTGGGAGAAGCCTTGACTGTCTAAAGTGAATTAAAGGTCTGGTGTGGATGTGGCCAGGGACAGCTTTGGTTTAAATGTGGGTGGAAGGCTACATGTGCCTGCTGTAGAATAAAAAGGTGGGGAAAACGCAGAAAAGTAATGATACTGTTCAGAATGTTTTCCTTTTGGAAAGGAAAGGGGCCTCCCCTCTGCCTAGTGCCCACCCACACAATCTCCTGCCCTCCACCTTCTTTTCCTCTCCCTGCTCCTTCCCCATGGTCAGTTTCACCTATCATAAATATGATTGTACAGAAATAAATCCCATTGAACTCAAAAAGTATGCAAATGATCAAACCCACCCTCCCTTCTTTTCCCTCCTTCCCCCTCCCTCTTGCCCCTTCCCTCCCCCTCCCCTTTTTATCTCATCCTTCCTCCTCCCCCCTCCTCCTCCCCCCATGGTCAGTTTTACCTATCTTAAGCATGATTGCACAGGAGTAAATCTCACTGAACTTGCTGTGTAGCTTGGAAGAATTTTGTAACATATGCCTCTGAGCATATGATGAATGCTGCCACACCTGCAATCAGCCCAAGTAATAGAAACAAAATGTGCTGTGCTGATCTTGTTTTAGCAAGGAGGAAGCAACAATATTAGGATACAGTTGATATAGTTCAGATGGTCACTTTAAATATGTTTGATTTACCTGGCAATTTTAATGAAGTTTCCTATAGTAAATCATTTTCTTTTGCTTCTGTTTCTGTGAATATGTGAAGCACAGCAACACTTTGCAAAATATATACTAAAAAACTCCAAAAACAATTGTGGAATAGCAGCACTGACTATTCTGCAAAATAGTCTCCAGTGGACATTAGGAGTGTCTCAATTTGCACAAAATAAAACAGTGGGAGGTGAAATATATTCTAGCAAAATTCTAGGTGTGCTCTATGTTTTTAATTGACCATGCCCACCTTTCCTTAAATGAAGTGGTTTAAACATAGCAGGCTGGAAACATGCATCTTGGGCAGACCAAGTTTGTTTTTTCCAATAGCTAGGGTCATTGCTGAAGTAGCAACATATTGTAATCAGTCTGATTTTACATCAAACTGCAGTTTCAGATTCAACTGTTAATGCACCCAAAATAGAAATAGAACATTACCTCCAATTTGAAACACAAATGTCACCATCATATGACATTGACCAATAAAAAGGCTTTGAAATTAATAAAAATAAATTTGACAGTTTTCTAGGATGAATAATGAGGGAAATAACATTTTCTAGATTAGAATCTGTGTAGAAACAATAGTAACACGAATGAAGCAAAGTAAGAATACCAACAAACATACAAAAATGTAATTCTCCATCTTTGGAGATGGCAGGCTTTGCCACTACTCACCATATGATCAGAGGCACATGTTACCAAATCCTTCCAAGATTGGACTGTGAAAGACCAATCCAAATTGTGTTTGCATTTTGACAAATTTGTAGGGCAGTACAACATCTCAGAAAGGATGTCAGGTCTCCAGCTTCCCTGGTGCATTCACTATAGCTACCCAATTTCCCTGTTTTTTAAAGTTTGATAAAAATATCTGTGGGCTATAGGTACGTTCTTAAACCACAAGTTTTTTTGCCTGTTAGTGAATTAATTCATTCTTGGTATCTGCACTGGATGCCATATCCACAATTTAGGACATGAGTATAGTCATGTAGATTTTAAGTTTTAATTTATGGATGCCTTGTCTCACATAATGAGCAGATGCCATGCAACATCTGCCATATTAGGAACAGGTCTGGTACCATTCAATTACTCCACACACTTGAATTATGTTTATTCAACATTTTTATTCATATACTTAAAGTTCCAAACTACAGTACAAACATTGTGCAGTACTCTTAACATTCTGCACTAGTGCTGTAACCAATGCCATTAAACACTCCCGAAAGCCAGAAACAAAAGGCAATGTGTGTCTTGTCTTTTAGGTCTCACCACACATAGAAGTTCCTTTCATTCCTTCTGAAATTCACCTAGCTATCCTCTGCATCTAGAAGATGCTTAATGTTCTCCTGGGATTTTTATTCTACTTTGTATTTGGTTTCTAATGTTTGTTCCAGGGTTTAGGCTTTTAACTGAAAGTTCTACCCCTTTTTCAGTATTTTGGTATGTGTGAGCACACACACTGCTTGAATAGAAATCTCCTGCCATCAAATTTCCGACAGAGCTTGGCCCAGATTTTACCATGAATAACTGAAGAGACCAAACCTCATGATACTCTAACAGAGATTCTCTCCATGGGGTCAGGTGACTGATGTTTTCCCATGACCTCATGGTAACAGAATGTCACTGAAACTGCAGTGCATCCTTGTTTCAACACATCTCAAGCAAAAGACTATTAGCAGATTGTTGAAGACAGTTCCTTAACTATCTGTGATTTGCAGATGAATAGTGGTAAATATATAGGGTTGTATTCAGCTAAGTCCTACTCAGAGTAGACCCACTGAAATTAATGAACCTATGCTAGTCATGTTTATTAACTTCAATGAGTCTATTCTGAGTAGGATTCATACTGAATACTTTGCATACATTTCACGAGATTGAGTAGATTTATCATTATATTATTTTTCAAATTAAATTTATCCTACCAACATTTTGATATGTAGAGTAGCCTGCTCTTCTGAATAACTGTTATACCATTAAGAACAAGGACTTCAGCCAAACAGGGTGGAACCCAACAAGTGGTTTGGCTGACCATTTGGGAGAGTTTTGGGAAAGGGCCGTAGCTCAGTGGCAGACAACTGCACTTAAAAGGTGGTTAGCCTGGGAAACATTCCTATCTGAAACCTTGGAGAACTGCTGCCAGTCAGTGTTGACAATACTGAGTAAAATGAACCAATGATATAACTTGGTATAAGGCAGCTCCTTATGTTCCTAATTCAATGTACTTAACATGAGGACATGAGAGAACACCATGGGCACAAAGGTTCAGTTACAAAGTCATCTCATCGCTCTCTGACAATTTTCCTTAGCACAAATTTCCTGCATACCATGTATCAGTCATGTTTAGTATGTGGTATATGGTGTATATTAGGGCTGGGCATTAGGCTGCCCCTTGGTGCTGATCTGTGGGCCCTGGAGAAGGTCAACCCAAACCACTTGACCGCCCCGGATCCATCCCCTAAGCAATTCGGGAGGTATGAGTTTTTAAGCCCTGTTTTAACTGAAAATAGGGTTTGAAAATATGGTTGGGAGGGGACGGGGACAGGGTTGGGAGGAGACAGGGAGACACTACGTCTCCTCCTCCCCCTCCCCACTGAGAGTGGATGGGTGGCACAGCTCTGATCACTGCTCCTTTGTGAGTGACTTCCCTGTGTGCAGCAAAGGAGCAGCAAGAAGCACCACACAGGATGAATCCTCCCACTTACTTGCTGATAGCAAGATGATTCCATCTGCTGGGTCCTTCTTCTTTGCCAGTGGCTTCACTGCATGCAGGGAAGGAGCCCAAGAAGGAGCAGTGACTGGCACTGCACAGGATGAATCCTTGCACTTACCAGGAAGGATTCCATACTGCAGGGTTCCTTTACATGCAGGGAAGCCACTCACGAAGGGGACTTGGATAACGTGGGGCTTGAGGAGGCCTGGCAGGAAGAAGGAGAGACTGAGCAGGAAAGACACCTATCTTCTCCCACAGAAAGATGTCTCCTTTTTCTGGTTTTGCCTTCTTCCTGTGCACGCCTGCCTCTCCTTTCTGCCTGACACCCTGCTCCCTGAGCTACCAGGCCAAGGACCAAATGCCTCCGAATAGGTCCAATTTGTCTCAGGCCTTGGCCAAATACAGTGCATAGCCCTCATGTATATCCCTAATCACCTTTTGTACCAAAGTCTTGAGGCCATTTTGCTCAACAAATTTAGCATATTAGCATTGGGAAAGAAGTCATTAAGGTTAATGCTTTATGGTCAACTAATCCTGTGCACAGCTCACCAGTGAATCCATACTGAGGTGAGTGATTTTTCTCATGGAATTCAACACTGTATAGCTGGCTTACTTGTAATAATGGTGAACTGGTAGTTGGTTGTTGCCTCAAAATAATTATATTCCCTCTGATATTGATCAATTTATTACTGTCCTGTGGCTCTTCAATGAGTTACTTGAAATTGTTTCTTCTAGGGCACATTTCTTGAGCTTTCATTGTGTCCTGGTGTTAAGCCAATCCAGGGCAAACTTCACAATATATGCTGTCCCATGGAGGATTATTTTTGTTTTTTGCTTCACAGTACATTAATGGCATGGGGAAGGCATCTACTTATGGAACAAGTTGCCACAAGACCTTACCATGATGCATTGCTGTGTATTGTTCTACACTGTTTTATTGTTAATGTTGCATTTGGTTAGTTTCTAGCTTTTTAAAAATGTTTTTAATGTAAATTGTTTCTGTTATGAGGGTCTTTGCTGATCTTATCTGTAATTAAGTCTTTGTTGTGTCTGTGTTACACATTACTAACCCATTCTACAATTTTCCCTTCCAGAATGCCAAGTTTTCAAGCAAGAAGGAAGCCCCTTTCATAGTTGAAACTTCAGAAATTGGTTCAGATGTATTTGCTGGGGTAGAAGCAAAAGGCTTAAGTAACAGGTATGATGTTATCTTCAGTCAAAATCCCACTGTGAAATTATCATTGAAACTGTCGCTGTTTTGGTGCTCATGTCTGTTTGTCTCTTTAGATTTAAAGTAGTCCTGACCAATTGTTGGGCAACCCCCACATCAGAATATTTCTATCCAATCCAGTGGCCTCTGATAACTAAGGGGTAAGTAAACTTGTGAGTTTGACTACATAAACATTATTCATGTGAGATGGAACCATCCTAGGTATGCATGTTTTAAGATGCACACACTATTCTGAAGTTAACAGAAAAATATTTAGACTTATTGTTACTTGAAGTACTTTTCTACTTATATTACTAGTGATAGAGTGTGTGCATACGTCATTAGTATGTCAATGATATGATTTGAGCAAATTTCTGAGAGTTATGGTCCAAGGCTGCACATTCTATAGTTGCACTGGCTACCTATTAGCTACTGGGCCAAGTTCAAGATTCAGGTTTTGGTGTACAAAGCCATATGCAGCTTGGGACCAGGATATCTGAAATATCGTCTTACCCTTTATATACCCAGTTGATCATGGTGCTCTGCAGGTGAGGACCTCCTCCTCTTATCAGGAGGTCCATTCTGCACAATATAGGAAGCAGACCTTTAGTATTGTGGCCCCAACTCTCTGGAATTCCCTTCCCTTAAATATTAGACAGGCAATATCTCTGTTATGTTTTTGGTGCCTACTGAAGACCTTCCTCTTTCAACAAGCCATTTAAGTACAGACCATATCCCAATCTGCATCTGCACTGGAATTGCTTTTTAATACGTTTTTAAAGCTGTTTTTTTTTAAAGATGTTTTGTTTTAATATGTTTCTAAAGATGTTTTATTTTAATATGTTTTAAAGTCTTTTGTTTTTAAGATATTTTAGAGTGCTTTTAGTGTTTTTGTTTGTCATCCTGGGTGCATTGTGGGAGGAAGGGTGGGAGAGAAATCAAATAAATAAATAAATAATGGTGATTTTGTAGATCGAGGGTAGCCAATGTGGTGCCTTCTAGATTTTGAACTATATTTCCCATCAGCCCCAAACAGCACGGCCATTAGTCAGGGATGATGGGAGTTATAATCTAACAACATCTGGAAGGCACAATTTTGGCTGCCCTGTTGTCTGCAACATTTCTAGTGATTTCAATAAATTAGAAAGTCATTGCATAGATATTTCACACTCCCAGTTTTGTTCAGTCATGGTGTCTTACTACAAAACTGAATTTAACATTCATATGTACTCAGTAGGCCCCCTTATGTGCTCTTGCCATAACCAGCATGAATGCAATGATTGTTTTAGAGATATTAAGAGTATTAGAGACAGCAAAAGAAAAGAAAGAATGTATTGTGGTTCTTCTCATTCTAAGAGTGCCTATTATCATGTGGGCTCAGGTGTGCAACGGATGATTCTATCTTAGTACATGAAAATGGGAAAGACAGCCGAGCCACCTTCCAGTTTAATGCATTTCGGTTCCGGAATATTCCCAAACTTTCCAAGGTGTGGCTGCACTGTGAGACACACGTCTGTGACAGTGAGAAGTTCTCCTGCCCCGTGGTAAGTTTTTCGTGTAGCAATTAACAAGGAGGCGTAGCCTGCAAAAATTAGATCAATGTCCTATTAAAGGGCCTATTAGATATGAGATTTTGACTGAACGTTTATTTAAAGACTTTTCTCGTTTTTTATAAGGTTTAGACCAAGAGCCATCTGAAGCCTTCAGTGGATTGGATGGACTGAAAGATTTGGCCTGGGATTGAGGGTATTCCTATGGTTTTAATCCCCTGTTCAGCCTTAACGCTCCTTGGGCCAAGCAGTCGCTATCTCTTAGGCTAACCCCTTCACAGTGTTATTGGGGGGAGATATGGAGTAGGCCTCACTTGTTTTGCCCTGATCAGTGATCTCCTTAGAACAGGGATCAGGAACCTGTGGCTCTCCAGAAGTTGGACTCCAACTCCAATCAGCCCCAGCCAGTGCAGCCAATGGCAGGGATGATGGGAGTTATAATCTAGCAATGTGTGGAGGCCCACAGGCTCTGCACCCCTGTCTTAGAGGGACATAAATACAATTTACAACTGTGGTTCTGCTTATTAGGGGGCGCTAGAGCAATACTTGTGACTGTGCTGCCTTGTGTACGTACTTGATTGCAGATCAAATATTTCAAACCTACCCTGAGTTCCCTTTACAAATATCCTCATATTTATGATATCTGCATATGCAATTTTATTGCTGTGTGTACCCATGGTTACATGTAGCTAATTGCAGTTTATCAGTGCTGGCCTATTTTACTTTTGGCAGCTGAAACTAACTTATATAATTGACAGCAGTTGTTTTTCTTTGATTCTGAATGAGGGAAGTCATCTGTTGATAAATAATCTGGGTAGCTTTACTGTGCTGAATTGTTCAAAATTAGTCTTAATTCTTACTTGATACCAAAGTCAGAAAACCAAATCTCATGTGAATTGCTATCAGCTCAGCCTAGAAGGGCTGTGGCTCAGTGATAGTTTCAACTCTGGCATCTCTAGGTAGGGCTGGAAATGTACCTAGTCTGGAATCCTAGAGAGCTGCTGCCTGTTAGTGTAGACAATACTGAGCTAGATGGACCAATGGTCTGACTTGATATAAAGCAGCTTCCCATGTTCCACTGCCAGCTGGCTACTGACTAACCTGTTGAGAAAGTGATGGGTGATCAACTTGCATCACAGATGGGAGAATTTGAACAGCATTTAACCATATAACAATGAAAACTGGATGAAGAAGCAACACATCATGAAGAAAATTACAACTTGTTTTGGGCCAGAAAATATTATCAGAGGCTCCTTTCTTCTACCACAATACATTAGAATAAACCATGCAGAAATGAATCCTCTGATGTTCCATTAAGTATCATACATCACTTAGTCTTTAGCAATGAGAACTACTTACCGTGAACTTGTTGGAAGTGGGGCAGGAGCAACTCCTATTCTGTTATTTTGTTTATGTTCCAGAAGGGAGAGAGCGTTAGGGTCCTCCAGAAGGTTGGGCTTGACTATCTTTACCTGTGATGCTCTGATTTCCTTCCTTCCATCGTTAGACTGATATGCTTAGGGAAGCTTAGCTGCCCTTCCTCCTTCTGCCCTTTCCTCTCTTTTCTTCTTCGACTGTCCGAGAGAGAGGAGACACCTTTGTCTCTGCCCTCTCCCTCCTGAGCCATGAGGCAACTCCCAAGCCTGGGTGTTGCGCCTCCAGCTTAGTTAGTTAGAACTAGGTATACCTTTCCTATCTACTATGTATTTCTATAAATAAAGTAACTTCTTATTTTACTAAGTCTTAAGTCTCAGTGATCTCAATGCAGGGTAAAAGCCTGCTACTTAGGTAAATGCACACACTGGCACACACACATTTCAGACCGTTGACAATTTCTGCTAATAACATTTAATAGAAATTTACATAACAGAACTGGAGTCATACTTCCCTTGCCCCCATCACTGTATATTTAACCTTTGCTCTGAACAGTAACCCTTGATCTTCCTCTGCAAAACTGAAATCAAATTGGCAAGACTACTGGCCTGGAGAGCACACACTTAGCAATGTTGTGGCTCTTGCTTGTGTCTTCAAGAGTTTGCAATTTAGGCTGCAACTTCTGTATATTTACCTGGAAGTAAGTTCTAGTAAATAATATGGGACTTGACGGCAGTCCAGACTGGCAAAGAATGGAGCAGGGTTTTGCATCCCACATTGGTTTCCACTAGCGATGGGGGAGAAATTCAGTTTGCATTTAAAGCCAAATTTATCAAATTCACACTTTCTGAAACAATATGAGAACCGGTACACAGTCTTCTTACAAATTTGCACTTATCTGAATTTTGTGATGCAATTCTCCAACCAAGCAATGTTTACATACATGCATATATTAGGGGACAGTGCACATAAAATGGGATAAATTGCTTGCAAAAACATGTACATTAGTTAAAACGGCACACAAACATGTATTTATCAGGAGAAATTTGCACTAAAATGCTACAGAATTTTCATGAAGATTGTTTTTTTAAAAATCCACAATTTGCTGCAGAAATGCAGAGAACTAAATTTAAGATTAGATAAATGAGAAAAGGAGAGAAATGAAATTGACAGGTCCCTAGTTTCCACCCCACTGGCTTAGGCAGCAGGGCTGTGGATGCATCACTGATTACACCACTCCATCACACCACCCTGCTCACTGGCCAGGGTGAAGATTGCTGTTATTTCTAACTAAATATGCCTAGGATCAGGCTATTGGGAACTTATTTTTCTTCCACTACATGATTTTTTTTCCTGCCAGGTCCATAAATATACTATTAAACTGGCAAAGTACAGTAGCCTATAAGGAAGAAAAAGCATCCTTGTTAAGTATGTGTTCAGTTCTATGGCTAGGTTCTGTGCACCTTTCATTCTTTGGGATTAGCATCTTGGGCTGATGTTTGCTGCTATATTTTGTAATGGTGAGTTTTATATTATATGGGCTAACCTTTAACTGAATTTTGTTGTTGTAATTTTTTGACTGTATGTTTTGCCCTGGAATCATCAATTTGATGAAGGATAGAAATGAATTCCATAAAAAAGCAAATTCTTTTCTTTGCTACTTTAAGGTATGTGCAAATCGAAGACAAAGAATGGAGCAAACAGGTGGTGTTTTAATGGCTGAATTCACTGTGAAGAGTAAGTACAGAACAATATTTCCATGTACATTTAGGAATTTACATTGCAAAACAGTTTAATCTTTATCAGCAAAGGGGAGGAGACACCACCTAATTTATACTACATTGATGGGCAAGGTGGAATAATTAATCAACCTGTTCTGTAGGGTTGCTGCAATAATCCATCAAGTTTGATTTCTGACATAGAAGTTGCAGCTCTACTAGTGTGGGCAGGTCTCCCACATCCTCCTAATGTCTGATTATATCTAGACCTAGAGGGAAATTTCAAATGGGGGTATAGAATGTCAGCTCTTGCCCTATGCAAAGTTTCATCCCATTTTGACTTGGGCCTAGACCTTTCTGCGTTTGAGTCCTGCTCATAATGAAGAAATTGTTTGAACGACCTCTTTCTTGCCCACACACAGGTTCTTCACATTTTCCCTTAAGCCTAAGGCTGTTCAGAGTCCATGTATGTCAGCATCTGCACTCACCTGGGATTCCACAATTTCCAACAGTATCTGAACAGGCATACTCAAAGAGGAAACCCTACCAGAGACTTATCTCAGGAATGAGGATAAATCAGGAAAAATAATGGAGTTCCACAGCGGAAAGCAATTATGCTTTTTATTGACGACACATTTCTATATGAATATATATGAGCATACATAAACTCTGGCCATAGCCAGTAAATCAGAATCAATAATACAACACAAATACAAGTTTATTAAGTATTACAATAAGTTCTTTAGGTATTTCACACAATATACTTAAAAAGCCTAGATATCGTAACACAGATAGAAAAGAATGAATATATTTAAGTCTCACCCACGGTGGCAAGACAAGGCTCAGAATTTCAGCAGTCCAGCCAGGCAAACATCTGTTGGAAACATTGGATCAGTCCATGGAAGACTGATAGAAAACCGCAGGAAAGATCTCTGTTTTATAGATTCATAACCAGGTCACCTTTTCTTTCCAGCAGTCAGTTAAGGTCTTTATCAGGACTTAGTTTAGCTATCTAGCTAGACATCCAAAGAGTCCCTGAAAACAAAAAAGGACACATACAGGAAATGGAAGGAGGGACAGACCACAAAGGAAGAGTACAGACAGTAGCACAGAATTGCAGGGATGGTGTCAGGAAGGCTAAAGCTGAGAATGAGCTGAGGTTAGCGAGTGATGCCAAAAGCAACAAAAAAAGCTTTCTTCAGGTACATCCATAGTAAAATGCAGAAAAAAGAAATGGTGGTACAGCTACTCAATGAGAATAGCAAAATGATAACAGATGACAAAGAAAAGGCAGAAGTGCTCAATTCCTACTTTGGCTCAATCTTCTCCAAAAGAGGGTCATAGACCCTCCTGGGAAACGTGAAGTTGAAGGGGCAGGATTGCAGCTTGAGACTGATAGACAAATGGTCAAGGAATACCTAATCACTTTGAACAAGTTCAGATCTCCAGGGCCTGATGAACTGCATGCCAGAGTACTGAAGGAACTGGCTGAAGAACTCTCGGAACCACTGTCTTTGTAAAATTGTGGAGGATGGGTGAAGTGCCGGATGACTGGAGTAGGGCTAATGTTGTCCCTATCTTCAAAAAGGGCAAAAAGGAGGAACCAGGGAACTACAGACCAATCGTCTGACATCAATCCCTGGGAAAATTCTGGAGCAGATTATATAGTGGTAGACCTGTAAGCACCTTAAAACAATGCAGGGATTACTAGAAACCAACATGGATTTATCAAGAACAAATCCTGCTAAATTAATCTTATCTCATTTTTTGACTGGGTAACCTCCCTGGTAGAGTAGGACATAATATATCTTGACTTCAGCAAAGCTTTAGACAAAGTGCGCCATGATATTCTGATTAGCAAGCTAGCTAAATGTGGGCTGGATGGAACAACTATCAGGTGGATCCACAGTTGGCTACAGAATTGTACTCAAAAAGTGTTTATGAATGGTTCCTTCTCAAAGTGGGGGGAGAAAATGAGTAGGGTACTGCAGGGCTCGGTCCTGGGCCTAGTGCTCTTCAACATTTTTATTAATGACTTGGATGAGGAGGTGCAGAGAATGCTTATCAAAGTTGCAGATGATACCAAATTGGGAGGGATAGCTAATACCTTGGAAGACATAAAATTCAAAGTGATCTTGAAAGGCTGGAGCATTGGGCTGAAAACAAAAGAATGAAATTTAACAGAGATAAGTGCAAAGTTCTACACCTAGGAAAAAGAAATCAAATGCACAATTATAAGATGGGGGATACTTGGCTCAGCAATATTATATGTGAGAAGGATTTTGGGATTGTCGTTGATCAAGCTGAATATGAGCCAACAGAGCAATGTGGCTGCAAAAAAGGCAAATGCTATTTTAGGCTACATTAACAGACATTTAGTTTCCAAATCACATGAAGTATTGTTTCCCCTTTATTCAACACTGGTTAGGCCTCATCTTGAGTACTACGTCCAGTTCTGGACACCACACTTTAAGAAGGATGCAGACAAACTGGAATGGGTTCAGAGGAGAGCAACAAGGATGATCAGGGAACTGGAAACAAATCTCTATGAGGAGAGATCAAAAGAACTGGGCATGTTTAACCTTGAGAAGAGAAGACTGAGGGGAGATATGGTAGCATTGTGCAAATACTTGCCACACAGAGGAGGACCAGGATCTCTACTCAATCATCCCAGAGTGCAGGATACGGAATAATGGGTTCCAGTTACAGGAAGCCAGATTTCAACTGAACATTAGGAAAAACACCCTAACTGTTAGAGTGGTACAACGATGGAAACAATTATCTATGGAGGTGGTGGGCTCTCCAATACTGAAGACATTCAAAAGGTAGGTGGACAGCCACCTATCGGGTATGCTTTAATTTGGATTCCTGCATTGAGCAGGGAGTTGGACTCCATGGCCTTATAGGCCCCTTCCAACTCTATGATTCTATGATTCCCTACAAGGCAACACATTCCAGCCTTTTCATTGTTGACATAAAACTCAGCATGTTGACCTAAGAGCCAAAGTCTGGCTATATGTCCTGACTTCCAAGAGGGCAAGAATGGGGAAAGAAACAGCTTGCCTTTTACTATTAAGTACACTGCACTACATTAGAACTCTGAGCGGGGCAACTTATACTTCAACACTCTCTGAATACATAGACATATGTAATTCATACATAATATATAGGAGGCCCAACACAAGCTTAACAAAGAAATGGAAGAAAACTTTTACAGGATAGGGCGTTAGGATGGCCCACTCAGATTCTGATAGAGTTACACAGATAGATGGAGAGTGGATTCCTTGCTGCATCCTCAGCCCTGCAGGGCAATTGTTTTCATCTTTTTTTGTTTAAAAATGGTCATCTCTCAGACACTTCACAGACAGCCTCTTGGGCTGTTTCTGCTCTTTGGTCCCCCCAAGGGCTTTCAGGAAGCCCAGGAGAATGTAGAGACTGGTGAAAGGATTGTTTTAATGAAGCACATATTTTCCATTGCCACCAGATAATACATTATTTCACCACATGATATTAATAAAGATTAAGGTAAGTGCAACCCCTCAAAATTTCTTTGAAATGTCCCCCTTCTATTTTTGAAGGTTATTTCTTTTTGACCCTCACCACACACAAATCGTCAAATTGTGAATGGGAGACAATCTTGACACAGCCTTAGCTCTGCTGCTTTTCAGAAAGCCATAGGGGCCTCCATAATGGCAGAGCTGCCCTCCCCAGTGAAGCACCATGAGGGAAAACTTTGGCACATCCTAACCCTCTCCAGCACCAGAGGTTAGGATTGCTCTGTAAGCTACCTTGAATATAAAATGAGGTGAAATTTAAATATTTCTAATGAAATAAGTAATAAAGTTAAATTATTCAACCTTTCTGAATGGATCATTAATTTAGACTGTAGTTTGTGGCAGTGTAAAATTAATCTCATTTCACTTTTCCTCATCATAAAATAATATCCAGTGAATATTCTACTTTCTCTTCTTTCTCACAGGTAGAGGATTATCCAGGAATTACAATTTTTCAGGTAAATGTTACATATATTAAACCTATCCAAACTACAAGTTATTCAGTGAGATTTTATTAGCATTAGTGAAAACACCATATAGCAAATAGCTTAATTGTAGCTGAATGCTGTCAGGATTAAAATAGTATTAAATTATGGCTATGAGTTCCATTTCTGACATAATTTGCTACCTCGGCTTGTTTACAATAAATTAAGGGAACTTATGTTCATCAGAAATGCAGAAAATGTTCAGTTATGGGGGCCAACTGCAACTCCCCAGGCCCCTCTATCTAGCCCTTGGGATTCTTCCTAGACCAGGTTTGGGGAACCTTTGATCCTCCAGATGTTGCTGAACTGCAATTTCCATTAGCCCCAGCAAGCATGGTTAATGGCCAGGGATAACAGGACTTACAGTTCAGCAACATCTGGAAGGCCAAAGGTTCCCCACATCTGACCTAGGCCAATCCACTTCCACGGGCCACACTCCTCATTAGCCCTACTCTGTGTCCCCCTCAAGTGTTTTTGATTAACTGAAATGTGTCCTTGAACTGTGATAATGCCTCTTGCTTCCCTGGATGGAGGATGGACAGATTTGTGTATAGAAACCTCTGGTTTTTGCATGGCTGGAATATAGCCTATTGAGCAAAGGTAAAAATCACATCTAATGCTCTGCCCATTTTGGCCTCTGGCTCTGCCCATCACTGGCATGAGGCCCTTGCAAGATTCCCTATAAGAGATTGTGGTCCTTGAGCTGAAAAAGTTTTCCCACCCGTGAGTTACAGCAATAATATGAAACAAAGAAATTTTCACATTTACCTGGAAACACTATTTGATGTCATACAGTATTTTAGCTACTTGTGAAAAACCAGGGAAGTTCTACTTTTGAAATCTACTTTGGAGAAAGAACGTTCATTAGCTAACACCACAGAAAATATGATGTGTCATAGAAAATATTGGGCTCCTAAACATGTTCCGTGATCGAAAGCTTCATGGCATTCTACTACAAGCATGGAAAAATGTGTATACAAAGGCTTCTTCATGTAATCAGAACCAGACTAACCATGAATCCTTGGCCATTAACCATGCTTGCTGGGGCTAATGAAAATTAAAAAGGTGGCAGAGCAGCTTTTAAACTGACTGAAGGGGGAAACCCGACAGGAGCTGAGGAAGGTCCGGTTCGGAATGAACCTTCCCCCTGGGATAAAGACCAAAGAAATGATGAAATTTTAAAAGGGGTAGGCCTAGAAGTAGGAGAGCAGGGGCACAGGATATCAATTCAGAAGGGCAAAATTACCACAGGCCAAACCAAAAGTGCCAAAGACACTTGGAGAAAGACGCTGCTTACAAGTGCCTGTACGCTTATGCTAGGAGCCTCCGAACCAAGATGGGAGAACTGGAGTGCTTGGTCTTAGAGAAGAGCATTGATATAGTGAGCATAAAGGAGACCTGGTGGAATGGAGAAAACCAGTGGGATACGGTTATCCCTGGATATAAACTATATCGGAAGGACAGGGAAGGACATATTGGTGGTGGTGTCGCTCTATACGTGAAAGAAGGCATTGAATCCAGCAAGCTCGAAACCCCAAAAGAGGCGGACTCCTCCACAGAATTGTTGTGGGTGGTGATACCATGCCCCAGGAGGGATTTAATACTGGGAATGCTCTATCGTCCCCCTGATCAAAATACTCAGGGAGATCTGGAGATGAGATATAAAATTGATGAAGCATCCAAACTAGGAAATGTGGTAGTAATGGGTGACTTCAACTACCCGGACATAGACTGGTCGCATATGTGTTCCAGTCACGACAAAGAAGCAAAATTTCTAGATATTCTAAATGACTATGCCCTAGACCAGTTGGTCATGGAACCGACCAGAGGGATGGCAACCCTGGACTTAATCCTCAGTGGGGACCGGGACCTGGTGCGAGATGTAAGTGTTGTCGAACCAATTGGGAGCAGTGACCATAGTGCTATTAAATTAAACATACATGTAAATGGCCAATTGCCAAGAAAATCCAACATGGTCACATTTGACTTCAAAAGAGGAAACTTCACAAAAATGAGGGGAGTGGTAAAAAGAAAGCTGAAAAACAAAGTCCAGAGAGTCACATCACTCAAAAATGCTTGGAAGTTGTTTAAAAGCACTATATTAGAAGCTCAACTGGAGTGCATACCGCAGATCAGAAAAGGTACCACCAGGGCCAAGAAGATGCCAGCATGGTTAACGAGCAAAGTCAAGGAAGCTCTTAGAGGCAAAAAGTCTTCCTTCAGAAAATTGAAGTCTTGTCCAAATGAAGAAAATAAAAAAGAACACAAACTCTGGCAAAAGAAATGCAAGAAGACAATAAGGGATGCTAAAAAAGAATTTGAGGAGCACATTGCTAAGAACATAAAAACCAACAACAAAAAATTCTATAAATACATTCAAAGCAGGAGACCATCTAGGGAGGCGATTGGACCCTTGGATGATAAGGGAGTCAAAGTTGTACTAAAGAACGATAAGGAGATTGCAGAGAAGCTAAATGAATTTTTTGCATCTGTCTTCACAGTGGAAGATATAGGGCAGATCCCTGAACCTGAACTAACATTTGCAGGAAGGGATTCTTAGGAACTGAGACAAATAGTGGTAATGAGAGAGGAAGTTCTAGGCTTAATAGACAATATAAAAACTGACAAATCACCAGGCCCGGATGGCATTTACCCGAGAGTTCTCAAAGAACTCAAATGTTAAATTGCTGATCTGCTAACTAAAATATGTAACTTGTCCCTCGGGTCCTCCTCCGTGCCTGAGGACTGGAAAGTGGCAAATGTAATGCCAATCTTCAAAAAGGGATCCAGGGGGGATCCCCGAAATTACAGGCCAGTTAGCTTAACTTCTGTCCCTGGAAAACTGGTAGAAAGTATGATTAAAGCTAGATTAACTAAGCACATAGAAGAACAAGCTTTGCTGAAGCAGAGCCAGCATGGCTTCTGCAAGGGAAAGTCCTGTCTCAGTAACCTATTAGAATTCTTTGAGAGTGTCAACAAGCATATAGATAGAGGTGATCCAGTGGACATAGTGTACTTAGACTTTCAAAAAGCTTTTGACAAGGTACCTCACCAAAGACTTCTGAGGAAGTTTAGCAGTCATGGAATAAGAGGAGAGGTCCTCTTGTGGATAAGGAATTGGTTAAGAAGCAGAAAGCAGAGAGTACGAATAAATGGACAGTTCTCCCAATGGAGGGCTGTAGAAAGTGGAGTCCCTCAAGGATCGGTATTGGGACCTGTACTTTTCAACTTCATTAATGACGTAGAATTAGGAGTGAGCAGTGGCCAAGTTTGCTGACGATACTGAATTGTTCAGGGTTGTTAAAACAAAAAGGGATGGCGAAGAGCTCCAAAAAGATCTCTCCAAACTGAGTGAATGGGCGTGAAAATGGGAAATACAATTCAATATAAACAAGTGTAAAATTATGCATATTGGAGCAAAAAATCTTAATTTCACATATACGCTCATGGGGTCTGAACTGGTGGTGACCGACCAGGAGAGAGACCTCGGGGTTGGAGTGGACAGCACGATGAAAATGTCGACCCAGTGTGCGGCAGCTGTGAAAAAGGCAAATTCCATGCTAGCGATAATTAGGAAAGGTATTGAAGATAAAACAGCTGATATCATAATGCCGTTGTATAAATCTGTGGTGCGGCCACATTTGGAATACTGTGTACAGTTCTGGTTGCCTCATCTCAAAAAGGATATTATAGAGTTGGAAAAGGTTCAGAAGAGGGCAACCAGAATGATCAAGGGGATGGAGCGACTCCCTTACAAGGAAAGGTTGCAGCATTTGGGGCTTTTTAGTTTAGAGAAAAGGCGGGTCAGAGGAGACATGATAGAAGTGTATAAAATTATGCATGGCATTGAGAAAGTGGATAGAGAAAAGTTCTTCTCCCTCTCTCATAATACTAGAACTCGTGGACATTCAAAGAAGCTGAATGTTGGAAGATTCAGGACAGACAAAAGGAAGTACTTCTTTACTCAGCGCATAGTCAAACTATGGAATTTGCTCCCACAAGACACAGTAATGGCCACCAGCTTGGATGGCTTTAAAAGAAGATTAGACAAATTCATGGAGGACAGGGCTATCAATGGCTACTAGCCGTGATGGCTGTGCTCTGCCACCCTAGTCAGAGGCAGCATGCTTCTGAAAACCAGTTGCCGGAAGCCTCGGGAGGGGAGAGTGTTCTTGCACTCAGGTCTTGCTTGCGGGCTTCCCCCAGGCACCTGGTTGGCCACTGTGAGAACAGGATGCTGGACTAGATGGGCCACTGGCCTGATCCAGTAGGCCCTTCTTATGTTCTTATGAATATTTTATTCTGCTGAACGTAGGAACGTAGTTCTCTTGGTGCCAGTTCAGTTGTCATTTTGCTGAACTAGCAGCTGGTTATGGTTCATATTAGTTTATTTTCCATTCAGCTTTTACCATTGTGACATTTTTCTTTGGAAAAATATGTTATTGTTTTCATTCTTTCTACTGATGGATTGCATGTTTTTTTATTCAAAAGTAAATGAGCCAGGTAATTGCCCATCAAGTAGGTCTTTTACTTCAGGCTTACTGTCTGTCTGACAGTCAGCTAAATCCCACCCTCCACACAATTCAGTGAGGCTTGTTCAGCTGTTTTCTACTGCTATGTGATGTAATTCTGAAAGTTGAAAAATGCACCCAATTTATCTTCAGTGTTGCTATCTGCTGACTTCATTTTCTTACACATAGCCTGTTTGAAGTTAACCAAGTTTTCTTTCTTCTCCCACCTGCCCCCTCCCACACCTCACCTGGGTCAGTTTTTCACTGTGAACTACTTCTGGCCTGACTGGTGTTTGTCTGCATGAGGCAACAGACTAGTAAACAAAAGAACAAAATTGAGAAGCTAGTCAGTAGGTCATTTCATTAACTGGATTTTTAAAAAAATATACGAGGGGAAGACAGGTTAAGAATCAAATAATTAATGTTAATGGTTACTATCATCACTTCAATGACACAGAAGTTAAAGAGAATACACATTTCAGCTGTTTAGACCAAAGATGTCATAAATAACAATGTTGTTATAATTGCCACAGCTTTTTTTAAAAGTCCAGTATTGGGAAAAGCTGCAGAAGCATGTAGCAAACAAGAGTGACCCACAAAGCCAACAAACACATGAATGGGGGGGGTAGTCTGATGTCTAGTCTTAATATTTCATCTTTTTCTTGATTAAGCTCAAATGGAAAAATCTAATTTCCATTTAGCACAATATAATTTTTTCCAAAGAGCATAAAAGTAGTTGGAGAAAAAAAATAGGATAACCTCTTTCAGTGTGATAGCTACTGAATTCATCTCTAAATAAGTTCTAGATTCAGCACAGCAGAACTGCTAAACTTACAGAGCAATCCATCTTGTTGGAAGCTGGAGGGAATGGGTTGAGACGGAGCTGGCAGAAGGGGCCACCACATCCAGCTGCTGTCCAGGGGCCTCTGGGAGGGGAGGATCCTGGTTGCACCAGCAGGATGCAGTGGAAGGAAACAAAATACATTTTTTAGGCCTTCTTCCAGCTTCCGCTGGCTCTCCTTATTCCGGGCTAGGCTTCTCTGGAGGATCTCTGGCTGAGCCAGGATGAAGGACTTATGCTGATGTAGCCCAGTTGAATTGGGAGCCGGCCAGCTAAGCCAGAGTCATATCCAACTCCCCTCAGCCTGGCATACATAGCAGCTGGATTGCACCATTAGGAATGAACCAACAATCGTGAAAAGTTTCCTGTCCAGGTAATTTACACTATAATCCTATACACGCTTACCTAGGAGTAAGTTCCATTGAATTTAATGGGGCTTACTTCTGACTAGGGATGGGGAGAAATTCAATTCAGTTTGCATTTAAAACCAAATATATCAAATTTGTACTTTCTGAAACAATATAAGAAACGAAACACAGCCATCCTTAGAAGTTTGTACTTTTCCAAATTTTGCAATGCAGTTTTCAAACCAAACAATGGTTACAAAAAATGCATATATTAGGGGAAAGTGCACATAAAAATGAATATATTTGTGAAAATAACATACAAAAATTCTTTCTATTAGGAGAAATTGCTTGCAAAAATGTGTTCATTAGTCAAAACAAAAATGTGTTTATCAGGACAAAGTTGCACTAAAATGCTGGAGAATTTTCATGAGGATTTTTTTAAAGAATCACAAATTGCTGCAGTAATGTAGAGAACTGAATTTAAGATTAGAAAAATGAGAAACAGAGAACCGAAATTGACAGAACTTTCCATCTCTGCTTCTGAGTAGACATGCAGAAGGTTGCCCTGTAATTCTTTATTGTTTGTCAAAAGATATATAAATGAGAGCAAAAAAGACCGTTTTATACATGCTAATTTATATGTATAGATGCACATTTAGAAATAATTACTATAATTTAAAATAGAAATGCTATATATCTCACCTTAGCGGGGAAGACTAGACTGTGGCCAGGTGACCTGCATGACTGGCCAGTCTGCTGTCTAGTTCTCACTGTTGATGGGCAACTTCAAGGCCTCTCCTGCTCTCATTTCTAATGGTTCTTTATCTTTAAACTGGACTGAACCAATCTTTCAAACAGTGGGCTCCTTCAAACAGAGGACTGTCCTTTGACAACAAAACAAGACACATGGTCACCCTTATGGGCAAACTCACTTAGTTCTAAATGGGAAATATTTCAGCACAACCAGGTTTTTCATTTAGATTCTGCAAAGTTTCCTGACTACCCAGTTCTGCTCATTATCTTATTGGCATGGGGATCTACACAACTGCATGGCCTGTACCCATAACTAAAACATTCCTGATAATGGCAGCTCCAGACAGTTTCCAGCATGTTGCTAGTCTGGACCAGTTCCACAAGAAGTCAAACACTCACTACAAGGTTCTGTACAAAAACTGAACTAACCAGGATCTAATAATTTTATTCCAATGAGAAGATGTAATAATAAATCATGGGTGAGGCCTTTTAAAAGGGGCCCAAAAACTGTGGTTACATAAAATCATAAACAGGGCAAAATAACAGATTCACTGAGTGAAACTACTCGCTTAAATTCTTGTTATTTCTCTTTTCTTTGCAGCTATTCTTTGCCATATATTCCTCATGCTTGGAGTCTGTGCAGTTTTGCTATAATACCCAATCCAGCACCAGCTGCTAATTATCATCATTGTGATACTCTACTGCTGCAACGGGACATTTATTTTACCTAGATTGCATTGTTTTACATGAAAAATAAATAACTGTCTTATGTTTTGTTTCTGTGAAAGCAGATAATTGCAATGGTGGTTTTTTTCCAGCTAAGTGCTCTTTTTAGCTTTTGTTCTTTAAACTCAAATCAAATATGAGAGCAGGGGAGGGAAGTGTGCTGTTTGTTTCCAACTGTTGGGGCTGGTTCACGTGGGAGCTAAACTTCAGATTAAAGACACAGCTTTTTCCATCACGATAGATTTGCAAGGTTCACACACTTCCAACCTTCCAATCCTGTTTTGCATTCACACTAGTATGCGTTCATCTGGAAAGGTTTAGTATCACTGTTTCCTTTTGTCCCCACCCTCTAATTTTACATGTGTACTCCCTGTAGTTGCTCAGTTACTGGGCATGTGCAAAAATTCTTCACCTATGCAGTATTTCAACTACCTCCTGCCCCCAACTGCTTCCAGAAGTTTGGCAGTTGAAAAGAAGTGGGGTCATCTGCCCCTCATTTTTCCGAGGTCCCTCCCTTTTTTTCAGAGTAAATTTCCCCCCTTGCCTTGAAAAACCAATTTGCAATCCCCATGACTGTTCAGGCTTCAAGGCTGAAGCCGGGAGAGTGCCTGGGCATGAAATTGACATGACACTCACTAGACTCCCCCTCCTATTCCTAGTAAAACCCTTTCTTCCTTTTTTTATTAGGTAGTCGGAGACAGGTGTGTGTGTGTGTGTGTGTGTGTGTGTGTGTGTGAGTGAGTGAGTGAGTGAGTGAGTGAGTGAGTGAGTGAGTGAGTGTGCCTCCTGTCACATCGCTGGTAATTGGCAGGTAGATTTTGGGGACATGGCTCAGGCTACCCCTGAAGTTGCTCCTTTCCCCTTCCACTGGGATGGCGTGCAGCAAATTGGAAGGGAAAAGCAGCACCCTGTGTGCAGCTGCCGAAGTTGTTAGCCTGCTTCATAAAAGCAATTTCAGTGGAATATGTTGTGCACTGTAGGCTGCTCCATTTCTATCGCACAAGGACATAGACGCCAACTCCACCACATGCTTTGCAGCTCAACATTCCCTTCCTGCAGATTGGCGGTGCTGTGTGGGAAAGTCGTGGGGGTAGTTTAGGTTTGCTTTTTCAAAGCCCGAGGGAGTTTGGGTGGAAAGAGTTCGAATCATGGCAAAGTTTAAAAAAGAAAGAACAGGAGTGAAGGAAGGCAGTTTACTGGGGGAGAAAGGGGAGAAAGAAAGGAGGGCTGCAGCAGTTCAGGAGCAGTCAGTCAAAAGTTACTTGTTAAGCCAATGGAAACAAAATGGAATTCATGGATCATTTAGTGGGTAGAGAAAGGGGAGTATCTGAAAGTAATGATCCACCCCCCCAACAAAAAACATCGGAGCAAAGCACCTACATGGGACTAATGCTGCGAAGCTGAGACTGTTTTTCCTTCACTTTTTGCATTATCCCTAGATTGATTTAATGTGGATTTAAAGGGAAAAACTATGTCCTAGCTTCACTTTGCCTGCAAAATGATGTGAACCCTGTGAATTAAAGGGGAGTGCAAGTAGCACCAATCTCACATTAATTCACCGTGTGAATGAGCCCTTAGTCCAAAGATGCAGACACTTCCTAAATCATTCTCAAGATTCTGGGAGCAATCAAACCTTCCACATAGCAAGAATTGGCTTGCTTCACTCTCATGGTTATGTGGTGCTGGTCTTTTTTTAAGGTACAGTGCAGAACAGTTTGATTGGCAGACAGTCCCCTAGAACATAGCTGCTTCTACCTATTGATGGTGTAGCAATTCTACCTGCTTCTACCTATTGATGGTGTATTAATGTGCAACGTTCCATACGGTGGCTTAGCCCGAGAGTGTGTTACCAAACAAGAATGATGGAGACTTTGCTAGAACAAGAGTTATGTAAATTAGGTCTCAGCATCTGTCTGCCAGGTGGAAGGAGCCCTGGGTATAACACACATCACCATCAACAGCTGAGTGCATGCTGGATGATTGTGTGTTCTGCTGCAGTAAGTAATTCAGAATCAAGAAACTCACTACGTTTGGCTGGACCTGCTTCATATGAGTAAGCAGAGCAGTCACACACAATATCAGTGTTTGTATTGCATACTGTTTAGGGGCAGGGAGCAGCGATGGAATGTATAATGTTTAGTTAAAGGTGCAGGTGTTGCTTTCCAAGCTATGACTTTATTCATAGGAGGCTAGAGTTTCTCAACATGTGAGAGCCACAACTCAATAATGTATTTGAATTAAAGTTGATGCTTGTGTTGTGACATAGCATCAGAGGCTTCCTTAATACCTGTTCTCACTGTGCAACCAGTATCCTTCAGACTATGGCTGATGAAGTAGAAAGGTGGCTAGATGTTGTTGGACTACAGCTCCCATAATTGCTGACCATCATCCATGTTGACCGGGGTTGATGGGAGTTGGAGTCCAGCAACATCTGGAGGACTATCCCAATATATCACACCATGGTCTCTTGATTGGACAGTATTGTTCATCAGACAAAACAACACACACGCACATTTGAGGACATAATAGAGGAAGTAATTCCGCAATTTAGTACAGATTCATCCTCTCTTTAGATCTTGGCTTTTGTACTTTAATTAATACACATACTTTAACCACAGTTTTCTAGAATAAGGAAAAATGGGGGGTGGAGTCAAACTCTGATATGCTGAAACTCTTTGATTGATCTGTTTTAACGAATTTTTAATGATTACTCAGTTGCATTAGGTAGATTTTTTGTCATATTTTGATATATCTAAGCCAAGTTCATGAAATGTCTGATAACTGTTGGAAACATAACGGTGAACTAGCTACAGCTTTGATCTGATTCAGAAGCAGTCATGTTCTTATGAACATTCTTCATGCAGGCTGAAATTTTAATATTGAGAGTGGGGAAGGGGGAATTCCAATTTCATTTCAAGTAAGTTTTCAACATTGCATTAATCTAATGAAACATAGCTCTTTTTTCCTAAAATCAAGATTTCAGCAATTCAGCAGTTCAACCCTGAAATTCTAAAAATGACATTTAGATTTTGAAATCTTTAAAACGGCATAATAGGTTCTGACTTTTTCTAGTTCACATCATATTGCATTCATTCTTCACATTTGAAATAGTTGTTCTACGTACACCAGATTGGCACTTAAATTGTTAATACATTTAAATCTAATTTAAAGGAATTTACTTCTAACTAACTCTTCTTAGTGCTCCAGCTGTGTCTCACAAGCCTATGCATATTTAGGTGAAAGTAAATATGTGTGCATAGGCTTGCAACCTTAGTTGTGCATTTCACTAGCCAGGACAATGATTTAAAAAAGCTAATATACCTCACACATGATTTAACCTGCTGCTCATGTTTACCAGTGTAAATAGCAAGCTATTCAACTATATAACTATGGCATCTTAAATGATCTTTAGGGCTGCACCCTATATTATATTTACATATATGCTTAGAAGATATAATATATGTGTGCAAGAAATATGGGTTTGCAAATATTATACTGGTTTATACGAGGAAATTGGGTGGAGAAAAGTCCTCCTAAATCTCCAGATGCACCTTTCCTCACTTTAAATTGAATTCTTGCATCTCCCTTTCAATCATCACAATTTTACATTCTAAAATTTAGATTTTGAACGTATACAAGTATGGAAAGAGCAGATTGTTGCAGTTTAATAAATAATAATGAAATGGGGGGGAACTCCTTGAGAGTTTGTTAATTAATGTCTCTTATGATTCTCACTGTGCATGTCAGGTGTCACTGTGGAACAAAAATCTTCTTTACAAACCACTTGTCTGCAGAACTGAAATGCATTTGTCAGTTCCCACACCCCAGCTGAAAGCTTAAAAGGTAATATATTATTTATCCCAACACCTCTGACATTGCCCTAGGTTGGTTTGGATTAAGACCATGCGGAAGGTTGACTATTGCCATAAAACAGTCCAGTTTCTCCACTGTTTAGAGATAATTTGTTTTGAGCCTAGGGATAAGTATTCTGATTGTTCTAGTTTAATGTTTCCAAAAAATGACAGTGCCACTGCAAATAATAATTGACACAACTATGTACTGCACAGGGCAAGAGTTTGAATGTGAAGATGGCCTCCATCATGATCACCGAATGTATGTTGATGTATCTGGACTCCAAAGCTATTATTGTTTCCACATGCGATGCTAAGCTAACTGCCATTTAGACAGTCATTGTGTAAGGATTTCTTCTTCAAAGGTGGTATAGCAAAAATATTTCAGTCTCTTGATGACTCATGATAGTAATTAGAGGATGTCATGTCAATTTTCTACTTTTGAAATAGTGTGACAAGCACATAGTGGTCAGTGGTAATATCATACTAATTATAATCCATATCCATTTTGTAAATTTCATGTTGCGTGCAAGGAACTCCACTTTACACCACATTCAGTAGCAGATGAAAGCTGTGC
Organism: Rhineura floridana; assembly: GCF_030035675.1. Classification (NCBI taxonomy): domain Eukaryota; kingdom Metazoa; phylum Chordata; class Lepidosauria; order Squamata; family Rhineuridae; genus Rhineura; species Rhineura floridana. The sequence continues at coordinate 75,788,481 of NC_084486.1, read as the reverse complement.
CTTCCTGAGCAGGAAAGAGACAATACAAATTAGTATCAACAGCTATCAATATGGAGTTCACAGCACATCATAAACATGAACTAAAGCAGTATCTTATGAAGTTCTGCAGGTCTTTGTGCAAGCAAGCCATGCAAGATTTGGAATGTCACAGACTGACTGACAGCCTATGTTCCATGTGTGCTGTATAAAACTACAGATGTCTTGTTCAAGTTTGAGGTGTCTAAAAAGGTTTCTTTGTTGGGCACTACAACACGACACAATTTCAGAAAAATCTGTAAGAGGAATAGATAACAGAGGGGAACAGGGAAATGACAAAAGTAACAAGCAGGTGAAAAAATGTTTGAAAAGTGCTCAACTCCATTCATTTTAATTAATTGTTTCCTAAGCTAGAAAAGATCTGGATGTTTGAATTCATAATATTTTAACCAAGCTCCTTATTTACATCTATACTTTATGTTAGATACACCTTTTAATTGCAGATAGGTTTTGTATGCCCATTCCAACCACAAAAATGTCTGGATAGAGATAAAAGAGAGTACAATTTCTGATGTAAAAAAAAATCACAATTATTTTAAATGTTATATTTCACTGAAAATTTACTCTAGGTACTAAAAAAATAGAACTACTCAACACATCCAGTAAGCATTTTGTTTATACTAGAAGAGCATCATAGGGCTTAAGATGGAGGTAGCCAATGTAGTGCCCTCCAGAAGTTGTTGGACCCCACCTCCCAGCATCCCTGATCATTAGCCGTGCTGGCTGAAGCTGATGGGAGCTGGAGTCTAACAACATCTGGAGTGCACCCTGTTGGCTACCCCTGGCTTAAGGGACTTGAATAATTTCACCATTGCTATCTCTAGAAAAGAAAAAAAAGTGAGGCGGGCAACAGGGGCTTACAAAGCACAAAACTTTTAAAAAGCCAAACCAAAAGATGTTTGAACTAAAGCAGCCTTTGTCAACTTGGTGCCCTCCAGAGTTTTTGGACTACAATTCACATCCGCCCCAACCAACATACCCATGCTAGCAGGGCTGATGGGAGTTGTAGTCCAAAACATTTGGAGAAGTCCATCTGGAGAAATGCTGATGCACACATTGCCAGCTGAAGATAATTATGAAGAGGAGTTGTTCTGACAAGAGGAGAAATTATGGAGGAGGCAAAAGATGTTCCCAGCGTTAAACCCTCTGAAGAATTATTAAAGCACTTGCAGTCTTTCATATTGCTCTATAGGCCACTATGGTACCCAGCAGAACAGTGGATATATTGCCTACCCCAAGTGCTGATCCTCCCCCATGCAGAGGCTGCACTTATTATATAGCTATCACCTTTTCTAATATCCTTAGAATATTGTTAGATGAATGTTCTTCAATGCAATGCTTAATACAGCCCTACCTCTTCATTTCCCTTTGGGCAGCTTTCCACATCACTGCTGAACTCTGGTAGAAGCATATTAAGCCCAGCCTTTCCTTTCAGCCAAAAAGTTCTTTGCTGTCCTTTGCCCTGGCAGCAAAGAGAAAGAAAATGAAACAAAGTTGCCTCAAAGAACAACAACATCAACAACACAGTCCTCTAAATAACTGTAAATGTCTTAGGGAGATATGGTACTTCAAAGAATGAAAAGAATTCTCTCCAAGGAAAAAGGTCATGGAGATGTAGAAAAAGAAAGAGAAGATGGATTCTTGGGATTTGCCATCCTTTCTTCCAAGGTCCAAATTAAGGAGAATGCTAGGTACTTAAGAGACTTGGCATAGAGGCTAAGTCATGACTCAGTTTTGTAAATCCTAATTTATGGTATATGTATAGAGGCAAATTTCAGTTGACTTTCGGAGAATGGGGGTGGGGGGCAGGGGACAAACTTTGGTTCTTGCTGTAAAGATTTATTCATAACTATGGGATTCAACAGGATTTTCTGGTTCTAGTTCACTGTGTGTGGATTAGGACCCCACCCACAAGCTAATTGCTGCTTATGGACATATCAAAACTAGAGCAATCTCACCCAACATACCTACCTCCCTCCCTCCCTCCCTCCCTCCCTCTATCTCTCTGACTTGGCAATTTTAAATGGTGCGTTGCTGGAGTCTTACCAGATCCTACACTTTGCAGTCAATAGCAGATGATGTGGTGGGGCGGCAGTGCTCATCTGACCTCCAGGCAACTGTGTCGCTGCTGCTTAAGAGGAAGGAGAGGTAGAGGGCCAAGGCTGCGGGAAGGTTGGAATGGTGCAAATGCACAGGAGTGCCAGATTGTTTCTGCTGATGTATTTGCACTGCCCCAACCTCACTGCCCCTTCCTCTCTCCTTCTCAGTAAGCAGCAGTGACTCAGCTATAGGAAGATCTGCTGAGTGCCACTGCCTTATCACACCATCCACCACTATCTGTAGTGTACTCAGCTGCTCTGTAAGCAGCGGGGGGATATATATATATATATATATATATATATATAAAGGGTGGAAAGGAGGATTTGGGTCCTGGCACAAAAGTTCTGGGACTTAGTTGGATCTCTTAGGCCATTCCATAACAATGTCCATGATCCAAATCATTCTTCAAGGCAGGTTTGCTTCTGGGAGTCACCAGATGACTCCAGTTGGCAGCCCTCTTTCAAGCTGCAGTACTGTATTCACTTACCTGGGAGAAAGTCCCATTAAACTTCATCGGATTCATTTATGAGTAGTCATGTAAGGGTTGTACTGTCAAGGACTTTTCTTAGGGATTCCCTTTTCTCTAATCAAACGTGTGTACTGAAAAGACTCTTAAACACTGTGGTGGGATAAATGTACCTATTTACTGGAAGGTGGGATGAAGTGTCATTATAGTTTAGGGATTGCACCAAATATGTTACTAGTCAAAGTACTTGATGAACCATCATCTAGTTCTGGTGCCAAGGTCATATGGCACTGAAAACCCTAAATGCACAACTTCATACAATTTAGGCTACTAGCAGATTTATCTGCAAGGTATTCCTTTCTGACTTGCTAAATCTGCATTTAACATCTTTTCTTTTAACACCTTTTTTGCCTTCACCTGCATGTGATTTAGCTTGCCTGCATGAGTCAATTGGAGTTATTTGCATTGGAAGTAACTTTCTCCAGTTTGCCTGCTCTTGTTTGTGGAGGACTGTTGTCTGAATTGGAATGTTTCAATTAATTTTATTTATTTATTTATTTATTTACTTATTTATCCTGCCCTTCATCCGAGTAGGAGTCCAGGGTAACAATATGTTAAGAATATGTTACTAGGTTAATATGTTAAGAAGCTGGCAGTCTTGCATTTGTGCAGGAGTTTGGACTTGATCATCATTGTGTCCTTCCAACACTATGACTCCTTGATTCCGTGAAAGCCATACCTTGATTTTTATAGTCCCTCTTTCTTGCAAATCATAACCTCCAATTGTTTGAAGAACATTTGCTGTGATCATAGAGACATGGATTTGGAGAGCTGCAAAAAGAGAGAAAGAGAAAAAAGAAAACAATTTACTATATCATATATAAATTGCCTATATTGGGAAGAAAAACTCTGAAAATATTTTAGTTAAAAGGAACATGGACCAGTCACTTGTTTTTCTGTTAAGTAACTCTTATACCATTAGGGTCCTGCTATAACGCAAGAAAAAGTAGGTGGGCATGAGGAAACTACAGCTGGTTTCAACTAAAGACTTCAGCAGTCTTTATAACTGAGAATTAATTGGAAGCTGGTTGATATGGGCCACCCACTATAGGACACAGGGGACATGTAGAATGAGGGCAGCAGCTCCTAGGCCAAATGCAGCTCCCAGTTACGGGTATCACGTTAGCAACTGCCAGTTCAGAAGCAAGAGTAGTGTATTGGAGGGATGACAGTTGTTGACATGGAACTTCCTGTCATTCCCACCAGCTTTTTACAGATGATTTTTTTCTCTTTGTAACACTCCTAAAAAAATAAGAACGCTACACAGTCTGAACTTAGTGTGATCAAAAGGTCCATATAGTCTGTTATCCTATTTCCAATAATGAGCAATCAGCTGCCTCTGGGAAGCCCACAAGGAGGACATGATGGCAATATTACTTCTCCTATTGCTTCCCAGCACCTGGCCTGAGGACCTCCCATCAGTTGTGCACAGTGCTGACAGTGCTTCTCCACATCCTTCACTAGTGCACACTGCTGAACATTCTTCTTCAGCTCCTCTGTGCCATATTAATTTGCACTGTAAAAGCATGTTCTGCATTGGCTTTTGAAGCACAATGTGTTCAAATGACTTTTACAGTTTACACCAACCCTTTCTGTTACGTTTATAACAAACACATGCAACATACGTAAGCTGGTACTTTCCATCCTTGACGCTGTATTCACTGTGTCTCCAAACAGGCAGTAACGAGGTCTTGTGATGCCCACCACCCCTGCAACAACAGGTCCTATAATAACAAGAACCAAAGAAGACATCAGCCACATATAAAAGAAAGGGCAGCATTCCCATATGCAGCGCTTCATGCTGAGCAAATGAACATTTGGATTTTCTAGCAATGTGATCTTGGAGCTAGAATGGGCTATGTCTGCATATGTTTTTGTTTCCTGTCCCTGTAAACCCTCCTGCTACTGAGCCCCTGATACCATAGTTGTGAAGTCTTCTTTCCCAGGAAGCCATTGCCCAATTTACAGAAAGGTAAATTTGCAGCAGGATTAAATGAATTTGATTTATCTGAAATTATTTTCAAAACCAAGGTCACACCACATTTACCTATGTGCCTTTTCTGCTTCTCCTAGATAAGTCTGGGGTTTGGAAAAGTAATGAAGTAGAGTGGAGTCTGTTTTACTTCAAATCAATGGCGGCTGGTGGCTGTATTTATTTATTTATTTTATTTATTTATTAAATTTATATACCGCCCGACTAGCAATAGCTCTCTGGGCGGTGAACATAAAATAGCATAAAAATACAATGAATAACAAAATAATACTAAATAATACAATCAACAATCCAATACAATAAACATTTTTAAAAGTAAATCAGTGTAACTTAAAATGCTTCAGAGAATAGGAAGGTTTTGACCTGGTGCCGGAAGGAGAGCAGAGTCGGTGCCAGGAGTACTTCCTCGGGGAGACTGTTCCATAGTTTGGGGGCTACCACTGAGAAGGCCCTAGATCTTGTCATCACCCTCCAGGCCTCCCTGTGAGTTGGAACCCGGAGGAGGGCCTTCGTAGCAGAACATAGTGCACGGGCCGGTTCATATTGGAAGAGGCGTTCCGCAAGATATCGTGGTCCCACACCATATAAGGCTTTATAGGTTAATACCAACACTTTGAATCTAGCCCGGAAACATATTGGCAACCAGTGCAAGCGGGCCAGAACAGGTGTTATATGCTCGGACCGCTTGGTCCTTGTCAGCAATCTGGCCGCCGCATTTCGCACTAGTTGTAGCTTCCGAACTGTCTTCAAAGGTAGCCCTACATAAAGCGCATTACAGTAATCCAAATGTGAGGTTACCAGAGCATGTACCACTGATGTAAGGTCCTCTTTACTCAAATAGGGACGTAGCTGGGCTACCAACCGAAGTTGGTAAAACGCATTCCTAACCACCAAGGCTACTTGAGCCTCAAGTGAGAGGGAAGAGTCTAAAAAGACTCCCAGACTACAAACCCGTTCCTTTAGGGGGAGTGTAACCCCGTCCAGGACAGGTTATATATCCACCATCCGATCAGAGAACCCGTCCACCAACAGCATCTCAGTCTTGTCTGGATTGAGCTTCAGTTTGTTAACTCTCATCCAGTCCATTGTCGCGGCCAGGCAACAGTTCAGCAAATCGACAGCCTCACCTGAAGAAGATGAAAAGGAGAAGTAGAGCTGCATGTCATCAGCATACTGATGACAACGCACTCCAAAACTCCTGATGACCTCTCCCAACGGCTTCATGTAGATATTAAAAAGCAGGGGGGACAAAACTGACCCCTGCGGGACCCCATATTGGAGAGCCCGCGGTGTCGAGCAATGTTCCCCAAGCACTACCTTCTGGAGACGACCCGCCAAGTAGGAGCAGAACCACTGCCAAGCAGTACCTCCAACTCCCAACTCTGCGAGCTTCTCCAGAAGGATACCATGGTCGATGGTATCAAAAGCCGCTGAGAGATCAAGGAGAATCAACAGAGTTACACTCCCTCTGTCTCTTTCCCGACATAGGTCATCGCACAGGGTGACCAAGGCTGTCTCGGTGCCAAAACCGGGCCTAAAACCCGATTGAAATGGATCTAGATAATCAGTTTCATCCAATAGCGCCTGGAGCTGGCCAGCAACCACTCGTTCCAAGACCTTGCCCAGGAATGGAACATTCGCCACTGGCCTGTAGCTGTTAAAATTGTCTGGGTCCAAGGAAGGCTTTTTCAGGAGTGGTCTCACCACTGCCTCTTTCAGACAGCCCGGGACCACTCCCTCTCGTAAAGAGGCATTTATCACTTCCTTGGCCCAGCTACCTGTTCCATTCCTGCTAGTTTTTATCAGCCAGGAGGGGCAAGGATCCAGTACCGAAGTGGTTGCACGTACCTGTCCAAGCACCTTGTCCACGTCCTCGAGTTGAACCAACTGAAGCTCATCCAACAAAACAGGACAAGACTGTGCTCCAGACATCTCACTAGGATCTACTGCTATAACTTGAGAGTCTAGGTCCTGGCGGATACATGGGATCTTATTCTGGAAGTGATTGGCAAACTGATTACAGCGGGCCTCCGATGATTCCACCGTGTCCGGAGGGTTTGAATGGAGAAGCCCCCGGACAACTCGAAAGAGCTCCGCTGGGCGGCAAAGAGATGATTTAATAGTGGCAGCAAAATGATGTTTTTTAGCTGCCTTCACCGCTCCTACATAGAGCTTAGTCGAAGCACTAACCAGCGCATAATTGTATCCGTCGGGAGTTCATTTCCGCTCAAGCCGCCTCCTATCTTGCTTCATCGCTCTCAGCTCCAGAGTATACCATGGAGCTGTATGAGCTCTACACAGGAGAGGGCGTGCAGGAGCGATCGTGTTTACAGCCCGGGTCATTTCCGTATTCCACAGAGCGACCAGGGCTTCAGCAGGAGCGCCAGTCCTATCAGCCGGAAAATCCCCCAGAGCCCTTTGAAAACCTTCAGGATCCATTAGTCTCCGGGGGCGGACCATTTTAATAGGTCCCCCACCCTTGCAGAGGGAAGAGGTTACTGAAAGTCTAACTTCAGCAAGCAGTGGTCTGTCCATGACAAAGGGAGTGTTGTAAAACTCCCCACATCCAGATCACTTTCCCCATGCTCAGTAGCAAAAACAAGGTCTAGAGCGTGCCCCAATACATGTGTTGGACCACTAACATATTGAGACAGCCGCAAGGCTGTCATGGAAGCCATGAAGTCCTGAGCCGTGCCGGACAAAGTGGTCTCGGCATGAAAGTTGAAATCCCCCAGTACTATTAGTCTGGGGGACCTCAACAATATATCCGAGACCACTTCCGCCAGCTCAGTTAGGGAAGCCATTGGGCAGCAAGGTGGGCAGTACACCAAAAGGATTCCCAGCCTGTCCCTCTGGCCCAACACAAGGTGCAAACACTCCAGGCCAGTAACTGAATGAACATGGTGCTTGGTGAGTGAGATGGAACTCTTATAGGCAACAGCAACCCCACCTCCCTGACCCTCAGATCTACCATGATGCTGAACCAAGTACCCCAGTGGGCAGAGCTGAGAGAGACCAACTCCTCCCTGCTCACCCACCCAGGTCTTGGTTATACAGCTGCACGGATCGGCTGCCTCATCCACAATCCACTCCGGGAAGCACTCTGGTCAGCTTCTCGAAAGTTCAGACCAAAACCTGGAGTGGATTCCACTGTCCCACTGCAATGAAGTCACCAGCCACCACTGAACTGATAACATCAGATATGGTCAAGCAATATCCCTTGTGGCTGTTTTTTCCCATTTCAGTGAATGTACACGAATGAAAACATGATGTAGACTTCAATCACCATAAAAATACACTTGTGAACTAACTCTTAAAATGATGTTGAAAGAATTGTGCTCCTGATGCCAGGTCCCTTCAAATTAATGACGGCTCAGAACAGATCTGGCTATCTTTCATCATCACATGACATGGAACAATTGGCCACATTTTATTATACTAAATCTTAAAATCTTGGGAGCCCACATCTGGCAAGGCAAAGGGTGCTTCCAGATGATCTGTTTATTGAGCATCCATTCTGATTTGTTTGCAAGGGCATTAGATAATGTTGGCTATTTAATGAGCATTTATTCTGATTTGTTTGCAGAGAGGTTAGATGGCACTGCATCAAAATAAGTGTTATCTCACCCTTTGTAGCACATTTTCTCATCACTTTTCTTATAACAAAAAGTTCAATATTCTGGGAAGTGTTGTGGATTTTGGTCTAACTAAAAGTCCATGTAGTCCAGAATCTTGTTTTCCAACCAGATGTCTCTGAGATGTCCCACAAGCAGATTAACATTATCTTGTAGCTCTTTTATCTGATACCTTTGGCGTATTTGCTACACAAAGTAAATGAATTTTCTTCGAATACTGTTTTTAATACACTTATCTTTGGTTTGGTCTCAACCCTCTTTTCTGAAATATACTATGTGTGTATAGTTCGAGTTCCTGGTGAGTGCTGTTGCCACAATGCAAAAAGAGAGAGATAAAGTTGCATAACGAATCACCCACACAGGGCTATGCAAGTTAAGAGGCATTATTGCTTTAACTTGGTTTTAGAGCAAATGGCTGTAACAGAAACTATCTCAGCATCTTCCAATTTTTGTGGTTCATCTATATTTGAAGTAAGACAAATTTGATATTTCAGCCTCAAAGATATATACTTCTGTTGGCAATATTATTTAATAAGAGAATTAATCTCTTAAAGTATTTTTATTTTATTTTATTTACCTGCCCAGAGTCCTTGGAATATGCAGGACACAAACTGAAATAGATAAATAGATTTATATACTAGAATATGAGTTATATGACTAGGCAGTCTTTTCATTAAAATATTTCATTTGCATGATAGCATTTGACCCTGTAATTTCACTGCATCACTCATCTGCATTCATATTTTGATATACTGCTTCCTAAGCCCTTCCGTGCAGCTACAACAAGTCTTAAGATGAGCCCACCAATTATAGTACACTAATTAAGATGGCCTGAACAATCAAAAAGCTGTCTTCTGGCTTAGATCACATTTTATTTTTCTCTTTACAAAGCCTGGCTCTCATAGTACTGTGACTTCAAATATATTCACTAATGGGCAGAAATCCCTTGCGTTTTAAGAACATAGAGCCAACAGATATTTCTATCAAACTTGAAAAAGAAGGGAAATTGTGCGAGGTATAGTGAATGCACCAGGGGAGCAGGAGACCTGACCTCCTCTCTGAGATACACACCATTTGGGTTGGTCTTTTACAGTCCAATCCACTTCCTGTGTAGCTTGGAAGAATTTGGTAGCATGTGCCTCTGAGCATATGGTGAGTAGTGGCAACACCTGCAATCAGGACTGCATCACCAAAGATGGAGAATTACAGTTTTTGTATGTCTGTTGGTGTTCTTACTTTGCTTCTTTCCTGTGTTACTACTGTTTCTACAGAGAATCTAACCTAGAAAATTCTAGTTCTGTCATTATTCATCCTAAGAAATCTGTGTCAAACTTATTTTTATTAATTTGAAAGCCTTTTTATTGGTCAGTGTCCTATTGTGGTAAAGACAGCCTTTTGTGTTTCCATCTGGAGGTTATATTCTATTTCTATTTTGGGTGCTTTAACAGTTGAATCTGAAACTGCAGTTTGATGTAAAGTTAGACTGATTACAATATGTTGCTACTTAAGCAATGAATTTAGGTATTAGAAAAAACAAACTTGGTCTGCCCAAGATGCATGTGTTCAGCCTGCTACGGTTAAACCATTCCACTTAAGGAAGGGTGGGCATGGTTAATTAAAAACATAGATCACACCTAGAAATTTGCTAGAATATATTTCACCTCCCACTGTTTTATCTTGTGCAAACTGAGACATTCCTCATGTCCACTGGAGACTTTTCTGCAGAATAGTAAGTGCCATTATTCCACAATTGTTTTTGGAGGGTTTTTTTAGTTTAAATTATGCAAAGTGTTGCAATACTTCACATATTCAAAGAAACAGAAGCAAAAGAAAATAATTTACTATAGGAAATGTCACTAAAATTGCAAAATAAATCAAATATATTTATAGTTACTATCTGGGTGGGTTGGCAGTGGACAGAGGGAAAGCCCCTTTCCTTTCTGAAAGGAAACATTGTTAACAGTATCATTATTTGGGGGGATTCCCCCAGCTTTTTATTCTACAGCAGACATGTGTAGTCTGCCATCCAAATTTAAACCAAACCTGTCCCCAGCCCCATCCACACCAGACATTTATTCCACTTCAAACAGTCATGGCTTCCCCCGAAGAATCCTCTGAAGTGTAGTTTATGAAGGGTGCTGAGAGTTGTTAGGAGATGTCCTATTCCCCTCACAGAGCTACAATCCCCAGAAGAGGGTCTGACTGTTAAACCACTCTGGCCACTGGAGCTCTGTCAGGGAAATAGGGGTCTCCTAACAACTCTTAGCATCCTTCACAAACTACATTTCCCAGGATTCTTTGGGGGAAGCCATGACTGTTTAAAGTGGAATAAATGTCTAGTGTGGATGTGGTCCCCTCAGAGCTTGGAAGATTACTTTTAAAAAGTAATAAATTACAGTTACAATTACTTGGCCAAAAAAGTAGTAATTACAGTTACAATTGCAATTGCTCTGAAAGTAACTGATTACTTTACTTTTTCTCAAAAGTAATCACTACAATTACATTTCAGTTACTTTTTTAAAAAAATGCCTACAAGGTGCTGGCCTTGGCTGCTTCACATCTAAGTAGCCTAAAACAATATTAAAACTAAACACACACACACAGGGGGTAGTAGAAGGGTTCGAATCCCCACATAGCCATGAAGCTCACTGGGTGACCTTGGGCCAGTCACTGCCTCCCATGAAAACCCTATACATAGGGTCACCATAAGTCGGAATCAACTTGAAGGCAGTACATTTATTTTTTTTATTTTGAAGAAGATGATTATGATAATGCAGCATTTCAAATTAATTCTGTATGACAAGCATTCCATGCCAAGCTTGGAAAACCAAGGAGGAGGTATAAAATGCAGGCAAAAATACTTTTGACAAAATGCCATTTATCCTTTATATCTATATCTATAATTAACAATACAGCTGAATGATGTATGTAAAGTATTTTTTCTCTTTCCCTTTTTTATTAGTATTTTAGTACTACTGCTAAAGTTCTGATGAAAGAATAAAGCATTCATTAGCCACATTCAAATGGTTAGAACACATCACATAAATTCCACTGAAGTTGGAGTTTTTGCCATAGAAAAGGCAAAAAATACATACCCTATGATAGCCCAATAGACAATCAGAACTAATATAAAACCCTATTGCTTCTCATTTGCTAACGTTGCAAGATGTAAGGTAACTCTAGATCATGTGAGTTCAGGTGATGCATGTTATGTAAATTTGTATAGATATTAGCAGAGATTGTCAACAGTCTGAGATGTGTGTGTGCCAATGTGTGCGTTTACCTAAGTGCCAGGCTTTTACCCTGCACTGAGATCAATGAGACTTAAGACTTAGTAAAATAAGAAAAGCTATTTTATTTATAGAAATACATAGTAGATAGGAAAGGCATACCTAGCTCTAACTAACTTGGAGGCGCAACACTCAGGTTTGGGAGTTGCCCTCCTGGCTCAGGAGGGAGAGAGCAGAGACAAAGGTGTCTCCTCTCTCTTGGATTACTTTATTGCTTAACTGCATTCTGTGTTTGCCTCTGTAATTCTCACTTTTTTTTACCCACTGTTTGAATGTCTTTTGGGAATGCCTACTGATTATTTGTTATCATTTTGGGCTGATTACCTTCAGCTATTATCTCACCAAAGTTGCATACACATGACAGATTTAAAGCACATTTCCACCACCACCCCAAAAAAGAATCCTGGGAACTGTAGTTTGTTACGGGTGCTGGGAATTGTAGCTCTGTGAGGAGTAAACTACAGTCCCCAAGATTCTTGGGGAAAAGCCATGTGCTTACATGTATGGTGTCTACTGGGAGACTCTTACGGATTGATTCTATACTCCCAGAAGTAAATCCTATTTACTGCTATGGGAATTACTTCCAAGTAAGTATGCTTGGAATTGCAGCTTTTAGGTCATGCTTAATAGCCACCTTGTGTCAAACTGAACAGTTTCCAAATCAGATTTAAATACTAACCACTTAAACTGGTCAGAGTGTCATTCCCTCTATTTCTGAAGCTCAGGCTGGAAGTGTTGTTGCTTATGTAGCCATGGTATCACCATCCATACCACACATAATAAGGAGTATTAGTGGGCAAGAGGGAACCCCAAGTGTTGCAGAATACAAAAAAGTGAGAGAGAAAACAGAAAGGGGATGATTCCCAAAACAGCCCAAATGAGTACTGAGCATGCTCTGTTATGAAATGCTCAGTGGCTGTGTGAGTGAGTGAGTGTGTGTATGTGTGAAAGAGAGATGTCTCAGCTAACAGAAAATTATAGAATAGTAGAGTTGGAAGGAACCTTTAAGGTCATCGAGTCCACACCCCTGCTCAATGCAGGAATCCAAGTTAAAGCACACCTGACAGGCCAATTCCCCCCACAGAACTCCAGTCACAGAATTGTCTGAGAGGAGGGGCTGACTGTTAAACCACTCTGGACATTGGAGCTCTGTTGGGAGAATAGGAGTCTCCTAATAACACTCAGCACCCATCACAAACTACACTTGCCAGGATTCTTTGGGGGAAGTCATGACTGTTTAAAGTGGCATAAATGTCTGGCGTGGGTGTGGCCAGAAGGTCATCCAGCGAGTTCATGGCTGTGGTAAGATATGAACTCAGAACGTCCCAGCTGCACCCAGCATGGAACTACACTTTCAGCAGCAAATACCAGAAAACCAACTAAATGTGTGCTGTCAATGTGCAAAGCATTTGCTGGGGTGCATTTCGGTAGGTGAAGCAGGAGATAGATGGAAGGGGCTGTTTTCCATGCTTGCCACTTTACCAGTGCAATGCCCCATGTTTTTCCTTATTGACCTCCATCAGCTAGGGAAAAGTGGCCAGGGAAGGGGTTGCAGATAAAAAGTTTCAGCAGCAAATTACCCCCTCTCATCACTTCTCCCTAACAAAATGTGCCCCACATCAGTAGCAGACACCAGCAGGGAAGTTCTTTTTTGAGTTGTAATTCAGCTCTCGTTCTGTTAATTCCCAAACTACACCAGTTGTCATTTTGACCTACATGCATAGGGAGAAAGACAGTGTAAAGGGTGTGCACAAGGGGGAGGGGATGACAAAGGATTTAGGACTTAAAGATTTAATATTCTATGAGTAGAAAAAAATACCCTATGCAAATGTCTATATTGTTGCAGAAAAGTTCAGTTCTACATATGTTTGCCATCTTTTCCTCAAGCACAACTGTTTTTGAGATAACAGTCTTATTCTCTCTTGCCCTTCACCAAAAAGCCATGTTAGTTGTCCAGTATGTGAAATGACTGCAAGCAGGTGCAGCCCAAGACATTTTGCTACTTGAAGCAGAAGAGCAAATGGTGCCCTGCCCCCAAGTCAAGGTCATAGTACCATAGCTTGAAAAGTTATGTTGGCATTTGAGGCAGAAAATCTCACAACTACCTCTTCCTGACAGTAAATATACAACAACCAAAAATTAAAATAGCTAATAATTTGTTGCATGGTGCCCCAAATTAGTTGCTTGGGGTAGTCATCTCTTGCTGCCTAGTAAGAGTCGCTCTATGAGAGGCACATAACTGAAGCAAAACACACAAACAGAGGTATGAGACTGCACCTACCTCCTAGTCTCTTGCCAGTTCCCAATTTTCACCCTCTCTGGAGGGGTGCAAGGACAAGCGGAGGGGATGCAAAGAGGGTGCAAGGACAAGCGGAGGGGATGCAAAGAGGGTGCAAGGACAAGCAGAGGGGATGCAAAGAGGGTGCAAGGACAAGCGGAGGGGATGCAAAGAGGGTGCAAGGACAAGCGGAGGGGATGCAAAGAGGGTGCAAGGACAAGCGGAGGGGATGCAAAGAGGGTGCAAGGACAAGCGGAGGGGATGCAAAGAGGGTGCAAGGACAAGCGGAGGGGATGCAAAGAGGGTGCAAGGACAAGCGGAGGGGATGCAAAGAGGGTGCAAGGACAAGCGGAGGGGATGCAAAGAGGGTGCAAGGACAAGCGGAGGGGATGCAAAGAGGGTGCAAGAACAAGCGGAGGGGATGCAAAGAGGGTGCAACGACAAGCGGAGGGGATGCAAAGAGGGTGCAAGGACAAGCGGAGGGGATGCAAAGAGGGTGCAAGGACAAGCAGAGGGGATGCAAAGAGGGTGCAAGGACAAGCAGAGGGGATGCAGAGAAGGTGCAAGGACAAGCGGTGGAGATGCAGAGAAGGTGCAAGGACAAGCAGAGGGGGTGCAAAGAGGGTGCAAGGACAAGCAGAGGGGGTGCAAAGAGGGTGCAAGGACAAGCGGAGGGGATGCAAGGACAAGCGGAGGGGATGCAAGGACAAGCGGAGGGGATGCAAGGACAAGCGGAGGGGATGCAAGGACAAGCGGAGGGGATGCAAGGACAAGCGGAGGGGATGCAAGGACAAGCGGAGGGGATGCAAGGACAAGCGGAGGGGATGCAAGGACAAGCGGAGGGGGTGCAAAGAGGGTGCAAGGACAAGCAGAGGGGGTGCAAGGACAAGCGGAGGGGATGCAAGGACAAGCGGAGGGGATGCAAGGACAAGCGGAGGGGATGCAAGGACAAGCGGAGGGGATGCAAGGACAAGCGGAGGGGATGCAAGGACAAGCGGAGGGGATGCAAGGACAAGCGGAGGAGATGCAAGGACAAGCAGAGGGGATGCAAGGACAAGCGGAGGGGATGCAAGGACAAGCAGAGGGGATGCAAGGACAAGCAGAGGGGATGCAAGGACAAGCAGAGGGGATGCAAGGACAAGCAGAGGGGATGCAAGGACAAGCAGAGGGGATGCAAGGACAAGCAGAGGGGATGCAAGGACAAGCAGAGGGGATGCAAGGACAAGCAGAGGGGATGCACGGACAAGCAGAGGGGATGCAAGGACAAGCAGAGGGTGCCAGGAAGAGCAGAGGGTGCCAGGAAGAGCAGAGGGGGTGGGCAAGCAGGCTGAGGGAGGCAGGATGAGCGGGGGGGCAGGGAGAGTAGGCTGGAAAGGGTAACACATACACTTACCTCCACAGCTCTTCACTTCCATTCTGCTGCTTCTGCCTTCTACTCCTCCTTGCCCTCCAGCTCTGTCTGACTCTCCACTTCCTCCCTCGTGCCTCCATAGAGCACGAGGGAAGAGCTAAACAGCGCAGAAGCCCAGTTTGAGGCACATATCTTTCCTCCACCATTCTACCAATCACAGCAGCAGATGATTTCCCCTGCTTTCCCCCCCAGTAACGTCCAAATGTAACACAAAAAAGTTACATTTGCAGCTCAAAAGTAATGAAATTACCACTCGTTCTGTTACATACAAAATGTAACGAAGTTACCCACTCGTTATGCAAAATTGTAACAAATTACAAGTAACTTGTTATTTCTAACGAGTTACTTCCAAGCTCTGGGTCCCCTGATTATCCAAGCCAGTTGGTCTGGCTTTTAGAACACTGACAGTTGGTTCTTACTGAGCATGCCTGTGCTATCATAGGCTCTAATGTTAAATTTCTTAAATTAATTAAAAATCAGCCATGCAGTTTTTTAACTTTTAAATTGCAGAAGATGAAGGTCAGAGTATGGGCCAAGGTCAGTAATAGGATTACAGCTGCTCTGTGAATATGGATGATTTCTAATTAACTTCAACACATTATGAGACCACTGACAGAAAAAAGTCCAATGGGGTCTGGATTTTTTTTCTCGTTTTACACTTTGAACTCTAGATTCTCTCTGACTGTTTTGTGTATCACCATGAAAACTTAGAGGGTTGTTAAGCAAGCATTTCTGAATTCAGGACCATAAGTTTTGTAAAATTTTGTTTTGAAATGAGCTTACGGGAAGCATCAGAATGGCATGGGGGTATTTTCAATTTAACATGGCGCAATGTGAAAAATCCATGCTGGCTATAATATACAGCCACTCTTGTGGCTTTATAATCCTGAAGATTAGTGCTCCAAAAGAGAGCAAAGTAATTGTTTTTTTATCTTCTTTTATACACAGCCCAACCTCCACCCATTTGGCAGAACATAAGAATGTGATTGTGCCACTTGAGAATCAGGTGCAATGAGGGTTCCCAACTGCACATACTCAGCCTACCTGCGTGTTGTATTTCATGTGTATAGCCCCATTCTTCCTCTGAATGTGTGGAGGTCAAGGGGTGGGAGCAGTGGACACCTGGATCTTGGGGGGTGAGGCCGGGGTGGGAGCAGTGGACACCTGGATCTTGGGGGGTGAGGCCAGGGTAGGGGGCATAATCCCTTCCCCCCCTCTTCACATTCAGTCAAAAATGTGGAATAGAGTTGTATCTTTCTCTTTTCATAAATGCAGCAATAACAACTGCCCAGATGAATTCATAAAACAAATGTTATATTCAATAAAGTTCAGAACTCATGTCCTAGTATAGATACCTAAACAATATTTTCATACAACTCAGGTTAGCCTCTGTAATACAAATTGCAAATACAGGATAGTGCCTCTCTCATATATAGAGCGAAATAAAGGTACTATGGAAAAGATTTATGCAGATAGAACATAAGAATTTCATTCTGAACCTTCTTGGTTGGACAGTTTCATGTCCTGTTGGGCAAAAGTTATGATGGTAGGTGCATCATCATCAATACAGGACAAAATCATCAAGGCTTTACTCAGAGGAACATCCCATCTCACTCAGTCTTCCTTTCTTAACTGAAATAGAGTGCCTCAGTTATCCATACACTTGTGAAATCCACATTGGATTACTATAATGTGTCCTATGCAGATCTCACTTTTAAAATGGTTCTCTGCTGTCTCCACAAAGTATAGAATTGTATATAGGGAGATATAATAATCCCTCTAATAGTTGTGTTAAACCATGTATTTATTTGGCTAGAGCCGTGGTTCTTAACCTTTTCCACTGCCAGCAACCCCTGGATTTCCAAAATATGCTCTCGCACCCCCTGAAAAAATACTGTTCTTTTTTTTTTATCTTAATGTGTGTTTTAGCCCAACTTAGCTAAGATAAATGGCAGTTTTTAAAATCTCTTGAACAACGCCTCACACCCCTAGAAAAAGTGCCTCGCACCCCCAGGGGTGCATGCACCCCAGGTTAAGAACCACTGGGCTAGAGTTATGGTCCCCTAGGAGCTATAAAGTAACCTCCTGTCTGATAATATCACCCTTTTTTATTGGTCAGTTCTAAATAGTTTCCTGCAATTAATTTTTCCCTCCCAAACTTGCCTCAGTTTGTTTCAGCCATCCATGGAGCTGGCAGCCGGTGTCATAGCTCCAGAGGACAACACTCCTGTTTTATCTCTTTCTATGTCAGAAGCAATCTTCAAAGCTGTCTTTCTGAAAACCCATCTTTCTCAAAGGACTTTCTCCCATTTAACTTACCTTCTCAACTATTCTACAGTCCACAACAGAATCCTCTATCATTAAACTTCCCAACCATTATCACCATCCTCAGTGCATTATCCTCAGAGTCTGTAAGTTTTCTTGGAGATTCTGTATACCATTTGTTCATTTGGTTTAATAAAATAGTTCCTGATTAAAGAGAGAGATTGAGTCGATTGTCTGACAAAGTGTGTTTCATCTGACAAAGTGTGTTTCAGAACCACAGGCTTAGAACAATAAAAAAAGGAGTGCTTTATACCTTCTCTGAAGTTTTGGAAGCAAGAGAAGTACCATTTAAGCCCACTGGTAAAAAAAAAAATCCACTCAGTTTCTCTCTGAGTAATCAAGAAACCGTGTTTGGCTGTACGTTACTCCAAAAGCAACCTGGAAACTCGTATGCAGAGTTCTCCAACACACACACCCCGACGGCACAGACCAAGCCAAGTGGAACAAAGCATGCGGATATTCTATCCACATTGAAGGCAGTAGCCCACCAGCTACTCATGAAGCCCGATTGCTCAAGGCAAGTCCTCTGACCACCTTATACTCCAAACTCAAGCTCTGGGTGCAAAACTCAGATCAGCCTACAAGGAGCCAGCCCTGCTGTTTCCCCATATTGTGTGAGTACCACAGTGCCACCTGCTGGACTTCAAGGAAAACAACAGTCTTGCTTCCCACATTAGAAATTGCAGCCATTTTAGAAAGCTTCTGCAGACTGCAAAACACAGGTTTCCACAATGTCACTTCACAGTGGAGCGAACTGCAGTGAAGACAATCAGGATGAGACTGAAAGCACTGCATTCCAATCAAACAAAAGAACAGTAAAACCAACTTCTAAAATGAGGGAGTCTCTAGAAGGTCAAGATGCTGAACTCTCCATGAAGTGCAGCAGAGCCTGGAAAAAGGTAGAGAGTGATCTGGAAGGACCCTGAACAGCCACTATGCTGGAAGACATGCAGAAAGTCAGCATAGACCTGGCGAAGCACTACATCATCTGGCTAGGCCTGACACAAAACCGTTATCGCATCCTAGACAGACTGAACTCAGAAATAAGTCTGAATGAGAAAAGGAAACAGAAACAAGTAAACAAAGAACAAAATCAACTAGCAGATGAAGTCCAGGAGGACCCAGAGTAGCGCATCCTAACTGCAAGGGAACCAGAAATGCAAGATGGGTCAGCACCTGCATCACCTGGTGACACAGTCAAAAAGAGTGAGCCTTGGAAAGAACCAAACCCTAAGACCCTTCTTTCATCAAGGGCTTCCACAACATCAAGCTCCAAAGCTTCTTTAACGTTTACTAGTAGGTCTGGAAAGTGGGCCATAACTGCCCTAACCCTAGCTGCAGCAGAGGCAGAGATTGAAGCCACGACAGCAAATGAGCGCACAGAGTTTACCAGGAGAGACACCATTGCATCAGTAGTAGCTGGGAGTAGCCTCTCCACCCAGCGTTCACCCCCTTCCTTTACCCACTCCACCATCACCACTGCACAGCCCCCCTCCTGCTGCTGGGGAGGGCCTTGCTGAGGTGGTTCAGCTGCCTTAGCCTCCGACACATAGACTGTGCTGCCAGAAAGTTCAACAAGCCCCACCTGCCCCTTTGAGGAGGAGCGCTCGTGTGTGCACTGTCTCTCAACAGTGACACTCACTTCACACAAGGAGGGTGCCCACCCATCCTTACTTAGGGTTGGTAAGGTGTGTCTAGTCCTAATGCAGTGTAGTCATGCCTAGCTATTCCTAGTAAATGATGCTGAATTCTGTGTAACCTGTAACCTGATTCATGAAGCGCTCTGAACTGAAGCTTTCCATTAAATCTACTTAATAAAAGCGTCCCTCTGTGTTCGTGTCTGACTTCAGTGGGTTTGGGCAGGACACAGCCATAGCCCAGAGTATGCCTGCCAGCCTGACTCATATAGGCCTCAATACACGGAAGTTTGCTATTGGGCCCATACAGCAGATGCATGCACTGACAGTAATCCATTGGGCAAGAGAGAGCTGGAATCCAGGAGCCATTCACAGCCATGCAGTCCCAAGACAGATAACATCCAACCTTTCCTCTATGAGGACCTCCTGCTGACAGTTCTACCAAACAGGCCCAACTTCCATGTGCTCTGGGGAGCCTCACAGGTAACCCCTCCAGAAACTGCCCCCCATGAAGGCCATCAGAGGCTGTGGGACACCCCAGGGCATGGTGTCAATGACTCCAACTTGGCCGCCCAACTGTCTAGATGAAACCTGCTATCCAGAGGGCTTACAAAGTTTCGTGACAGACCAGAAGACCTGAGAAACTCATGTTCCTAATCGACACCCAAGGTCTGGAGCTGTCAGCTACTGAAGAGCTTAACCTTATGACAGCCTGGCTGGGACCTGATTCTGCAGCCCAAGTGCGGCACATGCAGGCAGCATTCACAGGCAAACCTGAGGAAGCATTGTGCCGAGCTGGAGACACTGGAGACATGCTATGGTGCAGAGATTGAAAGTGCCTTATGGCAAAACTAGAAAGCTTCCCCAGGGTAGTCAATAAAGACCACTGCAGGCTATGGGTCCTAGCAGATCTCCTGGAGGAGCCTGCAGCTGCCAAGGCAGACATCACCAAGTACTCTCGTGCCCCAAACACTACCAGACCCAGAAGCCCATCATAATGAAGCTGCCACACTCAATACTTTTAGCATGTGTTTTAAATTGTTTTTATTTATTTTTTAAATTGTGTTTTTAAATTGTCTTTGTGTTTTAAAATTTGTATATTTGTTTTTAATGTTTTTAATTGCTGTAAACCACCCAGAGAGCTTCAGCTATGGGCCTGTATATAAATGTAATAAATAAAATAAATAAATACAAGAGAAGAACTCTGCACTCACCAACTACAGGGAAAGGTACCAAGCATCTAATCTCCCTTTTCCTTCCTTGTCAGCTTCATCCAAAGAGTTGCCAAACAGATGAATGACCCCTACCCTGTCCACTCCTCATCAAGTGCCAATGACCGTACTCATGGGAAGACATCTAGACATAACACCAGACATAGAGCAGTTGCAACTGTCTGCAACTATGTCCAAGAAAGAGGAAGGCTCAGACCATGTTTTCCCTCTACACAAGAAGCTCCATCCTCTAAAGAGGTTCAAAGCCTTCAGAGAGAAGCCACTTAAAAAATGCAAGGCCCTACTGGAGGACCGCAATATGTGCTTCAGATGCTGCACCTCCACTGAGCACTCTGCTAAGGATTGTAAGGTCAGCATTAGGTACACTGAGTGCAGCAGTGACAAACATGTGACTGCACTGCATCCTGACTCCAGCAAAGCAATCCAGTCTTCATCTGTTTCCCCTGCCACCAACAATGGTGGGGAGGGACCTAGCAAGAAGACTGAGCCTGACATCTCCACAGTCCAGTGCACCAAGGTGTGCGATCCAAAGGAAGGTCTTACCACAAAATATGTGTCAGGTTGGTCTGGAAGCTGAAGCTGTGCAGAATGCGGCAGCAAGACTGCTCACTGGAGCAGGGTATTGCCAACATGTCACCCCGCTGCTGAAATAATTGCACTGGCTGCCTATGAGCTACTGGACCAAGTTCAAGGTTCTTGTTTGGGTGTACAAAGCCCTATACAGCTTGGGACCATGATACCTGAAAGACCGTCTTATCCCTTATATACCCAGTTGATCACTGCTTTCTGCAGGTGAGGGGTTTCCTGGTGACAGAGATTAAAGTTCTGTAGACCACAGCAACTCCTTGCCCTCGTCCCTGCAGCCTGTGCTGGTGCTGCACTGAGTATCCAGGTAGGCAAAGCTGGGTCAGATCAACTCCTCCCAGGTCACCCACCCAGGTCTCGGTAATGCACACTAAATCAGCACCTTCATCCATGATCAAATCATGGATGAATTGGTCTTAATTGTGTACTGATAAACAACACACATAGGCCAGAGGTCACAACAAATGAGCAATGAGGAACCCATCCATGAGAGGAGGGGGAGTGAGGAACAAGGTATAGATAGTTTTGCTCTCATCTTCTATCCGTCCGTCCGTCCGTCCGTCCATCCATCACATTTATATACTGCCCCATAGCCAAAGCTCTCTGGGCGGTTTACAGCAATTAAAAACAATAAAAACAAATATACAAATTTTAAAACACAAAAAATAATTTAAAAAACAAGTTAAAAAATTAAAAACAATTAAAAAACACATGTTAAAATGATAGCTCACCACTTTCCAATGGCTATATATCCCTCTACCCATGATCACTGAAATTGGGGTGGCATCATCTATGTTCTTCCTTACTAAGACACCTCCTAAACACCCGATATGGACCCAACAACAGCCCAACAACGAAACCTACCTGAACCAGTTACCTCAGTAGGCCTCTGAGAGAATGGGGAACAGACCCACTCAATATCTTTCACATAGGGAACATCTACTCCCCCCCCATCTCACACCTAGGGAGGGCCACCCTTCTTCCAGTTACAGACTCTCACTCTGCAGGCATCTGGTGATTTTCTCCTATTGTTCAGTTCACTGCACAGTCTCTCACCCTTCACAGGAACTACACATACACCAAACGCCCTCCCCACTGCCAAGCTCCTCTGGATTGGTAAAAAAAAATAGCAGGGGCAGTGCCCATGCCCTCAGGACTCCCCATGGGGCTCCCCAAGGGCAGCCGGACTTTTATGCCCCCTGACCCAGCCAGGAGCTGATGCAAGAGGCTACAAGATTAACTGCAGCCCCTCTCTGGAGTCAGGGCCAGGCAGGGGATTCCAGTCCTTGCAGCACTTACCGGGGACTTCAACTGTCTCAAGAGACAGCAACCCAGAGGAGCAAGCAAGCAAGCACCCAGATGCTCAGATACTCACTGCCAGGTGACAGATGCCATCATTCCAGGCCTTTCAGAACAGTCTGAAGACACTCCTGTTCTATTTGGTCTTCTCTTGAGATGCTCTTGTTGGATTTAGTTGTACCTTATTACTGGATTTTTAACATATTTAGTTTGATTGTTGATTTATTGTTTATTGCTGATTTTATTTTTATTTTGCAAGCTGCCATGACAGGGCTTTTGCCCTTCAAGGCACCCTAAAAATGTTTTAAATAAGAAATAAAGCCAACAGGATTTTGTTTTTTGAAGGAGTGAACATTTAAGCCTCTAAATTAGCTCACAACTTCTAAAATGGAATAATAAACTAATAAAAGCATCTGCCTATTGTTTGATAATGAGCTATGCACTGACTGACAAATTAATTTCTACAGATAAAAACAATTAGAAAAGCTCTAAACTCAGTTCAGAGGAGACTGATGCCCTTTACCTGTATGAATACCAATACGCAGCCTCAGCTTCTCATTTGGCATATGCCTAATCTTGAAGGAAATGATTGCACTGAGAAAGTGCAAAGACATGGTAGCAATTTCCTCAGCGTGTTTCTTCCCATTGCGAATGGGGAGGCCACTAGCAACCATGTAAGCATCTCCAATGGTTTCAACCTGTAAACAATTAAAGTAATCATTAGTGCTTGGATAGAGGTGTGCCACCAACAATGACAGACATTAATGGCTTAATTATTTCATTGAGAAGTAGGACATGGGAAAGGAAGGAAAGCTTAGTTTTCAACTGCTTAGAAAGCGTAGGGCTGATTTAGACACCATAAAGATATGTTAGCCCTTTCTGTCCCCTTTGGGTAAAAATTTGTATGTGATGCACACAAAAATGGCTAGATGAAAGGAATCCATCATCCATTTCTCATGATGATCTCCAGAGATGCTGTCCAAATTGTTCCCTCATTGGTACTGAAACGGATGTTTCTGCATACCCCCTCCTGAGAGGAACCTCATTGTTTTCTTCTAAAAGATTTTATGTTTTTGAGTTCACTCATCTCTCAGCATCCCAAAGTGGAGTGTCCTTGCCATTGGCCAAGCTGTCTACTTCCCAGTGGGAACTATAGAGACCAGCCTTCTTTCTTTCTCACCCAAGTACAGTAGTTTAAGACTCCCAGATCTCCACTATAGCATTTGGGTGAATTTTGCAAGGGGACTAAAGTAATTTGGGCAATCTGAAATGCAGGAATTCCTCAACTTTGGGGGCTTAAGGTCACCAACACAAATTGGAGAACCTGTGTGGGCCCCCCCCACACACACACCACAATCAAGCGCACACTGTAACCTTTTCTATTGACTATGATAAAATGCTTCATACAAGCCTAATTTTAGCAGAAGGAGGGGACCTAGTCAAAGTGTCTGTGGGAACAGGAACTGAAAGGGATGTTTCTGCATGCCCTCTTCCACAGTTTCTCAAGGAGTAGAAGTCCTAATCAGCCTGAATAGTGGTAATCCTAAACATAGAATCTGAAACCATTACCATTTTAATATAATTCTCTCTCATTTATTTTCTCTAAGGCGTAGACATTGCCATAGCTGGAAATTGACTAGTGAAAAGATTGGGCTGGTGCTTAGGTACCAAACACGAGTTAACATAAACTATTTTACAAAAAGAGAAAGATTCTTTTTTAAAACCCCAATTCAGTAAACCCAACCCATTCCCTGGGACATCCTCAGGAGCATGATGGTGCCAAAACACTCCCCCCACCCCACAATAAACTTCCCTAAAACTTCCATGTGACTCTTCCAACCCGCTGACCTACTCATGAACCCTGCCCGCTCCCTGCTTTCTCTTCATCAAAAACATATTGGCTGGTAGTGGCAGCAACAGCAACGGAGAGTCCTGTAAGGTAACCATTTGTCTCTGGTACCTGAAATACTGCAACAACATTGTTGCAGGTACTAGAGGCCTGGGAGAAGTAGTTTTCCAGGGTTCCTGAATATTCATTCAGTAAGGTACTCTGGAAACTACATTTCACAGGGCTCCTTACACTCAGGACTGCTGAATAAACCCATGACAGACTCCTAGATACAAGGAGCCATGTAAAGCTACATATCCCAAGGCCCTCTGCTCAACTGCATATGTTCAGAAGCTTTGTTTTACATTCAAAGCCAGAGGAAATATATATCTTGTAAGTCAGCACAGCACAGGAGAAAATTGTATTCCAAGATAGGTAAACATGAACTATGGTGATATCCCTAGTTTTATTATAGGTACCGACCCAATGATGGGTGTCTTGTTTGAGACAGTGGCCCAGCTAACTAAAATTGAACTATTTCTGTGTATTATACAAAAGGTACTTATTGTCCTTGTTACCAGCAAGACTACCCTCCTGCCATTGTATGCATAGGGTCAAGGGTACTTGCTTTCTCCCTTCCCATGTATCTACACAGAGCCCTAAGCTCACAGGTTATCAACAGCAGTTGTCTACTGCAAGCAGAGAATAGAATAAAGAGGACCCCACTCAAGAATTCTTGAGTCTTGAGAGATACCAGAAATTTCTATTTGGGAGTCAGACTTCAGACAGCAAAACAGTCTTTATAATATATACTATTTATTCATATCTTGCACACTACAATTAATACAATGCATTCTAGGTGGCCTTAGCCATCACTGTAGAAACACAAAAAAAGAAAAATATATAACATTGATATTCTCAGATACTAATATCAATTCATAGGTGAATTGGCCAGGTTACTTCTGGCCATTCAGAAAATCCTACTAAGGTATTTTCCTGTTCTCTTCATCATTTATGTTCTAACTCAGACTTGTTTATTTTAAATCTACTATCTTGGCTGTACATCCAGACTTCTTGGAGGGGGAGAATGGGAAAAACACTTGTCTTTCAAAAATGCTGTTTCTGCAACTCTGAAGGGGATCAAGTTCAAACTGCTCCTGTTTTACTGGTGGCTCTTGTAACTATAGCAAACTTCAAACACTAGTTCAATAAGTCATAAGCATATTCTAAGCAAATCTAAGCATGTGTAAATGATTTCAGCACATTATATGCATATTTTAAGCCGTTATCTGGATCTTCTCATTACAGTCCTGCAAATACCTTTGACACAATCAAATCTGTTCTCTCTTCCTCTTCCCCTATGGTATATTATAATCTGGATTCTGTGAGCTAATCTTCTAGGGGAATTTAGCATTATTTAATAAACTATCCATACTAAGTGCTCAGTGCAAGGGGTGTGACTAGCCTTGATGGCATTAGATTCCTTACCAGTCTTGTGTTCTATGGCTTAAGACTGCATAAGACACCTTACCAGCCTCAATGGCATAAGACACATTAGCAGACGTGTGTCTTTCTCTGGGAAAGAAGGAGCCAAATACGTGTGGCCAAAACTGGGTGAAGATTAACAGTAGCAAAATAAGTTGAATGTCCTTAAAATTAACCCCCAGAGTGAATGCTGTCTGCCTACCTTGTAGACATCATATGTTTTAATGATGTTATCAAACAGACTGTAGAGGTCATTGAGGAGATTCACAACCTGTAGCGGAGAGCTGAGAGAGCACAACTTGGTGAAGCCAACAATGTCCGAGAAGAAAATGGAGACTGAATCAAAGCTCTCAGGTTCCACTGATCTCCCAGCAACAAGCTGTTCTCCTATGAAGCTAGAACATGAATGGATAAGGGGTGGGGATAGACAAATCTATCAGTTCTGGTGTCTCTTCATTTCTTACTTAAGAACATAAGAAGAGCCTGCTGGATCAGGCCAGTGGCCCATCTAGTCCAGCATCCTGTTCTCACAGTGGCCAACCAGGTGCCTGGGGGAAGGCCGCAAGCAAGACCCGAGTGCAAGAACACTCTCCCCTCCCGAGGCTTCCGGCAACTGGTTTTCAGAAGCATGCTGCCTCTGACTAGGATGGCACAGCACAGCCATCACGGCTAGTAGCCATTGATAGCCCTGTCCTCCATGAATTTGTCTAATCTTCTTTTAAAGCCATCCAAGCTGGTGGCCATTACTGCATCTTGTGGGAGCAAATTCCATAGTTTAACTATGCGTTGCGTAAAGAAGTACTTCCTTTTGTCTGTCCTGAATCTTCCAACATTCAGCTTCTTTGAATGTCCACGAGTTCTAGTATTATGAGAGAGGGAGAAAAACTTTTCTCTATCCACTTTCTCTATCCACTTTCTCAATGCCATGCATAATTTTATACACTTCTATCATGTCTCCTCTGACCCGCCTTTTCTCTAAACTAAAAAGCCCCAAATACTGCAACCTTTCCTCGTAAGGGAGTCGCTCCATCCCCTTGATCATTCTGGTTGCCCTCTTCTGAACCTTTTCCAACTCTATAATATCCTTTTTGAGATGAGGCGACCAGAACTGTACACAGTATTCCAAATGTGGCCGCACCATAGATTTATACAACGGCATTATGATATCGGCTGTTTTATTTTCAATACCTTTCCTAATTATCGCTAGCATGGAATTTGTCTTTTTCACAGCTGCCGCACACTGGGTCAACATTTTCATCGTGCTGTCCACTCCAACCCCGAGGTCTCTCTCCTGGTCGGTCACCGCCAGTTCAGACCCCATGAGCGTATATGTGAAATTAAGATTTTTTGCTCCAATATGCATAATTTTACACTTGTTTATATTGAATTGCATTTGCCATTTTTCCACCTATTCACTCAGTTTGGAGAGATCTTTTTGGAGCTCTTCACAATCCCTTTTTGTTTTAACAACCCTGAACAATTTAGTGTCGTCAGCAAACTTGGCCACTTCACTGCTCACTCCTAATTCTAGGTCATTAATGAACAAGTTGAAAAGTACAGGTCCCAATACCGATCCTTGAGGGACTCCACTTTCTACAGCCCTCCATTGGGAGAACTGTCCGTTTATTCCTACTCTCTGCTTTCTGCTTCTTAACCAATTCCTTATCCACAAGAGGACCTCTCCTCTTATTCCATGACTGCTAAGCTTCCTCAGAAGGCTTTGGTGAGGTACCTTGTCAAACGCTTTTTGAAAGTCTAAGTACACTACGTCCACTGGATCACCTCTATCTATATGCTTGTTGACACTCTCAAAGAATTCTAATAGGTTACTGAGACAGGACTTTCCCTTGCAGAAGCCATGCTGGCTCTGCTTCAGCAAGGCTTGTTCTTCTATGTGCTTAGTTAATCTAGCTTTAATCATACTTTCTACCAGTTTTCCAGGGACAGAAGTTAAGCTAACTGGCCTGTAATTTCCGGGATCCCCCCTGGATCCCTTTTTGAAGATTGGCGTTACATTTGCCACTTTCCAGTCCTCAGGCACGGAGGAGGACCCGAGGGACAAGTTACATATTTTAGTTAGCAGATCAGCAATTTCACGTTTCAGTTTTTTGAGAACTCTTGGGTGGATGCTATCCAGGCCTGGTGATTTGTCAGTTTTTATATTGTCCATTAAGCCTAGAACTTCCTCTCTTGTTACCACTATTTGTCTCAGTTCCTCAGAATCCCTTCCTGCAAATGTTAGTTCAGGTTCAGGGATCTGCCCTATATCTTCCACTGTGAAGACAGATGCAAAGAATTCATTTAGCTTCTCTGCAATCTCCTTATCGTTCTTTAGTACAACTTTGACTCCCTTATCATCCAAGGGTCCAATCGCCTCCCTACATGGTCTCCTGATTTGAATGTATTTATAGAATTTTTTGTTGTTGGTTTTTATGTTCTTAGCAATGTGCTCCTCAAATTCTTTTTTAGCATCCCTTATTGTCTTCTTGCATTTCTTTTGCCAGAGTTTGTGTTCTTTTTTATTTTCTTCATTCGGACAAGACTTCCATTTTCTGAAGGAAGACTTTTTGCCTCTAAGAGCTTCCTTGACTTTGCTCATTAACCATGCTGGCATCTTCTTGGCCCTGGTGGTACCTTTTCTGATCTGCGGTATGCACTCCAGTTGAGCTTCTAATACAGTGTTTTTAAACAACTTCCAAGCATTTTCGAGTGATGTGACCCTCTGGACTTTGTTTTTCAGCTTTCTTTTTACCAATCCCCTCATTTTTGTGAAGTTTCCTCTTTTGAAGTCAAATGTGACCGTGTTGGATTTTCTTGGCAATTGGCCATTTACATGTATGTTTAATTTAATAGCACTATGGTCACTGCTCCCAATCGGTTCAACAACACTTACATCTCGCACCAGGTCCCGGTCCCCACTGAGAATTAAGTCCAGGGTTGCCGTCCCTCTGGTCGGTTCCATGACCAACTGGTCTAGGAAATAGTCATTTAGAATATCTAGAAACTTTGCTTCTTTGTCATGACTGGAACACATATGCAGCCAGTCTATGTCTGGGTAGTTGAAGTCACCCATTACTACCACATTTCCTAGTTTGGATGCTTCCTCAATTTCATATCTCATCTCAAGGTCTCCCTGAGCATTTTGATCAGGGGGACGATAGATCGTTCCCAGTATTAAGTCCCTCCTGGGGCATGGTATCACCACCCACAACGATTCTGTGGAGGAGTCTGCCTCTTTTGGGGTTTCGAGCTTGCTGGATTCAATGCCTTCTTTCACGTATAGAGCGACTCCGCCACCAATACGTCCTTTCCTGTCCTTCCGATATAGTTTATATCCAGGGATAACCATATCCCACTGGTTTTCTCCATTCCACCAGGTCTCCGTTATGCTCACTATATCAATGCTCTCCTCCAAGACCAAGCACTCCAGTTCTCCCATCTTGGTTCGGAGGCTCCTTTTCCAGTCTTAACTATTGTTCTCCACTTTTTCCACAGGAAATGGAGATTTATTTTTTACATCCTCATGAAAATTGGTCAGTATTGTAGTGTGAATTTCTCTTAATTTTAATACACTTTTTTCTTTGCAGGCAGTCACTGCTGGGTTAATGCTTTCAATTAGCCTAGACAGGAAACTCTTCAAGTAATTTGCATATGCTATTCCTCCTCTCTTCCAGGAAACCTCAGTTTAGTTTCCTGTCCAGCCTAGATCAGAACTCTTTTTTCTCCTCTTGCCTATCTAGAAAGAATGTTTCCTTTTCTTGCTTCTAAATGCCTCTGCCCTTTTTTTCTTAGCTTCTCTGTTGATGCAATCTCTCTTCCCCCCCCTGTTGTTTTTTCCTACCCCTACCCCATCTACCCCCCACCTTTTTACTTCACCTTCTGGCACTAAGGTGTCTGTTGGAGGAAGCTACTGGTTCTTTTTAGCTGCACATGGGAAAATGGGATTCTGTGGCCAAGGAGTCTGCCATCACCAAGTAGAGCATTTGATGCAAGGCTGCACAGACCCTGGCTATGGCTATCCTGCCAAATTGGGGTGAGGGATCCATGGTCTCCACACTGAGCACAGAGATGATGCCCCAAATGGAACCACTTATTTATTTATTTACAGTACTCATAGCCCGCTGTTCGTGGAATAATTTCAATCCCAGTGTGAGGAACAAAGTAATAAACTTAAACAGAAAAAAATATACACAAATTTCAAAATCATATAAACAGGTCCAGTAAACAAATTAAGAATTATTGAGAAGGCAGGCAAGCAAAACTACATTAAGAACTAAAACTTCCCATTTAACCTAGGTAAAACTATACACTAGCTGTTCAAACAGATTAACCAACTAATTGCCTTAGCAACAGCTCCCCACCTCATTTATCAGCTATGTCAGGCCATTCACTCCCCCTTGCAATCCAATGGGCCAGGGAGACAATGTTTATTGTGGATGAGGTGACCAGCATTCCAATTTTGCAGCAACAAACAATTTGAGAGGGGAACTCTCCTGAACAGAGCTTCTTCCCTCACTCTCTTTCCAACATGACAGAGCCTTTTTTTCCTATCTTGGAACTAGAGGGCAATAGCATGTGTGACCAGCAGGGGGCACCAGAGGACACAATGAGTGTGCAATTTTATTTCTTGCTCAACCCAGACTTCTACCCAGAGCAGCCCAGCAAACAGCTCAGCACCAGCAATAAAAGTACTGTTCCCACATTACATCCTTGCTTATTAAGGTAATTAAAAGGGCACTGAGGGAGGGGAGTCCCATAAAACAGGCCAAATGACACAAGCATAAGAAGGCTTCCAGGCGTCAGTCCCCCTTTTCTTCCTCATCTTCCTCATCCTTCCCCCTCCCCCACGCTGCCACTGCAAAAAGGGGAAAAACACATAAAAAATTAAGAGAAAGGCCCCTAAATGCAAGAGCATCGTCCAGGTCTCTTTGGAGTTTCAAGGGGCCCTTTCCATGTTGCTAGATCCCCTGATGATGGATCTCGCAGCCACAACCCCAATCCAGGGGGAGGCATCTGCCACTCCTGTAAGTCAAGGGGTTCCCTCCATCTCCTCAGAGCCCATTTATGATCTCAAGGCCAACAGGTTCAGTGAAGCTCTATGTTGCTTAGAGGATCTCCCCCAGGTAGGCAGCCCAACTTCTGAGGGAGGGAAGAAGATTTTATGCCATTATTTATTGTCTATTTCTCAACTCTATCTCCACCCTCTTTCCTTCCCTCCCCAGCTTCCTATTAAAGGGGGAGCCATTACTGCCATCTAATAAATGTTATTGAAATTTGTATATGCAGAGATGCAGCGGTCTGAGATGCGTGTGTGCCAGTGTGTGCATTTACCTAAGCAGCAGGCTTTTACCCTGTATTGAGATCACTGAGACTTAAGACTTAGTAAAAGAAGAAAAGCTACTTTATGTACAGAAATACATAGTAGATAGGAAAAGCATATCTAGTTCTAACTAACTAACTAAGTTGGAGGTGCAATGCCCAGACATGAGTATTGCCCTGATGGCTCAAGAGAGAGAACAGTGGACAGTCGAAGAAGACAAAGGAAGAAGGGGCAGATAAGCTTCCCTGAGCACATCAGCTTAATGGAAGGAAGTTAGATAGAGAACAGCACAGATAAAGGTAGGCAAGACTAGCCAGCTGGAGGACCATAACTCTATCTTCCTTTTGGAATACAAACAAAAGAACCCAAACAGGAGTTCCTCTTGCCCCACTTCCAACAATAAAGCTACTCAGAAATAAGTAGACTTCTTCAACACTCTGTAGAATGTCCAGACACTGAGGTTTTCCACCAGATTCTTCTCCTGCAGGGTGGAGGGCACTCAATAGCCCCTGGCTACCAGCCCTTCTATACGCATCCCCTCCTTTCCTCCTGCTCACCAGAGTACTCAAGAGCAGGAGCAAGCAATCATGATTGTTGTAGCTCCTCAATGGCCACACAGACTATGGTCCTCAGAAATCATGCTGGCCACTTCTGTTGTTACCAGATCTCCTCATACAAAGTCCCATTCATCACACAGACCCAGCATGGCTCAGGCTAGCCAACTGGAAAATGAGTAGCAAACCTATCCGAGCAGATCATCGAGACCATCCTAGCAGCGCACAAGCAATCCACTATCTGCATCTCCAAGGCCTTAAGGAAGGCATTAGCTTGCTGGTGCTGCTGCAAACAAGTAGACTTCCTAAATCCATCCCTATAGTAGGTCCTCCAATTCCTACAAGATGGCCTACCACAGGGCCTAAAGCCCAACTCTCTCAAATGACAGGTGTCAGCACTGGCATCTATGCTCTTCACATTGGACAGACAGTGCATCAGTACTCATCCACTCATGAAACAATTTCTCAAAGGGACATTTCCTGGCCCCTCTTGGAAATGACACACTATACTACAGGTGCATACCCAGCCATCTTTTGAACCTTTGGGGACCATCCCCCTACAGATCCTGACTCTAAAGATGACATTCATGGTGGCTATCATGTCAGTCAGGAGGGTATCAGTGCTCAGCACCCTATCCATTAGGAAGGAACTCTGATTTTTTCATAAAAACTTAGTGATTCTGAGAACCAGAATAGATCCCACCTTCATCCCTAAGGTGAACACAATGTTCCTAAGGGCATAAGAACTCATTTTGCCTTCCTTCGGCCCCTCACCAGCACACCTGACAGAGCGGCCTTGGTACACTCTAAAAGAACAAAGCCTATCCGACAAGCTCCCAGACTTTTGATTTCCTTCCATCCCAGGGCTCTTGGCAGGAAAGCTTAATCTTCTACGATTGCAAAGTGGATCAAGGTATGTATCTGTTTGACCCACAAGGTACAGCACCTTCAGGCTGCATCTCAGTCCACTTAACCAGGGTGGCAGCCACCTCTGCAGCTCTGGCCACAAATGCCAGCATCCTTGAAATATGCAGAGCAGCCACAAAGGCCTCCTCTTCAATTTTCATGCAACATTATAAGCTGAACCTTTTTGGCTCTGCAGAGTAGGCCTTTGGTTGGCGCATTCTCTAGAATGTTTTAAAGGACCAGTGAGTGGTTCTAGGCTTCCCCACCCAACAAATTCAGGCTCTGGTAGGCCAGCAGTGCTTTCTAGAACAACTGCAAACTCCAACCCAAAGCTGCAGAGCATGCCCGACACTGTCATTCAGTTCAATGCAAAATTTCTTAAATTAATTAAAAATCAACCAGGCATTTTTTTAACTTTTAAACTGCAGAAGATGAAGGTCAGGGTATGGGTAAGCTTGAGATATACTTAGAGCTACATCAAGTAAGTTAGCAGCAACAGCTATAACAGTATTCCACTAACGTCAGTAACATCAGACAGTTGTTTAACCAACTAGACTGGCATGCAGGGAAGTAATTGTTTTAACTCTACTACTGTGGAAACTAGCAGCTAGCAACCTATTACGCTGTTATTGAAGTGGAAACCTTGGAATATGGTGTATACCAGAAAAGACAACAGAAACTTGGGAATTGCGTCTTCCGTCGAGCCTACTCCTCAAAATGTGTGGCGTAAACAAACAAAAATTACATACTTCTACTCTTCCAAGGAGGAAAACAAGGAAGGTAAGGGAGATAAGGAGGAAGGGCAGGAATCTCTCCAACACCCAAATTTAATCATGGATTGGTCGTTAGGCACTAAAGGAGACCTCCAAATTGTTAATGAAGATCCATCTCCCATAAATCTTGCATTAGAGTTAGCTCTGGTGGAGAATGTGACCCCACAAGGGGTAACTCAATCACTTGAGAATAGCCAGTCATATGAGCGCAACGAACTGAGGTGAAAACAAATTGCAGAACTGGCTTGTAGTGAAGAAAAAGCTAACAAGAAGGAGCTTACCTGCCAAAAAGAGCTGACAAAAGGAGAGAATCTGCCAATTAAAGGAGATATTTTGCCAATTGAGGGTTGGCTATTCATGATAGTTAGAGATATAGAACATATTAAAGCTTTTTTATCCAAATGTAATAAGCTTCTAACCACATTAGTGAAAGTTTATATAAAGATAGGTCCAAGATGTGGAGGTGAGGGTTTGGGGACGAGGATTACCAAAGGTGCAATACAAACAATTAAAACAACTACTGGGAGCAATAAGGAACTTAAGAGAATGGCTAAAAAGAGATGGAGCAGTAATGTAAAGAAGAGCAAGAACATAAAACAGCCAAAGATTCAATGCTGCAATAAAATGGACTTTGAGAAACTTTTTAAGTTACTAGATACCAACCCAAAGCAGAAAACAGAACTGAAATTCAAGATGAAAACTCAATCAGAATGAAATAAGGGTGATAACACCAATTCTCTTCTTGAAAAAGCAGCCACTCTCCCTTTGTAGCCTTTAACAGATAGTTTAGCGCAGGATCCATAGGCACACATGCTCTTGGATCCTAAACCATCTCAGAAGATGGCGGTGGATGATAAATGGATTTTAGTGGTTAACCGACAAAAACTGGTTTTATTTAATTATCCCAAACCTGTAGGCCTCACACAAAATGAACGTAAATTTCATCTCTTAATTTTGGAAGGAACTCTCCCAGGCTTGTTCTTCATAGATGACATAACCCAAGTGGAATATCTATATTACAGTTATGTTACTGCACGTGCTGTGGTTACTTTTAGTGGCTGGGGTAAAGCCAGACTTGTACTCAAATGTAGAGATGCATTCTCTATCAGTGGCATATCAAGATTTTTTGAGAATTTAGCAACCCCAAGGCTTTAGTTGTCCATTCTTTCCCATACACAAAAGGTAGTTTGGCAAAGGTGGATAATGGGCTGGGGGGGAAATTAATTGAGCTTGAATCTGCTGAAGAAGTTTCCCCTCCTTGTAAAGACTTGGACTTACAGGTCCATGAGGAGAAAAAATGTGCTCGGACTCAAGAATATAGGCTAATGTCCAATAATGGGATGGATTTGTTTAACGAAGAGGAGAAAATGCTATTAGATTCTTTCTGTGCTTTACCCCCAGTAGCATAAAATGAAATCATAACAAGACTTCGGATCTTAAAAAGCCATTTATTAAACAGGCAGACAAAGGGTAGGTGTTGTGCCTATAGTGAGGAAGAATATAGAGTGACAGAGGACCTTGCCCTGCACAAGATGATAACTTACAAGGTGTAGAGGGAATGGCACAGGGACCTCCTGAGGATAAGAATCACGCCCCCCAATACAGGGAAGGAATTAATACTTACCATATCTAATTAGTACCTACCATATCTAATGCAAAATCTGTAGCATTCTCATCTTAGATGGATGGATATGAGATATCTAGATGAAGAGGGAAAGGGATCTCTGCAGTAGGAAATCATTTATACAGACTATTTATCTAGCCCACTGTATCCGGTAGTCTCAAATGTCAGCAGGTTAGATCCAACTATAGACGCAATTGATAATCTAGAGAACAAACCAGGATGATCAAACCTGAAGTGCAGAATCCACCATCCAAGCAAGTAAGCACTAGGAGGCCATCTGTTACAACTTGACAAAGAGTAAAGCAAGCAAGTATTCAGCTAACAATTCTTTCATGGAATATCTCAGGATGGCAGAATAAAGTTGCAGATCCATCTTTTTTGGATTATATTAAGAAGCATAATATTATCCTTTTACAAGAGACCTGGGTGAGAGAGAAACTTGATCTGAATGGTTTCATGGCCCACTCATTGGAAGCAAGCCCAAGATTTATTTATTTATTTATTTATTTTATTAGATTTCTAAACCGCCCTATAGCTTTCTAGCTCTCAGGGCGGTGTACAAAAGGTAAAAACAGATTAAAATACAATAAACATGATAACAATACACTGTAAAATATAGAAACAAAATCAAGACAAAGACAAATTAAATTAAATTAAATTAAAATGCCTGAGCAAAGAGGTAGGTCTTTACCTGGCGCCAAAAGGATAACAAAGAAGATCCAAGGGGAGCGTCCCAAAGGAGGTCTGAATGTGGTGGTGGTGGTGGTTGGTGTTGGTGTGGTGTTGGGGGTGTTGGTGTGGTGTTGGGGGTGTTGGTGTGGTGTTGGGGGTGTTGGTGTGGTGTTGGGGGTGTTGGTGTGGTGTTGGAGGGGGGTGTTGGGGGTGTTGGGGGTGTTGGGGGGGTGTTGGGGGGGTGTTGGGGGGGTGTTGGGGGGGTGTTGGGGGGGTGTTGGGGGGGTGGGGGGTGTCGTGGTGGTGTCGTGGTGGTGTCGTGGTGGTGTCGTGGTGGTGTCGTGTGGTGTCGTGTGGTGTCGTGTGGTGTCGGTGTCGGTGTCGGTGGTGTTGGTAACCCAAAGCTGCTAGGTAAATTTTGTTAAATCTACTCTGTCTGCTTACTTACCTTCTCTTCTGCTAGAGTTAAACAGCTGTTCAAAGAAAGAATCCATCTTTATTCTAAATGGTGGGACCTCTATTCAGTTACTCAAATGTCATATTCTATTTGGTACCCACTATATAAAACAACATTTGGCATGAAGCAATACTTCACATTTCTGACAGTGGCACTCCTGAGAAAATCATCCACAGCTTTACAACTTCAGACTATGCCCTATACTTTTCTGGATGGGAGGTTTTCTAACATTCCAACCCAACAAAGAGTTTGTATCTGTCAATCTGGTGAAATTGAGGACATAATGCATTATTTACTAAGCTGCCCCCTATATAAGTCCCCAAGGTTAAAATTTCTTTCCTACATCCTTCACTCCTTGTCAAATAGACTTCCCCTGGAGCAGATATGAGTTCTGCTAGCAGGCAATGATATATTTATAACTACCCAGGTAGCAAAATTTGCTCTAGCTGTGGGAAAAGTAAGATTTAGATACCAAAAACCCCTTGTGGGATGAGTGAGATGTGCCCCAGTGCATGGGGTGGGTCAGGGTATCTTTCACTTGGGAGAGGACATTTTATTTGAAATGTATTGTTGTTCTTTTATGGTATGTTGTTGAACTGTGTTTTCTGTATTTTCCTTTTACATGTGTTTAATTGTGGTAGCCTTTGGCTCTGAGCAATAAAGATTCATTTCATTTCATTTCCAGAATGTTGTAAAGGACCAGTGAGTGGTTCTAGGCTTTCTGGTAGGCTCCCACTGGGTCTGGGTGACGTGTCCAGCAGGAGAATGGTTCATTGTGATACGAAGTGATTTACTATGGAAGTGCCTTCTCTGGCCAACCAATCAAGGGAGCCAATCAATGACCACACCCTGCATGGAAGCCACTCATTCATTACACTGCAAACACTGTTTACTCTGTTTGTTTCTTCTTAAAAGTTTACACCACCCCCTGACCATTGGCTCTTATAGATAAATTTATTTATTTTATTTATTCATTATTTGATTTATATCCCGCCCTCCCTCCCAGCAGGAGCCCAGGGCAGCAAACAAAAGCACTAAAAACAACAGATAAGTACAAGTAGCTCTGTGACTAATGATGTAACTAAGTCAAGCCAAATGGAAGCCTGGAGGCTGACACACACAGATGTGAAAGGAAAGTCCAGAGTTGTATGATGTGAACATCCAATGTCAGATGAACCAGGAAAAGTTAGAAATTGTCAAGAAAGAAATGGAATGTATTAACATTACAATAAGCATGAGTGAATTAAAATGGACAGGAATGGGACATTTTCAATCAGGCAACTACAAAATATTTTATGCTGGAAGTGAGAAATTAAGAAGAAATGGGGTTGCTATAATAGGGAGAAGGGATGTAGCAAAAGCAATTAGGAGCTATAATGCAAGGTCTGAATGAGTGATATCAATGAGATTTAACAGGAAACCTATTAACATAGCCATCATCCAAGTCTATGCTCCAACAGCAAACATAGAAGAAGAGGAATTGGAGAGATTTTACAAAGAAGTACAGGAAGAAATTGATCACACACCAAAACAAGATGTGCTGATAATCGTGGGAGACTGGAAAGCAAAAGTAGGGAACAGAGAAGAACTAGAAATTGTGGGGAAATGAGGCTAAGGAGACAGAAATGAAGCAGGACTTACTGAATTCTGTGAAGCCAATAATTTGTTTCTTGCAAACACATTTTTGAGCAACTGAAAAGACGACTGTACATGTGAACATCACTAAATGGTCAATATAGGAATCAAATTGATTATATAATTGGTAGAAGAAGATGGGGAAGTTCCATACTTTCTGCAAAAACAAGACCAGGAGCAGACTGCGGTACAAATCACGAACTGGTAATATCGAAAATCAGAGTAAAGCTAAAGAAGGCCAGCAAAGCAATCATAATGCCAAAATACAATTTAAATAACATCCCAGAAGAATATAAAGATCAAATAAGGAAGAGATCTGAGGCTTTAAACTTAGTTGATACAGAAACAAAAGAACTATGGATTGAAGTCAGAGATATTATCCAGGAAGAATGCATAAAAACAATACCTCTAGTTAACAAGAGCGAAAGACCTCAATGGATGACTGAAGAAACTCTTAAAATGGTTAAAGAGAGAAGGAAAGCAAAAGCAAAAGGAGATTGATACACGGTTAGAACCCAAAATACAATAATACAGCAACTAGTACGTAGGGATAAAGAGAACTATTAGAATAGTTATTGTATAGAAATAGAAGAGGATAATAAAAAAGGTAGAACAAAAGTGCTATTCCAAAAGATTAGAGAAATTAAAGGGAAATTTAAACACTGAAGAACTATATAAAAGAGATGCAAGTATGACAGATTCATTCATGGAGGAACCATATGATGAAGAACCAGAAATTTTAGAAAGTGAAGTGGAAGCTGCTCTTAAAATACTTGGAAGAAACAAATAATCAGGAATGGCATACCAACAGAGTTGCTACAAGTTACTGAGACTGAATCTGTCCAAATTTTGAGAAAGATTTGTCAACAAGTATGGAAAACTAAACAATGACCCACAGATGGAAGCATTCAATATACATTGCAATTCTAAAGAAAGGGGTCCCAGGGAATGCAGTAATTATCAAACTATGGCCTTAATATCCCATGCAAGTAAACTAATGCTCAAGATTCTACAACAAAGGCTCTTACCATATATGGAGCGAGAAATGCCAGGCGTCCAAGCTGGATTTAGAAAGGGAAGAGGCACCAGAGATCATATTGCAAACATATGTTGGATAATGGAACGGAGCAAGGAATTTCAGAAGAAAATCACCCTGTGCGATATAGATTACAGCAAAGTCTTTGATTGTGTAGATCACAAAAAACAATGGAATGCTTTAAAATAAATGGGGGTGCCACAGCATCTGATTGTCCTGATGCACAACCTATACTCTGGACAAGAGGCCATTGTAAGGTCAGAATATGGAGAAACCGATTGGTTCCCACTCAGAAAGGGTGTGAGACGGGTGTATTTTATCACCCTATTTGATCTATATGGAGAACATATCATACGGAAAGCGGGATTGGACCAAGATGAAGGTGTGAAAATTGGAGGGAGAAATATCAATAATTTAAGATATGCAGATACCATACTACTTAAGATACCATACTACTAGCAGAAACCAGTAATGATTTGAAGCGAATGCTGATGAAAGTTAGAGGAAAGCACAAAAGAAGGACTACAGCTGAATATAAAAAGGCTAAAATAATGACAACAGAAGAATTATGTAACTTTAAAGTTGACAATGAGGACATTCAACTTGTCAAGGATTATCAATACCTTGGCACAATCATTAACGAAAATGGAGACAATAGTCAAGAAATCAGAAGAAGGCTAGGACTGGCGAGGGCAGCTATGAGAGAACTAGAAAAGGTCCTCATATGCAAAAATGTATCAGGATCATTCAGACCATGGCATTTCCAATCTCTATGTATGGATGTGAAAGTTGGACAGTGAAAAAAGTGGATAAGAGAAAAATCAACTCATTTGAAATGTGATGTTGGAGAAGAGATTTGCAGATACCATGGACTGCAAAAAAGACAAATCCAATTATTAGATTAATGTGTTGGAACAAATTAAACCAGAGCTATCACTATAAGCAAAAAAGATGAAACTGAGGTTATCATACTTTGGACACATAATGAGAAGACATGATTCACTAGAAAAGACAATAAGGCTGAGAAAAACAGAAGGGAATAGAAAAAGTGGAAGATCATACAAGAAATGGATTGATTCCATAAAGGAAGCCACAGACCTGAACTTACAAGATCTGAATGGGGTGGTTTATAAGAAATGCTATTGGAGGTCGCTGATTTATAGGGTCACCATAATTTGTAATCACCTTGAAGGCACATAACACACAACATATACTGCTAGAGAAAAAAGACAGTTTTCTAAAGCTGCCATTTTAAGAATTTCTTGACGGATTTTTTATTATTATCCAGTTTCTCTTGTAAGAAAGTTTAATGTTGTAACCACAGGTCATAACCCAATTTCCCTAGGTGTCTGGGCTGGAACTTCATTTCTGATTTCTGTCAGGGAAAGCTGAGAGATAGGCAAAGAGGTTTCACTAAGGAAAGTTAAGATCATCTTTATTTTATTTTCCTTTTTTGTTAAAGCCAGCATTTGACATTATTCAAGATTACACAGCAAAAACGAGGATATATACATAGGCCCCCAAAATAGAGGCTTATTCTTTTTTTAAAAAAAATTAAGAGTACTGGGATTCTAGCAAAAGCCTATGGGACACACTAATGTACATTAAGAATCAACTAGTTCTTGGGCTGAACCTATCCTAAAGGGAAAAGTGTTTTAGAGCATCTTCTACTGAACAATGACTTAAGAACAGTAAAGGATTTTAGTTACCCAGGTACCATGGCTGATAAAAGCTTTTCTGTCTTCTTCTTCTCTGCCATCAACTGAGTTGTCCTTGATTCAACTACTTCCTCCAGATGATTTGCGTATTTTTCCAGCTTATTCACCATGTTGTCCAAGATACTGAAATGGCTTTTGGAAATGTTCAAAAAATGAGAATGAATTGAATGAAACAGTGTTCATCATCCATTTCTACCAAAGGGCTTTCTAGTCTTTGTAACAGAATGTAGTGTCCCTGCAGGAATTATTTCAATTTTCAGCCCAAAGGCCACAGTCTCTCATGGGCAACCTTCCAGGGGCCACATGCTGGTGGTGGGTGGAGCAAAAGGCAAAATTGGGACAGTAACAGATATGACCCTTACCTCTGTACAACAGCCTATTTTCAAGCCATGCAAAAGTCAGATTTCTACACACACACACACACACACACCTTTTCATCTTCCATCCAGGCAAGGAAGAAGCATTGTCACAGTTCACATATTCTACCACCTAAAGGCACTCAGGGAGGGTGTGATGCCTTTCTAGTGAGGAGCATAGCCTGGGAAATTCCTGAGGACTGGATAGGCTGCATTTGGTGCCCGGACCTGAGGTTCCCCATCTCTGCTTTAATGTTTTGTGACCTCACCAATTTTTGCACTGATTGCATGTATTTAAAATCCTTTCTATCCTATATGATACCTATAACATTGCATACAAACTGAGAATCACATTGGGAGTTGACTAAAATAAAATCTACTGAAGATCTCCCTTTATCCATTTGGATTCATAAAATCCAACCAACCTGAAGATCAGATCTGTTCATAAGAAGCGTATTTTATGTCTCAACAACTCATAACCATTGGCAGCACTGATTATATATTAAAATGCTGTTACTACTCAGTGACTACTAGATACTGGGTCTCTGGCATCTCAACAGAAACTCTTGCTTTCTCATTCATTATTTGTTGATTCAGCAAATGGAAGCAAACAAGGGAATACTAAGGTATAGGAATCACAAAATCTATGTGTAGTTTGTTTTATATTTTCAGTAACAGAGACTGGTGTGCTAGATGTAGAGACTAACATTTTGACTTGAATAATAACCATACGTGTGGTTTCATAGGAAGAAAAAATTCACCCTTCTGGACTGGCATCTCTCAGTGCTCTCTTTACATTGGAGAATGTTGGCCTCCTCTCTGGATATTCATCCCAACATGCCTTCAAAAGTGCAACAATCCTTTCATTACATTTCTCCGTTGAAAGAGAGGGGCGTAGTGGAACAGGAGAATTCGGGTCCTTGATTCTTTTTATTATCTCTGCAATGAACAAACCAGAATCAGTTAGACTTCAAATATTATTCATTTTTCCTTTCAGCTCCTTTACTTTTAGAGTCTTCAACTTTTGGGGAAGTGCCACAGCTCAGTGGTAGTAGAGCATCCGCTTTGCATGCAGATGGCCCCAGGTTCAGTCCCCAGCATCTCCAGGTAGGGCTGGGAGAGACCCCTGTCTGAATCCCTGGAGAGCTGCCACTGCCAGGAAGTATGGACAATAATGCACTAGATGAACCACTGGTCTGACTTGGTATAAGGCAGCTTCCTATGTTCCTAAGTATCAGGAGAGAACTGATGAACCCCATTCCTCAGATAGCAACATAAACTATTGCTGTGCCCAGTATTTTGCTGTATTTTCTTATTGCTGTTGTCTATTGTTGATATTTGCTGAGGTCTATAGATCGTGCATTAAAGGATATATATATTGAAATGATATTGAAATAAATGCTTTATTTATTATGACCAGACACTAACATATTCTATTTCTACACTGTTGTACTTTCTTTGTATTTATCATATTTCAATCTCTACAATTTCTAATTATATGAAAATACTAGTGTTATATGCTTATTCTGTTAACATTTAACATGACCATATTTGAGATTATATATTTAAATACCAAAAATGTTTACCCCAGAATTGTTCACGTTTGGGGCTAGATTGTATTTATCTTAACTGCAGAAGCATGGTTCTAGAGATAAAGGACGGTCCAACAGAAAATTCCCTTCCTTTATGAATTTTGCAAATAAGAGTGACAACCACCACTGTTTTAGATCTGATAATACACCTGGTCCAACAAACTCATGGTTTGGTGGCATGGGATGGAAGTGAGCTAAAGTGATCTCTCTTCATCTTCTCCTCCCCGTCCATTTTCCTCCTTTTGCATGCATGGGGCAGGGAAGATTTCTTTGTTCTTAAATCAGTGTTTCTCCATCACAGGGTTGCAAAAATTCTCTTTTCTGCAGATGGGTGCACAAGAGAAGGAGGGAGGGTTCAAACTCATTGCTTGCTCCCACTCCAACAAACTAGTTTGTTAGTTCAGAAAAATTAAGTCTGAACCAGGTGTTTACTATGTGGAAACCAGGGTTTGCTCTTTTCATGTATTATTATTATTGTTATTGTTGTTATTTATTAAATTTATATCCCGCCCTTTCTCCCAGTAGGAGCCCAGGGTGGCTCTATATTTACTATGTAGTATGGATGCACTCTGATGGAGCAAAATAGAAAAATGTTTTTTTATATATGGAATTGTTTTTAATTGTTTTATTGATGTTTTCATTGTCAAAACATTTCAAGATATTTTATGGGAAGAAATTCATAAATGGAATAAAATATAAATAAATAAAAATAGAAAAATGGAGAGCAGCAGGCTCTGGAATATTAGGAGAGTGGAACACAATTTTCCATTGATAGAAAACATGTGCTTCTCCTTATGGAAAAAATGAATCACACCCAGTCTGTCTTTCTACTAACAAGAGTTTAAGAATTATCTGTTAGATGGATTGCTTCATAAAGATTGCAGTAGACCTGCATAGGGAGGTGCAGATAATTACTACAGAAGGTTTTAATTCAGGGTTACTATAATTTGAATTAACAAACCGCATTTGCATGCATAGAACTTTCGAATGGGTTTTGATCTCACATTCCTCTTCCTCCTCCTCTCTCTTATAATTATATGTTGTTTGTATTGGTTCTCTGAGTGCATCTGCAAAGGTTTTAGGAGGGGGACAGGTTAGATGTGCAAATTCACACACACACACACATCTATCTTGCTTTATCTGCCCATTTACACTGGAAGAATAAATGAGGCACAGGTCAGATCTCAAAATAAGAAACAACCTTCTGCATTCTTGCTTAGGTCTTGGAATGGTCCATCCTCATTGTTGTAAATCAGTTCTCTTATAATTATAGCAAAGCTGTAAACATCCCCCCTCTGGGTGCCATGGAATGGATATTCCCCCATTCTTAGCAATTCAGGGGCTGTCCAGTAGAGATCTACAATAAAAAGAGAGCAAAGACCAAAAGGGTGGAAGGTTAGTAGAGATGCAGAAGAAATTAAATTCAGTTTGCATTTAAAGCCAAATATATCAAATTCACATGGAACTAGTCTCCTTCTCAACAGTTACCCTGATTTTCTTTCCATATTTACATTTCCAGAAACCAACAATATGAAAGCTGAAATACCAACATCCTTTGAAATTCACTCTATTCCTAATTTTGTGATGCAGTTGTCCAACTAAGCAATGTTTACAGAAATGAATGCATTAGGGGAAAGTGTGTATAAAAATGAAGATAATAGTGAAGGTAACATGCAAAAATATATTAGGAGAAAATGTTTGCAAAAATCTGTGCATTAGTCAAAATTACATATCAAAAATAATTTATTAGGAGAAATTCACACTGAAATGCTGAAGAATTTTCAGGAGTTTTTAAAAAACAAAACAAAAATAATCCACAAATTCCCGCAAAAATGTGGAGAACTGAATTTAAGACTGGGAAAATGAGAAACGGAGAGAACCAAAACTGACAAATCCTTCCATCCCTAGAGGTTAGGGAGGATCAAAATAAATTGCATTCACAAATTGCTTCCATTTTTTTTACATACTATTACACACACCAGAGTGCTGGGTAGCAAATCATATGATGACAAAATTCTGATATTATTGCAAAATTAGAAGTACAAGTATCTGCTAAAAGGATATTATTATTATTAACCCATCCTTATTGTTAATTCTTAAAAAGGATATTATTATTATTTATAACCCATCCTTCAACTTAGTGCCATGAAAATGTTTTTAAACGACTTTAAATCTCAGCTGAAATGTCACAAGTAAAATGCTCTAAAGGGTGGAGGGGTTTTTTTGGAGCTGCGTGTTCTTACCTTCATAACTAGTATCCTCCTCAGCAATTACCCTGGTTTTCTT
This sequence comes from Rhineura floridana, assembly GCF_030035675.1. Classification (NCBI taxonomy): domain Eukaryota; kingdom Metazoa; phylum Chordata; class Lepidosauria; order Squamata; family Rhineuridae; genus Rhineura; species Rhineura floridana. The sequence goes on along the minus strand of NC_084486.1, from coordinate 75,743,892 downwards.
TCCATATTTCAATTCACACAACCCAAATCCACACAGCTTCACCTGCATGCGACTGTCTACCAGGCAGTTAGTAGGTTTTAAGTTTCCATGAGAATTCAGAGGGCTGTTGTGGATGAACAACATACCCTGAAAATAAACAAGGACGGACACACACACAAATCCAGAGCATATATAAAAACAACACAATAATGTGAAATACATGTGCTGAACAAAGCAAGTGAGCTTGGGAGTCTGCAATTTTCACAAACAGCAACTTTTCAACTTTGGATTGTATTTCATTCATTCTAACAGGTTGCATGAGCAAGACTTTCATAATTTTACTTCATCTTTATTTCAGTGTGTTGGATTATAGATTGTGTCTCTAGATCAGCATTTCCCATTTATTGCATCCAGTGTCTTTCCTTGAGGTAATAAATTCAGCTTATGTGTTCCTCCAAGGCTTGGAGCAGGTTACAGTTGAAAAACAAACACACACACACCCAAATAAAAACCAGACAAGCAAAACATAAAACCTCATCTGTTCAATGCTTAGCTCTAGTCAAGCAAGCCCAAGGGGAATGTGCAAAGTAAGATAAATCCACTGGAGGCTAAAACCTCTTCATTTGTCTTTGCTGTATAAACATGGTACATGAATGGTCTGGCATAAGTGTGCTTTTAGTAGATCATGTAACATAAAAATGGAAGTCCCTAAGGTATATATGGCCTAAGCCATTTAGGATTTTATCATTAAAAAAATTATTTTTCAAGTATCAGTTCTGATTTTGAGACACTGGTGTGATGTGCTGCAAGCAATCCATCAGACAATGGGCAACTAGTTTCTGCACCATCTAAAGATCCCTGGGCTTGATCTCTCTCTCCCTCCCTCTTTCTCTCTCTCTCTCACACACTTTAGTCACAATTGTAAGAGATGGTTGTGATGGATATTGATCTTTCTAGGTTTTTTTCAGCATTCAGTAACTACAACAATGACATTTTTTGTGATTCTCCTAGTAACAGACAGCAATTCAACTATTCCGCATACTTACATTGACTATGTCATAGGCAAAAGAGATTTTGAATATCCAGTCCAGTTCAATATCAGAATGCATCAAAACATCCTAGAAAAACAATCAGTGCAAAGATTTTACTAACAGAAATATTTCTTTTGAAATGTAGTTTGCATTTGCTGATTCCACTTCTGTTCTCGACTGCTTAATTGGTTTGGATATTGCTGAAGCACTAATACATTTTCTCTTTTAACAGCAACAAAGCCCGTTTATTGCCGTTCACTTCTTTGTTCCATTTTTAGTTCATGCTTGTCACCCCACTTTACAAGTCATTTGTTGCTGTGTTGCTTTTTATGTGTTTGCAGTATGCATGAGCAAAGATAAGTAGAAGAACTAAGGGACAAAATGGGCATATAAATGCTCGGTCCACATCAGTGGAAAGAAGACAGAACTCTTTGCAATGACTGAAAAGGCAACATTAAAAGTATTGTGGAAACATTTGTATCACATTACTGAGGTAATGACTACCATGTGGCAAACCCCAGAAGTGGACAAGTAATGAGGGTCATCACTTGTGGTAAGGTTTGCACCACTGTTCAAGGTAAGTCCTGAGACAAAAAACATACTCTTTTCCATGTCCTGGGAAAAAATATGGTAAATTAAACTTAGAGAAGGAAAGGCTGTGACTCAGTAGTACAGCATCTGTTTTGCATGCAGAAGGTCCCAGGTTCAATTCCCAGCATCTGCAGATATGACCAGAAGACCAGTCTAAAATCCTGAAGAGCTGCAGCCAGTCAATGTAGATATTACTGAGCTAGATGGACCAGGGGTCTGACTCGGTATAAGGCAGAAGCCTATGGTCCACTCCCCTCCCCCAATTCTACCTCCATTTAGCCATAAGGTGAGATTTTATCAGGATGAGCTGGCTGTATGAATATCATTTTTGCAACTCTGTTGGACAGTGATTTAAGGCTACAGTATCAGATTGCAAGAGTGTGGCACAACATCCCAAGTATAAGGTTGTAGCCCAGATTGTCCTGGCTATGAGATTTTCATGGTTCATCCTACTGACTTTCCAATAAAAATGCAGAATTGGATTAGCATGTTTAACACAGCTGATACATTATCAGTAGTCAGGGTTTGCAATCCCATGGCTCTAGAATTAGTCTGGTTTAGACTATAGTAACCAAAAATTTTAATTGAAACCAAGGCCCAGTGTGATAGGAACTGTACAAATAACAAACAAAATGGAACTTAAATGGTTGTTGTTGTTTGTTGTTGTTGTTATATTTATTAGTCACCCATCTGGCTGGATTCCCAGTCACTCTGGGCGACGTACAAAAGAAAATCATACAAATACATTAAAACAATAAAATCTCAACCAATAATAATAAAACCTAACCTTCAACTGTTAAAGTCAGGGCACCAGGATAGTGATTCTGAGGAGATGGATACTGAGCTCCTTTGGGGAGAAAGGGAGGTGTATAAATTTAATAAATAATAATAGTTCTGTTTTGAAGACATCAAGGTGCTTCAACAAGATCTTCAAACTCATCACAATCTCATCACATCTTATATAAAGTCAGAGCACCCTAGCGAGGGAGCCTGCTCCACGAGCTAGAGGGAGCCCCAGCTGATGAAGCGTCAAGGCCCCAGCTGACAAAGCATCAAGGCGAGTTAAGCAGCAGAGCGAAAAGAGGGTAAGTAGCTCCCATTTATTCCATTATTTAATTGAAGTAAAACAGCTCAGAGCAATAAGTAATAAGGGCAGCCCAAGGTCACCCTGAGCTAGGAGCCAAATCCTGAAAGAACCTATATCTTAAGAGACAGATCCTAGGAGAAGGAAGCCTATAGAAAGCTAGTTTTCAACACCACCCTAGCAGGAAAGCTTCAGGGGACACTGTAAACAAGGCTAAATTCCAGTCGGAGAGAAGGGGGAAAAGGAAACTCCACCGATACATACGGGGAGAGAGTCAGCTCAGTCCTTGCTAAAAAGGGCAGCTTTAGCCTTCCTGAAACACAACCACAAGCTCTGTTTCCCTAGGTTAAAGAAAGGTCAGGCTGTTCTAGGTGGGAAAACAACAAACAAAAAAGACTTGCCTGGAAGTCGCAGCCTCTTGCTTAGATTAAAAGCAGCCAAAAGCTTAAACAGCCCCGCCCCTCGCTCAGGAAGGAAGGAAGCCTGAGATAATACTAAAGAGTTAAGCCCCAGCTGATAGTTGAGCCATCAGCCTCAAGTAACACATCATTGGCTGGCAGCAGTAGCTGGGAGGAACCAGCCACACATATAAAGTCAGAGCACCCTAGCGAGGGAGCCTGCTCCACGAGCTAGAGGGAGCCCCAGCTGATGAAGCATCAAGACGAGTAAAGCAGCAGAGCGAGTTCGGCAGCAGGGCAAGGAGGCCAGGGCCCCCCATTCTGCCCATCTGTTCCCTGACCTCAACTAAACCGCAGTCTCCAACCCATTGACGTAATAAACCTTAAACAAAACTATGCAGGTAAGAAGCCAGCAGGGGTGTGGGGGCTTTCCAGTGTTTTGCACCGCCTGCAGCATGTACGACTATCTGCCTGTTGGACAGAAGTCGTGGGTGTGCTCTCGGTGCAATGAGCTCCTGGCTCTCCGGGAACGACTTCATTTCCTTGAGGCCAAGGTGGCGGACCTGGAAAAGCTGAGAAAGGCAGAGAGGTGTGTGGAGGAGGCCTTCAGGGACATTATAGCTGTGTCCTACTCCAACGATGATAGCTCTCCTGCTATCATGAAGAGCGATGGTCTCGGGGAAGGAGAGCATCCAGCTGAGGAAGAGGGAAACGATCCTTTAGAAGGGACCCATTCCTTGGGGGATGAGCAGCTATCCTCTCGTGCCGAGGATATATCTCCAGGAGGTGGAGGTATCCTTGTAGTGGGTGATTCGATCATTAGGAACATAGACAGTGGGGTGTGTGATGGGCGTGTAGACCGCAAGGTGTTTTGCCTGCCTGGTGCGAAGGTTGCGGATATCGCCCGTCGTTTAGATAGTTTGGTACACAGTGCTGGGGAGGAGTCAGTGGTCGTGGTGCACGTTGGCACCAACGACATGGGGAAATGCAGCCGTGAGGTCCTGGAAGCAAAATTTAGGTTGCTAGGTAGGATGCTGAAAGCCAGGACCTCCAAGGTGGCTTTCTCTGAAATGCTACCGGTTCCACGCGCAGGACCAGCTTTGCAGTGTCAATGTGTGGATGAGACGATGGTGTCGGGTGGAAGGGTTTGGATTTGTTAGGCACTGGGGAACATTTTGGGACAAGCTGGTCCTGTACAAAAGGGACGGGCTCCACTTGAACCAGAATGGAACCAGACTGCTGGCACTTAACATTAAAAAGGAAGCAGAGCAGCTTTTAAACTGACTGAGGGGGGAAACCCAACAGGAGCTGAGAAAGGTCCAGTTCGGAATAAACCTCCCCCCTGGGATAAAAACCAAAGAAATGATGAAATTTTAAAAGGGGTAGGCCTAGAAGTAGGCATTGTGAGAGCAGGGGCACAGAATATCAATTCAGAAGAGCAAAATTACCACAGGCCAAACCACAAGTGCCAAAGACACTTGAAGAGGGACACTGCTTACAAGTGCCTGTATGCTAATGCTAGGAGCCTCCGAACCAAGATGGGAGAACTGGAGTGCTTGGTCTTAGAGGAGAGCATTGATATAGTGAGCATAACGGAGACCTGGTGGAATGGAGAAAACCAGTGGGATACGGTTATCCCTGGATATAAACTATATCGGAAGGACAGGAAAGGACGTATTGGTGGCGGAGTCGCTCTATACGTGAAAGAAGGCATTGAATCCAGCAAGCTGGAAACCCCAAAAGAGGCAGACTCCTCCACAGAATCGTTGTGGGTGGTGATACCATGCCCCAGGAGGGACTTAATACTGGGAACGATCTATCGTCCCCCTGATCAAAATGCTCAGGGAGACCTTGAGATGAGATATGAAATTGAGGAAGCATCCAAACTAGGAAATGTGGTAGTAATGGGTGACTTCAACTACCTGGACATAGACTGGTTGCATATGTGTTCTAGTCATGACAAAGAAGCAAAGTTTCTAGATATTCTAAATGACTATTCCCTAGACCAGTTGGTCATGGAACCGACCAGAGGGACGGCAACCCTGGACTTAATCCTCAGTGGGGACCGGGACCTGGTGCGAGATGTAAGTGTTGTTGAACCGATTGGGAGCAGTGACCACAGTGCTATTAAATTAAACATACATGTAACTGGCCAATTGCCAAGAAAATCCAACACGGTCACATTTGACTTCAAAAGAGGAAACTTCACAAAAATGAGGGGATTGGTAAAAAGAAAGCTGAAAAACAAAGTCCAGAGGGTCACATCACTCGAAAATGCTTGGAAGTTGTTTAAAAACACTATATTAGAAGCTCAACTGGAGTGCATACCGCAGATCAGAAAAGGTACCGCCAGGGCCAAGAAGATGCCAGCATGGTTAATGAGCAAAGTCAAAGAAGCTCTTAGAGGCAAAAAGTCTTCCTTCAGAAAATGGAAGTCTTGTCCGAATGAAGAAAATAAAAAAGAACACAAACTCTGGCAAAAGAAATGCAAGAAGACAATAAGGGATGCTAAAAAAGAATTTGAGGAGCACATTGCTAAGAACATAAAAACCAACAACAAAAAATTCTATAAACACATTCAAAGCAGGAGACCATCTAGGGAAGCAATTGGACCCTTGGATGATAAGGGAGTCAAAGTTGTACTAAAGAACAATAAGGAGATTGCAGAGAAGCTAAATGAATTCTTTGCATCTGTCTTCACAGTGGAAGATATAGGGCAGATCCCTGAACCTGAACTAACATTTGCAGGAAGGGATTCTGAGGAACTGAGACAAATAGTGGTAACGAGAGAGGAAGTTCTAGGCTTAATGGACAATATAAAAACTGACAAATCACCGGGCCCAGATGGCATCCACCCGAGAGTTCTCAAAGAACTCAAATGTGAAATTGCTGATCTGCTAACTAAAATATGTAACTTGTCCCTCGGGTCCTCCTCCGTGCCTGAGGACTGGAAAGTGGCAAATGTAACGCCAATCTTCAAAAAGGGATCCAGGGGGGATCCCCGAAATTACAGGCCAGTTAGCTTCTGTCCCTGGAAAACTGGTAGAAAGTATGATTAAAGCTAGATTAACTAAGCACATAGAAGAACAAGCCTTGCTGAAGCAGAGCCAGCATGGCTTCTGCAAGGGAAAGTCCTGTCTCAGTAACCTATTAGAATTCTTTGAGAGTGTCAACAAGCATATAGATAGAGGTGATCCAGTGGACATAGTGTACTTAGACTTTCAAAAAGCGTTTGACAAGGTACCTCACCAAAGGCTTCTGAGGAAGCTTAGCAGTCATGGAATAAGAGGAGAGGTCCTCTTATGGATAAGGAATTGGTTAAGAAGCAGAAAGCAGAGAGTAGGAATAAACGGACAGTTTTCCCAATGGAGGGCTGTAGAAAGTGGAGTCCCTCAAGGATCGGTATTGGGACCTATACTTTTCAACTTGTTCATTAATGACCTGGAATTAGGAGTGAGCAGTGAAGTGGCCAAGTTTGCTGATGACACTAAATTGTTATGGGTTGTTAAAACAAAAAGGGATTGTGAAGAGCTCTAAAAAGACCTCTCCAAACTGAGTGAATAGGTGGAAAAATGGCAAATGCAATTCAATATAAACAAGTGTAAAATTATGCATATTGGAGCAAAAAATCTTAATTTCACATATACGCTCATGGGGTCTGAACTGGCGGTGACCAACCAGGAGAGAGACCTCGGGGTTGGAGTGGACAGCACGATGAAAATGTCGACCCAGTGTGCGGCAGCTGTGAAAGAGGCAAATTCCATGCTAGCTATAATTAGGAAAGGTATTGAAAATAAAACAGCCGATATCATAATGCCGTTGTATAAATCTATGGTGCGGCCGCATTTGGAATACTGTGTACAGTTCTGGTCGCCTCATCTCAAAAAGGATATTATAGAGTTGGAAAAGGTTCAGAAGAGGGCACCCAGGATGATCAAGGGGATGGAGCGACTCCCTTACGAGGAAAGGTTGCAGCATTTGGGGCTTTTTAGTTTAGAGAAAAGGCGGGTCAGAGGAGACATGATAGAAGTGTATAAAATTATGCATGGCACTGAGAACGTGGATAGAGAAAAGTTTTTCTCCCTCTCTCATAATACTAGAACTCGTGGACATTCAAAGAAGCTGAATGTTGGAAGATTCAGGACAGACAAAAGGAAGTACTTCTTTACTCAACGCATAGTTAAACTATGGAATTTGCTCCCACAAGATGCAGTAATGGCCACCAGCTTGGATGGCTTTAAAAGAAGATTAGACAAATTCATGGAGGACAGGGCTATCAATGGCTACTAGCCGTGATGGCTGTGCTGTGCCACCCTAGTCAGAGGCAGCATGCTTCTGAAAACCAGTTGCCGGAAGCCTCGGGAGGGGAGAGTGTTCTTGCACTCGGGTCCTGCTTGCGGCCTTCCCCCAGGCACCTGGTTGGCCACTGTGAGAACGGGATGCTGGACTAGATCGGCCACTGGCCTGATCCAGCAGGCTCTTCTTATGTTCTTAATATCCTTCCCATTCTCTCCTCTCTAGCTACTGTTTAGACCACAGTCAATGGAGGGGCAAAAATCTATCTTGCGTGATGATACATTGCCTTGAAAAATAGTCCCTCCAGTATCAGCTGGATCCTCTACACAGGGATAGCCAAAATGGTGTCTTTCAGATGTGTTGGACTAATAGTCATTTATTAATGACTATTGATAATGCTGGCTGGAGTTGATTGCTTTAGCCATCCTTTCTGGAGCAATTATGCATGATCTGAATTAAGTGTGACCCGATCCTTCATACCTGATTTAAAAATTGTTCTAAATCTTGATGCAAAATAGTCACCTTTAGGCTTCCTTTCTTGCAGTAATGCATTACAATGCACATGTTTGGAGCTTCAGGACATATCCCATAGAAGACCACCAGATTCTCATGTCTCAGTTCTCTCATCTAAAGCAAAGAAACATTGATAAATGTGGTATCCAGTCTTGACATCAACTATTCCAAAAAGATACAAGTCATATTCAAACTATGCAGTTCATCTATATATAGCCAATTAAATGCAATCTTCTTCAGCCGACCGTGGGCACACTAGTAACTTCAAAAGCAGCCAGAATTGTTTTCCTGGCTGCATTTTGAAGCAACCCTGCCTTCTGCTGGCCTCACCTCCCATCCCCACTGCTGACTTCAGACCTTTCAGGACTGCCCACAGCAAAGTGTTGGGCCAATCACTGTCTGCCTGAGCCTGCAGCAAAGTGTTTTCATTGGCCACATCTGGAAGACAAATGGATTGCTCCACCAATTAGTTGTGAAATCTGTCTGCAGCTGAATGGAAAAAAAAGTACTCAAGCTGATCCAAGCAGAACTTTAGAATAAAAAGGGTGGAGTTTGACTAGAATTGTGCACCCCCGTTTCACAGAGGTGGAGACACACTCAAACCAGAACAGTAAGTGTGTCTCTACCCTGTCTCTTCTTACCTGAACTGTCTGTCTATTATGGGACCACCTTGAGATAGGTGGTCTGAACAAGACAATGCACTATGATGGTGACCTCCCTAATTAAATAGTCCAAAAGAATATTTGCCCATATTCTCTTTTAGAAATTTCAATTAGTTCATGGATTTTTCTGCATATTTATTTCTGCGTGGCTCCATAGGCCTTCATATTTCAGGTGAATTTTAGATCATCTGCCTGTGTCCTGCTGGAAGCCGAGGAATACAGTCTCACATGGTTCTGTGAGTTTTTCTCTTTTTATTAAAGTAATAGATATATCAAAAGCTTTGTGACTCATCAAACTAACTTTCTAGGAACTTTTGCCCTGGCTAACACTGACTAAGCATATCACCCCTCCCCTGAGTCCACTTAAGTAGGTTTGGCTTTCACACATAAATGATGGCTCCTCCTTAACTTCATCCATTGAACTTCACACCTCTGAATCCTCCCAGCTTGAGGTGATGGGGGCTGGATCTCAGCTTCCCCCTCCAGTGGCATCACTAGGGTTGGTGTCACCCAGTGCGGTAACTCATGGTGTCACCCCCACGTCTGTCCGTCTCGCGGACCTCTGGTCGTCTTGCTTTCCTGGGGGGGCAAGAGGAAAGCTGTCCTCTCCCACCCTGGAGGGGAGGGCTTGGGGTGGCCCCCGAACCAGGCTCCTTCCTCAAAAACCTCAGTCTGGGGGGAGGGGACTGCACCCTCTCAATCTAGGCCTTCCCTTGCAGGAGGCAATCAGACTGGGCCTGGCCTCGACAGGGTGGCCGGGAAGAGCCCTTGAGGTCTCCGGGTGCGTGCCAGGGGCAGGCCCCCAGCGGGCCTCCATCCAGCCTCCATCCTGCCTGCGCAGGCCACGTGAGCACATGGTGGCCAGGCCTGGCCCGGAGCTGAGCAGCCAATGGGCACCATGCCCGACGTGATGTCAGAGCGGTGCTAGAAAAGGCGCAGAGCCTTGCGCTGGGCTGGGACTACAGCGGCTCCTTCCCAGATCATGGCTCCTCCCTCTCCTTCTCCCAGTCGCCCAGCCCTCCCCTCCTCCAGCGCTCTCGCTCACTGGCTCACGCTCCCACCCACGTTCCTCGGTCCCCAGAGCAGCAGCTGCCGCCGCACCTTCCACCTGGAGAGGAGCACTCTCAGGCCAGCCCTGCCGTGCACCCGGCCCATCCAGCTGGTCCGTCAGTGCTGTGTCCCGCAACGGGGTGGCTCTGGGTGTCACCCCCGTCATGGTATCACCCAGGTGCGGCGCTCACCCCCCCGCACCCATGTAGTGACGCCGCTGTCTCCCTGTGACTGGTGCGGGCTAACTGTCTGCTTGAGCATGGGAAGCTGCAGTGTGCTCAGCTGGGGAATGTCATGTTGACAAGGCAGCGCCTTGGGCGCAGGTGAGAGGGCATGTCTAATGGAGCAGTCTGACAGTTCAGGTTGCACTCCAGCAAGGGGGGCAGGGGACTGGGCACACTGTGAACTCTCTTTGCTGCTCAACCACTCCCTCAGCTTGTCGCACCAGTCCTCAAAGTCGGTATCACCTTTGTTGATGCCTCCCCTCCCAACCTGAGTCACAACAGTGATAGCTGCAGTTAGTTTCCCAATCAAATGCAAATTTGCAATGAAAGATGCTAAAAAGTTTAAGAATGAAACATACCACCTGAATCTCCTGTAGAATTGATTGTTTCTGTATCCAGGTATCTGTTTGATTATTAATGTATTTGAGGGCAACAAGATTTCCCTGAAACAAAAATTGTTAAGGGGCAGAATGTAATATACATTAGCATAGAAACTGTCATGGGAAAATGAACGACATAGTCTGGTAGGTATCTTCAGGGACACATTGAGGATTTTTCTATATGATTGCATCAAGTATGCTACTCTGGATTTTTATAAAGTATTTATTTTTGTAAGCTGCTCTGGGTCCTTATTAGTAGAAATAATTGGTAGACAAGTAAGATAAGTATATTACATAATAATAATGATATATAGGCCCAGATAGTACATAATGCTAAGCCAAACCATGGCTTAGCATGAATGTGTAGGCTCTCACAGAGGAGATTATGGCCGCTTTACTCCTCCAGTCCTGTTTGTGTTGTGCCACTGTGAGGTAAGCCATGGTTTTGTTTTTTGTGTCATCCAAACCTGGGCTCATGGTTTGTCTTTTCTAGAATAAGCATGAGTGGTAAGCCATAGACCAATCCTTGGTTACAGCTCGTGGTTTGTCTAGAGTGAGACAAACCATGAGCCTGGACAAAGCACTAAGCCAAACTCTGGCTTAGCTCACAGCAGCACAGCAGCAGCAGGACCGGAGGAAAAGCAAAGTGGCTGCAATCTCTTCTTCAGGAGCCCACACACTCCTGCATTCATGTAAGCTATGGTTTGGCTTGGTGCTACATGCAAATTGGGTCAAAGTCATTTTAATTATTGTGTGATGATTCCATAAGACACTTTTCAGTGACAATAACTTTAGCATGGAGGGAATATAGCCAGAAATTGGGAATATAGCCAGAATTCATACTATATTTCTTAAAGAAGACATACAACACATTAAAGCATGTCATATGTATGGCCAGTTTTATACCAGAAAAGCCAAGTAGCACTGAATCACAGCCATGTCTCAGGTCTGTTTATATAGCCTGGAACTGTACCAGAGGAACAAAGTCTTTCCTCTGATCTGTGCCAGGTAAATCCACCTTCCAGATTGATCTGTATGCATCAAGCTGGCCAATCATATGAGAGAAGCTTCAGTGGGGGGGTTGTGACCTAGAAGCTAAGAGACTGAACCCAAATTGCTGGCAGTTCCATTTTGCCCTCCCCTGTGTGCTGGGCACAAAGACACACCTCACCAAAAGGTGGCAAGCCTTGTATAAAATTGCAGGGTAGCCAAAATGGTACCCTCCAGATGCTGTTGTACTACAGTTCCCATCAGCTCAAGCCAACACAGCCAGTGGTCAAGGGTGATGAGGTTTGTGGTCCAGTAACATGAGCACCACATTGGCTACCCATGTACTATTGTGTCATTATCATCTAATCATTCTCTCTCAAGTTTGTAAAAATGAAGTTATTACCATAGTTCCAAATGTACTTTAATAACATCAAAATTATGTACAATATCCTGAGCAGATCATACATTTAGTCACCGGTTCCATCTCACAATAAACTTCTAATAATTTGTTTGGTATCTCAGATTCTAAAGGTTTGATATAAGCTGTTATTATGGCTCAAATTCTCTAAGTTCAAGAATTATAAAATCCTAACAAGTCCAGGAAATGGTAAGACACTGGGTTGAATCCATTGAAGTTACTGCACAAGTGAAATGACATCTGTCCATGCAATGGAACTTCTCCTCCCTCTCCTACCCCATTGTGCATTCTGCACACACACCCAAATCTGCCCCAGAGGGTTGAGAGAACTCCCAGAGCAGATCTGAGCAGAGTTTAGAAGATTACTTTTAAAAAGTAATAAATTACAGTTACAATTATATGGCCCAAAAAGTAGTAATTACCATTACAATTACAGTTGCTCTGAAAGTAACTGATTATTTTACTTTTACTCAAATGTAATCACTACAATTAAATTTCAGTTACTTTTTTTAAAAAAATGGCTAAAAGGTGCTGGCCTTGGCTGCTGCACATCTAAGTAGCCTAAAAATAAACACACATATACAGAGGTAGTAGAATAATTCTTTTTATCCATAAGATAGCAATGGTGGTCTCTCTGCTGGTAAGGGAGGTGGGGAGGGAGGCAGATCTTTGCACATCAAACCAAGTGCACCCCCTTCTCCACTCAGCCAGCAAGCATAATCTCTCTCACTTAACTACCTCCCGGACCCTGTCCTGCCACCAACTAAGGGACACTCACCCAAGCAAACATTTTCCCCTGAGATGCAAAAAAGTTAAAATACCGCAAATGCAGCACAGTAGTGAGAGAGGGTGGTGGAGGCCACTTTGTGTGCCAAGTGCAGACACAGTATTCACACACACACACATTATCATCTTGCACCTCCACAGTTCATCTCCATTCTGCTGCTGCCTCCTTCTCCTCCTTTATCCATGTTCTCGCCCTCTGGCTCCTTTTCCCCTCCACTCCATTCTTCACCACCACCACCACCCATTGTTTAAAACAATTCTTTTCTCCATTGCACCCCATCTCACTCTCCACCTCCTCCGTCATCACTTCTTACCCACACACAGAGCATGAGGGAAGAGCGACGCTGCACAGAAGCCCAGTTTGAGGCATATGATTTTCATCCACAAATCAGAGGAGCAGAAGACTTCTCCTGCTTCCCCCCCAAAAACATAATGCCTAAAAGTAATGCTAGAAACATTATAATTACTCCACAAAAGTAATAAAATTACTCCTAGTTCTATTACAATCAAAATGTAAAGGAATTACCCACTCGTTCCTCAAAAAATTATTTCCAAGCTCCGGATTTGAGGAGGGCAGGGGCACAATGGGGGGGGAGAAGAGAGAGAGGAAGTTCTGTTGCTCAAGCAGAAGTCATTCCACTCATGCAATGACTTTGTTGGATATAATTGATAGTTCTAAGCGGGGATAAATTTTCACCATTATTTCACAGCAGCTGTACAGCACAATTTTCATTTTAAAAAATACAAAAAAAGAATTAAAAAAAAATAAAATGGTGGATGGGTGTTGTATTGCTTGTAACCAATATCAACACAAACTATAAGGGCCCATGGCATCCATACATTAATATTCTATTCAACAGTAGCATTCAGTGCAGTAGTTTAGCAAATGTAATATTCCCGCAATAAAGAACTGGCCTCAATGAGTGACTTTGTGCCACAAATTATTACCAAATTCTTGATAATAAAAGTTACAGTATTAAGATGGAACAGAGCAACATTATAACCTAAATTTTAATGAGAAATGTACCATATTCAAACTGAGAAAAGCACCAACAGTACAATTTCTTGGGAATTGTGGCAAAATCCTGTGCAAATTTGTAACAGTGATGGGTCAAGTGTAATTTAAGAATTATTATTAAAATTTTAAGAAATATCAGTTGCAAATATATTAAAGTGCACACCATTGCTGTACTGTGCCAGGTGATGTCATGGGTAGTCACCAACAGCTCTGGTTAGGCAAGTGAGCAGTCACATCTTTGGAAGGTCATTACAATTCACTACTAAGACTGTTTGGAAACTTCAGCTGGTGCAATGATCTGCAGCCAGAACGCTAACCGGGGCTGGATAAAGGGATCATACAACTCCCCTGTTACAGCAGCTCCACTGGCTGCCAGTTTGTTTCCGGACACAATTCAAAGTGCTGGTTATGACCTATAAAGCCCTATACGGATTAGGTCCAGGCTATCTGTCAGACCGTATCTCCCTATATGAACCTGCCCGGGCTCTGAGATCCTCAGGAGAGGCCCTTCTCTCAATCCCCACATCTACACAAGTACGTTTAGTGGGGAAGTGAGATAGGGCCTTTTCGGTGGCTGCTCCTAGGCTCTGAAATTCCCTTCCTAGGGAGGCAAGAATGGCCCCCTCTTTGCAATCCTTCCGTCAGCAGGTAAAGACTTTTTTATTCCAACAGGCCTTTGGAACTGACGGTTGCTAAGGTCATGGCTTGAAGAGGGTGCTGCTTTGTTATTGTTTAATTGTACTATTTTAAACAGAGATGATTTATTAAGTGTATGTTTGAACAGTTTTAATATTGCAAATAGTTTAATTCTATTTATTTTAGACTATTGTATGTTCTTAATTATATGTATTTTTATCTGGAAGCTGCCTTGAGTTCCAGTTTGGAAAATAGGGCAGGGTAAAAATAAAGATAATAATAATAATAATAATAATAATAATAACTTTATAATGATAAGTATTGCCCACTTGTACAATGCTAAAGCATATTACAACTGATAAATGCATGATGATGATGATGATGATGATGATGACTTGAACACAATTAAGGATATCACACTTTACAGTCCTACCTGTGAATCCTGTGACTTATACTGTCTTTTATTCTGTTGGGCAGTTTGTGCCCTATTCACCTGCACATAATAGAAATAACATAAAGGACACACAAAAAATACCATGAACAGAAGTGAATGGAGCACATGCCAGTTTGGTATAATCTATTTTAGATTTTTACATACAAACCTTATAAAGTCCTACTGTGGTATAAAATACTTCTTCCCCTTGCTTGTCCAATTTGGAGTCATTATTATTAGAAATAAACAAATGGGAACCGGAGTTTTCTGTTTCTTTGGACACTGGCGTGCTTGCTTGAGATAGATCAAAGTTTTCCTTTGAAAGATAAAATAAGAAGCTAATATATTAAGCTGAATGCAAATAGCACTGGCATAAGTATCAAAAGCAACATTTGAATTCACTCAATTTACTTGATTGGGATTCTAAAACACAGATTGAAACTTCTTTCTCATTGCCATGAAAGAAGATTATTTGTTTATTTAGTAATGCATCACTATTATTAGCTATTTGTTTTTTATGGTTCTTTTTGAAGTCCTATGGACTTATGAAGAACAAACAATATAACTCTGTTTCCAAATATTAAAGTGCTAGAGTGCCTAATTCAGGGAATTTCTATTTCAGTTTTGATTTAATTATTCATGTTCACAAATGCTGAAATGAAACGTATATTCAAAATGGCCACATTTATTTTAGCTACATTATTGAAATATTTAAAATCTTCTTCTATTAATTATTTTAGAAATGAAGCTCAGTTTTAACAACACAGCCCCCAGAGTATTAAACACAGATCTAGTTCTCTCAAAAATTGTAGATGAGGAGTAAACCTCTGTCTGGACTGCGCCACTTCACATGATAGGAGGGGGGGAAATCCTATATATAGCATGTTAAGGAGAATGCTAGACTGGAACCTTTCATCCTGACATCTGCTTTTCTTTTTTCAGATACTAATGAATTATCAAATTATGAATTATATTTATATGGAATATAGACCTTGTTCAGTTTGACAGAAAACAGAACTTCTTATGGTTTTAATCTTATTGTTAACCATCCAGAGAACATTTTTATTAGGTGATATACAAATGTTGTAAGTAAAATAAAATTAAAAAGCTAATAGAGCAACCCTAACTCCCCAGTGTTGATGGCAAGGGGGTTTGAACAGCACATAGTCACATCTCTGCTGGCTAGGGTTGCCAGGTCAGAAGCATCCCAAAACCTGAGATTTGAGGGGTGGGCCCTAGTGATGTCATGGAGGTGGGTCTGAGTCATGTCACTGGGCAGACCAGAGTGATGTCACGGGGAAGGCCAGAGTGATGTCATTAAGCATGATACATTAAGCATCAATCACAGTTGCTTGGAGCATACAATTAAAAAAATCTGATTGGAAATTAAAATAGAAATAATAATAATAATAACTTTAATTTATATGTCGCCTATCTGGCCAATGGCCACTCTAGGCGACGTACATAAAAAGAATTAAAATACAATACAGTAAAATACAATAATACAGTAAAACAGTGCAGCAACAAATAATAATAATATAGGGTACGAGGCATTTAATCATAACAGTTAACCCTCCCCGGAAGTCCCAAAGGCCTGTTGAAAGAGCCAGGTCTTTAAAGCTTTGCAAAATGCATTTAGGGAAGAGGCGTGCCGTAGATCTTGTGGGAGGGAGTTCCAGAGAGTGGGGGCCGCCACTGAGAATGCCCTCTCTCTAGTTCCCGCCAATCTAGCTGTTTTTGTCGGCGGGATTGAGAGAAGGCCCTGTGTGGCTGATCGTGTTGGGCGGCATAATTGGTGGCGTTGCAGGCGCTCCTTTAGATAAACTGGGCCGAAACTGTATAGGGATTTAAAGGTTAATACCAACACCTTGAATTGGGCCCGGAAAACAACAGGAAGCCAGTGTAGATCGAACAACACAGGTGTGATGTGATCACGGCGGCGACTATTCATAAGTAATCGAGCCGCCGCGTTTTGTATAAGTTGTAGTTTCCGGACCGTTTTCAAGGGTAACCCCACGTAGAGCGCATTACAGTAATCCAATCGAGAGGTGACCAGGGCATGTACTACCAGTGGGAGCTGATGAACAGGAAGGTAGGGTTGCAGCCTTCGTATGAGGTGTAGTTGATACCAGGCTGTCCGGCTCACTGCCGAAATCTGAGCCTCCATGGACAGCCTGGAATCAAGTACAACCCCAAGGCTACGGACCTGGTCCTTCAGGGGTAGACTCACCCCGTTGAACTTCAGGTCAACATCTCCCAACCTTCTCTTGTCCCCCACGAGCAGCACCTCGGTCTTATCGGGGTTCAACTTCAGCCTGTTCCTTCCCATCCATCCACTCACGGATTCCAGGCACTTGGACAAGGTCTCCACAGCCGACTCTGGTGAAGATTTAAATGAGAGATAGAGCTGAGTGTCATCTGCATATTGGTGACACTGCAGCCCAAATCTCCTAATGATTGTCCCCAGCGGCTTTATATAAATGTTAAATAGCATGGGAGAGAGGATAGAACCCTGTGGCACACCACAATTGAGAGGCCAAGGGTCTGAAACCTCCTCCCCCAATGCTACCTGTTGGTACCTATCGGAGAGAAAGGAACGGAACCACTGCAGTACAGTACCTCCAATTCCCAATCCCTCCAGGCAATGTAAAAGGATACTGTGGTCGCCAGTATCAAAAGCCGCTGAGAGATCGAGGAGGACAAGAAAGGTGAATTCTCCCCTATCTAATGCCCTCCTCATATCATCTACCAGAGTGACCAAGGCTGTTTCGGTTCCGTGACCAGTCCTGAAGCCCGATTGGTATGGATCTAAGTAATCCGTTTCATCCAAGTGTGCTGACAACTGGTTGGCCACCACTCGCTCGATGACCTTGCCCAAGAATGGAAGATTCGAAATTGGGCGAAAGTTATTAAAAACTTGGGGATCCAAGGAGGACTTCTTCAAGATGGGCTTTACAATTGCCTCCTTGAAAGCTGATGGCATCACACCCTCTTGCAAGGATGCGTTTACCACCGCTTTAATCCCCGTGCCCAATTTCTCTTTGCAGCTCACAAGGAGCCACGATGGGCAAGGATCATTCAAGCACGTGGTAGGCTTCACAGTTGAGAGCACCTTGTCCACATCCTCAGAAGGGAGAAGCTGAAACCAATCCCAATTTACCGGCTTGCAACTGGCCAACTCTGGTTCACTTACTGTGTCCACGGCACACGGGATCGAGCTCCGTAAGTGTTCGATTTTATCGGCGAAGTGCTTTGCCAATATGTCACAGGAGGCCTTTGACTGTTCCAATGGTTCCTGAGCAACTGGACCGACCAGGCTTCGGACCACCTGGAACAGCCTCCTGGGACAGCACTCCGCGGATGCAATAGAGGCAGCAAAGAAGACCTTCTTTCCTGCCCTTATTGCCACTTGGTTAGCTAAAAGATGGAGCCTGGGTAGGGAACATTTAATCTAGCCTACTTGCTTTCAGCAAGAAGGGTTTAAGTACCTTCAGGCCAGGCCAGTCACCAGAAGGCCACTGTAGGGACAAAGGAGCCTAGTGTTGTGGAGATGTGAGATGGGAGCATTAGAGAGTAAAGATGGATGCTCCTGAAGGCTACAACTAAACACACATACTAAGGGATTAAGCCCCATAGAACTCAACAGGACTGACTTGTGAGTAGATATAGTTTGGATTGTGCTGTTGGTAAACCTTGACTAGGGATCCTCTGCAAAGACATCCATATTCAAGCAGGGTTGGCAACCCCCTGCCTGGAATGCCCTGCCCTTATCTTTTAACGTGGCTGCTCCAAACATTTTTACAGATTTGACCCTTCACTTCAGAAAGAGTAAGAGTAAGAAGTATCTTTTAAAGTTGTTCTTTTCAATTCACTCTTGAATGCACATCATACCTAGGGCAGATCCACACCATTCATTTAAAGCACATTCAACACCCATTTGAAGCACATGAATCCCACCACAGAATCATGGGAACTGCAGTTTGTTAAGAGTGGTGAGAACTATAACTATGAGGGGGAAACAACACTTCCCAGGATTCTTTAGGGGAAGTCGTGCACTTTAAATGCAAGTTGGATGTGCTTTAAACGTATTGTTTGAATCCACTTAATAAATTTTGCCTGCATGCAGGGCCGGCTCTAGGAATGTCGGGGCCTTTGGACATCAGCCTGCCCCGGGCCCCTCTGCTCCCCTTCCACGATCCATGGTACAAACCACGCCGCGGATCACAAGACAAAAGCTTCCAAGCCACCCGCCACCGCCGCTGCCCACCACCATCCCCCCGCTTCACCTACCTTTCTCTGCTGTTCTTTGCAGCTGCGTGCACTGCACGCACAGGGTTGCCATCAATCAAGATGGTGGCTGAGGTTTCCGTAAGGGACTGAAGCCTCTGCCGCCATCTGGGTTATGGCACACAGCGCGCACATTGCTGCCATCAACCAAGGTGGCGGCAGAGGCTTCAGTCCCTTACGGAAACCTCGGCCACCATCTTGATTGATGACAACCCTGTACTCGCAGTGCACGCAGCCGCAAAGAACAGCAGGGAAAGGTAGGTGAAGCGGGGGGATGGTGGCGGGTGGTGGGCGGCGGCTCGGAAGCTCTTGTCTTGTGATCCGTGGCACGGCTCGTGCCATGGATCATGGAAGGGGAGCGGAGGGCCCCTCAGGGGCTCCTGTAGCTGCAGGGCCCTCGGGCCAGTGCCCAACCTGGCCGCCCTTTGGAACCGGCCCTGCCTGCATGTCAATTGTTTTAATTAATTTTTCAAAATGGAAATGAGCTATAAATTGTAGTGGGTGACCATGGGCTACTCATCATCTCTCAGCCTATCTGCCCCTTAGGATGAAAACAATGGAGAACCATGACCACTCCAAGGCATACTTAAAATGTAGAGGAAGTATTGTACAACCATAGTGTGAAATTGGATACTTATTGGGACACAGTATGACAAAATATTTATATAAGCATGACTATCAAATATGTTCATTATTTACACAACCTGTAAAGATATTTATAGTGCAATCCTCTGTTTGTTTACTCAGAAGCAAGTCCCAATGTATTCAATGGGGCTTACTCAACCAGGGAAAACTGTGCCCTGAAGTGATAAGGAACTTGTTCTTTTAACAAGCCTTTTATGTTGAGACCTTATCCCAGTTTGTGTCGGAATTGCTTTTTTATATGCTTTTAAACCTTTTACTTTAAAAAAAATGTTTTTAAAGCTTTTAAAATGTTTTTTAAAATGTTTTGTTTTAATATATTTTAAAGTCTGTTTTTATGATTTTTAAAGTGTTTTTAGTGCTTTTGTTTGCCGCCCAGGGCTCCTACTGGGAGGAAGGGTGGGATATAAATCAAATAATAAATAAATAAAAATAAATAAATAAACTTCATTCACCCAACCCAAAATTTGGAATCATGCCACTTTAAGCTGTTTTGTAACTGTTTACACTTGTTTTATGGTTATTGGTTTTTAAAGGGATTTATTTCTTATTGTGAGTTGCCTTGGTTTACAATCACCAACCCTACCTCACAAGGCTGTTGGAAAGGCTCCACACACACACACACACACACACACACACACACACACACACACACACACACACACACACACACACACACACACACACACACACACACTCTCTCTCTCTCTCTCTCTCTCTCTCTCTCTCTCTCTCTCTCTCTCTCTCTCTCTCTCTCTCTCTTACTTGCAGGTGTAAAAATACACCCCATATAATAGTTTATTGCCAAACCAGTTGGTCTTTGAGGAACATTTCTTTTAAAAATCAGTATTAGTTTCCTACATAATAAAAACTGTGATACCTAGGTAAACCCTGCCTAACTGCTTTAAAAAGCCAGAGCTTAGAAAAGTTACTTTTTTAAACTACAACTCCCATCAGCCCCAGCCAGCATGGCCACTCGATTGGGCTGATGGGAGTTGTAGTTAGAGCTAGGAGCTGTTATAAAGATCTGTAAAACAGACTTCAGTCACGCGGGGGGGCGGTTGATGTTTTGGTGTATATCTCAGGAACCAGACCACCTAGAATTTTGTTTAAAAAAATTGAAGCTGAGAGTCTGGAGATTAAGGGGTGCTAGCCGGACAACTGGAGGGGACCCCCAAAAACCAGAGACTCCAGCTGAAAACCGGAGACCTGGTAGCCCTACTGCTGGCCTTTCTTAGTGGAGATGTGCACCTCTGGGTGGATGCCCCAGCTCTGCCTAAGTGGCTTTTAAGTAACTGCCAGTGGTCCTCTTACCAGTAGGAGCCAGGAGAAAGCCCCAAAACAGGGTGAGGAACTGACAGCTTTAAATCTAGTGAATCAAAAGCCTCATGGAACCCATGAGAGGCCCAGTCATGGCCCTTTCAGTTATGTAAGCCTTGAGCTTGCATGGTGAAAAGTCTGTGTGGGGGAATACCAGCATGGCTTCATGTGCAGCAGAGGATCTGCCACTCTGTTCCTCCCCAGCTCTTCATTGGGATTCCCCTGAAATTCACCTACAATAATTATAGCTTAAATCCAGAGAGCTTCTAGCAGGAGTTTAACTTCCACTTGGGCAGGTTTAGAAATTCTGGTGATTTTTGATAGCCTTATTTTTCATCTGTATTTATTATTTATTTATTTTATTTTATTTATTATTTTATTTATATCCCACCCTTCCTCCCAGTAGGAGCCCAGGGCAGCAAACTACATGAAGTGAGGACCTGCAGCACTCAAGGAGATTTCCCGTATGTTTTAGAATCCTGATTTTCCAGGGTTTCTAAAATGCACAAGAAAACTGAAGGAGTGCAGGAGGTTTCCTGCTTCAGACAGTGACTCTTCAACTTGTGGAGGATGATGTGAATGAAGAACAAGGCAGGAAAACACTCAACTCCACAGTCTTCTCACAAGTGATTATAGTACATGAGGTCAGAATGCCTAAAGAGGATTATGGTCATGAAAAGATTGGGCTTTGGATTTATATCAAATCTAGCATTGTTCCCCACCCACCAACATATGCTAGATGAATGCATCTGATCTCAGAATAACCCATGAGGACTGTAGGTATACCATCTGGAGTATCAGCTCAAGTTTCAGTATACAGCAGATCATCCTTTACCTTATTATTATTTAAAATGATGATATCCTCATAATTAATTCTCCACCAGATATCATTGATTTGTCTTTGAAGGTTCCCCTTATGGCTCTTCATAAACGTTACCACACCAATGGCCCCTAATACCGTTATTAGCAGAAGAATGATCATAGCAATCAGGGCTGAACCTTCTAATGACAAAAGAACAGAAGAGGTCATTACAGAGCAGACAAATGGAGCTGAATCATGGTGATACATACAAATACAGGATTTTTCAGACATGTTTCAGGATAGCAGATCCATCAAACCATTCCAAAAAGAATATAAAAGAACTGGAAATGACATAAACATGACTATCATAATTAGTCCAATGGAATATATTTCAAACAAATAATAGAAGAACAGAGGTGTGTGATCTTAGGTATAATTCACTAATAGGCAAAAAGCCTTGTGGTTTAAGAACGTACCTATAGCCAACAGATATTTCTATCAAACTTTAAAAAGCAGGGAAATTGGGCAGTTAGAGTGAATGCACCAGGAGAGCAGGAGACCTGACCTCTCTGAGACATTGTACTGCCCTACACATTTGTCAAAATGCACACACTTTCTAAGGAGTAAGCCCCAATGGAACTTACTACTGAGTAAACATGCAAGGGATCCAATCTAATACTTATATAATTTTAGGATTAGAATTAGAGGTCAGCCAATGCATTTAATAAGTTGTTTTCAAGGAAACAAGACAATTGACCTTTAGAATTCATTTCCATGGGGTGTGATCATGGCCAACCCCACAATAGTATTTTAGGAAGAAAAGTGATTTATTTTTAACCACAAGAAATCAAAGCTGACGTGATGGAACAAAAGTAGTCAGAACCCCATAGCTAGTAGCTTCACACAAGCATAGAGCAGCTTTCATACAGAAGCTCTATAGGAGGCCAGAGTGTCCTATCTGCATATGCAAGTCAAGCTTAAGACCTGATAGGTAAGTGTTATCTGAATTTTAGGAAATGCCTTTAAATACTAATTTTTTTTATGGTGTATGCTTTTGTGGATCAGAGTCCATTTCCTCAGATTCAAAAAAATGATGTGGTCTCTCGTCCAAAAAACATAGAAAGCTGACTTATACTGAGTCAGACCGTTGGTCTATCTAGCTCAGAATGGACAGCCTGTGGTCTTGCAAATGTTAGTGGACCTCATCTCCCATCATCCCTGACTACTGCTCATCATGTTGGCTGGGGCTGATGAGAATTGGGGTCCAACAACATCTGGATTGGCAGACACTCTCCAGAGTTTAGGCAGAGATATTTTCCAGCCTTACCTGAAGATGTCAGGAATTGAACCTGCAACTTTCTACATGCAAAGCAGGTAGTCTACCATTGAACTACAGCCCTTCCCCAAAATGTGTGCCATAATAAAATTTGTTAGTCTGGAAGGGTCCAGAAAATTATTGTTGATTTTGCTAACACAGCTACTCTTCAGGAAATTGTTTATCTGTAATCACCCAGATGAATAAAATGGAATGTCAAAGAGAAGGCAGTACTGCCTGGGCTGGCCATGAAACAATGTCAAGTGAAGATGGGGATGCCTTTTGTTTTTCCTACTAGGTATCATTCGAAAATATAGCTCCAGATAGAGTTGTGTTTATGTATACATTACAGAGACAGTCATTTTGAACTTTTCTTCAGGTATAAAAATATATATCCCACAATCCCATATAAACCAGGTTGCAATTTTAAGTATACTTACAATGGAACTTGCACACTTGAATAGAGGGGCTTACTTCTGAGTAACCATGCATAGGATTACACTTTTAATCACTTAGGCATTAGGAAAATCTGTTTAGTTTATTAGCCTGGACACTCTCAACTGCAGTTTTATTTTGTTTGTAGTATTAATCACCTTTGTCAAAAAAATTGCCTAAAATGATGTAATTCAATGGCCTAGTCCACAATAAAACCTTGCATATGACTTCATGGCATAGCATAATGTGTCAGGAAGAAAGATTTTCCTTCATTCCATGGAAGCCTGAAGGTTCAGGTAACATTTCCACAAAGAAAAAAACTTTAGATATTTTAATGAGAAATATTAAGGGCACACAAAGCACTTAATTTCCCACCTCCTTTTCTAATAATGCCCATCTTATGACTAGTATCACATAATCACACTCACTGGTAACTGGAGTTTTGCAGTGTTCATTGTGAAACCCACATAGTGGTTTATCTTTAGGTATTTCTCCATTTGACCAACTGATGTAGTCAATTTCTCTGGTTGGGCTATGGACAGAGACATAACATGTCAGCATCTAGTGTTCCTTTTTATTGTTAGAGAGAGGAACTGGTCTTTATTTCTAAAACTCATTAACACACATAATTTGTGATGAACATTCCCACACAATAAAAGGGGAATGCATAAATAGACATATTTCCTCATTTTACAGTTTGCTTACTAAACGCTGTCCATCTGCAAGCAGAGCTGCAATTCATCAGCATACCTATTACACTTCACTCCAGATTTTCAGGCCACTTCCCCAAGGGTTTCATGGAAATGTTAAAACAGCAGCAGAGGCAACATGGATGCCTGAAGCACTCTGTAGTATATATGTTGTGATGGGGCAGTAATGTCCCATTAGGACTCTGTTATGATCATTCAAGAAAAATAGTTTGATTGTTATTTCCCCCCCTTACATTTATATCCTGCCTTTCTTTCATCAAAGAACCCAAGGGAGCATACATGTGGTTCACAGGTGGTCTTCCATGTAGACGTTGACCAGACCGAAACCTGCTTAGTTCCACCAGCATGGCAGCCTCATGTGCCTGAGACCATACCCTAGGACCATACTTCTGTTATCTCAGAAATCTTTGCAGTAACACTTAATGCATTGTCTCGTTTTGTTTAAAATGAACTTTGTAAATTATAGCTGCCTAAACTGTTGCCTAATCATCTTTGCTTCACAATTGGATTATTGCCTATGATCACATAGAAATATTAAGAGAGAGAAATGAGAATGAGTTGAAACTATTTTGATTCTAGCAGATTTATTCAATTTGTTACTCATGTTATAAACTCACATCTAGAGAAACCCACAGTACTTTTAACTCTTAGCCTGCTTTTGTTAACCTAAGTGCTTAAAATATTATTAGATCTTTGTTGACCGATTGCGTCTCTATCTCAAGAAGAGTAAAAAAAAGACTTTGAAAGAGGAAGAAGCTATTTTAAGAGTGCTTGCTCGTGGTAAAATGAACATGTTATGAAATTATTCTTGGAGGTTCAAAACAGTTATGTTGGAGTTCACAGATAGGGAACTGTAATGCACTCTACGTGGGGTTACCCTTGAAGACAGTCCGGAAACTACAGCTGGTACAAAATGCGGCGGCGCGCTTGATTAAGCATAGCCGTCGCTGTGATCATATCACCCCAGTGTTAATAGATCTCCACTGGCTACCAGTTGTCTACCGGGCTCAATTCAAGGTGTTGGTGCTGACCTTTAAAACCCTATACGGTTTCGGTCCAGTTTATCTGAAGGAGCACCTCCAGAATCACCAATTATGCCGCCTGAGAAGATCAGCCTCACAGGACCTTCTCTCGGTCCCACCGGTCAAAACAGCTAGGCTGGTTCGGACCAGAGAGAGGGCTTTCTCAGTTTTGGCCCCCACCCTCTGGAACTCTCTTCCCCTTGATCTTTGACATGCTCCCTCCTTAATAGGCTTTCACCGAGCCTTAAAGACCTGGCTTTTCAGGCAGGCCTATAAGATAGAGGTGGATTAGTTTCTCTGTTGTATTAACTGAAGTTGATTTTAAATTAATTATGACTGTTGTTAATGTATATTGTGTTTTTATGATATTGTAAGTCGCCTAGAGTGTCCACTAACCTGGACAGAGAGGCGACTCAAAAATAAAATTTATTATTATTATTAACTCAAACATTATCCAAGTTCAAATATCTTGCTTGTAGAAACTCATTGTTTAAGAAATACTGACAAGCAAAAGATAAATTAAAAGAGCCTGATGGATCAGGCTAATGGCCCATCTAGTCCAGCATCCTGTTCTCACAGTGGACAATCACTTGCCCA
Organism: Rhineura floridana; assembly: GCF_030035675.1. Taxonomy (NCBI): domain Eukaryota; kingdom Metazoa; phylum Chordata; class Lepidosauria; order Squamata; family Rhineuridae; genus Rhineura; species Rhineura floridana. The sequence continues at coordinate 75,718,273 of NC_084486.1, read as the reverse complement.
CTTCAACAGTTCATTCCTTAAAAGTAACTTCAAGAGACAATAAACAAATATTTTTAGGGGTCAAGCGAGTTAATATTATTATCAGGGAAGAGAAATGAAAATAAAGCAAATATTGGTCTTAAGTCATGACCTGAAACTGAAAGTCCATTGTCAGAAGTTTATTTCCAAGGTAGCCATAAACCACAAACCTATAAAAGAAAGTATACAAATAGAAGGAGTTCAGATAGCAGATTCGGGTCCTTTTGATAGAACTTCCCTGGTTCTTGGGTCAGGAGAACTCTTTGCCTCAGCTTGGCTTCTTGTCTCCTTCTAGGCTAAGGGTGAATCAGCTGAATTACATTCCGTCATTATAATGAGAAATTGGGGGCAGTAGGTTCTCTGGTTTATAGTTACACAATGGCTCAACAAACCGATCTGAAACTTTGTTGTGTGGGAGAGGTATGACTGAGGACGGTTCCTGTCAAATTTGGGGTAGAAAGGATGAAACATTTTTTGTTTTGAACAAAGCAAATGAGTGATTTCACGCAGCTGACTGGCAGTGCATCTCTTTCTTCCATAGACTTTGCTGGGGTCGGTTTCCCAGAAAGATTTCTCCATTTGTACTGCATCTTTTGAGAAATGGGTTGTTGTATGCTTTTTACCTATGAGTTGTGTAACATGGTTGTATTTAGTTTTGAAATCCCCACTTTCAACAGATGCATTAATTAGGTTATATGGTATGGCATCTTATGTTGTGGTTGGTTCAAGCTTCACCACTATGTTGGAGCTGAATAGCTTCAGTGACAGATGGGTGGACCTAAGTCCCAGATTTGTCTCTTCACTGGAATAGGCACATGGAGTCCATGCAACTGAAGCTATTATGCAACTGCTCTGATGCCAATCTCACTGTTCCAGTCCCAGTTGCTCACATACCCTCTGTTACTCAACCGTACCTTCTTACACACATTCTCATTCTTCCCTGCATACCTAAATAATAATAATAATAATAATAATAATAATAATAATAATAATAGTAATTCTGTTCTTTTTGTTGATCAGGTCATTGTTGAACACTGCCCCCCAAAAAGTATGCTTAATATGATGGGGGGTTTGTTACAAGAAATTAAAGACTAAAGACATTTGTCTGCAGAACAACGCAGTTCCAATCAGGCTACCAGCCAGTGGCTTATCTGACTGGCATCTGGATGAACTGCAACAATTTAAATCATGTGCTGTAATGCCATGGGAGTTCTGCTAGGATTCCTCAACACCCTGTTAGGCTACATTCTTGGTCAGTTTAAAAAACACTTTTAGAAGCCATGACAGCTTTATATTCAAGAAGACAGGCAACATGGCCCACCTCATACACATGTAGGCAAAGTGAATCTGTAGAGATTTTGGTACTTGGGGAAGCAGCCATGCTTCACAATGCATCTTGATCTATGGACATATTTGTACCTTTGTTTTTAGATTTCAGTTAAGCTTATACCTCAAAAGGATTGGATTGGGAAATGTAACCCTGGATGGCACTCCCTACTCATATACATAATTCAGCTTTATCAGTGCTGCCATATGCACTAAATCTAGCTCATCCCTTATTATCTTTAGACTTTCAGTGTCAGATTATCTTCAGTACATATACAATATGTTTTCAAACTGGGATTAGCATAATGAAGTCATGCAATACATGTGGGATGAAGGAAGGTATGTACCCATCACCTTTGAATTTAACCCTAATAATACAATTTCCAGTCCTCTAGCTTTCAAGGCAACGAATCTAAAATTCAAGTTTTTGATTTTAGAGGCAATATATTCAATAAAATATGGAATTTCAATACTATAATAAATTGGTATAAAGTAAAAGGAAGAAGATCATAGCTTTCCACACAGCTAGAATATTCGTGTACAGTTCTGGTCGCCTCATCTCAAAAAGGATATTATAGAGTTGGAAAAGGTTCAGAAGAGGGCAACCAGAATGATCAAGGGGATGGAGCGACTCCCTTACGAGAAAAGGTTGCAGCATTTGGGGCTTTTTAGTTTAGAGAAAAGGCGGGTCAGAGGAGACATGATAGAAGTGTATAAAATTATGCATGGCATTGAGAAAGTGGATAGAGAAAAGTTCTTCTCCCTCTCTCATAATACTAGAACTCGTGGACATTCAAAGAAGCTGAATGTTGGAAGATTCAGGACAGACAAAAGGAAGTACTTCTTTACTCAGCGCATAGTTAAACTATGGAATTTGCTCCCACAAGATGCAGTAATGGCCACCAGCTTGGATGGCTTTAAAAGAAGATTAGACAAATTCATGGAGGACAGGGCTATCAATGGCTACTAGCCATGATGGCTGTGCTCTGCCACCCTAGTCAGAGGCAGCATGCTTCTGAAAACCAGTTGCTGGAAGCCTCAGGAGGGGAGAGTGTTCTTGCACTCAGGTCCTGCTTGCGGGCTTCCCCCAGGCACCTGGTTGGCCACTGTGAGAACAGGATGCTGGACTAGATGGGCCACTGGCCTGATCCAGCAGGCTCTTCTTATGTTCTTATGTTCTTATGTATGTGGTTGACTATTAACGTTAGGCATTTTAAAATTAGTTATGCCAATCTTCTTAACCTGGTGCCACCCCTTTGTGCTGCCTGGGGCTACTGGGAGTTGTAGTCCAAAACATCTGCAGGGCACCAGTTCAGGAAAGGTTGGCTTATGCTTACTTGCTAGCTAGAACAAGACTCAGGAAACCATAGTTAAAATATGCTTCGTATTGAACAAACAAGACTAAAGTTGCAATCTTATACCCTATACAAAAAGATTATCTTTCCAGGGCAGAAGAATTAATTATGATTTTGTAAAGCTGAATACAGTTTGTTGTTACAGTATGGAATGTTTAAATTACAGAAGCCCCCTTCACCTATTATTCATATGAAGCAGCCACACATACACACCCACAAATATTACCTGATTGTTTTCCTGACACTATCAAAGTTAAGAACTGGAATGAAGAGAGTTGAGTTGCCAGATTCCTGGAGATCATACACAGAATAATCCATGTTCCTCTCACCTAATTGATCAATGTGGACTGGGCCAGTAATGCCTAAATGACAAAAATATTCAAAGTAAGAGCTTTGGAATTCTCCCCTAACTTCATTTGTCCTGTTTTGACTGAGATTCTTTTTCTGCCTCTATCATAGCACAGTGATCTTCAAAGTCAACAGAAGACCCCATCCATATCTTTATGTATCTTTTCCATTCTGCATGAGCCAAAAGTCCACTGACTAAATTGTAAAGCATTCCAAGAATATAAGAGCATAAGAAGAGCCCTGTTGAATCAGACCAAACGTCTATCAAATCCAGCATTCTGTTCTCCACAAGCAGGACATGAATGCAATAGCCCTCTCTGGCTGTTGTTCTCCAGTGAATGGTTTCCTCTGATACTGGGAGAAGTAGACAGCTCTCCTCACTAGCAGCCATTGACAGCCTTATCCTCCATGAATTTGTCTATTCACCTTTTAAAGCAGTCTAGGTTGGTAGCCACCACTACATATTGTGATAGTGAATTCCATAGTTTAGCTATGTGCTATTTGAAAAGAGCTTAAAGGTGGCCACTTTTAATCAGGAGGGAGTTGCTATGACTGCAAAAGTTAGAGAAATTATTAAATCGGTTATATTTAACAGTATTATTCTGACTGAATAGGCAATTCAAAGGTTCACTTGAATAGACAATGTTTTTAAAGTACCAGTGAAGCAACAGGCAATCCCAGAGTTACACCTCATTCTATGCGTCATTGCATGAGATTCTAAGACACACTTAGGAAAAAGCCCGTAAAGTTCTCTTGGCAATAGTTAAAATAGTTTCCATTACACATTTGTTTAGACGTTCAATGGAATTTACTCCCAATATGAAGCAACTTTGTAAACCCCTTTTAGCTCAGCCATGTCTCTTCTAGCTAGCAGTTGCTTTCTAGGGCTGCCTTCACCAAGTTGGTGCTCTTCAGATGTTTGGGGCTCCAACTTCCCTCAACCCCAGCCAACATGACCATGGAGGCTAGGGCAAATGGGAGTTGTAGTCCCAAACATCTGGATTGCACCAAGTTGTCAAAAGCTGCTCTAGTGTCTCAGCCCTGCTATTTTACCAGGAGATATCTGCAAGGGCCATCAACATTCAGAGTATATGCTCTACTACAGAGCTACAGGCCCTTCCAGGTGACAATGTTTAGGACTGCAGTCTTAATCCACAAACTTCCCATTAGGGTTGTGCTCAAATTTCACAAAATTCAAATTTGACACCGGATTTCCTATTTACTAACTTTTTTTTGTCCTCATGGATCATTTTTTCCTAGGGTTTCCCGCAGCTGCAGATTTTTTTTAAAAAATCACCTCAAAAATATCTATATTCATATTGATATTTTCCTCAAAATATCAGTATTATTGATATTTCATTTAAAATATTGATTTTTTAAAAAATGTATGAAAATACCAATGTTTTTTAAAAAAATTATATTAACAGCAATATTTTTTCTAGGGGAAAATGGATTGATATTTATAGCAAAGAGCAAATATTGGTCCCTGACAAAGCAGTACCACGCAGAAATCTGACAGAGCAAAAATTGAACTGGCACCAAAATACGGATCCCGTCCCTACTTACCATACATAGGAATTTTATTGTAGCCTCTCAAAGTGTTGACAAGGGTCTTTCCGTCATGTAAATCTTTATTCCCGTCTAACATTTCTTTTATGGATAATGCATAAAGCAAAACAGCATCATGCAAGTAAGCCGCATAAGAACTTACCTGGAAAAGATTTAATATAGAAAAGCAAGAGTTTGGGTTCAGAGAAGAAGACTTCAAATTATTCTGTCGGAAGTTGAGTGTAAATTTAGCAGTTGAATGGTTTATTCCAAACGCTCAAAATAGCAAGTTAAACCCTTGTCATATTCTCTAAGGCAAGGGTAAAGAGCCTTTCAGATATTGTTGAACTACAATGTGCATTATCCCTGACGATTGACCATGCTGGCTAGGACTGATGGGAGTTGGAGTCCAACAACATCTGGAGGGTCAGAACCCTGCTTTAAGGGCAGGGCTCTTCTATCTAAACTTTAAAGAATAATCCATTAATCTTCAACATCTCATGTTTTCTGATATGGTTGGAAGTCAAATGAGACTACAACCTGTAACTAAGTGATTTGAAGACCTTAGCTCCTAAAACTAATTAGAATGGTTTTAGAGTGAAGAATATCTCAAAAGATACATTTTGATGTTGTCTACCATAAAATCAATAATCTATTTCCCACACTTTGCCATAAAATCAACAATCAAGAAAAGAGGGCCATCCTTATCCCCAATAGTGGATCAGGTGAACGTACCTGCAGAAGGCTAGAAATATTTGGTTATTTTTTATTGTGGTATTACAGTATTCTTTAGGAAATAAACCCACATTTCCACCGCCAATCCACACTTTTACTGCTACTCACGTGCTCATTCATGACCAAGCACAAATCCAACCACACACTTCACAGTTTTCATTCTCAGGTAGAATATCTCTACCTCAGTTTCTGCTATACATGCTAATTAGGGGGACTAAAGAGGCCCATCTTCAGTTGAGGTGAAGAGGCCCATCTTCAGTCCAGTGACGAGCCAGAAACTATACCAGACAAATTGCCCTATTGGATCATAAGCACAGGAATTGTTGAGGCTTAGTTACAGGACCACCTAGCCTAAACCTATACATGGAGGCCACATCCCTGAAACCACATTTATTATTTCCCAATATAACAAAGTCAACATAGACAAAAGAAACACATACACATTGTTTTGGTCCCCATGACAGTTCCAAGCACAAGTATTTACCATTTTCCTCCATCTAAAAATATAGCCACTGTTTCCGACAGCACATCCATACCATACATTTATTTATTTTATTTATAATTTGTTTATTAGATTTATATCACTCCCTTCCTCCCAATAGGAGTCCAGGGTGACAATATTACAGTTTTTGCTTTCTTTTTCTTAAGCAAATAACTTAGACAGGATCAGCTTTCAGTAAGAATACATTAATTCCACTATTATTATACTGTACAGCCACGAGAACAGCTGTATACTATAGGCAGCATGGATTTTTCACATTCTGCAATGTTAAATTAAAAATACCCCCATGCCATTCTGATGCTTCCCATAAGCTCATTTCAAAACAAAACCTTACAAAACTTATAGTCCTGAACTCAGAAACACTTGCTTAACAACCCTGTCAATTTTCATGGTGATAAACAAAACAGTCAGAAAGAATTGAGAGTTCAAAGTCTAAAAAGAGGGGGGGGAACCCAGACCCCTTTTGGACTTTTTTCTGTCAGAGTTCTCATAATCTGTTGAAATTCATTAAAAATCAGCCATGTTCACAGAGTACCTGTAATCCTAATACTGACCTTGCCCCATACTCTGACCTTCATCTTCTGCAGTTTAAAAGTTAAACAAATGCCTGGCTGATTTTTAATTAATGTAAGAAATTTTGCATTGAACTGGATGATAGTGTTGGGCATGCTCAGTAAGAACCAACTGTCAGTGTTCTAAAAGTGAGACTCACAGCTGATGGGCTTGGTTAATCAGGGGGGCACACCCACACCAGACATTGATTTCACGTGAGACAGTCATGGCTTCCCCCAAAGAATCCTGGGAAGTGTAGTTTGTGAAGGGTGCTGAGAGGAGACTCCTATTCCCCTGACAGAGCTCCAGTGGCCAAAGTGGTTTAACAGTCAGCTGCTCTGATTAAAGCTCTATGAGGGGAACAGGGCATCTCCTAGCAACTCTCAGCACCCTTCACTAACTACACTTCCCAGGATTCTTTGAGAGAAGCCATGACTATGCAAAGTGAAATAAAGGCCTGGTGTGGATGTGGCCAGGACAGCTTTGGTTTAAATTTGGGTGGGAGGTTACATGTGCCTGCTGTAGAATAAAAAGATGGGGGAAACCCTGAAAAGCAACAATACTGTTCAGAATGTTTTCCTTTTGGAAAGGAAAGGGGCTTCCCCTCTGCCCAGTGGCCACCCACTCAATCTCCTCCCCTCCCCCTCCTCCTATCCTCCCTGCCCCTTCCCCAGGTAAGTGTTGGACTATGGTCTGGGAGACCACGGTTCAAATCCCACACAGCCATGAAGCTGACTGGATGACCTTGGGCCAGTCACTGCCTCTCAGCCTCAGAGGAAGGCAATGGTAAAACCACCTCTGAATACCATTTACCATGAAAACCTTATTCATAGGGTTGCCATAAGTCAAGATCGACTTGAAGGCAGTCCATTTCCATTTTCAAACATGATTGTACAGATATAAATCCCACTGAACTCAAAAAATATGTGACTGATCGAACCTGCCCTCCCTTCTCCTCCCTCCTATGCCCTCCCTCTTGCCCTTCCCTCCCCTCCCCTCCCCCTCCAATCCCCTCCTTCCCCCTCCCTTTCCTTCCCCCTCTCTTCCCCTCCCCATGGTCAGTTTTACCTATCTTAAGCATGATTGCATGGGAGTAAATACCAGTGACTCAATAACATGCAAATGATCCCACCCCTGTACCTTCCTTTACCCTTCCCCCTCCAATCCCCTCCTTCCCCCTCACTCTTTCCACTCCCCTCTCCCCTCCCTTTCTCCTTCCCTCTTCTCTCCTCTCCCCTCCCCCTACTCCTCCCCCATGGTCAGTTTTACCTGTCCATTATTACATAGGAGTAAATCCCATTGAACTCCAAAAGGATGCAAATGATCAGACCCGGCTTTCCCCTCCTTCCCCTCTCCTCTCCCTTCCTCCTTCCCCCGTCTTCCTTCTTTTTCCTTCCCTGCCCACTCCAGCTGTCCTCCCTCCCCTCCGGTCAATTTTCCCTATCCTAAGCATGATTGCATGGGAGCAAATCCCACTGAACTCAATAAACATGCAAATGCATGTCCTTCTACTCCCCCTCCTTCCTGCCCCATCCCCTCCTCCCCTCTGCCCTTCCTCCCTCCTCCTCCTCCCCTCCCCATCTCCTGTGGTCAGTTTCACCTATCCTAAGTATGATTGCAGGGGAGTAAATCCCATTGAACTCAATAAGCATGCAAATGATCAATCCATTCTCAAGCTTGCACAGGATCCCATTTCTTACCTCCCAGATTAAAAAGCAGAGAAATTCACTAATAGGCAAAAACCTTGCGGTTTAAGAATGTACCTATAGCCCACAGAAATTTCTATCAAACTTTTAAAAGCAGGGAAATTGGGCAGCTATAGTGAATGCACCAGGGGAGCAGGAAACCTGACCTCCTTTCTGAGATATTGGACTGCCCTATAAATTGGTCAAAATGCACACAGAATTTGGGTTGGTCTTTCACAGTCCAACCCACTTGCTGTGTAGCTTGGAAGAATTTGGTAACATGTGCCTCTGAGCATATGGTTTTTTGCTTATTAGTGAATTCCTCTTTAAATGGTCATGCCTTCCCCCAAAGAATCTTGGGAATTGTAGTTTGTTAAGGCTGCGAGAGTTGTTAGGAGACCTCTATTTCCCTCACAGAGCTACAATTTTCAGAGTGGTTTAACAGTCAATCCCTCTTCCCAGAGAACTCTGAGAATTATAACTTTGTGAGGAGAATAGGGCTCTCCTAACCCGCAGCACCCTCCATAAGCTACACTTCCTGGGATTCTTTGGGGGAAGGTATGACAGTTTAAAGTGCAATAATAGTGGAATAAATGTATGATGAGATGAGGCCTGAGTCTTGGGGTGGGGGTAATTTTAAAAGATGCAGAGTTCAAATGCAGAATGTGATAATAAGAAACCTCTACTAATTTCACCAGAGCAGCACTTCCATTTTTGCAGAAGCCGTACTTGGTAGTAATTATTTTAATGGTTAGTCACACACTCAGTATACAACAGATTTGGCAACAGTGGCAATCATTTAAGTTGGGGAAAACAGGAATAATCGGGCTGGTTTCATCTGGTGGTTTTGTTACACCTCTTTTGGGTCAAAAGAGAGAGAGAAGCAAGCTCCAATGCTATGAAGATAATTTATTAACCTGAGCAGGTAAATAAATCATCTTAACAGCATTGGAGGTTGCCTCTTTTTAATAATAATAATAATAAAAAGGATTCAGTGCTTCTTCCCTCTCTGTTCCTATGCCTCTTTTGCAGTAAATACTTAAATTACAGTTGTGAATGTGACCTCTTCTTGTGAAGAAAAAAAACTGTAAGAGGGCTGCTTCTCCTTCAGTTTGCCATGGACCTCTTTTATAAATTCAGAATAGGCCTTGTAATCTCTGTAAGACCTGAGAGCTATCAGAAACACAGGTTGATAGGCATCTAGAACGCTGCTGTTCTCATTATTCCAAGTCTCTTTCAAAAAATTGTCCTGGAAGAAAAAAGAGGGGCTGTGAGTACTGTTGGTAATAAATGTTCAGCATTCAATAGACAGCTTCCCCCATTTCCAATATGCTTAATATTATAGAGCACTACAGATGCCAGTGTGGTGTAGTGGTTAACGTGTTGGACTACAACCTGGGAGACCAGGGTTCAAATCCCCACATAGCCATGAAATTCACTGGGTGACCTTGGACCAGTCACTGCCTCTCAGCCTCATGAAAACCCTATTCATAGGGTCACCATAAGTCGGAATTGACTTGAAGGCAGTACATTTACATATTTTACAGATGCTAGATAGTTCAAACACTTCAGAACTATGTTACCAGTTATGGCATACAATGAAGCATCTCTTGTACATTATCTCTGCAGTGTGGGAGCTGATCCAACACAGCTCTTTCTTGTACTGCTTGACTAGCAAAAAAACCTCAAGGCTACATGAGAGGAATGCATCCTATATGTTAGGCCAGGCCTGAGCCAGAATGACACACTCACAATTGTGTGATACATGTCACAACTCAACTCTCACTTCAGTTGGTACTTATCTATCAAACTTCTGTGAAAGAAGCCCAGAGAACAGAATCAGGCGTAAAGGTGTGTGTTTGTGTGTATCCCACATTTTGTCTGGGGAACTCAGGGCATGAAAAGTTTCCCCACACACCTACCTCCCCATTTTATCCTCACAAGAGCTATGTGAGGTAGGTTAGGTGAGAGATAGGGCACTTCCAGACTGCTGGTATTTGGGGATTACTCAATCACATACCAGCAAATTCAGATTGTGCAGTTATACTTGATTGGGAGGTCCTGCACAATAAGCCTGCTTCCCCAAAAGACTGGACTTTTTGCTATAAGGTCCTTTTTGTCTAATCATCCTGCAAACAAATCAGGATGAATGCTCAATAAAAGGGTCATCTGGAAGCACACATAGTGCCTAAACTAAGCTTTCGTGGCTAAAGGAATAATTGAATCCCGTCTACCACACCCTAATTCAGCACTAAATACTACGTCATGCTAATTCTGGGCCTAGCCTTTTTTCTAACCCATCATTGGTACAACTTGTAACTATGAACTTGAACCAGAGTTTGCTTATTTTCTCCTCCCTCCCAAACCATTTTCCTTTTGTGTTGTGTCTTTTTAGACTGTAAGCCTGAGGGCAGGCATTGTCTTTTTTTAAAAAGTGATTCTGGGACCCTTTTTTAGACAGAAGAGGCTAAAAAATATTCAGTTAAATAAATAAACAGTGCATATGGGCTGGTGAGTTTGGAAGATATTTGTCTTCTTCTGCAGTATGTGGTGTGAGCAGGTTCACTTGCTTGAACTAGTTATTAATTATCTTACAGGCACATCTCCCATGGTGAACTTCGTTCAGTATTGTCAAGTTTCCCTGTTTGATGATAAAGTCTATTCTAGATTATATGAACTAATCTAGATGATATGAGCTAATGAGTGCAATTCAAGGAGTGTACCTCATGGAAGTTGCAGGCCTCTAATGCTTTTGTTCTTATTAGCACAGTGATTCAAATTTTTGTATGTTATAAAACCTTTTAAAGTAAGGTTATGAAGAAATACTTGCTGCATTGCAGCTATTTACTGACCTCAAACTGTTGCAGGACAAAGAACACATATGAGCCACTTGCCATACCTAGTTTTTTGGCCTCTAACAAAATGGATCTTGCATCCAAAGAACTGCAGATTAAAACAATAACTGCAAAAGAAAATAGAGATTAATTCCCTATCTAAAAAGTCACTGTACAACCCAACCAAGCCAGTAGTAGCAATTAATGGTTGATAGGATACCAAACTCAGTGGTATTTTAAACTAGAATAAAGTCAAAGTAATGTATTCATAAATATACACTGACTATTGTGGTGATATTTAATAGTAGTTATAAGTGCTGGAAAATTATTGGCAGTGAAAATGCTAAATGCATCATGTGTAATCACTGAGGCTGTACAAAAGATCTTGGCTATTTAAACCCTATGCTATTCATATGCCTTAGTTTATAATACAACTTTAATCATTTTCTAATTAGCTGAATTATTTAATGCACTCCCAGACATGTGACTATCCCATTGAGCTCAGTATGTATAATTAAAGCTTAAATAAGTAATGTTCCCCCATGCTGTAAAGTATTGCCGTCTGAAGTACGACATTGCATTTCAGAAAGTAGGTCATTTATTTAGTCTTTGTAAGTCCCTCTGTAGTAAGTATATGGCAGAAGAAGCAAGAAGAATGTCATCAGAAGCTGTGCATGTGAATACTTCTTATGCAAAGAAGTAATCCAAATTGCAATTATTATTGGATTTTAAAAAATAGAAATGCTGCCTCCATTTACAAAGTTTTGTCTAAATAGCTCTTGTGAGAAGCAGGCATTAAGTAGAGCTCTTTGCCTTGTGTAACCATGTGACTTAGACATCCAAACCTAGGCTGTGGGCACACTAGTCTCTTCAAAAGCAGCCAGAATGGTTTTTGTGGCTACATTTTGAAGTGCCCTCTGTTGGCCGCACCTCCCTTCCCCACTGCTACCTTCAGACCTTTCAGGATTGCCACAGCAAAGCGTTGAACTAGTCACTGTCTCTGCCTGAGCCTGCAGCAAAATGTTTCCATTGGTCGCACTTAGAAGACAAAGGAGTCAATCTACCAATCAGTGTGAAGCCTCCCTGAAGCTGATTTTTTTAAAAAAAACAAAATGCACTGGTGGAGTTTGACTAGTGTTGTGTGCCCCCATTTTCAGAAAAGAGAGGTAGAGACACACTGGAACAGATACAACAGTAAGTGTCTCTCTGCCCTTAGATACCTCCACTCTTGTCTTGCCTGTGAAACTACATGTTCTGGAACAGTAAGAGATTTGGATATTTAGTAATATTCAATCCCTTTTCCTCCCTGTTTCCTCAAAATCGTCTATACACTGGAACCTCAGGAGTCTGATATCTTCACCAAGCTGAATCTCAGATTAGGAACAGTTTTACATAGGAACAGTTTTAGATATGCAGTTTTTTAAGACTTTTCACATATGACATTTCTATAGTGGGCCTTTCTACAATAAACATTGTACTAATCGTAATAACTACCTTCTCCCTACATGTACTGGAACAGCAAGACCTTGCTTTTCTGCTCTGCCCACCAGGCATGCCTTCTCCTCCACCATCCTGGACATCCATGTATGCATGTAACATTTCAATAGAGTATATGACCCAATATGCATAAACCTAAATAGTGTGGCCAAATGGTCCCTCAAATCTGATTCCCCTCCACCCGCACATCCAGGAGTGACTGTGTAATCTTTACATTGTTATGTAGCTATTGAGGACTGTCTGTGGCACAAGCATGGCAGGTGGGGCACGAAGGCATCATCTTGATCTTCCTGCATGCATTAGAAAGAGGTAGGGAAGAGTGTCATCTGAATTGGGTCTACGCAGATATATGAAGGGTTGTCAAATAACTACCGAGTAATAGCCTACAAATAATGAAGACTTCTTTAGGCTGAAGGCTGAAAGCAACGTGTGAGTCCTCTATGTGAAGGAGAACAGACCTCTATGTCAGGGGTGACTAACCTGCAGACCGTGGGCTAGATTCAGCTCACCAAGCCACAGGAGGTGACCCATCAGCCCATGCACCTTTATCTTTCCATTTGATTGGGAGGTCAAAACATCTCTTCCTGTTCTTTAGAGATCTTTTCAATAATACATCTTTCTTTACCTCCAGGGTCTAGATATTTCTTTTAAATACAAAGGAACAGTTGGCTATATGCAACTAAATCCTACTCAGAGTAGACCTATTGGAAATAATGTCCTTAAGTAAGTCAGGTCCATTAACTGCAATGGGTCTACTTTGAACAGGAATAGTGTTGCATACCATCCAGAAACTTGTTCTTAAAAACCAAAAACTTACTTCTGGCAACAGATGATACATAGTTGAGCTTTTCTTGGTGAAGGCTTTGATCTTTTGTGTTGTATCTCACCTTAGCAGTGATTATGTTGTTTTTGAGTTGATTTTCTACAGATGTCCACAATTCCTCTGTTTCAGCCCGTGTGAAAACATCACTTGAGCTTCCAAAGAGGCTGACGTATCTCCATCCAAAATACTGAAGAGTTTTATGCAGCGCTTCCCCAATCATTTGCAGAGGGGAGACAAGATTGACATAAGTGTCATAAACAAAGGAGTCATCCAGCTTGGCAGTACGGCCAACAAACCCAAACATGGGGATGTTCCACTGAGAAGCTAGCAAACCAGTAACCTAGATGGAGAAAAAGAAGGACTGAATGAATAAATACTAATATTTAAGAGACAATGATTGATAGACAAATGGTCAAGGAATACCTAATCACTTTGAACGAGTTCAAATCAGCAGGGGCCAATAAACTGCATCCTAGAATATTGAAGGAACTCGCTGAAGAACTCTCAGAACTGCTATTATCTTTGCGAAATCATGGAGGACTGGTGAAGTGCCGGATGACTCGAGGAGAGCTAATGTTGTCCCTATCTTCAAAGAGGGCAAAAAGGAGGAAACGGGGAACTACAGACCACTCAGCCTAACATCAATCCCTGGAAAAACTCTGGAGCAGATTATAAAGCAGTAAATCCTTAAGCACCTTGAAAACAATACTAGGAGCCAACATGGATTTATGAAGAACAAATCCTGCCAAACTAATCTTATCTTCTCTTGTAGACTGTGGGAATGCTGTGGACATAATATATCTCGACTTCAGCAAAGCTTTTGACAAAGTGCCCCATGATATTCTGATTAGCAAGCTAGCTAAATGTGGGCTGGATGGAACAACTATCAGATGGATCCACAGTTGGCTCCAGAATCGTACTCAAAGAGTGCTTATCAATGGTTCCTTCTCAAACTGGGTGGAAGTAACGGGTGGGGTACCACAGGGCTCTGTCCTCAGCCCAGTGCTCTGCAACATTTTTATTAACGACTTAGATGAAGAGGTACAGAGCATGCTTATCAAATTTGCAGATGATACAAAATTGGGGGGCATAGCTAATACCGTGGAAGACAGAAACAAAATGCAAAGGGACCTTGACAGGCTGGAGCACTGGGCTGAAAACAACAGAATGAAATTCAACAGGGATAAATGCAAAGTTCTACACTTAGGAAAAAGAAACCAAATGCACAGTTATAAGATGGGGGATACTTGGCTCAGCAATACGACATATGAGAAGGATCTTGGAATTGTTGATGATCACAAACTAAATATGAGCCAACAGTGTGATGTGGCTGCAAAAAAGGCAAATGCTATATTAGGCTGCATTAACAGAAGTATAGTTTCCAAATCGTGTGAAGTACTAGTTCCCCTCTATTCAGCACTGGTTAGGCCTCATCTTGAGTATTATGTCCAGTTCTGGTCTCTGCACTTCAAGAAGGATGCAAACAAACTGGAACAGGTTCAGAGGAGGGCAACAAGGATGATCAGGGGACTGGAAACAAAGCCCTATGAGGAGAGACTAAAAGAACTGGGCATGTTTAGCCTAGAGAAGAGAAGACTGAGGGGAGATATAATAATACTCTTCAAGTACATGATAGGTTGTCATACAGAGGAGGGCCGGGATCTCTTCTCGATCGTCCCAGAGTGCAGGACATGGAATAATGGGCTCAAGTTGCAGGAAGCCCGATTTTGACTGAACATCAGGAAAAACTTCCTGTTATAGCCATATGTCAATGGAACCAATTACCTAGAGAGGTAGTGGGCTCTCTGAAACTAGAGGCATTCAAGAGGCAGCTGGACAGCCATCTGTTGGGAATGCTTTGATTTGGATTCCTGCATTGAGCAGGGAGTTGGACTTGATGGCCTTGTAGGCCCCTTCCAACTCTACTATTCTATGATTCTATGATCAAACAAGCAAGCAAAATACAAAAGAACCTAGAGAGGTAAATAGCAAAATGTTACAATGGTAGAATTTCAAATCAAATAAAAACATATTTTAAACATTTAAAAAACAATTTTAAAATATTTTAAAACATTTTAAAACATCTAAAAACATTCCCTCACATTTATTAATTTCACCATGGCCATGGCTGGTATCTGTCTGTGATCAAATGCCTGGGTAAACAGGAATATTTTTTAAATTTCTCCTGGAACTCACTAATGAGGAAGACAGACACACTCATCAGGAGGGCATTCCACAAATGGAGAACCATCACCAAAAAGGCCCTGGCACATCAACTAGGCAGCAGCTGAGGCAGCAGCACCAACAAAGACTCCCTGGCCAATTGTAGGACCTGAAATGGTTGATATTGGATGAGTTGCTCTTTTAAGTACCTTGGTCCCAAGCTGTTTAGGGCTTTCTACTATAGTATTCAGTGTAGGCCCATATAGATTGATGGACATAAGGTCAATGAGGACTGTATAACTTAGCTGACTAGCACCTATTGCATTTTGTTCTAGAAAAAATAAATGTAATTTTGTTGGCCCGCAAGAAAAATCCCAAAATTTCTATTTACTTAGAAGTTACATGACATGGACACAGAATGCCTTCAAGTTGATTCTGACTAATGGTGACCCTGTCTAATATTTAAGGGGAGGAAATTCCACAGGGTAGGTGCCACCACACTAATGGTCCATTTCCTATGTTGTGCAGAACAGACCTCCTGATAAGATGGTATCTGCATGAGGCCCTCACCTGCAGAGCACAGTGATCGACTGGGTTATAAGGGATAAGATGGTCTTTCAAGTATCCTTGTCCCAAGCTGTATAGGGCTTTGTACACCAAGACTAGAACCATGAACTTGGCCCGGTAGCTTATAGGTAGCCAGTGCAATTCTATCAGCAGCGGGGTGACATGTTGCCAGTACCCTGCCCCAGTGAGCAGTCTTGCTGCTGCATTTTGCACCAGCTGCAACTTCTGGACCAACCTCAAGGGCAGCCCCACACAGACTGCAATCCAGCCTGAGGTTACCAGTGCGTGGACAACAGTGGTCAGGCTATCCTGGTCCAAAAACGGCCGCAGCTGTCTTACCAGCCAAAGCTGGTAAAAGGCACTCCTAGCCACTGAGGTCACCTGGGCCTCTAGCAACAAAGATGAATCGAGGAGCAACCCAAGACTATGGACCTGCTCTCTCAAAGGGAGTACAACCCCATTCAAAGCAGGCAACTGACCAATCATCTGAACTCGGGAACCACCAACCCATAGCACCTCTGTCTTGCTAGGATTCAGACTCAGTTTATTGGCCCTCATCCAGCCAATATGTTTTAACCTTTTTGTTAAAGATGTCTTGAAAGCTTTTAAAAAATTTTTAAAGATGCTTTATTTTAATGTATTTTAAAGTCTGTTTTTATGATGTTTTAAAGTGTTTTAGTGCTTTTGTTTGCTACCCTGGGCTGCTGCTGGGAGGAAGGGCAGGATATAAACCAAATAATAAATAAATAAATAATTTTTGAATCCTCATGAAAATTTGCCAGCATTTTAGTGCACATTTCCCCCAATACATTCCTTTTTGTAGGAAGTTTTGACTAATGCACACATAAGCAGTTTCTCATCATATAATGCATTTTTGCATGTTATTTTATTTATTTTATTTATTTATTATTTATTTATTATTTGATTTATATCCCACCCTTCCTCCCAGCAGGAGCCCAGAGCTGCAAACAAAAGCAGTAAAAACATTTTAAGATATCATAAAACAGACTTTAAAATACATTTAAAAAAAAAATCTTTAAAAAACATTTTTTAAAAAGCTTTCAAAGCTTATTTTCACTCATACATCGTTTTTATGCACACTTTACCTTAATATGTACATTTTTGTAAACATTGTTTGGTTGGAGAACTGTATTGCAAAATTCAGATAAGTGCAAATTTCAATAGATGGCTGTGTTTTGGTTCTCATATTCTTTCAGAAAGTGCAAATATGATAGATTCGGCTTTAAATGAGAACTGAACTGAAATTTTTGCCCGTTCCTAACATGGAGTCCCCCGCTTCTCTTAAATATTAGAGGCAGTTCCACATTACAAATGGATGCATACATAACATGGGAGCTTGATATGCACATCTTAGTCTTTGAACATGTGTGAACCCACTTGATCACAATGCTGGCGTGCAATCCAGAGAAAGTCACAGGAACTCAGTGGGGTGTCCCCTTTACCTCATTGTATCATTTCCACCCCACCCCAGGTTTATTTTAGAGGGGGGGTTAATGTGGTTCCTGCCACTAAAAGATCTACAAGTTTACATATATATTTACCTACAAAAATATACAAGCTTCAGAAACAGATTAAGAATTCCTTTATTAACTTTATGATTCACTCCTGGAGGAGGAACATTCTGGCATCATCTGAATGTTGAGTAACAAATCTGGGACAATTTCTTGGCCATTACCTAAATTTGGGGACCACTTTGTTTGAGGCCAAATCATTGTTCCCTGTAACTTCCACTGCATGAATTTTGAGATATGTCCATCTCCGCACAAAGGAAAAGGGAACCAATCGTGAATCGTGAGTGCTTATTTCCAAAGTTTAATTTTTTTTCACAGAAATGTAGTGTCAGTTACATCTTTTTCTCACTGAGCATTACAAATCCCTGATTATCAACTTTAATACATGAATATAACAAAGAGAGCTATCAAAAATGTAATGAGTGTCAGTTACTTTGGTAAAAGGAATACTAAGGATTTATGTAGCACAGAAGATCTATGTTGGTCACCGGTATGCTGAGGGCTGGAGAATGTTTATTTTTTTACTTCCCTAGATGTTTTTCCCCCCTCATCTCTCTCCACCTTGAACTGTGGTGTTATGCACTTTCCACTGCTCTAAGCACTGGGCATTGCAGAAGCAATGATGAAGGGTTTAGTTCCATTTGAATGAGAGAACACTGGAGGCTTAAGCTGTGTTTGTGATATTTGCTTTATTCACAAGGCAGAGCAGAGTGAAAGCAAATACCCTTCCAAAAGCAAACAGCATGAGAATGAAGACCTGTACAATCTTGAACATCTATATATAGAACCACCATTAGCAACTTTGATGTAATTCTCAAAGAACGAGAGAGGAATCAAAGTTTAAGTCCATCTCAATTTCTAAAAAACTGGGATAGGTTTAAATCTATATTGAGCCCTGACATTCCCCAAATTGCATCAGTGATAATACACTACAAATTCTGCAAAAGCAACCGAACAGCAGATTTCATAAATTGGGAAGAAAAGGGAATGGCAAGTTTTGGTGACCTAATACAGGGTGGGAGGCTATTAACACAAGAAGAAATTTAAGTTGCAACAGCTGGGTGGCAACCACTATGGTCTCAATATTTTAAAATAATTGAGTCCAATTATGACATTAAGGCAAGATACTATATGGGTAAAAAACTATGGCTGCTCTCTGAAAAGTATGCCTTGATGGATCTGAGGATGAAAGACCCGATCTCCAGTATGAGATAGGAAAGAAATTTGAGATGGCCGATAGCATTTTCACAATGGAATAAGATTTGGAATTAGGTGTGTAAAATCTCACTAAGTTTGTCAATTAAGAAAGCTACTGCTGAGGTGGTATTTAACACCTGTGAGGTTAAATAAAATTAATTTGGTTAATCTCTTTAAATTCTGGAAATGTCAAGTGGGAAACACTCATTTATTACTTATGTGGTGGGAAAGCCCAATTGTTGTAAATTACTAAAGGCAAATAATTTAAAATATCTCGGATATAATCAGATACAGGATAAGATTAACTTTTGTGCTGATACTTTTTCTTATAGTTGGAGATGCTGTATCTATAAACCTGAGACCACTCATGAATTTTGTTGGTAGCAGCAAAAATTGTTTGAACAAGGAAATGGAAGAGTCGACAGCCTCCAACAGAGTGGGAATGGTTAATGAAATGCAGAGCTTGGAAAAGTTACTTTTTTGAACGACAACTCCCATCAGCCCAGCTGGCTGGGGCTGATGGGAGTTGTCGTTCAAAAAAGTAACTTTTCCAAGCTCTGATGAAATGTATAGAGCTGTCTGTAACAGATAAACTGACTGAGTTAGAAGATGGGAAAGAAGACTGGGGAAAACTAACTTTGCCAAAAGATGGAATCATTTTGCTGAGTTCTGGAATTTATGCTATGAAACAGTCAGGTTGGAAGGATTCTTCGTTTTGCAACTGTATTAATGATATTTGAAGTGTAGAACTGATTGGTCAAGTTTGGAAACCTTATTTTGTGACATGTATAATTAATGTAATTATATTAATTATAAAACCCATAAAAATAGCAAACCTACATCTCATTCCCACAGAGCAACTTGTTTATCCTCACCAAAGGTACACCCAGTTAAACTATCAACTTCCATTCTTTACTGTCAATTAAAATTGCCTGCTGCGAATTTCATTTGCTGTCTCTCTACCCCAGAGATATGGAACTCCAATTCCAGGGGCAAGCAGCCCTCTAGACCTCTCTGTCTGATCCTCCATACTCTCTTCAGGCCTTACACCCTCCAAGACCATATTACTCACTAACACTGCTTCAAAGTACCCTTGAATATTTTGTTTGGCTGGAATATGTCCTGGAGCTCTGATAGTGCCTCTTGGGTGCCTGTCTGGAGGATAGAGAGGGGTGTGTGAGAAACTGGCCTACTGTAGAAAGGTAAAATTCACATTGCTCTGCCCACTTTTGCCTCTGATCATGCCCAATGTTGCCTCTGGGCCTCTCCAACAGTGACATGTGTCCCCTAGACGGTTGCCCAGAATGGAATGTGGCCCTCAATCTGGAAAAAGTGTCACCCAGCTCTACTCCATCCCTTCAATCCTCCATTCTGATGGCTATCCAAATTCTGATGGTTGCCTCGTTCAAAAAATTGGAGAGTGATTCCCAGGATACCATATTGTTGTCTTTAATGAAATATCATTAATCAGGAGATCATATCCTGACATTAATGAAATATCAACATATTGTTATGAGCATGGGGGTTGGAATGGATGATCCCTGTGGGTCCCCTTTCCAGCCTCTGATTTAGAATCCTATGCCTTGGGGTGAGGGGCTGGCTCTGGAGTTTCTTTTGTTAAGCGAATAGAGTGGCCAGGTAGGAGAATGGGTCTATCAGTTGCCCAGCAACTGGTGAATGGGCCAGGAAGACCCTTTTGTCATTGAAACTCTTCAGGAGAGCCTTCTCCCCCCTTCCTGGGCTAGCAGAAGTTTGTGCTTTGAGTGTTTTTAGAAGTGTCTAGAGAACAGCTGGGGACTGGAGGCAGGCAGAGAGGCTGGCTCTCTGCCTCATGGCTATAGGATGCCTCCTGCAACCCAGATGGAAAAGCTGGATATTGGACTGCTGATGCCTTGAACCCATCCATCCTAAGCTCAGGTTGGAATGTGTGTAAATAAACAAACCATATTTCATAAAGACACCGCAGTCTCCGCTGACCTTCTTCCCAAAGGAAACCAAACCATGGAGGAGCGCAGGGACCCCTGAAATCTCACAGCTCGGAGATTGGGGAGGTGCATAACAATATTAATGTGGAAAATTAGCAAGCAATTGTCTTTGCAAATCAGCTGTTAACACTGCATTGTTAAGAGCTCTCCATTTCCTGAGTTGTGCGAATATTTCTTTTCAATAAAAGAACATTAGAAAGTTATGGTGTGCTTGTAATATTGGTTTTATTTACAAATATATGCAAGCAGAATGTATTGGAAGCAAGCAGATTTTCTAAAAACAGATAGTAATGTAAACCTCCTTATCCTTTATCAGATTTTCCACAGCAATCTCTCTTGTAGCCTTTCAATCTAGCTAAATTGTAGCTCAGAAAACATGCCTGTGTCGAAATTCAAACTGCCACTACTTCCAGTTGTCTCTCTCTCTCTCTTTCCACAAATTCTGCTGGGCATCACATTCCCAAGTCTGGTGAGAAGCCATTAAGAACCATTAACACCTGTCATTATGTCCCTGATCACTTATGAAGTGTCAGGCAGAAGTCATGTGATAGGCCTATCTATATCAAAATAAGAATATCAAAATAAGAATAATCTGAAGCAGGTTGTAACCTACTTCCCTGACGCTTTATGCATCTAACTTGGGAGAACAAAACCCAGTGTGTTGACGAATGCTATCCCAGTCATGCTTGTACAAAATGCCACGAGGTAGGGCATTCATTCTAAAGCATGTAAGACATTTTCATTTATGTTGGTGCATTGAGGTATCTTTGAAGCCTCTTGAATCCTATTTGATTATTCACTTTTCTGTCTCTAAAAACACCCTCCTGCAGTTACACTAACAAGGGGGAACAAGGAGATTAGACATGCCAGCGTGTGTCCAAGTAAGTGGATGCCATGACTCTTACTTAGCTGCTTTTTGGTCTAGGATCCCCAGATGTTGATGGACTACAACTCCCATCACCCCTACTATTGACCATGCTGTCTGGGGATGATGGAAGTTGTAGTCCAGCAACATCCTGGAGCCCCAGGGTTGAAGAACAGTGGTGTGGGCAGATAACTGGCCCAGCACACAAAGTAAAGGTCTAAAGGTAGGTAGCAGGCCAAGAAGCTGTAGCAAAGTAAGACCAACTGAGGTTACAAGGAATGGCTTTCTTTGATATGGGTGAGGGAGATTGCTGCTGTGATATGAGTAGGGATGTAAGGAGACAGCGATTTCCATCCCATCCTGTGTTCATCACAATCAGTACTGTTTCCATTCCACTACAGTTCAATTTCCTCTAAACCCTATGTTAGTTGTCTCGTTATCTTCTATGTCCAAAACTTATGTAATTAATTTCAATGCATTTCAATGGAACAGTAACATTAAAAAATGGAGAAAATTATATAATTATTTATGTAATGTTTACAAAATAAAAAAAGATATTGAATACACTCATATTCACTTGTGTGATTTCTATTCCTGACCTCAAACATGTGATGGAATTCCCCAAAATTCTTAATTAAAGTTAATTAAGTTAATTAAAATTACTCTAAATACTCTACAGAGCTGGGTCCCAGTACAGGTTGTTTTTACAACCTAGTGGTCAAAATCCCATATGCCAAGTAAGGTAGTGCTGGTAGCTAGGGGAGAATATAGGAAGCATGTCCACTCTTCAGTGCTTTCTTGGATTGCATGTGACTGCTTGCTTCTAGCTAAAGAGTTTCAAAAAGATGGAAACACAGAGCCCTGGCATTTAGGACATCATTACATATTCATGGCCTTTAATTCAGTCTTCAATGTGGAAAAGCCAAATAGATTTTATTTGCAGTTTCCTGGGTAGAAATATATATGTGACCCATTGCTTTTCTCAAATCTAGGTAGTTCTGTAGATTTGCCCTCTACTAGAGTTTTTCTGATGTGTTGTGACAACCCAACTGAAAACTGTGAAAGACTGAAGATGCCTCACAAGAACTGGGAAAGACTAATAGATTCAGGCTGCAATCGTAACCCTATTTACCTGGGAGTGAGCTCCAATGAATTCAATAGGACTTAAATCGGTATAGGCATGGTTAAGATTCTACTGTTAGTCATCAGGCAATTTTATGAAGGTTTACAGTTTAGGAAACCTATATTGGTTTCACAGCTGTACCTGTGGAGGAGGATCAGATACAATGCAGGCAAAGTAGCAGTAGAACAAGCTTTTATTAGGGTGCTGCTGTCACAGAAATAAAATTTCATAATTATAGTAGCTTAGAGTAGCTAGGATAAGGTACTAAAAGTGTTGTCAGGAGCTTAGAGAAACAAGGATTTTATACTAAAACTGGTGAGTAGCTTTTGTCAAACAGTACAATGTGTTTCTTTGTAGAAAATCCATGTTCTGAAGGTTGCAAATTTACACAACGGAAGCAAAAGAAAATGAAAATGTGAATATTAAGTCAGAGTGAGTGTGTTCATCACAGATGCTAAGGGTGAATGAATTTCTAGTAGAGCTATAGAAAGATGGCTAAAATGTAGTTTACAATAATAACCTTATATGAAGGGAGCTTTTCCAAAAATTGTCTTATATTATGCTACTTATATATAATTGCTGGTGCTATGGTGACATTGTGCTTGTCTGCTATGGTTACACTGTGTTTGTGTGCTATGATTAAATTCTGATGTGGGAAAACCTTTACAAAGTATTATTTTATTTATTTATTTATTATTTAGTTTATATCCCGTCCTTCCTCCCAGCAGGATCCCAGGGGGCAAACAAAATCAGTAAAAACACTTTAAAACATCATAGAAACAGACCTTAAAATACATTAAAACAAAACAACTTTAAAAACATTCTTTAAAAAAGCTTTAAAAACATCTTAAATTTGTAGTTGTTATGTGCCTCCAAGTCAGCTACGACTTATGGCCACCCTGTGAATCAGCGACCTCCAAGAGCATCTGTCATGAAACACCCTGTTCAGATCTTGTAATTTCAGGTCTGTGGCGTCCTTTATGGAATCAATCCATCTCTTGTTTAGCCTTCCTCTTTTTCTACTCCCTTCTGTTTTTCACAGCATTATTATCTTTTCTAATGAATCATGTCTTCTCATAATGTGTCCAAAGTATGATAACCTCAGTTTAATCATTTTAGCTTCTAGCGATTGTTCTGGTTTAATTTGTTCTAACACCCAATTATTTGTCTTTTTTGCAGTCCATGGTATCTGCTAATCTCTCCTCCAACACCACATTTCAAATCAGACAGTGTGTTCTCCTATTGATTATTCAACATCCCTACTCTTGGTTTAAATTTCCCTTTCATTTCTCTAAACTTTTGGAACAGGGTTCTTGTTCTACCCTTTTTGTTGTCCTCTTCTATTTCTATACAGTAACTATTGTAATAGCTCTCTTTGTCCCTACACACTAGTCACTGTATTGTTGCATTTAGGGTTCTGACTGTGTTTCTATCTCCTTTTGCTTTTGCTTTCCTTCTCTCTTTAACCATTTTAAGAGTTTCTTCAGTCATCCATTGAGGTCTTTCTCTCTTTTTAACTAGAGGTATTGTCTTTGTGCATTCTTCCCTGATAACGTCTCTGACTTCATTCCATAGTTCTTCTGCTTCTCTGTCAACTAAGTTTAAAGCCTCAAACCTCTTCCTTATTTGATCTTTATATGCTTCTGAGATGTTATTTAAATTGTATTTTGGCATTATGATTGCTTTGCTGTCCTTCTTTAGCTTTACTTACCTTTTCGATACAACCAGTTCATGATCTGTACCGCAGTCTGCTCCTGGTCTTGTTTTCACAGAAAGTATGGAACTTCTCCATCTTCTGCTACCAATTATATAATCAATTTGATTCCTATATTGACCATTTGGTGATGTCCATGTGTACAGTCATCTTTTCGGTTGCTCAAAAAATGTGTTTGCAAGAAACAAATTATTGGCTTCACAGAATTCAATAAGTCTTTCTCCTGCTTCGTTTCTGTCTCCTAGGCCCCATTTCCCCACAATTCCTAGTTCTTCTCTGTTCCCTACTTTTGCATTCCAATCCCCCATGATTATCAGCACATCTTGTTTTGGTGTGTGATCAATTTCCTCCTGTACTTCTGCGTAAAATCTCTCCAATTCCTCTTCTTCTATGTTTGCTGTTGGAGCATAGACTTGGATGATGGCTATGTTAATAGGTTTCCTGTTAAATCTCATTGATATCACTCATTCAGACCTTGCATTATAGCTCCTAATTGCTTTTGCTACATCCCTTCTCCCTATTATAGCAACCCCATTTCTTCTTAATTTCTCATTTCCTGCATAAAATATTTTGTAGTTGCCTGATTGAAAATGTCCCATTCCCGTCCATTTTAGTTCACTCACACCAAGTATTGTAATGTTGATGCGTTCCATTTCTTGGTTGACAATTTCTAACTTTCCCTAGTTCATGCTTCTCACATTCCATGTTCCTATTGCGTGCGTCGTACAACTACGGACTCTCCTTTCGCATCTGTACGCATCAGCCTCTGGACTTCTTTTTGGCTTTGACCCAGCTGCGTCATTAGTCACAGCGCTACTTGTCCTTGTCATTTGTTCTTCCCAGTAGCTCGGTGAGTGCCTTCTGACCAGGGGGTCTCATCTTCCAGCACTATCTCGTGTTGCATGTTGGATACTCTGTTCATAGGGCTTTCGTGGTAAGAAATATTCAGTGGTGGTTTACCATTGCCTTCCTCTGAGTTTGGATGCATCTTAGTCTGGTGTCTCAGCTTTGACCATTCCGCCTTGGGTGCCACTGCTAGGAGTCTAGCCTCTTGGTCTAGAGTGGGATAGGTCTCAACTTAAAAGGCTTGTTGAAAGAGGAAAGTCTTCAATAGGCGCTGAAAAGATAACAGAGATGGCGACTGCCTAATATTTAAGGGGAGGGAATTCCACAGGGTAGAAGCCACCACACTAAAGGTCCATTTCCTATGTTGTGCAGAAAGGACCTCCTGATAAGATGGTATCTGCATGAGGCCCACACCTGCAGAGCGCAGTGATCGACTAGGTATATAAGGGGTAAGACAGTCTTTCAGGTATCCTGGTCCTGAGCTGTATAGGGCTTTGTACACCAGAATTAGAACCTTGAGCTTGGCCTGGTAGCAAATGGGCAGCCAGTGCAATTCTTTCAGCAGCGGGGTGACATGTTGCTGATACCCTGCTCCAGTGAGCAGTCTCACCACCGCATTTTGCACCAGTTGCTACTTCTGGACCAACCTCAAGGGCAGCACCATATAAGCATTACAGTAATCCAGCCTGGAGGTTACCAGTGCATGGACAACAGTGGTCAGGCTATCCCAGTCCAGAAATGGCCACAGCTGTCTTATCAGCTGAAGCTGGTAAAAGGCACTCCTAGCCACTGAGGTCACCTGGGCCTCTAGAGACAAAGAGGGATCCAGGAGCACCCCCAGACTATGTACCTGTTCTTTCAGAGGGTGTACGGCTCCATCCAAAGCAGGCAACTGATCAATCATCTGAAGCTAGGAACCACCAACCCACAGTGCCTCCATCTTGCTAGGATTCAGACTCAGTTTATTGGCCCTCATCCAGCCCACCACCAAGTCCAGGCAGCGGTCCAGGGCTTGCACGGCTTCTTCCTATTCATATGTTACGGAGAAATAGAGCTGGTTATCATCAACATACTGCTGACACCTCACCCCAAAATCTCCTGATGACTGCTCCCAAGGGCTTCATATAGATGTTAAACAGCATGGGGGACAAGATGGTACCCTGTGGCACCCCACAGCACAACTGCCAGGGGGCCAAAAGACAGTCACCCAATGCTATTATCTGAGAGTGACCTTGAAGATAGGATCGGAACCACTGTAAAACAGTTCCTCCAATACCCATCTCAGCAAGTCGACCCAGAAGGATACCATGGCCAATGGTATCAAAAGCCGCTGAGAGGTCAAGTATGAATAACCCGGTTGCACTCCCCCTGTCCTTCTCCCAATAAAGGTCATCCATCAGGACAACCAAGGCCAATTCAGTCCCATAACCAGGCCTGAACCCAGACTGGGATGGGTCAAGATAATCTGTTTCATCCAAGAGTATTTGCAATTGCTGCGCCACAACCCTCTCAATCACCTTCCCTAAAAAGGGGGTATTTGCAACCGGTCAGTAGTTGTCACAAAGCAGTGGGTCCAGGGTGGGCTTCTTCAGGAGTGGTTGGATCACCGCCTCTTTCAAGGCAGCTGGAACCACTCCCTCCCGCAATGATGCATTGACCACACTCTGGATCCACTCAGTCAAACCCCCTCGGCAAGCTTTAATAAGCCAAGAAGGGCAAGGGTCGAGAAGACACGTTGCTGGCTGCATCATCGCAAGCACCTTTTTTACAATACAAGTACTGTATAAAAAGATACAAACCGCATGTGATGTTAAAATGGATTGAAGATCTGTCTGTAGTTTCAGTACTAGCTGCCTGGGATAATAATGGTTATTTATTTATTTATTTGTTAAATTTCTATACCGCCCGACTAGCATAGCTCTCTGGGTGGTGTACAATGGAGAAGTATAAATATACACAGTAAAAATCCTATAATTCAATACAAAAACATATAAATAGAGATCCACAAATCTAAAATCAAGTTAAGCATATTTAAGGACTAAAAGACTAAAATGCCTGAGAATAGAGGAAGGTTTTGACTTGGCACCGAAAAGATAACAATGTCGGCGCCAAGCGCACCTTATCGAAAAGACTGTTCCACAGTTCGGGGGCCACAACTGAGAAGGCCCTAGTTCTTGTCACCATCCTCCGAGCCTCTCTATGGGTCGGAACTCGGAGGAGGGCCTTTGATGTTGAACGTAGTGTACGGGCAGGTTCGTATCGGGAGAGGCGTTCCAGCAGGTATTGTGGTCCCGCGCCGTATTGCTCCTAAGGATCCTGTTGGCATCCTTAGCCTATCATGAAAATATCTATAATACGTTGCAGGATATAATTTTTTTCCCCTGTTGGGGTTATCTCACAGATGCTGGCTATATCTTGACTGATGTGGTTTAGAGAAACAGGCTTTACATATAGGTTCACTATTAAAAATACAGCAGTGGGACTTAAAATAAAATGTTGCCCCATGGCCTCCAGCAGGCGTGCTCCTCAGGGTTCCATCCAGTCATGCCCTTCTCTAGAAGGCTATACAAGGCAAGAATAGAGAATGTGTGGCCCACCAGATGTTGGGAAACTACAAGGTTGCATACACACTAAATATTTAAACCACATTTAAAGCACATGACTTTTCCCAAAGAATGGCAACCAAGAGATCTTCTGTATCTTTAAAAGTTGTGCAGGGAGAAGGGAGAATTTCACCTTGTGGTTTTTCCCATTACAATGTTGCAAGAAAACCTGCACTTGGCTGAATTTTCTCTTCTCTTAAAGATACAGAATCATTCTCAGGCCCTGAGCCTGGCAACCCTACAGCTAGCGCTTGAACAGCAGACTGAGCAGGCTCACCGGTCATCTGGTCAGTCTTCCTCACTATGTAGAGATGTATTTCTACTTAAATCATAGTAATTGTTTTTAAATGTTGTTAGTCAAGTCCATTTATTTCTGTGGGTCTGTTCTGAGCGTGGCTTAGTTGGAGATAGGGATGAGGAGAGTATCTGCTAAATTGGACTTAGTATTGAATTTTGACTGAATCCAACAGTCCACTGTCTTCTTGGACTGGCACTGATTTCTTGCGGTGGGCTGTGGCTGTAATCGGCACGGCTTTTTTTTCCTGAATTTCCCCCCCAATTTTATGTAATTATCTTCCTAATTACAATCACTATTATCCATTAACTTCCATGGATTTACATAAACCTTTTTTGCCACCAAAACAACAACAGAGTATTGAATCAGCAAGTGCGCTCGGATCCCTGCCATGAACCAAGATGGCGGCAGAGGCTTCAGCTCCTTAGGGAAACCTCAGCCGCCATCTTTCTTAAGGGCACCACTGCATGGGCAACTGCAGAACAAGGTAAGTTAAGGAAGGGAATGGCAGAGCCCCGAAGCTGTCGCCGTGCGTGAGTCGCAGAAGGAGAGCGCTGGGGCCTGGGGCAGATTTTTGCGCAAGGACCCCGGCATGCCTGGGGCCGGCCCTGGTGGTCACCCTACTCATAGCAGCCTCATCCAGTATGCTGTTGTGACAACAAAGCAGCATATACACTTTTGAATGTGGAATCTTTAGCAATGGTGCTAAAAGCGCCATTTATGCAGTTTCACTTGGGCCTAGAATCCGACTTGACACTGTTGATAGTGCAGCAGCAGTTATTATTCCTGTAGCATTAGCATTGGGCCACAGCCCTGCTGCTTAAGTAGTCACAATACCACTCACAGCTTTAGCAGGATTATAGTTGGAATACGGTTAGCAACAGGACTGCAGTGCCATGTGCTCAAGATCAGTGTGAAGAACCTTTTGTAGGCTGCTGGAAAGTCTAGTGGTCTGGTTTTCCACAAAGACAGCCAGGAATGCCAAGGAAGGGTTAAGGCTTGCAGAAAGCTCAAGGACAGATGTGCAGGTGGCACAGAGCTTCTGTTGTCTATAAAGCCTTGAAACCGAAACCGCTTGGTGTGGGGGGTGTTAGTAGCGTTAAGAGAGTATTCTCATCTGTATTAACCTTTAATGTCAGTAAAAGACTCTTAAGACTAAAAGGCCTGTGTGTCAGTCTCTTCTCTTGGGCTACTTCCCGGGCGGGTTGGACTGGATCCTCTGGGAACATGCAGCACATTACACCACTGCCAACACCTTTGGCCCTCCAGATGTTGCTGGACTATATCTCCCATCATCCCTGGCCTTTGTCCATAGTTGCTGGGGCCTAATAGAAGTTGTAGTACAGAAACATCAGAAGAGAAAGGATTCCCCACACCTGCTTTATGCCTATATGTCTGCTAGGCCAAAGGAAATTTAGCACATCTTGACTAGTGGTATGGTCTTGCTGACTGGGATTTCCTTAGCTAGGGACAGAACAGCCCACAACCAGTTGCCACGGTTACATTCCCATAAAAATTAAGATTGCAGGAACCACTGCTTGCACAGCAGCCACAAATACCAACACAGATTGAGTGTGTGTGTGTGTGTGTGTGTAGCCAATGAGATTTCAATGGGAGAAGCAAGATTCTTAGCAAGATTTAAAGTTTCACTTAATATTTTATGCAATATTAGATTGAGCGTAAGCAATGTATTTTAAAGACCATTTGTTTTGGTTACTTTTTAAAAGCTTAGAATAATGATAGCAATATTCTCAATAATTTGCTTTTTTTAATAAAAGGAAAAAAGAAAAAAGAAAACAGGAAAAGCTTTTGTGTGGTTCTTGTAAGCATGCCCAGTATACAGGCACATTTTAGTTATTTATAGTCACTCAGTGCATAGTACTAAAAGAGTAGGCTAGAAATATAGATACCTTTGAGATATAATTACATGTCCAGAAATAAGGTAGAGACACATAGCCCACCCCCTCAAATTTTGCCTAGAGTTGCAGCACGATCACAACCACATAGGAGCATATCTCTTTTAGAAAAAGGGATTAGTGAACTCCAGTCATTATATGCAATCTACAGGTGCAATCTACAGGAGACAGAAGATTGTATCCATCACTGTACACAAGTGGAATGGATGCCTGCTCACACAACAGGACTTCACCTTCCTCTCTTCCCCCCTGCAGCCCTCCATTCACCCTCAAACTCTGCCCAGGAAGGCTGGGCAACCTTCAGATAAAATGTTAGTGCTGCATGGAAAACTGCAGGGGAGGGTGGGAAGAGGGGAAGGTGAAGTCCACCCAGAGTACATCTCAGGCTGTAGAGCCTATTCCCATAATTCTGAACACCACAAGTATTACTGGGTTTGCATAATTATATCTTAAACTCCAATTGCTTGATGCAAAGGTTGATAAACTGGCCTACTCTGCAACTTCCTTGTGGCTTTTTTGGCTAGCTGGATTCAAGGCAGTCTTACCTATCAGGGGATATTGACTAAGATGGTCAGCAGACACAATGTTATGTAGAATATTCTCAAACCTCTGAACTGTCAATCTGACCTTTAGAATCCTCTTGAAGCATCTAATATAATTTACTACTGCATTACTATTACTACTGCACCTGCTCAGAATAACTAATGTTCATATAGCCTTAGGAAGTAAAAATCTTGAACAGTTAAAATGTCAACCATATCTCAACAGAGAACTAATTTTCCAAATGCTGATCCCTATATAATCATAACAGCATAATCACACACATACACATACACACCACACATGAAAGAGGTATCAGCAGTGAGCAGCACCCCCCTCAAAAAAGTACAAAAAAAATAAGAAAAGCACTAAGCCGGTGCGAAGCCCAAAAACAACCAAAGAGGACTGAGCATTCTCAGTGGTCACTCAACATTGAGTGTAGGTTAAGGAGGAAAGAATTGAAAACTGGGGAGAGGAGAATACAATGGGGTATCTTGGAAAGGGGTATGGCAGGCTGGCTGGAACCCTGAACCTGGGCACTCCATTGCAACATTTTGTTGTAGAAGCCCAACTTCAGAAATTGTTGCAAAATCAAAAGACATCTATGCAAGCCAAAAGTCAGTACAATTAATAAAAAGCAGGAAGAACTCATACTCAACCTCTGCTGCTTCTGAGCAAACTGGTCCAAACAAGGCAGAAACATGTTCTTTTTGAAACTGGTTGATGAAAGCATAAAGAGACTTCTTCGCTTCACATCCAGAGTCAGCATAAGTAAACTCCAAGCTGTAATTGTGTAGGTAAGATGGATCTGAGTTGACCTTATCAACAGCAATTTGGAGAGCTGAGCTTAACCTTTGGGCACTCAATGGATGGGAAATATTCCATGGAGCCTGAAAGGCTATTACAAGCTTGGACCTTTCAAGACCACTAACTGTATTAGTGGAGTAGATAGCAATAACAAATGAGACCACTGAACTATAGTAAATGTGGAAAAAATTCTGCGGGCATCTGTTCATATACCACTGCATCATTGGAAGAAATACTAAGCTGATCTTTAACTTGCAAACCTTTTGTTGTCTTTCCTCAGTGTTACTTATACTACTGCTTTAAGTGATTATATCAACACCTCTGCCTATGGCATGACATTTCATCAAACAGTACTAATTAACAGAATTCTTGATCACCATAGCAGCTTTCTTGCAATACCAGAAACTTCCTTGAATAAGTGACACATCAAAAGGTCAATTTAAAACTTTTGAAGAAATATTTTTGTTGCTGCTGTGTTTGCTTTGCTAAGCTCTGCTTGAATTAGTTGAGCAAAGAGAAAATATTCAAGGAACGGGAGGAAATGTTGGTGTGGTACCCTTCTCTGTAAATGAATGTTTACAAAATATCTTGTTGACAAAATTTCAGGATCTGGCAAAGTGTCAGGTATTATGTGTGCTCTGTTGTTATAACAAGTACAATCTAGAAGGAAGCAATTACTTGCTTGCAAATAATAATGCCCCTTGTGACTTAAAAAATAGTTGAGTGCAAATCTCAGTGAGGTTTCCTGAAATAAGCATTCCACAGAAGAGGGAAATAGTACCCTAAAACATATTGGATGTTGCTTAAGGAAATGATCAAAACATGTGGGGGTTGAAAAAGTGCCAGAGCTCTGCCATGTGAGGGTTTGAATAGGTGCCATAGCTCTGCTAGATCACTTATTGTACATTTCACGTAGTTGAAACTGATCCTGAGTTTATGGAACATTAGCAATTTTCACACTGTTGCAAACATGTTTTAGATAGCAATTTGGCAATAGTTTTCAAAACTCACATGTGAAAGCAGGGTCTTCCATTTCAAAAATGTATTAATGTGAAATCTTCTCACAGAGGGCACTTCCACATGGGACTTTATTTTGGACTCAGTGCTGCTCATGCGAGAGAGCCAGTGTGGTGTAGTGGTTAAGGTGTTGGAGTATGACCTGGGAGACCAGGGTTCGAATCCCCACACAGCCATGAAGCTCACTGGGTGACCTTGGGCCAGTCATTGCCTCTCAGCCTCAGAGGAAGGCAATGGTAAACCCCCTCTGAATACCGCTTACCATGAAAACCCTATTCATAGGGTTGCCATAAGTCGGAATTGACTTGAAGGCAGACCATTAGCATTGTAGCTGCTCATGCATGCAAGCTTATGCAGACAGTGTCCACATTATGCTATCCTCACCAAAATGCCTTCCCATATTATTTTCCCATTTAATCCAGATTCACTGTGTCTGTGAAAAATCCGATACTATAAAAAACAATCACAACACACAGAAACAGTAAATTCAGATCCAATGGGGTGAAAAAATATGGAACAGCATTGTGTGGATGCATAATTTATGCACGAGCAGTATACTGAGTACACAGTAAACTGTTGTGTCGACGTGTTCAGAATGTTCGGTTTAGGACAGCATCACAACTAATTTTTTGTAGCTTTAGTTTGAAACATTGACTCTGTTTTTTATTGAGCCTTTCTGAAATCTCTGTTTACAATAAAACTTTGTTAATTTTTCTCAGTTCTGTTGAAATCAGTTTTCTGTAGAAAATAGGCAAGGAAATTCTGTTCTTTATGAGTGAAAATATCAACAGACAGAGCAGTTCTATACTCTCATTAGGCAGGCTGTGGGATTGTAAAATATGGTGGAAACCTGCCAGAGGAATGCAAGATAACCTTGACAGACACACTGCAGGAACACTCTGCTGGGACAGCCATTGTGCTGGCAAATATATACCAATGGAATGGCCAGCGTCTGGCAGTTCTGGAGTATACTCACATTGTATCCTATACTCCTTTAGACCATGAACATGATCCCATAGACAGCAGAACTTTACTCCAGCCACAGATGTGACACAAGGAATTTCCCTCCCATTGACATCAATGAGAGACGGAGATTTTTTTAAAAAAATCTGCCCCCATGATAATGACTGCCCTAACCACATTGCCACAAAACAATACACGACACGGTGCAATTCAGCACCCAATAATGGCACACCGCTGCTAGAATATGAACCCCACACAGCTAAGATGATGTGACATGCAGCAATGGGGCTATACCTTTCTGGCCTCAGGTCATACACACTTAGAGCTAACAGGGAAAATCTGGTGAGAGGAGCCACGCAGAAAAGTCCCTTTGCGCAAAACAGCCCATCTCCACAAAACACTCATGGGAACTGGAGTACATTGCTAACGCTTCTCTTACTCAAAACCTTACAGGTACCTTGCCTTGAACTCCAGACTCACGCACCCAACAACAGTGGTGGCAATAAGGTACTGAGTGTGTGCTGGCCATGTGCTGGTGCAAGTGTGCATGCTGGGGAACATGTCCATGTCAAAATGACTTCATTAGTTCCTTCATTGTGTGTTGCATATGGGTGCCATCACTGACACAGTACCCAATTGCCGAGCTTTGGTAGTGTTTCTATGGATTCTGTGGGTACCACATTTTGTAACTGATGCTGCCCCCCCAACCTGCTGTCATTTTGCAGCTGGTGGAACTCAAAACTTTTCAGCTTTCTCAAGTGGGCCAAGGGAGTAGAAAGTTTGAAAACTCCTGGGGTAGAGGGTCTGCTCTGTGCAAATTGTATACATAAGTTCATTTTTAAATAAATGTGGTTAGTATAATTTAAGTATTAGTAGTATAATTTAATTATCCATTGAAAGATTTGGGAATTGGTAAATGCTTGACACAAAGCTTTTAAGCTGCTTTGTTGGAGAGAAAAATGCTATATTTTTGTTGATTCTTACTCATGATAACAATATGATGACTTAGAAGCATTCCAAATGCTCTTTAAACTCTTTGTGATTGAATATCAAATGTCAGATATTCTTCCCTTTGAACCTAGTTTTTTTAATCACTGAATAATCCCAAAGTCCAAGTCCATTACGACAAGTGCTTAGATTTCACTTTAACGTCCCTGTTGAGTCTTCAATATTTAAAGTTTCTTGGCACTCTCTGTTGCCAGCACACCCTAATACATGCTTTAAAGCAGAGGTGGTTAATATTTTTCAGCCTGAGAGCCACTTTCCCTTCTGGGCAACTTTCTGAGGGCCATATGCAACTGGTGGGCAGGGTCTGAGGCAAAATATGCAGAGCATTGTATGTAAAGTATGTAGAGTAGGCTATTTTCTTGCCCATACTCACAAACCCATCCCTATCCTCTATCCGGGCAAGCAAGAGTTCAAGGATACATTCCATCCAGGCAAAAGCACTAAGGGTGCAAAGCAGGGCCAGTGAGGGGTGTGGCCTGGAAAAAATTCCCAGGGCCAGACAGAGATGCCTAGAGGGTCACATTTGGCCCCAGGTCTGAAGCTCCTCACCTCTATTTTAAAGCATTCAAATATAATATATAGATAGGGTAGCAACTTACACATTGCTAAAAAGAGAGAGAGAGGAATACACAGATTTGCATATTTTATTTATTTATTTTTATTTATTTTATTACATTTTTAGACCGCCCTATAGCAATAAGCTCCCAGGGCGGTGTACAGCATGATAAAACAGGTTAAAATACAAAAACACAATAAAACATAATTAAAAATTTTCAATTTTAAATTCAAATTTTTAAATTTTTAAAATGCCTGGGCGAAGAGGTAGGTCTTTACCTGGCGCCGAAAAGATAGCAAAGAAGGCGCCAGGCGTATCTCATCAGGGAGGCCGTTCCATAGTTCGGGGGCCACCACTGAGAAGGCCCTAGCTCTAGTTATCGTTCTCCGTGCCTCCCTATGATACATACAGTTAATAATGTATGTACATATATTAATGTAATAATGTACATAATATGCATACAGTTTGCATATTATAATTCATATGAATAAGTGATTTATATGGGCACGAATTGAGAAATAATTACTATAATTTAATCAGAAATACAATATATCTCAATTTCTTCATAGCAGGAAAGCCTGTGACCAGGGACCTGCTCAGTCTGCTTAGGTGCTAAGTATTGATGGGCAGTTTCAATATCCCTGTTCTTCCTTCTTAATCTTTATCATTAAACCAGCATTCGGCCAGACATCCCTTCAAATAGATCACCGTCCTCTGTAAAATAGGACACACAGCCACCCGACATCTAAACAAAAAACCATGCAGACAAAGCAGGAGGATTTTTTTTACATTTTACTCTTAAGCTCAGAGTGTGGGAATTAGTAAGGTAGGTAGAAAATTGCCTGGGGTTTTGCAGAGGCAAGAGCAGTCAGGCTGGCTCATCTCAAAGAAATTGCTTAGAATGGGGATGCTATACATAGCATGATGGAAGCCTTGACTGTGAGAAAGTACTTCAGCTACAGTCAGATCAAGCAGCACTTATGGCACGTGTGGGGAATCTTTGGCCTTCCTGATGTTGCTGAACTACAACTCCCAGCAGTTCTAGCCATCATGGACATCCTCATGCTTGACTTGTATGCACAAGCAGAAATTCCTTATAGAGTTTGTGGGTCTGGAATTTATAAAGGATAGTCTGCAACCACCAACACCAGATCAGCTTATACACAATGGCAAGAATAAATGCAAGCTGATCAACACTGAAGTGATATTTTATGTAATTCTATGTAATTTTGATGGGCAGGACGGCTCTTATGTCAGCTGACATGCCAGGAAGGTTTTGGGGTAACAGCTTCTGTCCAAAGAAACTAGGGGACACAACAGGTAGCATGTGGAGTGGTCTGGCTTCAGCACTGATCTCTAATAAACAGAATGAATCAGAATGGAAAACTGGGCAGGCAGGGAGAGGTGCTACTGCGGGTGTCTTCCTATCTGTGAGCAAAGGTAGCAGGAGAGCCTCTATTATTTTTAAGGCAATGTTTGCATCATGTTATGCAGCCACTAAAGAAAAACCACTAAAGTCCTCCCCAGGCCAAAACAACAGCCAAGAGAAGGAATGCATTGAGTGGGGGGAGGAGGCAAAGGAAGCAGAGTTCTTTATATAAGACAAAAGCTTCCAGCAGGCTGTTGTTTAGTGAGAGGAACTGCAGAGGGCTTGGGCTGGAAGCTTGCCTGCTGCTTTTCTTTGTTCTGGCTCTCTGTTGGGTTTCATCCAAATCTGAGTCCTGTTTTCTCCTTTCTTGTTGACATGCACATACATTGTGATGATCAAAACCAAGACACCTGGGATGGAGGGGGGACAAGTTGTTTGCAAATTAAAGAGCATGTCTTCTTGACAGGCTTGAGCCCTGATATGTAGTCTCCTGCTGCAGCCACTGTCCAAGCAACCTTGATGGCACATGAGCTCTTGAATTTCCAGTTTCCTCTGTCTGTGGAACTCCCTCCTGGTAAAGCTGTGTCTATCTCCTACACTAACAACTAAAGACCCACTTATTCTTCTGAGCCTTTGGTGAAGGGTGAATGTGGCTGGCAACCTGTTATTTCTTGTCTGCTGTACTGTGAATTCTGTATTTTCTATTGTTTTATTGATATTATTTTCTATGTGTTCAGTATTTTGTATCTGTTCAGTGGCGGCTGCTCGAGTGAGTGAGCGAGGGAGCAAGGCGAGAGTGCAGCAGCTGAGGTGCACCTCTCCGCACCGTGCCCCCTGTCCAGCTGGCCCTGCTTCGCCCACCGACAAAGGATGTGTTTGGTGGTCGCCGCAATGAAAGAAACCTGGTGCAACGGCTCCATCTTCGGCATCCACAACTCCGTTGGGATGCTCTACGTCTTGCTGCAGGAGGACATCGGGGGGGCAAAAAAGACCCCACACTCCAGTTCAAGACAGGTATTACGGCACCTGTCTCCTCTTGGGGGCTGCTCGCTTCTTGTCCGGGGATGATGCTACGGCCCAAGACGCAGGAAGGCTGCAGAGAGGAAAGGCGTCTGGTGGCTTCTCGCTCTCCCCCCTCCCCCAATCGGGCTTCACCTTTGAGACCATTGCAAGGCAAACCAGTGGTTCCAGGGCCAGAACCACCATCCTGCCGCCATCGTAAGCGGGAGCCCTGGCTTCTGCGGGCTGAGAGGGCCGCACCACACCCAGAACTATGGGGATAGGACTATGACTGAGAGAGTGTGGCTAGCCTTGCAAAGTAGCCCAATGTCTATAACACCAATTTTGCCAAAGTGAGAGGGGATGTCATTTGTGTTAACTTTTAATTGTATTACAAATTGTATTGTTTTATTGTTTATTGTTTTATTGATGTACTATTGATGTTTTATTGATATATTATTGATGTTTTATTGGTGTATTTTTATATTCTTTGTAAGCTGCCTTGAGGGCCTTTTGGCCGGAAGGCAGGGTAGAAATATTAAAATCAATCAATCAATCAATCAATCTAATTTTTTTTTTTTGCATTCCTTACTTATCTGTATGCTGCCCTTGGCTCCTAAGGAATAAAGGGCAGGGCAGAAATTTAATTAATAGTAATGCTATTCTTCCATGTACTCCACACTTTCCCAGGTTTACCATGGAGACTAGGAAGGATCATCACAGTTGCCTCGTTGTAAGTTATGTGTCCTGCATGTGCTGAATCAGCAGAGCCTTTCCTCAATGAAAATATCTTGTGGGCAGTATCAAACAGTTATGATTCATTAGGCAAATCAGAGCATGCTTAGGTTTGACATTAAGGATTGACCTTAAGGAACCTAACACCATTACCATCACCAAAAGCTATCTAAGGACCACCTGAGAGAGAGAGAGAACTCAGAACTATGAACTGCCTATCATCTAACTCCCAGTCTTCTAGGTGAGGTGGCCTCTTTTTCCCCAAACCATCACTACAGGACTACCCTGAGGGGGAGTGATAAGAACATAAGAATGCAAGACAAACTCTACTCAGGCAGACCAGAGGCCATCCAATGGCCAACCATTTGCTGCTCTGAAGTCCACAAACAGGACATAAACACAATAGCATTCTCCTGCTTGCATTTCCCAGGTATTCAGAGGTCTCTGTGTGCTTCCAGATTTGGGCTTAATATTATAAATGGGTTGCTGAGATATCACAAAATGGGTTATTGGCAACAGGTGTTGTTGTCTTTTCATCTTATCTTGGAAAGGGCAAATCAGGACTAAATGGGAGATGAGTGGACATTTCTGAAAACATGTATGCAGCCACATTAAGCCATTTGAAGCACCTTCAGATCCTGGAGGTAATTTCATGACTACTAGCCATATATAAGCTTATTATTTTAATATTTTTCTGTAAACTGTTTTATAACATTCATATAGAAAGCAGTATATGCAGTAAATATCTTAAAACAAACCATGACAATGAGCTAACAGATAGGAAATCCCCAATTTAAATCTAGCCACAGCTATCAGCTCATGAGGAGACCTTGGACATGCCTCATCTCAATTATAGCACCTCCACCCCCACCTCCCACTCTGAAATAGGGGTATATTATTGGCTAATCTTCAAGGATTTTTTAAAAATTGTTGAGATAACATACTGCATGTGAAGCATACACAGCTACACACATGTAGTAATAGTAGTTGTAGTAGATCAACTGAATTCTGTGATACCCTATATCAGCAATTAAATTATTTCACAAGACCCAGTGACTCCTTCTCTTGGGCAAAGTCACACCTGTGCTGTTGCACTGCTATAACTGAATGAAACAGAACTGGGTGGAAAGGGGTCATGCTCGAGTGACTCACCTAATGTTGGCATAACTCCATACACTCAGTATATGTTTGCAGCCTTTTATCATGCGATTGAACTGATAAGCACTGTGACTGAACAGACTTGTTTCACTTGTCTGTTCACAAGTCTGTTACTCAGTTGGAGTTGAAGAGATCCAGAGGTGATGCCCATCCCAGCCCTTGAAAAGAACAAGAAACACAATCCTCCAAGAAACTCCACTACCTTGTATCTTTACTGTCTGCTGCTGTTTTTCCAATCTGTTTTCCCCTCCTATCCTGAACGCTCCATTTGGAGGGAGGTGTAAACGTGCAGGTATAAACTCTCTTGAATAGGAGGGGTTCACATGCATACTGGCTGCTCAGGACAAAATTACCTAACATGCATGAGTAACGTTATCCCACTCTGCAGCCACTGAGCAGGTGAGTAGCTCCTATTGAAGAGAGCTTACACTGTGAGCCTTTTGTGTGGCCAAACCTGCTGGTTGCAGGATAGCTGGGCTGGGGCTGGGGCACCCGCTGGGGCCCACACCCCAATGGGCCCCCTGAGGAGTTCCTTGCAGCTTGAAGACATCAGCCAGTGCCAGAGTTCACCATGTGCTAGTGCTGCCCTGACTACTGTATTAAGATTAATTCAAGGCTAAACTTAATGGATAGCCATCCAATTGCCACCTTCATGTATATAGCAGAAACGACCACAGTTGATTTGTGATTCATGTCATGACATGGCACCTGCTTATTATGATTATAAAATGCATTTTTATTATTCTGAGCCCCCTGCAACTTATTGCATTCATGGCATGGGATATGATGCAGCTCATTACCATTTTATGCAGGTTCTGTGAAAAGGCCTGAACCGTATAGGAGGAGCTGCAGAGTGTACTCCTCTCATGTGGTCTGGGGCTTCTTAGATTACTGGAGCAGGCTAACGTAAGTGTTATGGTATCTGCATACCCAAATCATGAATGTAATATGAGAAAGGGGCCTGAATAAAACTGACATCAAAACCGTTGCTTAAGAGTGCTCAGCTCAGAGGACTAGCTTTGAAGTCTTACTCAGCTTAAAACTTACAGTGCAATGCTAACCATGTCTCCCAAGAAGCAATGTTTATTGGATCCAGTGGGGCTTACTCCCAAGTAAGTGGACTACAGCTCCATCAGTCCCAGACAGCATTTAATAGAACTTACTCCAGGACCCCATAAAACCTGGCGGCACATCTGAATGTTTATTTATCGATACAGGAAGGTCACTCCAGTGTATGGCTCAACATGTGAGGTGGTAGGTAATTGCAACCGACTTCACACCAAAGCCACCATTTTGTTACTGGCTCTCCCTCAAACCATCATTTTACAGCTGGCTCTGGCTGGTGGATGCCAAGGATCTGACAAAACACCACCTGCACCAAGATCCTGCAAGCCAAACGTGTGCCCATCCCAATTTAAAATCATTAAATAATCAAGCAGATAAAAAGGGGCAATCATCCCAGCAGCACAGCAGAAGGGTAACTCTAAGAGAGACCAGTCCTCCCTCAATCACACTGAAAGAGTCTTTGAAAAGCCAGGTCTTAATGTGATGTCTAAAAAATATTCAGTGTTGGCTTTAGATGGGCTACTTTGGGAAAGGAATTCCACAATATTGATACAACAACCAAAAATGCCTGGCTCTGTACAGATGCCCACCATACTTTGTCTTTCCTTGAAGTACAGCACAATCCTAAGCATATATACTCAGAACTAAATCTCACTGTGTCCAATGGGATTCGCTTCCTGAAGACATCCTGGGATATTTTGTGGTAGGGATTTTTTTTTTTTTGCCATTTAGAGTATATTGTCAAGAATATTTTTCCCTGAAAAACTGCATGATGAATTATTTGAAACACCACTGAACTCAGTGAATAGCCTCATAATGCATCCCCACAGCCATCTTATTAGCATCAGTTCCTTATTACCATACAGACAAGCGGCCCATCTAGCCCAGCATCCTGTCCTCATAGTGGCTAACCAGATGCCCATGGGAAGCCCACAAGCAGGACCTGAGCGTAACTGCACTCCCCCACCCCTGTTCTCCAGCAACTGGTATTCAGAAACATACTGTATCTGACTATGGTGGCAGAGCACAGTCATCATGGCTAGTAGCCATTGATAGCCTTCTCCTCTGTGTATTTATCTAAACCTCTTTAAAGCCATCCAAGTTGATGGCCATCACTGCCTCTTGTGGGAGTGAATTCCATAGTTTAACTATGCGCTGTGTGAAGAAGTATTTTCTTTTGTCTGTCCTGAATCTTCCAACATTCAACTTCATTGGATGGCCCCGAGTTCTAGTGTTATGCAAAGGGGAGAAAAACATCTCTATCCACTTTCTCCATGCCATGCATAATTTCATACACTTCTGTCATATCACTTCTTACTCACCTTTTCTCAAAACTAAAAAAACACAAATGCTGCAACCTTTTCTCATAGGGGAATCAACCCATCCCCTTGATCATTCTCGTTGCCCTTTTCTGAAACTTTTTCAAATATACAATATCTTTTTTGAGGCGAGGTGACCAGAACTGTACACACTATTCCAAATGCAAACACAACAGATTTGTATAACAGCATTATTTATTTATTTACTTATTATATTTATATCCCACCCTTCCTCCCAGTAGGAGCCCATGGTGGCAAACAAAAGCACCCAAACCACTCTAAAACACCATAACAGAATTTATGATACCAGCA
Source organism: Rhineura floridana (assembly GCF_030035675.1). Classification (NCBI taxonomy): domain Eukaryota; kingdom Metazoa; phylum Chordata; class Lepidosauria; order Squamata; family Rhineuridae; genus Rhineura; species Rhineura floridana. Next base: position 75,676,396 of record NC_084486.1, on the reverse strand, counting down.
GTCTTATTTTCAATTCCTTTCCTAATGATCCCTAGCATGGAATTTACCTTTTTCACAGCTGTCGCACATTTCATTAAACTGTCCACTATGACCCCAAGATCTCATTCCTGGTCAGTCAGTGCTAGTTCAGACTTCATGGGTGTACATGCAAAATTCCATTTTTTGCCCCAATATGCACCGCTTTACATTTGTTTGCATTTGCCATTTTACCGCCCAGTCAGTCAGTTTGGAGAGGTCCTTTTGGAGCTCTTCACAATCTCTTTTTGTTTTAATGACCCTGAACAATTTAATGTCATCAGCAAACTTGGCCATCTCACTACTCACCCCTAAATCTAGATAATTTATGAACACGTTAAAAAGCACACTCCACTTTCTACATCCCTCCATTGGGAGAACTGTCTATTTATTCTTACTCTCTGCTTCCTGTTACTTAATCAGTTCCTGATCCACAAGATGACTTCTCCTCTTATTCCATGACTGCTAAGCTTACTTTGGAGTATTTGGTGTGGTATTTTGTTGAAAACTTTTTGAAAGTCCAAGTACACTATGCCCACTGGATTATCTTCATGTATATGCTTGCTGACACTCCCAAATAACTCCAAAGGGTTGGGGAGACAAGACTTACACTTGCAGAAGCCATGCTGGCTCTGCTTCAGCAAGGCTTGTTCTTCTGTATGCTTGGTTATTTTATCTTTAACAACATTTTCTACCAGTTTTCCTGGGACAGATGTTAAAGTAACTGGCCTGTAATTTCCGGAATCCCTTTTTAAATATTGGTGTTACATTGGGCACTCTCCAGTCCTCAGGTATGAAGGCAAATCTGAGGGACAAGTTACATATTTTTGTTAGAAGATCAGCTATTTCACATTTGAGTTCTTTGAGAACTCTTGGGTGGATGCCACCTAGACCCAGCAATTTGTCCGTTTTTGTCTATTAAGCCTAGGGCTTCATATCTCATTAACACTCTGTTTCAGTCGTTCAGATTCCCTTCCTGAAAAGTAAGTTCAGGCACAGGGACCTGCCCTATATCCTCCATTGTGAAGAAAGATGCAAAGGATTCATTTAGCTTCTCTGCAATCTCTTAATCCTGTTTTAGCACACATTTGACTCCTTGTCATTCAAGGGCCCAACCACCTCCCTAGATGGTCTCCTGCTTTGAATGTATTTAAAGATTTTGTTGTTGTTGGTTTTTATAGTTTTAGCAATGTGCTCCTTAAATTCTTTTTTAGCATCCCTTATTGTCTACTGCCATTTATTTTGCCAGAGTTGGTGTTCCTTTTTATTCTCCTCATCCAGACAAGACTTCCATTTTTTGAAGGAAGCCTTCTTGCCTCTAATAGTTTCTTTGACATATACAAAATTCACCCTGGAAATAAAAGCATGGGTAGGTTCCTGCACTTCTACATAGATGCTCTGCTGAGTCAATAGCAAAAGAGTTCTGTTAAGGCAGAGTTCCAAAGCCAGTGCTGGTTATTCAACTTTAGACATGCTATGACTTTGTAAAGCTATTGCATAAACATCTGTTTAACCTTTTGCTAAACTGCCATGTCAGACCAGCTCAAATTACTCCAACTGTTTGATCAAATTAAGCTCCACCTTTGAACCTATCACAAGGCAGTTCAAAGATTGCCTAGGTGCAATACTGTCATTTTATTAAAGCAGCTTGAATGACGATAACAGAAGCAAATCTGCCACAGGAATGGCTTGTGAGATGGGCATGTGTTAAACTTCAGTGTGGGACTAGGTGGGACAAACTATTACTCACTTTTGTGTTTGTCTAACAGGAAGAAGGTAAGCCTTGCAATTAACTCTCTCCCAATCAGCAAGCAGTGATGCTAAGTAAGTAGTTTTTGCTTTTAAGAGATTATGGGAAAACAAAATAGATGAATGCTATGCAGGTGGTAGCTGTTTAAGTATCAGTATATCTAGAATTAAAATGACTATTATGGTTGGAAAAATACAAGGAAATCTGATAAGTAAGTAATATAATGGACAAGTCTGCAGTATTGAATGAAAAATCTGATCTAGACAGCAGTTAACCCAAAATTTCATTTCTGTATTATGGCATAATCTTTTGAAGACTTATCAGAGGCTACAATAAATGTTAATGTTTAAGATACCATAGGACTCTGTATCTCTACCTCTTTGTTTTTGTTTCCTGAGTCCCCTTTAGAATTAATGTTTTGAATGACCAATGGCTTATATCCTCTTGGGAGCCAATCTTAATTCTTCTTTAAAACCTAAATGTGACCTTTTCTTCAGAGGGAGGAAGGGAGTGTGGGTTAGTTTGATTGCCATATTGTTCCATTTGCATCTTTCTGTTGCTGTGATGTATTAAATATTGAACCAGAGCTACAAATGACAATTATAGATATGTGAATGTGATACAGATATGCAAATGCATGTGTATACTAAATACATGTCCACATTAAGACCCAATCAAAATGCTGAACATGTAGCTTTTTCTAGACTTGGTCTCTCAGTGTAATTCTTGTGTGGAGTTAAATAATGCCAGTTAATGATGAGATATCATATATAAATGGCTGATAGGCTTGCAGGTCATATATATGATCTGTTAAACTGGAAATTCTGCCACATATCACTTTACCCACCCTTTGATTCTCACATGTTACACTGGTATAGTAGACTTCAGGTAACACTAGGCACCCTCTGGATCTCTTGCACAGCTTTAGTGGCATAGAAGGAGGACTCGCTGATCTGCACAGGTGTCAACCTGAAGACTTGTGGGTATCCCAAGCAGGGAATTAAATTAGGGAATGAAACATGTTTATCTTTTGCTTATTGTTTTAATGGGAAAGTATCTTTACATCACTGCAGCACCTGCCTTGCCTTGAGGCAGTGGTTCCCAAACTTTTTTTCCTGCTGGAAAACTTGCAAATTGCTGATGATCATGTAATGGCTACTTCACAATTTTTCTGCCTGTTTGTAATGCACTGTATTAAATGCTGTATGATTTTTAAATGTGTTTTTATCACTTTTATTTCTTATATTCTATAGAACTCAAACTGTATTACAATATAAGAAATAAAAGTAATAAAATACAATTAAAAACCAATATTAATATTTAACTCAGACATTCTGTGAACCACAAGAATGAAGCTCATGGGTACAATTTGAAACCCCCTGCCCTGAGGAATCGTAAGCATTCCAACAACAAACCATTGCAGCCGTGTTTATTGCCAGAAAGAAGCTAAGAGTTGTAGTTTCCACAGTGATTTTCAAAAGTGCATGTTATATGATGTGGTGGCTACATTAAAAAAAAAAGAATGAGATGCTTAGAATGATGAGGAGCTACTTGTGAAAACACATACACCATTTTTCTGATCTGATTTTTATATGTTAGCCCGGATCAATGTGCTACTGCCAGAAAAAGGGTTGTATTTAGCTGATAAGATCAAGAGATCAATAGGATTTTCTGGACCTGTACACTGTACAGGTTTCTGTACCTTACACTGTATTCTGGACCCAGTACACAGTACATTGTAGATCAAGCCCTCACCTAACTCGCAAAAGAGTACACAAATGTTTTATGCTCTTTGTGTTATATGCAAATATACATGTCCTTTTAGCAGGTGAGGTGGAGAGCCCCAAAAGAAAACGGAGACCACATGCTAGTACTTGATGTACTTGCATCAATTACAGGTGAAGCATTTCCTATAATGTTTCTATATTAGAAAACCTCAATCTGTTGAATTTCTGCCTGTCATACCACTGTTAAAAGCACAAGCTTCCTACTCTCCCCCAATGCCCACTTTAAACCATGCAAAAAACCTCAAGTTTCATCAGCTGTAAACCACCATGTTATTGTAGGACTTTCATTAGTTGATCTTAGGCTGACAATACTATATTTAGTGCAAGACAGGCATGCATTTCAGTTAACAGGTGCATAGGCTTGTGTCAGAAAGGGATTTAAGATTTATAGCAACCAAAGTTCAGCTGCCTGTGCTTGGATCAATTCAATATTAAACTGTTTAAAAGCAAGCAATGTATCCTAAGAGCATTTGCTATGGTTCTTTATACCTCATAATAACTACAGTAATGTTATCTGTACAGGTCAAATAGCTACTCTATTAGATTTTGAGCAAAAAAACAGTTGAGCCTTTGATATGAATGTACCTGGGCTAAGTTCAAGGTTCTGTTTTTGGTGTACAAAGCCCTATGCAGCTTGGGACCATGATACCTGAAAGACTATCTTGCCCTTTATATACCCAGTTGATCACTATGCTCTGCAGGCAAGGGCCTTCTGCAGATACCATCTTACCAAGAGATCCATTCCACACAACATAGGTAGTAGACCTTTAGTGTTGTGGCATCTACCCTTTAGAATTCCCTCCCCTGAAATTTTAGACAGGCACCATCTTGATTATCTTTTCGGTGCCTACTGAAGACCTTCCTCTTTCAACAAGCCTTTTAGGGAGAGACCTTATTATCCGTCCCCCCCATTGGTGGAAAAGCAATTAATCCCCCTCCCATCTAGGTTGCTGTGACAATCAATTTAACAGTCATTTAACCTGAAAGTATTTCCCTAAAACTGAGTATAACACTGGATTCAGAGTTGTAATAGGCTACCTTCTCACAGTATTTTCTTCCCCTCCTCTAATATTAGTACAGCAACACTGAGCTATTTTGCAGGGCTGACATTACCTATGCTTTTTCAATTAGAACCTCCCTGCAACATGTATATTGCATAATAGACTTCTGTTGTATTTGCATTAGCAGGGTTTTTTAATTGAATACTCAAAACCTGAATACATTTTGCATGAATCTAGAGAGAAAACATTGGATTAATACATGCACCAAGGTAAACCCACAACCGGGTTCAAAAAGAAACAAGTCCCTTCTCCATTGTCTGGAGAAGGGACTTCCTGGGTTGTTATGAACCTGTTCTGACGTCTCTGTGTTTTATTTCACACCTCAACTGCAACCTCCCTGCAACATGTATATTGCATAATAGACTTTTGTTGTATTTGCATTAGCAGGGTTTTTGAATTGAATACTCAAAACCTGAATACATTTTGCATGAATCTAGAGAGAAAACATTGGATTAATACATGCACCAAGGTAAACCCACAACCAGGTTCAAAAAGAAACAAGTTCCTTCTCCATTGTCTGGAGAAGGGACTTCCTGGGTTGTTATGAACCTGTTCTTAAGCCTTCTCTTCAGCTTGTATTACTAAATTTGTTGGTAGCATTCATCAGTCACAACTAGGGTTGCCAGGTTCAGGGCCTGAGACTGATCCTGTATCTTTAGGAGAAGAGAAAGTCAGCCAAGCGCAGGTGTTCTTGTAACACTGTAATGGGAAAAACCACAAGGTGGAATTCTCCTTTCCCTCTGCACAGCTTTTAAAGATACAGAAGACCTCTTGGAGGCCGGCACTAACTACTAAGCATGCAGTTAAGCAACAAATATTTCATTTGGTTTTGATCGTTAAGAACCAAACAACCTTAAGAATATGGACATTTTAGAACTCCTGCTTCTCAGTGTGATATCCAGCGTTAGTCGTACTCAGAGTGGTCCTACTCAAGTATGGAGAGCACCTTGTTTATTTTATTTTTATTTATTTAGTAGGATTTATATACTGCTCATTAAAAAATCTCTAAGTGGTTTACATAAAGCTGTGTAACATATCTATTAAAAATAGCAATAGAACAGACTTTAAAAAGTAGACATAAAAATATTATCAAAACAGAGATAAAATTGACAATCTAAAAACAAATGTACATAATAAAATTGCATGCCTGGGTAGACTTGCCTAAACAAAAATATTTTAGCTGACATTGAAAACAGGACAATGATGGTGCTTGCCTAATATTAACAAGCAGAAAGTTTAAAGGAATAGGTGCTACCACACTAAAAGCCACAAATTCTTATTAAGCATAAGCATGGAACAAACATTATGTGGTGCTTGTAAAACTGCTAGTTCTACAGATCAAAGCAGTTGAACGGGCACATGCTAGACAAGGCAATTCTTCAAGTAAACTTCTCCCAAGCTGTTGAGGACTTTATCTAATAATAGTACCTTGAATTTGGCCTGGTAACAAATTGGCAGATGTTTTGAACTGAGATGTTTGACTCCTGTCAGCAATCGTTCTGTAGCATTCTGCAGTTTCTGGACCAAGTGCAAGGGAAGGCATATACAGAGCATATTGCAATAATCTAGTCTTGAACTTCCCAATGCCTGAGCTATCATGGTCAAGCTATCCTGGTCTAAGGACAGCTTCTGCTGTTGAACCAGTGAAATATGACAAAAAACGCCCTATGTCTTTAACAGCCTGCTAGGCAAAAATTTAGTGAGTGTTTCCAGGTGTGGAGATGCACTGATAGAAAAGTTTCACCTGCTCCATTTTAGATTACTGTAGGTGTTAATGTTAAAATAGCACAGAGGACAACAGAGCTGGCAATGTGGTAATCACGTTCCAATGAAGAGACAAAAAGTTGTCTTACACAACATGTAAACCATAGTTTAGTGTTACATGCATGAGCTTCTGGGTTGTGTGCTCCCCCTCCTCATCCTGTCTTCTGCCACCATCCCTGCAAGAAAAAGATCAAAAGCTTTTACTTTCAGGTAATTGTAGTTTATTATCGCATCTTACAACTGTGGTTAAGCTTAGATATGATTTAGGGAAACAAGCCAACTTGATAAACCGTGGGTTGAAGAAGACTAATCACAGTTTGTCCAGGTTCAGATAGAACAATAGTCCACAGTTTATGAAAAATCATTATACGGAAACCTTGCAGTCTTGTCCTTGTGGCTACTGAGTTAGAGGAGGACAGTGAGGAGCTGCCAAGTCTGAGGCTTGTTCACATCAGGCTAGGTCAACCTCATGTCCTCCGGATGTTGCTAGCCTCCAAATACCATCAGCCTAAGCCAGCATAGCCAATGGTCAGGGATGACAGAAGTTGTAGTCTAAACCAAGTGAAGGGGACCAAACTGGGGAAGGTTGCGCTCAGTCATAGTTTAGCTTTACACACAAACCAGACAATAGATTGTTGGTACAAAGAGAGCAAGACTCTGTAGCAGAAGCGGCTGGGGGGGGAATAATGAATGTTATGATTAAGGCTACAGTGCTATGCACCTGGGAATAAACTCAATTGAACTTGGTGGGACTTTCATCTGAGTAAATATGCACAGGGTAGGCTTTAACTGCTTCCACTCTTTCACATGCAAATCCCATTAATGGCAGTGAAATTTACAATTTACAATGTATGAGTTCAGAGTAGCACTTTATTCTACACACCAGCCCTATATTCCATTGTCATAATTATAGACATTAGTGATTTTCTATTCATTTTTATTTTAAAAATGTTTGGGTATAAAGGTCTTAAGCTGGAAATAAAGTAGCTTGTGTGAGCAACTGTTCTTATTTCCTGATGCTCCTAATGTGGTTACCCATTTCCCTTCTTGTTACAGTTATCTGGAGCTACGTAAGACTTGGCTATATGTATAAATATTCATGTAAAAGTCAGGCCCTCTGAGTGCACAGAGATTTCCTCTAAGCAAATGCATGTGGAACTATAAGCCTGAGAACAATTAGTCACTTCCTGCTAGAGAGGCCTGCCTCTTATGCAAACTGTTCCCAGGCTCTTCCTGAAAGTGGCTGTTATTTAAGACCATGAGCCAAAGTTTGTTACAAGTGAGTGGTAGGAGGAGGCTTCTAAATGGTAAGCGGAGGAGGTATTTGTGGGTGTTAGTTATGTTTTAGACTAGTTGTAAAGTGTGTCGGTATTTTTTCCTTCCTTTGTTGTATATATTATGAAGAGGTGGGTCTTGGTAAAGACTGCAGTTTAGAGGTAGCTTGATAGTAAAAGAGCATACTAGATATGTTAAGATCGTTCCTTCTGTTGGCAAAATACAGAAATCTAGATTGCTGTTACAGTGTTTTTGCAAGCGTTGTGTTTTGTGCTTCTTCAGAGGAGGTTTAAGGGGTACTGGGTGGTTAATGTGAGAGTAGATTAATGTGAGAGAGAGTAGTTTACTGGAGGCCCCTTTATTACTGCAGACTTGAGTTTGGCCTTATGGACCAAATCCAACACTAACTGCGTAACTTTCTGAATCTAGATAAGAATCAAACTCAAAGGTAAGAGTAAACATAAATGCAGTTCAAGATTTGACCTGCCTTTCCACTTGAGCTTTTGGCAGCAGTTGCTTATTTAGTTTCTGCTTGAGTATTCTGGCAACAGTTGCTTATCCAGTTTTGGAGACAGAGGCTTAAAGATAAGTCTCTAACTATTCCTTCATGATATGCAGATATGCTTAAGTAAATGGTAATATAGCTTTGGGGCTCCCTTAGCTTCAGTTTTGACTAATTAAAAAAGCAAATGCTGCTGAATGAAAGCTTCCACTGCTTTATACTTTCTGTTCTGTGGAATAAGAATGGTTTAATTGTTGTACATAATAGATGAATAACTTCTAGAACCTGGCTTGAAGCTTTCATATCTCAGATAGGTTTGGAACCATAATTGTAACCTTGCTTTGGAACATGAAAGCTGCTTTGTGTCAAGTTGGACAGCCTGTCTATCTAGCTCTAGCTCATTATCTCCTACACCGCCTGGGGGTAGCTGTCTAGGATTTCAAACTGGAGATCTTTCTAAGCTGTACCTGAAGATAGCGGGGATTGAACCTGGAACTTTTTGTGGGCACAGCATGTTCTCTATCACTGAACTATAGCTTCTGCAACTTAGTAAAAGAGTGAACTTTTCAAATCTTGAGCAATCTTGCTCCTTGTCAGACTTCTTCTGGTAAGAGGCCATCCTAGTTATCAATGAAAACACCTGTAACAGAGGAATACTGTGTGAGATAAATTCTCTCACTATCAAAAGAAGCTAGAATACCTTCCCACAATCCTTATATAATAGAGATGTGTTGAGTGCATGTTCATGAGAACAGAACTGGAAAGGGCCTCCACAACCGTACTACTAGCTATGTGCAGTGATGCTAGGTGCAGTGCCCATTCCTTCAGTTATGGAATATGAGACCATGATGCAATGGTTAAACAAGGGATCACCAAACCTTTTGGACTAGGGGTGCCAGGTTCAGGACCTGCGACTGATCCTGTATCTGTAGGAGAAGAGAAAGTCAGCCAAGTGCAGGTGTTTTTGCAACACTGTAATGGGAAAAACCACAAGGTGGAATTCTCCTTTCCCCCTGCACAACTTTTAAACCCTGAACCTGGCAACCCTATTTTGGACCCATAAGCACTCTTGGAAACCTGAACATGTTTTTGGGGGGCTACAACCATACATGTTCCCTGCTGTCCACTGTAACCCCTACTTCACAGTCTGCACCACATGCACGCACGCCAGCAGTGCCGTTATTACCCTACTACATCAGGGGAGATCTGCTTCTTCCATTGTTAAGTCTAAGTTGCTTCGGTACTGATGTAAGCAACAAACAGGCATAGGTCAATTGCAGGATGATTTTTCTAGTAATACAGTAATGCTCAATTAATTCATAAGGCAATACAGGACCAGGACAACGTGAGGCATCTTTGCTGGTCTGAGATGCTTCATCCTCCCCCCTCAAAAAAATATTGGGACTTGTGCCTGAAAGGGAAAGTGTGGGTGCATGGAGGCTAAGTTGTAACCAAGCAGAATTTGTGTTGTTGCAGAACTTCATGCCATGGGCATTAGCTTGGGTTCTGTTTTTTCAACTTTTTGCAACTTGAGCCAGTGTGAGAGTGCCCTAATTTTGTTTTAAACTAACAGGCTTGTTATTGAATAATAATTTAGTACAAATGGCATTTCAAACTGTATAAAACTGTTCTCCATATTGGTAAATATGGTATATTGGTATAATGGTATATTGAATAGTATGCTTGTCTATTTAAATAATTTTATGCTCCCTTTATAGGACATGGGCTTCTCTAGGCAACTTACAAACATATAGGAACTGAGTTGTTCATTATTATAACACAGAATATAACTTACAATTTATAAACCACAAAATGTCAAAAAGCCACTGAGAATTAGCTAGCTTTAAAATATTATTCAGCCCAGCATAAAAATACTCTAATAATCGGCAGCAGCTTTAATAAAATCCTCTTAATTATAAGCAAATTGGAAAAGTACTATATGAGCTACCAATTTGCAGGGATGTACTGGGATTTGGGAGACAATAGCTAGTGTGGTGTAGTGGTTAAGGTGTAGGACTACAACCTGGGAGACCAGAGTTCGAATCCCCACACAGCCATGAAGTTCACTGGGTAACCTTGGGCCAGTCACCGCCTCTCAGCCTCAGAGGAAGGCAATGGTAAACCCACTCTGAATACCGCTTTCCATGAAAACCCTATTCATAGGGTCGCCATAAGTCGAAATTGACTTGAAGGCAGTCCATTTCATTTCAGTATAGGCATGTCTGCTGTCTGATAAAGTAGTGTTTTATTAAAGTTTGTCCTTCATGAAGGGCACCAGGTTGGGGGAAGCTGCTATACAGCAACAAGTGTTTTTAAAAATACATCTCTCATCAGCTCCAGCCAGCAGAGCTATTTTGGCTGGGGCTGATGGGAATTCTAGTCCAAAACATCTGGATGGACGGCAGCAGCTTGACAAAGGTTGCTTTATATAGTGAGCAGTGTGTGTTGTGGGTGGAAAAAGATTTATCCCATCTTGCAATATATGAAAATTAAAAAATCTTTTTTTAAAAATGTGGCAGTGGTGACTGGGAGATACTGTGCACTAACTATTATTCTTCAAAGGCTTTGCCATGATACATGAAGGAGAAAAAGCCCTTCTGGGTGTATAACAGATCCTCTTGAGCAGCTGGATAGTCTGCAGCTCCTGGCTCCTCAGAGTGTAAGTGGGGAGATCCTGATGTTAACTGGCCACTCCCTAGGGCCTAGGCTGTAGATGTTACTGTTGGCTGCTTCAACAGCTCTTCTTCCAAGGTTCCGCAATGACAGGGGTAAATAGCCCTCCCTTACTGGAAGTGCGCTACTTGGCAACCGGCTTCAGGTAACAGCAAATGTCTTTGTCACTGGGGCCAGATCACCTCTTTTTCAGGAGTCTCTTTCCATGAAACACACTAAAATTTTAAAGCCCATAAATGCCCATATGCAGCTTTCCCACCCCAGTATGCTCTGATATCAGAGGCCCTACTCCAAATTCCTTGACCTGGCGAGGCTGGTGTCTAAAAGGGTGAGGGTGTTCTTTAGTGTGGTACTCACTTTGTGGAATGAGTCGCTGAGTGAAGTGCATTGGAGCCCTGAAGTTGTATTGCTTCAGGTGGTTGGTGAGGACCTGGCTTCTTGGAAAGGCTTTAGTTGACTTAGTTATTTGCTGACTTAGCTAAGTGGTTTGATGGCTGTGCTATAATTCTGAACCCTGTGAAATTCATTTTGGTTTTCATGCTCATAGCTTGATTGTAGGTTAATTGTGGGGATGGTTTCTTGTGTTTATCTCATTTGTTAGTCACCCGGGGTTCTTTTGGAAAATTAGATAGGTTCATTTTGTTCTACAATAAGAACAGTGTGTATATATAGCAGCAGATGTGTTCATGGCAAAGCCCTCTATATATCAACTGGTTCTAAAATCTGTCTTATTTGGTTGAAATATAATTGGTTGCTCTGACCCCATGGACCTTTTTGAAATCAAAGGACTATTAGGATTATTCTGTAAATAAAGCAAACTTCAGATTTATTTTCATAGTTGACAACACAAAGGAGGGGCAGATATCACACTTGTGGGATGTTTTCACTAGAACACGAAAATCCACCAACCAGAGCCTGGTACAAATGACACATAATTAAAAAAATTGAGTCCAAGAATTTGTTTTCAGTATCAGAACTGAGCCAACAGTTTTTCCACACACGTCCATTCCTGGTTTCCCCCAATCTTTCTTCATTTCACTAATATAATTTAAGTCAGGATGGGAGTCATATTGTTGCTATTGTTAAACAATAGGGTATTAGAAACCTTTGTCAATCTATTGCAAATCACCCAGAAATCTCCCAGTAGATCCAGATTTACCTTCTGCCCTCCACTGATCTAACAGATATTAAAGTGTGGGTCAGTCTTTTGAGTAGCAGTAGTTAATTTGTAAACTGACTTCAGTGTCTTAAAAAAACTTAGGTGGAGCTCCCAGTTGCACTAGTATTGGGTTAACTATAAGCAATTGTACTTGGATGAAATAGGACTTGAGTGATAAAAATATGTTGTAAGCTCACTTCAACATTGCATGAACTTTAGCATTGTTCTTAGCATAATGACCTCTCTAATTTTTGATAAATGGGTGAAAAGGGCTTCCTGTACTCCTGGGTGTGAGCAACTCTTGAATGTGCTAACAAGTCAGTAAACTATACATCTAAGGCCAAAAGTCAGTCTGCAGAAAGTTATGCAATAAGTTAAGGTGCAGAGTCGCCTTTCATATCTCTTGAGAATGTTAGAGCACAGCAGCCCTTGACTAGGGTGTGATGGAGTGTTCCTGGATTTGGGAACTGATTGAACCTAATGCTGTCACTAAACGTTCTGATGATATTGCTGCCCAGAGTGGCAACTGCCACTGTTGAGCTGGTGGGAAATGATACAAGTAAATATAAGAGTTGCATGAACATATGAAGCTTATATATAAGACCATTGGTTCATCTAGTTCAGTACTGCATGCTCTGACCGGCAGTAGATCTCCAGGATAGAAGTTATTCCCATCATTTGATCCTTTTAACTGTTGATGATGAGGACTAAGTATGCAAAGTATATGCTCCACTGAGCTTCCTTAAGGTTCTTCGTCCACAAGTGTGTCCTTGGAAATGAACTCTATACTCTTGAGGCTTCTAAGCAAAATGCCTGCCTTCCAGAGTACCACAGGGGATGGAACCTTAGGCCTAGTTGGCAGAATGCTGCCCTCCAGGCTTCTTGAGATTCTTTCTCCAGGCCACATCCCTTGCTGGCCCTGGCCTTCTTCCTCCTTGAGAGCTTATCCCTGACTGGAATATGCCCTTGAACAATAAATGTCTCTTGCTTCCCTGGATAGAGGATGTGGGTGTGTGCGTACAAGAACTTCTGGCTTTGGCATGATTGGAATGTAGCCAAGTGCAGAGGTTCCCAAACAGTGGTATGTGGACCATGAGCTTCATTCGAGCGGTCTGTCCACAATAGACACATTTATTTGTAATTGTATCTTCTATTTCTTATATTGTATTTTGTTGTATTATAGTTTGAATTTTGTGGAATGCAACTTGAAATTCAATATAAGAAATAAAAGATGCAATAAAAATGCAATTAGAAATCATACAGCATCTAGCATAGTCCATTACAATTGCTACAAGACTATCAGCAACTTACAAATGGCCCATGGGGAAAAACATTTGGCAACCACTGGCCTAGTGTATACAAGGGGAAGAGTCGCATCCAAAGCTCATCCTGCTTTTGTCTTTGGCCCTGAGTACTATTGGCATGGGCCAGTGAAAGGCTCGCCATGAAGGAATGCAGTCTTTCGGATAAGGAGTGTTCCGACCCCTGGTCTTCAAGCTTGCTAGAACAGCTTGTAGAACAAGGAAGAATGGACTTACTCCATGTCTACCCGTGCAGAAGAGTAGGGCTTGTTTAGCATCAGTGACTGCTAGAGACAGCAAAAGAGTATGTGTGCATATTCATAATTACTTGCAACAGAGGGAAGGCTAGACAGCTGTTGCCTTGATACAAGATGGATAACAACTAGTGTGGATAAATAATGTTGGTATTTCTATCTCAAATACCAATTATAATTAAGTTTATCATGCATGAAAGCGAGGTTTGGAAGAGTTGTCCTGGCTTGAGCTGCTCAAACAGCTTCCTCCCCATATTATCAGGTATCTTCTAAGTACGTCTGGGCCAATACTTTTACTTTTCTAAGTTTAAGGTGGAAAACCTTCAAGATCGGTCTTGTGTAATCAGCTGATATTTACTTGTAAATTCTCTAGTATTTGCCACAGCTTGGTCTGCTGTCTTGTCCAGCTTGTCCAGCTCTGCCTTTAATTCTGTCGTTTATAACCATGGTTGTTCTGTAACCTTTACATTACAGAACCCCAAATGGGTTTTAAGAGTCACTTTTTAGTTTAGCTAATCTGGGACCACAGAAAACTGGGTCTAACACCTTAAAAAGCAATTTGGGGACATGTATGTGGACCTCTGAATTGTGATTAGTAGCTAGTGGCTCTTTCATTTTCCATAAGGACAGAGTGAACTGTATAATATTAAAGATCACTTGATTAAGTATTAATGCCTACGCTAAAAGGATTTATTTCCCATGATAGTTCCAGTTCTGCACATCTATATAAGGGTACACCATTTGAGAATCACTGCTTTATAGGTTAAAACCAGCACCTTGAATTGAGCTCAGAAACATACAGGCAGCCAATGCAAGCGGGCCAGAATCGGTTTTATATGTTCGAACTGTCTGGTCCCTGTTACCAATCTGGCCACTGCATTTTGCACAAGCTGCAGTTTCCAAACCATCTTCAAAGGTAGCCCCACGTAGAACACATTGCAGTAATCTAACTTGGAGGTTACCAGAGCATGGACAACTGAAGCCAAGTTATCCCTGTCCAGATAGGGGCATAGCTGGGCCACCAACCAAAGTTGGTAGAAGACACTCCGTGCCACTGAGGCTACCTGAGCCTCAAGTGACAGAGATGGTTAAGAACATAAGAAGAGCCTGCTGGATCAGGCCAGTGGCCCATCTAGTCCAGCATCCTGTTCTCACAGTGCCCAACCAGGTGCCTGGGGGAAGCCCGCAAGCAGGACCCGAGTGCCAGAACACTCTCCCCTCCTGAGGCTTCCGGCAACTGGTTTTCAGAAGCATGCTGCCTCTGACAAGGGTGGCAGAGCACAGCCATCATGGCTAGTAGCCATTGATAGCCCTGTCCTCCATGAATTTGTCCAATCGTCTTTTAAACCCATCCAAGCTGGTGGCCATTACTGCATCTTGTGGGAGCAAATTCCATAGTTTATGCGCTGAGTAAAGAAGTACTTCCTTTTGTCTGTCCTGAATCTTCCAACATTCAGCTTCTTTGAATGTCCACGAGTTCTAGTATTATGAGAGAGGGAGAAGAACTTTTCTCTATCCACTTTCTCAATGCCATGCATAATTTTATACACTTCTATCACGTCTCCTCTGACCCGCCTTTTCTCTAAATTAAAAAGCCCCAAATGCTGCAAACTTTCCTTGTAAGGGAGTCGCTCCATCCCCTTGATCATTCTGGTTGCCCTCTTCTGAACCTTTTCCAACTCTATAATATCCTTTTTGAGATGAGGCGACCAGAACTGTACACAGTATTCCAAATGCGGCCACACCATAGATTTATACAACGGCATTATGATATCGGCTGTTTTATTTTCAATACCTTTCTTAATTATCGCTAGCATGGAATTTGCCTTTTTCACAGCTGCCGCACACTGGGTCGACATTTTCATCATGCTGTCCACTACAACCCCGAGGTCTCTCTCCTGGTCGGTCACCGCCAGTTCAGACCCCATGAGCGTATATGTGAAATTCAGATTTTTTGCTCCAATATGCATAATTTTACACTTGTTTATATTGAATTGCATTTCCCGTTTTTCCGCCCATTCACTCAGTTTGGAGAGGTCTTTTTGGAGTTCTTCGCAATCCCTTTTTGTTTTAACAACCCTGAACAATTTAGTGTCGTCAGCAAACTTGGCCACTTCACTGCTCACTCCTAATTCTAGGTCATTAATGAACAAGTTGAAAAGTACAGGTCCCAATACCGATCCTTGAGGGACTCCACTTTCTACAGCCCTGCATTGGGAAAACTGTCCGTTTATTCCTACTCTCTGCTTTCTACTTCTTAACCAATTCCTTATCCACAAGAGGACCTCTCCTCTTATTCCATGACTGCTAAACTTTCTCAGAAGTCTTTGGTGAGGTACCTTGTCAAAAGCTTTTTGAAAGTCTAAGTACACTATGTCCACTGGATCACCTCTATCTATATGCTTGTTGACACTCTCAAAGAATTCTAATAGGTTACTGAGACAGGACTTTCCCTTGCAGAAGCCATGCTGGCTCTGCTTCAGCAAAGCTTGTTCTTCTATGTGCTTAGTTAATCTAGCTTTAATCATACTTTCTACCAGTTTTCCAGGGACAGAAGTTAAGCTAACTGGCCTGTAATTTCTGGGATCACCTCTGGATCCCTTTTTGAAGATTGGCATTACATTTGCCACTTTCCAGTCCTCAGGCACGGAGGAGGACCTGAGGGACAAGTTACATAGTTTAGTTAGCAGATCAGCAATTTAACATTTGAGTTCTTTGAGAACTCTCGGGTGGATGCCATCTGGGCCCGGTGATTTGTCAGTTTTTATATTGTCCATTAAGCCTAGAACTTCCTCTCTTGTTACCACTATTTGTCTCAGTTCCTCAGAATCCCTTCCTGCAAATATTAGTTCAGGTTCAGTCTCTCCTCAAATTTGATAAGCATGCTCTGTACCTCCTCATCCAAGTCGTTAATAAAAATGTTAAAGAGCACTGGGCCCAGGACTGAGCCCTGTGGTACCCCACTTGTTACTTCCACCCAGTTTGAGAAGGAACCATTGATAAGCACTCCTTGAGTATGATTCTGAAGTCAGTTGTGGATCCATCTGATAGTTGTTTCATCCAGCCCACATTTAGCTAGCTTGCTAATCAGAATATCATGGGGCACTTCGTCAAAAGCTTTGCTGAAGTCGAGATATATTATGTCTACAGCATTGCCACAGTCTACAAGGAAGGTTACCTGATCAAAAAATGAGATGAGATTAGTTTGGCAGGATTTGTTCTTCATAAATCTATGTTGGCTCCTAGTAATTACTGCATTGCTTTCAAGGTGCTTACAGATTGACTGCTTTGTAATCTACTCCAGAATTTTTCCAGGGATTGATGTTAGGCTGACTGGTCTGTAGTTCCCCGGTTCCTCCTTCTTGCCCTTTTTGAAGATAGGGACATTAGCTCTTCTCCAGTCATCTGGCAATTCACCAGTTCTCCACGATTTTGCAGAGATAATAGACAGCGGTTCTGAAAGTTCTTCAGCCAGTTCCTTCAATACTCTAGGATGCAGTTTATTGGGCCCTGGAGATTTGAACTCGTTCAAAATGATTAGGTATTCCTTGACCATTTGTCTATCAATCTCAAGCTCCAATCCTGCCCCTTCAACTTCATGTGTCCCGGGAGGGTCATAGACCCTTTTTTGGGAGAAGACTGAGCCAAAGTAGGAGTTGAGCACTCCTGCCTTTTCTTTGTCATCTGTTATCATTTTGCCATCCTCATTGAGTAGCTGTGCCACCATTTCTTTTCTTTTACTGTGGACATACCTGAAGAAAGCTTTTTTGTTGCTTTTAGCATCTCTCGCTAGCCTCAGCTCATTCTCAGCTTTAACCTTCCTGACACCATCCCGGCAATTCCGTGATACCTGCCTGTACTCTTCCTTTGTGGCCTGGCCTTCTTTCAACTTCCTGTATGTGTCCTTTTTTGTTTTCAGGTTATCTCTAAGCTTTTTGTGAAGCCACATTGGCTTCTTCTGTTGTTTCCCCCCTTTTTTCCTTGTTGGAATTGCTTGCCATTGCGCTTTTAGAATTTCCTTGTTTAGAAACTCCCACGCATCTTAGACTCCTTTTCTCATTAGGGTTGCTTGCCATGGAACCGTATTTACAATTGTTCTGAGTTTATTAAAATCAGCTTTCCTGAAGTCCAGGGTGCGCGTATGGCTAATCTCAGCTTTCGCTTCTGTTAAAATCAAGAATTCAAGTATGGTGTGGTCACTTTCCCCCAGAGTTCCCGTAACTTCCACTTCATCCACCAGATCATCTCTGTTGGTTAGAATCAAGTCCAGGATAGCTGATCCTCTGGTTGCTTCCTCCACTTTCTGTAGCAGAAAGTTATCTCCAACACAAGTCAGAAATTTCTTGGAGGGGCCATGTTTGGCATAATTTGTCCCCCAACAGATATTGGGATAATTGAAATCCCCCATTACTACTACATCATACCTCCTCGAAACACTGGCAATTTGCTTTTCAAAAGTTACATTCTCGTCTTCTCCTTGATTGGGTGGTCAGTAGTAGACTCCACACACCACATTCCTTTTATTACTTGCCCCATTAATTTTAATCCAGATACCCTTGGTGGAGCTACCAAGCTCATCTTCCTGTATTTCAGTGCAGGGATATATATTTTTAACATATAACACAACTCCACCTCCCTTTTTATTCCTTCTGTTCTTCTTGAACAAGTTGTATCCTTCAATTGCTGTATTCCAGTCATGGGAGTCATCCCACCAAGTTTCAGTTATACCTATCAAGTTGTAATTGCCCTCCTGTATTAAGAGTTCAAGTTCGTCCTGCTTGTTTCCCATGCTCTGCGCATTAGTATACAGACATCGAAGACCATGTGATTTATGGCTTGGCTTCCTTACTACATTTTTCTGAGGACTGTTACTGGTCCCTATTAGAGCCGATCTCTCTGATCCCGCTACTGTGCATAAGCCTTCATCTATTGTTGCCATTAAGTTTATGTCTCCCTCCCCTTTAAGATTCAGTTTAAAGCCCTCCTGATGAACTTTTCCGTGCTGTGGCCAAACACATTCTTCCCAGTCCTTGTGAGATGCAACCCATCACTTGCCAGCAGTCCATCTTCCAGGAACCATAGCCCATAGTCCCAGAATCCAAATCTCTCACGTCTGCACCACCTTCGCAGCCATTCATTCACACGGAGTATTTTTCTTTCCCTTTCTACGCCTCTTCTAAGTACTGGAAGGATGGGTGAAAAAACTATCTGGGCCTCAAAGTCCTTGAGTTTCCTTCCCAGAGCTTCAAAGTCTGATGTGATTTCTTCATAGCTCCATTTGGCAGTATCATTTGTTCCCACATGGATGAGGAGAAAGGGATACCTGTCTGTGGGCTTGATGAGTGATGGCAGCCGTTCTGTCACATCTCTAATCCGTCCTCCTGGTAGACAGCATACCTGGCAAGTCCACGGATCTTCTCAACATACTTGGGTTTTGATCCCTTGCAGTAGGGAGTCTCCCACTACTAGTACTCTTCTCATCTTGTTGTGGGGTGTGGTTTCATTGTCCCTGCTTGATTGAGCTTCAGCCTCTTGCTCGTTGTCACACGGGGACTTCTGCAATTATTCCTCCACAGGCTGTCTTCCAGTCTCCTCCTCGAGTGGTTGAAAGCGGTTCCATAGCTCCACTGGTGGAGGGTGTCTTCTAGTTCTTCTGTCTTCTAGCTCTAACTGTCACCCTTTCCCATGGAGTTTCCTCCACTTCATTATTTCTCTCCAAAGTGGTCTCCCCTTCTGCTACCACATGCTGTTGCTCCTCCACCTCCACGTCTCTTTGCTGCTGTTGTTCCAGCTTTCTGTCTAAGAACTCTTCATCTTCTCTTATAGTCTTCAGTGTAGCCACCCACCGTTCCAGGCCTCTCCCCTTTTCTTCCAACAGTGCCATGAGCTTGCACTTGTTGCATGTGTACGCCATGTTGTTCTCAGGCAAGAAAACAAACGTGGCACACCCCTTGCAGGTCACAACCACAGTCAGTGGGAGACACTTCAGATATTAAAAAATAAGCAGTGAGAGAAAATGTCAGTGACTTGCAGTTAAGGTGTTGTATCTAGCTCCACTACAGCCAAATGCAATTCCTCCCTTGGGATAAGACCCATGAATGTGGCAAAGAGCAAATCATTTGTGTTCTCTCCACCTTAATTAGATTGTGTACATTTCTCAAGTGGCCCTTGCTTCCAAGTAAACATGTGTTTGTTCAGTGTGGCCTGGTATCTACAGTATATGATTTGAAATGAGCATGAGTGTTATGAATTTAGTCTTCTCATCTAGATTAACTTCACTTTGGGAGCAGCGGGAATGGATTCTGATGTTGACGCATCTGTTAAGAAATGTTCTTTTGGTATGTCATTTGAGTTTGTCTATGAGCTCTGCATGACATGGGAAAAGTGACTGGAAACAAGACCATTTTTAAAGGGATGAATATCTGAGAAGAAACCAATTGTATACACTTGCATTCACATGTTATCTTCAGCCTACTTTAGCAAATGGCTGCAGATGTGTACTTGGAATCCTTAGGAGCAGCATTCATGGGCTTACATTAAATACTATGTTTTATTTATTTACATCAGCCTTGTCAGTGGCACTTCCATCTTGAGCAATCCCCAAATCCTCCACCCCTCACTACTTAAATACTTGTTCTAAGGTGCCAGAGATACCTGGTGTTTATTTATTCAGTTTCTAATCTTTCTTCCAATAAAGAAACTTAACAGTGCAATCCTATGATTAGAAGTTCTGATGAATTTAGTGGACTTACACCACTCAGTATGCATAGGACTGCAGCATATAGTGAATGGCATGACATCTGGGGTTTGTACTTCTGAGATGTACAGATGGCTAAAATGGACTTGGCAGATAAGGAGAAGTGGGTGAAGCATGTTCTTGAGATCTAACACAGCTAGACAGTCAAATAGGCTGCCCTACCATGAGTTTTACCTCTTTGGTCGTCTTTTAATATCACTTCCTTAGATTTCTAAACTGTATTTTTATCTACAGTATTTTAATTTGGGGGGGGGTCTTTTTGTTGTGTGTGATTTTATTGTGAGCTGCCCTGAGTGCCCTATTTTAGGGTAGAAGGGTGGGATAGAAATATTTTAAATAAATAATACTTGTTAGAGAATCTGTCCCAACCAAACTTAATGATGACCCGTGAGTTCTTGCTGTCCGTAGCATGGTTTGTACATCGTGATCAGAGGCCATAGACTGATTCATTTTCTATCTAAAATAAACCCTTATAATATGGAACTAACTGCCTCAGGCGCATTTCAAGATCTTGTCATGGTACTGGATAATAGCTTTATTCCACTATGCATGAAAAATTCATTGTGTCCTGATTTCTGTCTGCCTCTCACTTTAGGTTTCACCACTCTGGCAGCACTGATCTAACAGGATGATTTGGATACTTCAGCTCTTGTTTTCACCACTCCCAACGCCTGCTTTGATTGGTCTTGTTACTTTTGGAACAACAGTCTTCCTATGGTTGATAACCAAACCAAAACCAGTTACACCCCCTGTTGACTTGAACAAGCAGTCCTTAGGCACTAAGGTAAAAGCAAAAGATTATTATTTCATTGGCCGTTGCTGGCAAGTGAATGTGTTGGATCAGATGGATGAATTGCATAGCTTAACCATCATTTGATGCTATAGTGTGAAATCCACTTAGCTTGATTTAGAATCTGCTTAGTATGTATGAGATTCTTTCAGGAAAAAAATAATTATCCTACAGCTCATAATATTGACATGTTTGTTGATGGTACTGGACAGAACAACATTCTTATTTTGGCCTCAGATTGTACTTGAGTGCTAACCATGAAGACTCCTGGAAAAAATGCTCTCCCCCCCAAAAAAAACCCCACATACTTGGGATTAAGAAGAGTTTAGATCTCAATAGAGAGCAGCTGCTGCACAATTTTCTTGTTTGTATATATTAGCTTTCATTGTCTGGGTAGTGATTTTTCCCAAAGACTGTTTGGTTGAGAAAGGGCGTGGTATTGTTGATTGCTGTCAGCTACCTAACAAGGATCAGCTGGGTTAGTTAACTAATAGTACAACTTATGTGTGGCAACAATGTATGGATTGCACAAGCATCTTGCTTCACATGGAATAAAAGAAAATCTTGAAAAAATGGTGCTTGATTCATAATGCAGCTGAGCATTGTGTGGGACAAACTTGTTCCAAATGAGACAGCTGCAAACTTTGGTAGCATCTAATTACTGCTGTCCCAGAAGAATATAATAGCTACCCCAATGGCCTGAGATGGATGAAGAGGAATTATGTTGGGGCTAGAGATATGAAGGCCTGGAAAAATTTGGGAAAAACCCATTTTTTCCAGAAACCTTCTTTGTTTTTTTCCCAAAAAAATTGAAAAAAATGAAGAAAAATGGATTATAGAATGTTTTATTTTGGCATGATGAATAAAATATTTCACTGAATCTTGGTTCCCCCCCCACTTTTTTCCCCTCAGTTCTTTTTATGGGAGTGGATGCTTTATGTCTGCTTGACACTGGAGGACTAGCAGAGACATAAATAACTTTCTTCGTTATTAATGTTGATGGTTTCTTCTGTTTTATTAATTGTTTTTTGCCTGCTCCTCATAAACTGGCAAAATGAAAGAGGTTCCTTTCGAGTTCAGGAGTTTGTAGATCCATTTGTTACAAAAAAAGGAAAAATTTAAAAAAGTAAACTCAATTTGTAATTGTTTGAATAAAACATACTTCTTAATATACCAAATGTGATAATTTTATGCCAAACCAACTTGTACATAATTACATTTTATATTCCTGAAGTAACAAAGTGACTTTCAATCTGTAAAAAGTGCTAATATTTCATTTTTTCAATTTTTCCAAAAAATTCTGGTTTTTGTTCTGGGGGGAAAAAAAGGAAAAAACTGTTATTTTTCCATGGCTTCAAAATTTCCAGAAATTTTACATCTCTAGTTGGGGCTTACATATAGCTTACTCATGTACAGAGTCTGTGAATTGAAGCCATATGCTTGGCTTCAATGTTATAATGGTGCCTCTCATATAATTTACTGGGCATTATAGAGAGAAAGCATAGAGGGATAATACCAATTCCTCAGTGAGAGGCAGAGGGTTAGAAACTCTTAATCCGGAAAGTATGATGCCAGTTACAAGGCGAGTCTACCATCATCTCGCCTCTTAACTAGCTGGACTTGGTAGCAGCCTTCCCTGTTGCTGGTTTCTCTGTTTACCGTAAGGTGGTGGTGGTGGGAAGCCTGCAGCAAGGAAGGGGGAGTTCTAGGAGAGAGCTCTTGCATTTGGAGCCTTCTCCAAGCATTCACACATGGCTTGGGCCAAGAGAGCAGGATTCCAAGGGAGCCTGGAAACGCTGAGGCCATATGGTGAGTGCAGGTGGTGGTGGTGGTAGGAGTTCATGTGTCACCAGATGCATTGCCAATGCTTTACAAACTAGTGTAACTTTTTTCATCTTAGTGCTTTGTTAGATAAGACTGCCCTGAGTACAGATTCTGGGGAGAAAAAAACTGGGCACTCTCAATCCAAATTCTGAGTTTAGTCTAGTAATGGAGTGGGGACTGGTGACACATCATCCATATTACCAGCTAACCCGAATAATTTCTGTATGTAGGGAGGAGCAAGAAGAAGTGCCCTTATGCCTGAAGACAAGCTTCTTTCTTACTACTTCGAGGATGCAAAGACCTTATATGAATGTTTCAAAAGAGGACGTTATATATCGGGTAAGCAGGGAATTCATCCTGACAACTGAATAGCCTGTCTTGACATTCATTTCAATAGTTGGCCTTGTACCCAAGCCAAATGTTTGTGTGAAAGGGGTGTTTCCATAGCACTTCTCATCTCCCCGAGGAAGCTAATGAAGCTGAGTACTGAAAAGCTAACGCAATGTTGCCTTGCCACAGGCTTTCCTTCCAGTTATGCGTTAAGGGAGAGACATGGCTTCATGGTGGTCTTTCCATGTGTATCCCTGCTCCTTGATATGACCAACCTTTTCCACCTGCAATAATTGTCTGAGAATATTCTTCTTAAATGTCTGGCTTGCTGTAGACATGCCCTGAATCTTTAAATAAAAACCCCTTAATATGCAAAATATTTCTTTGGTATATTGAAGATCTCCTTATAACCAGTGTGGGAAACAAATGGTGGGAAATGGAAAGCTTGACTTCCATATGCATAAGGTCAGAGTGTAATACTTGAGACCAAATCATAAAATGTGGTAGATCCATTATTGGATCTTCTGCCTAAAGAAAATATTTATTTATTTTATTAGATTTCTAAACCGCCCTATAGCTTTCTAGCTCTCAGGGCGGTGTACAAAAAGGTAAAAACAGATTAAAATACAATAAACATGATAACAATACACTGTAAAATATAGAAACAAAATCAAGACAAAGACAAATTAAAATAAAATTAAATTAAAATGCCTGAGCAAAGAGGTAGGTCTTTACCTGACGCCGAAAGGATAACAAAGAAGGCACCAGGCGTATCTCATCAGGGAGGGCGTTCCATAACTCGGGGGCCACCACTGAGAAGGCCCTAGTTCTGGTTATTACTCTCCGGGCCTCCATATGCGTTGGAACCCGGAGAAGGGCCTTCGATGTCAAACGTAGTGAACGGGCAGGTATATAGCGGGAGAGGCATTCCACCAGGTATTGCGGTCCAATGCCGTTGAGGGCTTTATAGGTAAGAACCAACACTTTGAATCTGGCCCGGAAACATATTGGTAGCCAGTGCAGCTGGGCCAGGACAGGGGTTATATGATCATATTTTTTAATCCCAGTAAGAACTGTGGCCGTAAAAAACACTGTTTTTTAAAGGAATCCAAACTTTATCAGAGCAGGGGCTCCCCCTATGCTGTTTCCCCTGATCTGAACTCCCCCAGCACTCCCCCAGCTGCTATTTTGATTTCTTAGAAGATCGGGACTAGTATACATATAAAATCTTGTATTTGTATTGCTTCCACCAGCATGCTGCACCAATCAATGTCAGACATAGAGCCCGCATGCCTGTGTCTTTTAACCACATCAGGAGATCCAGTCTAAATCTCCTGCATCACATGTAATTTGGTCCTTGTGTAGGTGTGTTAGATGGTGGTTTCTGATGCTACTTTGACAAGGGATAACTACACATCCAATACTTCCTGTGAATGCAGTAAAGGAAAGGTATTGCAAGCTTTCTAGTAAGAATGCCTTCTCGTGCTTCTTGAAATGGCTTGATTTATGCTCATATGTTGGGCTTTTTTGGCTAAAGACCATAGCTAACATTAAAGTAAGGTAATTACAATAATTGCTCTGGATGGGAATGCATCTCCGCACAAAGCTTTATAAACTTCTTAAATATAGAAACGTCCTTGGGTGCTCAAGGCCTTGCAGGCTAAAGGCATGGTTTAGTATCTAGACACCAGATCATGCTGACCATTTCAGCAAACCATGGATGCCTAAAAGCTTCAGATTCTTATTCAGTAAACTACTTTTCTGGAATATTCATAATCTCAATTTCTCTTGCAGAAAATGGCCCTTGCTTAGGATACAGAAAACCAAAGCAAGCTTATCAATGGCTGTCTTACCAACAGGTTGGTTATAAAACATGGAGCTACACATTACTAGAATCCTGTGCCAATAAAGTCAAGTTAACTATTTTTGGTCTGTTTAGGTACTAGACAGAGCTGAATACCTGGGATCAGGCCTCCTACACAAAGGATGTAAACCGTCATCAGACCAATTCATTGGCATCTTTGCCCAGAATAGACCAGAGGTAACTTATGGAAACTAGTTTGGAGCTATAGCTGTAATAAAAACTTTCCTAAATTGGTACATTGTAGTGATCACAATATCTGGTAACAGCAGAGCAAGTGAACGGACTCGCTGCCTGTTCATGTGGTGTTATGTTGCCTACTGTTCTTGTCTGGTGCTGGGAGCAGCATTGGCATGTTGGCCATCTGACTGGAATTAGTATGTCATGTATTGGCCATTTCCTAATGATGTTTCTTCAGCTTGCGTGATGACTTGCGCAACTGCCACAGTTGCATGTGTGGTTTAGCTGATAAAATTCAACTTTGCTGTTTTGTCTTGCTCATTGCAGTAGATGTTCCCCATATAGTTCCTGCCAGGCGCAAGCAATTTAAAGACTTGTAAGTTTGCAAGCTCAAGTCCTCTAAATGTAGGCAGCTAAGACCTGGAGTCCTAGGGAGGATTACTAGAACCTTATCCTTAAACATGGTATTTTACATATTGGCACAAAATTTTATGCTGCTTTTCCATTATTGTCTTTTGCAGTGGATAATCTCTGAGCTTGCCTGCTACACTTACTCAATGGTTGTAGTTCCCCTTTATGACACTCTGGGGCCAGAAGCTATTGTGTATGTTATCAATAAAGGTAAGCTCTTTCCTCTAGCTATGAGAGAAATTGGTCTACTCTTCCTTCATGTAAGAAAAAGAGCCATTTCTTGACATGTGACTAACTTAAAGTGAAATCAGATTGTTGGCCCTCAAATATAAGGGGCAAACATTCAAAAAAAAACCCTTGTATTAACTCAAATGATGCAAATTCTTTTGAAAAGGCAGAAATGACTTGAAAAATATATATCCCCTGCTTCATTAGTTTCGTTAGGCATAAGTAAAAGATGCTGCCGGGGGGGCAGGGGTGATCCTCCTGTGGGTCTTCTATGGAAGTGGCATTCTCTTCTCCCTCTCCTCCTTAATTCCAGTCCTGTTTAATGTGATGTCACAACATTACTTTGAATAGGGCCAGATTAAGTTACTTTAGCAACTGAAGTTCTCGCATGCCAATACAGCTGTCAGTATGCTGGATCTGACTGCAAAAAAGCCCCACAATCCCTGGTTGATGAAGGCTTTTCTTACCTAGGGGAGAGCGCTCTTTTGGCCATGTAAAGTATTACAGCTCATCTACATGGGAGCATTTCTTTGTAGGAAATGCACTTCTTTTACCTTCGCTTTTCATTTGCATTATCTGCAGTTCCGGCTCAGTGTTAGCTGCCAATCACTTTTTTCCATTCACACAAGCAGGCATTCCTTTGGGGAAGATTAGTTTTGCTTTTTTCCACCCTCTAAGTATACATTTCCAGTCCTCCTGATTTCTAGGTGACCAAGCATGCTCAGTCTGTTCTACCAGCTGCAGTAGGTTGGGTTTTTTTTATAAAAAAAAACAGAAGTGAGAATATCTGTGTTTTCCCTGGTAGGATACAGCTGAAATACATATCTTTGAGCAGTGTTATGCTTATGCACACATGGGGGGGGGGGAGAAAATTAAGGCACCTTTTGTAGCAACATAAAAAAGGCCAGCAGAATGGAGGGGAGCAACCGGAAGTTGCTTGTCAGCCTACAGGAAATAAAATGAACAAAGGGAGGAAGAGGGAGTGATTGACGCACCCACCTAAAAGCATCGGAGCAAAGCGTCTGCTTTAGAGAAAGGGAGTGAAGACTTTTTTCCCTTCCCTTTTCAAATTATCAGTGGATTGGGTTAGTATGGATTTACAGGGGGGAAATTGCGTGATAGCTTATGCTTACCTGTAATGTCATGTGAACCATGCAAATTTAAAGGAGATGTGAGTAGCACCAAACACTCAGTACGCTACTGTGTAGATGAGCCCTTAATCAGCCAAGGAAACTCCTGCATATCTATTAAATATTCAGAGTGCTTACCAATAGATGGAGTACTTGTGCCAGAGGACTGATTCACACGGAGGTTTAGTGTGTGTCTGGTGCTACTCACAGCCCCTTTTAATCCCCATGATTGACATGACATTACTGGCAAACAAGCTATCACGCAGTTTCCCCCCGTAAATCCTTACTAACCCAATCCTTTTATAATCTGAAAAGGGGGAAGGAAAAAACATCTCCACTTCGTATCTCTAGTGCTCGCAGATGCTTTGCTCCAGTGCTTTTAGGTGGGTGTGTTAATAGTTGCCCTCTCCATACCCACTCCCTCCTCCTCCGTTCATTTCATTTCCTCTGGGCTCAAGAGAAAAGTTTGGCTGCTGGCTCCCATTCTGCAACCCTGCTGCAAACGGTGCTTTATTTTTTTAAAAAAATTAAAATTGAATTTAAATTTGGAATTTTAATTATGTTTTATTGTGTACTGTATTGTATTTACATCCGCTTGTATTTTAATCTGTTTTATTATGCTGTTCACCGCCCTGGGAGCTTATTGCTATAGGGCGGTCTAGAAATGTAATAAAATAAATAAATAAATAAATTTATTTTTTCTTCCCCCCTCACTTGTGCACAAAAGCATAACACTGTTCAAACAAATATTTGTATTTCAGCTGGATTGTAGCAGTGAAAATACAATTGCACTTCAGTGTCTTTTTTAAATGAAACTACTCTGGAACAAACTGAGCATACTCTGTTGCCAGAAGAAGTGGAATGTTGACCTTAAGAGGGCGTGGTCATTAGGAAGCTGTGTGATTGATCCTTTCCCTTCAGTGTGAATGAAAAACACTGTGTTTGCAGCTGGCTTTGAGCCCTTGCTGTGGACTGTGCAAACAGAAAACGGAGGCAAAAACGGTGTCTTTAATACAATGTTATGCTCCCATGTGGAGACTTGAACGGAATATCTTCAACAGACTACATGGGATGTCATCTGTGTGGTGGTGGTGGTAATGGATTTTCTGTAAGGAAACTAAGCTATTTGAGCTGCATTTTCCTGCTCATTCTTTCTGGCTGTCCCAACTGGTCTTCCTGCCAGTGACTTCAGCCTATCCTTTCACAGCAGTGAGTGCATGGCTACTCTGCAAGGACCAATAGGTAGATTTGGCAAGCAGGAAGTCTTCTGGCAATAAAATGAAACAATGCAATGACTTTCAATTAGTCTAATCTTAGCTTCAAATTTTAAAATGGAAGTCTTGATAGGCTCATTGCAGGCTAGATATATTTGGGACATTATTTTTATTTCATTTATATCCCACCTTTTCTCCAAGGAGCTCAAGGTGGTGTACATGTTTCTCCTCCTTACTTAATTTCCACGAGAACCCTGTGAGGTAGGGTAGGCCAAGAGGCAGTAAGTGGCCCAAGGTCACCCAGTGAGCTTCATGGCTCAGTGGGAATTCAAACCTTAGTCTCCCAGACCTTAGTCAAATGCTGTAACCACTACACACTGGCTCTCTAAAACGGTGTCACTGGCAATACAGAGAGAATCTTGGGTAGGAAGTGATTCCCACTCCAGATGTGGCTGCAGCTCCTCTCAGTTCCAACAAGCATGGCAATGGGTAGAAATGATGGGCTCTGGAGTCCAGCAATGTGTGGAGGACCACTGATTCCCATCCCTGCTGCAATAGTTCTCTTTTTGATAGTTATGCTATCTTGAACAAAAGAGAAATTGTTGAAATCAAAATAGTGGTCCTCAACAAGGCTCAAGTTTTAAATAAAAAATACAGGTAAGGGTCAAACACTCCACTGCCAGTGTTTCAGTTTTCAGCTTTGGGTTTCTTCAAAGTTTATTTTGCTCACTTCATTGAAACCATTGAATGCAACTCTTAGAAATTTCTGTTGATAAAATCACAAATAAGGTACAACTAGCCAGCATTTTTTTTACCGCAGTGCTTAAATAAACCTTAATACTACTTAATGAGAAGAAAAAATGAGCTTAAATTCTAATAATAAAGCTTGTTGAGATTAATTCCCCAAGAATATACGTCTCTTGGGGTAGCATAATAGTAGTGGACTTCCTGTACTAGTCTGGGCAAGTTGGCTGTTTGTTTAATTGCATTCTGTTAACGTGGCACAACTTCCAATTACAACAGGCAAGATCCAGACTCCACAAACTATGTAATGATCATCTTCCTTAATTAAAAAATTTGCTTGGGGAGAGGGACTAGGATTGGAAGGATTGGCAATGAAGAATGTTTCCTGCTTGTTTTCCTCTCTCAAGATCTGTCCCAGCAGCTCTTTCAGGAAAACACATGATGGGGAAAACTTGTAGATCAGTGTTCCCAATTTTTTTTCTCCCCATGGGCTGCTTGAAAATTGCTAAGGCTCTTGGTGGTCTGCTTAATGGCTTTCTGCCTGTTGTAGCAGTTGTAATGTGCGGTGCTAGGTGTTGTATGGTTTTTAATTGTGTTTTTCAGGCATACTATGGGCCACCTGTGTGCAGCTCATTTTGGGAACCCCTGCTGTAGATAGAAGCTTGCTTGGTGGCATAACTTGGAATAAATATGGTGGATAAAGGAATAAATGCCCTCACCTTTTCTACAGAACTCTCTCTCTCCCTCCCAAACCAGCTTTTCCAGTTAAAGGGGCTCTGGGCACTCGTATGCAGCATATTTGGCCCTATGTGTTCTTACAAGGTCAACCTAGTGAAAGGAATAATTCTAGGTCTACAGCCCAAATATGAGGCCAATACTTTTGGTAGTGAATTTAAGGGCTCTTTCAGGAGTCTGTGTCTGACCACAACTGGCATGTACTGTACCCCTAGCTTTTCCTGTAGGTCACAATGAAGATTCCTTCCACCTTCAGCTTCTTAAATGATTATCATGTTGAAATGGTTTTGGGGAGGTGCTGGCTTCAGCAAGCAGATGCTTCTTGTGTGTTCTGCATAAACTGCTTCCTATGAATAGGGACTAAATGGAGGCTTTCAAGTGTGGCTGTATTCCTTCAGCTGACATCTCTACAGTGATCTGCGACAAACCTGAGAAGGCACAAGTGGTACTTGAGAACTGTGAACAAAGAAAGATCCCAGGATTGAAGATAATTATTCTGATGGATCCTTTTGATGACAAATTAAAGGAAAAAGGAGCTACGCTAGGAGTTGAAATCCTTTCATTACAAGAAATTGAGGTACAGAATCCCCTTGCTTGACAAATCTGTTCTTGAGAGAGGCTAAGCCTTCCAGAAAGGGCAAGAATGTTTGTTTGATGTGGCACCCTTTGGGATTTGGCTTTGAGTGCATGTTAAATGGTATGACTTGGAGATATATTTAGGGATTCTCTTCTGCCCCTCCCCCATGGGTCCTGATGTTTCTGAAAGATTTGCAATAACTTCACCGGGTGAATGTTGAAACAGGCCCATAGTGCTCTTCCCAAAGGTGCATATTTTAATCAGATGGCCAAGTATCTTGCCCTTGAGTTTCTACCTGTGCTTTATTTGGAGAGGAACAAACCACAAGTGCTGGTTGGTGCATAACATGAAGTTAGCCTCTGGTTTGTTTCTTCTGTAGCGTGTCAAAGGGAAGAGTGGCGACTGGTACAGTAGGGACTTTGAGCAGTGGGCACTAGCACACTGATTGTTTACATTAAACATAGTTTATTTTGTGCTATAGTTTAATGCAGTGATGGGGAACTTGATGTGCAGAGTCAAATGCAGCCCTCCAGGCCTCTCTGTCTAGCTCTTGGGGGCTCTCCCCAGACTGCACATGATCCTTACTTGCACTTTTCACCAGCCCTGTTTTGAATCCTCCTTGGGTGGTGTTGCCTGACTGAAATGTGTCCTTGAATTCTATCCAGGCAAGCAAAACGCACTGTCAGAGAGGGATGTGTGAGTGTGAATAAACAAGCCTACTGTGATCCATGCATTGGCAACCTTAAGGCTCAGTTGCTGAATTTTTGTGGGGCTGCCCTTGTGTTTGGTCTGAAAGTTGCAGCTAGTACACTATGTACTGGCTGGACTATCCACAGGAGTATGCTGCTGGCATCATGTTACTCCATTGCTGAGAGAGCTGCATTGGTTACCAGTCTGCTACCGGAGCTGGTTCAAGGTCCTTGTGTTAATTCACAACGCCATAAATAACTTGGATCCAAAGTATCTTAAGAACCACCTGATTACTTATGCTCAACCTTGATTGCTGAGGTCTTTTGATGGGGCACTGTTGCTGGTCTGCATGTCCCTGAAGTTTACCAGGGACCAATCCTTTAGTGTGGCTGGTGCTGCCTCGTGGAACTTCTTGCCAACTGAGGTTTGGCAGGAGTCATTCCTGCTCACTTTCAAAAACTGTATTAATCGGAGAGGCCTCTCAAATCTGAGACTCTCTGCCAACCAGCTCTTACTGAAGTGTTTGTTTTTGTTGTAATACTGTGCTCTTATTCTGTATACCAACTTGTGATATTTTATATATTTATATTTTTAAACAAAAAATAAAAATACTGTACCAAGGTAAAATTGACACTTAATTCACTGCCCGCTCTTGCTTGTGGTCCTTGGGCTAAAAAAAATGTTCCCCATCCTTGGTTTGATTTGAGATGTGAACTGGGTCATTGTCAATTTGGTGTGATTGTGACATGGCAAGACAGCAGTGTACATGCTAGACAGGTGGTTTTTGTTGCCACAATCGTCATGTTTTTTTACAAATGATGCTGGCCGCACAGAGCTAGAAACAACTTCAGATGTGATCTCCAGGCATCTTCCAATTTATTATCTTTAATATGCTGATCTTTCCTTTCTTGGCCTTTTCTATACCAAGTAAACTGTTATAAGAGTGCATAAATGAATAGCAATGCCTACATTCTGGTATGCCTATACACTGTACAGTATTCCAG
This sequence comes from Rhineura floridana, assembly GCF_030035675.1. Classification (NCBI taxonomy): domain Eukaryota; kingdom Metazoa; phylum Chordata; class Lepidosauria; order Squamata; family Rhineuridae; genus Rhineura; species Rhineura floridana. The sequence continues at coordinate 75,644,380 of NC_084486.1, read as the reverse complement.
GGAGAGTTCTTCACAACATAATTACACGTAAATTTATTGTTCCTTCCTCTGGTGTCCTATGATGATAGATGGGATATAAAAAATAATAAAGTCTGTACCCTGAGGGAGTTCAAAGTTGGTGAATTTTCACCTAAAGACATGATCTCTCCTTAGGCTTACGCTCAACCCTTGGATTAATCTGTAATTAATCTACAACTGCATAGCTATTGACAGGATTTTTTCCTGCAATTACTAGTACTGCAAACAGCTCTTCCCTTTCGGGAAAGAGGCTGTAGCTCACTGGTAGAGCATCTACTTTGCATGCAGAAGATCCCAGATTTAATGCCTGGCATCTCCAGGAAGGGCAGGAAATGGCCCCTTTCTGAAACCCTGGAGAATTGTTAACGCTCAGTGTAAACAATACTGAACTAGATGGACCAGTGGTCTGACTTGGTATAAGGCAGCTTTCTATGGTACCAGACTAATCACAACTTATGATCAGAACTTCACAGAAGATCTACTTGAGGTGGCCTGTAAGAGATCACCCCCCCAATCCCTGTAGCCAATTCCTAGCATCACTGCTTAATCCTGCTCTTTTTTGTTTTTTCCTACAGGCTCTAGGAAGAGACAACTTTAGCAAACCAGTTGTAAGTATTCATTCTCTAGTTTGCTCAACAAGCTATGCCTATTTACCATGGTGTGCAATGTTCATGTACTTGGGCCCATTTGAACTCAGTGGTTATCTCATTTCAGCCTCCCAAACCAGGAAATCTTGGCATAGTCTGTTTCACCAGTGGAACAACAGGTAAATAACATAATAGAATGTTAGTAGGCAGCATATTCTGTGATAGCTCTGCAACACACTCATCCTGTTCTGAGATAGCTACAGTATGACTCATCTGACATGCTGGAGATAACTGAGTGCATCCAAGTGCTGAAAAAGAAAAAAAACCTTCATCTGTAGCCACTCACACCAACCACTAGAGAGATTTTCATTCAAATCCTTATCCTTATAACATGTAAGATGGTCTTGGTGACTGTTCAGTATGTGAAGGACTCATATTGAAACTTCATGCCCACACGGTGGAATTTAGACCCTTCTTGAGGAATGTGGAGAGGGGATGAGGTATTTGGTCCCAGACCGCTAGTGGGAAATAAAGCACCCATGAATTTCTATCTCCCCTTGCCAGGGAGGAAGAGAAGTGAATCCTATTAAAACTAATGGTATTGGTGGTGTGTGTGAGAGAAACTAACCTTTTGTGCCCGTAGACTAAGACTATTGCACAACTTGGGAGATGAGCAGGGAAAGAAAGGGACATACAACACCATTTCCAAAGGTTTCCCAGTGGGCCTTAAAAATGGATGTTTGATGCAGAACTTCAGAGGGTACTCGGCTTTGCATCTTTTGTCCTAACAGAAAGATTGCATGCTGTCTGTAATAGCTGAGACTTGCTTGGTTAGCTGTAATGCAGCATATTGCATGCATGCCTCTAAAAGAAATGCATTGGTGCTAAACACGTGGAGATTCTGATGCTGCTTTTGAAGCTTCATGGTTTTTAAACCATGAGGTTGGTTGTTGTAAGTTGCCTTGAGTTTATGCTTGATGAGAGAAGGTGGCATATACACTTCTTAAAATAAATGTTCATGTTTAACAGTGTTTTAAGCTGCTTTAAACAGCATGTGGTTCAGCTCTTAGCGTGAGGCAAACATTCATTTGCTTGAACTTATGTTTGCAGGTAATCCTAAAGGAGCCATGCTAACGCATGAGGGTGTTGTTGCCAATGCTGCTGCTTTCATGAAGAGCATAGAAGTAAGTAACCATGTGTATGTGCCAAGCTGGCTGTTTAGATTGTTTGCAGCCTGATCAAATCTTGTAATTTTGCATATTTGTGTAACAAGGCAATGAAGTAGCATTACTTTGATATCTGCTTCTTTTCTTACAGATGACGACTCCTTGTCTGCCATCAGATACGTCAATGTCATACCTTCCTCTAGCTCACATGTTTGAGAGAGTAGTGCAGGTAAACCCCTTTCTAAGTTCTACTTGCCACTCAAAGAATTGTGTGATGCTTCTTGGGTTTTCTGGCATGTGAGCGGCTATGCAGGAAGGTACTTGGTTTCACTCTTCAGCAGTTGGTTAGCTCTGTAAGCAATGTACCGGCAAAAAGATTGTGGTCCTTCTTGCTTAATGTGACAAAAGGCCTGTCTGAATGTATTTAAATGTTGCAAGCAAGATCTTGAGATGGGAAGTATATTTTTGACTTATCTAACTCTGTTTTTGAGTTTGTCTGTCTATCTCCAATACAAGTCACTTGCAGCTGTCCAGAATGGACTAGATGCAGAAAAAGGCATTCTTAACTTTGATTCATCTCCTTCATTCTTGGCATCTTGAGTTTCTATAGTGAGGAATGATAGTTAGTTTTCACAAATATTCCATGGAGTGGAAGAGCCATCTTTTCCATTGGAACACCTCATCTCAATCTTAACTTGAGTAATACAGTTTACAGCAATCTGTTTTCATGTTCTACTTCTGAAAATGTTTTTAATTAAATAAAAAATAAAATGAATACCTGGTATCCCAAATGAAGGTAACTAATACCTAGGTACCTTAATAGGCCATAAGAGGTTCAACTGGCAGTGAGGGAGGTCTCTGTCTTGGTAACTTTTGCGGTATATTGAAGGTCATCTTCATGGTTACTTTTTTAGACTGTAATGTACAGCAATGGAGCAAAAGTTGGGTTCTTCCAAGGAGATATTCGACTTTTAACTGATGACATGAAAGCTTTAAAGCCAACAGTCTTTCCAGTAGTGCCAAGACTACTCAACAGGATCTATGATAAGGTAAAATATCTAATGCAAAGCAGTTTCCACTTGAATTCTGTTAATTACAATTGCCAATGGAAATATTATGCTTATATTTAAATTTTCATTAATACACTGTTTAATTAGAATACTGGCAGCCTTTCCCATGCAAATCCTGACAACAGAAATGGTCAGCTCACTAGAAAATGCTATAGGGGTGTCTAACTCTCGCATGGCATGTCTGTAAAATGCACCAGTACAGCATGCAGGGTTAGGGGCATAACGGCTGGGGGGTTGTGAAGGGTAGGGAAACAGTAATACCAGAAACAAACTCATTGGATGTCATGGTAGACATATCATGAAATAGTTGGGTTGAAAGGGGCCTATGAGGTCATTGAGGCCAACTTCCTGCTCAATACAGGAATCTAATTAAAACAAACTCGACAGGTGGCTCTCCAGCTGCCTCTTGAAGGCCTCCAGTGTTGGAGAGCCCACCACCTCCCTAGGTAATTGGTTCCATTGTTGTGCCGCTCTAACAGTTGGGAATTTTTTCCTGATGTTCAGTCGAAATCTGGCTACCTGTATCTTGAGCCTGTTATTCCATGTCCTGCACTCAGGGATGATCAAAAAGAGATCCTGGCTCTCCTCTGTGTGACAACCTTTCAAGTACTCGAAGAGTGTTATCATATCTCCCCTCAGTCTTCTCTTCTCCAGGCTAAACATGCCCAGTTCTTTCAGTCTCTCTTCATAAGGCTTTGTTTCCAGTTCCCTGATCATTCTTGTTGCCCTTCTCTGAACCTGTTCCAGTTTGTTTGCATCCTTAGAGTGCGGTGTCCAGAACTAGACACAGTACTCAAGATGAGGCCTAACCAATGCTGAATAGAGGGCAACTAGTACTTTATGTGGTTTGTAAACTATACTTCTGTTAATGCAGCCTAAAATAACTTTTGCCTTTTTTGTCTCATATTCAGCTTGTGATCAACAATTCCTTCTCACATGTAGTATTGCTGAGCCAAGTGTCCCCCATCTTATCACTGTGCATTTGGTTTCTTTTTTCTAGGTGAAGGACTGTGCACTTATCCCTCTTAAATTTCATTCTGTTGTTTTCAGCCCAGTGCTCCATCCTATCGAGCAGCTTTAGTAATACAGTGCCCTAATCTCTTGCAGATTCAAAGTGGTGCCCAAACAAAGTTCAAGCAGGTAATGTTAAAAGTTGCTGAAGCCAGGAAGCATGCTGAAGTGAAGCAGGGCATTCTTCGAAACACAAGCATCTGGGACAAGCTAGTGTTCAAGAAAGTTCAGGTACATGCTCCTCTTTGAGACTTCAGACCAATGCCAATACCTTTCACAAGGATGCTTGCATTTACGTTGTTCTCATTACTATTCCACAGGAAATCATGGGCGGGAAGGTGCGAATAGTAGTAACTGCAGCTGCCCCAATATCTCCATCTGTCCTAACATTTCTCAGAGCAGCCTTTGGATGTCAGGTAAGCGCAAAGCTCACATGCAGCTGGACAGCCACCTTTCGGATATACTTTCTATTGGATTCCTGCAATGAGCAGGGGGTTGGCCTCGATGGCCTTATAGGCCCATTCCAACTCTACTGTTCTATGCTTCTACACCCCACGGAAGTGAATTGAGTTGCCTTTTTTTATTCTGCATTACTGTGGCACTTGCCAAATGATACTGCTACTTCTGGTGTGCTTGGGAGATGAATCAGTATAGTAAACTCTCAGTCTTGGATTTACTTCTAGCTCATGCAAGTGTTATAACCTATTCTTCATTGTGCACTTATATCCAAGAGTGGGGAACAATGAAATAAAATTAAAAAAAAAATACAGAAAAAGGTGCCAATAGACAAAGATGTCAGTCCATAAAAAACAAGTCCAATAAGTAACATGAACAAATCAACACTTTATCATAAAACAAATAAAACTTCACCAATTAGAAAGCAGAAGTACAAAACAAACTGCTTTCCTTCACAATATAAGCTCAGTAATAAAATCAGGTATGGGAGTACTTCACAAATCATCCTGTGCTTGAGGCTTCACTTCCAAGCAATATCACTAGGATTTTCCATTGACCTCATTTCCATCGACACATTTATGATAGAACTTGGTTATGATTAGGGATGTAGTTTATCATATGCTTCCATATTGTATGCTGTCTGATGGACTGTTTATATTTCCCAGTTAGTGGCTGTTTGCGATCTGCAGAGCTGCGTGCTTACTGTCCTGCTGATTTATAGTGGCAGAATTTAATGTTACTGCTGTTTCATTGTAATATCCAGTACTGATGATGATCTCCATATATTTCCTGATAGTTTCTGGTCATAAATTAATGATCCAACTAATTACCCATCAAGTAGCCATCTCCCCACAGGGTGAATGATAGGATTGGGTTTCCACAATGAAATGGATGACACTTGCTGAGGTGCCACCATTCACTTACTAAGGGATGAGGCTTGCTAAGCTGAACAGAATTGTTTTAAAGTATTTTGTGATGCTGAAATTGAACATACTAGTCTACATGGTATGTTTGTTGTATGACACTGAGAGGGGGCATGTCGAATGTTTACTGTGTTCTTGTGACCTGACTTTTAGACTGAACAGTTAGCCCATGTATCTGGATATGAGTGACATGCTCACTAGTCGTCAAGCATCTAGCAGCCACCACCCATCATTCATAATCTTGCAAATAGTGTGACATCCATTTTTTACCATAACAAGATCACACATTGAGTTTCATGGTTGCATGTGCATTTATTCAGAAGTATCAAAGGACATACTCTTTACTACACACTGGTTCTCCAGTGGGCACCAGGACACCCCCAAGTGGGTATTGTCTTCCTTGCTAATGCTTGAGACAGGAAAGAGTTAACACTCCAAACAGACCGTTAATTCGTTTTCCTGCCTCGCTTGAGCAGTACTGATTTTTGCCTTGCTCTTCAGTCTGTCCGAGTTATATCCTTATTTATTTGTCTGTTTAAATTATTTATTAGTAGTTAATGTTCAGTTTATTTGTCTCTGGGTGTTTGTATGTAGTTTGCTAATGATAAACATGGTTATGGTTCCAAAGCATACCTTAATTTGGAGTTTGTTAAATCATAGAATATACATTTTCTAAAGGTAAGTATCCTTCACAGAACAAGAGAAAAGCTGCTTGTTCTATCTTGAACAGTCACAGCCATGAGAGTGGCTGTATACTGTAGCCAGCATGGATTTATCACATTTTGCCATGTTATATTGAAAATAACCCCCTTGCCATTCTGCTTCTTCTTATAAACTCATTTCAAAACAAAATCTTACAGAACGTATAGTCCTGAACTCAAAGACATGCTTAACAACCCTCTACGTTTTTATGGTGATGCACAAAACAGTCAGAGAATCCAGAGTTCAAAGTCGAAAGCAAGAATAAAAAAATCAAGACCCCTGTTGGACTTTTTTCTGTCAGTGGTCTCATAATTTGTTGAAATTAATTAAAACCCAGCCAAGTTGACAAGAGTACATGTCACCCTATTACTGACCTTACCCCATACTCTGACCTTCATCTTCAGTTTAAAAGTTTAAAAAATGCCTGGCTGATTTTTAATTAATTAAAAAAAATAACATTGGAGAAGAGCAGCCATTGGCAGGCATGCTCAGTAAGAACCAACTATCAGTGTTCTAAAAGCCAGACTAACAGCTGTTTGGCTTGACTAATCAGGGAGCCACATCCACACCATACATTTATTTAGTCATGGCTTCCCCCAAAGAATCCTGGCAAGCGTCATTTGTGAAGGATACTGAGAGTTGTTAGGAGATTCCTATTCCCCTGACAGAGCTCCAGTAGACAAGAGTGGTTTAACAGTCGGCATCTCTTCCCAGAGAATTCTGGGGATTGTAGCTCTGTGAAATATATGTTCTAGTTTCTTCTGTAACTGAAATCATACGGCCACCTTGCTGAGACGTGCTGCTGCAGGGATGAGACTGTGCTGGAACCATCAAGGGGCAAGCATTTCCACCTGCCTTGGCCCACCCCTCTGCCTGGGCCTTATCAGGAGGAGCTGCGGGCTGAGATGTGCTGCTGCAGGGATGAGACTGCTGGGACCATCAAGGGGCAAGCATTTCCATCTGCCTTGCCCCACCCCTCTGCCTGGGCCTTATCAGGAGGAGCTGCAGACTGAGACGTGCTGCTGCAGGGATGAGACTGTGCTGAGACCATCAAGGGGCAAGCATTTCCACCCGCCTTGCCCCACACCCTTGCTCTTAGTGACATTTTTCTGGGGACTGCCCTTTACCAGGAAAATGAATGCTTTTTGTTTGCTGCTCCCATTTTTTTTAGAGATGTTAGGACTTTGTTAGTTTGATTTTTTTTTTTGTAAATTGTATTGTTTTTATTTGTATTTTGTATTTGTATTTTTATTTGTGTGTAAGCCGCCTTGGGGGCCTATTTGGCCGAAAGGCGGCCTAGAAGTAAAACATTACATTACATTAGGACATCTTGTAATCCCTCTTCCTGACAAACTGGACATTGTTTCTTACAGGTCATAGGCTTATGTTGCCTCTTCTACTAAATCAATAAAAGAAGATCAGTGAAGTTTAGCTAGCAGGTATATTTACTGACGGGGGAAAAAAAAACCCTTGGGTTTAGGGTTGCCAACACATTTCTGTCAAACTTTAAAAAGCAGGGAAATTGGGCAGCTATAGTGAATGCACCAGGAGAGCAGATGACCTGGCCTCCTCTCTGACATTGTACTGCCCTAAACATTTGCAAAATTGGATTGGTCTTTCGCAGTCTAATCCACTTCCTGTGTAGCTTGGAAGAATTTGGAATCACGTGCCTCTCAGTTTATGGTGAGTGGTAGCAGCACTTGCCATCTCCAAAGATGGAGAATTACATTTTTGCCTGTTTGTGGGTGTTCTTCTTTGCTTCTTTCCTGTGTTACTACTGTTTCTACAGATAATCTAACCTAGAAAAGTATATTGCTTTCATTATTCATCCTAGAAATCTGTGTCTATTTTTATTAATTTCAAATCCTTTTATTGATCAAGGTAATATGATGGTGAAGACAGCCTTTTGTGTTTCAGACTGGAAGTTATATCTATTTTGGGTGCATTAACAGTTGAATCTGAAACTGCAGCTTTGATGTAAAATTAGACTGATTACAATATGTGCCTACTTAAGCAATGAACTGAGGTATTGGAAAAAACAAACTTGGCCTGCCCAAGATGCATATGTTCAGCCTGCTATGCTTAAACTGTTCCACTTAAGGAAGGGGTGGATATGGTCAATTAAAAACATACAGCACACCTAGAAATTTGCTAGAATATATTTCACCTTCCACTATTTTACCTTGTACAAACTGAGACACTCCTCATGTCTACTAGAGACTATTCTGCAGAACAGTCAGTACCATTATTCCACAATTGGTTTTGGAGCTTTTTTTTAGTGTTGCAAAGTGTTGCTGTACTTCACATATTCACAGAAACGGAAGCAAAATAAAATAATTTGCTATAGGAAACTTCACCAAAATTGCAAAGTAGATCAGACATATTTAAAGTGGCTATCTGAACTATATAAACTGTCTTAATAATGTTCCTTTCTCCCTGCTAAACGAGATCAGCACAACACATGCCTTGTTTGTGTTGTTTGGGCTGATTACAGTGTTGTCACCACTCACCATGTGCTCAGAGGTACATGTTACCAAATTCTTCCAAGCTACACAGCAAGTGGATTGGACTGTGAAAGACCAACCCAAATTGTGTTTGCCATTTTACAAATTTGTAGGGCAGTCCAATATCTCAGAGAGGAGGTCAGGTCTCCTGCTCCCCTGGTGCATTCACTATAGCTGCCCAACTTCCCTGCTTTTTATAGTCTGATAGAAATATCTGTTGGCTATAGGTATGTTCTTTAACTGCCAGGGTTTTCTTACCTTTTAGTGAATGTAATATGGTAAGGACCAGTAGAATAAAAAATAATTTAGGCTGAAATCCTATGTTGACTTACTTGGAAGTAAATTGAACTCAATGGGGATTATTTCTGAGTGACCATGTCCAGGATTGAATTTTTAGTCATTCCGGAAGGATAATCATGTCTATGACTACTAACCAAAGCATGCATTTATCCTCTTTTATTGTGCCTTTTTAATTAGGGATGCTTATATTTTATGTATTTATTTATTGTATTTGTATACCACCCCATAGCTCTCTAGGCAGTTTACAGTAACTAAAAATGTTAAACAAATATACAAATTTAAAACACATTTTTTAAAAACAATTAAAAATTTTTAAAACAATTTAAAAACACATGCTAAAATGCCTGGGAGAAGAGGAAAGTATTGACCTGGTGCCAAAAAGATAACAGTGATGGCGCCAGGAGCACCTCGTCAGGGAGATCATTCCATAATTTGGGGGCCACCACTGAGAAGGCCCTCTCCCTTGTTGCCACCCTCCGAGCTTTTAATGTTTATGTAATTGGTTTTCATATTTGTAAACAACTTGGAAGCCTTTTTTTGGATTAAGCAGCATATAAATTAAGCAGTAGTAGCTCTTCTTAAAACCTTAAGAAATCTCTATTGCGGCTGGATGCAGTCCACTAGCACAGCTGTACAATGGTTACTCTTCTTCTCCTCCTCACCCCCCTTGAAACATGTTATGCTTCAACTTCTCTCATTCAGATTATGTGATGACCCAAGCCCCCCTCCCCATCTCAGCTGATTCAGTGTGCTCATACATTTTACTTCAGACTTCTAAACAACATTATTTTGTCATTCCATTTGTCACTCCTGTTTCCACCCCAAACCTGTACTTGCTGTGACCATGAAATGACTGAGCAATTTCATTGATTAGATTTGCCAATGCAACAGACACCCAGAGAAGTTGAATGTTGGTGGAATAAAACAAACATTAAAACTGACCTTGTTTCATTAATTATGTTTTAAAGTTCATCTACTTTTTAAATTAGTATTGGTGAAAACCATTCATGTTTGTGTGAAAGGTGCCTGGTCCTTGCGCAAGGTGGATGTGCAAACTGCAGCAGAATCCATGCTTGTGTTTGATTGGAGCAGATTTCTTCCCCATCCCTAGTTACGACTAGTCGTTTACTCATATAGTTATAGAAGCTTATTAAACTGCTCATGTATGGTCCATGTTGTCATAAAGCAGGCCCAGTAAAACTGCAAATGGAACCCAAGGGCTGAATCTAAATAAATATTTGCTTTCCAAATCAGATCTTTGAAGCATATGGTCAGACAGAATGCACGGCTGGCTGCACATTCTCATTGCCAGGAGACTGGACAACAGGTGTGTCTTGTTAAAATTCCAAGTATTTATGAGGACTATGACTTGGGCTTCTGCTGGGTGTAACACGTGAAGAGAGTGAGTGGAAGAAAAAATTTAAGATTGGTTGGGAAAGGTAAACTTGGATAACACACATCTTCTGTGTGTGGGAGGCAGTGGGAGCCCTTTGAATCCTTTAAACTTGCTGTTTTCTTCTTTCTGCATAACTGATCACATACATTTTCTTTGGGAGGAGGGAAACAAGCTTTTGCTTTCCCCTCTTTAAATGCAATTTACCCTTCCATTTACTAGCAAGATGAGTTACAGAGTCAAGATCTGATTGCACAGAGCATGCTTTTCTACTCAGGAAATTGGAGGGGAGAGACTTGTACTTTGGTGCTGTATATTTATGTTGATGACAAACTTCAGAGTTGGTTCAAGATTTAAGAGTTAGCAAGCAGGAATGGGATGAGCCAACAGTCACTTTTTGCCAGCTGTTTTATGCATTACCACTGAATTTTAGCTATTTTAAACAGTTGTCTAGATAGGTTAAAGAGGAAGACTGTGCTGAGTATAACATAATTTTCTGATTGGGTGTTCTTTAGGTCATGTTGGACCACCCCTAGCCTGCAACATCATAAAACTTGACGATGTTGCTGATATGAACTACTTTGCAGCTAATGGTGAAGGAGAGGTAAGCTCCTTTTTTCTGATGTAGTATTCTGTGAATTGATGTTTAAACTGGAAGGAGGCTAACATCAGTTTTTGTGTGCCTTCCCTAGATTTGCGTTAAAGGGCCAAATGTATTCAAGGGTTACTTGAAGGATCCTGAGAAAACGGAAGAAGCTATTGATAAGGATGGTTGGCTTCATACTGGAGACATTGGGAAATGGATGTTGGTAAGGTGGTGGTCACTGAGGCAGCTTGCAGACTATTTCGTGGGTGGGATTCAATTGCATGCTGGCAAATTCAGGTTGTACAATTTAAGGTGAATTTGGAGCTCCTAGGCAACAAGCCAGCTTCCAAAAAATAAAATAAAATTGTGGACCTAAATGTACTGGGAGGTGTGGGATAACAATTGCTTGACACAATTCATATGACCACCCTGCAAGCAAATGAGAATGAAATCTCGATAAAACAGGTTATCTGCAGGTGACCTGAATTTCAGTCTTCAAGCTTTTCTGTATCTGCTGTATCAAATGGCCCATGGAAAGGATGCTTTAAAGTGTTTAAATCTAGATGTGCAGGAATCATTCCCTTATATCCTGTTGTGTAGTGTCAGTGCAAGAGCATTGCATTTCACAGTGTATTCAGCTTGAGCCCTGAAAAATGTTTCTGAGGAATGATGTTCTATATCTAGTCCTATTTCCTAACTTGCTCTTCTGCACTTTCTGCAGAGTGGGGCACTGAAGGTAATTGACAGAAAAAAGAACATCTTTAAGCTAGCTCAAGGAGAATATATTGCACCTGAAAAGATTGAAAACATTTACATCAGAAGTGCTCCTGCAGCACAGGTCTTTGTGCATGGAGACAGCCTGCAGGTAAGTGTGCTGTTTTATAGAGCTCTGTCTTCAGCCACTGTACTAACTAGTCCTTCTGTGGCCAGACAACTCAATCTCATTGCTCAAGACACACACAGCTGCTGGAATGGGTGACTTGCAGGGATATAATGAAAACCTAATGGATTACATGATCATAAAAGCAGACTTTCTTCCTAGAGTAAAATGACATGTAAGATCTTTGGCCCAAAGAGATTTGCTTTGTCTTTGGGAATGAGTAAAAAAACTTCCCTTCCCCCCAACTTTCTGGAGTCTAAATGTTCATTCTTCCCACAGTCATTCTTGGTGGGTGTGGTGGTTCCTGATGCAGAGACCCTTCCAGAGTTTGCCACAAACTTGGGAGTAAAAGGTTCATATGGTGAAATATGCAAAAATACAGTAAGTGCCATTCTGTTGCTTTGTGAAGATCAAGTTACTGAAGGAAAATTTCCTTAAGCTGTAAGGGAAAACTTTCTCTGATTTAAGCTGGATCTTGCAGTTCAATTATGTGAGGGCCAATTTCCATGTGTAAATGTCCTGACTCTGGCACTTGAATGTGCATTTTCTCATGAGATGATATGGAAGAGGTTTTTGTGTCATATCATGTAAACTTGCAAGTAGCTGCTTGATGCTAAAATTATTAATGTATTCACAATCCTGCAATATAGCCATACTGCCTGCCAAACTACATTTAAGCAGGATAGTTTTGCAGCTAAGACTGGACAACATTGAATAGCCGATTAAAACAGTAATTCTAAACTGTTCTGACTATCTAGCCTGGTATAGTGGGTGAAGTGAGAGGATCAGGCAACTATTAGGATTGCCTGTCACTGCAGTAACAGTTTATACTTAGCAATGTTTTAATTTCTGAATGTTTATAACTCTTTGTATAATATTCACTAATAGGCAAAAAAACCTTGCAGTTTAAGAATGTACCTATAGCCCACAGGTATTACTATCAAACTTTAAAAAGCGGGGAAATTGTGCAGCTATAGTGAATGCACCAGGGGAGCAGGAGACCTGACCTCCTCTCTGAGATATTGGACTGCCCTACAAATTTGTAAAATGCAAACACAATTTGGGTTGGTCTTTCACAGTCCAATCCACTTGCTGTGTAGCTTGGAAGAATTTGGTAACATGCCTCTGAGCATATGGTGTAGTTAGTAAAGGGTGCTGAGAGTTGCTAGGAGACCCCCAGTTCCCCTCACAGACCTTCAATCAGAGCGGCTGACTCTTAAACCCCTCTGGCCACTGGAGCTCTGTCAGTGGAATAGGAGTCTCCTCTCAGCACCTTTCACAAACTACACTTCCCAGGATTCTCTGAGGGAAGCCATGACTGTCTCACATGAAATAAAAGTTTTAGAACACTGACAGCTGGTTCTTACTGAGCATGCCCCGCGTTGTCATAGGGTTCCAGCTAAAATTTCTTAAATTAGTTAAAGATCAGCCAGGCATTTTTTTAACTTTTAAACTGCAGAAGATGAAGGGCAGAGTATGAAGCAAGGTCAGAATTAGGATTACAGGTACTCCATGAACATGGCTGATTTTTAATGAATTTCAACAGATTATGAGAACTCTCAGGGGAAAATGTCCAAAAGGGCTCCGGTTTTCCCCCTCTTTTTAGACTTTGAACTCTCTGTTCTCTCTGACTGTTTTGTGTATCGCCATGAACATTGAGAGTTGTTAAGCAAGCATTTCCGAGTTCAGGACTATAAGTTTTGTAAGGCTTTGTTTTGAAATGAGCTTATGAGAAGCATCAGAATGGCATGGGGGTATTTTCAATTTAACATTGCAGAATGTGAAAAATCCATGCTGGCTATAGTATACAGCCACTCTCGTGGCTGTAGAATCATTTTGCATGTAGTGTTTGATTAGAAAGGTGTGTTAATAAAACTGTCCTTCCCACATACTTGTTCCAAGAGTGACCCACACATTTGCTCAAGGGTAAACCAGCTGCAAGTTAAGAAATGGGCAGTAATACTGAAGTGAATTTTGTATGACTGCAATATTGAATCTGCACATAATCTCTCGTTTGGGGGGAATAGTTTTTTTTGGTGGGGGATGTATTTTAATAAAAATACTCTCTAAGTGGTCTCTGCCAACCCCAAAGCTACAGAAACTCAAGAACTAAATGAGCTACAGAAACTCAAGAACTAAATGGTTTTAGCAACTAATGGACTGGGCAGCGTGGTGATGGGGGAGATGTGGTATTGGTCTGGATCTCTAAAATATAGTGTCTCAGTCTGAAGACAATCATTGAAATGGTACTGCTGCCTAATGATAATGCACAGACCAGAATTCATTAATGTTTTGTGGAACACTGTATAGGACGTGAAGTTTGGGTCCTGAAAAATACTTCCACAGAACAAATATGAATTCATTCCTTAAGACTTATAGAAAGGGAAGTGGAAAAAGCAATGGCTAAAGAAATTCCATAATCACACTGACTGGGGTAGAGAGGTGACTTGCATCAGTAACTTGAATTTGTTACTTGCTACCATGCAGAGGTTATTGGTAAACATAAATCTGCTGGATATTTTACAGGATCCTGGCTTTCAACTGGACTACTTGTATCCTTCTCAGTTCTGAAATGTATTTTCAGTTTTGCAGTCTTTGTAAGCACTTTATGCTAAACTTCTTTCAAAAATGCTTGAAACAAATTTTTTTATGTCGCTTCTAGGCAGTAAAAAAAGCTATCCTGATGGACATGATCAAGTTGGGTAAAGAAGCTGGCCTCCAATCATTTGAACAAGTGAGTCCTTTTGTTCAGGGCTATTGCTGTTAACTGACTTCAAAGAGAATGAACTCTAATGCAGAACTGCAAAAGCAGTGGGATGTGACGAGACATAGTTACCTTATAAGGCTATTGTCCATTTGTGCTGGAAAGAAGCTTGCATGTATAAAGGGGCTAAATGGCACATTGAAATCTTGTACATTGGCAGCATAGTATTTCCGTGGTTAGATAACATTTCCATGACCTTATCCCTTTACAAAAGGAATAAGTAGCCGACTTAAATACTGGATGAATTCCAGTGAAACAGTTGGTCTTACATCTCTGGACTTCTAAGAGGCTTTAGAGGTGTCTTGTTGTCCTGGGACATGTGAATCAAATTTGTGTCTCAAACCTTTGACAAAACTAGCGCTCAGCTGCATTGCCACTGCTGATGTGTGGCAATTCTCAAACAGCCTAGATCATTGGAACAGAAACATGCATGCTGCGCTCCATAATATAACATACTGTAAGAAATGGTTCTAGCACTTGACTCGTAAAGTACAAATGGCTTCCCTCAAAAGGGCTGAGGATAAATTGTAAAATCTTGAAGCAAGGTGTGCTATGAAATGGTGGCTGTCAACTACTACCTCAAGGATTGGCTCTCCCTATGTGAATGAATCTACCTGCGTCTGTCATCTGAGGACCTTTTCCCTGTGCCCCCTCCAAGGGAGTTGCAGAGGGCAGCTAGCAATACAAGAATGGGCCTTCTCAGTGGTAGCTCCCCATTTGTGGAATGCTCTCCCCAGAGAGGCACACCCGGTACCATCATTCTCTGTTTTTAATTGCCAGGTAGAAACATTTTATTAACCCAGGCCTTTGGAATTTATTTATTTTTAGTCAGGTGGGAAGGAGTTGGATCTTGTGTTTATGTATTTTGTGTGTATTTTGGGATGTTGTTCTTGCTTTTATATCTGTTTTTAATATAAAACTTATGAGTTTCTTTTTTGGGGGGGGGAATCAACTAATAATAAATAAATAATTCCTCCTTTGATAGATGCTTGTGTGAGGAAATACTATATGCTTTCTTTATCCAAGGATTTGGGAGTATAGTTTCCCAAAGGTGAAGTGGCAACCTTCATTAGGGCAAATATCAGACAAATGCATCAAGCATGATCATGACAAAGTGTTTTTGTTTCCATAACCAGGTGAAAGATATCTACATCCACCCAGAGATGCTCACAGTTGAAAATGGACTCTTGACTCCAACACTGAAGGCAAAGAGAGCAGAAGTATCCAAATTCTTCAGGAGTCAAATTGATGCCCTGTATGCTTCTAACATATAGGGGGACAAAAGGCTACCTCAAATGCGTTTACAATGGACTGTGAAAACACTTGATAGGCACAAAATAGTTAAATAATGAAGGACCTAATCAACTAAGTGTCCTTTCCTTTTAAAGAAAAATGTGGCCAGCTAATGTAGTACCAGGTTGTTGTGAATCTTGTATAAAAACATGGCTAAGATGTTCAAATGGAACAGGCTGACTTGTATTCAAAGCAACTGGGGAAGCTGCCTTGCTACCTCACTAACTACTGTTGTCATGATTGTATAAAGCTAAATGAAATGGACCCTATGATAGTTTCCATATTTGGAAGATGGAATAGCTGTATGGGAAAGTATTTAAGTCATTTCTGAAGCTTTTGATGACCATAGTAAGATTGTACTGGACCAGTGTGGTTAAACAAACTTAATCTAATCTTACTGAGTGGCTGTGCCCCATACAGGGTCATGTAATATAGTCTTGATTTGTACAGTCATGTACTCTAGCTTTATATAATATGCTTTTGGACCAAAGCCATAATTTCATCAAGTGATGAGTGCTCAAATGTACCAGCAGCAATAAATGTATTTACGGTTATCTATATTTTTTTAGTCAGGATATCCAAATTCTGCTAAGACACAAGCTGTATTCCTACTGGCTGAAAATGTATGTGAAAAATAAATATCACTTTCTGGAATTTATGTATTTTGGTTAGCATATCTTGTCAGTTTGTGCTTCTTTTATAACCCTCGTATGCACTAAAATACTTGGAATATTCAGCTGGCCTATGGACTTTTTGCATTCTAGAAATGTTTAGCATAGGATTAGGTCTGCTCTCCTACAATCCACTCCATCCATGCAATTCTTATGAGAGCAAATGTCAGTTTCTCAATACATGAAAGGTACTACTCTTAGCCATGTATGAAATGTATTTAGAATGTAAGGCAGCTTTTCCCAACCAGTGTGCCTCCAGATGTTGTAGGACCACAATTCCCATCTTTCCTGACGATTGGCAATGTTGGCTGAGGCTGATGGGAGTTGTGGTCCAACAACATCTGGAGGCACACTGGTTGGGAAAGACTGATGTAAGGAGTTTTTTTGTGTGAGGAAAAATAAGCGGGGGGGTAGGGAACACAATGGACTACCAAGGCAGGTGTCTCGTATGCCGCACAGATTTAAATTACTCTTAATGTCAAGGTGTGTGATGATTAGATGTGACCGTGGCTCTTTCTGGTTACAAGTGCGCCAGCCTTTACAGATCTAAAATCAGAGACTATTCAAAGATTTTGGGGACAGGATTATAGATTAGTAACTAGGGTACCTTTACAGCATAGGCAATTACATGTGACAGCAAGACAAAAAGTGCCTAGTAACAGTAGCCACTTGAGCAGCCTTTCCCAACCAGTGTGCCTCCAGATGTTGTTGGACCACAACTCCCATCAGCCTCAGCTAGCATTGCCAACGGTCAGGAAGATGGGAGTTGTAGTCCAACAACATCTGGAGGCACGCTGGTTGGGAAAGGCTGCACTAGAGTGAGATGGGGAGAACTACCCCATTGTTATGAAAGCACAAACTCAATGGTACACACTACACTTGATGTGGAGCTGCCTTCTTAGTATTATGCTGTCTACATTTGGACAGTGCAGTAATATTGTTGACCAATGCCTTTAATCGATAATTTTTCTGTAGGCTGAGGATCATGAGTACAAGGCCATGAATTCTCTTGCAAAATGATTACTGTTACTGTTTGCATGATTCTGGAAGCATCCAGAAACAGAGCTTCTCCACTGTACTCCCTGTACACACAATGGAGTATTCATTAAACAACCCTGAAATTTTACTAGAGTATAGGCTAGAGTTTATGTGCAGAAGACTCAATGTAAAACTAAATTGTTTTTTTTAAATGGGCACATAGTTTTCTGCCTACTTAAAAATATGGAGAGTCTCTAAGCAGCACTCTTTAGTTGCTTAGTGGAAAAAGTAAAATAACTCAATAGGTGGAGAGTTGGGTACAAGAAGATAAGCAATGCTTGTGTTTGGACTCTTGAATCTTTTGGAAAAGCAAAAATTTAGATTAAATACAGCCATGTTAAACAGCATACAAGTAGAAAGCATCCCTGATAACTGATTTTCTTATATCGAAATACCTTTCCCCAGTGCCCCCCGCGAAGCAGTTATTTACATATTCTGCAAAGTATTGTTGTTCTTTTTCCCTATCACTAGGGCTGGTTCATTATCTAAGGTTTTTTTGCTACAGAAGCAGCTGTGTGTGTTTTGCCTATCCCTGAGCATAGATGGCTTACTACAAAACAGTCTCACAGACCCACCTTTTCTCCTATTACAATTAGAACCAAACTCTTCAGACTTCATGCAAATCCTGTCTTCTAAATAGGTGAGAGGTGTTAATAGCATATCACTAATTTAACCAAGAATTAAAAAAAGACAAATGGAAAAACTGGTGCCTATGCCTGTAGAACTGGCAGTCATCCAAGGTAGTAGTCAACGAGACTTCTGCTTAAACTACCTGCCTAAGCAAAGTTTTCAGAACTTGAACTAAAGTCAACCAAACTTCAGCAATTCCTAGAAGTTTTAATACTACGGAAGGGAAATGGGCACCAGTTCTTCTAAGCACCCCAAGAGTTTTGGCTTGGATAATAAACTAGTGTGTGTTCTGGGTTACTAAGTAGGATATTTAATCTGGGGGAGAAAGCTGACCAATGTACCCGAGGGACCATTTATGCCCATATGTACAGAGATGTCTAAACCATTTGGTGTGGAGAGCCTTTGGGAGGGACTAAAGGCAGAGCCTCTAACTGATTTATTATTATTATTAGTTTTTACCTCTGTTAGTATCACTCCCCTATGTTTCTTAATTGTATTTTATGTATTTTTATCTGTTTCAATGTTTTGTTAATTTATTGGACATTATTCAATTGTGAGCCACCTTAACTGCCCTATTGTAGGGGAGAAGGGTGGGATAGAAGTATTTTAAAAATAAGTTGTGATAAAATTTAACAGATTAATGGGGGAGATTGATTTGAAGCAGAAACACTGGGAAATTGGAGGTAAATGAACCAATTTGGGTAATCTGTGGGTCCCAAAAAAGGAATTGTCTAGTGATAAGAATGGAAAATTGTCTTGCTTGCCTTCTATAACATTTGAACTTTCCATTTGCACAAGAAAAGCTGTGGCAATGGGCTTATGTCACTAATCTTAAGAACTTAAGTACTGGGCTCCTACTGGGAGGAAGGGCAGGATATAAATCAAATAATAAATACCAATTTTTCCTTGGCAAATAAACTCCTGTGAATACTACTTCTGAACAGAGTGTACGCTTCTGTCATTAATAGGTTTTGATGGAAATGTCCTCCCCACATTAATGTAATCCTTTTAAGGTCAACATACTCCATAAGGTTATATGTTATGCTCCTTTTTTCAAACTTGGAATTTTGGATTACCAAATAAGGTTGACTTGTGAGGTGATGGGGAAATGTTTGTCCATTTTGTTGAGAATTTGTAAATCCTTAAACTGTATTTGCTGTGATGGGGAATTTTATATATACATACATGTATAGCTAATGGGAAATTCAATATACATAAACAATAAGCAAAATGTATTCTTCTATAAAGCTATAAAGGTTCATAACATTTTAATTGTTTAGTAGGAAGCCAGATCTTTTTCTCTATGGAGCTATCTCCCTGACTGCTTGTTTGGAACTACTTGTACTCTGAACAATTGATAACACTGAACATCCCTGTACTCTCCAAGTCGTAGAAAGGATTGCATTAACTAAAATGGTTAGCTCATAGCGAAAATGTACTTTCATGTGAAGTACTGAACATTGCCACATTCATTAGAACACCAAATTCACTAGAACATGATGCAGAAAGTACAAAGTACCTATGCAAATGCCTGTGTAATACTGTCATGTCTGTCATTCTGATGTGTTAAATCCTGATTGGTAGATGCTAAAGTCTTTGTCCTGAAATGTATAAAAACCCCAGGCAACCAGTGCCATGTTGCAGTTCTCCACTCACTAAGAGGGAGACTGATCAAGTGTACACTTGTCATCCAATAAAGGCCTACCTTTTTGCTGCAAGCCTGTGTCTTCAAAATTTTTATTCAAGGGCCCCCAGCAAAAGAACCCAAGGAGAAATACAAAATTCTCCAACAGCTGCATAGATGCTTGTTACCAAGCTTTCAAATTGCGCTGTCTTTGGGCTTACCACCACGGTAAGCAAATTTGCTCATCCATACCATTCATATTATAGGACAGCCTTTCATATACAACCAAAGAAACCTCTAAATTGGGAGGATACTGTAATGTGATGCATGCAGGACTACCTTCTGAAGACTTCTCAAACTTCACTTGGTACAAAATACTATAAAGCTGCTATAGAGAATGACCAAACAGTTTTTAAGTGTGTTTACTGGTTGCATAATTCAAAGTGATAGTTGTTGCTACACAGTCCTCAGTGGCTCTTAAGAGTTTTAACTACTTGCAGGATCACCTATCATATAAATCTGATTGTACTTTACAATCTTCCATGGAGGCCCTCTTCTCTTTCTCCCACCATTTGATATTAGACAGGTAGAATCCCCTCCCACATGAAATGTAACTGGTATTAACTCTTCCTGTTTGACATAGGCAAAAAGTTCAGTTGTTGAAACATTACAACATCTTTTAGAACTGGTTTTAATTGTTTTTATAGTTCATTTGGCTTTTATTGGTGCTGTTGTTTTACCATGCATTTATTGCTTTGATTCTTGTATTTTAACTGTACACCACCTTACGCTGAGGGGTATCTAACAGATTTAACATCTGCGGCCTGCAAGGAAGAGGTTCACACAACTAGAGGACTAGTTTGGCATAGGAAAGAGAAGAAAAGGAGGTCCTGAGTTAGACTACCTGCTTAACATAGAGGAAAGAAACAACCAGTTGTTAAATACTTCTCATCAACATACAACCTGTTAAAAGTCAGTTTTCACATCATTCAGCCATCAATGCAAACAGGAAGAACTTAAATGAAGGTACTACATGCAATTCTCTTTAGGCTCACGACAACTATAATACTATAACTTTCTCATCCTTACCACAAGTTTACTGCAAAAGTTCTTCAGCAATTTATCAGTAAGCTCATGTGCCACTATGCACTGTAAAATCATACATAAATACATATTTATTTGATTCACAAAAACCCATATTTTAAAATTAAAAATAATCCTGGGTATCCAGTTTTTTTACTAGCATTTGCTCATCCCAATATCTCTTACAGCTTTTAAAGGGTGGTGGTGGTAAAAAGCCAACTTGAGGAATGTAACAATTATGAATAAGAGCAGATACTTAAAAGTGAGCAGTACTAGAATTAAATACAAAGGAAAACAGGAACAATGTTCTGGACTGCAAAATTTTAATATCAAAAGGCATTCATGGAATGGCTTCTTCCATTTTAAAAATGGCAAAAGGTATTTAAGGTTATGGCACTAGGAGACCCATCCTTGCGAAAACATACAAAAACACATTGTTCATTTTCAAGTAAAAGGACAGTGATCCAAAAGAAAGGCTTCTATTTCCAAAACCAAGAAAGGGAAAGGACTATCTTGTTTTCTTTTCTCCACCCAGTGGCTGATCTGCTTCAGAATCATACAGGCATTTTTCTACACACTTCCTTGGGAACCAGCCTCTAACTCTCATCCCATCTAGCAGCAAGAGAAAACAGCAAAAATTAGCCACAAAACATAACATTTGCAAGCATCTTTGTCCCACTCTCTGTCACTATAAAACAGGGGTAGCCAAATATGGTGCTCTCTAGCTGTTGCTGGTTATTCCCTGCTCCAGAAGTACACCTTATCAAGGACTAAACCTTGTTCTTTAAATTAAACCATAGCAATCAAACAATCTATAACTGAAATAGCATACCTGCCAATTTGTGATCCTGCAGTTAATATTCTGCTGAAATCCAGCCTAGATCAGTTAATTGTTGAACACACTGCACTTGTTTTGGTCACCAGCTGACTGTGTTAATTTGATTCTCCTTTTCTGCAAGTTTCACACGCAGTTTGCAAGCTACTCTTCGCTTGTCTTGCAGTGCCCTCAGAAGGCCTAGTGCTTAGATTAACCTTTGTTAACCTTGTGCCCCCCAGATGTTGGACTGGAGCTTGTTGGGACTGATGGGAATTATAGTCCACAGCATCGGGAGGGCACCAGGCTACTGAGAAGGCCCAATGTTCAAGCAAATGTTTAATTTTTATTTGTATCAGACCTCACAGCCATTTCTCTAGCCAAAACCTGATTTTGTTTCTTACACTTTTGTGTTTGGAAGCATTGTAATGCATTTGGGGTATAAGTTTTGGATTGAATCATACCATTGAAGTGAGATGCTATAGTTTAAAAGTGTCTCTCCCACACAAACAAATATAAAATTACCATCAGTTGCTGAGTCAATTTTCTCTCCGTACATCCAGTGTCTGAAAGATAATGAATAAATTGATCTGCATGATTGTTCACCCAGACACATTTTTTCAATCAAAGATAAAACAAAGAAACAATATGAGTACTAACTTCAAGCCTCTGGTGGCCAAAACCCGATCCCCTTTGTGAAGTGAAATTCTAGGTTCTTCACTGCATGGAGTTGTAAAGAAGGTCCTCAGGCCTTTTGTAAGAGGGCAACAGGCACCACTATAGTCTTCTGTTGCTTGGTACCGCACCTGAAGGTTTTGTGAGATTGTGGTAAAATTGACTTTCTTGACAACATGCTGATTACAAAGTACATTTTACATGGCAAAATTGAGACAGGTGACATGTTCTTGAATGTGTGACCTCCTGACTTTCAGTGTTATCAAGTGAAGGTGTCACTATAAGTTCAACTGCATTTGCAAGAATAATAATTCATGGAGACTAAAGCTATTAACATCTAGTAGTCATGATGTCTATAGCAATTATCAAGATCAGAGGCAGCAAATCTCTGGATAGCAATTGCTAGGGAACAACAGTGGAAGAAGGCAATTGTCCTCCTATCCAGCTTGTGCGCTTCCCATAAGCACCCGCTTGGCTGATGTGGGAAATTTGATGCTGGACTAGACAGGTCTTCTTTGGTCTGATCCAGCAGGTCTTTGCTCTTATGCATCCTGCAGTCCCTCAAATTATGTATGTTTTGTATGTAATAAAAGCCACCTGGATTTCATTTTGGGAATTTAGAAGGGCATCCCTCTAAAAAGGCAAGTGTGTCCCACAAGTAAATGGGAAGGACAGATGGTGCAAGAAAAAACTCAAGACTTCTGTTTCGTGCTGGTGTTCTTCCTATAGTTCCTTGGGGATATTGCTGAATCATGATATAGCTTTTAACTCTGTTTCAGTTTAGATTATTTTTATTCTCTGCACTTCGTTTTCTTGGACTATTCTGGATCTTAGCTGATGTTGTTTAAATGCTTTTTTGATCTCATTGTTATTTTGTGAGGTATCTGTGGAACATTTTGTTACAAGGGGGGCTATAAACAATGCCAATAAAATAAATACAACCCTACATAGACATTTTGTACAAATTTATGTTCCTGTGGAAAGAAAGACGTACCAAGAGATTTAAGTGACCCAAACAGTTCTGGCCTCACTCTAGTCTTCTATTACTTGGCACAGCACCTGAAGATTTTGTGAGATTGTGGTAAAAATGCATTTCTTGAGATAATGAGTGCAATGGGGTGTATCTTCTCCATGGGGATTAGGAACTATGAGGACAAGTATCATCTTATCAGACCTCACACTATATTTTGTATCTATGGCTGTCAACCTTCGAAACTCAGAATCTTTGTTAAACGTAACATGCAATATAGGACCTAAAGTATTTCCCTCCCTAATTTTCTATTACTTTTTACTGTAGGTTGAATCCTTCTGGGTATGGAATGAGGCTTTCTAGCCTCTTGCTCTCTGTAACACCACTCTTGTGGAGCAGGAGGCTCTCAGGAATGGCATGGAATGTAGCATAGGGTGCTGCAGCTGACAGGAGGACTCCACTGTAATCGGGGGCCTCACTTTGTACAAGCATAAGCACATTCCACTCGTATAAGCAGCTCTTAGGCGAATAGATTATCTAGACCTGTCTTCTCCTTTCCCCTCCCCACTTTCTCCCATCCATCTTTCTTTCTCCTCCCCACCCCCCTCCAAAAGGCAAATCATGGCATTGCAGGTGTGACCCACTGTGAGTCAGGTCACAGAAGACCAATGCTTTATTCTATAATAGGACCATCGCTGCTTTATTTTGGGGTGGCGAACTCTTGGACCGAAGGCTGCAGTGACTCACAATCTACTATCCAAGGGCTGTATGGTGTGGCCAAAGTGTAAAAGTGGCCATGATGGAAATGGCAGGTCAAAGCTGCCTTTCTGTCAGCTATTCTACAGCATATTATATTGTTTTTAACATTCATGATTAAATTCAGTAAAAGTAAAAAAATAAAAATGTAAACTTTTTTTAAATAAAGGGAGAAGTCGTGGGGTCACAAAAAAACCTTGGTCATTACAGCATAGGACCAATGGAATCGGCCAGTAATTTTTTTTTTAATTGAAATGTTTGAGGTGGGCTTGGGGCAGGGGTCCAGAAAAAACCTTTTGGCATTATGTTGTCATAGCCAGGGACCTACAGGAATAGCCATTAAAAAAACCACACACAATGGGGGGTGTCTTGGAGCCACAAAACACTTGAGGGGGCACCAGATACAGCTTATTGATCAGTTACACCTTTATACTATGATGACATTATCATGTGCCAAGCACAAACGTTTCCCCAAAAATATCACTGAAAAGTTACATAAAAGCCCAAGATCTTAAAATGTAAAAAATACATTAATATATTATACTAAGTCCACAGACATTACAGTGAACTGTGCCAGAACACTGGTACTGTAGGCATACTCACGCTTCTCACTCGCTTGTCAGCTTTTTGCTTCAGCTGTTCTATCTGCAAGAGATTATGTTGAGGAGGATTAAAAAGGAGGATTAAACTGGCTCAGCTCTGTTATTTTTGTTGCTAGAATTTGTTAAATGGGTTGGCCATTGTTAATTTACTGATCTGAATGTGTGTGTATGAGATTATTTTTTTATTGTCTTATTACTGTTTCTTAGCTGCCTTGAGTGCCTTTGGAGAAATAGGTGAGATAGAAATTTAAAAGCACTGACAGCATTTCACAGGAGTACAGATTCTCAGCTTTCAATATATTTCAAGTTAATTTCATAGTAGGAGGGAGAAGAGCAACAATAGCCTACCGTCAAACTGTACTGATGGCAACCTTCCCTCATGGGCCACTCTAAGCCATCTCCCTCTGGGTTTCCAGACCATGTGAACACTTGCTTGAAGTTATTCCACTTGCTTCCCAACTCATAAGGAAAAATGAAGGTTTCTCTTGTTTGGTAATATTGGATGCGGTCTTTGGCCTGCAAGGGGTGTACATAAATGCAATGCAATTTGCAACAATAAAACTCTAAAGCTAATTGTAGACACAGCTCAGGGTCTATGATATTTCTGAACGTAATTTAGAATACAATAAGCAGAGAGGAGTGAATGGTGGAATCATATGCGACTCCCAATGAAAAGGACAGTGACCAGAAATAGAATTATTTATTTATTTATTATTTTATTTATATCCTGCCCTTCCTCCCAGCAGGATCCCAGTGCGGCATTAAAAGGAAGAAGTTTCAAATGTGCATGTCAGGCATAAAAAAAGAGAAAACCAGCACTCAAACCCACATGCCAGGACAAGGGTAGCCAACATGGCGTTCTCCAGATATTGTAGACTAACTCCCATTAGCTCCAGCCAGCATGGCCAATGGTCAAGGATGATAAGAGTTGTTCTCCAACAAGGGCACTAGGTTTGCTACCTTTTACTAGGCCAAAAGAAACCTATCAGGAGTAAGACCTGTAGGACCTAAGGTAAGAGGCAGGTTAGTTTAGGAAGCAGAGGGAAGGAGCTATTGTCTAGTTTATTTGCCTAGATATTGAGACTGCCCCAAATGGGCCAGCTTGGGACTTTATGGCATCCATGACAACCATGGGGCTGTCTCAGTACATCAATGGCCCAATACATGTGGCCAGGCATACCCTCAGCCTGTTGACTGGGGGACTCGCTGTGAGTCTGTTGTTCATGGATGGATCATTCCCTGATAAGGTTTGGGCTGAATGTAGCTACTCCACTCTGCAAAGGTGGGGGATCCTTTGAGATGGTCTGCCCTTGGAGACTGATGGAATCCGATGGATTCCTGAATGCTCTGGGGATTTTTCTGGCTGACACAGCAGGTGCTCCTGTTGAGGCTCTTGTCTCACTGTGGAACGGTGAGATGTATAGAGTATTGACATGATCGGTCCTGAGTGCCCTCGCTGTTGTTGTGGAGCATATAGGCCACCTTGGTACTCCAGTGATCTGAGTGCGATGAAACTGGTGGGTCAGAAGGTGGAGCACAGATGGCATAAATCTGACTCCAAACCTGACCAAACATGGGTTGTACCTACCACGTGGCAGAGGGGGTGGCGAAGAAAGCTTACTTCTCTTTCATCACTGCATCCACAAGTAGGCATCTGGCAGAGTTTTTCCATGTAGTGAATGGGCTTTTGTCATCTGGCAAAGACAGCAACTGCTCTGACACCCTCAGAGGGCTGCAGTAGCAACTTTGATTATTGTGAACTAGTGCTGATCACCCGCTACCTTGAACCTTGCCCATCTTGGCTTCTTAGAGCTAGCCGTGAGAGGTTGACTGGGTGGGTCCAGGCAATGATTAATGCTTCACTAAAGGAGGGGGAGGTACCATCTGCCTTGAAGGAGGCGGTGGTGCATCCCCTTCTTAAAAAGACCTCCCTGGACCCAGAAGTATTAAACAACTATCACCCAGTAGCAAATATCCCCTTTTGGGGCAAGATGTTTGAGAAGATGGCAGAGTTCCATCTTCTAGCATGCTTTTAGTATTCTATAAACTGATTACTTGGATCCATTCTAGTCTGGCTTCAAGCCTGGCCATGGCCCTGAAGCCACCTTACTCGTCCTGGTTGATGGCATCGTTGGGAGACAGATATGGAGAATATGACCCTGTACGTTATCCTTGATCTCTCAGCAACTCTCAATACTATTGACCACAGTATCATTTTGGAGCTTCTCGGAGAGGTGGGCATTTGGGGCACTGCTTCAGTGGTTCTGCTCATACCTCCAGGATCGCTTCCAAAAAGTAGTTATGTTCTCTCCAGGGTTCCATCTTGTCTCTCCCATGCTACTTAACATCTATATGAAGTCACTGGGAGCCTTCAGGAGATTTGGAGTGAGGTGCCATCAATATGCAGATGAGACCCAACTCTTACCTCTCTATTCCATTTGAATCAGGAGAGGCAGCTGAGGTGCTGGACTGGTGTTTGAAGACAGTGGTAGGATGGACATGGGCCAATAAATTCAGGCTGAATCCTGAAAAGACAGAGGTGTTTGGTGTCCAGAGTTCTCGTGTCCAGGAGGTGGAGAGACAACCTGTTCTGGATGGGATTGCTCTTTTCTTGAAGGAGCAGGTCTGCAGCTTGGGATACTCCTAGATCCAACACTGTCACTGGAGGGTCAGGTAGCCTCAGTGGCTAGGAGTGCTTTTTTCTAGCTCCAGCTGGTTTGCCAGCTTTTGGACACAGACGACTTGGCCACAGTACTCCATGCTCTGGTAACTTCAATGCTCTATGTGGGGCTGCCCTTGAAGATGACTTGGTAACTTCAACTGGTTGAAAATGCAGCAGCCAAATCACTGGCTGGGGTTCCCTTTAGAACTCATACAACCCATGTTTTCAAATGGCTGCCTTGGTTGCCAGTTCGGTTCTGGCCCAATTCAAGGTGCTCACATTAGTATTTAAAACCATAAATGACTTAAGTCCCAAATATCTGAAAGACTGCCTTCTTCGCTACAAATCCTCTTGGGTGTTAAAATCAGCAGAGCGGGCCCTTTTGGTAGTTTTACCACCCTCAGAAACTCATGGGGTGGTGGCCTGGGAGAGGGCATTCTCTGGGGCAGCCCATAAGTTGTGAACTCCCTTCCCACAGAGGTGCATCTGGCTGTAAAGTTTCATTTTCAGTGAATGCTGAAGACACATTTCTATACCCTGGCTTTTGACAACCGAGATGTGTTTTTTAGGACCTACCCTATTTGTTGTGATGTTGGGTTGCTTTTAAGTATGTATTTTAAACTGGTGTAATCCACCCTGGGAACCTTGGGTGAAGGGCTGGTAATGAATAACAACAACAACAACAACTAGTTTTTTAAGGCCTAAGCCTTCACAAAACAGCTCACAAGGCAATACAAATGTAAATTAAAAAGCAATGAAAACAACTTTATTGTTAAGAACAGGTGGTCATGGATCACAACCTAATGAGGTTTGGATTGACAGTCATGAGTTTTCCCTACAGGAGAGGGGAATCAATTAGAACAGTATTCATACCAGAGACATATGGAATCTGAGGGATTTTCCAGTTGACCTGGCTGGCACTTCTTCTGGGGTCTTAGTCTAGCCATGGAATGGAGAGGGCCACTGGCATGATTGCTCCTGTGGTGTCTCCGGCCTTGTAGAGACCAACTGGTCCCTTGGTTTTCTGAGGCGCTTTGGTCAATACAAGCTAAATGACAGCTGGAGCGCAGGTGGCACAAGTCCCATAGAAAGGCTGGCTGAGCACAGGTGAGAGCACATAACTGTGCCTACTCTGGGTGTGGTGGCAGTAGTGAAGAGGGCTTACTTCACTATCACCACTGTATCCTCAGTGTGCCACCCAGCTGAGTTGTGCATGGGCTGGTGTCATCTGATCTGCATTTGAGAATATCAGAGCTCTTGGAACTTCATATAGAAAATTTGCAGAGTGGTTTGAGATGAAAGTTAATCATCTCCACTAAAGTCTTGATGGCATGGCTGTGGAAGGGTCAATGGAGGCTTAGTGCATCCCCTGGGCCAGGTGTATTGGATCAGTTTCAGTTATTGATCATATGTTCTCTTGAACCTTGCCTATTCTGGCTAATAGGATTGAGTTGAAGTGGGTCCAGGGAATGGTAAATGCCATATTGCAGAAGAGTGTAATGCCGTCCATTTTAAAAGAAGCAGTGGTGCGCCTTTTCCTCAAGAGGCCCTCCCTGGACCTGAGGCATTTGACAAATACCACCAAATGGCAGATATTCCCTTTCTGGACAAGATAATTGGGGTGGCTCGATAACTTCAGGTGTACTTTTAGGAAACTGATTATCTAGAACAATTTCAATTTAGCTTCAGGCCTGGTTTTTGCACTGAAATTGCCTTGGTTGATGATCTTTATTGGGAAAGAGAGAGACCCTGTTGATTCTCCTTGATCTCTCAGCAGCTTTTGATACTATCAACCATAGTATCCTCCTGGAGTGGTTCTGTGAGTTGTGAGTATGGTATTAATGCTGGTTCTGTTCTTATGTGCAGGGCTATTACCAGAAATGGCACTGGGGAACCTGCTTTGATCCTGTACAATTCCATCTTGTCCCCGATGTTGTTTAACATCTATATTAAGGCATTGGGAGTGATTGTTTGGGGATTTGGAGTGTGGCATCATCAGTTTGCTGATGAATCGCAGCTCTCTCTTCACATCATCTGAATCAGTGAGGCTATGCAGGTGCTGGACCGATGCCTGGAGCTAGCAATGGGCTGAATGAAAGCCAATAAACTAAGACTGAATCCTGATAAAACGAAGACACTGTTGGTGGGCGGTTCTCATGTCTGGGAATTGGTAAGATGGTCTCTTCCAGAATCATACTCCCCATGAAAGAGGTACATAGTTTGGAGGTACTCCTGGATCCAGCCCTCTCATTTGAGACCCAAGGGGCTTCAGTGGCAAGGAGTGCCTATTTTCAGCTCCAGCTGATATGCCAGCTACAGCCCTTCTTGGAAAGAGATAGCCCTGCTGCAGTGACCCATTCTCTCATAATTTCGCAACAGGACTACTACAATCTGCTCTATGTTGTGGTACCCTTGAGTCTGGAAGCTGCAGCTGGTGCAGAATGTGGCTGCATGTGCTGTGAGTGGTGTGGCAGGAAGGAATAATAACACCAATCCTATGCAACTGCATTGGCTGCCGATTTTCCTACTGGGCCCAATTTCAGATGTTGACTTTAATGTACAAATCTCTAAATGACTTATGGCCTAAATAACTGTGGTGCATCCATCCCTGTATCTGCTAGGTTGGGCCTCTTATTTGCAGAAGACACTTGCCTCACAGTCTCTTTAGCATTCATGACTCACTGTGTAGTGATGTCAGATAGAGTCTGCTCAGTGGTAGCCCTGGTGGTAGAACCCTCCCCCCTTTGTGGAGATCTGCCTCCCTCACTGATGACATTCAGACGTCAGTTTAAGACACACAAGCCTATGGAGGAGGGCAGTGAATTAATGTTGCCATTTGAGCTGCAGCTGCTGCTTCTAGATTGTTTTTATTGTTTTCTGTATGTCGATTATATTGGTGGGTTTTAGTGGTATTTGTTTTTAATATATTGCTATATTTCTGTCTTTTATAGTGTGAACTGCTCTGGGATATTGTGTGTGTGTGAAAAGCAGTGTTAAACAAATAATACAAATAAACAATTGGTGGGGAGAGAGAATTCTGAACAGCACAGCAATTACAGGGAGTTGACGAGGGGAGACGTAGAAGATGAGTAGACAGATGGTCAGCCTCACTCTTCATAATGGGATGCAACAGAGTTGAGAAGGCTTGTTTTATTTTACTTATTAAATTTCTATCCTCTCAAAGGAGCCCAGAGCAGCAAGTTGGATGTGAAATTTTACATTTTCTACATGCAGCGTAATACATTGCAAAGTTTTAAAGCTGCATGTTCTTCGGCAGACTTGGGATCTCAGATGAAGAACAAAATGATTGTAGGTTTAGGTTCTCTTTAGAATTAAGAAGACCAAAGCAGGCTATATTAAATTAATCAAGCCTTGCCCAGAGAGATGGATGTGGAATTGGATCTGAAATATCCCCTGAAAAGTAGAATATTAAAAATGTGCTAGCTTTTAGTTTTTTAAAATATAATTAACTAGAAAATTCTCCTCAAGTGCTTCTATTTCAGTATCACACCTTCTCTGTTTTTACTAAGACCACATTCACATCATACATTTATTCCAATATTATTCTGCTTTAAATGGTCATGGCTTCCCCCCCAAAAAACCTGGAAAGTGTGGTTTGTGAAGGATGCTGAAAGTTGTTAGGAGACCCCAATTCCCCTCAAAAAACTACAATTCTCAGAGTGAGAAGAGGGACTGCCTGTCCCTGGCCACATCCATATCAGACCTTTGTTTCACTTTAGATAGTCATGGCTTCCTCCAAAGAATCCTGGGAAGTGTAGTTTGTGAAGGGTGCTGAGAGTTGCTAGGAGATGCCCTATTCCCCTCACAGAGCTACAATCCCCAGAAGAGGGGCTCACTGTTAAACCACTCTGAAAGCTGTAGTTCTTTGAGCAGAATAAGAATATCATATGAACTCTAAGCACCATTCACAAACTACACTTCCCAGGATTCTTTAGGGGAAGCCATGAATTAAAAGTGGAATAATAGTGTAATAACTGTATGGTGTGAATGTGGCCTAACTTCAGCAACTTTTGTATGCTGCAAATGTTTCACTACATTTGGACATTTTTTTTTGCTTTTATTCTAATAAAAAAAAAATCCAATTCAAATACAATTAGGGGATATACATAAAGAATGGTTTCCACTATCACACTTACAGAGCCACTTGTCTGATAGTAGCAGTTAAATGAGATGAATAGAGGAACATAATTTTTATATGTCACAGTGATGAGGTCCAATACATTTGGACATGCTGAAGAAGTTTTATGCTGCCTGCTCTAATACAAATAAGCCTGGAATTCTTTTTATTATACTGACCTCTAGTGATACTGTGACAGTGGGTATTAAAACTCTACTTTCAGTTTCTGGAGCTGCTTCCCACGTTATTATCTTGATGTCTATGGATTGCTTATGTGTTGCAAAACCCCAATCAATTCAATGGAAAGGGAAGCTGTGTTTTTATCAATCTTCACATACATAAAGGTTTCCTTCCACTGAATGGAGTAGGGGAGCCCTCACTGATAAAGGCTGTCAGAGTGTATACAGAAGCCCCCATGCCTGCAAAAAGACTATTAGAGAGACCATACTTAGCCTTCACCCAGATTTTCTTTGGGGGGAGTACTACTATTCCCCTGGTGTAGCTTTCACTGCACAATTTACAGAGATGTAGACCTGTAACCTAGTCTTTCTAGGACATTGTCATGTGCACAGTAGTAAATATTGTCCTCAAATTTCTACCACTTTTCATTAACAGTTATTTTTGTATAAACCAAAAAATGCACTCAGAACATAAAACATTCCAAGAAATCTAATTAGTTTTTTCCCCATCGGGGTGCACTTTTACATAAGCTTTCAAATACCTTTAGTTCAAAATTGAGTTTTTGTTGTTTCAAGTGGAAAAGCAAAGCAATAGCTTTTACAGGAAATGGTGTTGCTTACTCTATATGCAAAAGGAGAGCAAATGTCTACACAAAACAAACATTCCACCTCATGTGAAAGTGTATGTTCTCCTGCTCTGGGTGTTTGGGTAGTATAGCCTTCCCCACCCTGGTGCCCTCCAGACAGGGCCCCTCCTTAGGGTGGGTGGATAGTGGTAGCTTCTGCAATCCACGCTGTGGATGACGGGAGGGAGTTCAGAGGCACCCCCCCACTACCATGCAGACCCGCAACAGCCACCTGCAACATGCTCCGCCTACCTCTTCAAGTAAATGCTGGTTGCCAGGGCAGCACCAGGCATGCAGAAGCCTGTTGTGCTGCGGGCGTAAGTCTGCCATCAACCAAGATGGCGGCCAAGGTTTTCCTAAGGGCCTGATGCCTCCGCCACCATCTTGATTGATGACAGGGATGCGTGCATTTATCTCCTGTCTGAATCATCTTACAGGGAGTTCTGCTTTGAACAGAGGTAGGGAGCCTGTGGCTCTCCAGAAGTTGTTGGATTCCCAACTTCCATCAGTGCCAGCAAGCAGTCAAGGAATGATGGGAACTGTAGTCCTGTAACATCTGGAGGGCCAAAGGCTCCTCATTCCAGGCTTAGAAGATGTTTGACAAGCTCCTATGGCTGTAGTTAAGTCATAGAAATAGGAACTGGAGTGGTGTAAGCTATTGTTTGGCTATATGTTAGCATGCATAGAAAGAGAAAAACAATATATGAGACAAAATAAAGAACCAGCATCTCTAGGGCAAAATATATTTTTAAGATGCATTAGAATAAAAGCCTACCTTTTCTTCAATCCATGATTCTATTGAAGTTTTATTTCTTAAAATAACTTTCATCTAAAAAAAGAAAGAAAGAAAGAGAGATTAATATATCTGCAGAAGTGCAACAAGTGGCCAAACTGAAAATTACTTAATAGGATCTGCATTCAAAACACTACAGGGAAACATTGGTATGTCTTACATTTATTTATTTAAGTTTATTTAGTATATTTATAGATCATTCTTTCTTCAAAAGAGCTCAGAGCAACATTCATCAAAACATATGAACAATATACAAGATATACAGCCAAAAACATATACAAAACAGCTATGACAAATTAGTAAAGCCCAAATATCTGCATTTCTGCTAAGGAGTAAATCTTCTATTATCAGACTGCAAAAGACTGGGAAAGTAAAAATATTTACAGCTGACATCTGAAACCCAACAATGTGGAAGACAGATCAACTTTTAGGGTGATTTCATTCCAGAGTAAGGGCACTACCCACTCAAATCCTAGTGGGAACCACAAGCAGACCCCCCCCCCGATCTTAAGGATGAAATATATCATCAAAATTGACATATGGGAAAAGCAACTTTCTAAAAGTTCATGCAAACAGTTACATTCCTATCTAAATTGTTCACCTGTATATCAACAATGGGGAACCTCCACCCATGAGCCTAATTAGGCCTGGGAGGGGTCCTAATGAGGCTGACAAGAAAATGTTCCCCAAAACATGATGACCTGCCCAACAAGTACTGCCATATGTGAAATCTAGTGTGGAGAAGGTAGAGATATGGATTGAATTGGCTGCACTAGCAAGTTTTCCATTGGGAATTCCCTAGTGCAGCTGATTTTGCTCTTAGCACTGATCAGCTGATGTGGCTGTATGTGATCCCCTTTGAAGGTGTGCTGTCAGCACCAGTCAGCTGATTGGCACCAACAGTGCACCTTCAAAGGAGTTCTTCTCAGTGACAAAACAAGTCCCAGAATACAAGATGATTTGCAATGCAACAGCTTAAACAATTGCTTTTCTTCTTCCTGACATCATGGTTTGGTGCCCCAAAAATCTCAGACATTAGCCACTTTGTAACGAAATCTATCAAACTCACCTGGATAACAAACAACATGCCAACTGCTATAGTTGTCCCCAGTGCCAATCCCAAAGCAAATAAAGACGCAGCAAATGCAGACAACCCAAAGGGAATGATTGGGCGGGGGTCTCTTCTGACAGCACTCATATCAATCTTTACAGAACTCCAGCCAAAGGATACCTATGAAAGGGAAACAAGAAGAGTACAGACGTTCAAGCAAATTGTCAACTGAAAAAGCAAACTGAGTTACACAGTAAGAAACCTGCCGCTGGCATGACTGTATCTTTGCACTGCCTCAAAATTCATTGTGAAATTTTACAGCAAGACATACCTAAACAAGTTGAGTTTCTCAGGAATTACACCTAGCCTGCAGGAGATCTTTGGCTGATTTAAAATGTGCGTTTCCATTTTCTTTTTAAAAAATCGTAACCCAAGGTTATATGGATAGCACACACGCTATCTGGCCCATGTGCCACTTTCAGCACTTGGCAGATTCCCCCCGGGGGGGGGGGAGGATATATACCAAATTCAGAAATAACTTTCAAATGCACTGATTACATTACAAATTATATATCTTCTTAATATGGTTTGATTTGCTCTTCTTTTCTACTGAAGTTTAATTTATTGATTGTGTTAGTATATTCTCAGTATTAAGTTGTGCTTATGATATTATCTGTAGACAAGAAGAAATGTTTAGCTTCTGGTCAGATAGAAGAAGAAATAAAGAAGACATGGCCTAGTCATGGGACAAAGCAAAAGTCACATACTTCCTAAGCGATTCCAGCTGTATCAGTGGGAGAACAGCATGCATTTGATCATACAACAGATGTTACCTGTTATTTAACCACTGCAGATGTAAAACATGGTAAGGTTAAAGAAGTGTGGAGTGCCTACATTTCCAGATGCGAATTAATTCTGTAGATGTCAAGAGCTTTTTCTTACCCTGTTATAAAGCTGAGTGTACATGGTCATGACAAAAATGAAAGCTGCATGGATACATCCAAGAGGGGCTAGCAGAAGAAAGAGAGTGAAGGAGGCATGATTCTGAAACCCACAGCAGTTATTGATCCAGGGACAGTGATGGTCCATCTTCATCACACACCTAAGAAGCAATTCAAGTTTAATAGTCCTGTTCAACAATATCATTGGACAATCTTTTCTACTCTCATTAGCCTAATTGAGGACCACGAGCACCCCCATTTTTAAAAGATTTGGGTATTGTCACTAAACGGTTTTCAACCGTGCATTTGAACAATATATATATATATATATATATATATATATATGCAGTAGTACC
Organism: Rhineura floridana; assembly: GCF_030035675.1. Taxonomy (NCBI): domain Eukaryota; kingdom Metazoa; phylum Chordata; class Lepidosauria; order Squamata; family Rhineuridae; genus Rhineura; species Rhineura floridana. The sequence continues at coordinate 75,609,118 of NC_084486.1, read as the reverse complement.
TGTTACATTTTCGGCAGTGATGTGAACGTGGAGCCTTGTAAGACTGGCATATTTTACAGTACTGAAGATAGATGCAGTCCTGAGAGTTTTCCTCAAAAACATAAAAAAGCAGTTAAGGAGCAAGTCTCTAATGTGCTACTACACTTTCATTCATTTTGTTATTCTGTCAGGGTGTGGCTTCATGTCTAACTGGGATAAGTATGCATAAGAAGGCAATCTCACCCTTCACCCATCTGGCAATTATCCTTAACAAACTTCACTAACAACCTGACAGGAGAATGCAGTATATGGTATTCATTTGCTTAACTAATTATCAATCCCATAAGTAACAAGCATGAACATTTCCACTTGTGCTATGGGAAGTCCCCAATCTACAAAAGATAAAACTCAGACCAACTCCTAGGCCTGGAATCTGTGACCCTCCAGATGTTGCTAGACTCTGACTCCATCAGTCCCAGCTAGCATGGCCAATGGTCAGGGAGTGATGGGAATTGTAATCCTGTGAAACCTGGAGGGTCAAATGTTCCCGTCCCTGCTCCAGGCATTTGTCCTGTGCTTTTCAATGCCTCCCTCCCTGTTCAATCCCAGTAACATTATTTCTAAGGAAATACACATCAGATTAGGCTGCATGCCCCACTTTGGACTTACTTCCAAGAAGGTGGGCCTTAGTCATAGAACAGGAGCATGTTTAATTTTTTTCTAAACCATATTTTCCAAGAAAATGGTTTTGAAATTGCCTCCTAAGAGAGGGAGAGAAATCTGATTGGCAGCTAATGCTATACTCACTATACTCCTTCATTAAGGAGTGCACTTTGTCACCTGGAGGCAATTTTAATCACCATAGGCCACCAGGTGATAAATTTGGCCTCAATGTGTGGTGCTGATTTTGTACTCAACATTGATCAAAATGGTAACTGAATTATGGATGAGTTTCCTATTGTGCTCTGTGAAACTTCAGCTCCCATCTTGACATGATTCTACAGTTCATAAAATTGGGTCCAGAGATCCTGTTCTAGGCTAGAATCTCATTGGTTTGGGAAGGATGCCGTGATCACCAAAAAGAAGTGATGGGGCAAATAGTATCTCATGCTATTATTTGCTTACTGGTTTCCATCCAACGGGAACGTATCCAGGGCCAATAAACATGGCATTGAAGTAATTGTAGAGAATCATAACAGTCCAATTGATGAGCATGATGAAATTGATACTTCCTCCTGTTGTATCCAAAGGCCAGTACCACAGAACAGCATCAATCATCGCCATGGCAGAACATATTGCTATTACACTGAGAGCTATGATGGGGCCCCAGTGGCACAGTCTCTTCAGCTCATGGAGATTTTCAAACCTGATAACTGAACAAAGCATCCCCATTTTGCAGCCACTTAAGTTCCTACTTCAAGTGATTCCTTTCAGGTATACGTTTCCACTTGTCATAAGTTTTCACCTCTATAGCAATAGTTACATGTCCAAATAGCAAGTGCAAGGTAGCTGGAGTTAAGCCATTTCTGTTATTTGGTAGAATCATCAGGTGCAGAAGTTCTTTAGCATGAACATCTGAAGGAAAAGCTGCCTCTACAACCCACCTAAACACAGAGAGAGAAAAATAGGTAATTTTAAATATAATAATAATTTCAAATACCCTTTGGATTAAAAACATAAGCCTGTGAAATGTTGGAGAGGAAGAACATGCATTTTTATGGGAGGAACAAAAACATAAAACTTTTTTTTGGGGGGAAAAGGATTTTCTGCTTCTTCTTGCTAGGTACAGGGCAGAGTAAATCTCTTGCATTTTGTAGGAACTGAGTGAGTGCAGAAAGGAATTTGGCAAAGCCCCTTCCTTCCTTGTTTTGCAAACACCTTAATGATCCTGAGCACCCATCAGGCACAATTGCAAGCAAACAGAACAAGAGCAAGAATTTGTGGTGCAACTGCAAGTGTAATAAGGGCAGCTTGAAAAAAAAGGGGGAGGGGAGCCATTAAAAAAAGCCACTGGCTAATTTCTCTAAGTCGCCAGAGGCTATTTTGTCTGGGCTTGTTGCCATGGCACAACTGAAAGTGGTCTCTCCATATGAACTACTTAATTACATGCTAATTAAAACTAAATAATCAGGGTGTCCTCCCTATTATTTTGAAATGCATTCCTAAAATATCCACTCAGGAATAAATAAGCAGTTCACCCTCTAGACTAGAGCCTCCCAGCATTTTTGTGTCTTTAACGCTGTGCAACAGGCAGGAGTTCAACAGGTGATGTGGCGCTTCATCTCCTTCAGAAAACGGGCACCTGTTGGATGTCTGCCTGCCTCGGAGCAATTCAAAACCGGAAAGAGAAGCGGAAACCTAGTTGCAAAAGTAGCGGTCTAATGGATAGCCAGGAGACTTGGGCGAAGGCAGATCACGAGGCAGCCGCTCCCTCCTTCTGGTCTGCTCCGGGATTCCTTGACAAAACTCATCGCCATTCGCGCCCTAGACACATACAAGGTGCCTTACCGGCGCAGGGCAAAAGTCTGATCCCTTCCCAGTCACCCAGTAGCTCCGGTACGTCCTCTTGAGACAGTGCCAGTCAGCTGTGCCTCACACCCGCCTGCTCGCCGCTCCCCCGTTCGCTCTGTATTTTCACTTCCCCGGGGCACCTTGATAGGACCCGGACGAATAAGCCTTCGATTCCGCCCTGACTTCGGTGCGACCTCACTAGCCTGGCAAGTGCGCTTCAAAATATGTTCCGCTCATGCACATTTCCTATGGTATCAGAATAAATGGATATTAGAATGTTGTTGATCGGGCACAGCCCGGGATCTGAGGCACAATTCTGTGGCGAGGCGAAGGGTGCTTTGCCTGTGGTCAAAGCCTTCTTACTCTCATACATGGCTTAGGTAGTAGCGATGAAACTCTATGATTAGGAAAGATGTTCCGGAGGAGCTGAATTCTCTGCTTCAAATTAGCCCCTTTATTCATTCTCCTTGCTTGGAAACCAAGCAGACAGAAGGGTCGGAGATGGAAACGGTGAAGGTGTTGGTCGGGTGATCTAGTGAGAGACGAAGAGCGAGGTGTCTGCCAAGAGGATATCGGAACCTTGACTTCGTGCCTGGTGGTTCCGTGGGGGAATGTCGTTGATAGGGCTCAACACGGAAGTCTGGCAGTGACAGGAGCAGCGGCAAGCGGCTGCGTTGAGTTTGGTTTCTTCGCGTTCGGCCGCTGGACAAAGAAAAGGGTCTCGTCGCTTGCCTTCATTCCGCAGCTGGCTATTGCTTGCTTTTTGTCATCCAGGCCTCTCCGTCGCTTCTGCCATAATGTCCTCCGACTTTGAGGGCTATGAGCAGGACTTCTCGGTTCTCACCGCTGAGATCACGAACCGCGTCGGAAAGGTGCCCAAGTTGTTGGGAGGTGAGTGCTGGGGAAGGGGTGGTGGTGGTGGTGGTGGTGGTGGCGGCGGTAACGACAGCAGCTGAGGAGCATTAGCTTCAGCCATGGTACCTCTTCACATCTTTTCAGCTGACGTCTCTTCCTGCTTTCGGGATAGGCGGTTTCTAGTGTAAGAGCCTAACAATCTTGTTGGATCAGACCAATGGCCCATTTAGTCCAGAGTCCTGTCTCCCACAGTGGCCAGCCAGATGCCTCAGGCCATGAGTGCAATAGTTATCATCTCTCTCAGAGGCTGGGTGGGTGGCTATTTCAGATAAGCTTTTACCCTTCTCGTTCTATCCTTGCATCCTAGTTACTGATCCTTGCTGTTTATTTTGAAGTGTTTTTTTCAATGTAGAGTCCTTAAAAGCATGTTCTTACTCTACAATTGGACTGTAGTTGATAGTTGAACCCCGTTATGGAAAATAATTTATTATTCTAATCCTGTGTACATCTGTTTGAACTAAATTCTGAATTCTGTGAGAAGTGTACAGAGAATAGCAGCCCAAGATCCTATTTAACCTGAAGCAGTGGCTGGTCTGGATAGGATGGTTGTTGTGCAAGGATTTCTAGTTTCATTAATGCATAGTGGAGGCCAGTGTTCTTGTACCAGCACAAGATAGTCAGCAGCCATCCTATCCAGGTCAACCTGTGCAACTGGAGTATATGCAGTATATTTCTGCAAGGCCCAAGACAGTCTAAATGAATGAAGACGGTGTGGTGTGGGAGGGACATGGAAGTAATGAGATGAGAATAGTGATGCAGCAGAGAAGGAATGTGGGAACCTCACAACTCTGGGATTTTTTCTAGAGCAGGAGAGATGACATCATCTGTCAGAGCAGCTTCTAGGTTTGATTGTGACATATTAGCATAAATGAAGTCATAACTCAGTTTGCTAGGATCAACATGATTGGAATCCTGTACATGGTTTCCTGGAAGTAAGCTCCAATGAACTCAGTACTGCTTACTTCTGACTGCATAGGTTAAACCCAAACCTTGACAAAAGTTCATCAACCAGCTGAAATGCAACTTTTAGCATTTTATTAGAAATGCAAACAATCTTTAAACTGCTAGCATGAATTGGACATCTGCATGAAATTATAAAGAGAATAATCAAACAAAAAGGCTGCATTTCTTTGACCAGGTTACTCCCAGGAAACAATACACAGGATTGCAGTCTGGTTGATCATATTAAATTGGGTTGTTATGCTACATATTGCTGCTGTTTGATATGTATGTATTAATGGGTCAATACAGATGCATGCATGTTTGGACTCTTCCTGGGGCTGCTATGATGAGCTCCTGCACTTCAAAATTTACCACGACACCACTGGATGAAACTCAAGGATATTGAATTAAAGCACATTCCCCACCTGATGCCCATCACAAGCCTGCTGGATCAGACCAAAGGGCCATCTAGTCCAGCATCCTGTTCTCATAGTGGCCAACCCGATGCATATAGGAAGTTCGTAAGCAGAACTTGAATGTAACAGCATTCTTCTCATGTGTTGGACTTCAGCTCTCATCTTCCCTGAACATCGGCTGTGTTTGCTAGAGCTGATGAGAGAAAAATACTGGAGGGCACCAGGATGGGGATGCTGGATTAAAGGCTAAAAAAACACTGCTCTATACTAGGGCTAGAGTCCTACTTTACAAAATTCTCCAAAAATACGAGAATTAACTCAAAATCGGTGGCTAACAGCAGTCCAAAGTCCCATAAGACAGCCACCACTCCTTTTCCCACGCGAGGTAGTGTAGTGGCAAATTCAGAAGTGCAGGGTCCCTTCAAGAAAGTCACAGCCATACCCCCTTTTTTCTGCAGGGTTGAGAATGAGATCCATATTAATGTCTTCTCCAACAACAACAGATGTCCCTAGGAGCCATCAGCATGAAAGGGGAGGTGCATGTTAGCTACTGAAAAGAGACTTCTCAGTGGCTGACTCACCTCCTTTCACTCTGATTGGCTCCAGTCAGCAGGAAAGGACAAGGAAGTATGTTAGAAGACTCTTCTCAGTGGTTAACAGACTCCCTTTCCTGCTGCTTTCCAGGATGCTGGAGACATTGGGACCCTGCTCCCAAAAAAGTAAAGGGTCCAAGACCCCCTGAGAACCCAGACGACTACATCCCTGCCCATTCAAACAAACAACAAAAATATGAGTAGCACAAACGTTTACTCAAGAGACACATCCCCCTTCTATGTCTTTTAAAAAAAATGCTCAACACACAAGTTAAGCTGCAAATTAGAAGAATCTGTTGTTCTCCAGAAGACAGAGCAAAATGAAATGAGTAGAGAAATTACTGTTAAAAGAAAACTATTTCCAACTGTGTCTTTTCCTTTTGTTTTTAGATGAGAAGAAGCAAATGGTTTCAAATGTGGAGAGGCAGCTGGAAGAAGCAAGAGAGCTGGTAATTTCTAAGTTCTTAGAACAACACAACACAAATGAAAATAGGTTGGCTGGAAAAGTGCTACCATGTATTATAAACTTTGAGACTGGGATCAGGTTATGTTGGTGTGTAGAGGCGCTTGCTTTGATGAAGTAGAACTTGATACTTGTCTTTGGTCACGCTTAGAATTATTATTATTATTATTATTATAAATTTGTTTATACCCCGACTTTCGGCCAAAGGCCCTCAAGGCGGCTTACAAAGAAAAATAAACACAAGTATAAAAATACATCAAGGAAAGCAATGCAATTTACAACTAAACTAAATAACATTATTAAGAAAAAAAATGTCCAGGAAAGAAACTCAGAATTGAAGACCTTGTCTTAAAAGACATCCATCCTTTTTCCTGCAGTGTTTTGCATCTCAGTGTCACAATTCCCTGAAGCCTCTTCCAATTGAGGGTGGTGGCGGCTCCATGGTCTTTTCAGTGGCGCCAACTCCCGGAATGGGGCTGCCGGGGGAGAAACACGGCGCCGTGGGCACAGGCTGCACCACTGAGGAAAAAGAGGTGGTGTTAACAGGGGCGGCAGCTCCTGAGAGGCAGAAGAGCAGCTCCCGAGAGGCAGCACTGATAGCGATTTTGTCCATTGTCTCACTGAGTTGGCAAGTAGTTGTGAAGTACCGTCCTCCAACATTGAATGAGATGTTGGGGCTGTTATCTTGGTAAAAAGACCTACAAAACATCTACCTTTGTGCATAGGCTGTGTGCATAGAACAGAGATACAAAGCTCAAATCACACTTGTGGGACACTTGTGACTTCTAGTTAGTAAAACTATACATCTCTATGCAAGTCATAGAAATCGTTCATCCTTTGTTAACTCAATGTCTTTTTATCCCATTCTTTGCTAACCCCAGTTTTCTCTGTGCCGTAGTGCACTTGCTTTCCTTTTTATACACCATCTCTTGTTATCAGTCCTCCCTTTTCTTTCTCCACTTTATAATACACACACTTTGGGCACCATATAGCATTGCTTAGTTCACTTCCTTTCTCTCTCTGCCTCCATTTTTGTTGCCTTTCTCTTTTTCTATTTCTGTGCCTATAACCCTATTTCTCACTGAAAACTTCATTTTCTTTCTGCACCCCATTTTGCTCTCTGACTGCACTCCACTTGCTTCACTTTTTCTCTGTTTTCGTATTCCACAGCTCTTTCAGCAGCTCTCTCTACATTCCCCTTTCACATTCCCACAGGTCTTTCTCCTTGCTTGTTTTCTCTGTCTTCATAGTGTGCTGCTGCTCTTCTGTCTGCATTACCGCAGGTCTTTCAGAACCCCTCCCTCTGTCAGTTTTTTTCTTTTTCTCTGTAACCTCATAGAACATGCACTTTTGGAGCCACCATCTATTAACTTTCTCTCTCTCTCTCTCTCTCTCTCTCTCTCTCTCTCTCTTTCTTTCTTCAGTCCACAGGTGTCTCTACCTTTATCTGTTACCCTCTTTTTATTCTTTCAGGCTCTATATGGTATCTCTGTCCCATCTTTTTTCTTCTTTGTTGAGTTTGGTGGCAACAGCGCACAAGGTTTTCTGCTCTCTCACTAGTTCAGACATTGAGTCATATCGATGATTGGCATAGCTTGGAGCGGCTGTATTAGATGGAAAAACTGTCACCATCTATAGTATACCACACAACCCTGTATCTGGGGAGAAGAGGAACAATACAGCTGTAGCGATACAGAGATTTTCCTTCATCCTACTCTTAATTTTGATGGACTTGGGTAAGCCTTAGATTTTTCCACACGTGTAGGAAAGGAGCACAGCCCATGAAACTTCCTCCAGGGTGACACAAATAAACAGGGAAGGGGCCACAGTTGGCCTGTGGGGCTTTATGATATGCAGGCTGAGCTAGACCAAGTGACTGTCTGCATCTTATAGTAACTTGGCTATAATGAGGAGTGGTTGAGAGATCATTGTAGGGAGAAAGTAGTGTTGGGCAGGTGATTGACTGTGGATGCTCTTTGTGTGTGAACTGGACCTGTTTTGGACATATTACAGTTGTAAATAGTAAGTGTACCTGATGCTTTGCTTGCCTGCTAACAATGTAAAACATGAACCCTTAGCACACAGATCTTTTCCTAATCAGATCTGCATCCTGACATAACTTTTGGACCACACAGATCTAACCGGACTTTATGTCAAACTCATTATTAGGCATGTAGGTGTCTATTTGTTTTTATATTGTAAGATGGGGTTGCACAATTTTTGTTTGTCCTTGGTTGCCAAGATAAAAATTGTGGTTGCCAGGATGCCCTTCATCACCTTGTCACTGACATGATACTATGATTCTGTATAAGATGCAGGACAATTCTCTGTTCTCCTTCCTAGCTCCAACTTTAGCGCTAGAATGGGTACCGTATATTCCAGCGTATAAGACGACTTTTTAACCCTGGAAAATCTTCTCCAAAGTCGGGGGTCGTCTTATACGCCGGGTGTCGTCTTATTAGGGTTGCCATATTGCCCGGATAGCCGGGTTGTACCCGGATTCTAAGCATGCCACCCGGCGCCCGGCTAGCCCCTTAGGTGGCCCGGATTCTCAGCTTTCATTTAAAAAAAAAATTAAGTTTCTGGGTGGTGCGGTTCTCGAGATATATATAAAAACGTCAGGCACCCCCCCCGTTAAATTTTTTTTTAAACTACTGTATAGCTACTGTATAGCTTTAACCCCGCCCGTTCAGGATTTCAGCCAATCAGTGAAGTGTTTGTTCGGTGGCAGAGTCTGCAAAACTTCATTGCGAGGCCAGAAAATGGTGGTTTCCCCTCCGGTTTATCTGAAAATCTCATAAATTGGGTAGGTATATACATTTCAGTTTTTCCCCCTGTTGTGTGTAGGAGTCAGATCCTGGGCAGTGTTTTGAAAACCTTCCCAATAGTTGCTTTTGGGGGTAAAAACAGTGCTAATCCCATATGTCCAGAGTAAATCCTATTGAATTCAGTAGGAATTACTTTTGAGTAGACATGATTATGAATGTGCTGAAAATCAATGGGACTTTGGAGTGAATGTAAAAAAGAATCGTGTTTGTGTTCTCTTTCTGCCCCCCCCCCCAGTCCTATTTTAAAGCAAGTAGGCAGGGCTTACTTAGGTATTGCAGTTTTTATTCTGTAGGAAACTAATACTGATTTTTAAAAAACCAATACTGATTTTTCTGCAATGACCAATTGGTTTGACAATAAACTATTATATGGGCTGTATGTATTTACACATCTGCAGTGTGTGCGTGTGTGTATGGAGTCTTTCCAACACCCCTGTGAGGTAGGGTTGGAAACCAAGGCAGCTCACAACAAGAAATAAAGCCATTTAAAATCCAATAACCATAAAAACAAGTATAAACAGTTGCAAAACAGTGTAAAGTGGCATGATTCGGAATTTTGGGTTGTGTGAATGAAGTTGCTTATCACTTGAGGTTGCATTTCTGGCCCTGTTTGAGTAAGCCCCATTGAATACGCTGGGACTTGCTTCTGAATAAATAAATTTAGGATTGCACTATAAATATCTTTACAGTTTGTGTAAATAATAAATATATTTGATAGTTATGCTTATATAAATATTTCTTCATTTATCATATTTTTGGTTTTTGGTTAGGAATCCTGACTGGTTGTGAGATGCTTAGTTTTTTGCCTTATAGGAATCTTGTTGTGGTTGGTATGGTATTACATTTAGGAAAGTGTTACTGCCTTCTGTATTTTTTTTTCCTATTTGCATTTCACTTATCTTTAACCTCACTCCGTTACAGCCATAGAAGCAACAGCAGCATATGCAAGATAATTAACTCCCGTTAGTGATAAGAACAAGAATTTATAATTATTATTTCAATTAAAACAAGAGGCTTATCAATACTTTGAAGAGGACCAGATATTTATTTTCTTTCTGAGCCCAGGACTGGGTCTTTCATGATGCCTGGTGTGTGTGTGTGTGGGGGGGGGAGCAGGAGAGTAGTCGATAAGACAGACATCCTGGCATTGATAATCGAATTAGCAAGGTATGTGTGGGGTTGTTGTACACTTCCAGGCTCAGTTTCATTTTGAGTATGGAGGTGGAACCTGTGTAGATGTGGTTATTAAAGGGAGAAGAAATTTTGAGTTAAGCAAAGCTCTGCTTTTATAAAACCTAAGAAACATACAGTACTTTGAATGTCTGAGTGCCTGCACCAGTGGAATACTGGAGGAACTTGTAAAACTTGCTGCAACAGTATTTAGAACTGAGCATGTGGTGTGAAAGACTCCTTTTCCTAACATTTTGGCTTGTTTTTCTCTGATTGTGTATTTTTATTGTTTTTACTATATTTGTAAGCTGTGCTGAGCTCTGTTTTTAACAGCAAAAGGGCAGGATATAAATTCTCTTAATCAATCAATAAATACTCCATAGTGTTGGAAACTAGGCATTTAAGGCTGAAAATGTTGCTTAAAAAAAAAAAAATTCTCACATCTTTCCCCAGTTTTTGGTGGTAATTCCTAGGCACAAAAACAAAACAACTGGACAACCCAAATATTAATATTTATAAGTTTATAAGTGACAGTTTTCCTGCTAAGTACCTGCATGTCATAAGCAGGGGTAGTCTTATACGGCGAGTATATCCCAAACTCTATATTTTAACTGGAAAAGTTGGGGGTCGTCTTATACGCCCAGTCGTCTTATACGCCGGAATATACGGTACTGGGGACTTGTTGATTTCATTGCTTTGTGTTGGAAAGGGTAAGAGGTGGTGGTTATTGGTTTGGCTGCTGTTAGTCAGTGGATCTAATCAAGATTCATGCACACCATGCCAAATTCTGGCTCACGTCACTGGATCCTTTCAACCCTGATTCAGTTTATTCAGTGGAATAGGGAGCAAAGCACAACCAGAGGAAAAACCACAAACTCAAAACTGTCATTCACTACAAACCAATACTAAAAGGAAGACTCATACCATCTCTATTTCTCACACACAAATGCAAAACAAAACAGAAACAACAACCTCAGGGAGAAGCTTCTCAAATTTCTCTGAGGATAGCACTTATTCATTCAGCCAAGGGTTTTATGGCTTAAACTTAAACAAAGAAATTGCTCCATCTTTCACTGTTTTGCTATGTGGAATGTTTATACTCTCTTGTGCTAGATACAGGAGCCCAGTACTCACTCTTCCACCACATTTCTACCAGCTTCTAATTGGAGGGTTGCACACTCCTCTCCCTGCCCTAACAGAGTAAAGCCCTTACTAGTCAAGGTATGTCCATCCCAGGTCCCCATTCCAAGGGTACTTTACCTATGTGAATCAAGATATGTCCTTCTCTTGATTCAGATAATAGGCTGTCCCTTATTGTGAGTGAGGTAAAATTTACCTCTCCCACCTTGGTGGTATCTGACCTAGGGCTCTGGCAAGCGAATATCCTTCCCCCAAGCATGCTTTATCATGATCAAAGTACTCAGTAGCATAAATCATCAATCCAGTCCAATTAGAATGGGGCCATGATCAGATCTTAAATCCACAGATTCACTCCACTCATTCCGCAAATTCTCAAAGTATTCTCTCAGACTGTTATCAGCAATTCTCTTTTGCTTTTTCATGAAACTCTCATTATGTCAACAAAACCAAAGAAGGGGAAAAACCTCGTATTCTTAAGCCGCTCAGCTCTCAATATCTCTAAATGCAAAAGTACTTCCCCACTAGGGAGATGGTGGGCTCTGCAACACTGGAGGCATTCAAGAGGCAGCTGGACAGTCACCTGTCGAGAATGCTTTAACTTGGATTCCTGCATTGAGCAGGAGGTTGGACTCAATGGCCTTATAGGCCCCTTTCAACTATTCTATGATTCTAGTCAGTCTCTATCACAAATTCTGAGCTTGGTCAGTGTTCCAGTTCCAATTTCCAACTGGGTCTCTCCCCCCTTGGTTTCTAACTAGATTTCCCTTTCCAACTGGGTCCTGAGTTTCAGCACCAAATGTTAATTAGTGTAACGCTGAGTAGCTCTGCCCATGCAATGACCTAAGCTATTGCTGAGTCTTTTGTTGATCACACCATAAGTAGTGCTCCTTGCAGAAAATAACCAACTTTGACATTGCTTCATAAAATGAATAGTTCTATAAGTAACGGTCACTAACTTCTATCATATTTTCTGTGCAAGACTCTTTTTCTAAGGATTTTCAGTTTACCTTTAGGGAAATGGAGGTCATCTGATTAAAAACCCATCTAGAGTACTAGGTATATTTTTATTTTATAATGTATATGCTACTCTTCAATATAAACATTTTCACGTGACTTATAATATAAAATATAACCTATACAATCATAAAATAAAATGTATAACAATAAATATTAGATAAAAATCAAAATCTGGTAAAAAGTCTGTCAAACAGATAAAAAGATATCCAGTTATTACTAGAAGAACATCGGGAAGGCACTAGGTTAGACTCTTTGCGGGGAGGAAATTCCATAACCAAGTAGAATTATTTTCACACACTTCATAAAGTAATTCAGGTTCCTTCCTTATATTTTGGTACATCACAGATAGTGTATGTTCAAAGAGCATTTTTACATTCATGTTGGAGATCTCTGCTAGTACAGGTAATGTAAATCTGTTTCATACCTTGTATGGAAAAACAAATTAAACATGCATAGTTAATAAATTTAGGACTTGCCTGACTCTCTATCGTTATCTGTGTTTGGGGCTTATACCATATTTCCCTTTTCCTTTTCAGTCTTATCCAGAAGGGCATTTTATTTAAGTTTTCTGATCAATCATCTTATTATTCTTTTAAAGAGCTTCCTCAGCGTAAATGAGACATTTATGGTTGTCTATTTCACAGTTCACATTTAATTGCAGAGGTTTGTAGGGTGAAGCTGAAAGGGTGGTGAGAAATTCTGAAAGTTTGATTGCAAATTGGAGACCTGTTTTTAACCCACTTACAAATTAATAGTGATCCAACAGCAATCCAGTTTGGACTTTGTACTATTGCTTAGGTTCTAGTTCACATGGTCTGTTATATTTTAAGTAGAAAAATAGGTCAATAGTATTTGAGGGAGAAGACGACTGATTTATCCTTCAACGGTTGAGCTCTACAAGGGACTGTTTATCATATGCCTCTTATGGATTCATTAAGGCAATCCGCATAACATACTCTGACCTTTGATAGATTGCTTAATCTCTGCTTTAGCTTCTTTGATCAACATGCAAGGATGACAAGGCAATTTCCAACCTCATGTCAGTGATAAAGGTAAATTATTAATTATAAAAGGCATTGATAACTAAGTAGTTATAGGAGAATCTCTCTTTTACCACAGCCCTTTTAGAGGAAAGAAAAGTTCCTGTTGTAATATTTTTTTAAAAGACACTCTCTCTTTGTGGAAACAAATCACTCACATCTACTTCTTTCTGCAAAAATAATTATGTCTTTTTAAATGTTGGAATGAGTAGAAGTTGAGCTAAGAGCTCATTATTTTTCCTCCTCCTTGTGTTATAATATGAACAAAATTGGCTGACTTCTTTAAGATTAAAAAGAATATCCTGTTTTAACATTTCCATCCTAATGATGATCTTCATTTAATTTACTTTGTTTTTTGTTCATGCTTTTGTTTTCCATTCTTGCTGCTAACACTTCTAGACAGGTACCTAATGTAATTATTGACTTTAAGCAGTTACCTAACATGTTGGTGATTAATGTCAAGGCTTGCATATAAAAATCAATTTTAACAAAACTGGCTAAGGAACACAACTCATTAAAAGGTCTCCTGAACAGGTTAAAGTAGAAATCAAATTTGAAACATTCCCATCCAAAGCCAGTGATTTTCATACACCAGTCCTTTACAGCGATTGGGCTTAGACTTAATCTTTCAAAGTTAAACCAAGACAATCATTGTATTTGCTTACATTCATTTGTTCTTCCTGGAAGGATTCATAACTGGGCTCCTCATGGGAGGAAGGGTGGCATGTAAATCGAATGAATGAATGAAGCCATGATTTTCAAGAGTTAAATATAAATATATTTTGCAGTCGAGGGGCGAAATAAGACACAGAGACATCAGCTTGGGTTGAACAAGGGCCACTTTATTAAATTACAGCAAACCAAACCCAATTTAAAGTGACCTGCAGAGGGAAACCTAGGTGCGGGAACTGTCTATAAGCAAGTAGCTTGCCACACAGCTCTGGGCGACCAGCCCCTGCTGGGGCAAGGGCAAGCCCATCTGCTTACCCTTTACCCCGGCCACACCTTGTAGGTGAGTAGGGGGGCCTTCCCACATCATCCCCACCCGGGGCCGTATAACCCCTGGGTAGATGAGGATAAGTTGGCCCCAGAAGCAGCCCATATCCTGCCCTCGAGCCGTAAAGCCCTGACAGACAGGCCTCCGGAACCGCCAATCACCTCCAAAGGTGCCTAAGGGGGCCACCTAGCTGTCCTTACCTCTTTCCCTTCCCGCACTTTCCCGCCACAAAAGGGGGACAAATCTCTATTTAGTCCCCCTTTACCCCACTGCTGAGAAGCACCTCTCGCAGACACCTCTGCAGGTCTCCCAAATATGTCGTTACCTGCATCTGACAGGTGAACGCCATCGGCCCTGTATCGTTCACCCTTCTAATGCTGAATGGGGATGCGGAATGGCTAACCCCCCTTGCCCCAAGAAGAGCCAACCGAATCTGCTGGTTAGCCTTCGTTCGCCAAACCCTGCGTAGGAGCATGCCCATAAGTAACTGAAGCCGTCATAGCCTCTCCGCTGCATGTCACACATGCTCTCCAACTGAGGGCCTTGCCCTGAGTAACTGAGGCCGCCGTAGCCTCTCCGCTGCATGTCACACATGCTCACCAACTGAGGGCCTTGCCCTGAGTAACTAAGGCCGTCGTAGCCTTTCCGCTGCATGTCACACATGCTTGCCAACTGAGGGCCTTGCCCAGCGCAACCGAGGCCGTCGTAGCCTCTCCGCTGCATGTCACACATGCTTGCCAACTGAGGGACTTGGCTTTAAGTAACTGAGGCCGTCGTAGCCTCTCCGTTGCATGTCACACATGCTTGCCCACTGAGGGACTTGGCTTTAAGTAACTGAGGCCGTCGCAGCCTCTCCGCTGCACGTCACACATGCCAGCCACTGAGGGCCTTGCCCTTAAATAACAGAGGCTGTCGTAGCCTCTCAAACTGCATGTCGTCACCTGCCAGCGATCTGTGGGTCTTGCCTCAAGCAACTGAGGTCATTGCCACCCGGGGGAAGGACCACCACTTGTGAAACCGTCTGTACTGAATTATGCTGGAACAAAGTGGGTAGGAGCCTATCCAAACGCATTCCTTTCCGGCCACGCCGCTGTATTGCCGCCCATCGACTGAGGCCCAACTATGAGCCCATGCTTGATTTCAAGGCCCTCCTGGCTGCCTAGAAGACTATGCTGAGGCCGCCTATTAGGATGAGCGTCTGCTCCTTCCCCGTCCAGCAGCCTGTCAAGATAATTATAACTTGCTAGGCTTCCGAATTCCCAGGCCCTCTAAAAGGGGGGAATATAGCCCTTATAAACCTGAGGACGAGCGTCCAACAGCCTGGAAAGTCTGGCTTCATAGCCGGAGGAGCATACTGTATTCCCACTGGCTCACCATATCCAATAAAATGTCCAGTGAGAAAGGGTGACGGGGATAGGGAAAAAACCACCAGCCTAGCTATGAGGGAAAGTCCCGCCAGCTTACCTTGAAGTGCTTGGACTAACAGGCCCCTACTCCTGCCATAGCCCGTGCCGGCCCAGAATTCCTGAATTGCCCTACCTGCTCTGTGGTAGCTGGCGAGCGTACTGGGGGCAATGGAATCTACGGGAAGTCCAGCGCGCATTTCACAAGAATCAGCCCCTACAGCCCTTTCAGCATTCCGAGAGCTGGTGATCACAGTAGAACAATGGATAGGCTTATGGCCATCTCAGACTGGGGTAGATCATCCCTATTCCCAGCTGTCAAGGGAATCCCCAGGTACATAGCCATACTATGAGCTGTGACCTCAGGTGCTAACATGCATCCCAAAATCTGCCATACCCCTGAACAGCGAATCACACAGATAGTGCCCCACTACTTCTGGGCCCACATGTCTCCTGATTGTTCCCTCCCAGAAGAATCTGCAGCACGCCATGTAAGAAATATAGCAGTCCATAGGCAATGTTCGGCCGCATAAATGCATAAGGCACCTCTGTCACATGCGTGCACCATGTTAAATGAAGTGTAGCGCATGGTACCTAGACTATCAGGTATGAACCACTTACCGCCGAACCCCTTCAATAAGACTGGTGGTGAATCAGGTGTAATTTGCATCTTTACCCTCTGTCCCTGGCAAATTACTGCCATAACGAAAACAGATCAAAGATTGTAGGCCATGAAGGCCAGCCTGGAGTTGGAGTTGGAGTATGGGACTAGGAAATCAAAAGGAAAACACCATAACAGACAAACCTTCCCTTAAACCGGGTAGCCAGCAAGCAAAGTTCGTAGTACCTAGAGTCTAACTGGGGAGGGACCCATGTCCTTGAGCAGCTTATGCTGGGGGCTTCTACTTACCCCTTTGAAGGGCTCTTGCCTCCTATCTCACTGTTGCATATATCCTTCTGCAAAAGGGAAGGAAATCATTTATGAGTAAGTACACTTTACCAACTACTAGTTCCTTGCAGCTAACCCAGTTCCCTTAAAGCAGAGACTTCAGGTAATTGTTATCAAAAATCCCAACAAAGAAAGGTTTTGTTATTGTTGTAAAGTCATCAGGAAAGGGTGAAGAGTCTGCCTGGATCTTAAAATGCAGCCTATGTGTTAAAAACAGAGTCTAAACTTGCATCAAGGCAGCCCTTGTTTCAGTAAAGTCCAAGATCTTGGAAATGAGGATAAGATCCTGATAAGTGATCTGTCTTTCCTCTTTATTGCTATCCACCCATTCAACCACACTATCATCTGCAAGACCTGCAATTCCCTGCAGAAGTTTGCATGTCCTTCTGTAAATATAACAAATGCCATATGCCTTGTTTTTGATATGAGACCAAATTCAAATAAATGCAACTTCTCAGAGTTAACAAGGAATGTGTAACTGACACTTGGAAAAGGATTACTGTCACCTAAGTAGTGGTTGTGATTTATACATTTTCCAGCAAACCCTGTCATCTGTGCACACCATTAGTATCCAAATATGAAAGGCCCAAAGGCTCACCTGGCCCCTCAAAGGCCACTTGTAATATAATAATAGAATTAACTACCTCAACCTACTATATTCCTGGGCCTAGCAGGAAGTCAGAAGCCTAACCAAAGAGCTCCACCCACCCCCCAAGCAACCACGATGTAATAAAATTAATAGAATAAAGTACCTTGAACCTAATATAGGCCCGAGTCAAGGAAAGGCCGCAAGCCTAACCAAAGAACCCTTCACAACAGCCAAGAGAGGCTGCCAAGGCCTCACCCACCTCCTTCACTGTCTTGCACCCCCTACCTAGGCTGAACTCACACCCAGCCTTGGCAACCAAAAGGGAGGTAAATAGGGCCTGTTGAGACTCGAAAGGCTTGTGCAGCCTCCTCTCCCGTAATTAGTTCTGAGCCTGCAGCCCATGGCTGTTGGGGAGATTTCAACCCCAATCTCCCGAATCGCAGTCCAAACACCTCCACCACTATCAAAACCTCTCCCATGCGTATGGGGTGGTGGTGGTTTAAAATTGCCCAAAGACCTGCATTTTATGAGGGGACCTTTTATTTTATTTTATTCATTTATTTATTTAATTACGCTTTTAAACCGCCCTATAGCAACAAGCTCTCAGGGCGGTGTACAGCAAAATAAAACGACATTTAAAAACAAACAAGTGTGGATTAAAACATACAATATAAAACATATTTAAAAACAAAATTAAAATACGAATAAAATAAAAATACAGTTACAGTTAAGTTTAAAATAAAATTAAATTTAAGTTTAAAATGCCTGGGCGAAGAGGTAGGTTTTTACCTGGCGCCGAAAAGATAACAAAGAAGGCGCCAGGCGTATCTCATCTGGGAGGGCATTCCATAATTCGGGGGCCACCACTGAAAAGGCCCTAGATCTAATTGTTGTTCTCCGGGCCTCCCTATGGTTTGGGACCCGAAGAAGGGCCTTAGATGTCGAGCGCAGTGAACGGGTAGGTATATAGCGAGAGAGGCGTTCCATCAGATATTGCGGTCCGATGCCGTTAAGGGCTTTATAGGTAAGAACCAACACTTTGAATCTGGCCCGGAAACATATAGGTAGCCAGTGCAGTTGGGCCAGAATAGGTGTTATATGGTCGAATTTCTTCGTCCCAGTAAGAACTCTGGCCGCAGCATTCTGCACTAGCTGAAGTTTCCGAATCGTCTTCAAAGGTAACCCTACGTAGAGTGCATTACAGTAATCCAATCTAGAGGTTACCAGAGCGTGAATAACTGAGGTGAGGTTCTCCCTGTCCAGATAGGGTCGTAGTTGGGCTACCAGCCGAAGCTGGTAGAACGCATTCCATGCCACCGAGGCTACCTGAGCCTCAAGTGACAGGAGCGGATCTAATAAGACCCCCAAACTACGGACCTCTTTTCACACACACCTCTTTTCCTTGCTTGGTTGGCATGACTACTTAAATCCTCCCTGGCCTATAATATGAATTTGAGACCAATTATAATAATAATAATTATTATTGTAAGCCACCAACTGCAGAAACACCAGCACGAATACCAGTATTGTAAGCTGCTAACTGTAGTAAGTCACTGTCTGCAAGGTCTGATCCTTTTATTCAAAACCCTGCAGCTCTTTTGCTCTAATTTATTTTAATTACTGATTTATTCCAATTACTTTATATTATATCGCTGCTCTTATACAATATTAAATGTGTGTGTGATCTTGTTTAACTGGCTAGCAATAGCCCTAAGGCGGCGTTGCTGGAGGACACTGAGTGCCCACCCCCCCCAACCAAGGGGGAGGGGGTTTCCACACCATTCGGCCCAGCAAGCCCTTAATAAAAGACCCGCTCCAGCCGCCGCCACTCCTCCAGGCTCATGACCGCCTGCCTCCTCAAACTACCTCCACCAAGGAAAATAACTGAGGCCTAATCAGCCCACTAACATGGCCTAACTGGCCTGTAAATGCAGCCTGTGCCGCTGCAAACAAGCGCCTCCGAAATGGCACCAACCACGCGGCCGAGCCAGAATGGCTGCTGCCGCTCTTCTCTTTGCTCTGCTTTGGCCCTTGTTGTCCTTCAACGTCACGCTGGCAAAGAGGAAGGTAGGAGGGGCGGCTGGACTTAAATAAGCCCCAAAGCCCCGCCCCTCCACACTGCACGTCGCAGGCACACAATAGGTGCGACGCGCGACGTTGCCCCAAACAAAGATGGAGGCGGCAGCTTTGCCCCCATCTGCAACCTTGCCCCACTCGTCAGCTGCGCGGCAAGCGGGGCATCATTTGCCACTCTGTGCATCTTTAGAAGGAAAGGTGGGATATAAATGTTATTTATTTATTACCTGTCCTTCATCATAAGATCCTCGGAGAGGTTGCAACAATTTGATATACAACATTACAAACAGTTTTAATCAACTTACAATCACAAAAATAAGGTGGGTCCTAAAAATATACATCTCAGGTATCAAAGGCAAGGGTAAAGAGGTGTATCTTCAGCATTCACTGAAAACTAATAATCATAATTTATTTTTTATTGTTGTCGTCTAGATACTTTCCTCAGATCTGCTAACTTATTATAGTGAATATGTAGGAAGGGATCTCTGTGCACAGAGCAAATAACAAATCTCTAGATGTGGGTTAATGAATCTTTTGCATGTGTAAATGAGACAAGCAGCTTGGAACCAAACAAAGCCACCAAGAAACAAAACGAAGATAGCAAACTCAGGGAAACCATGTGGTTTGTGAAAGTATAACAGTAAAAATGGCAGTTCCCACCCCTGCCTGATGAATATTGGGCATGCTCAGTAACCTCAGAATGTTGAGTGTCCATTTTCCCCATCTGTTTCCATTTTCTTTTTCCCCTTCAGTTTTCTTCCCTCCTGCTTTTTTTCCCAGGCCTTCACA
Source organism: Rhineura floridana (assembly GCF_030035675.1). NCBI lineage: Eukaryota > Metazoa > Chordata > Lepidosauria > Squamata > Rhineuridae > Rhineura > Rhineura floridana. Next base: position 75,589,301 of record NC_084486.1, on the reverse strand, counting down.
TTCCTATGGGTGGCTTGTGCGCCATTATCTTTGTCTCAGTCCCCATATCTGTTGGCGCGTGCGTGTTGGTACAGTCCAGAGAAGCGACTCTGGAGCTGTGCAGAACCAGAAATAATTCAGGCCAAGCAAAGTTCTTTGTAAGAGTCTTTTACTGACAATAAGTTTCAAATGCAGTCCTCTCTCCATACAACCTTCCCCCACACTAGAGCTTCTGCGAGAGCTGCTCTTATCAGAGCCGTTGCCCTTGCCAACCATCTGCTGGCCTTGAGGAACCTGGCAACCCCTCTTGCTCTGTTTAACCCGTTTATTGCAGGTTTCATTCTCCTCCGAAAAAACCTCTGTCTGTGAGTCACATAGATTGCACTACTGGCCAACAGCCCCCACCTGGGACTCACAGATCACAAAACTACATTTATCTTATTTTCAGTTATACGATACAATTTCAATATACATATATATATACACATCATTTTGTTTCTCATTACAGTCTCTATTTCCAGTTCAGTTTTGTTTCTTTATTCATACAAGTTATACAGCATTTTTGTTGATTTTATTTTTCTCAGATTCATTTATGTTTCGCACGTTGAGCATCTGTACTAGCGATTGGTATTTATCATCACTGAGTGGTTTCGTCATTATGTCTGCCAACATATGTTTTGTGTCACAATATTGTAGCTTGATGACTCCCTGATGTATGCAATCACGAATATGGAAATATCTAACACTGATATGCTTAGTTCTTTTTGTATTAGCTTCCGATGTTGCTAACGCAATACATGTCTGGTTATCCTCGAATACTGTTATGGGCAATACAGTATTCACATGCACTTCCTGAGCAAATTGTGTAAACCACTGTATTTCGTTACAGGCAACAGACAAGCCCACATATTCAGCCTCAGCGCTGGATGTTGCTACAATAGCCTGCTTTCTCCTGCACCAATCCAGTACTGAACCGTGTAATCTAATTACAATGCCTGTTGTAGATTTTCGACTGGCTAGGTCTCCAGCATGATCTGCATCAACATAACAGTCCATGCCACCTTGTTTTTCTGTTGACAGTATTAAGCCCTTTGTTCTTGTACCTTTCAGGTATCTTAACACTCTTTTGACACCCAGCCAATCATGTTCTGATGGCTTTTCTACTTTCCTACACAATATGCCTACTGCATTGCATATGTCTGGTCTAGATACTTTTACAAGAAATTGTAGTTTCCCTATTACATGTCTGTAGAACTCTGGCTTGTCATATGCTATGTTGCATTCTTCTTGCTGGAATGATACTGTCATTGGTGTACTCACTGGATTGCATTCACTCATGCCACACGTCTCTAGCAGACGATCTATTTTCCCTGTCTGCTTTAACGCAAAACCACCATCTGCAGTGCATACAATTTCTGTTCCTAGATAGTGACTAACTGGCCCCAGGCGCTTTGTATCTACTTGTTGTTGTAAACTGTCAAAAAACTGTCTTCTGATTCTTCTGAGCAAATATATAAAATGTCATCAACATAAATAGCACAATATGTTTTCTTGCCATTTATGTTTTTCACATACGCACATGTATCAGCAACACATCTGGTAAAGCCCATGTCTTTTAACACTTCATCCAATAGCAGATTCCAGCATCGCGCACTTTGGTGCAAGCTATACAATGATTTATGTAATTTACAAACTAAACCCGGTGTTTCAATGAACCCTGCTGGCTGTTCCATGTAAATGTCTTCTGTTAACGCTCCATGAAGAAAAGCAGTGCTAATATCGTAGTGAAAAACCTGCATTTGATTCATTGCAGGAATTTTAAGTAACATCCTAATTGATTCAAACTTCACTACAGGCGTGAACACATTATCATAGTCAGTGCCATAAATCTGTGTGTAGCCTTTCGCCACTAAGCGAGCTCTGTATCTCGTAACTATACCTGCACTATTTGTCTTTCTCTTAAATATCCATCTACAACCCACAGCCTTTTTCCCCGCTGGTAGTGTACATAGTGACCAGGTTTTGTTTTTCGTTATGGCGTTCAGTTCTTCTTCCATTGCTGCCTTCCACTTTTCTTGCTCAGCCTGTGGTAACTGAGCAATATCAGCCAAATTAGAGGGATCCCTTTGTGTTCCCTGTGTATTAATTGAGGCTAAGACTTCTACATGGGACTGTTTTGCTACAGAACATTCCTTCACAGCAGGCTGTGCTTTATTTATTTCATGTACCTGCCTTATGTTTGCATCCTTTGTGGCGTGTATATGTGTATCAACATAAAACAGTGAATCCTGCATTTTCCCCTTCATGCATATCGCATTGCCTTTCTGCACAATGCATCTATTTCCTTCAAAATATACTTTACAACCTATTTGAGTCAGTTTTCTTATTGAAAGAATGTTACATTTTAAATCAGGAACCAAAAGTACATTTGTTAATATTGTTCTAGGATTACTCAACCTGATCGTCCCCTTCGCAATCGCGTCCCGTGACGATCCGTCAGCTAGATAAATCTTCTCTTGAACAGGCTTTGAAGTGTAAAACAAACTTGTGTCAGTGATTAGGCAGTTTGACGCCCCGCTATCTAGAAGCCATTTAGAGTTAAGTGTTTATTGTCTTCCTCAGTAATAAAGTTCACACTGGATTTCTGCCATCCATAGTCTCTGTTTCTTCTGTTCTTACTCAAACAATGTCTCTGTATATGTCCCCGGGACCCACAAAAATAACATGTTTTATTTTCTTGCCTGTTTCTAGGATAATTCTGTTGTGCTGCTTCAGCCTCTTTAGACTCAGTCCTTTTACTCTCCTGTCTTCTGTTCCATTCCTGTTGCAGTTTTTGCTCTACAAAGTCCAGAGTTAAAGTTCCGTCTGGCAACGTCTCCATACTAGTTACCAACGTGTCCCATTTTTGATCAAATGAAGATAACAGTATATAAACCATCTGAATGTCACTGTGATTCACTCCTCGATCTTGAAGATCTCCAAACAATCTACGAAATTCAGCAAGATGCTCACTCATAGTCACTTCATCTGTAAAACGCATCTGACAAAGTTTCCGCGCTAAACACAGCCGGCTCCCTGCTGTTTGCTGCACATGAGCGGCTCTTAGCTTTTCCCACATTGCATGTGCTGTCGGCTCATTCTTTACGTGTAGCAGTTGAGAATCAGACAGCCCTAGAGTAATAAATGCTTTCGTTTTCTCGTCTTTCTTCGTCCACGCTGCTGATGGAGCAGCCGGAGGGGGGTTTTCTATCACGTCATACAAATCTTCTTTGAACAGAACTGCTTTCATTCTCCACTTCCAACTGGAGTAATTAACTGCATTCAATCTCTCCATCGGCATCCCGGATGACAGGTTTATAGCCATGTTGTCCACTCTTTACTTGCCTCTCTCTTGCTGCTTCTTTCCTCTGCAACAACGGATCCAAACAGCACCAGAACCTCTTACTTCGGACTGTATTCTGGGCCCATAACCCCTGTTGGCGCGTGCGTGTTGGTACAGTCCAGAGAAGCGACTCTGGAGCTGTGCAGAACCAGAAATAATTCAGGCCAAGCAAAGTTCTTTGTAAGAGTCTTTTACTGACAATAAGTTTCAAACGCAGTCCTCTCTCCATACAACCTTCCCCCACACTAGAGCTTCTGCGAGAGCTGCTCTTATCAGAGCCGTTGCCCTTGCCAACCATCTGCTGGCCTTGAGGAACCTGGCAACCCCTCTTGCTCTGTTTAACCCATTTATTGCAGGTTTCATTCGCCTCCGAAAAAACCTCTGTGAGTCACATAGATTGCACTACTGGCCAACAATATCTGTGGATGATAACAGTATCTTACCTTGCAGGGTTATTGTAAGGATTACTGAGAAAGTCTGCATGAAGCACTTTGAGCTCTTGCTATTTAAAATTAAAAAATATAGAAGTCTTAACAATATTAATTTCATACTATCACTAATTATTATTATTCTATGCATGCATACTTCAGAGTAAGCTCCACTTAGCTTAATTTCTAGGTAACCAATGTAATCCAGTACTTGGATTCTAATAATAATTGTAATCTAGTCCTTGGATTCTTGCTAAGCTTTCTATGGGTCAGTGCAGGTGCCACAGGAATATTGTGCTGTCGCTCTGAAATATTTCACTTTAAATACAAGAGGCCAGGATGCTATATGCTTTGGTTAACATTGGCAACTCTTTGGTTTCCTGTTAAAGGGCATCTTATTGACATTCTGTATGGTTGCAGACAAGTAAAGAACATCAGTGTTGCAAGTCTAGAGTCATGTCTGTCTGCGTTTGTGTGTGTGTGTGCAAGCAAATATATTACATTTAATTAAAACACACTTGTTCTATCCTCACCTCAAAGTTGCCATAATTCAGAGAAAAGACTTCAGAGAAACTCCAGAGTGAATTGCTGAACTAGAATTTATCTGCAAATGTAATGCTATTTCATTGCGTTTCTGGGTTTCTTGCATTGTAGGTGTTAAATTAGTATAGTATAGCTTGAAGAGTATTATTACAGTGTCTGTTCTTACTGTGTATGCGTTTGAGCTTTGCATAGAAATGTCATAGATGCACTTCTTATCCTTGCATTTTATGGTCCTTTGGCTGCCCTTAAGCATCCCAGCCTAGATGTGTATCTGTGTAGATATCTGCCAGATATCTGCCAGAGAAGGCGTGACACATTTGATGAATCCCATGAAAGCTTGCACTACAATAAATCTGTCCTTAAGATACCACAAGATTCTTTGTAGGAGTAATTAACATTGTCTGTATATCCATAACTGTTTGAATTACGTTCAAGTAATCCTTAGTGAATAATTCAACTTATCTTTTCTCTCATTCTCCCTTCCTCTTCTTATTTTTAATTACTAGCTGGAACAAATGGAGCTTGAAGTTCGAGAAATCCCTCCACAGAGCCGAGGCATGTACAGCAGTAGAATGAGGAGCTACAAGCAAGAAATGGAAAAACTTGAAGCAGATTTTGTGAGTTAATTCATGATGGCATTTTGTGAGGGAAACCTTGTAGCACCTGCCACTGTGGTATAATTATTATCTTCAGTTAGCGTTCTTGTGCTCTAGTATGGAGGTGAGGGACCTTCTTTAGCCAGGGGGCTACATTCTCTTCTGGGCAGTCTTCCAGTCTGGGGTGGGTGGGGCCAGAGGCAAATGTGGGCTGAGCAACAGATGTGACTCTTAGCTTTGCACAATAGACTACACTCCACCTACGCAAATACCAGAGATTCTCATCTGTCCTCCATCAAAACAAGCAAGAGGCATTATCACAGTTGAAGAACCCATTCCACCCAGGCAAAAGCACATGAGAAGAAGGGCTAGTGAGTGGTCTGGCCTGGGCAAAGTCCTGGGAGCGAACTACAGACTTGGAGGATAGGGATCAGTAAGATTGCAGCAAACCTGTGCTAGTGCAAAAGCAAGTTTCAAAGCTGGCCTTACATGGCTCCTTTTTAATGTAATAGTTAGAAAATAATTTAGATAAGTTAATGGTCAGTATAGTTTTGGAGAAACTTTCTTGGCTATGTTGCTAGATAAGCCATCTGAATTACCATTTCTTTCATATTTTCCATATTTTCTATAGAAAAGCTGGAAGCTTCTTCAGGTTTTTTTGTATTGTAATTCAGTAGTTCTGCTTGACCAGTGTCTCTTGTATACCTGATTGCTATAAATTGTTACTCCATTGTTCCTTGCTGACTTTCAGTTAAGTACCCTGTTTCCCAAGCCCTGCCTAGAGGCCTTACCAGTTCTCTGTGTTAATCTGTTTCTCTCCTGTCTGCCATGAGTTTTCCTAGTCCTGTAAACCCTCCTACCTCTTGGCTGTGTCACTTACATAATAGTAAACATCTTGCATTGAATGTGCCCTAATGACATTGGGCAAATGTCTGGTCAGTGGCGCTTCCCTGCTACAGCGTCTCCCACTTCACACATTTATTGAGATGTGCCCAGCAGCTGCTGCTTGTGCTGTTCCAGACAGTTTTGGGTAGTATGCTCATGAAGATGCTGGTATAGCACTGAATCTGAGAGATGTCAGGTGATATTATCCAATTGTGCTCCATCCCATCAAACAAAATGACAATGTCTGGTGGATCTCCTGTTCGTATAATGTAAAACTTACTCGATATCTTAACCATGTATTTCTACCAAGCCATAATTATTTAACATGCTATGAAACCATTGACTTTAAATATTATCAAAAGGAACTGAAAATATTGCACTGAACCCTTTGCTCTGAAGCTTTACCCCAACCTGTCAGGTGCTTCTTTGCTTAAGCAACTGATGCAAGCTTTGAATGGTGCTAATAAGTACAAGTTCCTCAGAGAATAGTAATTCTCGTTATTCTCCAGGTCATGTAGTATTTTTAGGCTGTAGGCAAGCTACCTGTTTAGACAGTGGTGACCCTATAGTTTTAATTTGTATTACTTTTTAAATGGTCCTTTTTATTGTGCCAATATACATCCTGCCTATCAAATCTTTGAAATTCACTATAGTCGTTTTCCCCCTCTTTGTATGGATAATGTATTGAGAGCTGTTTTGCGCTTAATAAAATCCATCTTAAAAAAAAAACCGGAACAGGTTCAGAGGAGGGCAACAAGGATGATCAGGGGACTAGAAACCAAGCCCTATGAGGAGAGACTGAAAGAACTGGGCATGTTTAGCCTGGAGAAGAGAAGACTAAGGGGAGATACAGTAGCACTCTTCAAGTACATGAAATGTTGTCACGCAGAGGAGGGCTGGGATCTCTTCTCAATCATCCCAGAGTGCAGGACACGGAATAATGGGCTGAAGTTGCAGGAAGCCAGATTTTGACTGGACATCAGGAAAAACTTCCTGTTAGAGTCATATGACAGTGGAACCAATTACCTAGAGAGGTAGTGGGCTCTCCGACACTGGAGGCATTCAAGAGGCAGCTGGACAGCCATCTGTCGGGAATGCTTTGATTTGGATTCCTGCATTAAGCAGCGGGTTGGACTTGATGGCCTTATAGGCCCCTTCCAACTCTACTATTCTATGGTTCTATGATTCTACTTGTGTGTCAGCAGAACTGTCTAATACAGCCTTTCCCAACTGGTGTGCCTCCAGATGTTGTTGGACCACAACTCCCATCAGCCTCAGCCATTGGCAATGCTGGCTGAGGCTGATGGGAGTTGTGGTCCAACAACATCTGGAGGCACACCGGTTGGGAAAGGCTGGTCTAATAGCTAATTTTGTGAGAGAAAACCACTGCTTGCAGCTCCAAATGTTTTTCCAAAGTATGGCAGCTACTACGTAGGCCCCTTTCTAAGAATTTTCTGTTTTCTGTATGTATGGGAGATCTCCTAAGTGGTTTTAAAACATAAGCAAAGATCCGATACTAAAATAAAATTATACATTATAGAATAGGATCTATTACACTAGAGCTGCATTCATAAGAGCAACAGCCAACTGCATTAGTCTCCTTGACTGTAGTAATTCTAGACATGTGAAGACCTGGAACCCCCCCCCTTTTTTTTTTTTACTTTTTCAGGAAAAAAATCATTTCCACAAAAGTTTTCCCTATTTTTTCCAGGCCTTCACATCTCTGCTGTAATTCACTGTCTAAGTACCTCAGTCTTGTTTTTTTGAACCAGGCATGATAAACTGGTTTTGGCTTTGGGAGCTACATTCCCTCTTAGCCAATCCTCTGGGGGCCACATGCCAGTGGTGGGTAGGGCCAAAACAAGTGCTGCTCTTGCACTGTGAATGCACACCCTCTTCCCCCCAATTAGGCTTGGGGAGGGGAAAGCATGTTATCTTATTTCAGTGCTAATTGCTGGAGGAAGAGTGATCATCATGGAGACTGGAAATGTGGGTGGGCGACACCTTATGAGGCATGCAAAGTTTGTCTTGCCTCTGGAGGATCAATGGGTAGAAGGAGGCTCCCAGCCTCACCTGCTGTTCCTTGTTCCTTCCCGGAGTAGTGCAACAAACCACCATGATGATGAAGCAGCTTCTCACAAACAGCTGCCTACAGCTCCGCCGTTGCAGCTCCATTTCCCTTCTGCCTGTCAGAGTGTTGGGGAGCTTTTGGGGAAGAATCCAGACTTTGAATCATGCATACAGCACAGAGTGGGGAAACACCACAAAACCAATTGGGCACTATCCAATTCCCAGTAAGAAGGATTTGTTGTATGATATAGTAGAATTCATGGAGGAAGTAGAAATAGTCTATTTTGCCCAATGCGTTTAAGATAATGTCTTATCGACAAGCAGAATTTAGAGCATTCTTTGCGTATTACAATGCCATCATGAACAAGGAGACAGGAAACCTAAGCACGGCTGACAAAGAGTTCATTGTTGTGGCTGCTAGTGTCAAGTGTCTATACTGCATAATTGCACATGGTGCCTTACATTAAATATATTCCAAAAAACCAATACTGGCAGATCAGGTCATGGAAAACTGGAAATGGCTGACCTAAATGACTGGGAGCAGGCCATGACTGAGTTTGCGCTTGTCATCTGTCAATCAGATGCCATCACTGAAGAGCACTTTCAGAAGCTGGAGGTGCACGGATTTCACAGAGAAGATGCTTGGGACATAGGCGCCATTTCAGCCTTTTTTGCCATGTCAGATCACATAGCTCTCTTCACAGATGTACATCTGAATTCTACACCATGGGAAGAATGCCAAGAGAGAAAGAGAAGGCCAGATTCTCCTAATAAGGCTTGAGGGCACCAAAATCTTTGCAAGCTCCCAACACTGAGTCCAAGCTTGGCCATTACTTGGTGACAGGCACAAGGTCAAAATGGGCAGATATTGGATATAGTGAGAAATGAAATGTGCTTTAATTTTTTTATTGTATATTACTTTTGTGAGGTTTTCTAGTAGGGTGTTCTGAAGACATGGCAAAATTGGACATTTGCTGCTTAATTTCTTTTTATTATCAGTTATGTACTGTGACTTCTTAATAACTGCAGGATTAACACTTTCATCATACCTATTGTTTCTGTTAAACCCATTTGGCCAATCGTGTATCTTGTCCAGCAAATTTTTTTAATGACCAAAATTTGAAAAGAGTTTTTAATCAGACACTAGAAAAGATTGTGAGGAAGTTTTGCTGTTTCCTTTCCTCCACAAGTATAAAATTTCTGCTCTGTTGGTCTCCTTGTAAAATATTCTCAGGAACATTTCCATCTAAAGGATTTTATACAAATGTAGTGGAGACAACTATGAAGAAACTGTGTATTGCACTACACCATCAGATTAAAGATATAGCAGTGTGAATTGTCAATAAAATACATACAAGATGGTGTCATAATCTTGCCATTTGGCTTTTAGAAGATACATGCCACAAGTGTCCAAATGTCTACGACAAAATCTTGTGTGTTTTCCTGTGCCTGATTGTCGATCCTCTTAATAATTTATATACAGACCACAAGTGTCCAAATGTCTAGTTATAAACCAAGTTATTAAGCTGATTATTACTGTGTGTGTGTGGGGGGGAGTTTTTCCCCATTTCCAGTCCTGGACTTCCATCAACAGATTCACTGCTATATACCAATGTCTAGTTAGTGTGGCATCCCTCAGTTAACCCACAAACTGAAGCAGTGCAGATGGAGAGATCTCATATCCTATGTCTTCTTCTTCTTCTCCCCCCCCCCGCTCTTCCTCCCAGCAGGAGCCTAGGGCAACAAACAAAAGTACTAAAAACATTAAAACATCATAAAAACAAACTTTAAAACACATTAAAACAAAACATCTTCAAAAATGTTACTTAAAAAAAGTTATGAAAACATCTTCTAAGAATAAAAATTGAGAACATATTAAAAAGCAATTCCAACACAGATGCAGACTGGGATAGGTCTCAACTTAAAAGGCTTGTTGAAAGAGAAAAGTCTTCAATAGGTGCCAAAAAGATAACAGAGATGGCGCCTAATATTTAAGGGGAGGGAATTCCACAGGGTAGGTGCCACCACACCAACGGTACGTTTCCTATCTTGTGCAGAATGGACCTCCTGATAAGATGGTATCTGCAGGAGGCCCTCACAGCACAACTGCCAGGGGACTGAAAGACAGTCACCCAATGCTATTCTCTGAAAACAACTTTGGAGATAGGATCGGAACCACTGTAAAACAGTTGCTCCAATACCCATCTCACCAGTTTCGCCCAGAAGGATACCATGGTCCATGGTATCAAAAGCCGCTGAGAGATCAAGTAAGCAGAGTCACACTGCGCCTGTCCTTATTCTGATAAAGGTCATCCATCAGGGCGACCAAGGCTGTTTCAGTCCCGTAACTGGGCCTGAACCCAGACTGGGATGGGTCAAGATAATCTGTTTCATCCAAGAGTACCTGCAATTGCTGCGCCACAACCCTCTCAATCAGTTTTCCTAAGAAGGGGTATTTGCAACCAGTTAGTAATTGTCACAAACCAATGGGTCCAGGGTGGGCTTTATCAGGAGTGGTTGGATCACCCCCTCTTTTCAAGGCAGCTGGAACCACTTCCTCCTGCAATGATGCGTTGACCACACCTTGGATCCACTTGCTCAGACCCGCTCAGCAAGCTTTAATAAGCCAAGAAAGGCAAGGGTTGCGAGGACACATTGCTGGCCGCATCATCGCAAGCACCTTGTCTACGTCATCAGGCTGCATCAATTGAAACCGTTCCCAAGAAGTTGCAGCAGAAGTTGCACTGGACACGTCATTGGGGACTACAGTAGATGTGGATGGGGCATCAAGACTGCTATGGAGGCAAGCAACTTTACCCTCAAAGTGCCTTGCAAACAATTCACAGTGGGCCTCCGAAGGGTCTAAAACTCCGTTTCCTAGAGTTGATGTCAACAGACCCCTGACAATATGGAAAAGCTCCACTGGATGGCTACTTGAAGATGCGATGGAGGCAGAGAAATGGGCCTTCTTCGCTGCCCTCACTGCCACACAGTAGGCACAGTTACGATGTTTTACTCGTGCCTGATCAGCCTCACAGACGTCTCTTGCAACTTGCACTCTAGCCATCATCCAGCCTGTTTCATTGCCCTTAGCTCCCTGGTGTACCAAGGTAAAAAGCGGGCTCCACAATGCTGGAGAGGGTGCTCAGGGGCAATTGTGTCAAGAGCCCAACGCGCCTCACAGCGTGACAAGGGCTTCAGCAGGGTCACCTGCTCTATCTACTGGGAACTCCCCCAGGGCATTCAGGAATCCTGTGGATTCCATTAGCCTCTGGGGGCGGACCATCTTAATCTGCCCTCCCCCTCAGGGAAGGATTAGAGCCATAAGTCTAAACTTCACCAGGAAGTGATCTGACCATGACAATGGGGTGACATCCACCCCCCATTTCCAGACCACCCCTTTCTCCATCTGGAGCAAAAACCAAGTGGAGGGTGTGCCCTGTCCTATGTGTTGGGCCAGGAACAACTTGAGACAGCCCCATGATCATCATGCAGGCCATGAAGTCCCGAGCCAGAAAACTAGAGGCAGCCTCAGCATGGACGTTGAAATCACCCAGCACTATCGTTCTGGGCTCCTCCAACACCACAGCCTAGATGGCCTGCGCCAGCTGTCAGAAAAGCTGCAGGGTAGCAGGGTGGATGATACACCAGCAGCAACCTTAGTTTACTGTCTCCTCAGCCCGACACCAGGTCTAGGCCCTCACAGCAAGCTCCAAAACAGAGTGGTTTCCTGGTGACAGAGATGGAAGTTCTGTAGACCACAGCAACTCCTCCTCCCCCCCCCGTCCCTGCAGCCTGTGCTGGTGTTGCACCAAGTATCCAGGTGGGCAAAGTTGGGTCAGATCAAATCCTCCAAGCTCACCCACTCAGGTCTGGGTGATGCTTTTTGTGTTCAGTGGGATTCACTTCTGTACAATCATGCTTAGGATAGGTGAAACTGACCTGGGGAGGGACAGGAAGGGGGAAGGGGAGGAAGGGGAGGGGTAGGGTGGATGGGGGAGGAGGGAGGGAGGAGAGGAGATTGGGTGGGCAGACACTGGGCAAAGTTGGGTCAAATCAACTGCTCCCAGCTCACCCACCCAGGTCTCAGTAATGCACACCGAATCAGCACCTTCATCCACAATCAAATCATGGATGAGAGTTGTCTTATCATGTACCGATCTGGCTTTAAAAAACAACACGCACAGGCCAGTGGACACAGCAGATGAGCAACGAGGAACCTATTCATGAGAGGAGCGGCAGCAAGGAACAAGATGTAGATAGCCCCGCCCTCATCTTCTATGGTAATTCACCACCTCACCATGGCTATACTTCCCTCTACCCATGATCACTGAAATAGGGGTAGCATCACCCATGTTCCTCCTTACTAAGACTCCTCCTAAACACCTGATATGGACCTAACAAGAGCCCACCAACAAAACCTACCTGAGCCAATTATCCCAGTAGGTCTCTGTGAGAATTGGGAACAGTCATACCCGTTCAAACTTTTTCACACAGGGCCCATCTATTCCTGTCTCAGGAGGGAGGGCCAGCCTTCTGCCAGTTACAGACTCTCACTCTGAAGGCATCTGGCGACTTTCTCCTATCATTCAGTTCACTGCACAGACTCTCACCCTGTGCAGGAACTACACATGCACCACACACCCTCCCCACCACCAATCTCCTCTAGATTGGTTTAACAGAAAAATAATAAAGCAAATTAAAAAAAAGAAAAGGAACAGAAGTAGGGTAGTGCCCTAGTCCTCAGGACTCCCTCAGTGCTGCAGCTGTTCCCCTTCTGCTACTCATTCCATTTTGTATGAATAACAGAAGTGTATTTTGGTGCCAATACATTTCCCAACACTTAGATTGACAATGGTGATATTTTTCTTTGGCTTGGCTAGTACCTTGTTGTTGTATTCAGAACAGACAGTATTTACTTAGGATAAAGAGGTGTTAATTAGTATGTATAATGATTTGGTTTGCCTTTTCTTACAGAATGATAAGGTGCTGACACAAGCAAAATGGGACTTCAGAATAGCTGTATGTTACAATATAGCTTTAATTCAAACTACAGGTTCTCTCTTACTTGTTCTCAACATCTGGCCATGTTGTTAATGTGCCACCGTGATCATTCGGGGAAATCTCATTTGGGGTTGGCACCTTTCTAGAAATGTTGTTCAGGACAAGCAGCTCTATTAGTTTCTATTGCAGAATAAGGAACCCTTGAAGAAAGGATGTTGAAAGTTTCCCTCCTAAAAGGTTTAGATAACAAGTCTGTGTGGATGAGTAAAATAAGAGTTTGGAAGGGTTCCCTTTGACAATCATTATACATCTGTTGTAGTCGTTTCACTGATCCCGCAGAATAAGAAGCACAAAGCATACAAGCCAATACCCTTTATTTGGTCTTGTTGGTGTTTAAAAGATAGTATGTACTATTGGAAAAAGAAAATGAAAACACACAACTTCTTTTGTGTTTTCTCCAGCTTATGGTATGTAGTCTGCTAAAATAAGGAAGTTGTAGCACACAATTAGCCCATAATTATAGAAAATCTTTAGTGCTGTTTCACTGATTACATTTTAGAAAGTCACGTGGAGCGTATTGTTAGTCAAATAATAATACTTTCCATTTTGAAGACTAGGAAAAATACAAATGTTTGTTTTATATTGTAGCTTATTGAGTCTTAGGCAGTTAGCTCTATGTCCTGGCTGATGAGGAGTTGCAATTTGCTATTATTTCACATAAATTCTTCCAAGTATAGTTTTAAATATTCACAGACAGAAATCACGTAGTTAATAATAGTTTTTGCTAACATGCCTGCTTCTGAGAAATGAAGCATTTCTAATTTCAGTATTGCATGCACATGCACGCACGCACACATACTCCCATCATATTTCTGTGAAGAAAACAGCTCTTCTGTCATTTAAAAACCAATGTATTTTTCACATTATAACACCTTTGTATGGATGGAACTGGATATAACTTTATTGCAGTAATATATGTGTTAATGGAAACAATAGATGAGAAAGTTTTGTCTTCTGAGGACACTGCCTAGTAAAAATATCAGGTTCCAATTAATACAGGGGATATAGTCTGATGCTTTAACAGAAGGGTAGGAGATACTCTACATACAGCTAGGGATAACTGAGGAAATAGCTTTCTGTGAATTCTGATACAAATCGACCTGATCTGTACTTCCTGGACTAATATGAAAATTGGAACATAATTTCCCTTTGGATTCCATTCTAATCTTCCATTCTAAGCTTCGGCTATGGGGCGGTATACAAGTGCAATAAATAAATAAATAAATAAATAATCTGAATGTTGCAATATGGCTTTAAAATGTATTAAAATATTATTTAAATATGAATTTGCATGCAGATTTTTTTATAAATTGCAGATTAATGTGGAAATGGGATGGAATGGATTTATGAATGAACACAAGTGAAACTGACATGAACCAAGAATAGACTATGTCCATCCCTCCCCAAAACATATCTCAGTGGTAGAGTATCTACTTTGCACGCAGAAGGTTCTAGGTTCAATCCCCTGCATCTCTAGGTAGGGCAACAAATGTGCTCCGCTGAAATGCTGAAGGCATAGTGAGCTAGAAATGACCTGACTTAGTAGTTTCTTATGTTCCTTTTTGAGAAAAAAATAACAATCCTTATTGAGACATTTGGCTTTATTGCGAAAAGCAATTTTACAGTTGCTGTCTGCATGTGTATCTCTCTTTCCTGTGGAGGCTATTTGACTGCAGAGTCTCTAGGTCAGCCTTTCCCAACTAGTGGGCCACCAGATGTTGTTGGACCACAATTCCCATCTTTCCTGATCATTGGCAATGCTGGCTGAGGCTGATGAGAGTTGTGGTGCAACAACATCTGGTTGCCCACTAGTTGGGAAGGCTGCTCTAGGTGAAGTTGGATCCCAAGGGACTGTTCTTTTATGTATGCCCACCCATGTATCTGGAAATTTTCTCCTTCCCTTTTCCAATTCCAGAAGAAAAGAATTGTTCCAGTAGACAGAGATTGAGAATCTGTGGCTCTCCAGGTGTTGGCTGCAGCTCCCATCAGTGCCAGCCAGCATGGCCAACGGTCAGGGATGATAACTGCAGTCCAACAAATACCTGGAGGGAACTGGGTTCCCCAGCCCTGCTATAAGGAAGTGGTTCCTTTTCCTCTAGTGTAAGGGCCTTTCAAAATACCCAAACACCTCCTTTTTCGCACCCCTTCCCAACCTACCTATTTCTTTTCAGATTATATTTGCAATATACAAATATGGAATGTAATTTTACAGTATGTTTGTAGAATGTGTGTGTATGTTTGTACAGTATATATGGCACATACTCAGCATCAGCAGTTCTATCTGCCATTGTTATGTAATATAAATCAGTAGTAACCTTATTGCAGGGATATAAGAGTTTGCAACTTAAAAAGGCTTTGTTTGTCCACAAAGTGTACTGTAGCTCTGGAAAGTACAAGCTGCAGCCTGCAAATAAATAACCTTTAGGGAAAGAATTCAAAATGTCCACAGAATGTTGAGTCACTGCTCTTTGAAATCTTGTAAGCTACTTGGAAACTCCTGCATTTGAATGCTGCAGCAGTAGAATGGACCATTGGTCTCACCTGAAGGGTGATTTTCATATGAGGACGGAACCGCCGCCGCGGTCCCCCAGCAAAAGTTAAGGGACTGAGGGGAAAATAGACAAAAAAGAGGATTCCCCTTAATGCAAAGATAAACAAATACAGTCAGTCCCACAGACTCAAAGGTAAAAGACAGGGGAAAGGGAATAACATGGGAAAAACACACAAAACCTCCACCTCCTGTTACACAAATAGACAAAGAACTTATCTAGACGCTATCTTTATCGAACTTGCACGGACGAAGGCAAGAATGAACTGGAGAGTGGGAGGGGCCTGATGCCCCTAGTCTTGACTTCAAAAAACATTCTTGCCTTCGAACGATAGGTGGAGCTATTACCCGCATTGATGGCCGGCCTCATATGGAAAATGCTCAGCCTCTACATTTAAAACTGCTAAAACATTTTAAAAAACATTTAATGTTTAAATCATTAAAGGCATGGGTTGTGGAGGAGTAGAGTTGTGTTACTTGGTACTGGTAATGTCACAGGCACTATTCATTGTATATCTTTTACATGGTTACTTTCCACACTGCAGGGCCCCGGAACTGTTTTCAAGGTGGGGGGACTCAAGACTGGCAGAAAGGTCATGTCATGATGACCTACTTGCAGGTGCATTTTTACATTTGCTTATTTAATGGGTTAAGTAGACAATAAGTCTGTCATATTCTAGCACTGTCACAATCATAAATACACTTGAATAAAAAATAGAAAAACATTAGTAATTGCTCAAAGAAAACGTTACAGAATGGTTATGGATAATTTTGTAAGTTCCAACTAACCTGTTTGTGCTTCAGAGATGGAAAAGAAGGCGGCAAGGTCTTTTGTAGAACATTAGGAGCTTTCCATTTATTACTGGAACTTCACATAACATCCTTAAAATAAAGATGCATAAAGATCTTTAAATAAATTAATTAAAAGTACAATAAATTAAAATAAATAAATAAAAAGATCTTAAAATATGTAATAAGTAAATATTTTAAAATAAATAGTATAGTTTCTTATATTCTATTATTTATAACTTGGATATCATAACAGGCATGTATTATACTTAATAACAACAAACCTTAAAGATAAGTTCAAAAGGGGTGGCCATGTTAGTCTGAGATATGAAAACACAAACAAGGAATCTGTTGCATTTTAAATAAATTTGTGAGTCTTTAAGGTGCCATAGACGGCTTGTTTGTGTTTTAATAAACCATAAATATTACTCTGGCACACTTAAGCCAAAGGTGGCTTGGCGTTCAGCAGCTCTGGTGATAATGTTTCATAAACATTCCTAATATTTTCCAAAGGAATTTGGCCATTTTTTTGCTTGTGCACATGGAGGAGTAGATGTATAAGGCACTTGTGTGTCATGCCATTACACAGGTATGTCTTTACCCTCCTCACAGCACTGAAACAACGTTCTCCTGATGCTGCTAATGCAGGTATGGTGTGTAAGAGCTGTACCAGCATGACGACTTGGTCTAAGAGATTTCAGACTCTCTGAGGCTGTTGTCTCAATGGTTGCAAGATGTCTTCAATAGTCTTTACTTCAGCAGTTGGAATGACTGTTGGGAGGAGTAACAGCTGTGCCAGAAGCCTGTTCAAATCAAAGTCACAGCTGTGAACTCCAAGGGCCTCTCTGAGCTCTTCTGTGCTGCTGAAATGCCTTCCACATGCAGCAGTTACTAAAGCATTTTCCAGTTTCACTAGTTGGTCCATTCCAGGCTGGTTGAACCCACGTTTGATTTCACATGTTATGTGATCAATTACATCAAATAAATCCTTCTGGAGAGTTTTCTTTGCATCCAGGACCACCCGTGGTGTTAGTGTCTTTGTATGCTCAAAATGTGCTGGTGGTTTCCTACCTCTTGAAATTTCAGGCATCTTCAAGCCCAGTTTCCCAGCAGCAATTTTTATGTCTTGCCAAATTGCTTCAAATGCACTCTCTGATCTTAGGTTTGACAGGGTACAAATAAGCATTCCTGTTGCTTGCTTTACCCCTGCTGCATTGTATTTGGTGCTCTGTAGGGTTCTTGCAAGCTCTTTGCATGGCCCAAACACTGCTATGGATGTATTTTGCCCAATTGCTGTTCCAAATTTACCAACAGTTTTGTAGTAGCCTTTCATTGTTGCCCTTCTGTCATCTCGGAAGGACCCTGGATGTTCCAGGATTTCATGGAGTGTTGCTTGAATTCTTTCATAGTTCTCAAGGAACCTCTGTATGGACTTCACTCTGACAGCCCAATGTGTTGGACACAAAGGAAGGAGACTGTTTGGTTTATATATCCCTTCAGAATTTTCTATGGCTTCAGGAAGAACAATGTTGGAATATGTGCTCTTCCGATTTACTGAGATCTAGATCATGTTTGTTACATCCTTAACAATACTTAGTGCATCACCAACCATGCCACAGCTGCGACAAACCTCTTGCAGAGCCAAATCTAGTGAGTGGTTGCCACAGTGTATTATATAGCCACGAGAGTGGTTGTATACTATAGCCAGCGTGGATTTTTCACATTCCGCAATGTTAAATTGAAAATACCCCCATGCCATTCTGATGCTTCCCATAAGCTCATTTCAAAACAAAACCTTAAAAAACTTATAGTCCTGAACTCAGAAATGCTTGCTTAACAACCCTCTCAATTTTCATGGTGATACACAAAACAGTCAGAAAGAACAGAGAGTTCACACTCTAAAAAGAGAGAGAAAAACCCCAGAAACCCTTGTGGACTTTTTTTCTCAGAGTTCTCATAATCTGTTGAAATTCACTAAAAATCAGCCATGTTCACAGAGTACCTGTAATACTGACCTTGCTCCATACTCTGACCTTCATCTTCTGCAGTTTAAAAGTTTAAAAATGCCTGGCTGATTTTTAATTAATTTAAGAAATTTTAGCTGGAACCCTATGACAACACAGGGCATGCTCAGTAAGAACCAACTGTCAGTGTTCTAAAAGCCTCACAGCTGCTTGTCTTGGCTAATCGGGGCCACACCCACACCAGACTTTGATTTCATGTGAGACAGTCATGGTTTCCCTCAGAGAAACCTGGGAAATGTAGTTTGTGAAGGGTGCTGAGAAGAGACTTCTATTCCATTGACACAGCTCCAGTAGCCAGACTGGTTTAACAGTCAGCCACTCCGATTGAAGGTATGTGAGAGGGACAGGGCGTCTCCTAGCAACTCTCAGCACCCTTCACTAACTACACTTCCCAGGATTCTTGAGAGAAGCCATGACTCCAAAGTGAAATAAATGCCTGGTGTGGATGTGGCCAGGGGCAGCTTTGGTTTAAATTTGGGTGGGAGGCTACATGTGCCTGCTGTAGAATAAAAAGGTGAGGGAAACGCTGAAAAGCAATGATACTGTTCACAATGTTTTCCTTTTGGAAAGGAAAGAGGCTTCCCCTCTGCCCAGTGCCCACCCACCCAATCTCTCCCCTCCTCCTCCCCCGGGTCAGTGTTGGACTAGGACCTGGGAGACCAGGATTCGAATCCCCACACAGCCATGAAGTTCACTGGGTGACCTTGGGCCAGTCACTGCCTCTCAGCCTCAGAGGAAGGCAATGGTAAAACCACCTCTGAATACCATTTACCATGAAAACCCTATTCAAAGGGTCACCATAAATTTGGTCGACTTGAAGGCAGTCTGTTTCCATTTTCAAACATGATTGCACAGAAATAAATTGCACTGAACTCAAAAAGTATGCAAATGATCAAATTAGGGTTGCCAGGCCCAGCCTCCAAGAGGTCTTCTGTATCTTTAAAAGTTGTGCAGGGGGAAGGGAGAATTCCACCTTGTGGTTTATCCCATTACAGTGTTGCAAGAAACCTGTACTTGGCTGAATTTTCTCTTCTCTTAAAGATACAGAATCATTCTCAGGCCCTGAGCCTGGCAACCCTGGATCAAACCCACCCTCCCTTCTCCCTCCTATCCCCTCCCTCTTGCCCCTTCCCTCCCCCTTCCTTTGCCTCTCCCTCCCTATCCCCTTCCAATCTCCTCCTTCCTTGCTTCCCCCCCCCAAGTAATGCCCAAAAGTAATGCTGGAAACATTACAATTACTCCTAGTTCTATTACAATCAAAATGTAAAGGAATTACCCACTCGTTCCTCAAAAAAGTAATGAATTACAAATAATTTGTTGCCTGTAACTAATTACTTCCAAGCTCTGGTTGAATATCAGCGATCTTTTTTTGAACACCAGAGAAACGCCCAGACATATTAGTTGCACCATCAAAGCAGTGACCACACAAAGCATGGAAATCAAGCCCCAGTTGAATGATCATGTCTTTCACAACAGTGAAGAGCGTACAAGCTGTAGAATCAGGAGGGTTATAAACACCAAGGTATTCTTCCAATATGTTCAATGATTCACTCTTTACCCTATGCAGACACAATGTAAACTGCTCGTCTCCAGTCACATCTGTTGTCCCATCAGCAATTATTCAAAATAAATGGCTTGATTTCACCTCTTTAATGATGTCACATTGCAGTCTTTGAGCCATAATTTCAAGTAGCTGATTTTACATATCACCACTCAGCCATTTGTCCCTTCATGTCAGCCATCTTTTAAGGGCAGGTATGTCTTCTGAGTGTTCCTTCAAAAGGTCAATCAAGTTACCATCTTCTTTGGTGCATCCCTGCAATGCTTGACCTGTGTGGCAGAGGTAGCGCACAGAACTAACAATGGTGCGTAGTGCTTCTCGAGCCTCTTGCTGCTGCTTACTTGAATGCTTTGTAAGGAGTGTAACAATATTCATACCTTTCTCTTTTTAGATGGTATCTCACAGAATCCATGTGGTAAATGCTCTTTTCATGAGACTGGAATTTTTCAACAGCATGTTTCCAATTTGAGAAACCTTTTAGAATAAAACTCACTTCTACATTTGAAGAATCCTTTTTCCCTATAAATGCTCTGCTGCAATCACAGCAAAGAACCACATCACAATCCTTATCATAATGATGCCAGGTGAACTTCTCAAACCATTTCAGCTGACAAGACCTATTACCCTTACTTTTTGGAAATTTATAGGATTTTGTTGGCACAAATCTGGTGGACAAATATGGCAGTCCATCTCTTGAGGATAAACCTCAAGGTGTTGATTGTCTTCATTCAGCTTGCTGAATTGATATGCGCACCCTTCAGGTGGGTCCAAGGGACAATTCTTCTGAGGCAGAAGCTGTTTTCTTTGATGGCAGCAGCCATGGCCTTTTTTGGACATTGTCCTGCAAGTAATCAGAAAAAGCAACCATTTTTTCTTTCTATTTGTGTGTGTATTGAAAAATCAGTGCATGCTGCAAAGAAGCCATGCCATCACTGTGGCTCTACAACAAAAAATGAATTTTTAATTTCTTTACAGAATTCCTGAACATACTGGGGAAGTTTCTCCCCAATAGGAACTCTGTGTTAGGAATTGTGGCTTAAACAGCTGCTTCCTATGTACATTTACATTGGAGTAAATCTCATAACTCGATGGACTTCTGTGTAAACACACATACAAATTGGGCTGCATAGCTTATTTTTGCATCCTTTATTTTTTCATGCCGCAAGTATACCCTAAAATCTATTTTGATGGTAAACAGGATTTGTTTTTTGTGCAGGTCAGCAAAACTATTTAGGGGTTCACACAATGTCTAAGTTGAGAACAATTTTTTTTTAACAATGACATGTCTCTACCCTTGTCAACGTAACTGTAGTATAAGCTACAATCTCTATGAAACTAATTGCATTGTTAGTGAACCTGCTTATTTTAAACTATTTGAAAATTTGAGAATCCTGTATATTTGATTATCACAATTTCAGCTGCAGTATATGAGCAGCATTTAGTTCAAACCGATATTTATAAAACATTATACTCACTCAAGAATGATTCTGAGTCACTGTGTGGCAGGCCTTTGTTCTTAATCTTTAGTAGGGCTCCAATATACAGATTAAAAATGACTGCTGCAAAGCTCTCCTCCCAGAGTTCTCCCAGCTCCAAGAAGCAGGCCCTCTGTTAGCTCAATGAAAGTACTTTTAAAGAGAAAATCTTCCTTTCTAAGATGTGTGAGCCCCTTTCATGGACAAAATACACCCAAAATAATGGAGCAGAAATCTGGGGGGAAGAAATGCAAATACCCCAGCACAGACCTCTAGGTAACTGGGGGAAGGTTTAGTATTCTGAGTACAGGCAGGCCCCGCTTATATGGCAGGTTCCGTTCCGGACCCCTGCCATAAAGCGGAAATTGCCGTAAAGCAGAACCCCATTGAGTATAATGGGGTGCGTCGTGTGAAAATGCTGCGAAAATGCCGCAAAATTGGCTTTAAAACGGGGAATGAAAGCCGCCGCATTAGCAGAATGCCGGGAAGTGAAGCACCGGGAAGCAGGGCCCTATTGTAGTTTAAGTGTGTTGCCACCTAATGGCGAAAGGGCAGATGTATTGCTATAGCAGGGAGACTGAGCATGCTCCAGTTTGCTGGCTGGAACTGTTCCTAAGATAACTGCCAGGCAGAGGCCTTGATGAAAACAGAACAAAATAAACACAGTAATCTGTTAGCATTCCGGTGTGGTCTCTATAGATTACAGAAGGGATTCTTATGCTCTGGACACCTCTTTGTAGTGGCAGTGCAGGAAACCATTCATTTTTTGCTAGACCTTAAGAACACTGCTGTACCACTATCAATTTTGCCTGGTCATTTCAGGGGGGGCTCAGCCCACCCAAGCTTAGTCTTGTCCCCCTGTTCCATGTCCCCCTGTTTCAGGGTCCATGCCATACTGCACTTAGAACCACAGTGGGAAAAGCACAGGATAGTAGTGTGAAGAAATGTATTGTCCTTTAATTGTCCCTACTATTAAATATTGTAGTTAGACTAACCACAATGTGCTAGTCCACCAACAGAACCATTTCCTTGAGGAAAGACATTGAGATATCATTCCATAAATAATCAATGACTGGAGAATACCCAGCTTTTGCAATTGCTGAGTCCATTTTACCCTCCCCCATCCTGAAAACCTCAAAGAATCCAGGAAACGTCTCTGGGAACAAACTGCCAGGGAATAAACTTATTTTGGTTGCCAATGTGTCACAAATGTGTTTACATCCATCTCAGATAAAAAAAGTAAATGTAGGGATGTTTGTAGTTATCAGGAGAAACTGAGTCATTTAAGATAGCTGGCTATAAGTACCATCAAGTTCCTGGGAAGTTGACTCCTTCTGCAATTGAGAAGCAGCGTGTTAAATTTTCTTCTATAGTATGCATATGACAGGATTATATCTTTATTAAACTTACCAGTGATGAAGTGATCTCTTAGAAGGAACTGTGAAAGACAATTTAACAGTCTTAATTTATAATTAACCTCTTGGGCTATGGATGACTTAATTGAGATTCCTGAGGGACCATACCAAGTTAAGCACACTTTATTTTGTTTTCTCTTGAGCCTTTAGGGTTCTGCATACGGACTCTTGTTCTGTGCCTGGCCACTGAGCTGCATCAAGAGGGGTTTTGATGAAGTTGGAATAACAAGTTAAAAGAGCATGGGACAATAGGTTGATTAAGTAATACTATTCCTGTCTAGTTAATTTAAACTACTGCCACTCATTTTCAGATGTATTTAATAGGAATATTATTATGCTGAAGGTTTCAATAACACAAGCTGGTATTTCAGTACTATTAACAATTTAGAGGTAGCAAGAGAAGATTTAGATTTCCACTTTTTATGCTGTTCCTCTACTGGTCCCTTTACCCCCTGTTGTTCTCTTGTATGAAATCCTTTGCTGTGGCTTAGTACACACCATACATTTAAAGCACATTTAAGAACATAAGAACATAAGAAGAGCCTGCTGGATCAGGCCAGTGGCCCATCTAGTCCAGCATCCTGTTCTCACAGTGGCCAACCAGGTGCCTGGGGGAAGCCCGCAAGCAGGACCCGAGTGCAAGAACACTGTCCCCTCCTGAGGCTTCCAGCAACTGGTTTTCAGAAGCGTGCTGCCTCTGACTAGGGTGGCAGAGCACAGCCATCACAGCTAGTAGCCATTGATAGCCCTGTCCTCCATGAATTTGTCTAATCTTCTTTTAAAGCCATCCAAGCTGGTGGCCATTACTGCATCTTGTGGGAGCAAATTCCATAGTTTAACTATGCGCTGAGTAAAGAAGTACTTCCTTTTGTCTGTCCTGAATCTTCCAACATTCAGCTTCTTTGAATGTCCACGAGTTCTAGTATTATGAGAGAGGGAGAAGAACTTTTCTCTATCCACTTTCTCAATGCCATGCATAATTTTATACACTTCTATCATGTCTCCTCTGACCCGCCTTTTCTCTAAACTAAAAAGCCCCAAATGCTGCAACCTTTCCTCGTAAGGGAGTCGCTCCATCCCCTTGATCATTCTGGTTGCCCTCTTCTGAACCTTTTCCAACTCTATAATATCCTTTTTGAGATGAGGCGACCAGAACTGTACACAGTATTCCAAATGCGGCCTCACCATAGATTTATACAACGGCATTATGATATCGGCTGTTTTATTTTCAATACCTTTCCTAATTATTGCTAGCATGGAATTTGCCTTTTTCACAGCTGCTGCACACTGGGTCGACATTTTCATCGTGCTGTCCACTCCAACCCCGAGGTCTCTCTCCTGGTCGGTCACCGCCAGTTCAGACCCCATGAGCGTATATGTGAAATTCAGATTTTTTGCTCCAATATGCATAATTTTACACTTGTTTATATTGAATTGCATTTGCCATTTTTCTGCCCATTCACTCAGTTTGGAGAGGTCTTTTTGGAGTTCTTCGCAATCCCTTTTTGTTTTAACAACCCTGAACAATTTAGTGTCATCAGCAAACTTGGCCACTTCACTGCTCACTCCTAATTCTAGGTCATTAATGAACAAGTTGAAAAGTACAGGTCCCAATACCGATCCTTGAGGGACTCCACTTTCTACAGCCCTCCATTGGGAGAACTGTCTGCTGATTCCTACTCTCTGCTTTCTGCTTCTTAACCAATTCCTTATCCACAAGAGGACCTCTCCTCTTATTCCATGACTGCTAAGCTTCCTCAGAAGCCTTTGGTGAGGTACCTTGTCAAACGCTTTTTGAAAGTCTAAGTACACTATGTCCACTGGATCACCTCTATCTATATGCTTGTTGACACTCTCAAAGAATTCTAATAGGTTACTGAGACAGGACTTTCCCTTGCAGAAGCCATGCTGGCTCTGCTTCAGCAAGGCTTGTTCTTCTATGTGCTTAGTTAATCTAGCTTTAATCATACTTTCTACCAGTTTTCCAGGGACAGAAGTTAAGCTAACTGGCCTGTAATTTCCGGGATCCCCTCTGGATCCCTTTTTGAAGATTGGTGTTACATTTGCCACTTTCCAGTCCTCAGGCACGGAGGAGGACCCAAGGGACAAGTTACATATTTTAGTTAGCAGATCAGCAATTTCACATTTGAGTTCTTTGAGAACTCTCGGGTGGATGCCATCCGGGTCCGGTGATTTGTCAGTTTTTATATTGTCCATTAAGCTTAGAACTTCCTCTCTCGTTACCACTATTTGTCTCAGTTCCTCAGAATCCCTTCCTGCAAATGTTAGTTCAGGTTCAGGGATCTGCCCTATATCTTCCACTGTGAAGACAGATGCAAAGAATTCATTTAGCTTCTCTGCAATCTCCTTATCGTTCTTTAGTACACCTTTGACTCCCTTATCATCCAAGGGTCCAATCGTCTCCCTAGATGGTCTCCTGCTTTGAATGTATTTATAGAATTTTTTGTTGTTGGTTTTTATGTTCTTAGCAATGTGCTCCTCAAATTATTTTTTAGCATCCCTTATTGTCTTCTTGCATTTCTTTTGCCAGAGTTTGTGTTCTTTTTTATTTTCTTCATTTGGACAAGACTTCCATTTTTTGAAGGAAGACTTTTTGCCTCTAAGAGCTTCCTTGACTTTGCTCGTTAACCATGCTGGCATCTTCTTGGCCCTGGCGGTACCTTTTCTGATCTGCGGTATGCACTCCAGTTGAGCTTCTAATATAGTGTTTTTAAACAACTTCCAAGCATTTTCGAGTGATGTGACCCTCTGGACTTTGTTTTTCAGCTTTCTTTTTACCAATCCCCTCATTTTTGTGAAGTTTCCTCTTTTGAAGTCAAATGTGACCGTGTTGGATTTTCTTGGCAATTGGCCATTTACATGTATGTTTAATTTAATAGCAGTGTGGTCACTGCTCCCAATCGGTTCGACAACACTTACATCTCGCACCAGGTCCCAGTCCCCACTGAGGATTAAGTCCAGGGTTGCCGTCCCTCTGGTCGGTTCCATGACCAACTGGTCTAGGGAATAATCATTTAGAATATCTAGAAATTTTGCTTCTTTGTCATGACTGGAACACATATGCAGCCAGTCTATGTCCGGGTAGTTGAAGTCACCCATTACTACCACGTTTCCTAGTTTGGATGCTTCCTCAATTTCATATCTCATCTCAAGGTCTCCCTGAGCATTTTGATCAGGGGGACGATAGATCGTTCCCAGTATTAAGTCCCTCCTGGGGCATGGTATCACCACCCACAATGATTCTGTGGAGGAGTCTGCCTCTTTTGGGGTTTCGAGCTTGCTGGATTCAATGCCTTCTTTCACGTATAGAGTGACTCCGCCACCAATACGTCCTTCCCTGTCCTTCCGATATAGTTTATATCCAGGGATAACCGTATCCCACTGGTTTTCTCCATTCCACCAGGTCTCCGTTATGCTCACTATATCAATGCTCTCCTCTAAGACCAAGCACTCCAGTTCTCCCATCTTGGTTCGCAGGCTCCTAGCATTAGCGTACAGGCACTTGTAAGCAGTGTCTCTCTTCAAGTGTCTTTGGCACTTGTGGTTAGGCCTGTGGTAATTTTGCTCTTCTGAATTTATATCCTGTGCCCCTGCTCTCACAATGCCTACTTCTAGGCCTACCCCTTTTAAAATTTCATCATTTCTTTGGTTTTTATCCCAGGGGGGAGGTTTATTCCAAACCGGACCTTTCTCAGCTCCTGTCGGGTTTCCCCCCTCAGTCAGTTTAAAAGCTGCTCTGCCACCTTTTTAATTTTAAGTGCCAGCAGTCTGGTTCCATTCTGGTTCAAGTGGAGCCCGTCCCTTTTGTACAGGCCCGGCTTGTCCCAAAATGTTCCCCAGTGCCGAACAAATCCAAACCCTTCCACCCGACACCATTGTCTCATCCACGCATTGAGACTGCAAAGCTGGGCCTGTCTGGCTGGTCCTGTGCGTGGAACCGGTAGCATTTCAGAGAAAGCCACCTTGGAGGTCCTGGCTTTCAGCATCCTACCTAGCAACCTAAATTTTACTTCCAGGACCTCACGGCTGCATTTCCCCATGTCATTGGTGCCAACGTGCACCACGACCACTGACTCCTTCCCAGCACTGTCTACCAAACTATCTAAATGATGGGCGATATCTGCAACCTTCGCACCAGGCAGGCAAAACACCTTGCGGTCTACACGCCCATCACACACCCCACTGTCTATGTTCCTAATGATCGAATCACCCACTACAAGGATCCCTCCACCCCCTGGAGATATATCCTCGGCACGAGAGGATAGCTGCTCATCCCCCGAGGAATGGGTCCCTTCTAAGGGATCGTTTCCCTCTTCCTCAGCTGGATGCTCTCCTTCCCCAAGACCATCGTTGTCCATGATAGCAGGAGAGCTATCATCGTTGGAGTGGGACACAGCTATAACGTCCCTGAAGGCCTCCTCCACACACCTTTCTGCCTTTCTCAGCTTTTCCAGGTCTGCCACCTTGGCCTCAAGGAAATGAAGTCGTTCCCGGAGAGCCAGGAGCTCATTGCACCGAGAGCACACCCACGACTTCTGTCCAACAGGCAGATAGTCGTACATGCTGCAGGCGGTGCAAAACACTGGAAAGCCCCCACACCCCTGCTGGCTTCTTACCTGCATAGTTTTGTTTAAGGTTTATTACGTCAATGGGTTGGAGACTGCAGTTTAGTTGAGGTCAGGGAACAGACGGGCAGAGTGGGGGGCCCCGGCCTCCTCGCCCTGCTGCCGAACTCGCTCTGCTGCTTACCTCGCCTTGATGCTTTGTCAGCTGGGGCCTTAATGCTTCATCAGCTGGGGCTCCCTCTAGCTCGTGGAGCAGGCTCCCTCGCTAGGGTGCTCTGACTTTATATGTGTGGCTGGTTCCTCCCAGCTACTGCTGCTAGCCAATGATGTGTTACTTGAGGCTGATGGCTATCAGCTGGGGCTTAACTCTTTAGTATTCTCTCAGGCTTCCTTCCTGAGCGAGGGGCGGGGCTGTTTAAGCTTTTGGCTGCTTTTAATCTCAGCAAGGGGCTGCGCCTTCCAGGCAAGTCTTTTGTGTTTGTTGTTTTCCCACCTAGAACAGCCTGACCTTTCTTTAACCTAGGGAAACAGAGCTTGTGGTTGTGTTTCAGGAAGGCTGAAACTGCCCTTTTTAGCAAGGACTGAGCTGACTCTCTCCCTGTATGTATCGGTGGAGTTTCCTTTTCCCCCTTCTCTCTGACTGGAATTTAGCCTTGTTTACAGTGTCCCCTGAAGCTTTCCTGCTAGAGTGGTGTTGAAAACTAGCTTTCTATATGCTTCCTTCTCCTAGGATCTGTCTCCTAAGATATAGGTTCTTTCAGGATTTGGCTCCTAGCTCAGGGTGACCTTGGGCTGCCCTTATTACTTATTGCTCTGAGCTGTTTTACTTCAATTAAATAATGGAATAAATGGGAGCTACTTACCCTCTTTTCGCTCTGCTGCTTAACTCGCCTTGATGCTTTGTCAGCTGGGGCCTTGATGCTTCGTCAGCTGGGGCTCCCTCTAGCTCGTGGAGCAGGCTCCCTCGCTAGGGTGCTCTGACTTTATACTTTATATATATTTCATGCCCTGCCCCCAAGAATCCTGGCAACTGTAGTTAGTGAAGGGTGCTGAGAATTGTAGCTGTGCATGGGGTAAACCAGAGACCCCAGGATTCCTTGGGGGAAGTCCTGTGCCTTAAATGTATGGTGTGTATGCAGCCTATACCAGATGATAGATGAGGAGGAGCAAAGGGAAAAGAGAAAAAATGGGTGGGAGGCATAGTGACTGCATTTCCCATTGCTCTGGAACTGTTAAATTTATAAGCTGGATTCACTAATAGGCAAAAAACCTTGCAGTTTAAGAACATACCTATTTCTATCAAACTTTTAAAAAGTAGGAAAATTGGGCAGCTATAGTGAATGCACCAGGGGAGCAGGAGACCTGATCTCCTCTCTGAGATATTGTACTGCCCTACAAATTTGTCAAAATGCAGACACAATTTGTGTTGGTCTTTCACAGTCCATTCCACTTGCTGTGTAGCTTGGAAGAATTTAGTAACATTGGTGAATTTCTTTGCTTTTTAATCCGGGAGGTAAGAAATGGGATCCTGTGCAAGTTTGCCGAGAATGGATTGATCACTTGCGTGCTTACTGAGTTCAGTGGGATTTACTCCTCTGCAATCATGCTTAGGATAGGTGAAACTGACCACAGGGGAGAGAGGGCTGGAGTGGGCAGGGGAGGAGGAAGAAGTAAGAGGGGAGGAGGAAGGGAGAGGAGAGGAGAAGTAGGGGAAAAGCAAGTCTGATCATTTGCATGCTTATTGAGTTCAATGGTATTTACTCCAATGTAATCATGGTTAGAATAGGTAAAACTGACCATGGGGGAGAAGGAAGGGGAGGGGGAAGGGGAAGGAGCAGATTGGAGGGGGCAAAGGGAGGGGCAGGGCAGGGCAGGGCAGGTTTGATCATTTGCATGCTTATAGAGTTCAGTGGTATTTACTCCTGTGCAATCATGCTTAAGATAGGTAATACCAACCATGGGGAGGAGGAAGGCGAGGGGGAGAAGAGGGAAGGGGAAGGACGGGATTGGAAGGGGATGGGGACGGAGAAGCAAAGGAAGGGGAGGGGATAGGAGGGACGAGAAGGGAGGGTGGGTTTGGTCATTTGCACACTTTTTGAGTTCAATGGGATTTATTTCTGCGCAATCATGTTTGAAAATGGAAATGGACTGTCTTCAGGTTGATCCCGACTTATGGCGACCCTATGAATAGGATTTTCTTGGTAAATGGTATTTAGAGGTGGTTTTACCATCGCCTTCCTCTGAGGCTGAGAGGCAGTGACTGGCCCAAAGTCACCCAGTGAACTTCATGGCTGTGTGGGGATTCGAACCCTGGTCTCCCAGGTTGTAGTCCAGCACTAACCCCTGGGGGGGCAGAGAGGATAGGAGGAGGGAGAGGGGAGGATATTGGGTGCGTGGGCACTGGGCAGAGGGGAAGGCCCTTTCCTTTCCAAAAGGAAAACATTGTGAACAGTATCATTGCTTTTCAGCATTTCCCCCACCTTTTTATTGTACAACAGTCACATGTAGCTTCCCATTCAAATTTAAACCAAAGCTGTCCCTGGCCACATCCACACCAGGCCTTTATTTCACTTTGGAGAGTCATGGCTTCTCTCAAAAAATCCTGGGAAGTGTAGTTAGTGAAGAGTGCTGAGAGTTGCTAGGAGACGACCTGATACCATCACAGAGCTTCAGTCAGAGCGGCTGACTGTTAAACCAGTCTGGCGAGCTCTGTCAGGGGAATAGGAGTCTCCTCTCAGCACCCTTCACAAACTACACTTCCCAGGATTCTTTGGGGAAAGCCATGACTGTCTTATGTGAAATCAAAGTCTGGTGTGGGTGTGGCCCCCTGATTAGCCAAGCCCAGCAGCTGTGAGTCTGGCTTTTAGAACACTGACAGTTGGGTCTTACTGAGCATGCCCAACATTATCATTAGTTCAATGCAAAATTTCTTCAATTAATTAAAATTCAGCCAGGCCTTTTCTTAACTTTTAAACTGCAGAAGATGAAGGTCAGACTATGGGGCAAGGTCAGTAATAAGATTACAGGTACTCTGTGAACATGACTGATTTTTAATGAATTTCAACAGATTATGAGAACTCTGACAGAAAAAAGTCCAAAAGGGGTCTGGGTTTCCCCCACTCTTTTTAGACTTTGAACTCTCTATTCTCTCTGACTGTTTTGTGTTTCGCCATGAAAATTGAGAGGGTTGTTAAACAAGCGTTTCTGAGTTCAGGACTGTAAGTTTTGTAAGGTTTTGTTTTGAAATGAGCTTATGGGAAGCATCAGAATGGCATGGGGATATTTTCAATTTAACATTGTGGAATGTGAAAAATTTACATTGGCTATAGCATACAGCCACTCTCGTGGCTGTATAATAAGTAGAAAATAAAGCAAAACACTTGAGGCTAAACAAATTTGCACATTTTGTGTTTTAACAATAATTATGTGTCTTTATAATAAGCACATCTTTATATCTTTCCTATCTTCTCAGATTGCTTTCTCTGTACCGTGAACTGTATCTTTTTTGACTATTTTCATTTCTAATCCTTTGCCCAGTGTTCTTTCTGACATGGTCTGCTTTGTTTTCTGTGGTCTTCTTTTGGTCCTGTCTTTCATCAGGAAAAAATATTTTTAATAAAATACATGATGGTTCAACCCAACAATTCATGCTGCAGGCAGAGGTGAAGCTTACCCATTCCCTTTCTCTGCCCCCACCTTCTTGTCTTCAGGTTCGCAGACATTCTTCTAGCAGGAAAACACTTTCTTGACACTACCCTTTCTGACATAGATGACACCTGATAACATTTTATTTGGCTCCATTCTCTACATTTCCAGCTGATGCAAAGACTCCATGATATAATGGAATTTTGTTTCTAAACCTTATCGGTGTAACATACTCAAAAGAGCCTAGGCCACTCAGAGTATTTTGTCAGGTCTGTCTCTATAGAAATTAATCACATTAGCAAGTCTGGAACTGTTTTGAGAACCACAGGCAAAAAAATAAAATTAAAGAGAGAAAAAGTTAGCTACCTTACTGTACTTAGCTATGCTCTTCCTATTCAGTTATGAAATGCAAGCTTGTATATTCAGAAGTTAATTGTCAGTGCTTACAGGGTACCAAGAGAGGAGAATGTGATTCATCCTTTTATTGTACCAGTCAGTCCACTGGAATTTATTTGTTGAGTTGGTGCATGTGACAGATAATTGTAGCAATTAAGAAAATAGATACATATTTTTGTCCATTTTAAAAAAAAAATCCTTAACTGGTCTCTTCCTTCTCCTTTTCTTTCTTTCTCTGGTGACCATGGTTCAAATGTGAGTTCATTAAAAGGGGAGACAAGAAGAGAAATACTGTTAAAAGGAAGGACCTTCTTACTAGAAAGAATTATTGAGCATTTCAGACCTTTTCATCTTGCTTTCCTTTCATATCGGCACTAGGTGGCACTGTTTGTTTGCAAAGAAAGTTAGGGACCTGGGTTTTGTGGGCTGTTTTTTTTCCCTTGAGCTTTGGTAGTAACTGAAATTACTGTTTCATGAATAAAATATTTCTGGTGGGATTTGCATTTCTATATTGGCTGAAGACACTGTGTTGAATGTTTTATTAACCAGCCCAGTGCAACTGTCAGCCTATTAAAGAGATTCAATGGACCCTGTTTAGCTAAATAAACTAAATAAACCCAATTCATCAAATTGTGTTCCTGGGTATTTATTTTCCATTCTTTTGATGCACAGTTTATTTTAAGTTAGACCCACATAGGTTTAAAAATTAATGGGAAAATAGAATTTAGTGTTTGGAACATGAAGAGACTAATTGCCATGGTCGAAAATAACATTTCTTTTAAGGTGAAGTTGTGTGCAGGAAATGGGACTTCTGTATTGGGGACTGATAAGGTGTCCTATGACAAATTATTTTGGAAAAGAAACAGTTAAAATATTTTTCATCCACATTCTCAAATCTTTCAATAGAGTTTAAAAACAATTATATATTCACAGCTTAAATGGTTGTAAAACCTTTTGTTAAAGAAATTCCTCATTATACTTTTTATTGTAATTGCATGGTGTACTTATTATTAAAGCATAATCTGAGTCAGCTGTTGGAGCTGACAAATCAATTGGTCTTGTGCCATATGAGAAGGTGACTGGGCTTTTTCATGTTAAATTTTAAGTGATGCACTAATTTTTTTGTTTGTGAAGCTTTATTTTGTTCAGTGCCAAAGGTTTTTTGGGGGGTGAAGGGAAGGGTTCATTGCCATTGCTTCCCTAATCTACTGTTCCTTTGGTGCCAACTTGAACACACTACTTTTTCTTGTGAGATCCCACAGTGTTACAATGTTACATGGCCAATCAGAATTTTATGTGATGGCATCATATAGAGCAAAGAAAGACTTTCCACTGCTCACATTTTGAAGCAGTAGGGGGAAAAGAGGAAACACATTCCTTCCGGCTATGAAACTGGGTCAACATTCTGTGTTTGCTTTCCCTCCACTTGTGGTTTCATTGTCCACCAACACTGTGGTAGAACTTTCTCCCAATCAGGCTCTAGTTGCATGTAGTACACACAGAATATGGGATCAAGATATGCACCCACATTTGCATCCTACTGAAAATGTAATGTAGATTATCAACATCGTAGAGGTGCAACTGGGGAGAAGTGTTTTTTTTGGGTGGGGTAGGCAGGCCTAAAACTGTTCATAAAATACTTTACCTCCATTTTTGTTCTACACTAGTTTTAACTGATTCTAATATGGAGTGTAAAAAGGGATTCTTCTCGTGGTTGGTTGTGATGTTTTGTACCAATATTTTCTCTGTACCATGTAAATAAGGATTTACCTGTTTATCCAGATAGATTAAGAAAACTCAGTTTGTTCTGTCTTTGTCATTGTAGGTCCTATTTAATTCTGTTCCGTTTTCTTTCATATTGTCATTTATTACTACATCCTGTAATCTGTGGACTGGCACATTTTGGAGAACTGTTTATTTTGCTGGAATCTTATTGAAGTGTATATGACTTCTGTGTAACTCTTGAAAATATAGATGTAGCCAAATCAGCAAAATAATTATAACTCGTCCTATATCAAATTTTCTCAGGGTGGGATACCCAAGCCCTTAAAAAAGTAAGAATTCCAGTTACAATTCAACAGCAGATAAAAAACCCTCGTAAATCTTAAAACATTAGTGAGTGGTGGTCACTACATTATTAAACGGTAAGGTTAAGAATTTCTAACAAAGCAGTCCAAACTCCCCTTATGCTGCCCAGGATAGTGGTGGTTGGATTAGGTGGAAGTGTTCCTCCGCTCAGCTCTGCTAGTCTCCTGCCAGTTGCCAAACATTCAGGAAGGAGGCCTGCTGGTGATATCCTTGCCAATGGGGCCCAGCATAAAGCTCTAAAAACAGAGTTCTGATGGTAGGGAGGGCTTAGGGCTGAGCTGGCTCAGGATCTGCTGGATAGCGATCTGCTCTTACAGCTGTTGCATGACATCATCAGGCCCGACAGTTTTGTCCCTCCACCTTCCACTGCATGCAGCACTACCTTCACCAGTTGACAAAGCCCTTTTTGGGATGTGTAGGGATGGGAGTTAGGATTGCAGCCTAAATGACTAAATTTTAATCTGGCACTGATATTAATGTTTTGGTGCCAAGAGAAGGGTATTCTACAAGCAGGGCACTACTACAGAGAGGACATATTTGTATGTTTCAAGTAGTAACACTTTCTTTAAATCCCCCCCCCCATCTTCATCTTGCATTCATGAGCCAAAGAAGTAGTGGATGCTCTCATGGGGATGGGATTTTTGAAAATTAGCTGTGGAAAGGTATCTTAGATCATATAATCTACATTCGACTTTATTGTTCCTGTCTTGTTCAGTTTATTTGGGTATGTACTTGGTTTTATTGTAGTTTAAAAAATCCATCTTTGAGTGGCTGTTGCCTTGGCATTCTGTTGTCTGGTTCTTGTTGACAACTAATATATTTCTTGTGTTCTGGAATTTAACATGACATTTCCGTTCCCAGATGTTTGCGTCCTTTATGTTTCCCAGCTCTGAGAATAAGCTGTTATATATGCATTAATTTTGGAAAACCAACATTATGAAAAAACTACTCTCTCCATTATGATTTTATCTGTATATCTGTAACAAGGTGGCCACCACCCAAATGATCCAGCCTTGTCACCAAAGCAAAGATGAAATTGTGCCAAGATCATGTTGCACTTACATTGTACAATGTTTTGGCAGGTTAACCTTCATTGATCTGAGATGGCAATCTATGTGATATGTTCACTTTTTCCTTTTTTTAAATGACTTTCAGGAATATTAATGCATCACAATGATCTCATTTTTAATTTGAGTTCAGTAGAACTCGCTGCTATGCTACTTCTTCCACTGCAGTTCTGAAAGACTAATCATCGATCACGTTAGATAAATAAGAATTAGCAATTGGTATGCTACATAATACTGGTGAACTGATCCTTATTATACTATTTGTTCATGCTGCTATGTTGGTTGTCTTCTAAGGAATCCAGAAGTAGACCATGGAACATCTCATTGTAATTCATTGCAAAAAGTATGTGAAGTTAGGCTAAAGATATCATGGCTTACTTAAGTTTAACAAGCTTCATGTCTGAGTTAAAGTTAGATTTCGTTGTTCTAAGTCCAAAACCGTTGCTTTTTATATTACCTTGGGTTTCCTTACCAGTTGTAAAGACTTCTGTCCATGGAAAATAAAATTCTCGATTTCCTAGGGGGGGTTAATATTATATTGTTGACATTCCTTGTCATATTGGCCTTGAATGATAAGTTGTAAACATAATATACATGTGCAATTTATCTGACAGTTTTTAAAAAACTGTCTGCATACTGTTAAATGTCAGTCAGATATTTACTGTTTGTAACCAATGGCTATACAAAAACACAGTTCCAGCTTAGCTCCAATTTCTATTCCATGATTATTTCAATCGGCTTTGGAAAATTTTGGATTCAAATACTGTTTTCCTACCAGGGCTACCGTTGACATGTAGTCCTGATTTTATACAGAAATACGTAAGTACAGCGCAAAGATTTTCATTTGACTAAGGCCCTCTTTACACATCACCTGGGTCGCTCCTGCTTCTGTGCTGTTCCCACACCAGTCTTGCTATGAACAGCTTCTGATGGTTTGCCCTGAAACACAGCTGAAGTCTAAATGATATATAAACACCATACCAAGAGGAACTATGTGGGGGGGAGCTTGTATTTCCTGGACATGGGCAGAAGGAACTATGGAAGTAGTGGTGGTGAGAGCTAGTACAGGTACGCTTTGAGGCTGCAGTTCTGTGCACACTTCAGAGAAAGTACCATTAAACTAGTCATGTCTGTCTTCACAGTAGTCATGCATAGGATTGGGCTGTGAATGACAATAATTGCTTGCAGACTAACTGCCCCTTCCATGACTGAAAGTCTTGTCCAGGAAATGAAAAACATAGGCCAAAGTAGAAATGCCAACTTGAGGTATGATAGTAAATGTGTGAACTGAGGAATATGAGGCTTTAGATGTATGCACATGATGAATAACAGTGAAAAGGAATGCCTCACCTTTTAAATATTTTTATGTGTTCAGGAATATTGCATATTCTTCATTTCATTTTAAAGGACCTTTGTTGTTCATTGACCATTATCCTTTACTCTGTTAACTAAAATGTTGGGCTGTTTTTAAATCATAACTACATAAATGAAAAACACCAGCAATGTGTCTATGGGCACACAAGAGCTGATAAATCCAATTTCACTCAGGATGCTGCACAACATCTTAATGACTTTTTGACATTTTCCTGTAGTCCTTATTTACTTTATCAATAGTTGTGGTGACATCTGATTGTCAACTTTTTATATTAAACCAAACTAATAAATTATACATGTTGTGTTTATACGTGATGAAAGTTGACGTTTTGGAGAGGTGTTAAAATATACTGACAGGTCTTGTTCATAAGCTCCTTTGGTATAAATATGTAGATGACATCTTTAGATATTGTTTGTACATAGGCTGATAGGCAGGAAGCATTGACATTGTAACAAATGCAAATGTCAACCCCACAACTTAACCTTTCTGTGTTGGAAGAGATGTTAGTTTTAAGTTACATGTTGTTTTTTAAACTTTTCAAAGTTTTTTTTAAAAAAATCTGTTATCGCTCCTTTTTTCCTGTGCACAGAAAATAATATAGAAACAAGAAAGGTTTACAGTTAAGAGCATCTCTCTAGTGCTTCTACTCGAATGATTATATCCATCCAAATGTAGTTTCCCCTGTCTTATAATTCTTTTTATTTCTTATCTGAGAATTTTTTGTGCCTGTCTCAATGAATGTGAATTTCCTGAGTATGTATGTTCATGGGTTGCATAAAATCTTCAGTTTACAATGGTCTACCATTGCATCTGAACCAGGAACGCAGGAATTAATGGCTTCCAAACAAGCTGGGATATTCTGACAGCTTTAAACCATGGCTTCATAGCCTGGCTTATTGAGAAGCCATTAACCATAGTTTCCTGATTTGGACATAACAGGAAGCTATAGGTAACTGGAAGAATTTCTAGCTAGTTTAGTCACTCATGCAAAAGGAGGAGCAAAGCATCTGCATGTGGGAAATGAGGCTCATTCATATCTTGGTTTATTAAGATGAGATATGGTTGTCTGTATGTGACCATTGTCTGCTTCATTGTTTACTTCAGTTATTGACAAATAGGGACGAGCATAGGAAAAAAAGATTGAATTTGGAATTCCTTTTGGAAGTTCTTATTATTGATCGCTTTGCCTTCAGGCACTTCAAATATGACTCGGGTCCAAAGTAGAGTGTCACTTCAGAAAATCCCAAGCTTTTGCTGTCTCCCCATGGAGTACAATGAAGAAATCAACAAACAGCTATAATCTTTTTGACAGAACTGGATGAAAGCCATAGTAATCCCTTTGGAGGAGATCATCCTGCCATATTTGAAACAGGTGCAGGTGGTTTAAGCAAGAGAAGCCTTTAAAATATATGAGGAGTTGTTGTTTTAAAAAAGGGATGCATTTCCTTCCTATTTTGAACATGATAAACATTATGGAGGTGCCCCTAAATAAGGTCCCTATAAAATTCCATGAGGGTCGGTTCAGGAGTTTGAGTTATGAATGCAAAACAATTTGAGGTCTTGTTTACTTGGAACCAAAGTTGCAGGTGCTCCATCCTTCATGGAATGGGTGGATGACACTTCATTGAGAAAATATGTGAAAGTGTGCACTATGTAGTGTGCTAGTGAATGCTGGATCTCAAGCCATTCTTGAAAGTGCTACTGCCTCAGCTGCTACAGGCACACAACTCACAAAACTACACCCCTCTTCTATCTCTTCCCGTCTCCCCTGCCTGGTGTTTTTCTTTTCTTTTCTTTGGAAAGATTGAAGGTAAATGGCATCTGTTTTAAATGCCTGTGTGTGAGACTGTTATTTCTGAGCAGGCTTGATGTTTTGTGAACAGCCTGATTAGCTTTGAACATCTTAGGAGAAGTCCAGTTTTACTTCAGTCAAAGTCTGAATCTCTCTGAAGCAGGCCACTTAAGTTCAGGCTTCATCCAAAGTAGATGCACACCACTATTAGCTGCTCCTGTGTGTTTGTGCTAAAACAAGATGTTCCATACTTAGAATTGGTGGTGGTAGGTGCCTTTCAAGCTTTTAAAGCCATCTGAAGAATAACTTCCATAAACTCTCAAGGCAGATTATTTTAGCGCTGAACTCTGTATCTCTTTGGCTAGTGAGATAATGAGTGCAGTAACCACTGGAAAGAGTTTATGTTAGTGTGTTGCACTATGAGCAACATTGATAATAGGTTTCAATTTCTCTCGTCTACAGCATAGTTGACAATGTCCTATGAAGCATGTAGTAATGCAGAGGCTTCATCTACATTATGGGTAGCAGTTAAATAAAAATATTTTGCACATCACCATGTTAGTCTCTATTCAACTGCATGTGCACAGAAGCAGGCTATTAGGCACATAAATGCAGTCACATCTAGCAAACGTGTCTGTGTGCAAACTCTGATCATATTGCATCTTACCATATGTCCTCTTCTACATATGTATGGGGTGGGAGGGAATGAAATGGAATATCATGGAAGAGGGCATGACCAAATTACTGGAACATTGATCAGAACCCCACATTGCAACATTTTGCTGCATCTCACTTTTTGGATTATTAACTACTATTGTGGGGTAATTTCTCCAAACCAATCCTAAACCTTAAATGGTCAAACTAGTTTTCATTAATATTATTTTAGAATTTTCACTGGATTTTGAGAGAGATATTCAACTCAACCTATGTCTACCTTTCCCCT
The DNA here is from genome assembly GCF_030035675.1 of Rhineura floridana. NCBI lineage: Eukaryota > Metazoa > Chordata > Lepidosauria > Squamata > Rhineuridae > Rhineura > Rhineura floridana. Next base: position 75,550,650 of record NC_084486.1, on the reverse strand, counting down.
ACTGATTAATGAGACTGCTTATTGGTGCTTTCATTATTCAAGTTTTTCATTTTTTAGAACTTGCTTGTTTAGCCTTTTTTATTGCATATTTTTCTGCATATTTGTTTAGTTAAATGATGAGGTTTGTATTTGTGTCAAGCTACTTATTCATAGGGGAAATTTAAATGAAATTGTAAAAATATAATTAAGAACACAAACAATAAATTGTTTAACTTGCTGTAGGCATCTTTAGGTTGGAATGAATAGGAAAGGTTCTGGTTAATTAGAAGCAATTTGTTAGAAACCTGAGTCGTCTTTTTCTATTTCCTAGATTAAAACGCTGTTCCCAGCTGGATGCTTATAGGTGTAGCAAATGTAATTGTGAGATGATTAATTGCAAAAAGACAGATAATTAGAGTTCATATGGTATGTCAAATATAGCTCTGCCTCTTGAAAGAAATAAACTGAAGTGGAAGTTGCATAATATTGTGTAAGGAATATTTGTTGAGATGGATATGCACAGGCTGGTTGATATCCATAGGTTTGGTATCAGTGAGGGTACATTGTAAATTCCCCAACTTTCTGTCCTGAAGTCTCAGTTTAAATTTGGAATTCATCCTGTTTTCATTTGTTCTTTCTTTAAACGACTGAGGGTGATAACTAGAGCCTTTTTTAGAGGAGTGTTCTACCTTTTCTTAATGCTGTTGAAGCCTCTTTCTGCTGTTAGTTACTCCAACATGAGCATTGTTTCCTTCTAGATGAATAACTTGCCAGACCACTGCTTGAGGCACATGGACAAGGACCCTAACTCAGTGGTACAGTATGTACCTTGCATGCCAAAGATCCCAGGTTCAGTCCCTTGTGTCTCTGGATAGGGCTGGGAAACAACCTTGTCTGAAATCCTGGAGAGCTGCTTCTGGTCAGTGTTGACAACACTAAGCAAAGATGAGCCAGTAAGGCATTTTTCTGTGTTCCTAAGTATGTACACATAACCTGTGAGTCTTACTATCCATGGTTTAGAGAAAACTTTGACATGCCTCCTCAGATGTAAATCCTTTTGGATTCAGTGAGGTTTATTCCAAGGTAACTGGGATTAGGATTGCAGTCAATTTGTGTGTATGTGTAGAGTGTTAAATCATGTATCTCTGCATTACTTTGGTGCAATACCAATTCAACAAATCAAGTCTTTGGATTTAGGAACTTTTTACCTATCATGCAGAAAATCTATATCATGTTCTCTCATCTCCAAATAGAAGCCATTTTTTTTTCTACAAAGGTGTTGACACTTTTACTTAATTTTAAGTGGTTGTGCAGCTTGGAAAATAGGCTGTTTTCAAATAAATTATGTGAAAAATGATACCCATAGCAGTTTAATCTGTGCGTCTGATTTTTCACATTAAATCTGTTTGCATAATGTTTAATAATCACACAGATTATAATGGTGAAATGGTTTCTTGTTTTATATAATTCAGTAGCTTCGATTTAACTTGCTTGTTAGCTGCTATAAAGTCCTCAAAAATCTTTGCTGTATTTGTGGATGCTGTAGTTTGAGAGGATGCCTTGAATTTTGGGATGCTGTGAAATCTTCACCTTGCCCTTACCAACTTGAAAAAAACTTTCTGCCTTCATAAATAGTTGCTAACCCTTGGGAATACTGCTTTACAAATTCATCTAATGACCCAAATACAGCTTGTTTTGTTGTGTACGAGTTGTATTAAAATAACACACTGTATTTGTATTGTCATTAATGATATGCTCATTTTGATAATGGAGCTGCAGTCTCTTAACGTGGAGTCCTTGGGGAGATGCTGCATTTTTTTAAGTTAAGTATTGTTCTGGCTCCTTTCCTTGATTGGCCCAGAAATAGCAATCAGCTGGGGAGCAGGATGACATGCCTCTTAGCAATCCCTTTTATCTTTGAGATGAGTATCAACATTGTATGCTTCCTAATGGAAGTGTAATTTAATGAAATCTATTGGGTAAACATACTTCAGATGTTCAAAGGAGGTGACAAAATTTTTGCTGGCAGCCAGGACCTGGCTAGTTTCCAGCTTGCCTTTAGCTACTATGCATATAGCATAGACAGAGGCATTTAAAATAGAAATACAAATATTATATCTGTTGTGCCCTCCACTCATATTTATTTCCTTAATTTTATTTTTGTGTGATTCTTTTTGTGTCAGTGTCTTTTGACATAGAGCCTTTTCTGGTGAATGATAGATGTATTTGGTGAGGCTTTTTTGTGGTTCTTATTGTGATCAAAACCAAACACACACAACACACTGGTTGATAATCTGGAACATAGCACTGAACTCAGGGGAGATTGCTGGCACAAAGTGTGCTGTACACATCATAGAAGAGAGGGGGAAGAAAAACTGCATTGCCTTTAGTTAGTCCTGTGAAAGAGCAACTTTCTCTGTAGACTAGTGAAATTAAACATCCTGATCTAAAGATATGGGAAGAGTAGCTTTGTTTTGTCAATAATAATTGCTGGTGCAGAACTGTGTACCTTACCACATTTATAGCAGATGGCTGAATGGAAGGAAAGCTCTTCAACTTCTGCATTTTCATTAAGAGGGATGGTTAGCTAAAGGAAGGTTGCCGGTGTCTTGATTCTATCTTCTTCCTTCATCTAAGTAGTATGGCCAGCAAGACTCCAAGAACATTGGAAATGTTATGGCATTTTTTCCTTAGAAGATGGTAAAAGGTTGCTGAATTCATGGGGGATGTATTTGAAGAGAAATACATTAGATATGAGGCATATTTGAATATAATCAATTTGTGTGTTAAACATGAGGGTTTCACTTTCTGATATAAGGTCTAGGGCAGGTAGTCTTTTATTAAAGGCTTTCATACTCAATAGAATATGGGAACAAAGTTTATGAGTGGGAAAAACATTTTATCTCATTCCCTTTGCTACTGTTTCAGATATTTGCTTATCAATAAGATCTCATATATGCAGTTTTCTTTTCTCCTTGATACTGCAATTAAATCATATTATAACATTCTAAACATAGAATTAATTCAGCAATGATAGTATAACCACAAAAGTTAAACTATCGTATTATCAAACACTGAATTGCTTAGGCGCAAGATAAAATGGAAGGAATGCTCAATTTTAATTTGCTACTCTGAAAAACTTAAAGGCCTTGATAAATGAAATAGTAGCACTCAGAACTATTTTGAGTTTGTCAATTAAATTCAATGATCAGAGACAGAGAATTAATTAATTTATTACATTTGCATCCCAACCTTCCTCCAGGGTGCTCATGAGTTTTTTTCCATTCTGTTCTTGCAACAATCCTACGAGATAGCTTAGGCTGAAAGACGGTGGCTGACCCAAGATCATCTAGTGAGCTCCATGGTTAAGTGTGAGCTTGAACCCAAGTTCAAAGTACTGTTCATTATAAATCCCACAAGTAAAATGTAAGAGAACTATAAAAACAAAATAGAAGATGAGAGAAAACATGTTGTACTAGGCCTAGGGGCTGCCGCTCCTGCTTGCTTCGCTTGCCAACTGTGCCTGCTATCACCAGAGCCCCTCCCTTCTTCCTCCCACGAGTTGCCAGAGCTCCCCTCCCTTCTTCCCCCCTTCCCACGGGTTGCCTTAGCTCTTGCCCGGCCTCCCTCAGAAACATCGAGCTGCTGCCACCGCCGCCACCAACCTCTCCCAACTGACCTCTTGCCCAGGCTGCAGCCGCCAGCCTTGGCTGCCCGGTACCGGTGCAGCTGAGCTGCTGCTGCCTCCTCCACTAGCCTCTCACACCTGGCCTCTCACTCAGCCTAGGCTGCAACCTCTGCCACTGGCCTCCTACCTGGCCTCTCTTAGCTGCTGCTCTGCCTCTCCCAGCCACTGTCTGGCCTCTCCCGCCCAGGCTGCATCTGGAACAGCCCCCAGCCTGCTGTCACCTGCTGGCATGAGGGCTTGCATTTTACGTGTGTGTGTGTGTGTGTGTGTGTGTGTGTACAAACACACAATAGAGCAATTGTGATTTCAAGTATACATTTGGATATTTAGTAAATTCTGTACATTAAACACTTGTTCTATTGTCATAAGTAGACTTAGAACAGTATTTTTCATCCCTTGTATATCAAATATATGACAATAATTGGTATGTGTATGAATATGCTTGCTTAAAACTCATATTGTATGAGTATTATCATATAGCCAGTTAAATACCAACCAGCCACATACTAACTACAAAATGTGCTTCCCTACCAAGGGCCCTCAAAATCTGCTCCAGAGGGTCCCCAGCCCCCTGGAGCAGATTTGAGTGTGTGTAAGGAGGTACCATAGGAGAGGAGGGAGTACTATGGAAGATGTTGGGGGGATTTCCATTCTGCAAATAGAGATCTATTGCGCAAGTGGAATGATAGCTTAAACTAGAGAGAAAACAGTAAAAGAAATTGCCAAATAAATTATAGATTAATTAAAAAGAATCTTAACTTTTGGCTATCAAGAACCAACCTATTAGGAAACATATTATGTCATCTTTGAGTATGTTAAAGCCTGACTTCTGACAAAGCTCCAGGGAAGTCTATTTTGTTTAATGAAGGTTGAGAGATGGTGAAGGGAGTATTTATGTTTTGAAAATGTGTTGTACTACATTGCTGTCTTCATGAAATCATGATTTACAGTTTAGAGTGGAGTACTTGGAGGTGTTGTAGAATAAGATATGTTATTAATCACTTTCTACATGTATGTCAAGGTGATTTACATACATATCTTTAAAAAAGCTAAAACAGTTTAAAAAACAGAACGAAAATAACTGACACTGGAGGCATTCAAGAGGCAGATGGACAGCCATCTGTCAGGAATGGTTTGATCTGGATTCCTGCATTGAGCAGGGGGTTGGACTTGATGGCCTTGTAATCCCCTTCCAACTCTACTAGTCTCTGATTCTATGATTCTGTAAGATAGGTTTAAAAAAATACAGAATGAACATCTAAAGCAGAGACCTTTTCATCTAGCTGGAAAAGCTTATTGAAATAAATGTCTTCAATTGTTTCTAGAAAGTACAGATAGCGGGCACCTGTTGTACCTCAACAAGAATGCTGCTGTTCCACAGAACAGGGGCAGCCACTCTGTAAGCCTTGCTCTGAGGTACGGTGGAGTGGGCTTCTGATATTTTAGGGACTTGAAGGAGAAACTCTTCTACAGAATGCAGTGCCCTACTGTGGATATATAAAGGATAAGGTGGTGTCTCAAGTACTCTGCTTCTGAGCTCTCTATTGCCTTGTACTGTATGTTAGTTGCAAAATTTTGAAATTGGCCCAGTAGCAATATAGACTGTATTCAGATATAATATTGCTTGTTCATCAGATCTCCCCCTTTCATGCACCTGGCTGCAGAGGAGACTTCCTTGTTTGTTAAACTGCAGTTTTCCATAACATCCAAACTGGGGTTGCAAACAAGGATCAAACCTTGAAGCTAAACTAGACACTAAGGTTGGTGGGAAAACGTCTTGCATGTCCCCCTTCCAACACAGTTGCATATGAGCTGCATCGTTGTCAAGAGACTCTTAAACAGTATATGTGCCACATTTAGTAAGTAGTTAACTCATTGAAAATGTTATCCTATCAAGAGAGGGGCCGGAATTGGTCTGTTACCAATTTATTGAAAACAGAGAAAGAAGACTAAATATTGTATATTGTGTAAAGTTGGTAGGTTATCCACAAACAGGTGATCATAGATTCACATGTGCATTTACTAAATAGAAGTCTGTAGCTCTGTGTAAATTTGGTACTTTCCAACCCACACACAGGGAGCACATTTACCACCACTATCATACAGAATCTTAGGTGTAGCACTGCTTTTTAGTGGTGTGGTATCAATTTGTGTTTTACTTGGAAGATAATTTTTTGGACCTGTTATTTGCTATATGGTAAAAAAACATGGCTTTATGCATAGTAAATGTATGTGTAAATATATTTATTTATTTATTTTATTATTTATTATTTGATTTATATCCCACCCTTCCTCCCAGCAGGTGCCTAGGGCGGCAAACAGAAACGCTAAAAACACTTTAAAACATCAAAAAAGAGACCTTAAAATACATTAAAACAAAACAATGTTAAAAATATATATTTTTTAAAAAGCTTTAAAAACATTTTTTTTTAAAAAATGTTAAAAACATATTAAAGAAAACACATTAAAAGCAATTCTAACACAGACACAGACTGGGATAGGTCTCAACTTAAAAGGCTTGTTGAAAGAGGAAAGTCTCAAAAGGCACCGAAAAGACAGCAGAGATGGCGCCTGCTAATATTTAAAGGGAGGGAATTCCACAGGGTAGGTGCCGCCACACTAAAGGTCTGTTTCCTATATTGTGCAGAACGAACCTCCTGATAAGATGGTATCTGCAGGAGGCCCTCACCTGCAGAGCGCAGTGATCGACTGGGTATATAAGGATTAAGACGGTCTTTCAGGTATCCTGGTCCTGAGCTGCATAGGGCTTTGTACGCCAAAACTAGAACCTTGAACTTGGCCCGGTAGCAAATGGGCAGCCAGTGCAATTCTTTCAGCGGCGGGGTGACATGTTGGCGATACCCTGCCCCAGTGAGCAGTCTCGCCGCTGCATTTTGCACCAGCTGCAGCTTCCAGACCAACCTTAAGGGCAGCCCCACATAGAGCACATTACAGTAATCCAGCCTGGAGGTTACCAGTGCATGGACAACAGTGGTCAGGCTATCCCGGTCCAGAAATGGCCGCAGCTGTCTTATCAGCCGAAGCTGGTAAAAGGCACTCATAGCCACGGAGGTCACCTGGGCCTCTAGCGACAAAGATGGATCCAGGAGTACCCCGAGACTACGGACCTGCTCTTTCAGAGGGGGTACGACCCCATCCAAAGCAGGCAACTGACCAATTATCTGAACTCTGGAAAATCATTGTATTCATATTAAGCATATAATTCTAAATCTTGTTGGTAGCCTAAAAGCATGTATATGCAGGGCAATTTAGGAGACCTTTGCTCTGCTGCTGCATTTTGTAGGACTGTGTCCCTTTGCAAGTGAAAATTGAGAACTAGACTCCAGATCGGGTGCAAGCTCTGCAACTTATGCTGAGTTTAACACTTCAGTTGCATGACTGGAAATATGAGTGCCAGTATAGCTAATTCCTTGGGATCAAACTCCCCAGTATATGGCATAAAAATGAATATTTGTAAGCAAAGTAATTGTTCAGTCATTTTATTTTACCATGTTATCTATTTTTAAACTCATCTTTTAATTATGTTTACTGATATTTACCATACAAGTCCTTCTTACAAATAGCCTCTTAAATCCTCAGACAGAGGTCATGTTACTGTGTGAAAGATTGCACTCAATGTTGTATCCCTTTGTGTGTCTTTTTCTGTATGTGTCATTCACTGTTAGCTGAATAGTGCAAGGCCTGCCAAAATGAAGCAAAAATGCAATTAATGATCTATCTGCTAGGTGTCAGCAAAGGTTCTCTTTAAAGTAACATTCATCTATGCATTCATATGGGTCTGATTGCAATTTGAAGCTGGTTGAAATGCCTTTAAACTGAGTGCTAAAAGTTATACTAGGCAAAAGATTCTGCTCCCAGAGTGCTGGAGAGATCAGTGAACTTCCTTACAAAAAAATATCCTTAGGACTGCAGACTTGCTAGAATATGTATGGGAAATGGTAGGAGAAAGGGAAAAGAGAGTTGAACAGACTAAGTGGAAATGTTATTAAAATATTGTTCTATTGCTTTATTGTTTGGTGTATTGGTGGTTTTATTGTTGCTTTACTTCTCTGAAACCTTTTGAGGCTGAGGTGTAGAAAAGAAATGTATAATGACAAGGCGCTGGTCACTAGACTGACTTGTCATGGATATGCTTACCATTAATTTATTTCAAAGTAACCTTCAAATGACCTGTGTAATATAACGTTATGCCCCGCCCCCCAATGAAAACCTAACTTGACAAACACTTATTTTCCTATCCATAGTGACTACAATACAGTTACTATTCTCTTTTGAGAAACAGTGCTAAATTTGTATTTGACTCACAAAGTTGCAAACTCTCCATGTTGGTCTGTCTTGATAAAGTGATCTTGTGGCTCAAAACTACATATAGCTCCAGTGTTACTAGACTTAGCTTCTAAATGCTAGCAGCTGTCTACTTCTGCTGAAGCCAACTATTCTAATAGAAATGCTTTCAAAGACAGTTGTATGGTACTGAGATTGCATTTGTTGTATTGTATATACATAAGGAGTTGTTTTGTACTGAATAAGTCCAGTGGTTTATAATGTCCTGGATTGTCTATTTCAATTGACAATCTTACTCCAGGGTCTTCAGCAGACATCTTCTCTAGTTCTGCTAATGATAGGACCTCTATACATGCAAAGCTCTACCACTTACCTATGGCTCTTGCCTAAAGAAGCTCTGGTAATTATCCTTTTTGCTATGACACTGCAGTGCTTTGAAAACTAAACAAGCAAATGAATGGTATTTGTTATATCTTCTTTGCACCACTAAAGTCACACAGAATTTTGTCCTAACAGTATTTACCATTTACATATTGCATTCAAAATGTTTAGAACATTCCACATGCATGGGTGTTGAAAGGTGGGATATACATATTTTTTTAAAAAAATATTCAGTCTGTACTACAGCAGTCATTTTACTGATGGGAGGGGTTGACAATGAGAGTGACTTGCCTGAGGACCTCTAATGAGTCGGGTCCTTAAGTGTGATTTCATCTAGGAACTTCCTGGTTCACTTTTCATTGTCTTAGTCATAATGGTACACCACCACCGCAATATCATAATGTTCTGAAATGCAGCACTGCAAAGTTGTGTAATCATATATTCCACAACATCTAAAGAGCATATTGACAACATAGCTGTATTTGCAAGGAAAGCATGCCCTCCCACGAATATGGTGCAAGAGTGTGAGAAGTCTTCTAAAATTTGTTAGGATCTTCATCAGACTTAAGGCCTTTTCAGGTGTTCAGGGCAAACAACTGTGTGCTAAAGGTGGGAAAGCAAGGGCTTGCAAACAAGATCTGACCCCAGTATCTGTGCATGCACCAGGCACACTTCAGGCCTTCCTGCGTTGATAGGGAAGGTCTGAAGGGGAATTTTAAGCCCATCTGAGTGAATAAATAATTTCTTGCAATCAGGAATCCCGATAGGCAGATCACATGGAGATCATGCAGAGGATTCCAAGTGCATTTGACACTGAACACACTTAGAATTGCCCTACAGACCTTCTCCCTCAATGCAGAAAGATCTGAAGAGGAGTCTGTATGCATGGATGTGTTAGGATCCAGGCTTGTGTGTACTCCCCCCTACCCTCCTCACTTTTAGCAAATACTCATTTAAGTGAATACCTAAAGAGGGTTTTATTCTTCCTACAAATATATTGTCCGAAGTACTGAAAAGCCCCAACGTGCACATGGTTTATGACAACCTCTGTCTTTTCTTCTACAAATAGGGGAAAGTTCCACTGTAAGTGTAGAGCATTTTTTGCCTCAAAGAACAGATGGGAGTACCAGGTAATGCTGAAGGATATGTTGCATGTTGGGGATATGTTTTTATCAGCATTTTCATTTTTTAAGAAAATTGACTTCACTTAATTTTTATGAACAGTATTCAGCTTTCCATGCAAGTAAAATGGTAACAGTTCAAATGCACATTTTTGTTTTGTTTTCATTGTAATTTTTACTTATTATTACATTTTTATCCTACCTTTCCTCCAAGGAGCTCAAGGTTCTCCTCCTTCTCCATTTTATCCTCACAACAACCCTGTGAGGTAGGTTAGGTTGAGAGACTATGACTGGCCCAACAACACCCAGCAAGCTTCATGGCTGAGTGGAGATTTGAACCCTGGTCTCCTAGATCCTAACCCAACATTCTAACCACTACACCACACTTATTTAAAAAGATCCTTCAAAATGAATTTTGCTCCTTCATTTGAAGTTTACTCAATGTTTGATGCTTGTGTCACTTAGGGGAGACAGCGTAATTATCTTTATACATTTCTTTGCAGAATTTAGTTTTTTCCTGAACAAAACACCACTCCTCTATGTAGATTAAGAACATACGGATCATGTGTCTCCTGGGTTACCTGTACTTCTTAAATTCACCCTTAACACTTTCATCCTGTTTCTCCAGATTTCTTTTTTCTTAATCATCCTTTTAACTGATTATCATGATTTGTGCTCATGTTGATATTGAGGTGGCTATATGTGATTATACTTTATATTCCATTTAGCCTGCAAAAGTTTTGGAATGGTCATATTGCATTGTTTGCAATGGGTGCCTGTCCCATAGTTTCCTTGTAAAATCCTTTAACTTTTCAAACACAACATGGGGTTTTTGTCATCCTTTTCTTGCATTATAGTACAAGAGTGCCCTTCCAGATGGCAATAATACATTGGGGAAAGCATAGCAAAGCAACTAAAAAAGCTGAATGATGTCCCATATAAATCCACCACTATTGCACTATTATTACATCAATGACATTTGCAGCATACACCCACAAAAAAAATCCCACCAGTCTGGAGGGGTCCATGGAGTCCTTGTCCCATGAAGTTATTATACAGCCATGAGAGTGGCTGTATACTGTAGCTAGCATGAATTTTTCATATTTCACAATGTCAAATTGAAAATATCCCCATGAAATTCTGCTGCTTCCCACAAGCTCATTTCAAAACAAAACCTTACAAAACTTATAGTTCTGAACTCAGAAATGCTTGCTTAACAACCCTCTAAGTTTTCATGGTGACACACAAAACGGTCAGAGAGAGTTGAGAGTAAAACAAGGGGAAAAAATCCAGACCCCTGTTGGACTTGTTTCTGTCAGTGGTCTTATAATTTGTTGAAATTAATTAAAAATCACCCATGTTCACAGAGTATCTATAATTGTGTTACTGACCTTGCCCTATAATCTGACCTTCATTTTCTGCAGTTTAAAAGTTAAAAAAATGCCTGGCTGATTTTTAATTAATTTAAGAAATCTAACATTGAAATATATTATAGCGGCAAGCATGTTCAGTGTTCAGTGTTCTAAAGCCAGATTCACAGCTGTTTCGCTTGACTAATCAAGTAGCCAAACCTGCACCAGACCTTTATTTCACTTTAGACAGTCATGGCTTTCCCCCAAAGAATCCTGGGAAGTGTAGTTTGTGGGTGCTGAGAGTTGTTAGGAGACTCCTATTCCCCTCACAGAGCTCCAGTGGCCAGAATGATTTAACAGTGAGCCCCTCTTCTGGGGATTGTAGCTCTGTGAAGGGAATAGGGCCTCTCCTAGCAACTCTCAGCACCCTTTACAAATTACACTTTCCAGGATTCTTTGGGGAAGCCATGACTGTCTAAAGTGAAATAAAGGTCTGGTTGGATATGGCTAGGGACAGCTTTGGTTTAAATTTGGGTGGCAGACTACACATGCCTGCTGTAGAATAAAAAGGTGGGGGAAATCCTGAAAAACAATGTTGCTCTTCATAATGTTTTCCTTTTGGAAAGGAAAGGGGCATTCCCTCTATCCAGTGTCTGCCCACCCAATCTCCTCTCCTCTCTCTTTCCTCCCCCATCCACCCTACCCCTCCCCTTCCTCTCCTTCCCCCTTCCTGCCCCTCCCCAGGTCAGTTTCACCTATCCTAAGCATGTTTGTACAGGAGTGAATCCCACGGAACACTAAAAGCATTACCCAGACCTGAGTGGGTGAGCTCGGAGGATTTGATCTGACCCAACTTTGCCCACCTGGATACTTGGTGCAACACCAGCACAGGCTGCAGGGACGGGGGGGGGAGGAGTTGCTGTGGTCTACAGAACTTCCATCTCTGTCACCAGGAAACCACTCTGTTTTGGAGCTTGCTGTGAGGGCCTAGACCTGGTGTCGGGCCAAGGAGACAGTAAACTAAGGTTGCTGCTGGTGGATCATCCACCCTGCTACCCGGCAGTTTCTCTGACTGAGCTGGCAGAGGTCGTCTCGGCTGTGGTGTTGGAGGAGCCCAGAACAATAGTGCTGGGTGATTTCAATGTCCATGCTGAGGCTGCCTCTAGTGTTCTGGCTCGGGACTTCATGGCCTGCATGATGATCATGGGGCTGTCTCAAGTTGTTCCTGGCCCAACACATAGGGCAGGGCACACCCTCCACTTGGATTTTGCTCCAGATGGAGGCAAGGGTGGTCTGGAGATGGGGGGTGGATGTCACCCCATTGTCATGGTCAGATCACTTCCTGGTGAAGTTTAGACTTATGGCTCCGATCCTTCCCTGCAGCGGTGGTGGACAGATTAAGATGGTCCGCCCCCGGAGCCTAATGGAATCCACAGGATTCCTGAATGCCCTGGGGGAGTTCCCAGTAGATATAGCAGGTGACCCTGTTGAAGCCCTTGTCACGCTGTGGAACAGTGAGGGACGTTGGGTTCTTGACACACTTGCCCCCAAGCACCCTCTCTGGCATTGTGGAGCCCGGCTTGCACCTTGATACACCAGTGAGCTAAGGGCAATGATATAGGCTGGATGACGGCTAGAGCGCAAGTGGCGAAAAGCATGCTGTGAGGCCAATTGGGCACGAGTAAAACATCATAACTGTGCCTACTGTGTGGCAGTGAGGGTGGCGAAGAAGGCCCACTTCTCTGTCTCCATCGCATCCTCAAGTAGCCATCTGGTGGAGCTTTTCTGTATTGTCAGGGGCCTGTTGACATCAGTTCCAGGAAATGGAGTCTTAGAACCACTGTGAATTGTTTGCAAGGCACTTTGAGGGTAAAGTTGCTTGCCTCCATAGCAGTCTTGATGCCCCATCCACATCTACTGTAGTCCCCAATGAGGTGTCCAGTGCAACATCAGTACGCTGATGACACGCAACTCTGCTTCTCCTTTTCACCTTCTTCAGGTGAGGCTGTTGATGTGCTGAACCGTTGCCTGACCGCGATAATGGACTGGATGAGAGCTAATAAACTGAAACTCAATCCAGACAAGACTGAGACACTGTTGGTGAGCTCTCTCTCTGCCCAGATGGTGGATGCTCATCCTGTTCTAGATGGGGTTACACTCCCCTTGAAGGAACAGGTTCGGAGTTTGGGTGTCCTTTTTGATCCTTCCTTGTCGCTAGAGGCTCAAGTGGCCTCGGTGGCATGGAACGCGTTTTACCATCTTCGCTTAGTAGCCCAACTACGCCCCTATCTGGACAGTGACGATCTCGCCTCAGTTGTTCATGCTCTGGTAACTTCTAGATTGGATTACTGTAATGCGCTCTACGTAGGGCTGCCCTTGAAGACAGTTCGGAAACTTCAGCTAGTGCAAAACGCGGCAGCCAGGTTGCTGATGAGGACCAATCGGTCCGCGCATATAACACCTGTCCTGGCCCGCTTGCACTGGCTACCTATTTGTTTCCGTGCCAGATTCAAGGTGTTGGTTTTGACCTATAAAGCCTTACACGGTGTGGGACCGCAATACCTTGTGGAACGCCTCTCCCACTATGAACCTACCCGTCCACTTCGTTCAGTATCTAAGGCCCTCCTCCGGGTACCAAATCATCAAGATGCCCGGAGGATTATTACTAGATCCAGGGCCTTTTCTGTAGTCGCCCCCGAATTGTGGAACAGCTTACCAGAGGAGATACGCCTGGCGCCTACGGTACTTTCTTTCAGGCGCCAGGTTAAGAACTGGCTATGCTCCCAGGCATTTTAATGTTTAATGTTAACGTTTAATGTTCATGTTTAATGTTCTAGTTTTAAAATCTTGCTGCTATTTGTTATTGATTTTATTGTAATATTGTATTTTAACCTTGTACACCGCCCAGAGAACTATTAGCTACGGGCGGTTTATAAATTAAATGAAATAAATAAATAAATAAAATAACATCTGCTGCAACATCTTGGGAACGGTTTCAATTGATGCAACCTGATGACCTAGACAAGGTGCTTGCAATGATGTGGCCAGCAATGTGTCCTCTCGACCCTTGCCCTTCTTGGCTTATTAAAGCTTGCTGAGCGGGTCTGACCAAGTGGATCCAAGGTGTGGTCAACACATCATTGCGGGAGGGAATGGTTCCAGCCGCCTTGAAAGAGATGGTGATCCGACCACTCCTGAAAAAGCCCATCCTGGACCCATTGGTTTGTGACAACTTCCGACCGGTTGCAAATATCCCCTTTTTAGGGAAGGTGATTGAGAGGGTTGTGGCGCAGCAATTGCAGGTACTCTTGGATGATCAGATTATCTTGACCCATCCCAGTCTGGGTTCAGGCCTGGTTATGGGACTGAATCGGCCTTGGTTGCCCTGATGGATGACATTTATTGGGAGAAGGAAAGGGGGAGTGCGGCCCTGTTATTCTTACTTGATCTCTCAGCAGCTTTTGATACCATGGACCATGGTATCCTTCTGGGCCGGCTGGGTGAGATGGGTTTTGGAGGAACTGTTTTACAGTGGTTCCAATCCTATCTCCAAGGTCATTCTCAGAGAATAGCATTGGGTGACTGTCTTTCGGTCTCCTGGCAGTTGTGCTGTGGGGTGTCGCAGGTGCCATCTTGTTCCCCATGCTGTTTAACATCTATATGAAGCCCTTGGGAGCAGGCATCAGGAGCTATGGGGTGAGGTGTCAGCTCTATTTCTCCATATCATCTGAATTGGGAGAGGCCGTGCAAGCCCTTGACCGCTGCCTGGACTTGGTGGTGGGCTGGATGAGGGCCAATTAACTGAGTCTGAATTCTAGGAAGACGGAGGTGCTGTGGGTTGGTGGTTCCCGAGTTTGGATAATCGGTCAGTTGCCTGCTTTGGATGGGGTCATACTCCCTCTGAAAGAGCAGGCCCATAGCCTGGGGGTGCTCCTGGATCCATCTTTGTCGCTAGAGGCGCAGGTGACCTCCATGGCTAGGAGTGCCTTTTTCCAGCTTCGGCTAGTAAGACAGTTGCGGCTGTTTCTGGACCGGGATAGCCTGACCACTGTTGTCTACGCACTGGTAACCTCCATGCTGGATTACTGTAATGTGCTCTATATGAGGCTGCCCTTAAGGTTGGTCCGGAAGCTGCAGCTGGTGCAAAATGCAGCAGCGAGACTGCTCACTGGGGCAGGGTATCGCCAACATGTCACCCCGCTGCTGAGAGAACTGCACTGGCTTCCCATTTGCTACCGGGCCAAGTTCAAGGTTCTAGTTTTGGCGTACAAAGCCCTATGCAGCTCGGGACCAGGATACTTGAAAGACCGTCTTACCCCTTATATACCCAGTCGATCACTGCGCTCTGCAGGTGAGCGCCTCCTGAAGGTACCATCTTATCAGGAGGTTCGTTCTGCACAACCTGCTCTGGGCTCCTGCTGGGAGGAAGGGCAGGATATAAATCAAATAATAAATAGTAAAATAAATAAATAAATAAATAAAAAGATTAAAACCACTATAAATCTAACACAACCCTTGAATATTAGGCAGGCACCATCTCTGCTGTCTTTTTGGTGCCTTTTGAAGACTTTCCTCTTTCAACAAGCCTTTTAAGCTGAGACCTATCCCAATCTGCTTCTGTGTTAGAATGCTTGTTAATATGTTTTTTCAATAATGTTTTTCACCTTTTAAAAGATGTTTTTAAACCTTTTAAAAAAATGTTTTTAACACAGAAGCAGATTTTAAAGTCTGTTTTTATTATGTTTTAAAGTGTTTTTAGCGTTTCTGTTTGCTGCCCAGGGCTCCTGCTGAGAGGAAGGGCAGGATATAAATCAAATAATAACTAAATAAAATAAATAAAAAGCATGCAGATAACCTGTCTTCCCCTTCTCCTCCCCCTATCCCCTTCCTTTTGCCCCTTCTCTCCCTCTTCCTTTGCCCCTCCCTCTCCTTCCCTCTCCTGTCCCCTCCCCCTCCTCCTCAGTCATGGTCAGTTTTACTTATCTTAAGCATGATTGCCCAGGAGTAAATCCCATTGAACTCAATAAGCATGCAAATGTTCAGACTTTACTTTCCCCTCCACTTGTCTTCTCTCCTTCCCCTCTCTCCTTCCCCTCTCCCTTCTTCCTCCCCTCCCCTCTTTCTTCTTTCTCCTCCCCTGCCCACTCTGCCCCCCATCTCTCTCCGTTCCTCCCTCCCTCTTCTCCTTCTCCCCTGTGGTCAGTTTCACCTATTCTCACCATGATTGCAGGGGAGTAAATCCCTTTGAATTCAATAAGCATGCAATTGATCAAACCATTCTTAACAAACTTGCACAGGATCCCATTTCTTACCTCCTGGACTAAAAAGCAGAGAAATTCACTAACAGGCAAAAAAACCCTTGCAGTTTAAGAATGTACTTATAGCCAACAGATATTTCTGTCAAATTTTAAAAAGCAGGAAAATTGGGCAGTCATAATGAATGCACCAGGGGAGCAGGAGACCTGACCTCCTCTCTGAGATTTTGTACTGCTCTACAAATTTGTCAAAATGCAAACACAATTTGGATGTCCAATCCACTTTCTGTATAGCCTGGAAAAAGTTAGTAACATGTGCCTCTGAGCATTTGGTGAGTGTTGACAACACCTGCAAGCAGCCCAAATAACAGAAACAAGACATGTGCTGTGCTGATCTTGTTTTAGCAGTGAGGAAGCAACAATATTAAGACAGTTGATGTGGTTCAGATAGTCATTTTAAATATGTTTGATTTACTTTGCAATTTTAGTGAAGTTTCCTATGGAAATGGACTGCCTTCAAGTCGATTCCAACTTATGGTGACCCTATGAATAGGGTTTTCATAGTAAGCAGTATTCAGAGGGGGTTTACCATTGCCCTCTGAGCTGAGAGGCAGTGACTGGCTGAAGGTCACCCAGTGAGCTTCATGGCTGTGTGGGATTCAAACCCTGGTCTCCCAGGTCATAGTCCAACACCTGAACCACTACATAGTAAATCATTTTCTTTCGCTTCTGTTTCTGTGAATATGTGAAATACAGCAACACTTTGCAATACTATAAAAAACCTCCAAAAACAATTGTGTAATAATGGCACTCACTATTCTGCAGAATAGTCTCCAGTGAACATGAGGAGTGTCTTAGTTTGCACAAGATGAAATAATGGGAGGTGAAATGCATACTAGCAAATTTCTAGGTGTGCTCTATGTTTTAATTGACCATGCCTACCTTTCCATAAGTGGAGCAGTTTAAGCATATCAGGCTGAACACATACATCTCACCTCACGTCTGGACTACTGCAATGCGCTTTACGTAGGGCTACCTTTGAAGACGATTCGGAAGCTACAGCTAGTGCAAAATGCGGCAGCCAGACTGCTAACAAGAACTAAGCGGTCTGAGCATATAACACCTGTGCTAGCCCGTTTGCACTGGCTTCCAATATGCTTCCGGGCCAGATTCAAAGTGTTGGTACTTACCTATAAAGCCTTATACGGCGCGGGACCACGATATCTGTCGGAACGCCTCTCCCGATATGAACCGGCCCGTATACTACGGTCTACTACGAAGGCCCTCCTCCGGGTTCTGACTCATAGGGAAGCCCGGAGAGTGGTGACAAGATCTAGGGCCTTCTCAGTGGTGGCCCCCGAACTATGGAATGGTCTCTCCGAGGAGGTGCGCCTGGCGCCGACACTATCATCTTTTCGGCGCCAGGTTAAAACCTTTCTCTTCTCTGAGGCATTTTAATTCCTGTTAATTGTAAATTATTATATTTTGATTTTAGACTGTACAGTTTTGTGTACAGTTTTGTGTTATTTTTATTGTATTTTTAATGTTCACCGCCCAGAGAGCTGTTGCTAGTCGGGCGGTATATAAGCTTAATTAAATAAATAAATAAATAAATAATCTACACTTTCCACACTTAGGAAAGAGAAACCAAATGCACAGTTATCAGATGGGGGATGCTTGGCTCAGCAATACAACATGTGAAAAGGATCTTGGAATTGTCGTTGATCACAAACTGGATATGAGCCAACAGTGCGATGTGGCTGCAAAAAAGGCAAATGCTATATTAGGCTGCAATAACAGAAGTATAGTTTCCAAATAGCATGAAGTATTAGTTCCCCTCTATTCAGCATTGGTTAGGCATCTTTACTGTGTCGAGTTCTGGTCTCCGCACTTCAAGAAGGATGCAGACAAACTGGAACAGGTTCAGAGGAGGGCAACAAGGATGATCAGGGGACTGGAAACAATGTCCTATGAGAAGAGACTGAACGAACTGGGCATGTTTAGCCTGGAGAAGAGAAGACTGAGGGGAGATATGATAGCACTCTTCAAGTACATGAAAGGTTGTCATACAGAAGAGGGCCGGGATCTCTTCTCAATCGTCCCAGAGTGCAGGACATGGAATAATGGGTTCAAGTTGCAGGAAGCCAGATTTCGACTGGACATCAGGAAAAACCTCCTAACTGTTAGAGCCATACGACAATGGAACCAATTACCTAGAGAGGTAGTGGGCTCTCCGACACTGGAGGCATTCAAGAGGCAGCTGGACAGCCATCTGTGGGGAATGCTTTGATTTGGATTCCTGCATTGAGCAGGGGGTTGGACTTAATGACATTATAAGCCCCTTCCAACTCTACTATTCTATGATTCTTTGATTCTGTGATCTTGGGCAGGCCAAGTTTGTTTTTTCCAACAGCTAGATTAATTGCTTAAGTAGTTAATGTATGTAATCAGTCTGATTTTACATCAAACTGCAGTTTCAGAGTCAACTGTTAATGCACTTAAAATAGAAATAGAACATATCCTCCAGTTTTTAATACAAAATGCTGTCTTCACCTCATATGACACTGACCAATACAAAGGCAATAGAAAGAAATTAATGAAAATAAATTTGACACAGATTTCCAGGGTGAATAATTAGGGAAATATAATTTTCTAGATTAGATTCTCTGTACAAACAGTAGTAACACAGAAAAAAAGCAAAGTAAGAAAACCAGCAAACTACAAAAGTGTAATTTTCCATCTTTGGAGATGGCAAGTGTTGCCACCACTCACCATATGCTCAGAGGCACGTTACCAAATTTTTCCAAGCTACACAGGAAGTGGATTGGAGTGTGAAATGCTAGCCCAAATGGTGTTTGCATTTTTACCAATTTGTAGAGCAGTACAATATCTCAGAGAGGAGATCAGGTCTCCTGCTCCCCTGGTTCATTCACTAAAGCTGCCCAATTTTCCTACTTTTTAAAGTTTGAGAGAAATATCTGTTAGCTATAGGTACTTTTTTAAACTGCAAGGGGTTTTTTTGCCTATTAGTGAATATACTTGGTAGCTGAACTTCACTCATCTACTTTTGTTGATTTAGTAGAAGAGGCAACATAAGCCTATGAGTTGTGAGAAGGAATGTCCAGTTTGTCAGGAAGAGGGTTTACAGGATGCCCTAATGAAAGGTGGTTGTATGATTTCACAGTTACAGAAGAAACTGGAACATATATTTTTCAAGCACTGTTGTAGAATGGCTCATGGAGGCTGGGAGAGGAGCAGCAGAAAGGAAGTTAGATCCTTGCCATAGCTTAGGGGGAAATGTTCTTGCTTTATGGTATCCCTAAAATATTTACATTAGATTTTGGAAGCTTTTGTCTCAGTGTACTAAGTTTATGTTGTAAGGTGGAGAGGAGTGCTCAGTCATTGGCGATCACTCGTGGCCGAGTAAAATTGTCTTCCAAGATAAGGTCTTTAACAGTGGGTCCGTACGTGACTGTGGAGGCCAATTCTGGATCCACGCAGCCTCCCACAGTGAGGACATAGGTTTCCAGATGGATTTGGTTGGAAGTTGCCTGTGCGTGAATTTGTTTTATGTGGGGAGATGGGCGCATGATGATCAATACACAATCTTGACAGAAAAGGGCTTTGATCCAATGGCATGGTATACCACGACGATTGGAAGTCTTTTATCTGCTGCAGCCTTCATCCCCCTTCACAGCTGTTGTAACTTACACATTGTTATGCTTCGCCTGTTCTGCCGTTGAGGACTTTCTTGGATCGTTCTTTGTCTGGTTCCTCTCCCTTGACCTTACCACCATGGGTGACCCTGCTGGGAGTACATGACTCCCGACAGCATCGCTCACAGGGTTCATTGGAACACGCAAGCCCACTCACCATTACAAGGTGATGATCCAGCGAGGGGAGTGCTCAGTAGTGCTGTGCAGATGATGTAGAAAGGTATCAAACAGAACTGATTTTAGATGTATAGCTAACGGCCATCCATGCTAAATCCATGAGAGTCATTGTGGTGTAACGGTTAGAGTGTTGGACCAGGACCTGGGAGACCAGTGTTCAAATCCCCATCCAGCCATGAAGCTCGCTGGATGAAATTGGGCCAGTCCCTGCCTCTCATGCTAACCTACCTTACAGAGTTTAAATGAGATGGGGGAGAACCATGTGCACAACCTTGAGCTCTTTGGAGAAAAGGTGGGATATAAATGAAATAAATAATATAACATAAATTGATAACTTTTAACTGTTCATTCACTTTTTAAAATACTTTCTTCCTTGTAATATCATTAGAAACGTTCATACTTGGAACATTCAGAGAAGAAATAATTCAAAACGTGATCTCTTCTTTGTGATGTAGTTTAATGAAACTTGATTATTATTTTGATTATCTACACAAGACACAAAAATGTGACTATTATACATCTACATGAGAAATAGGAGAGACAAAGCTGAGGAACAAAATTATTAATTTAGTAGCTTTTCTAACGATGCTCTGAAATAAGTCACAGTGTTCAGTCCAATAAGTCCTCTCCAACAAATGTTACAGAATATCTGGAAAGGAAAGTGTGATTTGTTATCATTGTTAATCTCTGCCACTCTAAAAAGAATTTTGGGAGACGTGAAAGGTAGCAAACCAATTGTGTGATTCCAGTTCTCAAACACTATCATTACGGTTAAGATATTAAATAATTTTGCTGGAGGGGGGAAATGTAGTGCCTTCTATTTCTTTGGGGAAAAAATCATCCTATGACTTCCATTAGGAGAGAACTATTTTATTTTCCTAATGGAAGCAGCAAAATTCATATTACAGAATAATGACATTTATGATCTTGTACACTGGCATGTTAATGAATGCACAATTTTTACATAAAGTTCATACAAACTTCTGAAAATCTTGTATTTAGCAATATACTGGTGCACAAGGTCACTATCAAGAAATAAGTTCTTTTGTGGTGTTAGGAAAAACATTTAACAAGGTACCATTTGATTGGGCATCTCTGTCCCCCATCAGTGATATACTGTGATTTGGACATTGTCTTCTGTGTGCTGTGGATGTTTTCCTTGTATTAAGTAGCAATAGATTTTAATACAAAGAGATAGTGATGGCTCGTGTGTTAGTCATAAAGCTATAATTAAGTCCAAACCTACTTTTTATCTTTCTTTGTTTTCATGTAGATTCTTTCATGGAAATTGTTGCTTCTTCTTATTCATGCGAAAGAAATATTTTCCCCTGCAGGTCAGTCTAGGCAGGTATCTATAATGTTACCATTTGGGGTCCCTGAGGTAAGACAACTGAATGACAAGGATGGAATAATGTCTGTATATCTAAGAGGTACACCATATTTCTAAGACCTGTGTATCAAACAAATGACATACACATGAGTAGCAAAATACCTAACCTTCACAAGAGTAACTAGGAATCTCTAACCTGTAACAAAAGAGAAATGCCTTATATAAGAAATAACTCTTTGAAAAGGAAATATAAGGCATATTGGCTGCTTTCTTCCTCAGTGTTATCCTCCATTGATATTGATTTTATTGTACTTAGTCAGTAGTACCAATTTATCACTATATTAAGGTATGTTTTGGTGTTTTGCCCTTGCCCACTCTAGACAGTAAATCTGAAAGTGTATTTGTATTGCATGACATAAGGAGTTAATAGGTTGGGCTTCATAAATGTTATTTGTATTTATACATGGAATAATGTTGTCGATGTTATGTAAAGCAGGGGAACACAGTACATAATTGTGGATCCCACTGGCTAAACTGGCCGTGTAGTCACAAGAGATATTTTCCTCAGCTGAGAAAAATAGACACTTGTGAGACATTACCCACACTGCTTAGTACATTATTCGAAGCAATTTGGATGCTGTAGTGGTGGGGTTTGCCAATGTGGTGCCTGTGGGCATGCATGTGCCTACCAACGTCTTTGCTGAGAGAACTTCAGGTCCCCTTATCTGGCCATAGCATCTCCTTCTCCTCTTGTCCCTTCCCTCTGCTGAAGTTAGGCTTGAAAAAAGCATCCATTTTAGCGAATATAAGGTTTTTTTAAATCAATTGTAATTGTGGCACAGGGGTGATTAGGAGGGGTCACAACTAGGGAGGGGAGAGTTAACATTACATTGCAAGAAGCTTTGTATTGGAGCCAACAAAAACCTTCTGAGAGTCTGATTGGAATGGGAGAGGGGCAATTTGGGGGGGCACAATGCGGTCATGGGTGATTTCAGGGGAGTCACAGCTGAGGAGGGGGAAGTTAACCCATGACAATTAAATTTGGAAAATGTCATCTTTTGGCTCCAACAGATGGTGTCTTTCAAGCATAATTGTAGCAGGGGTGTTGTGACTTCATGGGGGGGGTCACAGCTGGTGAGGGGAGTGTTAACCCTCCACTCCCCAGCTGTTGCCACTTGAAATCACCTCTCCCTTCTGCAGTGTGGATTGAAAAAGCCCACCTCCACTGCAGTTTGGATTGAAAAAGGTTAACCTTCCTATTCATATAATACTTTTAGAAGGATTTTTCTGCTTCTGGCAGTAAACTTCCAATATTCCATAAGGTTTATGTTAGTAGACCTAATGTCTACTAATTGTATTGGTACATTTTACATTTTATTGTTTTTCTATTTAGTTTGCACATATTTCTAATCCACAAATTGAGTGATCTCTGGCAAAGATCTCACCTGTTACAGAAAGTTATTCTGCATTCTCCAGTTGCTGTATTCTCTCTGCCCTGTCCATTTAGGGACAGTTCCATCTGGTAGGCAGGTATGGGAACTTTTTCAGCCTGAGCATCCCAGTCCCTTTTGGGAAACTTACCAAGCTGCATGCCATTGGTGGGTTGGGACCAGTGGCACAAGTGGATATAACTAGAGTAATGGATATGACTTTTTTTAACCTTTGTGCAGTAGACTTTGTTCCAGCTATGCAAAAGTGAGAAATTCTTACATACACCCTTATCTCTTTATCCCAGAAAGTGAAAGGCATCACAGTTCAAGAATATATCCCAATAAAGCATTTGAGCTGGTCATAGAACATGGCTGGTGGGGAGCGTGCTCGTGGGAAAGTCCCAAGGGTTGTATAGAGATGCGTAGAAGGCTATGTTATGCCCTACAGCCTGAGGTTCCCAGCCCCGTAGTAGAATATTAAAGAGTGAATACAACAGATACTTAAAAGAAATTGAGTGTTCTTAATGTACAGTGCTATGGGTGAGATATTTCATATTTTAAAGTCTTTGTTCAAGGTGAAAATCTTCCTGTGAAACTTGTGATAAGCATTTGTGTCTCTGTGTAGTATGAGAGGAAACCCCTTTATTATTGTATTATATTGTAAAATTGTAGGGATATATACTGTATTCTTGTAAACATATTCCCATTGATGGGATTCATTTGCCTAACAACAAAATTGTTCATCTGTTTGGCAAGATGAACCATAATTTTAAAAACATTTTCCATAATTATACAGTTATTGCAACAAGTACGTTTGGGTGGCATATTACTTCCTTTGCAAAAGGAATATTTTTTCAATATTTTTTCATCAGCAAAGAGTGAAAATCCTTGGATGATAAGTGTACAGTGTGGTCATCAAACTAAAGTAAGTGAAAAGAAGAACGATTTGGTGTATCTTGATAGCTGTAATTTCCATCTTTGAATTACAGTCTCTCTCTCTCTCTCTCTCTCTCTCTCTCTCTCTCTCTCTCTCTCTCTCTCTCTCTCTCTCTCTCTGTTTCAAGAGAACTGACACATTCTGGTAAACCTTTGAAGTGTTTTAAAGAAAATAGATTATTATTTTTATTTGTTTGCTTTTGTCAGTAAGGTGAACAAAGTTACTTACAAAAACAAACATTAAAATAAAGAGTGAAGCCAATCTAAAATGCCTACTGATAATATGTTTTTAAAAAGCAGATCTAACTCAACCCTTCCCCACTAAAAGGTAAACAGAAAATTAAGGTTCAGATGCCTGGGAGAAATGAAATGTTTCTGCCAGGTGCCTAAAAATAGGTAGTGATGGCACTACCCGTGCCTCCTGGGGAAGAGCATTCCACAAACAGGAAACCACCACCTCCCTCGAAGGGAGCACATGGACAGAAGTACCTTGAATGATGAATGCAGGTCTGGGTTGGTTTGTGTGGGGACAGGCAGTCCTTGAGGTATTGAGGTCCTGATTGTCCTTCCTGAACACCCTGAAGTCAGTCACGAACAAGCAGCTGTGCTTTTCTTTAATAAGTTTATTAAGGAATTTCGGTTCAGACCACTTCATGAGTCAGCTTACAGGTTACACAGGGTTTGGCATCATTACTAGGCTAGACTAGAGATGACTACACTGCACTAAGACGTTGTCGCAGCAACTAGTCTCTCCCCCTCACTTGGCTTAAGTAACGTTGGGTGGGCACCCTACTTGTGTGAACTGAATGTCATTGTTGGGAGTGTGTGTGCACCTGAGAGCTCTGCCTCATAATGTTCATGCCGGTGCTGGCGCCTCCGTGAGTGAGCCAAGGGCAGCCACTCTGCCTCAGCAGGTCCCTCCTTGTCAGAGTGGGGCTCGATGCATGGGGGAGGCAGCAGAATGGGTGTGGATAGAGAAGGTGCATTGGGGGTGGCAACTGCCTGGCTGGGCCAAGCCTCCTCATGGGCAACCGGAGCTTCAGGGGTGGAACTGTCATTGTCCAGAGCAAGACAGTTCTCAGAGTGCTGTGCACCCGATGGGTCAACATGGGAAACATCAGTCCATTCAAAGTTCCTCCTCCCCTTCTGCCATCTCGCTGCTCCACCCTCATTCTGCCAGGACCATAACATCACCCCCCTCCATGCCAATCCTCCCCCCCGAGGGCTTGGGTTTATCCAGATAGCTGTCATGGAACTATTTCACTAAGTCCGGTGCATGGACATCTGATGCTGCCTCCCAGGATCTCTCCTCCAGTCTAAACCCGTTCAGGTGGATCAAGTATTACTTTCCATGACACCGATGGGATCCACTTCATATTCTTTCTGGCCGTTGACCAATACAGGTGCTGGGGGTGACTCAGGTGCCCTGTACGGATGCAGTGGCCCCTTGGGGGTCATCAAGGAATGGTGAATTTTCAAAAAAGTCACCTACATCCAACTCAGACCCTGACTCATCTGGGGACTTTCCTGGACACTACCAAAGGCACAATTTCACTTTTGCATTACAGAATTCAAAGCATCAGGTCAGTAGCCCTTCTCCTATCATGCTCCAAACATGCAGATCTCATGTTTCTAGCAAGGGTCCTGGGCGTCCTGGTATGAGCCTCACAAGTGATACCATGGGCGAAGCACCATTCTCACAAATTACAATGGTCTCTCCTACCTTATCAGGATGCCATTGCTGCCAAGCTATCTCTCCATTCATATCTCTCCAGACCTCCAGAAAGCAATGATCCGGTGGACTAACGTCCGCCAACTACACAAGGGTCATCCTTTCAAAGATTTTATGTGGGTCTCTTTCACCACAGACTCCAGTCTCCTAGGGTGGGGTGCCACTGCCAAGGCTATTTCGTTCAAGGTTACTGGTCCCCAGAGAAAAGAATGATGAGTATCAACTTGCTCAACCTCAGGGTGGCATGTCTTGCCCTGCAGTTCTTCGTACCTTGACTCCACCTCTCCCATGTTATTATCAGAGCTGACAACAATACTGTGAAATCTCACATCAACAAAGGGGGAAGACGAGGTTGGTGGCGCTGCAGGCGGACACTTGCCTTCTCCTAAACTGGGCAGAATTCCATCTCTCTTCCCTCAGTGCTGAATACATCAGTGGCTCCTCGAACATCCAAACAGATTGATTGAGCCGCAGAATGTTAGACCTAGGAGAATGGATGCTGCATTGCACTGTATTCCACCAAATCAGATCTCGACTCGAATGACCCCTATTAGACCTCTTCACCTCTCCAGAGAATCATCAGCTTAGGAGGTTCTTGAGGTTCCACTCTCCCAAAACAGAGGCGACAGATGCTCTATTGACTCCTTGGTATCCAGGACTGCTATACGCATTTCCTCCAATCCCAATTCAATCCCAATGCAGATGTGATTGATCCTGAGGAGGTGCGCCTGGCGCCGACATTGTTATCCTTTTGGTGCCAGGTTAAAACCTTCCTCTTTTCCAAAGCATTTTAATTTAAGTTAACCTGATTTTCATATTTGTTGTACTGATTTTAGATTGTTCTTATTTTATATGTTCTTACTGTATTATATTGTGTATTTTATTGTATTCTCTGTGTTCACCGCCCAGAGAGCTATTGCTAGTCGGGCGGTATAAAAGTCTAATAAATAATAATAATAATAATAATAATAATAATAATCTTAGTATCCAGGTGTCCTTTCACAATCTGCATCTACTCCTCTACCTGGAAGTCTTTCGCATCCTGGTGCTCTTCTGAAGGCTTCTCTGCATGCAACCCAAAGATTACTACTGTTTTGGCCTTTCTCCAGTCTGGACTTGGAAAGGGCCTCAGTCCCAACACCCAGAAGAGGAAGGCTGCAGCTGTATCTTCTCCAGCTTCTCTTCCTGCAGTTTCTCTTGTCACCCACTGTTGAAGAGATTCCTTAGGGTGCGACCCTTAAATGTCCTCCTATGGTGCATAGATATCCATCTTGGGATCTCCATAAGGCCTTACAGAAGCCCCCCTTTTGAGCCCTTCAGCAAGGTTTCCCCTAGACTTGTTGCTGAAAGTCCTTTTCCTTGTGGTAATAACATCTGCCCATAGAATTTCAGAATTACATGCATTATCAGTGGCTAAACACATTTGTATTTTTCATTCAGGCAGAGTGATCCTCCATATGGACTCCTCCTTTCTCCCTAAGGTTTTTACTAGATTCCATAGGCAGCAAGAGTTAATTCTTCCCTCTTTTTGTCCTAATCCTACCCATCCCCTTGAATGAGCATGGCATTTGCTTGATGTAAGGAGAGCCCTCAAAGCCCTTACATGTCTAGAACAAAACCCCTTAGATAGAAGCCTTGGGTTTCTATCATGAAAAGAAACACAGGGTATAAATGTAATAAATAAATAATAAATGGACACTCTCTTTATCTCTTTCCACCTGGTCTCCTTGGGAAGAGGGTCACCTCCTCTATACTCTCAAGGTGGATTAGGGCATGTATAGCACTTGCCTAAGAGACACAGAAATTGCCAGTCCTGACTAGAATTATGGCTCATTCTATGAGTGCTGCTGCCACCTCTGCAGCTCTGTCAGCCAATGCTTCATTGGATGAGGTCTGCAGAGCAGAACCTTGGGCATTGCTCAGTTCATTTACCAAGCACTATAAAATTGACATATATGCTTCGGCAGAAGCTGCCTTTGGCCTAAGGGTCCTACAGCAAGTTCTCCCTGTTTGATGGACAGCCTTTTCCATATATCTCTTCCTACATGGGAAGATTTAGAACATCCCAAGCTGAGTTTCCCCAGCAACACAAGAAACAACCGTTGGTTCCCTACCTGAAAGGTAGTTCGGTGTTGCTGGACATAAATTCATCAGCCCCACCCTTATGCTATCCTTCCTTTTCTTGTTTATCTGATATTTTCTCATGTGAGTCTGGCATAAAGTAAGTAAGTTCTGGTCCTCCGCTATTGCACAGTTGTTTTCCCTTTGTCCTATTTGAACTTAGTGAGGACACAAAGTGAGGAATGCTGGGAGTCACCTACTTCCCTCAGCTTGTCTTTCCTGCCTGTGACCACAAGGTGGAGGTATAACCCAAACTGATGAGTTTATGTCCAGCAACATAGAACTACCTTTCAGGTAGGGAACCAGTGGTTCTTTTTGCTGGCCTCACCGTAAATAACTGTAAAATAATTATGGCCACAATCCTCTGTACAATTTCTTCAGAGTAAGCCCTATTGAACATGGTAGAATTGAATTCCGAGCAGATTTCTGTCGGATATGCTGTAAGTAAATGCTTGGTTTTTCCTATCCAACCTGACATGATTCTTCAAGCATTGGAACTTTACATTAAAATGATATATATTTAAAAACTACCAATTACAGACTTTTAACTTTATTATGACAGAGATATCACACATCTTATAGCAGATCAATTCAATCCATTAGAATTGTATTATATCCATATAAAAATGCTTGGAAAGCATTAGGTGAGTTAAAGAATATTGTTTTTCTGAAACATACCTGTCTTATATATATACACTTGTTTGAGTACCAATTGTGTGAATTGCATTTTTTAAAAAGTATAATTTGAGATGTTGTGTTATGCATACCATCCCTCCCTCAGTTACTTAACTGACTGCTGAAAATATATTGAACTAAGGCGAACTGGCTAATGCTTACTCTTATTAGTAGGAACACTGCAGAATGCAGTGACTCATTTAAAATATGTAATACAGAAACTTAAACCAAAATTCTATAAAAATGAACAAGCCAGAATTCTGTTGTACAGATGTTGGGGGCTGATAATTTTGGGCACCTTTCCCCATCTACATCTCATTTAGTTACTATGTGAAACTGGTCATTTGCCATGGAGATTGTTTCTCTTCCCATTGCTCTTTCCATCTTTATGTTGTTGATGTAGCTGTAATTTAGCAAAATACTCTGTCCACCAGGTGTGGAAAAGGACTGATTGTATTATAATACCAGATTGTTGCTTAATTCATATGCAACATAACCTAGCACATGGAAAGTATTATAAATCTATTTACCATGTGGCTGGTCTGATGATAACATTGTATTAAATTCCCAGGTGAAGCAATTTAAGCAATTGCTTTGCCATGTGTGGGCCATGGAAATTAACTTCTCATATGATTTAGTAATAGGCTAACTTCATTGTTATGCTCAGATTAGTAGTTTAGCAGAATTCTTATAGTTGTGGCTACATGTACTCTGCTACACATGTAAAATTACACACTGGGGTGGTGCTGCAGATCACAGTTCTTAATTAGTATAAGCTGAATTAATTCATTTCATTTCTTATTTAACTGTGTTTGCCTGTGAATATATTCAGTTCAGTTGGGAAATGTTAAGACTTGGGTCAAGCAGACAGATTGTTTAAAGCCAAATTGCCAGACAGAATTGAGCAAGTGTATCTGTTTGAACAGGGCTTTAAGAGAATCAGTATGCAAAAATCCTGTTCCTTTACCAAGTGATGTCTGCCTGGAATCAAATTGTTCCTTGGTGTAAGGTCTGTGTATTGTGGTACATTTTAAGTAGCTGCTGAATAGTCTCTGAACAGTCCAACTCTGTGTTTGTGTGGACTTCTAAGGTTATGGGTGATTATAAGATGGACTTCGTGGCCACTTTACTTTGTATTCTGAACCTCATAACAAGGTAGAATAGCCACAGTAGCCTGGATTGTGAATGTGAAACAAACCTCCATGACTGTGTTAGGCTTGTTGTTGCCTCAACAGTCATTTTATTGCAGGATTTAAGAACAAATCTGGCATAGATTTAGCCCACTTGTATTCAAAATCTGCACCTAATGAATTGTAAATTTTTGTCACCATTTGGCAGGATGAGACAAATAATTGACTTGTCTAAGTTATTACATGTATATCATGGTATTGGGTTGTCCATTCACCTGAGGAGAGAGCAAGCATAACTTTTCTTTTAGGCTGATTCTAGATGGCTCTGTTCGTTTGGTAGGCATTTGAGTAGACAGTTCGAGAGTTGGCCTAAGGACTCAGTTCATTTTGGGGGGGGGGTATCAGCTCGGTAATCTATAACTTAATGCTGTAAAATGCGTCACTCTTGTTCAACTAAATTAACCGTGCCTGCTATACCTTTCTCTTGGACAATAAGTAAAACACGTGTGTATTTCTGTGCCTAGTAAAGGTCTGCTGCATTTCTGTGTGCACAATGAGTCTTGCACACACATGTAGTAAGGAGTGCTAGAGACTAGAGGGAGGGAAACGTATGTCTGACAGCACTTTGTTGGGCAAAATCTATGTACAAGAAGTCTTAAACTCTTAGCGAACTGCCCAGAAAAGGCATTGGATTACAGAATCTGTAAAGTTTCTGTCTCTTCTAGAAACATACATATAAAGTAGCAGTAGACAGTGGTAACTGACAACTAAGACTAAAAATGCTGACAATTCCTTGATTTGCCTGGTTAGCTTATGTATAGAAGTCATTAACTATTTATAAAATGCATTATGAATTGGGTTCCTTCAAACTGTAGCAGTATGTGTGACATTTTCCAGCACAAACTATAATGCTTGCATTTGTCTACAATACGAACTTACACTTAATAAAGAATGGTAAAATTAAGACCATAAAACACCTTTTATAATTTTTACTTATGTGTAAACATGTATAGGGTTGCACTGTTAATGTAATTCCGATTGAGTTCTGTGGAACTTATCTGGCTTACTCCCAGGTAAGAGGATATAGGATTGACCTGTAAAAATGAATTTCATTGCTATTTCTAATGATGATCAGTTTCATTTAGGGATGCTAGTAAGATTATTGAAGTTATTATTTTAAAGACAAATGAGGGTACTGTATTGATAGATTCTGAAAGAACAAATGGGCACTTTAGTTCAAAGGCCTGGTCTTTTATGTGATCGATTCATTTTGGGATAAAATTGTGATCAAAAGTAGTATCATATTATTTATTAATGAATATGGTAGAGTCAGTCCTAATTGTAGTCAAAAGGTTTAGTTCTATAAAGCTGCTTCTTTTGTAATTTAGAGAACTCATGACAATAAAGGGACCATGATAATAAATGTTAGCTGTGTTATTGATGTAGATTATATAGAACTAAAATGAATCTACAACAAAATCTCAAAAACAGACAACCCTCTGTCATAATACTCTTTGCAAAGTGAAAAGATTTCTATTCAGATAGATGCTTCATTGTAGACCAAGTCTAGGTTTTAGAGGCTCATGGCAGGGCAGAGAAGTTTCACGGAATGACTGGAGAATTACTGCATACCCATTTGTTTAATGAGCTTGAATTATTTGTTGCTAGTGCTGTGTGTGCTCCACCTTGTTTAGGAGACACACACACATAGCAAAAAGTATACATCTAAAGGTCAACATATTGTGATTTAGCAACCAGCGTTACTTTTGGTAGCTATGTATTTCTCTGGCACCCATGGAGAACAATGTGTTGGGCTTTGCATATAGAAAAGCAGAATGAGTCTTTCTCACTAGCTGTATCCAGGCCTGCTTCCACCATGGCAATTACTGTCACAGGAACATGCTCCATAGGTTCACACCATCTGTTGAATTGCCATGCTGTTCCCATATATTGGGGACTGAAGGTTTGCAGCAGGGAGCCTGTTCTACTCTTTCAGGCTCCCTGAGTGTTCGAAATCACACGAGGAGTGAACCAGAGTGAAAAAGACACCCTATTGCAGCTGTGGAGTGATAGTGAGATGGTGGATAGGGAGGGGCCAGGGAGCTCACCACTGCTCTCCCCTCAAATGTAATCTCATGAGGGGGAATGAGTAAAGTGAGCAACTCTTTCAGCCATCTCCAGAGCCCAGCATGGTCCCTCTCAGAAGGACTTGGGAAGCAGCTGGGTTAGTCTTTCATGTCACAGTAAAAGATGCACCTACCTCTGAGGTTTTTCCTGGACAGCTAATGATGGAGTGTGTGTCAACTTATGAAGCTGTTTTAAACCTATTCTGATTCATCTAGATTCTAGCTCAATACCATCTACTCTGACTAATAGTGGTTATCCAAGGTGTCAAGGTGTTTTAACCTAGAAATGTGGGAAACTGAATCTGGGACCTTGTCTATGCCAAACACATGATTTATTACCGAGCTGTGGCATCCTCCTCTTTGTGCCTGAATCTGTTGGACGGGCAGCACCTCTGGGAACCAGGTTTGTAGACTTGGTCAAATTTTCCATTAGTCAGAATCAAATTTATATGAGTCACCAGTCACAGTACTGAACCAAGCCAAGTGACATTGTTTAAGAGCATGGCTACATGTGATATTCATCATTTCAAAAATAGCCATATATAACCCAGCTTCTGACTTTGAATTCTTGAGCTCTCCTTGCGACAGAGAGGATCCTGAAGGGAATTATAGGCAAATGCACAGGGAAACTAGTAGAAATTATTGTTAAAGATAAAATAATCAAGCACTTGGAAGAGCGAACCTTGCTGAGGCAGAACTAGCATGGCTTCTGCAAGGTAAGTCCTGTCTCACTCATCTACTAGAGTTCTTGGAGAGTGTTAACAAGCGTATAAGAAAGAGGTGATTTGGTTGACATAGTGTACTTGGACTTTCAAACAGCTTTTCATAAGGTACCTCACCAAAGACTCTAGAGTAACTTTAGCAGTCATGGAATAAGAGAAGTCATATTGTGGATCAGGAATTGGTTAAGTAGCAGGAAGCAGAGAGTAGGAATAAATGGATAGTTCTCCCAATGGAGAGCTGTAGAAAGTGGAGTCCGCCAAGGATTGGTATTGGCAGCTTTTTAACTTGTTCATAAATGACCTAGAGTTAGGGGTGAGCAGTCAAGTGGCCAAGTTGCTGATGATACTAAATTGATAAAACAAAAAGGGATTGCGAAGATGATCTCTCTAAACTGAGTGAATGGGCAGTAAAATGGCAAGTGCAATTCAATGTAAATAACTGAAAAGTTATGCATATTGGAGCAAAAAATTCTTAATTTCGCATATATACTCATGCGAGTATATATCTGAACTGGCAGTGACTGACCAGGAATGGGACCTTGGGGTTGTAGTGGATAGCTCGATGAAGATGTCAACCCACTGTGCGGCAGCTGTGAAAAAGGCAAATCCCATGCTAGGATCATTAGGAAAGGAATTGAAAATAAAACTGCCAATATCATAATGCCATTATATAAATCTATGGTGCGGCTACATTTGGAATACTGTGTGTAATTCTGGTCACCTCACCTCAAAAAAGTTATTGTAGAGGTTGATTAAAATAATGTGGTGGAGCAACTCCCCTTTCTTTCAGGAAAGGTTGCAGCATTTGGGGCTTTTTAGTTTAGAGAAAAGGCAAATAAGAGGTGACATGATAGAACTGTATAAAATTATGGCATGGCATGAAGAAAGTGGATAGAAAAAAGCTTTTCTTCTCACATAATACTAGAACTCATGGACATCCAGTGAAGCTGAATGTTGGAAGATTCAGGACAGACAAAAGAAAGTACCTCTTCACACAGCTCATAGTTAAACTATGTAATTTGCTCCCACAAGAGACAGTGATGTCCTCCAACTTGGATGACTTTAAAAGAAGATTAGACAAATCCATGGAGCATGGGGCTATCCATGGCTACTAGCCATGATGGCTCTGCTCTGCCTCCATAGGTGGATGCAGTATGCTTCCAAACACCAGTTGCTGGAAACCGCAGAAGGGGAGACTGCACTTTGCACTCAGGTCCTGCTTGCAGGTTTCCAGTGGACTTCTGGTTGGCCACTGTGAGAATAGTATGATAGACTAGATAGGCCATTGGCCTGATCTAGAAGGCTCTTATGTTTTTTTGAAGAAGAAATTATTAGCTGCTTTTTTCCATTTGTCTTTTTTTACTTCATCTTTCTTTTAACAGTTAATTATTTTTCCTCATCTTCCTCTCAATCCCTAGGGACAATTAGCTACTAAACAAGAGATAAGAAACATAGGCACTGCTTCCTTGTGTGTTTGTCTATGATCCCCTCTGCCCTTCACTGCCTTCTCTGGGGGAGCTTCAGAATTCTCAAGAGTTCTGGCTTATATGTTACTACACTTGTTGTGATTAATGTAATATGTAGTTAGCCTCGTCTAAGGTTTTTGTACACACACACACACACATGCACACACATACACACCATTTTGTGGTAAGGAAGCAATTGTTCATCTCCAAACCAGGACAGCTTCGCTGGATTAATAGGAAGTTAAACAACCACTAGGGTATTTCCTAAAGGGGTGTGTGCATGTATTGTGAGTTTGTCCTGGTGTATACATAGCTTGCCCAGTTGCTTAGAGAGGCAGACCCATGGGCAGTGCTTATTTATCTTCAGGTCATTGTGGCTGCATATGTTTAACAGCACAAATATCATTGCTATTGGGAGTTATTGACCATGCCTGCTTAAACTTAATCTTAAACTGAAAATCTTAAAATGAAAATAGAGATTGCATCATGCATTCACATGCATCTGTAACTTCTTTCCTTGTCTGATGTATATCAAACACAAAATAGGATAATATCATAATTGAGCAATCTATGCCAATTTGTTGGCTTTTTGGTGAAAAAAGAGAAAAACAAAACCCATCTCCATATGATATTCTTGCATGCTGCAGAGTGTTTTAGTCCCCCATAGTGATGAAATGAATAATTTAAACAGGCAGCTCTGATACCACAGCCTCTTTAAAGGTTCCCATTTCCTTTAATGCTGTGGAGACTACTTTTACTTGGTTAATATGAAACTGCTGTGTCTGATATATCCAAATAGTAAAAAAGGGGGTTGGATATGCTCTGTCCATTTTACAAGTTCTATGGTTTGTATGACTGAGGCTTTAGCATTCATTCTCTATTGAGTACTAGTGGCTGCATAGTGTTAAAGGTGCCACAAATATCACTGAGGTCTTTAAATGAAGTCTAAAGGAGCTTACAGCTAAGTGAAGTGAGACCTTTGGTTTAACTGCTTTCACAATTTTGGCATTTTGTTTGTAAATTGGTCAGCTTGAAAGTTTGTCTATTGAAAATTGATACATCAGATTTAAATTTGATACATGCATTCTAGTTCAGTTACCAGTTCAATCCCCAAATATGTTTTCAAAGAAGGGAGAAAAATGCAAACATTGAAATAAAAACTAATTTGCATGTTTGGGACAACTTTCTGCATTTCATGTTCAAACCCCAGCTTGAACTTTATTTGGTGGGCACCAAGTTGTAAAATTAAATATAATGTAATACTGTATCTCCCTTGAAGAGTGAGGCATGGAATGAAAATAGACATACATTTAATGATCAGATTCTAGCTTGAACCCAGACCAGTTTGCATGAGGGCCAGGAAAGAGTGACACTTTTGAAATATCATGCTCTTCATTTGGAAGCCAGCATCTTTTCCAGTGATGTTCTAATTTCTAAGTTTTAATGTACTCGTCTATGTAATACTTTTTCATAAGCTTGGCTACTGGATGCTGTTACATAGTCAACTTTCATTTGGCATGTTCCCAGAAGCTAGCTAGGTGACTTGCATGGAAAGTTCAATGTTAGGATTCCCAGTTGCCTCATACACCATGGGAAAAGACCAAATACATCAAATGGATTTTGAACAAAGCTGCAGTTTTTATCACATCTAGTTTAATCCAATAAGAATTGCCCGGTATGATGCCTTGCAATCTAATCTATGTTAGTATCCCGATGCGGGAGGGAAATACTTTAATCATGAATGCCTGCCTCCAGTTGAGGAAAAGGGAGTGCATCACTTCTTCCCTAAGAAGCAACTCACAAAGATCTCTTGCTATCCAGTTTAGATACCCCCCCCAAGAAACCCCTAAAGCTAACCTTGTTTGCTTGCCTGCCTGCCTTCTTTCCTTTGGGAGCATTGAGTTCACTATGTGGTTCTGATCTGCTGGACCGCATGCTTTGTGATGGGCCTTTGGAGACATGGCAGTTCTTTGTTTAAAAGTTTTCTTTCTAATGCAGTACAGGAAAGAAATGGAACAGGATGGAGGATCTCTCTCTCCCTCCCCCCCCAGTCTTATTGCTTTGTTTTGATATTTTCAGTTACATTCTTGGTATATCTATATATAACAATATAAAGATTTGATTATAATTCCTAACTGTGATATTAAATTGCTTGCTATCCAATATAAGCTCATGTCTTAGTAAATCTAAAAGGTTCACATAATCAGACATTTGGTTAGACAGAATTGGGGTTATACAAAAAATGACCTAGGGCTTCTTGGTTTGAGGGAGGAATTCAGAGAATAAAAATCAGGATATTGGGCTAGCCCAGATAGAAATTAATGGAAGATTTAT
This sequence comes from Rhineura floridana, assembly GCF_030035675.1. Classification (NCBI taxonomy): domain Eukaryota; kingdom Metazoa; phylum Chordata; class Lepidosauria; order Squamata; family Rhineuridae; genus Rhineura; species Rhineura floridana. Next base: position 75,514,674 of record NC_084486.1, on the reverse strand, counting down.
TTTCTGTGTATGCTGTTCTTTGCTAGTTTAATTTTGGTAGAGGAACTTAATTAAAATATCCCGCTAAAAATATTGACAGCCTATTGCCAGAATTATATATATATATATATAAAATAGGTATCCATTAGAGGGCTCTCGAGGTTTTGAGATGATCAGCCTTGATAGTGATGGCTCCGGAGCCTTGCTTGCTCACATTTTTTCCCTTTCTCTTTTTGTTTTACAGAAAAGGTCACGGATTGCCTACAGTGACGAGGTGCGGAATGAGCTCCTAGGGGATGATGGGAATTCCTCGGAGATCCAGGTAGGATGCTAATCAAGAAGCCCTAGTGGGTGGCTGGAGGGTGAAGGAGGTCACTGGCACACTGGGCTTCTCAAGCTGCTCCTTAACAGCATTAGTAACAACTCATGTGGAAGTGATACTGTTTAATGCAAAGCTGGGGTCTTAATCAACTTCAAAATGTTTCTTGGAGATCTTACAATTTAACCCTTTATCTTGTGATCGCTGTCTGCTATCTTAGTTTTAAAAAAATCTTTTCTTCTCTTTTTCTTTATAACTTAGTACTTAAGGAATAACTTGAAACATAATATTTGCCAACAAAGCCAAGGTCTTCACCTCAAACACATGTAAAAGGAATAAAAAATTGCATAATGCAGCTTTGATAAGAATGAAGTACAATTAAATCAACACTGACAGGCAAAACCAATGAAAATGAGCGTTCAGAATCTGACAGGTTCCCTCTGTTTCTATGTGGGTTGTCTTCCCTGAATCAAATTCTCTTATCCTGCATAAAACTGCAAATTATGCCAAAAAGTATACTGTTCTAACAGACACAATATAAAATATTAGTGTTTTTAAGGAAAGAACTATATGCCTGTTAATTTTATGTTCAGAGTGTTCATTGCACTGTTGCCAATGTTCTGGTAGCATTTTTTTTACAATTATTAAAGAGTAAGGTTTTATGGCTTAAAACCTTATTGTATCCATACAAAGCCTTAGCTATAGTTTTTTTTTTTTTTTTTTTAAAGACCCATTTCTGTGCCGAGTTTGAAACCGTCCTACAGGAAGAAGCTAATTCAAACTTGATGAAATTAGATGTGAAGCTTTAAATGTCTAATAATAACTCATGTGTGAAGTTTAAATACCTAATACTAAAGAAAGTCTCTTACTAGTTTTAAATTGTATTCTCCATTCACATGTCTTTAATTCGAAAAGCTTGGAAACAGTTTAATGTACTTGTGTCTATTTCTTCTTTGTTTTAACATGTGGTGTTAGAGGGCAGAGTTCTATATGTGCCATATGTTGCATTCTACTTTAGAAGTAGGTAATTAAGAACTTTTAGGTTCTGTGAGTACTGTGAGTTATGCTGCACTCTCCTATTGAAATCAATGGGACTTTGAAGTATATGCATTTGGCTGGATTTGTGGCCCTAGGTTTATAACCTACAACACCTTAATATGAATATTTAGGGAAGCAGGTGACTCATTTAATAAAGGGATTGACCAAACTTTCTATAAGTTTGAAAGGCTTTTATAAAAGTAGACTTCTATTTCAGGAAAAACCTTTGGTACTATGGACAAAGTTCAACTTTAAAAAAAGATATTTTAGAATCCCAAATTCAAATTCCATAGTTGGTTTTCAGATTACAGAGGAAATTTGAAAGAAAGTTATGATTATAACTCTAGTTTAAAATAGAATTTATTATTTTAAAGAATGAATTCTTTCTTTTGTTCTCAGCTTTAAGGAGAAAGAAATATTATCTCCTGAGAACTACTGGCTGATACTATTTACATATATCAGCAACATGTTTAGAGTCTGTATGCATATGAAAGGACGAAGAAACTTTTTGAATGATGCCCTGAAATTAATGTAGAAAATGTTTGTTCTGTGACACACTTTGGTCTACATATATGGACAAGGAAAGATTGTTTCTTCATATTCCTCAGTATTAACATCATATGTACACCCTAGATTGTTGAAATTGATAATCAATGTGTCTCTTTCACCCCTGAGAAAGTGGCCAGATGTTCTAGAATACTATAGTTCTGTACTACTAGAAAGACTATCCATAAGGGGAAAGTAAGATTATTAATCAATATCATTGTCAGTTCTTTTTGGGCCTGGATCTAGAAAAATCTTATAGATTTAGTGCCCTAAACATAAATGTAAAGACTGAGAACTTCAACATTCCCAATTCCTCAGATTCATTTCTCTAACAGTAGTGCAGAACATCTTGAATATACTATACATAAAAGTCCTGGCTCTATCAAGTTCAGTTGCTGCAGTTTGACTGTTTAATCAGGTTAAGGTTAAATTGCAGAAATGAAAGTGGTTGTCTACCACTCTAATCCCCAAATGCAACCTAAATCGATTCATAAATCATTGAAAAGCATAAAATATCTGAGTAGAGACTTAACCAAGAGAGCTAGAAACTTCTAAAGTTAGGCACCTCTAGATCACTGACAGTAATATTAAGTAACTTTAATTTTTGAGAATGTGAACTCTGTGTGTAATGCATTCAAGCATATGTGGTGTGAGGAATCTGTTACCTGTAGACTCGCTCTGTCCAGTTGTGTTTCAGAGGTATAATGACATAATTTTGTTAAATCTAGTAGGTGTACAAAATTTGATATCAAATAATTTGCAATAGACTATTGGTTGGAACCAATAATGTTTGTGAAACATTTGAAATTCTATGTTACTGCTTTTTGGTTCTTGCAAAATACTGTTGGGTCCTGTTCCCATCATTGTCTAAGATGATTTTCATGATTTGATGCCTACCTTAAGGCAATGACAAATACAATAGCTATATTAATGTATGTAAACACTGCTATTCCCTGTCAGTCTATGTTGCAGTGTTCTCCTTAAACAGAAATATTCTTAATGGTGATAAATGGCTTTGGGTTCACTGGAGTATATTCTGAATTTAGTTAATTTCTTGCCTTAGTGTTCATTAATTTTCTTCCAATTTAAATCTAGTAGAACATGATCAGATGCAGTATATTTTGTAGGCAGGAGGGATATACTCAATGGTTCAGAGTTAGGGTATTGTTTTCTCCCAGGAGCTTACTTTGCTAATTTAGGATTGAGAAATAATTAAGTGTTGTCCATTACACAGCACAGAACATATATAAAAATCTAAATATTGCAGTGTTTTAAGTACTACCCTGATATTTTCAAATGGTTTTTGTCATTGTGTGTGACTGCATTTATCTAATCCCTTGAAAGGCCCAAGTTCTTCAAGGCACAAGTACAGTACTAAGTTGTACCTTCAGTTTAATGTTTTTGGGATACTTGAGAGGTTGATGGGTATGTTGTTCAGAAAAAGAAGCATGTATTTGATTAATAAGTTCTTTGCTTGCAAAAATATATTGGTAAATTTATGATATTTACAAATCTCACGATTTGAAATGAAAAGCCATTTTCTTTCTAAAACTACATTTATTGAGATGTGAGAATTTTCTTAATTAGAATTTTTCTGTGTGAGTGCCTAAAAAAAAAAATCAAGACAGCATACACGTTACATATAGAAAATAAATACTTTGTGGTGATGTGGTTACCTAATTTTTGGCAACTAAGCTCTGATAATGTAAGATTTGGAGTTGCTGTGCATAAAGTGTGTCAGAACTCCAAAAAAAGACCAGGGGGTGAAGTTGGTCAATTTAATTCCCCAAGATCTAAAGGACGTCTGTATAATTTCATATAGCCCTTGCAGAGCCGATCATTACCAGTCACAAATCTGTTCGTTACATGCCGAGAGTTTATAGCAAAATAAATAGACTGTCATCACAAGTTCAGAAAATTGTGTGTTCGACCCACGATAATGTGTAAAGGGTGTTTAATAGAGTTCAGCATTTATTCGTTATCTGTATGCGGGCAGAGACGGCAGTAGCGTTATCAGCTTCTGGGGGGGGAGATTCGGTAGTTCTCCATGTCACATGACATACCTCACAGACGTGCACACACTCTGCAACGCAGTTTTGATTCTACTCACAGCAGAAGGCTTAGCCACAAGAGATTCCACTGGTTCAAACCAGCATAAACCAGATTTTTTTTAGTCTACAAAGGAACAGATTGCCGCTTGTATCAAATTGGGGAAAAAAGGAGAATCTTTATTTCAAAAAATATGCTGATTATCATTACCTAAAATGGTGGCTACACACATTTTAATGCTGTTTGAGCTTAGCAAGCTTTATATAGTACATTTTAAAAATAGCATTTGGTAGAATTTCATCAAGGGCCATCATTGTTAAATGATGGGAAAATCTTTTGTTAATTCGAATGAATTTCTTTCAGCCATCATCTGAAAAAGAAAATCTGTTGTTACTTAGCTTAGTTGCAAATCCTATGTAGAGCTTAAATTCAGCCATGCAGCACAAACCAGATAGAACACTTTTTTTGTTTGGGACCTATTGAAAAAACTAATGTGGAGCATTTTAAAACTCTCATTGACTATAACAGGGTGTCATGCCCCAAATGGTCTCTATTGCAGGAGAGTAGTTTTAAACTTTGGCCCTTAAAGTATCATAGCCAGCTGAGGAATTATGACCCCAGGATGGTAGTGGGGGTAGGTGCAAATGGTGCTGCGATCAACTCCTTGACCATCTTTGAAAGAGACTTAGTGCTTGTCCTTTTGGAGAAGGGAGGGGAAGCAAGAAAGCAAATGAAAGAGTGATTTCTAGCAAAGTGCTTTAAATTTAAGCACAGGTGGGGTGGGACTGGGCAGTGTTTGTGTGTGTTTACTTGATATCAAATCCTGAAAGCTTCTTTTCTAAAGAGCTGTTAACTGCAGCAGCTTCCTCCTAATGATTAGAAGAACTATCTCTTGATTTATTTGGCAGTAGTACATTTTTTAGTTTTGGATCGACATGATGGCCATAAGGAGCATCTTCTGTTTTTCTGTAATTGAAAACTTCCTGACTGTAAAGAAAACAAAGAAAATAAACATTTGTATCTCTTTAAAATTTGTTCCCAAATGTTTACATAAATTGGTGTGGCCAGTTCGAACAAAGTAGCAACCTTCTCCCTTTCTTAGTAACCATCACTCTTGCAACATTTGTTACAAATGCATGGGTGTGCTTTGTACCCCAGCACAACTGGCCAGTGTTCTGAATACAGAATATTTTGAAGTATAACCAACTAGATCAGCTGAAAGGAATCCTAGTACTGTACAATTAGTAAAAGTGTACAATTCAAAGGAATATTCCAGTGACGTGGAATACTTTTTGGACATAAATTTTGTATAAAACCGTAGAAGATAGTGTAGTCAAAATTATTATGTCCAATATACCTATACCAGTTTAGTTTCATAATTAATTTGCTTGTCCCTTCATTTGTAACTGAGGTATGCAACTAATAATCCACTCTACTAAATTGCATAGGCTAATTATTATTTTTAAAAGCTGTAGGTGGCATTTACAATATATGAGCAATATAACTGGTGCTTCAATAGCTATCCACTGTAGTTATTCTGATCTATATAATAAGTTACATGAGAAAAATAGAGTCAGGTGTCAGTACTAAAAAAAGAAAAACATTGTGAAAACTTGTATATACAAAATCTTTTTAGCTGTACTATCTTAGAAGAGAGGAATAGGAAACTTGTTTTCCCCCTTTATATTATAGACTTCTATGAAGTCATTCCCCTTTATTTCATGATGGTCTCTTAGATGTGGTTTAAAAGAGAATTTCACACTATTCTCTTTGTTTTATGTGACAGTGTGAGAAAGTGATCTTTATTCGTTCAAAAAACTCTGCATGTAGTATATGTTTCAGTTCTTTTAATGTGTTTGTCTGTGATTTTTAAATGCTAAACATGTAAACAGATAAATTGTCAATGTTAATTCTGTATCCTGTCACACAACTGATCTTTCTTTCCTGCCATTTCTTTCCTTTTTATCTTTTTTTGTGCGTTCATGTTGCAGTTGATAAAATTACGTGAAGAGGTGAGTACTTCCTTGCTTTTTGTTGTCTAGCTTTTCCTTTAAAGCCAGTTTTCCAAATCTGAAGTAGATGTTTTTGGACATTGCTACAGTAAAATCTGTACAAAGCAAAAAAAAAAAATTTTTTTTGTTTATGTTCCTTAAAAATGTTCCACTGATATTTATTTATTTATTTTTCTGCCCTTAATAACAATACACTTATATGGGAATCCCCCGATCAAACCTTTAAAATTAATATTCTTTGAAATCACGAAGGAAAGGGATAATTTATAGGCACTGGAAAAAAGAAGGAAAACTGCTATATGATCTCTATTAGAATTCGATGATCTAATCAGATCCTGTAATGATATCTGCATCACACAATCATTGATACCTTTGTATCCTAGCACTACCATAGAAGGTATCGTGTTGGGGAGGAGGAAAAACTGTGCTTGAAGCAGATACTAGCAATAAAGCATTATGTATACCTGCCGGCATACCAAACAGTATGAAAATATTGCATGCACGTAGAAGCCAGGTAGATGTACCCTCAGTTGTGCCTAAGTATTTATTATTTATTTGTGCATATGCCATAGAGAATGCAGATTAGAGTCCCTTTTCCTTGCACCTAGCAAATAACCTGAAGTGGCAGCAATACTTCTGAAGCAGATATGAAAGCACCTGGTGGTCATTTCCTGACATTCACTACTATGTTTCTGAAGGCTTCTCATCAGTCTCATTTTATGGTTCAGCACATGCTTGTGCTATTATTTGTGTTTTTAAAACAATCACATTTCTCTTAGAGGTTGGGTATAGTAAAAGTTGTTAGGGAACAGGTTTTCTGATGTGGTTTAGTGACATCTCAAATTTACTAGCAAAGAAAGAGAACACAGCAAACTATGCTTGTTTAGTCTTATGGTTGTTGGATGATGTTGTGGTATAATATAAATGCTTTTAATTCAAAAGAGGTCTGAGGCAAGGGATATTTTCAAGTACTGATGCTCATGCTTTAACTTGGTGTGTAAGCAAGCAAAATACAAGTGAATTCTTGGTTTATAGATTTTCTTAAGACTATTTGATCAAACATTAATTTCCAGAACCTATACAACTTGAAGAACAATGGTTTGATGTGATGAAGGAAGTATCACTATAAAAAGGCAACTGAATATCCTTGAATTCTGTTCTAACTTATTAATGTAGCACATCATTGTACATAGTGCTTTGAAGAATAACATAAGGAAAAGATGGGCTTCTGCCCTGAGGAGCTTACAATTAAAATTTCTGTGGAGAGAGAGTGGGAAGGAATGAGAAAAATAGCATAAGCAGGGGAGGGAGGTGTAAGGTAATGGGAAATAAATGAGAGATAGAGAAATCACATTCTTGGGTTTTATTTCAGCTGTGGCATAGATAGTTCTCCAGTCCATGTGCCAAAGTAACTATATAGTTTTATTTCTTAAAATAGTTAAAGTGGTAAGCAAGCATACAAATGTCATGATTTCTTACTTGGTCATTTCAGACTAAGGTTGAATTCCCATGGAAGACACACATTCTAAAATATAAAGCTAAACTTTTCATGATTGTGTTTGCATATCTTTTATAATATATATTTGTGGGTAGTTGCAATAGACACATTCTTGGAAATAAATATTTATTTTATAAATGTGACGTGGCTAAAAGAGGTAATCAAGATTTATTGGTAGAGCTGATTAGTAAAGTGCCTAATTTAATATGGACAGTAATCAATTTTTAGTATTAACAGACTCGTGAAAACAAACTAGCTTTTACTGACTACCTAGACTTAGTTTTTTTTCTCCGTTTTTTTTAAGTCTGCCAATTACATGTATTCTGGATTGTATTTCCTTGCTTTCCTTTTACTTTGTAAGTCTTATCATTCATCATTTTCTTCCTACGTAGTATTTTGGGGAGCATATTAAATGCATTGCGCTTAAAGCGGAAGTCAGGATCAAAAAGTGGAATATGAAATGCAGTGTAAACTTCACTATTGCAATTTTTAGTTACAATATTAATTGTAGGATATGCTATAAAAGGAGTGGTGTTTATATAGAGTTTAAAATGCACATAAAAGCCCAAATGATGGCTAGTGCACTGATTCACACAAGGTTCTAAACTAGTCAAATAGTAAAACATCAAGGCTTTCCCAATTACAGTTTTCCTAAGGAGGTATGATCTTAAAAGCAATTGTGATTTTTCCCACACTGTTTGTTAATAAAATGTACAATTGCTCTCATTACAAAGATGTATTCCAGTACAGATGTCGTAGAATTCTATGGAGGCTGTGTTGCTCTGTTTTCTTTTAGTTGAGATCTCAGTTTGATTCCAGCCCACATGGAACGACTAAATCTCTAGCTATTGCTTGTCACTTTGCAAAACTTCTAACTGTAACTCCATAGAGAAACTCTTTGTGAAGCTAAAAGACAGCCTGAGTCACCTCACCCTATTTCATATACAAAAGAGAGGGGAAAGTGTGGGAGAATGAATTTGACAGGGTGGGGGGAGTGTTGAAAGCACCAGCCACTGATGTTAGGTCATTGGTTTTCATGATCGAAAGAACAATATTTCTCTGAAACAGAAAAGTAAATAACACAACCACTTACAGGACAAAAAGAGGTTTACTGTAGAATGACTAGAGCGAAAAGGATCTGAAATCAGTAGCACGACACAGCATAGTATAATGAGATCCTTCCGTGCTGTGCTCTGGAGAAGCGGGACATCTGATTGCTAACAGGAAAGCTAACCTGAACTTTGGAAGTTCTGTGGTGGTTTTTAAATTTAGTTTTGTCAGTTGTGCTCTGTATCCACATCCCCAATAATGCCATCTGCTGCTTAGTGGTTGTGCTTGTACAGTCCAGAGTAAAAATTAAAAAACAAAACAAAAGCAAAGCTCTGTTTAAAAACATTGTAAAGTAATGTTTATGTGGATTAACTGGCTTTTTAATGGTACTATTATTTGTACTAAGTCTGTGAGATCTTTATCTACAAAATGCATCATTTTTAACTTACAGGAATTGTGGGTTTTGTTACCCCCCCCCAGCAGATCCAGCAATCTTTTTGATTCTGAAGCAACTTTTTGAAGTCTAGCTTCTTATACAGATATGACTCAACATTTTGTACAAGTTGAGATGATCAACTTAATATGCATATTTTTCTATAAGTATTGTTTTCCTATATAGTAAATTTTATTTGACACTTTGGAAGACAGTCTCTACATTTTTTAAAGATA